>NC_142709.1:2500-5002500 GCF_055471065.1 Atractosteus spatula | reverse complement strand
ATATCAATGCAGACACATCACATATTTATGGAGGTTTGTTGTTTTTAAGTGAGTCATGTTATGAACACTTTTATAACTATATCTTGGAAGGACTTTATGAATCACCTCAAACTACCCCTTATTAACTTCCTTGGGTAAACACAATATCACTGAATCCCACTCTCCTATAGATGTTGCATATTTGGGGGAAAAAAAACAGCACAAAAGTTATAAAAAGTATTGGAATATATGCAATATGAATTAGGAACTTATTTTTACTTCAGCATACATTGTAATGATTCACGAATCAGAAATTCCTTATATGATGATATCAACATGATTAGGATCCTGATGAGAAAAATTGCAATATTCTAGTCTTCACCCTAAGGCATCAAGGAAAGTAAAAAAAGAAATCTGTATTACATGAAACTGTAAGGTAATTGCTTTTGGATTGATGTAACCTTTGGATCATTTTCAAACTATATTTATGTGATAAGCCAATTAACACCAAAATGGTATTAAATTAAAAAGGAGATCAATTCAATTAAATCAGGCAGTACAGTATATTTCATTTGTAGGTTACCCTTGATAAGGGGTAACATGTTAACATCCAATTATTATATTTAATTAAAGAGTACGTTCTTACAGTATCTAGTGTAGATGTCATTTTAATTATCACATCTCTGAAAAGTTACTATTTTAACTGCAATACGGAATACATGAGAAATTGTAAAGATATAGAAGAAATAGAGCTGTCTGTGCAAAGTGCCAGTTTAACACTGCCCGCATTCAAAGCACTATTTAGGACAGTTTCATCATGACTAAGAATGACATACTGTAACTACACTCGCTGTGCTTAACGCATACATTTTTTAAATGTCTGAGATCATTTTTGGGAAGTAATAAAATAATTATGAGGTACCTACTATATAATGCATTATATCTTAAAATTTAATACATTCAGGTGATTAAACGGTATTAATTGAGTCCTTAATATATACAGTATTATTCCCATGTACTTATAATATGCAGACAATTTCTAGTCAAATTATCATTTCCATTTACAGTACGTGTATGAGGAAGATTAAATTAATTTGAAATTGCTATTGCTCTAAGTGCTTTTCGAAAGTCTTAAAGACTGTTCATTCCCATTGCAGATGTCTGTACTACATTGTTAACTTCAGGCACTAGATTAATTTAGATTGCTAGCTGCTGTATTTACAAAACAAATGTGTTGATATTGATAAACGCCTGTCAGATACTGTGAAAGAAGTATGTAGTAGAGTGGCATAATGATGTCTTTTAACACAGTTGGGGTCCAGAAGGAACATATTCTGAATATTACATGGAGAGGCAGCCTTTAATTGAATTAGTGTTACAAGGCTCTGCAAAAAAAAAACCCTAAAACATTTAAATAAAATATTGAGTTTAATTATAAAACTGTCTTCCTTCACTGGTGAGTTGTATGCTTTGCAGTTCAATATTGTGAACTGAAAAAAAAGATAGGGTAAAAGACACAAAAGATATTAAATTATCCCTTTTCTTTTCCGTATACAGTATAGGGTTTTGCCTAAAAGCCTGTCAGTTTTGCATGATTTGTAGGTACTGTAGGTCACTGTCTTAAAGTGAATTATTGATTCAACTTAGTTTTTTCCATCCTGTATGTTAATAATGTTTAAAGTGAATTCTTGGGGGGGGGGGGGGAATTATTTTGTCCTTTGAACATATTGAATATAATACTGAACCAAAGAGCCTACTTGACTCTTGTAAATGCTTGAATTTGATACCAGCATATGTTATTTTTAGGAAATGATTAAGCTTTTGGTGCATAGAGCAGCTATAGCACTTTCATACCCACAATGCAACTGAAAGAGCAGAGGTGCAGACAACCAGAATCACTGAGTGCTGTCCCTGACTAGGTTTATCTGCAGTTTCAGCATTCAATCTAGACCTCTTTCCCCTGCTGTGAGTATCACTCCTCCACGACAGTGAAATATTTATAGCAGTAGCCTTCTGGTTCCTGCACCATGCAAGTCAAGTGTGCGTTACCTAATTCAAGTTGATTCTTAAGACCTTTCATCTTCTATTACTGTCTTATGATCTATTTCCAGGGTAAAAAAAGTTCATGGATGTACAAATCATTATTTCATAGAAAGGTTGCCAGAACTGTAAGAGGCTGTTTTTTTTTATAACCAAAGCAGAACCGTCAAAGGTTCCTAATTAGCTTAAGTGCAGCTTTTCCACTTTGATTAAGTTTGGAAATGTGAAGTTTTAAATCCAAAATGTGCCACTCAGTGAGCATGAGTGGGATTCTGCAGTGGTGGCACAGAACTTACTAAACACCACCAGAATTGCTTTAGAGAGACTCATGAGCTGTCTGCATGAGTAAATATTATCAGTGGCCTTATGCCTGTGAGGCTGGGCTGCAGGACAGCGCAATATGCTTCCAGTTCTTTTTTCAGCTGACTTGAGGTCTTTGTTTTATTTTTCTCTTTCTTCTGCAATTCCAAAGCTAATTCACATTTGTCCTAACTGGTCTCGAGCAGTGCTGTGTTTGCAGTGCAGGTTTAGGAGGTGTATCCTAGTCCTTTACACTCCATCCTGGTAAGGAGTTTGTAGGGGTGAATTCTGTTGACTAACACTTGGCCATTTCAAATTGAAAAGGTATTTACAGAAGAAATGATTGCAACTTTTATCTTTGAATGCATTTCCAATGTCCCTGGTACTGTATAATAAAATCTTGTCGCATTCAGAGAGCAAATGCATCCAGTACTGTAGATACCATGCAGTTCTTTTGATATTTACACTGTTCTAAGTAGGTTGTAAGTTACTGGTGAATGGCAGTCAGCTGTGAAGACTGTTTTATTAATGTGTCTGAACTAGGGGAAATGGAAGACCACTTCATTTAAGTCTCATGCCTGTGTGTGTTCCACATACATGCGGGAGTATTTGATTTGTCCTTGACTACTGATGAAACAGAACTTGTGATTTTTCCTCCCTAAGGAGCATTAAGTAATTGCATGTCTTTGAAGAGTTCATTAAGAAATTCCAACTAGAGCAACATTCAAAACGTTGCATATACTTACTGGAAGTTGATAGTTTAAATGATCCAGGATTAGTCATATCTGTATTTTTTACAAAATCTGTGCAGACACTTTGAATTTCACATTATATTGCCTCATCTGAAATAAACAAAAAAAAAACATTTTCTTTGGTCTCCTTTCCAAAATAAATACCATTTACATTTTAATAGCGTTTATAGTCAAATAAAGGTTTTAATAAGGTCTAAATGATTAAAGGTATATTAAATAATATAAGTAGGGCAAAATGAAACTTGACAGAAACAGAGAATTAAACAACTGCTTTCACTTAACTGACTGGTGTTTGGTGTCAGTTATGGAACATTATTTTCTAATTTCTAAAGTAATGATTGGACATTTTTTCTTAAGGCAACAAAGAACGTTATATAAATTCTTTATTCGGAATTTGTTTCTACAGTATGAGCTACAATATATAGTTTATATAAAAAACATACACTATATATATATACTTCATCTATTGTATAAAGCATATCAAGTAGATGTACTTCAGGCAGTGCTAAGGCAGTGCAGTTCTCTGCCTCTGTGTAGCCTTCTACCTACTGTATATGCCTCTTCACAAGCTGTTATGAGCTGAATTGAGCTACATTCACCTTCTGTGGTCCTTTTTAAATGAAGATCCTATCTTTGAGGCCACAGCGACTGAGAAGTAATACTGTATCCCATCAATTGGCAGGAAGGCCAAGAGCTTAGACAGAAAAAGGTCAGCATATAGCGAAATGACAGTCTTAAGCTGAAGCTGCAAAAATCAAGGGATGGTGTTAAGTGCAGTGATAGCTATGCTGTGTTGCTGTACTTGAACAGTGTTCCCTTTCTCTTTAGAAATTATATTTCAGTATTCATACCTGGAGACTGGCTCAACAGCTATTTTCTCCAAGTCTTACAATGAAACCACAGAGACATGAGAGAGTGTCTTATTTACAGTGTTCACAGTTCTTATGGCTGCTGTTACAGAACATACTGTACTAATCCCATATTAAACTGCCAGTAGTTCTAACAGACAGGATTTTCATCCACTGTTGGTGTCCTTCATTAAACTAGATTAACTCAGTGCAATTCTGAATAGCTCCCCCCCCCCTAGACACAGTCTGGATGTTTGTTGTGTTTGTCTTAAAAGCAACATAAAAATAAATATAAACTAACAGTGTCACAGATGCGTTAGTTTACCCTGAAGGAAAGCAGCGTCTGAGGATATTTAATCTCCACATTGACAAGGAAAATATCTGTGATATTAAAAAGCATGGGATGCTGGTTAGACAGCAATATACTCCAAACTGTGTTGTTTCTTTAAAAACAATGCAAAGCCTCTGTTCTTTTGAAATTTGTTTTGCAGGCTGTCTCTGTCAGATTCTTGCAATCGCAATGTGGTTATCAGTTTTATTGTTTTTTTGGCATTGGCTGCTCATTAAATAACTCAGTATTTTGTTATCCAAAAATATGTTTGATTGCTATCATTGTGTTTTGCATTGGCCTTTATTGCATGCTGTTTTATGCAAACCATGATTTGGTCAAGTTTACACAACCTCAAAAATAAACTACTTAATTAGTTAAATGCTAACTGGTTAATGGTATCATATGACACTTTTTGAGGATTATTTATAGCTCCTTTTATTGAAAATTAATATATGTTTTCTTTTTTTTTAACTCACTGATTTATTTTTGATGCAAGGCCTTCTTATGTGATGTGATAGCAGTCATTTCTTTACAAACCATGTACTGTAAGAGAAGGTATGCATTTCTTAGGGATATTATATACTGTAGGTTGCTTAACAAAATGTCCTTTTTAATAATATAAAGTTAAAAAATAAAAATTAAGATCTGTTTTCTTAGCAGACATCCATATCCATGGAGAATGTAGCACAAAATGTTTAACCTAATTTGAATGATGAATAATCCATTGTGTTTAACCCTAAACGTAATCTTACATAAAGTTTCGGGAAGAGAAAAAAAACTCCAATAAAATACAGTGCCTTTTGTATTTATTACTTTAGAGATTGTATACTACACTGTTCTAAATAAAAGTCAGTTTAATTTTTATTGGAAGGTACAGAATGCTTGGAAGCCTAATATGATTTAAATTAGAAAGGTGAGTCTCACATCTTGTCTGGTAATAGGAATAAATGCTACTTTTAAAGTAGTAAAAGAAAACTCCGTATTAGCAGTGGATGGCAGTAAGTGCTGCAGATTTCCTGCTCCAGTGTCCCGGTTTTGATTCTGGTGTCATCTGTGAGGAGTTTGCATTTACTCTGTGTCTTGGTAGGTTTGGCTGTTCTTCACTGTTCAAAAGTGAACCTTCTTTCTGCAGCCCTGTGATGGACTGACATGTTTTTCAGGGGTTGAGAGGGATCCTGCACTTCCAATTTTTCCAGGATAGGCTGTGGTGCTACTTGACTCTCACTGGGATTAGAAGGTTTTCTGAGGATGGATGGATGAATTAACTGTCTTCTCCCATTTCAATACCGCTCGAAAGGAAATTGTGGCCAAAAGCCATGTGAACCTTCTGTCAAGTGTCGAGTGGGAAAGAAATGGAAGGCCTTATTGTGCCGACTGCCAAGAATATGTGCTGAAAGACATGCCCTCGTTCATCTTCACATTCTGGACATGTGTGACCGGGGCAGTGGCATGAGGAAGTTCATTCTAGGTGTGGCACGTGACTGCTTTGCAGTGTGAAGAATGCCCATCACCTCTTGGAACTGGAAAATGGATTAGGACCTAATGGAGTTCTATTTAAGATATCAAAAATAATAATGAACAGGTAGCACTTTAAATTAGGGGCTGCAAATTCTACTTATACATGACTTCAAATTTTGACATTTAAAAAGAGTACATATTTTCAGTGACCTAGTATTAACTGACTACTAATGATTCACTTTGTATGTTTTAACAATAATAAGGAGATAAATAATAAGGAGAAGTATTTTAATGCACATTTGAGTGTCAATAGCTGGTTTGTAACACGTTTATAAAGTGTCATTTGCAACCCCTGAAGTATTACTGAGAAGGGAAATTAGTTGATTCTGGCTTCATATCAAGAGGATATGAGTTTCTATTTTCAGCTAGTTCAGGCAGTATTTCATCAACCGATTAAAATTTAGCTGTCTGCTTTCTCTCCTTTTATGGTCAAATGCTCAGTCCTCACTCATACAATACCACACCAGAATAAAATGAGCTCCAGTGATATAGTTTTAACACGGGCTATATATTTGGACTGGTGTTGCCAGTGTGATATGGCCGGTCCATTAAATATGTCACTTGAGTCTTAAGTCACCTGATCCATTCTCCAATATTCACAATGGACAGACTGCATGCCTTTGAAATTTGAATGTTTTTCTTCTCATGTGAGCTTCAGTTTAATCCTTGGCAGGCATATACAGTATGTCTTTGTTATGATCTCTGTCTGTTATTCACGAAGTCGTTTTGTCCAAGGACCTTGGGTGTTCCTCACTGTGTGTTTTGACACTTCCAGCCTGTGAAAGTGTAAAGCCTCTTTCGCTTTCTCTCTGCTGTGTCGTGCAGATTGGCAAATTGCGACCTTGGCCCTGCTCCTGGGGGGCTCTGCCATCATCCTCATTGCCTTCCTGGTGGGTTTGATATCCGTCTGCATGGGCTCCCGGAGACGCTTCTACCGGCCAGTCGCCGTCATGCTCTTCGCTGCAGGTAAGCCAGATCTGTGGCATTCAGCGCGCTCCTTAAAGCTGCATGAGGTCAGTTCTCGCAGATTCATTGCGAGGGGGAGGAGGGGTGGGAGGAGCAAAGCATGGTCCATAAACAAAGGGGTTCTGGCTATAATGTGCCTGTAACGTTGCAGGACAACACCCCCGCCACCAGACTGCCGCCTCTGCTCTCCTCCCTCATTCAGACCGAGATAACACATCTCGCAGCATGTTACTCGTGGGTAAAATTAACAAAGGAAAAATTGCGATGCTACTGCTCTTTGGCTCGTTTTGATCAGCAGTTGTCATTAGCAGAGCAGTTAACTTTCCCTTCAAATGATAGCATGCCCCTAGCATTCATTAAACCCCTATTATAAAGGAACGAGCAAAGGTGTTGAGCATCAAACATTGTTTGAAAACAGAGGGACATTACATAATGGTATAAAGAAGCCAGTGATTAAGCTAGTGTGTATTTACCCTAGCGTACAAAATGTGGTAATATACTACCTGTTAGGCTTAAAGCCAGTAAGTGTGATTTAATTGCAGTGTTGCACTGGATGGTTTCATGTACTGAAAAAAGCATTAGTAGTAATTTATGTTTAAGGTCAAAAGTGAAGCACTCAGGGAATCGCACAGTTACAATACATTGCGGTTGTGCAAAATAAGGAAACCAGGAAAACATTTACCCCTTAAAAAAAGACAACTAATCTTTAAACTGGCGTATATTCCTCTTTTCCTTGTTTACTTCAGAAAACCACCACAATGTCCCACTGGTTCTTTTGCCATAATATAAGTGCCTGTTATAAAGCACTCCCTCTTAAACATCAAAAACGTATTTTGGGGGACTTCCGAGTGATGCAGCTAAGAAACACACTCATTGGGGGGGAACAAGGTGAGCCACAGCCCACGTCTTGATGTCCCTGAGCCCTCATCGTTGTCACAAGACAACACTGACCAAGACTACCCAGGCAGTGATGCACAGTCCGCTGTGCTCCCCCAATTGCTACTAAATCCCTTTTCAGCCACTGTAGAACCTTTACAATATGTTGAACGACAAAAACCTCTGCAGGTGGGTTTATTAGAGGAATATACTTACATATCTTATTCTTCCTGAGTAGTTACAGGAATCATTGCCAGAGACCCAAATCTTTAAGAAACTGGAGATTGTAGTCTGAGTGAGTATAGAACAAAAAACATTTGGCAGGACCAAGTTTTTAAACATGTTTCATAATCTTTTATTGTTCTTTGTTTCCAAAATAACATAATTAGCTTAATCAGGTATTGTTTTTATTATATGATGTGAAAAGAAGATCTTGATTGTTACATCCTGATGGTGAGCTTGTTTCCTGGAAAAATGCTTTGAACTGTGCATGATTCTGAAAACAGAGCCTGAACTCATCAGTGTCTTTCATAATGTGACGCACCACATGATGAAAGCTCAAAGCTACCAACAATTTATAGGAACAACTCTATTAAAAGTGTTATTATTTTAGCAGCTTCTCATGTTTCACCCTGGGTCATGTCACTAGTTGCGATTACCCAAGAGGCAGCGCACTATCGATTGAGAACTGTTTGGATGGTGCTGGGAGTAGTTGGCTCGCTTTTCGGCAAGGAGCAACTCCTGCAACCTGCCAGGTGCTGACTCCCCTGTAGGGCATAGTGGGTTTTGCATTGAATCAAATGTAAAATAGCTCTGCAGGTGGACACATTGGCAGAGCACGTTATTGCCAGAGCCGAGTCTAAACAGAAAACAAACAATTCCTGTTTGGATGGTGGGTATTAAAGGATTTCCAATTCCATTTTTGTTTTAGACAGTATCTAAATGTTAATATTAGTTAACATTTTAAGCAACTAAGACATTATTACAGTGCTAGGTAATAACAGGATATGAGCAAATCAGAAAAATGGAAGGCAGTGTCAGCTTCTTATGCATTACAGTCTTGCATTTAAGGCAACCCCTTCATTGATTAATTGACCAGGTAGCATTATAAACTCATTGCCTAATTGACCCTTCGGAGTTCCATGAATTCACACACTGATTGCAACAATGTTCTACAGTAAAGCAGACCTAAAGCCTCTTGTTGATTAGTTCTTCACTATTGTATATGCCAAATTCCTTTTCCAATATTGTTGTGTTGCCAAATGGATATAATAACATTGATGTTTCATTTTAAGGCTTTAAAGATTGCAGAGTGCTGTTTATTTCTGTTATCCCCACAGAATTATGTCAGATAAATCAATATCCAAGTCAAGCAATTCAGACGTGCTCTAATATGTTTAATATTGTGTGCAAGATTTTGATTTTGGACATTAAAGATTAAAGAAGAACGACTGCGTAGTCTTAATGTCTCCACAACAAAATCATTCTTTTTAATGCGGAAAATTAACACAGCAGTTCTTCAAATAAACTCTGTTTCATATATGTTTGGTAGAGAGCATCAATATCTCACCTCCGGTTTAGCAAAAGTTGGACATTTTAAAATTGAGCAGAGTTCAGTTCTTAAATTCACTGTGTGCGTCAGCAGTCCTGCCATCACCTCTGGAACAGGCAGCAGTGCTGTCTTGCTCTGTTTGTTCTTTCAGACCACCTTCTGTGTAAAGAACAGACTCGGCTCAGAATGTAATCTACCGTATTGATATTCACTCCATTGAAAAGTTCACTGACCCTGTAATTTTCGTTCTGTTAGAATTGATGGATAAACCAACAGATTTATTAAAAAAACCCAAATAATTCTGAGAAAAGAGCAAAAAGCATCGAGTTCTTTCATAGATGTCTTAGCGCTCCTGTAGGTAAAGTCCAGATAAAGAACAAATTAGATTAAGAAAGGAGCATATCCTTCCTTGAATGCATTGTAAAATGTTTTTTAACTTTTTTAACAATTATTTGAGAAATGAAACAAAACCTTTCATTTAGTTATAATTTGCTTGAATCCACAGACAGTATGTATGCCATAATTACCTCTTAATTGCCTTAATTAGGAATAGGTGCATTGGGCACAACCTGAAAAAATGCACTAGATCTCATAATACCTGTAGGTCTCACCTGCATTTCATCCACATTAGCTCTGCTTCATTAAGGCTTTGAAACTACACGTCAAAGGCATTGTATTACACTATATTATTTAAGTGCTGTGGCCAAATTCATTTGGCTTCTAACCAAGTCCGTCTTTTAAAGCTACATAATGAATGCTGCAATCAATTTTTAATTATATTGTTTTCCATTCATAAGGAAAGGCATACTGCATATGACCTAAATGTTCATTTACACATTATTTACTACCCTAATTTTTCTTATCGGTCCCTTGGATGTACCGTATGTACTGTATATAACAATGTCTAAACTGTATGTTGGTAACCTAATGTATCTCAAGCTTATCTTGCTATTCCTTGTGAATATTAATTCCCCTAAGTCCATCCATCCATCCATTTTCTAATCGATTTATCCAATAAAGGGTTACAGAGGAGCCGGAGCCTATCCTGGCAAGCAATGGGCACAGGGCAGGATACACCCTGGATGGGATGCCAGTCCATCGCAGGGCACACACACACACTCACACCAAATCCAGTTTTCCCTGACGCTAATTAACCTACCAGACTGTGGGAGAAAATCCACATGAACACGACAAGAACATACAAACTCCATGCAGATCCAGGGCCCCAGCACTGCGTGGCACCACTGCTAGCCACTGCTCCACTGTACCACCCTACATGACGCACATACTGTGCTGTGCAGTCAACTTTTCGGAATTTTTGTCATGTTTAACATATCTAAATGAAGTTAATTCGTTACTTTCAATCTTGACCGACCAAATCTTAAACCAAGTAGTTGTGATTCGCCCCTTTAGAAAAGCACGCTGAGAATCTTTAATATGCACTGTTATCACTAATTGCTGTGACGACAAATGATTCCAGCCCTCGTACATTAGTACGTCATACAAAGTACACATATTGCTGCTGTAGCGTGTGTTTTAATTGTACAATGTATAGAGCATGGATAGATTGTCATTTTGGTCAAGTTCCACACAGTGGGCTCTATAGCACCTCTACTACTGTACATGACAGTGTGGTACTTTTACTGTTCTTTCGTGTTAAAGATACAAGCTGGCAGCAATGCTGATAAGCTTTTAGAAAGGAGCCCAGTCCCAGCAATCTGCATATACAATGGTGATGTAAACATTCTAATAAACCTCACTTAAAAATTGAGCGTGAGAGTATGACAGAAGAAGATGTCAGTAAAGAATAGAACCCAATTTGGTATTGAATGCTTTTTGTTGCTACTTTCCAAACACAAAATCCCAAAACCTTCCTTGGTTGTGGACCACAAAGAAACTCAGTGTTTATGTTGCAGTGTGGTACAGAAAGAGCTGAGTGAGATAATAACTTAATACTCCCAGTAAATGTGGCATTGAAGTTTGTTCATGGTAAATTTTCTTATATTACGGTTATGCTGGTATCTGTAAAAGCAGATTGTCTGAATTTAATCTGCATAATAGCTAATAATGCTCACACCATCAGCATGCATTACAATGAGGCCTGTGAGGAGAAATGTGTTCTAGCACCATTCGGCTGAATTTGCACTGTTGGCCCCATTATTGTAAGCTAAACTCTGTAGTTTAGTGCGTTGTTATCCGTGCAAATCTCCAGTCTAATGGCAATAAATACATTTACGGCTCCTCAAAGACGCAAGCCGTGCAGATTCCTTTTTGTTTCTGTGCTCTCGGCTGTCCATCACGGGGCTGAGAGACAACAGAGCGGGCCCCCAGACAGAAGATAATAAGGAGACTGACAGAGATGCCTAGCCTGTGCAATAGATTAGAAAGCCACACTGTCAAGCCAGTGGGCTTTGCTTTCCAGTGCTGCAGAGGTGATTGCCCTGTGGCTTCTCATTATGCCAGGTTACTCTGCTGCCCCCTGGTGTTTCCTCAGCAAAATAATTTGCAGCAGAGGGTGAGACTTCACGCCATCCAAGCTTCACTCCAGCTCTGCAAAATTTGGAATGACATTCATTTTGCAGTGAAGAGCTCTCATCCCTAAAAGTAACGGATGCATCACACAGATCGTTTTCCTCCCCTTCCTGACTGATGCTCCGGATTCCTCTAATGATACTTTTCTGATATACAGTACTGTCTGCAGGTGTGAGTCCAACCCTAGTGTTATACAGTTTGTCCTGCTTATAGTGCTTTCCCTGGCCAAAAGGAGAGGCAGAAAGTGAATTAAGGGGCCAGAAAAAAGCATATGAAATGGGGGATATGTGAAGGACAATTTGCACTTCTAAAGTAAAGCTAATTCTGGTGGTGAATGGTTGACAGTGTACTTGTGGGGAGAGGGGGTGGTACCAGAAATGACTAAGCATAAACAGTGATGGTTTTTTTTTGGGGGGGGGGGGTGTAGAAGCTGTAATGATTGTCTTTGAATTAATGCGTTACTACATGTTTTCTATGTGGAAATCCTTGTCTATAGATATGGGAGTCTTTTAGGAAAACCGATTTCCTATAAGCACGGCCTCTCTGTGCTTGGTCGTTATCATTTTCATTAACAGTGGCTTAGTTTAATTTTATTCATGTCAAAAGAATGGTAATATTCAATACTACTCTTAGTTTAAGATCTGTTTTTTTTTATTTGATGTTCGCAGCTTAATAATTTAAAATAATTTTGACAGTAGAACCAAATGTTGTTAAAGGACAAGCTGTGGAAATCTTATAATCACGGTGTGGAAATACAGGCAGGTTAAATTAGAAACAGTTTACTTTGTTTCTGTTCTACTCAATTTTTGTGCTTTTGAATAATTTACTTTGTTTTAATAACATATAATAAGGCATGACCAAAAGCCATATATAAGCTTCTTTTAGCTGTGTTTTAATATTCTAGAAATGCTTTTCAGTGGAGTCATTCATATTTGTGTGACTTTGAGCCCTGAAAGCTTTGTCACTCTACGCCTCATACTCAAACACTGTTTTTCTTCCTTTAAAAATTAAAAGATGGTCTTTTTAAAAAAAAAAAGTTAGAGAGCTAAACATTTAATTTTTATTGTTTTGTTTTGTTTTTTATATACTGTAGTAACAAATCCACATGCTATAAAATTCCCTTTTTTATAGATACATAACACTACTTGTTACTGCAACAGTGCTGTGACCCAGAAGGTCCAAATACCCTTGTTTTCACATACTTGTATTCCGCTAACATGTATCTTGGGAGGCTAGGTTCTTGTTTTCACATTGTTGACCATGTGCAGTCCCTCATCCAGCAATATGGGGTTATTATGACAGAAGCTGGTCTCTGTCAGATGACTTTAACACTGGGTCAGGGCTCTCACAGCCAGTGTAGGCAGTGGGCTACCAAGTCCATGTTCCATACCCCCGTATCTGCCCTGCAGGATTCGGCCAGCAGGAGATGCTATGGAAGATGTAAGAGCACTTGTGACTTCAGCTCTCGGAGCACCTTGCATTCATCTGTAGGGCTGGTGTTTTCATTTTCATGAATCTAGTTTTCTGAAACACATTTTAATCTCTGGAGACTAACTGTTCATTAACACCTGCGTTAGTATACCATTAAATATTCTCTTTGTGCCATTTATCGATCCGTATATCCTTTAGTTAGAGGTTGAAAGAAACAAATCTGTCTTTTTAAAGAAGACATTTCAATCTGATAAATTCAGCGTTGAAAATTCAGAAAAGGATCACATGCTAGTGTTTTTAAAGTAAGAAATGAGTAACCTCGGGCTGTATGCAGCATGGACCAGACAGGATTTTAGTATAATAAATTTTACTTTTATTAGCCCTATACAATTTCTTGCATTAGGAATTTGTCTTTTCACATTCCCCAGCTTGCTCTCCATGAGACTCACAGACAGGGAGAGAAGCCTGGGGTCAGAGTGCAGGGTCAGCCATTGTACAGCGCCCCTGGAGCAGCTGGGATTAAGGGCCTTGCTCAGGGGCCCACCAGCATAGGATTCAGCCATGGGATTTGAACCAGCAACCTTCCAGCCACAGGTGCAGATCCTTTGCCACAGAGCCACTGCTCTGCCTGCATTATTATGGAGAATTCTACTAGTTGTTTTATAACCACATCTTGGATTTGGATCAGCCTAAATGTATCTGCCTTGGTGGAATAAATGAGTACATCTTAAATTGCTCTTATACTTTAAGATTCTGTGGCAGCAGATTTGCAGTTAAGTTACATGGCCTAGACTCCAGTATTTTGCAATACAATCATGCTATCTGGTAAACAATTTTCCATCCTTCTCACAAAAATGTTTTGAAAAAATGCATGTACTCTCCTTCACTGCTTCCTGGCATATACAGTACAGTATAAAAATGAAAAAATGCCTGGTATAGTTAGACCAAGGAATTAACATTTACAAAATTGTAAGCTTTTAAGAAATTCTTCTTTTTTAAGTTATGCTTAAATACATTTTTTGTATTCATCACAAACTGTTTTTAATAGTACTGTTCTAATGAATACTCTCTCTTTACAACCTACAAAATTAGTTACATGAAAAGTTGATTTAATCATTAACTACATACAGATGCAGCCATTCAAAGTGCGCGTCACAGACACGTACCGCAGGTGACGTCGCTCAGTATGACGCAAGATGACGCGTGGCACCGCAGTACGTGATTGGTTGACCGACAGGGGCACTCGTGGTCCGTTGGTCTGTCGTAGAAAGACTTACAGTAAAAACGTCTTTGCTGTGCCCGTTGTAGATATTGAATTTTACCACTGAAGGGAAATCTTAGTAGCTGAGCATAAAAAGAATAGGAGCATACTGTAACGCGTGTGAAGGCCATAAACGATATTAATTTTGGAACATAAACATACAGTATATACTGTAGCTGGTCTTGGTACTTTAAAGAAAAAAATACACACCAGTATTCCATTTCTCCCTAAACATTTTAAGCTTTGAAGTCTTTAACTAACATGATACCGGAGTCAACAAGCATACTTTTAGAATTTGATTAAAAGGGAATATAATATGGAATCGCGTATCTAAAGAATTTAATAACGGTATTCGTGTGCTGCGACAGGGCTGTGTAGGGCTTTTTCGCCTGCCTGTTCATGCGAGCTGTCTTCTAGCCGACTGGTCTAGGTGCGTGACTAGCAACTGGGAGGTTGTGTGATCGAATCCAGCTGGTGCCGGACTTTTCTTTTAACAAACATTTCTTCGAAAAAATAGAATAGCGATATTATGGACAATAAATTGACTTTTATATTTCAAAATATCGCAACATGAACGATATTTGCGATATTTTGAACATATCTTCCCTTCTGACAGCGGTTCCTCCTTCTATTGTGTGTGTGTGTGCAACAGAGTAAATTTTTATAGAGAAATGGAGGCTGGACAGTATGCGTTACAATATAAACATTTATATTGATTTAAATCGTGTTCTGATTTAAATCGCAAACGCGTGTTTAATTATGTGTTTTTTAATCATAATCAGGCTAATGCATTTCTACATTTTCTGTATGAACCAGCTTAGAGGTTCATACAGAAAGACAGCTTGTGTTTAAATTGAGTGTAAGGTAATTTATGCTTCTAAAGTCATGGTCAGCATTTATTATTGTACTGTGCTGTAAACTTTTTCTGTGCCTAGTCACATTATTTTATAGCGTTTTTATTGCGTTATTAAATCCGGTGGCGCTGTGTGTTAGAGTAGTTTCCTGACTCCCTTGTCACATGGTCTGTGATTGAATCCCATAGAACTATGACTTTATTTTTTAACAAACATTTCTTTGAAAAAATGAAACGTTTCCCTTGGTCAGAGATTAAATAAAACCTCACTCGCACCAAACAAATTTATATTTCTAAATATCACAAAATACGTTCATTGTCTTCCAATCGAGTCGAGTTGACATTGGAAGCCTGCCACACCCGGACTGTTAAACCAACGCATTAGCACGTCAAAGCCCATCGAGGGTATTGAGCCAGTATTGCCTTTAGTATTCCCCCCTCTCCCCTCAATTCAATTCAATTCAAGGTGTTTTATTTGCATGACAGATGGGTACAAGCAGTGTTGGGTATGTATATTGTAACGCTTACGGCAGACAGGCACTGTGTAAGAGCCGGCGCACCAGAGCAGCGCACCGAGGGAGCGTCTGCATTTCTAACTTAGTTTTTAAAATTAGTCAAGCAATATGAAGCATCTCCTTTTACTTAGTGCCTGAGCATAAAAAGAATAGGAGCATACTGCAACGCGTGTGAAGTCCATAAACGATATTAATTTTGGAACTTAAACATACAGTATATGGCTGGTCTCGGTACTTTAAAGAAAACATACACACCAGTATTCCATTTCTCCTAAACATTTTAAGCATCGAAGTCTTTAACTAACGCGATACCGGAGTCAACAAGCATACTTTTAGAATTTGATTAAAAGGGAATATAATATGGAATCGCGTATCTCAAGAAATTAATAACGATATAATTATATTCATGTTGCAAAAGAACTGCAACGGACATAAAAACTCCCTTGCTTTTAACAGAGCGTTCCATAATTTCTAACTACGAAAATGCCAGGTGAAAGGATTTGTAAACATATTTTGTTAAAGCAAGTCAGAACCCATTCAGAGCCTACATTACATTTTAGCGTTTCATTCTGAGCAGAAGACCCTCACACCTGAAGAAGGGGGAGGTGTTTTTCGCTGGAAATCTCGCCTGCTTCTACTTTACAACCGGAGTGCTGGCTGTGACGAATTAAACCGGTATTACAGGTTACAATCACAGACCATGTGACATGGGAGTCAGGAAACTAACACAGCGCCACCAGATTTGATAACGCTATGAAAACGCTATAAAATAATGTGACTAGGCACAGAACAAGTTTACAGCACAGTACAAAAATGCTGACCATGACTTTAGAAGCATAAATTGCCTTACACTCAATTTAAACACAAGCTGTCTTTAGCCCTCTAAGGTGGTTCATACAGAAATGTAGAGATCCAGGCTCAGAACACACAGCTTCATTAGCGAATACATATGCAGGACAACTAGAGAAGACGTTTTACAGAGGATGGATTTTTAGAAACATCCCATCAGTGACATCACTGAAGTCAACTCCTAGGTACTGTAACTGTCGTGTGGATAGTTTCACAAGAATCAGACAAAGGTTTAAGCATCGCTTGTTCTAGATAAAACTGCAAAAAAAAACAACAACCCATAATGTACTTCTTTGCGGCTCTGTTTGCCCAAATCATATATTCACAACGTGAAATCTAGAAAATAATATTACGTAACCAAAATCCGCAATATGGAAACAGAACCTGTGTAATTGTTGATAGATGATGTACTCGTAACATTTTTTCAAGACGAACTACAACATTTAAAAAATGACTTGTATGTACTTGATATCTCTAATCAATCCACGGGTCCCAGCACGAAACGAAAGTAAAACGCATACCGTTTCGCGCTTCTTATTAGTTGCTCAAAAGTAATTTGACCGTATGAAATGCATAATATAAACCTAGAAACATATACGTGAGTAGTACTTAAGCACTGTAGTATCGGTGTTAAGACATACCTCTCAAATACTTTAAATCAAGTTAAAAATATCTCAAGATTCTGGTCATAATGAAACCATGTTTCGTGTATGTTTTCTTTAAAGTACCGAGACCAGCCATATACTGTATGTTTATGTTCCAAAATTAATATCGTTTATGGCCTTCACACACGTTGCAGTATGCTCCTATTGTTTTTATGCTCAGCTACTAAGATTTCCCTTCAGTGGTAAAATTAGATATGAATATTCAATACTTAAACGGGCACAGTTAAGACATTAAATATACATATACATACTGTATACAGTACAGTTTGCATACGGTAATATGTTTATGTCCCTAAATCAATCTCTTTTATGAGCATGTGAAAGGCATGGTGAATCACTGTACTTTGCATGATTGGAAAAAAATGCGTGATTGCGAAATGCTGTGGCGTTACTTTTACAAAGACGGTCAATGAAAAAAAGAATGTGGACCAGGGCAATACTTTGAGTTTACAGCTTGTCCAAGGTCATTTATTATTAATACTATTATTAATATCTTCGTTAAAGACTTTGATGGCTACAGCTCAAACATGAGAGGTTGAGCTTTATTAGCTCCACCTTGCGGAAATTCCGGATACTATTATTTTGCTAGCGGTATTTACCGGTAACTCGCGGTATTTACCGGTAGCTTGCGGTAGACTGCGTACAGCGTACCGGAAAATAATGCGGTATCGCCCGCGCATTTTGAATGGCTGCATCTGTATGTAAACAAAGATGTAACTGTGGAAGATATACCTCAATGATTTTTATTGTAGTATCATTAGAAAACAAGCTAGATTTGTGGATAGAGGAACATAGGCAAATGGATTTTAACATTCATAAGTACAAAGTAATATGGGGTGTAATATATTCTTTGGAGTCCTAATCAAGATAGTGTTGTGAAGTAATAATAAAAAGCAAACAGAATAATTGGCAATTTAACAAAGTGCTGAATTTACTGTAATTGTCAGGAGATGGTCATGTACAGACCGAGTAAAGGTAATAAATCTATAAAAGGAGACAGAATGAGATTTGACACATGTTTCTAAAATCCTAAGAGCAGCAAAACTTGGAATGAGGTAGCGCTAGGAATTCATTTCGAATGGACAATAGGACATACAGTATTTCATTACACAAAGAGTTAGTATCTGGAACTGGCTTTGCAACAGAATGAATTTTAAATTCATTTAGCTGCTAAACCACCAAACTAGCAAGACGCGTTGAATAGCCTCTTTCTGATTGCAGCCTTTCTTACTTAGTTTTAGCCAACTTCTGAATGCCCGGGAGCTGTTGATGTAAAGATGTACAGTCCATCTTGGCAGTCCTTGTTACCAAAGTATCTTTACAGACAGGCATGTGAGCAGCACAGGTCCACCTGTGTGTCTGAAATCTAGATTAAAAGCCTGGGGATAGCTTTTCAGTCGAGCTTCCAGGAGAGGATTCGAGAAGATGTGCGTGCTGAAATATAAATCATTGTTAGCCTTTGCTGGCTATTATTTTTTAAGTTAGTGAGTGACAGTAGCAGATTTTTCAAACCTAAAAGAAACCACACTTAAGCAGTTTCTTTTATGTTTTGGTTTAAAAATGGAGTGATCGATGAATGCGTGATAGCTTGAGGGTATTTAAGAAGGCAGAGGTGTTTGCCCTCTTCTTGATTCCCATTTGCAGTAGGAAAGATAAGAAACTGGAAGAAAAAGGCAAGGTATGCAAGGTTACGTTTATTCTTGTGTATCCTAGGGTACAGTACTGTGATTTGAGAGAGTTTAGTAAACTCTATTTGTGATGAGGTATTACACTGATGTCCGGAATCCTTCACTTTCTTAGATAAAGGTGTAGAGGTACAGTATGCAGTAAAGCCATTTGTGAAATATGTTGTTATTATTGTACTGGCCTATAAGACTATAAGATCATCAGAAAGGCCCATAATTAAATAAGTAGTTCATATGCTGTATAATTATTACTACAGTGATGAATTCATTTAATAGTTTAAAATGTTATTAATTCTCCTTCATTTTTTTTTAACTTCCAAGTTTTTGGATGTTAGCTTCTTGCCAAAATAAATCTGCTTTGGCTATATATCCAGAACTATTGTGCAAGAAATATTCAAGCTTGACAAAGTGCAATGCTTCCCACTAGACAAAAGATTACTGTTTTAGTATTAATCTCTCCCCCCCACGTTCTCTATGGTTTGGTAGAATTTTATTCTGTAGCCTTTTTAGGTGGAACGTTATTAGTTAGTGTTGCCAAGAGCAATCTAAAGAGAACATCTCATAGAATTCAGCAGGGCTGTTCTTCACTGTTGTTAGTTTTTTGTTAGAATATTAATTTTAATATAGAAACAAGTATTGTGAAATACCCAAATCGCAGTATTCAAGGTTGCTTTTTTGCTTATATCTAAGTTGCTTTTATGCTTATACTGTATGTAGTCAGGCCTTTTGCAGGTATATCAGGTATAATACTGTAGTAACTGGTGAAACAAAAGTTAAGTCTTGCGGTGTCACCACTAAAGGACAGTTTCAACATATTTGTGAATTTTGTTATATTCGGTCCGATGTCATTTTTTTTTTCTTGTATAGCATACATGAAAATAAAATAAAAAAGTAAACAAATTTTGAATCTTAAGACTATTCAATATAGATTTTTATAAAATCAATTTGTCTTAGTTTGAAGTATATTATAAATCAGTGTAATGTTAATACATAATTATGTATGTTTTTCAAAATGCCCTTGGCTTTGAAAATCTAGTCAATGGAAAACTGTTCTAGCGAGAGACAGACTTAGGCTTACCAAGGAATATTAATGGCTAGAACAGGGCCTCAGTGATTTATAATAATGCAAATAGATGCAGATATCATTATATACAGTGAAGGCTGCAACCAGTCCTAGAAGAGCACACGTACAGTACAGCAATCTAAATTTTAAAAGGATCCAATACACAGATGATTTTTTATGTGTAATTTTGGTATACAGTATGGTGGATCACCTGTGTGTATTCTGTTTTATCTGCCCTTAGGCAAAGGTGGAATTTGTGTGGCAGTTTTTTTTCTTTTATACTTGTGTGATTGCCGCTAATGGCTTGAAGGGCTGCAGAGCCAGAGAAGAAGCATTTTCAAGGTCAGGTACAGCAGACAGACCTAACCCTGCAGGGTACTCAATTCATTGCTCTGCCAATATGAACAGCCCCTGTATAAATCACCTCTTTTAAAAGAGTTATTAGCTTGACTTAAAAGTGGAGTTTGCTTTTGTAGGTACTGTGAGTATGCTGTAATACAGCCAATTGCCAAAGGCACAAAACACAGCATTCAGCATGGGAGAAACTTCTCAGAGAAATGGGAAGATCTGCATGCATTACTTTACTGTCCTCACCTTCTTAGCAAATATGCTCTTTTTGTTTCCCTATGTTTAAGATGCTTTGGATAAAGAAAACAAGTTTACTTTGTTTCATGTCACAGCACAAGTCAAACCAGGGCACGGTGCTGATAATTATAGTCAGAAGAAAGAAGACATATTCTTTAACCTATAAATTTGTTTTTTAAGTTCTAGTTTTCATCTATGCTTTTAGTATTTTTACAGTGATTTATATAAATACATTTAAGATTTACATAAAATATCCTTTTCTGTTTTACAGTAACAGTAGTCTTTTCCACAAAGCCCCTTAACTAATTATGAGCACCTAATAGGCATATCTACAGTACATGTAAAGGAACAAGTAATAGGTTTATTCCATGTTGAAAAGAGAAGAGAGAAACACAGCATTTCGGCTGTGGAGCCTTCTTCGGGTGTGAGAAAGACAAAGCAGATGGCAATGATTAAATAGCACAGGAGAACAAATGCTGGACAAGTGGAGGAGGAGAGAGAGGGGAGAGGCAGAGAGGCCACTCAGGAAGGGCAAAGTGGAGAGGGGTGGAGAAAGGTGTCACCATCGGAGGTGAAATGAGAGACTATGGGAAATCTTTAATCTTCACAGTCCTGACATGTTCTCTGAAGTGGTCTCCTAGTCTCCTTCCGGTTTCCCCAACATAGATAGACAGGCATTTTTTTGCAAGAGATACAGTAAAGGAGGTTGCTGGAGGTATAGGATGTCGTCTGGGTGATCCGAAATTGACCTGAGGGGCCCTGAATGAGCGTGTTGTTAGATATGTATTTGCAGGTAATGCAGTGAGTTCTGTTGCAGGGGAAGGTGCCTGGTAGGGATGATTGCCGAGTGTGGCCAAGGGAGCTATGAACAAGAAGTTCAAGTAGATTGGGTGGTCGGCGGTAAGAGATGATTGGGCGGTCAGAAAAAAGGGTAACAATGGAGGGATCACCCTGTAAAATGGAGTAGTTGTTAATAATGGTCCTGGGGGTAGAAAGTGTGTTAGAGTGCTAGGGAAGCCCCAAAGGAATGTAGTTGTGAGACGGGGAGTTCCTGATCGAGTTGATGATTCGAGGGCTGTTTTTGGCCTGGGTGAGGGCCCTATTGATGACATGGGTGGGGTATCCTCTGTTGATGAAAAAAGAATGCATTTTGAGTTCTCGGTTCTGGAAATCCATGTCGTCACTACAGAGTCGACGTAGCCTGAGGAACTGTGAAAAAGGGAGAGAGTTTTTGGTGTGAGTGGGGTGAAAAGAACTGTACAGGAGATAGCTGTGTGAATCTGTGGGTTTGTAATAGACAGAGGTAGAGGGTCACGGATGGTTAATCGATAAATTTATGTCTAGAAACGGAAGAGTGGTGGAAGATATGTCTACTGAAAATTTGAGGGATGGGTGAGAGTTAGTAAATTGATGTGTTAGGAAGTGCTCTAGCTGGTCATTAGAGCATGTAGAAACACCGACGCAGTCATCGATTTATCGCTTGTAGAGGTCAGGGACAAAGCTAGTATAGGAAGCAAAGCATTCTTCTGGCATAGCTAGGTCCCATCCTGGTGCCCATGGCGAAACTACTAACGTGCTGATAAAAAAGGTTATTAAATGAGAAAGCATTGAGTGTGAGAACCAATTTGGCAAGACGCACTAGAGTGTGGGTTGGTGGATCAAGCAATGTGCGTTTGTCTAGCATTTGCATGAGGGCTGCAAGACTGTCATTGTTGGGAATGATGGTGTAGAGAGACGTGATATCCATGGTAAAATATAGCATTTTGGAGGCATGGTTAGTATCCTTGATATATGAGGGAAGCATTTCAACCAGCAGTCTCATAAGGCTGTCGAGAAAAGCAGAGATGAGTGTGGTCGGACAATTGCATGCTGAGACAATGGGGCGTCCAGGGGTGTTGAGATAGAATTGGGATACCTGGAATAAACCTATTACTTGTTCCTTTGCAGACTACACATACTGAAGCAGCTACCCACCTGAACCACTCCACGCTACTCCTACTGTAGGCTGTCTGTAATACAAAATGTACACAAAGAGCTTTCTTCTTGTTGTGTTTTCTCTGAACTCTATTCCCCCTCATGATAATGATATTGTTTACATTTGCATAAAACTGACAACAGTTCCACTTTCAACAGCAAATCCAAGAATAGCTGTGAATATTTGTAGTTTTAGGTACAGTACACTGAGATCTGTAATTTCACCTATCCAAATTGCAATTTGTATTATGTCATGATATGCATAATCATCCATTGTGTATTATGTATCTTATGTCATATACCTTTGCATCTTTAGTGGGAGATTGAAATGATTCTGTAACACCTTTGCGATCCGTTTTGTGCTTTTTTGTCATAGAAGCAACACTTTTCAAACTTTCTGTCAATCCCTCTCCCATTTTCAGAAAAACAAGATGCTCATTAATAGTTTTCCATAGAACACACAAGACTGAAATCTTTCATAGATAGGGCTGGATGTTGTTATTCAGTCCTTACCAAAAATATTCTCAATGAGGAAGTTATTATTCTTAAATATGGATTATTAAGCTTCTGAATTGGAAAACAAAATGCTGCCAGATTTGGATACAGTACTTTACTGAATTAAGGACCAGAAAGGTAAAGTAACAAAGATATATGAAAAAATGTTCAAGATTATTATCAAGTATCACTATGCACTTGTAAGTTAAAATTATTTTATGTGAAATGCAAGTTTTTTATGTAATTTTATGTAAATTGTCACACAAAAAGTAGAAAATTGCAGCTGGTCAGCAAGATCATATGTAGTTTTGTGTTTTAAGTCTGTGTCTCCAAAGGTTAGATACTGCCCCACAACAGTGAAAGGTGTAGCAAATCATGGCTAAACTTATTTTTGGATAAATGAAGATAAATATTTGATGGATGAAGAAAGAAATTATTTTGATATTGGCATTTTACGTTATAAACATTTCATGGGTTATGAACATATTTCTGTTTACTTAATTTTTTTTATTTTACTTTTTCTAAACACAGAGCTTATCCACCAACCTACACGCCTACATGAAATGTGTCTGTTGCAGGCATAACTTTCCAGTATTCAGGACTTTGAAATTATCAATCACTAGGCAGAATTGGCTAGACGTGTCGTAAGCCCCTTATAACTGCAGTGCGGCATTGTGTGGGATCGAGTTTCTCTAGAACCAGTTGAACTCCAATTATTATAGACTCAAAGATACACTACAGAATGACTATGAGGTAAACTGTGTATTAAGAAATGTACTGTATGAGTTTGTAAAGAATAAGAAGTGTTTTTATATTAATGTTCCTCGTGCAGAAAAATGGTTCTTGTATGTGGACTACTCGAGAAAGCAAAGAAATCTACAGCACATGAAAAATACTGTCATAAGTAGGGGGTTGTAAATAAGCACAAATAAGTATCAGTCAGGTCCGGTAACCAGCTTGCTGTGGAAGCATATTATAAAAATTAAAAAGAATTACCATAGTCGGGGAATATGGAGTGTTATACAGCACATATGTTCTTGTTTTCTCTGGCACATCTTGATGAAGTACTAATAACTACAGTAGGCGGCAAGCTTAGACAGGACAAAAAATAATTACAATAAGGCACAGCTACACATCACAGAAGGTCTACAATTTTGTGAGTTAGCCGAGCCATGCCTTAGAAAATAGATATAGAGCACAGAATTCTATCCTAAATCCATACTCAAAAAATATCTGTAAAGGACAAAGAAGGAATCTACATCGTATCAATCCAGGATCCTGCCCAGTGCCAAGATATTCTCTTGAACTGATGCTAAATGAATGGGAACAAATTCCCAAATTCCAAACAGTGCATCACTAAGCAAGGAGATGTGTATTTTTTACAATCAGGAAATCAGTATTTGCAACATAGTAAGACGGCAAATCCCTTTCCTCAGAGTATGGTACTTTTGCAGTGTACAGATTACCTGGACAAAATCAGGTTTTGTAATCTGCAGGAAGTCTCTCTCCCGACCCAGTTTCTTCTCCTCTAGTCTTCCTTCCTCTCTCCTTTTGCTTTCGTTGTCTGACACTCTCCTCCGTTTATTGTGTGGTCTATAGAGGCAGAGATCCTGAGGTGAGGCCCCCTTTTTCTATATCCCATCCCCATAAAGACTGGCTTAATGACCTCCCTCAGAATTATCTATGTTGTCACTGTTAAATATTAATACTGATATATTAACATAATTAACATTACATTTAGTACCACTGTTAATCCATGTTTACCGCCCCAAGGACAGCTACTGTACATAAACCATTTAAACAATGTCTGTTTTATCATCCTGAATTCAGCACCTGAATTCTGTTCTTGAGAACCTCAAAGATTCGACTGCCACCAAATGGCAACAACATTTAAATATTGGCTTTCTATTTTGACTTCCTAGTTAGATCATTTTTCTTCTTAGTGTAGCAAAGTTGGTAGCAATGTAAGCAATGTTTATATTGTTTCAAATATATGCTTCCCTACCACCCTAAAACACTCTCTATCCCCAGGACCGTTAACGATAACTTTCCTGTCCTACAGGATGATCCCTCCATTGGTGCCCTCTATTCTGACCGCCCTACCATCTCATATCGCCAACCACATAATCTGCGTAACCTTCTTCTTCACAGCTCTCTTGGCCGCCCTCAGCAATCATCCACACCAGGCACTTTCCCCTGCAACAGAGCTCGCTGGATCACCTGCAAGTACATATCTAACACCACACTCATTCAAGGCCCCTCAGGACAATTTTGGATCACTCAGATGACATCTTGTACCTCCAGCAACCTTATTTACTGTATCTCTTGCAGTAAATGCCCAGCCATCTACAATGGGGAAGCAGGAGGGAGACTCAGAGACCGATTCAGAGAACATGTTAGGGCTGTGAGGATCAAAGATTTCTCCAAGCCCATAGTTTCTCAATTCACCTCAGACGACCATGATCACACTGATTTTTCTGTCTCTGTTCTCAAAGAAGGGTTTCTCAACTCCCATAGCAGAAAGACATTTCCAGATACTAAAATTATCCTAAAACTTGGTTCACACCTTCCCCCTTCTCTCAACGACAGACTTGTTTTCTTCTAATTCTCTCTGTTCATCTGTAGGTTTCGTTTCACACCTCTCCTCACCTCTCTCGACCTCGCACCACTTGATGGGCCACTCTGCCTCTCCCCTGCTCCCGCCTCTTCCTTTCTCCTGGCTTTTGTTTTCCACTGCTGTATTATCTTTGCTGACTGTCCTATCTTTCTTACACCTGAAGAAGGCTCCACAGCCGAAAAGTTGTGTTTTCTTTCTTCTCTTTTCAGCATGGAATAAACCTGTTACTTGTTCCTTTGCAGCCTACGCATGCTGACACAGCTACCCACCTGAATTGTTTCATACATGTGTTCAATTGAAAGCCAGTACTGATTCAAGTTCAAGTTCATTTTGATGTCAAAGGGGTGATGTTTCCAATTGGCCAGGGGTTGGCAAATGTTAAATGACTGTCCCAACTGGATTGTCAGGCCACACTCACACAGCTTTTCTTGCTTTTCCACCATTTTTCAAAATAAGCATGGTCATCTCTGCTGAGTGACCTATGGCTGCATAGGTTTGAGTCATTTTGATATGTAAAAGGACTGACACAATCTACAGTGCAGCCCCTGTCTTCCTTCTTTTTGTTGTCTATGCTCTCTTTAGTTTTCCGACACATAATACACAAAGACAAATATACAACATTAATGCAGAATGGAGGAGCCATACGCACACCAAAGAGGTAAAAGTACATTATGAGATTAATTGTATATTTTTCCTTTTGAAAGAATTTGAATTGCACATCTGATACAGACTTAACCTCTAAACCTGACGAAAACAAAAACAGACATCTGAATGCTAGTACAGATTTTGCGTTTTCCAGCCTTGCTGAATTAAAATAGCTACTGAATGTTCTTGTACCACAGCCTTGAGCTCAAGACAGTCGTTGCAATGGGTTACATGTCTTGTATGTAAAGAAGCCTTAATTATGATAGGAGAACCTTGAACATTCAGGCTTTAAAAGGAAACCCCTTTTAGTATCTCTTCTGTAGTGTTTTAATCATTTGAACGTTAAGGAAATGTGAATTCTCTATATTTCTTGAACTTTTAACATACTGTGAATCTTAAAGTTCTCAGTTTGTCTTGCTTTGCCAAGATTCTGTGCCAAACAGAATTGTAAAGGTACATTTGTTGTCAGACGTTATCAGTATTAAAACTAAGATGATATCAGCTAATACTGTAATTCTCTGCAACACTTTTTTCATTGTATTGGCAAAACCTTCTTTAATAATTTCCAAGTAGACGGTGGTCTAGAGAAATAGATTGATGAGACAACACGGTTTTGCCCTTGTTTTCAGAAGCTGTCTGAGGTTGCTGACGGATGAATTGCTGGAACCTCCTGTGATAATCACAGGTGTTACCATATTCAGTGTGTGGATGGGTCTCAGATAAAGAGAAGAACGGTTAATGAACAACTGTATCGAATATTATAACCAGTGCAAACAGAAGTGTTGCCAGTCAGCTGTAAAGTTTTTAATACCGATTGCATTAATATAATATCAATCAGTGAAACATAGAAAAAAATATGAAACATCTCATAAAATTTAGCATCATTATCGCATAAGACAACCATTTGAATTTTCTCATCCAGATTTTTAACAAATTATGGATCCAAATGTGTTACAACACTTAAAAGTTGTTTAGAGTCATCACTATTCAATCATCAAATTGTGGGTTAGCTTTAAGGTGTGTCTTTACTTTAATAATTAATAAATTAATGAAAACATACCACAGAATGTTGAATATCTTTCCCATGAATGGCAATTAAAGGTGTATTTACCTGTCTGATATTACGTATCCATAGAGTACTTATTAATAAGTACGTCTTAATCAATACAGTTGATAAATCATCCGTTTATTTACGATTTACCCACTAACACCATTCCCCACTGAAGTAGCAAGAATGCTGTTTAAAGTCTTAACAGGAAATCAGAGACATGTTGTAATTACACCCTTGGTTTGAAACGAAATGAAAATGTTTTTTTTCCTCTATATTCAGAGGTGCCGTCTCCTTTGTAGGGATGGAACACTCGGCGAGGAGGTCAGCTCATATGCATTCGAGAAGGTCATTGCATCGCTGCTGTGATTGTACTGTCCTTTCGCGTGCTCTTCTGTAATGCCGAGCCACCCGTGCTTGTGCCTTATTAAATAGGCCATGTTTTGAAAGTGAAACGTCTCCGTGCATGCTAAACAGGGCCACGGCCGCACTTCAGTGGCCTCCGAAGGAAACCCACACCTCTGTGATTTGAGTAAATTAACTGAACGTGTTGTGCATGTTTGCTTGATCTTTCTCATTAGTGTCTCTGTGGTGCAGGTAATACAGACAGAAACTTAAAAGCTGGTTATTTCTGGCAACATGTAAGCAAAAGCCCTTCACTACCATATTCGAATGAGCCTTTAAGCTTTATAAAATATTCATTTTCTTACAGTTCATAGAAATTATATATACTTGCAAGCTCTCTTATATCATTAAGAGCAAAACTAAAGGCATTATCTTCAAATGTGTTCAGAATGCCATTATATCTTTAATCTTTGTCATTAACCATGTGCTCTTGAGTATGACATTGATTTCTTACCATGACCCTTTTGACAGAGTCATGGATGCTTTTTAAAAAAAATGTTGCCAAAAGCCCTTATTTGTTTATTTGTTAAAAGCTGAGAAAACCACAAAGATGTCACAATCTAACGATGAAATACTTTCTAAGCAGCCGAGGTCTTAACTGATTCAGGAAGGGCAGGGTATAGCACTTTCTTTACACACACATGTGTAAGGATTCAGAATCTTATCAAGCTTTTTTCTCATTTCATATTTACTGAGCTACAATATTTCTTCTCCTCTTACAGAGAAGGAGTTATTCAACTATTGATGCTTCCCTCTAAAAACTGCTTTGAAAATGATGTAACTCAGGTATACTGTATCTATAAAAGAAACAGAGCAGGTTTAACTGAACTAATGAGGTCTGTGAAATTTACTGGTCAATTCAAGGAGCTGCCTCTCTTTTCTAGAAGTTCATATATACAGTAGATGATAGAATTATATGTGAACAGATGTTGATTAAGAAAGACAATCCAGAAGTACATTCTTCTGATACAAACGGAAATTAAAGACGAATCAAAATTATGACTTTAATGAAAGTAAAAAGGGAACCTCTATCTGAAATAGTTATATACCCCTGTTTCATTTTGAATAAACAATGTTCAGATTTATATATTTATTAATCAGTCAGGCTAGGTAATAAGGCTCCTCAGGAAGGGTGTTCAACAGTCTCTTACTGTATATAGAACCTCTGTAGCTCTCCCAGGTTATATGACCTGCATTTACGTGTATAATGTGCTCTTTCCATCTTGTGCCATAAAAGTTCTGCTAGAGGCTATGATGAACAATCAAGAACAGTTATTTTGATGCAATTTTAGCTATTGTCAATTGAATTTGTTGTAGGCTTTGCACTGCTATTCTATTGTGAAGCTCATATTGAACCGATCTTGAGAGAAGGCTCCAGTTGTTGGCAAAAACATGCTGGTAAAATCTGGATCCCATCTGTCCATCAGTTTCAGCTGGAACATCAGAACAAAGGGGTACAAAGACAGGTCTCAAAAGAGTCTGTTTTCTTCTTCAGAAAAGGGGTGGCATTCTTTTACAACATTTGTTTTGCTTCTCACATCTTTGAATCATACTCCTGGTGAGACTGTCCAAAACCTTGGTTTACGTTTCCTCTAACCACTTCACATATTCCCATGTAAGTTGTGAGTAAATTAGGTACTCACTTGGCAGATTCGCATTTTACTGTATGTTATCGTGGAGCTCTGGCACAGACACCAGATTTATGAGGTCATCCTTAAATGGTAGTGATAGAGACATTCTGTATTCTGATAAAGCCAGTTTTTTTTAAGGTGCCCAGTTGTTGCCCTTTGCTCTGACTTAGTATATCAAAGGTTTTCTGACTGTATATTACAGAAAAACATTGCATTGACCCTGAACATATTGATAATGGATACCACAGCCATAACTTAGATGTCTAATGGATTTTTTTATGCATCTACAGTATGGATTTGCTGAGATGGGCAATAGATCTTTGGACTATTCACTGAGTTTCTCTTGGTGACATGATACTCAGTATTATGCTTCAGTTTTCAAGCTCCTTTTAAGAAGCAGTGATGGTGAGGCTGCTTTTCAGAATCATCTATAAACTTTCAAAGGCTACATGAAACTACAGGAAGACTTACAAGCTTTTGTAATGAAATGTAAAGCATTTGTAGTCAATGTACTGACAGATAGTTTATACAGTTTTTTTGCAGTTATATTGTTAATATAATATATAATACAATATATTCAGTACACCTTTTCATAATTTCTATTATATTTTAATTCATAAATGTTGTAAAATCTTGTTGTATGCATGCAATTTCTATTTTTACTCAACCTTTGGTAGAATTCATCAAACAAATATGAATAGATTCTCAGGCTACTGAGTTCAAATGTGTTGGAATTAAAGATACTTTTTTTAAAATTGTTTCCATTATTTCTCAGAGTCTTAACTATAAACTTACATAAACACACTACTGGTCATTGACATTGTAAACGAGCGTTTAAGAACAAGTAATGTCTCTGTTTTTCTTTTTCAGTTGTTCTTCAAGTCTGCAGTCTTGTCCTGTACCCCATCAAGTTCATAGAGTCTGTCAGCTTAAGAATATACCATGAGTTCAACTGGGGGTATGGGCTAGCCTGGGGAGCCACCATTTTTTCCTTTGGGGGTGCAATCCTGTACTGTTTGAACCCCAAGAACTATGAAGATTACTACTAACACTGCAAACTGCCACAGCTACCTGGAGTACCAACAATATTACTTTTCTAATATGATTTTGTCTCCGAGGAGCGGTTTACATGCAGTACTTTCTCTGCCTTTGGCTGCAAAAGTATAATACCTAACAAAGACAATGAGGATGGGTGGGAGAAAAAGGAAAGTAAATAAACCATGTTTTCTTAGAGCTTAACTGACCTAACTACTGAACTGACTAAATAGTTTGCTTTTTATGAAGTGAAGATGAAAGCTAGTACATGAAAGAGGAAACAAAAAGCAATGCGATACTTTGGAAATGGACACGTCCTTCAGTTTGCATTACGGGATTCTGGGACTTCTACTTTTGTCCTTCAGAACCTGCTCATGAAATACGGCTACATACAGTACGAGTGATGCGGACATCAAAGCCTCCTGGGAAGGTTTCTTTTTTGAGTGCGCAGTGACCAAGACGCTCTCCAGCTGTGTGAAGGAGCCTGCGTTGACACCCAGGTGCTGGGAAATTGTTTTTTGCTTTGTTAAAGGGGCCGACTAATCATCTTGCAAAAAGTCAAGGGGCAACAGAATCACCTGAAAGCTGTTATTGGGTTTGATGCCAGCAAGGAATTCATGATGATTGCATCATTCATAAGCCGCGGCGCTACCAGCTGATGTGGCTCTCTGTTTCGGAAATCCCTTTCGTAACGTCGTTTTTTTTCCCCTCAAACCAATTACACTGTCAATTATACTGTAGGGAGATTGCAGAGGAAAGGGAAATGGTTATGGAATGTGGTGGTGCTCTAATCCACATCACCCTTTAGCAATGCTTGAGGGTGGGGGGGACGAAAAGGCCCACGTAAGGCAGCCTGGAATTAAATACGTTTCCATGCGTTGTTGATTTGTTGGGAGGAAGTTATACAGAAGACGAAACTGTAAAACCTCTGTGTGATCTGGCCTGGTGAATGGATAGGAATACAGGGTCCGGTTCCATTTTTCGTTCCTTTTTCAAGTCGCACATGGACCCCCAGAAGCCAAGGGAACTACGCAAATACTGTGCAGAGTTTGTTTTTTGAAACTCTTTTCGCCTGACTAGTTTATGTTTCGAAGAGAAGTGGAAGATTTCTCAGCCCCGTTGTTGTCAGTTTTCCTTCACAGGGCCACATCCCTCCAGTGGGAATTTCTAGCACACCACGGGACAAGCTAAACTGTAGAACAGATATTTACGGTCACAATGCCAAACCCCAGAAATGGATAATTCTGGAAGCCTGTCTAAATAGAGAAGAAGAAAAACAGAAATGCAAGACAAACTTGGCTTCTTGTTGGTGTCAAGGAGTGTTTTATTGGGAAGCAAGAAGAAACTGTGTTATTTCAAGTGTGTAATAGCATATTGTTAAGCCTCATTAGTTACATTTTTTGACTAAAGCCCAATATATACTATTTCCTGTGATTCAGTTGTGAAAGCCACCCTTTACAGTACATCTCCAACTACGGTTTCTTACACCTATGAAGCATACTATTCTTTTGAGATTCCAAATGTATAAGGACTTCTGAATATCCAAATAAAATATGTTTTTTGTTACATTTTTACCCAACAAAGGCACAAATACACAAAGGAAAATAGAAACAGTACATTAGCATTTGTCTATGATGCTGTTACGCTTTCACCCAGACAACAATTGTCATTAGTTACACAGAATAAAGCTGTCATGTCATTCATAGTTATTTTCATTTAGTAATAGAAGCATTTGACTAAGTTAAATAAAGAGCTTGTTATGAAGTTCCATTGGTATTTAAACAGTACACAACAAAGAGCTTGAAAAAAAAACATATCTACTATAAAATGAAAAATTCCAATTCTTCATTTGTAATGTAAATATTGGACCATTTTAAAGTTGAGAGATTCCACAAATCTTGTATTAGTTTGCGGAAGGATGCTGTTAGATTTGGATTCTGATTACAGATCCCCAGTTTGGACCATTAACACTAGTATGGACTGTTCTTTTATGGAAGTGCAAGCTCTGTCGAATATTCTCCCTCAAACTGTCTGTAACTTTTTAAACTCCACTGTTCAAGGGTTTTTATTACACGCATACAACTGAACAGGCTTGCAGTAACTATAGTATAGCAACACAATTTATATATATTAATATTTATATATTAATTTATGTAATCTATATCCCCAAAGCCTCAGACTTATGCCCATTAAACTGTGAATAAAGCCACTCATTTATTTATCTTATGATCATATATGATCAGGATTGACATGTCAGCCATATGTCATTATGTCTGACTGAGTTTAGTGAACATCACAGAGATTGCTCCAACTACAGTACGCAGTCTCCCCCAGTACGCAATCCAGAGACCTCCACCACCCTGCCATCATTGTTAATGATGCTGAAGATGCCTCCAGCTTCTGAATCCAGCTGTCTTGCACACTTCCATTTAAGCTTTGAAGATGATAAACTGTACAATATATATAAAGACTAAATAAATGTGTCAATATAAATGCTACATTATGGATTAGCATGTTATTGTAAATTGTTGAATGAGCATTGAATAGACCATCAAGTGAGGTCTAATGTATGGCTAGCAATGTAATTTATTCTGAGTTCACCAGTATTTTTGTACAGAACTGTGCACACTAACCTATTGCCTCTGTGTCCTCTACATTGCCTCAGACTGTGCCTAGACATTTTGATTTGTCTTCTAAGAATCAGATGTAATTCCATGTACTGGATGGCAGCAATGTTTGTTTTAATGGCGTCCTACTCATTGCTTTGAATTTTGTCACAAAATAACTTTTCAGTTCGTTTGAAATGTAGGATAATATGTCTTGTGGTTTAGGTGAGCCATTAAAATATTCTGGTTATTGTTCCTTGTTTAATGTTTTCATGTTAGATTTTGTGTTATTAAAATATTAATGGGAGTTTATAAACAACTGTTTTAGACCACGTGACAAGTGAACGGAGATATTTACTTCGGCTGACTGCCAGATCTCAGCCATCCTGCATCTGTCACTATATAGATCAGGACAGACTGCAGTTTCCATTTTCCACTTTTGTGTTCTGGACTGTGTGAAGTGATGGCTGTCTGTATTAGCTCTTTCATGAATATAAACAGAAACCTATTGGCTAAACACTTTTCTGGTGGTGCTTTTATGTATTCGAAGGAGAATGTTTATTCTGTCATGTGGAACAATAGGGCTTTTAATACATGGTATACATGATAGAATAAGCATATTATGCATGCTTATTCTTTAATGCATACCGTGTATTACACTATCTTTATAAATATTAAGTGGTTCATTCATTTTGTTGCCCAGAGTCTGTAATCTGCAGCCTAAAGAAGCTCAGGCTCAGTCTTGAAAAGAACAACTGTTAACAAAGCAGACCTGAGCTCTGGAAGGTTTTCAGTAATTGACTGTCATACAACCGTTGATCCGGTTATCTCGATGGGCAGGCTTTTTGATAACCGTCTGAAGACCTGTACACAGGCTAACTGCATATTTTAATTTAGATTGAACTAATAATTTATTCAAGATTGTCACTTCACATGAGAAGTCCTTATAGCTTTGGGTAACTGAGAAAATGAGTGTTCAGTATAACAGACTAAAAATGGCTTTTGTTTTTATGGGGAAAAATGCATTTCCTATGCCATAAGTGGGACTGATGAAGTTGGATAGCAAAAAAAGCCCCTTTTCTTGTTTCTGCAGTGAACAAATAGCTTAGCCTCAATAAAAATAAACTGCATTGAGAGTGCCACTGAAATGCGTTGTGTCTTTAGCTACAACTGTTGTGTGAGTTGTTTTGCAGTACAGTACCGTATCTCTGATGGTGATCTATCTGGACACAACTAACATAATAAACATGAAATTAAAGAAATAGTGTTGCATGGTTTTGATTTCTGCGAGTACTTTGTGAATGTTAATGGGTGGCAATAAGTTTGTTTTTTCTGAAGCCTTGCATATAAAACCTGTAGTAATGGGGATATGCGAAGAAGGAGTGAGGAGATGAGAAGAAATAATTACAAAATAAAATGCAAGAGCATGTGTTATTCCCTGAATTACCTTTACAGATCTGAATATCTTTTTATTTCTATAAATCCACCCTCGAGCACGGGTAAATGCCTTTTCTCAGGATTCAAAATTAAAGCAGGTATTTCAGATTTCTGGAGAAAATGATTGAGAACATGGTATAAAAATATGACACAAGTAATACTGTATGTTTCATGGGTAACTTTAAGTACGATCTCTCTCCTGAATTACAGTATATCCTTTTTAGTAAAAGTATATTTTTTTTAGCAAAGCTAACGTTTTATTTATAACTGATGCCTATGTTATAGTAATGATCAAGCGTGGTTAAAAAAAACAATACACTGCTTACTGTTATGCATTCAGAATGTGACAACATATAAGCTTAGATTCCTACGTACAAAACACAACCTGTAATGTGACAGTTTCTGACCCAATTCCTCTGCATAGCATAATTTATAAGAGAGCAGGCTGTCACCTTAATCATGTCTCACAGCGGTGCAACATTTTGGATAAGCAGCAGCGTGGAGTAGTGGGAATTCCAATTGGGATTGCCGCGTAAAAAGTGGAAGAATTTGCTAATTTAGCAGAGGAATCGTATGATGTAATTGCTTAATGATGGAAGAGAATGTGGTCTTTCCCAAGATGGCCTACCCTCGTGTTGAGGACCGTGGCAGGCTCATCTGGTTCGGAGGGCGGCAAGGATCAGTGGAAGCCTCACCATCAAATGTGCCATCCATTTTCAATAACCGCTCGAACCAAGGCAGGGTGTGACAAAGCGTGGGTTCATGGTGGGAGCCATGGCAAAAACTGGGAAAAAAATGGAGAAAGAAAAAGCACACTGCTTTGCACAGTGGTGTCCAGACTGGACTGTCCCTGTTTAGGGGGGTCCAGTCTGGGAGAAAAGGAGCAAGACCTCTTGGAACAGCTGTATCCAGTCTGGACTATCCCTATTTCGCGAGGTCCAGACTGGAAGAAAAGGAGCGAGGCCACCAACACAAGAAAACTCAACCTGCCGCAGTGAATCCTCACAGCAGGACAGCAGAAAACGTGCTCTCCTCACAGTCCCCTCTGGGACTGTCGCTGGAATGTTCTCCCCTTGCGGGGTCATAAGGACGGAAGTCCTGCTTGCTCGTCCTTCCGGGGAGGTGCTCAGTGTGACTTAAATGGCCCCCACAGCTGCGGCTCTTCCTGAATTAGCCAGGTCAGCTGCGGTTACTAAGACAACGCATGGCCCTTAATACAGGGCTCCGCCTCCACGTTGAACACACCCCCGTAATGCCACAAGGGTCATGATGAGTCAAAAACCATCACTGCAGACAATGGGTATAAAGCAGCATATTTCACGAATGCAACACTAGTACTGTACATCACACTACATATATATATATGAGTCAATAAGAGACGCCAATTAATCTGTCTTTGGATGGTGGGGGGGAGACCAGAAAACCTGGTGCAAAACCCATGTGGCCATGTGGAGAACATACACACTCTACACAGAGGGTTATAACAGGTAAGAATCAATCCACAGCCCAAGAGCTGTGAGGCAACAGCACTGCCTGCCACACCTCCATGCTGTCCCTGTCAAGAAAGCAGTGTCATTCAATTGATGAATTTTGTGAAAACATTTCAGAGGCGTTTTATTTTTTAAAACCACTGCTTAACGTTTATAATTCTATAATACATTTCACTTGAGAAAAAGGATCAATATTTCTTGCTACAGTATATATTGGTTTGTAGAAACCTGAGCTTGTACATATATGTTTCTCCCAAAATTGTAACCCTTATCATTGTTGGAATGCATGTGCTCAGTTCGCCTTTGTTGTGTTCAGCTCAAATCCAAGAATTGAACATTCTTAAAAAGGAGGAGAGGAAATTATCATTTTAAACTGAAACTACTGATGCAGAAGAAACTGTTGAGGCATCATCATGAAACATTTGTGTCTATTCAGATTTATTTGTGCTGCTGTTATTAAATGTCTGAATCACAATTATTATAGCAGCTTTTTGTATGTCGTATGTTAAAGGGCATGGGTGCATCTGTATACTAATATGAATCCCCTTCAAACTTGGTGCATTTCTACAAAATGTATAGGAAAACAAGTTTGAAAAGAAGAATTTGTAATTGCATATTTTCATTTTCTAGCAAGTAGAGTGTGTTAAAATGACATCTTCTTGAACAAAAGAAACCTGTCTGCCTTATCTTTATTTTCACCTCTGTGTTCTGTCCACTTTCATCTCCTCAGGCTTTGAAAACAAAAGATGAATGCAGCCACAAGCTACATAAACACAACCAATCATTGCCCCTTTAAATGAATGCAATGGCCTTGTCTTGCACGTGTGTGTCTTTGTCTCTTTGGATATGTCTGCTATTTTTTAATTTGACAAAACTCTCTCCCACTCAGTCACTGAACAAGACGTTTGCTATACTGTAGTTTTCCTAAAAGTAATATTTGAAGGTACTGTAAGCACATTTCTCTATTCTTTTTTCCATTTTACGAATCTGAAAAGTAGTATAATTCAGTGTGTAATGAGACATGGTTGTTATTTAACAGAAGTTCAGGAGAAGGTCAGATTCTAATATCACACTTAGGCTCTCCTATGAATAAATATTCTGCATCCAATTCTGTGCACACGTTTTCTAGCACCCGTGACCTCAGATTTGAAGTCGCCCCACCTCAGCTGCACCATTGCCGCAGCTCCCTGGTTCATTCCTCATAAAGCGAGGGGGGTTCTGATCTTCGGACAGCGCTGTCATTTCCTCAGCCAGGAGAATAAATGCCAAAGTGTTAAGAACAAGGTCCCTTGATATGCGTGGGCTCATTGCAAGATACTGCTGAAATTCTATTATTCTCTGAGAAATTTTGTATGTGTACAATATTAGAAATCAATATGGAAACATGGTGTGTGTAAAGTTGTCACAAATAACTAGCAGTTATTAACTAACAATTTTTTTATTTAGTGAATGCACAATGCATTATTGCAAAAAATGTATATAGTACGAAACAACATGAATACATTTTTTTTTACTTGGAGATGGGCACCTCATTTTCATGCTCACAGACTATCAATGACTATGAAATATTCTTCCACTTTTAGGAATCTCCATAATTCATCCAAGGTGTTTGACACACTCAGTAATCAGTACACATTTAACTCCTTATAGGCTCAAAGTTATTTATATCAGGGCTCAGTGCAGATTAAGGCATCTTTGTGAGTGTTCAAATGCTCCTGGTATGTTTCCACTAGATTTGGCTGAATATTTGGGGTCAATGTTGTGATGGACGATGAATCCCTGCTCAATGAGACATACACCTGAGGAAATGGCATGGTTGATCAGACCCTAATTGTTCCTGCTTTTTGGTCAATGTGCCATCTATTACTTTGTAAGTATCTATCTTTTTTAGCTGAGAAGCAGCCCAAAATCTGTATCAACACACCCCAATGCTTTTTCATTATTACACCATAATTATTTGTTATTAATACACATGTATTAATACACCACATTAGCTGTACACTAAATCTGAAATATCTCCATGTTATGCTTTCAAGTAAATATTTGTAGATTATAGCCGTATGAAAAAAGTACCTTCTTCCAGTCATGCCATTGATTCAGCCTATTTCTATGGTTAAATCTTCTTTGGTCCTGTCTAACATTGTATTAAAAGTTTCTAGATTATTTATAAAAAATAAAAACAAATCAATCTTTAAAGATGTACAGTAGGAGGCTAGTCCTAGCTCTAAATGCTAGTGCCATTTAGAGTAGCACACACCTAAATGCATGCTGCTAATAGACATTCCGGGGATGTATTTAAGACATTGTAAAATGGCCATTTCTTTATAGATTTAAGCATTTAACTGCATCTTATTTAATGTTGCTTTTTGTGTAAATCAATAAGGTTATAGTCCATCAAAAGTAGCATGTTTCCAGCATATTGGTTATGATTTGAGTGATTTGATGTTTCTATTTTTAAACTCTTAAGGAAGGTCAGTCTCTAAAAGTTTGCCCAGGGGGACTGTTACAATCATAGCAATGTTTCTTCACTAAACTGAGATGGCAGTCTTTTCAAGAATAAAGAGTTAAAATGTCACCTGTACAGTTTTGGAAGTTAGTACACGTTCTATTTGTAATTGATCTAATGATTGAATATTGTCACCTTCAAGCAACAGGCAGAGTTAAAGGCTGCACTACCTTTCTGTAGGTGCTGCCTTTTCTGTCACATTTCAAATGAAGTGCTGTAATAAAGTCAAAAGAAATTATTTAGGCAACTACTTAAGGCACTGAACATGAGGATTAACAGCAGCATAAAACATCATGCATGGTTTTGTCCCCACCTCCATTTTCAATCCACTTGTGTCGAGGAGTTTTGTACTGTACAGGATGGACCAGACATCTTTTTCCTCTGCAGTAGATTTCACCTCCTCCTGAGGAATTTCCAAGTGTTCCCAGGCCAGCCGAAATCTAGTCCTGCAACACACGGTTTTGCAGTCTTTTTCCAGTGGGATGTGCCTGCAAAAACCTTAAAGGTAAGTCTTTACTAGGTGCCTGAGTTGCCTCACCTGCCTCCTCTCCAAATGGAGGAGAAAAGACTCTAATCTGAGGATCTCAGGCTGGTCCGGTTGTAAAACCTGATTTCCACCACTAGTATCTATGGCCTTGCGCTTGGAGTAATTGCTCAAAGTTTCTATTCACAGATGGAAGGAGGCATCTGGATTGACCTGTAAACTCAGACCAGCACAGCACCAGTTTACACCAGTTTACTGCTTACCGACATCACCCTCTCACTGGCCACCACTCGTAAACAAGGCCCCAGGGTGCCCGAACATCTCTACTGTAGGCAGCAACAGCTTCTCCAGGAGAACACCGTGACCTCAGATTTGCACATGCTGATTCTCCTTCCTGGAGAAAGCGAGTTCAGAAATGGCTGACAAAGTACTTCATTTCCTAGTTTTGAAGTCAAAATGATACAGTATTGCTTAAAGTGCAGCGTTCAAGCCGAGAAATATTTTTAAGAGCACTGCAAAACCTGAAGAATGCTGGTGCTGTAAACCATGGTAGATTTAAGATAGACTGGTTTACATAGACTTCTGGCCCAGTGGTCCTGATGTGATTGAGTGTGTGTGTTTGTGCCCTACAATGGACTGGAGTTCTGTTTAGGGTGTATCCTGCCTTGCACCTGCCAATAGTCAGGATAGTCTCTGGCTCTGGCTCCCCTGTGACCCTGTATTAGAGAGGATAGAAAATGGATAAAGAGATAGAAAATGGATGTTCTACACTGAAGTGGATTTATACTACTGGCTGGTGGTGTGTAGAAAATGATGCAGACATTTTTTGTGTTGTGGTTTTGGACTACTTTTAAAGTCTGCTTCAAAAGACCAAGAGGAGTCTGTACAAAGAATTCACCTGCTGTATGTACTTTATAATGTCTGAACATTTTTCAGATATAGCAGGCCATGCAGTGCTTTCATTTACAGTACTTCTTCCCGACCAAAGCCAGGTTTAAACTATGACTTTTACAAGGAAAGACAAGCTGAAGTGTCCGAGGGGCTCCATCCATCCTGTACCAGCAACTCGACAGCCAAAAACTGTTTGAATGTTGAGTGGTTTCACTAACTCCAAGGCAAAGGGCAGTGCCCCTGCCAGCCCTTATTATAGACAAGCCATTGTCACCATGGCAACCTCAGATCCAGTGCAGCCTGTCTGTGTGCTTTGACTCAAAATCAGTCTCCAGAATCGGAGTTTGTGTTCTGTCTAAATGATGCGGACCATTTTAAATTGCCTCTGATGAATGTTTTTGTTTGGCTTTTCTAGGTCCCTGGAATTAACCTCTATGCTATCAGGAGTTGTTCTGCCGGCATCTTCAAAGAGCAATTTTCAAAAAGTGGAGTTTGGAAAATGAGGGTCAGCATCAAGCCCATTTGGAAGCTTAACATGCGACCGAAAGAGTAAATGTTTTCTTGACATGTAATGTTTCTAAAATAAAGGACTTGCCCAATACCAGGTCTCTGCCTTCTGAGTGGTAAACACAGGTATCTGAAAGAAAATCTCAAACTTAGTCGCTCCTGCTCTCAAGGCTAGTCAGTTTTTTTTTCTGTGTGTTTTCTAGCATATTTGATCAGATGAAAACGTCTTCATCCAGTCAGAAAAGCTGAAGAGAAGTTACTTGTCTTCCCCGTAGCGGCACTATGTACTGCAGTCCTTGAAATCGCAGGCTGTTGCTGCAGGATGGGACGAGTGTAAGGCGCCCCTGCTCCTGCCGCTGTGAATAATTGAGAGAACACTACAGAGGGAGAAGGCTGCTCCTCCACTCTGTGCCTTCTGTGAACCCGGCAGTGCAAGACAATGGGTTCCTTGACAGAGATGAAGAGGCTCAGGGCTTTTGTAAGGACAAGTGGAAAGAGCTACTGTGGTTATCTTTACCGCACCAGCTGGGGGGAGTCGGGGAAAAGCGTTCTTTAAAGGGGCCAGATCATACATCTGGTGGATAGCAGGTTTTCACATTTCTTGACATTAATTAAATCACTAAAAAACAATAGATGACTGTAAAACATTGTTTTTTAGAGCCAGACAATTACAATACATGATGGAGTAAAATGTAAAAAATAGCAGAGAAGTGTAAAGTGGGTCAACATTGATAAACTGAACTAATATATTTATATCTTCATTAAGACATGAAGATTTTTCTAACCATAAAATTGAATTCAGATATGACATGTCTTTGCAGTATTTCTGAGGATTTTTTAAAATACCCTTGATTTATCTGTACGATGTCTTTAAAAGCAGTGGCTTAACTCCTAAATATTTTAATTTTGATTACCACATTATACAAAAGGAAGCTTCAGTTTTAGCAAGGAAAAATCTAAATTAAACTCGATTTTAAATTATTTCCTGAAGCCCCCCAAAATATATATACAGTATATTGAATGCCATACAAATACAAAAGGCCAGTGGGGCACCTTGGTTTGCATTGTCCACTGGAGAACAACAGACAAATGCATGCATGGTTACATGGGCTTAATTGTAATCCAAGTCCCAACAGTAAATGTCTACTTAGTGAGTGTATTAGTTATGTATTTTATGATGCATTCTGCTTTTGCACTTCATTTGTAGGGGTACAGGTGTAAACCTTTACTTTATATTGCACTTTCAGGTGTACTCTGAAGTCAGTTTCCCACAGGATGTTGAGGATAGCTGGCAAGAAATGCCAACAGAAACCTTAACCCTGACCCTCTTCTGAAAACTGTCAAAAGACTAAAAGTAGCCCAGAATTTATTTCATGTCCCTAAGATGTCTTGGAGATGCCAGCAGCTATATCGCCCTGAAATTAGCAACTGGCAACCCGCTAAGCAGGTGTGAGCCTGGCCAGTACCTGGATGGGAGACCTCCCAGGAAAGCTACGGCTGCTGCTGGAAGAGGTGTCAGTGAGATCAGTAGTGGGTGCTCACCCGGCTGTCTGTTCGGGTGCTAATGCCTCAGTATAGTGATGGGGACACTATACTGTAAAAAGGGGCGCCGTCCTTCGGATGAGACCTAAAATCAAGGTCATGTCTCTCAGTAGTCATTAAAAATCCCAGAGGCATTTCTTGAAAAGAGTAGGGGTGTTAACCCCAGTGTTGTGGCCAATTCCCCCCCGGGATTTAGCAATCATGGCTTTCTAATAATCCCCATCTATGAACTGGCTGAGAGCTGGTGTGTGGGGAGCGCACTGGAGCACTTTGTCTTACGTCCAGGTGGGGCCGCACACTGGTGGTGGTGGAGGGGATCCCCATGAACTGTAAAGCACTTTGAGTGGAGTGTCCAGAAAAGCCCTATATAAGTGGAAGGATGATTATTATTACTCAACTCAACAACCAAAACAGAACCCTAACAATATCCTGCTTGTAATGGAGTTCTAATGATAGTTTGGGAGGGATGAGGGCAGCCAGACTGATTAGGCTCAGCTGCCACAACCTACAACTAATCCTGATGTAATTCCTCAGATTCTCATATACTGTATATATCATGCATAACCCTCTCCTTTTCCTCGCTCATTTTTAATCTCTCTGCCACCCCATCTCCACCTTGGCAGCTGCCCCTTGGTTACCCTCTCACGAGGCATGGAGGTTCTAGCTGTCCTCGTTCCTTGTGAAACTGTGATTGGAATAATTAGCTGTATTGTAAAACATGTCTGAGCTGCGTTTGTGTAGCTTTTCTGCCTGTGTTTCAGTCTCCTCTAATCTCGTTAAGGAATGCTGGCTAAAACTGATTGAATTGTCCCCTTTCCTGTGCCCCTATGATAGACTGTCATGTCCTCCAGGAGAAGGTCATCCCCTCAAGCCTCTTCCTATAAGTGAAACCTAGTCCACCTCCATAACCAAAAACTAACATGATAAACCTTGGTTTTCATGTAGAGATACTTATGTGTGTGTAATAGAGAAATTAGAAGGTAATAATTCAATACTGGCAGGAGGCACTTCTAATAAATACAGAGATTTTACTATTACACAGGTATTAGCTCCGACTCAAGACACCCCCAAGCAAGATCATTTCTTCAACAGAACTGAGCAGTTCCATCATTTAAGTAGTTGTACTTCTTCTATGGAATTTTTGTTCTTTTGGTTGAAAGTGTTTGGAAGATTTTCAATTTTAAAAAAAAACAGCCATGGACTAAGAACAATTTCTCTTTCCGCCTTGGGAAAAGACCTGTAAGACTAAGGATAAATCTAATCACAGCATGGCATTTTGTTCTGTCATTTCCTATCCCACAGTTGTCTCACTGTGTGCTTTTGACATTATTGATAGCCCCTATTCTTGTCTGTTTTTCAACATAGACCCAAAACATTTCAATATAATTTATTACAGTACATACAGTACAGTATGCTGCATTGAATTCTAAGAACTTGATGTTTGTTTTCCTTTTTTAACCTACCATTTTATCTGTCCTTTTATTTATAGCTGTTTGTCTAAGCAGTCCATACTTAAATGCAAGCAGAGAGGCAACAGTCCCACCCTTGACAGGACCCAAGACACTCATTACCACGAGTAAATGCCCAGAACCCGGGAGGCACAATTTAAAGTGACCAGTCACATACTATATGTCTGTTAGGCTGGGGACCAGCTCAGTTGACGTGTAATGGACCCTACGCGGGTAACAAGGATCACGATAACTCAGCAAGCCATAAAATTAGGAAAATCCGGGGTCGAGGTCTATAAACTAGCAAAAGGTCCAAAAACCAGGAGAGAGATTAAGCATAAAACTCCAAAGACAAGATCCAGAAATCGAGGTCAAAAGACCGTCCAAAATCCAAAAATCCAACAAGAAGTCCAGGGAGAATATAGCTGAGGATGAGATGTGGAGCTCACAAGGTTGTAACCAATACTGAGCAAAGTTAGGACTGAGAGCAGGGTTTCAGTAGGCTTGAGGAGGGGAGGTGGTTTGATGTAAAAATAGGCAGATTGGTTAATGATGTCTGGTTGATCTACACCTCCTCTGAGTGGAAGAGGTAGGCACCAGAGGTTTAGGTGCCCTCTGGTGGCAGGATACTGGGACTGTAACAATCACAGACTCTAACACAGCACCCTGTAACTTTGAGGTTCAGCAGAACTAACCACCGTATTACCCTGCCACCCAAATCTCCTTGTAGGTACATACAGTAAATGACACATCATTTCATAACAACCTAAGGTTAGGGTTACAAAAACCAAACAGTTCCAACTCTATTCATGCTTCTGGTAGCAATTGAAATGACACAATTGAGAGCGCTTACCCAGTGGAATGGGTTTTCTTCACAATTATAACATGACTCAGTTTTGGAATTCACTTCTTTAATATGCAATATAATCAAGCAGCCAAATCTCACTGGAACAAAAGGAAGATAGAAGGAAATAACTAATGTTTCTAAATTTCACCTGGGACCCAAAATACAGCCCTGAGGTTAAAACATGTCTTAACTACTGCCCCAGCTAAACCTAAACCTGCTGTAGCTGGGGCACAAATTGAGCAATTCTGCAATCTGTCCTGGAAGCCTTCCATTCATCAGCCTAAAACAATCAAAACCATTTAAAACAAGCTCTTGGAAACGTATCCTCTTCAATAATGCATGTTTAAGGCAAATCAATCAGCTGAAAAGTGGTGTAAAAATGGTACTGAAGTGAGGGTTTACTAAAGGCCTTTTGTAGCGGACAGCTTCCTCTGCGTTGTGTCAAATGAAAAAACACCCAGGGACACCAGGTAGAGGTCTGCGATTTTATTTCCTTATACAACATAAAACACGTGGGCATTACACACGCTACATGTCTCTCTCTCTCTCCCGACTGGCGTCCACAATGCGTATGAGAAATCACCTTATAATCACATTATATAAAATAACAGAATAATCATAATATCTAGAATGATATATAATGTCCTTTCCACGGTTAGGGTTACAAGAACCATTCAATCTTGACTCAAGTTATACATGTACTATAGTTGCATGTTAAATGAGAAAATTAAGAGATTTTACCTATTAAAGTAGGTTTTCTTAAAACTCTTTATGTGACTCATTTTCAGAGCACAACTACCGAAAAGTGCAGTACAGACCATAAGCAGCCAGAAGTCTCTGAAACAAAATGTTTAAGACAGGAGCAAATTACCACTCATCCGAGAGTTCACTTGGCACCCAAAATCCAGTGTAAAGAATGACTAAGTAGTTTTGGTAGTGTTGTAGCAAAGAAGTGAGCCAAGTCCGAAAATCATAAACCCGAAGTCCAAGCCAAAAGTTCAAAAGCCAAAATCCAAATGAGAGCTGTTTGGACTGGGGATCCAAATTCAGCAATGAAGCTGAAACAATCAAAGTCATTCATAAACATTCCTGTAAATTTGTCTTTGTCAATCTTGTATCTTCTATAGGCCAACTTTTAATCAGTTGAAAAACAGTGTTGTCACAGTATTTAACAGAGCATACCTTTCAGGCCAGTCTAGGGTCAGGGTTACAAAAACCATCCAAATTTGACTCAAATTATAATTCTGGTTTCACTTGAAATGACAAAATTGAGAGAGTTTACCCAATGGAATGTGTTTTCCTCATAAATTCTGTCTCAGTTTTGGAATACACTTCATGTATTGTGCTATTCAATTAAAGCAACCAAATCTATCAGAAAAAAATTAAAGATGGGAGAAAGGTATCACTCTTAAAGTTACCCTAGCTGGGGATTAAATTGAGCAATTCTGCAACCTGTCTCTAAAGCCCTCCATTCATCAGGTTTGAAAATATTCCTCAATACAAATATACTGTATGAGCCTGAAACAATCAAATCCATTCATAGGCACTTCAATGAACTTCCATGCCTCAATAATGTATCTTCTACAGGTAGGTTTTTAATCAGTTGAAAAATGCTGTTAACATGGTATTTAAATGAACATACTGTACAGTCCAGGCCAGGCTAGGGTTAGGGTTACAAGACCCATTCAATTTTGATGCAATTTACATGTACTGTAGGTACATACAATATACAGTATACAAAAAGCCATTGTTACGTTACACATTTTATGTTTCAGAAATAGCAATTTGTGTTTTACAGCAAATGTGAATGACAGCTTGGTTTTATAATTAGTTACATGAAAACAATTGTTAAAATGTAGCATTTTTAGACCACAAGAAATACCTATTCACATTCACCAGGTTTCTGTAAATCAAATACATTCTCCTAATAGAAAATGAAATATGATGGTATGCCAAATAAAAATGTCACACAGAGTGTCATGCACACTAAATTTATATTGTAAAATGCAGCTGGCAGGTTTGTACTTTGGTGCCATACAAGGACATACAATTTTGAATTATACAGACAATTGAATGTCTAACCCCCATTAATCTTTTATGTATCCAATCACTAGCACTTTTTGTAATTAATTAAAACCGGATCTGTACGAGGAGCTGTATTATAAAAAAAATCTTTGCAAAGTCTAGTTAGGGGTTGCCCTTTGAAACAGGGAGTTGTTTCCACAGTCATGAGTAATGTGTCTATTACTGTCTTAAGTCAGAGAAGTTCTTAGGAAATTTCTCAGAGTCCCTATTACAACAAAGTGAGCAGGAACCAGTAGGTTATGTTTGGAAATTCCATTCTTGATAATACTGAAATATAGTGGCCTGTTTCTAATATTTACTTATTTCTGTTTTAGAAGAGCATTTACCTGCCATTTTTTACTTGTGCTGTAATTTGTGTTAGCTATATTAAAAAAAAATCTGGTTTGTACAGTATTCTGATGCAGAGAAGTACAGTACAGTACAGTATGTTAAGTATAGAAAATGAAATAAAGTCATCATAGCTTCTTCAATTAAAAAAAAAAAGCCTGATTATAGCAGAGTGGTCTGAAGGAGGCATCTAATCTGTCTTTATTTCACACCGCTAAATTGTCCACTTATTATTATTTTGTACCAGTTTGTATACAGCCTCCAGGCATTAAGCATCCAACATCACTCTAAATATCTCTGAAAAAGCCTGGGTTGTTCTGTCAAGCTGTTTAATTATATTCTTTTATTGTGTTTCAAAAATGAGTGAAAAAATAACTATGAAAATAAACTTGAGGTGCATAGTCAAATTAATTTTGAAAAGACTTATAATGTTTTCTGTGGTCTTCTGGGTAAATGAGGTGTGGAACTGTGGTTTATTCTACAGGTTTAAGAATTTGAAAAGGAGAGATATGAGGAGCAGGGAGAAAGATGGGGGGGATTATTTATTTTGCATGGTTATAGTGCCACCTTGTGTTCTGATGGTTCTGGTATTTCAAAATGACTTCACATATTGCAAATTTCAGTGATTTAGTGTTTAAAGCAATATTGTTTGTAATGCACTTGTAGAAGTTTATTTGTTAACTTTACTGAAAATATTCAGCTTAGCTATTAGATCACTAGTGGATTACTAAATTTTATACTGATTTCAAACCTACAGAATGTCTAACTGGTATTGAGCATGTTTGAGAACTGACCAGCTTGCCACAGAACCTGTACAGTAAGTGTTCAGTTAATTTTTTGGGACAGACATGTCCTTCAGCATTAAAATTATTAAAATTAAAATTATATGTAGGATGGAGAATTATTGCCATCTTGAGTGCCTTAACTGCAGTAAACATCAAGCTCTAACACCTCCTCATACAAGTACACAGAAAAGAGAGGTCTGGTAGAATCAGAACTACTGGTTCTGCCTTGTCTTTGTGACAAGCTTTGCACTCACAGTATCAGTTCAGTTTATTTGTCATATGCACAAGTGCAATGAAATGCTTATTTGCATGTGTGCTACTATACAAATTAAAGGAATCTCCAAAAACATAACACAGAACAGCAGCTGCAACAACTAGTTAAATAATTTACAGTATAGGGTGGTGATAGGTAAAACCCAGTGATGTTGTGTGTTGTGATCACATGAATCCCTACCCGCCATGACTAACAATAGCACAAAGAAATGAGCATGAATGGGTTTCAGATTATTGTCTGTATACTTGCATCAGGGTAATAACCAGAACTGTATGTGTACAACAACAGGGAAAGCTTGAATATTTTATTTGATGCCTCAGTTGTTTGGTATTGACCCTCTCCAGTATGTCCATGCTGTATTTTATATACTGAAGTATGACATATATAATGCTAGATATAGATTTATATATTTTCACATCAGCTGGATTGAATGAGCCATAGAATTTTTGAACAAAATTCAAAATTTAGATAGCTGATTGTGTTTGTATTATTGGGGCTAAGCAGTTTTGTTTATGAGGGAAGAAGGTGGGCTTCATTCTACAATACACTCACTGTAAGAAATATTAATGGAAACACTCATTTAAACTTCCAGTTACCGCACTTACAATTGAAGGGTGACATATTACACTGTCACACGGAGTTTTCAGACAAGTAAATGAGGAAAAAGACAAAACATCACTTGAGGTGACTTTTTTTAATCTATATTTCACATATCAAAAGGGCCCCAAAATTAAGTTAAACATTAGTTAACTTGCTGTTCAATAGCACATTGGCAGATGGAAGAAGCAGCCTAATTCCTTGCATTTGCAGTATTCTGAGATCTTTTGCACATGACTCTTCATTTTGATGGATGATATACTCTACCCTATCATGCAGGTGGTATCAACTGTCTATAGGATGAACTGTCTTACAAGGGCACTAGACCTCACACCTACTGTGCAGAACATGTGTAAGACATGATGAATTGTGCATTTTCCATCCTAATTGTACTGCCAAGGATCCTAGATTAGCTCCGGATTGTTCTAGAGTACAGACATATCTCTCAACACAAGCTGTGAAATTGCTGTGAAAAGACAAAGTGTCATTGATGAAAAAAAATGTGACTACTGAAGACACTAACATTCATTTGACTCTTACATGAGTCTGTTAATCTTGTCTTTGACAGGCAGTAATGGAGAATTCGTGGCCACGTACGATGTCATAGTACTTCCTAATTTTAATTTGGTCATTTGTGTAAATACTATACATTTACACAACCTGTTTTATTTAATATACTGCAGTGGTTACTTCAAAATACCAAGCTAATGTTACGGAGTTCTTGTATTTAGGAGGGACTTTGTTTATAAACATTTTTACCAGTAGATGGTGCTGTAGTTTTATTTGGATTAATTGAATCTAAGTGTGTATAATATTTTAAGTTTTTTCTTTTGAAGTTTGACAGCTCCATATTTCGATTTGATACTTAACGTTTTAACTAAAACTAAATGGACTAGGAAGCTGTTTAGGTAAGAGTATATATTGAATATACTAGGGTGGAATAACCTTTTACCGTATACGATAGACTTTTTAGTAAAATATTTTAAGAAAAAAAAATATCGCGTTGTGTCCAGATTGTTCACTGGTTAAAATCGTATTTTTTTCCTCTGTATCTTCTATACAACAAAAACACAAGTCAAATGTGTGAATGCTTTTGGTCTTCAAGCAGTCGTAGTTGCAGATTATTTGAAAACGTTATGGAACTTTTTTTTTCCCCCTGGAGTAAATGTTGAGAAATGGGGAAATGGGGACAAATCCAGTAGTCAAATCCAGTAGTCTAGTTTAAATGCGCCTTTTGGAGTTTGTACGAAATGTAAATTTATTTTAGAGTTAATTCTAAATAAACAGATACTTTGTATGAGAAATATTAAGGGCCTGGTGCTACAGTATGTCAACATTTAAAGCCCGAGGCTCAGTACAGAAAGCACTGAAGTATCATTTGTTTTGTGGAATTTAACGGTACTACTAGCTACAGGCAAATGATTTTCACAATAGACTTTGACACTATTTTTTTACAGAAATTGTTAAATCGTTGAGCAGAGAAGTCATATATTTTAGACTTGGTTACCGAAAGGTAACCTTTTTTAAAGGTGTATTGAGAACAGTGATAAATCCGCCGGTGACATAGCCTTAAAAATATTAGATTTACAAAGACCGCAGAAGATGGCTTAGAAAGCACTGTATTTACTGATAAGAGAAAGGTTTGCCCTAGTGGGTATTTTCTGTGCAGCAGTGAAGTCTTTATTGTCATGTCTAAGAGATTAAAATAATAAAATAGTTCAGATAGAGGTGATTACAACATTAGTTTTGGGATTGTTCTTGGGTCTGCATTTTTTGACGAAAAAAAACCAAGCAAACACAGTATAGATTGTGTTCTGTGTTATTTCGACATAACCAGACTCTGAATAAGGGAGATGAAGATGGTTAACAGCTGCATCATTCTGCAAGCTGGTTATAATTTATGTGCTTTGGCTGGGATTCCATAAATTGAATGAGTAATGTTCATTATTATAGTTTCCACATTTAGCTTAACAGTAAGCAGTAGTCTCCTGTTCTCTCTCTTCCAATTAAATAGTAAACATTATCTTAAAATATAACTTTTTTATAAATTGATACGGTTGAAATTGTTAATGTTTGCATCTTCATACAGTTTCCCCAACTAGGAAAGATTTATTTATTTAATATTTTTAAACAACCAGGATTTAAATAAGAGAACAGACATGATGGAACCGCTGTGAAATTGTGACCATAATATGGTATCTTTTGGTGTTTCCTTTCAATCTCTAAACTGTGATTCAGACATCAAAGTTTATAATTTTAGAAAGTAGATTTTGGAGGAATGCTGCAGAATTTACAGGGGTGAATTGGGAACAGAGAGATAGAACCACAATAGAAGAAGGGTGTACATGCTTCAAAAACATTATGTTAAAGCCACAAAATGAATTACTCCTAAAACAATGAAGTCCACATTAAGAGATACTGTATTAAGAAAAACATTTGAAGGAAGAAAGTGCCGTACAGTCTGTGCAAAACACCCCAACATTCAAAGATAGAAAAAGAGTACCTTACATTGAGCTACAGGCAAAGATAAAAAAAAAAACAGATAGATTTTCAATGGCGGAGACAGAAAAGAATGTTGAATTAGAGGCAAAAAATATTGCAAATATATTATTTTCAATATTACAACAGTAAAAAAAAACTGTAAGAGTGGAAGATGTGATAAAAGGGGAGTAATAAAAGAAGGTGAAAAATATAGTAAGCATGTAAAATAAATATTTAACTTTTTTTGGAAGGTATAATGCCAATGACTTGCCCAATGTTATAGAAAAGGGATCATTAGTACTGGGTAATTTTAGCATAGCTGACACTGAGATTCTACAGGGGGGTAGGGTGGCTAAGCACCATAGATCACTATGCCATGATGGTATTTTACCAGTTATAATTAAGGAAGGAAAGGAGGGGTGTTATTCATAGGTACATCACTGGGATATTTCTACTTTAAATTAGAATGGGACCAGTACCCTTCAATTGGAGAACCACAAGTGTAATCTCAATTTATAAAAAGGTGGACAGAGACTGAACAGGAAAAAGACACAGTAGATCAAGCAGTCTTTATTCTTTTCCAAGTAAAAGTTGAAAATCTTAGTTAATCATGGTAGCTGGAACTTAATTAGAAGAGAACAGTTAGAGAACAGTGGCATTTTAAGAGACAGCCACCGTGGATTGAGGTCCTGTTAAACTAACCTGACAGAATTATTCAAACAGGCAACAAGGACTGTAGATAAAAAGTAAAGCGTATGACATGATGGCAGGGCAGCCTCCCACTTGTCACCCGCAGTCTGAAACACGTGCTTTTCCACCTACACAAACTTTTGTAAGATGTGGTGTTTTAGCTGACCTATAGCTGTATGAACCTCTGGAACCCAGTGAAGCTCGGGGAAAGTTGTATTCAAACCATAGCCAGTGACCACATACCTGTAAACATTTTCTCTTTTCTTAACCTTGGACCACGAACCACTTTCCCACCTCTACGGGATGATTGATAAACCTGTTTCCCCTCCTGAGAGAATCTCTCAGCATCTGACAACCAATGACTAGGAATGGTCCCAGGCTATCGTTTCTCTCACAACCTAAGGACTAACAGAACAAATCACTGGGGCCCTCAGCACCCAAAATCAGCAGACGTGTGCCAGGTGGATTTCTCGCAGCTGCATCTACAGTATTATAAATTAGAAGATTAATGCCAAACAAGAGGGCCTCCTTTCCACAGTCGACCACGGGGTCTGGAGAACCAGAAACCCAAACCTTATCCAGGATTTGTAACCATAACAGAAACAGTCTCCTGATCTTCCCTTACATAAACCCACTGTGCATACCTGCTCCTTGGAGACTCCTCTCTGTGCAGGGGCTCAAGGAACAATCAGGAGAGCTAAACGTGCTTCTTGTCTAACCTAGCCACCCACATCTAAAAGCTATCCCGCTACTAAGAGACTAATCTCAGCCATAAACTCTAACAAAGAGATGGTTGGTAACCAGGCAGTTCTCATCACAAGCCCCTGTCAGCCTCCTTAAAGAGGCTGCTAACTTGCAACAGCTGCAGCAGAGTGCTCAAACACATGATAGTGCCTGCCCTGAACCAGTATGCACATTCCCGCTACCCATGTTTCTTAAAATACCTTCAAACCCTGACAGTAATGATGTACAACTCTTTATCCAGATGTTTTCCTTGCACTCATGATATAAGGGGTGCCCTTCCCTCTCCCAAACCTGAAATCTTACAAAACTTTTTCTTAAACATTAACTTTTAACCCTCGGCCCACAACCATTACTTTAGCCACTAGCATTGTGAAGCTGTGAACCTGGACTGTACAACCCCTGCTTGGTCTCAGTACTCTTCTGTCAGCCTAGGGGATCACAAGGAGATGAGTTGTTAGGCCACAACACACTTGGGCTGTTGGACATGCCCTGCTAGGTCCTATTTAACAGTCCTCCAGTGTTCAATCCAGTACTCTCATTCCATAGGATGGCACTTCTTCTGCAGCCCACCAGGGGGCACCACCATCTTACTCCTGCCACGAGTCCTCACATGTGACCAGTGTGCATATATCTGCATCATTTGCTCTTTAAATACCTTAAAACTTAATGGACTAAAAACCCTTCCCCCCAGATGCTCAAACCAATAAAGTCTCTTAAAGCAACAGCTGCAGTTACAGTTACAGTCCCCCATAAATAATTGATTTTCAAATTAAAAGCCATAAGTAACGCACTTGTAGCAGGACTCTGCTCAGTGAGCTGAGCAAGTTACAGAAGTGTCACCCCCCCCCTCAGAAATCTAGACAGCGTAAAAAGCAGCAGTAGACGACCTGGTCTTTTAGCATGGTGAAATTATACTCTAAAGAGCTGCGCTGTGCATGCTTGGACTAGAATTGAATCCTAACATGGTAGAGAGAACTGCATTTCTTCAATTCACATGGTGGTAGAGAACTGCTTAACCAAAAGGGAACAGTAAACAGTAAATCATCTTAAGTCCCCATTGTCTAAAAAGGCAGATGCACAGTAGGCAGTGGTGTTCCATCCATCCACTCATTCTGATGTAGGTTAGCAAACTAGTTAAATGTGCAGGTGATACAAAAGGAGCTGAAGAGGCATCAAGGGAATTACAAAAAGACTTAGGTAAAGTCATGTACAGGGCAGAGCAAATATGTGGCGCATGACATTTAACATTGTTCAAAGAAATGTGGTCCACTCTGGTAGTACACTATATCACAAGAGCGATTATATACACTCTAGATTATTTTATTACATCATCAAGAAGCAATAAAATGCAAACAATGTATGGGTTTCATATACCCAGTATATTGGGTATGTAGCCAAAAGTGTAGAACTAAAAACTAATAAAGTTATGTTCAAACTTTATGATGAATTAGTGAGTTCTCATTTTGAAAATTGTGTTCACTTTTGGTCATCATGCTGCAAAAAGGATATTATAGCCTTAGACAAACTTGAAAAGAGTGCAGCAAGAATAGTTTTTGATCTTAGGGGGTTGCCATGCACTGACAGATAAATAAGAGATAAATCTCTTCAGTTTGGAAAAGTAGATTGAGAGGAGATTTGATTCAAGTATATAAGACCTAAAGGGGTTATAACAAAGGCTAGCAGGACTATTTCACAATCAGGAACAGGTAAATGTTCATTCCATGCTGAAAGATGAAGAGAAGAAACAGTACATTTCAGCTACGGAACCTTTTTCAGGTGTGATATAGTATCTCTTTTCTTCACCTTTCAGTATCGAAAGAACCGTTAACTTTTCCTTTACAGTCAGCACATGCTGACACAGCTTCCAACTTAAACCTATTTCAGAATCGGTAGTGCAAAAAGAACACAAGGTTACAATTGGTAACAAAAAGGTATTAAAACCTCCATAGACCATATCTGGAACAGGCTTCCTAGCCAAGTGGTGGAGGACCACGATAAGATTAGGTATTATTTTAGTTTCACTTCTGAAAAGTGTTGCTTCTACAATTCCCCACAATCAGGATGGGCCAAATGGCCTCCTCTCATTTTCAAGCTTTCTGAAATTCCTAGGCTATGTTCCTATGCCTATGTCAGAATTGTGTCTGTTTTTATTTTATGTAGTTAATAAATCACACAGGGTATTTATTTTTATCATTGAAACTTTATTGTATCCTTTGCATTTTCCCCATTAATAAAGAGTTCCACCTGTATGCACATTCCTGTGGAGTGCATGTCCTTGTCACTGCTGTGCACTGCCGTGCAGTCTCAGGTGAATATTACTCAAGTTTCAGCGTTTCGCTTAATTATCCTTGGACATGTTGGTCTTGCCATTTCTGAAGCAGCTACATTAAATTTCTAGTTAATACCAAAGAACATAATTCTCTTAAATCAAAGATCCCTCGGAATATGAATAAAAGGATAACATTTGGTGCATACCAATTTGAATGTCAGCTTGCCAGAATGCTTTATCAATTTGCAAGCTTCATTTTGAATAAAAGCTGCAGATATCTAACGAAGCAATGAAAGGTCAACGTAAGATAAGATGACACATCAGAATCTGTTTTATCCATAAGCCTTTTAACACTTTCTGTCAGCTTTTTCTAATATCTTTTTCTTTGCATGCATGCACTGAGATGTTTGTCAAGCAAGTTAGACCTCTGCTCCCCCTGTCCAAAATTTCAGTTAAAATAAGAGAAAAAGATTCATGTTTCAGCATAAGAAAGACAGATATTTCAAAATCCATTTTTAGAAAAGATTATAGCTTGCGCTGTCTGTGTGGTAGATGTGTGTGTGTGGTGGTGATGGGGTATACATTAAAAAGCATATGTTGTAAAGGACTTCAGGAGTTCCCTGAGGGGTGTTTTATCTGTCAAGGATAATGCCAAAGGGTGGTTACTTCAGGTTCTTATTGTGTTCTGAAGCTTCTATTACACAGCGTCAAAGCGTCTGGTCTGTGTGTGAAACATATATATGGGAATTTATAGAAAAATGGGTGTTTTCTCAAAAAAACATGCAGACATAAAGGACAAGCTCACAGCGCTCACGGAGCACTATGCTGGTATGACGTTTTTACACTCTACATCATCTTTACATTTATTTGACAATGCATACACACATTTTTCAGCTGACTATTTTTTTCCCTCTGATGTTAGCTGTGCATCTTTTGGTAAATGATCCTGACCTAAATCTTTTTCTCACGGTCACTAAATGTTTGCTAACATTAATTTTATACAAGGCAGTGCCTTTAACCCTTGGCACCCTTCAGCACTCATAACAGAAGTCAAACTGCTGCACACCCAATGCAAAAGCAGAAACCAAAACCAGGTTGATTCTTCCTGAGCTGAGCTGATTTTTGCCGGGTGAGAGGTCAAATTGTCATTTTACTGTTAAATTAGATTTTTCATTGACTTATCTTATAAGAATCGAAAAATCCTTTGTAAATGATTTTTTGTGATGAGTGTCATAAAAAACACATTCCCAAGAAAGGCAGCGATATGGGGTAACTGAACTGGAATGTGCAACATGCTTTGCTCAGATGTCTTTAGAAAAATGACCTGTTCTAAAACATGGGGTACAAATGTAAGACTCTTTGAAAAAAATGCATCAGCCAAATTCATTATATAAAGGAGTGTTTGAGCTACAATACATACTATTACTGTTGAACTAAGACATATACAGTAACTATCTGAAAATATTCTTTGTCTCATTAAGTTATTGGTCTCATTTGTACTCAGCTTGGTTAAGTGATATCTTTCCTGCAAGTACAGTACTTGGACACATCTGTCCATTAGTACAAGTACTGTTTGTTCTTTCACTAGAATCATCGGCTCTTGCTAATCACACACCAAAAGTTTTGACATCATTTTTGAGGGTCACCATTGGTCGATAATGTACTGCACTAAAATTGAAGTTATAGTCAAAGGGGGGACAGCCCCTTGAGGTACAAGTTGGTAGAGAGGGTGTCCCATTGAAGTCAATTTCTCAGGAACATGAGCTCTCAATTATCCTAAAGGTTTATTTGCAAGCCGAACAAACTGAACTCCCTATGTTTCACACTATGCTTATGACATTCTCCAGTTGCTTTCAGATCTCCCCCAATACATTAAACCCCCATGCTGGCAACTTTGGTAACTCCTGGGTGTAAAATACGTTTGTTTGAATTAATTATAGTGCTTCTGATAGTTTGATTAAACATATTGCCGCCTTTCTTTTAATTTGAGGAGGTACAGGACATTTTGAGCATCAGTCTCATGGCCCCCAGTTGAAGAGGTGCTAATTAAATCGCTAAAACTCTCGATTTGTCTATTTCTTTTGCTCTCATCAAAGGTAAAACTGTCTCTAATTGAGTTTGATTATTTTTGCAAAAGTACTAGAACAGGTCTTCTGAAAGACCTGTTCAGAAGTTTCAGAAAAAAATGAAATTATTTTAATGACATGTTCTGTTTTTTCGTATACCCACCTTGGTCTGTAAGATGTGTGTGTACTCTTGGTGATTCTGGTTGATTTGATTATGAAAACAGTCTCTCAAAGGTACTGTAGTTTCTTCTTTAAACTTTTCTCTCAGTTTAAATGAAATGCTTGAGTGTAATGATGAATTCAAAGTTACTGTTGACCTCCAGCCATGAGACTGAGTTGAGCTTCAGTTTAAATGATTGTGGTGTCATTTATAGGAACTGGTTTTCTGCAAAGTAGACTGTTAAATCACATTGTTCTGGTGCTAAACTTAACAATTTGCACAGAGGCATTTTGTTTTGTTTATAGCTTTTGTTTATAAAACATTTTTTTTTGGATTTGTTCTTTTATGTTTGTTTTCCTTTCCTGTAAGCTTCCATATGACCATTGCCTTTAGCGTTGTTTTGTTTAAGAATGGGTTCAGATTTTGGTCCATTTTGAAGATTCAATAAAAAAATGCTACAGTAACAGGAGTCAAACTGTTCATTCCTAAGAAGAAGACACAGTGGCATACAAGGTCCAGACACAAACAATCGTCCTATACAAAGGAATTTAATGAGGGTAAGATCTCCGTGCTTGTCTCTTTAAATAACACAACAATCAATAGGCTTACAGGAAGAGCTCAGGCTCTAAAGTGGGGAAGCATAGGGTTTCTCAGGAAGGACTTTAAAAGCCCTCCATCACAGAATACTTTTTAAAAATCAATTGCTAAAGAATATCACAGGTAATTTGTTACCATAAAGATGATGCCCAGGAAATTGAACACTGGTGGTCAGCATTCAGTACCAGTGCCTGAGTTTGCATGGAGTGAGTAAGAACAGTTGAGTAAAAAGTTCTTTCATTACCGTTCATTATTACAATACAGTTCAGCATTGTCATTGTCATTCACTGTGACGGTGGTCAAGGGTTTGCTTGCACAATGGATATGGGTTTTCCTCACCTGCTTAGCTGGACTGTGCCAGAATTTGGTCTAAACAAAAAAGCTTGGGATAGATGTCATGATTTGATAATGATTGACTTAATCCGCTCGGTTCATGAGAGCATTTTCTTCAAGGATCCATCAAGGTGAGCTGCCAGCTGCACAAATATAATTTAGCAATGCTTAACAACTTCTGGAAGCATTGCTCATAAGGAAAAAATAGGTCAAAAATGAGTCTGACAGGTGGCTAGAAAGAAAGTAGTAATCTTTCCTAACAACAACAGTATTTTTCTGTTAGGGGTGGGTATTAGTTGGAGACTGATGGGTAGGTTTCTTTCTAACTTGGGCAACAAACCCAGGGATGTGTGTTGTCCTGCAAAGCTTTTCAGTTTCACAGAAAATACTTTAGATGTCTGTTTAAATGAGGAAATAGTGAATGAAGCAGAGACTGACTGTAATCTCAGACAGGTCTGCAGTTCCTATTGCAACAGCTTTGCTTGACAACTTGCTATCTATCAAATATTTTTGGATACTTCTCCCATTTTCAACTCTCTGCTCTTTGGTTCAGCATCATGACTTAAACAGTCCAGGTTATAGAATATTTATAGTCTGTAACGTATTCAAGATCTTTCACATACCCTGTGTAAGGTTCTCAGTTTCAAATGCTCTTGCTCTTAATGGGGTTTTATAAATTGGATACTGCTGATTCAAAATGGCAAAACCGAATAAGCAACCTAAGATGAAATATTGAATGAATATCGACCGTGAAGGAGCTATAGCCTGAAACCACATTCCATTAAATATTATCTTCATGTTCTGCTTTTTTTTCATCTTAGTTCAGAATACATTCTCCCATGCTGAGTAAAGAAATCATAAAACAATGATAGTGTATAACGTACACTGTCTGGATCAAGCAGAATTACTGTATGTCTGTCAGTCCACCAGGAATTTGTGTTTATTCATCAGATCAGTAGCTGATCAGTAGATGTACATTAAAATAAATTTAAAATAATTGGCTTGCTGGGGCATTCTGTGCATGATTCAAACATCTTTATGGATTCATATAGTTAGGTATATAACGTCTTGTACTCTTTTTAGATTATTATTTGAAAGCACAGGCTTCTACTTTCTACAGCTTCTGATTTCTTACTCTGGATGTGAAATGTCAGTGCTTTCTCTAATTGAGGTAATTGAACATTTATCAAGTTGCTTGTGTACAAGGGGTCAGTCAATTTGTAGGTCAGATATTGTAATTTTTAAAAAAAAATCTATAATTGTAGCATTGTATTGTACCATCAGGCATTATGAACAAGCATAATGAACCAGCTTTAACATCAACTTTTACAGAAGAATTAGGAAAACACGGGGAAAGTAAATTGGGTTTTATAACACCATTTTTTAATATGACAAATATTTTGTTCTTGTAAAGAAATGGCCAGTACAGTGATGCAGTGGTCAGCATTACTGCCTCACAGTACTGAGGCCCTGGGTTAAATTCTTGGGGTGTTATCTGCATGGAGTTTTTATGTTCATGTGGATCCTGGTAGGTCGACATGCTGGTACAGCATGTAGGTTTATTGGTGTCCATTAAAGTGGCTCTGGTGTGAGTGTGTGCATGTCTCTGTCTGTGTGTGCCCTGTGAGGGACTGGCATCTTGTTCAGCATTATTTCTGCCTTGGGCCTGTAGCTTGCTGGGATAGGCTCTGGCTTCCCTGCAGAACTGTAATGGATTAAGCAGGATGGATGTGAAGAAAAGAGAAGCTGAGTAATAAAATAGTACAATTCATTTTATTATTTAGAACATTTACCTAAAAACGGTAACAATCCTTTTTTTGTTCACCGTAACACATAGCATAGCTTCAAATATACATATTATAAATATTCAGTAAGTTCAGTTAATTTTGTAATCAAATACCCACATATTAAAATGTTTTATTTGTATTAAGGAAAAAATAAGTTATTTTACCATGAGAGGAGCAATACACATAATATACCAGTGCCTTCATGTAAATTGTCAAGGCATGAATGTGTGGTGAAGAATCAGATTGGTGCAGCAAGTATTACCAAATGTCAGTGTGCAAGATAATCAATGGACATACCTGACATACTGTACGTACAAAATACAATTTTGCTAATGCAGATATGCAGAATGCTATTTGGAGGTAATCCACAATTAGAGAACACTGAGGGAAAATCGACCCGTAATTATATAGAATTTTAATTGCAACAATAGAATAGGAAGAGCTGGTATTCGGTTTGCTGAAGGGTTAAAACACTCTTGATACATCCACCTCAGCTATATCCCACTTAGTAAGGAAAGGCAGGTTTTGATTGAAAACAGAGGGTATTTTCACTATTGGATTCCTAGGTAAAGAGAAACAATTAGAATTTGAAATGCTCTATATATCTGCACAAATTGATGGGAAAGCGCCCTACCAGGCTCAGCAGTGCACTAAAATCATGAAGCAGCGCAATTAGATGTGATTGACAAGCCATTTTCAATGGAGTGAATGTCACACTTGACAATGCCGATACTGTAACAGCAGTGGGTCACAAAGATGTCTGTGGAGACATAAAAAAGTAACATTGTGCAAACTGGCTTGTTAATTAGACAGTTAAATTGTATAGCACCAGATGTTGCTCTTTTTAATTTGATCTCTAGAACTCTGACTCACTTTTGAGAGCTGAAATCGTTTTTCTTCACACACATTGGGTAGTTTCAATGACACCACACATGCTTCATTTTAATTTAATATGCTGTCATGTTTAGCTTGGAAGTTTCTCATCAGTTACCTTTGTTGCATTCGGAATGCAGATATATGTAAATCATTAGGGAATCTCAAAAAGCTTATGATGTGATATCTTGAAAGAGCTCCCTTGCATTGTAAATACGGACGCTCCTCTGTGGTATATTTAAAATGTGGAAAGCTGGTTAAGGCAACCAATTATCACTCAGAGTTGTGTGATATGTTCCTTGTGTGATTTGTTTATGTTCCTTTCAACAGAGTTTCTTTATCATCCGTCTCTATAAGGAAAGCTTTTTTGTCATTCTTTTTTTAAACATGAATTTATTGTCTATACAGTATACTGTATGTACAGTGTGCATATATACTGTATACTATACTGTACACACTTAAATGCAAAGGCATTTCTATTGCCATGTTAATGTGTGTATTTGTACATACGAGTAATAAGAGCGTGGCTGACATCACCTTTCTGCATACAGTAGTCTCCTTATCTGTTTAGGGGTGCTTGCCACCTGGACACCAACACATTGACTCTTGGGCAAGTGCTTTTTTTATTAAAGCGACCACAAAGATGGGCTTCACTGGATGCCAAGTCAAAGGTGAAGTGGGTAGTCCAGGTACTTGAGGTTGAACAGTGAAGCACACACTAGGAGGCACAAGTTGAAACTGCTGTATATGCAAGTGCATTTAAAACCGAGACCAGGACGATGTGGGAATCTGGAACCAGCTACAGTACACAGCCATGTGGATGAAGCTAACATCCACATGGAAAGAGCAACATCCAGTAGATATGTGGACATCTGTGCATTAATTCAGTTCTTAATGGTACTCACAGAGTGCATAATTTGCAGTTCTCCAACTGCCCATGGGTGATATTGGTCACAAGTTTGAGGTGTGTGGTACATAAGAAAATGTTGAGTTTGAAGCTTAATCTCCTAGCTTGTAGTGTTTATGAACATTGTATTACAAATGCATTTTATTGCTTTATATAATTGCTTTACTTAATGCTTAAAACCTTTGGATAGTGTATTAAGAAAGGAACATATATATATATATAAATTGGAATATGATTCCAGGTAGAAAAAGCTTTTAAAATGTTTTTTACCATTGTTTTGTGTGTTTGTGAATATGTTTTTATTTTTCCATAGCTTAATTGTTTTTTACAATAATATTGTGCTCTCTGTAAACTGTAACCTTACAGTCAGCATGTACTACCCTCTATAACACAAAACAGTGTGCCAAGTACAGTCTAGAGTTTCTTCTTGTACACTGCGACAAACTGCACCTGAGAAGCAGTTAGTTGGTAGCACGGAACTGAGTATAAAGGTTGATTCCTGAGTCACTGGTATGGATGGACTTGAGACTTTATGTCATTAATACACAGATCAACAGTTCAGGGCATTTGGCCTGCTTGGAGAGTTCAGTGCTTTACACAGACCCCCATGGTTGCGAAGAACAGTGAGCAGTTAAAAGGAAGATGGTTAGATGGCCTAACGGTGGTTAGAGAGATCTTCTTGTACAGCAAATCACAGATTATTGCTGGGTCATTTTCCCAGTCAGTCGTTTTCCGGGTCGGAATGCTGGTAAACAAGAAGGCACCTGGCCAACTGGAATCAACCAAGTAAGGCTGTCACACAATGTCCTGAGCAAGGCCAAAGTAGGTCCGTTTTATCTCAAACTGGCTCCGCCGCAAAAGCACCCAAGCAAACAAGTGCAGTCTATTTACAGTGCTCCCAGTCCCCCACACCAGAAAACAAACCCCCCCAAAAAAAGAAACAAAAACTAATTATTCAAATAAAGGTAAATCCTCCATCTCTCCATCTCTCCATCTCTCCATCTCTCCATCTCTCCATCTCTCCATCTCTCCATCTCTCCATCTCTCCATCTCTCCATCTCTCCATGACACTACCTAACCACCAACAACCAACCCCTCTTAGGCTAAGGAGCCAGCTTAAACAGCGTGTAAGCCCCTCCCCCTCTGGAACAAACCATTTCTCTAATTCAAAGTGGTTTTTCCCCTTTCCATAAATAACCCTTGAGAACTGGGGTTAGGTTTGGCGTTTTGAGGCCACCATAGGCTGACTCACCCCAGAAGTGCTGACACCAAACAGTGAGTAACATCCATTTTGAGAGCGCTTTCCATTCACACCACAATACTCACTCATACCTGTGTTTAAGTATTTGAATGTATGTGAAATTAGGTATGTATGTGAATGTATATGAAATTAAGTAATAGCAGTTACTAGTCAAGCCCTGAGTGTGCACCCTCAGGAACTTATCTAGCAACCGCTCAATGGAAGGTGTATGAATGTTATATTTTCTGTGCTATCTGTACCCCGTGACAGACTTTGTCACAAAGGCTCTTGCCCCTGCTATCAGGGGAATTTTACAGTTATGGTTCATGGGGAAAACCCCTTGCCCTGCTATCAGAAAGGGGAATCTTTCACTGGCTGTCATACGTGTTTCCTGTAATGGGGCGAGAAACTCAGCTGCCCAGGGGAGAATTGGAGTAGAGTAGCTCTCCTGACCTATTGCAGCCTTTTGCAATGGTTCAGGCACCAGGTAAGGATGTCCCTCCAGGAGGCTTCCAGTGCAGTTTTACACCTCTGGGTGGGACTTTAAGGCCATCCCAGGAATCAGTGGAGGGACTACAGTACTGTATATCTCATGGCTGACCTTGGGATTCTTGGGAAAAAGTCCCAGGTGACAATCAGACTAAAATGGATGGATGGGCCCTGTATTTTGAACTGTAGCTTGATACAGTATATCACATCTGGTGAAGGAATGGGCAGAGTACAGACTAATGGTAGCAAAGCTTATGAGAGAGATTGATCACTGTTTTATTGTTTCTATTTTGTTTCTAAATGCACAAAAAGTCTTAATGCAATGTCTTCATTTAAGGAGCATGTAGAATTTTTGGTGCTTTTGGGACTGTTTTTCAGAGAATGAGTATCAGTGGATCATATAAGGTACCAGAATTGTCTCCTAAAAAGCAAAGTTTTCATTTTTTTTTCAATTAAACTCATAAGTAAAGGGTTAACAGTGAATGTTTTGTAGGTCCTTAGAGTTGTGGCCTTGTTTTTGAAGGGAGAAATGTTAAAAGAATGTAAGACGTTTTTGTTTCGCTGTGCTATTCAGAGCACAGCCTTAAAAATTGTTTCAATATGTTTTGGGTAAAATCTGACAGAACTTTGGGTAGGTTTCTAAGGAAACGGTGGGTATTATACATTGCTTCCAATAAAAACAAATGTATTTCAAATGTATAAAAATGTCTGGAAAACTTATGAGCTGGGGGTATTTTTTTATTTTTTGTTTTTCTGTAGTAGTTTCCTAGAAATACATTTATCTGTAAGATTTCACCATACTGTAGTACCATCATAGATGCACTAGGATAATCCCCTAAATAATCAAAATAACTTCATTCACAATACACATGTATAAGGCTTTTAGTTGGATCTTATCAGAAAATGAAACAGAGTGATGTGAAAGATTTAGGATTACAGTATGCACTAAAATAGTATCAATTCCAAATTTGCCTTTTATGTTTTTTTTTTGCTTAGTTTACTCTGTAATGTTGTAAGTATCATTTTTTAAAAGATACACAAAGATAGGTTTTTGTGGCACAGCACTACAAATAAACAGCCTAAACAGCCCAAACAGTTGTTAAATTGCTCCTGTGCTTATTCAAAAATGTGTAAAATAACAGGTTCTTTATGAAATGACTCCGCTGTGTCTGAAAGCCTCTGGAATGCTCAGAAGGCTTTGTTGCAGTTCTTCCCAAGGAGATATTGAAATAAAGATGATAAGGACAGTTATGATAAACTGTATTTTAAGTCACATCTTTTCCCCAGATGGGAAAAGAAAATTAAACAAATTGTTCGTTCACGGCACCCACTGCCTCGCAAAAGGCCTTCTTTTAGAAAATGAATTTTAAACCTAATCCTGTGAATCATATTATTTTTCTCCCTCTTTAAAAACTGAAGGGTATCATAATTTTGTGAATTCCTCTACCTGTTGTGACTGCACTACCTTTTTTCAGTATTCTGTGTTGTGCCATCTTGTTGTAGCTGTGGTTAAATGGATTTCATTCTTTCTGTAAGTAAACTGGAATTTAACATTTTACACAGAAAATACACCAAATGCACAGGATATAGTTTTAATATTAGCAAGCTAGTATGTAGCTGAATTTCTAATATATTAGATATTATATATATTATATTTCTAATATATTTTGAAAGGGCTTTTCACTTTGTAATGTTAGCTTATTTTTAATAGATGTGCAGGATTATCGATGAGATCTATTGATTTGACGAAGTAGTAATAGTTACCATAAGTATTCAGTAAATAATACACAACCTAACTGACACAGAAATTACAGTGTCTGTGTGGATTATTAGACACTTTAATAAAAGGGTTGGATCTGGTCACAATAGACATGAGAAGCAGAATTGTTCCTCTGAGAATCTTCCCATAAACTGCCATAGGGCTCAGCATGTTTTAAGAAAATGATATATTATAGCTTTCAGATTGTAAAAAAATAGCTAAACCCTCTGAACAGAATCTGCAAAAGCCAGACTGCAGTGTCTTGGCAGGGAGAATGAGCAGGCTCCAGAGCCCACACTATTAGCAGTCGTTTGGCTTTCATTAGTCCTCCGGTTATTCTGCTTGTTTTAGTCATCAAGCACAGTATTTCATTCCATGGAAAATATGAGGATGCTATTTTTCACTCTGGGATTTTTGAACCAAAGGAACAAAGGGTGGAACAGACTTTTAATCCAGACCAGCACCAGCAGAGCCCAGTCACACCTTGTCTTTGGGTGGTCTGAAGACTTTAAGAAACCTCCTAGAAGATTTAGGAATAAACATTTGACAAATAATATCCAAACCCAAAGACATAATATAATACTCTTGGAAAACTAGTTTTCCAGGCGTAGTTCATCATGTGATTTTTGTATTTGTGCATTTTTATTGTAGCACCATTTTTATACTAAGGAACCTAACTGAAAACCCAAATAAATACAGAGGATTATTTGATTTAAATCATCTTGTTCTCCATATCACTCTCTGTTACACCATAAGGCTATAGTTACATGTTCTTTTTATAACAGGTTGAATAAGGCAGATAAGTTTTAAAAAAGAACAAAACTTTATTTTTACTTTTTTGTTTAATCATTCACAGAATCATAAACAAGTATTTCTAAAATAATCCAATCAAAATTCCAACCAACACACCCACAAAAACAAACCAACTAAAAGGCGTCAACACAAGTTGTCTTATTCATGTTGTTTTATTTACTACTGTAAGTTAAATTTTCCAGAAAAAATTTTCCAGTATTTTTTCCTAAAATACTTAACTGCTAGTGGGGAAGGAACTTGGAGTGTACAGTGCAAAAAAGTTGAATGGCATAGCTTCGTGCTTGAATCCTGCAGTCTGAATTTCCAACACTCACCTATCACAGTAAGTCTTCCAGTAAACTGTTCTGATCAGACCCATTCATCTGGTAAACAGCAGTCCGGAAAGGAGCAGCATTAAACAAGCAACAAATTGGACATGTCACGCGTCTGTCCATTCTAGAGTCTAGCTGTATGACAGAGTGGCATCAAAGCAACTTTCAACTGGGAAGAGCGAAGAACTCAGATTCAGGGATCCATTTTTGCATCCAAATGGAACCAAAGTTCCATTTTGTGACATGCATGTGGGTGGGTCATAATAGGATGTCTAGAAACGGGTGGGTCCAGGCCAACAAACACACAAGCACGCAGCTGTGATGTTCAAAAAACACCCCTGCATCTTTATTTGCAGTGCAGAGAAACCCCAAACCAAATAACAAAACAAAAGCCAAAGTTCTTCATCAAATCCCTGCCTAAACTTCAAGAAGTCCCTAACGTTCCTAACATGGGCTGAGCAGCTGAACTTCTTACCAGCCACAAAAAGCAACGGTTCTCAAACACAGTCTCTCTCTCTCTCCAAGACTCTTCAATGAGCCTCCAAAAGATTTTTGAAATTCACTGTTTCTTTCCCAGAAAATCTCAAAGTTCCTACGGTCCCTGGTCAGTCTTTCTGTCCTCCAGATGACAGACATCCTTCTATTCAGACATCATTCATCATTCAGATTAATTGACAGACTCGGAAGCTTCCTCTTCCTGTTTCTTAAAGAGTCACACGACCAACTGGCTTCCTGCAATTGGTCAGGTGACAGAGCAGAAGCTCATTCCCCCAAAGGAATCGGGGGAATGTGGACCCTATAAGGCTGTGCACTGACAATTTTTATTTAAACAGCCAATCAAAACCTCCCTGGAAGTGGGATGAAACCAGATTACCTAGTGAAAACCCGCAGGAACACAGTCAAGACATGCAAACTGCACACAGTCCATATATGAACCTAGGACCATGATGTTGAGAAACAACCAGACTAACCACCACGCTGCCCTGCTGTTCCAGATATGTGGTGTAAGATTGTTTCAGGCTGGAAAATATTTAGTGTTTTGGGGCCAAAATGTCACAATTGACATTGAAAATTAACTTTTAATGATATCCTTCTTCATCACACTGCAGGCAATGACTTGCTGTCATTCGATTCCTTACCAGATAAAGACATCCAAAAAGATATTTCTTTTTTATAAAATAACCTTACTGAGTGTTTCAATTATTTTTGTCTTACTGAGTACAGGGTACTTGCCAACACTAGTTTAATTCTAAAAACTAAATATATTAATAATAAACTAATAAACATTTCTTGCAGGAGAATTAAGTTAACTTCTTCTTTAAGTCTTCATCTGCAGGTAATTTGAATGTTGTCTTTTTCATAGACATTTCATTTCAACTGTCGTCATTTCATTACTTTAATAACAGTGCTTAGACAATGTCATAATAGATGACAAGTCAGATATCTGACAATTTATAATGGAATATCTGCAAAACCTGCATAGGAATATGGTCTTTGTATTAGTTCGGTGGTAAAGTAGCAGCCTTCTGTGTGGCTGAAAAATGTTGTCAGATATTTGGCTTCATTTGATCCTAAACACCCTTTCTGTCCCCCAGTCTGCACTGTAGAATTCTGACCCCATTTCTGGACCTCAATGGGAATAAGAACATGAGCAAAACATAACTTTGAATTGTTATTTTAATAATTTACTGACAGTTTATAAATTGATAGTTTACTGTCTAGAAACATATAGTATATACAGTCCAGTGTACAACTTTCAGGGCATTTAGTTCAAGTTAAGCCACTGCTCACCTTTTTCTGTCTGTAAAATACTTGAGATCCAAAAAATGACATGCATTTTGAAAATGATTTATTTTGACCTGTATGTTTGTTTGACACACCTGTATTGTTTCTAGCTTGATTGACATTTTCACAGTTCTATAATTACTTTCAACAAGTAAGGAGAAAATTCTGCTCCGGATCAAAGCTCTTTGAACATCTCACCGTAACTGACATCCAGCTGTAAGAAGAATAATTATTCTCTTTTATTTCAATCTCTTCAGAGAACAGCACTGTATTCAGCAAGAAATACATTTATAGCATTCTGCCATGTATGGAAATATACAGTGTTCTCTCGTTGTATTTGTTCTCTCAAAATGTATTTGAGGTTACCTCTTTTTCAGATAAGTGTATCCACGTTCATCATCCTGTTGTCCTCATGGGACTCCACATCCAAAATAAAGCACTTGACCATTTTCATTCCGTCTTTCCATGAAGTAACACGGGCTGCAGTTTGTCTAGATGTTTTTTATGGGTAATACTGTCTGTCATGTTGTCCTGGATCATTTCTAAATTGCGAAGGATATTTTATAGATATCCGTACAAAAATGACAAACACTTCGGTTTCATTTTTTTGCTTGATTAAAAATAGATACTTTGTATTTTGTCTGGATTTTAATGGTTATTGATTTTTAAATGCAGTTATCAAGCAAGAGCAAACCATGCATTAGTGTAAATTATGCATCAGGACTGTTGTTATATTAATTCCAGTAATGGTCATGCATTTTTTATAAAGAAAACCTTCTCATTAATATTAATACAAAAGATAATAGGGTCCATGATATACTGATACACACAAGAGGTTTAACTGGTCTAGTGAATTTAAACAAATATTTTAAACATTCAGCAGGCATCAAATACAATCAGAGGTAATATGAGCAAAAATGCATCATGATCAAATTTTCACATGCGACATGTCTAAGTGAAAACATCACAAGTTAAGTGTCATTAATGACCTCCCAGGATCCTGGCAGCATTGGTGCAAAGACCTGATAAGACTTTTAATTGTAGCGTTGTTCCACGCTTCCTGTATAGCTGCAGCCAGCTGTCAAAGGGTGACTAGTTACTGTATGGCTGTCTCCTGTCGACATCTTTGGATGCTGCGTGGGACTCAGGTTAAGAGAAAACGCTGGCCATAGCAAGACAATTTGGTTGTCATGCCATTGTAATCCTAGTACCGTGTGGTCTTCCATTGCCCTGATAAATCGACACTGACAGGTCTGTCCTCAACACTTGCAGGAACAGGAAAACTGTTGAGTCAAGACCTTCGCTAATCTATCGCTGAGCAACTGCACTTGTGTTAAGGAAGCTTCTTCCCAACATCATCGCACTTCCACAACTGCAACCAGCTCAAATGTTCCCCAGCCCCCCAGACGATGATGAAGTAATGTCTCAGCTGTCAATATGTTACCCATGAGTGTCCTCTAAACATGCAGATCATTTTCATACAAAAATATTCAGTTGTTGTGCTGGTTATTACTTTCTGCAGGTTTTCATGCTTAGCCACTGTAGTTTGAATGTGCGTATGAGTTACACAAATGCCATGTTCCCGGGACAGTTTAACAATCCTGTGCTTTCCAGGATGACACCTGTCCATCACAAACCCATTCTCCTTTTTTCTCTGTCAGCTACATTGTGAAAGCAGAACATCTAACTCTCCAGGCAGTTTCTCTCACTTACAGTTGGCCTTCTATCAAGCCGCTAGCAATCAGATGACCTTCCTTTATTCAAGGAGGCTATGGTCATATTTTTTGCTTTTCTTGACATATCATTTTTTATTCTTACAGTGTATAGATTCTTAATAAACTGGTTTAAACAATTTTAACTCCACTACCAAACATTGAGCACCTGAGGTTCTCATGAAATTACATGACTTGAACTCGTTAATAGCCCTTCTAAACTTGTCATGGCTTCAGCTGTGTGGCTGAAACTACAACTCCCAGAGAGCCATGGGACTTTGAAGGACTCAGTGGGTTGATTTAGTTGATTTAGTGCAGCTGTCTTCTGTTATCTCTGAGCTATTTGTGCAAAAGGGTGTGGCAAACACAGCTTATGGGCTTTGCTTGAGACCTAAACAGGTGCTGTAGAAGTCAAAAAAAGTGCCAAAACAAAGAAACTGTGAAGGAAAGCCTGCAACCTAAAGGTAAAGGAGAAAACCGTCTATTAAAGTGAAACTAGTTAAATATTGCCATGGGTAATTAGTAAAGGCATTGCCTCCCCTTGCTGTTTAGACAGGACTTATGGTAGAAATCATATTTTTGGGGGGAACTCTAGTGAGGCTTATGCTTTTGTTTTTCTTCTATCTTCTTGTACATCAGCAGAAAATGATCGAATTAAATGCACCACTAAGAAACCAGATCAAAAGTCCCGTACAAGTCCACACTCTTTTATGCTTAAAGACAAAGTGAAAAGCACCACACTGGTATTGGGAAACCCAATGAGGTTGCACATTATGGAACTTTGAAACTCTGCTATTGAACTTAACTGTTGTACAGTATTCTGATTGTCCTAAAGTATGTACAGTATCTTAAAACTTAAACATTCTCATTTTTCAACATGCCTTTGCATGATCATCTTAAATTAATCACAAATAAAACCTACACAAAAGTGTGTAGTCCATGCTATTGTTTCTGTCCCCCTCAATCTAATTTTAATGTAATTAACTTATCAAAGGTCACTGCGACCTGTAAGTGTTCGCCAGAAAAACATTAACGCAATGTCAAGCAAGCCATAAGGAGTTTATCAGGCTCCGAGAAACATGTATCTTTTGTACAGGACCAAGGTATTTCATCACATGCTGGTCCATTTTTTTAAAAAGTCAGTGCCAAAAAGTCAGCTGTTGGGACAGACATGTCACTCAGTTTTATGATTACAGTGTTTATAACCTATTGCCTTACCCACTACTTAATAACCTATATCTGTGTGATTGGAATTACCACTATACACCCCTTGCATCGTCTTGGAACATCTCATTTTGTAGCAGAGCAGTATTCAACCACCAGTGGTGAGCTCGCAAGGATTTATCAGTTAATGCAAATCTGCAGTAACTGTTGTGCCGATCTGATTTCGACATGGGTAGTATCTGGATAGGAAAAAAATATATATAGTTCTGGAATACAATTTATGTTTAACTAAAAAAAGTATATTTTGGCTGAGGGGTCATCTTGAATTTTCTCATGCACAATAGAGTGTACATCCCATATTCAGAAAGCTACAGACTGCCTCAAAAGTCTGCTGATGTGTCTTTCACTCTCATCGCTGCAAGTCTGGATGACGTGATTGGAGCTGCTATTTCACCAAAGGCAAAGAAGGCCCTAACCAATCCAGCCCCAACCTATCCTACCTTATAAATCGTAATTATTTTAGATATTATTCTACATCAGCAATGATGAATTGTGACGTGTAAAATGTGTGTAATTTGATTTTAAAAATGTATTGTTCAATTGCTTCATCAAATTAATTTTGTTGTTATAAACAGTTTTATAGTCTTACAATCATTATACAATTTAAATAAAATGTCAAGCACTTCATTAACATGAGAACATCCTAGCGAATGTGGAGCAGAGTTCAACTGCATTGCATCTGCAACTGCATTGCATCAGAATAGTGATTTTTCAATTAAGTTACAGGTATTTGAAAGAGTCTGTTAAATTAAAATTGGTATATTAAATTACCAGTAGTGAACTAATGTAGAGAAGCTAGTTGCAAAATGACTTTGGAAAGGTCTTTCATAATGTTAATGACTTCAGTTAAAAAGTATTGGTTTCACTTACTGGTATCTAGTGCATTATTTTGATGGTTATATAAAATAAGGGCTTGTGATACAATACAGACATACACAAATGGAAATTTCAAAAACAGATAACATCAAATACTGGACATAAAGTAATACAGCAGCATAACAACTGTTTCACAACTCCTTGCACACGTGATCATTCTTCAGCTACTGAAGGTCAGAAAGGGGAAAGCATGTTCTAGGCAACTGTATAAACAAACAAAATTCAACATGTGGATACAATTTCCTGTTGAATAACAAATGTGTTGGTTGATAAAACTACAGAAAACTGAAACTCAAACTAAATCAGTCATTATTCTTCAAAACCATTTTACATTCAGGTCTTCAACCCTGCCAAGTTTCTGTAATGAAACAGAGAAGGCTTGGACAGGACACATTTTAGTCGTTCACTTTGTAATCTGCTTTTGACAGGCATTTGAGGTTAATATAGAGTGGAGACAAATTGCTTTATATCAACAGTGAACAAATCAGGATTTTATAACAATTACTCATATTTAGAAGTACAACTGTGTGTTCTGCTTGTAAATCCCGAAAACATGTTGACTGAGTTTTTTATGTTAAATCAGAGGGCTTTAAAACAAAGATATTTCACAAGTGATAAAGACATCCTAGAATCAGATGCTTTGTGAGTGTTTATAAAGTATTTCAGTGTACATTCTGGCTTAACACACTTGGTTAAGAGGTAGCCTCCTGACCATAGAGAGGAGTTAACCAAGAGGCAGCGGCAAAGCGGGTTGGAACCAGAATGAATGTGAAAAAAAAAGGCAGAAGTATGCTGAATGATACAGCTTACTTGTTTTGGACCTCAGAGAGGTAGAAAGGGAAAATGGTGCATTCCTTTTTGAAAGAAATGCTATGATTGTAGAGTAGGGGTTCTTAACCTTTTAGAGGTTCCACATTCCTTACATTGTAGTCCTGCACCCCCTCCCCAAAGAAGCTATTTCTACCAATTAGAAATTAGAAGAATAAAACAACAATTCTTTTAGGTTGTTTAATGGATGGATAATTGTATATGTAAAATCAAAATTATTACTGATTGTATTTTGAACAGCAACAGTTCCTCAATTCAAGGCTCAAGGCTATTGAAGATTGACAGGACATGATTTAGGAGCAAGTGCATGACAGTGTAGGAAGCAGTGAGTCACAATGATGTGTGGAGATTCTTTCTTCACCAAGGAGGAAAATTCAGAGTTCTCTCCCAGCGTAGATGGTGCTCCATTAGAAATACAAGGCATTCTTTCTAATCAGTCTCTTGCTTGGCAAAGAATTTTTTTATTTTCAAGAATGTCTGAAGAGGCTCACAAAAGAGAAAATGTTTTTTATGGCACTATTATGTACATACCAAATAAAAACAAGCAACAGACTGCACTCCGATACATAGATAGTCTCTTCTATAACTTGCATCAGAATATTTGAAGTCATGTCGGCAATTCAAGAATGAATTATGTCATTTGACAAGAAATTTCTTCAATCTCATTTACCAGATCATCCATTTCCAGGGCACGAAGCTTGACAAAAATCTCTCCAATAGTTATAGCCTCTACTTTTCTCATTAACATCTAAACATGGTTTTTGTATTGGAGCAAATCCAAGTTTCTGCAAAGTTGGGACCAGTGGCCCCAGCACTCCATACTACCACAGCACCTTCCACAGGAGACCCTAGGATAGAAGGTTTCTCCAAGTCAACAAAACATGTGCACAGGCATGGCAACCTCCCCACGCCTCATCAAATATCACATGTAAGAATCTGCTTTGTTCCTCCTACTGTATGTCTTGGGTTCAGATCAGGCAGGCTGTTCCCCCCAACCGCGCCACTCCAGGTCTGTCATTCCCCAACAGAGCTAGAGTCACTGCTCCCACCACCTCGAAGAAAGCTGAATACTCTGAACAGTTTTTAGGTTCATAAGCACAAATATCAGTCAGTGGTTTCCTCACTGAAACTTGTGGTTGCATTTAGGTGACTCTACCGTCCACCGGGACAAATTCCAACTGAACGTCACCCAACCAGTATCCTCATGTCTGCCCACGGTCTCTCACACAGGGGAGAAGCAAGGAAACAGGAGAGAGATCACTCCCGATTGAGAAGTCTAGATCCAGAGCCACTTCTGTGTGTAGAGGAAAGACTGGCTATATGTATTTCAACCTCCCACACTCTCGGTTCTTTCCCCACCAGAGAAGGGACATTCCATGTCCCAGGAGCCAGTTCCAAGTGACGGCTCCACGTCACCATTTCTGGCTGAGCCTGGCAGGGTGATGCGGGTGGCCCAGCCACCTGGCGCACGCAGGGTTCTGTGGCTTTTTAAAGCAACCATATGGGAGTCTTGTCACGAGTATAGTCCCTCCTCCTTAAGGGTGCTCCAGCCCTTTCACTTCAGACTTAATTCATTGCACCTAACCCCTTTTCCCAGCCCACCTAAAAAGCCAGGCGCTGACGTTCATCCTGGCTCTGCATCTGGTTTCCGCACCGTGTGAGTCCGGGACCTGGAAGCGCCTGGCCCCGTTTAAGGTTTTAACCTCTGTTCCTGTTCCTTGTCCGCCGGTTCCGACCCGGTTCGTGTTTTTAATTCCTTGTTTGGATGGATCACCTGGCTATGGACTTTCTTGCGTTTTTGGATTCCCTCTATGGATTACTTTTGGATTGTTTGCCTCGGCCACACCTCCCCCGTGCACCAGCCCACTTTGGACACGCCCCCCCCCTGTTTTCAGCCCCGTATTCCTGCATGACTTTTTCCTAGTGTTTCCCCACTTCTTCGGATTGTGTCGTCCACATAGGATCTGGAAAGAACTGTTCGTTACAAGTCTAGCTTGGATCATTCTTTGTCTGGCCCCTCACCTTAGACCGCTTTGCCATAAAAGGAGCACACATCTCCCAACAACATAGCTCTAAGCTCTAAGGCTCCCTGGGGCACTCGAGCACCTTCACCACGACAAAGTCATGATCCCAGGAGGGTAAATATAAAACTGTCACCTCAAAGTAAATCATTTTTTAAACTCAGTACTATTATGTCCTATTGATTTAAAGATTGTTCTGATTCTCAGGTTTTCACTTCTGTGATAAGCAATAACCTTCCAAAAACCTTAATGTATCAGGTAGACTGTAGGTCATAATTTTGTGCTGATCTCTGGCTGTAACTCTCATTCATCACAGAAATCAGACTCCATGGTACTTGGGCACATCATGTACTTTTGTAGATGTGTCATGCAGTTGTCAGGTATTCAGCTGACCAGGATGTAACACTCTTCCTGATAAAACCCAAAAGTTTAAATGTAAGGCAGATTTTCTGTGTCAATTCACAGCAGGACATATTACTGGGATAAAGATATGCCTTATTTTTCATCTAGTCATTCAGGTAATACTATAATATCCCTGTCTGACAGACTTACTATTTGAGTCATCAGATCATCAATCCTGAACTACTGAGCCGAGCCAGAAAGCAATCAGAGCAGGACATAAGATACATTTTTAAAGCTTACAACTAATTTAAGTTAAATTATACCATTGTATGGATCAATAGCCTTTTTTGTCTAGAGCATTAGCATTCTCTTTAAGCTTGACAAATAAGGTTAAATGCTGTAAACTGCAGAATTGTAGCAATCAAGTATATTCAAAACAGATCTAGGATTAGCAGTATCCCACAATGAACTACATAATAGATTTTTATCTCTCTGTGCTGATTACCACTATTTCTATACACCACAAATCTTTACCCAATCTGGTGTATACAGCTGTAAAACAAACTCCACTAATCGTAATTCAAGTACACAATTTATCAGTGCAAATGTATAAATACAATACAAAAATGTAATACACATACTGTACACATTACACATTACATTAATAATATAAATACAGAAATGAATATGCTGGAACAAAAGGGTGGTATGGTACAGGCAACATTAAGATTACACAAGCGAATAAAAAAAGATTTACAGCTCTAGAGAATGAGATCATCATTCCAGTTAGCACTGCCAGCGCTGAAGGCCCGCTGACAAACAGCATTCACATTTGTACCTGTACACAGTATTTACCTTTACAGAACAGAGTTTCAATATGTGAATAAAAGGTATAAACTGAGAGGTTCTCCACACTTGCACACTAAATGCATGCCATTTTATAGCAGCTGCACAGGCCAAAATGAACTATAAAACCTCATGAACTCAAATGTTGCACTTTCTATTTTAGTTTAAGAGTCTGATGAAAGAACAGTATTAAAACAGCCTTCTGCTAATGAAAAATGTGATCAGATGGCTTGTAAATCTCTATTAACATTTCACAATTTTGCATAGTTTGTTTCCTTTAATTATTTTTGCAGTCTTTAAGCAAACCCTTAGCAGTGGTTAATATCGGGACAAGGGACTTGAATGTTGCATAGGAGGCTATTTCTAAACCGGGGGTAACATTTGGGATAGTATAAGTTATGTATAAAATAAAACAACACTTCAAAAGATAGAAGGCTGTGCTTTCTGTTCTGTACAAGATTGTGAAATTACTGTACCTCCATTTTATATTAGATCTTATTTATAATCTTATTATAAAAATATTACTGAATTTGGATATTCCATGTTCACTACTGCCATTTTTGCCATATCATGATTCCAGTTGCCATTTGTAAAAGGAAAGATGGATTTGGTTGGTCTGGTTTAGCCAAAAAATGCTGTCACTACATTTGGGGTTTTCTCTGGCATTTCCACTACTATATACTGTATATTGATGCCAGACACCATATACTGTAGCAATTATCACTTATTTAAATGTTACATTCTTGAAAAAATATAATAGTAATAATTGCTTACACTTATATAGCGCTTTTCTGGATACTCCACTCAAAGCACTTTACAGGTAATGGGGACTCCCCTCCACCACCACCAGTGTGCAGCCCCACCTGGATGATGCGACAGCAGCCATAGTGCGCCAGAACACTGAATTCATAGATGGGGATTATCAGGAGGCCATGATTGGAAAGGCCAATGGGAAATTTGGCCAGGACGCTGGGGTAACATCCCTACTCTTTTTAAGAAATGTCCTGGGATTTTTATTGACCACAGAGATTCAGGACCTTGGTTTTATGTTTCATTCAAAGGACATCGCCTTTTTATAGTATTTGTGCCCCAGTCCCTGTACTGGGACATTAGAACCCACACAAACCACAGGGTGAGCGCCCCCTACTGGCCCCACTAACGCCTCTTCCAGCAGCAACCTTAGTGTTTCCCAGGAGTCTCCCATCCAGGTACTGGCCAGGCTCACGCCTGCTGAGCTCCTGTAGGCTGCCAGTTGTGAGTTGCAGGGTGATATAGCTGAAAAAAGCTAAAAAACTGAAGAAACATTGTCAAAATGTATTAATAAAGTTGTCAATCATGGTTTACTCTCACTCCAAATCTTGAGAGCATAAATAAGTAATAGGTGAGTCAACAGTTCTACATTTAATTTTTAGCAGCACCAAAGTTTAGGTAGTTAAAGCACCTGCCTGCTATACAGGTTTATTATGGTAGAACTTAGGACTGTCCCTGTCTGTTGGATTGGTGGAGAGACACATTTAGTAAAATGGCCAAAAATATTAACAAAAAACAGACATTGGCATTATAAGATGTAAAAGTATTTTGTGTTGCACTTGCGTGGATATAAATGTCGTACCGTGAGATACTGTGACTCAGATGGAATTTGAGAAGAGCTGTACTGCCTAAAACCCATGCATGGCTGAACTACAGGGGAAGATATAGATATTTATTAATGCAAGACAAGAACTAGGCAAGGGGGGTGGGCAGCAGCCCCATCCTCATACTGTAGCTACTGTAGGCTGACATTTCCTCAGGTAGTCCAGTCATGCCAAATACTCTCCACACAGGTCTTCCCTCTGTCGCATTCATTATTATCTACCCTAACTATCTACTGAATTGAAAACTGGGTGAGTACAACAACAAAATCAGTCATTCTAAACTAGTTCAAAAGTGATAAAATAGCAAAAACAAACAAAAAAAAAGCACAGCAAAAAATGGGTTGTTGGCATTCAGTTAAAAGATCATTGATTTCCAGATACGATGGATGAACCACTTCAGCCTTGGTTCAAAAAGATCCCTGAAGATCATGTTTTCACTTTTCCGAAAGACTTTTTTTTTCTGCAACAATCCTTTGCATCCAATAATTCTAGACTTCATTACTATAATGTTCTGCATCCTAGTGTACCTTAACCTTACTTGCAATACAGTATGTTCAAAGCTAAGGTAATAGTTTAACAATAAAATGAATTTGCATGAATCCTGATTTAGCTTTCTTTTTTAACGGCTTCCTGTGAGTTTCAGAATAACATTTTTAAATATTAGTTTTATTAAATATTAAAATACTCTTATTAACTACACACTCCTTAGACCAACATGTCATTTGTGCTGTTTGGATTCCAAACATTGGGAAGACCATGTTGTCTCTTCTGCTGTTCTAAGGCTGTGGAATAATCTTTCAGCCATTGTTACATCATAGAGGTCAGTCAAACACTTTTTGTGCACTTACATTTCATGCTACAGTATGTAATTAATTGTACTAAATTGTGTATTAACATTTTTCTTATGGTTTCTTTTACAGTACCGTGCTTTGAGATACTGTCATTAGAGACAAAGGAAAAATAGACCATTTTTATTACTACTCCTACTGTGAAGATGATGATGTATAGCCTACGAGAGGTACATTAGATTGTAAATGGCATGTTTAAAATAGCACAATATAAGATGCCTTTAGAGCCCGTGTAAAAGAATTCAAAATCTTTGACAGCATTTTCATACCTTCCACCCTAAAACTGCCTTTGTTCAAAACAAAACAATAGAATAGACCAAAAAACAAAGTATCTGCAAACCCTATTGTCACACTTTATTATGTTTCTTGCTATTCCACTTAGGGTTTTGTTTTTTCTAATTAGCTAAACTAAAAGCGCTCTGTGTGCTAAAACTATTATCTTTGATCAGGTGACTATTCAAGCATTTTATTAAATTCCCTGATTGAATTGCTGAATCTGAGACAAGCTACATCAATAATTTCTGAACAGTGTTAACATTTGAATCTTGCCATAAATAATTACAGTTTTAAACAGTGCCAAATCACACTTTAAAAGTAATCAGCTAGAGCTAATGCAATTAAATTCTTTTAGTGCTCCTGTGTGAAAGTCTGAACAACACATACAGTACCTTCAATTATTAACTATTCTAGCTCAGTGACATCAGCTGGTCTGACAGGGTCGCTTGTCTGTTTCTTTGTTTTCATGGCAAAGAGCTGTTTTCTTTTCCTTCAGATCTCTTTACGTTTGCCTTTCACTTTTATCTGTGGGAGTGCTGATGAGGTGTAAATGAGGATTTAATTGGTACAGCCCCCTATGCTTTTTTAAATGTTTGAAGTTTACCCTTGTCATTGGCGTTTTTCTGTTTTTTTTTTTAATCTTGGCTCAAAGATGACTCAAAACCTATTTTGCCTGCTGACTTAATTTGGCTGCTAGTATCTTAGTATAATTTAAAGTAAATTAGCACAGGAACAGAAAAAAAAACATCTTTCATCCTCGACAGAACATACAGTGAGTAGACTAAAGAAGCAGATGTCTTGAGGAACAAGTGAACTGACAAAGTCTACATTTGATTCAGCAATGTCCACAATACAAGGCTTTGTCGTGTACTGAATCTTTTAAGGCAGACAGACAACTGGTTGTTTTCTTAATATTCTGAAATTGACGGTAAAGTTTTAAATTGGTTACCTGAATCATGAAACTAAGAGGCTCGTCCAGACCTTGCTTTTTGGGAGCCCTAGAAAGGATCCTCCAGATCATGATTTGCCATACAGTACACTACTATCATCAGCTCCCAGCACAACTTTATTTGACTATTTAGAACAATTCAATTAATCATATAACTATGTAACTAGAAAACGTATTCTCCAGCTTTGAAGCACACATAATAAAGTTACAAACAAGAAGCACAAATTCTACATGGATAACATGTATTTTAATATTTAAAGCCATAAACAGAAACATTAATAACAATAAATAATGACAAAACTTTGTAGAAAAGAAACTGTAAAAAGAAATAGAAATGAGTAATAAGTGCACTCACTGACAAGGGAGCTGAGATCAGTGAAGCCGAGTAGATGGGAAAGTTTTATAAAAAAAATACTTTCTATAAATCAATTCGCTTAGATTTCGAGAGGCAAATTCCTCACTAGCATTCTTATACGACAGTAGTCGACCCACTGCATGACTGATGCTCACGATGGCCAGTCCGCTGAGCCAGTCTTGTGCCAGGGCTGACCTCAGGTACTGTACTGTATGCTTTCATCAACTCAAACTCCGAAAAGCTCCTGTCTGCTCCTCCTGCCGCTGTCCTTGGGAGAGCGACTGCAATCCGAAGGGTTAGAGGTTGGGTTCACAATACCCTCCCCATTTAATGAAATACAGGAGAGACCGCAAGGAAAAAAACAAGACAAAACAATGTTTTATTGCCGATTATGTACAATCGCTGAACAGTCTTTGAACTGTACATTCGCTTTCACGTTTTTATTTGACGGGGCAACGCCAAATTTTAGCCAGGCGACCCACACGGCCTGTGTACAATTGCGGGAAACGTCTATAAGTTTCCTAGAGTAACTTCTAGTTAAAACACCTCACGTAGTCTACATGTTTAGTTTGAAAATGTGGCTTGTCTACCATTTGCTAGTTCCGCGGCTCGCACAGACTCAAAACCAAATAAAATACAAAAGCATTATTACAGTGTGGTAATAATTTGGTGTTCCTCTGTGTTTGAGATCGCTTATCCCGCTCTTCTCTCCTGCGCTTCAGAAACTTGTTACCTACTCGATTATGACTGGTCGTTGTTTGTTTTTACTGGGTTTCCATTAGGGTCATCCACAGCAGCAACAAAAACAGCCACTATCGGGAATTCATCGCTCTCGTTTGAATGTGCCGATTGAAAATATGTTGTGTTGCACATTGAGGGGCCCCGTGGTGAAGCAAGTCGTGTTCAGATCACGAACCAGTTCACTTTTACAGTTCTTTGATATGTACAATAGATGTGTGTTAATTCCTGAACTAGAAATAGCAGTATGTCGTATGTCATGATCGACAGTCAGCAGTAGAATGGCCTCTGCAACTCAATGCCTGTATGCTATTTTTAGATGTTTTTTATTTTATTTTTGAAGTTCTCCTTGGAGCTTTTCAAACGCGATTGTGCTCGTCTCCCTACAACTCTTTTACTTTAGTTTTCAGACAATCATTTTAAGTTAATTAAACTAGAGTTTATCTTGTCCTACAGTATGAGGTTAAAAAGTCACTAAGTTAAGGTGAAACTTTGATTCCCCTGCCCCTGGGTAACGTGTCACTTTGAAACCGCTTCTACAGTTTCCAATTGTGACTACTGTAAATATGAACAGATTTTGCATATCTAGAAAAGGCATAACATGTATTATTTGAATTCAAGAACATTTGCTTCTTTCTATTTTGATTTAATTTCATCATCAATTTCATAATTTTGTCTTTCACTGCTTTGCTAGTTCCCTGTTTAATTGAAATATGAGGTAACTCTAGAGATCACCAGTGAGTGGAATATTAAACATTGGCCTTGTGTCACTCACCCACCGGGTTTCCATATCCATTTGTGTGAGAGAGGGAAAGCTGAGAAGATTAGACCCTACTGTAGGAAGTGTTTTTAACACCTGTATAATAACATAATTGCATGGTATAAATAATTTTGATTAAAGAACACTCCAGAAGTACGATGGATGAAGAATGCCCAAGGTATCCCTTTGGCCTTTCTTTCTTATTCATACTGGATTTACAGTACTAGTACTATGTTTGGATACTGTGTGCTCTGTACTTGTCAGTCTGGTCTTTTGTTGGTAAGACCCCGTTCTTGATACATTTTAGTCTTTTTTTATTTATTTAGAAAATAAGCTTGCAACTGGATCACATGCATAAAGTCCTTAAATCTGTTCAAATCTGAATGTTGAAAAAAATTCCTGAACTTTTTTTTTAATGTACCATATCTTTGTTTCTTTTGAGTTTTCTGCATCTGTATTCACATCTGTATTTGCCCTCATTAGAAATAAGAAACTGTTAGGAGCCAACATGTACTTAGTGGCAGAGTAACATAATAAAATTGTCCAGTAAGATAAGATCACTTCATTAGACATACAATTTCTTGTTTTAGGAATTTGTCTTTTTGCATACCCCAACTTGCTCTCTATGAGACACACAGACAGGGAGAGAAGCTTGGGGTCAGAGTGCAGGGTCAACCATTTATACAACATTCCTGGAGCAGCTGAGGTTAAGGGCCTTGCTCAGGGGCCCAACGGAGTAGGATTCCTCTGTCGGCCGCGGGATACGAACCAGCAACCTTCCAGCCACAGGTACAGAGCCTGAGCCACAGAGGCGCCACACCGCCCCTTGCAGATGTCCTTGCATTCAAAAGGAGTTAAAAAAGCTTGTGAGCATACAGGCATGATTTTGGCTATGCTGATCCATGGGCAAAGGAATCTTTTTGCACAGACAACAGAAATTTGAATCAAGTCTTCTGGCAGCTGACAGACACACTTTATCTTTGGCCTGTGGGCTGTTTTAAAAAAATGTATCCTCAGAAGGGAAAATCAGGACCAGATCTAAGAGTCCAAGTTCACAGATGCATAATGAAGACGTTTATTTGTTATCAACTTACTTTTTATTAACCTTGACATAAGACAGACTCCAGCAGTGTGTTCATATTTAAACAAGGGATTAATGAATAACGACTGTGCAAAGATCTGCCATTTAAAATTGCTGTTGACAGAAAAAATAAACATGCAACTTCTTTTAAAAGTAATTTTAAAATGACTTTTATTAATTAGAAGGATTTTATTTAATAAAAAATGTTTATATTATTTTTTTCAGGAGGGTATGAAATGCTCATAATATATAGCAAAGATATGTGCTTCTCCTTTCTTTGAGCATATAAGCTTTCATAAAGTGAACTCATCTGTTGAGATATTGTCTGAGACTATTGTCACAGCCTGAAAGCAGTTCTTGATATGTCAACATTATAAGTCAACATTGTCCGTGGCTGTTGACTGGCGGGGAAAGGGGTACTGTAGATCTCTTCAGGAAACAATGAAAAAAGTAGCCTAGACGGTTGCCTACCGGTTACAGAGATTTAAAGTGATTCATTCTTATCGATCGTGATGTCTTTTCCTGGGGGTCCTTCAAGATGGTTCGATTACTCTTGTGATATACAGACATCAAGCACAACAATTTTCAGGCAGAAAATTAATCTTACCTGTGGCATACAGCACAAGACACTGAAGCACATCCATGTTAGTCAGGACATTCATCATCACACCGCTGCAATCCTAAATGGACATTTTGTTTTTCCATTTGGTTCTGGGAGTCTCAAACTTGTGACCAGGCTTTTGGTGGTGATGTCCAGTTATACAGCATCTATAGTAGGAAAAAGATACCCTGGTCCTTATCAGACCTTAATGAGTTCGTTGAACCAATTAAGTTGAGAGGAAGACAACTTTGCTGTGTTTCACAGGTCTTTATCAGGTGCTAAATGAAACAAAATGCCTCAAAACCCTACAGCTTGGCTCTCAATGGTCAGGTTTGCCTGAGATGGGTAAACAGTCTCTGGCTTTTCTGGTGTCACCATGTGGAACAGAAATATTTCATTGCTAAAAGAACAGTTGGCTGGAGAATGTTGGTTTGAGATGCACAATAACTCTCTGAGACTGTTGAGGACTACACACCCTCAATACAGCCAGACCACAAGCTATTGCTTGGCTCAGGGACTTTTCATTCACTGACTAAATAATTCTTGAGATGGATATTGGTAAACCATGTACAGTATGCCCATGATTTTAAAGATTCAGGGGTGAGTTAAACCCATGCGAGTTTCATCTGCGTTGCTCCTGATGATCCTCCTTATTTTAGATTTACTTTTGTTTTTGGTGTCAGATTCAGATTTTCTGCCCTGGCTTTTTCTTTTGATTTGGCAGTTCTTGTTTTTGTCCCCTTCCTACCCAGGAGGTTAAATTGAAGCTTGATTGAATATGCTTTGAGACCGGCACCCTGGTACTTTTTATGCGATGAAAAACCTTGACCCTTGAGATGAACCCTGGTGCCCCCTAAATTTAAATTTATATTTGATTCAGGAGATAAAACATTATGAATTTCATCACTCTCTACTTTATTGTCATTTGGATACTTTATTATTCTCGTCTTTCCCTTTATATTTTTCCTTTTCTGTTCTCCTACGTATATGTTAGCACATTTTATCCATCTTGCCCATGGTAGACCATCCTCAATGGTCTTTATTCCTTTTATAATTTGTGCAAGGAGGAGGCTCTTTGATGTGTAGTATATTGTTATCTCTTTCTGCTCTTTTGTAGTCCTGTTCTATGACGTGCCTGCAGTGTGTCAGCACTGTAATTTCTAATTCTCTTCGCTGCATCCTTTGGACCACATTACACTTTAAATGACAAATTTTACACTGGAAACTTTTAATGTCACTTGCTATAGTGAATGAGTGTTCAGTAAATATTGAAGAACATTGTCAAATATATACAACTGAAGGAACAATATTATTCTTCACACTTAATTAACTTTCCACTGTACTCCAGGCATTGTAACTTAAAGCCAGTTAGTTGTACAGGGACCTCCGTGAATCCTGTTAGAAGGATGCCTTTCCACAGTAATGGAATCATGTGATTTCTTTCTCTTTCTTTTTACGAAATCCTGAAGCAGACTTCAAAACCAATTAGTGGTCAAGTCCACTCTTAAATGCCTAATTCAACTTTAAGCTTTACACTTTTCTTAGCAGCTGGCTCAAATGAATTAAAGTCAGAACAAAGTAATCTTAAAATTGTTAAAAATATGTGTACTAAAAGTGATAGCGTTAAAATGCTTACTAGTGTTTCACATTCTGACACTGTTCAATGGAATCTGAACCACTTTGCCCTCTCAAGGGGTGAAGCCAGGAAATACCTCTTGTGCAAGGCCAGAGACATTTTCTGGCTTCACAGCCTACCTACACAAAACTACTGTATTCAACATTATACTCGTTGTAATAGATTTTTTTTCATTAACAACAGACTGCATTTGTAAATGCTTTTCTATAAACTTAATGCATTGCACAACAGTACATGCATTTACTGTAACACATAACAGAAGTACAGTAACAGAAAATAAATAAATTACACCAAATGGACCAAGTAAATCCATGAGTACGATAAAATGTTATAATAAAAAGTTATAGTGAAACAACAGGTCTTTAAGCTAGTTTATAAATGTCCACTGTCACAGAGTTCCTAATGGATCTGGGCAAGGAGCTTCACAATCATGAAAATGCACACAGGAAGAACAGTATAAAACACAGAGCAGAGCCTAGTCTGAGGTTGAATAAGAAGACCACAGATTATACTGTACTTACGTGATAATTCCTCAAGGTAACCTGGGGTTTGATTTCTGAGTGTCAGACAACCTTAAAATCCACTTAAAATTGCAGAGTTGATACTGAGAACACTTTTAGTTAGCGCATGTGCCACAGAAACCTAGACATTCTGAAGCCTGTTTATTACCTTAGTTGATATCCCAGTCAATAAGACGTTACAGTACATTACACCTTGATGAAGTAAAAGCACAAATCAATTTTAAGCATCAACCAGAGTGAGTTACTGTAGGACCTTAGCCAGGCCATGTTACACAGATAAAAATGGATACCCTTCTGACATTTCTACCATGAGCTTCAAATGGCAACGCTGGCTCAAAAATAACACCAGGGTTTCTTACTTTATTTAGGGGTTTAATTCAATCACCATCGACTACAACACAGAAAACATCACATTTGTATAGCTGTGAAAGGCAATACGCATGACAGAAGTCTTATCACAGTTTAGATTAAGAAAGATAAAATATATAGTATCCATATCTTAATATCAGAGAGGCAGCTGTAAAGTGCAAAAACTGCAGCAGTAGTACTGTAGTATGTGATTTATTCTGAAAGTAAAACTGAGTGGCATCTTAACAAGCGAAACCTGTAAGTCCCTGATGGTATACTGTATATAAAATATGAAAATATATATTCAGAAGTAAAGGTCGTAAAGGTTAGGAGCACAACTCTTTGAAAAACCATGAGTAACTGGGAGAGCATGAGATTTAAAATGGTCAAGATCTTTTAATTGACTCGTCAGTCCAAACTGAAACTGAATCCCTGATGGGAAGTATCTGTACTCCCTAAATAATTATCCATAATTATCAAAAGTTGCACTTAAATCCGGAAAGAGGAGAAAATAAGTGACAAAGAGTAAAAAAAACACATCAGCAAGTCATTAATTACCCTAACAAGGGCTGTTTCAGCACCTTGTCGCTGTCTAAACCCTGGCTAGAAAGACTCTAATAGCTCATTAGGCAGAAGATAACATTATAATTGAGCTGCAACTCCTCCTTCCCTTTTTTTGCAAGAAAGGGCAAACTGGAAATAGGAGAGTAGTTTCTAAGCACTTCAGGGTCCAGACAATTGTAAGACAGCTGTGGTAGCAGCAGATTTTAAGCCTACAGTAGGTACAAAAAATGAGATTTCAAGGACTCATTGGAGGAGTAACAAATGGACAAAAAGCAGAGAAACTAGATCCAAGAATGGTGTCCAAAATACTGTTTACTGGTTTTCTCATTTTAGCGACTGACACAATCACATAAGTAGCAACCACAGCAATAAAAGGAGAGGAGCCTGAATCAGTAAGAGCAGGAGTGGGTGTAGATGACATGGCTGCAGAAGGTGAGGTCAGCAGCTGATTATACATTTTGTGTTTTGTATTGTCAGAATATTGCATGAGCACGTGTGACGTTGCTCAGTAGAGAAAAAACAGACATATTAACTATTCTGAATGTTTCATTGGTGGTGAAAAAAGGACTAAATGAAAACTACAACATTTGCTTCATAAGACTGGAATATGAGGAGAATCTGGCAGTGTTAAGAATATTCCTGTAGGACAGCTGATGCAGTTCATAAAGCCTGTAAACGAACAGTCAGACTCATCTTCCTCCACAAATGTTCAAGACGTCATCCTGCTGCCTCCATAGAACACAGCTCATTTGCCTACCGGAGGAAGAATGAGCGAATGAGAGGAGCCAAGTTTTACTAGGAGATATACTATGAATAATTTGTGTTAGTGTCTCATTATAAAAAGCAACAGAATCCCCAACTAAATGTCAGTTACAATAACTGGAGGTGTTGCGATCTCCTGCACCAGACAGGTTGGATTCACTAAACTCAATCTATGAGAGGTCATTGTCATTTTAATTAGTAAGAAGTATGAGGACTGCCAGGTCAAGTAAGACAGGCGTGTGGTCAGGAATGCTACTAGATTAGAAATGCCCACCACAAAATTATCGAAGTCTAATATGTAGCCATGGTTGTGTTGGGAAGTTAACATGCTGAGTAAATCACCTACAGTACATGTTGAATGACTGCTGAACCACCACCCTGACCAGAGTTGTGAAATTTTTCCACATAGCAAAATGATGGGGACCTAACCTCATTCAACAGTAGAGAATCATTTGGTAGGTGCCAAGTTTCAGTAGGAAAAGAATCACTTAATGATCAATACTAAACTCATAGAGAATCAGAGCCTTGTTATTTAACGCTCGTGTGGTAAAGAGAGCAAATCCAGAAAAATTCTTTACCAAATGAAGCTCAGATTTAGAGGCCATAATCAATGCCATGGCCCAGGGGTGAATGATGCATCTGTCCAGCTAAATGACAGGGAAAAATACTTCCTCTAGGATAGATAATACGAACATTTCATTAAAAGACAAAATGGGCACAGGTGAAAAAATACTGTAATGTCACTAGGTTGATGTGATTAAGTAACACTAATTTTGCAGTCAAAGGTATTATTACAGTATTCAGATCAACCTGTGACCACAGCTCATGTACTGTTTCAGATGCCTGCACAATATTCCTAAACTCTCTAAGCCAGTGATAATATTTACAGTAGGTTTAAACACTACGTATACTAACACCAAGATCTCATGTATTACTGTACATTATTGGTTTTATCAATAATCTGAAGATTGATAGTGTTATAGCTTTAGATGACTGAGAAGTGTCTCTTATATTTTAGATAAAGTTTATGACACTTGGCAGAGTAAACACTTCTACCTTCATCCTCTAGGAGAGAGGATGTTTGCCGAGATGTGGAGGTCCCTTGATCAGAAACCATTGTAAAGTTTACCTTGGTATACCTACAGTAGATAAGTTGTGGGTTAATGACTGTCAATAAAGAGTGCATAAACACACAATATAAGACCACATTAAGAGCACACAGAGACAACAAGAAAGGGGTAAGACAAAAAGACAGGAGAGGACAAGAAGAGAGGTGTTGGAACTTGAAGCTTGCGCATTTTTCAAGATGTGTACGTGCTTGTTCTCCATGTTGTTTGTTTACTTTCATTCAGTTCTGCGCAGCAGACATATCACCCTGCAACTCACAACTGGCAACCCCCTGAAGCTAAGCAGGTGTGAGCCTGGTCAGTACCTGGATGGGAGTGGTTCCCATGGTACCACTTGCTGCTGGAAGAGGTGTTAGTGGGGCCAGCAGGGGGTGCTCACCCTACGATCTATGGGGATCCTAATGCCCCAGTATAGTGGTGTGGACACTATACTGTAAATAGGCGCCGTCCTTCAGATGAGATGTAAAACCAAGGTCCTGACTCTCTGTGGTCATTAAAAATCTCAGGGTGTTTCTCAAAAAGAGTAGGGGTGTAACCCTGGCGTCCTGGCCAAATTTCCCCTTGGCCTTTACCAATCATGGCCTCCTAATAATCCCCATTTATGAATTGGCTTCATCACTTTGTTCTACTCCACACTGATAGCTGATGTGTGGTGAGTGTTCTGGTGCACTATGGCTGCTGTCACATCATCCAGGTGGGGCTGCACACTGGTGGTGGTGGAGGGGAGTCCCATTACCTGTAAAGTGCTTTGAGTGGAGTGTCCAGAAAAGTGCTATATAAGTGTAAGCAATTATTATTATCATAGTAAACGTTTGTTTAACCACGTGTACCTGGAGTATTACTAATCTCACCAAAGCTGTCCCAGAGAATAAAGAATTCAGCTGCTGGGTCATATTCTGGAGAAATCACTTACAAGCTGGGGGTTATGAATATTTATTTTACTTATTGACTAAATGGCTCTGTCAATTCCTGATTTTCCCCATTTAGTACCCCCCCCCCCCTCCCAATTGTAACAATAGTTATAAATTCTATTCTTATTGATAAAGAAACATTATGTGGTACCACATTAGGAATCGCAGGGAAATAAGAAAAGACCACTGAGCCAGAACAGGTTTATGAAGTCATACCAAAAATAGTTTATGGAGTTGAAGCTTTGGTGACCCACCTTTGTTTTTATTCAACATCCATTGCCCACAAGCAAAAGGCAAAGCATAAATAAGGAAAAAAGAACACACAGAACATTGTGACTTGGCAAAAAAGCTTAACCAACTTAAACATAATTGAGGAAGTTTCCAGTCTTACAAGAAAGGAAGATCAAAGTGTACTTGTAAAACCTGACATTCATTTTTTAAACATGCTTCCAAGAAACTATTAGTCATATCTTATCCTGCCGATGCCTTAATAAAACTGCAATTTAAATTCAGATATATTTGCAGCAACATATTCAACAGATGCTACTTACGGATGTAATTGAAATGTGTTCTTTGCACAATGAAAACCAGTGAGTAGGAAACAAACTTGTTATGAAGCCTGTTGATAACGCCAGGACTTAATTTTGTTTTGCTGTAAATAAGGTTAACGCAGTTAGTGGAAATAAAACACAGCATCAGCTGTAAAAAAGAATGACAGGACCCTCATAAAAAAGTGTTCATGGGTGGTGCTGAATGCAGATACTGTATTTTTCAAGTGACACAGAGTGCAGCTGGCGTTTGGCTCACACATGCACACAGCCATTCAGTGCGATTAAGAACATTACCAATGTTGTTGGAGGGAAAAGGTTTTCTCATTAGTTTTATTACAATACAAAGGTATTTGAGCAGATCTTTGCTATACAGTATATTACACTACACTATTGCAACACAGAACTAAGTGAATAGTTTTCAGCAATAAACAAAGAGAAAGGAAATTAAGTCCATTGATTACTGTATGTGACAACTGCCTTGGCTTTACTAGTTGCCTGCAACATCTCCTGCTTTCCTTTTTGGAATTTTCTAGAGATATAAACTGCATTTTAACCTCAGTTTTAAGACTACAGAGAAAGCCCTTGTTCTGTGTAGCGGGTGGTGGAAAACTGACATTCTTGTGGAGAGCAGAGAGCAACACTCTGAACTCTCCTGTCTCTCAAACCAGGCTTTGAAATGGAGTGAGATCTGCACTGAGCAGAGGATATTCAAGTGAAGCCAGCTGGTCTTATTACCATTTATTTCCTTTGCCAAGGAGAGGAAACTCAAAGACTTTTGAAATGATTGCTAACTAATGCCTGATGCTTCATACATTTGACTGTAAAAACAAAAAAGGCATACTGGTTATCAGGTACTTTGGTGTTTTCCCTTGAGTTGGCAAGAGTTTTGCCAACTCAAGTTTTGCCTTGAGTTGCCTTGAGGTGCTTAATGAAAGACTAGTTTTATGTTTAGTTTGTGCTTTAGTCGTATATAATTAATGAATATCTGAATGTTGAATGTTACAGTATTTTTATTATTATGAACTTAACTACATGATATGCTTATTTAACAGTTACAGGACTAACAATTTTTTTAAGCTACGAAGCTCTCATACGGTTATACAGCCACGTTGTCTTGTGTTAGCTTTATGAATTCAGCAGATTTCCCAGGTTTGGCGCCCCCTCTGGGACTGTAATGTTTGAACAAACCTCCACCTTCAGCGGGTAAGCTGTCCTAGGATATCACCTGTTAGTCCCTTACCACAGCCCTCGCAGAGACGCGACATGAAGCTCTTGAGGCATGACGTCATTTAAATCAGGTGACGACAACCACGTGGCTCGAGTGTGAGAGGAAAAGTTATTGGCTTTTGATGGGCTGAGTAAAAGTAAGACTGACTGTCTCTTTGTTATTAAATATCCACCTACAGTACATTTCCTTTCTGTCGATGTTTTAATATGCCATCGTCGTTTTGTTTAAACGATTTCTTCAGAAGAAAGGAAATATTGTGAGTGATAATGTCCTTAAAAACGACCGGGGTTTTGGAACCTTGCATCTGTCACGACTAATGTACAATATTTGCTTAGTTTACTTCAAAAATATATGGCCTGATTTGTGATCTGTTGCCATTTGTTTGCATCGGCGGGAATGTCGATGAAAAGCATGCTGTTATTAGTTTCTCGACATGTCTCTTGCTTATCACACCACAGAAACACGAGCGCTACTGTGCATCCTGTGATATTTGTTGGAACCGAGCTCCCCTTTCCTAATAGACCGCTCCACTGTTTCGTAGGCTAAGTGGTAGGTAAAAGCAGGGTGGTAGACAGAGAAACCGAGAGCTTTAAATGTAAATAATTGTAATACTTCTGCATAATACTTCAGTGTTACAGTAAATTAGCACAGTGCACATTAGACTGAATGATTTCACGCTTTTCATTGAGAGACGCGTTAACCCATCCTAAACCAGTCTCGTCCAGCCAAACTGACAGACGCACAGCCAAACGTACAGTAATTGCTCACGTCAAAAATCGCTTGCCCTGTTCGTGTAGGATTTGGTACAGTAGGTAGCTGAGCCTGGATCCCCCACACTTACAAAGTTTTTTTGAAGTTCGGAAATGGATCGGGGTGTCAGAATCTGAATTTGTCCCCAGCTGTGGCGTGCTTGTCTACACCCGTGCTCACTGCTCTATTTTGAGGCGAGGATGGATCGGCACCTGTTCCTCTTAATCTGGCCCCTTTGACAGCTTCTTTTCCTGCTCGGCTGTCAGTCAGTCTCGTCCTCTTTTTGCTTCTGAGCTTCCGAGCTCCGGGCGTGTTGCATTTTAGGCACTGAGCCGAGCTCCAGTTTCGACTGCCTGCAGTTTCTGTGCTTGTATCTGGGGTTCTCCTTGCTGTCTCCGTTTAGTTTCAGAGGGTTTGCACAGGAATATTGTAAAATCAGAAGTTTGTCATGGCTGAAGCTGGGCGTCCAGAAGAGCCGGTCGAGGATGAGTTCAGTGGATTAATCAGGACCAGAACTGGTAAGAAGAAACTTTAGAATTTAGGCTATGTAAGCGGGAGTTGGAGGCAGATAAAGCAGATACTTGCCTCGATTTATTGCTTATAACGTTGGCCTTCCAATTACTTCTCGACATTTTTTTTCTATTAAAGTTCAATTTCGATGAACGTTTCGTTAATCCCCTTTTGCGTTTTGCAATGTCGTCTCTGTGTACGCAGTTGAGTGTGAAAAGGTACTGTAATTTATTTCGCTTCGTCGATCTGAAGAGTTTTTTTCCCCCCTAACTGCAACAAGTGGCAACTATTTAGCCGATTTGCGGTGACATTTGGAGAGATTGCAGTTCGCAAAACGCCTGTGTGTATTCAGGCATTTGTAGTAGCTATTATTAGCAACACATTGAATGTGTTTACTTATTACGCCATGTGCACTGAAAAAGAAATATTTGAGAATATTAATACAGGTGCTCAATTCAAGGACACGCAAGTCACATCTCCCTCGCTGCAATGTGGGAGGGCGAGTTTTTATTTACAGTAGTTGGAGATAACGGGGCGGCAAAGTTTAAGACCTACTAATTTACGAGAATGGTTCTGCGCTTTTCGCTCTTAATTGATTAATAATTGAAACCATTAACTGGGAAGATTGAGACTATTTCTGCTATGATTGAATTAGGACAATCCACCCAAACCCGTAAATAGCAACATTTCTGTAGTTTTCCCCTAGTGTGAAGTTACAGTGATCCAGGTTTGGAAACCCGCTGTGCGATGCGACACACATGGGCTACAAAGCTCCAGAAACAACTTTTGTTTAAATAATAATACGCGCTTTAATACAGTATATATATACCTTACATAATGCCACATACTGTCTTGCCATACTGTAGACTCGCAGTTCGTGATTTTGAATTGGCTTTAATCTTGAATGAATGATAAATTACTGGAGCTCATGATACAGTAATACTTAAAATATTTATTTGATTGTTTTGTTATATTTTAACTTTGTGTTGATCATAAACTTTTTGTACTGTATGTAAGGGTATTGTTTGATACAAATGTATTAATAACAAAACACCTAAGATGATGCTGCATGAATGTCAAAAGAGTGATTCAAAGTATGCAGTAATCAGTACCAACAAGAGCTGTGGAGCATGGATGATGTTTTTCTCTTTCTCATTCATCTCTTGAGGTGTGAGATGCCATGCACACTGTAGTTTGTCTTGGTTTATATAATATGTCATGGTTCGTCTATACTTGCATTATACAGTAGCAAGCTATAGGCATACATCTTGCTCATACTGTATGAATACAGATTAAAAAAGCCACAGAGGCACTGAATGTATTGCAGAGATCATCTGAGTATCCACTATACCACTGTGCTATTTCCTCAACTATTTCAAGTCAGGATGCAATAGAACAACATGGATGTACAGTAAGCCTCTAGAGGAATTTGTATTAATGGTCTAACATTGAATCACTTTGGCTTCTGTGTTGAGTCTCCTTACTTGCAGCATACTTCGCACAACTAGGGCTTGTTTGGTGCAGAGCCGAATAAAAGCTATGCAGATTGATGGTCTGAACAAACATTTGTGATCTCTTTTACTGTAGTTTAAGTGGAGGAGACAAATTTACTGTATAATTTGCCATGTCACACACAAGATGATATTAATATATCTGGACAGAATGTGTGCGTCATTCTGTCTGTGTCTGTCCTGTGATGGACTGGCGTCCCTTCCCGGGTGTATCCTGCCTTGCGCCCGTTGCTTGCTGGGACAGGCCTCGGCTCCCCTGCGACCCTGAATTGGATACAGACATTTAAGAATGGATAGACTGCTTGGCCAATTCATTTGTAATGGGGAGAATATGTTTGATTTCTAGTTTTTATTATTTTTTCTTTAGAAATCTGGCAGTAGAGTTGTCATTCTACTGTATGTTTGGGAGAAGAACATAGACTCCCTATGTTTTATAACCTACAGTACTTCAATAAGTTATGCTGGAATGGTAGCATTACAGTAGATTGTATAATTTTTCCACTCACCTACTGACTGGTGCAATTGGGTTACATGTCAGGATTGTACTTTGTTGTACGATTTGTGATGATGTACGCTGTCATGTATAAATTGATCTTATCATGCCTCTCTCTTGCTGACCTGACTTAAGGAGAGATACACTGCTCAAGCAGACCTTGTGATGTGCAGCCAAAAACCTCTTTTTCACTGCAAGCAAAAATGGAAATAGTCATGGGACCAATACTGACCGTCATGCACATACTTTACAGTAGCTAGCAAGTTAAACAGCCACAGGCCATGGGGTTTTATCTAGTATTCATGGTATAGCCCCATTTATGGCAGATTTAAGGTTACAAATGGGCAAGCTAATAAAAAACAAGCCATTATTGAGCTCTGATAAACTAATAAAAGCATTAACATATTTGTTTTTTTCAAACATAGCCATACAAAGATTTTGCATATACTGTAAAGCAATAAAACAATCATAAATAATACATTTAAATCTACTGTATATAACCAGTCCTTGCATGCCCTGATACATCCAGAGAAGAAGTTTCAAGAAATAGCTTTGCTGCATGGAGAACACCTTGCCTTAAAAAGAGCATGTTATTCTTCAAAGATGTTAAATAATCTTGATACTGTACCTTCAATACCAGGGATGACAGATTGAGCCCTAGTTATTTATTCTTCTGAAATATGCTGTGTGAATCTAAACTGTAGTATAGCAATTTTCATCTACTCTGCACTGAGGGAAAAGAAAACCTTTGTGAGTGTTTTGATTTGAGTTTGTGGTATCTTTTTTAAACTCTGATATACAAAAAGAGTTGATTTTGACCAAAGTGCTTAGATTGCAGGTGTTTTTTAAAAAAGGCTTTGAAGTTAAGCTCTAATTTACAGCTCCATGTTTTTAACAACATGCGTGTCAGAGAAATACCACCTGTTTTCACTCCATTTTTTGTCTTCTTTACCTCTCACTTACTTTTTTCAAATCATTCTTAAAAATCAGATGCATGTAAAATGAAGTGTGTAATGAATTAGGTCATCAATTATAATGCCTCTCACAAGAGGACTACCCAGCCTCTGAATTTATACTCGGCATATAAATATTAGACAAATGATCACTGCAAGATGTAAAATTAATGTTAAGTGGCACATGTGCTGTTTTTAAGTACTGTATGTAAAATACATATATCTTCTGAATGTATTTATATCTCTGTGAAATATAAGGTATGTGTAGTTGTGTCCTATAAGCTTTTGAAATTTCATTTTGATTCTTTGTCCCAAATTCTACAGAATCATAAGTGTTTAGTATGAAGTACGAAACCATCCATGCTCATCAGAGTTTGATTAATTAGAATGATTAAATTATATTGTTGTAGAGATCTAGGCTTTGTGAAGGCTGGGAATTACAGTTAGACTGTTTCACACATTTGGCCTTTATGATCTGCTATGATAGTCTCACATAAAACTATTTATTTCCTCTCTATTTTTATACGAACTGTCATTTTTGTAATACACTTATTGTTTATTAAAACAAACTGGACAGAAAGAATCCCTTTTCTTGAAGAAGAGACAGTCTTGAAGTACTGTATTAATCATTTACTGTTTCTGTCTCTGGCAGAACTGAGCAATGTGAATACTTTGTGGTTTATCTGATTTATTAGTCTTGCCATGTAGCTCCAAATAATCAGTACTTCCCTGTTTAATGCTTTTATGTTTTTTTTCTGTATTGTATGTGCTGTGCTTTGTAATTCTAATTATTCAATTAAGTCTTTTTTTCATTAATGGTTCTCATCTGGACCAGAAGGCGTGAAGAGTTTCCTGGTCCAGTCTTACTGATGTCGAAGTGCCTCACTAAATGAGGAATCACCATCAGTGTAGTGTTCACTCAGATGCCAAAACACTGGTTAATCAACATTCTGTGGAGCAAGGAAGCTTCTTTAGTCTAGTGTTCTATTATTTTAATCATTACCTTGGGTTGTATTTCAAGAATCATGCAGGAGAAACAAAGAGAAAAGCTAAACACTTTTTCCATGTACTCTATGTGGTACTGTATAAGGCTACACCTTGCTGTTTCCTGTGCGTATAATAATAATAATAATAATAATAATCTTTATTTTATATAGCGCCTATAAAGGTGGCTTCTCAAAGTGCTTTACAGAATGCCAAGGGCAACAACAGCAATAAAAAATAAAAAATACACAAGACAAACACGATGAGAATATGCAGAGGAGATAGTAGATGGTGGTACTAAATACAGTAGGAGCAGAGGGGTAAAGAATGGAACCTTATAAAGAAGGTTTTGAGACTGGATTTGAAGGAGTTTAGAGCAGGTGACTCTCTGATATCCTTGAGGAGAGAGTTCCAGAGCTTGGGAGCATAACAGGAGAAGGCCCTGTCACCCATAGAGTGTAGACGGGCTTGGAGGACAGTTAGGAGACCAGAATTAGAGGAGCGAAGGTTGGGAGATGGGGAGTAGGGTGATAATATAGTAGCACACTTACTGTAGAAACAGTGGAAATCCACAGAGACAGCACATAATACCTATAAAACATTTAAGATTTTTTTGCTGTATTTTTTGCTTTTGATCTTCATTTCATTCCAGTACATTTATATTTTTAATCCACTAAGGATTAGACATTCTTATTTTACATTCTCATGTTATAAATTGAAATATTTTTTTTTTACTAAATATACTGCACTTAGCACCAGGTTTTACCCACATATAATTATTATGTTTTTGTGACGCAAACTCCCGATTTAACAGCCCTTTCCATTCAGCCTCCTGTAGTGCAGAAGAGTTCTGCAAGATGGAAGGTAGCGTTTCAGACTTCAGAAGCAGACGAATCGATTTACACGCTGGTTGCAATGAAAACATCTGAAACATCTGTTTGAGTAAAGACAAGCTGTAAGGATGGTGGAATGCGTGAGCTCGTTACTCCCTAGCACTTTGGATTGAATGGTCTTTCTGTTCACCAAGAAACCTAAAGAGAATTTTAACAGGCTCTTAACTTATCAAAACATTTTTTTCTGCCTTCTGCGAGGCTTCTTTGCACTGAAACAGTACATTCCAATGGCCTTTGCCCTCTCAATTCTAACTTTTAAAAATGTGTTCTTCTTGTAACATTCATTACTGAATGCTCTGGGTGACTGCTGTTTGAAGAAGTGAAATGCCTGGTAAAAATGTACTGACGGTATGACATACAGTTTGTTGGATGCTCTGCAAACCCAGGTGCAACTCAGGGTGGCAACAGGGTGGTCATAGAGTTTAACATGCGAAGACATTTGCTGCACGACTCAAAATCCTGGGCTGTTTCAGGTGCAGAGACACGAGAGAAAACCCAGTCTAAAACGTCAGAATTGCTCTTCAGTGCACTGACACTGTTGGAAATCTAAGGATGACAGTGATAGAACCATCTTTCATATGAATGACTGCTTTAAAATGCATTGATACATGGAAAATATTCATAAATATCATTACCACTACAGTTAAGCCTTCCTTGAAATTTAATTTTCAAATGGTAAAAATTAAAAAGCAAATGGCAGAATCCTAGTATCAGAAACAATATTTCATTAGAGGAAATATGTTAGCTCGGTAGTGGTGTTAGGTTTGAAATAGAACTATTATTAGAGTAGAATGCTTTTTTGGAAGTTGATTCAAGGAAAAACATACCCTGTTCTAAACAAAGGAATATTTCAGCGATTTGAATAAGCTCAATTTTAATACAAGTAAGCCTAATTGCATGCCAGCTGTGCACATTGTAGAGGCATGTGATCTTCTTCAGGCTCAAAAACCGCCTCTGTATCAGGAGATTTCATTATAATGGGCTTTCACCAAGCATTACTGACTCCTGGGTTATGTAAATCACACTTCTACGTATCCCATTTTGTATCTAATGATCCACAATATTCATGAAACCTCATCTCGTTTTGTAGAAGTCAGTAACTTGATATGATGATTTTGGTCATTTTCGATTTTATTTCATTCACAGGACGCAGGAAATAAAAAATCTCTTCATCAGGATTGAGATGCAGTCATCACAGGCGCAAGTCAGTATTGTGGAGTTCTTGAAAACTGCTAAGACAGCGGTTATCTTGAAGTCCAGCTTTTACTCTCAATTTAAGGCAGGAAACTTTGTGAGCACAGTATGTGGACCCAGCAATTGCCTGAAAGTATATGTTAAAGTACTGGATTTCAAATTGAATCCTGTGAGATAATAATAGCAACTAAAATATTACCTTCGATGTTTTTTTTTTAAATCAGGTTTGAAAAGGATTCATTGAGCAAAGCAATACTATTCGTTCTCTATTGCTGGTACAGAATGTCTGACTCAGGGCTGTTTGACCAAGAACACATGGATGTTCATCTGCAGCAAAGCGAGTGTCGCCAAGAAGAGACTACAGAGTTGGAAAATCTCTGCTTAATTTTTATTAGGAACATTTGCAGGTGTGCTGTTAATTTTGCTCTAGTAATCTGTAATACAGAATACAGAAAAATTTTAAAGTGTTAGCCACATGTTTCTCTGTGGATATTTTTTAAGTCTACTTTTAGGAACACTGGAAGCCTTTTGACACATTGGATAATTTTATTTTCCATTTCAAAATGTCTGAGTAGGTTTATAACTTGCTTAGCTTTTAAGGCTCCAAACTAAGTGGATTTAAGGCCAGATCACAGTACAGTGAAAATCACTACTCTGTCTTGGAGGAATGCTGCTGCTAACCTGAAGAAGACCACACACAGCTACTGGTTGCACTGTATTTACTGTATGTACAGTAACTTTTTTTGTCTACAAGCTGTGTCTCATGGTATCAAGGAAACATAGCAGTTTAAACAGATACAGTATTTTGACTGGACCCAAGAATAATATGGAGAGTTGCAAAGTATGGGGCATTGTTGATCAGGATGCAACTGATTCAGGATACAAAAAAACGAACGCTTATCGATTTCTATCATGACCCGGTGTAGAGAGGGTTTCAATAAATTGGCTGCACTTGTCGATCCTTCAGATGTTGTGCAGGGATAATAATCAGAAATGAGATGCATGTGAGCAGCGCAGCGATATACTGTATGCATTTTAAAATTGCAGGAATTCCTCCTTTCATTCCAGACAACACTGATGCTCAATCAGCTAAATCAAATGTGTTATTCACGGTATAATTCAAGAACTTCCAGTACATTCATATTCTTTGCAGAAATCCTTTGTACATTTATTCAGCTGTGTCAACAGGTCCAGTGGCTCTTTCTTTTATTGTGATATTGTATATACAGTATGTGATGCAAATTGTGACAAACTCCCAATTTGACAGACTCTCACATTTATCACCAGAAGTTGCACAGAATCCATTATGTAATTTACATTTGATATTCTGTAAACATCGCAGCTCCTGTAATGAAACTGTCTTGAATTCCAAGTTATGAACATTCAAGCTCATGAGAGTTGCATTCTTTGGGAGATTTTCAAGATGTGTTTGCATTTCACTGTTATCTTTCCTGCGGGGTATAAACAACACCAAAATATTTCCTTAATTTTAGAGTTTCTTGGTTTTCTCCCTGATCCCTTTAGGAATCTCTTCTCTTTTGTGCAGAACATCCGATTATCAGATACAATATTCATATAATGTATTCATGACTCCTCCAGATTAAAGATTACTTGATTTAAAATATTTCCCTTACCACTGCCAAAGGTACAAATGACTTTTTCTGGAAGCCTCAGGTTTTTCCAGTGCAAGGGCATGTGTTTTGTTTGGTTTGTGTTTTAAGCAGCCCTGACTCACATACCTCCCATCTTTAACATCAGTTTTAATAAATGTCCTGGCAATCAGAGAAAGGACTACATGCTTTACAGTAAACTGCATTTTCTGCTGTATTTTCAGCCAGTATTTTTTGCACCAGCATGAAGAAAAAACTTTTGGATTTGCCACAAATTATGTTGAAATGCCTGTAATTTTGGCTGTGTAACTGGTTCATCTGTGAGGGATAAATCTGAAAGACAGCTGAGAGTTTCCTTACCTACAGTAACTCAGCATTACCTGTGGATACAAAGTAGTTATGATACAGTAAGGTCTCGACACTCATGAAGGTTTGGTGGAGAGAACCGTCTCTAATAGCCAAATTTGTATTATCACCAAGTCCATCCACATACCATTGTATAATCTCCTATGAAAAACAGTACATAGTATGTATGGGTAAAAGATATACAGTAAGTAGCCTTCCCTTATATGATAAAGTACTAATACTGTAAATTGGCTTTGTATCCAGTGGATGTCCACGTTTTCTCTCTCTGCCTCTATCATTAGCACAACCCACTGTAATGAAACGGACAGTAAAACTGTCAGAGAGCCTGTACAGTCGTCTCCAGCCTGTCGTTCCCCGCACTGCTGACGCAGAACCTGGAATGTTCACTACCATGCAGAAACAAGAGCACGCTTGTTTGAGGTGCGGGTGCTGGGAAGTGGCTACTCGGGCCAGGGGCAGGAAGAGATTCACTAACTCTCCAGACTAGCCTTGGAAATCTGCAGTTAGGAGTCTGCTCTGCTCTTCGTTCATCCAAGACTGCAATGTCCATACTGAATCGTGAATATCCGACTTTACGAATGTTAGATTAGTAGATTTCAAGATTCTGCTGGATTGATATTGGTTACCTCGGATGTTGATGGTGATTCATCTGGTACTGTATCTTCGTTACTGGGTTTTATTGTTGTGTGCTCTTCCTCTGGTTTCTGTATTTTAAAACAAAATCAAATAAAAAATATTCTACAATTTACTGACAACAGCTTTTGTTTACTTGTCATTGCAAAGGAAACAGAACACACAATAACAGTTACTTTGTTTCACAATAAAAAAACCTGCTATATAATTACCCAATTAAAGGAAAGAACCATCGCATGTGCTTTGGAATAAAGCCTGAGTTTAAATACAACATACTTCATTAAAAATGAGGGTTAACTTTTGCCCATGGTCCAACCAGACCCATCTGTAGTTATGCCTCTGTGAATTCACTGTATTTGAACTAATATTCACCTTATGTAGTAATAGTCTCTATTGTTTTTATTGGTTTTCAGATTGGTAGTACTCATTTTGCTACTCATCACAAATGTATTTAGGATCACCATGACCACTGACTTAAGCTGTTTTAAGCTAAAAAGACTTTTAAACTTTGAATAAGAAAGTATTATGATGTGCATATTTTAAACGTTATCCATATAATCTACAGTTTTCTTATAATATATACACAGCATGTTTATATTTATGTTACAGTATGTTATGCTTATGTCAAATTGCTACAACCTTTAAACTAAACTGCTTCTAATAATATTGTGATAACTTTGCCAAATGAAAAAAAGCCACATATACTTATTTGTCAGCTTAATTCAATTTTCAGTTATGTCTAACAATAATAGTTTTCTCAGTGTTAACGCAAGTGATGTTGTTTCAGCAATGTATTGTAACGAATGGATTTTCGTGTCTTCATTTCTGACTGTTACCTGGGTACGGCACACTTGGCTTCTGTGGTTTGGCAAAGGGTACAGGGTAGTTCCACCATTACTGGCACTGGCGGTGACTGGTGTAGTATTTATCCTTTGGCTTTAAAAGTACTTGTGGATTTTGCATGAATATTTGCGAGTTTTGTTTGCTGTTAGAATCCGATGTCTGTAGAACATCCTGGTTTGACATCAGTATCACAAAGAAAGTTGTCACAGTGCTTTTTATTTTGGATTAGCTTAAAAGTTGGATGAGGAAATAGAAGTATCTGCTCAGGCCAGTGTGTGCCTCAGATTTGCACCATTGCATATGGATATCTTCCATTTGGTTTCTGGTCTGAACTCCTAACACCTGTATAAATAATAAGCCAATACAATTTCTACATGTTGTGCACAGAGAAGCCCCAGGGTAATGTTATATCTTTTTTTTGATGGTACTAAGATGTTACAAGAATGCAGTGGGAGGCAAAAGACATTTCCAGTATTTCTTTCACATTTCGCAATTTATACCTCTGATTATATGTGTGTCTTCTACAGTATGTGTCTATATCAAATAATGTCGAGAGACAAGTTGTTTAAAGAGCTGTTTCACTTGCAGTTTCAGGTAATTGCTGAAAGTTTAGCTTTTCCAACCTTGTGTATTTGCCAGAGCTCTGCATTCTGATGAGATTCAAGAAACTGAACGCTTAGACAAGCACAAGATTACCATAGGAAACGAAACTGGGCCTTTTAAATGAGTTTGGGTCACTAAGGTTTTCTCCACTGTGTGAATTGTGTGGAAGTATCCAAATCAAACAGATACAAGTAAAAACCTTATGCTACAATCACATGTCCAAGTTGTTTTAAAATCTAACATTTATCTAACATTTATGCATATTCTGCCTAGGAAGGTCAGGAAACATTTGGCCAGTATGGTGGTTAGATTTATTTACAGTATACAGTTTATATATTTTAGTTAACTATGAGATGGAATTTTATTCTGAAAGCAGTGTTCTCCATGCTCTCACTGCCTACCTTATTTTTCATCAAGAAACTGTATCGTGCAAACAGAAACGATGTCTGCAGTTTGCTGTGGTCTAGAAGTGGGGAAATTATACCAAGTATGTTGTCCATGTAATCAGTTCAGATAACAGGTGAAAAATGCAAATGTACTTTGCTGATTCTTTAGTTACAGCTTTTGTCGTGAACTGTTGCTACAGGAAAGCTCAGCTGCCATCTGAATTACTTGTTTAAATGTTAAAATTAAGACGAAAGCCTTGTTTTACGGACAGCCAGCATGCATCGCTTTTGTTCACATTAGGTGTGTTCAGTTGGTGGTAAACAGTAAACTGATTCAGTTATTTGTGGGAATTGGCTTTCGTTAGTGCCCAGTGCTCTCTTATGTGACTAATAAATTGTCAATAATAACAGCCAGTTATGAGACATTTGGCTGTATCATGGTGTTTGCTCAAATCCTAGTGACCACGGCTCTCCTATTTTCACAAATCTTTTTGAACCACAGGACTGAATATTTTTTCAAGCTAATTAAGCATTAGAGCATAGAAGAATAGATTTCTTCAAGTGATGTACTGATGCGATAAAAAAGACAAAAAAGCACAAGGATATTTTTGTACAATATTGATTTGCAATGGGAGACAGGCGTTTGTTTTTATTCAGTAGCTCTGGAACAAAAAGGCTGGCCTCCGAAACCTAATAAGAAATACACCAACTGGAGCTTGAATAATGCTCTTTTACTCAGAATATCTTGTGCCATACTGTACATTGTGGTTTTCCATGATTGGCTTAAAAATGTTCAAATAAACTGAGCTTCTATTGGAACAGTGCAAGTAAACATCTTACAAAAGGGGCTCAGTCCGTTTGCGTTTGACTGAATTGGTCATGCTAGCAAAACTAGTTTCATCAATCAAAGATTGATGATGTGTAATTTGCATTTTCTAGGCTCGATAAATAAATCATATTTAAAAGGATTTCACCAGCTCCTTCTCACTTTTTCTCCAAAATACAAACTGTAGCAGTTAGATTCTGGCACATGTTTTTCCACCAGCTGTTTTCTTGAGACATTTTGCATCCTTCTGTAAAAACTAGCATTTTGCAAACTGTGTTTATACAGTATGTCAAATATTCCTCAAATCATGTCAGAGGTATAAAGTCAGAATGTTATAACCCTTGTTTTTCTTAGGATTGTTTTGGTTCAGCTTTATGATCACTAATACAAGTGTGCTGTCAGGTAACTGTAGAATTTTTAGAATTGGTTCTAATACATGTTGTGATTAAACCATTATACACACATAAGAAAAGTAATTAGAGTGGACATAGGAAATGCATAAATGCTTTGCAGTTGTCAAGATACTAAGTTTAATATGTAAACTTGGTGCACAGTCTGATTTTGAAGGGCTTCTTAAATGCCTAACTCTACCAGATACAGTACCACATGTTTCTGTGATTGGGGGTTAGAGGATGGCATCGTGATGAAAAATGGTGAATCATATGATGGGTGCTGTATATAACCCTTACAGCTATACAGAGCATTACAGAGTTGTATTAAGACCTTATACCAAGCAAATATATTTCTTTTTACTGCAAATTAAGAAGAACTGGTCGCACTTTGGTGGACTTAAAACACAAATACTGGTTGTCTAGTTTTCAGCCACAGGATTGAAAGGGATACTGAAATGGTTTGCTGGTGTGCACAGATGAATCTATGTACTCTCTAAAATGTACTAGATGAAAACTCTCAAGAGGTCCTCACCACTTTTGAGCTCTGTCCTCTGATAGAGACACTTTTTTGTAGTTTGGTCTAAAAGTATGGGAAGGCCCACCAAAGAGAGCACCCTTCTGTCCAAAGTTTTATTTTACTTTATCTGTGCAGGTGTGTTTTTTTTTCAAATTTTAACTGAATTGATATTGCATCTTCTAACCATGACATTTATTGCAATTTTCATTTTCCAGTGCTTTCTTGGCATTTGCAGACGGAAGACTCACATCTTCCCTCGCTCATTCCTGGTTAGGCAGCTGTCTTTTCTGCTGCTGAGTTTCAAAAGCCCCACTCCTGTTCCATCATATGCTCTTAGTAATCTTTTTAGCAGATGCCATGATGTGAAAATCCACCTGTGTAAAGGGTATCAGACCAGAACAGCTGTTCACTGCGTTCTCCACCCTTCCGTTAAGGACTCTGAGATCAGCTTCGTCAGTCTCCCTCCTCTTTAAATCCTCCTTCTGTAGGGCTTAATATTGAAATAGTACACTAATTGTTTCAAACCCATGAACTCAAATTACATTAATGAAATGAAAGACTAATATCAAGGAATACAAAGAATATTCACGACAGAACTGCAATAAAACAGACCTTAGCAGTAGTATAATATTTACATTTAACTTTCCTTGGCCATTAGACTCAGATGGCCTCCCCTTGTTTGCAACGTATCAATTAGACACTGTGTTCCGACTGTGCTTCCAGTGAGCTCCTTGAGAAATGTATTCCTAGGCTCTTCATATTCTAGTTTCAAATGTTCTTTTGAAACTGTAGTCACCTGATTATACTGACTGAGAAGTCTATGTTGAAGGGATCTCTGGCACATTCAGGGTCTCTGTTAACTGCTAAATGTGCCAACTTGAAGATTGCAAAGGCCGTTTCCTTGTCAGAAGAATTGTTACAGCCAGCTACGAACAGCGAATATCACTAATTGCCAGACAGGATTATGAACAGACGGGGAATTGAGTGTTTGAGTGAGTGAGTCAGTTTTTTGTTGTTACAAGGAGTCTTCCCCTTTCTCTTAACAAGGAAAGGTTTCCATTATAGTGCCATTCTATCATGTCAAATATGAGATTGAAGAGAAAATCTGCATTAAATTCAGCAAAGCTTTAGTTAAATACAAGATTAATGTTCTGCTTAATTAAAAATTGTCACTAGAAATGGATTTCCTCTATATTTTCATGTTCAAAACCCACAACAGCAGTTTTTTTTTCCTAGTGGAAATGCTCCACTCCCCCTTCTGTTCTCCATGTGAAGAGTACTAATTTCTTTTACTTTGATATGAAAAAAAGCAAAATAGCCAGTGGCAGGATTTTTTTGTACAGGCTTTAATTTTGTTTTGTTTTTCCCTCTGTTGCCCTATAAATAGAAGACTTTAAAAGAACAGAAAATAATCTAAAGATTAAAGCTGGCCAGTATGACTGCTCATGTTTAGCTTTGCTAAGCATAATAACATCCCAGCACATATACAGTAGTTATTTCAGAGTGGTACTGGGAATGTCCTTTCGGAATTCCAGAATATAACTTAGCCATCTGTGCACAAGGGGAAATCCCTGTATATGCTCACTCTGTAACTATAACATCCAAATTTGTGATTCAACCTTTTTATTGATCAATGGAATTTATAACAGAGGTGTGAAAGCAAGATCGGAGTCTGTTTTTTTTTCTTCCGCTCACCTACTGTTATAGATAGTGAACCCAGTATGTACTGTAGGATACATGTAGCCGACGACACCAAGGGTTCAGTCCAGGGGCACCGCTTTCGTTAATAAGCTCCGTCCAATATCCCGGGGCGCCTCCGTCTTCCACACAGAGGAAAGGAACAGATGTAGTCCCATCATAGCCCATTACCTATTCTACAGTCCCATTAGTCCTTGTTTACCCACACAAGGAAAATGAGGTCAGAGCTCCTCCGACTGACCTGCAGACAAACCATGTGTTTTTTGAGATAGATGCTGCAAGCTCTGCTAAATGGAGCATCAATTCAGGGAGTGGTGCCCCCCTTACGGATGTCGCCATCAGCCTGCAAGCCCCTAGAGCGACTCTGTTGAACTGCTGTTGTCTCACCTTCAAGAACGTCTGTTTATGCTGTTACAGCTTTAGGTGGCTGAGAAGTGTCTGTTAGATTGTAAATTAAGTTTGGGACACTTGGAAGGGTAAACACTTCTAGCTTCAAAACAGAGAGGGTGTTTGCTTTGGCCTGGGGGGGGGGTCCCTTGATCAGAAACCATTGTAAAGTTTACCTTGACATACCTAGGTAAGATGTGGGTTAATGACTGTCAATAAAGAGTACAGAAACACACGATATACAGTAAGATCACGTTAAGAACATGAAGAAGAGGAAGAAAGGAGAAGAAAGTAGGGGTAGGCAGGAAGGAAATGAGAGACAAGAGTCTGGAACTTGAAGCTTGCGCCAGGCGAGAGCTCCTACTTCATGATCATCCAAACCAAACTTGACTGCAGCTAAGTATTTGAATAATAATAGTAATGAAACCTTGCTAGAAAGAGCCTGCTATTCTGTGTTTTAGGGAACTTAGACTTCCTGGGTAAAAGATACCTCAGTTAGAAAAGTCTTTCCTGATTAGGGTGCATTTTTATGGACAGGGCTCTATTTTGTGGCATTCGGGGTGCAGAGAGATTTAACTACAGGTTGTGTTGTATTTAGTTAGACGGCAGCTCATCTCGTATGTGGCCTCTTTAGGCATATTAAGAGGTCAATGCTTGGTAGTGGTCTGGGGTTTTCTGGGAGAGATGTCTGAAACGCCTTGTTTGTAAATACTGTAAATATAGTAACTTGTTTGTTGAATGTTTTGTGTGTGTAGTGTAGTTTGTGTTTTGTCATTGTAATGGATATTTGTTTTAACCAAGTGTGCCTGGATTATTACTCCTTTCAATAAAGCTGAGCCAGAGGATAAAGAATTCACGTGCCTCCAATTATACCAACCACTCGGGTATATTCTGGAAATCACTTACAAGCAAGAGGTTATGAATATTTATTTTACTTATTGACTAAACTGCTCGGTCAATTCCTGAGATTAACCATTTCTGTAACCCCCCCATTTGTACCAATATCATCACTTTACTGAACGTTGAGTGAGGCACAGTCATTTTCTTGTGCTTTTGTTTTCAAAGTCAATTAAGCCCATTTTGTGATGATTGCAATGCTTGAATTTTTTTCTTGAAAATTTAATTGTGGGTCACATTAATGCCTTTTACAGTTCTGAAGGGTCTAGACCTAGTCTATGTGTTAATCCATTTTGCACTGTGTACTAAAGAGAATATACCGATAATGCATCTGCTTTTAAGGCAGAACTGAGAGCTCCTGTTTATGTTTCATGCCATAAGATCAAATGTGAGCTGATGCAAGTCTGATTTAATTTTGGAGGAAAGCTTTTATCTTCCTTATCTTAAGAGTATCTTTTGCAGTAAAAGAAATACTACAAATGAGATTGTTAGCCCTACAATAAAAGGCTTTAATGCATTTTGTTGACTGGTGTGTACGTTTCTATGTGAGTTCTGACTCATAATGGGTTTGCAGCAATATTAAACTAGAAATATTAGTGTTTAAAATATAACGTTTGAACACGTTTATGTGGACAGGATGGGGGTCGTTCATTCTTGCTTATTTTACACTTTTATAAGTAGGTTCCTTTAAGATAAGTGGCTGAATGCTTTTATATTAGCATTTGTTTTGTATAAACCTCAAATTAAACCTTAAGGTTCTTTTTTTCACAAGTAAGAATAATAAACTCAGTGAAATAACTTTCTAATTAGCGTTAGACTTCTCCACTGACAATGCTTAAACCTCCCTCTTTTGATTTCATTTAAATAATTCCTTAAATGTATATAGCTCTTTTCTGGACAAAGCACTTTACAGGTAATGGGGATCCCCTCCACCACCACTAGTGTGTGGCTTCACCTGGATGATGTGACGGCAGCCAGAGTGCACCAGTACGCTCATTGCGGTTCAGAGATGGAGATTATTAGGAGGACATGATTGGTAAAGGCCAATGGAAAACTTTTTGGCAGGATGATGGGATTACACCCCTACTCTTCTTGAGAAACGTTCCGGGATTTTTAATGACCACAGAGAGTCAGGACCTCAGTTTCAAGTCTCATCCGAATGATGGCACCTTTTTATAGTATAGTGTCCCCATCACTATACTGGGGCATTAGGATGCATACAGACGGCAGGGTGAGCGCCCCCTGCTGGCCCCACTAACACCTCTTCCAGCAGCAGCCTTAGTTTTTCCCAGGATGTGTCCCATCCAGGTACTGACCAGGCTCACACCTGCTGAGCTGCAGTGGGCTGCCAGCTGTGAGTTGCAGCTGCTAACTATTGCAATGAACCTACTGTACCTAGCAAGGTATTTCAAAATATGTATCTTGCTTCATTATTTTGAAGCACAAAACAATATTTTCTGCTACGAAACAGTGTGCACTATTAACACATTTACACAAAAAGTAGTCTTAAAATAATTGAGTTGTGCTATGAGCGGGTACAGCCTACCAAGATGTGCAAAAATGTAGTGTTCACCTCAACTTCTGCCTCTGCTCATAATCCTACAGTACAAATTCTTATGCTATCTAGAGTCTTTATTTACTAAAAAATATTTGGCATCACGTCAGAATTTTTATATTTTTAAAACTTAAAATGTATTATTATCTCAGCTGTATTTAATTAATACAACTGTTTAAATAATTTGGTGGATACTTCCCTGTACATACTGTACTGTACAATGCTGTCTTAATAACGTTTTCCTTTATAAATTCAGGATTAACAAGTTAAAAAATCGGTAACTACTGTTTATGTCAAAACACCATACAATGAAAAAAATCAAGCAAATAGTCAAGTCTGATTTCATTCTCTATTTAACAATTAGAAGATGTTGCTGCATCTTCTGTCTCGTTTTGCATAGCTGGCAGGTTTCATCATCCTCGTTATTTTTTGTTGACGTATTTATCTAACACTTTTTTATTGAAATCGACGATCGTTAGTATTTATTCATGCAGCTGGGCATTTTACTGAAGCAAAATGAGTGATGTACTTTGCACAAGGGTGCAACAGCAGTGTGCTGCCTGTAATATGAACCCACAACATTTCTGTTATGAGTTTAGAGCTTAACTTATTTCTACTCCACACTGCTGGCTTGCTCAACAATGCTGCAGTACTTCCATGATAGTACTGTATTGTATGTAGCATGTTTAGTGTGGAAGCCTCAATCAATCTGAATCACTCAAGATAGGTGAGCCACAGAATCCCAACAAACACATTTGCCTGGCTAGAGTATGCAGGAAGCAGGAAGCCCATGGGCCATCTAATATTAAATACTGTTGTTGATGACCTCCAGTAATGGAATAAACTAACAACTATTCTATGCACAGAAAACATGACCTTTGTCACATTATTGTGGCTAAAATTTTGCATATTCATTTGTACAGCAGTCCATCATAATAAGAATAATGCTCAGTAAATTTCCTCTAGTCTCTTCTTTTAAGCAATAATACAGCTTTCACCCAGTAAAATCTACAATAGACTTCATTTAAGTCAGTATCCTTTACTGGAAACTATGTCATTGTTTGAGGATATTTTTATGAAGATTAATTTATTGACAAACATTGGATTTTGAATGGGTCCTCTGTGTTTGGAGATCATAGCTACGGACCTCCCTGAATGCTGCCTAATACAGTATAATACTGTACAGCTTGTGATGTCCTTCAAGATGGATTTTTAATGGGCAAATAAATACTGTGAAAATCACATTAACCTATACGGTATGGGGTCAGCAAGAGTTGTGCTGTTAGATTTGGTTTTACATCCAGAAAATATCCATGTTGTAAACTCGTTTTGAATGTCTTATTCAGTTTGACAGAGATGTTTTTTTTATTGTAATTGGTCTTAGTGGCTTTTTATTTGAATTGGAATGTCATTTGCCATGATTTGTTTTCATATATGCCAATAGACTGCAAATAGACTGCCAATGAAGTTGGCATTTTCTGTTCTGTCGGTTTCTGTGCTCTGTTCCGTTGGAACTTTACGTTGGGCTTGCCACAGAATCTGTTAATTGCAGCCGAACATCTCGCCTGTAGCAGCAGTAGATTTGAGAATTGCATGAAACCTGACCTTCATTCACGCTAGCCTAAATCAGTAAATGTCTGTTTTCCAGAACTGCTTATTGTGTTCCAGTCAGTTGTTGAAAGACATTCATTAACTTGTTTTGCGTAGGTAATTAAAGAATGTGTGTTTCACAGTGTGATTGTATTCTCCAGTATTTTTTTTTATTCACTTGCATTGTTCGCAAAATGCTGCTCCATAAATTCATCTGCCATTTTTCCCCAAATAAAGCTGTATATGTATCACAGCTATCTGAGTACCGCTCCCTGTTGGTCTGGAATACAGACACCTTCTGTATTGAATTAAGGTTGGTCGCTTTTGCAAGATAATATTATCTGGGACTTAAGCCAACAGACTACAGCTGCTGTTTAGACAAGCAGCATTTGGTTCAGTTTAATGTGTCAGAGTACCTTAAATATATGTTTTCAGTGAAAATAAGCCATAAAGCATTATTATACCTAGTGCAGTGTGTGAGTTGTCATGTAAAGCTTTATGACTCCTGCACAGCTCTGTGATAGGGCTGAGGTCTCCCTAGGTTTTCCATCAGCTGTTTTAGATAACATTCATTGTAAATCCCATTTTCTTTTATAAAATGAGTTTCAGTCCACACATGCACCTTAACCTGCATTCATGGTTGCTTTCTCTTTAATACACCTCTTTAATTGACTTTAAATAAGTGAAACCTAATACTGTATTAAATGTTTCACTTACTGTTAACAGAAACTGTGGGAATATAGGGTATTTTCTTTTTCTTAAAAAAACATGGGATAATAGTTTAATGAAATGGTCAGATTAAGGAAAAGAGGGAAACTCTACAGAAGTGTAATAGAATAGACTAGAAAAGAATATTATCATATTGCTTGAGCCTGAGGCTTGTATGGATAAAGGCTGAGACAGAAACCTTTTTCAACTGAAATGCTTGTGCAGTGTCAACTTCTGTGTTTCCAAGTAATATAGTAGAATTTAGTATTTTTAAACATTTATTATATTATATACGGTACACTGACTGGATATACAGTCGATGCTCTTGGTTCATTTTGTGATATTTAACATGCATGTACTGTACTCCTTTGAGCAGGAGTAGGGAATTGCTCTATATGCCTGGAAAAGAGAAGCAAAACATTTCCACTTCTGCATTTGGAACTAGTCCTATATAGAGAATATAGAGTGAAGTAATACTGATTTGAAGATATGTTTTTAATTTTTATGATTACTTTTCCAACATGTGACAGTTATTTTGAAGCACAGTCTACAGACGCACAAAAGACCTGAGTCTGCAAGATTTTTAGAGTAATTGAAACTGTTTTTAAACCATTCTGTCAATTTTACCAGATAAGATGGTGTCCCAAAGACAATATTTACGTATGTCTGACAGCTGATACTATGTACTGTATCTTTGAAAATGTGCTGCTCTGTCATAGCTGTTATCCTCATGAAGTGTTATGATTATGAATAGCTAGTCCAGAAAAGTAGCATGTTTTGTGTCTTTAAGGGCTAGTGATTTGGAATGAATGCTAAGGCTATTTATGTACAGTATACTCATGGTTTTGATTGCAGTCTAAGCATGTGTGTTTCTTCCACACTCCCTGATTAGAAAGAGGATGAGATAAGGAACTGCATTTGGCCTGCACTTCATTTTCAGCATGAATGTCTGCTGAAGGCTCCACATCAGATTAATAACATGAACACTGGTTTCTTTGTAGAAATCTCCCTTTCTTTGTAGAGATGGTTTGAATGAAACACTAGGCCTAACTTGCACTGTGTAAACAATGCTCAATATAGATTTTAACATTTGGTGCTTTATCAGCTCAACATGTTCAGTATAATGCAGCCTAGTGATTGAAATAGAGGTACTAGGGCTGTTTATTCAGGGCTATTTTAAGCATTTAACATATCCCTCCTATATCATTCTCTGATGATAAACCAGCTGCCCATACTGTTTGTGGGCCTAGAGTATAAATTGGACTCCTGAAATATTCCCAGTTATAATTCTGAAATATTCCAGTTATAAATATTGTCTTCCTAAAAATATGAAGATTCCCTTCCCCTTCCCCACCCCTCCAAACTCAACCACCAGTGATGTTTCCAGACCTGGCTGTTTCCAATGAGATTTAATTCATTTCTGTTCTGTGTGTGAGCATTATAGACAAGGCCGTATCCTGGCCCGTATAAGATCTTCATTCATTGAACATTCTCATAGGAAATGCAGTCAGGACTTGGGCCTGAGTGCTGCCCAAAGTTTTAAAGAGATCACTTCCAGCTTGCCTTGGGTAGCATACTAGGTACAGCTAATTCGGTTTCCATCTCTGAAACCACTAATCTTCACAGTCTTCACCTTCTCCAGACTCTTGTTGCATTTTAGAAAAAAAATCAACAACCAGACAAATATCCATTCTGTTCTACAGTACTAATGTCAGAAGTCAGTTAAGTGTATTAAATGTATCGTAAAGTGGGATTGATGATGAATTTTTGGGAGGGAAGTTAGACCTTTCCTTTGACAATATTTTTTTGTTTCACTAACATATTATGGTACAGTAATTTAAAATCTGTTATTGAAGGAAAGCTGGTCTATATCAGGTAGGATGCCATCTTCTGTGAGATGGAGCAAGATCTTTTACACCCATGCTCACACAGTTATTTGGTGGCACAATGCCATCTGATATGATTTGAGAAAGAAAACGACAAAAGCTTACCCTCTGTACTCTTGAAATAATTTCAATACCACGGAACAATAGTGTATTAACAAGAGAAAATAGAAAGTAACTTAGAAGTGTCCTAATTCACAGTGTGGTGCTATTGTGGCTTATTAAATGTTTGACATTCCTGTCTATAGAATGTGCTGCATTTTTGTTTTTGTTAACCGGCATTAGTGATAAAACAATTGATTTGGCCGTTACACTGGTTCCTCTCTCTCTTTGTTTTCCATTGTTTTGCTCAGAACCTGCTTGTTTGTAATGCTCTGAAATGTACTAAACTTTTTTTTGTCGCAGTACAATTCATTTAGTATCCACGTATGTTGTCGCATTTCTTAAGATATGAAACAGCTTTCACTGTGATGTAGGGCTAACTGATTTTGTTGCAGATTCAAAGTCGAATCACAAAGAGAAATAGACATCACATTACTGGTGGAAAAAACTGCAGTTTTACTCTATACAGCCCCTGTGGAAACAGTGTTTGCAGTTTTTTTACAGTTGTTCCTCTCCATTTCTCTGGCTTTAAATAGCTTTACTTAATGTTACTTTATATTATGCTGTTATTATGTTGAATTACTGTACATACCAACAGCTAAATAAAAAGAACATTAGAAAGGTCACATTGAGAGGAATAATTCCTACTTACTGTACAGTAGGTCCATCTTACTCATTTGCCAGGAGCTTAGGAGGCAAGCAGCAGAATGATGTTTCCAGAAGGGCCTATGGAAATTGTATATGATGGAATAGAACTGGTATTTTTGTTCTAGCAATAAAGTAAGTCTTAAGTGAAATCTAATTAAACTGGCAGATCCAGAGGTTTAGGAAGTGTTGAGCACTGGATTGAAGTGCGTTAACAGATGATAGCAGGCTCTAATGACACTTTGTTGGTACTGTGCCTGACTCAATCCAGTGCCAGGGCCTCTCGCTTCTGAATGACAGTAAACAGTGAATCCAGTTTGTACAGAGCAGCTCAGCTGTCAGTGGTGAAGTGCAGTTCTCTCCCTTTCGCAGAGAATGAGTTTCAGAAAGACAGAGGTTTCTGAATTTTACTATGACAGAAGCAGTTCTGAGGTTCTGTCTCATCTTAAGTTTCTTTGTCTCAGTGTTACATTGCTGAGACTGGTGAGCTCCAGGAATGTTTTCTACTCTGATTAAAACATTTAAATTAATTCTGAATTAGCGTTTTTTAAAATCTTTCTCTATTCTGTAACAGAAACCTAAAGAAAATGAATTAAAAGGAGCAGTTAATTCCATATTTTTAACTTTGAGAATGAATATTTTAAGATTTGCACAATCTCGATTCATTTTATGAATCATAATATATGCAGTTATGATTGTTTTCGGCAAGCACTTGATTTCACCTGTATTACGAAGCCTAGCAAGGCTAATTGGTGTCTCCAGATTGTACTCCATTTGCTTGTATGCATGTTGTGTGCCTTGCGATGGACTAGAGTCGTGTCCTGAGCATGGCCTCGTCTTGTCCCCTGTGCTTTCAAGGGGGAACTAGATTGCTACAGTACAACACTTTCCAGGAATAACCGGCTTCCTGACTAGAGATGGATGATAGTTTTTAGATTCAGCTAAGTGAATTAACTATAAGCTGTAACATCTAAATTCTGCCACATGGTGGCAACAGACATCAAAGCGTTGAATAGGACATAAAATATTTCATAAATTGTTTTGGATTCTATTCTTTATAAAAGGCCCCAGTATTTTGAATTAAATGTCTCTTAAGTGCTTATGGGTGAATTTTCTTAGAACTGTATCTAATATTGACAAGGAAATTTTGTAGGATTTCTAAATTCTTAGGACATCACAGATTTGAATCACTTTTGTATTAGTGTCTTAGAAGCTCTAGTGATCTAGGCTAGATCACATTATATATTGTCAGTTTTTATTCATATATAATCATACACAAAAAGAGTTTCTGGAATTTAAATCTTTAGCTTCCGTTCCTTATAAGAAATCCACCAGAAACAATCGCATCAGCAGAAAGGCACACCAGCACCCCACTCCAATATGCTGAGAGCAAAAATAAAATTTTATTTCTTGGACCAAAAATATGAGAACAAAATCATTTTTCAGGGCTTATTGATTTCTGTGCTCCCAGATTTTTTGTAAGGTTCCATTTTTTGAAGGCGGTGTACTGTAGCTCACGTCCTGTAATGTGGGCAGTGCGGTCAAAATAAAGACCACTTCCCAGCACTTCCACGACGTCATTACGGCAATTAGACTGTACTGTACATTGAGGTGGAAATACTTACAAATGTATTAATTAAAGCATGTGTGGTATTTACAGTACCAGGCATTCTATTAACCTTCCAATTTAATTAATAACGAATACAAAATACAATAAATCAACCACAATAACGGAATAAAACGCTGTGGTAGCAGCCTGTAGAGATTATTTGGGATTTTGAACAGGAGCAGATTTGAACAATACCCACTTCGTCCCCCTAATCCCCCTGCACTTTGGCTGGCCAGGGTGCGCGCCGGTGCTCCATGGGAGACGTACGGTACCGTACGGTGCCGGCGTGGGAGGACGGTGTCTGGGCTCGGCCCATATGCATCCTTGGTCGCCCCCCCCCCTCACTCCCTCCCTCCTCTGTAACTCCTGTGTCGCACAGGGGAGTTCCATCAAACAGCGGCAGTAGAGGAGCTAGCTCAATTAGGCACCGCTTCCTCTCTCGCTGTGACACAGAGTGCTGTGAAGATATTCTTCATGCAAGAAGTGGGAGAGCCCAGGGGTTCAATTAAATCCTGTTTTATGCCCGCCGCTGGCATGGTTAAAAAAAACAACAACAAAACAATTACAGTATTATTAATAACACACACAGAACCAGTCCCGATACACTGAAGTCAAGTGGAGGTACCAGTTGTTAGACCCCTTGCAATCTAAGAGTCAGCCCGTTTATTAGCTACTGCATGCGGCGTCGGATTCCATGGGCTCCGTTTTCCCCCCATGTCGTACAGTACGTGGCTTGTTTATTTGTTTTCCAAACCGTTTTGATAATCCTTCCTACTGTATATATCTTCTCGCCTTTCTCCGACGCCAAGCCCGTTTTTTTGGTACATTTTGATTGTTGCGGTGCCGTGAGACAATGAGTTGCCTCATTTTACTGTATCTCCATTTCTGTACTTTTCCAAGCTCCTGTCTGCCTAGCATTAAGCCATTTACATCATTACCCTGGAAAGAACATTGCCGTCTTGGCTCCCTTTGCCGAATCTTTTAATTTGGGCTGCAGGAAGACTTTTAACTAATGTGAGCTTAAAGACACTTTCCTCCTAGTCAGAAATATGAGCTGTGATTAAGTTAGGTAAGTCTGGACAGGCAGGCGGGTCCCACAAGGTTGTCGTTACTTTATCCCATTACCTCATGGATAGATTGTCCAATAATAACGATTTTACTTTCTGTGATTTTCACAGCAGTTACTGCAGTCGATTAATAATGGACTATTGTAGGACAAGAAAAGATGTAAATCAGTCAGAATTTTATTGCAATAACAATACATACTGTACTGTAGCTGTGACAGCTCTACTTCACTATTACATTTCTGTAGCAGTGCAGTATGTATTCTGTATTGTATGAGTAAACAGCATACGGTATTTTTTTTCTCTCACAAGCAGTTCTCTAGGCAGCCTGAAATTAGAGTTTATGAGTTGTCTAAGTTAGATTCATTAATAGGTCCATGTTTTTAGTTTCTCCCCACGGCCTTATCAGTTGATAATATTTTTCTCTTGTGTGTCTCTCAGTTTCAGATCTCTAAGGGAAATGTACAGAGTTGGGTGCTTTTTAATAATGTTTTGCAATGTAGTGCTGTAATCCTTAAATGAACTTCATCACTGACTTGTGTACGAACCCTCCTATTGGCAGACGTGTTCGTGTTTTCTATAATTGTATACACATGTACACTGTCAAATATAAATTTATCTGATTTATTTCTCTTGTGACAACAAAGAAAACATTATTTTTTGTTTTTACCAGCTTCTTATTTTTTTGTATTAGATTCACAAAAAGCCGTGAACTAAGGATGAACTTTCAACAAAACATGAACTGCATTTGAAACTGGCTATAAATTAGTCATAACCAAGCAAACGATTTCTTCATTGGTATCCGTATTTGTTCATGTGGATTTTTTGCAAGCATATTCTTTTTTAATTAAGGGATAATTCAGGCTGAATGTTCTCTGTTCAACACAGACAGCAACAGCCTTTTCATTACTTCAAACGAAAAATGCTGATTTCAAAACTGCAGAAATTCAGGCTGGGGGAAAAAGTCTGAATAAAGGGATCAGCCATTTCCATTTCACAGGACTTGATTATGATTTGAATTTAGCCTGGAATGAGTTTCTGCTGCCCTCTTGAGGTGTTATTATAACTGGTTTAATAACTAATTTCTCTATGTAATGACCATTGTTTAAATGTATTTGCTTTTCAAAATAAATGGATTATTTTAACAAATGACTGGATCTCTTGATCACGCTGAGCTGATTTTGTGACAGGTTAGTTCCTCATACTACTGTTTACAATATGACATGCCACATTCCAGACTCCTCTGAACAGTACAGTCGCTCAGCTCCCTTCTCTACCGGTATCAAGGCTTAATTACATTGGGCACCATCTCTTTAACACCAGCATTCACATGTAAAAAATTAAAACCAGCTAACCAGGAAACTGTGCTTAAATGTTATTCAGCTACACATATAAAGCAGCACGTTGCTTTCATTTGTTTACTGCGTACACCTTAATTTGATACAGTATTTACTATTTAAGGTCAAAAAGTCTTTTTTTATAATTTGATTCCGATGTTTTTATTCTAATTCTTATACATTGTCTTGTCTCAGGAGAGACAAGTCATATATTACAGTCGTTCTTGTATACGCTGAATGAATAGACCTTAATTCCCTGCTGATGTACTGTATATGCAGTGTTCAAGTTATAATAAATATTTTTGTGCTGTCAACTTGATCATCACTTTTGAAATGCCAGATGGCCAGCCGGGTACACAATGATCAATGTCAGACGGTGAAAGATTGATTTCTGTTTTACCCGGAGTTCTGCACTTGCTGTGGTCTGAATGTAAGCAGTCTGTATGTGTTTTTTTCTCATTCGAAGCACCCTGCTGAGATGTCGTTGAACGTAGACAAGCCACATAATGGCTACACAATGGAAGTACCTGAGTGATCAATAGCATGAAATTCAAAGATTTTTAGATGCCTGAGGACTTGTCAGAGGAGATGTACTATTGTCTGAGAAGAAATAAAAACTACCCCACTGCAGACATCTTCTTAGTAGATATTCCAAAAACGTCTCTGATCAGGCCTTTTGCCTTTTGGCGTTTTGGCTCTGACCTATATAGATTGACAGATCTCATAATAAAATCAGAGGGCATTCGTATATTGTATTAAGAGTTCACCAGGACAATAAAGAAATGATTCTCAAGACATATTACTGTATTTGGGGAGGAAGAGTCTCTGAAAGGCTCTGTGCACAATTCTGTGAGTTTTTACGGTTTAAATTAGCTTCTTTAATGACTACTTAAGATAACCTGGCTTGTTATTTAATACTGTGATCTCACTCTGCATTTGTATAATGGTAGTTTTTTACTAGACATTCTGAAATTTTGTCCCTTTAAAACCACAGTAAGCTTTTTAAGATATTGTTGCTTTATTATACAGTATATGCATTAGTTTCACATGGTGAATATTGATCATTTTATTATTATTATTATTAATGGATGTTGTTAATTTTATATATGGATTGGTAAACTATGGAGTGGATTTCTAAGCGAATTTAATCAGATACAGTTTTGTAGTAAAAGCAGCTCTTAGTACAGAGACCCTGTGTTCAAGCTGCATCTAATAAATATGTTAGAAAGGCATCAAGATAAAATTGCAAGTAAACTGGGGGAGAACTCTGTGTCCCCACATGAATTAAATGAGTAGGAGCTTACTTGCATGCCAATTAATGGCAATTATCCAGCAGAATGATCTAAAAGGCCATGTGTGTTATACGCTGTCCCTGGAATTATCTTTGATGCTAATTCCAGTGTAACATCATCTCAGAAAGCCTATCATTGCTTTTCTGATTTAAATAGACAAACAGGGCCTTGGCGTCTTGTTTTTAAATACTCAGTATATGTGGAGTTGATGGTCAATTAAAGAATCGGACATTATCTAGTTAAATTGCAGTATTAATAGATAGGTTTTACTAAATAATGAATAGTAAATATAATAGGGCATTATTTAAGTTGGCTTACCCTTTTCATTTAACTAATACTGTATGTGGGGTCAGTTCTATAAACGGAAAGAAAACTGAATAATACAAATCCAGTAAAGAACATTTTTCACTAGAGCCCAAAGTCAGGTGGACTATGAAGTCCTTATCGATTGCCCATTTATTTAGAGTATTCACCGCCTGCAACTAATATTATATTTTGATTAATTACAATAAAAAAGACTCTAATGATCATATTGAACACAGTTGTATCTAAACCCTGAATGTCTGCAAACTCTGCAAAAAATATTCATAGTGAAATTTTGAGATAGCGTAAGTGTTTAACCTCTTAAATTGCACATTTTAAGTACCTTTGACAGAAATTACTGATGTAGGTAATTGTGTGTTAGTTTCTACCGTTTTTTGCGGTGGACAGGGCAATGTTGTGCAGAAAACTATTCCTGGCAGAATTGCTCTGAGTTCTCTAAAGTATGTTATGGATGACTGATGGATTGCAAATGTCAAGTAATAATCACCATAATTGTTGTACTGAATTTAAGTCAGAAATGGGCTTCTCAAGAACAGTCTCCTTCTTGTTGAAAGAACCACTCCAGTGTGACTTTGGCTTCGTGCTTCAGGAATTGTCAACCCAGTTTGAGATTCACTAGGTTTTCCACCTGTATTTTGTAGCATCCATCTTAACAAACTTCCCAGTCCTTAATGTTGATAAACAGCCTCATAACCATAACATAATGTTGTCAGTACTATGCTTGACAGTAGGGATCATATTAACCAGGTCATGCACTGTGTTGGGTTTATGTCAGACATAATGTTTTGCATTTAGACCACAAAGTTCCATTTTTGGTATAGAACTATAGGACCTTCTGCTGCATGTCTGCATTATACTGTATCTCATTCAAGATTTAAGATGTTTTTTTTTCACTAAAAGCTTTTTACTTGCCACCCACCCATTCAAACTAAACTGGTTTTGTGTGGGTACCAGGATATTGATGGTATATAAATAAATGACAAAGCACATTTTTCAGAGTCACTGTTGCCTTTACAGTGGTAAACTCGTTCTGCCTGGCTGTTCAGTTTGGAAAGCTGATATGAGTACTGTCTGCGTAATATGATGGACTTTCTGTTTAATGATTGACTTTAGTTAGATGAATGAAACTCAAAGTGTTGTATTCAAACCTTCTCCTCATTTGTGATTCTATAACTTTCTACCACTTTATCCATGATTTCTTTCAAAACATTCTTGGACTGCAGGGTCAGTTTGTCACATATTTTCTATGTGAGTTGTGGCTTTCAATTCACTATTTGTCCAAGGGAGCATAATGAGACAGATCATTTACTGAAATCGTTAATCGACAGTGATTACAAACGGAAAACATTACACTAATCTTGTGACCTTTCAAAGTATTCTTTAGCAAGGTTGAATAATTAAATTCAGTTGAGAATTGTTTACTTTTATTTTTAAAATATAATTTACTTTCATACTGTAATCACCCATACTGTAGCTTTATCACTTTAGAGTACATTGTATAGATAAAACACAATTTGAAAGAGTCATGATTGCAGGATCAACAATAAAATATGGAAGCTTCACAGGGGAGTAATGTAGGTATTTTTACAAAGTACTACAAATTTAATTTAGACACGGAATCTTTGCAGTCTTATTGGAAATGCTATTGAACATATACAAGATTCAGTTAGGTAAATTGTTGGTAAATTTGTGGTTTTAGGAAGACAGAATTATGGTATTCATGGTATTTTGTGGGGTGCACAAAATAGCTCTGTTTTTAATCAGAAAACAGAGATTAGAAGTGGGACTGATAGGATCAGGTAAAACTAAGTGACCTACATCATTGTTACATATTTTAAGAAAAATAATGACATTCATTCACTATTCCCTTACTCCACATGGTTGTTATAATTTCAAGTGTTGGACTGTTTAATTATTTAATTTAGTGGTTGTTTTCTAATTTTGTCATCTAAATGTCCACATCAGGGAAGATGTGATGAGAGAATTAGAGAATAATAATGGATTTTGCATAATGAAGTTAGCAATATTTTTACAGTCTTCAAAGCCGAGAGTATCCACCTTAAAAAATCACCTTTCAGTTCAGCTGTTGTCAAACTGGTTTAAAATGACATGAACTATGGGGTTTAGTTGAACTTCAGATTTCTGAAATAGTGTGGAAAATCACAAAGTAGAGTGTGAAGCTGCTCTTCAGAGTGTTCTGTGAAACAATGTGTATAGCAACATTAAAACGCTTTATTTTCATTGTTCTTAAGTTTATTGGTAATGAAGCATGTAAGGTTTGTAATGTTGTTGTCAGACAGAGACCTAGTCCTAGACACTTTTTATTGGAGGTTTATTTTGGAATACTTATATCTAAAACTCTTGGTGTGTTTCTTAAGTTCTTTATGCACTAAAATAAGAGGTCAATTGTAAATAGGTATGCTCCTGATGTGAGCTCATTTTTTAAAAATATACTATAAGAAAACAGTGCCTTTCATATACAGTGCAAGTCTTATGTAGAGAACCAATATTTAAGGATGAACAGTATATCCTTTGGAACATCTAAGAAAGTTGTTAGATTTAGTTGTTAGAAGTTGTTAGACTTCAACATAATAAAAAAAAATATTGGGTATAAAATAATGTAATATAATAATTTATAAAATAAATAATCTTGGGTATAAAATAGTACATGTAGTTCAAGTGAAGTTTCTCTAAAGTGCCTGTAGGAGGAGTACAGACATAAAGCACACACTTTAATTTTGCTTTTTGTTTCAAGCCTAGAACCAGTCTGCCAAGAGGTTAGGATCCCAGCAGTAGACACTGCTAATACGTCCATCAGGGCCCTGGGAGATATAGAAAGCTCTACTACGGGAAATTAAAATGTAGTCATTTACTGTATAGCAATTAGATATGAATTTGACTGTGTACATTAAAGCATTGCTGCAAGATCTCTTTACCTTTCTTTACCTCTTCTCTATGGAACTATTTTACTACAATATGTTAATTTTGAAGAAACTAATTCACTTTTCTGTATAAATCTGTTTATTTTATGGACTTTTCAATTTAAACTAGTAGACTAGGAATGCTGTAGTTATAGTTATAGTCGACAAGGAGGATATTCAGGGGATGTGAGATCAAATAAAAATCTATAGTTACACAGACTCTGTTGGTTCAGGCTTTTATCATGCAAGTGCTTAGTATTATCTGCTTTAAAAACAGTCTTTGAAAAAAAATGAAATACTGTACAGTATATCATCCAAGGCATGAGCTGTACTTTGCAAGTTATAGAATACTAAAATAATATACAGTGATTTTAAATTTGAAATAAATTCATTCTACCAGCCTGTACTCGGTAAACTGTACTCTGGTAGAATAAAAACAAAAAAATCTTTTTCAGTTTCTGAAGTATTTGAGCATGAAAAAATCAGGATGTTCAGCACCTCCACAACTGGTATTGTGTGTGTGAAATTGTACTATTGTACTATGGTAGTGCACACTAGGTTTAGGTGATAACAGTGCCTCCTCTTACTCCATTGTTAGTTGTACACTTACCCGGAGTTTGTTTGCTGTATGTCATATCAGTGCTTTTGTACCAGAGAATTAGAATGTGAACTTAAGCTTGCAATTGCATTTGAAGTGAATCTGTTTCTGCAGGCACCTAAAAACGTATACTGATATCAGCCAGCTCAAAAACAAATACAGTGCAGTGCAGTGCAGTTCCATGCAGATGTATGAATTCTTTTTTGCTGCTGTCCCATTTTGTTAAATTACAAATTACTGTATGTACCTGTATACTCATTTTATAAAGTGAGGATTTTAAAATGTAAATATTATACTCTTAACCCCAGCTGCTCCAGGGGCACCGTATAAATGGCTGACCCTCTGCTCTGACCCCCAGCTTCTCTCCCTGTCTGTGTGTCTCATGTAGAGCAAGTTGGGGTCTGCGAAAAGACAAATTCCTAATGCAAGAAATTGTGTATGGCCAATAATGTGATCTGATCTTATCTTTATGGGTGAAAGTAGTTATAAAAGTAAGAAAAACTTCACTGCAAAGGAAAATACATCCATCCTTTTTTTATCCTGTACATGTTTCAGGGGGAGTTGGAGCTTATCCGAACAAGCAACAGGTGCAAGGCAGGATATATCTTGGACGGGATGCCAGTCCATTGCAGGGAACACACAGACACACACACTCACAGCAAGGCCAGTTTCCCCAGAATTAACCTACCAGTATGTCTTTGGACTGTGAGAGGAAGTCCAGAGGAAACCCATGCAAAAATGTGGAGAATATAAAAACTCCACTCAGATAGTGCCCCAGGTCCCGAATTATTGCTGTGAGGCAGCAATGCTAACAACTGTGCCACTGTGCTACCCCCTTCCATTTGTGCAGTGGTGTGATTTATCTTTAATCCAATATATTCGCTTTGAAATTGTATATGCTTGAAAAAAGTAAACAACTTTAGTTTTCCAAAACAGAAATGGTTGCTTTGAAATATCCCATCACCAGGAAGCTGCTTATTCCTGGTTAGAGTCCTGGTAACCCAGTGCCTGTCTCTGTCTCATAGAGTACAAGGCGGGACTTTGTAACAAGCACACAGGGACAATTCGGACACACAACTTGGGTTAGCCAGCCAGTATTGAGGTGCGGTTCGGCTTTATTTGACCCGCACCCGCCCGCAGTTGTGAGAAACGATCCTGAGCCTGCCCGACCCATTTTAAAATGATAAAAGTACTGACCCGAACCTGCTCCATTAGAAATTACACCGAACACTAGTGATGCGCGGGTCGGCTTTTTTTGACCCGCACCCGCACCCTCCCGACCCACGGGTGTAAGTCAACCCGCGCATCTCTACTAGTCCTTGAAATATGGGAGGGAACTGAACTACCTAGAGGAAGCTTGCATGGACATAGATGTGGCCGTCACGATTCCGCACGGGGTCGTGACCCTCCGCCGCTCCACCCCGCCCGTTTCATCCCGCTACACCTGGGCCGCGAACCCGGGTCTCCGGCGTAACGCAACAGGAAACCAACCGCATGAGCTAAAGGAGACCTCCCAAAGCCTAGGCAGCTGAGGTCCCTGCTACATGCAGGGAGGGCGATGACGTCACCATGCCCATAGACATGGAGTCTATATACAGACTCCACACATACAGTGCCCCAGTCCAGAATCGAACCTGGGACCCGGGAGCTGTGAGGCCCACCACCTTGCCGCTCTTTCAATTTTTCATTTGACATTAATACTAAAAAGGGCCTGATTTGTTATCTTTTCTTTGAAAGTCAGCGCTGTTTGTATTCGTGACACAGTTGAAAAAATGAAACAACAGAAAGCAACAACTTAAGGTATGAAAGTTGCTCTGAGCAAAAGTGCGAGTTGCTCAAATAACAGTTCTCTCTTTTCCCCAGTTGTTTTTTTTATTTCATAGCTTAACAGAACAGTGTAAAGATGATGAAAGCTCAGGGGTACAGAGTAAAGCTGAAGACCTCTGGGCTTTTGTAGACCAACAATATACAGTACATAGAGAAATTCTGGGTGAAAAGCGTATAGTAAAACAATATCTGTATTTGTTTGGTTCAAGAGTTACAGTAGTTCACTCAAGAGAGATATTTTTGGTATATTGTAAAGCTAGCTGGCTGGTCTTCATAGTGTCGTTCGATTTGATGTGCTAAAACAGCCCTTGACTTTTATGTACAGTATACTGTAGGTATAAAATGCAAGGCTTGCTCCCGATCAGGCTAATGAAACTAAACACAGAGGAACTAAACACTCTTGTGCTTCACATATTAAACATATTGAATTTAAAAATAACAGAACAGTGGGCATAGATTCTTTACAGCTTATTTTGACTGTAGCTTAAATTTCATGTCTGCAAACGCAAATCTTATGATTTAATTATTTAAATCTTAGACTTAAGTGATTAAATACGAAGTAATGGACGTTCAGCGAATTATGAAGTGAAAAGCAGACAGCTGTGGTCCATGAGGGTCGGAAGTTCAGTGCCATTGGTCTGGCTCAAAATGGCAAAACTACAAAAAGTCCCACTTTAAATATTCATCAGATATAACCAGACAACTTTAAACAAAGGAACAAGTAATAGGTTTATTCCATGCTGAAAAAAAGAAGAAAGAGAACACAACGTTTCGGCCGTGGAGCCTTCTTCAGGTGTGTATACATACGATTACTTTCACTTAAAAAAAAATATTTGGGATGTAATAGAAGTTCCTAATGAGATTTGTAGCATATTATAGTTTATTGCTTTTGTATGCTTTCGTTAATTCTTGATTAATAGATCATTGGTGAGCTCTTCTATACAGTACGTGGAAGATATTGCATTTGCTCTTTTACAATTTTGGCTCAAACCTGCATTTGGAGTTAGGTGGCATTTGTGTTAGACTCTTAGGCCGTGTCCCAGTATGCACTCTTGCGGACTTGCGCCCTTCGTATCCGTGTTCCCGCTCAAGTCTGCAAGGACTTAGGGTGTCCCATTTCTAAATTCGTGTTTCACACGGGTGCTCGTGAGCGCTCCCAATGCGCCCTTCTCTGAAGTCCGCATCGTATCAGACCTCGAGGAAGGGAATTACCCACAATCCTTTGCGGAATGGTGACGTTTCATGTTCCAGCCTATCAAAGCGGAGAGAAGTTGCCATGGAGGATAGTAAAACTGAACTTTTGTTTTAGTTTTAAAACCTATACTATTTCATGTTAAAACACAATTGCACTAGGAATTTACTGTGAATGAACGCGTTATGTTCCTCGTGTTGTCATTTTTGTACTGGGACAGACGACATGAAACGCATTTAGTAGTACTAAGGCTTGAATAAACTGAGACCCATATTGCCAAGTTTTCCTTAGTTAACTTTGCCCGTTTTGAGTCGAACTTGCTCAACATGAATGCTACTTTTGTGCAGGGATAGACTAGATGATATTCAATTACATCAAACCGCGAGCGGAAAATGGAAAATTATATCTAAAAAGTGTCTGCCTACTGTACATGCACTTGGCTACCGGAAAAGAAGCAACAACAGACAACATTTTCACCCTGAGCCGTGTAACAAACGAGTGACGTCACAAGAGGGCGCCCCATTGACCTTTTTAGAACCTGAAGAAGGCTCCACGGCCGAAACGTTGTGTTCTCTTTCTTCTTTTTTTCAGCATGGAATAAACCTATTACTTGTTCCTTTTTAGAACAATGCGCCCTGGAATCCCCGCGCACTTCAAGTCCACACCTGCGCTACGTCACAGAAGTGCAGGTTTGGAGGAAGGGCCTAGGACGCAATGCGAGAACTGGGACGTGGCATTAATATTTCTTTTGCAACGGAACTTTCTCTTTTGTCTTTTTTTTTGCCTTAGAAACTTTTTTTATTGGTAAAGATAGTCAGTGGAGCATCATTGCTGAAAACGTGCACTTGGAAAAAATCCTGGAATATTAAATTGCGTATTTAAGTATGACTTTTTTATGTCACATACTGTTCATACAGTATATGGACTGGTAACAAAAGCAATAAGCAATAAATTAACTGCAATACCCCTAATTTCCCCTGATGTTGGATTGCTATGTTTATCAATGAATCCATGTGTTAATTCTGATTTTGAGAAGGGTGCTATACAGTACATATACATCCACTGACATACGGTATGTAAGATTTATGTCAAGAACCTTAGTGGTGAACTTAAAATGATGTTAAAATATTAATGTATCAAATTAATGATACATTAAAACATTTTTAAAATCTGTTTTAAAGTAAGATGCTTTTTTTTACACTGGGTAACTAAAGAAATACAGTAGTAACTTCCACTGCCACTTGAAAAAGTGGCTGGTGGGATCCTGTGGTTGTCACAGTAAACACAGGATTATGTTATGGACAGTCGTGTGCAAAAGATCTGTCTCTCAGCTCTGGCTGCACATTCCTGTGAGACTCTCTGGAAAGAGCAAAGCTTCAATGGCCCCATTTCATTTACTGCTGCTGCCTTTTTATTACGAGCAGCTATAAAATGCCTGTTGCCCTGCAAGATGTTGGCCTCAGTAAAAAGGAAATGCTTTCTGAGTGTGTAATCCCCGTGAAACTGGTCTGGAGCTCTCTTGAAGGGACAGGGCTGTTCATACGGCGATTCTTGTGGGGACCCTCTTTACATTAACTGCACGTCTATCTACTTGAGAGATAAGGTGAAGCCTTCTACTTCAAAAGAATCATTTCTGGAGAGAGAATCTCAAGCTGAAAAGAGTTTTTTTCCTCTAGGAGGGCAGCAGTGACCAGACCATTGCACTGTGTGTTAAGTTCTGTTCCATTTATAAAGTGAGTTGGGTCGTTCTGCTTTATTAAAATTTAAAACTTGGGGGGGGGGGACTTTACACATTTTAGTGTACCATGTTTATTTATCGGAACAGAATGGATAACACTTGAAACCAAAGCCCTGTATTACATCAGAATTTCTACTGATCTCAAGTTCTGAATATGGAAGCTTTCAGGTTTCTAGAAGTTTTAGTATTCACCCAATGGGATTTATTTAGTTGTAAATTTGCAGGCGGCACTGGAGTGAAAGTTTTGATGTACTGTATTTCTGGCTGAAGTCTCCGGACTCAGTGGTGCCAGCAGAGTGAATATAACGTAAAAGTGAGGGTCTAATGACTACTAGGCCTATGTGGTAGAAGCTGACTCTCTTCTGACAAGCAGAACAGAGCAGTGGAGCATAGTGGAAAAACATTAGTATAATGTATATTAAAAACAGCTCAATGTAACTACAAATAGTTTATTATAAATATGCACTGCTGGAACTAAACCTAACCTAGCATTGATTATTTTTGTCCTAATGGTAACATTAATATAAGACACTGTCTAGAATCAAAATGGCCATTTTCACTAATTAATACTTTTAAATTGCAAAAACACAGCCAAGTATTTCAGTCATTTTTTCAAAAGTGGTTGTATTTTCAGAGCCAGTTCAGTCCCACTAGAATGACAGTAATTATTTTATTTACCTGCTATTTTTACAACAGCCTTGATGGGGGGAGCAGCATTTTAACATGATAGTGTTGCATAACCATTTACTGTACCTGAATCGCTTTCCTGATCACAAACGCTCAAAATATCTGAACCAGTGTGCAATGAGGTTGTCTTTGCTGAATATCAGTACATACTGTATGTGGATGAGGAAGTGTCTTTAAAATATTTACAGGTGTCCATGTTGAGGAGAGTCTTGAGAGGTGGTGGACACTAATTCAGCTCAAATCTATCCACAGGCCTCCAAGGACTCTAAAACACAACATTGATTCGGTTCACCAGAAAAAAGACTGTTGACGAGATGACAGTCCTACAGAATGTTCACTCAGTGCTGAGCTGTACTTGAGTTTAGCACAGACAGATCGGGGTGCTGTGATGACATTCTTGTAATTTGCTGTACTTTGACTTCTCCTATTGTATGCCGCACTGAAAATGTAGCTATTCAGTAGCTTTTAATGGTTCTGTTCATACATGCAAGTCGAACAAATTGCTAATTCCTGTGTTGAAAGGTCTCTTTTTATTGATAATTAGTAGTCATTAACTGAAAAGAGGAAAGAAGGGTGACCTGAATGCTTCCTCCCTGATGCTGGAAACATGTCTTGGCAAAATGCATTGTGTTGTTCATTCCTCTCTTTATCTTCAGAATAAAATTGACAGTGTAATAGAATAAACTCTATTGGTAAAAATAAAGTCCAGCAGTAATAGTCCAGTAATAAGTGCTTTGAAAGTTTGTTGTATCTCGATTGGTAATTTCACATAAATCAGGACTGCTGTCTTTTAACAAAAGCAAAAATAAGACCTTTAACAAAGGGGAAAATAAGAGATGGGTCTGTAATTTCCTGTTTTCATTAAATGAGACCAATTACTCTTTTTCATGATCATTTTTCTTAAAATTCTGCAGAAACCACTTTTGCTTTTGGATAATGAATCTGATAGCTTAGGAGACTGACATGGATCCTCACGGAAAAATGAAGAGTTCCTGGGGACAGAAAAAGAAAACAGCAAAAAAACAAATTCACAAAGAGACATGCAAGAAAGCTCGCTTCCAGTCCTGTGTGTAGCTTTTGATCTTAGAGAATGAACAAAACTAAATGAGCCACCAAATCATGTGTTCAGGTGTACAATTCTCCGACTGAATATTTACACTATTGAATAAACAAGTGTATTATTGCAGCATTTGAAAATGTTTTTTATGTCATTAAAGTCACAAAATTATTGCTTCTCGAAAGCTATATCTTGCTCTGCTCTCAGTCTCCATTTTCCATGGGGTCATACTCAGTTATAGGTGCAGCCTTCTGCAGTTTTGTCAGACCTGAGGTGCATTTTTCTTTTGAAGTCCTTCAGGCGAAACAAATTACCAAGATACATTATGCCTATTGTGTTTGGGATCTTTTCAAGAACCACAGTACTCAGTTCAACATGAAGCTGATCTACAGTCTCACTATTATAATGTTATTTTATTTCTCTTTATTTGTAAAACATATGGAAGTCAAATGGAAATTGGAAGAAACGTGCATCAGATAAAGGAAATGTAAGAGCCTATTTGGTGGATGTACAATATGTCCAATATGTCCTCGGGAGAACCCTTTTTATGGAGTTGAAAGGTTCTGCCAGCTTGCTAAAGGCCTCATTCACAAAAGGGTTTTATGCAATAAGGTGTAACCTATCCATAGTCCTATCTGGTCAAGAAACGTCATACCACATACTGTAGTAGCGTTTTGTGAATGAAGCTCTAAGAATTTTGTAAGAGAACAACAAACATGTCATTAGACTGAACTGAAGTTGTGGATGTATTCGTGTAACATACTGTACCATGGAGTAAGTTTAGACCAAAGCGGGGTTTTGAATAATGAATGATTCTGTAGCTTCTGGTGCATGCCTTAGAGGCAGTGTTACAAGCCCTTTACATAAGAGACCCAGCAGAATTAAAGAAACTAACACTTTGTTAGTTTTGTTTTGTATTCTCGAGATAATTATGATGATAAATGTGGTTTTCCTTGAAAAAAAAGGAGAAGAATCCAGAGGCAATGCTGTGGGCTGGACTTCTCTGAAACATTAAGCCCCTGCTGTGTCTTACAGTTGTCAAAAAGATTGGTTCCAATATAATTGTTTCCCTTGTTAATGTTTTACAGCATTTTAGACCTGTATAAAGCAGTTTTTACTTTTTACGTTGTTAGAACTAACTATTTTACTGTATATATCTGCAATAAAGCTCCACTTTAGTATAATATCCTATAACCCATCAAACAGTTGCTGGGTTCAACTTGAAGGTGCATTTCCAGCTTAATTTTATTCTCTTATTATTCTTCTATAGCACTTCAGACCTATTCCAAACTGTTTTAATGTTGTGCCTTAATACTGAGACCCATCATACAGTCATGCTGTACGATATTACTACAGAATGACTAACACAAGAATTACAGTCATAACACCAGCGTATGCTGTCAGATCCTGGATTTGTATACTCAGACACTCAGACTACAGTATGTGACTTTTATCTGTAGAATGATTAGTATTTGTCATTTTTGTAGGAATATTTCCATACCAACAAAAGAAATTAAGAAAAAACAATATAGAAAAAATGGTATTGTGTAAATGTAGATCGAATTCTTGCTACAGGTCTTAAAGTAATGATCAATCTTAGTTAAGACAAATAATGCGCTGAGGCATTGTGGTCTGGGATTTGTGTGAAACATTGTTGTAGCAGGAAGCAACTTAGTACATGAGGAACATACAGTGTGGACTTTAGCGAGTGGCCTTGACACCAAACAATTGTGTAGAACATTGATATTGTTCTGTCCCACTTTAGAAAAAGGATGGGAAAAAATGTTTCCATACATGCATCTGTATTTTTTTTACTTTTAGTGAAAGTAGCACAGTTTCGAACATTAACCCAGAAACTCTGTTTGGCCCTGGTGATGTCAGCTGAGGGTATTCCCCGATGACATGAGACACTCCACCTAGAAAAGGAATTACAGAACTGCCCTTTCAATATTATGGGTTTAATATCACCAATATTAATGCAGCACTACACATCAGTGTAATAAATAGGAAAATGTTATTTCAGTGATTGCATCTCAGATGATCTTTCCACTATAATGTTTTGCAACCTATTTTACATGATGGAAAATAAACATAATTTTAACTGCATTTCCATTTAACCTAAATCAGCATGAAGCATGCAATCAGAATTGTAGTTTTTCCAAGAAATAACCAATCTTTTTCAAAAACGTATTTATTGCTTTACAATATATGTCGCAAAATAATAACTGACATTTAATTTGAGTGAATTTAGGCACCATCATGAATGAGAGGCTTTAGAAGTCACAGTGATTTAAAACAGGGTAAGTGGAGAGTCTCTGAAAAAAAATTCTTTGCAAATGATGGTGTTTAGCATTGATTTATAATGATGCGGGTTAACGTTAGGTCAGTTCGGACAGCATTCTTCGATGCCTGTTGTATGGGGAGATTTAGGGACTTATGGGAAGAACTCAGTTCAAACAGCAGCACTTGTTGTCGTATTTTGTCTTCAGGCCCTGGCAGCCTGAACTCCAGCAGACACCTACATCAGCACAATCTGATCTCGCTTTCCCTCTGTCCGCCCACTGCTTTTAATGGCCTCTCACATGAGCCAGGTTAAGACAGGACTGTTTCATCTTCATTATTTCCGGGGAGTCAAACATCTGATGCTTGCAAGTCACAAGACATGGATCATCTTGTTAGGTACCTGCCCTCATAGAAAAACAGGACTGGTACAGTATACTGCATTGAGTGATCCTGGCCAGAATGTGCTGCTTGATACAGTGAGGTCCACGTGCTGTAATGTGTCCATTCATTTTTTTAGAATGCCATAAACACACTACACAATACATTGACCAGTGTTTTTAGCGTTCTTCAGCTCAGAACATGTTGTGTATTGTGTATGTTTTGAGTAGTCAGTAGAGGTTGTAGCCTTCTTGTGGTTTATTTTGAAACCTTTGTGTGTTCTGCCACCTCTGGAACAGTGGTCAGAGGCCTCTTGGGTGTGGACATTAGCTCTTCCAGGCCAGGCCAGGCCAGAGCTACAGACATGAATCTGGTTGAATAAGAATTGCCTCTTCTGAATGGGAGAGGAACAAACCTATTGTCTCTGTTAAAAATATCATTCATTCATCTTTTTTTAACCAAATTTAAAAGCAACCATCTTGCTTCAGAAATGAGTAAAAGTACAAATGCATGTTACCATTCATTTGTGTTTTTAAATACTGGCTTGACCTAAGAGTAAGCACTTTTTTAAAAGATCAAAAAACATATACAGTAGATGATGCCGTTTGTCAATATAGAATTGAGCCTGAAACACGATGTTAGGCTTCTCGTAACCTCCCTACTGCTAGGCAAACTGGAGCTATTCTCATTTGCAAATAAGTGGTGGCCATGAACAACTGCTGAATCCGTGGGCAGCCTATAATCATTACATTTCAAAGCAGTGAATGTGGCACTTGGCTGATAAAAAGGTAGTTGCCTTGTTCACAAAAGTGAGAGCAGGGGGCTGCAGCACATATCAATTGTTGAAAAAACAGCAGATGGGCTTCTTTTAGTGCCACAGTAAGTAATTAATTTTTTTATCCCTTAATTTCCGTTCTTTATCCGGGTGTGTGACTGTAAACATAGTTCCCTGTTGTTTTATTTGTGGAGCCACTGTGCTGCAAAAGAATCGCCATATCCTTGTATTAATTAATTGAAGAAGGCTGTTTCAAGATTAGTAATAAATAGGGCTTCCATGGAAACAGTGTTTTCAATGGTAAACAGTACAGATAGAGCATTACAAAGTGCATACTCACATGTAGAATAACGACACAAAAGCCAAACCTTCTGCATTAAAATGCGAATCTCAAGCTACAGGGTCCATCATTAGCAACTCATAATTGTGCCCCGCTAAGTGCTTTGGAGTTTTCTGACATCTTAACCAACATCTATTCGTTGCTGTGTGCTTCGGTTTTAAAAAGCAACCTTATTAATTGGCAGATCTGGCTTTTGTTGTAGATGATGTCTGGTAACTCAAGAAAGCCCCTGAAAATTGGATGGATTTCTAAGAGCTGTAAGCTATAATTTAATTTATATGAATCAAGGATCTCTACAAATCCAGATCTGGATAACACTTCTAACGCAGTCTTACAGAGTAGACCCTTGTCCAACATAAAGGGGTTACGTTCCTTCGAACTGGTGTGTTCAGGAAATTCACATTGGCAAAACTTAAATCACCCATAAATACCTATATACAGGTATTAATGTACAGTACCTACTGTATATACAGGTATGCATATTATTACACAAGAATGAAAGGCCCTACATATACTGAACTGTGTATGAAATGGAAATATATTGTACAAGAAAAGCATAAACATTCATGAGATTTAGATTTGTTAAATATGATGACACTCTTGCATTTACTCCTCCATTAAAAACATACTTTTTATATCTTTCTGCCTTTGTTTTTTTTTTTCTATAACCAAACAAGTGATCTGCTGAAAATTACTGTATGTACTATACTGTAAATGGACTGTATGTGAGCCTATTGGAAATTTTTTGTGGTGAAATTTGTTTAATTTTGATCTAGTTTCTGTATTTAAATACTGTTATACTGTACACTGTTATATTTTTTTGCAAACAACAATTAAAAATTAGAAAGATGTAAATATCTGTTCTTCTAAGATACAGCCTTCATTTTGAAACTTAAGTTGTATAGATATTTTTGTTTTCTGAATTTAATAATTAAATAAGATCTGGGTGTGTACTGTACACTAGTTTTAATATTAGATGCAGCTAAGAATGGCTGCTTGTTTAGCTGTATATCCTACTGTACCTGTTTATTCAGGTCTTTTGTTTGCTGGGTATTGCATGTTGCACTAACACTTTTTTTACTGTCCTTCAGTACTGCTACCGTACAGTATGTGAACCCATACAGAGAGACTTAACCTTTAAAATGGATAAAGGTTAGAGCTACAGCTGTTGGCAATAAACACATTGAAACACAATAAACAAGAGACCACATTTCCCAAAACCTGCTTCTTCTTTTAAAACAGATTTTTTTAAACATTTCAGCAATCAAGAAACAGCTTTGCGACATGTTTTTTTTTGAAGATTTAACAGAAAAAAACATTTCTCTTTATGCTCTTGTTATCCGATAAAGTCACAAGATGTGCCTAATCCTAAACTGCAGATTTCTTGCTTTGAAAACTAAATTGCCACATTCACACTGTTTTTAAACCACCCTTATTTCTTTTTGCCAGACTCTTATTAGTTTATAAGATAACGTTTATGAAATACAAAAACATAGTATTTAGAAAGCTGTTTCATGCAGTGTATATAACTTTAAGGGAATATGTTTACTTTTCATAGTTTCTCACTGCTGTCTGATATTTGCTGCATACAGTATATAATTCTGAAAAAAATCTTGGGATGTAGATGGAGTAGTTACTAGATGCTGATTGGGGCCAATTTAGCTTGACAATTGAAGAACTCATTCCCTTATTTGCACTGATTGCCCTGTGGAAAGTTGTCAGAAGGTCATGCATATATATGAATCTTATTTTTATCATCGTAATTTTCATAGAACATGTTCATGTTTCAATACCCCTCATACAGTACAAGCTGATGCTATCCATGTGAATCTGTGATGGTTATTTTAGTGATTTATATATATAAAAAAATAAAAATAATTTTCATTTGAAAGCATTGTCTTATACTGCCAAAATGTATGGATTTTTAGGAAGAGGATAACACTTTGGGGTTTTATCTATACATTAAATTGTTTCTGCATTTTTGTTTGCCATAATTTGTTCTGTATGTGCATTATTTACAAAGTCAAGGACTTATGAAAGTATTTTCAGTAATTTCCAGTCCCAATGCACTCCATTAGTGTTCTGAATAGTATTTTTGTGTATTATTAGAGTACTGTATGTGTTTCATTTACTGGATTAGAGGTCTGTAATGCTATTTTAAATGTCTTATTATGACATGACTTTTGTTGAGAGAAGGTCAGTTTAAAAAAGTTTTAATTATTATTTTTTAACAAGGGCAAAGGGGATATAATTAATGTAAACTTCAGGGACTGCATAAGCTGTATTCACAATGAGACCTGCATTTTTTTTTAAACAGCCACTCATAATTTTGTGTCCTTTCGTATGATAAGGAGGTAGTGAGAAGCATATAAATAAGGTAGCAAGAGATGTATTGGGTCTTCACACATAATGTAAAATGCACGTCTCCAAGAGGTGGTGTTTGAAAACAACTCCATGCCGAATGTGAATTTTCCAAAACATTTATTTCAAACACCATAAAACTGCTGTTTTATAAGTAGCAGAAATAGTAAGGTCCAGTTTCATGCAGCTGCAGGCAGTACTTGAAAACATTATTAATCAAGGAAAGGTACATTGGACAGTAGAGCTATTTACAGGAAAGTGGCCTAGTTCAGATTCTCCTGGAGTGAACTACTTTGAATTACAGATCCTACATCAGCAAACACTGTTGAAGTTTGTTTTTCTAAAAGCAGTTGACTGTACTAAATATGCTGATTATTTTTATTTAAACAGAAAGATGCTGATCGTGGGATGATGATCAAATCTTATACTGTAGCTGCAGAAAGCACTATGTTAAGAATGTAGCCAGGTCATTGTGTATGACAAATGTTTTTATGAAGTCATGTTCCTGTTTGCTTTTTTTGTTTACTGTTTATTAAGGGCAGTATACTGTAAATGTAAGTGAGATAGGAGTATTGGCAACAATGTTCTCTTATCTCAACATCCAAATACTTTACTCCCAGTCACTACTGGGTACGCTACATACTACATGTAGTTTTTACTTTGAATCTCTTAGGTGTTCAAAGCCTGATTAATGCTAGCTAATTAATTATTTCCTATTGTCAGAGTATATACTGTAAATGCATGGTCTCTCATTTTTTCTCATCTAGAATCAGTACTGTATAACTTAAGACCTTTTAGCCATTGTACTGCACAGGGACGGCAGTGCCCAAATTTGTGTTTCTGCACAGGTTTTGTAAGACCATGTGATTTAAATGACAGATATTGTATCATATCTTGGAAAGGTATTTTCTAATATTAGGGGCTGCAGAGAGAGTGAATTTCTAACAAAAAGGAGTTAAAACTGTTTCATAAAGCAGACATTTAGGTTGCTCCTGCACTAAATATATTGATATCATGCCATTTTAGGAACAATCCTTCATCAGTGACTCAAGCGCCCTCTTACTATTCTAACTTAATAAATAATTTTCTAGTGAGTGTTTTATGGTTACAGATGCTTGACTTCCTTCACCTCTTAATGTCTTTTTTGTTTCAAAGGTGCATCATGGTTTTTATTCTGCCTTCCATGTTGTATACATTTTTTTCTTTGTTTGTCCTTAATTTTGTGTTGGCAATATCTTTTTAATAATTTTTAAGCCACAGTACAATATCTCACTTTGCAACACATCACTAGTTTTTTCCTGCCATTACTTTAACACATAGTTGATGGGGAATGCATTTTTTTTTGTTTTATGCTTTGAACTATGAAATCACCTTGCAATGATGTATTGCTCAGAAGAATACCTTTGCAATAAATAATAATAATGAAGAAGTGAAAACATAAAAGTAGTCATGGGCTTCAATGATATCATATTTGGATTGTAGGGGCATTTTACTCCAATTAACACATAAACATCAAATCAAATCCAGATGACTGACTTTGCAGGTGTACTTTTTCCAAGTGTATCTCATTTGTCACAGATTCACTTCTATGAATCCTCAATTAAAAAGTTTGAAGGACTTTAAATGAAAAGCAACTCTATATTGTATTTGCAAAATTTAAATTGTAATATATGAAGAACACCTTTTTCTGTTTTTCTCTATTTTGGAATCTTCTACCCTCTTTTTTGTGTCCACTTACAGTACCAGTATCTATAGTCTTCCTTTCTCACCATCCACTTACAGTGCTGTACTCCCATTACTCTACAGTACATACTGTACAGTACAGCAGCCTTCTGTAGTTCTTACTTTGAATCTCTCTGGAGTTTAAAGCCTGATTAATGCTAGCTAATTATTTCTTTCCTATTATTTCTTTTTATAAATGCATTATATTAGAGGAGCTTTAACACCTCTAATATACCTAGCCTTTTCTTTCTAATGAGAATATTGAACAAAAAGGCATTATGAGCGAAAGGAGTAAAAGAAGACTTTGTAAAATTAGTTAACTCGGGTCTACTTCATTGGGCTTATCACCTTCCCTGCTATTGATTATTTTATGTTTTTTATACTCAGCTAAAATATAACGGCAATTAGCAACGCTATCAAGAAGAATCTTGACAAACTCTGTCATAGAAGAGGAAATCAGGAAGGGGAGAATTCACATGACTTTGCGATCTGTTTTTGAATTGTTCATTCAGGAACACGAGCAGACGACATGAAGTTGCAGGTTCTGTACTGTACTGTATATAATAAATATGTGTATCTGCTGTGTGAATCCATTTGCTCCCGGTAACACGCTGTGATTGTGAATGCTTGTCTTGCTGATTTTCCGTGTTGTGACACGTTCTTCAGTTATTAGTCCTTTTCGGCATCGGTGACAAAGACTGGGCTCAGAGAACATGCTGCCCATTTTGCAAAAGAAGGGGATTTGATTACTCATTTTACTAGACAGTTCTAGGCAAGGTTGTTATTGGGTCTTCCTGGCAATTCTTCCTCGTGAGGGGTGTTTGACAGGTGTGTGCGTGCCACTTCCCTTTGTCGTGTGCTGTAGATGTGGTGTGGCTGGGCCTGCTGGAGGGGCATGCAGAATGGGCCGCAGTGGATACAACACTCTGACCTGCTCCATCTGCTGCCTTCCGCTGATGTCTCAGTCCTTGTGTCAGGATGTCTTATGGTTTGCGCTACCGGCCTCAGGAAAGATAAGAGAATTTTAATTAAATACCCAAAGTATCTCTCAATTATTTTAATGGTGTTCTTTATGATTATGCACACAATAAATAACATTTAAAGATACCTGGATTTTTTTTTCTTTCTAAGCGTGAGAACGGTTTTTACTCAGTAGCGCTTTATATTTTGTCTTCCTTATTCATAATGCCGGATATATATTTGACAATATATATTCACATTTATTGACTTTATTGAAATATTAACATTTGGTTAAAAAATTATAACCTCTTTGTAACATATTCCAAACAAAAGAGTGTAAATGATCCATATCTCATTTTTAATTGTTTTATTTTAAACATCTGGATTTTGTCTCATACTGTAGCTGAGTTTTGTTTTATGAAGTTAGATTCTTTATCTGTTATACCTGTGGTTTCCTGCATCTGTCTTCATTAAGATGTAGGATGAGTTCTGGCTGCTTCTGTGCTGTACCAGGGTAGCCCAGGTAACCAGTGGTTCCCTGCTTTAGTCAGCTTTGCTGCACTTTTAAGACCATTTTTCCCTGTTATTTTTTGGATATGTGTCACAAATAGGTGACCGCTTCAAACAATAATTATTCTTGCTTTGTACATGACTACGCCATCTAGCAATGATAAAGGATGTTATGACCCTTTTCCTCGGCCACAGGTTCTGTTTATCTCCCAGAATCACCAGTGCATGCTCAGACTAGCAACGGACACTAGTGCCCTTTTTATTTTCTAGTGGTTACTGGAGCCTCACTCAGCTGCAGGCTGTGGAGTTCCTGGTGTCTGATCTCCTCTCCGGGGTCCGGTGCTGTAACCTGTCCTGCAAACCTTCCTTCTTCCAAACCGGGGCTCTTTAATCCTTCTTAACAAGGGCTCTTGACTCCTCCTCGGGGTGTGGAAATGGTCCCTGTGCTGTTTTGCCGGTGGGCAGGGCTGACTGCCCAGGACCCAATCAAGAGATCAGGAGCTGTACACAGAGGGCCAGGTGTGGTGACTTCCAGTATTGTTCAATTGCATCCTGTCCTTCCTCAGCCCCCCCTCCCTCCCACCGTGATCACAGGTCCCTTCAAACCTGTTTGCAACCCCACATGCTACCCCTGAATAATGTGGTAACTGCCCAGCATCTGTATGAAGAGGGCCTTTGATCAGGGCAGGTACTGCAGAGGATAAGGCATGAAACTGGATCAACATAAAGCTTTCACTGGCCCCTCAACTTAACATCCATATACAGTAGCCCTTGACAGCTGTTGCCCAGGCAGCCATTATATTCAGTCTGTGACACATGTGTTAGCATATAGGTAGAAGGTACAGTAAAGTGACATCTTGTTACAAATTGAATGGAAATCGGGATGTGCAGGTTTTAGTATTTTATACAGTATACGGCAAAAGTGAGGGAAGCAGGAGGTACAACATGAAAAGACTTACAAGCCAGAAAGGTCTGCTCTGAGGACTGTCACAAAGCAGTGTTGTAATAATTGATGGATGGGTAACGGCACTACTTATGACACCATTGTAAAAGACAGCCAAGATTAGGGCATAAACAGATTTATTTTTCATTCTTTTCAAAAGGGCTGCGGTTGTTCATTTGCATGTGGCGCCCTGCAGGTGGCACATGGTGCCATTCGTATTTGTCGCCAGGTGGAAGGAGCAAGGTGGCCATTTTTACTTGTTTCGTGTTTCCATCATTGCTGAATATGAAGGGTCGATGTTTGTGCTCTCAAGACAGATACATCAGTCATCTCACTCCTTGTGAAAGGCAGGGCTGTTCAGGGATTATATACGGTCGCCGGGCTGAAGGTGAAATCCCAGATCCGTTAGCTATTTTTTATCTTTTATGTCCTCATTATCTGAACTGTCCGAGGTATTTTGGTGGATGTACTGTAATCTGGGTCCTTCAAGTGAAGATGTCTAACTGTACAAAGTGAAAGAAATGCATTTATAATAGACAGCAGAGTTGCTCTTAAATTCCTACTAGATACTCAAAGTAATGCAGTCTCTTTTATTCTTTATTTATGGAAAAAATCAAAACGCTGAGAGGCCTTAGCTATATGAAACAAAACAAATGGAGGATGAGGAACTACCTGTTGAGTGATAAGGCAGCACTTAGTGTATAATTCAACCCCATGCAGCAGTGTAATCTTGTCTGAATTGATAGGATTTTACCAAGGAAAACGTAAAGTGTCTTTTTCTTTGACATGCCATGTTGTTGGTTTTCCCCCTAGTGTCCCTGTAGCATACTGTATTTAAATTATTGTTCTTGATAGTCAGTTGAAGTGAGTTTCATTGGATTTTCCCAGCACAATCCCTTGTGGGGATTTTGACTATCACGCTGCACAACTGCATTTCTCTTCAAAACTCAGGAACAACACCCGACACCAATATTTGCCTCGGCAGTCCCCTTGTCACTGCAAAGTTGTTTCTGTAACATACTGTATACACCCAATATTAATGGACTAATTATCTGCAGTGTAACCAGGCTCACAGTATTGTGCTGAAGTTCAGTGTTTGTGTGATAAGCCCTGAGCTATGTCAGACTAGGAGTCCGGAAAATATGTATCATCTTCATTGAGTCTTGTGTTAAAATATGTAATGATAAAGTTCATACAGTATGTATTAAGATATCTGAGGCTATGAGGTATTAAAATACTTCTGCAGAGGAATTCTGTTGGGGGTTATTTTTTGTGTTTGATATTAGCTTTTTATGTTATGATGACTTGACATGTTAAAACCTTGCCCTTTTCAAACAGTACTGCTGATAGTCTCATGCCCATTGTGTGCTGTGTAACAGCTAAACAGTGCGTATAGCTGACAGATAAAAGGAACAAATCACCGTCATTAAGATTGTTTGAACTTTCTTGTCATTCATATCAGTGGGAGAAAACAAACCGATATTAAACCTCAATCTGGAATTCAATAGAACGGTGGTACTGCAAAGCTTTCCATTACCAGGTCTCTGATTCTTGAAGAAAATGTGCCAAGTGATTGGAACCAACGGTAAAATAAAAGATGGCAAATGATTCATAGATCACAGATTGTGCTGTAAGAAAATAGGAAGGAAGGAGACAGACAAGTGACCTACTGTAGCTCAGATGACTTTTGAATGAGGTAAGGAGCTTATAAAACATTGTGGTAAACATACCTATAGTAGTTATGTGTTCCATTAAAAGCTACCTTTATAAACCCCGGTTTATACAGCATGTGAAAAAGTTTACATTTCAAGCTGAAAAAGGTGCATTGAAACCAAAACAAAATCCTGATGATGTTTGAGATCAGAACAATGCCATCAATCTTCTGATGCCTTTAAATGAAACAGGAGAAATGAAATGTGACGGTGAAAAACAAAAGACAGTGACACGTTGCTGACCTGATTATATTGTACCTCAAAGTACTGGTAAAATGGCTTGTGGCAAAAAAAAAAACACTCAAAAAATAAGCAAAAAATGTGACGCTTTCTGACTGAAGAACTGGCAGAAGTTCAGTGCCTTTCAATTCTCTCTGTGCTTTATTCCCCAATAGGCTTTGTCACTCCTCAGATTAAAAATAGAGAAGAAATCATCATATCTCACATGTCATGTGACATTCTGACCTGAAACTGACAGCTCTTATTTCTGCTCCGTTCTCACATTGTTGTAGGCAGATTGGCATGTGTTTAGCATTTGTCTGAGATGTACAGTGTATATGTTAGAGAACTTAAGAATGTGAATACTTTGTGTGCAAAAGTCAGTATAAGAGGTCAGTATGTAATATTAATCAATTAAAGAGCTGAATAGGGAAACATTTAAGAAAGGAGACTAAAAACACACTTAAAATGTAAAAGACTAAGTAATTAAACCAATGTCCATATCTTCCACACTATCACCATAATGTAATGTAGATTCCCTCTGGTACTATCTAGAAAGAGCTTCCCATTGACAAAGCAGCGGAGTGCATCATATCCCTCTTTTATCCTGTCTGTAATTGGTCTTTTAATTGAAAAACCCCTTTTCGTTTTGCACTAAAGTTCTAAAGATAATTTGTAAAAGGTAGAAAGAAATACAAGCAGTTATTGAAAAATATTAAGAGCTAATTATAATAATTAAGTTATTAAGATTAATAACATTGCTGTACAGAGACAGTGGGGATTTAGAAAGGGCAGGTCTTGTTTAAGTAACCTACAGTACTACATTTCTTTCAAAATGCAACAGCAGGAATGGATACATGTGAAGTCTATGATATGTTTATTTTAGATTTCCAGAAAGTCCTTAGCTTTTCATAAAGCTTAATTTTAATTGTACTGTAGGCGTTAGGAATCCGAGGCAATGGACTGTGTGTGACTGGATGGAGACCTGGTAAATGGGAAGATAGCAGAGAACTTGTGACTGGGCTGAGTTAGAGGAGTACTGCAGGGACCCATTGTAGGCTAATGGTTCTTTGTGATATCATTAATGATTAGGAGTTTAAGGTGTAGGGAGCTAACCAAAACATGAGAACTAAAAGACTATTATTGTCTTCAGAGAATTATATATTTTTAATTAATTTCAACAGATTAAAAAATTACAATTTGGATGTTGTGCATCATTAGATTTGCCAGTTGATTAAGCCTGACCGTCTTTGATTTTCTGTAACAGTTTTACAGTATGTCTATATGCCAGTCTCAATACCTTTTGGATAATGATGCAGGCATGCTCTCCTACAGTAAAGCTCCTTCACTTACAGTATTTAGTTCAGTTTGTATATACTGTAACTGTCCTACAGAATTTGCCTTAAACGTTGCTTACTTTTCCAGCCAAATATGTTTTTTTCACAGCTGCTGTCTGATCTTCTGAGGAATTGATTTTAAATATTAAGAAGTGTACTCAGGGTCATTATTTACTTTAAATATGGTTCAATGGCTCCAGAGCCCTTTTTTATGATGATATCATGTATTTCTGTATTTCTTTATTTTACATTGCAGCTTCGATGAGCACAGGTCCCAGGCATATAGTTCTGCTGCTTCTCAGATCATAATTACTTAATTTAATATTTTGTTTGCTAAACTGTAATATTTCCAAGTATCCAGGTAATGAGTCTCTTAGACTTAAAGAAGGCTAAAAGATCCCTAGATTCACTTTTGCCACTCCAGTTCTAGGGTCATGTGCAATGTCTGTGTGGAAAACTAAACATTACATTATTAGCAATATAAATGACATGCTTGTGCAATCACCAGTGAAGCTTTCCCTGTAGATTCTCTTCTTCAAACCTCACCTATTCTTTGTGTCTATTCTTCTGTACTATCATCAGTGGCTAGGGAACCTGCCCTTTGCAACCTGCAGTCAGGTCTTTCATCTGTCTTTTTAGGTGAACTTGATCAGTTTAGCAGTTTGCTTCCAGCTTCTCTCTCATATCTTTTAAGACCAGCTGTTTCCTGATACACTCTCAACGGGCTGCATGGCTCGGCTTATTTGACAAACACATCAGTTGTTGTGAAATACAGTTAGGCCTCATTGCAAAAAGTTTTTGACAGATATGTTCCTTCGTTATTGGTTTATATGTAAATATTTAAATGTGCTGCATTCAATTATGCTTAATATAGTATTCATACAGTAGTTGTTACATCAGTGCAGTGTTCACAGTGTTTGTTGCTTAATCATGGACAGATATTTTGCATAATTTCATTGTTTATTTTTTTAACCCACCTCCACCCCCCCCAAGTTTGTGGGACTTCTTTATTTTTATTTGTTTGTTCACTCTTTCATTTTTGTTCTGATCAGACAATAACAAAAAATAGACATGATATAATTGTTTCAAAATCATTCATTTTTCTTATTTCTGTGATTTATCATTTATACTTTGCTTCCTAATTTTAGAAACACCCTAGTTCTTAGTATACTGCAGTTTATTAATACAATTGTTATGAACTGTGGTACTGTATGTGTGCTTTTCACCATTGGAAATTCATTGATTATTGCAACATTTAGCCATGATTATTCTGGTGAGCTAAGAAATAATGTCAGGATGCTTCATTGAAACAGAACTTCGTGATAGCTAATAATTTTACTTTTTTAACATACAATATTCTGCCAAACATATATTTCCTGACCAAAAGAATATTTTATTTGGTATTTTTTTGCAAGATGCCCAGAAACTGTATTTCGGGTCCTTGTCATTGTGAAAAATTATTTTAGTCTGCAAGTGTACAGATGGCACAGAATAGTGATGTTGTATCTGCTTGTGCTTTTCCTTGGCAAGATTTTAATTCTTACTAATGTGATGGCACTTAAAACCAGTCACACCCCAAATTGTCTCAAAAATCTTGTTTCACAACCTTTAGTACAACACTGTTCACCAACAGTTCTTCAAAAAAAAAACTGCTGTCTAGATTTCAGAATTTCAAATTTGAAGATCATGTCTTGAAAACTCCTTTGTAACTTGTTGTAACTTATTCTAGGGGTCTAGATATTGTTGTCTTGGCAACAGACCTTCTATTAAGACCTGTAGCAAGATGTTGCCTTCTAAGAGGGGTCAAAGATAAAACAGGCAAACAAAAGAAGGTGACAATACATGCTATATGTCACTATCATGAGAATAAATGTTGATTTGTCCTATATAAATGCCATAATCCCAAACCTCTACAGTATGTATATTTGCCAAGGGGCTTTATTTAAAGGACATTTTTTATTAACTGAATTGCCACTATTTATAATTCTTCATTGCCATTAAACAAAAGGTGCACCAGTTACTGTCAAAGGCATTTAGATATTTTAGTGCATTATTTTACCACAAGGGATTTACAGCCAGAACAAACAGTTAAAGCAAGACCATTTACAGGATATTGTCTCTCGAAGCAGGATGCTCCACTCCAGACCTCCCTTGAGCACCAAGCCACCAAACCGATTGTCTTTGAGACAGGATTTGAAATGTATCTCTTTCTGTAGTTTTGGGCCAGCAAGGGAATTATCCTCAAAGTACACTGCAAAATCCACTTTCTCTGGCAGTTCAGGGAGAGAAAGACAGATCCTAACTTCTGCTCCTCTGGCTGCTGGTTCTGTCAATACAGAAGAATTCCCATTTACTGCCTCATTTGAATTCTACCAGTCATTAATGTCACAGTGTGAGTTGTCTTCATAGGCGTAGTAACTTCATTTAGAAAAGGGTAGTGAAAAAAATGAAGCGGGTTTTAATTTTGTCCTGCAAAATGTTTTTTTTTTAAATGAGGTTCTTTGTTGTTTTTACATTTTCTCAGTTAGGCATTATATGCAAATAAGAATGACCGCAAGTGAAGTTCACAGGTAAACCTATGCTTTAATCACTGCAATAAAATCACTGACGTCAAATTATTCCAGTAGTTTAAGTGACAATGCTAGATATTGAAAAGAATAGCAGAAGACAGTATATTAGGGCAATGAAACTTAAATCTGTCTGTATGTAAATCAGACATACAGACAGAGATGAAAAAGCAGTAGAAAAGTAATGAAGCTATCTCCAAATTTTAATAGAAAAAGTAGAGGCAAAAAAAGAACTGATGAAATAAATGCATTGTCCTGGAAATAGGTATAACTATAGGACAGCTTAAATGAAATGTCTCTCAGTTTGCGAGCTGCTATAATATTTCTGACTTTTTAAAGAAAACAATGTACTTTAGAAAAAGGCTTTGTTTTTGTGCTCTTTTTTGTGCAGAGTTTTGCCATTTTTAGAGCAAACTTAAGAGGATTAGCAATTTTGTGCATTCTGTGCTGATTGAAATGCAGTGCAAAATTGATTGGATATCACTGTTGCATACTTGCCTCCCTGTTTTTTTATTGGCTTTAAAAGCTTCTTTCTTCATGTTGAAAGGTTCTAAATTTATGAGAAGGTGTATATTAACAGGGTCAGACAAATCGCTGAATGAATCAATCAGATTGAATGAATGCAGTATTGAGCTGCTTCTAGACCCTATTCTAAAGGGATTCAAAATAATATATTGGTGTTTTGGCACACATACAGTATAACAACATGATTTACTGATGTCTAGTCACTACTGGTGCCTTGATTTTAGCATTGTGTCCTTCCTTGACACTCTTACCAACGGCATTTTTTATTGTGGTTTTAGATTCCATGTTGGGCTTTTCAAATGTTTTACACCTTTGGGCGCATGCATTGTGAAGTCTTTAAAATTATAATATGAATTATGGGCATTTTTTAAAAGTTGTCTAAATTGATTCAGTATAAAGGCTTTTCTTTGTAATATTCAACTTTATTTTAAAAGGTTGCAAATTAATTATAAATGTTAAGACAGAAGACATTGCATATCGGGCGGACAAAATAATGGGCACACCTTCTACATCCAAATGCAAATGGAAAACTATACGTACAGCATGGTTTCCTGAACACTGACTTGTAAAAAACAAAGTGTGTTAACCATTTCAGAAAGAAATATAACAGGGAGCATTTAACTTCAGCTACGTAAGAGGGACATTTGGAAGCGTTCTTTTAAACGGTGAGCCTGAAAATGTGCTGAGAGAAATGAAGGTAGGCAAATTATATTCAAGAAAGGAGAAAACATACAGTGATAGTTTGTCCATAAGGACTCTTACTGAAGCCTTACTGTGGAGGAGACTGCAAAAAAGTCTCAATGGACAGAAAAGAACACAAAAGAGTAGTAACAGTAACTACAGTGGCAAAGTCAGGAGTGGAGCAAACATCATAGCTTCCTTGAATGTGAAGCCTCTGATACATGCACAGTTTATCTCCTGCTGGGATTCAATCTTCTGTCTCATAAGCATCCCCCACCACACAGTGCACTGACATGCAAACGCATCTGGTCGGTCAAAAGACTGGTCGTATAACTCAGCAGGCTTCCCATAGCTTTCATTCTTTCGGGACAGAAGTGGTTACGTCACTGTGAAAGACTTACACAGGAAAAAAAACACGTTGCACCTGCAGAAAAGAGATTTGTGGGTGAGGGGTTTGTATTTTCAGCTTCCTAAATGAAATGCCCACCTGTACTTAACATAAAATACTTCAATCAGAAAGAAGATTAAAAATAAAAAGTGACGCACTAGAATCTACCTGCCCCAAGGTCCATAGAGCAGCAGGTATACGACAAGCTTGACAGGACAATGGAAAACATGACTTCAAACAGCAGTTTTCTAGATGTGTACTCTGGGAAATTCTTCCTATCTTAGAGGAATGGAAGGATAATTCTGACACCTAGAGTGTGTCAGCATGTGTATGTTTAAATAAATAAATGACTATTTTAAAAAATGTATTCCCATTTAATATATAAAACCAAATATAAAATGTACTGTACATTTACTGTATATATACATAGAGATGTGCATGCAGCCTTGATTTTACTGTAGTAGCTTCAGATGTGTTATAGCAGAAAGGTCTAGGTTACTGCGAGTGATGTATCAGATAAAAAAAAGGGTTAGCAGGACCCGATCGTGTAGCAGCTGCATAATAAATGATGGAGAGAATCACGTTAGACATGCCCACCTAGCCTAACTTGAAGCAGGAAAGAAAGGAGCTGCTGGAATTCAAATAGACTTTCTGGCTCCCAGCAGTCGGCAGTAATAGAATGCTCTCCGGAAGATGACAGATGCAGGGAAAAGATGCCGTTTTGCACAGCCCAGATTGGTTTCAGCCGCCAACTTATTGGCGTGATGGAGTGAATGGGAAAGCAGCTGGCATGGAAGGTAGGATTACAAACGCCATCACATCGTTATGAATGTAATTAGAAACTGACCATGACAGAGCATATGTTAGAATGCCCTGTGCTTGATGGAAGAGGATTTGTTGCTAGGCACTGAAAGGGGTTGTGTCAGTCAAACTGCCGAAAAAAAAAGATTATTTGTTGTCTTTTTTGCTGTGGCTATCTATCAGAATTAGCAGCATGGATCTTTTTTTTTCTCTTGCTCTTCTTCTCCTTGTTTTGAAGACTTAATGTTACAGTCCTCAGTGGGGGAATACCGTCTGAAAACAAACCATTGCTGTGAAACAAATCTGCTTTAAAACAGTCATCAACTATTAATAGACTGCATGTAGTTATGAAAAGAACTGGGGAATGAGATTTTTTCAGGTAAGCCAAAAACAAAAAAAAAAGAAAAATAATAGTCAGTCTAGCTTTGGAAAGTGGGTTAGAAGGAAAGAAAGAAGCAAAAAAATATTCCCTGTAGAAATTGCCAGAGAGTGTTACAACCACTTGGGCTTACTGATAATACCGTATCTTGTAATGTATCCTTCCTTACTTTATATGATGTTATGAGTGCAGCAATGTGAGTTTATTGCTGCTGATTCCACTTTGTTTTATTTCACAAATGTTTTTCTTTAATTCGTTTATTCCTGAAGAGGTGGGAGTGTACAGTAGCAAAAGAAAAAAAAAACTCAGAAATGGTCCAGCAGTATTGTTTTAGATAACTGCTGCATCTGTTTCAGCAAACCAAACTATACTTGCATTTTGCCAACTTGATGCCTCCCCAGCTGCTCTCTGATTTTGTGCTTAATTACTGCTCCTAATTTCCCTATATCAGCTTATTTGTAAAAAAAAAGCTTTGACATACAGTAATGAGACTTGACAGCTAATTTTGAAGCTGTTTAATATTTGGAAACATGTAGAGTGAAACCTAGGATTCCCTGACTGATGCAAACCGAGACTTTTCCATTGTCCTCAAAGGCTGCATGTTTTTGGCATGTCCTCAGCTGTGATCTGCTTTAGGCAAGGTGCAGCTGTGGCATATTTTGCTTTAATAAAAAAAAGCTTTAGAGAATCTGGACAGAGCAAAGCAGAAGTTGCGTTAGATTTGGTTTGATGATGATTGTGTGAAACAAATCTGGATCGCCTTAGAAAAATCCCAGCTGTAAGGTTTCAGAGCATTGTGTCGTTTGTGTATTCAGAATGCTACTTTCTGTAGTACGTGAAAATTGTTAGCTTTGTCTTGTAGGGTAAATCATTTAATTGGATAATCTGACAGATGACCTGAAATTAAATTGAACTAGAAGCAGGTGGTTAGAAAAAGGACAGTTCTAGACTTTTCTGTAGTTGAAACTTGAAAAGAACACAAAATCGCAGAACTGCTTCCTGTCTGGGACCTGGTGTCTAACGTAATTTACCTCTCAGCGATTTCGATTTTACTTGGCACACAGATTTATACAAATTCTAGTGCAGTTAATTAGAAGAAGGTGGAGTTGCCGTATCCTTTCATTTGAGTGACATGGCCCTGTGGAATGGCAGTAAGCGCTGCTGTCTCATAGCTGCTGGGTCCTCAGGCAGTTGTGCGAGGGCTTCTCAGGGTCAGTTTAGCCCCAACACACAATCCAGTTCTCAGCCTTTTAACAGCTAGACTGGATATAATCCTACAGCCAGCAGCACACTTAACCCCAGGGACGATTGCAAAGGGGAGGACAGAATCTGCCACCTGTTGCAGGCCCAGGAGGGCAAAGAGGCCTCTGTCCTTGAGATATGGGAGTGACAGTCTCTTAACCCTTCGTGTGAAACCAGACAACCTATCACTTCTCAGGTCCAATGAGAACTATCCAGTCCTTGACCACACTCCACAGTGCAAGCTGATATCTCTTCTCCTGGCTCAGTCGGGGGAGATTTACAGCTTTGCTAAAATGAAAAAAAAAAAAACTTGCTGTAACACAAAGAACAAAAAATAGGTCTTGACTAGGAGGGGGAAAAAAGCTGCATTACAACAGACTTTTGATCTTACATTTTTCTGAGAACTATCATGCTTGAATCGACTGGTGGGAGTAAGTGTTATAATAGTGTTACTATTTTGTATTCACTAAATAGTAGTGGTGACAGCCACTGATTGCTCATTCTAATAGGCTGCAGTGTTGCGTACTGTAGGTCTTTGCCCAGAAAATATTGCTTAAAATGTAATGGCAATAACATAGAAATGACTCCTTATTTCCCTTTCAGACATTGTTGTTAAAGAGAAGCAGTCCAGTGTAATTGCATTTTGTACATTCTGAGGAGTGTTGCTCGTTTTAATAAGCCATCCATCCATTTTTAGTTACTACTTTATCCTTAGAGGTTTGCAGTGGATCAAAACCCTGTAAGCACAGCATACAAGGCAGGATTATAACCTGGAAAGGACACAAATCCGTAATAAGGCTCTCTCGCGAACCAGCAAACAGGGAGCCACTCCGAGATCCCAATTAACCCAGACAGCGTGTGCAGTATTTGGACTGTGGTAGGCATCTAGAAAAAATCCACAGGCACAAAACAAAACACACAGGACAAACATGGACAAATGCATAAACTCCACACAGACAGACTACTCTTAATCCAGGACCATGATGCAGTGCTGCCCACTGTACCACCCTGAATTGATGATCACAATAAAATAATTTAATCCCATTACGACTAATGAGCAACGGTTTGGTTGGATCACTTTACTCATTTTATTATTTAATAGATGTGAGTCCTGAATGCAGTATCCTGTAGCATATCGAACAAACTGGGACAGGAATCTATGTTAGATGATGCTGCCTTGTCCTGAAACCTTTTGTTAGAAAGTCTTAGCTTGAAACAAAAGAGTGATTATATGGAAAACGTAATTATTCTTAATCTGCAGCATCATCTTATAAATATTAATACACTAATCTTAAAGCATACAAAGCTTGGTAGAATTTTAGAATATAAGCCTGCATTTTAAAGCCTATTAAACTGGGACTTTGCAATTGTTCTGTCTTAATACAGTGGCTGTATTAAGACTTTTAACATCTTTTCTCAAGAGACAGAACGGCGTGTTTTTGGGCTGAAATATTTGAAGCAGTAATAAAGCTAACAATGTCTTCAGCACAGTAGTTTCTGAGTTCATTAGCAAAAAAAAGGTTTAAAGAAACTGACTTGTTCTATTTTGCTGCTCTTATTACATTTAGGTAATAAAAATCAAATAATCTGGGTTGGAGTTTAACAAGAATAAGCGTTATAAAATTAAATTCAAGGTGTTGGGCTCCTTATATATTCTAGAGTACCACAAAACTTATTTTTTGTTTATGTACTGTATTGTGAAAATTCCCTATTGTTTTAAGTGTTCTACTTACAAGGAACATCTAAGTCTTTTAGAGGCAGTTGTGGCAAAACATTTAAAGAAAATATGTTATGGTGTTTAAACTCCTAATGTATTTTTTTTTAATTTGCTATAGGCTTACAGCAGGGTGATGGAGAGATCAAAATGACACTAGTGTGATTGCAGCCTTAGGTTTTGAGAGAATGTACAGTATGAATTTAAAGGGCAGTTCTAGTGCATTACTCAGAAGAGGGCACCATAGTTCTAGTTCTCTGTATTGTTTATAATGTACCACAAAGTGTGTTAGATAAGATACGAGCTGCACATCTACTAACATAAATTGTATAGCATATCTTTTTAAGGCACAGTATGTGTGTGTTACAGTATGAGAGGTGATAATATATTTATCACCTTTCGTGGTACATCATCTCAAGTTACTGTTCATTCCAGTTTTGGAACTTGAGAACAAGTATTACTTTGTCAATAGTTAATCAGTAAATGAACTGATTCATGTTTTCCACAATAGATTTTTATTAAAGCTACTCCCAGATTTTCTGTCTGTACAATTCTGGTAGCATTGAAATACTGTACTTTACTGATTGCTACTGTAAGTTTGTTTTCTGCCACATGGTTTGGAAAATTGTAGAAATAAAACTATGGCAGAAAATGTAAATTAACTGTCTGGGGAATTTAGGACTTCAGTTTTTCATATTTTTATTGCTATATGTCTAAGAGGACATTTATAAACTTGTAAAACATAAAAAAGCTGTACTGAAACATAGCATTTTAGAAATGCTATGTATTTTCTTCCAATCATAATGTTTTTGTGAATCAGTGGTGAACATCTTTGGGACATACAGTAGATCCTCAAAAAACTATAGGCTCAGGAGTTTCAGACATTCGTCATTAAAGTAACAGGCCATCCCTTCCCTGTTTTGAATAGAAAGTACACACACACCTTACCTTACACACACACATACTGTACCTTATTTTGATCTGCTTCTGAGACATTGTCTGTACTTGAGACTGTAACAATTTAACTTCTCATTGATCTGTATTATTTCTGCCTGCTCAGAAAAAGACACTTTTGCCCTTTTGTTAAATTGTTACTCAATTTAATTTGTGATAGATTAACATGTCGTACTTCTGCTTGTTTACAATTTATTTAGTGTTTGCTAGAGGACAAATGATAGCATAATTGGAAAAAAATCCATCAAAAGAATATATCTTACTGTGGTGCATGGAATTAAATGGAATGCTTATTACAAGTGATCTTTGTCAGCAAAATGGTTTCTTCATTTAGAATCTCTGCAAGCAGAAGTTGGAAATAAACTTATTTCTAGCCTATTTCTAATTGTCCTTAAACTAGAAGATGGGATCTTTTTTGCAAAGAATGTGTAATGTGCCAATATATATACAGTATATAAAACCAGAAACATTCTTCTATACACAGAGCATGAAATGCCCATCATGAAGTATTTAAAATCAACAATTTTCAGATTTTAACATGCATCCCTAACTGCACTGTAAGCATTACAAGCATGGTGATGCAGTTAATACACTTGTTTTGCAATGCACTGTTCTTGTGTAAGATATACTGTACACTCCATATGACTTTGTAATGCATGCCATGAAAAGCATAAACTTCTAGACATGGAGGGTGTGGCAATGATTTGGATATATCAGCATGATTTAAGTGAATTGTTAGTCATTTTCAGTAATAACTGCATGTTAAACTCTGGTAATTATGAAAAGAAGTAGGGAGATATGTAGGGACACTTGGAATTGCTTTGTAGCTGGAGCTTGGCTACCTGGATTTGAGTTATGCAATGAGAATCTCTGTGCTAGTCGGCATCATTGTTTCAAGAAAATATATAGTATATTGTATTGCTCTGGCATTAATTATACAGTCTTCCATTATATTATATGGAACATATTTGTGATTTGTTGATTGTGCTTTTTCTGGAAAACGATTTTGCTTGCCCTGAAAATTCAATGTGCTGTATTAATTGTTGTATCTATTTCAGTCATTAAGGTGAAACAATTTAAAATGTAGCCACTGTGAGCTGTGTTGAATTTTGTTTTATTGACCATAGTTTATTGATGGATTATTGATAGAGCAAATGCTTTTTCAAATGTCAACAATCATCTTCTACCCATTGGAAGTTCAAGTAATTTTCACTTTTCATTAAAATCACCATTGCAAGCCTGCTGCTTTAAGCTTCCTACCTTCTCTATTGCCTAGAAAAATCACACTGCTTTTAATTCTCATTTGGATGTTAATCTTTTGACAGGTACATCTTCTGATATTTGAAACAGGCTTTGTAAATCTAAACCATTCACAAAGAGCATATTTGCACATGGATATTAACTCCTCCATTGTAAGAACTATTGTGTTGTGCAATTTTGCATTTAATAGATGTAAATATACCTACAAAAAAAAGTTTCAGAGTATATCAATCTGAAATATTATATACTTCTTACCTGAATTCAAAAAGCTATTTTAAAGGAGTGTTTTATCTGAGCTTGTAATACCCTTTTTAGATTTTCATAGACCTTCAGTCAGCAATGCTGACATCCTTCAATTATAAGAAGTACTGTATATGTTTGTCAAGATTGTGTAAGGATTACCACAGATAGCTTTTGGGCCATTCCACTTGATTTTCTGTAAATACCAGACAAAATATTGGAGGTGGAGGGAGGGAGCTAAGTTACCTTATGATTGTATATATCTATATTGAATTAAATATACAGTATATATATATAACTTTTAAAATTTGTCAGGTGCCTATAGGCATCTTTTATGTGTTCAAATATGATTAAATATTGTGGCCTTAGTTGCATTTTAAAATCTGTTGGTTTTAGGATTATTTTGGAGGTTTACATTTGGAAATCTTTGGATTAGGTGGAAAGCCATTGACATGTAGATTCAGTTAATCCTTTGGAAGTTCCTGTGTAAGGAAGATCCTGGTACAGTATATCTGAGTGAAAATAATAATAACATTCCGTGAGCTATGACCCAAGTGTGCATGGTACATCAGTCTTTTCAGACACTATGAGATGCAGAAACATTGCATAATGTATCTCGTCTTACACTATCAGTGAACATCTTTTTGTTTGATATGTGCTGGGTTTACTGAACATGGAGCATATGAGAAGAGTATTCTGATATCTATAGCTGCTACAAAAGTGATAGTATTACAGTTTCCCATCCCACTTACTGTAAGCATTGCTGAACTTTGTCTCTGGTTTGGCTGCTACTTTAGGTGACATGATTTCTCCTTAGGCTTTGTGGTGATGCACTTTTTTAACTGGGGAGAATACGATTGGTGATTGGTCAAGAAGCTACCAGGTGGAGTACCCACACCCTGCAGGTCCTTGATTGGTTAGTCATGTTGTTGGATGATTGAGCATGCCCTGTGACTTTTAGGGTTAACTCCACATGTGCTTGTTCCTTTGCCAAACATCCAGGCAACAGCAGTGGACATCCATCTTGAGGGAGTATTAATAATACATCTGTCCTGGGAAAGCTCTCCCTTACTTGCTTATATGCAAAGGCAGCAGGTTGTTTGGTCCAGGCACACAAAGATTTTTGGAAATACTTAATATCACTTAATTCTAAGTAAAATAATAGGCCCTGTCCCTACATGGGGAAAGCCTGAAAAGTTGCCCAAAGTTCTCAGACTCTGGTGAGGACTATAAATCATACATGGGACATTGAACATCTCATTCTAAACCATACCTTCCATCGTAAAGAAATTCAAGGACAGTTGGAAAGTCTCTTCCTCAACAGGAAAATGACAAGCAATTTTGAGCTCTAAAAAGTGATTTGGGTTATGGGATCTAAATTAGTCCCAGTGTTAAAGACTGGGGATCTTTAATGGGATTGTAATGTCTCTGGGACCACCATTTTGTGTTGAGTTGATGAATGTGGTGTCCATGGCAGATGGCAGCATAAAAACAACAGACAAGTAAAATGTAATAAAAAACGAGCTGCAGATGATCCAAAGAACACCACCACATCTATGAAGCTTAGCCACATGGCCACTTCTAGAACTTGTCTTACTGATACTGATACTGGTACTGGTACTGATGTTATCAGAAGCAGAATGAATTCTGACGTTTCCAGAAACAATTTATCTACTTATGTAAACGAATCTGCCTTCTTGCTTATTGGGTTGCATTTCATTAAGCAGAAAGACAAAACACAGCCGATGTAATCAACCATTTCATCAGGAGAAAAAAAAGTGAAAAGTCTTAGAATTGGCCAAGTCAACCTCCTGCTGGGATGTTCAGCCATTCTGCCTATGCAGCTTCAGAATGGCAGAGCATCCCAGGTTGGTAGAAATTGTTCAGAATCAGTTGATCTGAACAGCGCAACACTCAACATAATGCTTACCAAATCATCCGCATACTGTAAGTTGTCTTTCAGCAGATGTATCAAATAAAAAATGGCATTCATCAGTGAATAGAGTACTCCACCACCCTCTATGTCACCACCTCAGATGTTCTCCAGCACATAGAAGCTGGTGATTTTATTTTTATCTATCAACATTTCAGGCCTGAGCAGTGTCCGAACAACACCATTTCTCTCATACATTTGTTGTTGCTTTATGTATTTGCCTAATGCTGTAACCAGTGCTGTCTCCAAACAGTTACACAGAGGACTGGGTGGATGTGATGGTCCTGGCTTGATATGGTGACCCTCTGCCCTTCAGGACACAGCTTGTCCCAAGCAATGTTTCCTGGTTTCTCAGGGCTGGACTGCTGATTCCTAAAGCAGAACATCTCATTCTCCAAGCAACTTTTGTCACAGACAGGCTGCCTTCCATCATGCTGATAGCAACCAGGCCATCTTCATTACTCAGGCTGGACATTTCCGTATCTCTCACTGCCTGTTTGTGATGGGTGCAGCTCTGCTATGTGCCTACTGAGATTGGATCACAATCGCTCATGGACTCAGAGCATACACAGCACCATAGATAATAGGGTGCCATGCTAAGCCACAAGACAGAGTCTGCTGCCATGGGAGAATTCAACTGTCTACATTTGTGGAGGATTATGTCACCAGCACAGCCTCAAACGAGCCCCCATTTTTTTTGTTTTAATTGCTGTGTATACAGATTCTTAATCAATTTGAATTTGATATCTCAAATATCAAACACAGAGCACCTGGTATTTTTATGAGCTCCCATCACTTGAGCTCAGTATTTTGTTATCCCTACTACTCCAATTATCAACAAAGCTATCTGCTTACCATTCAAAATCTAATTAATATTATGTATGTGCCCACTGAGGTCTGATTGAGCACGTACTGTACAGTACATGAGCCTCAACACATTGTTTTTCATTAGTATGCAGTACATACACTCGTGCTTATCATACAGTCTTTGTCAAAACAACCTTAAACATTTTTCTCTGTTAATGTTTAATTTTTATCAAGGTTATGGAGGAAACTGTGCATATGTGTTATAAATACATGTATATATTAGTACAGTAAGTCAAGATTTACTGGTAACTTATGTTTAAAGAAATGTATTTATAGGGGTTGTTTTCACCCTGGTCTCTACCAATCATGTGTGGTGAGCGTTCTGGCGCACTTTGGCTGCCATCACATCATCCAGGTGGGGCTGCACATTGGTGGTGGTGGAGGGGAGTCCCCATTACCTGTAAGCATTTTGAGTAGAGTTTCCAGAAAAGCGCTATATAAGTATAAGGAATTATTATTATAGCCTCAGTATCCCATAGCATACAGTGTATATAACGCACTCATGCACATTGCTGGATTTTGGTTACTTGAAAATCAATTTAAGTGCGGTAATTTTTACATTAAGTTCCTCTTTTATTCAACACCATCAGTGCAAAATGAATTACAGCAGGGTGACTTACAGTATATGCAGGTGGTCCCCATTATATGACTAAAATGGTGTTTTGGTGGGATGGGGACAAAATTTCAATGCCCGTGTCTGATCTCTTCTGTAGTACTTGAGTGATAAAATAAGCAGATACAGTATATCGGTATTATTGTTATGGAATGGACAGCAAACATTTCTTTTCTTTTTTTAGTTCAGAATACCACATTAAAACACCTAAAACTAAGATGTTATTAGTGAAAGGTGATTCAGTAACAGGACATTTTTTCTAGTGATGATCATCATGCAGTTAGTGGTAAAATGCACAAGCACAAAATGCACAAGACGAATATTTAAAATAACACTATCACTATTGAGATTGACAGTGCTCAGGTTATTTTCTAACATATCAAAGATGGGATAAGATGTCTAAATTGGAAATATTAAGAATCTCGTTCACAGAAGTACTGTAAGTACATGTGTAGGATATTCATACCTTGTCGGTGTCTACTAATACTATGATTAAGAAGTCATCAGTTAATGTCAGAATTACATGCACTTCATTGAGATTTGTTATCTTCAATTTATTGAATCTGTCAAGAAGTTCAGAAGAAACAGCCTCTCCATATATTTGCAAAAAAAACGGTTTCCAATGCTTTCCGATTTCAACTTCAATTTTAATTTTATTTTGTTGCATTCCACATTTCAGGCAGGGCTCATTTGAACAGCAGATTAATATTTTATATTGTGCAAAGATAGTTGAGCAAAAAATCATCTGCTGGACTGGAGTAGAGTCACCTATTAGATGTGGGTAATAGTTACTGAAGTGCCATAGAATTGTTTTACAAAGTTTCCGTTTCAATCATGAATAAATACCCTAATACTTTGGGACAGGATGACAATGTCTGCAACCACACAGGGTGTATTGAACTGACAAAGTAAAATTAAAGGTTAAAATTGTTCTTGTTCCAACCCAGAAAAGCTTCTATTTGAAAGACGTGCTACAGAAAAGCATTGATTTTTGTTGACAGACTTTGAAGTCTTTTTGGTGGAGTCTGGGGGAAGACACAGCTGAATTAAAGAGTAGCTTCAGGTACAAATGCCTAAGGTAACAGTCTAAGAAGAATTCTGTGCAAAGTCATGCTGTGCCTTTGGGTATCTAAATTATTTGTCATTTGTTTTTCTTGAGGCAAGTTAATGGCGCAGAGCATCCACCCAGACTGCACAGATCCCACCTTTAATGGCACAGGGAAAAATGCGGATTTTAAAAATGACCTGAAAAGTAAATTGTGTGAAATAAAGACCACAAAGTACATGAGTATTCGAGACAATATATATTTGAAACACCTTTTGGTTGATTGCCAAGCATTTTCAAAATGCATTTTGAAACTAAAAGACGTGCTGACAGGTAATTGTACTGATCAATTATAACATCCTTCGAAAAAAGGGGAAACCTGTGCTGTACTTTGCATTCCATTTTTTATTTGAAAGTGAACATTTATTGACTATCTTTATAAAGTCAATGTAAACATTTGTACAGTATTTTCCAGATGTTATTTCATGGTTACGCAGTTTAATGACAAGTGTAGCTGTAGCATTGATGGTCCTTTTGAAAGAAAATTTCAAACTTCTAATAAACTGTTCTACTGTATGTGCATCATTGAAGAAGCAAATTTTATAGCCCATTGAGGATGGAGACAATTCATGTCTTTATTTCCATCTATAGTATTAGATTGCTTTTCTCCATTATATTCAATTCCATTCTTTTTTTCACAGACTGTCAAGGTCACTTGAAATGTATAGACTTATTTCAAGGTTTGCAAAGAGACTGAAATTGAATTAAATTGGAAACAGGTTTACAATCCAAAAAAATCCAAAAAGAATTGCTAACTTTTAGCCAGCTTTTGATGTTGTCGGCCATGACCGAGACTACAATGTGTGCATGTATGTTTATGGCTTTGAAATTTCCATCTTCCTAATTACTGTGTTACAGTATCTCTGTGCTTGGGAATAAGTCTTACTTTGAAAACGCATGTTGTACAGTAGCTCCTTAATATGTAGTGAGAAGTACTTTGAGAAATTCTTGCAATTTGCTAATCATAGATACAGTATGTTGACATGCATTACTGATCACTTCCTGTAGAGACTGTGCTCATATTGTACACATTAACCAAGAGACTATGTAAATGTCTGAAGTGTTCCCTTGTGCTGTTCATCATCTACATTTGGAAACTCTGGACTGATTAATACTGTTAGCACCAAACATGATTAAATCTAAGACAACAGTTTACAGTATATGACTTTGTCAACTTACTGTATTGTTAAGCTTAATCTAAGGCGTGTTATGAGTTGTGCATAAAGTTTATATATGCTTTTGTGACACACAGGGGGTGGTGTACTTTAGCAGTGTTCTTTTACTTGGCAGGTAAAAATAAAATAGACTAGCACAGCTGTCAGGTTCAAAATCAGCGTTCTTTACAGTGTGGGTAAAACAATCAAATTTGCAAAACAGCAGCGAAAGCTCAGCTCTTCTTTGAGCTTCTGTCTTCTTTAGCTCCTCTCTATCAATAACTGGGTAGCTAAGCTGTTTATTGGTTTTCACAATAAGGTCTTTCTCTGCGACCCTTTCAACAAGCTTCTGAAGTGTAATCTCTCTCCAAGAGCCTTCCCTAAGCTTCAAGTCTCTCTCGGAGACTCCTCACAAAACCCTTCCAAAACAATCTTCTCTAGGCTTATTTTTTGCTCAGTGACTCTTCAATGCAAAATAAATTCACATGTCCATGGGTCAAGTGCACCTGTTGTTCTGTTAGCACCTTCTCCCTCTGCTCTCCTGCAGTACAGTGGCTCTACTCTCTCTCTTGGTTTTTCATTCACCACCTGACCAGTTATCTTCTCCTAGCTGGTCAGGTGACAGAGGGTGGCAGGTCCAGAAAACATAGTTCAGACCAAATCTTCCACTCTGGACTTTCCATCCCCATTACAATATACAGTATTTTGCTGATGCATTGACAGTTCTGTACTGTACATTTTACTCACCTCGTGTTGGAAATGCAAAGAATATGTATGAAAAACAACAATCTGTACTGTATTTATAGAATGATCTCTGGCAACTTAAATGTACCGTATTGTACTGTACAGTATGTTTTACATTAAAGAGATAAATATCTGAGAAACTAACTTGGAGGTACAGACCTGTATTTTGAGGTAGTTGACAAGGGCAGCACAAATGTTATTTCTAACCTCAAAATGATTTGTGTCCTTGCTAATTGTTTTTAATAGAAGAAATGAAGTGACCCAGCACTGACCAACTGATGTGCTGCAGTTTCCCTGGGATAATGTCTAAACCTGATTTTGAATTCAGAAGGAAGAAGAATGTCAGGCTGTTAAAGATTATGTAGTAGTTTATTTACTCAGATACAAGTATCTCTGTTTGTTGGAACTTTATTTGATGAATTACAGGATTTTATATTGTAAATGGGGAATACAGACTGCCACACTCTTCAGTGTGGTAATTAAAAGCATTTCCAACACTGCTGTTTGTGTGCAAATTGTTTTGTCTTGTGACAATATAACTCAAAGGTTTTTTACATCAGGACTGACTCTTAATATCAACAACTAGAACAGCTTTCTGCTTTTGAATAATGAATAATGCGGTAGATGAAGACATGAAAACCGATAGAAAAAAAAAGATTGTATTAGAAAATTATTACTACTCTGCAGTGTATAATACAGTATCCATGTTGGCACTGTTACGTGGCCAGCAAATCAGAAGCAACACATGTGCACTCACAAAACAGTGATGCCACCTGGCTCCAGACCTGCACTAGACTTGGGGATACCAGTAACTCACTAATAAGGTCAGGGTAATATGGACAGTGCAGTGTAGAGCAGCATTTAATTATGGATGGAGAAGGCAGAGCAATAGTTATTACTTTATACAGTCTTACTAAATCATGTATATGTTCAGTCTCTCAAAGTCAAGGTACCCAAAATATGCAATCTTAATAACCTATCCCAGTGTTGTGATCACGGTTACCATTCGTAAGTCTACATCTCCTATAGGCAGTGTTACTGTAGATACAGTTTCCTTTGTTTTTATGTGAAATCGTACAAAACTTAAAAGTACTGTTTGGCCCTTAAAAAAGTGAAAAAACTTTATTGTGTCTCAGTCGATCTTAAAATCACGAAATCTTGTTTTTTTTTCTATTTTCCTCAGACATGTTCTCTTTGTTTCTTGAACACTGTAATAAATGTTTGTCTACTTTTCCAAAGAGGCAATTGTGAGGTTCACTCAGACCTGTACATATAGGTTTGTTGTGTTCCAGCTTCGAGAATTGTACTAGTCTTCAAGGCTTTTAGAGCAAGGCCATTTCTGTGGCAGTTTTATTACATCAAAAGCATCATTTTAATGCCCGATACTTTGTAAACTTCAGAATATAAAACACGTTTAAAGCCTGAAGTCATAAGAATGTAAACTACAGTATATTCTAAATGGTGTAATATGTTGAGTCTCAGAGGCATATTTCAGGTACTAAAGGCAATGTGTATTTTGACAAGTAATACAGATAAAAACATTTCAAATACATTTGTCCATCGTTTTCAGGCATTATAGAAAACAAATGAGCTCAACACACAGGTTTCCTGACAAGGAACCTTAAATACCATTGTTCAGGAAGAAAAGAGAGTATAAATTCTAATCTTGCATTCCAAATCAGTAGTTATAATAAAGTGGCAAGCAGGTGTATCCAAAGGCTTTTACAATTGCAAAAACATTCCTTTTATCAGTCAGCATCACTTCATATTGTATTGCATGTCCACTAGAACTATTTGGTTTTGCACATATTATAATGCTCGTTTCCCATTTGGCAAAGCTGTGTTGTAGATTTCTTGTGTCTCTTATTTGGATGAAATAATTATTTTTATGTTCAGTTAGTTCCGTTCATCACATGTCAGTTTCTAAAAGCACATGTTTCTGATGTCGTGCTCAGAGCTGCAGCCAGCAAGTAAAAGTAAAAAAGTCTAAACTTCAGAGCTGTCATTTTGTTTATAATTGCAGAATGGAAAAATAAGATTTCTTCACAAAGCAAGATGGTTGATGCCCTAGTGCCCTTTTGTTTTGATGTTGATATACTGTATGGCCTGGTGCTGTTCAAAGTTTGTTACTGCCACAGTGACTTTAATATTTTGTGACACTGTGCCTTTGAAACTGCTTGTGGTTTTAAAATTATTATTAATACTTAGCTTGCCTGAAACGTTAATTATGTTAACTGTAATGCGTTATGATTACATCCTATAAGAACAATGCTGAGCAGATAAGGTGTCAAAGATGTGGTGAAAGCAGCTGTCTCTCCATCAGGATTCCAGTCTAAGGTGATACCAGATGACAGGGCTCTCAAGAAATTTCTTTTTCTTGAGAAATTCTCCAGATCAAATGTCAATTGTTAAATGACATTGTGTAATGAAGATCATTCTCCATGCAGATTGGGGGCGTAACGACAGCCCTGTTATTCATGGTTCCAGCCACCTGCGTATCCTGAATGTAATGAGCTGCAGAAGAAAGTCTTCCCCTGCACAAACCAGTGCACCCAGACACTTCCATTTTGACTTTCTGTCCTTAGTGCTGTAGACGCGTAGGAGGCTATAAACACCATTTTCATAACACTTCAAATGCAATTCTAATGATATATTTTGTTTAGAAAGCTCCATATTACAGCATTATAATTGATGTGATTTAAAACTGAAGAGAGTACTGTACGTGTTAAGTAAAAGAAGCATCACTTACAAGTTCTTCACATCCTGAACTTGAGGATGAAGAGTGTGAGGTTTTACCTTACTCACATGACATCCAGGATCTTCCTGTGGCTTCACTGTGCTTTACTATACTGGGTCATGGGAATACCATGCTAAATGTGTCACCGTAAAAGGAACACCATGGTGTTCTCTTGGTTCAGTGTAATACAGTGTAGTGAAACTAGGACACTGCAGTAAATTCGTGGTAAAACAGTAAAAGTGTAAAACGTCTATGGTAAATATACCATGGTAAAGGACAGTAGTAAGGAGAGCCTTGTGTACTCTCTCCTCTAATACCCTTAGGAGGGCCACTTGGCCTTACAGAAGAGTTAGCTGCAACTTCAGGAGTGACATACAGTATGTCTTGGGGTGAGACCCAAGAGCCCCCATTTGGCAAGCTAAAGATACTGACTCCAGCAGCCTAACTGGTCTTTTTGTGAGCGTACTGAGGAAACCCCAGCCATGTCTGACTAATGACTGACTAAGACCAGCAGTGTCTGAACCACAGGGGCTCTGTCAGAGTGAGCACCTTAATTCAGTGAGCCAATCTGAAGCCCTTCTGAAATGTTTTTCAGTGATATGCAACAAGCATGTGGGACCACTAGTTCAGTTTGGAAGGATGAAAGAGGCTTCAATGAAAGACCTGTTACACATAAAGAGCTAGTTTAAACACCTGCCTATTACATTTTTGATTGTCCTGTTCAAATTAAGGGTACAGTTTGTCTTATTTTTTCGGGTTTTCGAATTTACAACGAGAAAGAAAATAGAAAGATTTCAGCTGAAAATCCATAACTTTAAATTTCCTTTAGCACAAATAGCACAAACCAGTTTGAAACCTTTCTGACCAAAACATTCATTAAAACCTGATCCATCTTGATCGTTTCCTTGATACCAGTTGATATTTCATTATTAATGAGAGCCACTGAAGCTTTGATGGAAGGATTGTGAAAGTGATATTTCACTGCAGCCTTAATGACATTTTCAAGCTAATTATTTTAGCAGTCAGAATGCTAATACAGTCACCTTTGGCCAACACATGAATATATAAGTAACTTTATTAAGCACAGTAAAGATTACCGAGTAAGAAAGATCTTTTCTCCCTCATATAATGGACTGTTGGCATCAAGTGCTGTCTTATTACTCAACATATAACATGTTGTTAGGGTGTTGATTTGTTTGTCATCGATCATGGGAAATTTTCAGTTTAAACGATATCTACAGCATAATCTTTCCTGCATTTGCATCTGATTAAGTGACTTATCTAGTTCCAGTTGTCATTGTAATACCTCTTTCATAAATTATAAATAAGGAGTCTTAAACTGATGCGGCATTTCTGGCTTATCAGAAACGTTATATTATTCGCAGTGAAGTGCTTTAAAACCAGCTTTGATTTTGATGCTCTTGGAGCATGTCCAAAATATTTTATGAAGGTCCTTGAACTCACTGAGAGATTCTCGGTATTTCTCTTTCCAAGATAATACTGTTAGAGGCAGACTAGTATTGCTGCTGCTTAGGGCTGAAAAGATATACAGTACATGTCAAAGCACAAAAAAGAAGGCTGGCAGTCTATATTTGCTCATTCACTAAAACATGTCACAAAGTTTGATCTCTTAATATCATATTATTATATGTAGATATGTATAGGGGTCTTTCTATACATCTCTGTGTATATACTGTATATTGTATATATGAGCAATGAACATTTTTGCCTATATTCCAAGCTTCCAAGCATTTGTCTGGCTTTAATTCATTCTTTGCTTGCATTATAAAACTGTTGCTTTCATATGTTGGTTTAAATTAATATGGCAGGGAAATGAAAAATGTAGTCTTGCTTTCTGTGTTCGCTATTTAGAATAATCTTTTAAATATTAAATCCTGTTAGGTTTAATGATTTTATGTCTGTCAAGGTGTTATTGTCTCTCAGAATTGACATTTTGTTCCTAAGTTGTATGAGTTTGCAAAACCATAACTGTGATTTTATGTATTATAGATCTATCAACAAATTCCGACTATTCTCATTTAACCATTCTGTATTTTTACAGATATCCCCTGCAGATAAATTAATATTTTGTGGGACCCCTTGCTTAGAAAATTTTCTCTTTCACTGCAGTTGTCTGAAATGATTTATCTAATTAAATCTTTCTTTCTATATAATATTTCCCTTTTTATTTACCTTTTTAACCCTAGGCTGACAAACACGAGCATTACTGTCTATCTTTATAAAATAAAGAACGGGTTTAAAAAAATTATAACCTTTGCTCATTGGGATTTAAACATGAATGTTGCTGTTTCTCACTCTGCAAGATTTTTCACAATGTAAATCTGTCATATTTGAAGCTATCTATTTTCAGAGCTGTCAGTCATTTTCATGCAGATCCTTGACCTAAAAATGCTGGTTCCAGTGTAAATGTGCCAGTGGTACACTTCAGTGAGGTCAAGGGTATTTTGTTTTTTTATTTTAAGTAATTTCTGTTGATTTAACATATTTGCCAAGGACCCAACTTATAGTAGGTACCTGTTTAAGAGTAAGATGTTATCACACACATGAAGTTGAGAGACTGGAAATGCAGTATGTTTGTAGAATGAGCAGATTCAGAGCAAGTGTAAAATGAGATCCCATGAGCCAGCTAGTGTAGGTGTACTGTAGATTCAGTAGTTTCAGACATATTTCCCTTGCTTTCCCAAGGTATTGAGGAAGAGGGTTTTAAATATTTTTGTGTTTAACTTACTTGGCCAAAGGGGTGATACCTGCGGATGTCAGCTAGCCCCCTCAATACTGTAAGCTAAGGGGCTGCTGCAGTGGCGGCTGTATGGGGAAGGTGGAGGATTCCTGAGCAGCAATCGCAGGGGAGTAATTCCTGATTCGTGCTCTTAGTGAGCAGTGGGTGATTGTCTGGTAGAATCTGGAGCCCAGCCCAGCAACCTACAGGCACAAGGCGAGGTAGACCAGTCTGTCACGGGGCACATGCACTCAGAGCAGGGCCACATTTACAGAAGACAGTTAGCTTGTCTTTGGAGCACCTGGAGGAAACCCATGCGAACGGGGGTAGAACTTACAAAGTCCAAGCGGATAGAAAGCCAGAAACTGAACCCAGGGTCCCAGAGCTGCAAGGCAGGAATTCTAACCACTGCAACACTGTGGTGCTCTAATAGGGTGATCTTAAAGCAAAATACTCTTCTGTAAGGAGCTCTTAATATACAGAAATTGGAATCCCTTTCTTTTTTTACACGGAGATATGGCCAAAAAAAGAAATTCAAAACTCCCACACACACAAAAATGAATTGTGATTGTACTTTAAATAAATATAGCCATCTACTGACTTATGGGCTGTTATGGAATTTTGAAAAAAGGAAACAAAGTGGAGTAATTCATTTCAATCCATGTTTTTAATTTAAATGTAATTATTTGCGCACCATGCCTTTAGTATGAGGACTGTGATACCGGACGTGATAGCATTGCATAGAGTCATATTTGTCATAAATAATTAAATTGAATTCTAGAAAACAAGAGAGTCGCATTCATTCGCTCCTCTAAGTGCACCTTTAGATATAATTCAATAAATACAAATCTACAGAAACATTATATCCTCTGAAATTGCAGTTGAAGCCTATATAGCCAGAGCAATTGAGAGGCCTCTGAAGGTTTCCTTTCTTTCCTGGGGAATCAATCAAAGACAACACATGGCAATATGCGTTCAGCAACAGAATGCATCATCACGGTTAAGGTCAGGTATCTCTTTGATGTCTGCAGGCAAATAGTTACTGACCTTCACATGTTGGGGGATGAAGAATCCACAAAAAGTTGAACTTACTACTTTCTGCTGTGTTGTTAATTATTAACACGTTTAAGGACACCCTGCCAAGAAGAGAATGCAGATGTATCTTGCCACCCAAACCTGTGGAACAAGTGGTTTGGGAGGCTACTGTGTGGTTTGGGAGGCCCACTGGCCTCTTCATGAAATGGAGAGGGAAAAACTTTCAATGTGTCCTGCATTAATGTGGTACTGTTAGCTGGTTGTGAGGAGGAACCCTTTCCTGAGGGCACACCACAGAAGGAGGCAGCTCTGGTTTTTCAAATAAAACTACAGATTTAACCGATATCTAGTTGTCCAGTGAAATGAAGAGTGAGGTTTTGGGACGTCCTCTTCGGTGTTTATATTTAAAAAAAAACCCATGGAGGTTATGTTGAGAAAATACTCACATCCACTGTGAAATATTGGTGGATGGGAGGAGTCCGTTATGCTTTATTATGTGGTAGTTTTATAGCTACGGGTCCTGGAGCTATTATAAAGATAGGGGAAATCATGAACTGCAACAAGGGCATTTGGTAAAAAACACCTGGTTCTTTCTGCAAGAAGCTTTGGCATGGCCAAAATTGGGCATTCCACAAAGACAATGATTCAAAGCAGACATCCAGATTGACAAAGGGATGGTAAATTGCAGACACAATAAATGTTCTCAACTTGCAGTCAGAATCTCCAGACCGAGTTCAATTTTACAATTGTTATTGTAACTCAAGGTGACACTTCACTAATGGAAAATTGAGAGTCAGAAGGACTTCTACACAAGGGAATGTTCATAATGCCAAAACCTCACAGAACACATACTGTACAGCATAGGAGCTGTCTAGTCAAGGTAATCTCTGCCAGGGGAGGATTTACAAAATATTGTACTAACTACTAGGGTGTACGGTAAATAAATGTGACACTCATGTTATTCGGGACTTTTTATGACAACTGCCTCTACAGTATGTCCTGTACAAAAACTATTAAGCATTGGATAGTAAACATTATGTAAAATGTTTATTTTGTTATTTGATGTTTATTAGTTCTATTCCATTAAGGGTAAGAGTTAATTTGATGGACACTGTATTGTACCTGTTTTTGTTTGTACCTGAAAATTTGTTTTTGTTTTGTTTAGTCAGTTTGTTGCAAAAGTAGTGTGTAGTTTCATGCCTAGTAAAAGAGAGGTGGACTGCTGAGTCAGGTTTTATGCAGAAATTTAGCAACTGAGAAATATATAATAACACAGGTGATTTAACTACTTATCCTAACAATTAGTATGAGTAAGTAATCAAAGTGAAATCCCTCAAGGAACACACATGATCTAAATATTGTACATTATTTACCGAAAAAACATCCCAAATGCAACAAGTACTTTCTATCCCAATTATTAGTTAAACAAAGCAGACTGAATAACATTTTTGAATATGACATTATAGACATTGTGATTAATGTATAAAACACACAGAGCTCATGCCCCACTTTTGAACTGCTCAGTTCCTTCTTAGTATAAAGTGACTACAACTGTGACGACATATGAATAGTAATAAATGTCCAGTGGTGAATTTGCATGAGCACAGGTAATGCTTGCATGAATAAAAGTCTCACAGGCTTGCTGGTTTTAATTTACATTCATTTATTTGGCTGAAGCTTTTAACCAAACCCTCTTACATTTTCACTCATTTATACAGCTGTGCACTTTACCGGAACAATTCAGGTGAAGTGCCTTGCTGAAGCATGCAACAGCATCGCCTCACCTGGGACACCAGTGCAGCACTGTCAAGCAGCTGCCCTTAATTAATTAATACATGTATATCAGTGAGATTAATGATTAATTAATTGCAAGAGTTTGCAAAAACATAAGTGCATATTTTCTGGGAATGTGGCTTGCAGGAATATTGCAAAGGGAATTTGCAAGGCTATTTGGTATCCAATTGTCCCTCATCACACTTGACAGGAAGCTCCTTTCATTAAACTGGACCCAGTGAATTTTCACTGGGCTTCATGGATCACATGCTAAACCTCAGTGCAGTTACTTGAGAGAAGAGAATTGCCGCTACAGTAGCTTAGTGTTACCAGGGCACATGAATGGAGTCAAGGCAAACAGCCCCAATTTGAATATTAGTGTGGAGTAAGTGTATGTGTGGAGTTTCCACTGAATCATGTACTGTGTCTCAGCTGGCAAAGGTAGAGTGGAGCACATGTACTTTACATAGAAAGTACCTTTTAAAGTCCACTGAGGTGTCTTATGGGGACTAACACTGATTTCCTTACTTCAATATAATAGCTGGAAGGAATGTTCTGACCATCTGCAGGGGAGAGCATATTGTTGAGATAATTCCACTGCAGAGCTGATTACGTTGTGCTAATTACATTTTGAGACCAGTTTTGAGACCGTAATGCCCTTTCCAATGCAGATGAGGTCAATTAAGACCTTCTGCGTCAATTTTAGAGTACTGTTTTCTGCAAGCCTGCTACTGTACAGTATATCAATCCATGCCTCGTTATGTACAGTACATGGTTGGGTTTGAGCTTAGGTTTTTAAGCTAAGAATATTGTCATGCTACATAATTGGACCATGTGAGCCATAGCACACACCAGCTTTTAAAACAGTGAAGCTACTGTAAATGAAATATGAGCAAGCCTTCTCTTCAGAATGCCAGAGTAAACAACTTGTTAACAACTTGTTAACTGCTAAAATCTAGAGAAATGAAAATACATTTACTACTTTCTTCTTGTCAATAAAATTAAAAAATACACATATGGTAGACATATACAGTACTGCAGTAGATTCAAGTTCTCTTCATATTTTATACTTTTTTATATCTTAATGTATTAATTAGATTTAAGTTATTTTAAATAAATCTGTATTTTGTTAAGGAATAATCAATATTTCAATGGAGCTACAGTATGTTCTTCTTTGAACCACAGCATCCTGAGGGCACCTATTCTGATCCTTAATGGAAAGCAGACACATCAACCATGTGGTTAGAATAATCCTTTACGTCACAGTTTTCCACTCTGCAATTATGCAGCTGTGTCTGGGGGTGTGTTCTTTATTTTGTGAAATTTTCAGCTTTTGAAATTTGTGCATTGCACCTTTGCGTCCGATTCCATATTAATATGTTTCTGAAATCCATATGATAAAGTTTAATAATGTTGTAGATACTGTAGTAGTCCCAAGAGACACACAAGCTCTTTTCTATTGGTGCTGTTCTTGTTTTTTTATTCTCTATTACAGTTTCCATTGTTTGAGAAATGATTTTAAAAAAGCGTGCATAGCCTGTGATACTGTAGGTGAATGACTCCATTTGTAAAAAAAAAGACATTTTATTATGCCGGTTATTGCACAGAAGACAGCTAGTCTGTTGGCCCTCTCTTGGGAAATTATTGTTTTTTGATTCCCAGGTTCTCTATGAGACAGTTTTCAAAACACTTGTTTCTTAATACTGCAGACATGTGATTCTTCTGCTTAGATTTGAATTTGAATTCCAAGTGGCATCGTGTTTGAATTCTAGGCACGTTAGTGTACGTTTTACTTAAAATAATTTTCTTTTGTAGGGAAAAATATTGTAAAGCATACAGTGTTCTCTTCATGGTGTTCTGGAGTTGTGATGCTGGCACCCAAGCCAGTGTTTACATCTCTGACGTACCCTGCCATTGTAGTGTGAAACAGACCTGCTAAGGATTTACGGTTCTGAGGAAGAAGTTCGGTCTGTGTGATCCTGGGGCCTTTAGTCTTTCTTTTCAGAGCTTTCCTCTGTAATACTGTCAGGTGAGCAGTGTGCAAAGCAATCTCATAATGAGGGAAATTGTCTTTTGAGAGCCATGCCAGCCCTCAGAAGACAAAAGGCTAATAGATAATTTTCTCATCCTTTTAGCACCCTGAAAAATAATGCCTTCTAGGGAAATCACACTGAAGAGTGTATGTAATAAACCAAATGATCATCGACTAGTGCTCATTATATCTTGCAGGCTGACCTATACTTTGTAATCAATTCACTTGTAAATCCATGGCTCGATTATTATATGTTTCTTCCTAATATACTGTACATATAATTTTGGAGTGTTGGGACATAACAGGCTCTTTCATATATACTGATTGCGGGACACCTTTCGGGTTATTCATAAAAATGGCCAGTATGTCTGTTTTACCCCATTGACAGACCCCGGCAGCTCTTTCTGATCTCATTCATAAAACCCTTGTCCGAATAAATAACATGATAGTCATGTTGTACTCATGCTAGGGGTCACGGAAGGTTAAAGGCAAGTGTCAAAGAACCCAACAGAAGTCAGTATGAAATGTGTGTCCGTGTTTGTTGATTGTAAAGCTTGTGTGGTAGTAATGAGTTGTGGTAATGTAATTAATATGAAAGAGAAAGGAAGCTATAATTCTTCACTCAAGAATTCGTATTCTAAGAGAGGAGCTTACTCAAAAAACATAAATCATCAGGAGAATCTCTAAGGTGAAAAAACTTGCCATTGTCACATGAGTTAGCCATAACTCCTGTATCCTTGTTAACACTTTTATGTATTTTAAGGCATACACAGGTGAAAAATGTACTTGACACCACATTACAGTAAAGATTCCCAGAATGTAATCCCAAACTGTACTGTAATTTGTAGCAAAGTAATAGAGAGCAGGTGTAAGCACAATAATACAGTACATACCCTAATGCTCCAAGACTTTTTGTTTCTTTTCTCCTGCTTAAAGTTTAATTTTGTATAGTTTTATTTCATGGTCAGAAGCTAGGAAGTAATTATTTTGTAACTTCAAAGACTTGGCTGAAAGATTTGGTAAATCCCGTTTCTGCTGATAACAGCCTCTGTCAAATTGGGTTGCACCATCAGAAATAAAAATCCCTCCCCTTGTATCGCCACAGTACTTTGGTGACACAATGCCATATAAACATATGTATTAAATTACAGTAACACTGAGTAAAAAAAAAAAGTTTGTTAGAGATCAATACAGTGGCCACGCGAGAAGTGAATAAAATGTTAAACAGTATTGTCTTTTATCACAGTAATGCAGCTGCCATTACATTAATAAGAGATGGCCACAACTTTATCCCCATGGGAAAACAAACACTAGTTTTTATGATTGCCCCTCTTTGACCACTCTCTAAGAAAGAAGCAGTGCTGTGTTGAAACATTTAGTGTTGGAAAGCGGTGGTAAGTATATCAGTGTCATGTGTTGTGGCCCATGCCATAATGTCACTCTTGGTCAGCTGTTGTGTGCTATTGCAACCCATATATGTACTGTATAGTACAGCCCATGGGCCAGCCTGCTGCAGGGAGCTGCAGTGTTTTAAGGGAGAGGATGTTTATTGCTTCTGTACTAGGCCTGGAATTTGAAACATCTAGGGGCCTCCAGCAGATGAACGATCTTTGGCATCAGTGGCTTTTTCTGCTTGCTGAAAACCCGGATCAGTCCTCCCCTTTTCCTGTGATACTTACTGTACTCAAAGACCAGCTCCTCCTCAGATGTTACACAGAGGAGCCTCGAGTGGAGCTACAGTAACAGCTGCAACTTTCTTGAGGCTCCAGGGCTGGAGTCAGGGTGCAGGCATCGTCACGCTCCACGGTGAAAACCACAGCTGAAGACTTTTTAAAAGTGTCGCCCGCTTCTTGTCAGCGGTTTTTACTGTATCTGTATTTCAAATTTTGGAGCCTGTGCAAGCTCTTCCCGTTTCCAAATGCTTTGTTGTGAGGATGAAGTGGACGAGTTGTGTAAGTACAGTTTCTGAACATGCTGAAAAGTTTTGTGTCATGTCTGAAGAATCTGTTATATTTTGGATTTCACTGATGGATGCTTTTTAAAAAAACGTTTTAAACAGTACTGATGATTTTTGAGGCATTTCAAATTTTTGAATGAACATAATGTACACTTCTGAAATGACAGATATTCATACACTTATTCAGTTATTATTTCAGAAGGCTGTATAAATTAATGGATTTTTCAGCTACAGAAGCTGTACTGGCAGGGAATGTGACAAAACTGAATGACACAATTATTAATCAAACACTTTCGTCCTTTATTTAACTGCCTCTTTGAAACTTGTGATTGTAAAATGTTATTATATGTTTAGGATAAATATTAAACGTATATCACTTTTCTTTCTGATGTTACAGGCTTAACGATATACTATAGGTAACTGTATTTTGTTTTTTGAATGGGAGTACTTCTGGCTTGAAGTTTAAGGACGTCAGTAAATGATGTGAACTCCACTGTGTTTTCTAAAAAGCACAAACATGAAGTGCAAAAAGGATTTCAACTTTGAAACCTCCTTGGAACTAAAATAAACTATAATATAAAAATGCGTACAAGTCCTTGATGGATGTATTCTATGCCTAACATTTTACCTCTCACTTTAATTCAGAAGGAAAGGCAATATTTTTTTAAGAAAAGAAAGCCTTAGCAACAGTGTTTTAGCATAGACAGTCAGGGACAGTAGAGGGCTAAACTGCTCTTCTCCTGTGATGCACCTAGCTGTATCCATGGTGACACACCTTCTCTAGCTTTGGCCTTTTATTGCTGTCTCACCATGTACTGCTCCACTGGTCCTTCCTGATAATGCTGATAGACTAGCTGAAAAGTAATTGACAGATGAAACATTGGTTTGTGATGTGAAATCCTTTGGGAATAATTTATAAAAGCAGAGCATGCTGCTTCCAACCCTGTTTGGTATCAAGTCAAAGTGATTTTTAGCAAAGAGTCTACTTCCATTTGTGCTTGTGCAGTTCTGCCATGTTTTTTGTACAAAATCAGCTTCTTTTTAAATAATGTTGTGTCAGAGGAGTAGGCAAAGCCCTGAGGTTTAACATAAGCAAATGAAAAAATAAACACAGAGACATACAGTAATGTTCCAGAGCCAGAACGTGGAAGAAAATAATCAAAATGTTCTCTTAAAAAGACAAAAAGTTGATTGCAGACATAATGTTTTGTACATCGATTGTTATTTCAGATCTATTTTGTCCTAATTTAATTCTAAACTACGCAATGTGAATAGTTATATTACAATAATTGATTATTATTATTGTTAAAAATATTGATGACATGCAGATTGAAATACATGACTTTTAAGCTTAAATAAGTATTTCCTTTGAATGAACAGGGGTCATCCAAGGCAAACAGCAGACACGTGTACAGGACACGTTCTAGTTAGTTAAAAACCTATGACTGTAAGACTGTCAGACTGCACAGGTTTTTATGTTTCTTCTGTATTATTTATCAGAGAAGAGTTCCAGTTGCATTAAAGGGATGATATTTTCATAGTGTTCCTGTCAAAACAATTTGTGTGAATAGAAGATACTTTTTTTGCATGGAAATATATTTAACATTCAGAGGTTAGTGAGAGGTGAAATACTCTATGTGGCTTTACAGAACATCAGGATATGAAAATAGCTAGTGATTCTAGGATTTAAAATTCAGGTCCTTAGTATTAAAATTGAACATCTTCAAATGTAGCATTTGCCATAAAAGTATGTAGTTTAAGTGTAAAGTTAATGTATATCTATCATATTTAAATTAAAATATACAGTACAGTACAGATTATGCTTAAAAGGGGAATAAAGTCATTATAAAGACCTACTAAACATCTCTTGGTCAAACTGTGCTTAAAGGATCAATGAAATAATTTTATTTTTGATCATCTCACTGAATTCTAAAAAGTATCATATACAATGTACTGTATATTTGAAGCATGTATAACATGGAAACATTCAATAATGTATAAATTCAAATAAATTGAATATATAATTATATATATGCTTATATATAAACTGTATTTATATGGAGTTATAAGAAACTTAAAAATGCAGATAACATAATGTAAAACATATTTTAAGAGTATTTCTATATGCACAGCTTCAAACGGACTTTTCGCAACAAATTGACGTGCATTTAAAAACACATTCGAAAATTATTTTTTCTGTTCTAGTAGGTTAGAATTCTCTAATTAACATAAAGGCCAAACAAAGCATCCTTAGGTTAAAATGAAAACAAAATAAAACAAAAAAACAGTTCTGACAGCTCCCTCACATTGATAATGCTGATTCAGTCACCTAATTGAATTTGTAAGTATTGTGTTCTAAAGGTTACATAATGGGGACACCGTACTAGAGACGTCAAGTAGCTATTTTTTTCTCCCACTTGTTCTGTGAGATATGTGAGTGCAAAAAGCATTTTGAAATGATGGGAATTTGCCTTTCTCTTGAAAGCAGTTTTTATCCAATGTGCAGAGGAATGTAGGTAATGGAGGCGTTTTAGCTATTCCAGACATACAGGGCATGTTAAGGGAATGTAATATCACAAAGAACAAGAAATAAAAAAAATGTGCCATGATGGGGAGATTAGTGACCTTGATTCATTTGTTACTCCCAACATTTAATTTTTTCCCCCAATGCGGTTGAATTGAAAGGTAAGATTACTCACACAGACTCCCTGTTGGCCTTGGATGCTGTGTCTTTTCTGTCAATGCAGCTGACTCTGACTTGAATTTAGTAATTTTTTTTATGCCATGAAGTTCAAGAGCTCCAGTGTGGGAAAATAAAAAGTCCCTTTCCTTTATTGAATCTAGTTTTCCTGGGAACTTTTTTTTTTCTTTCGTATTGGGAATTGCTGACTCCAGTGGCTGCTGCTAATATTGATTAAACTGTGTTTACTATACTACTGCAGATGTGCAGTAAGCAAATCAAACAGGAAGGCATATTTTTCACATTACATTTGCCAAAATTTTTACCAGAGCACTGAGGTCAGTAAGTAAAATGTGGTCTCCGGGTGACGTTTTGTTTGTATTTGCTATGTGCCAGGATGTGGGGTGTGGAAGGGTGTTTTGGAGGCCATGTAGGGATATACAGTAGTTAAACCTATTCCTGAGTACAATGATTGTGAGTTACCAGGGGAATATATTAGAGATTTTTGTTTGCCATGAGGCAGACAAAAAGGTCAAAGACCACGAGCTTCTGAAGAAAAAAAATACAATTATTCATGGCCCACAGGCAGCTAAAAAGGATTAGTACACACATGGTTATATATAGTCTGGCAGGCAAAGTGCAATGAAATATTTCCTGTTTAGGAGAGTTGATTCCATAAAATATGTGTTTTTGAAAGCTACCATCAACAGCAACAGCATTTTGATTCAAGACTGATTTCTAATCCTATCATTTTCTGTCCATTCAGGGGGCAAGGTAAAAATGATTTACTTTAATGTAGTTTTAAATTTAGCAAAGTAGCTAAAAGAATAATATCTTTAATTGACTTCATGGTTCAATGGATACATTTCATGTAATGCTTTCTGTATCTTGGCCTATATTGTACCAACAGTACATGGCTTACTGTCATTGTAATGTACCACTATAAAGACAAATGGCAAGATTACTAACCACAAATACTTGCATTAATCACTCCTTCGTTGTCTATTTGATTTTTATTCTAGTGGTTTATTGCAGGACGCAAACATAAAAAATCCTGAAAATTACTGTTGTTTGAACATTAGAAAGGTTTTTCATGAATATTAGAGTTCTGTTCCTAGAGAGAATAATAGCAGACTCTATTTCACACAGCATGGGGCCAGGAACAGAGCAGGTTACAAGTGTGTACACTTGGCCTCTATCCAGTTTTTCAGGGACAGGTTCTTGATTTAAAACTTTATGTCCTTGCTTTCTTCCTAAATTCTGTGTTCAATGTCCTGAATCACACACTACCTGAAAGTACCATCGGTTCCAGTACCAGAATTACTCCAAGGTTCATAACTGACTATGAACATTGACAGATCAATCTGCTTCTTTTGAGGCTATTTACAAGCATACAGTAGATTTACAAACCCTCAGACTTCCACTATATTAGGTGAGAGTAAGATCCAAAAGTCCTTGTGATCCCGCAATTACTGTTCATGAGGTGTGTGTTTTATTTTTTTAAATGCCTGGGTCACTCTTCAGGATTGTTTTAATCAATTATTTTTGTACATTTACCATTTTTATGTGTAAACTTTGACTACACTTAAAGTGTGTCATCTGCCTGTTTATTGAATGTGTTGGGTATCTGTCCTACAGGTAGAACAAAATGAATTGTGAGTGATCTTCATGAAAAACAGCAAATACTGTTTATATGTATAAAAATAAGACAAAGTTGGGAGTAGTGGCCTGGGCTCTGGACCTGAAAAACGTGAAAAGTAGACGATTCAGCTCTGATGACAGCACTGCAGTTGTACGCTTAAGCAAAGTATTTCACTGATAGCTTCAGCAAAATAACCAGCATGTATAAATGGATACAGATGTACTGCAAATCATATAAAAGTTTCAGCCAAATAATAATCAAAATTTACTGCATAGTAATTGTGCAATCTGGCTTATACGATATTTAAAACTGAAGTCATGTAGCATTTGCTTGAGAATGTCACTGATTTTACCACTGTGTTCCTTTGGTTCAGTGTTAAACTTTCCTCGAAGGAGTAACTTCCTGTCATAAGGTGCTTAAAGATGGGCTCTGTGTCTCCCGTGTATTTCAGTTCTTTGTTGAGAGGGGTTACGTCAGTGTCTGAAATCATTAGAGCCCATGTCTGTTCCCTCAGAGCACACAAATGTGACGGCATAGTTAGCTTGACCTTTGAATATGTTTAATCAAGTTTTGGTCCATGGTGATCATTTGTACTCTGATGCTAAGATTGATCTGCATACTGTCTCCCGCAATCAGCATTCTCTTGACATTTTCAGAATGTCCTTATTGTTGAATTGTTTGCCCCTGTAACCACATTTATTAGAATATTAGTTGTGCACCTTCCCAGGCAGTGCAAAGGTTTATTTTTTTTATTTGTTATATGGAGCTAAGACCTTTTCTTTCCTTAAATCCAATCTTGACTGATTACACTAGATTACTTCTGATGGTACATAACATGTACAGTACTTCTGAGGTATTGTGTTGACACTATAACAATAAATCCAACAGAATAGGAATAAGAAAGTGCAATTGTAAAATAACTGTAGTATGAGTAGACTTTACAGGAATCACTCTGAAAAGCTGTGTAATATTAGTGCTTCTAAACTACAGTAGTCATAAAACACAGTATTATATTTAAATGTCAGGGAGCATGACAAAATGTAAATCAAATTCCTGTACACAATAGAATCCCATATAAAAAACATATCTTTATATAAAATGTATGCCTGTGTTCGATGCATTATTGAATTATTTTTTGGGGGAAATAGTGCTTGCATTCACACATTTAGAGCAACTGAAATACTGTCAGCAGAAGCATTATCTTTATTCTGTCATAAACATGGAGGAAATTGAATGTAGTTCTGAATGACATACAGTATATTACAAAAAGAAACACATCAGTGGAAAATGCATGTTTTTCAGTATTTACAAAATTTCGGAATTTGTCTGAAATTCAGTGACAGAATTCATAGAAGGAAATGATGCCAACTACAACACAGTACTGGCTTGTATTGCCACATATCTCCAAATGTGCTACATATTTTCCAGGGAAGTACTGTATATGCTTCTACATTGTAATACTGGGTTAGAAAGCATTCTTGAAATTAGACAGAGGACCGAGGATCTTATCTGATCTGATTAGATCAGATAAGATCACTTTATTGGCCATATACAATTTCTTGCATTAGGAATTTGTCTTTTCGCAAACCCCAGCTTGCTCTCCATGAGACACACAGACAGGGAGAGAAGCTTGGGGTCAGAGCGCAGGGTCAGCCATTTATACGGAGCCCTTGGAGCAGCTGGAGTGAAGGGCTTTGTTCAGGGGTTCAACGGAGTAGGATTCCTCTGCCGGCCGCAGGATACGAATCGGCAACCTTCCAGCCACAGGCGCCACAACTGAAAGCCTGGGTATGTCCTGGCCTAATCTTTTATATTGTTGTTTGAGACCCCAAAACAATACTCAGCAGCTCACTCTTCTGCCATGTTAAATCTATCTGTGATGGATAGATAGACATATTCAACCATTCTGTCATATGTGCATATGCACTTGTGTATGAGACCTCAACGTTTTGGTGTGCTGTATTAAATTTTAAATGTGTTAATTAAGCTCAGTAATTGTAATGTTTAAACTGCCCTGGCTACTTTAATCTCTGATGGCGGCATTAACTGTGTAAAGACCGCACAGTGGTATTTGGGCTATTCAAAAGTTTCCCTAAAAGAAGATGACTGAAAAACTGCAAGCAGATGAAAATATTTGCTTATGGTACCGGACCTTTATAACATCTTTGAGTGAGCAAAGCATAATTGTGCGTATCTGGGGGTGCCTTGTACGCTGGTCCTTAAAGTGACATAAAAGACAAAAAACTAATCAACTGCATTTGATATGAACTTTACTAGGGAGATGGAGGAGGGATATTAAGAGGATTGTGCTGACTAATTACCAGAGAAGACCCTCTTATAAGAAATTTGCCTAGAGGTGAGAAAGATAACAGCATCCATTTACAACACCATGAGCTGTACTTAAATGGATTTTTTACCACTGCTTTAGGCAAGAAAAACATTCTATCTCCAAAACTAGATGATAGAAGCAATTTAAAAACAGGCCACAGAAGAAAATAAGTCTTTCCAAAAAAATTGGATATAGATATATTGAAAGGTAGGCTTCAAGCTCTTACCTCCTTATTATTGTGAAGTAATCCAGTTATGTTCCATGCAATGATTTGCATTAGTCTATTTGCCTTTAGCTTTGCACTCTATTGACACTTTCTGCCTCTCTGGAGGCAGGTACTGTAAGATAAAGCCCCATCAAAAGTGTGATGGCTTTCAATCATGCGTTGACAAGGCAGAACACAGGTGAGTGCTTCTTAAACAGAAAAGATTGTAATGTACAGACCTGGGGGGCATTTGTGAGTCCTTAGGTTAGACTTAGGGGCACATTGTTGCAGACTTCATTAATTTGCACCTATTTTGCCAGCTCCTATTTTGTATTTTAGATACAAATGAAGACATGAAGTCCATTTAGATGTTGGCATCTTCCATACATCTCAATCATTGAGTAATCAAAACTGTGTACCATGAAACTGTTTATTAACAAGAAAAGCATTAAAAATGGTTGCATGCATTCTTTATACTTTGTGTTAATACTGTCATGTTCATTCTGTTGCTTATTCAACCCTTAACTGCGAGGCATCAGAAAGATGATATTGTCTGAGCAGAGGGGAGCGTCTGTCTCTGTATGTTTGATTGCTGTAATCTCAGAGAGCTGTGGGACAGTGTAAGCAAGCCCCTCATTCAGTGCTGTTCCAGCTTCTTTAGCATGGAGCGCTGAAACACACCCGATTATCATTAAAATCACCATTCCAGTTACTGATGGACTGGAATGTGACAGTAAATGGCATCTGACACAAAACTCTGTGCCTGCCCCATCTCTTTACTGTCCTCCCCTCAGACATGTTACGAAGGCTTGTGTCAGCAGATACTATATAATGCATCATGTCTTCAGTAAAACTGCAATCTTCTTGATCACACAATTCTTTTGCCTTCAATACCAGGTGTAGCATCTGTCCAGGAATGCTGAATCAAAAATGGAAGTGAGCTTTTAATGAAATACTCAACTTGTACTGAAATTGTATTTTTTCTTTACCTCATGTGTATATTGAATGTTAAAAAGAGTCGAAACAAAGTCTGTTTTGCCTTTGCAAGATCATTCAGTGTTGGGCATATTTGTGCTCCTACAGTGTTTTTTTTAGAATACCACAGTTCTTTAATATTGGGAACCTACTGTACATAAATCACTTACGTTCCTATAGGGCTAAAGGCATCTCATTGTAATTATAGTTAAACTAGTTCTCTCCAAAACATTTTCTGAAGTTCCAGGAAGGTTGAATATATGTTTTTGAAATAGGTAATAAAGCTTTTGAATTTTTGTGAAGTGTCTTATTGCTGTCATTGTAATATTTTAGTGTTTTGGGCGGTTGTGTAATCTACTTAGTGTAACTCACATCCCAGGGTGTTAGAGATATTGTCTGAAAGTCTCCAGCAGCTTTGCAAAGTCTACAAATCCCACACAGTAGAGAGTTGTTTCTCTGTAGCCCTCAAATTCTGTCTCACTTCAGGGGATTAAAAATAAAAAAAGATAATGATGGAGTTTATGTCGTGCCTAAAGTGCTCTGCTTTTCCAAGCATTTTCCAGCATTGTTGCTGTCAATGAATTAAATAAATATACACACACACATATACAGTGAAATCCGCAACCTTGAATAAATTAAACCCTTTTGTGGTGGATTTCACACAGGAATTGTTGTAATGAGATAATTTAAGAAACTTCTTCAGTGATAAGAAAGTTCTTTTGCAGTTCTTTTTCTTTGTTTATGTCTACAGTGTTTCATATGCTTTTAAAGGGAATTATATTAGTTACCATAACAAATAATTTAAACTGCCTAGCTAAATTAGGAAAGTCAAAATTTGGTTCTAAAACATGAAGATCTTTCTAGTGGATCTCTATTTATATCCAAGAAAACCCCAAACCGCAATGACTCTTTCACAACATGTAGAATAGGGCTTTTGGAGAATATTGCACACTGCTGGGTAGTCATCTTTCAGAGAGGCCATGTGTTGTTGCATCTGGCAACACTTGAGTCCTATTTATCTCTTATCCTGGAAGTTTAGATACAGGAATGGAAAAAAAAAATGCTTGAGCAATTGATTCTTGAACATGTAAGGAATTCTCTCCAGAATCTAGAACAGCAAATGAGAGAAATGTTGTTTTTCTGTTATATTTGGTTTATGTTTTGAGACATAAAAAATAATACAATCTTGTTCACTATAAAGAACCTAGAACAGTGCTTAGAAAGCATACAATTTTCTGCTTACTTTAAGATTGCAAGTAATGTTGGCTTGATGCTTAGGCAAGTAAAAAAAAAACATCCACAAGATGGTACATTATACAGTAACATGGAAATATTTATGGCATAAATGTAAGGTTTCAAATAGAAGATGTGTGGTGTTCAGCTCCAGGTGCTCCTAGTTAATGGGAATAATTTAACTTGTAGCTGTAAACAGTCTTCTGCTATAGATGGCAGTTTTAACATTCACCATGAGAACATTATTCAGATGTCTTCAGCACAGTGGATAAAGGGGAGTATCCGTTATCCACTATGAATTTTTGCTGTCAAATAATTATTGTGGATTGCATATGTATATTTGTGAGAACCCAAAAGCAATTTCCAAAGTAAAAATACCCTGGAGTTAAAACCAAAATCATTTCATAATGATAGTGACACCAAATAACACTTTTCCCACCCCACTTTCTTCTGAAGAAATAGACATTTTATAATTCCACCATATTGGGCATGTTAGCTTTCTTTAATGTCAAATATTAAAATACATTTAACTTCCAGTTGAGTCAGGATTTTTGTTGTATCTTGGTGTCAAACCAAACTCATAAACCACTTCTGTGTAAACTAGTTGTCCTCTAACTTCACAATGGAGCATATTCTACTAAAGTGAAGCTCATCATCTAAATATAGCCTTGTTTAAAGTCACTTTGGTCTTCTGGGGTCTTCATCGTTGGCAGCGATTTGAGTTGACAGTTGAAATGAAGGACAAAATAGCAACAAGACCACAGTGGAAACCTTTCTAGTTTATTTAAGAATGTTACAAATACATAATGTATTATTTTTTGTAAATTGCTTTCTTTTAACATTGTGTTTTAGCAATTATTGCAATATCAGCTTTCTTAGTTTTTTTATGCACTCACATCTATGGCATAGCAGTATGTAGGACACATCATCCCCAGACCATCAGACCAGTGTTCATGATTGGTCTGGTGATCAGGCATAACCAATATGGGTGCACTGTAGTAGACATAGAGAGACTGAGAATCGGAAGAGACAGGGAGCTTGAGGGTGAGAGACCGAGGAATCGTGTGATCCAGAGTGAGGTTTGTCCATGTGTTTTTGTTCGGTTTTTCTTTTGGGAAAGTGAGAAGCAGCTTACAGTAGCTGTCTGATTGATCAGGGAAGGATGGAAGAAGTGAGTCAGTATTGTAAAATCAGAATTATCATTTGTTTCCATTTGGCTTTACTGTAGGTGGGTGGTTGTTTTCTCCTGCACTGTAAGTAGAATAGCACTACTGTATGTTGCACCTCATTGTTGCCTTTATGTGCCTAATGCTCCCATCTTTACACATCTTTATTGGTCGATTTTCCCCACTTATTTAAAGAGCATATATCACCATGACACCCTTTGTGGTGTCGTTACTATAAAGTGGTGAAAGCATGCAGTAGGTTTTGCAGTCTCATGTGCAGTGAGCCTTTGCAGCAGATAGTGGCAGTGCTTGAAAGAAAAGAAGAAATTGCTGAATAAAAGAAGAGGCAAAAATGTTGGCTCTAGACTCAATTAGAGACATAAAACAAGAATCACCATTCTTAGGATACAGGGGAATGGTACAGAACCTCCTGGAGATTAAAGATTGCATAAGGATGCCATTCAAAGCTGATATACTGACCTCTTTAAGGCTCTCCAGGCCATGTTAGAGGTGGTCAAAATGCTGCAAAGAAGGCTTCCCACGTCTGAGACAAGCTTCATTCTTCAACGCAGAGCTACAGTAGAGGGTCTGAAGAGAATCAAGCCCTCCAGCAAAGAGCTTGAGGGGAGGCTGGAAACAGGCAGCTCTTAGCAACAAAGAGAGAGGAGCTGCCATGTACAGGGCCAGAGAAGGAGGAGCTTTTTAACCACCACACTCAGTGGGGAAGGAGTTGCCATAACCTGATCCCCCGTGCTGCTACTGCCACCAAGCCCTGAGCCAGCTGAAATTGGGAGAGGAAGACAAGCCATTGCTACCTCTTTGAGCTCCCATCCTACCCACAACCTCCAAGGGAGGGGAAGATGGGAAGAGAGGAGGAATGTTAGCTCAACCAACCTGGCCTAAGCGAACAAAGGGAGAATGATGACAATAGGTCCCTGCTACTTCGGCTAGAGACCGGAGAGGGTGAGGAGAGCTTGCTGATGACTTAGCCTAAGCTCAGAGAAGGGTGAGGGTGATAATGGGGTGCCTCTGCTGTAGCCAGAGACAAAGCAATGCTGCAGATAGAGAAGCTAATACCAATGGCAGCCACTGATATTGGCAGCAGCGTAATGCAGAGGAGAAAAATTTCAGTGATTCCTCATGGTCAGGTGGAGAGGTATTAACACACCAATGCCATGTGACAGGGAAGACCTGGTCATGGTGCACAGGGAAAGACCCAGGGGGGAGGAATAGGCATGCTCTTGACTTGTCCCCCCTCCCTTCTCTGTTTTCTGTATGTGTGTTTGTGGGGCAGGACTGGCCTTTGTACAGCCATTATTCAGATGGCTGTCAGCCTTCCTCATGGGGGCAGGGTCAGGGGGCAGTGTGCGTCATCGCAGTAAGAGGGAGCAAGATGCCAGATCTTGCAACTACTGCACTCGGAAGACCCTTTGACGAATGAACTGCCATCGGCTGCAAAGTCCTGCATTTGTGATTGGTACCATGAGCAGATATAACCAGGAAGCAGAATCTCTCTCTGAGATCTTCATCTGCTACCTGGAAAAAATAATCTCATTTAAGTGCAGCTCACAAAGGAGGGAGAATCAGAACTAGAAGAGATTGGAAGTTGGAGAGATGTGGAGAGTGCCAGTGACCCAGTAATCAAGTGATCCAATAAAGACCAGGTTTGATTGTGTTTCTTTTGTTTGCTGGGGAAGCTGGTGAGTACTGTAGCTTAATTGCCTGGCTGAGCAGAAAGAAATGGAAAAAAATAGTCAGCACACTAAAGCAAAAGTTAGGCTTTTGTTTTTCTTCTACTTTGTTTTTTGGTGGCTGGTTCTAGCGTCAGGAAATGTACTATAAATAAAAACAGTTTTGCACCTCATTGCTGCCTTTCTACAGTATGTCTGTTGTTGACCCCTGCTATTTAAAGAGCTTTTTTTAAAACAGGGGAATGGAAAACAAAAGTTATTTTTTCTTCCTGAGTAATAAGAAAAGGTGGTGCTGAAGTGAGAAATGTTTTCATTGAAATGTTTTTTTAAATAAACCTACAGTTAAATCATCTATTGTCGCATTTAAAAAATCTGAAATTGAACTTGCTAGCATCTTACTGTACAATACAGCTGTCAGCCACCTGTCCTTGAAAACAAGAAATGAGGATCTATGTTAGAAGAGAGCCATCATCCTATTGCAAACAAGATGTTGTCAGGATGCAGAGTGGTCTGAAATGTCAAGACTTTGATTCTTTTACAGACATGGCTGGCGTTCTGAGTCGAACTGACCATAGTTCACAGTGTTACTGTCGTACGAGCTCTCAGTGTCAAAACAGATGCTGCATGCTTGCCTTATGTATTGTAATTGTCATGCCAAGTTCCTCTCAGATCCCAGACAAGGAAAGCAGAGATGCAAGAAGTGAGACTAGTGGTCTTCAGATTTTTATCCTAATGGATGGGGTTTAGAAATATAACACAGAGTTTTATTTAGAGGTAATAAAACAACTTAACGCACTGCAGGAAAGCACTTAGGAGAGAGCATTTAGCTGCGCCATCATCTTTCATGTGTTGAGGTATTGCAAAATAACATTTTCAAGAGAAGTCTAAATTATATATATAAAAAATAATACTTTCATGTCAGTAACTAGTTAAAAGTTTTAAGTGGAAAAAAGAAAAGTACTGTACACTATATATTTTAATTAAAAACTATATAAAAATCAATCACGTGCTGGGAATTTTGTTGATTCATTTTTCTTTTAAAGTAAACCCATTTTGAGCAAGATTTATGGCAGCTTGCATTCTCAGATGTGACAAGTGTAAACAAATTACACTTCTTGATTGCTCTAAGCCTTAAATCTTTACATTTCATTCACATTTTTTTTGTTTTGTACGTTTTAGAAATTAAAAAGCAATGCATTCAGATTTCCTCAATAGGATCAGAGTCACCAATACAGTTGCAGCAAAAGCGGCTTAAGTGATAAACCGAATGGTTTTGTTTGGGAAATGGAGTTGTTTCATTTTAATTCGATATGCTGCCTTTTTCAGGGTTTGCTTTAGAAATGGCTTAAATGTGAAACCTGAAGATGACAGGCAACATATAATGAGTATTGCCATTATCCACTGCAGTTTAAACTAAAATTTTAGCAGCATCATTCTGTTTTAACTGGTGCTCCATCCATATTGTTGGCTGATTATCCTTTTTGCTGTTGCATCTGCTGTCACTGATTTCCAGCAAACATTAAAATATTGTATTTTATAGGATTGCACGTTACTCTGTAAGGTGATATCAGTGCCTTTGTAGTGTGATGCCACAAAATAATGTGTGTAAAATTGATTTTCAGACAAAAACTGCTTTTACACAGCCTATGATGTTTCTACTGTAGTTTGACAGTTCAGTTCATGATACTCTTGCTGACAATGGTAAATCACTTGGGTTGTTTTCTGGCTGCTGTCAAAAGTTCTTGTTGAGCTTTCTTGAATCCACTTGTATAAATTTGGTCTTCTGTATCCATAACACCTCTTTAAGTTATTGTCTTCATTGCTGCTGGATTTTACATCACATAGCAATTTTCTGCAGTTCAGCATGTTCTCTGGAGCAACACTGTTTAAGACTGTTTAAATCATACAGTCAGTGAATCTTCAGCTTATTATCTTAAAAAATATTGGTGTCTGTAGTACTGAAATGATATTTTAGTGAAGTGAAATGTAAAACCTGTTTTATTTTATTTGCAACTAAGTGATCAAAAAATGTCAACAGAAATCCTACTGGGACAGCTGCTGTCTTCTGTTGGTCTCAGTAATGCTGAGAGTAAAATTAATATAGGAATTTTGTTAATTGTGGAGCTAAATGCAGAGTCCATTCAAGATGGATTCCTGCTTTCATGCCTGTTAGAAATCTGAAATACCAAAAGTTCAGATTAACTCGGTAAGGTTGAATCCTACTCTGATGAAGCAGGACTTTTTTAAACACACATCTATAAAACTTTAGTTTGCATTTATTTATATTTAAAGTTATTAAAAAATGTATTTTTCCAATTCTGTGATGGGATGTATTAAAATATTAATGTAAGCCTTTGCGAATTCCTAGAGACCTGTGTGGTCATTGAGGAACAATTAAAAAGATGCAGGCGTTCTATTATAAAAAAGTCCTGCTTGATTTCCCAGAGTATAACAGAAACCTCACTGTTCCATGATTTTGTTATATTACTTTTACAGCAACATGAGTCATATTTAAACGTTACGGAGATGGAAATTAGCAACACCTTTAATCAGTCAAAGACACGTTTTTCTGTTACTTGACAGAAAACAAGGGGTTTGCCAACCAATGTTTCCACTGCTTTTGTTCAAAAGGTTTTTTTTTTTCATTTTTGCAACAGAAAGTAATCAATTGACATGTATCCTGGCCTGTAGTTTTGTAGATCACAAGGCATTAGCCTGGGCACATCTGCTTAATCGCAGGCTATGTTTAGAGATCTGCAGACAGCAGCTGTCAGAACAGTTGCAGGAGTTAACGAACACCAGGGGATCCTGCCTTGTATTGTGGGACTACAGATAACAACAGGCAGGTTTTAGCGGTCATTATTTAAACACACTGAAGTAAATATCCCAGACCCTAATGGCCCTAATGGAAGGTGAAGTATTGCAAATGTTCCAGCAATCCCTTTTATTCCTAGCTGGGACAAATATCCACTGGAGCACCTGTAAAGGTGTCTAATGCAAGGTGCATGAGAGAAATATGAAAAGCCAGTGTTCTTATCATCACCAAGGTTTATTTCCAGGCTGTGAGTGAGAAAAGAGATACAGTATTACTTTCTGGTAACAATGCTTCTGCATCCCATATCTGCAGAGATAATTTATGTGTAAATCCCTTTCTGATGAAATGGTTAGTTTAACAAGCACTTTTACAAGAATGGCATTTTGTTCTCCTTTTACTTTTCCTGCCTTTACTGTTGTAACTCTGCTGACAAAACATCATGATGCAAGGTGGGCGCATTGAAGGAGACAGTGGAGCAGTCATGTTAAGAGTGTTAGAGCTTTACATTTCTATGAGGAATACCTGCCAGGGATCTGACCTGAAAACCTGACATATTCTGTTTCTCAGTACCGATGAGAAAATGGGGATGCTACTGTATAGATTCACTTTATGTTTGCTTTGCAAGAGTGGGTGCAGATGTTGACCAGTCCTGGTAAAAGCCCATTGTTAGTGAGGCTCTCCTTGACTGAGTCTTCCTGAAGCCGGAGACTGGCTTCTGCTGAAAATGAATCACAAATCTTGTTGGGAATGTCAATGTTATGCCCTTTTGTGGTGCAATGGGAAAACCGAATCCCATAGAAAAAGAGCTGTCTAGTGCCTGTTTTATATGATTTATCTTATTTTATGTGTAAATGACCACTGGTGCTTAGCAGCGCGGTCTACTGTATGTTCTTTATTACAAGTAAAAATAAAAGAATCTTTTTTGTCTTTGGGAAACAAAAAACATTGTGTAAGTGGAAAGAACAGCACTATAAATGACAAAGATTTATATTAAATGAGTCAATAAAATTAATTTAGGAGATTGCTAAAAAAAACTGAAATTGATATAATCTATTCTTCAAAATGTTGCTTTTTTCAGTAGTGTATCTGTTTTTTTAAGACACAGAATGGATTTTCTGTAGAGCCCTTCTTAACAGCTGCCCTATAAAAAATACAAAAACCAGCAACATTATAGCATGCCGTAAAATATTTCTGAAGTTAATGCACTGGAATATTTGTGTTTTAGGTTTAAGGTTGTTTTCTGTTGTGATAATGGTAATAAGAATAAGAGAAGAATGTATTCTCAGAAGTAATATGAATCCTTGTGAATATTGTATACTGTAGGTTCCTGCGACATATATTTATATTACTTTTATGTGTTTGCAATAATAAATCAGTCAGGATGTGACTCCGTTACAAAGCTTTATGGAAACTTCATTGAGATTTAGACAATATGTGACCGAACTGCTCTCCCGCTCACAATCAGTCTTGTATTTTGATTAGGTGGTTTGTGGTGACAGATTCAAACGAGCAGTGAACATTTTCTTTTGTAAATAAATGTGATAATGGAGCAATAAATTTACCCACTCAGGAGCTTTGGAATTATAAGGTTCCTCCTTTTATTTCATTCCTGGATTGGAGATTCACAAAGTACACGTAGTTGCTTTTACAATCACGTAACAAGGAATGGTGCCAGATAAGGCAATACAGGTCAAACACGCTGTATAAAGCAGTAACTATCAGGAGAATTTATACATGATGGAAAGGTACTTGTTTCTGAAGGGGTGATTCTGGGTCTGGTGCTGGTAATGACACACTAGGTCTGTTGGGCTATTACTCAAACATAAAGGGTAATATCAAAGTAAATGAAAATATTGTCCTTTAAATGAAATGCAATGGCACATAAATGTACTGGTACTGTATATAAAATCACAGTAGTGATAGTAGTTATAGTGGGTATACTGTAGAATGCATAGAAATTCCAAAGCAAGGCAGCCCCCCATTGGTTTAAAGAAGCCAATAAATAAGGTGAATTGTAAGCATGATGAAATCAAATTGCTGCAGTTATTTAAAAATACTGTATGTATATCCTCAGGCTGTTTTGAGAGATGTAGTTTAAGGGATGAATTTCAACTCTAGGCCTAAAGAGTTGTTGCATCAAGTACCTTTTTTAGAAACAGAAATAATTTTGAAATATTCACGAGGTTGCCCTGTGTAATACTACTAGTCAGACTAAAGGTAATACAAGTATTGCACTTGTCAAGCCTGGTGTCTGAATAATTATATTTGCTGTCTCAATTGCCTGCCTTTCTTACGCCCATTTGTCAAGATGTGAATAACAATGTGCTAAACTGTCTGAGGGCAAGCATAATACACAGGTGAAACTCTTCTAATTGATGTGAACATCGACATGGCTGAGAGTAAGATGAATCTTTTTGCAATTAAAAACTGCAACAAGTTCCATTATTACAGCTGAAGTGATGGTTTTCATATCAAGCGCATGAGGTGTACTTATAGTGCAGAGAAAAAATATGTTGAACCCCAAATACTGTATATTTAAGGGAACTAGCATTTTTTATCATTCTACACTTCTTTCATCGAAACCGGTCCATTCTTAAATAGTCAAAAGGGTTTATATGACAAAATTTACTGTATATTACTAATTCAGTGTTTCAGAGTTGCAAAGATGTACAGTATGAAGTAGAAAAATTGATTAATAAGAATCAATGCATGTGAAATAATAAGTGAATTCCCAGTATACTTAGCACAGTTAAGAAAGTACTTAGAATCAGATGGTTAAATAATTGGTATAATAATTAAATCAAGGTGGGGAGCTACGTCAGCATGCGTAGGTTTATTCCATGCTGAAAAGAAAAAAAAGAAAACACAACGTTTCGGCTATGGAGCCTCACCCAAAGAAGGCTCCACAGCCGAAACATTGTGTTTTCTTTTTTCTATTTTCAGCATGGAATAAACCTATTACTTGTTCCATAAGGAAATCAAGACTGGGTTTGAGTTTAGAAGCGTGTCATGCCACGATCAAGAGATCTCAGAGGACTTCAGAAAAAGATAAGCTGATGCTCATCAGTCTGGGCCCCCTGGGTTCCATCCATCCACTATCAAACACTCTACAAAGATAGAAGATATTCAAGTAACGTCTAAGAATCTGCAGGCCTCTCTAACTGCTGCTGATGTCAGTGCTCATACTTCACCCATCAGGAAGTAATTGAGTGGGAGCAGTTTCATGAGAGGGTAGCCAGGAATTAACTTTTGGTCTCTCAAGAGAATGTTACCACCCTTCTCAAGTTCGCCACAAAGCACCAGGACAATTCGTAAGACAACTGGAAGTTTTTGTAGGATGGGTTCCAATTGTTTGTGTGAGTTACAGTACGTTTCATGATTTTGTTTTCTGTGTGTTTAGTTACTTACTGTAGGTACTGCACCTGTGTCTGTTTATCATTTACTGCTGGTGGTGGAAGTCGGATTCCATTGTATTGCTTGTTTTGTGCTCACTGGGAAAGATTAGTTCTCCATGCCTTAAACTCTGCCATCTGTTGAAACATTTGAGTGAAGGAGAAAGTAAAGTTCAGGTGTTTGGTTATTAAGTGAAAGGCTGATACTGTAGCTTACAATGTGAAAGCAGTTTTGACATAGGATTTTCATCCTTATAGGCACCTGAGGCCAGTGGTTTTTCTGGAAGAAAATAAAGTCAGTAAGGAGAGATATGTCAGATATGTTGTTTTAGTTTATTGTTTTGAAATTGTGAGGAGCAAATATATATATCTGTGAATCATCACCTAAATGCATGACGTGGTCAGTTTTTTCAGGTGTCCACTACAAATTACAATACGAAATAGAAAGTTTGTTTGTTGGGAAGATTTCATGTGTAAAGCTGAATGTACTGTATTTGAAGGTTTTCTTAAAGTTTTCAGAAAATGCTTCAAATACATTATGCTGCTTCTGTCTCATTTAAAAACAGTGCTGATATAACAAATAAAACCACATTTATTTAGAATCTTTTGGAAAATAATCTGGAACAAGTGCCACCCCTTTTTAGAGCTGCTATATACTGTACTGTACCATGTATACAGTTAAATACAGATATTGTATACTACACTTTACAGTTTTGTACAATGGTTACATTTTCTAAGAATAATGGACTAGAATTATTAAATAATAAAAAATAAATCTGAGTTGTAATAGAGAGACAAATACAGTACATGTAGAATATTTGTATATATGAATAATAGCCATCTTGCACCTACTGTATATAGTACAATATACCAGGTGGGAGATGCACTTCAGAAGTGCTTGAAGTGGGTCCTTTTCTATGTGAGAAATTATTATTATTATTATTATTATTATTATTATTATTGTGCAAGCCTCATTATTTGTAGACTTCTTACTGGTCTTGTATGTACCCTTCAAGCTCTGTAATGGACTTGATATTAAATATGTGAGCAGTCCCAAAGCTGTTTCACATTTGTGTTGATGGGTGGTAAATAATGTGTTTTTATTTCTAAACAGTCTATTATTTTTTAAGTCAACTTTCCTAAGACCTCTATTTACTCTGGTTTCTTTAAAAGCCATTGACCTTAACTGCTGCAATGCGTTTTGCTGAGTGCAGGCAGGCTGGTAGTGGAGTATTAAAGATTAATACATCACATTCGTATGTAGCAGCTTGCTAAAACAGACTGACAGAATTCAGAAAATGTGCTTCAGATGATACACTAAGGGGAGAGTTCTGGTGCTGCAAATTAAAGCAAGAATCTGATTTTACATCAGGTTTTATAGACTGACTAGGGAAAATATGCTTGAATGCAGTGCTGTGTGATATAAGATTATTGTTTCTTCTTTTCTGCCAACAATTTAAAAAGGACACTGTGTTACTTTTCCCCCTCTCTGCGCAGACTGAGAATTTGGGGCCTATCTGAGGTTGTTATTCTAGGAGATGTCTAATTTATTCTGCCATCTTATTGATCAGCCTTCACTTTTATCTTAATTTATAGATACCTCCAATGGGAGAAGAGTTACTAGTAATCAAACCAGCAAGAACTGCCTCCTCTCTTTTGTAATGTTTCTTATGTTCTTAATGAAACCAAGAACAACACAGAGACGCAGTGGATCACCCATTCCACTTGAAGCACATTCACACCTTGAAGAGATGGATAAGAATGCAACGCTGACTTGCATACTAACGTGCAGGCAGTAAAATCAATACTGAGCTTCTGCTAATGAATCAGGAATGAGTGATGTGCAACAATTAAGACAGGGGATTAGTTCAGCTCTGAATACCACCTGTTTTCTGATATTTTTAAAAAGGTAGTGCATGGCTGGTGACAGTTGAGGAATTATTAATTAGGCCACAGTGTCTCTGTAGCCATAAAAATATCGAAAATAGGACACATTGCACTGACGAAGACCGGCTTTCATTTGCAAGGAAGAGATTTACACTACAGGGCATAAAATTGGGTTTTTGCCCGAGGGGCAGAAATACCCCCTTTTAGCATCTTTCCGAGTGCCTACATTAAACTGGCAATGTGGAACACAGACCTTAACAATTTGAAATAAATTACTAAAATGCAGACTTCAATGCTTGGTTGCCTCTAGCACCTGCTCCAATTTTGCATTTGCCATTTATAGTAACTAGTCTGTGTGCAGAGAGGTCATTTGTTGAGGGGATGGTGCTAAACAGAACAGTCTGAAATAATGATGCTGCTACAGATTGAATATTACTATGCCTTTTTTTCTACCTCTTATATGTGTTTCCTTGTTCTCTGTTTTCTAGTTGAAGTAAAAAGCTAAGAGAGTTGATCAGATGCAAAGTTTGAAGGCCAGGTTGCATCAATTAGCAACAATTGGATCAATTGCACTACTGTCACAAGGTGCAGCCCTGGATGTAGACCAAGAAAAATGACAATACCTTTTATTCTGCCTGAATATGGGCCATTATCTTTATAACACTGAGTGATAAACTAATCTTATATCAGCAGATTAAGATACAGAATAGTTATACTGCTTTGTTGTTAATCTTTTTTAGAAACGTGGATCATACATCTCAGATATACTGTATGTTTAAAATTGGTTTTGCATGATTTAGTACCTACTTAAATTTAATTCTGGTCTTTTTGGAAGATGTTTAAAAATCACATATGTAACTGTATAAAAATGTAATAATCATGAAACCATCCAGAGACCTTCAACTGGAAACTTATTTGTAATTAAATCAAGAACACTCAGAGGAGAAAAAAAGACCAAAAGAAAATCAGTCAGTAGGCTTCAACATAATCAAATAGAACAACAAGCATTGTGAAAAAAGAAAACTAATCTGAAGTCTTTCATTTACAGTAGGAACCACTCTAATGAGATGTTATTAACCTTGCATGCTAAAGTGTTTTGTATAAGTGTTCCATAGTGCCTACAATTAATCACTTATTTTGTCAATGACTTTTATTAATAAGCCAAAGCAGTTTGTTCTCCAAAACAATTACAAAACTGAAAATTAGATGTTAATAAATACTACTGTATGTACCATTTACAATTGTATCGTATTCAGGTCATAAAATCGTATTTTGTAGTGAATCAAAAGTCTTTGTATTAGGTTAAACCATCTATAAAATTTACAAATGTAAAATTAATGACATGGTAATTTTAAAATCATATTTACTGTAATGTAAATTTTGAAATTACTGTAGCTTACCAAGAACCTTTATTTACAAATCTACCTTTTATGAAGCCTGTATTATTTTTAATAGGAACAAATAATAGGTTTATTCCATGCTGAAAAGAGGAGAGAGAAAACACAACGTTTTGGCTGTGAAGCCTTCTTCAGGTGTTAGGCCTATTATTTTTAATAGGCCATCTGTGTGGTTTCCACACTAAAACAAAACCACAATACTGATCTTGGTATTGTCCATAGCACATTAGTCCTTCTTGGGATTCCCTTTAGTAAAACAGAGGGAAGTCTATTATGAATGCTGTTAAAATCAAATCTGTGCCGTTCTGCCTCCATTATATTTCCAAACTGTTAATTTTCTGAGTGCACTCAAAGTAAGTGATTTTTAATTGAAAAAAACTGTTTTCTGCTGTGTTACAATGATACAGTATATGGTAATTTTGTGCAGAACAATATTTGTTTGGAATATAAGATAAGATCACTTTATTAGCCATACTGTATACAATTTCTTGCATTAGGAATTTGTCTTTTCACATACCCCAGCTTGCTCTCCATGAGACACACAGGCACACAGACAGGGAGAGAAGTTTGGGGTCAGAGCACAGGGTCAACCATTTTTACGGCACCCCTGGAGCAGTTGGGGTTAAGGGCCTTGCTCAGGGGCCCAACGGAGTAGGATTCCTCTGCTGGCTGCGGGATACGAACTGGCAACCTTCCAGCTACAGGTGCTGGTCCTTAGCCACAGAGCCACCTCTCCGCCACTGAATGTTTGCCACTATGTAGGCCGGGAATTGAACCTGGGTCAACTGCTTGGAAGACAGTTATACTCACCACTACACCACCACCATAGGCTATTCAGAGCTGAGTGGGTTTAAAGTTTAAAGTAGGTATGATTAAAATATGCCTAAGAATAAGAATATGAATTATAAGAATTATGCCTAAGAAATATGCCTAAGAACTGCACACATGTCCAGACAACACCACACAATATGTGAATAAAACTAATATACTGTAGTGCTTTTTCAGGGTACATTAAATATTTTGCTCTGAAAAGTAAGTCTTAATGTTCTTCTCTCAACATTAATTTTGAATTTAAGTGGTTTTGAAATTGTATTGCTCTAGTGAAAGTACAGTATATACAGTGGATATCTGGCTTTTGGGATGACTAAAAAAGGAGATTTAAGACTGATATAGTGGTCTTATAGCTGGGTTTTGGCATGTGTGTTCAACAGGCTTGCAAGAGGAAGTGATTTTTACAATTTTAAAAAGCTGAGGGCACAGCTGATTTAAAGCAATACAATGCTTTTTCTCATAAAGGTATTTTATAAAAAATAGTATTTCTGACCACATGGAGTTTGGAGAACTGAAATAGAGTTTACATTAGCATTAAAAAATCTTAACACTCCTGTTTATTTTGCTAATAAAAAACATAGATTGTGTTTGGTTTATTTTCTCTTTTGGAAGGAGAGATTTAAAATCCATTTGAAAGAGAGTGATACCATGAATTACTGTATGTATTTCCATAAATCATTTGACTTTGTTTTTTATACACACCTGTATCAGAGGTAAACGTTTTTGAACATTGATGTTAAAGCAAAAGAAAGAGGTTTTGTTTCTTTGGGGGAAGAACAGAACACTTTTATTTCTAAACCAGCAAATGGTACCACCGTCGATCTGAAATGTATCAGTCTTGGTTTGGAATATGGAAACTTTGCGTGATCCTACAGCTAGAGGTCATTAAAAAAGGAAAGGCTGTCTGGACTCTGTTCTGTTTTGGCTGGCATATTGGCTACAGTAGTTGCCTGCAGGAATAATTGGAAACTGATATTCTATTATTCTATAAAAAGAAACTGGCCGTTGAATTTTTTATTCCCTCAGTAGATGGCTAGGTGACAAAGGTGCTTGGGGAATATTTGGTTTCTATGAAGCAGTGCTTCTTTAGAAAATTCAGGAAGAGGGAGGATATGCAGCCAGGTTTATTAATGAAACTATAATCTCTTTGACACTTTGAAAATGATCATACATGTAATATTATATTAATGCAGATGAGCAGCTACTAGTGAAATCTACATGTTGGCAGTGCTGAAGGAGTTACTGCATGTCTCAATTAAAGCATACCTTCCTGTCTGTTTTTCTTAGTATTGCAAAGAGAATACGCCACAATTAGCGCATTCAAATATTGGAATTGAGGTATTAAACAAATTCATTTCATATTCCATTGTTATATAATTACACACCAAATAATAAACTAAAGGAAACAGGCTACAATTTACTATTACCTGGAATTGACTGTAGTCGTACAGTAATAGGATATTACCAAAGGAATAACCTTCTCCTAACTTAAATTGTAACCCATGCATATAATTCAGTTTTCTGCAATTAAGAGATATAGTGTCAGAAAAAAAATCATAATTCTTTTATATGTTTTTCAGTAACTGCTTCTATTTTTTGTTTTATATTAGAAATGTGGGCTATGTTTAGAAAAGCTCAGTCATTGTGTATTTTCAGAAATGACACTGTGATGTGCTTATCCGCGGCTGCTACACAATCCTAATGTCAAGTTGCTCAGCTCAGGGCTTCATACAGTAGGTATGTTATTGTTTTCCAGTCATCTGCCTGTGGACTTCACCCTACATGAATAATTCACAGTGGTAAATTGTTTTGTGGGATTCCTGTTTTGGAGCTGTGCGCAGGGAGTTAGACATGGCTGACATATTACTGCCTTTCAAATAAACAAATAGCACTTCAGGTGACTAATGTGTTTTATGTAACTTTATACATTATAGACATTTCTCAGATTAAATGTGACATCATTACTACAACAACAAAAAAAATAGATCAAAATTGTTTACTAAAAGTACTTAAAATAGCAAATGTCATGCATATGACTATACAGTATATACAGTACACTGCCATAGCGAAATATTAGTTAATGATACATTGCAGTGCTTTCCAGTCCTGGTTCTAGAATACCCCTATGCCTTCTGTTTTTTTGTTCCAACAGAGCTCTTGATTAATTAAGCTTAATGAGCCCTTAATTGAACCAACTGTTTGATTTCTAACTGGTTTCTACCCTTAGGCTTTAATTTCAGAAATAATCCCTTGTATGTGTATTAGTTTTAGGAAAAGTTGCAGATAAACCTGTATTTCACTTTGGTTTCTAAATAGTTCCCTGATATTATAAGTACTTTGTACTGTATATACACAAAGGTGTTACAATACATGTGGTGTCAAGAGCTGTCATGGTAATGACATTACTGGTATTCCAACGTGATAGAAGGATTGGAAATATTTCACTTATCCAGACACAGTCTTTCAACATGTTTAGGCATGCGTCCCACTGCGACTCTATCACGTTGAATCTGGAGCAGTTGAAATTTGTGTCAAGCTTTTCACTATCAGTTGCAAATTGTCTGCTTCTTGCATCTGCTGTGGTCACTCTTTACCAGACTTTTGAGGTTTCCTTACTTTTATGTTCATGTATATATACAGTACAGTAGGGTCTTGACATTCGCAAGGGTAAGGTGCAGAGAACTGTCAAATCCACACATAATCAAGTCCACCAGTCCATGGAAATGCAGAGCCTTCTTTCAAACTTATTTTTGACTTTGATTTAGGCACGTATTGTTTTCTCTGATTTATAGTTTTTCTGTGAGCTGTCTGAGCCAGACCATTTGAGCAGGGGTGCAGAGATGAACACACTGGGCTCTCTATTCCAAACTTTTAGGATCTTCAATCCCCATAGGATAGTGGGATTTATGGGATATCCATTCTGTCCTCAGTCTGTCCAAAGACAGAAGAATTGGCATGAGCCAGGTTACTGTTTCTTATTTTTTTCAGAGGTAGATTTTCACTTTAAACTGTTAACAACATTTAGAACAATTACAATTGCATAATTGCATCTTTGTTCTTATTCATAATATAGTTGTTTAGATAATGCATTCCATGTGGTTCCAGCTCATGTCAGCTCATATCTTCTGTATGTCTCTAGCTATTGCCTCAGAGTTTTTTCCATGATTTACATAATGGTATATTGTCTTTAATTTTTCGAAATACCATAGTTAAATCTTCCTTAATTTCAAACGAACCAGTATTTAATTGATAATGGTGAAATAAGACCCAATATTGTTCTTGTTCCACATTCCTAATAAAATGTTATCAGTTTTGCTCTCACTGTACAAGGGATTGAGTTGAAAAAAATAAGAAGTATTAATTTAGCCTTTATTTAAAAACATTTATTATTGTTTTTCCCACAGTAAAAGGAAAAATAGGCCCTATTTCAATATGCCTGGCTTCTTTCCACTTTGAGTAGATTATGTCTTTAAAACACAAAAGAGTAATTGTATTTGAAAATGGAAATGAATCATTAATTACTGTATGTTGACCAGTGTCATAATACAGGTATGACTTACTCAACATTCTCATTCACTTGCAAAGATGAATGTTATAACCTTATTAAAATGTGCCCTGCATAGGTGTTTATTTAAATTGTCTGAAGACCAAATTAGGATTTTTTATATCTATGACAGAAAAAAAATTCTCACTGCTCATAAATGCATGTACTGTAGGTGGAATGTACAAAAACGCAACTGTATCATTCGTATAAAAGCTGATGTGCATGATGAATCTTGAGCCTTCAGTTTTGTTAGAAAGAAAGGTTTGTGCTTTATTAAATCTGACTAATTGCACTTTCCAGAAACTCAGAGAATGTTTTTTTTTTCTAATGAGAATATATTAGAATGTGTACTAATTGAGATGGACATTATATAAATATATATTGTTTTCCATGACATCTTTTGGATAACATACAGTATCTTGAAGCAGAATTATACTTCTTTAAGGGGAACAGCATGATTCATTCTAGTAAGGACACAGATCAGCAGGGTGCCTTGAAACATCTCTTCTGGTAGGATTTCTGATTTTAATCAGAGAGCTTACACTTAAGCTTATTATGCCTGACTCTGTGGCCGAAAAGAAAGAAAAAAATGGTTAACTCACAATAGCAATGACATTTAAACAAGCAACTGGATTTCATTTTTTATGTTTTCATTCTCTTTAAATGACATTACAAAAATAAATAAATAAATCTCCCTTGAAAGTAATTAGATATTATCAGCCATATACATTTTCAGGGTATAATAGAAAACGCACGTGCTTTATGTTTATGAAATGTGGAAGAAAAGGTGACTGACAGGGCAACATCATTTTGCATGTTAAGATCAGCAGACATGATGCTACAGAGTGATATTTAGAAAAATTAAAACTATACCTGCTTGAGAATGCTACAATGCTACACACAGTGCGTTAAGTAGGATTTATTATAGACACAGACTGCGAAATATTAATTCATGCATTTTACTATGAGAATAGGTTGAACTGAAAAGAAGGGTATGTTTAATTTGGAAATACTGCAAGATTAAATGCTATTTCTATATATGTATTTTAATGAATACTTTGGAAAACATAAGGAAATAAATTCAGATCATTTTAGAACTTCAGACAGTGCAGTGGTAATCAGTTATATTGATTGTGCATTGAAAACCTTGATATGATAGCCATGTTTACAAAACCATTATACAGTATATTGAAAAGGCAAACAATGTACAGTAAGTTAATTTATTGGGGAAACCAAGACAGTGAAGAGATCAATCTAAATGGTTTCCTGGTTGGCCCTGGACCCACTTATGTTGTCACCAGCAACCTCCAGAGGAGGAATAGTCATACAGTATCTCATTTTGAATAGCTGAGTTTTCACAATTGTCACCCATAGAGTACGCCTCTCCCATGTACTGTAGGTGCCTCCAGCATTATGGAACAGCCCCATAGAAGCTACAGGAAGAAATAGTAGCCCAACCCATTGTTGAGATACAGAAATGACTTACCTGATGTAAAGACTGGGTTAGAACCGGTGTTAATGTTGAATGTATTCATATGAATGAGGTCTAATAAATGCTTGCAAACACCATCAACGGTGTTCTATAACTTTGCTGAAAAACACATCCAGCTGTGATTCCTGCTCAGGAGAGAATCAGACGTGTTGCCATGCTTCTCTGACACTGAGAAGACAGTTTTTACCAAGACCTGGTAAAACTAGTTCCAGCCCTACCCTGGTGGTGCTTAGCCAACTAACCTCTGGCCCGCAGACCTTCAGCTACACGCTAGGCATGTTCCCCTGTTGGCTGAGCCACTCCTGAAAACAAAGGTTATGATTCTCCGTTAACCAAAACATACAAAAAACATAAAAAAGGATGAGTGAACATCGAAAAGTTGTCACATGCTTTAATGCTCTACCTGTAAGAAAGACGATGATGGATAGATTGTCAGGACCGAAATAGTGTACGATCGTCAGCCTTCTTCTTATGACCCATTTAAAGAACAGATTTATGTGTCCTGCAACATGTTGCAGAGGAAAAGGGCAAGACCGTCTCAGCCCTTCCTCCGGATGTCTGGAAGTAGGTTGAAGCAGTCCGGGAATTCAGCTGAAGTACTTGTTGTAACTGTTGTAGCTCGTGAGTTATTAATCAAATATATAGTGTAGTTGTTCCTATTTTATTGGAGCTCAATTAGTTTAACTTTGTAAAAGCTCATTTCCATTACTCTCTTGGGAATGAAAACAAAATGTAATTAGCTGTAAACCACGTTTTGTTTTTCTGTTTCAAATCACCTTGAATTAACAATGTTGGGATCCAGAACACAGTTTAATAAGTGGGCTGTTCTTTTTTTTCCCCCCCAAGCTACTTTCATGTGATAGTTTATGACTAGATACTGTATACAACAGTTATGGGATTGTAAACTGAAGCTCAGTTGTCATTAAAGCTTTGCATTGTAGACTTATTAAGGCATATGATTGATATTCTTTGAATGTAAAGAGCACAAATCTGCATTAAAAATACATTTTTACCAACTTACTTAATATGATTTCATTAGGATACCAGACCTGGGTAATGTTAAAGTGGTAAATTCTGTCCCAGTATTTCATTTGTAGTCTGAAGTAAACCATAATAATTATATTGTCACATTGTCTGATCTACTTAACAAGAAAAGTAATACTGCTATATTTAGTTAAATGTTTGCCCTATTACTTCTGCAGATATTCATAGAAACGTACTGTTAATATTTACACAATCTATGCAATGTAATTCATATACAGTATAGTTTATCAACCGAATGACAGACCATACAGTATGTGAAAATCGGCAGTACCATGCTTTTGAGTCCATATACAGTACAGTTATGTCTCTAGAGCAATTGGTAAGACTGTGTAGACACAGTACAATAGTGATATACTGTATGTAATACACCACTCTTGCTTATATTTGTTTTTTTTATTGGCAAACTTTCAATCTAATCAATACTTTACTATAGTACAGCTTGTATACAGTATTAGTAGTATGTATTACTTCTCTATTCAACTTTAATTATCCTGTTCTTTCATAAATTATTGAGAGAACATATTAATAGGTAAATCTTGACTGTGAACAGTGTAGAATACAGTACGTGATAAAATGCAAATAGGTTAATTTATTTGTAGAAGGCTTGTGGTGACAATACTCAGTGCCTTAGTTCCTTCATTGTCTCCGAGGGGAAATGTGTTTTGCAGGCAGGTAAAAAACATAACAGAATATACCATACATTTAACACACATGAACCCATTAACAATAAGGAAACATACATGCATAAGATGAGACAAACAAGTTAGCAGCTTGAGCGATCTTCACAGTTTAGAAGCAATAATACAAAGAAATCAGATCATCAGTGTGCAATATGGATACTGTACATGCATGGTGAAAAAATGTAGTAAAATATAAAATCAGTTCTCCACATTAAGGAGGTGAATATCTGTGGGAGTAAAGGATACTGTAGCTTAGTTTTGTTGCCCCTAAATCTGGGTAGCCTAAATCGACTCTCTGATGGAAGGAGCTCAAATTCACTGTCAATGGGTGGTCATCACAATCAGTGATTATATTGGAATTCTACACTATTTCTCTGGTATACTGTACATGTCTGACAGATGTAGCTGTTGTGCACTAATGACTTTGCTGGCTACTGTCACTGTCCTTCTCAGTCTGTTTTTATTGCATGTATTCAGGTAACAGAACCACAGTGAATGTTAGAGCAGATTCAACACAATTTCTATAGAAAAAAATCATCATTGTACTACACACATTAAAAGAGTGGCGTTTTCTCAGGAAGAACAATCACTGTTGTCTCGGTGGTGTGTTGTTAAGCGTAGTGGCACTTTGTGTTTGTACTGTACCATGAGACCTAGTTATAAAAGCACGGGAAACAGTAAGACCGAGAGATGGTTAAGAAATGCTGGGCAGAGCGCACAATAAAAAAAGTAAGGAATTGAAGGTTCTCAGCATTCAAGCACCAGTACTGAAATTCTGTGATGAGCATTGAAATTCCAAATTCTCTGCGGATGCTTCTAAAGCAGGAAATGGAACAGCACTGCCACAAAAATATGGTACAAGGTGGAGACCTGCAGCATATCCTTCTAGGGGGCTAACCAGCTCTGAATGGCACTATGCATAGATAGAAAAAGAGGCTTTGGCTCTTGCTTTTGGATACAAAAAGTTCCATGTATGCGTACAGGGGAATCCAGTGTGGGAAGAGACTCATCACAAAGCTTTGGTGACCATTGCAAAAAAGGGCTTAGCGAATACTGCACATGGAATTCCGAGATTGTTTCTTAAGTTACAGAAATAGGAGTAGGAAATTGATAATGGTAGGCTTATTATCAGGAAAGTTTGAGAAGTTAGTGCAAAAAAAAATTATTGAACAGGATGACATTGTACATGTAAATCTGATCAGAAATAGTGTAATACCAAGAGCCACAGTGGAGGATGTACAGTATTACATCAAAAGCTGATATAAGCAATTACACAAGGCTGTTCTGCGCATAATGTACCTTCACCATATGTACAGAGGTGAATTATCTGGATACTTTTCAAAGGGTCAAGAATTGTGATTCCAAAGGTACTAAAAAAAAAATACACGAGAGGCACCTAGGGATGGAGACGTCGAAAGGACAAGCAAAAGCAGTGTTATTCTGGCCAAATGTGAACGTAGACATGGAGACAGTATCAGGGCTTGTGCTACTTGTGAGGAGTTCAGGTGTAGGCAAAGACAAAAGCCAGTGTGGGTGGAAGAGTGCAGTCCAGCAGGCCCTTGGAGTAAAACTGGCATTGATCTCTTGACACTAGACGGCACTGGACTACTGCTACTGCCACTACCCAGAGTTAGCATTGTTAAAAGACACTACAGCTGAGCAAGTGATAACATATTGTAGATCTAATCCTTCTTTGCACTGGATGGCATTCCTGATATAGTCATGACAATGGGCCACAGTTCAGTTCCAATGCATTTGAACGATTTTAACAGACTCATTACCTTGCTGTGAAACAATGTGCAGTACTAGCATTACAGTAGGCTCTCAGCGATGTGTTTACCCATGGCTTATTATTTGGATAAAGGGGTTTCGGAGACATCACCGTTTCTTCACCAGTATGTAAATACAAACCACGTCTGTGAGTTCACCTAAATTGTTGCAAGATTCTAAAAAGACAGGCCAGTCCATGCAAACAAACCTGCTCTGCAAACTCTGCGTGCTTTCGTCTGACAGTAGGTTGCCAGAGCTTGGTTAGGTGTTTCCAGTGCTAGAATTAGCTGTTGGCATGGTCTTGATTGCCCACACAGGCATGATTGATTATCTTATTGTGATATACTGTAGAGAGATCTGATCAAAGATGAAAATTAAAACTTTCCCAGGGTGATGGAAATTCTCTGCATGATAGAGAAAAATGCAGTAGATAGTGTGTGAATAACCTTTTTATAAGTCCAGGTGTTTGAAGTTTCATCAAGAACTGGAAGATGCACATTAGATCAAAATGGTTTCCATGCAGTTACATACCCTTTGAGACTTTGAGTTAATTTGCATATAACTGTTCTTGAAGAATTGTTGACACCTACACTTGCAGCGAGGAAGGTTATTCTCAGGATCTCTCGCAGATCATCACCCATTATGTAGACAACTTATGCAGTTTTCTTCCTTGACCTTGTCTGCTGCTCTATACAGTCTTACCTACAGCTGCTGGTGAAACATGAACTTGGGCTGCAGTCTGTCAGCAGGGCTTACCTTCACAGCTAGAACTTTGACTTTTCATTGCTCCTGTCTTGTGCGATTTTCTTTCCAGGAGCCACATATTCCAAAGTGCAATATCATTGCCTGTTCTTATACAGACCTTAAGGCTTTGTGGAAATCAGTCTAATACTGTGTTAGGGTAACATGTCCTTTTTAGATTCAGGGTATGAATCTGTAATATAATTTTATACTCTACTGTGTCCCCATGATTATTTCCATTATTGTATATATAAATCTTTTAAAATAATGTCCACTTGCTGGAGACAAAAACAGAGCAACAAGGCAAAAGGTCTGTTAGCTAACATGGAATCCTATTGCAATCACAGTTTATGAATTAGTGTTTATCCTCTTTATTTTGTTTATTTTTTTCCTATTACTGATTAGGATATAACACCAGAGGCTGCAGTAATCTGAAAAAGAACACTGACCATCATGAACATCTAATATACAGTACTGTATACAGTATTTAATATTTACAATGTCACATGCTGTATACATTAAATATTGTATATACAGTAGGTACAGTATGACCCCTAGTTTTTTACTGGGTTAATGCTGTATTTCATTTATTGTTTTCAGTGACATTTCTAGGTCCTTTAACTACTATCAAATTTCATATTGTGTATGACAGTGTCAATATTTACCTCAATTGGCTTAACATCATTTTACTATTTAATAGACCTGTAATGCATATTGCAAATTAATGTTTCAGTTTCTGCACCAAATATTTTAATGTCTGCTCTGCTTAATTTTTAGGGCTGTAACATTAAATGCATTGATTGTGCCTCTTATTTGAAAGGCCAAGACTTTATGGAGATGTTTTAGTCACATTTGCTTTATTTAAAATAAAATCAATAGCTTCTTGGCCCATGTTTGTGTCAGTCTGAGGATTCACTGACAAAGATCCTGTGCCCCTTGATTTAAGTGCAACATTTGTATTAATTTTCTTGTATAAACATAGCTCATCTGGTGGCTACCAAAGAGTTCACCTCTCGTATATAAAAATCTTGTTTTCATAATTAAAGATTACACACATCAGTGATTATGGAATAAACTAAAATATTGCTTTCTTCCACTTTAGTTTACACAGCTCTTGTGCATGAAGTTCATCCTTTAATGTTAGTCAACATTCATGTTTGCATTTTTTAGCTTTGTTCTTTTTTCTTTGTCTTACTTAAGTCCAACTGCTTTTTTTTCGGTTTATTATTACTGTAGTTTATAATATGTTGTGAGGAGGTAAGTAAGGGTTGTGCCGTGTGAAGAAACCCATTTGTGAAGTGCTGGAAAACAATGTTGTACCATACTTTCCATATCATTTTGTCTTATCCAACCAAGAGTTAACTTCAAGAAATTATTCTGCTAAAATTCTTAGAACAAAAGAAAACGCGTTAACAAAAGTTTAGAAACCTGTTATTACCAACTCTAGTTCTGGGGGACTGCTGTCTGTTTTTGTTTTTTCTCAAATTCCATCTTAATGCGGCAGTTTTCTACCGTTTTGGCCGTTTCTAAAATGTGCTTTCAGTTATCTAAAGGTCCAATTGGATGCACAGTCCAGTTGAAATGAACAGTTGGTGATCTTCAGAACGAGTCTCGTTTACAGTCAGTGGTGTTGCTTGAAAAGTTAACCATAAACTGATCACCCAGCAAGAGCTATTTATTCAGAAATCGCAAGCAAGTGAGGACGGACTACCTGACGTTCAGTGCGGTGAAGGGGTTGGAAACGGTGGAGCGGAGCTAGTTCGGACACGGTGATGTCATCGCCCTCCCTGCGCGTAGCAGGGACCTCAGCCGCCTGGGCTGGGGGAGGTCTCCTTTAGCTCATGCGGCTGGCTCCCTGTTGCGTTACGCCGGAGACCCGGGTCCGTCCCCCGGGTGTTGCGGGACGAACCGGCGGGGTGGAGCGGTGAGGGCACGAGCCTGCGCGGAACCGCGACGGTCACAACAGCACCCTTGAAGGAGGGTCTGTGTGAAATTTTAAATTGGGTAGAGAGATTTAAGGCTTAGATTCAGTGCAAAAACTGACAGATAGAGTGGTCCACTAATACTGGTGTTCAAAGCCACGTGTCTCGAGTAGTATTTTGACTCGGGGAGGTTAGGCAGAAAGGTGTTTTTTTTTAATTTTTTTATTTATGCTTAACAAAAGAACAAACATTACAATACAAACAAGAGTACATATAACAATTCAAAACAAAAATATCGTCGGGGTACATACTACTACATAAATTCAAGTTATGAAAAAAGATTAAACAAATTAAATAAAAATAATGTCCGCACCGCTTTCATATTTTTGCATTTCGAAATAGTCTGCAAATACCCCTTTACTTCCATTTTAAAATACTCAAACACAGGGTACCTCCCAGACCACTTCATTTTATGTATGTGATAACGTGCCAGTATAATAATTAAATTTATTACAAACGAATTTTTTATATTGTTTTCACTGGGGCTGAAACTTAACATAATATCTTTTTCAACAAAACAAATATCAAGATTGGTCTCTTTTTTAATATAATTCTGCAACTTAGTCCAGAACATTTTTACCATAACCAAAACAAATGCTGAATAGTTTCAGGGCTATTGTCACAAAAAACACATTTGTCATCTATATTAATTTTAAATCGTTGGGTAACGAGTTTTAACTGGGTAAATTCGATGAATTATTTTGTATGAAACCTCCTTAATTTTATTGGTTATACAATATTTATTGGGCATCATCCACATTTTTCTCCAATCAATGCGCTTTCCAAATGCGGAATTCCAATATATTGTAGTCGCAAGTAAATTATCATTTTTTAACAGGGATCTCAAAAATTGGTTATTACATCCACAACTCACAATATCCTTTCCTTGTAGTCTAATATGAGCTGTAAATTCTTCCAATGTTTCTAAAGGACTACTATTACAACTCCTTAAAAGAGTTAATATTTCCCCAGAAATCGCATTAATTACAGTAAAATACTGATCCAAAGTAATAGAAATATTGTATCTATGAACAAACTTGGTGTAACTATATATTTCACCATCAGCCTTGATCAATTGTTTAATCCAAATTATATAATTCTTGACCCAGTTTTCAAAAAATAAGGTTTTATTTCTAATTTTTATATATTTGTTGTTCCAGATAGTAAATCTATGTGGGGAAAAGTTATGTTTATACATAAGTGACCACGTCAGAAGTACTTGTTTATGAAACCTGGCAAGTTTCAAGGGGATTTTTCCAATGTCAAAGTTACACTTTAGTAAAAACTCTAGACCCCCTACTTCTTGAAATATCAGATTGGGGATTATATGCCATATACTTTGCTTATTTTTTAAATAGTTTTGTATCCATTTAATCTTAAAAATAGCATTAGATGTCCTAAAGTCTAAAGCATTTAAGCCCCCTTCTGCCTGTGGACGACAAATAATTTCTCTTTTAAGATAATGGGGTTTATTCCTCCAGATAAATTTGAAAAGTTTGGAGTCAATTTTCCTAATAGTTGCAGGTGGTACATCCAGAACCAGTGAAGCATAAACTAATCTAGATAAACCCTCAGATTTAGACAAAAGTATTCGACCAAGATAATACTTAATACTAATAAGAAAGGTCTCTTAACAACCATAAGTCAAGTTTTTTTTCAAATGAATGCATAATTGGAGAAAAGTTTAGATCATTTCTAATTTTTGGATTTTTGGAAATCTTAATACCTAGATATTTTGGCAGAAAGGTGTTCTCACACCAAGTGGATTAAAGCTGAAATATCATTAAGACTCTTTACACGATCACAGTATGTCCGTACCTGCTGAAATTCTCTTAGGCTTACCTTTTTTATAATATTGTTAGGTTTTTAGATAAAAGTCTTTTTAAGTTTCAGAAAAAAATCCACCTAGAATGTGGATTATAAGGAGCTTAATGTATGTACTGTAGGACATTGGTATTGGTATTGGTATCGATACTGGTATTGGTATTGGTATTGGTAACTCACTGTGTGGCTGAGCGCAGGTGCAGGGATGTGTAGCCTGTGAAAGTGAGCAGCCATTGCTCTCATCATGATATACAGTATTCATGAGATGCTTTGAGAATAGAATGGATTTGTATGACGTAACTTTGAGACCTAGTGCCCAAAGATAATGATACTGTATGTCCGAAAGGTGCTGATATTGTGCTTGGAGAAACGAGAGTGTTGGGCTTCAGTTTTTCTGTGCTTTGGCTCACCAGGGAGAAATTTGTTTTCTTTTTTTAGAGCTTGCTCAAGTTGCATTTTTCTCCACGGTTGTGCACCTCCAGCTACTGTTGTAAATGTTTTAACCTTTCTTTACCTGACACGCAGTACAGCACATACTGTACACAAGTAAATCAGTATACACGGTAAATATAAATATGGAGACTTGTCTGACAAGAAACATAAGCAGTCAGTGCACATTAAACAATTGTTCAGTCTTGTAAATGTCAGTCCATCAATGCATGTGCTAAATTTAATTTTACAGTAGTGTAAAGTAACCATAAGTACTGTAACAGAGAGAGATGTACACACCTGGGTGATATTATCAGTGATTAGCTGTTCAAGCTCAATGTACTGTAAATGGCAATGAAGTAAATCTTCTGTTGTTATTACGTATAATACGTTGCAATTGTGGAATATTGTCTTTTTATTTGCATTTGAATTTTCCTGAAAATGAGATGGTGTCTTTGCTGGACTGCTGCGGTACTTTTGGTTATTGAGGAAGGTAAAGGGAGGATGGGGGTTAAAGAAAGGAGGTCGCTTTATTTTTAAACAAAGATTTTAACTTTACCTTGTGGTAAAACTGACCTTAAGTACAGTATTTCACCTGGTTTGAAGACTCTCTTACTACTGTGCCGCATTCTAGTCTGTCTCGGTGTATTGGAAGTTGTAAACAAGTTTCTCCTAAAGTTATTTTTTATGATGTTAATATGCTCATTATTTTATTTGCTGTTTTTAATGTACCGGTCTGTACAGATAAACAATACAAATGAGGGGAAAAAAGTGTAAAATCTTGATTTTAGTGTAAATCCCGTGTGTCCAATCGGTTATTTAATGATCGCTTCAGTTAAATCGTCTTTGAGGTGAAAAAATGACAGGTGATGGAGCACTCTATGTTCTCCATATGGATTGGCCTGAAATTATGAAGTAGTTTGTTTCAAGTTCCTTGAATATGGTGAGAATATTATGCTTAAGAAAGAACAGAGGTGAGATACTGCAAGGCTTCTGCCATAAAGAACTGGTGGATGAACTGGCTTTAGTGATTATAAGAATTAAAGCAGGTGGATTCAGAGTAGTGTGGGATAAACCATTCAACGGAAAAGGCCGGGGGAAGCTGGCAGGGGTGGAGGTGCAGGTCAGTGCTTTCTTAATTTGATTATTATCTCGATTTCTTTTGGATTTTCTTTCAAATCCAGGCACAACTCTTGATATTCCCCCGCCTCCCCTCCATTTGATTATATGTAAAAGCACAAGGACTCTGCTTATTTTCTGCTTTGTGTTCTGAGGTTAGGCACTAGATTGTGCATTTGACACAAGCTCCCCCTCTAGGAATTTCAAGCTCAATGGAATGTGTTCGAGAACTTCCAGCTAAGAGGAGGCAGAGAGACGGTTTTTCTTTTTTTTTCTTCTGCGAAGGTAGTTATAGAGACTGCACAATTTGAAATGTTTGGGAGCTTAGCTGGTAAGTAGAAAGCTTAGATGTAACAGCTATTGAGGTGATAAGAACCACCACTAAATTGGTTTGCTATAAATAATGCTTCCAAGGCAGCTGGGTATCTTTTGATATATCTCTTGCTAAAACATGTCAGTGGAACAGTGTTTGTGTTCAATGTGAAACAATTAGATTGTAAAGTCTGCCTTTTTGCTGTAGTTGGAAAACTGGTGTACTGAATTTAGGACAGACTTCTTTCTGTGTGTTTTGCATTTTAGTTTTCTTCTTCTGTTTCCAGGTATGTTTAATAGGGGTATTTTTGTATTTCTCCATGTAACAGAAGGTAGATTGCTGTGTATGGTTTATAATAAGAGATTTTATTGGAAAGAAGATGCTCTGTTTTTCGATATTCAGGAAAAAAAGATCAAATATCCCCTTACATTTACACAATTTGGTTATACAAGTTATATAAGAAACACTACCCCGAATTACTAATGAATATTTTAAGAGAATATTTTCTAATACTGATGAATATTTAAGAGCTTTTTAAGTTACAGGCATATAGCAAAACTGAGGTTTACAGTAAACCTTATGAAAATTATATTTGAATTTTTTGGTATGTTTCTACTTTCCATAGACTTTCACGTGCTTCTAAGAATTAAATCTGTTCACACATTAATGATCTGATTTAGTGCAAGACTCGACCCATAGAAAGTGCTTTTAACTCCTGGTTAGCTGCTTAAAAGATAACACAGGATAAATGAGGTGAATTCATAAACAAACATATGGGATGGAAACATCATCATTTATAATATTGTCATATCTGATAATGTCAAATTATACTTTAATATCTGATTATAACAAAATGTTTGACCTTTTAGACACATACAGTACAGTAGAAGAAGTATGAGGTTTTGGAATGCCAAATTCAATAAACATTATTTTGGCTAAATTTAAACTTCTTGCTTGTTTTGGGGGGGGAAGGATTGGCATGTTTTCCATGCTGTATTCTCAAGGACAGTGTTATTTGTTGTGTATGCCCATGTTTGGAAATCTCAAACCAACAGTGGCACTTTAACCAAAACAATAGCATTAACGACTCAAAAAAGTAGTGGTGCAAAAATATACATTTAAAAACGCCAAAGATTGCTTTCATTACGCATCGGATTCGTATGGGAGCTCCTGAGAGGCTCTCAATGGAAGAGGCTCTTGCTTCGAGCTCAGACTGAGCTGTTTGATTCAGACGTAGGGTTGAGCTCTGTGATCATGACCCTGGGCCTAACTCACCAGCCAGCTGTGGCCGGGATTCTTGGCCCTCATCAAAGCAGGGATTTCTGTTGTTAAACCTCAGGCTGACAGGGAAATCGGTGAGTCCTCCTGTCGGTACTGAACTTCTAGTACTGTATGTACTGTAAAGTTTGAGATGTGTCAGAAGATGAAAGGTTTGATTGTAGCAGCCTGTCAGCACTTCCACATTGTCCCTGTGTGGGTTGCTGTTAGAGCCGAGGTGTAAAGACTCAATTAGCTGCACCATCTTGGGTGAGTGCTGCAAATAAAAAATAATGGACGTTTCTACATTTTTAAAAATGCCTTTAATTCCCATTTGCCAGTTGGTATAGCACTCAAATATTCCACATTCCAGTTTCATTATATCAAGTTGGCATCCTGGGCTGCCCTTAAATAAAAAAAAAAACTTGTTTCTTGTTTGTTGATGATACCAACGACAAATGTAAAAATGCATTTTGAAATGCAAGAGATGTGCTTCTGTGTTTGGATATTGATTCAACAGAAACAGAAGTTGTTATCTGTAATGCAGGTCAGAATACTAGCTTTTGAATACTAGATGGCATTACCAAGTAAGGTATCGGTATACAGGTAGTTGACACATACAATAGGTGTAAGTCATCCATTGATGAAGCAAATAACATCCCAGCATATTTAGGGTTCATGTCTAAAAATGCTGGACAGGCCTGGTAACTCTGTCTGTGTTTAACAGTGGGATACCATGGTCTGGCTGTAGCGCATATACTGTACCACTCTTCACACCTGACAGTGTAGGTTTCTGAGTGTATCAGTGCAAAGAGCTCAGGCAGTGGACTAATGAGCAGTTTAGAAATGTGATGTGGTCAGATGAATCATCCTTCACCAGGTCCTTGACAAATGGATGAGGGCACTAGTGGCACCCACCTACAGAACTCTACAGCCCTGAGTGCTTGATTACAACAGTGAAGGGTTCTGGTGGTTCTGTAATGCTGTGGGGGCACATCTTCCTGGCATGATTTGGGTAATCTCATTCCCTTAGAGGGCAAGATCAATGCTCATCGCTACTTAATGATACCCATTGATCATCTTCACCCCATGTGGCATCTTTTCTTTTGTGCCGGAAGGGGTTTCTTCTAGGATGACAGTGCCAGCCACCCAGAGGATGTTATTCTTGTGTCATGGCACTTTTTTAGTCACCACATCTGAACCCAATCGAGCAGCTATGGAATATCCTGGAATGACAGCTGAGACAGCATTATCTTCCTCCTTCAGTCAGGAATAAGTAGATGTTTAGAGGAAAAATGTTACTGCAGGCTTTCCTCCCTCCTGCAGAATTTCAGATGCTGATATACAGTACCACAGCACAAACAGGCCATACCTGCTGTGTGTGGTAACTCAGCACCCTATGAATTAGCTGTACATCAAAGTTTCCAGTTTTTGTGTGCTATATGTCAAACTTTATAATTTTTCCTGCAAATTCTAATGTAAAATACATTTATCTCAAAAACAGCTTTTGCATATGGTAATTGTTGCTTCAGGTGCTGTACTGTACATATACAAATGGATCATTTCCTAGGAAATCAAGTATAAAGTGTGCCTCCTAATGTTATTTAGTTGCTACTCTCCTCTTTTAGCAATTCTACCTTCCCTCTCATTCATTTGTGAAGAGGACCTCTGTACATGCCATGAGAGTATTAGAACTGGCTGATTTTTTTAATTAAAGATGCACTTCAGTCTTAAGCTGGAAACGAGAGTCTTAGCAATTACCATTAATTATCCCAAAGCTCTAAATCCTGGCTTCACTCAGAAAAATGAGTGGACTCTCAGCTATATACAGTACAGAGTAAATTCTGGGATAACAGGGGGATTGTAGCATATTTAGCTAGCAGCATTCAGCCCTGGTGTTGAAACTCCAAAAGATAACTGCCCTAATTGGATATAGTCTGTCAGCGTATCCAGTACTCCATCTTTAATGATACTCAACCACCTGGTTCTCAGTTGGACTAATTGCATTGTAATAACTTCATGATCTGCCAGATGCTAAAAATGTATGGTTCCCAGCAGTGGTGAGGGTAACGTTTTGTATCCGACTCCAAGACATAAACATTCTCAGAGGACACTGAGGATATGCAGCCACAGACGCACAAAACACAAATACACACAACAAAAGCAATCTTGTTTCAAAAATCAGTAATCCTCTTTGAGGGCCAGAGTACACGTTGATGAGTATTTGATTCACTTCTTGACCTTTGGGTTAAAAATGTGTTGAATGGTGCTGACTGATCTGCAGTCTGTTCTCAGTGATGCAAACTAATGTCAAACAGGGCTACAATTGATGCAGACCCACGCCTCTTCTGTACTCCACTGGGTTCAAGCCTAGGCAGTGTACAGTACATAACTTTTTTTGAATAAATGAATATATGGAAATTAAAATCATTTTTCCAATTTATAAGAAGACTATAAATGAGAGGAGGCCATTTGATCCATAGTGATCGTTTGATCACTCGAGGTTTATCAATCTGAGAATCCCATCCAGTCTTTTCTTGTGGGGTTGCAGAGAATCATCCAGTGGAAACCTGAAAAAAGTATATACATGCAGAAATAAGTGAATAAAGGTAGAAATATGCATGTTTTGGTTTGTTTTATCAAGTGCAACAAATGTTTTGCTATGCACCAACAAGAGCTGTTTGTAAACTTCAAGAGTGAAACTCGTCTTTGAAGGTAAACAATTGGATGAAAAGTTTTTCTTTGTGTAAAGTATAGTATTTAGCCAAAAAGTTACTGTTGTTGTTGGCATTTCTTTACTACTTCAATACAGTAATTGCTGTACCTCTGTCTCAGATTTAGACTGCTTAACATCCTTTTTATTCATGTCAGTATGTTCCCCGTCCTTTGTGACAAGGATTCTTAGCAAGCAAATGACTTTAACCTTGCCTGGAATTAAATTAATATCTTGGTTCAGCACAGTATTTTTTTATTTGTTTATTTGAAGCTAGAAAACAAAAAAATGTAAGCTACAGTACATGATGTGCTGGAAGTAATACAGAGCTAGCACTGCAATTACATTATAATATTGAAATCCTTGGGCATCCCATTTAAAACCAACTGGCAGAGATGCTGATGCATTTCCAATTAAAGTGTGGATTTATTATTGGTTATTCTACATAAATTGCACTGCCATCACCTGGCAGCCTATGTGAGGGAGACCATATACCAAGGGTTATAAAGAAAATTGAATACGTCAGTCAGATCTTAAACAGATAATGTAGCAGAGAAAAGAATTTAAATTCGAAAGTGAATCAAATACATTTTCATGTCCTGTGAACTGCAGTAATTTTTATTGTCAAAGGTATTGTCAAGACCTATACATACACTCTATCAACCTGTCTGTCTCCTGTCTCCCAGCTGCTACAGACTTAACGTGTTTATATTAGTTTTCCTGTGTGTGTATAGGAATACAAATATAGAAAAGAAACTTGTGGTTTCCATGAAATAAAAATGGCATTTGGTACAATTTCTTTTGGATACTTATATATAATCTATATTTGCAGTAATTATAGCCTTGTCTTGTAAAGCCTGAAATAATAGCAGTTGGCAAGAAAACTCCATAGGTGGGTGAGGATTTTTAACGAAGATTGTGAACTTTTTAGCATTTATCTCATAAACATTCATTTGTATTCAGGAATGATCATTATCATTAGACAAATAAAGTCATTTCAAGTTGTTTTATGTAATGGGAGCTCTGGAATTATGGATTTATTCTTTGACTGCAAAACATTTGTCTAAAAGCCTTGTAGACATTGTATGGTTACTGTCCTTGTGTGGGTTGTACTGTAGATCTACTGTACATCTGTTTTCTGTCAATTGTTTTATTTTTAAATGATCCTATTGAGAAAATCCCAATAGAACATTTCCTTGGCCTGCTTATGATAATGATAGAAATGCTGTTTTTGACCTTAGCACTGGATGACTGAAATAAGCTTTGTTCTGTTAGCCAATCTTAAATTGTAGGACTATCATAGGAATTAAAGGATTTGAATGAATCACACTTCAGTAGTACTGCATATATTGACTGTTCATCAATATGTACAGTATGCTGTACAGTACTACAGTATACATGTCCCAAACTATTTTTTTAGAGTTTTCACTTCTTTTAACAACATTTTTATACATCTATTACTTATTAAAGGATATGGGGCACCAACATACTGTGAGTGAACTGATATTTAAAACTGTCTGCAGCATACAATAATGTTGCAATGTTGTGGTATCTGTAATTAGGAGTCAAATGACTTTCATGGATGACTTTCAAAGATATTTAATAAGCTGGCAATTTGAGTCATGAAACATGTTAATGAAAGAATGAAAGATGAATATTTCAACTTCTCCCCCCCCCCATTTCATTTTTCACATTATTTTTATGTTCTCAGTGAGGAAAAACTAATGCCTTAACAAAATTTCCTCTCTTCTTAATATACTGTATACTGGTAGAAAATGTTTGCAAATGTTTACAAGTTGCTGTTTTTTTTTTTACAGATTACAAATCACGTCCTTTATTTAGTTGAGCTTAAAGTGACATTTGTCCCTTGGCTGAGCACTGTAATTGAAAAATGTTGAGTTCAGGCTGGGGCCATGGTCATTAGGTACAGGTGGGCTTGAGTCAGCTGGGGTCTCATCTGCTTACTGTGCAAAAGAGTGACCCTAGGGACTTACCAGGCACGTGCAAGCTTTCAGTGTGACCAGTGAGAGAGACATTAGTCCTGTTTACCTGTTAGGCACAGTGGTACTCACACAGTGTCAGTGACTTGACACTAGGTGTACTGGAAGAAAGCAGGCAGTCTTTATTCTCCTGGTGCAGTGGTTGCAAAGGTGCTGATTAACAATTTGCAATTGCCGTAGCTGGAATCTAAATGACTTGCAATTTAAACAAAAAGAGAGAGCTTATTTTAATCTGAAAATATACAGGATGTACACGTTTACCTAGTTGCTATACTGTCCTCATTTTTCTTTAAAAAGAGCCAGATGAATTCACAATGGTGGTTCTTCCTAAAAATGAAGCAAGGATAGAAAAAACATTGCATCTCTGCTAGCAGCAAAACAATTACGAGCACATTGTCTGTGTATATTAAATTCTGCAGTAATGCTGTGGTTTTATAGAAATGCCAATGCTTGATGGCAGCCTGAGGCTTTTTTAGTAAGTAAGAACATTCTGTAAAAGGGGACGATAACGAAGTGGAAGTCATACACAGAATGTAATTATAAACTGCGGGATGCATAAGACTAGAGGCATGAGGGAAAGTCCAAGCCTTGTTAAGAAGTCCTATGTACCCCTGTGGTTTCAGTGTAAATCTGTTCAGGATTGGGAGATTTGTAGGAAGGGTGTATGTAGTGTATCCCCTGATTTGACAATGGGTTTAGACAATGCAATGGGGTTTGGAGGGTTTTCAAAAACATATATAAAGTTTTTTCATAAAGCTGAGAGAAAATCCAACAAACATCTTTTTCTCCGTTGTCATGAGTTAATGGATCATAATTCCTGTCATCTTTTAACGTCTTAATCTTGCATAATATTTTGTTTCAGAAACCAGCTCTTTTGGAATTGACAGCTCCCTGTCATTTTTGCTTCATTTCAAAAGGTCATTATGTTACAGGTCTTGATAGTTCATCAGCTTAAAAAAAACTAGTTTTCTTTTCTTGCCGAAGAGACACACATTAAAAGAGAAGGGTGCAAAATCCCTTTTGCTTTTTCTAAGTTTTTTCCCTATCATCTTATCAACAAAATTATTACATGGCATATCACTACAGGATATGTCAGAGCACGGAATGATTAAGATCTTGTTTGTTTTAGTTAATGAACTGGAATGTCGGAGAGGTGAAATGGTTTGCCATTGAAATGAAAGCTATGTACAGCAGTTCATGTTTGTGTCCAGCCTTTCCAGCCCTTCTCCTGTGAAACTCACTGGAGACCTGTGAGGAAAATGAGTAGCATTGAACATTGTAAATGAGCCTGAATGAATGATTTACATATTTTAATCTTCATCTTGATGAGTGCTTCGTAATTAAATGTAGTACAAAACAAAACTGATAGAGCTCAGTTAAGCTTTGCAGCACAATTATTTCACAATATTTTGGGGCAGAATGCAAAGAGGTTGTTTTGGGTTCAAGGACTGTTAATTCCCCATGAAAAAAATACATTAGTATGCGCTGTACACAGTGAAAAAATTGAAAATTTGTAGTCTTGAAGAGAGACGACCATGAGGGATTTGAGTAAAGTACTGACAAAGTTAACCAAGTGACGTTCTTCAGAATCAACAGTAAAACAGCAACCAGGAGGGGCAAGTGGAAACTACTGTACAGCACACAGAATTGCATTTCATGTATAGAACAAGCTCCCCAGCCATGCTGCTGAAATTAACACTCCGGCGTCTTTCAAAAAACAGGTTATTCATATCCTTGGATCAATTTGCTCCTATCAAAATGGTTAAATAGGCTGACTGCCCTCATATCATTCATAAAATCCTCTGTGTTCTAACAAGTAGCTTGTGATGTTTTGTTCTACTGTTCAGTATTTGATATATTTGGGAATTCTCTTCATTTGAAGGTACTGAATGTAAAAAGTGAATTGAGCTTTTCCCTTGAGAGGCCATGTAATGGTGGAGATAGTGAGTGGTAAGATTTCCTTGTCATTGCTGTGATATTGTCTGTTTCATGTCATTTTTAGCATTTTTTAAGTGTGCTGCTATAAAATATCTAGTTTGATGGATAAAGTATCTCAGCACTGCAGAACATTGTGATGTTGATAATGCTGAGAGAGCTGCAGGAGATAAAGGGTGAAATATTTGTAGCACATGGTGAAGTACTGTACTATAACAATTATCTGCAGGGCTGTGGAATATTTGTTGGCAAAAGAATACTGTATGCGATGACATTTGAAAACTCCAAATAAGGTGAGCAAGGAAAAGGAAACTTTTGCAGTTACAGCAGCAAAAACTATCAGTTTGAAAAAGAAATGTGTGTCACTCAGTAGGATAGTGTTTCTGACAATCTTTGGAGGGGGTGTTGCATTGAAACCTTATGCCAGCCCTATGGGATGGATGTGAGAGCTGCTAACTTCTAACAAAGAAGATTACAAGCCCCTTACAGAGAAGGAGGAAAAAGACATTGTAACACAAGGCACTTTCTCCATAGGAAATATTTCCCTTCATTGACTGTCTCTGTGTACTGATAGATGGTTGTAAATGCCACAGTGCGTCATAATTAGCTCCAGCTATTCTTTTATTCTTTAATGCTGTGTATAGGCTGAAGGGCAACCTTGTTAATGCCTCTTGCAATGCCATAATGTATAACCAAAACTCCTGATTTTAAAACACAGGAGTTTGTATTTGCAACTACAGTACATATGAAACCGTTGGAAATCTCTTTAATTTTGAGTCATAAGTTATTGTGATACTGTTAATCTGAGCTAAATTATAGTACATTAGATCGGGGTTTACTTTAATATGCTGTATACAGTATGTATAGGGATAATTTTCAATACCAACATGTTACTGTTGTATTATTTCTTTTAGGGGTTTATAATAGAAAGTGGCAGTTTTCAGTTTTTAAAAAAAAATATTTATGAAATAAGATTTGCCATCAATTTTTTTCTTTTAAATTTTATTTTGGACAGACAAAAATCAGATGTGTGAGGTGTTTTGTAATGCTATTTGGAAGTATTAGATTGTAAAACTGTTTTGTGTGGTAAAACATATCTCCAACATTAAATAGTGTCAGATATGAGAGTGCAAATTCTCAAATGTGACAAGATAACAAGACTCAAAGCCTGGCTTATAACAATAATAAAAATAATATAAAGCATTTTTATGCAATATTGTGAAGGATGGTTCTAGAAACTTTGTTAGATTAAAAAATACACATACACAGGATTTCCAAGCAGCTTTACTGTTTACAAGTTTAGATTTACAGTGAGCTATGCATTCCATTTAACATTTAACATTCTAAAACAAAACAGGCACATACTGTGAAATGTTAGTAAAATAATAATGATGAAATATAAAATGAAGCAAGTAAAGAGCAGGACATTTATTGTTCATGTGAACATTTGGCATGCTCACAGGGGTAGGTATGGTATCTGGCTTTGCGGTCTGGCCTGTTTCCAGGAGGAGGTAGACCATGGTAATAGATCCTGCCTTATTGCTGTCATCACACTTGCTTTCCAGATGTTGGGATTTTTTTTTTGTATTTTAAATTAAAGCCTGATTAGAATATGAATTGACTAGGAAATGTGATGGGGGGCACGGTGGCGCAGTGGTTGGCATTGCTCCCTTGCAGCCCTGGGTCTCTGGGTTTGATTCCTGATGTGGGGTGCTCTCTGCGCGGAGTTTGAAATGTATGTTCCCCACGTGTTCATTTCGGGTTCCTCTGGGTGTTTCAGTTTCCACCCAAAAGTTCAAAAACATACTGGTAGGTTAATCGGCTTCTGGGGAAGTTAGCCCTGGTGTGAATGGGTTTGTGTGCCCTGTGATGGACTGGCGTCCCATCCAGGGTGTAACCTGACTTGAGCCAATTGCTTGCTGACATAGGCTCCCTGTGACCCTGAATGGGAAGAAGCAAGCAGTTAGAAAATTGATGGATGGATACAGTAGATAATAAGCATAAAATAACTGGATCAAATTAAATGAATGGCACAAGTAATTGTTGGCAATTGTATCTCAATGTATTTTGGCTTAGTTTAACTTTAGATTCTACACTATGCAATTGGGAACATCAGTACAAACTAATTTGTGTTCTTGTAGTGAGACTGGTACATAATATCATAAATAATACTAATCCTGTTTATTTACTGATCCCTTTGGGAGCTAGCACTTTGTTCTTAAGGAGTCAGTCACATTTGCGTGATAAATCAAATGAAGAGCAGGCTATGAAATCACACTTTATGATCAGTAACAACAAAAAAAGAATGAATTATACCTACTGTATCCTAAATAAGACAATCCACATCAGTTAGATAGACAGCAGCATTTTAAGTGTTCTGTGAAATCTTGCAACACTTGTTCAAACATAAGGCTATATTTAGGCATGTTACTATTACCCAAGTGCTGTTTTTACCATGATGTATGACAACGTAAGAACAGTTACAAACAAGAGGAAGCCATTCTCTAATCCAGCTTGTTTTTTCAGTAGGTAATTGATCCATTGATCTCATACAGACATTTCTTGAAGGAAGACAGCTTGTCAGCTTTAGGAATACACTATGGCCAGTAAAAAAGTGCTTCCTGTTCTCAATTTTAAATGTGCTTCCCCATTCTCTAGTTTGTGTTTCACTATTAATTCAGAGAGGTCCATTGGGTTGGGTTTTCGAATACTTCAGCCAGGTCAGCTTATAGTCTTCTCTGTTCAAGACTAGAAATAATCACACAGTCCTGTGACCCCAGAAAAGTTTCATATTCATCTTCTCTGAACAGTTTCCAAATCTGTAATATCTTTCTTGTATCTTAAGGACTAAAGCTGCATACAGTATTCTAAATGAGGTCTTACTACAGTAGTACTAATTTACCAGAATCTACATTATTAGTAGAAAATTAAAATAATAATGGTGCGTTACAGATCCATGTGGTATCCATGTGGTATCCCACTAATTACTGTACATGACCCCAATTTTTGCATTTACGCTTTATCTGTACCCTCAGTTTCCTGTCATCTTTCGTCAGAGTGAGGCGTGTGGTCCATCCCTTCCTTCATAAACACCTTCATTTAATACATCTTTTCCCTGTCATCATCTGAATGTGTTCTGTCTTTATCTCTGTAACATCAGAGACACTTTACCATTTACTGTTATCTGGTGGTGTTATAATACTGAGAAAAAAAATATTTATTTCAACTTTCAGCTTTTAAATATGTATTTCCATCTTATTTGCCCTTCCTTTTTAAATCTTTGTCCTTTCCTTAAATATATCTTGCTGTTTGTTGAAATCTTGATAAAGTGCATTCTTTCTCCTTATTTACTTCTTAATTGATTTATTTAACCATCTGTGCCACTGCTTACCTGACTTTGATATACTTGCCCTTGGGATAAATCTGTCCTGTGCTTCAAGAAGAACCTCTTTAAACTGTTAGCATTCTGTACTGCTTCTCTTAGAATCTATCATTCCTTCACAGTCTGCTTTCCTCAAATTGTAAACCTTGTCAACAAAAAGGCTTCATGTACTGTAGTTATTGCTGCATAATCAACAGTTGCAGCAGTACCATAGAGTTGAGTGGAGATGGTTATTTTGCAGGAATGGCAGCTGTGTGTGATACAGTGAAAATAATGGAACTCAAGCCATTTAAAGTTTGAGCTTGATTTTGTTTTCAGTTTATGAACTGTGGAGACATTGGATTTGGTTTAAATCATTCTGTTGGGTTCATACTGTTTCTGTTTTTTTATTCTCGTTACTTTGATCATTTACAAGTTGGTCAGAGCTACAGTACCTTTCAAGAAAAGAGAAGAATGACTGGATACAGTTGGATACAGTCATTTAATTCAAGGTGTTAGATGAGGTACAAGCTGCTATTCTGTATGCACCTACACATTTATTTACATCTTTTTGTGCACTGGATTTCCAAAACCTAGTCCAAATACACAGCTTTTACTTATTGCATCTGCCCAGTAGGAAGCCTTAAAGTTCAGACATCCTGCTCATTTGAGAGCATCAGAAATCTACGTATTTGGCAAGCTGGCATTTGTCCTGGGTTTAATTTCATGCTGGGGCTCCTGTGTGGGTTTTCTTTGGATGCTCTGACTTCCTCCAAAAAAAACACACTGGTTAATTGTCATCTCCAAGCTGCACACGTGTGGGTGGGCTCTGTGACGGTCTGGCATGCCTTTCACCTGTAGGCCCACCTTGTTCCCTGCGCCCACCAGGTTAGCATCTGCTCGACACTCCCATGTTGGAAACCCAAGTGGATACTCAATTAGGATGGAAAATGGAGCACCTGGAGGAAACCTGCATGAACACAGGGAAAGCATAAAACCACCACACAGATGGCACCCCAGCTTTGGAATGGAACCCCAGATCCCATTTCTGCAAGGCACCAATGCTAACCACAGTGCCCCAGTCCTGCCCACTATGGGTAATATGTTGAAAAATTGTTCAAGATATTTATAATCAGAACCTAAAGGGCGGTGCAGTGGCTCTATGGCTAAGGATCAGTGCCTGTGGCTGGAAGGTTGCCGGTTCATATCTTGTGGCCGGCAGAGGAATCCTACTCTGTTGGGCCCCTGAGCAAGGCCCTTCACCCCAGCTGTTCCAGGGGTGCCGTATAAATGGCTGACCCTGCGCTCTGACCCCAAGCTTCTCTCCCTGTCTGTGTGTCTCATGGAGAGTAAGTTGGGGTATGCGAAAAGACAAATTCCTAATCCAAGAATTTGTATACAATAAAGTGATCTTATATAAAGTGTTACTAAAATGCACTTGTGCTTTAACAAAATTGAAAGCCTATCTGTTTTTCGTTTTGTAATTTTCAAGCCTCTTTGAAACTGATTTGACAGAGGAGCAGAACAAGAAAAACAATTGAAAAAAATGATTAAAAATGTTCATTTTCTTTAAAAATTGTAAATTGGCTGTTATGATTGCTACAGTTTCATCTCTTTTTTTAATTTGTATTCAGTGTTGAATCCCATAGCACACCAGTAAAAAAAACAAAACAATTCTAGATGTTGTAATAGAAAAGAAAATGAGGTACCAAATTTCCTCAGCCCATTTTTGCATTTTAGTGAATAATTTGAATTTTATTTTTGCAGAAGTCACATTTCTAAAGTGCTGGGGAAACAAACATGAAATACAAATAAAACAATCTTAATTTAAATGTATAATGTACTGAAGAAAGCCTGTAAAGATTCTAAATATTATATGGATTGTAATGCATGAATTACATGAGCCTTAAACTGATTTTTAATGCGTTAAGTACAGTTATTCACGTTCTGAATTATGTCATTATTCCTTCATTTTGGCTCGTCATTACTGTATAAATATACTGTAGAAACTTTTGTATGTTCCCTTCTGATTTAGCCTCACACTTCTAATGTAGTTACTAAAACTGTTGTTGGTTTTTCACAGCACGCTGAGACATCCTGTGCTGTGCCAATTCTCCTTCTGCTGAGACCATCACAATATTTATCACATTTGGAAGAATGGAAGGTTATTACAAAGATGATGTAATTATTATGTATTTAAAATTTAGTAGACAACACCCATGATCTTTACTAATCTAGAAACTAAAATTTAACATCCAGTTTAAGTGAACATTAACAAACTTCATCCTATGCAGAAACATTAAAAATACAGTCCTTGAAATTACATTACCAATGTGTTTATTTCTGTAGATTTAAGTCTATAATCTAAAAACGTTTCCTGAAAAATTGAGTTCTACTCTGAAATAACACCATGTTGTACTGAAGAGGTATCTAGTATTAATTTTAAGAAATTCAAGAGATTAGAGGGGATAATGGTTATTAAATTGTGACAGGTGGATAATGGCTTTTATCTGTATACCATGTGTATTGAATACAATCTATGGTAACTGGAGTATAAAGGACTTAGAATCAAATAGTTTGATTACATTTCAGACAACATTTTCAGTCAATTTAAGTAATTGATGACCTTCATAGTTTCTGGAAAGAATTTAGTCATTATGTGATGTACAACATTTCAGCATGCACTTTCTGAGTGGGTTATTTGCTGCACTGCATATAAACACAGCTATCAGTTACTTTTGTAACTTGGTTGACTATTCTGTTTTCCCTTTAATGTATTGGTTGATAGGGGTGTGATACACCACTGGAATCATGTGAGAATGACAGCAGTTTTCATGATTTGTATTACTTTTAGCTCAAAAATAGACTTGTACAGTGAGGATGGTTGCTTTCTATGGCAAAAGCACAGAAAGTGTTTTTATTACTTTGTTTTAAGCAATACACTATTGTCTTTTGTATGTAATTCTAAGAAAACCCAAATATTTTGTCATTTGTATTTGAATACTGTAGTTCATTAATGGGGCTCTTGAATACCTCAGCCAGCTCTGTCTGAGTTTAGATTGGGCTGTCTAATCCAGAGCTTGCAGGCTCGATCCTGGGTCATGACAGTAGCCCTCTTGACTTTTGTAGCAAATATCTTGCAGTATTCTTGGCTACTTGAAGGCTTGCAGTGATGTCAGTGAAAGCAGAGCTGCTCCACTGATCTAGGCTGACTCTCCTGGAAAACCTTGTGGAGTTCGCAGTGTGTCAGAAGATGAAAGGCTCACAGGGAAGGGCAGGCTGTGAGGGAATATCTGGTCATGCTGTACAGGGCACTTGCTGTGAAGAAATGATTGGCCATCCATGAAAATGAAAAAAACAACAACAACAACGCTGTTTAAAAAAATTTAGAAACCAAGCTAGAAAAGTTGATCTGTGAGTAATCCATTTGATTGTGATGTAGAATGGTGCTCTGTGTAAAATTCCAGAGTAATGCTTATTTCACAGGTGCATCTTTTATTGTGACCTGCTTTGCATGGGATCTTAATCAGCATTAAGAAGTGATTAGCTAGAGTCCTCAGTCTTCCTCATATTCCGACTGTCTCATTGGAGTGAACCAGGATTGTGGGTTAAGTGGCTTTCTATTGATTTTCCTCTGGCCTAGGGCCATGTTATATTATTTTAACAAGAGCATTAAGGGAGGGACAAGTCAGGTGGTTTTTATTACTCAACACGACTACAGGACACAGTCTTTTTAATTCAGGTTGATAAAGCTTAACTGAATAATATGTCCTCCCTGCAGAAAATGCAGAGCGAAAGAAGTGGTGTGCGCTAAGTGCTGTCACTCTGCTTTTGTACAGCAAAGCAAATGGAAGAGGAAAGCACTTTACAATTCATTGCTTTTTTGATGGTTTGATACAAATTGTTTGTAGGTTAGCCATTTGTACATAAACACAATTTGTCCTATAAAATGATCCAGACAGCACTGTCGCTGTAGAGTTTTTTTAAAACAGTTCTGATGCCAGGTAAATACGCAGCTTTCCAAAACCATAAATTAACAATAAGTGTTGACAGTATAATATTCTGTTTGGAACGTAAAACAAAGAGGAGTAATTCAATAACTATTATTTTAATTTCAAATTGAATTTTATATAATATTCATAAAAAGGTCATGCTACCAAGTGTTATGCATTGCGAGACATAATATTTGCCTCTTAGGCCTTGCTCAGCGTTTAATTAATTGGAATGATTTTTTTTTTCATTATTGGGAATGTGTGTTATAGTGGTGGGTTATAATGGGATAACATTTTTCATTCTTCCATTAATTACTTCCAGAATCTAATTAAAAGCTAAAGCTTACGAGAGCAGAAATAAATATATATGACCTCAACATGTAATTCAGCACAAAGGACCCCCAAAAGACAATATTCTTCATTAACTATACAAGCCCCTGTCACAATAAAAGAGGGTATCACAGTGTTGAAATTCAAAATTATCAGAAAGAAAAAGAAAATGGAAACATTTGGCCTAGGTTTAAAGTGCTTTTGTAAAGAAATTCCTGAAGCAGAGGGCTGTGAGGCTGTGAACACAAAAGAAGGAGATCATAATGCAACATTTCACACAGAATCCATGTGAAGTTAGAACTTTTCTGCATACAGTGTTTTCATACTTGTTGCAGAAGAAAAAAAAAAGCACACTGTAGTTATTCTTTGATTGCAATGTTTAAACATTCCTTAGTATTGTAACACATAAGGCTGACATTGCAGGTTGTGCGAGCCGGCTTACCAGCGTGGTGACGTCACCACCCTTCCCTGTGAATAGCAGGGACCGCAGCCACCGGGCTGAGGGGAGATTTCCCTTTAGCTCAACTGGCTGGGTCCCTGTTGAGCGCTATAGTATTCATTCTATAATTTGCAATCAATTCCACTTCCATATAGTTTGTACAGTAACTAGTTTACAGTATAGTTCATAACTTGGAAAACAGCGAGTCAGTGCTGGATTCTGTGCTGGACTGGTTTCTTATTTTTAGTGCCCTAGACCTTTAATTGCACATGCAGAGAGGCTGTCTGGCGCAGCGTAAAAATCCCAGAACAGTGTGCTGTGTTGAATCGGCTTCCTGTGTGCAGGTGCCTGTAAACACACAGAAGGAGAGACATCTGATAATAACGGAGAAGCATTGTGCAGGCGCCTTTGCTCTGGCTTTCACAATAACAGAAATTGGATTTCACCCTCTTCCCTTTTGCGATTCTCATTTGGTGTGAGTGACAGCTGGCTTGAGACCCTGGGATGACGGACGGTCTGCTCCATGGAATTTGGCTGAGAGACGATGAAGGCGCTGACAGGCCCCCACACTGGAGAGTTTTCATCCTCCGTGTCAGTTTTCCTCTTTGCACCAAGCTAATATAACTGGTGACACGGCATATGGGTTTTGTGTTTAAGTTATGGATCCACCGAATCCTGCTCTTTTGTAATGAGCTTGTTAGGTGCTTGTGGTGTTTATTTGTTTGGACAAGGGGAAACACGTACTTATAAATGTGAAAGTCTGTAAATTGTCTATGCCTCATCTCATGTCTTCATTATATTTATGATATTCCCTCAGGCCAGAGCACTTTTAAAATGGAATGATAGACAGGTGTGCATTATGGGATACTGGATGTGAATAGCCCTGACTGGTCAAAGTAGTAGTAGAAATCTCTTTAAAGAGTTCTGCTTTTACGTGAAACAATCAGAGCTATTTAATATTCATAAATTCTGTAACTCAACTTCTGCTTGCTCTTCAGAAACCCACAATTATTAAATTATTCTTAAATTAATTATTAAAGTAACAAAGCTTCTTGCTGTAGATAGAGACGAATTGATCATGATGTTTCCATTATAATAAGGCTGTCTTTTAATTATACTTTTGAAGGACATGGACATTTTTTACGTCTTTCGGAGGTATGAGCAACACATTGCAAGAAGGGTGTATTTGTAGAGGATGGATTTTAATTTTTGGTTTACCACCTTGGCTCTGTGTTATACAGTAAATCACAGCTGCACAGAAAAAAATATTTCTGTGTGGATAAACATTTTCATGTTACTGTATCAGTGTTGTAGTCCTTTTCATACACTTGTGTTTTCTTTCCCTCAGAAACAAAGCACAACAACAAATAATTATGTCTTCAGATCTGATTTTTTTGTACTGTTCATACAGTATATTAACTTGGATCTCATTTATACTGAGTATTACCCTCAGTCATACCCTATTTGCTATGAAATAAAAGATGGGATGCCATGCTATTGATTGAAACAGAGATTTGATAATATTGGTTTGGCAAATGTCTTGAACTGGACTCTTGTAATTTAAACTGACATGTTAACCGTGCAATACAACAAGCTACTTATAATGATTTCCAAACTACATTCACATTTTGGGTTATTCATATTCTTATCTGCAGTGTGTCTGACAAGAAAATTACATAAATTAATGTCCATTAATAAACCCTGAAATTCCTTCCTGATGTACAGTATATAGTTTAAGACATGAATCTATCCCAATAGATACTCTGTATGTGTGTATATATATATGTGTGTTTATTTCTATAGGTTAGAGAATGTGTCTTATTTTTTCACTCTGAAAGTGTACTGAACCTTTGCTCTGCTTGCTCCCTACTGCTGGGTAAAGGAGTGCCATTGATCCATACTGCCTGGAAGCAGACATTTTCCTATCATACATCTTTCCACAAGTGTCCTTTTGGGAATTGTGGAGGGTTTTCTTTTCAAAGGTTTCAAACCTGTGTTTTAACTCTGAGGTAATGGAATACAAGGTGCATCAGAGATGTGTTGAGCATCGAAACATGCTCTTTCTGAAACGATCACAGAAAATAGGGACACTTCAAAACGGCAGGCACAACTTAACTCAGAGAAAGTGTTTTCCATTTAATAGTGTTTCATTTATGTGGTACATAAATGAAATTACTCACCACCCCATCTCTTGAATCCCTGAGAATGTCACTTCTGATTTTGTCCTCTTCCAACCCTTTAACAGAACTACACTGGGCTATGGCAACTGTGTTATAATTGGTGGGTCTGGGACCCTTTCTTCTTGATCGGCTGAGACTTGATTGCAGACCTGCATTTCACCTGTAAGGGTTACACATTCGAAATGGGTCAGGCCCTCATGAGTGCAGCTCACAGCTGCGAGTCGAGAACATACAGTACAGGAAAAGCAGGATGAACTCCACCTTTATTTTTTAGTTCTGTTCTGATATACACACATGGGACTTGGAAACTGGTGTCATCTTCCTGTCATTGGATTGGCTGGGAATATTTACACAGAAGCCTTATTAGGAAATGTATCCTAATGCTTTGTGCCCTGCCAGGTTGTAGTTTAATTAAAGGAGATGTTTCATTATCGTTTCTGTTACTCAGGGGAATGGCACCAACATGAAAAGTAAATGTAGCGTATGTTTAAAATAACATCTAACATTTTCCACCCACAGGAAATCCTTGAAGGTATTCTTAGTGACATTAATCCTTCCCCATCCCCCAGGATGCCTTAATATGCAATATTATTGCCACTGGATATTTTCTTCAAAAGGCTGCCTATTTTGGAAAATGATATCTGAAATGACAATCTAGTGTATAACCCATGTTCTTTTCCTGAACATAATATGGGGCATGCTGTCATTTGTCGTTCACACAGATCACAGTTGGGTACTGACAAAGGTGTGGCAATTTTCCCATTTTCTATTTATGTTCCAAACAAATGTGACTGGATTAAGTTCCCAAAATAACCTAATATTATGTACGTGTATCATCTCTTGTGCATAGAATATGCAAAGACAAGATTGTGACTATGCCTTTGCAAGCAAAATCTCTCAGTCTGTCATTTTGTCAGCGAGATCTGGTGTTATGGTATATAAGAGAGAAGCTGCTAATTGTCTTTGGCAGCTGTATATCGTTAACTTGTCTGTGAATCTGAGAACCTTTCCCACTCACCTTGCATAGATACTTCAGTGCTATTGGTGATAATTTGAGTATATTCAATTCAACAAAATAAAGTTGTTTTGCATTTGAAACGGACAGTTGAAAGAGCTTGAGATGTCTGTGGAATAAGAAGTTTGGAGGGATATTCAGAACTGGTCTCTGTGTTTTAATTACTTTTGGAGAAATTCTGGAGAAATAACTGTTTACGATGGTTTTCAACAGTTTCTTTGTACTGAACTATACCAGGGGAAGATAATTTAGACTATTGGGCCCCTGAGCAAGGCCCTTAACCCCAGCTGCTCCAGGGGTGCTGTATAAATGGCTGACCCTGCGCTGTGACCCCAAGCTTCTCTCCCTGTCTGTGTGTCTGTGTCTCATGGAGAGCAAGCTGTGGTACGTGAAAAGACTAATTCCTAATGCAAGAAATTGTATATGGCTAATAAAGTGATCTTCTCTTATCTTAAAATAAATGTCTTCCGAATCAAGAGGTGTCACTCTATGTTAGTACAGTATACTGTATACTGTAAATATACAATCTTATATGTTTGTAATTTACATTGGCTCTTGTGTTTAAGTCATCAAGTTTAACCACTTTGCTGATAGTGACAAGCTATCAGGTAAATCCTTCAGTCTAGACATGGTTAATGTTTCAGGAACATGCTTAAGAAGATGCTTAATCTGTTTTTATTCCAAACTGGATTGGTCTATTTAGATGAAGAAGAAAAAAAATGAGGAAGAAATTCAAAAAAGATTTTAACAGACTGTGTGGTGATAAATATTTTGCAATATAGTAGCAGAATGTGCATTGGTAAGAATCTTAGACAAGAAAAATATCTTTTTTGGTCTTCTGATAATAAGATCAGTTACACAGTTGTATCTGCGACACTGAGAATTTAATACCGTCTAACACTAATCTTGGAAAAAGTGCTAATTATGGATGTTTAAGCATGTCTCTCGTATTTTAATCACTGCTAGTAGAAATAAGCAGCTGAAAATTAATACTTCAACAACATAATTTCTATGTAAATTTCTTTATAGTTGTCTGTTGAGGACAGACAACCTTAACAATAGTTTGTACAGTGATCAATGACAGGGGAAAATAATGCCAATAGCAGAGACATGCAATGCATGTAATGCAAAAACATGCCATACATGGCTTCCGAAAGGCAAGTGAAGAATCGTGTCTGTGGAAAACAATGCATCCATGCATCCATTCGCTTTCAGTCCGTCTGATGAGGGCCGCGGTGGAAATAGAATCCTGATGTGTTAAATATAACCACTGACGAGAGTGGTGAAAAGTTAATGACTGCTGTGTGGGCTAACAAGCCAGCCCTTTACATGTGCAGAAAGTGATCCATACAGTATATAACCACACTATGGGGGGGGGGGTTCACTTTGCAATCCATTATGCTTTGGAATAAGCCAAATAGGACAGCATGGCAAAGGGCACCTTTTTAGTGAAGCTTGTTTAAAAGCAAAGACTGATTAAGTGTGATTATTAGCATCTGTTTGTTATTCTTGGATTGCATTTGTATATGGAAGTATTGCCTTTGAACCACATTCAGCCCCAGACCATGTAGTTAGCTGAGGCATGCCAGATGAATAAAGGAGAGAGGTTGTTATATTGATGAAATGGCGACATGAAAGGGCTGATCTTAGCATCACCATGGCAATATGTGACTGTGCATAGCAAATGGGCCTCATCATGCACATTGGGGAGCTGCAAGAAGGATTCTTCACTTTTTTTCTTGTTTGCTAAAAATTTTTTACAAGAACAAAACCTATACTTGGCTCCCCCTTGTGCTCCAGTTTATTTTTTTCTTGACATTTTCTGTTTTAACGTTTTCCACTCACAATACTTGGTTTGATGGGGGTGTGGAAAAATGCTGTATACAGTAAGTTGGCTCTTGTTTTGCTGCGTTTATGAAGTTATCCAGCCAGCCTTTGGATTATTGTCGGTCACTGTTTGTTTATCCCCATGGACTTTGATTATAAAAAAATGATTTCCTTCAATGAAAACGCTTTCTGTGCGCATGGTACTTAGGAGTTAATAATGAAAATTGTATATTAAGGTTTGTTTGATAGAACTTGTCATTTTCCATCGTCAGTGCTATTACGACAATTATACCTTCTCAAAACATCCAAGAATCCCTATTTTTAGGAATTAAATCCCATTCATACACAATGAGCTTCTGCTGCACTTGTTCATTTCCCTTAGTATAAATTACATCACGGTTGTTATTAATTTGCCAACTGTTAACTTCATCTAGACTGTAAGTAGATGAGTTGTTATGTTACCACACTGATTACAGTGGTGTTGCAAAGTGACCAAACTTGTTGGGAAAGTGGAAGTAGGTTTAGCCAATTCCTGTAAATAAGTAGTGTGAAAAAATAACTCCCCAATACATGGGTGCTTTGAAGAATTGTAGCTGGGATTCTAAATAGCACCATGAATTATAGAAATTAATTGGTTAAAAATGAGTTGCAGTGTTTTACTGTATATGACCTAAACAGCATCTTTTTTTTTACTCAAGATTTAATAGTGAATAGTCTTATCTGGTCATATTTAATGAAACAATTGATGTTTTCACAGTATGGATGCTTTCTGTTTCATCTGAGGAGTTAGTTTAATGAATTTTAATTACAAAATTTATTTTGAAATTCAGTCCAAGACCTGTGGAGCAGTTCACTCGAGTGATTTTAGATGCTGCCAATATTGTACTAGACAGCCTGCAGTTCATTTCCTTTGTGAAACACTGTTCAAGACATTTTCTATTAACATCTTTTTTAGCATTAGAAAGTGATAAATAACATGGGGAGAGAAATGCAGTCCATACATACTCAGCCTAGTAGCAAACACATAGTATAGCTCTATACTGCCCTGTTGTTTCTCTCCTAACCCACCAGTAGTTGGGGTACCAATAGTAGGATTAGTTATACTTTACTTATAGTGTTCATCAATGGTTGTGATCTCAAGGGATTGTCATATACTTCTACAGACAGGTAAAAGGAGCTACACCTCTTACAGAAAACAGGAGAAAAACAGGATATTGATAGCAGATTTTATTTAATTACATGTATATAAAATCCTGAGGCTTATACAGAAGATGTGCTCCACACAGGTTAATACTTCAAAATTAGTGAGCCCAGGACAATTTTGAAATAAATGGAAATTATTTCAGAACAAGGAATAGGAAAGAATTCTGTTCAAAAAGAAGAGTAGGTACAGTATCTGTAGCAGGCTTTCCAGTCAACCTTTGGCCCCTTCAAGAAGTTGCTAAATAAAATTTAAGATTTACAGTACTTACTGTAGATACTATACAGTAGTAGGTTTATTCCATGCTGAAAAAAAGAAGAAAGAGAACACAACGTTTCGGCCGTGGAGCCTTCTTCAGGTGTGAGAGAGACAGGGCAGTAGGCAAAGGTAAAGTAGCGGGAGAACAAAGGTTGGGAGGGAGGAGGAGTGAGAGGCGGGAGCAGGGGACAGAAAGAGAGGCCAATCAAGAGGTGTGAAGTCAGAATGGGTGCAGAGAGGTGTGAAATGAAACTTCCAATGAATGGAGAAAATTTAAAAGAACAGTAGTCTGTCGTTAAGTCTGTCATTCTTTTAAATTTTCTCCATTCATTGGAAGTTTCATTTCACACCTCTCTGCACCCATTCTGACTTCACACCTCTTGATTGGCCTCTCTTTCTGTCCCCTGCTCCCGCCTCTCACTCCTCCTCCCTCCCAACCTTTGTTCTCCCGCTACTTTACCTTTGCCTACTGCCCTGTCTCTCTCACACCTGAAGAAGGCTCCACGGCCGAAACGTTGTGTTCTCTTTCTTCTTTTTTTCAGCATGGAATAAACCTATTACTTGTTCCTTTGCAGCCTACGCATGCTGACGCAGCTACCCACCTGATACTATACAGTACCTCCAAACAGGCAAGTGTAGCTCCATTGCATGTGCAAGCATTCTTATATACAGGTACTGTATATTCTACTGTATGTTATACTGTATGTTATGTACTGTATATAAAGTATATAATACCTTGCTACATGTATTAGTACATGCTGTGTAGAGTACTGTATCAATAAGTTGAAAAGTTACTTAATATCTCAAAACTAAATCGGTTATCTAAGATCACTTTATTAGCCATATACATCACAATTTCTTGCATTAGGAATTTGTCTTTTCGCATACCCCAGCTTGCTCTCCATGAGACACACAGGCACACAGACAGAGAGAAGCTTGGGGTCAGAGCTCAGGGTCAGCCATTGTACACCACTCCTAAGCCAGTTGGGGTTAAGGACCTTGCTCAGGTGCCCAACGGAGTATGATTCCTCTGCTGGCCACGGGATTTGAACCGGCAAACTTCCAGCCACAGGCGCAGATCTGTGTTGTCCTCTGACACCTGCTGGATACATTTCTTACAACTACTGTATCTTCAGCACAGCAGACAAGGAGAAAAGAATCAAGAACTTTAACTGTGTTTTTTTCTTGAATATAGAGCACTAAATTTATTAATTATAACACTTAAGCCATATTAAAACATGCATTAACATCAAGACTTAAAATGTGGATAAGCTTTAAAATTAAATATTTAAAGATTCATTTAATGGAAATACCGTATATTTTTCATGAGGTATTACCTTCCTGCAATCCCCAAAACAATCAAACAATTAAAATGCTGACTGTAAACAATATTCAATATTCATTTCTGAGAACTGTTTTTGCAAGCATAGAGCTTTTAAGTCTTTTTCAGCAATTTATAATCTAAAAGGTGGAAGACCAATTTAACCTCTACTATAATAGAGTTTTACAAAAATGCGAAAGGAACATAATGGACAGCATGCATTACTGTTTTAGTTTAGGCAAAAATGTCAATACAGTATGTGTAACCTGAAAATACTTGAAACTATAAATATTCTTTAGTGAAATGCCACAACATTTTTAAGAAAAACGAGGTTCAATACTATTGATTAAATGCTTGCATTGTACAGCTTGCTCTAAAAGATCTGGACACTTATTTTCTAGTGAATGTAACCAAGTTTCATACTGTACTGGATTTGGATATCAATTTCATAAACAAATGATATTTTTTATACATTAGTTATGTCATTTTTTCCCCAATATCTTTTCCAATATCTGCAGTATGTGAAAACATTACAGTTTAATACAACAAATGCTTCGTATTGCTTTTGCAAGTGACTGCTTTAGAAAATCCCAAAGTACTGCATGACCGAAAGTATATGAGTTATCTTGACTTTGTCATTAGAGATCCCATGGTATGGTTTATGAGAATTAATGAGGGGTATTAACTTTGGTCACCTGGCTAAGCTCTTTTCTGATCTGGTTTACCTAAGGTTCCCCCTTAAATCAACCAGTAAAGCTTTCTTACTTTTCTGCCTGATCTGCTGTGTAATGTGGTTGCTGAGACATACAGTAATAACTGCTGTGCCTCACCCAGGACTTTTTTGTATCTACTGTAAAGTGCTTCTGGATGAAAAGTCTAAATGAATGGAGTTTACTATTATTATTGTTAATATTATTACCGAGTCTCAAGGTAGATTGTAGATTAAATATTATTAGACATACTTATTCTAAAAGCTTGCTAATTTATTAGTTTATTTGTTCATTTTATGGCTGTAATTTTAAGAGAGAAGCATTTTTTTTAACCAAATCCTTGTTTCTTATTCTGGCGTTTCACAGGATTTGAAACCCACCGTTTTATAACAATCATAGCACCAGTTCTGCTGTTCTCTGCTGGTAGCAATATCATTTCCTGTGCAGATTATTACACAGAATGTGAACTGTACAAACTGATGCACTAAATTGGCAGGAATATTTGAAAGGCAATACACAGGAATTGCCAAATAAGATGATGACATTTCACATGGAAAGATGGCTGAATTAAGCAAATCAGAAAGCAGGAACTTGGCAGGCGAAAAGTGAACAGACAACATTTCTGGGTCAGTGTCAGTTTGGATTTCAAGACCCTTCACATATACAGTGCAAGTGTTTCGTTTAGCTGCATGTTGTCTTATAATTTTTTTATTGATTTACCAGATGTTACAACAACACTTTGCCAGCGGCTTGTTTAATGTGATTTATGGCTGTGGAATTATTGAGAAGATTTCTGTTCCTTTTCCTTAAAATTGTGTACTACACACTAGTGGATCCTAACCCACTAGTATCCGGTAGTTTTTATTTCCAGCTGAACTCTAAATCTACAGTCCTGGGTTTATAAAATACGCTACTGTACGTCAAAGGTACGTTTTCCAGCAACTTTAGCATACAAACTGTATGCAGCCTCTCCTCAACTTGCTATGCAGTACTCAGTAGCTACTCAATGTGTGATGAATAACCAGTTGTGGGAAAGAAACTGTATCATGCACTCTGACCTTGAGCTTTATGTCCTTCTGCAGAAGGTTCACTTGGTTACATTATAGGCTACACCTATGCCGTTCAGATCTGGAAACTGTCATCATTCTCTAAGGGGCAGCAGACGTTTACCGGAGTGGGTAGGTTTGAACGCAGCCAGGGTTTTCTTAACTTGACATATAGGTAATACACTTATGGCTTGTAGGACACTTGTAATCTTGTCACACTTGAGTTCTGCTTGTTCTGCTTCTTATTGAAGTTTTAGCTCTGCTGTTGGTGCTTGGGTTTGCAGTGTAAAAAACCTCAGCTCTTGTGCTAGTGTAAGGGATTGTGTTGGTGAGCTGATATGAAGAGATGGGCATAAAAACAGAAAAGGAAAAGAAAATTGTTGGATGATTTACAAAGCCATTTACAGTACCTATGTGAAGATGTCGCAAAACTACCATCTGTGAGATTATGACTGATCACTTCTGAGTCAGAATCCTCCCTAAAAGGAAGATTCAGTTAATTTTTATCTCTTGTTAGAATCAATGCAAAACATGTTCATTTTATTTTTCACTTCCCTGTCTGCTGTATTGTACATCTTCTCATACTACATTTACGTCTTTTAAAAAAAAAAACATATTTTATTTTCATAGCAGGTCTCAGTGATGAACACAATGTTTACACTTCCTCTAAAATACTGTATGACCAATCTCTATCCATCTGTTTGTTTTTCACATTGAAAGCAAAAAGGAGCAGAGAGGCAGCTCACTGGCACTGTTAACACTTACCTGGTAAGAATGAAGAAGTGTCACCTGCTTTGTGACAGGCAGAAGATATCAAGACTGGTCCAAAGAGCCCATATAGTCCAGAAATGCTTGCCTAAGCATTTGGAACTTCACGCTTTTATACAGTATAGCAGAGTCAGTTCCAACTGACTGTTGGTGATGATAGTGGATCTACTGTAAGATGCTTGGTCTCTTCCATAGCCTTTATCTACTGCTGTCTACCTACAGTACAGAAACAAAAGGCAAGGGAGACCATGTATATTACAAAATAATAGGAATAATAGAAAGTGTTATGACTTTTCATGTCATACATTTTTAAATAAGCACATGGGAAGAAAAAACGCTTTTGTTGGCAAGTTAATCTGTAGCCTTTCATTTGAATATAGTGTGCTCAGATACAAGGCCTTCCCTGAAAAAAATAATCCAAGGGTTTTAAAAAGCGCCTGACTTTCATTTCGACCTTATGAAAGAGATTCAAGACATCAAAACAAGAGCTTTCTGCTAAGTTGTTTTAAAAAAGATGGTTATTGCAAGGTATAAAAATGCAGTTTTTCCTAGTAACCATTTCATAAGCTTGGCTTTCGAGACTCAGCTTGCTTTTCTTGCAGAGCATTATTTTATCTCATTTCGTGAAAGTCGATGAAGTTGTCACATTTACAGTGATACAGCATTTGAATCCTGTGGGATTTATCTGCAGAGGGAGCTAGTTATATAAGACGAAAAACAGGCTTTGCATATTTATTGAAATGAAATACTGCACAGTATCTATTTCAGTGATGTCTTTTTTACCATTCATAGGAAACTGGATTTGAGAAATTGAGTAATTTGTTTTTGCTGAGCATGTTAAAGCATTTTCTCACTGTGTCTGGTGACATTTGTGGTATTTTCTGCATGTGTTATATTTCGGTAAAAGACACAGAGGTTCATTTTTTGACTATGGTGCATTAAATGTTATATTCCCTTCCTCCTGGATGATTAGATAATTAATGATAATTGAAAGTGACGTTTGGAATGGCTTAGTGTCTATTCATACTGTAGCACTTTATTAAACAATTCTATTTATTTTATTTGAGGACTAGTATTTTTTTTCCTGGATTATTAATACAGTTCACAAAATTTCCCTGAAGCTTGCTACCGTATGTACATTGTGTACAGAGAAGCCTGTCATTTTTAACGCTTGTTGTTTAAATACTCTGCATGTAAATTCTTATTCATTTTTATTTTGCTTCCCACTTTCTGTGAAGAAGGTGTCTGTTACAGGGTCTTTTCGGCCAAGTGGTTTTAGTGCCATGACTGAAATCACAAAATCAAGCTCTGCTGGTAAAAAAACAAAACCTCAATAGTATTTTTTGTATCTTTAACAAAACGGTTGCACCAAACTTATGCCTTGTCAGTGCTAAGTAATTCATTCAGAAAATAATGCAGTAAGTCTCCTAAAGCAAAAATCTGATCCATTTCAGGTGAATTCTTTAAAACTCTAGGTTCCATAGCCAAACAAATTTCTCGTAAAACCACTTTCAGCTGTTTTGAAGACAGACTGACAATGGTTTGCTGACACTTTCCCAAGAGCGGGACAGAAAGCAGTAAAATACGGGACAGAGAGCCATCCATCTCTGAACAAAGACGAGGAGAGAAATGAATTAAACCTCTCTTTACATCACAGCATTCCCTCCTTAAAGATCAGACTCCTCCACTTAAGCGAGAAGCATTGAAAACTTACAGGAACTTACTCTTCAAGTGTCTCCATTTAAATGACCGTTACATTGCAAACAACATGCAAAAAGAAAACACACATGAACAGGTACTGTACCTGTTTCACTCACTTCTCATACACACAGACGAAACACTTTACATGAACTGCAGAGTTAGTGCAAGATTTCACAGTTTTTCCTTTTCCACCCTTCTTGTACAACAGGCAATTCCGCTGTACATAAGACAAATGACAGTGCCCGTCACAGTTTCAGTGGCTCTGCGAAAGGTTGTCCTAGAGAATGTCAGCTGTGATGTTGGGGCAACATGTCATGGTGCATAAATTGGGCTTTGCAGATCTTACTGTGTCACTTTACCGTGGAGGCAAAATAAATGACTGCTGTTGTGAGTTATTACATACTGTTGGGTCTCCTTGTGTGCAGGTATTGGTTCGAAAGTGTATAATTTGCACAGTGAGCTTTCCTCTAATGGCTTAAAAGTGTTTCATGAGAGCTCTTTGGGGAGTTGTGAGGAATATATGGCAGAGCCGAGTATTACTTAGTTGAAGTTTGTTCTTTCCTTCTCTTATTAAAATGGTCCATTCTGATTGGACTGGCTGTTGCTCAAATTGCAGCTGCCTTATCAGTTATTGTATTCTGCTGTGAGAAGTGGTCTGAAGGAGTACTTAGTGTATAATAAGATTTTTTTTATTAATTCTGTGCTGAAGACTGAATGTTCACTCTTGGAAGCAGACAGCCTTGGTGACCGTTGGTTACGGGATTATGAGGACCTGTTGAAGAAAAGGGAGGAGTGTACTTCTTTAATCAGCTGGTCATCTGTGGTGCTGGGTGGGACACTTTTGTGGATTGTAATTAAAAATATAAATATAAATAAATATCCAATATATCCAAATTATCCTAATCAGTATTCTTACCCGTGATTTCATTTGGATTCCATTAATGTCCACAAAGATTCTACTTGAGTAATTAACAAGGTTTATTCCTATCAAAACGAATGATCTATTTACATGTTTCAGGTAAAGATAAATGCACCATTGTCATATATCTTGGAGAGACCTGCTTCATAGAGTTTTTTGCCTCACAAATTTTTAAAGCTGTGATTGTTTAGAAATATATGATGATTATTGTTTTCGGAAGAAAAAAAAAGAATTAGAAGAAGAATGATACTCTTTTGATTTAGAAGCATTTTCAACACTCTTCAATGAAATAAAACAATTAACAGAAGTACTGTAAAAAACAATAACTGTGGTTGAGGTTGAGGGTTCAAATCCCAGATGAGACACTGCTGTTGTAATCTACAGCATAGTAAAGTGCAATGCCAAAAAGTCTATGAACCCCCTAGTATGATCTGTATTGTCATGTTTAAGAAATAAAATGTCATTAGATCTTCCTTTTACACCATACAGTGTTTATAGTGTTTATTTATCTCAACTCAAGGTATCAATGTACAAGAATTGTATCCATATGATAAGCGTGTTAGAGGTGATAGTTGCATGTATTTTGAATCTAAACTGAATACAATTGTAAATGAAATTAAAACTTGAGCTTCAATCAAAATTGAAAAACCTTGGGGTTATATTCGATTCTGGCTTAACATTCGACCCACATGTACAGCATACTGTCAAAACATCTTTTTTTCACCTTAGAAATATCGCAAGACTACGCCCTATGCTATCATTAACTGTGGCTGAAAAGCTGATCAACATATTTGTATTCTCTCGAATTGACTACTGCAATGCTCTACTCCCTGGGGTATCTAAATCTACTCTGAACAAGCTGCAGTATGTCCAAAATTCAGCAGCCAGAATCCTGACCAGGTCTAGTGCAAGTGTTCACATTACTCCTATCCTGGAGTCCTTGCACTGGCTTCCGGTCAAATTCCGCGTAGAATAAAATCCTCATGCTCACCTATAAGGCTTTACATGGCTTGGCACCTCAATACCTGTCTGAACTTTTATCGCCCTACTCCCCACCTCGCAACCTCCGCTCTTCAAATTCTGCCCTCCTTACTGTCCCCCAAGCCCGTCTACATTGTATGGGCGACAGGGCCTTCTCCTGCTATGCCCCCAAGCTCTGGAACTCTTTGCCCAAGGATATTAGAGAGTCATCTTCTCTAAACTCCTTCAAATCCAGACTCAAAACCTTCTTCTTCAGAAAAGCCTTTACTTAACTGGTTCCATTCTTCACCCCTCTGCTCTTCTTAATACCACCTTCCACGGTCTCCTCTATTGTTATTGTTGTATTGTTGTAATTATAATTGTGTCCTATCTTGTGAAATCTTCTTATTTATTGTTGTAGTCTTCTTATTTATTGTTATTGTCATCCTGTAAAGCGCTTTGAGAAGCCACCTTTAAAGGCGCTATATAAAATAAAGTTTATTATTATTATTATTTATTAAAACCACAAACCACTAAAAAAGCACCAAGAAACATAAATCAAAGTTAGAGGTGCTGTAACTGCATACTAGATAGTACTGGTACAGGTGTTCTTTGTTGAACTTGACGCAGGTGGCAATGTTGTTTTGAGAGCAGTGGTTTCTTCCTGGCTATAATCCCATGACACCCTTTCTTGTTCAGTCTTTTCCTGATGGTTGAGGCATGAATACTGACTTTAGCCATAGTGAGAGAGGTGTGCAGATCATTTGATGTTACCTTGGGGTTCTTTGCAACTTCCTGGATGATTTTCAGCGTTGCTCTTTGGGATATCTTGGCAGGATGAAAGGTTCTGGATAGGGTCACCTTGTTATTCAAGGGGTGTACAGGTTAAACCTACTGTAAATAATTGTGCAATTAAATGGAAAGATTGACATTAGCAAAAGCTTTACCTAAACAGCCAGAAGGAGAAAAAAAATAGCTATTGTGTGAGTGGGTGTAGTTCACATGGTTGCAGATGGTGAGGTGAGCAGATGATTATAAATATTGTGTATTTACATTTGCATGATTGCATGTTGTGAAATCTACATACAGTTGTTACAGTTGAAGGGAACATAACAGATCTACAGTATCATCTGATCATTTTATTTGAGCATTTTGTCAATGGTGGGGAAAAGAACTATAGAAATACTGCAACCCTTCTAAGAGTGCAATTGGAAGAAGCTGTGACAGCCTTAAAATTATTCCAGTAGGTCAACTGATGCTTTTCATAAGCCTATAAATGAACAGTCTCATCTTCCTCCACAGATGTTCAATGTGCTGTCTTGTTACTTTCAGAGAATGAAGCTCATTTGTATACCAGGGCAAGAATGAGCAAAAGAATAGATGAGTTTTACTAGGAGCTAGAGTATGAATAATGCTATAATACAGTTTGCTTCTCATGATAAAAAGCAGCAGAATCCTCAATCAACACAGACTGAATTGAACTAAGTTTGTGGTTTCCTCCAATACATTAGTTGGATTCACCAAATGTAATATAAGGAAGGTCATAATCCATTTAATATTAGTAGGAGATAGAGGCACTGCCTTTTGTGGTTAGAATTGTTCAGTTCAAATGCTTGCAGTTTAGAAAGGTCCGCACTACAATTACAGTAGCTGAGAAAAGTCTGGTTGAAATCTGTAGTATTTAGGCTTATGGAGACATTAAACCAGAACTACCAGCAGAGGCTTATATTCTTTTATATGAAATAGCACATATTTAAAGAATTGGCTTTTTCCTCACAAAGACTGCTGGGTATTGAAACATTGTATTTCGACTTCTGTTAAGGCAATAATGGTCCATTTGAGCAATAATGAGCTGTGAAATTAAATAGGAAGGGAGCCTGGTCTTCACTATTGGATAATGAGTATTACAAAGTTAGGCTTTACTTGTTTTGGAGGCCATTATGGGTTGATTTGGAGTCACATTAAAGATACTCTGACCAAGTGTAAAAGTAACTAAACTGAACTATCGTGTTATAAAACAAAGAATTATCATTTCATCTGAAATACCTAAGACTCATCACCTCAGTCATTTGTGACGTGTATTCTAATATGAGGGGAGGTTATGGGTAGTTATTTTCACTGTACATCCTTATGTTTTCTTATGTTTCTGTTTTTATTATTCGTAAAAGACACACTACCCAGGTTTGAACCAGCAATTGTATCAGTTATTCAGGGGAGCACCTTTAGTTTAATGCCAATTAAACCCCCTCCCCAAAAAACAAAAAAAAACAAAATGCCTTTTAATAAAAGAGAGTTGAACTACAGTATTTAATGAAAGAGGTGTGCTTGCTGACGCTACATGCTCTGTATAGAATGGGCAATGGTAAAATATGAATCACAAGTCTGATATTGAGAGTTTATCAGTATCCTTCAAGGAGTATACCAAAAATTTCAGAAGAGGCTTTTGAAAACTACAGGATTTACATGTAGAATGTTAATGTGAACTCTTAAATGCATGGTGATGATAATATTTACTTCTCTGAAGAAGACCGTGCTATTTCACAGACCACTGTTTTGTATGTAACTGTTGATTGCAAATCAACTTCTAATTAAATTCAGTGCCAAGGCACAGAATAAGAAATAATAGAGCAGAAGAAGGTATTTTTGTTCATCAGTGTTGTTTTTATGTCAACTGTGTGTTAATTGAATTTTTATTTACTGTATTCTGCCAGGTGTATTCAGATTTGTATTTATTTGTATGTATTGTATTTGTCTTAAAACAGTAGTGTATTGAAACCATTTACATAAGGGAATGTTTCATTTGCTGATATAAGCAGAAGATTAAATAAAAACACTTAACAATCACAAAAGGAACAATCCTTTTAATTGATTCTGGAGAAATCACATGTGACAAAAGCTATGTTGGCTGTCTTTGAGATACTGTTACAATATCGATTGTAACTCCCATTGCAGTGATCAAAGTCTTTTTAACTGGAACCTCATTTGTCAGAATAGCTTTCAGTATGAATAGCTCCGCTTTTTCTACATGCTCAGTGGATGCTATACATCAGCCATGTCTATCTTACTCTACATTACAACTCTATTCTAAATTGACAGCTTAAAACACAGAATCACTCTCCCTCTGTGAACAGATACAGACATTATAAATGAGACAGTTGTGTCTGATTTTGTATTTTGATATTGATATATTTTTCTGTGTCGCTGTTGCCTTGTTTGAAAAATAAGAAAATAGTAATAGTAAATAACAGAATAGGTTTTTTAAAATTCACACCAGGGTATCGATCAATATACAGGAGTATGCTGTGAAAACTGGGGCCAGGATGCTTAGATCTGGACTAGACATTAGATTTTTAGAATCTGTGAAAGAACTGTTTCTATATTTTACTACTTTATTCCACCATTACTCTTCAAATGCATTTCCATCACTTTACTTTTCCTTCCTTCCAGCTTGGTTTGGTCGGTTAAAATCACTTGAATCGTATTATATGCATACACTGTCACAGAATATGTGCAGTATGCTGATATATTTGGACTTTCACCTCCTCGGTGCAGAATGTGCTTGGCATTTAACATATGTAAGGCAATCATCTTGATGTGATCAATAGTCTAAAATGAAGTTGACATCATGAATTAGGTGAGTCATAATAGATGTCCTGATCTAAAGAACAGTTCTATTAATTTAAAAAAATGCCTTCTGCGTCGAGGTCAAATTACAAATGTTTACTGCTGGACAGCGATTGTTTCTCATTTTCTGATTTCAAGGTTGGAAATTTTGGAACATCACACCAGATTTCCTTTTTGGCCTGCTGAAGTACATTACATATTGTTGTCTTTGTGGCAGATCAGATATTTGTTGTCTTTAGACTGCAATACAGGATTGGGATGCGGCTCTGAAGTAAAGCTTTGATTAGGGTGGAGTCAGACCATGCAATGCTTTTCAAGATAAAAGCGAAAATAGAAATTGATCCTCTGTATTTCAAGTAGTCTACTCAGAAATACCAGAATCAGGGCTATGGGGCTTCAGGATTTTACTTCTTTCAGAACTGAAAGGGCTGAATTCTGTGTATCGCAGCCTATGAAGCATGTTGCTATGCACATCAGCAAATACAACATTGTAGTTATCAGTTTTGAATGGGAAAATGCATATACAGATACCAGAGAAAATAGTGAGTGTGGTTAGACAATATTGTGTCACATGAAACCAGGACACGTGTGACATAAAAGACTAACACATTCAACATCAAGGTTTAAAGATTTAACCTTAGATCTCCAAGGTTTTAAAGAATTCGGTGGAGTGAAGATATGAAAAAGGTGAATGAGTATGTACAATGCTGTAGTGTTAAAAAGAGAAAGGTTTAAAATACTGTTTTCAAATTTGTTATTGCTGTCTTTTCCTACATACAGTAACATTAGCAAACAGTGAGCAATGAGCACAGAATTCACAAAAAAGGGTGAGCTAATACAACCCAATGAGTAAAAGGGTCAGAACAGCCTCCTTTCCTTTGTAATTTTTTTATTTTTTTAATATCCTTTTGTTGCCTAGACTATGATCTGTCTAGATACTATCAAGATACAACATCAGATTAATCAAGAAGAATAATCAAAGTCCTAAGAAGAAAGTATACAACATTTATTTCCAATAACTGTACTCTACTCTATCCTAGATGCAGTTATATACAGTACCACAGATAATTTATTGATATTTAAAGCCAATTATAGAACTCATTGTGTATGCCCATGTTTGAGAAAACACCTTCCCACACTTTTGAGCTTAGGGTCAGACTTGATTTTAATGATAGGCATGTGATAACGCTTGAGGGAAAATACTGCTGATCATTATTGATAACATCTGTGCCACGCTGCATACAGTATTTCCTATTTTCTCACAGTACGCTTTGCACAAAACATTGGATTTATTTTACTATGTACAATGTGCATGCTTATTCTTGGCAAGATAGATTAGTTCATGTGGAGCTGATAGTTGAGTTGCAAGCTGACACAGGGCTTGGGACCCTTGGTTCAATTCCGGACCTAGGGTGCTATCTCCAGAACGTGGTGTTTGTACTGTGTGTTCTCCCTGTGTTCACGTGGGTTTCCTCTGGGTGCTCTGGTTTCCTCCCACACTTGAGAGATTTACTGGTAGGGTTGGCTTCTGGGAGAATCGGCCCTATTGCGAGTGTGTGTGTGTGTGCGCGCGTTTGTGCATTTCTAATAAAATGCATGAGTGTACTGTACCTAAGATGAAATACCCATGCCACAACAGCAGAGTGAAAATGAAGTTAGGAATACACTGTCTTATACCGTAGAAAATTCTATGAAGGTAATTAAATTAATTTTGCAGGATTTTATAAAAATAAAATGCTATTGTACTATTTGCTAAATTAATTTCTAGATCTACAATAGTATTTCAGAATGTCAGAAGAGTAGCACCTTTAATCTATCTAACAGTCTGAGTGATCACTCGCGACCAATTTTGTTTTAATAAAGCCAACTCTTCATCCTTGTGGCATTGACTTCACAGAACCTGACAGTATTCTTTTTATAAAACAACTAACAGACTGCACGGCATTCTAATATTTTATTGTTGTTTTTTTACAGATGAAAGAGAAGATGTTCAAAAGAAAACATTCACAAAATGGATAAACTCGCAGTTTTCTAAGGTAGAGTCAGCATGGAGAGTTTTTTTAAAGACAGATCTACAGTATACAGTATATGTGACAAACTTTAATATGTTGTGCTCTTTTTTTCTTTGTTAAATATCTGACATCATTTTAATGATTTATTATTCATAGTTTATCAGGTTTACCAAATTGTGTGTTATGAATTAAATGTTTCAAAATTAATTTGATTTGTTTTTGAACAACATTAAACAAAGAACCAATTTAGATGTGTTAGTGTTCATTTGACAATTAAATACAGTATGAGATGCATAGTGGCTTGCCATTAATACTGAAAATCAAGGCTAATAAAATCGTCTTGTGGGAAATACATTGGGAGAACTATTTGCTACTGATTATGAGAAGAAGGTGATCCAAGCTGGGCTCATATTAATGATAGGATTAAACAAAGAAAAAAATGTAACAGTTTTGCTCAAGACAAGTACTTTGTGAATGGAATGTGATGAGTACTAATTAAGTCAACAAGCCATGAAATATCGCTTTTCTTTTTCAAGGGGTTTATTAGATGGCTTATTGTTTCAGTTCAATTCATAATTGAGAACTTAACCTTCTTTAAAATGTAACAATGGAAATGTGCCATTCTTAGCGTGTACCACTTAATTAATTCCAATTCCCCTTAATGGGTTAGGATATCTACAGTACTTACTGTAGGTATATACTGTATACTACAAAACTACTGTATGTCCTTTGTCCCAGCCTGGACTTGTGCACTGGCCTGTTTTATCAGGGATTTTTTACCTAATTTCAGCAAATGTGGTAGACTTTTATCAAGATAATATTATTATTTGCACCTGCAAAGAGTGAGAAGGAAGCAGTATGCGTTCCATGGTGAATCATGTGCAGTGGATGTGTGCCTCTCAGATTAGCTTCCCATTAAATTTCATTTAATAGAAAATATATACAGAATATTAAAATGAAATGCTAATTATTTGAAAGTGAGAGATAATGATGCGCAATTCATATCATTTGTGTTTTGCTTACTTTTTACTTCTCCCAGTTCCTGCCTGGGGAAATAAAAATGAAAATGAAAGATTCACATCACAAATAGGTTAGGTACAAAAGACAGAATTTGTAATGTAGCACAAAATATTGGAATAACAACAACAATTGGAATTATAAAACACATTTCTACAAAAAAATAAATATAATGTGCAGAAACAATGATTGAGGATTTCCTTTCTGAAAAGAACTTGTATGATGACCTTTAATTTTATTTAAAAATGTACCCATTCTCTATTGGCATATTTCTAGAGAAATTTTAACTTTTTAAATGGGTTTAAGCAGGAAAAACTGGAAAGGTTCGAAAAGAAAAGACATTGGCTTCTGAATTGTGTTCCTTTGTGATTCCAGTGCCCATTTAATTCAATTATGCTACTAATGAAGTGAAAGTGGGGCAGTGTGTTTTGGTGATGATTTTAAAAGCAACAAAACCCATCAGGTATCAGCAATGGCTTCATTTAACAAGAGCAGTTGTTGTAGAAGGTTTTTAAAGTGTCTGTTGCTCTGAATACAAATGAGCAAATTCTGATGCTCGTATTAAATTATGGGGTGCTAAAACACTCTAGTTTTAAATGAGAATGCCATTTGACTAATAACAATATTTTCTGTTGCAAAACAGTGGGCACTTAAAGTTGAAGTGCTTTCAGATTTAGAACTATCTGTACTTGCACTGCTGCTCATTTGTAATACATAGGAGATCACAAAAGTGTGACAAGAATCATCCAGGCTCCCAGTAATGTTAATGTAAGACATGTTTTTCACCAGTAACATTTTCAAACTTTAGATCAGGTACAGTAGCTCCAAACATACAAATGTTTCTAGATCAACTTCTACATCCAGTTTCTTTTTAATTTAGAAAACTCTTTTTTTGTGATGGGACAGCCGTTGCTATGTTTTTCATGCTTCAAGTACGGACCCCACAACCCCTTACAGCTCTTTGAGCCCCTGAGGGGGAGGAGGTTCAGTGCCAGCGGGTTGAGAGCTTCTGCTCAGGAGGCCACAGACATTGCTGTGTTGGCCTGAGCTTTGGAGGTGTTCAAGCATCTGTGCAGCTCTGCTAGAGGAATGCTAGTCACAGTCGGCTAGTAACAGGACCAAAGCTTGAACCCCCGGACACCAGACATGTTTTTCACGTTACTACAGTATGTCATGGAATTGTTTTTTTTAAGACAAAACAAGTGTCCAATTCTTATATTGTAGAGATTATACCAGTGTAAAAATATTCTTTACACATAGTAAATTATAATGAGTGCAATTAATTCCTTTACACATTTACAGTAAATACTATGGCACGAATCAGAAGGTTTATGCCTCTAACAGATGCCAGTTTTGGCTGGGTTCTGGACACACATATTTAGATATGATTCAGCAACCTTAATCTTCATGAAACAGTGAAACTTGACTTCTGGAATACATGTTCTCTTGAATACCGGTGATTTATCATACAGAATGACTTTGTCTAGATAGGGTATACTGCACATAAAGATTAACAAACTATACTCATACTTTTCTTATTTGTACTGCAGTACTACAAAAGTAATGTATTTATGTACTGTATATGCCCTGATACATATTTAAGTATATACTGTAGTCACCATAATCAATATTGTTACTGGGCAGTAAAAAAATAAAATTGAGAATATTGTCCTCAGAGGCAACATTGCCAGAGCTCTTTAAACATTTTGTAAGAGGTCTTCAGGACACAGAATTGGAAAGAAATTAAGGTTTGAAATGTTTTACGTTACAAATGCACTTACGATTTACTGATGCATGATAGCATAATTTGCATCAAGTTTGCAGAAGCATTCGAATTACAGAACAAGTTCAAGATCTTGGAGTTTCTTTAATCAAAATAGATCTGGAAATGAATTTAAAGAAAATCAAAACTGTGTTTAACAAATACAGTACATTCTTCCAAGGGAAATTGAAGTAAATGGCATCAGGCTACAAGAGGTGAGCTTTAGGGCAGATATCATCAACAGGAAACTACATGGTGGAAGTAAAGGAGCAGAAATGAACTAGATTGCTTTTGGGAGTTTCAAAATAATTGTAAAGGGCACAATGGTTTTCTACCTCAATACATTTTGACCAGTGTTTTGTGCCTCTGTTAAAATGGATTAGCAACCTGCATGCCAAATGCAAACTGAAATAGAATCTACAGTGCAAAGAAGTGAGGAAAAGGTATGGTTGGAACAACAAGAGACAGAAAATGAAATAAATGTGTGAGAGTGCACTGTATCAGCTGAATAAAAAAGATGTGCACCTAGACAATCTGATCACTGGACCGGGAAACTACTGAGCTGGATCTGCAAGACTCAAAAATTAACCAATAAGATGATCTCCTGTTAAATGGCAAGATTTAGTTAGCAGGAGCAAGATGGATCAGAATAGTTCCATACAGAAGTATGTGGAAAAATCTTGGAGAGGCTGTTATCCAGCAGTGAATTGATTAAGACTGAACATGCTGATGATTTGCATGTACCGTACTGTACTGTATATACTGTACACCAGTTTACACTACAGCACATTCACTCATAATGCAGTGCATTTATACATTGTGTTTGTCTTTATGCACGTGGAATATATAATTGTGTGTTATGGTAAACAGCATGGTTAGTCTAGCAAGTTCATTGTAAATTATGGTTTACTTAAGTACAGTATGGTTTAAAATTTTCATATACTGAGATCCAGCCATTTATGTTACTTGTAAGGTGTATTCTGCATTTTCTTGAGTTCCCCTGTTTCTCAATGTGAACACAACATGTCAGTGATATTGTGTGTGTTTTTATATTAATGTTTAAGAAAGCGATGATAATGAAAAATGTCTTTTTAAAAAATAACATTTTAAAGAAAATTATTATGATGAATGAGTCACTAGTGTTACTTGAGTAAATGGATCTCTGGTGAGCTATATCTTTAATTGATCTCTACACTGCTGAGATCAAATGTATCTTAGCCCTTCACCGCCCACACTCCTCGTGAGGTAATAGCTTTATCGACAAAACAGGACTTCGGCAACGATGTACGTGTCTGCTGCCTCCAAAGAGCATAAATAGGAGAGCCAGTGTGGGTGAGAGGTGAAATTTAACTATGTGATTTCTTCATATCAGCACTGCAATAGACACAGGGAGGTTTATCGCCTTTGCTGAAAATTCCCCATCCCTGGACAAGAAGTAATTATGTGAGTAATAGTGCAGTTCAGATCCACTTTGAGATACTATACAGACTGACTACATACTGTACAGCTTGAGTAGTAATGTTTTGAATATTTGATGTAAACTATGTAGAGTATAGCTGCAGATCTCATGCCTCCTTTTTTGTTGACCACTTAATTACTTTAAATCGAATTAATAAGAAAATACAATTCCCCAGAGTAAAATGACCTGTTTAATATTGTGTCTCCTTGACCAATTGATGTCAAACTAAAGAGTTTCAGGCAACAGATTAAATTAAAAAATTAAATTATTTTTAAACAACAGCAACATTTGGTAACTGAATTACTAATATTGTCAGTAGTGTTTTGTATTCTGTAGTACAGAGGTCTCCTTAAGTTTCTGAGGGGATGTTTTGTGTCTTTCTTTTATTTCTTCTCCTGAAGTTTATATAGGCACCTAGTGTTATACAGTATAATTGACTTCAATGACCATGAGAACGTGAGAATCGTTATAAAAAGAGGAGAGTATTGACCCATCTAGTCTTTTTGGTAGTCAACAGCTACTGTAATTGATCCAAATCTATCATACAGCTGTTTCTTAAAAGAAGCCAGGGTATCAAGCTTCATCTGGGTAGATGATTCATAATCCCAGAACTCCTAAGGAAGTGACATCTCTTGGCAATTTTAGCAACACTTTCACACAATTTCCGTTTGTGTCATCTTGTTTGTGTTTCAGTGTTTATTTTGAAAAAGTCATTTGAGTTGACTTTGTCAATGCCTCTGAGAATTACTGTATGATTAAGTCCCTTTGTAGTCTTCACTGTTCAAGACTAAAATATTTCTTTCCTTCAACCTACTGTATAAGTGTAATACATTTCCATAAGCCCCGGATCATATTTGATTGTAGTGGTTGCAGTGCAATGCTAATTCCCCTAATTTGGTATCAATTAATTAGTCAAATAACCTGACTAGTTTCCTAACTGTGCCCGAATACAGGTCACTGAAACAAATTAAGAAATGAAGAAGAGCAGTGGTCCTGTTAAAGATCCATGAAGTACTGTATGAATTGCGTTTTTGACAAGTCTACCAAAATGGTGCAAAATATTGAATTTAAAGTCAATGTAAATGTTTGTATGTTTGTAATTTGAATGCAAATTGTATGTCACCTTGTTTAAGAAATATGTTTAACTGAAATATAATAAAAATAATATTGTACAACATACTGCTCAAAAGGTTTTAAACACCAAGAGGACAACAATATTGATTCCTCATCATAATCTCTACATTCACAAATATATTTGCCTCACTGATTTTTTTTCTTTGTCAAATGCCTTTGTAATGTATTTGATATTCCCAATTCCCAATGTTTTGGACAGTACAGTACCAGTATACAGTATAGAACGTTAATTCCAGTCTTTATTGCGCTTCATGTAATACTGTAAGTATTTCACATGGTAATTGTACAAATTTTCAGAATCCACACGTCCCTTCCTTTTGTCTTACACATGTAAAACTGGCTTAAACTTTTTATTTTATTTCCTGGCTCAAATGTTCATGCTAAGGATTCCTTTAAAAAATGCTTTTGACAGGCATTTTTGTGTGATAGCCAGGAAGAAGGTGGTTTTAACCATTTTGATTAATAAATGCACCATTTAAAATAATACAAAGGAACCACTTACTGTATTTTCCTTTGAATGTTCTGCTTTTTAATGTTTTGCATTCTCAGTAAATAGGTTACTATTTATTTTTATTTTTTTTTAGTTACCGGTACCATTTTAAATGGCTATTTATTCATTGTCATGCACATCATTCTAAATTCTTTCAAATAAAATATTAAAATCCAATTTCATTAATGACTTTTGCAAAATGTGCTACTCAGTGTAACAAGCAGTTATACAGTACAAGTCATTTATTAAAAACATAATGGCTTTCCTCATTTGTTAGCAAGGGCTTTCCCTTAATGAAACTACACTTCAAAATGTCTTAAATGAGCAAAATACATATCTCTTCTGCCTTTCCAGACATCTTAAATCTGTCATCTTTTCATACTGTCCAGAGAGACAATGAGACCTATTGTGATATTTACTTTGAGGACCAAAGACATCCATCACACTGAGCAATTTCGGAATTGCACTGAAATCCTCATAAATTTTTATTGTGTTTTATGAAGGATTCTTGACTGTGTTTGGGTTGTCATGGGAAGATGTGTGCATTTGGTATTTTTGAACTGCTTCTGAGCTAGTGTATAGAATGTAACTCACAATCTTTATTACACTTGATATAATACGCTAATTATTTTATTGGCAATTGTGCAGATTTGCAGGAGCCCTGCTTTCCATCCTTTTTTTTGTAAAGCAAAACAAGCTTCTAACTTTTACTTTATTGTCTCGTTCAACTGTTCATGCTAAAAAGTTCTTCTAGAAATGTTTGATTGTTTGGATTTAGTCTTCTGTGTAAATACTTAAGGGCATTAAAGTTTGGCTCTTGTTATGATTGTATCCCTGAGTCTCTCAAGATACATTATATGTAGTGTATACCACACCATGTCTTTCTCCAGTTTCTAATTATTCTCTTTCTGTCAGGAGAAGAGTTAGTTTCGGAGCTCAAGTATGTAAATTAATTTGATGCTGTTTCTAGCATAGTTTTAATTCCCTTGTATTGTACTCTGAGGAAGTTCTTCTACAGAACTTGGAACCCAACATGGTTGGCCCAAGTTTGCTGGCTTAATGAGAACAAAGATTTACCTCAGTAATAAGAGCTACAGTAGTGTAACGTGAGCCAATAATAATCCAGAGAGGAGCCAATGGCTTTTGGAGGTAACATTCATGTTAATCAGAATTAATTAATCAGAAATTTGGACAGATAGCAGCTCAAATATCAGAGCTGGTTGTTGTACTGTATACCTTTTTAGCTGTGCATTTAAAGTGTATTTGCAGCTTTCATACTGAGTTCTGGTGTGTAGAGTAATCATTTATTTTTCTTACATTAAATAATGTTAGGCTTTTATCATTCCTGTTTTATTTAATAATGATGCAGTTTGCACAGAACATCTGACAAAGTAGCATGTTCTATTTCTAAATGAAAAAGAAATTAAGGACCAGGTTAGCATGGATTTAAACATTTTGATATTAAATATTTTTTTGTTTTTGAATAATCTCTGTGACTATTTTCATTTTTGTATTTTCGAATGTGTTCAACCCATGCTAAATTAATGAACAAACAGATCAAAGCAGATCTTTTATAGTAAACTCCACACACAAACTGTATATTTTTGTATGTTTCCCATGCGTATTGGTTCTGTGATTGTGGCCAGAAAACTTTCTATTAAAAGGGCTAAATTTAAATGTTCTCCACAGCCTGTGAAGAGTGTAAGAGTAGGGTGAACCATAAGTTTTCATCTCATTGGATCAATGGTTTTATGGCTATACACTCTATTATTAAATTATTTTACTTAGGAAACAAGCCATAGAAGTTTTTAAAGGATAAACTACTATAGTCTTGGTTGCAAAATCAGTGTTTCCTCCTCTAGTCAGCAGTTTTAATTTTGAATAAATTACAGGAACATTTTAATACTGTAGATGCTGAGATTCCTATTGGGTGTAGTCAGTATAAGTTTCAATATGTTACCACTGCCGGATTTCCCATTAAGCACTGTAGGTACAGTGCCTTTAGCCTACGAATTTTTAAGGTCCTACGAAGGAGGAAAACACTAGTGACTAACGAAAAAACGAGCTGAAACAACGTGCTTGCGATCGACTGTAGGTGCTCCAAATCAATAACCATGTGCTATCTAGCGGCTGTTCTAGAAACTAGAAGTATCGAAGTGATGGTTGCTCGACTGCTCCATCAATCATGTGGTTCAGCATTAGAATGTTGAATTTAAAGTGCATCATGTCAATCGAAGTAATTCAATTGGCGTTTACTCCTCATTTTGCACATTTCGGAGTGAAAGTGCCTAGGGCCTACAAACACCAAAATCCGGCCCTTACACATACAGGAGTAACAACGAAATTGGGTATCTGAAGATGCATGCAGTTTATTCATGGTTATTTTATTCAGTAGACTGCTGTTTCTAAAGCAAAATGGAACTATGTGATTCATAATGTTCTGAATTGTACACTTTTCTCTTCTTGTACAGTATTTCTCTACCACCCACGCTCACTCTTCATCCTAGACTCAGCAGTGGGCTGAGGTTGGACCTTGAGGTTTTATAGCTCAATAAGGCATTCTTAAGACACTTCATGCATCTCACTGAAACAGTGAACAGCAGTGGATAAGGAAGAGCTCACAGTCTCATAAAAGTGTAAAGTCTACTTGAGGACAATGGAATTAGACATAGCTCATTTTAAAATTAATGAGAGTGATGCGTGTGTATTGATCATCTGCTCTCTTTGCTCAGTAGTTGTTTGCAGTGGTGAGGGTATGTTTGAATTGTGCATTTCAGGTTGAATGGAGAAGAAGCACATTGTTTGTATCACAGAATGTAAAATTTTTATCTCAGGGGTAACTGATTATTAAAGTACATGTCCTGATACAGTATGCTTTGATCAAATTCATATATTTATTGTTCAATCAAAAGGACTACTGTTTTATTTTGTGCTATTTTTCTCTTTATCTTCTGTTTCAGGAATGTTTTCTTAAAAGCAAACAAATGATAAGAATGTGAATATTAATTAGCTGTGTTCCTCAATACTATAAGGTTTATCTTTGACTTTATTTTGGTAGGTTAAATCGGAAGTCTGTTTTGACAGTTCTAGGGTTTATGATTTATTAGAGTGGCAGCTCTTCGGTCTGTTTTTGTATTGCTTTTTTATCATTGTTTCAGAGATGTTGAAACCTGTTTTAAATGAGAAAGCAATGTTTTATAGATATTTAAAATATCAATGTCTAATCTCAGCCCACTGAGAGAGTGAGGGATGAACGGAGGAACAACAGGGTTAACTCCTTAAGAACATTATTGTTTTTAAGAAGCTGCTCATGATCGGTTAGTTTTGCAAAAATGTAAATGTCTTTTGGCAAATATTTGAAGAAAAAAGCTTCACTTTTATGCAATTCATTTCAAAAATATTTTTTTAACTCGATTTTGAAAGTCATTCATTGGCTATCCCTCATGCTCAAGGATGATTGCCTTTTACATCAAATCAGAAGACATCATATGAAATATGGGATCCGCATATTCTCTGGCAGATTGAGCAAATGTTGAACTGCACGGTCCTGTCATGGCTATATCTTCGTTGCTCTTGCTTTGCATCCTCATTTTTAATCCTTTGGGTCCCGAAGTGCTGAGATTATTTCCAGATATTTTTCCTCCTCCATCCGGTTTGGTCAAGGGATATAATCTCGCAGGCATTGATATTAGTGTTGCATTTCTTATCTTTATTTTAATTATACTGTTGAAATGCATCTTTTGTCCTCCTCTGAGGCTGTTGTCTTATCGATACTGAGAGTAGAGAATTTTTTTAAAATCTTGACGTCTGGCATCTTTCCAGAATGATCACTGTTTTAACACTTCTTTTAACAATCGAGAGACTTTCTGTAAGTAAGAATTCCAATGTACCAGTACATCTACCGGTTACATATGGCAATAAAGTTCAAGTTCAACCCAGCTGAGTTCATGGTGGATGATCATTGCTTCAATGCTTGCGCTGTTTGCTTGAGAGAGAGCACTAATGTTGGTCATCTGTTGTCCATTATAATGCATAAATTCTCTGTAAACAATACTAGTGATATGAGTATAGTCCTTTTCAGTATGTCCTGTATGTTATTCGTGTTTCAGTCACATACTGTACAGTACAACAACATAGGAATGATGACTGCCCAGTAGACTATAAGTTTGGCTTTAGTTTTGAGGTAGTGATCCTCTAACATCCCATTCCTCAAGCATCCACAGGCTGCAAGATTTCAGGTGATTCTGGTTTTCTTCATGAATAACACCATTCTGTGAAAGAAAGCTTCCAAGGTGTGGGATGACCTCAACATTTTTCAGACACTCGTCATGAATCTGAATTGACAATGCAGAGGTGTACAGTATGTACGAATTTAGTCTTCTGAGCATTGTGTACAGTGCATGTGTATAGATGAAGTGTCCATCTTCTCACATGGTTCAGTAAATATGTTAACATCTGTCTGAAGATGTTTTTCAAGGCATGCAGTGCTGCACCATCAACGTACTGGACTTTGAGGTGGTTTTAACTGGCCTGCATGTTGAATCCTGAAAGCCACAGGGTGGATGTACAGTAACATCCTTTACTTTAACATCCCACCATTAGTTATATTGGTGACAGTTCAAAATTTCCATGTTTGTTAAAAAATTAAAAAATAAATGGCAAAAATATAATCGATAATTTGGTGTGCTGCATTTGGATGCATGTGCTCATTAATAAAAAGAGTGGCCTGGTGATGGGAGCCAGGAAAGAAAAGATTTCAGGAGTTTGGTCTGATAATTGAACTCAAATTAGAATGTCATAGCATTCAGCAAGATCTCATTTTTTTGCCTTTAATTCCTGTCATAATGGTGAAAGATTACATTTTCATAAATTATCTTAAGAGAATTTTAAATGATGGGTTTCTTTGAGGAAACTGTTTACAAAGGGGTGTCAGCAGACTGATGAATAGTCAAGGAAAGGCTTGACTATCTCTAGTACTTCATCGTTAGCGATGGGATGTGACCTAGAGATTTAAATGTCCCAGTCACAATCTGTGATAAGTCAAATGTTTCATCGTTAAGTGAACTGAAAAGATGAAGTGGAAAATGAAAAGGGGACTGTGCAAACAGTTATATAGCTGAGTTGCTGAGGGGAACAAAATGGATTTTTAACACTATGTAGTGATGCTACATTTACTCCAGGAGCTAAATATTTAAAGAAACCTGACGATCTGTGATACATTAAATGAGAAACGTTGGTAAGTGAAAAAATAATGGGAATAATACATCATTTAATAAAAGTGCACAACTCCATGTTTTGCTGGAGTTATTTTGAGCCAAATACTTTTGTCTCTTCAGTACTTTCGTCTTTTAGTACTAGTGAATTGTGATAGTGCAATTATTCAAAGTGATACTGGTGTGAAGTGAAGGTTTTTACTTCCTATTAAATTTTAATAAAAATTCAACTAATGAGAAATGTTTGAATACATGTGATCTTAAATATTAAAAATAGTATCAATGTTTCTAAAAATGTAAATCCCTTATTTTATGGGCTATTGAGTTTCAGGACTTTTCTGAAAAAAAATCTTAAAAAATCATAGCACATCATACACAATATCATACAGATATTTGATTACAAGTATTGATTAAAAAATTGATTATTTTGATTTTCCTTTTCTAAATGCTAAAGTTAATTATTGCCTGAGAGGATATGGGTATTTGATTTATTCCTGTCCTACCATCTTGAATATCAACAACAACAATTAAAGGGGACAACAAACTAAATTAAAGGTCCGTTTACAGGTTATCTCCCCCGCAATAAAACATCAGGGGGTTACATTTCTTGACTGACATGTGACAAAAATGGTGGTTGCTTATGTTTTGATCTTCATGACAATAACAGTTGAAAACAGACGCCACCAAGTTTGTAAAAAGCTGAAATTCTGAACGTTGCATAAATGTGACTGTAGCGGAGCAGTTGTGTGACTATCTGTGTCAGTTTAGACCACTAGAAAGCAGCTTAGGGACACTGCAGAGAGAGAGAAAATGAGTCAGTGCAATCGTACGAGTAATCGATAGCAGGTGACTTTTTTTCAGATTTCTCTGTAAATACATTTAGCACATAGGAGTCGTGGTCTTGTCTTGTAATGAGAACTTGCGGGTAAAGTCTCTAGGGGAAATACTGTAAGGGTGTCGGGTGTGTTTGGTTCGAGTTCATTCTCAAGGAGAGACAAAGCCTGGGTTAAGTTTGTTTTACAATCGACACTGAAGTGGTTTCCTGAAAATGTTCAGTGCCCACCTCTTGGCTCAGGTTTAGGAAAGGGTGACAGGTAAGGCTGAGCTACCACTCTCTCTCCAGGGCTGGGACTCCTTTGGGCAAGAAGCTGGAAGCTCTTTCGTGGGTGTAACCACATCAGCATACTGTTGAGGCTCAAAGGTGGCATATAGTGTCAAACACTATAAGCAAAAATGCTCGAAACGTTTTGTATGGAATGTCTTAAAACGGTCACTTGCCTTTGAACATTATGTCTTCTTTCAGCTCTATAAAAAATATTTTGATACTTAACTCATTCCACTCGATACATGTTGGCAGGCGACAGGCACAAGGCAGGATACACCCTGAATGGGACGCCAGTCCATTGCAGGACACACACACAGACATGTAGACACTCACACCTTGGGCCAGTTTTCCCAGAAACCAATTAGCCTGCTAGATTGAGTTTGGACTGTGGGAGGAAACCAGAGCCTCTGGAGGAAACCACACAAACACAGGAAGAACATACCTGTACAAACTCCACATACACATAGATTGCACCCCAGGAATTGAACCTAGGGTTCCATCACTGCAAGACAGCAATGCTAACCACTGCGCCACCATGCTTCTCCACTGGATATAATAAAACATAAAAATCACACCAGTGTAGAATCTGCAACGCTGCAAACAATTTTTTTTTTTTCATTTCTGTACTTAGAACCTATATTGTCAGAGTGGACAAATGAAGGCCAATTAATCTGTAAAATGTACTGCCACTTGTAGTTTCCAAGGAGCTTAAGGCTGGAAAAGAAATTACACATTACAGACTTAATGTTTGACAAAACATTGACAGATATGGAATACAAGAAAATTGAGTAGCATCTAAAGTAGATCAATAAATTAGTTTAACACAGAGAAGGAAAATAACTGAAATACATGTACAATTACATTGAAGAAGTGCTGATTTAAATGGTTAAGAAAATGAGACTGTTTGGACTTGCAAATAAATGTAAAAGGCTCTAGTGGGGAATATTACATGAAAAATATATCAGTGAAGATGTAGACCCAGTTAATGGAAATATGATATATTTATATCCAAGGCAAGGGTTTTAATTATTTCTGCATAATTTCCAATAAATCACTCCTACATATTAACTTGTGCAATCTTGTCTGTATCTCCTGAAACAAAATAAAACAGAAAATAATAAAATTATCCAACTACAAAGTGCCTGCATAAAAATCTTATTCAGCTGTGTCTAATATTCATTTAGAAAGCATGAAGCTATAATTTACCTGGAGTCCAATTAAATTTTGCTGAAAATACTGGAATTTTCCAGTTCCTCAACTTTTTAAGGAATAATTTAATAATAGAAAACTTTTCTTAATTTTCCTACTCAGGTTTTATTTGTAAACTTGTTTTTTTTTTCTTTTCTTCTCAGATGTTATTCAGTATATCAAAAAGCAAATATTATTCCAATCTGGAATGAAACAAACCCTTTAATGTCACATACCACCAGCTTTCCAATGCAGTGTTTCCAATGCAGCACAATAGGAATGGGAGCATAATTTGTTTTCCTTGACAGCTGAAATCTGCCTAATGGAGAAAGCCATACATTTCAGGAGCAGACGGAAATATCATAATATTTGTCTGACAGAAATGAAGGAAATTACGCTTTGTCGAACTCAAACAACTCTTACTTAGCCCCCCTAACAAGAAAAGAAACCTTAAAGGTTTAGAAACCCAGTCACAGCTTTAGTTTCCTTACTCTCAGATAATAAATTTTGCATGGGCAATTTCAACAGGCTTTAACAGCCTGCAAAAAAAACAAACATCAAGAAGCCATGCTGCCATGAGCCACTAACCATATAGTGAGTAATATGCTGTGTCATCTGGAGCAGGTGAAGTGGAAACAACCTATATCAGTGTTGACCCCAGCAGTATGCTGTGTGACCACTCCAATTGGATTCTTTTACCATTAGTACATGCAGAAGATTCAAGGCAATATTAAACCCCTAAGCAAGAGCCTGCACGGGTGAAAATGCACAAGCAATTCTTGGAAAGTTGAATTCAAGCCTCTGCTATACTGAAATCTGTGTGCTTATTACTCTTGTGAAAGTTAGCGCTTAACAATAATCAATTGCCGCTTGATGATTGCCCTCTCAGATTGTTCTTGACAGTTTTCTTCTGGGTGACTTTGACGTACGAAACACTCAGTTTGTGATTCATGATATGGTTAAATTGTGAAAATGCTGCATAGGATGGTTTGCACTATACAATATCACAAAAGTGCAATGTCTCGCTGTGTGTAAAATTATTAGCAACATTCTGTGTTCTTTTCAATTGCTATATTAATTCCTAAAAACTCTTTTAGGATACTATTAGATTATAGAGTGGGTTTATTAAAAAGACACTGGGCACCATTATAAAGAAAACCAAACTTTAATGCCCTAACTATTTGGGTCCTTGGCCCATAATGTAAGAACTTAACCAAAGATCAGCACTACTCCATGTCTCAAGAATTTCCCTACAGTGTTTCCACATTTTGTTTCTCACATGTGTTTACAACCATGACACTATATTAGGCATTTTCACAGTCTACTACTCCAAACCTCCTACTGCAAAAGCTGAAAAAATGCTTCTAAAAGAGCACTATATTCAGACAAGAGGGGGGATCTTTTTAAACTGCATTCACTAGAAAGTAGTAGGGAATGATCTGTTGCCCTTTGTTTCCTGACCAAACAGAGAGAGAATTTTGGCCATCTGCTGTCCTTATGTGTTGTGCCAAAAGAAAACAGCTTAGCTGCCTGGTTATTCATAGGATCATTTACAAGACAGTTTTCATTCTCATTCCAAAGGGTGCCAGGCCAAGTGTGCTTAAGAGCAACATGCTAGTTACTCGTTTTTCATTCCTCCCAATGAAAAGGTCAGAAAGAACAATGAAACAACGCATTACAAAGAGCACGCAGAACCTTACTGACCCTCTGCATACAGAGAAAGGACAGGATGAGACGATGCAACACTCACATGGTTAAGCATTGTCCATCAGCATATTGACTAAACAAAGACATTTCTAAGAATCCTTTTTGTTGATTTATTTCCTCTGCTTTCAGTACAAAACAATCGTTCTTGCTAACACAGAATCTCTCAATGAACTTCAAATGAAACAGTAAATTGATAAATTGGTATGGTTTCTAGACTTAACAGGTCTCAACAGGTCAAGTGGGGAATTCAGATACACTGTACACTACACTACTACATCACCACAGGGCAGTGTCTTGTTTCTTGGACTGTATGATTTAACATTATCGAATGTAAGAGCAAAGACACAGATAATGTTGCTCATGAAATAACCCTGCTCAGCTTATTAAATGACCCAGAAAAGGATCTGAGATGTTAAAAATGACACCATTTATTAAAAAAATATTAAACTGTATTTTAAAAGTATTAGAAGGTAGATTGAACTATTTTAACTCTTCATTTTTGAACATATTTTAACATATTGTCTCACCTGTTAGTTTGGAAACAGTAAGATAAGATCACTTTATTGCCCATATACAATTTCTTGCAGTAGGAATTTGTCTTTTCGCATGCCCCAACTTGCTCTCCATGAGACACACAGACAGGAAGAGAAGCCTGGGGTCAGAGCGCAGGGTCAAATATTTGTACAGCACCCCTGGAGCAGCTGGGGTTAAGGGCCTTGCTCAGGGGCCCATCGGAGTAGGATTCCTCTGCTGGCTGCAGGATTTGAACTCTCCAGCCACAGGCGCAGATCCTGAGCCACAGAGCCACCGAAGTGTAGGCTAGAAGACAATAACGCGCACTTGGGAGCTCTCGGAGAATCCGCAATAGAGAGCGGGGAAGTGAGGAAAGAGGAGAACTAAAATAGTGACGGGAGTAAACAGTGATAGGTGTGTTACTTGCGGTGTGAGTGTCTGTTAACCACTGCGCGCGTGGGAATGCAAGATGGGACAGAGGCGCGAGTGGAATGTGTAACATCTAGTTTTCTTCATCAACTAGTAATGCTATTTAATTCTCTATTAAGTTGCAGATGTCAGTCATAATATTTGTTTAGTTTGTGGTTTTCATGGATTTCTCCATGTCAGTTGATTTTGTAAGAAAAACTTTTCACTTGATTGTATCTGAAATAATTCAGAATTAGAATTTAAAATTCTTTGTGAGACTGAGAAAGGTGTATTGTCACTGTCGGTGTGCAACCAAGTGGGTAACTGTGGTGTAATAAATCTGGATTGGTCAGGATTCAGGGTCAGGAAACTTTCCCTGTCATTGAGTTTGTTTGTGCCTGAAGGGAGACTGATGTATTGAGATTAGGGCTGGTGCAAAGGCAGCGTGTTGACTCAGTGGTGCACTACCAGACTTCATTAAAAGCAATAAATTTTAATTCTTCCTTGGCTGAATGAGACAATACCTTATGACCATACAGTTTTACTTAGATTGTTGTGTAGAACAATGTTCCTCAGCCTTTTCCATCTCATGGCACACATTATGCAGTACACCACCCCTATCCCTATACACACTTACATGTCATTAGCCCAAGCACTTTATTCTGAATATTATTCACAAAATATATTAATCACTGAGAAAAGAGTTTGCTTCAACGTCCTTATGCAGAAAGAAACCTATGACAGTGAAACATGGAGCTCTTGCTCAGCTGCTCTCGAAATAGTTATTTATATCCATAAACCTTCAAATACAGTACATAACTAAGCACCACACATGACTCAGAATGTGGCCTCTGTTTCATGTGTACATGCCTATTGTGCAACACGACCCTTTGGTTACTTCACAAATCCAACAGCTACTGTACATGAACAATCTTGAATTTATTCCTTGTTTCATATGTGCACATATCCAAAACACCTGATTTTCCAGTTGTGTCTGAAGACGCACGACTGCGCAGCTGGTTGAGAGAGTATATACAGTAAACGGCATCTGTGAATTAAAACAGGAGCGGATAAACTCAAAAAGATTGTTTTTTTATTGCTTAATATAAAAATGAAATGTGAGAGGAGAATAGGGAGCTTTGGCAACCAGTAACAGAAATATTTGAATCTGGGAATCCCTGCATGTTCAGTAAATTGTTTTTATTTCTCTTTTGTAACATTGAAAGCAGCAGCAGTATGGGAAGTTGGTGAAAAAAGTAGGCCTGTGACTGGCATTAAAGAGTTTCCCCTTCTTTCTTATGTATTATATACAGTAGTTTTTGAAGTGTCTGAAGCATGGTATTAACGAAAATATTACATTTTCACCTGAGTGATAGTTTTTATTCACTATTATACATAAGCAGTGTTTTAAGCAAGTGGGTAAGCAGCATTTGACTTACAGATTACAAGACAATTGAGAGTGTAAAATGAATTAAACCAGATTACTGGGAGCAGACTGAAGACTTCAGTCCTTCACAGCTTGTGTAATGAATGCTTTTGACCCAAAGAAACAATTTTAATTGCAACTCTAAAGGAACACATAAGAAACATTAACAGTGAGTTGCCACATTGAGTTGGTATGAATGGCTGCAATTTAAAAATAATAAAGTACTTCTTTTTTTCTTCTACCATTTGAAAGGTTAGATACAGTAGCAATGCTTTATTTGTGGTCCAAGGTTTGCAGTTGTCATGGATACAAAATCACAGCAACATAAATCAGTTCGTTTTGTTCTGTTTCTGTCGCGTTCTCAACATCAAAGGAGCTAAAACAAAAATATAAAGTCAGAATTCCAATGCATCTGTTTCTTATCTGTAATAAACTTTGAGAGATCCGATTCTCATTGTGAGATAAACCACCTGAACCTGTTTTAAATTTAAAGCTCACAAGTGTTTTGTTTTTCTGGCAACAGGTTTCAAGCACTCCAGTTAGATCATTTATTAATCAAAGTTGTGCCCTGATTTTTCAGGAGTATTTTACACATTAGTGACTGAAACCTATTGTCCGTAGAACTTTTAAGCATATGGAATTTTAAGGAGCACAATGAATCCTGATCCTCTGTTTTTAACAATGACAAGTTCACAATCGATGTGCTAAATTTGAGGTGGGACAACACTGCCATCATCATCAGTTACTTGAACCACGGCTGATTCAGAGCTCAAGCATGTCTTCTTACTTTGCACTCCCCTCTGTACTTACTGCATTGTCTTTCAGTCCCTAGTGGACCTTGTGTCCACTTCTTTTTCCATTCCAGTCTGTTTGCCAACATCACTGCCTGTATCTGCTCTTCTACTCTAGCAGAGTCTTATTGTGGTCTTCTTAGTATTCTACTAAGACCTCTCCAGAAGAAGAAGAAAGAAGACTGTAGTTTTTCTGATTGCTAATATGTGGAAGCTGTGAACCATTTGCCAGCAGCCATATCACTCTGCAACTCACAACTGGCAGCCCACTGAAGCTCAGCAGGTGTGAGCCTGGTCAGTACCTGGATGGGAGACCTCCTGGGAAAAACTAAGGTTGCTGCTGAAAGAAGTGTTAGTGGGGCCAGCAGGGGGTGCTCACTCTGCAGTCCATGTGGGTCCTAATGCCCCAGTATAGTGATGGGGACACTATACTGTAAACAGGTGCCGTCCTTCAGATGAGACGTAAAACCGAGGTCCTGACTCTCTGTGGTCATTAAAAATCCCAGTATGTTTCTCGTAAAGAGTAGGGGTGCAACCCCGGCATCCTGGCCAAATTTCCCATTGATCCTTACCGATCATGGCCTCCTAATAATCCCCATCTATGAATTGGCTTCATCACTCTGCTCTCCTCCTCACTAATAGCTGATGTGTGGTGAGCATTCTGGTGCACTATGGCTGCCGTCGCATCATCCAGGTGGGGCTGCACACTGGTGGTGGTGGTGGGGATCCCCATTACCTGTAAAGAGCTTTGAGTGGAGTGTCCAGAAAAGCACTGTAAGTGTAAGCAATTATTGTTATTGATAATAATTGATAAGGTACCATTCTTCTATAATGAAGTTAACATGTTGTTCATTTATTTTTTCCTGGTATCATTGTATGTCACATGATTGTGGATTTAGGTTGTTGTAATGTTTGTGTTAAAAAACTGTAAAAAGAGTGAGAAACTCTGGAAGAAAGTAATTTCATATTTCCAGGTATGATGCACCTTTTCAATATGTCTAATGCAGATGTTAAGTTTGACTAAAGAAATTATTTTTATTGCTGAAAAGAAAGTAGAAAAACTCAAGCACAGAAGCACAGATCAATTGTTATTGATCAAACTTCCAGGAGCCAAATAAAAATCTTCATGAAAACAAACCAAGATAATCTGCTTTTCTTGAACTCTGATTGAAGTGATTGCTACAAAAAATGGTTTCTTGTGTTGATATGAATGTGATATACAGGAGAATAGCCATGTGTCTTGTATATGATCATACAAGTTGAAGAGACCATTTTCAATTTAAATTTTTTCACCCAGTATCTTTGTTCCAAGTGTAACATGAAGTAAATGACAGTTGTATGGTTCCAAGTGCGTTTTGAGTTTGGAGAGGTTATGAAGATTTTATTTATTGAATACAAGAGTACACATTCATAACCAAGTTTACTTGGTTAACGATCTTTTAAAATGTAGAGATTAAATATAAGCTTTGTTTTAGTTGTTTCATTATCTCTCCATTCAACAAACCCAGAACCATTTGTTGGTCATTTGAGTTACTTTGGCAATGTACAGTAAGTAGTTTTCATGTCAATTTGTTTTTTTCAGGACAAATTTTGGTTTGCTGGCAAGTGGAAGACTTGAATAGCATACTTTATTTGAGACTATTAGTACAGTATATTGAATCTTCTTAGTATACAGTTGTATTACCTAGAATTTAATTTCTTCTTTTAATATTCACAGTTTTTGTCAGTGTCTGTAATAGGGACACAAATTACAGTTAAACCTGCATGTTTCTCTGAAGTACATTAAATCATTTTACATGTACTGTATGTAGTCCTATCAAATTCTGCAGGTCATAGATACATAGCTGTTTCAGAATGTGCTACAGTATGTTTGCTTATTCCGCTTATGTTGCATTTAACAGATGTTTAATTTGCACAACCAACCAATGATACTACCTGCTAGCTCATCATTCTTTCCTCTGTGTGCGTGTAAGATATCAACATGAAATATTAAAATACAATCACACTTAACTTCACAGGGATGAATTGATATGCATAGTTGGAAATACTTATAGGCTTTGCCTGAGGTGTTCATTTACTGGGGGGTGAAAAAATACAACACAAAAGCAGTAATCTATTTTGAAATTAAATTCGGCCTTAAGGGGCAGTGTCATTAAGACCGAGAGAATGCCATCTGCATTGAGAGCAAGGATTTATCTTAATTGAAAGGAGATCAAGTACAAGCGAGTGTCAGTCTTGAGCAGCAGAAAGTATAAAAGGAGCAGCTGAGTGAATCACCCCTTTCTTGATCAAGCGTACCTGTAGGTATGTACAGATCATACAAGGGAAATTGAAATTGATTTCAGTCTACAAGGCTTTGCGGAAAAAAAAGGAAACAGGGTTTGATTGTTTTTAGATGGAAGTGCCCTAGGTCAGTGCCTGGGATATTACAGAAATGGACAGAGCAGGGAGAAACAAGAGAATGTCTTCCCTGGTGAAGATTTAAGTAACCCCCTGGTACTGAGCCATGACGTTTCATACTTTGGAAATGCCTGTCCCGCTGTTGAAGATGGGACATCACAGAGGACTGGGTGGAGACACAGAAGGCTGGGAATTAAGCTACTGTAGTTGCATCAGCAGACATCCGCAGGTTCTTCACAATGAGACGAAGCGTCACTGGACCGCTGTGCCACGTGAGCATGTGAAGAGGCTAATCGGATCCCGTTAAAGTCAGGGTGGCAGCTTCAACAGTATAACTGGGCAGTTTGTTCCAGAATCTCCCTTTGCTTTTGTGAGAAAGGGCCTCACGATCTTAGTTTAAAATGCACATCACTGCATTTGCCACTTGTGTCCTCTTGGTTTGTTTCACTCTTGATTTGGAAAATCATGAAGCTGACCTGACTTGCCTTTGAGGATTCTGAGTACTTGAATCGTGCCCACTTATAGTCTTCTCTGTTCAAGACTAAAGACATTCAGTTCTTTTAGCCTGTCAGTTTTCTTTTAATTCTTTTAATCCTGGAATTGTATCAGGTCTCTTTTCTCTGGCTTCATTCCAGACCAGGAAAGTCTTTCTCGCAACACAGTGACCAAAATTGCACACATTATTCTTAATGAGGTCTTACCAACAGAGTGTGAAAAATTAATCATCCCCTGATATAAATTCTACATTTTTAATATATACAGTACCTCAAGGTCCTTTTTGCTCTTTTGTTGCTTTGCCTACATTGTCTAGGGGATTAAAATTATCTGTCAACATAAACACCTACATTTTTTTATAGATTGTTTTCTCTAGTGTAGTTTAGTGTTTCCTCTCTTATTTTTATAGCTTAGGTGTTACCTGCAAATAACACTCTGAACTCATCTATATTAGATGTCTTCTGACATATATGTTTTCTCAGCCTTGATTTCTTTTTTGCTTTTTTGAATCTTCTGTGTTCCTTTTTAACTGTTTTCTGATTTTCCTATTTCTATATCATCTGCAAACCCGACTATTTCACTAACTACTTCAAAATCTGGATCCTTAATATTGTATTGAGCGGGGATTTCACTAGGTACACCAATATGGATTATGACATAACCATTAAACATTCTGTACAATGGCAAATAGAGGCCAGTAGTCAAGTTGAAAATATGAAAGCACATCTCCAAGCTGCAAATAGCATGGACAGGTCGTGTGATTAGTGACAGTAAAACCACTAAAACCAGCAAGCTATGCATTTTGGGAAATCACCAGGTCAGGATTAGAGGTGTTTAGTGTGTTCTCTGATGCTGCCAGCCAACCAGAAGTCTGTCACTAAAGCAGGATTTGAACATGTGATAGCCTACCATTTCAGTTTCTAGTGGGCTAGGATCAGAAAAATGGTGCTGACAATTACCAGCCACATTTAATGACCTCTTCCCTTTGTGTGGGAGGTACTGTATACTGTAACTAGGCAGAGACCTCTGTGAAACATGCACAAAAAAGGTAATGAAACAGTAAGCTGAGTAGTTTGTTTGAAAAAAGACCATCTTAGTATATCAAAAGTGGGATCTCCCATAATTGTGCCTCTCATCCTGAAGAAGAAAGATATTGAGAGTGTTTTTCAACTTGGCATAGACCAAAGCCCCCTCTTTTCAGGCTTACACGTTTGAGGACTGAAACCTAATGGGTATTTTTGAGCACTGAAGAGACCAAGAATTTAAAGAGCTCTGTTTTTACATTTGGAGGGATTATTTCCTTTTTTAGTAAGCTTATATCTCAGTAATGTATTTCCTGGTTTAGTGAAACAGCTCTTGAAATTTACTTTCAGTTGCACAAAGCAGACTTCTGTAAAGACAGCAAAGCAATTTTTTTTTGTGTAGAAAATACCAATACCTCTCCAAGCTGCTTTGTCTTAGTTAGAAGTAGAGATAGCTTTGAGCTGCAGAAGGCCTGAACTCATAAACTTGAAGTCTTTAAATAATACTTTATATATATTTACCACATATACAGTAACAGCACTCATAATATACAGTATATACAGTACATTTAGGAAGAACAGTGGTCCTAATACACATCCCTGTGGTACTCCACTAATGACATCTCCCCTTATCTGCCCTGTGTTTTTGATCCACTAGCCATTTCTCAATTAAGCTGTTATGAGCGACTTTATCAAAAACTTTCTGAAAATATAAATTTACCCATAGACAACCCTCACTTCACCCCCAAAACACATGAAAAATGTTGAGGGAAAGCACAGCCGGTTGGATTATGGCATGTTCAAGAAAAAACTGTGACTTGGCTCATCAGACAATATTCTCTATAAATGGGAACCTCCAAGCTTAATGTACTCTACACATAAACTGACTTGTGATACAGCTCAGTCTCTCAGTCTCTCACTCTCCAGGCTGTCTTAAAAGAGTTGGTTGAAAGCCAGAGGTGAGCCCCCGGATGTGCTAATTGGCCAATTGACCATGCGCTACGAACACTGCAGAGCAACAACAACATTCTCATGCCAGTCAGTCATTCAGTCAGCCTTCCCGAGAGGGCCGGGCTCCAGCACAGCTTGACTCAATCCACGCCGGCTATCCCCTAGAATCCTAGAATCCTGTTGCCATCAAGAGGATTTTTAATCAAGGTCGGGACCTTGTCCATACATGTGGCAGGAGTTACAGTATCAAGGTATCTGATAACTATAGAGAACATAATTACAGAAGTGATATTGTGGGGTTTTTTCATTTTGGGTGGGGAAAAATAATAAGCTGTTGTTTCTTTACGTGTTTAAATTTTTTCTGAAAGGCAGCATAAATGAACACAGCCCCCCCCCCCCCCCCCCCACCCCACCCCACCCCATTATAATACATTTTTGTATGTTTTTTTTTCTGATTTTGCCCTGAAAATTTGAGTAACATTACAATTGTTATCAGAATTTGTGGTCCGTAGCTTCTAACACTGGGGCTTTTAAGAGTTTTTTTTTTTATAGGGCTGAAAGATCAGTTTTCTCTAACTATCCATCCCACAGCACACATTCAGTACATTGTGTGGCCACTGTCTCCTCCCCGTGTCTGTCCCTCAGACGGGGCGTCGACTCTTAGCGGTGCTCTCCACGGCTCCTCCCACTGCCGCACTGTTACAACCCAAATAGAGATACTGTGAAGCTGATTGTGCACAGTATTGTCTTCAAGCATTGTATTTTCACAGTTAGGCCCCTCATAACCACTGCGACACATTCCGGCCTCCAGTTTTTAGCTGGAATTCCGGGACCACCTGCATGTTTTGGTAAACTACAATCAAGAAAGGAAGAAGCAGTATAAAGTCATGTACTGCTTGTGAATTTGCGATTCGGAAGAACATACAAGAGGATCCACTTTCCTAAATCAGCGTTTTCTCTGTGATCCTGTAATTGACTGGCATCCCGCCGCCCTGCCAGCTCCTGACACATATGCCCATGTTTTGTAAGCACAGGACAGGGAGAGGGTGGGAATAGTTATGTGCCCACACTCCTGGTGCTCTTGGGATAGATTCTGGCTTGTCATAACTCTCACCAGCATAAGAATCAAATTGATAACAGATGGATAGATATTGTATGCCTTGCTGGGATAATATTGCAAACTTTTCTCATTGTAATATCTTGTATTGTTAGCAATCTCATCTCTGCAGGCATTCTAATTCCTTTTTTGATGTTATTTCATTATGTTTTCCAGGTAGTCCACTTAATTTTGACTACCATGTAAACACAGTAGTACGCTTCAAGATTTTTTTCAGGGTTCAAAATGACCTGCGTGTACTGTAGTTAAGTTTTTAACTTTATGAAATTGTGAACTTTCAGAAACGACATAGGTTTGTTTTAGTTAAACAGATGTAACATAAAACATTCCTTTTACTTAGGTGATTGAACATAAAACATAAGAAAAATAAAGCAAATGCTCAGTGATGTTGAATATTTCTTATTTATGAAAGTGTTATTTTTATGTTTTGTATTTTAACATGTGACCTGTTTTAGTAGGACAAAGGCTGTGCAGAACACAGACCTGACCTGAAAACCTCAAACATACAGTATTTAGTATGCTAGTGTTTAATTCTCTGTAGATTAATGTCAACATTGTAATAAATTATACACGGTTTGGGGGCATCATAAAGTAGCTATTTGATTTGATTGTTTAACATTTTAATAATGTACTGTGCACTATGCAGTAACATTTGATCTATGGCACCTTGCCCTTTTACTTTGCTATTTTTAAACTGCCAGCTATAGAACTGCTACATCTTATTAAAAAGTAAAGATTGTGTTGAAAGGATTAAAAGATCTGGAATGCTTTTTCATCTCATTGGCTAAAAAGATGTTAGGGTGTCCGACCTCCACAAAGGAACTCTAATTACTATGGACAATCAGTTATCATGTCATAAAACAGCTTTAAGGGAGAACTGTCCTAGTATTCCTTTGAAGTCTTAATTTGTATTTTTTTTATGTTTTGCCTTCTACAGTATGTCCAACAAAATTGATTGCAGCATGCCTTACAGAGGAAGAAATGGTTTAAGATCAACATCAAAGAAAAATCTAATTCTTTCTTTTTTGATTGTACTAAGTTTTTTTTTTAATTCTTTAATGTGAATTTAAAGTACTGAATTAAGAAAACAATAATAAGCTTTATCATAAAATCAGAAGAAAACTGCTCAACAGACCATGACACTAGTCAACTAGAAACAAACATATTTCTATACTGTACATGAAATGGACATGAAGGCTTAAAATGTGTTATCTGTACAGATCAGAGATTACTCGGCACAATAATTTAAAACTTGGAAACAATTTTGTATGAACCTTTGTATCACCTTAATGTTTTCAGTGTGTGTTAGCCCAGCACATGCAGAAGGGCAAGTCTGGAAATGGATCATACTGTTAAGTCAAAGGTTGACCAGATACTACTATGTTTCTCATTGTTAAATGAATGTGAACAGCTTTGAAAGTATTTGAAGAACAAGTTTAATGTGAGTATGACATTGAAAGGAAAATAAAAATGAAAGAGGAGAAATGATGATAAAATGATAAAGAAGGGTGTTTGGTAATTATGATCTTCACATTTATATATTTCTATCCTTTTATATACACTATATCGGCAGTATGCATATCCACGGAACATATTAATATTTTTCTGGATAGATATAATTTTCCAGTCCCTTGCTCTGTGTTGTGATAAGGAACTTTCTTTCCCTCGAACTCAATTTGATGTTCTTTTTTTATCAAAGGAAACAAAAGAGAGAAAGCCTTCCTCTCCCCCTTCTATTGAACACTAGATCTTCCTGCCCCGGTGTCAGAAAGTAATCATAAAATGTGTGGGAAATAATGAAAAAGAAAAATGAGCTGTCTGAATGGTTTTACCTGAGATTGGGGATAAAAGACTTGTGTTTGCTTTCCTGTGCAGGACAATAGAGCTGTTTAAATGGTGTAATTATCCTGTACCTGGCCTGGCCTCCTCAAAATTCTCCTGCAGCCTGATCAGTATAGTACACTATACAGTACCTTTTAGTATAGTATCTAAAAGGAGCAATCAGAAAAAATGACTAATTTTGTAAATTTACCTAATCATAACATTTCCAGGATATAATTCTTCTATACAATCTTTGCTGAATAGATGACATAAAACCAGTTATTTTCCAAGCATTACTGCATGTGTATAACTGTCTTTGGTGGCTTCTAGTTGATGTCTCCTTTCCTTCTTTCTAGAAGTCAGCAGTGTGATGCCCACGCAGTGTAGCTTGTCTGTCAGGCCTTGAAGATAGCATCTAATGTAGTGATCTATAGGATAATGGAGTCTCAATGGCCATCTGTCCTTTTTTGCCTCTTATCTCTTAATTGCCTCAACACTGGTCCATATCTGTGAGTGGATTGCTGCTGTCAGCAGCTATTGACTATTGCGTAGGCTGGGACCACTGTGCAATATTGTGCATCCCTTGTGATCCACGCAGGACTTAAACAAAGCCTGAAGGTTTCAGACTATAAAGTCTTGTACGGTAGACCAGAAAGCCCATGAAGTTTGCAACAGAGAGGAGGTCATTTCAATATCTACAGTAGCTCATGTGGCTTTTTGCATCTACTGTAAGTGAAAGCAGTAGCCTAAAGTCAGTGTACTGCTGCGCTGCACAGTAGATGCCTGGTTCTCAATTACCAAAGGCCTTCAGATAGAGACATTGATAAATGTGCGTCAGGCAGTTCCCGTCTTTGGAAAAAGACTTCCCCTTGATCGGGGAACATTTCTAAAATGTTAATACTTAATACCTTATTAAATCAATGGTAGCGTTCATTAATTATTGCTGGATGGAAATGGCTTCCAAAAGATTTAAATACAGTGTGAGCATCACCTATTCAAAGAAGGTCAGATGGTTTTACTTTAAAAAAACCTGCAAAAAATCAGTTTGCCGTACAACATGAAATAACATATTCATATTATAGTTTATCTGGCTCCCTGCAGGACCTTTTTTTTTCCCCTCCAGGTTTTTTTTTTGTATTTCCTGGAAAAATCTTATGATCAGATGTATAAACGGGTTTTAATGTTTTCTCAACATAAACCGTAGAAAAAAAAAATTGGTTCTGAAAGTATCTTTTAAATATCCACGCACATAATTCTGAAAGGTATTAGACGGGCTAGTGCAAATGTAAAACCAGTGGAATTGCTGGTGTTTATGACAGGCCTAGCCTGACCCAGGGCGGTTCTTGCCTCTGTCTGGACTTCATCATATCCCCCAGCTCTCATCACACTGTAAGCACATCCACTGCGCCTGCAGGCCTCAGCATCACTGTTACTCATCAAGGCCGCCCCTCCTTCACCTGCAGCCAATAGGCTCTCTGCTGGTCCACAAGGCTGCTTCTCCAGGCTCTCTCGCAGAACCCTGATGGGCATCTTGTTCTCCTCTCTCCCCTACTGAAGAGTGTTATGAGTGTTAAATGAGGTGCATTGAAGCTGCAGCCTGTTGAGCAGTAACTGAACGAGTTAGCATTAAGTCAGCGTTCAATAATGTATCAAAAACCAAAGACATGATCACTGATTGTAGAAGCAACCACCAGCTGGAAAAACCAACAGTCACCGAGGACCATGAAATAGCAATTCTCAATGGTTAGACATATCTTGGCGCTATTATTGATTACAAACTAAAATGTGAGGAAAACACAGATGCCATACAGTATGTAAGAAGATTCATTGAATCTGTCCTTGCATTCACTGCGGTAGCCTGGTTTGGTAACCTTATTACATGAAATCAAAACAGACTGAGCAGGATAGTGAAAGTAGCCAGCAAAAGTATTGGTGCACAACAGCTACAGCTTTCAGATATCTGTGTCAAACAAATACAATCATTGACTGCCATGACCTCTCCTTCCACGGTGAATTTGAGCCTCTTCCATCTGGGTGTTGATTTAGACTACCGAGATTCAAATGCAATAGAACTAAGTTTTCTTTTATTCCCACGGCTATTAACCTGCTTAATTTGGACAATTGGGTGTACAGTATATTGTACTTTATTTATATACTGTATACAGTATATATATTCTTTCTCATCATATGCGTATGGTCTGTCTCTTACAGTATGTGATTCATGTTGCGTTAAATGTATTGTGTATTCTGTTTTATCTTATACTGTACCTGCCTGCAAAGCAAATTTCCCATCAGGTACAATAAAAGGAAGTACTGTAAGTAGTGGCAGCTGTGATCTCCCAGTGGACAGTAGATTTCAGTGTTAGACAGTGTGGGGACACACCTCCAGAAGAGGAGGATAAGGCCTGCAGTCTATTAAAGGGAACCTGAAATGCTGATCAGTATAATCTGTGGAGTTGATTAGGAATGAAGATATTTTTAGTATTAGCACACATGACAGGTATCATATCGTATCACGTTGCACTGTATATAAGAAGTTCAGCAAAATAAAAAAAGAACCTTATGGAATACCAACATAATCACATTTCTCAAATATTTTGGTTTGCTATCAGTTTTTCACTAGTAAACTCTGGACAATATACTGTATGTACAGTATACATGCAATAATGTATACATTTTTCCATTATTTCTAAAAACTGTGTAAAAGAAATCACATAGTATGCTTCTTTTTTATGGCTTGTTTATTTTATATACCTATATGTTGGTTCGCATTCATTGAGAAACTCTTTTTTTTGCTTTATCCTGTCTCCATCTCTCTTGAGTATTCCTATGGTTAAAAATAGTAAGCCTTTAATGATCTCTGATTTCAAAAGTGTTTCAGCACACACAAGCTGATGCTGCAGGAAAGCAATAATGGCTAGAAACATCTAAACCACTGATAGAAAAAAATGATGTAGTATGCCCATTTGCCCCAGTCTTCACACAAACAGAGGTAAGAGAATGATAGTGGAAGTAAATCATGGAAAATGGGTATTTCTGCAACATCTTAAACTAGATGACAGATTTAGATCAGACTCAGCTCTTTGATCTATCAATCATGAGTTGTGCATTTTTCCTAGGCTTTCTTGTTTTTTTTCTGTTATCCTCCTGTATGCTCATCTACTGGCAAACTGCTTTAAGCACAGCTGTGATGAAATAGGCTTGTACACTTCCTGCTGTTGGCTGAATTGTGTTTAACTGTATCAGAGTCATTGTGGTATTAACACTTCCTACAGTGCCTGCTGTTTACAGTATGCACATTATTTTATGTGTACAATCATCTATTTATTCAGTTTATTATAAAGTTAATATAAATTTAATTAAATCCATTTTAAGTTGGGATGGATTGAAAAGTAAAATTAGGACCTTTATTTCTATAGTTATTGTATCAAAGTCATATTTTTAAATATACAAAAGAAGTACCTAACTTTTGACCTAGCTTAGGCACTACAGAATGGATAAATGGTTTATTCTAAATTGTAATTATACATACTATCTAGTACATACCTAGGATAAATTAAGTACAAAAGAACTTACCACAAGAGTTTGGGAGGCTCATCTCATTAGGTTAGTGTTAGACTGCCTCATCCATTTGGCCAGATAGTCACCTGTCTAGCAAAGCTGGGCAAAGCCAAAGTAAAATCTTAAAATTCCTAATTCATAACTCAAAAGAGCTATTCTATAGCTTCTTCAGTTATTGCAGTATTTTTATCTAGTCCAATTTATTTGCTAAACTGCATCTGTAATTCATAGTGTTCAGATTTGAAAAACATTGACAATAGTGTAACATTTCTCCTTGAAATATATCTGAAAACACTCAACATCATGCTGGTTGAAGACTGTATATAACTTTTTACATTCCAGTAAATTGTGCAACAAATAAAAGAATATGTCTCTGGTTGCTAGGGCAGAGAAAAGTATTCATGCTGAGATTTTCAGCTTTGAAAAAGGCAATGAAATGCCTTCATTAAGGAAGAACAACCAAAAAAAGAATTAACTTGAGAATGTTTTTTTTCAAGCCAACCCAATTGCACCAATTGATTAACGCAATTGATAAATGCAATCAATTTAGCTTTAGTTTATATCAGTGGAACCAGTAAGGGTCGGGTTCAGCCTGAGAATTATTTCATAAAAACATTTATCATCAGATTTGTAATACAAAAAATGCTAAAAAAACAATAAGGCAAATAGTTTTCCAACTATTTTATTCAGCACTGGAACTGTTAGGAAATCTGCCTACAGTATATAATGGGGTAAGCAATTAAATCAATTAATAATTTTCCAGAGCTAGCAGTGTTTACTAATTGCTGTTATATTTAGTACGCGTTTCAAAACCTGATCTGTCTAAAAATCTCCTGGGATTGTGGAGTCAGGAGACAGTCCTTGTGTGCCAGGGATGTCGGAAGGGAATGCCGTGGAATGACAAGGAGAGCAGTAGAGACCCTATGTGTAGCGGCAAAAGGGGCAACACGGAGGTTAGCCCAGGCTCGGGGGGTTGGACCATGTTGGTATATAAACCTGTGCTCTTAGGGCACGAACGTGGGGCGATCTGGTGCTAGGCAGGTCTCAGGTTATCCGTACCCTCAATGCTGAGCCAGGAGCAGAGCAGACACAGGAAGTAAATAGGCTACACCACAAGATCCTGATGATCCTGTTTTTTGACTCTAACCAGGGCGTATGGCATTTCAGTTTCATTATAGAGCTGGAAGAATGAGCTTAACATCTAATACTTCACAGAATATTTCTGATCTTAGTCTACCATAGAGATATTAAAATTCAGCACGATTATATGGGAGTCATTTAATGTGAAAGTTGCATGTACTGTAGCTTCGAACTTTAGTTTATTAAAGTTATTAAAGTTTATGAAACTGACCTTTCTTGGAATATGTTCTGGTTACCAGTATGTGTCAGTGTAATTTAATGATACACAATCTTTTGTGCTATTATTGAATTATGCTAATTCATAGATTTCTCTAAAGCACATTCAATTGCAGTCAAACAAAACAAAAGAGTAGATTCATTTTAAAAAAAAAACCCAATAATTTACGAATATGGGAGATATACAACTAACCCCTTTAAACAACAAGCAATATATGAAAATTGTAATGTTTTATTAAGCGGTAAATACACTGGCAATGCATGCAGTACGTACAGTAGTCAATCAAGGAATGGCTCTCAGCTATATGTCATTCTGTGTCACATGAATGAAGGTTTTTGTATAGTGTACATTAAAGTGGAGAAGAACTTCTCTTAGAACACATCAGTCTAAAAGAGGCAGAAATGTGGTTACGATATTTAAGAGGTCATACAAATGAACTTTTCTGTGGGAAAGAAGGAAACCAGTGGAGAAGGTGGAGAGCAGTTGTAAAGTTCATTACCTGATTCTTTCAAAATGTATTTGGTGGAGAATTTCTCCTGGGAATACACATGGAGTTGCATGCAAGCAATCACTTTCGTGGGCATTTTAAATGCCTTTTTTTTACTATCAAATTAAAATCCCCTGGATTTTAATTATTTTTATAACGTAGTTGCTTCTTTGCACTTGCCTATAAACAGCTGCCGGCACCATTCCAAGCAATCAGTGCTATTTTCTAAAAGGCACTTTTGCCAGAGACAAAGCATCCTGGGGATTTTTGCATCTGTTAAAAAAAAAAAGAAAATACAACACTTCAAAGTTGTTTTCCACCGAGAGCCAGAAAATTCATTTTACGTCTGCATGTGTACTGTAGGTTTAGCCAAGAACTCTGACCACTCCAGCTATGGATAGGACTGTCCAAGCCCAGATAAATTGCCGGCTTGACAGCTTTCAGAAACTTATCTTCATGCGTTTCTGGAGAAAATATTTCATCTTCATCTTTTTAATTGTAATAAATTGCGTCCATTGGTGTACAGAATTGGTGTAAACATTTCCTAAAATGCCAAAGAGCCTTAATTTTTTTTGTTATTGAGAAAAATCAAGTGAGCTGTATTTGAGGGTCTCAGGTTTTCTGCCAAAAGACAAAACCTGCTTCTGCAAACCCCTTCAAAGTTGGGTCTGTTCTGAAGCAAGGGGAAAAACCTAATGCTAAATTATGAATTCATTTTGTCCCTCACATTATATTAGTTGCTGCTGGTCATTCAATATTTCGGTTTGGCATGTCTGTACATGTTAAGCATTGCTGATTGAGATCTTCCAAATCTTTAATTTCTGAAAATCCTCCTGATCTGATTCCCTAATGTAGAGGATCCTAGATATACAGCATATATATACATACTTCATTAATTAAATTAGACAGTAAAATGTGATTTTCTTGAGAAGCAGCTGCTGTGGTTAGTTAATCAATGGTCATTTGCATTTTTTTCATTAGAAACATTTTCAGGTTTTAATTAAGGCTGCAGAATAAAATCTTAATAAAGGTGGCATGTGGAGAGACTTATTTCTATAGATGGCTGCTTGCCGTTGTTACACCAAATCTTAAATCATGTAGTCATTCTTATTTTTAATTATAAGTAGTTCTAAAGTGATATCTCTTGTTGTCACTAACCAATCTCACAAGAGTTGCCTTCATCATGACCTAATTATCAGACCTGTCCACATCTGTTAACAACAATAAAGTGCTTTTGAAGACAGCTGAGGTTATGTGGCAGTATCAGTATTAGGAGGAATCATACTGGGAGCAAAACGTTTGGATAACAGTCTGCCAGAGAAGGCCATCTTCCAAATGGATAAGGCTTCTAGCAAGCAGAGATATAATGTCCAGAGCCTCTGTCATAGATTAATATGTAGTAATAGCCTCTGGATGCTCACACAAGTGGGCTATAAGTAAGGAGGACGTTTTTTTAATTACCTTAGTCTAGAATGGTTCCATATAAGGGTATGACTAATATAGCACATATTCTGTAAATAAGAAGCAGTGAGTAATAGGGTTGTGCATGTATGTGTTATGTGTTGTGTCTATTTCAGGGTATTTGTCAGTTGCACAAAACAGTTTTTATTCTTAGTATATTGCCCCAAGAGAATCAGTAAAGGAGCTGAGTGGGTACAGAGGAAAAACAGCATGGATTTATCCTTGGAATAAGCAAATATCGGGAAAAAAGATAGTGGACAGTAGTAACAGCTTGTAAAATCATGGAAGCAGAAAACAGAAAGCTGCATTGTCACAGTTCTTATGCAGCTATTTTTATAACCGTTCTCATACCACAAAGTGTTAAACTATCAGGGATGTTGGGAAATATACTGTAGTAGGTGATCTAAAAATGAAGATATAATACTGAAGACTGCTGTTCTTGATACCTAATGCAAAAAGAGGTTGGGAAGAGATGTCTGCCCCATCTAGGACTACAGTACAACGAAAAGTAAATGGAGTGCAGCTTGTTAATAAAAAATAGGACAAACCTGAATTTCTTTAAAGTCGTAAATAGATTACATTACATAAATAATGTAAATTATAATGTACATTCATAAAGATGAAATTCATTTTGTGTCTAAGAAAAAATAGGAATTCCTGGTTTGGAAGACACATGGGAAGTTGTACACGATAATAAAAGAGGCCTAATAGATTTGAAAAAGAATGCCTGCCTTTTAAAAAATGTATCTGATCAAGTGAAATAATTGTCAGATCTGATTCAAGCTGAAATTCAACTAGAATTGTCTTGGTTTTAGATTTACCACTGAGCATTGCTGTGATAGTCTGCATGATTTAAAAGGGCTAGAGGTTCTTCTAAAATAGCTTCAGATTGAGAACTGGATTATGACACATGAAAACCTTCAGGTTAGGAATGAATCTGTAAGGGGTTTCAGAGGAGATGAGTATTTTTTTAAAATACAGTATATATAAATACTTAATTGATCAGTAGAGATTAAATCAGATTCTGTGTTAGTGATCAGATGAAAGGCTGCAGGCTGATGAAGATGATGAATTAAAGATTTGATAGCTTTGACATTGTATTCATAAGCATCATGGCATACTTTTAGCAAAAGTTAAGCAGCCTTATCTGTAGAAAGAAGGTTGAATTTGATCTGCAAAGTCGGCCTTTCTTTACAAAAGAGACTGTGTGTAGAATCCAATGCATAATTTTGAGCTACTTGAACATTTAGCCTGACAAGTGAGATTGAAGCCTGGCAATCTTTGTTGCCTGGGCAGTGTATGAGATGATTAGATCATTCACTGGTGCCGTGGAGTTAAAGCACGATATATCATGGTCACCTTTAATCTCTCGAAAAATTCATTTTGGGACATGGCATACTGTACTTAAAAACATCACTGTTAGATAATAATAGGTGGTTGAAATTGCATAAGCAGAGAGATGGCAGTAAATCATTAAAAGCATATTCGATTAGGACAGGTGCATAGCCATTTTACGGTAGTACGATGCTTACCAGTCGTCAATGGAATCCATTGTCCAATAAAAAATAATCAATCCATGAGTATGAGTGATGAGTCAAAGAGAAAAGTTAAGCGGTCTGCTGTGCCAAAGGGGTTTAAAAAAATGCTATGTGTCAGAAACTCCATACATTTTGAGAAAAGCGTGGATAATAATAACATTAATTTTGAATTAGAACAAAGAAGGGTGGGATCTAGAGCATAGCTAATGTCTCCTGCTATAATCAGTTAATGATTATAATGGTCAGGAAGAGAGGAGAATATCTGAACATAAATTTGACTGGAACTATTGTCAAATCATGAAACTGTAGGAGCTCAGAAAGACATCCAAGACATCCTCTATGTGGACTAGTAATTCCCTGTCTTTTTACAATTATACAAAATAATATCTCTCATATTTGTATAATGGACTCAATAAAATGTGCAATTTAATTTATTGCACATTGAAACAATATGAGATATTAGGCATGAGAGCCATTTTGCATGAAAGGGAAAAAAATCGCTGGTTAATTTAAACTTTGAAATTGTAGCTGAATAAGGTGTTTTTACTGTACATACTTTATTCATAAAAACAAAAAAAATATTTCCTTTTAACTACCGTATTGTCTTGAAAGTTGTGTTTTGTACTGTATTGGATACCAGAAGCTGTGCAGAACAGCATTGTCAGATGTTTACACATTCCTGACAGCTGTTTTGAAATGCTTTTTAGTATGTAATTCTATAAACCACGTAAACAAGTAATAGGTTCAATGTTTTGAGGTTTTTGAAAAGCATTTATGAATAAATTATCTCAAAAAGTATTTATAAAAGAAATCATGTAATCATTATATTGTAGGATTAAAACATTAATCAAAATAAATCTCTTAAACTAAAAATACCGAAACATGTTGTTTGCTTTTTGTCCCTTGAAATAATCAAATTGTATCCTTATACAGTATAATTATTTCTTTGCTGTCACTGGAAATTATTGTAATAATGAGATGACCAAGAACATTTCCATTGTGCTACAGTCAATGTGAACTTATCTTTTGGCAAATAAACTGAGATGTTTGCTGCAGTATGTCTTTTAAGCTGAAATAAAATAAAGCAAAATGGATCACTTAGCTATCTAATTTCCTCAGTGAAATTCCTAAAATTACTGACAGTGTGTAACTGCTTCATAATTGCTTCTGCTCTCTCATGTTCTCTGCTGCATAATTTTATCAAAGGTATTTCACTGCACTTTTGAAAAGAATAAAGAAGTATAAATTTTTATGTTCCTCATAAGTAGTATTGAGCAACATAAGAAATTACATGTTCCCGAATATATTAAACATTACAGACCCTTGAATGATATGCTGTATATTTAGTATTATAATAAAGAGGTGTGTGAATATGCCTTTTTACTTGGAAGTTAAAAAAGTCCTTTGGAATTATTTTTTGCCTAATTAAGACCTGTAATACAGTATGCCATTCATTTTGCAGCAGAAATGAAAGAATAAAACCTGAACAAAACAGCTATTTGCAAAAATTGAATTTAGTTTACAGTTTTGCTTACTTGTTTGGTAGTTCTGTGTCACATTTTTATCGAAGAATTTCAGCCAGCTGTTTCTTGAAAGAAGCTAATGTACAAATTTCACATTATGGCTGGGTAGATTGTTCTACATCTCCACTAAACTTTGTGCAATGTACGTCCTGTTCTCAAATTTAAATGCATAAAACAAATAACATCTTCATTCATTATGCTGTCCGTTAATGGCCAAAATTAGTTTGTACCAGAATGTGCTGACATGTAATAAAAATTGTATAAAGACATCCATTAAGTTTGGAAAAAAACATATATTGTGTGGATGTTCTTGTCAGCCTTTCATTTTCTTCTATTTTTTGACAGCTGTGTCTATCCGTTTTATTTAATTCTCTTTTTTTCTCTAATATTAATTTCTCTTGAGATTTGATTAATTTATAAACCGTTTTGTTTTACATCTGGAAAACAAAGATTTTAAATGGTTTAAGTATTAAAATCCAGTACTAAGTTGTGAAAATTCATATTTTTTAAAAGAGGAGTTCAATTAAATTTGTACTGCAACAATAGCACAGTCACTTGATTAATGTGCATCATGTTATGAGAACAGTAAATGTGAGAATTTTGATTGCTGTTCTCAGACTGCTTTGGCTTTTTTTTCACTTCTGTACTATATATTGAAGACTGTATAGACTCTCTTCAGCTTAATTGCTTCTAGGATGATACAGTGAACTTGATATCCTGACATTTAATATGTTTCTCTCTTTTTATTGCCTAAGTAAAGTCTACATAAGAATGAGGAATTTGATTACTTAAAACTTAATAAACCTAAATCTGTATTGGTTGCATAACATAACAGATATTACCTATAAATGAAATGATCAGTTTTTAAATCCACATTCTTATATATATATAAAACCTATCAATATTTATAATTATAATATGCACATGCTCAGATGAAGGAGGGAATCCAGGTTGTTCAATCTTTTTATTTGTAGTGGCTGCTACAATATACATTCTCACCTTAGATTCATGTCATGAAAATGAATGATTTAGTAAAATAAAAGGTTTGGGAGTTCTAGACACTGTCATGATCAATGACGGTTCTTGTCTGGTGCCTCATGGGCCTCATGCCTATTTCCTAGATAGCGAACATTATCAATGGACGTAATGATAATCACGACGTTGTTACACTGAGGGCAGCTGATAGTACGGGATGAACCCTACGCGGATACAGGGAACTCGGAGAATGAACAGGGAGTTCCAAGGTCGAAGTGCGAACAAACAGTAGGTCAAAAAGCCGAAAGGTCTTGGAACAATAAGTATCCAAGGGAGAATCCAGAAATCGTGGTCAAAAGACAAGGCAAAAGTCCAGGGGCCAAAAAGGGAAAGCAGAGAGTATCTCGTGGAAAACAGGATGTGTAGCTCTCAAGGTAAAAAAAACAAAACGAATACTGAGTGAGGCTGAAATGGGGTTTAAGTAGGCTGGAGGGGAGGTGTGGTGATGGGTTAACGAGGTCTGATTAACCTACGCCTCCCCAGAGTGGATGAGGTATGAACTATCGCTTTGGTACTGTAACATGTACTACCTCTGATGGCGGGATGCTGGTCCTGTAACATACAGTACTGTAAGTGCCATGATGTGGGAACACAGTGAGATTTAATGGGTCTTCTGGGTGAATTTAATATGCTCTTCATTAAGTAAATAGCACAATCTTAATTATTCCACAAACCTTTCCCTGTTCTCCTTTTTCTTTGCTTTATCTGCGATAGCGTCCATGTACTGTATGTAACTTGAATTTATGAGACATCCAACTGTAAGAGTTGCTTTAGGCACTGGACTTTTGTCATGAGAGTGTTTCCATTTGACCCCATGAGCCCAACCTCCCCCAGGTAAGGAAATGAACAGCCTGACTGAAGCCAGATTCTGGGCTGGTGCAACAGAGAACAATTTAGTATGGGGCTTTACAAGATTCAAAGGAAAATATGGAGGCTTTTTGCAGTCATTAACATATTATATAGAAAAGCATTTGGTGGAATTTCACATGGAGGAAATCATTTGTGCTACAAAAAAAACTGATTTTAAAACAGATATTTTTGTACACGCAGTATATCCAAGTACAAAATGTAACATCCGTGTTTGTGAGTTTTTTTACAGCTGACAAAAATGAGTATTTCTTGTAGCAGTGAGCACAACACTGGTACACTGCACCGCGTTACCTGACGCTTGGGCACTTCATGACAACGAGAGTCTCTGAGATGAGTCTGCAAGAGGTTGCCTGGTCATCTTGTCACTGAATTCCTGTTTGTCTTGACTAAATTCAATTCTTTGGGGTCTGCTGAAGGTCCCCCTTATTTCAACTGGTGAAACCATTTCTTTCTTCCCTACTTGAACTGCTGCTGAATCAGTGGCTACTGCGTGTCACTCCTGTGGGTGCTTTCTTTTTACTACGTTAAGTACATTGAGATCCTCTGGGATACGCTATATAGAAATGTTTCGTTATTATTATAGTGCACTGGTATTCTAAGGTTCCATCTATTTTTTTTTACTTGGAATTAAAATACCCAATAATTCTGGAATACGGGTAGCTAGTCCCATTTATTAAAATAATACTATAATATAATAATGGATTGAGGCATCTGGTACAACTGGAAAAAGGCATAAAACCTGAAGACTCCAGTTCAAAATCAATCCTGCGTTAGCAAAATAAATCTTAATAAGAAACAGTGTCATAAATGAGAGGATAAAAGAAAAATCTGTTCTAAATCTTTAATTGTTTCAGTTGTGCCAAGGTTTTTCTTCAAACAAGGTCATGTTCTAACAAAAAATTCTCCCCATCTTCTGTTTACATTTTTTGAAGTTAACATTTGCAGAAGATATTGAATGCCTTTTTTCCGCATTCGGCTTTCAAATCGAGATTTTCTCTTGCATGGGAGGGCCATGAAATCTACAGGATCTTTAAAATAAACAAAAAAGCACAGCAGTAGTCTACAAGTCTCTTTTAAATTACAGTTCTGTAAAATTGAACCCCTTCCATCGTGTTTCCATGGTTACAACACAGGAGTACTAAAACCCAAACTTGCTGATACAAGAGTCCAAAACAAAGGTTTTCAATTTCTGGAAAGCAGATGATAAAGGAATGCAACAGAGCTTAAAAGAAGCAGAATGGGGATAGCATGCATATGGAATCAGTAGACACTGGGTGGCATTTTAAAGATGTGCTTTAAGCACAGACATTTCTCCTGAGAGCAAATCAAAGCCTAGGAAGCAGTGGTCCAAATGCTTTAATAATATGAATTTCACTAATATGAAAAACATAAATATAAAGAAAACGCTTTATACAGGATTTAAAAAGGACATTTTTAAGTATTCTAAAACAGTTAAATACACTAAATTGCAAGGTAAAAATAGATGTGAGAAACTCTGGGAAAGAGATACAAGACAGTATTATAAAAGAGGCAAAATCAAATAAAACTCTTCTTTTCAGCCAAAGGATGGCACTTTGGTAGGTTGGTTAGTGCCGTGGTTTCCCAGAAACCAGGAGTCCTGGTTTCGATTTCAGAGTGGGTCTTCTCCTTTGTAGAGTTTGTATGTTTTCCATATGTTTGTGTGGGTTGTTGCCAAATACTCCAGTTGGCTCAGACCTTCCAAAGACTCGATGTCTCTGAATTGTCCCAGCTTCTATGTCCTTTAATGGTAACCCGATTTGCGGTCCGCGCTTATGAGATGCTGAGCCTTCTGGCAAGAATAAGCAGCTTTCGGACAATAAGAGATGGACATCTGCAAAATACTGTATGTGAAAGGGATGAGTGAAGTGACTCTATAATAATAATTAATTAGGGAAAGCTTTAGACAATGAAAGGCAAATATATGTTATATTTAATGAATACGGTATTTCTTTCCTGTTTACCAAGGAAGAACCTGACAGCATATCTTGGGCTGAATGAAGTTCTCTATTAAACAGTATTGGCATAGTAAAGACAGAAATGTTATAGGTATTAAGGATGTAAATAGATCTTTGTGGACTGATGGTATCCTACCAACTTTGCTTGAGGAAAAAGATGCAATACGTAAGCCCACAGCACAACCCTTTCAACAGTCACTCATAAGAAAGAAGGGTTACAAACCTTGAGACGAGACAAGGCCATTCTACCCATCTAGCCTGTTTTGTGGAGTGATTTAAGGATTTTTCTTGAAAGAAGCCAGGGTGTCAGCTTCAACAACATGGCTGGGAAGCTTGTTCTATATTCAATTACTCCTTGTTTAAAAGTGCCAGCTTTTATTGGTTTTAAATAGATTTTAGAATCCACTTTAGGATTTTAGATCCACTTTAGGATTTTGAATACTTGAATCAGGTAGCCTCTTCTGCATTCAAGACAAAAAAGAGCTATTTTAGCCTTGAAAAAAAAACTTGGAAAACAATCATAATTTAAACCTGGGATTTTTTTTGCCTGTACTGTATGAGTATTTTGTCCAGACACAGTTACAGTAATATTCTTAAGGTATGATATGATATGAACTGCATAATATAAAACACTTTAATTATACAACAATAACATTTACTAGGAGCATTTAGACTGGAGATTTCTTATACAACAGTCTTTTAAAATGCTATGCCTCTTTCCTGCTTTAATTATTTAGCATTCAGTTTGATATTCGAACTTTTAATTCCTAGACTGCTTATTTTAAAAGGAGAATTATACCTTTCTTACAGAACTGCAGATAGATTGATGTGGATTCTGGAGGGTTATTTGCCTTTTGTTCCCATTTAAGTATTAGATTAATGTACGACTGCAGATATAGCAGCTGTACAGCTTGAAATTCTGTACCTTAACGATTCAGTATAACTTTTTAAAAGCCCCTTGCTTAGATAAATGAAAATATGCATATTTTAACAAACAATATACACTGTTCTCTAGTAATTAAAACTTTGCACAATTGTATAATTAGCAACCCCTTCCAAAACATAACATCTACTGCAGCAAAGGTATACAGTATATAACTATAGTTAACTGGAAGAAACACTTTTATGTGATATGATCTCTTGTACTGTACCATACATAAATAAAGTACTTTGTAGTATTGAAATTCTCATTTAGAAACTGCATAACCAATACACTTTTCTGTCAGGTCCAAATAAAATCCAGGTCCAAATCAAATCCAGTAGAAAATGGAGAGCAAATTTTCTCCACGTTTTTCAAAAAATAACTATCATTAGTAATAATGAGAAGAGACCTAGGATGTGTAAAGTAATTTGCAGTATGAAACTTTGGGCACAAGCAGGTGACGCAGGTGATACCACATAGTATGAAGTTCTCTTTTATCCTATTCCTCCTTGGAACCTTCCCCCAGCTCTTTGCTTCAGGAGGCACATTAAAATTCCCAGGTTTTATCTTGATCTGCTCCCTATTCAAAAGACAAGAATACGTACGTGCACAAAGACTTGATGTGAAAGAGTATCCAGTACTTTTGGAAAAAGCATGGAAAGAGAAACATTTAAAAATATGAAATTCTATCAAAAATAAATTCTGCGAGGTACATGGCTTCTGTGCAAATTGTACATTGCAGCAGCAAAGAATTCTGGCAGGTATAAAGGATGAATAATTGATGTGCGATTCTAACTCTACAAGCCAGGTGGTAACACTTGTTATAATTTTGCCATTGCTTTTGTGGCGCATTTTGGACATCTTGAAATATTCTTGCTCAGAAAGGTGAAATCTTCTGGGGTGTTCAGGGCAGATAAGTTTAATCTCTTGGCATGTAAGTAATGAGAGCTCTATATTAGAACAGTATGGCTTTAATTGCACAGAAATCCCTCATGAAACATACTGTATCTAGTGCTGAGTAGCAGAAGCCCATCTCACCCAATGCAACAAGAATCAGAGCACAACATCGTTTTTTGGTACATGAGATGTGATGCTATTCAAGACAACATAAGCATACTGCATGGTAATTACTGTTAAAATCATTGAGATAAAATGATCAGACAGTGGAAATTACAACAGAAATTTGGATGAGGGAGTCATTGATGCAAGAGCCAACTGTTCAAAATATTCAAGTGAGGTTTTTGTTTTTCAAACCACTCCTGCAGCATGTTGCTGTAAAACCACATTGTAGACATGATTTTGTCTGACAGACTTAACCAGGTGAATTTCAAAGTTTTTTTGCTGCCTTAAATAATAAAGCTCTGTAAATGTTACTGCATATGCAGTATGTATTATGCATCTCAGAGTGAGTATCTGGACAAGTTGTTTTCCATTTCAAATATTAACAATTATAATGGTGCCAGCTACTCTTTGGAGAGGTGAAAATGTTAACATTTAAGAAATTGAAACAGGATTTTTTTTTCTAATAAATGGGCTGTCAGCCCATTTGCAGCTTGGTATCCTCAAACCTCAAACTTGCCGATCTAATGAGTGTGAAACAGCTGTCTTTGGCTGCTAATGTGACTTCATACAGTATACTGTACATACAGTAAAAGATGGAATGTGAAGTCTCTGCTGGCAGTACTCCCCTCTTTAGAGTTGTGAAGGGGTAAGAGCTAAATAATATACATTTTCATGTTTCACAGTACAGTAAGCATAGATATAAGAAATGAACATACTGTACATCACAGCCTTTACGTGAAGTCACTTCCACTGAAATAATTTTAAAATAGCTGGTTTAGTATTATTATGGCAGCTGTTAACTGAAATTATGTTGTTCTTTCTCTCCTTTGAATTCTGGAGAAAGCTTTTATTTCATCATAACAGGAAAATTAGCTTTATTGTTAATTTTTTTTGGCAGACACCCACGGAATAAGTTGCATTTTAAAGACATTTCTTCTTTGTTCACGGCTAGACAGTATCTTGGCATGAGGGAAAATGTTGATCAAATTTAATCCTTTAAATTCAAATTCAATAATACACAAGTTTCTCTCGTAGCTGTACATTGTACAGTACTTGTGTCTTTAGGTGCCAAAGCAAAAAAAACACCTTTCAGAGTAACTCTCCTCATGAAAAGACAGCAGTGCTCTCTGTGTTGTCATCTTGATTCTTGATCTGTCGGACTCATTCTTTTGGGATGTGAGTGGTCTGGTGTTTGTAAAAAAAAAACATTGCAGAGCATTTTACAGTACTTAACAGATCTGAATAGCACACTGGTTAGTTTTTACCGGTAAATGTAAATTTATCTACAATTACTTTATTAGAGATGTGTTTTACAATGTCTTTCTGAATGATAGTTGACTAAAGGAGAATGGACTTTAATGCTCAATTACAAAAACATGTTACGTGGGGCGCTATCTGCTTGGAGTTTATACTGTATATTATCCCCGTGTTCACATAGGTTTCCTCCTGGTGCACTGGATTCCTCCCATAGTACAAAAGACATACGGGTAGGTTGTGTTCTGGGAAAAGTGGTCCAGGTGTGAGTATGCACATTTGTGTCTGTGTGAGCCCCGCGATGGACTGGTGTCCCTTCCAAAGTGTACCCTGCCTCGTGCCTGTTGCTTACCATGATATCTTCCAGCTCTCCAGTGAGACTCAATTGGATAAAGCAGTTAGAAAATGGAAAGATGAAGAATGTGAGCAGTTTTTAATGATTTAAAGAGCTGCCTCAGCTCACAGCTGAAAAGCTGTGGCTTTAAATTATTGTTTGTTGTTTGAATGGATGCATCTGGAATTGGACTGGGTATTGTTTTAGCATGGTGGGGAAAAAAGAGTGGAGAGGCCTATTGACTGTTTGAAAGGAAGATCATTAAAGTGGGAGATATTTTGTGATTGTATGTTATTTGAATGGGGTTTGGAAAACCTTTGTCCTAATGACAGGTTGTAGAACGCTAACAGCTGGGTCAGTCTCCACTGTGGTCTTTCATTGTGCATCACTGAGCCGGACACTTGAATCCTTGGTATTGTTCTTTATCGCCATTCAAGGGCGGCAAGGGCAAGTACAAGTGCCAGGGTGATGGTACAGCTGTAAAAAGACTGTAGTCATTATATTTTTGTGATTACGCGCTTTAAAAGCCAGTAAATGATTCTGCTGTTCTATTTAATGTATAATTCTTTGGATAGTTCATTTTTATCTGTGAGTTTTGTTTCTTTGAAGGCATTATTAAGTCAGGAACCAAGTGACAGCTTGGAGATAACTTGCTCTGCTGCCAGTAAGAGTGCATCTTTCTTCCTGTGCTAAACCTGTTTGCAGTGTGATAAACTGAAGGTGGCTCTCATAGTTTTGGAAGAAAGTGGATGTGGACCTCATACTGTACATGTAGCTGCCATGGTTCTGTTAGGTTGGATGTAACAGTACAGTAACAAGTTGATTAATAATTGCAATTCCAAAAGTGTGTCTGGAGAGGGTAGAAAAAGACAAGCAATTCTGAATTTAAAATTGAAACATTTTTTTTTTTACTTTGGATGAATATTCTTGTTCTTGTAATGAATTTTGCCTTTACTCTGACAATAAATTTCACTTACATATTTAACTATTTTTTAAATGATTCGTTTGGCTATAAATGTAGTTCCTTAGAAGTAATCTTATCAATTTAAGTATTTGCTGTTGGTAAAAAAACACTGGTTTCTTGAACTCCATGGGCACCTATAAAACTACAGAAATACAAATTCACATTCATTTCACTAGAAATCGAAACTACTGTAGAATTTATAAGAGATATCATTGTAAAATAACTAAAGTTACCATATTTTGTAACTTTACCTATTGGATAAAACATAGCGTATCAATAGTTCTAACTGTGGTTGTAGAAAAGTTTATTTAATAAAATTTAACAAGTGAATACATTTAATGATCTGAGAGTTGGAGTGTTGTTGGCTCGGTGATAAAAAATGTAGAAATATAAAACAGGTTAAAGACAAGAGGGCTTATTATTTCTTATTTCTTGCTCATTTGGTTGCCAGTAGCTTAGTGTTCTAAGAATTCTTTGTATTTCTTTTATTAATCATTTCTTCATAGACTCTTCCATCACATGTCCTGGAAGGTGGGTCAAGACTTCCACAATCGTCTGCCTAAAGAAAGCTCTCCTGTTTTTTTGCACTTAATTACCACTTTATATTTTGTGTTGAAAACTCATACTGTGGCGATTGCCCTCAGGCCTCCCTTTCAAACAAAATTTTAATCTCGGTGGGTTCTTTTTTACCAATTAAAATGTATAAATTAGAATTCTTCATTGGATTGAAAAGGTCATGCAACATTCATTGTTTAGCAGGTGCTGCCTTTCACAAGCTATAGCTCACTTTGATGTCCAGATACAGTGTAACTGTGAAGTTGGTTTATGCTGTGATTCAAGAATGAGAACTCTTGTTCACTGATTTGATGTAGAATGACCATCTTTGAACTGAAGTGATATTATTCGTTTTAGTTTAAGTTAAAAAAAAAGCGATGAAGACTTTCCTACCTTCATAAAGTTGTAAGATCGTTTGCCACTTTCTGTTTTAATTCAAGACAAAATTTTGAAAGCCATTAAAAATTGGGTAAATTCAGTTAATTGTACAAACATTTATAACGATTTAAATAAGCACAGTATGGAACAGTTCTTAAATCCAGAACACTTTCCTCTTTATTTTTCTTGTCTGTGAATAATGTACAGTATTAAATATTAATCAATGGAAGAGCAGTAGCTTATCAGAGGAGGTATAAAATAAAGGCATCAGATAGCTAATTATCTTTACTCCCTCATACATACTGTATGAAACTTTTCCTCTTTCTGTGGTTAAGATGTTTCTTCAAGCATTTATTTAATTTATATATTTTGTTATATGGAAATTGTACAGTATATATGTAAAATTGAATTCTGATGTGTTTTACAAAATGTTTTCAGACAAAACTAACCTTTTAGATACTGAGTTTACCAATTAAGACCTTCTGATGTCATTGTATTAATCACTTATCTTTACTGTCACTTCATATCTTTAGAATTTAGGGCATGATGAGTTGCATGAATCCTTTAAAAAGGATGTGCTGTATCACCAGTTGGTTGAGTGTCCTGATTAAGTTAAATATGAGGGCTGCCCAGAAATTAGTACCCCACTTTTTTCTTGGTTGAAAGCTGTTTGATGACTCTATAGTCGACGAAATACTGTAGGAGTGGTTTGCACCTCAGAAACAAGAAGAAGGAAAGTTAAATCTTACAGCAGAGAAAACATTTTTTTTTTTAAATGTGGGGCATTACTCTGTGGCCACTCTTGACATTTGGCATGCTACAACATTGATGTAATCTAAAAATTAATGTACTGTATCTTACCCCTCACCCTTTTGAAATAGTTTTCTGGCCACAGGAAGGGACTGTATATTTACATACTTTCATACATTTAAAGTTCTGTAAATAATGCAATAGGTGTACAAATTGCAGAAGTGTTTCAGATTTTTTTCTCAGAGAAAAAATTCTCTCTGTGGAATTTGTGAAAACCTTTTTACAACAGCGGGTTTTCTTAAACTCTTTGGTGAAACACAGCTTAAAATGTAGATTGCCTTTTTAAATGTCCCTTTCCTTAGGCAATTGCTATAAACATTTTCCCTTGTATATTTCATGAAAATTACAATAATAAAGGCAGTAATGGAAATTCTTTTGTCATTTACTTTGAAGCTTCATTAGAATTGTATTTTCCTTTTCTGACAGCAAAAAGCTCAGGAAATAATGAACCGGATAATTCAATTTAGTGGCTTTTTTGTTGTTGTTCCTTTATTCCTAGTGTTTGAAATCCCATAATACTGTTCTCATTAAAAAATATTAATAAGACCCTCTGCACCCTTCTATTATAGATCAGATCAGTATCACCACTGAAAGAGCAAATACAGGGCCTGTGAGTTACAGAACACACATCTAGAATCTGCTGTATACTACAGGGAATGGTTAGATTTCAAATCTCTGTCCAGTGGATTTACGTTTGAACATGGCTCATAAACAGCATTGTGCACATCTTGGCCATTTGAAGGAATTGATTTGTCAATTGATTTCATGTGGATTAGAGGTCTTCAGGATATGTTTGATCTTAGTGCATTTACTATAGGAGAAACTACTGTAAATCCAGAGGTGTCTGTTTCTACTGACATTTTTATGGGATATTGTAATGTGTAACTTTTTCAATCTAGAATACAATAACATCTTTCTAACATTGACCAAACTGACTCACCATGCTTTAATATTATACAGTCCTTCTGGCACAGAAAATGTCACAGCCATGCTGTGATTTCTGCATGTTCCATCACTTGACTTACAGTAAATGGATATTTTGCTGCAGCGTGACATGTAAATTACACTGATCAGCTCCGAAACACCCCTGTGCACTTTACCCATTCAGAGACAGATCTCCAGTTGAACATGCTGTTTGTGAATGTAAAGCATATTATTTGTTACTGAATCTCAGAAGTCATCTCAAACTTTGACATCATCTTGGGTTCATTCTAACTGCATAATGTTGGCAGTAGCCTCAAATACTGTATGACAATTTCTGTGGGCTTGTCTATCCTTACTATATACATTATGCAGGGAAACAAGACCGCATTGGGACAGCATTTAGTTTTATAAACTCTAGATTCATGCACAGATTGCATTTATTTGAGCTTAAAAGGAATATAATATACTGTATTTTAATGTTCTAGAGTAGATAATGTAAAATAATCAGAAACTATTGATGGTTTTAATAACACTTTGTGATGCCTGGCAGATGCTACTCCAAGGAGTGTGTTTCCCTATTATACACAGCAAAGAGTGTGGTGCAATCTATAGGAAGTATTGCTTAGTTTTACTGTCTGGCAGTCTAGTCTAGTATGATTATGGATGGTACTGTATGTGTGTGTTTGATGGAAGGAGTGGTTAAAACTTGCGGAATGCTTGAATGGCAGCTCACAGGAATCTGAAAATCCAAGCAGAGTAGTGGAATAGGCAATTAAGACTTCATTGCAAATGGTAAGGCCAGGCACTGCGTTCATGCTGAGAGAGGTCAGAGGCAAGCATGGTTTGGGGTTTTGGGTAACAGCTGTACCAAAAATAATGCTGTAGTAAAAAAGGACATTATGCAGTACATTTCTATGTATTTATAGAAATTTCTGTTAATCATTTTATTATATATTGGTCTGCTCTTTTTTACCATATGTAGTATTTACCTATTTTTCTCTTTTTTTCTGGCTTTCATATGCTAGTTGTATTAGTTTTTTATACATTAACGTATGTGCCACTACATTAAAAGAGAAAATAAAACCTTTATTAAAAAGGAACGACAATACCTTTTTTCTTTACTACAAGGTGCTTCATACCACTGATGGTGATTTATGGTTGATATCTAAAAGTACATCTTAAAATATAGTTTTAGAATTTTGAAAGGATTGTATTCTTTGGTTTCCTTAAGACCTATGGACACAAAAATAGATGTATTAATGCATTTGTTCTATGTCAAGAACACACAACTTATCAGATATTTCCTACTCTTGTTTTGGGAAGACTTGCTCTCCCTTATGGCTCAGAAAAAAGAGCTAGAACATAATAATGAAAGATGAGTTACCTGAGGGAGTTTCTTATCCTGGGTTTTTGCAAAACGATATGCTCCTTCTGCACACAGAAGTTGGAGATGTGGGTGGGCTGTTGAATTCTGCACAGATAATTATTTCAAGAAATAATTCACAGTATAAGATCGATGGATAGTCCTCAGTGTTTGGGTTTGAGCACCACATGACTCCAGCATTAAAGACCACCTGGAATCTCACTAATTTCCCCTTCTCAGGCTGGAAAACCTCCAATTGAAGACCTCTTCACTGACCTTCGAGATGGGAGGCGACTCCTGGAGCTCCTCGAGGGCCTAGCAGGCCATGAACTAGTGAGTCATTGCTGTTTCTTGCCATTTTCCATTATTGATACCTCTTAAGTAAGTTCAAAGATTCTATCCCAGTTACTTTAAACTTCAGAGTCTTAAGGCTTAATCTCTGTATATTGAGTAGGACCCATTTGCTCCACTGTGGAATGTTTGTAATACTTGATGTTGTGAGGATGCTGGTTGTGTGGAGGACGCTGGTTGTCTGGAGGATGCTGTTGTGTGACTAGTGTGATAAGTATGTGAGCGAATATTTGGCACAAGATGATTCTGTTGTTCCCCAGAAGCAGAAAATGGATTGTAACTGTTGTTTGTCTGTCCTGGTATCTGTAGAGCCTTTATGTACTAGGTTTCTAGACATGCTGGGTTTGACATAGACATAACATGTATTAATTGATACTGTTTGTGAGACTTTAAAAGCTTGATGGATAAATTTAGCTTAAATATGAATTGATTGTAATAAAAAAATAAATTTAAAATATTTGTGAATGACTATGCAATACTATACAGTAGGTCCTTTAATTTTATTTTCAGTTGAATTCAACTTCACAAATAGATCTTTTTCTTTTCTGTTTTGTAAAATCTACAGTTTCAATTTGAAATTTACACTTGAATTTACTAAACTTTTGACTAATTGTGTTTATTTAAAGGCTAAAGAAAAGGGCTTTACTAGGGTCCACGCGCTCAACAATGTCAACAGAGCATTACAGATTCTTCAGAAAAATAACGTAAGTATGAATTGTGGAAGGATCTTAGAAAATAGGTGGGCCTGGACCAACACTCACACCAAAAACCCAGCTTTAAGGTATTAAAACACCCACATGCAGTCCAGGGAAAACAAGAACTCCAAAACAAGCCCATAAAACAAAAGCCTAAGCTCTTCCTTGAGCTCCTGCAAAATGACTTGCAGGTCTTAATTATCATATCCAGGGCAACTACACTGCTTTCAGGCTGCAAACTACAAAGTCATTCTCAAAACAGTCTCGCAGACTCGACCAGACCAGAGTCGCTTGCTCCAAGACTCTTCACAAACACTTCCAAACTTCTGTTCCCCCTCCAGCACAAGGCATCCACTCCCCCCAGACTGACGCTGGATGCTTCCACTTCCTGTTATTTTTATAGAGTCACCTGACCAATTAGCTTCCTCCACGTGGTCAGGTGACTAGGCAGCAGCTCATCCCTAGGGAATCTGTGGAATGTGATCCTTATCGGGCCTGTGCTCTTCACAGAACATACAGTAGAAATTTAGCCATAATGTGAAGAATCGCAATGAGCAGCTGCAACATACAGTATGTCCTACTGCAGGTGATTGCACAGGTGATAATCATTGTCACATGTTGATTGCATATCCTGAGGTATAACAAGTTTTGTAAATTAAATAACTAAAATAGTAGAATTGATTTTATACTTTCTATTTTATTCATTTTATTTACCCCCTCCCCCACAAATAATTATTTTAACTGTTGATTTTTCAAATTGTAAGCCATTTATTTAATTAAAACTAATCTTATCCTTTTTAGTTGTTGGCAAAAAATGACCTTGATACATTATATTGTAAAATTATAAATCCAGCTTTTTTTGCAATTTGGACTGAGACAATATTAGATCATCTTAGTTTGGGGACATTCATGTTTAAAATTAAAAGTAAAGTGGATTTTCAACAAGTTTGGACTAATGCTGCAAATGTTATAACAAACATCCAATTAAACATAGATTATATTGTAATCGTTCTTATAAAAATGTTTATTTCTGCATATTGTTTTAAATAGTGATTATATACTGTATGTAGGAATCAGCTAATTTTATAAAACTAGATAGAATATTAATTTATTTGTTTTTGAGTTTTTGTTTTTTAATCTTTTTGTACAGTATGTGGTCCATACAAAAAGATTGGCTTTCCATTTTATTATGTGTAATATGTACATTTTACATGTGTCAATGAAATGTGCAGTAATTCTGGCATAATTCCTAGAGTAAAATGTCTGATTGTGATCTGAAAATGTCAGAAATAAAATAGATTAAATTCATTTCATTTAGATGAATTAATAAATAAATATGTTGGCATTTTAAGAAGGCAAATAATGCCAGAAAATATTAAGCTGACAAGAGTTTCTGTTATATCGAAAGCAAAGATGCAATGCTGTGGTACATTATTATGGTACTGCTGCTTTTCCTGCAGGTTGAACTGGTGAACATCGGGGGGGCAGATATTGTCGATGGAAATCATAAACTGACCCTGGGCTTGATCTGGAGTATCATCCTCCACTGGCAGGTGAGACACAAAGGCTTCCTAAACACCAAGGCATAACGATTGGGGAATGAGCTTAACGAAGTAGAATAAAGTGTTAATGAAGTAGAATGAAGTGTTAATGAAGTAGAATGCTTTCCATGTAAGAGATAGTTAAATTGTGTACACATGTCTATATCAGCAGGGATACACTATAACCAAAATTCCCCCATCGGGCCTTGATGATTGGAAGTGAGTCTTACTGTTGTTAGTCCTCTGCAGTTTTAATTAGTCTGAGTTCAGCATGTTAAAAAGGTCAGGGACAAAAGCCGATGGTTATTCACTCAGATACTTTTAAATCCTCCACTCTGGACCTGGCTCTCTTGTGGTTCCACCCTTCCAAGCATCTTTACAAAGCCACCATTAACACTGAGCATAGCAAAGTTCTGTTAATGTTTTGTTTCATATGATCATTTCGCCTAGTTGCTTTGTGATAATTTCTACAGTTTTAAAAATACAGATTTTATTAAACTGTGAAATTGATTTTATTAGTTCACTGATGCCAGAACGCAATACAGTCCATAAGAAGGAATATAGGTATGAAGGTATGAATCTTGAAAACTAACAGATGGCCAGAAGGTCAATGCAATGTCTTACATGCTTGATCACAATTGTCATTGTTTCTTTTCACTTAAGTAATATACGGTAATTTTAAGAGTTTTATGTTGCCTAGTAGTTCTGGCTAGCAAAACAAAACCGTCTGGAAATTTACACCTTTATTTCATACGAGTTCTGTTTTTTTTAATCTAAGGGTTACAATGATGCCTATTTAAAGAAAATGGCTTTACGATTTTTGTTGCAAGTTTGCAAGTTTTTTTAGCATTCTGTAATTTCATGTTTTGTCTTTATAAATGTAGGAATTTGTCAACTATTTTTCACAGAGGGTCACAGTACCCTGAGGCCTAACTCGACTAGCATAAGGGAACAGAAAAAAAAAATGTGGAATGGATGCCAGTCCATTTCAGGGCATAAAAACACACACTCACACGTGCAGGGGCTATTCGGATTTGCCAGTTCACCTGCATAGCGTAACTCTGAATTGTGGGAGGAAACTGGAGCATCTGAGACAGCCAGATGGAATTTGACATGCAATACCACATAGCCCCATTTTTATTTCTAAGGGCATCTGCTGTGACTGTGGCTTAAAAAAAACGGAACGTGTCTTGCTTTCAGGTAAAGGATGTAATGAAGAACATCATGGCTGGACTGCAGCAGACAAATAGCGAGAAGATACTGCTCAGCTGGGTGCGCCAGTCAACCCGTGACTACCAACAAGTCAATGTTGTCAACTTCACCAACAGCTGGTCAGATGGGCTGGCGTTTAATGCGCTTATACATAGCCACAGGTAAAAAAAGAATAATATACTGTAAGAGCCCCACACAAAATATGACCTATCATTCATTATTCTTTACAGCACCCTTTGCAACAGTTTGCCACGGATTTCCCCCTGAAAGGTTTAAACTTACTAATTTTTGTCAAAGCGGTTTTTGCACATTCTGCTGCCAAAGGTTAGTGTACATAATCACACATACAGTATGTAATATCCCCCTTGTTAAGGGACCACATATTTTAACAGTCCTCCTGCAAATAGTGTAGTTGGCTGGAAGATCAGACAACATTCAAACAATTTAATGTTACAGCAGGCAGCATAAACTACAAAGCAGCCAATTAGGCTGACATTCTAGTTGTTACATTTATGAATACACATGAATTATTAAAGGTTCTCAGCAGACACAAAGGCGCAATATGTTCTGTTTAAGAATATATAATATATAGCAGGGCTTTCAGTCTGAGCAAAGCTGTAATAGACTTCCCACTATCACTGTAAATGTAGACATTATTGTTCCTTGTTTAGCATGAACAATTCTGGAAACCAATGTGATTTCACAGCACAGGAAACATTAAGTGTTAAGAAGCAGAGAGACTGAGCCTTTTTATAGCTTGTTTCAGAAGGTTAACTAATATGCTATTTAGAGTTACTGAAAGCTTTAAAAAAAACTACAATTTAATGCCATACTGCTAATACATGAACTTTAATAGAAAAAGGAAAAATCCATACCAAAGGGTGATACTCACAAATAAAAAAAGTCCTTTAATTACCCAGCACAGTATTTAGGTATCGTGTATGTCTGCCTTGTCCATGTGTATTAAAAAGGTGACCAGGGCATGTAGAATTTTGTGGTATGGAGGGTACCTGTTTCTCGGGTTATATGCTCCCTAGCCCAAACTTGCCTAGTTTCATGTTGAGTGAGTTTTGATTTCTTTAGACTACTCTGTTTTCCATCAGTGTAACGTTGCTGAGTTAAGGTTGTTGCTCTGTCTGACCAATGCTGAAATGTACTGAAGATAGATGCTATTATTTAATCATCGTTGTATTTCTGCACTGTAGCTCCTTGCTGCAGTATATGCTGAGATACTAAGACTTCAGTGTGTCCTGAACTCCATATTTTAAGTGTTACCTGAAGCTCTAATCTCTAAGGCATCATATCACACCTGCCCTATATACATTTTACTGTCTCCATGTGGTATTCAAGGTGGTCTTTAAGATTCACCAGTTCATGAGTTCTTCTTGCTTCTCTTACAGCACTTTGTTTTATGACAGCACTTACTGTATACAGTATGTAAAATGTAGTAGTTCAAATGTGAAAAAGGAATAGTTGTTTTAATCGTGGTAGCAGTAGAAATGCAATAGTAGTCATCTTACTTAGGAAGTATTCAGAGAGGGATACTCTCCTGGGGTGAGACTCAGGGGAGTGTATTTCTCAAAACAGTCTTTGCCAGAACTATGACCACAAAAGGCAGCCCCTACATACTGGCCATCTACTGTATATATTAGTCAGTCTGTCAAAACAGAGTCATTGATCTGTATCATTCGTAATAGAGAACAGAAAGTCTAAAATGCTGTAGTTAATAATATCTTTCAATGTGCATCGGAACTGAAAGAAGCTTTCTGACAGCAGCTTGAGATCAATTAAATAGTTCAGAGTGCTGCCTTTCAAGATGTTGTCAGGCAGAGAAAAGACTGTCAATGTTCAAGACTTACCACCAAGGAAAAACATTAAAAATCGGTTTACAGTGGGCATGTCTGCTCAACCAGAACACATCTCTTCCATAGATTGGCACGACTAAATCAACAACAAAAAATCAGTTTTAAATCAGTTGAAGGAATTAATATTTTTTTAATCTGAACTCATGGGTTTTAGTAATACTGTCTTCCCCTTTCTATTTATAATTGTTTGAATTATGAAATCAAATTGTGAGCTAGTGACGTGGAGGTCTCTGAGCACGAAAGAATCTGAGATGATTATCAAAGAGTAGAGTGAAATGTTAGGTTTTCCAATAAAATGTGTATCTGTGAAATAAACAGCATTTCTGCTGACAGCATGAGAATCTGAGCCCTGAAAATGGTGACATTGAAATAATACTTTCCTTCACAGTGATTTTAATATGGTTTTCTAAATCCTGTCTCTTCCCGTCTTGAACTGTGCACAGTTCTAATACCCTTTCAAATCAAGATAGACAAAATAAAAACAATGATAGCCCCACCGCTGACAGCCAATTACATCTGCCAAAAAACCATGTTGACAGACTGTGAGTCTTTGCCCACTTTTTGCTGGATACTGTACCTGTGTACATCGTCACTGAGAGAGCCTGAACATGAACACTGGAAGATTCCGGAACATTAACGCTGAAAGTGAAGATATCAGTGCAAGCATATCTGATTCCTGAATTACCACACACAGTAACACAGTACATCATCTAAGAATGAATTGTTTCCAAGTATAAGATTCACCTGCCATGAATGGCTGCAGAATGCATGAAATCTAAATCTGAAGCAAGAAAATCTCTCATTCTGTGTTATCTGTGTGTATGTTCAGGCACAAACACAAATTTCTAACTCTGAAAGATGAAAATAGTTTTTTTTTTTTAATGTTACCCGTAATACAGTTTATACTAGAAAATCTCATTATTCGGAAACCACAATATTTTGTCAGGTAAAGAGAACAATCAGCTTGTCAGTGAAAAGATCAGTCATCTTATCAGGTGTCTTCTATACAGTACTCCAGCATCATGCTAGATGACATACCGTACTGTACTAAAGCAGGATTCGTGACTTATAAAAACTTACTTTTCTAAAACACAAGAATTAAAAATAGTTTTAATAATGCGTTTTCCATTACTACACATAAATCCTGTCTATGCCTTGACAACATCTTCAGGAACTCCTGTGGACTATGATTCAGTCTTGCCTCATGTAAGATTTGTTCTTGCTTTGGATCTGTGACGTTGCACTCCCTGGACCTCTATTTATAGGACCATAATTTCGGAAGAAATTAATGCAATCCATGGAGAGAGTTGATTGAATTAATGATCATGCCTCCTCATGCAGGCCTGACCTCTTTGAGTGGAACAGCGTACTGAAGCAGCAGTCTGCCATTGAGAAGCTGGACCATGCTTTCAGCACTGCCAAGCAACACCTGGGCATCGAGAGACTGCTGGATCCTGAGGGTAAGAGCTTTTGTTCCTTTGTATTCTCCTAAATACATTGCCGATGCTCAAGGCATGATGATTAAATACTAGAAACTGGCTTTCTAATTGGTGCAGGTTACAGTAAAATGAGTCCATGCATACTGGATTCCCTGAAGGACATAAATCCCCCAAAAGGAAATGCAATAGAGTGTGTTCCTAGGAGTTTCTAAGAATGAATTGTTACCAAGTACAATATTCATCTGCCATGAAATGCTGTAGAATAGAAAATAGAAAAGAAAAGAAAATCTCACACCCTATGCTTCTTTCGTTTAGGTTCAGGTACAAACACAAATGTTAAACTTTGAAAAATGAAAACAGTGTTTTTTTTGGTTTCTAATACAGTATAACCTTTCATACTAGCTTTGAAGGACAAGGGAAAAACTGCTGACTTTAACAATATGTGGAAGATGTACTGTTAGAATAATGTGCATTCTTTTGCCCTTGTGAAGGTTTGAGCAACATATTTTCTACTTGTGAATGAATAGATCCATTGTCTTTTTTGTTGATAATCCAGTATGTGCACAGTATATGCTATTGCACTCCGTAATGTCAGCTGTAGGGAGGTGGCCTGTATATTTCTAATCTAAGCACACAAAATGAGGCTACATCCCTGGTGTGCTTTAGAAGTAGCTTTATTGGCTTAGCAACACATTATATGGGTCATTTTAACAATTAATTGAACAGATTGTCATATATAGGGAATACATACAGTATTGTCACAAATGGGGGGTTACGAAACTGGTGAACATCAGGAATTGACCGAACGGTTTAGTCAATCAGTGAAATAATTATTCATAACCCCCAACTTGTACGTGATTTTAAATGATCTACCGGAGCGGCTGGTATAACTAGAGGCACGTTTATTCTTTATTCTCTGTCACAGCTTTGTTGAGAAGAGCAATAATCCAGGCACACTTGGTCAAAACAAACATTTATTACACTAAACTACACAAGACACAAAACATACAACATACAGCGTTACATTATATAAAGTATTTACAGACAAGGCGTTTCAGAGGCCTTACATTCAGGTCACCCAGAAAACCCCAGACTATTACTAAACACTAAACTCTTAATATGCCTACAGAGGCCACACAGGAGATGAGCTGCCTTCTAACTAAATACAAAGCAACCTGCAGTTAAATCTCTCTCTCTGCACCCTGGATGCCACAAAATAAATGGGAGCCTATATCTCTATCCATAAAATGCGCCCTAATTAGGAAAGACGTTTCTAACTGAGGTATCTTTTACCAAGGAAACCCAAGTTCCCTAAAAACACAGAAAAGCATGCTCTGATAAGGTTCAAATACTTAGCTCCAGGTTTGGTTTGGATGATCAAGAAGTAGTGTCTCTCGCTTGGCACAAGCTTCAAGTTCCAACTCATGCGGACTCCTCGACTTGTTTCTCCCTTCTTCCTCCCCTCTCTTTTCTGCTCTTCATCTTACATTGTCTCTTTCTGTGCTGCTCCTTGCCAATCATTAATCCACAACTTCCCTAGGTATACTAAGGTAAACATTACCATGGGACCCCCCAGACCTCAGCAAACATCCTCTCTCCTTTCAAGTTAGAAGAATTTACTCTTCCCAGTGTCACAAACGTATCCTAAAATCTAAGAGAAACCTCTCAAAGCTGTAAAAATATCATATCAGAAGTTTGTAACTATTAGAACAGTTTTTGCTTCTGCGAATTGGCCAACCTGACCAATATCACTCGACATGTAGACCCTGTTATTATAGACCCTCCTTGTGGACCACTAGAAGTGTCATTTTTCAAACCCTCTTGTTACCAAGGAAGGTATTTTTCCATCCAAATTATGCCAAATACAAAATGTTTTTGAAAATATTCTAGAATATTCACATTCTACATGTATTTACTACCCATATTTTATCAAGACAGACTGATGTTTTAATGGTAGTTCTCAAGCAGTCAGTAGATTTTTTTTTCCTTAATGAACAATGGCTGTATGAACAAGACATTATGTAAATTACAGTGTGCCATTGTCCCTAATTTGTAGTGCTCACAGGCCAATTGGTATATTTCTGTTACTGGGCATTCACTGCAGTTAACGAGGCAGTATAAATGGATAAGTATGGCCTCTTTCAAGCCATTTATTGACTCTGGTTGGATACATTTTAAAACTGCTTTTCCACCTGACTATTGTTTGGTTCTTCCCAAAGAGTCGTTATTCCATTGGAAATGTAAACAAATTCAAATGCTTCACAAATCTTGTAATAACACCACGCTTTTCTTAAAATTGTTTTCAGTTTTGAAACACTATGAAATTATGATGCATGAAATAAAGCTATACGGTGTAGGTGAAATGTTTATTTATACAGTTCGTGAGGGTTAATTTGTGGTGTAAATAGCAAAACATCCCCCCAATTAAAAAAAACATGTATGTTAAAACAGAGCTGTACATCAATTCCAAATACCTACAAATAAAATAAATAGTATCAAGCTCACAAAATATACTAAAAAAAAATTAAATCCAGCAAACAAACAATTTACTCATGGTAGAAACCATTTTACCTCTAAAATGTTCTCATGCCACATTATAATATTGTATCACAGAACAATAAGGGGGCGAATCATTATCTGCTGTGCCAGTTGTGGAGTTAATAAATTCAACATAATGTATCAGGTTAGCTTAGGATTACAAATACAGAATCACCACAGTATGTGTGTAGAGGGTAAGGATGTCTCTGTTTTTAACAGTCAGAACTGGTACAAAGGAATCTTTCTATGAAAAAAGATATTGAAATGATGCGTCTGTAATTTTACATTACCATACCAAGGAAAGAAACACAGGCACTAGAGAGAGGAAGGGTGCAGGAATTCTGAAACTCAATATGACACCAAGGTTCGATTTACCTTTTTTAATTTGTTCCTGGAGCCTCTCCTTTGCAGTACAGGAACCTGGGTCACACGTGCAATTTTAAATAAAAAAGACAGCATTTATAGAATACTGTATGTTGACATATAATGTGTGATATCTTGATTTAAATGTGTGTTCGTGTTTTAAACTCCATGTCACGTTTCTTTCACGTGCACGGTAATACTGTAGGTCTCGGTGCATGAAGTTACAGAACTGATGTCACCCTCCTCGTAATTTTACACAGTGCAGAACGTTTCTGTGTGGCAGAGTTGGTCGCGGTCTGGGGAGTGGTGTTCAGAGCCTGTGTGCCAATAAGATCGAATCCCAGATGGGGCAGTGAGATCTTCTCCCATCACACACACAAGGTTTAACAGAATCATCCACATAGCCTAAGAGCGCTTCTCATTTAGAAAAGTGACAAGAACAGTCTCTGGATTAGAGGTTTACTGTAATGTACTTCGCAACTGTGGTACACAGCAGGTACAGAGACAGATGCGTGTCCATGCTTTTCAGTGCCTTCTAAGTAAAATAGGTTGAAATGTTTTTACCATTAAGGATTTTACAAAAAATTATAATGAATTTGAGTTGCAAAATGTATGACATTTTGCTCCTTGGACACCTGAGGGGGTGGGCACATTCATCTTGTGCTTTGCTAATTAAGAAATGATATTGATTGGCAGCTTTGTAGCTTCCCAGAAGTGCACTAGCAAATTTATTTTTTGTGCATTATTGAGTATTTTTTAAATGTTCATTGATACATGCTTCCATGGTAGACACACATTTTCGGTTTAAACACACACAAAAAATGCTGTTGAGGTCAGCTTGAAAGTCAGCTCATTCCCACTCATGGCTGAATGAAACATTTATCATCAGAGGTCACACTAGCATTTCAGTACATCCTTTCTTCCACTAACTACATTTTCTCTGAAAGCTTTGTTTATTATGTCTCTGCAATGTGGAAGGAACAATAGGTAATTCATCCACATATCTCTTTGACTGTGTTGTGAAGTTTTCCAGCTCCCATTGTATACCAGCCATATTTCATACTGCAAGCCAAGATGACTTTGATTTTATTTTTTATTTCTTTTTGGAATCAAGATAGTGGAATTGGAGTGTAGCCTGGAGGTACAGCTAAATATACTGCATGCAATCTTGGAAGCAAAGTTCAGCACCGTGTATAGTCACCCATGTGCGTTCAGATGAGTGTGTTACTGTGAGACAAAATGTTCTGCTGGCAGTTATTACACAGCTCTGCCCTAATGGACTAATGTTTATACTACTGTATATCTGTTATGTTGATGACAAATATATGTACATATTATAGTAATATAAAGGCTGCAGGATTTATCCTGAACTGCTGATTCACTGCATTGACTAGGGTCGTTCAGCCTGCATATAAATGTCATTCAACAAGACAAAACATTGATGAATATTGCAAATGCCACTCTTACTCAGTTACAGACATTGTGGTTTAGGCTTCAGAACACTGTAGTTACACATGGCATATGCTTCTTAATGTTGCCCCAGGCATGACAGGCATCAAGTTGAGTGAGGCAAAAAGTCAACTAATTAACCACTTTGATTCCTTGCCATTTAGTAGAATTTATAAAAAGATTTGAAGGTGGAAAGCAGACTGCAGTATACTGAATGTCAAAGAATAAACACAATACCTATCTTGAATGCATTGTTGAGGTCAGATATAACTCTGAAAAATACAGTGTATAGTTTAATAAGTGTTCCCTGAATATTCATGTCTGTGGTGTCCTTCTCAGGTGTTCATGTTTGTTGAAAGAAAGTGTTATTTCTTATTTTCACCAGCAAAATGGTTCATCCAAAATTACATTATAATAAAGTGCTATTTGTGTTTGGTGGTGATCAGTAGTCAGTGGCTACTGCTGACTGTTGTTTAAAATTGTGCTCTTCTTTTTGAACAGGAAGAATCCACTATACAGTATCTTACATTGGAATTAGGAAAGATGCAGTGTTGCTATAGAACGTGAGACTTTCTCCGGAAGCTTATACTCATCTCTTTGGTGGGTTAAGCTTCAGAGAAAACCCTGAGCTAACAGAAACATCATACAGTAACTTCGTAACTACAAGGCATGACCCTACAGTACAGTACGTACTTAGCACTACTGCCTGACACCTCCGGAGGCCTCGAGTGCATTCCGTTTGCGTGAAGATCGCTTGATTTCCCTGTGTTTCTGTGGGTTTCCACCTGGCACTCCATTTTTTCTTTTTTTTCAAAGACATCCAGATTAGGTTGGGTGGCTACTCTGAATTGTCCCTTTCTGGAGTGGGGGTTTCATATTTGAGGTTTTTTGGAGAATTGGCTGTAAGATAATGTGCTGTAGACGCAAATGGCCTTGTGTCATCTTTGGACTTTCAGGTGCTCGAATGCTCTGTTTGCATAAATAATATTTTGAGGTTTTCAGTGCAGTTTGTTTTCTCACTAGCCCTGCCTTGTATTACAGTATTAAATGTTTTATCTTGACTTTGAGTTTTCTTTGCCACTCTGCTGAATGATGATTGTAGAGTGTGGCGTAAGTCACCATTGACAGTTTTTATGGCATGACACATAGCATTGTTTGCTTAGCATTGGTCCAGTTCTTTTACTTCCAGGATCCTGTAAGGAATATTTCTGGTGGTTGTATTCAGTATATTTGCCTTTTCTATTTTATACAGCATGCATATATGTTTTAATATCAAACCCTTTTGCTTTTTGCCACATATCTACAGCTGTAATCGGCAGCTTTGTGTCTCCCATATCTGCTTCAGCTCATGTTGAAGAAGGATGTCTTAAAAAATATATTAATGAACAAGTCCAATTGCTTCAGGAGGATGTCTAGAACAGCTGTTGTCTCTGAATTTGAATGTGGAGAGAAAATTAAGTAAATAAAGAGGTAGAACATAAACATATAAAGTACATAAAAACAGCAGGGAGGCACCAATCATAAGCCTGTTATAAAATGTAATGGTTGCAATTCCAATATGTAAATCTTAATTTCTAGTCTAAGAAAAAAACAAATGGCAAAACTAATTGTTTTCCTTATCACCTTCAGTTTTACTGTTCTTATGACTTTCATTTATTCTTATTCTTATTGTACGTTTAACACCTCCAGAGTTCAAATTAACAGTTAAAAAATGTCAAATTCAGAATGCAAAAATCAATACAAGGAGGTATAGAATCATACTGTATGTCAAATCCAGTGTGCTAAGAGGTTGTTGTCCATTGTTTCTTATAGAAGATTATAGACCACATCTACAGGGACAGAAATAAATCCTACACTGAAATGTATTCTTTGTTTGATTCCTACATCTACAGTATGAATAAATTTTGTTTTCTACCCAAATTCTTCTGAGAGTAGGCTTAAAAAAATCCTAGAGATCCACTTTTAGTTCCAAGAAATTCCAAATAATATAATACCACTTTGTCTTCTTGTTTTTACACAGTACAAGACCTTTGCATTTTGAGAGATAGCACAGACCATGAATTAGTTACAGGAACTTTTAAGTAGCTTTGCTGAACATAACTACAAAGATAATGGGAAAGCATTGTACAACTGTAGAAAGTGACAAAAATCACAAAGAAAACCAAATATTATCTACATTTATGCAGGAAGATCTGTCTCTTTATTCCTTGCTGTAGCTGGTAAATAGATACAGTAATCAGGTCTTCAATAGGCATCTGATTAAGTAAACACTGGGGACACCTGTTCAAGGACAGTACACTTTGTACTAAACTGTCTCTAACTATATAAGAACATAAGAAAACCTGCAATTGAACTGAGATCATTCATCTTGCAGCTTATGGATCGAGAATCTAATGTAACAGCAAAACTTCATCTAGCTTTTATTTATGAGTATTCAGTTTAACAACTAAAATGCAGCATGCGTATTTAAAGTTTTAATTAATTAGTTATTATGTATATGTATTGTACAATAACACTCTCATTTTGAAAACAAATATAAGTACCTTAGAAATATAAGTATAAAAGTTAGGTTATTCTGTTTATTTTAACTGTAACAGACAAGATTGATATGTTTTAATATTACCGTATAATAATTATTGATAGGTTTTGTTGAGAAAGATCAGAAGTCACACGTTTCACATTGCCAGATCTGTAAGTCAGCTATTGTAAGTGATCAAGACCTGTTGTATCCACCATGAGCCTAAATAGAATCTACGAACATAAAATTTTGGTTTTAGTTGTAAATGCAGTTCCCTGTAGATTTCACTTGTGTCCTTGGCTTGTGTTTCGTTGCTGGTTCTGAAGAAGTCCATTGTGCTGACTTTGTCAATCCTCTTGGTTAGTTTGAAAACCTGAGTTACGGTAGTTTTCCTTGTAATCCTCTATGTTCAAGACTAAACGTGTTAGGTTCTTCGGTAACTGTGGACCAAAATTGTACGAAATATTGCACAAAAAAAGACAGGTACCCTGTATGTTATAAGGTGGCTTCTAGATGTGTTCATTGTGATGTGAACATAACAGGTTTTACACACTGAAGTAATCATTGCTATCTCGTAATTATGAGATAAGAGGGGGATTTTTTTCCCTTTGTGGCAGCAATGCCTTTCCGTAGCTTTGTATTTATCTACATTTAGTCTGCCATGATGTTGACCTAATCTTGAATTTTGTCTAAATCTTGTTGAGTTTCTTTTGATGATGTGTGATAATCCTCCTGTTATGGTATTATCCGCAAACCTGACTACTTTACCAACTATAGCAGATCATAGATTATTGATAAAATTAGGAAGAGCAGTGGTCCTAGTACAGATCCCTGTGGCACCCCTCTAATGATATAACACCAGGTCACACCTCATGTGTATTTTATTTCTGATTGATTAACCATCTCCTGATCTAAAGACATGTATTACCTTCAGTTACTTCTGTCTGCAAATTAAGAATTTATCTTTAATGAGGAACTTAAAATGAGGAACTTAAAAAAAAGTCTGAATATCTAAATATATCATATCAAATGTTCTGTTTATTCCTATTACTCCAGATGCTTGTTCAAAGAATTCAAACATATTCAATTAACTAGACTTTCTAACTTGTTTTCTAAATTCAAGTTTACTATCTTTTAGAATAATATTATTACAAAGACGATTCTCTAGTTTAGTCTTAATTATCATTAACCTTATGTGTTACAGAAGTGAGACTTATTTGTCTGTAATCACTTGCTATGGTTATGTCACCCTTTATATGGATGAATTTTATATTAGTTATTTTCTAGTTAAAGGGTATTACCCCTGTCTTATGTGAGGAGTTTTATTAGTTGTCAGTGCCTCTTGATTAAATAAAAGGTCAGTCCTGCATGTTAAAGCTCATAGGTCAGTACTAAAATTAAATGCTTGTCATTTTAAATGTAATTGAAATTTCAGAAATAATGCTTTTCAATGTGCAGTAGAGTTGATTCATATAGCAAAAGTGGCTCCAAAGCTCCAATACCCACCTGCCAACATTAAAATCAATGTTTGTCAAAACCCTAAAAGTTGCAATTGAAACACTATGTACTGTATAGTGGTAGTGAGCAAGTTTTTCTGTTATGAAGACTTACAAAGTCCACATGGAACCTGAAACTCATTTTAAAGATATGGTCCATCCTTATGATGGGGTCTTCTAGTGAGTCTCTGGAATATTTTGATTTTGTTTTCTGTTGCTCTGCTGATTATATGTCTGTGGACTGCACCTCTCAGTCTCTAATGGATTCTTTCTAGAAATGCAAAAAGACAGGTTTTGCATAGCCATGCTTAATTGCTAGTAATTGCCAGCTGCACCTGTCATGTACAGCTGACAATTACCCAATTAGTGTTCATAAGGATATCTCTAAAATCAGGGGTAGCGTGGACAGTCCTGTTGGTTGGCTACTACAAGACAATGAATGTGAGCTGCAAGGTTTGCTCATAGAGGGAAAGGAGAAAAGAGGAATGAACAGGGGTGACTTTCTCAAGTCTGTCTTTTCTAAACCATTTAGCGACAATGAAAACGTTGTTCAGATTGTCATCTCCAGAAGATACGCTTTTCCTTGATCCGGCTGGGATCCCTGAAGCCAAAATAATGCTAAAATATTACAGGATTTGTAAGTCTTATAATACTCTTGATTCTTTCCAATTAATGAAACACACAAAAACAGATTACAGAAAACCCATAAAGGATGCGATCTTAAAGGTGAACTGACAGGCCTGATGCAGCATAGGTCTTCAAAGGCAATAGGACACATTTGAGTCATCTCCAAATGATAAGAAAGGAATTTCCTCTCCCTGAACCTTATTACACTCTTCCTATCTTTTGATTAAATATTTGTTTACTGATTATCCTTGGTTAAATAATCTCAAGGAGGCAGCGGCTATTTTTATTTTCATTCTGCTAGCAGATTGGGGTTTTTAGCACTGAGTACTGAAAACTAGCACAAGCCTTATAGTTCTAAGAAAGGTGGATAGATTAATTATTTTCCATTCCGTGTGAGTTTTATAAAAGGGGGATATGCTTAGCAGTTGTCCTGAAAAAAAAGCTATTGCGCCACAGGGAATAAATATCTATGAATATATCTATAATATCTATTGCAGTTAAACATAGTGCAACACAAAAGCCAATGATTTAATCCTAATTTAGTGTAAACAGCTTCAGTTGCCTTTATCCTTGATTTTGTTCCGTACAATAAAACTGCTAATAGGCTGCATATTTATGTTCTCTTCAGTGGCCAACGACAACACCTTATGATAAATGTGCATTTATTTGTCTTTCAGCTGCTGTGTAGACCGTATCAAAATACCTTTCTGACTTAGTGAGGTGGTTAAATCACTGCCTATAAAGTAGTTCACACTTAATTCATTTTAGACAGGTCTGCATGGAGACAAACATACTTATAGCATAAATATTTATGCGAGAAAATTACAATTTGGGTAAAGCAAGTTTGATTTATTATGCTAGTCATATGCTTCATAAGGCAAATAATAGCTCCACAGTAAATTAAGTAATAGTGACCTGTTATAATTGTTGGCATTATTGGGTTTTTTTTAATATGAGCTGCATTGAGTCAAACACTCATTATCTTTTATGCTGTTACTGAGAACATGTCTAATTTTAAATATACATTATGATGTGTATATAATGAATTTCCAGGAAATAACAATGTTTATTTTAAATGTGCAAAGCAGAAAGTTCTTACAGGTGACAGATTCTAATTAATATTCATCCGGAGAAAAAAAATTGAAGCAGGTCACATTTTAGTTTTTTTTTCCTCTTTGCATTTCAAAACCATGATTATGTTTATGCAAATGACTAGATGTGGAAATAGTTGGCTCATTTAAACCTGCCTTACGGGCAGTGTCAGGGGAAATTGTTTTAATTATTATTACTCTATGTTTATGTTTATTCAATTTTTCTTTCTTAAAAATATTATTACCATATACATCAAGCTACCATTAACTCTTTCGATCTTAGAAAAATCTGCTTAGCAGTTACCATCGTATCCCACTTGTGATTCTGCTTGTCCTGCCATACTTAAAAGCCTCTGAAATCTGGTTGTGTATGTACATTGCATTAGTGCAGATGTTTATAACTTTTAAAATGTAAAAAATATTTTAATGAGCACCTTTCATGCCTTATGCAGACTGTCTTTAAGCTGTATCCCAATTGAAATCTTATGCCTTTCAAGCTATTTTTCCTTCCTCGGGTAATACCAGGAGCATTTATTAGTATGTGCTCCTCAAACACAGTAACTGCAATAGATGCACATAACATGGTTTACTTGCATTTAATACAACAAACATAGTGAGAGTGTCCCGATGTTTTACCTTGTGCTTCTGTGCAAATGATTAACAGGACCTGATCAATTATTCATCCAGTCCACATCCTAGTATAAAATTGAGAAAATGCATACTGTATATACAGTAATACTGTACTTTCATGAGACAATTCTGCTTTTTGGCTTTTTAAATGTTTAGCTCCAGGAATTAAGATGCTGCAGCAGCAGGGGATTATCTTCCAGGCTGCCAGGAAGTTTGTGAAAATGTGATCTCTACCTGAGCAGCGCTTGAACTGTGAGGTACAAAAATGAGAATGACAGTATTCATACAGAAATCACTCAGGTGAGGTGAAGAATAAAGTAACTCAAGTAAGGTTGTTTTCAGAGCTAATGACCACAGCGCCAGTGTGATGTGTCCTGTTCTTGGGGAGGAACGAAGGAAGAATATAAATTCAAGGCTTTTGAATAATGTGGGTCCAGTTTGATTCTCTTAAGATAAACCCTTTGCCACTGGCTCTCAGGGATGAATGAAGCAAAATTCTTAGTCTGAAAGGAACTAATTTTGTTTCCCCCAAAAATCAGATGTAGGTCTATGTACCTGTATAAATGTAAGATGAGAGACACTGAGCTTGAAGATACCAACTATGAAAAATAATTAGGATTTGATGTGAATTTAAGTAAAGTAATAAAAAGACCAAACTTTTTGTATAGAATTAGCATCAAGGCAAGTTCAGTGAAAAATGTTTAGGGAATTAGAAGACCTTATTTTGATTGTATTGTATGTATTGTACTATTATTATTATTGTATCATTCGTCACACTGTTGCTGTGTTGTCTGTGTAAAGCTGCTGTTGCACTGCAATTTCCCTCACGGGATCAATAAAGTATCTATCTATCTATTAAGGATATTGTGTAAAATATGGCTAAAACATTACAAAAAAAAAGATTGCTACTGTATGAATCCCAAAACATGTGACCTTGGTTTGTAGAAGTGGCCTGTACTAACTAATACAATTCATTTTCTGGAGTCTTGAACTAAGATAGTTAGGAGGAGGCCTGATCAAAGTATTCACATTTTTGTCAATGTTGTTGACAAAAGTGAGGCCAACGGCATTATAGAATTCTTGAGGATCAACAGTGAAACACAAACCAGACAACACAAGTGGAAACTAAGGGAAGATTATTTTAAAACTGAGAACAGAAGGCTATTTTGGACTGAGCTACTCAGCCATGTTGTTGCAGCTGATAACTACTGTAGACATCTTTCAAGAAACAGCTCGATTTTAAGCTTGGATCAATCGATCCTACAGTAGCAACCAAATATCCTAAATGACCTGAATATCCTTCTCTTTTTTGTAAACCTTCTCATGTTCATGAGATTCATTTCCAGTTATTCCATATCATAATCATTTTTTTTAAACATCCATGCTTGTAATGGCATGTAAAGTTCTACACTCAAATAATCCAAAATTCAAACGTTTTTTTTACCAAGGAATACTTGACTTTCCCTACTTGCCCATATTCCATTCAACTTATTGATTTAAAGAAATGTCTATAACAAAAAAAAAATCTCAACACTTTCTGCTGTTCCTCTTTAAATCACCACACCATAAATAAAATTCCATTATACAGTTCATGGTGCACACATGATACTGACTGTATGGAGGTTGCTTCAGATAAAGATGTCATTCAGAAAAATTAATGTTAATAATAAAACATTAGGTATCTTAGTTTGGACATTAGAATTTATTCTTTCTTGACTATAATTATCAGTTTTGAGAAGTTCTTTATTGAAGTACAAAGCATAAACATTTTATGTTTATTTTTAATTTTACATTTCCATTTCTCTCCAGGAATAATCATTACACATAGTGTTTAACCTGTCCAATGCCCTTAAATGATTCATTAAAACCAGCCAGTCCTTTATTGCTTTTAGGGCAGTCCTACTCAGAAAGACTACAAAAGGTGCTTCATACAATGAAATGCTTGTATCTACGATCCCTTTAGTAAAAATATAGAAAATAAACAGAAAAATATCAAGGTAATAATACCATTTTTAACTGATGTTTGTTCTTTCTTTTCTCCTATTAAAACATCAAGAGATGTTTTTGTTATTTGATCTTTTAAGGTGGAGATGGAAGATGTTTTTTTATCCACTAAAGAAGTTAGAGAACAGAAACAATATGCTAAGCCACATCAAAGGGTACCAGTATGAAATACACAATGTTAAACTATCTTCTTCAAAAGACTTGCTAATCAATCTTTGGTTGTAACTGTCCAGTTACATTAAATTGGACAGGCAAATGTAACATGCAGGCGTTAAGACACAGTAATGTGAAATGTGATGGTACTTACTGAAGGTCAAAATGTGTTGAAACTCTGTGTAAAATAGTGTTTTGTATTACTTTTTAAAACCAGAAAATATATTTTTAGGCATTCACTGCTGTACATACAATATCAGAAACCTGAAGCTCAAACCAAAAGTAAACACTGTCCACATTCCTTACAAAACAGATTTCTGGTGAGCAAAATGCTATCCTGTTGACAAAGGCATCAAGGTACTATTTATCTAGGTCAGTCAGCATGTGATGTGTGCCAAATTGATTAAGATGGATATGATAGAGTAGTGTATTCTCTGGCTACTGAATACCAATGAAAGACTTAACAGACTGAACTGGGCAACCGTACAGATGGACTTCTTGTGAATTCTTATAACTACAGAAACGTCCACAGAATATTTTCTTAGATTTATCATGTCTACAAAAGAGATGGTGAAAGAAGATTTTTTTAATACTTTCTTGGACTATTGTCACTCACACTGGTTTTTAGACATGTCTGGCAAGACCATTATACAGTTTAATACAGTAATTGCTTAAAAGTGGTTTGTCTAATTATTTGAAACAAATGTAATCTGTATAAATAAGGAATTTGTTAATTCCTTGTAACACATCTCACCATGGCTGAAAACTGATGGAAGTGCAGATTTTCAGTGATCTGCATTCAACACCTTCCTGTATTGTTCCTAAGACCGGGAGGTTTGAGTACAGCAAATTTACCACAACATTTTCCATCACGCTTGAATCACTTATCTTGCTCTGTTAAGAGATGGCTATAGTTTAGAACCAAACTCCTTATGACAGGTAATTAAAACTTGATTTAGCAAAGTAAATACAGGTCTCACTTTACAGGTGTAAGACCTACTGTATATTTCAACATTTATTACTTTCAATTTTATTAAAATATATAAACAAAATGCAGAAAGTAGTCAATATATTTCTAAATATACAATGCTTAAATTTATACTCTGTAAATACTCTACTTTAGAAACTACTGGCATTAGTCTGTACTGTATATAGCGAAAAGAGAAAATCCAGAGAAGTGGTTTGCCAGCTACTGTATATCAGTCTGGAAATAAAAGTAACTTGACTTCTGTGCTATCATCTTTGGTCTATGATAAAATATATCTTATCATGGAATGCTTATTGTGGTTTTAGGGAAGGAACTTCACTTGAATATGTGTTTCCAATATAATGAATTTAGAACTGCAATATTTAGGCTTCATAAAGTCTATAACATTTTTTTAATATGAAGACTTATAATGAATCTAACATGAAATACGGCAAATTTTTGGCTAATTAGCTCAAATGAAATGAAGAGAAATCAACTATACTGGTGATAAGACTCAGAAGAAAACATTATGTAAAATCTGAAGGACATAAATAATACCTTTTTTTAAAAACATTTTTAAATAAATTATATACTGTATATCAGATTGGAAAATCACATATACTTTTGATTCCTTTTAAAGTAATTTAAACCTCCAAAAATTTAGCAAAAAGTAATCTGTCCTATTACAGATTATGGACAATGAAATTGAAAAGGCTATCCAATCTTTAGCATTCAACAAGTCACTGGAACGGTTTTCCTCTAGAATTCTACTAACATTTTTGGCAAATGATATCTCCACTGTTAATTAATATGGTAAAATAAATACAAGTAACATAATCTTTTCTACCTAATTTGACTACAGCCCTAATCTCTGTTCTTTTAAAACCTAATAAAACCCAACATTCTATTTAGCTACCACCCCCTCTCTTTTATCAATACAGACTTTAAGATTATTAGCAAGGCCTTAATAATTCACATAGAATCTATTACACCACTGCTGATCCATCCAGACCAAACAGCATTAATCAAAAACAGGCATTCCTTACATACGCTGCCTCTTTAATCTTCTTGAGATATCTACATTAAAAAAAATCAACACAATAATTGTATCATTATATGGAGAAAAGGCATTTGACAGGGTGAATTAAGATTTCTTATCTGCAACTTTCTGAACAGTTCTGTTTTGGAGAGTCATTTATTCATTGGATAAGGATAATTTGTAACTCACCCAAAGCAGCTGTTATCACTAATGGATTACACCATTTTTGGAGTGCTTTCACCCTGTGCAAAAAAACATGCACATTGCCTTAAAGCCAACCATTACATGAAAACAAACTCCAAATCAAAATCACGACTGATTTTCAACTTAATAATTTAAGAAGTGCTGGAGTTTATTACTTATAAGTTAAAACATAATTTAGAATCTTCTGAAAAAAATCACCACAGTGTTTTTGTTTTGTGAAGGTTTAAGCATACAGTCATATCGAGGTGTGTCTAATGGGTTTGAGGTACTGGCTTTTTATTTTAGTTTTTTTATTTTAAACTGATTTCCACTTCCTTAACAGAATTAATATTATTCAGTATAGATTTTTTTGTGAACTAAGCAGTTTTTGTCTCGACAATATATGTACCAGTATAAGAGTAATCCAGACAAGGAGTTTAACCAATTTCATACTCTTTTATTTATATTTGTCTTCTTCCTGTAAATCCAAGTATTTAGTGAATCTTTTCACAGTCCCATTATCTGGAAAGAGTTGTAATCTGTCAGAGTTGTATTTCATCTACAAATCTCCTAAGAGATTTTTTTTTTCTTTTCCTGGCCCAATTTACTTTCCAGCATGTTCAAGAGACATTTTGATACCTTTTGGAGAGAAATCAAGACAGTTTGCCTGAAAACAACTTTCTGTAGTTGCTGACTTTGTATACACAAAAGGTGGAAATAAAAGTTGTAGACTATGTCGTCTCCAAGGTGCTGTAAGATGCAAGAGTTACTTAATACACAGACTTATATTGACTGAACTCTGCCAGGCGAACGTTGGCGTTCTTATGAACAAATTGTACTGAATTGCAGCTTCTATGTTGTGATAGTTCTGATTGTATGATTGGTTCTTTGTAGACTGAGGATGTTGCTTCCTAATGGTGTGCTATCAGTGCAGTCTTAACAAATAATTAGAAAGTTCTTAGTAATATCTAACCACCCGCTCCCACCTGTGGTAGAGTAAATTTGGTTCATGCATCAATCCCACTGCAGGGCTGTAGTACACCCCCTCAAACACTCTAAGACCTTAGCGAAGCTACCATCTGTGGGATTATGACTGAACGCTTCTAAGTCACAATCCCGCTTAAACACTCTAAGCTTCTCTAAGGTGAAACCTGCTGAAGATCGTGAAGGATCTAGACAAATCAAAATAAAACAAGAAAGTGGCAGAAAAAGAAGGAATGGGGAAAGCTTGATTTCCTATTATTGGCTTCAAAACATGACAAAGCTAACAATAAGAAATTGAATCCTTGTAGACTGCAACAGAAAATATGAGGGGGAATAGAAACCATGCATCATAAAAGAAGCAAGTATTGTAGTTGCTTAAACTGTAAACTAAAGGAAAGAGGAAGGAAATGGAAAGTCTGCACTCAGAAAAAGAGAAAGCCCTAGAAAGAGCAGTTAGCCTCTCGTTTAATAGTTTGCCTTCACTAGAGAGAGAGAGAGTGAGAGTGCATACTGTATCAATCAAAGAAAGGGGTGAAAACCAGATTCTCATTTGGTAAAGACAGTAAGACAGTTTCAATAAGGAGCATATGGCCCCTGTATTCCTTCAGAGCAGAAGCAGAGTTAAGACATGAAGCCAATTGGGCTTGTGGTGGGGTGGAGGTGCCCATGGGTGCAGTGATATCCCATTGGCTGCTAAATTGTCTTGGAAATGAAAGTGAACTATTTTGTGGTGCACAAGGTGAAATTCTGGGTCTTTTTCTTTCTTGTGTCTAGCGGGACTTCCCCGCTAGTGAGGTGAGCCACTATATTAATGGCACAAAGGCATTGCTTTCATTATAAGCAGAATATATTGCTTCCTTTCTATGTTTTTATTTATTTTTGCAACGCTTGAGAGCTGTCCATTTGACCTAACCCATTTGGTGGTAGTTAAGTGATTCAAGGATCTCATCCAGCCATTTTTCGAAAGTAGCCAGGGCATCAGCTTCAACAACTTGGCTGGGTAGCTTGTTCTATATTCCTACAAACCTTTGGCCTCCTATTCTCAGTTTTAAAAGTACTTCCACATAGTCTTTTCATTTTTTCAATCCTTTTGAAGTTTCTAAAAGCTCATATCAGGTCTCCTTGTAACCTTGTCAGTTCAGCACTAAAAAGGTTTAGTTCCTTAGGCCTGAATGTGTAGACATTTCTTTAAATCCTTTAAATATATCTGGTTTATACAGTATACTAGTGAATAAGATGACTGACAGCCAATGTAAAGTAAAAGCCCCAGCACAGAAACTCTGGAACACGATGAGTAATCATATTATTAAAGCCTGAATTTATTCTGGCTTTCAAAGTCCGGGAGTTTTGTATGGAAATATGCTAAATAGTTGATTTACCATGGTAAAATTCAGTGATGAGCAAAAAAAACCCACATCTGTTGTTACAAGAGGTAAGTGCATAAAGATCACTTACTGTAACATGATCCTAATTGTGGAAGGTGATGTTGCTACAGTAGCATTATAAAAGGTGACTTTATGGTAGTGCTACTTTATGCTGCTTGTGTCTGTCAAAAAAAGTAGAAGAACAGGATCTGGGATAGTTTGATCTGTGGATTTCCAGTCAGTGTGGGAATTGAACTCCATCTTAACAAAACAGAAAGAAAAGTGGTGAACTGCAGTTTATGTACTGTAAATTAGTGTGCTGCTGTTTAAGTGTGTAGAACACAAGAAAAATCATCTCTCATGCTACAAGTCATCATCAGTCATCATCGACAGCAATAGTAAATCATATATTATATAATAGACAATAACACACATAATATACATAACACTATCACTATCAACACTATCATACAGTATAATAGACATAATAGACAATAACACTATCATTAATAATCTTTATGCAGAAATGTTTATTTTTTATATTACATTGCCAATACCTCTAGAATGTTTTTGTACAGCAGCTGACATTAACATTAAAGAAAACTCTTTTTTGCATTGTGCACTATATACTAAATCTAACATTGGCAACATTGCATATTTTGAGTTATTAGAAAAAGAAGTGCATCATAAACTTGTTCAGTGTTCCTCATGCCCCTTTATTTAAAAATCTGTTGCTGCATCAAATGTACCAGTTTTCTGAAGCAGTTCTTGTTCCTCATCAGAAAGAATAGAAAGTTTTACAAAGATCAACCTCATGTTTATTCATAGGCTTGTGGTACAACACTGCTGTAAGTCCCAGCATTATCTGTGGGCCTCACTCCTGACCTTTGCTGAAGCCTGAAAGGAATTAAGGGTCTCTATGTATGTTTAACAATGGTAACTGTTTAAGCGTGATCAGAGACTGTAAAAATGTTGTCATGAGACACCTTTTTCTCATGTGCCTCCTAGCCCTTTTGGATAAAACATTGGATATTAGTCTAGCATTGGGTATTAGCAAGCAGCCATATCACCCTGCAACTCACAACTGACAACCCACTGACATTAAGCAGGTGTGAGCCTGGTCAATACCTGGATGGGAGACCTCCTGGGAAAACTAAGGTTGCTGCTGGACGAGGTGTTAGTGGGGCCAGCAGGGGGCGCTCACCCTACGGCCTGTGTGGGTCCTAATACCCCAGTACAGTAATGGGGACTCTATTCTGTAAAAAAGGCACCGTCCTTTGGATGAGATGTAAAACCGAGGTCCTGACTCTCTGTGGTCATTAAAAATCCCAGGGTGTTTCTCAAAAAGAGTAGAGGTGCTACCCTGATGTCCTGGCCAAATTCCCACCTGCCCTTTATCAATCATGGCCTCCTAATAATCCCCATCTCTGAACTGGCTTCATCACTCTGCTCTCCCCACTGAGAGCTGGTATGTAGGGAGCGTACTGGCGCACTCTGGCTGCCGTCGCATCATCCAGGTGGGGCTGCACACTGGTGGTGGTGGAGGGGATCTCCATTACCTGTAAAGCGCTTGGAGTGGAGTGTGCAGAAAAGCCCTACTGTATATAAGTGTAAGGAATTATTATTAATTATAATTAGTTTAAGAATAATCCAGGAGACAGGTGTGCAACATGGTCCCAGTCCTCCTTTGACACAGTCATTTTCAGAATTAGAATACCTTTGCCATTATTACATAGTTATGATTATGAATGGTACAGTCTAGTAACGTTAATAAGAAGTGTGCTCTAACTACTTCTCTTTTTTATATTAGACTTATGGTCTCACAGCTGAGATCTTGCACATCTTGTAAGAACACACACAGTACACATCCTGCTGCCTTTGATAGTATAGTTTGGAATTACATTTTCTTGCCAAATTCACGTCAGGTTTGATTTATGGGTCTCTGTATGCGGAATGTATTTTTTTATCAGCAGTGTGATATTAAGTGACCATCAGTAAAGCTCTGTTGCCTTGCCCTTTTGGTTCCTCACCAGTAAAATATAAAGCTTGGTACAGTTTGTACAGTATTAAAGGATAATGTGTCTAGCATTTCAAGTATTGTCTTAAAGGTGGGAGAAACTATTCACAGTTCTGGGATATCTCAACCTTTATTAGCTGATCGTGGACACAGTTTGAAGGAATATATAGCCAATCAACACATGGATTTTAGGAAACTATTTGGAAGCATAAAAACATAGGAAATGTTCAAAACTAGAGAAGGAAATTTAATCCATCTAGCTCATGTGGAGCATAAGACACATATTTTTTTTTCAGAAAGACTCCGTTAATATTAAACTTACTTGTGTTAATTTAAGTGTTATTTAATTGCATTATGTGGCTTTGACTATGACAGAAAGCAAAAGTGATCTTTTGCAACAGCAATCTATTCTACTAGTCTATTTCTGGAAATTTCCTTTTTGGTGGTGAATGTGACCTTCTCATACCGCAATCGGAGTGACATTCAAATGAGAAAAATATCATATGCTGATAAGAAATAAGCAATAACACCTTATTACAATGTGGCAATCAAAGAATAGAAAAATGTACATTAATTAAATATAAAATAGAACAATAAATGGAAGGGAGTGAAAAAAACAAAAGAACAGCGAACTAAAGAAGCGACTGGAAAAGGATGAAATAATGGATCGGCTTCACTTTGATTAAGTCATTGAAATCAAACACATGTGGAGTGAATGAACACTGGGGTTCAGGAGGTTCTTGAGTCGAAACCTTATACAGCATTTTCTCCCAAAAGATACAGCGATTGCTAATTTAATTGGCTGGCTGAGTCAAAAGGGGAGTAAATAATAAAGTGAGGTGTTCAGCAGAGTGAGATTCTGTCGAATAAAATTGACTGCATTTAGTTCATTGCCATTTGTTATAAAGTCTCTTAATGAGATGTTCTAGCAAGCTGCTTACTGCCCAAATGAAACCATTCTTCTTTTGATGAGTAATTCCATTTTTTGCAGAGCAATGTGATAATCATGTTTATGCAAGCATTCAGCACATATATCCTTATGAACTCGAAGAGCTTCAGAAATGCCAGCAGGGAAGAACATCCCTGGCAGATTTAGAATGCAGACCTCAGTTTAGCATTTAATAGGATTTAAGGATATGCTGATTCATGCGAGCTCTGAACTCACGACAAACAGATGTGTTTGTCTTTCGGCAGCACTTGCTTTTTACGTCTAAAATCAGATGATTAAAATTAGAAGAGCGTTAGCTGCAGAAAGAAAGGTCTAATTCTTCAACAGGCGCTGTGTAATGAGAAATACTAGATCCCTTTGCAATGTGAGAATTAAACTATTACAACTGACATTGTGCCCACATCTGCATTCCTCTATGGCTGGATGGATTGTAACACTAGTTCCTAAATGGAATATGTGAGCGCGGTTCAGTTGTATGACTGATGCTGTTGACAGAGAGTAAATGGAGATTTCCAAGGGTCAAACAAAAAGAAGATTTCCGGCTGAATAATTATAACACTATTTTTTTAAGGTAGAGTTAGTGAGAGTTTGAGATGCTGTAAGAGAGTGGTTCCAATACTCATTTAATCATTTGGATTTTTTTTTCAATTTGTAATTATTATTCTGGAGCAATTAAAAAGAACTGCTTTGCTCCAGTGGAGCAGGTAATATACCTTAAAGTGAAAAAAAAATCAACATTCTCCTATATAAAAATGTCTATTTTTAGAAACTCCCTGCAAATAAAAACTACTGCCAGTTGAACTCAGATCAAGGGAATGAAATGGGCAATCATTGCAAAGTGGTTTATCTAAGAGATGGATGCCTGATGCCATTTATTGGGCTAAATTATCCAGTTAAATTGGATATCCAGCAAATTGGTATGTCAAGCCAATTGTTATCAGTATTCCTCCTCCCATTTCTTTTTCAAGGTTTGTTGAAAGGTACTATTTAGTGCTACTGCTACAGTATATAGTGTCACAGTATAAGGGGGAAGGGAATAGAAGGGGTATACTATGGATAAGAAAAAGCTTATAGCCTTTACAACTTTGCCGTGACAACATTTGTAGTTTTTAGCTAAAGCCTGTAAACTGGAACTACAGTACAAACACAAGGAAGCTGTGGGGATAACTGACTGCGCTGGGCCGATTTAGTCCAGCTGTTTCCCAGTATCCCTGAAGGATAGTGTGTAAAAAAGCCCACCAAACACAGCTCCAAGAGACCAGGACTGGTGTGGTGGAAGCATGTATGGGGAAAAGGAAAACTGATAAAGTCAACTGTGAATGGGAAGTGCTTGGTCCTAAGAGAAAAGGGAAAAGAGTCAGCCAGCAGCCATGTCACCCTACAACTCACCACTGGCAGCCCACTGGAGCCCAGCAGGTGTGAGCCTGGTCAGTACCTGGATGGGACACATCCTGGGAAAAACTAAGGTTGCTGCTGGAAGAGGTGTTAGTGGGGCCAGCAGGGGGCGCTCAGCCTGTGGTCCACGTGGGTCCTAATACCCTAGTGTAGTGATGGGGACACTGTACTGTAAAAAGGTGCCGTTCTTCAGATGAGACGTAAAACCAAGGTTCTGACTCGCTGTGGTCATAAAAGCTGCCAGGGTGTTTCTCGAAAAGAGTAGGGGTGTTACCCCTCTTTTCCATTGGCCTTTACTAATCATGGCCTTCTTATAATCCCCATCTGTGAACTGGCTTCATCACTCTGCTCTCCTCCCCACTGAGAGATGGTGTGTGGGGAGCGGACTGACGCATCATCCAGGTGGGGCTGCACACTGGTGGTGGTGGAGGGGATCCCCAGTACCTGTAAAGAGCTTTCAGGGGAGTGTTCAGAAAAGTGCTATACCCTATATACTGTAAGTGTAAGGCATCATCCTCCTCCTCATCATTATTATTATTATTAAAACATTTGACAAAAGTAAACCATTGTTTTAATATCTCAATCCTTGGTAAAAACATGGTAAAAAACAAACCCCCCAAGACATCACAATTGCTATACAAAACTTGTTATTTTTCTTTTTTTGAATTTGAAAATGTGCTCTGTGCATGGTAAAAAGTACGGATTTGGTGACAGCAGGAGGACAGGCACAGGAGCAATGTCTGGTTTTCAGGCCTCTTGCCTGCTGCAGGTATGAGGTTAGTCAGGGATATCCCAACCTTCGACCTCCCAAACTGTGGTGCTCAGGCATTCGATGGCAAAGCTTGGATTCTATCCAGCAACCTCCCGGCTATAGCACAGGGCTCTTCCGAACAATGTCCTCTCTCTGGACATCCACTCTGGTGACTCGAAAGTTAATATCCAAGCCTCTGAATGTTATCCTCCTTTTAAAATCCTTGTGATTCCTTAACTATAATTCTAAATTCCACTTCCAACGTGAGTTCTACGCTAGTTTTTTTTTTCATTTTCTCTCATGCTCTTTACCAGCTGTAACAGAATGTGTAGACCTGTGTAAGAATTCATTGCCATTGTTGGAGGGGACTCTGGGGCTGTAATGACTGTGGGGCTGCCTCTTGGGGACACTAAACCGGCTTTTAATTCAATAACTGTCGTGTAAATAGCTTACCTGTAATGAAATAATTAATTGTGTTGGAATGTCAACTTGTTAACAGGCTTTTGGGCTTTTGCATAAAAAGGGTTTTTTAAAGTTCATTAGCTATACAGTAGGTAGACCTGACAGAAAACAGGTAGTGGTATCAACATTGTGAGTGTAATTAATACTTTATGTATGTGTTTTTAGGCTCAGGAATTGGCTTAGCTGCCAAGTCTGTAGGCAGGTTTTCTTTTTTTTTTTCGTGTACAGTGTTTTGTTTCATCAATAAAGCCAGGAACTATGCTGGATTGCTTCAGTTCACCAGACTGTGGAGTGTTTGATGTGCAAATGTCCCAACAGCCACACTACTACTCATGGGAATCCTGCACCACATATAATCTCGTTATTTTTGAATATTGAGTTATTCGTATGTGTGCATAACTAAAAAAAAGCTTCCTGCTGAACAGTACAAATTACAGTGTGTCACTTAACAGCTAAAATCGTGCCTTGCAGCTCATCATCCATGTTAAAAAAGGCTCTGTGTTTGATTTAGCGAAAATGCAAACCAAGCAAAATGTACATTTTAGATTAAAAATGACAATGTTAATCTCAATGTTCCTATTCAAGAAACAAATGTGGAGTTTACCAAGAATAATCTTATGCTTTTGCTTCATACAGTAAAATATTAGCTGTTTAAAATGGCATAATGTACTTCAGTTATCTCATTTTAAGGTGTTCAAAGCCTAAAATGCAAAACTAATCTGGTGCACATATCTCTGTAATACATATTGAGTTTTGCTTTGTTAAAAATATGTAATCGCCGCATGGAAATTTCAGATGTTCAGTTAATTTTTTCTTAAGGCTACAGATAATTATCAGAGACTGTGTGATTTTTATCCTTGACTTTATAAATCCCTGAAAAATAAGAGTTGTGAGGGTGAAGGAAGGAAGAGGGGAATTTCAACAAGTACTGTATGACAACATCCAGGTGGCATGGTGGCGCAGTGGCTAGCATTGCTGACTTACACAGCTGGGGACCTGGGTTCAGTTTCTGGGGTGCTCTCTGTCTTTAGTTTTTATGTTCTCCATGTGGGGGAGAACATAATTGTGGGTTCATGTGAGTTTTCTCCCAAAACCAACCTCCCAAGTCCCAAAAAAGGGATAGATGGGATAATCAGATTCTTGGAAAACTGGCCCCGATGTGTGTGTGTACAGTATCTGTTGGTGCTCTGCAATGGACTGGCATCCCATCCAGGGTGTATCCTGCCTTGTGCCTGTTGCCTGCCAACTCCACTGTGACCTTGAATTGGAAGAAGCTGTAAGAAAATTGCTAATGGGTGACAACAATTTCCTATGGAGCAAAATTACATTTGAGAGATCTTAACCCTCCCCAGTACTTTTTAGACAACACTACAGTTGAACAGCGTGCTCTGCTGCTGATTGGATTCTCTTCCCAGAAATGAACGAAATGATAATAAAAGCTTCAATTAGCAAGCCTGTTTCATGTACAGTAGAACACAAACATAGGTTTTGCTTTTGTATTTTAAAAAATGTTTTGATAGTCAGCTTGATCAAATACGATTAATTCACCCGTACAATCTCAAAAAGTGGTCATCACATAAAGTCTTGAAGTGGCCTAGACTCTTTCCCAGGTAGTTGTGGAACAAAAAATGCTCACTCATCTCCAGACATGGCAGTGCTTTAGAGTTTGAATGTGGATCATTATGAATTGCTGAGGTGGTCCTTTTAAATGATGTTTTGTAAGTGATATTTTATCTAACCTAAGATACAATATTTTTACTACAGAATATCAGAATTATTCTAAAACTGAAACATCCTGGCCCCATTTATGATCCATGTTTAGGGTGAAATGAAAAGCTCTCAGCGAATACAAAATATTTAGAAACACAATGTTTCTCTACTGGTAAACATCGCATTTTTGGGGAAGAGTGAATACTTCAGACTTCATGTACTGTAGAACTGATATTGTCTGCTTATTTTAGAAATATACCAGCTCTGTCTAGTAATGTACTGTACTGTATGGTTGTGTTTCAGTTTTTATGTGGCTTAGGTATGAACCCAGCCCTTTCAATGTGTAAAGCTTGAAGAGACTATTAAAATTGCTACTGTGTCCCGAGCTGGAAACTGTTAATTGTGTGATACAGCATGTTCTGTTACACATTCCAGTCTTTGTTGTCTAGTGCACAAGTAAGTGACTATTAAACTGAAATGTTTTGTGTGACTGTTTAATTTGGATACTGGTTTTCCCTCTTCAGTAGTTTTTTTGAAGCACATACAATAGAGCAGAGTCAGCTGTTAAACTGTGTGCAAAATGACTATGAACCAGAATCACAGAGTGTGAAGTCTGTAGAAGGGGTCTGGAATAAATGAAATTGTGAACGTGGGAGAAAATCAGCAAACTATTATGATACGAATACATTTTCCAGATAATTTGACAGTTAAATGAGCTCAACAGTGCCACCTGGTGGCATTCCAAACTTCAGTGTTTCAGGGTTTCTCCTTCTGTTGAAAGATTAAGTGTAGGGATTCCTAACTCTGGCCCTCAAGGTCCAGAATCCATCAAATTTTTTAAAAGTCTTTTAAGTCTTCTTAAGTTAGAAGCGGCTTCATCAGGGAGGAATGTCAAATTGATCCACTTAAGGATAACTGGTCCAATGTATCCTTTGTCTGGTCCAATGTATCCCTTCTCCACAACCCTGAGCTGTTGAGAGTATAAAGTAACATAGATAGGTGTAGAAAACAGCTGAATTCCAAATCATGTGATCCAGACTTCAGAACCCCTGGTGTGGTGTACAGTATGTATTGATATATTGATAAGTTTGTCAAGGCAGCCCGCAATAAGATTTTTTGTGTAAAAAAATCAGATCAGATCGTGGCTTAATAAAATAATTCTGCAGTGAAGGATTTTTTCTCCTTTTCTCTACAATTCATTTACTCTTCTGTTATCTTTGTCAGCTCAGAACAAAGACAATATACTGTATCTCGGATTTCTCTTGTACTTATTATTGAGAAAAGGGTTGATAATTCTATCTGCTTTACATATTGGTTTTGTGTTTTTGTCTTACCTGTTGAGGATCCATGCTTTTGTACTTGTCTGTCTGGTAGAGTATTAGAGTATTAAGCCTGGCACTTATGGTATTGCATAGTCCTGTGGAGTTTAAGTGTTTTGTTATACTGTACAGCCTCAGTGGTTCAATGCTTGTCGTTTTTAAACTGCTAGTAGCAAATTTCTTGGAGAAACTGCAGTGTGTTTGTGTTTAATGCTTGTCTTTTTGTTTCAGAGATATTGTTCTTGCTCAGACCAGTTTTAGTAAACAGACTCTTCTTGCACCATTCCTTTGTCTGGCCTATATTTTTTATAACATCTGTGAGAATCCATGAACTTACTGCCAAATGATTTAGCCATAGACACATTCTCCCAGAAGTGATTGGAGTATGAATGTTTCTGTTAGTGTTCCTAAAGTAATAACACCATTTTGCAGAAAGTGGCTCACCTACATTTTCCAATATGTTTCAAATGGTGAAACTATTATTTCTCACTTTTTGGTCTGTTCTGCTTTTCATTTGGGCTGATAGTGGGTGCTGTGTATGTTCAGGCACTTCCAATGTTTTTGATCATATTATTGTTATAGTAGGGGTGAATGCATTTTTGCTTTGTACTGTATGTACAGGTGGGTTTGGGAGATTACCAGATTACCACAGTTTGTGCAGTGCTAAATATTATGAACTTCCTAGTCATTATCTGATTGTTTAAAAACCTACATATAAAAATAAGATCATAATCATTAGTAACTGGCTCTTGGTCTGAAAAGGTGTCCGCACAGAATGACTGCTGTGTCATTTTTTTCCCTTAATGAAGGTAATGAGAGGGCAGAGAAGGGCTTTGTTAAAGTACATTTTAAGATGAGCACCCCCAATAATTTTGAAAAGCTGACGCCTTTGGCTGTGCATCATCCAAGAGAGTACTTCACTTCAATGATGAATGAAGTGGGTTCCCTCCTAGGTGTGAAGTACTTTGATATCCTCTGGGAAAATTGCTACTGTATGTAAATGCAAGGACTTTAATTATTATTACTGATACTGATACCCATCTTTTCAAACTGCCCCAAAGTATTCACAATGGGATTTTCTATTAGACTAATAGCTATGTTTCAACTGTATGATCTGAAGAAGGCTTCATGGCTGAGACATTGTATGTTTTTACTTTTTTCGGCATACAATTAACCTCTTAGTTGTTCCTTTGAAACCCGAGCACTGACACAGCTCCCCACTCCAAACTCTGATAAAAATGTAGATATTATTTGCTTTAATGTATTATGTACCATCTTATAACACCGTGTCATTTATAAAGTTGTGTAGAATTTTGGTCACTGGGTTATGAAGAATGTATTCTTGCTCTGTAATCAGTCGAAAGTGTGACCAGATACCTTTACCAGGCCCTTCTCTGTCAGGATATGACTGAATCTATTAGTCTTGAACAGGGAAGGCTAAGGTGACCTGAGGTAACACAAAAGTGTAACATGAAGTGGAGGACACAAATGAAAAGCACAAGAAGGTGCACTCACAACTGAGAATGGGAGGCAGCTTGAGCAGGGTTGTTGGAAAAAGTTTGTTCTCCAACTTCAGAGAACTTCACTTGGAGCAAATACAGCAGCTTAAACCTAAACTAAGTCAGAAACAAAGAATGTAGTTCTGAAAAGCATTTTCTGTTAATTTTACTGTTTTTAATTACACATAAAATAATCCTTGAGGAGATCTAATGTTGCACCACATCAACCTTTTTATGCCACACTTTTTCATTGCACACTCTATTTTGGTAATTATTGTATGAACTAAATATGTACAGAACTACAGAGTAAAGTGAAGAATAAAGGTATACTGCACTGTAATGATACAAATGGAAGCTGTCTGAAATTATCCTGGTATAGCAATCATTCCCAAGTGACAGTATCACACATCTACAGTTCATGACCTGAATGGGTATGATGTTAATTCATTTGAGTTCTGAATAATTAATTTTCCAGATGGCTTAGTTTTATTAATGTGGTCTGCAGTTAGTGATATATAAAATACTGGGAAAATACAGTTTGAATCACTGTTCTGTGTAAACAGCTGGTAGTAATTCTGCAGCCTCACTTGTATTTGATTATACAGATTGAATATAACTAGTTTCACAGAAACTTTTATATACAGTATTAATAAAACAATATCAATCAAAGATCCTCATCCACTGATGCTTGGTTTTAAATGTTTGCAAGCCTTTTATGCTGAAATTCTCAAGTAGATAGATCACAGCAGAAACTGGCTTAATCATATTAAACATTAATTTCTTTTTGTGTGCCTTGCATGTACTGTACAGTATCTGGGCTGTTCAAGGAACAACTTTCATTAACAAGCACAATATTACACTTAATGGAAGCTTATGAAATTACTGCTGCAAATATGTTGAGCCTAATACTTTAGTACCATTTTCATTCCCCTTCTTTTATACTGAGTTTCCTGATTGTTTTGCAATTTTTAGGCAATCTGAGAGTGCTTTTTTGAATTGTTTTGGAACCCCACTCTTTTTCTTGAGCTGGTAGACTCGTGGAAATTCACTTCTTTGTTTTTATTAACTGTGCTCTTTTTTGACTTGGCGCTAGTTGCATTTCTTACTTTTCTCGTCTTTCCTGTGCCCCCCCACTACAGTACATGTTCTCACAGGGATACGCAGATCTACAGAGTAAAGGCAGTGATGTGAAGCTGGTGGTCCAGTTTGAGCCCTTGATTTCTGTGCTGTTTCTAGCAAGACCTTCAATAAACCCACTTTTTATGCCATTTATTACCTTTACAAAATAATCAAAATCAATGTATTCCCTCCTTCTGTTGAAATGTGGGGTAAAAAGCAATAGATCTTGTTGTCAAATGTCTGATTCCTGGTGGAATCTGTGCCATCGGTGATGTCTTAGACTCTTGTTGTGCATGATGGCCTTATTTTTTTAGTTTTACGGTGGCTTGATTTGCAGATGTTTTTAAGCAAATTAATTGCTTTCATTCAGCCTTCTAGGGTGGTAAGGGAACCCATTTTTTTTCTGGGGTACCTCTCCCACATGAGTAGCATCACATTTAACAAGGAGAACAGAACATCATAAAAAGGTCAGGCAATTTTAAATTGAAGCCAAATGTTGAAGGCATGGTGATGTGAACTGTTTACATACAGTACGTATTTGTTTTTTAGATTACTGTTTTTTAATTAAATTACAGGCTTTTTTCTGTAAGACTATGAAAGAACAATAGTGGAATATAAAACAAATAAATACAATGATACAGTACACAGCCAAACATGTTCAGTTGCATGAAAACAAGGTTTAAGGAAATAATCCCCTAACATGGTCAAATTGAAAAATTGATTTTATAAATCATGGACTGGCAGCAGAGATAAGGGATACTTCTGAGAGGCTAAGACAGCAGTTCTTACTCCTTTAGTATGATATAAAAAAGAAATGACACTAAAAAAGAAAGTTAGAGGTTGATGGAAATTCTTCTCCAGGAGTTTGTTAGCAGCTTCCAGAACGCTGACAAGGCAGAACGTAAATCCTGACAAATATAGAAAAAGCTGTGAGATATAGCATAATCTGAACCCATAGATGTACTTTAGGTATTCATGTTATAAATGCTATAATGTGTGTTCATAAGGGATTATATGGAACACACACAGCTTTATGTGAGGAGCAGCTATTTTGTAATTTCTGGAAAACAAAAATGATCTAAGACCACACAGATATACATGTTCTTTACTAGATTCAGTGCTCAGCTGCTATTGTGTTTATTGAATGGCTCATTTATTAAATTGGAAAGGCAGTTTGATGCGATTAGGGTTATTTCTGATGTGGAAAGGGAGACACCTGGGAACAGAAGCTATGTGAATGTGGCAGTAAAAGTACTTTGCTTAAGCTCAAGGTTTAACAGCAGAGTCAAAATTGCAACAGTCCATTTTCTTAATGAGGACTGACAGTGCAGACGTTTTACAGTTTTAATCAGTAGCTAATCTACCTGAAGCCTCCCTATGGTACATTATCACTTTTTTTGTGAATACTCATTTATCCTTATGTCTTTTGACATAATCTCTCCACCAAACATCTATTGCCTTCGATTCAAAATTTTCATTGATTCATGCAGTGTGTTAGAAGTAAGAAAATGAATACAGTGTAGATACCTATGTATTTTCAGTACAAAAGCTTAGCTATGTGTTGTAAGTAGTACTTATATAAGTATAATAACAGAAACCTAGTTAAAACATGAAAAACTGATATTGTGACTTTTCTGTCCTTCTCTTTGCTAAAGACATGGACTACACTAGAGCTCATGTCTTTCAAATATGGTATAAGAAGCCCCATTTATCAATGCCTTTGTACAAAAGTGCAGTTTGGGACATTTATGTTTGTCTATGTGTTTGTGTATAGAAAAGAAGGTTTATTAGATATAAAACCAGAGCAACTCGAACAAATAAAATGACAAATTTAGAGTTTGTAAAATACTGAAGCTGAACTTGATCTAACACGAAAGTTCAAATTTACATTATGCACTTAACTTTTAATTATAATTAAAGACATTATGTATAGTACATTATGGAAACATGCAAAGCAATTTATGAGACGTTTCAAGCCTGGCAAACATCAAATCTTCATCCCTCCTGTATTCATGTGGTGAGCTTAATACTTGCATAAAGGTGGTGGGATGAAGTTATAATTGTATCCAGGTACCAGGCTGCAGAGGATGTCAAAATTTAGATTAATTATCGTTAGTCATTTCCTTATTGTAAATAGGTACAGTTCCATCTCACTGTTATAAATCATAACATATATATATTATAGGTCTGGTTTCAGTAAGTTGTTTGTAAACATTTGTACATGTAGTTTGCATGTATTTACTTGGAAAAAAAGGTTAAAAGGCTTGATTCTACTGACACTGTATATGGCTGGCAAAGTGCTTCATCACCTTTCCTAAAATTAAACTCTGCAGTGATGACAGACTACCTAATCAAGACTAATGATTTATAAAAGGACTTCCTACCTAGAAGGATTATTATGGATCTTGATTTGCTTGAATGGGGCAATAAGTACTGATTTAAAAATAGCCTCAGTCTCATTAACATGCAGAGTGGCAAGGATGAGTTAGAGCAGCTTACACCTAGTTTTAATGAGTCTCTGGAGAAGTCGCCTCTACAATTTGCTGTGCTTATTATGAGTGTCTCCGTCCTGCAAGCTTGATTGGCCCACACAGGTGAAAAGATTTGTGCTCTTAGTGCCAGGCCCATGTTCTCAAGCGCTTTTCTCCTGCTTTCTTCTTCGACAGATGTTGCAACTCCGCACCCAGACAAAAAGTCCATCATCATGTATGTCACCTCACTCTTCCAAGTCCTGCCCCAGCAAGTAACCATTGAAGCCATCCAAGAAGTTGAAACACTGCCCCGGCACACAAAGGTCACTCAGGAGGAACATATTCAGATCCAGCATCAGCATGAACAGCGCTATTCCCAGCAGGTGAGGTCTCCTTTTTCCTGTTAGCAGTTATTGGAAAAAAAAAAGTATACTTTTTCCCCACTGATTTAAAATGGACAACATTATTCCCCCTCACCGTAGTCAGAATCCCATACAGGTATGGAAAAGAGATCTGCCCTACAATGCTTGGCACGAGCAGTTATTACTGTTCTGTGCTTCACTCTGTCCTCTGCGTGATGATTCTGTGGAAATGGGCTTTAAAACACAGATGAGGCTAACCATTTTTGTCACGTATTTGTTTACAATCTGCATAGGAATAAAAAAAGTATTTCTGCAGCATGGAAAATGTTTTCAGCAAGTGGCGTGAGGCACAGTTTGCACCACAGCATGTTGATTATTGTGGCACTCAGCTCTGTTCTTTCTAATGGTGTGACAGTGCTTTGTGATGTTATGCAGAAACAAGAAAAGGGCACAGAGATGTACTGTATTTAAATGAATCGTTTACAGTTTTTATTATTACTGGAAGAACAGCGTTTATAGTGTCTAGCAAGACTTCATTTTCTTTACTGGCTTCTGCACAAGATGTAGCTTACACTTGGAAAATGTATATATAAATATTTAACAAGTTTGCCCAAGGATTAATGAATTAGAGCAATTAAACGATGGGGCTAAGGCATGGATGAAAGAATATGAAGAAAGGTGTATTTTGAAATGAAAGCAATATAATTTTACATGTACAGTACATGCATATAAATTCATAAAGTATAATGCAGTTCCCAGCACTTGAGGAATATACTGTACAGGCTTGTCTATCTTTAGTCTATCAGGGTCCTGGCATTTGGGTTATGCAGACAGTACAGTATGTTACTCTAGGGACCTTACTATTTTACTGTGATTCCACTTTCCACCTTCAATATAAAGATTGGGACTCTCAGCTAACTGGCCAGTGGCTCCTTATGCAAACACCCAATTAATTCATACTGAATATTAATTATCCTGAATTTTATTTTATTCAGCCAGTTGAGCAAGTCTGTGCATGCAAATTGTGCTAGATTTATAAAGCAGGTAAAAATTGTACTCTCTGTTATGGGAGTAAAACAATAATTAGTCTGGTTTATGACGGCTACCAACGTATATGAGCTCATTTAATAAATGTGCACCATTTGTGCAGTAAATTAGGAGTCTTAAATGAAACTGAACATGACACAAATTCAAAAGATGCCATCTCTTCTATAAGTATTAAAGTAGTAGTATTTTTTGTAAGGGAACAAGTCAAGGTTTATTCCATGCTGAAAAGAGAAGAAAAGACACAACATTTCGGCTGTGGAGCCTTCTTCGGGTGATATTTTATACTTCCGTATTTAAGTTTCTAAATCAAGAAAGTGGAAAGTCATACTGTCTTGGTGCTTAAATATACTGTACGTAGCACAGCCTCATTGGTGTAGATCAATAGTTTATTCAGAATTAAAAAATAAAGTCAGCAAGTTTTGATTTTGTCTTCTGTGTTTGTTGTCTGATACTGTACATTACAGCAGTGTCACCCACTGACTGTCACTGTAGTGTTATTGCCTTTGTAAATTGTAAGATACAGTATGCCACACTTTGCAGACTTTAATATAATGTTTGCAAGAGTGCAAATGCAGGAGGTCTCTTTGAGCCTTGGTGATTCTGGGAATATATTTTCTAATAAACCAGAGAAAGCAGTCAGTTCCTGCAGCTTCAAGCCAGACTGAAATCCTGTCTTTGTAGAAGATGAATTTGTGTTGCTATCTGTACTTTAAAAATCTGATTCATAGTAGTCTTTTATTCAGCCATTGTTTTTTGTGAGTTTAATTAACTTTGTGTTGTACTGTATATTTTATTATCACTATCATTGTCACTGTTCAAATAATTACTTTTGTAAGGTATGCATAATTAAATTGAATGCAGCATGAATATGAACCACATATCTTGCTCAAACTCAACATTTGCACTGTATGATTGTTTTGCTGTTTTTTGCAGCAATTATACGTTAGCATTTAAAAATGTATTAAACTGTCATCTAAAACTTATGTACTAACCACCATCAAAAGCAGCACTGCATTAAATTCGCAATGTTATCAGAAAAGGTCTAATACTGTACAGTATGTTCGTAGCGCATGCACTAATATTTTATTCAACAGACATGATGCAGGTGAAGGGCAGCACGGTGCTGCAGTGGTCAGCATTGCTGTCTCACAGCCCTGGCGCTCTGAGTTTACTTCTGGACTTGGGACGCTGTCTGTGCGGAGCTTGCATGTTCTCCCCGTGTTTGTTTGGGTTTCCTCTGGGGGCTCCAGTTTCCTCCCACAGTCCAAAGACACATAGAGTGTATCCTGTCTTGCACCTGTTGCTGGCCAGGACAGACTCCAGCTCTTCCGTAACCCTGAATTGGAAGGAATGGTTAGAAAATGGATGGATAGAGAAGGGTGAATTCATTATAGTGATTAAAACAGGGTTGAGCAGTGTTGAAGAGCCAGGGATCTCCTGTGAAAAGAAAGTCACAATATAGTAGTATCTGTTGCCACCACTTGAAACATCACATGCAAGTCACTGGCGCTATAGGCTTTGCAGCAGGTTGCAGATGCTTGTCTCATTTTTTTTTGGTCCGTGAGCCCAGGACGCCACACATCATCTCAGCTCAAACCATAAATGTTCAACGGGGCTCGAGTCTGGCAGTTGGAGCCTCCATAGCATGAAGTTCACATTCTCAAGAAAGCTGTGCAACAAAGAACTGCAACTTGTCCCACTGAAATAATCTCGTGTCGGGAACAGCACACAGAGAGAGCGGCAAGGGAGGTCTTAGGATATGATCAATGTAGAACTGCCATCAGTCACTGTAAGTGGATTTCTGGAGCGACTAGACATTCCTGCCCAGATCACACTTGGGCCTTCTCATCAATTGGTCTAATACAACAGTAAGCTTATCATTCTGCACATCTGCACCTCACTCGTTAATGTCCATTAAGTTGGTCTGTACAAAACCTTGATTAATTGCTAAGGACTACTTGGCTCCACTTCTGTTGCATCTGCTTGAGGTGTTACTCTTTCTGTACATAGAAATGACAAAAAAGTGTTCTCTCGATAAAAGCGTCATATTGATTTTCACCAGGCCTCACATTTAACAGGTTACATCACCTCATTCTCTGTGTCCAATCAACTCTGTCACCATTCACTGCTTATACAGTAGTCACTCAAGTGTACCACAGTCAGTTATAAATGATCTATTCATTAAAATGATGGCAAAAACTAATCGATATCCAAAATCCATTTTTTTTCTGAAAACATGCAAACATTAAAAGAAGATTCTTTTGATGCTTACGGTGTTTATAGATTTATATTTTTAAGCGTAAAGTACTGTACAGTACATCTTATTCTGAAGGGTGTGTGAGCTTTAAGAAATTGAATTGTCTTGGTATGGACTGTGTTAAATGTTAAAAATCTATCAGCTGGTCAATTTTGTATCCTGTTCCTATGTTGAGTCCTGTGTATTCTTAAGAGCTTTACAGATTCTCTTGGCTTCTGGCAAGTAGCTGTTTACTTTATCCCAAGCTACATGACTGTGTGCATTCTTTTCCTTCTTTAATGTCCTGGATGATACTTTCTTGTTCTTGTCATCAGGTTTATCAATGCCTGTTCTTTTTTTCCTTTTCCTCTTTCTTGTCCTTCTTCTTCTTCCGATCTTTGCTTCCTAGATCACAGTCAGTGTTGCACAGGGCCATGTGCACACCCCCTCTCCCTCTCCTAAGCCGCGCTACAAAAGCTATGCCTACACACAAGCTGCTTATGTCCAGTCACCTGACCAAAAGAGGCGGCGGTTTACTGCCCAGGTCTGTCTTTTTCATTGTTGTGTTTCTGCTTTCTCTTTTCCTATAGGTGGCTGTTTTAAATTGAATATAATTAAAAGCTATTTACTTTCATCATAATATTTAATTCTTAAGTTTTAGAAATGACATCTTGACTTGCCATGGGCATTGTGTGAATTTAACAAGTGACTGTCACTTTACCTTTAGAAGCTTTGCAGTAAATGTAAACTAAGATCTCTCTCAAACTCTGGACCAACTGACTAATCCTAACTCATCCTTTGAACCCGGTGAGCACATTATTGCCATATGTCAGGTGCAATGATGTGTTTTGCTTCTTTTTTTGTCAGTTTTTTCCTGGTGTGTGCTGTCACCCCCAAAATTTCATATTACCCTGTGAGACCTGTTACACATACTGCTTCAAACCTTTGGAATTACATTATTATCAGCAAAAATGCAGTCTTATTCTGCCAAGGGGAACAAAACCAAAAATCCGAAGAGTCAGTGGAAGGAAATCTGCTCTGTTTGTGCCAAAATTAACTCTCCTTCTTGTCTCTTGATTAACCTTTTATTCAAGAAACCTGACCAGCTACCTTTTGAAGCATTCTGAAACCTGTAAAAATTAAATGGTTCTGCTTGCGGCATGATACACTGTACGTAGCACTCCTAATGATAATAAGAATATCCAGCCCTTGAAGCTCGCTGGAGATGTGCTGAATCATTCCAGTGCCATTCAGTCATGTTTAAGCTGTATTCCATTTTGAAGGAGCTAATATTGATTGAAAAACCTTTCCTTTTCTCAGCCCCAGGGGATGCAAAATCCTGACATTCATGGAAATGAGATTTTGTATCTGACTGGATTGTTCACGTATTAATAGTCAGTTGAACGCTAAATATTCATGCCCCTCACAAGAGTAAAATTTTACAATCAACCATTTTTTTCTTCTGTGAATTGGGAACAAACAGACTTCTTTTCATCAGAGATCAGCACTGAGATAAATTATAAAAAGGTCGTTGCACAAGAAGTGATTGAAAGTGGCAGTTCATAAGATTGACGTATTTTTTATTTTCATCTTCTTAGGATAAGTCCTTTAATATTCATAAACGGTTATTGTTAATATAGCTCCACTTTCCATTGACAGTCTCAATGAGGCATAGATTGTTCTCAAATCTATGAAGAAAGCCTGAAGGTTTTTCAGCAAAGTTGATAGGTTATGTCCCATTCTAAAATCCAGTTAAATTTTATTTTATAATTAAAATCCTAAAATGTGTCCTGGCTAGAGCACAATTGGATTCTAGGAGTTGTCTCAACATGTCCAATTACATGATGACAATGAAGATATGTCCATAGGCTCAATACAGTAGGTCTTTATACATTGGTACAATGCTTTGGTCTTTTTTTGTATGTACTGTACAGAACAATAATATATTGTGTATTTTTAGAATCTGAAGCTGTGTTTTTTTTTAATACATTCTGGTGAATAATTAGAAAAACATCATAACTGATGTGATATATTAAAAAAAAGATCTTTTAATCCTTTGCAGTTTGGTATTACATCCCAATTACTGTGACAGTTTCTCTGGTTTATTTTCACATACTGTAGATTTCGTTTAACAATGCATTGTCACAGCATTAGATTTTGCATGATTATGTCATTTTTGTTAGTTTTTAAGAAATAGGCTGAATATAATAGTTGCTCCTCCTCTTAGTGCACTGGTTTGACTGAGTGTGTGTGGATTGCAGTTTCTAGTAGTTCACTTAAAACGCTATCTTTTAGAATCCTAGTTTGAAAAGTTACACGTACTGTAGCAAACTTCAACAAAGTAGTTCAGTCGGTTGAGAATTTGTTGCAAAGCTAATGATGTCGGTACCGCTTGCTTTTTTCTGTTTTAATTTTACTGTTCATATAGTAAACAAATGAAAAAAATACACCCCGGCTTCATTGCGCTTAATCGGTAACTCACCTGTTACTAAGTGCGTAGGTCTCCCTACACTACAACAGAACAGGGTTTGTAGATTATTAACTGCTGTGTTTGACTATACCAAGAGGTGCTACTGTATGTTACACTGAATAAATCTGATACAATCAGGAAACCATCATTGGGATGCAAAGTACCAAGACCACTGTCCACGGGATACAGTGCCAAACTAGGAGATAAATTAGTCCAAAGAAAAACATATTTATTTAGGTACAGTATGTTTTATGTTACGTAAGTTTTCAAATCTGTTTTTTTTCCCCCTCTTCCTGATTAATTTGTGGGTGTTCTGGCTGCTGTAGTAAAATTGCAGTTTTCTCTGCCCAGCTGCCTCCTTTTTTTTAAAATGACTTATCCATAGTGTTGGAGGTATTCTGTGCTATTGATTCGTTAATGTAGTGAGACAGCCTGAACATTCTCCTAATTGTTGAACACCCACTCAATTTCCTGCTCTGCAGCCAGCAGAAGCCCCCGAAGACAAGTCAGCTACCAGCCCGCTGATGGAGGCTGAGGGACACCTGGACAGTTACCAGAGCTCACTGGAGGAGGTGCTGACGTGGCTGCTGTCAGCCGAGGATGCGCTGCAGTCTCAGGGCGACATCTCCGGCGATGTGGAGGAGGTCAAGGAGCAGTTTCACACACATGAGGTGAGAGAGGAGAGGACAGACAGGGGGCAAGCAGTGCAAGTTTCTTAACGAACCACATGGGGCACTTTCCTGTCGCACAATTATGAGAAAGGGTCGGGGCTTTCTCCATAAAGAGCAAGGACAGAAAAACATTGCACTTGTCTAAACGTGTTTTAATAATTTTAAGGTCAGGTTTAATATCTTATATTTGAATGTGACTCATCTGTATAGAATGGTAAGCATCTTACCTCAAACAAAACATGACAGAAATGTAGAAATAAAGTATTAAATTTAAATTTTAGAAAACAAAAGTACTCACACATTTTCCTGTTTTAAATGATTGAATTGAACAGGGGATCCAGTGTTCACGGATTGTCCAGAAAAATGTTTGGTTTGTGAAAAATGTATTTTGTTCCATTTTTTTTTTAAAATCTACCTAAAATAGTAGGTAATCTAATACATAATGAAATATATACCACATAAATAGAAAGGTCTGTATAGAATCTGAGAAAAAAAGAGATTTTGACTCTTTTTAATGGTTTGTTTTAACTGTTTTATATGGGTTGTTGTAGACTTGTATTTCTAAATTGCCAGCATCTGTTGTTCACTGGCCCATCTCTGATGTAATGGGAAGCTCATCATGGTTAATTTCCCCCTTGAGTGCAAGGAGGTTGAAGACCACTGTTTTAATTGTTAGATGCAAATAGACTTACAGCAGTATAGTAAAGACCTAAAGACCAGGTCCTTCTGTTGTCAGTCAATAGCTGCAGCCTCAAAGGAGCAGGGGGATGGTATTAATGAATTAGGTTCATGACTACAACTGTGGCTACAGAGTTAAGATGATACACTATTGTCAGGTCAAAGGCTAAAGTGTTTAACCACATCTCTCATAGGACTTGGAAAAAAAACTGCAATCTACATCCTTTATCCTAAATTTGTTCTGTTTGTGTAATGCATTCCAGATCACAGAAACTCATGAGAAGTGCAACACATTTAAATAATTAAATAGACATATTGCACAAGAAGCAAAAGTAATTAAAAATCAGATTGTATACTTTCGATTAGTATGTTCAGAATGACTAAAGCTGATCTTATTTAGCCTGCTTAAATGGATATATTATAGTTAAACAGTGTATTCATGTTGTTTCAATTATATATTTAACTAAAGACTAATAACCACTGCTAAATGGAAAGGAGATGGCACTGCTGAGAAGTCATTGCTTACACAACACGAACTGTGTCTTTACTTTACAAGGCAACATTATCCAGATGCTTTTGAAACTGCACTACAAAGATATATATTGATCTGAATATATACAGTAGTTACTGTAGTTACAGGCGTATCTGTACATGTCTAATAATAAAAGGGAATGCAATATAACTAATGGAACAATGTACAAGGATTCAGATCTTTATGCTTTTGGGGACATTTGCTCATATTAATTGACATCACATGTTTTCATAATTGTCTGAGATCAATACAGAATGTAACAAGTTGACATACAACACTGAATCAATATTTTAATCTCAGCTGAATTTCTGATTTACAACTTTCCTTGTTTACGCTGAATTATTGTTAATCAATGAGTATTTAGAAAACAGAATTGCACACCCTCCATAGTTCTGCATGCTTACGGCTATACAGCTGTCAGCGTGAATGGAGGGAATGAGCTTTTACAATTTCCTGGTGTCTTAGGGTTCAGTAGCCTGAAGGCCATTACAGTTTGTTACTCAGGCACATATCTATGGATACAACACAGTCCTTTGCTGACTTGTTAAAACATTTATATCTGTGCTGCTATATTTACACATTCTGGTGTTCATTCAGCAAAGTAATTAAAACTCAGTCTATCAACAGACAGCTCTGTATTTGCAATGCGGACCATCATCTACTGCCTAAGATGGCTCAGGGGTCTGATTTACTGAGATATTACAGCAAAATAGTTATTCTTTTATTTGTTGAAAGTGAAGAAATATGGCTACACGGTGCACTGGCAGACGTAAGACTTAAGACTGACTGCCTAAATTAAGAAAAGGTATTAAATCTAAATGATTGTGGAGGTTCCTTGTAGATGTCTGGTTTTTGAAGTTTCCTTGCAATGTTAAAGCTTTATAACCACTTAGAAGGAAGCAAGTTCTGCAGTTTCTATTTGGAGACTTTTACATTGGAAACATCTTTATTTGCTTTAATGTTGTCATAGTGACCTGTTATGACTAAGATCTCCATCTTTCTTTAAATGGCTCAGTCCACAAATGGTATGTCGTTCCCTTAACTAGGTCATCGTAATGGACGTTTATAGTGGCTGCAATTCAATCTAAATTAATTCAAATATTTTCTAAAAGTTTGGAAATAGCAGGTGCAAGTTGTTGTTTACACTGGGAGGAAATGAAGCCATGTGCTCAACAACTAATGTTTCATACAGTAGGTCTATTCACAAAACATCTCTGCTACACACAGAAAGACTTTAAATCACTATATGCTTCTGAATGTTTGATATGCTGATTCACTACTAAAAATATATTTTATCCTATACAAACTTCATATATAATTAAATACTGGGTGCAAAAAGCATTTGTGCGCATGTATGAAAAACAAATTTAAATGTCAGTAATTATGAAAGCAGATTGTTCACATTTATCAGTTCTCTAGTGTGTAATTACTGTAATGCAGCCTTTCTGCATGCTCTGCTCCAGTGTTGGGATGTGTTAATGGCTGCTGATCTCTGCTGATGTTTCAGGGCTTTATGATGGAGTTAACATCTCACCAAAGCAGTGTGGGGAAGGTGCTGCAAGCCGGGAGCCAGTTACTGTCGGAGGGAAGGTTGTCTGATGATGAGGAGAATGAGGTTCGAGAGCAGATGAACCTCCTCAACTCTCGATGGGAACATCTTAGGGTCACCAGCATGGAGAGGCAAAGCAAGTATGTCACAGAATTATTAAAAACTATTGTTTGAATGTTACAATATACTTTTTTCCCCACTGGCATTGAATTGGATTTACTTGTCTTTTTAATAAAAACTGTTGAAACACAAAAATGCAGAACATTAGTATCATGAACCGAAACAATTAATCATTTACATTTACATTTCTAAGTAAAATTCTTACAGTGATGTTTGGTGCAAAGGCCTGAGTGGAAATGCCCCATCTGCAGTGTCTTTTTTTTCTATAAGTGGAGAAAATAATTATCTTTACAGCTTGACATCAGTGAAAAGTACCTCTTATCACAGTAAATCAAGAAAATAAAATGAGCATCATTGTTCCTCATTATGATAATGAATCTTGTTTTCTCTTGTAAATAAAAGTACAGAAAGTTATACCTTATTAAAAAATTATCTTTTTGGCAGTATGTGCTTCTTACTATTTGTTTTGGTAGTAGCTTGTACTGTATGTATGAAAGACCTCCTGGCAAGCTATGTATTCAAGGGTCCACTTTGCCAAAATCCTCTTTCCTCTCATTTACAGTAGCTGTGTGTTGATTAAAAAACAATGATGAGAAAGCAGCTACAGTATCATTACCACTCCTCTCCTTTGCTCCAGAGCCCAGAGACATGTATTAGAAATGCAGCCATCATTTGTTTTCGCTGTTGTTCTGAGGAGCAGCTTCTTGCTGATGGCAAGTTTGTTGGATTCATGCATCAAGCTCAATGTCAGCTGCACCTGGATGGGCTTAGATGTGTTCCTCATGGGTGAAAACAAACAAAGGCAATCCAAGAAAAAGTAGAAAGGCTTCTTGGATTTTTACTGCCAGCCTCCTGGCTTTATTCAGATATGAAGCAAGCTTCTGCTGACAGTAGCAAGGTGAATCCACTCAAACCTTATGTGCCCATGCAGAAATCTTCGGTTCACATGATTTTCACAATTAGAGATCTTAACTCTTTTCAATATACAATATCCAACTGTTTACTTAACATTAATAAAAATGCATGCAGTGATTTCTTTGAAAAAGCTCATAGCATGTTTCTTTTTAACTAAGTTCATTATTATCCATGCTGCAAGATCTGTACAAACCTAAAGGACACTAGTTGGTAGCTTACTCTTTTAGATGCCGATTTACCACTGTTGAAGTTGTTGCTAGTACATTTGGGGTCACAGGCTTCACTGCAGAAATCTTACCAAGGATAGATTTGGAAAATGCAGAAAACTAGATGACAAAGTGAGAAAGCTAAAGGAATCTTGAGAAGATTTTCAAGATATTGAGAAGATGTGGTAAACTGTGCTAGCTCATAGTAGCATTGTTACGTCGGGCCCATGGATGGAAATAATGTAATAAATGGAAATAGAAGGAGGAATGGCAGACAACTGAGATGTGCAGGTGAAGCAGGCAGGAGGGGGCAGACAGGTCTGAGGTGGAGTCGGGAAGGGTTGATGGGTGATTAATGGTGGGAGCATCTGGAAACTGGAATTGGAGGACTGGAAACTGGAAAAAAAAACACAGGATTAACTCCCGGAAGGCCTGGAACAGAGAGCAAACACACACTCATGTTTGACTCAATGTCTCTATGAGGAATGGTTTAAATATTGTGTGAGGTTCCCTAACGAGGCTGATGAGCTCAGCCGGATCTCGTTAGGGATGGCCCTGACGAGCTCCTTCCGCGTGTGGAATGCGCTGTGGAATTTGATACAGTTGATGCAGGAGCATTGGAGCTCATCAGGGCATCACAAGTACAATAAAGGAAATGAGCTCATGGGAAAAAGTTCTTTAACACAAACTGTCAGAAAAAAAAATCTATTGTGTTCTTGCCATTTTAGAAGGATGGAATGTTGCAGAACATGGGCCTAAAGAACAAAAAGTAGCTTTTGGAAGCGCTGCCCTGAGGCCTGCTAGTCAAATAGAAAGAGAATTGCCATAACTGACAATAATTTCATTGTTGCTCGGATAAGATCGAATGAAATTCATCATTTATTACAACGCTGGCTCACTTTCAACACAGACTCTCATGACAGTGGAAGGAAGGGTGACAGGCGACGGAGGCAATGCGGCAGATCTAGGTCGTTTCACTGTTATTAGGCCAATTGATTGGTGGATCCCATCCAGCTGTTTCATGAAGGAAGCCAGGGTATCAGCTTGCACAACATACAGTAGCTAAGTAGCTTGTTCCAGATGCGTACTCAACACTATCTGTGAAAAATGCCCCCTGTTCTCAATTTTAAATGCACTTCCCCTTCCTACCTCTTACTCCCTTTACCTTTCTTTTGAGCCTTAGAATGAATATGATCACTCTTTCCTCCAATGATTCCCAGAAGACCATCCCAGGGATCTGTACTAGGATCACTATTCTTTCTCCTTTACTGTGTATTAATTGATCTAGATTCTGATACAGTTTGCAAACTAACCACATTTGCAGATGATCCTGAAATAAGAGGAACACTGTAAAAGCAGCAAATTAAATTTTAAAAGAGGCAGATATTCTAGACTTTGCACACAGCTGGAAGCTTAAGTTTAATGGAGGAAAGTTCAAAAGTATTACACATAGGTAGCAAAAACAAGCTATAAATGCAAAATGGAAAACACTGAACTTTAAACAACTGTGAAAAAGAAATGTTTTTATGTTAGCAAATTATTTACATATTCAACAATGTCAGGATATGTAATACAAAACACCGAATTTTAATCAATTTAATCAATTCAAACAAACTATTATGTAGGTTAAAATAGCACAATACAAAGTAAGACCTCAGATATTAAGCAACATTTTGGTCTCCACTTAAAAAATATATATTATTGCTCTGGAATCAAAGAGCAACAAAATACATTCTAGAGATGTCCTATGCTGGCAGACTAAAGGAACTGAACCTTTTTCTTGAGAGCAGAGCAAAACTATGAGGGGTATTCAAAATTAGTATTCAAAATTCAAACAAGGCAAGTCAAACCAGTGGTCAACTTGAGAATAAAGAGTAATATGTGAACCAGAAAATACAAACAGAAACTGCGCATTTAAAACTGAGGAAAGTAAGCAGCTCATTATACAACGGTTTGTGGAAAAAGCAACCCAGCCATGATGTTGAAGCTGAAACAGTGGTGTCAGATCTTTGGATCAGTTAGCTACTATCTACCAAACATTTTTATATTCTTATGGTTCCAGTTTTAGAGTAACAGTATCTTTTTAGTAATATGTGGACCAAAATTGTACATAGTATTTTAAACAAGGTTTCTGTAGAAGTCATACAGTATGTGCAGTAAATTCTAATCCTCATATCTAATGCAAACAGTTATTAAACAGGGAAACTTGTTTATTTTTCTTAGTACAACATATAGAGTACACCTGTTAAAGTTTCAAGTTCTGCAGCACTCCAAACAAGCTAAACACGTATAAAACCACTCTCACAAATTCTTCACACAGTGTTTTGAAGGATGAAACCAATAAGTCTTTTCAAAAGTAAGGCTTTAGAACCACAAAATAATGAGGCATATGAAGTAGTTACTGGCTCTTCTGCCCGATTGGAATCATATACTTTAACACTTCTTAAAAACATACAGTGCATACAACCCCAATAAAACAGTTTTCTGCTGTCTTTGAGATAGACAGACAGGCGTTAATTAGAATGGCTAATGTACCTTTCATTGTTTTATATTTGTTGATTTTTGCCTTCTCATCTTTGCACTGCTAATTATCAGGAAAATATCTGTATTCTCAGAGGAGTCTGGTTAAAAATAAGACTCGGCATAATACTTGCTGTGTCCTGTGGATTTCTTGACAGTTTCCTCCAGGAAAAAGCATGTTGTCCAAATACAAGATTAATAAGGCAGCATGGGGTGGAATGTAATGTTTAGAATTTGGACTCCTGCAGGACAGTGAACAGTGCATTTTAATAATTTAATTTTCTGATGGAAAAAGTATGAAAATCTCTGTGAAATTAGTGTATTGTGAAATGATATTCTGGCAAAGGCAAGCTGAGAGTGCCCTGAGATGAATGAAAGAATAAGCTTCTCCTCATGAAACCTTTTTTAGCTGATTACAAAGCAGAGCAGAGAAAGCATTGTTATATTTGGCCAGGAGGCACACATGGAACTGCCGTAATCAGTACGACCCTGTCCTCCCTGAAAAATGAATATTGCATGTGTTTCCACTCTTAACTCTTATTGATTAACTGTGCATTATTTCAGTTTATCTAACAGACAAGATAAATGAAATTAAAATCGTTTTGTCTATTTATGGTTTTTAAAGCTGCATGAATGAACACATTACTTTATTGTGATGCATTTAGTAGTGGAGTGGGACTTCAACTCATAACTATGTTGCTTTAACCCTTTATATACAGTAGTTGTTTATATACAGTATAACGTTTGTATACAGTATAACTTTTTATGGCTTGAATTTTTGTTTTTCTGTTAGAAGAGGACATGCTTGTACATTTCAACAATTCTTGTTTTGATAGCTGTTGCACAGCTTTTTCCATTAGGACCCAGAATTCCCAGAGGTCTGTCTGTGGCTATGCTGAATATACCCATGATGAGTATTTTGATGATGTTAGGTTGTCCTACGAATGGTTTGTCAGTGATTTACATTCATAGAATAGTGATTCGTTTTTTTCTCTCTGAGCTGCAAACTGACTCAAGAGAAACAAATACCTTTTTCACGTGTGTTGAAATTAAAAAAAGTGTTTTTTCCAAACTTCCTAAAGAAAGCTTTGCAAAGCTTTGAATTTTGCCAAGATTCATTTTTTATTGAGTACAATTCACATGTGCTTCTCCGGAAACTGAGCTCTGACCAGCATCTACTTTGATTCCACAGTCTAGTGTCTTTTGACAGTACCTTGTAATACCACCAGGCTTTACAGTACTGCAGCTGAGAAAAACAAGCATTGGTTAAGTTCACTCTGTTTTATACTTATTTGTATAATCATACAAATTAGATATTCCTCAAAAGTGATGCCCTGTTAATAAAATGTCACACGTTTCATTAGTGCCAAGTGCATTAATTGTTCGCTGAGCTAGTAAAGTTCCTCTTTGCCTTAAGTTGACTGCTCCTCTTTAGATGGCGTGGTTCAAAACCAAACTCGACTGATTTACTGACACTTCTTTGTGAAATGTTACTCTTTTATTCCCAATGTCCATTTCTGTCGGTGGCTCCTGCAGTGCTCGTCTCAGTTTCCACGCTGTCGGGGTGGCAGAGATGAATTGGCTGTCCGGAGTGAAAAAAGCCTCAGCCTTCAGGCAGACTTGTCTGTAAATGAACACCCCGCTTGTCTTAGTGTCAGAAAGCTCAATCATCCCCTTTCCTCTCACGATAATACAGTCCTAGAATGTGATGTGTTCTTCAGTCATCTGTCGCTCTCTTTCCAGCTGATGGAATCCCTATCACCCATCATGTACTCTGGCATTGTGAGCGCCATCAACTTCAAAGTGGAGATTTAACACTGAACTGTGTAGCTGCAGAGTAATACGGGGCTAGAAAATATCAGACTGAGGTCTTCCTGGGCCATGACAAATATCAATAGGTGACAGATTTGAAGGACCTGTAATGTACTTCACTGTGCTTTGGACCACTGCTTATTTTATAAAAATATTTGTAATATGAATGTTGATGTGTGTAAAATATATCATTGTCTGGGAGCCAAATTTATAGAGGCAGCTGTGTTAAATAGGCTTTGTCAACCTGTGTGGCCTGACATTTTGTCTGGATGTGAAAAGAGCACATTAGTTCACTTCAAGCAGGGCATAGAGCACATCATAAGTTCTCATGAAGAAAAATATTAGTGTGCATTTTCAGTTATGGAAAAAGGTATCACAGATATGTCAGTGCTTTGACATATAAAGGCAGCAGGCTGCCTTTATGAACCTGTATCAGTGCTCCTTAAGGGAAGATACAAACAGCTTCACAAAGGAAAGACTTTAGTTTTATAAATTGTTTGTGGGAGAGGACTTACTGAAATTAATTAAATGTTATGTCATAGAACATGCCATAAAACTCCCCTCTTAGTTATTTGCCTGATGAATAGGGGGTGTTAGATTTAAGTCTTCTTTAAATGTATTTCTGCACAGAATGTAAGCAAAACCTAAACACTGCTAAGTTCAGTAAATTAAAGAATTGAACAGTGACTTATTTAAATTTATTGTTTTTAAAGCTGCTGTAGTCTGTAATTACCTATATAATTTTTCTGTCTCAGTATGTGGATATTTACTCAGACATATTTCCCAGTAATTTATTCTGTTTTCCTTCTGTGGCTATGATGTACCTTTAATAGTAAATATAAGCCAAGATATTATTTTGTTTTCTCTGGGGAATCCAAAACTATTTTTTCATTAAATTTCGCTAGCTTGATAACTTAATCCTTAATCCTCAATAATAGGTGTATCTATTTCGGGAATGCAAACATGCCAGTTACAGTGTTCTTTTAATAACCCTGCCTTCCATGGAGGCATAAATAATTATTTTAAGAGACGTTTTTATCCCTGTACTTTTCAGATTGAGAGGATATTTTTGCTTGCTTTTCCAATTCTGATATCCCAGGTTTGACATTCTTTCCACCACAGTGAAATTAATCTTCAAATTCTGTGCTGAACTGCATTTATTTAGGGTTTGTATGCAAAAGTCAGTGCACTTTGAGTGACATGAGTTAATTCATAATATAAGCGCCTGTCACCTCCTTTCCTCAGGCTACACGAAGTTTTAATGGATTTGCAGCATCAGCAGCTGAAGCAGCTCAGCGATTGGCTGGCGGTGACAGAGTCCAGGGTCAAAAAAATGGAGACACAGCCCCTTGGACCAGATCTGGAAGACATTAAGCATCAAGTAGAAGAACACAAAGTATGGTTGTGCATTATTCTCGTTCGACTACACTGTCTATTGAAGGCAATTTGATATCCGTGCACGTGGGAAAAACAGGAGATGCATCATCTTAGCTTGCAGAAATTTGAAATGTCTTCAGTTCAACATTTACTGCCAAGCTTTCACCATGTACTCCATCCCAAGAGAACACCAACACTTACACTACCATGAGCTTCCCAATGCCCGTGTCTTTTATGTTCATGAAATGCACAGCATATGATCTCGAAACTCAGTTGTCAATGGAAGATCGCTAGAGAGATGACATTATGTAGTCTTGCACATCATGTGCTGGGTATATCCAGCCCAACAGGGAAAATGAGCTGCATGGCCTCCCCTGTTTTATTCCTTCTTTATTTTCTTGAGGTCTTATGATTTGGAATCTCAATAGAAGATGGCACTGCTGTAGATACAGTAGAACACGTGACAGATAAAACTTTTAACCCTGAAAATTGTAATTGAGCAGTCTTGTTATTACTTTCCCAAGCACCGATTAGCCTTCCCTTTACAATGTGTGCATTAATTTTAAAGTCTACTGTACGTGGCATTGCCTTTTTCTGTAGTTACTCCAAGAAGATCTGGAAATGGAGCAGGTGAGGGTCAACTCATTAACCCACATGGTTGTCGTGGTGGATGAGAACAGTGAAGATGGCGCCACCGCAGCCTTGGAGGAAAAACTGCAGGTATTGGCTCTTCATACCAACATACAGTAATACTTAGATCTTTATCATTATTAATTCTCTGCGTTTGGGTAGGGATTTTAATCCCAATGGTTTTCAAAGCATTTTTTAAATACCACACTCGCTTTGTTCCCCTCCCCCCGTTCCCAAAATTCCCCTGCTTGGTCAGATGTCTGGATCTTAATCTAGACAACATTTCCAAAACTCTCAATGATGGAGATTCTTGAAGATACAGCATGGCTCAGTCTGCTCCCAAGAGAAAAATAGTTCTGCCTCACACTATGTCAAACAAACATGTCTGAAATGCTGGCAAAGAAAAAAGTCATTCCCTTTTCTTTGCTTTCCTAGTCTTGTTTCAGAAAAAAACTTTCCTAGTCCTGTTTCAGAACAATAGCTATTTAGAGTGTGCTCGTGGAGTTCTAATTTAAATTCCAGGTCTTTAATTTTTACACCAACTGCATTTTTTAAAATGAGAGAAATTATGTAGTGTAGAAAATTGTGTGGTTTTGCTCCTAATGAGGCCTTCTATCGCATCTTGTAAAATTGAAGGACTACTTACTGAGCCTTGATTAGAAGAAATTTGATTTTCAATCCAAAATGTTCAGTTTGTATTAAAATGTAACTTGAAAGGGTTTATGCTGTTAAACCACCGTCTTGAGGGTTTCTTCAGACCTTCTTCATGTATTGTGTTAGAGAGATATGCAGTCTCAAAGATCTATTGTCTAATAGTTCAATAATGGCAGAATGTCCAAATCCCAAAATTGAAACAAAAAGAGGTTAGGATGGGACAATAAAATTCATTTTAGAGTACAATTCATTACATTAATAAGACATATGCATTAAGCACTCACCAAGCATCAACTAGCTCACAATCAGATGTATTGTACATGTGAAAAGAGCAACAGACGTGCCATTCTTTGACGGGTCATGCTGCATGATCCATCTAGTACTGGATTAAATTCATATTGGCACATATTCAGTTATCATTAGTTCATAATGATAGTCAGAGAGGTCCAATACCCCTTTTGCCAGTGAAGTAAAGACATCTGGGTCAGCAGTTGTAAGGGCCATAAACCAAAATAAAACCATGAATGCAGTCCTTCTTTCTCCATTACCAACTACCTCAATAACAGAGAATAGAGAGTTATAGTGCATTAAAACCAAAGCACCATGAATAGATGCTTGTATAAACTGTTTCCCATCCTATATAGCACAAACAGAAGTTGTCTCTTTCTTCCTGAATGTTATGTTAATTTCAGGGTTAATAAATAAGGATGTAAGGCAGAGGGTGATTGATATAAATTATAGGATTGTGTAAAAGTGGAAAGTAGTGAGAGTTGAGCATCTTCCAGTGAAGTCATCAATAACGATATTTTAATCACAAAATTCTGTATGTGTTCTCCCACTATATCTGCCATTGTAGGAAGAGCATACAGTAACAGCATATAAAACTAAGGAACAAGTAATAGGTTTATTCCACGCTGAAAAAAAGAAGAAAGAAAACACAACGTTTCAGCCGTAGAGCCTTCTTCATGTGTGAATAAAATAGCTAAAATGATTTTTAATGTTGAAGAAAAGAGATTCGCATCTAATCTGAAGGCTCCCTTATGGCAATACTGTACAGTAAGTGTTTATGAAAAGTAAAGTAAGTAAGTTTTCATATTAACAATGAACCAGTTAAAAAATGAAGCCATCATTTCAGTCAGGGTTTTTTTATTACAAAAAGGAATATAAGTTATGTTCTCAAGACACTCATTAAAATGAAATAGAAAGCCTTTTCGCTCTTGTGAGCTGTCTCAGTATGTCTTTAAGTTGCAGGTCAGCATTATGAAACTGTACCAGCTTCTTCACATTACTCTGCGTTCCAATCATTAACAGCTTCACTGGCAGTACTAGAAAAGAGATCGGGTGCTTGTCTTGTAGTACATGTTTTTGTTTGAAGAATGATCTCTGCTTTCAGCACCTGGGAGAAAGATGGGCGGACATCTGCAGGTGGACGGAAGAGCGGTGGATTCTTCTGCAGGAAATCCTGCTCAAGTGGCAGCACTTCACTGAGGAGCAGGTCAGGCGCTTTCGGGCTTTCCGTTCTTTCCTGGATGTACAGTACAACCACTAACAAACTGAGAGAGCAAAGAGGCATGTCGCATGTCGCCTCAGCAGGTTCAGGGATGTGCTAACATGTTTAGAAATATTCTTGTTAGAGTCAACAAAAGCATTAGAGATTGGCTTTTATTGGCTGACTATCTGGAGATCTACTGTATGTGGAGAAAAGCTATCCTGTTTTAATCAGGTAGTTCAAGTAGGGAGCCTGCAAGGGAACAAGGTAAAGGTTTATTCCATGCTGAAAAGAGGCTGTGGAGCCTTCTTTGGGTGACTCATATATGACTACACATCTGAAGAAGGCTGTGTAGGTATGGTGACCAAACATTGTATGGTGTATGGTGACCAAAAATTAATCGTCTTCCTGATGAGGTCTTCTAGTACATTGTAGACCAAACTTCTTGTCTTGATGAGAACATAGATACATTTACAAGAACACCACAATTGTTTTTGTGTGTACAGTACTGTACCTCCCTGCGGTTCAGATGCACTCATGTGTGATGTACATGGTGTACGGTATGTTTCTTCTACCAGTGTGATTACTTTGCACTTATCAATGTTGAATTTCATTGGCCAAGTGTCAGCTCCGTCCAGGATTTTGTAACCCCCTTTCTGTGTTTGCCACTCCCCTATTATAAAGGCATCAGTAAAATTGACTAGTTTTTCTAGCTATACCACAATCTAGATCATTGATAAAGATCAATAACAGCTACCCTCCGAAAATAGATCCTTGTGTCGCACCAAGATTCACATCTGCACACTAAGAGGTCATGCTCCTTAGAGATACTGTAACATGCTCTTTCCAGTTTTTAACCATGTGCATCATTGTGCATATTTTACCTTGGATTCCTGTGTATTTGGCAATCAATCCTTTAATGAGGGAGCTTGTCATAAAACAGATTATGTCATGAAACAGATATCTGTCATGTCATATGCTTTAGTGTTATCAAACATTTGCTTGTTTGAAGAATTCTAGTAACTTAGTTTGGCGAGATCTTCCCTTTCTAGGCTTGCGTTGGTTGTCTCTAAAACCGACTGTGTTTTCTAAGTATTCTTCTAATTGAGCTCTAGCTATCGTTTCTGTAACTTTACCAGTAACAGAAGTAAGACTGATTGCTCTGTAGTTTCCTTGTTTCCTTGTTCAATTCTTTCCTCTTTGTGTGGATTGGTGTTACATTTGGAATTTTCCAATGTTTGGTTACCATGATCCCATTCTAAGTGAGAACTGGAATATTCTACACTAGCTACAGTTTTATGAGTAGCACCCTTGATTTCCTTAAGTATTCCTTAAGTATAAATACCATCAGGTCCTTTGTTTTATATTTTTGTCCTAGCCCCAAAAGAACCATAAATCATCAATTGTCTTTTCTTTATGAGCATAAAATAAAACAAGAATTTTTCTCCATATGCTTGAGGCTCTTCCACATTAACACAAGAACTCCTACTGTTGTTATTTAAGTGTTGCTATTACTAAAACAAGGCTTAGAGAACAAAGCCATATACAGTATGCACATCAAAGGAAAAAAAAACTTTCATACTGTATCTTCATTTCATTTCATATGCTTGTACAGAGTTCTATACCAAGAGATGTCCAAATATTTAAATAAATCTAGAGCCTAAAATTAGATAATTAATGTATTAACTGGCCTAAAATTGGACAGTTTGCTTATTATATAGCTGGCGTCCTAAGATAATGCATAAATTAGCCAAATGCCATTCATAAATTATGTAATGTCCTTGAGACAATAAAAACCCCAATGCAATTTCAGAAACTTCTTTTACGTTTATGTGATGAAATTCACATAAGATGTGCTGATTTTCTGTATATTTCATAATTTGGTTGTTCTTAATGAAACACTGTGAAATGATGCAGACTTCATTATGTACAAGAAGTTGAAAGGTCTGGAGATTTGTTTTGACATTGTTTTTCTCCCTTCTTGTTTTCTGTATGTTCTCTTCTCTGCAGTGCCTATTTGATGCCTGGCTAATGGAAAAAGAAGAAGCAGTTAACAAGATCCAAACTAGTGGTTTTAAAGAGCAGCAGGAGATGGTGGCTAATCTGAGGAAATTAGCGGTAAGCACTATAAAAAGTCATAATAAATGGCATATCGTTTTTCCTAACACTGAAGAGCTGCCAAGCAGCGGATTGATTTGATCCTCGCTAAATCTCACAGGATAATTTTTCTTAGGAAATCTTAAGAAAAATAAGAAAAATAAAGTTAAGTTTTGAAATCAGAGGGGTCATTTTAGAGTTGTTATAGAGAACAAGGAGCAAAAACTGCAAGCAAAGAAAGCAGTATGACCCGAATATTTTCCTTCCTCTATGTAGGTGTGTGTTTATATTGATTTTTGTGTCAGTACTGTAGTTGCAGGGCAGAGGAGTTGAGGAATAATAGTGCCTGTCATTATATCCTCTTAAATTTTGTTAATGTGCTTAAGTCGTAAGCCTTTACATTAACATTTTCACTTCTTACAGGTACATCTGAAAGAGGATTTTTTTTCTGATATAATAAGTGCATAAGAATTAACTATGACTTAGTGTCATAGCTGCCAGTGCTGATACTGCTTTGATGTACTGTGTACCACACAAACACAGTATATCCAGTTTGTTGTGGGTTGAACTCAAGACATATATTCATATATATAGACCTATATTCAGAACTCTTGGGTGTTTAAATCTGTATGGTTTCCCAAAGGAATTTAAGCACTTTAATTGTTTCAAATCTGTGACCCATGGTACAGTACTTATCATCTGTTGCCAAACTTTGTTTGGCAGCTCACCAGTGTTGCATCTGGAGCAGCATTCACTGAAGTTATACTGTACATTCAGATTTTCCTTACTTCAGCATCAGAGAGATAGGCAGTTCCTTATACAGCTCTTAAATTAGCGTTGATCTCTTTTTTGAGTTCAGAAGGTTTCAGAATATTTAATTAAATGAAATGTTCCATTTGCCTAGTACCCAGAGAAATGAAATACTGTTGTTGGCTAAGGATGGCTACGGTATGTGTATGCAGGTCCCACACTGAAAGATAGTTTTCCCTAATACGGACCTCAGTTCTTTCATGCGCAGCACTGTACTGTATACAGTATGTGCCATCGCCAGATGAGCCTCAGAGTTGGGATTCATTCAAGACCCTACCTTTTCCATATGGTTCTTGTCTCCATTGATCTGCATACCACAGCTGTATAGAGACACCTGTATCAGATACTTGAATCAAAGTCATCACATGCTGATATTTATAGACCTTCCATGATGCTTATTTATGTTAGCAGCCACAGTTGCACTATAGGAATGATGCCTCAGGCTCCTTCCAAACCTGACGATCCTGTCACGGGGCTGTTACATGAGGTCATTCATTGCCACTTCCTGCAAGTTGTTACTGCCGCTAGAGTTTACCAAGTGCCCTAGGAACTTCACACTGCAGCGCTTTTGCTTGTCATAATCCCAAGGGAATTCTCCCTTTTATTTCACTGAGCTATAGTTTCATAATTTAAAGCCAGCAGGCCTGTGACCTGTTTATAGGAGCAGATTGTACATTGGTTTTCCACATACTCCCAGCGGCACATTCCCCATGAGACATGAGTATGAAATTATGCTTTGTGGTAATTACACTGTATTACTCATATTGCCTAAAGTACTACAGTATGTACTGTACTGTATGATGTAACAGACAGGTTCCCAGCATTTGAAACAGCTTTATTCTCCAATTAATTATAGTGTGTTAGTGTCTCCATACTACGACTACTACTGCTAATACTACCACTAGTACTACTACTACTAATAGTAATGATAGTCTACTGCTACTCCTGATAGCCGTGCTGTACCAAACAGAGCCGTGTCACTCTATACACATACTGTATTGTAGTATTTCACGCCTTCTAGGTTTTGTTTCGGAGCTATAATGTTCCATTTTTGTCCTAGACCATTGTAGGCGTTTGAGTTTTGTAGGCTGCAAGAGCATACAAAGCTATCACAACGTCATTAATAAAGTGTTCCTCCAAGGCTATTACATGTCAGTATAATCCATACTTATACTGTAGATATCTTTTGTGCAATTGGTACAACTGTAGAAAAGATTTCCTTTGTTGGTTTTTTAAAATAGTTTTCGGTAGTTTGGTAGTTTTAATATTGTCTTTAACCTAGGCTTGGGTCATATGCATATGATTTTTATACTTTCTTTTTCAAACCTGTGAGACCCCAAGCTTAGCTTTTCTTTCTCAGTTTCCTTCTAGTGGAATGTGTTCAGAAACACAAGACAGTCATCCCAGTGTTTTGATACTTTTCAAGACCAACGTTTGATATGTGTATTAGCTTTTAGGATGCTTTTAGAAAGAGGATCATCACATAAAATTCATTCCTCCTTAGATCTGGTGTGTGGGAGCACATACTGTACGTATTGCTGTTTTATCAGTGGGGCAACACAAAGAGAATTCCCATAAACTCCCACATAAAGATAATGTTAATGATAATGTCCTTGAAGTATAAATGACTTACATATGTTTTATAATGACATATGTATTTTTAAATAATAATATATGGCTAAACACACAGTATTTGTGGATTTTCATTTTTGTGTAGTATGGAATACTAAGTAAAACAGAGTGAGAGGTAATGCAACATTCCTACAGAAATGATAATACAAAAGTGTGTGTGCATGCGTTAAATTAATCCTATATTATAAAATTAATGTGGGAAATATACAGTATTTGAACAGGTTTCTCGCTGAAAGGGTTTATCTTCATCCATTGTGCTTTGGGAATCATTGGATTATATATACTGTAGAGTAGTCCAGTTTTCTTAAGCCTCAGTGCTGGACAAAGACCATGAGTAATGTTCTCTACGTTCTTGAGGAAATTGAGCCATTGTACAACATTAAATTTTAGACAGCTGCCTGAGCTAATCTGAATTCAGCAGTATCCTTTATAGTGGCACATTATGTCTGTCAATCAGCTCTTGCCTAAATATAAAAGAAAGTGCCCTATTATATTTCCAAGGATAATTTATTTTAGGCTCTGCCATTTATCATAATATTTATTTTGTTTCCCATCATGCACATTTAAATGTATTTTGTGGTTCTAATGTCAAGCAGTTACTTCTTTTCACAACTGAAACAATATATTATTTTCATATTTCTTCATTTGTATGTTACTGAAAGTACTGCAGATACTGTACAGTAACTATTTTACAATACTGAAGTACTAAAATATTTTTTAAAAATACTAAACAATACTACATTTTATAGGAAAACAACATTGAAACAACTATTGTATAATTAGGAGGCTCACGTATTTAAAAGCATCTTATTTAGCAACATATGCATGTTGAATTATGTTGGGTTTATTATTCTCATTATTATTCTAATTTGAGCTATATTGCAAAAGAATATATGTTTCCCATTCATATTAAGTACTGTATAAGAGACTTATGGCTGCTAAAAAAAGACTTGTTTTAGCCATTGTCTTATTGGGAGAACGCAGGATATATTTGAAATATTATGAAAATACACAGTGATGTCTGTATTCTGCAGGTTATCTGGTTATTTTATACTGAAGTACAGTAAATTATCCTGCTAAGTGAATATCCTGGGGTGGTATATCCTGAGGTGGCGCTGTGGCTAAGGATCTGTGCCTGTGGCTGGAAGGTTGCTGGTTCAAATCCTGCAGCTGGCAGAGGAATCCTACTCCATTGGGCCCCTGAGCAAGGCCCTTAACCCCAGCTGCTCCAGGGGTGCTGTATAAATGGCTGACCCTGTGCTCTGACCCCAAGCTTCTCTCCCTGTATGTGTCTCATGGAGACCAAGTTGGGGTATGTGAGAAAAGACAAATTACTAATACAAGAAATTGTATATGGCCAATAAAGTGATCTTATCTTATCGTATCATTATATGCACTGCTGTAAGCTGCACTACATGCTGTTGAATTTCTGAAAGTGCTGAACATTTCTACTGCTTTCTTATATTTTAAATGTTTTGAAAGTCCTAAGGAAAATAAGATTCTCAAATTTTTAATGCACATGGTGCTTTTATTATGCTTATCCATTTTGGCATTAACATTTAAATGAAATATTCATAATGTCAATTGGAATACAGTAATTACATTGCATTTAAGAATGACACGACCTTCTCTGACAAATCTGACAAATCTTATGCTTAATTAAAACTACAAAACAAACCAAAAAAAAACATCTACATTTTTCCATTTATGGATAAAACTATTATTTTTTCTTTTTCTCAGGGCCTGGTAAAATATTGGTTGAATGCACTATAGCAACAGTCATTCATCTTATTTATTGACCCTGTCATTACTGTGCTAAATAACTTTGGCTTTGCAAACACTAATATGCTGTCAGAAAATAAACAAAAAACAACAAACAATTAACCTCTGCATTAATGCACCTCATAAGAGAAACAAATGGCTGGTTATTTCTGTAAATTCCCATGGCGTGTCTACTCCATGAAACAATATGATGCTGTAATTGCTGATGGGCTCAGTTCTCTTGCTGGATGGGTTTTTGACTGATGGTCCTACTTGGCAGATTCTGAAGGGGGACCTGGAGATGAAGAGACAGACCATGGACAAGCTGTGCTCACTCAGCCAGGACCTGTTGTCAGCTGTGCGAAACAAGGATGTAGCCAAAAAGCTGGAAGCCCGTCTGGAGAATTTTGCTCAGCGATGGGACAGCCTGGTGCAGACCTTAGAGAAGAGCTCCTCACAGGTGTGTAAATAGGATGAAGTCTTTCTCTGTTTCCTTTACTGTTCTTTTCTTTCTCCACTTGAATGAGCATGTACTACACTCCTGGGCAAGGGGACCAGCAGCAGCATACAAGGTCACTCTAAGTGCTAAAAGAAACTTGGAATGGAATGGAAACAGGCATTTGGTGTTCTAATTATTAAGTATGTCTTGTCTCAAGCAATACTTGTTTGATATTGTGCTTTAAGCCCTCCTCAAAAGCCATTTAATACAGTGTGGATATTTCAGAAAGAAATAAAAAATAAAATGTAAAATGAGAAATTATTATAATTATTTCTCTGTAAAACGAGAAGACGATTTGAATGTCTGTTGAATTAGCATAATATTAATAGTCCTTACCTTTAAGTACTGTAATATTAATCAGAATGAAACAAAAATACTGTACAAGGTGAGGCCACAGTCAGCAAATATGACCTACTGAATTGGCCACAGAGGAGCATGTTCTAGTTTGGCATCAACAAATCTGTTATGAGAGATCAGCCAAGTCATGGGAATGGCAAATTGAAGAAATTAACTCTTTCATATTGGGTTGTCATTATTGCACAAAAGAAATGCAACATTGGGGTCTATTTTAGTTTTTAAGAAATTACAGATCAGAGAATCATAATAGGTATGCAGTATGAATTGTGAGACACTGTCAAATGTGTCAAAGTTAGTATGGAGTTTGACTTCCTTAAGCATTATACAGTATATCAGGTAGAAAAATGGCTAAAGTAAGACCTCAACATAGTTTTTCTTAATGTCCCTTAATGACACTATTAGATCAAGGACTTTCTGCTGTATAAACAGACAGCATACACTACCACACCACAACATCTCCAAATAATGTTTTCCATCATACAGTACCTTTCGAGGTAAGACAGCACTCGTCACCTCTCGCTGCCCCCCACAGAAGATGGAGATTTCATCTCGTAATTGTCAGCCTTATCAGTGAATGGCATCCATGCATGCAGATCAAGTTAATGTACTGTACGTAGACGGGAGGCACTGTGATTCTGCTGATGAAAGGATTGTTTCGTCCTTGAGTTTCTTGAACCCTGCATTCTGAAGACAGTTGCGCAGATGGAAATGCTAGTTCTGAGCTGACGCTGTGACCCTCTGCCTTCTAGGACATAGCCTGTCGATCACAGAGCTGTGTTCCAGGGCTCTCTGGTCTAGCCTGCTGATTGATAAATCTGCAGATCATCTCGTTCTCCGAGCTTCTTCTCTCTCAGTCCTGCGTGACTTTATATTTTGCTGATCTTGTGGTAATTGAACTTGTAATTCATGTGGTATTTTTATACATATTCTTGATTAATTAATTCTGGCAATTTTAGCTCAACTCAAATACTGAACACTGAGTATCAGCAGATTTTATGAAATCGTGTGATAATAGCTCAGGATTTTTTTTTGTTTTCTAAGGAACAATTAAAAAGGTATCTACATACAAGCAATATTATGTACTGTATGTGGATCTTGGTCATTGCTACTGTAACGCACGGGGGCTCCGGCGGGCGCCCTTGCCGCATCAGGTCGGCCCCACACCGTCCGGGGCTCGAACCCGGGACTTCCGCGTCTCTCTGCAGCGACCCAGCCCCGTGAGCTAAAGAGAGATCTCTATCCAGCCCAGTAGCTGTAGTCCTGCTATCATAGGGAAGGGCGGTGACGTCACCTGCTCTGGTACGCCGGCTCTTACACAGTACCTGACGGCCGTAAGCGTTACACTCTCCCCCGCTTAAATCGCCGTCCCCGGCGAAGGGCTATCCCATCCCACTTCTGACACCAATGTAACGCACGGGGGCTCCGGCGGGCGCCCTTGCCGCATCAGGTCGGCCCCACACCGTCCGGGGCTCGAACCCGGGACTTCCGCGTCTCTCTGCAGCGACCCAGCCCCGTGAGCTAAAGAGAGATCTCTATCCAGCCCAGTAGCTGTAGTCCTGCTATCATAGGGAAGGGCGGTGACGTCACCTGCTCTGGTACGCCGGCTCTTACACAGTACCTGACGGCCGTAAGCGTTACACTACAATTGTCATTGTACATGTAAGTCAATATACAGTATTTAAAGAATGTTAGACATGGGCAAACAGTAAAACTTAGACATTTCTAGATACTACTACCATTTTGGTGTGAATTTGGTAGAACAATTATCTAGAAACTGTGAAATGTAAATTAATAGTAATCTGCAATAAAAATGACTGAAGGGAATTTTAAAAGACTCCAATAAGAATAAATGCCAGGAAATGGCACTTCATAGTTGCTCACACAAAGTACTATACTTTGCTTATTGTAACTTTCAGCTTATAGATGTGAAGGTCATGGTATGTTTGGAGAGGCAAGTAGGTGGTTAAAAATCACATTAAAGAAGCCCTTCACACTCATTAATATGTTCTCTGCAAGCTCTATAATTATTGTCCCAATCATACATTAACAGATTTCACACTTGCAGATCATAATTATATTAATAATAAAAAAATCTGCCATTCTAAATGTAGTTCATTTTAATTCAGACATTATCCTCAATTAAATACTGTATGTATTTATCATTGTTCACCTCCATGTACAGCCAGTCTGTTCGGTTTTCATTCAAATTTATCATTTACATCTCGTTAGAAGATCATTCCGAGGCTAACAGTGGCTAAAATGTTTTCTATGTAAACAGCTTTCTGAACTGACAAATATATATTGTGTATGTTGAACTGAACAATCTATTATAACATGCATGCTTAAACAAACTATATACAGTACTATATGTATAATCACAGTGGCATAAAATACCTGTATGATACACAGAAAAAGTAAACTTTCCCTTTTTTTCCTTTTAAGATCATTTGACATGCAATAGCACTCATATAGAGTATATTCATTTACAGTATGTAGACGGATATTTTCAGTAGTCTGACTTTGGCAAACTGTGCAGTTATTTTACGTTATAACGAGTTAAGGGCATCGCTTCTGTATCATGGTCTTTTGTCAGGTCGGTGTGGTGTTGCGGGTGCTATCCTTCGGCTCTGAACTAATTAACATGCTACAATCTGAGGTCCTGAATACTTATTCATTGAAGATTCAAAGGCACGGTTCAAAAGAGTATTTGTCCTTGGCATTCTTGCTAAAGTCTACTCTGGTCTTCCAAAAGTTGTCCCTTAATTCAGTTTCTTAGTTTTCATCCTGAACTGCAGTGTAGTGGGGTTGACGTATCACCAGTGAATGCTTCACTACAATGGTTAATGAACTCTGTCAACCCCATATGTAAAGCATTTTGGGATCCTTCAGAAGGTTTTGGTTGGGTGAGCTGTGTGAAATGTAAGCTTCACATCGTGTTAATGTATTATAAAATTACACCCATCTGTAGCATTTAAGTGAAATTAACTTTTATTATGAACGTAACACTCAGCGTATTAAATCTGTACCTGGAGAACATTGTGAAATAAAAAAAAATGGTGAAGTGTGTGTAATCTACAGTACGTTATCTGAAGCTATTATTGAATGTGAGTTCTATTTTTAATACAAATTTAACTTGTTCAAATCTTTTGTCAATCCATGTAGCGTATTGTTTTATTCTTTTAATACCTCAGTTTGAGGTCCTGTTCTCTTGTCTTCTTCATGTCTTCAGTCATAGCAGCAGTTTTGCCCTCCAAAATACACAGCATTAAATTCAGATTCTCCTGTTGCTGGCACTTTATGGATACAAGTTAATGTTTTAAATGTCCTTAGTTCAATGCATGAAATAACAATGAAAATGTGGAAAAATGTATTTACATTTCAATTTTTTTTGCCATGCTGGATTTGTCACACATACTGTATAAGTGTTTACGATTCTGTGATATCCTTAAACATGCCTCAAGTTACAGTAGCACACAATGCATATGGTAAGAGAAGTCGAATTGGATGAGCAATGAATTAAGTCAAATATTAAGATAAACCATACCTGTCCACAGAACTTTGTTTTATTTACAGGTACTGTACTATACAGGAAAAACAAAACTAAGCACTTTATCCTTGAATTTGTACTTATATGTATTTGTCTTTCACTGAACAGCATCTGCATGAAACTTTGATGATTACCAAAATGATGTTTGAACTTCAGGTAAAGATCACAAAGGTCATAGAGCCAGCAGAAATATACATCTGTATAAGCTGATCCCTGCAGAAGCCAGTTGTTGTTGGCTTTTGCTACTTTTCGGTTTGATCACATTGTTAGGAATGTGCTTGTCAACACATTTATAATCTTCTTGCAACTTCCACTGTTCTTGTATTTCCAGAGCATTCCCTCTTTTCTGTATTAAACCTTTTTTGTGCTCACAGTGGTTCATTCATAACAGTAAAGATAGAAGCTGATGTTTCAGAACTGTGTTTGGGCCCATACAGAAACCATACGGGACTTTTCAAGAGTGTTGCTCAGTGATTTACTAATTCCTTATAAGTGTTGTACAATATTTACTGTATACAATACAGTTGAAATATATATGAGGAATCACTCTTTCAACTTCAACCAGACATGCCTTCATACTGCTATGTTTAGCAAGGTTTCTGTCAGCCCACTTACTTGTAGAGTTGTTCCTTTCTTTGAACAATCTCTTGGTCGTTCTAATACTACATTTTCCATGGAGAATCAAACTGATACCTTAAATATCTAGATGCTTTTAATGCTTTTATTAATGTCTCCGTGAAGCTCAACTTGTATGCAGACAGCAGCTAAATTATTGAATTATTTTGATAAATGGCCAGCTAACAGCCACATTTCCCTAAAGAAATAAATCACTTTGGCCCAATTCAACATGCTTTAATCAATTACTCTAGTCTGTTGACAACAAAATTGACACCTCTGGTCTAAATCCTAAGGGAAGCCTATAGGTTATAAGTTACTCCAGGAATCACAAAGAAGAGAAAAAAAATAAACAGTTCTTGTCTGAAGGTAACATCAAACAATTGTGCCCATGCTTTATGTTTATAACATTTTGCTTCCTTTAATAAAAAACGTTTTGACTGTGCCAAGGACAGTATTTCCCATGCACACACCCAGTTTTATTTGGGCAATTAGAACAGATTTTGGACTTCATTGGATGATTTATGTGAATATCAGAAGTGGTTAGAGGACATGTGGATGAACTGCATGAAATGTGTTTTCCTCTGCTCTGTGGATTGCCAGAACATGCGCTATCAAACAGCACATTGACAAAACACAGGACCTTCTAACAGTGAGGTGAGGAATGTTTTTTTCTGCTTTGTTCATAAGAATCTTATATGTAGGACTGGGAAGACTCCAAGCACTTACCAGGTCTGTGTATGTCTCATGTTTTGCATTGAGAGCGAGCATGGCTGTAAGAAGAGGAAAAGAGCTAATTGACCATACCCTAATTTATTCTCCTCAGATCAAGCTGGCTGGTCACAGTTTAGAAGGTCAATACTTGTTTGTAGTTATAATTATACCAATTAGGATCTGCACAGGATATCTCATTGGCTAGACAGCTTGGCAGTCAGGTCTCTATTTTTGTCCTTTTGCTTAGACAGTAACACCAAGGTCTCTGTCTCAGATTCAATTAAGAGATGACTGTTCATATGTCTGTCTCCTTCTTTCCCATTAACAGAAGGACCTGAATTGCAGTGTCCTGCTTATATTGCTTTGTGGAACATTTGCTGTTTTATTGTTTTAAATAACAATCCTTATTTATAAGTATTTGATAGGTTGTCTGACTTATGAGAGCTGATATGATCTAGGATATAGTTCTACTTCCTTGGAGCAAAAGAACAGAAAGCACAATTTCTAAGTTTTAGGAGTCTCATTTGAATTACAATTCTTTCTGTAATCCACAGAAAATCGGTGCAAGGAAGGTACTACAGATGATGTATGCCCATGTATTTTATTTCTAGCAAAGGACTGAAATGCTGAGTTCTGAACTGTACCTTTTTATTAGAACACCTTGGTTCTCAACATCAACAAGCACTCATTTGCAATAATCAAGCCTACACAAAAGCATGCATTAGATATTCTGTATCAGATTGAAAGAGATGTCACTGGACATGATCAGTGGAGCGCAGATAAAAAAAGATGCCTTGACAATACAGAGAACATGAGATTCGAAAACAAAGTTCGAATGGGTTTCCTGACCTGAGCATTTGGACATGTTCCAGGGCCATCGGTTGTCAAACTAGGATTGACACATTTAGAGTTGATAATAAGAGTCTTGTCATTGAGGAATTGTGTCAGAATTCAGATTTAAAAATTTATCTTGCATCTATTTCAGTGCCACAAGGCAGACAGTGCTTGATTAATGTCTTCTGGTTTTTGTTCCAATCCTGAAACAGTTAACCTAATTATTTTCTAACTTAGACACATACAGTGTAGTTCATACAGTAACACAAAATGTTCACTGAATTGAACAAACAGCTATTTATAAAATACTATGGAATCATGTTATAAATATTGCAATTCTGTAGTTAATTTAATAATTGGGCCCACTGTGTTCAGTAATTAAAAGCTCAGGTTGCACTAAATCCAAAAGGGACTTGTCCTCCAGCCAATGAATCTGACACCCCTGCAGCAGATCATGGGTAGATGTCTTTAAAGCCTGCCTTGTATTCTGCCGTAGATGGAATATTTTTTTATTAAAGTGCCCTCAAAACTAAGCCCTTAAATTGAAGACTACTTCCAAAGGAGCCAAGTTCTCACATGGTAGATATCTCTTCTGGATTTGTCCAATGTAACCCCATCCTCAGAAAGATGTCATAGAAAGATGCCAGGGCAGGCTTTGACTCCAGCTCTTCCAATGAGAAGAGTCTAGTGAGCTACAGTACATAACAGTATAAGTAATCCTGACTAAGAGTTATCCCCCCCACCCCACCTGGTTTGAAGTGTCTCTATGAAGAAATCATCATTAGCTTGAAAATGTTTGTAATTGAATCCCACCTTTCTTACCACATGGAAAAATAACAAAACAAATCATGTCCAATAAAAATGTCTTTTCATATTAATTACACAGTTTACAGCTCTCAGTTGAATGGTTTGTTTGTTCAAAAACAATTAAAAGAAAATAAATTGTAGCATGTTAATTAGCATCTCCTGAATTTGTATGCATGATAACAGCAATAACGTTGATTTTGAGTGTTATTTTATTGATACAGTTCTCAAAGAAATTACTCTTTTAAAGCCTAGGAATGGGAGTTTGGAGCCATAAAATGCCAGGCTGTCTGCATGTAGTGCACTGAAAGAAAATCACACAACCTCAAAACTGAAAAAGGTTTCTGTGTTTGCTGTGCATAAACAAATATATTTAAACATTCAGCTTTCAAGGTTATTTGTTTTAATCTGACTTTTATACCAATTAATTGCTTTCTGAAACTGACCACAGACAGGGGGCTTTCTGTTTAAACTGAAAGCCGTGGATCATGTGTTTTCTCTGTATTAACTGGTCAGAAATGAAAATTGCCTGGAATTGTTTTGTTTAGTCACGGAGGAGTGAGATGCATGTCCATAGCCTTTTGAAATCTTTTGTTACATTATAAAAAATGAAATGGACAGAATGAGAGTGGGGGTTAAGCAGAATGATCACATTTCCTACAAAATACAAGATTTTGCACCAGAAGGAATGAAAACTCACACATAGAGTGTAATACAGTCCTAACCAAAGTGCCAAATGCACCTGTACAGTGGACAGATATAGGAGAAAAGCCATTTTTGAGATTTTGTATGTGTGATTGTTGTATTGTACTGTACGTCCATGTCCAGTTTGTGTATCATGTACTGTATGTGGGTATTTCCTTAAGATGTTCCCTGGTCGTTCTTAAAATTCACGCCAATGTGAACAATCCTTAATATGATAAAATTGCCTAGCCTCAATCAGAACAAAAATGCATTTACAGTACATGTGTAATAATGATGGTCAAAGGAGATGCTTGAAATATTCAATTTTTTCATCAGAATTGTTTCTTTCTGCTTAAAGGTTAACTGTCAGTAAAAATCTGATCTTCAAAACTACAAAAAACTTTATACTAAGAAAAATTATTAAAATGAAATAACAAAGCCTAAGGAGTTTCAGATATATTTAGCTATTTTACTCATTAGACTCAGATGGAAATATTTGACTGTTTTTTTTATCTTTAGGGGTTAAACAGAGTGTTACCTGTTAAAATGTCTTTGTCCTTCAATCCATCTGTCTGACCTTATTTCTGTCTGCATAAAGTTTGTTAAGTGGCAGCACTCATAAAAATGTTTTAATAAGAAGCAAATGGATATGTTGATCACCCAGACGATGAGCGTAAAAGAACATGGACTCAAGAGTACAAGTAAATGTACAGACTTTCATTAACAATCCATTAGAAATATTCTGCTGCAACGATGGTCTAGCATTATTATGCTTTTGCTGTGAATTCAGTTCACAATTTTGGTGTGACAGCAAGTTTTTCTTTCTTTTGGAACTTCTGACATTTTGCTGTTGAAGTATCTCTGCAGCTGCTGATTTACATTTCAATATTTCTTGCAGATCTCACAGACTGTCACTACTGCTCAGACAGCGCTCTCCGCCAGCACAGTGATGGAGACTGTAACTATGGTGACCACACGTGAACAGATCCTTGTCAAGCATGCAAAGGAGGAAATCCCTCCACCCCCTCCCCAGAAGAAGAGACAGATTGTGGTAGACTCTGAACTTAGGAAAAGGTAAGTCAGAAATTCAAGTTAACCCAGGTTAAACAAGCAATTAAGCAGCATATGAGGCATCTGGAGTCAGGGCCAGATACTACTGACCTTTAGAAAACACCTGTATGAGACTCAGCTTGACATTATAATCTCAAGGATGCCTATCCACCTGATCAGGGATTGGTTACATACTGCTTGTTTTTCTCCCGTGAATATTTCTTTCCCATATAACTGATGTCAAATAAACACAATTCATCATTTCATATCGAAATCAGTCAATTAATAAAAAGGTAGCTGTACATTTTTATACACAGTGACATCACAGGCCTTTCCCTTCATGTTCTGATGTGATGTTTTTATTAGTGGAAATATGCTGTTAAGTATATGAAGTCAGAATCGATTTGGATTTTAATTTTATCTCTGTAAATTAAATTTTAACTTATTTCTGAGTTACTGCTTATTTCTTTTATTTTGTGAAAGACACATTGCAGAGATTTCTTGAATGTTATGTTAATGTCCTTTAATCCTTCTCAATAAAGATTTAAAATTAACAGTTTTTATTCTGATCATACCACTTGCCTAGTTAGTTTTTGTCGTGATATATTATTTATTTTACTAGGTATTTATGTCAACCTTTAAAGCCGCTATATAAAATAAATTATCTGAGATAACCTCTATCTCAGGACTTAGAAATGGAACTCTGGATTAATTGTTTTTGCATTGGGCATGATATTTGAAATGTAGTTTGTTTTTGTTTGTAGGATTGTAGACATCATTTTTCAGTTCAATACAGACCAGTGTAACATAGTACAGAAGTATATTCTTTGAATATGGTTGAACACTGAAAAATATATGAACAATTAGTTGAATACTTAATGATAAATAAGGATTTATTTTGCATTTTCTTAGGAGCTAAAGTAATGGTTTAGTTAAGTTGGATACTCAAGGGTATGTAATTGTGGTGCTGGCCTAAAGGGTACTTACTGTAATTGAAATGTCATGGAAGCTCACACTATGACCATGAGATAATGGTGTTAGGATAGCAGGGCTTTGACACCACAAGGAAGGTTCTCATCTAAAAGCTGCCTCATTGCAGCAATAGAAGTGTTTTAAGCAGCAGGTCCCTCTTTTATCTCTCTCTGGGCACCCATTCACACACCATGGTTTATAACACTATGTTAAAGACACATTAACTTCAGAACTGCCTCAAGCTCGAGATACTGTATCTCCAGGATTTGTCAAAAAGTACACTGGTGTTTTAACTTTCATTTTCAATAACACTTTTCTGGGGGAAAAGATAAGCACACAGTCCTGTTTTGTTTAGTACCCTTTTAGTGGCTTTGAATAATTAAATATTTGAATAATTAGTGGCTTTAAATAATTATAATTTGAATGTTAGTTTGGTGTCGTCAATTTCAGCTAGATTTCTTTCCATCCTTTCACTGTGATTGTTGGACTAGGAACACGTGCTTTACCAGATGCGCCTACTTTTTTTACTTAATGATTTGTTATTTAGATGCTGCAAATCTGAATTTATAATCTAACACCTTCTCAAAGCTGCCATTAAAATTGTTTGTGTAAAAGGTCAAATTAATTGTACAAATTTAGCCTCCTGCTTCAGAGTCTGTGTATTTCAGGAACCCAAGCAAACCATTTCACTTCGCATAGACCATAATTATTATCACTTGCATGTAAATGGTCTGGTTTAGTGAATTGTCAATATTGTAATCTGCTACTTAATTATATGGCCTAGTTGGAATCAAAGCCTCCTGCACATAGTGGCTTAAAATAAAAAGAAAGTAATAAAATTATATCGAAATGTTACAGCGGGCACGTACAGTAGGTGATTTAATAAAAGGCAGATAAATAATATGGTTCTTAATCCAACCAGTAAGGAAGTGTTAAAGCAAGGTTTCCTGGTAGCATCGTGTTCGACATGTTTGCTTAACATGGAAACAATTTGTACAGTTATTGTACTGTATATCTGGTCTCAGAGATGGAGAACTGGAATGATTAATAGCAGATTGGAGAGCTGCTGGTGGCTTGGGCTGTGCATCCTCCTGAATCTCTTGAGTCTTGTTTGCTCTGTACTTCATCTTCCTTGCTGTTCCTTTTATAGAGCCTGTTGGCTTTGGGATGCAGCTTTGTGCGATTGAAGTCCCCATTCTACTGACAAATAGTCTTTCACGGAGTAAAGAGTTCACGTATTTGTTGAAAAAAAAATCTGCCTTTAGATTTTGAAAGAATATCCCTGTACATAGTATAATACTCTCTAGCAGGACAAATAGCATGTTGTACTGCCTATAATACAGTATGTACTGTAGGTGTCAGTTTAAAATTCCAGCATTATCTGTCTCAAAGATTTTTTTGTGATGTCAGTAATGCACAATATGAAGAATTTAAACATGTGTTGCTTTTCCACTATTGTTAAATATTTTACTGTTTAGTCTTGTTAGAAATAAGCTAAATTTCAGGTTAATGTAATAATTTTGGGGAAAGTAATAATAGACTTCAGAGGAGGCTCTGGAGACTGGGGAGGTGAAATCATAAATTGAGTTTTATCAGCTGAGCTTCCAAACAACAGCTAATAATAATAATAATAATAATAATAATAATAATAAACTTATTATTCAGTTAAGTTATAGGTTAATGGGCATTAACTTTAATTCTTCTCAATAAAGATTTAAAATTAACAGTTTTTATTCTGATCATATCACTTGCCTGTTAGTTTTTGTCTTTATTTATTATTTATTTTACCATGTATGTACAGTATGGCAACCTTTAAAAGGCACTATATAAAATAAAGTTTATTATTATTGTTGTTGTTTTTTTCATTTATATAGTGCTTTTCAGCCCAAGACTTTTACAAATTAAAAGGGATCCACTTCATTTCCTTCTGAGGTGCAGCTTACACATCGTAAAAAAAGCAAAGCAGATCAGGCTGTGAGGCTGTGAAGTGCAAATCTGCTGTTCCAGTTTAATTAATAATCTTATTTTCTTTGCAAGGTTTAATGTTGATACCACTGAACTACATAGTTGGATGACAAGATCTGAAGCAGTCCTTCAAAACCCAGAGTTTTCAGAGTCACGGAAGGAGGGGAACCTCTCTGATCTACAGGAAAGAGTCAATGTAAGAGAAATGGGAAAACTAAACCCTTTTTGAACTAATTCTTCATGAATTTGGTCTTGCTTCTCGCTATCTCACTATAACATAAAGAAAGTGTTGAGTTGATGTGGGAAAATTAGACAGGTCAGGATGTTTGGTTCATATTTTAATACATTTAATGCATTTCAGTGAGGCTGTATGATTTGAGCACACTGTAGTATGAACAGGTTTCAATCTTAGCAATACAGATGCTTTGGAAATATCATTGCATGTACAGTATCCTACCTTGCTTGTGGTAAAAACCTTCCAATATTAAACTGTGATTTGTTATGGGTACCATTTAGTGTTTATGGTGGCTGAATAAGAGGGTACTCAGCGACTCCATAAAGCATACTATTATGAAACACATTTCATTACAATAACAATTGCGTTGTTATCCTTGAACTCTGCTAGTGTCAACAATACTTCAGGTACAGTGATTAACAGATGCAAATGGAGAAAAGGGCTTAAGGAGAACATATGTGGAATTAACTCCACATTTTTCCCTGTTGTATTTTGATCTTAAGCAATTAAAAGATGTTGAGATTATAATCATCTGCATTTTTATGTGTAACATTTACGAAAAGCTATCTTGAACACCTCCAGTGAGTTGGGTTAATCTGTCAAATTCCAGTAGAAAACTTCATCAGTATTCCTTACGTAGACTCCTGCCTTTTCTTTCACATTACTTTTTAATTACTGATGCACTTTTCCCAATACATCAGCCCACAGGGCTTATTGCCAGGTGATTCTTGCTACAACTTTCAGATTAGATGTGCAAAAACAATGAAATAATGTTGTATGGAAGATAACTTGCAGGGTAAAGGAAATGTAGAAAATCCACAGGTGTTGTAGAGGCAGCTTAATTCACTTTTACTCTCCAAGTTTAAGATGGAGCAGTTACTAACCAAATAACCGCCTCCCAACTAGAAAACATGAAGGTACCACAGCATGATAGCTACAGAACAGAAATGTTCTGCAGTTTATACTCATTACTTGTACGCCTTAATTTATACTATAGCTCCATTTGTTAGGGTGGGTGAGGGGATGAGGTCCGTATTTTAGAATCTTCAAAGCTTCCCTGACCTCTATGACCTCTTCTGCTATCAGTCTAGGTTTCACACTACTCTTTCCTAGGTTTATTGCTAAATTTAACGTAAGCTTCTGTCTCCTTAAAGCTCCAGGCAGCTCTGCTTCATCTTTGACTTACATCACCCACCTCTAAAACTGGATAACCTTTACTCCTTTCTTCAAACAAGCTATCTTATAACTGCTGTTCCTTTATATTTGGAATAGAAAAGCCTGAAACTGCTTGATCTCTTTCATTGACTTATTAATATTATGGATGATACATACTGTCTTTATAAGAATGAAAGTTGTAGAAAGTACAATTTATAGATTTAAGTGGCTAAAGATTTAAGCACTAAAAAACAGGAGCAAAACAACAGAAGGAGGTGCAAGAATAATTCAAATAATCTGAAACTTATAACAAGAATTACCTGGACACTGAGCCCTGTTTAGACATGTACTGTACTTCAAAAACATTTCAGCTAAAATGTCAAAAGCAAACAATAAAAGAAACTTAGCACTTAAAGCTTCACCAAATTCACAACATTCTTATCAGGAAAATTTCAATTTTTTGTATCAAGGTTTGGGGTTTGGGTTAGGTAGGGCAGGTTAGCCACAGTGCTGGTCCTATGATTTAGTGAAATACAGGGTCTTACGGAAAGTGGTTTTCTGGCTTACAGTAGTGGTTATGTTAGTCGCCAGGTTCTCACACTAATATTCACTTACTGCTTTCTTTTTGCTCAAGGCTATTGAACGGGAGAAGCCAGAGAAGCACAGAAAACTGCAAGATGCCAGCAGATCAGCACAGGCTCTGGTGGAGCAGATGGTGAATGGTAATTACACGGGAGTTGATTTAGATAATCTTCTTAGAGATTTCTGCAACACATAGGCACATATTTTTAGCACTGCTGATATTGTGTTATTTTTGTTTTTTGTTTTTGCCTTTCAATGAATTTTTTCAGATCAGGTGGACTATGTTCCATTATTTTTAAAAAGGTCATATTTTGTTGTTAGTTTTATAATGGATACAGTCTTTTTATAATCAGGATTTATACGCAAGGGTAGAATATGGTATGTTAGTTGGAGGTGGTCTGCTGTAACTGAGGGTTTTTGGAAGGTATAATATTAAAATGTTAAAAATAACTGCCTCGTACTGTATATGCAAATGTTGTTTGGTATAATGCCCTTGAAATCCTGTGATAGCCTGGTTTTATTTTTTTTCCACATGTCACAATATTCTGCTTCTGCCCTTTCATATTGACAAAAGAAATGAGAAAGAAAGGTTACACACAAGAAGAGGTCACTCAGCCCATCTTACTCTGTTTAGCGTTGAGTAGCTTATTGATCTTAGCATTTCATCAAGGCTTTTCTTCAAGTATCAGCTTCAAAAATATAAGCTGGGTAATTTATTCGAGACATCTGTGTGTTTATGAAAGTGCTTCTTTGGGAATCTGCCCCTAAAACTTGTGTACTTGGGTTCTTGTCTACTAGTTGATCCTGATGTTGTCTATTGGGTTGGTATTGTCAATATCTGTAAGGATTTATATACTTCACTTAAATTCCCTTGTAATCTTTGCTGAAGTCTAGAGATTTCGTTTTTTTACCTGTCTGTGTTCCAGATGCAAAAAAATGATTTGTTTGGTAATTTTGATATAAAATGCTACATGAGGAAGGTGCAAAATGTTAAAAATGATGGAAATTATTTTAACCTCTTGTAGGGCTTTTCAGACTGCTACTGTAGCTTTTTTTGTTTTGCAAATGTTTTGCATGGTTTGCATGGTTATTGGCTTTTTTGCTTCTGTGGATTTACCTGGATTAACCTCATATCTGCTACAAAAGCCAGACATGTCTTTTTTCATGTATTGCACCTCAGGGTAGCATTCCTGCCTTGATTCTAGCCAGTGCCACCCTGTCTGTGGCACTCCGTACTTAAAGCTCATTCATCTGTTTGATATCAACCTGACTTACAGTAATAACCCTTGACCAGACATTTACATCACCCTATTTTGTGCTGGTCTGTAAGTAACATTGTCTCATATAATTTGTTTAAGGAAATATACTGTCAAAAGTATTGTGCAACAAATTTAAAATGCTTTCCAAAAAAATGACTTTTCTTTTTATAGCAAATGCACTGGCAATTTATTCAACATATATCACCTTATTTTAATGTAACCGTGTAAGTACAGTTTACATTACAAGTTAAAAAAAAAGTTAGACTGTAATCTAGAATGAATAAACTAACCATCAAAAGCACTTATAGAAGCACTGAATTCATAAGGGTTCGGGGGACAAATATTTTAGTAGCAGGTGCACTAACATTTTATTGAACAGAAATAAGTAAGTTGATAATATTGATTAACATTTATTGTCAACTGGGTGGAGTAACAACATTCTGGCCACTGCTGGGAGCAATAAAAGCTGTACAAGTGTGACACCTGCTTTGCACCAGGAGGCAGACACTATCTTGTGGCATTCTGTTCTATTCCACTTGCCATGAAAAATTGCCACTTCACTGGTCTCAGAGCCCTAGATGTAACATGTCATCTCAGATCATCGTACAGATGTTTCATTTCAAGTCTGGCCAGGCAAACAGGACATCTATGGCAGGACTGTTCTATTCATACCTTGCAAGAAGGGCATCGTTACACAAGCAGCAGGAGAACATGCATTGTACGGTACTGTCCTCACCTCAGGCTGGGGACATAGGAAGAGCAGCAACTGTGCAGTTTTACATGATCAAGATACAAACAGATCCCAAGAGTTTTTATTCTGGTTTAATTAATAGATGATTATTATTACAAAATTATAACATTAACAGGTGTGTGTTTATTTCTCCCTTTTGTTTTTCTTTCCACATTTTGTATACCTTCAAAGTCCCATAGTGGAGCCCAGGTTTGAAGAAAGAGTACCATTTTACCCCTTTACTTAGTAACTTTGTTTACCACAAATTAGAATTAGAATTCAAGATTCACCCAGATAAAGACAGACGCCAGCCTGATCTGTGTAATCCACACAAGATTAGTCTAGTATCTGGCTTCAGTGGGTTTCAGCTCAATTGCAGTGGCAGTTTCGGGGACATTACCCTACCTGTTATTTTTCTTTTCCAAGTCCACAAGAGCACCCATGTCAGTATGCCTGTTCTTAAACAGTAGGTCCCCATTGACATCTGGCAGCTCTGCATTGCCTTTACTAGTAGAAAACCTCTTGTAAAAAGTGACTTATGACTACTAAATACAATGAATCATAGATACATCAGAAAATGATAAAACCTTGGTAAAAAATGTAGATATATTGCCAATTTTCCATTTCCTGCAGAATGGTTACAAAAGGCCTATGATCCACACACAGTTAAGCATTGTTCATTTATGTTCATTGTGGTAGGATGCCAGCTTTGCATGATATTACAACTTTTTAAAATCTTGTTCAAGCAAGAAGCGTTGAACAACATCTTTATTTTTGGTTTCTGTCTAGAGGGTCTCAAAGCTGACGACATCAAGCAGGCCTCAGAGCAACTGAACAGCCGCTGGGTCGAGTTCTGTCAGCTGCTGGAAGACAGGCTGGCTTGGCTGGCTTACCACAACAAGATCATAGCCTTTTACAGCCACTTTCAGCTGCTTGAGCAGGTGGTTGTGGCAGCAGAAAACTGGCTAAAAAGCCAGCAGCCTCTGGCTTCAGAATCTGAGACAGTCAGAGTGCAGCTAGACAAGTGCAAGGTAAGAACCCAGACACAGGAGAGACAGTACAGTAAATGTTACATTTTCACCATGTAACAGAACATCTCTATTCGATAAAGACAGAAATTAATGGACGTATCATATACGTTTGGCTTATACGATATGTTGCAAATTAATTTCATGGTTTTATTTTTGTTTTAAGCAACAATAAAAAGCTGAAATGTCACTTTTCTTTTCCTTCCAGCAGGGAATAAACCTTTACCTGTTCCTTTGCAGCCTACGCATGCTGATGTCACTGCCTGCTTGGGTTTATTGCATTGTAGTTGATTCACACAGATCATAAGGAGCCACAAATGTGAATATAAGTTTACTAAAATCAGGTGTGGATTGCATGTAAAATTAGTGAAGGAGCTTTGAAATCATCTGATTAGGAGCCTAACTGAAATCAATGTGCCTGTGTATATTATTAGGTTAAATAAGCACCTGTTGTTGCGCAGTTGCTTGAAGAGTGCGTACTGTAAGTTCTCGTATTGTCTTTCTTTAGAGAATTGCAATTACAATGTTCAGCCTTTTATAGTGCTTTTTCGGTGACATGACATTTCTGTTTATACAATACATTGGTAATAGCAAAAGAGTTAATTCAGCATGATTTTTACAGTAAGGGGAGGAATTGTCTAAGATAGTACAGTATGAGGAGGCTAAATCTTCTCCCCTAAAGAGAGAAAAAAGACAGATGTCTGCTTGGGATGTACAGTATATAGAAATAATTTGCCAGTATATCCATAAAATCAGCAGTGTACTTGAAGAGTGATGTATGGTAAATTGGACCCTTAGGCTGGCTAGATAAAGCTAAAGTTTAACCCTTACTGTATATGAAAAGCCAGAACATATAGCATTCAGGTCTGCTAAACTCAACTCAATATTGAGAATGTTTTCCTATGGAAGCTATTTACACACTCACTTTATTGTAATGTTCCTTCAACCTACAGTAGATTTCAACATTAGTTTGCTTTTCTACTGAATTCTTTGTGGTGGCTGTCAAGAGTAGTTAGAGCATTTAGAATATCAGAGTCACGCATGCAGACCAGTTACTGAATATAGTCTTTAATTATCATCTCATGCCTCTTCTGTCAATACAATTGCACCGAGTCCAACTGAATGTGTCAAGTCATTACAGCAGTTTATTTTACTTCACTTGTTCGATTTCGAATTGCCATCAGCAGTATTTTTAGCACAGGGGTTTTCAGTTTGTTTTAAAGATCTATTTTTTGCTGAACTCTTTCTGCCCCAGGATGAGGGCTCTCGCCTGTCTGCGCTGCAGCCACAAGTGGAGATGCTGAAAGAGAGGGGGAAGGAGCTGAATGCGAAGGAGGAAGCTCCGATGTTTTTGGAAGCTGATATTACAGCCTTCACCGACCGCTACAACCAGGTTCTTGCAGACCTGCAGGCAAGGGAGCAGCATCTTAAGAATAGTAAGTTTTGTTTTATCTGTCCGCGAACTTCAGAATGTGCCTTGATTTTCTTATGCAAAACACAGTTGAGCAGTTGAGCAAGGGAACTTACAGATAGGAGTGATTTGCAGTCTCATCTTTTACCAAAACTCAGTATGATCTGAGATATTGTGAGGTGAATCTGACCAACTATTGCTACAAGGCCTATTGTCATGTCTATAGGTAGTTCACTGCATATCCCCAGCTTTGTAACACTTGGCAATAGAGTAGGTGGGCTTTGTTTTCTTTTAGGAAAATTGTCAGGATAAAATTATTTTACAGAAAGTGCAGGGTTAATCAAAATTTCTACAATTTTGTTTGCTTGTGAGCAATAATTTAATAAAAGTGTTGTTGCAAAGGGTAAAATTACAAAACTAGTTGTGTTCGAATATGTTTCTGTACCTATAAAAGTGAATACCACAGGAATAAGACTGTAATACAGTAATTTTCAGAATGTAGAGAACTCTCTGGTTCCTAAAGAAGTGGAGAGTGTTAGTATTACTGCATGCTTTCTTGAACAAGGACTTTGTATGAATCTGTAATGACATTCCCCCACATCAGAAATCATTGAACTGTAGCCTTAAAGATATACTCTTACAAGCTGACAGACTGGAGACAACATCTTAAGGACTGAAGAGAATAAAGCACTATTCTGTGGCCACCCGGTGTGTGTAGGTTGAGTGGCAGTTTGAAACAACTCATATCGGGGTTCTTCTGGCTGTTACAGGTCTGAAGAACAATAACAGCAACAAAGGCAGAAACATAAAAGAGTATTCTAAAATGGAAAATACATTATTTATGCTTAGAAAATCATAAGAAATATGGAAACGCATTACAAGAGCAAGGGCAGTATAAGACTGTAATGCTGAAATGGCTAAGGTCACTCTGCTATAATCACATCTTCTGTTTAAGATGCCTGAGGGCACAAGGCATTCAGCCTACAGTACCCATTTCACTGCATGGCAGTAATAGAGTAGACAAGCAGGGGGCTGCTAATGTCTTTTTAAACTATTTCTTGCCCACTAGAGTCTCTTCATGAAGCATGTGAAGTCCATTCTTAGGGGATTGTACATTATTGTGTTCTGCAGTGCACATTCAAGGTGAAAATTGATTTTTTTTCTTTAAGTTGGAGAGTATAGACATACAGTACTGTAGACACAGCCAAATCTATCTTCTACTTATTCCTTATGATTTCATCCATAAAGATTTTAATATCATTGGAATATCTGAAAAATATTTTTTTCAGTCCCATGAATCATGATGAATATCCATCAATTTTTTAATGGCTTCTTCCAAGTCAGAGTCATGGGGGAGCCAGAGCCTATCCTGACAACACCAGGGCAGACACACACACACACAGGGACAGTTTTCCCAGAAGCTAATTATCCCACCAGTATGATTTTGGACTGTGGGTGGAAAGTGGATCACCCAGAGTGAAGACAGGGATAAATATTTCTTTCTTATAAGTGTATATGTATAGAACAGAAGTCTCAGCTGTTGTCCTGGAGAGGCACAGTCCATCTTATCTCATAGGTCACCATGAAGCACCTGTTTTTTTTATAAAGTTTGGGAACACTAGGCAGTTATTGTTATCTTGTCTGGAAAAGTTTTGTGTTCCTATGGTACAGTGTTTGGATGTTTTGTAAATATATACTGTACCTTTTTGTGTTCTTGACCACTGCAGCAAAACAAATATGAATCATATTGATCAACATTTGAAACACTGAATCAAACTAATGGACTTTAGTAAAGCAACAATTTCTAGAAACCACTTCATAAGCAAAAATGTGTTTCCTAACTTTGAAGTGATGGATTCCGAAACAGTGATTGTATCTGTACCATACTGCATAGAGTATTATTTTCTTTGGATATTCAGCTGTTTTCTGCCACTGTCTGTGGCAGCAGGGGCCCTGGCTAATGTCCAGGCTGTTGAAAATACTTCCTTGGATCAGCAGAAGAAGCAATAGGTCAGCAACTTGCTTGGCAGCCCCCTTTGTTGCTGCTGACAGCACTGTCAACACACCATCTGGAACAAAATCTTTTAGCTGTCATGGAACAAAGTCTTTGTAGGACAGTAGATTTGAAGTAAAGTAAGAATCAAAAGGTTACTGTTGAATAAGTCATTTTTCTTAAGTATTGGAAGTAAATGGACATCTTTTTTGTACATGGTGTTTGTTATTTTTTAAAACAAAATCTAATGAAAATCTTATAACAATTTATCAATGGCACACAGCATTCAGGTTGAAAGGTCAGCATTTTTTTACATCATAGAGCTCCAGTATGGTTAGAAAAGATGAATGAAATAATGCAACAAAAGATGAAAACGTGTCCTAAGCAATCAGTCATATTACAGATGTCTTTGCCTATTTTACATAATTTGATGGAAAAGCTACAAATCTAGGCTAAGAACAGTAAATGGAAGGGTTGGGATCTGACAGATTACTTCTGGCAATACCTTTACCTTAGAATTCAAGATGAGTATCCTTGTAGCACTTATTTTGCTTTTATAAGATATTAACTTTCAATGGAGCATGAAAGGACACTATTTGAACTGATGTGGACAAAATCAGTGTTACCTTAATTCACCTCCCAGAGCTTGCCAATCATATCCCATTTCTCCAAATTACCTCAGGGTATCACACCTATACCTTTAGTAGTGTAACTACTGTGGCACTGGTCATTTATAAAATACTGAGTAAAATAAAATATGTATGTGGTAATCAACTTTCTAAATGGAAATTAAAATTGGTGTGATTTATGGAATGAATATTAATTAGCACTTGCTATTTGACAATGCTGAAAGTGGTGGAATAGATTAAAGAGACTTCTAATTCAGATTTTTGCATACATAAAGCCCTAAGTTAGCAGTCACAGATAGCTGTTTCACCCTTATTAATGTATCAGTGTAATATAAGTAGTTGGTAGTAATAGGTAGTTGCATCAGCATGCGTAGGCTGCAAAGGAACAAGTAAAGGTTTATTCCATGCTGAAAAGAGAAGAAAAGAAACAGAATGTTTCAGTGACAATTGAAGAAGGCTCCGCAGCAGAAATGTTGTGTTTCTTTTCTTCTCTTTTCAGCATGGAATAAACCTTTACTTGTTCCTTTTCAGTGTAATATAGCAGACCAGTGACACAGGTGTATGTACAATACGTCTTGATTGATCCACCCCTTTCAGTGCTATGAAATAGCAAGATGTCAAAAGTTATTTCCATATTTCATAATACCTTCATATACAGTATAGACACGATGTACCTGAGTGTTGGGCCTAGTAGGACAGTTTTGTTTAGCCTGTACAGTTTTTACTGCAGTTGGGACTGTATGTTTACATGCATGACTGTTCCTGCTCCCGACTCTGTCCCCTCTTCACTAGGAGTTTCAGTGCTACTAAATACACCTAGAGACTGTGTTGGCCAGGTTCATCAGGCCCAACTTGAGCCAGGTGGCTGAAACACTGCTCCTCCCTTTTCTGACACGGCCATTGTGAAGCCTTGTCTACTGAATGCCACGATCGGGATCCCTCCTCTTATGGGCGCTCCGGCCCTTTCGTATTTTAGTTGATTATGTGCACCTGCCTCTTGTTTTGTCCCACTATTAAAGCCTGGCACTCTTGCGATTCCTGGCTCAGCACTGGGAGATGGACGCCTGGAAGCCTGCCTACCAGCGGGTCCAGGGAAGACCCGACGGCATCGGCATCATCATGGCGTCCTGACCGTCTGAGTCCGGGGCTCTGAGCGCCTGGCCTCGTTATTTTAGTTTTGTTCCCTGTCCCTGTTCTGGATCCCATTCTGGATTTTAACTGTTTTTGTCATGTCTTGGATGGATCACCCGGTTCTGGACTTTGGACTGCGCCCCGGATTATCCCTTTGGACTGTCTAATCTTGTTTGCCAGCGCCACATCCCCTGAGCACCCGATCACCATCTTCATGCCCCCCTGTCTGTCAACCCATCCTATCCTGCTGTACCTTCCCCTGTTGTCCTTCTCCACTTACTTCCGGATTATACCGTCTGAATTGGGTCCTGAACTACGCTTTGCGGGAGCCTGGACCAGCTCCTGTTACAGTCTACCTTTTGTCCCACTGCCTGGCAAATTCTTTTTCAATGCTGGCTTCTTATGCCCAGGATCTTCCACACTCTCCGCAGTGCCTGCCCTGGGAAATCCCTCATTCCACCCTCCACTGGCAGGCACTTGACTTTCCATCTCCACAGTCTTCCACCAAGGGCTGTACATGAGAAGTACTTCCTCTTGAATGCCTCTTCTATACACGCCTCCCATCGAATCATCGGCTCCGACACGATGATGTTCTTTGAAGCTCTTGACCAGATTAACAGGTCTGGTCTTAATGTTGTGTTGACAATGTTCGATGGGAAGTTTATCCTGTAGGATGCACTGTCTGAAGTCTATCTTTCTTTCCCAGTCTGCAAGATTTCCATGCTCACCACTCTCCTTAGTTTTGGAGCTCTTCACCCTTCCCCTGTCAGACTGGTGTATCTTTTTGTAATCTTTTTAAATTTTTGTATAGTTTTCGTCATGTCTAGCAGTACTGTATATTTCCTTTCCTAATCCCTTTCTGGAAATTGACAGGATATGCCAGAGGCTTGCTAGCTTCCTGAAGTGTGTGCAAACACAAAACACAAAAATCCCCCCAAAACTGGTACAAGCAAATCACAAGAATACTGCCTGCACACCTTACAGGTTTTTTTCAAGATGTTAAAAACATCAGTTTCACAGGGGTTAATTTAGTAATTAAATGTATGCTAGCTGTTGTTATTTTTGGAACAACAGCACTGGAGGCTTAGAATAAACATTAATTAACAAGGACAGTTATCCCTTTTTTATGGCAGGAGTGAGCTGTTACAGCCTGAACAGCATAGGGAAAAATTTGAGTTCAAAGAATGTTAGCCACCCTGGTTAAATGGAAGTTCTGTCCACACCTATTAAATATGTAATGATTTCTTAGGTGTGCAGTGTAAGGTTATGGTAAGTTTTTTTGTCTGTAAATGGCTCCAAATAGGCATCAATTTAGGCCACTCTGGGGGCTGACTTTGATCAGCTTCAAGGGCATCTCTTGCAGTCTAAGCAGCAGCATCTGGAGCCAGAGACAGGGGCTGTGGCATTTGTATCAAGATTTTAATCACGCACTGAGTCTGTGAGGAACTGCAGCTTATTAGAAAGATCCACTGAATGGATATATATCAAGTATGGCTTCAGATACGTATTAATCTGAAGAATGAAATAGGAAAGATAAGAAGCAAATCACACATCTGTTTATTCATCAGTGTTGACATTGTCATTTAAGAAAAGAATCAGATCTGTATACTGTAAATGAAACAGAAAGCACATCTATGGTTAGTCAAGGACTATGAACTGAGCTCTTGGTCTGGTCAGTACTTTTTTTTCTACTTAAGCATTTTGAATTAAAGTTGTGGAAATGTGTTTGTGGAATATTAATTTTAGTAATTATGGTATAGAAGTACAAGAAGCATATCAAATACATTTTTCTTACTCCCTTGCCACTGATGAGTGAAATTGAGTTTTTTATAGATCTATGCCTTTGAGCTGTCTATATATTAAACATCCTGTATATGTTCATATTTAGAGTAGACTAGCAAACTTAATCCACTATAAAAACACGACATTTCGTTTCTTGCAAAGATATTCTCCACCTTCCAATGATGTCCCATTTTGTTGAATTACAAATGACGTATATACATCTTTAAAAAATGAAATTTTTTAATCAATCCTTAAATTTTCATTTTCATGTATTTGTCTCTCAAGGATGCCTCAGTCAGTATACTTCATTTGTAATTCAACAAAACATCTTTGGAAGGGTGAACACTTTTGCAAGGCCCTTTTTTCTTATATTACATTAATAGTTTAGTTTATTTTGGCTGCGTGTTATTAATGATAAAGGATTATGAAAGCAATACACAAATGGAAATATGCTGTCAGTTTGTTCTGCCTTTATTTTGCAGTTCTGTGCGCTTCATACCCTTTTAAGAAATGTAGTCTAGTCCGTTTTCAGTTATCCTTTCTGAAAAGCTGAAAATCATGTGTTTTCTTCAGTCACTGGGAATTTACGTCTCAGTATTCGCAGTAAGAGTGCAATTGTCTGAGCTTCAACACAGTGGATGAGAATGCAGGTACACCTGTCAAATCAATTTTATCCCCCATCAACGCTAACCCTTCTGCCATTAGAGAAATTGAAAAATCATTTAAGAATAATCCAGGGAAAGCTTTGGGTTGAGGTAGAATCTCAGGTCCTGCTCAACATCGAGGGAAACAGAGATGACTTGCTTGGCTTGTTTCAGAGACATAATAATACACATATCTAAGAGCCTTGACCCTGCAAATCAGTGGAGCATTCCCTACCTCTGTTGTGAGACGTCTACATCACTGATCTTATTCCAATCAGTGAAGACTGTCTGAGGAGCAAGACTACCAAAGTTACTTTGTGGTTCATGTCTTTTTCTGAGCTATAGCAGTATTATAGTATATAGTGTGAAGGAAACCATTACACAATGGAAAGGATACTGTCACAGCAGTAAATATTTGCATCCTGCACTCAGTATAACATAATTAAATAAAATAGTTAAAACGTTATAGTTACATTTACAAAGACCCAAACATTTAATAAAGATTAGTTGATTTTATTATGTAAAAAACTGAAAGAAATTAAGTAGTGTCACTTTTGGCCATGATGAAGATATTGTCTCTTTTCATTTCAATGTCTGTGAGATCTTAATTGGAAAGTGTCTGATGTGGGATTAGCTAAGCTTTCGTGCCAGTTGGAATTAACAGGGTGTCTAAATTAAGTAATGTAATATTGAAGTTAAAAATCAGGTCTGGACACCACCTTACCTACAGTAGCAAGCAAATGTGTAACTTAATAAAACACACTATTAGTCAGGGAATGTCAAGTGAGATCATGTGGGGTCTTTTTTCCTGGCAGAGTAAAAGAACAGGCAACAACTTTGAAGACACAGATATCTAATAGACATAGCACCACAACACAAAGTACACTGATTATTATTTAAAAATGTTCGTTATATGTGGCAATATCTTGGCCAAGCTACCTTGCAGAACTAAAACATAGACACCTGGTCTTACCAAGCCAATCAGATCCCACTAGTGTATACTGCCCAGTATACAGTAGGTCCAGAATATGGAAAGGTACATCAATTCTTATGAAACTAAATACTCTCCTCTGAACAAAAATCCTCTCTAAACTGCTGTGACCCGGAGGGAAGTTTTCTCCCTGTAAGAAATCTCCAACAAATAACAAAGAATGGTTTATTTTGCCTACTGGAAATATCAAGAAGAAAAAAAATACATTTTCTATGTCCACATTTTCGAGAACACAGCTCCTTTTCACAGCTAACAATATACCGTAATGCTAATTAAAAATATATCAACATTGAGTCCCCTTAAGTGCACCAAGAAAAATAACTCTGGACTAAATAAGTCCACTTCCAATCAAACACAATGCTGTTATATTAACTATGAGCTGCTGGCATATTTATACATTGTTTTAAAGCAGATGAACCAAAACGGGTTTGCTTTAAACTAGCCAAGTATGAGAATGCCATAAAACACAGAAGGGTGTCTGTGAAATGGTGCTAGTGACAATAGATGTGGTTGAAGAGTAAAACCTAAACTCTTCGAAACTCACATCAAGATCCTCAAAGAAAAGTCCCATTGTGTTAGGCAACAATTCCATAGAGATTTTAAACATGACTTTGTGACAAGTGCAAGAATTAACATTTCTTCAAGATGAGTAAATACAAAATAAGAGCAAAAAGTGATTAAATGAATTGTAGCCGCTTGGAGGTTATTTTTGAGGAGAGGCAGAAGTTCAAATCTTTAAAGGGAAACAACTGTTGATAACTGTTCATCAAATCTGGAAATCTTCTCTTTACAAGCAAAACCAGATATGAACTTCAAAGTCAGAGCAATGAGCAGAATTCAACTAAAACACTTTAACGGAGAGGACAGAAAAATATGCATTTCATATAACTTGTTAGAGACTCATCTGAGCAGCTAATGGAGCACAATACAAGGTCACTGGCTGATTGTCAGGAGCTGCTTCTTCTGACATGACAATGGCCCCAAGCATATGGCTAAATGAACTCTGTCATTCTTGAAGAAGTCAAAGATCAAAATTCTCCAACAACCTTAGCAATCACCAAAGGTTAATTAACATGCTTTGTATTTGTCTGAAAAAATCTGTTGTCACTGCATCTCACAACTGCCTGAGTGGAAGGAAAAATGCTAAATACTATACATTGGACACAGAATTCTCACAAAGCTCGTAACACAATGGTCGACATTTATCAGACAATTAGGAAAAATGTACTGTAATAATAATTCAAAGTATGGAATCAAGAGTCACTATGATCTGTCTTGACGGTGAGTTTTTTCATATTAAGAACATATTATAAACACTATACAAAATATTGTAGATAAAATGCTATTCATAACATTAAATATGAACTTACTGTTGAACAAATACATACAGTATGTTTTAAGGGTGGCACAGCAATTAGCTGCTTTGGAGTGCTGGGGCCCTGAGTTCAATTCTGAACCTACTGTAGGGTGCTTTCTGTGTGGAGTTTGTATATTCTACCCATTTACAGTACATGTGGGTTTCCTCCAGGTGCTCCAGTTTCCTCCTCCAGTTCAAAGACATACTGTACTGGTAGATTAATGGCTTCTAGAAGAATTGGCCCTGGTGTGAGTGTGTGATGTTTTTGTCTGTGTGTGCCTTGTGATGGACTGGTGTCCCACCCAGAGCGTTCCCTGCCTTGCACCCTTTTCTTGCCAGGGTCCTCCCAGTGGTTAGAAAATGGATAGATGTTTTAAGAAGAAGCATCCAAGCAGTCTTGTTCCCTGATTCTTTTGAGGAGAGTATCCTGCAGCCTAAGAGCCTAGACTTCCTAGGGTTTTTGTGTCCCTTTTGTGTCCCTTCCTAGGGACACAAAAGACCCCGGGTTCCTGGTCTGATCTTGGGGACACATAAGAATTCAATATCAGCAGACTAGGATGAGAAGAAGATAGATGATTAGCTGCAATATGACATACATCGAATATCAATGCTCATGTCTGTGTTTGCACTCCAGATGAGACGTCTGTGGAAAACACAGTGGGGAAGTAATTAGCTTTGTAATATCTGCTCTAACCAAATCACTGCGCTTCTCAGCAAAGTTGTCTTAAGGAACCTGGTACTGTAGTAATAGAAACTGGGAAATCCCAAGGTAATGTACTGTATACACATGTTCTGAAAAGTGTTTCTCGAGCAGGACTCATCTTAAGGGGTATCAACAATTTAGAATCTAGTATAGTAAGCAAACTAGTTAAATTTGTGAGTCATACAAAAGAAAGGGGTGTGGTAAATACAAAGACAAAATGTTCGATTGAGCTGACACTGGAAAATTAAATTTAACAATAAGAAGTGTGAAGTGACACCAGAAGTAGGACCATACATCATACATATTGCATGAGTGATTCTGAGCTGTAGAAAGCAAGACATGAAGAGGATTGAGGATTGTACAGTATGTAGATTGTTCCGCTGTATGAGCCCTTAACAACAATATAGGGAAGCAATAAAAAGCAAACAGATTGCTTGGTTATAGAGTGAAAAGTATAAAGTGTGAAAATTTAAATGAAGGGGAACATGAACAAATTTTGAATATTGTGTTCAGTTTTCGGTCACTGTACCACAGATATTATACTGTAGCTGCAGATTTCAAAGAACAGCAACAAGAATCATTCCTGGATTTGAGGGATTGCCATACACAGACAGGCAATAAAATGGGCTAACTCTTTAGAGTCTCGATCAAAGCAGATTGAGAGGAGATTTGGTGCAAGTCCAGTGTATAAAATCCTAAGGGCTATAGACAATGTGAACTCAGGGGACTGTTTTACACTCTGTCTTGAAACAAGGACTGGAACAGGCTTACCGATCAGGTGATTAATGTCCTTACTCTATGTACTTTTGACAAGCGCCTGGGAGTAAAATTAGATTATCATAGCTACTAACCTACCAAGTGAGCATGATGTGTTGAATTTGTGATTTTTCTTATGTTATTTTTCTTTGTTCGTGATTCTTATGGTGTCCCAAGTTTAATATGCCTGAGATCACCCTGTAGAATAGTCAAAGTCAAATTTTCACCAGAGAGGCAGCTGTGTTTGTGCTTATACATAATAAATCATCATACATGTGTATTGTGTCCAAACGTGACTATAATTTCCACTGGAGGTGCTGTACTATATGACTAAAAGTTAAAAAGCACAGATTTATTGTTACTATAAATTCAGTTACCAATATGACAAGTTCCTTTGCAATACCACAGACGTCAAGGAAATCACCTTTCTCGATGTTTACACCTTTAACATCTGTCACAGTGCCAGTTGTGTCTTTATTTCCTTATCATTTGTTACAGTGGCCTTTACTAAGTATCCTTCTACTGTTGCTAGTCAGTCTTGCTGTTGTGTAGCAATTCTGAATTAAGACAGGAGCACCGATATTGATTAATGAAGAGCTTTTTTGTTCTTGTAGCTGATGTATCTTCTTTTCTTTTTACCCTTAACAGAGGCCTCTTAATGTTGACAGCTAAAGGACCTTTTTGTAGGGCTAGAAGATTAGAAATCTTTGTGGAATTAACAACAAAACATTAATGTTATATAATGGTAACTAATTATCTGTTACTTAATATAGTCTACATTTATCATAATGACTGAACTGTTTTTTGTAATGTAAAGATGTGTATGAGAGAGAAAGCAGCTACCTGGGGATAAGACACTTAAGCTTAAGCCAAAGACTAAACAGAATAATAAAAAATGTTTAACTTATCCCTGGTGTTGGCTGCTGTTAAGATACCACATTCTTAATGTAAACCATTTCATGGACAGGATCTCAGATACAATTGTCATTTACTTTAATATAAAATCAAACTATGAATTACTGATATGTGCAGGAGTTTAAATACACCTTGGAAATTCTATACTCCTTATAATTTTGAAATCCGCTCAGTGTTTGCTTTCAGTCATTGTGAAATGGTTCTAATAGTCATCTCCTAATAAGAGCAGAAGAAGGGGTACTATTGGGAGGACCCCATACTCCCCATTTAGCCTGTTTGATAATTGATCCAGGGTTCATCCACCAACTTCTTGAAGGAAACCAGGGTATCGGCTTCAACAACATGGCTGGCTAGCTTGTTCCAGACTCACTCAACTCAACTCACTCAAAGTTGATTTCTCAAATTAATTCACTCTTTTACTGTGGTATCTGTTCTCACCAGTGATGCCTGCTGTGCCTTTCAGACACAAACTCACATACAGTACTGTAGGTTTTCAAATAATGCTTTCATTCACCTAAGAGCTACAAATAAGCAGTCTCTAATTAATAAAAAGAGTGAAAATTAAGGAAAGGTTCTTCTTGAATGCACTGAAATGTTTATTAGATTGAAGATGCCAGTTGTTTTAATACTCTAATACATAGTAATGTATGCCATGTGAAAATGAGATTACCAAAAAATAATTGGATTTTTCTATTTCCCCACAACATTTCCACATACAGTATGTTTTAATATCCATTAGGTTCTAAATTGCATTCGAGGCCAAGCAACCAGATAAGAATATTTATTTTACTTTAATACTTGGAAATTGTATTGTTTTATAATACGTCTGTTAATTGGTAATGAGGCTATTTCAACAATGATTGAACTATCACATTTGTTTTAGATTTGAACATATTTTGCTTCTGTCCATTAAAACACAAACACTTGCTTGAGTGTCTTTCATTGCTGCCTCCGGCTCCGTCTTAGTTGCAGAATTGTGCATGCTGACGTGAAGGGATAACATAACAGATGTAAGAAAATAAAGTGTTGTGGTTATGGTATTTGATTAGTGTGCTGTACCCACAGCAGAAGTCCTATACTGTATGTCTCGATCAGACCAGGGCATGCTGGGAAGCCTGATAGAGCCTGTGTCTTTGTGCTTTTGTTCTGTCTTAGTTCTGGAAAGCCTCCCCCCTGCTCGCTACAGGGAGACAGTGACCTCTCTTCTCTTCTGGATCCAGCAGTCTGAGAGCCGTCTGGTCGTGCCTCAGTTTGCAGTCACTGAATACCAAGCCATGGAGCAGAGGCTCAAGGAGATCAAGGTCTGCTTTTCTTTTGCAATCACCATACCGCTGCGTCCCCAGCTTCGTGTTATGGAAGGAAAGGCATGTCTTTGAATACAGACGTGAATGACATACTGTAAACAGGGACCAAAAGATTGATACTGTAGATAGATAAGACTTTATTGATCCCGAAGGGAAATTGAGGTATTACAGCAGCTCAGCCCAAGACAAGCAAAAACAGACATCATAATAGACTAAAAATTAAAATAAGCAATACAAAATAAAATAAATAGAGTTAGGTGTGTGCAAAATATGCTCATAGTCAGTGTAACACAATAAAATATGTGCAAAATGCATATACAGATTGAAAGTACCACAGTATAAACAGTATATTAATGCAGTGTCCAAAAAGTACATTAGTGCAAAATGCTGTCCATAGAGGAGCAGATGAAGGGCTAACAGTCCAAGCCTAGGGCAGCGTTATACACCCTGACAGCTGCCGGGAGGAAGGACCTGCGGAAACGTTCCCTTGAACACCGTAGCTGGAGCAGTCTGTTGCTAAAATTGCTCCGCTGCCTAATAACGGTCCCATGTAGCAGATGCGAGGCGTTGTTCAAACGATCAAAAATGATACGTCAACAAAAACGGTATTTCCATAAACATCTATTTCCAAAAGCATCACCAGGTTTTAAACTGTTACACATATACAGTAAGTTGCATAATTTATAACGTACCTAGTATTTATCATGTTTAATACAGTACATCACATAAGAAACATTAAAAAATACATTCTGTATAGTAAATCATTTTAATGAAATGATTATGGTGTTGATACACATGACAGGTGTCAAAGTTTGGTGATATTCTCCTTTCATCTTATGTAAGTCTCTGTGATCAAAGACACCTTTGGATACTGCCTTCTAAAATGTAATGCTAAAAAAGCTTTTCTCCCTAAAATAAGATTTTCATGGAAAGCAGGCTCAGTGTATTTGTATCTGCTTGATAGTTTAAATATTTAGTCTCCCTTAGAATGATTTTGGCAAAATGAAAAGAGGCATGTAGACTATATGTTGCAGGAGTAAATATACATGTTGAGAAACCCAAAAGTCATAATGATTCAAAAATTCAAATCTATGCTCTTTTTCCTAAAAACATTCACTTAGATTTTTAAATGAACTTGTTTAATCTAATAATGTTCTTATTATAATAAACCATGGCAGTGAAACTGGGTCTGACTTTTTGGTAAAGACTTCGGCTCTTAAAATCCTGTCTGTGGTCCTTAGTTGTGATTCATTTTCCTTCTGTCCTTCCTTCCATATCAAAGCTTTAATGAAAAAACACATAAATGTGATTTTAACGTGAGCGTAATTGTATATTAAAATTTGTAGCATCGCATCAGCAAATACTGTAGGTCTCTGATCACAACATATATACACTTATACAGGTACATGTGCAGTAGGTTTGGTGACCTAACTTTGATTACAAGCTTTAACCTTGATAAATACTAAAGATTACAGTATGAAGCATTTTTAATAGCAGGCATTAATATTAAACAGCAGTTGCACAATTTATTCTTTTTTATAACATTGTTAAGCCAGTGTTGAAGGTCTTGAACTATGACTTAGAAATTGTTATTCCCATGCCAGAATCCGGTGATACATGTCAAGTGATAGAAAAGTAGTAAGCTGGAAGCAGAGATGGATTACCAGGAAAAGCTTTTCAGTCACTAATGAGAACCAGAAGAGCTTGCTCTGAGCTTTGGACTGTACAGTGCACAGCACTTGAGGCCAGAAAATAATATAAAGTGGTCAGTATAAAAACCGATAAGAGTGATATGTTCTGGATTATAGCCAAATTGTCAGGGATAGCTTGTTATTAACTCTCTGGGAATTTCAGCAGGCTGTTACTGTTCTTCTACTAGATGAAGTGAAACAGACCCTCCTGGCTCTGTACTATTTATACTATTCCTACCACGAAATCATCTATTAACACCCAGCTTTCCAATATAACGGAGGCACGGGGCTACCACGTTCATAATTGGTTTAAGTTGTTAATGTTAAGTTAGTGTTTGTGACAGACCTTGTGTGCAATAACATTGCTTTTCCACGCTCAGGGGAGGTGTAAACTAAACTAATGGACTGCTCTAAGACCATAGTCCTTTAGCTACATTATGCAGAATGCTGTATGCTGTACATTATGCATGTTACTGTTAGTGTTTTTACAGCACCAGTAGTCATTTAAATGGGGTGTAGCCCTTTAATATCAGCACTGAAAATTATCCTAGTTACTGTACAGTATTACAGTTTTAGATGCCAAAGTAATGTTGCAATACCAATGAACTGGCTTTCCCAACGGGTACTTTTAAAGTACAGCAGAAGCAGAATTTTTTCATTAATTAAATGATGAATATGGCAGACATCACATGAAGAACAAATCTTCATCTTTATTTAGACTTTTATCTCATAGTAGTCTCATTTAAAATGTAATACAATACAATTTAGTTATGCCTTGAGTGAATGTCAGTAGATTGCTTTGATGTAACGTTTCTTCTTCTTATGTGCTCAGGCTTTGCAGGTATCCTTGCAAGAGCAGCAGAGTGGTCTCAACTACCTGACCTCGACTATGGATGAGCTGTGCCAGAAAGCTCCAGTCGAGATCAGTCAGAAATATCGTCTGGAGATTGAGGCAATCCTGCTCCGCTGGAAGAGGCTTTCGGCTCAGCTGGGCGAACAGTCCCAGAAACTAGAGGAACTCATGACCAAACTTCAGCAGTTCCAAGTAAGAGTTTATTTTTCATTATTTTGGGAACAACCTCCTTTAAGATGCAGGTACTGACTAAAAAACAGTGATCTCCTGTGCCTGTTACAATGTATAGACTGGTCTCGATGAAGGATTAATCACTTCAATTTGGTAATTACCCATCATTTGACATGTTGTATTTGTTCACTCATTAACCTCAACATATGATGGTTTTCATTATATTAGGCTGATGATCATTCTGGATGACAGGTGCTTCATATTTATAATGAACATTTGGAATCTATTTTTTAAGTGCACATCTTCTGAGGTCATGTTTGTCCTCTGTGGGTAAGCTGACAGAACCTGCTCCAAGTCATTAGGCGAATTCCCAAATTTCCCAAATTAATGGACAACATCAAACAGTTCTGCCCAATTTCTGATCATCACTGGAGATGCTAGTAACAGGCACACAGCAAACATGCTTAGACCAATTATTAGGTTTTCTGCCAAGATTATTTAATTATTAATTTAATAATAAATTAAATAGCTACTACTTTTAAATATTACATTATTATTACTGGTTAATGCGTAATATGTTTCTACATTTTAAAAAAAGCATACCGTAGGCAAATATTTTCTTTTATTTAATTTACTTAGTAAGATACTATAGAAAGTCTTTCACAGTAGGATTTTTTTGCAATCAGATTGCATTGAAGTTTGGAAAGGTTGTCATTAAAACATTCTGCATGTTGATGTGTACCGTTTGGTGCTGTGGCTCACTTCACAAGCTGGTATTACGTACGCTATTAAATTTCTAAACAGCACTAATTTAAATCCTGGCACCCCTGCTAATGCAGGGGTTTGAAACTTATTACATTTATCATGTCAGGCAAAAGTGCTTTGTTCTTCTCAACAGCAGAGTCAATAGCTAATTGTCTAAGTGATCATTTTTCACTGGTTACTGATAATTGCTGGTTTGATGCTAATGAGCTGCAGCTTCACATGATCTGCTCTTGCGTATTGCTGTGGAGTTATCACTTGGGGAATGCTGTGCTGATTTTATTATTGTTACTGTTTATTTTTGTAATACCCACAAGTCATCTAACCTGAAACCCCCCAATTGAATGCATTACATTAGGTTTGAGGTAGTCACCAAATCTAATCTTATGTCATCTGCTATAGTCAGGATTTTTTTTTAGCACTGTCTTAATGTAAATTAATGTAAATTATGTCAAATGCATAACTGTCTAAAATACTGTAATACTTTGTATACATTACTGTAATATACTGTTTGGCTAAAAATGACTTACACTTGTCTTAACACATTTATAGAGCATGTTCTTTTAACCAGCCATATACTAATAATTATTAATTTTAATACAGTAATATACTAAAAACATACCATGCTATACATCCTTATATGACCTCCACATTTTCTGTATAACATAGAAAAAAAGGATACATCACTTGAGCATTAAATTAGCTAAATCCTTACAGAAAAGTTAAATAAATGTTTAAAAAGAGGTACTAAAAAACAGCAGTTAAAAGCCATTGCAGGCTGATTGGTTTTCCAGATAGTGACATCTAGGGAGGGGTTATCTGCGAATGCATCAGCTGTTTCGGCACCTCAAGTTTAAGATCCCTGGTCTTGAAATCCAGCTAGCTAATCTCTACTGCTAGACGGATTTAGCAGAAGTAGAGGAACTAGTCAACATGCCCTATAGGGAGATTAAGCACACATTAGTAGAGGCGTAAGAACTTCCTCAGATCCAGAAAGGGCTGTAGTCCAGAGTCACAGGGAATCACACAGGGGCAGCATCTCCAGTGATTGATGTGTGCAACCACAGCTGTGGACCGGAGCACTGACAGACTGAAGGAAAAACTCTGGGCTCTGACTCATACCCACTAGTGAAATGGTGGTTGTGATATGGGGAAGTCACGTACTCGACGTACAGACAGTGTAGTGTACACAAAACAGTATAGAGTGCGAATGGTGTGTGCCCAGACCAGAACAGGCCCTGGCCACAGCAGATCCAGCTATCCAGAAGCAGAGCTGATGTTCAAACAAGTGACATAGAAAATGGCGTGTTACTGATTCAGCAGAACAAATGACTCCTTCTGAAGAATTAGCTTTTAAACATCTAGGTTTACAACATCTTTGATATTTGAATTGGAATTTAAATCAAAGGAATTTGTGCCCAAGCTTTGCAAAATGCTAGTAAATCTTCTTTTGAAACGCTGTGTTCACTTTCGGTACCTCAATATGCAAAAAAAGGGATGTTATAAGCTTAGAAAGAGTTCAAAGAAGAATAGCAAGAATGTGGGTATATTAAATCTTTGACTAAGTAACAAGGCAACAGTGTCACAGTAGAAAAATAAAATGGAATTTGTTGTGGTGGGAAATTGGCTTCCTGTTCAGTTGGTTGAATCCCAAAGTCTCTTCCAGCTTACTTTGCTAGTAAACTACCTAATGAGCAAAGGGGGCCAAAGGGACTCCTTTAGTTGGCATCCAAAGTTGTGTTTAAGTGAGCATGTACAGTATATCATGATTATGTGTGAGCCGTGCTTTATTTCTGTAAGCCTGCCCTTTGTTTCTCAGAATGACACCAAGACCCTGAAGAAATGGATGGCAGAGGTTGATGTGTTCCTGAATGAAGAGTGGCCTGCACTGGGAGATTCGGAGGCCCTGGAGAAGCAGCTAGAACAGTGCACGGTGAGGGGCAAGACTTTCAGCTCCTTTTCTAAAATTGCAGCCCTGTGTGTTACTGCCATGTGTCTTTCCTGTCACCACCGTTGATAACTACTGTAGTCCCCAATTACTGAAGATTGTGAAGTACAGGTACATGCAATGCTTTTCATGCATTTAAAATGAATGACAAGATTTTACATAGGTTCTAATTCTGCTGAATTTCAGATACTCAACTCATTGCTTTAGAGGAAAATGTCACTTCTACTTAGCCATGTGTAATCCATAGACCGATTCTAAAATTCTCTGATTTGAACAACTTGATGTATTTTCTCTGGTTTAGCATGAACATAGGGTATTAAAGGGAAGCCGCAAAGTCCATGTGCTCCCTTAGTAAGCCATGCAGTTAATTTGAGGGCTGGAGGTTGGAAACATAGGATATCAGAGTAATCTCCAGCAGATACTCTTTTATTACCCATACCATAATGATTGTCTTACTTCTGTGCTTCGGAGATACTGTAGAATAGTAAAGACTGATCAGTTTATAGCTTTAATGAATGTGTTGTATCTGTAAAAACCTTGAAGGGAAGAAGCTAGTACGTCTTGCTCTCAATTAAGCATTTTTGCTACTTTCAATCTGTGTACTGTATGTTTCTGAAGGTGCTCCTGCAGTGCCAGTAACACTAACGAACATCTGAGATTTCATGTTACTTTAAGTGGGGGGATTATAAATGTCAGTTGTTTCCTCTGTTCACAAATTTAAAAAAATGTCTTTTATTGGCTTTCACTGTTTCTTAATTACAATACATGGCATTCATTTTGACACTAATACAGCACATAAAAGCTTAATTATGGTAAAAATCACCTTACCTTGCTAATGTTTTTTGTGATGTTTTTGTCCATACAGTAATAGTTCTATTTCATTGTGACAGTAAAGACTTCTCCACCATTATGATGCCATGATAGCTTTTAAATAAGTATTTAACAATTACAGATGTGCAGTAGGGTTTCATTTATAATGAGAAAAAAAGCTAAAATGCATTTTGGGTATTTCCTGAAAAGTTGCGCTCAATTTGCTCTTTTACTGAGGATTTTTTTAATTGCCTAATTTCCAGATGGAGCTGCTGTTCTTGTCTCTTTTTTAGCACATTATGTTAAGTGAATGAAGTGAGGTTTGAATGATATTGAACATGTGCTGTATACATCTATAGCTTTAGATTTTGCAGCAATTAAGTGATTAATGAGCCAATTCTGAGCTGTGCTGCAGAGATTCTGTGTAAATAAAAAATGAGTAAGCAAACTACAGCACCCGCAATTCTTGATAGATGTTGGCTCCCGGTTTTCCTGGGAAACTGCAGTACAAAATGGGCTGATTAATACCACAATCTCAAATCTGTTAATCTGATTATGATAGCCCAAGAGTGATCCTCTGCTCAGCATGGGAAGAACAACATTTGCTGAGGGAGTATACTGTAAATAGCATAACTATACAATAGTGAGCATTAAGAGATGTAATCAAGAAATTATAATGGATATTTATTTATCATTCAATTGACAAACATAAATTACATACTGTAGGTCTTTGGATGGTATTTAATATATTGATGACCGTCACAGATACAGATTATTTTATTTGCCAGGTAACAGAGAGTGGACAAGTGGACTGACCAGCCACACCTCAATAACAGTTTAAAGTCAATCCTGCCATAGGCTGCTTTACTACTGTAATAATTAATAATAATTCCTTATACTTAATTAACGCCTTTCTGGACACTCCACTCAAAGAGGAAATGGCGACTCCCCTCCACCACCACCAGTGTGCAGCCCCCACCTGGACGATGCGAGGGCAGCCAAAGTGCACCAATACAGTCCCCACACACCAGCTATCAGTGTAGAGGAGAACAGAGGGATTAAGCCAATTTATAGATGGGGGTTATGAGGAGGCCAGGATTGGTAAAGGCCAATGGGAAATTTGGTCAGGATGCCAGGCTAACACCTTTAATCTGGGATTTTTAATGACCACAGTGAGTCAGGACCTCAGTTTTATGTCTCATCTGTAGGTCCCCGTCACTATACTGGGGCATTAGAACCCACACAGACTGCAGGGTGTAGTGCCCCCTATTGGCCCCACTAACACCTCTTCCAGCAGCAACCTTAACTTGCCTGGTGGTCTCCCATTGATTTACTGACCAAGCTCACACCTGCTGAGCTTCAGTGGGCTGCCAGCTTTGAGTTGCAGGGTGATATGGCTGCTGGCGATGTAAGTGGCTATATATGGCTGCAGGGAATTAAGTGTGCTCTGCAGCAGAAACACTGAAAGTGCATAGTTCCTTATTTACAGCATCAAAGTAACAATCATTCAAGTAATCAACATTGGTGTGAGCAAATAGCCTGATCTAAAAACAGCCCAAATGCACAGACAATAGGGGCAGGGCAAGGGGCACTGATGAAGAGAGGGCAGCATCTCAACTCATCTACAAATTTTGTGTGTCTCTAATGTTAAAAGATTCAGCAGAAACACTCATAATACTTATCTAGAAAATGAATCCATTCACCTAATTTGACAAATTATTCATTACAGCCAGGTCTGTTTAGAATTCTGTTTCACCTGACATCCCCTGACAATTCACGGTGAGTTCACCTTAACTGCACAAAGTCAAACAGAAACAGACACAAAAAGGATGACCATCTTCACCATAAACAATGGACTTCTTTGCAGAGGTGTGTTACGATCAATAATGCAATTAGTTAGTTGGTAATTTGTTACAGGAGCTCGACACAAGGCACTATAAAGTTTTGAAAATCAATGCAGCGCTCAATAGTAAATAAAACATGCACTACTCCTTCCAACAAAGAATTCTAATAAAACAGTCACCTGCCAAAAAACAATGTGATCTGCAGTATTAGTCAGATACAGTCAGGGTTTACTCAAAAAACCATTTAGACAAATAATAAATATTTTCTGAATTTCTCTTTTCTCTAGGCCTTGGTAAATGACATCAACACAATCCAGCCTAGTCTGAATGGCATCAACGATGTGGGGCAGACCCTGAGAAAGGAAGCAGAGCCGGCATTTGCCAGCAAGTTGCAGAAAGAGATTTCTGACCTCAATATGCAGTGGGACAATGTCTGCAAACAGGTACAGAGGGAAAACCCCATCTTTAGGAATGAAGGTGGCGTTGAGCTACTATACAAAGCAGTGGGTAGCTGTATTCTGCTGCCTGACAAGCCTGCTTCTTCTAAAGTGGGTGCATTTGGATTTTTGGCAGTTCTCTAATTTTGTCTTGATCCGAGCGGTTTTGCTACAATGTGTAAATCACTTTAGGTGATACCACCCTATATCACAAATGTTTTTAAAGCAAATTTGTTCATTTTTTATAGCCCATAAAAGACATTTATTGATGAGCATGTTCATTGTAGTAGAAATAGCAGTGGAAAATGTTCTTAAATGATAGTTTACAGATATGAGTAACATATTTCCATTTTTATAAGAAACACTGTACAGTATGTACAGTACATGTGTTGCAGGATAGTCCTTGGAGGGACTGTAATAACAGCTGAGCTGCCACTAGAGGCCGCAAAAGGGTCCCTCTCACTTGTAAATAGGCTCACTAGGTGGTGATTAATAAATAGTTGATGAAGGGTTTAGAAATCCCATGGGTCTAATTAGTAGTGTTTGGGGTATATAATGGGCTTCACTGTGTTGGGCTGCTTTGGAGTCTCTTTGTTGGAAATACTTGCATACTCTATTGTATTGCACACTGTTGCCATGTGAGTTTTCATGTGGAGTCGCCTTACTGAACTGTGTGATCTGTCTTACCATGCCCTTTAACAGTCATTTACCTTTCCCTTAATCTAATTACACATTTTAAGTTTGGGACTACCTGAGGAATCCTGTTTTGGAAGACCACCATGATTGAATCCTCTTTTGTCTTTTAAAGGCATATGCAAAAAAAGCTGCCCTGAAAGGCGGCCTGGACAAGACAGTGAGCTTGAGGAAGGACCTCTCGGAGATGCAGGAATGGATCACACAGGCTGAGGAGGACTTTCTGGAGAGGGACTTTGAGTACAAGACACCGGAAGAGCTTAAGAAGGCAGTAGAGGAGCTGAAGGTACAGTACTTAGCAGATTAAGACGTACAAAATCTCAACATGATAGAAACCCCGATTTATGAGAAAGATTTTTTTACTGTTCTTTCTCTCATTTTTCTTTGTATTGTGTTGATCTTATCCATCTGTTTCTAAGTGCCCTTTCATATTTCAAACTAACAGATGAGATTTCAGCCCATTTACTTGCCCGGACAAAGAAATATTGGGCTATCAAGTGAATGTCAGTCCATGTTAAAATGAAAAAAGAAGAAACTTGCAGATGCAGCTGTTTCTGTACTGATTAAATTTTGGCATGTAGGTCTATTTGTATTTTTTTGAAAAAATAGGATAAGTTGATGATAAGTCAATGCAAACAAAAAATTCCTCTGAACTGAAATATCAGAGAAAAAGAATATTGTATTGTAATATATACAGTATAAGAATATGTTATAAATTTTGACATTATACACACTAATTTTGTAAAAATTCCAGATATACTGGTTTAAATGCTGTAGCTCAAATAAAGCATTATTGTGGTCTCTGACTGCACAGTATGTCTCTGCCAACCTAGATGGCATTACATCGAATAAGGTGAAATCCCGTGACCATGGGAAGTCTTTTTTATTTGGTCAGGACCTTTGTGGAAATACAAGCACGTAATCAAGCCAGCATCTCTTCCGCATCTGCTTCGTACTCTATCAAGGGGAGATATAATTAGTTTCTTTTACCTGACAGGCAATCATTAACAGAGAAGCATGAAGATTTTAATTTTCTGAATGTTTTAAAGTGATGAAGGCAGGGTGTAGTGGTGGCAACTGCACTCATGTGGAACCCGGACTGCCTGCTGGTTGAATAGGGCTTGTTGCGGAGAGGAAGGATATTTCCATATGCTAAATATGCAGGTGGTCTGTCATAACAATGGAGATGTCGCTAATTCTGCTGCTAATTAGCTCTTACAACTCATCATCCGTCACCAGCTACAAGACCTTGTGAAGGCTGAAATTTGTATTTATGTTACAGTAACAATAGAAAATATTCTCTTCAGCTCCTGTATATTGTCAGATTTCTTAATCTCTGTGTCAGTGTCGCCCACAAATTTAGAAACATTGAGGGTGTCGTTTTTTAGACAAATACAATGGATCTATTACACTGTTTAATTAGGGATACAATGTAGATGGAAATACCAAAATAAACGCTGTACTACACTGAGCTCACATATAATGATAGGACTCATGAAGAAGACAGTTCGGGACACGTTACGGTGTTCGTGTATGTGTGCCTTCATTGTCTTTGTTGTTCTTTCAGAGGGCGAAAGAAGAGGTGCAGCAGAAGGAAGTGAAGGTGAAGCTGCTCACGGACTCTGTGAACAGCTTCATTGCCAAAGCGCCGCCTGCAGCTCACGAAGCTCTGAAATCGGAACTGGAGGTCCTGACCTCCAACTACCAAAGACTCTGCAGCAGGCTGGATGGGAAATGCAAAACCTTGGAGGTGATTCCTAAGCACATAGAGGACATGTGGAAGTGGGATAACCGCATAACAGTTACAGACTCCCTATTTTCTACTTACTGTACATTCTATGACATGCAGACAATATTAACATGCATAGGAACTTATGCTCTGGTTTTATGCTATTGGTGTAAAAATACTTAATACTGTATATTTCTAAATATATTAAGTATTTTTACACCATCCATCGGATCATCCTTTGGATGAGACGTAAAACCGAGTTCCTGACTTTCTGTGGTTATGAATTAAAAATCCTAGGGCGTTTTTTCGAAAAGAGTAGGGGTGTTACTGCATTGTCCTGGTCAAATTTCCCCCTGGCCCTTACCAGTCATGGCCTCCTAATAATCCCCATCTCTGAACTGGCTTCATCTCTCTGTTCTCCTCCCCAGTGAGAGCTGGTGTGTGGAGAGTGTACTGGCGCACTATGGTGGGGCTGCACACTGGTGGGGGTGGAGGGAAGTCCTCATTACCTGTAAAGCGCTTTGAGTGAAGTGTCCAGAATAACACTATATAAGTGTATGCAATTAATATTATTAAAGACATCTAAGTTAATCACCTGAAAAGTATTTATGTTGTATTGGTCAGATATCTGGGCTCTCTCTAATGGGTTAGAGTAACAAGTGGACATTTAAATCTGTTGCCTGGAAAGCTGCCCATGAGTCCATGTGCAATCAGTGACAAGGGGAGTGGATATAAAACCAATGAGCTGAGCAACACATGAAGCTGGGAAGACAGATGTCTGCTACAGTATGGTGGTGAAAAAACAAGCAGAGCTTTTGAGAAATAGCTCTCTGACAAAGAATGCTTAAAAATGGAGGTTAAAAGTCCGGAAACAGGCTGTGATATAATGAGAAACTGACATTTAGAACATTGTTCATTTTTCTTCCCTTAAGTTTCAGCCTTACCAATATTTTTGCATGCCTGAACAGATAACCCTCAATTTTTTTAAAAAATGTAACAAATGAATTAGTGTTGACATACAGTATCAAATCATGCTAGTCGGCATCCAGTTTCTTTTTTTAAAGACAGCTTTACAATTGTGTTTAATGTAAGATTAAATCATTTTTTAATGTGATTACAATAAGAAAATGTTTTCCCAAATATTACTATTTGGGACATACAGTATGTTTCTGTTAATGTGTTTATATTACTTTCAAAATATTTTGTAGTGTCACAACTACAGTGCTTTTATTGCAGTTGCAATAGAACTTAAAGAACGATTGGAGCTCTATAGATACTGTAGATTGCCTTTAAATTGCACACTCTAGAAACAGAATTACATGGGCATTTTGCCCTCCCTTTGCTTCTGAGGTAAGGTTTTGAATACTTATTTTATTCCAAAAAATGCACTTCCAAAAAATGAAATGTGGTCATTAAGGTGATGTTTATTATTAATAAGAAATTCATATTTTTTGTGCAGTTTTCAAAAAGTGTTGTGCACATACAGTAAAGCAATCCTACTGTATGTTGTTCTGTTCTGACATAATGTAGATAATGTGCATAGTATACATTTTTTTTATTATACTGATTTATTATTTGATATACAGTACTTGATATGTAGCTGCAGGTACAGTATAAGTATTGGTACCTTCCATCTTTCAAGATGTCTACGGATTTGTAGAAATAATTACTGACATCCTGCGTCTCTAGTTTGTTAGATTGTTAAAAAACTTAACTATCAGTTGTTAGCAGATGATAAACTTGGCAGATATATTATTATTATTGCACTTAGTAAATTAGTGAATATAATTCCTTGACATACTGTATAGAATGCAGGTGATTATTTGTGCTCTCCCCAGTTCTGCTGATATCCAAGAAGAATGAGAGTACAGTATATCAACTAAGTATGTCACCCCCACTGATATTTTTAGCATACTTTTCAAGAGAAGGCATTGTATTTTTTTTCATTGTATTTTCAAGATGCAAACAAGCTGGAAATCAGAAATCTGAATGGAATGGACCAACCAATACAAGCTTATCCCTCTTACATCATCTGTTGCTTGTACTGAGCTGTAGTTGTGTTATCACAAAAAAATAAATAATGTATTGTAGAAACCCATAATTGAATTCGAACATTGGGCAGTGACAAATTAATGAGGTGCGTAGTGCCCTTTCTCGGGGGACAGACAATTTAGAGTAGGTAATTAACCTCCCAGCATGCCTTTGAAGTTAGTAGGAGGAAACCTGATTACCTGGTGGAAACCCTCTGAGAACATGAGGAGAATAGTCACACTCCATAAAGACAGGTGCCTACTGTACAGTACATTCAGAATTAGACCCAGTGCCCTAGAATTGTGAAACAACAATGCTGCCACGCCGTTTTTCTGTTGCACAGTATATTTACCGCAGTCTAGAAAGGAAATGTTTGGCATAAAGTCCTCAACCGGAAACTGAAGTGATGATGAGAAAAAGTAAATAATTTGAAATGGAAGAAAAATACTGAATTAAACATACTTGGAATTTAGCATTCTTTGAAAGTTTGGAGCCCAGGGAAATGTGTACAGTACAATCAATGTCTTAAAATAATAAAAGGAAGAAAAACACAAATATTCTCGGAAACATACAGATTTTTACACCCCAGAAATAAAATATAGATTACGAAATTACTGTACATTCAAGGCTCTACTTTTATACAAGCCTTGGTTAGATTTTTGCCTTATGTGAACGTTGAGGTTTGGTCCAAAGGCCAAAGACTGCAGAATCATTGTACTGATCCATTCCCATCCTCGCTTCTCTAACTGAAAGTGCCCTTGGGGATGCCTGATGGAGATGCGATAATAAATATGCGTGGAAATTAATGACCTTAAGCACTTATGGGGGCTTAAAGATCCTAAGCCTGCTTTTTTAAAGTGTGTTGCATTTATCAATCCATGATGGATCTTGACTCAGTATGGTGAGTTAAATAAAGGCGTTTGGGTTTAATAGGCTGTCAATATGTTTTTAGTTCTGTGCCCAGAGCTTCCCACATGGCTTTCACAAGGCACCTAACTGAGAGTGTGTGTTGTTTCTCCGCAGGAGGTGTGGGCCTGCTGGTGTGAGCTGCTGTCTTACCTGGAGGCAGAGAACAGGTGGCTGGACGAGCTGGAGCTGAAGCTCAGGACCGCAGAGAACATTCAGGGGGGTGCCGAGGAGATCTCCGAAGCACTGGATGTGAGTCCTGCAGAACCTGCAATTGAGCTGTAGCAGAACTGCATATAAGCGATCAAGTTAAATGCAGTCCTTTTCCGTCTCAGACCTATTTGTCAGTTCTCCTCTAAGCCAATCTTTGTGGGCTTTACAGGGCACATGAATTACAGTACTTAAAGCTGTCACTGTAATTATGCAGATGTACAGTATTGCAAAAAAGACAAATACCTGTACAGTAGCATCAGGTTATTACATTACCCTTTTATACATAAAAGAAGAAGATACAGTAGGTATCTGTCTGTACATCACTAATGAATCATGTTGTTTTTTTAATCTGTATATTTATGTTATTGAACCAAAGAATCCTTGTACACGTTCAGGTGATTACTAGTTACCTACTTCACAAGTCGAGTCCTCAAGGGCGGCATAGAATGCAGAAGCTTATTCTAGGTTTAAATGCCTTTTGTATTGCATAAAAGATGCACCTGATCACCTCTGTACCACTTCAAGATGATGTAATCAAGCAATCTCGAGTGACAGATTTGTAGATAGAGCCACTGATAAAGGCAGGGCATGACAGTGTTTAAGAGCTCCTTGACTTTTCTCTCCCAAGTCCTTGGAGAGCAGTCTTCGGCACCCAGAAGACAACCGCAATCAGATCCGTGAGCTGGCCCAAACTCTGACAGATGGCAGGGTTCTGGATGAGCTCATCAATGAGAAGCTGGAGACGTTCAACACTCGGTGCGAGGAACTACTACAGCAGGTGAGTCTGTCTGACTATTCATTTCAAAATCTTAGCATACTGAAAACTCCTTATATCAATAGGTGCTTCGGTTTTTTGTTCTTAACTCTAGTAGTGTGTGGGTTAAGTATGTGTTTAATGTTTCAATCACCTTTGCTTATCATTTTCAAGAATTGTTCCCGAACGTGATGACCCAGGTTCTGAATAACATTAATATTAAGAATAACTCAATAACCTAGGCATCCTTCATGTATCTTTGTGTCTTTTGATTGTTTTGGGATTGTTTTTCAACCCGTAGAGTTTGGGTGCTGACTTTTTATTTACATTGTGGGTGGGGATTGTTACTGTACTGTATATATATACTGTATAAAGGAACGTTTGCTGGATGGAACATATGTTTTTAGCAGTCTTGAGGAGTTTTAATTACTGTATGAAGTATGCAAATTAAAGCTTGCAACACAGTTCTTGCAACATGTTTTTTAAATGCATTCTCCATTTTCAGAAAGTTACTTTGCTGTTGATGTTTAAAATTAGAAAAAAATGAAAGTGTGTGAATGGAAAATTTACAGGTGTTAATTGAAATTGGAAGAAAAAACTGAAATAGATTTTAAATTGAAGCTAAAAGTTTCTAAAGTCATTAACTCCCCAGGTTATGTACCTTACATGGGTCCCATGATCACATTTTTGAGTTACATGTAACTTATCTTACTTAAAGAGCAAATAATGTGGTAAGATCCTTCCACAGATGAATAGTGTGGAGTCAAAGTAATGTAGCTCTGTTTCACACTTCAGTCTCGTTTTGCTTTCACTCACATGTGGAAACTTCTGCGTACCATCTCACACTTTTCCACTGAGAATTGTCAAGTACTCTTATTGCAATCATAAGAGTCAGCACCAAAGTGATTTGATTAATTGTGTTATTTGCCTTGTATTTCATTTGGTGTTTAATTAGGGAACAATGCAGTTGAGGCGGAATGAAACATACACTGTTTATAAATTTGTTTAAAGGTAATTTATTTGCTGTACTGCGTATTAACATGTTTATGCTATATTGGATGTTTAATTATTTTAATTAAAGGGTTTTAAAATGTTTTTTTTTCATTCATCAATATATATATATATATGCCATTTCACTCACCCCATATGCAAATGAGAAAGTTCCCACACTGTTCCAGATGGGCTACTACAGTAGCTGCTGCTACCCTTTCTCTCTCGCTCCCTATCCCCCTCCATGATCAGCGCACACACCTGTTAACCATTAAAGGACAATTAACCCTGGTGAGCCTGCAATGCTTCTCTCCTGTCCCTCCTTCCCCACTCACTGACAGAGCCAGGGAAAATAATGGAGGAGCGCTGCAGTATCACGAATGGTAATTCTCCACACGTGTTCAGGCCATGGCTGAAAGAAGGTCACTTCCGGCTTGTGTAAAATTGAGCTATGGAACAGAATCCTCATGTAACCCGGGAACTGTATACTATATATAAAGCCATTCCTTCTTTGAGAAGACATTGATCTTCCGGAAGAAATGACTACAATTTGTCATTTTTATATACAGTGCCTCTCAAAAGTCCTCAGACCCTTGCACAGTTTTCCTGTTTTGTTGTTTTAAAGCTTGCAGTCAGGACACTCCGAGGCAGCAATTGACACTTAAATTCACCACCTACTCCGCACGTCCACCCATCCACTTTCTAACCACTTCATCCAATACGGTACGTGGGCAAGGGGGAGCTGGAGACAAGGCATGTGAAGAGCACCGTGGATGGGCACACACAGACGCAGACACACACACACTCACAACAGGGCCAGTTGTCATAGAAGCCAAGCCAATTAACCTTCCAGTATTTCTCCGGACTGAGGGAGGATACTGGAGCACCCAGTGAAAACCCATACAAACTGGGGGAGAACATACAAACTCCATGCAGACAGCAGCACAGGTCAGGAACTGAGCTCGGGGCCCCAGCGCTGGATCACCACTGTGACACCATGCCACCCGCTACACCGCAGATTTAAAGCAAAAAAACAGATAATAAGGAAGGAAAATCATCGGAATGTCAGCATGATTAAGTTTTCAAAGCCTTTGCTGTGGCAAAGTGACCTTAAAGTAGGTGCACAAAATTACCTTAACAAGCTACACAGTTATTTGAGTGACCTCTGTCTGCGTGCACAAGTTGTGATTCATGTGACTTCAAAATAAATACACCTGTCTGTGTGAGGTCCCTCTTGTCGGGCAGTGAATTTCAAGCAAAGATTCAACCATGAAGAACCAAGGAACTTTCAAAACCATTCAGGGATGAAGCTCTACAAAGGCACAGGAGATTCGTAATGGCATTAACAAAATAAGAAAATGAACAACAAGGCATGAACCCGTGGATGTAGTTCAACATAAGGCCAAGGGCAGTGCTGAGGTCTCTTTTATAGACTATGGATACAGGGTGAATCACAGCTTGTGTTGCAGAAAAACCCTTGAGGACAAAAGGACATCAAGCTTAGCTTCTAGTCCCTAAATCTCTTTACTGTGTCTGGGCATTGGGGAGTCTGCAGCTCTTCAATGTGAACTGTACCAGGGAGTGTGCAGATTGAGCACGTCAAGGGCCAGTCCTGTAGAAAGAAACAGGAAATCATTTTTCCATGTATTTTATACCATCGATAAGAGTAAAGAGGCTGTGAAGTTAACTGATGGCAAGCTTGTTTTTAGAAGTGAAGGAGTAACTGACAAAATCCTTTTATCTTTACAATTCCTTTAGAGTATTTTGTCTTTGAAACTACGGTAGAAGACATCCGTTAACAGGCAAATTCCCTTAGGGGAAATAAAGGTTAAGGTTAATTCAATTCAGCACAATTAAGGCCTTTATGAGAGGGTTACTGTGTTTTGCATCAGAAGACACCATTAAAACAACTGACATGCAGGTTTTTTGTGTATTATTTGTAAAAAGGTTCTGGCTGTCGCAACGCATCTCCCTGATTAAAACAAATCAAACTGCAGTAGACTGCTCCATTGTGTGATAACTAAGAAATAATTTAATAAAATTTAAGATTGTAACACCCTCAAACAAAGTGATGAGAAATACTGCATACAAAGTGTTTTCCTCTGTTTCTGTTCCATGCATGCTATGAAGTTTTACTGTACAGTACTGTATATCCCTTTAAACCTATTCTCTGTACTTATAAATGGAATGGTTTGTAATCACTCACTTTTTATAACATTCAGCCTCTAAGTATTTTCCAAGCTTTGAAGGTGCTTTTTTTCACATTTTTTAAAATTGTTACATAGCAGTGATTGTAGCTTAATATTAGCTGTTCTGTTTTTAACTCAGTAAAGTACAGTACCTTACTCTGTCTGCTTTCCATACACTATACAGTACATGCACGCATAATTCTGTATGAAAACTCTTATTTATACAGGTGTACATTTTAAAAACTAAAAAGATAAAAAATCCATAATATATTTATATATAATGTCAAATTAATATTGAGTGGTTTTCACAGTTCTAACATAATCAGAGGACCTCAATGTTTTTTTTTTTCTCAAAGAAAAATCAAAATTGATGAGATCCTAGGATCAATAAGCTCCTAACAAGCAGATGAGCCAAATGGCTTCCTCTTGTATGCAGCCTTTCTTAAGTTCTTATAATACAATGCAACAAAGGTAAGGTAAAACATTAACAGAAATATGGTAACTGAACATGTTTACATGTGTTTACTGTTTTAATTGTAATGCCTGGCAGTGGTTATACAGTAAATAGCAGTATGGGGGATAACTTCTTCTGGAATGGATTAGCTTTCTGTGCTGCCCCTGTTCTTAGTGTAAGAAAGCTCCTCAACTACAGTATGTAATGAGATCAGAGTACAATGGCTGTGAATAGCTGAATGGTGTTCCCGGTCATGGAGGGAGGTTGAAAGCCTTAATTTTAGTGGCAGTCACCACATATAGTACTGAGTGGACTGAGGGACGAGAACTGAGTGAATGAGTGAGACGTCAATGCTTCCTGCTCAAGGAGAACAGCTTTTATGGGCAGAAAGATCACGAGGACGTTATCTTACAAAAAGGTAGCATTCTGATTTTATGTCATTTAAATTTTGTTGTGCAGCTACAGTAGCATTAACGCTCCTAGAATTTCTTTTTATAAATTTTTTAGAGGTCACATGTGCTGTTTATGCGAGGCTACCAGACAACTGGGCTGCTGTACTTTGGCAGTGACTTTAATTGGGTATTTAGATTAAGAACTGTTTTTGTAATTGGGAACATTTTACTATGGGTTTAAATCATAGTGCAAAGACAAAAATGGTTGTTTTACTGTGCAATTACGTTTTATATGCCATAAAATATGTGCGAGAAGTATTTCTTTACATGGACAAAATGCCTCAGCAACAGTACGTCTTCTTCCTGAATAAAGTGTCTAAACCCTTAGTATGCAGTCTTTCCTTTTTTTGGTCTTATCAGTTTTGACATGCACTTTATTCTAAATCTATTTAAATGGGATTTAAAATAATGATAATAGACCTTTTGTAGTATTCATATTCTACTGTTTGATTCTCTTTGAACTTTAGTAGTAATTCACCATGTATAAAAATCTCTTTCAGGAAAACTTAAAAGATGTACGGCAGGAATATTAAGAACAAATTAGTGAGATACAGTTTAACAATTTTTTTTTTTACACATTTTTTACAAGGTACTGTAAGCCTTTGAAAGCAGTGGATAACCAAATGGTGGATTGCTGTGATTCGTACTGGAACTTAAAATTCTCTTCCATTAATCAGTTAACAACCTGTTCCTCATTTTCTTTTTAAGGCTGTTAGGAGGCAACAGATGCTGGAGCAGAGTATCCAGTCAGCCCAGGAGACGGACAAAGCCCTTCGCTTGATTCAGGAATCTCTAGCAACCATAGACCGCCACCTCTCTGCCTATATAGCCGATCACATTGATGCAGGTCAAATACCACAGGAAGCACAGGTAAAGAACAGTACAGTATATTATAAAAAGCTGAACGTGGAAAAATACTTTGACACAAAAGGCAAGTCATTTATTCTTTTACAACCTGAGCTTGCAACACCATGAAGTATTTCAACAACTCTTTACATCACATCCCAAACAAGTTCCATTGTTAATTTAAAGTAAGAAATGACAGTAATACAGAAGCAACAAAGTGTTAAACCTCTACTGTTTTTATTTTTTTCAGCAAACCGTGGAGTATGTATTGAAGTCTGGTACTTTTATTACTAATAATGAACACTTCCTTACATTTATAATGCCTTTTTTATCTTAAAAGATCCCAGATTGCTCGACACACTGTATACTGTAGGAGAGGACCCACTTCAGCCACCACTACAGCACTCGGGAGATAAGATGGAGAAGTGAGATTGCTTTGCCAGTTGAATTCTAGGCCACATTACGCAAACTGCAAAGTGGAATTTCTAAAGGACGCTGGGATTAACACTCTTACTCTTTTGAACTGTGCCAAGGATTTCATGGATACAACAGGGATTTTAGTCACCACACAGTCTGGACCTCAGAAGAATGTTTAATCTCAAACAGAGCACTTCCTAAAACACAGTCTTAGTGGTCACCATACTGGGGTAGATTGTCGGGGCAGATTGTCACCTATTAGTTCACGAGCACCAATTATAACAGCAACCAGGTTTACCTTACAGGTGTCTCATCCCAGTGCTCACCAATGGCAGTTCCAGCCTCGGTCAGTTTTTGAGATCAGGCTTAGAGATGGCTACCAATGAATAATTCTGCTGAAGATCAAATCTGAGCAGTTTCTCACTTAGTGAGTTAAGAAAGCAGGTTCTGTAATTGGAAACGTAATGTGGCAAATAATTTTTTCATTGTAACATAACGTGCTGTTAAATCAAAACCATATTTGCTGGAATTAGCTTACTTACAAATGTAAATGTTATTCTTCTAGCTTACGTTTTACAATTAAATACATTCTGTGATTTATTGTTAAGGTACCCGAATTCAGTTTGTAGTATTCAGAAGGCAAACAAATAAGAATTTAGTATGTTGTACAAAAAAACACTGTATGTAAATCTTGCATAGATGTTACCTGCTTCATTTACTACAAATGACCAATCGCACAGTGAAATCCATTTTAAAAGAATAATCAGGAGCCAAAAATAATTAATTACCAATTAAATCTTCAGCGAATAATGTGAGTTTCCTTCCTACTTTGATTACTAAGGTAGAAGTAGTATTTTTTCATGGGAGCCATACCCCATCTTGTGGTGGTCCACAGGAAATGCTTGATGCTGGGAACAAGGAGGAAGTTTTTACTGCCTCTTTTCTACATCATTACTTTTCCACCTGTCTGAGTTGCATGCACAGGTCTGGCCTCCAGGGAATTGGATATCATTGGTAGCTCTGATACTTTGAATGGCGAAAATTGAAACTCCTTGCCATTCACAGCAGCATTAAAAGATAAACTGGCTTAAAGTCAGCCTGTTATCCATATGTAATAGGCTTAAGAGACATTCATCACTGTAAGTGCAAGAATGGCCACATTTGCACATGCAGAGCACACATGCAACACACGAAACCAGTCCAAATTTCAGTACCATCACACGATGTTATACATTGCGACCAAGTCCTAATCACAGAAAGTAACTGCTTCAGTATGATACTATGTGGAGTTTGTTTCATAAAATCCCCCAAAAGCAAAGCTACCAACCAGTCACCCGAGTTTCAGTATTAGATTGTCAATTAGCACTTAAAACAGTGTTCCGCTTAAAAATCTTGAAAAATGTGTACTGTACCTGTAACTTTTCTGAAGAGCATTCCGTTACATGTGAACTTTTCTGCTCAATACTCCAACCAGAAGAAACTATTTCCTTTGGAAATGACTATAGGTTGAGATTTGCTTCTACTCAGAGGACTAAAAGCTAAAAACTACCAAACTCTTCTTTATGGAAGTGTTAAAGTATATCTCTTTTCTGTGTTTTAATTAATTGACTGCAAAGAAAATCTTTATTTACACATCAGTAGCTTCCATAACATAAATACTGCAGTTGTAATCAGTGTTATTTTCACAGTTCATCTTATTACAGGATCGTATTCCATTTTCATAATGTCAATTAACCAGACTTCGTGTTTTGGAAAAAAATAGCCTGCTCTCAAAGATGATCTCATACCTCACAATTTATACTTCATAGTTTTAATTTTTTTTTTTAAATGTTCTCCAACACAAGTTAACTTTTACTTTTGTGGTGTGTAGCACTTAAAACATGTTTTCCAAGTGCACAAATGTGTTTTGTGAATTGATACATCTGTGTTGAATTGCATTTTCTATCCATGGAGACCAAGTCTACTTTGTTCACATCTGTTAATGTTAAAAAATAACAAATTAGCAGGCGTTGTAGTAGTTTACATAAATCATCAACACTAATGTGCAAATTTCATGAGGAACTGCTCTGCCTTCTAGGGAATAGTTAGAATTTAGCATGAAGTATTATATGTGGAAAAAACTTCAGAAAATGTAATGATTACAACTTCCATCACTTTAAACCCAAGGAAAATCATAAGATTGCTGCTTTCAGTGCTGAATCCACTGCCAGTCTCAGTGGATATTATGTAACATTTGCATAACAAATCAGTCAGTAAAACCTCTTATCCTTGTATAGAGAAATCCAGAAAGACATCTGCTGGTGCACAAGGTCTGACATATATCCTGAACATGTAATACAATAAGAACATATATGTACAGTATATATTGCGGATGCTGAAGGTTACTTATGGTCAGCATAAGGATGCTATTCTGTACAGTATATACTGTACCGATAGCTTGTTCTGTGACAAGTTATAAGGAATATTCCTGTTATAAAGTAGTCTATAACAAGCACATTTGACAGCTGTGGATTAATGCACTGAGAGGCATCTTCAGGCATCACACATCCGACTCTTTCGAAATTTAAATTCTGCCACTGGAGATCCCTGATATCTTTCCTGCAGCAGAGGCAGAGCATTAAACATCTGATAACTACTTAGCTTAGACTAACTATTTATTTGCTCTTACAATATCAAGGGGCTATGGAGTGGTGTTAATATGTTGTTGTGATGCCAAAGCATTGTAGAGTGGCAGAGACAGGGCTTTTGTAATTAGAAGCATGGCACACTCCAGTGTGTGCAGACTGCACACCTGGGACCTTCAGAGCTCACACCTTTCCCCTTCACAATATCTTCTTATCACACAGAAGCAGACCAGTGTGGTGACCCATTTATATCTCTCTTGTCTGAGAAGGGACTAGAGTGAATGTATTGTACACATTTTTTTTCATATATCTTTTGCTTTATTATTGTATCACCCCTAATGTGTGTGATAGGGAAAAAAAAAGAAAGGTTTTAATCTTTAAGAGGAGAAGCCAAAAATAACAATAATTGTGTTAGGGGAGGAATGTATCACTGCAGAAAGATCCTTAACTGAAGCAAGGAATAGAACAGCTATTAAAAAAACTATAACCAACAGTAATGCATTTTATGCCACCAGAGATTTTTTATTCTTTTTAAAAAACCAGGACGTGTGTACTCCCAAAACTCATGTTTTTATAAAGCCACAGTAATTACAGAAGATGCCCAAGGGGGTGAAAGGGTGACACTTGGCAGGTATCTCCCTGAATAAATTATTAAGTGGTTTTGTTGTAAGTATTAAATCCTTTTCATCTAGAATGAGCTATGCTATTTTTTTTCTTTTCTCCTTTTCCCTTTATTTTAAAAGAAAATCCAGTCAGAGCTGAGCAGCCATGAAATCAGCCTTGATGAAATGAAAAAGAGGAACGAGGGGAAGGATCTCTCGGAGCGAGTTCAGTCTCAGATCAACATGACTCAGGTAAGAAGTCTGGGCTGCGGTCTGGCTGAGGCCTGTCTTTCAGCAGCTTTCAGAGAAGAAACCCGAGCTTGGTAGGAGGAGATGCTTCATGGGTAAGATAGCCAAGTGAAAGTTAAGGTTTTACCTTAAGCTCCTTAATAATCCTGTATGCCGAAATTTACAGCAAGTTACAGTATGTAAAATGACTTGTTTCCATATGCAGGCATATTAGAACTGCATGATTTGAATGGGTTAGGGATGACTTTTCTAGGCAAATAGTGAAATAAATCTTGGACATCTCAGTGGCTGGTACAACAACACTTTCTGTTCAGATTGCAGAATGAAGGTACCATCTGTACCTTTGCGTTTCTAACTTTAATACTTGAACTTGTTTCAGTGCAGCTGCAAAGGGGATCTTTGGATGGCTACAGTATATTAGACTCCTGTGGTTTACCTAAAATATCAGTTTGATGTGTTACATGTCACATGTTGCTGAGTATACCAAGAGCTGCAGATGCATTCTTTGTCTTATGCAATAACCATACAAACATTTCTTTCAAAACAGCTTTTCTTTACATAATGTCATTTAAAATAAATACATATTGTATCACTTCTGATCATATAGTTTGTTCAAAGAAGTAACCAGAGATTTTCTGTTTGGTGTATTAAGGTGTTATCGCCATGGGTAATGCCTTCTGCTAAATAATGATAATGAAGTTATAAAAACTAGCTGTGAAAATGAAAGTGTTTTTTAGTGAAACATAAGGACTTATCCATTGTAACATCTGTTTTGAAGTAACCGAGAAACAGTGCTTTCATGATTTGGATGGGCACATGAGAAGCCTTTATGAGAAACCAATCTCCAGGGTGCAATGCTATTCTACTGATTATACTAAAGGAAATGAGGGATGTTATTTATAGACCATTAACTCAATAGTCAGTGCAACAGAAGTGACACCCACTGACAGGAAACCACCTACTGTAATTAAAGGAGTCAAAATTGAAAAAAAGTGAAAATAACAATTTGAGAAATATAAGAATTCCACCTGTCTTTTCTTTTTCAGTAATTTCAGCATTTTCAGGAATTTTGTTGTACAATGGCTAAAGGTCATCCAGGTATTCCTTGAAGGAAACCAAAGTTGGTTTCCTCAACTGCCTGACTGGGACACCTGTTCCAGATACCTACTCTGTGTGCAAAGGAGGATTTCCTATTCTCCATCCTAAAATGTCCCTCTTAGTTTTCAGGTGTGAGTCTATGCCCTTAATTTGGCTAAAGAATTTTAAGAAGTATCCTGATTTCATCTTATCTACAGTTAAATCCCTTAGGGTTTATATGCTTGGATGAAATCTCTTAATCTTGTTTGTTCTGGACTGATGTGATTTAGCTGTTTTACCCTGTCTGCATTTGACAATCTCCTGAGACCAGGAATCATTCTTTTTTCTCTTCTTTGACTTCTCTCTAAGGCTATAATAGATTTTTTTTGCAGTTTGATGACCAAAACTGAATACTGTACAATATTCTAAATTGGATCTCACGAATGCATTGTTCAGTTTGAAAATAACTAACCTTGATTTCAATTCCACACATTATGTTATATAACCAAGGATCCTGATTGATTTTTTATTGCTTCCCCACATTGTTGTGATGAGTATGTAGAATGAATCCACATAAACATCTATAAACCATCTGCGTCTTAGAATCACTCATGCAGTATTTGTAGTGTAATGTTTCTACTTTCTGTAGGCATCTGTGGTAATGCATGCACTGTACTGTATGTGAACTGAGAACTTTCATAATAATTCATAGAAATAAGGAAAGTACAGATATGGCATAAATGGTCAAATTATGGTGATGATTAGCAAACATCTGGCACATGGCACTTAATGTTGACAGGTGCAGGCAGAAAAAAAACAAGTTTCAAACAGGATGGGAAACATTAAGCTTGTAGAAGTTACATTTAAAAAAGACAGAGTTATTATACTGTATATAGTTAAAAATATAGGATTTAAATCAAGGTGTGTTAAAATGTTAAAATAATATAGTGATTTAAATCAAGGTGTGTTAAAATGTTAAAATAATATAGTGATCTAGAACAACCTCGTTTATAAGATTGGTCACTGTAAAGTATTATAAAAGATATCGCTACTCTGGAATCAGTCCAAGGAAGAGTGAATAGGTGCATTCTCAGGCTTTAAAGAATGTCATACTCTCATAGGCTACAAGAACTGAATCTATTCGTTTTGAACATGGAAGACTATTAGGGGCCCTGATTTAATTCTTCAAAATCCTCAAAGGCATCGGCAGTGTCAATACTATGGACTTATTACACTATTATGAAGTTGTTGAAGGTGATGTCATGGCTTTCTGCTGGAATCTCTGCTTGCAACCAAACAGCTCGATGAGCCAATAGGCCTTCTCTCTTTACTGACCTCTCTGAGGACTTGAGGAGAACGGTGGTGGAAAAGGAGGCGTTGTTTCAAAATACTGGTGTAAAGACGAGTGTTTTTCCCATTGGCTCTTGAGACCAATGCTTAATCTATGGTGTAAACATTAAAGACAACGTGAATGAGTCAAATCCTTCAACAACCCCTGGCACTCTATTCGTTTGAAATTTATCCTTTCACTTCACCATTTTCATTTCTCTAAAAAACAGGTGCCTCCTTTCAAACGACGAGATTGTTTGCAGATTTATTTTTTTTCCTTTACAGTTTAATTAAGAGGGAGGAAGGACAGACGAAGACAGGTCTGCAGGGGAAGTCATTGCCTCCCTTCTATAAAAGGCTCATTAAGGAGACAGAGTTTTATTATTTTGTCAATAGGGGGATGGAACTCAATATCCAGTTGCTGCTTGAAAAGTAACCCGTTTTTAATGGCTTTTAAAACAGTCCTGCCTGTTGGGAAGTTTTATTATTTTTAATTAACAGACGCACTGTTCCTGATGAGGGGGGTTTCTGGTGCACTCCTACTGTATGTGTCAGCTCTTTTTCTCTAGTACCAAGCTGCTTTCCCCCTCTCAACTGATTTGTGGTCTAGTTTAACAAACTGCATTTAACAATGATTTATTCGCTGTTTTGATTGCCCTGTAAGCTCCCGTCCTTTCTTCTGTTTGAGTCAGTTCCACAGTTATTTTCCCTTTTTTGCTGCCACCTCAGAGAGGCAAACTATAGCACACAGCACACACTTTCTTCTTTGTCTTTTTTTTCTTTCAGCAAGGTGACTAAAACTAAAAAGTGACTCCTTTGTCACTTTGTCACAAAAACACATTCTGTAAAATGTGTGTTTTTCCTAATGTTTACCTCTATCTGTGTGGTCATTCCCAGACCTTTATTTGTTTTTTTGAACAGCTGACTCAGGTTGTTTTTATATGAATTTTTACTAGTTGTTCACAGATGTCCTTTGTGCACAGTGAGGCCAGCTAAAAGTGGACAAATGCCACATTTAAACTTAAACTCCTAACTCCTGTTTATTGTCATTTTCTTACATATTTCTGTGAATTATCTTCCCAACTCACCAAAGCTGAATTTACCCCTTGTGCTCCTTTTTTTCTGTTGTTTTTAATATGTTTAGATAAAAATTCAAAATGCCTACAACAGAATTTTATATGTATAGTTTGTTTACTTAACAATGACATTACTTTTGGCTTGTGTAAAATTGGCCCTTGTGTGAGTGTGCGTGTGAGCCCTGTGATGGACAGGCTTCCTGTCCAGAGTGTATCCTGCCTTGTGCCCATTGCTTGCAATAGTTTAAACAAATGTGGGAAACACAGAAAATGGATGGATATAATGACTATTTATCAGCATATCAATATATATAGGAAAATCTCCAAGCCCTTTTTTGAACTCATGTGCATGTCCCTGTGCTCTGCGCTTTTGTTTTTACAGAAGAAACTTCAAGAGGTCTCCACAAAGTTCCGCTTGTTTCAGAAGCCAGCCAATTTCGATCAGCGGTTTTTGGAGTGTAAGATGGTTCTGGATGAGGTGAAGTCACAGCTGCCGGTACTGGCGATGAGAAGTGTGGAGCAGGATGTGGTACAGTCACAGCTGGATCAGTGTATGGTAGGTGTAGCCTCTCTCTTCTTATTCCATGTGCAGAACAAACATGTTTAAAAAATGTTTTTGTAAAAAACGATCATTACAAATAGGGTTAAGAAAAATGCAAAGGTTTACAATGTTACAAGAGTAACACATGAATACAAAATTCTGAGAGCACCAAAACGTACAGTACTCATCAGCATCAGTTTTACTTTTAAGAAATGTTCACCTTAGTCATGCGTTTTTTCACATTGACCCTTCCCAAAATACTCTCAAACTGCAAATTAAGAAATATTGAACTAAATACCAGTTTTCTGGAAGTATTAAGATCTATTGGTAAAAAGTAATTTATTTGGTAATAATGGACTGTGTTAATGTTTAGTCCAGATGTGCAGTTGAAGAACAGTCCTCTCTTGAGTGTATTTTGTGAGCGTCTAGAAATGAGCTACTGTAGGCAAAAAAAAGTTATAGAAGGAATTTTCAAAGTTAATTTCTAGGTAGAGACCAGCATCCATAGTTTTAAACAAATTCCATGTGTACTTCAAATCGTATAATACTTACAGTATGTCTTAACAACACAGATATATGTTACCTGTAGTTCAGGCTATGGTTAGGATTAGGGTTTTGTTGTTAATACAGTAAACTCTTGGTGTAATGGAATAATAGGGGGGAAAGGTTGTCCATTACTAACAATCTGGAATGACATTTTTCCATCTACAAAAACACTTTTTATATGGGAAAAAAGAATGTATATATACAGTACAGTATGTACACTATATACAGTTTATGCTTTCTGGATTTTTAACTTATTTTTTAATAATTGCAATCAACACAATCAATGAAAATTCTCCCTATGCCTTTTGTACCATAAATATACAATCTCCTTTTTCATTATTCTTAAATATACTGTATAACATTTACTAAAGCATATGAAACATAAAAAGCACCCATCATAAGCATTTTACATACACCTATGAATTTATTTTCATGCCCTTTAGGGCTATTTATAGGTATGTCATACAAAATGTTTTTATGTATATGTATCTACTGTAATTTAAGTGGCTGTAAGTCTCTGTAAATTTGTCATGTTACATACACTCCATTATTCATACCATGATGCAATCGCTGTTCAGTACTTTAAAAATATTTTACATTAAATGTATTTTACAACTCATTTATACTTTAATTTATTCAATTTTCCCCAAACCAACCCCATTAACTGGACTAAGACTGTCCGTTATTGCAGGGAAAGCCTGGTTTTCTGATTTTACAGATAAAATTCCTATAAAAGAGATTTTTTCCACTAAATCTGAAGTCCATTAAAGTGACATCTGTTAATCCGAGGGATTACTGTATTCAATTAACTGAGTTTGGCTATTATCACGTTTATGTCAGTTTTGACACTTCATAAATATACGTGACGTCTGAAGTGTTTATAAATGCAATTTACGGTACATCATTAAAAATAAAGTGCCAGAGTGATAGAAAAAACAGTTTAAAAAAAGCTTGAGTAACTCAGTAGAATATTTAGTTACCTTGTGTTTTAGTCCCAGAAGTACTGAAAACTAATTTTAAAAATCTGTTATGATTTATTGTTTCAGAGTACAAACCTGGCATTTATTTTAGCTTTTCAAAATATATTTTGCTTGCAAATCTGTAACATGATTATACAGTATCTGAGTATATTATCTAATTTATTTAGGCTCATGAAAATGTTATATTTCTATGTTGGTAAAATGAAATTAGTCTTACTGAAGTTTACAGGGCCCTATGGACTCTGTTAATATCTGGTCAACTAAAGTAATGATATTCTGATGTGTTAAAGTGAAAGGAACACGGAGCAGACTACTGCCCTGAGCCAGTGTCTTCATGCAGTTCTGATAATAGTTCTTTGCAACATAATACTGATAAAAAATAGAGAAAAAGTACAGAAGAAGGTTCTGTAAGGGAACTCCAGTTGTGCTAGAGTATTTAATCTCTGAAATTTAAGCAATATGAGTTGAGAATGAAAGGAAAATAATTGAAATTATTTATCATCATGATGAGAGACAAATCTTGTACTGGCATGTATCAGATATCTGTGATTGAACCTTCTTGGCTTGCTAAAAGCTGTTACAATGCCTTGCAGAAGTATTCAGATTCTTGCACAGTTTTCACTTTTTGTTGCTTTACACCTTGCAGCCATGACACTTGGAAGTAGCAATTAATACGTGTTAGATATACAACCTACTCCACATAGTCAAAGCAAAAAAGAAAAATGAAAGAACTACAGTAACTAGATAATAAATATGAAAATACAATGGGACAGCCATGAGAGTAATGCTAAACTGGTGCATCTTAAAAAAAGAAAGTGTATGTTCTTGAGTCGCCCAATTGCTGTCCAATAGCAATCCCCAAGTGGTTTGAGAAAACTTGAAACAAATCTGCCGAGAAGAATGGACAATAATTGTACCAGGGTTGTAGAGACTTACACGAAAAGTCTGCTATGGCTGCCAACTGTGATTCCACCAAATGTTCAGTTCACAGATCTGAATGCTTATGCAATCAACATATTTTTTTTCTTATTAGGGTTTGCAGACGTTTACTGTAAACTATCACCTTGAGTTAAAGCATTCATCCTTTGAATATTATGTTTTACAAAACGTGTATGCGTCAGTTCATAGTTTCACAAACTTAGACATCCTGGGAAGGGTCAGATTAACACTAATTTGAATCAGGCACTGTATGAGTTTAATGATAGAATTGAACATCTAAGTAATGTCCTGCATCTTTTTAGAAATACTGTGTCCAAGAAAAAGATCTCTGTTCTCTCAATTCTGATCATTCAGTTTTCAAGGGCAATGATGATATATTTTTTTTAAATAATCTGAAACACTTAATATTATATACAGTATATATATATATGATGTGCCTTTTGTTTAGTAGGAGATGCAGGAGTGAATCACATGTCACTCGTATTCTCACTATGAAGAAATGCTGACAGCATTCTCACATTTTCTAGACTTAACAAAAAATAACAGGAACAAAGTTAAAGATTAACGAAGGCATGGAAGGATGCAAACATTTGAATACCTGTTGTCTTTTTGTTGCTCAGTGAGAAAGTGCTTGAGATGCCCCTCTTTCATGAAAATGGTGCTTGTGTACTTTTTGTATGATCAAATAGAAATTTTACAAGAGCTTGAGTGAGGTGAAGTCAGAAGTGGAGACAGTAATCAAGACGGGGAGACAGATTGTCCAGAGGCAACAGACTGAGAACCCAAAGGAGCTGGATGAGAGACTCACAGCTCTCAAACTGCAGTACAATGAACTGGGTGCCGAGGTAAGCAAGAGCACTTCTCAGCCTGTTTAGATGATTGTAACATGGGCATCGGTCTTAGTATGGAGAACTGAAAAACATGGCCTAAGACTCACGATTAACTTCAAGGAACCAGCAATTACATTGCTCTTTTGCGTTTTACAGTTCCTTTGCTAAAATTGACATTTTGATGTGATGAAGCATTTAGAATCTGTTGAGGAATTCATCTAATTAAAACTTTGCAACCTTGACTTTAAAGGGAATTTATTTTAATTTTATTTTGAGGTTTACATTTAAAAGTGTTGTAGTTCCATGTTTTTGTTCCTCAACTGTCTTCATCGGCCACTATACATGATACTTAAAATATATACCTTAATAATTGGAAATGTTATCAATGTTTTTATTCATTTTTTGTTCACTCGCTGGGGCTGACAAACCAGTCATTGTTCATTTTCTGGATTCTACGGTTTCAGATTTTGAAATACAGTATGTTTAATTTGTTATGGATTATTTTACCCCATTTCTGGAAACTCCAGGAATTCCTAAAAAGTATCATATATGGGTACAGAAACAGCTGGATTGCTGATATGGTAGTTAGTGCTGCTACCTCATAGCTCTAGGGTCCTGGGTTTTTGTGGGTTTTTGAAAGGTGCTCTGCTTTTCACTGGCCTCCCAGAAACATGTAGTTCAGGTTTCATCAGTTGGTCTAGAATATAGATTGTCATCCCAGGTTTGTTCCTTGGCAACCCTTAGCTGACTGGAGCTGGAATGATACTGTACACCGGGGCGTATGATGAAAGAACACAAGACACAATGGATTTGAACTGTATGGTCCATGTTCTCTGCATTCTTGCTGAACCACGTTAACCAACCAATATTAGAAATATCTTTGGCTAACGTTCCAGTAAGAAGATTGGAATATCAAAATAATCATGAAACTGGTTGCTGTCACGACCACCAGCCAGCGGAGATCATCTCACAAAAGAACTAACCAGTACCAGCAGCGGGTTAATAATAACAAGCGCCGCCACACGTGTTAATCCATCAGTACATGCTCTACCGTGGGGCGAGCAGCGCTATTTAAACCATCCAGACCCGCTTCCCTCTGCTCGGTATTGAGTCTACTCCTTGAGAGCTCTAACCGGTGTTTATTCTGCACCTCGCATTCTTCTGGATTCTGGACTTCCCTTTTGCCTTTCGACTTTGGACCTCGCCTCTCGTTTCGGATTGTTTGCCACTATTTGTACTTCCTGGATTTCGAACCACCTGTCTCCTCTTGACCACGGACTCGCCTTACGTACCGGATTGTTCGCCTGCTTCGTCACCTACCTACTCCTGCGTCTGTACAGGATCTGTATACCTTTTCATTGAGGATTCCTGACAGATGCACACATTTTGAAGTTAAAGCCTGGAACGTTCAGAACTCTGAACACTCATTTATGCAGATGTCTTGATGGCATAGTGTATGGTTTAAAAGCAACAAAGGAAAGAGGCTTGTAATAGGAGAGGAACATCTTCAGCTTTTTCACTTGAAAAGATCAGCGTTTTTAATATATTTATTTTACATAGCCTCTTTTGCATAAAAGGGGCACCAATCACACTCTGATAGAATTGTTTTACCAAACAATAGAGTTGTGAAGAAAAATAAAGTAGATTCTCAAAAATCAGGCTAGCTTTTAAAACCGCTCAGTGTAGCAGAGTGCCTCATTGCTTTTGGAATGGTGTTCTAAAGCTATGGTGCGTAACAACAAAAGGTCCTGTCACCCAGAGTGTAGAAAAACAGTTTGAACAGTAAACCATAATCAGCTGAGCAAGGTCATTTGGAGGGCTGTGAACAGATAGCATATCAGCGCCATACTGAGGAGTGAAACCATGCAGATTCATGGATGAATGCAGAAGGATTTTAAATTGACCTGAAACCTAACAGGAAGCCAGTGCAATGTTGTGATCGCTTGCGCTTGACTGAGTCAAGTTTGTGGATGCCAATTTCTGAAAACATTGTTGCTTAAGTGCAGTTTCAGAGACTCCTGCAGATACTTGCAGTACCATATGAATTAACCAGTTTTCTGTTACCGATATAGACAGAACAGGACATAGCCTTGCAAGTTTCCAAGACATAAAACCAGTATCTCAACACTGTTCTGCACACGAGGTTCAAACGTTGATCCATTATCAAAAACCATCCTCAAGTTTTTGATGCTGGAACAAAACTCATATCAACTGGCAAGATTGTACCATAGGATTTACAGCATGCAACTGATGTGAAGAAACCAATAGCATTATGTCAGTTTTAGCACTGTCATCCAAACATGAAAAGAAATGCAATCGAGGGGACTGAACCCAACCTAATCAAATTAGCAGCCCAATCTTAGATCTAAACCCATCAAGAGAAATAAAACACGAACCATTTAATTTCACAAGAGCAAAGACTAATAGTTTTTGCAGGAAATGGCAAGTTTAATTTGGGTCTGAAAATTGTTAAGATTATCTGAAGATATGCTACTGTAGGTATTTCAGGCGCTGGTGTTACTACAACAGTTTAAAACTGCCAGCACCACATCATTTATTACAGTATGTTAAGCATCAATGAGCACAGAAACCAGAGTGAATCAGATAAAACAAATGGGATGTAAGCTGCTTTTGTGACACCAATCTAGTATATGACTTAGTCTGGTCTGTCTTAAATTAAGAACGATCAGGCCTAGTAAGATCAAGTATACAGAGGGGCTGTGTTATAGAAGCATGTAAAAAGGGCAGGATTTTGTGCCATACTGTATTGTCATCAAGCTTAGTTGTAAAAGGTTTTGCATACATGAGGGGAAACAGGTGATGTGACCTGGGCATTAAGGCTTAGTAGCAGATTACTGGTAGAAAACGAAGAATTTAGAATTTTGCTTGTCAGCAGTTAATGTTCAGCTTTCTTTGGCCTTGAGCAGCTAAAACAACTTCTGGACGGTACTAAATAAGTCATTGGCAGTTCAGCAGCTGGAGTGTTTACTTTTGAGAAATTACACCAAAGTCTTTTCTCAGGTGAAAATAGCAAAGCAACTCAGTAACAGCATTATGTTTTCAAATAACATCTTCTTAAAAATACAATAAGTTTTTCAAGGCTTTACTGTAGATGGCAGTATTGCTTGAAAATCTGCTCTGTATGTAGACTTTTTTGATCTGTAAAAATCAGACATGAGATTTTGTGTTTGTGTGACTAGTTTAATTGAGTATGGATGCTATGCAATATAATGTACATTTCAGCCATATGTGTGTGAGCATGTGCGAGACAGATGCAGTATGAACTATGATCTAATTCAGGTCACTAGACAGTATTACATAAATTCATACAGTTACTGTAGATCTCCTTATGATGTATTTTGGTCATTAAATTGTTGTAATTTTTACATTTTCTTTAATGTTTTTAAATACATTTTCATTAACAAGGTCTAATAATGTATTAATATATTGTACTGTAAACAGTGTGACACTAACCATAGTGTATGAGTCTACAAGTATTCATCGCCAAATTCATAAGTATTCATCTTATGAATTGGCAGACTTTATTTAACACTTCAATTAAACATTAAGATGCCTAAATGTTTTTTTTTATCTTTATGTACAGTACCTTGTCATTATTTTCCAATAAGCATTTTAGTTATCTTTTGCAATGTTGGTTCAATTTGTTCTCAAAAACTAACATTTCACAAACTAAAACATGAGAGCATCCTGCGTTTGTTTGCAGGTGACGGAAGGAAAGCAGGAGCTGGAGAAGAGTCTGAAGTTGTCCAGGAAGCTGAGGAAAGAGATGAATGCCCTGACAGAATGGCTGGCTATAACAGACGCAGAGCTAACCCGGAGATCGGCTGTGGAGGGAATGCCCACTAATCTGGATGCAGAGGTGGCCTGGGCCAAGGTATGGATGTACTGCAATGACTGTTGTACAAGTGTACTGTAATTCACTTTGTGCCTGAAACATACATTTGGGGAACCATGAAGATAGATTCATTCAAAGAACCATACGCTGACATGGGCCTTCAAAGTTTCCAGTATTGCCTTGCTTCCTCTTGCTATAACGCAGTACTTACACACAGGCAGCCTCATCTGAAACACAATATGAGCCAGTCCTGAAGTTTATTCTGCCTTATTAGCACCTATGTGTGGCCGCTTTTGAAGCAGGTCTGACTTACATGTGAAGAAATGCCAGGGTTTGCTGCAGGCATGCAAGTGTGTCAGCTTGTAAATTCATCTTCATCAGCTCCAATTAAACAACTCAGGACTGGAGGAGATCAAGTCTCAGCAGGGGAAGGGAAAGGGGGAACTGAAAATGGCTACAAGGGATACCGATGCAAACAAATAGTTCTGGTTTTTCCTCTAAAACTTTGTACAAAACCAAAAAAAGAATTGAAAAAAGTGGTTATTCAGTTTAAAAACCATTATAATAATGAAATACCTTATTGTGTTAATAACTAGTATGTATGATTGATTAGTATTTTCATAATGAAACCTTAATCCCAACCATAACCTGATCTACTTCTAACCCTACCCCTAGGGTATACTGTACATAATTTTCTAATGATGTTTTATTACCGTTTATAACATCATGTTACATATCATAATGCCTTCTCTTATAGTCACAAAGGCCATTTGCTTTAAGAGCTTCTGCAAAGTAGGAAAAACCTCTTTCATCTTTTGGAATATTATGCCTTTTGGGTAGCTACAGTAACTTATCTTTTTCTGTTTCATTATTTATTACTCACATTACTGAAGATCACAAAAGCGTTTCATTTGCTTTCTATTTCCATTTCATTCATTTACATTCTGTTCATGTGCTGCTTCTGACTTGTATAGCACCTTATCTTTGCACTGCAATGTGAAATGATGGTTAGGACTCTAGACCAGAGAGATGAGCATCCACATCAGGAGCTCATGCTATTACTGTATCCTTGAACAAGGAGCTTCACTTTCATTGCTCCAGTAAAGTGCCCTTCTATATAAATGGGTACTTTCCATTTGATCATAGTAAATAAGACTTTATTCTAAACCTGCTCTATATAGTTATATTATGGATTAAAAAAACATACACACTATAAGAAAACGTATGCGGGGGCAAGTGTTCTAGTCTTGCCAAAGAGAAACAAATGACTTCAAATGTAAGGTTAACACACACATTCCAATACCCAGTTCACTTCATGAATGTATTAATATTTGTTACAAGACCACAGCAGACATCTCTGCTACAGCAAAGAAAGTACAGGAGAAGCAAGCTGAATTTTAATTTTACAACCCTTAAAACATTTCTCCAGCCTTAAAATGTGATAAGACGCCCACAGATGATGAACGGCTTTTCTCACTCGCTCTCTCAAAGAAAAGCTCATTTGAGTATGTAACTCTTAAAAAAGACATCCTGGTATTCGATTCTTAAGCCTTGGACTGATTGAATGTGAATGGAAATCCAGGGTTCTCTCTGTGAACATATTTCTAATAAATAACACTGACTGATAGCATCGTGCTGCATAAAAATTACAGCTCTCTGTCTGCACTGCACAGCATAAGGAGGTCTTTAGCTTTACAACATTATAACTGCAGCACTGGCATCAGAATACAGCTATTACAGTTTACTGAAGTACACTATACTGGGAAGGTGATTTGCCAGCATATCAGATAACAGAATGAGTTCTGCCTTCTCTGCTCTGAAGTTCACCCATTTCTATCAGGGAATAAATTTAGCTGGCAGCTCTTAAATACTTCTCCCATAATGTTCAGGTTAGATACCTTAGCATATTGCCTTTTAGTTAATGGCTATGTGGGAGAGTTGTTTTAATGCAGTTCATTACTCCATTGGCTGGCTCCATAGAGATTTTTTTACCCCTCAAGCTGTCTAGCTCATTGAATTTTTCCAATAAGCAATTAGACCTTTAATGAACCGATCAATTAACAAACCACTTCCTCATACTGATCTGAAATTCTACATTGTGCTAAATTGTTTAGGTTTCTTTATATGTTTTATGTAGATTGGTAAGATTTTCAAGTTTAAGTTTGAAGTTAAGATCTGAATGCATTGCTAGTTTTGTTGTTATGCTTATACTTTTTACTGAAGAGGTGCATAATTTGAATTGTGCATTAAACTCTTGAGAATATAGATACAAAGTCAATCATGACTGAATAAAATTGCAATGTTTTTTTTCAAAGCTTTCTTTGTCATTCTATTTTACTATTACTATTATGATTACTATTTTACACACAAATGCTTCACTGGTTTCTGCTTGCAGTGTGGTGAATAAGTTCAGTTCTCTACCATTTGTCAACAATAAAGAGAGATTAATACAATTCAGATGATACATTACATTTAAAAGCCTAAAACAAGAACTGACTCACTGTTCTACTAGTAGTGGATTAAGCATACTAGTCTAAAAATGACATTACCTATTAAGTAAAAAGAGTGCTCTTCTTTATACCAATGGGATTTAGGGGAAATGAGCATGATACAGTATATACTGTATATATAAATAAATGTAATAATCTTATGTAATAGGTTGTGTAATTTTCTTGCATGTTAAAACTGATGAGAAGTTATGAAGTGCACTTATATAATAACATTTTGCATTTGTTTCTTTTCTGGCTTAACTGTATATTTATATTCTTAGATATTTTTATGAAACTAACTCCTACAAAAGATTTCCCAATATCGTTGTTCTTATTATCAATGTGACTTTTTTTAATTTTAGCACACATCTATTTAAAAGATTTTGTTTAAGCTGTACATCGCCTCACAGTATGAAACTGAGCTCCCGGTCATATTACTGTATGTAGCACTGAAAATGCAAAAAGTCTTATTCCCAGGGAAACTGGCATTCATATTTCTCCCTGATTGCATCAGATAACCTGTACGCCCAATATTATTCCTCTTTTTAGAACAGAGAAGAAAGTGAAATGTCTTCTGGCATATTGTTTGGTATAACATTTAATTTGTTCATTTGTAGATACATTCAAAATTGTAATGTAGGAAATTATACCGAACATATCATTAATACAAACCATCAAAATGCACACACATACAGTACATCTACATGAAGATTTTGTAACAAAATGACTTCAGCTTGTATAATATGAAATAAGTTGAAGTTCATTCAGTTATTCTATATGTTTTCCCCAAGGTGTTGACCCTTTTTTTCCCTGTACTTTTCTGTCTTTGTTTTGTCTAGTGATAAACATTTTTTAGGCAGTTTTCTTCCTTCTGTTTTTCTGCTTTTGATCTGTGAACAGGTTGGTGTTCTTCCTAATCTTCATCTAATCGTGAGCAATGTCCTCCCTTAGGCAATTCAGAAAGACACAGAGAAACATCAACAGCAGCTGAAGAACATCTCTGATCTGGCAGAGGCTCTGAAGGCTGTGCTTCATGGGAAGGAGAATCTAGTGGACGATAAAGTCAGCCTCCTTAACTGCAACTGGATCGCCGTGACCTCAAGAGCTGAGGAGTGGCTCAACTTGCTGAGGGTAAAGCCGGGGGTCAAATTAGCAATCAGATCCGATATTTTTCCTCTGGAGCCGTTTGTGATTCTGGTGGTCGGGAATCTAGTCCTGCCAAGGTCAAAAGTCAAAGGGGGCCACTGCAGACGTCTCCCACTTCTGTTAAGGTGGACTGAAAGTCTTCTGCTGCAGACAGCTTACAATGAAGTTATACATAAGAATACAGTAAATCCTGATGTAACTAGGGTAGGGTATAGGGTATCTGATACAGTAGAACAAGTAATAAGTTTATTCCATGCTGAAAAGAGAGGAAAGAAAACAGATCTCTCACCTGAAGAAGGCTCCACAGCCGAAACATTGTGTTTTCTTTCTTCTCTTTTCAGCATGGGATAAACCTATTACTTTTTCCTTTGCAGCCTACGCATGCTGACGCAGCTACCCACCTGATCTACTATCTGATACAATATACAGTATCAGTATATACTGTATAGTGCAAAAGAACAAGTAATAGGTTTATTCCGTGCTGAAAAAAAGAAGAAAGAAAACACAATGTTTTGGCTGTGGAGCCTTCTTCAGGTGTGAGAGCAATACTATACTGTATAGTACTGTATACAGTACAGTGTATTCTTGCATTCTTTGAGAACTGCTGGGGTGGTCTATTTCCAAGCAGTCCCTTGGTTGTAAATAAAGGAGAAAATATTGCACATGTACTATAGAACAACATCCCTATTGACGGTGTGTACTGATTTCCAATGTTTTCTTCTTATTGTTGTTTTTTGTCCAAACTCTAATCTCCATGTTCTAGCAATTGTTTTTTTATTAAAATAAAAGAACCATATCGGACCCCATACAGTATGTTACTATATAGTTGGAGAACGGTTGTCAGCTTGTATCTGAAGCTAGTTTATTGACCATTTTTTCTACCATACTTATCAATAATACTGTACATCTTCTATTTTTTGAAAAATTATACCACCAAAAAGCTTTTATCACAGTTGAACTGACATATATTTTAGTAACTCACCCAAACCCCAATTTTGAAACACTGCAGAAGCATGCTTTGAATTAGTGTTTTAATGTGTATCTTGCCCTGCAAAGGAGAAAGGCAACCTGGCCGCGATGACAATGCGGTCAGAACGCCCTGCTTTAAAAGGGGATGAGACAGGGAGGTAGATGGCCTGCAAGGGAAAGATGGGGTGAAGGGAGGAATGTGCAACAAACCGCACATGTGAACAAGCTAGAAATGTGATATCGCTTGGTAAGTAGGCAAAAGAGAACAAGATTAGAGATTGACCTCCTGTGTCAGTGACTGAAGGAAAAAAAAAGACAGATGTATTGTAAATAGTTCTAATTTGATTCAAGTGAATATTTTTCTTTCTGTACAAAGGACTATCAGAAACAGATGGAAATGTTTGACCAGAGTATTGCCCAAATTACTGCCTGGATATACCGTGCTGAGATTCTCCTCGACGAATCCGAGAAACAGGAGTCTCAGCAGGAAGTGTTAAAGGTACACTACCTGCTTGGCAAAAAGTATTTGGATTTTTGGAGATTTATGAATAATATTGTGTGTCCAAATATGAACGTCATAAGAACTGTAACAAAGAATATGTATTCTTTTTCAGTATAATGTAATCATACTAATGAAGTTATCTTTTAAGACAGTTTTTTGTGTCACATATTGCAAAAGGACAAAAAATGTTTATGACTTTTTACAAAAAAAATGATCAGTTTCAGAGGTCCATACTTCCTATTATCTTCTGAAATTAGAAAGCATTGCTAGATGTATAAAATACAGAAGGATGGTAGGTATTGCAGCTAGATGCTAGGTACTGTAGAACCGTGTTAGATGGCAGAAACTCTTCCCAAAGTTGGGATGTTTAAAACAAGAATTTGAATCATGGAATGGATAGATATTTTTTACTGGAATGGAATTTATTTTTTTTCCTGAACTTTTAAGATATAATAGAGCCTTTCAACAGTGTTTTATAAATATAGAAAGTTGGAAATCAGTTTTTCTTTTCCTTTAGAACAAGAGGCATATCCAGATATGTTCCTTTTCCTGATGAAAATAAATCAATATCCTTGGTGTACTCTTAAAATAGTTTATAACTGACAAAAAACATTGCTAAATTTGGACTTCAGCACTCATCCTTCTTTGGTGTGACCTCAGACTAATCTTAGTCTGTCGTTGTTTGACTGCAGGGTTTGAAGGATGAACTGAGTGATATCCGTCTGAAGGTGGAGACAGTGCAAGGCCAAGCTGAAGACCTCATTAAGAACAGGGGAGATCACTGCAGAGTGGTTGTGGAGCCCAAGCTGTCAGAGCTGAATCAGCGCTTTGAGGCCATCTCTCAAAGGATAAAGATCGGCAAGGTACAACAGCAGCATTCACTTAACTCATGTCTTAGGTGGGCTATCTCTTCACTTACACTAGCAAACAAGCAATATACAGTAGTGCAGAACAGGGCAAAGGAGAGGAGATTTGAGAAATTGTACATGGAAGAATGCAGAATTGTACTACTCCTTGCTGTGTAATTTGCATTTAATCAACTTAGAATCACCATACCCTAAGATTAGATGATATTAATCATAAAAAAATATTCCTGACCAAATATCTGCTGAGATATAGAAATAAGAAACACTAAAAATAAAACTAAAAATGAAAAAAAATGCAGTGCTATTCAATGTGCTCGGTATATTTTATGCCACTAATCAATCAGGAGCTGTTTTACTCACTAACGCCAAAAGACACACCTTTGTATTGTCTGCACCTGTATAGTAATGAATATTTTAGAAGTAGTATTTTACTGCATGATCGAATGCCACAATATTCATGAGGATTCAGGTTCACTAATATTGGTGTTTCTTTTATATCCTAGGTAATGAGATTGTCAGCAATTATAAGAATGAATTAAAAGGCAAAACTGAAATGATTTGCAATCATATACAGTATTTATGATCTGTACAAGCTATTGACAAACATGCATCATTCACTGAATTAAATAATAAAAATAATGTCACATTTACTTTTCATCTCAAACAATTACAAAATTATTCATATGGACAATAAGTGTGAAAGTTCCCCACCCAGAATCCAGCTTTCTATAGTACAGTGTCCCTGGTCACTACACTGGGGTGTCGGTCTGGAAGTGTGGTCTAGTGAGCAAAGCTCCACCTACTGCTCCATGAAAAACACAACCAGCAGCACTTGGGTGACACCAGTGAAGAGGGAGATAGATGTTACCCATGTTAGTAGTCCTGATAAGGTAGGAGGGGAACCCTGTGTAAGCTGTGCCAGTGATTTCCAGGTTGGCGCATGTTGACAGAGGGATAGCGCAGACATACTGTACAGCACCACAGTGGCAAAGGCAGCAAGAGGTCAAGAAGGATGTGAGAGGTACTGGAGAATGGAAGCTGCACGTGTGTCCAAGGAGCACCAGCATTTCATGATTTATATATCAAGCCTGGGAAAATGGGAAAATAACGCGTTTGTCAGAGTTGAATGTCTTCAGGTTTACTTCAGTCCTGAATGTGTTTCATAATTGGAGGTCAGTAGTGCTGAAAAGTGCATAAACCAAACTAATCCACGTCTTCATTATTCATCAATGCAGAATATGTTTGTGTGAGGGACGTAAGTAGGACAGCAGAGAAATTCTGTGCATTCCAGCACATTTTCTTCTCACTAGAGCAAAGAAGCATTCCTCAAGTGAATATGAAATTAGGCCTGTTAACTAACAGCACCATATTAATCATTTGTTATTTTTATCCGTTAACGAAGCCTCTGAGTTTGTAATAATATTGTAAATGCTGTTCATACCCATATATCAACTTTCTCATGGGGTGCATAAAAACAGCCAAATGAACTGCCTCTGGAGCTGCGATGAAAAATCTTCCCTGGCTGACAAGTTCTGCATTAAAAAAAAATCACAGGCTGACAGACCTGTGTTCTGCAGATCATCAAGAATGCTTCTAGTACCTGGAATAATTATAAGGAAGGTCATAAATAACCTTTGCTATTTCTTTAATTACAGTGAAAATCAAGTTTCATGGCCAGTACAGTACAGTATGTATGTACATACTGTGTAAGAATAAGTATCGTTTTTCTCATCCCCATCCGTCAGCTCTCTCCCCTACCAGCGTCAGCGTGTGTTCTGCTGTGTTTCAGGCCTTTGTGACTCCCCGCGAACTTGAGCTTTATCACACAGAGGCACAGAAGTGGCTGGAACGCCTGGAGGCTGAGGTTCAAGAGGGTGACAATTTGAAAGAGGAGGATTTCCAAAAGGACACGGTAAGGACAATAGAACAATGCAGTGACATGCGGGTGAGATAATGAAACACAGACGAGCGACAGACACACTTCAAGAAACCCTTTGCGGAATATGAGTCATGCAAACCTTTACCCTTTTTGTTAAGACATAATTTAGTAAAGTCAGTTTTTTTCCCCTGTTACGATGAATCCAACTGTTTTCTTAATTATCCAGTCCTTCCATTTGAAAGAGCTTAGCCAACACCATGAATTTAACGTTTTAATGATGTACCTTTAGCATTCCAATCGACACAAATGTCTAATATACAGTATTTTCATTTAAGGGAGTGAATTACAGCTTGTAACAAAGGTACACTGTTTTAAGGAGGAACAAAGTGAATATCTGGCTACAATGCCTGTCTTAAAGTGACAATGTTGAACAGTGCTTGTTAAGCTACTGTATGTGTACTGTGTGGGCAGCAGTGAGTGATCTGTTTTTCTTAGACAGTTATGGAATGGGCTGGAGGATCTCAGCAGCTTTGCAGATAATGTGTTCCCTTCCATTACTACATGTACATTCCCAGTGGCTTGAATGTAGGAATGTACAGTAGACGTTGCCCAACTAAAAGATCAGATGTGATGCAGAAATTAATGTCAACGTTATTTTTCAGATATGTGTCATATTCAACAAGTAGGGGGAGTAATAGAAATCCTGCAGTTGTGTCTACAGATGAAATAACTTAAGTCTGAAAAAGATAGATCTCACCATTAAATCGCCTGCCACAGAACTAGTGAAATCCTTGACGGTAACGTTCAGTATGCAACCATGATAATCACAGTTTTCTTTTTCAATGTGTGTGTGTGTGTACGTACATGTACCCAAACATGTGCCTCCCTGGGGTGAATCTTTTAGATTAATTAGTTTAGTCATGGTGGTGCTGTAGAGACCCCCCAAAGGACATTCTATAGTGTATGAGTAGATTCAGAATTTAAAAAGGAAGAATACTATTAATATTCACTCCTACAGTACCTATCATCCCGTTAAAGCCTTTGGATCCCAAAGCACTCTAAAAATAGACATGCTCACCACATCAAAATAGATGTTGTGGTGAATAGCCCTGCGTCATCACATTGTGTCTTGTTTATCCTCACATTTAGGTTTAGAAACACTCGTAAAATAAATCTAAACGCCTTTGTCATTAAGACTTACACAGTTTCTTTTCAGTCATTAGTACATTTATTAAAGAACCTATTACTTTCGGCATCAATAAACATAAAAATGTAAAACCACCATTTATTAAACCACCATCAAGGAAACAGAAAAGGCACATCTACTTTAATGGGGCTTCGTTAGTGAAGCTGTTGCCTGATCTGCTAAATGGGTGTCACATTTCCTTCATTTGTTTATGAATTTATGCTAATATGTTTTGCACATGAATTAATTTGTGAATAAGTAACTTGGAAGTCTGGGTGGTGCTGCTTGACAGTTCAGATGATTACTGCTGGTTGACAGCTATGGGCAGTTCACAGAGCTGATAATTATTGCTGAATGTCACAGCGTGTTCCTAGTGGGTTGAGCCAGGTCTATGATGTCAACCATATTAATGTCTAGGAAAAGGAAAGAAACAGCAGAGCACATGGAAAATACTTAATATTATATTCATGCAATTGCAATAATACTGCACATCCTTGTATACTTTAGGTATTAAACTAGATTAAATATTAAATATATAGACAAGACACCAAGACAGTGACATTTCTGATATGTATAGCACAGTGAAAATAAGTTATTTTTGTCAAATCAATGCAGTTTCTGAATGGAGATTCAGAATTGTGATGGAGCTACCTGTAAGTGCTAAAGTGTGATAAAATCTTGCATTCCTAGGTACCAGTAGTTGAGCACAGCTGCAGATTTGCAACTGAAGAGCTACGTGTCAAATGATATTCAAGTGACTGTGAATAGCACACCATTCTTTTCAGCTGCTAAGTTGTAGATTTATGTTGTCAGTATGGTGCTTTGAACAAACATAAAGCAATATTAAAACTTGACAGTTTAATCTCTTTGATGTTTACACCATTCAGATCCTGCTAGTAGCCTTATTGAAGGTTATTGGACTCATACAGTATGTGTGTTTCACGGAGCAGCATAAATTGTAGTTTTCACATTAACTTAATGATTAAACCTAAAGTCTGTCATAGACACTTTAACCAGCTCCCTTTTTATTGGCAAAGTTAGCAATGCAGTACTTTTTAGATTTTTTCTTCATGCTGTCACAAGTTATTCAAGTCCTGGGGGAAATAATTCACAATGAAATTGACTGAAATCTATGAAAGTTCATCTTAATTAAAGGCTTTTAGAAAATGTTGTGACTGTCTCTCCTCGGAGACAGAATGGGGTGGCAAGCCAAAACGGTCTTAAGGTCTGATTTTAATTCCGCTTTAGGTCCATTCTCACCATCTCCGTTGTTATTAAGATGTGTTTTTCAGCACTAGAGAACAATTGGGTACATGAATTAATATCAACATAAAACAGTCATCTTTGCAGAAATATTTACTGTAAGATAACCTTGCCTTTGTAAACAACACATTCCAGGAAAATGCAGTTACATAGCATTATAAGTATCAGACTGCTCTTCAGTAAGGAACACAATGAACACTAACATTAACATCACCTTGCACTAACATTATGTGTTTGTTTTATTTTTGCTGTCGACCTACTGTATATGTGTAATTTTCCATTTCAGTCATTCCTTACTTTCAAAAATATTATTCTGTTCTGACTTTTTCTTATCAGCCTTTTCCTTTGTTGTGAATTTGGAAAGAAAACAGGAAACAGCTGACTGCCATTCTGTTTTGTTTTTATTTTTGATGTTTCCCCATTTAGGGGGACAGTGAAGAAGGGGCAGTGAAGGAGTTTTTGGAGAAAGGAGAGAAACTGCATCACAGAGTCCCAGATGAGAAGAAACGAGAGGAGATCCGAATCAAACTAAATTTGTTGCATGCAAAATACAACACTGTCAAGGTATGGTCATTTCTCACTTGTCAAATGCCACTTTTTCATTAAATCCATACCTCTGGGTTTTTCAGAAACTTTGAACAGACTACAACTTACGGAACTGGGCAGGAGGTGGAAGTTTAAGCCATATGAACCCTAAGGCTGCAAATAAGGAAAATACCAGTCAGAACAGGAGTCTAGAATTTCAGCCTTTTTCAGGAAATGACAATGTATTTTTAAATGGAGAGAAATGTACTGTATTATTTCTTATTGTACCTTTGTGGAAAGAGATCTTAAACTCATTCAATATACAGTACATTCACTTTAGAATTTGAGGCCTATGGAGTTGCAGGTCCCTGAAATGATGACCCTTTAATAAGATAAGATCACTTTATTGGCCATATACAATTTCTTGTATTAAGAATTTGTCTTTTCGCATACCACAACTTTCTCATTAAGAGACACACAGGCAGGGAGAGAAGCTTGGGGTCAGAGCACAGGGTCAGCCATTTATACAGCACTCCTGCAGCAGCTGGGGTTAAGGGTCTTGCTCAGGGACCTAACGGAGTAGGATTCCTCTGCCGGCCACGAGATTCGAACCGGCAACCTTCCAGCCACAGGCGCAGATCCTTAGGCACAGAGCCACTGCCCCACACCATTTAGTGTTCATATTAACTAGATAATCTTCCATAGCTGCTAGGTACCTGCACCTCTTCATTAGTCATGTATGTATTATGTGTATCAAAGCAAAAATTAGGCATTGAATCTTTTATGAAACAATGAAAGAATGCCAGAGATAATTGTGAAGTGTTAGAGTCCTCTTTCATGTTTCACAACGTAGCGTCAATGCGTTGCAATGATGATACATAATTTTGACAAAAATCTTATTCCAATTAACATACAGCATTTGTTACAATATTCAATATAAATATATCCAAAATACCTTTAAACAATCATGATTTTTATATGTAGTCTGAATATGTTTCCAAACAGCTGCGATTTGTGTTTACTTTGTTCTTGAAAAATCCTGAGTTATTCTACAAATGATAAGATATGCAGGATACTGCATATCGTTCAGTGGAGTATTACGATATACTGTACTGTATGGATGAAGGTATTTATTTTGAAAACTTTAATTTCAGTGTATTCAAAAGGAGACAAACGTTATTTACAGTATATTTTTAAAATCCAGTGGGAACGTTCATCTTATTCATCTTCACTTCTATGGCGACTTGGATATAATTACATCTTTTTTTTACCTGCCTGCGTACAACTGTTACCAAGGAGATAGTTTTTCTCCTTTTGCGTTGTTTTTATATCTTCAATGCCAGCACAAAGCCAAAGCTACTAATAATTCGGTCATAACCTATTTTTGATTTCCTTGTCAGTCCCACAATCAGTCTTTCACTGGCAAGTATTCTTAGCCTCTGTCCCATACAGTGGGGTTTGCTTCTCTGCTCCCAGATGAAAGAGCAGTATGTGGTATTATCCTCCAAGCAAAGAGCTAAGATAGGCTATTTCATTTATGGCAAACACACCCTTCTTTTGCACAGGCTTGGAGAAAGAAATCAATAACCTTTGTATCCACTGCTTTTGATTTCTCATCAAATTCTCCTGTTGAGTTCCTCTGGGACTTTCATCTTACCAGCAGATTTCTGAGCATGGCTAAATAAGAGGCTGAGATGAATGCAGGCACGCTGCTTTTTCTGAATTACTATGAAACTGTATTCACACCTCTGCCATCAAACTGTCTACATTAAGAAGAAAGGCATGAAAGATTTTCACTCCCTGACATGACTGGTGAATATACATATATTTTGTTTTGTTTTGTCCAGTACTTGAAAAAGTAGCTCTTCTCTACTGTGTATATCTTAAAATGAATTTAGATAACTAATACCATTTTGGTAAAATTATTTTTTTCTGACACAATAGTTTAAATCCATTATAATGAAAAATAGTAGTGGCGTCTTTCATTTTTTATTTTTTATTTGATATTAAATAACATTGAAAGTGTTTAAAATATGTTTTACCTTTAGAACGTAAAAACTGAGAAACAGAATTTAAAATATTAGATTTCATGTAATCTCCTAGGAAATGGCTGGATGTACAGTAATCCTCTAAACAATTACAGCAAAAGTATGAGATGGACTGAATGCCCTCTTTTGATTGTAAACTTTATGCTGTTGAAATACTGATCACCTTTAATCACTTACCACTCAAAAGTTAAATTTATTTTCTTGCAATATTAAAAAAAAGACTAAATAGTGTTAATGGTTATTTAGTAGTATTGAAAATTCTATAGATGTAGTATAGGAGTGATTAGAATTGAAAGCATCTATACTGCTAGCAGAACTAAATGCTTACCTGTTTGGCCAAGTCTTTGACTTGATATACTGTAATTGGTGATGAGTGTGGCCTTGTATACATTAGTCTTATGTTGAAGAGAAGGTTTTCTGTTCACAATTCCATCCAGTGAGGTAGTGCTACAGTACATGGCATTTTTATGCTAATGCCTATCAATGTTTCTGAAATGCATCCCATTTACTTTCAAGAAGCCTGTTGTTAACATTCAGTAACTTGAATAATTATTTTCAGAAGGGTCTTAGATTAAGCTTAATAGTTTAGTAATTTGAAGCTGAATTTGTTAAAATAATTCATCATTTAATAAAGTGCTGAAAAAAACATTTCACACAAGTAGTTTGTGCATTAAAACTTTCAGAGCCTAATTTCTCAGAATTGTTTTTTTCTTTTTTCACATTGATCCAGAACACACTTAGATCGTTTGATTGTTTTTGAAAACTAGTGCAGTGTCTCGTCAGGCCATGCTTGAAATGTCATCAGCCAAGTCTCCAATGTCAATGTCAAATGGGCTGTACGCCATGTACTCATTACCTCATGGATTTAGAAGTCCTTCTAATAATATGTCTTAATGTTATACACGTTTAACCTAGGAATGCTAGATTTCTAGGAGTAATACCTAATGCCTCAAAATAGATGTATTAAACATTTTTGCTTTATACTAATTACTTACCACCAAAGGCAGCTTGATGTTATTCTTTTATTCTTCATAATGAAGATGGCATTCTGGTTGCAAAATGTTTGCAGGTTCGTCATTAATAATTGTGAAACAACACAATGCTATCTCAACGTAACACAGTAATATTCTTTCCTCCATAGCTTCCATACAAAGACGCTTGTCTAGGGGAGATTTCTATGAAATAAAACCATGGCGCCCCACCCGAAAATCATGGCGAGACCCCTGGTGTAGAGTGCTGCATACTGTATATTTGTCTCCGGGGGCTAAGGAACCCAACACATGGGCCAAGGAGTGTTTCCCTAACTGCAGAGGTTCAATAGTTCATGCTAAGCTTTCATTGAACCCTGGTGCCCAAAGACCAAAGACTTAAAAGACTGCTGGTCTAAGAGTTAACATGGAATCCTCATTGGAAACAGCGAGACACAGTAATCTATCCAGTATGTAAAATGTGCTCTTTATTCCAAGCAGAAATGTTAGCCCTGTATTTTCCTACTTCGTGATAGAAACTGTGGTGTATTCCTCTGAAGGGAGAGTATGAAAGAGCAATCCTGTTTTTATTAACTGAAAATTAATGTTCACATACGGTCATTTGTATCTTTTTTTATTTTGACCACGTATAAATGTTATGTAGGATCTGAGGTCGCTAAGGAAGAAGAAAGCCCTGGCCATTTCTCCCCAGTGGTATCAGTATAAGAAGCAGTCTCATGACCTGCTGCAGTGGCTGGATGACATAGAGAAACGGGTAGCTAGCCTTCCTGACCCAAGAGACGAAGAGAGGATTAAGGTAATAATTTACAGTAAAGCTATAAAAAGGTAATGACTACTACTGTATGCTATATTTCTGTATACAGTTTTTTTCTATTTTAGAAACTTGTTACAATCATATAAAGTACTGTAACAGTGCTTAGCTGTTGACCAAATGCTGTTTTAAAATAGTATCAATACTCGTGTGTTGTAATAAATGAGAAGATTGTGATTTGTTTTAAGACAAGCAATAAAGATGAATTTGTTACTGTAGAAGTAGAAATTTTGTTCTGCGTTCTGAAAATGGGCTTGATTTGACTTTGTGTGTCTTTGTTACAGATGATCAAAACATTTCGATAAATGGACGACCTGTTTGTCATGTTAAGATCTTCTTTTGTCCAGAAGCATTGTCTCACTCGTCATAATCCCACCAATGCAGATTTATGCTCAAATTTATTGAAATCACCTTTTTGTCTTTTTTTTGTTTATTCATTTCACTGCCTCATTACCTTTGCTTCGTTTTGTCTAATGAGTTTTTTAGCAGAAAAAGAGAGCCTGAACCGACTAGATGTGTTAGCTTCAGAAGTATCATAGTCCCTCAGATGATAAATCTGCTCTTTGATATTTGACAGCATAAACCACATTCTCACCCACCCCCTTCCTCCCAAATAAAAAAGTGTTTCATTACACATCAAAGAAAAGCCCTCAAGCTTCAAATAAAGTTGCTCCTTTCAGTTTTTAATTGAGTTATGTAGTTGAGCCAACAACACGGCAATCCTGCAATAAAAGATGCAAGACCTTTGCTTAGCTTCTGTGTACAGGAATTAAATTCATTTTAAATGTAAGATTTACTGCTTAAATAAATTGGGAGATAAGTGCCTCCTGACAACTGGCTTTATAATTTTTTTGACTTTGTTTTTTTTTTTTATTTCTTGAGTTTTGAGTTTCATTTAGTCCTCTAACTGCCTTGGGGTCCTCTATTGGTTTTGCTCACTAGGAGATTGATGCGGAGCTGGAGCAGAAGAGAGAAGACCTGAATGCTGTGAATAGACAAGCTCAAAGCTTGTCAAGGGACGGGGCTGCAAAGGCAGTGGAGCCCAACCTGATCCAGCTCAACAAACGCTGGCAAGAAATAGAGAGCAAATTTGCTCAGTTCCGAAGACAGAACTTTGCACAAATTGTGAGTTACCCCCCACCCCAACCTCTTCCTCCGCCTTGCAAACAGTATCGTTTGCAGCTGCTACTAACGAAGTACCAAGCGCCACTAACTGTGTCTGAGATGGGGAAAAAAAAAAACAATCTACTTGTTTTTGGTTTTGTTTTTTTTCCGCGGAGACAGTGCAGTAAGCATTGGGATGTCCTCAGTCTTGGTTTTCAGAAAGACCCAAGAAGAAAAGAGGTTTAGACGTCTTAGCTTCTCAAACATGCAGTACAAGAAATAAATGTTGATTTCTTTTGCCTCATTTATTTGCCACTAACATTTTGTGTGGGCCATGCTATGCACCTTATCTTTTTGTTGTCTTCATATTCTTAACTCGTGGAAGCACGTGGTGTCAATTATTTGTATATGTCTGTTCTCTTAGGTTTTGCATAATATGTTCCGTCTCTGACACGTTTTAGTCATACAGCATCTGCTCTAAATGCTCAATTTCTCTGTGAATCTACTCTTAGGACAACAGAAAAAGTTGTTCTTTGGCCTTGTGTTGCGTGTCTAGGATTCCTTTGACTTCCACAAAGGAAATTCTAGAAGGCTGTTGATTTGTAAATTTAAATCACACAAATATTTACCAAGCTGACACTTGTCATTTGAAATGTATTTAGCGTGAGTTTAATCGTATTAAACCGTGCTCCAGATGATCACGCATCAGGGCATGCAACATCTTTATAATAGGTTTATTAAATCACTATCATACATATTAGAGTCTGAATGACATATTAATACAAAATAACTCCTGAGTTTATTTGTACTTTTTTTATTCGACAGAAAGGAAGCTGGATTCCTTTTTAAGGTGAAAACAATATGGCCAAACCAGTTTATGTGTCTAGAGATGCAATACAAATATAAATTAAATTGGATTTAAAGGAAATGTAAAAAATTTCCAGGCATACCAATTCCATTTGCCAAAGCTAATCTTCTGGTTGCCCCTACTCCCTCCCTAACACACAAATGCATAAAATAATGAATGAAGATTAAACTCAACTGAAACCTAAAAATGAGCAATAATAGGTTTTGAAACTGTGTACTACTGCTACTGCTGGTACTACTGATACTAATACAACTCCAATCGCTGCTGGATTTACCTGACATTCTTTCTCTGTTTGTCTTTTTTTTGTTGTTTCTCTGTTGATCTTCACCACTTCAGTCTCATTCTGACATTATTTTATAAAATCACATTAATACATTTTATAAAAAAATAACTGCAACAAATGAGCAATACTGTATCTCATATACTGGTATATACCACACTATACAGTATACACTATATAATAAGAGGGTGAATATTAATTAACTCATGCTAATTCAAAATGTAAAGTGGCAGAACTTTCTGTACAGATTTCTAATTCTGCTTTCACTGAAACCCTGAACTATATATATATACAGTATGTGTGGGTATATGAGTCACATACAATTTTGAATATACCAGTATATCAAATTTTTCCTCTAAATACATTTTAAGCACTTTTCAGATTAAAAAAACAACCCCCAATCTAACGGATGTTATTGGGAATTTATTTCATGAATAATTAATACTTTCAAATCAATTCGGTGTTGAATACAGCCAGTAATACTGCATATTGCCAATATGTTACCGGTATATTTATTTTCCGACAGGTAATGAAATGTCACGATTCAAATTAATTGTTTCATGAAAGAGATTTATTATAGTATGAGCAATTTAACAACATCTTCAACAGCTCATATAAGAAGCGCAATAAACAATCAGTTTTATGATTATTTTTACGGTACGCACAACAACATACATAATCAGGGTTTCAGTGCGTGCATTCGGTGTCTCATTTTACATAATTGTCGGAATCTGAATTATTGCTACGAAGATTAAATTTGCATCCTATCTTCATATGGAACCTGACCGTTGAAATGTAAAAGTTAAATATAGTAAGAATGAAGAAGTATTATTAAAAGACTGCACTGATTTCTGCTTTTGTTAATTCGTTTTTAGGATTGTGAGTTTTATGTTCTAAAAAGTTCTTTGAAGAGAAATTAATAATGAATACAATATATTTATAGAATGTTCCTGGTAGGTGTTATAGCACTTATGAAAAAAACACAAAACTTTCTTTAAAACCAATATCCTCAGTGCTGGGGAATCTAATATACAAAATAATAAAAACACTAGTAAATATCATCCAACGTACAAAATATGGTCCTTCCAAACTGAACATTGAATCTTTCATCACTCGGTGTTTATTTTATTTTCAATGTATTAGAAATATGTGTAATCAAACTGCACAAAGAGTAATCAGTCACTTGTGAAGCTTTTAATAATTTCATCCTACAGTACTTTTCAAGTTTCCAAACTCATATTTTTAAAATCAGTAAAATATCATAAAAATCACATATAATAATCAGTTTTCTGATTACTTTTACAGGATTCACAACAACATACACAAACAAGTGTATTGGCCCCACCCATTAGTCTTGTGCCTCTTTCCCAGTAACTATAGTACACGTGAGGCATTTATTGACATACAGGGAATCTAGTTTGACAAAGCAAGTGCCAGAGAGAATGGATCAACGAAAGATTGAACATTGATTTATGTATGCAATGGTTTTAGTGTCCCATAAGAGAATGATATTTATTCACTTTAAACTGTTGACATCTTTATTACAAAAACCTTTCCGAGCTAGCGAGACAATGGAAAATCGAATAGCGCGACTCGTGCATTAAATAAACTCTGGAAGCTTGAGCCAAATAAATCAACACACAGTAGATGTTCAGACCCATTGCAGATTCTCTAAAATTTAGAGTTTTTGAACATTATTCTTTTAATCTTTTTAATGAATTCTTTCAATTAACTCAAACTGTGCTGACAGCCATTAGATTATATTTTTCTCCCGCTGTTGGGTGTTTCCACAGGAGCTTGTTGAAATATAACCAAATGTGTTTAATCTTACTCACATGGTATTAGTGTAGAATTTGAAGAGCTCAACTGTTATATTTAATGTACTGATAAAATGCTGCAGTGGAGGAGTACATAGAATCTTTGCCTAAACATTTTAGGCATATGGCCTACATGAAATATAAAAGTGATGATTTTCAATGGAATTGTTCCTTGATTGTTGTTTAATTCAGTAACCAAGGTAAATTATAAAACAAGGGCATCGTGTGTTGGCTAAGGACATTTTCTTTTTTCCTTGACAAGTTTGTTTTTCACCTCTCTTCACTTATTAATTACAGGCTTGTTTGTATGGTACCTCAAAAGAGGCCATTTCTAATCAGAAATGCGATCTGTGTTCAGGGGAGAGCTTTTCTCAGAGCAGCAATTCTTACAGTATGTAAAATCCAGTGTAGCTGAAAACATGCTGAATAAGGACTGAAAATATGAATTGTTTGATAATATATTTTGTATTGTGCCTGGTCACATGGTGCTTTCAAGTGAGGTAATGTACCTCCGTGTTAGTAATCCAGCCACACACACTTCACTTGCTGTGCGAGGATGAGCTACAGTACGTTAGATGATGGAAGACTGAAGTTACAGTATGTGTTGTTATAAGATCATATAATATGGTCAACGTAACCATGAGACAACATTGTTGACCCCTGACTAAGTTAATAATGCCCCCCTTCAACACACACACAGTTACACTTCTTCCTCACATAGTCATTAGCCCATCTATTGTTAGTTATTCTTTAGGTGTGGAAGTGATCTACCAACTTAAAAAACACGTAGAACAGGTATTTATCCATTCTCAGTTTTTCATTCATGGTAGTTGACAATCTGCAGCTGCACAGCACAAGTACCTGTACTTGGAGTTATAAAGTTACCAGCTGTAATTGCCTGGATGCCTCTATTACATATTGGTAAACCTCTAACTCAGAATTAGAATTACAGTATGGCTCTTTTATGGCACCCAAATGTTGTAGTTGACACAGTTATCGTCTGCCACATGTTGTGAAATGTGACCAAGTCTGTGGCAATCACAAGTGTGCGCTGTCACTGCAGTACAATTGAGTATAGATAGCAGATCAAACATATTATATACTGTGTATCCGTACACTGCATAAATCATATTATTTAAGCAAGGATAAAAATAAATTTCTGTTTTTCCCTTTTTATTGGCCATTCCTGAATGGCCAGATTTCATTCAAATTGTCTTACTACAGGTACAGTACTTAGCAGGTACCTGAATGAACAGGAGCATAAGTGCTATAGTCAGAGATTTTTCTCACTGTACCCTTGGATGGAAAAGGGAGAAGCTGATTAGAAATTGGGGGTAATTAATATACTACCTAATTAAATTACAGCTGACTTCTTATAATCTGAAACTTAAAAATAAATTGTAAAAAAATGCTGTACACTCTGATTATCTCTGTTCGCAGGAGAAGCATGTTGCAAACTTAAATTTAAAGGTACTAATAACCACAAATTTTTACATTACTGTCATGTTTTTCTTCCCAAAGAGCTTTACATACAGTAGAAGAGACCCACTATATCCACCTCTGAAGGCAACACTTAACTTCTGCAAATGCTTAGCACTTAATATACGCCAACAGCCTAACTACACACCAGATCAGGTAGAAAATTGAGAAACTTTAGGTTCACGAGAATTTACAAACCCAGATTGAAATTTATCCACAATACTGGGGTTAACACTCATGATTTTGTGAACTAAACAATCATTTTGTCAGTTTAAAATTTCATCTGTAAATTGCCACATACTCCAGCAGTGGTCTTGAACTTCTGATCAAGAGGCAAGAGCACTACTTACCAGTATCTACTACTACCACCATTCACAGCAACAACCTGGTTTTCCTTATACTGTAGGTCACCCACCTTGGTACTAATTAGAGCCAGCATGGCTTCACTTCTGAGATATCACAAAATCAGAATCAGACTAGTAATTTTGTCACCAATTAACAGATTAACAATGCTTTAATAGTCTTCTGTCACAAAGTATTTTCTCTTTTTATACAAGCGTATAGACACACAAATAAGAATGCAACAATTTTATTTATAAAAGTAATGTCTTTCCGATGTGACGTAATGTTTAACATTTTTTGTGTTTAATGAAAGCTGCTACTGTATATATACATTCTAAAAGATGTGTAGTCAAAACTATTTTACGTTTCCCATGTCAGCAAATAATCCTTGTTGTATTTATTTATCCTATAATTTTAATTTACACACTAATGCATCTGCCTTATTCTTATGCAGTGGTTTTCAGATGAACCGAGTTCATGGTTTACAACACGTATCCCAATCTTATGCTTCGTCTGCTTTTATAAATTATTGATGGCAGACTCACTAGACAGTTTCCCTATCGTACTCACATCCGTGCCACTGGTTCAGTCTTAGAGATGCTCTTGAAATAGATTACCTGGAGCACCGAGAGCAAATCAGAAATTATACTGTACTTGTCGTGATTTTTGCTTGATTTACATCTGCTGAATTGAAGTGAGCGAAAAGAGAAGATCATGAGGTACTGTATAAGCTGAAGTAATGTATGGACTGAAGCAGATAAGCAAGAATAAGAAACATCATAATGAGTGATGAGTTATGGTATTGATCTGTTCTCTGCTGAGAGGACAGAAGTTGAAATTAAGTGCACATGCATATACACATGACGTTTAAAGGATTTTTTTAGAAAACAAAACCATTTTTTCTGATGCCAATTCCTGGTGATACTTTTAACAAATAGTTTTAAGATTCATGGATAGATATTGATTGCTAGAAACCAAGTGAGCAAAGATAAGACAGATGCTTTATTCTCTGATGTTGTTTCTGCAAAGTATGTTTTTCATAGTAGTTATTCCAGCAAAGAATGTCTGAAAGTGACAGGTGAAACAGAGGAAAGGATGAGCTTTCCTTTGGCGTCTTTAAAGATGATGGTAGTGACATAATTTGAATACTTTGTGAAGGGTGCAAAGTCTAGGTAGAAAAGAAGCCAAAGCTATCACAAAGAAAGTAAAGAAGTAGGAACAAGAACATTCAAAGGGACACTTGCATGAAATGGCTTCCCTGGGTTTATTGGCAGTTGAACTGTTTGGTAATCAAATAGGTGTTTTTATTAGGCAAACTAATAAGCCAGAATAGAAAACTTTCTTTTTTCCCCCATAGGGAGGGTTAAGTTATTTTACGGTATGTAATTTAAAGTCACCCCAATAACGAGACTTTCTGTTGGAAATTAAGCGTTTTCTAAATAGAAAAGTTATTTTACCAGCCCATCCAGCCATTCACCATTGGCTTGAATCTGTATATTCCAATCTCGATATTTAGTGTGGCCTTTATAGTTCACATTTTAAAAATGATCTGTATAAATATAGGATTATATATACTGTATATAAATATATATGAACACCTTGAAATATATAATTACAGATATTTAAAATATTCTTATGTTATACCTCTGGTATGTCTATCAGATCCACCGTTAAATATTTTGAAAAAAATACGGAACAGATGTCAGGTTTGTGTTTGGCCATATTTTTCATTTTACTTTAACAAGAAGAATGCATCCGTGCCGTTTGCTCGTACAAAGAAATGTAATTGTCATTGTGTGTCTAAACCCAGCATTCGGTTTACGAGGAGACGAAAGCAGTAAAGACCGAAGGACCAGCTGTGGAGAGCCCTCATGTGCCTTCTACCTACCTGGCAGAGCTGCGCCAGCTTCTGCACTCTGTAGCGGAGATAGAGTTCCTCCTCAACTCCCCTGAGTACTGGGCCGGAGCCTACCATGACCTGGTCAAGCAAGAAGACTGTCTGAAGGTGAGGGCTCAGGAGACATAGAGGAGGGCAGGAGAGCTGTGGGGTGCATGTGACGGAACTAGCAGGGCTTCTGGTTTCTGGGCAGTTACTAATTTGATTAATGGCACTTACATTTACCTCATGTTTGTATAGCTAGATGCAGTTCAATCGAGTTCGTTCTGATTTAAGCTGTAAGCTTTAATTAAACCGTTCTGGTGTATGTCTCGGTGAATCCCGACGACATTATATTCATGGCTTAATATGAAAATCTTAAATTTAAAGCAATTACAGTCAATATGAGCTGCTTTCTAACTCACTGAGTGACACACTATCACTGTGTGTGATGAGGTGAATATATACAAAACCCTAGGTGAATGAATGCAAATAGAGTACTTCTTACAAAATTGGATTTTTGTTTAGAATTCATGACTGTTCATCATATTAATTAAAGATACCTTAAATATTCTGTCCAATTTACGTATTAATAAAGCTAATTGCTTTTTGTGTTTACTGAATCGGTGTGCACCTGACCATTAATATGTCCCTACAGTGTCTGTTGAAAGCCTGAATGTTTTTTAATTTTCTCTTGGAGGCGAGAAGAAAGAATTTATACAGTATTACATTCTTTTTCAATTGCATTCATTTTGCAGTAATGTACTGCATAAAATAAAAATAAACAGTTGTCTAGTAGTCTTTAATTATTTAAGTAAAACAAATAATATCAAATATAAAGTATTAAATACAATGTGGTTGGAATTTTCTGAGCCTTTTCCCCTTTCCACAGGAAGAGCTTACCTATCAATGCACGTCAACATTTTTTGATTGCCAATCACGCCATACAATTTAAATGTGGAACATATACTGTATATGCAGCAATTGTCCATCATCTCAGCTCATTATTGTAAATCCTGTACCTGCCAAGAAGTGAAGAGAACCGCATACTTGCTTCCTCTGGAAATGTACTGTATATTGTCCTGCCATCACTTCTTAAAACTGCCAACCCACGGTGCAAGTAGCAGTTCTAAGGCATCATGCGAACGGTTTTTACCACTTTGGTTAGACTGATGGTTTTTTTTTTGGCTACAATACAAAATAGCATAGGACCCTTTTATAATTGAACTCCACCTGCTGCTTCTTCCTGTGAGTCTTATGAATACATATGTTCGGCAAGGATAACCTTGTTTAATGAGGAGAAATATCTGCATGGGGCAAAAATGAACAAATGTTCACATTTATACTCTATAGAAACATAGTACCTGGCATGCAAAAGCACCTCATGTATTTCCACAGAAGTATTCCACGAGGATCCTGCTGAAAGTCTCACTGCTGTAACTATAAAATGAAACAGTACGGTTTCATTATGATCTGTTTTCTGTTTTGTTTTGTTTTTCCATCTGAGCAGATGAACGTCCGCTCAAGAACTTATGAGCCTGAGCCGCCATGCTGTCGAAGAGCTTTGCTCCTGTTAAACTTCACATATTTTGCATGTTCGAATGCTTTTAGCTTCGACTCCTGCTGCATTCGAAAATGACCTGGACTCATCTGTGTTGACTCCCATGCAGATTCTTGTCAAACAAGCCAAGGTCATTCAGCGTGGCCCCATGTGCGTGCAGCCACAAATCAGATGAAGTCTGCTCAAATCAACCTGGCAGTGGTCCTTTTAGTGAATAAATGCCAATGCTTGCTTACCCTCTAGAGCTGATGGAAGATGGCTTCTGCAGGTCAAGGTGATGAGGCTTGGCAGGGGATATTAAGCAGGCCTGGCAGCAAGCCCACATACCCGTTATCACACAAGAGAAGATAAAGGGCTTTTTGTGATGCCCTATGCACCTGCTTCTTGAAATAGGATCACCGGAATATCGTGATTTGAGAATATTATTACAGTATAGACTACATACTGTATAATATAGTATATGTTACAGTATCACAGATGTTCGTTTAGTAATAATAGCAAACCATCTTCTCCTACCGGAGGCTTTCAATGAGGGTCCTTTCTGGAAAAGGTGTGGTGGAAGAAATCTGCCTTAAATTACGACTAAAATATATCATAATAAATAGATAATAAAATATACTTTGATTTCCTAATGGGAGTTGCTTATAGTGAACACCACCAAACGTGGATGAAAGAAAATCTTTTTTTTAAAAAAACAACTGCACTTTCATTATTCATATAAGTGGTAAGGTGCAGAATTAGCACAGAAATGCCTGGCGGGCCTAATTATGTGTTTGCATTAAAGGAGCGCTGTTTAATTAAAAAGGACCGGGAAAATGAACTTGTTAGAAAAACAAACTAGTTACAGGTATTCAATAAATGAAAACCTATTCAAGTCATTTATTATTATTACATCTAGTTTCATTCTAATTCAGTCTCAGTTTAAAACACCAGATCCATTTCTCTCTGGAGCTCGGATGAAAGAAGTGTGCACATTTCCAGTAGGAAAAGTTCCTGTGCTCTTTTCTTAATACTTGTACCGGTGTTTATTTAGATTATCTTCTGTATTTTTAAAAGTTTCCTTGGTTGCTACTGGGTTTTCAAGAAGGCTGAACACAGGAGAAAAACTGTCCAAAGATCTCTTTAAAGGAGTATCGATGTCAAGTGAAGGCACCCTAGTATTGACTGTAGAGTCCATCGTCAAAATGGTCAAGGCTAACACACTGTCTGCTACTCTGCCAGGAAGAGGGCATAAAGCTTTACCCAAAAGTGCAGGCAGAAAGGTAAAATGTGGGGAAAGTGCATCCAAATAGGGCTTTTCTTGAAGCCCTGGTATCATCGGGATGCAGGGCTTCCAAGACTAACCCTTACCCCCAGATTCATAAGGTCATCTGTGAACAGTAGATTCCCATGGAAATATAAGATGATAAATCAAAACACGCATCAAGCTGAATGACTGAAAGGTTAAAGGAGCAAACAAATCAGTAATCTTGATTGGTTATTGATTGGTTATCTCTAGTAGATTTAGTTGATCATACTGTAGAGGGTATGATCATGCATTATTTCAGAACCGCAGGCTTTTGGAGTTACTGTAGTGAAGTATGTTTTTTACAAGAACAAAAAAACAGCCTCACATTTCATTGAAAGACTGTGGAATAAGATTGGAGTTTCTGCATGGGAGTTTGAAATGAAACTTTTTTCCTAAGCTCTGAGAATTTAACTGTATGAGAGCAGTAACAGTAGGCTGGGGGCAGCATTGTTCTCTTCTTTGACTCTTGTTTAAAACCAGAATTGTATCATCTTGTCCACTGGGTTTTCACTTTCAACTCTTTCATTACATGTGTCTTTATACAGCCCTTCCTGTCTGAAACAAACCCTTTTGAATCCTGCTGTCAGTCTCAAGTGTTTAATTAGTTTCCTCATTAAGTAGATTACCTGCATATTATCTTTAAATGTCAGTCTACATCATTCTATACAGTTGCCTCAGAAAATCTCATCCACACCACAAAATGGCTGTTTAAACTTAATTTGTTAATTAAAAATGAATGACAAGGGTTTATTTGACTGTTCTTCCAATATGTGAGGGAGATTTGTCAGAGAGATTATTGACCTAAAAAAAAAATTATACTCACCCATAGAAAGTTGTCTTTCTTAAAGCTGTAGACCCATAATGACTGATTTACATCTTCAGCTAATCACTTGTTCCCTCACACATATCTAATATGATTGTATCTGACACCATCTTTAATGATATTGATTGCTGTGGTTACAAGTAAGTACAGCCATTGGTTTAATTTAGCTGGACTATTAAATTGTCAAGAGATGTGGTTGTGGGCACTATTCCATCTGAAATCCAAATAAATCTCTGGCAAAAGCCAGATGGGTCTGGTGCACTCATAGGATGCGGGAAGATTATATGTTTAATTGGAGAACCTTCAATGAATATTTATTCCCTTCTGAAAGCATTCATCACTGTCAATAACTGGCCCTAAAAAGGAAAATGCTGCTTACTGTTTAGTGAAGGGGTTAAGCGATTTGTCTGTAAGGTTAAGAGTCACATGCAGGAGGGGGCAGGGTTAGATATGTTGAACTAAATCATTCCAAGTATGTTTTTTTATCATGGATTTTGATATTTTTTTGTAAAGTATACATATACTACTTATACTTCAAGTATATTAAAGGTATTTTTCATGTGAAAAAATAATGGTCCTTTCAGGCTCTGTATTTTGACAGCTTTACAGTACATCATACGTAGTTTATAGTACACAACAGTAATTACACTTTAAAACCATTAATGCATTCTGGTTTGCAAAGGGCTATATTGTCTTACCTTCTTTTTTATAGTTATTTTGGACATTTGTAAATTGTGCTTCAACTCATTAAGATAAAGGCCTGCAAAATTATTTTGATTACTGAGAGTATATACAATAGAAGGGGTGGCATAACTTAGTGGGCAAGCATCTGGACTCATAACTGTAATAAGTAATAAGAATCAGTTGCTCTTGATTACTTAACTGAACTCTTTACTAAACTAATAATGTGGCTGATTAGAATAATGTTTTCGTTTTCAGCTTTTAAAATTGATAAAGATTTCAAGTTACATTTGCAATGTTTTAATAGATCATGATAGATAGATGATTATACATACTGTATAAATTAAAATATTATTTCAAATAAGTACCTCTAATAATAATAATAATTCCTTCCACTTATATAGTGCTTTTCTGGACACTCCACTCAAAGTGCTTTATGATTCCCCTCCACCACCACCAGTGTGCAGCCTCACCTGGATGATGTGTACAGCAGCCATAGTGCACCAGTACGCTCACCGCACATCAGCTATCAGTGTGGAGAACAGGGTGATGAAGCCAATTCATAGATGGGGATTATAAGGAGGCCGTCATTGGTAAAGTTCAGGGGGATTTACATTCCATCCGAAGGACGGCGCCTTTTTTGCTGTATAGTGTTTCCATTACTATAATGGGGAAATTTGATCCACACAGACCACAGGATTAGTACCACCTACTGGCACCTCTTCCAGCAGGAGCCTTAGTTTTTCCCAGGAGGTCTCCCACCCAGGTACTGGCCAGGCTCACACCTGCTGAACTTCAGTGGGTTGTCACTTGTGAGCTACAGGGAGATGTAGAGCTCAGCTAGAATGAAGACAGGCAGACACCTTGGTGACCAGAACTACTGTACGTCTTGGAAAATGAACCTGAAATTAAGTGACTGTTGTAAGAGTCAAAAAGATGAAAATGTCAATAAAAATCAAAATAGTGTGTGACAAGATAGCTTATTGATTTTACCGTAACATGATGTCAGTAGCATAAGATACCATCGTTTTTGATATAGTTCATTATACAGTGAGTTGTATAATTATTTTCATAAAAATATGTTTGTAAGTAATTAAGAAAATCTGAATCACTGTTAAATATTTTTAACCTTTGTGGACCTATCAGTGTTACTGACAACAGCAATACCAATCACAAAACAAGCTATTTTGCTAAAGAATTGTTGGTAACAGTATTAAAGCCTACAGTATATATGCGATATGTAAAAATAGTCATCCTTTGAAATAAACAGTTATGTGTTAATTACTTTACTGCTTCTGCTGTGTCTCAAATTCTAATTGATGTAATGGTTGAACTCATTTGTTGTACTCCGGGTCTCAAATTCTGCCAAGGAAATAATACAAATAGTGCTGCATGTGCAAGGTATCTCAAAAGATACAGGAGAGATGGTACAGGAAAGGCAAAAACGTTTCAGTTATTCTAAATGAATTAAGAATCTACTGTATGTTCCTGTCTAACAAATTGCATGTTAACAAATAAAGACGGATCCTAACATATTTCACTTTTACTGGGGTCTTAAATTTACCCTGGAGCATTAATTTTGGAAACCCTGACAGGGAGATACATAAATTTACTCTCAGTAACATTTTCTTTTTCTCCACTAAAACATAGTACATAAAAAGTCTAGACAGTGAGGGCACTTGGATATGATCTCTCTTAAGTTACTCAAGTTATGAGAAATACTGGCACATTTGTTTTGTTGTCTTGGTCTAGTACTCTAAACAATATCTAAAAGCAAAGTCAGATAATGCAGCAGACAAAATTAACCAGACCTTCAGTCTTTTTCTAACTGAAATCTAACCAACAGCCTTGAGACACCCATTGTACATAATCTACCTTGCAAAGTTTACTTTAACTGATTAGAAGTGTAAAATTCTGAAATGTTGAGAAAACAAATAATAAGATCATAAAAGAAAGGATGCCATTAACCCTGTCCAACTGATTTGGTTGTGAGTACCTACAGTATTTGACCCAAAGATGTTTCTGGAAGGAAGCTGTTTCTTGAATGAGGTCAAGGTATCAGCTTCAATAATATGGATAGCCCGGATAGCTTGTCTCTAGGCCCCCATAACTCTTTGTGTAAACAAAGTGCCAAAACTATTCCCAAAACTGAAGTTCATTGGGTTGGTCTACTTCAATAGTTCCTTTGAGGATTTTGAATGCTTCAATCAGGTCAATATTAAAAAGATGAAGTTATCTGCATCCCTTTTACTTCAAGATTATAACCAGAATTTCGTCCCATATTATAGATGAGTACATTACATATTTTCAATGTAACATCCCTTAACATAAGCTTTTGTTTGGTACGATATTCAAAAGCACTGAAACAACAAGTATTTTAGCATCATTTATCACAGTAAATTTTTTCCTGGGTTTTTGTTCCTTCTCATTTTGCCTTTGCTGTGATATGCTGGGTTGTAAACTGTTTATTTACGCTGTGCATTGTTGCACAAATATACTTCAACAGGCTTACCTTTTTGCAGTCATATACCTCACAATAATTTACAGATTTTAAGCCTAATTTCTTAACTGGCTAAATGGAAAGCCTATAGGAGTTGACTAATAAACCTGTAGCAAAATAAAATACTCTAATTTAGACTGAAGAAGTTATATGTCAGAAGGTGACAATACCATCATCGTTACCTTTTACAGAACATGGCCAAAAATAAACATTATGTGCAAGAATGTTAAGAAATCAATAACCATTAGAAAAAACATAAAAAGCACAATAGGTGCCCAAAAAGCTTATCCTTACAGAAATACCCTGTCTCTTGTTATCAGTTACTGTATATTTTCCTCTTTATGTTACATTCATAAGGAACCTCAATTTGTTTAATGCTTAGAAGTAATGTCCTTTTCTTACTGCAATCCTTAATTTTAATAAATAAGATGCACTTCTAGCACAAATGATGTAAAGTGAAGGACACTGGCTAAAAGAAATTAATCAATCATTTAATTTAATGCGACAGAACTGAATGGATACTTTATATAATTTTGTCCCCCTTTTGAGTTGTAATTGTGCTTGTCTTATGCTAGATTGTGTTAGACAGCAGTTATAGTGTAAATAACAAGGGCCTAGAGCTAAATCCAGACTTAGAAAATGTTCTTTTGAATACAACATTTACAAAGTAAATAGCTTTTCTCTGCTGTTTAGTGTGATTGCAATTTAAAGCAGTCACACTAAATGGGGCTGTCTTTAAAGTCAACAGGTGACCCATTCATCTCTGGATGAGCATTATTTATTGGCATCTTATTGTAGTTTCTGCAGCGGAAGATGCATACAAATTGTATTTCCTATAAATTAGTCATATGTTAAGTCAGTACTGTCTTCATAGCATGAATGGCATTACTGTATAGCAGAATCTTGTTCATCAGATGTTTATGTGAGCTTCATGGAGTATCAGTACAGTATCTGGAGATGCAGTCCTTAACCATGTGATATATTTACCAATTCCTTAAACCCAGCAAATGTGCACATCAGAATGGCTATAATTCATGTTAATTTCTTATTAGCATAATTCCTCTTTCAATGTGTCCTGGGAAAGCCTTAGGAAAAATTCAAGTGTTTTACATATTATTGAAAAAGATTTGGACCATTTCTTGTTGCTGGTATTAACATATGAATGCTGGATTGTAATCTTTAGAGAGGTGGTATGACCACAAGCTAACAGCATCTGCACATGTGGGATCGCATTGCATAAAGCTAAGTAGACTGTTGCAATCTTTCAAAGCCTGTGTTGTAATGCTCATTGATCACGTCAGGAGGTAAGGGTTTACTAACTGTGGCAACTTATTTGGAAAATATCCTAAAGGAAAGTTTATATGGCTTTGTTGCTTCAGCAGATTATAAATACTTTTATTTTTCAATACCTTGGGAAGGTTGGACTGGATGTTCTCCAATTCTTTCCTGAGTTTAGTATAAGTCATTTGCAAGTGAATGTTATTTAGAAGCCAAGTTCTATTTTTTTCCCCATAGACCTATAATCTGCTGAATCTGCCACACCAATAAAAAAATATAATATCCTGGACATTATACAAGGTTTGCACTGCTTCGGTGGGCTCTGAAGCCTATTAGTGAATAATTTGTTTACGCATATAAAAACCACTGAAAAATGTCTTATATATCCTGTCATTCAGTCTTTCAGACATGGCCTATATATGTACTCAGTAGTTATCGAAGAAAAAAAAAACAATGTAAGCATTTAATTTTGTAACCCTAAAGTAAATATTGAACTATATGCAGTAGGCAAAATGAATTACATCTGTACAAAACAGGTAGGCCTGAATAGCTAAAGACATAAGTATTGCTAATAAATTGAAATAGGTTTCATCGCTTAGCTAATAGTACTGTAAGTGCTTATCTTAACTGTATAAATTTCACGTGTGCAAATGGTCATAGGCTAAAGCTGTTTCATGAGACCCATCAGCTGTCTTCCTCTTTTGTATTTGGTGTTGTCATGCATTACTGTCACGTTGTGTCTTCTCCCAGGATGCAAAAGTCAGTCTGACCAAGCTGACTGGCCCAGTGGGGAATGCCCAGAGCAGGAGATCTGCTGTCCTTCAGAACGCCTCACCTGTGGAATACAGTCAGATCCAGGACTCGGCCCGGCAGCTTGATACCAACTGGGAGAAAGTGAACAAGTTGTACAAGGACAGGCAGGTGTAAGTACTGAAGAGATTTCTGAACTTTCTTTTCTTCTTGTATAGGCATTCTGAGTGCCAGAAAGCTGAGCATGTTCTCCCCGGTGAATCATAAAATAAGGTCAATTGTGAACCTTCACATGTTTGAAGTTAAAATCTACAGTAAATACTTTACAATCACTGCAGATTGTAACCAGCATTTTCTTGAACTGCGTATACTGTATATGATTCTGTTAGATATACATTGTTTTATGGAAAATGGATCATCTGGGTACTTTGTGTCCCTAAAATGCCTTTTGCTGTATGCTGGGAAAAACAAAATGGTAATATTCTGTATAAAATAAAAACCAACAGTGAAGAAAATTTGGGTTAAACTCTATTAAATACTGTAGATGTATGGCTCATATTGTGTGGCTTGTTGGTCTTGGGGTATGATTCTCGCGTAGGGTGTGAGAGGTCCCGGGTTCAAATCCTGAATGAGCCCAGTTTCGTTATGTGATGATAGGAAGACCTATCAAACTCACTTTGGGGCTGAGCGGTGGCTCTGTGGCTAAGGATCTGTGCCTGTGGCTAGAAGGTTGCTGGTTCAAATCCTGCAGCTGGCAGAGGAATCCTACTCTGTTGGGCTCCTGAGCAAAGCCCTTAACCCCAACTGCTCCAGGGGTGCTGGACAATGGCAGACCCTGCACTCTGACCCCAGGCTCTCTCCCTAAAGTGATGTTATTATTATTAGATCCCTCCAGGTGCAGCTTGCTTTTTCAATATAACTACTGAATGTGGCTTAGTTTCACAGCAATATTACAATGAAAGTTTTCTCTTTTCCGATAATGTAAAAATTAGAGAACAGCTGCTCAGTCTATCATGCTTATCTGATACAAGAAGCATACTGATCTCAGGAACTGGGATTGAGGCATCTGCTTCAACAGAGTGCACCCAGTTTATTGTTTTCTTAACATGAACACGAATGCTACATGTACCTTTGTATCTGTTGCTTTTATTTAGTTGTTCTTTTGTGCAAAACGAAATTGTTTAAAAACTAATGAGCAGCATTATAATAATAGCACCTCATTAGAATGTGCTTGTTCAAAGTGCCCCTGTAGACCCTGTCATTTATCTTAAATCCTCTCAACCTGTGAAACTTCTAAAGCATGCTATCGTGCGCAGATCTCTCCTTGACACTATCCAGCAGCAGAGACGTTGGCATCACGAGAATGTTTTTTTGAACCTTTGTTACATCTTATGTTACATCATGTTTATGCCTACATTTTCCATGGCCAGTCTATGCAGTATTGCACTAAGAAGTTTTTTTTTACAATTCTACAATTATTTTTATTACATATATAACTTTATATCACATAATAATATATTACTTTTTATTTTATCACATCATAATAATAATATACCTTGAAAGACTGAATATCTGCATCACGCATTCTGGAAAACTTCCAAAAAAGCTTTTAGGCCCACCACTGTTTCCCTTACATTGCAAGGCAGTTGTCTTCCATCAAAGGAACGGAATACTGCTTTGAGAATAAACCACAGCAGTTTACAGAAAGGAATAATACCTAGCTTTTTCCTTGCTTCAATCTGTAAAATTACACATTAACAGCATTTTGGTCTTGCAGACCAAAAGAACACAGATTTAAAAAATAACACTGGAATTAGGCCCATGGTTCATCTGGAGGAATTAAAAACTTAACACGCTCAACAAAATTTAAAAAATAATTAGAAATAAGGAGTCAATATTTGTAATCCATTACGGGCTAATTGTGTTACAAGAAAAATGATTTTGCTAAAAGACTATTTCTGAAAATCACTGGTGCTGTTTTTTTTTATTACCATCAGAAAATGGGTGTATTGCTCAGTTTTGATTCTCCCGGCACAATTATATGACAGCCGTGGCCTGTGGGTCAGAAACAGTTCTGAAATTATACGTTAAAATATTTAAATGCCTGAGATTGAAATGAGGAAGCACTCAAATAACATTATCGCTGCCTTTATTTAGGATAAAATGCTTGCATGTACTAGCAGAAAGCCACATGTTTCTATGGCATATGGCAAGGGTTGCAGTTCTCCGGCATCTGTTCTGGAAGCACAGGGCACAAGGCAGAACCACAGCCTGCAGTGGAGACCACTCCACACGCACACGCACACGGAGAGTTCAGAGACACCAATTAACCCAGCCAGCTCGGCTTTGGAAGGTGAGAGGAAAGTGGAAAACCTGGAGAAAACCCACTTTGAAAAATTCTTGAGGTATACTATCTAGTGCAAATTAAATAGGAATGAAATGTGAGCTACTGTACTCTGTAGCCAGTGCTTGTGAAAATGTGATTTTGTCTTTTGTACATTCTACCTAGCTGGAAACAAAAATGTAATGTTCTTCAGAAAAATCAACCAGTTGACTTTTTTTCAAGTATACGTCGACAGATCCAAATAAATTAAGTGGGAAATTCTACTAAAGGGTCTTATTTAACCAAAAGAAGCTTCCAGGTAATTTCTAAAGGACTGCAAAAACCCCCACATGGCTGTACTGCTAGTGACAGAGCAATCTTTCATGTCTAGGTAAATATTAAAAGATTTAAAGCTAGCACCTCCAATATATATATGGAAAAAAAACCAACACTATTGAATTCTCTTTTTGTCTCTGAGACTTTCAGGCGTCACACACATACAGTATAGTCACATCTGAATGCATAATAAGATGTCTGTCACCTAGCCAGTGGTCTGTAGCATTGTGATTAATGAAGGGCTCAGTCCCATTTCAGCCAGGGAGTCCGTATCTGCAAGAAGCTCTATCCCCAATTTTCTTTTCTGTATATACTGTATATATAGCGTATTGCTGAATTTGGTTTTTAGATATTGAATTTTCAATTTGAGATTACAGAGGACATAAATAGATTTCTGCAGAGGCATCTGGGATAGACTGCTATTTCTGCTATTTTTCTATGGACGTTTTTGAAATGAATATCACCTATGATCCAAAAAAAACTCTAAACAAATATTCACAAAACACACCAAAAGGAGATGTAAAAGACTTTATGATTTCATGACACACACTATTCAGATGGAAATGAAAGCCTACACATGTGCTGCAGTATTTACGAGTTTTGAAGCCCTGCTGATGATATTTTTAACTCAAGAGCATATCTGCATGTCTGTTTCATTTAATTGTTATAGCATCCTGCATTTACTGCCACAGGTCTGAAATGAGAACAGCATGACCCCAACACCAATGACATTCAGCATCTCTGTGGGCTCCTGTGATTGCAAGTAGAATACCCATGTGTGCTTACGTCTGTTCTACAAAAACAAGTAAAAGTGAAGTACTTCAATGGAGTCAGATCTAAAAACAGAATATTCATAAAGTTTATGTGTTAGAAATGTATGGGCTTTCAACTCAATATTTAATTAAGAAACCTAAATCTGAAAGGATGCAATCAATTTACATTTGTATTTATATTATTAGTTTATATTTTTTATAAATGCACATTATTTTTATTTTTAATTTTCTCCCCTTCTTACTAGATGTTTTCTTCTGTGCTGAATTTCAAATGGCTTGACTACCAAATAATTATAATTACAGACTTCAAGCACCACTTTACTTTCAAGTCTGATTAAATTAGATCTGCTTCTGACCTCTTCTGAAAGACAGTTAAACAGTTTACCTCCAGAATAGAAATCTGTTTGAACTAATTATTGGTAGAGAGAGACACATGACACCTACAGAAAGTCTTTGTTGTATCATATTATAAAATGCATGAGCAGCTACACTTAGGTCTGTAATTTAGAATTTATGATTCCAAGTGGGGACTGTGAAAACAGACATGTACTGTATATAAACCCAGACAATGAATATTGTGGAGCTGACATTGGACCAGCACTGCTGTTTGAGAGGGGAAAAATTGTTTCTGGAGATACAAACCTGTATAGCTAGAGTGGTTCAACCAGTACAAAAGCAGATTGAGCTACTGTATGTGACCAGGATGGTGCAGGTTTCAGCAGTAATGTCACTAGCTGATTGTGATCGGGCTCCAAGGTTCTGATCTACAAATAGCAGAACACTAGGTGACAGTTTTGTTTCAGTTCAGCCATCATTGGTTTCTATGTATGCTGTAGGAAAACAAACTTTAATGAAAAGTAATCTCCCATTCCTGAGGAATGAAAAATTAAAAACTCCAAACTCTTCTCTGGTCTGTGTTCCTGTGGCAGCGGCTCATTACTGTGCACTTGGGCTTAAGGCATTGTCATGGTGACATACAATTCTGCAGCACGTGTTGCTTTTCAGTAATATAAACGTTGTTTTCCTCCAGTACATGCTTTTTGCAGTGAGTGGTTTTAAACAATTTGTGCCACAATCTGGTTTATTTTCCTTTGAACTCGACTGAGTGTAACAACAGTGCATTTTGTGCCCAGCTTAAAATAATTTCAACACTTATGATTGTATTGTGGGATGCAGAAATCCAGTGGACAGAACATAACTGAGAACTCATTCCATAGGAACCTTTATCACGGACGGGCCAGTTTATGGACTTGTTCTGGAATGTCATCCGAAATAGGGAATGTTGTTGAAACGCGTTCATGGTCTGTCTGTTCATGTTTATATGTTTTTAAGCCGGTTCTGACCTGCATTTCGATATTAAAGATCTCACTAGATACTTTTGGGAAATTCTCTTCTGTGCAACTATGTCAATCAGTGTTACCACTGCGAACATTAGCTGTGTCAGATCCCCCTCAGGCTGGTGCTTTCACTGCTATCTCTTTTCTTGCTTGCTTAATGGACTGCCGGGAAGAGCTGATTGGTTAATGGTTTACAAAATGGTCTAACTGTTCTCATTTTCTATTAATGGCTACAGGTCTTTTTGCATTTTTACACATAAGAGAGTCAGCAAACCAGGAGTAGCTCTGAATCCACTAGCTGCTGTTTCCTCCACCATGCTTATTATCGGTCAGGAAATATGCTTTCAATCCTAGTACTGCTGAGAACGGCGCTGAATACATTTCTCAAGACGCAGTCAAAGAGTTAACTGATGCAGGCAGCTATGTGAATGTCCTGCACAAGACTGTGTACTGTATCTGGTGTCTAAATTCAGCACCATCGACGGCGCTGTCTTCCAGGGTTAAGGGTTCATGAACTGTCTTCTTTCTGATCTTTTTTTCCCTCCCAGGATACTAGTCTAGACATTAAAAGTAAACAGGTAGAGGACATTGCTGTTTGAAATGTCAGAATGCCATTTAATGCAACCTCTTCACTTTCTTTCTTTCTTTGTTTATTTTCTTGGTGTATTTTTGAATACCGTGACAAATGTGCATACAGACAAAACTCTTAATCAATTAATAGTTGAATGAAATCTGCGTGTTTGAAAAAAGCACTTATACTTGATCTGAATATTGTAGGTCGTTTTTTTTCATCCCTGACCCCAGGATGTGCTCCTTTCAAGATGCCAGAGTGCCGTTTTTATAACCTGATGTCCAACATTATACAAAATGAAAGATAAAGTAAAGTTCCTGACAGACAAAAATGATAACAGGGGAGTAGCAGATGTAGGAAATGGATATCTCACTCAGATGTTTACAAAGTATGAAACACAGAACATGCCTCAGGCTGAGCAAACACAGTTTTGTTTTAAATACTATTAAAATAGGAAGAGGCAGGTACTGGACACTTACAGTACGATACACCAATCTCCACAGCCCTGCGGTTTTCTACCAACTGTACTTAAGGAAACAAGAGCTGTTTTCATGGTCCGTTAACAAAAGTCTAACAAGTCTCTTGAAACAGGTACCTGCTTTGCTACTTTAGCACCTATCCATAAGAAGGCCATCAAAACCCAGCCAAATAATTAAGTCTTACGTACTTCTGTTATATACAAGGTTTTTGAAAATAGCAGCTGAAACGTAACTAGAGGATATATGGCTGTAAGATTCTAAGGTACTGTATAGTCAACATGGATTTAGAAAAGGTTGGCCTTGCTTACCCAATTTGCTACAATTCTTTGAACAAGCAACAGAAGTCATGGATATAATCAGAATATATGATATAGTATATTTTGATATTCAGAAGTCACTCAATAAAGTTGCTCATAAAATATTATTTCTCAATTTGCAAGCAATGGGAATTCAAGATGATGTATGCAGTTGGATTGGAAACTGGGCGATGGATAGAAAACAAAGGGTGCAGTTAAGGGGGAAATCCTCTAATTCTGAATGTCGTTTCCTGTGGGTTTACACTGGGTGCTTGGCTACATTTGATTGGCTCTTCTAAATCATCCCTCCGGGGTTTAGGTCCATATGGAAGGTAGCTAAGCTCTCCGCTTCATTTCTTTACCATGAGGAGTATTTTTGATGCCTCTTTCCCACAGGACCAGTTTTGATTATGGAGATAAACAGACTCGGTGCCTTAGATTACAAGCAGCGCTTACATTTCTAACACATAGTCGACTCGCAACTTACCCGTACACGCTCTCAACTTACACAGCTGCAACTTTATGCGGCTGGGTCCATAAAATAAAACAAAAATATTGAAAAAAACATGTTATTCTCTGAAGGATCCGTCAAGCATGCCCACAAGAGCTAGTTAGCGAGCCTATACAGTCGTCTCCTGTGAAATGAGTCTTTTCTCCCCCATTTCCACTGAATGACTCAGAGACCCGGCATCAGTACCTCTGTGCTCTCTCGCTGAGTAGCATCACCGTCTGCATTTTTCTTTCTGTGAGAAAACTCTGACATGAGCCCTAAACTGTGAAAGTAGTCAGGCGGTGACCAGTGACCCACTGGGGCCCGAAATGAATGAATCCAGCATTTATGTGATCACAAAACAGCGTGAGACATACTGTATTCGTGAAGCTGTTTTTTATTTACTGTTTTTATTCTTATATTTAATATCTTGAATTGCGGTTAGAAGTTAGCAGGGGTTTTTTATAAGGGTTATTTGGTCAAATTTGACTATACGCAAATTTGGCTTTACGCACTACTCAGAATTCTTAACCTCTGCGTGAGCTGTGAGTCGAATGTATTATTTCACTGTAAGTGCTGGACAGAGCAAAGTTCCCAACAACCATTGGTGTTCTTTAAGAATGGTTAACATGGAACCACCTGAAAAAATATCTTTCAGATGGTGCATTCCAGAAGGTCTTCATTCTCTTATTTGCATTATAACTGGTCTAGCAATGAATTAATGAATGCTAAACAATACCTTAAATATGGCAGTTTAAAAAATATATTAATGCTCATATTTTCTGAAATATTCAGCGTTTCAGAGGCCTTGTCTGTTTCCTGAAATGGGACATGGGTACATTTTCACGACGTAAAAAGCCAATTATTCATAGACATACGCATTCAGAAATTTGAGTGTGTTTTTACATTTTTCCTAGGCTGTCTCTGAAGTTCTCCAATTCAGTCAAGGCAGATCTCATCACAGAGATTCTATAATACATAACTCAATAGCAAAATATCATGTGTCAAGTACCAGAATTTGATACAGCCCAACTTTTTTATGATTATAACAACATTCCGTAAAGTATCCACCCCATCCTTTAGAACACAACTACATACCTTACTTTGCAGAAATGTGTGAGTGAAATGCAATTGGGTAGACAGTAAAGAGCTATAAAGCCTGTGGCTGCACACAGGGTACAATGAGGAAGCATAGGCAGACTCTGCAGGTCTGTGTGGTTCAGGAGGTTCAGTGCAGGTTGGAGTAGAGGCGTGAACAGGTACCCAGTACGGCACAGGGGGTGCTGTGTGGCTGACAGAGGCCAGGACATCTAATCACAATTTACCCTCAGCGGCTCTCAGCCGGCTGTGTGCCACTGCTTGGGGAAATAGTCTCCTATAGAAAGAACCCAGTTTCAAACCCGGAATCGTAGAGCTTAACCTGTGCTCTGGCGAGTGTCTTCACTGGTTGAGCAACTCAGGAAACCCCTAAGGTACCGCAGTCTTAATCTGTCTTTTCTTGCAGTGAAGGCAAAGAAAAAATGTTTACATTTAAACTAATGGAAACAATCGTCTCTAAAACTGCCCTAAAATTGAGATCAATTAAAAAGAGTCTTTAATGGCTTATATTTGGTTTTACAATGTTGATTTTAAAACATCTGGATACCATGTAAAGATTATACAGTACATCAATAGTAGAAAGTGGTAAGAAAACCTAACTTAAACATCAAAATATTCATATATCAGACAGGAACATGCAAAGCATTATAATAGTTACTGTACCAACCGATTGCTCTTAAACATGGAACATGAGCCATGGCTCATAAAAGATTGAAATTGAAATGGAAATATTTTAATTTTAAACACAGCTGGGTGTTACCACCACTTCTGCTGATGGAGGATTCAAATGCCATGAAAATTAAGCATAGTCTGAAATTAAATGTCACTGTTTTTTGGAGCACTGATGGACTTGGATGATCGTGCTTGTGCATCGCTGATTAAAATTTTTTAATTTTAAATTTCTTTCAGCCCAATAAACCACAATCAGTCTAGCATTTCAAAGGGAATGTGCTCTCTGCATTTCATGTATAAAAATCCATTCATTAAACTTAACATTAGGACAGAGAAATAAGAATACTATTATCAGCTGGACTGATTACACTTCTCCATGAAACAGATATGCTCTATTAATTATACTCTATACTCTAAATTTATTTAGAGTATTTTTAAGAAGACCAGTAAAGTTGAAAAAATCATTACTTTCTGATGAAAGCTTTCCTTTACTGATACTACAACTGTATTATTTTAATGTAGAATAACAAACTGCTTTGCTATTACAATATCTAAGTGCAGAAAAGCCAGCTAGAAGAGGAGAACATTCAGCCTGTGGAGCTCATTTAGTTCAGTAGCCTCATAGCTTGCTCTGCTTGTATTAGGAACAGACTCTGAAAGTATTAATTCACCTTGAACACCCACTAATTAAGCACTTTTGGTTGATTGTGTGTGGTTCACCAAGAATCAAAATGCAGCGAAATTCAGCATTCAGAAACTCAAATTCTACTAATGAAAGTATTAATATAATTATAAAATGTTATGAAAAATCAATACAATTACATGATTTACTCAATATAAATAAGACCACTCCCTGTAGGTGAGGTTCATGTTTAGAGATATAATATACTATTAGATCTTTTTTTATGATGTGTTTAAATGATCTCAGTACAAAGTAAAGCTTAAGGACAACAATCTGTATCTGCTGTGGCAGAAATAATGCTTCCTAAATTACTGAAGCAGTGTCATCATATCTGACTTTGCTGTAATTCCAACCTTTATTTCAGTAACAAGTGTGATTTTTTTTATATAAGTGTCTGATAATTTAATGGATTAGACTTTTATTCTGCTGTCTGTAAAGAGATTTTAACCTTCTTGGCAATGGCATTTGTTTCAATAATGTATCTATCCTGAGTACAGCATTTGACTTTACAAGTAAGATAAAACGAGTAGATGGAAAAGTGCCAGTGAAATTGTGTGCAAGACTCGCTGAACTCCCCAGATATACAGTGTTACATATACAGTATATACGCAGTACATCTCGTACCATTTGAGATAACTCCTAACTAGCAAAACACTATTCTTCAAAACCTTCTATTTTGTATTCCCTAGATACCAGGGAATACAATCTGCAATTCCCTCTGTACTGGCTAAAATGTATAAAAAATGTGTATGATGTTTCCATGCTTTTAAGTGCTGTATTGCCAGTTAGTCTTGTGTTTTTTAACTTTGTGAAGAGGTGAATATTCACATCAGCATCTCCATGAAATTGCTCACCCGCCAGTGTGAAGCCACGTGGACGCTGCTTGGTTACCCTGTTTTACCCTAACCTGTCTCTCCTCGTTCCCCAATTTAGGCGGTATGAGAAGTCTGCTGAGAAGTGGCGTCGTTTCCATGCCGACATGAAGAGTTTAACGCAGTGGCTCAGCGAGGCAGAACGCACTCTGGCAGAAACGGGGGCAGACTCTGGGAGTCAGGACCACAGCAAAGCCAAAGAACGCCTCAAGGTAGAGAACTCTGGGCAGTACTCAAATGGATTACAATAAATTGCCTTTTCACGTGTGCGGATTTGGATTAGGGGCAGACGCGTCTCTCCTGGTTTTGTTTTCCTGTTGTAGTTGTCTTGTGAAGGAAGTTTTTTTATATGATCCCTGCTGTTAGTGGGTGTTGCAGTACGTTCTGAGGACCTTGCCACACCTGAACTCTGACGTACTGCAGCTGGTGTCATAGTGCAGGTGGTTGATTTTTTAGAAAAGGTGGACTTTAAAGATACCCGATCAGATTTGCAGTTACCAATCGCTGTGATGTGGATGTTAGGGATGCAGTCGTGTTTCTGTCATGCGTTTTGTGGTTCGCAGTTGTCAGGGTTTGTTTGAGAATGGTATACTAGTACTGAACATTGGTAAGGCAGATTCTTCCTAACTGAGCTGAGGAAAATAAAAATTTCAGGGAATCTTGGAGATATTGATTTACTAGGAGATTTTCAGAACTTTGATGATATTCATTTGTCATCACTAACACGTAATTCCTAACAAGCCAGCTAAAAATGGATCAAGCAAGATGAGTGAAAGAGTGTCCTTCTAATTTTCTTACAGATGCTTGTTAATCAAGTGATTGCTGCTGCAATAATTGAATCTTGAGTTAGGAGCACGTTTCACAATTCTGAGGATTCTCTCTGGAACGAGTTTCTGTTTTGTGGGTTATCAGTGTATCTCTGCTCAAGAGGCAATGGATTATCACAGTAATGTATGGGTTATGAAATTTAATTTTGAGGTAATGATATTCTTCAGGGTAGCGCATCAGAGGGTTTTTGGTCTTGTACAGTACTGTAAGTTTCTACACTTGCATTTTACCTCCACAAACACCACCAACTTTAAATCTCCAATGCTTTTAACTAGCAATATACTCAGTTTGCTGCTACAGCTCCTGCAGGGGGAGAGTGGAGACTTGTATCACACACACTTTTCAGGGCTATTCGTAATCTAACACACTGTACAAGCTCTGCAATACCTTACAGAAGATTAGGAATGACCACAGCTTGAATCAGAGATTCCTGAGCTATGGGACTCATCCTGTAGCAAGACATTTTTTTCTGGGCCATTGACTTCCTTTACAATTACTGTATGTAAACATTTTCTTTCTCATCATATAGTTTGCAGGCTTGATTTCTTTTGGTCTTTGTTTGCAAACTTATTTAATACAGATTATTTTTGAAGCCGTGAAGGGGTTATGCATTTGTAACCAAACATTAATACAGTGTTGGTTTTTTCTTCATCCCTAATTAATATTTAGCTCATATATCCCATTAATCTATTTGTCTGTTGTACCCTGAGAGATAAACCCATAGACAATGTTAGCACTCACTTTCCCATTTTACTCTCCATGTGAAACCTCTTAATATGAAATGACAAAAGGTGTGACAACACTTGCATGATAAGAAATGTAAGCTTGTGGCATATGAGAGTTTTTTCACATTCTATCACTGAAACATTGTGCTTTGCTCTCATTAAGCCTGTTAATGAGATGCTTTCTGGGACTGAAACAGTAAGTACTAAATACGCAGCCAAACAGCTCTTCATATTTTATATTAAACCTAATGAGTTGGAACAAGAGAATGGCCTCCTGATGTCTTAGCACTTTGATGAATTTTCCAGTTCTGCTATTTTAAGTTTTTCTCCTCCCAAAATTCTACTATAAGTACAGGCAATGAATTGTATTTGTTTTTTCTTTATTTTTATTCTGTGATCCATTTCTATTATTCATCTCCCGTATTAATGAATTTGCTGTTTGATATAAGCTTCTTTCCTTCAAATAACAGTTCTGAACTATTCTGAAGTGAGCTCAACTGAAAGTTTTCTACAACACAGAATTACATAGTGTCTTGTTAAAAATGACGAAACACACTTCCTTTATCAGTCTCCTGTGGTTTATTTGTGAGAATGTGCAATTATCTTTGAATCTCAAACTCTAATGACCAAGAGTAACACCTCTCGATTGGAGAAGGTGATACCTGAGCTGCAATGGGAAACAAAGCCATTTCAACAGCAGGTTTATGCAATGTAACAATGGCTTAAAACAAATATATGTAGATAAAATGTTATCCCTTGAGCAAGCTGTCTTTTCTTGATGTTTTCCACGAAATGTTTACCACAGTGATATGACAAATGCTGAAGCAATTCATCCTTGCTGTGTACCTTCTCAACAGCACACAGAGTGTAAATTTCACAAGTCAAATTCTTGTGTGAGGAATCTCATCAATGACATACCGTAGGTCATATAGTCCTGCCTTAAACTTGGAATGAATGAAAATAAAAAGCCTGAGGTAAGCTCCAGGACAGCAATTGTAGTCTTGTGAGGTGTTTAAAACTTCATGGCTTCAGAAACACAGCTGTGCTGTCTTGGCCAAAGTATTTTCTCTACCAGCTGTGGGATTTGCTCCTGATCTGGGAAACGCATAGTGTTAGATCTGCACTGTAGACACTTTTTTTCCTTTCTAGGGGAGTTAGGTTGTCTTCACAATTACCAGAATAAAAAAAACGTAGTCTGTCTGATTGTGATGCTGTCCTGCAGCAGTTCAGTAGTGGCTTTTCAGATTTTATTAAATTTAGATTCAATCGATGAATTGGCTTCATTACTCTGTTCTCTTCCCCACTGATAATTGATGTGTGGTGAGCATTCTGGCGTACTTTGGCTGCCGTAATGATCAATAATATAAGGACATTAACAAATATGAAAACTTTGGAAACAAAGTTACCTGAATTTCAGCCTTGATAGATTGTGTTCTACAAATCCATTCTGTGAATCTAACCTAACAAATTCAAATATATGTTTAAAACAACAGCAATCAGAAGTGTTATACTCTTGGAAATGCAGATGACAGAACACTCTGCATAAAAAATGGACATGTATGTTTCTAATCAGGGTCATTTATATACTGTAAATTTCAAAACATCACTAATATATATTATTATTATTATTATTATTATTATTATTATTATTATTATTATTATTATAAAAAAACAATGAAACTATAGAAAAACAACCAAGGGTGACTTACAGTACAAAAGAGCTGAAGATTATAAACCAAATTACATCAAGTACAACAGAAAGGTAACTGACAGAAGACGTGGAACGATGCAGGGATTAATTCAGTTCTTTGAGTTCCCTTCCTGAAGTGAAGTTTTTTTTTGCAGTAGGTTTTGCCTTTCAGGTTACACTGAGAATTACATCAGCTGACTGACATGTTCTGAACATTTTACTGTATGATAAAGTCTGTAATAAAATCAGCAACAAAGCGTAACATTTATACTGAAGGCTTCCATTTAGCTCTCACCTTGAGGTCACCACTGTGAGCGATACGCTGGCTGAAATAAAATGATTAAAACAAGTTAGAGAGAAAGCTGTGTTGTGACGCTGGCATACAGCTAGCAAAAAGGATTCCGCTTTCCAAAAGCACGTCAGAGGTCTTGACCCATACTTCCTGGGACAGAGAAAACCTTGATTTGTTGAAATGTGAAGTGGTGTTGGTTAGCTATGGGAGTTTGTTCAAGAATGGCAAAATAAAGAGTCTTGTTTTTCTACCTGTTACTTTGGGCTGTGAAAACAGTGATCTGGACCAAGAAATTATAAAACAATGCTCATCAAAGATAGAAACAATATTACTGATAACATCCAGGCCCATATACTGTATAAATGTAAATTTCTTTCCTGAACATTATCATTATGTACTGTACAGTAGGATGCTGAGATTTAGAGGGCTGCCTAATACATAATGTATAACTAAGGTTGCTTGATTGCAGAATCTCCACTGCAGGAGAATTCAATCCAAGATTAACTCTCACACAGATCACAACAATGACAATATTACTGATCTGTTTCTCTGTCATAGTGTAAATTCAGTCTTCTCCCTTGAACAACAGCCCCACACTTCACACACTTGTAAAACAAAGAAAGCACTGGTGTAGTATAATGCTGTTAATGTTTACGACTGTGCAACACATTTGGAGAGGTAAAGAAAACCGAGTTAAATCCAAGATCCTCACAGCTGGTCTTCATTATACAGGTGACCCGACAACTGGTAGGAATTTAGGAAGAGTGCAACTGCAATCAAACAAACAGACTTCCCAGCGCTACATAATGTATTGCCTTTTGGAAAATGGCCTTTCAGTGACATGTTAAAGGAGGCTCTTTTGTCTGTGGTCAGAATATTAACAGATAATGGATATTTGCTGCTGTGCATATGAGGAGGAGGAAACTGATGCCTGAAGCATCTTAGGGATTTGGGATTGCACCTGCAAAAAAAAGTCTTAACACGATGTTCTGGGCCAAGTGAAGAGTACGTGTTGTCATACGTACATTAGTTAGATTTCTAGTACATTCTCTTACACATACCTGTAGCGGTGGTAGCAAAACTATTTTTTTTATCTAACTGCCAGTAATGGGATTTTGAAAACAGGAATGTCGGCTGGGTGGAGTGAATGAACCTGGAACAAACAGTCGAAGCACAAAATTGCTCTCGATTTTCAACGGTTTTGCAGTTCTATCAATTGCTGCCAAGAAACTTGTGGACTTTCTAACATTTTCTTTCTGGACCCTCACTCACACCAATCAACTTAAATTCACAGAGAGAACTATAATATCATGATGTTTAGTTTATAAACTGCCTTGCATGAGAACATTCCAGAAGTGATTGTACTGTATGTAAAAACTGGAAATAAAAACCATAAAATAGAAAACAAATCTAAAAGCCATTTTAACCAAATGTGGTGTGGGGCAAGATACAGTAGTAAAACATCCATCCAGTCAGATTTTCTCTTACTATGTGGAAGTGCATTCCAGACTATAAGTTCTTAGACTGTATCACCCAGAGCATGCAGGCTGATCTTAGGGACACATGAAAGACTAAAGAATATGTCCGAAGACTAAAGAATATGGTCAAGTATATAACTCTACAAAACATCAGCTACTGTATGTATGGGGAGCTGTCAGTAAAGCCTTGTCAATGTATAAGTAAGATGATAAAGTCCTGGCCTTAACAGGATACAGTGCACACATTCAAGAACAGGACAGGAGTAGTATGAGCATCACACCAGGGCTTAAGTTCCAACAGTAGCTGCTACTGTATGTTCTGAACATGTTGCACTTTGTTCTGTATAGTACCCCAGAACGCAGGGAATTGTAATCACCAATTTGGGATGAGTCAGAACTGTCAACTAATCTCTGTGGATCAGACAACTATAGAGCAGAGTGTAGGACATTTGAGTGATGTTCTGAACAGGAGGTTCAAACATCAGACTAATGTCAAAAGATTATCTCAAGATGCTTCATTTCACAACCAAGCTTATATGTCTCAGACAATGACCATGTTCCAGGAGTTTGCCTTACTGAGCAAAATCAGTACATAATGTACATATACAATTGGACCCATCATTTCACCCAAAGCAACACCTAGGATTATATTAAGCTCCCCCTTTACAGAAAGCCGGTGTAGACCTGGTGCTGCTTCACATCATATTACTTCATCTGGCTTATTTTTTTTTATTTATTCAGTCACACATGTTCTTCCCTGCTTGTTTTAAACCTGGCTCCGTCTCATAATAAGACATCCCTCAGAATTTAAAGACGCAGCATAGCAGGTTATCTTTTGTAATGATTTACAATAAATAATAAAAAGGTAATTGGGCTCTTTATTGTTGTATTATTAGATGTATCACTACAGAGAACACATTGATCTTTAACACTTGAGCGATCTTTTAGCCTGGAAGTCAAACTCAGTCCTTCTGTGTGATTCCATGTTTAGGGGATAGTCTGATCAGTAGTCAAGGGCCAGGAAAACAGACAGAAATACACTTTACTAATTACACTAATGGGACAAAGATTGATAACACTGACAAGGAAAAAAAAATATCCCACTATCAAGGTGAAGTACACCTACAGTATATTGTATTTTTCTGTAGTATTGGTAGCACAAGAGCAATAAAGCAAAACTGTCCTGACAAGTTGCCTAAGAAAATTGAACTACTGCTGGAAAACCTACTGTATGTTCTGTGCATAAGGCTGAATAACTAAACTGTGGTGGAGTTAAAAAGCCTTGAGCAAATCTTTTCATACATACTATACATAAAACTCTTTTACATATAGGCTATGTGCTGTAATCTGATCTGAAATCTTATTTTTTTTATTTATAGAGTGTGTGTCACAGGCAGTATAAGTCAGTGGCATACAAGTGCCTGATAAGTGCCTTGATATGATGTATCATGAACGGTTTTATATAAAATATTATTACTATGGCGGGGGTTTGAGCAGAGAGCTGCTTCAGACTGCGTTGGCTGCAAACTAGCAAGCAAAGTTTCATCCCACTCTGAAGAGTGGAAATAAGAAACACAATATTTTGGCTGCTATAATCATCATTATCATTATTAGTAGTAGTATGGCATATGGACAAGAGAACTGATTTCAATATAAATATAAAAAGAACTTACTTAAATTTTTACAAGCAACTCACCTGTCAGATATCACTGTTGCATACAGTAGAGGGGGAGGAATACTGAATAAAAATGAACAGAAAGATAGCGCAACCTGACTTACAGTAATACTAATAAACCAGACTTAATACGAGCCATTAAATATTAAACAGGTGTTAGACTTAGGAAAAATGAAAGGACAAAATCCTGCTTTTCTTACTATGAAGAAACTCAATAACATTACAACACAAGCTCCCATATATGAATTGTCCCTATTATATAATCTCATTGTGTTCTCCTGGGTAATGTTTAGCTGAGATGATTAAAATCCATTGCTTGTTTATGTAGACACATTATGTTGTACCAACAACGGTATTAATCTTGTTAAGAAAAGCCCTGAAATCCCAGTTAATACAGTAAAATAAGGTGGTGGGGGAAAACAGCTGAAATAGTTATTATATGAATAAAAAAGAGCTTTTAATTTAATAAAAGCCACATTACATTCTAGAAAATATAAAGGACATATATATATATACATTAATGACAGAGAGATTGCTGAGCTTAAGTGCCCTTTTTGCATGTTAGTGTAAAAATTACTTTGAGATAAAAAAAATTCAAATGAATTAGACAAAATTCATATTCATGTTTTCATAATTGCACCATAACACAAAATGAAATATTAAGCAGTCCAATTTTCATGAAAATGGTAGGATAATAATAAGTGGTGAAGCTTTAAATGAATGTTGCTGCATAATGGCTTCATACCTGCTACACAAGACATTAGAATCACATGCATGATGCTTTATAGGGACAAACACAAATGACATTCAGTTATGTGAGCATAACGAGTCATGATTGTAGGCCATAATATATATGCCATTTATATTATATAATAATGCTAAAACAAATGCTGTGACCTCAAATTAATAAATTATTACCAACATGTTTTGCAAGAAGTACTCAACTAAATTGTCTGAAAACTCTGGTGTTGTACATCTCAGGGGGTCCATGCTGTTACCACATCTTCCTCCTCAGACCACCCTACCTTTGAGCTCATTTTCCCATTCCTCAGTCAGTCTTCAGCATCACTGGAGCCCCTTCAGTCCAGGCACAGCGAAACACACAGTGGGGCTTGTGATCACACGACAAACAGCCGTCTCTTTCAGCTCCCAGAACAGCCCAGGGACTGTTCACACTCCCGGTTCCCTCCAGAATTGTTGCTTGTACTCCGGTCCCTTATGGCATAAAACTGTTTTGTTTGCTCGAGTCGCAAGTTACTCTACCAACACACGCAGTGGCCAGCCTAGCTGATCACCTGGCTGCATTTCACCACACGCAGGCAACCCAGCCCACGGAGTACGGCTACAGGAAAGCGCTCTCTTGCGCCCCCTGTCTGTCCTGCCGGGCCTGCTCTGTCTCACCCTCCAGAGAGAGGCAGGTGAGTGCTCTTTGTGATCCCACCGTAAGGCCACCCACAGCTGCCGCCGTTCACATGACTGCAGGCCCTTGGAGACACAGTCTCACTGAGAAGCTCCACCCCTCGTCCCGTCCACGCCTCGGGTGGACTTGCATACACACGCCTAGCTTCTTCATCACTAAACATCTAAATTGCTCTTTTGAGCTACAAATTGTTACCTAAGGATGCTGGAGTTGGTATGTCTTTTGAAAAGAGAGATTTTCAAACAGTGCTGTAATGTTTTACAGTTACCAGGTTAACAATATTTACAGCTATGAAAGCTAGAAGAAGTGACTACACAGTTTCCGAAAAAAAAAGACTCTTATTCTGAATTCCATTTTCCTATGTGCCTTTGATGCATGGCAGATTTGAGATCGTATTTGCATAAATTCTGCCCAGACTGCAGAATCTTTTTCACGGTTTATCCCAAAAAATAAACAAGAAACACTAATTTTATATTTATAAGGTTATTATTCTGAGTAGAGTACACTGGGGATTGTGGGGTCAAGTGTGATCATCGTTGTGGTCTCTCAGACTTCAATACTAAGAGCGAAAGACAAAGGATTTCTTTAAGTCACAATTTATTGGACTAGTTTTCTATAGGCAAGCTGTCCATGCGTGATGTTGTTTCGTGAATTTGACCATGGAATTGTTTGGACATTTGTCTAACTGGATTTTAAACAAAATTAGGTAAAGATTTTTAATGGGATACATTCATTAGTGTAAGCCATAAATCTTTCTTCAAACTGTGGAAGATACTGGATGTCAATTTGTCTTTTCTTAAGAAACAACACCTATAATCCCCTTGTTCATCACAGTGCTGGCTTTGTATATTTGACCAAGAGAAGTTTGCTTAGGCCGAATTCAGCATCATTGGAGCTGGTGCACCACATACAGACTTTATCCTATTCATTAGAAGGGCCTATTGATCCATAGATCTTTTTCTCTTGAAAGATCCCAGATTTAACAAATCTCTGGACAACAACAGTACTTTTGTGTGAAGAAGTGCCCCATATTTTGGTCCTGAATGCACACTGTGCTAGTTTTTAAAAATCAAAAGATTCATTTTCATTAAGCTGAAATTTCAAAGCGATATGCTCATACAGACAACCGCGTCCTGTAGGGCCGAGTCACTCAGAGAGATGTAACTGCACTTTTAATGGCGTCATTATGTGTGTTTGGGTGCATTTTAAGGAGTGCAGTGGATTCCCTTTTTAGCTTGGTCGCTAAGAATATTATAGCAACCTCTAATGGTAATAAGAGGTTGCTAGTCACCCTTATAAAGATCCTCATCGCAGTGCCAGAAACCACTATGCATACACTATGGTATGACCTCTCAGCTGAAAGAGAATTATAAACACAAGTGCACAGTAAAGTCACCTACATCACAGAAAGGAAAAAAAAGCTTTGATAAGATGACCTTCTTGACATGCCGCCTCTCCTAGATTGCATGGTAAGCACCTCCCAAAATTCCTCAGTATTGTGTAGGCCCATAGATTTGAATAAGGCATTAAATTGCCAGCAGATGAGATGGATTTATTGAACATATGACAAGTGGAGCACGGCGCTCCTGCAGTTTAGTGACGTCCTCATCAATACGTGTACTGAGGTCAAACTGTAAAACTTTTATTACTAAACTAATAGAAAACCTTAGCAGCATGATGTATGAGTAAACTTTTAAACACACAAGTATCGTAAATGCCACAGAAAATCCTGTCCATAAGAGCATAAAAGGATTAAAACTTGCAAACTTCATTCCGGCATGATCACTGAAATGCTGTAGAAACCCGGGGAAGAAATTTTTCCACTGCTCATTTGTAGAGGTAGAAGCCAAGCACACCCTTAGCAACTGTATATTGTTCCAATACGTATCATAATAATGCTACATTATTATTCAGGCAGCAGCATATGGAACATATTCAGATATGTATTAAAATATTTGCACTGTAAAAAAGTTCCAAAATTGCACTGTAAATGTTGTTGATAACCATGTTGTTTTTATAGACTAGGCAATTGCATTACTTTTCATTTATTATCTCTACAGACTGTAACAAGTTTTCTTTGATGATATTGCTCATTATTACCTTTCAGTAATATTTATGATATAATAAACTAATAACGTGTGATGTACAGTATCTCCCAAGCACCAACAGATTAACTGGTTTGATAGCCGGCTTACATGACATGTTTCTGCATTGCTAAATGGTGCATTTCCTTGCACCCAGGCATGAAAATGAAAGCATGACTACATAATATTAACTGCTGCAAGATATGTAATAATTACACTGAGAGCCTTCTTCATTTGCATACAGCTTTTTGATAGCAATGGGCATCTTTTGTGAAGTGGTACTCTAGGGAGCTTGATTTATTTACCTAATCAAAACTGCTTTCTCACAGGGAGCACCGACTTCTAACAGCCAAGTAAAGTCCTCATGAAGAAACAACTGGCTGGGCCATTCAGTGTAATAGGAGTAATAACATTAACTACTGTACATACTGTATATGATTGTGCAAAGATTTTTTAAAAAATTTTGATTGCATCCTTTAAGATCCATATACTGTACCTTTGTATTTCATTTTATGAAATCACAACATTTATATCAACTTATGTATTTTTTTTTTCCTGTGAGGGAGCAATTACAGTACACTTGCTTTATACTGTCGAATTCAGCAGTGGAAGGCTACTTTCTTTAAATAAAGGTCAATTGGTAATTCTTCTGTAAGAATTTTTTATAGGGGAATTTGAAAGTTGTAAACAAGATTTTAACTATATCAAACCCTTTGCTTGATAGCTTGAAAAAATAGTTTACATGTCAAAAGCCATAATATGCAGTTAGATAATATACTATTTAGATCTATAATATAATATATGGATCATTACGCTATTACATGTTAATTAATTAGAATTTATTTTACTGCAAATTACATACAGTACAGTAAAACCTTGGTATTCATAAGGATTTAGTACCTTAAGGTTTTTATGAATGGTGAGTTTGCATTTCCACAGTAATATTTTGTTATAACAGTTAACTATTTCAGGAATAGTGTCAATAATTATTGGTAGTTAATATTTGTAATGAAAATGAGTACTGGAGACTTAAAGAAATAACTGTTTTCACCGTATAATTCATGTGAAAACAAATACTTTAGATCAATGCAATGATATCATAGCTAACCTTACATTATGGTTCATTTTTCTCATTCTTAGTACAGTGCATATTCGTTACTTTTTATGTCATTTTTATTACTAGTATCAATCTAGCACTACTGTACTGTAATAAGTTTATTATAGCACAATAATAACAGACGAGAAAGTAAACTAAGTGTACTCACTCCCTTTAACTTCCACAGCTCCATCTCCTGCATTTTGTCTAATTCTCTCTCCTGAGAATTAGGATTCAGTTTCCTCTTATTCCTAAGGAAACGTAATAAAGCATAATAGGTGAGTGAACCCCCTGTGCAGGCCAGGCGTGGGAACACCTGCTTTATCTTTGCAGTTTTTTTATCACCACAGCTTTCTAATATTTTGGGAAAAAAACACATTTCTCAGTGCTGTATCTGCGCGGATGTAGAGGAAGTAACTTCTTGAATGCATAGAGTTTTAAATCTGACCTTTTCATCAGTGGGAACCATCCACATTGGAGGAGCTGAGATCTATCAAGATCTTATTGCGTTTATGCAAATGCCCACTCCCTGAAGACATATCAGATATCATCTTGGGGCATTTGAAAAGTAAAATACAAGCCAGGATTTGAAGTGCAGGTTATGAACATTCCCTGCTCTAAAACCCTGGTAACCGGCCAGCTCATGTTACTGAGCTGAATAAAAATTGGGACTCGGCAGTATCATTAGCATACCGACCAGGAGTCTTACATTACCCACTGAAAAGATAATGAAAATGAAGTCCAGCTGTCCGTCATGGCACTTGCACAGAGGAGTTTGTTCGGCTTCACAAAATGATCCTGCTGTCTGCTCTTTGCAGTGGGACCTTTGAGGTTCTTTTTTGTTTGATGTAATTCATAAGGCAGGAAATTCATCAACTGAGGATGAGAGCAACACTCTACACACAATGCACTGTGAGGCTTTAAATCAAAGAGTGCCAACTTGTATTTAGATTAGTTAAAAATCTTTAATGTAGGACATAATGGAAATTACGAAGAATGTCTTAATGTTTCCAAATACATGATGTAAAACGAGAAAGCTTCCAATCATCAAACAGAAATCTTAATATTCGTTTTTTGTGCTAAATTTGTAAAACACGGTATGCTCAGCATGGAGCAACATCAAATGTGCACAACATTAAATCTGTTTCACATCATGGGGTACTGCACATCTTCTGGTGTTATTATAATAACACTTATTTCAGAAGTGTTAGGAACTGCAGGGTTGAAAAGTTAATTGAGACCTGTTTGAACTGTTTTTGTATTGAACCTAAATAAAAAGACTGTAGATGCTGAATTGGATGAACTGTCTTTTCTGTGCACTACAATCAGTGCATTGATCTTGACTGCAGTGATAAGGCTGCCTCGTAAATACTGTAAACTGAGAACTTTTGGGGTCCTCTATTGTTGCAGAAGGAGGAGGAGGGGATGAGTTATTACCTGGGATCGATTTAGGGGATGAGTGGGGGGTTGGGAGAAAATGTTTTGTTAGTTTGATACATCTCCTCGATCATAAATTGCTGCTGGATTCTGTCATGGTTATAATGTACAAAAATAGTTTGTAGTTGTTTTCAAACCTGCACAAACAGAGCACTAACAAATGCAAAGGGCTTTTATTTGGTATTTTACAACTGCATCTCTAAATGGACCTCCAGCTCGCCGATATATCTGCGCCAATCACAGATCTTAAGAAACACTTTCCATCGCATAGTTAATGTACTTTAAGTATTGCCTCTGCTTTCTGTATTGAAGCACACAGCTTCTTTTAAACTGAAAGCTTAGGAACATCTGCTCATTGTGTTTTTCCTCAATTGAAAAAAAAACAGTAAATTGACTGTTACAATCAGATAGACTCTGTGCCTCCTGCTATATTTTAAATAACAGCAGATTGTAATTTGAAGATTGAAAAATACCATGGCGCAGCCCTGTGAGGGTTATGAATAATTTTTAACAACATTTTTTTTGTCTCAAGTCTAATTTTTGTTACATACTGGAGCTCCCGAAAGAGCAGTGAATTACACTATCAGAACAAGAACAATAACAGGTAGTTCTTAGAGCATTAACTGTTTGATGTCCATTATCAGAAAGCTGTTTATTCCTAAAACTAATTTTACATGGGGTGCAAACCCCTACACTCTGGACAGAATAGAGAACTCAGTTCACCTAGAGAGCATGACTTGGGATGGTGGGAGGAAACTGGGGTACCCAGAGAAACTGCACGTGAGCATAGGGGAGAACATGCAAGGTTCACACACAAGGTACTGTACTTCAGTCCACAATCACACCCAGGACTGAAGAGCTGTGAGGTACAGTAGCATCACTAAGCCCCGTGTCACCGCGCTGTACCCAGGTCCCTGCTGCCCGTTAAATAATAATCTATACTGCAGTAATAGCAAGTGGCTCCCATCCAGATTATCGCTGCGTGCCACCTTGCAGGGGCTTGGAGCCTTTCCTCAGGCTGCAGTGCACTGGCTCTTCTGCTTCTCTTCCTCTATCCCTTCCTCCGCACTCAGTTTGATGCCCTTTACCCTCTGCACCGAGACTGTAAAACCTCACAGGCTGCCTGCTTTCACCAAGTGACGTTTTAAAATCACTTTATTGGCCCTATACAATTTCTTCCATTGGGAATTTGTCTTTTCACAGACCCCAGCTTGCTCTCCATGAGACACACAGACAGGGAGAGAAGCTTGGGGTCAGAGCGCGGGGTCAGCCATTTATATGGCGTCCCCGGAGCAGTTGGGGTTCAGGGCCTTGCTCAGGGGCCCGACGGAGTAGGATTCCTCTGCTGGCCGTGGGATTTGAACCGGCAACCTTCCAGCCACAGGCGCAGATCCTTTTTACAAATATTCCCCTACCTAGCAATCAAAGTTAAAATAAATTTATTTATTTTTTGTTTTCTTTTTGGTCTCAGTAATTCAGCAAACCTAGTGATATACTTGATTTGCATTATGTTTTTTTTTCTAATCTCAAAAACAGAGCTAAAATAAACCATAACCATAAATAAAAAAAAATAAATAAAATACATGAAGAAAAGTGTACTGTGCTTGTGCTGAAAGTCTGTGCATAGTGCTGTGGCCTGTACTGTGACTGCTCTGGTGCCCAGCAGACTCAGCTCAACATTTCCATGACTGACCAGAGCACCACTCAGAGTGCTCTATGGAAACATAATGTTATAGTATCATGACAGTTACAGGGTTAATAAAAAATGTACCCTTTTGCAGTAACCACGATTCCAACATGAAGAATTTAAAAAAATAAATTGTACAACACAATCATACCAGTGGCCGATCTGACACGGTCTGCTTCTATCACTGTTTTATAGTAAAATTTAGTGGTTATCATTGTCATGTCCTCATAAAACTGACAGGTAAGCCTTCTGCTGTGTCCCTTTATACGAGAAATATAGGTCTCATGAAAATGCTGGTAGGAACATGGATTGTACCAGATTTTACCATCTTCAAGGCATACTGCAACTGTAAAAATGTCAGATTCAGCCACGTTAAGAACCAATATTTGGGGGGGGGGGGTGTATTATATCAGATGTTAACCCCCCAGCAGTGCTGATAACCATTTAAAATGTGGGGTGAACTGGAACTGTCTAGGTAAAGCACCTAAAGAATACAACAGCAATGTCTTCATCTGAGGTTTAAACTTGTGATCCTCTGTTTATTAATCTGTAGCCCATAGAAGTACTCCGTGCTTCTCCATTTATCTGTGCTGCATCAATTTACAAACTACAGACAATATTCAGAAAGTAAAGTGCAGATTTGCTTCAAGGTGAGAAGCCAAAGTGAAAAATAGCTGAGGCCTGTATATTTTATTCAGGAGTTTGTACTAGATTTTCATTTTATTTTTTTCCAGGTACCGTGGGAATTATAGTAGTTCTTATTTTCCTGGATGTTATCATGAGACACAAACTCTAAGCTGACACAAAGACTGAAACCGAAAGATACATTCTTTTCTTCCCCTCACCAGCATCCTGGAAGAGGACTACAGCCGATCTATGAGATAAAACTACAGGAGCTTTAGAAAAGATGATGTTTATTCCCTTATTATAACACTCAAAGGCTCCATACTGTACCCACTGCTATTCAGCATCTTCTGTACATGTTTCCACTTGGTCATACTGTATATGAAAATCACATGGCTAGGATTATCATTTCTAAGCTGATAATACTCAGATCTACTGTATGTCCATACTGGACCTGACCTGACAGTTTCTGCACTCTTTAATAGTATCTCTGATATAAAAACCTGGATGACTCAAAATTTCCATTACATAAACTGCAGCAAGACTGAGGTCATGCTGCTCAGCACCTCACATCACCTACTGTATATAAAGCCAAAGCAGTAACCCTGTGGGCAGCACTGTGCTTGAATTTCAATCGAAACTGAAGAACTTAGGGGCGATATTCGATCCTGGCTTGACTTACGACCGCCACGTGAAGAATATTGTAAAAACATCATTCTTTCACCTCAGAAACACCACCAGACTGCATCCTATGTCGTCTTTCACTGTTGCAGAAATTCTGGCTTCCTATCAGGTTGTAAGTCAACTTCAAAATCCTCATGCTCACCTATAAGGCTTTACATGGCTTGACACCTCAGTATCCAACTGACATCTGTCTACTTTCCACCTCACAACCTTCATTCCTGTACACTCTATGGGTGACAGGGCTTTTTCCTGCTGTGCCTCAAAGCTCCGGAACTCTGTCCTCAAGGTATCAGAGTCACCTACGCTGAGGGCCTTTAATTCCAGATACAACATCTTTTTATCTTAAAGCTGTAATCTACAATATATACAGTATAGTACAGTGTTTTTGTCTGCTCCATTTTCTAACTTCGGCACTTCTAGCCAAATGTTTTTTTCTTATACTGTATGTACTATGTACTATGTATAGTACTATGTACTATAGTATGTACTATAGTGGTTTGAGATGCTACTTTCAAAAGCACTATATAATTTTTTAATTATTATTATTATTTAACCCAGCAGCTTCCCAAAGTGGAATTTCACCTTGCTTAATTTATCCGAGTGTTAGGGCAATAATAATAGCATTGTTTGCCAAAAGGAATCTCGTTAGAGGATTTTGTAAGAAGAAAGTATTTTGGACATGGCTAGACTTTTGATTTGCAATTTGTGATCCAGTACGTTCGGATAGGCCTGTCGGCTTTCCATCTGATGCATGCTATAATTAGTTTTGACCAGCCTTTTTTTTTCATTTCTACCACTCCACATTTGCAGCCATCACATCAGGTACAGGATGCACTGTTTGCACCAAAGCAAGATATATCTCCATTTTCTACTCTGGTATACATGGAATAGCACAATTACTTGTACTTCTGATAAAGAACGAGCAGGTGATGAAGTCATCTTTGAGTGTCACTATATTACAAAATAATGCTTATATATTAGGTGATATGTAGATGTATGTAATTTGTATATAGTTCAAATAGGTAGATGCGTCAGCATGCGTAGGCTGCAAAGGAACAAGTAAAGGTTTATTCCCTGCTGAAAAGAGAAGAAAGGAAACGCAACGTTTCAGCCATGCAGCCTTCTTCAGGTGTGTGAAGAGCTGAAGAAGACCACACACCTGAAGAAGGCTCCACGGCCAAAACGTTGCGATTCCTTCCTTCTCTTTTTTCAGCAGGGAATAAACCTTTACTTGTTCCTTTGCAGCCTACGCATACTGATGCAGCTCCCCACCTGAACTAATTTATTTATATATATATACCATGCCAACAGCAAGAACCAAAACTACATTAAAATATCTTGTTTTAGTCCCATCCCACCTCTAAATCACTTTTAACCTTTTTTTAAACACCTGAATTGCATTTCAGCAGATAAAAAGCATTTCTCTTCCACCACCAGTTTCTGATCATAATTCTTGTCTGCATGAACACCTCTTTAAAATGAGCCCTAACGATGTTGTCAGTAAATAAATGGGGTGACACTGAGATGCCAGCCAAGGTCCTTGACTGATTCCTCAGGTAATGTTCCTTGCTTGCATTTTGTTAGCAGAGGGCGAAAGAACACTCTGTCGTCTGGAACTGCTGCTGATAAATTGACCCTTTGCACGCAAATGAAGAAGCTGTTTCTGCTGGGAATGCCCAAATGGGTCACTGTAGACACTGGACTGCAGAGCATGAATAAGGAAGCAGTTTTCCATTAAGCCAACCATGAAAACATTATGCAAATGAAAGCAATGTACAGTGCTTAACACACAAAAAAACATATGGCTTAGCTTGTAAAAGGGTGGAATGATTAGTTCACTCAATATGAGACCTACATAAATGGAACCTGAAGGAAGAGTGTGTCATTTATTTATCTGTTCCCCACAGTTTAAATAAATCCATTTGGGATTTGTTTAATTTGACCCTTAACAAGATAGCACAGAGGCGGTGAGGATATGATATGATCTTGTATACCACTGACATCTGATTTACTGGACTTCTTAAACCATTTCAGTCTCATGTTTTGTTTTTCCCAGGTACTTGTCTTTACCCAGTCAGATTTTCCTAAAATATTAATGCAGTTTATTATCAGAGCATTTTACTCTCTGAGCAGCAATATAAGGAAGTACAGCATTGTTTCAGTCAGTCTAGTGTCTGCTTAGACATAAACCTTTCTTCTGCTTCCTAGCTTTCTTCTTACTCCACTCCATTGACTCGACAGAAGGCAGGCCAGGATTTCCTGTGCGCCAGAGCTCTGTGCACACACTTGCACACACACACACGCAAAGTTGCTTGATGTACCATTCACAGCATCCCAGCAGCTCCCTCTTTCTCCCTCTCTCGCTCTCTTCACACTAGCTATGGCAAACCACTGTACAAATCTGCTGTTGGATATTCAGAGCTAGATAATAATAAAACATAAAACACCATTGCCACTAACAGGACCTTTAGCAGATTCTAATACACCCAGCTGAAGGTAAGAGTGCATGTCCTTCTTCTGGCAGTGCTTTCATTTTCTGTCAATTTTTTCTTCAAAGGGGAATGAATCCTGGTTTTCAAATAGCAGATTTTAGAGAATGAAGTGGGACTGGATCATTTTTATTTCCTTCTGCTTGCACTAGAAAGTGGATGCTAAAGACTGAGTGGGATTTAAAAGGAAAAGGGAGAGAGATGGGCTGTCTCCCCCAGCGCTGTGGAATATCTCCTTCACAGAGAGGGGGTGGGATTTATTAGGCAAGTGACAGATCATCTCTGGGTAGCACCGCTAACCCCGAATGATAGTTTGCTTTGACTGGCGGCCAATCCGAACCAGTTTAGATTGTGAATCTGGAGTCTCTATTTCTGCTGCTGTTTTTGCTCACTAATCCAAGTGATGTTCAGTGGATGTTTTGTCTAGTACAATCTTTTTTTGCGCCCTTCTTTTAACTTTCTTCAATATGACTTTATTAGAGTGAGAACCAGATTTCAGGAGCTGTGTTGTGTCTCCACTGTAGTTACGGCATCCAACGCAGACGCCCGCACTTGTGAATGTTGAAATCTGAGAGTCCTTCCAGGCTGCTCTCTTTCCTCATGCAGGAAAGTTTTTATTCTTGATTTCTCATAAGTGATGCCTTGTTGAGTATTGAGCTGTGATATTGCCTTTAGGTAGGAGGATTGAATGTGCAGGAGCTAAACAAGATGTCATGAGATTATTACTAGTAGGACTGATGGTTATCTTCACACTGTGCAAAGTTTCCTCCATCAGATCTTGTGTAGCTGATGTAAAAATGTCACCATTATCACAGCATCAGAATTTTTTTCTACAATTGATAATAAGCTATTAAAAAAGCACAGTAAAGATATATGTTTTATTAGTGGTGTTCTATACTGTATGTCTTATGTCACTTTGCAGTAATATGCATGTCATACTGTACTCTTCATCCTTCTCCTTATCCCTATATCATATTTTTGAAGAAATCATTGGGCTGCATTATTTCTCTCAGAAGAGTTAGACTAGAACTTGCTTCTTCTGCTGGCAGTGGAGTTGGATTGCATTGCCCTGGATAGATATTTTCAATACCTGTTCATTGCCGTCTGCTGGGGTGAGGCACTGTGAGGGCTCTCAGGAAGATGGAGTGGTGTAATTACGAGGTGCACATGCTCATTAATCCTAACTGGCTTTAAGAAGTAGGAGAAAAGGCTCCAAGTTCTTCACCAGTGGCCTGTTTCTAAAGCTATAAATATCTAAATTGTGTCAAACAAGAACCCATTGTCAAAATAGGGGCTCTGTCTTTACTTTGGTTTCATGCACTGCAGCTAAGATCTTCTAAGTTGGGGGAAATACTGTATGTGTAAATGATTTACTTACAGTAAAAAAGTGTATTTTTCCATGGAGTTCCTCAGCACTTAGAAAATAGTTCTATTTTATATTGTTCTGGGGTAGAGTTCTACAACTAAGAGCAAATGTAACACACTTATTAACTGAAGAAGATTCAACTTTAGAAGTGTACAAATTAAAGTGTCACTTTTTTGAGAACATAAGTAAGATTACAAGCATGAAGATGGCCAATGTAACTCGAGGAGCTCATCCAGCTGTTTCTTGAAAGAAGCCTGGATACTGGCTTCAGCAACATGGTTAGTATCTCACAATACACTAATAACATGTGGTCCCCTCATAGTCTTCTATGACTAAAAAGGTCGTTTTAGGACTAACAAAAATTTAAGGAATAAAATAAACATGCTATCACTGTGGGGTATTTCTTTAGGCTTAGCATTCTACTGTACTGATTATGGCAGATCAATATATTTTTGTAGCTTGGTGACCAATGTGATAAACGGTGATGTAAAAGAGATTTTATTAGGGTACAGTAAAATTTTAGCATACTGTAACATCCTGATATAAATTCAAGTATCTTAATTATACAGTAATGTTGTATATATTTTTGTATGTGTTTGAAGGATGTGTTTTTTAATACACCCAACAACACAAATGAAGTTCCTTATGGAAAAAGAAAGTTCTTTTAAGTACAAGTCGAACTTTGCTTGCCATTTTATTTCTTTCCTATATATAAAATTAGGTAAATAATGTTTTTTTAGATAAACTCTTACCCTTTTTTCATAGGTATTTCTCATCTTATATCTCATTAGTGTTCATGCAACACTCCACAATCCACGCAGTTGGTTTTGTCATAGTGAATTTGTAATGAATAACTTATTTTCATTGTACTGTATTTCTACCTTTAATATAGAGCTATTTTAAAAAGAAATGTTTTTCCAGCACTCAATAGGGTAATATTATTTTGCTAAAAAGATTATTTTCACAATGTATTTTAACCTTGTGAAGTGGGGTATTTTATGTAAAAGCTGACTCACATTAATTTTCTTTTTTGTGGTATAAATGACACTCTGACTCAGATTATGTAATTGATACTGTATCTTAGTTTTTTGTTCTCAAACTCTGAGTGAAGCACTCTGTACCTTTATTTCTAGCATTTAAAAATCAATAAATGTACTGTGTGAAATGTAGGATTGTGATTATATAACACTTTTATTTAGACAATATGCTAATTTTGCAGACTTCTGGCCTTAAAGCAAATGATGTGCAAGTAACAATGGGGAGCAAATGGAATGCTTTTGTCCATTTAACTTAGTGAGCTTATTTTCTAAGACAACACAATATTTTTCCAAAGCTTTATCAAATTATACAGTATCTGTAGCCATGATTTCCATGATGAGCCATGATCTATAGCTCCTCTGTACTCTCTTAATATATGTACAGTTTATTTCAATTTATTATATATAAATCATACTGTGTGTTTCATACAGAATTTGTAAAATCTCAGTTCACGTCAAGTTGAATTCACCATCTTACTAAAAGACAGAACAGAGTACAGTACACAAATAGCCAGTACTCTATTATTGTGGGGTTTTCTTTTTTGTTCTTCTTTCATTTAATAGCGATAATGTGTTTCTCCACTCACTCGTTTATGCTTTTTAGAATCTAGTTTTCTTAAGTATTGCTTAACCTGATGTGCCGAAAGTTGTTTCTCATGTTCACGGTGTGTCATTCTCCTACTAGTGCTTCCAGAGATGTTTTTATAAATGTGGTTGGCTCACTTACTATACGTACTGTAACTAAGGGGTAATGCTAACCATCTGACAATCCTAAAGCCGCTGATTTCCAGTATACATCTTTGCCTCATATTTCCTTCTCTTCTTTTCTTGAAATATATGTGGCCATATAATGCAGTATGTGTACTCTCTATCTACACATTCGTTTGTTTAAATATAAAACCTATGGAAAATGACACTGTTGAACTCGTCTCTTCTGCTGTCAGAAGAAAGAAGCTAACTTTCCTGATCTGATACACTGTATGACACACTTTTCTCAGGGTTCGCATGATTTTGGCATGAACTTCGCTAGTGCCTGCTAGAAGGAAGTTAAAAAAAAGCCCGTTTCAGATATTTTTGTTGGCCTGCACATGCTTTTTAAAATCGTACTGAAGTCTCAGAAATCGCTCAGAAACCTGAAAGCAAACTAAGGCTCTAGGAGATGCCTCGAGAATGGAATAAAGAATCTTAATGTTTTCATCAGTTTTAAAATAAAAACAGCCCATTTAAAAAGGCATTTTTTACTGTGAGAATCTATTATCCTGATTTGGAATTTACTGTACAGTAGCATTAAAAGCCATCATACATTTTAATCAATTTTAAGCTTACCATGTCTTTCTTGAGTAGGAAGTTTTCATCTATTTTTTTATTTCCAGTCCATGCCCATCACTGCAGGACTCCGCCAACCTCCAGCAGACTTGGCATTGCAGGAGAAGGTTTTTATTTTCAGTATTCGGCATCTGTTATCATCAAAAGACCAGCTCCAGTAAGAAACTGGATCCCCTCTAGTAACAGTACAATGCCATATGACTCTGTGTCAGCCCAGTCTTCTCAGAAACTGCCTGTCCTGATGACTCCTGTTGAATGGTAGAAAGCCAGGCTCAGAGTGGACTTAGAGATTCCTCCAGTTTGTAAACGATTTGGTTCACTTTAGCTGTAATCCAACAGCAACTGGATTCTACTTAAATTTGCTTTTCTCTTTTCCAGTTTAAGGTGACTTAATATTTTTCAGTTAGAAAAAGGAGAGAATGCCACTTCATGTTTTCTCTCACATTTCCTTTTAACAGTTCTGCCAGTTGCAAGTAACATTTAATTCTGCAGTCTCTGAAGGGCTGATAAGCGGTCTTTATCACTTCATAAATTAGCACACGGCTTAAGTGTTGAATTGTGTGAAGGCTTGCCAGGTATCAACAGGAACGCTGATGGCATTATACAGTTCAGTCTTGCCTTGCCTGTTTGTGTTTTTTTTTAATTCATTAACTGTATAATGCAAAGTTCTGTGCTTGGTGAATATGTAGTCATTAATTAAACAATGAAATGATAGGGAATTATTACAAAACGAATAATGGTCAACTGCAAATGAATAGAGTTTCAATTATAGAGTTAAACCATTGAGTTTCCTCACTTGTACAGTACATGGTATCAGTTCAGTGAATTCTCAAACAGTTGTAGAAATGATGCTTCCGGACTGATATTTAACGTCAAATGAATATCTTATACGGAACAGGTGTCCTTCTGTTTCAGAGAAAGAACATTTTAAAGACACTAGAATATACTGCATAATGTACCTATATTGTATACTGTACATGTTATGTCACAAATCTTCACAAGCAGAGAATGGTTTTTGGCTTCATCTGTATTCTTTTCTGACAGACAAATATCACTGGATTAGGAAAAGGAGTGCATAAATTATAAAGGTCTGATGCATTATACAGTATGTCTTGACACTTCTTGCAGAAACTGTGGTAGCCTGTCAGGAAACAAAACATCTGAAACTATGTAACAGTAACAGTGTTTGCTAACAGTACAGTGAACACTGCACATACTGTACATCTGAAAGCACCCGTTTCTGAGTCACTGACAGATCCAGAAGCAGGCTCAGAGGACCCTGTGTCCTCAGCTGGACAACAGCTCTCTATGGTCCTTTCAATGTTACATGGTCTTGCTCCTACAGTGTAACAGCTTTAATTACCTAACCCCAAAAACAGGAACCGAAACCCTACCTAATGCAACTCAGACGAAGGGACCAGGGCAGAGAAGACGAAGCAGAATGAACAGATTTGTGGATTTTTTCTCCTCTAATAAACCTGCACATGTTTAATTAACAGCTGTGCTTGCCGCACTATTCAACACGGCAATGTGTGCGGAATTTTAAATATGGCATGCCTATCCAGTACACAGTGTTTTATAGTGTTTTTACAATGACCTGCAAAGTTCCATTGCTTACAAGGATAGAAAGGGCTTAGTCACATTTTTAGAGTTTTTTTCTGGCTTGTAATTTGGTCATACTACCGACATACAGTACAGTACAGTACTGTATACACAAAGAATGTGAAGTACTTAGATACAACCTTTGAGTGGAAGGTAAGGCACAGAACCTTTCTGATCTTTTTCAACTTATTTTCGACAAAACAGTATATTGTTTTGTCTCTCACTTGTTACATTGTCAGCATTCTAGGATGATCATTCTGCAGCATTTTGTTCATCAGCAGTGCAGTCAAAATTAACACCCATCTATTATCTCACAAACAAGAAATAGTATGGTTATTGCAGGATTCCATGCATAAGCTATAGGAAAGCGTTTCATAACAGCAATACAATAAAAAAATGCAGATTCGATTGTTACTGTTTGGAGGTTTCTTTCTCTGTGAGTTCATGTTTTAAAATGGTGACAAGGAGAAAAATAGCTATGATCTCTCTTGGGGCACACTGTTACATAAAACATCTGCATTGGATTATTCTGTCATTTATAATAAGCTTTTGCAGCATCAGTGTGTCCTGAAACAACCAGCAAATAACAGGAGAAATCTTTGTTATAACATAAATGTTTTTTTTTATAAAGTTGTTGTAAACCAAAAGGCCTTATTTCAAAGGACCAAATTAGCACTTGCCCTGGACTTGCATATGTAAATTAACATTAGATTGTCCAAGATTCGTGCTAATCAGGCTCTGTGAAACTACTGCCAAAGGGTCTATGTTAATGTCAGTCTCTTCGATGCGAGATGCTTTCTCCTCAGTGAGACCTTAGTTTATGGGTCCTAGAATTAAGACCACTCAAGAAGTATTTTTAACATTTCATGTAGTTATAATACACTAAATTGAAATGTAGGAATTCTGATATCTGTGCACAAAACTGCATTTTGCAAGATTACACCCTGAGAATCAGTACAGAGCTTTCAGATGATAAGGTTCTATCATACTGAAGTTTTTATTCCACTCGCACCCTTAATGATGGAAGTAAAAGCGCAATAGACAAGCCGCAGTTCTTAAATAATTTCTGCTTTTAGACAACTAGCCAACTTTTAACACAGCTGAAAAGCCTTCAGCACTATCTGCTAACAGAGACATGTCAAATGTCAGAATAACTTGAGTCATTAATGAGTTTACGCAACACTTGGGTTATTTATAACCAGATTTTTGTACAGAGCAGAAAGAGTTTTTTGTTTTGTGCTTGCAGGTGTTTTTTTTTTTCTGGTAAAAAAGTCATTTCCTGTTGTAAGAATTCTAAGGAGGGTTTTGTTACATGAGTACCAGCAGACTTAACTTCACTGCTTAGTCATATTCTCCAACTTCAATTCAGTAGCAATGGGCACTGATGATTTAAAAAAGGCATGGATTGTGCTTTAGTTGTGTGTTTATGTTTTCCCATCTTGGGAAAATATCTTGAGAAAAAATATTTTCTTTTTTTATTTGAACAGGAGGAGTATGTAAAACCCCCAGTTAATTAACTGATACCTGAAACCCACTGGCCTGGCACAGCCTGCTACAGGGCCGATTTACCACAGGGTCCTGTTCAGCAGACAACTTGAATTAAAAGTTAGAAGATATTATATATAATCAAAAATGTTCAATTATAACAGAAGGAAAAGCAAAATTACATAATTCATGGTGGACACCATCTCTTGTGGTTGCATGACTGACTGCAAAAATGTGTTTCTTATGAGCTCTCTGAAAAATCTGTAGTGCTGGGTTTGGTTTTAAGTGGAAGTATTGTATTAGGGTCCATGGTGAGAAAAAAAGATTTTTGATCTACTGTACAGTATATGCCTTCATAGACCTTTTGTAGCCTTCTATGCATACATAAATACACCCTTTTTTAGGATGACTTTAGAAATAATTAAGAAGAAACACCATGGGAAAATAATGATAGTTTTAAACTGTTTCACTTAAAAAATCAGCTAATTGTTACAGAAACCAGTTGCCTTAATACAGTACAGTACAGTATATGCATTCAGATGTGTGTGTTGTTTAGATGTTCAGAAGTTCTGGGTTTATTTTTATTTCATTGATTTGAGGATGTCTGTTTTGATTAAGCAAAACTAGGGGGAAATTCCCTGTGGTTAAGGTGCTCTTTCTAAATATTTCTTGTGGTTTACCACGCTAGCTGCGGTTTCTAACCCTCAGCAGTGGATAAAGTTTTCTCCATGTTGGAAGAAAATGAGCTCTATAACACAATTAAGTAAAAACCCCTTATTAAGATTTTCATAAGTGCAAAACGAGAAGAATCTTGACACAAAAAAAGGATTCTTCATTCCCTCAGATCACAGCTGAGCTCTCTAATAAAGGGTTTGAAACTCACCAATATTTCAAGATGTTCAGATTCTAAAGCTATCCTACTGTACATACCCAGTTCTTAAAGTACTGTTTTGGTCATGATTGCATAAATATCCAGAGTTTACTTTGAAAAAGGAAGGACTATGCTGCCTGTTGAATAATCAGGTTTTATAAACACCTAAATGAGTTTCAGGGTAATCATTCAGACATACAGTAGCTATTGTTTAAATCAATGAATGGCATATGCTTACATGTAACCTTCCTAACGTATGTTTTAGATATTTTTTGAGCCACATACAGTATACTGCACATGCACACATAATTGCCCGGGAGCTATTTTCATCATATTTTACCCACAATGAGATTATCTATTTCAATTATGTAGTGGCTCAACATCTGTTTTCGTGTAAATATCCAAATCTGCACCATGTGTGTATGATCTACTGAAGAAATTAAGCACAAAATGCTAATTATTGTTTCATATAAAATCTGTAGAGTTATAAATCATTTAAAAACACAGGACAGATCTATTAGAATAAAATACAGTGCATAATACTCAGCACATCTAACAATATTAAATCTTAACAATGTTGACATTAATGAAGAGATTTTCATTAGTTTTAATGTTCAAGCATTTATTTATGAATATTCATATATGCACAAAATGAAAGGCAATTTGCTGTTGCATGCCATGCAATATTTGTGTTTTCACATTACATGCTGCACATGCTGTATGGTATGAATTCTACACTATATGTGATGAAGGAAATACTGTATATTTATTTATAACATGTGTACTGGGTAGAAGGCACGTGAATCAACATATACAATTTTGTTCTCTGAAAAAGTGCAGAAATGACACTTGTCAAGTAATGAGAATCCTGCTCTGACCTGAGCCATTTTTAAATTATAAACAATGAGCAAGTGTTATATTCGGATTTGTGTCATATTCGTCCTTGGCACTCTTTGCAAAACACCACAGAACCAGGCTCCCTTAAAGGTATGGACATGGTGAGGACAGAGTTAACCATCTTGAAGAACAAACCAATGGATAAAAAAAGTAGCATTTCTGTTTGTATTATCAGTTTTCTAAAATGGTTTCTTTAGCATGGAGTGGTAATTACCTCAGCTGTGTGTTTGCACTGGGCTGTAAAGTGATTGCAGATGAACAGATAGGTTGTCCTCTGTACCCTGTGAATAATCTCAGCTCGGAGATTCTGCTTTGCACAGCAACTAAACCTGTCTCACCGATGGGGCAGAACCATAAAAAATGTATCTTAACGTTTTGTTTTTACACAAAATGAGGAATCTGTGATAAATGCAGCACACTCCTATATTATAACATTTAAATCTATAAAATACTCATTGGATCTAAAACATTCATGTACTGTATCATGTTATCATCATGACAGGGATATTTTTTTCCCCCCAAAGAGAGAGAATTAGATAGATCGGTAGCAAAAAATTCTTAAATCCCAATTTTCCAATCCGGTATTAATATATATACAGGTGGTCAGAATTATTGCGGTAGCTTCATTTTTGCATGTTGGCTAGATGATGTGTATCACCTGTAATCTACCAAGGGGACCATAACTATTGAAAGGCACTGTACTCCCAGGTTTCCAAGAACAGGCTGAAGGTGACTCTATCAGTTGATTGTGGTAGTGTCAACGAGTGCATCTTCATAGTCAGTGGTTATTGGATTTCATTTGCTTAAGTCAGCTCAAGAGAGAAATTTCTGCTTAGTGACACATTTACTGCCATTGGGTATTGGATTTAATGAATATAAAACTTGCTTTATTGATTGATTTACTTTCTATTCTGTAGAACCAGAGACAGTCATAGTGCAGACAGAACACTACTTGCCTGTACTCATTACTGTAGTGCACTGTGGGAAGCCCTTATGTTATTTTAACCTTTAACAGAAAACAACTGAAGAGTGAATTAGGCTGTTAGATCTTCTACTTTTTCATAAAGGAGCATTGCTATAAAAGACTAGCCTTAGCCGGCTGTAAATCTGTACCTAACAAAATGTAAGTCCCACGTTGCTTTCAAAAAGGTGTTTTCTAAAGCGAAGTGTTTCCCCATCCTTGTTTGCTTTTTATTGAAAATATAGTATTAAAATACAATTGCATAGTTATTTTCAGTGATATTTACCATATAGCATGCTTCTCATTAAGATGAAAACCCACTGCAGTAATAGTACATAGAAAAGAAAAAGATGTTAAGAACCAAGTACTGTATATCCCAGTTGAAGGGCATATAAACCAGTGCTCCATTTTCTAAAAAGGTTACTTCACATCAGACTTCTCATTGCCATGTCATATACAAATTATAAAGCATACTGAATAGAAAACCATGGTAAATATTTAATCAGATATGGATTTAATTAATTGTTAGTCACTGAACGAGCAGAATTGTATTTAAAAATGCACAGTATATGAAACTGCATGGCTCTGACTAATATCTCAATTAATTTATTTTTCTTTCAAAAATATTGAGAAATATTGGTGAATAAGGAAGGAAATCTAGTTCAAAGCCCCTCATCAAACTAAGAACAGACAGCAGGCAAGAGATTAATAACTGGACAGTCCCTTACTTTCTGTTCATCGTATTTCCCTCAAGACTGCCCTTCTTTAAGAAGAAGAGTGAATATAGATTATTTGAATAAAGCTCTTTATCTTCCTTTACTGTTGATTATGTACTATACAATGATGTTTTGTGCAAGTTTGTAACTTATTAATTGTTTGCATTTCTATGGTGGTTTTTAGCCCGAGGGATCCCAAAGCTCTTTACATACTGTATACAGTATGTGGGGGTCTACTTCATCTACCACTGAAGTGCAGGGTGATGTATAGCAGCCATTCTGCACCAGTGGGCCCACTACAGAGCAGACTGGGTATACAAGTGAAAAGTTCTGTGATCAATTGAATTAAGGGGACAATTTAAGGAAACTCAAACATTCTCACCCATTTAACTGCCCTGTTCTGACAAAGACTGTAGCTGGACACCTTTCACAACACAATATCTTCGGTCACCTTACTGGAGCATTAGTTTGGAAATTTGGCTCGAGGGGCAATGGTTCTGCCTGCAGGTCAACGAGCATCAGTTACTTCAGTGTCTGTTTCCTGAGATGAATCCCATCCTTGTACTTGCCTGGGTCAGATATACTTGGCATTTGAGACACCATGCCCACCTATTAGGCTCTACATGGCTTGGTACCTCAGTATCTTCCTGCTCCCCACCTCCCAGCCCTCTTCAGCTGTTTGTCTGACTCTGGTCTCCTGTCTGCCCCCCAAGCTCGCCTTTATACTGTGGGTGACTGGGCCTTCTCCTGTTGTGCCCCAGAGCTCTGGAATTCTGCTCCCAAGGATATCAGAGAGTCACCTTCCCTCAAAACCTTTAAATTCAGACTCAAAACCTTCGACTTTAGAAAGGAGGACTTTATTTTATTGATGTCTTCCTGCCCCCTTTGAATTTTCTATTTCATTATAAACCCTTCTGGTTCTTTGAGCTAATTGTATCTCCTGACTTTGTTGCTGCTTTCATTGTTTTCACTTTGTTTTACTTTTCTGTAAAGTACTTTGAGAACTTGCAAAGCCGTTGTTCTTGGTATATGCAAGTGTCCTTTTCCTCCTTACTAGGCCATGTGCATCCCTCCCAAAGCCCTGTATTTAGAAAAGGAGATCAGACTTCCTTAGTGGGAAGAAAATTATTCTTTGTATCAAGGGCCTTATGCATCATAGGCAGCCATATCTCCCTGCGACTCCCAGCTGGCAGCCCACTGAAGCTCAGCAGGTGTGAGCCTGGTCAGTACCTGGATGGGAGACCTCCTGGGACAAACTAAAATTGCTGCTAGAAGAGGTGTTAGTGGGGCCAGCAGGGGGTGCTCACCCTGCAGTCTATGTGGGTCTTAATGACCCAGTATAGTGACGGGGACACTGTACTGTAAAAAGGCGCAAAACCGAGGTCCTGATTCTCTGTGGTTATTAAAAATCCCAGGGTGTCTCTTGAAAAGAGTAGGGGTGTAACCGTGGCGTCCTGGCCAAATTTCCAATTGGCCCTTATCAATCATGGCCTCCTAATAATCCCCATCTATGAACTGGCTTCATCACTCTGCTCTCCTCCCCACTGATAGCTGGTATTCGGGGAGCATACTGGCACACACTAGCTGCTGTCGCATCATCCAGGTGGGGTTGCACACTGGTGGTGGTGGTGGAGGGGATCCCCATTACCTGTAAAGCACTTTGAGTGGAGTGTCCAGAAAAGCGCTATATAAGTGTAAGGAATTATTATTATCTGTCTGCCAAGAGTGCTGAAGGAAGTCATCTGCCATTGCTAAAGTATTATGTACAGTATGTATGATTCAGCACCTGGACAGCTCCTCTAAGACTGACTCAGGATCAGCACCACAAATCTCAGCACTCTTGTGAACAGCAACACCCCAGTGCTTGTGCACAGGCTCCAGAAATCCAGGACACATGTCTAGGTCTTCAGTAGTGTCCTTGAGGTTTTCTTCCTGCTTCAACTCTCACAGCTTTAGTCACAGGTGTACTTCCACCCCACCCGAACACACATGCACACTCCAGGTTGAGGAGACTTCCTTCTGCATGTTAGCTGCAGGTGCAAATGAGTGTATATTTCAAACCTCAGCATCACGACAGCGTCAGAAAAACTTCAAGCCTGAGCAGTTTAAGCTTCATTATATTTACAAGCTTTAAATTTTCGTTTAGAAGTATTAATTATGAGGTTTAATAAAGAGTTGTTATTTTTTCATCTTCTTCTGTAACCTTTGCACAACAACAGTCACTCTTATAGAGGCGATATGAAAATCTGTAGTGTCACTGCTTCTCCCCTCCGAGTCTCACGGGCTTTTGTGCCTCAAATTGAGAAACTTTGCACTTGTAAACAAATCATTGTGTCAACCCGTATCAGATATCAAAGTAAAATAAAAAAACAAGATTAGGCAAGACTGCAAAACACAGTATATGCAGTCTACTGACTCTTGCAGACTTTTTACTGAAGCAACACGGGCTTCATAAAATACTGTACTTCTAAGATCATTCGGCCAAGAGAAAGCTTTTTTATATGAGGATTATTTTCATGACCTGGCAAAGGTGAGTTCAGACTCTTTTCTTTTTATTTAAAAATCTAGCTGCAGGCGTGGAACACTTGCGATTAATTACTTTGAGCATGTTTTCCCTCTTCTTAGCATTTAAATAGACATGTACAGTAGGGTCTTAACATTTGCAAGGATTCACAGAGAACTGTTGCAAACAGCCAATACCGTCACACTCTGTACTACAGAGATACCGTGTACAGCAGTCAGCGCATCTTCCATTCTTGCTGCTGATGAGGGGCTGACACCTAGCAGTACAGTCTCTGAGTTTTTCTTGGTGAAGTCTTCTGCAGAATTTGGTACTCGAGATTTGCACCCCCACACTCTGGAGATTTATTTATTTTTTTTCATTTCACTCACAGTAATTTCGGGGGGGGTTCTTTACACTTAGAAACATTTTTCTGTCATCCACTGCCACTTGTCTTTTGGATGCCCCTTTCTCACCCTATTCTTGACTCCTCATCTGTTTCCTTTTTCTTAATAACATTCCAGATTGTTGATTTTGTAAGGCCAAGAGTCTTACCAATTTCTCTGATAGTCATTTTTCTTTCTTCTCATTTTCAAAATGGCCTTTTATCCCCGTCATAGTAGGTTCTCCGGACTTCATGTTGGTTTTTGCTGACAAATTCAAGTGAAAGACTTCAGAAGCAGTTTTGTTTCAAAAGACCTCAAACATGCCTAGATCCTCACAGCTTTGTTATGTGTGTGACATGTACAGTATGGAACATGTAACACCTGGGCAATAAGAAACACCTGTAAACCTGATTGTCCCAATACCCAATCCTCATCTAAAATACAAAAAACAAAAAAAGGGCTGTTGTTGTATAACAGTAAAACATGTATGCATAAAAATACTCATAGATAAAAGGGAATATTCTCTGCTTTTGATTCATATTCATCTTGCGATTTGGAATCCACAACAGTGGATGCCTGTGCCTTCTCCTTCTGCCTCTATCATTAGCACAACCCACTGTAATGAAACGGACAGTAAAACTGTCAGAGAGCCTGTACAGTCGTCTCCAGCCTGTCGTTCCCCACACTGCTGGCACAGAACCTGGAGCGTTCGCTACCACGCAGAAACAGGAGCGCGGTGAGGTGCGGGGGCTGGGTAGTGGCTACTTGGGCAGGGAGAGGCTCACTCACGAGCTAGATTCGCGTCACGATCCTTGTCCGTTGTACAGCAAATCTGAACGTTGCACATAACAACCTTTGGCCAGGTTTCATCCTGTTCTGCTCTTATTCCCTACAAGACCCCCGTCGCCCAGACCCAACCGCAAAGCCGCGAAATCGCAAATGTTAAAATTGCCGATGTTAAGACCCTACTGTATATAAACATAAGAAGTTAAAAACGAGAGGAGACCATACTCCCACAGCCCCCTGAGCAAAGAAGTATCGCCGGTTCTCGGTTTAAAATGCACTTCTTATTTCAGTAGTTTCCACATGTGTCCTCTGGTTTGTGTTTCAGTTTCAGTGAAGAAGTCTATTAATGTCTCTGAGAATCATGAATACTTAGATCAGGTCCCCTTGTGCTATTGTATAAAAACTATATACGGTATATATGAATATACAGTATGTTACGTAATTACAACAGTTTACCCAAGGCTGGCAAGCAATGATGAATTTGAGGTCATCCTACAGGAAAGTATTAATTTTAGCATGCCGTGTGATTTTTATAGATTTCTAGAATATTGTCAATAAGTGCAGGAGCAACTTTATCAATGTGGTCTCATGAGGAGGTGATGCAGTCCACTGGTAACCAGATTTTTTACTGGGGATGGCTTCGATTTACTCTGTCTAGTAACGACAGTTATCTGGGGAGCTTGCTCAAGTATGGAAGATAGAAGGTGTTTGTTGAAAATATAATTAAGTTACTAAATGTCTCAATTGGGTATTCATCCCGGCTGGAAATCAATGGGAGCAAATTAGATTTTCTGTGATAGCACAGGAATCACAATGACATTTCTTTAGCGTTCTCTCTGAAGTTGGTCATCTTACTACAACAGTTGTCATAGTGAATTCTTAACACTGCTTGAGTTTTCATTTTCATGCACTATGTGTACCGTATATATTTTATTTTTTTCAAGTGATTTTCTTAACATTATAAAAACAATTTTGTTGTTCACATCACAGATTTCCAGAAATGAAATGGCCAATTATACCTTCATAAACATACCTCTGCTGACACTAGTCAATGTGGAATAAAAATGTGAAAAAGTATCAGAATGGGAATATGTTCTGACTGCAAAGAAACCTTTGTAGAATATATGACAGGTGATTCATTAAAAGCTTTCTGTGCAACTTTTTCATATTAAATATTTCTTTCAAAAGGCTCATGATAGCATGACAGCAGACTGTCCACTTATATAACCTGGTCAATGTGAATTTTACCTTATTAATATGGAAGATATGTAAAAAGAAGTATCTCAGGCTAACTTACACACTATTATACAGTTAGTAATCATCAATTAAACAAGATAGTATCATCTCATTTATAGTCTATTTATAAGCAGAAGTTAAACAAAATGTGTTTGTATTCTTTCTCCAGTTTACACTCCAGTGAAATGTAATTGAATGCAGACAATGAGATTCATATTACTTTCTTATTATAGTCTGTAGATTTTCATTGTTTAAGGATAATTAAGATAACTAAGTGTTTTAAATTTTTAAAATAGTGTAACCTTGTGAATGATTATTCATCATTTATGAGCAAACATACAGTAAGCCCTGGTACACTCCATCTGCAGCAATATTATTTCATTGTTAATTACAATATACTCAACCAACTGAATTCTGCATCTATGTGGTATAGTATGTTGTGTTTGCTTCATCATGCTGTTTCTTTTTCTTTTATCAATCATTATATTTAAGGTTTCATTTTACACAAACCTTCTACAGAGTAATTTGAAGGGGACTCAATGATAGCCATTAAGGTTGGGGAATTAAAGAACACAAATAAAACAAGCTGCCAGTGTTGCTGGTTTAAGTGTCGCTGGCCTTGGTTCACATCATGCCACGGGAGATCAAGAGAAACGGTTTATTTTGGATGAATACTTGTCTAGGGTACTTAATAACAGCTCATGTATTAATGCACAGATGCCACAGCTGACAGGCAATCAGAAAGACAAATCTTGCTTCAGTACCTTCTTTTTAGAATACCCCAGTAGAGAACGACTCATGGGTATGTACGTCCACGCAAGAATATAAAACATGATTGTAGAACAGATTCTTATGAATTCTCAATTTTTAATGGATCTAAAAGTTTATCATCGCCAATGAAGCACTATTTCTATAAGCTAAACTGTGGCATAGAGAACTGTATACAGAACAAAATCCACTTACAGTATATACAAAAACAACCGCACACTAAAAAGATTTTTGTGCAGCGTAAAATGTATATATAAAGACTGCATGTTCCGGGTCGGCCATGTTTTCTGCAGGATTACTGGCTGAATGTATTTGATGATTTATTTAAATGAGTTAATCAAATTTAATTAAACCATTATATTTGATACATTTGACTCGCTCTAAAACAACAGAAGTGGTACTTCTGTTGAACACAGAAACCTTTGCATCTGCTGTAATCTTTATTTGTGTTTGTTAGTACTGGTTTTGCAATTAGATATACTTTATTATCTTATTATTATCACTTATTTATTTTTTTAACAAAAGAGATCAGTAAATGTGTCTTTTCCTGCTGCTTAGGGAAGTTTGATTTTGGACTTCAAGGTTGTCACAAAATTGTTTTAAGGCTAGAACCTCCTTTAGCTTCCTGACAGCATTGACCTCTCCAGGTTATAGATGACACTATTTGTTCACCATTAGGTACAGAACTTGTGCCACACAGATTGATATCTACAGAGATCTTGAATTTTGAATGACTGATGGATTTGTAACTTTGCCTGTCATTGTTTGTACCCCATCTCTCCTCGGACATACATGGAGACTATTAGACAGACTCTTTGTCAGACTAAAGAAGTGCTTCCTTATGATTTCTGAAGTCTAAAGTTCGATTAGGAAACAGCCTCACTCCACTTACAGTCTGATTTCTATACTAGAATTAATGACGCAACTGTAAGACGGTACAATGCCAGATTTCACAGATAAAAGTGTAAGACTGAGATCTGGTATAGTCCTCAGAAAAAAAATCTTATTTTGCGTTTCTAATTCAAGACTCTTTGGCACCCACAGCACATGATCTTTGTTTTGCTGTCCTCCCTATGCCGAACCAGTATTGTTTGTTAAAGCCAGAGACTAATCACTTTTGTGCTTATCTAAGCATTTACTTGAGGCTTTTAATGGTCAACAGTATGGAACATCTAGGTCCTCTGAAAGTCCAAAACTATAACAATAATTGTACAAAAGTTGTAGGTCTAGTGGTATCCTATTACTGTATCCGGTAGATGTTTTTTTTAATTACCTCAGCAATACAATACATTATATTTTGTCAAATACCTACGAATATTCACACTGTATTTCCTCAAAGTGACCTTCTAGAGACAGCACTTTGCAGTACGATATGTCATTTATTAAATAAAATGCATTAGACTGATTAACTCAGTGAATTATGTCATTGCTCATAGCTAGCTGCTACTTTCTATACTGAGTTTCTATGTAAAATGTAGAGGGATTTTCTACAGCTTGCAGGTAAATGGATGAATGGATGGATGGCTGACTGCCAGGCAGACACATATATACAATTTAGTTCACTGTTGCATTCCTTCGGGACATTGACAAATGAAAATGAACCCTATTGTACGAGACAAAAATTGTAAAAAAAAAAAAGCTTGAGGCATAAGATGTTGCACACTGTGAAAAAACTGAGCTGTTAATGCAAAACAGAGTGAAAAAAAGCTGTTAATGCAAAATCATACACTAACATTGATGTAACCTAGAAATCTCTTAATCACTAAAAAAAACTAGTTTTAATCTGTCTAATATGATAAATACTGTGGAGTCTTACTCCTTCCTAGGCTGTTCAGGGTTGTTAAAGATACTTCTGTCTAGTAGCCTGATTTACAGGTTTAAAGAAATAGCAAGTAGGATATTAGGATATAATATAATAATTGCTTACACTTATATAGTGCTTTTCTGGACACTCCACTCAAAGCACTCTGCAGGTAATGGGGATCCCCTCCACCACCACCAGTGTGCAGCCCCACCTGGATGATGCGACGGCAGCCATAGTGCACCAGAACGCTCACCACACATCAGCTATTAGTGGGGAGGATTAGGAGGCCATGAGTGGCAAAGGCCAATGGGAAATTTGGCCAGGACACCAGGGTTACACCCCTACTCTTTTCGAGAGACACCCTGGGATTTTTAATGACCACAGAGAGTTTTACGTCTCATCCAAAGGACAGCGCCCGTTTACAGTATAGTGTCCCTGTTGCTGTACTGGGGCATTAGGACCCACATGGACTGCAGAGTGAGCACCCCCTGCTGGCCCCCACTAACACCTCTTCCAGCAGCAGCCTTAGTTTTTCCCAGGAGGTCTCCCATCCAGGTACTGACCAGGCTCACACCTGCTGAGCTTCAGTGGGCTGCCAGCTGTGAGTTGCAGAGTGATATACAGTATATATATTTTCTGGTTTACTCAGGAATAACCTAATTGTAGCACATCACACAGGACATGCTTACCTAAATCAAGCAGAAATATATTCATACTGTATGTTAAGACCTGAAGACAAAAACACTTTATTGTATGAGAATACTCATTCAGCACAACACTTTTCAAGGTTTCCTTCAGTTTACTGTTTTGATTAAAATGAAAAATATTTTTTGCGCTTAATAGAATAGTTCAGACATTTCTTCATCCAAACGCTCATGACTAGACAGTTCACAGATCACTCTTTGTTGTTACATTACAACAATTACAAATGCTTGCAGACTTTCTCAAGAGGCTTCTTGTGAATTATAGAACACCTTGGTTTCATGGTTTCATCGCCCCTCCCTACTGGTGATACAGCCTTTGTCAAACCCATTCCTTGAAAGAAAAAATGTCCACAGTATGGTAGTGTGGTACTGTTCTCTCTAAGGAAAAAAAAAAAGATGAAAATGTAGTTTATTATTTCTTCAGAATACCAGGATACAGTAACAACTGCGATTGTTGTCTGAAAGTACAAAAACAATTGAATCACAGTCACAATTTTGAATCAAGAATAACATAAACAATTACACAGAAACATAAAACAAAAGATTATTCTAGAACCGAGAGAAGCAGTAAAAGTTTGCACCCGGTCCCTCATACAGCATCATTGCAAAGCTAGCAATAACTGAGTTATGTAGCGGTAGATACCCTTGCAGTGGAAACTAATGCATTGCAAGACGGCAGCATTGGAAACTGCAGAGAACATTTCTCAGTTCTCAATTAATGCTATTATGAGTGCAGCACATGGTCTGTACGCTTGCTTAACTAGACAGCCAGCACTTGAATGACAGCACAATAATGTTTAAGCTGTGAGAGACGTGCCTTGCATGCGATGCAGTGGACTGTAGGAACAGAATGTGAAGCACCATCTATTTTTAGGGCAGTTGAGAAATTAAGAAGTGAAAGTGATGGCCAGGCAGCAAAAATGGCAAATGAAAATTATACCCTCTGGAATTCATGTAAAAAGCAGATCAGTTTTTCCAATGTATGATATCATGACCACTGCTGAGCTGCTTTTCATAATCAATTCAGAGCTCATATCCCACAAACTAATAACTCACCATTTATACGATTTTGCAGGGCATTGAAAAACAACCGAAATGATGAGATGTACTGTACTGTATGATTCCTGCAATGGTTTTGATGGTATGAAGACAGCTACTATGGCTACTACTAATAATAATATAACTTGGACTACCAAAAAGGTGTTTTAGGAAGCTCATAAATTGCAGAATATTTCTATAAAGAGAACTTGGTTTTCTGTATCAATGAGGGGATGTGTCTGTATCTGTGGAGGAGCGGACTGTGGAATGGGTGTCTTAGACCACCAACACATATGCTATGCCAGTAGACAGAAAATCAGAGCGGTCTGACAGGAAGCTTCAAGGATATCAAAGTGTAAAAGGCAATTTAAATGTGCTGTGCAATGTGTAAATCATAACAAAAGCAGAATTTAAATACAGTCTAAAACAGAAGTCTAAAGTTTTTATTTTTATTATTTTTAAAAAGATTTAATGAGTGTACATTTTACATATTACTCTTTTCATTACCCTCTAATCTCTTTAGAGAGATTTCTTTTGCTTTATTAAGCAAGAGCCTATATTACACTTACGGGATATTTCATTCAGCTTTAGAGGCATGCTACAAGGGATTTGTTTTTTAGCAAACACTTTCAGCCATAAATTGTGCCTGTAGCCTATGGAAATGTCAATAAAAGACTGAAATCAATATGTGGACAGTATGAAGTACTAACTTCATGTGGCTACAATTTAATTTATGCGACTTTATGGCAGGCCTTCAGAATCCTTGAAAGAGTGGGTGTTCAGCTTCAATAATTTATTATTATCTGGTCTAATTCTGTGCTTAAATGTGCAAAGCCATTGCCAGGCCTGTCCCCAATCAATACAGAGGACTGGCAATAGTACAGTATTAGCTGCTTTTGACCCTCTAACTGAAAACCAAGCTCTTCTCCTTCTAGAGTTTTCATCTAGTATTGATGAGGACTCTAATTATGTTATTTTTGGCAGATTTCCTGTGATGTTAAGCACCAATATGGGATCCAAAAAGAAAAATGTTTACTGTATATTCTGTAGTGCTCATAATACTTTGTGCGTGTTCTTGAGTTTTGAGTCATAAAGAATATCACAGTGATGAGAACAAATGAGTCAGCAGGCTTGGAGAAATATCCCTTCCAGTATTGCTGTTTATTGCAATGGGTGGACTGAAGGCTTCGTTTAGGATTCATACTTTTTAAATGTTACACAAGACATTTGCTTACAACAGCACAGATTTTTAGATTGAACAGTGAGAATTGGAATTTTAAAAGAGTCGTATAGAAACAAGGCTTAGCTACTTCAAATGTTACTATTTGGTACTTTCATTCCTAATGAAGAAGTGGAACACATTCCAGTCCCTCTTTCATTGATACATAGTGTAAACTTATACTTATAAACTAGACTTTTTAGACCTTCTTCCACACATACAGTAGAAGTGCCATATGTAAGTGGAGATGTGGTACTGTAGCACTGCATCATGTTCAGTCATTTCAATAACCACTTTATCCTTAAGGAGGATAAAATATTGATGGAGATAATACATTTAACAAACTAAAGTAAAAGATTTTGATTCAATGGATATAGTAAACAGAAAATATTTAAAATATATAAATCAGAAGACCTGCCTTGGAGAAGAGGTACTGTATATAAAGATGAACATGAATTCTCAGGCGTTCTTTCTCCACATTATACATTGGAAATTGTATCCTGTGAGTCAGTTTCTCCCAGCTTTAAATGGTCAGTCTTCAAGTTAGTGACCTTTAGATTTGCAAATACATTGACTGCCTGAAAAAGCATGTTTCCCTCTACACTGGGATTATGGGGTTCACAATCAGACAGAGCTCAGAGCTCCACAACTCTGTGGCTCTGGAGAGGGTACAGGAGCGTTCCATTCCAAACAAACACCTCATGCCTTTTTCCCTTTCCTGGAAAATTGGTATATACCATGATGAACATATTCTGAATTTTTATACTTTCTTCTGATTGCAAAGTAAAATAATGCATTTACACACAAGCCTTAAAGCATGTTCTGTTCAGAACTTTAAATGCTTTGTAATTTCTGTAAGTACAAATACAGTAATCCCTCACTATTTACTATAAGCAATTGCTCGTGTAACGTAACCTCCTTTAACAAGATTTATATAAGATAAGATCACTTTATTGGCCATATACAATTTCTTGCATTAGGAATTTGTCTTTTCGCATACCCCAGCTTGCTCTCCATGAGACACACAGAGAGGGAGAGAAGCTTGGGGTGAGAGCCATTTATACGGAGCCCCTTGAGCAGTTGGGGTGAAGGGCCTTGCTCAGGGGCCCAACGGAGTAGGATTCCTCTGGTGTCCGTGGGATATGAACCAGCAACCTTCCAGCCACAGGTGCAAATTCTTAGCCACAGAGCCACCACACCGTCCCTTAGTAATCGGTACCTGCTCTTTCATCTAACTAGCAGAGTGTCACTCTAACAGTTTCACTCTAACACTTATAAACCATTGCCAAAAATCTTTTCTCATATGTTCTTGGATGAGAAACTTACTTTTTATTTTTATTACATTTTAACTTTATAATAAATGTTTGTGCGTTACGTGTATATAGTACAAGATAGCACCTAATGTTGCTAACAAATGTAATTATCTAATTACTGTATTGTACCCTAAATGAGCAGGAGTTTTACTGTTTTCCAAACTATTGTTTATGCATCGGCTAATGACTTAAGCATACTGTATTACTGAAATAATTAACCAGTAAGAACTGTTTTTGTAGTTAGGTACCATTCTTCACTGTATTAAAGAGAAGTTTGGGTGTTTGAAAGAACATTGATTGGTACCTGAACTCAAAGAGATGAGAGCATGGGAAGTAATGGGAATTTAACTTCCTTTATGGGCATTTTCACTTTACAAGCAGTTTTAGAAGAACAAATTAAGCTTGTATTATGAGGGATTACTTTTAAGTATACAGTATATTTGTAAGTCTGCTTATTGGGAAAGTATATCTTTGTATCTCTTTTGTAAGAGGGACAAATACTTTAATGATGAAAAGCTCTAAGTGCCCATTTTGTAGGGCTTTTCACGATAGTGCTGTCTTAATGTAGTGCCACTCTGCCTTCCAGCAGTTCCTGTCTAATCATTAAGAGTGTTTAATAGCAGTCACCAGTGACATTTTAACAGTAAATAATAATGTGCAAACTGCACATTTCCTAAATTGTTGGCAAGTTTGTTTGAAAAAGGAGACACAGAAAAGAATGTGATGTTTTTTTAAGGTAAATCAAATTATTTTAGTGCTAATTCAGAATCAATGAAACTGGTGAGGAGAGGAGAAAGGAAGAGGATGATTATTATGACTTTTGAAATACTCCCTTGACCATACTTTATTTTACAATACAACTCTTTGGAATTAATCTCCTTATCTGTCGGCCAGCATGATTTCCATCTCATTTATGTTGTATTTGGAAAATAGCAATGAACTGGTGTTATTGTATTCATTGAAATCTGGTAGTGTTAGGCTATGATACTGTATGATAGGTAGTGATATACTATACCTAATGGAACAAGTAATAGGTTTATTCCATGCTGAAAAGAGAAGAAAGAAAACACAACGTTTCTAGGCCATGGAGCCTTCTTCAGGTGTGAGAGAGACAAGGCAGTAAGCAAAGGTAATGTAGCTGAAGAACAAAGGCTGGGAGAGAGGAGGAGCAGGAGGCGGGAGCAGGGGACAGACAGAGAGGCCAATCAAGAGGTGTGAAGTCTGGATAGGTGAAGAGAGGTGTGAAGTGAAACCTACAATGAATAGAGAGAATTGAGAAGAAAAGTAGTCTGTCGTTAAGAGAAGGGGGAAGGTGTGATCCTAGCTGCAGGATAATTTTGGTTTCTGTAGTCTTTCTGATGTATGAGTTCGGAAAACTGTCTTTGAGAACACAGACGGAGAGATTAGTGTGATCATGGCCGTCAGAGGTGAAATGAGAAACAATGGGCTTGGAGAGATCTTTAATCTTCACAGCCCTGACATGTTCTCTGAAGCGGTCTCCAAGTCTCACACTTGAAGAAGGCTCCACGGCCGAAACGTGTTTTCTTTCTCCTCTTTTCAGCAGGGAATAAACCTATTACTTGTTCCTTTGCAGCCTATGCATGCTGACGCAGCTCCCCACCTGAACTACCAAACCTATTGGTGACTATAATAATTGTGAACAGGCCATTCACCACATACAGATATAAACATGGCCAGATAAATATGAAAATGTTTGTTTTTTCCTTCCTTAGTTTATCAAACACTGTACCTGGCAAGATGGTTGTGTTAGAGATGACTCAGGTCTCATTTTGACTTCAACCTAGCAAGCATACTATTCCATCCCCTGCTATTCCAGTGTTAGGCAAGTGCCCTGTGTACAGTATGCATGTTCGTACTATGGGTACTATCTCTCTTTCTATCACTGGTTTAATGTCCATCTTTTGTTACAGGGCGTGTTTTCTTTTGCCCTTATGTTTGGTCCTGAGAAAAAGAGTGCTGTGTTGCTGTAAAAATGAACAGAAAATCACCTTGTGTCTCATCTGATGGAGCTAAGATAATTTTTCTGCCACTTGTAATGCAATTCATCTGCAGTCACCAGGTACCTCTAGCGAGAAATTTACATAACAAAGTGGGATAGGGTATCTCAGCTGAGGAGAATATAATTTATATTTTTGTACATTATTTAAAATAATAATAAACCTCCTGGCTATTTCTTGGGTGCTGGATTGAAATGTCATTGTGAACGTGTTTCCTTTACATATTAATACATCGCATATTAATGGGATAGCAAATGCTTTTGGGATACCCTTATCACATCCTGAACAGTGAAATGTGTAGTGGAAGGGGGAGGGTGCTTTAATTATCTGCGTTTATGGAAATGCACCTGTGAAGTGAGCTAGTAGTGAATACGTTTTGATGAATGAAATGCTGCCTTTGTTATACAGCAGCAATCGCACATTTGCGCTTTGCTTTCACGTGGTCTTTCAGCTTCAGGAAATACACCAGCAATGTGTAATCATGCCAAAACTTGATAGACTCGTAAATAAATTACAAAAATACCTGATTTTATATTACCTTGAAATGAAAAAAATGAAAACACATACTGTACAGTGTAGATTCCATAGATCCTTCATTTAGATCTGCTTATTCCATCCATTATCAGAAAGCCTCTTAGTCTTGGCCAAACTTGCTGCCACCCAGATTGTATCCAGGACATGTGTCCCATGATTCCCGAGTACTGTGGCAGAGTATAGCAGACCATGGCATTTCCTCGGTTTATTGTGCCATGGGAAACAAGGCTGATGCCAATGACCTCAAAAGAGGCACAAATGGCAAGGCTGCGGCATTGTACTGTAACTAGAGGGGATCCAATTGCTAGAAGAAGGCTCCACGGCCGAAACGTTGCGTTTTCTTTCTTCTTTTTTTCCAGCATGGAATAAACCTATTACTTGTTCCTTTGCCGCTTACAGTATATTACTCTAAAAAAAAAAATCAGAGGATTCCAAGCATCTCTGCCTGGTAATCACTGTAGCTACATGTGCTTTTCAGCATAGAAATGTTTCAAACATATATAGATGTACAGTATATAAGAAAATTTAGTCTGCAAAATAGCAATAAAATATTTAACACAATGCATAGCTGCACACAATAATGCAGTTACAGGATGTGTAAGGCAGTCCTGTACTTATTTTTCTTGGAGGCAGTGTTACCTGTACATTGCATTAGAAAGTCTACCAGACGTTTTCTGCAGTGTTTAAGTGATCATGGCCCCTTGCCAAGCTGAACTCTTTGCAGTATAATACAAGATAAATGTTCCTTCTTGTTTCATTATTGCTTAATTGACCAGCTATGGATAGTTGACTTTAGTAAGGCCCAGAGGACTTAAATTGTACTTGGTCTTACTGTACGTAACATTTCTTTCATTAGTATCTGTATAATTACTGTACCAGTAGGGGAGAATATCACTTTATTAAACCTGCGGCTGTGCAAGAAAGACAAGGTCTTTCTTTCAGAATTTATTCAAGGCACATTGCAGCGTGTCAATGAAAATGAAATATTATAAGCTCATTTCCTATTTTTGATACAGAAACTTAAGGAGACAGGAAAATACAGTAAATGAAATAAATATGCCTTGTGTCAGATTGTGTCAACACCGCACCTGCTAATAAGAGGGTTTATACGTCTTCAGGTCAGTGCCATCCGGTCACCATCAAACAGCTCACTAGGAATAACACCACCCAGGAATAAGGTGCACTGAGAGGTTTATGGAGTGTTTTAATCACATTAAAATGTGTCCGAGGGCTGACCTCCTGGCCAGAGGACGAGGAGGCAGGGACCCCCCCTGCAGAGTGAGGAGTGACCGAGGGGCAGCTGCAGAGGAGGAGAAGGGATGTAAAAAGACATGCCAGGGAGAGGAGGGGATCACATCCAGTATTTACAGTGCTCAGGAGAGGAAACGATGTCGGGAGCCACTACGAATTCCAGACGGCTGAGTGTGATCGAGCTTGGCTGTTGTAATCCTTCCTGAACTTTTCGTTATAAACTCCATCTCGTGGATACGAATCCATGAAATCTATCACGGGAAATCGGACTAATTTTCCAAAGTACTCTCTGATGTTTACAGGAATGTGAAAGTAATGAGTAGAGTAACATCACCTGTCTTCTGCATTCTACGGAAATCAGGCAGGACACCCTGGAAATCCAAACTACGGTTTGGATAGCAAATAGTTTGTTGAGAGAAATAAGTTTCTGACGCAATCGCAAAGCTCACACAGTACATTCAAATCCAACGTATAGTCGTGGCCAAAAATATTGGCACCCTTGCAATTTTTGCAAATAACTCACAAACCTCTCTAAAAAGAAGTTAAAATTGACCAAAGTAATTGGTCTCCACAATTCTTTATTTCACTGTTAATATTACAGAACCTTTGTTTTTGATTCAGAACTTAATATATCCAGTTAAAATCAGAAACTAAAAAGAAATGTCATGGAGAAAAGTATTGACACCCTCATGAAAGCAGGAGAATGCCAAGGCATTCTGGGGCGCATACCCAGTATCAGAAAGCTGGGTCTCCGTCAAAGGTCATGGGTCTTCCAGCACGACAATGACCCCAAAAACACTTCAAAAAGCATCCAGGAATGGTTCAAGACAAAACGCTGGACTGTTCCGAAGTGGCCAGCAATGAGTCCAGATCTAAATCCCATTGGAAACCTGTGGGGAGATCTGAAAACTGCAGCTGGGAGAAGGCACCCTTCACACCTGGGAGAAGTGGAGCAGCTGGCACAAGAAGAGTGGGCCAGACAGCCAGTACAGACGTGCAGGAGGCTCATCGATGGCTGAAGGAAGAGCACGACTGCAGTTATTTTGACCAGGCTGTGCTACCAAATATTGAGTCTGGGGTGTCAATAATTTTGTCCATGCCATTTCTTTTTATTTTCCGATTTAAAAGGATATATTAAGTTCTGAATCAAAAGCAAAGGTTCTGTAATATTAACAGTGAAATAAAGAATTGTGGAGACTAAATAATGTGGAGAAAATTTGAGTTAATTGCAAAAAGTGCAAGGGTGCCAATATTTTTGGCCACAACTGTATATAATGATCCTCGTGATATTAGTTTTACTCAATTCATATTTCACTGTTGTATGATATAGTGTTCAGATTTCAGTTTAAATAGCGTGGCTAAGCCGATATTTTCTTGTCTGTTATTTGACATTTAATTGTCCTTTCAAGATACTTTCAGAAAAGCTTTTCCCATATATCAATCTGAGGAAGAACATGATGGTAAGCAGTACTATTAAACAGATTTTTTTGCTTTTATAAGAGAACTATACTGCAGTTAGCGCTTCAGACCAGGATGGAAAAAGGCCAAGATAAGCAAATTGAACTGCACTATCTCAAAATCAGTGTGATAACTGATGACAGGCTTTCAGAGATCAATATCACTTATCCTTTTACCATCATTTTGAATTGACTTTCGTAAACTGGTGTGAATTATTCTCCATAATTCCAGATAAGAAAACTGTTATATTTAATAGCATATAATGTTATAAAAATGCAAAACTATAGATGAGTAATTGTAATTTTGAATTTTACATAGTGTATTATATACAGTATACTGGGTTTGTTGCAGGAAAAAGAATACAGTAAGTACTCGTGGAGATTAAATTTCACCCATTCTGGATCAAAGTTGTCAAGCTGTTAGGAGACTTTCTGTAAACATGCAAGCAGCTGCAAATTCAGGGCTTGTCTTTGCAGCTCCTTAAAATAACCTTGAAAGCCATTCTTCAGCATTTGCATGTAGAGTACACCAAAGCTAGTTTACTTTTTCACTAATACAAGCAAAACTAATGGCTTTTGAAAATTACCAAAATTGCTCAGTCAGCTCTCAGGATGTCAAATAATTCCTAAAAAGGGTATCAAAGCCCATTTTATATAATTTGCTGACTGTTCTGTTTCTAAGTTACTGGATTTAATTGGCAACATAATAAGAGTGTGTAATGACTAAAAAAAGAATACTGTACAAATATTGATTCTGAATGGTGCGACTTGTTGGTACTGCAGAAAATTATAGGAATCTGTTGCAATCTGGTGTCTCAAGAAAAGGGAATAAAAGTATCAAATAGTTCAATATGTTCTTGCTCATCTATATATAAATACTTGATGCCACTGAAAGAGTGGTTAGACATAATGACATTTCACCATTTCAGAAAGCAGAAAAGGCTGACACTCCCTCAGACGTCTCTTTCCCAGTGCAAAGGAAATTGCCAAGGGGAAAAGAAGTAATGAAACAGCATAGCACTGCAGCAGTGAAAGCTTCCTCACTTCATCCCTGTAATTCGCACAACTATTTTCAAGTTCTCAGATTTAAATGGCAACCTGATGAAGAACTGTGAAGGCTGAAAAGAATATTGCACCGATATGCATTTTGAATGCTGTGACTTGTTGACGTACCACCCATTCATAACTATTTCATACAAATTTGTTTCCTATAGGACAATAAAAGAGAATATACTGTAACTGCCTTCTACTCGAGTAGATTTTTTTTTTTTAATAACTGCTTAGCCCGATATGGGATCGCAGTGAAACAGAGCCTGTCTTGGCAGACAATGGACACAAGACAGTCTAAACCCTGGACAGGGTCAGTCCATCATAGGGCACACCGACAGAGATGTACTGTACATACACATGCGTATGGAGAGCAATTTAGAGATGCCAGCTAGCCTGAAGAGCATGTCTTTGGACTGAAGGAGGACCCCACAGTACGCAGTGAATGCCCACAGTCTGGGAGAATGCTGAAGCTCCACACAGAGCGCACCTCGTTCTGGACTCGGGCTCAGTACAGAAGATCTGTGAGACTATGCCACTGTGCCTCACAATAGATGCCTCTTTTAAGGAAATTAAAATTCTGGAAATGAGAAATTATGCATTCTACAGTCTGTTGTACTGTAGAGCATTATAATAAAGGACTCTGATATTTTTACTTTTGGAAAGTTAAGATTTCACGTGTGGATAAAAGAGAGAAGCTGCTGTGTCTTGTATGGGTCTTGTTTATTACATATTTTGATCATTGGTTAATTTGTTTTCCAAACCTTCGTCTGAGTATTGCAAAACATTCTATTCTCATTTAAGCTTGAAATGCTAAAAATACTCCTGGAAAGTCATACAGCACAGTAACTGCTGCATCTTGCCCTTAGGTGTAGCTTCCTGTGAAGCACGCAAGCAATTAAATCATCACTAGAAAATAATGTAGTGTTATGACAGTAACTGTCACCTTCCAATACCTGTGTAGTTGTGTGGTTTGTTAAGAGATGACTTTCATCCAGGTGGGGCTGCACACTGGTGGGGGTGGAGGGGATCCCCATTACCTGTAAAGCGCTTTGAGTGGAGTGTCCAGAAAAGCGCTATACAAGTGTAAGGAATTATTATGTGAATGTAGTAAGGAGATGAAAATCATTCATTTTTATTTATAAGCTACCTAAGAGACTAAAATATATAAATCACTGGACAAGCAGTTGATTTAATACCTTATTCTTTTGTCAGGTGCAAAATTGAGGAAAACACCTCCCTATTGTTTTTACACCGACTGTGGCCCATTCCTCCACACGTCGGACTCCCTTTATTTGATCTTTTGGTGCCTGTCACTTTAATGTTTGGAATTGGTGCCCTTCAGACATCTGAATGAAGCACACTGCCAAAGTCGGTCATCTCAGTCTCACCAGCTTATTCAGCTTCTCTGCCTTGTCATTTCCCTTACCTCTTCATTCTCTACCATCTGCTACCATCACAGACCTAAATATGCTTCAGGCTCCTGCTATCAAACCCATAAAGTCACATTTCCTGATATGTTGTCACAGGACTATCACCTCCATGCAGAGCTCCTGGCAGCATGCCCGCTGCACGAGCTATTAACATTCATCTTCATGCTGATGGCCCTTCTCATCACACAGCTCTTTTCACCAGGACATCAGAGAAATATCTCCTTCGTTTCTTCTCCTGCACATTCTGTGCCACTGGAACAAAAATTTTTGTTCCAGTGGAGATTGATATAATTTAGAAGGCTTTCATTTTATGTCAAGGGCTTTGGGAAATGCCACAGATGTTGACCGGGCCAAAGTGGGGTTTCTTTATGCACTGTACTGTATGCCACTGAAAGCCCACATTTTCAACTGGGGATAGTCTTGCACGTGTTTTATATGGTCTGGTTCACGCACACATTTCAGCACCTGTTCTTCACAGTAGTATCGACGTCTTCTCTTGTCCAGGTTAATAGCGGAACTCCAGGTTTGCTGCTCTAAGTCACAGTGGCGGATCAGTAAGCAACACTCTCCCATCTGGACCACTATTCCCAAATCAGTGCTCCAGTATACGTCCCAAAGACACCATGAGTTCCATATGACTTGGTCATCAAAGACACATACTGTAGGAATATGGAGGATGAAGCACAGCGTCCAAGTCAAATTCCTCATCAGGCTTTCTCAGTCTGGTCTGGCCTACGTGTGTTTCACCCTTGCGTCAGCTGGTCTCAGTTCCCCACCCGATCTGCTCTGTAGTGGGACTACAGGTGCAAAGCCAGGGAAGTGGATCACCTATGTGGGTGCTGTATGTCAGAGGTCGATAAAGTGTGGCCCTGACACTTTGAGATCCTTTGGGATGAAGCATGACATACAAATGCAGGAAATTATAAATAGCATTAGTGTTTAAGTGGCTAGGGCACCAGTAATGAGGACACAGATCCCCTTCAAATCAATGTTGGTAAGTCAATAACTCATGTCACAATCGTCACTGAGTCAGAAACAGTGCTCCAAATACTAAAGTATCAAATATGCTTTCAATACTAAAGATGCAATGCAGTTATGGCATTTCTCCCTTTCTAGTTTGTGTAAATTGTATGTAAATGCATGGCTAAATAATAAAACTTCAATTTATTATACCTTCGTATTGGAACCAACAATCCAAAATGATACACATACAGTAAAACTTTTTTTTTTTCCTCCATAGATTATTTCACGCTCCAATGGACTGTAAAGCAATGATTTTGTTTAAACTGTTAAAGTGAAAAGTCACTTAATTTCTGTCTGCTTTCAGGGAAGCAATAAAATGAAAAAAAAAACTGTGAGAAGGATAACCTTTTTCAGAAATCCCAAACACAAAACAATATGTCACCAATGTAGTTTAAGAAATATTACAGATTACACAAGTCCATTATTTATGGGTGAAACATCATACCTTATGAGAAAGTTCAATGTACTTTCTAATGCTGTCAGCTGACTGTGGTTATGGCAATACTTTGACAGCTTCAAAGGGAATATTTTTGTCCTTAATACTGACTGACAGGAAGCTGCAAATTTGGACATCAGAATCATACAATTACAAGCAGAGTATTGGGGTAGCTAAAATATGATTAAATCCTCAAAAAGCGATTTTAATCGTTACACTTGCAGCAAAATGTGTGAGTTAGATTTTGGGAGATTGACTAGGTGTACTGTAGGAAATTTCTTCTTTATTTAGTTTTTTGGTAGCCTGTAGTCATTTTCCATGATATCATCCTTCAGCAAATCGTCTTTGCTCTTGCTCAAGAACGTGAAAATGTTTGTAAATCATGCAGAAACTGCCAAAGGCACACCAGTGTTTTCCTATGCTTCTGTAAAGAACATTTTTAATCTTTCATTCAACGTATTTGGATGCTAAATACCAGTCGATTCTTAAACTAGTAACTAATATCTCCTGGGATAAAAGTTAATTTTATCAAGATATGAAATGTGTTGTGTGGGGCTTGCTAAATAAAAAGCACTGCAAAACCTCGGCTAACAGAACATCTTGGATCTGCTGAACCTTCATGCTACTGTTTGAATGTGCATGAAACTCACTCATCTCTGTAAAACATACTGACATCAGGAATAGAACTGTGTCTTGTTATTTTTTTTTGCCAGCTAAAGCTCAATTAAATAATTGATTAACCCATTTGTATAGTGCTTTTTCCCCCCCAAAGAATCTCAGATTTGTTTGCATACAGCAGCACACAGGCTTAAGATCTGATGAGGTTGGGCTAGAAAGAAGGAGCTGCTGTGAATGATGTGCAGCTGAAGAGGATCAAAGTAAAGGATAGAAAACTGAAATGCATTTAAATAAACAGATGAGATGTATATTGTATACAGACATTGTACAAATCCTTGTGAAAACTACAGATGTACCACATTTCTAAATATGTGGCAGTGGTTCCCCTCTATCAGCTGAGTGACTGTTCGTTGTTGCTCTAAAAAGGAAACAAATATGCAGTACTCATACAGTATAGCATTTTGTATATCAAGGATATTTCTGTTTTCATTTTGAAGCTCTTTGAGGAATCTCAGTATTGCAGATTCCCTGGCGTGTTTGCTTCAGCTGATCCATGGTTTTTCCTCCGTGTATCTTTGTCAGTGACTCTTTGCCTCAGTAGGCCTTGCACATCCCATAATATACACTACACTGCTCATTTAATCAGAGACGTCTCTAAAGCAGCTATCATGTCCTAGATTAAGCTGAAGAGTCACTTCACTTGCTGAGGAGAAGAATGAGGTGGGGTGTGGATTTACCAAGAAAAAAAAAATGTCAAAAGAATCAGAGTACCTGTTGTTGGGCCTCCGGGCCAAACAAATGATTCTTCATTGATTTCATCTGCAGAGCTCTCTTAGATGACTGTCCTTGCATACAAAATGACTAATGTGGTCTCTAAACTGAGCTGTAGAAAGTGCCTGTTATAAATATATTGTGTTTATAGGGCATTTCTTTCTGCTCTTTACTGGGACAACTTAATTTGTCAGTTAGAACAATTTTCACTAAGTTTTTTTGTAAAATATATACAAATATATTTATGCTGTACATACAATAGTACCCTACCCCAAAATTAGAGACTGTCTCTACCAGTATGTTGGACCACACCTAGAGGCAATCCCAGCTGCAGCACATTGTGGCACACGCTACACTACGCTGGTTGGTCCCAGTTGTCTGTGGAGATCATGGCGTCCCTCAGTAAAGTCTGCCATCAGTAGCTTCTTGCAGCTCGAATTGTGCTACCTATTGTTTGTTTTATGGCCAGCAACCACTGCCCGTATGCCCTTGGGGCTGCCTGAATTGACACAGCCAAGCCAAGCCTGCTGTTGTCTTCCGTGAGGCTCTAGAGGCAACAATCATGAATCTTATGAAGGGGCTTGTCATTGAACAGCTTGCTGTGGAGAAGAATGGCCTGCTACTTTATTCATGGCATATACTGTACCATGTGCCGTGACATTCCCACTACCTGGACAAAAACAGTCACAATCTGTGAGCATAACATCTCAAGTATCCAATAGGACGGTGTAACGAGGAATAGCATAAGAACAAATTTAATTATTCTGGACATTTTATGAGAAATACTAAATGCCATAGACCATCTTTATTAGATGAAGCATACCAGGAACAGGAACAGCCAGCGCTCTGATCAGTGTCTTTGCCCCTGTCACTGTGAGTCGTTAGCTCTGAACACTGGTGTAATGACAGGCAGTGGAAGCTAGGAAGGAGCAAGACAAACATGGATTGAAGGATTACGAATGCAGCCTCACGCACTGCCAGTGACGCTGACCGGACAGTGCAAAGCTGAAAGATCTCCGTGAGACCAGCCAGGTTGTTAGAAAGGTTTACAAGGCTCGGAAATAAGGAGAACACGGTCCGTATTTAGGAATTATGAATATTCTAACAAAATGGTATTGTTAAAATATTTAGTGTTTATCAAAAAGGTACACTTGGGGTAAGAGGCGATTTGCAGACTTTCAAGATAATTCCTTTTAGAGATCAAATGATGGCACAGCAACAGCTCTACTGCAGAACAAACTTATATTGGTGAATGGATATCTGCGTTATAATCAAAGAAGTAACTCGGGTGCACAGGGAATGGACAGGGCACTATAGATGTCCACTACAGAGCCACAGAGGAAGGGACAATGCGGAATAGCGGATCTCTGGGAGGTGGGAGTCAACTGGAGCAGAGAAGACCCACGTGATCCCAGAGAGATCACGCACAATCCATACAGATTGGGGTCAGAGATCAGCATGGAGCCCAGGATCCTGCAGATGTAAGGGAGCAGCACTAGCTTCTTCACCATCACATGTTAGATAAAATGAGTACATTGTTTTCAATCTTATAGTTTTTGTTCAAACTAATACATGAGAGCAGGCAGCAATACATGTAAATGTCACAAACTATGACTCTGAATGTTGACTGCTTTTCTATAAAGGCTGTATATACTGTACTTGATCTCTGACTTCTCTGCAGGAATCCATTGATTGAGTCTTAGATTCACTTGATATTTTTTTTCCTACTGCTGATTTTCTCTTCTCTTGACAGTGGGTGTTCATGTCGTGCACGTTACAGTAGGTCTTATCTGAATACCAAATGCCGGTGAAGTGTTAGAAAAGAAAAGCTTATTCTACCTTTGTTTGCATTTTTACAACATAATTACTTTGACACAAACAACAGGGTTTCTAGACAGGTGTAGTTGTTTTTGATTAAATTTGAATGCTTTTTAGTGTCATCCTACTTTTTCAATTACAACCACTTTCTTAAAGTCAAATTAAATAATGTGCTTAAATTTAGGCTCATGAAACTAAACTTTCCCTTTATCCTTTGGATTATTTTCCCTGTAATGTTTAAGAAAATGTGATAAAATGTGATAATGGTTAATTGAATGATTAGTCATATCTATGTTGTAAATTAATTTAAGTGGTTGCGATCTTAGGACTTCCTAATTATTCTCTTGAGACACATTTCAGCTGTGTAGTCAGAAGATATTATCTTTCTATCACTTAATATATCATGGAACATTTATATCTTTCATACTGTTTCAATTTATTATAAAGGATCTCTTCCATTAATTATCCTGAATGTCTTCTATGATGTTAAAAAATCATTTAAATAACCTTTTCTGCACTTGTGATTCTCCTGCAGTTTTATTGAAAACTGAATTTAAATCTTATTATCCGTTGCCTGGATAATATAAAAAAAAACAGAAAACTAAATCATTAAATAATCTTTAAAACCGTCTTAAAAGTTTCAAGTCTTCAGATGTTGCATTGCAACTGCAGGCAATAAAAAATATTTTAGTTGGATTTTTTTTATCAAGAAACTGATTTGCGGTTTCTATATTTTTTATTAAGTCTTTGCATTCAAAACGAGGAGGAATCTATCATGTTGCCGAACTTTTAGACCTGCCCCTGATAGCTCGCCACTGCTCTGTGCTTCTGTTGTTTATTGCTGTTACGATGGGACACATGGGCATTTCAATTTTTTCATTTAAGGGTTACTTGAATCAGGCTAAAAAACTTCAAAACAGTAAAGTATTTTTAAATATATCTGAATTGCCAAATTAATACTATTCATAGGATATATATTGATATTTTTTATCTGTAGGTCTAAACATTGTAACTGTAATTGTTACTCTGAGGGACCAAAGTGACAATGAAACTGATCAAAAACAACTAATTGCATGTTGATTCCGTTTGCAGTGCAAAGCACAGCAGCCGGGGGTATTGTCAGTGCAAGGAGATTCAGTGTAAACAAGTTTATGAAACTGAACAATGAACCCAGTCGTAAAATGTGGATTTAAAGTACACTTGAATCATTAGTTGAAGATGATTCTGTGTCTAGAAACTGTATACTGGTGGTGAACACAGATAACAGAATGGATAAACAGTTTGGAATATTAATTTGATGGGCCATTGGTGGATAGATAATATGGCAGCATCACTCCAACATACATTTTTAATGCAATTTTACTGCAGAGAATGATGATACCTGCATAATTCTCACAAGAAACAATTTCTTACCTTCATCTGTTACTCACTTTTTCTGTACATATCCTTACGACAAGACAGAAGAATTTTTGTTTTCTACTTAATGTATCCCTGGAAACAGATTTAATTTCCAAGTGCTGAATGTACTTCTCTGCTTAGTGTTTGACCAGGATTAGAGTTTCACTGCTCTGCATGATAAAAAGCCCTCCCCTAACAGAACTGGCTCCACAGAGATTTGATTTGCGACTTCTTCTACCTTAAGAGAAATCCATATGCGCAAGATAGTTTTGTTCTGAGGCAGTGCGTTTCAAAATAGTAAAATCCTACTGCAAAAACATTGTGAAGCAAAAGATAAGCCCATAAAAGTCAATGAAACCCTGGTGCACAGCCTACATTTGGCCTGCACCAAAACAATGAACCGCACCTGTGATTGCTTTTAGTCTTTCAGTGTAAATCAATACTTGTTAAAAAGGCCACTATAGCCAACTAATTAATAACACAGATTTTAAAAAAATGAAAATATTTCATCATTAAACTCTTAGCAGTGTTTTGGCAAACCTTAATTATCAGTAAGCTTGGAGTACCAAATGTTAATTTAGATTAGCAAGTCAATAACTGTTGCTAATGTGGGTAAGTGGAACTAACCCATAATGCATTTCATTAGATTTACAGAAAATGCATTGCCCCACATTAGCTCTATTTGACACTAAAAATCTTTCGTCGTTCTTTTTTCCTTAGTTTAATAATACAGTTATGATTATTTGTATTTGTACATCGCTTTTCATCCCAAAAGCACTTCACTGAAGACGAGGACTCACTTTGTCCTCCACTGAAGTGTGGCACAACCTGGCTAATGCATGGCAGACATTGTATTGTCAAAAGTTAAACGTGTATAAATACTGCATTAGGGTACACTGAAATTATGCACAGTAGATAATAACACCTGTAATATCCACAAGAAATGCCTCAGACACATCACCTTAGTAGCAGAAGAAAAGTATTGAATGAAGGAAAGCCTTATTTGTAGTGGTGGCGTTATTAGTCCTGTTAATTAAAGAGCTGACAAGTACTGTACGAGTTCTGGCAAAGGAATCACACTGAATAAAAGTTAAAACTGAATTAAATGAATGACAAATGATAACGTTTATTAAGAGTAATACAAATAATTATAAGAAATTTAGACCACTCATAACCAGTGATAGCAGTCAAATCTCCATTAGAGTATTGCTGTTTAGTCGGTTCATTTGTTTTTTTCCCCCACTCAAATGTCATTAAATGCTTGCAGATACTGTAGTGACAGAAGTGATCTTTTTACCTGGAATTAGTGGTTTAAAGGATCAGAAACAAAATGTATCCACAATTGTTCACTTTCTCATTCATGTTAAACACAAGATAGAGTCTTAAATACAAGACAAGAATTGTGTAGATGGCTAGAGTTTGGATTATCTGGATGTGGTTTGATCACTGTGTATTTATGTATAAGATGCTAGCGTTAAGTGAATGGAAAACTGCACCATTTAAACAACCGAATGTGGGGGAAAAAAACTCTTTAATGTCTCCCAGACAGATTATGGTGTCATTATTCATTTTCAGATCTTAAATAACTTTTTTTTTTTCCATTTATAAGTCCTCACTCCCGCGTTTGCTGTTGCTGGCCTCGTAGACGCCTAATTGAAGGTCTTTGTGATTATGAGAGCCGGCCAGCTCAGCCTCACACTGTGCATTTTAACCAGAGAGGTCAGATGCTTTCTGTGGCAGTGTCCGTGCTGAAAAGCACACAGTGGTGAATAATAAAGTATTTATTATCTGTAAGGGTTGAACCGCATGAGCGGCCAGATAGGAGCTGTTATGACTTGTGAAACTGGACAGCAGACGTCCTGACGAGAGGCTGGTGCTCATGCGGTTCGACCCTTACAGATAATAAATACTTTATTTACATGGTGCCCTTTTTAGCGGGTTTGAAATTTGAGGCCACAAAGCATTTATGCAGCCCTTGTGCTCAGCTGGAGAAAGGTTTCTATAATGATGTTGAAAGCATACATAAACAATTAGTACTCTAATTACCGTTAAGCTAAGAAGCAATTAAATATCATCCACTGACCTTTCGCTGTCGTTATACAACCCCTGGTTTCACAGCATCTGCACAGCTATGCTTTGAACGCACCCAAATTATTGCACATACTGATGTCAAGGACTTGTCCTTCCGAGTTCTGGATATAAACTTTTAAAGCATTAAAATAATTAAATACTTTTGGTTTTCTATTTTATTTTCAGCCCAATGCAGAAGCCCCTTAATGTTTGCTGCTTCATTTAGAATAATAGGCAATTTTAAATTAGAACATCAATTTGATCTCAAGGATATTTAATTGTTTTGCCTTCTTATATGCAAATGTATAAAAACTGATCATGTTGCAGTGTTTACAGTTACTTTTAGATGTAGCGGAGGCTGCAATGGATTACGTGTTTGTTGCCTGAAATGGAGTATCATTAAGAGGTGATCTGAAGTCTTCGTGTCATTTTGCACCATCCTGAAATGTGATGACCTTGTCTTTTGGGTCTTCTCTGCTATTTATGTTTGTCCTTATTTTATCCCCCAAGTCTGAAGAGAAGACATATTTTGAAGTATGATCAAATGTTTTTTTAGTTTATTATTTTATTTTTCGCATCAGTAACATGAGAAGCAGATAACTGAGCAGCACCAGGTAGTTAGGTAGGTAGAGGTTTGTATAAATCCCTTACTTCATTTTGAAAGTCTACTTCAGCAGCTTCTGAAACTGCAGGCCTGCTGGCCCACTCTTTTTCTGTAGTTTAGTGGAACCAGCAACACAGATCGTTAATTGGTAATCAGCAAGATCTATATAACAATTAAAGTGCTGGTTGTACTAGAATACGTAAAAGAGTGGGTTGGGGGAGATCCAGTTTGAGAAGCCCTGCTCTAAACCAGCATTATTACTTTGCCTGCATAGCTTGTTTTTAGCAATAGTTGGTATGCATTGTGATTCTGCACTTTCCACTGATCTCTCAGATGGATTAAAAGATTATGAGTAATAACATGCAGATACCGTCATACAAAGTGAAGCAGCACAGGGGTCAGACTATTTTGCATAACCTGTTTTATCGTCACACCGGAAGTTCAGGACGCCAGCGACTGTCCGGGGTTTAAGCATGGTTACAAAACCCTTAAATCAAGCTTGCATCCGGATTAGCAACATATTTTGGAATCGTTTCACAAAGTATTGCACATGTAAGTAATCTCTAATATCTTCTAAATGCAAAAATTAAACTTTTTTTCACAGCAATGAAACCATTTTAAAAAACTGATACAGGACAGACCGTAATTATGCAAACTATGCAAAAAAACCGCAATCACTACTACAGCCCTATCACTCATATAAAAAAAACTTCGAGAAGCAGAATCAAAACACTCCACAACAACCTATACTTCATATTATAAGAAGTTAAACAACCTCTCTTCTAAAAATGTCCTCCAAATCCCAATCCAGCAACACATTCATTTAATCTAAAATCATTTTCCTGATGACAAACAATAAGAGTGCTACTGTATATTCAAAGTCCATACTGTTAATTTGCCATTTTACAGACAAATATAATAGCAAGAGCAAAACGTCACTGAAATAAGAAAACCATCATACTTACTTTTAAATGCGAAGAAATATCCAAAGTATTCCATTCAAGCACGTTTAACTTTTCGCTTCTCTGATAGGTGAAACTAGCTGTCAATCAGTAAAATCTGGCCATTGACTGATTTAGGGCAGGGTTTATATATGTTCAGAGTGAAGGGTGGGTTTTAATTGGCTCTCCTTTGCCTGTCTGCCTGTGAATCAAGTGAAAATTAAAGAAATTATATGTTCTTGACTCCTGGAGCCTAAAAAAGACGTAAAATAGAGCCTAACCAGTTTAGCCTCTCTAGCATTGTCTGTAGCTCAGTAATAAGAATAAGAATAATTCAACTTTTATTATATAACTTGTTACAGAGTTCCTCATTAGATTTTTTCTAATTTACATATATTTTGTGGAGGGTTAAGAAAACCATGTCCGGATCTGGCTTTATAAAACCTAATGGAATTTTTCTTGTCTTCCTTCTATCTGTTTCGGACTTTTATCTAAAATCGGTAGATACTGTACTGTATATTGGACAAAGCCTGGAAAAAAAATTGGGTACCTACATGTGCGACAACTTGAAAAAATTATTTTCGAAGAAAGGAAATGAATTGTGTTTGTTGTTTCTGTCTAGTGTGTACTGAGTAAGGCACAATCTAGTGTTTTAGACCATGAATTCAAGCCCTGAACCTGGCCTCTGGTGGCTATGCTTTGCAAGATATTACAAGATGTTAAGAGCATGTACTGTACATTCCAGGTCGGAACTTACCTATGAGGGGCCAGGGTATTGTACCATATTTTACTATACAGTATGTATAACTCTGACAACAGCAATAGAACATCCACTACTGCTTTGGAACATTTTAATGGTCACCAGAATGGAAGAAGAAGGTTTTTTTTTAATTCATTTTGAGAGTTGCAGATTAACAAAAGAATAAACAACTAGAAAGCTTTAGCAGAGCATGGTTCTTTTTCATATTTGACAAGAGAGATCTCCCTTGCTTCCTCTCTGACTGTGAATCATCCACCCACGAGCCTTAGCACATGGAAGAGGACATCATAATGCAAATGCATTGGTTGAGGCATGCTTACAGGGCTGATGGGGAGAAGTCTCAGAATTAAAGTTGCACTGGATGATGAACAGTTTCATTACTGGTTCTGCAGCAAAGGAAAGAACCTAAACATTTACGTAAATATGAAGAAGAAATGTCCTGGGACTGGAATAAGCTGAATCAATCTTGCTCCATAGATCTGGTTCATTAGAGAAACAGATGCAGAATTGTATGTGGCCTAGAATGATCAGTGGCTACAGAAGGATTAGAAATGAATGCTCTGCTTTCTTATGAGTTGAGCCTTCTTCACTTAGGAAAAACAAGGAATGTCATACAATGCCTCTTTTCATCAACGGCATTAAAACATGAGGGTGCAAGTTTAAATGTATTAAAACATGACACCATGTTTAATAAGTAAGATGTGTTGTTATGTTGTTTTTAATCCACCCCCGTTAACAACATAATCAGCAGTTACAACATTTAAATGATCCCTGAAATTGCGTGCAGTATGTTAAGTACGCTTCAGGTCTATATTTCTTACGACCACATCTTTCTCCTTTGTGGTTTGATGCACAGGTCTGTTTTGTTGATATTTTTAGGCACTTGTTACCTTGGAGACACAGTAGTATGAGAAAATAGCTCCAGTTATAACTGTATTGCTCACTTAGCTTCATATGAAACATTTTCACCAGCAGAAATAGACAGCTGAGGAAAAGCCCACAAAATCTTCAAGCAAAAAAGGATCGTAACCATTATCGTTAGAAGATAGGATTGCTTATTGGCTGATCAGAAAATCTTAATTTTTTCTTGTCAACAATGGGATACGTGACCATGAAAGTGACATTGTTTGTAAATTTTAGTGTAAACATGTTGTCTCGCAATGGTCTTGTAATAGCAACGAGATTCGTAGGATAGCACACATCACAGTAGAAGTCTCCATGCTCAATTGAATCCCCTTCCCTGTGGACCACTGTTCATTACTCACTCTTCATGCAATAATGAAAATCAATGTGAGCTGGAGCTGGAGGAAGTAAGAGCAGCGTCTGCAATATGATGAGAATTTTTTGAAGTAAAGTACCACACAGATGCTCCAAGCTCTGGGTTTTATTTCCGTATGACATTAAATAAATGTAGATTATACAGTATATGATTTTATTTTCTTCTTTACTTGGGATGTCTAGATATTTTTGTTGCTCCATCATCCTTGTAAGCAGTTTTGATTTTGTTTCTTTCTCTTCTGCATGCTTGTCATGTTCTGAGTGCCTCTCTCATCAAATGTATACTTGCCCTAATGAATTCCGAAGTTGAGAGGCAATGATTAGGAACAGCGTGTCACGTATGGAGAAAGAAATTCCAAATGAAAAAGGAGGGTTTTTTAATTATTCAAAAGCAACATGTGTGACTTCTAAAACATCTCATGTTTGATTTCAAAGCTATTCTGGAAAAAGGAGTACACTTCTAAAAAAATAAAATGTTTGCTCATCTTCTGATTGGCTTAGCCAGTAAAAAGCACTAGTGCAAATAGCAGAGTGAGCATCTGTCAGAGTCATTAGCACTTTGTGATGCCCTGAGTATCTTCACTTGCCTCCGAATCGCAGTCTGTGTGACTCACAGGATTGTCAGTGAGTCTCATTGCTCCTCCATCTGATCCTTACTTTGCTGTGTGGGTCCTGTGTCTTAAAGTGTGGATGCCTCTGAAAATAGAAAAGAAATTAATCAGTAAGAATAATGTACAACTATTAGGATTACATCTGATTTTGTCCTGTTTTTAAACCAAGATTGATAGGAACGGGACTTCCACTTGGTTACATTTTTACCTTTTCATTGAAAGGTAGATAATTGTCTACTTGTACTTCATGTGTGTTCAGCTATAATTGGTCATTTCAGGTAGCATATCCATTATAAGCACTGCTGCGCGGGGTTCCTGGGTTGAATTCCAGGGGTGCTATCGGCGTGGGGATTTTACTGTATGTTCTCCCCTGTGTTTGCGTGGGTTTCCTCCAGGTGCTGCTGTTTCTCCCCACTGTGTGTGTCTTTGTGTTTCCTGCAATGGACTGGCATCCCATCCTGTCCAGGGTGAACCCTGCCTTGCACCTGTTGCTTGCCGGGATAGGGTCCAACTCCCCTAAAGACCCTGAATTGGAAAAAAACAATTAGAAAATGGATGGATGATATCCATTATATTAACTGGCAGACAAAAAAGAACCCAGAAATTATAATTCAATGGTAGAGAAGATTTTATCAGAAAACCATAGGTGCCTAGTCAGATTGTTATAGTAAGCCAAATTCTAAAATAAAAACACCCAATTGAAAAAGATCAGTCAGATCAGTTTGTTCCAGTTTCTGTGATACTGTTTGTGTGTTGATTTATTATTTATTATGTAATTGTGCAAATGCTTTAGATACAGTCTCGATTTTACTCTAATTATACTGTAATCTGTAAAACAAGAGTTCATACAGCCAACACATAATCTCCAATACACCCCTCATTCAGGTCTGAATGTTTCTCATGACTTAATGCAACATAGATGGAACCGCTATATTTATTTTAAAAAGGCTTCACTATTTAGTCTAGTAGTTAATATTTGGAAGAAACATACACTCACGTTTGGTGTTTTGTTCCACAGTTGGTTTGGATTAGGCAATTTTGTGTTTTTCAACTCATACAGTAGCCACAAATTCCAAGACCATTTACAGGGAAGAACGAGGAAGAATAGGCAGACCTGCTTGTGGATTTCTGGCTGTGTCACTCAGGCTCAGACCTGCGATCATTTACTGTAGGTCAATCTTTTTCAGCAGCTCCACTCCTGGGGCCACATACTGTAGGAGCAACATTTATTTTCCATTGCTTTCAGCATTGTCATAACTTCTGTAAACTTTATTAAAAAGGAGCTACGAACCATGGCCATTAATATATTGTGACAGAAAAGAACTACATGCAGCATAAGCATTTGAAAGCTGTACAGTACAAACATAATTATATTCATAAAACTTTGTTGCCCCAATTTAAAAAAAAATAAACTTGTACTGAAACTTCTGTTACACCAAGAGAGATTTACAAAATATTAATGTAGCTTTTTGAAACCAGGAGCATATGTGCTTTCGTATTTCAGAAACTGGTCATCAGTTGAGTTGATGACAAACGTGAAAGCCACAGGCGAGCTGCTGGTGTTGTGGCTGTCACAGTCGACATCCCTCCCCTAGAGGGCGCTCTTCTACTTCCATCATGAGTTCTGCGTGATTGCTGGTATGTTCTGTTCCAGGTGTGCCTTGTTTTGTCTCCCCCTATTTAATCCCAGCGCCTCCAGGGCTCAGGGCTCAGTATTAGGGTTCAGATTTCGTGAGGCCCGCCTATCACCAGGCTGCTGGACGCCTGAGGGCATAGGCCTCATCCCCGATATCGCCTGACCTCTGAGCCCGGGACCTGGAGGACCTTGCCCCATTCTCCTTGGATTTGTATGTTCGTTTTTTCCCCTTTCCGGGGATTTTAACCTTGTGCCATCTCGGGATGGATCTCGCGGTTTTGGAGTCATGGATTATGCCCTGGCCCTCTTCTGGACCCGTTCGGATTTGGACTGCCTGTCTTCGTTTTCCCTGTTCACCATTTCACGAACTGTCACGGCTACTTTGTTGCACTATTGAACCCCTGTGTGTTTTCCCCGAACTACGTCTCCCGCTTCCTTCAGCTCTTACCGCTTCGCATAGGGTCTAACATAAGACCCGCGGAGCCAATCCATAACAGTGGCGTGGTCAGAGCCTGGCATGGTCAGAGCCTGCCCAGAGGTGTGCCTGCTCACAGATCTCTGCGCCCTAGATATCACATGCTATCCCCGCTCATCCCACAAAACCTGAATGGTGGTGAAGCCTGGCACAGAGGGCATCCACAGCGGAAAGCAGCACAAGGATGAGGGTTGTCCTGCTGGAATGTTGCCACATCTGCAGTAGCCTGTGGGGGAGGCAGGCAGTAAGTGAGGTCTCGGGACGGATCAATGCAGACAGGTTGCCTTCAATCACTGTAAGTGGAGTTCTTTAACACCTAGACCGTCTTGTCCTGACCATCATACTCGGGCCATCCCATCGATTTGTCTGTTGTACACTGCAATTAGTGTATTATTTTTCATACAGTATCTGCAACTCAGTCTGATGTCCAACCAGGTGGTCTACGCTAAAGTTTGATTCATTACTGGGGATGACTTGGTTCAACTTGATTAAACAGTTAAAGACAGGCTGGAGGTAAAGACTTAGACTACAAAAGTGTCCCGACAGGCAAAGCAAACTAAAACCACTGCTCTCATACAGTATCTATATTTCGACAAGACCAAGTACCACTACATATAAATGTAGGACAAGTCCTTCACATATTATATGGTTAGCTGGAGGACATCTTGGACTTTTTATTCAGTTAGTGTGTCATTAATTTTTTTCTTTAGATTTGCAGGATGAAGCAGATAAATTGTATAAAGGATGTAAAGGATTCAGCACATTTCTGTACATCTCTGATTCTTTTGTAACAAAGAGGAATGTGTAATTACGGGTTGAATGACTTAGGTGTTCAAAAGGAAAAGATAATTGGTTTTAGACCTGTGAAGTAAAAGAAAAAGATTCAGACTACGCAAAAGAAATTGGGTAGGAGGGGTTGACAGCAGGAGGAGGGCAAGATTGAGCTTCATTCCTGCTCTGGTTTGTTTTCATGAGAGCCCTGAAATGTGAAAAGGCCATTCCACTCTCATTTGTCTTTGATAGCATGCTTTTAAGCTTTGCATTGATATTGGCTAACGTGCCTACTATCCTCTCGCCATGAAGAAACATATTCCAACAATTTTCAGAAATACAAATCAGCTTAATTTGGTTTGTTATTTTATTAACTTAATTAAGTTTTGATTTATACTAAATAAAATCCAGAAAGGCATCTCTTCAGTGTTTTTTGTAGTAGGGTTTTCTTGGACATTGTATTGTATTGAATACCATGATGTAGATTTTCTGATTGTGCTTGATAACTTAGAATTCAGTGGTGTTGCTGTGTTCTTCCTAGACATTTTAAAACAAAAACAGATTGTTCTTGGCTTAAATCTATTCTTCTCTATCCTTTCATATAAAATCAATTTCTTCAATTACACAGGACCTGAATGGAGTATACAGTGTGAATCGAAATCTGCCCTTTCTCATCTTGTATCATAAATATTAAAGAACAAGGCTCTCACATTCAGAGATTGCGGTGCTTATAAACTCACTGAAGGTGACACCATACCAAAGTCACCTTGCACAATTGCAAACACACTAAGTTTCTTTAAAACTATAAAGACCTGGATGTTTTCTGTATCTTTGATAACTACAGTACCAAAATGCGCAGGCACTGCTCTTCAGATATCAGAGCTGGACTAAATGATGCAGTATTGTAACCATTCTAAATAAAGGGAAATCCAATACTTTAAAGAAAGTTGAATGATTACACTTATCTAATTATGTACTGTACCTGTATGGAGTTTAGAAACTAAATCTGTAAAATACAGTATTATTTAACTAGAACATCAATTTTATAATATTAAAAATAATGTACTGTTAATGTGTTATGTACTGTATGTCAGACACAGAATAGTTTGGTCTGTTCTAATCTGAGGTTGTTGCAGACCATCCTAGAGGAGTTCTGATTGGTTCATATTGGGCATTGAAGACTGACTACTGAATTATGACTACTGCCTACTGTCTGTTTTTGACACCAAGGCTAACTATGCAGAATTCATTAAAAACTAGAAGTGCAGGATTGTCATTAACTTCAAGAGATTCATCACTGTTCAGTGGAATTCCTTTCAGTCTTTCAGTTTAATGAGAGATTAAAGTGGACTGTGTTCATTGCTTGGCGATATTTTGTTTTACTAGAGTAATTGGCATCTGAGGATTTTTCCTAGGAAGGCTATTCCTAAGAGGATATCCATTTTGTGTCTTTTTAAGGGGTGCAGTGGCTTGAATATCGTGACCCTGTTTCATGATGATCAGCTACAGTCTCAGAGCATAAAATGAGCAGATTATGATGACACCACTCTCCCGGGTCTCCTTGAGATCTTTCACACTTATTAGACCAGCCCAGGGGTAGCGTCTGGCCATATCAATTTTTGTGCACTTCATCACCCCATTCATATTTGCGATTCAAGCTGGGTTAGTACATTCGCACTTGTGACTGAGAAGCCAGGCTAAACCTTTACAGACTGCTTTGTGGGAAGGTACACATGTGACATGAACGTACTGTAAATACAGACTGGTAAAGTGACATGATGGGAAGGGGGTGACAAAGCCTTCTACCACAGCACAGCCTTCTTTCTAAAGGAACAATACAGTTGTAGTTAGTTGTATAAATGTGTCTGATTACTGATCAGAGTTTAGCACACATTGTGACAGCCAACAGCGAAATAAACGTGACACTCTTGAGTCAATCACTATACAGATTTAATAAAAATGCACAATGATGTATTCTGACCGTCATCAACCACAGCCTCAGGTGCTGTAAGTCAAGTGCCAATATTAGGCGAACTTGAGGCAGTTTCATATGTTATTCTGCCAATTTACACAAATTCTGCCAATTTAATTTGTCTGCACTAGACAACGTATCCAGGAAGTTGCAGAGTTGAAGCTGGCTTTCAACAACATGGGTTTTCACAACATACAGGAGAAGTCGGGGGAAAACATATACATTCACTTGGGCACTTACAGAAAAATGGCATAGGCTCTTTTCAGTTTTGGTTCAGTTGTAATACCCGCAGTTTCTGACCACCAGTATCGGTGAGCAAAGTTTTAAATTTATTTTTATTTAATATTTAAACATTTAAAAATATTGTAAAGTGAATATTACTAACCGTCTCTCCAGTTAAATTACACAATATATAAATGATATATTATAAAGGCATAAAGGGAATCACTATGATTGTTAATGATAACATTATTTCATCATTATTTCTCATTATTAAAACAGACATGTTGAACCTCAACTCAAATATATGCTTACCCACTACTGTAAGTTTAGAAGGTGAGGGAAAAACAAAGCACCCAGCGAAAGCCCAAACGAACTTGAAAAGAACACAAAAACCCCAGAAGCAGGTGCCCTCATCGAAGAATTGAACTCAGGCTACAAGAGTTATGAGGCAGCAGTGCAAAATCCCACTGTACTACAGTATGTCACCCTTGTACAAGCTGTAAGATAAAAAAGGATGTACTCATTATGGGCAATACTTCATTATATACTTAATTATGGACAATAGTAGGTTTTGCACACCCCCTATTTTTGGGTGATTTTTGGGCAGCAACATGGTGCTTTACTTTTGTTATACTGAAGCTGTCTAATTCCTGATAACGTACCGCAGCCAAATGCTTGGAAGTGGCTAAAAAAATAAACTGTAGGTGTGTCATCCCCATCAATCATGAGTGGGAAAACATTCTTCTGAGGGAGACTGAAAAGAAGTCGTAGACTGAAGTTTTGTCAAATGCAGAAAGCAAGAATTGAATCAGCAGAAGTCCCCCTCCTGTCTTACCTGTATCTTATCTGTTGATTTTGCTGCATTCATCTGTTTCCTGTACACAGCCCAAGGCAGCCCTTTAAATATTTAAGAGAGTCTTGAAAGTTAAACAAATCCCTTCCTGTTTGCTTTTTTCTTTCTGTTTTGGTGAGTTTTCAAGTTATTTGGAGGACACTGTAATTTGAGATATAACGATTGTATTGCCTTAACATGCCTAAACCAAAATGATCATTTTACTGTGAATGCCAAGCAAAAGTAACAATGCTTTTTTCCCCCATTTTGTTCACAGGTAAAACATGTCTATAGATTTGCTTCAAATAAATGCATATGCATTTTCAGCTTTATTGTTCCATGAGAGGTAAATATAAAAAATATATGATATTTTGCCGGCACATTGCACCTATTATTTTGTAAAGCAGTCTGTAAATGAAGTGTGTAGTGGACATAATCATAAATCCTCATTCCTGTATTGTTTTCTTTTCCGAACTTCTGAAATCACGTCTTTCTTTTTTTCATTTACTAACCATTGTGAAACTTTCTGTTTAAATATCATTATCAGTCAAAATTATGAAGACAGTTACTGGATTTTTCATCTATGATGAACATGCAATCATGCAATCAAGCTAACCTTGCTGCTAATTAATCAGAGCACATTGTTACACTGTTAATTCAATTCCTCTTTTGTGTTGCTAAATATGGCTTCTCACATATTTTGCCTCTCAGTTGTGTTCTCCTCAGAAAGCAGGTATTTCTAGATAATTAATGGTGTGAGAGTGCTAATTAATTTGGTTTAGAGACTTATCTGACTCATGAAATACAATGCAAAAAAAAGAACCAATTATCCTTATGGTGTAGCAGATGGAGAGAAATAGCTGTTTACAGGTTTAGCTTTTTTTTCTTCACCATTGGATTAATGTTCTAGGACTTCCTATACAATTAGTATTTCCTCATGTTAGAAAGCAATGCAGGAAAGCTGCCAGCTGTAATAAAACCACATGCTGTATTCTGTCCCTTTGCCCAATTCATTTCATCCAAATTAAAACTGATATGCCATTAGAGAAATTATATGTTTATATTTTTAGCTATGTCATTGGTGATTGAATTCTATAATGATCTGAGATTTATGTGGGTGGTTGGTACTGTACAATGAGCTCATTCACTCATTGTACAGTACCATTGTACAGTACCAAGTTGCCCTTTCAACTTTTCTCCTGTGAAGGCAAGTGTTATATTCTTAATTAAGACCACTAGCGAATGTATTTGACTGCATGAGGTAACACCTCATTTACAAATAGTTGCAAATGGATAAGTGGAACAGATACTCACCTATAATAAAATGCTATGCCAGCTGCAACCACTACCTTTCCATTACAATGAGAATGTCATTGAAATAAGGTTGCAATACAGAACACAGTAGAGGCCTGGAAAGTACTGTACAACTAATCAATCAGTAACTTTGATTTGCAAAAATTGTTTTTCCTTTATATCCTATTAAATTGCCCTATTAACTTGTGCTATGCAAAATAGTTCTAGGGGAATTTATTTTCTGAAGAGTTTAGGGTTTGGATGTCTATGCCAAGCTACAAGTTCACATTTAGGAATTGATCATTCTGACTTTTTAGTGATGGTTTCATGGCATAGTCACTTAGCACTAATTTGTCTGGCAGTATTTACTACTACTGTACTGTATACAGTATATAAAGGTGATTCACAGGTTTTTGAGCCTAAAACAGATGAAAACAACACTGAAACCACCAATTATGGCAGCTTTCAGTTCAGGTCACAGTACTTCAGTTTCATTTCAGTTTCAGCTCAACTGCTTATATCAGATAATAAATACTTAAAAATCAGTCATCTTACTTTTATTGTATTCAGGACATGTCCTGTGGTTCCTTGGTTTGTGCTGACAAATACATAATGATTGTGCAGTGTTTTTTTTCTTTTATTAATGTTCTTTATGGTCTACATTAAAAAGGCAAAACATTTATTAGATAAGGATTTTCTGTCATTGCCCTTTATTATATTATACTACTTAATATATAAACAACTTCTCTATTCATCTGTCAATCCGTTTTAAATGACTTTCACATCTTTTTAAATGACTTAAATGACTTTCACAATTAAACATCTACTTAGACAAACTGACATAAAAAAATACATTAATATCATCGTAAAAGCTAGTGTACTGTATATATTGTAATTTATAGTCATCCTGTAAAAGACTACTATAATACTTTCCTGTGGTGTAAATCACATTTCAATGTGTTTTTAATATACTGTATTTCATTTTTACCATGTCGAGCTAAGTTTGATGTCTTTAACCTCTAATATCCAGTGACTAAAATACAAGACATTTTTGTTCATTTTTGATCAGCCCCTCTCTCACCATGGGGACTCGTATGAAGTAGAATCTGCCGATTGCTTCTACCATATACTTTACACCTTGATTAACAAAGGTCTGAATGGTATGACAACAAATAGCAATTAGCTAATGGTTTCCCCCTGATGAACGGCTCAAGCTTGCTGTGTGAGACAAATCACTTTGTACCCCAAGGTCAAGCCTTCTCTCAGCATGCTCGGTGTCATCCACCTCTCCATTACCATGCTGGGTCTGTGTGCTCCTTCACTATTATCACATACTCCCCAACTGGTTATTTTATCATCTGTGTTGCTAAGGTTTTCCTGTGCATTTCTTCAAAGTGCTTTCAAGCATTTTAAGGTCCCCATGAGGGCACTCTGTTTTAGTTAATTTGCATGGAAAAAAACTTTGTGAACTAGAAGCAGTTGACTTTTCAAAGTTACATTAGAATAAAGGAACATACTGTAAGCGTGATTACCAATGGGAGGATGCAATTTCTCAGAATTCAGGCAAAGGAATGGCCTTTCTTTGGCCATTTTATCCATCTGATATGTGCGGGACCCAGCAGGTAGTTGATCTGAGAGTTTTATCCTGCTAAATTAAAGTATGTTTTAAAATTATAGCTGAGAAGATGAAAGTCAACTTTGCAGTCGGGCTAAATTATGTTGTGGGATTTTAAGACATTTCTGCTTCACTTGCTCAACCAGTTCAAGGAAAACCAAGCTCTGTACTCCAGACATCTACGATTTGATGATCCTCTTTCTCTCATTAAGTTGTGCATTTTTATCTGTGCAGATATGACCGTTGTGCTTTCAAACGCACAGGTGAACATCTGATTTGGCACGCCTGCTTCCACACTTTCTGTTGTTTCATAGTCTGGAGGTGGATACACATACAGTACAGAGTAGGGATCATGGGTTAACACTTTCTTTAGGACTTTTACAACATCTCATTCAAACTGTTTTTTGTTATTGTTGTTAATGTTAGGTACTGTAATTAACAGGAGATAGGTATTATGGTGAGGGGAGCACATCAGGTTAACATACAACTCATAACAGGTCGGTTGTGGGTTCAAGTCCCTGCAGAAACTGCTGTTGTACACTTGAGTGCACACCCAGCTCTACAGGAGGGGCCCAGCTAGGGTGTAGATCCCTGTAATAGACTGTTCCACTGAATGCTATGGAATCCAAGAGGAGATGCTGCGGTGCTGGTCCTGACTTACTGTACCTCTTAAGGTCCTAAAGTGTTTCATTAATACATGGTTTTGAAAGTGGGGATTACATTAAAAACACCTAAAGGACATGAACCTGAATAAACTGGTACAGAGTGTGCCACCTTTAATAAATAACTTGACATTGAGGCATATTACTTGTATGTATGGCATATTACACCCGTACGCACTCGAGCACTGCAGCGACCAGACTCCTGAAGGCCACATGTCTCCTCCTATTTACCGGGGGTGGGAACTCTCAGAGAAAGCCCATCCAGGGGTCCCTCCACTCACCGGCTGCCTGCCCCCAGTGACGGTGAGGTGACCGCTGCAAGCCCAAAGCTCCAGGGCTGACTCGTGGAATGGCCCATAGTGGGGCCCATGCACCTACTGTACACCGTCACTGACACACAGATACGGGAGGACACAGGTGACATCTTCAGGGCTCTGTTAAGCTATGTTCATAATCAGACAGACTTGGTTTCATTAGGACATGGTATTACTGAATGGAAATATGACAAAAAATGTCCTCTCAGGAATATTCTTTGGGTTGGAAGAAACATGATAAAAATCGAAGGAATCTAGAACTCTGCATGACAGCCACCGTTTGTCATAGAAGAAAGGTATACTGGTGCTGTAGCACCTGGAGAGACCTAGGTGTTGATTAAACTTTTGCAAAGAGTAATGTACTCTATCTTCAGTGGATAAAAGGTGCTCAGTTTGTTCCACTGGGCTTTTATTCTGTATGTTGTTGCTTTGACAGCATTGCTCCCTAGCAAGCATTTCTAGCTCATAAGCAAAAGATGGATGGAAATGCATCTGTTTTTCCTTGTTTTGTTTTTGTTTGTTTTCATTTTTTCTCAGAACTGCTGACATTAAAGTATGCAGTTTGTACTGCAAGCAAATTCACCTCTGCCACTCTCTCCTGCCTCTCAGGTTCCTCTCTTAATTTCTTTCTCTCTCTTCTTCAATGTTCTTTCTTATTTAATGTAAAGTCTTGAATTCATAACTACACGATTGTTCAGAAATGTCATGCTTTTGCTTATCATTACTCAAAAACGTCATAAGAATGTGATTATTCATTACCACATCCCTGCAGGTATATATTACACGCTGAAATAATGGTTGAGTATTTTGAAAACACAAAAAATAATAATCTTCCAAAAATACCACTTCTGGACTTTCACACAATATACCCAACCTTTTTTCTTTAATCAGTTGGTAATAATTAAGCCTAATGTGTGAAACAAAGAAGGTAGACCATATCAGAATATATTGTAGTTCTGAAGATTTGCCGAAACATGTATTCATGAAAATAAATGATACTGGATTTTATTTCATGTTCCTTCCTGACCTGAGCCAGGCCAAGCTGTTTAAGACTGTAGATGCACTATTGCAGTAAGTCATTATATCTCCCCCACCAACAGTAATCAGGTAATGTCTGGTAAAAAGGAGTAGCCCATATTATAAATAACTGTTTACTCTGTGTACAATAACACCTACATCCTCTTTAAATTCTACAAATTCTAAAATTTAGGTTTATGTCCAAAGTAATGTTCTCCCTTTTGACACTCTGCAGAGGATGTACAGTAGTTACTCAAGACTTGAGTATTCTCCGTGAATGTCCTCAAGTTAGAAACAATAGAATCTGTAGTGCTTCAGAGATGTGAAAATAAACGTTTTCACATGTGATTTGGGTCGCAATTCAGGGAAATGGTTCATTCTTAGAGAACAAAAAAAACACCATGGTAACAGTAGAACAGTAATTCACTGGAAATATTTAGATAGATAGATACTTTATTGATCCCGTGAGGGAAATTGCAGTGCAACAGCAGCTTAACACACACAACACAGCCACAGTGTAACGAATTATATAATAATAGTACAATACATACAATACAATACAAGAGTTACTCACAGTCCGGACGCACAAGAACAAACTAGAACAGAACAGTACACAGAAAATCGTATCACACTCATATCACACATATGAATATAAATATAGATGTAACTATTGATATAAATATAAATGTATTGCACAGGTCCCTGGCATATATTGCACAAAAAGTGGTTGTAAACGGGAAAAAGAAAAAAGAAAAAGAAAGAGAACAGATGTAGCAGTAGATGTGTAGATGCGTTTAGTCCAGAAACAGGTCACTGTCGATGTTGCCTCTGCCAAGACGCAAGGTGGATGCGTTGTACAGTCTTATGGCAGACGGCAAGAATGACCTCCTGTAGCGCTCCCTGTCGCACCGTGGATGAATCAGTCTATTGCTGAACGTGCTCTTCATTCCTGCCAGCCTGTCAAAGAGGGGATGGGAGAAGTTGTCCATGATGGCCTCTAGTTTGGACCTCATTCTCCTCTCAGCCACTACCTCCAAGGAGTCCAGGTCAAACCCAATGACAGAGCTTGCTCTCCTGATGAGCTTGTTCAGCCTTTTGGAATCTACTGCTCTAATCCCAGAGCCCCAGCACACCACTGCGTAGAAAATGGCACTCGCTACCACCGACTGATAGAACATGTGTAGCATCTTACTACACACATTGAAGGACCTGAGCCTCCTCAAGAAGTAGAGTCGGCTCTGTCCCTTCTTATAGATGGCCTCGATGTTCTTAGACCATTCCAGTCTATCGTCGATGTGCACTCCCAGGTACTTGTACGAGTCCACCATCTCCACGCCACTCCCATGGATGTAGACAGGAGTAGGTTTGACCTTTTTCCTCCTGAAATCTACCACCAGTTCCTTGATTTAGAACCACCATTTGATTTAGAATGTGAAAGCTAGGGGCTTTGATTGAATTGTAAAGCAGTTTTTCTTGGAAGACTTTTCTGAAAAGCCTAAGAACTCCAGGTCTGCTTGTGTGTACTAAAATTGAGCAAAAGGAAAGTTATCTTTAAATCATTTTGGTTGTTTGGATCAGATGTGTTGTTAACCTTTGAGAGTTGTGACAGAGCATAATGCTCCTGAATGAATCTTGCAACTGCCACCAGGTCCTTTAAAATGTGTTTGATGTCACACTTTTTATTGCAGTCTGAAGCAGCTTCATACTTCTCCCACTAAACTAAGGAAACAGAAATGGACCATCTTTACACTGACTTTGTCCTTGTTGGGAACAAAGTAAAGCAGGAAAGAAGCAGAGACCCGTTTCTCTTAAAGGACCCAAAAACAAAGGCACAGAAAGTGAGACAGGGCTTTTCAAGAGGCTTTCTTCATGTGTGCAACCATTTGCTCAAACACAGGACCCTCTGAATGTCTTTTTCAGCAGTGAGACGTACCTCTCTTTCAAGGACGGCTGGCAGATCAAAGTCTTTTCATAGTCAGAGATGTGCCCTTTGGGCCTGCTGTTAAGTGAAGCAGCTTTTGCTGGAGCAAGTCAAGGGGCACATCTGTCTATGGCAAATGAGAGTAGGTCAGCGTTTTAGATCTATGAGTCAGGAGGCCTCAGCCAATGTATTAATGTCAGCCTCTATGCACCTTCACCTCTGAGTTACACTTGACACAGAGATAGATTAAATCATACTGTTCACCCTTGTCCTGACATCCTACATGGTGAGCCTGCAATATATTTAGCATTTCCACTCCCGTGAGAATTAATTGGAATACACATCCTTCTAAATGAGATTTAATTAATTCTGTACTTTAAAGTCTTTCTTTACACTTTGTGTTACACACACACACTGCTCTGTATGTTGATTTTATTTGCTACCCTTCAGTTTGTTTCCTTGTATACAGTAGCTGCAGCTTCTAATAATCAAATCTGGCACAGGGTCACTTGAGGTATATCCACTAATGCTGCAGATGATTTAGCTAATGTTGAGAGCGGAGGTTTGGGAGTAGCAGATGAGAGGCCAAGCAGACTAGGAAATTACCTATAGAAGATGCTATTGAAGCTCACAAACTTTAGTAAGAATGCAGCAGAAAAGGTTTCTAAGAGTGAAGCAGTACAGAAGGCTCTAACCCTTGTGTCACCTTTAGATTTATGACATACTGTGTGGCAAAGGATTTCACTTTGTTTGTTTGGATGTTCTGTCCTCTGCTGTTTTCCTGAAAGAAAAGACTCTGAAGCCAGCCCTAGCCCTGCTCTTTGTTGGATGTGGATACTAAACTAATACGAGACTGCCATACTGAGACAACCCTAGAGCCCCTTCAGGCCAAAAACAAACATTGCTTTACCATACAATCTTAACGTGCCCACTTGCTCATATAACTAAGGTTTGGCTCAGGATTCAGTGTGGCAGTTGTATTTTGTGATGTGGCATGCACAAGGCCAGCTTTTCAGGAGGTTGGCAGCCATAAAGATACAGTATGTTGGGTTGAATGAATTGTTCCTGCGATGGACTGGCATCCCGTCCCGGGTGCTTCACATCTTGCGCTTTCGAAGACAGGCCATGACCCTGACTTGTATGAAACAGTTAGAAAATGGATGGATGAATTTGTGTCATGAGCCACTGTATTTCTGTAAGCCATATTTTGGAAAGACTGGAAATATACACCACATACATAATATAAATAGGTGGTAATACACAACAAATTCATTGCTTTTATGTTACTTTGCAGAGAGGGTAAAAGAAACCACACAGCTGTTTTCTTAAAATTAAGGGCAGGCGAATTCTAGATGTATTGCTGAAATGGCTCAGAAGCTTACAGCCACAACACAAGAATGTATCCTGTTGTAGACCCCTCCTGGGTCCTGCTCCAATCCAGATCAGCTCCACATTAATCATTCCACTCTGTCATAGGTCAGCCCATGTTGATTTAGTTTAGTAATGGATCTGCTTTGGAATAATTTTCTCTTTTAGCACATTGGCTTCAAGTATGTATCCTGCATATAGCCAAAGTGTTAAAAACATAAGACGTAACATATACTGTTGCATTTTAAATTAAGATTTTAGTTTTTTTGTACTCATATATTGTATCCTGCATGCTTTGAGTGTTTTACAGAATTTAACAGGCATACTTCTTTGCGTTAAACTTAACATGTTTTTTAATTGAAAATATTTTAGAATAGTAATCGGTTTTCCCTGTGTAATTGTGTTATCGTTCAAAGGGGGAGTAGCGAGAGTACTTGCAATCATTGATGGACATTACAGTACAAAAACATAGATCTACCTCATATGATAATGAGACAATTTTCATTGTTTAGAGAATCAAACCATTTGGAACACAAGCTGCCATCAAGTCCTGTTTTACATTTGGTTGGTAGGTCAAATTTGTCTTTCAGCCCAGGAATAAATTAACTTCTCATACTGTTGATATAGGCACTTAATTTATGCCTTTATCAACAGGAATCATTATACAGGAATCATTGTGTTAGAATCTTTCATTGATTCAAGATTAATGAAATCTGTCCAGTGCAAAAATCAATTTTCATGTGTGTATACCTCTTTGGTTATACAGCAATTCCTGGTCTAGGACAAAACCCTTGAGTCCTCTTTTTTTTTGCTCTAATTTCTTAATAACAGACTAATTGGTTTCAGTTTTCTGTTTGAGACCTATAATTAAATTATAACCTGAATGGTTATAAAATATAACCTTTTAACCTGAATGGGTATCTGTAATTGGTATTGTATCAAACCCATATTAATTAGTGAATTTCAGAATTCACCTTCATTTAGGTGTATTAACTGTAATGGTACCCATTTTGTTTTTCCCCACAGTGAAGTGAGAAGTAAATAAAAATTAAACACATTCACTCCCTAAGGGAATGTCTGATTCTTTGTCATTCCTACGTCTATCAGTTTATCATGAGCTTATTACCTCTACCAGGGGCGTCCAGCCCTGATCCAGTCATTCTTATAACTCACCGTTAATCACCTGTTATTTATAGGTTAGGATCACTTGTTTAAACAGTTGATCAGTTAAACAATGTTTCAATGAAGGGAGCAGCAGCACCTGAAGACTGTAGGATATTCTGATTTTTCTTCTGAATGATCTTATTCTTAATTAGAAAGTGTAAGGAGAGACTGCATAAAGTTCTGTTTGCTGAAGGAGTTAAAAATAAAACACTTTAGCTGGGATATTTTTGAAAGCCAGGCCTGAGTGCAGAAATACATATGTAAAGAAGCAAGCAGATCATTTACAGGCACCAATTAGTATTGATGATTAAGCGACCTAGTTGGAGGGAAACAAAATAGAGGACACAGGGGTCCCATAGGACGAGGACTGAGAGCTTCTGGTGTACATGCTACAGACTGTAGCTTGAACACAGTCCAAAAGCAACAAGCAACCAAAAAGTATTTTTCAGACCTGTGTACACAATAATGCAACCAAAACTCCAGTTATCTAAATGCCCAGATGAGGCAGCAAAATGGAGCTCCTGTCCTGTGAGACTTTGTTTGCAGTTCCAGGTATCACACTGCTCTGCAGCTCGCCGCAGATAAGAGTGAAGGATGATGCCCTAGATTTTAATGGAAATTTCAAACTGTATGCAGCAGTAGGGTGCAGTCTTTGGCACAGAATGATGACACAACTCTCAGGCTTGAGAGGTCATCGGGAAAGATAAAGAAAAAGTGTTTCTCCCTCCTCATCCTTCTCTCTCCCCTTCTGTTTCTCTCAGCTTCCTTCCCTCTGCTTCCTTCCTGTCTCACGCCTGTGCTTTCCATTCTCTCCCCCTCCTTCGCCATTCCACTGTGTCGTGTTCGTTCTAAATGGATGTTATTTCAATGAGGAGGAAAAATGAGAGAAATCAGGATTTCTCAAAGAGTGATCATTTGTTTAAACAGTTGATCAATTAAACAATGAAGGGAGCAGCAGCACCTGAGGACTGAAGGATATTCAGATTTTTATTCCAAAGGATCTTATTTTTAAATAGAAAGTGGCACAACCAAAAATCCGAAAACCAGAGTGGAACAATCTGTTTTTCTGAAATATTCCTGCTCATGTTTTCTTTGCTGCACAGATCTATAGTTTTTTGTACTGATATGGAGCTTCTGCAGCATGTAGCTTATGTATAGAAATAATAACAAAATAGATTAATAATAATGAACTAGATTAAAAATTGATCAAATAATTTTTAGGTTAAGAATAATAATGAACTAAATCTAGATTGTGATATTTTATGTTGCAACATACTGTACATTTTCTATACACAATTGTTTTTTTCAGAAGTATGAAAACAACATCTTGTGACATCTCAGTTCATACATCTTGCCCTGGTGCGTACTGTATGTACTGTATGACATGAATCACAGGGGGCTGAACAGAAAAACTCTCCCATTTCTATGAGCTGTGTGTGATGCATGTTTCCAGATATCCACATCTTGGGTTTTTTCTCCCTAAACATTTTGAAACCTGCCTTTCTTTATTGTTTCTGCACTGTTTCAGATGGTTACTGTCTGTAGAACATCTTCACCTCTGTTGTCGAAAATAATATAAATACGGTAGGACACCAGGGCGTTTTGGACTGTGACTGACAAATGTAGCACATATAGATTCAGCCCTGCTGAATGGTGCTAAATTGTGTAGCAGGTTTATGGACATCATACAGTATTTTGTGCTCCCAGTGGCCTAGGTCTGACCTACAGCTCTTGTTTCTTGGCAAATTATTGCCGTTAAAAATTAAAATTGATATTTTATTTTTTATGGATAAATTTAGAAATATGAAGTGTAGGTCATGCAAATGCAATATATGGAATCATGGATGAGCCTGAATGCTACATTAGTAGTTTAGCCTAGCATGGTGTTCCATCAGGGAAAAGGCTGAATTGACAGAATTTCAATAAATTCTTCTTAAGGAATTCTAAAGAAAGAGAATGCTACTGTAGTTCTGTGTGCTTGCTTGGGTGGAGATAAAAGTGAAAACACCTTTGAATAGTATGTCTTCTCTGGCCTGTACATTTAGATAAAGTAGCTTTCAGCTCTAGTGGTCTAGTGTCATTAGTATATATTTATTCAGTCTCAACTACACATATTACAAAGCGGTGATTTAGAACACTGCTCTGACTACGGTGTGACTTCAGATGGTGAGAGCTGGATTGTGTAATTGAAGTTTTATTTCTGCTGAAATTTGCTAGTTAATTCGGGCAGTGGAGCCTTTTAGAGGGCAGGGACTTAAACCTGTTTAAAGATTGGAATAGTGTACTATATTGCCTTTACAACCAGATCATTTGCTTACTTCATGGCATTTTGTTGCTTTACAGCTTGACATCATGACACTTGGAAATTGCAGTTAATTAATTTTGTTATACACAACTTACTCCACAAGCAACAAGCAAAAAGATGATAAATAGATAATATGAAAAATAAAAGTGATACATTCATACTGTAAGTGGTAAACCTGTGCTGTGGAAAACCTGAATTAATTTGTTTGTTTTTGTTCTGAGTGGTTCTCTTGATTTTAGAATTAAAACACTCATCTCTGTAAATTTCAAGCAAAGACCATGAAAACTAAGACAAAAGCCATTGAAAAGTACAGATTAGGAGAAGGAGATAAAATTTACTGAAGTCTCTAAATATCCCTGTGAGCTGCTCTACTCAATCATCAAGGAATGGAAGGTGTATTACAGCACCCCGAAACCGCTAGATCAGGCAGTTCCTACAAATTGAGCAACTGGACAAGAAGGAAACTGGTGAAGGCTGCCACTGTGAGGCCAACAACTACTTTGAAAGAGCTATGAAGTTCAATGGAGCTGAAATGGGAGAAAAGCAGTCCACCACACCATATCCCGGTATCATACTATGTGGATGCTTCTCCTCTTCAGGGACTGGAAAGCATGTTAGGATTGATGGGAAATTAGACAGAGCAAATCTGTATCAGCCTGCTAAAGACCTACAGCTGAGGTGAAAATTAACCTTTCAGCAGGACACTGATCTAAAGCACAGTGATAACGTTACACAGGAGAGGTTTAAGAAAAAGAATGTGAACGTCTTTGAGAGGCCCAGTAAAAGTCCTGACTTGAATTCCATCTAGAAGCTGTGGAAAGGCTTAAAAACTGCTGTATATAAGCAGTTCCCCAAGCTTCTTAAGAGATCTTGAGCAAACCTGCCGAAAAGAATGGGCAAAAATCGTATCGCGCTTTAGCACAAAGATGGTAGAGACTTATGGCTGTGTTCACCAAATATCGAGTTCACCAGTCTGAGGACTCCACATATTTTCTTTCTTTTTAGTTTTTGCTGGCATTTACTGTCACTTAACTTAGATGGAATTGAATAACATTAAGTTTAAACAAATGTGTATGCATCATTTTGTAATTTCACAAAATGGGTTACTGTAGGAAGAGTCTGAATGTTTTTCAAGGGAAGATAGACCTACAGTATATGCAGTATACTGTATATAAAGACTCTGTAAAGATTCATACGGCTGGGTATGAAGATACTAAATTGTGTGTGTTTAGGAAAGAAATCTGGGGGCCGAGAATTATGGCATTTTGTCACTGCTTTATTGACAAAGGCGGTCAGGTGGGAACAGTTAAATTCAGACATGATTTTGTCTGCATTTATTTTTATATGCTTTATTTGGCATTGAAGTTGAATATATCTGTAAGAACATATTGCTTAAAACATTACTACTGTATATCACAAAGTGACTATCCAAAAGCAAAAATACAGACCTAAGAAAGGTTATCGATCTTTTATGATCTTTAAATCCAGCCATCCACTTTCTAACCAGTTCTGTCTATTCAGGGTCACAGGAAAGCTGGACCCTCTCCAGTTAGGAGTAGGCACAAGGCAGGGTTGCATCCAGGACAGGGGTTCAGACAGAAAGACACTAACGCAGACATGCACTTCTCTCACACCAGGGCCAGTTTTCCCAGAAGCCAAGTAACCTACCAGTATGTTTTTGGACTGCTGGAAGAAACCAGAGTACCTAGAGGAAAGCCACACGAACACGGGGAGAACATACAAACTCCACACAGACAGCACCCCAGGTCCATAACAGAACCCAGGGCCCCAGCACTGCGAGGCAGCAATGTTAACCACTGCGCCATGTCTACGGGCTCCTCAGACTGTGGTCTATTGCTCACGTAAATTAAGTCACTTTTGGTCTATCAGTACTACTGGGTTTAAAGTTAACACTTTAAAACCAACATTCAGCATTTCTTATGTAAGTGTCTACTGTATGTCACTAACACACCAACTTTTCACAAAGTTTGTGTCTTCCACTTCATGGTTTCCGAGGTCACAATAATGGATTCCACCATGCAGCTGGAATATGGCTTGTTTTTTTCATAGAGTGACTTGACAACTTATGCACATTATGCCAACAGTCATGTAAGTTTTAAAAGTTTGTTTCTTTTTAAACAGCACACCAATTAAAAATCATAACACTAAAATCGAAAAGCCACAGTGTAGAAATGAAGAAATTGGAATCTTTTTTTTCTCTCTGCTGGGTACTGAACAGACCCTGCTTAACTTCTGGTGGAGTTAGACATTTATGCTAAATAAATAACCCATTTTGCATTTGTGTGGTGGGAGGGTAGTTTATTTTCAGCTGCCCAAGCTGTCAGCTTGGCATGATATCTGAAGGAAAATGACTTAGAGCCAAAATAGTTTACCATCAATTGCAGCTTTCATAGCTTTGTGCCATTTTCTTCTGTTGAGCCAAGTTTCCAAGTGCATGGTCCCAGCCTCAGTTAAAACAGTGATGCTGTCACACAGGCGGTTGCCCATAAAACACTGTTACTGGCCTACATGACTACATAAAAAAACAAGTTTCATCATGGAGACTTCCAGTGAAAATATTGTAGCGCCCTCGCCCGGTGGTGAGGAGGAAATGCACCTAGGCACTCAGGGTACCGCAAAGCAGGCTGGGAGTTGTAGGCGGGGGGAGGCTGAGGGTCCACACGATAAACAGCAACTGACCCTGCTCGTGTAAATAGATTTATTTTAGTTTAAGTGTCCTGTGTAGCTTAGTAAGTGTGTCGTTTTCTGTTAACGAGTTACCACCCGAAACCTGTGTACGTGTTCTGTCGGCCCCCTTATGTGTGTGTAAATCCTGTGGTTGGTGTTGTTGTAAAAGGAGACTTAACGCAGTTGCTTGTTTTCCTGTCTCGTCCCCACTTGTCCTTTGTCCTGCGTAAACTTGAAAGCGCTACAATATACAGAGTTACAGGGAAGAGCCGGGGCAGATTCAACCCATACTGCCATTGCGTCAGGAGCAAGTTTCCGACGGCCCTGCCTTAGAGAGACTCTTTCAAACATATGTGGTGTTAAAAGTAGGTTGGCACTGAAACATTCTGCCAGAACAAAACACCTGTCCCATTCTGCTGCTGCACCTGCTCCCTCCTTGAAGTGACTGATGAATAATGTACGGCGCATACTCCACTCTGGGGACAAAGTCACCTTTTTGCTGTTTGAACTGGCTTCTGTAAATGAAGTCTTGCCTCCTCTGCGTAATCCCAAAGCCCCATCCCTGGAGGGGAGTGGGGGGGAGTCTTTAGATGAAGCAATGGGCTGAGCAAAAGTTTGACAATGTCCAGCCCAGGTACAAGGCAGACCTTTCTCCCGATTTACATCCAGAATGTCTATAAAGCTTGGTTTTAGGTTATGTATAGATCTAGTTTCTTTGTCACCTCTCCCCATGTTTTTGTGAGACCCCTTTTGAAAGATGCTAGTAAATAATTTTTAGACACTGAAAAGCATCAGTGGTGTGCTAGCGTTTTGGTACGACAGGTTGTAACGACGTGGCAAGGTGAAAAATAGCCACGTTTGACAGAGCTCACAAGCAGGTCTCAGGAAGCAGTAAGGCAGAAAGTACTGCAACTAACAAGTGCCTTAAAAATCAAACATACTGTAGAAAAGCAAAATAAACCCAACACTCAGGGCTGAAAAGCGGTAGTGACTGGAAACAGGGGGAGCGCTGAAACTAGCAAGCAAATGAGGAGATGATAACATGTGATAGCAAATGCACAGCAGCTCAGCTAATGACAGAGCCCTGAGTGAAGGGCGAGGGAAGTATCTAAGGAAAATTGAAGTAATAATGAAATAATAATACTTTAATTAGTTGCCCGCTGTGAAAATCTGCCTGAGCATGTTCAAACAGCACCTGGAGAAGTGCTGTCCTGCGTGTGTATGTGGGACCGATCACCGGTGTCCACTCGGGCATGACACAGGTATATTAAAAGACATCTTACACTTGTTTAACATTTGCCACTTGCAAAACAAAATTTGTTTTAACTTAATAGTACAGCCTTCCATTGTTTTTTTTTCCAGTGACAAAGTACAAATTATCAGTTATGCTTTGAAATTAAAGTGTCAGATGAATAATACAACTTCCTGTCAATAACCAGCTCACTAAGTTTTGGTGGAGAGGGAGACCTGTGTATTAGAGTTTGGTTTTGATCAGAAGAGCCATTAATTTGCCCAGATTATGGCAGGATTGTTCTTGGGTCTAATTATAATAGAGATTGTAACATTGTGGGAGTGGGAGGAGCCGTGGCGAACACCGGTAAAAAGTCAACGCCCCTAACTGAGGGACAGAAACACCTGTGTGAGGTTAGCAAGAACCGAAAATAACACAACACAAAACAAAACAAAAAGCAAAAAGAAACATGCCATCGCGACATCTAGGCTGGACTTACCCTACTGTACGTAAAGGGGTCCAGCCTGGGAAAAAAACTGCTTAGCACAGCGGTGACCAGGCTTCACTGACTCAATTTAATGGGGTCCGTTTTGGGAAACCAGGGAGTGCAAGGCCAAAACAAAATAATACCTTCATGTGTGGAAATGGTCAGCCTGCCCCGGAAGAGACACGGGATGGAATAGGCAAAAAGAAAAAGAAAATAAAAAGAAGAAAAATGATGGCCTTACGCTGGTACAATCCCTTCCAGGACCGCCGGTGAAATGATCCTCCCCTTCCGGGGTTGCCCTGCCCATTCCTTCCAGGGGTGGTCAGTGTGCTTTTAAAGAGCCCTCACAGCTGTGGTTCATCCTCAAGCAACTAGAACACCTGTGACTATATTCAAGTTATTTATGAGTCTGATTTTACTGGAGACTTCTCTGGCCGTTATAACGTGCCCTGTGGACTGCTGTCCTGTTGTGCCTTACACTTTCAAGATGTGCTTCAGGTGGTTTAAGCTTAAAAGGACTAAGCATTATTCTGATCATGGATGGATGTGTACTGTGATATTTCTGAAGTTACATTTGTCAAATAAATAAAAGATTCACCACCGTTGATTTGTTTTTTTCTGCATGTTGTAAATGTAATATAAAGTACAGTGTCAAAATATAAACACTTAGCAAAAATGAGTCAGCAAAAGCAATAAGCTTGCTTTGCATCTGACATTGTGAACTTTACTTCTCATTTTTAACCATAGATGTTCTGCTTTTAGAAATTGGTTGAAACATTGATCAGAGATCAATGAAGTGATCAGTGAAGTGAATTCTTCAAAGGAATGTAAAAAATGTATTTAAAAAATTCAAGAAATTACTTTTTCAAATGTTGTTCAGTTTTACATACTGTAATTATATATAATTCAGCATATTTGGTAGGTTAAAATGAAACTAGATTAAGGTTTAAACTTCCTGTTTATCACAGGCTACTGAATGGGAATATAAACATACTGTATGAGTAGTGTTTTGTACTTACAGTAGCTACAACTTTTGGGGTAGGCGTCAGTTAGAAAAATAAATAGTACAGTATAAAGATTTCCCATTGGAAAAAGTCTGCACCCATCTATCTTAAAACTTTTAAGATTTGCTTGAATCTTATATCACAATATCTTAGGTAAACTATGAGGAGTACAACCATTAACCTGATTAAAGTCAAAGGTTTACAGATTTCCTAACCCTAACTTGAACCCTGTCTCTAGGGTTTTTCTAACCCTAGATACTGTGCTGAAACACAGTTTGAAATACCAATCCAAGATATAAGTGAAAGCAATAGAAATCCATCGTAAGCACTTGAAATATAGCATTGGTCCTTCAAAAGACAATCACACAAATTGTTTTAAATCAAATTATCAAAAACTCTGGTTCAAATATGTTTCAGAATTATCCTTAGTACAGCATATTTGGTAGGTTAAAACTGAAGTTAGTTAGGGTTAAACTTCCCCTTAAACTTAAACTAATGATAATGTTACATCTGCATTTTAAATGGTAAGATAAAAATAGTATGAGTGGTGTTTTACACTTAACAATTAATTTTGGGTTAGGCGTCACTTTGGGGGAATAAATGATATATTATCTTCCCCTAGGCAAAAGGTTACATCCCACTACTATAAAACATTTAAGATGTGCTTCAGTCTTATATCAAACTGTCTTAGTCATACCATGAGAAATGTAACCATTACCCCAAATAAAGTAACTGATTTACAGTTTTTCTAACCCTAACCCCATGCAGACACCTTTTCTAAACTTTGAATCTGTGGTCATTAACTCTGGTTGAAATACTAATCTAAGATATCAGCAAAAGTGTTAGAGCCATGTCGTTGTTGTGACTACGAGCTCTGGCAGGACATCCATTCCACCTGTGTGCAGTTAACCTCTACACCTGTCTCATGAGAGACAGGGTATTTAAGACCAGGCTCCTGTCAACTCCTTGCTCAGTCTTAGAGTTTGTGTTCAGTCTTTCACCCTCTTGTCTCGGCATGTTTGTCTTTATATGCAATCGACTTTTGACCCGTCCCACTTGGGGTGTGGTCCCAACTTGCACCCCTGTCTTCTCAGATGTGCTTCCCTTGCCAGCATTGGGCAGTGTTCTGGTAGCAGATGTTTTCATGTGTACTGATCAATTCATAACTTACTCGTCTACTGCTCAGCATGATCCCTCTAGCTGAATGATAACTAATGGAATGCAACTTGCTCCGGGCCTAGACAAATCATTTTGGAGGCTGTTCTTGCTAAACTACTTATTTTGTGAAAGAAGGGAAAGCAACGACATTAAATCAGGCAGAAAACATGCAATAGGGTAGCAAAAAAACAGTAAAGGTACTTCTTTAAACATTTTTTTTATCTCAGCAATTGACCTGTTTTTAAGATGTGTATAGCTGAAGTCAATAAGGGTTTTGCACTGAGGTTAACACCACCTGATTAAACAGTGTTTAATCAAATTTGAACTAGTTAAAATGTGGAAATGCCTAATGCTAATGTGCATAACCATGTGCATAACTAGTCTTTAAAGTTTTTAGAGCAATGCTTAATAGAAGCCACACTGGAGAATCACAAGTACAAAAGATAAGAGATCTGCAGAGCAAAAAAAAATATCTGGGCTATTGAAAGAATACTGATGTATGATTATGCTAATGATGGAGTTTCATGTGATTTGGTAACGTCGCTTCTGTTTGTTCAGTATATCTGTACCAAATCTGCATTTTCAAGTTTTAGTCATAGTCTGAAGTTACACTGAGAATAATATGACAATTATACTGTTTGACACAGTCTGTCTGAATTCACTCGTCGCTGCTTGCAGTGTTTCCAAAGTGCAGCAGTGAACAAATATGCTACTAGTGCAAGATGTACATAGACCCTAACTTCCTAGAGCCCTTCTAGGGGATGAGGGTCTCTTTTTCAGAGAGAATACCACAATTTTCCCTACTGAGCACAGGTGTAGTTGCTTCCATTGTGAACATTCTGACAGTCCTGTCTTTTCAATGTAATTCTGTGTTATTGTTTCTACACAGATAAAAATAATATGGGATACAGAGTCCAAATATTACCCTTACAGTTGTGAAAGTTTTTTTTCAGATACTGTATGTCTGAAACTCAACATGTAAGAAAGCTGTGTTTAAAGTATCTCTCTCTATATATTCCACACAGACTTTGTAATTTGAATTGTATAAATTTGCCGTTAAGAGCATTTAATTAGTAAAAAATCCAAAACATTGTAATTCAGATTATTGGTTTCACATACAGCATGCTTTTTTAGCCATATCAATAAAACTAATTTCAAGTAAAACCTTGCATTATTCATACTTGAAAGTCATTATTTTATTCACATGCTGTCAGTGATAATAATGGTAAATTTTATTTTTAGTAATGATAAGAAAGGAGACAGGCAGAATATTTCATAGGATATTACAGGAGGCTTTTGTCTTCTTAATTATTATACTCAATGTTCTCATCTGACTCTTGAGCATAGTAATAACAGGAATTAGGAGAATTGGCTATTTTATTAATATTAACTCTCTAGCACTGACATATTATCCTATACCGAAATACATAAATGCCTGTTTTGAGAGCAAGACATTCAAGGCAAGTAAAATCCAGAGACATATGTTAATGTGAACAGCTAGTCTGCATCTCACTCTGTCAAAGATCTTATCTTCAGATCTGCAGAGATTTCACCAGTGTCAGGCTCTGGTTCGTGAAAGAGAACTGCACATTGTTGGTTGTGATGTCCATGTTGTTGACAGAAATACAGCAGTACAATTGCTATGGGCTTCATCACCAAAACACACAGCAGCTGCTGTTTATAAATTTTCTTTTAATGGACAGTATAACTCCCCTTGGTTATCCAAGACTGGTAGACAGGATCCTCAGAGAAACAATTGACACTGTTGTGCCAAACAAAGGGCATCGGCTGAGAGTTGAAAGTCGCCTTTATTTCATATGCATATGGGAGTCTTGCTCTTGTACGCATGACTCAAAAGATAACACTTAGAGTGCTCCTTTACCCAGTGAAACAAACGATACAAGATGCACTCCCACATGAATCTCTCCTTGCATTGTGGCTATATACTGTATGGTCATTCTAGAAAGCTGACCAGTACATATATTTTCTTTACTGCTGGCTTGCGTGACAAGCAGCCCCTTCTGTTGAATAGACCATTAGTTCCAGGAGAGGTCATTATCCCTGAGAGCTATGCCAGCTATGCATAAAGATACAATGTGGCTTTATTATCTTTTGAGACAAGACATCCTGAGACAGAATTAGTAAAATACAGGTACAGAAATACATACCCAACAAAATATACTACAAACCTTTAGTAAAAACTTTTAGTTAATTCCCTCAACACTGATCACATAGTAAGGGATTGTGACTCTGACATTTCTGTAAAATCACTGGACAGTTTTGGGAGATAATAAGTTATGTCAAAGTGTATGAAGAAGAAATACACTTTAAATACACTTTAAAAAAACAATCCCAAAACATAATATTCCAAATAATTGTAACAAAAGAAAAAAAGGCTGAAGTAAATATTGGTACTATATGTTTTGTCTTTTAAATGGAATGTATACGGCAGGGGGTCCAATAATGGATTACCTGTTCTTACTTTTTGACATAAATCTGAAGGCCAAACGTTTGTTAAAGAAGAGCTCATAATACACAGATTCACCACTACAGCAAACAAGAGGCATGTTCCCTTTAGCTTTAGATATGACTTCGTATCTACAGTAGGTATGTACTGTATATTTAAAATAACCTTGTGTGCAGCAGTGATATAGTGAGATTTATCAAACAGCATTTTTTTCAATTAGTCTATCCAATTTTCAATTAGTTCTGTTAATTATTATGGAAAAGACCTTATTGCATTCTTTTTGATAATGCGTAATGACATTTTCTATAAATAAAATAGCATGCTGCCACAGGCTGGCAAAAGACCTAAGAATGCTTTGACAGCTTTGTGCTGAAGCTGCCAGTACACAGTCCCTTACCTGGATTAAAAGGGTTTAACTCTAGGGAAATTAATTAATTTCTGGCTTGTTTTCTCTGGGAGCTACAACTCTGATCCTTGCCAGTGATATGATGTGCATAGGCCTGAAGTAATGGAGGATTAGTGGAATTTACAGAGAATGTCTCCTCAACTAATTTTGGGTATAGGCCAAGCCTAGAGTGCACTGTAGAACCTCATCTGCATTAAGGCACATGTGTTAACCTATCACATTCAATAAGTGCTCAAAGGCAGAAGAGATATGAAAATGCCTAATAATTGAGAAAAATGAAATGGTAGGTGCAGCAGATCAAATAGGAATACATTTGTAGAAGATGTTAAACACATGGACTGTCTATATCTATATATAGGAATTAGCGAAAAGATCATTCCTAATGCAAGAAATTGTAAAGGGTTAATAAAGTGATGATGTTATGTTATCCTTTTTTAGCAACAGTCTATCAAGGTGTTTCAATGCAGTGTTTATATATTTAACTTACTGTATGTGAAACATATTCACATTAAACAATGAGTGCATACTCTAAGTATTATTTTGTATGTACAGTATAGCTGCACTGCAGCAGATATGCTTTTGCAGTTTCCATTTGGCTTGAAAAGTGATCCATTATCACTCAGAAAGCTTGCCCCATGTTGTTCAGCATGTAGTTGAGATCTGTGTCACTTTGAAGGCAGGGCCCTGTGCTGGTGCATTTAGCCAGGCTACCACTATCATTACTGCACAGCCTCCTGATAGCTCCTAAACTGCTGTCTGAGTAGTCATGTGGAAAATGGGTGCTGACCCTGTTAGTTTTGCCTTTCAATCTTGGCTACATTTTAAATATAGGAGAGGATGCAGTTGGACATTGAGAGAGTTTCCATGGCTTTACAATGTGTGGCCAACTAGTTTACTTAAAAATATGAACCTTTTGATTTGTCTGATCGGTATAGCGTGTTACAGAGGGATTTCTGTGTGTTATGTTAATGCTATTTTGTCTGTACCTGTCCTGAACCCTGGGTGCTTTCTCTGGACAGCAACTTCTGCTGCTTCACAGTAGTGCAGCACCCAGCTGAGTGATGCACGGCTGGCATTATACAATCCCACTAAACAGCAGGTCAGGTGGAGAAGTGAAAATCGGCTTCTCCAAATAAATTAAGGTTGAGCTATGCAACCCCAAAGTGGAATTCAGTCAGTACACTACTGTATGTAACACTTGCAGCTAGTGCCAAGGGATCTTTAATGACCAAGCAATCAGGACCTCACTTTAACTCATTATTCAAAAGGCTATATTTCCTACAACACGGTGGCCCTGGTCATTATGCTGGGGCATTAAAGTAGAAAGTCTCCAGGGGGTGCTCCAATAGGTGTCAGTCCCCGAATCTAGATCTGGTGTAGTCCAAGAGCAGTATAATACACGACACAGGTTACAAAATCTCATTACCCATAACACTTCCTTTCATTAGCCATCCGCACTGTGACTTATGGTACTTGTACACCACTGTCCTGCAGGAGCTCCAGAATGGCATCAGGCACCAGCAGGCTCTGGTCTCATCACTGAATGCCACCGGGGAGGAGATCGCCCAGCAGTCGACATCGGAAGACGCCATCCTTTTCAAGGAGAGACTGACGGGAGTCAACGTGCGCTGGGAGGAGGTCTGCCGGCAGGTGGCCGAGAGGAGGAGGAGGTAGGAGTTACAGGAAAAAATTCCCACGTTCTCTTTGACAGGATTTACAGGATGGCCCATCGTGAGTTATCCTCATAACAGTAGGCATTCCCTGTATTTTTCCTGACCTGAAAGACAAAGGCAATTAAATGTTTAATTTAATTAAAAAATAAATAAACATGGTCACTGTTATAAACCATAAACGAATGTGCATGTGTATGTAATTTTGACACTGCACAGCAATTCAAAAGATCCTGTAGTTGCAGATATAATGGCTGGAAAAGCATTTAAATGTACACATGCCAATTGTTGCAGTATATTCATAACAATATCTGAATCGGACCATTATGGTTTTAATTGAAAGCAGTTTTACAGCTACTTGCCTTAACTATCTAGTTTTTGGAGTACACCTCTTACTTTTTCCATCAGATATCACTGTGCAAACTGGTGAAACTTTATGTTATTACCTCCTAGAGGGAATTCCACAACACCTTACAATCTTCCTGGGAAAAGGAATAACGGTTCCTCAAACTTGCTTGTTAAACACTTGTGTAGTAAATACTGTAATTAAGCAATATCCACTGTATGGTGTGTACAATACAGTGTACCTAATCACATCTTGTAAGTGCAGTAGAGAGCTGAAGGTTATTTTTTCACAGACCTGTTTTTATTAGGCATTTTGACATCTCCTCCTCCCATGACGTTTTCTCAGTGCAAATGAATAAAATGACACATTGAGATTGTTTGGGCCAAAGACAGCTCCCTCCAAAAGGCACAGCGTGTAGATGAGGTATCAGGCAGACTGTCAAGAGATGTTTTCAGAAGCTTCATGTTTAATTTTCAGCTTGTCTGCTGTCAGATGTCATTGCCAGTGGCTTAGTAAGAGAAATTGTATAGATTTGAAAAGGAAAAGGTTTAAAGAGCTCTTCATGTAGAAATGAAACCATGTTCATTTTGGAGAATAGAGTCATGTTCAGGAACCTTCATCCAGCAGTAGAATCTGAGCTTTCAGAAAGGCAGGCTTACTGAGGCAATAGTGCTGGCATCCTCCCGCCTGCCTTATTGTGTCATCCAACATAATTAAAGATCTCACTTAAGTGCATCCGTTAATGTTAAATAATATAATATTTAGCTGTTTCTAAAATAGGATTTTCAGCCAGAAAAAGATGTCCTTTTAAAGCATTTACTTTACACGTAAAAGCTGATAGAAGTAATCTTAAGCACACAGTGCTGAAGTACTGCAATACACTTACCCTTGCTATTAGACCAGATATTGACAATTTTATTTTTATGGTGCAATTATAGTACCTGATCATAGTAATGTAATGACACGCTTTAGATTTAGCATTGCTTGTTAAATGTCAGAAGCTAACCAAATCCGGGTGTTGCCAGCCCTGGGATGGGAGGCTCCCAGAAAAAACAAGGTTGCTGCTCTAACTGGTGTTGGTGTGCCAGTCGGTGGCACTATTGCATCTTGTCCAGACTTTCCGAAACCAAAATCCCAATATGGACCTAGGATTCCTACACACCTGCTCGTATTAAGCTCTAAGCTCTGACTTAATATGATTAATTTGAACTATTTGATTGTTTTCTACTCTTAAACATGTTGGAAGTTGCCTTTTAACTATTGCTTATTATAAGTGGCCTAAAACTCATTACTGTTTCGGTAGAAAAAAGAAACACAGAAATCTGCCTACCAAGAAACCTTTGAGTTAAATTGAGGCTTCAATTCAGTAATTAAGCTAAGACCGTGGTGGCCAGGATCACGTGGGGCTGTACATTTGAGATGGTGAGGGAAGCCCCCAATATCTGCTTTGATTGGAGTGTCCAGAAAAGTGCTATATAAGTGTAAGGATTTTTATTATTAACATGATCAGGATCAAACGTGGGTCTAAAATCTATTTTTCAAAGGCTTATCACAACTACTGCAAAATATCATAGTCAAACAGGTCAATCAGATTTGTGTAAATAGTAATTAAGGGCTGCACTGCCGTATGTATTGCCATTTTAACGTTTTTAATTTTTTTTTCACTTTTCATTACTGCTGTAAAGCTATTTTTATCTGCTTTTTAGACCCTAGTAATGCTTGTAATCCGATCACAAAATCAAGCTACTGCACAATTCTAAACACAATTAAAGTCCACAGAAACAAGATTTTGTTCCCTAGTGATTACCTCAATCCCAAACATTGTTCAATTTGATTTATTTTATGTTATCTTAGTGTACTCCTATTTTAAAAAATAAAAATAAGAAATGTAATTGATGTGCTTAAATCTGATTTGTGAGCTGTCATATCTTGTGTTTCAAAGTGGAATTTTATATTTTGATGAGGAAGGAAGGCCACAGATTTGATTTTGTATGTATTGGTCTGTCATGGGCATCATTAATGTCATAATGATGAATGAAGACTGGGACCTGATGTCTGAATTAAAATATCAAATATCAACCTACTGAGTACATCAGAAAGATAAAATGAGAATACATTGGTAATGGGTAACCTTTAGATTATTGACAGCTGTTGAGGTTAATCATATTTCTTTAAACATGTTTTTTTTTAATAGACAACAAAATGAAACATATGCTGTTTGGATAAATTCAAAGCAAGTATTGCTTATAGAGACTTTATGAAAACGTTTTTTGAGTAAAAAGATGTTGTCTGTTGCATGGATTTAAGCTATCCATGATTTAAGTAATTCTGAACCATTACCCTTAAGGTCAGTTTTGAAGGCATGCAACACCAAGAGTTCCCTTAAAAGAACTTTGTGTGTGACCCCATGTGAGTGTGGGTATCCAGTCACAAATATATTCTATATTTTATATTGTTTGTAATCTATATATTCTGTAAACATGCAATATGAATATCAAGAAGGTATCTCCTTTTTAGGTATTGTAGATATTGACCTACTGGAGTGAAGCTGTGATACAATTACTACCTCAAGCAAACAGCATTTTTTTAGGGCCCAAAACCGTGTTGTGTACATTATAGTGCCTCCATGTTTGGTGTGAAATATTGCCATTAATAATAATGAAACACTGAAGAATTACCTCTATAAATAATATTTTCTACACATATAGTATCATTGCTGGTGTCTTTGGCATGACTGCTTACCACAATTCTTCATTTCTGATTAATAATCAAGAAAAAGGATTTAATTTTTTTTTGCTTAACATTTTGAAATAAAATACTTATATAAAAATACCACTCAAGGGTATTCAAAATGGTTTAAAATGGCGATTGAGCATGTGTCTAATGCACTTTGTTTAGAAAAAATTCAAAATAATAAGGGACTTTTGCATTTTTATATCCATACAGTTTTCTAACCCATTTGTTACTGTATTATTATATTGTTATTATGTTATATTTTGTTATTGTTATAAGTATTATTATACTGCTATTATAATTGTTATTATGTTATTATTATGTTGTAAGAGTGAATGTTGTTTTCAATACACCTGCTGTTTCATTTACTTAAAATTTGTTATCTGCTTCTATGAAACAATAGTTCAGCACCTACACTTTTCAAGAAATCTCCAGAAGAAAGGAATAAGGGTACAAAGTGAATAACCTACAAAGGAATAGGCAGCTCCAGTCCTTAAGGGCTTGGTTTCTGCAAGATTGTGAGGCACCTTTCAAGCAAGACCTGATTAAGACCTGCAAAACACAACTGATTCGCCTACTTATCCAATGAAATCAGAAACTAATGTGACACCTGATGACTGGAGTTCCTCACCTCTGATCAAGAGAATACCTGCTAAATTAACAACTTTTGAAAAACATTTCCAATGTGTACAGTATTTAGTTTTCTTAATCCATGGTCGTTCTGGAATTTCTACATGCAAAATAGCATTTTCTGAAGTTTGCCTCAGAATGTATTTATTCCAAATTGTTTCAGAGTATAAGAATGTTTACACATGTTATGGCACCATGTGACTCATCTGCCTTGTTTGGAACCTAACAGCTAACTGTCCCAAGGCTCTCAACCAGCTACTGTATTTCTTGAAAGATGCCAGGGTATCGGCCTCAACGCCATGCTGGGAGAGAATGTTCCACCTTCCCTTAACACTTAAAGAGTTAAAGAGTAGAACGGTTTAGCTCTTTAAGCCTTTAAGTTTCTTGTTCATTAACAAATATTTAATTCACTTTCATTTAGTATTACTTAGATGTGTCACGATCGTAAACCCCTACTCTTTTTACGAACAATGAACTCCAGCCGTTCATTGTTCAGTACTCATTCCCTGCACCTGCCTCTGGTTCCTGCCCCCCCCGTCCTATAAATGCTGGGCGCTCACTCTCTTCCAGGCTCTGCATTGGTTCCCGTACCAGGTGAGTCAAGCTTTTAAGTCCCTGTTCCTGCCGGTTCCGACCCGGTTCCCATTTTTATTCTGTTCATCTTGGATGGACCGCCCGGTTTTGGATTTTCGCCTTCTCTTGGATTCCCCCTTGGACTTATTTCTGGATTGTTTGCCTCGGCCACACCTCCCCCGAACACCAGTGCACCATGGACACGCCCCCTGTTTTCATTCCCGACTCCCGCATGCTTTTTTCCCCGTGTTTTCCTCACTCATCCCCGGATTGTGTCGTCTGCATAGGGTCCGGAAAGAACGCTTTCGTTACAGTATCTTTTTGAATGGTTTTGTACTACTGTTATATGTTTATGAGAATTTACACTGTAAAATGATCTGGGGCTTTTATTGTTGTAGTATGTTGTTACTAATACACTGTGAAAGAGTTTTGCTGTTTGGGTACAGAATGTTAAAAATTTGCTTTCCCTTTCATGCATACTATTCAGTGGCTTTGAGGAGTAGTAGAAAAAATGTGAAACAAGCAGTAATTAAATTAAGGCTGCTTTGATAAACATTCAAGGAGAAAATGGTCTTATGATGGGTTTTTGTTGATTTTTATAAAATTATTTAAATAAATCTGTTCTGAACGGAAAATTCATTGAGATTACATTAGAAAATGCAAGGGAAAAAATACGATTCCCCGAAGAATTTAAAGTCAGTTTTTATGGAATTTCATAAATGACAACATGGTTTTGAAGACAAAAGAGGGCTAGAACAATGTTTTTGACATTAGTCGCAGCAGCTTCGTTTTACCAGAATCTTCACAGATACAGAAGCCTCTAAAATCTCAACCATTTAACATAAAAGATTTTATATTAATGTGAAGTAATGCACACTTAGCTCTAACTGTTGTAATAGCTCTGTGTGAAATTACCATTGGAGATGCTGGTTGTAGTTGGAATCTGAAGGACATGAAAGATGAGGGAAAGTGTCAGCTTTGCTCTGAGAGCTTATGAAGGACCCCACACATTCTCAAGGCTCGGTATTCAGAAGTAGAAACTGTCACAAAGCGTTTTTCAGGACCCTATGCAGACAGCAGAATCCAGATGGAGAGAGACAAACACGGGGAATAAAGACTGGGATCGGGGCTGGAAGAAGAACAGGGGGGGCGTGTCGACGGTGCGCTGGTGCCCAGGGGGGGCGTGGTCCAAGGCAAACAAGTCCGAAGGGAGTCCATAGGGTAATCCATTCATGACAGAGACATGACAGAAGATAAATGCCGGGCAGGATCTGTCGAAGTGTCGTGGAATTAGAGGGGGTAACGAGGCCAGGCACTCCAAGCCCCAGCCCCAGATGGTCAGGAAGCTGTTGAGAAGCCGATGCCGTCGAGCCACTCCTGGACTCGCTGGTAGGCAGGCTTCCGGGCGTCCATCTGCTAAAACTGAGCCTGGAATGGTGGGAGTGTCTGGCTTTTGTAGGGAAGGGCTAGAACAGGAGGCAGGTGCAAAAAATCACTACAAACAAGAAAGAGCCGGAGCGTCCTTAAGAGGAGGGGCTTACGATCGTGACAGAAACCTTTTTATCTTTTACAGTAGATTCTTTCAAGAATTGCTTCATGCTAAGATTAACCTGTCAGGGGCTGTACAGTGCTGGACGGAGAGGGTTAACAGCTCTGTGTCAAGAAAGCCTTTTATCTGAAAGTAAAGTTTCACAGCTCTGCGTTCTTGGGGCACTTTTGACCTATCATTCATAGGATTTTTTTCTAACCTGGCAAAGTTTCTGTGATGGAAAAACACAAAAACTACAATTTATTTTGCATCAGGACCTGTTTCCTTCAATGTGCTTAGGAGGGGCATGTTTTTCCATTGAATCCAGTGAATTCGCAAGAAATTGCAGTACTCTAAAACTGCTTGTTTTGTATTACATTTGATTGAGCACCAAGTATCCATCCATTTTCTATGCACTTCATTCAATAAAGGGTCACGGAGGCCTATCTTGGCAAGCAGTACTACTGTAAATATATTTTCATTTTTTTTGTAAAATACCGAGAATCACATTGTCTGTTAAAACCGGTTTGCTCTAGAGGATACATTTTTTGCACAATACTGCGTAAACATTTTGTCTCTGCTTCAAATGCCTTTATAGTCTTCATTAGTGAGATCCCAGAATATTTTTATGTCTTTTGGTGCACATTGAAGGTGGGAGTGTGATAAATGCAGTAGCTTTAATTATATGTACAAATTGGCAGTTTAACATTTTAACTATCTATAATTCATAATAATGCTATTTTAATATCTGTACAGTTAAATATTCCAAATACACGTAGTCTGTTAACTATATTATTGTACTGTTATTTCTGTATAATTGGTTTTAATTTATCCTGATTTGTTTGATTAAGGATAAATAAGATAAAGACTGTTTAGTGAACAAGAAGTGTACCTACCGTGCTGTATGGGGCTGAAATATGGGAAACATGCAGGAGACACTTAAAAGGACTTGACTCACTGGTGCTGTTTGCAGAAGATTTTACTATCAAGTGGAGTTTCTCTCCCTAGAAAGCAGCACAAGTAGTGAAGCTCCGATCATCCTCCATCAGATCACCTGGATAGACTTCTGTCCACCAAAGAATGTTCTCTCCTCCCATTTTTGCCAAGGCAGCAATGCCAGAGGGAGACAGAAAAGGCATTTCTGAGATATGGTAAAAGCAAACATCAATTTCAGCTCCTGGGAGTTTATGGGCCCTGACTGAACCAGATGGAGAGGGGTTATCTGGGAAGAAGCCCAGCATTTTGATACCCAAAGGTGTCAGAATGGGGAAGCAAAGCAAGAGTGTTGCAGTGATTGCCATGACCACAAAGTGCAGTGCCTGACCTGATATCACTAAAGACAACACCACTGCCTGACAGCGCCTGGATCCTGGATCGCCCTTACCATTCACTGTTAGCACGGTCATCTTTGACTGCGAAGGATAATCAATAAATAAATCATACCGTTGTCCACAGACGTGAACCAGAAGAAGCCGGTGTGAAATATCTGCTATTTTGTCTATGTTATTATTTAAATCTATGCAGAAGAAATAAAATGTAAACCATGTTTTTTTCTATATGAAATTGTTGCAGTATTTTAGTCTTGTACAGAGATGCAGATGTTTTACAAATCACTTGGTAACCAAGTGAATGGATTAAGAAAGATAATAAGTGAGAAATAAATAAGAAAGAAAAGTGAAACTCAGACCAGAAGACACAAGTGGAAATGTGAAAATGTATTTACTCCTGAGAACAGGAGGCAATTCTTTCCACAAAGGGATGAGGGAACATTGCTAGCTTCTTTCAAGAAACTACTGAATGAGGACAAAATTGGAGAGTCTAAATTAAAAACAAAAAGTAAAAATCAGTGACATGATTGAATATGCAGCCAAATGTGTCTATCTGAATATTGTCAAGTCACAAATAATAAAAACGAGGCACGGTCCTGGGGGAATATATGCTAGTCACTTGACGTCATTTACTGTCAATGTCTTTTTTCACTTTTTATGGTTAAAATATATTTATTCACAAAATAGTACTGTATGTTATGATGTTATGAAGGGAATAAGTAATGAAAAAATGAAAAAGGTTTCTGCATTAATGCTAACTCTCACTGCATTATTTATACATCATACTAAATCTAAAAGTACTGTAGGTGCTTGGTTTCATGTTTCAGGAAACAAATAGATTTTGCCAATGTGTACAGTGTGTCCTTCTATCAGATCAATGTGGAAAGAGCCATTTTCATTGTGTCTGAAATAGGTTGTGACCTTCTGTCTTTATCAGGTCAGAGGAAGAGAAACATATCATCTCAGAACTGCAAGAAGACCTGAATGAGTTTCTGTCCTGGCTTGACAAGGCGGAAAGTATTGTGTCCCTTGAGCTGGAGTCTGGAGACGAACATCAGCTGAAAGATTCTCTAGAGAAAATTAAGGTAAACAAACCATTTGCACAAGAAACAGAGAAACATAGGCATGCAAATAAGATCGGTGCAGTCAGGTTTTAATTGACAAAATACTGCAATGATTATGGGAGCTAGAATAAGAAGTACATTGCATTTAACATTTAATGACTCAATTTGTAATGGTTGTAACATTTTGAACACGTATTTCAGCTTGTAATATAATATTTATGTCCAATGTTAAGATGGCGCAGAGGAATAACAATGTTTAGGTGCAAATATCTTTATTGCCAATTAACTGAATATATTATCCTTACAGTTCCCAAAGACATACAGTATGTTCATAAAATTGATGGATGGAAATACACCAATCTTTGTGACTGCCTCTGTTATCTATAAAAGAATACAAACTTGTCTTCAAGTAAACAAGCTACATCATATTTGAATGAAATATGTACTCAATATATTTTTGAGCTAGAGTTTCTGCTGTACTGCAGAAATAAAAGGTGTTATTTCAGCAAGAAATCATTGGAATTGTATGTAATGTCTTCCAATGCGTCATTGACTTGTGCACAGCTACAGTATTTTAGGAAAACAGCCTGAGCTTTTCTTATTTTACTGGATTCCCCAGTAAATATATATATATATTTCTTCTGTGGTTGATGCTGCTTGATGGCTTTAACCAGGTTGATGGGCCTTCCACAGTGGCCAGTTTTTTCAGTAAAGCAGTCATGTAACGCAGAAGCAGTCCCCCAGGTTGCTTCTCCTGGGAGGATCATGGGAGCTTCCTAGCATTTGGTTGCACTGTGGGAGTCTAGTCATGGCTTAAGGAAGTATCCTCAATGCCTTGGCAGCTACTGTACGTTTTGTAAAGTTCTTGCCAGCAACACACCTAGTCTTTCACTGAGCCATGGCATTCCTGCCATTGTGATAAAAACCAGCATCCTGTCAGATTTTCATTCATGCAGACATCCCTTTTGCACATGAGAACTGACAAGCACATATTTCTCACCAAACGTGTTATCACATCTTTTATTTGTGTTTCACACTCAGGAGGTAGCAGAATACTCAAAAAGCGGATCTTATTCAAGCAATGTTTTAGCTTGCTAGTGTTATGTAATTTTGAAGAGTGAAATATAAGTGTTGAATCTGTTTTATATATGTGTATATACATATAACGTATAATATATTACATATATTTTATATATCTATACATGTACACCACTAATCTAGTTCCTTGTGATGATATACAAGAAAATAAAAAGCAAATACTAAATGTATGTCCCTTTTCCCCCACAGTTACGAGTGGAAGAGCTACCTTCAAGAAAGAAAATATTAAAAGAATTAAATGAAAGTGGAGGGCATCCACATGGAAGCACAGCACTTCCTTCTGAAGAGCAAAGGAGACTAGAGAGTGACCTGAAACTAGTCAACAGCCGCTGGACAAAGGTAATAATTTTATTACAATAAAGGTATTAGGATGTTAAAGTTGCATTTTGTTTCTAGAAATCATTTCAAATTTTTGCTTTGAATACATTTAAGGAAATTTACTATAAGTAAGATAAGATCACTTTATTAGCCCTATACAATTTCTTGCGTTAGGAATTTGTCTTTTCTCATACCCCAGCTTGCTCTCCATGAGACACACAGATGGGGAGAGAGAAGCTTGGTGTCAGAGCGCAGGGTCAGCCATTTATACAGCACCCCTGGAGCAGCTGGGGTGAAGGGCCTTGCTCAGGGGCCCAACAGAGTAGGATTACCACAAATTTGCATACTGTTGTATGGCTGTTCTCATTTTTCCTGCAGTAAAGTTGTCACATCACACCTAGTAGGTATTATCAAAAATAATATTCATAAAACAATCCTAAAGCTATTTAAACAGTTTAAAGGGCATGTGGATGCACATTTGATTGTATACTGTATTTTCTCACTGCTCACCATCTAGTACCTTGTGGTCATCTCTCACAGACGTTTATAATCTGATATTTAAGGGTGACCCATCTGTAATGCATTCAAGAATCAATCAACTATTGGCTCAATAACAAATCTATAAGAAACAGAGGGCTGTGAGCCTTTAGGATATACTGTAAAAGGGTGCCTTATATTGGATGTGAATGTTGGTACAACTTATTATTTCTTTGAGCACAATAAAATCTTAATCATATACAGTATACTTAGTTTAAATAGTCATTTTTATCTTTAGATTTGCATAAGATAATTATGTCCTACTCAATCCTGATGCATTTTAATTGACTTCAAAACTGTATTTGAATGCCACAGTGTATTAATTTGTTAATATAAATGCAGAAGGCTTCATTTGACCCTTTGTGCTAAATTGGGGCACAATTTAGAACTGACTTTCTTGTTTCCTTTTCTAATAATTCATTAAAAATTAATATCAAAGTCTAAATCAATAAAAAAAACAATTATTTAAGCTCATTATAATTGACCTTTTAACCACAACATCCTTCTTTTTCATGCTTTACTGTTTTCCCAAGATAAGATGGCAATGCTCAGAAACCTCATTTTTAACACTCCATTTAATGGGTAGACAAAGATGGACTCTTGAGCATTGGAATAAATATTTTATCTTGCATGTATTATTGTACATCTTTAGTGTGAGCAAACTGTGCATATTGTTCTATTTGTTAGTACAATTTGGTGGAAAAGGTGCACTGTACTGTATGTGTACTGAACTGTATATTCATAAATATTAAAACATATCTTTACATAGCTTTAGCAATACTACAGGTTCAGGAGAGATGCGATACTTAGAGTGAACTCAAACCCAAGAAGTGATTTTTTTCTGGTGATGTTCCTTTGCATACACACTGTACATTGGATATCTGTGTCCAATTCTAAAGGAATCCAATGTTGAAAGCACCTTAGAAATAGTAAGTGCTCATTTTTGTCATTTGGCAGTAACTTGTCTATAGTATAGTAAACATTGTCTCAAGAGTTTGTAACCATTTAGAAACGGAATATGATGTGCTGGAATGCATCCTCCTTTCATACTGAGTGATTTTAGTTATAACCTCAGCATGTGATAGGCATCAGTCTCATCATAGAGAATTCCATTTGGCTCAGACAATTGTCATGCGATGACAAAAAAAAACTAGATTAGGAGCTTGTAAGCTTTCAAGAGAGGAGGAGGAATGATGTGACTCTTAGGTCTAATATGGATGAGACTGTTATATTGACTTTCAAGAGTCTCTGAAGAATATTTCAACTACCTTGTATGGGAGAGTAAAGTTTGTGTGGATTGGCTTACCAAAGGTACCTATGTCAGCGGCTAAAATTCAGGGTCCAACCACATATTCATCCTTTGACTTACTGTTGATAAAATAGTTAACCAAAGAGGAAGGCAAACTGGGTTACATTGCAATGCTTTGTTATGCAAGAAACCTAAAGTCCACACTGTCAAGGAAAAGAAAATCACGTAAAATATTATCTTGGAGATTGGTACTGTAATTAAAAGGGGTCTTACATTAATCTCCAGGAAAGCCACAGCTAACTTTTGCCCCACAGCACGAAAATAATCATCTTGTAAAAGGGAAAATTTAAACAAAACTAAACTGATAAAAGGCACTCCTCTTTATCTTTTGCAAAGACATCCTTTTCAGCCCCCAGGATCTCATTATAATGACCTTGTCAGTAGAAATTTGAAGGAGATCCTTTTTCCAATCACAGGTTGAAATAAGGCATATTTTTAGATTCCCGAATTCTTAGTGAACCACAGAACACGTTTGTTTTAATTAAAAGCAGAAGAAAGATGAGCTGTAATCTTTGATAGGGATGCCCTGTTAGCATAATGCTACTCTTATTTATTGAAGCGACTATGTAAGACGGAATACCTGACATTTGTGAAAGACAGAGAAGAGCCTTATACATAATAAATGTAATCAGCTGAAAAGCTGGAAAACTCTTCCAATTAAAAAACTTTTTTATGTGGTGATCCCTGTGCCTTCCTTTCTACTCTCTAGTAGACCAGCCATCTTATTGTGAGTGGAATACAGTATATTAAATGAGTCTCACAGTGTCATGTGTTGTGAGTGTGTGAGGAGAGGTTATCCCTGCACACTCTATGTCAATCAAAAATAAAAAAAATAATGAAAATTATAACCATCAATTTAAAATGTTTATGCTACATTTTTTTACATATTCTAAGTTTGCTATTGCATTATGATTGAAGAATGATTTTTTTCCCCCAGCATTTAAAGATCTTTTCCAGGAACTAAGAATTATGGACTAATCAAAATGTTATCAAGCTCAAAGCAGCTTAAGAAAACTTGCCCTCAGGAATGCACACCGAACCACAGCTTTCTGCTTTTAACAGGGAAAACATCTAGTTCTAGCTCTTGAACTTTGGAAATTGTTTTCTTAAAATAATTTGCATCAAAGTCTTCAAACTTTGCCTGCTGTTTCGTTACATTTACAATTTAAGATACAGCAGTTTCAAGTTAGTAAGCCTTCATCAAGCAGTTACTCTGGTTCACTTCTGTCTGTCCTTGAACTGTCCTTCCATTCATTGTAAAATCATTGGTTTGAAGATCTTGAGCTACCTTGTTTTAGGACGATTAAATTGCTCTGAATACTATAATGAATTCAGGATTACAGTCTACACCACAATCTTTCTTAACACCTGCTATTTCAGAAAATCTCTTTCTACCAGTGCCCCCATGTCTCTGTAACTCTAACAGCCAATGTCAAATCTGGACCTCTATCAGAAACAATTTTGTAGCACAGCACATATGGAAGGTCAAATTAATTTGAGAATTTCTCTCCCTCATTATGGGATGTTACACAAAGACAGGAAAAGACGTTTAGTAGTCTATCCAGGACCATGCTATTTCAAAATGTTTGTGAAAATAAGTGATCTGGTGGATAATAAGGTAATATAGTTTGAAGGGTATTTGTTATTGTATAAGAGATGTCATTTTGTGTGGATTACACAGCTAGAACTGGTCCGATTCAAGTCTTCTGCTCAAAATACAGGAGGTGTTACAGTAACTCTTGTACAACAAGAGACAACCCGGTGATATAAGCCATAGACAGTTGCACTAAATACTAAAGAATTAAAATACCAATGGACAAATTAATGAAATAGCAACAGAATTAAAAAAGAAAATTAACAATCAAAATTGAAAGTACTGTACATAACCACTCCAATTATTATTATTATTATTATTATTATTATTATTATTATTATTATTATTATTATTAATATTATTAATATTATAAATATTAATACATTATAAAATAAATGTAAAAAAATAATGAAATTACATTTATAGAAATTTGATAGACGCCTGGCTGACAAGATGAGTTTTAAAATTACGTTTTAAAAGTGTCAGCTGACTGTGCTGCCCTGGGATCCTCTGGCAGCCTAGTCCAAAGACCAGAGCTGTATACACTATAAGCTGCCTCTCCACAGGTCTTGGGTCTAATGCTTGGTAAAGCACTGACACAACTCAAATGCCAGTGTCAGAGGACGTGAGGGATCTGACGGGAACATACTGTACTCCGGGAGCATTTCAGACGTAGAGTAGATTCAGGTGCAAATCAAGAATCTTCAAATCAATTCTAAAACTAACTGGCAACCATTGAAGAAACTTTAAAACGGACGTGATATGTGCTCTGCTTCTGGTCTTGGTCGGCAGGCGGGCTGCTGCGTTTTCAATCAGCTGTAATTGAAGAACGAGGAGAGGACAGACCAAAAAAAATGTCTTGCTGCCACCTGGAGAAAGTGTGAAGAAGTCATTAGCTGGCCAGCTGGTGATCCCGTTTGGTTTTGTGGAAGGAAGACAAAAGGGCACTAGGCTCTGTCCATTGGTGTCCACTGATGAATTCACCGCTTGTCATACACCACATGCCAGGGCACATCACAGCAATGTAATGGGCCTCTTTCCTTTTATTGCGTTGTAAATGGATTGATAGATGAGCCCTGGGGCCAGTGAACCGTGGACTTGGAGGTTTGCAGCAAGGAGTTTATTACTGTTTAATGTTATTCCTGGTCCGATGTCAACCAAGAGAGATGAGCTAGATTATCGGAGTGTAAGCTTGGTGCCTGAGTTGGTGTTCGCCTCATTTATCCACCTTATTCTCACAGTCTCCGGCTGTACAGATGATGAAGGTTATTACAGAAGGCTGATAGAGACATTACGAAAAATGTTCCATCTTTAAAACCTTCCTTCTGAGAGCACACATAAGGCAGACACTATTTGTATGCCCCACTTTCAATATTGTCTGTCTGAAAACATTTTCTTAACTGCAGGTAGGATTTCAATCTAAAAGATACTGCTCAAAAACTATTTTAACAGTATTTAATAGATTTTTGTGATCGCTTTATACACTATTTATTAAACATCCAAGAAAAAAAAGTGTTTTGCCATTGGTGCTTTGTTGTTTTATTGAAAAAAAAAACTCTAACTTTTAATTAATTAATAATAAAAATATTGCTTACATTTATGTAGCGCTTTTCTGGACACTCCACTCAAAGCGCTTTACAGGTAATAGGGACTCCCCTCCACCACCACCAGTGTGCAGCCCCACCTGGATGATGCGCCAGTCTGCTCAGCACACACCAGCTCTCAGTGGGGAGGAGAGCAGAGTGATGAAGCCAATTCAGAGATGGGGATTATTAGGAGGCCATGATTGGTAAGGGCCAATGGGAAATTTGGCCAGGAGACTGGGGTAACACCCCTACTCTTTTCGAGAAACACCCTGGGATTTTTAATAATCACAGAGAGTCAGGACCTTGGTTTTACGTCTCATCCGAAGGACGGCACCTGTTTACAGTATAGTGTCCCCGTCACTATATTGGGGCATTAAGACCCACACAGACCGCAGGGTGAGCGCCCCCTGCTGGCCCCACTAACACCTCTTCCAGCAGCAACCTTAGTTTTTCCCAGGAGTCTCCCATCCAGGTACTGACCAGGCTCACACCTGCTGAGCTTCAGTGGGCTGCCAGTGGTGAGCTGCAGAGTGATGTGGCTGCAGGCTCTTACTGCAGACTCTTGTCTGACGCAGCCATCTACTCGAATATACACAGATGTTTGGCTTTTTATCCCTTAATTGAGATAGAGGCACCTAGATAAAAAAAATGCATTGTATGCACTTTAAAAAGATAGACAGATAGACAGACTAAGTTTAGCCCTGCCTGTCTGAGTTCAGAAGTCCTGCTGAGTCTCAGGTTTGTTCAGTGAAGACAGAAACTAATTAGACAATTCCAGTTCAAAAGATAGTAAAAAGGGAAATTGTGTAGTCTAACCACAAATAATGGCCAGAAGCATATGGGGACACATATCTGGCTCTTCCTGAAACAGATCTTTGTGAAGTGTACTCAGTTTTGTATATACAGTACAGTTCCTTGCAAAACTAATCATCCTATTACAATGATATCTCATTTTGTTTAATTACTGTACAAATTAATTATACATATTTAAGTAAAGATTTTTATTTCAAAGCTTGAATTCTCAAACAGGACAGTTTTGTGACTGCATAGAAAAATGAAAAACTAAAATATGGTGCTTGCATAAGTGTTTAAGTAATGATCGACACACAGTGTACGAGTTTTCAAAACAACTCAGTCTTAAAGTTGTAGAGAGGCATAGGAGACACTGAACACTCCTTTGTACAAAGTGAAGTCAACCATTAAGAAAAGGGAATTGGAGCGTACCACAGAGGCAATGTCTTCATCAGGGACAGCATAGGAAGAAAGAGGGTAAAGTATATAATACTGTATATATTCCAATTGATGTTGCACAGTAAATTGAATAATTATCACATTAGGGGTCATGCTGAAAACAAAATTCAGCATTCTCATTTGTTTGGAAGCTTTCACTTGAAGGAGAGAAGGTAATATCCTATATCCTAATATAAAATATCCTATTTTCTAAGTAAACTTTGTTCTTGAGCATCTGAAGTCTTGATTAATGGCCTTACTGGAAAAAAGGTGCCATTTAGCCCATGACTGTTGTATTTGTGATGTATTTTAAGATTATCATAATAGTGACATATGAGCAAACATGAGTTCTACAGTGAACAGATTTTGTCAGTTTGGCTTTTGCATTTCTGAATGTCAAAATTAATTTCTGTGCTTGTGATTACTTGGGTTTAGTTTTGTTTTACTTGGCACCTCTGTGAGATCAGAAGGAAATCATGTATTTATCCTTATGGCTCTCGGAATATATCCAGAATGGCCAGGTATCAGTGCCAAGGTATCACCCAGTGCTTTCAGATTACAATGTTTACCTGGCAAGCTGTTCCTCTTCTGTTTGGAATTAAATCTCAACAATCCCAGTTGTGTGTTCTGAAACCTTCTACTCAAATATCAATGCTGTGTTTACAAGGCTGGGTTTTGCAGTCAGAGTACACAGAGCTTCTGAATTAAAAGCCCTATTCCCTTGCTATATAAACAGAGAAATGTCAATCTAAACACCCATTCAGTTCCCTGAAGTACACTCAGCAAGTGTGACTGATGCATCTGCGATTAGTTACCATGCTCTTAATTAAACAGGTAAACGTGCCTGTTTGATGTTTATTAGGGTTTGTGGGAAGACTAAGCGGAAAAACGTAAATGAATCGGTCTCCTTGTAATTGTGAATCAGATTAATACAATCAAAGGCATTATCAATTAGGTGGTGTCGGATGCTTTAGGGGCATATTTTACAAAGCCCTTTACTCTAAACTGTCATGGTCAGGCCTCCCAGGTAACAAAAGAATAATTTTGATGTAATTCCTCAATTACATTTCCTTAAGCCTTTCTAACTTAAATATATTCCGGAAGTAAGCCGAGATCAGGCTGACGCTAACGTCTCTCCTCGTGTTGTTCCCTATCCTTACAAGAAGGAATCAGTTTCGGTATCGCAGTCCTTATGAGGATTAAAATGAATCAAATGAATCTCTACAAAGCAGAGTAGAAATGAAACCAAGCCTTTCTGCTTGCAAATCTTCAGAACTTGTCATCCGCATTTCGAAATGCTGTCCAATGTACTGTATTTGCAAATACATGGTAAATTCTCCATCAATGAATAAATCAGAATTGTCGTGTAAATATGAACCTACAAATATGTATAGTGGGAGGCACAGTGGCACAGCAATCTTGTAGCACTGTGGCCCTGGGTTCAATACCTGGGCTATCTGCGTGGAGATTACATTTTCTCCCTATGTTAGCATGGGTTTCCTTCTGGTGCTCTGCTTCCTCTCCACAGCCCAAACAATTAAATGGCTTCTGTAAAAAATGTCTCTGGTGTGAGTGTATGTGCGCCTGCCCTGCGATGGACTGGCTTCCTGCCCAAGGTGTATCCTGCCTTGCGCCCATTGCTTATTGGGTTAGGCTCTGGTTCCCCTTGTGACTCTATACTGCATGAAGTGGTTTAAAAAGTGGATAAATGGATGTATAGTCACATGGTAAGCATTACTAGATTTGTGGATTGACAACTCACAAGGACAGTAGTAATATATAGTGTTAGTAATACAGAGATGTCATGCTTGCATTTTCTGTCCCCCAATATTTAGGTGATACTTTGATATATATTTATATTCATCTTTCCACATGTATTTATAACTTACATTTCAACATGTGGTATGTCATACAGTATATGTTTAGAGTCAATATAAACTGGAGTCCGAATGAATTGCATTTTGTATTTTCTGACATGAATTAAACGTCAGTGGATGAAAAAATGTCTTAGAAATAGAAGTTCACAATCATTTAATTCTGCCATACGGACTCTATATAAATTCAAAAGGAAAATTGTAGAGATAGTGCTACTGCATGTTCCAAACGATGTCCCTTTGTAGCCAAACAGTGTAAATGTCCATGGTGCAAATTCACAGGTGTAGGTGGGATCCACATCCTCACTGAGGGACAGCAGTTAGTTCAGGTCAGACTTTGTGATTGTAGGAAGGTGCTGGCTTGTCTGTTTGTTTATTGTTTATTGATTTACATTAAATATCTGCTCAAGTATTATTAAAAATATCTACTGTAATCTTCTTTTCATACTGTACGTAAATGTTTAGCTTTTGTACAAGTGCAGGGAGGGCTGATGGCCTGATGTTATTGGGCAAACCACTGACATATCACTGTTAGCCTTGGAAGGGAGAATAGAGTTAATACAGGATGACTTTATTAAGAACTTGGCAAAGTGGTAAAGAACCTATTGATGAAATGAGTGGGCTACACTAGCCAGTGCCTCATTAGTCGTTGTTTTATATGAGTTCAGAAACTCCTTTCGAAGATGCTTCTCTCCTTAAGACTCAAGGACGTTTCCCAGTGCAGTGAAAATTAAATTGCAGAGATTTACATGAGAACCCCACATGCACAGTTCTCCGAGGAGCCCTTGTGAACTGCATGCATTTTCTTTCATGAACACTTGCCACTAACAGTCTCCTTTTAGGAAGCACAGCTCTGTGCTCGCAACAGGAAACACAGCACTTTGTAAAGAACAGAAAAACATCAATTGCTTTGAGGAACTAAAAAGATCCCACAAGTGTTTGAAGGGGGAATTGCAATCTCTTTCATTGAAAATGTGAGGGATTCCTGTTTCTAACACGATTACTTGAGAATACAGTTACAAGGAGGTTTTTTTATCTACACCTGGCCTTTCAGTTCACCTGTTGTTTCATTACAGACTTACAGTAATGACATGTCATTAATATTTCAATTCAGTATGTTGAGTAATTACATTAAGAGCACCCACAGGCAGAAGATTTATTTCAGGGGATATTTCAGGTGATAGCTAGCCCAAGCAGCGGCAGAGATCTAGAGACCTGTAAACAAAGTACTGGAGACCAAGACTTCCCACACCTTTCAAAATTACATTATGTTACCTTAGCTAATGGTTTACAGTAACTTTGTCAATTAGAATAAAAAAGCATTAATATAGATGATATTGAAATTGGCCACAAATTACCACTACTTCAACATCTTTATTCTAAAAAAATACAGCTATATCTATTTTTACTCTAAAAAGTGACTCTTGATGGACTGAACCGGCAAAAGCACCAGTTTGAAAGACAGAAAGGGCCCTCCAGTCTAGAAGGTGCTGATGTGAATCTGGCTCGTGTCTTTAGAAGACTGCCACCAGGCTTCGCCAGAACAGCAGCACAGCTGGCCAGCTGCTGATAAACAAGCAGGGTTTCTTCCTAGGCGTGTGTGAGCTGCATCTCTCCTCTGTTAGCACAGCAGCGCTGGGGGACAGACCTGCAGTGCACTTTTGGGTGAACAGACGTATTTTGATCATTTTCTCCAATCAGCTCCACTGATTGCTCAGTTCTAACCTCCACCATGACATTATCTCTCTCTTATGTAGATGAAGACATATACAGTAAGGGGGGCGAAGTGTTGTTATTGTGGAAGAATTCAGTATATTAAACTGCAAACACCTGTCCATCCATCTTCTAATCGCTTTTTGTCTAATGTTGGGTCAGGGGGGACCTCAGCAAGCTACAGGCTCGAGGCGGGGTACACCCTGGACGTGATGCTAGTCCATCACAGGGCAGACACACAGACACAAACACGCACACACTCACACCAGGGCCAATCGTCCCAGAAGCCAATTAACCTGCCAGCGTGTCTTTGGACTGTGGGAGGAAGCCAGAGCACCTAGACAAATCCCATATGAACAAGAGGAGAACATACAAACTCCACACATATAGTCCTCCAGGAATTAAACCCAGGGCCCCAGCGCTGCCAGGCAGCAATACTAACCGCTGTGCCTCCATGCCACCACTACTGTGAACATTAAAAAGTTAAAATGAGGTAATTCTAATGAAAAAATATTTCATTTTCATTGAAAGACTCATTTAATTTTTATTTTCTTACATTATCAGAAGGCTTTCTGATAAGACTTTTGGGCAGGAAATTGGTCTACAGGAATGTACTAACACATTTTAAAAAAATCCTCTAACTGAAAATTAACCTTATTCAAAAGATCTAACTATATGTTAGAGCCAAATATGTCTTGCTCCATCTTGAGACTGTAATGGAATGATGGCAATTATTCTTTCAGAACAAAGTAGAAAATATTTGAAGACAGATTCTCCCATTGTCCCAGAGGAAATGTTTGCTGAATTCTTTTACACATTTAGACAGGGTAGCTTAATCTATATTGACTGACATGGAAGAAGTGTTCCATTGCCTGTTGTCTTTTGTGTCACAACAAATTTTGAGGAATCTCTGCAGTCTAGTATGGGTTCATTATCAGTTAAATGTGATGCCATTGCTCATTTGAAATAGACTGCACTCTGAAATCCTTTCTCTTTTTGATCAATTTTAATTCTCACTTTGTTTGGACAGCCTTCAAGAGTATATTGTAATGTTTAGACTAGACGGTCTGCTGTCATTATGTCTAGAGTCCCACAGGGTTCAATTCTGCACTGTCTTTATCCATTTATTCATCTGAATGCTGCTACGTGGTCAGATTCTCTTTATGTTGGTCATATTATTATATGTTGTGATGGATATTAACTTCACAAATCTGTGTGTTAACACTGAGATTATTTGCACACTACTTTGATATTTATTTAAGTTTTTCTATTTTTACTGGTTGTACATTAGATATTAAAATTTGAATGCATTAAAATTTTCACTCCTTAATAGTGACAAGATCTAGGTAATATTTCACACACACTGCATGGTCATTGAACAAGTAGTTCAGCCACCCAGGTAAAAATGTTTGATGTTCTCCTTAACCTCAGTTTCAAGTCTGAAATGTCAGAAATGGTTTGCTTTTTTCACTTGTGTTGTAGTGCTCATTTATGACCTGTTCTACTCAAATACAGAAGCTAATTAATCCCTCTGTTTTCTCTCAGATAGACTAGTGTAATACAGTACGTTGGTTGCTGGATTTTCTAAATGTACTATCAACCGGCTGCACTATATTCAAAAGAAAACTGCTAGGCTACAATCATATTACTGCTGAATCACTAGTATTCATGCATTGATTTCTCGTAAGGTTTGCAATTTATTTTAAAATCCCCCCGAATTATAAAGCCTTCAATGATCTGTCTACCTCTACCTAAAACACTAGCTGAGTGATTGGATTTTGGTTTGCTCTGTGTAACCATAATAAGTGCTAGGGCTGTCTGTAATTCTCTAAACTATTGCATTTTCTTCCGGAGGATATGTGCCCAGACTTTGTGTATTTTTATAAGTAACTCAAAAGTTCATTGTTAAATTTACATTTCCTCCTTTTTCATATGATTGCTAATTGATATTTGTTAATTTTCTATGATGTGCTATTTTGCCTACAAGTATCTATTGTACCCCATAAGATTCTTACTTACCATGGTTCATGTTTTTTAATGATGAAGCGATCTCTCATGTTATCTCTATAAATTTGGAAAAACGGGTAAGAACTGTAATGATTTGTGAAGCTTCTCTCTCACAGGAAAGTAACACTTTTTGAAATACAAAAATGGCATGAAGCTCAGGAGGCAGAAGTCCCAGTTTGTCTGGTCTGTTTCTGTACCTCTTTCAGTTGTCGTGCTCTTGTATCACCAGGTGTCCAGAGAGCTGCCTGAGAAGCAGAAGACGACAGAAGCCCTGCTGAAGGAGTTGGTACAATTCCAGCAACATCTCAACCAGCTGGCTTTCTGGGCCTCAACTACAAAAGACCAACTAGAACTCTACCGAAAAGTGGGATTACCAGGGGCTTTTGACACAAAGGTAATCGCAGATACCGAGCTTATAGACTGTCTGCACACCTGTTCCCAAATAACTCATTTTGTGGCCTAACAGCCTGAAATCAAGACAGGCTCAATCAGAAATTAGTATTATCTCTTTTTACACATTGTAACGCATGAACTCCAAACAACAAAAAATGCTCCAACATTCTGAAACGTAGCTACAAATGAAAACTCAGACAAATGGGCTGGAAGAAATGCCCCATGCATTATACTGTGGTATTTAAAGCATGTTAAAATACACAGTATTCAATATGCTACCAAATATTTTACATGTTGAAAAATCCAAAGCTCCAAGGTGATGTAAGTATATCTGAAGAACTGTATATTTCAAGTTCACAATATGAGGTTATTATTATTAATATGACATTACAAAAACCTAAAATTCCATCCTTATAGATCCTTGTAGATAATCAATACAGCCTATCAATTATGAAAGTGAAAAATACTTTAGTCCAATGGTTTCCAGCTCACGGGGTCTGCTGGATTTTATTCAAACCGAGTTTTATATCAGTAGTACTAATTGAAAGCTCTACTTGACAAACTTTTTTCTTTAGACCTCTAGTTTGCTTGTTCATGCACTCAGTCCTACGTGAAGCAGAAATACCTTCCTTCATAGATACTATTTCCAACAGCTTCAGCTGATAGGATTTTACAATGAAATTTCCTCAATTGACTTACCCTATGACAATCTGGAGAGCTATTAATAGATTATCAAAGTAGGGTGAATAGACACTAGTGGAAATGACAGTGTGTGAGATACTTCTACAATGACATTTTTTTCCTTTTAAAGATGTCCATTTGGCTACATTTCAGGTGGCTCATATGACAGGCAGGAGATCCGAAACTCTGGAACTTTCACAGGGTTGATACCAATTAGAAATCCCCTTCAACATTATAGTAGCTGAAGGCAAATTAAAAAATTTTCCCCAAATGGAAAGCTGTAGGCTGACATGGTGTCGCAATGGTTAGCATTGCTACTTCACAGAGCTGGGGCCCTGGTTCAATTACTGGGGTGCCATCTGTGTGGTGTTTGGATGTTGTTACGAAGCGTTCTTCAGGACCCTATGCAGAGAGCACAATCTGGAAGGGAGTGAACAGACATGGGGAGGAGACGTGGAGGGCATGACAAGTGTGCACTGGTGCTCGGGGGGGCGTGGTCCAGGTGAACAAATCCGAGGGAATCTAGGGGGAAAACTGGGGAGAAGTCCAAAAGTCCAAAAACCAGGATATCGAGAAGAGACAACACGACAGAAGTTAAAAGCCGGAGCGGGATCCAGTGCAAGGACGGGGAATAAAAACGGGTAACGGGACCAAGCGCTTCATGTCCCGGACTCGGCTGGTACAGGACGCCGATAGGAGGCCTGTGCCCTCAAGCCGCGGACGTAGGGCGAATCGGTGGTAGGCGGGCCTCCGGGCATCTGTGTTCCAGTGCAGAGCCCGGAACAGAGTGAGCATCTGGCTTTTAAGGTGGGCTGAATAGGAGGCAGGTGCACAAAATCAATTAAAATGTGAAACAGCTGGAGCGCCCTTAAGAGGGAGGGATTACAATCGTGACAGATGTTCTCCCTGTGTTCACATGGATTTTCTCTGGTTGCTCCGTTTTCTTCCCACAGTCCAAAAATATGCTGGTAGGTTAATTGGCTTCTGGGAAAATTGGCCCTGGTGAGTCTGTTTGTGTCTGTGTGTGTGCCCTGCAATGGACTGGCGTCCCATACAGGGTGTATCCTGCCTTGCGCCCATTGCTGGCCAGGACAGGCTTCAGTTCCCCTGTGACCCTGAATTGGCTGAAGCACTTAAAAAAGGGATGGAATGGATGGATGGAATATGAAATCAATTAGCCTGTGATTAGGAGTGTGGCTGGAACAAAAACTAGAAAACACAGTGGTCCCAAAGGCAGGCCGTATACTGTCAGGCGTTCTCGTAGTAGCTCTTAGAGCTTCATGTGACCAATTAGGTAAATCCAACCAAGTCATTGAAACAGCAAACCTAAGTGAAAGGAGAGCTGATACCGAGCATTTGGCACAGGTTTCATGCTAATTTCAAACTTTGTTAGACTATGTAAGATCTGAAACCTTTTTAAAAATACAAGCAAACACAGTAGTTCAAATTAAGAGCTTAGTGAACCAACAAATTTCAGTTGGAATGGAAACCTGGAGGGTAATTCCAAGAAAGGAGATGGAGTGTGTATTCTTAATTATCCTTCACGAAGAGCAGTATTATGTGAGGGAAGCCAGAAGAAGACCACAATTATCAATTACAGGAGAAGTAATAGATAAACAACACAACAGTGGTAATATACAGTAAGAGATCAACTGAAAGACAAGGAATAGCTTGAAACCTTGTTCAAATGACTAAACTGCCATGATTACCTGAGAGCAGGATGCCATGATGTCATCTTTAAAAGACATGATTTTGGCATGTTCCAGTCTCAATCTGTCTTCCAAAAATCTTTTGTAATATTTGTTGTTCTGCTATTTTGCTATTTTGATTGAAGTGAATGTTTTGTTCAAATATTAATTTAATCAATGTTCTTTATGACTGACAGAAAAGTCTGTCTTTTACCATGAGAAAGTTGCTAGAGAATGCTAAAGAAGGTTGACTTCCAAGGTTGGAATTTTAAAGTTTTCTTCTTTTCTGAGCAAGTTCAGGTCCCTGTTGCAGACTTTCTTCATTATTCATTTGATCATCGTTGGAAATTAGATGTTCTGCTGAACTGAGAAACCATTGATTGAATTTCTGATTACCTGTAAGCAAAGAAGAGTTAAGCAAGATAAAATAACTTCTACTTGTTCTTAAAGATTTTCAAGTGAGAGAGCAGTGAGTTAAAGATGAGTTTTACCTTTGAGACAATGAAAAAAGAAGAAAATACACTTTAGAATTTTATCCTTACTTAATTTAATACCTCTATATGTAATGTTGTACACAGTCATGTAAAAAAATGTATGGTTTTACAGTACTGCTTCTCTTTTTTGCATTTGTTTCTATGATTTGTGTTAGTTGACACTGGGGATGTCTGACATGGCAAAGTAAACTTTTTCTTTCTGCATCAATATGTTTTTCCCCCCTCACAACCACAAAAGGCCAATAAGCGTTAAACACAATCACATTATGCTTTTTGATTAGCTGCTACAGTTGAAAAAAAAAATACTCATTGGGTAATGTCATCAAGGACACCAAGTACTTGTGCAGTTCAAACTGGATTCCTCAGTTAAGATTAACCTATTGTAATCAGCAGTCAACTAGGAAGTTCACAGATCCAGCCAGACCATCAGACAGAACACTTGCATACAGTACATGTGGAAACACACCAGGACAGTTTAGAGATGCATGTTGACCCCAGCAGTGTGTGTTTGAGCATCTGAAGGAAACCCACACAAACATAGAAGGCACCCTAATCTGAATTTGGACCCAGGAATTCTCTGACAAAAGAGTTTAACAGCCACACCACTGGGCAGTTATATGTTATACTGTATATATTACAGTAGCAACACTTACAGTAGTTACAGTATGTACAGCGTATACTGCATAAAACTGAGGTCAAAAAGGTTCAGGACAATCTACGTGTTGGGTGATCTTTGTCTCACTGTTCTTCCAGCCACTGTTCATCACTGTTCATTTCATTTAAATTGTCAACCTTAGCAAACATGCAGTAAGTAAAATGAAAATAAAAACATTCACCTCATTGCAAATAACCCCTCTCAGGCTGGTTTCAGACAATTACACAGCACACAAACTGCCCTCGTTAAAATTACTAACTACTGTACTTTTTTATGGCAGCTGATTCAAGTGCTTTATCTATCCTAACTTTTCTAGACCTAAGTGCTGCTTCTGACACTTTTTCATGACATTTCACTCACCTGTCTGGAGACAGGTGTGTTTGGAGTTTCTGACATCCCATTTCAGTGGTATCCCACTATGCTGAATCACAAATGACATATAATGTTTTCAAATAATTTTATCTAAACTATCAGATACTCATTTATTAATGGAGTTTTTAATGAAAGTTGGGGAGGAATGAAAGCAGCCAAGCTCATTCGACACAGCTGCCGCAATTCCCACTAATCCTGACGTAAGCAACCGGTCTCCATATATATCAAATGTCACCCTCTCCTCTTCCTCGTTTGTTTTCTGCATCCCTCCTCCACCCCCTCTCCACCTTTGCAGCTACCCCATTGGTCGCATGGGGGTCCTATCCTCCCCGTCCAACGGCCGGGAGGTCTGCCCTCAGCCAAGCGGGTTACGCCAAATCTCCACATATCAATAAACGATTCTAATTTCTCCCAAGCTTTCGGCTGCCATCATTCCTCGTGAAGTAATTTTAATCAAAATGTGAATGTTCAAACTGAAAAAGGTATACATGTTTTCCAAGTATTCCTCCCTTTAAATGCATATAAATGCAACAGATATTACTTAACACAAAGTAATCAGGTTGTTTAAAATGTGCAGGAAGTTTTATATACAAATAGCCGAAAGTTGATTGTTCTATAGCATTTGAGAGTGGTAAGGGAAAGAAAAGCTTAAATGAAACTGAAGAATTGAGCCCTGTTAATTTCTTTTCTAAGTAAGCTTTTTAAAGGGATCTCCCAAGATTTTTCTGATAGTTTAGAAGGTGTTGTTTATACTGCTATGATCAAAACTACTGTATGGTTCTGAAAATTTAAATCCAGAATCTAATTCAGTACGTCCTGACTTTGTGGACCAGTTATTGCCTCATACTGTATTTTAATTTTTTAATTAAAAATTTGCAGTAGTTTTGCAGTACTAACCGAGAGTTCTAAATCATATCTGATAAGCTTTTTATAAATAAAATGTATATTTAATGTCTGTCATCTCATAAAAGACAATGACCTGGGCCGCAGAGAGACTAGAGTAGTTTTTGCCAATATTCCAGGCAACATCTGTGAGATTTATTGACAGGACTTGGTGCAATATACAATTGTATGCTAAGAAATAAAATTCTACACTTGGTTATTTACGTGTGAGGCCTTATATTAAGCATTCCAGTTTCCTTTATCTACCTCTACTCATTGTAAAAAATCTGTTAGGCAGGTGTTCTAATCACATTTTGACTCTGCCAAGTGGAAAAGGTCTGCTGTACTTGCCAGAAGCTGAGAGTGGCACATTTAAGAGCACTGAGGAGATCATTATCGTGCTTTGTGGAATCTTAAAGAATTTTAGGCTTCTGACAAAAACCAAGTAGCACACTCTGTGTGGAATTTTCTTTCAGGGGAATGTCTGCTGTGCATTTTCTTGGACTTAAATTCCCTCACCTCCCTCTCCTTCCTTCTCCCCATGACAGTTTGGGGTAAATGGAGTAGTTTATATCATGATCATTTACCTGATGTTTAATATCATGCTTTATATCAATTTAATACAGTTTGTTTACAGACTTAAGTGAATGAGCTCTAGTAGTAAATGATGACTTGCTTCTTTCATTTTTAAGAATCACGTTTTTTCTTGATTTTTGTTTGGTGTGTCCTGAAATGTCTGCTTTTAGTATCCACTGAAATGTATCTGTTTTTCTCAGTATTACACCAAATGAGACACAAAACAAGAACAAAGGTAAACCTAATTATAGGTTTCTGAAATCTCACAATTAATTCAATAAAATAAAGAAGCAAATATGGTATTTTTTTATTAAGTTAAATAATTAAAGTCAAGCACTACAAATAGTAAAATGTAATAAAGATGGGACCATTCCATGCAGATGTTGTATGATAGTATGTGGTAGAGCTCATTTATTGATATGTATTATTATTTTTGCTCATATTGTATGTGTAACTACATTTAATAAGCTGCTTCAGTTCTTTATTATTTTTTACAATATCATTATTACTAACTTATTTGTGATGATAACAATTATGTATAAAATCATCATCTATATGTGTATGAATGTATAAAACACTATTAAATATTATAAATACCACTGTAATGTTAGTGAAGCAGCTAAAGGCACAGCACTATAACAGCAATGAAAATATGCACTTGAAACCATATAAGAAATCAGAAAGAGGAAGGGACAGAATCATACAAGCAATCAATCCAAGTGCAAAGCTTATAATAGTAAATACAACATATCAAGTGTTAATTAAGAATTACTAGTACTGTACTTCATTTCTGCTCACATTGCTTTCCACGGGAAGGTGTGAGTGAGTGTATAATAAATCTGGACTTTTATGAAACACAATGTAAAGATATTAACTCAGTAATTGTTATTGATAGATGGTTGCTGTTCTTGCAGGAAACTGAGGACTCTGTGCAAGCCAAACAAGCAGATGTGGAAGCTATCCTGTCGAGAGGTCATCAGCTATACAAGGACAAACCAATCACTCAGCCAATAAAGGTAATGCATCTTTTCGCAAGGGAAAAAACAAGGTACTGTGTGTGTGCACCTGAGCTACTCTGCACTGTACACCTTTCAGACTTTCCAATCAATCAGCATTAATCAAATAACAAGTCCATGGCCATTTACTTTCACTAAACATTATAATTATCATTGGGCATAATGATTAAAGCCTAGGCCTTCATTTTCCTTTCTGGGTGTGCACACTATGCTTGAAACAGCATGGCGTTGAGCTGCACAGTGATAATTATCCAAGCAGCTACTCATTGATGTTATTCTTTATTTGTTTATCATTCATGCAGCAGACAAGGTGGGTGGCTCATTAGCTTGGGGAGATCATCAAAGAAAGTCCACAGGTGATTTACACAGGGGGTCACAAAATTACACAGATGATGGTATGCTCCAGTCTAAATCCAGTTACACTCACAGTTTTATGAGAAATGCAGCCTTGTAAAAGTTGTTAAAAAAGGGAAATGCAACCTCGACAAAAGACTGAATATAATTTCAATTCTCCTGCTGGAATAGTGACTCATTCAACAGTCTTACCCTTGAGCTTATTTGGAAAGTATTGTAAAATATAGTCCATTTTAAATATCAGAAAATTATGCTTTCAGTTTCTTGATATACAGTACACTTCAAATAACACTGATGAGATGTGCAATGCAGTGTATCATCTGAGAATTGGTGCGAATTGCTCCTATTCAGCAGTTGCTCACAGTTAAGGAGGGTTGACCTGGGAGGCTCATCCACGATTTCAGTCACCGCTGGGATCCATTCTTCCAAATGGAATGGATGGCCCTGGGTTTTAGACCTGGTCCATGACATTCTTTTTCTTCCTATCCAACTTCTCCTTCACCTGAAACTCTGTGATACCTGCAGTAGACTTTTCCTCTGTTTGAGACAGTCCTGGGCAATAGTCTACCATGAAATGGTGCATGTCTTCATTTTGGCCTTTAGGATATCCTTGAATCACTTTCCCTGAGAGAATATCTGGAGTCAGATGTTCTGAAGACAAGACTACCCAGTCAAGTAGATATTGGAAGATCATCAACTCAATCCTCCTGGTGTTTATTTGAGAGAGGACAGTAATGATGGTGCATATGCTCTCCAGCTGTTTTCAATAATAATTGATTTCATTTACATGCCTACTCCTGTCTTATCAAGAATGATTACAGTATAAAGCACTTTATACAGAGCTGTAGACCCACTGGACCAACCAAAACCTCACTATACAGCAGATATTTGGAGAGGTGATGAAGTGCTTCAAAAGATATTATCCCTGAGCAGCTGTTGTGCTTATAATTAAAGTAAGAGGGACGTTCAGGATGTTAGGTAGGCAAGAATTTGCTGGCTTAGAATTGTATTTCACTAGCACCCAGAGGATAACACCACTAGTATTTAGTAAGCTTGAGAAGTGCCATGGGATCTTTAAAGACCAAGCAGTCAAAAATCTCATTTTAATATCTCTTAAAGCACAATGTCCTGAGTCACCATACTAGGGCATTAATTTGGAAATTCAGATCCAGAGAGAAGAGTGCCTCCTACTAGCCCACCCACACCAATTACAGTGGAAAATAGTTTACCTTTAGAAGTCACTCATCCCAGTGGTGACTAAGCCCAATCTTGCTTGGCTTCAGAGATCCATAGGCAGTAGTGATGGCACTTTTATCGTGTGGTAAGGTGAGTTATGTCCATATCTCAGTGCCGTACAGTAGGGCTGGGAATCCAACTGCTGATAAACCATGATTTGGGTTTTAGGTCTGATTGTGTTCTTCAAACATTCTTTTCCTCAGGCAAGCGAAAGCTGAGCTTGCACATATGACTTGATGCATTTTTTCGTTAATGTCAGCTTTCTTTAAGCAATAGATTTTGAGCTGGAAGGAATGTTCTCCAAACTCTCACTATGAATCTGAATTGCCAGAGATGGAGACTGCTCATTGTGAGCTTCTTGATGGAGGACATTAATCTTCTGAGTGTTTTACTCATAAGTTTCACTAAGGATCAACAGTTCTGAGTTAGCAAACAGTACAGCATCATCAATCTAGTGGAGCTCAATGACTTAAGTCATTGCGTTAGAGTTGGCTGAGGTTAACAGCTTACCATCTATTTGGTAGTTTAGCTCCTCTGTGACTGTAAGTTGTTCATGGTTAGATGTAAAGACACAGACTTGCATGCCTCCTGTTGTAACATGTAACAGAGAATCTGATAGAGTCAATGAATGAGAATCACTACTCCTTCTATTTTATAGAGCAGACTGATATCGGTGACAAATTACAAAGGGAATCCATATTTCAGAAATTCCTTCCAAATAACTTCATCATTAACAAACAGCTAGGAGCGATGCTCAAAGGTTGAGGAATGGAGTTGAGAACACTCTAATCAAAAACAGAGTCTCAAGTGAGAAGGTCTTTATAATCATTTCTCCGGGGATAGGTTCTTGGTGTTCAAACTGTAGATGGCTTTTCTGTCCCTAAAATGGCCACACAGATTTTGAATATCAGTGAGATATGGAGTCTTGTCTTACCAGTTCATCAGTTTTTTAATATTAATATACCTATATTTATACCTTAATTTTTTATTAATTTATCAATTTTATTAATTAATTTTATTAATTTTTGCTTGAATATTATGGTGTTCAGAAGGCCTTGGACTTTTGGCCTACAGTATAAACTCAAAGACTTTCAACAAAATAGTGTTTAGGTGTCCTAGTTGTTTAATCTAAGTTTAAGAGCTCTAAAGATGGTGGACCTGAGGGCTAACAATCTTCCACTGTTGCTGGTTAGAAATGGAGACACTGAAGGAAGCAGTCTCTCTGGCCTGGGTGAATCCTTCTACAGTGTATTATCTTCAGCCAGCACTACGTTTGCATCAATTGTCATCTGAGAGAAGGTCTTTTCATTGTTAAAAATGCTCGCTATACATTAAAGACTTCATGGAAACTGCAGTTCAGTAATGAGAGATAATTATTAACTCATCATTGTAAGCGCGACACACCCTGGCTATAAGTAATACTGCCTACTCTGTTCAGTCTCAGCTCAGCGGGCTGGGTTATCCCTCACCTCATTTTGCACTTTTTGTCAATAGATATACATTTGAATGTGAAGTCCTTATGGGTCAACATCTACAGTGCAGCACACTGTTGGTCTTATTCCCCACACCATAATGACACCCGTAAATAAACTGAGATTAGGTTTAGAGCTGCATACAGTGCAAGCTGTGCTGCCAACCAAGCAGCATCCCATTTAAAGAGGTGATCTTCCCAGAGCCTCTGCTCTCCAGCTCCTGAAATCTACTCACTGCCGTTGCATCCATCTCTCCTAAGAAAGCAGCTTATCCACGGAAAGGACCATGGCAACCTGGAGCCCGTCCCCAAAGCACAGGATGCACCAAAATGCTAACTCCAATCATGTGAGAGACAGCATACAGCACGTGCTCTTGCCTTTGACGTTAGAACTTTTTCTTCAAAGTTCGCAGTCCTATTTAATATACCTGCCCGTCATTATTAGAATTCCTTTTCTGATAAATGTCAAGCGATAGATGATTTGACTGTGTTTCAGATTATATTTGCCAATTTCACATCATTAGGCCTGAATAACTTAACTGCCCTGCCGAATCATACCGTTCGCTCCCCTGGTGTCAGTGCATCTGCCTCACCGCTTTATTATTTCTGATTTAATGAAATCCATTTTGGTACCCCGACATTTGTTCCCTAGTTTTTGCATAATGTAATTGCCATGGACAAGAAGACAAGAGGTCAATTACAATCTGCCAGCTACCATTTCCTCTGATAAGACTGTGAAATGACAGCATCATTAGTCATTTTTTTCCACTTACAGTCACTCACCGTTAGGCATGGTAAATTTGCACCTTGTGAAATATTTTCTCCATATTTTCAACTTTAAACCCCTTTTTGTTTTACTCCATGTAGAATTTATTTTTACTTTCCCCCCCTTCAGAAATTCACATACTGTATAAAGCACTCTTACAGTATATCAAGAGTGATGTCAAACTCAACAAAAGTACTAATCCAGAGAAACCAGTAAGGTCACACTCATCATGCTCATAAAAACAGTTTTGAACTTGGCAGTCCTTTTGCGATTATATTTGAAATTAAAACTTAAATTAAAATGTCATTTAAAATATTTTTAAGGAGATGCAAGCAAAAAAGACCAGTTTCAGAATGTCGTTTTATTGTACAGGCTTTAATCATTTATTTTGGATTTAAATCACAGTCACTGTTTTGGTAACCACATTTCAGGATTTCAGGTGTGATGTTTGTTTCCTTAGGATACTACAACCAAAAAAACAAGAATCAATCATCAAATGTGCACGTTACAATACTTATTGTTGTGTGCCAGGTGGGGTATCTCTTTCATAGGGATTGATTTGTAAAACCAAGTAGTTTTTGAAACTATGGTCTCAAGTAGTTGTCTTCAAGAGGGAATACTTCCTCAGACAGAACTCAGTTTACACTGTTATGTACAACAAGTTGTCTATTAGCAATGCTGAGTGATTGTGTGTTGTACGTCGGTTGAAGTCTCCAGTGGCTTATGGTGTTATTTTGCCTTTGTGGGCATTTAAACCACATTTAAATTAATTATTTAAACAAGTGCTTGATGGCCTGGGCCCATGTGATGAGTCTGGAAACAGAGTCTGACACAGCGTAAATGTAGTGCATTTGGCCCTTCCAGACTGGGCACCTTGAGGAGGGTATATTAGTATAATATCCTTGACAGTGTTGACTGTGTATTTCATTCTGTTTCCTGCAAGCTGCACAAATAATACGGTCACATAAGTAGTGCAAAAGCTTTATGTTATCATAATTCATTTATCCACAATGTAGTTTAAGAAGTTCACTTTCTTCATGGTAGTAAATGATAGGCTTTTTGCTTCCATGTGTGTTATTTTAACACTGTAACGGATCAGTAAAAGTCTAGAAGTCAGAGATATGTAGGAATGAGATTAGTTTTAATTTCTTTTTTCCATGATGGTTCCAGGATTGGTATTATCTTGGCCTCTTCAGGCAGATTCTCCTTCTCTGATGGGAATTGGCCGTTATTGAGTTTCAGTTCATAAATACAGATACTTTATTATCTGGTGTCTGACAAAACAATCAGGGATTACATTTACTGCTTATTTATATGTAATTGAGATTCCATAAAGACGGAATTTGTTTGTTTATTGAATTCCCTTGTGCTACATAGTGTGAAGAAAACGTCACGATCATTTATTTTCACATTTAAATTTCGAGTCATTGTTGGCGCAACAATACTTAAAGAAAAACTTTTTTTAATTTCAATTCATTTACAAATATTTCTGCTGTTGTTGAATTGCTCTGCAAAAATGTACAAAACATTATGAGAAGGTAGTGGCATTAGACCTGACAATCGAAAGTGGTGCTAACATTTTGATTTTTCAGAATTTTGTGTTGTTTGAAAAGCTGCTTTGCACTAAAAAGTCCACAGATGAAAAGTGTAGCCTGATGTACTACAATGCGACTGTTGGAATGGAACAATGGAGCTGTAGTTCGCCGTAAATTAATATACAGTATAGTTATGCCATTTATATTCATCCATCCATTTTCTAACAGCTTTTTCCAATTCAGGCTCGCAGGGGAGCCTTTCTCAGCAAGGCAGTGGGTGCAAGGCAGGATTGAGAGACACAAATACGCACACACACTCATACCATGACTAATTGCCCTGAGCCTAATTAACATACCAGTATACCTTTGGACTATGGCAAGGAACCAGAGCACTCGGAGGAAACCCCCAACACAAACACTGGGAGAACATACAAAGTCTATACTGATAGAACCCAAGTCTGGAATTGAACCCGGGGCCCCAGCAATGCTGACCGCTGTGCCTCTGTGCCCCCCTCCATTTATACCCTTTTTCATTAAAATAGACCCAGGTTTGTTCAAGGATTCTCTTTATTTCTCTGATAAGCTCCTTGTATACTGTATATTAGTTCTGCATCCTTATTGTACAACTTAGCTGTAACAAGGAAGAAGTCACAATGGCAGGCAACATAATACAATACTATTAATTTAAACATATTTTAAGGATTTGTGAGTTTTTTTTTCTAAAAGCAGCAGCAGCATTCAGATATCAGGGAAGCCGGGTGACAATGGTTATGAGCTCCCTTCTGAGGTTCGATGAAAATGTCTCCCCTGAAACCTGAGACCATGTTCTCAGCCTCAGAAGTGGATTTCATGATGACATGCATCAGGAATCGATTGAAAATGATGTCTCTGGCCTCTGAACAGTCCCCGTGAGGACGAATGTGCTGAGGCTGGTGACCAAAGATATGATGCTCCTGCAGTTCTTTCTGACCTGTACCTCTGGCAGAAATAGTTTATGCTGAAGTGGCCTGTGTGAAATTAATCATAACCCAACTAAAGTGATTTTCATCACACATTTACTTTTTTTTACAATTTTGTTGTTGTTGTTTTATCGTGCCACCTTGTTAGGACACAGCCTGCCCATTTTTGCCAATAGTCCATGGGTAACAAATGTATTGGACCAGTGGGCCAGAACTGTTAGACGAATGGGCTGTCAAAGGAATAAGCTGTCTGAAAAACAGACATGCTGTAGACATAGAACGTGGTGGAGTGATCTGCAGCAATGACAGGGCTTGTTCTTAGGGTGTGTATGGCTAAAAGAAGTCTTTCATGATTTTGGATGACGTTTGTGGTGAAGGCCGGAATGTGCATTTTAATTTTATCTGCCACTAATTACTGTATAAACTGAGTTAAAAACTAGTGTGTTAGAAGGTATGCCTACAAATACTTCTGTTCTGCTTCTGAATTTCTTCTTAGTATCAAAATCCCTGGGTTGGAAATAGTTTTAAATTGCAACTTTTCTTTTTTCTTATAATAAAGATTATATGAATTGTTAAAAATGGTACTAACCGATATATCAGATCGTTGTTTAACCATTTTTATTTGCTTATAATTCTGTAAATCTGCTTTTATCACGTTGAATTTAATAGCAATTTCCATTTGTCAGTTACATGTTTATTCGCTACTTTCACCGTCTTCTAATTTATTTATCAGTTATATTCATGGTGGCTTTCACAACGTACACAACAGTATACAGATTCCTAATCAAGTCATTATACTTATTAAAAGAATTACAGTGTTTTTGTACTTTTGTTATTATGATATACTTAATAGTTGAGAGAAAATTAATCTAAATGTCAAAGAATGTGGTACAGATATCTGGGTATCTAATATTTCTCTGTCATTGATACCAGGTAAAGCTTGAAGACCTCAGTTCAGATTGGAAAGCAATTCACATCCTGCTCACACAGTTCAAAGGCAAACCCGATCCCATTGCAGCTGGTGAGTGATCCTGGTTGTTATTTTTGTTGCTGTGATGGTGTGTTATTCCTTAATGATTTGTGAGTAAAATATATTTCTGTGATTCTCTAACTAGTGGGTTTTAAATGCTTTGCACAAAGCTGAAAGATAAACGTTCCAAGTTTTCGGCTGTGTCAGAACACCCCTGATTACAGTGTATTCTGTTGGTGCTGCAAGGAACTTACTTGGTTTTGTAAGGAACTACAGGTGACATTGTAAAACTTCTAATGACATTCATTAAAAAGGCAGGAAACACGAACAGAAGTAGAGAACAATTGGGAGCAGCAAATTTAATCAAACCTCAATGAGCAATCTGTTGCTGTCATTAAAATGAATGTTACCATGAGTGCAAAAACTTTGGAGTCCAGTCCAGAAAAGCTTAATGGTGACTTTCAGGCTAATTTTGACAGATGTTCCCAAGTTTTTTTATTCATGTTAACTGTAACAGTCTGTTATCTGAAAGAACACTTAAAAAGTATAAATGTATGAGGTGAACAAAAGTTAATAAGCTATGTTTTCAAAAGAACCTTTTCAGCTGTTTTTTTTTCATAAAAGAATAGTATTTTACCTACTGTACAGTATGTAAAACAAATTTTATAATTGGTTTTTTAAAGGTTTATTACCAATGTTGTGGTTGTGGAACAAACTGAAAGTTTATTTAGCCAATATGCAGGGAACTGTACAGTTTTTTTGTCTTTATCCCTCTAGGTAAAGCTTTGTGATAAATTATTTCTATTCTCTTTCTAATACATGTTATTCACAAAAGGGCCTTGGGAACTAATGTGAAGAACTGCAATGAGCTCTGTCCTTTGCATTTGGTAGTTGGATGGCAAGAGTTGAGTGGTTATAATGATACATACGGTAGTGTTTATTAGCCCTCATTCAAACGTGAATTTTATACGACGTTGTAAGTCTAAGAGTGGAGGAACACAAAACTAGGTAAAGAAGAAGAAAAGAAGAAAAATATTCTGTTTGCTGTCTTACCTCAGCCTGCAGCCACAGGCACATGTATTTGAGACATTAACCCAGCCAGTGTGAGTCATGCGGTTTGGAAAACTAACACTGAAAACAAGACCTGTTTCTAATTGTTTTATAATTATTCTCCCTTAAATCACAACATACTTTAAAACAGTGATAGCTCTTTATGCAGCTCTTCAGCTAATAATGCAGCATGCGACGTATTGCATTTGCATTTTCATTTCCACTTTCCTGGTGTTAGCTATCTTTTTTCAATTAAATGTGGCTTACTAATCTCTCTCATAGCTATTATGTTAGAAGGCAATCCGTGGAATTATGTTGAATACATTTTGGGAAAAACCATCAAAGTGTTCTCTGCTTATTGCTTAAGGCAAACGTATGTGTCCCTCATGCATAGAATGCTTTTAGAGTTTGGGGAAAAATAACATTAATAAGCAGAAGGTAGAGAAACTAATCTTGCTAGTGTGTTTTACAGTTCTGAATTTAAAAAGTTTTCTGAATGTTACTGAAGTTGCAAGTTGAGCAAATAAGATGTCAAGTATAAACGGTATAAAATGTATCTGTAAAGAGCAACAGATATGCAGTGGTATTCTTAATTTGGGAGCTGCATATGGAATGAATAATGCAAGAAGTATAGGCACTGGATACTGTATTTGTATTGATATCTTACACAATTTATCTGCACTACAGTTTATCACCAATACCAATAAGAAGCAGAACAAATAGGAGTGAAGGACCCATGAAGCCATATTAAATTTTGTTTCTGATTTGTTTATGTAGTACTGCTGCACATTCTCAAAAAAGAAATGTATGAATTCAACAGATCTTTTACGTATATACAGTACGTCTGTTTTGGGCATATTAGCTTACATTATAGTTTGTTACAAATTTTAATGAAATAACACTGAGGGATGGCACACAGGATAATGAAAATGTGTTGGCAGAACAGGAGTATGCTTTTTTTTTCATTGCTCCCTGTTTAACATCCTGTGGTGGTACTCTGAATTCAATCTCTCACCATTTGATTGGAGATGTTTCAAGGTCAAGACCCAGTTTTGTGCAAAGTTTTATTTTGCACTGAGGCTGACAGACACAAGCTGAAAGACAAACTTGTCTAATAAAGCTTTCAGATTCAATTTGCTAGCTGCACAGAGGCGGGGAATATCTCTGGAGGTCACCCTCAGCGTGTGCTGTGGTGCCAGCTGAGAGCATTATTAAAAACAGACGAGCCTTAAAATTGACATTGGGCCTCTGAGACCCAACAGGTGTATTAATATCATTTGAAGAGTTTGTCGATAACACCTATTTACACAGGAGACTCGCTTGTGTTGTGCTGTATACGCAGTAATGTTTCTATAAAAGAACAGATGGGAGGATTGATAGAGTGGCATATTGACAGAAGGATATCATTTAAATCGTTGTCAGGAGAGTGATTTTTACAATTCAGGATGTGACTAATTATTTTTCAAAGACTTTATTTAGCAGGCATACAAAAATGCAAATCATAGGTAATTGACTTAAATGTTTTTACAGATTTGTACAAATAGGAAACATCAACACAAGGTAAAAACAAGACACCACTCTCATCTGCATTATAAAAATATATAACATCATTCCACATTTTCAAAAGGGGAATCTCATGTTTTATTCCAAGCCTGGAACTTCCACAGAGCTGAACACAGATAGACATGCAAATAGACTGTCCTTTTTTTATTTCAATACAATTTCTTTAGTCTTAGTGTTCTTTAGTTTCTTTAGAGTGTTTTTCAAAAAATATTAAATAGTGTATATATGCCAACCACTTTTATTGTTTTATTGCTTTGATGGAAAAATCCAGTGTAAAAAACTATAATGAAACTAATTTTCCAGTGTTATGGAACAGTTGTTTACTACTTGGTGATCGGTGACTTGGTGATTGGTGATCGTATGTAAAACGCGTCTGGCATTCATTGTGAATTCACAAACATCTCTAAATATCTATGTCTGTTTTTGTGTGCAATGTATTTGTATGCATTATGTTTAAATGTCTTGACTTGGAAGAACAATGAAATGTGTTGATGTGGCCTAAATGTGCATCCACACAAGAAATACTCAAACACTGGAAAGAAACACTGTAATTAAAAGCACCTCAGATGAATTGCCTATTAAAGGTACATTAATATAATGCATGTGCTGTGAAAAGTTTTGACACAGTAAGTTGCACTACAAAACTGAATTTTTTTTGTACCTGGTACAAAAACTTTACTGCAGACATTCATCTCTCATTGGCTCAGCACTCAGTCACCTAAAACTGCTGGAGTACCTCATTTCAAACCTGTCAAATATGTCTTGTTGAGTATTGCAGTTTTTTCCACCTCTACTTTCTGTTATTATACATTGAACCGTGATCTTTTATGACGTTGAATGCACATCATAAGCGCAGAGACCTGCCATATTAAAATCAGATGTGCCAGATGTTAAGCTGTATGCTGATCACTGTAGACGGAAACGGTGCTCTTTCTGATGGCTTGGTCTATATGAGGAGAACAAAAGGGCTGCTACTTATTTCACATTTGCCAAATATCTTACGAGAACAATAAACAGTTCTCCAGCTTTTGGGTGTGGTCATCCTAAATGGGCAGAATCCAGATAAAACAAAGAAAGCTACAGTACCTTTGCCACTTGTGCTGAACGAAAAGTTCTTTGTTCTTTTTGGGCTTAAATCTGCACTGCAATCATGAGGGGAAATGTAATGTTTGAATTTATTTTAATGAAAGCACGATGTTGATACCCACATTAAATGAGCATGAACACTGTGAAATTACTTTCTTTCTTTTATTCTTGTTCTTTTACATTAGAAGGTTTTTGAAAAAAAACCTTTTTAAAAGACCCTACCGATGGTAATGGGCCATTGTAGCTAATGGATAGAACAGTGTAACCCAGACAATCTCTAATAGTTCTCTTTCAAGTAAGGTAACTAAGTGATTAGGGATATAAATGGCTTGTAACCTGTTCTTTCCTAATGTAATTAATTCTTTCCTTCAAATTGCTTCTATAGGTCAAACAGTTACCGTAGTGACACAGACCCTGGTTACCAAGGAAACCATTGTCTCTAAGCTGGAAATGCCATCTTCTCTGCACATGGAGGTACCAGCCCTTGCTGACTTCAATAAGGTTTGGGCTGAACTCACCGATTGGCTGTCTCTTCTGGATCACATGATCAGAACCCAGATAGTGACTGTGGGAGACCTTGAAGAAATCAATGACATGATTGTCAAACAGAAGGTATGAATACCATGAATATCTAATCACTAGTAAGTAATACCTGCATTGCTGCAGATCATTATATCACAGGCCTTGCATCTGTCTGTTTCTGCAATCTGGCAGACTATACATTTGCTTTCTTCAAAGCTCAGATCTTCTAACAGCACAGTTACCTTGCAGGTTTTTCATTACTCACAAATGCCAGGCCTTACATAAATATCTCTTAATTTACTCACTTATTGCCATGTATATTATTGACTTTCAGGTTCAGTTTCAGAATTTGTCAAAGCTTTGAAGAAACAAGTGAAAAACACAGCACCTAAAACATCATGATTTTTTTTTGTTGTTTTTTAATTCAAGTCATAATTTCTTTATATGAAGCTAAACAAAATTGCACTGGCCACCCTCCCCAGAAAAAGCCCCACGGGGACTGTTCTCTGTGGCAGTCTTGAACAGTATATTTTCCCTTACACGACTGATTGAAATGGAACTGATGTTTGACCCAGTTTACAGTGTGTTGTTTCTTTTGTGAACAATGATCAATATTGTCAGATGCTTGTATTTTAAATGGTACATTCCACTTTACAGATAATGCGGTGAAAATGTGAAGATATATATCTAGGGGAGACCTGTTCAGTATCTGCTGCTCTTATTTCTTTTGTTGTAGCCTTGGATAATAAAGCTCTTCCTTTCTTAGGAATGAGACCCATGTACAGTACCAAGCCAGCCCACAGTAATAACAGTAGGGCTCTTGGATGTTTCCATGTTTTCTTTTCTCAGTTTAAAACTGCAAAAAAGTATTTGTGGTATAGTGTGGCATGTAAAATGAGAAATGAAAACGGGTGCTCTCCGGGGCAGCTGGGCAGGGATGAGCCCTGATAACTCACTGGGGTTTTGTGCACTTGCTCATCAGGACAAAGTGATGGGCACCAGCCTGGTCTCATTGATGTGAAGAGGAGTGTTAAAGACATCATTAGCCTTCAGGTGAACTTTGCCTAAGTGCAGTGTTGATGAAACACCTTCCTGGGATGGAGCTGAGAGGGAGAGAGGGAGAGAGGCAGAGAGGGAGAGAGGGGGGGGGGGGGGGCTCTTCTCAAATCATGGAGAATGAAAAGACATTTGTTAAACAGGTCAGCCCAGCAATTTAGTTCTAAAAAAGTTGAATGGTGCCACACTGCCTGCTGTACTTGTTGGTCAGATCGGGAGGTTAAACATAAGATGGAGGACAAGCTTATTATTTGTTTTGTAAACAAGAAGTGGCTAGTACAGGACCACTCGTGCTGGCTCGTGGTTGTTCACTAATTTAAGTGTAAAATGTAATGGTGGTTAACCTGTACTTTTGAGAGGGTTTTGGGGTTTAACATTTTTCATCCTACGACTGCTACAGCTTAGCATCTGCGTCCTTTTAGATATGTTGTTAGTGATTGTATTGTTTTGTCCTTTTTTCCAGTTTTATTGTTAATGTAGTAGTAGCATATATTCATGGGCCCCAACTAGCTCTGTTGGCAGAGCATGAGACTCATAATCTCAGGGTAGTGGGTTCGTGGGGTTGAGAAACCGCTCACAATCTGAAGATTTGAATAGGAGGCTTTGCAGACAGTTTATCTGGATGTTGTAGTACCACCTTCCAGATACAGTCCATCAAATAAGATAATAAAGCAGAACACATTGTTTAATGTAGCTGAACTTAAGTGCTTCTCAAGAGAAAAACATGTAATTCAGACTATATATATAATGTATCCCATATGTATATATAAGTTATTGAGTTTATGCATGAGTTAAGGTACAGATTTCCAATGTTTTAAACCTAAAACTACCAGAGATTACAAAACTCTGGGTGCTGCCATTCAATAGTGGATGATATTAGTCCACATCTGAATGTGAAGTGTTTTTATAAATATACACACCATTAAGCACTATATACAGAGTATTTAAAGCACTATATCAATTTAAGGAATCATAATTTTTAACTATTATGACAGCAATAAGAGGGTACGCAGAGTGGTCATTTAAAGATGTTTTTTAGCCAAACTATAGAAACCCTATGTAAATTATCACATAGTGTGAAGTTTAATTCATTTGGCATAATGTTTTTTATTATATGAAATATCAGGAGAGCCGATTACAGAGATAGACAGTAGAGCAATGAAATGGAACAGGTCTTGCTGTGACATTTAGATAAGTTAAGGCAAGCAAGATACCGGAGCTATAGGCAATATTTTGTTTCTATTTAAAAGGGAATTGTGGCAGATCTCGATGTTAGCAAACATGTCCTTTTTTATTAAACTCAGATCTATTGGAGAGGCCACTGCATTAACAATAATGTCATACTGAGAAAAGCTAGGAGTTGCAATATTAGACTTGTTTTTCAGTAAATGACTTCTTGAACAAGAAAATTTGTCACAAGCAATTTTATCCCTCTGCCTGTTGGGTTAGGCATTCAGAGCTTCCCATGATGACATTTTTTTAAACATGTACTGTTACGAGAATTTTTTACTTTCTAAAATGGACTTGCCCCGTTCTTTCTGTTTTATTATTTGTTTATTAAAAGTAGACAATTTTCCCCACTAGAAGATGGCTTGGTGACATAAATTGCTCTTGAGAAACGTTTTCATCATTTGGCTAATATTGCATATTTTCATTCCTGCCTTCTTTTTTTCTTCATTTTCATTCAAAGAAGGAAAGATCAATTTGAAAATTAATTTCAAAAGCCACTGACAATATAACATTTTCAGTGTATGATAGTGCTTTACAAGAGCAAATGGCTTCAAGAGCAAGTGAGCTAATTTTATGAAGCATTTGTTCTTGATCAAGACTCTAAGTCTGATTTCGATTTGTTCCTTCATTTTATTAAAAAAGAAGTCCAGTGGCATTTGCTGTCAGACTTAATTCTGAATTATTTGAATAAAAGAGTACGAGGGAGTGAAGCCTGAAACAAGTCTGGAACATCCAATTATACAGTGGCACTTTTCTGTACAATATGAAAAGCACATTAGCATCACTAACAGAAATCATCCAAAAGTATAAGAAATTACAAATCAGGCCTCATATCATCGAAGAAGCTGAGAGAAGGAAAAATGGAAGATAAAACTAGACAAGACTGTTCACTCAGAAGCAGCCAAGAGTTGCACAGCTATAGGGGCAAGATGTAATCACTGAAAGAGGAGATGAAGGAAACAATTCAAGTGAAGCCAAGAAGCAGAATCCAGAACAATCAACAAGCTTTATTTATTTCGTTGAAGGTATTTTATTTTTTTTAAGTAAATGAACTAAAAGCCAATTAAAAAAAACAGACTTTAAAACTATATCATCTCTATATCTGACTTCTTTTTAAAGGTGGTGGTTTAAACGGTGTTCTTGTTTTCACTAGCAGTTTACATCATCATAATTGTCCCAATATCTGTGAGGTACCGTATCTCTTTAAAGTTCAAAAGAGTGTTTTTCAATAGGAGGGCCCATACTGTAGCTGTAACTTGTGAATCTTTCCATATTTAAACACGAAGATGTGGGTGGAATGGCGGGACCAGTTACAGCCGCGGGGATGGTGATGCGTACCCAAGCACAAGAGACCGGAGGGTGGCGGAAACCCGGCTGATTGAGGCCTAGGATGCCCCGGGAGAAAGGGAACGTGAAAACAGACAGGCGATAATGGAATATTTAATATCCAGCCGGCAGAGCAAGCAAGGCCCCAGCCGGTCAGCCAGAAAGTCTGAATCTAGTGGAGCCCAATGGTCCAGGAGATGTCTGGATTCCTGGCAGCCAAAGAGAGAGGCAAAGTGGCAGCCCCAAAGAAGACCGCTCATCCCTGCCCACCGTCTGGAAACTGGGACCCTCGGCTCTGGGACGGAGCTGGCTACCAAGCCCCCAGAAGGAAAGGGGGCCGGAGAGATCTGGTAGGCAGCCCTCCACTTAGCCAGGGGTGCAGGCCGGCAAACCCACCAGCTGGTGCGCGGGAGAGAAAAACATGTCTCCTCATGGCGCAGGTGTGCTTTGCCCCAGGGGCTTACTGAAAGCAGGGATCTCACCGAAACCAGGCCAAGCATGCGCCGTCATCTTGCTCTGCCAGGTGTCATTCTTTAACTGAGGCTCCTGGGTGTGAACAGAATCAGATGCCCAGGCATCCTCTGGACCAACTGGAGGAGACATCTGTGAGGGATGGGAGGCAAGGACTTGTCCTGAATGCTTCTCAGCTCTCAGAGCCCCGGGTCTGGGAACGGTCCCAGTCAAAACCTAGGAACAAGAATCCTCAGAGAGGCCTTCAGAAATTAAACACCTGATCTGTCAGCCTTTTTTGATGTTTTAGTTGTTCAGCACATTTATCATTGTATATTGGTGCAGTTACATCTTGCAGTAATGATTGATTATAAAGATACAGTTGAAACAGAAAACCTCCATAGAATGGAGGATCTTCACATGGAGATGCAGCTCAGATGCTATGGTGAAAAGACCTTCAGAGTGTGGAGCTGCTATGTGGAACACTAAGAAACTAAAAGCTCCTTGTTTCTCCTTCTTGAGTTTGTAGTATGCATTTATTCTGCTATCAAAAGTAAAAATATTTGTATTGCAGATAGCTGAAACATTCTAAGTTTATGATCTCCCCAGCCTACTGCATGTTCTGTTTTATAGTATAGTGTTTTCCTGTTTTTATCTTACATTGTCACCTCATAAAGAATGTGCAAATCCCTCATTTCACAGTATGGGAGAATTTAAATAATGCATGAGCCCCCTTAAGGATGTAGCTTCTGTCTTTCTCAGAAATACTCATTCCAAAGAAACTCACTAAGACCCAATATAAACAGGCAACGCTAATGCTGCAGAATGTCTCTGGATGAGCCACAGATCTTTCCTAGTGATTTACAGGCTGCAGATAGCTTTATCTCTAACACAGAAGAGCACAGGAGGAAAAAAAGCATTTTCAGTGAATGGTAATAGGGATTTTAATCCACCTTGTTAGTGTAATCAGCACAGGGCTATAATGAGATCATTTGTTATTTTTAGCAGAAACTTTTATTTGGCATCTTAGCAAAAAAAAGGGAGTGGAGGGAGCACAGAGAAGAAAAACTGTCTAGTTCAGCAGTCCGTTTGTGTTCTGGATTCCCAGGACTGTGAATAGGTTCATCATTCTCCTTGCTGAAAGAAAAGTTTTTGCAGCTACTGTAATTTCTGCATTTACAAGGAATTGTGCTATTAAACACCCTTTGTAATCACAAAAATTCTTTCTGTGGTTAAAAATGTCTCTTTCTCCAGAGGGGAAGCAATAGTGTGTCAGTGTCCTGGTCTCCAGCTGCATGTTCACTATTAATATGGACACAACTTTAAGTCAAACAGAATCTTACTATTGCTTTCCAAGATTAAAAAAAGAAAGATGGCCTCCGTAGAGTGTTTGCTGTAATGTGTATGTTTATCTTTCTTTCTGATATTTTGTCTACATTGAACACTTGATGTAGAAATTGAACCTCATTAGAGCCTCAAACCAAAATGCCCTCTCTTTAAATATTGCATATCATTTCACTTTTCTTTCTGTCTTAAAGGTTCTAAAATGAAAAATAAAATAGACTGTACTAGACTACTGTATTTCTTCATTTGGTTTATCAGTGTTTTTCTGAAGTATGGCTTTCTTAAGCCTTATCAAACGACAACATTTTTTCTAGGTTATTTTTATTAGAATAGGATTGCTATTTATTATCAAACGGCTAAGTAAAAAAGAATCTTTTTGGTTTTATGGAAATCATGTTCTTAATAAACAAATCTTGGTATACAGTCAGTATGAAACTTTAGTCCTATTTAAGCTAAACTGAAGGTCTTTGAGACCAAAGCCCTGCAATCCTAAAGTCTGTAACTATTTTTCTTGGGTCAGGTTCTCAATTTATTATCTTGTTTTTGCATGTCTTATGAAAATGTAAATGAGTTTCCTAATACTGTATATTAATTTTGCTTTGCTCAGCATTTGAAGGTTTTTTCTTCTCTGTAATGTGAGTGATAAATCAACAGTAAGGTGGGAGATGCTCTCCCAATCGTATCAGCGTTTTAAACGTGTACCTCTTTTCCTTTTCCTCTTTTCCTAAGGTGAGATTTAATGTGAAATTAGGCATGTTGAGTGCTGGGTTGACAATAACTGGTCTAGAAAACCATCCCATTTTCTTGCTTGCCTCTTTCTGTTTCAGCAATATCTTGTTTACATAGCTACATAAACTTTTATTTCCATATTGGGAAATATTGGGCGGCTGTGTTCAACAGTATATTATGAGAAATTCTTACTTTTTTTAAAATGTTCTTAATGGAGTAGTCTAGCTTATGAGTGCTAACAGCAGACGTATAACCTTTATCCACTAATCTACTGCATCACCGATGCCACAAATATCACAAACATCACATACCCTATAATGTTTCACTTTCCTCAATTAAAAGACATGGGTAGTTCTGGATTTTAACATTTCAATTGTCCCTCACTGTTCCAAAAAAGCAGTAAACATGCCTTTAGTTTAGTTTTTATTAGAAGTAACAGAGTTTTCACTGTCATTTCCACAAAGATTTTTAGAAAAATTAAGTTTTAACATATGTGCTAATGGTTCACATGGTTATTTTTCTAGTAAGTAGAATTCTAGTAAGATTTTCAAGATTGGAGATGTTTTAGTATTTTTTTCTGCCAATATGTACAGTATACTGTACATGCTGTACAGTGCATGGAAAAGAATACTATTCCAGGTGAAAAAATATTGTGTTTCAGTGGCTTTGCCTTTGTTTCAGCTGCTTGCCAGCTTCTGGTTGAACACTACAAACAAGGATGATCTATTTTGTAGAATAAATGCATGAAAAGAAAGGGATTAAAACCCTCAAATACGCTGTGCCTTCCAACACTGTAAATTGAATTTTCCTTTCCTTAAAAGGCTTTGGAGCAGTACTGAAGTGAAAAATGGTGTATGTGCTGGGGAGGAACACTCTTAGTGTAAATTCAATCAGGAATGAAATGCTATTATGTGCAAACATTCTCCTGGCTGGTACTGAGGTAATGGAGCATAGGAGATATAGATACAGATATGACCAAGAGTAGGAAAAAATACAGCATGAGTCTTTGAGGAAAACTGCTCTACTTAATGAATAGGGACCTTGCGTTATCAGATTATAAAACAGATTTAGGAGAATGACAGCTTACCTCTTCATTAAAAAGAAACTAAACCAAAGAAAGTTTGATTGATTCGAAAGTTTAAATTGTGAAAGTCAATACAGTGGAACATGCACACTGAATTTTAACTCAGCTGTTTTGACTGATAAAGAGATTTTTATTAAATTAAATTATATATTTCTATAACAGTTTTGACTTTCAAATTGTGCACATTTTCGCCCCTTTGAAGTGAAAATCAAACATTTTTTTCATATTTATCCTTAATTCTCAATCGAATAAATGGTCTGTATCTTACCATACAATATAAAACTTTATTTTTTAGCTGAGATATTCATTTTTTTCTGTCTGTGCCAAGATATTACCACAGGTAGTTAACAAAACCAAGCCTAATGGATGGCCATCATATTACAAGACTGTGAGAGAGCACTGAATCACTGCCTAGTGCTTTCTTGCTCTCCCTACAAGCCTATGGTATTGGTTAAACGCAGTTACAGAAACCTTCCAATTTCTGAAAGGCAGCAAGGAAGCATTCCATTGGATCTAAATACTCTTCCAAAACAACATACAGGACGCTGAGGATTATTTCTCTTATTTGCCATTATAACATTATTCTGACATGTTTTCCAGTTTTCCTACTGGTATACCACAACTGTAGTGTGTAGTGATTTTAATAATTTAAATAATGTCATTTGTCTTAAAAAGAAGAGACAATAACTTGATCTAACCCCCATATTCTGACGCCAGGTGTGATTGTTCAATTGGAACAAATTTTGTTAGTCACATATTTGTTTCCCAAGTCATGAAGATAATGGCAGGGTTCCTGTTATAATTACTGTATGGTCACTGGTCCGAACACCTTCTTAAACCGCTAATTATTAACATCTGTCTATTTGGAACAGGTTCATTCCATGCTGAAAGGAAAAGAAGAGACATAACATTTTGGCTAAAGGCTTCATAGCTGAAACGTTGTATCCCTTTTGTTTTCCTTTCAGCAGGAATAAACCATACCCCAGCTTGCTTTCCATGAGACACACAGACAGGGAGAGAAGCTTGGGGTCAGAGCGCACTGTCAGCCATTGTACAGCGCCTCTGAAGCAGCTGGGGTTAAGGGCCTTGCTCAGGGGCCCAACAGAGTAGGATTTCTCTGCTAGCTGCAGGATTTGAACCAGCAACTTTCCAGCCACAGGTGCAGATCCTTAGCCACAGAGCCACCGCTCCGCCCCCCAAAATGCTTGTCAGAAGCGGGATTTGAACCCATGCCTCCATTCGGAGGCCGGAACACCCATCACTCACGGAACGCATCAAAACCTTGAGTCTGGCGCCTTAGACCACTCGGCCATCCTGACAGCTATTTAGTCATTTGGTCCCGATATTTGATTCTAACGGAGCTTATGATATTCAAACACGTTGACAGTGTAGCCTTGTAAAGTACATGGGATGAACATCTGTGCACTTAATGATGCATATACTGTACAGTACAGTGCCCTTTCCAAAATATGTACAAAGTTGAGCCAGGAGAGTTTTTGAACAAATGGTTATGAACAGGTGCAGGTGAGCATAGTAAACCTTTTTGAAATGGATGAAAGGTTAAAATGTGGAGAACAAAATGACCTTCAGATACTCCACAGAACACCACTTCATCTGTGCCACATGGCCTGGCCTGGGCAGATATGGCCACCTCTGGAACTCACATCTTGTCTGTAGTGATGATGTAACAAATTATGGCAACAGCAGAATGGGTTCAGAGTATCACACAAAACCTTTTTTTAGGTGAATAAAATGCTTCTATACTTTTGGGTGACACTTCACCAAGCAGTATGATAATAACTCAAGGACTGAATCAGAAAAAAAAAGTAGAAACTCTATACTAGCTAGGCCAGTGTTCATATTTAAATCCAGTTCATGCATGCTACACTGTGAAGAACAAATTGAAGTGAGAAAAGCTCAAGAAGAGGAAAGCAGTCGAAGTAGCTGCAGCAAAGTATCTGATTACACAGAGTTTGGTCAACTTAGTGGGTTCTAATACAGTTATTGCCTCAAAGAGATATGTGATTAAATCCTGACTTCTCCGATTTGAAATGAGTGAATGTATCCTAATACTTATGGTCACTTCAAATCATTCGGTTGAACACAAATTGTGTTTTTGGCCTAAAATGACCCAATGCCTGTATAGAATTCCTCAAACATATTACATACAGTATATATTAAATTGTACTTATTCATATTAATCTCATAATCACAAATACAAAACTCTTGACCATGACCAAGCAAAAATGATACTTTTGACTTTGCTTTAAAAAAAACTTTTGGAGGGCACTGTGAGAACACATTTATACAGGCATGAACATACCTCTCTGTGGACATCTCTCTTTTTACTTTTTCATGAACAGAGGGGTAAAGATCAGAGCAGAGATCTCAAGAGAGACAGGAGAGCAGAGCTCAATTGCACAGAAATGTTGGCACTCCCACACAGACAGAAGCCTTTCATTGGGGTTCTTCCAGCTGTTTGTTTCAGCAGAGCTGGGAGTCACAAGGTGCTGACACTCGTTTCCACAGAGGGAGAGCCATTCCATTAATTCTTAAACAACAGGACACGTTTAGTGGCCCGTGACTTCACCTTCTCAGTAGGATCCCTGAATTTATCTCGTCTTGTTGAGGTAATGTACAATAATGAAAGAATGGATTGGCCCAGCTGTACCTTTTGGATTTTGGTTGGTTTTCTTCATCTGTTTTTGTGATTCTTGGCTTTGGCCTGTTAAGTAAAACAATCGATTAAAACAATGGACATTCATGTGATCTTCTATCCACCTATAAGCAGATAGCAGATAGCATTGGCAGTGCACTTAAGTAATTTAAGTTTTAGGATTGTTTTGAGGTTGAAATGAGAGTGTATCAGCCAGTTAAACATATTTAAATTATACACATTTTTAAATGCACATTCACAAATACACAAGCAGATGGAATCTGACTAATTCTTTAGTTCTTCTTTGTTGTCCAGCTATTTTAGTACAGAGCCTGTGTTGTTCATTGTGAACTTTACCAAGTGTTTTATATTGACAGAGCCAATCAGAACATTAAAAAACATAACAGTGTACTTTGAAATAAGTTACGAACTCAACAAGTGCCCAGACTATCACAGTAATAGAGCTTCCATAACAGGATAATTGTGGAACTCCTTACAGAAGAGAGTTGAATGATTAAAACGCCGAGTGCAATGATGGTCACCTGCAGGTTTAGATTGCTACACCAGCAGTCCCTGTGTGGAGCAGAGCATTGAAAATACAGCCAGAGGCAGTCAGCAGTCTGCTGACAGCCAGGGATCTTTTCCAACAAAAAAGAAGCAAAGAGCAGAATTGGTCAGATGTCATTGGTATTTTTTTCTTGTACATCAGACAACAAGGCAGCAGCTGTACTTTTGTATCCTCTGAGTTCATTTCATCAGGTCAGTGTCTGAATTGGGTAAGAACATTACAGGAGATTATCCCTTTGTTTTGGGGGATATCGTATTATGCCCTGATCTTCTATCAGACACAGCCTGTCTATCGGATACATCTGTTTGTACTCATTTGACCTCAGGATGCATACATTTTAATCTGACGTTGTGTGTGTATTAATGTGTACACCAACTGCACTCTTGTGAAAGGGATAGCCCCTAAAATTGTCAGTCATTTAACATTATTCCTAGAGAGTACTGGAGTCCAGCAGAGGTTTCTCACATTCTGTTTGATTGAATTTGAACTGTACTGATTGTATTGATGAGGTTGAAAATGAAATAAACACATCTTGTTTTACAAGTTTTACAAAAGTCAATCTGAAACGGAGCACAAAATGAGAATGACTCCAATTGTAAGTTTAAATAGTAAGGAAAATATGTCTACGGGTATAAAACTAATTGGATTTATTATTTATGTATTAGCACACAGGAAAAAAATGAAAATGATAGGAGGCCATTCAGTCCCGCTACCCCCTCGGTAGAAACAATAGTTAATAAGGAACAAGTAATAGGTTTATTCCATGCTGAAAAGAGAAGAGAGAAAGCACAATGTTTTGACTGTGAAGCCTGACACCTGAAGAAGGCTTCACAGTCGAAACGTTGTGTTTTCTCTCTTTCCTTTTCAACATGGAATAAACCTATTACATGTTCCTTTATAGACTACTGTGCACATGCTGATGCAGCTACGCACCTGAACTACAATATTTGATAGTTTATTTAATAACAGAAATTAATAGCAAGACATTTTTACACGGTTCCCGATCTTGTTTAGTCTCAGTAAGCGAGATATACAATACCTACATCTAAAATTACAATGTCTGTTGTACCTTCAAATATTTTTTTTAATTAAACACCACATCCACTCAAGCAGTAAATGCAAAACAGGGTATTTTGCTGTTGTATCTTATTTTGGTGAGGTGCGTTATTTGAAGTTGTAATATTCCAGTTTGGTGTTTATATCACATTCAGTATGTGTGGCCCTGCCCTATTTTGAATGTGCATGGTGTCTTATTCATGAGATGAAATTCATTTTATGGAATTCATCTTGAAACTGACACCCTCTACATCTTAATCATTAATTTTATTCATGTACATGGTACAAAAGAAAAGCTTTCCTTTTCAAGCCGATGGGCGCAGAGCACATGCAATTGACTTTTTGGCTTGGAAATGAAAAAGGCCATTTTAATCCCAAAATGTAAATTAGGAGTATTATCACATATACTGTTGTAGTTATTCAGAACCCATCAATGTTCTAGTTGCTGTGAAACTTTCACAAATGAATTAAACTTTCATGCAAAATGGGCCTGCTTCCCCTGCATCTATTTTGCATCCAATTTCTTAATAAGAAATGTTTATAATGTTGTACACTTATGAAATATTCCAGGACAGCAATAAAATTCTCGCAATTTCCATCAGTTCAGAAATTCATTAGCATATCATTATGGCAAGTACAGACGTAATTAATCTTTCAGCTTCTGTGATTGCATTTTACCCTTGGAAATAAAAAGCAAATAAGTTTCTCTCTCCCTCTCTCTTTCTGCTGTTTCTGCATTATGCAACACAAGGGAATAACTACTTCTTCCAATGACATGAAAATCAGGGACTCTTTATATCTCTAATTTGCAGCTTTGTACCAGAGTGCATACATTTCTTATTTAATGTCCCAAGAAGAATTAGAGAATTTTTGTCTGAGATAAACTCCCGGATGGCAGAAGTGGGACGAATCAAATTTAAATTTAATTTGAAATTTAAATAGTGTGCAGATTCATCAATCACTTTGGTTTTAACTCGAGATTTAGAAATGTGCAGTTTTGGTCAACGAGATTTTTTTAAATGAATGATTTTGGAGAGACTGCAGTCAATCTCACCCTCACAAAGACGACAGGCACTATTTATTAAATTGAATGACAAACAAAATGTACTGTACCCTTTATCAATACATGTATCGACTATTTTTAGGGAATGAGGAGTTTTTAGCTTAACTATCTTAATAAAAAACTGCAGACATTCCCTAAACAATTTGCACAAAGGGCAGCAGACCAATATTTTTCTAAGAAGATAGAGCTTCATCAGAGCATCAGAACCCACCTACTGGTTTTTAATCACACAAAAGGGCAGCTGAAGACATGCAGCTGAGGAAGCTTCATTAAATCAAAAGCCTTAGCTCTTTAGGAACTGTCTCATCAATGCAAATGCTCTTTTCATGATAAAAATCTTCAAGTCCAAATCACTTATCATATCATCCCACCCTTCTGCTTCCCTCTTCTAACACCTATGAAGAGCATCTGTTCCAGATTAAATCAAAAGGCCACATCTCAAGGATGATAAATATTTATGTGTGACAATCTCCTATATTTTATACCACTAAAATAACTGAGACAATAGAGTGAACAGGGTAAAAAAGAGCCAAGTTGTGAAAAATACACAACTAATTGGCTGTTGTGGATCGGGTGGGTATGACAAAAATAATTGGCAATTCCGAATTCAAAAAAAGATCAACAACAGCAACAGCTGTTCAGTCAGGAACACTCCATCATTTACCTTTGGAAAGCAATGTGCAATGTGAAAAGAAACCTACTTGAAGTTGCCTCTCAAGTTTCTTTTTAACAACTAACGAGATGGATTGGTTAAAAAAAGTATCTTGCTGTTCTGAAAATAGTCCAGAACAGAGAGACCAGATACAAGGAAATAAGAACGAGAGGAAAATCAATGCAAAGAACTCGAATGAAAAGAATACAAGTAGATATGAATACAAGTATAAAAACTTTTCAAAGAGATTTACAAAGTCTACCCATTGGACGTCTTCAAGGTCAACAATGAAACATCTACCCCAGGAAACACAAGTGGAAACTTGGCTTTTAAAGCTAATTCCTGGAAGACATTTTTACATCATGAGTGTGAAACAAGCTTGCTGGGTCGTGCTGTCAACACAGATACCCTAATTTCATTCAAGAGAAGGCTGAATCAAATTCAAAGATTCATTAGCTGCTGATAGGCCAAATGTCTCATTTTTGTTACCTTTTGTATGGCCACTTGTTAACATCTTGCAATTAATTGCTGTTTCCAGTCAAATCTTGAGAAACTGTAGTAGCAATAAAAATAAGACACATTTTTCAATTTAATTAGACCACTTTAGACAATTGTTGCTTTTTTATTTTTTTTTCCTGTGGAGCAAAATAATTTGCACATTAAATTTAATTTCAATCGCTGAAATTTTGAAAGTCTTTATCACTTAAATGGTTGTTATGTTTTTTTCTGATGAATGATGAGTGAATGCAGAGGTAGAGCAGAGCATATGTTCTTAAAAGATGAAGTAGAAAAACTAAAAATACAATGGCTCTGGTGATGAGGAGTTTTTCCTTCTTTCTCTCTACTTTTTATAGTGGAATTAATTTCTGGTTTTTCCTTTGCAGCTTGCATAGTGACGCAGCTCCCCACTCATATTATTAAATCAGAAAGTCTTTCAGTCTGAAGTCTTCTTTTTCTTCTTTAAAGCTTTACATTTGTAATGTTGCTGTTGTTTTTTTAAAGTCGCTTCAGTTGCACTACTCTGTTCCTGCACATTTTTGTTCAGCAGAAGCCCACACAAGCTTACTGAGACCTAAACATACCAGCATGATCCTCATCACCAGCCAAGCTTGGAATACATAATGTGTCATAAAATTGCTTTGGAAGTGTGTTATACTAAATAGCTATGCAAATGTATATGATGTGCTAGACATACAAATAATGACTGACATTTCACACTGCCATCTGTGGATTCACGCTCACATTTGCTGTGTGCTGTGCCAGAGCAGAGCAGTGTCGGCTCATTAGCAGCGTCCTTTTGCTGTCTGCTTTCACACTGAAACAAAAGTGGTCCAGCATGCATTCAGCTGCAAACAAATTATCTTTGCGCTTCTGCCTTGGGAAACGCTGTGACCTATGAAACATCACCATAAAACTGAAGTTTAATTACTTTTCCTTCCTTTTCTTTTTTATGAATGAGCTAAAATGTGCGTTTCATCAGGGATAAGCCCTGTTGCCCCGTTGAGCATCATCACTGGATTTGAATTTTTAAAAGCTTTTTAAACTCTTTTAAAAAATAGTACCCTGCACTGGTTTTAACAAAAACGAACTCGTAAGTGGAGGGGATTGACTTGCTTGAGTTTTTGTTAGTCAGTGAAAAGAACTTAAATCTACAGAGCTATAAAAATGTCTCTACAACAACTGTATAACTCTTCTATGTGCTCCATAGATTTTAGATTATTCTTTAGTCACAGACAATGCAGTTTGGTACTGAGACTTAAAGCATTTTTAAAAGTGTACTCTGTTGCAGGACCGTCCAAAGCGATCTAAATCTGGCCACGAAAAGATGTCAACATTGTTTCCTTTGAGCTGTGTCATTGTAATCCAAGCACTGTGTGATCTTATACTGTCCTGCTGGAAAATCCCTCCACACTGGCTTGCTGGAATGTATAAAAACGTCTGGGATCAAGCGTTTCATCAATGTATCACTAAACAGCAATTGCAATGAAGTACTCAATATGCATTTTCTTGTGTTAAAGTAGATCCCCCCACATCACCCCACTTCAGCAATAACACTCACCAGAACTTCTTTACATTTGTCATTTTGTTATGAACAAAATCACATTCATCAGTGAATAAAAACTCCACCACTCTCTGCTGCCATCTCAGATTTTCTGATAACCGCAGGAGATGGCAGGTGTGTCTTTCTGCTGTCACCACGTTACCTCGGAATGGCCTCTGAACGGAAGAATCATTTCTATGCAGATGACAATGCAGATCCATTTCATGAGCTGTAATGTTCTGCTGATACGTGGGTCGTCTCTTCATTGGAATTCTTAGGCTGTAACCATTGCAGTCTGCAAATACGTACACAAATAGATCAGGTTAGGTGATAGTCCTTGGCCAGCGTGGTCACCCTTTTTCCTCCAGGAGATGGCCTTTCCCCCACAGAAAACATTCCTGCTTGCTCTGAACTGGCTGATTGTTGAAGCAGAGCCTTCCATTCCCCTGGCAATTTCTCTCACAGGCAGACCGGCCTCAGTCGTGCCACTAGCAATCAGGCAATCTTTATTATTCAAGTGGGACATCTTTTTTTTGGTTCTTGCAAGAATTAAAATCCAACATTTTTGAGTATCTACAGTATTTACTGTATAAAGGTTTTTGTAACCAGATCATTTTGCTGTTTTTAACTCAAAAGCTAGACCCTTAGCATCTAGTCTTATGAAATCATAGTCCTTAAGGTCTGTATTTTATCATCCAACTCAAGAATAATACTCAAATATTCTTGCTAATGAAAATGTTAAAAATATTATGTACAGTACTGTATGTGTGCAGTCAGCCAATTAGACATTTGTGTTCTGTTGTGCATCAGTATAGATTAGACATCTTCAACTGAACTTATTGTATGTTCGTCATTAAAACACCATTTTTAAAGGGTTAGAACAATGTAACTCTGTCAGTTACAGATGACTACTGAAATTTAAGTAATTTAGATAACTGGTTCCCATTCCTGGTCCCAGAGCACTTTGGCCTTTGAGTTTTTTGCCAGGTGAGTTTGTAATCACAATCTAATTGATAACAGTTTTCGGATTTTAAAATTGCTTTAAGCCGTTAATATACTGGATGGGAATTAAATTGGTATTGACCCCATAACAGACTCTGCATTTCAGAGCATCCACATGTAAAAATAAATTTGAAACATGTGAAAAGTGTTTTCTTCATGTTTGATCAGGAGATCATCTTGTGCCCAGCCACTGTGATGGTGCCATGTGTCTTTATTATGATGTTCCCAGCATCCTACTAAATACCTAAAATACTACAGCACTAGTCAGACCTCTAGAGAAAAATAAACTAGTTGTTGGAATATCTGGCATTTGGTTGTTATTCCCATTTGTGTCTGTTCATCATAAATCAATCACATCCTAAGAACTGTTTAGACAGAAATAAGGGTGACAACATTTTGATGAGAAATAACATAATGTTCAGGAAGCTAAATTTGTCAGACCATTACAAAGGAAGTTAGAGACTTGAACTATTCTCTCTAGTCAGATATGGGTATTCTTCCACAATGGACCTATATATACAGGAAAATCTTTGCTTCATGTTTATATTGCGTCACATAATTTCTGGGTGTTAAATTTCTCTAGTATAGATGAATGACTGTGGGCTTTAAATCTGAATTTCAAATTCAGATTTCAAGTGCATATATTTGTCTGTTTGAAGTTAATAGATATTGGCCACAATATTCTTTTGTAAAACAAACATGGTTTATCACTTTTATTGTTTCACTAGCTTTTTGTATAGAGGGTTAAAATGACCGTGCTTTGAAGTCTCTTGATTAATGATCACATTACTGCCCATTTAATAAGGTAGGCCCTTTATGTTATTTTTCTTTCCATCCCAGGGTGAAGAAGAATGGGCCTATTGTGAGGAAACACTTCAAACACAAACACTTGAAAAGGCATTTTGCTTTGATGAGCTATAACCATAATTCATTATAATGATGAATCAATGTCCTTTTGCTTTCTTTGAAATTTATGTTTAAAACTTGGGGAGTATAAGACATTGTTATTCAACTTGCAAAATATTGCACAGACACCCCCAGAACTGATAAGAATTGTGGATCATGCAGTGCATGGCTATTTTTTGTGTATTAGTCTGCGATTAAACTAGTGGGAATGTATTTTAATTAAAATATTTTACTTATTAAGTCAGGTGCCACAATGCAAGCAACTAAATCGTGTAAACTCTACCTCAGAGCAATCAAATTTGTGAAACATATCAAATCTCAAGACGGTGGCTTGTGCAACCTTGGTCTATCCCAAGCAAGACATCTAGCATCATGTTGGTCTCTTGTCCTTCCATTCACACACGCATCAAACTTGTGTGCATCAAGTTCTAAGCACTGTGTAGAACTCTTTTAAAAAAATCTTTTTGAAATATTTTTTCAGAAATGTCTTTTCTTTTTCAATCACTTATTTTTAACTCTGCAATTTAACCTCATCTGAAATATGTATATCATACGGATATAGACAAATATCCCAAGGAACACTTTTAGGAGCATGCAGTTGCTGTGAAATAGATTTCTAATTCCACATTGCATGTGTAAAGTACAGTAGGTCAGCAGCCACACACAACAAGTTGACCTTATTAGGGCTTATCAGCAGGGCATAGCTAAGATTGTGGAGTTTATATTGACGATTCTACTTTTCATCAAAATATTTGTTACCACGATTTACATCATTTTCGCATTAGTCATTATTAAGGATCAGCATTGAACTTAGACACATTTAGACAAGACAAGAGGACCGAGAACAGAACTGAGATGAAAGTAAAAATAGAATAAAACTTTTAACTGAAGAATATCATCCCTCTCCTTCTTTCTAACCAGTCGACACTGCAGGACCTTGAACAGAGGCGCCCTCAGCTGGAGAATCTGATTACGGCAGCACAGAACCTGAAAAACAAGACCAACAATCAGGAGGTCCGCTCCATCATCACTGACCGCAGTGAGTACTGCTGTATACGAATTACCTCGGCACTGAACAATGTTCCACACACTGAACGCACAGCATACAGTATCTACTGTAACTAGTAGAGAAGGAGTAATAGTGACTAAAACGCGAATCTTGAAGCTCTTTTGCTTCTAGGGTGACGAGATAACTTCCAGGAGACTAGGATGCAAGTCCATGTTAGTTCCCCTATGACTGCAAAACAGCGCACCCGACAAAACCAAAAACAGCACAATGAAATATGCAGTTGTATAGAAGATGGCAAAGCACTGAGTGACAGTGAGAGAGACCGAACAACTATATTTTTTCAATCACCAAAGGTCAGAGTCAAGTTGTGGTGAAGAAGAACCATGAGCGGCTTTATTTTAATACTGTATGAAGAATGGAGGGAGAAGGAATTTTCTCAAGAATTAAAAACACTGATTTTAGGTTCTGTGTAAAATAGGCTCTTATTTGCACTTAATGGTTTATGTTAATGAAATGTAGTGTCAAAGATCCCACCAATTTATAATTCATGTTATAAGATTCATACTACGTGTTTCAATAATTTATTTAATTAATAATTCTTGGTAACTGCTTAAAGACATTGTAAATTACACGGTATTGAAATGTGCAATTTACACAGAAACCATTTCTATGATGGACAGATATAACTCCATGATCAGTGAATGAGCAGTAATGTGACAAATAAAATAACACCCTCTCCCTAAGGGAGACATTTTGGAATTTTATTTACCTCATCAGGATTAGGGTATTTCACCATAGAAATGATCAAATACACCACTTCCAGTACACCTTCAGGTTGGCTGCTTATGTACAGTATGCACTTTATAGTGGTAGTACCATTTCAACGTTTATCACCTTCTCATCATAAGCAGCTTAACAATAACGTTGGTTTTACAGCATGTCATTTACAGTGTTGCCTGATATTTTAAAGTGAACACAGTTGTCACTTAGCCCTTTTATTTCTGCAGTGTCTGAGTTTCTATTGCTTTATTGCCTGAAAGGTTTTATTTGCTGTTGGTTGTGGTGTAAAACTGTATAGAGAATCTGAATCAATCAACCTTGACTTTCTGTGTGGGCAAAGCCTGATAGATAAGTACCCATATAGTGAAAGTTTAGACACACAAGGTGTTGGCAAGAAGCTTCTATGAAAAATAAGGTCTAATTTTATCGGTTTTGACAGCAAGACTTATTGCTTTTGGAACTTTTCCCTTTTTTGTCTGTGAATCCAGTATGTGAGGTCATTTAGTGGAACTAAAAAACCACACTTCGTGTCAGAATTCCAATAACATAAGCTTACAGCCGAACTATTAGGGTGTATTTATTGCTTGTCATTTATTTTTTATTGTCACTTGTCATAAGATCAAGTCTACATACCTTTTTTATGTCTAGAGACTATGTAAAACCAAAATCAAATATGACATTTCTTTCTCAGAGTTACTTCAGAATTTTTACATAGATCTTTTAAAAGCAGACTCTTTGATTTTAATTTTGTCCCACCTTTTCAGTCAGGCTTTTAGCGGTTTTGGCTGTCTGTTATTATTTCAAGAGTGGTGATTTAAACTTCGTCTAATGCCAATGAAAAGTGAATTAATGAAGAGTAAGCTGCTGAGTGACTCGATTTGTTAAGGTCGTCGAGTCATTGATCCTAGTAATAAAATAGACCAACCTGTCGTATAATTGTGGCTTCACAAAAATCGTCCCTCTGGAAAACATAAGGCCAATAGCAATCATTAAAAAAGAGTGAAGAGGTGACACAATGTGTGGAAGAGGGTGGAAAGTGGGAAGAAAGAGGAGGCAAACTGTGCATCGAAGAGCCCAACTTAAACTGGAATGGTGAAATAAAGTTGGGTATACAGTAGGTGAAAATTGATCGATTTAAACACATATTGGCAGTGATCAAATACAAATCTGAGGAGCAAGAGAAGAATTTTGCCATCTAATGACCATGGGATCAGAATTCGGAGATCTTACACATGATCATTATTAGTTCATAAGTTGGCTTCTCGCTTTGATCTAGTATGGTGTGGGCAAGTGCTATGCTTTTCTGAAAACGTTTAGCTCTAGGGGATGATAACTCCCTCTGGTGAAGGATTGTACTTATTATGTAGTCATCACAAGGATGCAGCAACAGAATAATAATGGAATTTAGTTGACGATGTAATCAGTGCGCATGTCTCTTTGAACAATCGATTAATTTGTTTCTGATCTCAAGGTGCAACTGAGTGGTATCTTTTAGAGGACAAAATGAATTTCTGTTTTATTCATTTAGCTGTTCTTTCTGTTTTTAATAGATACATGTACTGTATAGGTGAATTAAGATTCCAGCTTTAAAGGAATTTTGCAGAATAAGACAAAATCCATGCAGGAACAGAAAATGATCTGGAATTTTAAATTCTGAATAAATATTGCAGCTATATGTATTACATCACATTGTTACTGCTAATGGTTTTGCTGATAAATAGTTTTATTAAGTAACTATCAACTGGGTTTTGTTACCATTAACATACGTCTAACCAACATGTTAAGCTAAGTAAAAGCATGTTTATTTTAAAAGTATTTTTCAAGGATATGGTATCAGTATCCATTCCCTTTTCTCATACTCAGCACATCTTAATTTATTTTTATTGCTTTGAATGCATGCATAGATGCACATATTTCAAAAAGGTGCCTTTCTTTCATTAAATGATGAAAATCACAAGTGGTTCTTGTCTGCAAGCATTAACAGTCTACTGCAATGTTTTCTCGTACCAAGAAATGTTTAGATCTTGCACTGGGTTAAAAATGATAGATGGAGAGAAAAAGAGACACACGCATGCAAGGAAATTAATACCTTAGTAAAGTAGACTCTGTCAAGTCAGCGCTATTAAACTACGCTTTCCCCTGGAGATTGATATGAGAAATCCAACAAGAAACACAATTTATTATTAATACACTGTAGGCTGCTAATAAAATATTCTGTTACGATTTTTCTTCTGGGAGTTGTTTATTTTGACAAATCAAATTTTGCATGCACTTTCTTCCTAATAAACTCAATCTTAACAAATGAGAGATTTATTGGGCTTTAGGGTTGTCTTTTTGTGTTTGTTGAGAACAGGGCACAGGTTCTTCCACAAAACTGTCTCACTGAGACAGAATGGGAGTAGTGCCTCAAAGCAGCTGGAGCTAATCATGACAACACCTGACTCGGATGTGGAGTTTTAAGGGTTACATTATTTTTGCTAGTGGGAAGCCATCCAGCAATAATGTCTCAGTACTTCCGTTTCTATATCTTGTTTCTGGTGTAAAACCTTTTTAGCAATACAATGCATTCATTCTCTCCCACAAACAACTGTTCAGTAGGTCATACTGTATGCATATGAATGTTGCTTGGTTGACTTAAGTTAAAGTTTTGTTACAGAATAACATTTCTGCAGCATCCTGTGCTTTCAGTGCTGTGTCTAAAACCAAAGTTAAACAAAGTGACGTAAACTGGTGTTCGAGAGTACACTCAAAAAGTAGTTAAATACTTCTGTGTGCACGGATCAATATTTTTTAAAAGACTTGTTGTTGTCCATCTGTACTCGTCTGCCATACAGTCAAGAATTTCCAATCCAAAGTCCCAGTATGGGAACACTGTCTATGTCTGTGAACACTGTCCTGTACGAGGCGCCATTCTATGGATGAGGCATGATAAACTGGGGACTTAGTCAATAAAGATTCCGTGGCTCTGATCATAAGAGCAGGGCTTCTAACCCTGGTATCCTGGTTATATTACACTTTGGCCTTGCATTGTATGGTTTAGCTAATGTCTCCCTTTATAGTTCAGTTTTGAATATATAATCCTGAAGGTCGTATTTAGGATGTCATCATTGTCTGCACCTCAGTCTCTTCTGATGTCCTTTGTGTAATGGAAACTCTAACACACAACTTGGGCATCCAAAGCTACTTGTCTGTCATGAAGCTTCCTCCAAATCTCCAGGTGCCTTCACCTGTTAGGAGAGGTATTCCTCAAACTTTCCACCAATTGCATGTGTTAAATTTCTTCTTCCCAAAAGATTGTATTTTCTCTTTGGGCTGCCGTTGAGTTTCAGATCAGGAGAAGAAGTAGAGGTAGAGTTGTCCTTGTATCAGTGCAGCTCTGGGAATGAGACAGCACTTTATTAATAATAATAATTGCTTACACTTATATAGTGCTTTTTTGGACACTCCACTCAAAGCGCTTTACAGGTAATGGGGACTCCCCTCACCACCACCAATGTGCAGCATCCACCTGGATAATGCGACAGCAGCCATAGTGCGCCAGAACGCTCACCACACATCAACTATCAGTGGGGAGGAGAACAGAGTGATGAAGCCAATTCATAGATGGGGATTATTAGGAGGCCATGATTGGTAAGGACCAATGGGAAATTTTTCCAGGACACTGGGGTAACACCCCTACTCTTTTCGAGAAACGCCCTGGGATTTTTAATGACCACAGAGAGTCAGGACCTCAGTTTTATGTCTCATCCGAAGGACGGCACCTGTTTACAGTATAGTGTCCCCCCCACTATACTGGGGCAATAGGACCCACATGGACCACAGGGTGAGCACCCCCTGCTGGCCCCACTAACACCTCTTCCAGCAGCAACCTTATTTTCTCCCAGGAGGTCTCCCATCCAGGTACTGACCGGGCTCACACCTGCTGAGCTGCAGTGGGCTGCCAGCTGTGAGTTGCAGAGTGCTATGGCTGCTTTATCGTACAATGGGGATCGAACAAGCAAAGACATATAGCCATGAAGATCCAAATCTGAAAAGGTGTAAATGCTGAAAGCCAGTGTTGTGGGGATGCTCAATAAAGCCTGAAAAAAACACCATACCCAGACATGTGGAGGCATCACACAGAGCTATTCTCAAGAATCATTCATTCCGAATCTGGAGACTACAATATATTTGTTTATTAGTTTCAAGCAAAGTTGGCTTTTGTTTGCCAAATGCCCCTGGAGAGTGTCTAGAATATTTTTTTCCATATCTACAGTGATCCACTCATCCAACATCACCACAACATTTTTTGTATTTTTTGCATTGTACTGCTGTGAACCACAGAGTATGGTATATTCATAGCAACACACAATGTCAACCAAAATAAGAGACCTTTGTGCTGTGAGGATGCAAATGTGGGGATTTAAAACTGGAAGCATTGGCATCCCATTGACAAAGCAAATCCATAATTAATTCTAATGGCTCAGAATATTTTTCTTTCTTTCAGTTACTGCTCTCCGTGTGCCCAGCAGAGTCTCTGAACAGCAGGGGAATGTTACAGCAAGGCTATGATTTCTGAGAAATTTGAGATTATTTAAGCAAAAGATTTGCAGATATGAGAAATGTCAGCAATTAAGCCTGGTGCTCTTTTACAGTGGGAATACGTTTTCCCAGAGCCAAGTTAGCATTTAGGAATTTCCAATAGCACACTGGAGTGTGAGGTAACATTCTTTAGCCTGGCTATGGTTATCTCTGTCAAGTCAAGTTGTTTGTGGTCCAGCTTTTACTTTGTATCTCAACTTGAATCCAGTATTTTTCTAACTTATTTTCTAATCGTGATACCATCTTCTCATGGAATTACCATAAGTGTGTTCTGTGCAATTGTTTTTTTTCAGCATTGCTTCTTGGTTTGAGACTATTTTGGTGCTTTCTAGAGTTCCCATTTAATTATGATATTCCTCTAATCTGCATGAAATGTCTTACTATATTAAGTTGTTTTGCTTACAGTATCTTGCCAAAGTATCCATTTTTCTCCAGTAAGGTCCCATTTTATTTCATTTCAAATGATGTATTTTTATAAAGTTCCTAATCAGGATTTGAGTGCCGAAACTGAAAATTGTTAAATGTCAGCAAAAGCAGCAATGAAAAATCACAAACTAAAATATGTTGATTGCATAAGTATTCACCCCTTTGCTTTGGAAAACCTTAATTAGTTCATTAGTTCAACCAATTTACAGGTTTTATATAATGAATGCTCTGGGCATGTTATTTAATTAGAGGAAAGAGAGAAATAAATGTGTTAACCAGCAACAGCAGTGCCAGAAGACCTTTAATAAGGAGAAGGGGTAGCTATAAACTCAGGAGTAATTATGCAAGTGTCAGGTATAATAAAGGTAAAATACCTTCAAAATAAATCTGTTTAGATGCATCCTTTCAGAGGTGATGTCTCCATAGAGCCCTGAAAAACACATTCTAATTTCTTCGTTATGTGTCAATTAAAACCACAGAGCAATCTCCCATAATCGCGAGCACAGTTCATGAGTATGAATCTAAAAGAAAAAAGGTCTTAATGGGGTTGACAAGTGGCTTATCAGAAGAAAGGCCATTGTTTGGAGTACAGAATGGATGTTATAGCCTGGGTGCTGTTCGTACAGAGCCAGTATTCACTCTCCTCTAAAAACAAGTACTAGTTAGTTTTACTTGAGAGCTTGGATGGCATAGTGCACCACTGGCACAGTACCACCAAGGCTGAAAGGTGTGATGCTCAACGTAATAATAATTATGTAGCTAGAGATTGTTATTAGTCCTTCTATTTGACTATCTTGTACAGTAATCATGCAGTTTACAGTTTTGCTTTTTGTAAAAGACATTCCAGCTAATTTAAGTTGGAAACATCCTGAAAGACAATTGAAAACCCCGAGGTTGGCCTTAAAGTTTCTTGGATATGAAGAGCTGAAAGATATGAAAAGGTAGTGCCAGTTTTGTCACGATGCGTAGTTTAGGACCCTATGCAGATGGTATAATCCTGGAAGTAAGTGGAGAAGGACAACAGGGAGGAGACAACGAGGATCAGGACGGGTTGACAGACAGGGGAGCGTGATGACGGTGATCCGGTGCTCTGGGGGGGCGCGGTGCAGGCGGACGACTCCAAAACAGTCCAAATAGGGAAACCAAGGCACAGTCCAATATCCAAAAACCAGGAGGTCCATCCAAGACAAAGACAAGAGGAAAAACAAGGAATGGGGACATGGAACCAGGAAGTTAAAAATAGAGTGACGAGGCCAGGTGTTCTGAGCCCCGGACTCAGCTGGTCGGGACGCCGTTAGGACGCCTAAGCCTTCAAGCTGTGGAGGTACTGTAGGGCGACTCGATGGTAGGCGGGCCTCCGGCCGTCCGTCTTCCAATGCAGAGCCCGGAGTAGCGAGAGCACCCGGCTTAAATAAGGAGGGACAAACAGAGGGCAGGTGCACATAATGATCTAAAATACGAAAGAGCCGGAGCACCCTTAAGAGGAGGGATTATGATCGTGACATGTTTTCCACCTGGCGGAAAGGCACCGCTGTTTGTGTTCTAAGACCACACGGCGCAAAGAATGACATCTCCTTCATCTCTTGTCAGAGTGGTTCACGCCTTGTCATAAGCTGTTCGAAATCGATGTCTATGAAACAAAAACAAAAATCTCTTTATGAGGGAACCGGGGTGATCCTCTTTATCAATAGATAAGCATCATTTATATAGAGTATGTGGTGGGTTTTTTGGGGGGCATTTGGATTGGCCAATTAATTCCTTTAGTGTTCCGTTACCCAAGACCCTGCTGACAGACCCCAGCTCCTCAGTGCCGGAGCAGCTGTGAGTAGTGTCTTAGGGGGCCTCCCTGTTGGTTTTCTCCCCTGTGCAGTTGACAAGGTCCAGGCGCAGTGGGAGGAAGTGCAGGGGGGACTGCAGGGCCGAAGGCTGCAGCTGCAGGACATGCTGAAGGACTCCAGCCAGTGGCTGGAAGCAAAGCAGGAGGCCGCGCCCCTGCTACAGAGAGCCACGGCCAGGCTGGAGTCATGGAAGGACATATCCTACACCGTGGAGGCGCTCAAGAGGCAGAACGCAGACCTGAAGGTAAGCCGGACTGCAGGAGATCAGCAATACTTTGAACTTGAATGGAGTTTAGAGTGAAAGTTCGGGAGGGGTGACAACAGGCTAGTTCAGTCAGCCACATCTGTCGGTAATTTGCCATCATTCCTGATGCCATTTCCTCACATACAAAAATCTATACATACCGTACGTGATCCTCTCTTCCTGGCATGCATCTGCACCTCTGCAGCTGCCCCTTGCTCACTCCTCACTCTGCAGGGGGGTCCCAGCCTCCTCGTCCTCTGGCCAGGAGGTCAGCCCTCAGCCGAGGAGGTTAAACCAGACTTACTATGGCTAAAACACCATACAAACCTTTCAATACACTTAATTCTTGAGTTCTCCCTAGTGATAAATAGCTGGAAATGAGAAAAGCAAAATCAACATATATTTTCCTAGCAGGAGCAGGCCCCTGGGCAGCGTATGATTGTGTTAATTACAGTGTGTGATTGGGGGTGCCTTTCTATTCTGTCTCAAGCAGCATTAGTGCATGGTGAATAGGCGAACATTACCACAGAGAAATTAGTTATTGTAGACATCAGATTTCCCTTAGAAGCTTTAGAGAAATGAGAGGTAAAAACGTCAAGAAATGGCATCCCAGTTGACAGTATATTTGAGGTGTACAGTCTCTGTTTTGCAAACTCACGAGCTCTGACCTGACCATGGATAGTATCCCTCATTCTTGTAGTGTCGAGGTGTTATTTCAGTGTGTGTTTTGACTCGAGGCAAAGAAATGACAAGAAACGACATTTATAGTACAGTCACCTGGTATGGAAGCAATATGCAGGGAACAGATTTTCACTAATGATAATAGAAAATGATTTCCAGAAACTCAGCAGTAAGGTAGTACAGTTTTCACTCCTGCAGCTCCTTTCACCCTCATTTATTAAAACTTATCAAGCCACTGCTGCTGAGGCCCAGATTTTCTCATTTAAATCTTAAAGACCGAATGCAGCCTTAACTAACAGAGACTGTAATCCCTACAGCAAACTCAAAGCATAAACGTGTCTTCAGTCCCAGAATGAGGATTAATCCTTACTAAGCACAAAACAATCTGTATCTTTATTTCTTCTCATCCCTGTCCCACGCGCTTTCAGAGAAAAACTGTATTTTTCCCTCTGATACTTTAGCCTATAATATTCACTGAAGCAAACAATAAAATGTTTCAAGAACTAATTAAAATTGAGATGATTTAACAATAAATCACCCTCCCTCCAAAACTCTTGGTTGAAAAATTAAAACTCTCAAGAAAGTCAATGAGATAGGAGAACATTTCTCTTTTTATAAAATAAATGTTGCACCTGCAAAACAGGAATTAAATCTAGAATATCAAATATTTATCTTCTCTGCATTTTATTAGCATCAGAACTTTACAGAATCAAGGTTGAGGCATTGTTAAATCTTGCCAGTGTCTAGGGTATTTGCTTTTGCAGTTTTGTAGTATTTGCTTTTGTAGTGTCCATTCACATACTGTATATTATACAGTAGGTCAGTAGATACTAAACATTATTCTGCAGATGAGCACAGCAGAATGCATTACATCTCCACCAGTAAAGACGTTTTTGTATTTGTCTTGATCACAAACATACAGTATAGCCATCTATGAAACAATATTGCAAATATCAAGATTTAAGAAGTTTAAATGGCTCCCCGTAGGTTCTTAGGAGTACTGCTGTACATTGTCTAATAGGACTGACTACAGCCATGAATAATGCCACATGTCTTTTCTTGTACTCATAAGTTGTAATGAAAATTCTGGGGCAATTTTAAATGTCTGGGGATATTTTGAGTCTAGTGGGTCACCATTTAGGTTTTAGTAATTAACTCAACAGATTCTAAAATAAACCTTCTGACTGCCAGTGTGTGACTGTAAAGCAACACCACAGCTTAAATGGATGTGATTTTGGAAGGGTTAGTTGAAGCATTAGTCTAAACAAAACGCGCTAGTCGCATTTGCTTACTTGTTTTTTAATTAAGTGATTTAATTATCTTCGCTCACAGACTAATAACTTTGCAAGTGTCTGTTGATTAAAGAAAATTAGAAGTAAACATAAGCGGTGAAGTGAATGCATGCATTTCAATTTCAAAGTCGCTTAATATAGTCTGTAAATTCGGGGGATGACAAGGCCAAGGTAGAGAGGGAGCGTTTGGTGGAATGTCACAATGAAATTAAGGTAATGAAGTACTCTGAATGCCATTTTGATTATTCAGATGGAGCTTGGAAATAAATGGGGCCTGAAAGTAAAGAAGAAAAAAAGAAACACTAGTCATTAGTTTAATTATAAAAATCCATTACATCAAGTCATGTAGGACAGAAAATAATGGACCTTTAATAGAATGGCCTATAAGACATTAATTGCAACACTCAGTTTTTAATCTTAGAAAAGAGAGGGACATGTAAGCAGCCACTCTTTAAACACTAACCTTTAAAAAAAGTGACAGTGACAGTGACAAATACTTCATTGTTTTTTTTCCTTTCCGGGTTATTGCATTGCTCATATTCAGCCAATGAAATGGTTTTCTCACGAGTTTGGGTCTTAATTCTTGAAGTTGTCGGAAGAGTTGCTTTCAACCTTTTTTAAATTCAATAAGAATCGCAAGTTGGACAGTTAATTTAAGTTAAGTTAGTTAGTCAGTGAAATTCCCACATTAGAAAAAGTGCATGTACTATAGTCTTCTGTTCTTATAATTTGTTACAAAGATTTACAAAACATCGATCATTTATTTTTTGTTTTTTCTCACATTCCGGTAATTGTACAGAAATACTTCAGAAACAAATGTATCAAAAAGTGTGAAGTACTGTACTCACTTTTTATGTGAGAATGAGGTAGCATGACATAATGCATGGATTATTCACATTTTATTAAACCTTCCCTGAAGGAAATTACACAGAAGACTCGATGTTTCTGTCTTATCTTTTCAGCTCTCTTCAAATTGTGTGAACATCTTGAGCAAACCCTGAAGTAAATTTTTCACAATGTGATGTGCTACCCTTAGGGATACCTGTAAATACACAAGTGGGCTCCAAAGGGTTTATGGAAGAACGAAACTGTATTGCAAAGAAATAAATACTATGGATTTTTTTTTAATTCTGTCCCAGCAGAGAATTTAAACTTTCTATGAACTGACTTTTCTGAATGTGTGGTTTCTAAAAAGGCTGATTTGTGCCATGAACAAAGGTTAATGCCAAAACGTGCTTTCGGACAGTAAGAGCACTGACTTGCCTTCATTTAATTTACAATCTCCACAGCTAAAATTATTTTTCATGGATATCTGAGCAAAGCAGAGAAACTGGCCTTGGTCTAAACTTTATCCTGAGTGCCTGTGCTTTTTTCCCTTCAAAATAAACAGTGTGTTGCTGGGATTTGTTCTCTTTCTTCATAGTTTTTGATTAACTGACATGTGGTGGTCACAAGTTGCTGAAGTACTAGTGTAGAGAAGTAGTTAGTGTTCTGGAAACTGGACAATTGGAGATGCTATTACTGTTCCTTTGAGCAAGGTAATTCAGTAAAATAGCTCATAAATGGATACTCACTTGGTTTTTAATGTAAATATGAATGTCTCCTGACTTTATGAAGGATTAAATATAAAAAACTATCAATAAATATTATTACTAAAATCCAGTAGGTGGCACTAATTGAATAAGGAGCATAAAACATTATCTATTTTACAATAAAAGCAGATGTTGCCATTTCAGTTTATAATATTAATATTAATTTGACCTGATGTATACTTTTCCTCTGATGCTCTCCAAGATCATAAAGTCTTACTGGAAACACCTTTTTTATCTGAAATGCCACAGTTGAGCTTATTTCTTTCAAAGATGATAACTGAAGGATTGTCTGTGATTGCAATAACACTTGCGACAGTCACACTGTCTTTGCCCTGGACTATTCTATTGGTGAAACTTGTCAGATTCAGTGTACAGTACAAGGTGGACGCTGCATTATTAATGTGCATTTGATGTGTATATTTAAGTTAGAAAGCAAGACACTGAAATGATAGAACAACCAAGATTATAGGTGCTATGTTGCATATTTGAAGAACAGGTATGAGCGTTGATGGTTTGTGTGTCTACTTACTCTTTAGATTATAGTTTCGTCACAGTGGAGTGATATTTGTCAAACAATGTGCTTTTCCAGCAATTTGTCAAGGAGCTTCGCCAGTGGCAGATCAACATAGACGTGGCGAATGACCTTGCACGCAAGCTGCTGAGAGACTACTCTGCTGACGACACCAGGAAAGTCAATCTGGTGACAGAGGACATGAACAATTCCTGGGCAAATGTCAATAAGAAGTAAGTAGTGGGGGCCTCTGCTTCCTTTCTCCTCTCTTCACTCAGGTTGTGTTTGTCTCCTGCTTGTTGACCATCCGATTAGGGCAGCAGTGAGAACAGGGCTCTCTGCAAGGGCATTGGTCTAGTAGCGGCACATTCCCTTTGAAGGGCACAGGGATGGAAATGATTTTGCTTGTAGAAACAGACACGCGGCTGCCAGAGCAGGGTGTAAGCGTGTAAACCACCTATCACATTTCCATTTATTAGCAGTGATATATAATAAGTTGAAAAAAAGGTGTTAAGTTGGGCAGCGTCGTCATGATTTGTACAGGTCTTGAGGCTGGGTTTTGGTGCTAGAGAGGATAATATATCAAAGGCACGCAAACGATACTTGCATTATCATTTTTCATTTCACCACAGAGAACAGAGGGTTACTGCATCTAAATTAGATAGGCTAGGCCCCCTACCTATCTAATTTAGACGCTAGGTTGGAGAGGTCTCTTAATTGGGTAGGGTATATACTGTACAGTATATATATTATATAGTTAGCATTCTTGCCCCTATTCTGGAATAGTACAATGCAAAGTATAATAAGCAATGCATTTATTGGTGGTCATCATTACAAATTATTATTATGGCTGCTAATGGGACTAGGTTGCCCTATAGCATGTTAGAGGGATACCCAGCAGATTGACTGGGGGAACACTCAGGATTGCTAAATCGATTCTATCCTAGGGAAGTCATTTCTGTCTCATAGCAGTGTAAATGAGTTGCTTGTGGAAAGGCTTTTACACGGGGAAAATACCCTTGAAGCTGCTATGCCACAGGCATTGTACCATGTTTCTCCTTGGGAAAATAATCTATTTTATAACTGATAACTTTATTCTAAAATCACACTTTGAACAAACAAAATTGCAGACACAGCAAACAGTAAATTGCTGCTTTAAATCCTCTCAGAAACTCATATACAGCAGGATGTTATCTGGTTTTATTCAGTGATATTCATCTCTTTGAATGTTTGCTGCGTACAAAGTTGTTCATTAAAACAGATGGTATTCAGTGTCAATGATGCCGCGGGTGATTCTTGTCTTGGTTTTGCAGTACTTATTTTTACAGCACAATAGTTTTTCTTCTGAAATGTTAAGGATTAAAAAAAACGACCTGAATCTTTAAAATTCTGTATGGAAGGAAACCGATTTTTTTGGAACTGTAATTGGCGTTTACGTTCATTCAGCTATCCTTGGACTTTGTCAGCTTTACAAGAATGATTTCACCTGCCAAAAAGGATGACTTCGATCCAAAACATCCTGCAGTCTTTTAGAATCGTCTTTGCTAATAAAAAATGCCAGGTTCAAACTTGAATATCACAGGATAAATGTGCGAATCTAGTCAAAACAATGACTTTTGATTGTAAATAGCACAGACTTGCTGTATAGGATTCAGATGGGCAGTGTGTTAGATGTACAGTATGTGCAGAAATGGGTGTGAGTTAAAAACTGAAGTCCCTGGGGAACGCTGTGTTAAAGCAGTGCCCTTGATTTTGCAGTATGCCTGAGTATCCACTTGGAGCATCAGTCATAATTACTTCATACCCATTCCCAAAGTGCTCTTAATTAGAAATGACAGCTTGAAATAATCAAGTGGACATGGTCATTGGGAAGAGTGAACTAGAGATCATCCTGTGTGAGAAACAAATGTAATATTATAAGCAAAATCTTGTGAGCGATTCTTATCATAAGCAGTTCCTTAGAGCCCTGTGTTTAGTCATTTGCACCAAAATACAATATGCTACAGCTCTGCCTGGCCAATAGATTAACATATGTGTTGGTGCCTTTGTTGAAAAGTTACAAAATAAAGTATAAACAGTGTATGGTTCCTACCGCATTTCATTCTGAAGCAGAGCACGCTGAGCCTCAGATCTTAAGAGCTGCTATCAGTGGAGTGAAGCTGTAAAAGGACCCTGCATGATAGATAATGCTTGTTCAATCGTTTTTCATTTTGCCATGTCCCAGTGCTAAAATCTGAGGTGACAGAAATGTTTTGCAGCATATACTGTAAAAAAGTCTGGGTGGTGTTCAGTTTTGAACCTGTTCATGTGGGTTTCCTCTGAGTGCTCCGTTGTTCCCCACAGTCCAAGGACATACTGGTAGGTTAACTGGCTTCTGGGGAGCACGGCCCCAGTGTGCTCATGTCTGTGTTTGTTTCGATGTGTCCTGCAGTGGACTGGTGTCCCACCCAGGGTGTCTCTCGTCTTGCTCCCGTTGCTTACTCGGATGTGCTCCGGCTCCCCCGAAACCCTGCACTGGATAAAGTGGTTAGAAAATGGATGGATATAAAAAATCCCTGCCAGCCTCCCTTATAAATACTGTGATGTATTAGAATCACAATCCAGCAATGGGATTCCTTCAGTGCTGCATATACTGTATGTAACGAACAGTTCTTTCCGGACCCTATGCGGACGACACAATCTGAAGAAGTGGGGGAACACTAGGGAAACGTCATGCAGGAATACGGGGCTGAAGACAGGGGGGCGTGTCCAAGGTGCGCTGGTGCACGGGGGAGGTGTGGCCGAGGCGAACAATCCAAAAGAGTAGTCCTTAGAGAGTATCCAAAAACACACGAGAAAATCCAAAACCAGGAGATCCATCAGAACAAGGAATTAAAAACACGAAGGCCGGGTCGGAACCGGCGGACGGGGAACGGGAACGGGAACGGGAACAGAGGTTAAAACCTTAACGGGACCAGGCGCTTCCAGGTCCCGGACTCGCACGATATGGAAATCAGATGCAGAGCCCGGATGAGCGTCAGCGCCTGGCTTTTAAGGTGGGCTGGGAATGGGAAACAGGTGCAGAGAATAAAGTCTTGAGTGAAAGGGCTGGAGCACCCTTAAGGAGGGGGGACTATAATCGTGACACTGTACATGAGGCCAGTGCAGTGGAAAGGAAAAAAGCGTTCATCTTCCTTTAAATTCTAAACCAATCAGTGTTCTCTAGAAGGGTTTTCCCTCTTCGCTTCATGACATCTTGGTTCAGGTACAATCTGTGTCTGAGGAGCTAAAGTACAGTTAACAGAAGTAGCCTAAGCATTTGAAGGCACTTTAGCAGGCTTCTGAAATTGCTTGGTCTGGAAGTGTATTTACTTTGATACAGTAATGTGTAGATTTAAACCTACATATACTGTACAATATATGCAATATATATTGTATGATTGTACTGTATGTATTGTGGTGTGAGGTTATTTTTTTAAGACTTGAACACCAGAGTGCAGAGAACAAACTTTAATGTCATTTAAGCCCAAGAAGCTGAGAACTGATGTTCATGCTGAACATTTTTAGAGTTTGAACAAAACTCAAGACTCCTCGGAAGTTCCTTTCTCTGAGAGAAATGAGTAGGTCCCCAGGTGCCCTCATCTTAATAATAATAATTCCTTACACTTATATACTGTAGTGCTTTTCTGGACACTCCACTACAGGTAATGGGGACTCCCCTCCACCACCGCCAGTGTGCAGCCCCACCTGGATGAAGTGACAGCAGCCATAGTGCACCAGAAGGCTCCCCTCACACCAGCTCTCCTGGGGAGGAGAGCAGAGTGATGAAGCCAGTTCAGAGATGGGGATTATTAGGAGGCCATGATTGGTAAGGGCCAATGGGAAATTTGGCCAGGACGCCAGGGTAGCACCCCTTCTCTTTACAAGAAACACCTTGGGATTTTTAATGACCACAGAGAGTCAGGACCTCAGTTTTACGTCTCATCCGAAGGACGGTGGCCTTTTACAGAGTAGTGTCCCCATCACTATACTGGGGCATTAGGACCCACACAGACCGCTGGGTGAGCGCCACCTACTGGACCCACTAACACCAGCAGCATCCTTAGTTTTTCCCAGGAGGTCTTCCATCCAGGTACTGACCAGGCTCACACCTGCTGGGCTCCAGTGGGTTGCCAGTTGTGAGTTGCAGAGCGATATGGCTGCTGTCTTCCCTCTGACATATGTTTCCATATCTGGCGATGGCCAGTCCAGCCCCAGAGTGCCTCCCTGCCAAATTTCTTGTGGGGTAATGGTGACCGCAATAGTGTAGATAAACATGTGTTTGTACATATAAAAAAGGAGGATAATATTTCCATCCATTGTCTTTAGATTAATAATCAATGTTAACTGATTACTTTTCACTTTATGCTAATGTTTTACAGTTGTATTATCTGTGATTGTTGGATTATAGCACAGCTGTTTTAATAGCTGGAAGAGAAATGTTTCTTGTACTGATCTTACTCCCCTCATGAACCTGTGCAGTACTGGCTTTCTGACTACAGTAGCTTCATGTGTCGAGTTTAGTATTCTGAGGTGCTGCACCTACCTTGTTTTGTGTCTGAGCAGAAATGGAAAAAATAAACTTATTTTCCCCAACATGAAGTGGACCTGTAATAGGATAATTGGAAAAAGCAGTCCTGAGTTGGTTGCTGTCAAATTGATTTCAGCCTCAATGTATGATGATGATTATTGTGTCAAATACAATCAGGGCTGTGGAACTTGAGTCTATCTGGGGGTGTGGGCCTCACTAATGCAGGGGTTTTAGTACAGAAAAAGCCTCCTGCTAGCAAATAGCTACCATGGTTTCTCAGCATGGCTCTCATAAATAAGCCTGCCACTATTTTGATAGTGTTTATAAGTAAATAATGGGCTTTTCCTTTTTGGGGTGTATTACATTTGGTGGAATAACAGCTCCCGAATTACTAGGGATTGCTTAAATCTGCTGTGTGTTTAGCTGCAGACATCTGATAAAAATAACGTACAGTACGTTGTTCGTGACAACTGTGTGTTTGAATATGTCCTTTGATTCATGTGGCTTATTATTTATTCACTACTTTATTTTACCAAGGTAGAAGCCCTGATCTACACTGGGCATTTTTTTTATTTTTCTGTGAATCTAAATGTTAGCATGTTTATCAGACTTTGTGTAAAGGCCGAAAGCCATCAATTTATTATTTGTAATGGTAAGGGCAGTCAAAAGCTGAGTGATGGAACATATAGTAAGTATTTTGTATTGAAATCTGTTGTAGACTTTTCTACGGTGATATGAAGAAACAGCATGTAAACAAAAGATTTAAACTGCTGTAATTTAACAATGCACATTTAAAGAAGAATGAGACCTGCGTATGTTTGATTAGTAGCATCTCAAAGTTAAAGTTTAGAAATATAGTTTAAAATTGCTAAGTTCATCACACTGAAAATGGCCTCCTTTTTGATACAGCACACACAAAAAATGCATGTGTATTAATGGTAGCACTACTGTACATATTGAGGAGGAGAAGAGTGTATAATAATCAAGTTGCAAATGGTAATAATTAGCATTTATTAGAGCTGAAGGTAAAATCGTCCACAATTATTATACCTGCAGGTGGAGTCGTGTACAGTACCTCTGAGGGGAGGAGAGCTTAATAGGCATTGCTTTTCTAAACTAGAGAGAACAAAGCAAGGTCTTTGACTGGAATGGAAATGAATGGAATTTAAAGACCTTTACAGAGATTCATGGCAGAATCTAGCAAAAAGATCCAGCTAACACACACAGTGTTGGTAATAGACCAATGTTGTTTTTGAACAGAAGAAAATGAGGCTTCAAAGGTTAGAATTTTCAATAGCTTTTTTAGTCTTTTATTATTATGTTACTTTGAGGAGCAGTCACAGTGAAACTGGGATTGTGCCACTTACCAGGAGCCAGTTATTACTGCAGTTCGCTGTTCGCTTTCATCTTTATATCGGTTTGTTCTTTTGCTGGATGTCTCATAACAAGACATCTTAAAGGGTGGACACTGTAGAATACCACTTTGAAATGGCTTTTGGAATGACAGTGGCAGAACCATGACAGAGGCAAAAAGAAAATAGTCACATTTTACTGCTTTTCAGAAGGGACAACTTAATCAGAAAGGGCCTGCCAAGAGTTGGCTCTGGCACTTGTTTTTAACAATTTGTGTGCCATTAATTGTGAGTTTGTAATGAACGTTTGGGAGGGATGACAACAACCCAGCTCAATCGTACTCAGCAGTCAGTAATCAGCAATCGCTCCCATCATCCTTCCTCCACCAAACGCTATAAATACCAACGTGATCTCCCTCGCGTACGTCTTTTGCATCCCACCTCCACCCCAACTCCACCTCTACAGCTGCCGCTTGGTTACCCTGAGTGGGGGGTCCTGGCCTCTTTGTCCTGTGGCTAGGAGGTCAGACATCAGCCAAGCGGGTTAAGCCAATATCCGCTCCATAATAGTTTATCACGCTTTGATCTTGGGTGTTGTCGTTCCTAGTGAATGGCAGTAATAGCCCTACTTACATTTTGATAAAATGTATTATTTAAATATAACAATATCTTACCATTTAGTGGGATACTTGTCCTTGCTTTCCCTTGCTGAATTCTCCAATCACAGGCTCATACTGTAGCTCGTAGTCTGAACCTGCCTGTGCATCAGGGCAGTTTGAGCAACAACAAAAAAAAATGGTAGTCATCACATTATTAATCTCATAATTAGAAATCTTGGCACAAAGATTTTCCGGATTAATAATACAATGAAAATTAACCGTGGGGAGGCAAATGTGATCCGCAATGATCTTTACAAACCCCTCCGGATTTTATCCAAAGCAGGAAATGTCCCTGATAATGTGTGCTTGGTGTCAGTTCCTCTTTCCACAAAATGATTAATAAACATCTTAGCTATATCTCCCCCTGTAGTTGTGCCATGCTTTGGTTGGACGCAACCCAGCTCTTCTCAAACCTCTACTCAGTTGAGAGTCACGGTATCGCAAACAAATCGCTAATAGCTATACGCACCAAGAGCACAAAATAAAAATCCTTCTGTTGAACAAATCTATATTCATCTCTCCAAAAAGGGCTGAAATGAGCAAACATCTACAGTAACTTTGCTTTCTTAGCAGCCACCATCTTGTCTGAAATGTTTGATGTCGCAGGGGTTACTGAGGGACCAAGAGACCCCCAACCAAATATTCAGGCTTGTACTGTCACTGGTGCTCAGAGAGAGAATTCCACTCACAGTCAGCTAGAGATAAGACCCACATTCGAACCCATGAATGAACAGCCCGATTCAAGCTCTTTCAATTGCAAAAACTCATTGTTTTTGTGTCCTCAGCCTCCTTCTATACCTTTTGTCTCGTCCAGTTCTTGGCAATTCAGGATTTTGAAAATATCTCTCAGCTATTTGCTAAAATGTTCTTATCTTATAATATCTTTTATATTCCTTTAAAGCTGTACGGCATACCTTTAAGTCCTGGTAGTAATGTGTTTTTTATCAACAGGATGGAATTTATCCAACTAAAGATGATGTCTCTCCAAAGAAGTATTACATTATCATATACTACTCACACCAAAAAATGAACTGAGAACAGTGAGTCTGTAATTGTCCACGGGAACTTCCAATCTTCCTGGTAAAATTGCAGTGTGATTGTCAGTCCATAATTAGGCTGTTCCCATGGCTTTGTTTATACTTGGTCTGTAGCTGAAAGCCTAATGCTGTGCTCAGTGATGGATGCCCTAGTGCTGAATGTTTTTTTTATGTGAAAGCCTCTTTTGTTTATAAACAGTTCTGACACCTTTCTCCAGAAAAAGCCGGCTGCTCTGTAGTATCCTGGCCAAGGTCTATGGCAGTTCTATGGCCTATGTGGTATGACAACTTGTATGAATAATTGGAGGGATGATGTGTATGTTTGTTTTATCTAAATAACATGCTTGTGAATGTGTAATACACAGCAATCACTACATTGAATACGGAAATCCTATTTTTTAAGTATCATGGATTCTGACATAATTTTATGCAAACACTTTGATATACAGTATTGACAAATTATTCTGATGGCTTTCTTAGAGGTTTAACAAATGTGTATGGGTTTTGCAATGTATCCTATTATCATTCTCATAAATGACCATGAACTGAAGCAAACATCAGAATTCTTCAGTGGGTTCTATTTACATTTTCTTACAATCTTTGTGAAAAAGATTTATTTCATTTACGGAATTATGTGTGCTGTACGTATAAATACTGCATTCCAACATTCCAACCTATTCGAAACAGTTCTAATTTGTCGGTTGTATTGCTTGTAATTGTTTATATTCCTTAGGATACTATTGGTAAAACCAAATAATTCCATTTCCAAACCATTGTTTTCTCTTTAGTGTAAGCACTTGATATGATCTGTGTAATATATTATTGTATGCTCACTGCGAGATTGTCATCACATAAACTCCTGGCGTGCTTCTCAAATGCCAGCTGTGTGTTGTGCATTACAGTAGTGAAGCTCCTAATTGCCAGTCGCAAAAATATATATCACCTTCCTGCTAATTGTAAGGCAGTACCCATATGTTTGGAGGTCTGGGTTTTGTATGTTGGATAATCCTAAATGTTTGTTGTGTTTTTCACAGGAAATGTTCTATAAAATTATAAATCTTAAATTGCATCCCCCTGGGATGAATAAAGTATTTTGAACTGAATTTAGCTGAATGGAATAAATCTGTGTGTTACAGCCTGCTTGGGAATGGACATCTTCACAGGGGAAACACAGTTGCAACAGAGCTCTTTATTCTTTTAAAAAAAGCACAAAGAATTCAGTTCAAAAGAAAAAGAAACTTTGCCATCTCAGTTTTTCTGTTTTTAGCTGACAGACCTCTGGCTCTTAGCTTGTTCTTCCAGTCTAGTTTTCTCTGTCTCTCCCACTGTCAGCCCCTTGGCTGTCTCCTTCAGCAGCTCCGGTCTTTACCTCATTCCTTTGGGGCTCTCTCTTAAAGCCCTGGGGTACAGCATCCCCCCCCTCTCCTGGCTACCTCGAACACCTGCTGGCAGGTGCTTACCTGTATATGGAGAAGTTTCGCAGCTGTAAGTTGTACTGTTTCAGGAACTGTCGACAGCTGCACCCTTTCAGAGGGTATGAGCTGACGACCTGCCACAGTCACACTGTGACTTTGTGGTGAATGCAAAGGCAGGCAGATGCACAGATGTTCTCTGTGTTTCTAAATATTGCCTAGATTTACAAAGGCTACAAGGTATACAAAGAGCATTAGTTCAAGAAAAGAGCATTTCGTAGTATAAGCTATGATAACATTATTACACCTGATTCTTCTTTCCATGAAATGGGCTACTTTTATTCCGCTGTTACAGAAACAACAACGGTCATATAGAGCATTCTGGAAGCAGAGATTTAGGATTTTGAAAACCAAATAAACAAATTCAAATTCAAAAATGCGCCTGGCTGAGTTACAGTGAAATGTAGTTTTCATGTTTTTTTGACTCATCTTAAATTCATAACCTCGTACCTCAGAAGAACCCCAAATGCCCGAGCCATCTTTATTCACACAAATCTCCAAGGACAACGCTGTTTATTTACTGAAGTAAACTTTTCTTGAAACGTTTCTTTAAAATCCTAAGTTAACAGTTGACAAACCAGTGTGTATTACACTATTACGTAAAATATCAAACAATAAGAGGGATTGGTATTCTATGAATTATTCCATTTCTTTAATCCAGGGAACATTTAAAATCCCAGTTTGACATTTGACTATTATTCTTTTCTTTATTTTTCCCAGTACCTGTATGTGTTTGAGAAAGTTCATTGAAGTTGACAGATAGGCCAGTATTGTTCTAGTCATGAAATGTTTTTTTAATTAAAAAAATGCTATTGTAATACCATATATGATATATACTAAATCTCATAGGAAACCTATTTATCTTCATGGTGTAGTCTCGAAACCTCAAAGCCCAGGAATCTTGAAGCAGCCCACAATACCCGTGTTGATGTTGGACTGATGTTAGATGATGTTGATGTCTTTTACTGATGATATAATGCTTGTGGGCATAGCACATCAGTAAGCACTATGACATAATTAAGTAAATTACAGCTGAAGTTGCCCTCTTGTTAAAATGATAGGTCATAAGTAATACTTAATCACCTTGAGTGCTAAACATCAAAGATAAAACTCACTATAACTAAAAACTGTAGTGTATTTTGATCGACTACCATATCTAAAACATACAGTACCTGCAGTATGACTCAAAGCACTGTAACTTAATTCTTTTGGTTCTGCATAGTCTCCTAAACAAGTATTTTACCAGATAAACATATTAGAACCATTAACTATTGTACGGGGGAGATGTGTGCCAGTTTTGATGTGGCATGGTCACATGAGGAAGTCTTTATTTTAAAAGATTTCTATTTCTCTTAACATTAGCTTCAAGTGAAATTGTTTGGTGTAGTTTCTTCCTATGAAGCATACTGTAGATTGGTTATTTATTTATGTAATATAACAGATGGTGATCAAAGTACAAGGGCAGAGTATTCAGAGTTAAATAAAATGTTTACCAAGCCATTTGGATATATCGTTACTCTAGAACTCAGGAGAAATCCAGCTCACTAACCGCAAACCTGTGTAAATAACAGGCTCAACTTTTTCATATACTTAGTGATCTTCTCCTTTTTGCTACTAAGGCTTTCTGAAGGGATTTCAATTTGTCTTTTATTGTTTGCATTGTATTTATTGATGTAACGGTGCATAAACCACAGTAAAGGGAATATTTTTTTTCTGTTTGTTACTGTACATGGATACATAGTGCAGCAGACTGGGTTTTGTTGAATGTAGGATCAAAGAAGAGGTTGTTTCTGTGCACGCCACTGTACAAGGAGCTGAAGTCTCAGGTATTTGGGGGGCAGCAATGCAGTAGAGTGTGTGCAGATTGTCAGGGCAGCTATTCTGAAGAGAGAATGAAGAGGATGAGAAATGCTTTTAGGAGGCGTGCACATTGCAGTAATGCTGAGAGCTATGGCAGAAGTGTTGTGAAGGTATATACAGATATATAATCTAATAGACTTTAGTAGGCAGGTATAATCATGGGGAGCTGAAACTTGAAATGGGAAAGCAAATGCACTACATATGAAAATCCTTCCCTACAGACTTCAATTAAGGTAAGAACTATCCCATGAAATAAGGGAAGTGGCCTTTGCCTACCTTATTAATGGGCTGCATTTTGACTGACAGCAGTGGGTTAATTGGCTGATTTAGAGGCATGAGAAAGTCTCATTGACTGATCAGTCAAGTGACCACGGAGGGCTACCTTACAAAGAGAATGAAGTGCACTGTTTATTGTTTTTTTTTCTAGGGATTCATTGAGAGATTCAAAGCCAGTTTATCCTTGTTGATTTGTTTTCCAGTTTTCTCTTATTTCAATCCATTCCTGAGCCTCACTATCCCACTATTTCTATCAGTGAAGTAAGACATGATACCCCTTATTTGCACATACAGTACAGTTGTTACAGGTATAGCCAGCTGTAAGCAATGAAACATACCTTTATCAATACCTGCAACATATCTTACACACCAAAAATAAATGCTAAGCTCAAGTTACTTTTTCAATCTTTAGGTGACCTCAATCAGGGTAAATCAAGAATAAAATAATGATAATAAAAAGGAATTTTACCAACTCAGTTCATAATACATTGAACTCAGGACAAGTTTTATGTTTGGAAATGTGGAACTGAACATTATTTAAGACCAGTCCTGGGATTCTATTCAATGCCAGAACATTTATACAATTACACAACAATAAAGAAAAATACAAATTGCAAGATCGTACTCCTTAAAAGCAACAATGTGAATACAGTGTTCAACAACTGTGCTGAAAACAGGCTCTATTGTTCTCCCACCTGGACCAGAATAAGATGAAGCTTTAAATAATTATACTGAAGGAGAACGGAAGATAATGTGCCATCCCTGCTTTCCAAATACAGCTGTGCTTGCAGAAGTGTGCCGGTGAGGCTCTTTCTGTGCTCTTACCCAGGAGCTGGAGTGATCACTTAGGCATCCTGAGCTTGTTAGAACCCGTTAAAGCCTTCGAGGCTAAAGCGTCATTAAAAACCTTTTCAATTAAAGACCGAACAATCAGGTGTTAATTTTGAATAATTAACTCACGAGGGGTCAGAAGAGATCTTTGCAAATGGGGAACTCTTGAGTATTTTCTTAATTACACAGATCCAACTGGACGCAAGTTTTAAGAGTATTACCATAACAATAGGGGTAATTTGTTTCTGACAAAGGGCTTAATCACTTCCGGAAGCTCCAACCTGCTCCCAGAACATTACGTTCCTGACCATTAAGAATGATGACAAAACTGCTTTTAAGTGTTTGCTTCATGTGGGAAGTGAAAACCGCGTTTCCTCAAATAGACAGCTCTTAACAACTTCCGAGCTTTCAAAGATATGGCAGGGCAGTGCAAAACAGCATTTTTGTTCTCTCCTGATGACCTGAATGTCAAAGTTCGCACATTTTGATGTACATTTTAGCATGCAATATATCTGTTTTACCCTCAATGTTACTGTATTTCAGTCTTATTTAGTTAATCAGGCAATTCAGCAGCAGCCATTCTTTTGTAAATTTCAATCGTTAGTTTTTCCCCACAAGAAAATTAGGAATTGTATACTATGCTGCTTATGATAACCCTTCAAAAAAGATTGGGTTAAGCCCAACTCCAAAAGCTTGGTTTAAAAAAACAGAAGAGTTACCACAGGACAAAAACAGTGGAAAAATAAAAACTACTCCAAAGTTGATATTATAAAACCTGTTATTCTCTTTTATTAGTATTTTCTGTGGGATGAGGGCTGTTCTCCAGCTAACCATTGCTTCATCCACAAAATAACAATATTTCTTTATTCCTATGCAGACTACCCTTCTAAAATTAATTTGCTTGACCAAAATAAGAGGTCAAAGAAACAAAACAATTTAATGGACAAAACAGCTAACAGTATTTAGAAAAAGCCCCTTTTTTTCTAACTGTGGTGAATTTATTTTCATACCTAGTTAATTTTCTTACTTAATACCTACTATAGTCGAAAGATATACAGTAGGTCTAATGATTGATCTAAACCAAGGCAAAGTTCAGAGTTCTTAACAGATAAACATCAGTTTTATGCATGGTGGAGTGAAGTAGCCTAACCAAATTAACACCTCCTAAAAATAAGCGAATCAGTAAAAATAGTAAAAAGCGATACAAGGAAATAACTAACATTATGGTGGGAACATTATAACAAAAGAAAGCCAATTTACCTTTTTAAGCTGCCCAACTTAACAACTAACCAATTAAAGTTGTTGAACTGTAGTTGGTGTAATTCCAAACGGTTTTTCAAACAAAAAGAAAAGCGTATACTGTAAAACATTTATTTACATCTTAAATCCAAATCTTTTGCAGCTATTAATATGCGGTTCCTATTTTTCATCTTATCATCATTTAATCTTTTGCTGCCTCATGAAGTTTAGCATACAAGTTGAATAAGCCTCATGATTGAACAGCTGTATTGCCGCCTTTAAAAATTATTGGCACCTTTCATCACAGGAAAATAAGGATTGCACTACTGGATATGCAGTTATTTAAAGACGCTTGCAATGTTTGATTAACATTAACCCCTAGGTAAGCAGTTTTAGGATTAGTTTGGAATTTAGATTTGAGGAAGCCTCTGGAGAAATTTATTTCAAAAAGTTATTTAATCACTAAAAAAACTGAAATTAATAAATTGGTAAAATAAATTCCCTTTGCGTCTCATTAGAAAAATTCAGTTTTGAGCAGTTTATACATCATCCTAAAAGAACTATAATTTATAAAAAGCAAATCCAAGAAACAGCAATCATTTCTTGGTGAATTTGTTTTTTTTTATTTTTTACAAACATCTTGAGTAATTGTGTCGGTGATAATTAAAGTTAACATAATCTAGAAAAACTGTCATGAAAAGCAGAAAGCAGAAAAGCAGTTTTTTTTATGCTGTAATGATGTGGATTGTTGGACTGGAATTGGCTGATATTTAAGTTTTGCATCTTGTTTTTTTATTTTCATTTCTCGTATGTTGTCAACTTTCAGATGTACATTTTGTTAATCACTTGTTGATAGAACAGATTGATTAGTGCTCCTCTTTGTCAAATGTAGCAAAGGCTGCAAACACAATCTTTTTTTAGTCGAGACAAGGTTAAATCTTATAGTGGAGAGATGTAAACTAATGACATCAAAATGATTTTACACATGCGAGACAAAAAACTATTTTTTCTCCTTTGTCAGATTATTTTTTTGCTGCAACACAACATATACGGACTTTATTCAACACTACTTTTTTCAAAACGTTTCTGTTTTTCATCCTGTGACAACATACTGTAGTAGTAAGAATGGTGTGATAACCCTGAAAATACCACTCTATTGCTATTCCAATGCAAGACCCTGTGCCATTCAGTGAAGAAAATAAAACATTCTTGTGTTGATTTTAGTTGAGAATGCAGAGTGGATACTCTGAAAACAGAAAGATGTAAGAGTAAAATATGTTGTTAAGGAAAGCAGATACAGTAGTTCTGTGAGCAGCAAACAGGATTTCATGATAACATCACACTGCTTACAGTTTCTTCTAGAAAAAGTGTGTTTTCGGATGCTTACCAAGGAAGAAATCATGCCTCATGCTGAGGTTGGACACAATTCGACATTAAATTGTAATTAGCACTATAGTACTACAAGAGACAGACTTGTTACAGGAGGTATCAGAATCATTTAAGATAAGCACATCTCCTGGGGTTGTTGGTGTTTGTCCTTAAGGAATCAAGGAATGCTATTCATAAGTCTTTTAAAAAGCTCTTCCTACAGTTGCTTAAAACAGAATTAATACCCATCGATTGGAAATTTGTTTATGTACTACCTATTGCTACAAAGTGTGGTAAAACCTAAGACCAATTCATCATATTTATTTATGTGTCAAGTTATTAAAAGAAATAATTAGAAATAAACCAACTAGTCATCTAGCTATCTAAATCATTTACTGTATATAGAACTGGAAATGGAAATAAAACCATAGAGGAAAGTATTCATGGTTTTAGGAAAGGTAGGTCTTGCTTACCTAATTTATTAAGAGTACTTTGAACAAGCAACAATAGTAATGGGTGCACAAAGAGTAGGTAATAAAAGTATTGTTAGATTTTTTAATCTAAATTCTTTTTTCAGCAAATTCCCCGTAAAAGATTAAGTATCAGATAACCATTCAATGTGAGCTAGTTGTTTGGATTAAGAACTGTTTAATGGGTAGAACACAGAGAGTACATGCTGTATAAGGTGTGGTGTAATTATTGGTGTACTTCAGGGATCTGTATTAGGAAAACTGCTCTTCTTAATTTATATCAGTGATCTATCAGTTACTAAACTAGTGAAACTGGCAGATGATCCCAAATTAATAGATTTCAAGACTTACCAACTAGAAGATTGCATTTAATGTAGAAAAAAGTGCAGAGTAAGTGTAGAGAATTCCATGGAGGTATCAGAAACTTTAACTATAGATGCAAAATGAGAAACACTGAGCTCAAAGTTACCTGTTGCTGCTAATTGATGCTTTCCTTCGTGACACACAGCTACACAGCTACTTAGGAGTTTCTGTTAACATGCCATGTACAGTAGATCGTGGAAATGCTCAGTTGACACCCCGGGTAGGGTTAGGGTTAGCATTCACACACTAGCTAGACAATTTGTAAGCTCAGTGCTGGATTTTGGAGCCCAGATCAGGTTTAGGACGAGTGTTTTTTTGCTTCTTTCTGAAAACTTTTTCTCCCGGAAACTCTCTGGGGCCTGTGCGCTGCAGTGCACAGCGTGGTAATCGTATCCCAAAACTGTGTCGGTCGGATCAAAAATTGTAACCAAGCATTTTTTAATCTCATTCAAATGCAAGAGCTATGATTAATAGTCTTGATTGTTTCCCACTCATGCTTTCCGATTCCCAGAGAAGTTCAGATATACTGTACAGTACATCTTCTGAACTATTTGGAGAAGGAATAAAAATGAAAAAGAATGTCACAATACATACTGTAGTTAAAAGGAAAGGGGTTAGATAATCGGATGCTGCATTAACAATTGTGCTATGCAGTAGTAAGTCTTCTTTTAGAATACTGTGTACAGTTTTGTTACTGTCTATTAAAAATTATATTGTTGCTTTTGAATCAGTCCAGAAACAGCTTATCCAGCCCAAAATTCAGATACCTTCCAGATATTTAGCCAATGGATTTCAAAGTGTACTGCAAATGAGAGCACATAAACGTTAATAGGATCAACAATATTTAACAATATGTTAGGACTAGCGCGATGAAAATTTAATTGCCATTGCAATTGTGTATAAATAATGCACCGTGAGTATGTAATTATTGACCTGTATGATTAGGTGAGGAAATCTGGTTATCGTTATAAAGAGCATGGAAAAGGGCATTAAAAATGGGAAGGCCTTGAAAAGAAAAAAGCCTTAAAAATCTACTCAAGGTACAGCTTGCAGTAACATTGAAACAAATGCTTTCCACCGGCACAGAAATGAACCTTCAGAGACGATGATCAATTTGACCACGAACGCGTCTCTGTCTGCAGGGTGGGAGACAGGGAGGCAGCGTTGGAAGCAGCACTGAGACTCCTGCAGCAGTTCTATGTGGACCTGGAGAAGTTCCTGAGCTGGCTGACGGAGGCTGAAACAACAGCCAATGTCCTCCAAGATGCCACCCACAAAGAGGGGATACTGGAGGACCCCCACGTCGTCAGGGAGCTGATGAAGCAGTGGCAGGTGAGGACGGCCTGGGTCTGCTTGTGGCCCACCTGTGCGGGTGGGTTGTTTGGTTGGTCGGATTTGCCTTTTCCAATAGCTTTGAAATAAATGTGTTACTTTCAAAATGCGCTTTTAGGAGAGGGAGCAGTGGCAAGGCACTGGACCTGTAATTAGAAGGATGTGGGTTCAAACCCAGTTCAGATTGTTCCAGAAAGATATCTGACTTTGTAAATGGGTGCCAATGTAAGTTGCTTTGGATAGATGTATTAAGAAATGTAACTGGTTATAGTAGTAATGGGATCAGCTTGTGATTTGATCTGAATAAGGCCATTGTTTTTGTCTATGACCAGTTGGCCTTTTGAAAATAAGGGTAACTCACATTGTAACAAAGTTCTTTATTTTTGTAGGTAATATATCATTGTATATGCATACTAAAATATGTAATTTTGGTATTATTATAACCCATATTACTGTTGAGTCAAATCTGTGGTTAGTCAGCATCATCACCCTTAACCTTCTTAGCCTGTAATCAGATCATAGTCTGAAACTAGACTCATGTAGACCTAATGTTTTAATTTTTGTTTCAAATTCCACCTTCTGCTTTTCAATAGGGTTAAAGTTCAACAGTGTCTGGTACCAGTGTCCTTAGTTGTGAGTGCAGCATGTCGATTTACTTTCAATGCGCGTAGGACACTCTCCAGAGGCTGCATATGGTCATTCCTACTTTTTCCCTTAATTAATAACTGGGTGGAGTGGTGGCACTGTGGCTAAGGATCTGTGCCTGTGGCTGGAGGGTTGACGGTTCAAAGCCTGCAGCTGGTGGAGGAAACCTACTCCGTTGGGCCCCTGAGCAAGGTCCTTAACCCCAGTTGCTCCAGGGGTGCTGTATAAATGGTTGACCCTGCGCTCTGACCCCCAGCTTCGCTGTGTGTCTCATGGAGAGCAAGCTGGGGTATGTGGAAAGACAAATTCCTAATGCAAGAAATTGTATATGGCCAATAATGTGATGTTAAAAAAAACACTACACAAAATCCAGTTTTGTCATCATTTGGTATTAGTAGATCTGATCATTATACAAGAATTTCTATATTTCTCTATCAGTACATCCTAGAATAGATTTACAGACTTTTATACAAACTTTTTTTAATTTAAAATGTAGTTTTATAATATGACGTTATGACAATGTACAGTATTTAAGCTAACTTCATCTTAAGCTATGCAGCCATGGTGCTGACATTACCACCTTGGCTTCTTTCAAGAAAGACCCGAGTGAGATTCTCAAATCAGCTCTTTACTGACAACCAGATGTGCTAGATAACTATAGTGCTGTTTCTTTATTTGTGAGATAGTGTTAAAACCCGATTGCGTTTTTTTTCATTTGCTTAGCAAACACACTCAACCATTTGGATTTCCAAGACAAAGTTTACATTAATTGTGAAAACAAAGGAAACAATTGATACAGAATGATAACCTAGAAGTACAATAGGAAATCAGTAATGCACAAGTTGTACGTATAATAGTAATAATAATAATCGCTCACACTTATAGTATATAGCGCTTTTCTGGACACTCTTCTCAAAGCACTCTGCAGGTAATGGGGATCCCCACCACCGCCACCAGTGTGCAGCCCCACCTTGATGATGCGACGGCAGCCATAGTGCACCAGAACAGTCACCACACATCAGCTCTCAGTGGGGAGGAGAACAGAGTGATGAAGCCATTTCATAGATGCTGATAATTGGGAAGCCATGATTGATAAGGACCAATGGGAAATTTGGCCAGGATGCAAGAGTTACAGTACACCCCTACTCTTTTCAAGAAATGCCCTGGGATTTTTAATGAACACAGAGAGTCAGGACCTCAGTTTTACATCTCATCCAAAAGACAGTGCCTGTTTACAGTATAGTGTCCCCATCACTATACCAGGGCATTAGGAACCACATGGACTGCAGAGTGAGCACCCCCTGCTGGCCCCCACTAACACCTCTTCTAGCAACCACCTTAGTTTTTCCCCAGGAGGTCTCCCATCCAGGTACTGACCAGGCTCACACCTGCTGAGCTTCAGTGGGCCACCAGCTGTGAGCTGCAGAGTGATATGGCTGCTGGCATAACAAAGTATAACAAAGGGCTCTTGCAAAATCCTAAACAAAAAAAATTAAGCCAATATGAAGACTATATAGTTAGTTTAGATACAAGCTGGTAATGTATGTCCTATGTTCACATTGAAAAAGTGAAATTTATGAAAATATGAATGCAATACAGTGTAAGAGTTATTGAAGGACGTACAGGTGGTGACATGTGGTTAATCAGGGACTCAGCAGTTCTGCTTTCTGTGGGTAGATCACCCCACTGCTGAGGAGCAGGGGCAGGAGAACAAACTGACTCAAGAAAAGGGGTGAACAGGAGGAGAGGATGAGAGGATGTGTTGGGAGGGTAAGGAACTGAAGATAGGCTGAGGCAGAGTGATAGAGACAGTAGAATATATATATATACACTATGTTTCACTTCCTTTTGTACTTCAGATGATATGTGTGTGCAGTGTCACGTTGTCACAACAGCAACTATACACAGTTTGACAGGAAATTCCACACCGGCTTACCCTGTTCTGAGTTTCATTCACTCGTCAGATTCTGGAGCTGGTTTTTAATGTTTGTTGCTGGAGGGAGGGTAGAATTTCGGCTGTGATTGAATTTGTTATGAATTGTTTTTGCGCTTGTACCGTATATAACAACACTTCTGTTTGAGTGATTACTCGCTTTTCACTCTTTGTTTTTTAACACTTATGCTCCTAGTTACCTGGATCATTCTTCTTATAATGTGGACCACTTAAAGGAACGTCTGTTTCCAATGGGTCATTAATCCAACTAGCTTTTTTTTATCGAAACACATACAAATATAAGTTAATGATGTGTTACTTTTCTTTAACGGCTGTATTTTATGATGTGTTGTCAGTGTACAGTAGTGTTTTCATTTTCTGATCTTATTCAGCATTTCTTAGTGGTGCATGAATATATATATTTTTTTTCACTTTTGCTAATCACTGTCATTGTGTTGTTATTATATTGCCTGCTCCAAACCTGTGTGCTACAATCCTTCTCCTTCTACAGTAGAGTCCAGGCACTACATGTAGGTGTATGGGTTGCTCATTGTACTTGACCTGTCCAGTGCAAGTCCTTGGCAGAAAGATCCTTGGGTCTCTTGCCAAAGAAAAGTTATGTGCTTAACCTCAAGCTCACAACAGTCAAAGACATCTTGGTTTTAATGAAGGATATAAATTGTATCAGCAGAGACATGGCGTGCTAGTATTTACAGCATGCTGCTCCTGTGGCCTTGGGAAATTTAATTTGAGCTAGAAAACCATATTCGCATTGGCAGGAATGGTTGGGGGACAAGTGACAGGATTCTTAAAATAACAGCTTTGAGGTTGTAGCTGTGCAGACTTCCCAGAGTGTGCCCAGAGGTTGACCCAAGTTTTGCTCACGTGTTGTTTAACAGCTTTCTCACCAGACTTATGCATGCAGGTTTAGGTAAGGTAGGGAGTTGAAGGGTCGGTGGTAGAATCAGTTATTTGAAGAAAAAACACACTTATAGTGTTTTTTTTTTGGCTTTACAGAGGTTTGCTAACACTTTCAGGCAATACTGTAGTGCTGACTATGAAGTTAAGGAACAGGCACAGAAAGGAATACGAGATGATTAACTGAAGGATAACATGCTAGACATACTGTATAAAGCTTTGTTTCAAAGGCTTTGTTACTACTACAATAACACAACAAAGGCTTATTCAAGGTAGTATTGATATAGTTGTGCCACAAGCAATGAAGTAAATATATATACTGTATATGTTTATATTGCCTTGACTGGTTTTTAACTTTGTTATACAATATCTGAGGATGTGGAAGCAGTGCCAGTAAAATAAAATAAATACGTCCGACAGCATAAGTTTTAAGTCCAACATAGTACATAAAAATAATTGCACTTTAAAATGTTCAGTTATATGTTTTTCATCAGCTTAAATATAATTCGGCTCCAGAATGTTGTGTGTCATAATGAACTTCTGGCTGAAAGATGCTCTTGTGTGGAGCTTCTGACTATCTATAAACTAATCTTCTAAAGCCTTGCTGTAAAAAATAGCATGAACTAGTATGGGTTAACAAACAAGGAGACATTCTACCATACCTCAAAACTTCCTACTGCCTGAAATCAAAAGAACCTAAAAATCTTTCAATTTCAATGTCTAAAGATTTCAATTTCTACATTTCTAGATTTCAAAGTCTAAATTTGTTGCTATCATGCAGGTATTAGGATTACAATAAACTTGTCTGATCCTCAGAAGTCCCCAAGCAAAGATTCTTGTCATAGTCATCATCCCTCCTCTAGAGGGCGCTCCTACCTTTTTCGTTGTGTTCCCAGCTTTATTTGTCCCAGCTGTTTCCTATCCCTGTTTCCCTATTTAAGCCCGGCGTCTCCATAGTTTAGCTTTGGAAGATGGACGCCCGGAAGCCTGCCTACCACTGGGCACAGGAGTGGCCCAATGGCATAGGTGTCACCACGGCGTCCTGATCTCTGCGTCCGGGGCTCGGAGCGCCTTTCCTCGTTATGATTTTTATCTTCCATGTTCCTGGTTCCACGTTCCCTTTCCCTGTGTTAACTGTCTTTGCCATGGATGGACCACCCGGCTTTAGGATTACAGACCGCGCCCTGATTTTCCCTTCTGGACTTCCATGGACTCATTAGCCTACTCCACGCCCCCCGAGCACCGGATCACTCAAGTCACCATCCCCTGTCTGTCATCCCGACCTAACCTTGCTGTGCCTTCCCTGATGTCCTTCTCCAGACTCTTCCGGATTATACCGTCACACACAGGGTCTTTAACTGTGCATTTCACGGGTGTCAGAACCAGCCCCTGTGACAGTTCTATTCTTCAGTAATGGCAAGCCCATTAATTCTCTTCTTCAGTGCTCTCTGTGTGCCATGCCACTCATTTGAGTGTTTGGGCCATATCAAAGAACTAGGCATTTATGAAAAAATGCAACGTTTCTTGAAATAGAAACAAATGTATTATCTAGCAACTCTCTGTATGCAATCATGATGTAATCGGGAGTAATTAAAGCACACAGAGAGATGTGGCAATGAATACATCATTGGTGGATTTACAGTATACCGTACCGATAAGACAAACAAAAATGTAAAAAGAGGTGAAGTAGCTGATTAAATTGAAAACAGCATTCAAACACAAGACTCGAAGATGAATCAAGGGACTTAGAATCTGTTGGGGTCAAACATATAAAAAAAAATATTCAAATAGCATGGTCTGCAAACCATCAAATTCAGAACTGAAGTACAGCTTCTTGCAAAGGTATTCATATGCATAGACATTTTTAAAACAATATGTATTCAAAGCCTGAACTCAATACTCAAGTCTTCCAAAGGTAAAATATATTACAGTAAATGTCAGCAAAAGCTAAAGAGAAAAAATTAAATATATTGATTGCATGAGTATTTAGACTTGTGAACTCGATACTTGGTGGAAGCACCATTGGCAAAAATTACTGCCTCAAGTTGCTTTGAGTAAGTCTCTACCACATTTGCACACCATCTTGGAGAAATTTCTGTCTATAGTTTCACTAAGTTGCTTAGTGATCTTTTATGGACAGCAGTTTTCATGTCTTTGCACAGATTCTAAATCGTCAGGACTATGATTGGGTCACTCAGGGATATTGAGCTCAGGTGCAGGTGAAGCTGACAAGGCAGATGACAGGCTGGTGTAATATCGAACAAACAATCCAAGGGAAATAAAGAAATAAAGAAATAAAAATAAATAAATTAATAAAGTCCAAAGCCAGGCACGTTCAGGAACTACAGGAGATACAAAAAAAGGCTACAAGCGGAAATCCACAAGTGAATCTGAGAGAGAGCAAAGCAAAGTTTGCAGCCAGTGGCAGACAGTAGAGAACATCGGGAAATCCAGAGGCAGATTCAAACAAGGCAACAAATCCAGAGGCAAAATCAAACAAGGCAAAGTCGAGAACCAAAAGTAAACGCGAGCAGGAGCAAAGCACAGAGAATGCCAAGACTTGAGACAAAGCTCTAAGACTAAGCAAAGGAACTAACATGGGTGCTGATCTTAAGTATATGGTGGTGAATGAGTTAAGTAAATGTTAATTGCATGCAGGTGGGATTGAGCTTCCACCAGATCATGTAATTAAAAGGTATAATAGATGAACGTGAGGGAGTGTTACACCTCTATTGTAGCTTTGGCCTTGTGCCTTTGGATCACTGTTGTCTTCAATGGAAAATATTCTCCTCAGTTTTAAGACTTTACTAGACTAACACAAGTTTTCCTGTAATATTTGCCTATACTTTGCTCTATCTGGTTTTTCAAATCCTAATAAGCATTTAAGTCCTTGCTGAGGAGAAGCATCCCAGTAACATGATGTAGGTACCACTATGCTTAACTGTAGGGATGGTGCTGACTTAAAAGTATGTTTTGGTACTGTACTAAATATACCATTTGGCATTTAGATCTAAAATTTTCAATTTGATCTTACCAGCACTCGCCAGATTTTGCAGTATCAATATTGTTTGAAAAAATGACTGATGTTCATTTTTTAAAACTTGATCTCACTGCAGGGCATTCCTTCTACTGTGCTTCAAAGCTCATTATGCTTCCTGAATGGATACTTTGAAAGAGATTCATTAACATACTGTCAGTTGCTTCATCCTTGATTCTCATGCTATGTGAACATCAACAATGTTAGCTGTACAGACAGATTCCGCATAATAAGTACGTAGCTAGCACCTTTATATAACACATCACAAAATGTTCTTCTGTATTTAAGATTGTTTTTATTATTTGCATTAAAAAAGCGCAACCTTGAGATACTGGTGGGGATTACAAGGCGACTACCTTATTTTTTGAATTTATCAAAAGATTTTAACAAGGAAAGTCTTAACTACTTCAGAGTGAAAATGAAACAAGTACAAGTCCCAAAGAAGTTCACTCTACCCAGAGTGCTTCTTCATAATCAATGTGGGACCACGAACCAGAGGACACCAGAGGAAAATATGACAAGGTGTCTTTAAAATCTAGGAGAGGACACACTCCATTATGCAGAGGATTTCTGGGAATATGGAACAAGTACTCAGCCACATCGTTGAATTATCTGGCTCCTTTCAAGAAACAAATGGAGGAGATCCTTGGATCAATTAGCTACTAGCTACCAAACTACCGCCTCTCATTTGTAACCTTTTTTAAGTTCCTATGTGTTACGCCACGCCCCCGGAGGACTCGGCATTCCACCTTGCATTCCACACAGTCCCCAATTAGCCAATTTATCCCAGCTCAGTCTTGTCCTGTGCTCAGTCTTAGGGTTCTTCCTGGCTAGAGCTACTCCTATTCTTGCAGCTACTTTCTACTTGTTTTTTTGGCTTCCTGATCCTGGTTTGTTTTTCGGCTACGTCTCCTGGTGTTTTGGTTTTGGTACTTTGATTCTTGCGTTGGTTTCGACTCTCGGCTTCCTCACGGCTTACGGCATCGCTTCAGGTGTTGTACTTTTGCACCGGCTTGTCTACCCCCGGCTTTCAGACCTCGGATTGTTCTGTCGACTACACTTCTGGAAATCGCCCTGGTTTTCTGCATAGGGTCCTCACTACTAACTCGTGACACTATGTTTTTACAACTCACCCACATCTGAAATTGAGTCCCTGGAATGATTTCGGAAACATCTGGATGACATCCTTGGATTCAGTCAGATCCCATCTCAGGCATTTTGTACGGAAATGTTTAAATTCCTTCAGTAGCACTCCAGATGGGGTCAAAATAATGTCTTTCACCATAACCTCTCTTGACAAATAATCTACACTATTTGTAATGTAACCAATAACTCTACACTATATGTCTTTTATTGCTTCTTTGCATTGCCTGAATGATGTGTGTGACAAATTTACTACAACCCCTAGGTCACTACACCTTGGTCACTACACCTACTGTACCTTGTATTTTTTTCACATGTAGAAATGTACAAGAAAAGTCAAATATATGGTGAAGTATACGGGGTTTCCCTGCTTTTGTACAACCTTGAAGAACAAAACCACTGAAGATTAGACTAACAGTTCAGTTGTCTCCTTGTGAGGTTTCAGTACGTAAAGTATTCCAGACTTTGGATTCATTTGTGATGGGTAACGGTCTGTGTTTTGCATGTTTCTCTTCATACTAATAAAGTAAAAAAAACATTTACCTGTTTATCACTTAATAAGAATTCATTGATTTAAGCAGAGATTAGCCCTGGAGCTTTGCAAGTTTGCCTGCAAATGCAAAAAGTGGAGTGCTGCTGGTAGTGAGCAGTTTTCAAAAAAGTTCACTATCGTAAAAGCCCTGCTGGGGTTATTTATATATCTGGATTGAATATGTAACATATACTTTTTACAGTTTAATGTTTTATGCCTTGAGACAGATGTTTTATACCACCTTGAAGAACAAAAAACACATAAGATTAGGCTTACAGTTCAGTTGTCTCCATGTGAAGTGTCATAGCAGTTCCATCATGTTGTATGCTTCTTCAGAATCTGCCATACAATTATAAAATAACCTGAGAAGAGGCTGAAATTTCATCATCATTTATTAGATTGTAATTCATAAGGTGAAACACGGATTTTCTTACAATGTCTTAATGTTTCTAAGAGGTTTTGAAAACCTTTAAAATAAGATAATTTCATGATCTTTACTAGCCTGTTGAGTAATTATTATACAAAGACCAAATGAAACCTTGATCACACATTTATGAATTATGGAAGATTGTTGTACTTGTAAACAGTTTTGACGTAACTGAAGTGTAAAAAGAATGCTTGAAAGTCATTAAATCCCTTCTATCAACATTAAATACAATTGTGTATTAATTTCACACAAAGTAAGCTTTAATGTGACATCACTGATGTTTTGATCTTGGCAAGATTCCTTCATCAGGTCAGACAGATGAAAATCCAAAACACCAACACCAGTTGGTGATTATGATAACATTCTGGGACGAGAATATGGTGTTCTTGTCAAACACAGACATTTGGCTTGTGAAACAGTAACAAGTGTAGTATGTCCCACTTTTCTGTGTCCTGTGACACAATCTGGGGTTCTGGTGCTGTAGCAAACAACTTTTTAAATGCCTAGCCCTAGATAGACCAAATTTGGTCAAAATCAGTGATTATTTATTTTGTGGAGCATGAAAACTACACCAACACACTAAACTATTTTTTTTGAACTGCTACCTCAACTTCTTCAGTCCTTCTCTATTAATAACCAGGCACTTAAGCTCCTTACTGACTTTCAAAATAAGCACTCTCTCTGAGACCTTCACAAAACTCTTCCAAACATTAAGTCCTTCTCTGAGACTGTTACAAAATATCCTACAAAATTATTTGTTTCAAAATCTCCTCCTCCCTCTGATGAAATCCCACAAGAGTGGATCTGCCCTCTGTCTCCAGTCTGCAGATCAGCCCAATAACTGAAAGACACTGCTTCCTGGTTTATAAATCGTCACCTGCCCATCCCTGTGTTACCCACCTGTGCTACCCTGTGTTCACACCTGTGCTTTTCTCATTTGATGGGTCTGATGAAGGACGCTCTCCAAGGTCAGAATTCTGGCATTGAAACTATTAATGATTTTTATATAGAGAGCATACAGTAGTTTGTGACAGAGTGTCATCCTAAATAAGGAGAAGGACAATTTAAGCATTGCATTTCAGCTAAAACATTTAAAAGGAAAAAAGAATAATATCATAGATACTTGATGAAATGTCATTTAAAATTGTTCAAAGCTAATCTTTTTAAACAGGTTTTTAATTTCACTCAAAATATTGTTAAAGAGGGAACTTGTCTCATGAGGAAGTGCATTCAAAAGTTTCAGTATTGAGTGCGGATACCATTTAGTGGATGGGACGACTAATCAGCCCTTCCCAGAAAGCCTGTCAGGGCATGAGGAGGCAGCAGTAAGGTTAGGCTAGACTATGATTTTGAGGTCCGGTTGGGGATTACTTACAATTAGACCAGTGTTAGAATTATAAAATATACAGAATGTGGAATTAGATTTGAAGCTTTCTCTACAAACAGAAACTTATTAAGAAGATTTAAATTGGAATTTTAAAATTAATGTCTATTAATTATTCGTGTATTTTTATTATATGTTTTACATGTATTGATTTTTTATATATGGCTTAAGAAAATATGATTGTTTCTTTCAAAAAAAGGAATGACAATAATTAAGAAATACTTGTTTGTATGACATCTTTATCTTGACAAATGTCTGTGTCCTTAGGAAGGCTTATTTGTGCCAAACTTGTGACTGTAAATGAGTAAATTGTTTTTCGTGCAGAGAAAATGTGTTCCCAGTTGATTTTTGCTCTACCTTTGGAAATTTTAAAATCTTCCTGGGAGTTATAATAGGGAGTCAATGTTGTGAAGAGAATTTGAGTACAGAAATAAGATCACGCTGTAAGATATGAGAAAGAGTTCTTAGCAGTAGTCCAACAAGTAGAGAATTAGATGATCAAGTCTAGAAATGCACATAGAGTAAACTAATTTGTAGGAATATTCTTGAGGAAGATAGGAGGATGAAGGCAGGAAATGACGTATGCAACATTGCCGTACCCATCAACCAAGACCTAGAAACTGGATAAATGTTGCAAACAACTGCTAAGAAGAAATGTGTTTTGGTGGCAAAACAGATTGCATTAAATTTAATTACAGATAGGGCCCATCTAGCCTGTGCTGTATTTCAATTAGACATGAGTCTACTGAATCTGCTGCTCTATCTAGGGTATCGAAGGACAAGTACATTCAGGTATCATTAGTATAGAGGTGCTACAATACTCTATAACTCGTACTGTGGGTAAGACTAGAACTCTGAGGGACTTCAGCTCTAACTTCCAGTAGGAGAGAACAATTTACCAGGAGAAACAAAGTGGCAGTGATAATTGAGGTATTATTTAATCCAAGACAGTATTAGTCCAGAGAAACCAATACATGATTACAAGGAAGTAGCATAAGAGAGAATATAGAGTGGACAAGTGTGTCAATAGTATCAGTGAGGAACCAACATCTTTTCATATGATGCTGTCTGGGATTTGATGTATTGGAGACACGACAGCATGAAAATATGAGCGAACAATGACACTGGATTCCATACTTTTTCCTCACCTGAAGCATATTTGGAGGATAATTCACAAATTCATTTTTATTTACTCAATCCCATGAGCCAGTGTGTGTGTACAAAGAAAAAAGAAAAAAGTAAATGTATTAAACATTATTGAATACCTGCAAAGAGTAAAACAAGAGGGTAATTCCTACATTCTGATGTTGTTTTCTAATTATGGAGGCAATGCCTGAATGGACAATATATCTATCCATGTCAAGGAGTTGCAGTACTAGAAAGATCTGTACCTCTGCAATGATCCTGCTGTTTCATCTCTTAATTCAGATTTTGCTTAGATGTGTTGTGATGAACCATGCATCACATGTCAAAGTGCCCAGCAGGAGAACAACCTAGCGAAAATAATCTTGTTCATCGGGGAAGTAAGAGGAAAATGGTCTCACCTGTCTCTCTTTTTGACGATATTTCACCACTTTCTTCCCTGGACAGTATAATCAGTGGAACAAGTAATAGGTTTATTCCATGCTGAAAAAAAGAAGAAAGAGAACACACCTGAAGAAGGCTCCACGGCCGAAACGTTGTGTTCTCTTTCTTCTTTTTTTCAGCATGGGATAAACCTATTACTTGTTCCTTTGCAGCCTACGCATGCTGACGCAGCTCCCCACCTGAAGTATAATCAGTGGAAAACCAACATTCCAGCCTATCAGTGATGCAGAGGTCTTAGCCTTCTTGGCATTCAAAATCTCTTTTCAGCAGTCTGAAATAATTTGATATTCTATAACCTCATATCAAATCCTTCTTTGTTCATTATGACTGCAATTTCTGGAGGTGAGAGAAGGTCAGTTAACTTTAATTGTTATTGTGCCCAGCTGAGCTGTAGTGCAACTGGTTTGACCAAGAAAACCTGATTTCTATCCATACTCCTATTAGCAGAACTGTGCTTATTCCTGCTAAAGGTCATGGGAACCTAAAGGCCATCTCTGAACCCTAAGTGCCAGTGCAGGAAGACAGAGACAATTTAGAGTTGCCTGTTAACCTAGAGAGCATGTCTTCAGGAAGTGGAAGGATACCAGATACCAGAGTACCTGGCAAAAACACATTGAAGAAGGCTCCACCGCCGAAACGTTTTACTCTTTATTTCTCTTTATAATGACAAATATTAAATCTTACGTCACTGCTGTAAGGAAGAGTGAAAAATGTATTAGTGTCTTCTTACCCATAATCCTGGAACCCTGTCCCCAGGAGTTAATATAGTTATTTCCAAGTTCAGCTTTTATCGAATTCATTATTTGTTTATTTTTTTGTCCAGCCCTCCATCCATCAAATATAGAAAGCTATTTATAGGAAATGTTGGGCACCAGAGCATTATTCCGGGCATTAACTTTGTGTGTGGCCAAGCTCTCAATGTATAATATTCAGGTGGCATTGGTTTAAATGAGTCATACTCGCCTCATTTTCTTTCCTTATCTCACTGTAAGAATGAGTCCCATGTAGTGCCCAGCAAAATCGAGGACTAGGAATAGCAATCTCTCAAACACATGACTCACTGTTCACAACAGGGATGTGTCATTTTAGGAAGATGAGCCACCAGGAAACTCCTTTGAGAAGACATCCTTTATAAACATCAAAACAGCTCAGAGCTAAATTTAATACCCCTTATCGCAGAATACAGGAACAAAAAAATTGGAAGATTGGTGATAATTTCACATTTGTACTGCTGGTGTTCTTTTGTGTGTATTGATCACCTTAAATCTGTTCATTTGAAAGCCGTTTCAATGAGTGACTTTTGCCTTGGATTATTTGATCCGTGTCTTAAAACCAACATGAGATAAGAACATAAATATCCTTGGGAATCCCTTTGACACAGGAATTATCCATTAGCATTCTCGCCAGTAAGCTAGCGGGACAGTTTAAAATGAATTCTTCAGGTTGCAGCTGATAATGGATGGGAAAGCTGTTATTTTACATCGCATTGTAAACACGCAGGATTAACGCTTCCCTTAGGGAGAGCACGCTCAGAAGCTTCTCAGCTAAACCTGTCACATGGCGGTAAATCAAAGTCACAAAGCTCTTATTCCATCAGAGGACGCAAAAGAGATGCTAAGATTTTCAAGGCCAATAAAATATCTTGTTTTGTGTTTAAAGCCCTGTAAAAAAATGTTAGGTTCTTTAGGAGGAAAAAGACTTAGGACTCTTTCAGGAAGACACGTTTATTTTTTTTTCTTCCAGTACCCAAAATGAGCTCTCTGCGGTTGTTTCTAACCTTGAAAGATCCTGTAAGATAATGTTTGACCTGAAATAAATAAACGGTGATTAAAATCTTGATCCTATCATAGTGGGAGCAGTAATCTGTACTCTCTGCTCTTAATACTTGTTTTCTTTGCTCAGTGTGGCCTGGGTGACTCTGCATTGTCACTAACAGCCACACTCAAGCTTGTTGGCTCACAAAGCACCATTTGGCCACCCCTGCAATAAGGGTCCGTTTGCTTTGAACCTGTCTTGTTGAGGAATATAAAGGTTTTTGCATTCAGACCTTCCTTTGATGTCCTGATACATCTCTTTGCCGAGTTGGCTTCAATCTGACTAACATACTAGCCCTGTGGTGTGCGCTGCTGGTGATGGGCGATGTTGGTGTTGGCTCTGTTGGCTCTGCGCCGCATTCGATGAGAAGACGGGCTGAGCTGACTTTGAGACTTCCTGGCAATATAGCTGTTTTATAAAGTCATGTTTGTGTGTATGCTGGGTATGACTCTGACCTGCAAAACAACCTTTATTGCATCTGCTTACTCACTGAAGTAAGATGTGAAGTTATTCTGCATGGACACAATCTACCGAATTCTATTACAAATGGCAAACTGTAATGAATTCAGTGGCAGGCTACCTTTAACACAGCACTTTTTGACAGATGTTACATTTTGGAGATGTTACTAAACATGTACTAAACCTTTATTAATCAAATCTTCAGCAGCTCCTAAAAATTACAGAGACTCTTTTTAGAATAAACTAATCTGCCAAGTTAGAGGGTATTAAACATGGTTTTGTAGACCTAAACTGAAATAACAACAGCTGACATTTTAATCTGCATCCTAAATTAGATGTTGAACAGTCCTTAATATAAGATCTGTACAAATGTTAAATGCCCATGATTTTGAAGGTTTTGCATTCAGCTCAAGAAGAAATGCTTCTTGCAAATCAAAGCACCTCCATGCTCTCTATGTTTTACTATTTCATTAACTTAAATCTGTTGCCCATTACAAGTTTTACCCAGACAATGAACATGATTCTACATCAGTTAATTTTTGAGAAGCCTGACTTGAAAAGCTACGGACAATTGAATGACTTCAATCAAATCCACATTCCTGATCCTGCTCACTGCTAGTCTATCTCTGCTCATCTTGATCATGCTCATATTATTAAACCATTCCTGGCATAACATTTCTTGCTTTGCTGACTGCAGGCTCTTGTGAGCTGGATTTAGCTGCTTGTAGGCTGATTATTACTCTCCTTCTTCCACTCTATCACTCAGACACACATGTTTTTGGGGGCCACAGAGGCTCAGCACAGTGGGAGGCATTCTTGCTTTCTCATCTGAGGAAAAGGAGCTGTACTGTCATCATACGGGCTAGGTAGAACCAATGTCAGACTTACAGAAAAACATGTGATTGTTAAAGAAGATTAAAAGCAATAGATTTAAAACAAAATGTGAGCAAGACTAGGAAAACCTTTGCCCTCATTCCTAGAACATGTATTTTTTCATTTGTGATTTTTTTTTGCCTCTCAAAATTGACTGAAAGCAGAATTTTAACTATTTCTTGCCTGTATGGTGTGATGGGTCACCTGAACGGTACCTCACAGGTTAAAACTATGTATATGAGCAATATATACCAGGGGTTTATATGGTAGATATATAAAAGCGTGGTGGAATATAGGATTCTTAAAATGAAGAAGTACATCAATAAACACCAGCATTCTTTTTTGAGAAATGCTACGTATTTTATAGGCTAGGTCAAATAAAATATGATCAAAATGATTGTGCAAAATGAGCTTACAGTAACATTCAATGTGAGTGGTTCTGCTTTAAATGTATAAATAATGTTTTTACAATATCACATGGTAATCTGTTGATATGGTTTTCTTGTTTTTCTTGATTGCTTTGAGGATATGCATGGTCCAGGCAGGCATAACTGTACTTGCAATCATTGCTTATACACAGATGCTCCGATTCCCCAGTGCAAAGGACAGGCACTCCGTGAAGCCCTGTCAGTGTGAATATTATTCCTTGTCATTTATTTTCCAAGACAGCATTTTGTTCTAAGAAGAACACACTTGAGATAATGAGCTGGGAACTGAAAAGTTGGCTGCAGAAGATGGGAGACTAGATTTTGTGCATCAGTCTGAGATATCCTTGCTGCTGTGCGGGCACCAGCAGAGTGGATGAGAGCCACGCCTGAGGAAGATCGACTTTGATAAAATAATGGAGAAGCTGCAGAGCTGGTTCTTTGACGCCATCTTCCGTTTAGAAGGAAGCAAGTATATTATCTATGCTTATTGAAGTTCTCCAGTTTCATAGGACATATATATAAGTGAGAACCTGTATTAATCTCCATGTCTTATGTCCAACACCCACAATCCCTGTTTACTTAAGCTGATCATCAAAACTAGAAAGGTACTAAAGTCTTAATGTACAACAAACTCTGGTAGAAAAATTGATAATTTTGTGTTGTGTAGCACTGCTAATTATTTTAGCATAGATGGTTTTAGGTCAGAATGTGCCAATACAAGATGTGTGAGAATTCATTTTATTTCTAAAACACATAAAACGCTGAAAAGTAAGAATCTACTGTATCCACTAACATACTGGACACTTATGCAATGGAAGTTACTTTTGCAAGGGCAAAGTAAAATCCAGAGGACGTGCCCTGACAGTCTGTGTACTGTGGAGGAGGAGGTTTGATCTTTGGTGGAATTTAAAAACAAAAAAGGAGTGCGAACCCAGAGGGAACAGATGGGGCTTCCCTGCCTTTCACTGCGGAGACTCAGAATGAAAGGGCAGAAAGGAGATGGAAGGGTGATGTCTTGTCATTAACAGGACAATGTGAAAACCGTGCTTCTTCACTAAAGGTGGTGAGGTGGGATGACAAGCTAGTAACCTGCTGCTCATTGGTTCAAATAAAAAAAGTGCTCACCACTGCAAGTGGTACTTCCATTTCTGTTGGTTTTTTTTTCCTCAAAGAACAAATGTTCTTCTCAACTTGGTGAAGTGTCAGCCTCTGAGCTCCTAGCTGCCTCTTGTTAAGGAAAATTGGTGCTAATTGGAAGCAGTGGGATGTGAGTGGAACTAATAGCAGTGGCTGCTCCAAATTATGTGGAAGGACTCTGCATGTCAGTGGAAACAGGCAAGCAGACCTTGAGTCCCTGAGTCGTCAGAGGCAAGCTGCCAGCATCAAAAGAACGCGGTCTGGGAGATGGCACTTTCTTAAGACCTGACAGGGAGACAAGGGAAGGGGGAAGGAATGTACTCGCAGGGCTTTTTTTTTTCTCTCCACCAAAAAATGCTGCTTAAAGGTTGAGTAAGGTTAACGTGTTGACAGAGTGGAAAAGCACAATGGAAATTGACTTCCACTGGAGTGACTGGGACTGGAGCAAGTACAGCATTTGTACAGTAAGTAGCTTTAACAGAATTGAATTTAGATTGAAGACGCACAGTTTGTGATGAGTACAGGATCCGACAGCCTTCACATACGTCAAATCATAAATGTAGCCCAGATGGCTAGCTCTGCTGTTGATCCTTTGTATACAGTATATGTACAGTTTTTGGATTAGATTAAAATAAACTGTACTATAGTTATAAGTAATGCTTAACAGCTGCTATATAGTCTGACTTCCAGACAATTCAGTTTCTCAATATGCAGGAACCTAGCTTGACTGCAGACATCAAAACCTATGCTGCATATTGTAACTGAACATTCGTTGTGCTTTATTTTTTGGTGTATGTGACCAATTATACTGTAAGTAGTAGGTGCCAGTTTTGTGGTGATTACAGACATTCATCAGCAACAATCTGAAATGAGGTTTAATAATCTTTGTGAAAACGCCTATGAAATGTGAGATTTTAGCTTTTTATTTCCCATGCTTTGCTATGTTCTGTTTTATTATCATTGAATATGATTTAAGGACAACAAATATCCATTGTTTTCAGTGTTATCCGATGCTTCCATGAATTTCATGTTCTTTTTCCCACTCTAACACACAGGTATTATTTTCACTGCAGAACATTTCCCTGTGGCATGCTGTAAATGCCACCATTTGAAGTGTTTGTTAGGTAAATTGCATCTGGATTACATCATAAATTCATTGTTGAATAAGCAACCTAGGATTTCACAAGGGAACAAAAAAAAATAACAAAAGCACTTATTAAGTTCTTGAATGCAATTTGTGTCCATAGACTCGTGCTCTCTATGCCCTTTTGCCCTTTTCTCTTTATTTGGGGGGCTTATTTGTGTTCATTTAGTTCAGTAGCTGTTACGTTTGGATTTTTCTATCATTATGAACTTTACAGCATTTTTCAGAAGGACAAACAAACTAACAAACTAACAGTCAGATTCAGCTGTCTCTGCAAAGCATAGATTGAAAGCAACATAAAAATCATATTTCATACCAAATCAAAAGGGGAATATTTCATTGCTGTGAGAACAAATGGTTGGAAACATGCCTGCCTTGTATTTTTTATTTATTTTCCTCTCTCAAATCATTTGTTGAATAAGACTGTAATTTACATATCCAGTGTCTTGTGACATTTACATTTTACCATAGAGACCAGGTTTACAGATTGAAAGTCATGGCATGCCTGTGGTAAAGTTATCTAAAAAATGCAAATACAGAACATGTCAAGTGGCTGCTCGATATAAAATGTTTCTTAACAAAGATACTTCTAATTATTCTTTAATTTGTGTACCTAAATGTAATGTTCGGAAGAGAAATGTTGTTTACCCAGTGGAAAATGTGGTCAACAGCTTTAGAAAGCTACACCAGTGACCTGAAAATCTTGAGGCATATACTGTACTGTATTGTGTTCATTTATTGTACAGTATGTCCATACTGGACATCAGAACTCATCAAACCAATTGTTCGGCTCCACTGATATCAAATCACCTCAGACTCCTGCTTCAAGAAGACATTTTGTGATTAAAAACGTTTTCACTGCATCCAAATTATTTAAAAGACGGGTCATTTCCTGGTTGTGCCAAATGACTCGGATCCCAAGACAGGCTCAGAAATAACTCCCAAGCTGAAAAGGACAGGGAAGGAGTCTGATTGACCTCATCATGGTTTTCTTCTCCTCTGAGGCTCAAATGCAGGTTAGCTAGGGTGAAGAGAGGCTCAGGAGAGACAGAGAGATCACAGAATACAAATCAGCCAATTTGCTCTGTTGCTGAGTTGTGGTGTGTTGTGGTGTGTCATAGTGGACTGAGGTTTGAATTAGACAAATCCAAAGTAGGACCAAAACAAAGAGTTCATTTTGTTGCCGTTTCTCTTACTTAAAGGGGTTTCTAAATGGAGTTTGGATGCAAAAAGCTAACCCCATTAAATATTTGTAAGGATAAAGACATCCCTTTCTCACGGTTTAACATCCGTACCACCATTTCCTGCAGCTCCCTGGCTCATTTGGGTGAGAGGAGTCTGCCTACATTTCCACATTCTCCCCGTGTGCGGTCAAGAGGTTTGTTACTCCAGATTTAGACATGAAAAACACCTCATTGGCTTTTCCTAATTAGGCAGGTACTGTATAACATAAATAATCTTCTAACTTGATTATCATAATCTAATAATCTTAGAATCTTCTAATAATCAAGTCTTCAAATCTGTGTCTCCACTGGATTTTGAACTGAATCAGATTTTAAGCTTTGATCGTTAGTAAAATGCTGTATTATAGAGGAAATAATCTCATTACTGTGTATCTCTTCATTTAATTTCTTTGACTTATGTATGTCAAAAGATAGAATAAGTCACTTATGCTACTTCCTTACATCATGTTTGTCATTTCAAACCGCTCCTTGCATTTACATAGAAATCTGCATCTCGTTATTGCTTTAGCAAAGCTTTTCAGTGTCTTTAACAATGCAGTAAATTGTGCTGGGAAGTTGTTGAAGTTGTAGACTAAGCACTACTGTTTACAAGGGAATGCATCTATAATGTCAAGTAAATCTGTGAAGCTTCTTTGCTTGAATCCATGATGTGTTAGCTACAGACATTATTTGAAACCAAACACAATTTAGGGGGCTTTTATTCTCACAGCAGTAAGCTTGTTCTTTCACTGTTTATACAACCATTAAGTTTTATGTCTAAGCTGTGTTTTTTTAACTGTGGGTTACTTTGTGCTTGAAAACTATGAGCTTGTTTTAGGAGAGTGATATGCAAGGTATCATGATCACAGCTACACTAGGTTGGAAGTAAAATGTATTATTGTAAGTTTTTTACATTTTATTTTATTGTATTTTAATTTATTGTTTTAAGAAGTCATCACTGATTTTTCAGGTGCTGCAAGATTGCAGGTTTCAGACTAAAATCAGACACAAAGCTGTAGAACACCATACAGTACCAAAAGAAAGGAACTCAGCCACAATGAACGACATTACATTTAGCCTGAAAACATGCCATATTAGAAAGGCTTTTGACTCATACTGTAAGTAGTTTTGTACTTTTAATTTGAAATTTTTTTTGGTTTGGTTTTTGTGTTGAAAAGCGCTTTAAGATCATCACTGTTAAAGGTGCTACATAAATGTTTTTATTGTTATTGCAAAATTTGCGGCTTTATTTATCTTTGGTACAGCACATATCCTGTATAACAGGTAAGAAGATGTTTAAAGATCAATTGAACACCATTGCCTTTACTATGATTCAGAGTTGATTGCAATATATAGGATTACTAGGTTAAAATATACAAAGCTGTATCAAGAGCTCAGCCAAAACCTAAGGAACAAAATAAGACAAAGAATAACATTATGGAAAGGAAGTGTGACGATCTGTGGAGAAGTCTCCTTTAACACAAAATTACCTTTGGCGCAGATTATTAGTCTTTTGTTCAGTGATATACTGACAAAAGAGAGGTCTGGAGTTTTTTCTCCCGGCCTGACTCAGATTGAACATCTGCATCACTTAAATATGACCCTGAGTAATGTCACTAGCTGACTATGACTGGGATTCCCTGTGCTGTGATGCACAAGAGGCACCAAAATATAATTAGTGCACCTGGGCTCTGAGTAACATAGCAACCAGTGTGGACTCTCGGGTGGTTGCAAGCATCCTATGCTGATGTGAGAGACATACCTCTCTTCTAAAAGGCGCTGAACCTCTACATCTGTTACAGAGACAAATGGCTCAAAGGTGGGCGGGCTGGAGGAGTCCTCCTACACCTCCTTACTCTGTGCTGTGTGCTTGCAGGGATCACAGGTTAGACTCAAATCGAGAGGGCATAACAAAAATAACTGTCAAATCCAAACTGAAGGAAAGACTGGGCCTGTAGTGTTTTTTTATGTCGTGACTATTGCAGATTAAAGTTTTGTTTCTTGTTGATTAATCTGTTTACAGCATTATGGCCCAGAACGGTAATTGCAGTTTTGCTGTAGTAGAGAACCTCCTCAGAAGTAGGTCCTTGGCCTAGTTTTGACAAGTAGTACTACAAACAGTTTTTGATCCTGTGTTTTAAAGACCTGCGGTGGTGGTGTTGTTTTTCAACTTCCAATTTCCAGAACACCAAAAGGGTTCAGTGACTCACGAGGCAGGCTGATTCCCACTTGAGAAAACTGCCTGCTCTAAAGAAGAATCAGCAGCTAGTTGTACTAGTAAGGAAATATGCTGTGTCCTCCTCAAGGGTTGGCAAACTCTTTGTGCATAGTGGCTATGAGCAGTTTGAAGTCAGAAGCCTTGATAAAATTTGCAGAAGGCGTTGATCGCTTTCAGTGATGAGAGCTTGAGGAGAGCGCAGAAGATGCGGAGTGAGAACTAGATTTTCTTTTCTTTTTTTCTGGAAGTTTTAGTAGATGGAATTCTTCTTGGCAAAAATGCTGAAATTTCTTTTTAAATTAAAAAAAAGAAAACGTCGCCCACCCGTTTATAAAGTGATAAGAGAAGAGCTTGTTCAGACTCAGGCTGTCACTCGCTTATTTAGTGTCTCTCATTCTCACAGCCTCCTACATTCAGTGCCTTGTCTTCTTTTTGCTTCCCCCCCACCTCACACAAATGACAAAGTGGCTGTGTATTATTGACTCGTAGGCCTTGTGCGCTTAATTATATTCTGTCAGCAAAACGTAACTAAGCGCACACACCACAAAGAGGGGCGGAAAGAGGCCGAGTCAGTCTGGAGTTGGTGGCTCGATGGGCCGTGCATGCCTCCACAGCGCTCGCTTCGATGTTCTCCCGAGGCTGAAAAATGCTGCGCAGGAAAACCTACAACGTCAAGGTCAGAGATCACAGCCACTTCTGTCATTTTGTTATGCTTTGGGAAACTTGCACGTTTGTCCTTCTGGATCTCCAGCGAGGCTCCGGGATGTAATTATTTCTGTCATCTAAATTAGCATCTTTTGTTGAGAGGAGTGACTTTTTTCTTTCAGTTCTTAAACACCTGAGCTGCAAAGCTAATTTAACAGGATGGGTATTAGAAGGTCTTTAAACATTTTCTTCCAGGCTGAATTTGATGTTTTTTTCTAACATGATAGCGGTTCTGGTTTATGTTGTTTGTAACAATTTAGACAAAATGAGGCATTTCTTAAATCTGTTTAATTAACGTTTGTGGCTTATAAGTATTAAGTCGCAATCAAACATTCTTCATCATTGAAAACAGGACATAATAAATATGATATTGAGCCGTGTTTGTGTAGGCTTTTGAGCTCTATGTAAGGTTATTTTTAATATATTGATAAATATGCAGTACATCATAAGTTGCTTTAATTTTTATTACGAACAAGCTGAAAATAATAAAACTGGTTACCTGAATTAACCAAGCAGTGTTTTAGTGCTCTGGTAGTATTTCCTTCTTAATCGTTCATATTGTGTGCATTTTAGACCTACAAACTGTTGATTTGTAGAAATACCTCATTTATAACTTTCTACAATAAAAAACAGAGATAAATATACTGTATGTTATATGTTGCATTTTATTAATTTAATGCTTTCATTCAAAATAAGGCACTTCACAGATAATAATAAAATAATTCTCAATGAAAAATGATCTCTAATTATGTGGTTAAAGATTGCAGGCTCATAAACAAGCTAGTGTTAGGGCATTCAGTAAAGTCTGTTTTGCTCTTCCTTCATGATTTCAATAAGGCATTCTTTCCCTCTCTCCAGTTTCCAGCCCTACTACGCAGGTCAAAGAATCCATGTAAAAAGCCATTGTCTTTCTGAACTGATTTATATGCTGCAGTAATGGTCACTGGAAAATATTCCACTCAGATCGGGATGGATAATAGCATTGTTCTGATGCATTATAGATTCTGAAAAACACCAGTCTGAATTTTCATCTCCTTTCAATTCATATGAAAGGGGAAAAAACTATCCCGAAAGTTTCAACATCAATCTTTTGCAAACATTGTACATGCTGTGATCCTGTTGGGCTGATGCAGTAACCAGAGGGCTTATCATTTTCTGCCCCATGTGTTTACAAATAGTATTCAAAGTTAAAAACACACGTCATCAGTGAAAAACAAGTGACAGAGAACCACAAGGCTTCTGGGTCAACAATAGCGCATCAAAGCTGTGCACTGACGCTCAACACCATCTTCGACAAAATAGTCTACAAAGAAGATTTTATTACAAATTCCTTCATGTGTAGCCCATTCTGCTGTCCTTTGAGATTATGCCAGGGACCAAATCTCAAAATTCTCCATTTACTGGAAGTACATGGTAATGCCTGGTACTGTGTAGGGCTCAATCAATACAAAAGTGTGACTGTTAAAATCGCTGAATCTTCTAAGTAAGCATTTTCTTACACTTCTGTTGTACTAGTTTTTGTGCTCGGATATTATTAAAATATCTGTTAGCGATTTCTTGATAAAGTTCACCGAGTTCCACTTTCATTTTGTTGGGAGTGCCTGAAGTGAGAATAAGCAGAACTGCCTGGACACTGGGGTATCATGGGAGCACAGTAGTTAGCATTTTGGTGCCGCGAGGAGTTTGTATGTTTTTACATGGGTTTTCACCAGGTGCTCTAGTTTCCTCCCATAGTCTAAAGACATGCTGGTAAGATAATTGGCTTCTGGGAAAGTTAGCCCTGATGCGTGTTCGTGTGTGTCTGTGTCTGTGCCCTGTCAATGGACTGGCGTCCCGTCCAAGGAGTCGTCTGTCTTGTGCCTGTTGCTTGCTGGGATAGGCTCTGGCTCCCCTGCAACCCTGTATTGGATTAAGCAGATAGAAAAATGGGTGGATGCTTGTGTGTTTGTTTGTATGGCTTAGCAAGGACAGAAGATAAATGGCCAGAACATGTTCATTAGTTTATTATTGTGAAACGTGTTCAGTTTTGTAGTTGTGCCATTTGTAATTTGATGAGGACTCTGTGTCCTCATCGAGACAATGTGGGGAAGCAATAACAAAGCAAACAGAATGCTTGGGTGCATGGCAAAAAGTGTGGAATTGAAATCCTGGGAAATCATTCAAGTTTTGCAATGTGCTGGTTAGACCTTGTTTATAATAGTGTTTTCAGCTTTTCACACCATACCAGGAAAGGGATATTATCGCCTTGGGAGAAACTCGAAGGAGAGTGACAAGAAGGATTTTCGATCCAAGTATGTAAGATGCTCAGTGGTATAAATATGGTCAGCCCAGGGGACAGGGGAAGTTTAAACCTCATTAGTGAAGCACTGAGGCCACAATTGGAAATTAAAAGGAAATTCGTTTAGGATGGAGAATAGGAAACTCTTAGATTTGTAGGTATCTTGAACCTGATTCAAAAATAGATGAGGCCCAAATTCTGGGAAAATATTCTTGGAAAAATATTTCAATTCACTTAGCTACTAAATTACCAAATGGGCAAGAGGGGTTGAATGGCCTCATTACGTTTGAGACCTTTCTTATATGTCTTCTTGTATATTGAATGCATTATTCTCCCCTTTAATCGTTTTCTAAAAAAATAAATGGAGTTTATAACAAAGGTTCGGGAGGGATGACAACAACCAAGCTCAATGAAATTCAGCTGTCAGTAATTAGCAATCGCTCCTGACAATCCATTCCTCTCCCAAACGCTATAAATACCTACGAGATCCCTATCTCTCTTGCACGTCTCTAGCATCCCACCTCCACCCCATCTCCCCCTCTGCAGATGCCCCTTGGTCACCCTGCAGGGGGGTCCTGGTCCCCTTGTCCCCTGGCCAGGAGGCCAGCCCCCAGCCAAGCCGGTTAAGCCACAATTTTGCTCCATGACACTTTCATCTTGGGTTTTTTGTCACTCCTCCTGAAATTGGCAACGTTTTAAAAAGTGGAAGTGTGCGAAAAAGATTAATGTCGGCTAAAGAAAGGGTGGTTCTTGCTTTTGTGCGTGTAGGACTTGCAGGCTGAGATCGAGGCGCACACGGAGACGTTCCACACTCTGGACGACAATGGGCAGAGAATCCTCAAGTCCCTGGAAGGGTCTGAAGATGCCACACTGCTGCAGAGACGGCTGGATAACATGAATGTCAGGTGGAACGAGCTGCGCAAGAAGTCTATCAGCATTAGGTCAGTGCCATGCTTCCCACTGCTTCCTAGCTTGTGTGAAGTCTTCTCTTGTTTTTCCTTCTTATGTCTGTGCTGATAAGACTTCCAGAGCACATTATACTGACAACGGGCTTGAGGAAGTGAAAATGTTTTCTTTGAAGGACTGGGGAGCAGGGTGCGGTACTCTTCTCCTATTCCTGCTTCTTCCAACTGTAAAAACAGGTCCTGTGTGGACTGCTACAACACCAATATACAGCTGTCTCTCTAAAACACACTTAATGTGCTGTACAGCAAAAAAAGTGTAGAGATTGTCTCAATGTTTGCTTGTTTCAGCTGGAGCTCCCGAATTAACTTTAAACCAAAAACAGAGCAAACCCTGTTTTTGTGCACTGTGCTGTTCTTATCCTTATGTTCTTATATCGATAACAGACAAAAGTTGGTGTGTGTGTAGTAATAGGTGAGTAGGTTTTAGTGGAAAGGAAATGACGAGTGACAGCGAGGTAATAGAAACTTTCATTGTCTGTTGTCTCTGTGGTCTATGCTACCACCAACGTTGTACAAATAAGAAACTGGTTAAAATCTTCATCCCACATTCCTGTTTTTTATTCACTGCTGGCTTCTGTAATTTTAGTAAGAGTCTGAGTGTGGAAGGATGGTCATAAAGCCTTTAACCCCAGTGCCCTTTCCCAGCATCCTAGAGGTAGTTTTGCATGCCTTCCCAAGCATAAAAATAGTTCAAAGCAACATCTTTAGTTAAGTGCGTTTAATATAATCTTATCTTTAAATTGCAGGGACTAATCATTTTGCTTCCCGTGACTTATATTCTTTTAAATATGTCAGGTTAAATATCCTTTCCCTGGTGGAGCTCTGCACACACAATGCAGGGGATGTGGCTGATTGGTTAATGACAGTGAAAGTAGATTTGGTAGAATGAGAAGATAAAGACACTGAAGAGAGTCTTATTTGAAAAGAAATTTGCAGCTACACTTAAAAGAGGGAGCCCAATTAATTAGAGTTCTTGCAGAGAATTCAGACTCTTTCACATTTGGAGAGGTTAATCAAGAGTTATTCACCACAATGTTATATACACTATTCATGTATTGTAAAGAAAATCGAATGATATTACAAACAAGGAACGGGTATCTTACATGTCATTGAGCTCTAATAATATTCATAATAGTAAGGTGGACATAAGGTTCTGTGTTTATGAGTTTGAGACACTTTGTATTTTACAAACTTGCATTTCAACACTTTAAAAAAGATAGATAATGATAGACATTATGTTGCCTGAGCTGCTTCATATTGTTAGCTTGAATACCAAGTAACCCATAACCCCGTTTTTAGGTTGAGTTTGAAATGCTTAGTACTATGAGATATTATCCATTTTAGACAGCCCATTATTATTCTCTCCACTCCTAAGAAGTTACGAAACACTTGACATTTTTAACAACAATAGAGACCTGTCATTACTTTACACTTGGTGCATCACTAGTACAAAGAAAATATGAAAGCATGTTGTCAGAGTTTTTTTTTTGTTTGCAGAGCAGGTCTAGATCTGATGTCACCCAGCGAGGGGGTCTGTGCACTCCAGTGGCATGGCACAGAGCAGGAGCTTTATATCAGAAATACTGTCAAAATAGACAGAGGCAAGATGGGTTTCCAGCACTCTCTGAATGAAGGCTTTGTTCCTGAAGTATCTGAGTGGGAAAGACATTTTCGTTCTGGATGTTATCAGTGGCATGCTTAAGAATACAGTCCAGTCCAGGAGAGACCAGCACTTCTGGATGGAAAGCTGAGCTCCTGGCACTGCCCACCCATAGCAGGGAGTTTAACCCTTGGGCTCTCTGTCTGTTCATTTCTTCCTAAAGGACTAGGGGCTCAGTGCACTTAGTCTCTCACTTGCCACAAGATCTGGCTCAGTTTCCATGGAAACTGTTTTGGATCATCAGTGCATGTCTCGAGGCATTAACAAGTTTAAGAAAAAGAACAAGTTTTATAGCGCTTCTTTGCACCATTGCATCATACGTTTAGACCACTGAGTGTCGATATCACAAAATTTTAAAGAAGATTAAACAGAGAATAAAAGCACACTCAATTACAATTCCTTCTCAAGCATTTCTCACTCTTTCATCTTTTAGTCACATATCCCATCAAATTTATAGATGAATATAAGCAGCCTTCACCTGCTTAATATTGATACTTTACTGAATATGGGTAAATTACTTGTCTCTCCAACGCCTTCAATTGAAGAAGTGCTTAATGATATCAAGATATCATTTTCCACCCTTTATCCTAGTTTATTCCTTTAGCTTTCATCTTTCTTGTTTAATTTCTAATTACCGGAGTTGTGCTCCGACATTTCGTGCCATCTGAACAAAATGATGATGTTAACCTATCTTCCCAAGTCCTTCAGTGCTGTTGACATCAGCTACAGTGCCTGTTCCAGATAACCAGGCTGCAGTGGCTGTGTTTGCCAGGAATCAAACTACTCCTTTGTCCACACAGCAATTCTAAAAACAATAGACAAGTGTTGTGCTGAACAGGGGAAACCTTTTGTAGACAGAGTATGAGCTGTGCTGCCATCTCAGTGGATCGTTATATACTGTATATATACAATATATGTATACCATACTGCAATTAAAGTGTAGGGTTGGAGCTCAGCATCGCAGACTGCTCTGTGCCTGAGAGCTGTGCAGTCTGTGTCTTGGATTGGAACTCTTTTTTCACGGTGAATCTTGCCAGGACATCTGGGGAGTCCGATTTTTCATTCTGGCTGAAGGCTCCTGTCGTTCTTATTATCTCCACGCAGAGCTCCACACCCTTGTAACAGCTAATATGGTTATTCATTTAATGTATTTAAAATGTGTTTCTGACAGACCCACCTGCTGGGATGCAAATACCCTTTGGCAGGAAATCTCTTGAACATGCCAGTGTGAGGCTAGGACTGAAAGGAAAGCTCCCTGGAAAAAGCCATCTTGATTGTTTTATCCCTTTGGTCCTTGTGTTCCCTCCAGAGAGTTATTCATTTTTAAAAATCATATTAACAGTGTACCATCACAGGTATTAGTTGAGTCATTTGTATGTTGGATAAAACACCTAAAATGTTTTGCAGTGGAAACTGTAATGACTGGGAATACACTGCAAAAACCTTGTAAATAGGTGTTATGAATTTCAAAGAACACGTCTCAGGTGGTTTGTTATTTCACAAGACTTATCCTCTGTATCTGTGTACAATTCGGGGGATTTTAGTGTTGTATTGCCCATTTACAGTGTCAAAAGTAAAGGAGTTGTTTTTCTATGAAATCAGTACTACCTTTTTAATTGCACTGTAGCATCAACAGCTTTGATTTTTGGCTCTGTCTATTGTACGTGTATCTAGACGAATGTTGCTGTAAAGCTCTCAGAAGTCATGCTATTTATTGATCTCCGGCTCTGGAAATGCTGCCCAACTGCTTCTCTTCTGTAGGTGTCTACACTGTAGTAGGGACCCATAATGATAAATTTGTCATTTTTACCATATACTGTTAGTGTATTTTTATACACACTGTGTATAAAATTTCTTCCTGTTTTCAAATATTATGAAGAATTAAGTTGTGATTTTGCTTCATTAAGCAGAGAGCTTGTGAGATAGTGAAAGCATGCTAGTCGCTATGAATTAACTGAAGCCTCATGGCTTTTAATAGCTTCACTTCAAAATCTGTCTATTTTCTAAATATGAACTTCTATTAATTTCCTAAAACCGTTTTACAATAAAAGTAATTGAATTTCTGTCCTGCAAACTTACTTTCTAACTCAATTTGCAAATATTTACAAACTCTCAGAAAATGGGCAGAAAATTATGAGCTAGAGAAAAGACTTGAAAATCACTTTTAGTGCAGTATCTCAGCTAGTGTATATGTGTAAATATTTATTTACCTTCCTTGCACAATTTCTTTTTATGTCTTCTGATGTCCTTCTAAAACGTGTGTGGACTAAAATCATAAGATAGCAATATGAGTTTTGTTAGAAATAACCCCTGATTATCATGCAGAGTTATCCAATAGACCATGCAGCAAATGAGAAAATACCTATTGTAATAGGAAAATGGAGGTAGTATAATTACGGCTTAAATAAAAAACGTGTACTTGTTGGATGGTTATTAACTAATGTTAGAAAATAAATTTTAGCAACATCAGCTATAGTGATATAGAAATAGTGTTTGGTGCTCTGGACTATGTCTAGGACCAACGTTGTGAGTTCAAGTCCTGGATGAGGAGCTGCTGCTGTACCGTTCAGCAAGGTGTTTCACCCTGAATGCTCCAGTCAAATGTCCTGCCATGTAAAAGGATACTCTCTCCAGTACGTCTTTACTCCCTGTTGTCATTGTACATTAAGTCAGTGAGATATTGTTCTCAATCAATTTCTTTGGTAAGAGCTTTATTACTAAACGTAAGACAAACAATTTCTTTCATTATCCAATGTACAGTACAGGTGCTTATTACAGTAGGTTACTGTATATATAGTAATTAGATTTGCACTGTGGCAGGTCTACCATTATATCACACAGAGTTCATTGATGAAACATACTGTAGATTATGAGACATCACTCAGGGCGAAAGCCAGTATGCAAATCATCCTGCTGGTGCAGCAGAGAAACTGCATGTTGTCCCAGGTTCAGCTTGGAGAATTCCAAGAGTGGTGGCAGACGGGAAGCTTTTGGAGGACCTTGATCCTCTGTATTTATTGCCCTGGATTTAGTTTGATTGGGTGCCCTTGAACGCAGGTGCCATTGTCATGATCAGCTCGTGCTTTGCTTTCTCCACTTTCTCCCTGTATCTGCGGGTTCTGAGAGGTTTGTTCTGTGCTTCCTGCAGATCCCACCTTGAGGCGAGCAGTGAGCAATGGAAGAGGCTCCACCTCTCTCTACAGGAGCTTCTGGCTTGGCTCCAACTAAAGAATGACGAGCTGGCGCGACAGAAGCCCATAGGGGGCGATGTTCCCACCGTGCAGAAGCAGCTGGACACTCACCGGGTAAGCAGCTTTGGCTCGAGGCATTCTTAGTTTGTGGCAGTGCTTGTCACGATAGTTTGTCCTGGGAAGAGTCAGTCTTTGTGTAAATCAGATTAGAGCTTATACATCCCTGATGCAGTGGATATCTGAATAACAACATAATATCTATTATGGAGCAGATGTGGTGGTTAAATACTTAAAAAAGAAAAGTCTTCAAGAAAAAGACAATATAGTTTCTTTAGTGATTATATCTCTTGTAAGTGTTCCATTACTTCATTATTAATAATAATAATTAATAATTCCTTACACTTATATAGCACTTTTCTGGACACTCCACTCATAGTGCTTTACAGGTAATGGGGATCCCCTCCACCACCACCAGTGTGCGGCCCCACCTGGATGAGTGCGTCAGTACACTCCCCACACACCAGCTACTGTATCACCAGCTTAAGTCTCAATTGAAGGACGGTGTCTTTTTACAGTATAGTGTCCCTCTCGCTATACTGGGGAATTAGGACCCACACAGACCGCAGGGTGAGCGCCCCCTGCTGGCCCCACTAACACCTCTACCAGCAGCAGCCTTAGTTTTTCCCAGGAGGTCTCACCTCCAGGTACTGACCAGGCTCACACCTGCTGAGCTCCAGTGGATTGCCAGTTACTGTATGACTTGCAGGATGATATTAATAGGTAAAAATCAAATGAATGGCTGAGTACAGTCTCTGTATCTGAAATAAGCTGGTTATTTAGTATGAAACTTATCTACTGTCTAACACAAACTTCAAACTTCTGCTTCACTCCCAGCTTTCAGGTGCCTTATCAGTTGATTATTCACCATTTACCGACTAATCTATGGGGCATTTATTCAGACTATTTTTACTTTACAGGCTATTATAAGCTAGAATAGTGAGTGTTAACAAATATGTTGCTGATGATAAATGGTGGTATGATTGTTAGCCTGAAAAGTAGAGATGAAAGTACATGTTGCCCCCTTGCTGTCACCCAGGCAGTGATGCTATTCTTATTTTACTGTAACTCTGTCGAATGTTAATCTGGCAAAGAAAGTGTTGCTTGCGTTCACTCAGTGTACAGTGTGCAGTACAGTATAGAGAATATCATGACACTGAAATAATTCTATGATTGTTTGGCTCGAGAGACAGCCCTTTAAACGAAGCATTCAACAAGAAGAAAAGATTAACTTTTTCATCAGAAAAATCACCACACAAGTCCTATGGTCAGGGAAATCCAAATGCCTTTTTTTGATTTGACACAGATGAGTAATGATGTTCTGAAAAACATCAAAGAAGCTGGTGACTTCAGCTCTCTGTGAAACAAGGACGCGTCACATTTAAAATGTGAGGGTGTACAGTATGACAGCTTTCCTCTGCCCTCCCATGAGCTGTTGGCAAAGCATCTCAGACAAAGGGAATATAAGAGAATGACCGTTAAGAAAATCTTGTTTGCACGTAGCACTCCAAATTCCTCATAAATATTTTTCATGTACTTTTTTTAGTTTTTATTGATTATTTTTTAGATTGCCAAATTTCACTGCACCCTGCTATGCATCCATTTGTATGTAATGTTTCAGAGACCAGCGAATATAAGAGTCATTAAAACACCTTGAACATCAAAGCTTGTATACACAGGACAAGTATCATTTTGAACATGTCTGCTTTACAGATGGTAAAAGCATCTTAGACAATCCCCTGCAATTGGAAGTGTGCTGTCCTCCCAAGTAACTGTTGTGTTATACCTCCAGAAATTGTATTTCTGATTATATGCTAAATTATTAGTTGTCTAAAAAGGGGAACTGATATGTTTAAATTGTATCATTTAAAACTGTTCAATATTGTTGTCATTTACCAGTTTTAATGATGACATTATTATTCCACTATAAATAATGCCTGAAACATTGATATACTGTAGGAATGCACCTGCGGTGGTTTTGTCTGCCATGCAGATTTTACAAAAGGAACACCTGCACATTGAAAGAACATACTTTGCTATTTATAGTATAATTACAAGACTAGTTTCTGCATATAGTCCAGTTGGAATTTATTAGCAATATGGAAATAGAGTTTCTCTACAGGTCTGCTTTTTAATTGCATAATTGCATTATTCTAGTAGAATATTAGGGAGGTGAAAGACGTGTCATTTCATTTAAAGCTATAGTTTATAGTGTTTGCATTCTACTGTTACTTAATTTCCAACACAGTTTCTTTTATGCACGCTTTGTAATTTAGTTTTGTTCCATGTGGCTAGTGCATTTTGCTCTCTCATTAGTAACCCCAGTCTGAAAGGACTTCTCAAAGATGACTGCCAAGAAGTGTGCGCTGGAACAGAATAGAACGTCATGGAAACCCTTTCTCTCCCTGTCAAAGTGTTACAGTGCGGCATCGATATGCTTCTTCACAGCATTCCCCTTCCTTCAGCTCGACTCAAGTGATGACTAGGAATGTTTTTATACGGCAGTGGTTAGCTCTCACAGCCACTTCCCACAATGTTCTGTGTGCAAACGACATCTGCCAGTGACGTAGACCTCCCCGGCCCGACACTAACAATGTGAGCAAAGTGACGGGCCTGAAGGAAGGTTAGAAAAACGTGGGCGTTCCACATTGGTATGGAGGGCCAATGCTGCAAAGCCCCTGTCTCCTCACACAGAGCTGCCTTGGAAAAGTCTGACGGTGGTTTTTCCTTACTGAAGTTCAAGATCATATATTTTTATAGAATTCCATCCACACAAAACTAACTTTTCAATTTTTTTTCCAAATGTCAATTTGGACTGTGTGCCTTATTGCAGGCTTTCAGGAGGGAGCTGAAAGCCAAGGACCTGGTAGTCTCCAATGCCCTGGATGCAGTGCGGGTTTTTCTAGCCGAACAGCCAGCTGAAGGGCTAGCAAGGCTTCAGCAAGAGCAGAGAGGTAATTGCAGAACAATAAAATAAAAAAAAAGAGCAGGTCGTGCCACAACACCCCTGGTAGGGATATGTTTGAATGCTCCCAGAACAGAAATGCAAACAAAAATTGTTGCCGTGATATCAGACCAAGCATTCTCTGTGGGATAGCATAAAAGTGCTGACACAACGGCTTAAAAAGTTTGGGCCTTTTTTTAACCATGTGGAACAAGCTGTAAAATCCTAAAGCCTGTTAGATTCACTGCACAAGAAGCGCTGCTCTATTCCTCAGACCTGTCCTGAGCAGAGCACTTCATTACCCTTACAGATCCTTACAGACCTCACAATGATCTTCAGTCCTGTGTGGACTTACAGACAACATCATAACAAAACACAAGTTTGGTCTCAATCTAGACTACATTATGAGGCATGTTCAGAGTATTTAAAATAAAAACCTGAACAAATTAAGTGCATTCCACACTGCAGAACTTCCAGGCCTAGGATTCAAGCTAGTTTGCCTTCTTCTTCACTCTGTCCTGTTTTCCTGAGCTGTCTCTTGACTGACAAGGCCACATATTAATTGAACTTTACTCGTTCTGTGTTAAGGCTATGGACAAGGATGCACAGCCTTGGTTCTGAGGGCAGTCTGCCTAGAGCTTTTCTCACGGCGCATGGATTAGAAGTGTCAGGGGTGTAACTGTCGGTCTCTCCAGAGGTGAGTCCGGAGGAGCGAGCCCAGAACATCAGCCGCGTGCTGAGGAAGGAGTCGGAGGACGTGCGCGCGGGCTGGGAGGGCCTGCGGGGCCGGGCGGCGGACTGGCAGCGCAGGCTGGACGGGGCCCTGGGGCGGCTGCTGGAGCTGCAGGAGGCGGCGGATGAACTGGAGCTCAAGCTGCGCCAGGCGGAGATGGTCAGGCAGTCCTGGCAGCCCGTGGGTGACCTGCTCATCGACTCCCTGCAGGACCACATTGAGAAAGTCAAGGTAAGGGACTGCATGGCCGCGGCGCACCAGCCCCAGGGCAAGCTGTCCGTCGTTTTCTGGGCTTTCACGCGTCTTCTTCCTCTCACAGAGGCTTAGTCGTCACGCGCTCCATTTCGTCCCGTTGTACCTTGTCTTAGAGTCTGCTCAGTGTACTTTAAGCCATTCGAAAACGAGCATGCAGCTCTGAAATTATTCCTTGAGGCTGGATGAAAAAATGTCAGAAGAGGAGAATCTTTGCTGAGGCTCTTTTTGAGCTGCAACACCGCCTTTTGCGCTGAGTGAGTTTAATTACATTCGGTTAAATAAGGAGAAACGATATGGAGACATTTAAGAGGAAATAGGTCTCTTCACTCATCCCTGTTGTGTGGTACCTCTCCTAGAAAACCTTAAAAGTCATATCCCCCCCCCCCCCCACATAGGAACATAATTCATTGCTATTTTGTCAAAATAGATATATACATATTTTACTGCTGTCACAAGTGTTCTTGGCTGCTTTGACGTTCTCTATGACCGAATTCGTATGGTGTTAATTAATATCGTGCGAGTGTAGATATGACTATACACATATTTTCTCCAAATTTGGAGGTACTTATTAAAGAAAACATGTTTTTTACAAGTTGTTTGCCAGTTTGTATTTAATGCGTATTTATAGCTGATAAGATTTTCAAAATCAAAATATTGCTTCTCATGATGAACTTTTTGTATTGCTGTTATTATTGCATTTTCTTTTCTGTTGTATACTCTATTGAAAGCTAATGTCAGTATTTCTTCCTGAGGAAGAATATCCGACTTTTATAAAACAAGCAGTACTGTATGTAATACTGAAAAATACCGACTTGAAAAGCAGTGTTATACTGTATGCAGGTTTTACACAGTACAGATTAAGAAAAACTGCCCTTTCTTTTACAATATAAAGCCAGAAAGCAAAAAGGCATAATAGAATGTAGTTTTGAATAAATCATGTGTGTACTAGAATATTTTAATATACCTCATATATAATTTATATATGCTAGTGGCCACAAAAATATTTTCTGCTCACAGAAGAGTATTTATCTGTCATATGTACAGTCTTTGGCATTCCCTGGGAGAGTTTCGAGTTGTCAGGACACTGCTCAACAGAGATACTGCATGTTGGACTGTGCTGAGAGGAGCTATATTCCATAAAGACAGCCCATACAATCAAAGCATAAACATGACTGTGAAGGAAAAGGTGAAGAAAAGAGAAGTGAAGTGTGAACTGAAGGAAAATAATTTTCTATAAATGCTTCCATATTATCTTGAGCAGTTGAGCGGAGGACGTTCAATCCACTTTTTACATGTAAATTAGTTTTTTCTTATTTCATGTGGTCACAAACTGTACTGAATCTGTTTCTTTATTTCCAAAATGTAGACTGGAATACAGAGAAAGCTACATTGTCTTGATCATGGACACGTGTCAGTGACAATAATTTCTGTTATTATGTCACGAAAGGAGGATTAACGTCTTTGGAACTCTTGGAGAAGGTGGCAATATTTATTTGTGGGTTTTGTCAGCTAATCCCTCTGTGATAAATAGGTGTAAGCTGAAGGAAGTCTATCAGACAAAAACAGATAATAATGTTACCACACCGAGTACATTCTGTGCGATTCCAGAGAAGGAGGAATGCTGTCATGCCTGTGTGTTATTTTCTGCTTCGTGAAGAGTGTTGTCGGGCATTGTGCTGCAGGGAGCATTACATTGTGCTGCAGATAATTCATGAAGTTCTGCGCTGGCACGAGCATAAATCTTCTCTCTGGCAAGTGTGCAGAACAGGTCTAATGTGCTTCTCCTCTCCAGGGCTGCTGTAACACACGACTGGCTTAGGATTTCTTCATCAGCAGACGGAGCCATGTGCACATGTAATACTGGCTTTCACTAAGGCCTACACTGTTGAAGGGAGCCAGAATAAAACCACATAGCTGTTCCTAGCCTTACAACAAGGAACGAAAGTCATATCAGAGAGACTGTCTAACAGGCTATGAATTAACACTGGACCTGTTTCACTTTTATACTTATTTAACCAAACACGGATTGATAAACAGACCTGCACAGGGGTATTGGGAGAAAACTTGAAACCTACCAATGGCATGCATGGCGATGTGTAACAAAGGCACCCGTCTCTCCTAGGCTCTGGAAACAATAGAACCCGTAAAAAATAAATGGCTGTGTTTAGTACATGCCTGTATTCCCACTGAAGTGCAGTATCCACAGGGTGAAACTCAGCAGCCGTTATGCATCTGTAGCCCTACTACACAGCAGCCCAGGCTGAGAAATTGCTTCACCGATTGAATTTGGGGAAAAACTTTACGAGGCAGGCTTGAGCAAGCCCGAATTGGAACTTACCCAGAACACTGGGGCTATAACCCTTATACTTTTACACTTTTTTGCCTGCTATTATTAGAGAGATTTTGACTGAGATAAAAAGCTTATTAATATAATTTGCACAATGCATGCCAGTCATTCTGCTATGGTCTCAACTGGTTCCTTATACTCCAAACCTTTGATATTTGGAAACCGAGCATCTGTGGTACTTACTCTTTCACTTAAAACCCATTGTGCAGAGCTTTAGACAGAAATCAATCGTACTTCCCATTAAATTTAAATCAAGGCATGCTGTATCTTTATATGCAAATGACATGCTATTTTATGTTGCAAATGTGCAGCATGCTACAGTATGACTATTAACAGCCGTAGAAGAATTTATTGACATCTCAAGACGTAAAATTAACTGGACGAAGGTTGCACTGATGCCTTTTAATACAGATACAAGTGGGGTCTTTAACCCTCCATCCTTTCAATCTGATCCAATACATGGTCATTATACAGCCCTCTCTTGAAAGCATTGATTCAAACAATACTCTCAAATTACTAAGAGAGCTAAAGAGAAATATCGAAGTATGGTCACTTACTCCAGATTTCGTACACACTCGCTATAGACAAAATGAATCGGCATCTTCAGGTTAATTTTATTTGTACTTTGATTCCACTACCACCCCCAGCTGGCTATTGGCCTAAAAATGAGCCTTTCGTTAGAAATCCCTTGTGGAATGGCTTGCAGTCCCAAATCAAGTTCAATATGCTGCTATGCTACAGAGTGCCAAATTGGACGAGTGCCTGGATGTCCCTAATTTTCTGATGTACTCTGGGGCTTTTCAATTACGATCCATCACAACGTAGTTAAATCCGGGGTGCGCTGTGCCTTGGAGAGACCTTGAGGAAAATTAGTGAATCCCATGAGACTGGAAGAGACTTGATGTGCAGGCATTTAAAAATATGAATTCGTTTTCTACATAATGGCCCTATCACTGCCATAGTTATTAACACTATAACTATTTGTAGGGCAACAGAAAAATGCATTTGCTATAAGAAAAAATGGCACTAACATTTCTTTGACATAACAGCTCTCTGCAGTCAGGAAGTTAGTTTCAGTTAGTTTTTTCATAACGACATTTTAATGTTCTTAAAGACCCATGCAGTAAGGATGGGTTTATCAAGTTCCAAGAATGACTGCCACATTTTAATATACCAGGGTCATTCTTCTTTTTATACATTAGATTACATTCTGTTTTTCCTACTTATGGGGTTCCTTGGGGTTTGAAACATATTTCCAATACATAGTGGAATGGGTCTCGAGTGACTCCTTTAAGGGAGTGACCTCAACTATATATTCACACATGTTTTAAGTGTTATATAAAACATTGCTGAAACCATAACCATTGTTGCAATAAATAACATGACGGTTATATCTTACTGGTATGTTAAAAATGACAAAAAATACCGGTGCCAAAGCAACCAATAAACAACAAATAATTAAAGTGCCAAGGCAGACAGCAGAGCAGATGACAAAGTGTTCTGTGGCAACAGCTTCTGAAATTCAGATTGTGACAGAACGGGGAAAAAAGCTGAAATTCTCCACTCAAGAACTTAATATTCTTGGAGAGGAGCTTATGGAAAAAACAAATTATCCGAGGCATCTGTAAAGGATAATAATACTCTCAGGGCAGCAAGGTGCTGTGGTTGGTAGCATTGCTTCCTTGCATTTCTGGGCCTGGGTTCAGTTCCAGACCTGGAGTTTTAACTGTGTGCTGTTCGAATTGTGTGTTCTGCCTATGTTTACATGGTTTTCCCTTGTGTTCCAGTTTCCTCCCAAAGCCCAAAAACATACTGGTAGCTTAATGGTATTCTGAGAAATCTGACCCCAAGTGTCTGTGGTTGTGTCTGTGTGTCTTCCCTGTGACGGACTGGCATCCTGTCCAGGGTATATCCCGCCTTTTGCCTGTCGCTTGCTGGGATTAGGCTCTGGCTCCCCTGCAAACCTGGATCAATTTAATGGGATAAAACAGAAAACGATGCATGGATCTGTAAAGGAGAAATAAAACATTTGGTACTATCAGTGCTGAGATGGTCACCAGCTGGCCATCTTCTCATGATCTGTAAAATGTGAATATTAACATCAAAGCTCCATTCTTGTCAGGAGCATATTGAAAGCCGCAGATGCATTCATACAGTATCGTGTGTAAGGCTTACACAAGTAAAACAAAGGTGTATGCAGAAACACAAGTACAGTATTTAGCTGCCCACTGGTTCAGATCAGTTTAGTTCAGTTTAAGTACTGTAGGTAGGTGCGTCAGCATGCGTAGGAGTAAGTAAAGGTTTATTCCCTGCTGAAAAGAGAAGAAAAGAAACAACATTTTGGTTGTTGAGCCTTCTTCGGGTGTTCTTCGGGGGGGGGGGGGGAGTGAGAAACCAGGATGACTGGTATCCTTAGCCTTTCAGTGACAGCGACTACACCACTACACTAACGCAGTGGTACAGCATGATGGTTGCAAGAGTTTAGTCATCCACGGACTTCTTCCAACCGTTTCTTGAAAGAAGCCAGGGTATCTGCTTCAGCAATATGACTTGGTAGCTCCTTCCATACTCTTACAAGTCTTTGTGTTAAAACAGTACCAATAACTGTCAAAACAAATACAAAATTCTAAAATGGCATACATAGTATATTTTTTTCAGTGTCATGAAAATATGTTTAAAAAAATAAATAAAAACTATTTAACATAAGGCTGTCCTTTATCAGGAAGTCTTTCAACACCATACACAGTAAGAGCCAGTTCTGAAGGTGAACAAGGAGGAGTTTGTTCAGTTCATTCACAGAGCTCAGGGATCATTTCTGCAACTACAGCAATATAAACCTGGAAATAAAACGTGTTGTACATGTCAAAAAAAGTCAGCAAAATGCTTTCAAAAAGCATAAAATGTGAAATCTGTTATGAAAGGTAATCACAGTGATATTCACGTGTTGCAGCTGCAGGCAGCATTGTGAAATAAATGCAAATGCAGCTCATCGCTACATTAATAGTATATCAGTAGACTGGTGCGGCATACACTATCAGTGAAAGCAACACAAATGTCAAATCTTATAGAAACATTGACAATATGCTCATCCCAGAACTCACACATCACTGTAATGATGAAATAACACAGAATTGCAGGACACTTTTCTAACTGCAGTTCCACAACCTTTTGTTCTTTGTCTATCTGTCCAGTTCCTGACAAAGATTTAAAGTTGTTTCTTTCTGTTGAGATAATCCCTCATTTCATGATCTGAAGCAGAGAAATAATCATTCTGTAGCTTGAGGGCCAACAAACTCGAGTTGAAAGACTTGATAAATCCTCCCCTTGTCTTGACAGCAGCAGAAATGAAATCTGTACAGAACTGAAATGAAAATTGCTTCCAGAATTCTCAAAATTACATGGCCGACTTAGCTACACGCCCAGAGATGGCCAAGTCAAAGCCCAGACATCAACCCCACCGAGATGCTGTGGCAGGAACTAAAGAGCTGTGCATAAACAAACATCACCTCTAGTACCATGCAGTTAGTCCGCTCCATGAACTGAAGAAAAGCAGAGACACAATAGTCTTTATTAACATGCTAATGATCCCCTAAGATTCTTTGATAATAAAGGGAAATCCTACATTTAAATAAACAGACTCATTACGAATATTGCAGTATTGCATTCTGTCGCAAAAATGACAATCTCTCCGTTGTCTATTTAAGACCTTTCTTCTGTTACATACTGTATACCTCACCTCCTACACAGGCTCATGGTACTGGTCTTATACATCCATAAAATTTAATTATACTGTATTAGGTCAGTTGTGGTATTTCTAATAGTTTTTGTAGTAATATTAACTATTTGCTTCTACTACAAAGCACAGCAATGCACCATTTACTGTACCATGTTCTCTGTATGTATTGTCCTGACATCTAAAGTTGAATTTAAAACTAATATTTTATCTCAGATTCTGCAGATCTTTGAAACTCTCAGTGGGCTTTCTAGATTTCTATTTCGTACATTAAAAATTAATAAAAAATAGTTTTACATATTGTACATATTAAAAGGCAGACAAGGGACTTGTGTAAAAAAAATAACTAAAAAGCCACAGATTTTACTTTCACTGCTGGAGTATCATATAGTATAATTGGGCATAATTTCTTTGAATCATATAGGTGTAAGCATTGGAAACCTTTTCTCATTATTCTTGTTGCCCTGGTTCATATCAGCCCAAGCTATTGTAAAGGAGGTTTCATGGATCATGTAGCTCAATAAAAGAATAATGCTTTCCGCTCCAGCTTTGTGGATCTACTCCAGTAATTAAACAACTGTCTGCATCTCCTCAGCCCATTACACTGGGTGTGCAGGGCACATGTTATTACAGACTGCTGCGTGTGATAGCAGACCATATAACGTGCGGTGGTTTTCTTTTTAGTGAAACACATGATTTGAAACCAACTCAATGTATCTCTGTCTATATTATAGGAATTATGCACATCTAATTGCTGTGACCCAGTTCTCAATGTCTTAAGAGACTTATGCCTTGTACATTTCCTGTCAAGGCAAGGAACTTTAGACAGCTGTTTTCCTCTCATTAGAACTCCATGTGGTGCAGCTGTGCCAAGACTGGCAAAGTGGGCCTAAGGTCATCGTGAGAAATGCCATTTGGAATTATGTTGTCTAAAAGCAAAGACAGTAATCAATATCGTTACAGATCGGTGGATATTAGCAGATAAAAGAGGTTAAATATACGTAGTTGGCCCTGACACCAGCTTGAATACAAGCATATTCTGAAAGTTAAATAATAAAATACATCTTAGATCCAGGATTACTGAAGAAGGTCATGCAGTTTCTTTAATTTTTTGTGAATGGTTTGGTAGTTGAGAAATAAACAGGGGCCGTTTTTGGACAAAATACAAAGCACACAACAGAGTACGAGAGACTAACATATTCAACATTCAGCTTTCCATACTAGATTACTATCAATGAGCGAGTTAACGTAAGAAGTGGATAGAAACCTTTGTCTAAGAAAGTCAGATTGGTTTCATAAAATAAATAATTCTCCATAACATGGTCTGCACTCTAGCCCAGTGCAACTTTTGGAGAACACATTTGGTCCAAACTGTACCTACAGTATATAAACTTTGCCCATCAGATTTTAAAAGGAAATAGATTGATGTATAGGAAGCATTTAGTCACTTTAGTTTGAGTATGAGTATGAGTATGAGTCATTTCAAAGTCCAGATACTTGGTTACATATGGGTTTCTGCTCATCATTGAAAAATCAAAGATCAGATAAGGCTCTCTCCCTCCTCCCTGGAATTCCAAGCTCTACTGCTATATATACAGTATATACATACTTAAATACAGGGTTAACCTCAGAGAAAACCCCACAATTTAGTTTGGGAAATTCCAAATATCTGAATTTATGAACTCCTGGCATCTCATTTGAGGCAGTTATCTAATCACATTAATTATGAGCTGTGAGGGCACCTTATTTTAACTATGCAAATTACTCCTGTGTTATTGCATCTTGCTTTTGTAAAGGGCAATAATTAGACATTTCTGTGAACCACCCATAAGAATATCTATTGTATTATGCGAAACCCACAAATTCAACTTCTATATTTAAATTATCAGAATGAGGCAGAATTAAAGTTTTCTTCAGACATTCTATTTCTGAATATCTAAAATGGGCCCTTGAATTTTAATCTGCATATTTGCAGATTTTTTTATGCTTAGACTTTGTAACCGTAAACAATCTTTGTAAACTAGCTGCTCTTTTTTTCCCACATTCATCCTGTTTCTGGGTGAAATGATGAGTAGTGTTCTCAGAACCTGAAACTGTACTGGCATGGAAACAGCAAGGTTTGGGCTGCTCTGCTATTTTCCCTTGATGGCTCCTCTTGCAAACTCCTGAGCCTCTCACAATCAGTTCTGTTGAGTCCCATTAGACCAGGTAATTGGAGGCTTTGTATCATTTTTATTTCTTACAGTATTTAAAAAACATTGATCAGACACAATCAGTAATAGTGTTTTTGCAGTAACATATACATTCTGGGGAGTAAGGGAATCTGTACAGTATCTCTTGTGCTTGGGCTGCAGGATTCAATGAGTCTCTGAGGAGAACTAGCATTCAGTTGAGGTATTTGGTTCTTTAAAAATGTATGGAAGTATGATATAAAGGTACTGCACAAACTCCTCCAGGACGTCTGGGGTCTTGAACTCATATGCATCTGGCTCCAAATTTGGAACACTGCTAGGTGAAATGAAAGGTATACTGTACTGTCTGTATCAGACCTTTGTCACAAAATATGTGGAATACTGCAAACAAAAATTAAAAATCAGTTTTCAAAATTGTCATTTAACATTGTCATAGAAATAATTGCATAACTCTAGAAATATTTTGTAATTTTAGATAATAATAACCTTAAATAGATTACTGTTTGAGATGCAATATGACATACAAATAAGAAACTGCAATCAAATGTTTTAACTGCATCCAACGTCAAGCAAGATATAATATTGCTACGCAAAATGTGTTTATGTTTTAAAACCTACACTAATATCCTTAGTAATGATTCCACAATTACAGAATTGCTTGTTTTCTGCTAGCAAAGCATGAATTGGATCAGCTTAAGATCTATTTAGCAATTAACAGCTTTCAATGAGATACCCAAGATAGATGCAATTGTTCTCATCTAAAAGCCAAGGAAGTTGTTAAGTGGAACAACCTCTTATGCACAGAGCAAAGCTTATTTTCATAGTTCACTAATTCTGTAGCCACTGTTTAGATCTAATTTGACTGTTATTTATTCTCGACTCTTTCCATATTCCTAAGTCGTGTTTTCTTTTTACAGAACAGAATACTGAGCATGCTGATTCTAGACAAATTCAATTCTGTGTAATTTACAGCCTATTACAACAGCTTTCAGGATTCCCTTATATTAATTTTTACATGGTCTGCACTGATAACAGCCTGGCTTCCTTTCCTAATGCCTTTGGAGGTTTATAGTTCTTGATTTGCAGATGTTTGCATTTTAATAGGAAGAGTAAAAGGAATGGAAGTAATCATGTTTTGAGTTTCTAATCTGGCCCCTCTCTGCCCCCTGAGTAAGCACTGCCTGTGAATTGAATTTGATGCGAAACTCCCTGCACAAGTTATTGCTTTTTTCTCTACACCCTTAGGGAATAACTCCTGAAAGCCATTCCGACTTCTGGCCCCTCGCATCCCTGACTATTGTGATGTCATCAAGTTCGCACTGAGGGCATGCTGTTTCTTCTGGTCAGCAAGGGGCACAAAGTCATCCAGTGAGCTTCATAGCTCCTGTTCCTGGACTGACCTCCCCCTCCTGTGTCACACCTGGCTAGCAAAAGATAACACCAGCTGAATGGTCACAGTGCTATAAAATGGCAAAGCCTCACACATTTGTCAAGAAATAATGATCTCTTTCTTGGTATGCCAATGAGATGCAAAATAAAATGTATACACACTAAGGAAATCTAAGCTGACACAATGGTTCCATTACATGAAAACAAGAACATTGTTCCCTGTTGATTGCAGATGTTGGAAGTCATAAGTAGCAAACTTCTTGCACATGACTGTTACGTCCCAGTGTGTGTTCTGTGTGTGTTTTTTTCTGTTATGTCCACACTGCTGACCCTTGATTGTTCTCCCTTCCCCATTGGTCCACCATTACACCACACTTTCAGTATGACGTCATCATCAATTAACCCTCAGCCAATCAGAACACATCTTATCCAGCATATAACATGGAGGTTTTCAGCAAGGAGAGGCCTTTCGTTTGACTTCGTTCCCGTTTGGTTTTGGTTATCGCGTCGCTTCTGGTTATTGTTTTGGCTTCGTTGGTTTGTTTTGCTTTGCTGTGTGTGTGTATTTTCGTATAGCTTCAGCTTTGTTGTTTTGTTGGTTTTCTGTTAGTTTCTTAATTGCTCAATGCAAGATTTATTGACACTGTATGTTAGACTATTTGGATCTTGAATCATCACAGCTATAGAAAGTAATGTCGATCATGTATAACAATAACATTGTCTTTTTCCAATATGGCCAAAAATATGTTAAGAAAATGTAAATTTGTTTTTCAAATGACAAAGCCATTCGTAGGAATTTCTCAAGGATTTTTTAAATACATGGCATTTACAGTAGCATTAATCTTTCATAAACTTTTCCTTAATAATTATCACACACTTTGTGATCCATATCCAAAGGCTCTGAAATCTAATAAACTATGACACTGCATAATTAGCTGTCTCAGGCAGGAGAATCCAGGACATTTGTAGGTTTTCCCATTCATCTGCCTCATCAGCCCAGCATAAGTAGCACAACAGGTACAATCAAGCAGTGTCACTTGGAGTATCTAGATTCTTGAAAAGGCAGAAATGCTACTGTACTTCTCCAACAGAGTTTTTGTACACTCCTCTGAGCAAGAAATATGTAACAGTATGACAGACTTAACACCCCACAGCAGTGAGATGCAGTGCCAGTGCTATAAACCCCTGAAACACTTTGGCTAGCAGTGTGGTTTATTAATGAGAATAACAACTCATGGACTCATACTTCATATCAGACCTCATAGAAAAAGATCGCACTAGGAAGGTATGACCACACATAGTGGGAGTGGGCAACAGGAACTGCATATTACATATTTTCTTTACAGTTACAATTGTCACTAGTCCAGAATATGGGCATGAACCTGCACCCATGGTCCTTCACAACACTGTATGCTGTACTGTGAAAGGCACTGGCATTTAAAATATAAGCAATAGCTGCTCAAGATTAAAGGACCCTGAACACTGTAAGCCACAGCTGCTAGATATTAAAGGACACAGCAGACGTAAAACCATTGTGTTTATAGAAGAGCTTAACTTTGCCCATAGCAGAAGACATTTCATTACTTTGTGCTCCAAAATTGAAATACGTAACTAATGGTAAACATACTGTGCTGTGAATTAGACAGGACAAGTTAGCCACTTGAAACAAATTAACCTTTTTTTGGTATTCTCAGTGTACCAAAAATGGAACCTATAATACGTAGCGTGACATTTTGCTAGTTCCCTACAAGCTGTGCAGTATTTAAGGACCAGGAGGAATGACATTTCATTCCACTGTATACTTGTATATGGCTGGAATGACAAACAAACGTGAACTTACTATTAAAGAGAAAATAATAATTTCACGCTTTCCAGCTTTTTTTGATGATCCTTAAAATCACTCAATATGTTAATGTCTGTTACAGATTTAACTAAAACGCTACCAGGATAAACAAAAATTTGTGCTCAGTCTATGATAAGATCTGTTCTTGAGCTTGTCACACAGCTTTCAGATATGATTATTATTTTTTTTAACTCAGCGTTTCAGTCATGTATGAATGTAATCCCTAATCCCTTGAGAGTGGAGACTCCGTTTGCAAGTCACCTGGCACTCGTGAAGTATTCACATGTACACAGACACATACGCAAACATTTCACTATCCAAACAAAGGGCAATAACTCTGGTTTCAAACGTAAACAAACTGTACTTAGTCTGTAATTCCGGGGATAGCTGGCTGGCTCGCTCTCACACACATACACACGTTGTTCGCGTATGGTCAAAGTTAAACATTAACTACAGGGGAACAAGTAATAGGTTCATTCCATGCTGAAAAAAAGAAGAGAGAAAACACAACGTTTTTTGCCATGACACACCTGAAGAAGGCTCCACGGCCGAAACGTTCTGTTTTCTCTCTTCTTTTTTTCAGCATGGAATAAACCTATTACTTGTTCCTTTCCAGCCTACGCATGCTAACGCAGCTGCCCACCTGAACTATTAACTACAGGGGCCGGCTTAGTAGCGCCTGTTCCAGGGTTGCGCATGCGTGGATCAATTTGTAAGAAGATACCATTAAAAGACGGTAGTATTTTCCTAAAAATATTTATGTACGTAAAAAGTGTAATGGCATTTTATTTTTTGTTAATAATATGTTCAATGCTTAATTGTGTAGTCATTGGGGAAAGGTGTATATCAGAATTCTGATTATTATTTTGTAGAATTATTTTTTGCTTTATAGTGGAATATTCTAGGGGGAGGAGTTTAACGTAGGAAAGGGAGATGTGAGAGGAGAGATAGGAGGAAGTTTGTAGTAGTATAGAGTAGGAGCTGCCTATAACAATCTATTTTTTTAAATCAATGTATATATTATTGTACTATAGTTTTGTGTTTTTCCCTTGGTTAGTTTGTATTTTTCACTGTCCCTCATAATAAATACCACTGCACTACTCTGCAATTGTGGCTGTGCCATCACTATTGCTGCATGCCATCTATGCCTCTAAACGTTTCAAGGATGTGACTGTGATAGCCCTGTTTGATTAGATATTATTACTGCCTTATATTGTTTTTTTTTTCCTTCGATGCCTTTGTTTAGTGGATATGTAAATAAGATAAGCAACGGTTTTAAATTAGGTCTAAAATTCTCGATGAGAATACAGGCCTTTGCATGCCCTGCTCTGCAATTTGAAACCAGTAGTGTTAGTAGCTTAGCCACAGTGAAAGAAAACAGGCCAGACTTGGAACAAAAAGCTCCTCCAAACTGCTGGAGAGGGAACAGATGCAACTGTCACAGTAGGTTGCACACAACTTCAGAAACCAGATATTGTGCCACAGATGAGACTGCAGATATGCTTTATGAACATCACAGCAAAGCCGGCATAGGGCTACGGTGTTTGGTATTTTCAACAGCATCTTTCCTTGGGTTCATGCTGGGTAGTTTTCACACTTGTTTGCTGTCATTAAGATTTTTTGGCGTCATCAAGAGATCGCACAGTACGACGTTTACAATGGAAATTCTCTTCTGACTTGACAGTCCTGTCAAGATATCCCATGAAACAACAATAGAAATAATTCAGAGTAGTACGATAGAAATAGTAGCAAGTGGCAACACCTGGATGCCTTTAGAGCAAAAGAAGAAGTGATAAGTGAATCACCTTAGCCTAATAACTGATTAGGTTAGTCACGCTCAAATGTGCAGTTAAATTAATTTAGCTCAGTAAAATAGGTTCGATCAAAAGCACTTGGTAAATGTAAATTTGCATGCACATCAAGCCAATGAATTACTGAATCTGTGCATGATTAATATGGGCTCATACGGATCTAGAAAGTATTTAATAAGATGCATTTCAGATGAACCATTGCAGGCAACAGAACTGAGCTAATCTTATCTTTTTCAAACAAGTAACACATGTGTTTGACAAATCAAACAAAAATGTAAAGAAATCCTTCCACACGTCCATCTATTAGGACTACTGCTGCTTCAGCATAATCTGTCTGCCCAGATTCTTTGTTGAATTAGACAGTATTTGAGGACACTGAATCATCTCGGCCAGCTATCGATAGCGGTGCTTTGGAATCATTCCAGAGAAGAGCAACCAGATACATTCCCAGGTGTAAAGGCAAGGAAGTGACCTGATTCAATGATTCAAAATACTTAAAGTCAGTGACAAAGTCACCCCAGTCAAACACTAACCAGGGAGGGAATACAAGTGGAAACCACAGGGACATACAGTACAGTAAATGTAAAACTGAGTGCAGGTGGAACTTTTTGCTCAAAGCGTTGTGAGGGTATAGAACACATGATCTATGCCATGTTGAAATAAAAAGCTATAGAAAGTATTTTTTAATGTGCTGTTGAAACTGATACCCTGGCTTCTGTCAAAAAACAAAGCTGGCTGAATGAGGTCTTTGAATCAATGAGCTTCAAGCAACCAAACAAGCCAGGTGAGCTGAATAGACTCATTTATGTCGTCGCTTAAATCAGTAAGCAAGCTGTTTTGTGTTTCTTCAGGCATTTCGAGCAGAGGTGGCGCCCATCAAAGAGAATGTCACACAGGTGAATGACCTGGCCTCGCTCTTCGGCCCCCCAGATGTCCAGCTTTCTCAATTCAACCTCAGCAGGGTGGAAGATCTCAACACTCGCTGGGAGCTCCTACAGGTGAGTCACTGCTGCTGAAGCTTCGCTTCCTCTCTGCTTTGCCAGTGTGCGCAAGTCATCACCTGTTGACTTTCTACTTAAAGGGGTTCAGAACTGCAATGTGTCTTGGTGGCCATACTGTAAGACTGCCATACTGTAAATGTAGTGAGGGGAAGTGGATTTTAGAATAGCAGGCAGGACCTGCAACAAGAGTGAGGAATTAACCAAATACAGTACGTCAGATGGTTTTCTTTAATGAAAAAATGATGATAAAAACACATATTGCCAATAGAGTGGCAGTTTATTCACACGTCTATTTATCCTGTGTTGCTTTGAAGATTATCTGTAATTTTAATAGTTAAATATGTGTGTATCAAAAAAAGACTTTCTGTTCTCTGATTTTTGGATTCCTTCGTTGGTTAAATTAGATGTGACTAATTAGTTTTCTGCTGCTTTTCAGAAAAGAACAAGCACTTCCCACTGATTGTCTTCTTTTTACTGTATAATTGCTGATTAAAAAACATGTTTATTTAAACATTTATGTCATTTATTTTGCCATGCAATTTCCGTATAAGGAATATTTTTTATTATAAATAACTGTTCTCATTTTTGTTGGGAATCAGGGAGTGGTGTAACTGAATGGTAGAGAGTTAAAGAAAAATTCCTGCTTTAACATAAGCAATTAAAATTCTCACGTCCATTGCATTTTCCCTTCAAAATTTGGTTTTATCCTTTTTTATTGTTTTACAGCAATGTAAAAGGAACAAGTAAACATGAATTCCGTGCTAAAAAAGTAGAAAGAAAAACAACATCTGTTTCAGCTGCTGAGCCTTCTTCAGTTGTGGAGTGATGCATTTCTGCAAGGGTATTGTCTGATAACAAATGTGTGCTTTAATCCTACCCAGTAGTTTCAGTGAAGGGATATGAGACACCAAACTGTGTTATGAGAGAGAGCCTGTTGGCGCCGTGATTGGTGCTATGCAAATAGAATTAGAAGCCATTCTTTTGAAGGTGTTCAATTCAAATACTTTTTTCATCCCCAAAAGTGCAATTTAAGCAGCAAGTGGAGAAACATGCTGCACCACACAGTCCAAATAAAACTGATAACGAACATGGCTGTCAACTTTTCTAAGAAAAAATAAAGATAAACAAAAACAGCAAAAGGTCCGTAAAATGATTATGAATGTAACAAAGTGGTTTTCCAAAGAGGGGATGCCGCTTCCCTTCACACATCACGGACTGTTTCCCGGTGCGTCAGAGGTTAGAATGTATGTTTTTCCTTCTGTATGGGGCACCAGTCAAAGCAGTTTGCTTTCTACACCTACTTTCATATTTTTTCTTCTCTCTTCCTTTTCTTAAACTAATGACCTTTTGCCAATTTGATTTTGGCACTGGGACTGGCCTTTTGATTTATTACATACCCTGAAAGGATCGGAGAATTTAAGGACAATAAGTGCATCTCTTATGCACAGAGCATGCCTAAATGTTTCTGAGATTTTTTTTGTATTTTAAAAACATAAAATATAAAGTATTTTATCATAACAACATCACAAGTCCATTGTACTGTAGGGTTTTTCTTTACTGAAATAATTCAGACTGTTATTTGCATTAATAGTAAGTATCCTAACACTCAACCTCACTCATGCTGAGTTACTGTATGAACTCTAAGGAGCTGGTTTACTCCAGTAATGACCTGCTTCCATACGGTTCAGAGTGGGAATCTAACATTTCCTTTGGCAATTTTCCCTATGTTTTGGATTCCAGTGATGACAGATTCTGAATTGTAGGATAAGAAAAGGCAGAGATGGATATCAGGAACATTAAGTGTCAGCAAAAAGAGGAGAAGCTGAAAAATCAACCTAATAACCTAAGATCATATCTTGTGAAAGAGCTAAAGAAATCATGAGCAAATATTTTTCGAGCCATAAAGCAATACACCATTTTCCAAAGGTGAAAAAAATTGTTTTGATAATCCCAAAGGTTTCATCCTTCTGTAAGCAGCTGCACGTGAATTAAAATATTTATATTCTATATCTTTATACTGTATATATTTGTGTCTGGGTTACTCTACCACTTACACATTTTTTGCACATCAGTAACATGACATTCTTCTAGTCTCAGAGTACTGTGATGTTATCGCAATGCCAAAATATATGTAATTCTTCACTACACCTTATTTCTGTTTTCACAGACTTGCAGTTACATATTATCCACATAGTACAGAAGATTCATAACCGTATAAACACAGGATATCATTTCACTAGTGCAGTATTCACATTCTGGAGCATGAGGTCGTAGTAAACACTTCATCTTAAGTGAAAAAGGTTAAAAAGAAGCACAAATGCAGGGCCATTGTTAAATTGTCAAAATTGTAAATTCAAAGAAGTTAACTTTTTATTTTCAAACATGTGCATGGAAAAACCTTCATGGAATAGATACAGTAGGTTTCTTTAAAGTGAAAAAAAATAGAAATTATAGATATATGGCTGGCATTGGTCAACTGCTTTAGAAACACTGCAGGTTTCATTTTAGGTTACAAGAGATTTACGGTGTTACAATGAAGACATTAACATGAGCTTTGTTAATAGATGGTGAAAAGGAATCTGTTCCTCGGTGCTCTGTTGAATTCATTTTGCTGCTTATGGAGGAAGCCCACTGCTTTATTGGATATACTGTAGTGTATGTTGCACACTGTAGTGTATGAAGTGTACATACTGTAGTGTTATGTTTTTGAAAATACAATGAAAGAAGAGATTGTTTTGAAGCTCAGCTACCTTGTGAAAGTAGGTTTCTCTCATTGAATTACAGGTCATCCTATATACATTAAAAACAATCTTGGCCCCAAAGTATGGAAATCGAACAATTGTTGCTTGATTTTTAATAACCAGGTAAAATATAACAATATGAGCCTTTTCATTGAATGATGTTTATGATGTTTATTTTTTAGAACGGACTCATTTACTCAAATAACTACTTTAAGGAATGCCCTTGGTTGAAAGCAGACTTAAAAAAAAGAATTTATGATTAGAGCAGATACAGTCTGTTACAAGATATCATAAGCCTTGGGTACTATTTAAAAATGGCTCAGACACTGTAGATAATTATACAGACATTTAAAGTCCATCAACGACCCTGTTACCTAATGCTCACTTTCTGTGGATCAAGCAGCACAAGGGTGTTACCTTATATTTATACCATTTGAGACTTTCACTTGTGTAATTCTACCTAGGTAATTACACATTGAAGCTGCTGCTTTAATCAATTTAAATGTAAAAATATCAAAGGGTGACATAAAAATTAACATAATCAGGATCTCAAGAACTGCAATCAACATAATAAAATTGTTCTCACACATTACCATTATTTTGCAATGGGCTAAGATGCCAATACCTTAGTGCATAATTTGTCATATGATTTACTCCACTGAAAATTCCTTCTTAGGGCAAAAGGACATTTAAATGTGTCATTTAAATTGTGCCCATGTTGGTATGAATGCTTTACTTTATAGAAAATGCTTGTGTACAATATTGACTTTGATGGCAATCCTCCATGTGCCAGTGGAAACTGAGCTAACTGTTTCATGTGCAGAAAAACACAGGAGTGGAAATATCTTATGCAAAGATAGGTTTCTTTAATCGCTCTGGAGATCTTAGGGTTTTGCATTTTGTGTTTTTATGAATTGTTGGTCTATTTATTATTGTCACTGCACCTGCTAAGTTCCTGTACTGTAGATATTTTGCTTGTTTCTTGGCAGATAGTACCCAAGATCCAGGTATAGGGGTATAGAAATGAATGGGTCATGCAGGTACTATCAGTTTTCATCTCTGGAGTTAAACTCCTGCAGAAACTGGCATCTGACAGAAAAGATTGAACTAGTTCTGAACTAGTTGGAACACAGGATACATTTACGAACTTTATTCTTTATTATTCATTTGTTCTCAAGACATGTAGAAAACTATTGTGAAATGTTATTATGCATTGCTAACATTTGAATCAGCTGGTTACAGTTGCAGTTCATCAACATGCATTAATTGCCAGGGGCTATGATCCTCAAAGCGAATGCCACAGACACGTGCAGAGGCCAGCACAATTTCATTGGAATGCCGGGCTCACTGCAGGTGTTGTAGGTTGTATTAAGCCTGAGACTTTTAAAATCCAGTGATATATAGTACCTTTCTGAAATAATCATAATCTCCCTCATTTTTATAGCACAATAATCGAATCATTTGTAGAACCTAACAGATGGGTCTCGCCATTGGTATTGGAGATCGAAGACCCCCTGAGGAAGACCAGTAAATGGTGCTCTTTACTCCAGAGCACAACTCTCCTAAGCAAAGCCCCAGTGTGGTGACCAGAGACACACTCTGTAGGAGATAAGCAACAAAGGATCAAGTAATAAGTTTATTCCATGTTGAAAAGAGAAGAAAGAAAACACAACGTTTCGGCCATGGAGCCTTCTTCGAGTGTGAGAAGGCTCCACGGCCAAAACATTGTGTTTTCTTTTCTTCTCTTTTCAGCATGGACGAAAACTATTACTTGTTGCTTTGCAGCCTACGCATGCTGACGCAGATACCCACCTGAACTCTGGAAAATTTGGTCCAGGGGGAAATTTGGCCAGAACACTTGGATGACATACCTACTCTTTTTGAGAAACGCCCTGGGATTTTTCATGACCACAGAGAGTCAGGACCTTGGTTTTTGGATGGTGCCTTTTTATAGTATAGTGTCCCTGTCACTATACTGGGGCATAAGGACCAACACAGACCGCAGGGTGAGCACCCCCTACTGGCCCCACTAACACCTCTTCCAGCAGCAACCTCAGTTTTTCCCAGGAGGTCTCCCCTGCGGGTACTGACCAGGCTCACACCTGCTGCCAGTGGTGAGTTGCAGGGTGATATGGCTGCAGGATGGCCAAGTGAATGACCTTATGGCACGCAAATGCTCATTTACTTCTTTTTCAGTCGCAGTAGGATGTAACTGGTAGTGCTCATACAAGGTAACAGCTTTCCAACCCCTCTCTCAGGGTCCCTACATGGGCACTCAAAGCTAATCCGCATGCCTTTGGGAGGTGGCAAAAAACGGAACACTCGGAGAAGAAGAAATTCCAGCATGAAGACAGGGAGAGCGAGCAAGCACCATATGAAGAGGTGCTCCAGGCCAGAATTAAACCCAAGACTCTGGCACAGGAGCCACAACAGCACTAAGCACTGTGCCTGCAATGTGCTTCTTGTGCTGCCCTTCCAAGTGAAGCTGTTGAGGTTATAATGTTCCATTTTAAAAGCTATTGCCTTTTAACATATTGGCCACCGTAGATCAACCCACTCAGAATATTTTCCCTAGCCATGTAGTAGAGGTAGAGAGGTGTGGGGCAGCCTTTGAAGGTTTTTAGCTGCTCTCTGTTTTCTGTTCATGAATATGGTCACAGGCCTTGGCATTGCTCTGTATACAGTACACCGCTACCAGAGTTCATGACACACCTTCCTGCCTTGAATCCCGAACAGTTCTGCTCCAATTCCCTTTCCCGAAATGTCCAGTGCTCTAGTGCCGAGGTACTGACCACAGAGCTAGTGACTGTGACCTCTGACATACAGTAGTGAACGATGCGGTCTGTTTTTAGCTATTCGTGAAAGCTAAAAAGAAACCAGTTTTGTTACTGTATCTCCATACGTGTAATCAGTGGATGAGTCTAATTTCCATTATACTTTCATTAAAAAAGAAAAAGAAAAGGATCTTATTAGATAACAGTTAGAATTTGTACTCAACCTTATTCTGCATGGCATTTTAAATTGTTTAAATATTCATTTAAAAATCAAAGTGAAAGTAATTGAATCTAACACTTGTCCTTATTTATTATTATTTCAATAAAATATGAACAAAAATGTATTTAGGAATCACTTATTGACACCGAGTATTGCGGTTCATTGGAACAAACTATCCAAGCCCACTTTAGAAGCTGACTCCCCTGGGCATCGTTAAAAACAAGTTTAAGTAGGGTTTTGGGGGGATCAATAGTACCAGCAATAAATAAATCAAAAACTTTTATAACTTTACATTCTAAGACATAATTCCATTTAATTTCCAATCTTAATAGACAGTCATTTATAGAGGAAGAAACTCCATGAGCGAGAGATGTGTATATTTTCTTCTTCAGTATAAGTTGTGGATTTATAAACATTTACACATACTGTATGTGCAATTGATACACATTAAAGAAAAACTGATTACTATCTTGGCTTAAAATGATTAATCGTGAAAACTAATTAATGAATTTAATTAGTTTTGCACCACTTCTAAACAACTGTCACTTTATAATCCTTTATCCATAATCAATCTGAGAGGAATCTGTGTCTTTAATTTCCTCTCTTCCGCTGATAAAGTTGTAATTAAAGTCCAAGCACCTCAGAGATGAAATGCTGCTAAAGTTGCCTGATACTTGCTGTCCTTACCACTTGAACAGAATGCATTGTGTGGTTCGGTGTTTAATTTTAAACTTCTCTCTTTGTAATACAACTGTGTCCTATGTTTGAAGTTGTACCCCTTTTTTACAAGATCTTTTTTAAAAGGCTGAGAAAAAAAACACTTTTTAAAATTCATATAATTCTGGCAAGTAAAGGCCATCAGTTCTAATTAGCTGCAAAAATTAATCAAAGCCTTAGTATGCAACTGGATTTCAAACCACAGAAGAGTCCTGAGATGCAGGGAACCCTGTAGACCAGACTAAGCCAGATGAGTTTATAAAGACTAAAGGAATGGCTGCAGTGCCACATACAGCAGTTGTTCATCACTGTGTGTGTAGCTCCTCATAGTCAAAGGTAATAAGAGAAACACTTTTTCCTTTACAAAAATATTAGTGTTAACAGATGGCATTCTTAAAAATGCCCCGAACACAGTGACCAGCAGAGGGCGATATTATCACATATCTGAGGCTGGACTTTATTACTGACATCTTCACCACCTAATTGTAATGGTTCCCCTTTATACCTTGAAGCTAAATGCCACATTATGGTGACACTTTCATGCTTTAGTTTTTTTTTTGTTTTCTCTGGCTTTTATATGTCTTTTGTCTTCATTTTTTTAAGATGCAGAACCTTTTCGTTCAGTGGACCTTGAACGAAACACAGTTTTAGAACCACTGTGTTAAAATACCCCACTGGTTTAAAAGAATCCAAGGAAAAATGTTACAAATTTTATGTTTTTGTTTTAACGTATTTTAAAAAGTGGAAGTACAAAATATTCCTTGGAATATTGTGCAAAGCACAAACTGTTTTGAAACTTATATCCAAATGTTTGAAGTCTACTAATGCAGAAATGCAGAAAATAGAATCATGCCATCCATACCTGCAAAAGGTCTTTGAATATGACTGAGGTGTAAAAAGTTAAGCCAACAGCAATTTCATAGTCTCCAAGCCTGGTCCTGGAGAGCCCCAGTCTAATTAGTCTTATAAGTCACTTCTCTTTAAAGATTGACAACACCTATTGACGAATCAAGCAAGTAATTTGTTTAATTGAGAGAACTCGGATCCCTGAAGAGTACTTGGATTTAGTCCTGAATGATCTCTAAAATTACTTAATAAATCACCTGTTTAATTGATCACAATAAAATTGTTCCCATATCTTTAGAAACTGGTGATTGAAGCTCTCCAGGATCAGGGTTGGAGATCTCTGTCATAGTCTGTCAAACCATCAACTCGGCCATATTTCCAGATTCAGTCAGCCAAAAATGGATTTTAATCATTCAAGTAGCTGTCACATGAGTAGGTTTACTTTGTATTCAATATTTTTTGCATGTGGTAAGTGGGTGAAAAATGTTAAAGTGGAATTGTTGGATGATTATCTGACCTTTTCAGAGTTGAAAATACGTAGCAATTAACTTCACCACTGAATGAAACAGTGAATGAAGAGTTTCTGCATTATATTTACAAAGAATTCACTGGCATTTCATTTTACCTGACACCCCTTTAACTGTTAAAAGGACTTGCAGTTGTCTTTAACATACAGTGTTTATGTCATATTACTTCAATTACAGTTTGATCATCTAAAGTGTTTAAGGGTATTATTATTTGCAGTTGTAACACTGATGGTAGTGCGTAGCTACAGCACATTTACAATAATTTTCTGAGTTCAAAGAAAGAAAAGTAGTTCCTTCCAGAATTTTGAAACACAAGAATCTATAAGGGCTGATACATATTTGTTTGAAGCATGAATACATTCATAATGATTATTCATAATGATCATGATGTCATAATATTGTGTTTGGACCTATTAAATATTATATAACATGCAGCCCTTTCTATTATGGTGGAGGCTGCACATTGGTGGTGGTGGAAGGAGGTCCCCATTACCTGTAAAGCGCTTTGAGTGGAGTGTCCAGAAAAAGCGCTATATAAGTGTAAGCAATTATTATTATTATTATTATTATTATTATTAATAATAATAATAATAATAATAATAATAATAATAATAATATTACAAATAAGGATATTAATGTGAGAAAGAAAATAATGAAGAGATGAGAAAGAATCACAGGAGCATTAAATTGGTTTCAGTCTTGAGCCTCCTGTCAAATTCCAAACATCTCACATAAGTTAGCAGAACAGGTCTCTGTGCCATACAAACTTCATTCTTGGTAGATTAAGCAATTTAAAGATAATCCTTATTTCAAATCAGTGTGTCCATCCACATATCTACATTAATGTATTTCTATGAATACAATTCCACACAAGTATTTATTTCATATATTATATATTAATGTTCAGGCTCCAGTTTCTAGCAATTATTCTGGTATAATTGTGTTTTAATATATTTTGAGCCAATGCAGTCTCGTAATTTAATGCAGGAAAAAGCTATTAGGCAAATCTTAGCTTTTTTCACTCAGCAACTGTAATTAACTTTTTGCTGCTGCTGAGACACAGAAGGAAGATGGCCATTTGACATTTTATCAAGTTTGTGACTGATCCCCCATCCTGAATTAATCATTATCATTCACACCATTCCTAATTATGCTATCACATTATTTCATTACTTTAGAAATTAATTTGTCAATTCAAGATATGCATCCTAGGATGGGATTTATGTCTGGTTCAATGAAGAGGCACTGTTGTGTACCAACAGAGCAGAATAAAATTTTTTTTTAAACTCACCCCTATGAGGTTTTTTAGCACAAATAATTATTCTTGTTTCAGTATAAAGCCAAACTAATTAACAGCTATTTCATTCCCTCAATCGACTAGCTGTTATTCTTTTTTGTAGTTTGCTTTATGAGTCAGGTATACAGAAGAAGAGCACACAGATCTTGTGTTGGCTGGCTGGTTGGGTCTATTTACAGTATATATTGACTTCCAGTCACTTTTACCCCAAAGCACATGTACACATACTGTAAGAGGGGACCTACTCCATGCACCAGAGTGGTGGCACTGTGGCTAGGGATCTGCGCCTGTGGCTGGGAGGTTGCTGGTTCAAATCCCATGTCCGGCAGAGGAATCCTACTCTGTTGGCCCCCTGAGCAAAGCCCTTAACCCCATCTGCTCCAGGGGTGCTGTGTAAATGGCTGACCCTGTGCTCTGACCCCCAGTTTCTCTCCCTGTCTGTGTGTCTGATGGAGAGCAAGCTGGGGTATGTGAAAAGACAAATTCCTAATGCAAGAAATTGTATATGGCCAATAAAGTTATCATATCTTACCTTTGAATTGCACCTCCTACAGTACCTAGGTAAATTGAGGAAACCTGTATGTTCCAGCAAACCAATTAGATCACAGCATATCAGGGAGATCAGGCTTGAGAGATGAGTCACATTGCCCAAACTCAGAGTGGAATTCATCCACCCAGGACACCATGGTTAATAACCTAGCCTTACTAACTTTGGTGTGGGATATTTCTGTAGGAATCCCACTTATTCTCATGTAATATTAATAATTAAATTACTTAATTTAATTATTAATATTACATGAGAATATTAATAATTTTATTACTCTGAGAATAATGAGTTTGAAGTCCAGGGTGTAAAGCGGGCAGCTGGGCAATCTCCTATCTGATCCAGTAGGATCTGCTATCGCCTCAAACGTACAGTACAGTATAAAATGTACTTGCTGGAAGCTGAAGAATTTGTAAGCCATATGGCTAGTTAGGGACACAGTGACCAATTATTTTAGTTTGTTTTGGGTAAGAGAAGAACAGATAGTTCTTAAATACATATATTTAAATACATACTTTAATTCTGAAAAAGTGCTGGTGGGCAAATGGGGCACACACAAGAAAGTCTGAAGAAAAGTGGATAATTTTGCACAGGACATTGGCAGCAGTATTGTAAGGATGTTATTCAGGCAATAAGACAACAAAAGCCTTTTTACGGACTTTGCTGTTATATTTCAAAAGAGCACCTGTGATCATTGGTGAATGTAGTAGAGGCAGAAAGGTCCATTAATTAGCTGTATTGTTTGATGGACCTGAAGGGAAACAGTGTCATAGCTGAGCCTTTCTAATGTATCGGCAGTCATAGAGAGTGCTTTAATATGGACCATTAGCATTGATTGTTTAAGAAGCAGTCAGTAAATCTGGGTGAGCCCCAATTCAATTGATTGTTTGTGCTCAGCCTGTGTGAAGAGTGCTAGAATCTCTTATAACCACTCAGTGAGTGTGTCCTAAATAAATTACACCACTGCAGATGTGAGCCTGGAAGTCCAGCTCGGAGGCATTCTTGTAGCGGTTGATTACTTTATATTACCGTAAATGAAAATGATTAATTGTTTGCAGTTTACTTCAAAGTTATTGAGTTGTTGTAAAGCAATCCACACAGCTCTGATTTCGCAAATAAAGGAGCCTTTAAACTCATTTAAATTCCCTTAGCTTTTCCCCTCTTCTGTACACGTATATAAATGAGCGTAGTCCTAATTACAGACATCACTCCTTTCCAGAAATATCTTCTTGTTTGAAGATGTCTGCGTTTAATAATGTCACTTGCGATACAGAAATATCCATGCCCTTTAGGAACTAAAATCAAAACAATAAGGATAATGACATAAAACAAATTACAAACCTAATCTAACCTAATATAGTTTGGTAGTTAGTAGTTAATTAAGCCAAGGAACTCATCTAGCTGTTTCTTGAATGACGCCAGGATTTCAGCTTCAATACCATGGTGGAGTAGCTTATTCCATATTCCCACGGGCCTTTGGATAAAGAAATGCCTCCTGTTCTCAGTTTTAAATGTAGTTCCACAAGTTTCCACTTGCGAGTGAATTGTGCTCTAATCACATAAAATAATGTTATACTTGCTGCCTATCGATGTTAGCTACTGAAACGAAGACCTTTTTCCATGAGCTTCTATCCCCAGTTGATTTGTAAGATATTCCTGTCAGGGGGTGCTGGCATTAGCATGACATTAGGGTGGCAAGAAATTGAGTGTTTGCTCTTCGTTAGCCACCGGGAGCAGATCAGTTTCCTTTGTGTAATTAGTTCTCAGGATCTCAGGATTTATCAGTCAGTTACAGGGGCTCAGGGTGTGGTTGCAGCACGACCACGAAGGGTTTTAGTTTTGCTAATGTACTGTACATCAGGGTGCAGAATATTGTTAATTCAACGAAGGAAAACCACCACTTGACTGCGCTCTCATAACAACTCATTTAATTTCCCTTGGTCTGTTTGCTTTCTCTGCACAAACACAGCTGTTCAGCTTCACAAGCAGCAACTGTTACAGAGGACTAAAAAATAAAGTGTGTTTGGCGGAGGGGGTCAGACCTTCCTTTTTTTCTCTCTTGTTTGCTTTCCAGTAGGGATGGAAAATGCGAGTTAGCGTTCGTAGGCATGCCGGCTTTCTTTGACATTCAGTACAAAAGCCCTTCAGCAAACGGGTGGGGAGGGGGGGACTGCAAACTCAGTGTGAACATCCTGAGAAACAAGCTTCTTAATGAATGCAGTCGTGTACCGGCATGCCTCAGCAGCTCCGTAATTTATCAGCAATTTGGAGCTTTCTCTGCAGTTTTCCATTCATTCTGCACATCAGCTCGAAGAAAGTCATTAGGAGTTGGACTCATCTCCTTTTACTGCTCCTGAGTGACTGAAAGAAAAACAGTGTCATAAAAAGAGCCACCCCAACAGGGTTTCTGTGAAATCGATGGTCTGTATTTGCTCAGCGCAGAACAATATGTGTCCTCGCTGTGTGCCTTTTTTGTTAAGTGTTTGTGTTTCTGATTTTTAGGATGTTGGGTTAAATTTGCATTTCACTTTGCACTAATGTTGCTATTTACACAGGCCTGTTTACCAGGGGGAGTGAGCTTAGTGTTTGATATTTAAAAATGAAGAACATTGTGTTAGGAAAACTCACCAAGCAATGGACCTATTTTATGAAAAAATTGAAGGGCAGCATTCAAGTTCAAACATGACTTCTTTAAGTTGTGGAGCCTTCTTCGGGTGTAAAGGCTCCACAGCTGAAACATTGTGTTTAATTTGTTCTCTTTCCAGTATGGAATAAACCTATTACCTGTTCCTTTGTAGCCTATGCATGCTGACGCAGCTACCCACCTGAACCTCTTTAAGTTGTTTCTTTTTTAGTCTGGATATATGTTAAACTATTTTCATATAGTAGGGTCAAAATGTAAATATATCAGTTTTGAGTTTGCTGCTTAGTCTAGCTCTGACTGCAGTCATGTGTGTTTGAAAATTGTAGATGCAGATCATGATCTGTATCACATTAAAGCAACACATTAAAGTCCTGGACATTTCTTAGCTGGTCAGTAAAGTGTGAATGACAGCTGAACAAAATAATGTTTTGGGCCAAATTAAGTTTATTAAAACAGTATCAGGGTGTGAACACAAGCATTCATTCATATGCTTCTGTGCTCTTAGTTATCTTCAGTAAGTGAAGTGTTCTAACTACCTCATCCATGTGGTCAGGCTGTCACCCCACAAACAAAGCGAGTTAAAGCCAAACATGCAAACATCCATAAAGGCTCTTTGTCACAGTCGTGTTGTTGAAGTTTATCTGTAACTACTGAACTTCAAGTTTGTCCATTTCAGCAAAACAAGAAGTTCATGAAAGTTCCTGCATCTAAAACTTTAAAACTCCTAAGAACATTTTCATCAGCTTACTGGTAGCTCCTTGGAGCTTTGTGACAGACAAAAGCGTTTGAGCACTTTGTGCTTTCTGTAAAATAAAAAAAGAAAAACACAAAGCATCAAGTTATCAGATGTAGTTTTATAGTCCTGCATACCAATGAAGTATACAGCAAAGTCAACAAGGGAGTTAGCAAAGAGTGAAATGATGAAGGATTTTGGCATCGCAGCCACCTGACCTGATTAGGCTTTGAATGACATAGGTGGATCATAGGGAAGTTGCTTGCATCACACAATTCTCTGCTAACAATTCATCTGAGGCTGCAGAAAAAGACTCACATACACAATACAAGTCATGAAAGGACACAATGTACAGTACTCTGTGTAGTCATACAGTACTATATGAATTGCATTTGTGCATGTAATTGCATTTATATTTAAATTATACTGTGTGTGATTTGAACAATTTATAGTTTCTACCTCAATATTCTACTCTATTTAAAGAATACTCTTGGAATTAAAGTATTCATGATAGAAAGCAAATTTGACAAATTAAACATTTCCTAATCTTTCTTAAACTTATACTTTCCTATTCTTGAGATGCTTCTGTGACTCCCAAGTAGAGGAAGAGACCCCCTCTTTCTCAGGAGCTGCTGCCTCAATTGAATTTAAACTTGAAATGATCATTTTTTCACCCACAACAGGTCATTTACTTTTTTTTAGTAAAACATAACCTCTAACACAATCTGTTCCTGTTCAATGACTTTTTGGTCAGTTAACTGCACACCAGTTAGGTATCACTCTAGTGACAGTATAGTTCACATATGGCATAACATAGCGTAGCATGAACCACAATGGGTGCCTAACTGGAATTCGGACTGCCATGTCATGGGAACCACAGACTGACTTGACACTTTCTGAAGGTGTTGTCATACCCAGATCTGCTTCTGAACTGCACCTCGCAGGTTAATTGTGTCCTAAGATTGCATCAATAAAATGGTTATGAAACACATTAGACTACAACAGTCTGATGCTTCAATATAATTGTTATAAAAGGATGATATTTAAAATGTATTCCTAAAATCCTACCATCACATCCAGTGTTATATTTTTTCCTTTTCCTTTATTTTTTCTTTTTGTATGGCATTAAACGGATCCATTCACGGTGTAAACGGAGTATTCACGGAGTAATTGAATTCTACTGTTATCTTGTTCTCCAAGAGGACCTCGCTGTGTTTGAAGTCAGGTTTCTAAAGAAGAATGGGAAACAGATCAATTCGCAGAGTGTAATTTTACAGAAACAGCCTTGGAGTGCTTTGGCTGCTTGGAGTGTGTGTAGAAAGAATGGGTCTTTTCAAAGCCAGAGGACTGCTGCAGCAGACTATAAAGGACCTGGTTTCGCTGACACAGGGGGCATATTCCAGTGTTATTAACCAAGGTCACGAGTCCAAGGCAAGTCTCTAATGCAAAATATCAGCTCTACTTTCTGTAGGAATACCTGGGCTGATACAGCACTTACCGCAGAGACCAAGAAAGCTTCAAAAGCAGTTTTCAGGGGCCAGGAGCTGAGCATCATACAATGTATTTTACCTCCAGTGCCATGTTTCAACAAATGGCAGAGAAAAGGTCTAAGTTCAGATCTGAATTGTGAATTCAAAAACCACCAGGGAACAAAAGGGCCGGTGTCCTGACCACATTTTCCCCCTGGCCTTTACCAATCATGACCCTCTAATAATCCCCCTCTCTGAACTGGCTTCATCACTCTGCTCTCCTCCCCACTGAGAGCTGGTGTGTGGGGAGCGGACTGGAGCATCATCCAGGTGGGGCTGCACACTGGTGGTGATGGAGGGGATCCCCATTACCTGTAAAGCACTTTGAGTGGGGTGTCTGGAATATTATTATTAATATTATTATTATTGTTGTTGTTGTTGTTATTATTATTATTAGATTATTAGAAAAGACAGTGTGAGAAATTAAGTATTCATAAAATATACCATACTGTACCAATTTTAACAGAAATACATATGATAATGCCAAATACTCATTTGCATATGAGCACTGGAGGTGGAGGTGATGTGGTCAGCTTCACACTCCAGCCTGTTACCCCCAAGGTTAACCCCCAGTACTCATTTGGAAAGCAGGCTGAGTGGACCTGGGAGCCTTCTAGAAGGAATTAGAGCTCTATCACTTGCCCCTACCCAGGATTGAACCCAGGACCTTCTGGGTAGGAGCTAGACACCCTTGCCATCTGAGCTACCACAGCTCCATGGGTGCTAGTAGTATAGCATCAATCAAAGCATGGTTGTAGGGAGTGTACATAGAAATTGGTGAGTGTGTCATTGATGATGTGGATCGAGGAAATCGAGGCAAAAGCACAATGTTATACAGATACACAATTATACAATACCATATCTCCTTTTAAGGAGAGAGACAGTATCCCAGATGTAGCCCCTTGTTGAATGCCATTTAGTTGTGACATGAAAGAATGGAATAATTTATATAAATATAATATTGTAAACCTGAACTTCTGTTAGGTCTGCTCTGTACTGTGTTGCATTTTGGGAATCTACAACTAATCTAATAAGAACCATTGGTACTTTCAGTAAATGTCTTCTTGCATTTTTTTTACTTTCCCAATCGTCACATTCTTGAATGGGTTATTTAAAATTTAAATATTTTATTAAGTATTTGTGTCTGCTAGGATGTATCAAACAGTCGGTTTTTAGTTGTAATGTGCGCTCTACTGTGATACATGTTAATTGAAAATAATTACAGTCCAACAATTATGTAACTCTAAAAGATACAATTGAGTTCTCTTGTTTCCATAACTCTAATCAGGTTTCCATGGAAACCTCCAGAATCTCAGGGAAAATGAAGGAGGGGGGAGATATCTCCAAGGTAATGTATATTCTTCAGTTTCACCAGGAACCATCCTTAAAGTGAAGCTCCATTTTCGCTGAAAGAAAAGGTCTTTTTGGTTTTTATCCTCTTTAAAAACCATTTGTCATTCCCGCCTTACCTTTTATCCTGAGTGTTGTCATGTAAAAATGTGCCTTTTGGTTTGGATGACATCGGTTTGTAATCCTGCGCGTTAGCATCTTTCATCAGTGGATATACAAATATCCAAAAAAACCTGCCATTCCTCTGCATTGTGCTCACCTCAGCATCTCTTCAGTATGAAACCACCCCCAGCAGTACTGATCCATCTTTCTTCCCATTGCAACATTTTCCATCTCACTCACTGTCTTCCTTCCCTGATCTTTGCAAATATCTACATCTGATCATAAATTCTCTTTCGCTTTTAAGACTCTTACTCTAAAGCATCTTATTTGAATATGGTTTTTGCATTATTCCCCTGCATGAAGGGTCCCATAAACAAGAACAAATCACATCATATTTTGTTTGGGGTTGTTTGGTAGTGAAATCATTCTTGGTCCCTTCAACAAGTTGTAGATTAAATCATAAAGTGATATTTTATCTCAAAGTGCTTAGATGGCAGTTGTCCAAAACTGCTGAATTTGTCAAAATCTTAAGACTTGTACAGCAACAGGAATATATTGTCATTTTCAGGACTTTGAGTGCTGCAATTCTGATGACCTAAGAATAACTGAGTTGTTTTTTTCTCAGTCTTATGTTTGATCCCTTAAGGCAGTGCTGATCCCTCGTTCATGATAACATGGAGACAATAGAAGCCCACTTGGAGAGCACATCAATGATAATACCAAAATGTCTTCTGGTGGAAAAATCAGATCCATTTGTTTTAAAAAAATGTCAAAAACATATGACCCACACCCTACCCCCTGACAGCTATATTCAATCAGCTCCACTAAGATTTGTAATCAGTTTCATCACATGCAACTCCAATGAATCTGTGACAGTTCTGCACCAACACTTGTTTGAATCCAGTCAAGGACACAGTCTGAATCAAAAGTAAAAGTATCTGTTTTCTTTCTGGTGAAAATTTGCATAAGGCAAAATATAGCATGGACAATGATTTTATATGAATAAAACACATAGTACCTAATTTCAGTTTTTGCATTATTTTTTATAAACGAATTAACTAGCTTTTTAGGTACTTTCAGGTTCTCATAGAAAGGTTTTTTATCTAACATGAATTGGTGAAGTTTAAGCCTTTTATGCTACATCCCAATGTAATATATCCAATGCACCAATTGCAATGCACATGAACAGAATGACCCAAAAATAAACTTCCACAAGTTAATTCACACCCCAGAAATGTATCAGTGACCATGTTGGAATATTCTACTGGCTAGATTCTAGTGATATCTGGACAATTAGGAAGACAGGGTTAGCTTTGCAAGTTAGTGCTGGTAAACAGATACTCTAGCTAACGGATGTATACAGTTTAGGTTTTAGCATCCTTCTGGTGTTGGTCTGCAGCTATGCACAAGGATGCTGGTAATGATTTACAAATTAGATGGTGCACCATTTACTCCATCTGTCACTTTGCACATGTTGCCTTGAGCAGTATCTTGCCAAGGCTTCCATATGGACCAAACAGAAGCTGGAAACAAAAGTGGAAATCAAACTCTTGGAAACTTTGGCAATTACATGCTGTATATAATGATAAAAACCGGAAGACTGCAAAGCAGGGGACACCAAATGATTGGTCTTTTGTCCTGGCTTTTTCTTTGTCAGCCTGTTACTCTTTCCTTAAACTGTTCTAACCTGCAGCAGACTGTTGCTGACAGTTCGTATGTATTTATTAGGAAACAGTATTGAGGTATCAGGTTCTGTTGTCTGTCGTGATTGGAATTTTAACTTTGGGTTCTTTCACATCAAAGTGTCCCAAAAGCTCTGCACAGAGGTGAAGTTTCATAGAAAGTTAAATTCCAGCGACATATTGGAAATGGCACTGCCTTGACAAATGCCGTGACAAATGTAAATTGCTTTTATTCTGTAGCTAAAGCATAAACTGCATTTGAGATAGTCATTTTTTTTCCCATGCTGCTTCTAAAAGTAAACTGCGATAAAATGTTCTTGTATTGTTCACACACAAGCAGATAATACAATCAGTGAGGAAGAGAGCATTCTCAAATGTTTGAGCTCATTGTAATAAGAGAGGTTTGCCTGGAGCTGACTGGCTTTTCTCCAGCTGTAAACCACTAGACTGCAACATACTGACAGCATATGAGAGAACAACCTACAAGCCCCTTTAGTTAGTCTTATTGCATTTGGCAGTCTGTGCATGCTGAAGGTCGATATCTCATTGGAATGAATTTAAACATTGTAAGTCTTAATGTTTTTTTTTTACTTTATAAGTGAAAAATATTGAACAGAACACAATCAGTTCTTACTATAGGTTAGAACTTGCTGCATAGTAGAGTACATTTTATAATTTACAGAACAGGACCAAGCACAGCAGTGAATTAAAACTTTAGTTTGAGGCACACATTGTAACAGGATGGTCAGAGGTTCTGGCTAGAGGACCTACTGTATGCACTGAACTTAAGGTCTGCAGAGGCAAGCTTAGGGAGAAGGATAGTATCTGGTTTGTCAGCATCATACTGTACGTACTGTAGCAGGGACTTGTGTAAGAGGCAGAACAGAGCTGAACACCAGAGCCACAGCCTTATCACTCATACACCATAGTTTAACCCTGGCAGAAAGGGAAACTGGGTGGGTACTGACGTCAAAAAACTGTCATGGGTTTTTCTTACCTTTCTTCGCTTGTCATGCCCTGGAATTTGAACGTAGCTTTCCTACAGGCCAAAAAAATAGCCAGAGGGACAACATCAGAACTGCTTAATATTATAACTGCAGGAATCTGCATGAATTCAATTCTATGTAACAGTATCCTGCTAGATTTTAATGACCCTGTATAATTTGATATAGAAATGCAATGAAATAGGAAATGATGGCTTTCCTATGGATGGATTGAAGGCATACAGTAGTGCAGGAACATAGAACACACCTTTGCATTGCTATAAAGAAGAAGAATCTTGGAACTATAATCTCTAATGTATGATCATTCCCTCAGGTAGAGATTTTAATTTGTTATGCCCCCAATTACAGTTTTCTTGATCATGTTATTGCTTTGCTGTGAGAATTGTATATCACTCAATACCTACAAGGGTTTTTGAAATGGGTGCACCTATAATATACAATTCTGAATTAATTCCTCTTTACTCAGACACATTCGTGAACCCTTTCTTTCTGATACCAAGATGTCTGCCTTTTTGGGGGACGCGTTGATTGTGCATTGATTGATGTGATGTCCCTTTGGACATACTCTAAAAGTGCAAATACTGTATACAGCCATTGAAGTCTCCATTCTATATATTTGCTTGTAACTGAAGGAGATTGTTCTTATAAATAATAAATAAAAGCAAGTTATGAAGCAAAAGAAAAAATGGAAAGATCATTTAGAATTCAGGATTATTAACAAGCATGAGAGGGATAACCCTTATGTGAATTTTAGTAGTTTAAAAGTACACTTAGTTAATAGCATAAAGGCCAGAGTATGTCACGTTGAATGGAGTTCTATTCAATCCCATCATCTACTGCTGTTTATGACAACAAATAAGCTAAATTGTGGGTCCCACCAATGTCCTGTGTTTATCTCTCTTCTTCGCAGTCATGAAGAAGTCAATCTGTATTTCGTATCCAACAAACTGAGACAACAAAAAATAATTAAAAACGGAAAATAAGAGGCTTAACAGAAATTCACAGGAAACATTAATTCATCAATCTCTCTTAACAGTGATAAAGCCTGTGAAGCTAGTTTTTAGATGCATCTACACTTTGTGCACTCCCTTGTTCTCACCCTGTACAAAATATTTAAAAAGTATCTTACTCAAATCTTACTTTTTTTTTCGTCCATAGACTCTGATATCTAGAGTATATTAGAACTTGGTGTCTAACCTTCATAGATAGAAATTGGGATTTGGGTCCAGGAGTATCAACTGATGTTTTTTACCAAACAATACCTTAAAGCCACTCTCCTTTCATTCTGAGCTGTGTCATGTCCTTTTATGGTCTTTTGATGTGAGAGCTGGTGATTGTAGATTTTTAGAGTCATAGTGCATTTCCATGCTTCACTTCAGGACATTCCTGGCAGACTGCTTCCAGCGTAGCTGCCAGATTCTGAGACAAATGAGTTTAAATGACACCTACTCTGTAGTTTAACAGCACCATCCCTCCTGTGTTTCCCCATCTCTCTCTCCCCAGGTGTCCATTGAAGAGCGTCTCAAACAGCTGCATGAAGCCCACAGGGACTTTGGCCCAACTTCACAGCACTTCCTCTCCAGTAAGTTGCCATAGTAATGACATTATGCTAAACCCCTCCCACCAAGTGGAATGTGGTCACCAGTCTGGGCAAGAGGCAGGAGACAAGAAGATGCCACTGCCCCCTTTTGTTTTCTCTGTTTTTGAAATTCCTCTGAGGATAAGTATGGTGATTGAGATGGGATGAGCTGATAAACTGTACAATGCTGTCTTCACAGGAAAGATTTGTGAATGGTGGCTGAGCGAATCTTATCTGGCAGTGGAATAGTTGGTCTGCATGCCCGATTCAGCATTGTTAGTCGACTTCAGGACGAGGCGCAGACTGTTTTAGAGTCTGTAGTCTTTCTCATTATCTCATTGGCTCGCCAGTTAACGTGTGCGGCATCACTTGCAACCATCTGTCTAGCAGGATAACATGGGCTTCGGATCCAATAACAGAAACTCCGAAGGGACCTGATGAAAACCTAGTTGAAATAAAAAACACCTTTTTTTTTGTCTAATGTAAGAGATGTCCTCCATTTCGTTTCCTGTAAGTGGTGATGTGGATTTCTGTTCAGCTCTGTTCTGCTGTGCAAATCGGTGATAATGGGTGATATAACAGGAATGCACTGTTCATTATCTGCTTCATATAGTTAGTGTTAAATGAGACTAGAGAGGGCTTCATCCAGTGTGTTTTAAAAAGACGACACTATTTGTGCAAACTGGGTACATAAGTAGAAGGGGCTGTGTTTAATGTGAAGTAAATAGGTTTGGTTTATCAGGTAAACATACACTCTTTTTTCCTCAAGGGTCAAACAATTATCTTCAAAGCAGAAAAATGCTTTTTGATGACATATTGATCCGCCAATCAATGAAATTGTACAGTATGATGGGGTTAAAGAAAGAATGACACTTCCATAGTCTTTTCAGTAGTTTATTTGGATGTAATATCTACAGGATGAATGACTTGACCTTACCTGGATCAAAACATGGGATTTTTTCTGCCTATAGTACAAAATAAAATCTGCTCCAATTAATATCCCCATTATGATTCAGAAACCCCACCCAGAAAAATGCCAATTGGGAATTTAAAATGTAAAAGAGAAGCAGGTGAAAGCATTAAGTATTTCATTAAAAAGCAATAGCATAAAAAGATAAACAACCTCCCTGCTTTTAAAAGGAAGCTCTGAAAGAATGGAACAAAGAGGGTGATTAATCATCAAGTGAAAAGTCAAGCCTGGCAACTGAGGACACTGGGAAGAGAAGGAGATAAGTCAGAGGAGGGGGGTTACAGGAGAGCCGGGGGTGAGACCGGCAAAGCAGGGGAAAAGGGCTCAAGAGGCACATCGAGAGAGGAAACACGATGAAATAAAATCCTGCTTTGAAAAATATGGGAGTCCAAACACGGGATCTGGAAGTCTGGTTGTGTCAGAACCTTTCCCCGTGTCCTCGCCCTCTTTCACACCTTTGCCCACTCCCTGGAGTTATTCCAGGGTTTCTCAAGTTGAAGTGAATTTGCCTTGGTGGCAAACTAGACTCTGTTGCAGTTATTCTGTCAGTAACATAAAGGGTAAAATAATTCAAATACATTTAAAAAAATAAAATTAAAAATCATTTTAAAAATACAGTATTGATATAATATAATAGCTTACTGCGTAGTTAACATATGTCAAGCCAGGATCAAATACAATTTTGACGGGCTCAGAAGGAAGGAGGTAGAATAAAAGAACCTTCAGAAGTTACTTTTCCATTTATTCCGAATGTAGAAAAATGGCAAGAAACTTTTTTTCACACAAATCGAATACCAAACCCCTGGAAATATTGTTATATATACTGTAGCTGTCTTTACAAAAACACATTATTTTAAACATCAGTAAGACAAACCGTAAACGTAAAATCAGGGGTGGTTTAAACAGATGTGGTATGCCAAATGACCTGTGTCTAGTTTTCTTCAGTCTTGTTTTCTGTTCCCACCTGTGGTAAATACGATCTGTAAAGGGATTCTAGTAGCAGATGAAGAAAGATTTTTTTTACCTATATCCTCTTTTCACTCTCAGCTTAGTGTTCTTATGCATAAGCAGAATGAGATATACATATATTAAGTGCTTTTCCCAATCAAATCCTTCCATAACTGGGGTTAGACATTTGTTAATAGTCATGTACTTCAAATATCTGCTCTCAATACAACATATAAGTAGGCTTTAAAGTTGGAGATGACATGTCTCTGATAATTGTTTAAAAATTGTAGATAGAGGAGATGTGTTAAAAAATAAAACACAAGACATCAATTAAGAGAAATCAATACAGCTACTGGACCAACATGAATTGTTCAATATGTAATCCAAGCATTGCAATTAACTAAAACAGAGAGCTCTTAATTTTACGAGAGTTTACCACATGCCAACAAATTTGTTGTCCCCATGTACTCCTGAATGTCAACAGTGTTGGTATCTTGACAATAAAAACAGTTAAACAGGCTTGACTGCTGGAGAGAAATAAGCATGAAGCATAACTGTTGTGTAACACGTAAGTTGAGCAGTGCAAAATTATTTCCAAAAGCCGTTCATAAAAGCTGTATTAAAGAAATGCAGCCTGCAATCTAATGTCTTAATGTTCATCTTCACTGGTTTTATGGGATTTCAGCAGTGTGCTCCAAGGTGTGTTTTAGAGCTGTGGCCACAGACTGTTTTTCTCCCTTGACAAGGGTGCTTCTGTCTGAAAACAAACAGAACATGGCGACATGGACAATTTTAAAGGAAGGAATGTCAGAATGCTTGTTCTTTGACGGTGTTTCATTTAGTTTTCGGAGTGCATGATTATTTTCCACATTTACTGTATGTCTGTAATTCTGGCTTAGAACATTGCTGGAGTGCCAGTCGGGTAGAATTTATGGCTATCATATCCAAATGAAAAAGAAAATAAATGATTTTACTCAAAGTATGGGCTTGGCCATGTAGCATTTCTTATTTTTATTATTGCATGGTAGAGCAGAATGTGTTAGGTTATATGTTTGTGCAATAAATACAATGCAATGCCAATGTATGCATTTCAGAGATAAATCTTAATATGGTTAACAACTGGTCTGATGTTTCATTCTTCACTGGATAGTGAAAAAGACACATTCATTTAATTAAAAATGGGAACATAGCTAGAGTTCTTTTATCCCCTGATAGTAAAGCATTTGAGGGCAATAGTAGACTGAGGGCTAGAAATAGCACAAGAGGGATAATTGTCGTGATTCTCTTACTTTGTGGATGGTGGGGGGGACCAGAATGACAGGGTTCCTGCTTGTTCGGCTCTTTATCTGGTGTTTAAAGTGCAAGTAGACGAAGAGGTTTGCATTTATCTTTTCACTTGAGCGAGTTTAATTTCTCTCAGATTAGGGCAGAATTTTCCTGAGTGGCAGGTTAATCCTTCCTGGCTTCGCAGACAGCTGAGCAAACAGACCCCTCTCGGACAGCCTGGGTGTGAAGGGAAAAAATGTAATTCGAAAGATTAATGTTGTCTTTCCTGTTTGCTTTGAAATTGACCCTCTATGTCTGCGATTTTCTTGTTTACAGCTTCTGTCCAGGGTCCCTGGGAGAGGGCAATATCGCCAAACAAAGTGCCATACTACATCAAGTGAGTACACAAGGCACCTACATCTGATTATTAACAAAAACACTATTTATTGGGGGCGTATTAGGCCGTTTGATTAATCTTTACTTTAATGTATACATTAAGCATCAGCATTTGTGATGTTTCTTTGGAGAATGGACATTAAGAGCTTCTTACTTTGTTACTGTGGTCAAATTTGTTCAAGGAGCATGTATGAGTATTCATATTTGTGATTTTGGTCATTTCTGATTGCTTCTGAAATGTAACTCTAGCTCTAAACTAACTGCTGTATCGTTTGCGTGCTTCTATGCTGGTGTGTGAAATAGCACAGTGTTTCTGGAGGTACTGGGGTGGCTTATCAAAGAAAAAAACACTTTGAATGAAGGGTTTTTGTTTATTTTTCTAATTGCTATGATTTGCTTAATGTGTTAAATCAAGCTTTTAGTTTGCTTACTTACCACTTTAAAGAATTGAAAATGTCCTGTTTACAGCCTTTGATTAATATTTGGAGTACATTCTCCAGGTGAAAGCGCCAATATTCAAGGCTTGACTCATTTCAATATAGAGCCGGTATGAAACATTTATTTGTCTGCTGAGTTTAATATGGAGTTCTCCAGTTTCCTTTCTGTGGGTGCTTTGCTCTGTTGCTGCCGACATATGAACAGAAATGTTTAATACTGTAATCACTGCAGCAGCTATGTTGAGGGATGAACTTGTCAAACTGGTGCACACTATCAAACACCTTGGGAAATCAGTGAAACCTTTATGCTTTGCCCAGTTTGCTATTGAATATCTTTGCAACATCCTTACAGAGCGTGCATTACAGCACTGGATTTCTTGAGTGCGTGTGCAGGCACAGAAGCTGATCAATCGATCCTCCCATGTAATCAGGGTTCTATAATTGGTGTCCACCAAGTAAATCGGCAATGTACAGTAGCTAGTAACAGGAGTGAAAAGTTGGCAGTGAACCCACAAAGCTATAAATGCCTCTCATCTCCTTCATAATCTTTTATCCTTTTCATTGAAACAAATTAGAATTGCTTTTTTTCCCAACAGAGGCAGGCAACATGCATCTAAAAGGTGAATGATAAATGAATGATAAACATACTGTACGCATAGCTTATTGTTTAAATATAGATGATGTAGTATCTATACAAGTTCACTTTTGAAAGACAAAGAAAAATGACAGGGTGGTGTATATGTTGCTATTTCTATAAATTATACCCACTCTGGCTTGTCTGCACTGGGGGAGTGATGGGATGTTTCTTCACTGCACAGGTTTTGTGCAGTGCACGGTGCAGAATCACTGATGTGTCTCCAAAGATCCCTGTGGTATAGGAAAGACTGCATTTATTTAAACAGCAATTTCTTGCTACATTTGGTTAGGCAGGGGCAGCAGATTAGGTTTGCTGTCTTCTGTGCAGCCATAGCGCGTACTTCATATAATACCTCTTCTCATCACTGAGCTTGGGAACAGAGCACCAGATTCGGCCTCCTTGTGGTGTTTTTCTATTTGTTTTGTTTTACAAACAGCATCTCTCACGCTGCATGCATCTGAAGCTCTGGTATGGTTAATTATGTAGGTTGGCTCGTTAGCAACTGTGATGAATAATAATCATTCAGGTTTGTCTGAAAACGTAGTGGTGTAAAACATCTGCATTAGAAGGAGGACGTTCTTGCAGTTCTTCCACTTGAAATGTCTCTGAGAGCTCAGGCTTTCCATGTGCCTAGTCCAGTTTGGCACTATTGTTCTCAATACAGACAAGCCCAGATCCAGATCATCCACAAGCCTGAGGAAAAAGCAGAACTGAGCATTTGCCGTTGAGAATGATACCTTAAATTCTTTTCTACACTTGGCATTTTGAAAAGCTTTACTTCACTCACATGCGAATTAAACAAAACAAAGCATTAAGGCACATTCGAAAATTTGGTGTACAGTATATACTGTATATTATATGTATACTGTATATTGAGATACCAAAAAATGTCAAATTCATGGGTTATTGAGTATCCATATCAACTGCTGTTTCCCCAGGATGCTGCAGTCTATCAGGAAGTCTAGCTTCATTGTAGAGTAAAACATTCATGGGTTTCTGATTATTGTGACACATTGTCTTTTTTTAGCTCATTTTAATCCTTGACTCAAGATGACATGAGTGAGGTGTGGAAATATGTTAAAACCAAAGGGCTAAATAGAGCTTTTTCCAGTTCTCTCTGCTTGCTATGTGCTAACTATGGGACACCTAAACAGATGGGGTGGAATGGTGGCTCTGCAGCTAAGGATCTGTGCCTGTGTTTAGAAGGTTACTGGCTCAAATCCTATGGCAGAGGAATCCTACTCTGTTGGGCTCCTGAGCAAGGCCCTTAACCCCAGCTGCTCTAGGGGTGCTGTACAAAGGCTGACCCTGTGTTCTGACCCCAAGCTTTTCTCCCTGTCTGTGCGTCTCATGGAGGGCAAGCTGGTGTATGTGAAAAGATGAATTCCTAATCCAAGGAATTGTATATGGCCAATAAAGTGATCTTATCTAGATATACAGTCCTCTTTTCTCCTGCAAAACTGGCCAGTGTCACCTTCCCCGTGGGCTCTTGGCTAAGATGAAAAAATTGTTAGAACAGGGACTGAAATGGTGACCCCCCAAGCACCTCATCACTGCACCATGACATCTACTACTGTACAGAGACAGCCTTTAAAGGTCCATAGTTCTTATTGTTCGGAAGCTATTACCATGCAATTTTACCAAGTAATCATTTTCTACTCACTAGGATGAAAACAAAATTGTTGCACAAATACATTTGGGAGGAGATGTTAGTATAGCAGTTAGGGCCTCTGGAGTGCATCCTGTACATCACACAGAGGCGCAGTGTGTGGACAAAAAGTTTAACATATACAGAAGAATATCTGTATATCTAATCTTTTGTTTTCTTACCAATGCAGAGATTGAAGACGAAAAAAGTCCTATATACTATTTAAGCATAAATTACTATATAAGCATTGAAAATGTTCCCTCAAGAACCTTGGACTATGTAAGGATTTTGAATTATTGAATTGAAACTGCCAATTAGAAAGTTGACTTATTGGGTGCATATGCATGCACAGACGTCAATTAATCAATTCTCTCATTTTCATTTTGATTGTAGTTTTTTTACCACACATCCACACATCTTGGTCCTATGCTCATATACATGTTGTTGCATGTATTTCATTTATTTTGTTGGGTTTTAAATTATTTGTGCGGTTCCCAGAAATTTCTATTACATTTTTCAACATTCTGCACGCTGGAAAATTTATTGAAATTAATAACTGAAAAAAAGTCACAGCCAAAACATTGTTTTGTTTTCTTCTCTTTTCGGCATTGAATAAACCTTTACTTGTTCCAACAATAACAATTTTGAGCATCTGTGACTTTGAGATAAATGGTATTATTTAGGACTGTATTACAGTTGTACTTTGCATCTAATCAATCTCTAAAAACTAAAATATTTAAATCAGACTTGCAAACTATCCTTTGCATACTGCATTTAAGCTCAAGATGTAACATTTGATAAAACTCAAATCTTATACTAAGACTGCTATCAGATGTTCTCAGAGGGAGTAGATAGTGGGTGATAATGTTTTCACAACACCTTGAGATCCTGAAAAGTTCTTTTAAGTTCAGTAGACTGTAGTCTGTGTAAGTGAAAATAAGTACCATGTCACGTAGACATGGGAGGCAGTAGAGAACATGTAGACACTTCACTAGAGTCAAGCTGGTAGGTCTCTAGCAGTGTTCAAGAATCTGTCTGAACTGTTGCTCAGTTTATGATGAATTCTGTGTATTGGTGTGTTAGATTCCTCATGTGGTGGGTACATGACAAAGTTTGCTGGCAGGTGGAAAAAAAAAAGATGGCCTAGTACTTACCATTTTAATTTCAACACACGGAATTCCGTTTTGACAGGTAACAAGTCTATACATTGACTATATACAGTAGTTTCAGTAGTTCGATTAGATCCTAATGAAAGTAAGAGTAAGACGGATATATATATATAAAGTATTTGGCAAGGCTCATCTAGGTAAGGGAATAGTAGCCTGTCTGAGGCTTGATAAGCTGCCCATCCCCCCCCCCCCCAACTATGGCAAGGAATGAGCCAGGGAGCTGCTGCAAGGGTGTAGATGGGGAGATGCAGGGGAATGTGAGAGAGACACATGAAAGGAAGTCCTCGGTGCTAGATTTATGAGTAGGCGAGCGGAAGAGATTAGTATCTAACCTTCCTTCTGAATTTCCATTACAAGTTTTGTTATTATTCCATTTATATTGAGAGTCATTACAAACACAACAAATTAAGTTCACTATCAAACTGTACTACACAAGAAAAAAAAATATGTATTGATTTGTCTGAGACAGAAAAAAATGGACTACAAACAGTGCTCTTGCAATGCATTAATGTTCAAAGCCATTATTAAATTAAAAGAGGTTAAATGCCAGACGGGAGCATTTTTTTCAGCGAATCAGTTCAGTCTCATGTGTTCTCCTTTTGCTGCTGGCAACGCTCACACCCCGCATGGTGTTGACATTACAAGAGCGTTTGTTTCCCTCTGGGAAATCATATCCCAGTCAATGTGAAGTGCTACACACAGCTCAGCAAGTATACATAGCTGGGGATCCAAGCGACAAACGCCAATTCAGTTTATCCCAGGGTGAGGTGACACACTGGGCACGCATGTAAGGTTTGTCACAAAGTAAGGTTTGATGTGTGGGCTGAGACTTTGTCTGGACTGTGCTCTCCATCTGTACTGTATTACAGCCCATATCATCACACCTCCACCTCTGAAGCAGTCCACTTGTGCACACCTGCATTCTCTCCTTTATGCCAGATTTTAAACATGACACATCACTGACCACATTATTGCATCAATTTGCTTTTGACAGTTTTCGTTAGACTTTTTTTATGTGCCCAGGCTCAACAATGCTATACTGTGCCAGTTATTAAGCAACAAGCCAGGAGTGCGTTCAGCTCTGAAGCTTTTACCCTGGAGCCGCTGTCTTACTGGACGAGAGCTGAGCTGCACATGGAAACATCTGGGTGTCTTCGTGGCAGTGTGGGATGCAGGAATGACTGTCTCAGAGAGTCCTCAGTCAGATAGACAGGTCTTGCAATGGGATGGTGATATATCACTACCCTGGCCTCTGTCGGTCATGAGTTGACCTCATCTGAGTGTAGCTTACAGACTTGACATTGTAGACTGTCGCACACCAAATTGTCCAGTGACGCTGGACATTTACATGTCTGCACTCCCTTTACACCACACATTAGCAGTCATTGCATTTTGTTTCAGCCATGACTGGTGCACGCTACAGTCTTTATTGTACTCCATTTATACAGGAGATCTTTTATTGAAACATTTTAAGTGAATTACCTTTCTCATTCTTGCAACAGCAGCATCTCGTCTAGGATATCAACCCGGATTTGAAAGATTAAAACATGTAAATATTACTCCAAAATGGTCTCGGGGCTGAAATGGGTGACATAAATGAAACAGTGTGACCAAACCTGAAGAAATCTGTTTTTACGAGACGAGTGGCTGTTTGAACCGTTTGGCAAAAATCTACTATGTACTAATCTGGAGTACTAACACAGTGTACAACAGTCACAGTGAAGCTTGGATCAATACAATTGCAGGACTGCATTTCAGCCAAAGGAGTCAGGAACTGAGATAAAATTCAGGATACACTGGCTGCTGACAGGTACAGGCAGGTTCTGACCCTCCACGCCATTCCCTCAGGAATGTGTCTCCTAGGCCAGGGATTCATCTTTCAACATGGCAATGACCCCAGTTGTGCAACCAATGTGGTGAAATACTATTCGGAATGTAAACAGGCAGTAACGAAGGTGTCTTGGCCTGCACAAAGTCCTGATGTGTACAGGTGTTGTAAACAGGGTCAAGAAATAAGATCAGACCCGAGCTTGTTGGAGCCATCCAGTTCCAATGAACTGGAACTGGACCGATCCAATTCTTCTTCGCCCTGCTTGAGTTGCTTGTGTGCTAACCATGCAGAAAAGGGCTCAGATGCTGTGCGCCGCCTGTGACCCCCAGATCCCAGGACAGAAAAGATTTTAAGGAAGAGAGCTGGAGCTGTGCTGCTGAGGAAGACAGAAACCTCGAAACAGTCAAACTTTCAAAAAAGAAAACCGAATAAAGCGTTAGGAGTTTTAATGCAAAACCTTTTCTGTGGGCCTTGTCCGTTTGTAACTGGTGCAATTAGATGAGTGCCGTGCAATTTAGGGTGGGATTAGTTGCGCAGGGCTCCCTTCCCAGCAAACACAGCAATCCCAGCAGCCACCCTGGTGCTCACAGGCCCGTGAAGCTGTCAGTGAGCGACATGCTCATTCTGCGATCATGGCTCTGTCCCACAGTGACGTGACTCATACAAAGACGAAGGGCTCGAGAGCAGCTGGTTCGGAGCAGTCTGCCAGGGTCGTAGGGCGCGTAGCCATACTGTTCATCAAGTCGGGAAAAGAAAAACACAATTGGTGGTTCCAAAATCAGGTGGACATACTGTAGCGAAACGTGACTGGCCATTCTAAATTTAAATAAAGCATGCCGAGTAGTCATTTCACACGCTGTAAGACAGGCTGCGCCATGTGTCTCTGACTGCTTTTATCTAGATTGGATTTGTATGCTGTGGCATGTCATATTTTAAACTTTGTATGCTGCTTATGACGTTTTCATAGAACTGAGGGGACGCCAGTGTAAAAGTAAAAAAATATTCCTGATGTCACTTTAAAACACCAGATAACACATCCCCCATAGTTGGGAATGAAAACTGACAAAACTGATCGGTTACTTTCTTTGTTTCCCATCAATGAGAAGGGGACAATCTTAAAAGACGAGGATGTTTTGTGCAACACCTCACACACGAACACACACAGTAGTGTTAGACGTGCAGGCCAGCAGGGTAAATTGGCGTGTCTACAGGGCCCTACGATGGACTGTGGTCCCATCCAGGGTGTCATCTCATCTTCTGCTCCAGATTGGTCTTCAGGTTGCCTGGACCTTTACCAGCAATAGGTGTCCCCCTGATAATGGACGAATGGAATAAAATATGCAAAACGCTGTGTTATGCCACCTCAGTCACACACGTTTAGCTCTTATGTTTTCTTTCACAGGGCTTTTTGTTTACTTTCTCTGTGTGCGCACCTAATCAGCAGGCCTCAGTTGCTTATTTGATCTGTGAAGGCTTATTTGCACACCTTCTTATGCCTGGTACCGATTTTAACTACACCTCTCTCCTGGTGCATGTGCTCGGGTTCCTTTCAGACATCCCTGAAAGGTGGGCACCCAATCATCGGGTTCACAAGCAGGCTAAAGAAGACAGGATGAATTTCAGAGAGGAACTGGAAGCCCTTGGAGTGTATTATATATAATCATGGCAAAGACAAGTGCCGTATTCCGAGCCTTTCGATGCTCCATGGCACATGAAAGCAATTAAGGTTATAATGCACACCCAAGAAGTGACTTTCCACAGGGGCTTAGGCAACTTAATCAGATGTGATTTGCATAACTTCAGGCATTCGTTAAAAAAAGACATGTTCTTGCTGAGGTAGCGAAAGTTTGGTGCTAACACTAGAGCCATTTGTGGCATGGAAAATAAACTCAAAATATTACAACAGCCCACATGGGCACAAGGTGCAGTATCTGAGTGGTACAAGTAGTATAACAAAAAGGGCAATTTCCCTGTGTAAACCGTTTCCCCAGTAAAACTACTTGATTATATGGCTTTAAATTTAAATGATTGTGTTATTGGAGGATAGGAGTCTATTGCAAACGTAATTTTCTTGGTTTCGTTTGGTTTTTATTTGGGGATTGATATGTTTGCCGTGTGTTTCTATCCGTAACGCTAGAAGATTTGGCTGAAATTTGTTTCAGATGTAAAAGAAGGCGGAGAGAAAACGGTTCTCAAAGTTCTCTCCTTTCTCTTTTTGAGGAGGGGAAGATGTTAAAGTGCTTACTATTCTTACTATGACGGTACATTTTTATTTTCTTATGTTCATTCTTATGTAAAATGTCATCTTTCATAAGCACTCTGCTGGTTAGGAGAGAATAGTGATGTTTAATTTACAAGAAAAATGAGTTAAATAAGCATCAGGACTATTGATATACTGCCAGTTCATTCCATATATTGCTGATTCAATTAAAATGATACAGTTTGACTTCTTCTAACATAATGTGAACTCTCAGCTCTACTGAGTAGATCCCAGCTTTGATATGAGTCAAGGTTTCAAGATTTCAATAAGCCTTTTAAAAATCATGAAGTATCATGAGGATTGAATATGCACTATGGAATATTTCTGTATCCATCATCCAAATTACATTTTTTGTGCAGCCTTTATTGACACCTCTTTAGTTAATTGCACTTTGTGAGCTGGTTGAATAGGCCACCACCTGACAAAAGCAAGATGACAAAAACACATTTCATGAATGTGTAAAGAAAACATAAGAAAGAACAAAAATCACAGATCATTAAGTATTGATTATTGATGAAAATAGCAAATGTTTTAAAAAATTATCTTTTCATTACATTAGGGATTTATGTATAAAACATGAAAAGACTTAGCATTACGGATCATTACGCATTCTTTATTAATGAAAATATGCAGGCATACAATGTTAATTAATTTCTCACAAATCAATAAAATACCGCTTGGAAATACAATACATGTTCATGTTTTTTTGACTCGTGTGCTTTTGTCAGGGGGCCCAATACTTTGCCTCCATAACATTTGTCCCCAGGTCAAAGAAATGTTCAGTTTTTATTAGGCTACCAAATCATGTCATTACTTTGAGTAACATCTTACCATTATTGCAGTATTAAAAATTATTATTGCAGTACCGATTGCATCCTATTGCATAATACGTTAGTACCATGGTAGCTTAGTCATTTATTTACTGGCTAGTTAAATCCCAAGACCCTTCCTGGAGCTTTGTACAGTATGTGTAGGTTGTCAGCACAGGCTTATGTCATAGTTCCTGGATGCAGATTAGGAAAATGCTTATTCTGCAGAAGTACGGCATAGGCCTTCTGAGAGAAACTGTTTGCTTTGGGACATTTTCTAGGACATGTTCTTGTAAGCATGTGAGCGTGAACTAACTCCAGTGTGCTGATAAGGTTTAACATCCTTGTGTGCAAAGAGAAATAACCTTGCCCTTGGTCTGTGTTGCCGTGCTAATCGCAAGAATGGGTAAACGGAGGGCTGGCCACATGTCTGAGGAAACAGAGTGAAAACGTGTCCTGAGTACATTAAAAAGTTTTCATTTTTGTGTGCAGAAAAGAAAAGGGAATGAGGCTTCTACCAGAAAGCGGACCTGAAGTAATGGAAAGGTAGGAGAAACAGCTAGTGGAGTTCCATACATCAGTGACGTGTAAAAGCATGCAGCACATACAGTAATAATGCTGCACAGAACTCACAAACATGCTACATATGCATGCAAAGATATACATATAGGAAACAGCCTAAGCCTGGGACAGCAAAGGGAACTATTTCTGTAGTGTATAATTGGAAATCAGTATAAATAATTAGGCAAATACACAAATGCCTCTGTATTTCTAGCTAAAAAAATCTTTAAGAGAAATCTGGGGTTTTCTTCAGTCTAGCTGCTATTCCAACAGTGAAATAAAAGGAAACAGTTAACACAACAACAACTGTGATCGCAGTGCCAGCTTATTAATTATACACTTGAAGTCATTTTTTTCTTAGCAATTCAAGAGCATGCCAGCTTCTCTTTTGGATGACAACATTTAATATTTATGGGGAGAGTTCAATGTGGTATAATTTCAATTTGTCTTATTTCCAGTTTTCTGCAGTACATTGTAGGATCAAACTACTGCCCTGGCCTTTTTCCAGTCATTTTGCTTATTCAGACACCGTACCAATTTTAGACTGTAAAAAAAAAGTGTTTGCAGAGAATAAAAAATGGTTTGGAAGCAGATTGTTCTGTTTAAGTCATTTGTTTAGGAGGCAGCAATTGATTTAGCCATGAGGGGCACATAAATATTTCTGTATTTCTAATAATGTTTAATTCGGCTTTTATTTGTTTGATTTTTTTCGAGTTTATTGAAGGTATAAAGCAAAAAAACACACAAAGAGGACAGACAACAGACAACCATTAGGCTACATCATCCATTCTATGTACAAAAAAGGCAGAAGAGGCCTGTGATATGCAAAAGCAATGAGCTATGAATACCCACAATCCATAGCAACTGCACACTCTTAAAAAACGCCATAACCATGGAGGGTGCCACTCGTGAGAGAGATCGACGCAAAGATGAATTATGGGGTATATGCAAATTTAATTTTGATGACCCATTTTATTATTAAAAACGCAGCATCTAAAGAGACTTTAAACTCGGCTTATGCAAGCCTTGAAATTGTTCTATGCCTGTTTAAATCTTGCTCATGAAATCCCAAGAAAAGCGGCACAGATTTCACGGTTCCGTCAGGTCAGGAGCAGTGTGCTGAGATTGTGAAGAGAGGCTGGACTGCATTCTCAGACGTATGTGTTGAAATAGTCTGACCACATGAGGCTATTGGAGTATGCTTACTTGTCTCTAGGTATTAGTTCATTAGATTCAGTTTCAACACTCATGTATTGAAATCAGCACACGATTATGTTTAGCTCTCTTGTTTTCTGCAAGGTTTTCATATTTCTATTATATTTAATTCAACTAATAAGTACAGTTTTACACCTGCTGTGGTTTCTGTGATGTTGGCTGTGATGCGATACCCATTACAGCACCGATTACAATTCCCGTAAGAAGAGTAAACTTTCAACACTGATTGTATTTAAAGTGCACAACTTTTCATTTTTTTGCTAGATTAAACATTCCGGGCTTTGCACAGGTGTCAGACAGGTGTGACAGGTGTTTCAAAAGGTTGTAATCACAGCCTTCGTCTCTTTCAGCTTCACTTTTCAGGGTGTCCAGGTTGTGCATTTCCATTGCAAGTAAAAGTCTGATGACATTTTTGAGTTACTGTACTAATTGTCTAACTCAAATACATAAAATTCAACGGACAAATATTGTTCACAGTTGCATTGCAGAATTATGTTATTTTTAAATTAAAATACGCTGTTTCCAATTCATTTGTAAATTAAGCTTCAGTCCAGGACTGTGAATCTTAATGTTAAAGTTTAATAAATGTTAATATAGAGATAACAGCACTCATTGAGCCTGTTACAAGGTAACACAGGTGATAAAGCCCTAACCTTAACTCCTACAAAATCGGAAAATTAATTGCATTAGTGCATTTAATCCCAAATGAGCCAAAAAAAATTAAAAAATAAAATATAGAAAGAATTGCTAGCTACAAAGGTGGGATTCATCTGCGTGGTGCAAGGCAGGCATTATGTGCCAGCTGCCCCACAATCAGGTCCTGGTAATGAGTAACTGCATCACCAATTCCACCATGGGGAAGCTTAGGTAGGTCAAACCCTTTAAGAATACCACACTCCTATCCGGGGGGAAGGGCACCACCCACTGGTCCCCCAATACCACTCACAGCAGCAGCTTGGTTGGGGTTTGAATTGAACTGGCTTGGTGAATGAAAGGCTAGTGAGAAACCGATTTCCCCACTGTGCTCAGCACCAGGGGGCTCCTGAGGGATCATGATTGAATCCTGGAAGGGCAGAGCTGCACACGCCTCATGGAAACAATTTAGGAAGTCATCTCTTGTAGTATCTCACTTTGCTAGACCAAAATCCAAACTCAATGTATAATCATTCCACTTCAAGCATCATTTACACCAGACACTATTGCTTGTGAAGTTGCTTATAAAGGCTGGTGTCACATCTCAGACTTCGTGCGACCAGCCTGCAGTCCCTTTAAGAAGGCGTAGACCTCATCCAATCAGATAACCCCTCACCTTACCTGTCCAGCACTGCACCTCCAAACCCCAGCATACTTTAGGGCTGTCTGCAGCAATGGGTTTGCTCTCCCGTTGAGCTCTACTCACTCCTTGTGTTTCGTCTCGGATTCCGCTTTCCTGATTTTCAGAATTACTTCCCTTTTGACTGCGGTTCAAGGACTTCGTTTCTGGCTTTACCGCATCAGCTACCTGGCGTTTTGGAATTCTGCCTTCTTTTCACCTACGATCTCTGGACTACGCTGTTTCTCGCCGTCTGGAAATGTTCACGAACGAAACAGCTGGTGGAAAGGCACAATAAAACTGATCCACAAGTCTCTTACCTCGTATTTTTCCTAATATGCCCTGCCAAAGAGAAACAGTCCTGTTTGAACTGATGTCCCTGTCTATCCATCCATTTCCTAACTGCTTCTTCCAGCTCGGGGTCAGGGGGGAGCCGGAGCCTATCCTGGCAAGCAACAGCTGCAAGTCAGGGTCCCCCCTGGACAGGTCACCAGGCAGACATACAGACACGCACACACTCGCACCTAGTGCCAGTTCTCCCAGAAAGCAATTAACCTACCAGTAGGTTTTGTATTGCGTGAGGAAACAGGAGCACGCAGAGGAAAGGCAGGAACAACATGCAGACTCCGCACAGATAGCATCCCAGGTCTGGAACTGAACCCAGGGCACCAGCGCTGCAAGACTCCGAAGCAAACCCCTGTGCCGCCCTGTCCCTGTCTAATTACGTCAAATCATGCCACTGTTTTACAGCTAAATGACAAGAAGACGTTTGATTTCACCTTTCTGTGTTTTTATTTGAATTCTCAACAGCCCTAATGTGAACCCAGGCCCCACAAAGTAACAGTCTGAAAGCCAGGGGGATTACAGAAACCCATCACATGTAAAAGCCCAAGAAATCAGTATTGATTTTTGCAGACAGAAACTTATTATTATTATTATTATTATTAACATATTATTCAGAAACGCTGCATAACTCTCATGACTTTGCTGTAGTTGGGCAACTTAATTAACTTCATGATATGGTAAAAAAAATAAATACGGCAGTCAAAGTGACATTTTTGTGGTTCACCAAACAATTAGCGACATAACAGTGTTATTTTGAAAGGGTGCACAGTAAACTTTAATTGGGATGTCATGAATCTAGACATTAATTATTCTTCATTCAAAAGTTACTGAGTCCTGCAGCTTTATAAAAATTGAAAAATTGCCCTTACTTTATGGAGGCACACTTCATTTTTTAAGTGCTGGCTCTCATTGCTGTTTTTATTGCTCTTAACACTTTTCTGACAACCAAAGCTTATGTATAACACGAGGCTATACACATAGTAATTGCAATATTTTTGCAGAAACATCTACAATACACACAATCGTTTTAATTGAAAAATATGCAGGAAAGGCTTTATCACATTAACCCTGCGGTTAATATTTTATCAGGGTGTAATGGCATACTGAAACACTTCAAAAATGCATCCATAGATTAGGTGGAACTTTTAGAGATATGTATTGTTAAATTGTTTTTCCTATGACATTATATTATCATTTGTATTCAGATTGTATTAAGTTAATTACATGTATGCTTTACTGAGTGAACGGGGATAAACCATTTGTTTTTCAACCTTACTTGTCTAACAGACTTTTAATAGCCAATACTTTACACAATACATCGAATGGTTTAAGTGGCTATGTCTACACCAAAAAGTTAAAGGTAATGATTTTATTAGATATTTTCTTCTTCTTTTGCAGGGGAATTGTTTCAGTTAGACTTTCCCAAGTCTTAGATTTCATGATTATATTAAATATTAACTGTGAATTTCTATCAAAGTCACACTTACATTTGAACTGACCTCTGTGTTATTCGCATCTGTGGTCCAGGAGCAATATTAAGGCTCAGGAAAGAAAAGTACTCTCTAAGAGCTAAAGGCAGGCATAATTTAGTGGAGAGTTTGTTGACAACGTGCTAGGTATAGTACTACTTTCTGGTGCCATAAAGTAAAAGTTTCTCATGAGGAGAAATTCCAAGTAGATGTTTTATCCTATTAGTTACAGGGGTGGTGCTAAACAGCTCTGCTTCTCTGACAGTTTAGCGACACTGTTCGAATTTATCTTTGAATCATTTGTTGGAACAAAGCAAAGAGATACCGGCATAGAGCAGAGGTAGTCAACCTTGACATTTTCATTCTGTGCTATTGCAGGACATTGAACCATCCAATAAATTAATTACTGAACTCATCCTTGAATGCTTAATTAACCCAGGTGTTTCAGATTGGTTTGAAAATTAAGGATCAGCTGGAGCAAAAACGTGCACTGGGAGAGAGGTCTCAATATAATCTACCACTTATATTTGGTAGATTATCAACTTAGTACATGTACTGTATGTTCCAAAACGTTTGCTGTAAGTTGGCATAACAAAGTATTGTGCAGGATAAAACAAAAACTTGAATCCATCTCTGAACCCATATAATTTTAAGAAAAGGCTAATTTTATATAATACAAAATTCTGATTCATACAGTAGAAGAGCATTTTCTATCAATTTTATTTTATTATAATTTATTTGTTTTCGTCAAAGGTAAGGTTAAAGGTAATGTCTTGGAACTGATTGTCAGTAGAAGTGGTCAAGTCTTTGCATTCATTTGCCCTTTTAAACAGAACAGGTTACCGGATTTTTTTTACCAGACATTCCAGGATTTAAGTCTGAGGTCAAACTGAATTGTAAAGGAGTCTATGGTGCTTCTGCAGTGACATGAAGGATAGGCTCCTATTCCTCTTGTGATTGTTCATGTGCTCATATATTAGGGAAGGCAATCTGGTCAGAGCCTTAGTCCAGTGGAATGGCAAATTGTACAGCAAGATGTTTTCTGGTGTGGTCAAAGTATTGTATACTCAAATCTAGAACTGAAAATAGTTATACTGTAACTGTTATCAGTGGTGTCCAGAAATTATGAGAGTTGAGTTAAAAGCCGAGATAGTTCTCAGGGACACAATTTTCAGACCCACCACAAATCATTTAACCCTGGATTGCCAGGTTTAGCTGCAAGTAACAAAAAATGTACAAATTTAAAAAGTTAGACATGATAAAATGTCTAAACCAAATTAAACTTACTGGATAATCTTCTATTCTCCATCCCCCACTAAAACCTGCTCAAATTATTGGTAAGTTTGTGCCTTGTTTCTAAACTAAAATAGATTATCAGTAACAGTGTCTGCTAAAAATTCATCTTAATTTAGCATACCTAACAGACATTTGGGGCCTGGTAGTAGGACAGATGTGGTCCCTAGGTTTCAGTTTGAGCACCACTGAATTGGAGCTAATCATTCTTAATGGCATGGAGTCAAAGTTGAAATTCCCAGAGCATGCTATTCACTACAGTTAATTATTGATGCCTACAATGCATAATGAGCGCAAGTAATCATTAGCAAGAAACACTACAGGAAACACAATGCTGGCAGCAAATGTTCTCTGTTTCAATCTGTCCTTGCCCGTTTCCCCTCTAGACAAAATAATAATCTGGGTTGGGAGAGATAAATTAAAAACTGCTCTGTACAGTAAGTAACAGTTCAATGAGCAACCCGAATGAGTGTAAGCTGAAGGGTCTACAGGCGCATAAAACTTTGTGGTCATCACAGAGTTAAAGTGATACGAAGGCAAGAATTGTTGGGGGCTGGGAAGTGACAAAGGTTATGGGAGCTTGAGGGTCACAGACAAATTGCAGTAATTGCTGCTTTCACCTGCTATGAGTCAAACCAAAAAACAACTTTGCCCTATCTGGAAAAAAGACAAAAGGCCAACAAATACCTACTTTTTGTATAGGTAGTTACAAGAAGCAGCTGACTTTTGTTTAGTAGATGGACTTAGTTTTTACAAAAACAAACAAGCCAACACAAACTGCCCGGCAGGGGCTTTAAGGTGGATCAGTACTAATTCCTTTCTCAAAGATGTCTGACATTGTCCTTTGTACATTGACAATAATGTCTAACAATAGATATTAGATTAAAACATAAGTAAGAGTGTTGATAAAATTTTATATATAAAATAATATTGTATTATAATATGACAATATATATATAATAAAACTTATCCTGAGAATAACCCCTCTTCATCATTAGTAGTGATTTAGTACTGTATCTGTCTGCTAGCAGTGAACATACAATGTATAGCTTTGGTAGTTGTGGTTCCTCTGATCCACATGTACTGTATTTGCATTACATCACTTTCTACCATGATGGTGATGGACCTGAAACACTGTATTATCTTTCTGTTTTTAATCTGATCTTGAAATATCTCAATAAAAAGTAAAACTGCGTCCATTCGCCCGATCAATAGTCTTGGCGTGAAAAAAAAAATGTTACTGGTTTTAGGATTCCACTGCTATCTTCTTTCACAACAGTACATGGAAACAAAGCAGGAGCTGCGAAGTGGATTAAAAATGGAAACTTTTCTCAGGTCTCTATGCTACTTGTGTTTAATGTCCATTGGGTGATTGCATCCATCTGTACTAAAATCATAGAAAATAATGTGTCATCTGCTCTCAGGAAGATGCAGTTATTGCCAGATCTAATAATTACAGAAGTTGTTAGCTTCCCCAAGCATCAATAATGCACACATTTCTTTTCGGTATTTAATTTAGGTGTTCAGCATCTGCTTTCCTCTCAAGGGCTCTTTACACATATAAAAATATACCTGACTTTGAAATGCAGTTTTGAAATCTAATTGAATTATTACAGCTTGCCTGGGACGAACATAATTTTGTGCTTAGTTTTCATATGAGTTACATTTCATTTTTCCATTTCATTAAACTAATTTGAATTAACAGAAAGGAATTTACTTTCTACCCAGGGCAACATAATGTAATAAAAACAGGAATAAATATTAGAACAAGCAGCATGGATTGCGACTGTGTCTTGCTTTAACTGCTTAGCTGTTAAATTCATTCACGGATCTCCAGCCCCACAGAATGATTTTTTTTAAATAAAGTTTAACAGTAGTTTGACAGTAGTATGCTCACTTCCAGTCTTTATCAGGTTGATAGACTTGAAATAACTCACTGTCCTTTAAAACAAAAGGCTGCATACTGTATAACAAAACTCTTGGCACTTCTGTTGTGGTTGTTTAAGCCACCAAAATGATGTACCCAATATATATTCTAACACAAATCTCAGTCCCATCTGTTACCCTGCCCTTACCCTGACTCTAAAACCCATAACTGCCCACTTAGTCTTAAACACCCGGGTACACAATACTGATTCCTGTGCCAGCAGTAATACCATGAATTACAGTAAAGGCAGTGTTCATAATCAGCTGGTTTTATGTTTTGACTATTTTAAAGTTATTGGTCATAGTAGTTTCCATAAACATAGTAAATTCCCTGCACCCTCTATGAAACTCATTATTGCAATCTTCCTTATGGATATAGCTGAAAACATGATTTCATTTAATTGAAAAGCAGTATAGCATTGTCATAGATCAAACAACAACAACAGCAGCAACACTAATAATACTTACTGTTCTTATTAATGGCAGATTGAACTTAAAAACAGTTATGGTATGAGGGTTAATATAATAAGTAAGGATTAACTCAGTCCTAATTAGTAGATATTAAAACATGTTAAGAAACCTAATGTGAGATATTAAAAAAGAAAGGTTTAATTTGATTAACTGACCAAACAACATGCCTTTTTAGATCATAATGTTTAGTCACTGGTATAAATAAAGCATCACAGCAAATGTCAATGGGAAGTAATAATCTTACACTGCGGTAATTAGTACACTTAATTTACATGTATTATTTGTTGCTTTCTGCAGCTCCCCTGCACAATCTTCTTAAGATCTGCAAGTTTTTAAATGAGAATGTTGGCGTAAAAACACCAAAGGATTTATATAATTCACTGAGCTCCAGAAGAGGATGCCACACAAGTTTTGTTGTGGTGAATAAAATATGCTCTTCCCTAAGGCTGCTGAAAATGCAGTTACATGACTACCTACTCCCTCCTCTAAATTTGCATCCCACCGGGTTTGTAATTTGTTAGTGGAAGAGTAAAGATGTTGATAAAAAACGTTTTTCAGATGCCAGCCTTCTAACAATCCGTACAGGAGGAAAAAAAAACAGTTGTGTAAAATTTCAGTTTTAGGACTTTAATATGCTTTCAGTTTTTCAATCTCGGACAGGTACTGTATCAAGATTAATGTGACCCATGTAGGTCTCCATGATACACTAACTATGGTGTATAACTAAGTAATGTGTTATAAATATATACCTACAACTGTATAACCGTGAGCTTGAATGTACTCGACACATACAGTAGCTGTTACATTTTCCGTGATGGTGTATACTTAGCCCCTCTGACACTACATGTCAGAAACCTAGCAAGTGTTGGTCTTAAGGAGAACAGAAGCAGCTTGTACTTGTACTGCAGTCTGCCCAGTGGTCAGCCGGTGGAAGGCGTCACATTTTAGGGCCAAGGGTCTGTCCAATGGTTTCAACGAACCCAGCCCCAGAGGGGCTCAGGCAGTTCAAAACACAGCATGAACCATAAGACACCGTACTCTCAATATTAATTTAAATATTGTCTGAAGTAAAGAAAGAAATTTAGCTGCAGTCACCAGATAACAAGAGAAAAGCTTATTTCATTGAAGAGCTTCTTAGATTTGTGTGTGTGTGTGAGTGGGGGGTATTAATATAGTGGCTTGTTTATACTGTAGTACTTGTGTATTTGCAGTCCTTTTCCAGCCCCATGACAACTGGTCACTTGGTGACTTGTTTATATATTATACATGGAATATATAAATGACACATATAAAGGCTAAAGCACTGAAAAGCTCATCGTTTTATGAATCCAGACCCGCGCTGTATCTGTCACTTTGGGTGAACAGTAAAACAGAAAACCCTCCTCATTTAACAGAGCCGAGATAAAATGGTGTGATGGGGGAGGCAGTAAGGGTGACAGGTAGATAAAAACGTGCGTGGCTTTTAAACGGTCAAAAACACTCGTTACAAACGCTTATAAGTGAACAATTTGTTTTAAAAAATTGTTAAATATAAAATTATCGCTATGGTGTTTTGAAACGGAAAATTCGTCTGAAATTCCTCTCCATCTCCGATAGTATAGTCATATTCAGAATCGAAGATTTCAAGTTTTATTTTTCTAAGTGGATTGAGCAATGCGTCTTTTATGGTATTTTTTTTCCCTGTTTAGGGAAAACAAATAATCATTATCGACCCAATTTCGCAGGTGATGGCTGGAATCTGCGATTATACGTTGCCGGCATCACATTAACAAGGCGCGATGCTGTGGAAGACAAAAAAAAAACGCATATCCCTCAAGAGGCGCTCCACCTTAAATCGTGCCTCTCCTCGTTATAAATCCCCGAATATTCTCATTTTTTGAGTAAAACCCAAGTTATGTGGTTGAATAGGTTGGGGGGAAGGGTGCTTGCTGTCGGTGGCTCCGCCTCGTCTGGCCGGCAGCTTCCCTGAGCCTTTGAACGCTTGGCTCCAGCTCGCTAGTGCAAGTTTCATCTCGGAGCTGGGCTCACCACTTACCGTGGTGGCTGGTGGATTTGCGTCTCGGCTTGAGATTCCTTCCAAAAAACACGCACACACACACACAAAAAAAAAAACAGGTTGCTGTAGGATTTTCCGAACGGCTGCAACCATGAGGGAGCAACTCAGAAAGTAAGTTTTATTGTGTACCCTCTCCTTTTTTTTTTTGTTTGTTTCGCTCAGGCCAGAATGCAAAGAAACGCGGATAATCTTTTAACTTCTCGCCGTGCGCGGTGGTTAGACGGTAGCGGTACCGAGGAGACCGCGGGCAGCGGGCATCGGCAGCTGGCGGACTCGCAGGCAGCGGCGGCAGATGTGTCTCTGTGAATCCGCAGCAGGTGTCCGATGGTTTCAAAACTCGGAAAGGGGGCTGCAGTTATTCGGGATGTGTCGATGGATGTGCTGAGTGCCGTGTAAAGCCTGGTATTTACTGGCACCGCGAGCGTACGTGAAGCAATCTCGGTTTTCCGTTTTATCATGCGGTAATTCCAATTTCTTTTATGCTTCGTAGGCATTTGAAACATCGAGGCACGCATTAACCAGACGAGAAAGCAGGTTTTTGTGCTGTTGACAGAGTGGCTTTATTCAGCATGGTTTGGAAACAGTGGTTCAGATAGACCATTGTGCATGTCTCCGTGTAGCCTGAAACAGCACCGAAGACCGCCGGTAGGAAAGTGCCATGGAACTTGGCTGATTTTAAATCACCTAAGTTTTTATCCGTGTACAGTAGTGCAGTCGTTTTTCTTCCTGTCTGTTAAAACGTCTGAATTAAAAAAAAACAACAATAAAGCATGCATAAATCCCTTAAAATGGACTGAGAAAAAATATGCTTTCGATGGGGAAGAATCCCGGCAGGTGTCTGTCTGTACTAGTGGTCCGGAATGTATTCATTTACCGTGCTCGTATAGTGTTTCACTTCACACAGGGAGGGCACTGTGCCTCTTACTGCAGCTATTGATGAGTTGACAATCTTTTTAAAACACCGAGGCATTTTAGTGTACGTTCGCAGGTTTTGTTTTTTTGAAAAAATAAGACCTTTTACAATGTGAAGTTCCCTTTCGTGAAACTACAGGTTTTTCTCTATGATAGAGTTGGTGTGTGAGCGGTGAAGATGCTACAAAATAACGTCACGGGCCTTTAACTGGTTATTAACAGTTTACTCGGAGGGTCGTAATCTCATATCGGTGAGAATTTAGCGGCGGTTCGGTCCTTTGATGTGGAATTGCGCCTTGCTCTGGGGTGTAATTGATCTGACACGGGGTGCAGGCAATCGGCTACGAATAAGTAAACAAAATTGGGCCATGGATCAGCCTGTTAGCACGATTGATAGGATATTGGATATACAGAGCTCTCCGTATCGACAATAGGAGAGACGTCTCCTTGTATGTTTTGAAGTTGATCTGCCTTGCTTCAAACAAGATGCATGATATATGCACCACTGATGAACTGAGATTACAGTATACTGATCGTTTGGATCGTTCACAAACTGTCCCCATCGCTTTGCAGAGCTTTGGATCATTGAGCCGAGCACAGTATTGTACAGTTAAACGCACATCTTCAAATTCAACATGCATTTACTCTGCGAGAAATTGTAGCTAACGTGTACTACGTTTGCCGTTAACAAATAAAAAGCTGAAAATCAATTCTTTGTGTGTTGTCCAGTTAGACTGTTTTAGTCACCTCACCACCAGGACTGTGTTGTCTTTACCGAATAGTATCATGACATTACAACGTTGTTTATTTATATTGTACGTATGTCTACTGTGCGTGCAGTTTATTCTTTAAGTGGGGTAGTGTGTACATTTAAAATGTATGATGCAAAAGAAGTACTCTGCGTTATTTACTTGTGGTAACACAAAGCACATACTATTACAGACATTACATGTAATGGGAATCACTGCATAGGAATTCAGTGGATATAAAGAATATATTTCAAATTGATAAAAGCAACGATAGCATAATAATAACTACAACAGCAATATTGGCTGTTGTTACACATACGTAAAAGACCGGTATTTGTTAAGCTCTTGCAGAAAAATGAAACAGTTACGCACACTGGGCACCGTGAAGTGGAAGTTCTTAAATTAAGTTCGGGAGGGATAACGACAGACAAGCCAATCTCACCCAACTGTTTTGAACAGTAATATAAACAAAAACCACATCTATAACAGGCGGCTCTTCTCCCATTTTTTCGCATTTATTCCTCCTCCACGGCAGCTCCAAATCACAGCTGCCCCTTGGTTAACTCCTCTCTCTGAATGTGTGGTCGAGTCTCCCAGCCCTCTGGCCAGGAGGCTGCCTCTTCACCAAGTCGGTTAAGCCAAAACCTGTTACACTGAAATACTGAAACATCGTTGAACATCACTAAAACATCCCGGTTCTTGGATGTCGTTATTCCTTCGGGAATGTACTGCGTTTTCTAGATTCAAACTTACTGAGTTTCTACATTTTGTAAGAGGCGATCTAAAAATGATTCTTAGAAATTCTTGGTCTAGGAAGAAACGTATTGCGAAACAAAATCACGTATGCCTGCTCAAAGCTCAGCGCAGGTATGTTTTTTTTATGTTGTTTGTATACAGAGAGCAACGACAGATCCCCTTTTAAGAGCCATTCATCCTGCCCAAGGGCTGAATGTACAGTGGCTATAGCAGCTGATTACCTCTGTCATCAAGTACTGTACGTCTGGCAGGTGAACAGCACACCAGCGCTCTCGCCCTCTTTGATTACACGTGTGATTATAAATACAGTGCTAACCTTAGCATTATACAGTAGTTCGAAAGTGGAACGTATGTGACATCTTAACCAGTGTTATTTTGGAAGTTATTGCAGTGCCACACGCATCCATCCAAGCAGTCAAACCATCCATCCATTGTGAGAAAAGTGCTCACCCTGGTGAGCCTCACCAACACGCCAGAGCCGGTCCTACAGGCAGGGAGTGCAAAGAGAGACAGATCGCCTGCGACTGCTGGCTGATCATAGTGTTACGTGTCACCTGGATTCTCCTAGAAACTGTGGGTCTCAGGGTTGTAGGGAGGGGATTTTTTCAGTAAGAGAATCCTGTATTTGGCATTCTACAGATCTCTGAAAAAAAAGTCTTTACGAGGATGTGCAAACACAAACGGGTCAAATACAAAACTGAGAATTGTGGACTTATTAGGTCTGGCCTAATTGCTTTTCACGACATGCAGCTTCTTAAGACTTCATCACAGATCCGCGCAGAGAAAAAGGTCGGTTTTACTGTATTTGTATTGTTTATCTGTGCAATTATTTCAACGACACAAGCAAAGGCTGAGCCTTGAACTGCCGTAGAGAGCAGTTGTTGTCATAAGCATATATTCTTTCCTTACTGCAGTAAAAAACAACAACAACAACGTCTTGCTTTTATTGAATTTGATGAACCTTCAATTTGATGCATCTTTTGTGCATTCTTCGAGTGGCCTTGTACTGCATCAGAACGGAGGCTTCTAAAAATAATTGAAACGAAATGCAAATCTGCCGTTAAATATGTGAGCTTATCGAAATGTTAACAAAAAAACGAAACCGTGCAGCGTAAATACCCTGCCTTAGCTTCAGACATGGACACAAGTTGGCTGAGGGCCAGCTGATAGGAAAGATCCGCGTAATATTCATGCATTTGTGCTAAGGTGGCCATGAGTCAGTTTATGACTGACCTGTGTGTATTTGGGCCTTCCTCTCAATTAAAATATGTGCTGATCAAAGTGCGATTGATGCTCCTGGAGTGAGAGGTTCTTCCCTAGTGAAAAGATGAATGCTGAGGAGTGAAAATTATCAGTTGAAAAGGCTGTTGGATGACTGTGGTCTTTTCAGTCAGAAGCTTATGTAGCAGAACATATCTATTTGTTTTTGGTTACAAACTTTCGCCCTTGTTTCCCGTGCAGTATACTTAATATACTTGTCCTGTTTGAGCACTTGCTTTATGCATTCAAATGAGATCTGTTGTTTATTTCTTTTCCAATGCATTTTCTTATAGCACTTGTGGTTTCTTAATTACGAACCCATTCCTTGCTTTCTCTGTCATATTTTGAAACCTCTCTATTATTTTATGTGTACGTTTTATAAGATGTTTAATTTTTACTTGTTTATTTTTCAACACATGGGAATCACTAAACGTATTCTGTGGATATATTTATATAGGCACTGAACGTAACGGGCAAAAACTATTTTCTTATTTTAAACCTTGAGGGTGAATGACTTTAGTTGCTTCTTGCACATGTACTTTAATATCATAAACATTTGGCTGCCTTAAAGCATCGTAACATATTGTAAAAGCTGATTATAGAAATATTATACTGTTTTCATCAGCATTAAAAAACTAGGTTTATTCAGAACTTTGCCTTAGACTAATGCAGAAATGCAGAAATGAACAGCACAGTATAGTGAAGAGCAGGAAGCTCACTTTTTTATCCTTACATTTTTTTTGTTTCCTATGTCTGTGTGGCGCTGCTTCTTATCACTTTCACCAGTGTTAGCTGTTCTAAAGATATTTTGGATTTAAAGTGCAGTTAGGGCAGCTGTAACCGAACTCTGAAAGTAGTTCATTCTTTAAGATGTTGAAATGGTAAGTCGCATCAGTATGTGTCACCTGCCAAGGAGCAAGAAAAGGTTAATTTCCCGGCGTAGAGCAGAAAGGGAAAAAAAAACAATATTTCGGCTGGTGAGCCTTCTCCAGGATAATTCCATGCTTTTTTACGTGGAATTAAACTTTGCTTGTTCCATGCGTAAGCTGGTTTAGAGCGGCCCTGAGAGAGGACTATTAATCAGGGTAGAATAGATTTGTACACCTTTCCATTGTGTGTCACTTCTGCTTTGTTGCTGTGGAACATCCTTCATTAAGTATCAAAAGCAGCCATGGAGACAGGAGCGATCTTACCTATGGGGAAGCCTGGGTGATTGCCCAGGGCTCTGTTCTTGGATGGGGGGCTGTCCTGTCAGCCAGTGGGGCTGAGAAATACTAGATGACCTCCAGAAGAATCCATCAATTACATGACCCGGTGACTAGAAAGAAAAACCTGATAGTGTTTTCATCTGTTTCAGTTTTCTTAAATGACAAAAAAGCCCCATGGCAACTAGTTTCTGGATGTCTGCTTGCCTTTCACAGGTGCTCTTTTCCACGTGCCTTCGTGGGTAGAATTTTTTTATGACGCCCTCACGTGATTGACCTAGCTAGTGCTGCAGCCAGCCATATTTTGGTTTAGAAAATGCCGCTCTCACCTCATCAAACTGTCTGAGGTTACGTTGCAGCGTACCTGCGCAATTGCTGGCCAAAAACAATGAATGGAAAGAGATTATCCACACGGGGTAGAAGAATGAAACAAAAAAAAACACAGAGAAGAAACGACACAAAAACGAAAGAGAAGCAGCCACGTGGGCTACAGTGCAGAAGTAGTGTTGCACCTAGTGCGGTCATGGAGGGAGAAGGACCGCCAGCGACAGACCCCAGCTTTTCCGTTCTGTAGCAGAAACTCAGTACAGAAGCACAGAGGCAATCGGCAAGAGTCAAGCGTCACAGACACTCTTGCTCCTCCCGACGAGGGCGACTTTGTCGCAGTTGGGATTGTCTAGATCCTTGCCAGTGTGCTGTAATGGGAACTTGGCTGCTCCCAGGCGACTCAGCACTTTGGGCTCAAGGCACAAGCGACAGAGAAAGCCGTGACGTGGTTAGGTACGATAAGATCACTTTATTGGCCACATACAATTTCTTGCATTAGGAATTTGTCTTTTCACAGACCCCAGCTTGCTCTCCATGGACACACAGACAGGGAGAGAAGCTGGGGGTCAGAGCGCAGGGTCAGCCATTTATACGGCACCCTGGAGCAACTCGGGTTAAGGGCCTTGCTCAGGGGCCCAACGGAGTGGGATTCCTCTGCCGGCCGCGGGATTTGAACCAGCAACCTTCCAGCAACAGGCTGCACCACCCCAGGGCATGAGAGGGGCCTGTCCAGATAACGGACATGGGTTTCCCTAAGGTTTTCTAGGTTTTCCTAGAGAAAATTCCAAAATTGGTGAGAAAATCACTTGGAAATGGATAGTTTATTCTCAGCCTTCTACTTCAGTGTCTTGTATTTCCTATAGACTTTTTGCGAATAGGGAGGACATTTTGTCCATTGAGGACTTGATAGTGAAAAACATCTCTAATGCCTGTTAAATGACCACCATCATTCCAGAGTGCATATAACACCCACCAGTTGCAGATTAAATTAAAGACAGGCGAATTAAAATACTAGCCAGAAAAGTTTGATCCAGTCATGAGTGAGCATGTGAGGACAGCCAAAAAGGAGACCATTAAAGATAACTATTTCTGTCAACATATCTAGAATGATATCATTGTACTTGCTGGAGGGGAACTTTCAAAATGCAGTTGTTGATACAGAGAAAATGGCCAAATTTTCTTCAGTCACGGCACTGCATCCCAGATGTAAGTAGTTTTTAAATATTTTTAGGAACAAGTTAAAGGTTTATTCCATGCTGAAAAGAGACAAAAGAAAATACAACATTTTGGCTGTGGAGCCTTCTTCGGGTGAGGCTCCACAGCCGAAACGTTGTGTTTTCTTTCTTCTCTTTTTAGCATGGAATAAACCTATAACTTGTTCCTTTGCAGCCTACGTGTGCTGACGCAGCTGCCTACCTGAACTACTTTAATATTTTTATATTGTTTTGGCGAATATTGGACAATAGAGTCATGAAGCAAACAGTCATAAAGCAAAGTGCAGTGCACTAATGAAGGGACATGCCTTGTGAAAACTGGGCATGTTAGTCTAGTTCAGAGAGGGCTGGGTAGGAATAAGGTGTGTGTGTGTGGTGGGGGGGGGTCTATCCTTGATTTTTGACTGAGCCTCAAGAATCACAAAGGCCACCCCTGCAGGGGGGACATTAACACTACAGAGATTTTCTGCATGGGCCATCTTGAACCTATCCGTTAAGTTGGCCCCATGTGGCAGTTGTAGTCCCCCATTCAATCCTTACAAAAGCAGGAGAAACTGTAAACTACACAGTTACTGTACATTTTTTCTGCTGTGTTCTGTGGAAATGAACACTCGCCTGCGTGGAACAAAGCTCAACAGTGCTGTTGGGCATATTTTATGCTGCCTTGTGCTTTATTTGGCCATATCGTGAAGCAAAAACCCGTTTTGATCTTCATGCCTACGACTAGACTCTGGAGTGTCAGTTCAAATACTGATTCTCTAACATGTTAGCGATAGTATGTTTTAGAAAGATCCTCAGGAATCTGCCTTTAGGATGTTACATGATTTACCCATCAAAGGTTTTTCTCACTGAGTTTCTTTTTCATTTTCCTATGAAAGTTAAGTACATATAATGTCTTTCATTACTTCAGAAGCATGAAGACAGTTATTTCATTACATTTTAAAGCAAACCTTATAATAAAAGTAAACTTGACAGTTTATTTACAGTATTGTGGCCTGTCATTTCCCATCCCACCGTGTCTGGAAAGCTGGGGGATGTGTGGAACGGCATGAAAGTGATGTGCTGTAATATACACCGGCTTCAGACATAGCTGTAACATTTATATTTGAAGGGGAATGTCCTGGTATCTAACCTTACCCACTTCAGAGAAGCGGAGTACGGATTTCACAGCACACAATACTAAGTTATATTCTTATGAATGGAAGAGGGGGGCAACATGGTGGCTCAGCAGATGGTGTTGCTTCTTTAAACCCTTACTTGGAGCCTGGGTTTCAGTGTGGCGTAGAGGGGCTTTCTGTGTGGAGTTTGGGTCTTCATCAGGCGCTCGGTTTTCTTTATAGATATATCATTATAGAATACTTTTAGTTTGCGTCACAAGGAGTAAAATTGTAGGAGAAGATTATTTTCTTGTGTGCAAATGTATCCTTGTGAAACTGGGTCAGTATGATATGTCCAGTATTGTAGATGCAGCAGGAAATGAAGTTCTCCTACAGAGTTAAAAGCGCACACACTTTGTGTTTCTATAATGTACTTTATTTCACGAACCCACTGTACACTGTAGCACATCGCCAAGCCAACAGAATCTCTTCTGCAGGAATTGGGATGCTTGTCAAGATCTAGAGGGACGTGGAAAGGGCAAATCTTAGTCAATCTGCTTCAGTCTTCTTCAGATCTAAAACTGGACAAAAAGTCACCTTTCTGCAGGACAGTGGTCCACAGCACACGGCCATAACTACACGGAGGTGGATAAGAATGAGGAAATGAATGTCATGTCCTTGAGTGGCCCAGTCAAAGTTCTGACTTTGACTGAATCCAATGGAAAACTGTGGTGTGACTTGAAAATTACTTGAGCTTGAGCTTGAGCCGTCCTGGTGTGCACAGATGATCGAGACTTGCAGTGGTAATTGTTTAAAAAAGTGCTTTAACCAAGTATTGAGTTTGGTCTTTAAGTTGGGGGGGATGAGATAAATATTTTAGTTTTTGATTTTTCTTTGCAGTTTGTCATATAATCTTTCACTTAATAAAAACAGTCAGTTTTAGGATTTTGATTAAATAAAAATATTCGTTTTAAGAATTTGTACATGTGCCGTTTGTTACTCAGCAAAACGGAACGTCATTGGAATGAGTGAATACTTTTTCATTCACTGTATGCATAGCAAAGAGAGTTATCTCCTTCCTCCATCCTTGATATCCCTGCCACTATTTACGCTTTTACACATCTCAATGCCTAAATATCGAACTCAGTTTTTAAGGGGAATGTTATGCACCGGGTTAATTATGAATCACACTTTATTAAATTAAGATTTCGACCGGATTTCGTCATACAATTAAATTATTTCAAAAGGCAATGGAATCTAATCTCTAGTTTTTAGAAAAAAAAACATTGCATGTTTATTGTAACAATCCACTGGTTGACAAATAAATAATTATCAGAGATGGAGACAACATGTTAATGAAATTTTTAAGGTGAGTTACTAAAGCATAACAGCATGAACAGGGGAAATGGGGCACCATGAAAAGTATTGAGTCTAGAAGTACTAGAGGGTCCTGTAGTTAAAGAAACCATAGTTTACTTGCATGTGTAACATGGTGACTATATTATGAATTTCAATCAACAAAGAGTAATGTATGATTCTTAACGATCTAGGAATAATTTAAAACCATTGATTGTTTTCTGAAGTTCTCCTAATTCAGGTTATCTAGGACTATTGTTATGATCTCCAGAAATGTAAACCAGAAAGGCAAATGAAATTTGACTGGAAATCTAACAGTTCCAGGGACTCTACCCTTTGGCATCTGATTAATTGCCTTCTCAGTGTTGTATAATTCCCATTTAGATTCCATTTGGGATTAAAATCATCATTAATATCAGGGATAGTATTTTGAATTAGAGAGAAGAAATGATTTGATATGGAGGGTGAAAAGTAGCTTTATATAAACAGCTATAAAAATTGAAAACCTCCTGGAAACATACGCATGGCTTTTCCTCCTTAATTACAAGACATTATATTTTTAGTGTGAAAATTTCTTTCGAATTTGAAGGAATGTGAGGAGCTTTTACCCCCTGCTCTATATAGTTCTAAATAAACATATGTACCTGTGGCTTTTTAATATAAATATACTCTCATATAGATTAACCATCTAGTTCTTATGTTCAGAAAATTCAGAATTACTATAAAAACTATGTGTTTCTTTTTACAAATTGCTGCTAATTACATTAATCATTAATTGAAACAGCTCTAATTTTAGACTTTAATTCTTCTTAAGATTTGACCGCTATCACTGCACTTTGTATTTTTAATTATGTTTCTTATTTTGTAATATGTGTTTTTATCTGATAGACCCAAGATTTAGAGAAAAGTTATGAATTAAAGACGTTCAACACAAATAGACAATTGGAGCAACTAGAAGTGTAGGAGATAAGTACGCGATTTTGAGACAGATCTTAAATGAAACTAAAGTACACTTCATAGCAAGATTTGAATTTGGATTACACACCTCAATAATTAAAGGACTGTAATGTTTTTAGGAATACCTGTCTGTCCACATTTGGTACAGTATTGAAAATACCACCCATTGTTAAATTTTCTGTAGGTTAAAAAGCCTTTTGAACAGATGAATTAAGTAATGTTATGGCATTATGTTTTAATATTTTTTGCCATTGTTGCTACTGTAACTATAATATTAATGACTTTATGCAGTTTAATATATCTTTGCCTTAAAACAAGGTTTAAGCGGACAGCACATAACCTTCTCCTGAATGGGATTACCTCCCAGCAATTCTGGTCCTTGCTTTTCCAGCTGGGTGGACTGGGGAAACTGGAGTACAGTGTAGAGTATCTCTCACGACAACAGCACTGACTGCCTTCTGCCTGCCAGTCATGAGTCCAAAGGCCTTCCCGCTGCGCTATACTACCCCATGTCAAAGAACAGTAAATACAGTTCAATACAATTAAAGACCACAGACAGAAATCCAAAACATGTCACTCAGAGTCCATTGTATGCAGTATTTCTCAATGGCAAAAGGAACAAAAGAATGATGTACACTGTATCTTGCAAGAACATCTTAAAGCAGTCGCCGCAAATTGGCTGTGTCACTGACACACTCTCAGGATTTTGACATCCACTCGATTCCCACTGAGGAAGGCAGTGTTTTTTTTAAAAAAAGGCCACTGTATGTCATCATGAGACCACAGTTTCATCAAGTTCTTCCTGTCCGGTTTAAAAAAAAGTGAATCCCATAAATCCCTAATCTTTCTTTAACACCTCTCAAGATATTGTCCCGGCAGCAAAAGAGAATCTCTCTGGGACTTCCTTCTTGTGAAACTGCAGCAAGAGTCTGTGAACCGAGTCCATTACGATTCGGGGTCGGGGTCGGATTTCTGTGACTTCAAGGCAAGCATCCACCCCTTGATTTTCAGCCAAGTCTCAGACTCCAGTTTGTCGGTGTCACACGTGTTCAAACTGCTTGTTTCAGCAGGCTGCTTTCTTTGACTAGAGCACTCATATTTTTGCCAAGACTTCCACTTTATTTCTGTTCTCTGATGGTAATTCTACCAGTAGCAGCTGGGGGCAGCAAGATGGCCTTTTAAACTCAGATGCTTTAGAAAGTTTGTTATGAGCACCAGCTTAATGTCGTGAATTCTGTGTCTCGGTCGTATAGTTATCTGTGTTTAAGAGAAGGGAAGGCCTGTCTTACACTTTGTATTGCCGTTGGCCTTCAGCAGAAATAAGAGATCCTAAAATTTCTCATTTTCACAGCTTCTCATTTTCTATTTGGCCCCACAGAAAGGTTATTTTTTAATGAAAAGACATTTGCAAATGGATCTTCAGTAATCTGTGATTCTGTGACTCCGATGTCCCTTCTACTTGCCTCAGAAATCGAAATTCAACTGCAGATTACTAAGAGAATCTCTGTGTGTGATAATCAAGGCACGTTCACTGCTCTTGCTATGCCATTGTCACCTGCTGTTGCCTGCCACCTTGCCTGCAGCGAAAAAGCAAATCTGAACTGGCTCCCGATTTCTGCGGCTTTATGATTTTGGAAGTTATCCACACTTCTACATGGAAAGTGGATACTTTAGAGACTCACATGTGGATCAATGCCACATCTGTTGCTAAAACCTGTATGTATATATTTTATATATAGATACTGAGCACCACAGCATGTATTATGATTGCAACAAATTCACAAAGTTATTAGAAACACGGCAATCTTTTTTTGTCACACTGACATTTTATGAAACAGACATGACCAGCTGTATGAGGACATGTGTTGTCCTGCAGGAATCTTGTCACATCTGGATGAGCCCCCAGGAGGAGCAGGACATGATCATTGTAGCACCATGCAGTCGGGTTCCTCTCAAACACTATCAGTGCGGCTCCCTAGTGACTTGACACTCTTGCCCGGGCCATCACGCGTGGATGATGACGTGTTAGAGTGTCATGACTTGCAGTCTCCCAGGTAGTGGCCTAGCGTTTTCAGTAATGTCTTGCCAGGTTAGAAATTCCTGACTGTGAACTCCCCAGATGGTGGGCAAGAGTAGACTGATCTAACCAGCCTCCATGTTCTGCTCTGGATTTGCCAGGCATGTTGGTTCCCTTTTGTGTTTTTCCACTCTTGGTTTTCACCAGCCTTGACCTTCAACCAGTTAAATCACGGTTCCCATTCAATCCTTTCACTGATGAGGTACTTCAGTGCTTAAGCAATCGAGTCACACAAGTCGCTCTCGGAACTGAATGATCCATTTGTCAAAATGTCACTGAAAACATTGGATTAGCGTCATACGTTTCTATCACACGCATGATTGGAGTGGTAAGTTTCTTGTCAAGCTCCTCAGTATGTATTTTACTATGACAAGAGTGTTTTATTTGTTGGCATAAAAATGAATCTGGCAAAGTAACTTTGCATTCAAGTGACTCGTTTTGCTGAATCCAGCAGACCAAGAAATGGGTAGTGTGTTAGAACCTCAGTCCAAGTAGCTTGAGAATCAATGCCAGGCAACATCACCCTCCAGCTCTTCTTCAGAAGCATAGCTCCAACAAACTGTCAGCTTGTGAATTCTTTTTGATGTGACTTAGTTCATTCTTGAGTGCTCCTGAAAGCTTTCAGTCTGTAGTATTTAGGCCTGAGCCTTTAGTAGCCTCTGTAGTTGAATACTTGTTTTTTGTGAGATCAGTTTGACTCTGCAGCCAGCTTTAGCTTTTTGCTAATAATGCTTGGAAAGAAGGGTCTTTGGATTGGAGTGGAACAAATGTAGCGCTCTTTCTTGTTTCATGTTTTAAGTGCTGTACAGGAAATGGCATCCTAACCATTCTTCACCATCGGTTTATTCAGTTAACACCAGAGCCCGATAAATACCTAGTCTGGTATTAAAATGTCCAGTTGTGGGAGAAAAATCAGTTAGCTGCCAAGCAGTATTATAAAACTGGTTGAATTATTTTCATTGTAAACTAGTGGCTGGGAGTAGAGGTTGTCTTAAAAAGTTAATCACAGCTTTAAACACTGTTAATTTAAATCAATTTTGTCAATTAGGAATGCAGATTATATGCCAGAGTCAAATTATTGTCTATAGCTAACTTTCGGTTGGCAACCCAGGAGGTACAAATGGTGGATATAAAATGTGTCTGAATAATGTGTGGCAGACAGTCTTGAAACCACGCCCCTGTTAGACGTTTTTTAAATACAGGCCTGTAGTGCCACAATGACAGTAATCATTCTCTCAATAGCTTGACTGTGGGGTATGGATGCTCCTGTATCAAGAGTTTTGCTAATGCTTTTTGTAAAACCATAATTAAAAATAACCTTGTATGTTACAGCTGTTTTAAAGAATGTTGAAGTTCAGCTGTTAGTGGGTCCTTCATTATAATTTGGTATTAAAATCATCTGCCACTCCCAGTGCTCAATGCAGTTAATTCTGAAACTTAAAAAAAAAAAAAATTACCTAGCACTTATGGTCTCTTTGACATTACAAAACGTATTATGTACAAAGTTGTTGTTTTTTTAGGATAAGACCTAGAGTTGTTTTCAAATATGCACTATTTTAATCAAAATGCTTTCAGCATTGTTTTAACGAAAAATACCCCACCTACGTATGATAAAGACGTTTATTTGAGACATTGTACAAAATCTCTGTTGGTTATTTGTGATGTCACCCGTAGGTTTCTGGGGTTGTTGGAAAAAATAGAAAAGAGCTTTGCCAATCCACAGTGTGGTTCTGTAAGTGAATCAAAGTCTGCATATTGTACCGTATGAGTAATGTCAGCACAGCTGCAAGCAGGTAAAAATATCCAAATGGCAATAATTTGCTATTTCTTCAGATGTGAGGCCAATTATATGGTTAATTACCTTTGTTATATGTTCTACACCTTTACATTTTTGTCAGTCCCTGCTGCATGCTCTGCCCTGATTGCCAGTGGGTTGTGTGTGTTTATACAGTGGTCTGGGGAGTTTCTCGCGAAGGGCTGAGCTGGTGTGTGTTAACCTCCCCCTTCTTCACTTACTGTACCACCTCCCTCCTGCACTGAAGTGCAGAGCACTTTGGAGGTGCATCTCAGTGGGCAGTAACCTTTCTTTTCTTCTTTTGTGTGCATAGAATTGCTAACTTGCCATACCTTTTTATGTTGGAGAAGAAAAACAAAATCAAGAGTCTTTTTTATCTGCTCACATAGAGGCAAATAGCTGCAGCTGTCATGCATTGTGCATACAAAGTAATGCAAAGGACAGTATTTCAGTTACTTTCCTTCCTCTGCAGGAGTAAAGTTCTTTGTTTCATTTTTTTAGCTCTTTAAGATGAATATACAGTTTATATCACAATATTATATAGTGAAGGTTATTTACGCTGTTCATATATCCGGGCTTGTAGTCATTACATCTTTACCTCATGATGGGTTTTTTCACTTGATCTTCTGAGGGGTTAGATCAGATGTACGATTCCTCCCAAACTGAGATATCTTGTCTGTAACTGCTGCACTTTCAGGGAACTACCACATTTTTAATAAATCACAGATATTAACATGCCATAAAATGCGTCTGACTTTTTCAGAAAAGCTTTCAAGTGTACTTACTTGAAATATTAAATATGTATGATTTTATGTAGTATCTGGATCTGATGTGTGGTGGTCCAGAGTTGTGGTCTTATAGTAGTATAAGAAGTCACCCTTGAAGGTATTAACCTTGAGAATTTTATTTGTTGTCTGGTATTGATATGCCATAAAATGCACCTGTATCTTAAGGACAAAGATTCATTTCTGCGGCAAAACCAAAAGGCAAAAGGAATTGATTGATTTCTGCATGTACAGAAAGCATGTGGCAACAGAATAAAGAAAAGAAATGTATAATTATAGTTCTTTAATCGAGTAGATGATTTCTTTTAATTCCTCTTTAATCTGGGATTTGCAAATCTGATTTCACCTGGGTACAACCCTCATACCAGCAGTGATCACATGAGCATTAACCTGTAACCTTTCTCCTGAGGCCCAGACATTTTTATATATTTATCTATTTATATATTTCTTCAGTCGGATGCATGTGTGATAACAGAAAGTATCTGGAGTTGGGGTTAAGGGACAGGAATGTAGAAGATGAGTTTAAGTGAATCCTAGTGCGTTCTTGAAAATAGCTTAAACCTCTCTTTGACAGTGAATTCGGAGGACTTCTTTTGCTGATGGTGAGGCGTCTCTTGGGATGGTCTGTGTTTTGCTGTGTTTCAGTTACAAGTCTCTGATTCTCTTCTCTGTTCTCTGTAGTCACCAGACGCAGACGACATGCTGGGATCATCCTAAGATGACAGAGCTCTACCAGTCCTTGGGTAAGAAGCACATGTTAACACTGCAGATTAGGGGCTGCAGATGATATTTATAAACACTTTATACCATCACATAATTATCAATAGAAAGTGTTGATAGTGACAGAAATGTGATCAGTCCAGTTATTCTACGGCAGAGATTGGTTTATCTTGAACCATACTACTGAGTATTGAATTGAGTGTGAGAAACATTATACATGGTCATGAAAAAGAACAGTTACAAGCAAATGAGCTTACACATTGTGTTGATCAAGCTGTTCTCTCCGGCAGGTTCCTTCCCTTTTCTTTCGTTCCTTTCTGTGTGTTCTTTAACTCTTAATGTTATTGTGTTGTGTTGCTAAATTTATTACTTCTGTGTTAGAAGTGCCAAATTAGAATCGTGTTTTGCTCATGCAGTTAGGATCGAAGCTGAGAGAAAGCCCTCCAATCTCAGTCTTCAGGAAAATCATCTCTCGCCTTATGAGCCAGCGATGTGTCCAGGAAGAATGTAACTCGAACCAGATTTTCTGATGGGCCTCGTGGGACCCAGAGGTGTTTGTAGTAATAAGATACTCCCAAGTGGCCCTTTGCTATATCCATGGCAAAGATACCTATGGCACAGTAGGGGAAACATAAGCCCTGCTTTAACCTATTGTAAAGGTAGGATTTGTAGGGTGGCATGGCATCACAGTGGTTAGTGTTACTAAGTCTCGCAACCTGGGTGGGTGTTCAGAGTAACATTTTACAAATAAAACACACATCAGCAATTTAAGCACAGCTGTTTTTTTTAAGTATACGACCGTATGTAATTGTCATTTCTGCGTCAACACGGCCAAAGCTTGCGTCCGTGGTGTTTTCACCAGCTGCAGTGATTGTCCTCCCAGGCCTGTCAGCCCTTTGGCAGATTGGGTAGTCCTGGAGATTACTGAAGCCCCTTTTTGGCCAAAGGATATCTTTCCTGGTCAAGCCAGCAGTACAGTGTGTAGGCATAGATGTCTATGGAAGAAAATAAAAACAAGCTTTTTATTTTCATCAACTGCCGACAATTGCTCAGCATGAAAGACGGCAGTAGTGTGTGCTTCGCTGACTTTGACATTACTCTGTGTCTCTCAGAAACACCAATGACAAATGGCCTTGGGTAGAAATTCTTTTTTGTGTCAAGAGCACAAATTTCTCTTCTGTTTCAGGGAACACAGTGAAAAGAAACAGGTCAGGAATTTTATGTGTGGCATTTTCTTTTAATTGGTCTCATCACATGGGAGTTTAATCACAACCTGTTTAGTCCTGACTCTTAATACGGTATTTAAAATTTGTTTTTGTTAAATGGTGGCTTCTGGCCAACTTTATGTGTAACGCAATTGAGTTCTACCTTACGTGGTGATAAAATTAGCTTTTGCTTAATTCGTTACAGTCTTTCCTAATTACAAGAATAGTAAGCTTTAAATCTTGTGCATTTTTGATAATTGAGTTTTTTTCCACTTGCATCTCCTATTGCTGATTCTTGGGTTGAGCTACCAGCTCTCGAGGAAGGAGAAAAGGAAATGCTAGGAGATGCACAAATCCATTATCCATATAATCGTCACATTCTTGTAGCATCAGCTGGCGGATTTCTGACGTCACCTGCAGCTTCCAGACAAAATAGATTTTTTCCAAACTTTATTGTGAAGTCCAAAGAAAATGACAATGCTGAATGAAAGTGCAGTTGAAATTTTTTGATGGAGGCCAATCGAGAGCCTGTAGATGTGAGTACCACAAAAGAAAAATAATGGTAAACTTAAATGCAGGAATTATAAGCCGCTCCTGCAGCTCCTTTTCAAAGCTTTCCCAAAGCTGTGGAGAAAATGTACAGATCTGTGCGAAAATAGCTGTACAGTGTCATACAGCCGACCTCAAAGGTTATTATGAGAAAGCAAGCAAAATAAAAGAAACCTTATCACAGCAGCATGTAAACATTAACTACAGAAGGAGTTTAACATTTGGTATTGACAGAAAAACTGAATTTATTAAAGACATGAAAATTTTAACTGGTAGCGTTATTACTTAATTTGATCATTGACTTGAAATTATTACTTGTACTACTGTCATGAAGTTAAAAGCTTGTTTCTCCAGTTGCCATTATCTTTTAAGGCTTTCTTGTCACCTTTCAGATATTTTTTTTTTGCTGCAGGCAAAGTTAATTAGTTTTTATTGATATAAAATCCACAGACATGATTAATCACTTCATTTCAATCTATTAAAATCACTAATGTGGGTTGGCTTTCAAGTCACTGACAGTATACTGTAGGTAGCCTCATTTCTTTTTTGAATGGGAAGGCCCCACCTAACTTGCAGTAAAATGTTGAGGAAAAAATGTGGCTTTACAGTCAAAGTAAAAAAAAGAAAATGTGTGTTCAAAGGTAATTATTTTATCTAATTGCAGTAATTTGCCAAATTCAATTAGAATATTTTTAAATTATTTCAGAATGTTTAGATAGGTAGCTGCAGCATTATTCTCCCTGACCATAAGTGCTTTAAAATAACTCCAGATTTGTGCTGTAAATTGGCGTCAACAGGTGGTGGCCGGACACAGACCTGAGCAACGAAAGGCACGTGGTGTTCCAGCTCCATTAAGAGAGAATGTGCTAGAAAAATACAAACCTAAAATATTTCTCAACCAGAACCTGTCCTTACTTATCCCACCTGCCAGGGGCGATGTCCCAGGGGAATGAGAGGCGCGAGATGGAACTTCATCCTCTACACGTCTTCCTTATCATTGTTAACACTGACAGAACACAACAAAGACGTCTGTGAGGACATTCGCATTAAGGCCTTCACAAAGTCATTCCAGTGGGCTTGGAATCAAAGCTGAAAAACACGGCCCATGGGACTCATGTGGGAACTATGTGGAAGGGCGTTTAAAACTGAGAACAAGAGGCAGTTTTCCCACAGAAAAGGTTTTGGGAGTATGGAACTTGCTCTCCAGTCATGGTGTTGGAGCCGATACCCTGGCTTCATTCAAGAAAAAAACAGTTTCTGACATAATTAGCAGCTAGCAACCAAATGGGCTAGAAGTGTCAAAGGCCTCTTCTTGGCTGCAAACTTTCTTCGATCCATTAACCCATCAGGGGTCTCTCCACTCAGAAAGCCCCTCTCTGCTTTGTCGGCTGCTGACCAAAGCTTCTGTGCTCATGACCTGCTGACGCAGACATGCAACAGATCCTGAAAAACAAAACAGGGCAGAGACGAACTGCACACACTGCTGCCCATGCATACTGTATGTGTACAGGGCTCTATATTTGTTAGAGCAGAAACAAAAATCCTTGTCTCCCTTTAGCAGAGAAGCATCTGTCTGTGGGATTTCTTTTAGATTATAATACCTTAAAGCTCAAGTGTGCAGTTTCCACAGCAGTGTTCCTGTACTCAGGTTCAAAGCAGGACTTGTTTCTCTTTTTTTTTTGTGCAGCAAATTAAACAGCTGTCAATTTGTGTTGTACGTTTGATATCAAACTGATCTACACTTTCCTTTTTGGCATTTTCAAGTCCATATGTATTGATTTATGTGGTTTAACTTCAGGAAAGAGAAAATGGGATGAGTCTTAAATTGCCTCCAGTTGTTTTCAGAGGATTGAATTTATGGTTGGATTTTGTTTGATGATGAAAGGTAGTTAGCCCAGAAATGCATCAGAAGCATGGGAGATACCGATGTGAACCTTTCTTCTCCAGCTTTGGATGGAAGAGAGGCAATACAACCAGGCTATGCAGCAGATCCCAGGACTTGATTGTGCCGTGAAGGAAAAATCCCATATAGAAACCGTATAGAAACTATGCCCTCAGGCCATGGACAGGAGCGACCTGGTGCTAGACGAGTCTTAGGACATCCGAACCTCAATGCTGAGCGAGGAGCAGAGCAGAAATGGGAAGTAAATAGGCTACACAACAAGGCACACCAGAAAGACATGAATAATCACAGGGAACTAGGAACAGGACAGAAGTAGAGCGCCCTCTAGGTGTACTGGGTGTGACAATTTCTAAGGAGGTTTCTTAACTTTATATAGGATTATGTGACATTCAGTAAAGCCCCAATGAACAAATTCAGAAGGGAGGGAATTCTTCGACTTGCATATCTGAAGTATTCCCAAGACAACTGGAAACAGGTGTTACAGGCCTACATCTGCGGGGAACCTGGCAGAAGCAAGTGTGCTGTAGGTTACAGAAGCAGCCACTGTAGAGGAGTGGTTGATCATATCCTATTGTGCTCTTTTGTTTGACTGTATTGATATATGCTGCCTCTCCAGGTTACTGCATTCATGTTGCAGATATGTTACGTGCGCTTTCAGAGTGGCTCGACACAGCAAGGGCCTGACTAATACAATAGTCGGGTTCTTTTGTGCAATGCACCTTGTTCACCTGAAATGCAAAGAAAGAGCTAAATCACAGCAGTAAAATGTTTCCCACTGAGTGAGTTCAAAGTGCTAAAATGCTTGAGAACAGCTGTGCTTTAGTAACAAAAAACTTGCCATCACGAGTTACAGAGATTTGGAAATTTGGTACTTTCTGTTGTTGCTATTACAAACAATAAGTAGCAGTTTTCTAATAATTGCAGCAGCTTGAGAAACAGAGAATCTGTCCTTGAGGTCTACAGTTAGGTTTAATGTAATATTTATGTTGTTTTTGCAGAACAGAAGTTTCAAACTGACCTAGAGTTTATTTTAATCAGTATATTTAAACAGTAATTCAAACAGTGCACCATTTTGGTGTCTGAATTGTTATAACAGGTTGTTTCAGGCATGTGACGGTGCCTTAATGCAGGCGTAATCTGACGAAGGTTGTATTTTCATTTGCAAGGACAACTCAAATGCACAGTAAAGCCCTTACAGTATATATATATTCACGGTTTGTTTGAGATTATGATAATGAATACCAGTAGTTCAACAGATTATTTCCTTCTACTTCTAATAGTAGATTATTATTCTCTCTCTAGTCTAAAGACTTATTCATTCACAGCTTTAAGCAATGCAGATAACATTGATGTGGACAGTTCCAAGAAGCCATTCCATTTGACTACTATTGCAAAGGGAGTAGTCAACATTACATTTCCCCATTAGCAATGACATTCTAATTGCTATTCTTTATGCTGAACTACAAAGTTTCTCTTCCAATTATGTGTCATGGTAAGAATTGTAGCAAAAAATCTGTTAAAGTAAACATGTATTCAATCAATCAACGTTTATTTATTAAATGCACAGCAATATAGTGCGCAGCAGTAGTTTCTGGCAATGAAATGTCTTTTCTAGGAGCTCACCGAGGGGGATAAATATAACAAAATTCAGAATTTTACTTTTTACAGTAAAAAAAATGTAATTTTACAGTATTACTTCTTTAACTTTGAGTAAAAGGAGTTATATACAGTGTGGCTTGTGTAATGTCATCCAAAGTGACTCATGAGTACATGATTCAGTTAAGCAGGCTCAGTTTAACCAAAAGTGTATATTTTAACCTCCGGTTTTTGGCTTTTATGGATATACATTGCATATTAATGAAACAAGTGAGTACCACACACCCCCACATGTCACAAATGATTGCAACCAGTGTACTAGTAGTGCTTGGATTTGCTCAGTAGAGCAGCACAGAAGAAGTGGAACTGAAAAGCCTTTGAATTTTAAATGCAAAAAGAGGAATAAGGTGTAAGGACAATGAACAATGCCTTGGGGGAGGTGGCCAGTTTGTCAGGGTACACAGTGTTGTACAAACAGAGGAGAGCAATTGAAGTGGATGCAATGGAATATTTTTTAGTTATCAATGCAAAACAGAGTTGTTGATGCACGCTGCACATAAATGAATTGCCAGGGTGCCTCTGATCTTGCTTTCTTCCTTCTGTTTGCTGTCTGCTTAAGTCTTAGCATGTGTAGTCCCAGAATTCCTCTGTACCTTTCTTCAGCGCTTTGATAAAACATCAGAATTTCTACTGATGTTGGAAGTCAAGTGTCTTGTTGCAGTGCATTTTTAATTTACCTTCATCTGAGATTAGGATGCTCTATTCAAATGGACATCATCCTCGGAGGGTATTGAGCTGTCTTGCAGGCCTAGAAATGATTAAAATGTCTGAGAGAGTTCAACTTCTTTCTTCATTCCTTTTAAACCTAAATTCCAATATTGATGAATTTTAGATCAAAATAACAGGGGTAAGAATGTGTTTCTCTTAAGGAAATGCAGACACAAAACACACAATCTGTAACATGGGTTTCTGATTTTAATCAATGTTTTAACTCAAATCAAGCATATTTCCTGACTATATTGACTGTTTTATGTATGAATATGTCTTCACCTGGGGCATTCAATATATTTGATATTGGTTTGCGATTCGGAGGTTCCTTTTTAAAAAAATTAACTGCAACGTTATATCACTGTAACTTTAAATGTTGTTAAATTGATATTGTTTTGATGACATCTGAATGATCTTTTGAATTGGATTCAAGGTCAAAGAAGGAAAAAGCCTGTAATAAACAATGGTTGACAACAGCTGCAATTGGTCTATTTTACCTGCTAGCTCTTCTTCAATAGTAGAAACAATCCCTGCTTTTCCCTGGAAATGATAATGCTGAAGAGCTCACTAACACATATAGTGAAATGTATACATTTTGTCTAATAACCAAATAAAATCTTTAAATACTATCAGATCTGATAGCCACCTTTTATCCACGTGTAGAGAGAGCCATCTTTGAATGCAATTCAGGTAAATAGTTCAAGTGCATTGTTTTACTGAAGCATAACCCTCAATAGATAGCTCCTGAAATGTTAAGAAGAATTAGTCAATAACAACATTTACTAAAAATCAATGAAATATACTGTCATGTGCTTTGGGTCTCTAAACAGGACCTAATTGTTTTCTGGTGTGTTGCTTTGTAACATTCTTAGTGACTTCTTGTTGCAATGTTGAAGGAGGCTACGGATTCACCATTGTAGCAGCTCCCTGGCTCATTACCTGTAAGTGAAGGGGGTTGTGACAGTGCAGGTCTTCAGCCAGTGCTGCCATTTCCTCAGTGCACAACTATTAAGAGCCTTGTCCCTTTATATTTGGTGACTCCTTTCACTGTTATCAGTTATTAGACCAGACTGCAGAACGATGACTTATTTTGATGTGGTTGATTTGCTTTAGTGATATCCTGAGGTTTCCCAAAAAGATACTTCAACTAGTTTACAAAAGCACCACCATGCAAAAGGATCTTTCAGAAACGGGTTGCATTTGTTTAATTATTAATTAACATTGCTGTCATTTTGAGATGTACATGAGTCAATATTAAACCAGATTTATAAACATTGATTAGCTCACAATATTGCAGTAAAAGTCACAGCAATGCTTTTCAGCTTTACTGAACCACAATAACAACATTGCATTCTGATCTGATCCAGTGAAAGATAAAATGCTAAAATTTTAGCCTAATGTAAATCTCCCAGCTATTCTGCAGTGATACCACCTGGTTATTTTAATAAGACACAGTTTCGGAAATGTATTTACTGTGAGATAGTTAATTGTGCATCAGATACATGCTGTACAGTAACAAGTTATTGTATCTGGAAGACATTTCTGAAGAGTATCGTTATGTTAATTTAAGCCTTGATAAATGTTCCCATTAAATTCCTTTTTCAAGGTCTTTTCAATATAAGCATGATATATTGAGGTTCTACAGGGAAACATAACAATAGACCTTCCAACAGAACAGTTAGCATGCTCTTCAAAAAAGTAATCATGGCGAAGCCTTGTAATTCATAGCTTCATGCGAGGAAAGTGAAAGTATGAAAAATTAAATACATCTGCAAGCATTAAATTCTAAAATTGTCCACACACTAAATGTAGTGTTAAAATACATCTGTAAATAGAAACTCTGATTATAAAAATGCCGGCATTATTAAAATGTGCAATCTTGAGATCCTCCGGTACACAGCGCAGGCACAGGTAGTTAAAGGAGTACCTAAAATGGAAATTCTTGGTACTCCTTAGTGTACCATGGTGGGATCAACCTTTTAGACTTTGATGCATCAGTTTACAGTTTGGTCTTGTATGTTCCTATTTAATAAACAAGGCCTGTCTGATTTAGTATTTAATGTGCGCAGTTATGCGAAGTGTCGGTCATTATATCTGGCCTCACATTTTTGCAACAGTGAAGTCTTGTTCAGCTAATAGGAAGCTTAGCTTTTGAACCAAAAGATTGTCAGTAGGTGTTCTGTATATAGAAACCTGATTCAGCTTTCTGTAAAATGGGTGACATTTGTTTTTTTTTTTAAAATGTGCTGACCTCCCACTGTATGAAATGGAAATAGAAATGAGAAAACTGAAGAGACACGCCCAATGTGATGAAATCATGACATTTCTTGTTTGTGTTGAGCTTCTATTTAATGTTTGATCCTCATGTGCGATGTTCCATGCTTATTTTTAGTATCTGATGCTTGGATACATTGTAATATTTGACACTCGGGCCTAATGTGTGGTGTTCACATATTTTAGAGGTTAGTGTTTAAGCATTCACTCTTTTGCCTCTGTGGTTTTCACTTCCCCCGCTGTGGGTGTCGTGTTGTTTTTCAAACTCATTGATTACAGCCTGAAAGAAAAGTCTCTTGGCGCAATCACACCTGCAGCTTCTGCACCTGCCCTGCCTTCGGCTTCACCCCGCACTCTGTCGGGAATGGTGAAGGAATGTCTTACAGCTTCGGCTTTTACAGCCTTTTATTACTGCATTTTCTCAGACCGGTTAATACATCTTGGTAAGAAAAACAATTTCATTGACAGTAACACAAAATTTTAGATTCCAGTTTAAGCACAAAGTCATAATCTCTGTGAAATGGTCGCCATGTTGTTGCACTGGCAAGAGCAAGAGTTTGTGAGAATTGTGATGTGAAGCAGCCCTTCCTGCTCACTAGTAACTGTACTGACTAACGTACTGCAATGTAGGAGTGAATAAAGTTGTGCTGCAGACATTTCACCGCAGAAATGTTCCAGCGTGATCTGTGTGCAGAGTTAACAGGCAGTATTTGTCAGCAAAATGTTTCAAAGCCGCGTGCAGTATTTCTATTGGATTGAAAAAGATGTATTCACAAGCCTGCTTGTTTACAATGTAATAATAGGGCCCAAAGGATGGTGTGTCCAAATGTATATTCATTTAATACAGCATACTTAATACTTGAATGTTAGGCATTAACTTGCCTGACTGTGAAAATGACAGCCCTGGCTAGAGATCAACACTGCCACAATACCCCTCACTTAAGAGGAATGAACCAGGGAGGCAGCTGCGTTGTGAAGTTGGGGTGGAGTGAGGGGGGACGAGAACACATGTATGCTGGGTTGAAGGCAGCCAGATATAGAGAAGAGCAGAAGTACGAGTTAAGAATTCCCGAAATGTCTACTAAATAACATCATTTAGAGCATGGTATGATCTATTACAATAATGCCTGATGAAAATATGGAAGCAGTTTTGTTAAAACATCATTATTTAAAAGATCACCTTCACACATTCAATGGCATAAAAAACCCAGTGCACCCAGTTTCTTATACTGTTTTAGACAGCAACAAGTTTGTCTTCTGTAATGCCAGAAGTCATAAAGATGTGTTAGTTATTCTATGGCTTTCCAGTTTTTAAACTTCAGGGACAGTCCACTTCCCAGATTTGTATTTCTGTAAAACAGTAGGTAATTCTTACTCATCATAACAGCACTCCTTGCGGTCTCAGAGCAAGAATGTCAACATATTATGAAGAAGGTAGGGTTTTCTTTTAGAATTTGTTAACGCTGAATGTCAGACCAAATCTCTGCATTCTGCGCTATGTTTTGCCTCAGTCAGGTTTGGAGTTTTTTCCTAAGCCGTTGTATAAGAGCAGGTGAACCTGTGTAGACCTGCTTTAGTCAAGACTATTGTGAGATTATTTAATACAAAATACTGGAGTCACAAGGTTTGCTTCGTATCATTCCCAGATGGCGAGAGGGGGTTGGTAAGAGGAACAAGTGAAATTATCCAGCACACCTGACCCAGCGTGTAAAATAATAAACTGATACATTTAATTTTTGAAAATTGCTTTTAGCGGCTTTGATTAGCACTGCTCACTCGCCATGTTTGGGCCCTGGGGTCAGTTCCTGAACTGGGGTCGCTCTGTGGCATGTAAGCTTGTTTTCTCCTGGAGCTCCTATTTGCTCCAGCATTCCCAAAGGCAATCAATCGGCACCTCTAAAACTGTTCCTGTGGGCATGCCCTTCAGCGGGACTGGGTTGCTGTCCAGGCTTGTCTTCTGGGGTAAGTTTCACGTTGGCACCACCCGGAGCAGGAGTGTGCAGCTTCCTGATAATGGCCGAAAAGGTGAATGTTTATGTTTATCATGGCAGCGCGTAAAGTCATTTCCAGTCATAAAATACAATTAAGTGCATTTTGGACAGTAGCTTGACTTTTCTTAAGTTTGTTCCTTTAACCTTGGATTTTTAAAATGCGCAGAAGAGTAAATAAGATTGTGATGAAGCTGGGTGGCTGCAAAAGCAGAACTACACGAGTCCAGGATTCTTCTCAGCTCTGCAGTGTCCAGAAATCAGGGCGACCCAGCCCTGGTGTTGAGCTTGATTAAAATGACGTGTGTGTAGCTTGGGGATGGAGTGAAAAATAACCTTTAGTTATGGGGGAAAGTAAAAGCCCCTTCCATGAGGAAGATTGTTTCTACTGAGAAGGCAGCAAACATTTTAGCCTTACTCAGGTATACCATTTATGTTTGTGGTCCTAATAAAAAGATGCTTCTTTTTTTCCTGTAATAGTACAAAGCTGATGCCAGCAGGAAGATTTTGCTTCGTATCATTCTTAGATAGGGAGAGGGGGTTGGGGGGAGTGGGGGAGACAGAAAAAATCGCTTTGACCTGACAAAGAATCAGTCGCACCATAAATTATGCAGCACACCTGACCCAGCGTGTATAATTATAAACCACAGCAGTAATCCTCTCCTGTCAAGCCCAAGCATTCTCTTCCAGTGTGTGGTGTACAGCAAGCCCACGGCACAGACACAGCTTTCTGAGCTCTGCTACACCTCTGCCACTACGTCCAGGCAGTCTTCACTTTATTTCGCCACTCATCATGATGAGCCTCAAGGGCCAGATGGCAAACTTGTTTTCGTTTTCCATGGGTTCCTGGTCTTTGTGTGCATTTCAACAGACCTTCATGAAGAAGTGTGTTACTTCACACAACAGCTGTGGTTCACATCCTTCTGCTTTGGACTCCACTTGGCATAGCTGTTATGTTTTATTTCAGTTTTGTATGTATTTACCAAGGTATGCTTTTGGAGAGTGAAACTGAGTAATAGTTCCCACTGATTCTTTGTGATTCTTTCTGCAGGTGGTGTTTTTTACTCTGGGCTTAGATATACTGCATATAACTTGCTTATCACAGGCAGCTGTGGAAACAAAAGCCTTATTTATGACAACTACAGAGGTGTAAGAGGGCCTTGAAAGATCATTGAAGGCCGCGGCCTTCTGTTATCATGACCTATCCTAAAAATTCTAAGTAACCAACTCCATGGCAATCCAGCAAAAAGTAGTTTTTAAGAATAATGAGTTAGGAGTTTGGGAATATTGGAATTTTGCTTTTTTGAAAACTATTTCCAAGAGCTACCACAGAATTTATTACTGTCCTGTCTCTAAATTTGCAGGTGAAAATTGGTTAGATAAAGTTCCATTCTGTGTTTACAGAGTGGATTTTAAAATGCCAAAACAGGGGCATCCACTACTTGAAAAGCCCACAGTAATTATTGTCACAGCATGAGACACAACTTGATATCAGCAATTTGCGTCTGTTTCAAAGAAGAATGTCTCTTTAAACCTCAACTGCTGCTCCGTGAGTCTGACAGTAACTTGTGAGAGTTTCATGTACAGATCTGCTCATTGCAAGTCAACGCACACATCACAGGCCACCATTGGCAAGCCAGCTGTTCCAGTTTGCACAAGTTGGTGTATCTTAGTAATGCCTTCAGATACTTGCAAATCTTGCTAAAAAATATTTTATTTCCCTCATGTCTTGGGCATTTGGAATTATAGGAAATTTTAGGAGGGCCTGGTGATGCAGTGTGTCTTCTTTTTAGAAAAGAAATTAGGCCATGTGTGGGTATTGTTGTATTAGAAGCGGCTGCATGTTCTGTTTCTCGTATTTTAAGAGACAACCAGTGAAATACGTCTGAGCACGGATGCAATGTACAGTATCGTGGCTGGGAACTGCACTGGCAGGTGGGAAGGATTTTTTCCCCGACTTCTGCTGCAAGGGCTGTGTACAGCAGGGGAGGAGAGCTCGCTGAAAAGCGGTGGATAAAGACGGCTTTCTCCTTCCATTGCAGCTGACCTGAATAACGTCAGATTCTCTGCATACAGAACAGCCATGAAGCTGAGGAGACTGCAGAAGGCCCTTTGCTGTGAGTATACCCCCTCTCTTTCTCTCTGAGCCCAGAATCACTTCATTATCTGCTCACACCGCCTTCCCTTAAACTGCCGGCCTCCCTGCTGAACGACAGCATTTTAAATGCAAAATGATCAACAGAGTTCTGTTAACTGGAACCTACCCTCCATGAGCACAGGCTGCTAATTTTCCCCAGCTCCCCCTGGGTGCGTGGCATTGTCTTCAGGCTGTGGAACAGTGCTCCTGCAGGGAAGGCCGATTGAGAATGCAGATTCCTTGACGAAATGCTTTTCGGGAAGAGTGTTCTGCTGTGCGGAGAAAAGAGTTTTCTGTGTGTGGACACAGCCAATCACACGTGCTTTTTTGTTCTAAATCTATGGTGTACAGGGTTCACAATTAAAAATATATCATCAGAAGGAAAACAAAAACACTGCTTTGAACTGTCTGTATGACCAACCTGAGAGAAAATTAGCTTGAAAGATTATTGGAACAGAAGGGCACTTCATGACTTTTTATAATACCTCGCACACTTCACCTGTGCCTGCTTTGTGGCATCTCTCACTCTTAATGGAGAAATGTGCTGATTCTCGATTATATAATTCAAGTGCTAAGGTTATCCACTTAGCCTGGATGCCTTCTCAGAAACTGAGTGACGGAGTTTCATTACGAAGCTGCATGTAGAACTTAACTAGCACCTAACGCTTCAGGAACCTGCTTAATTACTATTGATCACTGCTATCTGGGAAAACGAGCTCTCAGCCCCCACTGCCCCAGGAACAGAGGTGTTCTCGAAGCACCACTGCATTACCAATTATGCTAATAAATTGGTATTAGGAGAACCATCTATGAGCTGTCCCTGTGGGAAGTGTAGTAACAAATGAGCTGTTGATTTGCTGATGTCGGACAAGACACCAATCTCAGCATGGTTACATTTTTATTTGTCAGCAAATTAATGCACTGGAATCTGCAAAAAATAAAGGGGGGGGAAATTTCAAAAGTGTGGGGAGGGCTGTTTATAAGGCAGAGGTAAGCGTTTTTGTAAATGACTGTGTAAATACCAGGAGAAGTATTGCTTTTGATAAGACACATCAGCGCAGTGTCAGGTGCTTAAGTTGATTTACATGCTGCAGATAATTCGGCCTCCAGAGGTGCACACATCGCAAAAATAAGGATGTGCTTTTCAATTTTCTGGTGACACACAAAAAAGCTAATTTTCCTGTGTTGGGTAAAAAAATGAGAGGTTTTCTTTGATTTCTCCCTGCACCACTTGTTTTTGCTTACATGCTTCAATGATAAAACAAACCTGGAGATTTGCTGAAGGGATATTAGAAGATAGTGTAATTTTTGCTGCCATGTTGTGTGGGACTGTGATGTTCTGCAGTGGAGTTTATTTTTCTATAAATGTCACTTGGCAGTAAAACTTGCATATGGATGAAGATTTTGTTTATAAAGCAAATTGCTTGCCTGTTATTCTGCGCATTTGGGTGACATACATCCATATTTCTCCCTACCAGAATGACTCTTGTCATTTCTAGTAATGTGTAGTTTAACAGCTTGCAGGAATACTCCATATAACATCTTGGTATAAATGTTAATGATGTAAAATAACATTTTCTTTAGTGGCAGACTATAAGATTGTTTTAATGAGGAATTTGCTCGGTACTTCAGAAGGAAACAGCAGAGTCCGTTAAGAGTTCTGTCGCAAGGTTGGAAGGCAAAGGTGCTTCGTTTTATAATTAAACAGATGTGCATTACTAATTCAGCAGCTCGCCGTTTCTCTGAAATGCAGTTTTTCCCTGCAGTGGATCTCCTGGGGCTGTCGGCAGCATGCGAAGCCTTCGAACAGCACAACCTGAAGCAGAACGAGCAGCTCATGGACATCATGCAGATCATCAACTGTCTGACCACCATCTATGACCGCCTGGAGCAGGAGCACAACACCCTGGTCAATGTGCCCGTCTGCGTGGACATGTGTCTGAACTGGCTGCTCAATGTCTATGACACGTACGTTGACCGTTCTCCTGCTGTAACAACAGGAGGCAGAAGTCAGGCTTATGCCTAGGGTGTGCAGCACAAGAAAATGGGATGTTTGATCTCAAAGCAGGAAGAAAATGATCCTTAAGTCCCCTCCCTTTCATTGTATTAGTATACATCAGGAAGGTTTTCCCTGGTGGATGCCCCCTTGCCTCTTGCTTAGGGAATCTTCCAGTTATTTGGCCTTTAAGTTTTCGGTTGTTGTTTCCTCTAGCAAGAAGCTCAAGCATGGCTTAATATTTTCATTCCATCAAAGCATACAAAGAAATAGTTAACTGCCCATAAAATAAATGTTATAAACTGTCCCATCACAATCTCCAGACCTCAATCCAATTGAACATTTGTAGTTCGAATTGAGGAAGGCAGTTCACAAACCGAAATCGAAGAATTTGAATAACCCAAAGCAATTCTGCCTTGAGCACTGGTCAAAAGTGCCAGTGTCTCATAGCACTCTACAGGAGGTGTACCATCTGTGTAATGCCTGCCAGTGGAGGATTTACATAAATTCACCCAGACCTCTTTTAAAGAATGTCCTATTTATAAAAATGTGATACTCGAAAAGCATGTGAATTGTCACCCGCGTTTTCGAATAACGAAAGCCAACTATGAAACTATGAAGAAGTGATACAAAGAAAAATTTGCAAACCTCCACCAAATGAAAGTGAAGAGGAAGGCGTTAAACAAGTCGTTTCGTACTGAGTACCTGCAGCACATTCTACTGATTGGTATGGGTGACAGCTAGCACATAGCCTACGGAGTGGAGGGAGAGGTGTGTGATACAGTTCACCGCGTCTTGCTTTGTGCGCTATTAACATTTCATAAGAATATTTGTATTTTAGACTTTATCATGGAACCCAAAAATGTTAAGAAAATTACAATTGTGAGTGTGTGTAATTCCACAAAAAGCAAATGATACAAGTGGTTGCTGTTGCTTAGGTATTATTAATGATGTCAAACTAGGTAAGCAGTGTTTTTTAATTACTGAAAACAGAAGCCGTCATATGAATACTAGTTATTATTGTGTTTATTTTGTCATTTTTGGTGAAATAAAAGTAAACGTAGTGGTGACATTTCTGGGGTCCAGAATGGATTGTGATTTTGCCCCCTAAGAGATAATGGAAATAGGTTTTTCTTTTTATGGATTTTTGCTATATGAAAGAGTTCCTGGGAGCAAATTACATACAGTATATAAAAACAGGTACAGGTGTACTAATAACAGTTAAGTGTAACCTTTGTGTTTTCTAAACTTTTCTCTGTGCAATTCTAGTAATATTACAGCTTAAACACATAATCAAATTTATAAAGCTTCCTATTTTATAATGTATTTAGTTTCTATTTCATCAGGGAAATAATAGTGCTGGTGGGCTCCATAGTTTGCATCCATTTTATGTGTCTCCCATGAACGTAATGGTAGAAGAAGTGGAAAGAAGTACTATATCTTCAAAAGGCATGTCTCTGGTTGCTTTGCAGGAAGTGCTGTCATGCCCAGCAGCCTCAATGACTTTCAACAGCTCCATTCTGTGTGAATAATGGCAGTGCTTGAGCAGAATGACTTTCTTAATGCAGATTTGCTTGAAGCCACTCAGATCCACATGCTTAAAAATAAAACCCCTTTCACTAGTAGCCTCCTATGACCTCTTGTTGTTCTATCTGATCTCTAATCTGTCAGATCTCATGGGTCCACTGCTGAACTGACTCCTGTTTATTTGTCTTTAGAATGCACTGGGAGCATTTTTAAAGCCCATACAGTACAGTAGGTGGTCTGGAGCATTCGATTGTTCCAGGCTACTCGGTAGACTACACTTTAATCTTAGGTTTTATTAAGGAAATCTTTAGAGAACAATTTGTGGAGCAGAAAAACACAATTTAAGTTAGAGGATCTGTCCTCAGTGAAAAATATTAGACCTTTGGTTTGCAATGTGTTCCTCCATTTGTTTTCAGTGGTCAGCCCATTATGATCAGTTATTTCATTTTTGTTCACTTTTATCTTTACCAGTCTTGTGTACTGTGCATATCATGAACTGTGTAGTGTATTTGCAGTAGGTAACGGTGAATAAAATTATTGAATAACTATAAAGAGTTTAGCAGATCAGCATATCTACATATCTGTCTCTTCTGTAGACTGTTACAATATATAACCAGTACATTTTGAAACTAAACACCTGCACCTTAAAATGACCTCTTAGGCAGTTGATGGTGGTAGGAATAAACAGTTCATCCTTTCATTTTTGAAAACATGCATGATTTAAAATGATAATATCCTTTGCCTACATGAACTACATGAGCATTTGTTTAGAACGGTGTCACTGCCCCTCCTTCAGTGTTGCACGCAAATGTGTAAAGTCGTTTCTTTCGTGAAAACATGTCTTAACCTTCCCTCAGCTGGTGTTGTAAGTCATCCATTAAGATGAACTGGCACGATTCAATTTCACCGTAAAACGACCAATTGTGTTTATTTAGTTCTCTTCGCACTCCATCTTAAAAGGTTGAATTACTCTTCTGAGGTGGCGGAATTAATTAATTATGCCTCCTGAATTGCCGAGTGGCTTTGAAATTGATTTGCAATACGGCACAATGCAGTAGAAAAGTGGCCACGTTGAAGCAAAGGTGTCCAGTGCGATATCTTGATTTTTAAAAGGCGCCACCGTTGTTGTTTTTTTTACTGTTTTAATGATGCATCCAGTCACCTGTCTTCGGTTTTTGCCTTTGTGTCTCATCACCGAAATGAGCCTAAGTAAAACTTGGCTTTATTTTTTTTTTCACAGGGGCAGAACTGGAAAGATCCGTGTTCTCTCTTTCAAAACCGGCATTGTTTCACTTTGCAAAGCACATTTGGAGGACAAATACAGATGTAAGTCGCTTTCAGGATTTTGTGCATTTGTGTGGTAAGCAATAATGAAGTGACTGTTTTGTTGGGGTTTTTTTTCATTTTTTTTACTCAGCCATTAAATTGGAACTGGAATACAACCAGTGCTCTAAGCCTCTATGTATAGATTAGCCTGTGGACTAACTGGAGAAGATCTAGAGCCTTGTCTTGAACAGATACTCTCTATGTGCCACTTTTTTCTATGAGAAACATTCTCGTTTAATAAGGGAAACCAGTTCTGTCCGAGCCTGTGGGCATTTGTGAAATTTTCAGTAACGTGGGATTATCGTTTTGCAATACCTCCCTTGTGCAGCTAATAAGGTGAAGGATAAGCTATGAATATGACTAGCCGACTAGCAGAAACACTGGGCTCAATGGGTTAAGTGTAGATTATTGATACTTCAAGTGCTATTCCCCCAACTAGATGATTTTCTTGGCATTATTTAATCGAAGGGGGTGTTGATTGGTTACTCAAACCTATCATGCCTTGATATTATTGGTGCTGCTCCATGTATTTCTGGTGTATTTAAGGCTGGCCGCTGTCCTTGCAGGTTTTAACATTAGTTTTGGGCAAGGATACGCTTCAGTATTATTTTATGGTCAGGCTGGTAAATATAAAGACTTTAAAGAAGAGTCTTTTTGTGGACGCTGCAATGTTGTGAGAAAGAAGAAATACTTAGCATATTAGACACTCAGCGTTTTCATGACATGAAACAATACAGTAGTTATCTATTAAGTGTAATTAGTTCCTTCATAATAATGTACAAAAACATAAAACAGCACATGACCTTATTATAAACTGTTAAATTGCACATCATAAAAACATGATTATAATATTTGAGGAAAACCGCAGTATATAAAGTTTGCAGTTTTTCTGTTGCATAAAGCAGTTTTAATGCTTGTTTATCTGCTCTGGACTTTGTGCTGTTTTTAAACATAATCAGAATTGCATGCCCTCATTTTCCTGTGGTGTTCGGATTCTGTGAGGCAAATGAATGTGCACAAGAAAAATGTAAGGAACTAAGGGGCAGGAAGAAATACTGTATTATTAGTATTATTGAAATGAAAAAAGCAGCTCTGGAGATGAATTATTGATAGGTAAATCCGGTCACTGAATCTGATTCAAACAATACATATCATTATTTTTTTCTGCATTCATCAAGTGTACTGTGTCTTTCCTCGCAATATTCCCAAGGCTGTTGAGGCCCAAATGAGATCTAACAGCCAGATGATATAGGTCATTATTAACAAAATTATGGTGACAGTGTAGGCAACAGACTGCAATAAATCAGTAGAACTTTTGCCCTTTCACCTCAGGAGAGTCACCATGGCTCATTCCAAGGATGAAGGATTTAGCTCTTCAATCAGCATGATTCATAAAACCATGTACTGGAGAAGTGGGATGGACTTTAAGGATGGCAGGAGATGGGTATTGGGAATGCTTTATCCTATTTTACCATTTGGTCTCCTGAGTCTAATATGGAGGCTGTTCTATATACTGTATCTACTTGCTTAGAGTCCTTCATTTTCTATGTCTGCCGGTCCAGCACTTTTCAGAACTGCAGGCAATATTAGGGATTTTTTTTTTATTACTCTGATGAAGAAGTAACATCGAATTCAATTTAGATTCACATAGGGGTGGGTCCTTTTCATCGCAATGCTAGAGGCATGCTCTGTTTTGTGTTGTTATCTGATGGAATGTACAACAAGTACTCTGGTTGCCTTAGGGTTCAGCTGGCAGTCCGCAGGGTCAGCAGTGTCAGACATCTGATATACAGCTTGAACCAGTGGTGCACACAGTGATGAATGGTTGTGCACAGAATTTTTGAAGCCTGTCACATGGGCACACCTCTCCAGGAGGAATGAGAAGTTGTTTTGCAAAGAAAATCAATAACTGCTGAGATGCCCTGATCCTTCATTAAGAATGCATGGCATGTTACGTTCATACACTTCTTGTTCTGTTGAGGGAATAGTTGTCATTGGGCTCTGGAGGTTCTTCATAAACAACTAGACACAGTTAGGAGCATCTTGTCCTTAACTCCTTCCATTTCAGAGAGTTTGACAGTTGCATAATAATGTGTTATGTGTCCGAATATATGTTACAGTAAGAAGATAAGATCCTTAAATATCTAACTTAGGGATTTCACAGATTTACTGAAGTATTCAGGGATTTTGTGAAAAACCTGGTTTCACATTTATATTGTTCAAATATAAATGTATGTAATCGGAGGAAGATGAACCAGTTGGCTTTCGACTTAATTTTTATTTTCTTACTTTTTTATATCATGGTTCACGTGTAGCAAAAGGAAATATTACTTTAATTAAACTGGAGAAGGAGTTGAAAATTATGCAATGTGGTTAACAGTGAATTTCCCTAAAAAACAGGTATTGTAAAATACTTGAATGTTGCTATCGCTTTAAGTTTCTTTTTGTAAAAAACAAATTCTTGCTTGAGTGCTGGGTTTTGAATTTTTTTGACAGAACTGGAGAAGATCCATATTCAAGGATTAGTAAATACCATCTTGAACCTGCCAGTTATAAGGGCCAAGAAATAGTGTATAATTATTAATATGTACTGACGGAATTCAGATCTAACCTCAAAAGTATGCCAGTTCCAACTCTTATTTCAGGAATTGACTATACGTCTTGTTTGTCCATTTTCCTTCCGGCAAAGTGCCATTTTTGTTTCATGATTTCATTTTTATTCAGGCTTATGAAAGTACAGAGTGGAAGACGTACATAATTCGTACATTAAGCAAGCCTTAAATCTTTAGGTGTGTGTGTGTGTATAGCCTCTGACGTAAGACAAATAGAAAGCAGCTGATGTGTCCAGGCGTGCAGATGAAACTTGATGCAGACCCCCTGTACAGTCTAGCACAGTTTGGAGGGGGCTTTTACCTTGCTACAGGAAGAGAGAGGCAAGTCCTCCCTGATTTGTTTCTCCAGATCTCTTCAAGCAGGTGGCCAGCCCCACAGGCTTCTGCGACCAGCGCAGGCTGGGGCTCCTCCTGCACGACTCCATCCAGATCCCGCGGCAGCTGGGAGAGGTGGCCTCCTTCGGCGGCAGCAACATCGAGCCCAGCGTGCGCAGCTGCTTCCAGTTCGTAAGTGCTTCCCCGGCCACCCACTCTTCCGACCCCCTCGGCGACCCCGGCTCCCGCCCCGCTCGCTTGGTCCTGGCCGGGAGAGGGCTGCCGTGTGGGATTTTTCATTAATCCATTGATCACATTTCTTGGCAGAGTGCATCCTGGGAACTTCCACCCCCCCCCCCCTTAGCAACAGCTGTGGTGAGGAGAGGGGCAATGGGAATCGTTAGGAGAGAAAGGAAAACAAAAGTGCATGGGGAGTTTTATTGCTGCAGGGCACTTCTGCGCATCGCATCCCACTGCGACGTGCAGCTTTTATCAGTAGGGAAAAAAAAACGACTATCAAAATAATATTGCCTAATGTGCGTGTTAACTTTTGTGAAAATTCGGAGATTAGAGTTAAATTCCTGGTGTGATTTCACTGACTGTGAAATCTAAAACCAGCTGAGCTGTGCTAACAGCCAGAAGTGCTTCAATCAATTCCTTTGATGGAGGGTGTAATGTTAAGAATACCGTAATTTGCTATGGATTTTAATTGCAGCTGTACAAAATTGCCTGTGCATATCGTGGTAAAAATGTAGTAGTCATTGTCCGTATCTGCTTATGATATCAAGTGAAAGTGTTTTTTTCAATGGGCCCTGTGTTATGTAAGCATGAGACTCCAAATATCCTTTTTAAACAAGCCTGAGGAAAGTCGTTTAGCCTTTGAGAACATTTGTAATGATTCAGTACAAACACCTCCTGGATCTGCATGTCCATTTAATATTCTGAGGCAAATGAGACATTTTTACTACTTTTCACCTTGAATCAGACTTCAGTGATCTGTTTATGAAGATTGCTTCTGCTTCGTATTGGTTCCATTAAAAAATTGGCATGAAGATGCAATTTGACTTGACTTTTAAAGAGTTCTAGTTAAAGCTGTGCTCCAGTCCTCATTGCACTCCCATTAACCTATTGTTTTAAGATTAAAGAGCCCAGAGCATTTTTTCTGGAAACGTTCTGATGCCCACCCAACACTCTGGTCTAACTGATTTAGCCAAATGTTGGTTGTGGCACTGCTGGGTGTGCGTAACAAGATCTTTTTATATGCCCGTTTCCAGGCCAACAGACACACCAAACACAGTTGTAAGTATAAAGAAAACACCAGTGCTCTTTATTTATGGTAAGGGAAATATCAACAGCCACCACAAACAAACACCAGAAGAAACCTAAGATCCACCCAAGCTACTGACTATGCTCCTTCATGATGTCCCTAATTGTTCTAGCTTGGTTCCAGTTTCACCCTGAGATCTCACAAAATACTTCCAGGCCCACTACATCTCTCTCTGAGACTCTTCACAAAATGAGCACTTCCAGAATTCTCAAAACATCCAAAACGTCCTTTCTCCCTTGGTTGATCACCTCTTTCTCCCTCTGGTAGGAGTGTACTGTAAAGGATCTGCCTAATACTTCCATGCAAGAGAGTGACTGGAAGAGAAAACCTTCTTCCTTCTTCCTGGTTTTTAACCTGTCACAAGACCCGTTGTCTTCTGGCAACCAGTCAGGTGACCAAGAGCAGCCGCTCATTCCCCCCTAAGGTTTCTGGGGAATGTAGTCCAGACAAGGGTGCACATGTAGGATGTACAAACCAAACTCGCAAATTAAAGAATCATCATAGGTGTTCAGTATGAAGCTTGACGCATTGGGCGAATGACACCATTGCGGAGTTAGTATTGGGAATGACCTCCATGAGCAGTCACACAGGGCGGGCGCACTGATCTAATCAGTGTCCGGATGGATACTGTAGCTAAGCCTTTTTCCGGCAAGAGAAAAGGCTGGCCACAGCAAGACCTCTGCTTGGACTTGGAGGAAGAGAAAAACAGTTGGCTCAAAAGCAAGGACATTTGTCAATGTATTGGTGAGCAATAAGGTTGCTCTTGAAAGACGTTCTTGTATTGAAAGAAATTCCTCCCCATACCATCACATTTCCACGGTCAACTGATTGTATCGTTCCTGGGCTGACCTCCTGCTTCCCAAGATGTGGCGGTCTCCCAGACAGAGCTGGTTTCTGAGGACTGGCTGATTGTTGAACAGCTCATTCTCCAGTTATCTTCTCTCCCAGACAAGCTGCCCTCAATCAAGTCCATCTTCAGGGCTGAAGTGGGGCATGATTAGATAATCTGATATTCTTGTGTTCATTAAAAATGTCTTTTTTTAATGGTGATTTGTACAGATTCTTAGTTATTTCACACAGAGCACTTGCTATTTTTATGATATGAGTCTCACATGATTTAGGCTCTGTATTTTGCTTTCAAAAGGGACTCCTACTCAATCACCAAACTGCTCACTTACTAAATACTGTGCTGCCAGTGAGACACGCATTCGCCATCATACCTGACCTGTTGCCTTTTCATTGTGCACCAGTAGTCGGTACAGTACAGGAGAAAGAATAAAAAATGAAGTGTTTTATAGCATTTCATAGGCAGTGATTTGTTTGGTTTGTTCTGTAGGCTTGGTATTTCCCTCCTGGCATGTGGGTTAATTATGTACTAATTACTACAGGGGTGTCAAACATATGGCTCGCGGGCCAGATCTGGCCCTCCAGGCTCATTTGTTTAACCTGTGTGGCAGACGCAGTCAGAGCCGCGGCTGGGAATCCATTCACACCTTGTCTGGATGGGCACAGCTGACACACTGCAGACACCCTGGATGGCTCTCGCACACACAGCGCTCCCTGCGGTTCTCTGCCTCCGTCCAGTCTCGGTGTCCCTGCTCGATATCGGCGCAGTTCTGATTTGATAGGGGTGGGGGATAAACTGACTATGGGGGACCTGGCCAAATACTTCCTCTAAACACCTCCTCCAAATTCTGGAGCAGCGTCAGTCACCGAATCATGACTTGGTGTCACTGAAACGGTATCCAGGTTTCTGAATAACACCATGTTTGGTTTGTAGAGCAGCTAGCTGTTGCCAAAAGGTAGTAACAACAGCTGAAGAATCTATTATTTTTACTGCCAATATGTGTTCACCATTTTTGGTGTTTATTTTATGTGACATGACCTCCCTTGAACCTTGCCTTTTGCCAATAATTTCCCACTTAAAAACACAAACACTCTGCTGCTTGCTGAAGCATATTGTATTTTGCCTGTCATCACAGACAGTGAGTGATAGTCCTGTCAGCCCCAGAGTTTACAGGTGCACTTCACTAATTGGCAATGATGTCTTCGTAAACTGAGTGATTGGTGTATAGTTTGCTGTTCAGAAACTGTATCTAGTGTGAGATTCCTTCAAATAAAAATGAAATTCCATTACTTTACATGTAAATGGTTGACTCACTGCTGGGGTCTATAAAATCACCAGACCTTGCTCAGTAATGTACTGTACTGATGTTCAAGTACATTTCATGGCAATGCAAATATCTTCCAACTGCTGAACTTTTTCACGTTTTACAGCCAGGGAAAATGCTTTACTTATCTTCGCTTTATTTTCTTTGCTTTTGTGACACCTGAAGCACTTGCAAAACGTTTTGCTGATGTGGTGTTAAAAATACAGAGGATGTTAAACGATAAAACCCAGCAAGTGAGATCTGGGAGGTGGCGATGAAGCAAAGTACCTTTGCTGTAGAGAACATGTCTTCATACAATGAAAACCCCATTGACTCTGTGTTGTAGTCTAGTTAATGTAGTGAAGAGTGGTGGTATGTAGTTGCGCATTTATTTTTAGCAGTTGTTGAACAATATTCTTTTCTACAGATCAGATATACATAATGTATTATAATAAAAAATACACAGTATCTTAAGTAAATGTGGTTATTCATTTAAAAAAGAGTAATGAGGAGTAATTACTATATTAGCATCTAGTAAACTGCAAAGACTGCTAATTACATTCCTAAAGCAGTCATATCATTGTAAATGAAATGCTACAAATGCACCATACATCTAAAAAATGCTATTTATGCAGATTGTGGTATTTCCATGATGGGTACAGCACAGTGAAACACATTGAAATCAAACCTGGCCCATCACAGTAAAATGGGTCCGATACCCCTGAATGACTAAAAGATAAAATCAGTCAACTTTGTGAATTTGAAAAAAAATCAAATAGGCTTCTGTACAAATTCTTTATTGGTTATCCTTGTTTTTCATAGTCTTGAATCCCTCATTGAAGGAGGACTGCTCTAATTATCTAAGCTGCAGGCCTGTCATGTGACCATACTGTACATTCAATTTAACAAAAACACCAGGGCTAGATGTCTCTAGATCTCTAGGTAATGTTGAGTGGAGACATAAGACTCAACTGTAATGGTTTTTTGTCCCCTCAAAACATATCCTGAAATGCCAACAGCATGCAAAATAATTTGTTTTCTGTAATGAGTTATTTAGATGGATGACAGTCATCTGCCTTCCATGGTGTGTGTGATTTATTCTCGTATAATCAGGTCCACCATTGATTATACTGGAGTCAGCACTAGCTGTAATATCATTTTACAGTGCTGTAATAGGAGGAACTGCTGTCTTGAAATTTTGCAAGGAGGGACAAAGCTTTGTCTTCCCAATTGTCTTTTTGTTCAACATAATCTCGGTTTATGACTTATTAAGAGGTTATACAATTATTGGTAAAAAGTTGGTTTACTCCCTGTGTCAGTTAATCTTTCGATTAATTTTGGTGCTCTTGTCTGTGAAAATGTAAAGTTGAATCGCAAGCAACAGTGTTTTTGCTGGATACATAAGGCATTGTATTCTACTTCGTCAAATATCAATACTCTTCACGTCTTTGGTAGACTTCTAAATTTACTGCATTTTTAGAGTACACCATTAAAAAATCTTATCATACAGTAGGTATCTTTTTTCAGTCACAGAAAATTGAAATGGTCGCCCTTACTGGGGGGTAGTCTCGGTTGTATTTTCACTTGAAAAGTTTGCGGGAGCAGTGAGATCAGTCTGGGCCCAGCTCCATGTACTGTAGCTCTTGCACAATGCACTGTGAATGAGGGGTTGATTCGATCAGTTGGTGTCCTGCTGGGGTAAGACACTGCCAGTCTGTGTCGCAGCATTTTTCCGCACTGGGGAACTCCCATCAGATTACATCAGGCTTCTATCGGTACTTATTGTTGAATGGAATTATGCCCTTAAAGAAAATTACCTTGCCTGGCACTGTAGAATTTTTCACAGAACTCCTGGGTGAGCAGATGCTGCTTTGTCACTTTGTCACCAAATCTGGGGGTTTTCATGCAGTAGTCAGCAGGGGGAAGAGTAAATCCTAAAGGAAAATGCCTCAAACTATCAGCTTCATGGAATGGAACTATCAGCTTCATGGTGCACGGATTTTTGTTAAATTGACACGCGTCAGGTGAGGCACGGGCAATTTGGGGTCAGTGTTTTCTGCTTTCATACTGAGGGCCCTGCAGTTGCTGACTGCTGCAGCGGGTGTTAGATTCTCCTGTGGCCTCGAGGTTCCCAGTAAGCACTGTCCTCTCAGCCACTCAGATGAGGCAATAAAATCTTATAAGCTTTGCTGGAAGCACTGTAGGGTCTTGTGGTGTTTCACTGGGCATCTTGTATCTGTGGGTGGGGACGGTGTTTTGAGAAAGACAGACACAAGTGGAAGAGAATCCCCATCTCATCAATGTTTTTTAATTCTTTGTTGGAGGATTACTAGAAAAGCAACTTTGAATTATCGCCATAATGATTAAGTAATCATGGAAAAGAAAGACAGAATTCTGTCTTCTCCATTCCTGGTGTGTAGTCAATGTTTCTGAGCTCTGCTGCATTCAGTAGCTGTGATGCAGCCCTACAGTCTGTCTTCATTTGAGCTATAGCCATGATACAGTACTGCCAGGCTACATCAAGAGTAAGTTTATGAAGCCTGAATATGAGGCCACAATTTACTTCTTTTCCTTTAAAGAATCTACCAAAATGATTAATATCTTCAGTGAGGCACTGTCTGGGAGAGACTAGTTTCAAAATTTCAGATGAATATATTCTTTTTTCACAGTAATGTTTTGTGGACCGTCGCATGGAATTCTGGTTACCTAATGGAATATCTAAGACATGATTATAGCACAAGGTTTAATGAAAGGGAGGAAAAGATGTTTACAGTCTATTCAAGGAATTTTTCACCACGTGGAAAATAAAAAAAAACTTTAATCTTTTCTTTACGCATATGTTATGTCATTCATAGAGAAAGCATCTGTATTTTCTGCAAAGGAAAAAGTAATAGGTATATTCTATGCTGAAAAGAGAAGACAGAAAACACAACGGCTGTGGAGCCTCCTTCGGGTGTGAGCTTCAGGTGTAAGCTTGTAGGGGTTGTGAATTCGCTTTGTGTTGCTGTCAAGCACAGGTGTGGCCTCCTTTAGTGTTTTATGTCTTTTGTTTCTGTGTAGATTAAATTTGGTTGTGATCTCAAAGTACAAATGAATAAGGTTCCCAGAAAATCTGAGTAATTTACAGATCCTTAGCTGTTTTTCTCGTGTCCATAATACCCATAAGAGTGTCCATAAGAGAACGGGCTCTTTGTGTTTGTGCTAATAACCCTCAAAAACACATAGCACCTTCTTAAAGAACACTTGTAAACCTACAGTAAGTCACACAAATCACTTTTATTTCCTAAAATGTGCAATAGTGCATACCTTGGAAGGAATTATGTGATGTCGCAGCTTGTTGATGGGATGGATCAAAAGTATGTCTACAAAGCGACACGTCCGTTCGCTGTTGATGTGGCACCTGCTGTCTGTGCCTTTTCTATTGTAGTTAGATGCAATGCAGTAGTGAAATTCAGCAGTATAACCTGAGGAGTTGCTTTAGTTAAAGAATCATTTGCATTTAAGGCTGACAGATTTCACTACAGAATAAACGTCATATGTTTATAGTATGCAACACATGATTATCTATAACTGGCAATTTATTTGTGTTGCCAAAGGCTCTGGGGAGGAAGCCAGATTTGGATCCTAAGCATCAGTCAGCTTTCATACCCAGAAATCTGCTATAATGCCCAGAATTATGCCATTAATACATGCTGTCTTACAGGAAATGGCCTGAACCCCATAATTAAAGTCTTGTATTATTTGCATTGTGTTTACAAATGTTGCAAGCTTTTTTTCTCCAGAGGTGCCAGAAATATTATCAGATTGTTTAGATGTAACACAGTAATGTGTGTGAAACAACTTACAAACATCACTGCTACAGATTAAACAAAAACTAGTTGTACCCACTGTACGACTGGACACTGGACAGCAGGGTTGTGGAGTAGGTAGGAGGATACCAGGTAGGAGGTTGTACCCTTGAGCGAAGTACTTCACTCAGACTGTTCTAGGTAACTTCCGGCTGTATAAATGGATTTTCAGCGGGAACAAGTGAAAGTCCATTCCATGCTGGAAAGAGAAGAAAAGAAACACAACGTTTCAGCTGTGGAGCCTTCTTGAATGGATGCTCTCCATATTGTCATTGTAGACGTGAATTTGTTTCCAATTCCGATCTGTTGAAATGAAAGGATTAAATTGAGAAAATAATCTGCTAGAGCTATAGTTCTGATATTGTAATTGTTGTATCTTGAATGTGAAAGGCAGGCGGTGTGGTGGCACAGTGGTTGGCATGGCTGGGTTTATTGCTGCAGTGCTGTCTGTGTGGAGTGTGTATGTTCTTTCTGTGTTCACGTTCTCTCTGTGCTCTGGTTTCCTCCCACAGTGCAAAGCCATACTGCTAGGCTAAGTGCCTTCTGGGAAATCTAGCCGTGGTTGTGTGAGTGTCTGTGTAATTGTGTGTTTGCACTGTAATGGACTGGCACCCCGTGCTGGGTATCTTCTGCCTTGTGCCCTCTGCTTGCCAGCATAGTGACGAGCTTCCCTATGGCCAGGTATTAGATCAGGCAGTTAGGAAATAGATGGATGAAAGTAAAAGTAGCACACAAAAAACACCCAACAGTATAACAGTGTAATAATATATAACAATATAAGGAATGGCAATAGTATACAGTTCGCATACTCATTGCGTATTGTACCTGTATCGGAAAAGTAAAAATGCACAGCTCTTACTTTACAATTTGTACTTTGCTATACCCTTCCTTCTCAGTTGAATTAATATCATGTGGCATCTTGCCCTTTCTATATAAATTTCCAAAAACTATATAAGAAGATATTTAAAATTACTACTGCTGACAGAGTTCTGGGACTGATTACTCAATGGAGCACTGAATCTTAGTGGTGAGAAATCAGTTCTTCACCATTTCAGTACCCACAGTTTTACCTGTCAGACTGACAAGCTTCAGGCTTGGGTGCGCTATAATGGGTGTTACAAACACTTTTTAGGGAGATGGCAGTAGTGGTTTGTTCTTACCCAAGATCTTACCCAAGATGTACAGTTGAAAGTTAATTTAGAAGAACAGGTTTGTGTAACTAGGCCTTTTATAATAAAAGAAATGTAGAACTGAGTTCTTTTTCTGCGCTGAAATAATAATTAGCTTTGTGAGGGAAACTGTGACCTTTAGTTTGCTCTCATATGTAATGCTCTTAAAAGCGTGGTCTGCTTGATTGTGTGGGCCTGTTTTCTGTCTTGGATTGCAAATTTTAAGTAAGTCAGATTTATAACCTTACCTAAGAGTTTTGCCCTTAAAGGTTTACTGAATAATACCTAAAGCCCTGAGGCTCTCTCAACTTGCTCCTGAAAGTGCAGAGATGCATGACGCAAAGACGCATAAAAAAACTGCTTCATTTGAATGTCATTTTACGCCTTAAGCTATAAAACTGAATCAGCCTTCTGTCCCCTAAACAGCATTTTGTTCACTTTCAAAAGCAGAGGATTAATATAACATCGGATCTTAAAGTAGGCACACACTTTATATTCTAGATATGAATTAAATGTTAGATTAATGCTTGCTTACGTTTCTAATGTCGTCAGACCACCAAGGGGCACTGCTGTATATTACTGTTGAATCTTCCATTTTCTGACACGCGCTCCTCTTCCTCACTGTCCTGCAGTTTATTTCTTGGTGTGACAAAGGCTGTGACTTCACCCCACCACCCCTACCAGCTTTTGCATTGTTAGGTCTGAACAGAATGTGCTTTACTCTTTTTAAATAACACTGTGGCTTCATTAACCAACCAAAGAGCTGTTTGTCTATGTGGCAGGCCACATTCAACAAAATCCGGTTTCATTTAATTTTAACCATTTTAATGCAAAGGTGCATAGACAATTCTTTTATATAAAGTGGGTTGGATGTTGTAATTGGAAATTAAGCTTTCCATTTGTCTCTGTTTGCTCTTGTTTCCTCATTGCCAGTTCAGATGCGACATGTCAGATCACAACTTCACCAGCAGTTCATCTGTGAGAAGATGGCAAAGTACTCATTGGTTTGCAGGCCAGACAACCACACATGTCCTCATACTGCTCATGTAACAATGGCTTTCTTACAAGATGAGCCAGCTGAGCTTTCATGGTTTAACAGACTTGAGTACCATCCCATATTTACGGGATAAGTTAGGTTCCCTGGAGTTTGGCTTCTAGAGTTGAGAAATCACGAACAGCAACTTGCCACAAAAGCACTTGTCACAAACGTACACCTTGAGTGGCTTCCGGCAGTGTCCATAGATACTCCTAGTCTGTGACCCTCCTGTTATGACAAATTATAATCAGAATAATGACTTGACCTCTTGCCATTTCTCTTCAACAAAATGTCAGTGCATCTGCTGCCATTAAAGATGGTAGTTTTTCCTAATGACAGCTTTGTGAATTGGTTTCATTCATGAAAAGCGTTCGTATGAGGGGCAATGGAGAATGTGAAGAAAAGTGCGAGTGACCTTGTGCGAATGTGTCTTTGGAGAAGGAGAGCAGAGAAGAAGACAACAGAGCTGAGCCCTCCTGATGTGTTATTGACAGTTCCATCTGGCTTGTGGCTGACAACATGGCTTTGCCTCGGCAAAGCTCCATCAAGATTTCTGTTCAAAGGGATTAAAATGTTGCTCCAGGGAATTTAGCCCTGCTTATCTAGCAGCCTTAGTTTTTTTGTTATTAAAACTTGTAAAGATGTATGTTCAGAAATCAAACAGTATTCCCTCCCGTCATGACTTTACATATTAGAATTGTAAATTTCTGCCAGCTGGGGAGTGAGTTACTAATCAGAATCAATAGGAAGTGCGCGTGTCAGGACTCCCTGATGGAGGAGATTTTAAAGGCTGCAGCACACTGCCTTCTCTGTGCATGTGTTGGGGAGGGACAGCTTTGATACATTGTACTGTAAGGAGATCCACTAATTAAAATGCAGATGGCGAGCGAGCAAGTGCTGCGTAGGTAAAGTGGAGGCTGAATTTGTAACCCTACATGATTGCAAGTTTAAAACACCGGTCCTTCTGCATGGTTAGAAAGTGTAACAACATCTGGTAGGGACTGCGAGCTGTGGAGTGAAAGATCCCCTCTTACAGCAGCACCGGTCCCATGTGGTGTGGACACGCCGCATTTCTTCTTCAGCCTGGGCTGTGGGTTTGTGTGCTCATCGTTCTGCGGGATAGTGTCACAAATTCCATGTCATTGCCAAGTCCGTGACACCGGTAGACTTCCTGCACACAATTTTATAAGATGAAGTGAAGGGGATCTCATTTAAGGTGATAAAATCTGCCATTCTGTATATGGTCAAAGAACTTGAGGTATTGTTTTTCCATTTGATGTACTGCCCTTGATTGTTGCTTTTTTAAAGCTGCCTTCGGAACTGGTTCACACTTCTTTTCTGAAGATGGCAGCAGCAGAGTGCATTCTGAAGTTTGCCCAGATTGCTTGGCAGTGTAGCAGAAATGACTGTCTTGTCCCAGTACACTTTGGAGAGCAGTGTAAATCATCCTTTTGAATGGAAGTTTAATTGCTGCTCTGATGTCTAAGACTTTCTAGGACTTCGCCTTTGTTACTTTTCCGTAAAAATGTCTTTAGAAATTTCTTAATACTGTTTTTTAAAGTTGGGTTTTATTCAGCTTCCTCATGGCCACTTGCACCAGCATATGAGGGGTATCTTGTGTTGAAAAAGGAGGCTGTTCTGTTGTTTTGATCTGGTTCTGTATATAAGATTGAGCACCAGTGTAATATATATACTGTGTACTGTATATATTGTAAAATTCAGAAACTTTAACATCAAGAGAACATAGTGAAATAATTCCAATACATGTCTTACTTACTTTAGCTGTCTGGTTTGATGAATGTAGTAATCACATATGTTCTCTAATAATTGTGGCATAATTCATCTGGCAATTGGTAGCAGTTTCTAGTCTTTCCCCTCTCCCACCTTACGTAATAACCTCATCAAAATATCCCTGATGTTGCTGTAAATTATCTCATCCTACTACACCAACTCTGTGCCTTCCAGTGTCACTCTTATAAAGGTGGCACCTCTTTTTTAGCGTACAGTATGTTGATTGCAGTCCCTTACTGGGCCCCCTGATAAAATCACAGTTGTTTTCGCAATATCATCTGCGTTTATTTCTTTCTTCTCATCGTACGAACAGGCCAATAACAAGCCTGAGCTGGAGGCAGCTGTGTTCCTGGACTGGATGCGTCTGGAGCCGCAGTCGATGGTCTGGCTGCCCGTGCTGCACAGAGTCGCGGCGGCAGAGACCGCCAAACACCAGGCCAAGTGCAACATCTGCAAGGAGTGTCCTATCATCGGATTTAGGTAAGCCAGGACGCCGCACTGAAGACTGAACAGGATCACAACAGTTAGACTCTCCTTTCCTAAACCCTGCCAACAGCAGCCTCTAAAATTATTCAGATGCTTAATGCGCCACCACTGAAAGTTGATTCAGCATATAAAATTCAAGTGTACATCATGACTTTTTTTAAACAAAATCAGTGCTGGATATAAACCAAAAGCGTAACTGTGAAGAATGGTTTCAGGTGTTTACATGTCCTGTAAAAATGTTGAATTTCAATGCCATAAATGTGTCTTGGGAAATTATCTTATTGCACCAACCACTCCTGTCATCAGATCTGTTTTGAAGAGCTTTTATATTTTCTGGAATTGAAAGTGGCATAAGTGACTTGAAGGCTGGTAACTCTCTGCCGGATAGCGTATTTGTATGCTTGTGAAAGAGACAGCCTTGGCTTCACATGTGAGGGAGGAAAGCTCTTGGCTTCATCATGTTGGCTTAGAAATGAATTTCAAATCACCATAGTTTCTTTGGGAGCCTAATAGAACTGGTAAGTGTGTCTCTAGATTCCGTGCAGAGCTTATTGACCAAAAGCTGCCAGCACAGATTCTGAAGGGCGACTGATGTAAATCACAGATAATCTGCAGCACTCATTATCTTTAAGCACCTGTATCAATCTTAAATCAAAATTAAGTCTTTCTCTTTCCTTCTCTATAACACTGCCTAAGCTAGGGTAAGATCCTGTTCAGTTCTTGTGTAGGACTGGAACGTTTCCAAAGAAATATGCACTACAGAAGTTTAGTTTAGAGTTTCTTAACCTCCTTGAGTGGCTTGGTGTACACGACACTTTGCTGAACGTGGGCTAACCACTGACAGGTTAAATTCTGATTTGAGTTGAATGAAGAAACTACATTAGGGGAGACTGCATTATTCTTGCAGTCAAAAAGGGTAGGATTTTTTCTATCTGCATTTTAACCTGGGTTTCACAAATCAGATTGTTGTCAAATGATATAATCATATGAAATTCAATGCCACTGTTTGCTAAAATAAAAAAAAGAAAAATTAATATTCTGAATGTGAGGAAATTAACAACTCCCTCCCTATGCTCACTCATGTAAAAAGTTCAAATTGATCTTTCTTCTTCTTTAGGTACAGAAGTTTAAAGCACTTTAACTATGACATCTGCCAAAGCTGTTTCTTCTCTGGACGGATTGCAAAAGGTCATAAAATGCAGTACCCAATGGTTGAGTACTGCACACCGGTAAGCTGATGAATTTAACTGCACGATACTGTCATTCACCATTTATAACTCTGCTCTCATTAAATTACATTTTTACACCTAATGTCTGTCTCAGATACTGTTATAAAAAGCATAAATAGGAAGTCTTAAGCACAGAACAAGCAAGGTAGTGGTGGAATATATTCTGTCAGCAAAATATGCTGTCAACTTTGTGTAATGAGTGCTTGAGAAGATATTAAATATGCACGTTAACACAGCATAAAAACAGCCACACTGGAGGAAAAAAATAACAGATGTCATTTATTTTGAAATGAATAAACAGCCTTGTTTGTGTTGCGATAAACTCCTCCCAGGTGAATATGCTTCACGCCTCTTCAAAGATTTCTCATGCCCATGCGTGGTCTGAAGATGTAACATTCGGATTCGCTTATTTTATTTTGCAGAGCTACAGTCTGAACGCGGAGGTTTAATTTCCTAGTAGCCTGTTAACCCATATCAAATGGGATAATCTTTAAATTCCCAGGAATTCATTGGTGGTATTTATGTAGGTATACAAATGTGCTTTAATCTCTGGCAGACTTCGTGTCATCAGCACTCAGAGCAGTAATCCCAAAAGTTTAGTAATTGGAGCCATGTAAGCATGAGTAAATGGCATAATCTGAGTGTAAATCTGATTCTAGTAAATAAAAGTGCTAAATTAATGTTCTGTCCAATAAAGCAGGTCTCAGTGCCCAGGAATAATCAAGTGTTTATAGGTTTCAGAGATGATTTGACAGCAGGTGAACAGGCGGTTTGGAGACTGATGAGTGCATTTACTGTAGAATCACCATGTTTTTATGAGCCCACTATGGTGCTGAAGCATTAAGAGTTGTAAAGCAGGTTCATACCAGAGAGAAAATTGCAATAAGCTTTTAATCTGTAGATGCAACTATATATGTAGGGTCCAGTGCCCTTCTCTTGTGTGGAACTGTTCCTCTATTCCACGTTGAGGATCTGTACAATTGAGTTCTGCTGTCGTGTATTAAAACAGAATGAGGCATTAAGAGGTGTCGATGTTAATGTATTCTATTTGTTTGAATATTGCAGAAATATTTTGAAGATACATTGAGGATCTTTGCAGGGAAAATGGATTATTTGTAGGGCTATGTTCTATAAAGACAAAAGGAACTGCAATTCTGCCTTTACTGAATTACGTCTCTTATGTGAATAGCAAGATAGATTCGTTGAAAATGGACTGTAACATTTCCAATAAATCTATCCTGCTATTCATATAAGAAATGTAATTCCAGCTCAGAATGGCATGGTTTGCTTGAAGGCAACACTGGTTTCCTATATTGGACACAAATAACATCATAAATCAGCAGTATTCATTGTTTTAACACTGAGAAATTAAAACGTCCATGCCTTATGCCAGCATTGCGTTATTATGCATGTGAAATAGATGGGTCTAATTTTGCTCATTTTAACATGTCTTCAGTGATAGCTAACTCTGGATCATGAAGGATGGGATGTGTTGGAATAGATAATTCCAGAGTTTCAACCGCATGTCTTAAAAAAGAGCAGCTGCAAATATTCTTGATCCTTGTGTTCAAGGCTGGTAGGTCTTGGGTTAAGCCCCAGGACTTCAGTTTTGTTCTTTAATGAAAATAAAATACATACTCAAATTGCAATAATTTTCTGGCTCGTACTTTTAGAAGTGTCTGTTCCACAGATCCATTCCATATTACCATCTACTGAAGCGCTAAACAATCCAAACGACATCATTTCCCTCCTGCTTTTGTACTCTGTGGTTTCTCCAAGATGTGAGTTGCAGCATCAGCACAAAATAGATGGCTTCAGATTCTGAGTCCTGCTCAGCTCTTCCACCATGCTGACAAACGCAGATAAAGCCAGAGCTGTTTGTAGAGACCTGAGTCTTCTGTTTTACCAGAAAGAAGACGAAGAGAGCGTGGGATTTGAGTCTAGAAAGCTGACCTTAGGGCCCACCCTGTCCAGTCAGTGTTAGCAGTTGTTAATAAAACAGGGGACTGATTGTTCTAAGTTTGCTTTTCAGACCACTTCTGGGGAGGATGTGCGCGACTTTGCCAAGGTGTTGAAAAACAAGTTCAGAACAAAGAGATACTTTGCCAAGCACCCCCGAATGGGATATCTGCCCGTGCAGACAGTTTTGGAAGGAGACAACATGGAAACGTGAGTTAACACCGCAACACGATGACCTCTCCAGTCCCTCCAACCGAAATAAAATTCTTAGTGGGCTTTGTTTTTTTGGAACTTCCAAAGGGGCTCAGTTTTCATGTGTCTTTTCTGTTTCAGTTCCCCTCAAGAAAAGATGCAAGCTAACATCCAATTGTCACCATAATTACGGCAAAGGTTTTAATTTAACGTTATGAATATTTGTCAAAGCAATGGCTAGAAACAGAAAACCAAGCAAAAACACGCACATGCCTGAAATTGAGGCACAAAGACTTTTTTTCACATTGTTACTCTGTTTGAGCACAAGAGCCTGTATAAGTTTATTACTTGACATTTTCTGTATCAACAGGAAACACAAAAGTCTCCGCCTTTAATTCTAATACAGCCCAGGCATTATAAAATTTGTAGCTTAATAATGTCCAAAGTGTTATGTAGAAAAGCACATAATCGAACTTCTTTTAGAATCAGAATGTCTTTTAAAACAGCATGAAAATGCAAGTGAAATGAGTACTGGATGTTGAAATATCATCCATTCGACAAGAGGTTGTCTGAAGTAAAAAGTAAACTAACTGCTTGTTTTTTATGTTTGCTGTCATTCCATTTTTTTTTAAATTGAGGGAAATGAATGATTTTTCCTGGCTCTAGACATTGTCCCATCTTTGCCCCAGCCTGAACAGATATATACCTTCTGACCTGTGCTTCTTTTACATGAGATTTATCTACCAAATTAAACAAATCTGAAATTAGACTCAAAATATGTATTATACACATTGTATGCTTCTAAAATGGATGCATATCGAAGCCTTATTTAAAAGGTGAAACATTTGTACAGTTTCTAAGCTTCGCTTAGTCAAAAGCCCACATGTAAAAATGGTGGGAGTGAAATCTGTATTGCTCTCTTTCATCATCCAGATACTTTTTGCTGAGTGTCTTGAGATCCCTGAATAGATCCCTGTTATCTCTTTGAGATTAAGCAGAAAGCTCTAATGAGAGTCATCTCCCAAGTGCAGGAGTACCACTTCGTTCTTTTTCTGGGAAAGATGTGCAAATGGGAGACCAGGGTATTTTGGCAGATACATCTACTTACTCATTAAATCACCAAGTGTTGCTCACAAGATGATCAGCTTTTCTTTTACAGAAAAAAAATCCATAAGCTTCCTGCTCAGCATGGAATGGGTAATTCAGTTGACTCCCAATTTCTCACTGCCATCCCAAGACGTACTGTACATAACCTTTCTCAGTAAGCTTAATGAAAAACTCGTGCACATTAAAAAATAGAATTTAATAGAAAACATTCCCTTACAACTTCTTCAGTACACTGTAATACAACTTTTGAAAACAGGTAATAAAATGCACATGACTAATTGCTACACTAGACACATTTTGAAAGCCTGACCTCTATCAAAACTGTCCCAAACCATGAAACCGGAGTCATTGTGACTGATTGTAATGATTATCTTTTCAATTTCTTTTCAGTTTGCATGTTTTCCCACATTCCAGTAAACATTTTCAGGGCTGATTACATGTTGCAAGCAGGAAATGAGTTTTGCCATTCCTGTACATTTTTCAATAGACTAAACATTGACTAATACAAGTTAAATTGTATTTGAAATTGTATTCAAAAAAGAATTTGAATCGTTAATTTAGGAAGAATGCAAAGAATAGTGTGCACGGCAGGTCTTTAAATGTATATTTTTAAAGGCCCGTTAAATTTAGAAAGCTTTAAAAGGTCAGTTTTCATGCTCCATCCCCCTAGAAATGGGTTGCAATTGAGCTGCAGAAATACTGTAATGTTGTTATTTTCTGTAGCGTACATCGATCAAGGGTGCATGTTGTAGTTTTGTGATTAAATAGATTTAAGATTTACAGTATATTAGAATGGTGTCAATATTTAGTTTTTTTTAATAAGATTATGTCCTGTGATTCTGTAGCTTATTTTGAAGATGTTAATATTGAGAATTTCTTCTAACATAGCATACAGTATGCAACCTGTTCCCCTGTTTATAACTCTAATACCTTCCATTTTGGATTGTCTCATCAGTGTTCATGCAGTGTCTTTATATTAGTGAAAACAGTCTGAAACGTGGTCACTATCAGCATTTTTCTAGAAATGAAATTGCTGTTTGTTTTGAATTGAGTGTCTGATCAAGGATTGAACTCCAACTCCAATTCAAACCCCTGCTCCCACATAGTGCTTTCCTGGTAAGAGAACAGGATGGGCCTCTACTGTTTACTCTTTAGAGTGACTCCCGAGAGAGCAAACCCCTCACCATTTCTTTCTGAAATCTCTGATTTGGCAAGACGTGAGTGAGTGTGTGTGGGCTGTTGGAAGTGTGATACCATCTGTGCTGGGCTGAGGTATTAAAACACATTGAAGGTGCAGCTCCCGTGTCCCGCAGGATTGATCTTATGTAAGGGTACTCTTATGACAGAGGACAACATTCACGCATCAAGAAAAATTCATATTGGCAAACTGCCCTAGAAGGAAAATGAGATTGGTGAAATTTCCTCCCAAGCAGGCAATTGAACCTTAGCTTGTCTATCTTTACCTCCCCTCTTCCCTTTGGCTGCTGGTCATGACCATTCGCATTCTGCTCTTTTGATTTCGGTCCTTCTTGAAGTATTCTTCCGCTGGGTCTCTGCTGCCTCTGTCTTCATCTCCACATTTTTTGTCTTGCAGTCCTGTTACACTGATCAACTTCTGGCCTGTAGATTATGCGTGAGTACTCCCTTCTGCTGACCTGTGCAGCCGCTTTGCCCTACACAATTTTTTTTATTTATGTAACATGATTTTTTTTTCTTTCTTGAATTCACCTCGGCTTCCTCTCTGTGCTTCACAGCTTTGACTTGGAACCTATTCGGAAACTGGGCATTTATGCTCTCAAGTCGGCAACTGGCAAATTGGGTTAGAGACTGACTTTTGGTTCTGTGCTTTTTCTTCTGTATAGTGTGACCGACTCCTTTGCAGTTTTGTGGCAAAGTAAGGCAACTCATGCTTACTAAATCGGGAATATTTTTTATATACATTTAGTTTCTTTGTAATCTTCTGTAGGGTTAGAGGTCAGAGTAAATGCAAAAAAAACTAGTTGGTTTTTTTTGTATCAGTTGGAATTAGCTGTATTTGTTTTTCTTTTGTCAAAACATTTTGTTGGTAATCCTGACAATATTAATGTCTTTTTACAATTTCCATTGGACAAAATACTGGGCATTCTTTGAAGAAATTGCTGATTGCAGTGTTATTTTGTTACCTAACCTAATGGTGATGAAAATCACAGTTTAGGAATTGTTACCTATTCATAGTCAAAGTATTGAGGATTGAAGCTGTTAAATCATGCAGTGTAATTATTAATTACATCCAGAGCGAGGAACACTTTAATGCCATTGCTATGCTTACTGTAATAGAATGCAATCAGACTTCTGTCACCAAGGGTAATAGTTCACACACAAGTGCAAACAACTAATTGTTTTCTGTTATTCTTGACAACCAAGTCTTTAGTATTGGTTCAAACAAGTGTATAATCACTAGAGACTACTAGAATTAAATCAAATAACTTTCAATGTTGTTTTTGTGGACTCTCTGTGGTAGCTATGGTGATCTGTAGTTTTGTCCAATCGAAAGAGCCAATCTAAATTCTTCTGACCTAGGAAGAATATTTTTGTATCACACATAAGAAGTGCTGTACTGCCTGCAGCAATTTTCATAATAAAGCATTGGTCAGAATTTAAAAATGTTTACCCAACCTTAAATGGCTGTTGAAGTTGGTAATTAAAGAGCAAATTTCAGTCACATCATAGCTGACAACTTGCATGTAAACCTTGAGAATAGGGGATTTGAACCTGAGAAAGGGGAGTTCTCTTGCCATTTACAAGCCTTGTTTACAGTTTTAGGCACAATTACTTGTTAATTTAAGACATTCTAATAAAAAAAACAGGAAAACTGAAAAACCATTTTGACCTACTCATAGTGTATATTTATTTTGGGGAACTTTCTAGTCTAACATTGAATGATAACTGAATTAGGCTCTGTCAGAAATTGAAGTGTTAAACTGGGCCTGCAAACCAACCTAGCAACAGGATGTGGGAGTGGCGTAGTCAGAATCAGAACAGGCCTGTGTGAACGTGGCATCGGTAACTGTGTGGACACAAGCTCTTTTAACATTATTTCATTGCCATGACAACACAGGAGCTGCGGGAGTTGGTTATTATGAGCCCATTGAAAACAGAACAATGGAAGGGCCTGGTCTTAAAATCTCAAATGGGTCAAGCAGACCCAGATGTGGAGAGAAGCCTCAGTATTTATTTTTTTTTACTTTATACTTTCTACACATTTTCGGAGGTGCATTTATGCTTGTGTCCCATAGACTTAAAAATAGGTAAATTCAGAGATACTAAATCAAGGACCCGATGATGTCCCACAGACTGTTCTGGTTTAGTGATGCTTGAGTGTTTTTTGAAAATCTCCCACTCAAGTTGAATTCAAAAACAATGAAAGAGTGTGGCTTGTGCCTGTGACGTAAATATTTTTTGAGCCATTGTTTCATTTAAAAAATAGCAGCAGTTGCGGAACGAAACGGACCCCTTACTCTTCTCCCAGAGACCATCCAAAAAACATTAGACTGCTTAAGGAAAACAAAAGACAACAAGAAAAAAAGGGAGGGAAGACATACTTAGACAAAGAAAACGAAACCTGAGATCATCAGAGTTAGTTTATTGATAGATGTGTCCCAGCCTGTGAAGTTCTGATAGAGTGCTGAGCTGTGGACCTTTTGAGATGTAAGATACCATGTAAATAACCATCATAAACCATGTAAATAACAAAGCAAGAAAAAGAAACTTGGCGGTATCCAACTCTTCAGAATAGTCTTCCTCACAGCAGACCTAGGAAAAGGCCAACAAGCAGAGATTGAGAGAGAACTCATTTCCTTTTGTCCCTCGTGAAAGAAAATTTAGAGAAACATCATCATGCCTGCTAATCACAAGCAGTGGGCGATTCATATAACATGTGAATCATCTTCAGAAATTGAACACCACAGCCAAAACACCAATGAGAGCACACCCGTACCAGAGAGTAAAGGGTCAGCTAAATTTGTCATGTGAAGTAGATAACACTGATTGTCAGATGCAAGTCTTCCTTTGATGAAGCCTGTCTAAAAAAGGTGCATTAGGAATCAAGACACTGAGCCAAACATTTCTCACAGATCCTTGTGTCATATTTTAAAAGAGAGAATAGACAAAAACTGAAGCTCTCCTTAGGGTCCTTACATTTTTTCAAAAGAAGAGACTTCAATGCCACGTTCTGGTCCCTATGAAATGATTCAATCTATTTTGTTGTATCAGAAGAGTCAAGTTTGTCTCCATATCACAATCAGAAATTCTGATGACAAAGCATCCATTCAAGTTCATTCTTTTTTCAAGGATTTCAGAATTTATACCTGCTTCTCTAATGTAAGAGGTGCATCTAGTTCATTAGCCTGTTCAGGAGATAAATGCGATAATTCTAAGGAGCTAAAAAATATTATCCTTAATGGTTCAGTCTGCTTTGCTTCTGATGTGTAGAACTAACTGCTGTACTGTATCGTTCACTTGTTTTGGGTGAGAAATCACACGTTCTGTTGAGTCCTTCATCATATCCAGAGAGGTGAACTGTTCTGCTTATTTAAGAGCAAAGCTAGAAGTGTGCTCAAACGTTTTGCACACCGATAATAAAATTGCTTAGCATTATGTAGAAGAAATCCATCTTTTGGTCATGGATAGGCTTTTATGTTTACCCTTCAGAGAATGCAGTCTTTCATCTAAGTATTACAGAATCTTTGTCTCAGCTGTGATTCAGTAGATCAAATGTTTTACTCTAGTTTTCTGATTTGTTGCAGTATAGGTTTGTTCAGATTAGAGGCATAAGAAATTGTATTGCACATGGTAAAACATTTTGACAGTTCCATAGATTAGATTAGGCAATTAATGTGTCTCTGGTGACATGTTAATTGATAAAACATTCCTCTAACCCCTCTTCTAGCTGCTGCACAAACACTTCCCTTTAAAAAAAGTATTAATAAACCTCCAGTATTTAGCCCTTTCATTATCTTTAAGAAATTGAAACTATGCTACAGGAGCATGATCTGAAACAAATATTCTCTACTGCACACACATTTCTTGATATTACTAGAAATAGAAGTGCATTCTACTGAAGAATCTGTGCCATGCTGAAAATAGGTGTAATTCACCAATTGAGTATTTTTATAAGAATATGAGGTTGAAAATTAGATGTGACTAAAGGCATTTTAACCTTAACCCAAATTGGTCAGATGTGCCGAATGGCCTTCTGTTGTTTATAACCTTTGATATGTTTTAAAGTCAATTATACAACAGTAGTGCTCAGAAATTATAACCAAGCAGGAGAATCAGCAAACTGGATTTTTTATCCAGTCAAAAACATGCATCGAAATCATTTGGCGCATTTACAACTGCCAGACAGAACTCACTAACACATTATTCAGCTGCATTAGTGCATAATAAAACCTCCCTTCTGAAGTACTTCTCACAGAACAGACCTTTACGTTCAGTAGTCATTAACAAGAATAATCACTCTCCCTCGTTTTCTTGGAGCAGTGGGGGATGTAATCATTTGATGTTATTTTGGAAATGCACCACATCTTTAACAAGTGAGTTTTTTGCAAGCAAACAATGTCAACTTTTCTCCTAAATATCTATACAGACCCTGCGTTCCCTTAACAGGATTATTGATTTGAGCCCTGGAACACTACAGGAGTTAATAACTACACTGTGTGTAATTGAGGTGTACAACTGCAAGTCCAAATAAGCAAAAATAGACGAACCGTGGCTCAGCTCTTAGAAAATTCACAAACGCTCTGTGACAGTTACAGGTTACTTCCCATGTTGTGTGATGTAAATATTGATGTTTTTCTGGGGATTATCTTTTCTGCTTGCATGAAACCTGGTGCAATTTGAAATTCTTTTAAGAGATTGCCCCCACTACAAGTTTATTAATTGGCAGGGCTTCAAAAACAACAATTAATTAAGTCCATTTTAAAATTCATTAGCTGTTTTAGGACAAAGCATTTTAGAGGACATTTCCTCCAGGACCTTTCATGCTCTATTTGACTATTTTCCTATAAAAATCTGTTAGAAAATCTATTAGTGTGTGCAGTAACGTGCATTTGATTGCAATTACACAATTACAGAACAGAAAGGTGGTCTAGTCTGTACGGTCCGTAGAGAAAGTAACAATAATACAAAACATGGACAGGCTTTTTTTTACCTTCCGGTGCAGGATATAGTGCCATAAAGCAAGTAACACGTTTATTGTTTTTTTCTGTTTTTTTTTATAAAACACACATTACTTGGGAGAAGTAACTACTGATATCAAATCAATATACAGTAGATGTTCACCAGAGGTACCAGATAACTGGACTGCACTGTACTTTAAAATCCAGCATTCACCTCTGTGAAAAAAAAACCTTCCTCTTTGAATTCCAAAGGCCAGTGCGATGTTCCTCTGGGCCCCAAGTGAACTTTGGCAGCACTCAGATGTCAGTATGTGAGTTAGCAGAGTGCTGAACACAGCACTGAATAGCCAACCCACTGAAGTTACTCCAAGTGAATTTCCAGCCTCGAACGTGAGCGGACTTTTTTGTGTTCAGAAATGGATCAGCTCTTTCAAGCACAAATTCGTCTGTCGGTCAGTTTAGTATGTCACTGGTGCAATAGAACCACCCCCCCTTTTTTTAAATGGAACAAGATTCTAAATCCCATTTTTAAGAAAATAAATCTTAATCTTAATCTTCAGTTTAGTATTTAGAATTAGCCTAGCAGTATAAAATTATATGAGGCATTACAGATCCCTCCAGCTCCATACTGCAGTGGAAGTGTGACTGAAAATTCATCTGTAATTAATTTAGAGTGTGCCTCTTGACAGAGATGTTTTGATATTGATTAAGTATAGAGACATAATTAGAATAATGGTTATTAAGGTACAAGCAACATGGTATATGAACACATGCAAAATCAAAGATGCAAGTTGCTATACTGAGCATCAGAAGAAACTATATTCACTATATGCTTGCATCTCTTTAGATAGACCTTTGTTTTTTTCTGTTGATTAAATATTTTTGGTATCATTGTGATTAACCGATCAATCATGACTAGCATTGCTGCTTAAGCACTAAATAAGTGAGAGGGTTTATTGGAAAAAGGTGATGAGGATCTTTAACCTGATAAATGCCAAGTCTAGTGAAAATAAAGAAAACAAACACATAACAGGGGACCGATCTTGTCAGGTGAGAACACCTCAGGTGGACTTTCAAAAGGAGAAGCTGATTCTCCTTTTGGAGGTTTTGTGCAGACCACACTGGTCATTACCGTGGTAATCATTGGTATCATAGATAGTCTTAAGTGTATCACTCTGGGCAGGAGTGACTGGTCTCAATGTACCTCTGCTTCTAGTGACTGTTAGCAACTAGACTGTACAGCTCTGCATTGATAGCTAGCTGGCATTCTGACACAATAGCAGGATTGCATACATCCTCATGTAAATCGTACAACACTGGCCTTCTTGAGAGATGAGAAACTTGTCACAGTTGCCCTCAAATCTATTGCTCTCACTGGTGGCCATGTGCCTCATGCTACTAGGCTATGGCTTTTTCGGTAGACCCTGTGGGTCAACCCTAGTCATGACAAATGACAGCCAGCAGAATGAATTTATTTTCGTTATCTCTGTTCATTAAAATGTGCACCTCATACAGAAGTAATTGTCATTTTCCCTGATATTAGGTTTGTACATTTGTAGTAATAAGTGGTTGCTTTTCGTGCCCAGTATGGATTCAGTTTATTTAGAGAAAAGGGTAACGATAACCTTGAAATTTATTCATAATGCTATAAGGTGGAATGTTGCTGCCTCCAAGCTTGTCATTACAGAAGATTTCTGTCTTCCTTTTTCAGACCTACATCGTCCCCTCAGCTGTCACATGATGATACGCATTCAAGAATCGAGCATTATGCTAGCAGGTGAGCTGCATGTATTCGGTAAAAGTTCAGAAATGCTTTTAAAAAACAACCAGAAAAAAGGTCCGCTTAAAGTTTGAGATTCATGGGGCTCATATACATTCCAGTACAGGGGCTGTGTGTACACATCCACACGGGGGCAATTTAGAGACGCCAAGCCACCATGACTTTGAAGGCAGGGAGGAAAGCAGAGCCCCTGGAGAACATCCACACTACAGGCACCCCAGTCTGAAATCACACCAGGACCAGTGAGCTGTGAGGCATTAGTGCTAACTGCCATGTCATCATCGTGCTGCCCCACTCACACACTAGAAAATTAAAGTCTTAATTGTTTCTTTCTCAAGCGTTTCCTTTTGCCATAACTTGCCTTATAGACTGTCAGAGCAAATTGAGTTATTCAGGCTAGCCACAAGACTGCAGTTAAAATCATGTTTATTCATGCTGCACTCCTACAAACGCCACGCTAATTGTGCTGCTGAGCAGTTTATAAATTGCTTTCTCTCATAGATTACCAAGATGCATTATCAAAAAGTGCAGAATTGGTGGTTATGAAAAGATAATATGTTTAGCTTTTTTGTCAGAATAACACTTCAGTACCCTAGAGAGAATTTTAATGTTCTGTCCATTAAAATTTTAGTGACCAAAGCTGCAGTGCTTATCGCTGTATACAAGTAGAGAGCTACAGTGAGTTTTATCTGGAGGTTTCTGCTGCTGTTATTTTTAACATTAAACTGTCTCATCCTGAGGTGGGAACACAGATTACAACCCCTTAAACATAGTGATCAACACATGCTGTTGAGCTGCAGTCTCACAATTTCACAATGGGAAGCTATAGTGCAAGTATTCGCACAGTTTTTGAAGTGATTCTGTAACTCATTGTGTTTAAAAATCTAGTAAATGCATTACCTAATGCTGAGCAACAACAAAAACCCTTGGTATATCAGCATTTCATCTTTGATGTTGAAGTACCCAAGTTACCAAGCTTAAGAAGCACTGTACTCTTTATTTTAAAAATATTTGAATCTCATTAGTCAATACATTCCAGTAGGCACTGCCTTAATCCCTTTTTATTTCTTGTTTGAGGAGTTTGTACAGCATTGCCATTTTCTTCATGCAAAGACTGAGAAAAAGTGTAGAATTAGTGATGATGTTATGCAACAGAAATTCAGGGGAAGGTCAGATCCTAATCTCACCCACTTCCTCTCTCCTACATAATGTAAATATATCACTTAACTTCCCTTTTGTGCATCTCTCTCACACTCCTCCATCACATTATCTTCAACCTCGCAGCAGCACCCTGGCTCATTTCCTACAGAGAGGTGTGTGTGGGGGGCAGTCTGTCGTCCTCACCCTTATGGTTAGGCTTGGACAGGCAATTTATGCCAAATAAACCTGTGATACAATTTCGTCTCTCTGTCTCATTTATTAGGATCTGATCAGACTACTTAAAAAATCACTTCAGTGAATTGCTGTGCTGCATGTGGTAAATTATTTTTTGTACTCTCTCTGTGGATCCAATTATCCTTTACATGCTAAGGGCAGGGAAGGAATACTGCTCTCTCTCCAAAGCTGGATCTGTATGGGCAAGCAGACTGAGTTGTGCTCAACAGAGTTTTGTTGCCGTCTTAAAGCGGGGCAGTTCTCAAAACGAAATAAGTGTAGAGAGTTGAACATCAGGCATGTTTTTTTTTCTTATATGCAGAAAAGCGTTATTTATATAGATTTACCATTGTGCACTTGAAGCTAGCTGAATAATAAAAAAATAATAACTTTTGTATCTCAAATCATAAATGTATTTCCTTAAAAATAAAAAATAAAGGCCTAAAATAAAGTACATATAAACTATGTATTGAATTCTTGTAAGAAATAATAGCTAGAATTAATAATACTAGAAGTGTATCTTTATACTTATGATTTTGGGGGGTATTGGCACATACTGAACATAGCCAGGCCAGTCAAGTAGTCCTTAACTGCATTACAACTTTGTATGAACTAAGCTTTGCAGGATGGATTTTGCTTGAAGTCTGCTTCATCTCAGACTATGACTACGCAAATTAGGGTTATACTGAATAAAATTCCACAGATTTTTCAGAAATATGTGATCACTCCGCATTTTGACATCTGTTTTTATATTAAAGGGCTTCTACACGTACAAATGATCCATTTTCTCAGTCACTGTATCTTTAAAAGAAAGATTTGTGTCTTGCATTTCCTAAAGTGATTTATTCACAGAATATAAAGAAAGCTTCCCTGCTGTCCTGCCGGGCCAAATATTGCAATTATAAGATCAAAAAAGAGACTTTTATAACTTTTATATTTTTGTATTAAAATCTAGATTAAATTAGATCAAATTTTTAAAATAGAATATAAAAAGATAGGAAATTTGTACACGATTTAAAGAAATATTGTAGTTCTGATGACACGGTCCCGTGACATCATCCCCTGCAGCTTCTTCTCCACGAACATACAATAGAATCTCATGTGTGTTTAATTTATTACACTTGCTGTAGCCAGCAAAATTGGAGAAAAGTATTTACCAAGGACAGTTTATCCCAGGGTTTCAGTTAAAAGACATGAAATCATCATGCTTTGTCAGCAGTCTGTAGTCTAAGATCAAAGCCTGCTTGAAATGTCTTTCTTATTTTGCATGACTTGGATAGTTCATTATAAATTCATAACTCTTACTCATTAGCTGGCATACTTGATTTCTATGTTTTTCTGTTCATTTATTTAAAACACAAAACCAGAAAAAATACCTGGGAGCTGGAAGCTTGTTCCTGTCAAGACTGTCTAGACATAAACAGCCAAGAGCAAGCACATTGTTAGAGCAAGAGATTGTGGTTAAATGTGCTGTGAACTGTCATGGAAGTAGCCCTGTAAAAACGCACACAGACTAAAACTTGTTTTTTGTTCTTTTTTTCTTGTTTTTTTTGACACCTTACTCCAGCGTAGTAATCTAATCTTAAAAAAGGGCATTAGATCATCATGCTGGAATAAGATACTTCAGTCAAAGACTGTCTGGGGGAAAAGCACAGACCTAGAAGCCAAGAGCTCTCCTGCTGGTCCTCCAACCTCCAGCTTCCGGAACTTGTCCATTGCAGCATGCAGCTTTCGCCTTCAAAGTTAATCTGATCTGAATTTAAATGAGCCGATTTTGGCTAAATTGGTTAGGGCAGTAAATTGCAAAAAGATGCAAATTCAAAAGCTTTCTGTACCATTTAAAGTGTATGAGAAAGAAGAGTAGTTGTCCTTGAAATTCAAACTAGATGACTACCCCAGGCCTACCTTACAAATACAGCCCATTGTGAGCTCAAGCATGCGCTCAGCAGGTTGCTGTTTTTTTAGTTCCAGCCACAGAAGATTCATTTCTTCTTCGGGGGACAGAGTTAAAAGAAAAAAGACTGAAGATGACTTGTCTTTCTGAGCATCCGCCTGATGGTGTCAAAGAAGAGAAGCAGACACCTGCTTCCTTAAAACATGTTTGAAACCTTGCTTAGTTTCAAGAGTTGGGACCAGGCAAGACTGTATTCCTGAGTTCTCCCCAGTGTGGGTTGCAGTGGTATAATCTGAATTGGGTGTTCAACAGATTGGATGGAGAGTTGTTTGTGTGTGGAAGGAGCTCACTCCCAAGGTTTTCTCTCAGTTGACAAACATCCTTCAATTTTGAATCTTCACTTACTCTGTGCGCACACCATGTTATTTTAGAACGTTTCTCTTGCCCATTTAAACATGCTGTTCACTTCTCATTGTTTGTAACATGTCTTTTGTTTTGCTTCCGATACCAACAGGCTAGCAGAAATGGAGAACCGAAATGGATCTTATCTCAACGACAGCATCTCACCCAATGAAAGCATGTAGGTTCTGATGCCACTCTTTGCTTCTTTTTTCTGCTGGAATTGTGTTTGTGTGCCTATGCATGGTTTCCCCAAATATGGCTATACATTGATGTGTGTGTTTTTACCACAACTACATATATTTTCCATATATACACTTGCACAGTAATACTGTACCTACTTATCTTAAGATACTGTTCTGCAATGACTGTTGTCCATACTTGACCTCATTACCTGCTGTTGGTGTACAGTCAGACAAATAGAGCAAGATTTATTTTACAGGAGATAAAACTATAAGATGAGACTTATTTTCAGTTCCATCTTTGTTTCTTTCTGAAGAAACTTAGGAGCAATGCAACAGACAAATCGGCCTGCGGTGAATACCCAGCCGAGAGCCGAGCCTGACATTTGACTTGGGAATAAATGTACCAGTCACCACCAGAGATTCAGTAGTTCACTAAGTGGCACAGCAAGCCCCCCGGCAACCTGTACTCCCCTGCCTGTCTCCAGTCTGCACAGCAGACTGCGTCTTCCAGACTTTAACATCTTACAGCACCTGCTCGGCACCGGGAGAAAACCAGTGCTGCAGAAAAGCTTTGCGTTGGGAGGTCCCGTGGTTTTATTTTATATTATAGTTCTGATACAGTATTTTTTTTCTACAATAAATGATAAAAATAAAAATGCATAGGAAGCATTTTATAGGAAATATATTTTTTTTGTCAGGATTCGATGTTGATTAAAGAACGATTAAAACAATTAAAGATTGTTCATTTTTTTTAAATCTCAGTTATACTAATGAAAAATAATTTGAGAATTGTTTTTATAAAGATTTCATAAAAGTGTTCAAAGTACGGGCATGAATCTGTTATTTTTTTTTATTAAACGCACAGTTCACTTACTTTGTCATATTATAAAGAGCAAGCGTGTAGGAAATGGGTTTGGCCCAGTAGGTCAAGCTTGTCTTTATTGTAATCAAACAGGAAAAAAAAAGTTTTAATTGCAAAGGAGCACGAGTATCGCAGAGGTGACCGTCAAGTGAAATAATGTGTAGCTCTACCTAAGTGACCAAGCAGCTTTCAAAGCTATGTATGCATACAATACAATCCCAATTTTATTGAATTATTACATTTGATTATAGTTCATTCTTCATTTCATTGGCTGGAGCAGAAATATTTTCACTGCAAAGTGAAACGCTGTCTACCCTCATAAAAATGCAGAGTAAAAGACCCCTGCTTTTAATTATCTCACAAAATACTTTAAAGCCGGATCAAAGATGCATTTTATTGTTTCTGCACAACCCATCCTAACATATTACATACAGTTAAATAAAAAATATTGACTTGATATATTTGTATATCCCGAATCCTGATATATCAAAAGTGGTTGCATACGAAGTCGTTTGTTTGTTAGAGCTGGAGCTCCTACCTGCAGCTCAATCTTCGATGGTGTCTGCAATTCAACTTGTTAGACAGTGAGAATCTGAAAGATTCCTATATAATGTGTCTTCACGGGGAATTTTGGAGGCTCAATGGAATTCATCCCCTGGCACAGCAAAGTGCTTTCTCTAGCAATATTAAAGGAATGGGGAGCACTACAATATCAATCTTTGGCTTTAAGTATGTTCACACTTAAAACAAACCCTGTTTGTTTAAACATTCTAGGCCAGTCTAGCACAACTGCTGGCTTTTGAGGTGAGCGGGGAGAGGACCATATCTTTATCAATGTCTCGTTATCAACACCAATTACCCCCTGAGGACAAAACGAGGTGATTAAAGTCTCGATTGGTGTGCTCAACCCCTTCCTGTCATTGCAGCGATGATGAACATTTGCTGATCCAGCATTACTGCCAAAGCCTGAACCAGGAGTCCCCGCTGAGCCAGCCCCGCAGCCCGGCGCAGATCCTCATCTCCCTGGAGGGCGAGGAGAGGGGCGAGCTCGAGAGGGTCCTCAGCGACCTGGAGGAGGAGAACAAGTCAGTGACCCGCGGTTTTCCCGCCGCCGGGGGGCTGAGCGGCTCAGTGACCCAGAGTGTGGTCCTTCTCATCCAGGAAGGGTCACTGAGGAGCTCAGGATGCTGAAGGGGGGGTGGGGGGGGGGGGTAGGGAATCTCCGCTTCATTCATTTGAATGCTCGGCCTCCTGTCTCCTACTGCGATTTTATTGGGGACCAATCTCCACACACGCGATGCTAATTGAAATCTGTTAGTGGTGGTGCTTCAAGTTGCTTGAGTACATCCAAGCAAAGCGTGATGTAGTTAAACAAATCTCTTCGGCACAGTACAAGAATATTACAAGAGTTTTCTTAATTGAATCCCAAAGAAGAATATAATTGCTCACGTACGCCATGAAGATTCTGGACCTTTAAAACAATATGGACATAAGTATCCGACAATACATAATTAGTATTATATTTTTGAAAGTGTAATCTTGTAAATGCCTTTGCCACAATTAGAAAGCTGTCTTTCACAGCTCATTAAGAAGAGAATTTGGGGGCTGAAATAGGAAAAGCAGTATTCTGAAATACTTCTATAAAGCTGTTCACAAGTATTTAAATTTGATTTGTAATCTTAGAATTAAAAAGAAGATTTTAAAGACTTCCAAGATACCGTCCAGATCAAAAATAAGTAATATAAGAAATTATTAGAATTTGATAGAGACTGTTGTAATTCACATACAAAGATGTTTTCTAATGCTATAGTGCATCTAAATACAAAAAATGCCTTAAATGCTGTGTTGAGCCAGTGGATATGTGTTGTATGTTAATTGTGACTTTTAAACAACGTCTCCTGTATAACTTTCTATGAGTTGTTTAATAAAATAACTATATTCTTTCACAGTCAAAAAATAAATACATGAAACTCCTGAATTAATTTCCTAGGCTAAATATTTCTTGTCCAAATATATGTCAAATATCCCACATTAGCAAAAAAAATCAACTTACCAAAGTGGGCTGAAAGGGCATGTCTTTTCAGTCTGAATAAAGCATTTGCCTCAGACAGTACATACAGACAATAATAATTAATAATTGCTTCCACTTGTATAGCGCTTTTCTGGACACTTCACTCAAAGCCTTTACAAGTAACGGGGATCCCCTCCACCACTGCCAGTGTGCAGCCCCACCTGTAGATGACTAGATGGCAGAGTGCACAAGTACTCTCCCCACACACCAGCTCTCAGTGGGGAGGAGAACAGAGTGCTGAAGCCAGTTCAGAGATGGGGATTATTAGGAGGCCATGATTAGTAAAGGCCAGTGGGAAGTTTGGCCAGGACGCTGGGGTAACACCTCTACTCTTTGCGAGAAATGCCCTGGGATTTTTAATAACCACAGAGAGTCAGGACCTCGGTTTTCATGCGAAGGACAGCGCCTTTATTACACTATAGTGGAGATGTGTATACTGTACAATGTATGCATTGCTGTTTCCTGCTCTCCCCAACTCTCTCTCTCTCTCTTTCTCTCTCTCTCTCTTCCCCAGGAGTCTGCAGGCAGAGTACGACCGGCTGAAGCAGGCTCATGACCACAAGGGGCTGTCCCCTCTGCCCTCGCCCCCGGAGATGCTGCCCGTATCGCCCCAGAGTCCCCGAGATGCGGAGCTCATCGCCGAGGCCAAACTCCTGCGGCAGCACAAAGGACGCCTGGAGGCCAGGATGCAGATTTTGGAAGATCACAACAAGCAGCTAGAGTCCCAGCTCCACAGACTGAGACAACTGCTGGAACAGGTAAGCCTGTACCACCAGGCTGTCTTAAACAACACGGTAGCTGTCCCTGTGTTTCCACTGCTTAGACATCAACCCATAAGCTCATACTGTGTTTGAGTTTACTAGTATTCGTGACTTTACCCAGGTAAGGTACAAGTCATCAGCTAGTCCTTGAATTCTGGCGGATTAGCACCCAGAACTTCAAATTGCAGCTGGGACACCATGCTGAGAAAAACTAACCCAAGATGCATAAGTAATCGCTGGTCTCATTTCAACCTGCTTTTCATGTCCAAACATTTTCAGCATGGAGAGCAGCAATTATCTGCTGTTAAGACCCTGTTCAGTCGGTGTTCAGGCTGCTTCGGTACACTGAACAGACCTCATCAAGGATGATAATGATATATTGATAGCTTCAGGCTTGGGTGCTCTCTATTGTTGCTTGGCAGGAAAGTGTACTTGTTCGGTTGGTCTCCTCTGGTGTCCCCCAGAGCTTCAAACTAGGACTCCTCCTGCTAAAGATATCTATGTTTTGCACTTCACCACATGTGTTGATGTCATGCTGTGAATTGTCACCTTTGCGCTGATGATTCGAAGATTTACTCGCAAACCACACCTGACGTGAAAGTAATTTCTCTTGATTTACAGTATTTAGGAACATTTTGCACAAACCCCAGAATGGTCAGACCTCAGCAGGAACAGCTGTGACAAGGTCTTCTTCTGGTGAACACATAGCCACTTTTTCTGAAAACCCCTGTGTTGACTCCCGTACCCTGTTGACTTTCACGTAGATTCACAGTATATCGCTCTCGACTTGTAAGACCATGAAGGGAGTCGCTCCCCTTCACACGTCTGACCTACTGAAATCCCTCGCCACCAGTCCTGTCCATCCTCCAGTCCTGTGACAGTGGTCTCTTACTCGGCTCTTGAACATGCCTACAGACTGCGTGATACGGAAGACTAGTTCATCTGTAGGTTCTGCTATGCACTTTGAGAATATCCTTACCTATGAAATCAGGAATTCTGAGTATCAGTTCTGAGTTTCCAAATTTCGCCTTAAAACGTCCTTGTTTGAACTGGTGTTCTAAAAGTTTTTATTATGTATATTAATATATATGTACGTTGAGGAATTACGTCTTATTCCCTTATTTTGTGTTTTAGTTTTTCTTCTGAGCTTTTTATAATTGTACAACACTTTTGATATAATTTTTATTAAAGTCACTTCATAAAATTGTTTTGTTGATGTTCTTTCAACTGGTAGTACTACCACCATTACTACTATATCTGCTAACTAACTGAGTAGGGCAGTTAGTACTTCAGGAATCATCTGGTGGACGACTGGTCCCCTGAGGATAGTACACAGATCTTGTCACCCCAGCTCTCAAACCATCTAGCTTTTTCTGCGAGCTGGGTGTAAACTGCGGTCTTTGATTCTGCTGCTCAAATTGAGTCATTGTGAGGTTTATTCAGCCATCCTTTTGGCTCTGTGCCACTGCAGATCCATTGCTGAGCTTTCTAGAGTTCTATATCACTTCTAGGCCAGGACCAGTAAATCTGTGCAGTATCTTGATGTCCAACCCGCAGCAAAAATGTCGGACCCAGTACTGAGAAGCGAACAGAAGAACAATGCGACAATGTGATTTCAAACACAATAGCAGAACAGTGTGTGATTTTGGGAAGTAATGTGCGCTTTATGGGGGCGGTGCGGTGGCTCTGTGGCTAAAGATCTGCGCCTGTGGCCAGAAGGTTGCCGGTTCGAATCCCGCGGCTGGCAGAGGAATCCTACTCCGTTGGGACCCCTCTTAACCCAAACTGCTCCGGGGGCACCGTATAAATGGCTGACCCTGATCTCTGACCCCCAGCTCCTCTCCCTGTCTGTGGTGTCTCATGGAGAGCAAGCTGGGGTCTGCGAGAAAAGTTTCCTAATGCAAGAAATTGTACATGGCCAATAAAGTGCTCTTCTCCTTGTATCACAGAGCCCCAGTCAGCGGCTCCCTACTGCACATGATAACGCTGCAGTTCTCTGTTACATTTTACGGTACCAAAAGGAAAAGAGCAAGGAGAGCGCACCTTCAACAGCTCCTGCTTGTCTCGTTCCAGCCCCAGGCAGAGGCCAAGGTGAACGGCACCACCGTCTCGTCGCCGTCTACCTCCTCGCAGCGCTCGGACAGCAGCCAGCCCATGCTGGTCCGCGTCGTCGGCAGCCAGACCACAGACACCATGGGTAAGACGGGAGCGGGCTCGCCGGGTTTGGCGTCTTCCCCCACCACATTCTGACACCTGCACCCGCACGCCCCCCTCAGAAACAATAAGCCTGCCGCCGATACTTCTTCATCAGCCTAAATGAGCTGAGTCTGAGGCTCTGTGCACCGGTGAAGCTTTCAGAAAGCCAGTCCGTACGAGAGGTCTCCTACGCCTTTTGTCTAAAATAATGTATCGTGAGATAGGGTGATTGATTTTTTTTTTTTAAGCCAGAGCACATTTGGTTTAATTGCATGAAAAGAAGCTTGAAAGAGAAACTGGGAAAACAATCCCTGTGGAAAGTGCATTCCTGTCATCAGTGCTGCACACTTGTGCTTAAGCCAGAAACACCGCTGTGCTTTTCGTCTTTTTATCTGAGAGCACAGGGAGGTTGACAGGTGGTATATTGTGTCTGTTCTGATTAAGGTAACTAATTATGTAACCCCTCTAATACAGAAAATGAAAAGCAGGCAAAACTATAATTAAGTATGATTTAGTTCAGTGATCTAAAGAAATGCAATTTGGGGGCCTGCTAATTTTATGATTTTTCTTTAATTACTACTTGGTGCCTGAGGTTTTTTAACCCTAAAGTTTGAACTTCACATGCTGAGCTGAAGAAAAAAAAATTAAACTTCTACATTTGGCTGTTTTTTTTTCACTACACAGTTCATTACACTCCAAGAATAGAATTGTGAATATCATTACAAATATTAAACTACTTTTTATTCTGACTGACGTATAATGTAGGAATAAATTTGTATGTAACATTTTAATTAAAGTCGTTAAATATTTAACTACTTTAAATACTGATAAACAAATCAGTTTAATCAGTGATAGCCATTGATTAACCCCAAAGGATCTGGTGTTTTCTGAGACTGGAGAGCTCACTTAATCTGCGGTTTAAGTTTAAATTTTAAATTTTCAGATTTGACTTATGGTATTTTCAATGGAGTTTTTAATGAAAGTTCGGGAGGAATGAAGGCAGCCGCGCTCATTCGACACAGCTGCCGCAATTCTCACTAATCCTGACGTAAGCAACCGGTCTCCATAAATATCAAATGTCACTCTCTCCTCTTCCTCGTTCGTTTTCTGGATCCCTCCTCCACCCCCTCTCCACCTTTGCAGCTACCCCATTGGTCGCATGGGGGTCCTATCCTCCCCGTCCGACGGCCGGGAGGTTGGCCCTCAGCCAAGCGGGTTACGCCAAATCTCCACATCACAATAAACGATTCTAATTTCTCCCAAGCTTTCGGCTGCCGTCATTCCTCGTGAAGTCAGATATATTCTTTTAGGGGCTGTAATTTACAATAGAGGCAGTTAATGAAAATCTTTCAGTTCTTTTGTTAATGTTAAAAAAAATGATTTAATTATTTTCAGAAATTGCAATTCAAGACTGCATTTTCTTACAGGGAATAAATGAACTAAGACTAACTACTGTCTGTAGTTTTTTTTTAGCTTTTTAGGGTTTATCAAATATCCAGAAGCTTTTTCTAAGTTCAAAGTAAAAAAAGATGTATGAAAGATCACATTTACAGTTTCCTTGTATAAAATAGATATATGGTTTACCCTGTGCTTCTTTGCTAAGAATCAGGCAAAGGCTGTGATAATCTGCTTAACATATTCAGTCAAGCCCCTTTGATTTTTTTAACTTTCAAATCCCAGAGCCGTCCTTTAAAATTTGTTGCATGATATCATGTAGTCATCATTGACAACAGTCGGATTTTTATATCAAGCTGATGCAGAACTGCTGGTTCAGTGCTGAGTTTAGTTAGCAGAGTAAATGAAATCTGTTTGATTGTACCAGTTTGATGGTTTGCTGGCACACTGCACTGGCTTTCATCTGCTGCAGTATTTACATGTCCCTCTTTTTCAGCACATGGGAAGTTTAAAAATACAAAAGCAAAGCAGTGTCTCATCTCAGTGCTAGGGTTGATGCTAGCAGTTTTCAATCTAATACCTGCAGAATTCTGGCACTTTTACATAATAAATAATCCTTGCATTTAAATAGCGCTTTTCTGGACACTCCACTCCAAAGTGCTTTAGGACTCCCCTCCACCACCACCAGTGTGCAGCCCCACCTGGATGATGCACCAGTACACTCCCCACACACCAGCTCTCAGTGGGGAGGAGAACAGGGTGATGAAGCCAGTTCAGAGATGGGGATTATTAGGAGGCCATGATTGGTAAGGGCCAGGGGGAAATTTGCTTAGGACACCAAGTAGAGTAGCCCTGGGTTTTTTAATGACCATGGCGAGTCACAAACAGCAGGGTGAGTACTTCCTACAGGCTCCACTAACACCTTGTTCCAGCAGGTGCCTTAGTTTCCCCATCCAGGTACTGACCAGGCTCTCACACCTGTTTAGCCTCAGTGGATTGTAGTCAGTCTGTGCATATGACAAATAAACTGAACTGAGCTAGATATGGGCCATCCATCCATTGTCTAACTGCTTTCTCCAATACAGGGTTGCAGGGGAGCCAGAGCCTTGGTGGTCTATTCCATTTATCAAATGAGTTTTTGTTGTGTATATTAATGAAAGTCATCCCCTTGAGGGAAACAGAAGTGCTGTCTGACCCTCGTGTAGGTTCTCTCATTGACAAATTTCCCTTGGCTCATCGCTGGCTGCATTTGGAGGAAACTAAAACAAGAAGGCGAGATACATACCATCACCATATTTTTTTCAAAATGTGCGGCTAAGGATCTGCGCCTGTGGCTGGTTCGAATCTCACGGCCAGCAAAGGAATCCTACTCTGTTGGGCCCCTGAGCAAGGCCCTGAACCCCAACTGCTCCAGGGGCTGACCCTGCGCTCTGACCCCAAGCCTCTCTCCCTGTCTGTGAGTCTCATGGAGAGCAAGCTGGGGTATGTGAAAAGACAAATTCCTAATACAAGAAATTGTATATGGCCAATAAAGTGATCTTCAGATGATTACAGCAGCCATATCACTCTTCGACTCACAACTGGCAACCCACTGAAGCTCAGCAGGTGTGAGCCTGGTCAGTACGTGGATGGGAGACCTCCTGGGAAAAACTAAGGTTGCTGCTGGAAGAGGTGTTAGTGGGGCCAGAAGGGGGCGCTCACCCTGTGGTCCGTGTGGGTCCTAATGCCCCAGTATAGTGAGGGGGACACTCTACTGTAAAAATTTGCTGTCCTTTGGGTGAGATGTCAAACCGAGGTCCTGACTCTCTGTGGTCATTAAAAATCCCAGGGCATTTCTTGAAAAGAGTAGGGGTGTAACTCCAAATTTCCCATTGGCCCTTCCCAATCATGGCCTCCTAATAATCCCCATCTATGAATTGGCTTCATCACTCTGCTCTCCTCCCCACTGAGAGCTGATGTGTGGTGAGCGTTCTGGCGCACTATGGCTGCCGTCGCATCATCCAGGTGGATGATGCACATTGGTGGTGGTGGAGGGGAGCCCCCATTACCTGTAAAGTGCTGTGAGTGGAGTGTCCAGAAAAGCGCTATATAAGTGTAAGCAATTATTATTAGTAGTACTTCTTCTTGGAAACAGTCCAGTGGGTTATTCCTTGAGACACTGAGAGACCACTCGTGAGCTGTACTGTGGGCTGCAGGAGAATTTGTGATGCAAAGCTAACAGAGACTGAAAGAATGACAAACCCCTGTTTATTGTTGTTGTTGTTGTTGTTGTTTAACAAATTGCATATTGGATTGAGTAATTTAACTCAATTAGATCATTTTTACGAAGTCTTGAGGGTTTTCAACTTTTCTTATTTTGGAAATCCATTCATCCATAGCACAATGTCTGTGGGGCATGCAGCAGAAAACAAAGTACCCTTGGATTCAGAACAACATTTTTTTTCATTAAGACATCGAGAAACCAGGCATCTGTGTGATGTGTGTTTATTTTTCCTCTTAATTGTGTGATAAATGCTATTGCAGCCAAAGGATTTGTGATTTTTTAAGAAGGATTTAAAGTGTTTTGTCATGGATATGTATACCCTCTTGTGGCTGCAGATTTAAGTGAATTCTTCTGTGTTGTAGATTCGTGCTGTTGAATTTTAATAGGAATGGACTTGCCTAATGTACAGGCTTTAGATACTGTTTTTTTGAAGAGGTGAGGAAATAACAGTTGGCTTTTGTGTTAACTGGTCGTAATTAAATGACCTTTTCTCATAATGAAACCACTGTACAGTAGTAAAAAGTTTGACCTGGCCAAGATTACCTTGACATTTTATAGTTTATCAGCTGGAAACCTGTCATTATGGTTTTCGTTTAAAAAAACACTTTCATCAAGACATCAAAATACCTACTAAAGAGGTCATGACGTGTCCTTAAGTTGCTTTGTACATATTTACACATGGAGGGCTCAGCTCCAGCTTCCTCACTCATCTGTCACACCGGTACTTCAGTGGGCACTCTGGCAACTGGGTGTGTCCCAGCTCCTGTCCAGGCCTGCAGATGGATCATCATGGCCTGCAGATGGATTTGCCGACCACCTGAACAGCTGCTGACCCACACATTAACAGTTCTCACAGCCGCAAGCATGCTGCATTTGCACTAAAGGTAATGAGTTGTAGGCTGTTGATTGATTTATTTTTTTTAATTGATGTCTATTTTAAGGCGAAGACGATCTTTTGAGTCCATCTCAAGATCCAAGCACAGGTCTGGAGGAGGTGATGGAACAGCTCAACAACTCTTTCCCCACCAACCAAGGTGAGATGCGCTTCAGACAGTCAGTTTTTCTAAGGTGTTACACTACCCTTCCTAAAGGAAAATTAAACCTCTTAAACTTTCTGTCTAGACAATGCTTGCCCTCTCGGTTAATCATACAGTGCCTTTTCTGTAGTCTTTGCCTTGAAGCAGTGTGAAGATCACGCAAGTTGCAAGTTATAATTCTATAAGATACAGTACCTGTATAGCATTCACAATTTCAAAAGCTGTAATGCTGAGATGGCCTTGTTTTCCCAAAAGACGACTTCCACAAAGCAATTATCATCTTGCTTATAAGACATACACTATCTAGTTGATTTTGGTCGCCTAAATCACCTGAGTTCCTCCAACGTTGTTTATATTCCATATCAACACTTTGCAAAACCGGTGGTTTTAAGTCAAATAGGTTTGACATAATACTCCGATGGGGATCTCCGATGAGAAAAACCTGAAATTATCTTCCATTACCAGGATTAACCTTAATATTGCAACACTTCACTTTCTCACTTGTTTTTTTATAGTTTCTCATTATCGAGACAATTGATGTCAATGCATTGTGGGCTTTCAGATAAGTAACTCATTCTTTGCTTGAAACATACCTTAAGGAAAGACAGTACAATTTCCTTTAGCCAAATCAGTTACAAGCTTGGAGTCATGGAATAGATGTTTCTGTTATACGAGGAAAGAACAGCTGTTTGGATTTTCCACTGTATTTAAGAAACTTAAAAGCATTTATTCTTGCAGAAACACCTGTTGTGTTAAATCACTCTTCAGCAGACTGTATTTTCAGCCTTCTTCTCTCAGAGGAGATCTCAAATCCCTGTTTTGCTTTCACATCGAGCAGATGCCAAGCGTTTTCTGCAAAGACTGGGGGTCTTATAAGGAGCTGGACTCTTCACAAGTGTTCAGCCCTCGTGATTCTCTGTGCTTTGGAGTAAAGAAGGAAGCTGTGTTAAACTTTGATTTAGCCTTGCTTTGGTTCAGGGTGCAATCCACAGCAGTATAAGCTCCATATCACAGCTGTTGTGCTAATTCAGAGCAGATGTGGAAGTCAGAAGGTCTGACACTTGAAGGAAATGTTCATGTAAAAAGCCACCAGCGGGTTTACTTTACACTTGTAATTGGCCGTGGTTTCATAAGCCTTAAAAAAATAAACAAGCAATACAGCTGAGCTGTAAAAACCAGCAGCTCCCTTGTGCTGACTGGTTAATAAATTGTGGCTGGTTTTTTGCTGAAAACTGGAAACAGACCAAAATAGAAGCAGCTTTTTTTGTTTTTCTCCAGGTGGCCGTCCCCATAAATGTCTTTGCTTTGTAGAAATAAATGAAATGCATACCCCCTCTACTGTTCAGACATTATGCTGACAACCAGTTAAGTAACAGAGAGCCTTTCTCCCCGTTTCAGGGAAATTCAATCAGAGATTGTGATTTTACTTATCAGTAGATTGACACTGCAAACACAGAGTACAGGCTCTGAAGATTTCTGTATTCATTAGGGAAGAAGGTGGAACAATAAAATGTTACAATATTCAAACTATTAGATATTGGCACAGTCGCTTTTTTCAAAATTTAAATTGATGTCCTCTTGAAAGTACTGTTGACACCAATGTTTTGTCTTTGATCTGCATTGCACTGTATGAAGCATTTTATAAAATAAATGTCATATCTGAAAAGAAACAAAATTGTTAGCATCTGCAGAAGAGCTTCATTGAGTTGTACAGCACAGAGATTTTAATGGGGCTCTTAAAAACTGCACTTTGTTTTGTGTGTGTAGCACTAATTTGTTAATCTAGCAATAAAGAGCAATACTTTACAATGTACATTATAGTGTGAAGTTCTCCCATTTTGCTTGATTACTGTTTAGATGCATACTGGGGTTGTTTTGAGCTTTTTGTCCCAATCAGGCACTTCAGGTTTTAAAACCATATAGCAGTTTTATAATAATGAGACACTTATATAGCATTTTGCAAGACACTCCACTCAAAGAGCTTTACAGGTAATGTGGACTTCTCTCCATCACCACCGATATGTAGCCCCACCTGCATGATGCGATGGCAGCCAGAGTGTACCAGTCGGCTCATCACACACCAACTCTCAGTGGGGAGGAGAGCAGAGTGATGAAGCCAGTTCAGAGATGGGATTATTAGGAGGCCATGGTTGGTAAAGGCCAGGGGGAAATGTGGCCAGGACACCAGGGTTAACACCCCTATTTTTTTCAAGAACCACCCTGGGATTTGTAATGTCCACAGAGAGTCAGGACCTCGGTTTGATGTCTCATCCAAAGGACAGCACCTTTGTTTTACAATATAGTGCCCCCGTCACTATATTAGGACATTAGAACCCACACATATCCATCTAACACACCTTCCAGCAGCAACCTTAGCTTTCCCAGGAGTCTCCCGTCCAGGTACTGTCCAGGCTCGCACCTGCTGAGCTCCAGTGGGCTGCCAGCAGTGAGTTGCAGGGTGATACAGCTGCTGGCTGAGCAGTAGTTGTAGGCTTTTCCAGCTGAGGGTAACAGTTATTTAGAAAAACAGCGCAAAGCTGTCACCTCTGAAGTCCATATTTCTCAATCCTTTTCACTTTTTTTGACTGCCTTCCTAAATGTTCTATAAAACGTTTCCAGATATTGCTTGTGTCATTTTTTTTTTCAATCCAGTTGTTCAATTTGAACTCTGCAAGAGGAAAACGAAAGTGGCATTATTGATGTTGTGCTGTGAATGCTTTTATATTTTTTCTGTTGTTTTAAGTTGTTTCTTCTCTTACCTGCTGAAAATCTTGGTTTCTGCCTCCACATGGATTCCCTGTCCTTGCTTCAGCTGCAGTTATGTGCCACGATGAAGAATTTCACATCATACAACATCTATAATGTCCTTCGAGAAAACGTTAGGCCATCTCGCATGTGCATCATTGATGTACTTCTGCATCCATTTACATCTCAGTCAGAGCTTCTAGGGATATTTGTGTTGTGTTTTTGTGTAAAAAACACAGAACCAATCTGACCAACAGCAGGAATAAATCCAGGAAATAATCACATAGAAGTCACAGAACAGTACAGAAAACTCAACAAATGCCAGTGCTTTTAGAGATTAGTTTGTGAGTTTGTGTTTTTTTTAATTAGTATTTTTTGGCTGCTTTTCAGAGTTTCTGTTACAACCCCTCCTGTCAGGTAATGTTCATACAGCTTCGTTTGGTATCTCTCGCTATATTCTTCATTATATAGTACTTTTAACCCTTTTGGTAAACAGAAAACTTAATACCAGTGGCTTCCAAGTAGCCTCTGCCTTTCTTGTTTTTACTTCACAGATTTCTTACTGTCTGTTATTTCTTTTGGTTTCTTTCTCCTCTTCTCTCTCATCCCTTCCGTCTGTCACTCAAAGGAAGGAGTGGCCCTGGGAAACCAGTGAGAGAGGTTAGTGAGACTGCAGCTTCAGCACGGTCTCTTGTTCTGTCTTCCTGCTGTGCAGTGCTCCTTCACACCTCTGCTCCAGTTAGGCTGCATGCTGCTGTGCTGCTGTCAGCTCACCTTCTGTGCAAGAAAACCCACTTTTAAGAATTAAATGGGTCTCTGTACTGTCACTAGAGTTACTTCAAGTGAAATTATTATTCTGTTCACGTATGCATAAAATGGCTAAGCTACGTGTTTTAAGCTGAGAAAGTACAAGTAATCGGTAAAAGACAGTCACAGTTTTTGTACCGTGTTACCTTGCTTTCTGATTGTAATATTGATTTCAGCATTAGAACCCATATAGCCTGGAATTAAGCTAAAGCAAACATATCAAACAGTAGTAATACTTTTACCACGACGAAAATTTGTTTTATGAGAATCTCTCGAACAAACCTCTGAAGAGAATGTTTGTCTGCAAATAAGCACAATTCTTCTGAGTGGGTTTAACAACTGTGTTTGCTGCAATAGCTTAGATTTTAGCTTGCTGACATTAACAGAGATGCTCTCTAGACACTGTTTTCAAATGATTAGGTGAAAGGCACGGTGGAGAAGACAGGTGTCACTTTAAAATGCAGTTAAAGCAGGACTTAAACCCTGCACTTTTAATTTCTGCCAAATACTCTCTTTTACAGCAATTCTGCATTTTGAAGAGTGTTACCAGCAAACAAAATGATAAATACAGGAGGTTGCTGTAGGCATCTATTGCTCCCATCGTCCCCACTGCATGGTACAGTGCATTGTGGTTCTGGCAGCAGCAGCTGTTCATTGCTGATCTGGCTGCTTGAAATCAAATTGTGGTAAAATGCATGTGAGAAATATATGTAGTGTTTGGTGCAGATCAATGGGATAAGACTTCACGAAAGCTGTCTTAAAAACTCATTGGGGAATGTTTTCCCTATGTTTCTTTCATTAACATATAGATTGAGGAGGTTTCAATTGTAAAAGTAGAATTTGCAGTGAAATTCGCTTTTAGTTTGACACTATTATTATTTAAAATTTCCAGTTCCTTCATTGGTTCTAGTTCCAGGGGATATTTGAAACAAAAGCTCGAAAGAGGGAAGATAGCTTCCAGCTCATGTCACAGGCCCAACGTCCTGCCGCTGTTTCAATCAGGGTATATCATATCACTTCAAGAATCTGTTGACTGCACAAATGCATCCATCCTTGTGTTTAATAAGAATATTTACTTGGAAAAGTGCTGTGGTCATAAAAAATTGAAATGCATGGCCACCTAATTTCAATTATGTCACCAGCTGGGAGATTAAAATACTCTATTTTTGTTTCACAAGAACTGCAGTTAAAGCTCTGAAATAAAAAAGATTCGGGAGTTCTGATTGCCGTACAATTCAAATGAGAAATTGAAGGAACTTTAGTTCTTCGTAGATAAACAGACTGTAGGTGTGTACACCGTAGATTAAGATATTAAATAAGGGTGTGAGCTCATACAATCGTGTGTTCGTGTAGTGCATTCGGGAAATGCACATTTTGAAGAAAGTTTGCTAAGACAGTGTTTACTTTTTTGTGCTTAAAAGCATCTCATTGTGAAATTCGAGGTCTGATAATGTTGGATCATACTTCTAGCACAGCAAGTTAAGGCCACATTCCTGCCAGTGCCGTTTAATCTAATGGGCTATGACTTTCAATTGAAAGATCAGCAAGGGGCCCATTTGCCCCAAGAGCAGGGGGTGTCAGTTAAGAGCAGAGAGCTGTAGCACAATGTGATCTTCAGCAAAGACTCTATAAGCAGCTTTTAATTAAACAGCAGAGACAATGTGAGTCCTGCTGATAACTACACAAGCGGGAATGGTGGTGTATGAGCCATCACAATCCCATGAATAATGTTAACCCTCCTCACTTCAGAAAGTAAAAAGACCAAGTCAAGCTTCCTGATGAAGGAAGCAGAGAAAACAAGGATTTTGTAGCTGCAGAACTGGAGGCTTGCAAGCACAGCGAGTTTACTTAGGTTCCACTTGAATTCCAGCAATGTATCACATTCCGAAGAGCGCCGCGTTTCGTGCAGGAGGAGATGAAATCGGCGTACTATGAACATCTCGTTTTGATGCATTTTCTTTTCCCATAAAAACATTCTTCGGTACCATGCTCATTATTCTGGAAAGTTTCCATGTCACTTCCCTTCTGCCACTATTAAATAGCCATTATCTGCTGCAGTTAATGGGATAAATAATGTACTTCTATAATAAAGCGTGCCTGTTTCCATGTTGCCTTCAGTAAGTGGGGAAAGTAAATTGTTTTTTGTTTTTCTGCATTCTTTTAAACCACAGCTTTTGACTTGTCACCAGCAAAGGATATAAAACAAAACAAATTTTATGAAAGAAATGAGCTGTTATTTTTTTTCCCTCTTTATTTGTCAAATGAGTTATCGGAATTCAGCGTTAGCCCAGTGCAATGCATAGTAAGAAATTCACAAATCTCTGAATCTGTGTTGGAGAGCTGCTTCATCTCTATGGACACCACAGTGCGGTGGTCGTGTTCAGGAAGGCTGGACGGCCAAAGTCCAGCATCTCATTTGAGTGGACAGACATTAATGAAGCGGTGCTGGAAGGAATCCTACTCCGTTGGGCCCCTGAGCAAGGCCCTTAACCCCAACTGCTCCAGGGGTGCCGTATAAATGGCTGACCCTGCACTCTGACCCCCAGCTTCTCTCCCTGTCTGTGTCTCATGGAGAGCAAGCTGGGGTCTGCGAAAAGACAAATTCCTAATGCAAGAAATTTTATATGGCCAATAAAGTGATCTTATCTTATCTGAGCAGACCTGTTGGTGAACCAATCTCTGTCTTTCTCTCCTCACACAGGTAACAATGTAGGGAGTCTCTTCCACATGGCAGATGACCTGGGGAGAGCAATGCGGTCACTGGTGACTGTGATGACAGACGATGAGACACTGGACTAGCAGAACTTTTCCTACTACACTGGCTTCTGAATATCAAGCATGGTTTTTATAATAATTCATACACCGAATAGAGTTGGACTGTAAACGTTTACAAAGAAAAAAAAATCTATATTTTTGTGAAGGGTAGTGGTAATAAAATTGTAGATTTCAGTAGTTTCCTAAGTCTAATATTGTTTTGTTAACAATGGCAGGTTTTACTCTTCTATGCAATTGTACAAAAAGAAAAAGAAACAAATCAAACCTAAATGTAAAAATCTCGTGAGTTAAATAACTTGCCGGTAATTTGTATGCGTTTCAGATTGTTTAAAAACGTTTGTAACAATTATAATGAAAGATTGTAAACTAAAAGGGTGCTTTATAAAAGACAAATTTTATTGTTTATAAAAACCAAAAAAAAAGGCAAAAAAAAACATTCAGAGGCAATGCATTTGTTTTTGCGAACATTACCGCTCAGTACATGTGTGTGTGTAATGTAATCATAATCAGTGTTATTTTTCTTGCTTACAAAAGAAAATGCCTATTATTGTTACCAAATTATTCATCAGGTCATATGTCATTCTTCTGCTTTATTTCACCAGGTCCCTAAAACAGAGCTCCTTCTGAAATAACTGTTACAATCAGATTTTTTAGTACTCTTGTTCATTGGCAAAGCACACAGTATATAAGATTTTGCATTTTTGCTGAGATGCCGGAAAGTTATATCAAAACTAGGCAAATTCATATTTTAACCATTGTGTTTTGGTACTTTACAAAGTAGTGTCTTTTAACCACAACCATTTGTGAATAGCTTTTTACCAAGCATGGATTCAACAGAATATTTTTTTAAAAAGGTAGAAAGGGAAACTGTTGTATTTCTGGTATAACTTGCAGACATGCCAATGAAATCATTGTACCCTTTTAACTTAAAGGTGAGATAGACAATTTTTCATAGATTGTGATCGTGAGCAGACCTGTCTTTGTCCCAGTCCTAGCAGAGACTATTAAGTGGAGTTTTGCGTCCAAGTAATTATTTTATAAAAATTATTTTTAAGTGAACCACTAGAATGTGTTGGGCATGCTTGTGAGCAGTTTTGGTTACATTCTGACAGAAACAACAGTCATTTTTATAATCATGCAATTTCTACCTCAGTTTTATTTCATGGTACACTTAACATGGCATATGGCCACATCTGGAAATGTATTTTTTTTTTGGCATCAACATTTTCATTTTTTGAAGTTTTGTTTTCATGAAAAAATAATCAAATTAAAAACTATACAATCACCAGGGTAAGCCACTACAGAAGAGAAATGCCCTGATAAACCACCCCCTTCTTTGTATTCAAACAAGTATGGTACTACTTAATTTAGTTTTGTTTAATTTCATTCGTTTTTCTTTTCAATTACATATAGCAGATTGAGTTGGTGATATTGCACGGTTGTTCCTTGAGTTTTTATTAATAGCTAGGATTTACTTGTTTGTTTTTTTTTGTGGGTTGAGTTTGTTCTTTTGAGCAAGAGTTTGAAAGCTTTATTGAGGCTTTATGTATGTTTCTAAAACACTTCATTAATGTACGTAACCACAACAATATTTAATACAAACCATTAACAGTAGAACTATGTATCACACGGCATGTTATTTCATTTAATTTGTGAGCTACTGTGTTATTTTTAACCCCAGTATTTTGCCATCTATTCATTAAAAAAACATTTTACTTTTTTCCTTCACAACATATCAAATTCCACCAAATATATGCCTTACTATTGTATTATAAATTGCTTTACTGTGTATATCAATAAAGCACGCAGTTATGTTAATTTGTCTTTTTGTGAACGTGATTGAATTTGTCTTCCAGAGTGACAGATGCCAGAGCACATAGTTCACAATTATACAGTCTCCGTGCATTCTGAATGGACCCAGAGAAGTCATGTTTGAAGCTGATACTTATGAGTGTGGCCAGAAGGGTACCTGCTGAGGCTGACCTGTGTCCTCTGGGCCTAATTAGCTTCACACCATCCAGTAAAGCCCCTTTTCAGGCAAGAAGAGGACTTGACTTCGCTGAAACAGAACAGCACTTACCTAACTGTAGTCTGCTTCACTGTACCATGTAGCCTAAATTAGATATGATCAATATTCAGGGGGAACAGGTTAAAATATAAATGTTAATATTGTAGACCACTTAGTAAGTGAAATAGCATTTTTGTGAAATTTAAAACATTATGCACAGCTAGAGACCTTGTATATCACTATTATCACTCTTAAAAAAAGAATGCAGAAATTCACTTGAGTGATTTGTAGGTTTTGCTGAACTCAAAGAATACTTGTGTGGAAAGCATCTAGACATACTCCGTGTAATTCAAGATGGCAGGTGAGAAAGGGGGCATTTCGTCTTTGTGCAGAAGTAATTTGATATGCAAATGCAATTCAGTTGTGTCTGAATCATGTTATTGTTCCCACCCTTGCAGCATATAAGTTATAGGAAAACAATAGCTCTGTAATTATAAGAAATATACACAGTATATAAATATATAGCTATGTTGGCATTTCTGCGTTCGTTTTACATTTTGCCCCCAATTACTACTGTCAATAGACAAGAAAATATTGTTGCAGGATAAAAACAATGGGATGCATTACTCTGTCGGTCCAGTATGAAGTATAACCTACTTGAAAACCTACTGCATCGCGACTCATTGAAAAACGGCCTGCCACGCTATATTCTAGCTTATGTGTTACGTTGTTAATTAAGCACTTCTATTGAAACTGTCACCCTAAAATCAGTGGGAAATGTGGGATTTCTGCTCTGTTATTCCTAGATGTTCGGTTGCTTGCCAATGGACCACTTCCAGTGGGTAGGTTAAAAGGTAGTTTTAAACCTTTCTATGATCATTTTTTGTTTTCTGCTCTCTGCCTCTTAAATAATCAGATTCACCCACAGGAGTGACGTCCTCTATACTGCTCCTCAGAAGGAGAGTCTGTGTTTGTGACTGCAACAGACAGCAAACACAGGGGTGATATTTCTTGCAGTATTGAAGGCACTCCTTATCTACTGCATAACTGCACATTTTGTTACATGTTCTTTTGTTTCATTTTTAAGACATTATTTGTCTTAAAAAAGGATGGAAGTATTGCTCAATTTGATTTGAGAGAAAGCTGGCATTGCTTTGTGCATGGGTTTGCTGTGGATATATAAATATCCATTCTTGTTTGGTTTCGATTTACTTTCAGTAACAACAGTCTCCTGGGGGTTAAACACAACTTCATTTCAGAACAATTTCCTTTCTGCTTTTCGATGTCTCTCAATATTCCGATTCCCTTCTGCATCACTGTTATAATTCCGACGACAGAGACTTGACAGAAGTTGGAGAAAGCCGCTTTGAAGCGTCATTATCTTTATTTTAGCCACCTGAGAATATGCAAATTAATGTTAGTTATCCTCAGTACCCTTACACCCCCTTCAGTAATAAATAATGGATATGCAATAATAAATATATAGTACATAATAACATGTAATAATAACACCTTTGTACATGCTCCATACGTTAAACTGGTGAATTCTACCGTAATTAACAGGAAGATGAGCATTGTACTTATACAACGTTTTAGTCATCTCTATTTTTGAACTCCCAATACCTACCGACTTTTAAAAATATTTTTCACCGTCCACGAATTTCTCACTGTCTTGTCCTGTAATGTGCTCAAAAGAAGAAAAGTAAAAAGTCTGCCACACTGGCATTATTTTTCTCCTTTGAAAAATATCCTGTATGCCTTAAGGCAGGCAAACAGATGTGGAAAAAAGATCTGCAGTTCTTTTAGCTTCTTCTGCATAACCTCAAAGGTGACCCTAGGACAGCAGTATTAAAGGTAATTAAAGAATGGCCCCCCTGCTCAGATTCATGGCCCCTGGCCTTTTAAACCATGAACATGCAGGGTCTCTGGTAGTCATTGTTAACCCTATTGAGCAATTTCCCAGTCAATGGTAAATGCTGACTATTTCAGTGAATTTGTTCCATTCAGCCTACATGGCCTCTTTGCTACTGTAGGTACAGTAGTAGCTAATTGGTCCTGGGATGCCATGGAGCTGTTTTTTGAAGGAAGCCAGAGTGTTGCTTTCATCAGCCTGGGTGGGTGCCTTGTTCCTTACCTGTGCGACCTTTAATCACACCGATCATTTGGAGGTGAGTTTTTATTAAGTATTCTTCATCGTGAAACTACAGGATCGGTGTAGCAGACTCTCCACCATGGAGAATGAAATAATTAGATGTGTTACTATACTATTTTAACGCTTGGTTAGTAGGAGGATGTAATTAAGTAGCAGTCATTTTACTCTATAAGAGTAATTTTAGTATCTCTAAAATTGACTAGATCATATTTCTTTCTGCATTTCATGAACACTATCGCAAAGGATTTACGCCTCTATGCGCTGTTGAAATGTCTGGTGTTTTCTTGCCAGTTTGAATAACAGCATGGATACTAGGCTTCACCAAATTAGAAATACAGAGAAGAAAAGGCGGAAAGGTAACGTGACGGCCTTTAACTTTTATTCCCCACAGACCAGACACACAACCGTGATAAAAACCCAACTTGGTGTGATTGCCAGACACTATAGCCACATCTAGTGGACAGTTGCTGTCACATCAGAGGTTACCGGTCTTGGTCAAGATGAAACAAAAGACAGAGCTGGGGATTTTCTTTGGGTTTCTCAATGGTCATGAGGTACCATGGTCCTGCAGTGGTCAGTGCTGTTGCTTCTGATGGCTGGTGTGCTGTTTGCATTCTCCTCCACTTGTTAGATACAGTATGCTTTCCCCAACTTCCAAAGACAAGCAGGTAGGTTAACTTGCAGCTTTCGACAATCTATTCCATGAGGAAATGCATCCAACCTCATGAATTTCTGGAAGACTTTTCTACAATAGAATCTGTCCCAGGTGTACAAAATAAGTCCTATTTGCTTACGTTTTCAATTGAAACTTCTGTTGGATTAAAATTCATTGGACTGCAATTGTTTGGAGGGAAAATTGTCAACTAGGAATTATAGTCTTTTAACATGATTGTAGTTACAATGATGTGGAAAAGTTTCAACAGGTGAAACAAGTGGTTTCACAGCTTTCATGAAAAGGACTCTTTTTTTCAGAATTTTGTTTCTGTTGCCTGGGTGTGGAGGAATATTTTAAAGAATGTAGGCATAAATGATTAATTTCTCATTGCAATTAACATTTTTGAAACACTTCAAATGCATCAGCATAGGCTTTTGAAGTGTCACAATAAATTTAATTTAAAACAAATTTTTACTTTAAACAAATTTAAAAAACAAACGTGTTCTTTGCTTTCAAACAAATATCCTCTGTAACTTCAAAGAAAGACAATGTGCTCTAATACAGTATGTGCAGCTAATGTTACAATACAAAGCAGATGTCATGGTGTACAGTACATCTTGTACATCAAGAATAAGAATACCTCAAACATTACAAAATTAAAAACTTTCTCTGTTCTCTGTCCAGGAGTTATTTGCCTTTAAACTGCTATCAACATCTCATTTGTTACAACTGCTGAACTTCAGATTAACAAGTTCCACTGAAAGAGCAGGTTGATTACGTTTTTTAAAAAGGAAATTAAATGCTGTCTTATTCTTCAATCTCAAAAGTATACATGGGAGGTGAAAAGGCAGTGGTTGATAGCTGATGTTTTATGTACTACAAGACAGTGGAAACTGGTTGCTCTCATGTACAAAAACCTCACATTAAGTAGTTATTTACTGCATGTCCAGTTCGTCTGCCACCCAGGGTTACTTCTAGGTCTAAAAATGTCAGATTGACCAACCAAACATCAAAGAGCAATTGAAAGACTTTCATACTGCTAAGTCTGGATTTGTAAAAGTCGTGATCTGTCCTACCTATTAATTATCATATCTCTATGGAATTGAGAGGGACTAGGATCTGGGATCTGTTCGATTGTTGATGCCGAAGAGCTGTTTCAGATGAAGACATTCACATGATGCTTACGGTTATACCGCAGTATCCATTTGGACTTGAAAGATAATGGAAATACAGTGCTAAACGGAGTTTCAAACAGGAGCTCTGGAGAAGGTCAACCCTAATTTCACCCACTTCTGCCTCGTTATATAGCTCTGTATAACTATGATGTTTCTTGGTTGCATGGATTTCATTTTTGTATTGTGATGATTCTACTTGGTTTAACTATCTGTGAGTGAATGGTGCAGTCCCATAGATCTAGTTCGGAAGAAAGACAGAAGTCTTAGATTTTGTGTGAACTTTGCTTCACTAAATAGAATATCCAAGATGAGTACTTACCCAAATGCCCCCGGTGGATTAAAATCCTGCATAGGCCAGGGAAAGCCACTTTTACGGCATACTGGACCTCTGTAAAGGAGACTGGAAGGTGCCACTTACTCCCAGGTCCAAGCCCTTGACTGCTTTCAAGACACTCGGAGGACTATTCCAATTTAAAGTGAAGCCATTCGGATTACACAGGGCCACAGCAACTTTCCCGTGATTAATGGACGAGGTGCTGGGGGAAGCCAAAGAATAAGCAGGTGTGTATATTAATGATGTCATCATCTACAGCAGCTCCTGCACTAAGTTTCTGCAACACTGAAGGGACATTTTACAACAGCTCCACCATGCGGGACTGGCACTAAATGTAGCTGAAAGCTGTTTAATATGAGGGAAGTTAGGTAGCTGAGGTACCAGGTCACTGGCAACAGCTGATGCCGAAAGTCAACAAGATCAAGGTCTTGCTCGACAAACTGCAGCCAACCACGATAAGCAAACCTGCCCCTTCCTGTGACTTGTGGGCTAGTGCTTCACGTTTTTGTCAAGGTTCGTTGACAAAGGCTCTGTGCTCACAGACATAACCAAGAAAACAGTAATAGAGTGCACTGGACGAGAGATGTGAGCAAGCGTTTAATGGCTTTAAAGGGGCATTGTGCCAAGAACCAGAATGGAGAGCAAGCTGGGGTCTGCGAAAAGACGAATTCCTAATGGAAGAAATTGTATGTGGCTAATAAAGTGATCTTATCTTATCTCTTATCTCTTATCTTACCTGTGAGAAAATAAGAGTAGGGTGTACCTAACTGGCACTTGGCCCCAAATATTTTATATAAAAATACTTTAATGACTATTAATAATATTACAGTCCAGCAGAGTCGCATATTCGCCCTGTTTGAGCCATAAGCAGTATATTTTATTTAGATTCTCGAACACATCGGGCTGCAGTTTCTTATTAGGCAGCCGACCAAATGATGTTGTGATACAAAGGGAACTCCTTCTTAAAATCTCATTACACAGGTGGAGTGTTTGACATGTCTGGTTCATATTTATGCATTATTCACTCCTTTACATTGTGATTCACAGAGATTGGTGAGCATCTCCATCGCTCAAAGGAAAATGATCGGCTTGTTGCAGTAGTATTACAGCCCCACTATGAGGAACACAGCGGTATCTTCCCTTAGGAGATAATAGGGGATTAAAACCCTTTAATTGCAGTAAGTCAAGAAATGAGAACAGAGGTACATGAATTTGCCTCAAATTTTAAATAATCTCAATTTTCTTATACAATTTCTGCGGGTTCAATTTTTTGTGAGCTGTTCTGCCTCCTGTGGAACAGTTTATTTATAGGAACTCGCACCCGAAGAAGCCTCTACAGCCGAATCGCTGTGTTTCTTTCCTTCTCGTTTCAGTGTGGAATAAACCTTTACTTGTTCCTTTGCAGCCTACGCATGCTGACGCAGCTCCCTACTGGAACTACAGTCAAAATGTTTGTTGTGAGAATGATCCCCATAACCTTTGCTTTCTGCTGGAGTAGTTTTAACCTAAACAAGTGGTATAATGTAATATAAATGTACACAATACTCAGTTTTAACACAATATCGAGAGTATTTATTAAACAGGTATATCTGCACATACAGTGGCTTGCAAAACTTATCTCCTGCAAAGGTTTCATGTTTTGTGATTAGTCATGACACGTTTCAAGTAGATTTTTTATTAAGAAATCAAACGATCTACTTCAAATTCATAAGGCAAAATAACTGTGATAGTACTTATATAAATAGATTGGATTTATGAAGAAAATTAGAAGATATTAAATTGCAAAGTTATTCAATGCCATTTTACATTAGTGCAATGTTCTCTGTTAGTGTGTAATTAAAGTGATTTAATGTGGATTTCAGAGTAAAAGGATCTGTCTGTCCAAGTTTACTCAAACTGACATTAAGATTCGAGCTCCGACTCACAAAAAGGATACAGCAGATCAACTGTGAAGACCGAGGAGTTCTCAGAACTAGTCAGCGCTAAAGTGATAGATATTGGGAGACATTTCCTTACCCTCTGAGATAACAGACCACTCTTCCAAACTCAGCAGCCAGGCAAGCTGGAACCTGGTTAGGGATGTCACTGCGAAGGCAACAGTGACTTTGAAAGAGTTGTAAATGTCTGTGTCTGAGATGGGAGTCACTGTTAATGCGTTGACAATAACCATGTCCCCACCCTAAACTGGCCTGTGAGGCTGACTGGCGAGAGAAGGCTGGTTTTTACCAAAACAAATCCTGAGTAAAAAATTAATATCTCAACAAGGAGGACACAAGGCACAAGACCAGAATGGGTCAGTCAAAGTTCTGACTTGAACCTAATAGAAAAACTATGATGAAGCTTGACATTTGTCATCCATCAATTATCCCCAATGAACTTGTCCGAACTGGAACGGTTGTGCCAGGAACAGTAGACAGAATTACAATATCCCACTCTGCAAATCTTGTACAGACCTATTCAAAAATATTAACAGCAGTCATTGGTACCTAGGGTGCATTTATCAGATACTAACTTATGGGGCTTAAGCCTACTTACTGTATATAATCAGCAAATTTCACTTAAGTTAATTTTATTTCCTTTACCTTCTTTGCCGTTTATGCTGAAATTCAACTTTCTTCACAGATAACAGTGTTCACTCTGATCAATACAGTTCTGAAAGAAGAAATTCAGTTGCAATACGTTATATGTACATTACTTGTTCTTCATCAAAATGTGATATTATTGGCAGGGAATGAATAATTTTGCAAGGCAAAGAACCTTGTTTTAGTGTTTTATGTCTACCACATGTCTGGTGTGCTGCCGTGTCAGAGCGAACCAGGGAGAACAGGAGCTGACATCCCAGTGATGAATACAGTATGCAGCTATGCAGCTGGCAGTGAACAGCAGGGCATCATTCACTGTAGGCATCATCAGCTACAGTACGTCTGTACCACGCTACTGGCAATTGCACCATTCATTTAAAGTCTTCATGCTAAAAACTAAAAACAAAGCTACTTTCTTAGTGTATGGGGTGGTTTTTGCCTTTTGTTAAAGTGGTATCATAGTTATGCACCTTCTATCCATTCAATTTCTAGCCACTTTATCCAATACAGGGCCGCAGAGGAGATGCAGCCCAGCTCAGAAAGCAATGGGTGCAAGGCAGGATACACCCAGGATGGGACACCAGTCCATTGCTGGGCAGGCACAAACATAGACACACACACTCTCACCCAAGGGCCAATGTTCCCAGAACATACCGACTAGTTTATCTTTGAACTATGGGAAGAAACCAGAGCACCCGGAAGGAACCTGTCACGCCCTCTGCAGCCAGACTCCCAGAGGTTTCCTTTCAGTTAAATGAGGTTTTTCCTCCCCCCAGTGCTGTGCAGCTCACTTATTTGTATGGGCATCAGGAGCCACCCATAAAGGGGGGGGTACTGTCACGCCCTCTGCAGCCAGAGGGCGATCCTACTTTGTCCTGTCCCTAGTTTCCTGTGCTTTGCTGTCCTTCCAGTGTCTCTCTCTCTGGGGCTATATATTTCCGGGTCACTTATTCTCCTGCGCTCAGCATTGACATTCGGATGTGCTGAGACCACCTAGCACCAGGTCGCCCCACGTCCGCTGCCTGAGGGCATTGGTTTCTATACGACTCCTAAACTGCTGAGCCCGGGCTGATCCCCTGTTCCGCCGCTACGCATATCGGTCTTTTTCTGCTCTCCTGCCTCTCCACGGTTCATCCCTTCCGACATCCGTGACAGAACCCATGGGAACTTGGGAAAGACGTGCAAACTGCACACCGATACAGTAGCACCCAGGGAATCAGACAGTAATGCAAACCACTGTGACACCGTGACACCCTAAATACAAAATACTTACTTTTTTGTCATTGTTTTCTACAGTTTAAGTCATTCTCCACCTTACCCTTTGAATGCTTTACCGTTTTTAATCACAATTTCACTTGGCTGACCACACTTTCATCTGTTGCTGCCATGGCATTCTGCAGAGATCGCATGAGAGGGAAGAATTCTTCCCCGTTGTCATTCAGTCTGTTCAGATTGTCCTGGCCTTGTGTTTCCTAATGCGGAGATTACATTCCTTGACTCCTCCGGCGCAGTGGGAACCTCCTCCTTCGACTCACAGCCACTACCCCTGCTGCTAACAGCCAGCGCCAAGGACTGTTCTTGGTTTAGAAAGAGAATGGTTATTTCTGCCGAATTTGAACTTTTCTGCTGCGACAAATTGCTAACCAGCGACTTTTGACAATGTCTGGCCACATCCTGATGTGTTTAAATAATATTTATTAGAGAATTAAATTATACGCTGAATCCTCAACCTAATCATTTAAAACTGTAGTGTGTTTGAGTAAACACAGTAGATTTGTAATTGACAGATCTCCATTGCCTATGTCTACCTGTTTTCTCTTTGGCACTGACAAGCCCACCAGTAATATACTGTTCTCACATCGCATTTCTGCGACAGTAGCTCCTTCTTCTACATCTTACTGAACGATTTAAAAATAACTGGATCTAGTAAAAAGCCATATAATGACCTGCAACCACAGAAAAAATAGGATATTAGTGCTCAGAGAGCGAGACAATAATATTGCAATACAGGTTATCACAAAATAGTTTTATAACATTAAAAATTGTAAGGGATTAAGCAATGTGACCCCTAGATAAAAATGAGAATGTTAGACAATGAAAGGGGAAAAGCTGGATATTTCACTAAGGTGATCAAAAAAAGAAGAAATCAAAACTGTGCCTCAGGCTGAGGAAAGGCAAACTTCTGCATTGAATAGTATGAGTTTGGAAGAGGCAGAAGTGTTACAGAGACTAGAGCATTTAAGATAAACAGATCTCCAGGGCCAGATGGTATTCTAACAGTTGTACTTAAATGAGATTTTATTCATAGGCTGTTAGGAGACCTCTTCAAAAAGTCACTCAAGACAGTGGTAATACCCACAGCGTGGAAAATTGTTAATATATCCCCTATCCATAAAAGGGTGATAAACTACAACCAAGTACTTATAGACTAATAAGTCTTACATATGTTAAATAGAAGGTGATTAGAAAGAAAGTAGACGTTACCTGTATGCAAATAAGATCCTGTGGGATAGTCAGTATGGATTAGAAAAAGTAGGTCTTACTTAACTAATTTGTTAGAGTTCTTTGAAAAAACAACAATAGTAGCAGCTCATATTGTTATAAATACATCTGGAAGGCAAATATAGCATTTGGATTAAGAACTGATTACCGAATAGAATGGATAGATCATATTATACCACTGACCTGGATTCTGAATTTTTTATTTGATCAATGATTTCTTTCTTTGAACCCAATTTGAGATGAGGTTCATTTAAACAATGTTTGCTCTGTTGAGGAAACAGCAATGGATAGGAAATTGAACAGCCTCATAGCCTGGAACAAAACAAAAACCTTCTGTTCCCGGTGTGAGGTCCACAAAGTGTTTAATGACCTTGTAAAAACAGTCACCTTCATCATGACAAAGCAACCAAATGTTCTGTTTCACAACCTGTGTGAGCTGAACACCAGCTGCTTCTGCTGCACACAGAGGTGTACTGGCTCTCCAGAGGGAAGGAAAGGCAGTTTGAATTGTGAGCTGAAGTGAACATCTTTCAGAACAATTGTCTCCTGTGGCCTTTGTGTTTGAAAATAGGATGGCTAACACGATCTGCTTAACTCAGTGATGGAATTAGGGAACGGAATGACCTCGGACTGTCCTTGAAAAGCTGTGACACCAACATTCTGAATCTATGGAGCTAAGTAGTTTTATCAGAAAACGTGAGTTCTGGAGAGGGGAATTTTACCTGTTTCCCTCAGCTTGACACACAAAGAAAACTGAGAAAACATGAATTACACAAAATTGAATTCAAGACATTTGGCCTAACTGAGTTGAGTCAGAATTACACTCGGCTGACACTGAGGAAAGATCCATCCGTATTGACTGGGTCCACAAGACCTTTCTTTTTACCAGAAACCATCCATCCAGTTACATTTCTGCCAGCCTGAGGGAAAAAAATGATGGAGCTGTTCCTCAGAATGTTCCCTGCAAATGAGGTTACTGGCTCCACATTGAGAGTTCTGGTGCTGAGTCCAGGAAGAATACTTTGGCATGAGGAAACATGCTTTGGATCAACAAACTTTTGGTGAAGTGTCATTTCCCTGCAATGACACAGAAGTAAACAAAACAGGGGATGAGATTCACTTTGGAGAAATATATAATCATTGTAGCTGCAGCCTCATTGTACTGTACTTCATCGTGATCAAACTCTGCAGCAAAAGTCAGGGTCAGGTTAAGCACAGAACCTTAAGGTAAGCAGTGTTAATATGTCACTGCACTTCTTGTGCATCTATTCCCATCAGCAAATGTTTTGTGTGTGGTGAGTCAAGGGGTATTCAGGGTGAAACAGACTAAAGAAGGCAGTTCAGTGATAACTTAAGTTTGAATTTAGGCTTGGGCTTAATTTAGGCTTGAGAAGAACTGTGGGGAAGCAATAAAAAGACGTATCATTAAGAGTGCAGAATTTAAATCAAGGGATGTTATGTCGAGGTAGAACACACCTTGTTAAGAATATTGTGTACAGTTTTGATCACCACAATACAAAACAGATTCTGCTGCTCTGAAATCATTTAGAGAAGACTGAACGGGTTCATTCCTGGTCTCAAGAGAACGTGCTTCTCCAACAGGCTAAAAGAACTAAACCGTTTTAGTCTTGATCAAAGATGAGAGTTAATTTTATAATCAGCAATGGAACGTCAACTAGTGGACACAAATGAAAACTCAGGGCAAGTGAATTCAAAACTGAGGAGAAGGTACATAGGTACAGTACTTTTTTACACGAAAGGAATTTTGGAACAAGCTAACCCATCACTACATCGAGGCTGATAGCAATGTTTCTGACAAAAACCAGCTGGATGAGACATTAGGATTATTTAGCTACTAAAAATCACACGTACTAGTTGGTTGGAATGGTCTTCTCTTGTTTGTTCTTACTGACTCGTGTGGTAAGTCATTTCTAATAAGACGACGATGATTTGAATGTACGCAGCCAACGCAGGTGCTATGTGGGGCAGTGAAAAGGCATGAAGGACACGAGTGGATGAACTGATACGTCATGCCATGCTGGGCCTTTCTGATGACTAACAACAGCCTGTGTGGGAAACGGTGGCAACGAGGGTTGAGGGAGTCTGGAACAAGCTGCCCAGCCATGCTGGCTTCTTTCAAGAGATCCTTGGACCAATTAGCTACCAGCAGATGGGCTGGATGGACTCGAATGGCCTCCACTCCCTCTCTAGCAACCTTCTTTTCTTTAATGACAAAGATCCGACCGGCACACGGCACGGGGACGTTTTCTGTTCCAACCGGAACCGTGTTTTCACTCATATTCTGTCAACACTGTTAGCTTAAGGAAACTGTATGAAGAAAAGGGGAGCCCTTCCCCCACAGCAATCCCGCTGGTCCTGCCATGGTGTGGGACGATTGGACGAGTCTTTCCCAGAATTGTTGGCCTGTGTTTTTTTTTCTCTTGGGGCCCCCTCTTGATGCTAAACACCATTAAAATACTGGGCTTCATAACGTGGCAAAAGGCTAACAGCATATGAAATGAAATCAATATTTAATTTCTAAATGATAAATATAACTGTTATACCTCTGCTGTTAATCTCCTTGGGAGCCTTTGTGTTCTCACCCTTTGGCCCAGAAGGTGTCGGTTTATTAGTGTGATGTATCTCCTGAATCGGGGCTAGTGGCAACCTCTTGCCTGCAGCCAGCTTTAGATTTATCCCCTCTCCGGGATTAGCCATTATTTACCACTCCAGAAACCAAAAGAGTTGGGAAAAGCTACTGTATTTCTGAAAACCGGAAGACCAAAACAAAGCTTTGCATTATCTTTTGAGAGGGGCCGATGCCCTTAAACCATTACATTTAAGTACATCTATCCAAGAGCAAGCAATGACAGGTCTTTTGCTCTTTCTCCATCATATTTAACACTGCGTATTAACGTTTTGCATGGTCTCAAGATTATGTAGCTAACAGGAAAAGAAGAACCACTGTGTGAGGTGTGAGGGACATTAAACTGTCACGATGGCAAACCCCTCCTCTTAAGGGCGCTCCAGCCCTTCCTCGTTTGCCTCATTCCCCGCACCTGTTCCTTGTTCCTACCCTGTTTCAGTTCACCTTTAAAAGCCAGGCGCTCACTTCACTCGAGGCTCTGCATCTGGTTTCCTAATCGTGCGAGCCCGGGACCTGGATGCGCCTGGCTCCGTTATGTTTTTAAGTTTCTAAGCCTGTTCCTGTTCCCCTCGCCGGTTCCGACCTGGTTCCTGTTTTTAATCCTTCGTTTTGGATGGATCACCTGGCCATGGACTTTTGCCCGTTTCTTGGATTCGCCTATGGATTTATTCTTTGGATTGTTTGTATCGGCCACACCTTCTCTGTCCACCAGCGCACCAAGGACACGCCCCCTGTCTCCTGCATGACTTTTTCCCTTGTGTTTTCTCACTTTAACCCAGATTGTGTCGTCTGCATAGGGTCCGGAAAGAACTGTGCTTGACATAAACAACATGACGCTCCGGTTCCTTTGCTAGTTTCACAGGTTCTTTGAAACTTGCAGAATTCAGCTTAAAGGGCCCATTTCATCATTTTATAGTATTTATTATGCTGTTCTTGCTCCAAAGTGAGTGAAACTGTCTCTTCCATGCCAAATCTGCATGATCCTCTCCAAATGAGCTTTTCTCGTGTCGTGCCATGCCTGTTGGGCAGGCCGGTGCCACTCGTGGTTAAAGTACATACAGAACTGTATGACAGTATTCTAGATCTCTCTGAGCATCCCCTCAGACGCAGGCCTCAGGAAGATTTACACTATGAGCATTTAAACAAAATTCAGAGCATACTTAGTTTCTATCAGCTTGAATCACTTTACGGCAAGCAGAATTTACAGGATAACATTGGGATGGTTTTGGACTATAACTGTTGACAAAATGTTGCCCATCAATAAGCAATTAATGATTTGACGGTTCTTTCACTTTCCTTTACAGAAGATTATGAGAAGATGAATGGCCGTGAGCTGCTATGCGAGATGAAACCATTTAAATTAAGCCTATAAGACAAAACAGACAACCTCTCACTGATTGTGTTATTCTTGTATTGCAGCACTAGCCACCTGCCCTTATACCAACCACTACAAAGAAAACATCTTTTTGCTGAATGTGGGCCTGCATTAGATTAAAGATAGATATTAAAGATTCACATTTACACAAAGTACATTTTTATTTCAATTGCTCATGTTGCCTTGTTGCCTTCCAGAACCTGATATACATTACACACATCTTTCTGGCAGTAATGGTACCTCTGGGGTACTAATTTATTTAGCAGACTATATTTCTCTCACAGTACCATGGCACTGAGTAATAGCTGATTCCATGTGAAGTGTTTAAGGCCTAGATATGGATTGTGAATGCTTTAAAAGCTAAATCTATGGTTCTCCAGCTGCAGCCCTGAACCTCATGAAGAGTTCACACTTTAAAAATCAGTCTCATAATTTACCTGTATAATGTGCCCGCTTAATGTATTTTTCTTATGTTAGCTGAGTTTACTGTGATTGATGATCTGACATGGAAATAAATTATAGGTAAACAACTTTGCAGGCTGCCAGTTTATTAAGACATTATTACCGTCTCTATGATATACTCAAAGAACCTTCCTGAAGCCCAGTCTTCAGGGTTAATTATCAGCCCAGTGTTTTCAATTACTGTATGGCTGATTAAGCAGAGAGCTGCAGACAACGAACTGGCAGGGAATAAATAAAGAAACAAAACAAAAAATGCACTATTAAATTGATTTAATGTCATTTCAGTCTAATTGGCTGCTTCTCATAGTAATTATATTTAGAATAAAGGAATGATTCAAAACTAAGCTATTGTATCTGGCAGGACCAGAAACTGTTCACACAATTACAGGGCTGCTATATTGTCACCTCAGTTAATACATTCATTCGCCCACTATAGACCTTTCTCTTCCTCTGTCATTCACTCTCAATGACTCTGTTAACCAGTCTGTTTCTGAAACAGATAGGAGCTTAATTAAAATTCCCTGGGATGAACACTGGGCTTTGGCAGGTCTGAAAAAAACGATATGAATATTTTGGTTGTTTATTTTTTTCCTCTGGGAGATTTGGGTGGAAGTGGGTTGTATAGCTACAGAAGCCCTTGCTTTAAAGGTAAGTTAAGATGTTCTTCTGGAAAGACAGAGGCTGACAAATCTTTTCACCGTTCTTTCTGACCGTCTGAATTCTGCTGAAATACAATTTGACCACCAGGTGGCAGTCGTCTAGTTAATGATGTTGAAACAATACCACAATTAATGTCATTTAACTTTTCAATTTGTTTTTTTTTTTTTGTTGTTTAGAATTAAGTTCTACACATTTACAATCATATATACCAAGAGTGATTTTTTTATCTTAGGATATCGTTTTGCAATCCTTATAACAATTGGATCCCAGCAAAAGCAGGAAATTACTTGTGTGATCACATCAAAATAAGAACAGGAGACGAGCCGTATTTAATCATAAACGGTATTAAAAATAGTCACGCTTCATTTTCGTGCTCCAGCTTTTCAAAGCCGAGAAAAATAAACGATCCCTGAACAGGCACCTGTCAGTGAAAAGACTGAGGCGGTAAATCCCTCCAATTTATGATGCAAACGTGGAAGCCAACACTTCTAACTGGAAGATTTTCCAATTCATCCCATCTTGCGAAAGGTGAAGTAGTGGCTTAATCTGACTCACATCCCTCCTCTCTGATAGGTAACGTTTTATAGTGTAATAAAATTCAAGTTCTTCTCCAGCAGCATAACAAGCTTTGAAGAGCGCTAAATTTAAAACGGGAATCTAAACGCATAAACATAGAAAAGTTCATAAACCACGAAATCCAAAATGTTGTAGGTCTGTTGCATATTCAATTGGTCAACAAACTGAAAACGCAAAGTTTACAAAAACAGAAACGGAGACATTTCCACAAATTAAGTAGGCTTTCTTTTTCCGTAGTGTGCGTCATCAGCATATCTCATTAGATATTACATGTTTCTTGTTCTATTACAGAATCCATCCGTACATTTCAATGCATTTTCCCCCCAAGCATTTACTGTACAGAGCCCTAATTTCATGACAGGAAAATATTAAACACGTCATCGTGAAAGTAATGAATACTTATATAAACTACAAACTTAAATGTTTTATTATATCATTTCTATATAATAAAAAATGTAAATATAAAAAAATTTCAAAGTTGAGCAATTTACAGCTTTATTGTCTGACTGTTATGCTGCCCCTGTGAGTAGTCTTTGCCCATGTAAACGTGTCCGTGTGCTCAAAGTATACTGCAAACTTCTTTTGCAGGTGGAGCGTATAAATCCATCCCCTAAAGCAGGAGAACCACTGCTTAGTTTCCTTTCTCACCACCAGATGGCACAATTCCATTCATAACCTGGGCACATCTTTCAGTAAACAAAACTGGAACTGCTTCATTTTTCAGGACATTGAAGTTGCAGTTGCTAGCTGACAATATCATGGTCAACTTCGAAGGCAAGGACGGTTTACTGTGTAGATGGCTGTTTTCCTTTTTCCTTTGATTCTTTATTTGTTGTCCAATCATTACTCACATACTGAAGTGGCTTTTCCGCACACTGAGTGCTGTGGTGCAGTTAGGTGCAGACTTGAAAAAATGGCTCACTGCAGCCACTACTAAGCCTTGGAGAGCAATCTGTTCCCTCTGTCGCTACAAGGCCCATAGAACTAACACATGCAAAAATGATCTGAGCTATGATCTTCATTTAGAAGAAAGCATCAAAGTCTTGATATACTCAAAACAGTCAAGTCAAAATATCATTTTTTCATTTATTCCTTACTTATGTTTTATTTTTTTTTGGAAGCAATTCAAATTATTTTATTTCGCAGATGATGAAAATAAAATAAAACACAGAACTGTAAACTGAAAGTTACATCTACATCTAGTTACATCTAGTCACATTTTTTCCAAAACACAAAATCAATTGTTGTTGTTTTTTACTGAACAGTGTTCAATTATTATTTTATTAAGTACCAACTCCCAGAAATTCATCAAGGAATATTCAGGAAATATTTTTTTTTCTTCTCTGAGCCCTAAATACAAACATTACAGACATGATAAGAAATAAAACCATGAAGAAAAATAAGTGAGTCATTCTGGTCCAACAAAGGTTGGAACCACTCCTCAGTGAGGCATGTGGTCAACCAGCCAGCTGTACAAGCCAGACAATGACAATGCAGCTCCCAATCAAAGAGCTGATACGTGCTTGTGGGAATGGGCTCAGGAAGGGGTTGCTAGGATACATCACAACTCCGAACAGCATGTTAGACATGTTCAGAACAGAGTTGTAATTGACTGACCATGCAAGACATTCCTTCCTGATACAGCGGGTTTTCAGGTTTCGAGCTCTTTTTTTTTTTCAATTATTGTATTAATACTTTTCAAACTGCTATACTGCAATGTGACATAATGCGTGCACAAAATACTGCTTTATAGGAGGCACACTGGTCGGCTTTGCTGTTGCCCGGCTCCAAGGTTTAACTTGGAGACAGGTGGCCTTGGGCACGTGTCTCGGTGTGAGGTTTGCATGTCCATATGGATTTGCACTGGTTATTCTCATATTCTCACACCTCCCAAGGTTTACGTGGTTTACTGCAGTTTGCCCCTCTCAGATTTCGATCCTGAGATCTCAGCTGAGTAACCCGTGTCGCTTCTCTGCTCTGTGAAAACCGTCTCTGAAGCCTCTCTACACACGTTGCAAAGACAATCAGTTATACACCACACAGTGTAGTGTTTGGATCTCAGAATAATCAAACGCAAGCGTCAATCCTGCAAAACACAAAATCAGTGATTTACGATTACAAATATATTTTATTTTCCCATGCAGGTATTTCACAATGTTAACGAATGATATTAAGAATCAAAAACAAATATCGCCTGTTTCATGTATAGATCGTAGGATACTGCAGGAGAGCCAGTCTGAAATACTGCAGGTTTATACCGCTGTAGCACCCAGGCAGCAGACAATTCGGACTTGTAAAACAATTACGAGTTCATGTGTATAGACTGCACAGATACAGTGCATCTGCCTAGGGCTTGCTTGCTTGCTTGCTTGCATGCATGTATCGTCTTTCGTGGTTCGTCGGTGCAGTTTGCACAATAGCCTGCAGTTTCTACAACACGAAACGGACGGAGCCGGGTGCACTCCTGACCCGTTACGACATGTGCATGCTAACCCGGTCATTACTTTATGGTAAGCATTCATGTGATACTCGACGCGTCTACGGAACTTGTTCGACAGAAACTCCCGCTTCCCTCTGTCACTTCTAAACCACCCCCCTCCCCTCCTCCGTCTGCAATGATCTCCCGTCCAAACCGGGGGGCATGTCTCTCTTCCGGGTGGCCGAGCCGTAATCTCGCGATACTCCCATCCCCCGCTCCCCCCCCCCACTTCCCAGTCGCCATGTTGTGAATTTGGTTGACGTCGGTTCAGGGCCTGCGTCGTGATCCAGCAGCCGGGATCCAGAGTGGAGTAGAACCGGACAGCGTAAGACGCCGAGCCGACCCCCCCCCTCCCCCTCCCCGCTCGGTCCGGGGGCCGCGATATTTCCCTGGTGCATGAAGGCTGTGAACCAGATTGAGTCATGGCAGGAGGGAGAGAGTGAGAGTACGGTAAGAACTGCACTCAAACCTGCAGACTGCAGCTGGTAATAATAATATAATAGTACTTCTAGTAATGGGGAGGGGAAGGGGGGGGGGATACGGTGAGTATCTCCGCCTTTCAGCCATCGTCATTACAATGTAACATAAAAGTGTACCGGGTCCAGGAAGGGAGATCTGCGTCTCGGCTTCACAGTGTGGTTTTTTTTTTAATCGTTTTTGGGGGGCTCTTTTTGTTGTTGTTGTTGTCGTGGGGTCTGATAATGAGTGTGGGCGATTGCCCAGCACTGCGGATGCACTCCTCGGTGCGTCCGCATCGCACGCCGGCCGGAGCTCTGCTGTGCCGCCTGGTTGTGTCCAGGGACCCGAAGCTTGTGTATCGCTCCGTCTGCCGGGGGTGGTACTCGGTGCCGCGGTGCGTGTTCACCTCCCGCCGGACTCCTGAAGGGCTTACCTTTCAGGCTTGCAGGTGGGGAGACGAGTGTCTTGAATGGCCGTCCGGGGTTTGCTTTGCCACAGTTCGTGCGGAAAAGCGATGTTCGGACAGTAACTTTGCGTGAACTGTTTTGTTCCCCCCGCTCCTCCTCCTCCTCCTCCTCCTCCTTTGAATTCATCCCTCGGCAGACGGCGGCACGGTGAAACGTGTTTCTTTCTGTCCAGCCCTTGCAGGTGTGTGCGGCGCGGCTGGGCAGGCTCGTCGTGCGTGTGTGGTGGAGTTGGGAGCCAATGCCAGTTTTAACGCAGCTGGAAATAATAACGCGACTGGGTGTAAAAACTAAGGGTTTCGTTGCCCTTATGTGTCATCAGGAACTTGTAGGCCTGTCGTCTTGTTCACGGCATAGACGGTCGCTGTAACAAAGGCTGGCTGTCAATGCACGGGCTGAACTTCCTTTAATTATCGCTTCGTGCTGCGTTATCTCAGAAAGCGGGGGGGGGGTTGTGCCCCTCTGAGGTGCGGGACCGGCGGTGGCATCATCACATATCGTTTTAGCAGACAACGGCCCATCGAGCCGCTGTCCCTGATGCTTCCCGGCACGGAGTACAACGCGAATGCCGCTCTGTGTTTGTTTGTTTGTTTGTTTGTTTTTTTGCCCTGGTCCCGTTGTAGTCTGCTGGGGTATTTCGGCGTTGGGGCTGTCAGCGGGGTCAGGTGCAGTTTCTCCTCGGCCTTTGTTTCCATGGCGCTGGGGCTCTGCTCTGCAGCAGCACGGCCCCCCGCATGCTGTGTTGGGGTTTGTGATTGGCCAATGGCGTGGCCCCCTTTTTCCTGGCACCAGCTGCGTGGCCATGCGGGTAGCTCTCACCCCCTGCAGGCAGTGCTTCATTATTTAGGAGGTGTCTCCGGCGCCGGTGCCCCGGATGGCGCGGTTGATGTCGGTGCATTCCTGTAGGAGACCAGCGGCCGGGGTGCCCAGTGTCAAAGCTGGAGCCGACCACAGCGGCCACTGTGCTCCTGCAGGACTGTTAGGGTGCTAATCTGAGCCGTGCAAAATTTGGCAATGTTGCGTATTCAAAACCGCCACCGAAAGTCAGCGTAGGCGAGTTGTTGATCGGGGCTGCTGTGAAACGTCTCCACGGCTGGACTCCTGTAGCTGTGGTAGCATTTGTATTGAGCGAGTGCCCGTGGGGGGTGGAATTCTTGGATCACCTACAGCCTTGTCTGACCCCCCCCCCGGGCCTTTCCCAAAATCATCGCTAGAAAAACAAAGCTGCAGAGGTGTTATCAGAAGAGTGGTGATTTTTTCCTCTAGTGTAAGAGTCTTTGCTGTGTTAAATAGTTGCCTTGTGTCACTGTTTTTCACAAGCCCATAGGGCCTCCAGCACCTACTAGGACTTTTTATCAATTCTAGGTAAATGCTGTGCAACCAAATCACCTGAAGAAATCATCAAACAATTGCACTTTCTTTTCACCCCACTTGTAGCGTTTATCCTAGTGTGTGGTGAAGCTGTAAGTATCATGGGAGCATTAAGCTGGAGGTCCAACCTGGGCAACTGGTTATTCATGTAAGTAACTCTGGATCCAGCAAACGGATGTTCAGAGAGACTGCCTCTTTAATGAAAGATTGATTGTAAACTCCAAAACAAAATGTGCATTGGCTATTGTGTACGTAGATCAGATAACATTTCTGTTCTTCTTTTCTGTATGGAAGCGACTGATCAAGAACTCTCTCTTTAGCCCAGCAGTAGCAAAACTGGGGTTACAAATTTTGCAATCCAGATTCCTTTTGCAGCAGCTACGCAGAACTTCCCTTTTAACCAGCGAAAGTTTTCCTGCGCACACTGTAGGATGGGTCTGCTGTGGCAGTTAGGGACTGTCATGCCCACGGCATTGCCGCAGAAGTGGGGGAGCTTCTCTCTTAATGGCCCCAGGCAGGGCACCAAACCGTCAGCCACAGGCAGTGTGAAACACTCTGGGCTGCTCTGCCACTGTCATGGAAAAAAGTTCACTTTCCAGTTTTTTTTTTCTCCTTCAAGTTTCAATGGAAGCGATTCGAACGAGGCATTGTTTGAAGCATTTATTTGCTTTAAAGAAAATGAGAGCTTATCTGGTGGCTCAGACCAGTTACGCTCCAGAGCTGCAATCTGGCCGTGGGCTTGGACGAGAGGATTCTTTCAGCTGCGGGGTCTGTGAAATGATTAGGCCGGGCAGGCTCTGCAGATGCTGTTTGGGGTCTTGCTACAGCTGGAGTTGTACACAGGCGCTCCTCCTTTTCTCTTTTTTACGAGCTGCATTAAATAATAAAGTACAGCACTGGAGATATCCTCCTTGCCTTTGAACTTTAATGTAATCATAAGCTTGAGTACACAAGTGACTTACAAAACTGTTTGTGTGGTAAGGATCCAGTGCCTTTCATCTCACAAAGACGAGTTTAGTCTTTTTCCTGGCTGTAGCTGGCAGTTTCTCCCAGCTTGTGGCAGAATCGCTGCACTAGAAGATGACTCTTGAGCTCAGTTTTAAAGCATCTGACTAATCTCTGTCGCCGTGTGTGTTTTTACCTGTGTGACAGTTTGGATTGTGTTTTATAAATGAGAGGGAGGACATTTTTAAGTCTTGAACAGAGAAGATTATCTGAGAGAATCTTCTTTTTTCAGGCAACGACAAAGACAATGAAGTGGGTGTCCTCAGAATAAACATAAAACAGAGGTTACAAGTGGAGACTATCTGGAAGGGTATTTAAAACTGGGAACAGGGGGCACTTCTCTCCCAAAATAATCATGGAAATATGAAACAAGCTACCCAGCTGTGAGGTTGATGCCCATACTCTGGCTTCATTCAAGAAGCAGCTGGGTGAGATCCATAGACCACTTATCTACTAACTAGCACACAGGCTGTGTGGGCTGGATGGCCTCCTCATGTTTGTCACTGGTTGTTTTGTAGTCGGGCCTAGATGTGTCTTAGCAGTAAAGCAGAGGGTAACGACAGCCCGACTCTAGTGTGGTTCTGCAGGCGGGTGATTTAGTTAGCCAGGCTCAGAGGGTTGCAGCCCTCACTAAGGGTTATAGGAAGGCAGACAAACAACGTACCTTGACTTAGAAAAGGAAGAAAGAACCTTTTATTCAAATCAAAATTTCAAACCCTTCTCCAATACCCCAGTATACCCCTTGCTCATCTGGAGTTTTGTGTGCTTGAGGTCAGGCAAGCTCGATTCAGCAGTCCCACGCATCTTTATCTCTGTGTTACCCATCGTACTCATCTCTCCTGCTTCATCGCATCCTCCTAAAGATCACTGCACCCAGTCACCGGAAAGGCGAAAGCTTTCTGTTCATTTGAACAGTCTTCCTTTTATAATGGAAGCGTAGTGCAGTTCTGTGTGTATTTCTTTTGTGAAAGGGCATATTTATTTTGGTTTGAAAGGTGTGATGGGTATACCCACCGTGTATATATATATACGGTATAGCAGAGGGTATTTCATTATCCGCAGACACTTCAGGAATGTATTTTCCGCAAATTAGGAGGACCGGTTACAGGCGAAGAGCTTTAGTCGTAGCCCCCACCATTAAAGAAGGAAAGCCATTCTTGTATGCATTAGCAAAACAGAGGCCCCAATGGCTGTTTGAAGGTATGATGCATGTTTTTTTAGCTGTTAAGTTTTAAGTTTTTGCCTTTCAGCATGAAAATAATAATGATAATAATAATGAATATTTAACATACTTTTCATCCTAGAAGATGGCAAAACGTTTCGCCACTTGCCTTCACAATTAAGGTGGCGTTTTTAGAATCCCTCTTTCATGTTTTACGCTTTAAGGTGATAAGAGTGAGAAAACTGCATGCGGGGTCCTGGACTCTGTCTGCAGCTTCAGAAGAGCAAAGCTAACACTGTGCTTTTGTTGTATCCAGTTGTCTTGTGCTAGAAAGTATGGTCAGCTTGGCTTGCAGCACAGATCTGAGGCACTCAAAGTAGCACGCATAATATACCAAGTCTGCCTCTGCTATGAAGCAGCATTACTGTGCGTATTTCATACCCGGTAAAACTTTATATGATCTATAAAAGTGTCCTTTATGTAAAACCGTTCAACTTCTTCATTGGTGCTCATTTGGTGCTCTGCGGTTAAGATAATTGTTATCCTTGGTGTTTACAGTAAACAAGCGTGGTCAACCCTTGAGAACAGGAACTTGGGAAGATTGGGATAAAATGTGTTTTCTGTCTGTCCTGCTGTTGGATAACTTTGCAAGTATAAACTAAACTGGCAAACGTGCTTTTAAAATTACACTAGTAAAAATAATGGGGAAAACCTGCTCCACCTGCTGATTAGTGAGCACTTGTGTGTCACTGTTAATATTGCCTTTTAGTGATTGTAAGAATCCATGTAAGGATATCTTCCCCTCTGTAAAATTACACTTCTGTTCTGTAATTTTAAGAGCTACAGTTCACAGTCTATACTCAAGAAAGAATGACAAATAAAATAGACTGGATTTTAAGTAATTTTTAGGTGACTTTATTTTTAATTTTCCAGTTGTAACTGGATTTGGTAAATCTGGTCTCTTTGGGAGATGAATTTTGTATTCGCTTTCCTTTTTAATTTGTTGCAGAAAACAGGACATGACTTTACCAGGAGTCAGATGTTTCTCTTCTATAAGGAGTTCTTTAAGAACCATTTTGTACCAGAATAGTGTGCTTTAGCTCTCACCAATGAGATGGTGTCTGCTCCTTTTAGTTTTTGGTGTTTATCTAAACAAATACACAAATCCTGCTCACTTCTCTAATTGCCTGTTGCATCTTTTAGATGACATACATGAACAACAGACGTCAAGGCTACAGTCTTGGGCTGTAAAACATTTTGGAATGAAAAGGATGGCCTGGGGGCAATAGAGCCAGGATGCATCCGTGTATCTAGCCTGGAATAAAAGGAGACAAGCAGTAAAGAAATAAAAAATGCCAGTAAGATTAGCTTTATACCTGATTTCAAGAACAACAAAAAATGTTGAAAATGAACTTAGTTTTTAGAGCAGAACCATTTGTTTTTGCACAGAGAACAGACAAGTTCTGAGGAACTACTTTAGAATAATCTGAGCTTGTAGCTGCTCTGCGGCAGGACATCACCTTAGCAGTTTGTTTCATATTCAGGGTCTGTTTCTGCGGCGCATGAGCCCTGCCAGGTCGAAGGGAAATAAGTGAGACAGTGAAACGGCACAACTTAAAATTCCCTGACTTGTATTCCCTGATTTCCTGTAGTGCAGCATGTAAACAACTGTATCTGGAGAAGTGCCTAGGCTATACCTATTCTTTCGCTTGGACTTCCCTGAAGCTTTCATTTCCAGTCGGATAATGCTTTAAGTGTTATGTTTCGGTTCAGGCTGTAATTATCGGAGCTGATTTAAGAACAATTAAAGGGTCCATAATTCTCTCACCTTGGATACCCATTGTAATTATTGTCTCTCTGGAATGAAATGAAGAGCATGGGTGGGTGTTAATGAAAGTTTAATCATCTTTAATGCGTGCTGGGTATCTGCAGGTCATCAGTATTTGATCGCACCCCTCTGAGAAATACAGGGCAACCAAAAGATAAGGTAAGGAATCAAGGACATGAATGGAGTTGAGTGGTTTGTCTGTAAATCTGGTTCTGGGTTTAGTTGTTTACTGTTCTGGTCCACGATAGACACTGGCTTGTGTTCTGTGTAAGTCAGACGCTGATCATGACAATGAGTAAAGCCTACCCAGACATCTCCAGGCACTGTCATTGAGTCCTGTAGAGGCGGGTTCCCTTTGGGAGACAGGTGAGGTTAAATTGCATATAGTTGAGAGAGAACTTTTTCAACAGAAGTCCTGTTCAAATGATACTGGCCATCTGATAAAGGATCGCTGGTTGTGCTCCATGGCACAAGCGTCACAGTTTTGGCCTGGGTCATGTCACTAGCCCGCTGTGAACAGGATTCCCCATGCGGCGGAGCACCAGCAAAGCGAGGACTGGGATTAGGATTCATTGGTCAACAGGACCGATTGGTCAGTCTGAATGGGGTGACAAAATCAAAGCTTTATGTCAGCCCTTTGTACCTAGAATACATACAGTATGAGTCTCAAGTAGCCTAATTAAATTTTGTTTTTCCATAAAATACTATGATTTTTAATGCCGTTTAAAAGTTAAATTTTACTATTGTTTGAGTATTGTATTCTTTATGGCAGCTTCTCTCCACTTTGCTAGGTTGGAACATGAAACGTCACCGCTCCGTGACGAATGGGGGTGGTTCCCTTCAGCGGACTCTCCTCCGATGCGGACTTCAGGAAGGGCACATTCAGGGCCCTTTGGGGGGCACTGCTGAGCACCCTTGTGAAACAGATTTAGAAACAGGACGCCCCGAGTCCTTGCAGACCTCAGCGGGAACGCGCATGTGCAGGGCATGAGACCGCACGAGTGTGTATTGGGACACGGCCTTGGGGAGAGAGTGTGTGTTTTGGATCAAGACGTTAAGATGCTAGGAGCCAGCTGAACCCAATGGGTCTCCTAGTATGTGTAGCCTTATGCTCTTGCACTTTTAAAGGGGGGTTTGATTGCTTTGATTCTGTAGACCGCCAGTGTCTGTCGTTCAGACTAATGTAGTGTGTTTATGGACTATGGTGACATTTGGATTGTGAAGGAAATCAAGAGAAGGACAAAATAAAATGTGCTGAGTAGCGGGTATTTTTGGGTATAAAGGCCTCCGTCTTAAGTTATTTATTCAGAGACTGAAACACCAGCTGGGGGGTAAAGAATGTCAACAGAAACATGCCTTTTTTTTTCCTTTGCAAAGCTGCAGTAGTTGTACTCCACTTGTAAGGATCCTTTGCAATAGTGTTGTGTAAAGCTGTTACTTTTAGGGGCTTACTTTTATTGTCTAATCCCTTGGATCATGGGGATTTTCCTCTAACTTTTGAGTCTGTGCCAAACACTTTGATTTATTGAAGAGGGAAACTGCTAGTGAAATTTCTTCTAACGTATTAGAAGCCCTGGAGTCAGCTGGACAGTAGGTCTGTCAGAATTATACTATAGCTTACTAGACAGCAACTCTTCTCCTGCGTGAATCTCAGAGATTCTTTACTCAACAGGTTTGATGTTGTTCTCACTTATTTTGTGGTCTTGATTGGAGTCTCGAACACTTTCATTTTGCTGTTCATACGTAGTTATTTTTGCAGTGTTTCATGCGGGTTGTGTGTTTGCTGTTTTCATTCCAGGTTGTTAAGTGCAGGCAAGCCGTGGTTTACAGAGCGATTAAAGGAAGAACTGAAATCTGAATCAGTCAGTGCATAGAAATGATCAGCAGGACACTCTCAAACTCGTGCTTTAGCCTGACGTTGGCAACAATGAAGACCTCATGGTGAAAATGTACGTTTCAAGTGGCCAGGATGTGATACGCCCCCAAAGTTCACCCCTTTTGGGTCAGTATTGCAGAACAAAATGCTTGTTTACGGATGAGCCGTTGCTGTCTGCAGTACATACCAGTTTTGCTAATGGGGTAGAAATGCTTCCTGGTTGTTGTGATAAATGATATTTTGTACAGAATGAACACGTTCAGTAAACGCCCTTCAGAGACCTAAACGATTGGAATCAGATCGGAAACTAGGCTGGGTCTCGCCCGCCCACTTTAGTCTTGTTTGTGTTTGCCTGATTGCACTGTTCAGAGGAGCACTCTTTCCTTCAGCAGTGTTCTAAATTTAGCAGTGAGGGAAGAGTTCAGGGGATAATGGGAAGGGTTTAGAGATGGCTGAAGCAGATAAAACCATAACCCTGAGCTTTCACTTAACAGCTGTGCTATAGATTCACCCACAAATTCATTAATGCTGTCTGCCAGGAACTGGGGCACACAACAGTGGCCTGGCTAGAGGTTTGTAGCAGTTTTAAGTCCTTAAAGTAAAATCATTTTTGGGGTTGAGGTTTGTATCCAGCAGTTTTTGCTACATAGTAGTGGAGTCTTGCCCAGCCTGACCCAAGAATGTTTTGTATTTAGTTTAATATTCAGGATTAAAATATTTATCATGTGCTTCCACGTTTCGGAAAAGAGAGGATTTTAGTCTGCTTTACCCTATTTTGCATTCTGTTCTAGGTGGTTTATGGACCATTTATTGAATTTTTGGAAAAAATGGGGTCGGGGTTTGCTTATTGCTGAAGTGAATATTTTCAAAATGATGCCACAAACTGGTAGTGAGCAACAACAAAAAGAATCCGTTTTCTCTGTCTTTTACGTCATGGTTGTAATTCTTTTTTAAGTGATCACTCGGAAGTTTCGAAATCAATGAAGAGCTCAACTTTTTTTCACCTTTGAGTTATTCTTCTCCCTTGAGTTGATCCCAAACTTGCTGAAGGGATGGCTATGAGAGCTTTCTCTGTGCTTGTAAGAGTGGCCTTTTGTAATCCGCGCGGGAGCGTCTTTCCCTGCAGGCTGACTGTGGTGGCTGAGGAGCGCTTTCATGTTTATCCATCTCATCCCCCTGGCCTTGGGGCTGCGGCTTCATCTCGGACACCCGCCTCGGGGCAGCGGGATTATCTGTGCCGAAGACGAGGGTCTTCTGCCTCTGCTGTTCTTTGTTTCTCTGCGTCTTTTCTTCAATGGGCCTGTGTTGGTACAACAGCAGCCTGCTGACACCGCAGCACTGCGTCAGTTCAGCTAACTTGACGTTAACTGCAGTGAAAGTGTTTTCGCTTAGTTTTCAAAATGAGTGATAAAAGTTTCCATGTTCGGTGCCTACAATCTGTTTTCTGGCTGCATTGTACTTTTAACACACAAGGTCTTTTTTTTTCTGCATGCATGATTTATCTTTCGTGTAGTAGCAGTAAAGCAGGAATCCATCTCCACTTTTTTTTTGCAAAAGAGTGTAAAACGGGAACCTTTTTAGACATTCTTCAACATCTCTGTTGGGATACAACATTTGTTGTATGATTTATGCTTTCATGTGCCATTGAAGAACAAAGGATTTGCTTTTGTGTCCTGGAGTTTGCCTGTATATGCACAAAGCTGTGCATTTATTGGAAAATAAAGTAATTTTAAATATTCATTAAGTATCCAAATACAGTGTTAATCTTAATTTTATTTTAGCTGCTATAGGAGCGCATTCAAGTGTAGCTTTTGTTGCAGATGAGCCAAAGTAATCCAGAACATAGAACAGGAGAAATAGCTCTGGAACTGCAGTAGAGTCTTCTCATGAAAATGTACTGATGCATGCGGTCAGCATTTTTAAATTGGCAACAAAGCCATTGGCTCAGGGAGAACAGAATGGGCTTTCACACGTTACTGTGCAGCAGGACCTGCAGTATTTGGTATCTGTTTAGATTAACCTTCAGAATGTTTGACTGACCTGAAAGGTAGAGTGGGCATCCAGAATTTCTAGTTTGTGCATTTTACAAGCCAGCATTCTTGGGATCTCTGCTGCTTCCCACAGTATGTTTATTACCTGAAGGATTCAAATCAGGCTGTAGCACACAGTTAATCTGTAATGATATGAGAAAGCATTATTCAGATTGACATACTTGTTCAGAGAGCTGAAACTAACAACTTTGTGTACCAGCACATTCACTTCTGGTAGCTTTTGTGTACGATATAAATAGCAAGGATCAAAGTCCTTAGCAACTGAGCTCCAGTAATAGCCTGTCATATTACTATGCTGCTGTGTAATCCCACACCTTAAGGACACTGCCATTATGAACATGTAAAGATGTGCAACACTGGCCTCTGAATAAGAAAGCTACAGCCTTTTCTTGTAGGGTATCCCTGGGTGCTGCCGATTCAAATGCTCAAACAATGCAAGGGTGTGCAACTACTTAGGTTTTCCTGAGCCTATAAATACCAGTTATGAATTTGATGTTGTGAGTTTGTTTTGTTCCATGTCCCACGTGCACAGTCTGGTGCTTTTGTGTGGACGAGCACGCCAGCTGTTGAATGGAATAAAGCAGAGTTTGTTTCCCAAGTGAAGTCTGTCCTGTTACAGTACTTGCTCACTCAGGTGTATAGCACTGGTCGATCTCTTGTAGTGAGGCAAAATGAGAAACCCTGCAATGCTCCTGAAATGACAGCTTTTCACAGTTAACCCCCTCTTATTTATTGTATGCTGTATAATTCTGTTGCTTTAATAACCTCTAATACAACAGCTAAATAAAATGTGAACCTGTATATTACTTATTTCCCTCAAAATGTACTGTTCATGTAAGACATTGAGTGTGTTAGTAGCCAGGTGCATGTATAGCACAATAACCTTGGGATTCCAGGTTCATCAGATAATTCACTTTAAGAAACTGGAAAAGGCATTGAATAGTACATTCTGTATACATTCTACACTTCTAATACTCAGCATTTTGTCTCATACAGGACTCCTGTATATACTACACTCACATGCAGCATGTATTACATTTATTTAGAGTGTACCAAGCTCTATGGGGAGCTATGATTTACACCCTTAGGTTTACAGGAGCCCCTTCCTGTTGTAAAGCAAACAGTACTGTAGCTTTGATCAGCAAAAGTGTTTTTCTTTGTCAGCTCGCTCAGAGCCCTTGTTCGTGAAATCTGTGAGCTTTTTAATTGCTGCTTTGGGTTCCTGAGATGCTGGGATGGTGCCTGGGTTCCACGTTGGCTGCGCTGTGTATGACCGCCTGCGCTTTAATTAAGCCGTTCCTTTCTGTGTAGCGAGTAGGGATTGTGTTTGCCAGGCCTGTGAGACTAGAACAGGTTGAATGAGATAGCGTTGCATCCAAGGTCAGTTAGGTCACTGCTAGGCTGGAACTGGACTTCTGTGACATGTAGCATTTTTTAATATAAGGTGGAGGTAATTTTTAAGCTGGTGCAAACAAAGACTCTGCTTTGCATTACCTCCTGGAGCTGCCTGTGCAGTGACTTATGACAGTACTAAAACGTTCATCTGCTTGTGCTTGCTGTTAAGATACATATTCATATTTCAGCTGCTAAAATCAGTACAGCACTGTACTGCAGCAGTCTCTCCTCTTCTGTTTAATATATTCAATTTCCTTAACAAGTCAGACTGACTTCTCTTTTTTTAGTGTATAAAATTGGCTCAAGTGATATCCTGCCAATCCTTCCATAGAAGAAGATTCTGTGGCAGTAAAGATTGTGACATCCTTCACTCACGAGGGCTGTTTCTTCTGTATGTGATTTTTATTGTTCCTGAATCAGCGTAATTTCACTGATACTGCGTGCTGTAGATTAGTTCTTGGCATTCATATTTCAGATTGCAGCAGTGTTTGCTGACTGGCTAGGAAAACTGCCAGAACAGAGTCTGCCCTAATAGCACTATGAAGACACGCTTGTTCTGTACGAAAGGTGAAAGGCTGACAATGACCCTCTGTTTATTTTTTCAGAAGATGAAAGAAGAGCTGGAGGACTGTAGCCATTGGCAGGCCCATTGACTCCCGTTCCCGGTGAAACGCCGGCAGTCCTGGGATGGCGCAGGGCAGTCAGCAGCTGGACTATCAGATCCTGCTCGACCTCAAGCAGCGCTTCCCCGAGATCCCGGAGGGAGTGGTTTCTCAGTGCATGCTGCAGGTACTGAATTATCATGTCCACACTCGCGCATCTTCGCTGCACACAGCCCCCATTAACGCCCCCGATCTCTCTGCATTTCCTTGAACAAATCTGGCTTCGGTGTTAATATTTGTCATCAGCAGGGTGTCTACTGTGACGGTAATAAGCTGTGTAAACCTGGCAGTACAGGCTGGCAATATGTAAAGTATGCTTTGATCCAGCTTGCATTTGCTGTGTCGTGAGGTTCTCTGATCAATCTTGCTGGGGTGGCTTGAGTCAGGAACTCAGAGCCTTGCCTGCTGTTGATGGCCCGTGTTTTGCTGTAATGTCTCATCATGCAACGTTAAAAAATCACTGGCAATGAGCACCCTAGATGGCTCTTGACAACAGTGTAGACTTATTCTCTTAATAAACGGGACAAATGGATTATTTTCCTACTTGATTTTCAACTGGCTTGACATTTACCTGAAATCACCTCTTCCCAGTCAGCTCACCGTTGAGGTGATTTTGTGCTGATGTAGCAGTCACTCGAGTGTTTTTCAGCACGTTACAAATAATTATTCAAAATGAAGCCAACAACAGGAATATCAATATTTTACAACAGGAATTTCAATAGACAATGTAAAAAAAAAATGGGTAAGTTCTGTGAGTGAAAACAATTTATGACAAGAAAGCTTATGAAATCTTTGGATTGTAGGCAGCCTGAATGTGCAGACGCCATGTGGTTATTCTCAGATTTACAATTATAAGTCATAATGCACTGGAAATAAGTGGTAGAGCATGTGATGCAGTGCACTGCCCTGCAGATGGTTTAGATTGCAGTCTTTCCTGCTCTTGTAAGTATTGCATATCCTGAAATCAACCATGTACATTTTACAGGCCCGGTGTTTGTGTAATCCAAAGCGATATTTCAGCAGGCTGACACAAAACAGAAAAATGTATTACCCGAAGGAGGTGCTATGTGGTACAGTGCTTGCAAGGTTTAAATGGACCATTTTGTGCATTTCAACAAACACGGCTGGAACCTACATCTCCTCTCACCTGTCCTAGCAATAAAAGACAGATCAAAGTAACTTTTTAGCATGCTGGTATCCATTAACAACCTTTTTTGCCCTCATTTGTGCTTTGTGTTCAAACTGTGATGGAATCAGCAATGGAATAATCACAAGCATGCTCTAAAATTGTACAGCTGTGGCTTCACTTACGTTTAGTTCAGAAAAGAAATAACCAAATCCGCGCATTGTTAAGATTTAGCTTTTGGCACTAGATTGTTTCAGAAGAGCTGCCTTTCAGCCTTCGTCTTCAGTGTATTTCAGTCCTCCTGTCCAAATTGAAAGCTGCAGCTGTGCTTTATAACAGCTAATTATTGGTTGAAGAAGTCTCCTATTATGTCAGCTGAAAAAAAAAATCATTGTTCATTCTCTAAGTGCCAGACATTTGCTACAACAGTCAGTTTGCCTTTTAGAATATATACAATTAAAGTGGCCACTGTGTTACGACATACTATTATATAACAAGACATACATTTTTTTAAATTTTGTTGTAGTTTTATTTCTGTTTCAGGCAAACAGCCTTTTCAGAGCTTGGTACAAAAACACTGAGCTTGTTCATTGCAATTCCTAACTGGCTGCACTTTGAAATTTTTCATAGCCCGTGTTATGTATGTCTTCTTAATTACACAAAGCACTGAAATAAGAAACAATTGAAGAGTAGCACATTCTTTAATGGAAATGGTTTGCCTAATTTTTGGTTTTCTTCATATTTATGCTTGATATTGTAAAGATCCTAAATATAGCTACTTCAGTCAGAGCAATAGGCTTATTTGCTTATAAAGCAAAGCCTGAAATGTTTAAAATGTGTTAACATTTGAGTTATAAAAACCCCAGTGGAATTGTGCAAAGCTATAGTCGACCAGAAAACAAAGTGAACTTGTCGTAAGTAGTGACAGGAAACACTTTGTTTTTAGTATCAGTAATATTGAGTTCCAACAAAACTATCACACACAGCCTTTATGTACAAAAAGATCACAATTAAATGCTGTGTTTTTTTAATTGCCCTGCCTTCTGTAAAATATAAGGATAATATCCCCATGTTTAATCTGTAGCCTCTTCAAATACATAGGATCCATCTATGAAGAAAGATACATGCTTTATATTGATGTGATGGATGTTTGCCCGGTATGCCTTCCAACATGCAGGGGCAGCAACATCCTGATGCTGTTTCTGTAACATTAGTTTTTTACGGGACAGGGCTGTTAGTCTTGTGCCCAACCTCCAGCGTGGAGGACCTGACGCCCCAGATTCGAGTCATGCTTTACCAACAGAGCTAAATGGGGCCCCTTTATATTGATGTAGTAACAAATTACATTTTGCATGCCCGTGTGTACAAAGCAAAACAATTCTATGAAAAACCCATTCTAAATGGGGGGAAAAAAGAAAACTTAAGAGAAGAATTTAATATCGAAAAACAATTAAAATCATACCATCATAAACAGTGTTGGATGGTAAGTGTTGAAATTGGAAAGAAAGCTATAACACGTCTATTGTCGCATGATGACAAAGTTTAATGAATGTGTTAAAACATGTTTTAATACCAGTATCAAGATAAAGTGCTGGTAAGTATCATTTATCACAAGCTCATGGTCACAGTATTTTTATTAATGACGTGGAAGCAAAATTCCACACAAAATAGCTGTTAAAACAACAGAATGTTGCAGTGTTTTTGGAAAAAAATAATTGGCATTAATCCAGTCTGCAGACATTTAGGTTTAGTGGCAGGAATGTCCTGTAACCCTGGTTTATGAAAGAAGTCTTGCATTCATTTCCAGTGTTTTCCCTGAAACACGTTAATGAGAATGTATTGCCAGGGTATCCCACACGTGTCACAGAGCCTGCTACCAAACAGCCTTGTCTTGTAGTTATCAAACAGCCTTTGTCTCGATCAGTCTCCCTGTCAGAAAATTGAGACATTTTCACACATCACCACAGGCATATAACAGGTCTGTGGGGAGATAACTTTTCTGGATGTTCTGGGGAGTAACCCATTGCACAGGATCCAAAAATCAAAATGTTTGGTTCAATATCAAACTCTGCTGCTCTGAAAAAAAAAACATCCACTACGAAACAGTTCATTTCTACCGTTGTAGAAAAACTTTGAAAAATTAAAACAAAGCTGAACTTGACCTCATATGTTTAATTGTAATTGGAAGCTATTGTAATAAAGAAAATTGTTCTGGATATTTAATAATGCGCATTACTAAAGAGAACAATAAAATGGATTAAGTTGTTACAGAATAGAAAGATGCAAATAATTACAATTCAATGCATTAGTTCTGATGGGCATTTAATAGCACTTGTTACTGGCTGAGGTGTAAGGTTAATGACTGCACACAATATGAACACCTCATTTGGCACTGTAATTGCAGTTAAAACTGAGAGGTGACATGAGGATTATTGTGTGATGGCATCCTGTTAGGTTATAATGGGTTGTTTTTACTTAAGAAAGATTTGACAGTTCTGCCCTTACATTTGGTGCTGTTGCTTCTGCTTAGTAATTCTGTTTGTTATGATGTAGTACTGGAGTCATATTTATTTCTCTTCACCTGGTTTTTGTTTGATTTTTTTTCAACAGTTGGCTGAACAGCAATTAGTCTAAACCCGGAGCATTGAAAAATGATAAGAAATGAGATGGCAAGATGCCACTGAAGCCAATGCGAGTTTTGCACATTAATGTCTTGTTCTTTGTATTTTAATTGTATATTTCAAACACAGCTTGTAAATTGTATCCTTTTCGCCTGGGGTCAGCATACTGCTTTCTGCTTCAGATGTATGTAAATGGCCTATCATTTTGATGAATGTAATCTTAATTGTGTGTACATTCGCTGTCAGAGCTGTATCAAAGATGGGCTGTATTTGCTCACAGCAGTTCCCAGTCAGATAACATGCTTCTTTTGCACTATTCTTTAAAATGCAAGATAATGTCTTTCTATAGTCCACAGAACTCTTTATACTATCCAACGTGTTTGTTACTCAAAGTATCGAGTTTGTCCACACAAGTAGAAAGTAAGCAGTACCCTAAAGGCAGACTGGCATCATCCACGGTATTTAAACTTCTCTGAAGAGCAGGAGTACATGAACGTTCGTGTCTCTAATTCAACTGAAATATCTTCTCCGTGATGCTAAGCTAGTAAAGTGCAAGTCAGAAGGCCTGTGCCCGTTGTGAAGATACACTGATGAACTCGCCGATACTGTGAACGGCTCTTGGGACCGTTTCTTTATGATGACCCGTGCAGGTCCCCTCTGCTGAGCTCTGCGGTTTCTTCCCTTTCCAGAACAACAACAATCTGGAGGCCTGCTGCCGGGTCCTGTCGCAGGAGAGCAGCAAGTACCTCTATGGGGAATACCACAGCCCGGAGGAGAGCAGGCTGAGCAGGAACCACATGCTGCACATCAACCTGGGCATCCACTCCCCCACCGGGTACCACACGGGGGACGGGGGCAAGGCCAACGGCGGGGGGCGAACTCTGGTGCACAGCTCCAGCGATGGCCACATCGACCCGCAGCGTGCTGGAGCAGCGGCAGGAGGAGGGGGCGCTGGGGGGGCCACGCAGCACCAGATGGTGTCCCTGCTCCAGGAGACCCACTCCGCCCCTGCCATCGTGGCCCCCTCGCCCGGTTACAACCCTTTCTTCGTGAACGACCAGGCACGAACAGCTGGCACGCCGCCCCCTGGGCCTCCGGCCCTGCAGGGTCTCTCTCCCACCCTGACCCCGGTCGCCCGGTATGCCCTGAACCCGATCACCGTCACCCTGTCCCAGAGCATCCCCTCGGCTCCACGCGCCTTGCAGATCCCCGGCTGCCCCTACCCCGCCGCGGGCAATGCGGTTTACATCCGGCCCGCCTCCTCCCAGAGCCCACAGGGCTCCCCCTGGCACTCCCCCACGGCGCAGTGCCACATGCAGCCCTACAGCCAGCAGCCGCCCCACGCTATGCCTGTCTATCAGGCGCCTCCCTACCAGTCTCCGTACCCCTCCAAGCAGATGCCCCAGACGGCTTACCGCTCCCCTCCGCCCTCTCAGTTCCCTTCGCCTTACAGCTCCCCCCAGCACCAGACCTCCCACGTCTTCATGCCCATCAGTCCTCCTACAATGTCGCCCCTTCCATACCACCCCCAGCAGCAGCAGCAACAGCAGCAGCAGAGCTTCCAGCAGCAGCAGCAGCAAGGCCAGCCCGTCTCCTACATCCCCTACCTGTCAGCCAAGGGCTCTCTCAAGAATCAGATCGAGATCACCCTGGAGGCACCCCAGAGAGCTCACAATCGGAGCTCCTCTCCCGTTACCAGCCAGCAGCAGCAGCAGCAGCAGCGAGGTCAGAACACGCTGTACATCTCAACCAACGCCTCTCCTAGCTCTCCCTCGCGGGGCTTGACCAGCGGCCAGATGAGCATGTCCGGCCAGTCCCAGGTGGCGTCCTACCATCCCGGCATGTTCATTCACCAGGTCCCCCCTCGCCCACGGCCCACCTCTTCCCCCCAGCCCGGAGGAGGAGGCGGAGGCGGGGTTCGGGTCACCCAGCCCGTGAACTCCACCTACACCTTCAAGATCAAAGTGTCGCCCGGCAGGCAGGTCCAGCCGCGGCATCTCGAGTCGCCCACCGTGGAGACGGAAAGCCTCCTGAACCTGGTGGAGCACGGGGAGCACCCGGGCGCCCCACAGCCGATCCAGCCCATCTCCGCCCTGCCCGGCACCATCGGCGACCGCGCTGCCAGCCGCTTCCCCAGGAAGTCCAGCTCTGGCTCGGACGATTACGCCTACACTCAAGGTAGGGAAGAGTTTGTGGCTCTGCTTATTCCCGGATCTCCATCCTCCAAGATACCACTTTTTACCTGAAAGTTTCTGTGAAACGCAGTGGGATGTGTGCAGTGCATATAAATGGCCTTAGATGTAATTTATACGTTTCAGTCGGGAGTCGTGCTCTGAAGGGAAGCGTGGTGTTCTAGGACTGAATGGTACCGGTACATGGATATTAAAACACGTTGAAATCATTTCTTTGGAATTGTCGTGCTGGAATTAGCAGAAGAATAAAATGAGCTTGACCGGCTGGCAGTAACGTATTTACGATACTCGTAGGTACTATTCAAACCGAATCCTGTTACCTGCGAGAGATTATGGGGTGCACGTCTTCATTTCTAGCCCCACTCAGGCATGTTAAACAGAAAATTATAGGTCTTCTTTCTTAATGTGGCTACGGGTTAATTGTTATAATTAAGAGACTTCTGTAGGATTCGGTTGCATATTAGCTTTTGGAAACAACAATTAAAACTAAATATGAGCTGTGCTGACGATATCTGACATGTCCCCCCGGTGAAACCCGTGTTTGCTTTCTTGTGCAGATACTAATTATACAGATTAAGCTGTTTCATATGCTTTAATCTGATTTTTGTGTTTGCAAAAATGCTTTCATCTTTTTTATGTTGGGCCATTTGTGGAGTCTTGCCACATTTAAATGAGTGCGCCTAAACAGTGTTAATATCCTGTTTTTCCACAACAGAGGAAGAAGGAGATAGTCGATGTAAGTAAATGTCTGTATTTGAAAAGAACCCCTCTTTATTCCGAACCACTGCACTGGTGAAGCATGAGTGTGTCGAGCATTTGGCATTTCTTCTGGGCAGGTTGGTAACGGGTGAAATAGGGTCACAGGCAGCTCCTTTCAGCCCTCCTCGGAGACGTATGCAGTATGCTCCTCCGCACTATTCAGCCTGAAGCTTTGATGTTGGAGGACTTCGTTACTTTTGTTAATTTTTCCTCTTTTGTTTTATCAGCAAGTTTTCCTTATAGACTTTTGGTATGAGTACGATTCTGTTCTGGTGCAGGTGACCAAGCTAGCAGTCTTACCTGTGCTTTAATTAATAGGCTGTTGACAGCCTGACTCCTTCCAGTACTGGGTGTCAGGGGCTTTAGGCTCCTAACATTAAGACCTGGAGACTAGAGTGTGTGTGGAATGTATTCATTCACCTCTCCCATGTGCTATACGTGGTTCAGAACCCTCTACCATGTTTCAGTGTGATGATTGAAATATGTTCACAGTTAATGTTTTTGATTTTAGTGGCAGGCAGGACTTTTGTTGAGCTTAAATCTTTGACCTATTTTCTCTCGCCAAGAAGACATTTCGAGCAAGCGTTCCAGAAGACAGCTCTGTCATGGCGCAAGGAAGCACGGTGTGATGTGTGGATGATCATCCTATGATCATCCCCTCTGTAAAATCGTCCAGTATACATTTGACTACGCGATACCAATATCTGCAGAGCGGTTTGTTTTCTGGGCATCCACGCTAATTTGTTGCAGTTCGTGACACAGCTGCCGGCACTGGAGCAATGCTTCCTGTAAGAAGAAACAAAAGTGAAAGTTGTCTCTCTGGGGCAGTGGACTGAAGCAGACTGGAAGTGAGAATGCAGGGTGAAGTTATCCCGGCTGTTTTTCACTGCTCAGATCAGAAAGCCTTCTAATTAGTGTTAAGTGCTACATTCCGCCTTCGCGTCGGTGAGACTTCTCGTTGCCCCCACATTCCAGCAGGCTGCTGTTTATCTTCCGAAATCAGTGCGGCTTGTTTGCAGAGGTCTGCGCGTCACATGGCAGACCTCCCTTACTGAAACAGCGGCTCTGCTTTGTACCCGTGCGTACAGCCTGCTTTACCGCAATGTGAAACTCCTCAGTGGGGCTGTGTTTAACGTACGAAGATGGACATTTTGAACAGTTACTTTCACGGTGAGTGCACACGCAAGTTTGTTTGTTTTTTTTTTCCTCCTAAAACGTTATGAAGACGTGACTTGCTTTACTGTCACGGAGTACTTAGAAACTTGAGAAGGTTTATTTTCCTCTGGGTGAAGGGAGGGGTGACAGACTGGCGGTGCCGGATTAGACTGGATTAGATTGATATTAAAGAAACAAAACAGTATAATCTCCATCTCCAGTTGAGTGTTTTCTGGCACTGATGCACCCACTCTCAAGATTTAGTAGTTTAGAATATTACATATTGTTAAAAATGTCATTCTCTTAGGGTAACCATTTTGAGTGACCTGAATTTAAAACTTTTAAAAATGGAATTTACTTTGAAACGTGCTGGTCTGTAGCGAAGCCTTTTGCGAGAGTTTGTTCTCAGCACTTGAGGGAGTGCGCCAGCTCTCCTGTGAGCCATGTTTGAATGCTGTACCGACTGCAGGAAACTCCCTGCATAAGATAAAGACTTTTCTGTACACTGTGAGGTCCCCACTGTGAGGTTCTGTCGTCTCCTTCCTCTGGGGCTTTCACACGTCTTCCTGAAATCACCCCGTTGCCCTCTCTCTACAGGAAAAGTACGTTCCACAAAGCAAATTGATTTGCACCCATCTCCGGAGTTTAGACACGTGCCGCTGGATCATGTATAAGCTTTCAATCTCCATTGTCTTATGGAGGGTCGAGAGGAAAACCTTTCCTGTTGAGAGATCTGTGGCAGCCTACTGCCATGCTGTGGCAACATCTGGGACTACAGCAGGGGGCTGCCTAGACATGGGTTCTTTCTCTGTGAATTAATGAAAGCCCCGACTAGAACTCTACTGCAGCAAAAGTGACAGTAGTTTGCTGTACCACGTTATCATGGCTGCAATTTGTAGTTCACTTTCGAAGCTTATATGCTGTCGTATTGTTTTGAAACAACTGTACTGACACGGCAGAATGAGCATTTTTCTTTATGGTTAGTTTTGGCAAGCAGAGTACTCTTGGCACATTGTGACCTTTGTTTCATCTGTTGGGTTTTTCTTGCTTATTGGAAGGGGTATGTGTGTGTGATTGCATAAAGCATTGTGATGAGTGATGTCACTGTAATAGCCAGATCGCTATTGAGTGAGTATAACCATAGTAATACTCTGTGGTGAAGAGTGCAGCCCTTCTGCACCAGCAGGCCAGGTGGTGTTGCTGATCAAGCACAGGAGGAAGTGTAGTGGCAGCAGGTTTTCACCAGTGAAATGGAAGGAATTAGCCTGCTTTGATCACTGCGATCTCAAGGGGGTTCTGATGGCAGCCAAACGGCGAATGGACGGATGAATCTTTTTCGGAATCGGCCGTCTTGGGTCCGGTGTGCCCCCGGGCGGGCGATGAGGCGCGAGCTGACGGGCCCTCGCATCCCATCTCCGCAGCTCTGCTCCTCCACCAGCGGGCGCGCATGGAGAGGCTGGCGAAGGAGCTGCACCTGGAGAAGCAGAAGCTGGAGAAGCTCAAGGCCGACGTCAACGACATGGAGTACGATGCCCTGCGGCGGCGCTTCCGCCGGGTCAACGCCTCCGCCCTCATTCCGCGGGTGAGTCCCCGGGGATCGCCCTGCTTGGGCCGTGTCGGGGTGGAGGACTGAGGCTGTCGTCCTCAAGTGCGCAGGAATGGTTTCAGGCCTGTGGTGTGCGGCGTCGGTGCAAGGGCTCCGTTATTCATCTTTCATTGTACATCCCACTCATTAATGAGAAAGCAAGCAGTCATAAGAACATAAGAGAGGCTGCAAATGAGAAGAATCCAGCCGGCCTGCCAGCGTGATAGTTAGTAGCTCATTGATCCGGGGATCACATCCAGGTGTTTCTGCACGGCTGGCTAAAGCAACATCGTTCGATGGCAGACCTCTTATAGTCTTTTGAGCAAGGGTTTGGGCTTTATTCAGATTTTTTAAGTTAATATTCTTTCAAAATAGGGGGAGCATTTAATTAATGTAAAAAAATACAAAGACATGCCCCACTGGTGGGCAACGATTTGATGCACGAGTGCAGGTTTGTGGAACAGCTCTGGCAGGAGAGACGTGATATCATCAAACTAGGACAGACGGATAGATATTAACAACCATTAAGACAACTGCACAACCACAATTACATGACATACAGCAGTAACACTAAATGCATGTACTGGTGTATAAATAAACTGCCTGAAACAAATGGGCATTTCAGAGGCCTACATTATACAGACCCCCAAAACAAAGAATGCTAACCCTGTAACCTGAACAATTACGCAATGCCTAAACAGACCAAAAGGCGGGGGGGAAAAATCTTGCTTCCTAAATAAAAGAATGCAACAAAATCAAATCAGAGTGGGATGTGTCATCCTCTTTGAAAGATGAATCACCAAACTAGGAGAGAATGTTTTTAGTCTAAGGAGTCCAGAATAAAGGCAAACAGAATTTCCTAAAATAAGTAGGATGGTAAACTCTCTCTAACCAGGTTCAAGTTATTTAGCCAAAATCTGGTCTCCGTGACCTGATCTGAAAAATATGCTTTTTACATGGCACAACATGGCATTGTTCCTTCTTCTCCGTTTCCCTCTTCATTCTGTTTCCTTCCTGTATTTTCCCTGTTCTGTCTTTCTGTTTTCTACTATATTCTGTCATTCTTAAAAGTGCTAAGGGTGAAGTTAATTAACGGGATTAAATCTCCAGAAAGTTCCCTTTGATCTTGCCTATAATATAGCTAGATGCACGCCACAAATGAAACCCATTGTTTTCCGAGTTGTGAACTTTCAAATTGTGAATGGCAAATGTTACAGACTTTATGGCCCCCATCTGGATTGTATAATATACTGATATTTGCACAGGTTCATACTGCTTTCACTAGGTTAGTACATAGTTTTCAGTTTCAATGGCTTGTACATTGAGATCGGAAAGCTTGAAAAGAGGGCTTTGCTGTGTTCTGTGCAATTTAAGGACTTCTTCTTAAATGAGAAAACTTTCACTCATAAATGCATATTTTTGTAGTTGACGTGAGCTTTTTATTATTTTTTGTTAGCCTGAGGAAATGACAAGACTAAGGAGCCTGAACCGACAACTTCAGATCGACATTGACTGTACCTTAAAAGAAATAGATCTCCTTCAGTCAAGAGGTATCAGTATATTGTGATGTCTTTCAAAAAGTTGCAAACGTTCTGGTGTTGGGCCCCTGCAAGGGCTGTCAGTTAATCTGGTAAAAATTTTGATGTCTTCTATTAAGAACGTACCCTCTTTCATTGTTAGACATTTGATAACCATGAAAATGCTTATGCTGAACATCTCAAAATACTGCTATCACCTTAGATGTGACATCTGTTGCAAAACGAGGCAGGATTTCTCCAAGTATCTAGTGGATACAACGGTCTCTTTTTAGGATAGGGAAAGTGTTCATTTTTATTTGCAGTTAATATTAGTGAACAGAGAATATTTTCACATTTTTGTTGACTTCTGAATGACAGGAGCAGTGATGTGTTCCCTGTAGTACTCTGCATATATCTTGAGCTTGTGATTAAGATTAGCTTAATAATGTGTATATATAGTTCAGTATTTTTTCTCTACACGTCATTCTGGTGTTAATTTAGCACCCCAGTGAATCCAATAGCTTCATTTTGAAAGATAAGAGATTATAAAGAAATGTATTGATAATATATGTTGATGCTCTAAATAAAACTAATAAAATGTAATCGATATCCATTGCAAACCTTTTAAAATATGTCTTTGTTTGATGTTATGTTGTGTGTTAGCTGAACGATTACATCTCTTTCTCAGTTTTACAGTACAGCATTGATGAGGACTGAATGTTTTCTTTCTCTCTGCATCTTCAAACACTTTTATCCCGGATGAGTGTGAAAGTCTCACCCTGCATTTACTTTCCAGGGAAGTTTGATCCCAAAGCCATGAGCAACTTCTATGACAACATACAGCCTGGCCCTGTGGTGCCCCCCAAGCCAGCAAAGAAAGGTGAAGCCTCCTTTCACATCTTTAGATTTTCTAAAAGACATTGATGGGGGAAAACACTAAAACAGACAAGCATTCTCTGCAAGGAAAAAAAAGCTTATAGCCAACAATTAAAAGGCCTGCCGAGCGCAAGTGTTAACTTTCCTGCAGCCTGTCCCTCTGTGAAATCTGTGAACGACCAAGACGCTTTCTGACGTTTCCTTCTTAACACCTGTGACAGAGCTGCAGTTTTGACGTCTCAGTTGTGTAGGCTGTGACACTCCGGACTGTGAGTCGAGGCTTTTTGCCAAGTTTGTGTCTCTTCTGCAGAGGGAGGGTCAAGCGCCAAGACTTCCTCCGGGGTGCCGTCTAGGGACGAGGATTTTGAAGGAGCTCAGTGGAACTGCGAAAGCTGCACTTTCCTCAACCACCCAGCGCTGAACCGCTGCGAGCAGTGCGAGATGCCGCGGTACACCTGAGCAGCAGCAGCAGCGGCAGGTCGGCCAGCCCCGGAAAAACCGCCCCATCCACCACCCCCATCCCGTCGTTTCGGAGGAGTGCAGGAAGGGCCCGTAGAGGCCAGCCCCAGCACTGACCTGGCACCCTCCCAGCGGGGGGGCAGAGCTGCGGGGTGCATGCTTTCAGAACCTCTCCCAACCCGTGAAAGCCACCTGCTGAAGAAGAGGGACCCGGAGTCGGCGCACGCTTCCCGCTGGGAATCTTTTCCACATCCCTCTACGTTCACTGTGGCTCAAGGAGGTCGGGCAGTCGGCAGTGGAGTTGGGATGGGGGGGGGCAGGGGGCGGGGAACAAAAACGTACAGGTTGAAAAAACATCAAGCTAAAGGAATGAAAATAGGAAGCTTTTCCTGTGACACTTTTTTTCTTTTTTCAGACAACAGGGCAAGCAATTCTCCGCTGCTGTGCAATGAAAAAGAGATGACTATTGGTCGTCTATATATGCTGCTTTCTTCAGGGCAACAGCGGTCTTTGTGAAATCGGCCTGGGGCTGGGGAGGGCAGGGCAGGGGTTATTGCACGAGCCGAGGCGAAAAGCCTCGTGTGTGCAGTGCGTCCAGTTTAAAGGTTCCAGAACAATCACGACTGCTTGCATCACTCAGACATCGCGTGCTCCCATTCCGAAGCCTGGGCTGTGCTGCATGCTCTCCCCTCCTAAGGACGGCCTTTCTCCTTTCATCCGATAAGGCGTAGTGTGTTTTTATACCGTGAGGTTTCCTTTTTTAAAAAAAAAACATAGGAAAAAGAAAAAAAAAGGACAAGGATACCTGCTTCTGTAACAGTCCGGCGAACTCGCACAAAGCCGTGAACTCCAAACCCCGCTCAGGAAGAATAGTGCAGCCATGATGAGGGCAATGGCATGTGGTCAAAGTTTGCTCTCTGTTACATTAGCATAAGAGCTTCCATTCAGTGGAGACGGCAAACTAATAATTACAGCACATGCCGTTCCTTGTGAACGCTCGCAAAACTACTAGACCTGAAAATAATTGATGAGTAAATGGCTGTACAATAGTATTGGTCTGATATCAGTTTATTTGCACATAAATGATAATCCAGATCTTGACATGAAATGAGAAATTGTACACAGCGTGTGAAAATTAATAAGCAGTGTTCACCTGTTGAATGAAGAACACTAAAGGACTTGCAAAATAAATATATTACTGGTACTTTTATGCATATTATGCTATACTGTATTCTAATGGTGATGTTTTATCGTGCGGATGCTTCAGGTTGCTGTAATATTAATAAAGCACTCGTTCTGTGTTAAGTAACTGTGGGGTCTGAGGGACACAAAGTGTGAATAATGTGCGTGTGATTAGGTCTGTATGACTGTGTTGTGACCTCATTATGAAGATATGTGCCCTTCTCCCTCCTGCCTTTGTAGAATTCAAAAGCAGTTTTTTTTGGTATATAATATTTTGTGCATTCAGTAACTTTTTAAAACAACAGTATGCCTCAGTATATTTTTAAATCCCTGTTTTGGTTGTCCGAGGTTATTCTGTGCTTTATCAGATGGGTATCTTTAACCAAAACCGAATGTAAGAATAGACTTTGAACGTCTTGTGTGTGTGTGTGAAATTTCTCTTCCACATCCGTGTCTCTCAGATTTGGTACATAATCGAAGAGGCAGGAAATGTCTGAGGAAAGTGCTACTACTGTAAAACATCTGCTTGAAATAAGATGCTGTCTTACATTTTAATAAACGATTAAGTGCAGCATTGGAGGCTCATGAAGATCACAGTCATTTTATTCACTCAAGTTCTGAATGCTTTATCAGAAGAACTGCTTTTTAGTTATTTACAACTATAGTAAACTGGCTGTTGGAGCTAGAGTTTTTCTTCTCTGCTCCAGATCAAGGAATAATCATTTTCTGACACTTTTTAAAAAATCTTCAGCCTTTCACTGAAACAATTGCATAGCCACCAAAACTTATTTTATGAAAGTTTTCTTTAAATAGTTTTATGCCCACCTGTCCTGGAATCTCTAGTTATTTATTGGCTCTGTTTTACAGGTGTACCCCAGTACTGCCATATTGAGGACCTGTGTGTTTTTGTGAGGAGGACATCCTTCTGACAGTGTGATTGTCTTTTGATGTCCTATGAATTCCACCACACCATAGACTAAGTTAATGTCAACTGTTGGCATCACTGCAGGTGAAACCTGGAGGAGCTCAGGCAGTTCTTGCCTCAGTCAGTCCTTGATATGACCAAGGCCTCAAACCAGTGGCCTCACGTCATGCTCTACAAGTGGATACCTCAGTGTTCAAATAGTGGTTGAGCCACTGTGAAATAGGGATTTTTTTAAGTGGTCTGGTCTTGTCAATTTAGAGCACTGCAGAAGCACCAGCGCTTGTTCCCCTTGATATTGTACAAATCAAAGCCTTTCATTGCCTTTTTGTGGCAGTGGATTCTTACAAATGATCGAGTCATTACAGCGAGTCCAGTGAACCATGTCGTCACAGCAGCAGAGGCATGTCAACACCAGCCTCTGCTGTCCTAATGACAGACTCTGACCAGATATTTGAGTATGCACTTTCCGAATATTGTTTTTACAATCCTTGTCACATCTGCTGATAAGGTGGATGCTGCACATTGGTGGGGGTGGAGGGGATCCCCATTACCTGTAAAGTGCTTTGAGTGGAGTGTCCAAAAAAACGCTATACAAGTGTAAGCAATTATCTGCAAAGAGAATGATTTATCAGAACCCAATATCAATCAAATATATAACTAGACATTATAGTTCTCATTTAACAGGAGATTTACCTTTTTTTTCCTCTTGAGGTTTAGGGTGTTCAGCTTAACATATCCAAAAAATGAAGTCTGTCAACTGAAAGCAAAACTCAAAGCAATGTTCAAAATGTGCATTTAATTTTCATGCAAGTGTGTATCAGTGCCATTTCTGAGCATTGCTGCAACCTGTTCGGCTTTCTCACTCATGTATAAAAATTAAATATCAATGAGATGTGCCCCTGAAGCCAGTTTTATAATGTGAATGTGCAGCACGCTGGAGTCTTCTCAGTTGCAGATGGTCTTTGAAATGTCATGAAGGTGTCATTTGTCTGTGTTAACACTGACATTGTGCAGCGGTATTTACTGTACCTGAAATGCTGCTGTGTTTTGTGTACATGTCATGTTTATGGCTTTAAGGTCTCAGTGCCTCAGCTTTATTTTCTTTCCTCAGGGATATGGATATGAGAGGGGTGCACAACATGGAGCAAACAGCTCATTACTTCCTAACAGATTGATGGCTCTGTGTTGTAATGTTTTACCTACAATTAGGTTTTAAAAGCGAGAGAAACTGTTGGAAGTTAGAAATTGCTTTCTATGCTCTGTCTTGGCATCAAAAGCAGTATTTCTCTTTATAGGCCTGTGAAAGGTGTAGTGAGATTACCACTCACTGTCCAAAATATTAGGAACCCCCCCACCATCTGGTGTTCAGTTGCAGTCATTGCAGCCTACACAGTAGTTCCATCATGTTCTCCTGGGATTGTACTTCATTTGAGGAGTGTTGAATTAAGCTCTGTTCCACCTGTACAGTTTTCAGTAGTAGTATGATTTTTCTGGCCAGGGAGGTGGTGAAAGTCTGCCTCGTGCTCCTCAACTCCGTATTGTCTGTTCCTCTGAGGTAGCCTTATCTTTTTGTACCTTGAAAAATCACATCTTGGGATTTTCTAATATTTTGATTTAGTATGTTTCTCTTTATTTATTGCACACATTCTCTCTAATGAGAATTATGCATTAGCTACTGACACTTAAGAAGTTACTGTTTTTAGGATATAGGCGATTTTCCTCCATTACTTGAAAAAATATCCTCTTCCTGCAGCAAATAATCTCCCTTATTTCTGTAAGACTGAAAAGAAATATTTACTCATAAAACATAAATAATAAAATATCTAAATGTTGAAAGTTTTAAAGTTGATTACCCATTAGCCGGGGGAAAATCATTCTAACTTGTAAGTGAATAAAAAAAGACTGTTTCATAGGCTGAAAGTGATCGTTTGCTCCAGGTTGACAGTGAGTTCCCCTTAGCTTAGGAAGACAACAGGCAATTCGCTAAAGCAGTGATGTCACAATATAAGTATTTATCGCTGACCCTTAAATCAGTGACGGCTGTACAACGAATGCTAAGCCATTTGCAACTGAAAGATAAAATATAGAGAAACACTTCAGACATGGTGTTCTTGAACCTATGAGCAAATTCACTTGCAGATCAAGAGTTTTCTTTGTGTAGAAAACTACAATGAGAGAAACTCCGAAACAGGTTTACAGATTTGTCTTGTTTGTCAGTGTGTGCGCCCGCTATTAGGACTTGAACCAATTGTAAGATCTTCAGTCTGGTTTAGCCTGGCCTGTGGAGACTTCACCATACTGTAGCTGTGTAAATGTGTGCTGTTTACTTAAGCTGCTGTGCTTGTTCTTCCTGATTGCCTTCCTGGATCCTTTAAGTTCCAGCTGTAGTAATGCAATGAATTGTACAAAGGCAGCTGGGCAAATGCATGTGTACTACTGTCACTCAGCAGATACAGCCGCGCTGGTTGTATTCTTTTCCATTTAGAAGCTCAAGTGAGGGAATTTGTACAATTGCTGAGAATTACTGACTAAACCATTAGAAACTGGTATAACAAGCGGCACTGGAGAACTGTCTGATGCGAAGTTCAAACCTTGGCTGCCTTATTTGGCTGCACAAATGATGCTTGAACTGACTCCCTCCGCCCTTCAAGCCTGTGACTGCACTGGGAAGATGTCTCCTTGGGGGACGTTGAGCTCATTCACCCACTTCTCCACCACATGCTCCGGTTTGCAACCTGGTTACACTTGTAAATAATGTAATATATTCCAAAAAATAAACTGTATAACAAAAGCTCCAGTCTTGTTTTTAGCGTGATTGTTCCAAAATGTTTTGTTTTAACTTCTACCTTTTTTTAAAAAAAGGAAATTGGTATTATGTATGAACATATTCTTAATGACTACTAGTGTATAACCCTTTGAAGCAATCAATCAGTTCATCTAACCTCACTGAATTAAATTTTCTAAATACTAGCATGAGAAAAAATACGAGCTGAACATTTGGAATGCAAGGCCTCATGTGGTCATTATATTAGGTGAGATCAATTTACTTGGAATTATTTGTCCAAATTTCCTTAGTTGACTTTATTTGTTTTTGAACAAACAGGATCTGCTATGATTCCATGTGTCAAACACAGCAAAGTAGCCCAGGTTCCAGTAAGGTGTCTCAGGTGAAGCTCACTTTCCCTGCAAATTCAGTGATGACCAAGCTGTGGCTTATGTTGCGTTATCAGGAATTTTGAATCTTTTTAGTCGAGAGCATCAGTGCCCTGCTTTTCATGCCCCTCTTTTAAGTATTGAGAAGTTCTAGCCTTTTTTTTGTACAGAGTGATAGGGCGAAGTCATCATTTAATTTTTTTTTTTAAGGAACAAGTAAAGAAAACACACCTGAAGAAGGCTCCACGGCCGAAACGTTGTGTTTTCTTTCCTCTCTTTTCAGCAGGGAATAAACCTATTACTTGTTCCTTTGCAGCCTACGCATGCTGACGCGGCTACCCACCTGACTTATTTTTTAATATTTGTTTTAAAAGAAGCGGCAAAGACAGTTCTAACAATGTTCTTCCCTGAGATTACTGTAATTGGTTTAAAGGTGATCAAGTCCTCTGTAGTAAGCAGGGTCAACAACAGAGCCAGATATTTATCCCACAATATTTATTTTGTAATTTATAAAATACCGTTTACAAAATGGTCCATCACCTAAATATAAAAAAACATAATCACAAACCTGTTTCCTTGCCAGTTTAAAATGTATTCCTGTCTTTCTTGGAAAAAAAAAAACATGATTTCAATAATCAGGCTTCCCTCACCATAATAAATGTATTTAAGATAGCCAAGCACATGGTTTCAGAGGGAAATAACGGACCTACAGTTTTGTTTGTTTTTTTCAGTTTGGTTTAGTAGCTTTATTTCAAACTGCCACAATCTTTTTTGTGGTCATAACTATTCCATTTCTCCAAAAGACTGATTTTTCTAACTAAACTGTCTAAACTGGGAACTTTAATGTGTATGTGTTGTTGAATTTAAATTTAATTCAACAGTCCAGTCAAGTACTGTAGGTCAAGCTGACGTTTGTTCACAACCTCCAGTATTTAGGGGATTAGGGGAGCCCTTAACACTGTTCTGGGGTCGGTTAAAACAATCCTGTAACATCATACATCTCAAAGGTTTTGCGGTGCATTCTCAAAAGTTAATGAATTGCACTTGAGAGGTTTGTATTCTCCATGTTTACATGTAACAGATTGCAGTCTTGACATGTCGTGTATAAAATCTTCTTAAGTATGTAACTAAGGTGACTTTAAATAACTGCACTGTACAGAAGCCTAGATTATTCTGACACTATTTTGGTATTGTGCCAGACTAAGGAGTATCACTGGGGAACTGATATCTCAGATGTTTAAAAGTTAATAGCACATTTGAAAGTAAAATATAAACACTTAAGAGTACTTTTACAGTAAATCCAAGTAGGATCATTACAAATAAGTTAAATAACCTATTAAGACAAGGCAGAACGAGAGACAAGACGAGAGACAAGGCAGAAAAGGCTTTATCAGGGTCTTGCTGGAGACAACTTGGCTTAAAATGGGTCAGACCCTTCTGCAGGTCCACGTGAAAGGCCAGGCACAGGCCGAGGCTGTCGCAGAAGTCTTTTCACTCCCAAGCCATAATCACTTTGCTGAAACTCACAAACACGCCCTTGTCGGGTTTGCTGCAACAGAGAGAAACAGTTAGACGCCTCTCACAAGAGCTCAGCAGGCCCAGCCCTGGGTGTTTAATCAGAGGTCAGGGGTGCTAGGTCCATTCTGAACTGCGGCTATCTTTATTCGACTTATGCTTTTCTAAAATGCTGTGTATTTACCCTGGAGCACAACAGCAGTACCTCAGCTGAGGATTTGAAACCACAATTCCTGGGTCCAGAGCCTTTTACACTGTGCAATGCTGCCTAAATGCAGTCATACTTTCCCTACTCATAGCTTACCAATTGCAGACGTCTGCTTTTGAAGATGGTTTCTCCTAAACCAGATTATCTGCCACGATTTGTTTACATAGAAATAAAAATCACGCAGCGTTACAGATGCTTCACTTGTCTTGCCATTGTTAGAGCTGGGTAGCACTTGGGGAGCAGCGTGGTTATTGGAAGTAAGGCACCGAAGAACAACGAATTCAAAACCGCGTTCTGTCCGCCGATTTCATCGTGGATGACTAGCGCAGGTCCCCCCCCGCTCCCCCCAGGGTAACGGCATGCGCGAGAGCCTCACCACAGGTAATAGCGAACTCCCTCGAAGGTGCCGTTGTGTCTGCCCAACTCGCCGCCCTCCAGCTCCACTCCGAGGTAGACGTCCTGCCGGCCGGGCAGGTTTCCGACGTACCTCACGGTGCCCTGGCTGATTCTCCCTCCGGGCCGGGAGAACTTCACCAGGTGCCCTACCTTCAGGTCCGCCACCCCTCGCGGGGCGAAGGGCCGCCTGGGCAGGACCGGCGCCCCCTGCTGGGCTCTGCAGCACATGACAACACAGTTCACCGGGACTATTTCAGCACCGCTCAGCTCATCGACGGCTGCGTCCCCCCGGCCTGCAGACGATCGAGTCTCGTGAGGGAGGGGCCGGAGCTCTAAGTGTACAGAAATGAGCTGGGTTCTTCCTTGGGTCTATGCCGAGACAAAAAAACATTGACTGCCACTGCGCCATGCATCCCTGCCACAGCAATCTGGTGGCTATCACTGAAAAACACCCCTTATAGGGTATAGTTAATAGGTTAAACTTAACCAGTAATCACAGATGACCTTCCTCTACTTCATTATTTCTTTTAAACATTAAAGGAATATTAGAATGTCTTTATATGAATGTGAATGAGACATTAGAATACAAAATGCATTACAGAATACAGTCTATGTTTTTCTTATAGTTGTTTCAGTGCAGATCCATTCCAATTCCAATTCCTAGTTCACCCTTGAAACTCTTTGATATTCTTGTTTGTGGCAAAGCAACGGGATTCTGCATTTGACTTTGGTAACTCTGACTCATTAAAAATTATCCTCATAATGTTTCCGAACACATTCTGTTTACTCTAGAAATGAAGCGCTGTAAGAATGTATGGGTATTTAATCGACTGTGACAACTACTGAGTACTTAAAGCGCTTGTTCAAGCAACATAAAGGTAAAACAGCTGTTACGTTTGTCTTGTCTTTGTCTTTTATCTGTAAGCCTATACAATACAGAAAAGCAGAACATAATTCTGTGACAATTGCACTGTCTTCACTAGTCTTACATGTGGCCTTTTCTTCCTCATTCCTGTGTAAAATGAACCAAGGAAACCAAACTTCTTCTCCATGAGAACAAATGAATATGTTTGGTGCTTTGTTTCTGTGTGCCTAAGGCTTTAAAAAGTTATTCCTGAAACTTCCAGTATGACGCACATTTAAATTGTGCTATGTGTTTTCAAAGGTTATTTTTAAAGGTGTTACCTTTTTCTTTAGATTGTCACATCCGGACTTAGAGGAAGAGAGATTAAGCTATACAGTAGGTCATATTCTGCTTGGTTTAGAAGGAAGGTTTATCTCTCCTGCTGGTTTCTGTAAGTGTTATGCAGGACTTTGAATACTTGGTAGCAGTCTGGGGTGTTTCTGGTTGGTCGGGAAGTAGACCTTTGGACACCTTGTTTGTAAATAGAGTAACTTGTCTGTTTTATGTTGTGTGTTAATTAGTGTGTGATATCATTAGGATTAATAAATATACCAGTTTGCCTCCGAGTTATTATTCTTCAGTCCAAGATGTGCCAGCGAACAAAGATCTCAAGTGTCTCTAACTATGAACTGCTAGGTTATACTGTTGGAATATCTTTACAATTTGGGGATTATGATCATTTTAATTATTGATTATCCCACTCAGTACTTTCATTATTGTGTATTTTCTTAACCCCTTATTTGTAACAATATTTTTGGCTATGGAAATAATGTTTTCTTATTAAACATGAGCAAAAGAGAGGAACTATCTATCTTGAATTCCTGTCGCTCTGCAGTTACCTGCTCCTGCCCTGACTGCCGAGGGCCGGTCTGTCCCAGTCAGCTGTGGAGTGCCCATTGGCCAGTGAACTCGCCACAGCTTTGCAGGCCAGAGAAGAATGGAGGTGGGTATTTGTCTGACTAATGGAGCACATGTCCTCATCACTCTGAGCATCAGAGTCATCCGCTGTGGCTCCTGAAAACATAATGAAAAAGAAAGCAATCAAAGATCAGAGCTGCACAATGTTCCCTCTTCAATGTTTGGCCTTTCATTCAGTGTGAGCTGTATTTCCTCTATCTCTGTATCTTTAAAACCAAGTATATTAGGGTTAACCAAGTGACTTTGGGTGACAGCTCAAAGTCTTTATCAAACCCCAGTTTGCTTGCAGTGCTTTGTGCCAGTCCTCACCCTGCAGTCCCTTTAATGCTATGGAGATATACGATGGCTGTTTCAGACATGTTCTGCTTATGCTGCTTAATGACTTGTTTGTCATTGCTTGCTTGACTATGTATAGTTTAAAACTCAGTTTGGCTGTATAGATTTACGAACCTTATTCTATTTGAGGATTACAGGAGGTTTTTCAATGCACTGAGGAATTGCCAGGCTTAAGTAGCAGGCCCAAACCCCTCTTAATGTAAATCGTTACTAACGGTAAAAAAAATCATCTGTGGCAAGGAGGCAGTGCAGATAAATCGAGTCTTTCCAGTAATTCATAAGCTGGATTTCCGCTGCAGAAGAGTCAGCAGTTTTGATGTGGCTGGGTATCACATTCCACAGACAAGGCAAATCCCGGCCAGATGGTACCTGGTCTGTTGTGCTCTGCATCTGTGTCTGCCCGGGCTCTGTGCTGTGGCGGGTAAGTGCTGCCTGTGTGCCAGTCTCCGGCAGGCAGCACTCCTGGCACTGGGGGGCCATGCCGGCAGAGGGGAGGCTGCAGCCGCATGTCGGTGGGTGTGTCACTCAGGGCGCCGTCCGATCGATCTGCAATCTGCCTCTGTAGGACCTCTGCTTGCGCCACAGGCCACACACAGGAACGGCATCGGGGAAGAAAGAATAAAACCACTCACAGATCAAAACAGGATCAGCGCAGGTAATGACTGCGGCACAAAGGCTTTGCATGGTAAAAACTTTCCCTGGAACTGCAGTTTTATGAGAACCTGTTTTATGCCTGTTATCTTGTTTCTTTAACAAACAAATAAATAGGAATTAAATGCTTGGCAGTGGTCTGGGGTTCTCTGTTTAGTCAAGATGCATACCTTGTTTGTAAATATTGTGACCTGTATGTTGTACAGTATATTCATCTTGTGCATTGCTCGCTGTGCGTATTACATTGTTAGTAAATGTTTGTTTAAAACAAAAAAATCCTAAATAAAATAAAGAAATAGTTCATTTGCAATTGATATTTCTAAGTGATGTCTACCCCCCCAAAAAAGTAAATAATGATTGATAACAGGGTTGACAATTTCATTATATGTCTGCAATAAATTCATTTGTGGAGAAGATTAATGTGTCTTTAATGTGAAATTCTAGAGGTCGGTGTTATTTTGGTGCACGGTGCACTGATGAAGTGATGTTTTTAAAGGGGCATCCTTCTTCCCAGTGAGAGCCAGCCTGTGTGTCACAGAGCCCTGTCAGGTTTAAAGAAGTCACTGTACCTTTAAAGGCCACCTGTCTGGAGGAGGATGAGTTCCTGTTGAAGCCAGCCAGGAGGAAGTCGGTGCTGTCGCTGTCCAGGGAGGCGGGAGAGCTGCTGTCCCTGGGCTGCTGCCTCTCGCGGGCTGGAGGCGACACCGAGCAGCACAAGCGTTAGACACTACCCCTCCCAGCCCACGTCAACCCCCGCGCAGTCCGCCAGGTCACACACTACCCCTCCCGGCCCACGTCAGCCCCCGCGCAGTCCCCCAGGTCACACACTACCCCTCCCGGCCCACGTCAGCCCCCGCGCAGTCCCCCAGGTCACACACTACCCCTCCCGGCCCACGTCAGGCCCCGCGCAGTCCCCCAGGTCACACACTACCCCTCCCGGCCCACGTCAGCCCCCGCGCAGTCCCCCAGGTCACACACTACCCCTCCCGGCCCACGTCAGCCCCCGCACAGTCCCCCAGGTCACACACTACCCCTCCCGGCCCACGTCAGCCCCCGCGCAGTCCGCCAGGTCACACACTACCCCTCCCGGCCCACGTCAGCCCCCGCGCAGTCCGCCAGGTCACACACTACCCCTCCCGGCCCACGTCAGGCCCCGCGCAGTCCCCCAGGTCACACACTACCCCTCCCGGCCCACGTCAGCCCCCGCGCAGTCCCCCAGGTCACACACTACCCCTCCCGGCCCACGTCAGCCCCCGCGCAGTCCCCCAGGTCACACACTACCCCTCCCGGCCCACGTCAGGCCCCGCGCAGTCCGCCAGGTCACACACTACCCCTCCCGGCCCACGTCAGCCCCCGCGCAGTCCCCCAGGTCACACACTACCCCTCCCGGCCCACGTCAGCCCCCGCGCAGTCCCCCAGGTCACACACTACCCCTCCCGGCCCACGTCAGCCCCCGCGCAGTCCCCCAGGTCACACACTACCCCTCCCGGCCCACGTCAGGCCCCGCGCAGTCCCCCAGGTCACACACTACCCCTCCCGGCCCACGTCAGGCCCCGCGCAGTCCCCCAGGTCACACACTACCCCTCCCGGCCCACGTCAGCCCCCGCGCAGTCCCCCAGGTCACACACTACCCCTCCCGGCCCACGTCAGCCCCCGCGCAGTCCCCCAGGTCACACACTACCCCTCCCGGCCCACGTCAGCCCCCGCGCAGTCCCCCAGGTCACACACTACCCCTCCCGGCCCACGTCAGCCCCCGCGCAGTCCCCCAGGTCACACACTACCCCTCCCGGCCCACGTCAGGCCCCGCGCAGTCCCCCAGGTCACACACTACCCCTCCCGGCCCACGTCAGCCCCCGCGCAGTCCCCCAGGTCACACACTACCCCTCCCGGCCCACGTCAGCCCCCGCGCAGTCCCCCAGGTCACACACTACCCCTCCCGGCCCACGTCAGGCCCCGCGCAGTCCCCCAGGTCACACACTACCCCTCCCGGCCCACGTCAGCCCCCGCGCAGTCCCCCAGGTCACACACTACCCCTCCCGGCCCACGTCAGCCCCCGCGCAGTCCCCCAGGTCACACACTACCCCTCCCGGCCCACGTCAGGCCCCGCGCAGTCCCCCAGGTCACACACTACCCCTCCCGGCCCACGTCAGCCCCCGCGCAGTCCGCCAGGTCACTCTCCTGCCACCAAAATGCGTGCAGCAGATGCACAGACATGTCACAAGCGTTACCGAGAGGAGCTGAAGCACAGGATGGAAACCCATGAGTCCCCACATAAGAACAATACCTCTAAAAATATTCTGACTTTGAAGTATATGTACTTTATTTCTTACAACCAAAAATATTTCTTTCTTACTTCCTAAATGTTCTACTTACACCATGTCGGACCAACAAGTATTTCAAACGTGTAGCATATTTAATGGCAAACCTTAAAGAGCACCTCAGCACAAAAGGTTGTGGTTGTGTATTAGAGGGGCCCCCATTAAGCCATTACTATTAACGCAGGTTTTGATCAATTTAGCGAGTTATGTCAGGAGTGGCCGACTGCAGTCCTAAAGAGCTAAAAGATGTTTATATTTTCATTCAAATGATTTCCAAGCTACTTAATTGAAAAACTGGCTTTAGTAGCCAAAATGAAGCAGTTCCAAGAGTTTAACAATCTTGAGTGAGATCATGGTGACCTAATAAAAAACCTGGATTAGAGGATTGTCATGCCCAATACTGACACCAAACAAGATTCTGGTTTCCCTAAGGGTATTTATATCCTGTGCTTTTTTGGGGAGCTTTTTGTTGGCTTTCTTATGTTTTCAAGCTCAATTTGTAATAAAGAGTTCTAAGAATGCTTAGTCCTGGAAAAAGCAGTATTCACCCTACACACACAATAAACACACTCCTTGATATTGATCACCAGATTATGATAAAGCAAGAAAAGGGTATGAGATGTGTATGCAATTGAGATAAAGGAGTTGTGGCTTGTGTTGAATATTTGTTGTATATTGATCAGTAGGCTTTTAAATATTTGAGTAAGTATTTGAGTAATGTAGTGTCTGCTATACTGTGCCCTCTCCTGGTGTGAACTGGGAAGTGAAGAAAATGATTTGTCATAATCAAGTCTTTTTTACTCATGTACAGTACTTCTATCTCCACTGTTACTGACAGCCACTCATTCCACTAACAGCTAGGGTAATTACTGTACAACTAACTCATTTTTCTCTCTTCACTGTATTCCTTGGTATATTGATATATTCCTCCGTATATTCATACACACATAAAAGAAGAGTTCAGGTGGGCAGCTGCGTCAGCATGCATAGGCTGGAAAGGAACAAGTAATAGGTTTATTCCATGCTGAAAAAAAGAAGAAAGAGAACGCAACGTTTCGGCCTTGGAGCCTTCTTCAGGTGTGAGGGGAGAAAAGAAGAGGAGACCAGGAAGAAAAAAAAATCTAATTTCACACTGTTTCGTTGTTTTGAAAAATAGCAGACTGCACATTAATCCAATTTGATTCTTATAATTTATTGTTCTACTTTTCAGTAGTGCGGTAAAACCCTAATAAAGGAGAAGAAGAAGCATGATTTGAACAGTGAGCTTTATTAGGGTAACTCATCTAGCTGAAGAGGGGGATGACCGAACCCCCAAACCCCCTCTTTAATGAAGAATTAGCCAGGGAGCTGCTTCCTGGGTGAAGGTGGGTGTGGGGAGAGATGTGCAAACTATTCACTCACCCAGGAAGAGGGACATTTATACGTAGGCAGGTGCTAACAGATGAGATTAGGTTTTCACCTCCTCCTGTTTGAATCTCCATTGGGTGGAGCCCACACATCAATACATGGGATACGAATAAGTATCCAAAAGCCCAGTCCAGATCTGTGAGTGTTCTTTAACGCTGAGAGGTTCCGTTTGTAAGCAGATTGTTTTACACGGCACTGAACATTCCCGACGGGATCTGCGGACTTTCTTACCTTCCCAGGACAGGAGCTGGCCCTCACCGCGCCCGTTCATGCTTTCCCACTTCACTCTTCCCTTCCTAGTTCCAGCAATCAGGCAGAAACAGAGCAGTTAAGCACTGATGTCCTCTGAGTCACAAAAGCCAATCGGTCAGAAGGTCCTCATCTTCTCCAACGGTAATTTAGTGTGCTAATACTAGATCATCAGTTTGATGGCTGCTGAAAGCCAGAATCTTTTTGGTGTTCAGCCTGGGTTTGTCTTACAGATAACCCCACCATAGCACTTAAGATACATTTTACACCCCCCCCCCCGAAGCCAACTGGGAAAAAAAACAGCAACTTTCTAACAAACTTATGGCATCAGTGTTCCAGGGCCGGATTGTGGTGTCCGTAGGCCCCAGGCACTTTCACTCTGAAATGTGCGAACAGAGGGGTGAACACCAACCGAATGAAGTCGATGGACATGATGCGCTTTCAACTCTTCTGATGCTGAACCAGGTGATTGATGGAGCGAGTCGAGCGACCATCACTTCGATACTTCTAGTTTCTAGAACAGCCGCTAGAGAGCGCATGATGATTGATTTGGGGCACCTAGGAGTCGTTCGCAAGCATGTTGTTTCAGCTCGTTTTTTCATTAGTCACTGGTGTTTCCCTCCTTCTTAGGCCTTAAAAATTCTTACAGTGCCAAATAATAATAATAATAATTGCTTACACTTATATAGCACACTCCACTCAAAGCGCTTTACAGGTAATGGGGATCCCCTCCACCACCACCAATGTGCAGCCCCACCTGGATGATGCGACGGCAGCCATAGTGCGTCAGACCGCTCCCCACACACCAGCTCTCAGTGGGGAGGAGAGCAGAGGGATGAAGCCCGTTCATAGATGAGGATTATTAGGAGGCCATGATTGGTAAAGGCCAAGGGGAAATTTGGCCAGGACACCAGGGTTACACCCCTACTCTTTTCGAGAAACACCCTGGGATTTTTAATGACCACAGAGAGTCAGGACCTCGGTTTTACATCTCAGCCGAAGGACGGCGCCTGTTTACAGTATAGTGTCCTGGTCACTATACTGGGGCATTAGGACCCACATGGACCGTAGGGTGAGCGCCCCCTGTTGGCCCCACTAACACCTCTTCCAGCAGCAACCCTAGTTTTTCCCAGGAGGTCTCCCATCCAGGTACTGACCAGGCTCACACCTGCTGAGCTTCAGTGGGTTACCAGTTGTGAGTTGCAGGGTGATATGGCTGCTGGCTAATGGGAAATCCAGTGCTGCAGTGCGCCTTCATCTTCATTTTACTTCTATACTATTTCCAGCTTTTCTTTTCCACTGATCAAAATCAAATAGCAGAGTCTAAGGTAAGATTTCTTTGCCAGTTATTTCTTTGCCTGTTATTGGATTACAGATTCAACAGCACACAGAGAGTGCTGGATGGGTGTGCTGCAGGGAAGCTGTTCAGGACCCTGGCTGAGACCCCCCGAGCAGGACCGGTAACGGCAGGGGTACGGTACCTGCGCTGTGGTGGAGAGGGCAGGTCCGTGGGCCGGGCTGGCTGTCCTGTCACTGTACTCAGGCCACCTTTGAGCCCCGGACTGTGTTCAAGCCTGTGCTGCACTCCTTCAAGTAAAAAATGAACATCCAATTATAATTATTTTTTGAAAATCAGATTTGATATGTAACTTCCCATCTATGCTGACATAATGTAAATGCAATAGTTATCTATATTAAAAAACACATAATATAAGGGTAAAATGAGATATACGGAAGCAGAAAATTACTTTGTTATTTTGTGTATATTCTGTCTGTAGACCCTAAAAAGTAAAAAAAAAAAGAAAATCAAGTTTCCCTGCCAGGAACTTGAAAATACAAAATAAATCAATAACCGAGTTACAGGAATTAAGTTTTTTTCACTTTTGCTTCATGTGGTCCCATACCCCTCTCTTCGGTGTCCTTCTTGCCGCTCATAATGGTTCTCAAGAGCTGCTCATGCTGCCTCCTCATATCCCAGAGTTCCTCCTTCAGCCAGCGGTTCTCCTCACTCAGCCTGTGATTGGTCTCTCGCAGCTTCCGAGACTCACAGCGGAGCCGAAAGACCTCTCCGCTGGGGTCCAGGCTGTCTCCATGGCAACTGGGCTGTCGGGGCTGTCTGTCGCTTGTCCTCCAGTGTTGAACAGAGGTGTGGCTCTAGTACCGGGACAGAAGAGGCATTGAAACCCACAATCAAACCATCAGGACCTCGCTGTGAGAGACTGTTCCTGTGTAAAGCAAGCAAGAGCTTGATTCTGAGGAACAGCAGGGTGCGGGGCATGAAATTTCAGGGTAAGCACAATAATAATAACATGGCTACCATTATTTCCTTATACTACCCAAGAAATGAATATGCACATGATGAATTGGCACAGCGTTTAGCATTGCAGGCCCTGGGACCCTGGGATCAATTCTGGGGTCTCCTCCAGGTGCTCCAGTTTCCTCCCACAGTCCAAAAACATACCAGTAGGTAAATTGGCTTCTGGGAGAATTGGTCCTGGTGGGTGGTGTGTGTGTGTGTGTGTGTGTGTGTGTGTGTGTGTGTGTGTGTGTGTGTGTGTGTGTGTGCGCCCTGCAATGGACTGGCATCCTGCCCAGGGTCTATCCTACCTTGAACCCACTGCTTGCTGGGGCAGACTCTGGCTCCGCAGTGACTCTGGATTGGATAAAGTGGTTCCCCAAAATGTGGACATAGAAAATCTAAAATAATTTCCTGTCTTGTTGTGTGGAATAAAACATTTTCCTAGCTGATTCACTGTCTGCACTGAAAGGTTTGAATCTAAATGGGAGATGGGACAGTACATTTCGCAGACCTGCTATGAAAGAAGCTCAGTGCCTTTACCCCGGTGCTGGCCAGTTTTTGCAGGGCGTCCTGAAGCCGGTCTTCATACTCGAGCTTCATCTTGGCCATCTCACTCTTCATCTGGGAGATCTCCTCATCTGCTCTGGCCAGCTCATGGACTGCATTCTCGTTGGCCTCTTGCAAGTCATTGATATGGCTCTTCAGATCAGCTGTGTCCAACACACAGTGACAATGAAAACACTCCTCTGCATAACACAAGCTACAAAGACAATGCTTTTGCTTTCATATGGAACACTACAGAATTCTGGATGAGAGAACCGACAAACATAAACCCTGTAAACTGCTAAATTTAAAAATGTTTATATTGTTAGTTGTAACACAGGCATGTTTAAAAAAAGACATTTATCCCATTAAAACAACAAGTGTTTTGGAAAGCATTTATTTCTTAATGTTCAAAGTATAAAAATGCAGCGGAATCACTTGTAAAAGGGAGAGAAATGCTCTTCACTTCAAAACCGAGGTTCCATACCGATCTGTCGCTGCAATATGGGTGGAGCTGTGGGGTTAAAGGCCAGCTGGTCTCGCTCACTCTCCCTGCCCCTGACCTGCTCCTCAAGCGCCTTCTTCTCCTGGGGGAACACAGACCATCTGAACTGAAAAAGGGCAGCAGAAAGAGTAAATGTCTAGCAAATTTGTTTTATTTTTATCAGTAGCTGCAGAACGCAATGTGAAGAAGAATTCCAATGGTTAGAAAAATGTGGAAAATAAATCTCATTTCTTAATTGCAACAGTTTAATGGCTTCCCAGAGTTCTTCAGTGCTGCTTTAAGAAGACACACTGACCCTCCAGGACCAGGACTGGGGATCCCTGAACTAGACAGTACTAGGTGTTCTGGGGTAAGAATGATTCGGTTCCACTGATATTCCAGTGTTGCTGTTAATTCATTTGTCAGCTTACAACCTGAATCTGCAGAGACGATCTCTGTTTAATTAGGGGACCCGTTGACACAGAACATTTGGGGTTAGCTGGAAGGTTCCAGGACAGCTATGGGGTTATGACGAGGCTGACGGCGGTACTGTACTGCACCTCTCTCAGCTGGGTTATCTCCTTCTGCCGCTGGGCCAGCATGTCCTGAAGCAGCCAGACTGCGTCCTGAGGTTCATGGCCAGAACCGGTCTCCTCTGCAGACTCCCTCCTCTTTAACAAAAGCAAACAATGTCACTGTCACGCATCAGTATTATCACACTCCGATAATAGTGAGGATGACGCTCGTAATGCTGCGATTTCATCTAGGAGCCCCATTTTCATCAAGCTCATCGCATCAACGGCACAACAGAAGCGAAACAAGTGAGGGGGGAAAAGACTCGGCAAGCTGACTTCAAGAAACCAAGACAAGCTCTTGAAAGTTTTTTAGTGAAAGCTGTCTTTGCCAGCTGCGGAGGTCTAGACATCCTGTTGCTTCCCTGTGGTAGCTTAGAACAGTGCTCCCCTACCCTTTCCATCCCTTCCATAGCTGTCAGAGTCAGCAGCACACTGGACTCAGCACATGATCATTCATATTATAAATACAACTCATTTCAGTGCTGAATCAGTGTTGAAATCTGCCTCGGGTCTAGGTCATTACTCCTGGCCTGGCTTGAGGGAATTTTTAACAGACACCCGTTGTTGTACAGTAAGTGACACCTCAGAAATAGCTGAAAGGCAGGATAACATCAACAGGAACAGCCACTGGACCATAAGGGGAATGGTCACTCATAAAGCCCGATTCATGGTAATAACGTGGCTGGATGCACACTAGAAAGCCCTCTGTAACACCGTTGCAATTCGGGGCACTGTGGGAAATACACCTCGTGTGTGTCTCCTTCAGTGCTCTCCAGTAGTGGCCATTTTTTGGTAGCATGGGATGGATTGTATGTATTCACAAACCATCACCAAACTGTATTCCTGGAAAACTGTAATTATGCTATGACCAGTCTGAATTGATTGTGCAAAAATAGTTCACATTCACAGATTAATTTAAAATTAAAAACTGAGTTCATTATCAAGCCAAACCTGTATTCAATATGTATGTTTGCACTAAGGTTAGGTTCATTGTAAGATGATGTTAAGACAGGAACAGAATTGGAGCTATAAGTATAATAATTCACTTATAATACTGACAGATGGAAATGGGAAAAAATCAATTTCTTAACATATAACCTAGAGGAGATAAATATTATCATTAGTATTACCAGAAGCATAGGAAATAACAAATCCATTTAACTACATTACCCTCATAAATTTTGTTTACAATAGAGCAAAAACATAAATCTTTACCTTGGAAAGCCTTTAGGTTTCTGTGAAATATAATTGATCACAGAGGCTTTTCACAGATGGAACAACCTGATGATAAAAACTATGCACAAAACAGTTCATGAAAGCCGTCATGTCAGAACTCTTTACAAATCACTGAAGTGCAAACATGATCAAATTTTAATTAGCTATATAGCACACAATAGCAATAGCAAATATCAGTGATCTTCTGACAGAATCCTTTTTAAAAATACTTTTTTTCCTGCCCTATAAGGAGCTTCTTAGTAATTCTTTGTCAGATGAAGTGGATAATCAAAGCACCCCTTTGTTTAAATCCCGTGTGCTTGTAAAAACCCACAGCTACAAAACAAACATGTCACCTGCACTTTACTAGACTGAGCGCTCACACAAAGCTCATCGCACCCGATGCACAGCTCTACAGATCACAGGGCAATCCAGCAACAACAAGACCGGATCCATTTACCTCCTCCGTGCCAGATGCCCAGCCCGTGCGTGTGTGTGCGATGGCGGCTCGTTGTTGTTGTTGTCACGGAGGCAGCCACAGAACTGGGATGCCTTGATCCCTGATCAGCTATGGGATGTAGCGGCAGCCCTCTCCTTTGATTACACCACATGCTTTGTGACTCACAATTCACTTGCCCCTCTCAGGCAGTCAAAGCAGCCTGCCACGTGATCGCCCTTACCAACGCTAATCTAATTCACTCTCCCTATCGCTGCCTGCACAGCTCAAAGACCTGCGGTGCTCCTCTGTCTGAGCCCCAGCTGGTGGCTCCAGTGTTATTCCTCTTCGATGACAAAAGCCGCAGGAGAAAAGAGAGACTGGCAGCAACGGTTTCATCTGGTTTCCTTCTAACACGATTTCCTGCAGCTCCTTTGTGTGAAAAATCCGTAACAGTCTATCACCAAGCGGGACAGGTTTAGAACATTTTATCTGCCTGTCCACATTTTATCCTGAGCTGACCATGCACACAATCTGACATTTGTTTTTCAGAACTTTGCTTTCACATTTAAGCATCAAGTCATTCATGTAATATTTAAAACAAATTTGTGTTCTAATCTATACACATGTAAAGCTCATTCAAAGACACATTAGTTTTCCAAGTGGACAAATGTTCTAATGTTTTTAATAAAATGCTAAGGTTCTAAGATTGGCCCACATTTCCCATGTTTAATATTATACAGAATGTATGTATGACTTTAATGCCATATTGTAACTTTGTGGTGACTTCATTAAACTCAGTACAGTGATGGGAAGCATCTTCCTAGACCAAGGCTCTTCATTCCCCTTACAGTAATCTGCAAAGAAACCTTGACTCGTTTTATATTACAGAGAACACTCTTTCTCTTTTTCGATCCAAACTTGCGGGACAGAGGGTTCTGATTAAAGTTGGGCAAATGACTCCAAAAAGAGGCTCGACACATTCAGCACATCCTGAGAAAAAGCTGTGATGTCATCTGTACTAGACCACCAAAAAGGACTATAAAATCATTGAAAAATGTTCTCCGCTCTGCGGTGTCTGACTAACAGTGAACAAAAGCACCCTTAATCAGCGAATAGTTTACAAGATGAGAGGTCAGAGCGCTTCAAGCAGATACAATCCCTACAGGAATTAACTTTGTTTGCTGTGACTTATAAATGATATGGACTCCAGTAAAACCCCTTACAACACAGAGAGTCGATCAAACAGCTGCCAGTGAGAACAATATTGTATTAGAGTTCTCCAGACACTCGGACTCAACCTGTCCTCATCCATTTAATAACTTTGCATATAAAAATTCTTACATACTTCTTAAAATGTGTGACTGCTCCCAAAACCATGGTTTTTGATTCAATACTTAAATTCTGAGACAGAACCACTTGCATATTTTATCAATCATTCAGCCCGTGCCCCACTACACATGTGATTAAATATATTTTTGTGGGAGGGTGCCTAATAAATCCTGCCCAAACCCAGACAGAATGCAGTTCAGCACTGATACGTTCATTCTGCCATGAAATACCGTTTTCTGTGATCCGTTAGCAGTGGTGAACTTACTGAATTTACAGTACTACACCATACTGTTCCTGAACTGAGTTCAGGCTTTAAACACTGAATGAGTGCCGGAGATGAAGGCAATTCCCGGTACCTGGCTGTGACTCAGCAAGCGAGTCTCGGACTCTGTCACGCTCCCCGAGGAGCAGCTGTGTGTGGACCCAGCTGTGTGGACTGTGTGGACCCAGTTTGTGGACTGGGATCCCAGCGCCCCTTGGTCCGCCGGAGTCCGGGGGAGGAAGGAGGCCGCGTTCTCAATCTGGGAGCTCAGCAGTTGCTTCAGGCTGCTGCTGGGGCTGCAGTCACCCATCAGAGGGCTGCCGCCTCTTTCTTCCAGGGGCGTGCAGGCTTCGACACCTGAGGCACCGGGTGGGGACCCGGCCAGTTCTCGGCGGAGTGACGGATCCCCCAGCGGTTTGAAGAGGAGCTCGTCGCCAATCAGGTCTTCCACTACGTCTCCACAGTACTCGTCCGTATTCCCCGGGCGACGTCCTCCTCCCGCCACGTTGCCGAGGCTGCGAGAGCGTCCCGGGACGCTCCCGGCCACCCCGGCCTTTTCCAGCCTCTCACTCAGCGAGTGGGTGCGCTGCATTGAGCGCCGAGATGGCACCTCTCCGGCCAGCGCGTCCTCCCAGTCTGGGAACACCTGGCTCGACGATCCTGGAAGCAACGGGCCGGGGCTCCAGTTTCCTCTGGAACTGGATTCTCCAAGGCGGTCCGGAGCCAAACGGTGGTCTTGCCTGCGGCCTCCGGTAGCTTTCTTAAACACACCTGGATCTTCAGAAAGCACAGGGGGAGCTGCACCCGCGTCTGTGTCCGCTCTCCGAGTATCTGTTTCTGCTGGGGAGGACATGGGTGTTCGGGGCTGCTCGTCAGAGCCGTGAACTCAGGGTCCTGTTAACTGAACGGATAAAAAAACGAGTGGAAAAACGCAGACATTTTGCCATTTGAAGACCGAGAGTTGACACCAAACTTCGTATTTTGTCACCTGCTATTTTAAAACGAGGTATTTTTTTTTATCTTACCGTGTTTTTAAGTAGTGGAGTGAGCCTGTTTGTCAAACAAAAAAACAAAAATCTCAATTGAAGCCCAATTTAGAAGGGGTACCCCAGTGAAGGGGTACACAATGAGAGCAGTTACTACTGTTACTATTCTGTTATTATAAAGCTATTGAGGTTACAACATATGAATCCCAACTAAGGTTCCCTAAACGAAGTGTACTGAGGGACGCTCATGCAGAAACGTTACCCTCGATATATACTGTTATAAATAATCTTCCGCAACCAAAAAAAAAATCAAGAAACTTTACAATGGATCCTCATTGTTAACGTATTTTCTTACCTCTAACTATGCATAACGCAACAACAAAGTGATACAAATCTCAGCTGCAAGTGCTGGGCTCTTTAAAAACGTAGTGTAAACTGCATCAACAAAACACAGGAATCCCAGCTTTGCAGACCTTTATTTGGAAAAATACATACAGTACTAGGGAGATTTTCAGTGTGTTGCTGCCTCACGACTGGGAACATAAAAAGTGAATCTTCTGGCCAATAAATAATGGTTTTATTAAAACTGCCCCCTTAACATACGAGATAGCCGATACTGTAAAGAGACATACGATACACGACAAAGAAAAACTATGGAGGACCACGAGATACAGTGAAATATGAAATATTACCAGAGGAGCGTTTCAGGTGCAGGGCGTTTCCACTTTAAAACCGTGCCTTACAAATAAGTTTACAAATAAACCGGCCCTCGCAGTCCACGAGCAATCGTAGCAGACACCACCTCTTACTGTATACTTATATTTTATACAGCGAGGCAGGCAATAACAATTCAGTACTCTTTTCACTTTATTAACCACGGCTCTCTCCATTTTTAACGTAACTGTGGTGTTTTTAATTACATTCAGTACCCGTACATAAATGAGATATCGTTTAGCATAAGTTCCTTCATCGTCACCGTCCTGATCATACTCACCGTGACGAGGCTCAAGCAGCGATCACACGGCGTCTCTCTTGGCAAGCCTGCCGTTTACGAGGTGAGCCACCAACACACCTGGTTACCTGGTTACCTTGATGCACGGCTTCAGGTTTTGCCCGCGGGAAGAAGCGGTTTGTGCCTGCTGTCATTGACGCTCCTCTGGCCCGACTTCGACCTGTTGGCAAAGCCAGGTTTCACTCCCAATAATAATAGGAGCGATGGCTTGAGTCCCTCAGCACGCCAGGACTTGCCCGCTTGGACTCTGTGAATGGGACTGCAAAAAAAACAATACGCAGCCTTGGGGATCTTTTCAGCAGCTCTAATGTTACTGTAACGCAAGCGTTACATTACTTTGTTCACCCGCTAAGTAAACGATCACACACTGAAGCAAGAGCGAATTCACTCTGAACGCACTGGATAGCTGGATACTGTACATCACCTGTTTCACACCTGAATACCTCGGAAATTCCTCTCGACGTCCGAAGATATTCTGGTGACGGTCTCCAGCTTTCACTGAAAAAGCCGTGGTGTAACCAAACAACACCCCAAAAATCCCTGAATTTGTGGTTGATAACGGCAGATGCATCCAAAGTATGAAATCCCGCTACTAATACGATATTCTGACCTACTGTAATGCTCACGTACACGTCCTCAGTCTAAATGTATTTACGTATAGGCGTTTCAGCTTCAAGAACTGTAAATTGTTTTGGTCTATTTGCGTTTGTTCTTTGCTGTTCCGTCATGAGCGTGATCTAAAGTCTGTCTGCCAGGGAATAGTCGATAGAAATTAGTTTCTTCTATACGGCGCTGTGTGGTTTACGCCAAAACAATGTTATGATAGTGTCTTCATTAAAAAAACAAAAGGGAAAGATGACTGAAGGAATGGATTATGATTTGTAACTTGTTATTGTGTTATTCACCCAACCCCAAACCCCAAAAAAGAAAGAGCAAAGAACTAATGAAAGCATAACACTTGTGTTATCTTATTTGAATCTTAAAATGCAGGAGCAGTCAAGTAAAAGAATAAAAGACAAAGGTTCCACCTCATTCATCATCTCAAACAGAAGAAAATAAAAGTCACAACACACTGGTGATTAATTTAATGATAGTGTGTTTTCTTAAAATCGTGATTAATAATAATTTCTTAACAACCTGCAATTCAACTGCTACAATCACGTGTCTTTAAGAAATAAGTCATGTTTTTTAATCTTACATTTCTGATGTGAATCTAAAACGCAATCTTCCATAAAATCAGAATCCTGCTCAAAATCACACAACCTAAAGAGATTTGTTGTATGGCAGCAATGAATGATCAACAGCTACATACATTTTATACATAATTTCTTTATTTTACCATCTTCCAACATTTACAGTAATTTTTATTAATATTGTATACCTTTTACAGAAAAAAAAGTAGTACCCCCAAAAATACTTTCACAAAATTTTAACTTCATTACAGTGTCTATTTTGAAAACAGAACATGAAGCATTTGTTCACAGTCTTGAGTGGAATTGTCAGGATATTCAGAAGAATAAGCATGATAAAAACTATACAATACTTTGTTAAAAAAAACGGAATGGGAAAAATCCCAGGCTTCACAAATGAAATGACGATTTTCTTACAGAAAGACATTTCTGAGAAAAAAAATCCCAAATTAAAATGAAATTAAAATTTTAACGACAACTGCTATTTTGTGTACAATAACAATTTTTTCTTTACAGTGAGAAAATAAGATTGGTGTGTAGTATAAGAGGATAGCATGGGCCACAAGCTTCTTCTTGTAACCCAAGAGAACTCAAAATGCCCAGTGGTTTTTTTTTTAAATAATAAGACCAGCTCCCTTTTCACATGCTGCGACTGTCCTATAATGACTCAGAATTAATTCAAACTGCTGAGAATGTGACAGCTGGTTATTTTGTGTGGGGGGTATTCATTGTAAAAGCAGAGTATATAAAGCAAGGGGATTGATCAATTGTTCCGTAATCATTTACTCCCTTCTACATTCAGAAAGAATATGTTGCCAGAGCAACAACAGAATCTCAGGAGCCATCAATTCAGCATAAGGAAATCCAAGTTGTGTTTCACAGAGTTATATGCACTTGTGATGTTTTACAACACAGCATCCAACTTCCGAAACACAGATATACTGTTTGATAACAGTTTTATACAGCTTTTAACACGCATTCAGAGTGAACAGCTTTAAAGGAGCAGTGCTCATTCGGCAGTAAACTCTATTCAGCTTTACAGTATTTGTTCAAATTTCATACTTACAAGCAGGCTAAAGTCAGACAGTATCATAGAGTCTAAACATACAGTACAGTGTTTGGTTAATTGTTTACAAAGATCAACATTTTTCAGTCACTGGAAGCGGCAACACTGTTTCACTTCTTAATTTTTTAAACTCGTCTCTCCCAAAAAAAGCTTAAAAACAGGCCTGGCAGTATAGTATGCATTTTAAAAAATGGATTACAATAAAAGTGTTCCATCCAATCCAGAAATACATGTACATACACATACAATATATGTGCAATAAATTATAAAGTGATACCAAGGCCTACAGTTATCAATTTGATCTGAGGTATATGAGATTCAGTTCTCTTGAAGGTATAAAAAGGTCTTTTTTAAAGTTAGACTAGATCACACACACACCTTTACCGCTTACCTGAGTATGGTAAAGGAATGATGGGGAAAAAACGATTAACTCCATTTATAACTAGCGTTTCGTGAACTGTTACAGTACATAGTGGGGACAAAACACTCTAAGTGAACAGGGTTGTCAGCATCCAAACAGAAACCACCAGGGACTGTTTTGTGCAAAATTCCCTTTTCCATTTCAGTGAAATGTGTCTGAGGTTTTCTCCAAGTGGCCGCCGGCCTCGAAGCTTTCAGGGGACCAAGCCACAGAAGTCCCCAGTTGTCTGGGTGCTGTTAAGGACCACTGGCTACAGTCTGTAAACCTGGAATGCTTTTCACAAGGCTCCATAACACAGGCAAGATGGGATCAGAGTGATGTGCAAGACCACTTACAAACAGGTCAGGGCAGCACCGGACAAGAACTTACTTATGGTAACCTACATAAAAGGGGAAAAAAGGAAGTTAAGATTAGACTTTATCGGGGGTTAGTGAAGTAATAATGTACAGTACGTCAGGAGCAGTTGTGAACAGAGCACAAAAACGCCACAAATGAAAGTCAATGCCAGTCAAGTGTTAGGGGAGAAGGAGCCGGAAGTGTATTCTTGTGAGTAACGGAGAATGCTGAGCTTCAAAACGCAGAAAGCTACTGTATGATGTTCACAGGCCGTAGCTGAAGCAAAGGAAATGCATGAATACTAAAACACTTAGCAATCCCTCTTGTGAGCATAACTGTATCCTAGCATTATTAAGAGTGAAAGAAATGTAAAATATATATTAGGAGACTGTATCTCAAAACTGAACAATTACTGTAAGCAATTGGATACTGTTTTTAACTTAGTCACCCTAAAATCTGCTTCTCATTTTACTCCATAATAAAGCCCTGTTACATGATAAAAGTTTTGAAATGTGGACTGATTGACAGCTCAGGTCCTTCATATAGAAATGTTGTCATGCAAAGCTCACACAGTTTCATGTCACCCATTCAAAACCACCTAATCTGATAGAATTATATATAGAAGAATGTAGCAAAAAGAATGTTATGATTCTATCGGTGGAAATTTACTCATCTAAACATCCATCTATCTTACAATTAGAAAAATAATTTTTTTGCATCAAACAGATCTTACTTATGCATTGTGGAAGCTTAATAAAGTTAGTCATTAACATTAAGCATTCCCTTACACACAAACATATAGGTGTGTTTTAATGCACACAAAAAACTACAAAATAGCAACACTTGTAGATGCTACAAATTCTCCATTCTCTTGCAAAGAGAGTTTACAAATATGAATCCTATTTTAAACAGACTGGCAGTAAGACTTTACTTACATTTCCCTCACACTGAAACAATGATTTTCTCTCACTATATCATACATTGTATCAGTGTATTGCAAACATACTAAATGGTATCGAGGTCATAGGCATCATGCATTATGAGATAATTAAGGACAGTTCAAAAATCAGACTTCCAATTTGCAGAATTAATACATTTCTGATACAATGCTTTAGGATTTATACTAATTTTAATTATATGGTTTTTCACATGACAAAAAGTAATACTGTGTCACCCTGAAAAGACGGCTTTTATTCTTCAGCCCTAAGGGGTCAAATACGTGTCTGAATGAGTTTCCTTTGTGAGTGTATACAATGGATCTTTTTTAAGTTGTGAATAAAGATATACCCATAGCCCCTCCTCTCCCACAGACATATACACACCTTCTACAGGACGAGGTGCCACAGAGAAGAACAAAATTGTGGCCAGATTTATCAAGCGCTTGGACCGAATTGTGATTTGCATAGTTATGTATTTTTTTCAACTGCAGCAAAAAAAAAAATCTACCACCACAACTTAAGAAAATCTACCTTAACTTAAGGAAATATACCAGACAGGAAACAGCAATGAGGTAAACAGTGTCATGTTCAAACCAAGACACCTGGCCCTGATCACTCAATACAGTTTTGCTGTAATAATTTTATTCCAGTAGGCCCCTGATGATTGAAACCAGCTCCTTATTAATTCAGTAATTTTAGATTTCACAACAAAATGAACACGGTGCATTCATAAATCTGGCCTGTATTGCCGCAAAGAGCAACTGACAAACAGCACACGCAACAAAGATGTACAAGAGAAAATATGCATATAATGAAAGGCTAGAAATGACTATTACTATGACACAACTAACCTGCGATGCTCTTCGCTCCAATTAACATTAACATGCTACCCAGTATATAAAACCCCAATGGCAGGCTACTGAAGATACTAGTTTCACCTGCAGTCATCCAGTACATGGGGTCCAATTCAAGCAAGACAGAGGAGAAAAAAAACATTGGAATAGATAAATAAAGAGGATTCTTACAGCATTACAGACAGATCATCAGCAAAGCTCACTCATGCATGATTGTACTGTATGTGCAGAACACTGTCATAATGTGGATGAGAGACAGGAGTGCCAGCCTTACAGAGAGTCAGAGGAACGTGGGGTATTCCGTATTAATTTTCATCTCCCTCTGTGACGTTTTCAGAATGGTTCCCAAAACATGACTCGCAGGCTTTTAACTTTGAAAACTGTTGACAGGTTACCAAAATTGAAATGATTTATTACCAATTTAGATGGGCTTATAATTTATATTGTCCCCCAGAAAATCACAAAATTAGTTGTGATCGATAGAATATCAGTCATATCAGTTTAAAATAAAATTAGTTGTCTGATTATATTTCAGGACCCACAGTGCAGTAGTATATTAATTTGATATTAATATATATATAATATTTACCATAAAACTACTGTTAAAATAGAATATTCCACACAACAGACCCACTTAATATTTTAATCTAAAAAAGTACAAAGTCTTTGGCAATTTAAGATATTTGACCAATAAAATACACACCCGTTTGACATGCTGAACAAAAATACTGTTTTTTATTATATTTTATATTTCTACAATATTTATATTCTTTTGTTTTACTTGGTCATTTTTAGTTTTTACTTAGCTATTAGATTATGTTCTATACTTCATTTTTCTATTTGCATGATAATATGCCAAATAAAAACAACCAGGTTTTCACTGGAAAAAAAGCACATACACACCTGATACGTTGAATTGTACTCCCTGCAGCTCTAAAACTGTAAATACTGTATGAAATCCTTTACAATTCAGACTTTGCACTGATCTATGATCTATCACAACACTCTTAAAGAATGTAAGAGCATGTGTAGTAGGATTTAGTGCTCTGTGCCCCAGTTACAGTGTTACATAGTGTGCATATACTCAAATAAAATAATGTAGGAAATTTTAACTGTGCTATAATATCAAACCCAGAGACTGTAATACTACAGGCTTTATTTAAATATAATTCTACTCAGGTTTCTAGAACTATTCACATACAGTAATTCATAGAAGTCAAACTAAATTTACCTCACCAGAGCAGGGGATTTCACAAAAAATTGAACCTGTCGCTTCCACATGTATGAGACTGTTCACATTCTACCACAATAAGAATTAATTTTATGAACAATATTTGCTCTTTCCAGACATTAATTCAAAAATTATTTCATTAAATACTGAGAGAAAAATTTGAGTTATATTATGGAAAACGCCAGAATGCATGAAAAACTTTTCGGGTAACTTCCGGCCTGTGTACAAGAAGCAGATGTCCAAAAAATTAAATAAATATCTGCTGTTTTTATTAGAATCACATATAGTAACATAGTAACCATTACTAGAGTACAGGACTTGAAGCCTGTGATTGCTTTATAGCAATAAAAGGGTTGGAAACGATAGTGTATGGAAAGAGACCATATTTGAAGTGTTAAGTAATTAAAACATCAATTAAATGACTTAATCAGGAAACAAAAAAGATCACAATAGATGTTCTGAAGACCTTACAAAAAGTATACATTCATTACAGTATATCTTGCAGTGTCTGATATTGCACTGTAACCTATTGCCACTGTGTTTCACACTTATTAAAACTACAAGCGCCTGTCCTTTAACTCCAAACTTCCTCTGTCAGTCCTGAAAAGTCCAGAAAACACTGAAGCGCCAGAAGCTACAGCTTTAGTGGAGAATAACATTGCCACATATGCAGGAAACGCTGGATTGTTCCTGTCATGGAAATAAATTAACTGTAAACATTCTTTATTTCTATATATATTTTTCATTTTATAAGCTCAATCCAAAAACTGCTCACCGTTTCCATCTGAAAGTGGCTCAGTGCTCTCCCAGTTCATGGCTTTCTGCACAGCTTTCTTCCAACGAGCGTACCGAAATTCGCTTTCTGCAACACACCAGGCATGTTGTAAGCTCCATGGAGAACACTTTTGTTTCATTTGTTTCATTACAAAACCCATAGGATGTTTCACTGCTGCACTCAATCCAATGGCCTTAATCCAATGGTGCAGAATTCAGCTGAATAAACATAAACATCATTTATTGCATTCTTAATGCATTTGACCCTGTGCCATCATGAAATAATTTAAAATTTAAATTAAAATTGCCCTGATAAATTATTTTATATCAGACTGGCCAATTAAAATACACATCTTCAAAAACATTTTTAAAAGCCTCATTTTGTCATACTCTGTCTACATTTGATTCTTGTAGATGGCTAATCCGCTTATATCCAATTCCACTTCCAACTTCACGGACCTTTACCCAGCAGCCGAGGTGGCTGGGACAGAAGGAAGGGAGGTCCAGTCACTGTACCTTCAGGGTTGATCTGAGGCTCGAATCTCTCGCAGGTGACAGCGGTCAAGTCCTCCGGCACCAGGCTCCACACACTGACCCCCTCGGCAGACCCTGCTGCCATGGCTGCCCCCAGGGCGGTGGTCTCGGGCATGGAGGGCTTCACTACAGCACACAGAAACGACACTTCAGAAGTTCATCACCTGAACCACTGGGTGACGCCAACCAGGGGGAACTAGTGGTCTCCGATTAGGAGTACTACCTTACACTAAACAAGACCCAGGCCGACTGCTCATAAGGGAGCACAGACAATGGCCTGGAACAATCCTGTGCGCTTCTTACCCACGGGAATACATAGAATATCTGCCTGGAGCTGCATCAGAAGCTTATTGGCCGTCATTCCTCCATCCACCTGGAGCTGAGTGAGGGGAATCCCACTGTCCTGGTTCATCACATCCAGGATCTGCAACACAGGCCTGAGAGTCAGCGGCACAGCTAGCCTCTGCTGCAACACACCCACATCCCATCACCAGTACATCGTCTAAACACTTCAGGCCTGTAGCCCGTCAGCATGGGGCCTTCTCAGAGCTCAGGAATGAATCTGTCCTCCTCTCTGAACTGATCCCAAAGCAGCTTTGCAACACTGTGACCAAAGCTGTAAAGAATACTTTACAATATATGTCTAATGCATTGGATAGATAATTTTGTCTTTAGATATACAAGCTCTATAGGCATAAAACCTTATTGCTTTTTCACATAAAGCTTCTTCAAACGTAAGTGTTTCATAAAAATTACCATTAACGTGTGTGATACTTGTCTTGGCTGTCATCATCAAGATGTTTGCCCAAGAATGAATATTGTCTAAATTATTTTTTGATTTCCTTTACCGCTTCTATAGTGTTGAGCATTTGACAAATTCAGTAACTATACCAGAAGCTTTGATAAGAACTGGAAACAGCAGTGGTCCCAATATAGATCCCTGTGATGCCCTTATGCTTTGCTCCACTCTTAACTGCTATTCCCCTGTAGCTCACAAATTTATCATTTAGTCTTATCCTCTCGCCTACGTGCTCAGTCCAGCATCTAAGCTGACTTTTTGCGATACAGAGAGGTGTAAATCAAAACAATAAATCACCACAACCATGACAGTTCTATCAGGTCTGTTTTTACTATTCCATGAGACTCCTTATTTTATCACCAGCCCAACGAACAGTTAAACTGTCACTGAACATTCGTCCTGCTATTCAGAAGAGACAATCTGCTAAACCCCACCTGTTCATCTGCCCCATAGTTCCTGGGCAGCATGCTCTTATCTGATGTATGGTTAGTATTCCATATTATTTTGCAATTAGGTTGGTTAAAAAGTTAAATATTAATTTAGAAAAGACCATGGCAGGTCCAAAGGAATGTGCAAAAAATTTATATCGTTTAGATTTTGCAAGCACCCCAAGTGCACCATAAAAATGACTGTATATTTAATAAAATTAGGTTTATCTTTATCTGGGAAAACACACTGAAATAGCTCCCCTGAAATGGTGTTATTCTGTAAGGACTTCTGCCTGGAAGAGGGATCGGAGCCAGACTCTTGTGTGCTATAACGTATAACATTTATATAACATATAAGGTATAACCCTTTGCATCTTAACAGAAATAGAGCATAAGGAAAGCCAAGATAGAGGATGTTAAAGTTGTTCAGGTGGGCAGCTGCGTCAGCATGCGTAGGCTGCAAAGGAACAAGTAATAGTTTTCTTCCATGCTGAAAAGAGGAGAAAGAAAACGCAATGTTTCAGCTGTAGAGCCTTCTTCACCCGAAGAAGGCTCCATAGCCAAAACGCTGTGTTTTCTTTCTTCTCTTTTCAGCATGGAAGAAACCTACTACTTGTTCCAAGATAGAGGATGAACACTTTTCAGCATTCTGAATAACCACACTTGTTACTCTTAAGGAGAAGTGATGTAATGCTGAATAAGGACAAAATTACAGAGTTAAACACCACAGTTCTGTCATGAACTGTTACTTTCATATGCGTAGCACACCTGTAAAGATGTTTTTTCCCCCCTAACACTTAAGAGAAAACAAAATCCAAAAGGCAAATTCAACTTTTTTTGCATAGCAAACTTGACAGGCTTTTGGAAATGGTATTTCCGTAAACTCCTTTTGGAAACGGCACAAAACACAAAGAAGGAGCTCCCCTCACCTCTCGAGTCTGAAAGCAGACAGCCTCCAGAGCCGCGAAAGCAAGGTGATTCCTGTTGGTGAACTGCGTGAGGCCGCAGATGATGCTGCCAAGAGAAATCGGCTGTTAGGGTCACAGAGGGATGAGGTTAAAAAAAAGCAAGAAGCACTTATCAACTGAAAATCATAGCTACGTCAGTGGCTTTTTAAGGAGGGCAGAATGACAGTAAGTATCATATTGGCTTGACAGACCAAAACAGCAGAAGGAACAACGTGCCCACTGTGCTGGAGAGTATAGCACACAGCATTGACAAGGAAACAAAACACTTGCATAACTGCACTACAGCTCATAAAGAAAATGATGTACTTGGATCATTCAGTTGATCAAAAGATTGAAATCTGGATTATTAATTGATGGACATCTCGGGATGGACAGGAAGGTAGTTTGACTTAATTTCGCCCTTTTTATAAACAATTTCAAATCTTATATACATACACAGTTGATCCTACTATTGCTGGCCTTATGTCTGATAATGAGACTCTATACCGACAGGAGACTGACCAGGGAACAGCCTGGTGCTTTGATAATGACTTTTCACTGAAAGCATCAAAAACTAGAGAAATCATCATTGACTTGGGTTGTGTCCAGAACATAAAGCTCTCCATCATTATGACTGACCAACCTATAGGGACCACTCATTCCTTCAAATTTATGAGGACATACATAAGTGATGATTTTAAAAGGGAGATAGATCTACATAGATCATGTAGTTAAGAAGGCACAGCAGATGATCAGCAGCTTAAGAAAACCACTGAGTGTACCAGCAGCCTCTTTGTCAGCCATACAGTAATTCAAAGTGTTTTGACAGCTTCCATCACTATTTGGTATGGAGAGTTGTACAGCAACACAAAGGGAAAACTGGAAGCTGCAAAGCCACAAACACATAGAGGCTGTGAACTCTCTTCCATTTCATTTCTTCTCACAAGCCGTGCCTCCAATCACGCCTATAAGACTATTTCAGAGCCCTCTCATTCAGCTCATAATCTTCTTCAGCTTCTCCCATCAGGAAAACGCTTTACATCAATCCTTACAGGATCCACCCGGTTCAACCTTAGTTTCTTACTGCCAGATGAACTTTGAACTCTCCCCCTTCAGCTATTTAGCCTCCCGTGAGCTTCACCTTCACTGTTCTGTTTGCTACACGTACAGTTAATCTTTACTGTATGAGTGCATGTGACTGTGTTCTTCTTTTCTTTCTCCATTTCAAATCTGTAGTCATTATATAATGTCGTATGCAGTGTATGTCTGCTTTATCAGTGTTCTTCTGCCATGCTGAAAGCAAACTGCACCAACTCTTGCTGTGTGGCAAATAAAGAATAAGGAATAAGGAATAAGGAATAAGGAATAACCTTCAGCTAAATTGTGGGCTCTCTCAGTGCCATCAGCAGTGCCACATCAGCGCAGACACCTGTGGCTCACCTAGGTTACAGCTGGAATGACAGTGTTACTCACCCTCTGGCACTGGGCTCCCAGTACGGTGCGTACAAGCCTGAGAACGCGGGGACGAAGTAGCACCCATAGGAGGTGCCAACCTTGGCAGCCAACTTCTCTGTGAGAGCAGAAGAACAGAAGCTCGGGCTGAAATTTCACTTTCTCGGCGTGACACCTCCTTCATCACCATGAGGCTTTGTGACACACATTTCTGTTTAGGCAATACCGTGTGCGTGAAGATACAAAAGGCTATGCTCGTCATTCTCTTGTCATGTTCCCTGTGATAATTTTACTAAATCTATAAAAATAATGTTACTTTAAAGATGCACATTAATACAGAGCAGAAACCAGTGTTAATGTGCTTCACAGCCAGTGATTAGAAGAAACTCTGAGAAGCAGATATCAGCATTACAGAAGGAAAAACTGTCCTACAGCTTTATGTAATAAGTAGACAACATAATATACTATTTAACGTTCATGTACTGTACTTCATTATACTTCCTATATACGAGACACTTACATATACCGAGAGGCGGTAAAAACACAATAAATAACCAATGATCAACCTATAATATCCGTTGCTTTTACATGCGTAAAAAGGTGAGAACACCCACCTATCTCCCCTGAGCTCTCGATGATCCCCAGGTTGTCCCTCAGCCACTGAACCACAGCTCCGGCTATGGCTACTGAGCCCTAGAACACAGGTCCAGGAAATAGGTCAGCCCCTCTGCCAGGGCACACTCTCGAACACATTTCTGCAACACTGCCGTTGGAGAAAGCTTGGAATGAACGCTACTGGTGCAAGTTTTTAGTTAGGTTTTTACCTGGGAAACTATGCGGAAATGCATTTATTAAATACGAAAAAAGAGGCAATAGGTTGTTTCCGAGTGTGGAAGAAACTACCCACCCACATTGTTGAAGCTGATCCCCTGTTTTTTTTCCCCAAGAAACAGCTGGGTGAGATTTCTGGATCAATTAGCTACTAACTAGATAAACTAGATGGGTGACACGGCCTCCTCTCATTGCTAACCCTACTTATGTTCTTATATTTATAGATTTATAGATATATATTTTTATATTTATATAGACTTTACATTTTAAAACTGGTCTGGGGTTCTGTGAAAAGAGAGATGGCAACAGAAAATGTAACACCTACCTCAAGTGCATAACAGGCAGGCTTGTCTCGACCGAGCTTGTAGGCCACGGTTGTCAGCAGACCGTGATCGGACATCACCGGCTAGAGAAACAAGACACAGACTGACTCCACTGACAAACTAACGCCATCCCAACAGAACTAAAGCAATTTTCTCATCATCCCTTTTCCAGATTGGGGTAAATAAGAAACGTGACCGACTCACTCATGTCAGGAGTAAAAATGGTTCAGTCAAAGTCATTTCCTAATTTTTCTATTTTCCCTGATGCCGCACTGCTTTCCCCTTTAGTACGGCTTGCTAAAAGTGCATGTTTGTGCAAGTTCAAGTCAACCGGTTCCAAAGGGCAGAGCATTCATGCGTTTTTCACTCTTTTTTAAGTGATGTCCATACCTTTCGACCAGTGTTATTCAGCAGAAAGCAACCAGTCCCGTATCTGAAATAAAACAATTCAAACAGCATAAAGGGTGACTTCACTGAAATAAAGACAAATAATGAACATTTATGTGCTTTATTATTATAGTCTTGCTGTGGATTATTACTAAAGTGCACTATTATTTGGCCATGTGTAAGAATATCTTGAGACGGACAGGAAGACAGTCTGACTTAACTTAATTTCTCCCTTTTTAGAGACAATGTCACATCCTGGGTTGAAATTATTAAATATACAGTTGATACTACTATTATCGGCCTTCTGTCAGGTAATGATGAGGCTCCATTCCGACAGGAGATTGACCAGGAAACAGCCTGGTGCTTTGAAAATGACCTTTCACTGAAATCAGCAAAAACTACGGAAATCATTATTGACATGAGACGTGCCCAGAGCATAAACCTCTCCATCATCATTATAGGGACCACAGATTCCTTCAAATTGTGGGGGACATACATTCTGGTGGGACCCTCAGAAACAGGGTTATCTAATTCTCCATTTCAGGTTCCAACTGAGTGTTTTGCTGCCAGATCAGCTATTCCCGTTTTAGATTATTTTACTTAAACATGAATAATACTGAGATTCTGCACTTTTTCAGCATAACTGCGCTATAGGTGAGTGAAGACTAGATTTACAATCACCTAGACACCCAACAATCAGAATAATAAAAACACGACAAATGGCAGCTCCGATTGGTTGTTTGATGATCATCATCAAGGAAATCCAAAGGCTGGAAGCCGCCGTAGACATTAAGAAATAATAAAAAAGAGAAAAGCTTTACGTGTTCTTGGCTTGTCCATCTTGAAAGCACATCTGTCCAACTAGAGCTGCTGACTGGTCACCCAGACACTGCAATAGTGGGGTACATATTTGTTTGATCCACAAAAACAAGCACAAGGCGAACAGAATGAATTTACACCAGAGATGACAAAGGAATGTCACCACAGTTCAGAGATTAACTATGAAAAGTGTAGAAATTCATAGCACTGAAAACAAAAATCTCAAAGCAATGGAAAATATGACTTGTACAATTTGCAAAACTGCATGTTTGAATAATACATTATGGTTCTTAAGATAAATCAAATGTACTATTGTGCATTTCAGAAGTTAGGTCGGGTCTTTGCTGCTTGCTTTATTACTTGATCAGTAGTCATTTGCCCAGACTTACCCCTGAGATAGGGATCCCACTAAGTGATCCTGATTTCTGTTTAAAAAGAAAAGAAACACATGCAAAATCAGTATAACAAGGTCCAGTGGGAAAAAAAGCGCAATGGATCCATATATTAATGCCATGTCATTAGCAGAGGCAATTCAGAGTGTGACGAAAAGACTTACGTTTCTTATGGTTGAAGTGTGGTGACACAGAACAGTGCACATTACTAACAAGAGACACCGTGAGCAGTGTCAGACTCCGCTCCAGGTGGATCAGTCCCCTGGGTTTTGTTCCAACCTGAGCTCTCAGTTATACAGCGGGTCAAACTTGGCTCTGAGGTGTAACTGTAACTTTAACGCAATCAGATTTGAGTAATTAAAAGTAAGAGTCCTTGATACCCTTCATGTATCCGACTAAAAACATAATTAGATTAATTGCTTAATTAATTGGCTACTCAGATTGGAAGAAAATAGGCCCTCCAGGAAGTGAGATTCGCCCCTGGTTTCAGGCTTGTGAACCGTTCATCCCTCAGTAAGGTTTTAAAAAGCTGGTAAAATGTTTACAAAAGATTAAATTTGTTTTCCCAAATTAGAAAAATATTTTGTACATTTAAACGTCTTTTCCTTTTAGATTTTTACTCAGGACCCTGCTCATTATAACTTTACTGTCCTTAAGGCCCTGGTCAGCTGTGGACAGTCAAGCCCCAGGACGGATCTCGTCCTTTCCCCCATCGAAGAACATCTGGATGTGCTAGCTCCTTCTGTAGAAGCTCCAATTCCCCTCTTTACTGTGTCACCCAGACCTATTTCTAGCTGTTCACAAGCATGTGTAAGTGGATGGCAAAGAAGAGGTCTTTCATTCCCAATAAGGAGGAGAATGCCTGCCCCCAGTTCATCTACAGTGCGGCTCGAGACTGGAAATCTCCTGTTTGGAATGAGGAACAGTTCCTATATCACGAGCTTAGTTGACATAAATGAGGGGTAACAAACTATCCATCAAACCATCTCCTCTCCATATTCTTTATTTACATTATGGAGACCCCATGACTGTAACGCTGGAACCTGCAATACTTACAAGGTATTATAAAGCTCTTTTTTTTTTTACGGTTGATAATATGCACTTTTACAGCAGCTTTGTTGTCACTCACCATCAGCCCTTAGATATGCCAGCAGGGTTCGGTCTGCCTTGCTGCTGCCACAACTGCAGCTTTCGTTTATGGAGTCATTTTAGAAGCTGCCTGCTACAGCAACAGGCTGTGTGCCAGTGATCGCAATCCACACAGAACCTACGACCAGCTCAGGAGCCAGACACTCACATTTTCTAGCCCAGTGGTTTTAATTTAATGTTTATGAAAAAATGCATCTTTTTAAAAAATGGCACAGCTGATAATTTTTCTTCCCAAAACAAGTACGATATTTTGATTGAGAAATGTGTATCATACAGCAAATATATATGCACTAGATGTAACACTAATAAAAAAACTTTTAAAGGTGGCTTCTCAAAGCGCTTATATGAAATACTCTACTTAGAAAATACAAAAATGATTACATTGCTCACTGGGACGTCACAATAAGATAATACTAATTATCACAATAATTTGGAACGCAAAAAAGTAAAAAGGGCTGGATGAATTCAAAATGCAGATGATATTAGCTACAACTCTATCAACTTGTCGGGCTCATTGACGTTTACCAGTCGTTTACAAAAGTGATACATGTCAACGATGGCATACTGAGTAGACCCAGCAGAAGTATGCAGAAAACACACACTTAGCTTCACTGCACTGTTAACAAAGCCGAAACTTAGAAACGATGCATGCATTTCCAGCAACACCTCTCAATGGCAAATACAGACGGCAACCAGAAACGAGAAGAAAACTGAACCAGCACACAGAGAACAGGGAAACAGGACGTGGTGCCAACATGCAGAAAGGGCCAAGGCACAGGGTCTCTATATACCAAACCTTTTCACTCCATCTGGCTGGCTGTAACATTCAGCTACATTAGAGACTGCAGCAGCTGTGAGCCAGTGTGCCACCTCTCTCATTCTGACAATCCTGCTTTATCATGTAACAAACTGTACCTCCCTCCTTCACTGAGCACTGCGAGACATGCTCGCTAGACTGTGAGGAAGACACATTGTAACCATGCAGAGCTCGTGTACTGTACGTGAGCACATGAAGTCCTTTAGGAGTAGCTCACAGTGTTTTGAGTCCCCTGGCTGGCGTTCTGCATTGGGCATACTGTATATAACACTGGCAGCTCAGTATGTGATCTCCTGTCACAGCCTGAGGAACAGAGTGGGAGCCTGTCAAATAATGTTTTATGTGATACCTGTCCACGTCCAATTATATAATATTGTTATATTGTTTTGGCAACACTATAATCCATTGGTTAGACCAGTAAAGCTCACTCAACTCTTTGAATTTGCCTTTAATACAGTATGTTGTGCTGACAGAATCAGCCAGAGTCAAGTACTTTGCTCAAGGGTGTAGCAGTATTATCTGCATCGGGAGGTGAACTCAGCAGAGGAGTTTAACCACTAAACAGGCCCTCTCCTCATGTAAGAGCAAAGGCAACTAACAAAATGGGCTGTCCCTGTACCTTTACGATAATCCCTTCTCTCCCTGGACAGTTTCCCAGCGACTGTGGCAGACTTGTTTACCCCGAGAGACACAGTTTGCACTTGGCCAGTTTCCTGCTCTGCTGGGCTCTTGTTTAACGCCTGACCGCTCACATGTGAACCTGTCCTGCTGGAGCGAAGAGCTTTGGGGAGCGAGCGAGTGCTTTCAAGTCACCGTGCTGGGCCCCGTCACGAGCAGGGACTGTCGCAGCCCTGACCCTCGCACTGCCGGGCAAAGGGTGCAGGGCGTCACAACAGAGGCTCGTGGCAGGAAACATGCAAACAGAGAAAACACATCCAGCACATTTCCAATAGCTGCCCTCCAACGTGGCAGACAGACGCCCAAGGACTGACTTCATTCAGAAACTGTGCCAGCTGCCCTGCGACTCCAGAAAGCCTTCTTTCCTCTAAAGCAGGCTGTACAGTACGTCACAGCCCTTCACGTAGAATAAACCTCAAAGCTCAAACCCAATTGGATCCCTCCAGCTGAGGTGCATGTCTGTTTTTGTGTCCCCTGTCTGCCGGAAATCATTTCTGAACACTTGCGCAAAAAAACCTCCAGGTTCTGTTATGCAATGAAGCCAGTAAGTTAATCGTTAACTTTATATCATTGGCCTGATCACACCAAAGATAAAAGAAATTTGGTCAGTCCTGATTCAAATTCAAAAAGATTTTTTTTTTTGTCTGCTTGTTGTCACTGGCAAAAAATTGGAAATGCACTGTTAATTGTTTGAATTGTACGAGAAGGGAAACAGAACCACAAGTGGGACATGCGAGAAAAACTCCTACTCACCAGACTAGAGCTTATTTTCTACAAGTCAGCAGGGAGAGACATGACAGAAAAAGATGAAGATCTGAACCTGAAAATCTCTTCCCTCGTGTAGATATGACAGCTGAAGAGGCTTTTCTCCACAGCAGAACTGTGTTCCCAGACCTGGGGAATTCAAGACCTGGTATTTCTGCTTAGGAGGACATCCAAGTAATCACTGTACGCAAATCTGAAATAATGGCTGAATCGAGAAATGACTTTATTTCCGGTAGTATGCATGAGCTCAGTTTTTGTTTTGTTGTTGTCACAACATAAAGTTTTTTTTTTAATGAAAATGTAGTTACAGTGTGGAAATAGCAAGGACGCTGTTTCTTATTTCTGCCATTATTTCACAGGGAAAACTTTGTGTGCTGTGGAGCAAAGGTTTAATGCACAGTACTGGACCTTTCTACCATTCAGTGTAAAACAGACCAGCCAGGCAAAAACAGTACACAACCGATGCAAATAACAGTCTCTTTGTGCAAAAGGCTTCATAAGAGATCAGCAAATGACATACCTTCATTGACTTCTGTACTGTATACAGTATGAGCACTTTCATTGGTCAAAGTCACTAAGGAATTTCAGAGAAGTATTTAAAACTCAAGCAATACCTAAGGTATGACAAGCACATGCTTTTTGGATTTAGCATCATCAAAAATATATAAGAGGATATTTATTTTTACAATTGATTTGTTGCAAACGGTATTTTCTAGGTCTTCCCCACCACAAACACAAGGTTTAAATTCCTCCTTTGTGAAAAGATGTAAAATAAAACAACTTGCTGCATCCCAAGCTGTAGCAATCCAGACAAACGTCTCTCATTCCAGCTTGCATTGCTTTGGCTTTGTCTCCAAGGCCTTTAACTGCCACTTGAACTGGACAATGAAACCATTGATGACAGACGACAGGCCATGGAGGGAGAAGCTTTAGGTGCTCGAGTCTGAAGTACTTACAGTCTGTCTGCCCAATCATCTCATTGTTTATACAGACTAACCCCCACAGGTAATGCACATAAACTAAACAATCTAAATGTTGATAAAAAGACATCGTAAGAGAAGGTTATGCATTTGCCTGTTATAATTTTTTAAATAAAAAATATCCCTATATTTTATTCTTTTTTATTAGAAACCATCAAAAGGGGTGTCATCAAATAAAACGCACATAAAAAGTTTGTTTCAAGGCTCCTGTCTTCCTCTGAACCCCTCTGTTTCCCTCCAACACGTGTACACTTGGTATTATTGCCTACTTCCGCATGATTAATTTAGTCTTTAAACTAAACATTTTAAATCACAAGCTCAAACATCCTGTAGATATGGCTTGCACCAAAGCAGTATTGCAAAGTGACACTGAAAACTGAAGAAACGAAATACAGTTTCTGGCTTGAAACACTGTACAGCACAGAGATAAATAAAAACAACTGTGCAAAAATATTGAGTTCAAGTCTATTACTATTACTATACTACTTACTATTGTTTCTAAATACTTGAAAATCCTCAGAACCAAATGGTCATTCCCCTGTCTGTACTGAGCCCCATCTTTTAAACAGTTTTAACTGATTTCAAGTCTCATTGGGATGAGGCACATTGTCAAGTTTCAACGTACTGTACGTTTGCACCTGCATGGCATTTGTCAGTAGATGAGGCACCAGAAACAGAGCCACATCTTTAACTGGAGAATTTGTAGATATCAGAAAGAGCTCCGTTAGTATGTGCTCTGCTTGAGACAGGACGATATCAAGAAGGTCTACTTTATCTAAACAATGTGACATACAGTATAAGACAGGAATAAAAGGCACTGATTACAAATGTAACCATCATTACTCCAAACACTTCAATGAGGAGTGTCTCCCCTACAGCACACAAAAATACGACTTTTCAATTCAATTTCAACGTTTCAGGTTTTTTTTAAGCCATTCTTGAAATGCATCTACATTTCTACCGTAAACAGTAAGCCGCTATTTCAAAAATGGAAAGGGAACTTTTAAAAACCTACCATTAAGCCATATATTTCAGAGGAGCTTCTCACTTTTGGCAGAATATCCATAGGAACATCGAAATACCTAAATCACCCGAAAAAAAACAACAACACACATTTTAAAACAGGAACTAAATCAAGACGGATATCACTGAAAAAGAGAAGACCTGAGTGGAGTCAAATGGCCAATGAACTGTTCTCTTCTGTTTCCAGGTCTTCCTTTATCATGAGGATTAGCAGTTTCCTAAAAATCCCAGTGAACTGTGCCCCCTTCAGGACTGGGATCAGACATCACTACTGTACTGTGCTCAAATGAAAAGAGTAACTGAACCACCTACTTGCATAGCTCAGGGTCCCACTCCAAAGTGTGAATGTTAAACAGCATGGTCCTGCTGGCATTGGTCACGTCGGTGCAGTGAACACCACCGTGCCTACCTCCTGTCAGACACTTCGGTTATCCAGACAGTGAGGGAAAAGGGCAGGAGAACAACAGACCTCCATTAGGAACTGTGGCTGCAGTATGTGAGCAAGACAGGAAAATGGTTTAAGGCTAAAGGTTCAAAAGGAAGAACATGCGGTCCAATACAGTAATTAACAGGGAATGGAAATGTGTCTTCACATCTCTAATCTCTAATAAGATACAAGTTTCTCTGATAAACTGCAAAAATAAGGTTAACTCTTTTTATCTGCTTTTATTTAAAAACCGTGAGATCAAAGCTGTTGTGCTCCTGGTGCCTGCTGGTCTATAAGGACAAGCAGAGTGGTATCTGATAAGCTAATCTGTCAAACTGACTGTTGTTTTGTCTATTTATGTCATCACCTTGATTTGTTGACTGTTTTGGTCAGATTATCAGATTCAAGGAACAACTGCTTTAGCAGGAACCTAGAAAAGTTGCTGCCAAAAGAGGTTACCCCTTCATTGTCTTGTCAGGAGACGCGATTGATTTCACAACAGGAAACGTGAGTCTCTAAACTGTGTGTTTTGATGCACAGATCCACAGTAATTGGAGGAGAAACACATTCTCCTCGTTTGTCACACATTCGGTTCAGAATAATTACGCACACAAGACACAAACTGGTTGTATTTCTCTACCCCTAAGGAGGTTTGATCAGTGACTGTCTAAAGGTTCTTACCCAGATAAGCCAGGAGTCGACGGTGCCGAACATAGCTCGCCCTGACAGAACTGCACTGTGGACCTCCTCCACGTTATCCATCAACCAGCGCAGCTTCACCGCGCTGAAGTACGTGCTGATTGGGAGCCCCGTCTTGTTCTGGTACAGAGGAAGCAGATAGAGACAGGGTTTTTTTTCCCCAAACCATTCTCTAAAACGTTTGAATGAATATCTGAAACACTATATGGAGATGTCTTCGCAAAAGATTTACGTGATGAGTATGATGGTTCATGTAATTTCTTGTTTTAGAAGATCTGCTATTTAATTAAGCAAACAGGAACTGATACTTGGCTTGCCCCTTTCTCCATGGTTTTTACACTTGAGATAGACAGAAACACAAAAGCCTTTCGATGTAAAGTGTTACTCTGAAGACTGAACTAAAGCCTGTAAATTCCCAGCACATCTGAACACTTGGCACTCCCTGGATTTTTGATTTACACTTTATTTTCCGCCTGTTGAAAGCTTCAAAACCACAGAAGTCTTTAAACAGCCAAGCGCCGTTTCTGCCCTTCAAACACTCGAAGGGGCGGAGCGGTGGCTCTGTGGCTCAGGCTCTGCGCCTGTGGCTGGAAGGTTGCCGCTTCAAATCCAACAGCCGGCAGAGGAATCCTACTCCGTCGGGCCCCTGAGCAAGGCCCTTCACCCCAACTGCTCCAGGGGTGCTGTATAAATGGCTGACCCTGCGCTCTGACCCCAAGCTTCTCTCCCTTTCTGTGTGTCTGTGTGTCTCATGGAGAGCAAGCTGGGGTATGCGAAAATATAAATCCTCATGCAAGACAGTGTAAAGGGTTAATAAAGTGATGATGTTATGTTATGAAAAAGCAGCAAAGCGAGTCGCGAACGTCTCTCACAAGGAACAGGGAGGCGAGCGGGGCTTGAGGCAGGCCACCCTGACACGGTTCTGAAAGGTCCCAGGCTGGCTGGGGTGAGCGAGAGGGAGAGGAGTCGGTCCCAGAGCACTCGAACCCACCTTGAGGTGATTCTTGTTCCTCCCTGGCGTTTTGTTGATCAGTCGCTCTACTGTGGACTGCGTGCGGAGGTCCAGCCAAACTGCAAGTCAACCGACAAGCCTTTGCATTTTCAATTCAGCTGGGAGCAGCATGGCACAGTACTGAGCCAACACTGGCACAGGAGAAGTGCCATTTCTTTTTGACATTTCCCATGGTCCGTCTGAACCCATGGACGATGGCAGAGTGATTTTTTTTTAAATATGGAATATACTTTTTCAAGAAGACTTTAGCTGGTACTGTAAATGATACAGACCTGTATCTTAATAGCAAATCAACAGAACTGAGAAAAACAGCCTGTCTTATCAGGTAGTCTAAGGCAGCAAGCAACTAAATGAAAGCGAGGAGAGACAAAAGAAGAAGCACAGGTTAATTCCACACTGAAAAGTAGAAAGAAAAGGATTGGGCTTGTGGATACAAGGATTAAAACACCGTCTTTGCTTTTTTACTACTTACTGTGGATTTAACCTCTACTTACTCCTTAAAAACTAAATTATACAAATTCTCCATGCCTTGGGAGATGATTATTATTGCCAGCACAATGGACATATTTCTTCACACACAAGACCTCTGTGTTACATTCGATCATGTTCAAACAGTTACATGGAAAAAAAATCAAGTAGGAAATAATTTGAGCACAAGTATATCTCTATTTAAAGTACTCCTATTGCGTAAGAAAAGAAATCTCATTTATTGAGTAAAGGACAGTGAATAAGAAAACTAAAAAATGAACTATTCATCATTCTTAAGACTAAAACTGAGTCACTGTAATCAGTTTTTTTTTTAAATAAGCGAACGCAAAAATGTATTCCAAAGAAAACCGCACAACCTAGTTTAGGGACAGCTGTTGTGCCATGTCAACAAAACTGGGCTGACCCTGCTTGAACCTGTTGGCCTGCTGTGTAAAGGTCAAAGGTCACAATGAGGTTAAAGAACCTTGGCAGACGTGGCATTGGGTCAGTGTGGGGGGGCAGCATGTGGGCCAGTCTTTGAAAATCAGGCAATTACCTGAGGAGGCAGAATCCTGTCTTTGGAAGAAAACACTGCCTGGCCCTTCAAGTGCTGTGTAATTCCATTTTCTGATGTTGTGTAAAAATACAATCATCTTTCATGACAGATTTAATTTGTGGTTTATGTTCAGGCACATCTGACTGGGAAACTCATAAAGATCAGACACAGAATTTGTATCAATGATGAGACATACCAATAGCATTATAGAGCGGTTCTCCAGTTTCTTTATCCCAGACAATGGTGGTTTCCCTCTGATTGGTGACTCCAATAGCTTTTAAATAGAAAACAAAGATTATCATTGTTATTACTACTATTAATACTGTGGACTTTAGCCACCTCAAAAACTCTAGGCATTCAAAGCAAAACAGAATACCTCTCTTTATACATATAAGTAAATAAGTTTACTTATTATAAACTTACAAAGAATTACATTTTAAAATCACTTATTACCGTGTTTGGAAAGTCTCAGCACGCACAAACTTTGCTATCAAAAAGTGGCAGTTCTAACAAGAGGCAGGGCTGAATGGGATTTCACAAATTTGCTCTGCTGTGCTGCTGTCCATTTCTACTGTGCAGCAAGCTGCCTTCGGGTTGCAGACCCCAGCTCACATCTGACTGACAGATCGGGTCATCCAAATGCCCCTCACGCTCAAATCATAATCCATGAACTTTCTAGTAAGTTTTTTCTCCCTCCTTCAAGCTGCCACACAGCCCCACGGTTCCAGAAGAATTCCATCACCGAAGGAATACCTTTAATGTTGGAAATGTCGATATTGAGCTGGGAGAGCTTTTCACAGGTCCTTTCCATACATTCATACACAGACTGCAGGATCTCCTTGGGGTCTTCCTCCACCCATCTAAGTAAAATAAATGACATCTGTCTTCAGAAAAACTGATTCTTTTTTGCATTTTATCCCTCTCTAGAGGGAACTGCCTTTCAAGCCAAACTTCTTCCATTAACATTCAATTAAATATCCAAGGTGCCACTCAATTCCCTCCTATGGCAAACAACATCTGTCCCCACCCCCCTCCAATGTCAGCTTTCCGATTCTACAGAACAGAATCATATTCAGTGATGTAGAACTTCAGGGAGTTGGAGAAAGACACAGCACAATAATTTAACATGCAGGGTGCGATCTTGCTGTGCATGTCAGGTCATCGACTATGCCTCCCTCACGAGTCACAGTTTAAGCCACACAATGCACTTCTGAGATTGGTAAAGAAGCAGCTACTGTAGATTGAGACGTTACCACCCTCAACGCAGAAAAAAAAAGTATGTTTCCTGCATACTTACCCTTCTTTAGGGAAATTCTGTTTGATCTCAACCTGGTGGTGGCTCAGTAATTCGGCTGTTTTGGCGTTGAAAACCTGAAAATGAGCAACAGACACGCATGTAAATTCTTGCATCTCAAAACAGAGAATCAGAATGAAGTCCTGGACAAAAATGTAGGAAAACACAGCTCAGAAGTGCTGCTGAAAAAGAAAATTGCTTTAGGATATGAAGAATAATGTTCAGGTTAAAATCTTTCCGTTCTTCTGGTTCACAGGGCTGGAGCTTGTCAGGGGTTCTGGACTATTAGCAATAAGGAACAGAGAACAATTCTCCACCTGGAAGGGACGTAAATCCATTGCTGACTTAACGTTCTAGTGAATGCTGGTAAGCACGTCTACACCTGGGTAGACTGGAGCAAATGGAGTAGTGCATCTTTGTCAAGGACACAACTTCTTAAGAGACGTTCAGTCAGAACTCCAACCACAGCAACGCGGTGTGGTCAGCTCCTTGGCCAAATACAGACACCAAACATGAACCCATGATCCTCTGAGAATGAGTCCAGAGACCCTATGCTCTCCCCCTGCCCCTGCCTTGTTTATGTTTACAAAACTGTAAGATGTTGCTTGACAAACCCTGCACACATCTGCAATTCACATAGCCATTTGGAAATTAACAGAAACTAAGTCCCTGTGAAGAATGTAAAAAATAAACGAAACTCTATCCACGGATGACACTGAGAATTCAGATTACATGAAGGCATTACAAAGAACATAAGAGTACAAACTAGAGAAGGCCACTTGGCTCAACTAGCCCATTTCACTGCAGAACATCCTTTGAAAGCCAGTCAGCATCAGTAAGAGTAGGATGTCAAAATCAAAATGTTCAATTTCATTGAAACCACTGAACAACAGCTGTTATTTTGTTTTTGTTGAGTGGAGAATGATGCAGATAATTTCAAATGTATTGCATAACAAAAGCGCTAAAGAATGATTAAGAAACCTGACCCATATTTATGGGCAAACGTCAGTCAGGCTATCTTATATAATTCATTCAGTAGAACACTCATCGGTTCAGGGAATGAGGTGCAAGTTGGCTAGGGGGCGGAGCGGTGGCTCTGTGGGTAAGGATCTGCGCCTGTGGCTGGAAGGTTGCCGGTTTAAATCCTGCAGAGGAATCCTACTCCGTAGGGCTCCTGAGCAAGGCCCTTAACCCCAACTGCTCCAGGGGTGCTGTACAATGGCTGACCCTGCGCTCTGACCCCCAGCTTCTCTCCCTGTCTGTGTGTCTCATGGAGAGCAAGCTGGGGTATGCGAAAAGACGAATTCCTAATGCAAGAAATTGTATAGGGCTAATAAAGTGATGTTATGATGTTATGTTATAAGTTGACAGGCCTCTGAAAACAAGTTCATTTAGAAAATTACCAGCCAAATCACACACCATCCGTATTAATTAAATTCTACTTGTGTGGGCCTATTTTGAGCAACACCCTAGAACCTGGGATTCCGTATAGATGGAAAAAAAAACCTTCCTCTGTGCAAAAGAAAACATGACCAGAGATCAATGAGCCAGTCACCACAAAGTTTTGACTCCATGACATTCCAGAAGGTTGATTTTCACACACCCTTTACAAAACATGCAGAGACATCCATGTTAATAACAGCACTGAACTGCAAACTAGCTAGCAGCTAGTGCTTCAACCACAACAATGTAATAAAGTTACAGTAGTAATTCTTGTGTCTTGAGCATGATAAAACACCATATTCTAAATCATTTATAAGCATGATTTTCAGATTTTAATTTATTTTTTTGTGCTAGCTGGGGCAGCTAGTTCAGGAAAGTGTTAAGTGTGAACAAGTACAGCTGTGTGAACTGAACACTAATCAGTTCAGTGGATAGCCTTATATGAGCACATCAAAGTCCTCTCTGTATATTCATTCACCTGTTTCTAAACCAGTGGCAACTGGTTTCACAGATTAGCACCAGTCTTGGGCTTCAGTACCAAATGTTACTTCAGAGAAACGAGTCTTATGCATATCCATTGTAAGATAGGGTCCAAAGGACAGGATGACTGGAACAAAAGACAAAAATTGCTCTTGAAAATTATGATCATGGTCTCTGCTCTTATTACATAGTTCTGGGATATTTTCTTTTAAGTTTTGTAAACTTATGTTTCATTCCATCTGGCTGCTTTCATGACAGCACCGTCTGATTGTAGCAAATGGATCTCTGCCACTGCCACCTTTCAGGGCCAAAAAGAAGTCTGTTTGCACGTGAAACGACTGGCAATCATTTTCTCCAGCTCTGTTCTCATGATCTCTGTCCGAAGAGAGAATGGATTTCTCCAGTGCGCTGTCAAAGCTGGGCCGCGGCCCACAGTCCGGGAGGGAGCGCAAGACGAAGTGCATGACCAAGCCTTTTAATAGCCTTTCGTGCAATTTCTTTTTTTATGGTTCAGCCACAGCTACCAGGAATGCGTCACAACGATTTCAGATTTAGCTCCAGCAGCCAGGCAGCAGCTTGTAACACTGGCATACAGGAGGTGCAGGAGAAATCATCTACACAGAAATAAGGATAAGTATAAGCCAGGCATGTTCCCATTCCTACACTGCTGTCCTGTTCCCCCGTGACAAGCACGAGTCAGTGTAATGTGACCTGCAAAGGTCCTGTGGAAGTTTGCCTAATCAGATGATCTCACCAAATAGGTTCTGTTATGAGAGGAGGGGATGGGAGGGGTCGGCTTTTACAAGCTAATTCGCCATAACAGCAGCTAGCCCCTCCCAACCCTCAACACCAATTTCCATGAAGTATTCCACAAGCAATTTGTTGGCAAAGTTGCGTCAAGCCAATTTAAGAGGTTCTCGTCTCATGGAACGTATTACTGGATTCACAAACTTCAGAGAACAACGCTCGGTGTGGACAAATGGATATAAAGTATCACCCTGAACGAAAACTTCTAATACCATATTCTGGAATTTCACACAGCTCTCGTACTGTGACAGCATTTTGTATTTTTCCAAGTACACATTATCTCACTCGAGTTAATCTTTGCCATCCCCAGCGTTAAATTGTAGAGGGGTTAGTAAAGCAGATTTTTAACCATTTAATGCGAACCCCTGTTAAAAAATTGGAGGAAATCTCTGGTGACTTTCTACTTCTAGTTGCTACTTCTTCATCGGCTGAAATAACTCGACACACCATATCATTAGAATTGAAACACTGTGTGTTAGAGATGTAGAGAGATTAAATTTGTGCGGGATTTTTAAACAGCTATAGGACTAATAATAATCACCCCTAGAAACAGTGTATTTCTGATATTTGTGCTCTGATACCTGAACAATATTTGACTGAGCATTGTTATGCGGGTGAACACTATTCATAGCATGAACAATAGATTTTGTACCAATTGTTTATCAGTGCGTGGTTGCTGTTTATATTAGTGTTAGATGTTCAAAGATGTCAATCAAGACAACTCCCTGTCTGACTTAGAAGATGGATACCCTGTTTGTTCTTTAATGTTTACGACATGCTTTTTAATGTTCTTAGTAACAGTGATTCTGAGCAGTGCCTGTGGGCATCATCCAACTGAAAAAGACACTTGCTTCTATGCCTTAATAACACATTGACTCTTTGGCCTTGTCTACTTTGACACATTTGTGTTGAAGGATCGATAGTTGCAGGAACTTAACGAGGCAATTTTATTCCCCTGTGCAAGTGTTCATGGAGAAACGCAAACATAAAATTTCCTAAAACATAAATTTAGCCTTTGTGCACAATTGATGGCTACAGCATTTCAACACATTGGGCCTCCCAGTCGTGAGAACATCTTTAAGGTAAATTTCAGTCCTCTTCAATCCTGTTCTCCCACATATACATACTCAACCAAGTCATAAGCTCGTCCTTGTGATCATTTCTTTTGTAAATGTGAACAGCCTTTTCACAATCTTTTGCAACACCCTTTCCAGGCCATTTTGACCATGAGGCAGCCCTCCAAGCAGTCTAAACAGTGAAACAGCAACAAAACCACTTTCTGTAGATGTCAGCCAACAAACCAAGTAAAATGTAACACACTCACTTTGAGCAGATACTTAAGCATGATACTCTCTGAATTACACTCATTTTAAATGTATTGATTTGATAATTAACTAGGATGACAGCCCTTAGCCTATCCTATGCCCTGCTACCCTCCTGATTTATCCTTAACCAAGTACCATTAATACTAAATGCATAAATGACTTGTGACCTACAGAATTAAGTTAAGAAACTTGATTCTGCTATTTACATTAAAAAAAAATCTTAATGTAAAGAATGTTTCATACATTTGGTGACACATCAAGGGAGCAGGTTCAAATAATTAGAAGTGGTTTAACATTTCTTTCAACAATTTTATAAACCTAGGATTGTTAGTCATGCTCCAGTGAACACAACGACCAGATTTTTCCAGATTTTGATTCGGATGGGCCTCTCGCTCCTCCTCTGTCCCAGCTTTTGTTCTCCCACTACATTACCTTTGCTGACTGCCCTGTCTTTCTCACACCTGAAGAAGGCTCCACGGCCGAAACGTTGCATTTTCTCTCTTCTCTTTTCAGCATGGAATAAACCTAGCTACAGTACCTGACTGGTAATGTGTGCATTATGGCTTTAGAAAAAACATCGCTCTAACCTGCTCCTTACTATCTAGTTCCCCAGTTGTCTAGTCTTTGAACATGAGCAGCTGGAGACCAGCTAAGAATAATCAATAAATATCCCCAAGCTAAGAGAATTGTTGTAAGAGGCACAGACTTTTTGTCATCGTGTGTTGGATTATAGTAGCTGAAAGGTATGTACTGTAGATCTCCTAATTTTGTTTCTCTTGTATCACAGGACAGCACAAGTCGATTTACATCGTGGGCTTTTTTTAACCGTCTTGAAACCTGTGTACCCGGATTTATTTCTTTGATTCTGTAGTAATCTCAACCTGTATTATTTTCCTGCTTTCCAGGAGACTGCTCCTTCTATGGCCAGACAGTTTGTTATTTACATGCTCCTCAGTGGAGGGAGCAGGAAGTCAATGTGGGTGAGGTGGAGCTATAAATATCAATATTCACATGGTGCCCAATCAGCTGTTTGGTCAGACCGGTCACACCTGTAGCTCTTCCTATTTGGCTTGGTCTCTTTCACTGCGGCATTCCAGGAATGGAATTTCACTGACTGTCTTGCGGTAGGTGTAAGTTGCTTTGTTTAAACGCAATTGCCTCTAGAATCTGACTGCTTAGCAAATGACCAATCATACTGTTAAGGGGACAGGGCAGTAAAAACACGTATTTAAAGGGCAGTAGAATTCCTTATGCACGTTTTTCTTCGGTCCGTTTTCAGTTTTTACTCACGATCGCCCCTTTTCTCCAGAAGGCTTATAAAGGTTTTCACATAGTGCAAAACTGTTGACCAAAGCATTTCTAAATACAAAAAATTAAAATTTAAAAATTAATCGCTCCATGGCCAAAGCAGGCAATGTTGCATCACTTTATTTTTCCAGAGCGTATTTCCAGCCTTACAGAAAACTGTAGGTGTGGTTCCATTCCATTTCACCTTCAATATAAAATTATCACATGACTCATAAGACAAGAACTTTATTTTTAAAGTATTGTATTCTTACATGTAATTTGATACCGAATGGGAGGATTCTAGTCAGTTTCTGATTGCTGAACAAAGACTCAATCACTCATACTCCAACGATGAAAAGTAAATATATAGTTAAAATCTTGAAAGATTATATTTTTTAATAATCATTGAGTTACTGGCGTTTCAGCAGCATTCTCTGCTAATACAGCTAAAGTGCTATGCCCAGTGGAACAGTGGATGAAATGCAGCACTTCTGACATGCACAACGTTGTTTAACTACCTACATCTTGAACACAAGCATCTTCAAAAAGTTGGAAAACAATATAACTACCACTACAGTCTTCCACCACTTGTAAACTAAGGTAATATGTTAAATGGGAGGGGGGGGGGAACAAAGAGTCTGTGGGTTGTGTCGCTAAATCGTTAGACCAGAGGACTCATCCTGGGCAGTGGCAAACATGATATAATTATACTTTTCCTCCACCTCTTCCTGAATTTTCCAGAATACCGAGAACGACTGTGATAACTGTGTAAAATGGGTTTATCTTCACACACCCTAAACACACTGGAGCTGGTCCTCCTTTCTTGTGCCATGAGCTGCTTTACAACCCCGTTCTTACAGGCGGCATCAATAGCGATTTGTTTACTTTACTACACCCTGGGACTAGACTCCCACAGGACTGCGATTTAAACCTGCACCGGACTACTCCACCAGCAATGCTGGAACGCATTTATTCTGACAAACAGACCGCAGCACTGTGGGATAAAGTTGAAGAGAGCTGAAGACTTTCACAGTAATGGTGGATGGGTTCCCCATTTGGGTGCTAGCCCTAGTCTGGAATTTGGGGGTTATTTGTGATCCTCCCCTGCCTTATGAGCCAGGCAATTTCGACCCAAGTCCAGTGCCGAGTGCTTGATTCCTGCACTTATAACCTCAAGGCTTGATTTCTGCAGCTCTTTGCTCTACGGGCTCCCAATCGCTCCACTCAGTAACGTGCAATATGTCCAAAACTCTGCAGCTAGACTTCTAACTCACACCAGACCTTGGCAGCATATCACTCGTTCACTTAAATCTCTGCCCTGGTTGTGTGTAAAGCCAGATATTTAATATAAGACCTTGTTACTGAGTTATAAGGCTCCATGGGACTAAATGTGACTGTATTTTTTCTGTTGCTGCCCCGTTTTTATGGAAGGCCCTTCCTGTGACTCTTCTAGAGGCAGACTCTTTGAGTGTTTTTAAACCTAAACTTAAAACTCACCTTTATACCAGGGCCTACGTCTGATCGTCTGGCAGTCTGTCTAGGATGTTCTTTTTTATTTTATTATTAGCGTTGTATTTTTTAAAGATATTTTGTCATTACTGTAGGCACAGCATCCTTGGATTTGGAAAGGCAGTTTTTAGAAATAAAAGTTAATATGAATAATAATTAGTTGTTATTAATATTAACCCTTCAAACTGCAGGAAAAGGAACAAAGCCCAAGCCACTAATCCATGCTGCCTCCTTAATACAGTTAGGATAACAGCAATTAGAAATTAAAAGGCACATTGGAGAATGGGTGGCTACAAATCTGGTATTTGGGTAGATGTCCACTGTAATAAAGCAACTCTCATCTACCGTGTTATAGTACAGTAGTTGATCCTGGGACCTGCATCGTGGAGGAGAATATACGTGGTGACCTTGACAAACTCAACAGCAGAACCAGAACTCTTAAATAAAAACTACACAAGTAAGTCACAGGCAAGAACAAAAATGAGTTCTTAGATATAATTGTCTCGTCTCTCTTCGTCTTTGACTGGGACCTGATAGAGCAGCCCATTAGCTAGTGCTAAACTGTCACAATTATTTCCACCCAAAAAATGTTTGCTTGTCCCACCCTCCAACCTTTTCTACACATGTTTTGCTCCCTGTTGCATTTTAAAGACCTAAAGGTTTACAGTTCATATTTACAGTCCCAGGCAGGGACCTGCAGGTCTGTTACAGTGCACACCAGGACACGTGAAGTCGGCTGGAAAACTGGCAGGACAGCAGGTGTTATTGAGCACCTGTTTGTTACAATTACCCCAACAAAAAACATAAGTAACAAACTGTACAAGTTAAACAATTACCGGGGGGAAACTCTCTGCTCACAGAAATTAACATCGTGCCCTTTCACTGGAGAGGCAAGGAGACTCACCAGTGTTTCTAATACAGAACAGGCAGATTAGGAATTACAGTCTGTTATAAACTCATGTTCACATAATGATGGCCCAGGCTACACAGCACACTGTTACTCAAATCCAAAATATCCTTTGGTTACTTCTGCATTTTATCAAGATACTGCCTAACCTCACTATTTACTGTACATGATATGCTTTCTCTTGAATTTATTCACATTTTGACATCACTTTTTAAGCTGCGGTATGTGGAGATGGCTTATGTACATGTGTCATAAAAGACATAAGGTACTGTACATCACAAAAAAAAATTAATGGTTCAACAGAATGAAAACGTCCATGTTTGTATAGAAAAAACAATAATAATACTCTTATTATATTTATATATGTTCTTGAGAGAGTCGCTGCTCTTGGACACAGGTCTGCTTCTTGCACAGTACAAGAACAGCACCGACTGTAAACTGTCACGGCGCCTACGAATCATGCATGGGGGGGAAAAAAGACTCGTTTTCAGAACGGGTCAGTTATTTCCAAATGAATCCACCGCACATTTCGGTTTTTTTTTTTTTAGTCCTCGGTCATACAAAGGACAGACCTGTCAACATCCATACCCATCAGTATCAAACTGGCAAAGAAGCGGTAGGCGGGGAGATTTCCCATTGACTCACCAAGAACCTAGTGGAGCTTGTTCCTTGGTCGATGGCTCCCACCAGGGGACCCAGCATTATCCTGTCAGATGCTGCCATTCTGCTGTGCACGAAAGCCTTGTCCGTGGTCGTGGTGACCTGCGCTGGGCAGCTGGCAGATTTTATACGCCCGCTACCTGCCCCTTCGGGACAAAGTCCTGCTTCGCCCTTCACCATGCGCAGCGACTTCCAGTGACGTCAGAGACAAAGCCGGCGGGGGGGAGTGGCTGCTCCACAGCGTCGAGGGGAAGGGGGGGGGGCGTCGTCACGAGGTTTAGACCAATCAGAACACGTCTACGTCATGACGAAGGGGGCAGGAGCTGGGGGCTCGCCCGGAAGTAAGCTTTTGTCATGTTATTGTTACAGTCGGTTCTCCCTGAGCTGCTCGGATCATCAGGCTGGTCTCCAGATGTTCTGTACTCGCTTATGAGGAACTGCATTCGTTGACACGTACAGTCTAACGAGCCTGCTAAGGAACACCTGGCAACCTTAGGTTTAAAGGGTTAGAAATAAATAAAGTTCATCAATACTGGTGGTTTTTGCCAGTCAATGTGCTTTCTTGGGTTTAAAGTGTTATTTAAAATAAAATGGGTTGCTCTTATGGGTTTTTATTCACATCTACTAATTTTGCCGATTGCATGCTAAGATTTCAGCACGCGTGTTAATGAATTTTCAAAGCTCATTTCTATGCAACTTTTTAAACTACCCCGTCAAACAGGAAACACTTAGGTTTAAGACGTTTAAAAGACGAAGCAAGCGCTAATGTGACACAAGCAATTTACAGCACGAAGTAGTGCAAGCGCAGGGAAGTTACGCCGGAGAGACAGGAAGCAAACTAAACCCGTCCAAATCGCGGGTCATGCGGTGTCTGTGAGAGCTGCAGTATCTCATTGTCAGTGATGTCGACTCATTGCATCTCAACTCTTCACCCCGTCCACTTCAAGACCGTCTCAGGACATACTGGGCAGACGAGCGGTCTTCTGAGTCCTAAGAGTAAACTGTCGCGATTAATGCCTGTAGATGAACTACTACCCGTTGGAAGATACTTAGGTAGCTGTCAACCAGGATGAATAATAAGCCAAGTAAGGCACAGCAGTATCATAACTTGATTAATCTCGCTTTTTAACGGGCTCATGAGGATGAAGTCACAATAAGGTTTATAATCCTCTCTCTCGAATATTGCAAATTATTTTCAAATATTTGTTTTTATACAGTATATTTGACATATTTGATGCCGTTCACCACTTAAAAGGCCGTTTTTAGTGTTCTTGCAACTTTTTAATTTCGGGTTCCCCCGTTACTACTACGCTTCTCTTCGACAACGTTCGTAAACATTTCCTTACGTTTCTAATGTTATCTCCATAGAACTAGCAAAAACCGGAGTCTGAGGGAAAGGACTGGAGAGGTGGATCATAACCGGATCCATGAGCCACAAGCTGATAACAACCCTGCTACCCTGTGTCAGAAAACACCAAAACATACTTCTGCAAGATGGTTTGGGGTGTCCTGTCCACAGTGTTAACAAGAACATGATTTTTCTTTAACTGTAACTCAGAATTCATATATAGCTCAGAATCTCTTGTAGATAGATAACCTGTGTTTGTATTCTGTAGTAGAACAGTAAAGCTCTAGAACAGTATTTGTCCGATTTAATGAGCACAACTGGTGTCACATCATTTATATTAATGGGTATGATATCTGTTGAATGTTCTTCACATCTTACACATAGACTATACTGTATATATACACTTAGGCATGTGTTTTATTATCATTCCTCCACCTATAGTGAGTTTATTCACTCCTGGAGCTACTCCCTATAATTTATCAGTATCCCATTCATCCATTTTCTAACTGCTTTATCCAATACAGGGTCACAGGCGACCCAGAGCTTATCCGGGTGCGAAACAGAGTACCGGTCCATCACAGGGCAGACACACAGATACGCTCACACCAGGGCCAATTTTACCAGAAGCCAATGAACCACAGTAGGTCTTTGGACTGTGGGAGGAAACCGGAGCACCCAGAGCAAACCCCAGTGAACACAGGGAGAACATACAAACTCCACACAGATAGTACCCCAGCAATTGAATCCAGGGCCCCAGTGCTGAGAGGCAACAATGTACTGTAAGCACTGTGCTGCCCTGTCACCTCTCAGTATTTCTAAAAAAATAAACACACACAACAAGGACTGTAGGCCTAGTTTAACACACAACATATTTAAACTAAACGAATGAATAACATTTTTCAGTTTTAGAATGATAATATCGTTGTCTGCGACCCTCAGAAATGGAATGGAATCTCAGTAAACATGTTGTTTTTGTTTGAGGCTGAATGACACGGAAATACAAACAATGAAAGTAAACACAGGCACTGAATGGACAAAGAATTAAGGTCTTGGTGAGATTATCTGCCCTCCTAACACATTACAAGACAACACAATTTACAGATGCCTGTCTTAATCTTCTCCACAGAAACCAGGTATACAACTGAATCATCTGACTAAACCTCATAATGCAAACCTCACAGAATTTTGTTAAAGGAAATCATACTTATAGTAAGAAGCCCTCCACAGAATGAACCCACTGAGTTTTCAAAATATACTTTCTGAGGTTGTCTGCTGTGTGTAACAGAGATATCTCCCAGAACACCACTCTGCTCCAGTTCAACCAACTTTCAAAACCAGGTGCAATTTGAGAACGGTTTTTGCCTGCATATGAACTCAATAATTCACAGAAAAGATGCCAAAGTCTGTTACAGTAAGGTCTCCGATATTTCAATGCTTTGGGTGGGACTGTCCTTGACAGCTGTGGATCATGTCTTTACCCCTGTCTTCACTGAGTAACATATATTGACTTACTGCTAGCAAAACAACAGATAGTTTGGGGGGTATGAGGTACAAGTTAAATTGTACATCCTGCTGTTTAAGATTGTGACTGATGTATGATGTTTGCAATAGGATTTTTGTCTTTTTCTGTTGACGGAAGAGACATGTGCCTTTGAGATTGGGCCACCACAGAAATGTTTGTTTTATGAGACACTTCTTGTCCTTTGATTTTCTTACAGAAAGCAAGTAAAGAAAAAAAACTCTCCTAATATTCCAAGTGGGTTGTTGTTTTTCTCATTGTTAATCACCTCTGTGTGCTTGCAGTGTGTTTATACAAACATATACATTTGTTTAGGATCTTTCCCTTTCTTGTTTCTTGTTTGTACATCTGTCCTTTTACAGGTTTCAAGACAGCATGGTTTCCTTTTTAAAATGGAGGAGACACCAACCTCTTGTAGTTGCCCGAGTGTGCTTTTGTTAGTAAAGATTCAGCACAGCCAATTCAAACAAGTTCACTTTTTCCATTGTTCAACAGTTGCATACTGTATGTTTTGCTACACTAAATTATTTTCTTCAGTTTAAAACTCAAGAACCTTTCCATACATACAGGATGGTGGTTGGAATAATGTAAACACCAAGCAATATATTATTAATATTTATTAACTAATAGGGAGTTGTGCCACCCTTTGCCCTCAGAACAGGTCCAGTCCTTCTTGGAATACTGTTAAACTAGTTATAAACTGGTAGTAGTGGGATACTGGGCCACTCTTCCACAGGAAAGCCTCCAGGTCTTGGAGAGATGAAGGAGGTGGAAGTCTACACTCCAGAGCTTCCCATCAAGGTTCAGTGATGTTGAGATCTGGAGACTGGGGAGGCGATGGGACGTGTCTGACTTCATCATGAAACCACTCGTGAAGGAGTTTAACAGTGTGTATGGGGGCATGGGGGAACATCTTGGGGAAACAATGTTTGCACCATAGGGCGCACCAGGTCATCTAAAATGGCTTAGTCTTCCTTGGCCATAATTCTACCAGCAGAGTAATCATCAGATCCAGTGACTCCCATGAGATGGCTGCCCAGACCATAACACACCCTCCATCATGTTTAGCAGTGGGGAACAGGTAGTATGGGTTGAAGGCTTCCTTTGGCTTTCTCCAAACACAGATCCATCCAGATGTAGGAAGAAGAGCAGAAGAAGACTCATCAGACTGCATTGCTTTCTTCCACTGCTCACGAGTCCAGATTGCGTGTTCCTGTGCATTGGTGTTGGGTCCAAGCAGTTTCTGAAAGGCAGCCCTGCCATAAACACCAGCTTTGGGAAACCCATGACATACTGAGACTGGAGCACACACAGTAGGTGTATGTTCAGTTCTTTGTTAATTTTTCAAACTGTTGTTTTGTGGGGTTTTTGCAATGATCCTGTTAAATGTCTGTCTCTGAGCTTTGACTTGCATCCACTGACCTTCTCTCCTGATTTCGCTTGTTTGGCATCTGTCATAATCCCTATTCCGTTTAATACATTAAATAATTTAGCCATTTCCATGACTGATGCACCTACAAATGGGGCACCAATTATTTGAAGTCTTTTAATATCTGTTAGATCTCGCGTATTGCTTGAGAAACCTACGGGTTAAAGTGCTGATTTCAGGACATCTATTATGGTGAAAAGATATTGGTAATTAGTACTGAAATTAATCTGAAACATCTGTAGAATCCTTTTTAAGTGAGAATTTATCTTATTTGTTGGGTAGCTCCATTATTTTGTCCACCCACTTTATATATAAAAGTAATTGAATGTCTCCTGGGGCATTATGGTGGTGCAGTGGTCAGCGCTGGGATCCTAGGTTTAGTTCCAGACCTGGGGTGCTGTCTGTGTGGAGTGTGCATGTTCTCCCCTGTACACATGGGTTATTCTCCTGCAGTCCAAAACATATAGTAGTAAGTTAACTGGCTGTGACTGAACTGGAAGAACTGGTTAGAAAATGTATGAATGGAAATATCTCCTTTCAATTTTAAAACATATTTATAATATTAAATATTAGAGATATCAGCTTCTTAATAATGATTTTGATTCTAAAGGTAAATAGAATAGCATCAGATAAAGAGAATACCAAGATCTCTAAGCATATGATAGCTCTAAATTCTTTTATCATTAAATTCTACTTCAGAAAAAAAAAGCATTAGGACACCAACATTTCTAAATAAGATACTGTATAACCTCTGAATATTCTTTTAACACCCCACATCAATTTAACATAATGGACCTGCTCTGCTACATAGCAGATCAGCAGATCAGGCAGAGAATGTGAAAACTGCTTCACCAATTGAATTAAGGGGGGGGGGCTTTATGACATCTGTACTGCGCAATCCGAGAGTGGAATTTAGCCCTGACACTAAGGTAAACACCCCTACTCTTTCAACCCCTACTCTTTCAACCAGTGTCATGAGATATTTAACCTGAGTAATTAGAACCTTGGTTCAATGTCTCATCTGGAACCCTTGACCCTGCAGATTAGTCATTTTCTCATAATTCTTTGTAACAAAGCTGATGTTAACTCCGTCTGTACTTAAATACTTCTCCTATATCGAATTCTAAGACCCACTTCTAGGTAAAATCAAAGAAGTTTTAAATAGGGCATCTGCTCCACATTTGGAACTTTAACCTTATTTTCCACAGGGCTTTTTTCCAAACTAACTTTTTTGTGTGTGTAAACATCGACTTGGTCATGTTTTAACCAGAGAAGAGTACATGCCAAAGAAAATCCCCACTATTTTCAGATGCATATCCTTGTCCTTGGCTGCCAAATGATGTGAACAGCCTTTAATGATCAGTCAGGGGCGGATGTATTCTATTCCTTAAACATCTCCAGACATTCTAATAGTGTGGAACACCGATGGCAGCCTGAATGATTCTTTGAACTGGGATTGCGTCATAGGACATTTCTGAGAATAAAAAAAACGTTGTGACATATTAAATTTTCCCAGCTTTCTTGCATTAATCTCTACTTATTTCCAGTTCCTCCTTTGTTCGGGAGAATCAGCAAACTATGAAACGTCCTCTTTTACTTGCAGTAATCGTTTGACCACAAGATAACAATGACAGCCATTTCAGTAATATCCAAATAGCAAAACAGATGCGGCTGTTCTTCTGCTGAAGCAATTTTGATTTCGGACCAAGTTAACACACCCCTGTTGATCAATTTTGCAAGACACACATACACGCTAACAGAAGAAGGCCATGTACAAACTACTCTAAAACATGGGTCTGAAACAAATTTCACAGCAGCTGAAATCTGTACATAATCGCTAACACGTTTACTTTAGAGACTCAGAAGTGCCCATGTTTGTTGTTTTTATATCATATCTTTATTTACATCAAAGCTAACCATATCTGCACCTCAAGGAAAGAGTCCAGCTAATTTAAGTGTCATGACATTGTGAGTCATAAGCACTGGCTCTGTTGTGACTACCCTCCTGGACTGAGACTGGGAATTTACCCAAGACAATACTGTGTTTGCAAATCCTTAGAGATTAGCTGTTTTCAAACATGGTGCATTATTATAATTATTTGAACAAATGTAATAATAAGCAGTAAAAAAAAATTGAAGTGTTAGTACAAGAAAGATTCTTGCTCGAGAAGAGTTTCAAACTAGAGCGGGCTGGTATAATAACCTAATAAAATAACCAAATGACAATAAAACCAGCACAAATTGGATAACATTTTAACAGTTAAAGCAGTCTACAGATGAGAATACCAAGCATTCAGGTGAACTCAGTGGGTGGAGTATACTTTCCAGGTTTGCGGTGAATAAGTGCAATTTACATAAATTACATGGCAAATCCGAGAATTAACAACATACTAACTGCCATAAAGCATGAGAGAACAGGCGCCTCACTGAATGCAACATGTATCTTATGTTTCGTTTAAAGGAACAAAGGAAAAACAGAATTATCAATAAAGATACAAGGATATCTACCAAAGGACTTTAAAACTACACGTATCAGAGGCTTGTTAAGAACGTCCCATACAGACATCTCAAGTTAAGCGTTGTACTCTAAGGTGAATACCCTTCTCAAAACGCGTACTAGGAAAATTATTTGCATACCACTAGTATAGTAAAATACGTCAAAAAAGGTGCGTGTCCCTAATCTGCACAGCTCTCATCTCGTGATAAGGCGTACTTTATGATATGTTACTGTACCTCAAGATAAAGTATATCTTCCTTAGGAAATGTTTGCCGCCGTATAAAGGTGTAGGGTTCACTGACTACAATATCGCATTAAGTCAGGAAGTGTGGGAAATTAGGAGGGGCTATATGAGGCAATATTTTTGTAGAATACAAAAACCACTGACTTTACGATCTAAAACCATTCTCCAATTTCGAGTTTGTTAAAACTCTTAAAATACACTTACTGGATTGCAGAATGAAACGGACGTTGGAAGACCAGTGGTGAAATTAGGTTGCTAAAAAAATCGAATTCAACAGTATACAGAAATGTCAAAATAGCTTGAGCTTGACTTAAATCTTAAAATAAGAAAGGAAACCTGACAATGAAAGCTTTCTGCTTGTGTGAGAGTGCCCTGTGAGTGGATTACACACTTTCTCAGAGCCTGTAGGAGTTCTGTTTTAATGGTTCTGTCAGTCTTTATGAACAATATGCACTGCATGATGTCTGTCTAAGTGTTGTGCTGAGGGGCAAAGGTGGATCACAAAGATCACCTACCAGTCTTGGGATTCCAGATGATCAGAAAAAAATAATTGTCTTTATTTTATTTCAGTTCTGAGCTGAAAGAGAAACACAAAGTCCTGCAGCATCAGTTTAACTTGTCAACATTTCTGTGTGACTCTTTGAGGCTTTTGCAGGCTCTGCTGAAGAGGGTTATAAATCTGTCCAAATTAAAAACTCAGTATTAAAAATACACTAACAGATGGTTCTGTTGTGCCTGGTAGTCAAATTCCATATGTTTGTTTGTACTGCATGTTGGCAGTGTGGGGTATTACAAGTACTTGTCTATGTGCATGGGTGATGTGTTCCTGAAACATGCTATCTAATTCAAAAAAGGCATACATTAAAAACTAGTTCTCCACAGGAATGCATATAAATGAATGAATTGCCAAATACATACAATTATAAATATGCATATGTTTATTTCATGTCAGAAGTTTATACTGTATAGTTGTACTAAAAGTAATTATAATCCAAACGCTTGTGTTTATATCAGTTTCTAGTAATAACAGTCTAGGAAGACTGTTGTAAGAGGTGAACAGTATGAACAGTAAGGAAGAAGTGATTTATGTGCCCATAGACACATCTGGACTGCACAGCTACCTTCGGTGAGCCTTTTAGTAAATGCCTTTTATTTTAAATACCCGTCCCTATTCTAACTGCTTTATCAGATACATTGTCATGGGGGAGCCAGAGCCTAGGCTTTTATTGATTGTGTTGTGAATATTATACAACACAAACACAAGGTACAGACTACAACAATTAAGATAGTTCGTGGATTTATTCAGAACGTGTGGGTTGAACAGGGACTGGAAGGACACTCAGACACAGACTGTCCAGCTGTCTGTCAACCCAAGAGACGCACGCTATTCCTACCAGCATGAACACTGGGCATGAGTGTATGTCACCTCAGACGCTCACTCAAGTTCCTGTTGCTGGTGCAGCCCAGTGAGAACTAATTCTAGTTAAGGTGGGAGCTAATTAGTTTTAATTAGGAATCGCTATACATTTTTAAAGGCGTATTAAACCAAAAAAAAATCTAATTCAGATCGTGCTTATCAGGAAGCTGCCTGTGTCGTAGCGTTCCGGTTTCCCGGTGATGGACTGCTGGGGCTATTCCTTTAACGAAAACCCCGTGCTCACGTCTCCCCCACCTCTCCGCCTCTGTAAGGAGGGGAAGAAGACATCTTAGGTCCTTCTTCACCACGTCACCGCTCTCCCTCAGCCCCTCTCTGCGAATCGCACCTGCCCGTTAATCATCAAGCGCAATAAAACGCAGTGAACTTGCAGTCCCGCTGACCTGCCTCTCCCTTATCCTCCTGCCCACACCTTTTATCAGGGAACAGGGGACGAGGGCTACGCTGGTGTCGAGGGAGTGGGATTCTCATCTCCTCTGAACAGAAACGCACGCGTGTGTGGGAGGAAAGGTTAAAGAAGCAGTCCCGGCCGTCCACCAGCAGGGGGCAGAATTGCACACCGCTCCCCTCGTCCTTCCTCCCCCTCTGGGGCACACTCAGAGCCCCCCGGGTGGGCTAGTGGTCTCCTCTGGCACCGAGGCCCGGAGGTGGGACGGCAAAGGGCGGCGACCACAGCCGGGAGGCTGGAGCAGAGGTCGCAGGGACAGCGGTCGTCCTCAAGGGGGCGGGCCGGGCGCTGGGAGAGCGGAGTACGGCAAGACAGCCGTGTGGGGACAGGGGCGGGCACGGAGGGTACCCTATCCACTCCGAGTCGATTCCGGGGGGGGCAGCGACCTCTGGTCCACTTCGGTCCCTGTCCCGGTCCCTGTCTGTACAGCGATTCACCGTTTCGAGAGGGAGAAAATGCCCCCCCTTCACAAGTCTGCGTTCTCGTGGTCACTAAGCGCCTTTAGTGGTTACTCTAATTGATCAATTTGATCTCACCAAATGGAGGGTGCTCCCCCTGCCAGCGGGGGGAAATAGAGACAGAGGTGCACTTCCTACTGCGCTGTGACAGATACTCTGGGATTAGAGAAACACTCTTCCCTAAATTCAGAAATCTAATCCCACCTGTGTCCTCTGGTTTGATATTTCGTTGTTCATTTGGCTCTGACATTGCCTTTGGAGGATTTGGAAAACTCGCGTCTGGTCCCCTCACTGTCTTCTCTGTCCGGGACTCCAGACACTGTGGAATCGGCAGGAAATATGAGTTGCGTTTGTGTGAGGAGACTCGTTCATCTCTAGGAGAAACGTACGGAGAACCTCGAGAGGCAATGGGGCTGAGCTCCACTTCACACCCACGCTTCTGTTAACTCCCCACTATTTGTAAATTACACACTAACTAAAGGGGGGAAAAAGATTTTCCAGAAGCCTCTTGCTCCTGCATCCTGAACGGGGGTTTTAATTGGCGATTAACGTGTGGGTTTAAGTTTAAAATGTAATCCAGGCCTTAGTAATATCCCATCCCTGATGCTCGATGGCCTTGGAACTGCGGACTCTGGACAACAGAGCAAAGAGGCAGAAACTGGCTTTACACGTGTCCCCCAAAGATACGGGAAAATTCACATTTTCGTTCATGCGCAGAAGGGACAAATTTAACATAAATTTCTTGCTCTGACTGTTGTCTTGGAAAAACAAACAGTTACTTCCAAATCCTCGCCCTTGCCTGTGCTTAGTGAGCAACGTGATGTTAGTAGAATTTAAATTAACATATAGAACGGGATGCACTTAAGTGCATTAAGATTAGTACAAGTACCTAGGATAACCAGAAGATGGCAGCCGAATCACAAGTAAGTGCATGGTTTTTACCAATCGGACTCCTGCCCAGCATCACCAGTGAAAAATCCCCATAGAACAGTCTCATTAGCCTCACAGGGGTCATACAATAGCTACATGTTCAGGTGAGTTCACAATTCTGCACCACAAACACTTAAAAAACACGGCAAACTGTGTAAGCGCGCACTTTTCAAATCTGAAATGGCTGCATGGGTTCAGCAATCAGACGTCTCAACAAAAGAGGCGTTCGTGCGTATTAATATGGGGACTGAAGTCTGTTCTTTTAAAATTACTTTTCTGAATGATGGACAGTCATCATTGGTGGGTTTCCAATGTGAGCTGTGTAATAATCTTGATTATTATTATTTTATCTCCCTTTAATTTCCTAAAGAATAATAAACAAGACAGTTAAATATAAAATTATATGTTAGAATTATAAATGCTGTTAACTTCGAAAATCGGTATGAATCCACAAACATTCATGTTCCTGGACTGCGAGGTATTCTGTGGGTAGGTTTTGAACAAGGAGAGGAGATGATAACTAAGATTAAGAAATAAGGACAGGATTAAAGAGGATAAATAATATGAAACCGATTACTTCAGGAGTCATACCAGATTTGGGAAGAGTTCATGCCAAACAGAGGATTAAAAAAATTAAAATGTTAAAAAAAAGATATGATATTCATAAAACACTGTCAGAATGAATGGAGATTAACAGTCACCAATTTTCATTCCTTCTAAAGTAAGAGACAACATTAAAGACATTTCCATTTTAAACTAATGATATGAACGACAGCATAACAAAGAATCTGGCAAAGCAATATGTAACTATGTTTTTAAGTCGTTTTTACTTGTAACATAACACTGTATCCCACATTTATCAAGTATTGTATGACATTGTTTTAGTACACTGACCGCATTTAGAATATTTTGATCAGCTCTGGTCTCCAGGATACAGATAAAGATACTGGTGCATTGCAATCAGATCACTGGAGAGTAACCAGGTACTGTACATGGTCCATGCGCTCAAAGGACTGTCCCACACCGGTAAGACGAAAGAACGGAAACTTTTCCAGCTCAGGATCTAGCTACTGAGTCCTGATGTTGGATCTGATACCCTTACTTCTCTCAAGAATAGGCGTGCTGAGATCCTCTGATCAATTAACACCTGAACGCCAAATGTTCCAGTTGGTCCAAAAGACTCTCTCTCTTTTCCAGACTTTTACATTCTCACGTACGACAGGGCGAATCCCGTTATCAACTGCTTCACACTGCTGGAACAGTGGATTGCAGCTTTACATCTTTAAGGCAACTCCACGCTAAATACTTAGAGTGAATACCTTTGTAAATAAAGGTGATGGTTCATGAATGCGGGAACAGCATTTATTTGAAAGTTTTCTTACTGATTCATAAAGGTTTACAAAAACAACATGTTCAGCTACAGAAAGACAGTTTATTGGCACTTGGAAAATGTACTTTACGCAGACTGTGATACTGTGATACTTGGATACTAATTATTTGCACTATTAAGTAGTTTAGAAGTTTTTTTTTAAATAAAATACCAACAAACTCTCCAGTATAGCTCCCAGGGACCATCGTAATAATAAACAATCACAATTATTTTTTTCCCCCGTTTCTCCTAATATCAGTGCGTCCCCTAGCTTAAATCTATTGATACCTTAGGCAGGGCATGAGCCCTCCCGCTCCACGGATACGCGATACGATGCGTAAAGACCAAAACAGAGCTTTCAAGAAGGCGGAGGCGATATGTGCAATTTGTTCAGACGAGGTGACCGTGCAGCCTCGCTTGTTCAAGGTCAGCGCTGCTTCTGAAGGCAGCAGCCGGCTGTGAGTGACAGAGGCGTCGCCTCTCGGCAGTGACGCAGCGCACCCCAGCCGAAGCGCAGCCTGTTGAGCTGCCGGGAGAGGGCTAAGCTCCGCGGTCCTGCTCCTGTCAGCTTCGGGACGGAAAACTTCTTTTTTTTTAAACTCCAAAAGGACATCTCGGCACGCGTCAGGCTGAAGGGAAGAGCGCGAGTGAAATCATGTCTTGGTGCTCCGAGATGGAGAAGAACTCCACCGAGGATGATTGTGGGGACTCGGGAGCCGAGACCGGAGGGTGAGTCGAGACTAGCGGGGTACAGCGGACTACAAGGGTGAAAATGTTCTGCTCGCTGGCTGCAGCCTTTTTTCTCTTCTCTCCCTGTCGCAATCACTTGGACTGATACTGGGAAAAGACGGGCATAACAGAGCAGCCGCGTTTAGTTTACAGATCCTTCTGTCTTCAAAACCACGTTAAGGTATTTTGACAGCGCACAGGCTGACGTAATGTTCCATCTCGAAATTGTTTATAAGCACCAGAGAACTTTAATCACTTTTTAAAAGCCGCAGTTCATTAGCTGAAGGATAACATCATCCACCTGCTGTGCGCAGTCACAAAGCAACAAACATCTGGCTAAATCCGGGCTCCATGTCGTATAATAACGTTATGATGTATTAGCATAGATGCGCGGTTTTGTGGAAATACATACGACGCAAAAGGATTTAACGTTCTGACATGTATTTACTGTCCGTTTGCAGCTTTGGTTACTAAGCAAAGATGATTGGGTCTGTTCCTGGTGTACTGCTAGGTATGTGGCTGTTACAGCAGTTTATGAGTGTGCTGGCGAAGGTGGTTCTGTGTGTGTTAGTAAGTGTAGAGCAGGGGTGGCCAGCCTTGGCACTTGGTTTCATTTTGAGCCTCCCAATGAATTCATTACTGAATTGATTCTTAATTGCTTAATTAATCCTGGTGCTGAAGACCACTCAGATAATACAGTAGGATTGTCTTTAGGATGCAGTGGAATTGAAGAGCCAAGGTAGACCACCCTCTGTTTTAGAGACTAGCAGTCTGTAGGATGTTGACGTGCTGTGATTACGTCCTTGATTCTTCGTGAGTGTAATGAAGAGGGAAATGACAGCTGTGTTAATTTTAGGCATGCACTCCCGGTACCATACAGTTCGGTTTGATTCACAGCCCTGTAGTTTCATGTGACCACCTGTCAAGCACACATTATTGATGTACACTTGAAGTGTACTTCAAGTGGAAATCTCAATTGGTAAACATTCTTCCCTTTTTATGTTTCTCTTTATTTTCAGTCTCATAGTGAGGTTATTTTGCTTTCTATTATTTTATTCTACTTTTTTCATGGCTTAAGCAATAATAAAACTGAGATAGCAGTGAAAAGCTCATTGTCCAAGTCTGTGACTGGTCGACAGAGATGCCTCTCCAGATGGCCAGTGACAGCACACATCCTCTTTAAAAAAAATAAAACACACACCCCGATCATTTTGGTACCCGCTGTGCCACCGTCATTATGCAGATTTGCTGGATAATCCTTTGAGAAACAATGGTTTCCTGATTAGTGTCAGAATGAGCATGTTTGTTTTTCTGTCCTATTCTTCTAATAGAATGCTTTGTATTTTACTTTCACACGATATCAGGTTGTTTATTGGCTTTCTCTCATCTGTGCAAAATTTATTGCTTGAAATATTTGCTGATGTTTAGCTGTGTATTAAAAGACGTGTTTCTAGCAGGTATAAGGTCATCTAAAATGTTCCTTTTCCCTGAGATTAATGGATGACAGAGAAATTCTGTATAGCAAACAGTTTTCTAAAGATTGTAAGGTTTATTTAATCAAAACCTTAACCTGTAAGTGTCATGAATTAGCCCAACAGTTATTAAGTATCCATAGTATTAGTTTTTCAGGCAAGGCCTTTTTTTGTTAGGTTTGTATTCATTAAAAGCACATGACATATTTTGGCATTATTGCGTTTTCTTATGTAGAGAGTTGATAGAACATAAAATAGAACATAAAATACAATGAAGGGAAAATAGAGGCTGTTTTTAATCTGGGTTCAGGTGATGTACCTCTTTATGTGCATTTTATTAGTGGGATCCTAAAAATTCATGACCAAATTGCGTAGGTTACTGCCGTGGGTGACTCATAACAATGTTTTTAGTTGTCAATTCCAATAAGGGAAAGATATAATAGTTTAGATAGCAAAACTGTGTGTTGGGGCACCTGTTGATGATCTAAAAATTAAATGTATCTGAGTATTTTACGTCCACCAGGAACACCTTGTGTTCCCCCAGATTCTGCAGCATTCTGGAGTGCATGAGTATGATTTGGCACAACACTGGAATCTTCTAAACATTTGGGCCTGAAGTTCAAAGGCAGAACATTAATGAGATGTGCCAGCTGACTGCACTGCGCATTGCACCTTGTGAGCTGGACAGGCACTCAGTGTAAATTGGAAGCTTAGGACAAACATTGTTTTGCTAATCCAATCAGAAGAGAGTCTCTGGACAGACTCCTTCTCTGCCTTTCCCAAATGGGTTTGATGAGGACTTAGAACATTTTGTAATGCAGGATAATAGGATGTTAGCCAGCTTATTCATGGACACACACTCAATCCACTTGACCAGCAGGTTTCCAAAAATAATTAAGTAAATGCAATGTTTAACTTAAACTGCCAGAACAGTTGTATTCAGCAGAAGCCATCAGTTTGTGGTATGATGGGAAAAAGAGTAAAGTTGAAAAGAACAAATAAGTTATAAGAAAATCCAATAAAGGGCTTAGTCACCCATCCCTGTAGTTAGGTATGTTTGAAAAATGGCAGTGGCATGCTTTGGGACATACAGGAATCTGACACTGCTGTTTATCTTCATGTCTAATGAAAAAGGAAATCGTATCAATATTGGCATCATTTAAAATATGCAGGATGTTTTTCAAGAGAATATTCAGATAGCCATAACCACATGTTCAGGCACATAACAGTTTTCAGACAGGGTGGGTAGGACAGTTTTTCAACAAATGTTTTCTGATCAAAAAGTCTTCAGATTACCCTTGAAAGTTGAAACACAGTTATAGCTTTAAAGTAAGCCTTCATTCGTGCAGACACCAGAACAGAATCCTGATGGCAACAAAGAACTTGAAGGTTTCTGTATCTGACCTGTGAGCAGCGACTATGAACTCCAATAACCAATATCACAGCCTTCAGTTTCATTTGTTTCAAGTTTTGCATTCATTTAACCTTTCAATATTCTACATGCAGAACAAAAAATGTCTTATTTTACCATGGAACACATAACTGAATATATGTTTAGGATTAAGAATTTAAATCTTTTAACAGGGTTACTTCAGCAGAAATATTTTCAGATTGCGATATTTCAGCATGTCCTTGTAAACGTGTAAAAGCCGTGTGGAAGTAGATTTTGTACACTGTAAGACATGGACTAACAAGGGGGGATCTGTTATGTTTGCAGAATCGATTATGGAGTTGTCTTTCTAAGGTATTTGTGTTTGGGATTATGCAGAAAGAAAGCAGCACACAAGAGGTGTTAATCCTTTGTCCTAAATCTCTCTTTCCTGTCCTCTTCATTATCAATTGAGACAGTGTTGCATGCCATTCCGAACTTGTAATCTTTTTCCAGAAGTTTTCCCCTTAATTAAAAGGAATCATTATTGTTCACAGACCAATCTGTTGTTAAGAACTCCATGTGAGAAGACAGGGGCCTGTTCTATCAGGACATCTAGTGAAAAATTCTCAAAATGTAAAACCAGCTAACACCAAGTTAACGCCAATTTTTTTCCTTGAGCAAGAGCCTGAAAAAAACGTTTGTCTATTTAAATAAAAGATACTTGTCCTTGTATTATCTTTAAACTCACAATAGTGTCACTCAGAAATCATAGTGAATCATAATTTGTCAGTTTCTTTAATGACACAAATATTTCAGGAAATTTCTATCTTCAAAAGATTTGGACAGGTTCCAGTATAAGAGATTTTCTTCAGATCTCTATAATGTTAAGGTGATCTGGTCACCAAGAAGAGTAAGGTTGACCATGAAAATGAGTCCTTTTTGCTCCTGTTCTACGAATCATCAAGGTCCTTCTTTTTGGTGTGTGCAACAGACTGGAATGCAAAATGTAAATAGAAAAGCAGAGAAGAAGGTGCAGCCCCAACACTAAATCACAGCCTCACTCCTCCGAGAACGTGAGCTCCACACTTCCAGACCCTGAGGAGTTAGCAGAGCTAGACAGAGAGCTTCAGTCTACGAAGTATTATCACTTTCAGTCTGCTTGGGGGAAGAGCTCTTTAAACACGCCAGACAAAAAATATACAACTCACTCCCTGCCTCAAAGAAAGCAGGAAACTGAGTATGCTGCCTGGTGCTACTTCAAATTCCCCATGACAGTGGAAACAGGAATTGCTCTGTTGGGGCGGAAAAGAAAAATTGATGCATGTGGACCTGTGTTTTGTTCATTGTTCTGTAAACTGGTGTCAAACCTCTTCTAAAAGTCCTGACATATTTTTGGAACAAGTCTAAAACAAACACTAGGACATTAAACATTCGACTCTTATGAAGGAGGGTGCACTCCATTGAGTGCCTCCAAACTGGAATTCAAACCCTCTTTTTTGGGACCCAATAGGACCCAATCACTCCTGTGTAGTACTGCAGATAATGTCAAAAAATGTCTGAATGCCCTGCTAAAAGAATTCTGTTAACTAAGTTTCAATCAAGGAATATTCCAAAATGGACAGAAAGGCCACGTATAGGTCATATACATATTATAGTACAGATACTTTACTAGGTGTATACAGACACCCCTTTTTATCCAAATCCCGAGTTAGCAGAGGTGAATTGAATGAACACTGCGTTATTAAGCGTGCTCACCGTTAGTTTACAATTTGAGTGGAAGATTTTTGTTACAGCGCCCAAAGCTCCCCAACACCGTGCCAGACAGAACCAACGGGCCTTCCACATCGTCTGTTTTTAAATGAGTGTTCATGTGCAGGTGAATCCGACAGTCGGCCCAAACATCATCGAAAAACCAGCTGCAAAAAGTGAAAATGCTACAGGGTCCCGCACTCCTACAAAAACAGACAGACTCCAAGCACCAGCAGCAGTGTTCTCAAAATGTTTCGTTTGTTATCTATGGCTTTTTAGGTCAGTAGGAGGGAAAAAGGTGTTTCACCGAAGTCTTGGCGTTGGGCTTTCTTTTTGTGGAGTCGTCTGGCTAAAATGTTAGTTAAGAATAACAAAAGAGTAAATATGTTGAGTATGCAATCTCAACATGTCCTAACTCACAAGCCCCAGTTTTTCAACTTGATATCGAGTGTTCTGAAATCTAGCCTGAGAACGTTTTAGGAAGGATTTTAAGAACGTTTTTTCTCTCCCGTGTTCGTCTTCTTAAGGTGGCGTTTTAATGCTGCAAAGAACAAAAAAAGTGTTTTTTTTAATACATGCAGGGATACAAGAGGAAATATGGAGAACGAAGCGTGTGGTGCAGAGAAAACGTTTATGAGGTATTATGAGATCATCTGGAACAGAAGGGACTTCTGTGTGCTGACAGGTTCTACCTGAACCAGAGGAGGACCGCTGCACTGGGGGCAGTACTGAGCAGCTGAAGAGTATTTAGACCAGTAACCCGCAGGATAATTCTAGGGGGATCAAGAAAGATTGGGGCCACACTGAGAACAAACTTAAACCGAATAACACCTCCCATTCTTAAACAGCTCAGTGGTAGAAGCATCATGGGTAAAAGGCAGTCACTGTAGGCCACCACAGTAACAGATAAACAGTCCTGTGGGAATAGCTGACTGGGGGAAGATGATATGGATGAGTCTAAAATGAATGGATATACTTTTATTGGGTGATAGGCAGGGAAGAAGGTACTGGTGGGGTGGGCTTATAAATCCAAAAATCCCTGCAAGCTAGGTACCACAAGCAAGAGGGTTTAGGCCGTGTAAATGGCTATTAGGGTTCAATCAGTGTTAACACTAGGTACAGTACCTAATGTAGACACAGGGGCAAGTAAGCTACCGAATGATGAGATCAGGAAGGAATGTAGCAAAGGCAATGTTACTGTATGTTAATGGGAGATTTTAATGGTCCATGTATAATTAAGGACGCTCTAATGAGCATAACAGAAGCCGAAATGGATATGGCTGGAGTGGATAATGATTGCTTCTTGGCCCCATTTGGAAAGAAAACTACTAGGAAGCTGTTATTGGCTTTTTCTAACACCCATAGGGCAGTAGATGTGATAGAACAAGTGGGATAGCGTGAACATAGTTTGATCATGTTAATGTATATTGTTAAATCGTGAAACCATTAGTGATCTGTTTTGGGTATTAAGACTTGAGGTGGAATCAAAACCTCCAGACACACCAGGCCTTCAGGACCAGGATTGCCAATCCTTGATGTAAAGAGTTCCCCACAGAAGCAGCTATTTCTTTTACTCTCACTGGCATTTGGGAATAAATCACTTGTGTCAACTGTACTCGGGGGTCCAGACCAGGGTCTATCCCAACTTGTGCTATTGTCTGCCTGTCTGGGCTCCAGCTCTCTGTGACCTTGTGTTGAACTAAACTGTTATTGAAAATGGATTGATAGATGGGTGTACTCAGGGGCCGAACTGTTCTTTCTGTTGCAGGTCTGACTACAGCCCAATGTCTTCTGCTAGCAGTAAGTAAACTTTCTTTCTTGTTCATGCTTGGTTTCCGCATCCGGCATCGTCAATGTTTAAATCATCTGCACCTAAAATGTGAAGTTACACCTTTCAGGGGGACTCTGCATCTCTTTGTCTCCAATAACAGAGAGCAGATTTGGTTTCTCTATGCATGCGTGAGTTCTGCAAAATTACCTTCAAACTGTGCAGCCGACCTGTACCCGTCTTCTCTGAGGCATGCAGAATGGGCGGCTGTAGCTCTTAACAATCACAGCCTTGGTTTCATTTTGTAAAAGCCCGGCGTGTTCCACATGTGCATTGTGACCTTACTGCTGCTGCCACGGCTAGTGTGGATCACAATACAGGGATTATGTCCAATATTAGACCATTAATCTCTGCTCTAGGAAATGGAATTAACCTAAATGAAGAACAGGAAACCCAGGCCACTGACAAAAGCACAAACCCGATTTTTGTGTTTTTCCTGTTAAATCCTGGCTGTGTCTACTCTGTATTGTCTTTGGGCATTACTCAGTAGCAGGTGACCACAGTGGCTTCCAGCACAGTGCTCTTCCAAACTCTGCTGGGACCCTGCACAACAATGATGTGTCATTCCTCTTTGTTTCCTGAAGATGGACCAGTCAAACGCTTAAGTGAAAACTTTGCTGAAAGTAGTTGTATTGTTTTGAAAAAAGGACAAGGAAAAGTGGTGTTCAGCTAATTAAATACAGTTTGCACTGAAGGCAATATATCATGCTTTCTTGTGTTTTGGTTTTGGCCCGGATGAGGGTCTCCACCCTGTAGCTCTCTCTCAGCTCAAAAGCTCTGCAAATTCCAATAACTTTCTCCCCTCCCTCTGCCACAAGCACTGAAGGGCCTTCTTTCATTTCTGTACTTCAAAATCAACTGGAACTGTTGGTGACGTATAACTGTTATTTCAGTCTGCTGAAGTAATTGTTCTTTCTAAAATTCTGGTGCTACTGTATGTTTTTCTCCACTGAAGGCAGTGCTGTGTGGAGCAGTTCAAGAGGGCAGCTGTGTCAGCACGCGTAGGCTGCAAAGGAACAAGTAAAGGTTTTTTCCCTGCAGGAAAGCGAGGAAAAGAAACACAGTGTTTCGGCTGTTGTGCCATCTTCAGGTGTAAAGAACTGTAGGTGGACTCCAGTTGCATCACAGAACTTACCATAAGCATCACCCCACTCTGAGAAGCTCTGGTCTTTCTATAGTTTGTTTTCTGCCACATTGGAAGCACGGATCCATGCATCTGAGGGCAGACGCTGGAATGCCGGATCCTCTAACACTTTGTTTCTCTCGAGTGGGGCAGCTGTGCTTTTCTTTCAAGCGCAGGACCCTTTGGCCTACAATTGCCGACCTTTGCCTACTGGGGCAACTGAGCTGTCACTTTTATTGATATCTTCGGCTCTGCTGGCCTACTTGCAGATCGGGGGTTAACCTAAATAAACAGAGACAGCCCCTGCTCTGTGCCGTGCCTGCCTTCTTTAAATTCGCTGGGCCTGTTTTCACAGCGGGCTTCTGGAAATGTGCTGACAGTCAGACATATAGGCAGGGATGTCCATCCTGTCTGCAGAACACAATTAATCACGGTAACGTGTTTATCTGTGAGGGAGGAGAAAACCAAGAGGGGCTTTTCCCAGGCACACAAATCCTGTCTGCTCTTCACAGGCCGATCACTGCGGTCCTTTCCTTTCTCCAAGAAAGCATCAAGCATCCGAAGTGACAGGAAACAGACTTGTTTTCAAAGACCGTACATTGAAGCCTAGTTTTCTGCAAGTTAAATGTATCGTCTCTGTGTGTATTGTAACACTAGAAAAGGAATTTTCCACTTTGTGCGTTTTTTAACAAGATGGCCAAAATTAGAACTTCAGTGAATTAGCACAGGCAATTTGCAGCTCTTGTTAAAAATGCTAATTGACTACACTTAAAGTTATTTATGACAAAAACCTCAGTATTGGGTTTATTATCCCTGCGGTAGATTACATCTAAGGTTTAGAACAGGCAATTTGCTTTTGGGGAATAGTGGGTAATTTGATATCCGTAACTTGAGATCCATCTGAGGAATGTTGCTTTCATTGAGCTGCCGCCACAGAGAAAACAAAACAAAACTTGGGGTTTTAGGGGGTATGGGGGGGGGAGGGGGGGGGTTGCTGTTCCTCTGATTATACCAAATTTTGTGCAATTTGCTTCGATGTTGCAGGAGTTAGCAGAAGACCTTCCTCGGGCTCTGTTTATTCAGGTCCGCAGAGACGAAATCAATGGGCCTGCTGTACTGTTCACACAGCAGTGAACACGGTTGGCCATGCCACGCACTCTCTCGATACTGTTTGTATTTACAGCAGAACATTTGACTTCTGCTTTAACAGTCTTTCTGCTCACTTATATAATATCGTTACTGCTCTGCTTCATATTGTGTTTTGTGCCTTGTTACAAACACTGACCTAGATTCTTGTGTACATGTGCTTTTGTACTTACTGCTGGGTAAGGCTGAAATATTGAGCAAAGGTTGCCAGGTTCTGGGGGTTGGGATGGGGAGTAAAATTACAAGAGATTTTCATTTTATCATGATTAACCATCGCTCTCGTCCTCAGATTTTTGGGACCTTACGAACACATACTGTACTTTATCCTCTGTCTGGGAAAAGAACGATCATTCTTAGTGAAACCAACGCTGTGCTGTACACTGCCCTTTTATCCTATATTTCGCTTTTCAGTAAAGTCAAAAAGCTGTGAAATCAGCTTGTATCATTACGCTCCTCGCTTGAGTTTATGAGAAACATATGTAGCTGTTTATTTTAATTACTGCGAGATGTTCTCAGCACAGGCTGAGCTTTATTTTCTTCTGCAGAAAGAGCTTTTATTGCTGCAAGGATGAAGTCTGGAGTATGAATTGCATATAAGAGCTCTGTGAATCCTGGGAGAGAATGAGCTGATTAACCCATTGTTTCCCGTACAGCACCAAAGCAAGCTACAGTAGGTGCATCATCTGCAGCTGCAGTGTCTGAGTTTGTTTTCAGGCCTGTCAGAGAGAGGAGTGCACTTAAAGTGCCAGTTTCCGTTTGGCAGTGTGCTCTAACACAGTTCCGCTAGGAGAGGAAGTTCGCATCATAATCCGGTTTGACAGTGAACAGGAGTTATTTCAAGCTTATGTTCTGTATATACAGTAACAATCCTGCATAAAAAAGCAAGTTACTTAGTATATTTGTAAATGCTTAAAAAATCCAAGAATCTGCCCCCAACTCACTGAAAACCGTTGAGGTGCTGTTAAATGACAAATCACACATAAATCAAGAGAACAGTTAAATTTAACTAGTGTTGCATTTTAAAATCTTATGTTTTAACTGGTTTATTTGACGTTCATCAAACATTGGGCAGGGGACAAATGTCAGATTTTCACGTAAAATTAAAGCTTTAACCTTTTGATTTACAGTATTACGCTTTTTCCCTAATTTCTAAAAAATTGAACAAAGCTTCTATAAACTTTGTTGCACATGTTTGGCAGCAGAGACATTTGCAAGCTGTCAGTATAACAAATATGAGAGGTTATACAGCTCTTTCACATGCAAACACTTCAGCTCATTCTGGGCAGTGTTTGGAGACCGTGCCACGCTCTGTGTGTTAGGTTAGCTGCATTAGAATATGTTGAGATATTTAATTGGTGTTTCACATAAAATATTAAAGATCTTTATTTCATACTTTTCTTCTTTCTATTTTCTCACTAAAGTCACATGCTTGTGTCAGTTTCATGCTCTCAACTTTTTTAAATTTCTTTCAAACACTCCTTTTCGAAAGACTCTCCTCCTCAGGAATTGAATGATCAGGAAACACACACACAATGACAACACCCCCAAAGGAGCAGCACCCTTTTCCCACTATCTTAATTCCCCCAGCAGTGCTGTTCTGTACAGTCGTCCTTCAGAATCGTAGGATTCCTTCACCAAGCCATTGTAGGGCACCAGGACCAGAGCGGTAGGCAGCTCCGTTTGAACATCATTAGACAAGGCGAGGGTGAGGGCCAGCTGGCACCAGGCGAGGGAGACCGGCCACTGCCATCGATGTGTAATCGTTCTCTGGGGGACGGTAGCGTCAGCCAGCCACACCCTTTTCTGTCGGTGTATTAGGTCAATTTACTGGTGGGTTCTGGCATTCAGCAGTAAGACGTGAGGAGATGAAGGAACACTCCACTTTAGCACTATAATAATAATAATTCATAATAATTGCTTACACTTATATAGCACTTTTCTGGACACTCCACTCAAAGCGCTCTACAGGTGATGGGGATCCCCTCCACCACCACCAGTGTGCAGCCCCACCTGGATGATGTGATGCAGTCATAGTGCACCAGAACGCTCCCCACACACACCAGCTCTCAGTGGGGAGGAGAGCAGAGTAATGAAGCCAGTTCAGAGATGGGGATTATTAGGAGTCCATGATTGGTAAGAGCCAATGGGAAACTGTGGACAGTGTCATACATATCCTTCTCCCAGACACTGGAACATCTGTGCATTCCCTGACCATATGGAAAAATTGTGCCTGTAGCTCCCTGGGAAAACAGAATACTCTTTCGGGTGCCAGTAATATGCGTAAGAAAATGTTCCTGAGGGGTTAAGTAGGTTCTGTGTGATGAAGTTGGAATACATCAACTTGTGAAAGAGATTTTTAAATGCATAATTCAGATGACTCCAACTAGTATCCCGAGAGATGCTCCCTTCTACCAGAGATAAGTCTCTTTTCCAACTATCGTTGATCCTCAGTGCTTTATGCAAAGAATAAAACTAGGACACTCATCCCAAAATCCTCTCCCCCGCCTCTAACACAAAGGGTGGATAGGGACTTCTGTGTCCCAGGGAGCTCCATGTTTGCAGAACAAAGACGTTTGCAAAAAAGAAATGATTTTGATATAGCATGAGTGGAGTTCACGGAAGGTACTATACATCCCTAACAGTGTCTGAAACGTTATTAATTCCCTTATTTGAGAATTGTGAAAAGACGGAAGGACACCCTCCCCAGATAAGAGACTTGCATTATAAAAACTGGAGAATGCGAAAACCATTTTGCTCTGATTTTAATGTTGTGCCATTGACGCCATACTGCAATTAGGTACAAAACACTGGGGTCAGAGAACAGCAGCAAAACACAATATGTCAGAGAACAGCAGCAACCTGTTATAACCTTGGGGGAGAGTTCTTCTGAAGTTGTTGACATGAAGCTGCAGCTCCGTTATCTAACCAAACCCAGTCTGGACGCAGCACCAATGACCGGGAATACATCTTTCGACGTTTGAGTTGGAAGCTGTGTCAGCACGTGTAGGCTGCAAAGGAACAGGGAAAGGGTTTTCCATGCTGAAAGGCTGTGGAGCCTTCTTCAAGTGTCATATGACAAACGTTCTGCTGATTTCTAATGTTGTATTGTCGAAGAATTAACACATGGCCGTCTTTCCCCTCCACACAAACAAACTGTATTGGAATGTGAGATGTGTGGTGTTGTAGAAACCTTTTACCATTCTTCCTAAGTGTAGAGTCACTGTAGCTGGCTGTTTTGGAATGGCCTGTTGTGTTTCTCGCGTCTCAGATCGCAGTTAGAACCCACAATCAAAAAGACTTTCAGTAGTTGCGCCAGTCAGGAAGCCTGTAAAAAGCTTATATTTGAAATCTTACTTGATAAATGCAGTCTGAGTCGTTTAATTGTTGAGGATTTTTAGAAATCTGAAACAGATTGTTTGCGGTGTTGTGTTGTTCATGCCTACAATTAGCCATTTAGTAGCTTTAAATGCAACATCATGTAGGTCTTTCATCGCACAATGCATCAGTTAGAATCTTACCTTCAAAATCCCATCTTTTTTTCCTGCTCTGTGAGCTTTATTGAACTTTTTATTTATATGTCGCTAAACGTAGTGGTTTTATTTTTTCATCAAGATTTGAAATAAAAAAAATGTTAAATGAACGCTAAATGCATTACAGTTGCTCTGAAAGAAACTTCAGAAGGAGCCACTTAAAGAAGCCCGGGTTTTGGGCAGGGATTAGCACTGCAATCTGTGACTGTCTGCCTGGTTAATTTGGACATCTTTTCTTTCCAAATGGCATGCCAGCAAGATTGTAATGACCTGTGAGACTGAGATCCCTACCTCACAATTCTAAGATTGAGAAACACAGCTGCACAAATTGAAACAATGGTATTGTTGCCTGTGATTTGCTTTTAGCCTGGCCAGTACAGCCTTTTAAAAATTGCATACGTTTTCCTTGTGTTTTTATTCAATGTGTACAAATATAACTGTTTTAAGTTAGGTGTTTCCTTTTGCTTTTTATTCATGGTGTACAAATATAACTGGTTTATGTCTGTTTTGTTGTTGTAAAAGAGCAACATTTCCTTCTATACAACATGCTTGTAAAACAGTATAAAAACATTGTAGCCATTCAAAGGCTGAGGGTCTCTTCTTAAATTTCAGCTGCCAGTTGTTTTTAATTACTTTTACAGACATGTATAATAAAGGCTTGCCTGACATACAGTACCACAGCCTTAATTAAGCTTATGGGACCAATCATAAACAACTAAATGTTGAAACATGAACCCTCTTCAATTATCTTACATTGTTTCTATGTGGGGCACTATGCCAGTAAGATATTTTTACCTAGCACTGAAAAAGTTAATCATTGCTACTCAACAGGACACTGAGATTTTGCAAATACAGATTATCATTTGCTGTTTTTTTTTTGCAGTTTGGCCTTTGTCTTTTGTTATTCTTGCTTTTGAGATCTCTTCAGGCAAGCCCTTTCCTTTCCAGATTAAAAACAGGTTGTTTAACAAATCAGCAGTTCTGTTTAATACTTCACTGCCCACAATTCTGCTCACTGACAGATTCTTATGTCATCTTGTATTGAGTCTGCCATTTTGATGGCTCTCTGCTGCTGAGCGTCTAGGCTGCTGTGGGCCCTGACGAGACCCTCTATGTTGTAAGAGAGGAAACAGGCAGGGTAATACGATCAATGTGGATATACTCACTTTTTCCTGCCATGATTAGTGTAAATAAACCCTTCATTGTCTCCTTATTGTGTCTGGTTTAATTTTAATGATTACCCACATATGCCTTTTTTTTTTGCCTTTGCAAGGCATTGAGTGGCTCTTAAAGCCTGAAGTATAGTTTCACCAAGTCTTCTGAAGTTGAGGCAAAAAAACATCCCAAATGTTAGAGGTCATGGCCTCTAACAAGGCAAAATGAATTTCCACAGAAGAGGACTGTGTTGTACTATCAATTCGTTTGATAAAACACAGACGTCCCGGGCTCAAGTGACTCGACCAGTAAAGGTGCTGTGTCAGATTTAGGCCCTTTCGCTTGCTGACAGAGCAGGATTCTCCCAGCAGGCTTCAGTGAGTCGGGGACTCCAGCTTCCTGTGCAGCAGCAGTGCTATGACCTGCCAGATCTTCTGCGCTTGCCGTGAGGAAGCCAGGTCAATGCTGCTCATCCAGCCAGTGCTTGCTCTCCTGCACGAGGCTGCGGAGCCCGCAGTGAGAGAACGATTGACTGAGAGCATCTTCCGTCCTGCTGCTTTGTGCCTGTGCTGTGAGGAGAGGGACAGTCTGAGTAGGTTACAGTAAGCCCCAGTGACTGTGCCCACAAAGGCCGGGGAGAGTTGTGCCAGTCGTTGGTCTCTGTCTGAGAGATGAACAGCCACAGCCACCGATTTCTCCCCACACAACAAAAAAGGATTTTCTCCGCTGTTTGTCACCTAAGATCCTAACAACGGGTTTGGATCAGCACTCTGGTGGTCCTTGTAGTGGCTTTCCCCAAGCTCTGGTGGTTATCATGGGGAGGGACTTAGAATATAGAATACTAATGCTCTGTAGAGCAGATGACTTCCTCTGAGCCCTTCCAGAGCTCTGAGCCCTTATCGGACAGTCCAATTAATAATGCAGAAAAGGCACGCTTTCGTGATTCCTGAAACACACAACACATTTCTCTGGAGTTACTGTTATAATAATCTATTCAGAAGTATAGGTGGTAACACAGGAAGACAGAGCCTAATTTGTCAGACCTGTCCTACAGTATAGATGTGCTCCAGGACTGAACGATGTCCAGTACAGTGAACAGCAGGTGTTGTCCCACGCACATCCAAGACAGAAATTAAACCGGATAATATATTGTCGTTTAATAGGGTGAAATAGATAGAAATGAATTATATTGTTAGTTTAATAATTTGTGTTTTTGCTATTATTTCATCTTGACTGTTGTTCTAATGATTAAGTGTAATCCGTGATTGTCATAACACAAGTTCTGTCTCCAAGTCCTCCTTTTCACAGGGCAGTGCAGGGGCTACAGTGGGAAAAAACAAGTGGATAGACAATTCCTAATTCCAGATCTGGGAGGGTGGAAAATTGAAAGGAAATGAAAAATACAACAAATAGAACACTATAATTAATAATAATAATAATAATAATAATAATAATAATAATAATAATTCCTTACACTGATATACTGTAGTACTTTTCTGGACACTAGACTCAAAAGCACTTTACAGGTAATGGGGATCCCCTCCTCAAGCACCAGTGTGCAGCCCAACCTGGATGATGGGCCAGTACGCTCCCCACACACCAGCTCTCAGTGGGGAGAGGAACAGAGTGATAAAGCCAGTTCAGAGATGGGGATTATTAGGAGGCCATGATTGGTAAGGGCCAGGGGGAAATGTGGCCAGGACACCGGGGTTACACCCCTACTCTTTTCGAGAAATGCCCTGGGATTTTTAATGACCACAGAGAATCAGGACCTTGGTTTTACGTGTCATCCGAAAGACGACGCCTTTTTACAGGATAGTGTCCCCGTCACTATAGTGGGGCAGGGTGAGCACCCCCTACTGGTCCCAGTAGCAACCTTAGCTTTCCCAGGTGGTCTCCAGTGAGCACTGGCCAGGCTCACACCTGCTGAGCTTCAGTGGGCTGCCAGCTGGGAGCTGCAGGGTGATTCAACTGCACACTACTACACTTCACACTTCACACGCAGAGCACTGAAGAATGCCATTCATAGTAAGCTTCTGCCCTTGCCCTTTGCTCTCGAGGTGAGCTGTCCACGGGCGACCTGCAGGACCCCTTCCTGGTGAGCGTGCACATCATCACTGACCCGGGAAACGCCAAGGCCCTGCAGAAGGCGGCGGACAGCGTGCTCGCCTGGATCCACCCGGAGCTGCAGCTCTTCCGGGTGTCGGAGCGCGGGGCCTGGAGGAGGCCGAAGAGGCCCCGGCCGGGAGGAGGGGGCGGCCAGCCCTCTCTGGCCGTCATCCTCTTCCTGCAGGAGGAGTACGGCGAGGAGCAGGTCCTGCAGCTGCACCGCGCCCTGCGGGCCCCGCCGTGGCAGTACCACCACACCGAGAAGGTCAACGGGCGCCTGCTGCCCTACATGCCCTGCAGCCAGGACTTCTTCACCCTGGCCGCGGGCACGCCGCTCTGGGCGGTGCGGCCGGTGCACTACGGCAAGGAGATCGTGCGCTTCACCGTCTACTGCCGCCACGAGAACTTTGTTGACATGGTCAAGATGTACCAGCTGGTGCTGCAGAGGGAGCTCGCCCAGAGGAGGGAGGACTTCTGCTTCTTCGTGGTGTATGCCAGCCTGGACACGGAGGTGCAGCTCTCCCTGAAGAGGCTCCCCAGGGGCCAGAGCCCCGCCCCCACGGAGTCGGCCATCGTGGAGTTCCGCGTGCAGGACATCGGGCGGCTGGTGCCCCTGCTGCCCCACCCCTGCACCCCCATCAGCGAGGTGCGCTGGCAGACCGAGGACTACGACGGCAATAAGATCCTCCTGCAGGTAAGTGGGAAGCCCACGGCTTCGCACCTGCTTGTCTTTAGCCTGAGCTCCAGTCACACTTTTCACACCTGGAAGGGCTGCTTCCCCGCTCGCTGGCTCAGTTACGACACATGGCAGCTGCGTATCATGAGAAAGAAAATGCAGTTCTCTAGTTATACGCTATCTCGCATTTCCATATAGCGGTTTGCTACTGTAATATAAAAACGTTATAAATAAACGTGATCAAAATGTCTTGAAATGTAGTCAAAAGGTTAGGCTTTCAAGCAAATATATACTGTAGTAGTTCTTGTGAAGTGCAAATGATGACAGGATAAATTGCCTACGCATCTAAATTTTAGAAATATTCAATTTCCACGTTTGCCTATTGGATGACATTTCAGAAGCGTTTAAGCATCACTGCCAGATAACACTTCAGAGGTGTTCTGCAGTAAGCCCAGTGTCACCAGTGTAAATTTCAGCCACCTGAGTTGGAAGGTACAATACAGTGTATGGGTGCAATAATGGTATGAGACTGGGAGTAGTATCCTGGTCAAATCATTGTTTCTAGTTTCACAAAGAAAATAGCCCTCTGACAAAGACAAAGAGAATTAAACTCCTTCTATATAAAACACTTATGGTCACCTGATATCAGTGTCCTGAAGGAAAGACTCACGTAGCCGTGGAAAATACAATAAAAGTGCTAGAACCTCATGATTCAGTGCATGAATTTCTATTTCTATTCTATGTGTTTCTATTGTTAAGTGTGTCCATATTTGCTATTTGTGATGATGGGGGGGGGGGGGGTTCAGCGTGCTGCAGATCACCATGGGCGTCTTAAAATGCATCACGTAGCTGGTCTTGTCTAGATTGTTTAAAAAGCAGGCAAATACCATATATAATGCTTATGTAGCTAATATAGCACCATGCTCTGTGGCAGGAAACATGCAGTACTGAGCATGGAAAACAAATTAAAAGCTTGGATGCTAGACTGGAAATAAATCTTTGGAAGAGCTAAATCACGCAAAACAAACCAGCCTCTCAGTAAAATAACAAAAGGCCTTTTTTTATCTTTCCTCTCCCTCCAGGTAGCTATACTTTGCATCCTTTGTGCAAGCGTACAGATTATGATAACCTTGCATTCCTTCCAACATACACAGCTTTCAGGCTCATGGGTCAAATTAGTGCGCAGTACCAGGAAGCTGCTGAACTCCACTGCATCACCTGCTGAAACACGATCATTTCAAAATGTGTTTTCCATAAGCCGAGACTGTGAGGACGCATGAAAGCAAGGAGACCTCCTGAAGCTTTAGAGATATTAGCTCAGTGATGTGGTTTGCTTTGGCTAGCGCTGCATTCCTTTCCATCAGACCTAAATGTGGTGTGATGAATAGAGACTCCCTCGTCTCTCTTTGAGCACAGAGAGGTTTTGTAACAATACCTGCACTGGCGGCTTCAGAGGCACGTTTATCAGCCCACAGGGAATCTCACAACAGAACTCTGTCTGTCTGGACTTCTGGACTGGCTATCACTTACAGTGGGGATTTATATCAGCATGGAATTAGATAACAGCTTCTGAAATAAACGTGGATTAGTCTTAGGTGGGAACTGCTCCATTATGGAGATTGGAAAGTGTGTGCCTCTGCTGTTCTGATCCCATTTGGGTTGCTGATTTGGGCTCTCGCCCTGGCGTCTTGGGATGCTTTGCTTTGTCTACTGCCACATTGACTCAAGAGCATTTCGTTAAGGTGCAAAGTGTGAATGTAAAGGATTCCACAAGAGCTTCGGTGTGTGCTTCAAGTGGGTGGTCAAGCAATACACTGAGCTCCCAAAGCAGCAGTGACATTGATATGTGTAGAATATATTTTAAATTGAGTAGCCAAATTTTAGGAGAGACATTCTAGTATGTCCAGTGCATGCAGTATACTGTTTCAGATGAATTGTCAAAATGGTGTGAGGGGCCAGTAAAAATCAAAATGTAGATGTCACGACTTCAAATACATGTTTAAGTGGCTCATATAAAAGAGAGGATGAAATTTTAGCCATTGTTCTTATGCTAGTTTATAGCAGATATTTCTAGAGCTCCAGCCAATACTCACACGGACTGAAAATGTTCATTGAGAGTTTAGTCCTACAGTAGGGAGGTCTGGCTCGACCCGCTTGTCTGAGAGCTGTGGGACCAGGAGGCTGGGACCCCCTACAGAGTGAGGGGTGACCAAGGGGCAGCTGGACAGGGCAGATGGGCTGGAGGAGGGACGCAGGAGACAAGTGTGGAAAAGGAAAAGGGGAATTCAGATATTTTTCATATAGGAAATGACATTAGGTAATTATTATGAGTTAGGTGAATGAACTTGGCGGCTGTCATCTCTCCTGAACATTTGTTATCAACACCATTTAATATTTTTTGTGTATGTACAGTATGTGCCATTCCCACAAAGACTCTGCTGAACCTCTTTTTAGATCATTGTCAGGGCATCAGGCTCATCTTTATGTGCCACCTGCTGACAGACAGAATATCCCTAGACTCAGTGAATCTTCGTTTGCACACACTGCATCTGCTGCATGTATGATAAGCTCATTTATATCCTCGGCTTTTCGTAGAGACAAACAGCTGGTGTTTCACTTTGTAGTTCTGCTGTGACATGCACTAATAAGATAAGCGCAAGCCACCTTCTGAAAAGGGTCAGAAATGAACTTGGACTTCAAAAGGTTACCGGAACAGCTGATCTCAGGTGAAAGGAAAAGAGAGTTATCAATGTTATCAATAGAGTATGAAAGGAATGTTGTAGTATTAAATATTCTTCATGCAAACCACAAGATTAGCAATAATTCCTAAGAATAAGTAGAAAAAACTGTACTCATCAGTCACACAATGCTTCACATGTTGACATTTACACAATTTATTGCTTTTCCTTTTATGCTGTTTGCTAAATAAATGTTTTTGCATGTATTTTAAACAGCTAAATTGAACCCATTTTGATGTGAGGTCAGGCATTTGCTCTGCTGATTCTGAATCTGCTGAAAGAGATGTGCTGTTCTGCATTGCTTAATGTTGCATGAATAACTAACTGCTAGAACACTGGACCATTGTCAGCACAGGGACAGGGATCTCCGCGCTGAGACGTGCTTAGCACAAACTGTTTGAAATGCCAGGCTGAGCTTGGCAAAGGCAGAGCAAGGTAAGATAAAGGCACGAATGTTTCAGCCACAGCCACCAGCTGAGTGCAGCACTTCCTAACATGGTGAACAGCAGTACACTCCAGGCGGTCTATAAGATTGGGAAAGAAAAGAGTAATTTCACTCTTGATAAAAAATAACTGGAATATTGTAACTGTTACAAATAACTGGAATATTCACAGTTAGTTTAGTTTAGGTTTATTTTTTTTATTTCCAAAACCTTCCTTTGAGGGTTCTACATGACAAGTAGTAATGATTAAGTACTTTTAAAAAATGTTCATTTTTATTAATCAGTGAATGGGTTACCTTTCCTCAGGCACTGGCAAGCACAGAGCGTAGAGGATTGTCTGAGACCACAGCCCACATGGTCCTGTATATTTAAGATTTAAGAGTGTATTAATGCCCTGAGAGGAAAGTAAAGCACAGAGGAAGCTTGAAGAATAAGAACAGTTATGTCTCCCTGGGAATTATTATATAGCTCATTTCCCTCCGTTTTATTTTTAAAGAAAACACAGTAGAAGTCAGACGTGTGTTTTCTTGCCAGAGTGAAGGAAGCAGGGAGGTACAAGTATTGCTCAGAACATGTAAAAAAAGGGAATTAAACAGCTCTTAAAAGGAAAGATATTGTTGCTCTGTAATTAGCTAGGGAAAGACAAGGGCAGCCAGGTAAATTCCAGGGATTGAAGGAGTGCCCCATGCTGGACAGGCTGAAAGAACTGAGCAGGTGTAGTCTTGAATAGAGAAGAGTGTGAGGGGACATTGCACAAGTATGCAGACGGTACAATCCAGAAGGAAGTGGAAACGGACACGGGGAGGAGACGATGAGGAACTGGGCAGGTTGACAAACAGGGGGCGTGACGGCCGTGCGCTGGTGCTCAGGGGGGCGTGGCCATGGCGAACAAGTCCAGAGGGGTCCAGGGGGTCATCCAGGGCGAAGTCCAAAAGTCCAGAGCCGGGTGACCCATCCAAGACAAAATGAGACAAGATTTAAAAACCAGAGTGGGATCCGGTGCAGGGACGGGGAATAAAAACGGGTTAACGAGGCCAGGCGCTCCGGGCCCCCAGGTGGTCAGGACGCCGTGATGAAGCCTGTGCCGTCAGGTCACTCCAGGACCCGCTGGTAGGCGGGCTTCCGGGCGTCCATCTCCCAATGCTGAGCCCAGAAGAGTGAGAGCGCCAGGCTTAAATAAAGAGGGGCTGGACAGGAGGCAGGTGCACATATTCAACTACAAAGTGAAAGAGCAGGAGCGCCCTTAAGAGGAGGGATTACGATCGTGATAAAAACCTTCAGTGGCATTGACGAAGCCAACCCAGAGGAGTGAACACTGAGAGCAAACCACAAGGCACAAGTGCAATATTCTTGCAATGCAAAGGGTTGTGGGAGTTCAGGAACAAGCTACTTTTCCATGTTGCCGAAGACGATACCCTGGCTTCTTCCAGAAATGGCCGGATGTGATCCTCACAGTGTGCCCACCTTGTGAAAATAAAATGGTATATGATTGTGGTCTAGCCTGTTTGGTCAAAATAGCACACAGTGTAAACCGTTTTTGGCGATATTAATACGAAATTCAGTCACTCACTCCTCAGAGCGCAATGAAAAGACGAGAGCTCTGCGCTTCCTGATCTGACCCGGAATTTGAGTCGCTCTGCTTGCCGGCAGCAGTGCTTCCCAGACTTTGGCCCCAGTAGTGGCTGAGAAGAAGGCACAGGGCATCGCTGCCTTCACTGTGTCACCCGACTTCACTTGTCGGAGTGCACAGCTAACGGTAGCATGTTAGCTAGTGCTAGCCGAGCACTTGTGGGAAGAACTCCATGGGAAGAGGTAACAGAGAGGCAGAAACCATCCCTGCACTTATATGTGTGTCTCCAGGAGTTACCATTCTTAACGGGCGATGCGTCTTGTGAGTTTAACCGCAACCAAACCAGAAATGGATAACACTGTATCTCAACTTAACTGGGCTTTTGGGCAAAGATCTGCAAGGGCAAGCGTTTATTTACATTTGAACTGTCAGGTATCAGTAAGCAAATGTTTGAAGGATAATGTTAACTGTAGGTATGGGGATGTATTTTGATATACAGTACTAATACGAATTAAATCAATGCACTGCACATTGCATTTCGCTGCACAATAACAACCATTAATTTGACAGTGAGGTCAGTTGATAATAAACTGGGAAACTACTTGAAATCCGGGGCCGTCTGTCGGTGGAGGCTCCTGTTATATCGGGGGTTTACATTGATCTGTGTCCGTTACATTTCCCAACTGTCTGTCTAATTATAATGCTTCCTGCTGTAAACCTGCCAAAGAGTCATTAGGAGCCGGGGTGTGAGAGTGTCCACTGTCTACCCAAGCAGCACTGGGTCCTCAGCCCAGTTCACTACTAACTATCCAACAGGCTAGATGAATGGCCCCCTCTCAGGGGTGGAGTCTTAGCTACCCTGTCAACAGGTGGTACTGTAAAAGGCACAAAGCAAAGGATGACCTCAAGGTTTCTGACTGAGGACCAGAGGGAAGGCTTGGCTCACGCTCAGGAGTCGGACGCCAAAAACTCGAAAACTCTCTGAATACACGATGGTACCCTGGTGCTCGGTCTCGTTTGTCTCGTGTGTCAGTGTTTCCCCTGAGAGTGTGCCACTGTACTGCTGGGAGTAATAGACAGCAAGCAGCAGGCCTCCCCAACCAAGGGCCTCTGGCCGTTATAAGGGCCTGCCCTCCCTCTTCTGAAAGCAGCAGGTCTCTACTTCACAGATCGAACCTCTTTATTGATGAAGAAGAGGGGGAGGAAAGGAGAGGAGCCGTGTTAAACTGCGCTTCCTACTCAAACTTCATAAAATCTTGAGAAAACAGTTGGAGTTTCCGGTCTTTGCCAGTAGTGAGTGACGATGCTCAGAAACAGTCCATCAGGATGGACTGATTCTGCAATCAAAACTTTTCTTAATATTATGATTATGGTACTTGGTTAATTAAAAATACGTTTAGTGCTTACTCATACCAAAACTAGCTAGCCACTCTGGACAAGCGTTGGTTAATCTGCTGTGCTTGAGTAATTGAGTTCTATCTCCGAGGTACAACAAATACAATCCAGCCGTTTTGCGTTGGAAACTGTTTCCAGGGCCCAATTAGTGCTGAAGTAGAAAGTTGAGATGTTCTTAACTGGAAACAGGAGAGAAACAGTAGGTCGGATATTTTTTCTCCGTTATTCCAGCGGTGCACTGAGCCTAGTGATGTGATTGCAAAGAAGGTCACATTCCAATGAGAATTACAAGCAGGTCCATTCAAAACACTCCTCTGACTAAAAACAATGCAATCCGAATAAAACATTATTTGAAGAAACATGCCCATAAATAGGTCCTTTGCTTATTAGCGGTCTGATAGTCAGGCCAGTGTGGCCAATGTGGTGTAATACTTTGTCTGAAGGCTGTCCTATAAGCATTTCTGTCATTGAAACTCCGATCATCCCATTATTTACATTTTACAAAGCTATCCTATCAAGTGCTCAGCAATCTCTGAAGGCCACATGCCATGACATGCTTTGTTAATATGATTGTTTCATTTTGGGGATTTAAAGGAAAGACACCGTGTTTTGTCATGAAACGCTGTGTCGATTGCAGAGCAGGGCTTGAGGACACTGGGCAGCAGCAACGTCTTTACAGCTGTATGACCTGCTGCTTCCCAGGACTCAGCCACAGCCCACGTCAAGGGAGACAACACTGGCGAAAGGTCTCGGCAAGCTTCTCGCAGCTGGTGTGAGGACTGCACTCTGATATAACGGGTTCCAAATGTCGTGTGATTTGTGAGCTACCAGGTTTGATGAAAGGGGCAGTAAAAACAAGAAGCAGTAAAAACAGGTGTCACATTAAAATTAGAATCGCTGTAGCCAGAAGAGGGTACAGGAATCTTAAGAACGACAACAGCATTCACCACCAATTTATCACTAGCTTTATCAGAAGGCTGAAGGAATGAAACCGCCCTCCTAGCAGTGCCGATATGTCATTTTTCAGGTTGTTTTTTTTTTTAGAAAATTCTATCGGCGGTCACATTGCTGCACAGAAAGAGAGAAGAATGTTTTGCCAAGCACAGAGCTACATGTACAGTAATTACTCACCAAGGTTACTTCCAATTTCAAGGTGAATCAGAAACCAGTTCCTAACTGCGCTGGAGGATGTGAGTAGGAAAATAAGAGAAATGTTGTAGCAATGGCAAAAATAAAATCTCGCTCGTGCTGTAATCTCAGTTTCATCAGGAATCAGTAAGTAGATGAACATGGTCAATATTTAAATGTTAGACCACATCATTCACATAGAAATATATATTTTAAATTGCAATGTGGACTGTAATTTCTGGTATGTATAAAATGTCTTTATAAAATGTATGTATAAAATGAGTTACCATTTAGAGTGATGCACATATTTCATGCCAAACATCAATGTTTCATACTCCAGAATAAACCCTGCCTGCTCAGTGATGAAATATAGTTAATTTTATTAATAATGTTAGGTGAGCGACTGTGTTCAGAACCAGAGCTGGTAATTCAGAGTGAAGGCAAATACATTTAAAATACACTCCTGGAAGGCACAAATAGCACTAGAAATAAAACGATGCCTGAAAAGGGACTCTGTATTGTCCCTGCTGGGTTCAGTACAGATTCTTCTTTTCCCAGAACGTTTACCGGGTGGTAGTTTGCTGTACCAGCTGTAGAATCTGCAATGGAACAGAAAAATCGTCTGTGTGACATGTTTCCTCGATGGCTGCTGTGATCAGGCCCTGACTAGATCTGCCCGGAGCTGTGGGAGACCGAGCCGCAGCTGTTACAGTCTTGCTGCCCTTTCTATCCCACCTTTCGGAGTCTTTCCCCAGAATGAAATATTTCATGCTACGTGAACACTAGCGAACGGTATGAAGCCGTGCGGCTGTTGCTTTGATATGAAGACTGTCTCTCGGGCGTGAGCGTGAGGAATGGGCGATCTCCGTGCGCCCGCGGTAATCTGGCTCCTGTTTCTGTGGCCCCACCAGGTGCGAGGCTCCACCAGACTGTCCCGGCGGAGACACACGGTCGCCCAGTTCGCCCCCGCGGCTGCCGAGCCGCCCCCCGCCCCGCCGGCCGGCTGCCTCCACCAGGGCCGGGGCCCGGTCTCCTACAGGAACCGCCGGTACCACAGGACCGCCTCGCGGGCCCGGCAGCAGCACCGGCTCTCCCAGCAGGACCTGCCGGGCGTGAGCGGCGGGGAGCGGGAGGGGGAGGGGAGCCGGGGGCTCAGCGCGGAGCCCGCGGGGTCCTTCTGGACCGGCCACCGGACCCGCTCCCTCCTGTGCCTCCCGACCGCCCGCGACGGCCTCCTGGACCCCGGCTCCCGCTTCGACATCGACGCCCTGGTGGGGGCCGAGGAGACCGACGTGGACACGGGCCACAGGGTCGCTGGTGGGGACATGTCTGTCGTATCGGCCTACGCCCAGCCCCTGCAGAGGCCGCCCCCCCGGCCCAGGCCCCTCTCGGCGTCAGGCAACCCCGTCCCCTCCTTCGGGGGACTCTCGTGCGGACCGCGGCCCCCCCCGGGCTGCTCCCCCCTCCGGGACCGGGCCTCCTCACCGCGGCCCTTCTCTCCCCGGCCCCCGCGGCCCCACAGCGCCTCCCTCCTGCCCTGCTGGCGCCCTCCCTCCGCGGCAGACAGCGGCCAGGGGACAGAGACGCAGGACTGCGCCCCCGGAGGGGGACCGGCCGAAGAGGAGGAGCAGGAGTTCTTCATCTAGACCTGAGTGGCCTGGCTCACAGCGAGGAGAGGGGGGGGCTCAGTAATCGCTGCACAGCACCGAGGGAGCAGGAAGAAGCTCTACCCTGGACCACTCAGAAGAGAGGGGGGCCTGTTCCTGCCAGGAGTTGAAAAATTGATCTACACTCTTGCTGATGACATCTTTTTGAGCTTGTCTCGAGCACATAATTACCCAGGCCTGCCCTCCTGTTCTGAGAGAGGAGCGAGGGTGATGCGCTCTTCACTAGTCGCACTGTGACACTGTTAAGTGAAATGCAGTATTAGGCAGCTCTTGGAAAGCTCTAAATAAAAATGCACTAAGTATACTGAGAAACCACTGAAACAGCCATGTTTGTTATTGTTTGTGTGTAGTTTTGCTATGAAAAACTTCCTGTAATCTCATCTACTCCGTGAGCCGTGAAAAGAGCAACGGTAAAACGAAAAACAACGACAATTAACAAGACTCAGACAAGTGAAATCCAGCCTCTGATATAAAACGGGAACATAACAGAACATTTCGCGAGGAATGCGATGTGAAATTCTGAAAGCAGAAATGAAAATCGGTAACAATATGTGAGCGCTTCTGATCAACAGCAAACGGGAATACATCAGAGTTAGAAAACGGACGTGCTGGGAGAGAGCTTTGTATTGTTAGCAAAAAGAGCCGCACAGAACTTTGTTTGAAGCCGTTTCACCAAAAAAGCCAAGTTCGTTTCTTCCTGTTGGACCTCTGTCTAGCTTCTTACGCAGGGCATGAAGCTGTGTTTAGGAAGCTAGATGGCTCTTAAACCTGCCTGAAAGCTGAGAAATGCTGAAGCATACAGTACAAACACTCAGATTCCACAGTTGCTGGTCAGTTCTGAACAAAATCAAAGGAGGCTCGCTCAAGTCCTCATGTCTCCAGTGTCCATTTTAACCCTTCTGTAACTTTAACCTTTTAAGTATAAATATAAAACTGTCTTTTGATCTGCAGTGCACATTATGTACAAGTTGAAATATGGTCCATGACAAAGTCCATATCCCTTAGTTTTGCATTACAAGTGTGTGGTATCTTTGTCAGTAAATTCCAGATGGTGCTCAGGTCGCTCACAGCATGTGACGCTGTGGTTCATGAGATGCTGGCTCCCCCTTGAGGACACCAGTAAAAGTGTCAGACTGAGTGTTCTCAAGTACTCATTGCAAGACAATTCACAGTTTTTAAATTGTGGAAGAGTATGTATGGTATTGTTTCACAGAGGACAGTTTGTGTCTTAAAATGATGAGATAAAACGGGCAGCACTGTAGCATGGCAATGAACACTGCGTGCTCCCAGCACTGGGGTCCTGGCTTTGACTCTCCACCTGGATGCTTTGTGTGCAGAGCTTGAAATATTCCCCCTGTGCTCGCGTGGATTTCCTCTAGGTGCTCTACCACCATCCCAACTCCCAACAGCCACACAGAAGTGGACTCCCAGCCCTGAGTCCTCGATCACAGGCCCGTTGAGCTCTTTTTTATGTCTGGGGCGGATTGTTGTCAACCCTGTACCAGTTTCTGAGTTTTGGAACTAACCTTGTTCAGGGGCATTGCCTGAACTGAAACCGAGTGGATCTTTGCAGAAGTTAAGAAACTCACAGTGGGAGGGTCATTGTGAGCTATTAAAAACTATTCTACTGCGCAGAAACAAGGGTAGGCAAGATTAGGCATCCCGGAGTTTCTGAAACACGTTATTTTTTCTGATACTCAGGGCTCAGTGCAAGTAAACTAAAGCCCTAAAGAAACACGCAGATCTATTAAACTGATGAGAAACAGTGCGAAACTAGTGTCCTTCAGAATTTGGTTTTGCACATGCAAATACCTCATCTGCATTACCTTACATAAAAATAAGATTTCATTTTTTGAAATCCAGCATTTTGACACTAACTGTAGGCATTACTGTTAACTGGCTTATTAGGTGTAAAATGTATTTGTAAAAAGGAAGTGAGATTAAAAACTAATTCTGTGACAGTGACTTAACTACTAAGGCCGTTATTTATCATGTACCATGCAATAAAGCACAAGCTGCCAGATAGAAATCTTAAAAGAGAGTAATTAGAGATCTCTTATACACAGATGAGACAAAATCTTTCTCTCTCATTGTGTAGAATCTAACATTCACCCACAACCTCTGACGTTTGATATCCTCAGTTTTATCCGTCCATCTCATTATATCCTTACTCAGAGTTTAACCACAGAAAATGAACCTTATTTATTTTGTCACTTTGACATTTTGATTACAAGAGGATTTTGGTAGCGATACATAATAATGTAGGATCTGCCTTGAGACAAATGCTTGTGTCTTTTTCTTGATGCATGAGAAATGTAAACAGTTGATCAAACTGGTGTAGCAAAGGTTTGTGTAGATCAGGTGCAATAAAGTGGAAGGGATGCTTCAATTTTTTAGAACTAAAATCTATTTTTTTAATTTGTTTAAATGGCCCTTTTTGACTGCATTTGAGAATTAAGAAGAAAACTGCGGTCATTCCACTTATTAAATTGCTTAAAGTGTTTCAGAACCAAAAATAAAAGATGGGCTTACATTAGATAAAAATAACATTCAATTTTCAATATCAGGCATCTTACACATTATTTGGATTTGACGTAGAATAGATGGAAAGATCAGAGCCTGAGGGCGTTCTGCAGTGGTGAGTGCTGCCTGAAGAGGTAAAGTATCAAGGGCTCAGCTCAGATAAGGGCAATGTAGTGACACGCTGAAGAGGAGAGCCTGTGCAAGACCAGAGGTAAACAAATGACACTTCTGCGAAAGAAATAGCACCGTAAATACAGTGAGTTCTATAGTTATTCACCACAGGAGGTTCTCCTACCAGACATCCTCTAGCCCGTACGCATCTGCTCTGAGGAGGATTCCAGTAACAGGTCTGTTAACCACCTCTTATATCCATTTCAGTATATACTGTATGGTGTGACCGCAGTGCGGGCTTGGTTTGCGGGTTTCAGAGAAACTGTTCTCAAAGGCCTTCTTTATTCACTTATGTAAGACACCTAGTACTTTTATTCATCCATGGTACCATACGTTAGGAATTAGTGAGCTTTGACTTGGCAGAACATATGGCAAAGTTATATGACAGGGTATAGCAAAAGGCATAGAATTCAGTCATGTGGAAAACATGAAACAGAAAGCAGACAATGAATGATACAGCTTGAGCACAGGGCTAAGGATTACAATAGTGTTTTACGCAGCCGTAGCAGATGTATCGAGTATCGAGTAGCTTGGTGTTGAGGACCTACGTACAGTACATAAACTGTATGGAAGAGGGTGAAGGACAGATCATCCCTGATGTGTTAACCTTCCCAACCCCACTCCCCCTCTGTTTCCCCTTGTTTTACTGAAGTCCCAGTCCAAGGACATACTGTATATCAAACCCGTGGTGTTACTGCCCCTGACACAGCAGCAGTCCGTGAATTGTTTCATTCCACACCTCGTCCTGTTTCAGTCCCTCCCCTCAAAACTGTACATTTCCGCCAGCACGTTGTCTCACCTATTTCAAACCCTCAGTCTCGGTCTATTTCAAACCCAGAGTACACAACACCAAGTATACTGTATAGAGAGAAATCGGCCTGCAGGCACTCAAAGCCAATTTCTCTAATAACCTTGGGAAAGCAAAATCTTATTTCCCACACTGTCCCTAGAGTGTCCCTATGTCGCCCTCCAGTGGCCTAACCCAGTAATAACCCTAACCCTCTGTTACAGCAGCTGCATGCAAGAGAATAATAATAATAATAATAATTGCTTACACTTACATAGCGCTTCTCTGGACACTCCACTCAAAGCGCTTTACAGGTAATGGGGACTCCCCTCCACCACCACCAATGTGCAGCCCCACCTGGATGATGAAGAGAAGTGTGAATCCATGTTCAACTTCATTTGCACTCCAATGAAATAATATCACGAAATAGCAGAAAACCAATGTAGATGTGGCGAACAAGATACTGCACACATTTACCGCATACACCTGGTCTTTCATAATCAGAAGTCAGACCCTTAGAGCACTGCATTAACACTGGGCACCAATAAACACTAAGTCATTTACCAAACCGCTTTATACCATACGGTGCCGTGGGAAGAGCCTACCCAGCAAGCAACGAGCACAAGGCAGGGTACACCCTGGATGGGATGCCAGTCCATTGGAAGGCAAGTGCAAGCCAAACATACATGGGGACAATTTGGAGGCCATGGTAAAGGCCAAGGGGGGAAATTTGGCCCGGACACCGGGATAACCCTGCTCTTATCAAGAGCTGAGAAGAGTCTGTTTAACGTCTCATCCGAAAGACGGCACCCACTGCAGTCCCCATCACTATACAGGACCCTCACAGACTGCAGGGTGAGCGCCCCCCACTGGTCCCACTAACACCACTTCCAGCAGCAACCATAGCTTCCCAGGAGTCTCTCATCCAGGTACTGACCAGGCTCAGCCCTCCTGAGCTTCAGTGGGTTGCCAGCTGTGAGCTGTGGGGTGAGAGGGCTGCTAGCTAAATACTAAGTATGAGCAGCAAATAGGCCATAAGACTGCTACCCAATAGATCATTTGTAGTTCTTCTATTTTTATAATAAACCTTTTTAGAATGTGGTGCAGTTTTCAAAGTCCTGCAATACTGTAACTGAGATTATTGAAGGGCTTGGTCACAGCTTCAAAAAACAAATGCACAAGATTGTGGATTAAATTTCCTTCAAAAAGGCTTTCTGCCTAACCTACTGTGTAGGCCCAGAACAGAGACAGCTGTTTCCCCTGCGGCTGAGGCTCATTTCCTGGTTGGCGCGAACTGCAGCAGTGTTCACGTCTCGCACACACAGCACAGACCCTGGCCTCTAATCCAGACCGCTCTACCTCCAGGTACCTGGCAGCACACTGCTGTGCAACCAGCAAACATCACAGCCATGCTCTGGTAATTAGGATCAGAGTAATCCATGCTGACTGCATTTTTCTGTGTAAATGGGGCACGAGAGGTTAGAAAGGATAAATAACTTAAATTATTTATTGCGTAATTTTTCAAAGCCCAGAGTATCCTCCGTTCCCAATGTAATATCTGTCGCAGGCATTCTGAAAGGTTTCTGAAACTTGCTGTGCAATAACACACCCGTGTGTCACATCCGTGTGTACTGGGATTTCAGGGAAAGAACATATGCAGGTCTGTGTACAGGTATAATTCTCCTGATCTTACATACAGTGCCTTGCAATAGAATTCAGACTCTTGCACAGTTTTCACATGTTGTTGTTTTAAAAGCTTGCAGTAAGGACACCTTGAAGTAGCAGTTAATATTTGGTATCTACACACACAACCTACTCCACATAAGACAAAATGAAACAAAACAGAAAGAACTATTGCAAATAGATACTGTAATTAATATCAAGAAAAATTCTTACTTGAATTTCAAGAGAATACTCAACCATTAAGACTAAGGAGCTTATAAAGCAAGTCAGGGAGAAAGTCATCGAAAAGAACAGATCCATGAGAAGGGCAAAGAAAACACTTATGTACTGTATCAGTATAGCACTTGTGCACAGTCTGCAGTTTTCTACTAAGCAATGAAAGGGCACTGTACAGTACCACTCAGACAGCACATAGATGAAGTTGTCCCTGCAAACTGAGCAGCCAAAGTTCAAGACCAAGCCTTGGCACCAGTACATGTACATCTGAATACCTCACAAAAAACATTACACATCATATCTATTGCACATGCATGACTCATTACAAAAAAAGTCATGACATAATGCACATATACTGCATAGCGTGTTACAGCAGAAGCTGTTTATACTGACACAATTGCATTTACTCTTGCCATTTATTTGTATTAACTGTTTTAATACATAAGCAAAAATTGCATCTAGCCAATATTCGAAGGTGATAGAGAATTCCCCCAAAATACATCTGTAATTATTACCAATGATTTTTTCACATATTTCAGTTTTTTATCATTAGATTTTACTGACATCTAGAGAAACTCAACTCATTCTTAGAAGTGACGAGGACACTACACTGTAAAGACTTTACTGCTGTCCTTTGGACGGGATGTAAAACCAAGGTCCTGACTCTCTGTGGCCATTAAAAAATCCAAGGGTGTCTCTCGGGTTTCTGTGCTACTCAGTTTGTTGGGTTAACAATCAAAGCCCGGGTGAACCATGCTACAACATTAGGCACAGCTTGCGGCGGCTAATATCGGTGCTGGCGCGCCCGACGGGGGGAGTGCAGAACACGACGTTAAGAGGACGGTGTGTGGGAAGCAGGCCGAAGGCAAGGGGCAATCCTGCTGTAGCGGGAGAAAGTCCCCATGGAGGCGAGGGCGTGATAGGGGACAGGCACCGGAGGGGGGAAAGCTGACTGCGGCGCTGAGCTGCCTCTGTACCAGGAGGCCGGAGCGGAGCGTGAGACGGCTCCGACCGGAGCGCGCAGTGGCCTGGGAGAAACCACCGCCGTCCCCTCCATGGCCAACTAACCCCCAGACTGTTGAGGGTCGTGGCACTCTTTAATGCAAGCACAGGGACGATTAAGAGATACCAGCATGTTTTAGCACTGTGGGAGAAAACCAGAACTCTCAGAGAAATACTATGTGGGATGAGAGATCGTACAAACTCCACACAGAAGATATTTTGGTATCACAACTTTGCATACCGTATCTGTATCATGAACGTTTGAAAATTTCAGAGTTAAGTATTGGTTGGCTATATATCCCAAACACCCGAAGAAGGCTCCGCAGCCGAAACGCTGTTTTCTTTTTTCTCTTTTCAGCAGGGAATAGGCCTAGTATTGGTTCCTATATATTCCAAGTACGTACTGTAACTAAGAAAGAATTATAATAAACTTTATTTTATATAGTGTCTTTAAAGGTGTCCTCGCAAAGTGCTTTACGGGGGAAAAAAGACCCATTGGGAAGAGACAGCAGAATTACACGAGTTATAATAACGGGTTTGGAATACAGTAGGACAGTAAAGCGGCACACACCAAAAAGGAGATAAAAAAATTGGACACTGTTCATATCACGCACTATTTGATTTCGTGGCTTTCCATACTCTACATAGTCGTTTAAAATAATTTTGTGCGTGAATGCGCATGGGAATGAAGGTCAACGTTTTTAAAACGCTGTTGCGGGACGCGCCGCCCTGTCTCGTCTCTTTCGAGTTTGTGGCCAATTCCTAACGAAAACGACGCTCGCTGTCTGTCTCACTTTTTTAAAAAAAACTGTGCTGCCGGTTTCGCGCACTGGACGCGTGTGCGAGTGCGTGTGTGTGGGGTTTTTCCCTGGGTCTGGATGTGCGGGTCAGCGGCTCTGTACAACCCCGGCCGGCAGGGGATTCCGACGGAGTGGTACGGACATCGCCGACAGAGACGACAGAGACGCGAACACTGACCATGCCCTTGAAACACAGTCTTATGACTTAAAAGACCTTAATCGGCGACTCAAGAGGTAGAGACGGCCATACGGAGTGAAAGGGGAAACGGAGAGGGAGCAGGGAAGAGTCGGGAAAACTTGGGAGTACTACACACTACTGATCAGGAATTCGGACCGGTAAGTTGCGGCTTTTTCGTTTCAGTGAAAATCCATTCTTCAGCTGCAGCAGCAACGTGCGGATATCAGCTCTCAAGGCTACCAGTCTCATCACATGTCTTGACAGGGAATTACATCTACATGATATAATATCTAATCTAATATCTAAAATAATTTTAAAAATCAATATTTGACGATCTCGGAATGAAGTCATGTATTTATATATGCGTGACTGTTTGAAATCGTTATGTAATGCCTCTGACACTTTGGGAATGTTTTTTTTTTGCGCACTGAAGTTTTACCACGGTTATGAGAGAGTGTATTCATGAGACAGAAATGGCATTTGAATACAGTATAGAATTTGTATAGATACACCGAAGCGTACACACTGGAAATGTTCCTATGGAGGTCAACTGATAATATTCAAATATATGGGTAAGAAGATTAAGATAATGTTATGTATTACATCCGAAAAATCTTTTACCGTTCTGTAGTTTCATTTCCAGCTCTCCTGTAGAAAAAAAGTACGATTTATTCTGTTATTGAAAACATACTTTAGCTTCTGCATTTCCTATCTTTCCTATTCCTATATTTCCTATTTCACCTCATCTCCATTTATATTGTATTGCCCCATCAACCTGTTGCTGTCGAGATCAGGTCATTCACTTGAAAATCATGACCGCCTTTTCCCCAAAGCTATAAAAGCTTAAGAAGCTTTCACAATTAAATGTAAAAAAAAAAGCATATTTAATGGAAACTGGCAGTGAGGACCGGCGCTGAAATGGTAATTGTGGGAAATATAATTTTTGGCCATCCCAGTTGCGCGATGCATACCAGCTGTCAGCCGCCGCGATCTCTGCGCGCTTGGCGGGGCGACCCGCCTGCGGCTGGAGATCGATCGGACGCTTCTCCTCGCTCTCTCCAGCCCCGCGATGCGTCGGCTGATGCTGACTTCGCTCCTCGTCTGCCTCTGGCTTGCCAAGAAGGGACAAGGCGACCTCCAGGATATACTGGGGCAGCTCCACACTGAGTTTGCCGTGCGGCTCTACAGACAGTTAGCGGAGACCGAGAACAACTCCAACTTAATCGTGTCCCCAGCAAGTGTTGCCGTGTCTCTGGGACTGTTACAGCTCGGATCCCGCGGAAACACCTTGGCCCAGCTGGAAACTGCGCTGGGCTACAATGTTAATGGTGAGTATAGAGTTATTGCCGCGCAGTATAACCAGTTCCAGGCGTTTCAGCGTTGATTTGCAAATATTTAGATTGACAACTGTGATTATGCAATGTTGTTCTGTTTTGTTAGTAATAAAAAGTGATTATATCACAGTAAATTGAGAAATATAAATGAAGGCAGCAAAGTCAAATTTACTCTGTTCTGGTCATACCTGCCTCGAAGTTCATTCTCCTCTGGAGCTACAGCTGGGATATTTAGCTCCGTAAAGACCTGGCTCTCGTCTGACAAGACCTCAATGAAAACGAGTTTCTCAGCGCATATTCAAATGAAACCAAATGACGGGGTCATGCCGAATCTCACTCCAAGTTACAAACTTGTCCACGCCGCCTCCTGTCCGTCAGTCAACACCGTTCACCACGGCCTCCTCATCACCTACGTGGAGACCTCCACCTGCTTGTTCACGGATGGATTGAAACCTTGCAAAGGTCAGGCATTTCAGTGCCAGAATTCTTACGTTGGGTGCACTATGGTGTCTGGAGCCTTAATGCCTTCCTAATGTAATCTCATTATGTTATGGGGTCATACCAAGTAACCCTGTAATCAAACAGCGTTGTGCATGCTTGATACACGCTGTGCAAAAAACGTTTTTCCTATGGAAGTTCTCATTTGTTCTTCTGAGGGTTTCTGACAATGCCTGTTTAAATAGTATGCATTTTTTTCAGGGTTCAGTTACTGTATGAATAAACTTACTTAGACAATTCTCAACATTCAGAAACATAGCATTTTAAAAATGAAATGTTACATAGAAGTGAGGTGCGGAATTAAAATAAAAATGTGATGCAAATTAAAGTACAATTCTTTGATTTGCTTAATGTATTTTCACCTCAATGAATGGATTGTACATTGTAATGTATGTAAGGATTTTGGGACACTTGTTATAATTTTCTTATTACAACACAGTTTGTATGGTGAGGTGGTGCAGTGGTCAGCATTGCTGCCTCGCAGTGCTAGAGCCCCGGGTTCAATTCCAGAACTGGGGTGCTGTCTGTGTGGAGTTTGCATGTTCTCCCTGTGTTTGTGTGGGTTTCCTCTGGGTGCTCCAGTTTCCTCCCACAGTCCAAAGACCTACTGGGAGGTTAACTGGCTTATAGCAAAATTGGTCAGCGTGTGTGTTCGTCTGTGTCTGTGTGCCCTGTATCGGACTGATGTCCTGCCCAGGGTGTATCCTGCCTTGCACCCCTTGCTTGCTGGGATAGGCTCCAGCTCCCCTGTGATCCTGTGCAGTTAGAACATTGATGGATGGATGAAATGGAGTTTGTAACGAGAGTTCGGGAGGGATGACGACAACCAAGTTCAATCAGACTTGGCTGTCAGTAATTAGCAAATTATTCCTGATGTCATCTCCTCTCCTAAAACACTATAGACCCCGTACGAGATCCTTTTCTCTCCCTCACACATGTCTTCTGTATCCCTCCTCCAGCCCGTCTCCTCCTCTGCAGCTGCCTCATGGTCACTCCTCACTCTGCTGGGGGGTCCCAGCCTCCTCGTCCTCTGGCCAGGAGGTCAGCCCTCAGCCAAGCCAATTAAGCCAGATTTTCACTGAAACTCCATAATCTTTTCAGGACACTTTATTCTTGGGTGCTGTTGTTTTATACTGCATGTTGTAAGGCGAACACTACTGTAGCGTATTATACTGTAAGCAATGTTCTTTCACTGCCAACACAGATCTCGGGGTACAAGGCTTTTTGCTCAGGATGCAGGAGGACATGACTAACTCCAGCCACAGCACCCGGGTACTGCTGGCATGTGCCCTCTTTGTGCACAGGGACGTGCAGCTCTCTCCTGCGTTCGCCCGGCACAGCTCGGCCTGGGCCAACAGCACTGTGCAACAGGCCAACTTCACCCGGCCCAACCGGAGCCGAGAGCAGATTAACCTGTGGGTCAGCACCCACACTGCAGGTGAGCATCTCTGGCTGTGAGAGAGGCACTTCTCCAATGCGGGCAAGTAGCTGGACACTCTTTTATGAAAGCTACAGTTTTACCAAAGTCCCAGAAGCAGCTACTAACAATTGCACTTTTTTTTTCTTTTTTTGGCACATGGTTTTGATTGCGGAACAATATTTAGTTTAACAATCAAGTTTAGGATCTTACTTTGTCTGTAAGATTAAACAGTAGGTTACAGATATTAAAGCCAGCTTGTTGTTTTGAGCTCAGAGGTGTATACTGTACTTTTCCCTGTAGTACAGATGAGTATATGTCAATTGCATATTGTACCATTTTATTATTAGATTCTTTTTTCCTAATTTTTATGCTCTGAACATCAAATTACTACACTGCATTACACATTGCTGTGCAATTTTCTCATTCGATGTGAAGATGTGCTATATAATTAAACTAGAATGCTAGATCACATCTGATTTAGAGTAGTGGGCGCATTTTCTTCAGTTAATTTCACACTGATGGCAGTGGAGAGAAATGTCTGATTTATCAGAGAGAAGGATGTGTCACTTTCAAGTGGGAACAGAATCTCTGACACTAATGATGCTGTACAAGGTGACTTAGTGACTTAGATTGAATACAGATTGTTGCTGTCACCCAGCATGCCACTTTAATGATACCATCTACTCAAATCATTAAGCTATTCGGTGCGTTTTGACCTGTAGGCTGTAGTGACCAAGGGAAACAGATTGGGCGGAGCAGTGGCACTGTGGCTAAGGATCTGTGCCTGTTGCTGATTCAAATCCTGCAGCCGGCAGAGGAATCCTACACTGTTGGGCCCCTGAGCGAGGCCCTTAACCCCAACTGGTCCAGGGGTGCCGTATAAATGGCTGACCCTGCGCTCTGACCCCCAGCTTCTCTCCCTGTCTGAGTGTCTCATGGAGAGCAAGCTGGGGTATGTGAAAAGATAAATTCCTAATGCAAGAAATTGTATATGGCTAATAAAGTGATCTGATCTTATCTTATTGCGACATGTAAAAACAGTTTACGTCATAACTGTCACCTACCTCTTTTTGAGTCATATGAGCCCCTTTCACATTTGCACACAATGTATAGCAAGAATAATTCTGCTACTACAGTTTCGATTCAAACCATGAACAGGGTGAGCTCAGGTGGGATGAGCTGGCGGGCACATTTACAGCTGTTGGTTCTAGGAGCCCATAAGATCTTGTGCAGGAGCGGGTCCAAACAGTTTGTCCTCTGTTTCGCCTGCCCCTCACACAGGGGAAATTCGGAACCTGCTGTCATGTGACCTGACAGGGTGGGGCGTGAGGCAGATGGCTCTGGTCAGTGCCATGTTCTTCAGGGGCACCTGGCAGAGACAGTTCCTGCTCAGCGAGACTCAGAGCCTGCCCTTCTCCCTTGCCGATGGCTCCACGGTGAAAGTACCCATGATGCACCAGATGACCGACGTGAACTTTGGCAAGTAAACAAAAAAACAGCTCTGAACGCAAAATAAAGCAGCAACATAGAAGCTAGTTGGCAATATGTTTCCAGCTACACAAAGTCATGAGACAGTTTAATCTACAACAGAAAGATTTGAATGGGCTACTATGAAAAGAACATGACATTTTGAAGAGTTCAGGCATTTAATATTGTCATTTTTCATGCAAGCTATTTAGTGCAGGGGTATCCATTATTGATCCTGGAGGGCCTGTGTGTCTGTTGGTTTCATTCCAACTCAGCTCTTAACGAGATCGCCAGGCTGTTTACTGGCTGAACCAGACCAATATAGCTCTTCAGGTGCTGCTGCTTCACGGAGACCTTGAATCCTGCTGACATACTGGCCCAACAGGAACAGGACCGGACAGCCTTGATCTCGAGTGAGAAATCTAAATGGAGGTGTATCCCAGGTCCCTATTTAGGGTTGTATGTTACTGAATATACACATGCACACTGCCTGTGATATCATGTTTTCACAAGAGGGAGACAAGTATCTATTTTTCATATGCTTTTTAATCCCTTTGTAAAGTACTCTTTATTTTTTGTTCAAATACAGTAATTCATTTAGAACTAGATTGTTGCTGGCTTGCAGCAGAGACGAGGCCTGCAACACGGTGAATTGCCTGTAGAAATGTCAAGCTGCTGTTAGTATATTTTGAATAAACTTGAATGTCCACATTATAAAATAATAATTTCTTAAAAAATTGATGTTCAGGGAGTAGGACCGCTGGCTACCATAGCTATGGTATGCTATGCTGTGTAAGAAAACAGTGAATTCAGTGTTTATTATTTTTTAAGGTTAATTTGGCGGTACTCTTTCATTAAGACCCTGTGTGTGTTCTGCTGTCCATCGTGCAGGGCAGTTCCACACCCCAACAGAGTACAGGTATGCAGTGGTCGAGCTGTTTTACCTGGGGGATGCAGTCAGCCTGTTTGTGGTCCTGCCCACCGAGAGAAAAACGCCTCTCTCCCTGATAGAGCCACATGTCAGCGCGCATACGGTCATGCTGTGGACAGCGAGTCTCAGGAGGACCAAGATAGACATCTTCCTGCCCAGGTGAGAGCTCACAAAAAGCAAGACAACACCTCACAATAAGTTTGAAATAGCGCTATTTGTTAAGGTACAAACAAAACTCAAAGATGCACAATATTTGTTTAGGTGCTATACTTGGAAGTTAAATCATTTTTTTCATTAGGAGTTATTATACAATAATTGCCATTTACAATAATTTACAGTAATAGTTCCTAGTAAATTACTTTAATCGCTGGCATATATACTGTATGTCTGATATATGAACCATGTGATGTGAATTTTTTTTTAAAATTCCAAATACTCTTTTTTTTTACAGATTTAAAATTCAGAATAATTTAAACTTAAAGTCAGTCTTACCAGCGCTTGGCGTTTCTGATGTCTTCAATCCAACCGTGGCCAATTTCAAAGGGATTTCAGGTAAGAATGATAAATTTAAATGTCGTCGGGCACAGCAATTCGGAGGTAAAAAGTGACCTGCCCCATTTCTAATAGTGCATCTCCTGCCTTCCAGGTAGAGACAGCCTGTACGTGTCCGAAGCCACTCATGAAGCAAAAATTGAAGTCACTGAAGTGGGAACCAAAGCAGCAGCAGCCACAGGTATGCAGCACATTGCATGAAGAGGGCTCTTTGGTCTAGCAGGATAAGAGTCCAGAATCATCCCACTGGTAACAGTGCAGCCCAGTCCTCTCAATGGTTGCCCACTGAGACTGTACACAGGATGTGCTTTTGACTTTTGCTGCTTGACAGTCTGGGATCAGCTGGCAAGGTGTCAGCTTGACTTACTAAGGCCCTCAGGTACTTCTGTGGGCTGCAGCAAGCTTACACCTGTGTGGCAGGTCCCCTTCTGAACTCAAACAGCTTAGCCCAATACCGTGGCATAGAGGACCTGCACACAAAACAACCCTTTTTAATATTGGAGTTAAGGAGCCGGGTCCAGACGGCCCTAACTTGCATAACCGTTTTTAACCCTGACATTCTCAGTAACTCGCTGGCCTTTCTGTTTCCTGTTGTTGGAGTCAGTCTCTAGGTAAATACTTTGCAATCAGCCACATGAGAGAAGAGATTGCAAATCATTACTGCAGTGTCGTGCCTATCTAAGAAATATGTTCAGAAAACTTAAAAAATTAGTCAAAGGTTAGTGTGTATCCCAGACTATGTAGACATTTACATTAGAGGTGCAACTGCTCTCTTCCTCATCCATCCATTTTCTAGCCTTTTTATCCAGTTCAGGGTCTCAGGGAAGCCAGAGCCCATCCCAGCAAGCAATGGGCACAGGGCAGGATACACCCCGGGCAGGACACTAATCCCTCACAGGGAACACAGACACCAGGACCAATTAACCTACCAGTATGTCTTTGGACTATGAGAGGAAAACAGAGCACCCAGAGGAAACCCACACAAACCCAGGGAGAACATACGAACTCCACACAGACAGCGCCTCAGGTCCAGAATTCAACCCAGGGCCCTAGAACTATCTAGACATTTTACCCTTTTGAGTCGAGTAATTCAGTTTAAATAGTAAGTTAGTAAGGAGTTAGGTCTTCAGCTTTGACGTAGGAAGTTACGATTTGCCTGCTTTTTTCCTGTCATTTCAGCTATGGTGCTACTAAAGCGATCACGTGCTCCTGTATTCAAAGCAGACCGCCCATTCCTCTTCTTCCTGCGACAGTCCAGTACAGGTAAGAGAATTTTATCCCATGGGATAAATAGCCAGTCTGGAGAGAATAACAGTTTGGTGTTACAAACGCAGAAAGAGAACCCTTGTTGAGCATGTACAGCATCGTGATCGCCGGAGTTTAGCAGTATTGGCGGTTCAGGCTTTTTGTGAAGCTTCTCAGCAATAGCTGGCATGCTTGGTATGTTTGCATGAAAGAGCTGGAAGGGGACTGAAAGGGGAAGGCTTCACAACTGCTCCCAACCCGACACATTCATGTGAGACGGAATGAGTCGAGGTACATTTGCACCATTTATATGATCTTCACATGAGCCTGTTGGCATCGAGAAACAGGGACAGGGCGTCAAAATCCATCTGCCAACATTTGCCTCTTTGTTAAGTATGAATGCCACAAAGTATATATATATAAAATATATATGTGTTGTGCAAATAAATACTTCAGGAAAACAGCGTGACGTTATGGAAAACAACATTTTGTCATCATATCTAATGTCAGGGATTCGTTTTAACTGCTTGTCACCTCTGCAGGATCCATACTTTTCATGGGCCGAGTCCTCAACCCACTTGAGCTGGCGCCCTGAGATCCCCACTCAGCTCGGCCGAGCGGCAGCCGTGGAGTGCCTGCAGCTGGTATTTACTGCAGACCCACCGGAGGTTAACCGTGTCAGCACAGCAAGAGGAGGAACAATATTGTGTACATAACTGTAAATAAAATTTGAATACCTTTTTTTCCACCTTCAGCTTTTTTTCCCTGTTATCTTGCAGTATATCAGACATTTTTTCAGCACCTGCGGATCTTTCAGTCTACAAGGATGATTCCGATCCACAATCCTTAAGTAATCTCTACCCCTTACTTGTTTAATTCCATATAGTCTTGCTTTCTGTCGGTTTGCAAAGCACAGCTTATAAAATCTGTCTGTAACAGATTTGTGCCTATATTGCCGAACCTGATTTTGTAATTGTACAAACCTGACAAGTGGCTGAGGAGGGAAGTATTTCTCACAAACACACAGAGGAAAAAGAAGCTGAGCTGTGGAAAGGAAGTAAACTTTCAGGCAACCTCTCCCAGATCTGTAACTGTGGGAACCCTTTCTCGGTGCTGAGCCCCCCGTGAACCTTAACATGTCTCTCCAGCCGTCACAGACGACAATGTGAAACTGTGCTGGAAAGTTTAGGTCACTGAAGAACCTCCTACATTTTTGTTACACCAGAGCCACAACAGCTGAAAGGCACTTAAATCAATGAGTCTACTTAGAAACCTTAAGTCTTGCACACTGACCAAATGAAACAGATCACTTATTAAAATCCTCTATATATTATTGTGACCTGTTTAAAAAAGGAAAATGACTACACTGGAAGTTTTGCACACATACTTTAGGAAATGGCATTTTAGAGCAAACTGCTCATTTTATTTTGGCTTTCACAGCAGCCATCCATAGTATAAAACAAACTTTATTGAAGTTGATGTTTACAAAAGGCCCCCTTCTTCACAGCTTTTTCTTTAAATAGTTCTCAAACTTTGACTATTTACATCTATACATTGTATTCAAAATACTTTAATCTTACAACATGTTCATTAACCTTTAAATTATAAAGTATATCATTATGGCCAAGACTGGTACCCACAAAGTGAGGGATTAACTGTGTGGCTAATGTAATTAAATCCTGAGGGACAGTCACTTATCGCCACATCTCATGTCCTGGGGATTCAGGAGGGGACCATAATCTTTCTGTAACAGTGTGGCCTTGCAAGAACTGCACACCCTGTTGCTTTGACTAGATTGCGTTAGAGGGATTCAAAGACATGAACTGAAGGACAACTCCTCTTCCATTTATGGAGCAGCTCAGAGCTAGTCTAGACCGTGTCAGTTTCAAGTCATTCTTCCAGATGTCTTTACAGTTTTTGAACCAAATTAAATATGTTGTAAAGACAATCACGTTCGGATAAATTAAAGGGCATTCAATTTGCTTTGTTTGGCAGTTTTAGCTTAAAAGCTCTATAAGAGCAATATCAGAATGGAAAGGGGTATCATTTTGTCACTGAGACCAGCACTTTCTTCACAGTTCAAAAACCAAACAGGCTTAAAAATGGACCGACACAAAGTCACCTAGGTTTTCATGTGCCACTAGCCATTCTAAATAAGCAAAACACAAAGCACAGTCTGGAAAAAAAGACTTGTTCTTCGTGTTTTTCTCACATTTCTTCCTCTTCTCCCATTTAGTGCTGGTCAGCCTCACATTGTAGGCGTGCATTTTTCTGTGAAAAAAAATATCGCCTCAAAAGGTGTTTTTACAGCAGCTACTGCTCCTCCGGGATCCCCCCAGCTGAATTTTGTTAGGAAAATGAACCAAGGAGCTTCTCACAAGCCATCCAGGTGGTTTATCTGGCTGTAGCGGACGTGGATTTCTTCTAAAAACTGTTCCAGCTGCTCGATTAGCACCCGCTTCTTAAACCTGCAAAGACGAGAGCATCACACATCCTTAAAGCTCTTACTGTTTGAGTGGAATTCATGAGGACTGAGGGGAACCGAAGACTGTGTGAAAGGAGATTCGTTAACTGGGATGGTGGAAACTTGGCTCAGCCAACCTGCGGGCCATAGGACAAGGTGAGGAACGCCATGCCTGGTGAAAGGATGACCAAAGGGCAGCTGCAAAGGTTGACATGGAACGGAGGAGGAAGGATGATAATAATAATCCTTACACTTATATAGCGCTTCTCTGGACACTCCACTCAAAGCGCTTTACAGGTACTGGGGATCCCCTCCACCACCACCAGTGTGCAGCCCCACCTGGATGATGCACCAGAACACTCCCCACACACCAGCTCTCATGTGGGGAGGAGAACAGCGTGATGAAGCCAGTTCAGAGATGGGGGTTATTAGGAGGCCATGACTGGTAAGGGCCATTGGGAAATTTGCCCAGGACGTCGGGGTTACACTCCTACTCTTGGGATTTTTAATGACCACAGAGAGTCAGGTCCTTGGTTTTATGTCTCATCTGAAGGATGGTGCCTTTTCACAGTATAGTGTCCCCGTCACTATACTGGGGCATTAGGACCCACACAGACCGCAGGGTGAGCGCCCCCTACTGGCCCAACTAACCCCTCTTCCAGCAGCAACCTTAGTTTTTCCCAGGAGGTCTCCCATCCAGGTACTGACCAGGCTCACACCTGCTGAGCTTCAGTGGGCTGCCAGTGGTGAGTTGCAGGGTGATATGATGCAAAGTGAGCGAGGAAGAGGAGAGGGTGATGAGTGAAATATATGGGAATCTGAAGAATTTGGTCAGGATTAGTCAAAGGTTGTGGCAACTGAGGTTAATTAGGCTGGCTGCCCTCACCCCTCCCAAACTCTCATTAATTAACTTCCCCAAGTTTCCAAGATCCCTCAAGCTGCGCAAGCGGTAGGTGTGCATACCACTGTAAAATCGCTGGTTGTTTCTTTGCTCTGGTTTGTGTTTCCCTTTTATTACGTGATGTGAATTAATAATGGACTCCGTGGGCAGCCAAGGAGAACTCTTCATATATTAGTCTTATTTTCAAATGTTGAAAATAAGACTAATATGGTTTCTGAGGCTTGCGTGCCTAGTCTTAGACAATAGCCGAGATGTACCTAGCTCAATTGCTGAAAAAGATTGAGAAAAAAACTTCATACCTTGCTGCTTCTTTGATAATATTCTGTAGGAATACCAGCCTAGTATTTAAACTTCCTTGGACTTGCTTCAGGAAATAGAAGATTCTATCATAACCTAAGATAAAAAGGGAAACATTAAAAAAATCAAAAGGAACACAGAAGCATGATTAAGATTAGAAAGACACTAGGAATACTGGGCTGGTATATTGGAAAAATAAAAGACGCTAAAAGGTTTCTTAAAACTACACACCAAAAATAAGGATGGGAGCTTCTGAAGGTGGGCTGATAATAGGAATGATCTAGTTTTAGTAAGACTAATGGTGGTTCAGTTGCTGAAGTAGCTCCAAATGTTTGAGGGGGTGAGTGTGCAGGTCTTGCTGTGTCAATTTCCTTCCCACAGTTGTTTCATGCAAAGACGCCCCCCCCGAGAAACTAGATCTGTGACAACAATTGGGGCGCTGCGATCGGATAAAACTCCAGAAGAACAGGAAGTGTTGGACACTGGGACACTGTCAGGCTAAAAGGAGACTTTTTAAAAGGAGAATCTGCCAATGGCACTGATCGCATCGGCCACCCAGCCAAACAAATGGGCTTGGCTGACACCCCAGCCTGACACCCCAGCTTTAGAGACAGAGCTCCTACAGAAACACACTGAGCACACATACGCCTGCCTGGCTTCCTGATCTCCCTGGTTATGAGTGCTTTGAGCTCTGCATTGACCTCCTGTCCCTGGGTGTGCCTTAATCTCTTCAGAGGGCCAGGGGAGGAGCTGCACACTGTATCCTCAGGGCTGGGCTCCTCCTCCGTGCTGTCCTCAGACAGCTTGCTCAGACTCGAATGGTCATCCTCTCCCACATGGTTCCTCTGATTGACCGGGCCTTGACTGTACTGAAAACAGGATCCATCCGAGTCCGAGACGGGTTCCCTCTCCACGTTGTAATGGTCACCCATGTGGTTTCCAAAAATATCATTCTCAACAGGCACCTGGTAGCTTTTTTCAGGACCTAAGGAGAAAGATAAAGATTTTAAACAAATAAACTAACGAGTTGGCTATAACAGCTTTTAACTGATGGACACAACAGAGCTGACTGGGTTTTTTTTTTACCATGTCTGTGAGGGCTTCCTCAATATGTAAGACTTCAGGCGACGCTTAAACCTTAATCTGAAGGCTTTCAATTCAAATGCCTTTCCTAATACAAGCCATTTTGATAAAAGCATCGTGATAACCTACAATGCTCTAGAACTGAAACCTGAATCTATCTGAAATTAAGGCTTTAAGGACTGTGGCTGAGGAATTCCAAGAAACCGGGTTCAGATTATTGCCACAGGTGCCAGCCGAGAACGGCCACAAATTCCCAACTGACAGTGGGACAACTGTCCCATTATAAGGCCCAAGGCCCAGTGGTACGTGCCTGCAGTCTTACCTCTGGGCACTGGTGTGGGCCTGGTGAGGTTGGCAGATGGAGAGGGTACAGGACTGAGGGGTGCAGTGGGGTCCTTTTCCACAGTGTGGTTGCTGGTATTTGGGGGACCCTGGAGGTGCCCGGACCTCAGGAGCGGGGACATGCACCTCCTCCTCTTGGGAGTGCCCTGCAAGCTGGGGTCCCCTGGGCGCTTGCTCTTATTCTGGGTCCCCGTGATGAACTCGTCCGTCTCGTCAATCATCATGGCCTGCGGCAGAGAATAACGGACATGCATCCCATAAGACCCCACAGAAAATCCTCCTGTTGTCAGGCTGTTTAATCCTCAGACCATGATTCTCGCAGAGCCCCAGTTATGATTATTTTACTGGAGCTGCTTAGCTTAAAAAGCTTGAGAAAATGTAAATACAACCTGACATGCTCTGAAGTTTTTAAGAGATCATGCTCTAAGCATAATGCCATGGGAAAAAAATCATCTTTTTGTTTTGTGTTTCATTTTGAGGTTGAGAATATGATCTGTGTGCCTGTTTAGGGTTTGATTCGACCTCAGCTTACTTTGCGTTAAAGAAAAAGCAAAGATCACCTGTCTGTAGAATCTTTATTTAACAGACTAAAAATATGCATCAGAATTTACATTCTATGCTGGCATTTCAAATATTCTTTTACTGTGTTTTCTTATTTTACAAGCTGTGTTTAAATGTATGTCCTAGATGCAACATTTATGGTAACACAAGAGGCTAATTATTGTTCCTGGTTTATAACTGCAGATAGAAGACTTTGTGTTTTAGAGCCAGAGGACATGGTGGCTCTCTGCTCAGCTCTCCAGGTGGCTGTCCACAATAAACTTTCAATAAAATAACATTTCAATACAACTTCAGAACTACACCGATAAATGTTGTGGTTTCCTGCATCCCTATGATATGACAGAAAGTATTTAAGAAAACTAAGTTATTAAGATTCATTTTAATGGACTATATTTTGTCAGTGTGCACTATAAGCCCACTTTTTCAACACTGGAAGAAAATGCATTTTTAAATGCTAAACCCAGCCAAATGTTGATGGCAGCTAAATATTAAAAAAATATTTTTTCTAATACTTTATAAAGAAATTGATCCAGAGCAAAGAAGGCTCTGGCTACAGGATGGAGTCACAGAGCATGTGTAGCGGTCACCATGAAGGGAGAGTGTTACGGTCGTACCTTCTTGTCTAACTTGAAAGGGTTGCCAAACGTGTGCAGGCGTCTGGGCTGGTCGGGGTCAACCTCACGCAGGGGAGAAGGCAAGTTCTTCAGGAAGTCCTGGTAGTTGCCCATCTGTGCAATGGCAATGCTGTGCAATTGATCTGAAAGGAGTGAAGGTGTAAGTGTCAGTCTCTGCCAGGGAACACACAGGCTCGGGCGCCAGCACTACTGCTTCATTTCTGAAAGAAGCCACACAACTCCTTTCTCCCCCAGAGCATTCCCTTTGAACATGTACATTGAAGGCTCCTAATAATCTGACTCTTCATTCCTGACTGAATGCACATATCCACTACACAAGATTGAAAGGATTGTTTATGTCATATTAAAGAAAAGGCTTTGCTTTTTACAGGTTTCCAACAAAATCCAGTCAGTACTAATTATTTTAACAGCAAACTCAGACTGAAAGAGTCATGTTCAAACCAGTAGTTGACTGTTTTAAAAAGATTAATTATGCCGTGAAGCACGTTGGAACCTGCTGCACATGTGTCAGTGCAACAAAATTATCGCCAGCATGTGTGCATTGAAACTTGCACTCCTGAGGATGTGACGAGAGCAGGCGGTTTATTCATTAAACACCAGAGGGAGTCCAACAGCCTTGCAGCCTGCTGCTTTAAACTTTTTTCAGACATTTCTCTAGGCCTCCACGGTTGTTTACTCCGGATTCAAATATAACTTTACTGAGCTGCCAAACCCTGCAAAGAACCGAACTGGTCACTGCTGTGCTCGAATGCCAGATATACAGATACAATCTGAACAATCTTCTTAAGAGGCAACAGGCATCACTCGTCCACGGATTTCACGTTACATTTTTTAAATCAGCATTATTACACCACAATCCAGACAGCACCCCGTTTCACATCAAAACTATCAGTGATTTGGACACCTCATTATGTACCATTTTGTAATGTACTGTCTACATTGTGTGGTGTTGTCTGTTGTACTGTGTCGTCTTGTGTACTGTGCATGTCCTGAGAGAAGGAGGCGAAGAAGAATGCCAATGCACATGTACATATGGCACAAACTGCTCTACAACTTCTCTCTACCTTCAGATGCAGGTCTTACAGCCATTCACCGTTACCTTCGTCTTGTCCCCTTAAGCAGCAGTGCGTCGCTTTCAACAGGTTTTTCCTCATTCTGCTCAGCTGGTCAAGAAGGTGTCTTCTGGGTATGTCATAGGGGTTCCGGAAGCTCTGGGGCTTAACATCCTGTCAAGATAAAAAGAAAAGTGCCGTTTCTAAAGCAGTGTGCATAAGGGTATGCAAGTGAATAATCAGTAACCACAGATTTTAAGTTTCCCTGAAGTGAACTGCCTTGGTATTGCTGGTTTAGTGTCCCAATGGGTAAAGGGAGGTCTGTATAATAAAGGTTTCTAGCATTAGCGTGCCACACAACGTTCCAGTGTCTGAAACTACACGTTATCCAAAACTCACTGATGACAGTATTTTCACTACCTTCATGAATTTAATTTCAGATATTGGCTCAGTTCCGGTAACTTGGTATCCTCGCATTAAATTCCAAAATGTAAAGTCTTGGTTAATCTCAGCACAATACCAGATTCACACTGCACCGCCCTTTTTGCATACGCCTGTGAAATGTTTTAAAAGAAACTTAAAAGGTGCGAGCTTGTGTTGTTATAAAGTCTTTTTGTTATTTTTATGTGCAGCTTGGCAGAAAAGACTCATTTGCAAAGGCAAGCTTTTACCAAATACCAAAGAGTGTATGCAAGATATTGTTTTAATAATGCCAATGATGTCTCTCCAGCATGCACGCCTCTTATTAGTGTGCAAGAGGTGTGCATACTGGAGAGAAAGTCTTCACTGCAGATTCCTATAAAAAGCTTTACCACCTACATTGTTTAGTCTCTCTCTCTTACAGCTCCGATTTCTGAGCCATTTTTTCTACAAATGAAACTTACAACGATGGCCGAACCGGCAGCTATAAGGTTCAACAGCTGTCAGCTCATCACTTTTCATTTAATCATTTATAAGAAAAAATCCCACTGAAAGGATGTACTGGAAAAAACTAACTGTAAAAATGGCAAGTAACCAAATAAGCAGTGAGGAACCTCAACATGCATCAACATGCACCAGGTATTTCTTGCTCATTTTGCATTGGGACCTCCAAGGCAGTTCAGCCTTCATCATGTACAGCGCAAGGCAAAGTGCATAATCTGACCCCCGGCCACAGTACTCACCTTGTGGAGGACGCCAATGTGGAAGCCGGCGAATTCCTTGGGGTTGAGCGCCAGGGGGCAGAAGAGGGCGTCCCCGGTGACGCCCTGCAGGATCTGTTGGAAATCCTTGCGCTGTGCCAGGGAAAGAGGGGTGGAGCGGACCCTCACCTTCACCCCGATGTCTGGCACCACCTTCTTGCCCACGGATGCAATAACGCGGTCTGACTCTACCTTGGCCTGGGGTCAGAGAGAGGCAGAAACTGCAGCACTAACTGATGGCTGAAGGATAAACAGTGAGCAGGCCAAGTGCACATACAGTACAGTATCACTTTCACTCAGACAACAAGCTATATACCCTTAACACGACGTCCTGCCCGCGTAAAATATACGATCAGATCAGATCATATACAGGCCCACTCCAGCAAATTCTTACAAGAGATGAAGGTGTTCAAGGAAAACCACATCACCACACCGAAACCTAACATTTCTGATCTGAATGCTTTAACTTAGAGCTAAATGCATAAATATTAAAAGAGCTGAAAGGAGAAAGAAAATAGCATTTACCTGGTGACTCAGCTTTTTGAGGTATGAAACAACGCTGTAACTCAGACCGTACTCCATGTTTTCAGCTATCAGGTTAGGTGCCCCCATCATCCGGAGGGCTTTCTTCAGAGGCTGTGGGGGCACAGCAGCAGTTAAATACAAGGTCAGATGTGAAGGAGTTAGAGGGTTAGTTGAGCTATGCGATACAAACAGTGGCATCCCCCACTTTATGCGGCTTCAGTCTGTGCCAATCCGCTTTTACTAACCCCTTCGACTGACCCCTTTCTTCCAGGAATCCTCTTTATGCGAAATAAAAATTGTTTTTCGGCGATCTGTGGCAGTCAAGTAAATTCCCGCAAAACGCCCAGAAGCCCCACACAAACTATAGATGCGCCTCTTCCCGCCGAAGCCCACCCAAATGCACCGCTCTGCTTTCAGCTCCGCACTCGCCACGGTGGTTTACGGGTCTGCGCTACTTGTGCGTCGTGTTTACCATTTACGTCCGTTCCTGCTATAGCTGCCTCTGTTGTTATGGAGTCAAAATGGCCATTAACATTATTTCCAACCTCTGCACCCCAAATGAAAAGAAAAAGTACCTCCTTAACGTTGGAAACAAAGCAATCTTTGTTGTAGATTACTAAAAGGAAGATTTTTTGGAGCGGTGGCTCTGTGGCTCAGGATCTGCACCTGTGGCTGGAAGGTTGCCGGTTCAAATCCTGCGGCCGGCAGAGGAATCCTACTCCGTTGAGCCCCTGAGCAAGGCCCTTAACCCCCAGCTGCTCCAGAGGTGCTGTATAAATGGCTGACCCTGCGCTCTGACCCCCAGCTTCTCTCCCTGCCTGTGTGTCTCATGGAGAGCAAGCTGGGGTATGTGAAAAGACAAATTCCTAATGCAAGAAATTGTATATGGCCAATAAAGTGAGCTTATCTTATATTAATCTTCAATCATCAGCACCCACAACTCGTTCCCTTGAGCTTTACTGTCTGCCTGTTTTGGTGAGTACTGATTTATTTTTAGTTTAGTGTTAATTCTTAATGTATGTTAGCATGTATTTATATGATTAAAAGGCATTTGCAACACTACATTTAACACTGTCCCACACAACCCCTTTTTTCCCCCCACAGGTTTAAGGTACCGCTTTCAGCGACTTCCCTTCATGAGAGGTTTTCTCAGAACGTAACCCTCGCATAAACTGGGGGACGCCTGTATATGACTTGCCAGAGAAAGAGTAAAGAGGGACCATAAGACCCAGGCGGACAGCAGAAACACCACTCCACGGTGACCAAAACATTGACCAGAGGAGGTCAGAGGTCATGTCAGAAAATGGAAGATCATCAAATACCGGCCTCATTCCCATTCCCTTACCCATCTTAAGAGCTACAGCAACAGCAGGAATTCAGGAAAAGGAGAAACGCACATAAAACGTAGGAAAAAAAAACGTTTTCTGTAGATATGGCACTATGGAACTACCAACAAATTGTTAAGGCTCGGGTTTGAAGGTTATTCGCTGAGCTATAATTGCTCCAGGTCAAGGCTGGGGAATAAAAACCAGTTATAAGCTTCCTCTTCAACAGCTGCAGTACATAAAGGTGAAGACTATCCTGTATTACTTTGTCTTGAGAATTATCTTCCATTCTGCAGCTTCCTGCATAGTATTGAACTCATCTGACAAATTGAACGCAGCTTAATTTTATTACTTAGACCTTAATTTAAAATCAAAACATGCACATATACAATAGATAGGCATGATTTCAGTACTGATTTAATTAACACATAATGATAAATTGTGATTTCTGAAGTGTAAACATTTTCTGGAGTGTTGAAACGACCTCCGATTCGAGGGAAGAATGTGTGTGTGTACTTACCCCAATATAATATGGAGGCATGGTCTTTAAGTAGTTTTCGAATGACTGTCGCCATTTCAAAGTGGGCTTCAGCTTATGCACTTTGAACAAATCATCTGTAACAACAAAACTAAACTGTAAAACAGGATCCGCATTCAGCCTCAGCCTGAAATGCAGATATTTCTCACAGAGCATAATAATAAATGCATTTCAATATTGCAGTAATGAACAGTACGTTATAATACTGCACTGTGATTCACTGCGATATTCAGTGTAATATAGTAAATTCCTCCCAATTATATGACACATTTCAGCCCACACGATCTCAAGTGCTTCACGCGTCCCAGTTTCATTCACCACTGAATTACAGCAGCCACCTGCATCATCAAAATGTCCACTAGCAGTCTCACGACATGGTAGATCAGGCAGAAAAATAAGGAATCACAACACCAAGTCAGATTGAGAAAGTCCAGAGTGAATTTAGCCAGGATACATTGATGGGTTAACATTTACTCACAGGGAGTGTTCCTTTTTTATTGAGCAAAAGGATAGAGGGCTATACTCATTTAGTACAAGCTATATTAATGCTCTATACTCGGTGTGTCTGCAAACAAGGCACCAGAAAATTAGCAACACTGTGCTTTGAATTCTTATACTGGTTCAGAGCAATTTCAGTGCCGAGAGTGCAAATACACACAACAACAAGGTTTCCTACTTTCTCCTTCCTGTTGTAACATCCATTAAAAACCGATTCCAAAAAAAATGAAGGAAAAGTGTGGGCTTGTAATACTGTTGGCTGGAATACAAAATGTGTTCTGAAAACAGTCAGCTCTCACTTACCCAGTAGCGGCAGGAGCACAGGGTAGTTGTAGGGCATGACAAAGAGATTCACACAGTTCAGGGCTGTGCTAGCTTTCAGGTAGCCGAATGGATAACCCAGGTCACTGTATTTGGCACTATTGCAGACGAACACCTTCAGTACAAAATTGCAAGAGGGGGGGGAAAAATCAGTTCTAAAACTGGATCGCCAGCTGCTGCAGCACATCCAGGCTGTCACACCGAAACAACAAGGGACGTCACAATCTAACCAACATCACCGGCGAACTACGGGTGACACTCAACACACCCGGTGCCGACAGCTGCGGCTTTAAATCGGGGCACAAAAAGGTTCATGTGTCTCTGGCGAAACAGGCGCGGCATACCTGCCAGCAGGTGTGCGGGGACTTCCTCTCCAGGATGTACTGCGTGAGGGGGGAGGGCTCCAGCTCGTACTTGTCGAAGGGCAGCTTGTCGATGACCATGAGCTCCGAGTCCACGCAGGAGAAGTGCACCTGGGGGTGGGCCGAGCGGGGCGGCTGGGGGGGGAGAGAAGGGGTTGGAAACCGTCAGCCGGCACGTCCCCACTTCTGCCCCCGGCTCCTCCTCCAGTTGTGGTTGCAGGGTGATTTGGCATGCTGGTGCTTTAAGAACCAGGAAGTCAGGACCTTGACTCTCCTCCAAAGGCTGGCACCACCCACAGCACCGTATTTATCACCTGTTAACACACTGGGGCACTGGTTTGGAAAATCTAGTCTAGAGGGAAGAGCGCCAACCTACTGGTCACCCAACACTGCTTTCGGTACCAGCCTGGCTCTTCTTTGGAAGTTTCCTATCCCATTACTGACTAAACAACGCCATGCTCAGGTCCTGAGACCCGACGAGATCGGGCTAGAAAGTGGCAGTGCTGCTGGTTAGGGTAATTTTCCCTACGTGCGATATTGTCTGCAACAGTCCAATCACGCCAGCAAACCATAAACCGTATAATGAAACCATAACTCTCACCATAGCAGAGCAACAAAGGGCATGCCCTCAAAAGAACAGTGAGCTATTCACGATCGTTCTGCAGTTCTTCAGGAATACTCACCAGAGTGGGGGAGTTCTGATCGGGCCAGAAGGCCTCCGGAATTGGCCAGTGGCCAATGGGGACTCCCGTTTTGGGGTTGGGGCGCACATAAATCAGTTTGTGGCAGCAGTGCCATGGCTGAGGCCCGGGGTTCACAGCATCAACAGGTGCATCTTGGAAGTGGGGGGGGAAAAGGTTAATTTCACTCTCATCTTAGCATAGAGTATACAGTATAAAGATACCGATCTTACTTTCACTACTCAATACACTATGAAGGCTCTTATCTATACTTCTGAGCTGGGTTTGGAAAACCAAGAAATGTATCGGGCGTCTGTTAGGTACCTTCTACAGGTGGAGGATCTGACCCCGTCTTCTCAAAATTTATCACCACCCCACTCTGAATTTTTTGTACCAGTGATTCCAGGCATTGGTTCAACATTCTCTGAGAGCACACACTGTAGGAACGACCTAAAAGAGAAGGAAATAAAAAATGTTTCTTTAAACATTTAACTTAAAATTCTTCATACCAACGCAAATACAGTACTTTGTGGCTACACTGAATATGCTTTGGGCAGTCACAGCTACTTTTGCTGTTCAGCAAAAATCAGCAGCTCATATGCGCTATCACAGTGTAGGGCGTCCAACAAAAGATACGGTCTGAGAGGAGCTGTGCTTTCAGAGCAGGGAGTGGGAGGTCTACTGCTGCCTGACTGCTGTCAAGTACCATTGCCTCTCACTTTTCATCAGCACCATATCCACAAACACTGGGCTTGAGTGCAGCCAGTGCTATTGTCTCTAGTCTTTCATCAGCAGTGAGCTGACAAGTATTATGTTTGACTGCACCCACAGCTATTGTCTTTATATTTTCCTACTCATTATAGAGACTAGTCCAGGCCATTTTACCTTACAGATCATCAGATCATCAGCATTATTTTCACAATAGCCGTATCGAGCTGTAGCCAGTCTCACTATCTCTAGCCACTGAGCCCAGTGACCAAAAACAGAGACTGTAAATGGAGGAGAGACAGCAGTGCTCTGAAGAATAAACCCAGGCAACTAAAATCCATTTTACTTTTGAAGAGGGCAGGAGTACAAGTCTCCGGAAGGAAAAGGCAAGAAAATGAATACGGAGTCAATGCAGGTTTATCACTACGCCGAGACACCTCAGGCTGCAGCCTTGTGACTGCCAGAGGCTGGGCACTTGAAACAGGATATCTAAGCGTTGACATCAGGGCGAGTTTTACAGGCTGCCACTGTTCAACGAGCCGGACTGATGTGCGCACGGGTTTTAAATATGCACAACTGAGAGCCTCGCCGCTGTGCCGTGTGGATGTGGAGAGGAAAACTGCAAACCGGCACACTCGGAACAAAGAAACGGTCGTTCGCTTTTGCTGATGTAGCAGTCCTGGAGTAATGTGAGAAAGTTACTTCAAAGACAGGAGGGGGAGGGTGTAGAGAATGGTATCCCCTTTGGGCTACGATAGGTATTATAACTATTACGGTCCTTATTGAGGTTCCTTGTATGCATACAATAAAGCTTGGCTGGACGAACGAACACTTCAGGCTCGAATTTCTTGGTTTCTACAGTGCCTACGTAGGGACGCTCCGATCGCCTGCGACCAGCCAGCTCTGGCCAGGGCTTCGAAGAGACGGAGCTCTCCGGGTTGGCATTTCAGCCCCCCCCAGGCCGCGAGGACGGCCGTCTCAGCTGCCGGTCCAGAAAGCGGCTCACCTCCCGTCACCTCACACATGGGGGTGATGGCGGAGTCGTCCTGCGGTACCCCCGCCGCGGCCTCGGGCTCCGGGGCAGCGATCCCAGGGATCCTCAGGACCAGCGCAAAGAGGCGCTGATCCCAGCGGAAGGGCTCCTGGGTCAGCTCGCTGCCGGGGAGCGGAGTGTTGAGGGGCAGATGAAGCTGCAAGACCAGGAACAGCAGGGGGAAGGCCAGGATTACCAGTGGCGGGTTACTCGGAACAGCATCCTCAATTCACTTTTAGAGCACGAAAGACAACCCGGAAAGAGCATCACAGACTCCTTCGGGACACTCCGCTTGCAGATTTATCTAAACGTGTGCTGGTTAAAAGCAAACTTTAAGAACTTTTCGACCAACTTAAAAATGAAGTTGAGGCTCAAGCATTTTACTGAAAATGCATGCTGTATAAACCAGCACTGCATTTCCTTTTGTCTCAATAAACAGATTCCATTTTTTATGCTTTGTATTCTATAATTTTACCTAAATAAAGAATGCTAAACCACCTTCTTATCCCACTGCTGCAGTACATATAAGTGAATGTCATTGTTTATTCAGGTCTTTCTTTAGCTTTGTCTTATACCACTAATAATTACGCCCTCATATCAAAACAATGCCTTGGCAAATGGAAGAAACTCATCTAGAACAAATGTGATCATTTTCTTTAGAGGAGCTGTCTGACCTCTTCCTGAACTCCACTGCTGCTGGTCAGCTTATTCCCATCTGTGATTGTGACTATAATCGCCGGTTCCAAGAAAAACGGATTCCTTCCCTGTGAAGATATTTGAATTAAGGTGAAACGCTAGCCACAGAGTTCACAGAAAGTTTCAAACAGGAAAACATGAGCAATCAGTTGTGCAGCATATTGCCCACTGTTTCAATGATATAACATACCCCGATCTCTTCTGTTTTTCATTTCATCTGAGATCCCCCTTAATTAAGCCTATTGAACCATTAATTAAATTATTAGTTTTTTTCCCCCATTTTCCCAACAGTGTCAGATCTTAAATTGTTCCTTTTAAGCCTGTGCTACCATGGAGCATTTGCAAGATGGCAGATTTCAGACCTCCACTCTGAGACTGAACAAAAACTAGGAGGCACAGGGCTCCTCCAGGACTAGGACTGGGATTTCCTGAGGAGAGAAGTATTCCCTTCCAAGCCAAAGCCAAAGAAAAGACTAAGTGCAACAAAGAAAACAGGAGCACGTCATTAAACACCACCAGCCTAGGGAGGCAGTGCGCTGTGATTTGAAAGCAAGTGTCAGTCATAACCTCAATGGTAAGGTTTTGCGATCCCTGTAGCACCCGAGGAACTATATCACTGGGGACACAATGCAGCCGCAATCATCTTTACCGTATCTATCACATTTAAACGCACGACCCTGGTGACGCATCCCAGTGCGGAAACCTGAAGCAGGGAGGAGTATGGGAGAATGAAGTGCCAGTAATCGCCGCCGGGCGGGCGGGCACTCAGCCTGCTTGGCGGCTGATCTGAGTAACGAGCCGGGGGACCAGGGTGTGGATGCCTCAGCTTAGAGACGGTCCTCTGGGGGGGAGGAAGCAGACTCCTGCAGTGAGAGCACTCTGGCCCCTGGAAACAACAGCGCAGCCAGACCCAACACTACAGCTGGAGTCCACACAGCAACAGGGAAAGGGTCAGGGGGCCTGCGCGTGTACAGTTTTGTTTTCATTAAGAAAAAAATCTCTCGGAAACAGAAGAAACAATTCCGTGTCCAGGGAACTAGAAATTAAAGAATCCTGGAGTAAACCTCTCAGACGTTTAAAAATATATTGTTTTTTTTTTAAATCTTGTACATGAGTGTTAATGCCTTTCTAGACGAAAAAAAAAAAGACATTCAAAACAAGGAGGAAATGGCACTGTAAGCCCTTAATCCCCATTTTCACCCACGGGCTCCAACACGCTGCTGGTTCATGCTCAACAAGCACTAAAATGAAGTTAACAGCACAAAGGCTTTTCAAACTTGATGACCCGCAGGGCACTGCAATCCCGTATCAAAGCAGCACTGTTTGTTAAGTACAGGAAGGGCCCACTCTTAGAGTCTCAACACACCAGTACTTAGTTTCCAAGCCAAGTCAATTTCCTTTTTTTGTTGTTGTTCTAAAACACTGCAATTAAAAAAAAAAATCGCTGTGCAAACAGTAGGATATAGATGCCCAACTGCATGGTGAAGTAACCATAGCAACCTCCATATTGAAGCCAAGGTTGAGGATACAGAGGTTGGCTTCAGACCATTTGGAAGGAATCCTGAGGTCCTCTGGGACAACATGAATGGGATGTACAAAATGATTGCTCCTTTAAATGCTCGAATGCTCGAAAAGAATCGCCACTGTGCAGCGCCAGTCCAATCCCCAATATAATCAATATAATCGTTGCGCAATTAAAATCGTGTTCCAGTTTAGTCTCCTCATATAACAGGCATGGCTTCGAGCGCAGACGCGTGCCTCCTTAAACAGTTAGCTGCTTGAACACTCTTAAAACATGCTGCCAGTGCTTAGCAGAAGTTTGCATTTTTTTCCATATCAGACGTTTCAATACAGTATGCTGCCACATGTCAAAATGTGCAGAAACAAAATAAGAAATAACTGCTAAATATCAGATCTACCATGTCTACTTTCACCAGAGTTTCTGTACAGAACAGCCGTCTTCCTTACTTAAAAAGAGCTGCCTTTAAATGCCACTTATGTCAATACCTACTGTAAATTCATAATAAAAATCGTAATTCCTACAAACTGTGCCTCCTGGTACTATGAAGTACACAGATGGCTCAAAATTAGTTTAATTTGTAGGTGTACTGGAGAGCAGATACACAAAACAGGATACAGGTGCACAGAAATGAATATAATGAAGACTTATGGTGAAAAAACCCCAAGGAGAAGTGTCAGTCAGCTCTAAAGCCACTTCATACAATGGTGAGATGAGATACAACTACTTTGTACAGAAATGGACAGATCCACTGCCTTAGGCACAAAATATAATTATAACCCCATCTAGACCATACACATGTACATGGAAGAAAGATTTCTGTAGAACGTAAATTCCACTAACAGACTCCAGCTCAGATACATGTTAATTTCTAAAATTACTATTTTAGCATCGGACTTGAACTTTCAGTCCTTCAGCTCTTAAATCGCCTGAACACCAATCAGTTTCAGTCTCAGGGAGAGAAACCGCTTTTAAAAAAAATCTCGTTTTTGCAATAAAGGTCAAATTACGTTACATGTTATAGAAATAAAAGTTATTCATACGAACAAAGAAGGGGAGATAAAAGCTTGATGCCACCTTGATGCCGGTGTCTGTTAAGGGAAGCCTGGATTTTTCCCCACAGACTGCAGTGCTACAGAAACCATACTTTGGTGGCGTTTTTCACCTCAAATAAGATATAATTCACAAAATCTAAAACAGAATATTGCACCACCATTCAACGCGAATGGAACGCCTAAAGTTGTGGCAAAACCCAGTTTTGCCGAAATAACCTGTGAAAACTTTTTGGCGTAAAGCAAACTGTTCATTTTGGATCCGAGGGGTGAACAAATGGGAAAAAAACAGCGGCTCGATTTGTGAAAGGAAACGGCGCCCGTCGTATTCTCAGAAAAAGCTGCAAATTCGGTCGACACATTCTGGGTGGCAAATTACAGTTTTAATCTCTAACCTGCGACTTTAAGCTGAGTGAAGACGTCTGGGTGCCCGTGAAAACTGTATTACCTTTTAACGATGGTAAGTAAAGCAGTTTTGCCTTTTTTTTTTTAATTTTTTTAAAAAGAACCATATGTGAGGAGTGGGTCCCAGTGTGTCGTCCGGCCACGCTGACAGGTGTAATGCTTGGAAGACTGTGAGATTGAGAGGGGACAGGAGGCGGGGGGTGGTGTCACACAGGCTATTCGGGGAGCTACACATTCTCGAACCCTGCTGTGAATGACATACCTGTCCATAGTTGTCTATTCCAGTAACTAATCTATTGAGATTTAGTAAATCAAAAGCTGTCCTTAACGAATGACCGAGAGTCGTGAGTCCAACTGCCTGCAAGTTCTTCAGCTCACTCATAAACGTTGCATGGTTTTCTTTCCATCCAGCCTGCAAAAAAAAAACAACACATATATATCACATAAATATACACATTTAGGCTCAAGGGGAAATATTGGGCTACACATCTACATCTGAAGTAATTTGAAATGTTACAGCCGTGCAGTGCACATGTCTTGAGAAACTAAGAAAAACAGAAAACACTGAACATAGAAATGTAGACGGCATTTGAAAATGAATCTTTAACAAGTGTTTCTCGCCATTCTCTTGTCATATCCTGGGTCAATGCAGGACTCTGAGCTGCTGCAATAAAGGTTTGTGTCACCTTACACTCCCGTTGTCAGTTCAAAACTTGACATGCAAAATAAGACTCCTCAGAGAGACAGCCAAGATGCCCAAACACCCTCGTTTTCCTTTAATGCAAAGTACCCCTGGCTCCCTCTCCCAATTGGACACTCATCTGTTGGTGTAAATATCACCCACAGTTCATTGCTGTACATTGGAACAAAATGTCGGCCATGTTTTAGTACGGACAGAAACACTCTTCTGAAACATTTTCGAAATAAGTCTCGCTAGTAGCGCCGGGAAGTGCGAAAGGCCGATTCTAGAGCAGGCTATCAAGAAGGATTCAAAACGGGAAAAGACAAAAAAAAAAAAACCAACGACAACTTTTACCTTTATCCCGCTGGGCGCTTCTTCGAAAGACAACAACATGTACCTGTCGCCTCGGCTCGCCGGATCTCGGGATCTGAGCTGTTGAAAAGACAAAAAGATTAAAAGGACAAAAAAAAACAAGGCAACGTCGTTACCTATTGACTTTTACACTAGGAATTCAGGAAAGGAAAGGCGTGCTGGGTGCTGCCACTCCGGGGATCGTTACAGTACCTTCATGAAAGTCTCAACAGCGCCCTTAGCAGTGTCCAGATAGGAAGTACCCAGATGGGTGCGCTGGTTCATGGAAGCGGACGTGTCTATCAGGAAAAGTAGAACGGGCATTGTGTAGGTGATGACACGTACGGCATGGACTTACTGTCGGCACATGCTGCCACATTTAAAGGAGGAAAAAAAAAAATCTTTTTTGGTCGCCGCCCGCCCGCTGCTTCGGTAGTTATGAAATCCTACACACTGTTTGAAGAGTGTCGAGAACAGTGACTGTTGAGAACCCCTTAATTATTTTAAAGATACCTCTGACCCTGGGGTGGGGAGGGGGGGAAGTTATAGATTTGCAAGGGACAGTTGTTGTTGTTGTTGTTGTTGTTGGTGGTCTTTTTTTTTTTACGTCTATTAAGTTTTCAGGGAAAAAAAAAATGAAACTACACAGCGCCACCCCCTGCCCGCCGCCTCACTTTCCCTCCAGCTCTCCCAGTACTGAAGTCGCTCCGTCTGGCTCCCTGGATTTAACTCCAGCTCGAGACGTGGCGCCGCCTCCGAAGCGGCGTCTGGGGGGACCACGTGCCCGCCAGGGCGGCTTCTGATTGGCTGGCGGGCGTCCCGGAATTAACATATCTAAATGAGGGGGGGGGAGGGGGGTGAGATTGGTCCTGCGTTCTGCGCATGCGCCAACCTAAGGCGACTGGAATGTGTTAAAAAAAAAGTCGCTGACTGGCGCATGAGGTCTCTCTTTTGTGCAATGGTTTCACTCGTGCTGTAAGACGAATTCTCTTGTGAAGTTATGTTTCTGTTTCAGTGTGGCTGGTGGTGGGGGGGTGCACGGTGTTTTAATTCTCACCTGCAACGGTTTCTTTGCCGGGTGACCCACTGCCTAGTTGTGGCAAAGCGGTGGAAAAAAAACGGAATTTACAGTATGAGGACAGAATGGTAAACGTTTTTATTTCTGTCGATCTAAAGTCGGATTTGAGAGCGTTTCATTCAACGTCTGTGCAGGGCGCCGGTGGTGATCCTAAAGGCAAGGACATGAAGCATTAACAAAACCGTTTTTGTAAAAAAAAATCCTTTTATAGCATGCGTTATGTTCTACATACAGCGCCTATAGGAACATCACCATGTATAGCATTCTCGTTATCTTGTAACACGTGGCTTCATGTGACTACAGCCAAGGCCTGTGTCATAAAGTACAGTGTGCTGCTCAAGTCAAAATCCTTTGCATTTGTGCTGTCTCACCTCAGTTCACCGAACTGTCCGGTCTCCTACCTGAAATCTGTAGGAATTCCAGAACTTGAGCTCCGCCAGCAAAATAAACAGGAAAAAAAAGGTGGGTTTCTCTCACCCAGTGGTCTAGTTAGTATAAGTGACTGTGAGCTGTGTCTCTGAACCAGACAGCTGCCTCTCAGTGGATCCAGCACCTTTTACTGCTGTGAAGACAGTCCTACATCGGGAGTGCGCGAGCTTATTATTTCACTCCAGTCTCACAAACTGGCATCATTTTCTTCTCATTGCATTAAAAATGACGATAAAGATGGGCAACCTTATCCTTAGGGTGACCAGCTTTTGTAAGCAGTGGTTTACACTTGCTTTCAATTGCCATTCCAGTTGTTCGGCACCAGTACAAGACTGTGTATCTCTGTCTGGTCCAAGGAGTTCATCCTTGCAGAACCAGCTTGGCAATGCTTCTGACCATGACTTATGTGTTACATAATATGCTGGCTTATCTAGTACACATTACTGAACAAGAGGAAAATAACAAACACTATACTCATTGCTTCCAAATTCCACTGCAAACCACTGGGAGTTTTGCTTAGCGTTGTTTGTGGTGACTGTGACTCCTCTGTAGCTCGTCACAACACAATCGGAGAGCCCAGATCTTTCCCGCGTGACTCACTGCAGCCTGGGCTGTCATTTCCCCTGCTTGTTTTAGTTTTCGTGCTTCAATAGGTATTTGGCTTTTTTTTGGTTAACATCCCTCTTCGTCTTTTTCTTCAGACTGATATACTTGACTTGTCGGTTTTTCCAGTTTGTTGGATAGCCGTTTGCTGTTTGCATTCCAGCTTCTTGTCATTTTGCTGTTTGCATTCCAGTTTCTTGTCATTCGAAGCAGGAAGGCGAAAGGAAGAGACGCTGCCGAGAAGCTGCCCCGAAGTTCGATGTGTTGGGGGGGGGCTGGGTGAATCGCACCACAGTCAACATCTGAAAGCCTAGTGGTAGCAGGGTCCTGAGTAATACTGCTCATATCCCCATCACACCAATGATCTCTCCAGAAGATCTTCCTATGTGTTTTTAATTAATTAGGACAAAAATAACCATCTTAGCAGAGGAAACCAAGACAGACAGTACAACACCCATATAACGATCAGTCAACATAAAAATTCCACCAGATCAAACAGACTTGTTGGTAGAAATCGAGTGGGGAGCTGCATCATTGTGCAGTGGGTGTAAAGGAGCAAGTAAGGAGTAATTCCACGCTGAAATGTAGAAAGTAAAAAAGCACAACCATCCAGCTGTTGAGCCATCTTCAGGTGACCCAAGCCACCTTGTGTTTCGTGTTTGGGAATTAAACTCTCTGTGTTTTCAAACAGACACGTTGTTTTTAGGAAACAAGTTGCAAAGCTTTTTTTTTTCTAGTCCACTCCCTGGATCAAGATCAAGGGCCCCTGAGCAAGGCCCTTCACCCCAGCTGCTCCAGGGGTGCTGTATTAAATGGCTGACCCTGTGCTCTGACCCCCAAGCTTCTCTCTCCCTGTCTGTGTGTCTCATGGAGAGCAAGCTGGGGTATGTGAAAAGACAGATTCCTAATGCGAGAAATTGTATAGGGCTAATAAAGTGATCTGATCTCTTTGTAGTAAGGAGACAGCTAACCTCTGTTGAAGTGGGAACAATAATTTTGGCTACCCATGATGATTGATTTCCCTATCAGAAATGTGAAATTAGGAATAAATACAGTATATACTGTCTTGCATTGTTGTCACAAATACTGCAGTATAGAGTTTCCATTATATTGAGTATATGATTACTCAGTTAACTCCATGTAGTGATGGCAGTGACATCACTGCATGGTATGGCAATACTGTTAACTGTTATTAGGCAGCGGAGCACTTTTAGCAACAGACTGCCCCAGCTACGGTGTTCAAGGGAACGTTTCTGCAGGTCTTTCCTCCCGGCGGCTGTCATTTGCTCGTCTATGGACAGCAAGTTGCACCATTGTACTTTTTTTAGACACTCAATCTGTATATACCTTTGCACATTTTGCACATATTTTATTGTTTTTACAATGCACACACCTATGTTTTTATTTTATATTTATTTTGTATTACTGTATGTATTTTAATTTTTTGTCTATTCTGATGTCTGTTTTTGCTTGTCTTGGGCTGGGCTGCTGTAACACATCAATTTCCCTTTGGGATATAAAGTCTTATCTATCTACTATCATGCATGACAAAGATGGTCTACAAAGGGTTGTGGCAACAACACAAGAGTATTGCAGGACATGACTCGACATCAATCAAAGAGATTCCCTCCATCCGCTGTCGCAATAAAGCCCCATCCATCATTCAGGACCCCAGCCATCCCGGCCACAAACTGTTCTCCCCCCTGCGCTCTGGCAAACAGTACTGTGCCATTAAAGCACAGACCACTAGGCTTAAGAACAGCTTCTACCCCACTGCAGTGAGCATCACAAACAGCTAACTGTGCAATGCCTCCGAATTCAATGCATTTCTGCGCTCTGCAGTTTTGACTTGGCTACCACATATTTATTGTTCTGTTTGTTTGTACATACTGGCATTTTTGATAATTTACTGTTTTGTCATGTTCTGTCTACATTGTGAGGTTTCTGTCTGTCGTACTGTGTTATCTGCTGTACTTGCATGTCCTGAGAGGACAACACGAAGATGAATCCCATTCTACATGTACACATGCCAAATAAACTCCTCTGTCTGTCTAAAGTCTGCATAGTGAAGTCTCACAGTGGCAGCATGTAGAATTAACACTGCCATCCATTCGTCCATTCATCTTCATCCAACACAGGGTCACGGGGGGTCAGAGCCTAACCTTCCAATGGGCACAAGGCAGGACACGACTTAGACAGGGAGGCAGTCCATACAGGGCACACACTCACACACACACACACACACACACACACACACACACACTCACATTATTCACGCACAACCCCATAACTCAGAGGTGCAAATTCAAGTGGACAGCATGTCATTAGACTGTGGAAGGAAACCAGAGCGCTTGGAGAGACCCCACACAACCACAAGAGGGAAGGCTTGCTCTTGGCATGCCTGCAGACCAGGAGGACCTGCTGTATGAGTCATGTTGGCTGCTGTATGTGGTGGTGGTGGTGCAGTTCTGCGGAGCTCTGCAGTGAGGGGATGACGACAGGAGGCCTGTGCAGAGCCAGCTGGTAGTGTTGGCCTTTGACTCAAAGTCAATAGTGGGTCGACTCACAGAAGCAGGTAGAAAATTACCGTACACCCTGTGGGGCCCTCACACTGGTCAGTTTGCTTGGCTGTAGATAAAGACATCTTGTTTCCTGACTGTCTGACACAACTGCACGTCAGCCAGTAGTACCAGTAGGAAATAATGTTATGTATATCTATAAAATTACATTATAAAAACGTTATTTACTTGCTATTCCCTACCTAATTTCTATCTTAGAATTTTCTCCTACTGTTCTCCATCTACAGCCTCACCCTGGGTCCTCCAGTCTTTCCCCATGACTTTTTAGATCATTTTTATGCTAAAGGAGCTCAAATCTTACTCTCATTCAGTCCCAGGGGGTGCTGTCTACTCTCCCAGCACCACAGGGGGGAGTTTGTATATTCTCTCCGTCTTCACGTGGGTTTCCTCAAACTGGTAGGTTAATTGGCTTCTGGGAAGATACTTCCGTGTGTGCGTATGTGCGTGTGTGTGACTAGAGTCCCATCCAGGGTGTACCCTGCCTTGCGCCCATTGCTTGCTGGAATAGGCTCTGTCTCCCCCCCAGACCCTGAATTTGAAGAAGCAGTCAGAAAATGGCTGGATGCGTCAGCCATCACCCTACCCCCCTCCTCCTCCTCTTCCAGGAACCTCAGTGTCCCTCTTGACCTCTCGGCTCCTCCCATTTCCTACTCCCTGCGGGTGTTTTTTATCCCTGGTATGAGCTGTTCAGAGACCTCCCCACAGCTCCTCGTTAGTATAGTGGTGAGTATCCCCGCCTGTCACGCGGGAGACCGGGGTTCGATTCCCCGACGGGGAGAGGGGTTGCTTTTTTAAAAATTATAAAATAAGAGCGAAACTCATACCAACGGCAGTAAAATGGACTCACACCTAAATTAAACTACAAATCTTACGCACTTTAAATACACGATGGGGGGAAGTCCAGTAGATTCCCATGCCACGCTCGCACCAGGCCTGTGCTCTGAGTCCATCGCTTCCAACGCTATCTACCCACTCCGCGTCCTCCGCAACTTTCGCCTTCCGTGTTTCTCATTCCTCGTTTTTCTCATGCCACTGCCTTATTCCAGTGCCTTAACTGGCTCCCGCATCCTAATCGCAACCCCACCGCTGTCCCACCCGTCTCTGTCTAACGCCAGGCCCCGACCTCTCCTTCCACCGCCTCTCCCACACTCCGCGCCTCCTCTCCCTCCAGACCTTTCCGTACAAGCCCTCGGTGGCGGAGTGGGATAGCATTATCATCCCCCGACATCAGAACTGCTCCGTCCCTGACTGACCTGCCTTTGGCAGCGGCTCAGGGTTCATCTGTGACAGCACACGCGATGCCTCGGCTCCAAGAGGCGTCCTTTGATAACCCGTAACACTGTGGCGCTCTCGTGTTTTTAACGCTCACATAGGCAATGTAAGCTGCTATTTACACCCCCGTGAATAAATGATCAGAAAGCCTCTTATAAATATTATTAGGGGCTGAAGCAGTTGGTTATGTCGTAGGCACAGGATTTAAGGCAGGGACTAGACTAGTACCACACATCCTGGACCGGACTTTCGTCCATCTCGGGGCACGCACAGACATACCCACCAGCAGACAGGGATAATTAGAGATCCCAGTTGACCTGACAAGCATGTCCTTGGAAAGCGGGGGATCTATTTTCACAAACGCGGAGAGAACACGCAAACTCCACACAGAATGTGCTCATTGGACGTATTCACTTTCCATGCACTAAGTTACAGGGGGTGCTCACGCTGCATTCCTTATCCCGACTCCACGTTAGGTTAGGTGCACCGATTCTGTACTGACGGCAGTACTGGCTCTTCCAGATCGGGGCAGCCTTTGTACGGTTTCATAAATTGTTTTATGACCCTTTGGCTTGGCCGATCGCCTCTTTTACTTACACTTCAGGTCAATTTGCTGTATTTGCCATAGATACGGTTATCTAAGCAAATAAAGCTATTTACAAAAAAAAAAGCTTGATGCAGTTTATTGGGAGGAAAAAAAAAGCTGTCCTGCCTTTTTAAGAGCCGGCTGTGATGTCGGTATGCCGAGTGCGCAGCCTCACACGGTATTTTCTGTGGAATGATCTATGAAGATGGACGCAGAGAGTACTCTAGTCAGCTGACAAGCAGCATCATTGACCGTCCGCCTGCACCGCACTGTGTACAAAGAATTAAGGTTTCAGACGAGGTCGGGCAGGTGTGTTATGCCACCCAGGGAAAAACGGCTGAAGGGACGATTGCATCTCTATGGCGGCGGAAATCCACCCCAAACCTCTGACCCGCAAACCCGTTCTCCTCAACAAGATCGAGGCATCGCAAGACGTCGTGAACGCCGCCGTGATCATCCCCAAGGAGGACGGGGTCATCAGCGTCTCGGAGGACAGGTAAGACAGTCAGAGCCGCTGGACAAACGTGTGATCGCACACGAGAGCAGGAGCTGAGACGACTGTACTGTGCGTTAAGGAAGTCGTGGTTCATAGGAATGCCGCTTATCACGACACTCAATGCCTTTATAATTCTAGTGTAAAATGTTGATCGTATACTTGGAGTAAGAGCAAGGGAGACCGCTTTGCGTTTGATTAACTTAAGATCCCGGAGCTTTCGGTCGTGATTAAGCTTACGATTGCCATTTTATGTGACCTCAAATAATTTATGCATTTAAGAATATCAAGGGCTGATCTCGAAGCCTCCGTAGAAACGTAGTTTCCTTTTATGACAGCTAAAAAAAAATCCGACATGACTGTAGTGTGCCAGCTGCCCGACAGGCTCCGAGGAGCTGCGTTAGAGACTGCTCCGGTTCCAATGCGCTTAGCTATGCAGGAGTCAAGTTCCAGCACGCAGCCACAGCGCGCTAACCTTGCCGCCGACACGAAAGTGTGCCAACTATACATTAGCTGGTTAATTTCATTTTCGGCTGAGCTCTTACTGACCCATTATGGGCTGCTTTAAGATTAGGATCGATGGGGCATTATTTCGTGTGGGAGAGCTGAAATCGAAAGTAGTGTCTAACCTAAAAAAAAAAAAGTAAAGCCCAGCTTCTCTTCCAGTGGTATTTGTGGTGTTTAATCAGCGCTTCGTGTGTTAAGTCATGTACAGTGTGTGTACTATAATGATTCCCAGTGCAGGGTCTTGACAGTGCACTCATGATAGGACTTCATTAGTTCATTAGGGAAACATCACATGGCGTCGCCACTGGGCCCAGAAAGCTGTCTGTGGACTGTAACTTTTGTGTTCATGTTGGCATTTTGTGCTCACAGTAGCCATATAGGAAAATGTCTGGCTTTACATTTAAAATACAAATTATTGCACAGAAGATAATATGTAATGGAGGTAGTACAGGCAGTGGACGAAAAGAAATGGAAACGCCAGAGTGAACGAGGGACACCAGATATATTGGAAGCAAGGGCTTCTGCACAGGTGTGGCTCCCGTATTCGTTAATCCGAAACATCCCAGCACGCTTAGGGTTATAAATAAATCTGTTGGACAGGCTCGACTGCCGATAATCATGGCTGCAGGAGGAGATCTCAGGGACTTTGAAAGAGGGGTGACTGTTAAGGTGTCCGGGTGTCCAGGACAGCTCATCCTGCTGATGTCTCACAAGCAGTGTGTCCAAGGTGGGGTCAGCATGGGACTGCCGGGCCCCACCAGCCCTGGAAGTATGTGCGCTAGGATTGTGATACCCTTGGCTTTTTCTCAAGCTCCTTCATTATCACAGCTCCCCATCGCTGCATGCATCCGATCCAAACCCCGCATCTGAAATGCAGGGGCAGAACAACAAGTGAACAAACTACAAAACCCGGTCCGCACAGTGTACCCACCGTCCATCACACCTGGGAGCACACGTTCAAGAATACACTGGTGAAAGAGCACAGGCTGTGGTCTACCGACCACTGGAGAAATGTGATGTGCTCAGGCGAATCATCTTTCACCGTGATCTTGACAAAACTGGCTGAGCACACCTGTGGCGCTTGCTTCAGGAGCTCTGCCGCTGGGTCTGTCGTTTTGGTGGGAACGTGTTGCTGGCATTGTTTGGGTGTGCTTGTTCTCTAAGAAGGCAAGGGCAGGTCTTCACCCCATGATGCATCATTTCCTTCGCCTAGGAGGAGTGTCTTCCAGAACGACAGCGTCTCCCTTCACAGAGCGCGTGCGATCACCCAGTGGTTGGATGAGCTGGACACTGATGTTATGCCTGTCATGGCCTCCTCAGTCTCCAGAGTGTTTACAGGGCGTTCTGTAATGATGCCTGAGACAACATTTTTCACCTCCACTTTGCTTTGTTTTCAGGACCATCCGAGTATGGCTGAAGAGGGACAGTGGCCAGTACTGGCCTAGTATCTTTCATTCTATGCCATGTAAGTGCGCTGTTACTCACTGCTGGTTTCCTTGTACCAGGGAGCTGTGCTCTGTGCTCTGTGCTCTGTGCTCTGTGCTCTGTGCTCTGTGCTCTGTGCTCTGTGCTCTGTGCTCTGCGCTCTGCGCTCTGCTGTGTTCTGCTGTGCTCTGCTTTGCTCTGCTCTGTGCTCTGCTGTGTTCTACTGTGCTTTGCTCTGGTGTGCTCTGCTGTGCTCTGTGCTCTAAAGTGCTGTGTTCTGCTGTACTCTGTGCTCTACAGTGCTGCGCTCAGGTGTACTCTGCTGTGCTCTGTGCTCTACAGTGCTGTGTTCTGCTGTGCTCTGTGCTCTGCTGTGTTCTGCTGTACTCTGTGATCTGCTGTGCTCAGGTGTTCTCTGCTTTGCGCACGTGCCTGTTGTTCATTCTGTGTTCCTCCTGGTGCTTTGGTGGTGTTGCAGCATTTTGCAGAGCAGACAGATGACTGGTTTTCATAAAGCTCTTCTTCAGCACTCTTGAATGAAAAAAGGAATGAAAAATGAAAACCAGCCTTAGTGTCACAGATTTAAAAAGAAACTTTGACACACGCCAGGTTTGCTCTTTAATCGGTGTTAGGAAGATTAAACCCTTTTACAGCTTGTCTGGATTGCTTTGAAAGGTGGTGTAAATAGCAAGGCGGTAAATGTTTTATGAATATGGCCAGGAACGGAAACAGACACCCTGCTTAGCTTTGCTACTTTTGCTACTTTACTAAAATTTAATAGCAGAAGTAACAGTGTAGTTCCTGCCTAAATAAGGCTGAAGGTTAAATGTTTTTTGCAGAATTTCTGAGCATTTCAAGTTACTAAATAGCACTTACTAAAAAACGTCAGCCTCCTCTTTCACATTACCTGGACTCAGCATTTCTTAAGGACAAAGGGATATGAAACTATTGCCTGTCCTGATCGTGAAGATATAGTATTGGACTGCGCTTTGCTCTAATTCCCAAGGTGCTTCTGGTGATGATCTCTGGATTGTGCTTCAGTTTTATTTTCAAGGGATTTCTGTCTGTGAGTGTAGAACTGTATAGGAGTGGTACTGTTTGTACAGACTCATTCTAATTGTCTGGTTGACTACTTAGTATTTGAACAGGTAAAGGTTTATTCCATGCTGAAAGATGGAAAAAAAGGAACACTATGTTTTGGCTGTGGAGCCTTCAAAATGTTTCTTTTCTTGGCCTTTCAGCATAAAATACACCTTTACCTGTTCATTTGCAGTCTACACACACTGACACAGCTCCCTTCTTAAACATACTTAGTATTTGTTCCGAGTCAAAGTATGTATATTATTCACCAGCACATATTGTAATTAATTACACATTTAACACATTAATTAACAGTTCAACTGATTGTTTTGATATATTATCTATTGCACGGCATCAACCAGTATTTATACTGTACATTCGGGGCAGTCAAGTGTTAGCGCTCATCAATATGCAAGTAAGTTTTCAGTAGACCTTACTGATGCTTTTCTATGGGGAGTTCCATTGATATGCAGCAGTAAAAAGACAATATATTTCAAAATCAAATGCAATATTCTGCAATGTGAGTGATCCCTCCTGGTCCTGCAGTGCCACAATACAGCAGGTCCCCTGTAAATCACCATTTTGTAGCAACCTGGTTTACATGTAAGTTTGGATCAATTTAGTAAATTTATTGTAAATTAACATTAAGCAAAGTAGTTTTCCCCCCGGCCTTTACCAATCATGGCCTCCTAATAATCCCCTTCTGTGAATTGGCTTCATCACTCTGCTCTCCTCCCCACCGAGAGCTGGTGTGTGGGGAGCGAACTGGCGCATCATCCAGGTGGGGCTGCACATTGGTGGTGGTAGTGGGATTCCCCATTACCTGTAAAGTGCTTTGAGTGGAGTGTCCAGAAAAGAGCTATATAAGTGTAAAATTATTATTATTATTATTATTATTATTATTATTATTATTACGATGTTAAGACTGGTCATGTAAGGCTGGTGCTGAGCTAGTGGCTTTTGGGATTTTCACTTTCATTTTGCATGATCATGTCTATTCATAATGAAGAAATCTACTTCTTAAAATGACCACCCATCTGTGGTGTAACAACGTAAGGATGAGCTCTAGGAACTGTGGGGACTCCAGGAGAACGGCCATCCCGTTCATTACAGCGCAAAGTGCTTTCGAAATTCACCATTAAAATGAGAATTATGACCATTATTTTTAAAGTATATCCGTTACATGAACAGTTCTTTGTGTGGCTGACTCCTACTGTTCTCTTTTCTTAGTCTTTAACAGAAATCTGAGCAGTGCAGTAAGTGCTGTGCACTTGAACATAGTCTTTAATGTCTTATTTTTAAGTATCCTGTTGTACTGGGGTATTTTAAACAACATAGTGGTGTGAATGGAGGTAGAGGGAACATGGGCCTTGACTTTCTCTTGTTGCTCTTTTGCCTCTTCTTCCAGCTCCCTGTTCCTGCATGTCTTTTAACCCTGAGACGAGGCGCCTGTCTGTTGGAATGGACAACGGCTTGGTTTCTGTAAGTGATGTGTCGGGAGTTCCTTCACTGCCCACAGTGAGGGTATTGAGAGGAGGCCAGAAGGAACCTGTACCCCCTCAGAGCAGCCCCTAATGTTATTCACCTACGCCAGTGTTGGGGGAAAGTCTTCATCAGAGGAGCAGGACACAGTCTTGTGCAGATTCAGTTTTATTGAGCTCAATAATGACAACAACCCACAGTGGGTCTGCCCCACAGAACAGACACACTGCAAGGGTTTCCCAGCTCTTATATACAGTCAGAAAGAAGTCTGTTTCACAATCTGAGTGCTTGTCCTGTTCTTTGATATGTAATTACTGCTTGTACTACTCTGTCTTGCTCAAGGTTCTGTCCTTTGATATGCAGCAGACATTGGTCTGCTTTGTCCTGTTTGTGGGTGTTGTTCCTGTCTTTTATTGTGTAGCGTTAAGCCACTGGGGATGCTAAAGCAAGTCAGCTTTATGGCATCTTAGCATAACTTTTGTTGAAGGCGAAATTAACAGACCCCAGCAACACCTCTAACAATGTGCTTAAGTGCTGATATTGCAATTGCAATAAGTAAGATATATACATGTCCCACGTCACCAGTAAGCTGTAGAGGATGTAAAAAGGTTAGGTTCATGGTTCTTAATTGTACTAAAGATAGTGAAAGCATAAGCACTTAACTAATCTTTCATGAGTTAATTAAAAAACAAATATGCTCTCTCAGATGTGGAATCTACAAGTTGAATGATGCTACTGTAGAAAGGTTTTAACAGGTTTAAAGAGACATTTGAAGAGAACTGCTAACTTACGCACTCCAAATTAGCCTAATAGGAGCACTTACTTAGTAATCTCACAGGAAGCCCAAAACTGTACTTTAATCCTAGGAAGGCTTGATTGTAATATCACACCCATTGATCGAGCTGTGTCAGTGAAGCTGGGCTTCTCATTTCCTTCAGCAGAGACGTCATTATGACATATATTTTATTTCTCATCTCAACAGACATTACTATAACTCATAGTATAAAGATAAGTTACAACATTCTTAAGATGATAACGTGACAAGACAAGGGCATTTTTTAAGATAAGTATGGAAAATGTGTAGATTTGAAGAATGCTTGTTTTTTCTTTCACTGCTTGATAGCTTTTGGTTTTACATCTCTTCCAACCTGTGTTAGCATTTGTCAGGCTACCTCGGTTCTAAAATGTGATTTTCCTTTCCTCAGGAATTTCTTCTTTCTGAAGATTATAACAAGATGACCCCTGCTCGGAGCTACCAGGGTGAGACAGGATGTGTTGGTTTATATAACTAATTTCTGCAAGTTTTCCCAGTGGAATGGTAGCAACAATACAGATGAGTTTGATTATTCAATGAAAATGCTATTTTCCCCTCCACAGAGATACTTGTGTTCTCACTTATTTTGGGGATTTGTCTGCTAGTTGGTTGCAGACGGACTTTGCCTGTAACACACGCGTGGTCATCCTTGGGCTCGAAGAGCCGCAGTCCAGCAGGTCTGATGAGTCGCCTTTAAATCTTTAAAGACTTGGGACCCATGCGATTTCTCATCAATGCGAAACAATTAATTGAATCGATTCAATCAGGAATGACCAACTATGCTCCACGAGAGCCGAAGGTTCTCTTTTTTTCCCTTTTAAAATAACTTCCAAACTACTTCACCTTGCAAATCACCTGCGTAGGTGATTAAAAGTGAAGTGTCCCAGGTGTGTGTGGCTGATGAGGATTTAAGGATGACCTCTAAAACATGTTGGATTGTGACTCTTTAGGACCAGGCTTGGCCACCCTTGATATAACATAACAAAGAAATAACCTTCAATAGCTAATTATGAGAAGTTTACAAATGACCAGGCAAGCTGAGGAATTAAATTTGTCCTGCAGTGTCTAGTTCTACTGTGTGCAGCGGGGATGAGCTTCTCTTGTCTTTTTCCTGGTTTCCCAGGACAGGGCGTCGGGTTACTGTGAAGCGGACATGCTCCTCTTGTGCTTTTCCTTGTTTTCTGTGAAACGGATGTGCTTCCCTGTCCTTTTTTCCTGTTTTCCCCGTGACATGGCGTTTGTGTTCCACAGCTCACCAGGGCAGAGTGACGGTGGTGCTGTTTGTGCTGGAGATGGAGTGGGTGCTGAGCACCGGGCAGGACAAGAACTTCACCTGGCACTGCTCGGAGAGCGGGCAGAGGCTGGGCGGGTACCGCACCCCCGCCTGGGTGTCTGGCCTTCAGTATCTTTCTGCTGCGGAGCTGCAGAGGCATGAGCCGCTGTGTAGCGCTCCTGTGTGAGTCTGTATGACGAGGTTGTTGATGTACTGGGGTCATTTTTAATGATTTATAGTATTTCATGCGTACATGCCTCCTGGAGTGTTGGGTAAAAAACAAATGGGAATCCCAGTTTTGCAGTTATCAGACGCTGCTTAATACATAACAACCAGGCAGCTTGCAGAAGAGGGAAGTGGTGATAACAGCAACCAGCAGAGAGTGGGAGAATTGCAGCCTGTGAGATAACAGCCCAGGCACTGTTATTCACTCCAGGACTAAGCTAATGGTACTATGATATAGTGGTCTTAGTCATGGACCTGAGACCTTCATATCATAAATAAGTGACCACTGGCCCTTGATTCGTCCTTAAAGTAAAATGGCACGCATATGAGCCTTGCTACTCCTTTCGTGATTTATTTGTGCTGATGGATTGAACCAGGATCGAGACACAAATCTAGAGTCCTTAGTCTACACCTGAGTCCTTAACCAGAGCTCCCCAGGTTTGATGTGGAGACGAGACATGCCTTCGTGGGCGATCACTCGGGCCAGGTGACCATCCTGAAACTGGAGCAGGACAGCTGCAGCCTTGTCACCACATTTAAAGGGCACACAGGTCTGTATCAGTTTCGTCATCTTTATTGACACCTTGTCAGACACAATTACAAGAGCAGTTATTTATTGTCAGTGATGCTTGTATAGTACATTAACCCTATTCACATTTCTAGGCTTGTATCTGATTTGCTTTTGCAAACATTTGGCAAAAGTCATTTGTTTATACATTTCTCACTCCCTTCAAGTTGATGTCAGGCATTTGCTTTACATAGCATCTTGCCAGAGATTTTGTTGAGTAATTATTTGTATATTTAAATTTAAGCAAATGTTATTCTGGAAGTGAATATATCTGTCCTGTTCTAGGCAGAGCAAGCAAATACATTAAAACAATAATATTATATATATAATATATAATTATAACAATAATAATAGCAGCTTCTTTCAGTTATATGGCACTTCTCAGGTTCTCAGTGCACTTTACACATACTGTAGGTGACTCACTTTATCCTTTGTTTATCCTTTGTTGAAATGTGTCATTCCTAATAGTTTTCATTTTTAAATTTGTATAACCATCATTTATCTCTGTTTTACTCAGAGTCATGGTCAAGAGTTAAGCTAAATTTGTCTATCACAGCCCCAGAGAATCATGATCAGGTTAGCGTCACCTGCTGCTGCCCCAGAGAATCATGGTCAGGTTAGAGACACCTGCTGCTGCCCCAGAGAATCATGGTCAGGTTAGACTCACCTGCTGTTGCCCCAGAGAATCATGCTCAGGTTAGCGTCACCTACTGCTGCCCCAGAGAATCATGCTCAGGTTAGCGTCACCTACTGCTGCCCCAGAGAATCATGGTCAAGTTAGCTTCACCTACTGCTGCCCCAGAGAATTGTGGTCAGACAATTGTTGCCTTGACAGACCTCGAGTTGTGCCGTTTATCCGAGTCAGTCAGGAGGGGAGTCCTGCTTCCGTTCGGGGGTGACCAGTCTTGTCTTGCCTCTCCAGGCAGTGTGACAGCTGTGTGTTGGGACCCAGTTCAGCGTGTCCTCTTCTCGGGGAGCTCGGACCATTCTATCATTATGTGGGATATAGGAGGCAGAAAAGGAACAGCCATTGAACTGCAGGGTCACAAGTAAGTGCTGAAAGATTTCCCTCTATTTTATAGACAGGAGACAAATATGTCCCCTTGCCCTGCCAGACAGATAGCCTGACCTTACAGGGCTAAAAACATGTTTTGCTTAACCCCTTTCCCTAAGGTAGATTGCTGGGCAAAGAAAGGGTTTTCAGCTATGACTGCTAAATAACAGCTTGTTTCAGCTCTGCTGTACGAAGTAGGTTATCATCAGTGTTTCTGAATCGAGGACAAAATCATTTCAGTTTTTTCCCTTACTGAAAAATGGTCTATGTACCATGTAACCCTTTCCCGCACAAGGGAATTTAAATGCTGTTTACTTTGAAAGTACAAGTGGAGTACAGGTAGAGCATCAGTTTACAGCAATCGCCAGCTCTGGGGTAGACCACTTCTATTGGAGTTGGATATGTTAACGCGTCCTGTCCATTCAATAACTCTGCTGCGGATGCAAGATCCTAATGGTTTATGGAGGAAGGGGGGATCCACCATCCTTGTCCTTAATGTCCAGACAGTCATACCTCAAACCAAGAGGGGTACGGCCACATACATGTATCAGTAAGGGCTCTTTCTGCAATCACATACGAGTGCTTGCCTGTGTCATCTGTCGTCTTACTTAGACATGTCCAGGAAAGAGCCCTAGGCTTTATTACAGTCAAACTGCATTCCTTTAGAAACACACACTAGGTGAAAGTAAACAACAGGAGGCTGGCAGTGACAGCAGCCATCTGTGCAGCGTGCCAGAAGGAAGGCAAGTTTAAGTCAGACTTCCTCTGCTGTTGACATACTGTCAAATCTGCTCTTTCCTTCCGAAATGCAGGCCTGTTTTACATACAGGGGGTCCCCATCTAACGTCCTTAATGGGGACTGTAAAACGGCGATGTTAAGCCAGTCGATATTGAGGGGGAATACTGGAATTAGGCATTAATGGGACTGGGAGCACATGTAATAAATGTTCCCTGGGGGTTGTTAAATGCAACTTATTTCTCCATAAGAATCAATGTATTTCAACAGTAATAGGGACCGGGACATGGAGACGTACTGTAAGCCTACAGAAGGGTAGATTCACGTATAAACAGAATCTTTGTTTGCACGTGAGCAGCTGAGCACGAGAGTGAGATGCTGGACACGCACACCGTGGCGTACTGTATCGTGTACTGTACATACTGTACACACAAAAGGTGAAAGCAACACACAGCAAAATGCTTTTAACTTCAACTTCTGTGTACACTGTAATATTACAGAAAGTTAAGTTACTGTAAATACTGTACATATCATAAATAAGGACATCTAATACTGTGAAAAATAAAGGACTTTATCTACTGTAGCAACTCCATTTTAACTTATCTAGTGATATAGTCTGTTAGTTTTTCTCGATGTTTCTCTGAACGTCTTCGCTGGGGCGCTTTGCGTTCAGGAGATGTAAAGTCAGGGCATAGGAAAGACATAAAAACTATGTTACAAATAGGGGGTTATGAAAATGGGGAAAATCAGGAAATGAGCCAAGAGGATAAATCAATAAATAAAATAATCATAACACCTAACTTTTCCAAGAATGTACCTGAGCGACCAGTGTAGATAGAGGCATGTGAATTCTTTGTTCTCTGGCACAGCTTTGGTGAAAAGAGTAATAATTCAGACCCATTTGGTTATATAAATATTTATTAAAAATGACAGTCCACACACTTAACCACACACAACATAAACACACAACATATGTTGCGCTAAATTTACAAACAAGGTGCCCCAGAGGCCTAACGTCCCAACCACCCAGAAAAATCCCAGACTTACCAAGTATTCAAGCTCTTACATACTGCCTACAAAAGCCAAAATAAGAGATGAGGTGCCTTCTAAACTAAAGAAAATCCAACCTGAGGTAAAATCTCTCTCACTGTAAACCTGGATGTCACTAAATGAAATGTAACCTACCTCCCTACTCTAAAAACTCACCCACTAACCAGGAGAGGCCGTTTTTATCTGAGGGCTTTTTTTACACAGGAAATCAGTGTTTCCTGAAAACCCCAGAATAGCAAACTCTCTTAACCAGGTTCAAAGACTTGGCTCCAGTCTGGTCTTGCCAGGTGATCTGGAACAAGGATCCCCATCCGCCTCTTTCTGAGCTGTTTTTCTGGACTGTTGATCGACACTTAATCTTTTACCCAGAACCTAATTAACCAAGGCTAACCCAAGGTAAACTTTAAGATTGCTTTGATCACTGAATCTGGACCCCTTGTATCTCAGGGTTTTTCTGCTAATATTTCCGTGACCCCTTTCTTTTTAGAACAATTCACTTTTTTCTTCACTTTTTCAAGGCGGAGACTTTATCCGTTGAGTTCTCCTAACTGCTTTCAGACGTTGAATGAAGGGGAGAAAAATGTTTGTGCTTGGGTTTGTTTGGCCTATTACAGGTCATCGGTCATTCATTGGGGGCACTGGAGTAGCTCTTCAAGGAATAAAACAAGTAAAAATATGTTCTGCCGTGCTTGTGAGGAACTGTGCAGGGCGGGCAAGTTAATATTACTGTGCAGAGCAATGTCACCTTTAACTAAGGGCCTGATTTGTTTTCTACTGTGTGTTTGCATATCTCCTCTGCAGTGAAAAAGTCCAAGGCCTTTGCTATGCACAGCACACACGCCAGCTGATCTCATGCAGTTCTGATGGAGGGATCGTTATCTGGAACATGGATGTTAAAAGGCAGGAGGTCAGAAAGCTCTTCCTAAAGGCACTTGGCTCCTGCCTACTGCTGGAGCGACTAATGAGTTCAAGTCATGACTTGTGACTGGAAACGGAGATCTCTGAAGCTGCACTGTGTATGATCCTGCTTAGGATATAAGGAGGTCCGAGGAATTCACTGCCGTTGAGGATCAGCACACTTTCCCTTGAGTGTTTTGGCTTGAATCTGTCTCAAGCTGCAGATTAAGTGGTTTTAGTCAATATCTTAAATCCGTGTAAAAGTTTTACCAGTAGTCCTAATTTTAATGCCACTAAAGCTGATCTCATTTTGAATTTTAAGCTGATGGGTATGTATCTATAGGGAACAAATATTGCTGAAATTTTCAGTTTCATTTCAGAAAGAGGTTGCTGTGTTGACTCAGTATTTAATTCTCTTTCTCGGGTGGTGCTTGTTGAGTGAGCAGTCTGCGTGCAGTGTTGTGTGTCTGCAGAACTGGGCTGTTCTGTTGCCCTCGGCTCCGAGATCGGACTGCTGTTCCTGTTTGGTTCCAGGGTGGATTATTGTGGAAGGATGTGATGTAACTCAATGTTCGGGAATTTGCTGCAGAAGGCAATTTTCGTGTGAGATTTACAAGTGGGACGGGTGATATTTTTATTAATATTCCGCAGTATACTTCAAAGAGTTGCTGTCATTTCCATTGGCCCTTTGAAGTGAGCTCAGGTTTTGAGGCTCACTGCCCCATAAATGTCTTTATGTTTAAGGCAGTGTGAGCCCAAGCTGCTGACTCTTCCTGGGCCAGTGTGATTTAAAGCAAATACAGTAAAACTGACCACTATAGAAACAGAAATACGTTTGTTTCCTGTTGCCTTCTGTAGACTCCAGAGTGGCTGGACAGTGACTCCTGTCAGAAGTGTGAGCAGCCTTTCTTCTGGAACTTCAAGCAGATGTGGGACAGCAAGAAAATTGGACTGAGGCAGGTAAGCAGGGTGTTTTTATCACTTTCGTGGGCATTAGGGTTAGGGTTAAGGGCTGTAAGGTGTTTGGGGCCTAAAATATTGAAATTTCATTCAGACTCCAACTCCGAATGAGGTATTTTAGAGTGACAATCCACGGGTATTGCCAAAGCATTTGTGCAATATGGAGCAGTATTACAGCATATTAAGTATGCATCATGTGTTGCCATATAGTATAATATATTGAATAGTACAATGCATTTTAATACAAAACACCACAGCAAATCAGGGTGCAATATAATGTAAATGCTGCAAAATGGCTTGCATTTATATGGTACATTTCATCCCAAGTGATCCCACAGTGCTTCACATACAGGAGCTCACCCACTTCATGCAGCAGATCCGGTGGAGAAGTGAGTAATGTCTGATTTAGAGGGGAGCTTTAAACAGGCCACATTGTGCAAACCCAGAGGCATTTGGACACTGGGATTATCACTCCCACTCTTACAAACAATGGAATACAGTATTTGCATCCCTGCTCTTGTGGAAAGAAAGCCCCCATGCCCCAGAGGATCGCACAGTGTTATTTTTTATTTTAGGACTTCTTTGACAGCAACTCTCGGAACATGAACTACAGTGTATTATCACAGTCCCAAAGTTAAGCGTTAACAGTTCTGAAGAAATGTTCCCTCCTCCACTCCTGGCATCTTTATAAATTGTTGCTGTCCTGCATCATTGGAATGTTTGAAATTGCTGCATTTAGCATGAGCACCGTAAAGTTAGAATCTGAGAAAGAGGCACGACCGCAGATTTCACCGAGAGCTGTTTTTTGCTGTCGGATTCGGGAGAATAGCTGGGAGGCAGGAACTAAGGCACTGCTTCCTCTGTGAAACCGGACATTGTGAAACCCGACTGTAAATGTAACTGAACACATTTCTCCTGTGAAGCAAAGTGTTATTTATTGGCCTTTTGTATTGCGCAACACTTTACTTTTCAGTTATTACTTCACCCTAGATCATGGAGTTATTAGTAATGACTCATTAAAATGGCGTTTGCTCAAATGGACATGGACATCATTTCTGGTCTGTACTTAGGCTTCTTGAAATTCCAGGTGGAATGGGCACCTTTATTCTGTCATTTAACAGAGAGAAGACAGGCCAGTCTTCACATGCAGGAGGTCTCCCTCTCCATGCAGCACACGAGGTGGAGAAGGGAGAGATCACTTTAGCTGACTTACACAGGGAACTCCAGAGAGAGCAGTGTTACTGTAAGATTATTTGTCTGACTGGTCGTAGGTTGGCTTATCATTAACTTCACACGATTGTTAGGAAAATACAGATTCTCAAATTACCTACTGTATGTTCTGCCAAAGTCTTGCTCCGTTGGTGTGCAGAAAGTACTGTGGTGTGATTCTGCAATAGAGTCAATAGAGTAACAAGACAGAATGTCAAAACACCACACAGGCATGGACTAATTCTATGTCAACTTTATTTTCTTTACAAGGACCTAAATAAAATACCAAAAACCTTCATAAAGATGAGCTGGCATTGGTTTTTTTTTCTAGTCTGAAATAGTGGCATTACCCAGCGCTAATCATGCGGATGAATTATGCAGTAGGAAGCTTCAAACAACATGCTTTAACTATTTACGTATTTCCTTTAAAAAACACTGCAGTATTTACTTTGCAGGTGCTGATGTCTCACTCTGATGTTGCTGTGCAGTCATTTTCAGGCACAAGGAGATGTACAGTAGCGCTCTGGTATCTCACTTGTTAAGAATGAAATCGACTTTGAAGGTCTGTTATTCACATGGAAACACAGTTTGTACTGTATGTTACTGAGGCAGATACCGGGTAAAGCTTTAGCTTTAGTACAAGACTGCACCTTTCCTGTACGAGTGTTGCTTCTGGCTTCCCTCTGAATTCTGGGGGAAGTGTTCTGTTTCTGTAGCCGGTATGGCAAGCAAGTGTTATCGGCATCACGAAGAAAGCAAAGCAGACGTTGTGTTTCCTGCGTCGGCTGAAAAATGGAAATATCTCCCAGCCCGTTCCCAGTCAGGTTTATAGAGCCGTTACTGAGAACATTCTCACGGCGTCTGGCAACGTGTGTGTCCACTCTAGTGGCAAACTGCAGTGCATCGTATTTAGAGTCATTAGCAGCCGTTTGGCATATAAACTCACGAGTAAAGAAGCAAGCAGAATAGATCGATGACTAGGACACCACCTGCTTCAAACATCCGCCACGGGGAGACGCTACTGGTCAGTCAAAACCCAAACCACCAGCATCTGACCAGCTTCGTCCCCATGGCCATCACCCTGCTTGACCAGAACACAGGAATACAGATGTAGTGTGTGTCTATATAACTATGGACGTGTGCATGTTCTTTATCTGAAGTGTAGGTGTAGCGGCGCTAGTGCAATGACGTCAGCGCCCTCCCTGCGCGTAGCAGGGTCCTCAGCTGCCCGGGCTGGGGGAGGTCTCCTTTAGCTCATGCGGCTGGAGCCCTGTTGTGTTACGCCGGAGATCCGGGTTCACGCCCCAGGTGTGGGGGCCGGAATGGGCGGCGGGGGGCACGACCCCACGCGGAACCGTGACTGTCACATAGGCGCATCGTTGAATTGTTTCTATCTACAGTATGTTTTTGCACCAAGACACCAGATCAGATTCCTTGTACTTGGCAAATCAAGACATTCTGCTTTTCCTGCTCCCTGTTTCCCTGATTCCGGTCTCCTGTCTCTGCAGCACCACTGCCGGAAGTGTGGCCAGGCTGTGTGCGGGAAGTGCAGCTCGAAGCGCTCCACCATCCCGCTGATGGGCTTCGAGTTTGAAGTGAGGGTGTGCGACAGCTGCTACGAGTCCATCACCGATGAGGAGTGAGTGGCCATAGAGCCATCAGCAGCATCCGCGTTGTCCTGGCCTCACTGAACGTACTCTTATCCCGTCAGCTAAGAAAAAAATGGTCATCCAGCAGTGCGGGAGCTGTGTCTCACTCGGAGAGCCGCAGGCCGGTTCGCACACAGTTGACCTGTCGCCCTCATATTGTCCCCCTTCACACCTGGGCTTGGGTGACCTTCACCCTTCCAGTTCATGCATTCACAGGGCTCCAATCCAACCACGGCTTTAACTGAGCGCCCTTCATGATTGAACTGACCTGGGACTCAAAAAATTAAAGGTCAGCTGGAAAAAGAGAGAGAGAGAGGCGTTTATTTGCCATATGTACGTGTACATTGGGATTCGTGTTCATCCTGTTCTCTGGAGATGTACACCGTACAATAGACAGCACTTTCACACAATGTGCATGGTGAGAAGGGAGAAAATCAATCATCAATAATAACATAACAAGGGCTCTCAGGGAAGGATGAGCCATCTGGGTTAATCGATCTGTCCAGCTGCCTCTTGTCATAATCCTGGGCGGGGCTGTCGGCTCCTGGTTTTGGAGGACTGCTGGCCAGATCTGCTACCGGCTTAATCAAAAAGTTCCTTCTAGCTCTTCAGATGCTGCTGGTTTAAAGAAACAATTAAATCTGTAGACACACAGACCCCCCCAGGACACTGATTGGATAGCCCTGGTCCAGTTTATCAGCGTTGACGAAATCCCTCCGTTTGAAAGTAGTTGATTGAGCCAAGAATCTCACCTAGCTGCTGTCACCTTGCAGTCCTCCCAGTTACAAACAAAAGCATTCGATTTTAGGTTATCACTACAGGACATTGCTTTGAGCATGGAAATGTGGACTGATTCCAGAGCAACCAGATCTACTTTGTAACATGAAAAATTATAATTATATACAATATTCTCAATGTGTTCAAGTAGGGAGCTGCGTCAGCATGCATAGGCTGCAAAGGAACAGGTAAAGGTCTGTTCCATGCTGAAAGGAAAAGACATGAGACACAACAATTCGGCTGTGGAGCCTGCTTCAGATATGACGCCTGAAGAAGGCTCTTTTCAGCATGGAATAAACCTTTACATATTCTAAATGTAGTCTCAGTAGTGCATTGTATAATTTTAACGTAACATCCCCATTTTCATTTCTACATGCTGAACTGAATAATGGAACTATCGTCTTTTTATTGCTTCCCCACTTTGTCTAGAAAACAAAAAATACTCAGGCTGATTGTAAATAGCTTTTAACCTCAGTGATTTCCATTGTATGTTAAAGACATTTAACATTAACCGTAAGTGGGGGAATTCAGTTTTTAGGTGAGGTGAATGGCTCTTTTCTTGACCCTCGGTGATCCTTTGTAGTGAGACATTACAGAGATTGCCCTCGACCCTGTGACTCATCTGCGTACGAAAGCGATTCAGTTTCTTGTCTCCATGGTTTGTTGCAGCCGAGCGCCAACTGCCACATTCCACGACAGTAAGCACAACATCGTCCACATGCACTTCGAGGCCACGAGAGGGTGGCTCCTGACGTCCGGGGCTGACAAGATTGTAAAGGTACGTTACCGGTCAGGAACGACAGCTGTTTATCTGAAAGGCAGTGGAAAAACCTGAAGAGTCCTGCGTCAAGTCTTTGGTGTCCAGTAAAAGAAAGCTAGAGACTGGTGCTCCTGAGAGGTTCACCCAGTGAAAGCGCAGGTCTGAACATGCCATTAAGTCCAGAGGTCAGCAGTTTAATGCTGATGTGTAGTCAAGCGAGTGTGACTGGAGGTTCCCCAAGCCACAGAGCACAGTCTGCAGCCAGAGGCTGGAAGGCGTGGTCCAGGCTCAGCTGGCATGCTGGGAGCTTGTATAGGTTCCCCTGGGGGCCTGCGAGTTGGCTGAGCTGTCAGAGAGGGTCCAGAGGTCCCGACTCTGCTCACTGCACCAAAAGGGTGAATGCCTCCAGCAGGTGAGGGTGCTTTCATTTGTCCTTGATACCTTCCTGCAAGCAGGAGAGTGCCAGCCCTGTGCTGGGGTGGTTAGCAGGTGATGATTTTTGAATGTGGGAAAACATGAAAAGAAAAACAAGAGCCAATACTAAATTATTAATAAGATGTGCGGTGCTTCATCCCTTTAAACTATAGGAGTTTGAGATGCATCAACGTCAAATAAAAGAGTGCAATCTCTGGTATTTTGTTTATATATTCAGAAGAAAAGCGGAGATTTAAAAAAAATTCCCAGCCATGAAATAAAGATGACCCTTGCGAGAGCTCTGTCTTAGAGTGCGACAGGAACTCCAGCATGTGGGCATTGCCTGTTCATATACAGAAGTGAGAAAGGAGCACGGAAAGAACCGAGTGGTCCTCACAGGCGTCTGTTTCCTGTTGCAGCTGTGGGACATGACTCCTGTCGTCTCCTGATTCCGGAGAGAGGGAAGAGCCAGCACTCAGCTCAGCCCGACAGCCTCCGGAATCCAGGCGGTGGTCACAGTGACAAAGTGTCATATTGAACAAGAAAACATACCAACAAGCAAAAAGCAAGTAATCGCACACCCTTGAAAACAGCAGGCCTTGTCAAAGGTGTTGTTTCAAGAGGGATGCAGAGTTGTTGTTTTTATTATTGTCCTCGCATTTTATGAGGGATGATGCCATGTGGAGTCCTGGTTTCTTAATAATGTGGTGTAATATATTGCTGCCTTTTGTTTTTATGTTAATTTATAAACTTCTAAAGATCTCTAAAGAAAGATAGTATCCATATTGGAAGCACAGGAGAAGTTTAACGAATGGCTACTATCTTTACCTGTCTTTTAATAAACCATCATCTGCTCCTTCCTTTTCAATGGAACTTCCCAGCGGTGAACTCTCTGGGAAGTTGGAGGGAACTTGCAGGGGACTGATCATTCGTGGCTCTTGAAAGAGGGAGGACACATTGAAGTGTTGCTCAGTTCCTTCACCGTGCTCTGTGAGAAAATGAGGCTTTAATCAGTCCAGATGGGCTGGCCAACTGTTTTTGACATGTGGAGAATACACTGATGTGAAGCTGTAAGACACAATATATTCACACTGTATATTTCAACAAAACATTGAAACAGACTTTGGGAGAATACTCAAGATTACATAATCAATCTATCATTTGGCATCTGGAAAACTGGATAATTGCTGTGATGTATCAGTATATGACGTACTGATGCGTTGACGTTTTGCTTGTTCACAAGTGCTCTTTACTTGCAGTGGGTGTTCACAGCCGGTTAAAAGAAGATATTCCTAGGGAGACATTATAATCCAGGAGACTTTTGTATGTGCTTGACAGAAATGGATACCCGTTTGTAAAGTAACACAGTGAGCACATTATCATGTAGCAGTATTTCTCTTAGATTTTTAGATATTGTGCATTTTTTAGTCTAAATCAAGGGTTTCAGTCACAGTTTTTGGAAGGCATAGAGTCTTCTGGTTACACAGCTGCTCTTATTGTTAACTGCGTCATTGTAATTCTTTTAATCAGGCTCCGACATGTTCAGTAGGTAACTACAGTGATAGTTTTGAATAATCAGCTCTAAAATGTCTTAAGAAAAGTTCTAGACATGTTTAATTGTTTAATTGACTTATCTGGTAGTACAAATGCAGACAAGACGGTAGGCCCTCCAGGAACTAGGTTTCTGACCCTTGGTCTAAAAGGTCCATAATGGTTTGATTTTTTAAAAGAAACATATACAAATTAAAGCACACAATTGAACACTTTAAACTTTTTTTTTTTAGAAAAATCCTTTGGTTTCATTTGGATTCTGTGGTGATGGAGCTCAAATGAATGACATGGCATACTGTTTCAAAACTTGTTCCTTTTATACCTAATCAGACTTGTGACCAGGAAACTACAGGATCACTTAATTATGGCTCATGCACACTAGGGTTTTAGTCAATTGCAATTATTTACCTACTTGAATATTTGTCACTTTAATTAGAGGTACCACGACTTATTTTTCTAATGGCTAATTAAGATAATTGCTTGATAGTGTGGGGTTATGGGCTCTGTAATCGACTACAACCCCATATAAAGAGACTGATATGCAGGGGATTTCCACAGCTGTCGTTCAATTGGCAGACAAAGAGCTTTTAATCAGATATTGGGCTGTGAAAAATAAAAAATCTGAAACTGGTATATCGCTGAATATCGCTGCTGGTAGAAGAGAGAGGGTTTCATACAAAACTGTAAAAAGCAAATGTGGTTGAAACAGGTTGTAGTAAAAGAACCAATTGCAGACAAACAGATATCATGAAAGTTAAATTGACAAATGATTGTGAATCTGCATTAACAGATTTAAACTGCAGTTGTAAACTGCAGGCAATAGTGATTCTTCCATCCATCGCTAGGAAGTTGCTGATTCCTGGTAAGGGTTGCAGCAGGCTGGAGCTTATTCCCAAAACTGAGGGCTTAATAGCAGGATATACACACACATGCACAACGGACACAGGGACAATTTGAGACACAAGGTTACCCACCCAATGTGTCTTAGCACGCTGCGCCGAGCGTGGAGGAAAAGTTAGGAAACTGAAGTACCCAACCAAAAAACCCACTTTAAAATTCCATTTCCACAAGTACAGCAAATCTCATACATTAAAACCAAGCACTTGCTGTTTACCCGGTTCAAAATGACTTTCTCAGAATACTTTGATATCACTTTATTTTGGCCATGGGCAGCAGGGACGGTCTCAAGATCCCATCAAGAGTTAGCAGAAGGGAGAGGTACCTGTCAGTTGTCTCATGTAATAAGCCATGAGAGACTACAGCCCAGGCAAGGAGAGTCTGACTGATCAGTAGCTGCTCCCCCCTCTCGATGAGGAACAGGGTCTCTCTTTGCCTGTTGCTTTGTTGGGTAGCAGTTTTCATTCTCATGTGGACCCCGTTTTCCGTAACACACAAAAAGTGCACAAACGGTAAAACAAAAAATCTATAACAAATCCTGAGCTTGCACTCAGTTGAAGAATTGTAGTTTGACACTGTGTTGCTATCTGCTAATTACAGTCCTCTTTCTTAACCAGTCAGCTTCTGAGGGTTAAGATCTTTCAGAGCAAAGCAAGACAGTCTGCTCCTGATTGCTAGGCACTAGAGGGCGCCACTGCCACAGACACAGGGCAGAGGGTTCTGGAGTAAAGAGCCTGCTACTGTACACAATGTACTGTAAAATTTATTTTCATTCATCACCATTCTGCATTATAGCAGAGCTCTTTAGTCCAGCACAGAGAATGTTTTAAGAAGATATGTCTAAATGAAAAGCAAGTTGCTGCTCATAATTAATAATTCCTTGAATTCCTATAGTGCTTTTCATCCCTAAGGATCACAAAGTGCTTTTCATACAGGAGAGGAGCCACATCTTGTTTAATTGCAAAACAACACTGCTGAAACAATATACATTTAGTCAAGGAGAAACATGATATTCTTATGTACTCTTTAGGGCACTAAGCTATGTAACATATCTTAGATTTTCAGGAATTGATCCTTTAGCAACAATCTTGCATGTTCTTTTGTAGTGTTACAAAATTGCAGCTACCTGCATGCTGTTTAACAGCCCCAAGCATTTAACATAACATTGTGCAGATCTACTGTAACTTTAGAGTCAGCTGGAGTGGAGTTCCCTTCAAATTTCCCTTTCAGAAAAGCAACTGTTAAAGTTAACACTACAGTTAATGGTGTAATGGAGAAGCCATTGTAAAGAGCCAGAGTGTCGCTTTTCTTTTCCTTTAAGCATGAAATAAACCTTTACCTGTTCCTTTGCAGCTTACACATGTTGACACAGCTACCTAACTAATGGAGAAGCAGTGTCTTGGGTCTATTTCTTTCATTCTTCAGCCACCCTTTGTGAAAGGGAGACTTGTATAATTGAGCAGGAGTGTAGATCTAGGACAGAAATATTGGATATTTGTTTAATGATTTTGAATTGAATAAATTAAAATATGTAGGTCCTGTAAAACAGGACTTAAATCGAGGATGTATAAATTTCTGTATGTGAAAGAATGAGTTGTATCAACCTTCCCATGGAGGGTGAGAAGGTTTCCACATGAAAGGAATAATAAACATGTCTATTTCACAACGTAAACAGACTGAGGAATAGACTGACAATGTCCAGCTCTAGACAATGATGAGTTGGACTGTTCAGTTACCTTTGGAAACCTGCTGTGTTGAGGACAGAAGGTCTGGTTGGTTACTGACAAGAACTTGCTGTTTGGAGGGAAGGAGCTGATAGTCAGACAATAAGTTGTGAGGCTGCATACTTGAAAAACACTTCAAACACCTAAAATGAGTAACAGTTACAATACCTCTGCAAATATTTACTTAATGCAAAAGTATTTTCAGTTACAGTAAATATTTCAAATGGAAATGGGTTGCGTTCAGAGTTTGGAGTGGATTTATGTCAGAATATTATAGATTATAGAGGAGCAAAGAGCATGCCTGTGTATTGTGTAACATAATGGTGTGATAAGGTGCTGCCATTGGGGAAAAAAAAGATTTACAAAGCATTGATAGCTTCTACTAGGTTTCCTGCACTTGCTCATGTTCAATCATTCCTTTAAGCAAATGCAGATCATCAACAGGAGTGAACATCAAACAGGAAAAAAAACCTCCTGCCATTTCTTGGGGCCAGTGACCAAGCAACATGGGAGGCAGGGTTTTTAAGCAAAAATATCTATGTAAATGGTGTAATTTCTTACAGCAATCTCATGGGCAAAATACCAAAACCTGGTTTCTCCGAATCTGTTTTAATAACACAATGACTTACAGTCTCCCTGCTTCCTTTTTGAACTTTCGAAAGAGACTCACCATGGTGTGTTACACAGCATACTTGGACTGGGCCTGGTTTTCTTCCAGCTCTGCTCTTAATGGCCTAATTGAGCTCATCAGTAGCTTAACTGGACCGATTTAACACTTTTCAAAGGCTGACAGCTGTTGATCATTTAAAAAGAAATCCAGAAAACTGGAATTGTGTGTGTCTGGATCATAAAGGACTACATCAACATGAACACTTTCAGTTTATTTTAGTAATGGCAATCCTTAATTAAAAAAATTATCTTTGGCACCAGCACCTGGTTTAATAAAGGATTAAGAATTAATCAGTAATTAATTTATTGGACGTTAATGACTTGTAAAGGCATGGAACACAAGTGTCAGAATGAACTTACCCCAGGAAGTAGGCAATGTAACACTTTTGCTCTCTAGAACTTTATTCCTGCCAGTCGTGTCCAGAATATTCCATACCAAAAACTTGAAGATTGTATTTTTTTTAACTGTTACTTTTATCGTGGATTGCAGTGTAGCACTACCAGTGCCAAGCAGTTTTTTTTTCTGGCCAGACTAAACTAAGGTTGTTTCCTCAAACAAAGTCCCCCTTGCTCAGAGACTGAGACTGAACAGCACGTGTGTGTTTCCAACAGAGGCTTGGGGATGATGGAGTCTAGAGTTTTTAGATGTTTTAGATGTTGCTGCTAGTGTGTGTGTGTATTCGTTTTAATTCTCGAGATGGAAGAGGCGACCGAACACGAACATTCCTTTTTGGCCTTTTGGTTTCTAATATTGAACGTGTTTTAATTTTCCCTACTGAATTGACTGACCATTCTTTCTGCAAATAAGATTTTAATTTTGCTCCCCCATCTTAAAAGCAGGTGGTAAAATTCATTGATAATGTGGATTATCATTAATCCTTAATGTGGATTTTTAAGACTTTACTTAAGACTACACTACTGATAAAAGATCCAAAATTTATACCATACAGTCTGCTTTGAAAAATCAACTTTAAGGTTTCTAAATAAAGACCTTTGTCTACCAAAAACTGGCCATCAAGAATCAAAATACTTAATAAAATCTGACGAGGAATATTGCTAAATATAATGGAGGCATTTCTGAGTGTATTTGATCTTAAAAGATCAAAATTTGCTGTTTTTTTCTGTTTTTAAATTTTCTACAAGCCACTCCGTGTGGCCAAGTTCTGTGTACAGACGGAGCAGTGACAGTGTGCTTTCTCAGACAGAAATTCCTCAGACGTCTATGAAAAGCGCACGCCGTGGTTCTTGAACAGGCAAGCCAAGGCAATTTCAGAACCCATGAAGACTTCAGGCTTAACTAATGTGAAAGCAGTTCCTGTAGGTAAACAAGTATGTCCAATGGGATCCTACTGAAATACAGGCTTATCACCTAGGTGCAATGTTTGGGTAAAATTATATACATGTAGTATAATGTGAATACAAACTTAGGGGGCCTGCAAAGTTTTGGATTGTGAATAAAACTGAAAATTGAGTACATGTTATTCCATCTTGCTGATGTGAAAATGAGTTGTCCCATTAATGTATGACATCCATGTCATCCGCCATCTTTTTTTGTATTCTGCTATGAAGTATTATATTAGGTATTATGTATTATTATTATTGATAGTAAAATACACAGGACATTCCAGTTCCGCTGCTAAAAATGTATAAACATGATGAACTGCATAACAGAATCAGTATGTTTTATCCCTGCCTGAAATTCCTGTAACCATACTGTCACATTAAAAAATAAACCGTAAGTTATTTTTTGACACCTCATCTGACTTTTCTTTGTGTAAAATTCGCCATTATTTCTTAAAATATTTATGTTTTACAATTGCTCACAGACATACATGAGTTACATCTAAATAAACAGCGTCTTAGAGATGGCATAGACATAAGCACTGTATTATTCAGCTGTCAACTTCCACAAAGTAAGTCAAACATACTCACACTTTGATGTGGCCATGTGAATTGCAATCATGTGGCTGGAGAATAAATATCCTTTTCACAGTGATGTGGAAATGGTTACCATGCTGTTCTAAAGTGAATCAAAGTCATTACATGTAGCCGTTTCTAGAAGGCACTTTTGTCATTCTGAAACAAGTGACTGCTTTCAGCTGACTGACCCTATACTTCTCCCCAGTTATTTAACACAACGAGTCACCTATTTATCAAACCACTGCAAAGTATTTCTGCCGATTGAGCAGGCTTTTATAAAGGTGGAAAGTCAGTACTGAGGTTTTCTAGTAAAGTGGTATTTAAGGTTGCATTATAATAAATTAGTTCTTTATTATTATGATATGAGCATTTATCACGTCCTGGACAGCAAACATATAGTATTAATTTGATATTAATGTATTAAACAATCTAGCATTAATAATTAATAAGTTGCTTTTCTGTAACAATATGTGTATTTTAAAGAAACAATGCAAAAACAAAATCAGTTGATCAAGAATTTGTCATCTTAAAGCAATTACGTAATGGGACGCCTGCCTTTTCATGAAAATACAAAATTAAAAAATATAGTACTAGTACCAAAAAGTGAGGAACCATTAAATACTAGACTGGAAAACAAAAAGAGTATTTCTTGCAGAAGTTTTGACTATAAAAAGTGTGCAATGAACTGTGTAGAGTGACCAAATGATATGATATTCTGATTAAAGGTGTATTACAAATGAAAGCAACAAAAATGCACAGATTTCACAGCATCTGCATAAAACCTGAAAAGTTTCAAACGGACACCAAAACAGGTCACTTCATAAGGGATATAAGGCTGAAAAAAGCATTTTAAAAGTGTTATTTGCCTCCTTCAATAGACTTCAGCTCCTGTGTTTTAGTGTTGCCATTGTTTTGAGGTTCATATTGCAAATTCTGTATAGCATGTGCAGTTTAAAAAAAATGAAAGGACATTCTACACCGCCCACGGTCACGCTGCTCCGCGGATGATGGTATGGAGTGTCGGCAGACGGATGGGACACCCGTGGGAGCGCGCCTGGGCCCTCACACGCCGGCGGGCTTGAACTCCTGAGCCAGCTGCGCCAGGGCGTCCTGCAGGCGCCGCCGCTCCTCGGGGGACGCCCTGGTGAAGGCCAGCGGGAGGTGGGTGGAGACGGCCTTGCGGTCTGTCGGGGAAGAACACAGCCGGTGAGCGCAAGGCAGGGCCTGACCGCTTCTCCCCCTGGCACTGCTCCGATGCGGGAGCGCTAACTTTCAAACCTGGTGCCACCGCTCTCCTGCTCCATCCGCAACACGCGTCCCCTCTCCCCTCCCCTCCCACCTTTCCCGACCTTTCCCGTTGACACCAATGCGAGTCTATCTTGTACTGGCCGCGGGTGGGCAGGGTGCCAAAATACTTGTCAACTTGTGTCAGTCCTTGTCCACAACCCCACAACCCTCAGCGGGGAAACAGACCAGTTTTCTGTATGTCATCCCTTCGTACCAGAGCCGACAGAGTTACGCGATTAAAAAAGCGAAGGGAAAAGGGGGGAGGGGGACAGCGGAGCGGGGACAGCACAGGCCGGGGGGCCGAGCAGAAATCACCCCCCCCACCCCCCCTCCAGCCCAGCTCCTCACCCTGGAAGAACTGCCCGCTGGGCTGCTGGACAGCCGCCGCCGACACCGCCAGCCACACCACCGTGTCGGCGCCCTGGGCCTCCGTCCGCAGCTTGTTCTTCATCTTCTCGTAGAAGTCCGGCATGGACGACCTCACCGCTGCCACACACACAGACACAGGTCAGACTCGCGTCAGCAGACACCCCACACTCCTCAGCCAAGCGCATGGTCGCGTCCGTGTTTTTAAAGGCAAAAGGTTCTTAAACGGTTAAAAGGTTCCTTTTAATTTTTTAATGGCCTGTCGGCGCCAAAATTTCAAGTTGTGCACTTTTTTTCCCCAGTGACAAAAACGTGTGCGCACTAAATTGAGTGTATGTAAAACTGTAAACATGAAATTATTTTTTGTTAATATAGTCATTCTCATAGAAGCATAGAGATCCAAAAGACCGGGACAGCGATTCGACGAACCCAGTCATAGAGACTGAGTGTCGAGTGAACATGAGCAGGGAGGTACGAGACTATGAGAGCAGAGATCTCGATGATCGAGTAGCAATAATAACGCACACGGCCAAGTTGGGCCTCTCGCAGCCAGTCTCATGTGGTCAATTTTGCATTTTTCAATTGACGACCATGTTTGTTTTATGATTTTTTTTTGGCATTTAATTTTTTGTGCACAGTTCAATTTCCTATGTCCACTGATTTCATAACCTGTGTGCAGGCGCACAGCTTAGAGGGAACATTGTTCTTAAATTTCTTTTTTTTTTTAGGAAAATTTCTAAGTTTACGTCCCACACAATCAATTGTGATTTAACTGGACGTATGGTTATTACAATTTTAACATGACCCCCTTTCGTTACCTTAAAATCTTTATTTTAACACAATATACAGCTTTCAACCCTGAAAAGGGGTCCGTTTTCAGTTCTTTTGGGCATTCTACAAAGATGTCTTCACCCCCTTATTATTGGTCGGGTTAGTGCCGGTACCTGGTGTGTCTGCCCAGCCAGGATGCATGGAGGAGAAGTGGATGTCTGTGTGCTGCTCAGACCACAGCTCTGTGAGGATCACCTGCTGCCTCTGTGACCGAGACATGGGAAGACAGGGTCGGTTATTCAGGTGTTAAGCCAAGTTGCAGTGTTGCAAGCGCAGTTAAAATATTCCCTTCTGAACAGCAGTCTTATTCCCATGTTAAAAAGGAGATGAGATGAAGCTGAGTTTCAGACAGGACACTAGCTGGGAGAGTATACACCTAGAGCAGAGAGACAGGAAGGAGCAAGGACGTCATCTTCATCAGACGTCACCACAGAACCCATGACATTCTGCTGCTCTGACCCTGGGACACACAGCTCTGGCCAAGAGAACCCTCAAGTGGGACATATATGTATATTGCAGATGTCCAGCACTACAATGTCACCATTTAACCACATTGCGGAAAGTATTTGGGTAATTCCTGGAATCTGTTAAATCAGCCTTTATCAAAAGGTATCTGAAGACAGAATAAAGCTGTCTTGCTTTAACTGCTGCATTAACTAATTTCCTTCTACACGGTGTTAAGAGTAGAATCAATTGCATATCAAAGGACAGAACTAACTTACTATGTGTAAAACCAACTTCTGCCACATATCATTAAACAGGGCAGTCATTCCAAGTGTGACATGGAGTCACACTTGTGCCTGTCCTGTACATGCTGTAAGAGCTGGGAAATCCTTGCAGTATCTGTCCTTCTGGGGGAAATTCCTGTATTTACTGAGCTCAATAAAAACCAAATCTGCAACAGACTGTGGACTGGTCTTTTTGTGAAGGGTTTCCCCACAACAACCTTAATGGTGAAAGGATAAAAAATATCACATAAAACATCCATATGCTCTCACTTTGTTCTGTGCATAGGCCATGGTCCCATCAAACTGCCCCTTCTCAAACTGCAGATCATCCACATTTAACTTCTGAACCAGCATTCCCCCTGAAGACACAGTGATCTGCAAAAGAAATGACATTTCAGTATCACATGCTACACTTCGTGAAGAAGCAACTTGACTTTTACATACTTAAACCTATTAAAACAAAACAATTTAAGTGTTCACTGGGAAAAAATAGCTTAAACATGCTAAGAAGTAGTGTATTAGATAAAAGAAAACGTAATTCCTACATTTTATTTTATCATGACATGCTCCTACGCATGAAACTACACTCAAGAGATGCCAGATAATTTTTTTTTTTACTTCACTGTTGAACAGTAGCTTGTCATGGATTTTAAAATTCTCTCTGAACAGTAGCATGGCTTAAATACCACAGTTTAGGTGCACAGCTGCACATGAGGTTGACTGTTTCTTCTTTGTGACTGAGCCACTTGGACGCACTTCTCTTCTGTGAATGTGTTCATACTAATGAACATGAAATCAGATTTCATACTGGACATTCAGAACAGACACATGTTACACACAGTCATGAACTCACCACTCTGGGGTCACTGGATGCTTTCAGGGTTGGTATCAATGCTTGGGTCAAAATATATGTTCCTAAAGAATTAACATGGTCATACAGCATATCAGTGACCTGCGGTACATACTGTATAAGAACATTAGGAATGGTTCTAAATGACGGGAGACCAATTTGCCCATCTAGTCCATTTGATCGTTAGTTTTTAATTGATCCAGTGGTCTCATCCAGCCATTTCTCGAAAGAAGCCAAGGCGTCAGCTTCAACCACATGGCTGTATCTCCTTCTTCCATATTCTCACGTACCCTATGGGTAAAGAAATGCTCCCTGTGCTCAGTTTAAATGCACTTCCATAAGGTTTCCACTTGTGGCCTCTGGCATGTGATGTACAGTATAACAAATCAATTCATAACACTTGTTTTTTTTCACAATCACTCTACAGACTTTCTAAGAAGCCCCGACATTTTAAAGTCGCCCCTGTCAGCTGCAAGCGAGCCGATGATTTAACACGTGAAAGGACTCGTTTTGTCATTCACAAGAAGGGAAGACTGAGAAGAGAAACGTTGCTGTTCTTCGAAGGAGATCACAGTCACAAGTTAAGGAGATCTCAACAACAACAAAAAAATCAGAGTGACCTAAAATGAGTAAAAAGTCGATGTCTTGTACGTGTGCATTGAAAGAGAAGTGAGTCGTGATCACATTTACTTTGTAATTCTTACCTAAAGTGTTGGTAGCAAAATTCTTCTCCAGCCCGTCCTCCGTCAGCTCTCTCTGGTTCACCATGCACCCTGCGTTGTTAACCTACAGACAAAGACTTGACTTGAGCACCTGGGGTCTCGCTCCACACAGCAGTGCGCCTCCACCTGGAGAGCCCCGGTCACCAGGGTCGAACCTGCGACCAGACAATAGCCTGCGCTCGGGCGAGTGCCTTTAGCAGGTGGGTCACCCACGACACCCCAAGCTACAGCACTTTCAAAGAAACATTAGTTCAAACTCTGTTTATTCCAATTCTGATTACACATCCTGCCATTCTTGAGAGACACATCACTCGGTCCTTACGTATGTATCTGAAAAGGGACCACACATAATGTGTTTGTGTTTTCTTAGCATTTATTCAATGATTCCAGCATGCTTTATTAAAATAGAGAGTCACGGTATATCCATAAAATAAGAGAAACAAAGATGTTTAAGAACAAAAAAAGAATTTTAAAAGATTTTATTTTGATTTGTTAAAAAAATGCACACATCTACATGCATAAGGACTCACAGCAAGAAAATCAGAAATATTTTGTGATTTCAGAATGAAATATATCCAAAGGAACAAGTAATAGGTTTATTCCTTCCTGAAAAGAGGAGAAAGAAAACACAACGTTTCGGCTGTGGGGCATTCTTCGGGCATTTGGGTGAAGAAGGCTCCACAGCCGAAACATTGCGTTTTCTTTCTTCTCTTTTCTGCATGGAAGAAAACTATTACTTGTTCCTTTGCAGCCTACGCATGCTGACGCAGCTGCCCACCTGAAATATATCCATATCATTTTACAGGAATGTACAGTATGCATGAGCAATAGCAAACAGTAAATGTACTTGACTTACCAAAACATGTAAATTGTTGTCCTTCTTGAATTGTTCTGCAAACTCCCAAACCTTTCTAGGACTGGACAGATCCAAAATGTGAACATGGATATTCTAAAAACAAACAGTAACATTGTAAATGTTCTGGTTGAATTATCTGTCATTAGGAATGGAAAATAAATACAAATGTTTCTGCTAGATCAAAATGAAAATGATCCGTCAGCCAGGGCCCATCAGTGGCTATAAACTGTAGCTTTAAACCATCTGTTACGAAAAAGTAACTGACTCCTGGAAAGGGTGCAATGTGAGAGACTTTCAGCGAGGAATTAGGAAAAAATTACTAAACATTTAATCTTATGAACTATCAAAAAAAGTTGGCAACCCAGATGCTTTTCGCATTGCAACATACTATATAAATATATATTTTATATAAATGTATGTCCTAATGTTGTGATATACACACAGGAGCTGTCACTGGACGGTATCCTCTTGCTTTTCTAGCGTATAAAACTAGCATTTTGTCATTTACTGCTGAACACTGTAGTACCACCTCATTGTTACTTTGCTTCACGATGTCTCCCTTCGCCTCTTCAGCTCTGTCCTTGTTCCGGCAGACTAGATGAACGGTCCCGCCTGTAAAACAGCAAACCCGATTACCACGCTGCCCCAGAGGAGGCCCGTAGCCCGCGTCTGAAGATCTTCCAACTGCTTTTGCCCTGGGCCAGCTTGGCTGCCAGTTGCCTTGACAACAGGGCTGCCCGTGTGGTTTTAGCTCCTGTGAGCTCGCCCACGCCTGCCGCGTGCACCAAGCCAATGCGCCACATTCCCGTTCCACTCAGGCCCCCCAGACAACACTCCGTATTAAACAGAGGCCGAGGCGGGATGTGCATTCGAAACATTTCTTTCAGGTCTGACGGTGTTCCACCAACAGTATCAAAAGAAACGAGATGTTATTCCTAGACTGTTACCAAAACGCTTCCAATCACAGGGATAACTGACTAGCCAGACTTTAACCCGCCCTCCATCCTTAAAGCATTGAGCGGGTTTGCTCTGGCACTACCCAGCAGGCCGGCTGCTGGGGAGCTGGTGAGCACTCGAATGGCAGGGTTTCTGCACGGCCCCCGAACCGCACCTCTCTTTGCGATCTCGGTTGCTGCGGCTTTTCCAATCCCACTGTTCGCCCCGGTGATCATGAAGGACCTCCCGGCCAAATTCACATCCAGGTCTGCTTGGGCAAAATGTTTTGCGGCGGCTTCGTAGCCTCCCCTGCAAACACACACGATGTCCGAAACACACTGAGCTCACAAGCAACAGACACGTGTCCCCTTCCACCCCTTCCCTGCCCTCTTCGGTCTCGAAGTCATTCACATCACATGCTTCTTTACGGCTCACAGAATGTGACAGGAATACAAAGTACAGGCAGACCAATGACCATTCTTTACCAAGAGCACCGCCAAACATGTGTCAGCTTCAATCAAAGTGAACCTGGGAAAGGGGGAATTGTAGTCTTGTGTAATTGCTTAAGCTCAACTGTAAAATCCACAAACAAGCTTTTTGAATTCAATTATCTCATTTCTCTGTCCCTGCAACACATTTCATGAGCGGAGGAGTCTATATAAACGGACCTTTTATTACTTATTACTTATGTGTACTTATATTCGTGATCTGTAGGTAAACGCCGCCATTCTGTTAGGACCTACAGGAGACCTGCTACTACAGCAAGGATTTGTGGATCTGGAGTGTGTTCTGTGAGAGGGGCATTACCAAACAGCACATGACTGACACAGTCTGCTTACCAGTTCTCTTACTTTTGCAGGATTTTTACACTGCTATGATGCGGCAATAATCTGTTTAAAATACAGGACGATCCTCATGCAATCTCTTCAGCAAGCATGGCAAGCACGTCCCACGAGCTTGAAAAGGACTTACATTAGCAATCATCATTTTCCATGCATCACACACCGTCTTTTACCACCAACAGCATACGGTAGGTTCCTTGAAGATACAGTACATCAAAATGACATAACAGAGAATACGACAGATAACTACTCACTTCGTATATTCCTGAAGTCCTTTTACGAACCAGACAGCGTTCCTATAGAATGTCATGTTTCTCTTGTCTTTCGGGGTTTTGTGTAATGAAAAGGCTGAAAGGAACTTCTTGCTCGAAGAGCACACATGCACACAGCGGCGCGCCCTCCTGCTCATATGTAACGACGCCTGGTTGAGTAACAGCGTTGCGCAAAGCGACTGGTTGTGCTGTTGGCACGTGGTGAGATGGTGTAACAGGGGTCGCCGGGAAGACTGGCGTTGCGGAAGTCGGCGCGCTTGGAATGAAACAATGTAACCTCTGCTGTTCGAAACATTCCAGATCGGTCCGCAATACAGTGGAAACGAGGACGCTTCCTTTAGGGAGATGGGTGTTATGTCACCTTTTATGCACGCTGAAAAAAAACCCCAGTAACATCGTTTTGTTATTGATTTAATCGCTGCACTTGCTCGTCATTATGTACAAAAAAGCGCAATGGTTTGAGAAGAGACCCACAATCGGAACAGTTTTAAAATACACATAAGCGCGTACACCTCAAAACCTTTTCAAATTGTAAGAATACGAAAGCTGTGCGTACTTTATAATGTACCTCACTTAACCTTTTTTTTTTGTAAGCAGCGACTTGATATTTGTCCTCTTGCGCGTACGTATTTGTATCTGTTATTGTTGTTGCAATAAAAACAACTTTACAAGTAAGAGCCAGGACGTTTGGATGGTGTTCTTTCGAGGTACTGAAGTGCTAGAAGGTTATTAGTACACTGGATCAATAAGAAACATGAAAATGAATAGTTTAAGCCTGTTGAGCAATCAATTGACTTTAAATAAGTAGATTATTAGCACTGGCAGTAGATGCTGTTTTGAGGGTAAACAACTAAGCTCTGACCATGTTATAGTGAAATAATTTATTTTGTGTCAGTCTTAAGTATTGCAGACAATACACACCTCTACAAGAATGCTCGACGTGCTGAAGGAAGAGTATTTAAAACAAGTCAAATTTGTTATTGCATGCCATTACAAAATGTACCATTAAAAAAAGAAATAAGTTACAAATGTAGAAGAATTATTGGAAAAGTGCAGACAAATCAGGAAGAAGCAAAAATATTGACATCATCCTTTACAGTATAAAACCTATAACACTCAATATTCTCATAGCTCACATACTGTATACGGCATATTATTTTGGACTGTCAAAACCTTACACGCAGGGTTTGTGTGAGTGTGAGCCATCTTGTTGAAGCCTTTACCTCTCAGGAGACAGCTGGATGAGATCTTCATGCCACCTACAGTAGCTACTAAAATCCAAGTGATCTAGATGGGCCAAATCAATTGCTAACTTTCAGATGCTCTTATCTTCTTAAAACGCTGGTTAAACCATTTGTGAAAAGTTTTTAAAAAATCCTTCGGATTTTTTCTTTTGCACATAAGAACTGCGACGTGGATTATATGAGTACCCATAAAGAATGATTAACAGATTTGCATTAAACACCAGCATCCACTAAAATTACAACATTAAATTGTAGTCAAGCTGATGTTAAAAACTTTAAAAGCTCTGTAGCGGCTGATTGGCAGTAAAGTCATTATTCATGTTCTTGAATGAATACATTGCAGTGTATTCCTCACTAGGAATGCTTTGATTATTGTACTTAACGTTCAGACAGGCTTATTGCCTCTTCCTATTTACAACACAGAGTAGACAGGTGGAACAAAAACTGCCATTTTAACTTAGATGACAATTTTCATTAAAAGCCCCATGCAGTTTTCACCTACTTTATAGACCAGAGTAATACAACAGCAGAGCAAAAACACCACTAATAATAAAAAAAAACTACTTTTGATCTGACCCTTCTCACGGGCATTGCTGCTGAAATATATTTACACAAGAGTGTAATCTCTTTCATCTTAATGCACACTCCTGAATGCAGAATTTCTCATTACAAGAGATGAGAAAAAAAGCCAGACAAAGTTACATTTCAAGTGCAATTAAAAACATCAATGCAATCTACCCCGCATAAAAAAACAAGACTTGTTAAATCAATACATGAAATGCTATAGAATCACACAGCTTTTCTATTAAAAATTAAAGCAGCATTTTTCACATTTCAAGGCCACTTCTACAAGCAAATGTCTCACATAAGACCTTCAACACATTAACAAGCAATTTTCATTCCAATATATGAACCAATAGGTCTGTTGTGCCCCCCCAAAAGTATTGGGACAACAAAGTCAAAACTTATTTTTAATATAAGCTGTCACTTACTGTTATTTTTTATTTACAAAAGCAATTTTTGTTTGTGATTGTGAGACTCATATGTGTATCGATCCCTCCATTTTCTAACTGCTTCTTCCAATTAAGGGTCGCTGGGGAGCCAGAGCCTGTCTCATCAAGCAAGAAGTGCATTAACAGGGCACCCCAGATACGACACCAGTCCATCGCAGGGCACACACAGACACAAACACTCACACCAGCGCTCATTATCCCAGAAGGAACCAGTATGTTTTTGAACTGTGGGTGAAGCATCTGGAGGAGACCCACATCAACACAGGGAGAACATGCACACTCCACACAGACAGCACCCCAGGTCCAGAACTGAACCCAGGGTCCCCAGCGCTGCGAGGCAGGAATGCTGACCACGTGCTGTCCAGTACTGTGTATATTGATTGGGTAATTCACACTCAAAGTGGCTGTAGCAAAGCTTAGCTATATTGATTACCATGCTTATTGAAGTACCTTGCTGTCCCAGTATTTTTGGAAGGCATTGTAATGCTGTGCTGCTGTTACTAAAATCTGATTGTAATAGTGGCAAACACCCTGATAAACTAGCCAAAGTGCTCACAGCTTTGGAAGGAATGTTAATTAACATGAGTCCTCACATACTATATATTATCAATGGTGAGAAAACAACAAAACCCATTTTACACATAGCACTGTAAAGGTTAATCTGTCAGAATGGGATGGGATCTGTGTCAGTTATATTGTCACGTGAGATTATTACATAATACCCTTTTTGTATAAAATGCAGAACAGCATTTCATGTGACAAATGACATCCTTTCTTTATATCATGCATATTTAAAGGACTTTCACTCTGCTGAAAATATGAATCCTTGTCAAGGTGTTTAAATATTAACATGACGGATACGAAAGGTGGAGTAGAGAAACCCTCTGAGCGAGAACTGATACTCGACTTTTCTCACTGAAACAGCTTTCAACCTGCAAATAAGGGCTGTCAAAGACATGGCAAATACTGTAAAACATTCAATAAGCTCCACTTTCTCCTTCTGCAAAGCATCCAAGTCAAAGACCCGATGGCAGAATGGAAATGTACAGAGGGAATTACTCAGTATTAACACCATGATTAGTGGTATAAACTGACTTTCCATTGTCCTCCACTAAGGTGAGAAAATCAGTTGTGTGTCACTATCCTGACTGGCCAAGCTGTGCCGATACAGCGTGCTTCACTGGGAATAAAGCCCTGGCCCTTAACAGCTGTACGTGTGTTCTGGTTTCACATTGCTGGAGAGTGGAAACGGCTCCTCTGCGCCTCCCCCCGTTTGCAAACACAGAGACGTGCACCGGCAGGGCTTGACCTCTCCAGCCGATCAGACCCGTCCTCCTCAGTCGTCTTCCGCCCGGGCACCGCGCCGGGAGCAGACGTGCAGGCAGGCCGTGCAGAGCAGCAGCAGAGCCAGCACCGTGTAACTGAGGCCCAGGACGCAGACCGCGAAGACATACAGGGACTTCTCACAGTAGTCGCTGGGGCAATGGAACGGTGGAATGAAGTTGGGCAGGTAGACGGAGAAGACCCAGTAGTTTCCCAGGATGAACCAGATGAAGAGGAACAGACTGAGGACAATGTGGAGGTAGTACTTGTGCGCGTTCAGCCGCCAGGGGTACTCGTCGTCGTCGTCGTCGTCGATGACCACAGACTTGGAAAGGAGCGACCTCATCTTCGTGATGTCATACAGCAGGAGCGTCACCTGTGAGCGGGTGAGCAGAGCGACACGCCATCTTAGTAGCTGCAACCAGCAGCCTCTCGCGCTCTGGAGTGTCTCGCGGTCCTCTCTAAAGGAGGATTCCCAAAACAGCCACGCTGACATCGCTGCCGAAGCTGAATGAGAGGGTGGCATTTCACAGTGGGACAAACAAACTGATCCTAAAACTTTTCAGAAATCAGGGACAGGGCAAAAAAAGTATTATAGTAATAATGCAAACAGGCTTTTGACAGCATAAGAGAGCACAATGCAGAATGTGTGCCATTAACCTTAAGCCCATTGAAACAGGCAGAAATAGTCAGTTCTCTAGTCACTGCTCTTAATGTTATTCAATATGATGGCTGTTTAACCAAACTCAGGCCAAATTAAATTGATAGAATTGAATTACACATAACATAGCTTAGGTTGATGGATCAAAATAAAACCTCTATTAAATCACACTGTATTAGGGATCTGTTCCTGTAACGAACAGTTCTTTCCGGACCCTATGCGGACGACACAATCTGAAGAAGTGGGGGAACACTAGGGAAACGTCATGCAGGAAAACGGGGCAGAAGACAAGGGGGCGTGTCCAAGGTGCGCTGGTGCACGGGGGAGGTGTGGCCGAGGCGAACAATCCGAGAGAGTAGTCCTTAGGGAATATCCAAAACACAAGGGTAAGTCCAAAACCAGAAGATCCATCAGAAGAAAGAATTAAAACCACGAAGGCCGGGTCGGAACCGGCGGACGGGGAACAGGAACGGGAACAGAGGTTAAAACCTTAACGGGACCAGGCGCTTCCAGGTCCCGGACTCGCACGATATGGAAATCAGATGCGGAGCCCGGATGAGCGTCAGCGCCTGGCTTTTAAGGTGGGCTGGGAATAGGGAACAGGTGCAGAGAATAAAGTCTTAGTGAAAGGGCTGGAGCACCCTTAAGGAGGGGGGACTATAATCGTGACAGTTCCTTACTCTTCATTTACAAAGATATCCCCCAGTATGCTGAGAATTGCAAGTTCTTCCAATGTTTTTCAGTGGCAAAAGAAAATCCCCACTCATGTTCACATATACCACCTATTTTTGAAACCAATAGGATATCTCTCCCAGAAAGGTTAAAAAAACACAATTGATTCGATTTCTGAATTTAAGCCCTATTGAATCTTCCAAGAATGAAAGCAGACCATGTGTGTATACGGTGATATCTTTGAAATCTCAGATTAAGATACCTAAAAAACTCGAACAAATTACCTTTAAGCTGCCAACAACTCCTCCGACAAGCAAATACAGAGGTATCATGGGCTGAACAGGACAGTCTTCCAAATTCTTTATTCCTGGAAACAAAATAAAAAGCAAACAGTTCCATAAACATTATGCCCTCAGAACCGAACCATATAATCCTACAATTCTATAATGAGGCTAGCTGGAAATTGTTTTTTTAATTTAAGCAATGTTGGTATGAAGGGAGTCCTTCTCTTACCTACTAAAGCCATGGTGAGAGGCACAGCCAGAAATGCTAGCAGTCCAAAAATAAAGCATGCTGGAAAAAACAAGGATTGAATAATCAATTGGGTTCTTATTTTGGATTTAGCAACAGGCGATTCTTAAAAAATCGAAGAACAAGTTCCCAGGACATAGTGACCTGTGCTGTGGCTGAACCTTCTGCCTAGAGAAGCTCAGAACAGCACCTGGACTGGGTCAGACTTCTTCAGGGAGATTCTTTATGGCCCCACTCCTCTCCCCTCCCCCCGCATTCCTTTTCCACCTGGACTGTTTGTAACGAATCAGACTTTCAATCGATTCATGAGCCAGTACCACCAGCACACCACTGACACATGACACTCATTTTACATCCTGAGACTCCGACTCCTCACAGCACACGTAATGGGCCTGCACAGTGGGCAGAGAGCTTTTCGACCTCCGTTCCTCTACTGAGGCTCTAGGGAGCTGTAGTTGAGAGCAGTCCGCAGGAAATCATCATTAAGAGCACTGAGTGCAGTTCTGGTGCAGGGCTGCAGTGTGTTCAAGCTTTCGTTCATACTTCGTTCTGGATAACCCGTTATGATTAGCTAAAATGGACGAATTAAAAAATATCTACCAGCTCTTCAGGTACTAGTGCAATACTAGTGTAAATCACCCACACATACAGTGTCCCTCTACGGTTCAATCTGGATTAAAAGTGTCAGAATACATGTCTGATCAAGGACAGCAAGCCATGTTATTTTAGTGCTACCAGAACTCACAGCAACCACTGAATTCACAGCGGAGTCAATAAAACTTGTTTATGTTTCTTTTTCTGACATTTCTTTCTCTCCCACATCTTCCAAATGATAATTGATAAGTCAGATAGATTTTCTGGCCTATGCATGTACTAATCAGCAATAAAAAAATAATGAAACGTGCTAAAGGCGGTGGAGTGCATTTTGGAAAATGTCAAACAGGAGCTCTCATGAGATTAAAAAAGTCACGCGCCTGGGAGAGAACTCACCGTTACTGGCAATCCGGGAAATGCACCTGTGACAGGCTTTCTCCAGTCCAGCAGTCATCCTGGAAGTTAATCTGATGTTCTCTGCTATGAAAGATAAAACAACAGTTTCATTTCGGTTAATCAGATTGGCCACAGAACAGAAAAATCTTAATAAATGGATCAAGATTCCATATCCCTCAAAAGTCTTAAGTGGAAAGAATACAAGTTCTTAGTATTCTGGGAAACGATGTGGATTGAAAGCGGTCTAGCTCTCACATGGAAACAAACAATCCTTAGTCTCCAGTTGGGATGTTCAGGTACTGCAGCTGCTGGTGTGACATCACCTGACATCACCACAGGAACATCCTGACTCTTGGAGGACCACTGCAGTGTCTGTTATTACACGTGAACCTTCAGTTCCTGAATTGCTCTAATTACTCTATTGCAGTGGAAAATATGAGGTTTTTGGAAATGGGCTTTCAGTAGTTAATAATTTGTGCTAAACAGTACCTGCACTTTTCCACTCAGGGTTATTTTACAAGTTAGGTTTTCTTCTTTATGACCTGTCCTGGACATGCTGTTGGAGTCTTCTCATATTGTGCCTTTCCCCTAAGTTATTATTGCCTTTTGCTCTTGAGTTTGCATATTTCTGGATCTTGGGCTGCTTTTAACAACCACATCCTTGAAAGCTGCTGTCTGAACCTCCAAGATTAACCTTTCTCTGACTCTGCTTGTAGAGAGAAAAGTACATGTTCTGAAAAAGCACCTGTAACAGATAGCTGAGCTGTAATCGCTACAGGTTGAGCCTGAGGGGTGAAAAACAGTCTCTCTCTTATTCTCCCTGAGCTGCGGATAGCTGTAAGCTGTTTACTACAGCTTCCTGAGTGGCAATTTCCCCATAACATTCATTAATTATACAAGATGTGTATCTCCCTGTAGGCATCAAACAGCTTTACACTGTATCTAGAACCAGGCATTGCTTCCATCACAATCTCATGTCAATAGGCATCAGCTCATAAGTACAGTGATCCAAAAAGGTGGTAGTTTCAAAACTTTCCATATAATTACCAAGAATGTGCTTATGTCTTGTCGGCTTCAAGAAAGAAAAGACTAAACTAGAATGTCAGCTTTTTTGCTATGTAAAGGCAACACTTTTAATCCATAGAGATGGCTTGTTGCAGAGGACAGCATGTTTTTTTGGAGAGAAAAATATATTCAGCATGTTATTGGTACTGTGATTGGTACAGTTCTGTAAACGAGACCTGGAAGCTGGTGAGACACCACGAGGATCCTGTAGCTCTTGAAACTGGAGCTTAATGACAACACTGAGAATTAGTCAAGAGGAACAGGAGAACTTAATTAAGCACTTGAAAAGGAATGAGTACCACGAACCTCCTATCAGAAGGCAAGCTAAAATACCTGATCCAAAACTCCCTGGTGCTTCCAGGTTCTTTACAGGTACATGCCAATATCCCCAAAAACTCCAGCGATCAAAGTCACTTACATGACACATCTTCAACTTTTACACTGTTTCCAAAATTACATCAGCAGATCCTCACCATCACATACCATACTCTATCAATGCAGTGAGACACCGTACTATGCTTTGCAAATGCTGCTGAGCAGTTTCCTTGGCTCTCACACGCTTTTCAAGCAGAGTGGAGAGTGAGGTTACCAGTGTTCACAGAACTGATCATACCAGCTTTAACACCTGGGAAATCACCGACGTCAAAGCTGAACTGCGAAACGCCTGTGAGCTGAAAAGATCGGCAAAAACAGAAATATGCAAACTCGAAGATGTGCTACAGTGACAAGCACATCTACAATAATGACATACAAATAAGAAGCAGTGTGTTGGTGACAAGGAAATTGAAAACAGGGAATTGAATTGCGTGCAGCTCCAACATGCGAGCCAAAAACTGTGGCTCTGTAAACCAGTTTAAAAAGGAACTACCCCAGTGTACTCCTGATTTCCATATCCCATGGAATCCCTATTCCCTGCGAGTTCTCACTTGCATTAAAATACACATTTTATTATTTTCAGTGACAGAAATTTCCCCCTGCTGTGTATTTTTAAATTTGTGTGGCACAAATTTAATGAATGGGAATAGCATAATTGATGGTGATAAGAATCAACTGCAATGCACAGACACACAGGAAAAAAACTGCATTATGCACCACATGTAAGCTGCTGGCTGTCAACACATGAGAGCAAAGTTAGACCTAATCTAGAAACCACTAGTTGCCCTCCCGGAGGAATTAGGAGAACATGATCATTTTTATCACTGAAAGGATCATAATAACAGGGTGTCCATCAAAGGTGACAATTTTGCATTTCATATGCAAATTTCTTACAATGAAGAGCTTGTGTGAGCACTCTCAGGCACTCAGCTGATAAGCTGCAAAAGAACTAAATGCACTATTACCAAAACATCACAGACTGGGAGTAAAGCATATACTGCCCTCATGCCCTAACTGATGGTGTTTGTCTCTTTCTATAGAATGATGTAGATATAATGGATTTGGAGTCCTGTTACTTGATTTAAAAAGTCTCAGTTATTTTCTTGAAAACAAATTACAGTACATGCCATGTCTCAGAAACTTTGGCACCTCTTTGCCAAAGTCAATCCATTTTTTACTGTTGAATTTTTTTAGTAGTACAGTATTTAATATTGACTGACTAGCAAACAAAGCACCAATGCATACCCGGAGCAAGAATGGATTAGGTTTCCTTGCTCTCCTATTTTCATGATGGAATTCATCACATCAAAAAAGAAACGATCAGCAGACTCATATTTATTTGTGGGTGTATCAAAGGTGCAGTAGAAGATTTGTAAGGTTTTCGAGCCAATACCAGAATAGTAGTCATATGTATATATATATGGACATTCACTTAAATACACTGTCATTTCAATTTGCCCCAGAGATGATAACTGTTCCTCTTTTCATAATATATACATTAAATACCGCGGCACTAACTTCAGGAGGTCCGAAATAAATACAATATTAATACTTACTGGGCTTTATGAAATCATGTTCCACGACCTGTCCAAATCAATACGAGGTGAGAAACACGGGGTCAATCTGACAGGTCTTGAGGAAACCCTCCACTATCGCGTTCGGACCTCGCAGTGGAAAGCCTGGAGACTTCACTCTTCGTTGGTTATTGTTTGTTTGGTTGTTTTAATGAGACCAATGATTAGTTCATTCATTAGACTTAATGAGTCAAAACCGCCATTTGCACAATGGATTAACTGGCTGGTCATACGTGCATCTCATTGGAGATATGAGATCCTATGAAACAGCGCTGGACACAGCCCGGGTCCCTGTACTCTGGACGCTCTTCCCGATCCACCAGGCAAATCTGCACCTACTGAACTGTATGCGCTGGAAAACGCTGCGAGATAAGTCTGTTCCCAGCCGACTTCTGACTGAACCCCCTCACAGCAAACACACACTTTCTACCGCAGGCATCGCGCTGCGTTGCACAGCTGAATAACCTGAACCTGCGTGCACAGAACTTGACATACTGTACAACACATTCTTTATATCGTTCTAAACAGCTCCTAGATATACAGGTTTAGCTTTTGAGGGAAATCGTCTTGAAACGAAATAAAATAGCCAACTGTGAAATGGCAGTACTCGGAACTGTGCTTAAAGAACATAAATTTTACATCTGTATTAGTCTGACGGCAACCGACAATAAGTCTTCGTTAAAGATGAAGTATAACCAGTGAACATCGACCCGAACGCTTATATCAGGCGAGACGTGTCGGTTAATATCATCAAGTAGCGCTTTACTTGTAGAAGGAAAAATGTTAAGTCTCTTAAAAGAATGAAGTCGTGAAAACCAACCTTGCAGAGGATTTGTAGCAAAGATCATTCACTGTAGGCAATCACTTGGAAATACTGAGCGATGTGAAGTGCAGCATTTATCAAAGACTTGATGGATTAAACGATGCCAGAATAGTTCCTTTGCTCGACCTGCCACCTTCATGCGTAGTTTCGCCTTCATTTATTCAGGGTGAACGCAGCCGCTGGTGATCCTGTGTTGCAGCTTGACCAGACGCATCTCAGCGCTTCACTGCGCGAACTGAGGCGACTGGGAGTCGTCCTGCGGATTCGAGGCTTCAAGACAGTTTCCCACGTTGGTATCGACATGGGATACTCGCCCTTCAGACACGTTAAACATCGTGTGACGTCTGTTAAAGATACTCTCGTCTTTGACAAATGCCTCTAGTAAATTACTTAGTTTTGCTTTTCCACGAAAGAACACGTATGAGAAAGAAATGTGTCGCGTTCCTCTTTTTTTTATGTGTTTGTGTTTGGTTTTCGGGCTGCAAAGGAAAAAAAAAACGTTATCCTCGCAGTGTATAAAAGAACTGATCATGAAAATGATAGCGATTTGTGGGGGTAAATCTGGTACCTCTAAACTGCACTACCGTTTAGACTGAAATCAAATTTTCGATATCTGCAGATTTCGTGCGAATAGAAATATTTTAGTAACGGTTTACTCGTAAGTCACTACAATTACGAATATAACTTACGGCTACAAGTTTCTACATATACAGTAACTGGGACATACTGTATCTATAAAAACACAAAGATGATCGTAAAGGTTGTACGAAGATGTCGTGCACTGTTTCAGCAGAGTTTTAATATTCACTTGCAACTCTGACAATGGAAATCGACAAAACCTGTCCTAATGTTAAAGGGAAACAATAGAATAGTGTAGCGTTTCTTTTCATGGAATATTCTCTGATGTGCTAATACCAAACTGTTTAAACTCCCAGTTTTGAGAGCAGATCATTTGTATTTCAATCAAGTGCGCCCACACTATGAATAGATTATGTAATTTTTTTTGTCTTTCTAACATTCAGTTAAGATCCGAGTTCATGAATAAGTGGAGTCTTTTGCCTTTAATGAATGAGCAGAAAGATGCGGTCCGCTGTTGTAAAACCTGATACAGCGGGTTAAGCAGAGCGACTGCAACAGAAACCTGTCAGCATTGTGTGTCGGATGTATCCAGTCTTGAAAGAAAGACCTCAGGAAGGACCCTAACCCAGAATTTTAACGTACAATCAAGCTGGAGACTGCAATTCCAATTTTATAGGAAAAAAACACACACGCTATTAGGCTATCAATTATACTTCATGCGTAGCATTTCATCATATTCTTTCCTGAATTGAACACTATCTTGGGGTCAAAGACAGGGGCGTCCTACACCTTACTACAGTACACCTCTAGCTTCTGGCGCTCCGCAAAACTGCAATAAAAAAATAAAATGTTACAAATACATATCAGTCATCATATCATTTTCGACAGCCGCTTGTCCATTTCTGGGTCACGGTGGCCCGGGAAATATCCCTGGAAGCTATGATCGCAAAACGGGATGCACTCGGGACCCCCCGACTTCCCCGTACATCAGAGATTACACCAGATTTACAATAGCAGAATTTACCGACCACCTTGTCTTGGGACTGTGGGAGCACCCGGAGGAAACCCACCTTAATACGGGAAGAACGTCTCATGCTCATGCTTTCATTCATGGCAGGAGAATGCGAAAGAAAATACAAGCTTTCCGATGTTCTAATCTACCTGTACAAAAATAGGCTGGCCGCATGAACAGGCACTTGAATGACAGCTGTTAAACGTCCCTTTATGAATTACAGCATTCATTGTAGAAAGAGATGTTAAAACAAATGCCGTCTGTTTCGCTTTTCTCTTTCAGCAAATATAGTTTCATTGAGAACACTGAGAAGTTGGAAAAGGGTATATTAAGAAGGTAAAGAGCTGAGATTTTGACTACACATTGAAATGCAGTTTCCTAAATAAATAAGAGAGAAATATTCCTAAATAAAAGATTTTTTTGGAGCAACACGTTTTTCCCTACTTCATATGAATCTAGATACTGGACAACAGAGGTCCCATGTAGGATATCTCCTCTGCAATCTTTTAAAATCAGATCTTTATAAAGCTTTAGTGCTATTCTCACCTTCCCAGAGCAACAAACAACATCCTCTGAAAATCACATGGGGAATTAGGATCAGTATAAAAATAAAGTTATTACAAAATTGCACAGAGAAAAGTGTTCACCAGGGAAAGCAACTACCTGCTCGTTAGTGGTTCTTTAGTGATTATTACAGAGACAAGCAATCCACAGCACTGCTTGGGAATGCATGAGGCTTCAAATAGCATCCTGGGATTCTTTTAAATTATTATTTTAAAATCTAAGCTCATTATTTAGAGGCTCAGTTAAGTGTTATCACGACCAATTTAGAACAATTTACTTCATGATAATACTTATTTTTAAACAGAAAATGCATGGATCCAGTATAACTTACTTGCAGTAGCTGTTGAATGCATAGCCAAGTCTGGACTAACAAAGAAGTCAGAAATAAGAAAACAAGAAATAAGACGTAAGGTTGTGTAAAACAGTCCAAGAGTGAGCCATGTTGACAGGTTTGGAGTTTGGAGAAGAAATTCCTGGATGAGGACTGCTCCGTTTTCCCAGTGTGTTCTTCTTAATCACTGGAATGTAAACGTACACATTCAGTAATAAATATATATACAGAACCTTACCACAACATCATCTCTCAAACCTACTGCACTGTAACCTGCTTACACACTAACGTTGTACTGTGTGCAGAGTGAGGGCCCTGAATCGTTGACAGAAAGTTGAGGGCAGTGCGGCGGCCCTGTGGCTCAGGCTCTGCCCCTGTGGCTGGGAGGTTGCCGGTTCGTATCCCGCAGCCGGCAGAGGAATCCTACTCCGTTGGGCCCCTGAGCGAGGCCCTTCACCCCAACTGCTCCAGGGGTGCTGTGGCTGACCCTGCACTCTGACCCCAAGCTTCTCTCCCTGTCTATGTCTCATGGAGAGCAAGTTTGGGTGTGTGCTAATATATATATAATAAATTTATCATATAATATATAATAAAGTGATCTTAGATCTCTGCACACAGTCAAATCTCCCTCTCTTGTCTGTATCAAGCAGTGCATTACATAACAAAGCACACAGAATTAGCATTAGTACCATTGTACTAATAATAATAACTTACCTAACTAACGCTTGTAGAGCCCTGGCCTCCTCCTCCACGCCACCCTCACATCTCCATGCAGGGTGGGGGGACCCCTGGGGTCCGCTACATGGGGGAGCCCACCATAACAGTGGGGTGGCCCGAATATCCGGAATAAGGGATTGTGGATAGAGGAGGGATCCCCAGAGCCCTCATGGAGGGGCTTCATGACAGAGAACAAGCTTGTGAGAACTGACTACCGGGGGCTAACTACCACATCCTGTAAAGAGTAACAGCTACGAAACCAGAATAGTACAATAATGTCTTCTCAAAAGCTCACAGCAAGAAGCCTCATTAATGTGATAAGGAAATTAGAACTGAATAGAGGCTATGATGCCGTACCACACTGGTATTTTATGCACACACATAATTATAAGCTTGCTTCTTCCACACTTAATCAAAATGTCTACTTGAATATTAATAAGAACCAATTGAGAAGCACGGCAAAAGGATGGCCACCAATCAATGGTTCTTTACTCTGCTGTACAAGTGCTCTTGCACCTCCTGTAGAATAGACTGAGACTCATGTCTAAAAGCCTCTGGATGAACAGCTCCCTCCAGATTTTTTCAGATTGATACCCCTGATGAAAAAGCAACAAAAAGCATAAAATAACAGATTGAGTTATATACTGGTTTCACATGCTACAGTACTTGGAATTGTTTGCACCTCAAACATCAAAAAATGATTTGTTGTAATTGCGATAGTGCACAGCGCAAAGTCAAATTTGACAAAAAACTGAAGTCCAGAAAATGTGAGAGCAACATTCATCCACATGCCTAAGTATCCCTCTAAATAAAATCCAACAACAACAGATCTACAATAACACTCTGATCTTTGGAGTTACAGTGGAAACCCCCGGGACTGTACAGAGGCCTCTGAAGTTTTCCTGTTTCCCTGGGTTAAACATGGAGCAGAGACACATGGAAATCATTCAGCAGTAGCGTGCTTAAGGTCAGAAAACTCTCCTAAGGCTGCAGGCAAACAGTCACTTATCTCCACAAGTTGGAGAATGTCTTCAAAAGAATCCACATAATGCAGAATCCACAGCTCCACTTTGTAGTTTAGGGACTGAAGAAGTCACAGCGCAGTTCAGTGTAGTTTTGAAGTATGTGTTTTTAGAAGGCCCTCCAGAGAGCCAAGCAGAGAGAGATCAGCACATCTCCTCCCACTCTGTTCTAAAACACAAGTGCAGTTTACTGTATATTCACCCTAACAACCACTCGGCAGTTTTAGACCTGGACACATGTACTATAGTCTGAAAATGAGAGAAGAGAGAGGGTGGCCCAGTGGCTCAGCGGTGAGCATTATTGCCTCTCAGCGCTAGGGCTCTGGGTCCAGTTCTGGACTTGGGTGCTATCTGCAAGGAGTTTGTACGCTTTTCCTGTGTGTGCATGGGTTTCCTACAACAGTCCAGAAACTGTTAGGTTCTGGGAGAATTGGTCCAGGTGTCTGTGTGTGTCGGTGTCTGTCTGAGCCCTGTCCAGGGTGTATCTTGCCCCGAGCCTGTCTCCGGCTCCCCCACAACACTGAATTAGCTGAAGCGGTAGGAAAACAGATGCATGGAGGTTAAAGGTATAAACATATCTTTAAACACCAAAACATAGAACAGAAACGCAAAAAGAGGAGACAAATATTTTCCAAGCTATGCCTGAAAGACATTTAGGAACTATGTCTTAAGGTAAAATGAAACGAAAACTGGGCTTTTTGGACATGGTTATCAGCATGTTAATTTAAAAATGTTTAAGAAAGGTGCTGAGAAAACATTCCCTCTGTGAAATATGGCTCAGTGTTTACTATGTTTTGGGGCTGTCTTGCTTCTGTAGGTTACATAGAGGTTATAGCAAACTCGAACCAGGACGTTTTGACTTAACAACCAGCCAGGCCAGTAAAAGGGGCATTACAATTTACTTTAAAAGAATGTCTATTTTTCAGAGCTTTACAGCAATATTATTTTTCTTAAGAGTCCTATTTGAGCAAGAAGATGTGATGAGCTCTACGGTTCTGCCAATGCATAGTTCAGCACAGCAAGTGAGTAAAAATATCTTTGGATATTTTCTCCTGGCTCAACATGTCTTCCTCATGCTCAGGCCACATACAGTAGCAAGTGACAGCAGTGGTAACAAATCGGTACTGCTGTGTACATGACACGTTATTCTTTGTAGACACAACAAACCAGTACAAGAGATACTGTACAGGGAAGAGACAGGGCATGGTAGTGCTCTGTTACTGCCTGGAAATGGAAACTGCTCTGTGGTAACGCTAAGCACACCCTGTAAATACTGTGGCCGTGAAGAAAAAATACTTGTTAAGTAACGATCATGATCCATTGACGGAGAATAAAAAAACTGAAGGGGTGGAACGCACAACAGCACCAGAATAGGATACATTCAGGGATAACCAATCGCATTGTTGCCACAGAACAAAGAGAAGCTGTTTGTGCACAAGGCTCATAATTACTGTAATTACTGTCTATTGTGCCACCTCTGAGAAACACGTACATGAGCACAGCTTTTTATAATGAGACACCTTCAGCTTTTAAAGAAGGAGGTTTGCTATGAATGCCAGTTAAATGTGAAGATTTATTTGATTCAAATTTTAATGCAGTGGAAAGAAGTGTGGATTTTGGAAAAATTGTAAGAAGGTTTGCACCAAACCTATCCTTTTTTTCCAGTCTGAAGAAGTAACTGGGCAGCTGTACCAGTGTACCGCGAACAGCAGAGGAACATGGACTGGTTCATTCCACATTGAAAAGCATTCTGGCCGAGTAACAACTTTACAAAATCCTATTTCTGAACTCTGTCCCTCTCTACCAACACACCTGAAGAAAACCTTGTCTCCACAGCCAGAACATCTTCCATTTTCTTTTTTACTTCCCAGCTTGACATTAACCCTTTACATGTCTCTTTTTCAGATGCATTAGCTGGCATCTTGTGTTGGAAATAAATCAATTCACACTCTCGAGCTTGGCCTGTCGTTGATTTTTTTGTCATCATTGCTTGTCACACGCTGCAGGTAACAGAATGGATTTCACACGGCTGGAAAAGGGTATTTTGCTCAAACAGCACAGCGGTAACCCTTTAAATCCTCTTTATTCATAACTTTGTGATGCATACTTTCAGATATACTGTACCATCTCAAACAGAGTACAATGAATTATACCCCCCTCGCCGACAGCTCACAGAGCAATTTCGTTGTTATCAACTGGGTGATTAAGGAGCATCAATAAAGAGATCAATAAATCCTGCACTACTTTCCACTGATATTTATCAGACACCCTTCTTGTGGTATAAAATTTACCAGCCATGTACCCGTATTATCTTCAATTTACATACTGTTCATCTAAAAGTAGATTTTGCTTCATATAGAACAGCTATTAATCTTCATGTCTATATGCAAAAAATAACTTTGTTCAAAAAGCAAATGAAAACATATTTGTGTAAATTCACATTATATATACATCAAAGACAAATATCATTTAAAAAATTCCTTGAAAAGCCAAATACAGTAGAATACAGTAGAAAATAAAAACACAAATATTGCCAATCTGTATATGGGATTGTCTTTGAGTCAAGTATCTTGATTCTGTTAAAAGATAACTTCTTATACACTTTCATTAGGACCCTGTTTTTAACATTAATTTAAATTCACAAACACAAGAAAATGTCTGGATCATATCTGGTTTTAAAATAAATCACGCTTATATATAACAATAGAGGTTTTCCTAGTAAGACCTGTAGCACCTGAAAAAACCCAGAGACGTTGTTGAACTGGTCCTGTTCAGCCAAGAACAAGCTGGTCAGGCTGTGACAAGCCCTCAGTCAGAACCAGGGATTCCTGAACCAAACGAAAAAAGTTGAAGATGGTTTAAATCACGGCCCTCAGTCCTAGTCCTGCAGTGCTTTTTGTTCCATCTCGGCTCTTGACAGCCTGAGTTAGCACATTACTGGCTGGACTGGGCCAGTTTAACATCCTCTCCCAGTTACTAGAATACCTGCACACATGCTGGATCCTGTAGGCGTGGAATTGGAGACCACGGTGATTAATCACTTAGAAACGCTGCTCTGAATCAACTGGTTCAGCCAGCAGCCTTTTTACTCACTGGGTTTATAGCTTGTTTTTCCCTGGTGCTATTGGGTGCTAAGAGCATTACGATCCTTCTTATTGCACTGAGTGGATAATGCAGGCTATAAATTAGCACTATTGCTGAAGATTTTTAATGTACTTTATGCCAGAGTGCTGTAAACAGCAAGTTCAGGCTCAGCCAAAACTACTGGTATTACAAAGAGATATCCAAAACCTGGGAGTTTGTCTGTTAAGATGTGTGAGACCACTCATCTTGGACATCATGTCCCATTAAACACGTTTGAAAAAAATGTATGATTCCCTCATGCACTTAATGTTTAAGAGGGATCCAAATGCAAGTTTTAATGAAGGGATACAACGAACAAAAAAGCCAAGACTGTTGCAGAATCTTTTTTGCAGGCTTAATGGCTTTAATTCCTCCATGTAATGAATCTTTGCCAATCAGTAAGCATGGCTAGATGACTATTTTAGTTAAATAACCAGTACCAGCCACCTAAAGCAGCACACACTTATATGTTCTGTCATGGTCTGGGAACTTGATTTCATTTTTGATGTGCAGTGCGGAGTTGTTTTCTGGTTAAACACAGTTTAACCAAACTGTTGTAAACAGAGTTTATTGGTTAAACCAATCAACTTAGTAAGTAGCTCATTGATTGTAGCATGTCTGTCCATGTCACCACCTTACATTCAGTAAAATATGTAGTCCCAGACCTCTCTGACACAGTATTTAAATAAACGCCTTTCTGAGAAGGCAGGTTTGGAGTCTGCATTTAAATGCATTTAGAGTAGGTGTCTCTCTGATATCCTTGGGGACAGAATTCCAGAACTTTGGGGCACGGCAAGGGAAGATCCTGTTACCCACAGAATGAAAAGGAGCTTGAGGGACATATTGAAGACCAGAGTCAGATGAACGAAGGTTGCGAGGTGGGGAGAAGGCAGATAATAAGTCAGACAGGTACTGAGGTGCCAAGCCATGTAGAGCCCAATTGGTGAGCATGAGGACTTAGAAGTCCACTCCAAACCTGATAGGAAGCCAGTGCAGGGACTCCAGGACAGGAGTAATGTGATCACTTGCATGCCACCTGGTCAGGATTCTGAATTCTGAACATATTAAAGTTTGTTTGGTGTGGATTTAGACACCCCAGTAAGTAGGGTATTGTAGTAATCAATTCTGGAAAATACAAATGTGTTGACTAGCTTTTCTGCTGCAAAGACAACAACAGACATAATAATAATAATAATTCCTAGCACTTATATAGGCTTTTCTGGTTGATTGGTAAAGGCCAATGGGAAATTTGGCCAGGATGCCGGGGTGACACCCCTACTCTGGGAAACGCCCTGGGATTTTTAATGACCACAGAGAGTCAGGACTTGGTCCTCATCTGAAGGACGGCGCCTTTTTACAGTACAGTGTCCCCGTCACTATCCTGGTGCATTAGAACCCACAAAGACTGCAGAGAGTCAGCGCCCTCTGCTGGCCCCACTAACACCAATATCTCCATGATTGATAATATTTCTGAGACAGAAGAATAATATTTTTATCATATTCTGTATGAGGGCCAAAATTCTAAAATTCAAAAGGCTGAGATCAAATATCACACCTGAATTCTTCAATTTTGATTAACTTGAAGCACACAATGCCATCCACAGATAGGTTAATTGCATTGGCTTTGTGGAGGTGGTGCAAGGTCATCCAGGTTTGTATGTCAGAGTTGCAATTAGAGTGAGCAGAAACAGCAACTTCAGTGATGGGTGTATTGTAGTATGGATATAGTAGATATGAGCATCATCACCACAGAAATGACAATGATACAAAACGATGGCATTTGATATAACACTACACACTACTACTAACACTACTAGCCAGTAGCTCTATCACCCTGCAACTCACAACTGGCAACCCACTGGAGCTCAGCAGGTGTGAGCCTGGTCAGTACCTGGATAGGAGACCTCCTGGGAAAAACTAAGGCTGCTGCTGGAAGAGGTGTTAGCTGGACCAGTAAGGAGCACTCAGTAGAATATGAATTGAATCTATAGGGAGCTCACCCTGCAGTCTTGTGATTAGTCTGTGAGCATAGGGACATTATGTTGTAAAAAAGGAGCCATCCTTTGGGTGACTCTCTGTGGTCATTAAAAATCCCAGGGAGCTTCTCGAAAAGAGTAGGGGTGTTACCCCAGTGTCCTGGCCAAATTTCCCATTGGCCTTTACCAGTCATGGCCTACTAATAATCCCCATCTCTGAACTGGCTTCATCACTCTGTTCTCCTCCCCACTGAGAGCTGGTGTGTGGGGAGTGTACTGCTGCATCATCCAGGTGGGGCTGCACACTGGTGGTGGTGGAGGGGATCCCCATTACCTGTAAAGTGTCCAGTACAGCACTATACAAGTGTAAGGAATGAATTAACTGCGGTCCCACACCACACCACCTTAATGGAAAGCCAAGCTGCTGCTGCAGGCGGTGCTGGTGGACCAGGAGGTGGCGCTCTTTGCTCTGGGCCAGAACTTGCAAGCCGGCGCCTCAATAAGACACCTGGGGATGCCCAGCTCTAGGGGGCGCTGTCCTAGAGAAGAGATCTAAGTCCTAATTGCCTGGCTGCACGGTCATCCTTTGGGATGGAAAGTTCTGTTTAAATGCTAGGAATTGTTATTACTAAATTTAGGACTAAATCTGGAAAATAAACTTAAAATGTGTGGTAGAATCATGAGAATGACACAGAAAAACATTTTGCAGACACAGGAGGACGTTATGATGGCATCTGTGTGTAAAATATGTAAGCTGCTGGCAAAACCCTACTTTCGTCATGACACTATGTTTTTTTTTTCTGTCAGCAGCAAAAAAAGCACATTCAACTTGAAACATGTTGTTACGGTAAAGCACTTTTGGCGGGATATGTCTAGAAAAAGAATAGGGTGGGAAATGGCAGAATGCATGTTTGTCCTGGGGCTAGAACTTCAAACCAGCCTAGCGACGCCTCCGGCCCATCTTGACCTGTCCTAGTGCCACCAGGGCTTTCAAATGACCAGAGAAGTGCTGATCGAACCTGAGACTCCATGACCATTCCAGCCCTTTCCCAGAGCAGAGAGCGCCGCCCTCGCTGCCGGCCAGCCGCCTAGACGATGAGTCCTTCGGTCCTCTCGTGGTCCAGTAAGGAGCGAGTGTCGCCGAGGGAGCCCCCCGGCCCGGGACCCCAGTCAGCGCGCGAGGACAGCAGCCGCCAGCTGGCGCGGCTCGACCGGTCCCACGCGCTGCCGCGATGGCGGTCGTCCAGTCCGATGTGCACGCTGACCTCAGAGGGACTCAGGCTCTTCATGTGACCCTGGGCGCGGCTCTCGTAATGCTCCACCGAGGTCTTCTTGTAGCTGGGGAAACAGAGGCCACATCACACCGGGCAAGTGACAGGCTGACCTCTAGCCTGCCCCTTGCAAATCAACAAAAAATACCTGTGGATGGATATTTGTGTTTTCTTTAGTCAGTTTAGTTCAAGAATGGCAAACATCTGTGGCAGACAGCCTGGTTCCGCAGGGCCGGGTTAGGTTCACGTTTTCACTCCATCTTGAACCCCATTAAGTGGAAAGGAAGACGACTTAGCTGTGCTTTTCCAGGTGCTATTGGAAAGGTGCCTCGAACACCTGCAGGAACCCAACACTCGTGGACCAGAGCCGCCTGTTCCTGGTGCACACAAACCTCACGGACTGAACTGTTGAGCACCGTGATGACAATAAATTGGCCATTAGAGAGGCCGTCGCTAAAAGACTGCTTCACACGCTGGAATCAAGACACTCGTTAACTGGAAAATAGGAATGCTTGAACGTTCACATGGGACTGTTCTGTGTAAAAGTTATGTCCGTATGAACAGTTAACCAGGGCTGTCAGACCTGGAAATCTGATGGCGTACAGTAGGGTAAAAAGTTAGCATCCATCCATCTTCAATGATTTAAAAAATGTGATTATACGATTATTGTATATTATGAAATGACCAATGTGCCTCTCGGTCGTTGATCCAGTGTTTGTAGTCTGGATCTCTCACACATTCATGGTCCAGAATTTGTAAATTAGTAAAGGACCACCTGATGTATTGTTAACAATTTATTTAATAAAGTTGATTTTATTCATTAATGGGAATGTTTAGGGACTACGTCAGCGCATGAGAAGTAAATAGCTTTCGGGAACTGACATTATCTTCACCCGTGAAATAAGAAATGGATAACTGAACAGTCAATAAAAACAAGACCCTGGTAATATCACTGTCCTGAAAGCGATAGCATTTAAATTAGTAATGAGGCAGAGTGTAAATGTCAGACAGCTGTATAGATGTGGGAAAAGGGCAGTGCCCAAAGGCAAAGGCCCCTTTTATTAAGTGTGTCCGAGGTGAGGCAGGCTGTTCGCTCAGAGGAAATAAAATTGTCTGTGACCGTGACACCTTCTCAATCTAGATTGCTCTCATTAATGGCCTATCACGGAGTATCAGCCCTCTCCCTGACAAGCAGCTCTTTCCTGAAAACACTCCATTTCAGAATTACAATGCTGTTCGGTGGGGAAGAGGGGGTTTTACTGTATAACATTCAAAAATGTTCAAACACAGATCTGTTCTTTTAAGAAATTTCCAGCTACAGTAGAACCAATGATCCAAGTCTCTGGGTCCCTTTTGCTCTTACTCCTTGCATGGTTCCTTGCCTGTTCTCATTTATTGATGGTTTTTGTAGTGGCTGGGATTATGAATGGCCATTTCTTGGACTCTGAGGTAATGCGAGGGAGACAGAAGAGGCTGTGGGTACTAGGTTTTGTCACAAACGCCTAGTTTAAAGATTACAACTCCATATGTCAGACTCCTTTCTCAGGGGCATTGTGGTCACATCCCAAACAATCCAACAACCTTATTCTCATGACTTCCTTACAAGGTGAATGTAGCTCTAAAATGCAAAATACTAGGCCTTCATACAAAGAACACCTCGGGGGTTATTACTGTGCTCAAGGCAGTGTGAAATTCATTTTCACATCATGTCATTATTCTCTCTGAACTTCATAAAGTCCTGTTGACCTGACATATACCGCCAAGCTGGTTGATTACTATTGTGCCTCACTCAGTTTGTGTCTTAATCAGTGAGAGAAAACAGAATTAAAACTTCAACAAGTCAAAATAGGAGAGAAAATAAAAGCAACACAAGGCACATGGGGATATATTGCATAATCATTATCACTTCAATGGGATTCCCAGGTGCGACAACCAGTAAGGATGTTCAGATAGACAGCGGGATGATCTCTATAATCCGGAAGCTGCAGGTTTGTCTTGTCACTAGCCAATCGTAACTTGGGATTCCCAAGTGTCAGTGTGCGGCTGGTTACGGGTTAGGAGTGGAATTAGCCTGCTATGGGCTCTCTCAATTCTCACACAAATAGGGACTTCTGTGACCTGCCGGACACCTGCAGACTCGCAGTGATGTCAGCAACTGCTGCTGCTCCAATCAGGTCTCACTCTCCTGTCCAACGGGGGAGTGGCTCTTAAAGGCGGGTGTGTCGAGGAGCATGTCTCACTGTCCCGTTCTCTGCTGAGCGCTACAGGAGCAGCTCCCAGCGATCTTCGAGAAAAGATCGCCGACTGTGAATCGGGTGGGCACTAAATCGAAAACAATTGGTGATTCTAGATGAAGGCTGTCACAGGGACGTTAGCACGTACTCACAGTTTGAGTAAGAGTGAAGACACCACCACAGAGACAGAGGACGCTGCCATAGCTGCTGACCCCATCCAGGGCTGCAACACTAAGCCTGCTGGCATGAACACACCTGCAAGACAACACGGACAGTTCTCGTGACACACACCCACAATGCCCTGCGCCGGCCTCACACAGGCATGCAATACAGACTCGCAGCACGTACTGTACACACATCTTGCAGCACAGCGTAGAAGAGAAATTCATAGTGTTCGTAGTATAGGGCCGCGAAAAAGCCTTTACTCAGAACAGCAACAAACAGTCAGAAAAGGCAATAGTTTAGCCTAGAAGCTAAAAAGACTCCTCTGGGGAAATAAATAAGCTTCATTTCGAAATACACAATTGCGGAGCGATTCCTAAGTCTGTGGGGCTCGGAGCTAAGAAGGTTCATTTTCCTAGTAACGGTTGTTAAGTTGTTAAAACGCATGATTTCCCACCACAAAAGAAATAAAGGGAACGGCAGATTCACACTTGAGAATTCAAATGAAGCTGTTTCCAACCGAGATGGAAATTAAAATTTTATTGTGTTGCCAATTAGATACAGAACTTTCTCTTTTAACAGGTTGGAACTTAATTATTTTCTATTCATAATAGCACAAATAAATAATTTATGTTCTATCGATGTTCTCCCTGTAATGGCGATAGAATTATTATCAGATGATCTTGATGTTGATGTTGATCTTGATCATCTTAATTGACGGTTCTTATTACAGATTTCCCTTCAGTGACTTTGTGAGATTTAACTTGAACTTAAAACATGCGTTAGTGTTTGATGAAAAACGCATCTTAAAACATTTCACAAAATTTGTTACAGAGGACAACTTTTTCTATTGTAATAATTCACAAATTTTTGGTTTTCCATATTTTGCTATAGCTCATCTTTTTTAAGTTCAATTAACTACATCCAACCAAACAGAACTGCGATCAGCCTCCCCTCTTTTTTAACCTTTTATGTAGTTATAGTGTTACAATCAATGACTGTAAACATTGGTTCTTAAAATCTGATTTCCGGTGCTCTGCTTCAGCTCACTTCTTTACAGAAAGAATTCATTGTATTACAGTGTCTTAGAATCCCCAGATTAGACTTCTACCCACCTGCAGCTATAGGTATTCCCAACAAGTTGTAAATCAGTGCAAAAACAAAGTTGATTCTTATTCTTTGCACCGTTTTCTTGGATACCTCAATACTGGCCACAACATCTAATAAATCATTCTGGGGGAAAAAAAATAGATGATTCTTTAATGTACACACAATTATATACAGTATATATAAACTCTTGTGCAATAAAAATTCATTTAGGTGTTATCCATCCAGTTCTCGGGAACTGAAAAAATAGGAAAAGAGGAGATATTATAAAGAAGTATACAATCATCTGTAACTGACAATGCATAAAACATCCTGGCGACTATATGTAGATTTAGAGCAGATGCAAACTACAAATATAGAAAAGTGGCACATTTTCTGCAAAAGCAGTATAAGGGCTCAGCAAAGAATGCTGACATCTTCATCTACTGATCATTTACTGATCTGATCAGAAGGATATGTTGTTTTTGCTAGACTTTGGTGCACAATACGGTACTGCCACCTGTTAATTAATCAACAGTGATGATGGCTTTGTTGCCCCAGAAAAGGCTGTTTCTGGGACCGAGCCAGAGAATATAAAATATTGCCTGTCCCCTCGTGACATTGGACCGCACACTTGTAGTGAGTTTTTTGGTTGCAGTTCCGGGTCCAAATCAAGCCTGGTTTCTACAGTGAGGTGAAACGGGGACTCGAGACACTGTGACGCGAACTGGACCTGGAACCCAGCCCTGCGAGCAGCGGCTGCCCCACGCGCAGCCCAGCGAGGCAGGAGAGTGCGACTGCTCACCCGGATCAGAACCACGTCGGCGGCCTCGATGGCGACGTCGGTGCCGGTGCCGATGGCGATGCCCACGTCGGCCCTGGCCAGGGCAGGGGAGTCGTTCACCCCATCGCCCACCATGGCCACCTTCCAGCCGCGCTCCTGCAGCTCCCGGACCTTGGCTACCTTGTGGGACGGCAGCACCTCGGCAAACACCTTCCTGATGCCCACCTGCAATCCGGACCGTCGCCGTTACCGACCAGAACACACCACAGCGGCCACCTTCAGCGCCGCTCCTCAGTGGTTAACAAAAGCACAAACTACCCATAACTGGGACCCAGGAGACACGCGAGTTTACGTGACGAAATGTAATCCAATCGAGTGTAATTAAGTTGACACTGGTGAACCTGCCCAGCAAGGTGAGATCTTAACGAAATGCTTTCACAGTAGCTTGCTCTCAAGTACTCTTGCACTCTGCACTGGTGAAGGAACGTTTCAAGTGAGTTCTGGTGCTGTGTGTGAGAAGGCAGCGGTTATGGCAGCTTCCTTTTAAAACAGAATCTAAAACAGTGGGGACCGCAGTCCAGAGAGCCAACAGAACCAACACATTGCATTTTGGGGAAAAAACAGGACTAGTGTTGGTAATGTTCCTGGTAATCAGGAATAGCACATATACAACTTATATAGTTACAGCTTTGGGTGACTTGAGATGTGTCTCTTAGATCTCAGATACAGTTTGTGACACTGGGAAGAGTAAATACTTCTAACTTCAAAGGAGAGAGGATGCTTGCTGAGCTCTGGGGGATCCCTGCCAGCAGAAACAATAGTTAAGTTTATCTTGGTATGCCTAGGCAGGCTGTGGATTCATGATTGCGAAGGAGCAGGGCAGAAAGACACAGTATAAGTTCACATTAAGAGAAGCAGGAGAGAGAAAAGAGGAGAGGCAGGAGGAAGAAGCAAGGGGAAGCAGGGAGAAGAGAGAGGAGTCCAGAGGAGATGGAACTTGAAGCTTGCGCCAGGCAAGGGCTCCTACTTCATGATCATCCAAATCAAACCCGACTGGAGCTGAGTATTTGAACCTTGTTAGAGAGAGTGTGCTATTCTGTGTTTTTAGGGACCCTGGGTTCCTGGTACTTCAGTTAGAAACGTCTTTCCTGATTAGGGTGCATTTTATGGATAGGGATATAGGCTCCCATTTATTTTGTGGCATTTAGGGTGCAGAGAGAGAGATTCAGTCAATTCCTGATTTTCACCAGTTTCGTAGCCCCCCATTTGCAACAATATAATATAGCGTATATAATAATATTGTGTATTAGCCATGTCAAGAAGTTCCTTTTTTTCAAAAGAGAAATTCTAATTCTAATTAGGAAATTAGCCTTCAGAGTAGAAATATCTGGAGGCAGCCTGTTGTTTTGGTCTTCTGGGGCTGGTGGCTGTGTGCCCCAGTGTCCGGCAGCCGGCAGCCCACCTGCGTGGCAATGGCTCTGGCGGTCTTCCGGTTGTCCCCGGTGATCATGACCACTTCGATGCCCATGCTGTCCAGGACGTGCACGGCCAGGGCCGACTCCGTCTTCACGGTGTCCGCGACGGCAATCATGGCGCACAGCACGCCTGCAGCAAGAGAAGCCGCGGCCAGGGAGGAATTAGCCTTCGCTGGCGAATACTGCTTGCTGTGCGAAGCCATGAAAAAAAACCAACTTTGTGCCAAAACTGCAACTGAAGCTTCCCAAGAATCTGCACATCCTTCCAAAGCTGGGAACTAAAGCAGACATTAAACAGGGTCTGTGCTCTCTTATGTCTGGAAGAATACCTGTGCTTCTTTCATCCACGTTACACATTTCTCAGGCATTAGTGTATAATCAATATTTCTAACCTTCTGACATGGTGTCATCTCTTTTGTGCAGGAGGAATGTTAAAATGAGCCCCCAAAACGCATACAATGCAACAAATTTAGTACAGCTCTCAGCAGAAGACAGCGTGATGCGCCGTTAAAAAAAATCCCACTCTGAACAAGGTAAGATTTCTGATTTATAACTGATAAGCTTTTCCTTGGTCATTCACACAAGAACCTTGACTTAGATAAAGTGCACTTCTCATCGCGGCTGGTGTCCACTGTTTAGTGAAAAGCAGGGATCGGACTTCAGCTTCCTGAACAGAAAGCCTCCGGCCGGTATACCGTTTATGGCCACCAGAATGGCCGTCTGCCCTTTAACTTCATGGCTGCACATGGCGTCATCCACGTCTCTCCGGACAAGCAGCCCGTTGCGTCTCATCCACTCTCGATTTCCGATCAGCACAGAGTAGGTGGGACAGGGGGGCGGACCTGGAAAGACACCGTGAGCTGATCAGTGCACAGCGTCGCACACTGCCAGAGAAGAGCGCACAACAGCAAGCGCTCCTGAGCTGTGAGCCCTGCTAAGTGGTTTGCTCTCTCAGGAATCTCCAGATATTGCAATTTGCCTCTCATCAGGAACAGATGCTGTATTAGAGCTGCTAAATTTAAATTAAACAAAAGGCAACAATTTATTGTGGGCGGTGGGCTATTTATTTGAATAGCCCACCGTCATTCACTGTGGTTCATTTGTGTTATTTTGATAAAGGCGCTTCCATAATCTTCTCTCTTTCTAAAGATAAACACCAGGATTGGGCCCAACACCTCAGGTCATGACTCCAGAGTGTTGTGTGGCAGGGTGTGGCAGGAGAAGAGGGAAGATGCAGAGCAGAGGCAACTCCACAGACCTGCAGCGTCAGTGTCGATGACCAGGAGGCTCTCGTCAGTGGGGGCTCCTTCACTGTGGGTAAGCTGGGTGTTCTTGGTGTTCTTGTTCCCCTGGTGTGTCTGCAGGAGGGCCTCAATGTTGGTGACTTTGCAGCTGATCCCACATCCTGGTACAGCCTGGAAATCTGTGCAATATCCCAGCGCGTCCGTCTCCAGCTCCTGAAACAAGGCCGAACAGAGGCTGTTCATTCTGGGAGCCCTTCCTCTCTGTCTCAGCGCACGAGGACAGATTGTCACAGTCATGCCACAGGGCAGTGGTTCACAAGCCTGCTCCTGGAAAGTTATCATCTGGTTTTCATCCAAGCTGAGCTCTGAACAACATCAATGGGAGAATTACTTTGTTGACTGGCTGAATTTAATGCAACTAACTGGCACTTCTCTGGACACTCCATTCAAAAATACTTTACAGGTAATTGGGATCCCCTGCACCACCAGTGTGTGGCCCCACCTGGATGATAACCATAGTGGACCAGTATGCTCCCCACGCACCAGCTCTCAGTGGGGAGGAGAACAGAGTAATGATGCCAGTTCAGAGATGGGGGTTATTAGGAGGCCATAACTGGTAAAGGCAAGTGGGGAAATTTAGCCAGGGCACCGGGGTTACACCCCTACTCTTTTCGAGAAACACACCTGGATTTTTAAAGACCACAGAGAGTGTCACGACCTCGGTTTTATGTCTCATCTGAAGGACAGTGCCTTTTTTTTAGTATAGTGTCCCCGTCATTATACTGGGGCATTAGGACCCACAAAGACCGCAGGGTGGGAGCCCCCTACTGGTCCCACTAATACCTCTTCCAGCAGCAACCTTAGCTTTCCCAGTCTGTACTCATTGACTATATGAAGTTCCCTACAACACCTGCAGGACTTTCTTTCCAGCACCAGGGTGAGAGACCACTGTCACAGGGTGAGTACTCTCCTATGTTTGGAAGAATTCCACTGCATCTTTAATAAAATATTTAAATATTAAATATTTCTCATGCATTACTCCACAATTGATATCTTTAACTTTCTCTCTGACACAGTGCAAAATAAGCTCAGATGTGATTATTATTAAGGCTTTCTTTTGACAGATGTTGATGCAAACGATGCTCCTGTAGAACTATAATGACTACGTGCATCACCACCTGGATCATATTATTTCTTAGCAGCATGCAGAGGCATGTGGGCTTTCAAGCAATGTCTTCTGGGAGAGGCTGGCATTACTTTATTACAATGTTTTGCATTAAGATTATAGGCAATCTAAAGCAATAACTTTTAAAGCTGCCTCATGAGTCTCATAAATTCAAGTTTATATTATTTCAAGTTTATACTATTATATACTAATTCTCAGTGTTCCACAGTGTTCCATGTCAGTGGATCTGGTTCTTCTAAGGTAGGCAATGAAAGGCACCAGTGCTTCATTTTACTGACTACTGAAAACAATCACTCACAAACCTTTTAAAGCCTTTTGTGTATACGCTTTAACAAACTTTGCCTTTTTTGCAAAAAAAACAATTTTACCTTGAAACAAAATCTCTTGATTGGCTTGAACAGCCGAACATTTCCATTATTCATTTCAGAGTGAACGACTAACGATCAGAGCCTCCAGATGAGAAATATTATTTTTTTCTTAAATGCATGATGGTTTTACAACTGCGACCTCTCATTATGCACCCAGGTGACTGTGGTCTGTTGTGCTTCTGTTACCAGTGTTATTCCACATCTCCAGGGAGATCTGGGACACCCTGGGGACACCTTCACCAGTTTCTTAATGAAGGGTCAAGAGTCACTAATCCTTCTGTTTACCTGTACTGCAGAGAGAGTGAGGGGTGTGTGAATAATTGTGTAGCACCATGGGATGTCTAATAAGGCAGCTAGCAGATGAGTGCATGTATATTCCTCATGCAAGGGCTGTTTGAATTTGCAGGTGCTGATGCTGGAGGCCTGTACCAGTCCTGGGGGGGTCCTTCAGTGACCGAAGGCGGCTGTGCACTTGCCTCTTTGCAGTACTTGGCGACAGCGACGCCCAGGGGGTGCTCACTGCTGGCCTCCGCTGTGCCCACCACTGCCAACACTTTCCTGAGGGGCAGCAGCTTCCCGCTGTCTGGCAGGATCAACACACGCATCACCCGTGGCACGCCGTTCGTGATTGTGCCCGTCTTATCAAACATCACCGCCTTGATCTGAACAGGCAGGGAGAGGGGCACAGAGCAGAGACTCAGGACCCTTGAGATATCCAAGATTACAGACTCCTCACCGGTCTGCCTCTGTACTGCTGCAAGACCTCCAGAGAGCATGGTTTTAAATTATAACACAAACATTATATTTCATTCATATAGCATATTAGATATTTATTGTAAATGATATTTATACTATATATTATATGTGTATTGTATGTTTATAACGTGAACACGTAGTGCTTATTTTCCACCCTGGGCAAAGTGCCCCCTCCAAAGCAACTGAGTTAGAGCAGCACTTTGAAGTTTTTTTCTTTTTCCCCATAAAAGAGGAAGTTTCCAGTCGTGGGGCCACTACAGCCGGTGGCTCGATTGTCCAACGGCTCACACAAAAACGCAAGAGGCAGGACAAGACAGCGCTTTGTGCTTGCTCTGAAGGCGCCGTCTCCACGGGTGTCGTGGGAGGAGGAGGAGGAGGCGGGCGCAGACTCTACCTTGTGGGCCATCTCCAGGGGCTCCCCTCCTTTGATGAGGATGCCGTTCTGCGCCCCCACCCCGGTGCCCACCATGACGGCGGTGGGGGTGGCCAGGCCCAGGGAGCAGGGGCAGGCGATGGCCAGGACCGTGATGGAGGCCTGGAAGGCGAAGCGCACCACGACATCGACGCGGGGGGTGTCCTTGTCGTAGCCCTGCCAACAGCATCGCCCAGCGTCAGCCCAGCGCCCATCACTGGGCTCCCGGCGCAGCCAGGATAAATCACAACACGGCTGTCGCTCAGCTCCGCAGAAAGCAAAGCAGTAAGCAGATGCATGTTAACCTCCTCACTGCAACTCTCTGTTTCACCTTAAATCAAGACATCGTTTCCTACGTATTTAGGGTTACAAAAGCTGTTATAATTTGCATTTCAAATTCTTGAAGTAGCTAAAAAGACATTAGGCATTTCCACAACAGATACAGACGCACATTTTTAACAGAGAGGTTAGAGAAGAGCTTATGGAGATATCAAAAAGATGTACCAAATCTTCTAAGATCTTGGCATTTCTTTTTACACCAATTTAGTTGCTCATGAACAAAACAGCCTCGTGAACCTAATCTTTCCCATTGAATTAGGTATTAAAATTTAATAAACTGTGTTATACTTACGGGAAAAAAATCAGCTACTATATTGAAGTTCACGAAACCAATGATGAGCCAGACCACTAATGTCAGAACAGAGATGATGACAATGAAAGGCACAAAATACCCGCTCAACTTGTCTGCAAACTGCTGTATAGGTGCCTGTTGAAAACAAAAAGTCACACTTCTGTTAAAGGAATTGATTCAACTGTTATGACTACACCTTTTCATGTTACAGGGGTAGATAAACCAAAACATTTTTGCCTTCGATCAGGATTATGGCTGTAGTCCTCATGGCTTAATTTAGATATTGTGAAACAAGATTTACGCTCACTTCAAAGGTTTTAAATTAGCAGGATGGAGGATTCAACCTAACTACACAATTGTACTGACTATGTCCCCAGCTGCAGCCTGCCCCAAAATTGGGTGTAATACAAAACAACACTCAAACTTTGTTTATACTACTATTCCAGATGCAGTTTTATTATGATCAGGATGTTAGTGTTAGATTAAATAGGATTAAATTATGGGGAGGTTTAACCCTAACCATAGCTTCAGTTCTTAAAAAAAACAATTTACCTGCATGATTTTTTATGTATTAATGTTATAGTTAAGAAAGGTTTGAACAATTTCTATCACTTTCACAATTAGATTTGGAAATGATGATTAAAGATCACAGAATATAAATTTAGAAATAGTGGTTGATTAGGGTTAGGATTAATAAATCCTAAAACTTTCACTTCAGTCAGGGTTATGGTTGTTTTACTCATGGCTTACCCAATTGTGGTATAAGATTACATCTTAAATGTTTTATAGCTATTAATCTATAAAAGCACCCTAACCAACATGAGCCTTCCAGCTGAGTAAACTCGATTAATTCTTCTTGAAGGCTCATGAAACGACCAGCTTCCCCAGGTGTGTTGGGAAGCTGCTCCCTGCATTCTAAAAATGTTCTTAAATATTCGGAGAAATGAATTTATAGTTATAATTAGAACCTATGAGTGCTCTCTAGTGCTTTAGGGAGGTATATTACTGTTTTCTAAATGCTGCTTGCTAAACATAAAATACATTATGTGTGACTTTTATATCGCTATACTAAATTATACATTTCTGTAACATCTTTAATAGTATTAACCTGTAAAAGCTTTACAATCATTCCTGCAAACACACTAATGTTCTTAGAAACTAATTCTGGTTTTGGTTTCACTGACACCATGAATACAGAGGACCATTAAGCAGGTAGATTTTGTTGCTACAGTAATTACCTAGAACCTCTCGTTTTGTGGTAATATTTATTAGGGTGGGGCTCATTAACGCTGCTTTTCCCATCTAAATCAACAAGTGAAACGAATGTTCACTAAAGGCCTTCGGAATGCCACGAACATTTTTAAAACATAATTAGCCAGTTTTTCAAAAACCTTAATGTGCGATGATTTTTCTTCTTGTCCACACAGGCCTTTAACCATTTGACATGAACCACGTAAGCAGGGAAGGCGTTTGGACGGCTTTCTGTTGGTATCTACAGTACCTTGGATGTCTGGGCTTCCTCCACTAGTTTCACGATCTGGGATAAGGTGGTGTCGGCCCCAACGTGCGTGGCTTGGACAAGCAGAGAGCCGTGGGCATTGATGGAGCCAGCGATCACCGTGCTGCCTGGCTTCTTGGTGACAGGCATAGGCTCCCCTGTGGGGAAACACACACACTGCAGCCCCGCTTCCTCACTAGACAACAAGGCCATAAAGACATCTTCATTTAAAAAAAACAACCCCATTTGATTAAAAGCTGCCTCCCTGCGCTTGCAGCTTGAGACCCTGGTGTTATCTCACACAGAGGTCAAGGCATCCAATCAGAAGGAAGGAGCTGAAGCAGGAGCAGGAAGAGAGGGGGTTCACTGCCTATCCTCACACGCCTCAAGCTTGTATTGAAAGGGAAGTGAAGAGAACGACACCCAGTTCCCCCAGGGAATGCAAAACCCCACTTCCAGCAGGTACCCTCAGTTGCTAGCTGTGCCGAAATTCACTTGTGTTTTCGATCATCATCCCCCAGCAGAAAGAACGATTAAAAATTAAACTTGAAATCTCTTCCAATTGACCCGGGTTAAAAAATTCAAGCAGTTGCAGACTCTTTGAAAAAAAGAACAGCAGAATTCCCCTGAGGCCAAGCGCAGGTTCTTGATTGTGAAGCAGACCGAAGCAGGGTCTGGGTGCCACACCAAGTTATCGTAAGCACAGCTTTCTGCTGCGATGTTAGCCAGACAGGCGGCGGGTAACACAGTGCAGTTCAGTTTGTTTGTCATCTGCACACGTGCAATGAAATGCTTATTTCCATGAATGCGCTGCCACAAAGACATTTAAAGATTCACCAAAACATAAACACAGACCAGCAGCAGCAGCAGCAACAAGATCAATAACACACAACGTAAAAAAGCGAGTCAGACCAGCAGTGTGAGAAGAGAAGACAAACGTCAGCAAGAGCAGTGATGCCGATGTAGTACTGCTATCTGTGCTTCACACCCAAGGACCAGCAACACTACCTGTGATCAGAGACTCGTCGGCCATCGAGCTGCCTTCGAGGACTTTCCCGTCCACAGGAAACCTCCCTCCAGGAACCACCTTCACCACGTCTCCTCTCTGCACCAGCTCCACCGGCACCTGCTCCTCGCTGAAACACACGCGACCAGGCTCGCTCAGTGCTGTCGGCTCACCCCCCCACACAGCCCCCGGGGAACCCCAGCAAGAGTGCCCCACTCCTGGGGCTGCAGCTGGTCCTCCAGCCTCTCACCTACTGCACATGTCAACACCAGCCAAGGCGTCAGATGACATTGTACATCATCAGGTAAACCTTAGCAAAAGCACTCACGGATTTAACTGAGCGGACTTGGAGTTTTGAGGCCTGCACCACACAGGAAGGGGCTAGAACAGTAATGTCTATAGCAGACATGCAAGTTCATGCCCAGGGCTGTTTCTCTGATGTAGCAGGTGAGGCCAAGTAGAGTTTTTTTCAGCAACTTCACCTGGAGCTGGGTTCAGGCTGGCACAGAATTTAAGTGCGATGTTAGAACAATATTAGATATGTTGGAAATATGAAAAGCAAGAAAAGATTCTACATATTTAGGAAAACTGTCCATTTTTTAATTTAATTCTACCAAAGGGAATGGGTTAAACTACAGCATCCCTGTTCCTCTCTTCCCTAGTGGTGATTTGTCCTTGAGAGCAGAGTCGAGTTCATTACTCTTTCTGTCAGCTGTTGACTCTCAGGTTACACAACGGTGACTCAGGACATTTTGGGATCTGTTCAGGTTTCAAATGCATCGTAATTGTTTTTTTTGCAACTCACGTATCTTCTGCAATGTATTTCTGGATCTTAATTAGATTATACCTTGGGAAGTAGTGAATTCTGATTCATGAAAACAGTTTTGAAGTGCAAGCATCAGAGAGATGCCACAGGTGAAACAAGTGTAATTAATGAGTGTAATTAACACAGATTGAACAGCTCTTTTTTTGTTTAGTGCACAGCCTGCTGGTAGGACAGTCTAATGCAGTAGGTGCTGTTCCTTGAATCGAATGTTATGAGGAAGAAACAGCTGAAGGACTGAAACTCCTGCAGACACATTCCATCACATTCAGCAATGAGAGACAAATCTGAAGTCACCTGCAGGGCAGGCACTCCAAATGTGTGCCGAGACAGCAAGTTTCGATTCTTCTTATGACATTCCTCTTATAATAAAGCCCCTTACTTTGATCCACAAAGTATTTTTCTGTTATTTTTTTTTTTATTTCTGCATGGCGGACGTCTTCTAAGGAAACATTCGCAAGCCATCAGTTAATGGCATTGTTTCCTGCTCTTTAATGTCCAGTAGAAGAAGTGTCTGACAGTAAGAAGGCCCATTACCTGAGCACAGAGTTGTCTGGGCCCATAGTTACTACTGTGGCGTCTGTGGCCTGCAGGGACATCAGCTTAGCCAGTGCTTCAGACGTTTTACTCTTTGGAACAGAAAAACAAAATGAAAAAACTCCTACAATTAAAGGCAGAGTAAAGTCCAGTACTACCTAGAGCTTAGCCCACACCAACTTAACACCCTACTACAGAGTAAATACAGTATTTCTTCAAAGGCTAATTCACAATAACAACAATACTAATTAGGGAAAGAAGAGCCCTGCTTTTAAATCAATTTGGTTTTATTCTGAGATTTCTTTTTGTGTGCTTGAGGACTGAATTTCAACACATCTTGGTGAATCTGCTAAACCCCTCACCACAAGAAAACACAACTGGGAAGTGAAATAAAAAAAGGAATATAAAACTCTAAAATTAGATCAGAGTGCGACAACAAAGCCATTACACTCTTTTGGTAGCACACTGCTGAATTAGGCCACATGGACAGGCTAGGAAATGATGGATAGGGAAAAGTATACTACTTGCTACTTGCTATAATTGTATATACATTATATTTTATATACATATGATATACAAATAATATCATAATATATCATTAAAAATACAACAGTATATGCATATAATCTGCCGAGCGTGTTGCTTCATGATTACGAAAAGCTTTGTCAGTGTATTGACCATGGTTACCTTTGCTACATGCTCCAGCCAGCGGCCCAGGGCAATAAAAACAAACAGCATAGGAGGAGTGTCGAAGAATGTGACCGGACTTTGATCTGATTTCTCCACCATGGCCACTATCAGAACCACACAGGAGTAAACATACGAGACAGAGGTCGCCAGCACTATGAGCACGTCCATGTTGGCCGCCTTATGCTTCAGGGATTTATAGGCCTGGATGTAGAAGTACCGGCCTCCAAAAACCTGAAGAACAAACAGACGGGTGTGAAAACTGTACAGGCGCAGGCCGGCCTTCACCAGCAGTCACCAGGGAGCACAGAGCAGGAGAACCACACTGTCACAGCTGAGGAACTCGCTCTCCGGGCTAATCAGTATTTCTGTGGGAGTCTGCACTATCTGAAGTGAGCTATCTGAGCTATCTGAAGTCAGAAGAACACGGAGATCCAGCACCCTGGTCGTCAGAGGTGACAGGAGCTGTAGGGCAGCGGCTCTCTGGCAGGGGAAAGTGTGCCGCAGTGCACGATCAAGGGCCCAGCAGAAGGCAGACTCCACTGCAGATCGCAAGCGGACCGGCCTGGCGGGGCCACGGCATCCTCGCGTGGGAAGAGCTGCAGGTCTGCTCCTTGTACCACGCCAGAGGCTTGGCAAATAACTCCTGCGGTAAAACCTGTGCTTTCCTGGAAACACGTCATTCTAAGCCGCTTACCTGGACAGGGGTGCAGAGGACAAAAAAGGCCAGGTTGAGGATGGAGAGTCCTGGCACGATATTCTGCTCCTTGGGCATGGAACTGCTGTGCTCGCTGTCCATGACAATCATGTAGATCATGAGCCCCATGACAGGGATACCGAACACCAGACTGAACAGGAACGAGTTTTTCCACCTGAGAGACACAGCACACGGGCAGGGGATGGCTCAAGAGAAACAAGACCATTGCACTGAAAACACAGAAGCTGTTCTACTGCCGTTCTTTAAAAACTTCATTCCAGTAAATGAGATGACCTCCGCTTTCTGGAGGTCATCCTTATCTCAAAACATCACCATGTGGGACTTTTTTGTCTGCTGTGGAGAACACCCCTTTTGTAAAACTTAATAATTTCCTAAATTGCGTGAAAGGTAACAGGAGTTAAATGTGGTTAGACTAGACGGAGAGACCATAGCTGCTGGCGCAGACTGGTCATCAAGAATACAGAGCTTGTCCCAGTAACACAGCCTCCTGTTTTCTGTCATCTGTAAACAGTATGTGGCTTTAAAATAGAAATGTATTAAATCAAAGACAAAGAAAAGGAAAGTGCAGCAAAGACCACTCCACTTACTGTTTTATCTCTTCTTGGTGATCCAGGTTACTGCCCGCACCTTCATTTTTCATAATGGATGCACCAAAACCCAACCCCTTCCATGAAGAAAAAGTAATAATGAGACAACATACCCGGACTTTACAACATTGAAGAAAATATTTCTAATGTGCAAGTTCTCTGGTGTGTTTTAAGGCAAGTTCCATTTATCCACTTGCTAACCCATTCTTCCAATTCAGGGTTGCAGGACACATCAGAGTCCAACCCAGCAAGCAATAAGCACAGGGCAGGGCACACCCTGGACAGGACGCCAGTCCAACACAGGGCAGGCACACAGACACAAACTCACTCACACCTGGGCCAAATATCCTAGAAGCCAAGTAACCTACCAGTATGTCTTTGGACTGTGAAAGGCAACCAGAGCACCCAGAGAAAACCCATGATATCACTGGAGGAGCATACAAACTCCACACAGATAGCAGCCTAGGTGGGAAACTGAACCCAGGGCCCCAGCGCTGTGAAACAGCAATGCTAGCCCTTGCACCGCCGTGCTGCCCTTTGATGCCACTTAAACACTATAATTCAAAACAAATAATGTGAAATACAGCAATGTAGCACCAGCTTAATCCACTGTGACAGAGCAGTGGGGCCTAGAGTATTAGTCTTAGGTTAGAGCACAAGAAGAAACACTCCAGAGACTGAAGAAAATACTTTGCTTTCTTTGTGAGGTTGTTAGAGAAACCGGCTTCGCCTGCAGGCGAGCCAATTCCTCTGATTTCTCTCTATGAAAGAGTACGACAGACGACAAAAGGTATCTAGTCGCTATCGGGCATAGACAGGTCAGTTCTCTTTTTACGAGACAACAAAAAAGTATGGCGGTGCGAGATGGAGAAAGGACTGGAAGTCAACTAGGTGACGCGACCGTGAAATTATGACCGACTGCTGCCGTGTCAGACAGGATCTGCCGGCTAACATGGGAATTGACAGCTGGGAAAGCAGAATAGCAGGGTGAAGGATTAAACCAAGGAGGGAAAGAGTAAGCATCAGGGTTGGTCTGAGCTCAGCTGATTAACGACTTTCCCAGGAGTAAATCATTTCTGTGCCACCCTGGACTAACACTCCAGATTACTCTGCTCCATTACAGCCACAGTCCCAACAATAAGGTGCAATCTTCTTCAATGTCGTTCAAAGCTGTTTGCTGTATATAACAAGGTAAGCAATGAACTTTATACCGTACCTCTATAATCCGGATGATGTCCCGAGCTCCCAAGATCTCAGGGTCAAACTTAATGTGAGCTCTACTGGTGGCCAGAGCGACTGAAGCTTCCACGACTCCCCTGGTGCCCATCAGCTTGGCCTCGATGTTGTGCACACAGGACGCACACGTCATTCCAGTGACCTGGGGGTGGCAACGAGAATATTCCTGGAGGATATTAGACAGAAGCTGCTGTCGGAGGGAATCCGAAGAACACTTTGTGCTTATTTATCACGTTATCTGGGCACCATCACTCTTTGAGGACAAATATCTTCCGATGTGAAGAATGGTTAGAACTGTTAAGGAGACATGTCAAGTATAATTACAACCGCAGCAGTCTGGGTTAATGAATTGCAAGCTATATCACCCTGCAGCCCACTGATGCTCAGTAAATGTGAGCCTGTCCAGTAGTTGGATGGGAGACCTCCTGGGAAAGCTAAGGTTGCTGCTGGAAGAGGTATTAGTGAGACCTGTAGGGGACACTCATGCTGCGGTCTACGTGGGTCCTAATGTTCTAGTATGGTGATGGGGACACTATTCTGTTACTAATGCAGCACGATTTCTCTGGCTTCTGTTAATGGTTATTCTCAACAGAAATGTAGGAAAATAAAACTGAAAACCTACTGTTTGGAAACAAAATTTCATAGGTACTGACAAATAGTATGTAGTTTTGCTATGTACTTATTGTCTGGGATGGGATAAACCCCATCATGTTGTCACCTCTCAACTGCTAAACGTGGTCACATCCTGAAGAAAAGAGTTTCTCTGGAAGTGAACTCACGCCTTGCATCTGCGCTGAGCTCCTTCTCTATTTAAATCACACACATGTATCGCACTTGGAGAAGGACCTGGAGACTTTTATGATACTTTTCCCAGCAATGGTGTTTAGACGTGAGCGCGCTGAAGCTGTTTCAGAAAGCGGCAGACCAGTGGGATCTGATGGAGGAATATTGCCACAAGCAGCCCTTGAGCACAGGAGGGTGTCTCAGTGAAAATGTAAAAGATAAAACCTCCTGTTGAAGACAACAGAGATACCTGCTCTCACTGTGAGCTGAAATTCAAGAAACTGTGTGCCTGAAATAAACATACAAGTTTTCTTTAAGGTACTCGAAATAATGTTTTCTAAATCTGAGGATATATTTGTATGCTAACTAGATGGAAGACCTGAACATTATCTGTCCTTTTTCCTCAATTGTGTAAATCATGGCTCTTACCCACGAAAGCCAGAAAGCTGGCCTGGAACAGGATATTTAAATTCTTTACTTATGTAGCGGTCTTCCACATGGTGTTGAAGGACCTTGCAGTACCCTGGGGCTTTTTACTGGCTAGTGACCTCTGGCCTGGGTAAAAGATCAGGCTCTACTCACCACAAGGTCCAGCTTTCCGTCTGTGATGGCATTGTCTTCAATCAGAGTGGCGCCAAAGCCAAGGCCAATAATGAGCTGTGTGATCTGTAAAGCGTCCAGAAGCTCTGGGTTATACTTCACCTCAGCCTTTCCCGCCATGAGGGCCACCAGCACAGACACTATACCTGGAAAACACAAGGAGCCCTTCAGGAATATGCTTGAGTACTGAGAGATCAACCTCTGGAAAGAGCATCTTCCAGAAACATATATAGCGCTGCCAGACTGAGAAGGTTTATTATGGCACAGTGTCTCATGCATAGTTGAGCTATTGTGACATCCTGCAACATTTTTAACTGATGCTTTTGCAGATATTGGTCAAGGGTATCACACACGTGCGTGTGTCAAGTGAGAGAGTTCTGATTCCTGTATTTTCCTTCCATGTTCGCAATGTGCAAACAGGGCAAGTGCAATATTCAACCATTTTAATTTATCCTTACAGGTGACTTAAACTGACCTTCAATAGAGTTACATAGAGAAAACCACTTAAAAAATGGAAACCCAGCCACAGGTGTCCTAGCGCAACTGGTTTCAGGTTTTGTTCAGATTTTCCAGGAAGAGAATAAGATCATCCAAGCTCATTTGGTAATGTTTACCTCTTTACTTCACCACGTATTACTAGTGCACATAACCAAATCAGCAGTTTTTAAAAAACTGTCGTACAAAGAATGAAGAGGCCCTGCTCAGAAGAATCTTACTTGGCCTCACTTCCCTCTACAACTTCGATGAAAACACTTGAGTGGTATTTTCTGTCACCGCTCAGCCATTTAAACTCTGTTTCAAGCAGCGTGCTGGTAGTTACGAGGCTAACAGATGGCTCAGGCATAGCTCCTCCCCTGGCTGTCGGCATGCTGCCCACCCCTGTGTTTCTGCAGGCTCCTCTCGATGTTGGCCACGCAGGAGGTGCAGGTCATGCCCGTCACGTGGATGAAGCACTTCTGGGTTCTCCCGTCCTCCGAGCCCTGGGGTGCTGCCTCTCCTGTGTGCGGGAGGATGGCGTGCTCTGGGCGGTGGGGGGGCCGGGACTGGAAGGACGGGGGTGATGGTGGGCCAAGCGGGGGGGGCCCAGGCTGGGATTCTGAGATCTGACCGTTGGACCACAGGGCTTCCGGAACAGCTGCTCCAGTGGTCCGTGCGTGAAAAACAGAAGAGGTGTCAGAATGAGGGAATTACCTGTTGTCAGGCAATAAAACCAGTGACAGCCCTCTTTCACAGAACTGCTACAGTAAATACACCTGACAGTGTTTCACACAGCACTATTGCCCTGCATGAGACTGGGCCTTTCATACTTATGTATAACACAACGGTAAAACCACCACATCAGATAAAGACTTTCATTTCTAATTATGAAATTAGATGGTCAGTAAATATAAAATGAAAATTTAACTTTGGAATTTCGGAACTCATGAAGAAAATGAAATGATACCCGCCATTTGTATTTGAGCAGGTAACTGAAAATGACTTTTGAGCCCAGAAACTGAAATAAATAAATAAAAAGGTATTACAGTGCAGAGGTTATATCCACACTGGGAAGTAGAAACACAACATTTCGGCTGTGAAGCCTTGTGCAGGTACATGACCTACGTGTTTTATCGTCATTCTTTACTTTCCAGCTGGGAACTAACCTCTGTTGCTCGTTTGCAGGTCACTCGCTGACGTATGCGTATGGTCTCCCCATACACACATAAAGTTCAGGTTTAACCTTAAGAGCTTGTGTACAGAGAGGAAACACATTCTGTTCATAATGTCCTTCGACTTTGAGGCTGGCAGTTATAGATATTCTGGGCTCTAGTGCTCCAATATACATTGAGAGCTACAGAGTAATCATAAAATACTTGGTGTAAAAATAGAATAGCTCTGTCTGATGTAACCATGGGGACCTGGATTAGCTGGAGTGCCTATAGAAAATGCAATGCAGTTACTTCCAGCCAACTCCTACAGCTTTTCCATATTAAATTAAATGGCTTTTTTTTAAGATTACATAAAGAGTCTTATTTTTCCACTTGACAAATAACTGAAAGGACGAATCACGGATTTCTGAAGTACACTTAGGCTCTTTTTCATGCTATACTTGTTGCACATTCAACGGTAAGTGTAATGAGTGGGCAGACGGGGAATTAATGAAAAGGCCATTTAAGAGGAATTCTGTGCAACACCAATGAATATCCCCATGAAGCAGCCTCTTAGCCATGAAAGAGGGCAATGAATTGTAGAAATACACTGATGCTATAAGTGTAATCCTTCCATATTTCTCAGAGTTCCTAACACACTTTTTTCATATAAGCAACAGTGTCACGCCGGAGCTTCGATAGACGAGCTGGATTCTATGCGAAGCGAGTGTCTGAGATGGCAAACGTCCATGAGGCGTAGTCCGAAAGAGCTGAATCCCAGGGTTGAAAGGAAAGGTCAAAATCCATGAGACCATTCAGGTAAAGCGCGTGGTGAGAGAAAGCAAGCAAGCAGCAAACTGACTAGCCTGTGAGTCAAAATACCCAGCGAGGAAGTGTGGGGACAAGGACCTTAAATAGTGAAGAAAGGGACGTGTTTGGATAATGAGGTAATGAGTACAATTAATGCGGTCAGGTGTGGTGCCTGGTCATAACAAACATGGGGTGAAAAGGGTAGACAGAGCCTTTAGCAGTACCTGCTATGGAGGCCTCAAAGCCCATGTCTTCTATGGCAGCCCTCAGCTCCTCCGGGTTGGTGAGTTTCGGGTCATAGTGGATGGTGCCCCTCTCGTCAGGCAGAGACACCTTTATGGCATGCACCCCTGCCCTCTGGGAAACCACGCCTTCTATGGACTGAACGCAGGACTTGCAGGTCATGCCCCCGATGTTAATCACAACCGGCAAAGACTGGTTCTCTCCAGGGCTCAGCCCGGGCTGCTGGCTGAACCCAGGGTCGGTGGCCCACAGTGGGGCAGCCGCAGGCAGGCTGCTCACGGCGCTGGGCAGGGACACTTTGAAATTCCTCGGTGGGAGGCTTTCTATTAGCCGCTTAACAGATTCCAAGGTAATTAAGGAGGGATTATATTGCAGCACGGCACTTCTGCGTCCCAGGGAAACGGCGATGCTCCGCACCCCTGCCACCTCGGAGAGGCGCCCGGTGATGTTCTTCACGCAGGACTCGCAGCGCATCCCCTCCACGCCCAGGACCGCCCTGCGCCACTCTCCCGCTGCGCCCTGGCCAGCGCCCCGCTCTGCAGGCGGCGCTTCCTGGGCGCTGCCCTCCACCCGCAGGCGGGCCGCCCTGGGGGGCTGGGGCTCGGTCCTGATGGCCGCGTCGAAGCCCATCTCCTCGATGCAGTTCCTCAGGTCCTCGGGCTGGACGAGGTGCGGCAGGTGGGCGACGACGGCTTCCTGCCGGCTGAGGGACACCCTGACCTGCAGCACGCCCCGCAGCTTCCCCACCTTCCCCTCGATGGCGCTCACGCAAGACCGGCAGGTCATCCCCCCCACCCGCAGCCTCACCAAGGACCCGCCGAGGGGCGCGGGGACGGCGGCGCCGCACTCGCCCGCCACCACGCTGGCTCCGAAGCCCATGTCCTCAATCAGCCGGCACACCTCCTGCGCGGTGATGGCGGAGGCACTGTACTCCACCTGGGCGTTGGCCTGGGCCAGAGACACCTTTACTCCCACCACGCCCCTCACGTCAGACAGCCTGCCCTCAATGGACTGGACACAGGACTGGCAGCTCATGCCCTCGATCGCAATGGTGGCCTGGCTGGTGTCGCCCAGTGGAGGGTGGATCTCGCTCGGGCTGTCCGCTTCATACCCCTGGTTCTCGAAGACGTTCCCATGTAGCGGCCACATGCCATAGGGATAGGCATTCTTCTGAGATACCTAAGGAGCAAAAACAAGACTGAGTAATACACAGAACTGGGCAGCATCCATGGAGTTGGGATGACCATTTCTCTGGAGCATATACAGTACAGTACATCCAACAGACTGACAGCCAAATCCATTTCCATCTCTGTTGGTGAACCAAACTTAAATCAAATATTTCATGTATTCAATGCACTTAGTTACTGTAAAAAAGTCTTAAATCTTAAGACGAATGACTCAGTGGTCGTAATGACGTAGTTTATATCGTCACATCAAATTATACAGCATGTTCAAGAGAAATACTTATTCAATGAATGGAATTAATAGAAAATTCATTCCAAGGAAACTTCGCAGGGTAAGTGGTTTAAGCAAAAGATCATCAGCACCATTCCTTTGGAACAGAGTATACCTGCAGCATCCTTCTTTTAACCTTAACCTTTTCACATAAAAACATTTTTTGTACCAGCGCCAATGATAGTTGCTTAATTTACTAGACAATGTACTATCATTTAAATCTTTATCCTGTTCACCCTTGTAAATAAATACTTTCTGCTTCAGTGAAGACAATTTGAACTCAAATACATGATACAATTAGTGGAGTGCTGCAAGGATCTGTACTAGGACCACTGCTTTTCTTAATTTATCATAATGATCGAGATTCTGATATAGTTAGGAAGCTATTCAGGTTTACAGCTTATATCAAATTAGGAGGATTAGTGAATACTGTGGAAACAGAAAATGAAATTAAGACTGGGCAAACAGCTGATAAAAAAAAATACTCAAAATTCACAAAGGCATTGACAAAGTCAACTCGGTGTCCACCTTCAGAATGAACAGTGAGCGTGAACCAGAGTACACCAGTGGAAACTACATGGAAAAACTTTTAAAACTGAGAACATGCAGCAATTTCTTTTTACCCCAAGGGCTGTTGGAGTATGGAACAAGCTACCCACCGTGTTATTTAAGCCAATATCTGGCCTCGTTCAAGAAATGGCAGGAGGAGATTCTTCTATCAATAAGCTACTAACGTCCTCATTTGTAACCTTTCTTAGCCCATGTGAGTCCCCATTAGGCTGTTGGAACAGGACAAATAGCTTGACTTGTCCAGCTGTAAACCTAGATGAAGAGGTTGGTATTGAATGAACACAAGCACAGTGTAGAACAGGATTGATCAAACTGTTGTTAAACTGTCAGAGGCTCTTCTAAGGTACAGGAAAGGAGTCTGATTGTTTCCCAGCACTGTGATGCTACTTAAAGTCAAACTCATCTGTTTGCCCTGACTCCTGACTCAGAAATCAAGCCGTCACTTGCAATACGGCCTCTTACAAAATCATGCATCTCTCTTTGTAAACACTTTTGTAACCCTGCTGTACGTTTTCTTGGTTCTGAGAAAATAAAGTTCAAAGGTACTCTCCTAAAAATTGCCACACATTTTGGGACACTAGGACACGAGCCGCAGGCAAGTTTCAAAAGAAGCAGTCAAACAAAAAGTCAATGTTCGTGTGTGCCTGGTAAACTCTTTGCACACTGTGAATAAAAGATAAGTTCTTCACTCAGAAGAACTTTTGAGAAATCACCTTCAGAGCTAAAACTCATTTGGAAGTGTTCATGCAAACTGAGACATTTTGTTGTTAAAATCAAGAGGTAATTTATTCTATAAAATTAAACATAAATAACAAAAAATGAGACTGACGTTAATTTCAGAAGTGATCATATCAATCTTGCAGCCTAGGTAAAGTCCTCCGTTTGCCAGCTTATTTTGTAAGACTTTAGACAGGGACAACAAATGTATTATTTATATATTTTATATTTACTGTCCTATTCTGGATTTATTTAACAAACGGAAAACAAAACCAATTCACAGTTTTGATCACAGCGTTTCAAACAAAGAAATATATGGGGCATCTTTTCAGGTCTCTTTAAACTCCTCTACACGAAGGCAGATGATGCGATTCACTCAGCTATAGCCGATCCAAACCATTTTTCCCTCCACAAGAACCAAAGCTTACAAAACGTGAGGAAGCCATACAGGACATCTCGCTCATGTCTATAAACCCTAAATGACTCAAAGGTTAATCCGATGAATCAAGGGTTAATTTGGTGAACTTGACAGTCTTGTGCACTGATTGTCTCACACTTTCTCTCAGTACCATACTAACAACTTTGCCTGTGTTTACTGAGCTTATTGAAACCGCAAACCCACATATTGTAAGAAACAGAAATCTCCTCTCACGCCTGTTCCGAGCTGATTCCTTTCTAAAGACGCCCAATGTACATGATTTGCAAACAATTTCTAAAGAAGACACAGGCTAGCCGATCGATGAAATCCTAACTTTCTAACCTGAACTGTTTAGACTGCCTTTATTTGCAACAGGTAATCCTATACATAAGCCAGTACATACAGGAGTAAATATATAGTAATGATAAACCTCACCATTCTGACAAATCTACTGAGTTTACCAGCAATGAAACAAAACCCTTAAAAATATAAGCTCAATTCAGCTGTACAGAACTAGGGCGCTGCGCTGCATATTTCCCCCCCTGTTATCATGATTGTTGCACTGACCTGGTCTCTGTCACTTTCTTTTCTTGAACAACTCGCCTCCTGCTGCAGACTGAGGTCGCTTCCCCCGCCCGGCTCTGAGCCAGGGCTGCCTGCTGCAGCGGCGGCGCAGCGCGGCCGGCCGGAGGGACAGGCGGCTGGGGTCGCCTCTTCGGCAGCCCGTCCCGGAGCCGGCTTCCTCAACCCCGCGGGGCTGGGCTTCTGAACGTATGTGGATAAGCGAATCACGCTGGGTGAAGACTTTTTCATCTTGTTGTTGTTGTTGTTTTTTTTTCATTAAAAAAAAAAGCTGTAAAGTGAATGTTACGGCCCCTGCGATGGTTTTAATCGCCCGCAGTACCGCGCCTATAGGCTGTCACCTGGGCTCCAGCCTGTATTGCGGGCGTGAGCGTGTGTGCTCGCTTATCCGGCTCAGCGCTGCCTTTTGAACTGTTGCAGACCGCACTTCACGGCTCTGCGCTCTCAGCTCCCGATCACTCCCAATCGGTGGAGGTCTACGGTACTGCTCATCGTGGCACGGTTTTTTTTTTTCCCCCTCTGTTTTGCACTCGTAACCTCTGTCAAATCCGTGTCGTTCCTACCAGCCGGTGTCTCATGACGGGCGAGCTCCGCGGCTCAGTCTCGGCGGAGAAGCCGTGTGCAGACGCCCGGCTACAGAAAGGGGTTTATGAACGTTGCGTGACCGAGTGCCGCAGGAAAACCCGTCTTAGTTTTCAGCCTTGTTGCTACAAACACGAGAACTAGCTCGGGTCTTCTTGTATTCATAGCAACAACAAAAAGAAATCTTACTAGAAAACCTGACTTTAAAAAAGCTGCTCGTGTTTCTTGGGACGAAGCGCTATGTATACATTCGGATCCTCACATACTGTATATCGCTCTGTTTAATCCCCCCCAAAATTGCATTGTATTTGCATTGCAAGGCTGAACTATGCCTTCCCGTGCTGTTTTAAACTACTCCTAAATAATAAAATGACCGGCTCTGTGACCCAATTGTAACAACCTCCCCCAAAAAAATAAATAGCAAAAAAATTAAACAAAACCTACGTGGGAAAATAAAAACGTGTTGTCGGGGTCTTTGCCCTTTCTGCAGAATTCCTCTTTACAAACGGCACGACCAAATCTACGCGAACTGCGAGTTTCGAGCTCTGGTTTGGTCTTTTCTTCCCGTTGAATACACACACACACAACAAAAAAAAAATGGACAAACGTGAATTCACACGAGCGCCAGAGGTTTCTGCTTTCATGCTGGAAACAGCTGGAACTCCGTCACAAGGCAAGAGGCTTTTCGGAGCCGCTGTCTCCCAGCTGTCAGGATGGCCGAGTGGTCTAAGGCGCCAGACTCAAGGTTTCGATGCCTTCCGTGAGCGATGGGTGTTCTGGTCTCCGAATGGAGGCGTGGGTTCGAATCCCACTTCTGACAAGAGTTTTACCTTTTTTTTTCCCCCCCCCCCGGCCATTCACATTTTTGTTCCCCCTCAATCCTGTAGTCAGAAAATGCAAAACCCGGAGATTTTACTAAATAAATCGACGTCGCGTGTAAAAGGCGCGGGACTGAATACATTTTATACCACACGATTTTGCCAGGTATTCAAAGGGTTTCATCTAGATGGGTAATTTTGAATTTGTTGGGAAAAAAAACACAACAACCCGATTGCGTTACGTGTGTTGTAATAACGAATATAATGTTATATAGTCATTTAAAATATATATACATATTCGGTATTCCTCTTTAGATCGAAGATCGTTCTTCCGTGTTTGCAGCAGTGAGTCCAACAGGGGGCGCCAGAACAAGGATTTCAGGTTGAAAAAACATGAATGAAATTCGTGTAGGCTGAGTGCACTGCGGTGATGGTAACAGTCGTTGACCTTTAGCGCAGAGCACTGAGAGCCGTGAACGGCGCCGAATGATTGTCCTCAACGTAGCTGTCCCGCTTCTCCAAGCGTGAATCAATCTAAATGCAACGCAGTACCCCAAGGAAAGCAAGTTTTTTCATCACCGTTACTCTAGATCTGAAGAGGCTGGAGAGATATGATGTAGGACGGAAAGGGAAAAGCAGAATTTATCGGGAATTGTTTAAAAAAATCTCGGTATCTGTCAATCTATGTTAGTAAAGTTTTTTTTATATATCTGACGCCGTAAGACGAAGTTGGTCTGCGTCCTTCTTCAGAAAATAAACCGTATTCCTGACTTGGTTTTGTCCCCAACAAATTATCCGAAGAGACGTCTCTTACAGATTCAGCTTATTCATCAGGGGTGGGGAATCTTTTTTCTGCCAAGGGCCATGTGGATATTTATAACATAATTCGTGGGCCATACAAAATTAGCCATTTAAAAATTAGCCTGCTATATTTGGTCAAACATTTAATTAACTCAGCCCTCATGTGACGGCTGGAACTGCTTCTCTTTGGTGAGGCGTGTGATGTTAGCTGGTATTGATGATGTTGCTACTCCCTACTGCTTTTCCAGGTTCGCGTCGGTCAGTCTGTAATGCTGTAATGACGCTCCAGATTGGCTTTTTTCATTGCTGCTAACGCATCGCCACAAACTAGGCACACAGGTTTGCCTTTGACTTCAACAACAAAAAAAAATCATTTGTCCATTTCTCTTGGAAAGATCGACACTCTGCATCAACTTTTCTTTTCTTTGTAGTCGCCATTTGTAGGACGTCACACCACTTAAGTTTTAATAACTATCCAGTGTGTGTGTCGCCAGCGACGCGATTATTTTGCTTTGATCGCTGTTCTAATCCTGCATCTTGGGTTTGGAACATATCCAACGTTCGTATCATCGACTCTTGAGGTCTTTTCTGTGTACTGTAATTTCCTTCATCTTCATCTGAGATTCAGTTTTTGCGAGGATTGTTGATCGTGGACGTGTGTGTGGATAAAGGTTGGATTGGAGTCATCGTCTGTGTCGACAAAGAAGTCGACAACATCGTCGTCAATCATCGGAGGCAAGGATCTCGTCTCATCGTCATCGGATCGCCGTAGTATCGCCACAGTGTGTTAACACTTTCGCAACGTGTACACTCCCGGCCTGCCTGGCACTGACTGAGTCACCGCAATACAGGCAGGCGGGCCGCGGGCAGCCGGCGAGAAGCATGCGTGTCTGTCCCGCCATGTACTCGTATGTGTCCTGTCTATCCCGTAATGGACGTTCCTTGCTTGTCCCTCAGAATGTACGTTATTATTATGATTCGCTTAATATAAATTTATGTTGCTATGAAAAAAGCTCCTAGATTTATTGAATTTCGAGTCCCGCCTGCGGTTGCCTTGGCAGGGCCAGACTTAATGATTTTGCGGGCCTTATACGGCCCACGGGCCAGACGTTCCCCACCCCTGACCTAAAACATTGTCAACTTCACTCGCAACCTCGACTTCTGAATTCAACACTTTCAAAACCAATCAGTCAAAGATCTTTTTGGTAGATGCAGGCAGCGCCTTCTCGCTTTACCATTGCGTGTAAATGTGAAGTCAAAAACGTGTAAAAAACGTAAAAATGCTCGTCAAGAGCACCGCAACCGCAACACTTAAGTCAGTGTAGGACCGTGTGATAAAATGACATGCTCTAACCGAAGAAAAAAAAGTGCTGCTTTCGCACTGATGAGTTGTATCATATCGTATGTAAAATACATGCCCCAGTGTTTCTGTCGACATTGCCTCCCATCGCAGATTACAATAGGAAAGTTGAAAATCACAGTTCGCACATGACACAACTACACCCAGGTTTTATCATGCAAACTGCAGAATACTGAAAAAATAAATATTTTCTTCGTATAATAGTTCTCTAATGAGTACTTCGCTGTAGCCAAAAATATATCCACCACATTGTAAAATGCTGGTATTTCCATCCTTTTGCGTACTGTCAAAACATATGTGAAAACAAGACAAATTGTGCCCAAAAGGATAGCGTTTTGCATGAAGCAAAAAACAATAACAACAGTTTTATTTCTGCACTCAAATAAGTGCAGAATAAAGTGTTATATATTTGTTAGAAGACGTTTTGTTTTTCTGTGTAAACAATTTTTTGTCAGCATTTAAGTTAATAAACCCTGATGCTCGCTTCCTCTACCACGATAATTATTCACAGCACATAGCCTCTGTCTTCGGAATCAGTTTTCCAGAACACAATTCTCTGCTTAAAAGTGAAATGCCACGGGAAATAACATTAAAGTGTCTCATTTTATACAAACAGAACAAAGAAACAAAGCACTGTATTGGTAGCTATATTTTTCATTCCACATCGAGGTATTATTGATTAAATCTGGCAAAGATCTCTGTGCATCTCCGGAAAATGGTTTCCTTACGGAAAAAAAACTAATTATGTTCATCATGTCGGGCTAATGTAGTGTGCTGTCTCTTATTAGTAGCAAAAAGTAGTCCTGAATTACTTCTTTATGTAGCGGATTTCCAAAACACGATGGAGTGCATGCATTTGAGTAGGCCTATAGCGTTTTCCAAATAACACATGAAATATTTGTAAACATATTTTCCTTTTGGTCGAAATGTTTATTCAGAGACCGTCATGAAGTTTAATTACAAGTTCATTTTGCCTGTCACACACATAAACCACCTTGCAGCGTTATTTTCACTCAGGCATCTAAATATCTCTACTAATATAGTTAAAGGAGCTTACCATGTATATTTGATGTTTTACCCGCAACGTTCTTTCGAAGGCGCCGTACATGGTGACTGGAAGGGATTTTAATTTGAGAAATCAGCGATAGCCGATCATGACTTGCCTCGCTGCATTCCCTAACGTCTGAGAGTAGTTAATAGGGCCTCGAAAAGTAACTCTAGCGCCGGCCACATGACTGTCACAGACATCTCATTGCTTTCCAAATACATTATCTACTTAAATTACAAAGAATGAAAGTAACTGCAGGAATGCTGTTACATGAATCGGGGTATTGATTTGTCCGTTCAACAATTCACGAAAAGTTCAACAACAACAACAACAACAACAAAAAACAACCACTTTGATACCTCTTGTTACAGCAGACGGGCCATTAGCTGGTGACTCGTGAGGGCGCGAGGTTTATCCAAGAATTGTGGAAAACCGTGCACGAGTGTGGCAATGGAAAACGAGGCACATCTTTATCACATTCGAGGGGCTTTTCGCCAGTACAACCGCAGAACAATACATCTCATCGCACTTAAGTGGGTTATTTAATGTCGATAAAGCGTTATAAAACGATTGTTAAAATTATAGTGGTGAATAACAATAATAAAAACTGCTATTTATAAAATATCCTTCCAAACTCGAGGACGATGAGATTATGTCAAAATGTAACCTGATGAAAAAACGCAGCAACGCTCAATCAAAGTCACCTGTGTTTCCTTGGCTGTTTCGCTTTCCTTCCAAGAATCGCAATCAAGAAAACAATGCACCATATTATAGAAGCTGCCTTAGGCGTTAACATGACACCTTTTGTGTGTTAAGATGTTTTGTTTTTGCGAAATATAATACCCACTACGGGGCTTGTTCCGTCATTCGGGGTGTCGGAGCTTTGTCCGAGTTCAGCTGTATGAATACGTAGGCTTTCAGAAGCGGAGAAAACTCGCTCCTCCACTCTTTATTGTTACGGGCACTAACCGAAGTGTGTGGAAGAGGCTCCTTGCTAAAATAATAAAAAATAATAAAATAAAATGAGCCAGAATCAAGTCAAATCAAAGTTTATTTATCAAATGCACAACAATACAGCGTGCAGCAGTAGTTGCTTGCAATGAAATGTCTTTTCTGCGAGCTCACAAAAATCACAAGAATCACAAAAATCACAAAATTAAGGTTACGTAATAATAGATGTAATAGAAATTGAATAAAACTCAATATAAATAGAGCTGCTATGTCTCCATGGTGTATGCAATATATACAAATAGTGCAGTATGCTGAATACAGTGAAAACTGTGTATCCATGTAGCCATTACAGGTGATTTGCTAATGAGAAACAGTTGTTTCTGACATGAAATATACTCCTAGACACAGCTCCCTACTTCAAGACTTTTAGCTGTAAACAATTCGCCCGCTCCACTCCATACTGCAATGTAAAAAACAGCTGCAATGTTGATAGCATCCTTCTGCTTTTCAATCCCTTTTCGGTATTTTGTAAAAATAGCCGAAGCAAAGAGAACATATGGTTGGCTGTGAGGTGTTTGCGTGCTTGAATACGTGTAGTTGTCAGGATGGCCGAGTGGTCTAAGGCGCCAGACTCAAGGTTTCGATGCCTTCCGTGAGCGATGGGTGTTCTGGTCTCCGAATGGAGGCGTGGGTTCGAATCCCACTTCTGACAAGCGTTTTGTTAGGTCATGCAGTTCAAAACTGCTGTTTTATTGTAAGACTTCAAGTTCAGTTTAACACATTACGACCACGGTTACAGTGGTATGCACCATTTTAATCGCCAGAGTAAAAACCTACCTAAACACAAGTGGTATTTCTAAGGACAGCATGCATGTAATTCTCCTGTCTTGCTGGAGTGCCCGGGCCTGACAGTTCCTGATATGACTCGCGGTGAATGTTGTGTTTCGGAATCCCCAAAAGTATTAAGACATTAAACTCAATGGATTTCATGGGATCAACAGTGAAAGTTTGAAAGATTGAGACCGTACAGAAAACAAATGCAAATAAACCTAAGTGCAGTACATTTGAAGACCTACAGAGGGCAGAATGAGATTCCCGGACCAGGTAGCTACTAGCAAAAAGAAAACCAAATCAAGTTCAGTGGTCTCATTTTCGTTTCTAAACCTTTAAAACGTTTTATTATCTCAATTTCTATGGTTTTCAAAGAGGAAATATAAACAATACCTTTACCTACAACGTGTGTTACAAAAGAGGAGGCCCTTCGCCACATCACGGTCTTTGCTTCCTAAGAATTCACTACTCGAGGTTTTCCAAGAGAACCGGCTTCCGACACCTAGCAATCTTTGTGCAAAAAACAAGATTATCAATCTAACCAATATTTTTAAAGACCAAACAAGAAGTACCGATACATTCACGCTGCGGTACACCGAAGGATAAAATCCAGGTATTTTAGAAGAACTTCGAAGTGTGTGCACTGGAGCCCTTGATAGCGACACTGGCTGGTCGTAATCAATAATTCACCGTATATTTAAAAAGTCAGTAGACTGGAAGGTGCTGGGGCGGTACGTACAGTGGTGCGGTCGTTGGGATCGCCGCATCGCAGCGCCGGGCCCCGGGCTCAATTCCTGAACCAGAGCTATGCTCTCCCCGCGTCCTCGGGGGTTTCCACCCAAAGACCTACAGATGGGTTAATTAGCTTCTGTAAAATCTGGCCCCTGGGGAGAGTGTGTGTGTGTCCTGCGATAGACTGGTTTCCTGTCTGGGGTGTACACTGCTTTGTGCCCCTTTGTTGCAGTGAAAGGCTCTGGCTCTTCCTGTGACCCTGAATTGGGTGGGTAAAATGCTTAGAGAATGGACAGTATTTAACAAGTATTGTTCCCAGTTCAATATTGGTATTATTCTCATCACCCAAAGGCAGAGTTATAATAATAATAAAAAACTTTATTTTATATAGCACCTTTAAAGGTGGCTTCTCAAAGTGCTTTACAGAATGACAACAACAATAAAATAAAAAGAATACACAAGATAAAACACAATTACAATATATAGAGGAGACTGTGGATGTTAAGTAAGTAAAGGCTCTTCTAAAGAAGAGGGTTTTGAGTCTGGATTTGAAGGAGTTTAGAGAAGGTGACTCTCTGATATCCTTGGGCAGAGAGTTCCAGAGCTTGGGGGCATAGCAGGAGAAGGCCCTGTCACCCATACAATGTAGACAGGCTTGGGGGACAGTAAGGAGACCAGAGTTAGAAGAGCGAAGGTTGCGAGGTGGGGAGTAGGGCGATAATAGTTCAGACAGGTACTGAGGTGCCAAGCCATGTAGAGCCTTATAGGTGAGCATGAGGATTTTAAAGTCTACACGGAATTTGACCGGAAGCCAGTTGCTTGTTAACGACACTGCTGCGGAACGTCTCACCCTATCTACAATAATTCGGGTCTACGTGAAACAGTCTTCAGCAGGCGATACCTTTACCCAAACGTGACACATTCAAACTTATTCATCCTCTCTGAGACTCTACTGGACTAACGTTAACCAGGGTTACCCTCTAAAACAACCAAGTTGTCGAGGTAAATATTAACTACATGCTCAGCACCCAACTTTGCCCACTCAGGATGTCATTTCGACAACAAAGTAAAGCGTCATTTCCTTAGCAACTACGAATACACGTCAGCAACCCGGTTCTAACCAATCAAAGAAGCGGAAGAACGGAAACGTGGGGGGTTTAGTTTCCGGGGTCGTAGGTAAAACGCGTAAAAAAATGGCTGAACATGGGTTTCTGTGCTTATGCGAATTAGTCCGGTAAAGTTGATTTCTAATCTCTTTCGTATTTAATGCTTTTAATGACATTAATAAAAGGCAATCAAACACTGCTTTTCAGTGCTTACAAAAACAAGATAAATGCTCAGCTAGGTAGTTATACTACATTAGTGATAGTCTCATCGTCGGTAAGATGTTAGGTGTGTAGGCTGTTTTTTTATCAATGAATGTATTGCAACACGGTTTATTAGCATGTTCCGAGTGCTGTGTCTATACAGTATTGAGGTTAAGTGACTGGCTTGTTTAGTTATATGTCGTTCGAAGGCATCTTCAAAAATTGCCTTGTCTTCAGAAACGTCGGTGTCTGTTCATATTTCGGTTTATGAAAGCGTGCAGACACAGGCTCTTACAGGCTTGTGTCCACTGAGTCCGATTATGACAATAAACGGCTGATATTTTCTGCTCCAGGTTGCTGTGGTCGCTCGTCGTGCCTTGCGTGTTCCTCAGCTTGGCGCTTACCGCTCTGCTCCTCTTCCTGATCCTGGGGATACGGCTGTGGCTTCAGCGGAGGAGGACCGACCTGCAGCAGCGCCTCAAGTCCCCCGTTGTCGCTTTCTTTCACCCCTACTGCAACGCGGGCGGCGGCGGGGAAAGGGTGCTGTGGTGCGCCCTGAGAGCGCTGCAGAGCAGGTGAGCACAGTGAGAGCTGGTGCTCGGCGTTTGTCGCCCGTTTTCCCAAATCCAGAAACTTCAGGTATAACACCCGGTTTAATTTCTTTTTTTTTAACTTGCCTGCAAGTTCTGACTGAGACATGTTTATTTGATCACACCTGTAAAAACAAATTACCCTAAGGTTTGAATTTCCAAAATCAGGAACTTGGTTGAGGATGGCACAGTAGACAGATTTGCTGCCATGCAGCTCTGTCCTGGGTTCAACTCCTGGGGTTCGGTTCTGTGTAGGTTCTGTATATTCTATTATATTCCAGTTATCCAGTTTCATCCCACAGAGTTACAACATTCTGGGAAAACTGGCCCTGGTGTGTCTGTTTGTGTGTCTGTGTCTGCGCTGCGCTGGACTGTCTGCCCGACCAGGGTGTACCGTGCCTTGCGCCCGTTGCTTGCTGATGTTAGAAATAAATGCACCGGAGATCAGGTTTCGAGTGAGAAGATGATCAATCTTTTTATTTATGCGCATAAAGATCAGAGTCCAGGGCTGTTCTGTTCTCTTCTAAAGAGTAGTTCTGGAAGGGCTAATCTTTATACTCTTTCGTTACTAAGTGGAAGTACAGGTAAGCCACAGAAGCGGAGAGAGCAAGTCAGTCAAGCTGACACTTAAATTTCACTGAGGCTACGTCTAGCAACTGTCTCAGACGGTTTCCTGTGACACACTTACATTCTGTTCTTGAATCTGTCTTGCTTTTTTAAAAATAAAGTATTAGACCTGCGAGAGACTATTAAAACTTGTATATGAAAGATCAATATAAAATGAATACATTTTGAAACAATATAAAATTGACCTTCCCTCAGACAGACTCCAGCTTCCCCGTGACCCTGAATTAGATGACGTGGTTAGAGAATGGATGGCAGAGCTTGGTTAAACTTGAAGATGTTTTTTTTTTTTATTTCCTTATCTATCCAGTGCAATAGTAATACTTTTCATACATTGTTTTAAAAAGTTACAGAAAGGAAACAATACATGTATTTACAAAAAACAGAAATATTATATATTAAATATTATAGTGGTTAACCTTGTATTTCTGCCAACATGAAGATGATTATACACGTGATCTGCTTCGCTCATTACTGTTTATGGTGCTTTTCTAGGTACAAAGATGCTTCCTATGTGGTGTATACTGGGGACCAGGGCGTCACGGGCGAGCAGATTCTTGAAGGAGCACGAAGAAGATTCAACATCAGACTTCCTGGGCCAGTGAAGTTTGTTTTCCTCAAACATCGTTTCCTTGTGGAAGCCAGCCTCTATCCTCATTTCACCTTGCTGGGTCAAAGCCTTGGCTCGATTTTCCTGGGATGGGAAGCGCTCACAGAGCTTGTCCCTGACATCTATATAGACTCTATGGGATACGCCTTCACATTGCCACTGTTTAAGTATTTGGCAGCGTGTCGCACTGCGAGCTATGTGCACTACCCCACCATCAGCACAGATATGCTGTCAGTGGTTCACAGTAGAAACCCGAGGTTCAACAACGCCGAGTATATTTCAAGAAACCCTATTTTAAGTGCCATCAAACTAATCTATTACTGCATGTTTGCCTTTCTGTATGGGTTGGTTGGCTCCTGCAGTGATGTGATAATGGTGAACTCCACCTGGACGCAGAACCACATTCTGACGCTCTGGAGGTGCCGTGACCGCACCAGTGTGGTGTACCCTCCGTGCGACGTGCAGGCCTTCCTTGACATCCCCCTAGAGAGTGGCCAGGCAAAAAAGCGCCACTCTGTCGTTTCGATTGGCCAGTTCAGGCCGGAGAAGGACCACCGGCTGCAGATCCGTGCGTTTCAGAAGCTCCTGGGAAAGACGGCGGCCGGGGAGGTGGAAGCCCCCCGGCTGGTTCTGATTGGCGGCTGTCGGAACCAGGAGGACGAGGAGAGGGTGCGGCTGCTCAGGGGGTTGTGCCAGGAGCTGGGCATTGAGGACAAGGTGGAGTTTAAATTAAACATTCCTTTTGAAGAACTGAAGAAAGAGCTGGCTTCCGCCACTGTGGGCCTGCACACCATGTGGAACGAGCATTTCGGGATAGGTAATGAGATCACTGTATTGATTTACTGTTAATATCCAGAACAGTAGGTGAATAGATGTCAGGATGCCTTTGCATTTGCTTTATGCTCTTTTGTGATGGACGACTTTGATTTCTAGCGCAGGCTGCTTGGAATACTTTGTCAGAGCTAGTTATGCATGTGCGCAGCAGGAAAAGAATAGAAGATGCATCCCGACAGATGCAGGTTGCTCTTGAAAGCAGGGCTCTCAAGATGTGCCTCTCTCGTTCGCCTGTGTGCAGGGATCGTGGAGTGCATGGCCGCGGGGATGGTCGTTCTGGCCCACAGATCCGGGGGGCCGCTGTTAGACATTGTGGTCCCCCACGAGGGAGGGGCGACCGGGTTCCTGGCAGATGATGAGGACGGCTACGCAGAAGCCCTGGAGAGGATCCTCGCGCTGTCGCCAGAGGCCAGGCTGGAGATCAGGCGTAACGCACGCCAGTCTGTATCCCGTTTCTCCGACCGGGAGTTTGAAGCCTCCTTCCTGTCCGCTGTGGAGCCTGTTATGGGCGCAGCACAAAGATAGGAGGCGCAAGGGGAAGGGAGACGGCTTGCAGTTGCCTCTGCGCTGTGTCTTTAGGCCAAAGGGGAACAAGCCGAGATGAAGCATGTTTGTGTTGGCACTTTGTAGCGCAATCAGAAAATAGGCCCAAAAGCACTGCATGCTCTGATGGCTAATCACACTAACAGCCTTGATAAGTATTGTTCATAAACCTTCTGCTTTACTGTAGAAACCGCCTGTCCTTGAAGCTCTACTTAACAGTTCACCCCCTGACATGATTTAACACCACTGGAAGGGGCTGTGTCTGAACTGGGAAGTGCTGTAGCAGCAGACAGTAGAAGTCAGGACAGAGAGAAATCTGTTGAGCAGTTTTCCTTCTCTTGCTACCCCTCTCTTCACAAGGACAGGCATTCACATATACAGTGTATATATATACGGGCATATAAATGCACTGGAAAGATTGCACAGATAACGGGAAACTGTCAGACATCCATTAATTTATTTAAAAAAAAACAAGTAGCCAAACATCACATCATTAATGTCTGCTGCCCTTTTTTGTATCCACATTTGGTATGTGTGCCAGGCACAGTGCGATAATGAGAATTGTACTACGCAAGGGTGCATGACTTTCATTTAAGAAAAAAGACCAAAATCTTTTTTTCCGAAGTTTAGCCCTTTGAATGATAGTCCTGTGTATAGTGTGTATATTGCAGCGGGTTAATTGAAGGGTTAGGTGGGTTGCATAATTCTAAATTCATTTTTTGCAGATGATATAATGATTTGGTTTTTTTTTTAATCTGCCAGTTTGATGTTGCATATGTGTGATGTAATGCATTAAATAATTTAAAAGTATTTTTTAAATTATGTTTAAAATCGCTGAATACTTTAAAGAGACACAAGCAGCTGGCATCGATCACAAAACCATCGTGTATACATTTAATGACCTAAAGAAAAGCAAGCTTTTGTGTTAATCTGGATTTACATTTCAACCTCGAGGACAGCAAGGAAAAAGCCAGTGTTTCTGAACACTGAAAGATGCTACAGTGTAAAAGTATGATGAGTTTCCTGCTCAATGCAAAGAAGAGCTTCAATGCAATATACAATATTTACAGCAATTCTGCAGTGATCTAGTGTGATATGGAATCCTTCAGTGCGGCATTGGTCCAAGTGACTTTAGTTTTGAAGCTCTGCAAAACTGCCCCCCCCCCCCGATTTCTGTTTGCAGCTTCATTATAATGCAAGACAGAAACTAGACCTGGTCCTGTGTCCCATTGCGATTGTTCTGCACAGGGTCAGGCGTATTGTTCTCTAGAGCCTGCGTTTCCCGAGCCTCTGTCTCCTCGTTGTGTGACTGCGCAGTCTGAGCTGGTGTATCTCCACTTTGCGGTTCAGCCAGCTTCACACCCTGCTGTGTTTGTGCAGCCTGCGCCTCCTCTTCCTCATTCTCCTTCATTGAGAAGAAGTTCTTCATGGAATCAGCCACCTCTCCTCTCAGCTCGTCTTCAGATTCTTCGAAGTTTCTACAAAAAAAAAAGAAATTTCGTTCAGAGTACCTGTTCCCCCAAGTCAAACACGCCGGCTGTGAGGTTCTGGAGCCACTTACGTGTCATCGTCATCTGATCTGGGCTCCAGCCGTTCTTCATCCATATCGATGTCAGAGCTCACCTCCTCATCTTCACCCTCCTCCACTGGTGTCCAAGGTTTGAGAGTCTCTGAGTGTTGAGAGAAGAGCCCAAACCATCACACAACGCTGGGTAAACTAATCGTGTTGTTTTAACAGACACTTTCAGCATGTATGTTTCTATTATGACCTATTATGTCAGTAATAGGTTTATTCCCTGCTGAAAAGAGAAGAAAGAAAACACAACGTTTCGGCTGTGGAGCCTTCTTCGGGTGTGACACCCTTTTCAGCAAGGAATAAACCTATTACTTGTTCCTTTGCAGCCTACTCATGCTGACGCAGCTCCCCACCTGTATGTTTCTAATGCACATATATGAAATAGAACAAATCGTGGTAGGAATTCTAGTTTACCTGAAGGTCTAGTTTTGAAACGCGCTATAATCAAAGTTTTTTTTTCATGAAAACATTTGACTAAAAATGCGCTAATTACATTTTTACTAAAAATGACCTTCTGATCATTCCCCAGCGAGAGCAGGACTGAGCTTGTAGAATATTAAAAACGATTCAGTCTTGCGAACATTTTAACATCGATCTTGTGTTTTTTTTGTGAAGTGACGGCTGACAGGCCAGGCAGCCATCCATGTGCTTCATCACAAGATGGCGTCACATTGTGTCGAGCTCTTTATTTGAAGTAAGGGAGGGAGGGTGGGGGTCAGCACCAGGCCAGCGGTGTCTTACCCAGGGGGCCTGTGTCCAGGATGGTGCTGGCAGAGGTGAGCTCGGCCTCTGCCAGCGCCCTCAGCAGTGTTTCTGGGGGTCTGTCCTGCCACTGACCCCTCGGTCCTGCAGCCTCCTGATCGTGTCCACCTTCCCCTGCTGGAAGAGGGCAGATTTCATTTCCAGGGCACAAACAGTATCGTCATTAACTATCATGATGGACCCCTGTATAGCTAAACACTTTTTTTCACAGGTTTGTGTCTTTAATGTCCCAAAATGCAGGCCTGTCATTTCTTCCTTGTACTTTCTACCAATTGACTTGGTATCATTCCTCTCAATAACCTAAAGGGAGATTTTCTTTACTACATTTTCATCATTTTGCAGTTACAAGCTATGTCAGTGAAGGTGTTCTTATCAAGTATTATCAGTTTGAGCCCCAGTTTAGCTTTAAACACCTGTCAGCTGCAGAAAACAGAGCTGAGCATTCTGGCATCAACAAAATGGTCTTGTACCTCCTGAACCAATATTTCGCTTTAAAGTACCCTTTTAAAAGCAAGGTTTTTGTAAAAACCAAATTGCTGGCGGTATCATGGAAAACGGGGGGTGTGCACAGTTTGGGCATGGTACAGTGGCACAAGGCAAGAGAGTGAAAGACAGGCTCTTACTGAGGCTGTGCTCAGACATGGTGGGCAGCGCAGAGGACACCTCCAGGTTGGCCATGGCATTCAGGAGGGTGTGCGGCACTTCCTGCCCCCACAGCCTCCTCCCTCGTGCGCCATCTGCTGGTCGCTCCTGCGGGCCGCCCTCCAGCCCCACGGGCTTCCAGTCCACCTGTCTCAGGTCTTCTCCGTCTTGGAAGGTCAGGGTCTGGTTCAACATATCCACCTCCTGAAAAGATGCCACATGCACATGCAGTCGTTCTACTGACGAGAAGGCATTTAGAAGACATCAGGAGAATGGATCTGCTGCAGGAGGGCTGACTGGCTCTGAGGTTTCAACTAATTTACCTCTGTCACGCAGATCTGCTTCAGTCTAGATTTACAAGTTCTGTATCCCAATTACCAGTATAAATCTGATGTCTCCTACATATGTGCAAACATACAGATTCTCGTTATTTTACCTCTTCTGTGTTGTCATCTTCTTGTAAGTCTTCTTCATCTAAACGAACTTCAAACATGACCCCTTTCTGGCACAAATAAAAAAAGTATACAGTTTGTTGTTGTTTTTTTGTTTCTTCTGTATATAACTGTATATAACAGTTACATTCCAATGCACCTTATTCATTACACTTCCAAACAATGCCTAGGACCCAGGGGATCTTCAATGACCAAGCAGTCAGCACCTCAGTTTAACGTCTCATTGCAAGGACGAGATGTCAGTCATACAACTCAAGGCCCCAGGTTACTTCACCAGCTCATTTGGAAATTGTGTTCTGGAGAGATGTCCACTGGTACAGTAATACAGCTTACAGCAGTAAACATGTTTGTTACTGACAGGATCCAGTGTTAGTCTTACTTTGTTCCTCAGATGAGGTTTAGTGCATGTAGTGTTAGCATTTTACCTTTGCTTTGTGTTTTATCTCCAAAGCTTTCCTTGCCTGTCTGTCTTCACACGTGACGCGTCTCAGGCGCTCTTCGACATTCTGTTTGCATGTAAAAAGAGAGCATGTGATGTCTGAAAACTATTTGGTGTGTAAAATGTCCACACTGCTGGAAGAAAAGACACACTACCTGAACACGTTCTGCTCCATGGTCTTGTTCTTTTGCCTGGGAGGGAGATTCAGTTGGCTCGGACCGTTCAACCACATATGTCTCTGCTTTGACCTCGGGCTGAGGCATTTTCAGAATTGCAAAAAAGAACAGAGTGATATGAAGAGACAGGGAGTTGTTCCTGAACAACTCTCTTGGGGTTGAGACGGAGGAGTACAATAGGAAACTGTTTAAAATGAAAGGCTGCATGCCAGTGAGGAAGTCACATTGGGCAGTGTGATGGCTCTGTGGCTCAGGATCTGTGCCTGTGGCTGGAAGGTTGCAGGTTTGTATCCCACGGCTGGCAGAAGAATCCTGCTCCGTTGGGCCCCTGAGCAAGGCCCTTCACCCCAACTGCTCCAGGGGCGCCGTATAAATGGCTGACCCTGCGCTCTGACCCCAAGCTTCTCTCTCCCTGTCTGTGTGTCTCATGGAGAGCAAGTTGCTGATCTTGTATTAATTCCTAATACAAGAAATTGTATATGGCCAATAAAGTGATCTTATATCATGACAATAACAACTTTCCAAATCCCCTTGAGAACATGCTTCTTATAATCTACTGTGTCAGACCCAGCTGCATACAGCATTTTAAAAAAATTGGAAAAATAGATGTAAAAATGTCAAAGATGAAAAAGTGTTTCTCATTAATTTTCAATCAGACATTTAGAAGAGATAGAACTGGAGTTACTACTCAAGTTTGAATAATTTACAATTCACTCATGTTTAGTTTCTTTGGCTAAAGACATCAATCAAAATAATAACTACACCCAAGGCCCCTGTTTAAATATTTTCAATTCTTCATTCTACGTGCCAGTGAACAGTGTGATTTATGTAGGATTAACAACTGTGGTCTACAGCTCTGAAACTCTGAGGTCAGAGTGGTGAAAATTAAGGTGTCAATACCAGAGTCTACACCATAATATAAAATATGTAATTTAAAGACTGCATTCTGTATCTGCCAGGTGTATATTCAACCAAATACAACTGTGTTTGTATAATTGAGAGCCGTTTTGTTTATATAGTCCAGGCAAAAAAAAACATCTTTCAGATCTGCTGCTGGCACCTGTTGTATTTTACAGTGTTTGTCTTATAATATGACTACATAATAAGACAGGAATTGTGCATAACCTCATGATAAGAAGCACATGCAAGAAAAAAAGCGTGACTGATCTTTAACATTTGAACAAATAGTAAAAATCCATTTTTGTTAACTATTAATTTTTCACTTCTTACACTGAGGTCTTGCCTGTACAGTATGTTTCCTGATGAAGAAATCTTCGCTGGAACTCCTCTGATCTTTACCTGCACTGCTGCTTTCATCCTGAACCCCTTGACCTCATTGCGATACTGCTGCCTGATTTCCTCAAGCTGTTTCAGGTACTCCTTGAGGAAAGACAAAATCACAGTGGAGTCTGAACGGCCCTCACGAGCTCGTTTTATTACTTATAATGGAAAGAGATTTTGTTGGTTTTTAAAAGAGCATTGGCTCTAGGAAAATGTTTGCTGAGCACTGCAGTAAAGTTAAAGCTATTTTTTCAAAAAGGTTACTTTCAGAATATACCTCTCTGATGATCAAGTGAGCATCTGTTATATACATGATAGTTTAAAGAAAGAACATGATTTGTTTATAAATCTCCAAACCGGTTTTCAATGGAGAGTCCCCCATTACAGTTTTTGTTTCTTTTCAATTACATAAAGTAATTTTTATATAACATCCTCATAACTGCGTGTTATTATCCCCTGAAATACAAAGCCAATTAGTGGTCAGCGTTTTTGGAGAAACACTATGGATCCCTTTGTGTCAGTCAATGACAAACAAGTACATCACATAATCAGTGCTCACAGAGTTCATCTCCTCATTTCGCAAGAGGTACACATGCACAGCTGGCTCCGCTGCTGGGAAGGAGTGTTGATGTCATTCCTGTTTAATTTATGGGAATCCAGAACAAACTACCTAGCCACACTGTCAAAACTTATAGCTGCTTTTAAGAAGCACCTGGCAGTTAGCAACCAGATAAGCTAGAGGCAGAGAAATTCAAAAACACTTAAACTAGAACGGAGAGGGAAGAACACAGAATCTGTATGGGGATGTACAGAACTCAGAAAGCCCTCAACGAACGTCATACAGTGATCATATTACAGTATGCTTTTGAGTAGTATATTCTACCTGAAACCTGGGACAGATTCATCCCAAGAATAAGTGGATGAAAATCTAGAAAGTGTTGACCCAAATGGTGTGATAAATCTTGGCATAAGGTCAAGAAAAAACTAAGTTCTATACAAAATAATAATAGAAAAGATAGACAGAGGCAGAATGGTTACCGGCTCTAGAAACACATATGATAAACAGATCTTCAGGTGGTACGCTGTTATAAATAGACCATTAGCTATACTAATAAACCAGTAGTCACTCAAGGTGGGACTGATGCTTGTTAACTGGAAAATGAATAAGATACTGGCTATACAGAAGGATTGAGTTGGTTTCTCTCCAGGTTCTCCGGCATTAAAATGGTTTCTTAGAACCAGTCTGCAGCTCTCTTACCTCATGATCGCTCTGTTTCCTGGAGGATGGAAGGTGGTTGCCTCTTTGAGGAGGCACAGGCTGCTCTAGTGCTTGCGCTCTGTGATAAACAGCGTCCCCTGTGGAGGGACGCAGACCCTGCAAGTCGAAGGTTTAGGCTTGTCAGTGATTCTGCTCTACAGCAGTAATGTAGGACGTGGATTTCGAATGCTCTATTCTGTGCTTGAAGGTTCAGCCTGAAGATATTTTAATACCACAGAACAGAAAATCACGACTTCCTTGGATAAATTTATGGAACTGAGACACTGGTTTCTGAATTTGTCCGTTTTTATTATCGTGTTGGGTGTAGTGGGGAAATCAGACTATCATTAATTTACAGGCTTTGACATTTCTCATTGCTTAATGCAACACACTCACACACAACACACTCACCTATTCAAATCTGTTAACAGATTATTTTTGGACCATAACTGCTATTTTACCTCTATTATAACCACCTACACCTAACAAATATTCTACATCAAAAGAAACGCTACAGGTAATAAATAATACACACGTATAGTGATAAAAGGGAGAGAAAGCTCAAGAATAATTGGGATTGAACATTTCCAGAGATCGTGAGCCAATCAGTCTCATACAACATACACTTGTCTATCAACTTGGGCTGCTTAAACCTTGAGGTGAACTTCTGTCCTTTAATTAAAGCTCTTCTCCTTAACATAGACTTACAACACCTGCCCTGGGTTGTTCCATCTACAACGAGAGAGAAAACAGAACCCTTCGCTAATATCCAATTGACTGTCTGTTGATTTTGAGTACTTTCTGCCAGTTAAACTGGTGCAATACTAGAGTCTAATAATGTTAAACAAATGGACCTCTGGAAGCCCCAGTGATGACATTTCAACATTCCTTTCAGCACCAACTGCAGTCCTTCTCTCTTTCACTGAGCCCTGTGACTGCTGCAGTGTGATCAAGCCTCCGAAGCTTTGAGCCTTATATAAAAACCCATATCGCATTTTCATGCAAAAACTCACACGCGTGCCCACATGGAGACACACCTTTTTGTCATTCCGTACTCATGACTGTAACAAGGAGTGCAGAAAGAGTCCACATTCTCATTAACCCTCATGCTATCATACTCAGACTAGCATTGAATATGAATAATTAGGAATATAATGATTCACACTTTCAAGGTGTTGCAATATGGAGGCAAATGCAATCAGTACTAATAGGAAAAGTGTCTTACCAGCTGCTTTTCTACTTTGATTTTGTACTGATTGGCCTCTTGTCTTCTTCGTAGGTATTCATCATGTGCCTCATTAGCCCTGGAAAGACAGAAGACACATAGTCAGCTACAGTTTTCAATGACCAGCTACTGATTTTGATTAAGTGACCGTTGTGTTTCTCTGTCCTCCAAAATGTTAAAACAAATACCCACCGTTTTTTTAATACACCACAGTTCTCACAGATTTTACAAACAGGCTAGAGGGGCCGAATGCTTTATGCAAAGGATTGCGGGAGCAAAGGATACATGATAGGCAGGACATCAGTAATATTATGTATTTTGCAATATTAAATGATTACATTTTCGACTTATCAGCTTCATGAATTTGTGAACAAACATGTTTCAGATACAAGGTGCTAATGACTTACCAACTCCCTGGGCTTCCTGAAAAAGTATTCATATAAAGTCTATGCTTTCTGTACTTCATATGGATTCTTCGTGGGGTCTGAACACTTGAAGCTTACCACTGGTACGATGGAGGAAGGTGCGCTCTGTCGTGACAGGGATCTTTATCCCTCTCGAGGAGCGGAGCCTGGGGAAGAGCGGCTTGCTGCTGATGCCGGTTTTGGATGAGGTCTAGCTGAGCGTGGTAGTGCTTATACAAGCCGTGCTCCCTGTTGTTACCATTCCTCCGATAATCATCATACTGCTTAGCTGCCGGCCTGTCTGCTCCCGCTGCTTTAGGGTAAGCAGGCTGTGAAAACGAAATGGACAGTGAAATCCAGTGCATCGGATGTCACCAGAAAAAAAAAAAGTTTAAATCTTCATGGAAAGGAAATAAATCTTTCAGGTCTTAAACTTTAAGGAGCTTCTTGTTTATTGTAATGCAACATATCTGTGAATCGTAGGTGTAAATATTCATTGTCTTTCGCAATGCTAGGGAGTGGAACCATCTAAAGAACATTGTTTATTACTCATAAGAATAATTATAGTTCTGAAAGATTTATTACTCTTTATCCACTTCAGTGCTGAAGGTTAGCCAGATTATGCTGATGAGCTAAGGGAGGAATAGCTGTCTGTGGCTGCTAAATTGGATTTTACATACTGTATGCAGTAGAATCAGAAGTGTCTTTAGACTATTGTGCCTACATGCAATAGTCAACACTGTGAAACAACAAGAGCTAGATCATATTCAGACCCATTTTTCAAGCATTTATAAAAGTGGACTTGAAAGCTGGTCCTGGAGATCCCCTAACAGTTACTCTTGTGGGTCACCTAGTTCTAAACATTGGCAACACCTGTGTGACGCTATTAATATGAATTAAGCAAGTGATCTGTTCAACTGACAGGACTCTGGGTCCATGGAGACAGAGGTTCTGGTCCCAGATGGTCTCTAGATTACCTAGTGTAACAATACACCTGTTCTCTGTAAGACTTGTCTGTGTCTGCATGTTTTGGTCGACTGATTGTTACCTTACACTCTGGCGTACAGGCCCTTGCCTGAGGTTTCCACTGAGGCCTTGGAGAGAGCTTCCTGACTGGGTTTCCTGCTTTCATCCGAGGAGCACACTTCTCCTGAGCCCTGGGCTTCACACCCTTTGGTACTGAGAAGAAGAAGTACAGCGGTCGCTGTCCATTCTTACAGTCCAGAAGCGTTATCAATAGTATGTCCAGTAAAGGACACTGTCTCTGCTTTTAATAATAATAATAATAATAATAATAATAATAATAATTGCTTACACTTATATAGCGCTTTTCTGGACACTCCACTCAAAGCGCTGTACAGGTAATGGGGATCCCCTCCACCACCACCAATGTGCAGCCTCCATCTGGATTAACTGTTATTTTCTAGTTTGTTCAAGAAGTAGATACTATAGCTGTTTTATGGAATATTTTGGGCATTGTTAGTGTCAGAGAAGGGTACTCACTGTCTTTATGCATTCAACTTGGCTCACCACTAAGGATGAGATGTTGGATGATAGCTTTTAATCCATAATAACCAGCACGTTTTAAAGCCATTTATAACTATATTCCAGATACCCTGAGCATGTGTAATTTAAGATTAAGCACAAACTAGAAAATGAACACGTAAAAGTTAATTCCCTGCTGAAGAAAAGAAACAACAACGTTTCGGCTCTGGAGCCTTCTCTAGGTGTGGAACACAGCTAACGTATCTACTTCTTGAACAAACTAGAAAATAACAGTTAATCGTTTTAAAAAGACACTATCAACCACTAGATGGCAGAACTGACTACTTTTATACTCAGACGTGAGTTGGGGGTGATGCCATACCACACTTAGATGGTGTGGTTTTACATTACAGTATTAAAGTTCTTCTTCTTAAATTAACGGTGAACACTCCTGAACAAACAGTTAATGCAAGTAGCCCTATATGTCTTACTTAAATTGTCTTTGTTTTCCAAGAAACGTTTTCACAGTTGAAATATTAAAAAGAAAAGTATGGTAGGAGAGCTGGTTCTAGATAGAGTCAGTACCTTGTGCCTTCGCTGCAGCGGGTCCCTGAGGCTGTGGAACCGAGGGCTTCTCTCTGTGCAGAATGGTGTGACTGAACTCTTCTTTAATCACCTGGCCAATGAAAACACTGTGAACAAATGGCGTGGGACAGTGTTTCTAATTAATCTGTTGACCTCCAGAAATCAAGGTTTGCTCTCTTCATTAAAAACAAGTGTGCTAAAATTCAGTGTATGAAAACATAAGTATAATTTAATGAAAAGAGGCATCTAGAGCACAGTCTATCACAGAACATTAAGACTGAGTTCACTTGATGTTGATTAAGACTGAGTTCACTTATCTACGAATTTAAAGGCGAACTAAGCTAAACAAGGGTGAGGAAGCAGAACATTCCACATGTGGCTGAACCCATTTTCAACTGCATGAGCTGCACTTTTTTTTTTAATCGTCAACAGGAAGACTAAAGTCAAAGTGTTGCTGACAAGAGAGGTTCCAAGTTCTCGGCCAAGTCGGAGTACTATTTCCTGCACATTAGGCGGTACTGAGTAACTCTGCCAGCTTGTTTACTGGGACAGGGGCTTAGCGATGTAGACAGGGCTGCAGGAGGAACAGAGAGTGAGGCTCTCACCTCTGGATCCAGATGCTTCGCGATGCGCTTCTCCAGAAAGGGCCTCTTGAGGACAGAGTTCACTGAGGGCCTATCTCGGGGGCTGACTTTAAACAGCTGGCTCACAAGGAGGCGGAGATCGTAGGAGTACCTGGTCGCAATGGGCTCGCACCGGCCTCTGCAGATCTTCACCACCAACTGTCTCAAGTTACTGCCTTCAAACTGGAACCAGAAAGAACCTCGCTACGTCTCCTCAAAGAGACCACACTGTTCAGCAGTCACATGTAAACCATAAAGCTCCAGACTATTTCTTGAACAATATCAGCGTCTTAAAGAAATCTATTTGACAGTGCTACTGTATGTTCTGGCTAGACCGATAATTAGCCAGTTACATGAATATTAGTAAGTAATTGGACTCTTATGGCTTTGAGGACTTGTATGAGTCTTTTTATATTAGATGTGCTGAGACACTGCACGATTTAAAACACAGGCAAAAAATATTTATTTTATTGCTGTATCCTTTTTTTAACTGAAGATAAACTAAAAGAAAGGCTAAGATTAAAGGTCTTATTGAAGAACATTGAATAAATGTAAAATGTTTTTTGTCAAACAATTCTTGCACCTTTAAGAACATTCAGCTGGCAGTGTCATCTTCTGGCTAGAGTGATAATTAGCTAGGTACTTGAATTATAGTAAGAAATTATACTTGGCTACAAGCAGTAATGGTATCTGTTTGAAGAAACCCTTGAGCTACAGTAATTCAAACAAATCTTACAATTGCAAAATACTTTGCAACATAAATTAGGAATATACTGTAAAGTCCTGTATATACAGTATACTGTAAATTGTATAGTGTATATGTCCTTCTACTGTAAAACCAGGCTGTTATTTTAAATTCCATGCATACTGTCTCCTCCTTTCAGGAAAATGATACATGGAATTTCAATGTGCAACAGTATAAGGATGAAATAATCTTTCCTTTGTGCATCAGACTCACAAGGGATGTGCTTGCGTGGAGTGAACCAAGTTCAAATGATTATTTTTTAATTTAAATATATTTGCTATCTTAGTAATAGTATCTACAGTAACTGAAGGATTCTCTGTGGTACAGTAACTCCATACTGTACTGATGCTATACAAGCACAAACATCCTAAAGTATGAGGCTATCAAACAGACTATGTGATCTAGTGGTTAAGGAAGAAACACTTAACCTGCAATTTAATTGAACTCCTGCCATACAAAAAGTCGACAGTAGTTGTTGATACTGTCCTCCTCTTCTCTAACCATTTCTATTAGTTGTTTTGGATAAAATTATCTACTAAATGGCTTATTACTGGTTGCATTGTTTACAGCATCTTTACTGGTTTAATGTAGTTCATTTTCTGCATTTCAGCAAGACTGATGTACCCTGCTTTTTGTTATTGATTTTAATAACTCTTCATGTATTCAAACCAATGGCCACAGAACACTTGTGCTGCTTACCGGATGCTTAAGGGTGCAGAGTTCATACAGCACACAGCCTAGAGACCAAATATCCCTGAGCAAGACAAAGTTTAACATGATTGTTACAAAACAAATCTTACAATCCACATCTTTCAAACAATACCAAGTTTTGCCATGGTTTACCAAGGTCATTAACTGAACAAATCTTTCTATGCATGCTATCATTCTGTCTTTAAAAAAATACAATACAGCTCTTACTCATAATACCCTTTGAACTGATATGTTCTTCTCAAAGATCTAAAAGCCATGGATAAGAACAGGTTTAGAAGATGCAGCTTTCGAACGGTGCTGCCTGGTCTGTTTCTCTCCTATGTGCAGTCTCTCAACAACATAATAGATGAAGTACAACTACTTCTTCAGATAAACTCTGATTACTCTCTCACATCAGCCTCTTGCTTTACTGAAACATGGCTCAGTGCCTCTGTTTCCAACTCATCAGTGGAGCTACCGGGGCACCAGCTGTTTAGAGCAGATCACACACATTAGGTGGAGGAGTGTGTTCGTACAGTATGTGAACAGAAAATGGTGCAATGATGTCAGTCTCCACTGGGTAACTCCCATCTTACCATAAGTTAATTCCCAAGCTTCTCTCCCTGTCTGTGGGTCTCATGGAGAGCAAGCTGGGGTATGTGAAAAGACAAATTCCTAATACAAGAAATTGTATATGGCCAATAAAGTGATCTTATCTTACCAATAAACTGTCTCATCTGAATGTTCCCATCAACGTCTTAACAAACAAAATGCAATATGTGCGGATGGGCTCCTATTTGTCAGACTTCTTATCTGTGAACACTAGTGCACCTCAAGGCTGTGTTCTCTCCTCGTTACTCTGCCCTTTGTCTACCAATGACTGGACAGTAGCCCCTCTGTCAAACTACTGAAGCCTGCAGACGACACCACCCTGCTGGGTGCTATCAGCAGTGGAGAGGAGACCAGGCACAGGAGGGAAGTGGATCACCTGGGGTGTCAAGAACAACCTTCACCTCAGCAGTCTGAAAACAGTGGACATGTTAACTGACTTTCAGATAAAAATCGGCAAAACCCATCACCCTCGAAAGGGCCGAGGTCGTAGTGAGTATGGTGGAGTCTGTCAAGATTCGGGGAAAACCATCTCGATCGCCCTCAGATGAGAGGCAGATGTTATCATCATACAGAAAGCAGAGACTGTATTTCCTGCACTATCTGAAAAATCTCTGTGTTTCTCAGCCCATTCCCAGTCAGTTTTATAGAGCCAATATCGAGAGCTTTCTCATGGCATCAACTGGCTTGGTGTGGCAAAGCGTCTGTCCACTCCAGAGGCAAATTACAACACATTGCACGCTGTGCAGAGAGTCGTTAGTTGCCATTTGTCATCTTTTAAAGACTGAGAAAGCGAGCAGAGAAGACTGTCGATGATACCGCTCATCCAGGACACCACCTGTTTCAAAAACGTGCCTCAGGGAGACGCTACCAGTCAATCAAAACAAAAACTGCAAATCATCTGAACAGCTTCTTCCCCATGGCCATCTTCCTGCTTAACCAGAACACAGGAATACAGATGTAGTGCGTGTATATAACCGTGGACCTGTGCATGTTCTTTGTGTGAAGTGTAGATGTATTATTGATTGTTCTATGTTTCCTTGTACATGTAATGTACTTGGCAAATAAAGTTATTGCTCTACTTCAGTCAAACACAGGATTGATAAGTAACAATACAAGACCTTTAAATCCCTTTCAACACGACAAATACACATTTCTTTTTTTATTCTGTTTGTGTCTGTGTTCAGAAATAACTCCAAACTTCAAAACTGCATCTCATTCTAATAAAGAAAGTATAATGAAAGATGTCCTTTAGAATTGCCAGAGGAGCTCCGGCTTTGCTGCCAGTGGTGATGGCTGCGTACCACAACGACAGGTATTCGTTCAGTTTCAATCTGGGTTGGAAATAGATGTTGCAATAATTAAGACAAATGTCAATACTCAGGCTGCTCACTTGTGCAAACCACTCATGCTCTTCTGCACTGCCTTGTTAAAGGTCAGCAAAAAGGTACAGAAAAGAGTGAAAAAATGAAACTGAGATTCATGCTTATCCCTAGGATTAGCTAAAGAGGTGAACAATTTCATTCAGTGTAGACTTGGACCACAAACCCGTATTTACAGAAACACTTACAATCAGCATAGGTTAATCACAGTGTGTCAGAGCTAGGCTGGAACCATCTCTTTCCCTTTTTTCCCATTAAGACATCACTACAGCTGCGAAAACTTATAATTCATGTTATCTGAGGCACTCAATAAGATATACAGCATTTATAAACTTTGATGCTTACATCATCGAAGTTCTGAGGTATTCCACAGTTGACATCTTTGTACACTAAGATGTGTGGCACGCTATCAACTGCTTGGTGGGGCAGGATTTTGATCTGTTAATTGACTCTAGCTAACAACGTAATATCCCCACTAAGCCCACAACACTGGGTTATAGCAGGTGGGCTGACCAGCCGTGCTTTGTACAGCTGCATAGCAGCACAGCAAGCAAGCGAAAGCAAGCAAGCGAAAGCAAGCAAGCGAAAGCATACTGTAACTGACCATCACAGTTTTCACAGGCTGCTGTGTTGGCACATACGTTTTGTTGTTGTAGGGCCTGTTCTCACAGATTTCTGGAGAGAGGTAATAGGGGGTCCCCACACATGTACGGGCCAGCTCCATGGTGCTGATCAAGATGAAGATAAGAAGGTGAGTGAGATTAGCAAAGCCCTGAACAACACCAGAGGAATGATCTTCTGTGGACTGCAAGTGCAGGAAACCCGATGAGCCAAGCTGGACTAGACAGCAAATTGGCTACATTATGTCATCACTGTGTATAATTCCAAAAATTCCAAAAGCATACGAAATAAAGTTATGAAATCTGTTTCCTCTACAAATGTTTTGTGTTAAAAAGATGTCAAGGAATTGGTCAGATTTTTTAAGGATTTTACTTATTTTGCGATTCTATTTAAAATGATGGATATACAAAACAAATAGTTTAAATATTAAGTCATATTTCTTAAATACCTACACAGTGATAAAGCACAGCCAATGGCACCTGTAGGCATATGTGAACTCCACTAAGAGATTTTACAGCTGTTCTGCTTTCACACAACGCTCTTTACCAGATAGCTGTTGCTCTGAGCTTGGCAGCCACTTACTTGTTCAACATTCTTGCTATTCCAAAGTCCCCAAGTTTTACTTTCATGCCATTATTGGCCAGGAATATATTCTGAAAAACAGAAAGTCTCCAGCAGATTTTAAAGGAATACCACACATAATCACAAAGTTGAGACTGGGCCATTTTTTTTAAATAGGTAAATGTCACAGGTGAAGCACAGCTCTTTCTTGAGCCGTATGAGCAGTGAAAAAAAAACATAGCTGGAATTTGGTGCATGTCCATTTTTGGAAACACATAGAATTCCAAACATAAACAGTTTTTCAAACATACAAGTAATTGTTCCTCAGAAACCATGAAGGTAAGAGAGGCAATATTTAATTTTGAATAGTATGCCCTGTACAGAGCTAAAACACTGGATCCTTGCTTTTTGAGAAAACAACAGCAAAGCTTTCAGAGCACAGTGGGATTTTCCCCTACAAGACAGCCCACTGTTTTTCTCTTGGACAATCAATGCACAACCATTTCAGCACTAAAATGTAATAGAAAAGCACAAACTAGGTTTACATATAACCAAAGGTAATGAAGTGTGTTCGTTTCTCAGTCTGGTTTATAATTAATTAATTAATTAATTGCTTACACTTATATAGGGCTTCTCTGGACACTCCACTCAAAGTGCTTTACAGGTAATGGAGACCCCCTCCACCACCACCAGTGTGCAGCCCCACCTGGATGATTATAATGTAATGTTGTAGATACCTGAGCCTTTATATCTCTGTGCAGGACTTTTCTGTCATGAATGTGTTTCAATCCGAGACAGATCTGTACAAACCATTCCAGTATCTGTGGAGACAAACAGCTGGACGATAGATATATCCCAACCTGTTGGAGAATGAGCCCAAGATCCTTGTATTCAACAGTACTGTTAAACCTTATCATTACTTCATTATTGTTGTGTACTTTATTACCTTTATTATAATGAAAGGTAAATTCAGAATTGCTCTTGTGTTTTTACTGCAGCACATACAGGCAGAATTGAAATTCACAGCAGTGTCAATATTCTGTTCCCACACAGTCACTGTATAACAACTTTAGATTATTACCTTCATAAGACGAGTGATTTTAAAACAGTTTACATTTTAGAATTAAATTCAGATGCCCAAATTAAGACTTAGTATGACCAGTGTAGTCCTTTCTATCAGGTGTTAAGAACTTGCTGGATCAAGGCCTTCAAGGGCCAAAATAAGGAATCAGTGATTTAGATTGTGGAATTTTACATATTATTATAAGATACTAAACAACTAAACACTACATACCATGCCTTACCAAGGTATTCACCTGCTTTCAGTAATGTACTTTCAATATCAAATGCAATACAGTATATTTACTTAATATTGCTTAAGTATTCATTCCCCCCCAAAAAAAAAAATCAATTTGGGATTTTTCTTTGCCATTTTTGCTGACTTACTTTTTCCCCCATTTCGTCCTTTTGAGCTAAGCGTTCAAATTGTGATTAAACACATTCACTTTAGAAAAAAAAATAGATCATTTGTAATTCAACAAAATGGACCATTAACGGAAGGTGCTTAGGAATGCTTTACAAGGCACTGGATGTTATTTATATAAACATATTATACAGAATATAAATAGATATAAAACAGTTTCTGTCTGGCCTCTCAGCTATCTCCCTGCAGTGACTAATACGTTGCACTGTAGTACAAGAAATCTGTGTCTGAATTCACCTTCTCCAATCTTTTCACACCGCCTGCACTCACAAGCACCGGAGTCCACCGCTATATGAAATGAAGACCTAACATTAATGTGACAGAAGACAAATAAGTTGGAGGCATCTCTTTCCTATAAATCATAACTTGCGCCAAGCCTGAAACTTAAAAAAGAAATAAACTCCAACCTTTTCAGGTACAATACAGTTCTCTGTCCAAAAGCTGCTTGATTCCAACATCGGGGACCGAGGACAAGGGTTCTCCTACCTGCTCCTCGGCAAACAGCTTCCCCCTCTGCATGTTGATCCTCCTCATCAGGTCCCCACCATTGCAGTACTCCATCACGATGTAGAGCTTCATCCTCTCTGAAACAGCCACAGCAAGCACAGCCGTGAGGCGAGAGGCGCAGCTCTTCCAAACGAGCCTTACATGAGCTCACACCCTTATACGCTGCGTGAAGCGTCATGCCCTCTGCAGCCAGAGGGCGTTCCTTCTCTGTCCTGCCTCTCGTTTCCGATTCTTTGCTGTCCTTCCGGTGTATCTCTCGCTCTGGTGCTATATATTTCCGGGTCTTTCATTCTGCCGGGGCTCAGCATTGACGTTCGGATGTCCTGAAACCCGCCTAGCACCAGGTCGCCCCACGTCCGCTACCTGAGGGCATTGGTTTCTATACGGCACTCCCTGAACAGCTGAGCCCGGGCTAACCCCCGTCTCGCCGCTACGCACAGGGTCTTTTCGCTCTCCTGCCATTCCACGGTTCGTCCTTTCGGACATCCGTGACATGAAGACGCTTTAATGCATTATGTCCTGACTAGAGAAATTGTTCATTACCTATTGATTGAAAATTAAAGTGCCTGGATCTTCCGTCAAGCATCACTCTTAATTCCATCTTTCATCTTTTCCAAGGCGGGCCTTTTTCCTTCCCGTACGGAGATTTCCTTTCGACATAACTGCTTGTAAGTCTACCAGGCTTTCAGGACCGCTGCTGACGGAAGCTCTGACGTGCCTTATTACTTCTCTGATAATGAACTTTGGCAAAGGCAAAAGAAATCCTCACTTCCTGAGCTGCGCTGACAGAAAGCATCATCAGCGCTGTGGCTCGAGACTGTGAATGTTTGTTTTCAGCAGATATAACAAATCCGTTAAATCCAATACTAGCATATAATCTCCTCGACTCTCTCTCTCTCCCCCTATGTATGGAGTGTATATCCATCAATATTGATTAAATTTCTTTTCACCAGCAAACGCGATCGCCTGAAGATTTTGCCAAGCTACTGATCTCAGTACCCATGGTCTGGCCAGTCCCAGGGCTGCCTGTACTGAACGTAGCTCAACCCCATCCTATAAATACCTATTTTCTCTTTTTTATGCCTCCAGAAATGCAGTGAATAGAACTGAGAGATCCATACAAACCCTCAAACGAGGTAAGGAAGGTGACAACATTGGGGTGTTTCATCCTGGACAGCAGCGTCACCTCCTTGCGAGAAGCCTCTTTTTCTTTTGTGGGCATCTGCAGAGGAGAGGGGTCAACGAAGAGAGGAAAGGACCTGCAGAACAGGGCTGGGTAGGACCCACACATAACCTGAGTACACGTTACTGAAAAGATATCGAGGCAGCCTTCAATCCACACTCACAAACACTAAACAGATGAAGGGGAGTCATTAGTAAGCGAAGAGTTCAAAGCCAGGAAATGGTGCTAGCTCCGGATACCTTTCTAAGATTGACCTCCTTGATCACGCACAGTCTGTCGATGCGCCTGGCTTTCACTAAGAAAGCTTTCCCAAACGCCCCTTCACCAATGAGTTTAACAACCTCGTACTCCTCCATGACAGAGTTCTGTTGAAGTGCTGAAAGGAGATAAAGACCTGTGCTGAAATGAACAAGGAAAGAAAAAAAAACAGCAGTAAACATGCAGTATAGTGAAAGACCAGTATATTTTTAGAGTCACAATAGCTCATACAAGAGAAAATGTTTATTCTTTAACTTTTTTTTCCTGTGTGATCAGTTAGGGAACATTGATAAGTCAGCTAGACCACCAGAACACAACAACAATTACAAGAATGATTAATTTACAAGGCTGAAATAATGGTACCCGGGTGCACATACAGACAACTGTGCACATACAGTAGTGGGCAATAAAGGAACAAGTAATAGGTTTATTCCACGCTGAAAAAAAGGGAGAAAGAAAACACAACGTTTTTGTGTAACTGCTGTGTGTAACTAATAACCCTGGAGCGTCAGACTCCTGGATAAACGTCATAGTTTAGCAAGTTTTGCAGACGTGCAGTTCAGATATAAAAGAACAGATCACAGTTAATTATAATTTTGTTTTAAAACAGCTTATGTGTGTTACATTTTTTATTACATTTCAGTTGTGTTGTAGCGTTATGAACCAGCCTACTGCAAACTGAAAAAAAAAATAGATTTCAAAATGTCACCTGCAGAACGGTATCCAAGGCGACCCGTACACAAAAATGCCTTCCCCAGTTCAGCAGACCTGTCGATCGTCTACTGCTATACTGCTGCTCTGGGGAGGAAGTGCACTTAGAAAACACTTACCGGCTCCAGTACCGACAGTCCCGGAGTTTTACAAACTTGAAACAACGCCGTGCGCTGGTCAGGCAACAACCAGAAGATGAAAGGTTACCCGTCGCTACGCTGCCAAGCTACATGATCACCAGTCGGGGGGGGCGCTCGTCAGCAAAGTACTCTGGGACTTGTATTCCTGTTAGTTTTCACAAAACGCTAAAGAATTGTTGCTTGGTAGGTACCGCACATCATGATTATCACGCACTCGGTGACTGGAAATACTAGGTTTTTGTTCTATAACATTTCAGGTTATGTTATGATTTCTGAACTGTTTCCCTGCCCCTTTCCCCCGCTCTATACCTTATACTGTATGTGTTCAGAAAAGGATGCTGAAGTGTCTTCATTTTAATTTTTTAACCTACTGTACCATCTTCATTAAAACAATCATGTATATAATCGTTTAAAAATGAATGGTCGCATTAATGAAATAAGTAAGTCTAAGACGTCTGGGTCATCAGATGCTGTTGGGACGAACGTCATACTGAGCCAAAATGGGTGAGAGTGGAGGAAATATCTTTTGGTGCTACTGCTACTGTTGTACTGCAGCTTCTGTACTGAATGGGAGTAGTAAATTAACGGTTAGTCGCATTGAACTGTTTTGTTGAAATCGTGCATTTTACCATGAGAATCTGGCGGTACCCAGAAGTTTCCATCTGTGTCTTAAGTCCACCAGAAAATAAAAAGTCTTGAAATCTTAAGAGCATCATAGCAACAGTACGAATCAAGTAAATGTAAATGCTTACTTACATTTTTATGGTATTCATACAACTAATATAGACATGGCTATCATAAATGGTTCTATATTTTCCCTGCAGAACTGAGTATTTTAATGCTATCACCTGGGATTCCTAGGATCACCACAGTTGTCTTAGACGTTTTGATGTATTGTTTCCTTAAACTAAAAAAAATCTTATCAATTGAGAGGTAGGTTTTGTTTATTCTGAATCTTGACGTCACAAATGCCCGTTGGGCGTATTTTCATTCTACAGTACGTTGCAAATAATAGCTTGAACATTGTTTTCAAAAACGTCCGGCCTCAGGCCTCACCAGCCTGTACTGACATTACCTTCACATCAGGACTTCAGTAGCAGAGGAAGTTTGTTTTGTATTCTCAATCTCTTTTTTAAAACGTGTGGGAACAAAAATGTATTCCCGAGCCACAGAGAATCAGTTCGATATCCCTGAGAGCTGACAACACGATTCAGAGATTTCAATGTTCGTCTTTCTGAGAAAAATCGATGAAATTTTAACTTCTTGATCTGAATAATTTTACATGGTGCATGATCAACATGAATGAAAGAAAGTACCATAATAATGGTAACCAAGGAAACAGAAATATTTTCCTCTTCAGCAGACGGGATCTCTCCTATTCCACTATTGTCTCGAGTCTTCACCCTAGCAGGGCTCGCAAGCTTGAGGTCTCATCGGTCTCAGGGATATCTTCAGTCACCAGAACTGCCTGCCTCTTCTTTTTGTCTCCTGTAAAGCTCACTTAAACACATCACCCACTGCTTGATATTCGACTGCTTATCTTGGCAGGAACCAAGCGAATCATACAGCTTTTTTTCAGTAATGAGCCACTGTTTTGTCGAAATCATAAAGGAAATTGTGATGGATGATAGCTGATCGCTTTTTCATTGCAGTTTTATGTGGGATGTGGTAAAAGAACATAAAAGCATATCTTTGCAGACCAGAGAAGGCTATTTGGCCAATCTAACAGGTTGGGGCTTTAGTATCTAATTCGTAGGATGAAATCACCTGTGATCATCAAGATGTTTATTTGCTGTATCAGCCATTAGAGCACGGCTGGGTAGCTTGTTCTGGACTCTTCTCAGTCTTTCATGCTTGTCACCTTAGGTTTCAATCATGCTGAACTATTACAGACTTGCATGTTTCTACAGTGAATGTAAAAAGTCTACACACCCTTATTGAAACTGCAGGTTTTTGTGATGTAAAGCCAGAAATCAAGATAAATCATGCCAGACATTTTTCCGTCTTTAATGTGACCTTGCAACCAACACAATTCAGGAAAAATTGAATTTCAAGGAAAATTGAAATTAAAAAAACCTCCAACAGCCTGGTTGCATAAGTGTGCACACCCTTTTATAATGGGGGCTGTAGCTGTGTTCAGAGTTAACCAATCACATTCAAAATCATGTCCAAAGGTAAGTAGCTCCACAGCTGTACTTTAGCTTACCTTGTTGATTGACACAGCTACAATAGCTTGGGTCCAGGTGGCTAGTCAACATTTACTGACCTAGGAACAAGTAATAGGTTTATTCCATGCTGAAAAAAAGAAGAAAGAGAACAAAACGTTTCGGCCGTGGAGCCTTCTTCAGGTGTCAGGTCTTCAGGTGTCAGGTCACCTTCTTCAGGTGACACCTGAAGAAGGTTTCACGGCCGAAACGTTGTGTTCTCTTTCTTCTTTTTTTCAGCGTGGAATAAACCTATTACTAGTTCCTTTGCAGCCTACGCATGCTGACGCAGCTCCCCACCTGATTTACTGACCTATATCAAAGACCTGCTATGGTCATTAATGGTATGGTAACAAATGCATCATAAATAAGATACATAGGTTGTAGAAGAAATACAAAACGAAAAAAAAAATACACCGTGAGTGGGCCAGTTTTTGCAGGCAAACTACATAACCCTTCCAGCTTTTGCAAGTACTTCAAACACTGGTGTTAACATTTAAAGGACTGTTGCTTTTTAGTGGTATGCTTGTGTGCTATGCTGTTTGCAGTAGGTAGAAGGGATGCCAGTTGTTAAGTAGTGGCTTTCTGTACGAGACCTTTCATTTTGATAAGAAACATGTTCCACTTCGCCTCCATGGTGTTTTGGGCTCCTTTGCAGACAGGTATTGGTGACCTCGAACTCCAACAATGTTGTTAACTAAAGCCATCAAGTTCAACAATCGTTTGCTGAACTGCACGCGTTCCACAGTCAGGAAGTAGTTCAAGCGGGGAGCTGCGTCAGCAGGCGTAGGCTGAAAAGGAACAGGTACAGGTTTATCCCCTGCTGGAAAGAGAAGAAAGGAAGCACAGCGTAGCACCCGAAGAAGGCTCCACAGCCAAAATGTCGTGCTTCCTCTCTTCTCTTTTCGGCAGGGAGTAAACCTTTATTGGTCCCCTTCCACAGTCTTAGGTCTTCTGTATTTATCGAGCACTCATTCATTCCTGGTATAGCTGGTCCTTGGCAGGAGACAATTTGGATTTCCAATGAACTGTCCAATTCAAGTTTGTGAGTAATAATAATAATAATAATAATAATAATAATTGCTTACACTTGTATAGCGCTTTTCTGGACACTCCACTCAAAGCGCTTTACAGGTAATGGGGATCCCCTCCACCACGGCCAGTGTGCAGCCCCACCTGGATGATGTGATGCAGTCATAGTGTGCCAGAACGCTCCCCACACATCAGCTCTCAGTGGGGAGGACAGCAGAGTAATGTAGCCAAAGATACTCCTACAACTCTGGAAGCTGTAGAAACTGAGTTACAGGCACATACAAAGCCATCTAGGGAATGTCCTGAACTTTACATTTCAGATATTCACGTGCACGGCATCTCGGTAGGTGCTTCTGTGGACTCCAAGTCTGACTTCAGTGCTTGGACAGTACAGTGGATTGTACGCTTCCAGTGTACACAAGCGTGCTAAACTGTGGAGTAAGTAACAGGACATTTTGAAACTGCACATAATGAATTTAAGAGTGCCACCAAAGACCTTCTCCAGGTTTCTTCCAAGACCTTCTGCTGATTTTGATAAGACACGTGGCAAAAGGAAATACAACCTGCTGAGTTCCAAGTTTTCCAAGGAACTGAAAACACCGCTAAAGAATGTGACTACAGTTTCAGTACTAAATACTGTGATTGTAACTGCCCCCTTGGGAAGGCTTGTGCTTACGACGTGGCCATAATCATTTACTGGAAAACATTAAAATGCAGGCTTGATCTGACAAACGTTAAGCAAACAAAGATGGCCACTTATTTTGTGGACATATAATACAGGACTTAAGAACCAAGAGAGACAGTCTGATGTGTCCAAGTTTTATTGTGGTTTAAGGTATCCTTTTACACACAGGCAAGTTATATACAAATTAGTAGTGTAAGCTTTACATTTTCTGAATTTTTTGTGGTATTTTAAGTTACAGCAGATAATTAAAATATAAAACCTAAAAAACAAATCCTGGTGGATTCCATTCTATAGCCAGGTCAGTGGTACAAAATTTTATGTGAATTGCACTTTTTTTAAAAACTGATTAATGTGTATTTTAAAAATACAGTTAAACTTTATATACTTTCCAGTCTATTACATTTTAAGCTGTAATAATGTGCTACAGCGCTGTGTCACAGGTTCATTTAAATAATCTATATATTTTTCTAATTCACCTGGTTTTCATTTAAAGCATACATTTACCAAGCTAGTAGTTAAACCCTGAAACAAAAACAGATACACGTAAGGTTGATATTCTTTACACTTAAGTAGAATATTGCCAGTAATCTTGAATTTTAATAAAGTCACTTTACAAGTACTGTATTAGCTTTTAAAACGCTAGTATTGCTATGAGATGAGTAAAGAGAAAACAATTACGTTACAGCTCTTACATAACTAGTTCTTTTAAAAAAAAGGTGACAACAAAAAACGTGAGAGGGATTAAAATCACTCACTGCACACAAGTGAAAAAAGTGTGGCTTCAACACCAAGCTGAGACTCGCTTTGCTCTAGGGCTCACAGATCGTCGTTTCTACAACAAACTTGTTCTCAAAGTGACGGATCTTGTGGCAGTTCAGAGCTTCACGTTTCTGCATTCCTGCAATAAAAAAAGGAAGACAAATCCGTAGAACGTTTCCTGTCATTGGTTTGGTTTGGGACCAAAGTGGAAACAAGAGTTCCTGCTAAACCAGTATTGGTTAGAAGCCACGTGACTTGTTTTAAAAGGGACAGTGTGCTGACAACAGTGTCATTGGAAATTAGTGCAGTTTAACCTGACCTACATTCACCCAAACTACATGCTTGTCTCAGTGCTGTTGTCCACACTATCCTATCAATGTCAGGCACCATCAGATACTCTTCCCACGTACAGACTGCTGTAGTAGTACTGAATTGTGTGGCAAAATAATTTAGCAGCTGAAGTAGCAATATGTTAATATATTTTGCTGTGAGCTCACTGGACTACAACTTAGCATGAAATGAGTAAATATGATGAGACAGATTGTTTACTCAGGTTTTTCTTTAAAAAACACCTAAAAAGAACAATTCCTGTCCAGGGCCTCATCCAAAGATTCCTGGACCACCACTCTCAAGACTGTGAAGCTACTTAATGACCTCCCTTATCACTCTTTTGTCCGTCTTAACAATAGTATACTTACCGATAATGGCATCCCTGCGCTGGAGCTTGTAAGTCTCCTTGCCACGGCAGAGGCTATAGATGAAGTAGCCGAGCTGGTCCACATTGTCTATGCGCTCAGTCACGATCATTTGTTCATGTATCAGATATGACTGAGGCAGGTACGTTCCAGCCTGCAAACACAATGGAAAAAACATTCTGATGAAGATCACACTGTGGTTCTTCAAAATGACCACCTTCTAGCCTGACCTCATTAGATCTCAGAGGGCAAACAAGGCTGGGCCTGCTCAGCGCTGGGATGGCTGACTGCAGGTCTAGGCTTTACTTGGGACAGGATCGCTAAGTGGCAATGTTCCCACTGGAAACCAATGCCCCAGTATAATGAGTGAATGGTGTGCTAAAGGAGGTGCTGTCCTTTAGATAGGACACTATGACCCTGCAACTCACAACTGGCAGCCCACTGAAGCTCAGCAGGTGTGAGCCTGGTCAGTACCTGGATGCGAGACCTCCCGGGAAAGCTGAGGTTGCTGCTGGGACCAGCAGGAGGCGCTCACCCTGCGGTCTGTGTGGGTCCTAATGCCTCCCAGTATAGTGACGGGGACACTGTACTGTAAAAAGGCACCATCCTTCAGATGAGATGTAAAACCAAGGACCTGACTCTCTGTGGTCATTAAAAATCCCTCAGAAAATACCCTTGCGTCCTGGCCAAATTTCCCCCTGGCCTTTACCAATCACAGCCTCCTAATAATCCCCATCTCTGAACTGGCTTCATCACTCGTGTGCTGGTGTGTGATGAGTGTACCGGCGCATCATCCAGGTAGGGCCACACACTGGTGGTGGTGGAGGGGATCCCCGTCACCTGTAAAGCGCTTTGAGTGGAGTGTCCAGAGAAGCCCTATATAAGTGTAAGGATCCTGACTATTAATTTTTATGTATTATTATTAGATTATTAGGGAGTCCAAGGCACTATTCATACAGTAAGAGCAGGGTGTGTCTGGACCCCGGCGTCCTGGTTAAACCGTACGCCAGGCTTGCAAAACCTGGCCTCCCTGAAGTCCCCCCTTAGCTGAACTGGAGAAGCGATTCCTCTCTCCTCTCCCCGCAGCGCAGGGGCCTGCTGGGCCATGATGCCTGTCAAGTGTCACCCGGACAGGAGCTGCACTCCAGTGGTGGGAGAAGTGAGCCCCCCCGCCTCTCAGTAAATAGGTTTGGAATCCTTTAGATTGAAAAGCGCTAAATAAATGTAATGATTATAACTGATTATAATCTGTTTTTTAAAAATCCATATTTAACACTAATACACCTTTCTAGAGTGACTATAATAATTATTAATTACAGGACAGTTCTAAATTTCCTGAATCATGCCTTTTCTTTTCCACAGACCTGACCAATACTCAATAACATTTTATCTCCATGGAAAGTTTTTTTTTTAATTCCAGCTGGAAAAAAATTCCAGTTTTGTGAAAGCCCTGGCACGCACCACTGTAAAGTCAAAATAAGGAACCTTTGCTCCTGACTGTTCTGATTTCTTTGAACATGGTGCCTTTTAGGACACTTGAGCAAGAGTAGGCTAGGTGGTGAAAGCAAAGCAAAAACATTTTGGCAAAAGGCTCGTACCTTGATGTTTATCAGCAGCTCCATGAAGTCTCTTGGTGGCATAACAACAGACGTGTTGAGGGGAATCACATAGCACTTGTTCAGGCTGAGATCCAAGTAAGCCGTCAGCCTCTAATCAGATAAACAGCACAATAAAGGCGATATACCATTAACTCATTTGCCCAAAATAAAGGATTAGAAGACGCTACAAAGAACTACAAAGGAACACATTCCCTGGTGAAAAGATGCCTGCACCTCAACTTGTTCTTCTCCAGCCCACACAGTGATGCCTCTCTCCACCTGAATATCTCATGTGACATACTGTCCTACTACTTCAGGTGCTGAACTACACATCTCGTCTCATTTTTATCATCGCAAATCTTTATTTTAAAATGTTTCTAGTTTTATGGCTGCTTACAATTTTTTTTCAGCTAGAGTTTAATTATAAAGAAATAAAAAAAAAAATCCACACAGGGTAGATATAGTTGCAAAACACTGTACAAGTTTTTCATTTCCAAGTGCATTGTCAGCTCAGCAGAAAAATATTGAAAGCCTCAGCAAAAGATTTAGCCTTCGAAAGTATTTCAAAAGCCGTATTACATAACAAAAAAAAACATAAGGTTGGCTCTGCAACTGCAAATTTTCCTTTTCTGTGTTTTTGTGCACGATGTAGTGTAGCACGATTCCATGGTTACACAAAACACGGCAAAAATAACAATTCGGGAGCAGCCTGCTAAAGTACCACACTGCTCATTTAATTAAGGTTCAGATTAAAGCAATCTCAGGTACACCATGAAGAAGCAGGGGTTCTGCATCCCTACCCTGTGAAAGTCATGGACAATGTCAGCAGGGTCACTGCCCGCAAACTCCGGGACGGGAACGTTGATGAGCTCCACCTCCTCCTGCTCCAGGACCCGGATGGTCTCCTCGATTTCATGCAGGTAGGGAGCGGGGGTGGGGATGTCTCCTACGTTGATCCTGAAGTCGTCCTCACGGTACTTCACCCCGCAGATAAACACCTGCCCCTCCTGGAACGGCACAGCGCATGTAAGTCGCCACTCCCCAGCTCCGCATTTGCAAAACCACAAAAACCGGTTTCTGCCGGAGAGACACAGCACGCGATTGAGCACGCAGAGCTTGGGGGAAAATTAAGGTAAAAGACTAACTCAAACAAGTCAATTCTCAGTTTACTAGAAACATGTGAAACACAATTTTCCTTCCTCACTCAAGCGTGAGTCTCCAGGCAATATCCCGCTGGGTAAACACGGGCTGAATTATAAAGCTAACTGAAGAAACTTGGACATCAGTGAAGGGGGCTGAGAGGAGGTGAATGAAATCAGATCACGGTGAGCCTGTGCACATTCCAGCAGGATTACCTAGGAAAGCACCTCCAGGCAGTGTTTAAACCACCAGTTTACTGCACACTGTTATATCAAATTAAAATATTTATTGTACTGTACTTTATGTTTAATCTGAGGACGTTTTGCTGCCATGAAGTCATGACAGGAACAGCCTTGGCATAACAGTGCATTTAGGTTATTCCTACAAGCCCCTCCCGCAGAACCTCTGCAGAGAGAGCACCACTCTGTCCCCAGTTAACTATACACTGCATCTTCAAAAACACGGAGCTTTATATAAAATTTCACACTTCGCTTCTGGGAAAACTGTCCCTGGTGAGAGTGTGTGCATGTCTGTGCTTGTGTCTGTGTCTCTGCCCTTGGCATCACCCATCCGCAGACTGGGCAGCTTAAGGGGACATTTACCTGCAGCAGGAAGTATCTGTAGAGGTAGGCGCCTCCGACCACCACCCCGGCCAGCATCAGGGCCAGGCCCAAGCACATGCACCAGCACCAGGTTCGGGACTGGCGCCGCACGCGGACCGCGCCCTCCAGGTCCTGCAATCACACACACACACCTGTCAGCTCCGTGGACAGGGCACGGAAACACACACATGAACCGTCACTGGGCTGATGCTCCAGTCACACACATGAGTCCCAAATCTAGTAAACAGTTACTGAAAAACCAGCAGCCGCAGCAGCACCGGTGCAGGGAACTGTTAGTCTACAAACTATGTTTAGAAAATCTGCCAAAACCTTTATTTGCTTCTTGTTCACTGGTTCTTAGAAGGGATGTGCTCATACGTCTGATGAAGTTTATTTTTATGCTGCTGCTTGACCAAAGGCATCTCTTTTAAATAAGGCGGTTCATGTTTGTCTGGTTTCCAATATACAAACAAAAAACAGCCTGCTGGTACTGTTTAAGCTGTGCAAACATCTTGAATTGATAACAACTTCCAATCAATTTCCTCTCCAGCTCTTCCAGCCTGCTACGCCAGTGCGTTAAAACTGCAGGCTACCGCTGCAGTCACAAACATCTTAACATGCCTCCATTCTGCTGCAAAGAAAACCAGAAGGTTATCGTGTATTGTAAAGGGCTTTCTAGAAAAACACAAAGGAGCAAAAGAGGTAAACAGCACTAAAATGTATAGCACTCGTTTGACCCAGTAATACCAAGAGGAAGTTTGAAGTGAGCAGTAAAATCTGTAGGGAAAAGAGGTCTTTATGAAAGCCGACATGTCATGTTGTCTAACGCAGTGGTTCTCTAAGTTCTATGGTCCGCGGACCACTTACACCAAGTCACAGATGCGGTGGACCACTTATGCCTACATCCACTTCTTACCCTGTAAATCATCACCTATTAATGTACTAAAATTAATATTGAATCACATTTTACTAAAGTACTAATATTCTTCCAAACAAAATTGCATATTTTGCAAATGTTTTTATGACTTAAAAAGTTCATGTGAAGAATGGAGCTGCTTAGACCTGCTTTAAGAAAGATGACTAGGCCGCAGACCACCTGGCGCACGCTCACGGACCACACTTTGAGAACCACTGGTTTCTGGGCAGCACTACTGCCCATCGTGTGGAGCATGGTCTTTGACAGACCACATCAACATGATCTCACTCAGTGTATTGAAATGTAAGGCAATAATCCCTTAAAATAACCCAGAGCCAGCCTGTTCAGTGCTTTATCAGTGAGCAGAAGAACCTTAAAATCCAAACTAAATTTCAAGTTTCATGCTGGTACAATTTAGAGAGGGCAGGAGCTGTACTAAGTACTTTTAGTTAGCACATCAGCTGGAGAGTTCTGGATATCCAGTCCTAACTCAGGAGCTACCCTAATAATCAAACCTAATACAAACATGCAAATTCTTATCAGGGAGTTACATTTTATTTCATCCACTAATGAGTCAGAAGGCAAAGAGATGCCTACATTACAGGACGTCTTCGTTTTGATCTGCACACTGTGCTCACTCCCTTGAGAGTGTATGTTAATAAGGAAGGAGTAAAGAATAAGCTACTTTTGCACTACTGATCTCTCATCTCAGAACACAGCTGTCTGTGGGATTTAGTTAACAAAGGGCTTTGTTTGAAGCTTATCAAGGGTGCTCTGCATCTCTGAGAGCAACAGTCACAGAGCACACAATGTGTCATTACCAAGAACAATACAACACTATTACACAGTAGAAAAGGGACACCGAAGAGTTAAAACAATTACAGTTTGTGAAAGCCTCTCTAGACTTAAGCCCTAAGCTAAATGGTCTTAACTAAATCAAATAGTCCTCTAGAAAGCAAAATGGTGTAGCACAGTGGTTCTCAAACTTTTTGGACCAAGTACCACCCCTGATCAAACCAAAGCATCAAGTACCACATACAAGTCATCTTCTCATAGGAACCCCAGAAAATCTCAATGACCAACATGAGCGCACGCGTGCACACACGCACAAAATAAAAATAGCACTGAGCACTTACCATTTCAGTGAGAGGGGTGAGCCTGTTTAGTCGAGCAAAGTCTTGCAATGTCAGGGACGAAGGCAGTGAGCTTCAAACGCGGATCTGGCTCGGCATCCATTTTGTTGTGGTACTTTGTCTTCATTGCAGTGAGAGCAGAGAAGCCTTTCTCTCAAAGGTAGGTAGTAATAAAAGGCATCAAAAACCACACAGCCTTTAATGAGAGGGCTAGGTATTCACTCCGTCTCTGGATCCAGAATTCCAACAGTGACTGTCGTTTCAATTCTGTTTCAATCAAAGTTTCAATCAAAGTTGCATCAGATGATAACTCGAGCTACTTCTCCTGCTCAGCACAGGAGAGATTCTTGGGTATTCCTTTGGCATCAACAATAAAGGGGATCCTGATCCACTCTGGTGTGGCCTCAACTGGAAAATACTCCGAGATCTGTTCTTCAAATGACAAGAGGTGCACTGCAATCACATCACCAACAGCAGCATCAAGTGCCGCACCACATGTGTGCAGATGGTTCTCCAAAGAAGGGAGAGCAGGGACATCACTTGCATTTATTCTATTAACAAAAAGCTGCAGCTTTTTCTTCATAGCAGTGATCTTGTCAGACAATTTGTTAAAGAGAGCCCCTGCAGTCTCATTTTCAGCCCATTCAAACGTGAGAATATATCAGCCAGATAAGCTAATTTTACCAGTCACATTACAAAGCACACTGAACAGATGTGACTTCATTGGTCGAGAGTCTAACACAGATTTTAAATCGTCAGGCAGTTTCTTGACGGCCAAGGCCTCACGGTGGATCCTGCAGTTCATATCGGGAGCAACCTCTCTAATTCGTGCAACGACACCGCTGTGTCGGCTTGTCATCGCTCTAGCACCGTCGGTACCGACTCCGACACATTTTATCCAGTCGATGCCATTCTTGTCGATAAATTCATTCAGAAGCTGAGATACGTGCTCTCCTGTAGTTCCTGTTGGTAGCGGCTTACGGAACAGAAAGTCCTCGTGGGACATGCCCTCAAACTCGTATCCAACGTAAACGAGCAAATTGGCCAAATCAACGACATCTACAGACTCATCTAATTGCAGTGAAAAGCATCTGCTCATCTTAACGCGCTCCATCAGCGTACTTTTGACATCATCCGCCATATCAATAATTCCATGAGTGACTGTGTCTTTCAGAGGGGGCAACAGGTCGAGCTGTTCAGCAGCTTTTTCTCCCCACAATACACGTCAGCTCCTTTGCCAACGGTAAAGGAAGTTCTTCACCGATAGTGTGGGGCTCACCTGCTTTAGCAATCCCCAAGCTTGCATTGGTCCCCGTTTCAAGTTGAAAGACGTTTTTCTTCATGCGCATGGGAACGAAAACACGGAGATGTTTCGTAGCCAAGTATGGAGGCTGTGTATTTCACACAAACTAATTTGATTAAAACAGAAAATATGAAAAGCCGTCCCAATTTTTCAGTGCACACAAATTTCCAGGGTCATCTGGCATACCACCTGGCGGCGCCCTGCGTACCGCAGTTTGAGAACCATAGGTGTAGCGTTTCAGACTCTGTTCAGTCGCTCCCTGAAATAACCGTCTTGCACACAACACAAGATGCCTCAAGCACAGTATGTAGGGCTAAAAAAAAGTTGTTTTATTTTCAGCATTTCAGGATAAAGGGGTACCATTTTTGTACAGATAAAAAGGTGAAAAATGAAGGTCTCCTTGTTTCCATTGTACTATTTTAGATTTTCAAACCAAAGTCTGTCCATCTTTCCAACATAAGCGAACAGCTTCAAGATCAAATGAGCCGCACTTTGGCCATGGGCTATTGACTGGCCTGCTGACCTTTGCTCAGTGAAACAGAGGTGACCCTGCAGACTGAGCTATAGTCTTACTGATGAGAGAGCAGAGGAGTTTATTGCCATATGCCATATTGCCAAACACGGTAGACCATGCAAATAGAGCACAGCTCAGATGTGTATTGAATTCGGAGGCATTGCCGTCACCAGTGGTGACCCTTTGTAGAGAATCTTTGTCATGCATGGATGATGATGATGATGATGATGATGAGTATTAAATGGATGCAAAAGATATGGAGGACTTCCAGATTTACAGCAGTAATATTGGTTTATGGGCAAGAAAACTACAAGTACAATTTAAATTGTAACCTTTTCAATTTAGCAATTCAAATGATTTTACATAGGCCTAAATCTCTTGCAAACACATACATGTTACAGTGCTTGTGGCTAATTACATGAGCACCAGATGCTGTTTCCAGTGGTAGGTCCTATATTGAAAGGCAGAGTGACAGAGAGGCCATCCAGTCCGGCCACTGAAGACCTGAAGTCTCTCATATTGAGGCAGAGGGGTTTCTGAACTCCTACTGCAGAAAGAGAGCTCTAGAAACTAGGATCTCACCTTCCCCTCTCGCCGACAGACTCGTTTCCTTCTAGTCCTCTCTATCCGTCTGCAGGCTTCGACTTTCTCTCACCTTCGCCACACCCGGGCGCCCACTGACTTCTCTCTCGCCTTCCCACACCCGAGCGCCCACTGACTTCTCCCTCGCCTTCGCCACACCCGGGCGCCCACTGACTTCTCCCTCGCCTTCGCCACACCCGAGCGCCCACTGACTTCTCCCTCGCCTTCGCCACACCCGGGCGCCCACTGACTTCTCCCTCGCCTTCGCCACACCCGGGCGCCCACTGACTTCTCCCTCGCCTTCGCCACACCCGGGCGCCCACTGACTTCTCCCTCGCCTTCGCCACACCCGGGCGCCCACTGACTTCTCCCTCGCCTTCGCCACACCCGGGCGCCCACTGACTTCTCTCTCGCCTTCGCCACACCCGAGCGCCCACTGACTTCTCCCTCGCCTTCGCCACACCCGGGCGGCCACTGACTTCTCCCTCGCCTTCGCCACACCCGGGCGCCCACTCTGCTTCTCTCCAGCTCCTGCCTCCCCTCCACTCCCGCCTCCTGCTCTCCCCTGCTTTATCTACTGCCGGTGTTCCCCTCTCCTCCACACCGGAAGAAGGCAGCACGTGTCTTTTTCTGTTTGGCAGGGAAGAGGCCTTTCCCTGTCCCTGGATTAGACCGTCGGACATGCTACAGCGCTTCCTGGGCTCTCTGTGGCAGCACACGGCCCTTATTCCTGATCTCCGGTGTAACAGGCACTTCCACGCACCAGCTAGGGCTTCCTGTGACTCTCCCCACAGCCGGGGAATTAAGAAAACACTCAGCAGTGTATGGTGGGAAGTGGGGGAAAAAAAAAAAGGTGAAATGGAAAATGCCCTAAGGCTGAGGAAAACACACATAAAGAGCCGCCCATACAAATCCATACTGTTTAAGCAAGCTGAAGTCCATGCTGTGTGACGTGGAAGCCATTTATGTCTCTAAAGAGGGCCCGGACTGCACAGGCTGCAGTGGCCACACTCTGAGGTAACTATCACCCTGCCACACTCTGGTTCAGCCCTGGCAGCGAAAGCACATGTGCAAAAAAAATAGTATTAAAAACTTTAAACAAGAAGAAATGCGTTAAAATAATTAAACCCTGAAGGCTGTTACATTTGATGTGACCCACATTGAGCAATATCAAATAACGTGAATGAATAGCAAACAGAGACTTTCCAATCGGGCTGTACTGAAACGTCCAAACAGCCTTGACAACGAGTGAAACTGCGAAGGTTTATTATCCTGGACCCTCTCATGAGCTATTTGCTCCATCGCGGCTTCTACTAACGTGCACTCATTTCACACCACTGAGAACTCTCCGCCCTTCAAGCTCTCGGTTCTAAAATTAACTTCCGTACACTCTGAACATCGCCTTCACCACAGCCTCGTACAGCTTGCTCCTGAATCCGAACACCGACACTTCCTCTTGTAATCCAGAAGACCCAGTTCTCCTGGGCTGAGAGAGCTTTGGAGAGCACCGGTAAGCTATCGCTGAAGTGCAATGCTTGCCATCAAGAGCGCGCCTCGGTAATGAGCTCTTTTCTTACCGCTTGTTCTTCAAACCCAGCTCATCCAGGCAGAGGACTAATCTGGTCAAATCAATCAAGAGCAACAATCAGTCCATGTGAGTCCCCACCCCAGGAAACCGAGTTTAAATAAACAAGGAGGCTCCTCCAACATGGAAGATATCTCAGAATTATTCAAACCAAACCATGCAGTAAGTTATTTTCAGTACACTTCAACGCCTTTCTTGTTTCAGCACTAGAATTCACTCTCAAAGATGATATATTATAACTATATATAAGAATATGAGCAGAAATCATATTCACACACCTTAAAAAAAATCCCCACAGCTGAAATGTGTGGATTTCTTTTCAGATTTCAGCATGTAATTAATCTCTACTTGTTACTCAGACATCTACAAAAGAAACATCAGTGTTACCAAGAATTCAATCTGTGCTTCTTGTGAGTCGAATAAATTCCAATGTGCTGCTATCTCACTAATCTATTTACCTTTTATGCTTCAACAAGGGTGAGCTACAATAGTAAATGACCTAAGAATACACATTTAAATAGCATTATTACCATGTGGCCTATCTAGCTTTTAGTAGCTATTCAGGTTTATTGTCAATGAAATGCTTATTTGATCGGAGTAACTCATCCACCAATGTCTTTAAAAAAAGGTAAACGGTATGGAAAGCTTGCAATTCACACAACCTTTTTTCCCCCAGAAGTGCTTCCTGTTGACTCTTAAACACTCTTTCTAATGGCCTCTTATATCCTAGGATTCAACTGTAATAACACCTTTGAGAGTTGTGAATACTCGAATCAAGTCTCTTCAAAGTCTTACCTGTTCAAAATCAAAAACGATTCAGTAACCCCATCGGTACGATAAATTGCTTTAGGGAAGGTAATAGTCTTCTTGGGACTGATTATTGCAAAGAGAACACAATATTCTGCAGGAGGCCTTACTGGTGAATTCTACAACTTTTACACTACATCCTCGAATCGCCTTTTTATTGCTCCCCCACATTGTCTAAAAGATGTCTTCACATAAACACCTGTCTGTCTCACACGCAGCCTCTTCCAGCTCATAGTTCCATAGTTTGCTTTTGCTACCTGCGTGTAACACCCTACGCTTGTCCGTCTTACACTTGTCTGCCAACTGTTTCCCCAGTCCTGACTTCTTGCTGAATTTCACAAGTTAAGCTCTCCGTGCTTACAAACCCTTGTATTTCGGTATCATCAGCTATATCAGAATCTCTAGGTGACTGTGCTAAATCAGGATGAGCTAAGGTCCTAATGAATACTCCTGTGGAACACCTGTAATGACATTATAACAGCATTTTCCCCTTTGGGTCCTGTTTGTTAATCGAGTCTTAATCTAATGAAACACACTTTGCCTGCCCTTTAATAGATATACTGTACCATAGCACATGCTCTGTAGCTATTATTTTTGTTTGTCCAAATACCTCTTAAATGAAGCAGGACTTACCTTTTCTAGATTTAAAGGTGACAATCCCTACGAATCTTGTCGGCATCCAAATGACTCACTTGTGATTTAGATCCTACTTTTGTTTTAATCAAGTTGCATTTAACTGAAACAAGATCTATTGGTGTATAATTTCTTGGAACAAGTAAACATAAATTCCACACTGAAAAGTAGAAAGAGAGAAAAAAATTGTGGTTGTTCAGCATTCTTCGGGTGTCAACTGATATCTCTCTTTCTCTGGCTTCTTCTACAGCACCTTTTCAGTCAGTGGGTATTACCCTTGTCTTGCAGCTTTTCAAGAGCTGTGTTAATGACCTGTGAATGACAAATTCACCGAACATTCGTAGGCCACTAGCTGAACAACAAAGAAAAGTATCTGTCATTTCAGCAGATTCATAACTCTGCTATCAACAATGTGTTAAATCTCTTGAAGGCCTGCAAACAAGTCCCTGTGCATCCACTTTAACACTGAAAATGAAATGCAAGCAAACTAAGCAGTAAACTAAAATGATACTTATTTTAAATGTATAATTCAATGGTCAAACATTTTGAAATGCAGTCAGGAGCACGAGCACAAGGAAGGATTTATCAAGCAAACTGATGTGCATGCTGCCCTCCCGGCTCATGAAGGAACCCATTTTCACTGCACTGCAACTGCATTGTCGCTACAGTGACACCGAATCTGGAGTCCATTGATAAAACAGTAGTTTTTGATGTCGGGAAGACAGTGCTACGGGTTATCTTTTGCCTAGTGGGTGAAGAGCCCATGTTGGCATGTACACTACTGCTCCAACCTGCGAGGTGCAGCTCTGAAGCAGGTGTGACAAAATGAGAGGCCACCTCGTCTTAACGTTTCATACATCTTCTTCCTCATTACCAGAATTGTGAATGAAGTTGATAAATTACTGGCCAAACAAATTTTGTGCAGGATGGGATCTGCCTAAAAATGCGTGCGTGACCTTTTCTGGAGTCAAACTTATTGCAGCAGTAATTGCTACAGCAACCTTTTAAACGCTAAAACCTGCCCAGTTTCAAGCCAATCTCCACAGCTCAACCATCCTGGCTGAACAGATATCTGCCTGGCATGAAGCTGCCTGTCTGCCTGGTCTCTGAACAGCAGCGCCTTCTAAAGTGGGAAGAGAAAAAAACAACCCGATAGCAGCCTAATTAACGTGCAGACCGTACATAACCCACACCCGAGATGCAAGTTTGCGCATGTTTTCACAAACTGCTCGTGAAGTAATAATGAAAGGTGCAGTTCATATAGTTAAGAATCTTTCCATGCCCACACCCCCTTTACCTATCCTTTTTATTCAGTATTATTGGGACATTTCACAATCACAGAGTTATGTAGCAGTTTAGTCCTCTTCTGTAAGATATAGGCATTTCCAAAATGACCCCATTGAGAAAACGGTTCTCTGGTCTAGTACTTTAGTACTAGATTAGATGCGGTATACCTGACACTGAAAATGCGTCTGCTAACCAGGCCCCCGTGTCACTGGTGCGATAATCACTCTTCTCCACACTGGCACATACGGAGGTGAAACGTCTTGACCCATCACAACAATAAACACTAAACCCAAACTCCCACCACAACACAACCACAGCACAGCACCACCAGGATCGACATACTGTGCCAGCCCATATCAATGCTCCTTTGTTGTCATTCTCCGAACTCGGTTCACGCCAGAAACGATAACTGACCGAATCCCAAAAGTAAGAGGCATCTTCGGGGTTTATTTTGCTTTTGTTTTAGATGAGCAGGTATTTCTTTAAAAGAACAAAGCCGGGTTATGCTATAATGCCATCGTGTCTTTTGGCTCTTTCACCACAGGCCACGTTAGCAAGACTACACTTCACAGTTTAAAGTACGTCTTGAAAAAACCTGGCTCCTTACTTATGGATAAAGTTCATGGCACCGTTGCCTTGGCCTGTCTGGGTGACAGACAGTTGGCAGCCTTTTACTTTCCATAAAATAAACCATGTCTCAACACACTTTGGCTGACGTTCGAGTAACGGCACAGACAGGATGTCGAAGACAACAGCCACTGTGCTTTTTCACTGCACCCTCTTCTAAGTGTGGGGCTGTTCTCATTACTGTAGAATCTGCACATTCCTTTGTATTTAGCAGTATATTCAGTATACTTTAATGCACTAGATCCTCGGTTTCAGCAGACCTCTCTTTCAATTTTGGCATCCAATTCTAATCATGAACTCAACCAAATTTTCAAGAGACTTGACTATGTCTTATGGCTATCGCACAACACTGAGAAGAGGCTCACAGATACCTGCAGTAAAAATAAAACATCGCGATGATTTCATTATATCCTTAATATCCTCCAAATAAAGACAGCAGTGTCAATGTTAAAAAGAAAGCACTGAGTGCTTCCTGAGTTTTAACCTGAATGGACCAAACCCCTCTACAGTCATTCATCATGAATTCCAAAAGCTTCTTACATGTGGGGAAAGCTTGTGCTCCCATAAATTACCGCAGTGAATGATACATACGTACAGTATGTGCTTCAAGTGATGTGCTTCTGTGCTTTTTTTCATTCTTTTGATGTTCCCTTCTTACACAAAATAAGTGTGCATATCAGCTGCAGCAATGCTGAATTTAAGAACATCAAAAACATCCCTAGTTATATGATTTTTATGAGATCGCTACAAGGTTTACTCAGAGTACTAAGGATAATTCAACACTGGCATAACCTATTAGAGATACAGCCCAATGCGAAATTAAACTTGGTAGACAAAAAGATTTTCTACAGAAAGCAAGAATGATTCCTCTTCTTTCTGCTACATTCGATCATGAGGATACGGGGTGAAACGGTAACTATGACTGCAGTCTTTAAAAGCACCCTTGCAATGAGTGGTGGGTTTTAAGTAAATTAACTTTACATAATGAAATCATACTAATATGCTCATTTCAAAACAGACCTCGTGCATACAGATTTGTCCTGAAGTGACTCAGAAATGAAAAACAGAATGCTGTTTTTTTTTTTAATTCAAAACCATCTCCTTTACTCTTCTAGGCCAGTCTGGCAAAGATTACAGCCAGCAGCTACACACAGTCCTTTGAAAGCAGTCATTCTGCAATGCTGGAAAGTCAAGTGTCCAATGTCTGCTGATTTTTGGTCTACACAGACTTAAGACAAGGCATTTTGCATGACAAAAATGATATTCTCCCATCACAAAAAGTTGTATGTTTGAAAGCTGTATCCCTGCGTTGCTTTCTTCATGTTACTTTAGTTCAGCATAAGCATTTCCGCACCTAAATGACAAATAATTCACGTTTTGCAAGACAAAACTGTACATGCTCGCATTTATTTCTTGAGATGGGTCCCGTACACACTTATCCATGCAATCCAAGACAAGAAATAAGAGGTTTATTCGAGCTCCAACCCGTGTGCGAAAATGAGCTCATATGAAACGAAATCAAGCCCTAACAACTCCCATGCGTCTTTATGATACATCCTGCACAGCTTGCTTTATCGAGCGAAACCGGACGGGTATCTTCTCATGACCCATTCCTTGAGGTCTTGACAACTCTCTCACAACAAACAAGGATGAGTGAACTTGCGGTGTGTTACTTCGAATGTAAAACACGGATGTTAAAAACCTAATGCTGACAAATGCGAGCAGAGGAATGCGCAATAACCGGAAACCCGCAGCGCCACAGCGAAAACGACTTCGCCTGGCAACAGATGAGCAGCTCGGTCACACGAAGCGCTCGAAAGAACAGCTAATACACCGGCCAAAAGATCAGAGGCAATAATTAAAAAAAAGAGTACAGTAAACGGATGAGAAACACCCCCCTCAAAGGACAATTCTTTCGCCGCCAGACTCTCTGCCGACACTGATCGCCGTAGCGCCTCAGCTGCGAAAACGATCAGCCACTTCCCGGTTCAATTTTCACAACAACAAGGGGACGCTCAGTTTTAGTCAGCCATGTTTTATTCTCCACACGACACACAGACGTGGTCGACGTGTAAAAAAAAAAATAAAAATCCCAAAACAAAACGTGAGGGAGGGGAAATGACCAGAAGAAGAAACGACGACGGTAACTCGGGCCGGGAGACGCGGATCGCCCGTCGTCCGCGCGGCCTCCGCGCCCCGCGAGCGGCAGAGCCTCGAGCCCGGACGCAGATGCGGGGAGGGCTCGCGTCGTCCGCGAGCGCAGCCCGGGCTCTCCCGAGTTCTGGCGCCGCCGGCGAAAACAAAAGTAAAAGCGAACCGGATAAAAGCCGTCGAATAACAGAACAGAACAGGACCTAGACTGCCCACGCCAGCGCCGATGAGACGGTTGTCCTTTTTTTGTATGTGTGTGTGTGTAAAGAAAAAAAAAAAACAAAACAAAAATGAAAAATAAGATCGAAAAACAACCACATCGACGACGACATCAACAACAACAACAACAAAAAAACCTCACCTTCTCGTCGGGAATGAGCGCTTCGCCCTTTTCCCCCTCCTTCTTCGGGTCTTTCTGCCCGAGGGCCGTGTTAAAAGACACTTTCACCATGGCGAGAACGGGATGGGAACGACCGTGTGTACCGGTCCGGTCCGTCACAGCAGCCTCCGGTTGCCTGTGTGTCGACAGCGCGGCTCGGTCGCTCTCCCGGCGGGGCGCTGTGCTGGGGCAGCAGTGACGCAGCTGGAGACGCACAAGGCGCCTCAGCCCTCCGCCCGGCGATTCGCCGCTCTGCTGCTCCCTCTCTCGCCCGAAACGGCACAAAACACCGAAGAAGAAAATAAAGGTAGCCGCCTGTCTGGTGGTGCTTGTGGTGGCGGTGGTGGTGATCAATTCAATTCAATTCAATTCAAGGTCCGACGGCTGCAGTCAGTGTTGCCAAAGCAAACAAAAATAACGAAATTAACATCAAACAAAAACAAAACAAAACAAAAAAATAAACATTACAGACGTTTACAACAAAAGACAGTTGTCAATTCAAGGTGCTTGATTAGCACGACCGATGGGTACAATCAGTGTTGCCAAAGCAAATGAAAGTAATGATATTTACATTAAACAAAACAAAAAATACAAGTAAAATTAAATCTACAGACATTTACAACAAAGACATATTATAAAATATCGACATATGCTGTAGGCGGCTGGAGCATTATTGGGAGACAAACTCACTGGTCCTCAGGCTGTGACAGGAGATCACATACTGGGCTGCCAGTTCAACTGAGTTCCCTCCTCCCTCTCCCAGTAGGATTGGGACCCGTTGTGATTCTGGCAGATTATCTCTCTCTGCGGGAATAAAGATAACCTCCAGGATCACGAAGCCGTTCTGGAGTCGGATAATCTGTGAATCGATTGAGCCTTTCAAGCAGCAACGATTCGAGTTGACAACCATAACGACAGAAACTAAAACCCACCACCATCACAACCCCCCCCCTCCTCCTCCTCCTCCTTCTCTAATCAAAAGTGTTGTCATTAAAAAAATAAATAAATTCACCATTACGAAGTCCGGAGGAATAAAAACTCGAGTTTTGAATCAAGTACATGTATGAACACGTGAAAACTGCTTGGAATTAAGGGAGACGTCAATGTTTTTTTGTACTATCAACGTTATTTTTTTCCAGTGCAATTCCCTTGGCTACTTAAATACAAAACAGTTACAGTTACTGCATTGTGAAAACTTTACCTTGCCTTGGCTAAAGACGTTAGTAAGTTAAAAATATGTTTTTGTTTCGTCCTATATACAGTATGTCAAGACCTTTTTTTAAGTAATTCAGCATACGTTTCAGAACAGCTTTTAATCACCTCTCAAAGGTTTACAAATTAGTACAACTGCAACCCCGATTAATGAAGTTTAGTTCTAGAGTGAAACAGTAAAAAAATCTAATGGAAGAAACACCGTAGATACGTCTGTTTTTTCCAAGGAGACAATTCAGATCCAGTCTTGCTCTCCCTGAAGTTAAGGATGGCATTCTTCCTTGACTCGGGTCTGCCCTGTACTCCACGTCTTGCATCTTATACACCAGTGACAACCCATTTCTGCCAAGAATGATTGATCTTTTCTCACTGCGTCTGATTGATCTCATTTGAATGAGAGCTTTCTAAAAACGTAAATATTCATAACCCATACTTACAAGCATACAGACAGAACAAAGGTGAGAGATTAAATAGCACTAGCATTCCTCAACTATGGCTCTGAGATTTTCCTTCTGGTGTATTCTGCACTCATGTGTAATGGTGTAACTATTGGAGTACCACAGGGATCGGCACTAGGATAATTACTCTTCCTATCCTATATGTATCTCAATGACCTACATTGTTGTGTAGCTAGTAAAACACTTTGTAGCAAGATTTGATTGATGATATCAAATTAGGAAGATTTGCAAATCATGTACAAGCACCTAAAAAAGAAATAGATAAAATACAAGACCAGACAAACACCTGGCAGATGATATTTAATGTTGGCAAGCGCAGAGTTTCTTCTGGCAAAATACCTAAGCTAAGAATACAAAATGGGAAACACAGAAAACGAAGACACGGCATATTAAAAAGACTTACGAGTTTACGCTGACACCTCATTTATATCTTCTATGGTAAAGTAATTAAACATGTATGCAAAATGTTAGAATAAATATTTATGATATTAAAATTAAAACAAGATGTGTTGTGTTGAATTTGCATGATGCACTAGTAAGCCTTAAACGGAATATTGTGTATAATTCTGCTCAGCACATTATATTAAGGTCGTGCTGCTCTGGCATCACTGCAGCCAGGAGCAGTCAGATACATCCCAGGGCTTCAGGGACTGTCCTGCACTGACAGCCTGTTTAATCATGAACAGAGGAGACTACAATGGGACTTAATGCAAGTGTCCAACATCCCCACAGACATCTTCAATATCTGATTAATCCAATCCATCTGATAAATTGGTTGTCAACAAATTACTGTGGCAGAAAGAGAGCTCCTCACTGATGACCTGTTTTCTCTGAAGCTTGGTCTCACAGTCAATGATCCAATGAAACCCCCCCCCCAAATTCTTGCGAGATTGGTGAGTGCAAGCAGTAGTCTACATCTGTTGTTGTGAATAAACGGCCTGTTTTGTGCTCTTAAATGCCAAATTCTCTGATTCTCTGATTTCTTTTTATTTCATTAAGAAAGATTCTGAATCTGGATTGCTCATTGGCTAGAGGGGGCTCTATACTAAAAGACGTATTCAGAGGTGTTTCTGTGCCGGTCACTCATCTCCCTTGCTTTTGTTATTTCCAAATGCCCAAACAGCACTCACTATTGCCGATCCCCATGTATTGAGCCCTAGTTTACATTTCTTATTATAAAAAAGCCTTGTCAGGAACATGTTAATCACACTGAACACGGTGAAATGAGTCTTAGTTACGTGTGGTTTGTGGGGGACGTTGCAATCTATTGTAAATGAACCCCCCTCCTGCACTAGTATTCTTGTATATGAATGTGTATTTCATTATTGCCTCTAGATACACGTATTACTGTATGTGTCCAAATAAGTTAAATGTGGGTAATAGTTCAGGTGGGTAGCTGCATCAGCATGCGTAGGCTGCAAAGGAACAAGTAATAGGTTTATTCCATGCTGAAAAAAAGAAGAAAGAGAACACAACGTTTCGGCCGTGGAGCCTTCTTCAGGTGTGAAGAAGGACACCTGAAGAAGGCTCCACGGCCGAAACGTTGTGTTCTCTTTCTTCTTTTTTTCAGCATGGAATAAACCTATTACTTGTTCCTTAAATGTGGGTAATACATACAGAGGTTTTCCAGCCATAAACAAACCCTAGACCCAGCTTTAAAAAAAAAACAAAAACAACAACACATAATGAAAAACAGTCAAGTTTACCGTATTTAACCCCGGACGATGATCGACCCCTTTGTTGTTCCCAGGTTATAGAGGCGTCTCTCCACTAGGTGTCGCCACTGATTTTTAGTGGTGACTTTTCTTTCTTGTCCGGTCTCCCCAGATTTGTTGTCTGTTTGAACATGCGCACTATGAAAGTAACTATCATGGCGGCTTCCGATAGATCAACTAAAGATCGGTTATTGTCTGTTTTAGACGATTTGGAGGTGTTATCCAGGTACGCTCGCTGAGAAATACAGTATTTACGCCAGAAAGACTTTACCCTGTGGACAGTAAAGTGGAACAGAAAAGGTCTGAAAGGATTTCGGGGACTCGGATGTTGGCCTGCGTAGGCTATCACAGAGCAACTGCATTTACCTGAGCTTCAATGCAGTTTGACAAACTAGACACTTTGCGTGTTAAAGGTTATGAAATGTTATATTTATTTGTCACGTTTTGTGGGAAAAAAAACAACAACAAGAAATTCGTATAAAAAAGTGATATTTACATTTACTGTATAGTATCTGTATTTCTTTGTTAAGTTCCCTCGGTTATATGCAATACTTGTTACGATCTGCTTATGTTAACTGTATATGTGAACTGCAGGGAACTGATTGAGATGTTGGCGTTGTCGAGGAGTCAGAAACTGCCCCAGCCTGGAGAAGAGACTCAGGTACAACTACGTTTTCGTCTCGAGTAAACTCCATTGGAAGCTGATAGTGTTTTGTTTCAACAGCACATCATTAACTTTCAAACGAAGTGTTGTAATAAAACAAAAGGCGTGCCTGCGTACTTAAACAACTTACATTTTAGGTGAAAAAAATACTCGGATCCTTACAAATCACACAGCCTTTCTCAGTGGAGCCGGGCTAACTTATTAAAAAAACACATTTACACTACATTGAATATCTGTCAAATTATTCCAGTGGGTGGTTACACGCATATCCATAGCTTTATTCCATGCTGAAAAGAGAAGAGAGAAAACACATCCGTATGCTTGTTTAACGATGCTGACTGGTCCCTGCCGAGACCTTACAGACAGAGGTGCAGTTGTACCAAAATGGATGCATCCAGTACTTGTTTTCCATTATTTTAATTTTAGCCTAGGCTTTATTCAAGCAAGGAGGACCTTAGGGAGATGGTCCGACATACAAAAAGGTTTAGGAACAGGGATTTAAAATAAACATGCTCCATGTTTGGACATAGACCCTCTTGGGTAGCCCACCCTGTTTCTGGGTTACGAGACGACTTTAGTCAAGGCGCTTCTGAGGAAGAGCTGTTCGTCTCCCAGTGGAGATCCCGGCTCGGCAGTGGACTGTGTTTAAGAGGGCGTGCTCTTGTGCAGATCCTGGAACTGCTGGTGCAGAGGGACACTGAGTTCCAGGAGCTGATGAGAGTGGCTCAGGAGCAAGGTCAGGTCCACCGGGAGATGCAGCTCCTGGAGAAAGAGGTGGAGAAGAGAGACAGCGATATCCAGCAGCTGCAGAAACAGCTGAAAGAAGCCGAGCACATACTGGTAAGCTGGGTGACTAAAATAGAGACATTTGTATTGCTATCAGACCCCTCTGCTGTGAATTTTGGCTTTGAACTGGTTTTCTTGCAATATGTATCTAGTCAAATGGTTCTTCATAGTCAAAAACAGTTTATTTAGATTACAGATATTTCTAATAGTAGCGCTGCATTTTTTTCCCCTTACTAATCTTGACAACAGTGCACATGGTGAAATGTTGAGGTTTTGTTGTAAAGAAAAGTGAGAATGTAAAAACAAAGGAACAGGTAACGGGTTTTAATCCATGCTGAAAAGAAAAGAAAAAAGAAAGGAAACAACGTTTCGGCTGTGGAGCCTTCTTCAGGTGTAAGAAAGACAAAGCAGACTGCAAGGATTAAATAGCACAGGAGAACAAAAGCTGGACAAGTGGAGGAAGAGGCAGAGGGGAGAGGCAGAGAGGCCACTCAGGAAGGGCAAAGTGGAGAGAGGTGAAGAAAGGTGTGAGGTCAAAACCTGCATGAGAATAGAGAAGATGACATGAAAATAAGTCAGTCATTGAGAGAAGGGGAAGGTGTGAACCTAGTTTCAGGACGAGTTTAGATTCTGTTGTCTCTCTGCCGTGGGAGTTGAGAAACCCTTCTTTGAGAACAGAGACAGAGATATCAGTGTGATCATGGCCGTCTGAGGCGAAATAAAAAAAACTGGGCTTGGAGAAATCTTTCATCTTCACAGCCCTAACGTGTTCTCTGAAGCGGTCTCCTAGTCTCCTTCCAGTTTCCCAAACGTAGCTAGACAGGCATTTTTTTGCAAAAGATACAGTAAATGAGGTTGCTGGAGGTACAGGATGTCGTGTTGGTGATCCGGAATTGACCAGAGGCGCCCTGAATGAGCGTGTTGTAAAAACAATGACATTTTGGGAAAAGTTTCCCAAAACTTCTGCAGAGAGTTCCTAGTATATAATAACACGGACGATGTAGTTGTAGTCAACTAGGTGTAGTCAAAGTATTAAAGTTTTTCCAGTCTTGTGTTTAAAATAATATCGTAAGATTCATTAATTTATTCTTTCTTTTTAGGCAACTGCTGTATACCAAGCAAAGGAGAAACTGAAGTCCATAGAAAAAGCAAGAAAAGGTCAAGATTATTTTTATTTCAAAATATTGATAGGTCTTTCAGTAAGTTTCATTAATAATTTCTCAAGCTAATCAAGCATAGAAAAAATCATAAGCATGATACACGTAAAAGAGCTGCTTTTCAAAAATGTTTCTTTTTTTTTGCTGAAGATACTTTACATGGTCCTGTAGGTATAGCACTGGTAGGAACAACCATTCTGGGTCAGAATTTCCAAACCGATCCCTTCAAGTAGCCAGTGTGCGGATGGTACATACTGACGTAGAAAGTGCTTAAATGGTGAATGTTTTTGTTTCAGGAAGCATCTCTTCCGAAGAAATTATTAAATATGCTCACAGGATCAGTGCCAGCAATGCAGTATGTGCTCCCCTCAACTGGGTGCCAGGTAAGGCCGGGTACTCTGTAGAACTTGGGTTTGGAGCTTCCCTTCACACTGGAGCTGGGAACACAGTCCCAGCAGTGCAGATTTTTAATTGCTTGACAGTCTGGCAAGTTAATAAATAATTAAAATTGGTGCAAAGTCCCATACAAATCTTGAATTTATGAAATCTCCAGTTTTGAAGAGGGCTGTTTTTACAGTAAACATTGATCTGCACTGTGTTGCTGACAGTTATAGCTATAAAACTTCTTCATATGCACCAAATACCAGAAGGCCATACTTCAGATAGTGTACTGGACTAGATGGGTGATCATGTTGCTTTAATTAAAGGGTGTCACATGCAGTTGTTTTATTTAGGATTAAGGATGATCTTGTTTTTTACCCGATATTTTCCATTTAAAAAATAGACTCTCTGGACTGAGTCTAAGAAAATAAAAAAGGCGGCACTAGATGTAATAAATAACTGTATGAAGAGACACTGTGATTATTTATTTTAATGTGAATGATGTTCATATTAATCATTATTTAGTTTGATCTGCTGTATGATCAGTCCTGAATTTCTGTTAAGTGGAATTAAAAAACATAATTATCTGAGAATTTGGGAGAAAATGATTTGGTCTCGGAAGAGAAACGTTCTCATGTCCGTTCAGGACTTGATCGGTGACTGTGCCGTTTCAGGCGATCCCCGGAGACCCTACCCCACAGATCTGGAGATGAGGAGCGGCTTGTTGGGGCACATGAGCAACCTGCCCACCAATGGAGTGAACGGGCACCTGCCGGGGGACGCCCTCGCAGCCGGAAGACTGCCTGGTAGCCTTGTCTCACCTGCGGCGCACACACGTCTCTTTGCTTTAGTGGAGTAATGTGATTTTATCACATAGATGAGTGTTTCTTTCCAAAAAGGAGGACTTACGAATTTTGTCAGTGCCTGGTTCCATTGTGTCTCATGGGGAGCCTGTCCTACAGGAGGGACTGCACCCAGCTTCTGACCGTATAATCCCAGTAATACAATATCAATATTCATGTGGGGCTGTGGCATTTAGGATGTGGATTTGCTTATTGTTTTAAGTCGCACCTCTCCAGCAGCCCTTCTCACGGTCTCTTCTCATTCCAGATGTGCTGACGCCCCAGTACCCCTGGCAGTCCAGTGACATGTCTGTCGGCATGCTGCCCCCCCACCACAGCAACGACTTCATGCTGGAGCCCCCCGGGCACAACAAGGAGAACGAGGATGATGTCGAGGTCATGTCCACCGACTCCTCCTCCAGCAGCAGCGACTCGGACTAGGGGACCAGGCGCCCCGCCTCGCAGGCAGATCGGTCGTTTCCGATGTCCCCAGAGTGGGTCTCCGAGTCTTTGGAAAGCAAACCGGCATCTGTAGTGAACTGTGAACTGGTAACGACAGGACTCATTACGCAGGAGAACGGTCTTACACTATGAAGACAGACGCAACTTAAAATGTTGCCTTTTTACACACAGGAAAAATTCAAATAACATGGCAGCAAAATGGAAAATCCTCTAGCAGCATTATAGATATAGAGGGGTTTGGAGATTTTCAGCCCTGTTATCCAGACGTGAACGAGGATGTACAGAAGCCACTTTATTGAGATTTTTCAGTAAGGCAATGGGGGGGCTTTTTGAGTGATCTTTGATAATAGTGGCTCAGGACTGTGCATCCAGGACAGCCTGATGTCTTTGGCTTTGTGAATTCATATGAGATGCCAAACATATCCTGAAGGGAATGAAGCAAATGATAGCAGGGTGGAAAGTAAAGATAAAATACAGCTATTACAATTCTTACTGTCATTCTGTCCCTGGCACTGATGTACTGGCGATCCTTTACGTCTAAAAAAACAATCAGAATGTATCGCTCTAGTTCCTAGAGTTTCATGACGGAGTCGGGGATGTAAATGAAGTTAATCTAATGGAGAGGCTGGGCTATCTTGGCCACAAGGTGCACGTGGAAGATTGGTGGCTGTGTTCTTGAAAATGTGAGTTGAATAGTAAATTTGAACTCGCTCACTCGCAGCTGAGTGTATAAGTTCCCCGTTACCAGCTGACTAAAGGATACACCCTAAGTGCAGTATGTAAATGTAAAAAAAAAAACAGCCACTAACACTTCAGATGTGGACTAGTGGTCCCGTTGGTATCTGGTTTAAAAAAGGAATATGGCAGTTTCTATAATGGGGATTGCTGATTATGAAAATGCTAAAGGTCTAAGTTTCTCTACATCCTGTACAGCCGGACAGCTCGTGAACAACAAGGAAAAGAAAGCCTATTTTTCGCGGGTGCTCTGTGATTGTCATTAAATTAACAGCGTCAAATATGCAAAAGTTGGTTTCATTTTTTTAAATTAAAATACTGTAAAACAAATATGTAGTCTTCACAAACTCAAATGTTTCATTTCCACAGGGCCGTTACGCGTGTTTGTTCCCTAGAGTCCCGAGATGAACTGTGAAACATCAGGGTGAAAGGGCAGCCCTAGCTAGCTTGTCTCAGAGCTGTGTTCATGGGGGGACTCTCACTGCCTGGATCAGACTGCTGTCTCTGCGATGACTCTGGCCCCCTGCTTAAAGGCTAAATGCAGAGGTAGTGCTTGGTGAAGATGGCAGGGAAGGTGGCTTGACATTAAGTGTCGTTCAGTACGTTCAGAATGAACCGTCTCAGTTGCTTCATTTTTCTGACGCTTTAGCCTGCTGCCAGCGTTTGAAAAAGAAAGATGATGGGTGATTCTTGAGAAGGCAGCTTTTATCCAGTGGCCAAATGGAAATACTGCGTGGTTCTGCGGATTGACAAGAGGGAGTCATTCAGGTCATCTGGAGTTTAAAACACAAGCTTGTTGCTCATGACAGTAAGGGAACCTCAAGAGTCCTGTAGTCAAAAGGCTGTTTTGGGGCTGATCAACACCCGTGTCTGTTAACACCTATTGTATGTGTTATGAATTTCTTTGTATATTTTGTTTTAATGTTTTTGCTGTATGACTATCCAATTGTAATATTCAATACTGTGGTGGGAATCCCTTAGGTTATTATTCCTCACAATTTCATTTTCAGTTTCTTTCTGGATAAAATAAAGGAATGGTAAAACCTGGCATTTATTTTACAATAGTTTTGAAATTCTGCAGAACTGTATATACTGTACATAGATTTGCTAATTTGTAAATAAAAGTCTTGTGGTAATTAAGTGTCTGTGGTTCTTTCCCTGTACAAGGGAAAACCTTAATCATGAAATACACTTTGTTGCCATCTTTCAGATATAAAGGTAGTGCTCGACTTACAACGAATGCGACTTGTGACCAGTCGCACCTATGATGGCCGTCCCCTTAATTGAATTAGTTTTTATAGGGAAAAGAAAAGGCAAACTGTTCAGTCTAAACTGGACATGTTGAAGAAGCCCAGCACTGCTGTCTGCTCACCCCCTGAGGGTGATCCGAGTCCTGAGGACCATGATGTTGAGGATCCACCCTCACAAGCCTCCTCTTCTGCTTCATCCAATGGGATTTACAAGCTTCATTAAGAAATCGCTCGGGCCCGGTGTGCATTCACGGTAAGTGCAAAGCAGCGCCTTTTTATTCATTTTTCATCATGGATTACTTTTAGTGGTGTATTTCATTTTAGAATATCTTTTATTTTACCATGAGTGAAGAGTAAAATGTGAAAAATGTAACAAAGCCGGTTACATGATGTAGCATTTATGCGTGTTAATTCTTTACACATCCATATGGTGCGTGTGGTATCGCGATACACGCGATCGCGATTTTCGACTTGCGATGAAATCGACTTACGACGGGGTCGTCGCAGCCTAACCCTGTCGTAAGTCGAGGACCACCTGTGATGATTCTAATGCTGCCTACCTCATTTCGTTTGCAAACGTTCAATGTAAACGAGAACAAAATGTGTGGTACAGGAGTTCATGACCCAGCAATATAGCAGTTCAGTTTTCTTTACAGAACATATGACAATAAAACAGAACACTTTTTTTTTTACACAAACAGGTAACGTAAATATTTAATTACCATTACATGACACATCAGGAGAAGGCTCTACAGTCTAAACATGCTTTTTTCATTGCTGGTTTCGAGATGTGAAGGCACACAGGTCCCGCAGGCTTGTGATTGTGATAATAGAAACACTATTTCGAACCAACCATTAAACCATTAGGTTCGAAATAAAAAACACTTCTCATTTACGAACCCTTCACTTATAAGCTTTAACAGTACATACTGTATGCTGTCCCAATGGTTTATACAACAAAGCTCTTGGACTAACATCTGATTTTGAACACTACCCTACTTTTTCGCAAAGTTCTCCAGAAATTTTTTTTACACCGAAACCTACCTAGAGTCCTGCTTGACCAGATTTTAGGTGCAACAGGTGAAGTTTACCATCTCAACGGTACGTTCCTGCTTGAAGGCGGTTTGTCCCAGTGTTGCCGTCTGTGGTGCCCTGTGTGCAGCCTTTGAAAGGGTGGAACCCTTGTTGTCTCAAGCAGGCGAGAGGCAGGAATAGCTGACTGTCCGGTGGAAAATCTTCCCATTTAATCCAGGACCATCCTATCAGAGAAAACAGTTCTTGAAATCACTGCTGCCGTCTGGACCATGTCACACTCGGTCAGCCCCACCTACCCCAGCCTCATGTCAATGATGGGGGCAAGCGTTTCAGACAATTTCTAGAGGGCATAGCGTCTTCTGGTTTTTCATCCAATTTAACTACGGTGGATATAGAAAGTCACCACACCTTTTTAAAAATGTGTGCCTTTTGAAAATAAAAACAAATTAGGCTTCTTCCATTTTTATTGACACACAGTAACCCACATTAGCCAAGTGAAAATAAAATTCTAAAACATTCTGAAAATTAATTAATATTAAAACAATAAAATACCTTATTTGGTTAAGTGAACACACCTTGCAATTGCATTTGTACACTTGCTCAGGTATAACCAATCACCTTACAGATGACACAACAAACTAATTGGCTCCCACCTGTGATCAATTAGGGCAACAAAAGGTGAACATTTTGAAGGCGTGTGGTGACTTTCTATACCCTCTGTAGACAGTTAAACCTTTAACATACAGTAATTATTATCTTGGTTGGACATGTATACTATTTTTCTGAAGGACCTTTACAGTTGGCACCAACTTTAAAGGTGCAGTTAACGATGTGACACCTTGGAGGATCCTTAGAAGTATTACAGTTATATAGGTAATTATATAATTAGATCCACAGTGTAACTGGGAGGTCAAGTGGAACAGAAACTAGAAGCCACTGGGAGCTCCCAGAAACTGAGGAAGTTTTCATTCCTTAATCCCAGGTGCTAACCGATGCAAAAACCCCTCAGTGGTCTCGCAGGATCAGCATTGAGAATCGCTGGTGATGAATTATGCCAAGTCTATGTCAACGTGCTGTGCCCTAATTCTCAGCAGAACATCAACAGGTATTTCGTGTTTGTGTAGTCAATCTAGAGGTTTATTTCACTTGCTCTGTTCTGAAAGCTTCCACGTACACCTGCCTTCGTTTTTCTCCGGCTCCACGTTGACAGGCTCTGCAGGGTGGTCGGTGTCCACCTCTCCTCTCATGATTATGGTGACATAGTGGTAGCTTTCTTCCACTTTGATGGAGCTCACCACCGAAGCGAACTGGATGTCCTTCAGCCGGAGTCCCGCTTCTTCCAGCACCTCCCTCGCGGCGCATTCCTCCCACGTTTCCCTGTTCCCACGAAAAATTCCCACGGTTTGAGACGGCGGTCAAAAACGATGGGTCCCCCCCCCCCCCCCCGGCAAACGCAACCAAACTCGCGCGGAGGAAGGGAAACGACGCGGAGGCCGTGGTCCTGTGACAGCGTTAACAATCCATTTCACTGTATACTGGCGCGCAATGAGAACAGTCTTAGGTGTACATCACCAGCTCGGTGGGCGGATACAGCAGATAAATGTATTTACATGCTAAACGGTGAGCAGACAGGCCTGCTCATTGTCCGAATTGAATTTCTTTTCGGGGAAGCGCAAGAGACTCGGCTCAGTCATGTCACACGGCTTTGTATAAATGCCTGGTGTCCAGAATCTGGTATGCGAGTTCTAAAATTGCCACAGTGAGCTAGGAATGTGTATATGTGTCCATCCCCAAAAGACGTGGTTTTCACCGACACCCGTGCAGTTAAGTATCGGGCCGTGCTGTACTCTCTGGCCCTTGCTGTGACCACTGAGTACCGCACACACTGCTGGTGGCTGGACCTGCTACTAACCAGCCCTGCGTGTCCTCTCCTGCACCTGCCGGCCGTGTCACTGCTCGATCACGGGCTCTGCAGGTCCATTTCGGCAGTTCGGGATCTCCCCCCCCCCCCAGCGTCACTTACACTCCCGCAACACAGACTGTAAAAACGGACCCACCTTGTGACTGGATGCACCGATCGATCTGAAACCATGCAAGACGTACAGTAAACAGACAGGTAGGTATTGTCATCACAAAGCTGACCTGTGCGGATAGGGTTTACTTTTCACTACTAGAATAATGACCCGAGTGACCAGGTACGCCTTTCCCCTTGCTTCTTTTCACATTTAGAGGTCTAGGTGTACATCACTAGAGGTGCTTCACACGGAACAGGAAACTGAAAGACTGCGGTTTTACACACTATGACGGGGCTAACCAAGCACAGGCAAGGCCACGTAGCGCTCAAGAAGTACGACAGAATGCTCTGCGTAAAATGTATCCAAGATTATCGAGGGGTAGCTGAACTTCGAGTGAAGAAAACTCCGCAGTCTGGCAGAAACTCCTCGATGTCAGATTGTTCTTATCCGGTGACGAGTTCCTAACACACAGCACTTAAAACCAACGAACAGCCCGTTGTTGAAATAGTCTTATTTTTTAAAAAAACAAACAAACAAACAAACAAACAAACAAACAAACCTAGACGCCAGGTCCAGTTGAGATCGTTAATATGCCGCTACACTTATCTACCAAACCTGAATGTTACAAAGACAAAGGAACTGGTGGTAGATTTCAGGAGGAAAAAGGTCAAACCTACTCCTGTCTACATCCATGGGAGTGGCGTGGAGATGGTGGACTCGTACAAGTACCTGGGTGTGCACATCGACGATAGACTGGAATGGTCTAAGAACATCGAGGCCATCTATAAGAAGGGACAGAGCCGACTCTACTTCTTGAGGAGGCTCAGGTCCTTCAATGTGTGTAGTAAGATGCTACACATGTTCTATCAGTCGGTGGTAGCGAGTGCCATTTTCTACGCAGTGGTGTGCTGGGGCTCTGGGATTAGAGCAGTAGATTCCAAAAGGCTGAACAAGCTCATCAGGAGAGCAAGCTCTGTCATTGGGTCTGACCTGGACTCCTTGGAGGTAGTGGCTGAGAGGAGAATGATGTCCAAACTAGAGGCCATCATGGACAACTTCTCCCATCCCCTCTATGACAGGCTTGCAGGAATGAAGAGCACGTACAGCAATAGACTGATTCATCCACGGTGCAACAGGGAGCGCTACAGGAGGTCATTCTTGCCGTCTGCCATAAGACTGTACAACGCATCCACCTTGCGTCTTGGCAGAGGCAACATCGACAGTGACCTGTATCTGGATTAAACGCATCTACACATCTACTGCTACATCTGTTCTCTTCTTCTTCTTTTTCTTTTTCCCGTTTACAACCACTTTCTGTGCAATATATGCCAGGGACCTGTGCAATACATTTATATTTATATCTACAGTTACATCTATATTTATATCCATATGTGTGATATGAGTGTGATATGATTTTCTGTGTACTGTTCTGTTCTAGTTTGTTCTTGTGCGTCTGGACTGTGAGTAACTCTTGTATTGTATTGTATGTATTGTACTATTATTATATAATTCGTTACATTGTGGCTGTGTTGTGTGTGTTAAGCTGCTGTTGCACTGCAATTTCCCTCACGGGATCAATAAAGTATCTATCTATCATCCTTGACCGAACCCGGCTTTGGCAGAGGTACTGTAAATCACCACGTCATGCACAAGTGACTTTTTTTAGCGCAGGGATAACCTGCGCAAACGATTTCGACAACCGGTCTAAAAGCGGGCTTACCCGAACTCCAGATGACCCCCGGGTAACTGATAGGTACCCTTCCCGACCGGACCCTTTCTCCGTCCGAGCAGGACGCAGTTTGCGTGCGCGCTGCTGGTGACGAGCACCCCGACCCCCACACCGGGCCGCCTCCCGGTTCCGCTCATGCCGGGCGCAGTCACGGCACGGAACCGCCTGACGCGACTCTCTCCTTTTGCGCCTTGATGCTTGCAAGGGGGTGGGGGGGACCGCGATATGACTGAAGCGGCGTTAGAAATTTGAAAAATAGCACATGATAAAAAAAATAGTGCGTTCAGATTTGAAATTCTCTCTAGCAGCGTGTGGTTTTGCGTTTTTTTAAAAAAAAATCCTATCTAACGTTTTTGGATCCCTTTTCTCCTTTGTATCATTTCATGATCAATAACACCGGAAGAAAAAAATTACATCAACCAATCCCGTACGGTGAGAAGCGACCTGCGGCTACGACAAGCTACAGTAGCAGCACTGTCTTCAGGCGACCAGTTTTCGCTACCAGGTGTCTAGAGCCCCTAGATCTTATCCCGATCACAGCAGTGTTCGGTCCAAACCATGTTGAAATACAAGGCCAAACCCGGCAGGGTTGCGTGTGGTGGCACCAGGACAGTACAGCCAGCACCCCAGCACCGGCTGCTCCCCTGCTCCGAGAGGGAAGGTTCCGCTTGAAGATGCGTTATAGTTTCTTTAAAAAATTACCTCACCTTCCAAAAGTTCATTCTATAGCAAACCCCAGCTCAGACCGCACTCAGCTATGCTGAGGTGTTTTTTTTTAGAATAATCGGTGCACTGTCTGCATTGCAAAACGACGAGATTGCGGTTTTTTTCCAATCTCAATCACTTCAATATCATTCAGACATTGTGCTGTTATTTGCCCTCATACCGCCAGGGGGAGTCGCTCTGTGTTCGTGGATCGATCGCGCTTTCTGTCGGCTCGACCGCTGGTACTGATCACATCAATGCGCCCAGCCCCGCCTGCTGACCCCCGGCGTGCTGCAGCTGACCCAGGCGCGACGGTCAATATTTCAGCCCCTTCACTGCAAATTGTTTTTTCCTTCCAAGAGTTTTTGCGCAATGTATCGAAATTAAGCTTTGTTGAGATTATGTCTCCGTTATGAGGTTGCTGCTGGAAGAGGTGTTAGTGGGGCCAGTAGGGGGCGCTCACCCTGTGGTCCATGTGGGTCCTACTGCCCCAGTATAGTGATGGGGACACTACACTGTAAACAGGCGCCGTCCTTCGGATGAGACGTAAAACCAAGGTCCTGACTCTCTGTGGTCATTAAAAATCCCAGGGCGTTTCTCGAAAAGAATAGGGGTGTAACCCTGGCATCCTGGCCAAATTTCCCATTGGCCCTTACCAATCATGGCCTCCAAATAATCCCCATCTCTGAACTGGCTTCATCACTCTGCTCTCCTCCCCGCTGAGAGCTGGTGTGTTGGGAGCGGACTGGAGCATCATCCAGGTGGGGCTGCACACTGGTGGTGGTGGAGGGGATCCCCATTACCTGCAGAGTGCTTTGAGTGGAGTGTCCAGAAAAGTGCTATACAACTGTAAGCAATTATTATTATTTAGCTAAATTCTTTAGTCAGAGCGTCGTATGTCTAATCTGGCGTACTGCAGGAAATGACAGCTCAAAACGTAGCGTGATATTTGCAACATAACTCGGTTAATACAATATTTCACTACAAGACCCAGATCAAAACAGGACCTCGGAACCGTAGCGGGTCCAGGCTGAATCACCTCTCCACACAACGCTGTCGCCGTTCAGCGCCTCGGCGCCCGTCGGAAAAACACGACACATTCCGAAGACTGCCGAGTCAGGAGGCCGTGTTGGGCAAGGCGTGCGCGCAGTGCGGGCGCGTCGCATAAACAAGGGAGCCCGAGCGCTGGTTGGCGAGCTGGTGCGCAGCCGCACAGCCAAGTTGACGACACACTGCGCAGGCGCGGCGTTCCTGTGAGGTTTTTTTTCCCCTCCCCAGGTCAGCGAGAGAAACATGGCGACGTCCCTGATCTGCGGCAGGTTATCGGCGGGGCTGAGAAACTCCGGATCCAGGACGGCTCTCAGCGCCTCAGCCAAGGTACCCACCTCTGGGTTTCAGGGAAAACGAGCTCGGTTCTCCGTGAGACGAATCATTTTGCCCCCATAATCCGGGCTGGTGACCGAGACGTGCAGGAGAATGACAGGGTCACAGTTGACACCTACCATTCTGTACCACTGATTATTATTAGTTTTGACACGTTCAGAATGGCATTGAAACACTCATCAGTTTTTTTTTTCCCCCCACCACAAACAATAACTTAAACCGAAGAAACGTTGTTTTGAAAACCGGTCCTGCAGAAGAACACAGCGTAAGGGTCTGTGTCCCCTTCTTCGCCGTGACCTCCAGTGTCCCGACGAGATGGGGGCTCCGGGCAGGGCGACGTCGCCCTTCCTGGCTTGTGCACAACTTCTCCATTTCGTTTCGGCCGCCCGCTGGTTCGAGATGGGTTCAGCTGAGAGGACCTTCAGCTTGGGACAGTGGCGCTGGTGATGCACGGTAGTGAGCCGGCTGGGGCTGGCCCCGCTTCCCAGTCAGATTGCGCGTTGGGGACTTGGGGAGCCCCCTGTGGTTCTGGTCGCTTTTCCACTGGACGGAAACCGTCCTCAGGGGGGTTTCGTGCACCCTCATTCTGTGCGTTTCATTCATGTCGAGCAGTGGTGAGGTTCCCTGGCCTTGTGTTTGAAAGCTGGCGAGTTCAGTTCCTGGTGGAGCAGTTGCCGTTATACCCTCGAAGCGGGTCGAGAGAGCACTTCTCTCGGAGCCCCGTGTTCAGACTCCTTCGTGTGTAAAAGGTTGTCACTGCACATGATCATATCGTCTCAGTGGTGGCCTTAACTCATAAAACGATGCTCTATTTGCTCCTGATGTTCCTGCTAAACCTTAAGAGCTGCTGAAAGCCTACCCAGTGTCTTATTTCATCCTATTCTCTAATATGTACCAGTGCTGGTGCATATTTTTTTTTCTTTCCACGGGAACTGACCTGTTTGTTTAACTATGGAACAATATGGTTTTAAATGTTTTATATATCAACATGACTTTTCAGTGTAGGCTGTTGAAGGACAGCTATAGTGGTTAATGTGTCTAGACCCGACTCACAATTCTTGTACGTTTTGTATTTTTTTTACAATGATTTGTGTAGATGCAGCAGCGAATGACTACAAATGAAGTACAAGTGATGCTGTAGTGAGTGTCAATATCCGTGCAGGACAGGACACTTTGCTGAGAATCCCATTTATCTCTGCAATGTGACACTGTGCCTGTTAGTTTGGGTTTATGGCTTAAACGTCAAGCATATAGATTTAGTGTGAGAATCTGTCAGAACTTGAAATACATCCTCACTCCTTTTCAAGCCAGGGTGGAGAAGGTGTTAGTGCCCCGGTCTCGTAACTGGAGGGGTGCGGGTTCGAGCCCCACAGGGCACGCCGCTGTTGTGCCCTTGAGCGTGCTTGAATGGTTCGATAGATTAATTATTAATCTGATCAATTAATCTATTAATTAATTAATCTAATTAATGATAGGTTAACAATGATCTCTGTCCTCCTCTCTCTTGCTCTTCCTCCTCCCACCATGTGTTTCTCTTTAACAGGTCACAGGCTTTGGAAAGCATTTAATGTGAAACATGTTCTCGACCAATAGTGTTGACCACAAATCTAAAAAGGAGATGGCTCGCTTCCAGCAAGAGAGCAGTATTAGGTGTAGTCTTTTGATTCAGCTAGAAAGTCCCGGGAGGTAAGGGTAGTGTGAGCCTGGGTGAAACAGAAAGGAACGGAAACTGGATTGTCCTTTATTGTACCAACCCAGAATATAAGCACAGAGTAACAGAGGCCCTGTAAACGCATCAGTGTTAGGGTTTTGAGTTTCCCGGTTTATATAAAGAGGTCATATGTCTGTCCGCCAGGTCCGTAGAGGTCATTTTCTTGCACCTTTTCTCATAGCCATGGCCAGAAATACACTGTGCAGAATGTCAGCTGTCTGTGCAGCAAACAAACCTCTTCCCCTCGCTTGCTCAACCAGAAAAGGTGCTTGTTCTGAGCTCGTGTGGAGTCCCCTGCCTGGGTCATGTCACTGGCCAGCTGTGACCAGTTAGCAGAGCGTTGCTGGTGTAGTCGGTACGGGGCCTCTCGACTGGAAGTGATACAGCGGCTCCTGGCGTTCGCTGAACGCCTGCTGGCTTGCACTTTAACCCACAGGAGGCACATCAGCCCTCTGGCTGGTGCTGCTCTTCTGTGCAGCAGTCTGGGGCACGCCGCGTGTCAGACGATGCACGGCCCAGGCAGCCGGACATGTAGACAAGTTCCTGCGACAGCTCCCCGTCCTCTCCGTGCGACACAGGCCTCAAAGCTGCGAGTTGGATCCTAAAATAAACCAGCAGTTCCAAATCCGTCTCCTGCACAGCAAAAATATTGGTTATTTTTCATAAGGGAAAAAAAAAATGAAACTTGGATTTTTAAGCTATGAGATGCTGCGGTTTTCCATGGGTAGCGTATGTTGTTAAGGAAGCCATTTGCTTTGCTTTTTCTGACATTGAATTTATTACTTTTAGAATGTTTATCCAGGTGCTTTATCCACGTCAGTTGTGGTTGAATGTAGCAGGTTAACTATGGACTCGGGGACTCGTAGCTCCTGTATCTCAAAGTCGAATCCCAAGGATTGGGTTATGGGACTATATGTTCAGCACTGGACAGAAGGGTCCTTCAGTCCATTTTGACCAGCCTTTCCCACAGCATTTTCATTAGCATTCCTGACAAAATAAGTGGAAATAAGAATGCTTCTGTTGAAAGTGAATCGGGGGTGAAATGAATGCCGGCGATGTGACCTATTAACACAGCAGTGGCTGTGCCCCGCTTGCCAGTATCTTGACCCAAGAGCAGCGTTCCAGAGCTTCCCCTTTGCAGCACCACTTGGGGTGACGTGTGCGCTCTGTGTTCTCAGGTCCTGGGTGGAGCTCCTGGACTGTTTGCGAGTCATGGCCTCCAGCAGCAGCAGCAGAGGAACCTCTCACTGCATGAGTACCTGAGCATCGGGCTGCTGAAGGACTCCGGCATCTCTGTGCCCAAGGGAATGGTAGCAAGCACACCGGAGGAAGCCTATTCAGTAGCCAAGCAGATAGGTGAGTGTGACTGTGAGAAGGAGGAGGGGCAGAAGGGTGGGGTCACACCTGCCGAGGAGAAAAACTGTTGGTTTCGTAGAACCATGCTGCTTTTCGCAGATAGTCAGTGACCCCCCCCCCCTTTTTGTGGGGTCTCTCCTGCTTTTCATGCTCCAAATCGTAAGATCCTCCTTCGCATTTTGTGACCCTCCCTGGGAAGTAGTAATAATAATTCATTACACTTATATAGCGCTTTTCTGGACACTCCACTCACAGCACTTTACAGGTAATGGGGATCCCCTCCACCCTCACCAGTGTGCAGCCCCTCCTGGAACCATAGTGCGTCCGTACGCTCCCCACACACCAGTTGGGAGGAGAGCAGAGTGATGAAGCCAGTTCAGAGATGGGGATTATTAGGAGGCCATGATTGGTAAGGGCCAATGGGAAATTTGGCCAGGACGCCGGGGTTACACCCCTACTTTTTTCGAGAGACGCCCTGGGATTTTTACTGACCACAAAGAGTTAGGACCTCGGTTTGACATCTCACCCGAAGGACAGCAAATTTTTACAGTAGAGTGTCCACGTCACTATACTGGGGTATTAGAACCCACACAGACTGCAGGGTGAGCACCCCCTGCTGGCCCCACTAACACCTCTTCCAGCAGCAACCTTAGTTTTTCCCAGGAGGTCTCCCATCTAGGTACTGGCCAGGCTCACACCTGCTGAGCTTCAGTGGACTGCCAGCTGGGAGTTGCAGGGTGATATGGCTGCTAGCTTAAAGTGTGTGTGCCCTGTGATAGACTGGCATCCCGCCCAGGGTGTACCCTGCCTTGAGAAGTGAATAGACTGTGAAGGAAACTGCTCTGCATGAATGCAGGGAGGGAGAAAGCAATACTAAAAATGAGCATGAGGGGCTTTAAGCTGGTACAACGTGAGATCAACAATAGTACGCGACACCTTGAAGTGTCACGGTTTCAGAAGCTGTAACAAGTTGGGGGCTGAATACTTTTTCAGCACGCTGTATCGGTAGTCCCTGCTACAATGTATGTAACAAGGACCGCAGCCCTTTTTGTTCTTTTAACAAAAAGAAGAAGAAAAAATGAAGTTCAGCTGAAAAGCTCTTCATCTCCGTTTACCATCCTCCTCTGAAAGCCTTTTAGCCACTGCCTGCGGTGGTTCAGGTCTGCGGCTAGATCGCGTGGTCTCTGTGTCTCTCTCAGGGCGGCCTCACACAGCGCCCTTTGCCCTTTCCCAGCTACCGGGAGGCCTTCTGAAAGAGAGCGCCAGTGTATATTGGGGAGGACAGCAGCTGTGGGATGCCACGGCAGCGATGATCCCCAGCTGCGTGCTTCTCCGATGCTCCCGAGCTGACAGCCTGCCACACGATGTGTTTGAAGAGGCTCTGATGCCATGCATGTACAGACTGGGCTCTCAGCCGCCTCTTGGACAGGAATACTAGAGAGCTGTACAAAGTTGCGCTGCCAGTTTCAACACATACAGACCTGGCTTTGTCTGCCGCTGCTGGTGCAGGGTGTGTTTTATAGAAACACCGAGTGATTCCAAACTCCCAGCCTGGGGACTTGCTTTCTCTTCGGTTTTTAATTGAGCTGAGATCTTACTCCACCTTTGCTAATTCATGCCTTTATTTGTATTGCTGACTTATTTGGAAGTTACTGCGGTTCGTTCTTGGTTTCCGAAATGCCCTACTCTAAGCCCATTGTTTCTGTTAACTTATGTAAAGTGAAATTGGTCAGTTGTCAGCCTGTTTTTAAAGGTTTGCCCGTTTAATTATGACTAAGCAAATAGGTTATAGTGAACAGAAGTGATATTGTCTCAGCCACTCCTGCAGTTGTTAACTTTTCCTTCTGCCACGGGTCCAGTTGGTGGAATATTAGGTTACCTACCTGAACGAGAGGAGCCGATGCCGGTTACCAATCGCATTGAGCTTCCGCCGAGGAGAAAGCAATTTCTAATTCTCTGACCAAAAAGAGACCAGAAGTCAATTAGCCTGCGATGAAGCAAAACTAGGAGAAGAGCAGCCTGTGAGGGACAGGGCCGGGAATACAGAAGCATCATGTTTCTGCTGTACAGACGGCTCTCCGCCAGTCTGTTTTTATAGCTCGTTGTCCTCGGGGGTGCCGCTGTTTCTCATTGACAGCCAAAAATATCCCGGAGGCTCTCAGTTACACTTCTTTCTTAGCCCTGTTTGTCACCGTTGAGATATTTTGACTGACCAGCGATTTAAGATTGGCACAGCATAAAATGGCTGTGTAAATGGAAAATATGCCAAGTTTTGCATTTATGTGTGTAGCTTCTGTGGTATTTTCTTGCTGATGGACGTGAGATTGTTACATGATCTGAATTGTTTTTATTTAATGATCATGACCTGTTCGGTCTTTCTTGCTGTTGGCTTTCTGCCTCCTGTCCTAATCCCTGTACTCAGTAAGCTTCTTGAGATCCGAGGGCATTTGAATTTGCACATTTGTTTTCTATGCTTGTTTGAATATTGATCTAAGCCGTTTGTGAAACAATGGCAACACCTCTGTGTCGTCTTGCCAATTTCATTTCAAATGTGTTTTTGTTTTGTGGAGTGACAGTATGTGACTCAACAGTGATGAGCACAATATGAGCACACCCAGTCCTCCTTATTTGCAGGGGGTACGTGCCTGAGCTGCTCATGGACAAAGAGAAACATGTATACTGGGAGAACTTCTACTGTACCTATATATGCCATGGTTATACTAATACACTGTGCAAATTGACATAAATATATCAGAGGAGAAAAGACCATGACAGATGATAAATCTAGTGCTGCACAGTTTTCTATATAAAAAGGAGTATTATAAAACATGACCAGAAAGCACGTACTTAAACGGTTATCGAGTGCGGTAGCCTGCAGGAAGATGAGATGAGACTGCAGTGCTGTCATGAATGTTCCTGATGTGTCTATGGTGGCGGGCTGTGAATCCGATGGTGAAGTTGATGGTGGGATGAGGGTGCCGCACCGTATCGCTGCTGCTCATCTTCCTTTGTTTACTTTGTCGGCGTGGGTAAAACACTTGAGACAGAAAATGAAAAAACAAGAACGACCGGACCGACAGAGAGCAGGGAAGAGGGAGAGATGCGATCGGTCTCAGAGGGCAGTTGTGAATTGATCTTCGGGCACAGTCTGGGTGCAGGGGGAAGCTTCAACACTGCCTCCCAGGCCAGGCTCGTCCTGACACCGTAAGCATTCCAAACCTTGAGTCAAGTGGAAGGGGAGTGTTACATTTCAGGCAGCTGTATGTTGAAAGAAGCCAGGGTCTCGTCTTCACAGCACGGCTTGGTTATCTGTTCCACAGCTCTTTGTTTAAAGAAGTGCCTCTCCTCTTCCTAGATTTCAAAAACACTTCTATGTGGTTTACTTGTGATCTCCTGGTTTTGAAGATTTTCAATACTGGGATCAGGTTCCCTTATAGTCTTTTCAGTTCTAGACGAAATCTAGATCTCTCAGAATGGGATATCCCTGAAGCATGGGAAGGTATCGGGTTACTCTCCTCTGCACAGAGTGCAGATCAGGAATATTTTTTTGCAATATGGTGACTGAGCTTGTACACCAGTTTCCTGTTTGTCCTCTTACTAGTGCATAGTACAATCTGATCATAATATCGCTGATTTGAAAGTAGCATCCCTGTCACGAATACACTTACAAGTGAGGGAGACCGAAAGGCCAAATGGTACACAGCTGGGTAGTTAGCAATTTTGTCATCAAATGCTTTGGGTGCTTGGATGTCCTTCGGTAAGAATGCCTGTCGTGTCGGAAAATTGAATTAGCAGTTAATTAACGCCCTTTTCTCCTGTGAATGTGTTTGGTTATATCCCGAGCTTAACCCCAAGGTCCAGTTTCCAGCAGCCAGCAAGGCCACATGTGTGATCTGGAACAGCCGTGGCGGAGCCTGTTGAGGAGCACTGCGTGTCCTACCCTGCCTGTGCGGCTCTGAACCCTTCGTTTCTCCCCCAGGCTCGAAGGATCTGGTGGTGAAGGCGCAGGTGCTGGCGGGGGGCAGAGGGAAAGGCACGTTCGAGGGAGGCCTGAAGGGCGGAGTGAAGATCGTGTACTCGTGAGTGCCTGTGCAACCCCGTGGCCTCTCCCCCTCACTAGACTAGGAAGCCTGAGACGATCCAATAAGCAGCTTTCCCCGTGCACGTGTCTGTCCGTCCTGCGTCCGTTGACCCGCACGCTGTCGTGCACGTTTCAGATCTGCTCATGCTCCATCGTGTTCTCTGTTTGACTGCTTTAATCGCTGGCTCCTTAGCATTAAAAATGAAGGCAGTTCTTATTGAATGTAATTGCGCTCCGTCATGTCTTAAGGGATTTTTCTGTATCATTGCCCATTTGTTGCAACGTCAATCTTTATCTTCCAGCACACGCCTTTTCTTAGTCAACAAGTGCAAAGTTCCTTGATGTACAACTCCATAATTGTACATTTTATAAAAACAATAAAATATTTACAATGCGAGTCACACAGTCAAGTTCTTTTTTTTAAAATAGCACTACCTTTTTCTCCCCTGCAAGCAGAGCTGTAACTATATTTAAAGTGTAAACAGTTTTGGCCTGGTCATTCTTGTACTGGTTTTGCTTAACAGTTGTGAAATAGGGTCACAATGATCCTTTATCTGACACGGGTAAAAGATAAAATGAGTAGCTTTTGAAAGTAACCACCTGCAGCTCCAATACTGTTTGCGTTTTACTGCTTTACTGCGATGGACTGGCGTCTCATACAGGGTGTATCCTGCCTTTGTGCTTTTTGCCGGAAAAGACTCGGACTCTCCTGCTGTATTGGATAAAGTCCTATTAAAATTAAGAAAAATCTCTAAAAACAGTCATAATTTAAGGCGTTTAAGTGCCAGCGTTTTTCACCATCACTAGCCACAGACATTTTATTTTACCCTCATGCACGCTTGACCGAAATCCATTACATCTTCTTGCTTGCTTACTGTGCAGCCTTTCAGAAGTATCAATGGACTAAAAGACAAAGATCGATGCCAGGAAACTGTACTACTACTGTATGTTGTTGTTTTACAGGTTATATTGTTTTAGTTTTAGCATTGCTTTGACTTTGTGTGTAGCGCACAACAAAATAGCCATGGGTTCTTAAAGTTATACTCCATTATATACCCCTCTCGTTTAACCGTCTTAAGCATCAAAATTGTAAGGAGTGCAATTTTCATTCACATCTTTGACGAAATACCTTGTAGGGAAACAGAAAGGTGTAAAAAAAATGGAACCAACAGCATGCAAAGTTTTATATCTGCCACCTGAGATTATACCTTTGAAGACATATTGTAGAATCTAATAGAAATATCAAAGCTCAGTGCAGATGTGTCCTAAACGGAAGAATTTCGCTTGTCGTATCTGGGACGTCCTGCCCTTCCGTGAGGTGTAAATGAGATGGCCTGTGTGGTTTGTAGCCCCGAAGAAGCCCGAGACATCTCCAGGCAGATGATCGGGAAGAAGCTGTTCACGAAGCAGACGGGAGAGAAGGGCCGGATCTGCAACCAGGTGTTTATCTGCGAGCGCAGGTACCCGCGCCGGGAGTACTACTTCGCCATCACCATGGAGAGGTCGTTCCAGGTGAGTTCCAGAGCACTGGAGCCAGTCGGATCTAATGGCATCCTGCACCTGATGTTAAAAAATTAATCATTAGATTGATTATATCATTAATTTGTTGATAAGTATAATTTAACATACCTAGGTTATTTCTTCTTTGTGGTTGTTTATTTAACAGTACAATAACTTTTGATCTGTGTTCCTGTGCATTATTACTCCATCTGCATTTTTGAATTTGCCTCTGCTGCTATGTCCCTTCTTTTGCAGTAGATGGCAGAAGAGTAAAGCACAAAGATTCCTGAACGTAGTGCTTCTTGCCTAGAAGTAAACCCTTTGACTTAACGTCACAATTATGTTCATTTTAAAAAAATCAGACGGCTGATACTTCACACTAAAAGACAAAGTCTTAGGGTACATATATATAGTTAACAGAAGATATTTTAAATGAATGGATGCTACATTACATTTTCTAATGCACGAGTAAGACCTTGTTTGGTAATTTGGTATTCAGTTCTGGTCACCATCTTGCAAATACGACATTGCTTTTCTGTAATCGGTCCAGAGATTATCACTCGGGTACATTCCAGGTCTGGTTTTGAACAGTGCAGACTCTGAGTGGACCTAATCCTTTCAGAATACTCAGAGATTTTGACAAAGAGAACCCAGGACATTTCTTCAGAATGAACTGTGGGAATTAATGGATAACGTCGTTGCCTGAAGGTTTGTGGAAGTAAGGAAAAGGCTACTCACCCATGTTGATGAAGCTGATAACCTGGCTTCTTTTTTTCTGCATATTTACACTACGTTCTTGTGTCTGTCTTGAAAGGGTCCAGTTTTAATAGGCAGTTCCCAGGGAGGTGTGAATATAGAAGATGTAGCAGCAGAAAACCCAGATGCTATTGTAAAGGAGCCCATTGACATTGTAGAAGGTATCAAGATGGAGCAGGCTGTCAAGGTACAGTGCATCTGTCTAGATTCATCTGATTGCAAAAGAATTTCAGTGATTTTCTTTTTTCCCCACTTCATCTAGAAGAATATTTTTTTTTATCTATGCTTTCTTTGTTTGCGTTACCTTCAGTTCACTTCATTGCTTTTAGATAAAACACTGGAACGTGACTTGTTCCGTGATCTTACATCTTCATGTCCTCGAATTTTTCTTAAACCCTTCATTGCCTCTCGTGAAGTGCGGTGGCACTGTGGCTCAGGCTCTGCGCCTGTGGCTGGGAGGTTGCCGGTTCAAATCCCGCGGCCGGCAGAGGAATCCTACTCTGTTGGGCCCCTGAGCAAGGCCGTTAACCCCAACTGCTCCAAGGGTGCTGTATAAATGGCTGACCCTGCGCTCTGACCCCAAGCTTCTCTCCCTGTCTGTGTGTCTCATGGAGAGCAAGCTGGGGTATGAGAAAAAGACAGATTCCTAATACAAGCAATTGTATATGACCAATAAAGTGATCTGATCTTGTGAACATCGTGTTTGAATTGGAAGCGAAAGCTTGTTCCAGTCTTCTGCTCCACCAGGGACCTCTCCTGTGACTTGTCCTATAAGCATTTGCAATTTTCTATCTTCCTGTGACTCACCGGGGAAGCATTTTCTAACGCGTTTTCCGTTTCTGTATGTTGACAGGTTGCAAAGAAAATGGGCTTCCCTCCGACCCTGATAAATGAAGCTGCGGAGAACATGATCAAGCTGTACAATGTGTTCATCCAGTATGACGCCTCCATGGTAGAGATTAACCCAATGGTGGAGGACTCTTCGGGAATTGGTACGGTCGCTTTTTGCACCAGATGATTTTCATGTCTTCCGACAGCGGGAAGTAGCTTTTGCTTTCCTTCTGGTGTATCTAAATAGATCACTACTGTGTGAGGTTTATGACCTTAATGGAAAAGGAACGTAAAATAATGGGAAACTACATCTGGATGTTTGACTCCAAATTTATTCCATACCTTTGATAACGTGTAACTAAAACTGGTTTTAGTTTTTCTTAAAGTAATGCAAGGGTACAGTGAGTTTTGCATAAATTAAAACATTAAAAAATTGAAGACATGATGATGACATATTTCTCTAAGTATCCAGAGTTGAAAATTACTCACAGCCTTGTAATCTGTATTCTTTTGGTTCTTCTTGAGCTTTGATAAAAGAGAAGGTGCTTCTTTTAGCTTTAGTTTTTGTCCATTGCTCTATGCATGGGTGGTGCTGGTGACCTGCTCTCTGTAGTCTATATCACAGACGTTCTACTTGTTTGAGGTTGGGAGACCTGAGCTTGGCCAATCTTGAACGTTTGGCTGTATATTTAGTGGTGTGCTTTCTGTGGTCGTCCTTGAGAAGTCTATTTGCGACCAAACTTGAGCTTCATAGCAGAGGGAGCCAGGCTTTTGGATACAACATCCTGTTTTACTTTGGAATCTATCTGTCCCTCAGATCTGACCAGTGGACCAGATTGAGAGGATGCAAATTAAAGTCACTCCCCTACTGAAGACAAGGGATGAATTTTATTTTCCAATGGGAGCCTCATCTTTCAGTGCTAATCAGGAGTTTCTGCCGAAAAGATGATCAGAAACTAAGGATGTGTCTCATCCAGCCATGTCATGTGGTGTCATCTGACCTTGAAGTTAATTTGGCAAATATACAAATATTATTTTTCAATACGTTTACAATGAACATCAGAATAACAGAATGAAAAGTTTCACATTTTTAGAAAAATAAAATATATGAATATTGGATATTGATCAAATGTTTTTAGCATCGTTCTGATCCATTGATCATCCAAGGCTGATACACTTGAGTGAGCTTTGCTGTTCAGTCAGCACTGAATTAATTAATTAGTGAGTGAGTTGATTGGGGACAAGAGATGAGGTCATTTAACCTATTGAATGTTAAGCCTGGAATACATTAAAAAAGAAAAGCCAGTGTAGAGCACGAGCTATAACTCAGTTGTCCTTCCTGTGGGCTCATCCTGATCTGACAGCGTTCCAGCACGACAATGACGTCACTCACAAAATTCTAAGTTGTGCTATAAAGAGATCTAGGAAGGAACATTTAAATACCTTAAACCAGGGGTGCCCAACCTTTTTTAATGTAAGATCTACTTTTTCATTTGCCAGTCCACCGCGAGTTACCAGCGTGAATTTGAAGCTCTGATATAAGAAAAACAGACTGTGGGCACATCAGTACAATAACGATACCCATCACTAAAATGACAGCAAATAAGAGCAAGTGACTCATGTAATGTTCCCCATTTTAGAAAAAAGAATAACTTTAATATGAACATTGGCACTAAGAAGCTTACTTGAGAACACTTGTAATTTTTTTTGGAACATGTTGACATTGCTGATCATGTCGATGACATTTTTATTTTGTCCCTGCAGCTCGACATTCAGCTCATTTAGCAGTTCAGTCAAGTCTGTGAGCAATGTTAAATCCAGAAGCCACTGGTCATCCTCTAATTGGGCATATCCACCATGTTTAGACACTTGAGGAACTCTTTGATTTCAGGCAACAGCTGTCTGAACCTTGCCAGAAATGTTTGTTTTTGAAATCTCCAAACAGCAAGTCAGCAACCTCAGCAAATGCTTTTATTACTTTTTGATCCCAGAATGATTTTTGTGTTTAGCCAGTACGTGGTTCACACAAAATGATGCAATGATTGCAGCTTTCCCTCTCGTATTAGGCCTCGTGAAAACCGACTGCTGCTAGTTGAGATTTTAATTTTTCCACTTTTCTTTTCCGTAACTCACTTTTAGAGGGAAAGTCCACATCATACGTTTTGTGTGCAGTTTTGAAATGTTATTCTAGATTTCCCTTTTCCGTGTAGACGCTAGCATTGCAGATTTGAATGCAAAAGTACAAAAAAATAATCATGCTCCCATTCCTTGTGGTAACGGTAAGTTTTCGTTCTCTTTGCTCGCTCAAATACTGCAACTATCAAATAAGGAACAAGTAATAGGTTTATTCCATGCTGAAAAAAAGAAGAAAGAAAACACAGTGTTTCGGCCGTGGATCCTTCTTCAAGTGAAGAAGAGCCAGTAGAAGGCCGAAACGTTGTGTTTCCTTTGCAGCCTACGCATGCTGACGCAGCTACCCACCTGAACTACTATCAAATAGGCAATCAAACTTATCAAACTGTTGGCAAATTTGTCATGGCAGGTTTGTTTCACTCCGCTATGCACTGTGGGGAATGTGGGGTTCTTAGGTAGCACACACAACACTTTATTTACAGGGCTCCTGTCGCCTTTTTTTCAGTGTCAGCCAGCACTCAGGGAAGAGACCTTTACAACCCATTCGACAAGGGTTAAAGACACACAAGGGCAGTAAAATGTATGACATTACATGGACAGAATTCATGAATGAATTTTTAGGCTGTCGGGGAAAAAAGTAAATAATCAAATAGCCCATTTATTTTTGCGATGATCGACTGGTTGGGCACCCCTGCCTTAAACTGTCACGTTATTACTGTAAGCCTATCTGAACGGGGATAAATCTCATTCCTAACTCCACAGCCTGATTGCAAAGACATTTCACTAGTATATCTGGAAGCAGCTTTGTTATTTTTCTAATAAAACCTGTTGAGAGCAGTTAAGAACAGTGTGCTCCTCAGAGTTTGGTGATGGTTGCTTATTTTGAAATTGCTGGGATAAGACTAATGAGGGTTTCAGGTATCACGTAAAGTAGTAGTTATTTCCGCCCTAAAAAGTTTTATCCGAGTTCAGAAGAAGGAGCCTATATCCAGGACTTTAATTACCACTTTCTGTAAAGCCCAGTGTATGAGAAACAGTAAAGTGGGACCATCAGAGGCTATCATACTGACAGCTTTGTACAGTGAACTAGAAGGCAAATGAAGTTTACATGCCAAATGGGAATAGGCAGAATGTTCACAAACACCTTATGGCCCTTGAGGCTCCAAGCCAGCTACACAGAAACACTGGAAACTAACGGGAATATGTCTTGCTAGTTTTATCCAGCAAAATCCCTAGGCCCTGTATCAGTAGCTGAACACAGAACTGCAGTCCCTACGCTGTGAGGGTGGCCAGGAAATTAACTGAGTGACAAAAAGTAATGAGTACAGCATCGATTCTTAATTAAAAAAAAAAGACACAGATGAGGAGGAAAGGTATCGAATCAATACAATTTGACAGTTGCTAAACAACATGAGTAAGAGGTATCGGAGCCAGGTGCAATGTTCAGGTGTTGAACATGTGCATAGTGCCTGAAGGAGATGCTCCACAGGACAGTACATCTGGTCCGAAAATCCAGTAGCACTGTTGATGCACCACATGCTGGTGTTGCAAAGGATCTATAAGTAACCAAAACCTTTTGGTGTGATTTTTTTTTAAAAAAAGGTTTGCTGCATAATTGTTTACCTGCTGTTTTCTGTTACTTTTATTCTGTAGCTAATAGCAGCATTAGCTACAGTGGTATTCAGTCACCTGTGGATTAAAGGGTAATGTGTGAATCACTAATTTGCTATTTTTAGCACGGCTGATTATTCCTGGCTTTGTAAGCCCACCTGAGAAATTACATGTAAAAGTCAGCACATGTCTTTTGGGATGAATAGCATTTTACCCTGATTCTTCTACCCTCAACTCATCTGACAGGTTTATCTTTACTGTGCTGTCTAGTGGGCATCAGAAATTGATTGTATTTTTAGCATTTGGTCCAGGAAATGAGAACAAGGGAAAGTGGGCTTAGTTCATTCTGTGCTCCTAAAACACCTTGTGATCAGATGGGAACTACCCACTTTTGTGCTTTCCCAGATGGGGGTATTCTGTTACCAGAATGAGGGTGTGTGTGCAGTCGGTTTGCGTTAAGTTCTCATCCGTTTCCTGCATGCATTGTTAATTAGCAGGATAGTCAGTACACAGAATCTAATTCTGTCATCCATTTCATGCCTGTGTGGGAACAGAACAAATGTCAGGATGAGCTGTTGACGCAGGGTTGCCTTGGTGATTCGGAGGTTATTAACCTTTATGGCTTTCGACAGCCTTTCATGGCTCACTTTGAAAACAAGGCTAACGGCAAGAAAAGTACAAAGAGGCATTCGGCAGAGGGCTTCCACGTTTTTTTTGTGTTCATTTCGCACTCATCACTGTAGCCAGCAGCAGTCTCTGTTCTGTGCTCCCAAAGTGCAAATTGCATTTTTGGGCAGGTGTGCGAACAGAGCCCTGTTCCTGTCGACACTCTTTCAGACGTTTGAGGATAGCCTTTCTGAGAGGAGCGATTGGGGGTAGAAATTGACGAGGTCCAACTTCACTTTAAAAAGATATGCCTTTGGACGTTCTCCCACAAATAGGGCATGTAAGTGTGTTTTTTTGACAACCCACCACCTCCAGTATCAATGTTTTGGCATAACATAAAGGGACTTGACGTGTAAATATCATTTTAAAAAAACCCTTTGGGTAAATTCCAGTTGATGTAGAATGTGTCTAAGAACAAAGTAGCTGTACCTCTAATGCAACGATTTCCAAGTAAGTCTTGGAATCCAGTGTGCGTCATTCCACAGGCCGTTTCTGTTTTAAAGTGTGGGCTTGCGTTTGTCAGTTATTCCAGAGCCCGAGAGCATACTTATCTCCTGGGTGCTTGTGATTCGCAGTGATGTGCATGGATGCCAAGATAAACTTCGACTCCAACGCTGCCTACCGTCAGAAGAAAGTGTTTGAGCTGCAGGACTGGAGCCAGGAGGACGAGCGAGACCGACAGGCAGCCAGGGCGGACCTCAACTACATCGGCCTGGACGGCACCATCGGCTGCCTCGGTAAATCCGCTGTCAGGCAGGGGATTGCTGGCGCGGCTTCGCCTGGATACGCCTTTACTGAGATTCTACCGCCTCTTACGTGACGCACTTTTAAAATTGTTTCTGGGACGTCGAGTAATGACGGAAGGGCCGATTGGAAGGACGGAGGCTCTCTCGGTCCGGAGATGCTTTTCCATTGCCGTTCTGGGGGAAAAAAGCGATCTCTGTTCCTTATCATTGTGAGTTAGCGCTGCAGCTATGAGCTCTGAGAGCCATGATTTGTGTGTCAGTTTACTTCTGAACTTGCAGCTCAGGTTTAGTTAAGGGGACAGTTATGAAGGGAGTGTATCATTCTTCATCTGACTTATTGCAGCTCATTTTGAGTTAGCTAGTCTTGGCCATCCGCGTGATGTTTCAGAGTCAACCCGTCACTCCGTAATACAGCTACACACTCGTCACAGAGAGCAGGCTTCAGTTTTGCGTCGTGTGGTTTGGTTTTATGTGTGTGTGTGTGTGAGTGTGTGCTTTTTTTGCTGTCTCTCCAGTTAATGGAGCAGGTTTAGCCATGGCCACGATGGACATCATCAAGCTCCATGGAGGCACCCCGGCCAACTTTCTCGATGTGGGTGGAGGCGCCACAGCTCAGCAAGTGACAGAGGCTTTCAAGCTCATCACCTCAGACAAAAAGGTGAGGAAACCAGAAATATATATACATTTAATTGCTCAGTGTGTAGAAGCATTCTCCCCCCCCCCCTTTGTGTTTCTGTTGATCTTAGAAATGCCTCTTTTGTTATTTGTAGGCTTTGGACTCTTAGCAGGGGGCATTGGGTGTAGGAGGGAGGGGGAGTAGCTCCAGGCCGCAGCAGACATGACCTGCCGTGTGAATGAACTGCTGTGTTGTTGGGGGAACAGGTGCAGGCCATACTGGTCAACATCTTTGGGGGCATCATGAGGTGTGACGTGATTGCACAAGGGATCATCATGGCGGTGACGGACCTCGAGCTGAGAATCCCCATCGTGGTGCGGTTGCAAGGTAATTCAGATTCACTCAGTTCAAGCTTCTCGTCCCCCGAGGGAAGATGTGTTTTGCAGCCGAGTCAAACAGAAAGGTGTAGTGCAAACCAACAATGCCAACAAGGAGTTCAGGTCAGCAGTATTTCAGGAGATAAAAGAATGGTTTGACGTTATCCAAGATTGAGATTGCAAAGGGCTGGCTGATTTTCCCAAGTCTGTTTGCTTTACACCCAATGGCTCGGAGGTGTATCCCAGGTTGCAGGAGTGTATAAACCACAGAGAAGAGGGAGTGCCATGCACACTATAAGTTTGGTTTTGTTCTATTTTCAATAATTTCATAATTACTAGGTAATGACTGCAAATCATTTACAAATATGAAGTAGTGGCTTTTTTCAGAGTTCAAGGTGCTGATAACAGTTGTAGCATAAACAGAACTCTTTATAGAAAAAAGCAAATGGCACCAGAGCTGTAGTTATCTATCTTTAATAGCTATCCTTGTCTTATTTCTCATTTGTAGCTCGGGTCTGTACTTATCTCTCAGCTGCTAAAACCAATGCGAAAACAAACGGGCCAGTCTTGTTGGTATTTTAGATATAATTTTTGCCCACAACAGTGGAGAAAATGTTATGCTACACGAACAAAATGCATTTCTGCTAATGTTTGGCTTCAATGTTGAATATATAACAGAGTGGTTTAGGTCTACGCTTGTTTATTAAGTAGTGTTAGTTTGTCTTCCTGCATACAGCAGAAGATGAAGGTTATTGTTACAAATGTGGGCAACACAGTCAGGAATTGGTGCTGGAATTGGAGATTGTGTGGCACAAGTGCATTAGTGTTTAGTAAGAACTGATTGTATTTTGAGTACAAAGGTGGTATAATGTAATTAAGTTATGTTTTTGGGTGAGGTATGCCTGACTGTAGGAAAAAAAACTGTTGTTTTATTCACTACACACCCACAAGACACTACATTACACAACCAAAGTTTGCTTAGTCCCCACTTTGATCTTCTTCCTCCACTGGTTCCCCCTGTGGGGATACACTCCCTGTTCTCTTTCCCTGTGCATCCTCTCCCCTTAGTACCTCTCTGCTCTTGTGCTTTTCCCTCTGTATTTAAACAGGAATGTATTACACCTTCAATTAAAAAATCAACCCTTGATCCCTCACCCATTCAGAATTATTACTCTGTTTCCATTCATCCTGTTCTCTTTAAAAATCTTGAGCAGACAGTACACCTCCTCCTGCCCCTTTCTCTGGCAGCGCTTGCTGCTTGAGACTCGAAGAAGCTGCTGCCGTTGTTACTGTCATTCAGGTTGTACAGTCTTCTCTGACTTAAACCTTCTTGATCTCTTCGCTGCCTTTTGACACTATGAATCACTCTGTTCTTCTGCTCTCAGCTGGTTCTCCTGCCGTGTTGAGTGCACATACCAGGTCTTCTCATGAGGCCCATTCATTGCTCCTTGCTCTCTCTCTGCTGGTGTTCCTCAAGGTTCTGTCCTTGGTCCCCTCCCCATATCCCTCTTCAGCAGGTCCCTTTCATCTCCTCCAATAAGGTTTTGTTGATTTTTAATGTGGATGATGCTCAAATCTTCCTCTTGTCCTCATACTAATACTGATGTCTCCTCCCATATCTCCATGTGTCTCACAGCTGTTTTCCTTCTGAATGTACACCCATGATATTAAACCCAAATTGAAGGTAGACCTATTTTTTTCTCTTCCTCTTTGGACCTCTCTTTTTTCCTTGAGTCTCAAACACTGTCTAATCTCCCGTGCCATGACTCTGTCACTCACAACCCCTCCCTCTTCTGCTCCTAACATACACATCTTCTGTGGCATGCACCTGATGGTTCTTCATGAACAAGATTTGCAGAATCTTTCACAACCTCAGCAACCACAATTTTACACAATTTCAGTCCCTGGTACTCTTCTGCCTGTCCTGCTTTTACACACCTTGTGTTGTGTTTTTTTCCTCCTTGCCTTTTGAAAGCTACTCCATTACTGTCCTTACTCCACCAGCTCCCTTTTGCTGCACACTTCTGATTTTAAACCCTCATTTTCTTCTGCCACTACACTGATAGACCAGCCTTTCACGTTGGCTGTGTACCGTTATGTAGATGTTTTGAAATATACAATTATACAATGACCTTAGGTTATGGGCTGCAATCTAGGATGGTTTATATTTGATTTTGCCCCTTCCTCCCATTTTTTCTATTAGTACTGATGCTCTTTGTTTTTTAGCTGTCTTGCCTTCTGTGCGACCTTTGACATTGATCTGATTGCTTTTGACAGAGTCTGTATTCTATTCTCTGTGCATTTTTTCATTATCTCATAAACTGCTTAGGGCTCTTCATAATGATCTTTATACTGTATAATGGGCTTCTTAAATGCTGATTACGTATTCAGTATCTGCATCTGCTTTTTCTTCTTACTGTTATTAAGACTTGAATTACAAAGCAAAGATTGGCCGTCGACAGTGGGATTTTATTGTATTAATGGCAGGTGTTGTGATGTGAAGGCGTCAGTCTGGGAAGGGGGTAGGCTCATCTCTCACTTCAAATAAGCAACTTCCTGCTGTGCTAGAGCTTCCTCCTCGTGAAATCTCCTTGAGACAACACCGCATCATCTTTACAACTCTCAAGTAATTACTCTGAAGCGTTGCTTGCCAAGAGAAAACTGGACCACCGGATGAATTGTGCACAGCGGGTGGGGAGCTCCAGGTAGACAAGCAACTCTTGCACGCCACTGTAACTGAGCGATCCTCTGACAGGCAGGTAGCATCTGAATGCGATACAGTGAAGAGTTACTGGAATCCCCCATGACAAACAATACTTATGATTGACAACATTTATGATATCTTTTTAAGTGAGAGAATCTTAAGAGCAAAAAATGCCAAAAAAAATGTAGTTCTGTATAGGAAGTCGCCTAGTTTTTACGGGATGCATGAGTACCTGAGGAGGCCATGGCAGATTCTAGCTGTGCCCAGGAAAGAAACATGCCCACTGCGAGACGTCCTGCAGAGACCCTTCAGCACGCAGTGGAGCTTGTCACCAGAACTGAAGGCTAGAAATATTTTTCAACAGCAGTGCCCTTTTCATTCTAATAAATTTTGTTTTCGGGAGCCCGTCGAGCGACATGGTGGAAGGCTTCGCACACGGGATTAAGAGCCCGAGCGGAAATTACTATAAAAAATGAAAACTGCGGAATTCCAGGAAAACACAAGAATCGACTGCTGGGCTAATCGCAGCGCTTTGTCTGCCTGAGAGTTAACCTAGCCTGCGTCTCAGTCTGTAAAGACAGCCTTGAGTTAAAGTGTTCGGAGACGCTGAGAGAAGAAAGTTTTTAAAGATGTGTTGTGTTGAGGCTGTGATTGAAGTTGTAGATTGGAGGCCTTTTACTGTGCGGTAGGAGTATCCTGGGGAAATCAAATTGTAGGCACTTAGTGGGGCTGCTTCCTAGATCATGTCTTATTTATTTCACAGCTGTTTAGTTCTAGAGTACAAAATAAAAAAAAACCATAAAAAATGGTTTTATTAATAACAGTGCTTCTTTAGGATGAAGGTGAAGGTTCTGTAATTTTAACAGCCTTACTAGGCTGACCTCTGCTTGTAACGATACTTTGTATGAGTGTTTTGGATTGATCTGTCTAACCCGTGCATGACCGGAATTTGATTTTCTTTCTGCTGTTGGGTGTCTATAAGGTTGGCTATTTTAGAAATGTCAAACAGGAGCAGTGTCAGTGGACATGGTTGATCACGATCCTTTGGAATAAGCTGGTAGCTCAGGTCATTTGCATAGTAACAAGATGTCAGTTTGCTAACAAAGTGCTTGTACTTTATACTGTGTTTTAGGGGAGCAGTTAGTGAAATAACAGGTTGTGTGACAAGTATGAAGTGTTTCTGTGTGACATAATTGATTGGGGAAATAACAGGGCATGTGACAAGTAAAAGATTTGTTCTTTGCATTTCAGGTAGGAGATGTTTAAATTGATCACTTGCTTTTTACAGGGACACGTGTTGATGATGCTAAAGCTCTGATTGCTGCCAGCAGTCTGAAGATTCTGGCTTGCGACGACTTAGATGAAGCTGCTAAAATGGTATGCCACTCAGATGCTTCGATAAAAACGTTTAAACAACTCTAATATTATTCTGATCACTGAACACAAGGTTTGTTTTACTGTGGGAAGTTGATATAAATTTGTTTCTCAGTGGGTTCCCACCCTGTAACGTTTTACAGCTGACTTCAGTCTGTCCTTGGGCATTAGTTCAATTGGTTTCTAAGGAGGGTACTTGCAGAATACCTTCTGATTTTTTTTTATTCAGAATTTATAAGAAGCAATTATTTTCGATTTGCCTGCCCACGCCTGTTATGTTTTTTCAAACCCGAGCTAGCAGCTACGTTCCCCGTGACCGTGCATGGGAGAAGAGAGAGATTTAAGCAGACTGCTCCAGCCCACCCAGCTGCACAATATGTTTCCCACCACGTCCGAAGCAGTGCTGCCCTGTAGTGGAGGTTCAGCGCTGACCGGCTGCAGGGCCCCCAGTGTTACCGAGAGCCGAGAGCGCTGACCATCTCGCCCGGCCCCCCGTGGCGCTCAGCTGATTGTTTGCTGCTGGAGCGAGATGACCCGGGCTCGAACCTGCAACGCTCTTGAGCGAGCGCGTCCTACCACTGAGCCACTGGGGTGCCCGTTGAGTGGCCAGGGGCTGCCTCTTAGCAGATCGCAAGCTCAGTTGGCGTGACCTTCTGAGCTTGACCGATGGGTTAACATCGTTTTTCCAAATGGCACTTGGATTACTTTTTCATCTCTGTTTTTTAACTGCGGAGTTTCAGTTAGGATAAAAGCTGAGGTTCAAGCTGGCGTTCCTACAGTTTAGGTAAAGATTAACCCATTCTCCTCCTCTTTTTTTTCTGTTTCTAGGTTGTAAAGCTTTCTGAAATTGTATCACTGGCAAAAGAAGCCCAGGTGGATGTCAAGTTCCAGCTTCCCATCTAAAAGACCCACTAGAAGTTGCAGTGACTCCTCCCAAATACTGTTGATTTGTGTTTCTTTTTTTTTTGCTTTTGTATTGTTGTTTGTTAGCATGATCTCATGTTCTGTTACATAGGACATAAGCAACAGCATTCACTTCCATAAACATACAATAATATATTTCCCAAACACATTTGTTTATCTACACATAATTATTTATGTCATTGTGTCTGAGACCTCTTGAGTCTGCTCTGTTCTGTTAAGGCAAGCTCATTCAGTTGCCCTGTCTTCCTCTCCTGCAGATATGCTTGTCTAAACTGGGTCAGTGTTACTCCTTTTTCTTTCGTCTCTGAAAGAAGGCAAATGTGAATACCCCTTTCAGTTGTACGGCCTGATCAGTTTTAACAGGAAGAGTGGTTGGGGTGGAGGGTTTGTTCAGATTAGGTTTTTTGGGGGGGTCCGCAGAGCCCAGAACCCCACACATTTTCTGTCTCTATAAGTTAGAAACCGTTATCACGAGAGAGAAATGTCAGATCGAGCCAGTTAAGCTTGACTGGACCCCTTCTCCACAGCCTGAATGTAACGATTTAAGGAGATGGATAACCTGCGGTATTCCAGACCCCGAGACCTGGAAGTGGGTACTCTGATTTTGGGTTGTGCTAGCGTTGGGTTTTCCTGCTTGACAGTGAGGTGTCCAGGTGCTAAATGTTTGATCCTTCCATTGCAACCTGACCCCATGAGACCCCAGAGTTGCTGTGCCCTGGAGGAAGCCTCTATCTTCCAGGAAGTTACATGGGGGTCATGGTTTGTTCATTTCTGGTACTTGTAAGGGGAACAAATAGCACTTGATGTAATAACATAAGATTTTTTTTCCCTTGGAACTGTAACTTACAATAAGTAACGGTTTCCACCTCAAGAAGTAACATCAACGGTGAGTCCTGTGGAATACTTAATGGACTGTATCTGTTATTCATGTGATCAGGTGAGGTTTGCCTTGTTTTAAAGACTTTTCATCATTACAATGCCTGGATTATTGAAATGTAGAAAAACCCCTTGTCCAGCAATCCACTACGTGCTTATCCGTTGTAAAGAGGAAGCGCCCTGCCATTTTATTTAGGATCTTTGCTGTTTTCCTGTAAATATGGCATTATTGTTCAAGAGATGTGTAAATATGTTTTAAAAAAAGAACTCTGCAAAGTTTATTCCTTGTAGAAAAACTCAGTGTCTGTCCTACAGATGTGACTCCACACACATCCTTGATGATTTCAATGTAAGTTTAAACTCATGAATAAATTCGTGGAATATTTTGAAAATCCAAAAATGGGAAAGCATTGTTGATATATGATTGTATTTGCTATTTCAGACCTCAAGTATTTAATGCTAGCAGTCCCAGGTCTTATGGTTTTATTTGATTTTAAACATCAGACACCATAAAAATAACCATATACAGGTTGTATCATTAAATGTAACAATATAACCAAGTTTGTTTCACTTGAAACCAAGAGGTTTATATTTGTTCAGATGTCATATTACACTTCAAATTAATGACCAATGTTCTTAAGAACCTTGACATTCATTGCAACACATCCTGCAGGACCTGTTGCCTGTTGTTTTTCTCAATCACTACTACATTTGTTATTCTCTGTTTCATTCATGCTTGTTTCATAGAATAAACATTTAACTTTCCGGTACATGCATTGATACTCCTAGGCCATAGCAAGAAATCCAGATATTTGAACTTGCTGTAGCTTTCTGTAGGCTGTCAACAAAAAAAAAAATCAGAGATTGATGGAATGTGATCTGATTTATTGACAATTTTTAACTTTTGTCACGTTTGCCATAGGTTACAGGTAGTCATGTGTCATTTAGGATAGTTTTAAGAAAGTGATTTTTATTTTCCAAATCTATAGAAAGATGGAAAATTTTCTTTTTTTTTTTACTACTGGCATTTGGAGATGACAAATTTATCAAATTGCCATAGTGGCAGGAATTCCTACAATTTACTTAACATTATAATAAAAACAGTTTCAATTTTTGCTGAAATAAACTCTTTGCATGATGTAGGAATGTAAAATCGGCTTGTGATCCGAGTATAAAACTGCCTTGTACGTTGCTCATTGATTGGAGTAGTTCGATCACTTTAAGCTTGGTAATGTACAGTAGGTTGAATGGCTGGAAGGTATTGCAAATCCTACTGCACCAACTACATCTCTCCAGCTGGACCTGTGGTATTTTTTTACATTATTATTCTGAATAATTTTGTTAGAAAAGATTAGCCTGGCCATGAATAAGCAACAGAGGGGTTTTCACAATGCTGTGAGTAGTGCTCTTCAGCTTTGTCACATTTTACTGAAAGCTCCCTGTAGTCATCTTCCTTAAATAATTATAGAAAGCAATTGGTCTTCTGTCCGTTTGACCAGCTGTGTTAAGAGAAGAATAAAAAATGCATATTGTTTGAACAGCTATGCTTTTCTTTTCTCGCTAAACTAAAACCCACAAAACCCCTTATGGAAATGCACAAAGCTTTTTATTCTCTTGTAAATAGCAAAACTAATCTTTTAGGAAATATTTAAGGCTCTCCAGGAACAATTTTAAAAAAGGGCAAAAGAGAACAAAGGCATTGCATTGGTTTTAGCTTGAAGAATAATCTCATGGTGAGAAACAACGTACTTCAGCAGACTGTTCTGCACAGAACAATAGCAAATCTTTTAGGAGAATTTGTCAACATAGCTCCAAGCTAAACTGAGTCAGATCGGGCATCTAAAGACTTCACCTGATGTAAAAAAGATATTAAAAACAGGTAAACGCCAAAATCGTAGTGACTGTGACTTTTATTTGCCTTGATGTAGTTGTGGCCAACCCTCTTCCTGCCAGACAGCAATTGTAATTGTCTGGACTTATTTCACTGGCTGTTTACATGTGACTTATAAACCACTGCACTTAAGATCCTGGTGACATTTAGATGTTATATTATAAAAGACTGAGTCTCACCCTTATTGTACTATATATCACCATAAAGACTAACAGGAAAAGTGTTATACCATTGCAAACAGACTAAACTGTGTGTGTGTGTATATATATATATCAATTATTAAAATCCAAATTATGCAGTAGATGTTTTGTTTTTAATGCATTGTATGATATAATAAAAAGTTAAAATCCTCTTCTAGTTTAGAATGGTTATATTTGACAAGAAAGCAGGTTTTCTTCAGCATTGTGAAAAACATTCTGAGCTTGTTAGAAAGACGCTCCAGAGTAACAGACTTTAAAGGGCGCTACTGGTTGCTTTGGTAAGTCTTCTGTAGGGCGTCAGTCATGCTGTTTCATAACAGCTGTGAAGAGTACAAAAACAGTCATTTGTAATACCCCTCTGGGCTGCTGCTTCTGTGGCAGGTGAGGCAGTGGGGAGTGCAGTAGACCTGAGGTTCCCAGCCTATTACAGCTCACGGCCCACAGGTTGAAAACCACTGCAGTAGACGGTCTGCTTAGACTTTTGATTTTAGATGGTGGTTTGCAATATTCCAGATTCAAATTAAGTCACGCTGGGATTGGGATTGGATAGTCTTTCGGTGGCAGGTGTTTTTAGGTCTGCTGTTATCGACTTATTTTCTGAATACAATGGCAGCCTGGCACTCCATTATTAACTCATCTTTGTGAAAAAGGTTAAATTAAACTGTCTTGGCAGCATTTTGGTTTTGAAAATGTGGCTTTGAACAGTCTCCAAGAAGAAAAGAACGATTACAAACAAGGTAATTGGTGCAGTTAGCAGGTAGTTCAGATCTCAGCGTCATTCCTTGAAAGAAGCCACCGTATTGCCTTCAACTAGGCTGGGTGTGTTTACCATGCTCCCACTGGCCTTTGCGCTAAGTGCCTCCTGTTCTTGGTGTTATTCCCCTTGGATTTCTGTTTCATTGTTAACTGTCAAAGTGCACCCCGCATGTCGAACTCCACCTCCACTGAACATGATAAAATTAACCTTTACCAAGTCACATTAAGTATTGCCAGCTAGCTCTGTAATCCTTTGACACGGGCGTCAGACCTTTTCAGAAGAAAAATAATCTCAGCTCCTGAGATGGAAATCGAAACTAACATCTTTAAATCGCATTTGATTATTCTCCAACTGGCATCCTGGCCAGGGTGTATCCTGGCTTGTGCCTGTTCCTTGCCAGGATAGGCTCAGCTCCCCCGTGATCCTGAATTGGATGAAGCAGTTGGCAAATGGATGGATGATTACGGGTGATTATGATCCACAGACTAAGGTTAAGGCTATGAGATCACGTACCGAATAACAATTGGAACTTCTAACCTGGAGCCTTTATAAGCAAAAACAAACCAGCTTTGGACGGTGTTTTTTCACAAGGTGCAAACAGCTTTAAAAACGAACTCAAAGCATATGTTATTTAAATAAAAAATAAAACCAGCTGTGTTCATGTTCCACTGCACTTTATCTCAGTGAGATAGTACAGACTGAGCCAGATGACAAGCAGGAACCCCCCAAGACTGACACATTTCTTCTCACTGCAAGAATGAGTTTAATTGCACTCTGTTTTACAAACACAGGCCAGTCATGAGTCCCTTACCACTGCTTCCGTCGTGTTTGCAGATGTTTCTCACAAAGGAGGAAATGCTGTACTTTCGCAAGTGCTGCTCGCCTGTGTCGGGTTTTGTTTTCTCCAGTCCAGTCCATCTGTATCCAATTGAAAATACAGATTTCAGATTTCCCGCTGCATGTGTTCAGCTGTGTGGTGCACACACATGGAATCATAGGCAAACTGAAGAGTCTGCACAAATCCTTGCTGCTGAAACCCCAGGAAATCAGAACTCCAAATAAAAGAGGCTTCAATCTATTGTTTCAGTCTCTGGTGGTCTCGCCATTCATACATATGAGAAATGAGAATCAGTCCCAGCTTTTTACCACTGACTTTTCTTTTCCCATTGTAAAGTTTTATGAGTCTGCACTACAGCAGTAAAGTGTGCTTCAGGTATATAAAGTAAGTAGAACAAATTTGTCTTGTAGTGGAATGAATGAGTGCTCAATAAACTCACAGTCAAAGATCCTTTAACAAGTTCTAGGTAACTGCTTGAGAAATTGCAGGGTGCTATGTCTGTAAATGTAGAGTGTGCATCTTTCTTGCATATATGTATATGGTAGTGCTAGTGTGAATACTCATTTATTTTAAGGTGGTAAGCAAATATGGCAAATGTTTGAGATAACAAATCTGTGCATCTAGAAGTATTCTTTGTAATCGAACACTCAAAAACATCTTTGATTGTCACTTGACAAGAAAATTCACCTTTTGAAGTAGAGATTACACATTTGGGTTGATTATATGTAATAGAACCAGTTTCGAGAACTGAGTTGAAAGGAAACACATTTTATCGCTGTTATCTCCGCGTACATTTGTTAATGCGTAGATTGTGCTTTGAACATCAGAAGCACTGCCAGAAATAAACTTTTCATTTAAGAAGCTTTGAAATTCCAGATGCTGTTCTTTGCTGCAGCTATCATGCAAGTAGCTCTTATTTAGTTCATTCATGTAGTCAATCAGACAGCCAGAAGGGCAGCATCATGCCCCTGTGAATGATGTCAGGAAAGGAGGCTGCAGCGTAGCTCTTTCCAAAGGAGACCGTATTAAAACGACAGATGGCAATCAGAGTAGTTTGGTCCAAACACTATAATGCCTCCTCTGAAGGCAAAGGGAATGGATTGCTCTGCTGTGTTTTACATTTCAAATTTCCAGTCCCATTAACTTTATTCTCACACACAACACAATGCTGCTAAAAGGGTCTTAACTATTGCCAAACAAAGTGTTTTCAGCTGCTATACATCCTGCTTCTGTCAGCTTGGCTGCTGTGCTCTCAAATGCAGTGGATTGAGCACTCATGGGAGAAATTATTTTTGTTTCATAATGGAATTAAATGTAAGCATCTGCAAATACAAGTAACCCTGTTAATTCTTAACACTGTTAATTTGGCGTGAGATCACTTGTTTACAAGAGCAAAACTAGATTGCATACTTAGTTTAAAATGTCTAAAAAAATCGATGATGAAAAAGCCAGGGTGTTATTTCAATCTTTTAATATTTATGTGTCGTACTCTCCACTGCTGGATTCCTGGAAAGCACACAAGAATCACCACGGTAACTGGTGAAGCCTCAGCAGGATCTGTCAATCGGCCGGTTGCCGTGACCACACGCTCTGGAAGGAGATCTGTTCCACTTGTGTGCGATTAGTCGACACAATAGTACTAATAGTAATAGCAATCAATAGTCCGAATGAGACACAAAAGGTATATTTAGGATCAATCTTAGCATTACTGTGGGCTGTTTGCATTTCTGACCCTGCTTTGCTTTGACCTTGCCATTGTATTCTTCTTGTACTTTGTTCCATGGATCTTTCAGTTATAAACTTGCTTATTCCTCGACTACATTTCTGGGACATCCCATGGGCTGTGCTTTATCTGCCTGCTTGCTCACTACTCCAGTTTGCCTGCACTTGGATTCTTTTAACTGCCCTGCAATGCTGCATCCACTCGGGTTCAAGCAGCACTGTTACAATGTGCTGATGAAGACTGTGATTACGTTTTTTTAGAAGTTCTCGCTACCTGGGAAATAAAATCGTATTAATACAAATTAACATGGTTTGACCATATCCGTGTCATATATAAAAAATTAAAAGCAACTTGAACATAGAGTAGATTTATATTTCCTTTTAAGAGATGCAAAACAGGCATGTATTAAAGGGGAAATGCAGTCCCAGTTTCCAAGACCGGTTATTAAATCTCAGTAACAAATTAAATTAATTGACGATATCACAAAATATGACAGATTCTGAATTAAGCACAAAATTGTGAACGTACTGGATAATGAAAGTACTGGATAGTTGCCATGTTGTTGAAAACCCTTGGTCTTGCCACAGGTGAGAGCAAGAGTTCAGATGAATTGTGACTTGAAGTGGCCCTTCCTGCTCACTAGTCACTGTAATGACTAATGGAATGTGATGTACGAGCGAATACGTGCAGGATGTGCAGCAGACATTTCACCGCAGAAATGCTCCGACGTGATCTGCTTGCAGAGTTAACAAGTAAGTAGCATTTGTCGGCAAAACCGTCTCTAAGTCAAGAGCAGTATTTCTATTGGATTGAAAGAGATGTATTCACAAGCCTGCTTGTCTACAATGTAACAAGGCTGCTTAACATCATTGGACGTCTTGTTGCCTCGTTCTGAATTGCAGAATTAGAGTTAAAAATAATTCTACCTTAACATTTACGCAGCAGTATGGTAGTAATTAAAAAAGTGGCCTACGGAACAAAAACATTCATAGGAAAATGAAACCCAATTCCTTTCTTGTGCTTTAGAAAGGCAATGTTGGAAGTACATCAAAGGTTCTGTAGAAAAACAAACTGCAAGCAAATAAATAGTCTTGAATTCTGATTAACCACTGTCAGCTCACCACAAGCACAAGCAAGTTTTTAAACAGAAGTTCTGGAGGAATAAAAAAATAAAACCCCATGAAATAGAATAAATGGTAAGTTCATTTATAGTTAATTAAGAAATCGACATACTAATCAAGATCCTTGCTTCAGATAAGAAAACAGCTGTATAACAGATCTGCAGCTTCAAGCTGCCCAATCAAACCAACCAACCAAATCAACCTGTATTTCTTTATAATTCACTTCAGATGCTGCTGCTAAATCACTTTGTGCATATGTTTTACTTGTGTTCAGTTAGTAAAATAGCTAGGTTGTCTAGGTATTAGGGGCAACAAGACTGTTGGAGTGTAAAGACATTTGAGAGTTTTTAGGGATATACTGTATGCTGTAAATACACTGTCAGCAAAGCTCAGTGAGGTTTCACCTACAAACTGTAATACCTGTGTGAATGTAGGCTCATACTCCCATGTTGCTACAGCAACCAGCTGCGTCTATTCACAGGCTTACTCATCTACCGGTGCCGTGAGAATGCGGTATGGGCATTTATGAGTACCAACTGCCCCTAACTAATAGGAACTTGCCTCGTTAGCTTCACGTATTTAAGTCCTGCTTCAAGTTTAGTCCCATTCTCAGTCACTGGGTTTGCTTTCCTCGAGTCTCTCGCATTTCCTAGCTGTGCTTGGCTGTTACCCTTATCTCGAGCTTGACTCCTTGCCGAGTTTCATTGGGCTCTGACCCTCGCTTGTACTCGCGATCTTGGGGGAGACCCTGCTTTCTCCTTCGACTTCATCTCCTGGATTTGCCCTTTTCACGGACTGAGCTTCAGCAAGCCTCTGCTCTTAGTGCGGAGCGCTCGGTTCCGCCTTCGTCTGTCAGCTTGCCGTCTCCTGCTGTTCCACCGCCGCCCTCTCCAGGCCAGTGCGTGTCATTACACAAACCCTTGAGAGTGCTGTGCACTAGTGATGCGCGGCTTGACTCACACCTGCGGTGGTGGTGGGGGGGGGGGGGTTTACCCGCGGGTCGGGCGGGCTCGCGTTAAAAAAAAAAGATTTTAGATCGGTCGGGCGGGTGCGGGTTCATTTCTCACAACAGCGGGAGGGGGAGGGTCAAATAGAAGCCGAGCTGCACACTGTACACTACTGTGCTATTGCATTTGGTTTTCAGTTGACTTGTGACATTCACAGCAAAAAAAAATATTTGCCTTATTTGTGGACTAAATAAGGACATAATTAGTCGATGGATGGAACTTGATAGTTTATTCTATTAAGAATGTCTGTGATCTAAAAAATACTGTGACCTCTTCTTTCACTGGGCCAGCAGGAGGATATGATTGTCCGGGAGTCCATATCCCTTTTTACACTTTCTTCCATGCTCTGTTTACCATACTCGAATGTTGAGCTGGTAGGAAGCAGGGCAGTGTATCACTGTCTTATTTCACTGTTTGCAATGTAACAGTGACGTGAAAGTGTCACATAAATCCTTACTGCAAATATACTTCACTGGGGGAAAATGACCATGATCTGGTGTAGTGAACAGCACCCCTCTTATTCATTTCCTTAACGCCATTAAATAGATGCGTCTTCACTGGCTGAGGAGCAACAGCATGTGATTAAAATGTAATGTCCATAACTGCTGTGAAGAAACTGCAGCAACTATAAACTGTCCCCCCTTTTGCATTTTTACAACTGATTTTGCTTTCTTCAGTGATATTGCATATAGCAGGAGATGGACCATGACTCCAATAGCAATCTCATCATCTCTTTGGCCTTCTGTGCTTTTGTATTGCTCTGTTGGCTGCTTTTCTACAATGAATTAGCTGGCAAAGTCATAAAGCGACTGGTTCATACATATCATATATTTTCATTGTGTGGGCATTCAGATGTTTATTGATATTCCCCCTTTTCCTCTGGGATAATGCTGAGGCTGAATTAGCATGAAATCTAGGTAAGGCAGATCATCTGATGACTAGACTTAAAGGTCACACTGCTAGCAGGTCAATTGTTCTACGTGCCAAGACTTGACGATACTTTCATGCTATAATTAATCATATTTATTTTGCCCTTATTTGATCTTCTGATCTCCACGCGCCATAGGTTGGTTTTATTAATGGGCCGTGTATTTTTCAAAGACTACAACACACGTTGCTTAGAACATTTTCCTGTTTGGAAAAATTAAAATGTCAAAGCCTCTTGCAAAACACCCACAATGAAAGAAAAAAAAAATACCATGCAGGAAAGCTGCAAGATGCAGGAGGTCTGTTCAACTTGGAACAAACGACATAAGGAAAATATGATATACTGTATGGACTGGAAATATGCATTTAATATTTTTTTAGCTTTTAAATACGGGAGCGTGACACCTGCAGTGGTCTTCTCAGGAACTGTACTGGTGTCATGTGCCCCCTGGGTGCAGTGAGGAGGGCTGTATGTGTACAGGGCATTGTAGATACTTCTGGAACAAACAGGTGGGCTGCACTTTAACCACACTTGAGCAGCTGAAGAGCATTCAAACTAGTAACCTGTGGGGCAGGGAGCTTAAAACTGAACAAATCCGGTGGGATCGGAAATACCCCAGGCAGCACCAAGAACAAATTTAAAACAAGAAAAGCAGCCACTTCTAATATGCCATGCCAATGCTAGGAGCTTAAGGACTAACACACAAACCTGGGGTTTACATTAACAGGTGACTATAACAGTATAGATATAACTAAGGTGGGCAGCTGCGTCAGCATGTGTAGGTTGCAAAGGAACAAGTAATAGGTTTATTCCACGCTGAAAAAAAGAAGAAAGAGAACACAACGTTTCGGCCGTGGAGCCTTCTTCAGGTGTCAACTGAAGAACCTGACTTCACACCTGAAGAAGGCTCCACGGCCGAAACGTTGTGTTTTCCCTCTTCTTTTTTTCAGTATGGAATAAACCTATTACTTGTTCCTAGATATAACTAAGACATGGATCAGGTAGGGTGATGGGGATGAATATAGAAGTAATGGATAGATTTTTCAGAAAGAGAAACAGGACAGAAAGTGTGGTGAAGTAGGACTATACTTCATAAGCAACCTGACATAGTATGGCAACTTTTGATGTATATTTTAAATCTCTAAAACCTTAATTAGGGTTTATACAGTTAGAAAAGCAGATTGTGAAACAAAGAAGCAGAGCGTACAAGTGGTGAATTAGGATTAGATGGATTCAGTCAGCAGTAGAGGGATGGTCATATTTCAAAACCAATGTCAGAGGCTGAAAACAAATTCATCCCTAAAACAATGAAGTCCCTGTATAGGAAAGAGGTTTCATGGAGAATGGTTTAATGACCTAAATGATTAAATGGAGAAATCAGAAGGAAGAGAAAGCTCTGCATAGTGCATAAAAGGGCACAAGATTCAAAAATAGAAAAAGAGTATGCAGAGCCACAGTACAAGCACAGCTGAAAAAAGATATTAGCATCTTTACCAAAAGAGACAATAAATAAATAACAATATTGCAACAGTGGTAAAAATACTACCGTTTTTTTAAACATTCCAAGAGAACTGTAAAAGCTGAAGGAAATTGTTTATGAGGTAATTTAGCTGTATCACCCTGCAACTCACAAGTGTGTGAGACTCATAGGTGTGAGCCTGGACATTACCGGGATGTAATGTCTATGGTTGCTGCTGGAAGTGACTGTTCCAATCAAGAGAAAGCAGAGAAGCAATAAAAAGCACCAGAATTAAAATAAGGGGACGCTATGCTGAAACTCTACAACGAACCAGCAAGACCTCAGTAGGTATACTGTGTTTGCTTTCGGGTGGCATACTGCAAAAAGTATATTATAGCCTTAGGATTAATTCTAAAAGAGCAATAAAAACAACCCCTAGCCTTGAGAGATTGTTCAATACAGCTAAATGTCTTAAGTCTAGAACAAAGGATATTTTAAAGATATTTTATCCAAGTGATTAATATTCTTTGGTTATAGAATATAAGGTTGTAGGCCGAATGACCTCCTCTTGTGTTGCAGCCTTTCTCATGTTCTTATATATTTAATTTTCTCCCTGGAAAAATGAGAGGGATATGTACTCTCTGCATTGAGAAAAACAGAAATAATATGCTGTAAAAAGATTCTTATCCCTGCTGACTTGATTCCTCAGTCTGGTCAAAATATACAGCACATTCCTGGATAAAAACGTGCCATTTCAGATAAAATCACCTGCTGGATTTTTTATTAAGATTTTATTAAGATTAATCTACGTTTCTGAGACTCCACAGCAGAATCACAGGTATGCAACAGATTAGAGTGAAATGATGGGATTATGGGTTCATCACTAAATAATTGAATTAAACCTTATATGATTAATCCAGTCTGGCCTTTTGTGTGATTTAGGAAACATTCCAAGCTTCAGAGATATTTATAATTCCTGATTAAAACAAAATCTGCCCTAGTGGACACTACTAGAGGTGACACGGTGTGTTTTAATGGGAACTCTGCTCAATGCCTCAAGCTTTCTCCAAAACCAATTTACTGTAGCAGCAGCAGGTGACCCTTGACTGGTGAAGTCAGTGAACTCTGTTTGAGATGTGATTTCAAAGACACGCGAGACAGATTTCAGCAAAAAAAAAAATGTATTATTTATTATTGTGCCCCATGCCTTAAACAACACCCAAACATAAATCAAGGAGGGCCTTTGATCCTTTCTGTTGGAGATCTGACCAATTAAAACATCAAAACATATCACAGCTAATGTGTCTGATGTATACTTCGTGCTTTTAACACTTATACAACTGGATAGGGGAGCCCCTCTTTAAAACTTCATCCATCAGGTGGAGTGGAGTTTTTTCACCCACAGTTTCCATAAAACCCACCTCGCAATTAAATGTGAATCATTTTATAGTGCTATTATGCATGGTGTGAACCAAACATGAAACGGCAATGAAGAAACTGAAAGAAAGATTTATCTAGTGCAAGTGTAATATTACAAAAAAATGTTATGTTTTTTAAAAGAAGACTTAAGGTACTTTTAAAAACAGATTTGACCACATTTAAATTTCTCTGCTTCTTCGCAGGCAACGAAAGCACACAAACATCTGCCCGAAACGAACTGAACAAGAAGCAGGCATGCGATAAGAGTGTTTTGGAGACGCATGGACTCCGAGTTAAATAGACTGTTTTGGGACAAGGATGAGAAGAGATCTGATAGGAAAGGTAATTGAGCTATTAAGTGCAATGGTTTTAATTTATTTTCTTTAAGCTCTGAATTACATAGTAGAACATCGCTTCAATAAATACCTGACATCTACTACTTCCATTGCCCGCTGTCTTTTAATTAGAGCTAAGAAAAAATCCTGACCATTCAGAGACATTCACGGGCTTTTGCAACATTGAGGTAACACACTGTGCCAGGAAATGAAACATGGTTCTTCCTGTTTAATTGTTACTTTTTCTTGCTAAAAAAATTATAATATTTTATAAAATGCAGTCCTTAAAACAATAAACAGATGTTCCAGTTTTTTTGTTCTGATTTTGTTCTGATTAAATAATGTTTTCCAGTGCATAATTGTTTTCTACAGTAAACAGTATAAAAGCATTTAAATTGCTCCCAGTTTGTTGCTGTACTCTGCATGAAATCAAATTGATGACTCAGAGAACAATATTGATGTTTTTCTGTTCAAATTATACAAACAACACATGCTCTGTTTTGAACAAGGTTTGAATATGCAGTTCCTTAGACTCTTAAAAGCTGTTTCGTGGAGTAATGTTGAAATAAGATTTACAGAAAAAAATAAATGGTTTTACGAGTTAAATTTTAAGACAAAGCAGTCCAGTTATCTACAGAGTTAATACTATAGAAACAAGAATATTCTCACAGCCAGCACTAACAGATGAAGATATGTTTATCACCTCACAGGTGTTTTCTTTGGTGTCAATCTCAAATACAGTGCCCTCCAGATTTATTCATATTCTGTGATCACAAACATCATAACAGACTGAGTTCTGGACTAGATAATATTTCCTGCTTCAAAGAATTAAAAAAACTTAATACCATAATCTTAATACCATTTGCCTGCAGTCTCTGATGTTTTTTTGTTTCTATTTCATCTATCATTCATGTGGTTAGGAATAAATCTGCGGGGCACATTATTTGCATTTGTCTTATGTATGTGGACAGACAGATATGACTGCAATGCCTGGACTCTCTTTCAGTCTTTGTACTGCACAGGCAGTGTGAGCTAGTGTGAGCTAGGGCACCCTCTCCATAAATATGATCCTCTTTCTTGGCAGACCAACACTGGCCCAGATAAGCAGGAACTGAAAACCCTGATAAATCAGCTAGAAGTCGCAGTATCTTTGTAGGCCATCAGCTGACATTTAGTGGCCAGATTTGCATTGCATACTGGTGGATGGCGAGATGTCTTACTTTATCACGGTGTGGACACAGAGCAAGCATGAAACCTCTAGAGCCTGAATAGGCCATCCTTGAGAGATTTCTACAAATGCATTCCATTAAAAAGATTTCTGTTAACGGAGTCAATAATGTTTAATGTCATCCACATGACGTGTAAGAATAAACCAATATCCTTTAATGTTTGAGTCAAAGATTACCAGGAGGGAAAAAAATATTCATTTCAGGGCTTTTGAGGTGAGCACCTACGGGCTAAAGCACACTCCAATACTTTAGGGTCAATTTACAAAGGGTTACAATGAGACATGACATTTCTGACACGTATGAACATCGCTGTCTACACAGTGGAAACAACTCCATGCTGACCAAACCAGGGAAGATCCATAGAGATGCTTGTGTCGTGGCAGCACACACGATCTTACACTATATCTCCACATTCATGTGGTGGCTGTGTAGTTTTCACACCATGGCAGGTCCCCCTGTAGCCCTGGAAACATCCTGTTTCTCCTTTCATCAAAAATGTGAAAAGAAAAACAAAGAAATTAAAGAATTTCTGTGTCAAAAAACTTTCTACCCTCATAGTGAGATGGAGATTTTGAAATTGATAAATGGAATGTGCAGGTGTTTGCTCAAGATGAACTAATTTTTCACACAATAACTAAGAGTATAATGCCTTATTCCTCACTTTGGATTATGATTCTGAAAGGAAATACATTGACCTAATGTGGGTGAATAATTGTGTTTAGTTTATGGCACAGAAGCCGTGTTTCTGTTTCAGTGGATGCATGACATCATTTCCCCTCCAAGGCTGCTCACTGTCTGTGCAGCTGAGAGCACTGGCTAATAAAATCAGACCATTAAGTAACCCTCTAAGCACTTGCCCTGGTGTCCCCACAGGACGACTGTCTGCAAAGCACCTTGTGTTTAACTTGAGCTGACAAGAGACGTGATTCTGGGCCTGGTGCCCAGTAGGCACTTGCATCTCTCTCCTAACAAGCTGTTTGTACTCTTGATGATACATGCTGTTATTACTGCTGGGTAAAGAGGAAAAAAAACAGCTTTCGTTATTTTATCATCATGGGCAATCAGAGAAGACGGTCTTTGAAGAAGCTGATATCCACTTGCTAATGTGAAGTGAATCACCTGATTGTCTTTGGAAGAGGAGGGTCTCAACATGTGAACGGAAGAAATTTTAAAAGTCCTGGGAACAACTTGGCATTCTTATTTGTTTATTTGTTAAACTCTGATGATACTACTCACTCCTTACTAGAGTTTTTAAGTTTTACGAAATGACTGCAACCGGCAGCTATGCTTTTAGTCTGAAGATTTTTGCTTTTATTTTCTTATGTTAAATGTGGTAGGAATAACAAAACCCAATAATTAATTGATTAATTAAAGGATTAATGAGTGTTTTAGTAAGTTAAAATTTGGCTTAACTAACTTGGCTGAGGGCTAACCTCCTGGCAAAAGGATGAGGTGGCTAGGACCTCCAAAAAGAACCAAGTGACCCCCCAAGTCACGAAGACACAATAAGGGAAAGTATAGAGAAGGTGAGAGACATGTTCTGCTACTCTGCAAAGCTGGAAGACTGCTTGTTTAAGGGTATCAGTATAGGGTTATGTAAACGAGGTAGGGCTCAGATGACCAGTGGCCGAGTTGCTTAATGAGGTAGTTAGGAAGATAAGATAAGATCACTTTATTGGACATATACAATTTCTTGCATTAGGAATTTGTCTTTTTGCATACCCCAGCTTGCTCTCCATGAGACACACAGACAGAGAGAGAAGCTTGGGGTCAGAGCGCAGGGTCAGCCATTGTACAGCACCCCTGGAGCAGTTGGGGTGAAGGGCCTTGCTCAGGGGCCCAACGGAGTAGGATTCCTCCACCAGGCACAGGATTTGAACCAGCAACCTTCCAGCCACAGGCGCAGATCCTTAGCCACAGTGGCACCACTCTGCCCAAAAAGCCGATGCTTTCCCTGTTGGGGAATCGAACCCTGGTCTCCTGCGTGACAGGCAGGGATACTCACCACCATACTAACGAGGAGCTGTGAGGACTATAGTGTTGCAGACGACATCAGCAGGATATCTTCGACGTCGTGTTCGCGGATGAGCAATTTAAGGTGCATGTCAGGATGGACATAACTTACTTGCATTATTTTTCATGAATCAGAGATGCCGAGTAATGCCAAAACCACATCCTCCCAGGTATGCATGATCATTCCTGCCCATGTCAGTGCAGGAAGCACATCATGCTGACCATGGACACAGTTTAACCCAGGCCAGGCCAGACGGAGAAACTGAGCGTGCAAAATGCACATTGGAAACAAATTCTCAGACACCCAGATCTCTGACATTCATAATAACAGGGCGGAATCTCTTCTAATCAGAGCCCTCATGTCCACGCCGTCACAACTATTTGTGGTCATGTGGACTGTAAGGAATGCCAGTTCTGACAGGCAGGTTAACGAGGTGCGTTGCCCAGTTACTTTTCTCACGGAAATTTTATGCTATTTTTTTATTTGTAGGGAAAGGGAAGGGGAGAGGATTCCACTGTTGTTTGCAATGTGGTGTGAAGGGAAATACCTGGAAGAAATTTGTTGAGGAGGTTTGCAGTGGTCAATAAGGCATTTTTTATTTAATGGTGATTTCCTCCTGCACTCCACTGTCAACTACGATAATACCTCTTCAAAAGATGAAATCATGCAAATGTTCTATCTTCCATAAAATTTACCTGAATTTAATTTGACCATATGTATTACCTAACGCAGCAGCTGGTCACTTCACCACTATAGAAGAATGTCTAGAATTAACCAGCTGATCTTGGTTGGCCTCTTGTATCTGGGAAGAGATGCTTGGACAGAGCTGAAGTGAAAAACAGTACAGCTACAGTACCATGTCAAGGGGAAGGCTGGAATTGTTCTGCACATGCTCCTCTATTTAGTCAGCAGTTACACTGTGAGGTCAGCTCTCTCACATGACGGGCGTGATGGCAACTTAAACACCTTCTACATTGTATTTTGATTTACTGCTAGAACTGACCAAAAAAAACTAGGAGAACCTGTATTTGTGTTTCATGCAAACTATCATGACCATGTCAAATGCTTCTTAATATTATGTACAGACTAGAATAATAGTTTAACAAAGAAAGTGTGGTGAATTAATTAACATAAATCATCCATATTATCTATAGCTCACCTGCGTTTTTGTGTCCTCCTGGGAAACTAGTTAATCAGAGCGATTTCAGGAAACTGTTTCAGGTTTCAGCTGGAAACTGAAGGCTTCTATTACAGCGCACAAGCAGTTTCTCGGTGTGGCATGACCTTTATTCCACCGTTATGGTCAGATTAAAACTATCATAGTGTAACACAATGATATCTGACATGAGAGACAGCACAGAGGCAGAGCGAAGCCATGGAGGATGTGGTATGACTACAGGGAGACGACGCCAGCAGCACAGATTTCCTGCTCCTTACCTGCAGGCAACATGCCCTGCAAGATCTTCTTTGTGGAGTTGTTGACCTGGAACCAAGGACGAAACGGCGGCAGAATTCAAGAGCCGACCCTTGCTGCCCGTTATGTATATGTGCACAAGCATTTGGGAAATCAAAAGCAGAATGAGGTTGCCCATGTACATGAAACTGTTTTAACTTACTTTACCTGAACTTTAAGAAGTCAAAGGGTATGAATGTGATCAAGACTTATCAAATCATGGTGTTCACAAAGCTGCAGGAAGTATAGTACTGTGCATTGCTCTCTGTGCAGTTCTAAAGAGCTAAACACTCCTAGTAATATTTCTTGTTTTTCTGGGGCTGTTTGCATATTTCTCTGAATAAATGCATGATGGCGCAGAAGGGGGTGCTTCTTACATGGCTCATGCGTAGCCCTGTGTAAATTTAACTTAGTAAAGAGTAAAATGAGATTATCTTTGCACACCGCATCATAATGCAGCCTGAGATTTACCGCATTTCTTTTTGGAAACGGGATATTCTCCACGGTGAGTGGGAGCCGCAGTGAGGGTGGAGTGTGTGTTTGTCAATCGCGCTGCCTTTCTTCAATGAGTGCTTGCAGGCTAACCGCAGATTTCACTGAAGAAAAAAAGTAAGACTTCGGTGTGGTTTGTTCATGGTTCCTTGCTGTCTGATTTTGCTCAAGGTGATTAATTTATTTTTTCTTGTTTGTAATAATCTACTTCCACCACTCTCTTTAATCTAGTACTAGTATCAGTAATCTCAGATGTTAATGTTAATTGTTTTCTCCTTCCCACATAAACAGATCTGGGTGAAAGCATAAAATGACATCGAACAAAATGGATCAACGATCAGTGTTGAAATTTGATTAATCATTAAATCAAACATAAATACTAGGACCAAAAAGACTGAAATTAGACAGAGAGTTGAAACCGTGTGGATAATGAAATACAAAGTGAAGACTTCTTTTTCTTCGTCATTTTCTTAAATGTGTTACTGTGCGGCTTCTGCGCCACAGTCCTCGCCTTGCATCATGACACCTTCAGCTAGCCGGCAGTGACAGAGACAAAGAAAAGAGAGCAGAACTCTGAAAGTAATTTCCTATTTGTCAGAATATCATTACAATAGATTAACTGTTCTTCTCTAAACAGTGGTGTTTCGTGATTTGTACCATCATCATTCCATGATCATCATTACTGAGCACAGCGATTTCCATTATAAATCAGATGACAAATTCATTGCCATATTTGCACTGTGAAGACATGATTTCTCTGCTATATATGAGCACATATATGCGTGGGATGGTAGGGGCTATATATTATGATGTTTTCCTATAATAGATGGTAAATAACAGTGCATCTCCAAGGGCACAAATCAGACAAAAACAGCTACTGTACACACAGAAGGCCTGCTCTTGTGCTGCTTGACTGGTGCTTCTCTCAGTGGTGTCTGTACTAGAAACTGCACGTAGTACATTCATTACCTTGTTTACGGTTTCTGACCCAGTTAAAACGCTAACATTCCTGAAGAGCTTTTAGCTGCGTCTTCGAATTTTTTTCTGCCTGTTTGAAAGGAAGCTGCAAAATAATTAGATGTGATGTTTTCAGATCTTCTTCTTCCCTGCAGTGCTCCTGCTCTGGGACTCAGTAGAGGCTCTTGGCAGGACGTCTGTGCCCCCCTGACTGGTTAAGTGTTTTAATTATTGGATGCTTGACTTTGTGTCTACTCTAAGGGCACTCGCTGGGTGCCAGTACACTCCACCGCCAGCAAAACTAATTGTCAGAGTCTGTCAGCATCATGTGTCTTTAAATTAGGGTGATTACTAGAGACTCTGAACTTTATAATAGAGATGAAGATAGAAAATGAAGTCCAGGGTACCAACCTGAGTCCACACTGGTGTGGCTCTTCCTGTGACAGCATTCTTCCCAGACAGGAGTGGGAGGGGAGGTGGGCTTGACAGACACATGGGGGGGTCGAGGTCTTGTGATTAAGTGGTGGCCAATATATCATTTGGTGACCACTTATGCACTCTCTGGGATTTTTAGAAAGAAAGGAAATCACTAGAGCACACAGACAAACATTCTGAATGTAAACAAAGGCATATATATTTTGATGAGGCCAGTAGTTTCAGCGGGTTCCCAGGACGTTTTGAAAGACAAGCAGGGCTCCTTCATTCCAGACACAGCTCACAGATCAGAGAGGAAATAAAGACATTCAAAACAATTGCTGGTGAGCAGTGTTGAAGTTTCTGTCTATCAGTATTGCTACTCCAGTAATAAGCCTGCATTGAACCCCCCCACACACACACACACACACAAATGATGTGAGGGGCGCATTCTGGAGGAAATTGGAATCCACATGCTCCCACCACTAATTGTAATTAGTTTAATTAGAACTAATCTAGGGGATCATCTATATGGAAATCTAGTCTGCATGTAGTCAGGAAAGGTATGCCTCACTTAATTAACTTCTTAGAGTTCCTAGAGCCGGCACAAGGCTTTTCATAAGATCTCATGAAATATTTGTTCTCAAAATACAGATAATTGGAACTTAAGAAAAAATGTGTGTGCTACGTTAAGACCGGCTGCCGCGGTCGGACTGACTGGCTGAGATCTACGCGGGCTTCTCCGTGAGACTTCTAGAGGCTGGAGGGTGAGAGGAGTGAAGCCGGCAGGAGCTGCTGGGCTGGAAAGATGGGAGGATGTTGGGCAGGGGTTCCTGGTGCTTTAAGGCTGGGAGGGAGAGGCTGGGGTGTTGAGGCTGTGGGGAGAGGCTGGAATGTCGAGGCTGGGAGGGAGAGTCTGCAATGTCGAGGCTGGGAGGGAGAGGCTGGCGTGTTGAGGCTGGGAGGGAGAGGCTGGCGTGTTCAGGCTGCAGGGAGAGGCTGGGGAGCACGCAGTTCTCAACTGGAGGCTTGACTGTCTAAAAAGACACTACTCTTCCTAGTGCATGTCATTGATGAAGATTCTGGCATGATTAGCTAATCAAGGTCTTAGGTGATAACAAAAAGGAATGTGAGTTAATTCCTGGAACTTCCATAAGAGGTATAACTAAGTTATGTAAGGAGTCTGATCAGAGAGATTTCAGTTACAAGTTCACACTTCAGACACACTTCAGAGCTGTTGTTATTGGGCTAAACGTTGGGCTAACTGTTATTGGGCTGTTATTGCTGTTATTGGGCTCACTAACTGCTAAACGTTGTCTGCCTGAAAGACATTCATCTCCTTCATGAAAGTACAAGGGATTCAGGACAGTAGGACTGCTGAACAGAGAATCGCACCCTTGGAAAGATAAGAAAGATGCTATCTTTCCATTTAAAGACATAAGACAAGAGTCTACTTTTGCATTTTTATATTTCCAAAAACCCTATTTATTAGGCTTCGTGGTCTCTAAAACTAACTCTTAAAATAAAAAATCAAAATTAAAAATGCGTTTTGCTCTATCTGCTCTCTTACCACTATTTATAATAATCTGCGCTATTGAAAACCATTTATAAATACACATGCAAAATATAAGCGATGGACTCAAAGATACTGGGTGCAGGTTTTGTTGTAACCAACAGCCATTTTCAATTGTTTGAAGAAATGATGCTCACACAAAACTCTGCATTTGCTCCAAAATGTCATAATTTTGTTTCTGCAAATTAAATGAGAAGAAAAACACCGTCAGCTGATGTTTCACAGGATGAAAATAAATCCTTTGATTTATCTGAAATCTGAAACTGATGTGTGCTTTTAGTGTTAAATTGGACGTGCAGTGGTGTTTGTTTTGTGCCACATTTTGTGCCCCAGTTAAAGTTGACACAAGTATTACTGAGAAAAAAGGATTAAATGACAACAGAGAGCTGGAACAGTGCATTGGCTGCATAACCTTGCAGAAAGAGCATAACTGTCTCATCGAACAGAGATTACAGAACACAATTGCAATCCCAGCAGTGAAAAGTATGCATGGCAATGTGTGCTGATAAGGGGCTGTCACCACTGTAATCTACTTCCAGCTCAAGAGAAGCGATTCTAAAAGAAATACAAAAGAAAGCAGCAGCCCACATTCAGCTGTCACATCTTACAGCTTCACTAGGCTGACTTATTTTAAACGTAAATCAATACATCTAAAATTAATGGAGTGCGCAGCCACTAGGAATAACTCTCTGTCAAAACAACTTTTCTCAAAAAGCCTGGCATTTCCTGGGGTGTGAGAGGGATAAAGGAGTTTCCAAACATCCACCCAAACATGTAAGCTACCAGGGGTATAAAGTTTTGACTCCACTCCAAAACTGAGTGATGATCTGCACCAACAGCAGTTACTGTAGCAAAACCCCTGAAAAAGAGAACAGACTTTTCTCTTCTCTCGAGGTTTTTCTTTCACTTAAAAACATCTTCTTGAAATCCATGATTCTTCGCTTTTTTGCTTTTGATTTCAAAGACCCAGGCTGGCATAATGGCAATACAATCAGAACTGCTGCCTAACAGCTCTGGGGTCCTGTGTTCAATTTTTGGGGTGCCTTCTGTGTTGCCTGCCTCCTTGCGTCTCTGTGGGTTTGCTCCAGGTGGAGTCTGGAGTCCCACCCACTTCCCACAGTATGGTGTCATTGCTAGTCTGGTGCAGTGGTACCTCTGAATGGTCACTGTGCACCCGCGTGTGTGCCCTGTGAGGCAGTGATGTCCTGCGATGTCCTGTCCAGGATGCAGTCCTGCCTCTCGGCCTGTGCTTGCAGGACGCCCATACCAGGAATAAGCAGTGTCCTAAGGGATGGAAACTGTGAAACTCGGAGTTGCTTTAATATTATGCCCACTGCATTGTGAAATAGATATTTTTTTAACTTTCATTTCACTTTAAATAAAATGTCACATAATTTATAATCTTTTCTCAGCTGGAGGACCTTTGCACTGTTTATGCTTATGACAGATGGACTTCATTTTTCTTAGAACAAGCCAAGTCCTTCGAGGCCTTTATTCTCATTCATATTGTAAAGATGGCATTATGCAGTGTATTAACCTAATTAAATGAACATGGGGACACTGATAGCACTAGAGGTTTTGCTCTATAAAATGCAGATCTGCACTTACAATAGGCTCATTTCAATCACAATGATGAAGGATCAGGGAAATCCAGAGGAAAGAAGGTCCAGAGACAGGCATATTTCAAAGCAGACAGGCAAGGAATAACTGAAAATGAGATTATGAAGTCTGACTTAAGTTACAAAGACCAACATATCAATCAATGCTGTTTCTGAATCATCTGCTTATTAAAATGTATTTTATGAGTATTTGAAGCCTATAACCTTGTGAGATGGTCACAGTTTTAGCTATTTTTTTGTCTTTCTATTATTAAATCTGTCTACATGCTTTCAAAAGTAAACAAGTACCATCTCCCACACGACGGTGTAAAGTGTGTATCAGAAGGTGAATATTATAAATTGCTCTTTGGTGCCAGTGGAATCTGAAACTCGCTATGTAATGTGTTGGTTCCCGCACTGTGTATTTTGGATATACTGTATATACAGTAGATGGCTGGAATTTAGGAACTTATACCTTTTGCTTCATCAACCTTTATAGGACGTTCAGGATCCAATCATGTTCAAATGAACGAGTTCTAAACCAGACCTCTTTTTAACATCTTCATTAGTATAATGATATCAAACGGAAAAAAGACCGATAATCCACTGCGTGACCTGGATTGTAAATGCAGTGAAGCCCTTCTGAGCGTCCAGGCCTTTGGGTTTCTTTCAGACAGTACAGACGTCTCTGGGTATCTGTGTACTGGGCCTGTAGCGACATCCTTTTAGCCCCTGCTGCTCACACGTCAATCCCATAGTGTCAATTAATGAGGTTCAAAGGTCCACAGTGAAGATGTGAAGGTAACTGTGCCTGCGAATAGCAGTCTTTCCATGCTCGGTTCAGATCATCTAAAATGTTTTGCTTTAATTTCCAACATGCTTGGTCAATAAAAGCTGCAGAACAGATACATCAGTAGAAGAGAATGCTAAAACATACCTTTTGACATAAGATATAATAATAGCACATAATAAAAATGTTTTAAAAAGCATGAAGTTTCAGCTTCGTAAGCACAGCCATTATTATTCATGAGCATATAGTCCTATTATTGACAAGTCTTTTAATTACTTAAAAAGGAAATACAGACTATGTTGCTACATACTGAGAGGGGGCAGCTGTCTTTAAAATGTTTGTAATAATTAGTGCCCCTATTGTCCATGAGGAACCAGTATGTTATTTTCTTCCCCTAGTTCAGTGATAACTAGCTAAGATATCAGCCTGATAGACAAGTCTGTGTCATGTACAGTATCAGGCTGCATCGTTTCAGAGGATGACCAGCTTCTCACATGACCATGTGATATATTTCAGAAAGGCAGACAACATGAACGGAGCATGGAAAGATGACAGGAGAAGAGGAGCTGGAGTAGTCAGGAGTGAGTGAGTGAGTGAGATCCTACAACACATCCTCAGCTCTGGAGTCCTCTTTGATGAATTAAAGCCTATTAGTTATTTGAGTATGGAAAGGACTTGTGGAATATTTGTCTTTTGTAAATTTGTTAGGCAGAGCTTGTCTGCTTTTTCAGCATTGCCTTGGAGTGCAGGTCAGTGCCTCCTGTGCAAGATTACTTAGTTTCCAAAAGCAGCCCTGTTTACACTTAAGAAGATGGATCTCCCCTTCTGGATATATGAAGGCAGTCAAAGACAGGGTTCTAGTGGAAAGAGATTGGATGTACTGTGATGGAGTCTCAGAGCACACTCCTTTTGTAAATACTTTGTAAACAGTAGTTTGTGACTTGCGTGTCTATGTCTGTTTTATAAAAAATGTTTGCCTTTTAAGTTATCACCTGTTAATTCCTCCTCCACCAGATTGTCATGGAAGATTAAAGCAGCCACATGTCAGAACTGAATTATTTTTAAAGATTGAACTATTCTCTAACTACTCTCTTGTCTTTTGTCAAACACACCCCCCCTTGTCGATTTACAATATTGCTGATTTCTGCCAGTGAGGGGTGCTCTTGACAATGTGCCACAATCTGACATGTTGTTTCATGGTAAGAACAATACCTTTCTCATGACCCTTTTTTGAACTGGAGTACAGTTCTATACCATTCTCAGTTTCTACTTCAATGAGAGGTTTGGAGTGAATGGTATCATTTGTGAATTGCCTGCTGGTTTACTTGAACCTGAACCTCAGATACGTGCCTGCCGACAATCTGTTTCACAGCTCTGAGCTGACCAACTTCAATAAAGTAACTTGCTGTGTGCCCTGTCTCTAGCAGATCGGAAGGCGTAATTTCACCAAATGATTAAACCTTTTCTGGAAAGACATAATTTGTGCTCTTTGTGTGCATGCCACAATAGATTATGCTATTACAGTAATTGCCCAATCTCATTTCACCAAATGGATTTCTTAATGGAAGGAATTGATCCCTCCTTTGCCCTTCAGGTACTATGGCTTTTTACCGTTTGTATTTTCTATTTGATAAGCCAAGTCTGCAGATACTAAACCACTCCATTATAAACCAATCCAGGACATGCTTTAATCCACCATTTCGCCCTAGTTTCTGACAAAAGAGTATCAGGCAGCCATCATCACCAACTGCACGTCAGACTTCAACAAAGTACGCTGTGTTTTTTTAAATACATCTCATTTAGGCATGCTCTGTGATTTTTCATCTATAGCAGATGATCAGTTGCTGTTCTACATGATGTTAAAACAGTTTTCACCGAAAGAACAGTAGAAAATGCATAAAGAAAAGCTCCTAAAATCCTATTTCTAATAATAGGAGTCTCTGACAAGCTTGTGTCGCTTTGCCTCACACATGGGTACTGTAACTAAGTAACTGCACAGCATCATAAATGAGTAATTTGTAGGTTGTGTGTTTGTTAGTTCATTTCTAGCCTGCTGCATGTACTAATTCACGAGTTGCACTTTATTCACTAATGATCTTTATATGTCCTAGGTGAGATAGCATTTTAAAATCTTTGAAATAACCAGTTTAAGGTTATTAATGCTGATGAAGCATTAAATTCTTAATGATGTTTTGGTGATCAAACCAAACTTATAATGGATTCACCAACACAGCAAACGGCAAGAATTAATTACAATTTTAATTTAAAAAGCCTTTCACCATTGAATGGCTGAGCAACTGTAAGTCTCTTTTTGGAAGGTGGGCTTGCGCACAATTGTAATAGGAAGCACAATGCTGACTCTTTTATTTAGCTGCTAGTGCTAATTTTAATTTTAATTAGGATTGATCACATTTTGAGTTTGAATAATGTTATTTCTGTTTGTTTTCCTTAAATACCTTCTCCTCGGTACGCTTTAATAATTGAAACAATGATCTATTGTAATGCGTTGTGATTAAAGACTTGTTACAATTGCACAATTGAATAGGATGTGGCTACTACTTATTTATTACAGTAGTAATGTGCTTTGTTCAGTACTAAGGCATGGTACTGGAGTATGTACTAGTACTGAAAGTTTCTTCAAGCGCTACTGCTCCAAGTATGGGACAGGATAGGAGATTTATATTTGAGGACTGGACATTGGATCAATACAACATGGTTTTCAGTTTGTGACCACGGCTGCCGTCAGAATTCGCAAATCACCACAATGACCAAATCACAGCATTGGATGGTGGAACATAATTCCGTATTTCTTCAAATACATAGAAACAATATAATAATCTAATAATAATAATAATAATAATAAAAACTTTTTTTATATAGCGCCTTTAAAGGTGGCTTCTCAAATCGCTTTACAGGATGACAACAATAAATAAAAAGAATACACAAGATATTATATCTTAATACAAGAATATGAATAATATGACAGAGCATTCTTCAAAGTTACAACTTGATGTCAGCTCAGGGCTGTTTATCTGAAAACTGAATTTCCACATTCAGTGATTCATTTATCCATTTTCAGTAACGGCTTAGTCCAATACAGGGTTGCAGTGAGTTGGAGCCTAACTTGACTGAGAGCTGGTGGAAAGGAAGATTTTATATCTCATTTTCTTACTCATTTCTTTACAAATCAGATACCGTAGGTCAACAAACAAGCTGAAGCTGAAGAAGTCTTGTTCTTTGAACCTCTTCTACTGGAGAAATGTTCTGAAGGTGGGCAATACTATTTGTTTCATAGTTGTTAAAGTAAAAATATCATCTTGAGCACTTAACATGCCTTTCCAAGCCAAAAATGTTAAGTTGAAAATGATATTTGTATTATGTAAGCAATACATTGACAGAGTTTCATCTCTGATTTATAAAGGTTATGTGTTTATTTAAGGGGAAATTGGCCAGAGCAGAGATTCATGTTGCTATGCAGTTGCGCAGAGCTGGTTTATTTCTTCCGTGTGGTTGGGATTTAGTGCTTTAGTATTGGTGCTAGACATAAGTATTGATTTTGAAGTGTTAGAATCCCTATAGCTATAAAATATATTCAGGCAAATTTCCACCACATTGTGCTGCTCATGGTTCCAAACAAACATGAAATTGAGGGCAATCTTTGCAATTGTTATAGTTTTATTTTTATTCAGGCAGGAACTTTGACCTTTAGGAAATATATAGTTCGGTTTGAGGAAAATATGTTTTTGGCAATAGTAGTAGTCATGTACTGTACATTCTGCAATTTCCCTCACGGGATCAATAAAGCTATCTATCTATCATCTATCTATACAGAAGTTTTATCTTTCCTTTATTAATAATCGTATAATAATGGAACAAGTAATAGGTTTATTCCATGCTGAAAAGAGAAGAAAGAACAACAACGTTTCAGCTGTGGAATAATGTACACCCATGCACACACACAAGGATTCGCAGATGAAAAATCTGGAGATGGCAAGTTATAGATTCAAATAAGCATAAATGCAAAAGCAAAACCCACTGGTACAGATGACAGTAAACATTCAACAATAAATCCAGCAACTGTTGACTCTCTTAGCTTCAGGCCTTGATTTGAAGAGAGTGGAGAATGTCGAGTGATAAGAAGAAATAATATAAAAGGAAAAAGGAATGCCTGTTTTAAGTTTGTTTGGAATAACAATCAAGATTCACAAGGTTCTCAAAGAAACTAGGGCAGCACTGAGACTTTTGGGTTACCTCTGGGTTTTGGCTGTTGTTAATCATGACTTCTGTAGAATATAAAACTGTTTTTCGTGTTACCGTCTCCAAACATCTAACAGCATCTCAAAAACTTTGCAATTATGCGGAATGTTATCGACATGTTTCTACAGGAGCTTTGAAAGAACGACTAGGGTCACCCACAAAAGTACCTGAGAAACTGTGGAACACATTCAGGCGCAGTTTTCTGTTTGAATGTGTAGCTTCAGTTAGGCTCTTTTTGCTCCTTACACAAACACGAGACTTATGCTAATGATGTAATCAGAATTGCACACATTTAGACAATGCAGGTGTTGCTTAACTGACATTGTCAAAGTCAGAACCTGCACTGCTTTGAAGAAAAGGCTGAATGAGATCCTGGGATCAATTAGCTACTAAAAACTAAATGAGGATGACGGGCCAAATTAACTTTGACTTTCGAACTTTCTGTGTAGTAATTTCATGTATAATAGTTTGTGCTGCATTTTTTAACTTTCCTTTTATTGCATTTATGCAAGGACAATGGTCTATAATACTATGGCTTATTCTTTTTGTTCCTCTTAAATTTGTATTCTTCAGCTTCCCCTACCATGAATGTTCGGTCTCTGAACTACATTCATTGATTAAGCAGCTCCTGTAGTGTCTAACTACACCTATTTCCATTAATTAAAAAATTCTGAAGCCAGCAGCCATTGGGCACGCAACGCTGCTTTTGTAATGTAGCATTTCTCCTTTTTATTAACTAAAGATTTACAGTACACAAGGGATAGACATTCAATATTAACAGGAACTCTTCATGCATTTTTTATGCATGCGTTCATGCACAAAAAAGATTTCTAATTAAATTGACTCGACAAAACATTTATTATGAAATTAAACACCATTTACTAAATTACTTTATCTTAAATCACAGATTAATCAAATCAGCTATTAATCACTGATTTGGCTGTGGTTCCTATGAAAACATTTTTAGGGTGTGAAGCATATGCAATTGTCCATTTTGAATGTTAGCAATTCATACATATAGGAACATTTTAATATTCAAGATTTATGTTCAAAACAGTTTATAACATTTAAATAACATTAAATGCCTTTTTATTTCAGAAGATCAGAGCCATATAGAACGTAGTATAATATTTTATTATAATGTTTTTTTAACTATGACCTTTAAAAAGAATACCTCCTAAGCTCCTAACAGCATTCTCCTGAGAGCTTCAAAAAACATTAATATTCACTATGGCCTTTTACAACAGATATTGTTCTGTCAGGTGAAAATACTCATGTAAATGAATGTTAAAGCTATTTGATTAATCAGTCACTAACTATCTTGAAGGAGTGTTCTGAGTGAAAGGAGGTGTAATTGATATTTCGATCTTGGTTTTACAGCACATTAAGAAGGCTTTAAGATACCAGACTCTACTGCATTTCCCTGTGATTTCATGTTCATGAAAATATGCCTCTTTTACTTCACATTACAATTCAAAACAGGATGAGCATCTCCTCTCACTTAAAGGGATTTTCTCTGGCAGACTTCGGTGAGTGTGGAAACCGCTATTCTAGTGTTTTCTAGTTTGCTAGACTTGGCAAATCCACAATAATTAAGAAATGCATCAGCAAAAAAACAAATAACTGCATCATCCTCCTCTTGAGCAATAACAATGCAGGTATTCTACTTTAGAACGTAGACACAAAAGAGACAAAAGTCTTCATAAACGGGATAACTGAAGAAATGGTGAATAGAAATTGCAAAGTTCAGCCCCCGAATTGTAACATGTGCACCTGATGTTGCTCAATAACTCTATCTCCTTGACTCCTTTGCCATTTCTTTTTTAATTTTTTACCAACATTGTTGTAGGGACACCAATGAAACTGTATGTCCAAACATGTTTAGTAACTACGCAAAGGGTGGTTTAATGAATGAAGAGGAACAAGTAATAGGTTTATTCCATGCTGAAAAAAAGAAGAAAGAGAACACAACGTTTCGGCCGTGGAGCCTTCTTCAGGTGTCCTTCTTCACACCTGAAGAAGGCTCCACGGCCGAAACGTTGTGTTCTCTTTCTTCTTTTTTTCAGCATGGAATAAACCTATTACTTGTTCCTTTGCAGCCTACGCATGCTGATGCAGCTACCCACCTGAACTAATGAATGAAGAGTTTGTTTTGAGTCCATTACTACTGCATGTTAACGCCTGGTTTATTGAATACAACATGTTACACTGTGGAAAACCCGGGACTGAGGTGGACGGGTTTCACAGACGCCTGCTCTTTATTGAGCATGTCTTCGAACTAACAGCGAACAGCAAAACGGCACCTTAGTGCAGTAACGAAGCACAAAAGTGTTGTAAACACAGGAGGACGCTGTGTGCGACATAACACAATACGCAATACGGGCTTTTATAGTGATGTTAGTCTTCGAAGGACTTCAAGGCTTGTAGAACACTTTGTAAGTCTTCGGCCGTGGAGCCTTCTTCAGGTGTGAAGAAGGCCTGAAGAAGGCTCCTTCACACCTGAAGAAGGATCCACAGCCGAAACGTTGTGTTTTCTTTCTTCTCTTTTCAGCCTGGAATAAACCTATTACTTGTTCCATTAAAATTGAACTCTTAGTTAGTATAGTATACAGTATACTAATACATGAAGTAAAGGGTAGTTCACCCTTTTAAAGATTAATCTTTGTTCTCTAGAGAGGCCTAAGCCAAATTTCTCATTTTGTAAATTCTCTTCTTTTAATTACTGCAGACTACAGGGCAATGAATACTACACAGAAGTGTTGTAATAACGCTGAGCGACAGATCACCTGCAGGGATTATTAGCCTTTTCCCCCATACAGCAGAGGGGCAGTCTTGTGTGAGGTGGGCTTATAAATCCTTCTGATGGCAGTGCCACAGTATATTGTGCTCTTCATCACAGGAGGTGACATGTACACATTAGGCATTGACTGCTCAAACACTGGAACGAAACACAACAGACAAAATATTTGGAAAACAGACAAAACTTTCCAATGATCTAGCAATCCTAGGTAAATGCATAAAAAACAAAACCATGACTTAAATAAAAGAGGAAAAGACACCGTATAACAAAGATACAAGAAATCCTCAAGAAAATAAACAGGAACACAATGCAGTAGAAAACTATATATGATAAGTAAAATGATAATAAAGATAAAGATGATGTAGTTATAATTATTCATTAAAAATATTTACAATTTTCAAGAACAATTCTTACAATGTTTTGAAGGGATTGTTGGCTGGTGGGACATTTGGGAAAGTATAAAGAAAAAGTTAAGTACAGTATCTAAATTGAATTGTATATCTACTTTTTAGGCTTCACTTACACACATTAAACTGTACAGTAGCCTCGTGTTCTCCCCTTTCTTCCCTGCAGGGAGTGTTGTTGGTGTGGCGGAGGCAGCAGCTCAAGACAGGTGACGATGCTCACAGCCGTAGAGTAGTAGTTTATTGCCGTGTGTACAGGTACATTGGAATTCTTATCCACGCTGATCTCTCAGGACACACACAGTACAGCAGACGACAGCACACAATGTAGACAGTACATCACAAACATAATAAATAGTAATAACAGGAACAATAGATAGTGTGGTAGGGAGAAAAAAAACCATGGTAGACCATGCAGTAAGTGCAGAGTGCAGATGTGTATTGAGTCCGAGGCATTGAAGTTATTGCCTTTGCATTGCATTGCAGGGGTCTTTAATCTTTAACAGGTGCCTGCTTATCATGGAGAGTGAGTTGAGGCCTAGCGTTTATGACGCATAATGTGACAAAATGAGCGCCTCACGCTATTTATTCAGCATCAAGAAAGTAGTCTTGGAAGTCCAGCTCTGGGGTGGGGTGGGGTGCTGGAATGCTACAGGACTCTGTACAGTACCTACACATAGTAATAATGCATTGTTGATGATAGATCATTTGTGACAAGAAAGGAACATGTAAACAGACTGTCAAGTGCTTGCTCAGAGAAGGTGACTATGACTATTCATGATTGTTTGTGTCACCTTTTCCAGAAGATGTCACACGCCTGCCTTCGAGACAAGAACATAAATTCCTCACCAACAGAGTTTGCTCTTTTTGGATTAGTCATCGTTCTCTTCTAAGTGATGTTGGTTTTGGTTCGTTAATTTGCATAGCAAGGTATAAGTCTGAGTCCCTAACAAGGATCTAACGAGCTACTTGCCAGCTTGAGAAGCTAAGTGTCAAAAGGTTTCACTTCACTGTCAAATAACAGAAGAAAGCCTTTGTAATGCAGTTTGCACATTTTCTGTATTGTGAAAATACATGAAACAGCTCATGAATACGAAATCAGGGTATTGCAGGATACTGTGACAGCTGTTGGTGGTTTATGAGATCCAGAGGCTTAATATTTTTCTACTAGCTGCTCAGAAGGGTGGATGCTAGACTTTTGTGGAAGGCCTACAGAATGACAGGTTGCAGTCACACCCATCTTGCCACTAGAGGACACTATTCAGTCCCTAATTACTCGTAAATAGCCACACCAGGGGTGACTGAATTAATATTGGATAATTGGAAACATTTTAGAATTTTACATGGGTGTAATTAAACTGTGGTAGTTAAGCACGTGGTGCTTAGTGGTGTTTTTATTTAAGTTTTGGTTGGCCTGGAAAGACAAGCAACCAAAGCCTCCAGGACTTCATGTTTTTTTAGTGCGTTTTTTGTGTATGCAGACCATGGTTATGTTGCCCTGGTTAAGGGTTAGTGTTGTCAAAACTTTATATCAAGGGGAGCCTTCTTATTTCTTATTTATAATCTTATTTCTTCCATCCTTTCATTATCAGAAAGGTGTTGAGCCTGGTCAGGGTGGCATATTATATAACAAAAGGGAGCAATATGCAACTGACAGCAAAGACTTGCACCTTTTTGAAAATAGCATCTTGGGCATTAAATTTGCCTGTTTGAGCTCCGTCACTGAGCTCAGACTTTCTGAATGGCTGCTTTAGTAACAGGCCACACAGAGGTCAACTCCCAATTTACGGTCTGTAGTGTACCATGGCACAGAAACAATTTGTACTCTCTGAGAACTGATTTTTTTGTTAGTCTTACTTTAGTAGTGATGTTAATTTAACCCCATGTCAAATGGGTATAATTTTAATATGTTTCAGTTTTTCGGTAAAGTTCTTTTTGAGAAGAGATTGATTATGATTTGTTATAAAAGATTTGTTTAATAATTTAGTGACATAAGAGTTCTCCACAACATAATGAATTGAGCAATATAAGTGCACTCTGGGGTGCCACTATTTTTTCTAAACTGGATCTCCGCGGTGCTTATAATTTGATCCGCATTCGGGAGGGTGACGAATGGAAGACGGCATTCATTACTACCCACGGTCATTATGAATACCAAGTAATGCCGTTTGGACTGGTTAATGCTCCTGCTGTCTTTCAGGGGTTCATGAATGACATCTTTAGGGATATCTTGCACAAATATGCCCTGGTATACCTGGATGATATCCTAATCTTTTCCCGAAGTCCCCAGGAGCATGTCTCTCATGTGCGCGAGGTTCTTCATCGTTTGATTCAGAACAAACTCTATGCCAAATTGGAAAAGTGTACTTTCCATGTTACCCGAATCCACTTCCTTGGCTACATCCTCTCACCCCTGGGCATTGAAATTGACCCTGCCAAGACTGAATCCATACAGAACTGGCCAACCCCCCAGAATTTAAAACAAATTCAACGCTTCCTGGGATTTTCCAATTTTTACCGCCGTTTTATTAGGAATTTCAGCTCTGTCGTCTCTCCCATTACAGCCCTGACCCGAAAAGGTCCTGATCAAGGGAAATGGACTCCTGAGGCAGACCAAGCTTTCCTCCATCTCAAGAGACTGTTCACCACAGTCACCCAGACCCCAACCTTCCATTCATTCTCGAGGTGGATGCCTCAGCCAACGGAGTCGGTGCCATATTATCTCAACGTCATGGAGAGAAGGGTATCCTCCACCCCTGCGCCTTTTTCTCCAAAAATTTGTCCCGGGCCGAGACTAATTATGATGTTGGAGACCGAGAACTACTGGCTATCAAGCTTGCCCTGGAGGAATGGAGACACTGGTTGGAGGGGGCCCTACACCCTTTTACTATTCTTACGGATCATAAAAATCTCTCTTACCTACAAACTGCCAAACGTTTGAATCCACGCCAGGCCCGCTGGTCACTTTTCTTTTCTAGGTTCCATTTTTTCATTACTTATACACCGGGATCCAAGAACATAAAGGCTGACGCCCTATCTCGCCTCCATGATCCTCCTGGCTTTTTGGACCCTCCTGAACCTATTATACCCCCTGAGAGAATTGTGGCTGCTATTAGATGGGACCTGGAGAACCAAATCAAACGTGCACTTCACAACCAAACCGTTCCCCCCCAATGTCCTCCAGACAGACTCTTCGTTCCTGATACCATACGCTCCACTGTTCTTCGCTGGGGTCATGACTCACTATTTGCAGGTCACCCCGGTGTCAAACGTACCTTGGAATTCATCTCTAGACATTTCTGGTGGCCTTCTATGAGGACTGATGTTACTGGGTACGTGCAGGCCTGTCCCATCTGTGCCATGTCCAAATCCTCCCGTCTTAAGAAGCCCGGTTTACTCCAACCACTCCCAACCCCTAGAAGACCTTGGTCCCACATCTCAGTGGACTTTCTTACGGATCTTCCTGAGAGTCAAGGCAAAACTGCCATTATGGTCGTGGTAGATAGATAGATTTTCGAAGTCGGCTCATTTCATTCCTCTTCCCGCCCTTCCATCTGCTCAAGACATGGCTGACCTCTTCATTCTTCACATCTTCAGACTTCACGGCATTCCTGAGGATATCGTATCAGATCGAGGACCTCAATTCATTTCAAGATTCTGGAGAACTTTTTGCAAATCTCTTGGGACTTCCACATCTCTCACGTCTGGCTATCATCCTGAATCCAATGGACTGACGGAAAGAACCAACCAGGACCTTCTCACTTACCTTCGATCTTACGTCTCTGCTTCTCAAGATGACTGGGTCTCTCTCCTCCCCTGGGCTGAGTATGCCCATAACTCTCTCTCTTCCTCCACCACTGGGATGTCTCCCTTCTATTGCTCTCTAGGATACCAACCCTCTCTTCTCCCGGACTCTATCCCTGATTCGGATATTCCCTGCCTCCAGACGCGCCTCACTTTCCTCAAGAGGATTTGGAGACAAGCCAGATCCGCCCTCCTGAAGACCTCCTTGCGGCAGAAGACCACCGCTGACCGTCATCGACGACCTGTGCCCAGACTACGACGAGGACAGTTTGTCTGGCTGTCTACTAGAAACTTACCCCTTAGACAGCCTTCACATAAGTTGGGACCCCGTTTTATTGGACCTTTTCGCATCCTCTCCCAGCTCACCCCTGTAACCTATCGTCTTGCTCTTCCTCCAACTCTCAGGGTGCACCCCTCCTTCCATGTCTCTCTCCTGAAACCCTACCACAGATCCCCCCCCTCTCACGGCCTCGGCCACCTCCACCCCCACCACGACTCATTGACGGTCTACCTTCCTACACGGTCAATAAGATCCTGGATGCCCGCTGGCTCCGAGGTCGCCGACAATTTCTAGTCGACTGGGAGGGCTATGGTCCTGAGGAACGTTCCTGGGTCTGGGAGAAAGATATTTTGGATCGCAGCCTCATTGGTGACTTTGTTCGTACTCGCTCTCTGGGGTCGTCAGGAGCCGACCCTAGAGGGGGGGGTACTGTCACGCCCCACACTCTCCCTCGCAAACGACGTTACATTCCCGGAACCTCTGCTTCCCAATCTCATCCCTGATTGAACCCAGCACATTCTCACATGCATCAGATTCCTCAAATTCTCACTCCCTAACCAATCATCCAATCACACCCCTTTCCTTTCAGTATTTAAACCCCCTTCGCACACCTTCCCACGCTCACTATTGAGAAGCCTTTCTTAGTATTCTCCAGTGCGCGTTTCCAAACCTTTTGACTGATCTCCCGTTACGAATCTTCTGCTTCTGCCTCTTGACCTCGCCTTCTGGATTTTGCCTTTGAATTGTTTTGGATTTCTCTCGTTACCGGACCCTCTGCCTCCCTTATCGACCCAGCCTTTGGATTTTGTCTTTTGGTTTGTCCCTTTGCTACTCTGTGTCCTGTGGGATTCCGGTCACGCATAAGGATCCTTCTATTCCACGTATTGGCTCCGTGACATTATTATTGTTATATGATTGGTGGCTTAATAATTTGTTTTTAGCAACACCTCTCGGCACTCTAAATAGGTTTTAAAATAGATCAAATAAACTATTTGGTTTATATAATGTAGGATTACATACTGTAGGTTTGAAAAAATGCCTGCATCTCTTATACAAAGATTGGATACAAAAGCAAAATAAGTACTGAAAAAATTATCTTTCAGTGTTAGATAGATTCATGTGTGTGCATATCCATTGGACTAATGAATGGATAGATATGCATTGAAATTCTTTCTTCCACACAGTGTATCAGAGGGCTAATTATTTAATCATTAAACTGATTTGTTAGTTTCATGTGTTTTAAAATAAAGAAACCCATGAGGCAAAATGTCTAGAATCACAGCTTATTCAAATACACTTACCTATCATAGTGATATACTTTAAAAGTGTAATATCAATCCATTTTCTAAATGTCACTAAAAGCAAATATACACTACATATTAACTTTACAGATTTTGTTAAAAAACAGTTTACAAGACTGATATGTTTGTCAGTATAACAATAAAGTAAATAATACTGTGCATTTATATAGATTTTTAACAGCAGGAATATTCTTTTGCTTGACCCTATGCTATCAATGTAAGAATCATTCAGTTGTGTGCTATATTTTATCTAGAAGCTGTTCTGATCCTGTGCTGATACTAGTGTTACCCTTTGTGGGATATATTTGGTGACTCCAAGCAGATAATTTCTATTATCGGTGTTTCTGATCTTAGGATGTTATTGTCATGCCATGCTCAGTCGATTTCTGTGTTTTGAATAGTTTGAAATCAATTAGCAAATATAGGGGAACAGCAGTAACAGATAGCTTATATGCCTTTATAAGATATAATCTGCTGTTCAGATTTATATATAACACATAACAAATTCTACAGAAAGGAATTGTACTATTTCCTAACTGTTAAGCGAAATGTAGCACCGTCAGTAATAGAAGACGGTCAGCTTGACTCACATTTCTGATCTGCTGTCTACAGTGGGTTATGAAAGTTGTCAGGACTTCCTCCCTGTTATTGGTCAAGCTATGCATCAGTGAAATCATCAAGGTCACTGAAACTGTTAAATTATAGTCTTCTCCTGAAAAATGACCTCATTAAATAACTCCTATTATCAGCAAGTCCGCATCTATTCTAATTACCTTTGGAGGTGTACTGCATAGCTGTTTAATTGCTGCTACAGCCAGGGTATGTACAGTTGCATGTTTGTTCACTTTGGAAATGCTTAATACATCTAGGGACTGGATACCAATATGCACTGGATAGAACACATGCTGTATTCTTTCCTTTTTATTTCTTTAGTTGTTAGTGTGTATTAACAAATAAAAATAATATATAAGAAGTGCACAAAACATTTAATGATCATACACACCATCTCCATAATATTTAAATATGTTATTATTATATTTTATGTTTATAATGTTTTAATATCTCCAAAAATAATTTCAGAGTTTTTCAGAGTCTGATCTGTCATTTCTTAATTCGTTTTTTTAAATTAAATGCAGTGAAAGCCATCAATTCGATTCCATTTGTCGAGGGCAGACCTTTCCAGCATTATCATACAGTAATACTTCTTAGGCTGTGAATGTATTGCAAACAAATTTTATTAATATAATCCAACTGAAATACATAACTTGTTTGTACATCATAAAATTAACATGAAATAACACAGTAGCACAGATTTCATGACAAAAACCGAATATTTAACAAGAAAATCAGTAAGTATTTCTGAAACAAAAAGCAACAGGAGTGTAAAAGAGGCAACATATTACTATGTTCTTTATCTCTTCCTTTTCAACAAGTACATTCCTTCATTGCACAAAGATCTACAGGCACAGTAGAGATTTTAATTCACCTGCCATTTTCTTGTTGAAAGTAAGCTGTGTGCGCTAACTGCACATGCAAAACACAGAGGAAGTGTGAAAATTAATGCTATAAAATCGGTTGTGTAAACGTGCAGCAATAATCCTCAATCCGTCAAATGTGCCACGATTTTTAATCTTGATTGAAAGTGGATCCCATCCAAAGAAATCGGCTTTTAAGAAGGACCTTGACTTCCTTGTAGCAGATGAATGCATTGTGATTGGGAGTAGGGATGATGAATACAACCTTGACAGAACACAACGGAAGATTATGTGTTTTGCAGCTGCAGGTATTTTTTTAATTGCTCGCAGTGCTATTTAAGCAAGGACAAACAGACCCTGATGAAGTGCAGTCTCAGTGACAACAGCCTTACCACAGAAACGGGATGATACAGGCTGAGCTGGCTGCCCAAGACCAGGCTGTGCTCCCACTGCCAGCAGGGAGAAGCAGAGACACACTTTCCGCTGAAATACTCAAGAAATACTCCGGGATTAAACAAACATCCCTTACTAAAATAAATAATCTAATCCCAGAATTCCCACTCCTGCCAGAACCAGAACAGTTTCCAAACCTGCTGGGGGAGGGGAGAGAAAATGAATAGACCTGGCACTTCAGCATGTGATCTCCTGTCACAGCCTGAAGAACAGAGTGTGAGCCTCCCAATTAATGGAGGTTTTTGTAAATGTTTTCTTTAATTGTTCCTGCTGTGGCAACAGAGTAATCCATCAGACATCCAGACTTCTGACTGAAATTTGTGGAAGCTGTTACCATATTTAAAAAAAATGTCTGGTTGATCAGTTACCTTCTAGCAACCAAACAAAGCAGATGGTCCTCGCTTGACCCTTTTCTTAAAGGGGAACTGCAGTCCTAATTTCTCAGACAGGTTATTAAATCTCGGTAACAAAATAAATTCATTAATGCTGTAGAAAAATTTGACAAATTTAGAATTAAGCACAAAATCGTGAACCTAATGAACGTACTGGAAATCGCCATGCTGTTGCAAACTGGCATTCAAGTTTCCACGAATTGCGATTTGAAGTGGCCCTTCCTGCTCACTAGTCACTGTAATGACTGATGTGATATGATGTACAAGTGAATAAGTACAGGTTGTGCTGCAGACATTTAACCCCAGAAATTTGCCAACATGATCTGCATGTTAACAAGTAAGTAGTATTTGTCGGCAAAACGGTCTTGATATCGAGAGCAAAATTTGACAAATTTAGAATTAAGCACAAAATCGTGAACCTAATGAACGTACTGGAAATCGCCATGCTGTTGCAAACTGGCATTCAAGTTTCCACGAATTGCGATTTGAAGCGGCCCTTCCTGCTCACTAGTCACTGTAATGACTGATGTGATATGATGTACAAGTGAATAAGTACAGGTTGTGCTGCAGACATTTAACCCCAGAAATTTGCCAACATGATCTGCATGTTAACAAGTAAGTAGTATTTGTCGGCAAAACGGTCTTGATATCGAGAGCAATATTATTTATGGGATTAAAAGCGATGTATTCACATACAATGTAATAGGGCCACATCATGTCACCGGAAGTCTGGTTGCCTCATTCTGAATCACAGAACATGACGCTGTGCATACCTGGAAGTTTCGTCTGTTTTGTGATGAAAGCAAGCTTCTCTCCCTGTCTGTGTGTCTCATGGAGAGCAAGTTGGGGTAGGCAAAAAGACAAATACAGGAAATTGTATATGGCTAATAAAGTGATCTTATCTACATTGGAGGTTTTACAATTTACGATGTACATTTTACTTTCATTGTGGTTTGAAATCCAATCATCAATGCTAATTCTTTAAGGTCCCGAAATATAAAAATAGCTTTGCAGTTCCCCTTAAAATAGAACCCAACCCTTCATACAAACCAGAAAGCTAGTCCACAAAAACACATCTTAATCTGAAGCAGCCTTATTGACTGTCCTCAATGGATGCTTCTAGAAAAGCAATACACTAGAGTTGTAAGAGGGGGTGGAAGTGGGGATATATTGGGTCTCTTCACAGACCAATTTACGATTTGTGCCTTCAGATTAATTCTGAATATAACACTGAGAGCTCTACAGCTACTATATGAAATTTCGAGTTATTAACTCCCAAGACTACCTAGAGTGTTGGAAAACCTTCTGATCTTTTCCAAACATGTCTTCTGGCTTCCGCTTGAAACGCGTTCAAAGCTGGAGAATGTGCATCTCGTCTCGGCCCAGATTCAGCCATTGTCTCTCAGGCATCTCCCAGCCCCATGCCAAGCCACAGCCCCCTTCAACAGCAGTGAAGAGGAGGTTGGAGATAGACAAATCCTCATAGGAGAGAAACAGCTGAAGGCCCAGCCTGCCACAGCGGGGGATTTTAAAGCTGTTGGGAGCCCCAGGGGGTTACGTAACTGTAAAACTCCTATTTCACACTTTATGAGAACCCATTACAAAGACGTTATGATGTCCTAATTTAAAATTAGCACCATGACTCGAGTCTTAAAGAATGCTTATAGGATGATCTGCACTGTCTGTCATTGCATTTGGAGGCTGTTACAAATTAAACTTCACATCAGTTGATCGGTCAGTGTTCAAAACACATTTACAAAAGATCTTGACTATAAAATGTACTATAAAAGTAAGTTTTATGGGTAGCATTAAACATTTTTCTAAAAATGTACAGAATAAGGATCCTACAGTAAATAATAATTATTGGAGCATATTGAATGATAATAATTAGCATGTAATTGAGGCCTTCAAAAATGTAAATCCTAGTGAGACCTGTTGTCCTAAAGGGATTGTCAGTGAAGCGAAAGACTGAGATTTTCAGGCCTCTTGAGTTCACTAAGAATTTCAAGCAAACCTTTTCGTTCTATGATTGGAGTTAAATATTATCTTCCTAATTGACAAAGACTTTCAAACACAACATCCTCCGGGCTGGAAAACAGCCAGAAGCCCTCATGTGAATCTAGAGAATTAAAATAAATTATTCGGCAGTTTGCGGCTGTTTTTAACTTTGAAGCCTTTTGGTGTCGCTTCTGCATAACGTGTGATTGAAGAGTGAGCAGACAGCAGTCTGACGTTGCCAGCACACTGAGCAAGAGCAGAGGAGGATGGGAATGGTGTCGTATTGGGATTTTAACCATGGTTGTAGGTACTGTAGAGCCTATTGTTTGTATTATGGATAAAACACTGGGCTAACTTGTGTAGTGTACAGCTTAATAAATGACATAGATACATCATGATAGATACAGTATGTGAACATTTTCTCTATCCATTTCACAGTGCTAGAAAGCACAGCACAGTTTATTTTGCGACAATTCGAGACCATTAAAAGAAAAAGTTTTTTTTTTTGAGGTTTTGTGTTTCCTTCCACCCATTTTCTAACTGCTTCTTCCAGTTAAGGGTGGCGAGGGAGCCAGAGCCTATCCCAGCAAGCAACGAGCTCAGTGCAGGGCACACCCTGGACAAGATGCCAGGCCATCGCATGGCAAACAGACAGACACGCACACACTCACACCAGGGCCAATTTGCTCAGAATCCAATCAACCTACCAGCATGTGTTTGGACTGCGGTAGGACACCCACACAAATACAAGGGGAGCATTTCAAATCTGTCACGGCTCGTACCTTCTCCCGTAAGCGCCCTGGCATTCCCACGCGTACTAAATTCCACACACGCTCATCCCATCCAGGAACTAATTATCCAACCACGTCTCTCTCTCTCTCCAATATTTAAACACTCTTCACTGGCTTACTTACGCTCATTATTGAGAAGTCTTCCACAGCATTCTCTTGTGCGCGCTACTATTCTCGACCTGACTCCTTTGATTACTCTTCCTGGTTCTCCGACTTTTGACTTCGCTCTTGCCTAACGACTTTATTTGGACTCTTGGATTGACTTTTGCTCGAACTCCCTTCCTCATGGCTTCGCCCAGGGGTCCAACAGCTCACCCCTTTCAGAATTCCTGACAAAATCCAAGCAGATAGTTTCCCAGGTCTGAGCCCACGAGAGGTAGCAACGCTAACCACCGCACCACCACGCCTCCATCCAATGCATTTCATTTAGCTTAACTCATTACAATGCAGCTCATCATATTTGAATGTGCTGCCGTCATGAGATAGATCAAAAGCAAAAGTATCACAATCTATAAGTGCATTGTTACAGTAATTCTCCTACTTGACACACACTGTATTTTCAACACTCGAAACTGGAGAATTATGTACAGTACCAATTAGTCATTCAATGGTTATGTGACCTATGACTTACAAAACAATTTCCTAAACAGAAACGTACAACAGCCACTTCAAATAGATTGTGACCTGATAAAGCACTATATTTTATTATAAAATGCATGGTAACAAAAGATCATCAGTGTTTTATACTAGGTATTAAAGAAAAAAACAGAAGAAAGTTGATTTGGTTGTTATAGTCAGATGGAAGAATTTAAGCCTTTAATCCCCATTAAATAACTATTAATTTAATTAATCCCTCTTAGGTCTGCTACATTCCTCAGGTTCAACATTTACCTAAATTCAATTGTAATGCAAGAGCATGAAAAAACGATATTAGCAAGTTTCAAATGAGAAGAAACCATAACCACCACAAAAATAATTGTTTCACTATGAATGTAATTTATTGTTTTGCAAAACGAAATCATTAACAAAGTCAATTAAGCAAATGCTGTGGCAAATGGAATGTATCCTACATTTGTTTGGGTATACTTGTGGATGGAATATTGAACCCAAGCTTGTTTTAAACATGGATCTTTGTCCTTATAGTACAGCACTTAAAGAAACGTGGTCTGCCCGCCGGACGTGACCTCAATCCAGACTCACGCCGGTATGTCTGTATGAGCCATAAGAAATGAGTAAGAGTGGAACAAATGCTGCTGGGTTTTCTTTCTTCCCACACTGCTGCACAGTTCTTCAAAATGCACGTCCGAAAATATTTGAAAAACATAGCTTGTGCTCAAGGTCCGTTTTTTTTCCTACTTCTACTTTCTCTTCCATCGTCTTCTTTTTGGTTTCAAACACTAGTCAGTAATGAGCGCTCATTGAGTCAGGTCCGTCCTGTTTTGTATGGTGTGTAAAGAAGCAAATATCTCTGAATCGTAAAACATATAACAACCACACTGGATACAGTGCTTGGAAACTGAGCTGTTGTGTAACTAGTTCATGTGTCTCAAAAAAAAACTTTTTTTAGATGTGCATATCAGCCTTATTTCTAAATTACCGGTGACATCAGGCATCAAATGAGGAAATCAAGATCTATGAGACGATGCTGGTCTATATCTTTGTTCAGAAGAGACACTTCTGTTTCACATGGTTTAGTGTTGTTGTATAACTGTACATACTTTAACGTATATGCAGAAGAGGTTATCAAGAGCAGCTTGATTGGTTTCAGAGCAAACCAGAGGTGCCTGTTTCCAAAACTAAAGGAAAGTACAACATAAAAGAACCACTGAATTACTTATGGACGATAATGCATGCCATGGTTCTGTTCCTCAAGATTTTCATTTTGCATTCTCTTTAAACATGTGCACCATCTGGACCGAAAGTGATTGAGGTGTTGAAAAAACCCCATTGGTGAACTTTTATTCATCAAAGAAACTCGGAGAGGCTGTGATGCAGAAAACATATTTCTGGTCTCCTTGGAATGTCTTGTGACATCCGTAGTAATAAGACATTCATGATATGCAAGAAAGCTGTTTTAGATCATTTCAGCTTATACTGTGGCATTTATAATGCTCAGTGTTAAGTGTCATTATTATTTTGTCTGATGGAATATTTGCATAAGCCACATTTCATGTGGAAAATTGCAGAACCTTTGCTACACACATCTTGAAAGATTCACCTGGTGCTGAATTCAATTTATTTAAAAATGTAGTTGTGGAACTAGGCAGAAAAATAATAAGTTGATTTTTTTTTCTCCACCAAAATGGGATTCTGTGGTTCTTTGAAATTCGAATCAGCTGTGAGGAAAACTATATGAGATACTTTCACCTCCCACAAATTGAGGCGGTTACACTTTATACAGCTATCCCAACAGTGGCAGTAATATGTTTTCTAAGTAAGTTAAACATTGAAATATACATTTCCTATTAAATGATAGCAAGGTAATTTAAAGATACTAATTGCACACTTGAAGAACAATTAATTGAGTTTTAAACAAAGGTTTAGATGTGAGAACCTGATCTTGCCCACTTCTGCCTGCCAATGTTGCTGACTTGATTACAAGTTTGTGGTTCCCTCCACCCATCTTCACCATTGCTGCAGCTCCCTGGCTCATTCCTCATTAAAATGGATTGGGTTGCGACAGCTTCTTCCTTACAACTGGGTCTTCATTCTCCTCGGCAAGAGGGATATCTAACAAAGCTCACCATTCAAATCATGCCTCTTCTCTGCTTTGATTACAACTAAATATTAATTCATGTATTGTATTATATGGAGGTACAATAACAACATTAAAACATAAAGCAATGCAAAAGCAGTAATTATGTTAAGAACTGCAAATATAAAGATGAAACTGATTAAGTTATTTTAAAGTTAAATGTTTAAGATATTTAAAGGGCCACTATTAAAAGCATGAGTTTACCACTTCTGAAAACAGGATTTTTATACATTAATTCAGGGATATCACTTGTTTCCAGCCATTTTCCGACACAGGACTGCTAGGTGGGAACACAAGACCTTTCAAAAAGCAACGCATCAACAACAACGTTGCAATGACTTTCCTGAAAATGACTTAAGCATCAACTGGCTCTGGCTCTTACAAAATCTAAAACCCATCAATAAAAGTCTTCTATAGCTTATGGTGGGCTTTCTGGTTAGATGCAACGAGGTGGTTAGGGCTCTTAAGTAATAAGTGAATGCATGTTTGACTGTGGCATACTGCTTCAGGGATAGAAAACACAGATAAGGGAAAAAATGTATTAAGTCCCTGTTGCTCTTAATTTGTATCAGTGATCTAGATTCTGGTATGTTTATTGAAGAAGTCACATTGTCATATTATACCAAAACAAGAAGACCAGCAAACACTCTCGGTCCTTTAAAGGACATGCAAAAGATTTAGACAAAACTCAGGAAAACACCTGATGGCATTTAATGCAGAGACTTGTAGAGTGTTACACGTGGGAAGCAGCAATGTAATCTACAGATGTAAAATGGTTAACACTGAGTCAATGTTGACACATCATTTTCAACTACTAGACTATGTGGGGAAGTACTGTAATCAAACAGCAGACAGAATTTGAGTGTCTCAGGATATATATTTGTAAATGTGTAGAATTAAATCAAGTGGATGTTATGCTGAAATTGTACAACTCACTAGTGGGAGTTCGTTTAGAATATTTTGCACAATTCTGGTAAAGTGTTACAAACCAAATACTGCTGGATCCTGTTATGAGAAGAACAATCAGATTCATTCCCAGGCTAAAAGGACTGACCCTTTTTAGTCTTGAACAGAGAAAACTACTGTGACATTTTGTGTGTCTTTTAAGGACACTACTTCTATTTAATGTTAGTGCTTGCTGAACCTTTCTGATTTGCACTTACAGGTGTGAAAGACAGCGCAGTGTTTCTGTAAAGCGATGGAAAGTTGGCTTTAACAGGCTCTTTTGGCCTGGGTTTGAACATGATTCACCCTCATGCTTTCAGAGATTTGTCCATGTGTTCACATGTCAGCAATCCCATGGCTCCAGGACTGCTTTTTACAAGAAAGGATTTTTTTGTGCATTTTCAGCAGGTTTTGTTTGATTCTTGTCTCGTAATTATGTGTACATCTCAAGTGACCTCATTAAAGAGGCATTAGAGCAGAACACAGAACACGGTAACCACAATAATTGGGACTGTTCCATGTACAGTTATGACAACATGAGGCTGATTGGGAACATCTCAGAAAACAATCTTTTAACACTATAGTGTTAAGTTATAGTACATATTCTGGTACTGTAACAATTCTAGAAATGCAATACAGCACAATATTAATGCACTGTAATCAAATCGCCCTGAAAACAATTCAAAGTTTGCAAGCAGCTATATCACCCTGCAGTATACAACTGGGAAACTTGTAGCGGAGCTAAGTTTGGACACGGTGACGTCATCACCCTCCCTGCACGTAGCAGTGACCTCAGCCGCCTGGGCTGGGGGAGGTCTCCTTTAGCTCACTCGGCTGGCTCCCTGTTGCGTTACACCGGAGACCTGGGTTCGCGCTCCAGGTGTTGCGGGACGAATCGGCGGGGTGGAGTGGCAAGGGCACGAGCCTGCGTGGAACCGCGACGCTCACACACTGAAGCTAAGGTTGCTGCTGGAAGAGGTGTTAGTGGGTGTAGTAGGGGGAACTCAGTATGCAGTCTGTGTGGGTCCTAATTGAGCTTGGTGGATTGTGTAGATTCGACCATGCAGTGAATGAGTGGTGCATAAGATGCAAGATTAAGTTTGTTTGAATGAATATATTCTGATATAGAATGTGATGTATGGTGCAGGAGACAAAATGTGAGTCAGGGGGCATGTGTCAGCACTGGCTGGAGCTGCTAGCTTGAGACTGAACTCTCTGATGGGCACTGGAAGATGCTGCAGCAGCCTGTCATGGAAATAGGAAGAGAGCTGCCATTTCCTGATGTATGCAACACAAAATGGATGAGAATGTATTCCGGGCGAAATTCCCAATTGAAGAAGGAATACCAGCTACAGGTGTTGGCCGGAAGCTTTAGGAAGGGGAAGAGTCGAGGGCCAACCCCATACCAGTTGGACACCATCCAAAGGAGGGGTAAACTGGGAGCCAAACCCATTATTATATCTGCCTGGGCCATTGTCGCTAGCTGAATAAGGACACTTAGTGGGATTAGGAAAAGAGAGAAGGGACAGGAATAGTGGAGATGAAGTTGTTGGGAGTTTCTAGAAGCCTTGCTGACATCAGAAGACTTGAAAGAAAAGAGCAAACAACGTGGCAGTAGCAGAGCTGCTTGTTTTCAGTGGAGGGTTAAGGCATGAAAGTGACTTCAGTCCGCGCTTGTAGGAGTTGGACGCGATCAAAGTAATGTCCTAGGAACACCGAATGTGAAATGTGTCAGTCTCCGAAGAAAAACTGAGTGCCAGAAAAGATGTACTCAGTGTTGTCTGCAGCCAGGGATCTTATGAGAAGGGAAGTGGAAATGTGAGATTAGAATTGACTGTCTCTGGAACCTCTGTTTAAACAGACACCATAAATCTGAACACAGCTGCTGTGAGTGTGAAACCAAGTAAACACACATTTGTCATTGCCTGAAAATCGCTATGCCAATTGGTTAACATGATGTTCAGATTTTCAGGGGTGATCACTTCTGTAGCATTGAAGCTGTCACGATCGCTACTCTCCCTCTTAAGGGCGCTCCAGCCCTTCCTCGTTTTCCCCCATTGCTTACACCTGTTCCTTTGCCCAGACCCTCTTTAATTCCACCTTTAAAGCCAGACGCAGGAGTTTGCCCGAGGCTTCTCATTGAATCCCGTTTCGTGAGAGCTCCATCATGGTTTTAGTTTCCTGTTCCTGATTCCCTGCCCAGCCGGTTCCGACCCAGTTCGTGTTTTTAGTTCCTTTGGATGGATTCCCTGGTTTTGGACTCTGCCTTCCGTATTGGATTCCCCCTTTGGATTGACCCTTGGATTGTTCGCCTTGGATTCACTCCCCCCGGACACCTGCACTCCTCGGACACGCCCCCCGTCTCCTGACCCTTCTCCTGCATGACTATTTTCCCTATTGTATCCTCACAATTCCGGATCGTGTCGTCCGCATACGGCCTGGAAAGAACTGATCGTTACAGAAGCACTCATAGAGGTGAAAAACAAGTAGGAAACACTGCAAACACCAAAGGCATAGATCTTTTTAACTCTGTTTTTTGAGCAAAAAAACCTGTAGCACTTCAATGGAGTTATCTAAAACCACAGTTATCAGCAGGGCTTAAACAGCCCTGTGGACGATATGCTGCTGGCGGCGCTGTACTTTGGACATTAAGACTACTTTTTCAGAGCCTATGGCACTTCTTGAAAGTGTACTGCTTTCAAGCAGTAGTTCCTTAGTAGTTTCCTAGCTAAATTCCACCCGAATCCATACAATCTGGCTTCCCTAAAGGTCCCCCTTAATTTCATTGGTGAAGCAAATTCCACCTGATCTGCTTTACAGACAACATGCAGAAAATGAGAACTATCAAAAACTAAATTCAATATATATTTTTTGGACCCACTTCAGTGCTTTGTGTGCTCACAATTTGCTTCCTTTAAAGTTTGCATTTTTTTTCTTTTATTTGTATTTTGAAACAATTTGTATTGTTCCTGGCACTTTCCAGAGTTTTCCTTGCCCATTCTGGAGCACATACAGAGCTAGCTTCAGTAGTTCTGTGCTTCTCAATTATAACCCACACAGTGCCTTTCAGTAATCCATGCTTTTCAGAGTCCATCTGCTAATTCTCTTTCTCTGTTCATTTGTATCACTTCTATGTTTGCAAAACTATTGCTTTGCTGTTACATTTTCTTTGCGTTACAGAATCACAAATTTCCAGTTTTTTGGTTATGTATTGATTTATTCACCAAAAACCATCAAGTGATGGTTATCAATCATGGTAGCTATAAATAATTAGCAACCAATGGGTTTCATACAAATTCTGTTGACTTCCCAAATACTTTCAGTATGAAATTATTCTTGCTAATAATTGTCTTTGTATTGGTTATATATTGGTATAAAGCCGCATCTCTGATTTGATTTATATATTTTAACAGTTTAACTAACAATCACATAATACTTCATTTTCTTATTGTTTCAGGAAAATGCCAAAAATAATTTGGTCTCTGACTGAGCTACCTTAAGTTATTTTTGTTATATGAAAGGAAATGAACGTAGAACAATTCAACTGATTTTATTAATTATGCTTAACTAATTGCACCAGGAAATAAATACTACATGACAAGGCAAAGGAGTAAACATACAGAAGAATACATTAAGTTTGACATGAACCATCTAAAGCTGGAAACAAGAGCTGAATAATGCATTAAGAATCAGATTGGATTCTGTTACATTAGATGTGTTCTCTAAGTTCAAACACATAATTAATCATTGCATCGGTAATAATTAATGGCAATTAATTATCATCAGTACCAAAGTACAAGAACCACTTGGGATTTTTCCTTCCTGAAACAAGAAGCTGCATACCCTAAGTCATCTGTTCACAAAGATATTCTTTATGAGCCAGTATACTCAATCTTCAGAAGATACTCCTGTCCAATATGTATGTATGTTTCCTCCCACTTCTTTGGATAAGGAGATGCACCCAGTCATTGTAGTTGTAAAAGCTTTGCTCTGACAGCTGTGACAAATCAGCTTGTACACACTGCATACAAACATAAGAAAGGTTTAGAGTAAGAGAAGACCATCTGGTTCATACCTACCTACATGTGTGCATACTGTACATCTACTGATAAACAACATGCAATGTTAGAGGTAACAGACCACAAATCACCTCTTGCAGTCCGAAGCAAAATAAAGCAATTTATTCAAATCATTTAAATAGTTATTATTCAGTCATTTGACACAAAACAACCTTTGTTGTGGCGCCAAATTGAACATAATAGATTAATAATTTTATTGATAAGGAAATGACAAAGGTCTGCTGTCAGTATTGCCATCATGTTAATATTTAAACCCTAAATGGTAGCTACTGAACATCAGCCCCTCTGAAGGAATACAAAATCACCTATATCTGTTCAAATATTCCAATCAAATAAGTAACTATCTAAAATGTAATCAATGTGAATTTTTCAAAATATTTACATGTCCCTACGCATTAATCGTAAATGTACCCACTAAATTATACAGATGGAGTTCTATCTGCAAAACAAGTGGGATTCACACTGTAAGAATGTGGCAGATTTTCTGGCAATTCTGCAATTAAAAAATATCAGGAGAAAAGAACTGATTATATTAAGCTTTTTTACATGCCACAAACCTTTTTTCTTTTATTTTCCAACTACTATACAAATTGTCTTTATTACATTCCTGTTGTCATGTGTTCTGCATGGTGCTACCAAATTTAAAACTCATGTTATAAACAGGAATAGCCACAAATGAGAGGAATGTGTACTGTAATACAGTATGTGCTCATCTTCAACAGTCATTATATCAGGAAAAAAACACCTGGCATTTAATATGATGTGAGTTTGTAAATTCACTCCTCTTTCCAGCAGACAATATTTCTTCTCCCGTATTGTTTAATGGAACAAATTACAGGCAATCGATTCTTTTTTATTAAAAAACATGGTGCAATTTAAGACTTTGGGAAAGTAATGATGTGACAGATTTGTTGCAGACTGTGTAGAACATGAAATAAAATTGAGTGTGTAAGTGACAAAACAATCTGCAAAAACACCATACTTCAGAAAATAAGAAATGGGAATTGAAAATTGCCTTCACGAGCCTCTGAAGTGATATGGTTTGAATAAAAGCTGTTATGAATATTAGATCTTCTATGCAGTCTATTACAGCCCAATGATATTTGCTTTCCCACAGTCAAAGTAGGAGAGAATCAGCATTCTGCTGAGTCCCTTGTTCTTATTGGTGCTGAGATGGCACTTAGGTGCCCAAAAGGAAAACCTGAGGTACATGTGGTTCTCTGTCAACACTAGAGTCCACTGAGCAGAGAGAGCAAAAAAGCAGAACAGAGTGTCCTCACATTTACAGCAAATGGATATGCAGGATCTAAGGCTCAGAAACAAAACTGAATTCTGAAGCTGAATCAGTTCGGAATTCTGGATCTGATTTTTTTCCGGACTAGTGAACCATATTGGGACACTATATTGGCATGGTATGATGCAAAATAAAATACATTGCATTATACATTTACTGAGTTTTTTGTTTTTGTTTTTTATATGCATAGATGCGTAAAAACAGCCTTGAAGAGTAAAAAGACCGGACAGGAAGCAGAGCTGCTGATGCATTGTGCATGTTATTACTGGAGATTGCAGAACTGACTTACACTGGGCAAGTACCAGGAGTAGCAGACGGATGTCAGATGCAGGTAAAGCAGGTAAGCTAATAGGCTGTGGTAAGATGGGTGCTGGAGCTATAGACCCTCCTGGTCCTGCAGACCCACACACCTGACAGTTGCACCGCTGACTTTGTCATTGACTTAATAACGGAATCAATTTGCAACTTTTTTCAGATTTGAAACCTCCTGGAGATAACCTTTTAACTATCGGATTAAATGATTACATCAAAATCAAATCCCTAAAAACCTAATTTAAATCAAATCCCTAACTCTGCACATATATTTTGTCAACTCAAAATGTTACAGTTAAGCAGCTTGCTAATCCAATTAAGGCTCCAATTAAGTAATTAAGCCTAGCAGGCACAAAAACAAATAGGTATATGGGGTTTCTAGGACCAGGAACGGGAACCCCAGCTGCAGAGCTGTGGAGAAGATCAAGCCAAAGCCCCCCCACACAGAAGAGTTACGCAGGATAGTCAGGGTGACAGAAGTGCCGGTTGGCCTGAAAGTGGCTGGGAACACAGAACAGGCTGCTGTGGTTTGGACCATGTGACAGGAAGTGAGGAGAGCCTTGTGGGTAGAAAGATGCAGGATGTGCGAGGGGGCGGGAAGAGGCTGGGGGGGGGCAAGTAACAGCAGGAGGTGAGGTGATAGGCCAGGTCTCTGTCACCCCCAGGGGAAGTAGGAAGTTTGTGAAGGATAGCACTGCATGGGGAAAAGACACCTGGACCACACACACCTTGCATGATGAGCATCTGGGAGAAGAACGCAATGTTTGCTCCCCTTTTTCGCAATCATTACTAAGCCTTGATATGACGAGGTTATGACAAGACATGACGCCTAGACATTTCAGCAGTGAACGTTATTTTGGAGACCTGGAGAATCTGGGGTATCTTCACTCTGAATGTGAACCTTTTAAAACTGCTATACAGCACATATAGGTTATATATTTATATATATATATTATATAGGTTATAGGTTGTTGTTTCATAGTGTTGTACAGTGTGTTGGGTGTAGCTAAAGATTTGGATTTCCCAGCAAACATTAGACTATTCTGTACATTTGAAAAAATGGAGATGGTTTAAATATTTTAACAGGTAGGATATGATCATTTATCTGATCACCTCGCTTGAGGCAGTCTCAAAGGGAAAATGGGTTCCCTTTTGTTTTAGCATCTGTTATAGGGAGAGAGTTAGTCCTGAACAGGATCCCTTTTATTTCATAGGATGCGGTACCTCTTTGCTCTTTTAAGTTTTTTTCTGTCATGATGTTAGAGAGAGTTCTGTGTTTTCTATTTCTATAACCGTATATGCAGTAGCAGGAACACTGTAACATTCTTAGCCATGTATTTATTGTGATAAACAATTATTTCTCCTGTTTAAGTCTGCTGCCTGTGTTGCGGTTGACATCCCTCCCCTAGAGGGCGCACCATTTACTCCTGCCAATAGTCCCTTGTGATTATTGATAAGTGTTCCAGGTGTGCCATGTTTTGTCTCCCTCTACTGAAGCCCAGCGCTTCCAGTGCGCGGGGCTCAGCATTAGGGTACTGATGCCGCGAGGCCCGCCTAGCACCAGGATACCCTACGTCCGTCTTCTGTTCCCCCTTAAAAGCCAGACGCTGACGCTAATCCGGGCTCTGCATTGGTTCCCGCATCATGGACCTGGATGCGCCTGGCTCCGTTATGGTTTTAAGTTTCTGTTCCCGTTCCCGTTCCCCCTGCCGGTCCCGACCCGGTTCTGGTTTTTAATCTTCTGTCTCGGATGGATTGCCTGGCCTTGGACTTATGCCCCGTTTTTGGATTTCTCTTTGGACTCGTCCCTGGATCGTTTACCTCGGCCACACCTCCCCCGACCACCAGCACTCCATGGACATGCCCCCCCCCCGCTCTCATCCCCGCTTCCTGCATGGCTTTCTCCTCATGTTTTCTCACTCAACTCCGGATCGTGTCGTCTGCACAGGGTCCGGAAAGAACTGTTCCTTCACATCTACTGTTGATGGACTCAGGGACTGTGCCCTGACCTGCCTGCAGACCTGCTCGGATTTGGATGCCTCTCTTTGTTTCCCCATTCACCGTCTCACCAACTATCACTGTTACTTTACTGCACCATTAAACCCCTGTGTGTCTTCCCGTACTCCTCCTCCTGTCTCCTTCAGCTCTTATCGCTTCTCGTAGGGTCTAATGTAACACCCGACACTTTTCGTAAGAGCCTGGTTATTACTGTGTTACCAAGCTGTGTCTGAGAAAGTAAGGACACAATTGTGATTTCACACATAGTATTACCTGACTATGGGGGGTGTAATTATTATTCATTTTTATGATTTACTTGCATAACAAAAGCCGGTTTCAGGATCTGATATCACCACAGGACAGGTTTTCTGGAATGAATGATAAATCCTATGTTTTAGAAGAAGTTAACTCAGCGGTAAAAATACTGCATCCACACCTTTATGATTACAGTAAATGTTCAATGTTTGTTTTTAAAGTTGTTTCCTTGAGAATCTATGTATACTTTCTCTTCTTACAACACAATAACATATTTTAGACTACATTTCAAATCTTTAAATCAAATTCAAGTACCCAACTCACTTTGCACAACATTTAAAAGAATAAGAGCACACGCGGGTTTGAAATGTTTATCGAGCAGGTCGATTAATTTTCACATTGCGCAGCTGAGAGCCATTCCATTTCAATTACACACTGCTTGTGTCTTTCCTGAAGGCAGCTATTGCCTTAACATGTCTTTTACGTGGGCTTAATTAATTAAAACTTCAGCTTTCATGGAGATATTTTCAGTTTGGGAGGTCTCCTGAGAGACATAAAAAAAATCCAAATCAGCCAACGTTCTGGACTTATTTACAGCATGTACTAGAAAGGGGAAAAAGATTATACACAGGATTGAATCACCAATTACCAGAATTTACTGAATACATTAAGTAATCTGACAAGTTGCATCAAGCATGAAATATTGCTACTACGCATTATGCCCACATACTTGGATGTTTTACAACTCAATGCTATTGAATGGCTTGTAAAGCAAAATCACTAAATATGGAGTGAACAGAACACTATTTAAATTGGTGAGGAGGAGCATGGACCTAGGACACGATTAAGCTTTCCCCCCCCCCTCTTGCAAACAGGAGATACAGAAAGCAATTAACTTTTTGTTTTATCTTGTAATTTTTCTGACAAAAGAAAACAGCCAATGTTGGCTCTGCAGTTCAACAAAGAGAATGTCAGGGACCAAATCAAAACACTCGCACCATCTAGTAGCTCATTTGCTCCTTTGTTAAACACTAATCAATACATTATGGATTTTATTTACTTGTTTTTAACTGAATATAAATTGCGTACTTTGTGGAATGAGGTCGCCCACTCAAGAAAAGAATCATTATGTGAAAATAGGTCATTTTAAAGCCTGTTTCCAATTTGGAATAGATGGTTGGTATAGTAAAGGACTTCAAAAATGAGTCTTAAAATGAACAATTATTTTAAAAAAAGAGATTCTTGGACTTCCAAGGAGCTTTTCCATTCTGATATGTCTCAGGTCCTGTCAGTTGTTTGCCTTCATCTGTGCTCATAAAAAAAGCTTAAGACAGATACTGGAGTGAAGGTCTTGGAAATGCTATATGGAAATTTAGCGAGTAAAATTCAGACTCTCAAATAAAAAACAGGCAAGGGCAACATACAGTACTGTATCCCATAAGAGATTTGTCAAGTATGTATAAAAATGTAAGACGTTTTGCAAACCAATCACATATGATATAAAAATAACCAACTCCAATTACAGCAAAGAAAACAACTCAATGTAACGAACGAGTTCTTTCAGGGCCCTATGCAGACAACACAATCCGGGGTGGAGTGAGAAAACACAGGGAAAAAAGGCATGCAGGAGTCGGGAATGAAGACGGGGGGCGTGTCCAGAGTGCGCAGGTGGCCAGGGGGGTGAGTCCGGGGCAAACAATCCAAAAGTAATCCAAATGGGGAATCCAAAACGTCCAAAGTCCAAAGCCGAGACTAGACATGATTAAAACAAGAACCGGATCGGAACTGGCGGGGAACAGGAACAGAAAATAAAACCATAACGGAGCCAGGCGATTCCAGGTCAAGGGCTCGCACGATACGGGAATCAATGCAAAGCCCCGAACTGAGTGGGCGTCTGGCTTTTAAGGTGGGCTGGGAACAGGCTGAAACAGGGGGCAGGTGCACAAAACCAAGTCCGAAGTGAAAGAGCTGGAGCGCCCTTAAGGGGGAGGGACTACAACCGTGACACTCAAAGGGATTCCTACATAATGTATGTCTACATGGAACAAAAGTAAAGAAATTGCAATAACATGTAAAGTGTCTTCAATAACCTGGAGTAAAATAAAGAATAAACAAAAGAATGCTGGGTGCATAGCACAAAATGTGGGATTTAAATCCAGCAGTTATGTGCAAGTTTACAATGCTCTTGCATGAGCTCATTTAGAGTATTATTCTAATATTTGGTCTCCACTTACAACGTGTACAGTACACACAAGTAGGGGAGTTAAATCTCTACAGTCCAGATCAAATTTGATGACCTATTTATCTGAACAGGCCTCCTCAATCCTGACAAATTCCATCTGGAGTTTTCATCTATGGTTTGGATTCCATAGGCATTTGAAAACAGAACACAAATATACATTAACAAGTGATTCCAACCATTCTGTTGCTCGACCTCCTAACAATGGGCTCATGAAAATTCATATACTTTTATATTATCATCAATTATATAATTAATAACATTTTACCCAGTCAAGCCAGTTGAGCTCTCTGACAGAAACTCCAAAGGTAGGTCTTAAAACATGGCGCTGGAGAGTGGGGACATGTTGCATGTTGCTCCTCGTCTGTATGTTTTTGTCTGTTTCATGTTGTCGGCTGAAACAAAATAACCATTTAATTGCACTTGTGCATATGTCAAATAAAATGAACTTGCAACCTTTCCACCATACTGTAATGAAACAGTTCTTTCCAAACCCTATGCGGACGACACAATCTGGGGTGGAGTGAGGAAACACGAGGGAAAAAGTCATGCAGGACTAGGGAATGAATACAGGGGGGCGTGTCCAAAGTGCGCAGGTGTCCAGGTGGGTGAGTCCGGGGCAAACAGTCCAAGAATGAGACAAACGGAAAATCCAAAAGACAGGGCAAAAGTCCAAAAGCCAGGCGATCCATACGAGACAGACAGGTTAAAAGCAGGAACCGGGTCGGAACCAGCGGGGGGAACGGAAACAGGAACGGAAACTTAAAAACATGACGGAGCCAGAGGAATACAGGTCCCGGGCTCGCACGATATGGGAATCAGATGCAGAGCCATGAACTGACTGAGTGTCTGGCTTTTAAGGGGGACGGGAAGGAGGCTGGAGCAAGGGGCAGGTGCACAAAATCAGGTCCGAAGTGAAAAAGCCGGAGCACCCTTAAGGAGGAGGGACTACAATCGTGACACATACTTCTACAAAGTATCCTGAGTGCTTAAATACTGACAATTAGAGCCCACTGGTCACTCCTGCTTTCAGAAGTGAATGAAACACACACTGAGACTGTCACTGTGCACTGACACCAGAAGAAGGCTCCACAGCCGAAACGTTGTGTTTCCTTTCTTCTCTTTTCAGCAGGGAATAAACCTTAACTTGTTCCTTTTCAGCCTACGCATGCTGACGCAGCTCCCCACTTGAATTAACATTACAAGCATCACATATACTGTAACTGTACACAGTTATCCACTGGAATGCACGACACTTACAGTATATACTACGATGTGTTCTGTTAGGATACTGGAATTTTCCAACAGTTATATAGAGAATGTATATCTGAAAACATACTCCATGCCCCGAAATACATCTAGGACCTAGGACAGGTTGTGCTTCTGTAACATTCCACACATTTTATAATCCTTTGAGGGCATTTTTTAGAAAAAGATTGTAAATCTATGAAAAGTTTAAGGAAACTAGATCAGGATTTTTTTTGTTTCTTTCATTCCCTTATACGATTTGTAGGCTGATTTTGCCTACAATGATTTTCATCAGCTGTCCATCAGTTTTGGAAACTGCAGAGCTATATCACTGTCTGCATTAAGTGAATTGTAAAATGTTCAGTGTACAGCTTGTGCTGTTTTACAAAGTAACTGTGTTAAAGGTATTATGTGGCATACTGAGTCTTAATGTGTGACTCAGCAGGCTTGCCTGGTGTCCCCAAGGAGGAAATTAAAAGCAAAATATGTCAGGGTAGTGGATACCACGTCACCTTCCGGGTTTTTTTCGGGTAACATACTCTCAGTCATTATCTGTGCTACGTGTTGGGAGATATGCTGGCAATACAAAACTGGAGCATACAGTGAGTAAATACAAGATCTACTCTACACTACACTGAAATCTTATTCCTTTGTCAGCAGCACTTAAAATTTGTACTGCAGTGCTAATCACTGTTGCACTGATCTTCCGCAGTGACAGTCGCAGCGTTCACTTCTGAAAGCAGGAGTGACCAGTGGGCTCTAATTGTCAGTATTTAAGCACTCAGGATACTTTGTAGAAGTACTGTATGGTGGAAAGGTTGCACGTCATTTCAGTTCATTTTATTTGACATATGCACAAGTACAATGAAATGCTTATTTTTTTTCAGCTGACAACATGAAACAGACAAAAACATACAGACGAGGAGCAACATGCAACATATCCCCACTCTCCGGTGCCATGTTTTAAGACCTACCTTTGGAGTTTCTGTCAGAGAGCTCAACTGGCTTGACTGGGTGAAATGATATTAATTATTATATGTAAAAGTATATGAATTTTCATGAGCCCATTGTTAGGAGGTCGAGCAACAGAGTGGTTGGAATCACTTGTTAATGTATATTTGTGTTCTATTTTCAAATGGCTATGGAATCCAAACCATAGATGAAAACTTACACCTGAAGAAGGCTCCACAGCCGAAACACTTTGTTTCCTTTCTTCTCTTTTCAGCATGGAATGAACTTTTACTTGTTCGCTTGTAATGGTATCCTGTCAGTTAACTTCCAGAAGAGCCTGATGAGGTTCAAGAAGATTTTGATCAGCTACCAGGTCCACAGAAGACCCCAGAACAGGCAAGACTGAGATCACTGGACAGTTCCCCTCACTGACAGTGGAGATATCAGTTGAGATTGGGTTCAGAAAAAAAGGTAGGTAATAAAAATTGGACCCCTATGTGGGTTTATGTATAATACCATATGTTATACATAAAAAGAATAATATATCAAGAAAATCAACTGAGCATTCATGAGTGGTTGGTTGCAATATGTTTAACTCAAAATAATTTTAACCTTAGCAAACCTAAAGAGCTATATTGTCACGATCATAATCCCTCCACTCAAGGGCGCTCCGGCTCTTTCACATTTTAGTCGACCATGTGCACCTGCCTCCAATCCTGCTCCTCCTTATTTAAACTGGGCGCTCTCGCTACTCCTGTCTCTGCATTGGAAGACGGACGCCCGGAGGCCCGCCTACCTTCAAGTCGCCCTACGTCCACGGTTTGAGGGCACAGGCCTCCTATCGGCGTCCTGACCCTGCTGAGTCTGGGGCTCAGAGAGCCAGGCTTCGTGATCCCATTTTTATTCTCTCTACCTGCACCGGATCCCGTTCCGGTTTTTATCCTTGTATAGTTTTTGTTTCGGATGGATCTCTCAGCTATGGACTTTTGGACTGCTTCCTGGTTTCCCCTTCTGGACAGTTTGGGACTTGTTCGCCTGACCCCCGACCCCCCGAGCACCGGAACACCGCCGTCACACCCACCTGTCAGTCATCCCGTCCTGATCCCGTCTTGTTTCCCTGTTACCCTTCTCCAGTCTCTTCCGGATTTTACCTTCTGCATAGGGTCCTGACCTAGGCATCGTTACATATATTCATACAGCTTTTTACTTTAATCCTTTAATTTTCAATAGGTGAGTATAATTCAATATATATTTCAAGATGAACAATTTTTATATACTTTCTAAGCATGTAAAGTTAAAAAGCATAAACATTTTTTTCAGGCATGCTGCATTAGTTTTCCAAAAAAATACTTTATATCCAGGGGACTACTGGGGTGAAAACAATACTGATACATTTAAAACCAAATTAATTACTTGTATAAGATACATTTTGCATGTAATTATAAGTGATGTGACTGTTTATGAAAGTTGGTTATCTTTTCAAATTAAATTCACCCATTACATTGATGCATGGAATTTGGAGATGCTTTTTAAATGAATCTCATTTTCATATGATGCATCTTTGGGTTTTGCCATTTACATTAACCAGAAGCAGTGTTTTTTTTTTGTTTGAAACAAGGAAAAAAAGCTCTGTTTTCACATAAACACAAGTGATGTAGTGGATTGACTGTGGTATACTGGTGATTTAGACATTATATACCTCTGAGCAACGAGGATTAAATGTCAACTCTGCTGAGCTACCCCAGGGTTAGGGAATACCAGCATGAATAGGAATCTTATAAGCAATGCCTGGCTTGGGCACTGTAATACTGAACTGCACCTGAGCATGACCAAATATTCTGCAGCCTACCTTGTTGGAGATCCATGCTAGCTGCAATCCTCTAATGTCCTATTTATGGGAGATGCTGTATTTCTGTACCAGAAGTCATTAAATTAAATAACATGGCTTCATATGGTTTTAAAAGGCTTTAGGTATTTTCTGGTGTTACGCAACCCCCATGTGTAATAAATTGATAAGAATCTCTTAATTGCATTCAAAGGTGCTTGATACAAATATTGTATTTGTGGATCATGAAAACTGATAAAAATCAACTTATTTCATTTTTTTTTCTCCTTAGCCTTCACTGACATTTTCTTTGACTTACTGTATCTTACCTGTAAAAGTCTCCAGTCTGATTGTTCACATTTTGAATAAGAAAAGGTATTAATTGAAAAGGGTCTGAATAGTTTTGCAAAGGTACTGTGTTTATTAGCTGCAGAAATTGGTATAACATACAACTATACTGTACATACAGTAGTAGTGCAATTCCTCTGTAATGTGTACCCTGCATCGGATCTCCCTTTTTGAAAATTGGACATACCTGTATAAGAGACTCCTTCCATTCATCAGGAATTACCTCCTTTCCCCAGATTAATTTGATGAGATGCTGCATCTTCCAATGAAGTGTGTATCCTCCCTACTGCAGTATTTCAACACGTATGTTATTAATTCCTGGGGTCTTTCCTTTCTTTATCTTCTTGATCACTAACTTTACCTGTTCCCCTCAACCAGAAAAAGAAAATAAGATTAAATCAGAACTTCAACCTGCCCAACATTCACAAATTCCAAAACCTGCCACTCGAAGGTAGGTTTCCGGCTGCAAGCAGCTTCTTGTGTGTGTGCTGTGGGCTGGAGCCATAAAGTACAGGGTCTGGAATTCACCATTGGCAGATGAGTTCAATCTTGAACTTAATCCAGGTTTTAGCTTGTGTAACGTAAGCCCCTTCTTTAGCTAATGCGTATTGTCTCGTAATGTTCATGAAGCAGCAACAAAACACAGTAATCCCATAAACCTAAATAATATTAAACTGACTATTTTCATTGATCATATTAAGTATTATTTTTATTGTCACATATATGCAGTTACCTATGCAGTGTGTTCAATTCATTCAGCTGTCATCTGCAGTACAAGGGCTCACCTGTCATCTCCCCTCTATTTGTGTTACTGCCGATGCCCTTTTTGCCAAATTAAGGATTGGGAGTTAGAAAGCTAATCTTTTGTCTCAGTGCTAAACACACATCAAATCCAGTGTATTCCTCTGTAGCATTTCTTTCAACGATTATGTCTGCGTAGCTAAGAGGGACTGAGCTGTCTTGTATCTGCTTTAGAAGCTTTATCCTCATTACTATTGTAGGAAGCAATTTTCTATCCTTTAAACTGCTAAACAATTCAAACTACTTATACACAGAAAACATATTTTATAGCACATATACTAGAAGGCTATAAATAGCTAAAATAGTAAAATAGCTAAAAATTGAATGTTGAGAATCATGAACTACACATTAGGTGTGCTGTAAAATTGCAAAATGTGATCTGAGGTACTCTATTTGATTTAACAACACATTAATATCAGTGATACATATGTTGCCACTCTGATTTGCATCAGTAATGATTTCTTTAATTGGAATGTTTTGATGAAATTATCTGGTATTTTAATCGGACTTCTCTCCTATTGCAGAAGAAACTCCAACAATTCCGAAAGAATTTTTTTGGCGCTAGCCTTAGATACTAATACAACTTTTACTTACTGTTACCAGTCACATATATATTTTACTAGATGTTAAAAAGCAGTTCATCTCATATGGGAATTTCATAAAACATTTCATTTAAAATATTTCGCTTCCTGGGTTTTGCAGTGTTTCTGCTGTGCTGTTTTAATGGGATGCCAGTGGCGAGAGGCTCTTTGAGAAGGAAGAGAGTTGCCAAAGACTGAAAGATTTTAACCAACTTAAAGGGAACTTTGAAAATGATTAATGACTTCTGTGTGTCAGGTTGCTCCTTTAAAAAAAGGTCTGTGCCATCTTTTGAAGAAAAATAAACTATTCACTTAATAAACACAGTGTTCTCTCCGAACTTATTTCAGAATATTAAGCAACGTGTCTAATAAAAGGTGCAGTTAATGCTACTTTATATTCCTTTGTGATTTTCAATAGTTCCAACCAGATCACTCTTCACAATATTATGTATTTGCAGCCTGAGGCTTGTTCCCCTCCTTATTGCTATGTATGACATCTGAACGGCTAAATAAATCCTTTTAAACGCTTTACTTTTAGTCTGAAGACCGTGCACTAAGGTGAAGTGTAGGCCAACCACTCAGAGACCTCAACTGTAAACAATGTGCCTCTGAGGACAATATACTTCAAAGTCCCTGGGAATGAGATTTAAACACCAATTTAATTAATAGCCTTGTTCTGCGGGGTATATTGTGTCCTCAGAAAGGATGAGGAAACATAACCCAAATATACACTAAAAGGTTGTGAATTTTGTGCTGAAATAGGCATTCTGCCTCTTTGGATCACACTAGCCATCAGGGAAGCAGGGAAGTGTGGGTTTGTGGACATCAAGTTCTTCCTTCTTGTGATCTTACACCACCTGCAAAGGTACAGTACATATAATGAAGATGTATGTTTTGAAACTCTGAAGTAGCTTCACCCAGAATCTTCTCTGTTATCTATGTTATTGATTATGGATTGGAAGCCTTGCAAAGCTTCTGCCACTAAACAAAAACAAATATCAAGTCCCTGCCAAGTAGAGTGTTTTTTTTACAAACAAAATATCAAAGCAAAAGTTTGAATTCTAAATTCCCAATGTAAATATGGTGAGTTATGAATCATTTGAAAAGCTGAACTCACCAGAGTAACCCATAAAAATGAGGAATAAATAATACATCCGCTTTCAGAGAGCACTGTGAAGTCAAACCAGCAAAGTGGCATGCAAAGAGAATACTGTAATTAATTTCACTGTGTAGCTACATTTCAGACTTTTTCGCTGCTGCTCCTCATCTCAAGACAACTGTGTTAATATCACAGCACCAATCTGTTGCTATGGCAGATGGTTCTGAAAGAGCATCATGAATTAATCTAACGAATAACTACCAAAAAGCAAAGAGGGCATGTGCACAGTTGTAATCCAGCAATGTGTTTCACTGGTACTATTGTGGCCCATTCGAGTTCATGTCACCTGCATATTTTTCATCCAAACATGGGTGCTTAACAATTAAAAAAGGAAACACACAAATAAAATAAGCAGTTTAAAATATAATCAAGCATGAAATATCATAAGAGGCATGACTCTTATTTGTGTGCAGCTCTGAATCTGATATTGGCAGGTTTGTTAGTTTGTGACTGCACTGGGCTGCAGAGTGAAGCATCCCCTAATCTTCCTCAGAAGGCTGCCGATCTCAGAATGAGAAAGTGCACACAATGGGGAGAGCCTGAGAGGACTGGGCTTAAACTAAGAATTAGTTTGGGGATTTAGCCTAGCAATGCATGTAATACATTTATACACACAGATGCACACAGAGAGAGGAAAACAGAGACCAAGACTGATTGAAAATGATATAAGGAGACACAGACAAACACTTATTGGAACAACCAGTTACTCCTGGATTCAGACATAAGAAGTATTGCAGATCCATTTTAAAGCAACTTGTCTATGGCAAGACATAACTGTGAGCATGATGCTAATGGAAGGAAATGCTTTATTGTTGGAAAATATTTGTTCTTAAATGGTAAGTCCCCTATCCAGACCCTTGTACAGTTTTCACATGTTGCTGCTTTAAAGCTTGCAGTCACAACATCTTGAAGCAGCAATTTATAGTTTTTTTATCTACATATCCTACTGCACACATTCAAACCAAAAAACAAAAAAGAATTAAATAGGTAATTAACACGAAATGAAAATGGAAAATGTATAATTGCGTAAGTGTTCAATCCCTTTGCTTTGGCTAGCCTAAATTGTTTTAGGTGCACAGAATTACATTAATGAGTCACAGTTAACACAGTTAAATAGACTGTCTGCGTGCACTAAAAGTGGTGTTCATAATTTCAGAATAAATACGTCTGTCTCTGTTAGGTCCATCAGTCAGGTAGTGAATTTCAAGCAAGAGTTCAACGAGTCCGAAGAATTTTCATAACAACTCAGTTATACATTTTTTGGGGGGAAGGACAGATCAGGAGAAAGGAGGAAGATATGCAGTATAAAAAAATCAAAAACAGTGTCAAAGGCCAGCAGCAGGAAGGAGAATGGGCACCATACCACCCAAACACTGCCTAGATCTGGCTGTCCCTCCTGACTGAGCAGCCAGTCCAGGAGAAGACTGGTGAGGAAAGCAACAATAAGGCACAGGCTGACTGCGAGAGCATTCAAAACTTCTGTCAGAAATATCCAAGCCACTCCACCGAGCTGGACTACTGTACTGTATATGGCAGAGTGGGGAAAAAATGATACCCACAGGAAAGGTCTGAATAGTTTAAAATAATCATAAAATTATTAAAATATTTTAATAATATTAGTGATATTTTTGTGCACGTGGAGAAATCAAAATCCTACTCCCTAACTAGATTAGTATCAAGAAAACAAGCTTTTGCCCTCTGAGGATTGTTAGCTTGCACTGAGCAATAGAGCCCGTGAGCTTGGTCTCCAGAGCCTAAGGAATTCCTTCTCCAGGAATCAGGCTCAAGACACAAACCCAGTCCAGACAGTCCAGAAAAAAAGACTAAGAGAACCTTAGTCTTAGAAATAAAATGGTCCTTGGCCAGACCATCCATATTACCTGCTGGGGGTCAGCTGCTACTGAGACATTACTGCAAAATGTAATGTATCTGAAGCAAGAGGAGCCAATTGAGTTACTGTAGTTCTGGCACCTTGTATGCAGGGAAAAAAAACGTCTGGTTCTTCCTACTCAACATACTGCCACTGTAAGCCTCACCAGGATGGCAAACATTTTAACTTCTACAACATCATGTAATAAATCAAAGCAGACTGGACGTTCCCAGTAATCAGCGATAAGAATCAACAGACAACGAGCATGCTGTCAGCTGAAACCGACGACAGTGAAGTAACTTTTGAAATGACATTTTAAACAAATTAGATCTCATACTGGTTAACATGATTGTGGAGCTGTACATGCAATTGCAGCGCTGCACTAATCACATTTCTCTTTTTTTGTAATTAAATAAAATGCATTCTCCTTCAGGTTTTACGACTACGTTGACTTGAAAAGTTGAATCAGACTTTATCTGTGAATCATTCATGTTGTTGGGGAAAGAAAAACAAATTTAGGTGATAGGGGAATTTGTTATCATCAGTTTGCAACCCCGTCTGCTCGATAAACTGTAATAGCTGCAGGCTAATATTAGCTAGTCTGTTGTGTGGCACATAAAAAATACATTGCTAAAAGGATGGCAAAAACACAGTTTTGCATGTTCAGAGTTTCATACTGCAGTCTGTATTCCCAAGAAAACTTTCATTAAAATCTGAAAACAGAACAAAGCAATAAAATATCAACAATGGGAGCTCAAGAAGGAAATGTCGGTGATTCAAACAGGATGAGAAAATGAGAGAAAGTATCCAACCACACTTTAACAGTTTTTACACTGAAATACGACGAAATGTGACAGCCATGCTTCTTCACAGAAAGACAAATGGAAGAAAAGAGATCGCTTTTTAACTTTCCACAAACAGGTCTGTACAGCGAATGACAAATTGCCAACAGGGACATGGTATAAATATAATAAAGGAGGTGTTTTAAAACTGTTTAACCAAGGTTGTTGAGACGTGACACACAGGTGAAGGATATACAGTATGCTCTAATTCATGAATATGGGTCATGACATAACATGGGAGCAACCTGGGCCATATGACCAGCTGATTGTGACCAAGATGCCCGAAATGGAGGTACACAGTTGACTGAGATTAGATCTTTCCAGAGGCTAGCAGGGCCTTACTTGGCCAGGGTCCTCTCTGCTCTCAACCTGTCAGGCACCTGTGCGTTGTAGTTGTGCCAGGGAGAGGTGTACGTGTCAGATTTCTTTGAAGTTTTGCACAAATTGTAGAACCTGCTATGCCCACAGAAACACCTCCTGCCTGCTCCTCATCAGTACAGTTTGAGTAATGAAATTACACAAGCTGCAGCAATTAACAAGGGCTTGTGGGGAAAGGTGTCAGAGAGGTAAGATGCCTGTTTATGTCAGTTTGTGGGTCAGTCTAACATCTTGTTTTGTGCGCCTTGCTCGGTTTCCCGGGTCCATGTGTGGTACAGTCTACTGATGGCAACTGCCTCTTTAGTGCTACAGGACATTTCTGTACATTGCTCTTCACCGATAGCGTTCACTGCCATTTTCTTGAAGAGAAAATTAATCAATCTTCTCAACAGTTTTGAATGTTGTCTCTAAGGCAACAGGAACAGAGTATTGGACTCCTCTTTGCATCTGAAAGGTCACCCCGAACAATAGAAACACACTAATTTTTATTTCTTGTTTGCCACAAGAGTAAAAGTTGAATTTAATGTAATAAGCCTTAAAAACAGTAACAAAGAAGTGAACATAAATTTCAGTTATAACAAACATTAAAATTGATTTAATGATATAGGTCATGAGTTGTTAGTGACACCTTATAAATACACCACAAATGACACTCAATTATGCATTTACAGTATGCCTCCTTGTTTTTTAAAAAAAGTCATATTTCACTAGGACAGAGAATTTCAAAGAGGTTTGGGAAAGCACATGGATTTCACACTATAAAATAGCACAACATCACCCTGAAGCAATAGAATAACATCTAAAATTCAAATAAAGACAGAATAAATGTGGAAAATCATAAACCTTAAAATTCTTCCATTTAGGGCTATCTAGAGGTAGGAGGAGATACCCTGCGGATTAGAATATGCAACATAGTGTGTATATTCAAAAGATGACTGTATACTGCATAAACACTGCAACTCTAATTATATGTATATTAAAAGACATGAATACCTTATTTAAACCTTATTTTATTCGTTACCTTCTGCTTTTTGTACCAGCTGAGCTCCAGCTGAGCTCTCATTTACACTGTTGGTCTAAATGTGTAATTTACTGTATAATTGTAATTCTCTCAACTTGGATTGTTTTATAGGTAATTGTATCTTCGGAAAAAGTGAATGTTTTAAGTGATCAACTTTAAAAGACTTTAATAAGCATCTTCTAGATATACTGTATTTAATATGCATCCTCTATATATTTATGAAAATAATGACATTGATTTTTTATTAACTGCTCAAGTTGAAATGAAAGAAATAGAAGAGCTCCAAAAATGGAGTGTTCTGGGAAGTAAGGAATAAAAGTCATGCTAACAACAATGTAAATACTAGCAAGACCACCTTTATTACACTTAAATAAAAGGTATCTTTTCTATTCTTTGAAGTTTTAGATGAAATAGCCAATGGCAATCGAACATGCTAAACGTGTTTCATTATGTTGTGAATGTCAACTTCACTCATTGTAAAGAAAAACTGTTACAACTTACAGTACAAGCACCTGTCATATTTTGAATTTCACATTGTTATCTTGCTAAGCAAAATCAACCTCCAATACCTTGTGAAAAAAGATTTAATCATTTAATGATTGACAAAAATCTGCATGTTGTTAAATTGTTCTGTTACATTGTTCAGTGTTATTTCTAGTTCTTCGGTTCCAATAAAACAACATAATTTTCATTACTTTAATTTGTATATAACTCAATATGCTTTAATAATCAAGAAATCAAACTATGACAGAGTCATAAACATGCAAAATAGTTTGTGGTATACCGTGGTACATGCATGTGTGCCGTGGTATACCGTGGTACATGTTCCAGAGGCGGTACCCAACCCCAGTAATAGGTTTTGGATCAGCTCTTTATTAAGAAGTAGCCTCCTGGCCATAGGCTGAGGAGGCCAGACCCCCAGAAAGAAACAAATGAACCCCAAAACCACCAAATCACCAAAGCACAAACAGAGACAAACGGAACGTACAGATACAGTATGGAAACTTGGATACTGTGATAAAAGTAAAGGCAGACATTAAAAGAGGTAGGACGCCTGCTGACAGAGTCAGAGGTAGGACGCCAGGCAGGTCCAGAGCTGGGGAGATGACATAAAGACCAGCAGGGGTCGAGAAGCAGGAATCTGGGTTGAAATGGATGCAGGGAATTGCATGCCGTGGGGGTGTGTGTGTGTGTGGGGGGGGGGCTGAGCTAAATTGGAGGCTGGGGACAGTGTAAATGGTAGGATGCCTGCTGACTGATTCGGAGGTAGGATGCCCAACAGGCCCACGGCTGAGGATATGGCATCAGGAGCAGCAGGTGCCGAGAGCGAGGAACCTGGGACATCGGGGACCAGAAGCAGAAGAGAGTGCAGCAGAAAGAGCCGAGATTACATTAGAGAACATGAAGGAAGGCAGGGGGAGTGTGGCTTGAAATTCTGAGGAACTTTTTACAGAAGAATAATGCATGAGGCGATTGCAAGCCAAGTAGCATATTTTTTCTTTTGTTGTGTCTTGTTTTTGTTTTCTCTGACGTACAGTATGGTCCATTAAGATGTGAAGCGAATTCAGGAGGCGAATGCCAACTAGTTGCATAGGCATCTCTTTTGTTCAGCCTTGCATGTTGTTTGAAGCAATTCACTTGATAAAAATGAAAGGTGATTTCAAAACAATTGTGAGGTGATTGTTTTGTTTTCTGCTTACTGCTTTGAGTAAAGTCTACTTATGGAATGAATGTGAAAAAATGTTGGAGGTGAATGCTAAACAAGAAGAATATATATTTTTTCCTTTTTTTTCTCTTTCCTGTTGGTTGTCTTAAGCTCGGCCCACATATAGACTTAGAGCGATAAAAAGTGAGGCAAATATGTAACAAGCAGCACATTTTTCTCGTTTGTTGGCTTATTTTTTACTTTCCTGCTTATCGTCTGAAGCACGGTCTACATAGTGAATACAAAAATGCGAGAAGAGGTGTGTGAAAGGGTTATATAAATGAAGTATATATACGTTGGTAAGGACTGCAATTTAAAACAGCTGGGTGAGATTGCCTTGTCTGGTTATGATCTCTCTGGAACTCCCTATAAGAACTTCCACATAAGCAGGCTCATTAACGAGGCAGAGGTCAGAATAAAGTTATTGCCTTGCAATTGCTAATTAGTGTGCTGTCGATCCACCATCTCTCAAGCAGGGCCCAAAGGCTTCTACGCACAGCCCATACAAGACGCAGATAAGCCCAGTTTGCCAGCAGGATGGCATCCCCCTGCAGAAGACTTTAGCACTCACCTGGAGCTCTTCTGCCATTCAGTTGTGCAGTCAAATTCTTCGAATGATGAAACTAGGTCAAGCTGACGAATGTGAAGGGAGCTTCGTACTTTTAACTCCCCTGGTTGGAGATCAGTGCGGTTACGTCCCTCTCACTTATGAGGAATCAGCCAGGGAGAAAACGCTGTGGTGGTGAAGTCAGGCTGGAGGGAAGGGAAGCTAGAAAAGACACACTCAGTGCCGCGTTCAGCTAGGGGTGTGGACAAAGTGCAGGATTAGAATGTGACCTTCACCTGAACGTCTGTGCAATACACCGTTAAGACTTGGGGTACTTAAGCCACCCCAGCAGAAGACCTTTGAAAGAAATCTTGCAAAAAATTTGCAAGACCTTCCCTGGCTGATTTATTATTTTAACTATTGGAATTTATACATGCCAGGGAGAAAACGCTGTGGTGGTGAAGTCAGGCTGGAGGGAAGGGAAGCTAGAAAAGACACACTCAGTGCCGCGTTCAGCTAGGGGTGTGGACAAAGTGCAGGATTAGAACGTGACCTTCACCTGAACGTCTGTGCAATAGCACCGTTAAGACTTGGGGTACTTTGAAAATCAAATCTTGTACATGCAAAGACCCCAGGAATGTTTTTCTTAAGGTGTGAAACTTGAGAACTATCATACTATAGTGCTTTCAAACGTTCTGTTCAGAAGATCTTTTCCTGAACAGACTCTTGTCCATGTGATGGATGTAATGCTTAATGACCATACAAACAGTTTTTAAAAAATCATGTCCCCAAGTCCCAGGTATAACTTATCTGTGACTACAGATGTGGCATTTATTTGCAACAGTGTGAAAAATTGCCTGACTCATATAAGTAATGACACATTTTAAATCCCTTTATCCCTCTTTTAAAGATCTGCCTCAATAAAGAACCATCGTTATTTTTAATGGCATACAATTTGTTTATATTAACATGCCAAAAATGCAAAAGAAGGCATTTCCAATTTTAGTAAACTAATTCAAGACTCAAAACTAATTCAATTTAGAATGTGACATTGAGCAAGCCAATATCAGCCAATGGCTCTGGCTCAGATGCACATCAGTCTCATAACCAATGAGAATTATACATGGCATTTTGCCTTATTGAGAGGCATGCTGTTTTCACATTTCATCTTGTATCCTGAGAGGTTATTTCACCCACATACTCGTGCGATTCAGCCCACACTTTTGAATGAAGAATTTGACAGTGGAAAATGTACAGGTGAATAATGAATTAGTACTTTCACTATCATGAAAAATGAAAGCAAAATAAATCTTAAGAGAGAAATGGTCTTGTTTGATAAGTTAGCAGTTAGTAGCCCCGTAATGAAAATCTAATTTTTTACTCTTCAAAATTTTAAAACCTCACTGATCCACACTGTTCACCAGCAGCATCCACCTAACTGAACTGATCTATTCATTCGTGTAATTTTGGTTTATTTAAGGGTGTTTAAACCCGATTAAACAGAACACATAACAAACCTTCTGGAGTTAAATAAAACCAATAAAGTTGGTTATCATTGAGGATTAAACTTAAACTCTGTGTCATGTCAATTCCGTTTCACAAAGAAACAAGACACTCTGCAAAAATTCTTCTTCACATTGAGACTGAGCCAAGACTAAGCGGAAAAGTCCAGCAGCAGCATCATTTCCGAAACCAACTCTGGATGCCGACCTGGCGTACTGCATCTCCTTCTGCCACCGCGTAGACACTCTGCTACTCTCCTCTCCAGCCCGGTGTCCTGAACAGTGCGGTGCCTCATGCTTCCTCTCTACCTTGTTCGTCTCCAGGTCCAGTCATGGGGTAGAGGGGGGAGGAAGAAGATGCTGGGGCCTTCCTCCCCTGCTCTCTGCTGGATCCCTGTTGCCCTCTCCTGGGTGATGTGGTGGTTCCCAGCTTCTCCTGTGTCCCCTGACTGGGCTACCAAGCCCTTACCTAACCAGGGTTCGGGATATAAAATACTCATAACATCAAATATAATAACTTCAAGTAACTATGGTTCAAGTAATGAACTTTCAGTAATAGTAATAGCTAAACAAACGTTTTCTACTCATTCATTTCTTAAATGTAGAGAGCAAACACTAACATCTGAAAATGATTTTGCACACTGTCTGACATAACATTTCAACATGCAAAATTAAAGCGTATACAGTATTATCTTTAATTTTGGGATTATTTCTCCTGCAATGAATATTTATAAGGCAGTGATTGAAAGCTAACAAGAAATAAAAGAAACCACTTTCATTTGGCAATTTCTCAAACAATTTTTGAAACAGCCCATAGTAAGGATTTTATGTATATAATATCATGTGTCATTTCACTTAGCTTTGTGCCATGTTATAACCGAGCATCTTGAACATCTCCTTCTGATGTTGAAAGCTTTTCCAGCTGTATTTCAAAGTGCTCCTGCATTTGCTTTTGTTGTCTTCACTGCCTAATGATTATGGTTTCCTATAATAGTGTAATTGCAGAGTTCCATATATCAGACCTCTCGCTGGGATAGCAATTCATTGCGTGACCCGTGCCTTCAAGCCTGAACTGTCAGGCATCGCCGTGCTTTGTTGTTTTCAAATTTCTCTCCACTTCTTTGTGTTCCTCCTTTTTTGTTTCGCATGTGACAAATGTATCCGGTTGGATCGTTTTAGGAAACAATACACCCAGATTTGGAATCAGCTGTGCTCACCCGTCAATTACACAGGAACTTAAAGTGGACGGTAAGAACAGACATTCTGAGATGCAACATTTAATATACATATACGGAGATGAGGAGATCATATTTAATATAATTAAATAAATTCAAGACCAATTTAAATTTTGCATTACTGAACAGTCAGGTTTACCTTCTAAGAGGCATAGAAGTTTCCCTGAGGATACTCATACCCTGATTGGAAACCCCTGCTCTAGGAGACCAGGGACTGCAGAAAACATGCACAGTATCATTCTCACAGAAACCTTGTCCCTCTGTTCTTTATATTGAAGCCAATGCCCAAGTCTGGCCAATGATGTCTTCAGGTTTGGATCACCAGTGCTAACTGGTGGCTCAGGCAGTGCTATACTGCAAACTGTACAAGACAGAGAAAAAATCCTCGCAGATGTGCAGGTTGTATCAGCGGTCACATTGTAGGTATAGTGCTCAGGTCCTAGCCTGTTAGGTAGGCCTACGTAAACAAAGCTGGCATCATGCCTGTCAGCAAGGACATCCCAGCTGGTGTCCACTTCTCCACCTGTTGGATCAAACCACTAATCCAGTCAAACACTCTATCGGTTAGCTTTGTATTAAAACAATGGGGCTGTATTTAAGTTGACGAAGACCTTACTGGACTGAGGAATCTCCTCTCTGATTGAGGTTATGCAAAAAGGGAAACGTTGCAACAGAATCGAAAAGCAATCAGCTTTTGTCAAGGCCTTCTTCAGCGAAAAAACGGGAATCACCTGAAATTAATAACATCACAGCACTCTTCAAGGACCTCTCAGCAGGTGCCCACTGCACTGCCTGCCTAGAGGGCCATCTAGTGTGTGTCAGCGTGCTCTGTCATCTTCCATACTTCTTATTCTTCACTTGCTCTCCCAGCTGCTGTCCACCGGACTCTTCTCTGTTCCGTCAAGCAACCTGCTGCTTCCAATTCACGATGATCTCATAAATCTTATGAACAGTGCCACTGGCACCCAGTCATTTCATCGTCTATTATTCCCAACTCTTTGCTCCTTCAGCTTCATACTTCTCCACTGTGTGTCTCTCGGAATCTCCATGTCCCAAGGCCCAGCTTCTGTCCTTCCACCCTTGTTAGCTCTGGCACTTTCAGTTTGGCCTCTTATCTTTGCAGATGTCCTCAGGCAGCAGGTGTCTGGTCATTACTGTTGTACTCTCACCTGGCCTCCCATCTGGAAAGGCGCTGGCACCAAACCCACTTCCTGAAACCTATGCCTGGCATGGCCCCCTGCTGCTTATTAACCAGCCCCTTCACCAGCCCCTGCTGCTACACCTGACACATCTTGGCTCTTGTCCAGAATGTGGCCCTGTCAGCACCAGGTGTCTGAGATCCTTTCCTTCCTCGATCTAGTTTTCTCTCAGGCCACACATACACACCTGCTTGAGTTCCCCATTTATCGGCTTCCACTCCTCAAAAAGCATTCAGCCTAGCACTAAATGTCTATTTAGTATTTATTTATATTTATTTATTTATGTATTTAGTATTTATTTATATTCCAATGTCTATTTCACTGCCATTCAACATTTTAAACTAGTCCCTGAAGCTTCATATGCCACACTACCCTCTGGACTAGTATGCATCCAAAACCAATAGGTCTGCAGTCCTTCATCCTTGATTTGCAAACCCATGCATTTCTTGGTGCACACGTGTCCCTTTAACAACAGGCATCAAAACTGTTTCACTGGCAGCAGGCCTCCAAGCGGAAATGTCCCCCTAATTTAAAAGTGATCTGCCTTCCTGGCCTCTGCTGATAAACAAACTCCCCCATCCATCTTCACTTCACATGCCTGTGATGTATTTCATACCAACAGTCCCAGCTGTGGCCCCTGATATCTTCAAAGCACAGTTAGTCCCCATTCTTTCAGCATGATAGCATAACCTGTGGCACATTATTTTTGATTCAAGCATGCCAGAATTTTCCAGTGGCATCTTCTTCTGTTTTCTCTGTAGATTGATTTTTTTTGTGAGAGCTTCATCCTCTTCTCCTGACATCCTCTTCTCCTTCCCTGACAGCATGTTTATGTCACAGCCTTTATGCATGAGCCCCAGCTACAGCCCCATGCATACTGGTGGTGACGTGTGGGAACGCCGCTGCATCTTCAGTGTCCTACTCATGATCTGGTGTCCCATCACCTGTTGCTATCCTAGGTGGAATCTTCCTTTTCTGATCCTATTAAGCTTACACATTTACCTCTGTAATTTTACTGCCTTTTACACATTATGTTACTTGTCATTGACCCCAACTATAGTCCTTGAGCTTCTGGTAGTCACCTGGACTTTTAGATTTTCAGGTGTCCTAATTGTGGTCCCTGAGTCTGCTGGAGTATACAATAGCATCAATAGCATCTTCTGTTTCAAGCTCACAAAAAGCTTATACTCTCATCATTACTTTTCTTTTCTTCTGTGTCAGGTTGATGTCAGCAGTTCATTTGTAAGGAAGTGCTTGATTCCCCTTTGATTTAAGAATTAGCCCTACAATAAGTTTTAACCTGATTCTTCAAGAGTCTTAAATTTAGGTCAGGTCTTCCTCCGATAGACCATTTAACATTTTTTTTCTGCAGTGGAGATATTGATGTGTACTTCGTAGTGGTGGGGATTCTGAATGCATTATGTTTATGGCCAGATTATCATTCTCTAAAGCCAAAGTCAGTATTTCACACACATTCAAATTGTACTAGGGTTAGACCAAAGCTCATGAACCTTTGCCAATCATGAGTGAAGCTACTGTAGGACAAAGCTTGGTGCTTCTCTCCTAGTCCAGATCTGAATGAGATATACTGACAGCCAGTACAAGAATGTTAACTAAACACAAACCCCCCTTTGGAGTTGTGTTACTTCTGTCCTTATGGCATTGAGGAATCTGAACCCTGACTCCTCAAGTAATGAAATTAAAAGGTCTCTGCATTTTTAAGAGTTTTTGTGTCATCATTAAACATTAGAAGGTCATTTTCCCCAAAATAATTCTGCTATTAAGGCAAAGGACTTCTCATTTCCTTGTTGCCAAGAGTTTACATGAGCTCTCCCCACAGCTTTCGGCCTTTGTTAACTACTGCCCAAGCTGAAACGACGATGTCAAGCAGCATTGCAATGTGAAATTAATTTACACTGTTATAATTGCTTTATTCTGCTCCTTGTCTATCAGCTGTTTTATTTCATTAAACATTCTTGTAAGTAATGTGATCTACTCATGTAGTGTATTTGAATTAGTGGTCCAATCCATGTGTTGTCACTTTCTGGGTCAGTAGTTAGAACATATAAATCTTTTGTGTGGCCTGATGTATTTTTCTTGAAAAAAATAGTTTTTTTAATATTAAAACGAGGAGATTGATTACACTTATTACAGAAGCATGTTCCACGTCTGGAAGTGTTAAAAGATTCACTCCAGGTTTGCACCTGTGATCGTGCTAAAAGATGGATTCATTGTTTTCAGAATAAAAAAAGAAACTCCTTGACATCATTCTTGTCTAGTATTCCCTTGTTTCTTTAATCCAGTTATTCAAATGTAAACTTTGCAAACTTTAACTTTACAGATAACAGGTTTTTACAGGGTTTTTAAATATCAAGAGAAAAGATGATGTTGAAGCATCACACTTTTTTTAGTCTTACCTTAAAATACCTAGGTTTGATGAAACAAAGTAGTTGTACTTGTGTGCCTGTGCTTAATTTATGTTTTTGATGATTTACCTTCTAAAGAAATCTGCCGTGTTTGGCACACCCAGGGGTTGTGTGCATGGCAAGTCAATAACCACTTCTCCGACCACAGCACCATAGACCTACTGTACACCTCATATTCTATTTACAGAGAAAGACATCATCAGTATTAAACCTTCTGATAATAAACATAGAGCCTGTATTCTGCGATACAGAGTTATGAGATATACAGTATATTGAGATAAATGGAGAGGAGAGGGAAGTGAATGCAATGTTCTCATACATACATTTATTTATTAAAAACTAACATGAAATTATTACGAGCATTCAGCTATATATATATGAAAAAGTTGTAAATACTGTATGTATATATTAATGTCAGCAGACAAATTAGTTCACTGGTACTAATAATTCAACTATTCTAAATCAGAGACCCCTTCAGTTTCAGCCTAGTAGAACACTATTTGAATTCTGAATCTTGTCCTAGGAAGGGAATCAACTACACCTCTCTTCCACAGATTTTTCCTTGCAGTTGCGTGTGTACTTGGAAATGATCCTGAGATAGTACTGTGCTAGCTGGAGCTCACCTCAGTATACGGCTCTGTACTGAATCGGCATGTCCATTGCAGTTGACTTTCAGATCCCCTTTACACCTAATAAAATCATGTCAGCTTTGAGCCAAAAGAGGTAAATAACTGGAGATAAATGTCTTTTTCCTCTTTCTTCAGCTGCTTAAGAAGATAAAGTGAATTTATACTTATTTTTATTTTGATCTCTTACTCAGAAAATATCTCTGTTTGAAGCCATAGATGGTCTTGAGTTTGGCACACACATAACATTTCCATGCTGGACTTCGGCACTGGTTTTTCTACTGTATATGGTTTATCCTCTCAAACAATCCAACAAAAACTTTTGTGTAATGATGTGATGTTACATTTTTCTTACCCAAAATTAAAGATTTTGTTAAGCTTTTGTTCTTCTGTTATTATTTAGAAAATCTATAAAAGCCCCATAAATCATCTCAACAGTTCTAGAAAAACTAGCAGTATTTCCTGTAAAAAACCACAGGGGAAAACCTTAATATACTCATTTAGAGCTTATAGCTTTCTAAACTGCAGTATAGAGTAGATTCTGTCTAACTATCTTAATAATCCTTGTGATCACTGATGCTCCTCTAATGCTATTTATTTTATGCTTTAAGCCTGATGTCAAAATAAATTACTCACTTTCCTGTGGATCATAACAATGCAGAATTTTTAAAGGAACAGCCCAATAATTTAAATATGGCCTAAGGCTTACTTCTGTCTTCAAGGATGCACATGGTATTATTTATTACTGTACAGCAAAACTGAAACCCATTAGAGATAATCTTACACACTCTTATCAATATAAGCTTGTTTTCCAGGAACTGCAAGAGGCTCATTGCATTTGTAAATGAAAACAGGGCTTCACAAACAGCCAGTGGTTGTCTTCGGTGCATGGCGTTGGTTTGGTTTAGTTCATGGCACTCACAGAATGGATCACTGAGATTCTTTTCATTGCATGCAGGGTGAGCTGATGGATATCAGTAAGGTATTCTGATGAAGGAACTGTAAGGGCAGCATAGTATACAGTATGTGTTGCAGGGTCTGTGCTAGAGATTTAAGTCTTGTGGTAGCCTTAGATGTTGTAGAGCACAGTTGTAGGAGAGTAAACTATCTGATTTGATTAAAAACACAATCTCAGAAACAAAAAAGAAATTGAAAAGTTTTGGAGTCCATTAATACATTTGGTGGATGAATATGGGTCAGAACTGGAGCCAGTCTACTGGAGTAGATCTGAGGATCTACAGTAAAAGTTATTAATTTCAAAAGGGCTAGATCAGCCAAATTATCTCTCATTTGTAACCCTTCTTACGTTCTTATCAACAAACCTATGTCATCATCTAGCTGCCACACATGCAAGTTTAAGCTCCTGGCCACAGAAGCAGTGATCAAGGGATGAGATATGCCCCCGTTCTTCAACTTTTACCAATATTAATGCCGCACGGTCGGGCGTCTGGTGCTGAGTTAACACGTGCGGCGGCGCTTGTAATCATCGCTACGCTGCTGGCACTGGTCAGCTCTCTTGGGGGCTGGTCTAGGCAGGCTGGCGGTCGTGACAGGCTGCTGGACTGATGTGCATCTCTCAGGTTAGAGCCTGATGTGGACATTACTAGGCACCAGAAAAACACCCCAAGATATGTACAGTGCTATGGGATCCATTGGGTTTTGAATATAATGATAGCAATATTGATAGATTTTATTAAGTTACTAAATGTGTTACTAGAACAAAAGATAGCAACATTATTTTTTATTTTTACCAGTTGCAAAACGAAGAAAAGGCTAGTTTAATTTATTTCAGTGCTAGAACATTAAAACCGACCTCTTGTACTGTAAGTCACTGTCCGTTTTCAAAAAGGTTTGTAAAAGGAAGAGAACTAAAATTAGCAGACCTACATTAAGGGCAGTGTGTATGTTCTCTGGATTTCTGAAATCCTCAGTTGATTCCTGAACCTCTTAAATAAAGATGTAGTGACATTTTTGTCTCAGCTCATCTAAGAAGGTTCTGTCTCAAGAGCAGTAAGAACAGCTGTTTCAATTAGATGAACTGACCCCTTGGCAGCGCAGGGTGTGGTCTGAAGCTAGTGAAAGACGTTTCTCCGGGGCCACGGCCTGGGACTTAAGCAAGAATGTGTTTCTGAGAAGCTTGTCTTTATGATTTTTTAAGTGCATGTTTAAAAAGCGCATAACACGTAATACTCTAGAAATTCACCTTCCATTAGCTTTGTCAGTTTCTAACATACTGGTTGTAAACAGTTATTCATACCCGGCTAAAGTAAAAGTATATTTTATTGTTGAAAACTTAACTAATGTTTAAAAATGTATTGCAGTGCCATACTAATGTAATAATGTGATTTTTTTTTTCTGCAATTATGTTCAGAGAAGCTTGGCGTGGTCAGCACCGCTGCCTTGCAGCGCTGGAGCCCTGGGTTCAATTCCTGGGGCCCTCTCTGTTGGACATTGGATGTTCTCCTCGCGTTTGCGTGGGTTTCACCCCACAGTCCAAACACATACTGGGAGGTTAATTGGCCCGTGGGAAGAGTGGCCCTGGAGTGAGTGTGTGCGTGACAGTGTTTGTGTGTGACCTGCGATGGACTGGTGTCTCATCCGGTGTGTTTCCTTGGGCCCATTGCTTGCTGGGACAGGCTCCCAGCTCCCCTGCGACCCTGAACTGGATTAAGCAGTTATACTGGATCAAGCTTTATTTGAGCATTGTGTATTCTGTGTATACAGCATGCGGAAGAATAACGCCAGATACCAGAGCATAATGTCCACTCAGCAAATAAAGAACAAGCACTCAGGTTCTGGGTGGGACAATCATTCTGGGAAATAAACGATCATACGTAAATTCCCATCTTCTCTCTGGCTGCTTGCCTGCACGTCTGTGAAGTTTTGCCAATTTGGAAGGGAGTCGTTATGTGTACTGAGTGACACTGTCTGCTAGTGTGTCACAGGCCAGATTGGCTGTATGGATTGTGGAACAAAATCCTCACTAAGGACTATTTTTTAACTTGTCAAGTAGATGATGAATGGGCTTCGGGACTGAGGTCCTTTTTGTTTTTAAATCGATTTTTAGGATCATCTTATCAAAGGATTATCCTGTGAAACCTCCGTTAAGACTTATTAAACAACAGAGTTTTTAATGTAGTGCTAGACAATACAAACTGGAAATAAAAAGGCATTTGCCAACCCAATTATTTCCAATACATGCAAAATGTTAGCATTTGAACAGTGAAAAGTTAAAGTTTGGTTTGGAAAATCAGGGGTGTTTCAGATCTAATCATAATTCATATAATCTAGCCCTTACTTCTAAGGAGGAAGCTGGAGGAGATGCAAGTCGATGCCTCCACGACCTCGTGGATCACTGACTACCTGACAGGCAGACCACAGTCTGTGAGACTTCAGAACTGTGTGTCTGAACAGGTAGTGAGTAACACAGGGGCACCTCAAGGGACAGTTCTTTCTCCATTCCTCTTCACCCTCTATACTTCGGACTTTAAGTACAACTCAAAGTCATGCCACCTGCAGAAGTTCTCAGATGACTCTGCAATTGTGGGATGTATCAAGGGTGAACAGGAGGAGGAGTACAGAGGACTGGTCAGCAGCTTTGTGGAGTGGTGTGGGGTGAACCACTTGGAACTGAATGTTACAAAGACAAAGGAACTGGTGGTAGATTTCAGGAGGAAAAAGGTCAAACCTACTCCTGTCTACATCCATGGGAGTGGCGTGGAGATGGTGGACTCGTACAAGTACCTGGGTGTGCACATCGACGATAGACTGGAATGGTCTAAGAACATCGAGGCCATCTATAAGAAGGGACAGAGCCGACTCTACTTCTTGAGGAGGCTCAGGTCCTTCAATGTATGTAGTAAGATGCTACACATGTTCTATCAGTCGGTGGTAGCGAGTGCCATTTTCTACGCAGTGGTGTGCTGGGGCTCTGGGATTAGAGCAGTAGATTCCAAAAGGCTGAACAAGCTCATCAGGAGAGCAAGCTCTGTCATTGGGTTTGACCTGGACTCCTTGGAGGTAGTGGCTGAGAGGAGAATGATGTCCAAACTAGAGGCCATCATGGACAACTTCTCCCATCCCCTCTATGACAGGCTTGCAGGAATGAAGAGCACGTTCAGCAATAGACTGATTCATCCACGGTGCGACAGGGAGCGCTACAGAAGGTCATTCTTGCCGTCTGCCATAAGACTGTACAATGCATCCACCTTGCGTCTTGGCAGAGGCAACATCGACAGTGACCTGTTTCTGGACTAAACGCATCTACACATCTACTGCTACATCTGTTCTCTTTCTTTTTCTTTTTCCCGTTTACAACCACTTTTTGTGCAATATATGCCAGGGACCTGTGCAATACATTTATATTTATATTTATATTTATATCTATAGTTACTCTGTGTTCTGTGTACTGTTCTGTTCTAGTTTGTTCTTGTGCATCCGGACTGTGAGTAACCTTGTATTGTATTGTATTGTATTGTATGTATTGTACCATTATTATATAATTCGTTACACTGTGGCTGTGTTGTGTGTGTTAAGCTGCTGTTGCACTGCAATTTCCCTCACGGGATCAATAAAGTATCTATCTATCTATATAATTCATAAAACGCTAACAGTTTTTGAATGATCTAACATGGAAACGGTCACGGCCTTGAGGGCATAGGACAGAAATAAACAATATATAAATTGTTAAATTATGGGAAAGACCTGCCATTTTGGAGGCTGTTTTCAAACGTTATGGGAGAAGGATCTTATATACAGTATAAATGGGAAAACTATGTGGAAAGAATATGGAAAATCCCACAGACATTTTGGGAATCAGTGAAAAATAAACAGATGACATGACAGGTTTTTTCAGTTGGGTTTACTTGACTGCCAAGAATTAATAACTTTAATATACTGAATATATACTGGTAAGTTTTTATACGTATGATTGGTTTTAATCAATTCCGGCCATATTTTGGAGAATTGCTTTGCACATACTGAGAGAGATTTTGGAGAATGGTGTCCCTGTGAATCTTTGTGTTGAATTACTATGTAATGTTATTTTATTTAAATATAGATTTTTGTTTTTGCTTTGTTGTAACCAAAATATGACTAACGAATCTGCTTTTTTCTCTATTGTAAATTGTACTGTAATAACCAAAACGAAATAAAACAGAAAATAAAAAAAAGCCTGCCTTGTCATTACCTTTACATTTTTTATAGGTTTGTCAAATGGAGTATCAACTACCTTGCAAAACTAGAAAAAAATTAACTCTTCCTTCTTAATTTTAGGAGCTGAAGCTATTTTCCCAGATTTGCTAAACTCTTAAGAGCTTTGTCATCAGCTTGTCTGTCTCCCGGTTAGGAACACGTCTGTGACAAGGATGGAAACTAATTTAAATAAATAAAGGACGTGTAATTAGCAGCCAAGTCATTTTGAGAAAGAATGAACTGCAGAACTGTTTTTGTAACTTGGGTTTGTCATAATTGCTGTCTGCCTTGTCAGAAGCTGACAGTTCATGCAGTTTAAATCCTCCATTAGCTTTGCTACAGTATGTTAGATGGAATATGGAATCTAAGGGCTACAATTTTTTTTTAAATTCTGACTTAAACTGCGTCATACTGTAACATAGAGCCAAGGGTCAAGTATTTTGGACAGTATGAATGTTTTTGTCTCTGTTGGCGTGATAAAAAGATATATGTCATTTTTATTTTTTGCCGAAAATATCCTGCTAGAGAAGCACACACACAAAAAAGATACTTTTATGGGGGGAAAAAACGGGTGATACTACTTTCCCAAACTTTCTTGTGTTTAGACACGGGCGCTGCAGGTGTACCATCAGGTTGGAAAAGGTGTATTTTAGATCCAGAATCCTAGCAGAGAACATCCTCTTTGCGTCCGCCGTGAAGCAGGTCTCTGTCGCCAGAGTGCCCAGTGACTCACGGCCTCGGGCTGGGGAAAAGAAGAACGCAGACCGAGCCAAGAAAGCAGGTGTGGACTAATTTCATTGTCAGTCAAAAGGGGCTCTTAATCCCACAGCCACTGCTGTGTACAAAGACATGGGTATTTTTTTTTTCATTGCACCAGAAGGAAGGTTTGGGGAATCTTCATAAAACATGAGTCTGGGGGGGGGGGGGAGAAATAATACTGTAATGCCTGATAGACACTGCCGAGTGAAAGTCTTAAGCCTACTTTTTGTTTCACAAAACACTGCTCTATAAGGATTAACTGTAAACATTAATCAAAACGGCCCGAGAAGTCCAGAGCAGATTACCAAAGAATCGTTTCTGGTTAAAAAGAAGGAAATTATTGAGGGAAAAGTTTAGACTCGTGCAAAATGTCACAAACCTTCGTGCAACAGTGCATGTCCTTATTTTACTGAAATGTGCAGTGCTTCTAAAGGTCCGCCTTAATTTTAATTACTAAACGTACACTGGATATGATCAAAAGCAAGTGCGCAAAGCTAAATAAATCAAACAACGATGAAAGCGCAAAAAAGTTGGTGAACTGCAACCGAAGAGCTGCATGAAACCAAAGCTACAAGTCATGCAAACACTTGTTTGCTCATAAACTAATATATTAGCTTCCAGTGCACATACTCATACTGTATATAGTAAGTTTTAATGGTCTGACAAATTGTATTACGACACACAAATACAAGATGGTCTAACTAGATAAGGAGCTCTTAATGAGAGACCTCTTAAATAACAGTTCTTGAAAACATCAGTAATTAATTTTGAAAACATGATCGTGCTTATTCTGAGAAAAACAAATTCAATAGATACAAATATTATCTGTCAGTACATAGGACTAAAACCTGACTACTTTGTGAAATCCTAATTGGTTTTAATTTACAAACACTAATTCTCTGTTCAAAATCCCCTATTTTCCATAAATGAATGTATAGTTTCACTTAACACATGCATTTTGAGAGAAACGGACACATGTATACTCTCAGCATTTATTTAGATATCATAATGTACATTATCTTGATCTTATAATGTTTTAGCAATCAAATCCATACAAAACCAAATTTTAAGATCAGCAGATATGCGAGGACCGAATTAGAAAATAAGAATAAGAACAAATTTATCTCCATGAAAAGGAGAGTTATGAACATTTTAAAATATCACACAAACCATCTAACAACTGCTGCTGCATTGAAACATACAGTATTTTTCTCATTTACATTAGCAATCAAATTGAAAAAAAGCAAGTACAGCATATGGCCATCACGCCGACTGTAGTTACAGATCAATATTACTGTTTATTCAGTACCTAAGCATCTGGATTTGGGATATGTCCTGTATTTTCTCAGACCTTGTAGTTCAGAGGTGTGGATTCAAACAGATGTGTAATGCCCCCTACCTACTGAAGAAGGATTGTTTTAGTTCTTTTTATGCATTGCAATCAAGCTTCTCGAGGGAATTAGCAGTAGAGGATTAGATTTAGTCAACACATAGCACTTCACATCCTATTACCTATTACGTGTTTTCCAAGTGTTTCTCTGTTACGATCTCTCTTTGTATTGTATGTGTGGAACAGCACCCAGAGGGCGGGTACTGTATTGCTGTACTATTGCTCTTCCATGAGCACTTCATTCTGTAAAGATGTGTTTGTGAAAGTCAGTGTGGCCAGGAGCACAAAATCACATTGTCACAGGGAACTGCTTCCTTACTGCTTTTCCCCAGTTTTTCGTTTTGTCCCTCTGAACACACTCAGGCATCAGTAGTCATTGTGTGTGCTGTGTTAACGATTCAGCCCGCCTCTGACTAAGCTAAGCACAGACAGCATCAAGTTAGAGGAGATTGTTAGGATAAAAATAATAGAACTATTTTAATAACAATAATTGTAAATATATTATATTAAATAAAATACTACAATACATGATGTAGGGTTTAAAGGTTACTGTAGATGTAATTGTCTTGAAAATAATTAATTGCTTTTATATACTGTATATTTAAAGTGAGCCATTCCTTTGTACTTCATTTGTGAGACGTTGTGGCATCTCTGAGGCAGCTACAGAAAACAAAATAATATGTTAAACAGTAAAGAAAAACAAATTATTTTATGTAATACTCAATACTGAGGTGAAATCCTCAAAGAAACCATTTAATTCAGCCTGTTCCATATGGAAAATTCTTGTGACATTTTTTCTAGTGCCTGTGCCTTTCACATAAATCCATTTAGACATAAGTGAAAGCCTAACGCTTATATGTTCTTGAAACATCTTACCAGTGTTTCAGGTATTATCTTATAATGTACTTAGGTATTAGTACTTAGGAAGGGACTGACGGCTTTTTATTATGGTGCTTCAAAAGCCTGTTAGAATCACAGGGAGCAAGAGATTGTACTGCTTCATCTCACAACTAGAAACAAACACAGAGCTGCAAAGCCCTGAGAACTCAGTAGGCTTGTTGTTTTACTTTGAGCCATAATGAAAACAATCAGAATCATTTCTTGAAACAGGATTGTGAATTAAGATTCCATGGTCAATGTTAGAAAACGGGAAACAAGACATAAAAATATCTTTATTTTATAAAGTGACTTTCAGAGCAATTCTCAAGCGAACAATTTACATACAGTAAGAGAGACAGTGTGTCTTTATTATCCCCAAGGGGCAATTTCTTTTACAGCAGCAGACAAGATAAAAGCAAACAAACAATTCACATAACCATGACCAAAGGAATAATCTGTTAAGCAAGAATATGGTATAAATGAGAACAGGAACCTGTTTTTTTTTATTTCAGAAGTCTGTATCTGTTCTGAGGGGAGTAACTGGAATTCATTAAACAAAGGTTGTGAACTGAAACTTGTAAGTGAAAAACATGGGGTTTAACAAGGCTCCCCAGTTTGTTCATACTCCTCAAAACACTGATAAAATACGGTCAACAATGAATTATCAACCTAAAAATGTTTAAGCTTACTTAAGAAAATTAGACGCTATTCCCTTTTTTGAAAACAGAATCCATATTTGCCTCAAAATTTAACTTGTAGTCCAGACCAGTCTCTAAATCCTTACGTTTATCCACTATTTCCACTGGTTTAAGTGGGGGTCTGAGGGTTCTTCATGAATTCAATTGCCATGTCTTTGGTCTTAGAGACATTCAGTGTCAAATAGTTTTGTTCACACCAAGTGGTAAACTCGTCTAAAGATGGCTCATCTTCTTGCTTCACACTAAGTGGTCGCCAAATGTAATTATGTGCCTGGAGTGGTGAAAAGTGGTGAGGACGTACGAAAACAGATGCGTGAAAGGTGCTCTAATGGAGAGATATTAATAAACAGTAGATCTGACCTTTTGTTTAAAACTTATTTATTAGCAGATCCCAAAAGGACATTTTAAAAGTGTAGTGGTCTCCACAGTAAAACCAGGAAACTGGAAAATTCAACTTGAACCTGAACTTGATCTAAATTTGCCCACAGAAACACATTTCTGCTTTTTTATTATTTACAGTCTCAAATTATTAACTACTCCGTTTTAATAATGGAGAGACAACCTATTACAGACTCTGGACCTCTGTGAAAGTGTAAACTACAGCCACCAGTCAAGTCAGTTAAGTCCTATATTTCCAAACTGAGATTATACATGAATACAATGATAACAGGGACTGCTTCTGCACGTTCTACTTCCTGATATTCAATTACATTTTTTCATCCACTAACTGATGTTTTTGTTGTTGCAAAGCAAAGAAAAATCGTATTAATGCACTTTCCCCAGAGTCCTAAGAGACGAGGCACTTGATGAACTCTTTGATGTCTGCCTAATAGCAACTAAGATATCTACTAATGAATCCCATGTTTATTTCAATGCCTAGATGTACTGTATGTGTAAGCAGTTTCTCTGGCTCTGTATTATTCAATGCACCTGTGTGCTGTTGATTAGAACCAAGAGATGCTTTTTTCAAAGACCTGTTATCCCTTGCATACTACTGTTTAATGGTTGTCCACAGGGAGATTGTAGATCGGCTAATAATGCAGTCCCATTTTATTTTCATATTTTTAAACTGATAGGTTCAATGTTTTTTTATAAAAGTCTGAAAAATATTCTGACGTTTACATGGTGTATCCAATTCCAAGTTATGACAGCTATTCGATAACAGTGAAGGTTTCTTTTTATCATCATATGCTGTAGGGTAAATACATTATTTTAGCTCCTGCACGTTGGCAATGTCAATGAATTATAATTTAAAAAGCGTGGTGCTGCTCTTGGCTTCACTAGTAAAAGTGCTTATTTTGTACACATCTTAACATAATCCTGATGTGCTCAGAATAAGCTCTTTCAGAAGTCTGTGAGTGTGTGTCCACAATCCACAGTGGACAGTTGGCCAGAGTTGGCAGGCCCCTAACAGGCCAGAGCTTCCAGGACACTGTTGGCCTCTCAAGCATCAGCCACCCTTGTGACTTGTGAGGCCCCCGTGACCTTGTGCTGCTCTCAGGAAGAGCCACAGAATTCTACAGCCCCTTTGAGGTCATCTGGGGTTTGTCGTGTCAGAAACGTTAGATGGCACTCTGCATGTTTAGAATAGGCTTGGAAAAATACTAACAATCAGTGCTCTTATGGGGATTTGCTAAAACAGGATTCACTTGGCCTAGGATGAGAGCATCTCTTGTGTGTGGATCAAACCTCAGTTATCTAAAACAGCACATTGTCATAAAAATATGCTTAAAGTCTCAAATTGTTAGGAGCTCAGCTCTAGCTGGTATCATGACAAAAAAAGAGTAAGGCAGAAGACCATCCCAAACCAACACAACTTTATTTTCATGTGGCTTCCTCAGGGTAAGGCATGATCATAATTCACTGTCACCTTGTTTCATCCAAACCTGTCATCACACTACAGATAAAGGAGAGATGTGGACTGAAAAAGCTTTTAAAGGGAACTGTTATGATAGCAGACTTCCCGGCACATTCCTAAGGGAGTCATTTGAGTGGGATGGGTGAAGGCTGCATTAATGATGAAAAATATTGCCAAGATAAAAAAAGAGCAGAAAGTTACTGTGCAACTCTCAGCTGTATTTATAGAAATGTTGTTAGAGAAACATATCTATCGTACGTGCACTTGAAGAAATGAAACAACTATTGATCGGAAATGTGCAAAAACTTTTTTTATTATGGGGTATTTCCAGACATAGTTGTTAGAAACTTCAGAAACTATTTCTCAATCTACTGACATAGACTATAGACATTTTTTGTGAAAGCCTGTGATGTAGAGGTATGTTCTACTAGTCCAGGGTGATGAAATCCCACACTGTACAGTATTCGGCTCCTAAGGATTGCCAGAATTGTTCACTTCGTCTGGCACATGTTTATATCAATGGCTAAACACCAGTATAGATGTTTCTCTGCCCTGTGAGAGTGCCAGACAATCTGACTGCTACTGTATGTGAACTCTACATCAAAGCACTCTGAGCTCTACCAGAGACCTGTACTTCCATCCATGCCCAAAGATTATAGATGGAACATTTTGTCTCATTTAAAGCAGCCTACTTTGCAAAGCTAACAGCAAAGAAAACTAATGTGTACAAGACATTGAACATTAAAAGTGCATAATGTTAAATATCAACAATGAGCATTGTAAAATTATAATATGTTCAGTCTTTCACGATAACCTGGTGTGTTTTATCTTGATGACGATACATGAAGATCTGATGGAAAAAATATTTCTGATTTGTTTTACAGTATATAATGAATGGCAAACAGGTTGTGTTGTGTTGGCTAATCACACAATTGCTTAGAGATTTTGTGTAACTATTGTATAGCAATATAAATCTCTTCCATAGTTCTTACTTAATAGATGAGAAACGTACAAACATGGGTAAATTGATAAAACATGCAAAAACATTTTTTTCTTCAAAGCTTTTATTATTTAGACAATAGCATTTACTAGATTATAGAACAGCAAATACAGTACAATTTCCATCTCAAACACTAATTGGAGATCACTCTATGGTACTTAATGGATATGCTTTGCTTCATTTAGACAGGTGTTGCACTTGTCTGATGAGAGAGCTCCTCATGTTAATCCATAGACTCTTGAAACATCTGTGTTCACTGAAAACAAAAACCTAAATCAAAATAAAACCAATGTAGCATTCTAACTACAGAGACCATGAAGGAGTGGGTGAAGATACTAAAGTAAGTCCTTAAGTGCTGAATGGCACTTCCTCTTAAAATCTGGCTTCTTGCCATGTTATATGTGTATTAGAGTGGTTTTCTAGATGTAGTATAAGTGGTGTTTTTTACTTACCAAGAAAACTTGGAAATGGCAGCAGGTGGGGACATTATAAAATTATAACATGTGCATAAGCTTGGACCTTGTATCATACAATCTTAGCTGAAGTGTGAGGGAATACAGCAGGCAAAAGTGATAGATATTCTTCACAGATTCGTTAAAACATCAGTATCTCAAACTACATGCATTTATATAGTCTTTCAATCGGATGCTCAAGAAATTACTACTTCTTATGTATTTCGGCATACAGTTCAATTCAGCACATTTGCTAGCTTAAAACTGCAACTAGGACTAGTGCTACAGTTTCTTCTCCAGCTTTTTAAATAGGAATATAACTAGAGGAAGTGTGGCATTTTGTACTTACAGTAGAATTTACAGTAGGAAGAATTTGTGTAATGTTACATCCTGCTACCATAAAACCTTAAAGATACGTTTGAGTCTTATACTGTATCTTACTGTCTCTTAATTAAGCCATGAGGATACAACCAAAACCCTGACTGAATGGTTGTTGTTGAATGAATGGTTGTTCTATGGCTGTTCTGACCCCAATCCTAACCAGGAAAGTTTTCTACCCCTAAACTGGATTTAGGGTTAGAGTTTCCTTTAACACCTGGCTTCTGGTTGTCACACCTGTGGGAATACCAGCTCCCACAGCACTGTTACCACGGCAACCGGCTGGGTCTCCACTCGGTCAGCCAATTCATCAGTCACCGTGGTAACAGAATCGGGAAGGTTATCAAAGCCGCCAGCTTTCTGTTAAGGCGGTATTTACCTCCCTCCCGCAGGTATTTAAGCCCAGCAGTAACAAAGGCCCAGTCAGGCCCTTTTCCTGCGTCCCAGCATTCCTTGTGGCTTTTTGTAGGCTCCCTCAGGTGTTCGACTCTCGCTCTGTCGCGACCGCCCGCCGCCCCATGTTGACCCCCGCCGGTCCGACCGCGAGACCTGGAGTTATTCTTAGTTTCCCTTGCGCTGCCTCCACTGCCCGCGGGAAGGAGGGGCTCCGGCAGCGGACAGCGAAAGGAAGGAGAAGAGAAAGGGCAAGTGAAGGAACGACAGGGCTCTGAGAGCAGTAGATTAGACACTCGGCCCAAAACGGAGAGAGGATGGGAGGAGGCAGGAGACTGAACGGGGGGAGATCCGGGAGAGAGAGATGCAAAGAGAGGGACAAAAGGGCTGCAGTGGCTCACAGCTTCTCAGAGGAAGGCTTGCTGACATCAGGAGACCTGAAAGAAAAAACGCAGACAGCATGTAGGGGGTTTTTGGTAAAAGCTTTTGGCTGAAGAGGCGAGAAAGCAACTTTGGATGAATGCGATCTAAGATCTTAGAAACGTCTGCGACGAGGCCGGTTCCAAAGTGCAGGAAAAGATGTACGCGGGGCGGGGCTCACTCTAAGAAAGGGAGAACATTTCGGCGTTTAAAACGACACATTCAACATAATTAAAATCATGATGGAACCGATTTTTCACATTGTCACCATCCTACATAAAATTGTAACAGTGGGACACAACCACAGACTATTAGGAAAAACTCTTATTCGTTTATAAATGCATTAAATCAGAACCAAATCTGTCAACACAGCTGCAGTTGTCTTCCTGCCGATGTTGCATCCAAACTTGAGTTATAGGTCGGGCTACTATACTCAATTCAGCCATCAGGACCATTCAGATCACACTGCCCAGCCTCAGTCAGAATAATGTGAAACATCCTCGTTTATTCATCTTTCAAGCTATTCTATGGTTGATATATCAGTTCAGAATCCTGGTTTTCAAAGAATGAGTTCCAGCTGAGTAACCAGTTTATTTACAAAGCCCGGATTAAAATATTTCCCTGCTTTTAAACCGTTGGCCACCTAATCTGTTTGATTTTTAGAGATTTTTTTTTTCAGTAGTCAAAAGTGTGTTGGGTTATTTTTTGTCTTGTAAATTGGGGATGATTTAAACTAATATAGAATAACCTAAGAGAACACATCAAATATAGATGTGTTCTCTTAGGTTATTTTTCACTGAATATTATGTATGACTCATACTTAACTACACTCTATTAGGACACTAAGCTTTTTTTCACATTACTGCCCTTCATACTTTCTCTGCCTTTCCTTGGCTGCTATAAATACAAGCAGTCTATTAAATGTGTCCTTGGGTCCCTGCATCACACACCTGTGGACAGATTGTTCCCTGCCTTAAAATATACTTGCTAAATAATCCTCAATAACGATTCAACACGTGCTGCTTGATCATGCTCATCGCCACCAATCTTTATCTACATACTGTATTGCTACAGAAAAACATGGAATATCACTCTTACAAGAATAACACGCAATTAGGGTTTGTTTCCGTTTCTGCATTTGTGTGTCTGACACTATTATGTGTCAGACAGGGATTGCTGCGGTGCCTATTTCAGGTTTCACAAAACATTTTGATTCATTTTGGGATTTATACTGTATATGTGAACAAAACTTTCGATCCAGCAAAAAATAAAAATCTTAATCGGAAAATCTTCCTAACTACCAAGTGTGGTCTTCAACTGCTTGATTTGGATATGCCTTTGGTCAGAAACAATAAAATACTGTACATCAAAGGCTGATGTATCTTGGAATCAACAATGACGTAAGCCCAAAGTGTTTGTGATATCCTGTGAAAGGCCACAATGTTTACTGATAATAAACATGCTTAATGAACACAGATTTCTTCTACTACTAAGGTTTCTTAGCAGGAACCATGACTCTTTTTTTCTTTCATTGAATAATAGAAATGTATTTTTTCTATCATATATTTCTATTATATAGACAACTGCCACAATAAACAATACATAAACATTTAAAATAAATGTCATTTTGTCATTGACAGCAGTAATTGGGATTAACACTGATTTTATTTTATTTGTTAAAAAAATCACCTGCACTTTGTTTTCAATAACATCCAGTCAAAATGGGCTTGGGACCAGGGTATTGGTCCATCATTAGCTGACTGTGACCCAAGCGACTGGTCTAGCAAAGCAAGAGCTGGGAACAGTGGAAGGGGTCAGCTTATCTGCTTATTTTAGTTTACTATAAACAGTGAACCCTTTTACCTGCTACGCACAATGCAAGATGGGGTCTGCGAAAAGACAAATTCCTATTGCAAGAAATCGTAGAGTATATGGCCAATAAAGTGATCTTATCTTACCTTGCTGTGGCAAATGGCTCTGAGGATGTGTGGGGTTCATCACCTCATCATGCTGGTCCGAGGTACGTAGACTCCAAACCTGTGGGATTGTGTGTGGTGGGAGTGAGTGGCTGGGAAAGACTGGCCCATTCCAAGCTCGCAGGTGCCAAGGGAGATGCCAGAGTTTATGGATACAAGTTGTTTACAGTATTGCCACTCTTCACCTCTAGAAAGCAATGAGGCTTGGGTCTGTGAGACGTGTGGAGGTGTGAGATATGAGGGAGCCTTTATCATTTTCTCTGCATTCTCCATAGAAATATTTTATCCACTCTGAATTTCTAATTCAACTTTTAATGCTTTTTTACCCAGAGGGTATCAGTTCTAGAAACCTTGGTTTCAGGGTCATTACATTTCTAAAAGCTATTTTTTCTGTCTGTTACCAAAAGCAGAAGGGAGATTGAACTAGGTCCTGTATGCACTATTGGATGATTCATATTTAGTTTTATTGGAAACTTGTTTGGGAAGTTCTTTTTTCTATTGTTTCTGATATTGTTTTATTCTACTGTTTCTTTAACATGATTCACATTGTATGTCTAATTCTGTTTCTAATGTTTTTTGCCAGAGACATTATTTTTCTTTATTCTTAGGATCTTTATATACTGTATGGTATAAATCAAGTTGTAAAACACAATTTTTGACTGATTTTTTAATAAAATACATATTTATCTTTAGATAATATGCTTTGTATTTTAGCAAATGATTACTTAAACTATTCACTTCTCTTAAATTTTAGATTTATATAAAAACTCAATTTTAGAGGGTCACTTGTTAAGTTTTTTTTGAAGCTGTTCGTAAATTATCATAAAGTTTTGGTCTGTGAAATTACTTTAGGCAACAATATTAGTTTTAAAATGGGTGAAGCCTCGTTACTTCAATCAATTCCTTATGTGGTGTTTGGTAGTGCTGGCTGGTTCTGGAGTCCGTTCCAACTTTTATTTATTTGATACTGCAGGGATTTTAGCACTGGACTATGATATTGACAGCCATGGCAACCACAGCCATGCTAATGTCTATTAAGTGGTCTGGCATTAAAACCCGCAGACAGAACCTCTCTAGGCTCCTGGCTGTTTCGCTGATTCCCTTCTGGGGAAGATGGTGAACAGTCTTTCCTTTTCCTGATCTACTCTGGGGTGTGGCTCTCTCAAATCTTCCATGATCATCTTTCAATCAAAGAATTAGGCACTGGGGTAGTCAGTCTGACTAACTCTGTTGACCCCGATTATTATGCTCAGTCCCTTAATCACTCTAGGAGCTTTGCTCTTCCCTTTTCTCCGCCAGCTCCCCAGCCATTCTCTTCTTCATGTCGGCTGGGAGCCATGCCCCCCTTTTTATTTTCTCTTTTTTAAAAACTTTTTGCTCACCTTTTCCCTTCGGTCCGACCTCTGATCCTCAGGCCGCATCACCAGGCCGCGTCACAACCTCCACCTTGGCCATCCAGACAACATCTAAAAGTGCTCCAAATCCTGTGCCTGGCCTCCGACTATATATCCTGCTGCAGAACCGTTTTCAACCTTCTGCAGAATTACAGTGTGTAGCTGTTTAACATCACACACAGGTGCCCTTGTTTTATATGCCTTGCAGACTGTGTACGGTTGCCTGTGACCGGTGGTGTCACACTGTCAGAACCTGTGTATAACATTGAACCTTCCCTTGGCGAGAGGTCTTGCCTTTTGGCGTTCCAGAATTTCCCACTGTCTGGGGAGAATTGCACATGTCCCACCTGGAATTTCAAAACAGCAGTGAAGTAGACTTTTTTAGTTTGAATAATTATTTTATCGTGTGCCAAGGTTTTAATGTGCATATGATCAGAACAATACACACATTCCAATCCTGTGTTCTCCGATTCCAGGTTTTTTCTTTCTCCAATTATATAAATGATTAATACAGGCAATACAGTATATAGGTTGAAATTTATGGTTTGATACACATTATATTTTATTTGATATATGATATTGTTATGGCTAGTGTGTTAGCAGAGCCGTGGTAGCTCAGATGCCAAGAGTGTCTAGCTCCTGACTGGTGGGTCCCAAGTTCAATCCCACGTAGGGGCAAGCAATGTAGTTTGCTTTAATTCCTTCTAGATGGCTCCCTGGTCAACTCAGCCTGCTTTCCAAATGGGTACCAGGGGTTAATCCTTCCAGGGGTAACAGGCTGGCTGGAGTGTGATGCTGACCAAATCACCTCCACCTCCAGTGTTGGATGGTCAAGAAAGATGGTGGTTTCCCCATGGGCCTTGATGGCCTGAAAAGGGACCTACTGTACCTACTGTATTGTGTTAGCATTTGCAGTTGGGGCTTCAAAGCAATTTATAGAGACAATGAACTGAAAACAAGGTGTTTACTGAGCATTAGGTGGCCTCAGAGGCAAAGATCAAAGGAGACTTCTGGGGAATTATTCCACTAGATTTTTAAGAGTCATTGATAGTCTAGAAACACAGGATATAAAGAGAGATAGGAAGACAGAGAAAGACAGAAGAAAGAGACAAGGAGAGAGGAAAAGAAGCATGCCTTGTTTGAATCAAACTTAAATACAGATTCTAGCCGTTCTGTATTTGAACCTTGTTTAATAGAGCTTATTGTTCTGTTATTTTAGGAAACTCCAATTTACTTTATAAGGAATCCCCAGGCTAAAGATGTTCTCTCCAAGTTAGTAGTGCAATTTTAAAATTGGGAGATTCCCATTCACTTTGGAGCATCCAGATTTGTAGGAAGTGTGACTTAGCTACAGATTGTATTCTGTTTTATTTTGGATGCAGGTTTAACTCTCTTTTTAGTCTGTAAGGCATTATACAGGATTTATGAGTACTTATTTAGCAGTCTGGGTTTTTCTGGATGGTCAGAACATCTAAGACACTTTGTATCTAAATAGAGTTATGTTTTATGTTGTATGTATGTAACATTGTGTGTTATCTAGTTATTGTTATTACTAAGAAATATTAGTTTGTCTTAGTTTGCCCCTCATTTATTACTCTTTTGCCAGAGCTGTGTCAGAGAACAAAGAACTTAAATGCTTCTAACTATACTAACCACTGAGGGTTGTTACATTTACTTTATTATAGATATTGTGATAATTATTATATACTGGAACTTATAAAAAACAAATGCACAATGGTTAAGTGATTTAAAGCATTCTTCATGGTTTGTGTCCTCTGCTGTTTTTGGAAACAGAAAACAATTTCACAAAGAACAAAACACTGTGCTTATCACTCAGAGGCCCCATGTGTATGCAAACACCAGCAGTGAAAACTTATTTTAAATGTTAATGCAAGAATTTCTTCTAAACGGAAACACATCCATGGTTATTCTGGAACAACAAAAATGTAGAAAATGGTACGATCTTGGAAATTTCAATTATAAGAACTGAAAAGACAATAAAATGGGTAATAGTTTTAATGTAAAATGTTGTTGTCCTCTTGGCTTGAAAGTAAAGAAAATTTGCTTTGCTATTTCTTGATATCTTCTGTTTTGTGTAAAAGTACAGCAGTGTGAGTTTGTTGAATACATTACATTAGAGGGTGTGTTAGACAACAGTGGTCAAATCATGGTTAGGAAGCGGTGAGATAATTGCTAAATATTTAGGGAAAATTAGCCAAAGTAATAGTGCTCTTACCAACTTGTGTACCAGCTATTTACCAAATACTAAGCAAGACCATGTGATTTTGTTAATTTTCTGTCAATAATTTTCTGGTTGACTAATAACAGGTAATAGCTTAAGCATAGTAACATTTATTACACAAAAATAAAAACACATGTGAAAGACCCCTCTCTCAACTAAGATGGCTCCATGGATCAAAGATCATGGACGTACAACTATTTACAGTACAATTTGATAACTTAAAAGTCTTCTTATCGCATTGCTTCTAGCCTTATAAGCTATACTTCACCATCTTCGTGCTCAGAAGTTTCTTAGATCTTAATAAAGGAAAGGATGGCTTTCATACAATAATAAACCATCCACAGGGGATGGTAAACTACAGAGAGATAATCTAAAACACAGCTAATGTCTATAAAGTGTTATAGCCGATACACAGATAATCCTGGTGAGTTTCAACATAGATAAACAGAACTATAGCCATTTGAAAACCAAGACCCCCAGAGCCACAGTTCCTTTCATCAGTAATTCACTTACTTCATAAACCCATTAGTATTCCTGATTTATACTGCACATCAATAGGTTTAAATATAGATGTTACAAAGTTCCACACCATTGATATAGTTCCAGTTTACAAAACCACAATTTACATCAAAGAAAGATCATATTTCTTTAATCAGTAGTATAATGCAAGCACAGATCTATACAGTGAGTCATGGACTGCAGATAAAGAAGATACAGTATTACTTTCCAGTACTAAGTTTTGTTAATGAGTACCTTTGGCTTTTTAATAGGTAAACTGTGTTTTGTTACGAATGTGGGAAACAAATAAAGCAATATAAAAAATCTAAAACAAACTCAAGGACAACTGCAGTGATAAATGAAACTGATATAAATCACTTTGTAAAGAGAAAAGCTCTTATTTAATTTTCCATGCCATATCAACCCATGAACAGAAAAACAGACTTGCAGAGTCTGATTTGCAAGAAGCTTTAGTTTTACTACTTTGCATTTTAAGAAGGATTTATTTTTTTCATCAAATTAAACTCACAAAGAGCAATAACACAGAAGCTGTTTGAAAATGCTTGGTAAAAGATGTAGCTTGTAGCAGATAAATTATATGTAAATGTCATCCATGCCTTGGAAAAGTCTTCTAAAACCTTTTATTGGACACAGTGATTAGTGGTTTTCAGTGACCGCTTGCTGATCGAGAAATTAATCCCTCAGTCACTCTGCAAGACCACTAAGTATTTATAGTAAGTATATGTTTTATTACTAGGATTGAGTGACAGACTTCTCATCCCATTTTGTTTTACTTTTAGTTTTTTCTACTTAAATAGCAGATTTGTTTGGGATTATTGTCCATATCAATAATTGCTGTGTTGTTATGTATCATAAATTGCATTAATTTTTGCACCTTCAAAAGAACCAGTCTTTTCTATTTTTCAACCAGAAAATATATGGCCATCCTTTACAATAGATCTTGTGCTTTTCGAAATGTCGTGATGGATTGATGAGTCATCTGGGTAGTGAAATGTGTGCACTTTACTGCTAAGCTTCAAAACGAGCACTGTGTTTTGGACAGTTTCTATTAGAATATTCTATAATCACTGATTGCGCCCGTCTTGTGAGTTAGAGCCTGTGGGCCAAAGACTCTTTTATATAGATGAAAACCTCCTTTTCACCAGTGTTTTCAACCTGACAGTTGCTGTGTTATACAAGTGACCTTAGACCAGTGACTCATTCGAACATTTCTTCTTTTTGGAAGAAAATGATTGCTTTTCAAAAGAATGTGCATTTGAAGTTGGGGGAAGAGCAGCGTGAATCAAAAGATTAGTAGCTCCTGACAGCAGACAAGATGGTTTCTCTTCCCTCCCCCCCCCCCCCCCCCCCGCTTACTCCTGTGTTATTTGTTCACCGAAACTTTTCGTTCGCACCTAATTTAAAATGAGAAACCCAAAGAGGTCAACTTCAAACTCTCCCAAATCCCAAAGCTGCTTTTTCAAACCCAGTGAAATGAATCTTTGTGGTGAAACCCGTGTGCCATCCAGATGGAACTGTTTTCAGCCTAGAAATGCTCTGGTTTCCTGAGCCTTTGCTCTGGATCTGTCCTTTTTCCGTCCTTCTTCTTGTTCCAGTTCCAGCTCATGCAAGGCAAGGGAGGAAGACCTGAGCCCTCTGGCTTTGTGAAAGGACAGTGTCCCACCCTGCCTCTCAGTGGCTTAGAAACCCGCGGTTGCCCTGGGAGACAGCGACATTCCCAAAAGTAACTGCACTCTTTCCGGGGGTCCTACTCGAACACGCTCGGCCTGTCCATGCGCTCTTTCCCTCTATCAATCTGGCATCCAATCTCTTTAACAATCTCTTTGTTAAAATCCGGTTATCCCTTTAAAAACACCACTGGAAAGGCGCTCTGTCATTGAGATACCAAGGTAGTGCTGTACTACTGCCACCCGAAACATGTTTGTATCCCAAAAGGAAGCACCCTCATTCCCACATCCATCTGCCCACACAAATCATCTTTTCTGACTCCTGTCCACCATAACACATCCCTCTCCACCAGCCTCTGGAAAATACAGAGATTCTGCAATTGTATTGCCTGCCTGGCTGTGCGATGTGTGTCATAACAGACAGGTGTTCATCGGAACATCTCTGGTTATTCAGTTTTACATACACGTACAGTTCAGTTTTCCTTAAGGACTACAGCAGACATTGTGAAAGTTTTTTCATGAACCAAAGCTCATTCTCCCTTTAGAAACCTAATCACTGGTTAACCAACACAGTGTGACATTCTTTATGAACTGTATGCTTACTGTATATGCTTATTGAACATTAATTTTATCGTTTTAATACACATTTTGAAGCTTTCCTATTCGTTGACATTGAGGAGAACCAATCCCAATAACCTTATCAGTGACAATGTGAGCCCATGTTGTTTCCAGTGGTAGTGGAATATAAGAGAATAACTGGGTCACACTGTACTTAAAAGCTGCTAAGCAAGATAAGGCCACACTTCATTTGATTTTTACATATAAGACTACATTTTCAGCATTAGTAATAGAAACCTCACCTCATTCTCTTTGTCTTGGGATTATTTACTCTCTATCCTTGTTTATACTCTGACTATGAACTCATCCTGTACAACGTGAAATTACACAAAGCATCTGCCCACTTCTCAACTAGGGTATTTTACAGTACAGCTTGAAGCTATAGCTTGCAGCTATTCTAGCTGCATAGAATGATAATAGGATGAAATTTCCTATTGACAAATTTTAAGCAATTTTCTCAAAAATATATGAGGCAGGCTGGACCATGAAGGACTCAAGCTGAAATGACCTGCTTCTGGAGGCTGGTAAAGTCCTGTATTGTTGAAAATATACACACTGGGTGATGATTAGTTAATTAATTGAATAATTGGTGATGAGTGAGAATTGTACATTTCCATGTGAGGTTAATTAAGGGCTTGTTTGCTATAAAAAGAGTGTGCACAGTGCTAGTAATGCCTGTGTTCTTAATAGGGGGCTGTGCTGAGAATCTCTGCAATAAAGACTCCTTCACTGTATTTCTTTGTGTTTTTTTAACATATTCAGACCCCCTGCAGCCACCTTATATAAGTTGGGGGGGGCTTCTGCCACAACATAAATGCATTCTTTGAATTTTAAGTAAGTTGGACTGTACAGAATACTGGAAAGCAAAGCCATCATGTGAAAAAGTAGGGTTTGTAATGTCGGAGCTTTTAACAGATGTACTCTGTCAACTCCTGACGTGTGGCACTGTGCTGCACAGGTGAAATAAGGGTTTGTAGGCAGGGGCACACTAACAGAAGGAAACCAGATTAGGACAGCTGGGCAATCCAATATTTAAAAAGCTGTTGACTGCTTTATATTTCACCACCATTTTAGTTTCTGTTATTATCAGTTGTTTTACATTCTGTACTGTGTAAGAAGCATTACAGATTATTTTAGCAGGACTTCACTTATAGTAACAGAAACCTTAATACAGGTTCAGCCTCGGCAATAACACTATTACAACATTGTGTGCGGAAATGTTTTGTTCAATTCTTTATTCAACACAATGGTCTCCCTGTTGCACTCTGGTAACTGATGTAAACATACTGTATAAACAACACCCTGGGATTAATAACTAATATGGCAATTGCTGAAAACCAGGAGCATGAAGAACATAACATGCAACACAATCATACCTTAAATTAAAGTAATTTCCATCATAGAACAAGTACTTAACTGATAGTGTTTTAGATAATATTTATATTTTTTATTTTTCTGCACTATTTCCATTGAACCAAATTGCCTTATGTAGCCTCCTTTTAACAAGCTCTTTCAAAATTATTCCTACTGCAGATAGGAGTTTCCCTAAAACATTCTGTGAAAAACAGTTTAATAGCTAATGTCAGGTGAAACCTCCTAGTCTGAGAAATACTGTATTGCCACTGGTTTGGGAAGCACATCAATCAGGAAAGAATAATGAACACCAACTCTATGTTCCTTAAAGCAGTTACCGAAGGCCATGATAGGGGCAGGGTTATGGGGGGAATATATTTTGGACTCAGAGTTCTGAGACATTTGAGAACTCTCTACCCTCTATAATCCTATTTGCTAAAGTTTGTAGTTGTTCTCCTTTCCAGTTCTAATGATCTGCTGTGTTTCGATACAAGAATTAGACATGCTTAATACTGTAACGCTTACGGCCGACAGGCACTGTGTAAGAGCCGGCTTAGCAGAGCGGTGACGTCACCGCCCTTCCCTGTGATAGCAGGACTACAGCCACTGGGCTGTGGGGAGATCTCTCTTTGGCTCACCGGGCTGGGTCGCTGCAGAGTGACGCGGGAGTCCCGACGGTGCGGGGCCGACCTAATGCGGCAAGGGCGCCCGCCTGAGCCCCCGTTGCATTACAATACTATCTAAATGGCCAAGGAATAGCTGTGGCCATTTTAATTTTCGAAAATCCAATATCAGACATGATTTGTCTGGCAGTGTAATGGCTTACAAAGCTTAGAATCTGCAGCAACGTTGCCACCTTGTAGTCTGATCTCATTAGAAACTCAGGAAGGCTGGGTCCTATCATGGTTGTCCTCTAAAATCAACCAGGTTAGTGCTTTTGTATTGTTGCTGAGTGGTGTCGGTGGACTAGGAGTTGGCACTTCTGCAAGAGCCCCGGAGAGTTTCAGAAAAAAAAATTCAGATAGGAGGAAAAAATCCCTAACCCAGGTTGGGGAGTCAAATGACCATTTCTGTGATCTTATCTGAACTTCTCTGGGCATCGGATTTTGGCATGTTCCCCAAACCTAAAAGTATAAATGTGAAACAATCAAAATCATAGAACAAACATCCGACCGATTCAGTTTTGGGATACAATTAGCGCGCTATGCACCTCACCATCCAGGCCCCAGAGAGTTTCAGAAAAAAACATTACTCGTTCTAAAAGTAACTTGGGGCCCAAAATCCATCGCAGACCTTCAAAATTATCGAAGTAGTATTTGAATGCTAACCCTTCCTGGGGTGTCAACTGAGCATTTCCGCGATCTATATCTGGACTTCCCTGGGCACTGGATTTTGACATGTTCTCCAAACCAAAGTGAATGAGTGAGAAACAATCGAGACCATTGATCGAAGCTCTTGCAAGTGAATGAGATTCAATAAAGCTTGGTTACAACTTTAGATATGACCGACAATGATTTTGGGATATAGTTACCACTTGGTGCACCACGCCATCCAGGTCCCAGAGCGCTCCGGAAAAAAAATTCAGAAAAGAGAAAAAAACTACTCATCCGAAACCTGACCTGAGCCCCAAAAACCAGCTCTGAACTTAAAAATTGTCTTAAGTAGTGTTTGAATGCTAACCCTAACCCTACCTGAGGTGTCAACTAAGCATTTCCGCTATCTATATCTCAACTTCTTGGGGCATAGGATTTTGACATGTTCCAAAACACCAAAAAGAATGAATGGGAAACAAAGAAAACCACTGATAGAATCCCTTTTACTTGAATGACATTCAATATTGCTTGGTAACAACTTTTGATCCGACCGACTCAGTTTTCGGAAACAATTGATGCGCGGTGCACTGCGATTTCCAGGAGTTTTTGAAAAAAAAAATTTCAGATAGGAGTTAAAAACCACTATTCCTAAACCTGACTTTGGACCCAAAAACCAGCCCTGAGCTTAAAAATTGTCTAAGTAGTGTGTAAATGCTAACCCTAACCCTACCTGGGATATCAACAGAGCATTTCCGCTATCTATATCTGATCTTCTCTGGACATAGGATTTTAACATGTTCCAAAAAACCAAAAAGAATGAATGGGAAACAAAGAAGACCACTGATAGAAGCACTTGCATTTGAATGACATTCAGTAATGCTTGGTAACACCTTTTGATGCGACCGACTCAGTTTTCAGAAACAATTGCTGCGCGGTGCTCCGTGATTTCCAGGCCCCTCGGAGTTTCTGAAAAACAAATTTCAGATAGGAGGTAAAAACCACTTGTTCTCAACCTGTCTTGGGATCCAAAATCCAGCCCTGAGCTTCAAAATTGTCTAAGTAGTGTGTAAATGATAACCCTAACCCTACCTTGGATGTCAACTGAGCATTTCTGCTATCTACTGTATATCTGAAGTTCTCTGGGCATCGGATTTTGACATGTTCTCCAAACCAAAAAGAAAACAATCAAAACCATTTATCAAAGTGACTAAATGATCCTCTAGTTTAGTTATAATTTGTGTCTGTATGACCTTACATATAATTCGAAGTTAAACTTACTGGTCTGAAATTACTCGGTTTAGGTTTTTATGGATGGAGAGTACATTAGCAATTTTCTAGTGCATCTGTTTTGCCCGTCTTGAGTAGCTGTTGGAAGAATGGGAGAAGCAATTTTTCTCTTCTCCACTTGATCTGTTGTGTAATGTTGCCACTGGTGCTTAATTTCTGCTGTCCCCATGTGGACACTTGATTCAGTCGTGGATGACGTTGGTCCCACGTGCATGTAAATTACTGCATACATCAGGATTCTTTTGGGATGTTGAGAGCAATATAAATTAAAGGAATTATTAAATTTGATTTTGCAATGTGAGTGTGATAAAAAGAGTTAGATGTTGATTGCATGAACACTACTGCATTAGCATCATGTAGCTCTCAACCTCACCTTGATAAAGACTGATACATGATTTATAACTTGTGTTACGTCCCAGTGTGTGTTCTGTGTGTTTTTTCTGTTATGTCCACACTGCTGACCCTTGATTGTTCTCCCTTCCCCATTGGCCAACCATCACACCACTGTTTCAATATGATGTCATCATCAATCAGCCCTCAGTCAATCAGAACTCATTTTATTCACTATATAACATGGAAGCTATCAGGAAGAAAAGGCCTTTCGTTTGACTTCGGTCCCGTTTGGTTTTGGTTATCGCTTCGCTTCGCTTCTGGTTATTGCTTCGGCTTCGTTTGTTGGTTTGTTTTGCTTTGTGTGTGTATTTTCGTATAGCTTCGGCTTTGTTGTTTTGTTGGTTTTTTGTTAGTTTCTTTGTATTTTCGTTTGTTTGTGTGTTCATCCTTGTTTTGTCATTACCTTGCCCCAGTGTTACATGTTCAACTTTTGTGTTCTTTTGTACCCTGCTCCTGTTGATTACTCTTGTTTTCCCTTATTTGTATTCCTGGTTCACTTGTGTTTTTGTGTGAACTTTTGTATATAAGGTTAGTTTAGGTTGTTGGGTACACTTACACACTTAGTTGATTTTGTATTAGTACACTAGTTTAGTACGGGTGAGTGCCGTTTGTCTTGTATGGTTTGGGTAGTCAGTGCAGGTTAGCTAGGGTGTTGAAGAAGATGCCGAAGACCGTGTGTTTCGGGTTTTCTTTTGTAGTCAGATTAGCTTTCCCTCACTGTCCTAGCCAGCTCCATTTTGTTTGTTATTTTCTTTCCTTTGGCACCACTCTAGTTCCTTACCCTTGTTATCACGCTTCCTAGTCCCTCACCAAAACCCCCCTGCTTCCAAAAGGATTATCCTAAATGTTACACCCCTTTACCCCTAGACACTTGGGGTCGTAACACTTGTTAAATGTAAGTTTCAAGCTGGAGCCATCAATTCATATTCAACCTTTAATTTGAAATAAGAATTATTATTGAACCTGGCAATATTACAGGATGCAGTTCTGCCTGGGTGAGATGAAGACAAAGTTTGCCCTTCAAATTTAAGAGATCCTGGCTACAGTCAGAGAAAGCAACAGCTCGGATTATAGCCAATGAACTCCAGGTCACAGCATTTATTATCGGCTCCAAATATCTCGTTACAGTGATCTTTATGAATTATGATTGACAGGAAAAGCTGGTCCACTTACAGTGGTCTGAGGATGGCTGGGATAGATGGTCTATCAAATAATACAGTGGCATACTGTACATTGTTAATGTAGGTATTATGAAGAAATGAGGAAATGTTGTGATCATTCAGGATTCTGCTTTGGGCAAAGAGACAGAAAGAAGGTGTGATGAGGATCAACCCTGAGCCAAGAAGTTTATTATCGTTTGGGCAGACACCATGCTACCATATAGAGTACAGGATACCAACTATGCCATATACCCACCTGTGTGACAACGAACCAGACCTTCGCTCTAGGTATTGTATTGTGGTTGTATTACGGCTATGACCTGCGTTAACTTGCCCTGTAGCTTCTTGTGAGGTTACAGGCTGTCACTCCAACCAGATGTGACAAAATGGAGTCTTGCCCTGACAAACAGGAGGAGTCAGAGGTGGGGTTAAGAGTCTACAGTATATTGTAACGCATACGGCCGAAATTGCAGGTTGTATGAGCCGGCTTACCAGCGCGGTGATGTCACCTGTGAATAGCAGGGACCTCGGCCGTCGGGCTGAGGGGAAATTTCCCTTTAGCTCAACTGGCTGGGTCCCTGTTGAGTGACGCTGGAGGCCCGGGTTCGAGTCCCCAGCGGTGGGGGGCTGACCTGAGGCAGCAGCGATGAGGGCGCATACCCACGTGAACCCGAGAGCGCTACAATATGTCGTCCTTTGTGCTCAACATGGGCAGTCTGCATTTACAGGTAGACTAGAACCTGTGTTGTCACAGAATGCCAAGACTTCCTCCTACTGTAGCTGTTTTTCACTGCATAACAAAGTGCTTTCTGATTTAGTAGAGTTAGCCTGGAGATTTTCACATTACATTTGAAAATTGTACTACCTACAGTACTGTACTGTACGTGATATTCCCTGGAGCTTCCACAAGCAAGTTTTATCCCATAAAACTATTAATAAGGGGTAGCAAGAACACAGAAAATACACGATAGACACTGAACCGTATACAATTAAATTTACACACGCATATCGCTTTCATTTCGTTTGATGTTTCAGTTTGAGCTGATGACTTTGATGTCGAATAAACTAAACTGAGCTCCCTGTGTCTTCATAATGCTAAGATCAAGACAAAAAAGGAAAGGAAGGCTAATTTTGGCAAAGGAATTGTTATTGCAAGTCCTTCAAATGGTCTCCTTATGCAAAACAAGCTGTAGAATGAATCAGCTCCTGGTGTAAGGAATTGTCAATGATCAGTTTTTGGAATGGTTGAATCAAAATGACTGTAATTATAAAGTCTTATGCTCTTTCCTATCAACAATCAGTCACTAAAAAATGACAAGAGCTATGAAAGATAATTAGCTCTTATTCGCTCCTACTGCATCAAGGCAAACATTAGTCATATTTTAATTAAACACTCAGAAGAACATTTCTTTTAAAATAGAATGCCATTTCAATAAGATTTTTGCCACAATTTTATTTGTAACGTGCTACAAAACGTGTTCATGTGTATGACTAAAATTTCTATCCATATTAGAATGGGGAAGCTGTTTTCAGGATGCTGTACTGTAGCTTCAGATTTTGTATTCAAGGTAAGCAGGCAGAGAATACCTTCATCTATTTCAGCAGGATCCTCAGGGGTGCATTGCGTAACATTAACACAGAGCTGTGAAGAAGGAGGAATATCCCGTTATTATTAAGCTTCGCTCACACTTTGAAACCCTCAGACAGTTCAAATTACTTTTCTTTGCATGGTGTGAGATTCACTCACCCTCACTGTACATGCAACAAAGAAGGACAAACCTTTTCCTCTTCCTTTGTTTGTGAAGACACTATGCAAGCTTTTCTTTTGCTGGTGGCCACATAACACAAATCAAATGTTTTTTTTTCAATTAGAATTACTGTCACCTGAAGATGGAAGGTGGAGTTCAGTTGCTAAGATACAGACACAACATCAACACAAACACGAATGTCATGACTTTATGAGAAATGAGCTCAGGAAGTACTTTAGGTTTTTGCTAAAAAAATGTATACAGTATTTCACACCTGAAATGTGAATTACAATTGATATTCAGAGGTTCTAATATTGTCCTTTTATAATCCCGCATTTTGTTTATGCTTTTAGTTCTAAGCACATGTAATTTTACTTATTGCTCTCAGAACTTTTCTCTCTGGAAAAAAATAATCTGCATTCCTTTGAATTACTGTACCTGCATTTAAATACAATTGCTCGATGGTCCTTATCCTAAATGCTGAACTTGCTTTAAACAGCTGAACAAATGAGGGTTCTGTTTGAGACAATTTGCTGACTAGTGTGTTTAAAAAGCACTTCCTCTGAAAATTTTGATTCTCTTCTATTTCGTTTAGGCAAACCTCTGAAAATCGCTTCCAGAATCATACATTATGTTTTATAATCTGCATGACAGCTGTGGTTTTGCTTTTTAATGTATGCTTTCCTATGTCTTTTCTTCCCTTCAGACTTTTTCATCAAGTCTTACCATATGTTCTTTCTTTACCATCTGTTTTTTTGTGACGCTGTTTCTGACAGTGTTCAGCACAGTATATGATGTTTGTACATCCTTAGATCAGTACATTCTTTTCAGGAAGATGTATGTCTTGACGTTTCTTCTGTTTTTTACTCAAACGAAAGTTACTAATCAAATCTTAAAGACTGTGTGTGATTTTTTTTTCCTCTGGGGGTGGTGGTGGTAATTGAAGTAAAAATGTACAGATTTTGTTTTTTCATAAGATGAAGAAACTGCCAGATTCTTGGCAGACCTTAATTTGTATACATCCAATGTACAATCCCATAGGGGACAATTTGCCTTTAAATGGGAGATCTCGTTTTCCTCATTTATTCAAGAAATGAAAGAGCTGAAATGTAATTATCAGCTTCCTGCTATCATTTTGTGCTGTGTTGCTGCTGCAACTGCAACTGCTAATGTGTAGGGATGAAACTCCCCCTTCGAAATGCCATCTAAGCGTCAACCAGTTTTCTTCTAAAAAACTGCATAGGAAGTTTCTTTGCAGATTTCCGATGCTTGGAATCTAAATGGCACTCTGATTCCCACTGTCACCTGGCAGAGGAACACCTGGGGAATATGGGAAAGTTGCTGCCATCTGTAGTTCAAAGGGAAACCCTCATTGCAAAAATCTGTCTTTCCTTCCACATTCATTTTTATCTCCTTTCGCACACCTGTGGCTCCATACAAACTCCACAGCTTTCCGACCTGGGGATTGAATTATGCAAACACGTAGCTGCCCTGATCTCAAGCCACAAGTGTGTGAGGCAAGTTTGAATTATTACAACAACGTTTTACTAAAAAAAAAAAAGAACCTGAAATATACTTGCCCATTACAATTCTGAGATTTAAAAGTTCCAGCCACCCTGTATTAGATAAAGTGTTTAGAAAATGGATGTGTGGTTGAATTTAAAAGTTGGAGACGGTTTCTGATTCCCACTTTTTTTTTCTATGAGGTTTTGTGACTCCCAAGGCCTGGTGTCAGTGCACTGCTAAGCAGGAGACTTCACAGCTGACTAGCAGAAAACAGAAACTCTTGTGCTGTAGCTCAGGCGCACAGCAAAATAAACAAATACTCATGCACACACGGGCAGCAAGTGGGGCCTAAATTCTGAGAAGGATGAAAGAAAAATAAATGAGTTTAATTGACAGAGATGTACAACAGACCTAGCAAACACTTCTGTACATATTTTCTAATGCAAATACACGCACACATGGAATCTGGGGCTATAGCATGAAAAGAGAGAATCCTGAGAAGAGTGTAGGAAACTGTGATAGTGGTAATTTCATTAGTGGATATTGAAGGATGAACTAAGAGTTTTTTATATCTCAGTCAAGTCATAATGTGATATGCTAAATGTATGGACTCGAAATTTGTTTTTTTTTAAATAAAATTTTTCTTTTAACTTTACCTTTATTTTATTTATCTTTTAGCTAAAAAAATGTTTCCTACTGAACACATTGCTAAAGCAAACCCAAAAAAAACCCTCAATGGCAGGAGAGCGAAAATAGAAAATAGTGGAGAGACAGGGGTTAGCCCGGGCACAGCTGTTCGGGGAATGCCGTATAGAAACCTGTGCCCTCAGGCCAAGGACAGGAGTGACCTGGTGCTAGGCGAGTCTTAGGACATCCGAACCTCAATGCTGAGCGAGGAGCAGAGCAGAAATGGGAAGTAAATAGGCTACACAACAAGGCACACCAGAAAGACATGAATAATCACAGGGAACTAGGAACAGGACAGAAGTAGAGCGCCCTCTAGGTGTACTGGGCGTGACAAATACATATTATACTAGTCCTAATGGCTTTGTGAAACTCCTACCACTACAGTTGAATGGCTTAAATTTTTTATTACAAATGATATATGGTAAAAATAAAGTAAATATTTTTAAACTGCGATGAAAAATACAAAAATGTTGACTGCATAATGGACGCACCCCTGGCAACAATAACAGCTTTGATTCTTTTTGGACATAAATCTCCACAGCTTTGCACATTGGGATGGTGCAATTTTACCCATATTTCTATGCAATGTGATACAAATTATATAAAGTACATCACTGAAAGGAAGCAAATACATTTGCAAGGCACTGTAGACTCTAAGCCTAAAAAACACATTAACAGGTAGAAGTTAATTTAATGCTGAAAAGAAGAAAAGCAAATGGTTTTAGCTGTGCTTCCCACAGCTGACAGCAAGATGTGATTTCTTTCTCTTACTTTTCAACATGGAATTAACCTCTGCTTGTTCCTTTTCAGCTCACATACTGCCACAGCTGCCCTGTAAATAAAAAAAAACAGCTGTGTTTTTCTCCAATGCTATTTCTACAGTATTAATAAAAAATAATTCCTTTTAATATCTGTAACTAATGATGAGACAAAATGTATTAATTATGGAGAAGGAAATAATTTCTTAAAAGGTTTTGCTACAGTGGTTTCATACAGCAGTGTATAAACACTGGTCTAACAAGGGTCACTGTGCTTTCATTTGTTTACTGATACACAATAGAACAGAAACTTTCCACAGGCAGGAAGAACCAGGAGTGATGACTGTACCTTAGACTGAAAGTTGGATTCCTTAAAAATTCAAAAGAAGCTTGCAAATAGCATCTAAGGATCTCAACATAAAACTGTGAGATCCTGGGGTTAATACTACGTGAAAAAGACTGGGAAAGTATTTGAATAATGAACAATTTAATTGTCTTAGACCTTTCCAAAAAACACTATTGAAACTATCTGAAAAATGTATTTAATCAAACCATTTAAGCCAAGGATAAGCAACTCTGGTCCTTGAAGGTTGGTGATGTAAACTTTACAAGCAATAATTCATTTCGGTGACATTGTATAGTCTAATTAAGCCAACGTGTTTTTTCGAAGACCGGACTACAAAAAGTTTAAACGAAAGAGAGTGCAAGTTTAAAGATCAAGGTTCTTACATGTGTGGAAAGATGAATGGGTTGTTGGCTACGCAGGTCAGAAGAGCCTGTCTGCACTTCCTCCTTCTTGCCAATTGGATACAGGTGGTGCTGCCTTGAATTTGTTGTTTATATGATCAAAACTTGGTTTCGCGTTTGATTTAATTATTTTTCAGATCAGAATCCAGCGATCTAAGATGTTTTTAAGAGCTACTCTTTTATCTGCAGTGCCATGGGATTGTTTAGAAATTCTGGTTTGAAGGTTGACTGTCTGCTGTTGGAGTGCCAGCACTACGTACAGTAGCAACCTGGTTTTCCCAGTATTGACAAGTTTAGCTTCTGAGATCAAACACGATCAGACAGCAAGACAATAGCAGTGCTGTATAATAGACAGCAGACTAGGCACTTTTATCATGTTCAGAAGTGGTGCATGATTTGAAATTGTTGCTTAGGGTCATAGAGGAATGTAATCTTTTCAGAAATGAGAAGCTGCTTCTTCACTAAAATTAAGTTTGATCAAGTACTTCAAAGGGCTCAGTGATGTTGATAAGATGTTTAAATGAAATAAGATGTGTGCTTGTGATCTAACCAAACATACTTTGTCTCTTTAGGAAGACAACACTTTAGGAATCAACACAAAAAAGCTTCCCTTCCATTCTTGGAATAAATGTCAGCATTTGCCTTCTTGACTGTTGTTGAGAGAACCAGAGTTCAACAGACACATGACTTGGAGGGAAAGGGAAGTACTGGCATTTTCACAATGTTTCTGTCATGCCATCTGACTGGGAGCAGCATTGTGGGAAGACTCAAGTCACTCTGCAGTGCTGCTCTGTATTAGAGAAACGGCCCTGTGCATGAAGATTTTATTAGTCTTCAATAAGACAAGCTTCCAGTTGTTGAACCTGAGCTGAGAGTCATTTTGTCAGCACTTGAGCACATAATTTTTCACAACAAGCTTATGCTCCTGAGTAGCCAGCCTACTCCCACGCAGTTGGTCGTGACAGACTTGAAAACAGTGCAGCCCACTTACAGGAGGGCATCTAGGTGCATATACTGTAAGTAAAAGGGTATGGCTTTGTCCAGTCTTTCAAAAGCATTAATTTATTCTGTGGCTGGTAAAGGAGCACTAAGGTGATAAATACAAATCATATGAATCACAGGTGAAATACTGTAGGTGTTTTTTGTGGTGCTTTTTTACTACGGTTACAGCGCTCTTCATTTGCCCTATTCTACATCTAAGGGTATCAAAAGAAGACAAGTGTAGGAAAAGAGGTCCTAAAGTTGTATTCATGTGGACGTCAGCTTCTGAGACAATATATCATTGGAAGAAAACACATAACTGAGATGTTTACTTAAGCTTTTGTCTTGGTTAATGTTTTTCACATCTAAAAGGCAACTCCTCTTGTTCTTAAATTTTTAGTTATTTAGTCATTATCAAAAATAGCACATAATTTTTACTATGTACAATATCTTTACTGTCCAGTTCATTTCTAGTATGGTGTTGTGCCTAAAATTGTATTATTGCTGTACATCTCCATTTATGGTTGCAAGGGTCCCTGGAATTCATATAATTTTTAAATGGAAAGAATTTCGCAGTGGTTTACAATGGATGATGAAGTTTTTCCTAAAATCTCATAATAGTGAAATCTCCCTGATCGAAACTATTTTTGCACTCCAGTGTGCTAAATAAGGAGCACCTACAGGGCAGAAGATTTAGCTGAAGAAAATGTTTCCCAAGCGCAGTGGAATCAAATAATGTTGGAGCTTTTTCAGGATGACGGTAAACTGATATTGTTTTAATTTCTGCTCTTGCTCATACAATGGGGTGAACTGTTTGCTTCAGATCAGATTCATGAGAACCTTGTCCTCATTGCAGATTTCCATCTTTTTTCTATTCTAGATAAATCTTTTCCTGTCAGAGGCCTGCTTCCATGCTTGACAACCTAGAAATGGCAATCAGGCCTATAATTATAATGTAATGAATTAAGATCATGATAATTAGATGTTAATATGGGATGACAGCCTGCAAAAGATATGACATGGAGCTGATGCACAAGGGGTGTTAAACTGAGAAATAACTTAACAATAACAATAAAATGAAAAACGAAGACTTCAGTGATTCTTCAGGCTCTCTTCAGTGATTGATGCTGTCAGACGGAGCTTCTTATTTTCTCTTGCAACCTAGAGAATAGTTTTTTAATATTATAATTTTGAAATCTGTTTATCATATTTTTTATTTAAATGTGCTCATTTCTACCTATTACCCATTGATTATAATCTATTACCCATCCTAAGTAAACTTGTATTGCTTCTTAAATAGAAAAACAGCAAGGGAATATTCCCCCGAACTCCATTTCACTATAAATTAAATATCTTTGCAGCGGTACGTCTTACACAGGTGGAATACTGCATGTGCTTGAAGTTTCTGGAAGCCGAGAGTGGTACTAATCTCTACATTAGCTTTAATTTAAGACGTGAACCAGGCTTCTACTGTATAAGTCTCCAGAGATATTACAAAATATCTGAGGGGACATCATAGCAGATGGAAATGGACTCTTTTTCCATAGGCGAGAAAGTGTGAACATGGACACATTTCCACGCTTCCCAGGAATCGCCCTCTCAGAACGGCTTATCTGTTCCTGCACCCTGCATGGTGCAGATACCTTAAACAGAATCAGTGTGCTCTGATGGGGTGAAATATTTGTGTAACTATGCAGAATAACTCCACAGATTTGATTGACTATACCAGTGGTTAGTACACCTCTGTAGAAAATGTTCTATTTTATAGGAATTAAAGCTCATTATTTGGTTCATCCTCTGAGTTAGATAGTGGAGGCAGTGTGGGGACGCCCTTTGTCTGAATTATTCTTTCTCCAAAAGCCAAGGTTTTTTTCTTGGATAACGAAAACAATGAGAACACCTCAGTAAAGGCCTGGACCATTATCAAGTACATAATGGCCACTGTGTCAGATATTGATGCGTTTGCACACAGACACACTTTATACTGCAGAGATAAAAACACGTTTCTTTATAGAATCAGCGAAAGGTAATTTCACTGTTCGTCAGATAAGGTGACATATAGAGGAGCGAAAGATAAAAAGAGCTTAAACAAAAGCATAAAAATGATTAATACAATATACAGTATAATATGCTGTATGCACACACACATACTGTATAACATATTAATAATGTAGCAGTTAGTCAGTTGGTCTGGTTTCTGCTTTGGTTTGGTTTCATTAAGTATTATTAATAAACTAAATCTCTTCAGAAGTCAATTTAACCATTTAACTGAACTGTCGCCAGGTACTGTACTGTATGTTGATGTTTTTTTATTTCATTAAAGCAATTGTAGGTTTGTCTTCAAATTACAGTGAGACTTGGTCTTGTGCATACAGTAAGTTCTTGAATTTGTTTAATATGTGTGATTTTTTTTTAAAGGAGAATAAAGCTATTATCCCAAACCCTCTAGTTTAATAAATGTATCATGTCAGTGGTAAAAGGCTACATTATATTTATATTATACATTATACATACTGTAAGTATTGCAAACAATGCTCTTGAGTACAAATACGAAAAATCATATGCTATGTCATTATTTCCCAGATAATATCCTATGGCAGAGTTTATTTTAGCTGTTGTTCATATCAGCAGTAACATGTATTCTACAGTAAATCAATATAATATCACAGCCGGGTTTGAAAATAGTGACTTGTATTACCGTCATTCCACTGGCGTTGCATTACATTATACTTGTTCAATAGAGTTAAAAGTATTTGATAAAAAAAATACAGCTAGACTGAACCAAGACAAAAAATGTCATGCATTCGCAACTTGGGCATTAGGAAAGATCTCGGTCTGACCTCGCTTCCGCCTGGACTAAGCACGCGTGCGGCCGCGCGGTAGCTTTGAAGGTCTCCGGCATGACATTTTCTAGATCATTCTGGTAAATACAGGTGTACGACACGCAAACTATTCGCTCACCATACGCGAATGTTCGTCATTGTGATTCACGTTTCCTCAATGAAACGAATCTATCGAGTGAATTCGCAAAACGTTCAATGCGACACTGTAATCATTAAGCAATCATTAATGTACAAACTCGCTTTTTGATCCTTCGATGTCGGCTCTTCCTATCATTGTGAAGCAGAATTCACCAAGCGTGGGACTGTTCACCCACTAATAGGGAATGTGAGCTGGGATTAGACCGTCGTGAGACAGGTTAGTTTTACCCTTAAAACAGACCGTGTGTTGGCCCCCTATTAATGAATTGTTTGGATTTGAAGTCAGACAACTGTATAGAGCTGACTTTCTAAAAATTTCCAAATCACATTAGACTTAATAATAATAAACTGGATGTGCCTACAGTATTACATAAGCAATGCATACTTTTGTCTGTTTAAAAGTTTCAATAACATATGCATTATTATATTCTCAGCTGTGAATGCAAATATGACCCACAGTAAATACATAACTACATGTGGTCATGTTGCTATTTTATTAAATGTATTAAATTTTATATTAATCCTCTGTTTTTTAATTGCCAGTTCAGTCGAACTGATTTGATATGATGTGTTGAGAAATTAAAATCACTGTGTTACTGTTTTAGTGTTTTTATTTTCCATTAATTATTTCACCTTTGGTGAGATGTTTGCTTATAAATATGGAAAACATTTTGATGTCACCCTCTAGTTTTACTGCTTAATCAACTGCTATAATCGGATTGTGATAATTCAGTACAATATGAGAGTATTTTGGCAATATGCTTACTTACCATTTACTGTATGTCTTGATGCTTTTTACTGTGCAAAAATCGACTATATACAGTAGTACTGCATGTGACCAGCAGCCTAAGCTCTCATCAACTAAACTGTTTATATATAATATTTCCTCTAGGAGTTACTCAAAAATATTATCCTGATTGTCAGATTTGCCATGTGTCTTTTTATTTTCAGTTTAGCTTCATGCATGATTATTCCTCATGTCAGTAATTATTCCTGTGCATACAGTGTGCATGGGTGGTATGTTGTGTGGTCATTTGGTCTAACTGTGTTGTGGGGGAAGTGTACCCCTGCAAAGTAATACAATACACAATAGATGTGTTGTACTGCATTAATTTAATTTAAAAATCTAGTTCCTAGCAACAGTATGTAATGTAGAAGAATGTTGTCATACCATTGGAAATGAAATGAAAGTAGGTCACAAGTGAATCATACTTTCCCACAATGTTTTTTTAGATATTTTTGGGTATGCCAAAGATTAGCACATTGAACACACCCTCCCATCGCTCAGAGCATTGACGTTGATGCTCAATAGACACTCCAGTTTGCTCAGTGTGTTAAAAGAAAAGTTGGCACATTGGTGGTGACATATTTTTCATATATTTCATCCATTATATCCCACACATTAAAATTAATTAATATTATGACAAATATGCACTACTTATTACATGTGAGGAAGCAGACATGTGTAAATTGCCCTTTAACAGTGACACATTGAGGCATACAGCTGTTTCATTGCTTTGTGTTTTATTCATTTGTACTGATTTACTAGATTAGATTAACCAGTTTTATAGGCAGCTGTTTCCAAATCAAAAGGTTATCAAAAGCCATGTATTTCATCTTTATCTGTATAGGCACTGGTGTTTTAATCTATCTTCATATGGTCCTTAAAATTGGATACAATTGCAAAGATAGCAGACTTAAGTGCTCAGCTAGCCCACAGCTTCAAAAACACTCATCAAGCACATGTGTAAAAAGACAGCATTTAACTCCAGTGATCCAAAAGCTCTTTGTGCATCACGTGCTTTCGTTCTGTACAGTATGTGTGTGTTTTCTAGGTGGCATGTGTAGCTAGAAAATGAATTGACAATCTCATAAGAACTGTTTCTTCAAATTTTGTACATAAAAAAGCAGGTGCAGTAGTGTACAGGCTTGGAAAAAGAGGCAGTTCTTTATGCAAAGAAGTTGTGCTGGGGTGGAAGGCATTGTCAAAGTGTGAACGTGTGACAGCTGACTCACTGTGTCCCGCCAGAGGCGCCTGGGGGAATATACAGGCTGCGCACGATGCTCTAAATGACTCCTGACTGCTGTTAATGTTATACCCATACAGTAATTGTAGAACAACACAAGACTGACAATGATTAAAAATGTATTTTGTGGCTAAACTGAACCCACAGTATCTGTTTCGTTCATAAGTAGTAGCAAATGAATCAATGGAACAGTCAAAATTGCAGTACACTTTGAATGTCAGGCATCCCTACCTAGCTCAAAAGCTAATGGGTTTCTTTCTGAAAAAAAAAACACGGAGCTGAATAATCAGTCATGGGGTCTGTATCAGCATTCCATAGAACTGGAAAGCAACTTTTACTTTCAGGCGTTAACATGTCTAAGGGTCCCGACTGATAAGAGGCATCTTGAAAACTAATCTGACAGCGGTGTGCATACAAGAATTGAAGATAAAGCTCATAATATAAAAACACTTATAACTGCAAAAATTTTAATTAGCAATTTAATCTGCAGATTTAATCAATTTAAATTTAAATCTGCAAATCTACAGGCAGTTGGAAAAAGCATTGTTTAAGGATTTGTTCAATACTCTTTTGAGACCTTCATTAAGAAGATGCTTTTGTGCATAGAAATTAAGTTTTACAACACCTGTAGTATGTAGGTAAATTTATAAAGGTTAATGATATAAATCGTAAAGTTTGCATAGGCATTTGTACAGATCTGTGGAGCAGGAGCCATGATGGTGAAAGACAGTTTTATAGGAACAATCAGAGAGATTTCACAGAAGCGATGACAGTGCTTTGTATAATTCTTCGCAAAACACCAGCAAACCAAACGGATACAAAATTACATGATGTTCTTAACAAGGGAATTAAAATAATTAGTAACGAGACAGTCAAACGCATGTTCCAAGACATATGCAGTTCATTTACAGGTATGCTGGTTCTCTTGTAAAGTGCTGGAATGTATTTTTGAACTTAAGAAAGATACAGCAGGCTGCCGATTTGGTTTGCCTTTTTGATGTTTTTAGTGCAGGGAATTCACCCGATTTGTCTTTTCAAGGTACTTATAAAAGTCCACTTCTTGTGCGTGATAAATTAAAGCTTTTCACCAGATGCTTGAAGTTTAGAAACATCATATAGTGAATGAAGTGAGAGATACTCTACATTTCCCCTTTTGTCTGACTGTTGAGGTAGCACTTATGCAACCATTATAAAAATCAAACAAAACATTGTCACTTGTTGTCACTTGTCACTTGTTAATGCCTCCTGCTTGCCTGAAGACACTCAAGAAGTTTGCCTATTACATTCAAGAGTTGAATTCTGAGCCTAATGACTGGTTTGGCAACATTCTCACTGTGGACTTGGAAAAGCAGCTCACTTTGAATACTGTAGGCAAGGATGAGCTGATTGTACTATCTAGTGATAGTTCTCTGAAAGTGAGATTTCCAGTAACTTGTGTTCACTACATACAGTACATTTTGGTTGGAGGTTAAGAATGAGTGCCTAGTGTCGTCAGGCAAAGCTTTAAAAGTAATTTTGCCATTTTATACCAGAAACAACAATGTGATTAGTGAAAGTCTTCTTTCGGAATTTGTAGTTCCAATGTTCAACTCCAGAATTTAATACCACACGGTACAAACATGAAATGGGAATAAAGGAAGAATGTATTAAGTCTCCATTGATATTGGATAATGGAAGCACCAAGAAAACAGTGACAAACTGCACAAAGCACCTTACTAGGCAAATAAATCTGAGGTAATCATATTACCCGAATCCAGATCATTGATATAAATTAGGAAGAGCACTGGTCTCAGTACAGATCTGTGGTACACCAAGTATTACATCATTGCAATCAGAGCATTCACCCCTTAAACATAAACTCTGTAGTCACAGAGACAAGATTTTTTGGCAACAGATTATAGCTGGGGACTTTACGCATAAAACAAACATAATGGACACTCAGGTTCATAAAATAGGATTCCTGAAAAAATCCAACAGCAGCCTCTTCTGAACTGACCTCTTACTTTTTTTTAATTTAGATTTGCCAACTTTATACCTGCGTCTTTGTGTCTGCACTTCACGTGACATCCCCTGTACCCCCGCAAGGGGACAGGAGGAAGTGAGCACAAGCTCCTCTTGTCCGCCCACCCTTTCCGAGCTCCTGGGGGTTTTGAACTGTTTGAGGCTCAGTGCCGAAGGGAGGAGAGACACTTCCCTTACTGACGTCATGTGGCCTACAGGTACCTGGTGTAACGAATACGCCCCTGCGTATCTCAGGGATCTCAGCCGCCCGGGCTGGGGGAGGTCTCCTTTAGCTCAGCTGGCAAGTTCCCTGTTGCGTGATGCCGGAGACCCGGGTTCGCGCCCAGGCAATGAGGGACAAACTGGCAGGGCAGGAGCGGCAGGGGCGGAAACCCCAAGAACCGGTACACTGGGTAGTTGTAGGGGTTGCAGAAAGAGCGTAGCCAACTAATCCCAGTCCATGGCAGGGCTGAGCTCTGTGGTTTGGAGAGCCCTGATGAGAGTCAGAGAGTAAACTGGCCCAGGGTCACACTTGTTCACAACACCAGGAACAAACCAGATTCTTTTTACTGGTCAATCCACTCAGGATTGCCTGATTGTGTTTTATTCATGCAGCTAAAAGCATTAAGCTGGAATGTTGACATTCTTTCGGCTTGCTAAGTTTTCTGATCTTCCCAGGCTGGTACAGTACGTCATGTAAGTGACATTATTATTAATTGAATCGCTTATTAAACATTGCTAGGTGAAGAACTCCTGTTCTTCAGAAATACCTGCTGTGCCACGTAAAACATTTTTTTTTATTTCAATAAAAAATTAATTAATCATGTCTTGACCAAATATTTTCCTGACACTCATTACATTTGTTCATTTATCCATGGATCAGAGATCACATCGCCCCCAAAAGGTTTGCCCATCGTCTGTCAGCAGAAGTTTTTGCCATAGGGCACTTTGTATGAACTGATTAAATCATTATTGTGGCTCTCTCTGCTCAACCAATTGCCTGTTCTGTTGTGTTTCTTACACCTGCTTCCATCGTTAACTGATTTTAATGAGAGATGGAGAGAGAGTTACTGATTGACAGCTGTAATGACCTCACTAGTCTTTGTGGGGTGAACATTGTGTCAGTAATAACTACGGCCCATTTCATTTTACATTTCTGTGTCCATACTACAGTATGTTGCTGTTTACACTTTAACTTCATCAAACTAATTCTTGATACAATTAGTCGAGATGAGCATGGTCTTAAGACACAGCTGTCTGTCCTGAGGGATGGGGCTCTTTGTAGCCAGGTGCAGTTCAGATTTCACAATTGCCCTACAGGGCCTGGCTGAAACTGACTGCCATTGCATAATTTCAGTCGAAACAGAACACATTTTTACTGGATTGCAGAATTTCTGATATAATTTCAGATACATTACACAGCTCTTTAAGCCTTCAGGGAAACTCTTAATAAAAACCTTACTTTTAAACTCACATATTTGATTGTTACTGTTTTTGAGATACATTTGGCTCCAAATTCATTTAAACCCAATATACAATGTGACTGAAAGTTGTTTTTAGCAAAGAAAATGCAAAATGTACTTTCAGTATTTTTTGCATAAGTAAATGAGAACAGGAATAATTGTAAGACTATTAGTATTGAATGAAACAAAAGCACAGCTGTTGAAAATAGCTGCATATTTTTCTTAATCACACTCTAAAAATATGTAAAAAATAAAGTGTTCAAATGGAAGCCATACAGTAGTACTGTACATAGCTCCAGAGATTTTTACAGAAGAGTTTAGAAGTCACCCTGAATGCCAAAGGGTGTTAAAGGAGACAAACACAAAAGTAAATCACTCTGTACCACATCATCATAATAGGGGATGTCAAGAATTGTCCAAAAATCTAAGGTCAAATATTATTATACCTTGACAACTCAAGTGACAGCAATACAACATCTTTATCCAGAAATAACAGCTTCATCTATGGTGTCCAGCATCATCATGTTCAAGACTAATGGGATAGTTGCTGCCCCAACAGAAGAGGTGTAAGAAATATATACCCAAGACAGAATTGTGATGATGATGTTTATTTTAGGAGTTTCCTTTATTTTGAAGGTTACAAATTGATCCTAATATACAGTAGCTAACATTTGTGTATATCCTATACCTTTTGTTGTTAGCATAAGAAAGTTTTAAGGGTTCGTATGAATTCACCCCCCCCACACACACACACACACATTATTCACATTTCTCAGTTGTTATATCCTACAGCTGGATAAAATAATATTACTTTATTTTTTACAGAACCAGGCAGACCACATTCTTAACATACAGGCTTGGTTTTCCCTCCGATATTTATATGAGATTAACACATGCAACCACAAAAAGTCCAGTACACATAAATTACATACCTAATTAATTTTAGCCTCATATTTGGAATGGTGTGGGAATTGTAATTACAGTAAGGGAACATTATATGTTTAATTGCTGTTAAAATTATGTTAAATTGCTGTTAAAACAACTCTGATGGGATTAAACTTTATAGACCAAATGAGTTGTAAGTAATGTGCTGAGCATTTAGAGCACAACTATTAATTTATAAATTAGGGCAATACTGTTCTCCCTTAATGCCAAACCCCTCAAATAATTACAGGGCTGACTTCTTGTATCCTGACTCATCAGCTCGGAAAAAAAAATATCTTCCTGTTTTATCAGAATAATTAAACGTGAAAGAAGTTCTTTCACTAGAAAAGAAAGAGCAGAAGCAAGGCTGGAAGATAAGGATGAAGAAAAGTGACAATGATAGCAAAAATAAAGGTAAAAAAACAAGGAAGAGTCACATCTTAGCCTGTCAGAATTCATTCTATCTAGACAATGTGCGTGCCTCTTAGTTATTTCATGTCATCAGAGAGAAATCACACCATCCAGCCGGTATCCAGTTTTGTGAGGGAGATCTATAACCTCCAGCCTTCACTCTCCTCTGCCTTGCCTTCCTTACCTAGTGTCTGATGACTTCCCAATTGGTGGGTGGTCTCACTAGCTGAACGAAGGCAGTCAGCAAGGAATCAGAAGCCTGCCAGAGTGAGAATTCCCTATTTGAAGACTGCTTATGTTACGTGCAGTGCAAATGTTCTCCTTGCTGGTTGGGGGGCTGGCTCTAATGCTATACTGCGCTCGCCAAAGACAGTGGACCTGCAAATCAGTTTGCTAGAAGATTAGTATTGTGTGTGGACTGGCTGTGCTGGCTGCCGATATTTAATTAGCTCTCCACTGTTAGGGAGACTCTACTGCGCTGTTTAAGGAATCGCGGAGGATCATATGAAGAGTCTGAAAACACCGAGGTCAGACAAAAACAAGCTTTGAGAAGAGACCCACTTCGGCACAACTTGCATCCTGTGTTTAAGTTATGGAGCATTCAAATGAGCCTGCTTAATTTCTTGCTTAAATTGTGGAGAGCTCCTTGTAAAAGAAGTCATTCATGACTCTGGGGAATGTTATTTGTTTTTTTTTTCTAAAGAACAGCCGAACTGAGAGCAACTAATACTACCTGACATGCAGCCACAGAAAGGAAACAAGACCACTGGACACAGGCTTGACAGCTCTCAGAGACATCAGACTATGGATTATATCTGCCATTGATCCTGTGTTTAAAAAAACACGTTTGATGACTGCTGGATCAGGTAGGGCACTTCTGGGCAATGAAAATCTGAAATACTCTGATGAGTTCAGGATACACTTTCTATTTAAAGCAACACAAAAATTAGCCACCTTCTGTCTTTAGTGCAAATGGATTTTCTCTATTTCGCAAAGGACAGACAGAGGTGTGTGTTTAAAATACAGGAGGAACCTTTAACAACTTGTTATTGCGATAAGCCTATGCTGTAAACTGTAAACATACAATCTGCAGCTCTGCTTATGTGATGTAAAGTATTTCTTTTCTCCAAACCATGTTCCATCTGAAGCCGACAGACATGTTGCAAATATCTTTCTTTTTTGCATCATATAATGTCAGTAAGTTATACAGAATCTTTATTACCTGGAGATAGGTGGGACCACTCAAGAGTCCTTATATCCCAGCAATATGCATTTTATCTCTGTCTCTGTCTGCTGTGGAAGGATGACTTAAGAATGCATCCATGGGTTTTTCAAGACAGTGAGGACCCATGGCTTACTTTTGTATTTGATCTGTGACAAAGGAGCGGTGATGATCACACATCCACCAGCCAGGAATGTCCTCTTGTGGTTCTCCTGCATCCTTCCCCAGGTAGCAAGCTCTGCACTCTGTCAAGCCTTACACGAGAAATATTCCAATAAAAAAAAAAGTCATTAAAAAATGAACTTTTCGGAGGTGAGCAGTAACAGCTCCAACCTGACGTCCGTTTCCTTCGTCCCGCTGAACCTTGACCGCAGACCGCAGAAGCCGGAGTTCCTCCTGGGCAAAGCCAACGGCTCCCACCCCTGCAACACCAGCATGGACGCCAGAAACCTGTCGGACCTGTCGTGTGCCGACGGGCCGGCGCCGCAGTGCTTCTCCATGGTCTCCCTCCTCGACAAGAACTGGCCGGCTCTGCTCACCATCGCCGTCATCGTCCTGACCATTGCAGGGAACATCCTGGTCATCATGGCTGTGTCCTTGGAGAAGAAGCTACAGAATGCCACCAATTACTTCCTGATGTCCCTGGCCATCGCTGACATGCTGCTGGGTTTCCTGGTGATGCCCGTCTCCATGCTCACCATCTTGTATGGTAAGTCCTCACAATCAATGCCAATTAACATGCCTGGGTGCAGACAACTGACCCACACACGGGCACAGAGGTAGCTAGATATTGCCTGTTGCTTGCTATGACTCATTCATAAAAGGGCAGAGACGCACATTGCTCCCCCCAGAGGAGTACACCTAACTACAAAAAAACCCCATTCATGTACTCAGCTAGCTTTAAATGGACCTTGCTTTCACTCTACTAAAATTGAATTTACCGGTCTAGACTCCATAAGGCGCACGTATCCTTATGGTGATGAACATCTGGGAAACGGGACGTGCTTCCACATTGAGTTCTCCACTGAAAAATTTAAAAAGAGACGCTTGAAATCTTCCAGCCTATTATAATACTTCTGCATTCACAGATGACACACCACACTGCTTTCTGTGACAGTAGATAAAGTGCATTGAGCTTCTTTCTTTATATACCTTCTTTGTATCTTAACCATCCTCATCTATTCATCCGGTAATTGTTAGATATCTCTTTAAAATCCAGGGACTTTCTCTTTGCAGTTTTAAATGTCAAACTGTGTTCCCTTTAACAGCCAGTATTCCTTGAGCTTTTAGTAGCTAGCTGATTTGCTACAAGACACCAATGTAGGAAACCAGTCTAAAGATGTTGTGCTATGAAAATGGCCATTTCACTAGCATAAAAAATCACCAGAAAAAACATAAAGGAAGCAAATGATATTTCACAATGATTAGACTTATTTAATATACTGTACTGTACTGTACTGTAGGTGGTGCACATGTTCTTATATATGAGCTTTCTTACGACATTAATTTACATCTTGCAATTGTTTGTTTAAATCCAGTTGGAATTCTGCAGATTTGTTCATAGTAGTTCCTGTAAAAAAGGCAGGAACAGTTGTTTTCATTTTTAGATTTTGCTTCAGACAAGTGTTCTGTTGGTTGTAGGTTACATTGCAAAATCAGCTTTCCAAAATATAATTATTGTGGCATTTTTCATTGTATTTTGTCTTTGTTACACAGTAAGCACATAAACCACTGAATCTAGTTTTGAAATGTAAGTTTTTTAAATTAATTCAATTGTACATTGTCTTCACACTTTATGTGATCACTGATTGTATACCTTTTTTTAGTCATTACAAACCATGGAGCATACAGATTAGATTATTTAGATTAGTTTAAGTTGTTACTGTTGATACAGTACTGTTGATGTTAACACATAAGTATTGTAAATCACTCTCTGGATAAGAAAACCTGCTTATAATAATAATAATAATAACAATAATAATAATAGGTGGTGGCCTCTAGTGGTAGAATCTGCATACATACTGTACAAAATTTAAATCTTTACAAAATGTTGTTTGTTTCAGTACCATCTGCCATCTTTCCTTCTGTCTCCATCTTGATTGACATCTTCAGAATGTTATATTTACTTCCAGCAAATTATGAGGAGGCTCTGGACCAACAAACAGGCCTCCAGTTAATCTACCACTCGGGCCTTGTGAGCAAATCTCCGTGTTCCTCTGCATGTGTAGAATGTCAAGACGCTTGAGGCTCACATGTCGCCTGGGTCAAATGCCAGACCTTCCACCCGGCCCGCTGACTGTCTGCCTGCACGTTTCACATTGAATACAAATAAAACACACTTGCACAAATTTAAACAAATTTTTCTAAGTTCTTTAAGTAAATACTTGACACACAAAGCTCCAGGGGTTAGGACGTTCCTTGAAACCGGATTCTTATTCCTGAATTTTCTCCAAACTATGCATTAAATACAATTTTTCTGGTATTCATTCCTTACTCATTGGTGAAGGGATGTTTTTAAATTCTATTTTCACTTCTTTTTTGTCCCAGATCCTCATTACAAGAATAGCTAGAGTACTTTTTCCTTTCATTTCTTTCATTTTTGTTTTAGTACTTCTTCATTGCGATATCATCAGTACTGTTTTTCAGACTTCCTGATATTTCAGACTTGTATTGATGGTCATTGTAGTCTATTTGTTCCTACAAAACGCTTGAGAGTGCAGCTTTCCGGTACAACACACAATAACACAATAAATACACAATAAACAAAACAGACTGAAAAATTATAACAGACATTGCATTTTATTTCTTAATTGTATTGCCTAAGACGTTTTTGAGCAGCAGATTTACACTTGACTTGAGCAGCCAATATGAATTCTGTAAGACAGGAAATAGGACTGGATGATACAAGCATGACTCTATCCAAATCAAGTCAATGGTTCAACCAAACATGCAAAACTGAAATTTGAATGTGTCATTTGTGGGATATTTTCTGTTTGTCGACAGCTCCTGGTGTCTGTTTCTTTGAAATGGCAGCAGCAAGCCATACTGGGACATACTCTAGACATATAGGTTAATATTCAATCATAGTTAATTTATTAATATATTCTGTTGCATTCTAAGTTTATTTATTCTGACTTGATTAGCTTGATTTAATTAGTTTAATGCTCTTGCTCATTATATGGTATTAGCAGAAATACTGTTGTACATATTCATGATACATAAAAATCTTTAGTTCAGTTGCATTTTTAAAAAATAAATTAAAATATTGAAAGTGTGTTGATTTAGTTCAAAAAGGAGACATGTTGCAGGTTTCAGGGTGACACAACCTCACTACCTTTGCATTCTAGTCCAAAATTAAACATCTTAGTTGTAGCTGATCTGTTTTTTTCACAGTTTTAATTACAATGGTTTTGTTTTGAATTATTTTCTGTAATAAGGTTTCAAACAGCTCCGGAAAAGTCCGGTAAAATTAGATTCTTCACATTGGTCATACATTATTCTTCAATCTACCAAAACAGCATGTGCTTTCACCTTTAATCTGCATTTCTCAATGTTCGTCAAGTGGTAATTATGATATTGCACAAAAGCTCAATGCCATTTATTTTCTGCCCTATGCTGCAGTCTTCATATGAGCGAAACAAAAGAATTCATGCTCTAAAAATGTGTCCCTGCTGAACACATGCATTTACTATTTTATGAAAAGGCCTCTGCTTCAAGTAATTTTGCATGATGAATTCATTTCTATAACAACCTATTTTAAAAATGTAAATAAATAGGATAGACGTTAACATCTCAGAACTGGAATTGGAAATCCTCCCACGTGAACAGATTTGGTTTATCACTCACATTGCAGACCTTCATTATAGATTCCTGTGTGCCACTTTTCAAAATACTGCACTTCCTGTGCCTGGCACCTGTGCTGGTGACTTTAGGAATTCAAATGCTCTTTCACTGATTCGTGATTCAGATACAGTGGTCACAGCCACGACAAACTGCATCTCTGCTCTTATCTGACTCTACATTCAGCAGTGCTGACTCAAGCACTGATCTTTTCTTCAGCAGACTTTCTAGAGGAATTCCCCCTACACGCTGGGGAAAGTCTGTTGGCACACAATAACATACCTCCTCAATCCGTTCTGGAATAGAAACCTATTACATGAGCAGTTGGGAAAGTTAATCTGTTCATTTGTTGAATTGACAACAAAGTGCAGATGATATACAGTACTACAGTTCAGAGTTTATGCTGTATATTATCAGGATGTTAAGCTGCTACATTGCAACACCTATGGAGAGAGGAGTTTATTTGCCATTTGTACTGTACATGTGCATTGGGATTCTTATTCTCGCTGTTTTCTTGGGATGTGCAGTACACAGTACAATAGACAACACCACACAATGTGCACAGCACATTACAAAACAGTTAATAATAATGACAGTTGTAGATGACCATTGTGCCAAACATAGCACAACAACATATAACGCCTAAGTACAGAACAATAAACACACAGGGCAATAGATATGTGATAGCCAAGTAAAAAGTGCAGAGAGCTATTATACTTTATATACCTGTATACAGTGTATTCAGTGCAAAACTAGGATTGCATTACAAGCTGCAGGTGCATGCCTTTATAAGGTGTATCTAAATTTGTAAACATTCCTATGCAAATATTGCAGATAGTCTGACACCTACTGTAGTATATATGAAGAGCGTATTGGAATTTTTGGGAGCATACAGTAGATTTTTTATTAAATTATTATATAATTAATGATGCATGAAGGAAGACGAAGGGATTTATACTTTATAAATAACACCGTGCTCTTCTTCCCAGGCATTCTGATTCTGAAGGTAAATTTTCCAGCTGTGACAATATTTCCTGGCTTGTTAAGTAAAGTTAATGTTGTATTTAAATTCAGCCTATGAAAACAAATAATTATGTTTAATTTATTATTATTATTTGACTTGATTAGCTTAAATGCATATTGCTACGTTTTTCCAAGAATTGAATCTAGAAAGCAAAACACTAGTTAAAAAGCAGTGCCTTTCTTACTATGCAAATTCTTTTTTTCTAATATTTTAGGGGGAATTTCAGTAAGAACTGCAGGGTAATTCATGATAAATGGCTTGATTAAATTGATTATGCATGCATGCATAAGATATCCACTTTGCCTTTAAACCCCACGATTATTATGTATTCGTATATCTTCAAAATTATGCGATTTAGTCCTGCTTAGATATTAAGGCTATAAGCTCTGTTCATGCTCACTTTACTGGAGATTCGTCACAAAACTAATGCTTATTATCATGTAATTTTCATTCCTATAGTACTGTAATTCCGTTCCATTTTATAAACCACTTTATCCCATTTCGGGTCAAGAGGGAGCTGGATTCTAACCGCACAAGCAACAGGTCTTTTCCTGCCCCAGTCCTCCTCTGTCTCCCGTTCCGGCATGTCCTCCCACAGCTGGAGGGGGAGGAGCCCTGCTCCTTTTCCCCCTGTGGGCTGACCATTGCTCAACACAGTTCTCACACCCCGCACTTCCCCCCTCTCCCCGTTCGGCCCAGAAATGTTACGGAGGCTTCCGTCTGATGTTTCTTTTCCCCCTTTTCTTCATTGGCACAACTATCCGTATCCTTGTTCCTGTTCTATTTAAACCTCATAACTCAATATGGAACATGGAAATCGGCATCATGGTGTTGTACTTGATCCTCTTGGGTGCTCTGACAGTTTCATCCTCTTAGCCAGGTGGTTGTTGTTCTCTTAGCTTGGTGAGTTATGCCAACAAAGCAAGTTCATTCAGATGTCACCTTGACTTAGCTTTATTTGGGGTTTATCTGAACTACTGAAATAATGTGCTCACCAAGGTCTACACTCTGTAAGACCACAAAAGCTTAATGAAAAAAAGTTACAAATGAGAGGAGGCCTTTTGGTCAGGTGAATTAATTTGGTTGTTAATGAATCGGAGAATCTCATGTGTCCGGTTCTCGAAAGAGATTAGCGCATCATCCTCTAAAGTTTGGGTAGGTATCTAGTTGCAGAATCCCTCATCCCTTGGTGTGAAAAAGTGACTTCTGATCTCAGTTTTAAATGTGCCTCTCTGTAGCTTCCTCTTGTGTCCTCTACTTTTTGTTTCCGTGTTGGATCTAAAGAGGGCCCATCAACAGCACGGGTAGCTTGTTCCACAGCCTTCTGAGTGAAAAAATGCCTTCTGATATCTGCTGGTTTCTTTAAAAAAAAAGACAGAGTGTCTGTTCCCACAACATGGCTGTGTAACGTGTATCGGATTCCATTATTTTAATGTTCTCAGTAAGTGTTTGCTTGTAGTGTTGTACTACAGGAAGAGCAGAAAGCATATTCTTGTAAAGGAACATCACGCTTGTTTAATTCAAACTGACATATGGGTGTGGGTGGGATGAGGGTCTGTTCCTGAGCGCAATAATGCCCCTTAAACACGCAGCCAAAGCTGAAATCACTTACAAAGAACCACAGGTTTCGAAACGGATGTATTGGCCTCCTTCCATCACCAGACCTTAATTCCACTGAAATGTTCCGAGATAAACTTGGCAAAAGACTGAGAACTAAAATGGTAACCAGCTAAGTGGGATTAAATGGACCAAAATGAAGTTCTGACATGGAGTTCTTAGAGTATGGATTGCTGTGACCACTAAAAATGAGAGGGTGACTGAGAAAGCAAAGAAACGAATACTTCACATTTATTCTTCCTCTGGTTGTACTGCAGTCAGATTCTCCCCCTATTCCTGTGCATACTGTAGCTCTCCAGTTGAAAGTACAGTATATGTACAGAGCTGCAGAGAATGGCTCGCAGGGAGATCAAAGGGGAGCTACAGCGAGCACAGGGTACCGACAGGAACAAGTCTAAAAGGGCTTCAGGCTTCTGAAGCGGAACCATTCTAAGTTGTTTCCCTCCACACAGGGTCCGTGAGCTACTCCACATTTAGTAACATTTAATGAACCGTCTAACAGTGTTATGAAATCATTTTTATGAGGGGTCAGCCATGAAGTGATTAAAATGCCCTACGGGGTTGGGATGTGAAGAGAGGATGAGCCGGAGTCAACGGAATGGAATGGCTTTCTCATCCCTAGGAATGACTACACATCAGAATGCACAGGGCTCACCTGGGTGTCTGAGTGCATAATGCAACTCCCTGATCATTTTTAAACTGGCTCGTTTCCACTGAAGGGGCCGTTGTTTTATGGAGTTATTCTGATTAACGTGTGGTTCAGGAGGCACCTTTGATGGAAAAACTCCTCATTACCGGCACCCACAAATGTTAAATTGCTTAGACTTTTATTGCGTAGGTTATTAATCCAAATTACAAGGGATGCATTAATATATTCATGACAAAATCCTGCCGGAAGCTCATGAACAAAAATCCTCTTGGGAATGAATTAAAATATATTCTGGTTCATCATCACCAGGAGGTAGTTTTGCTTGATCTCAATGATATAATTACGATTATTGTTACAGAACCTTAACTCAGATTTCGGATATGCAATGATGATCTCGACTGTCCGAATAAACTGGGTTAAAAGAGCAGCAGAACACACCTGTGAAAATGCTGCAGATAAACCTGAGCGCTCGTATGCATTTTGTTAAGAACACTTTTGTTGGAGGTGCATACTGATAAGGGATTATTTTTAAATCTGAAATCCAAATTTAATTAATTGAAATCCCTTATTTATCCAGATAGGTTAATGGCGAACAAATTCTCATTTACAGCGATGAATTGGAGGCCCTTTTGAGTAGCGGCAAATTTCTTTGAGCAGTCTGAGAGGAGTGACTTGCTCAATGGTACACAATCACAGTGTCACACCTAGGATATGGACCACAACCTTCCACCTCTGAGTCTAGAGCCCCCAGCCACTACTCCACACTACTGCCCAACATGTCTGCTGTAGGCATTGTTGTAGCATTATGCTCCATAAGGTTACACTCAAATGAAGTTTAATATCAGGTGCCCAATTTAAAAAACAAAAATGATTCCACTTGCAAAATAAAAGCAAATGAGAGCATACACTATACACTACCAAGATTCAATTCACCAAGCTCCCAAAGATGCTGAGCATCAAAACAGGGGTTTAATAGCTAAACGTGGTCTGAAGTTCCACATGAGATTCATTAAAAAGGTACAGTAGCACTATGTTTTCTTGCAGAGCGCTATTTTTCTTCAGTTATCTCTTAATGAACATCATTAATCACTAGGTCTTCTTTTCATGAGTCTCTCCTGTATTGACACATGGAGCTTCCAAAAGATTCTCCTAGCCTGCTGTGCTTCTTTTCTCAACGTGTTAGTATTTTTATAGCTTCAGTTCCCAGTCGTGCGTCTGTTTGCCACCTCTGGAGACGTAAAGAACATTTTTCATGTGGAAATCACTTCCTCTAGGGAAATCCTTTTGATTGGTGAAATTAACTGTGATGACTAACCACCGTTCTCCAAGCGCCAGCGTTTTGTTTTTTCTTTACGCATTTGTTTCATTTGGGATATTACAGAATTTGCAGACACATACTGTACTTTCATCACACCTTGCATTATGAATCACGAGTCATTAGAACTGCGGACGGGGCCAGTCTCATGATATTACATTCATGTTTTCCGTACTCCGTACTGAATGGGCTTTCCATTTCTATTTTAGTTCTCATTTTTGAGCGTGTGCCTTTACCACACTGTTAAGATAAAAAAGTAAAATCGTTTTATCCTTGCATATTCCATTTAATTTTCAATTAATATTCTTAATATTGCAACGCAAGCTATGACACCTGTGTTTGGTCATAATAAAAGCAATAGGAGAATTCTATTTAACCAAGGCAGTGCATTTACTTTATATATGTATGCATGTTCCTGCATCCCAATGAAGTTACACGTAGATGAGGTATTATAGATGCACAGTGCAGTTCTCTGTGCAATTTTTGACAGACTTTCAAAACCTAATATTTATTACATTGAAGGCTTTAAATTTAATGTGAATCAACAAACCTGTGTCAAACCTGTGTCAGAATACCAATTGCAATCCCTCAGTTTTGTTCTAACTTTTTTATTTGACACTTTTTTTATGAATCAAATTTCACTGAAAAGACATTTCTCCAATTCCCAGTTATATCCAGTGCAAATCAGTGTGAGGCATTTGGGATTAGGAGGTTAGAAAACTCTGGAGTAACCTGAGATTTAAAAACCTATTGTGTGAAAATTCATACACAGATTGCAACTTGAAAATATGAACCACAACACCTGGTGCTTTAGGCCATGGATATTTTCCTTGGGCTCAAGGGTTATTTCTTTACTCAGCCGAGAAATACAGTACAGCAAGACACTTTCTAACCCAGCCTCATTGCACTGCTTTCTCTGAGAGCTGCTATGACATGCTTGTCTAGGCTTTACTGCAACAAATCAATTCCTGACATAGGATCTAACAAATATGTAGGCAAATTAAAGCCATTTGGTTAAAAAAAAACTTTATCCGCTTATTGGTCCACTGCATCTCTAATACAAGTGAGAATAATTGGTTATGAAGAAGTATCCTATGAGTGTCCCGCAGATCGATACTGTGCTGAATTGCGAATGCTGTGTGATAACAATAGTCTTTAGCTCCACAACTGTCATCTTTAAAGGGAAATTAATTTGTATGAACCACCTCTGCTTCCCAATTAACACGTTGTGACACTTGTTAATTGTTCAAAGAATTTCATTTCTATTGCTGTGCGATGTGATACCCCCTCATTTATTTTCTGCTAAATGAAGCAAAGTTAATCTGATTTGGCACCTGGTTTCACTTCATAAATCATCGCTTTACCGCACCTTTGATACCTGTCAAGAAATTTTGTCTGACAGTTTATGTAATACGTGTTTTTTATTCTTTTCTAGTTGACATGAATTCCTAACCGCGTTTTTTAGGAAAACGAAGCTTTAAGATTCTTAAGACTGAGAAGTGTGTTTCCGCAGTCCTGCTGCCCTCCCTCGTTAGTCACAGCGGTTGTTGAGACACAAACAAAAACCCAGTTCAAAGTAAAGACTGTTATGCCACTGGTGCGGGGGAGAGATACTTGTGTTAAAAACTGACAATTCCATAATACTGCCGTGGCACCAGACAAGAGCCGAGAACAACCCGAAATTCAGTCTGAAATCACTTCTGCCTTTCCAATGGCTGTGTTGTGTTTCCCCCGCCAGCGGTTTTGTCGTCGATGGAGACCAGAGTGACTGTTCAGGCGTTGCCAGTGGTGATTACAGCGTGAGTGCGCAAAGTGAGGGCTTGTATACTGTAGGTAAGGAGCACGCTATGGGGCCGTTTTGTCCTGCCTGGGCTCCCCTCCCCTCCTTCTTCAGACAGAGGGATGTTCATCAGAGCCACTGCGCCGGCCTCCCTCAGCTCCTCCGACCGGCTGACATCATTTCTCTGTGCTGTCTGCCGCCACCCCCGGCGGCCTCCATTCATCACACTGGAGCAGCACAGAGGAGGCCTCCATCGCTCCGTCCCAAACACTTGACCCTCCAATTAAAACTCTTGCGAAATATACTGCCCCATTATGTGCTCAGTACCGCTTGGCGTTTCTGTGCTAAAACATTTAACTCCCACTAGAGACTTTGGAAGAAAAACTGCAACTGAGTTTTCTCTCCCTTTTTTTTTCTCTGCTTCTTAATCATCCATAAAGAGACCCCAGGAGACATCCTTAGGTCTTGTTATTCGTGCATGCTGAAATCTATCAAACGACAGCACAACACTAACACGTGTCATTTATCTGGAAACCAGAGCTGTCATTTGACTCCCCTGGGCACTTAGCCCATAATGGGCATGGTTCATAAATATGCACCCGGTTCGAAACGTCTGATGGATGCTTAATTGACTCGGTAGCCTGGAGCTCATTGCGTGGAAGAAAACTTCAGTCTAGCGATTCTGAAATCTCAAACAAGTGTACAAGAACACTGTTAGAGCAATTTTGGGAGCAAAAATTAAAATGTAACCCTTTAGGATGAGTTAGCCTTTGTAAGATTGACTTCTCTTGTCTAGATTTGAAAAAGAGGACAGAAGCCCAAGCCAGAATAAGAAAAATTTTAAATAGTACAGACGATAAGAAAATGAATATCACACAAATCTTAAAACAACGCATAGTCCTCTACGGACAGGAATAGTACAGGAGAAAAGTCATGGAGTTTCTCCAAAGAATCACAGACAAGCTGTAGTCTTTTTTTGTGTTGTTTTCCTTGTCTTTTCTCTCTTCCCTGAGCCACAGGTGGGTTTATAAACCCCACATCATACGATCTGATCAAAACCTGACAGCAGTATAATACCCTACAGAAGCTCTTGGACTGTGAAGTCTAAATTGGTCCTTTACTGATTCCTTGATTTTTGCTATGAACTCTAATAATTGGATAATTAATAATCATATAATGTGTTTGGAGTCTGTAGATGAAAGTCTAGAAAAGATATCAGATAACAACACAGGATTACATTAATAATACAAATAGGAAAAATAAGAGAAAGCAGTAGAAAAAGGAATGGTAGGTGAGAAAGATAGAAAGGAAAGTTCATATAAAAGTATTACAGGCAAAAATGTCTAATGACACTGTCAATTTGTAAAATGTTTAATTTTATCTTAAAACAATCATCAGAGTGGTTTTCTTCCTCAGTGATGTATTCTTCTGCAAGTATCCCATCATTTAACAAATATAGCCCTTGTTCATTTGTTTTTATCACAGAGTGCTAAATTTATTTAATTATATGTTAAATATTTAAAGAAATACTATACTTTGGACTATACAGTGCCTTTACCTTTACAAGATATTTTGTACTCCTGGTTTAGATGTACGCATTATATAAACCTAGGGCACATTCAAGAAAACCCTTTACATTCAGTTTGCAAGCTTTCCTGGGGTGGCATTATAGTGCTTTGGTTAATGGTTCAGCATTTCTAAATACAACACAGACTTTCTGCATTTCATCAAGAACCACTACAAGTACATTCAAGCAGTTCAGGATGAAGGCACAAAGTACAGATGCTCAAGTTTCTGGCCACCAGTGAAGATCAACAAGAATACAAAACATGATGAACCAAATTAATTTCAATCATGCATAGTACCTTCTCACCACAGCAACACTGAACTAGATGTTTTGATTACAGCCTGTACCCAGCTGTCTGAGGATTTTCTGAGCAGCTACTGAGGACTGAGAGCATCTCATTTTGAGGGGCTGTTGTCATGGTTATTAGACTTTATTCACAACGTATTGCTCAGCAACAGACATGTGAATGTGCTACCCTTTGCCTAGCATGTTTTATTGCAACATTTAACTGTGCGGTCACCTCTACATACAGTATCACCATCTTACTAGACTCAGCAACACGGTTTCATTGTTAAGGACCATGGGTCATCAATTTTGAGTGCAACAGCTCCCTAAATGATTTGATCATCCAGATAAAAAGCATGCTGTTACAATGTAAAATCTGGGAGAAAACCAACAGACAAAATCACAGTTTCAGTCAACACCGAAGTCCTAAATCCTGCATCCCATGTTCACTGTTGATAAAAGGCAAAGGTTTACAAGTAATGTGACATTTGTATTTGTCAGGTCCAGTCCAGGGAAGGAAGACATCCAATGCTTGAAAGCTGTTTGCTATATAGTGGATGTATATGTAAAGGGAACTAAGTCATTTTAATAAGTTTAGCATAATAAGAGGGCAAAGCTATTACACTGTAACAAGCCGCGTTGTTGTTCGAGTGAGGAACCCTATGCGGGGCAGAGGAGCCCAGGCAGGAGAGACTTCTGACGAATCCAAAACGTCAGGCAGAGACGTGGCCGAGGGCGAATTCCGGGTTCGATACCAAAGGTTATCAAAACAGAGAGAGGCAGACGAGATCGATGTCAAAATTTAAGATCCGGGTTCGAGTGTCCAAAAAGGCAAGAGGAGGTTAATAATGCGAGGCAAGGAGTTCCGAGAAAGCTAACAATACCGAGCGCTGTTCCGTGAAACGGAGAAGACTTAAGTCTGGAAGTAGAGGGTGTGTTAACAAGTGAGATGCTCAGATTGGATGACGGGGTAGATCGGCGGTGTCTGCTGGTGCTTAACTGAGACGAGACCGTTTGTGAGGAGGGTTCCGATTAGCAGCGGACGTGACATACTGTACACTACTGAAGTGATCAGTTGAACTCAGCAGTAAAAATGCTTTTGGATGTGAGTTGGCGAAATGTCACACAAGGCTTGGCAGCATGACTAACTACAAAGTAATAAAGGACACAGAATTTGCTGTTAGAGACCAATCTATCCTGACATTCAAACAGCCGATCTTGCAGTCTCTCCTCTCCCCCTGCACCTTACATGTAAACAAAGATAACTCAGAGCGTCTGTCAGTCTCACTCAACTTTCCTACAGCAGTATTGGTCAGCATAAGGAAATTAATCAGAAAACAGAATAATCACCTCTTGAAACAGCTACCTACACATAATAACATTTGTCAGTATTGCTGACAGCAAGACTTTTGAAATTATGTACAGTATTGTAAAGGAACAACAAATCTCTATACTGCCTCTGTGACACTATCCATGAAATCCATCTGTTTCATATAAAACCATAAAAATATGCAGCAGTGGGGTCTGTTTCAGGTATTGAAGATCCTCAAGGGCATCAAGAAAATCAGCCTGAGAACAGAAACTTGAAATGGTGTGACAGGCTTGCCTGTGTATTATAAACGCAGGATGAAATACAGTACATTTAAACCTGAAAACAGGAGGAACTGTTGCCGATAGTTGGTGTCTTTCAGGCAGACCGTCACATCACTTAGCTACTAGCAACCAAAAGAGGTAGAATAGAGGCGGAATAGCTTTCATACATTTATAACCTCTGTTACGTATACATCTTTCTTAGATCCCAATTCCCAATTATCTTCTGGGTACCCTTTGTGGCACGTTGTCTCATTGAAGCAGTGTTATTTCCAAGGGCCTGTCACTGGAGAACTACTACCTAGAGAAACACAGCCTCAAGAACATCACTGGGTTTAAACTAATGGTATTACAGTAAACCTTCAGTTTAATGGACACCACTTTAATGAACTTCAGATTTAAAGTATTAACATCTGCTAAAGGGGAGTTTTGTCTGTACAAAACAGAAATACAGGTCTCTTACTGCAATAATGCTGAAATGCAGAAATAATGAAACAAAGTAAAAAGAAATACTACTGTATATACAGTACGTTTGAAAGTCAGAAATTGTTTACAATGAGCGGTGGCTGTGTTTTGTATGGTTTTGTGAATTTTATATAGTACATTTATGACACCCTAAAATAATGAGCTTGTATATTTATGACAAAAAGACACAGGAACCATTTTCATTGACTGCATTGATCGCAATTGTTAAAAACATTAACAGATCTAGAAAGCACACACACACATACTGTATAGATATATTATATTTTGTACCTCATATAATAGTAGATTTTTGGGCTGCAAAAAAGCACAATTCCTGCCTCCCCAGCAGGTCATTAAACTGAAGGTTTACTCTATTGAATAACTGACAAGGACTAAGCTTTCTCACATGGGTGTAATTTAGGAGAGTGCACATTTTCCCCTGAGCGGAATTAGTTTTGTGAATAATAGAATGTGTCACTGACCAGCTGGGGGTTAGAGAACTGTTTGTTGTTGGCCATTGGAGAAGCACTTTACAGTAAATGCCTGAGGTATGTGGGGAGGAGTTCTGTAGTTCAAGCATTGCTTTAGCAGCTGAGGCGTGGTCATGGCTAATCTCTCTAAAACTGTGAGTGGTTACAGTATTACTTTGAAGAAGATTTATGCTTTTTTGAGAAGTCTTTTGTGTTATTTTTAGAGGCCAGAAAGCCTCCTGGACTAGAAAATGGCACCTGTTTGTGTTGTGTTGTCATGCGCAAGGGTCCCTGAGCTGCCGTACCAGAAGCAGAAATATTTTAAACCCTAATTAGGAGCCTGTGTTCCTGAGGCCTTGCTCACTATACATCTTGTACTGTATATCATTTTTTTTACCATTCTGTTGTGTTTTCTTCCTTTCTTTTTGGTCATCTCAAAGATATAGTTGCAGGCAGAAGAATGGGTATCTTGTAGCTGACAAGAGGTTATTTGCTAATTTTTAGAATTGTAATGAATAAATTCTAGGTTTTCCAAGCTCACCATAACAAGAAATAGCTAAAATATACTGCCTGCAATTATGCATTTCTCGCCAGCGGCACTTTGTATCAGTTTCGATAAGATTTTACATATGCTTCTCATGAATGTTGTGTGATTACTCACTTAACAAGTGACTCACAAATAATTATATCTTGTTTTGTTCTAATTCACAGGGGATTAAATCTTGTTGTCTTCTAATTCACAGAGGACAAAACTGAGTCACTTACTCCATTTCATTTTGAATTACTCAGAGCACGTGAGATCTTGGCAAACATTTATTTTAAGAGCTGTGATTTCCCTTTGCTACAGTATTTTTGGTGGCTTTACTGCACTGTAGGAGGGTATGGGTGGAGAGCCAGGCTAAAGCAGAATTATCAGGATGACAACTAATGAGTACTTATTTTTAGGGTACATTTAAAGTTGTCTCTATAAAAATTATTTATACTGAAACAACATAGGCGGAACAAGGAAATATACAAATTGTAAATTGTGTCAGGCATAATTTAGTTCACTCCCTGCACCCTGCTTTCTGAATTTTGAAATCATGTTTAAAATATTGTTACATGTGAAGGGTATATTAGAGATTCCAATATTAGTTAAAATTCCCACAGAACATGCTGATTACCACTCACTGTGATACAGCTCATCTTCAGCCAGAACTAGAGCAATTAACTACTGTATGAGGTGTCTATACAGCGAAGGAGTCATTGATGATACAGCTGGCAACCCGCAGGTCTGTGGTCATGTGTGAATATATAAATATAAGAAAGTATTCAAACAGTAAGCCATTTGGCCCACCTAAACCCATTTGGTAAACCCCTGTTCTCACTTTTAAATGGACATCCACATGGTTTCCACTGGTGTTCTCTGTCCCCACATGCAGTGGGGCAAAGGATTCTGACACGTTACCGGCAGACCAGTGAGAGACGCTGTAGAGCTCAGTGGAGGACCTGGTAAAAATGCCCTAATATGGTATAACGATCACCAGCCAGTAGGGAACGGCAGTCCAGAATATCCACTCGTTACATCAGCTCTTGTTAGCTCTTTTCTCTCTTTCCTGGAAAGAGCAACACAGTGAGTGGGAGCCATCTTTTGTAGGAGCAAAATGTAAGAATTTAAAAAAGGGGAGTGTTTTCTCATGTATTCATTTCATTTTCCTTGGTATCCACTTGGTGAAAGAAACCTACTGTGCATCTCACTTGTATTTTACTGCAGGGTGTGATATACAGCACAGAGAAAAAATATCTTGCAAGCTTTTCATTAAGTATGTTGGTTTTGTAAATACATTCGTTTGCCATTTGTGTCATTGCCTGCTTATTTAATATGACACCATTCTGTGCTAAGGAACAAAGAAACACATGTCCGTGCTTGTCGTTTTCAGACAATAAGGGGGCATTATATTATATGATTGTGTTTTATTAATTTGCTTGCTAGGCAAACTGGCGTCAAGCTGCAAACTCTAATTATTATTAACCTAAATTTATTTATGCAACAACCCCAAAATATATTGATATGTGATTTAAAAAGTCTACAATCCCATTCCTTTTATGATACATAGAGGGGGCTAAACAAGCAAGTAAAATTGTGGAATGGTGCTCTCTCTCTCTAGAATTCACAAACATCTGTGTTTATGAAGTGCTCGCATCATGTGAAATCAGCTGTCGTGTTAATAACATTGTAGAGAGCGTTGATTTAAACAAGACATTGCAGTGATGCTACTTGTTACCAATTTCGATATTGCTCCCAGTTCATCAGCTTAACACTTTTATACCCGGTTTTAATGAAATTTCAGATGTACTCAAGATGTGTTTCTTGTGCTTCTCTGAAAATTATTTTGAAAAATAACATTTTCTCTGGAAACTCTGTGCAACTTCTTAATAATACCTTTTGACTATGAAAGAGAATTATTCACAAAAGTATATGTGCTAGTATTCATTCATCTGGGGAACATTAGGCTCAGGAAATATTTTACAAGAAATAACAAAACCCAAGAATCAAATGCACTGAAAATGTTCACTGGGGGTTTAGTCCTACAGTAGGGAGGTCTGGCTCGACCCGCTTGTCTGAGAGCTGTGGGACCAGGAGGCTGGGACCCCCTACAGAGTGAGGGGTGACCAAGGGGCAGCTGGACAGGGCAGATGGGCTGGAGGAGGGACGCAGGAGACAAGTGTAAATTTGAGAAGGGATACTCATATGGTATTTCTAGTTTTTTTAATTTGGGAAATGACGTTAGAGGAGCTCAGATGAGATTGAACTCGGCTGCTGCCATCCCTCCAGAAATTGTGTTGTAGACTCTGTTTGTTTTCTGGGTCAGAAACAAACGGGTCCTGACAGTCAGCAGGTTTATGAGAACCTCCCACTGGAGTGGGTGCGAATATTCACAGAGGAGTGTCACGTCCCCTGCTACACATAGCCACGTTTCCGCTTTTCTGTGTCTGCGCTATTGTATTTTCTTCAAATAATCTAAAAATATAGAACCTTTTCAGAAAAAATAAAGATGCCCAAGAGAGTAAAAGAAAAAAACACAGCCTGACTGTGTTTTTTTTTTAAACATACTTTTTCTTACTCCGTCTGAAATGTGCAAAATATCAGCCTCGGGGGCTTGCTGCCATATTCTAGATTTCTAAAAAAAATGACCTGTTTCCCCAAAGCAGAAATGTTATAACCATTCATCACATATTCTGTGTTTTAACCTGATGTGTTGACTTGGTATCCTTCAGGCAAGACCAATGTTTTCCTCCTCAGGGTTTCTCCAGTCTTTTCAGTGGCTTAGTGGTTCAGAAGAATTGTCAACACTCAGGTCCCCTTTTTACAGCTGAAAGACTCTCTTAGGACTGGATATCAAAACAATCCAATGAGAAGAGACGATAGGCTGTGTGTATTGTCCTTTTCATCTGTATTTTATTACACTTTGTAGACATACAGTGGTGTGAAAAACTGTTTGCCCCCTTCCTGATTTCTTATTTTTTTGCATGTTTGTCACACTGAAATGTTTCAGATCATCAAACAAATTGAAATATTAGACAAAGATAACACAAGTAAACACAAAATGCAGTTTTTAAATGAAGGTTTTTATTATTAAGGGAAAAAAAATTCCAAACCTACATGGCCCTGTGTGAAAAAGTGATTGCCCCCTAAACCTAATAACTTGGTGGGCCACCCTTAGCAGCAACAACCGCAATCAAGCGTTTGCGATAACTGGCAATGAGTCATTTACAGTGCTATGGAGGAATTTTGGCCCACTCATCTTTGCAGAATTGTTGTAATTCAGCCACATTGGAGGGTTTTCGAGCCTTAACCGCTTTTTTAAGGTCATGCCACAACATCTCAATCGGATTCAGGTCAGGACTTTGACTAGGCCACTCCAAAGTCTTCATTTTGTTTTTCTTAAGCCATTCAGAGGTGAACTTGCTGGTGTGTTTTGGATCATTGTCCTGTTGCAGAACCCAAGTGCGCTTCAGCTTGAGGTCACAAACAGATGACCGGACATTCTCCTTCAGGATTTTTTGGTAGACAGCAGAATTCATGGTTCCATTTACCACAGCAAGTCTTCCAGGTCCTGAAGCAGCAAAACAGCCCCAGACCATCACACTACCACCACCATATTTTACTGTTGGTATGATGTTCCTTTTCTGAAATGCTGTGTTACTTTTACGCCAGATGTAATGGGACACACACCTTCCAAAAAGTTCAACTTTTGTCTCATCAGTCCACAGAGTATTTTCCCAAAAGTCTTGGGGATCATCAAGATGTTTTCTGGCAAAACTGAGACGAGCCTTTATGTTCTTTTTGCTCAGCAGTGGTTTTCGTCTTGGAACTCTGCCATGCAGGCCATTTTTGCCCAGTCTCTTTCTTATGGTAGAGTCATGAACACTGACCTTAACTGAGGCAAGTGAAGCCTGCAGTTCTTTGGATGTTGTTGTGGGGTTTTTTGTGACCTCTTGGATGAGTCGTCGCTGCGCTCTTGGGGTAATTTTGGTCGGCCGCCGCTCCTGGGAAGGTTCACCACTGTTCCATGTTTTCGCCATTTGTGGATAATGGCTCTCACTGTGGTTCGCTGGAGTCCCAAAGCTTTAGAAATGGCTTTATAACCTTTTCCAGACTGATAAATCTGTTTCTCATTTGTTCCTGAATTTCTTTGGATCGCAGCATGATGTCTAGCTTTTGAGGATCTTTTTGTCTACTTCACTTTGTCAGGCAGGTCCTATTTAAGTGATTTCTTGATTGAGAACAGGTGTGGCAGTAATCAGGCCTGGGTGTGGCTAGAGAAATTGAACTCAGCTTTCCAAAGATGTGATAAACCACAGTTGATTTATGTTTTAACAGGGGGGGCAATCACTTTTTCACACAGGGCCATGTACTGTAGGTTTGGATTTTTTTTTCCCTTAATAATAAAAACCTTCATTTAAAAACTGCATTTTGTGTTTACTTGTGTTATCTTTGTCTAATATTTCAATATGTTTGATGATCTGAAACATTTCAGTGTGACAAACATGCAAAAAAATAAGAAATCAGGAAGGGGGCAAACACTTTTTCACACCACTGTAGCTGCAGTGTATGAATGCTGTTTACACTCCCAGAACCTTGTTTTGGGGTGGCTTTCCTTATAAATTTTAGCCTGACATTGCTGTCTGGACACAGGTGAAACGCACATGCAAAACCCACTGTACAATGAAAGCAATATGCTTCAAATGAAACGATGTGATTTTCTGGTTTAATGTCATTGCATCAATTAGTTTTTCATTTACACATACACAGCTACACAGCTACACAGCTACGCGATAATGAAAACCATATTCCTCATCGTGACTGAGATCAAGTAATGACATAAATTCATTAGATGATCTGGTATTTTACAGTACATAGCCTCAAGCTACAATTCCCAAATGGTATTTTAACAAGTTTCTCAGTATTCTCTCGCACACGTCAGCGTGCACCTCTGCTTGCTCATTTGCCAAGACGCACAATAACGACAGTGACTCTTGTCAAGACGAGACCTTTTTGCAACAGTTCTAGAAGAACTAGAGCAACGCTGATAAAAGAGTTCACAGACTCACAGAGAAAAATAGCAAGGAAGCTTGGGTACTACAGTATTTAACAAAACAGAACCAGTGAACTTTGTACTGCTGTGGAGTGCTTTCTTTGTTGTAATGTTCTTTCCTTATTTGTTTGACACAGCTCTGTATTCATAAAAGAAAAACAAAAAAACAGAGAGAAAAAGCATATAAGATAACAGATAGACTTCTGTTGTAAAGCTCCCTACCCTAGGCAGTCAATGTAAGGGCTGTCACTTTGCCTAAGCCTAGATCAGCAATATGAAAAAATCGTATATGGATGCTACCTTAACACCATCAGACGTATCACTCAGACCCCATTAAAAACAGTAGAATAAATATATAAACTAAAACATCAGTGGTTTATTTAAATATCGTGACATAAAAATTCAGCCTCTTCATCTTAGATTTAGTAACACTGAGATAATTGAAGAGTGAAAGGCATGAACACATTAATCTTCAAACCAATTATTAATACAGACTTGTAAAGCCTATTCATCTGTATTGATAAACTAGTGACAGCTGTTGTTAGCTACTGATATTGCGTTAGACCTAGTAATACCTAAAGCTTCAAGTTCAAAACACTCTTAATTTAGCCATTTAAAGCACAGTCAGAAACATTGATGGTAATTCTAACTCTTGTGCAGCTCCAGATACAGTATATCCTCATTCTGAGTGCCAAACATTGTCTTTTACTATTAGCACTGTTTTTGTTATTTACTATTGTTTTACAATGTTTTACATTGTTTTACTATGGGTGCAACTGCCATTAAGATGGTTTTTCAGTTGTTCTGACCCAATATTGTGATCCTTTGGTGTAAATTTTGAAATTAATGTTCCATATAAAGGTTACTCAAGTGTAAGTTTAAACAGCAAGCTTACTGTAAATGTATGCTTTATTTGATATTATACCATGTTTTAGGCAGGATTAACAACATAGAATGAATGACATGTTGGTCTTACTTTAATATTTGTTTTGGATGATATTAACTGTTGATATTGTATTTCAGTATGTCCAATATTAGGTAGATATCAAAATAGACCCTTTTAAAAAGTTTGAAGCAAACCCCCAAATATGGAAAGCACAAACATATTGGTCATAGAAGTCAAACTTCATAGTAATATGGTTGTGTGTATTACTGTGTACATTTATTTACCCATTGTGACTTGTATATTCACATCTAACAAATAAATATTAATATTACTAAGCAGCACCTTTTTGCTATCTAATGCTGCTGGTATTTTTAACTTTTCTTGTAGAATACAACTTAAGGGAGATCATACTGAAACTGCACAATAGTTTCAATCAGATAAATCAGATCTGAAATTCTGCATATACTGTAGTTCTTGTCTCCACATTCCAAAAGGATAAAGAAGCCTTAGAGAAAATTCTGACAAGACTCACTGAGTGCTTAGGACAGACTGAGATTCAGTATACAGTACACTATGACATAGCTGTTTAAGCTTGCTTTCACAAAGATACTAGAAAATACCTTACATAATCTTTCAATATTAAGCTTTGTATTATACACTATCTTCCACATAATTGTTGTAATTTGTACCTAGACACATGAATTGATTATTTCTGCTGAAACAGCTTTTGGAAAGATGTCACACACTGAGAAATTATGATGGGAAAGTAAATTACACAGTCACACATGTCTTGTGAAATCTGTAAACTAATTAAAAGCAGAGAGCATATCTGAGATACTTCATAAACACCCTCAATTCAAGCTGTGAATGTTTAGTAAAATATGTAGGTACAGAATAATTGTATATCTGCAGCAGGCATAGGTAATTATCGAATAGGCGATGCAAAAGGTCAGAAAGTGAAATACGGGCAAAGCGCAGATAAGTTGAAATCTTTTCATTTTAGCAGTGTAATGGAGCGAGGAATGCAAAAGAAAAGGAAGGTGTTGCAAAGGTTCCTCAGTACAAGGTGATTTACGATAAACACCGTGGATATTTGTGAGAGGCTTCAAAAGATACTCATTTCACCAGCTTCCACTGCTTTAAGCATTAATGCTCATACTGCTGCTGTATCTCATGGCTGGCAAATAATGCTTGTTCAGTTAGACTCAGTTACTGTAGGTGTTTTAGTGGGTGAGCAGATTAAGATACAGATTTGGTGTCGACACTCTTGGCTAAGGGAAGGGAAGTCTGGCCCCGAGGTTGGTAAGAAAGTGTAACGCTTATGGCCGACAGGCACTGTGTAAGAGCCGGCTTAGCAGAGCGGTGACGTCTCCGCCCTTCCCTGTGATAGCAGGACTACAGCTAGTGGGCTGTAGAGAGATCTCTCTTTAGCTCACCGGGCTGGGTCCCTCCTGAGTGACGGGGGAGTCCCGGGTTCGAGCCCCCGACGGTGCGGGGCCGACCTAATGCGGCAAGGGCGCCCGCCTGAGCCCCCGTTGCGTTACAAAAGGTTACAATCTTGAGGAAGCCATTCCGTCCATCCAACCAGTTCCGAAGTCATTTTCCAGTAAAATGGGTCCTTCAGGTGTGATCGTTTTTGTCCTGAAATGATCAGAATGTTCTCATCGTCATTTAAATGAACAAATCGCTTGCCAGCGATCACCAAGAAACTGTCCCAAGTCTTTCGAAGCTCTATATCGTTTTACTGTACACATACACTAATTGTTCTTTTCTTTTCTTTTTTTTTTGGCAGGATATATCTGGCCATTGCCTTCTGAGCTCTGTCCGATCTGGATTTACCTAGATGTACTCTTCTCCACCGCGTCCATCATGCACCTGTGCGCGATCTCTCTGGATCGATACATCGCAATAAGAAACCCCATTCACCACAGCCGCTTCAACTCCAGAACGAAAGCTTTCATGAAAATTATCGCCGTGTGGACTATCTCAGTTGGTAGGGTTGGCAAACCTTTCGATTTATATTCGCGTGGATCTCACACATACTGTACATGTATGATATAGCCTGTAACTATCTGATCAGCTGTTTGAAAACCGGCAGCTCTCATACAGAATTGCAAAGCAGTTGGGAACATGCCTGAAGGATTTTAATAGCACGATTCCCAACCTCGTCCCTTTTCAGCAAGTTCTACTTCAAAAGATTCCGGTTCAGTGTTGACCAGAGGAATTCATTGTAAATGTTTATTATTAGCTAATTTCATGTTCGTAAAAAGAAGGGGGAAATTGCTTTTTCTCTCATTTTTTGAAAACTTAACATATAAACTCCTACAGAGAAAAAAAAATAAAGATCGGAGTTTTGGATTTCGGGGTTGGGATTTTGTTTTAAAAACACCTCTAATTACTGTAAATCAGAAACAACCCAGAGAGTGCCCAGGCCCTCTGGAGTCCTGCTGCATGCTGACCAGAGGCTTTTTGAGTGGTATGAATGCAAACCTGTGTATTGCAAGAGAGCAATTGATGTGATCAGCATGGGAGCAGCAATAATGGGTACTCAGAGTTTTGAGTGATTTTAAAAGCATGTTTAACTGTTCTAAATGAAATGTAGGCAGAAAAATCAAAATCCCTGATTGCCGAGTTGGAATCCAGCTGCCATTGTCAGCCGTGCAGTGCTTGATGAAGGGCAAATACCTTTCTAGCCGATGCGGTGTGGGTTATGTTAGTCTACAGTGCAATAATGAAGAGCAAGTGTTTCTAAAGGCCCTATTCATGTCTCCCTAATGTTTCATTAATCAGAATTTCTCCAGTGGATGGGATGTCTTGTTTCAGATGTATTACGTATCAATTGATTCATGTGAACTGTTACTCAGCATTTGCAATGCAGAGCACTTTGAATTTAGAATTAGTATTTACTCTATTGACACTTGTCTGGGACTGATTTTGACAGTCAGTCATCTTTCGCACCTGACACTGTGAAGTTCACATTATAAGCAGAATTCAATGTGTGAACCAATGGTATAATGGTATCCTGAATTTCTCATTTTGCAAACAAACAGGACAGAATTCAGCACCCATGAGGGGGCTCAGACAAAATATATTTTTGCCCGTGTAACAATTCTGGCACAAATTACTCACTGTGAAAGTAATCGTGACTTACAGTACATACTGTAGGATCACTGTGATTTTCAAAATGAGGCACTTAAACATCATATAGCTTAGTTAAAACACCCAAAAGGGTATTCTGTTTCAATTTCAACAGTACCATGATGCAATGTCTTTGACTGAACTGGATATTTTTTATTGGAAATGAAATTCCAACAAAATGCAATGCATCATGTTTTTTGATATACTGTAGTTTTGTTATAACAGAGCTTTCTATAATATTCATGATACAGGTGCCTATAAGCTGTACTGTATAAATGATGGATTCAATAGCCACAAAGTTTAGAACTATGATATAATCATTGCACATTTTCATACAAATCACTATCATAAACATTTTTCATATACTGTAAATCACCTTATTTGCAGTATTAACAACACTGAAGATACATACTGTAACGATATTGGTGACCTAATATTTGGCATTTCCCCAGAAGATCCTCCTAAGCCTTTCAACTGAACCTGCTCAGAGAGAGATCAGATCAGATTCTGGGCTGCGCCATTCAGACACGTGCTCGAGCAGTTGTCGAATTAGGTAGCTCTGTTCCGCGTAAGTTGCCACAGGACAGAGTCAGTGCAGCTCGGAGTTAATGTAGTTCTGAGCAGAGCATGCTTGAGGACAGCAAGATCTAAACAAGGTTCAGGGCTGCTGAAGAGAGCACTGCAGCACAGTAATTAACTGGAATTGGCAGACTTTTCTCATTTAAAAGGCACATTTTATTTCTCTGCTTTTCTTTATTAAAACTGTAATACAGAGTGATCTAGTTCACTTTACATCGAAGTCCTGGCTGTTCATATTAAACCTCCTCCTAAGATTATGTGCCCCCAGAATGGCAGCATGACATTACAGAGGACACATGGAAGTTACAAGACCTCCAGCTTGTTCCCTTATCAAAAGTCACTCATACCAATAAGCGGTGTCCAACACAACCAATTTAAGATCAAACTTCACAACATAACTAGTTTCTGCTGAAGTACTGTATGTTTACCTCCCAGACTCCCCAGCAGTTTAAAATCCATGACCATCAATGATATGTAGGAATGGAAAATGTAACTCTTTGTGTGAAAATGACAAATGCATAAGTCTAAAAGGGAAGAGAGGTTTCTTCCATAAACAGTTTGTGAAAATTGAGTTAAATGGTTAATCATATCATGCTGTTTCAATGCACAAATTATTATTTTTCATGCACATGAGGCATCAAGTTATGAGGGAAAATAATTATGTCTTTTAGTGTGAAGACAGACCTGGGCGTATAATTATTTTCTCTTGAGGACCACATGAAGAATGCACAGTGCCTCTGGGGGCCAGATGCAAATGATCACAACCTGCTGTATGAGAAGACGGCTGTCAATTTCTATGTCCTGAACAGCTCACACAAAGCTCAAGAATCACAGACCGCCTTAAAAGCTGCAGGATAGGAGAGATGTTGGTGTGTGTGATCCCCTGCTGCGCTGTTTGTATTATATTTAATTAATTGGATCTAGAGGAAAGATTAAGGAATTCTCCAGCTCACTGCAGACACAATTGATCCCTTCTCTAAGACTATCATCATCGGCACAGAACAATCTGCGGGACGTGCAACTTGCTCTCCCGCTGAGAGATAAGGATCATTTCGGCTGGCTACTTCCACGCCGTGACGCACACACATCCACACTCTGGGCTGCTGCCCTCGAACCGGCAGACACTAGCTCCCTTAAAAAACCCACACTCATTTTGGAGTAAAAATGGAGGGTAAAATGAGTATGGTATTGAGGGTTTTTAACACAGTCCGATGTCTCCATGTAGTCTGTGCTGCATTGCTTGCACTCTGTCAATCTGTTTTCAAAGACACAACCCTGAAGTTAGGCTACCGAATTTCAGGTGGCTTGTACCTGTCATCGACTTCACACTTGAGAAGCCAGCGTTTTGTCTGTGACAACACTGCCCCTGTCACATTAAGCTAACAAACACAGTAAATGCTGACATTTCACTTAAGCTTTTTGGGGTCAGTTGTTGCTTTAATAATTCCCTTCACGTTCATTTCTGATACCAAGATCTTGAACCGATTTAAATACTGCTGTACATATATCCAATAGAATTCAGGGGGTGAAAATGAAAGGTATCTTTCTGTGTAGTACAGCAATATGTTGATCAATATATTGCACAGCAGTACTGTGTAATTGTGTGCTAAACAATATACTGTAATGTGAGGCTTTACACTTCAGCACAATCTGCTTTCATTTTAAAGACCATGTATACTCAAAATATTTTAAATTATATAATAAAATGAGATTTTTATTTAAAAATACAAGGCCTAGAATTTTTAAGAGAGGCATCTATTTTACATATAGCACTGGATGCATACATAAAGCACATGGGCCTAGTAGCGAGAATCATGACTGGTTTTGATCCATCACATTATTCTGTTCACAAAGACGTCAGTTTAACATATACTGTATCAAAATTTCTATTGGAATTTAAAATAACTTTACAGAGTACCCAGAGCAGTGAATGCTAAGTGAGTCTGTTACTGTGTAGGTGTATAGAATTAGAGCAGTGTTTATGTTGTATGTATGACAGGATTGAGCTACTTAGCTTTTGTGTTTGGCAGAAAACAAGTTTAATTTAGCTTCCCCTTCCCAACCGCCAAATGCATGACAACACACGTACAAAGTCTTGAAGAAAAGCCCGAGGAAGGGGAATGAAACTATTCGTTTTGTTTGGAATAGTATCAAATTCAGCAGGAAGACTGAATAACTGTTCAGCATGACCACATATAAACACCTGGCCCATTTGTTTAAGCTGTCATTTTTGAATGAGAACATTAGCTGAAGAGAATTAGCCTCTGGAATGGGAGCCAGGAGCTCTTAAACATAAAAACGTGGTTACTGTAATATTTCGACATTTGTCTGGGTCATAGCACATATTGCCTGATCTTGTTTCTTTAAAGGGACAACGCACATACTGTTTTGTTGGGTTTGTGTGCATTCAGTTTAGAACTTAAGAAGAGTTACTGTAAAAAGGAGAGGAAGTCATTCAGCCCATCTAGCTGGTTTAGTAGTTAGCAGCAAATGAACCCAACTATCAGGAGTCCTCAATGAAAAGGCTTGCAGATCCTGTGCAGACGCAGGAGCGATAGAGAGACAGGCGAACAATCCGGAACATCAGGCGAGATCGCAGTCGTTAAGCGAAAGGTAGATCAATAACCAGGAAGTACAGAGAGAAGCAAACAATCCGAAACAGAAGGCGAGGTCCAAGGTCGAGAGGCAAAAGAGTGTTCAGTGTTCAGTGTTCAGTGTTCAGTGTTCAGTGTTCAGTGTTCAGTGTTCAGTGTTCAGTGTTCAGTGTTCAGTGTTCACACGAAGTTGAGCTCTCAAAGAGAAGACTCAATACCGAGCAGAGGGAAGCGGGTCTGGATGGTTTAAATAGCGCTGCGTGCCGCACGGTAGAGCCTGCGCTGATGGATTAACACGTGCGGCGGCGCTTGTTATTATGAACCCGCTGCTGGTACTGGTCAGTTCTTCTGGGAGTTGATCTCCGCTGGCTGGTGGTCGTGACACCAACAGCCTCATCCAGCAGCTTCTAGAAAAAAGCCAGGGTATTAGCTTCAGCACCACGGATGGGTAGCGTGTTCTGTACTTTCTCAACCCTTTGTATAAAGCAGTGCCTCCTGTTTTTAGCTTTATATTTACTGTACATACCTGTACACCTCCACATATTTGAGGTGGCTAGCCAAGGTTAAGCATAGAATTGCCTTTAATTTCCTTAAGCGTGCCTTAGAATGTGTAATAACCAATGACCACCAAGGTTTAGACAAATTTAGGGAATATAGTACAGTATACAGTATGTCCTAATTTCTGTCACATCAAATGACGAAGCAAAAAACGTGTAGTATATTTTAGTGCAATAGCAAACATAGTTTCGTGCAGCTATTGCACCGAAAAATAGTTTTTTTGGGGGAGGCAAAACTGTAATCTTTCATTTGCCAGAGGTCATCCAAATCTTTGGTGTTTTGTGTTTCTTTCCATAGTATATTCCATAACTCCTCAGTGAACATCCATGTGAAATATTTATTTAAAATATTAACATTATCTTTTCAGTGTTATCAAATTCTCTTTTTCTCTTAATCTCATCTCAGCTAAGGACTTTACCTAATCCTCGGTGCTCTTTGGCTGTTGATACAATGGATGAACTGTTTTGTATTAGTTTTAACCTCCACAGCGATTTCTTCATATCTTTCTTGACTTGTTCTTCCAGTTAGATGTGCTCTCAGGCCATCAAAAACTATAGTCAGGATACAATGAAATGTTCTATTATTCTGACACTTGTAATGCCAAAAATATGGCTGCATTTAAAACAGGAAAATATGAATATTGCTGATGGGAAGAAAAATTGAAAGTGTGACCTCAAGAGATACAGGCACCCTACTGAATAAGACCTCAACAAGCTTTTGATCTCATGGTAATTGGATACATCAATTCATGACATTAAGATTTATCTCTATTTTGAAGCAACAGGAAAACTAAATGAATGAAATACTGTGTTAGCGAGGGTGATAACAGATCAGTTTGCGTTTTGTTCAGTTTGAGAAACTAAGTGCTAATAAGATATGTTCTTTTAGAATAAAAAAAAATTAAGCTCAGCAGATATCTTCAATGCCTGACCTGTATCAGTAACAAGAAAAATCTGGAAACAAGGAAGTTAGACATTTTAAAGCAGGTGCGATTTAGATTCTAACAAACTCACACTGACTATGAAATGCAAATTAGATTAACTTTGATTACATTCTGCACTGGAGACCAAACTCATTGTAAAGGAAAGGAGTCAGAAATCTGCATGTGACCCAACCTATGAGATCCTGAGCGTTTACAAAAGATCACAATGGATTGTGTCTTGTGGTTAAAACTAATAGATTGGCTGATATAACAGCGCCCTTTGCTCTTTGTTTGCAGGGATATCCATGCCAGTCCCAGTGTTTGGCCTTCGCGATAATTCTAAGGTCCTGAAGGATGGGATCTGCTTCCTCGCAGATGACAACTTTGTCCTCATCGGCTCGTTTGTAGCCTTCTTCATTCCCCTGACCATCATGGTGGTCACCTACTTCTTAACGATCCACGCCCTGCAGAACGAGGCCACCATGTGCCTGGATGAGCTGGTGCCCAAAACCAGGTGGACATCCTTCAGCTTCCTCCAGCAGAGCTCTCTGTCCTCAGAGAAACTCTTCCGCCGCTCGCTGAGCAGGGAGGCGGGGCCGTACGGGCGGAGGACGATGCAGAGCATCAGCAATGAGCAGAAGGCCTCCAAGGTCCTGGGAATTGTGTTCTTCCTGTTCGTGGTCATGTGGTGCCCCTTCTTCATCACCAACGTGCTGGCGGTCATCTGCAAAGACACCTGCGACTCGAACGTCATCGGAGGGCTCCTCAACGTATTTGTGTGGATAGGCTATTTGTCCTCTGCGGTCAACCCGCTGGTATATACTTTATTTAACAAGACGTATCGCTCTGCATTCTCGCGCTACATCCAGTGCCAGTACAAGGAGGAGAAGAAGCCCTTGCAGCTCATACTGGTGAATACCCTTCCCCCATTGGCTTATAACTCCACACAACTCCAGCTGGGGGAGTTGAGCTCCCTGAAGAACAGCAGTCGAATGGGAGGCAAGGATTACTCCTTGGTTGCTATAGGAATTAACAATTTTAATACTTCAAAGCCCCTTTCAGGGCAGGCCAGTGAGAAGGTGAGCTGTGTGTAACTGTCAGTGGCTGCGGTTTTCTTCATCCCAGAAGGACAGAAACCTTGGAAAATGGAACTTACCATAAATTACACATTTGCCACTGAGATGGATTTCAATAAGGGTGCTCAAAAATAGACCGGCAGAGTGTGCTTTGAGACTTCTTCTATAGTATTTAAGAGTGATACTTGGATGAAAATATAGAGAAGAAAAAAATAAAGGGAAACAACCAGGGTTTGGTATGTTCGAAAATATCAGAAAAACACGCTTGTTTTGATTTACAAAGCTGATATTTTCATGCCGAAAAGAGATTTTGCACATTTATCTGTATATGATGTTATTATTTCTATTCCTTTTTTTGTCAGTTATCTTATGGAACACGTGTTTTAGCTCCAGTGCTCATTTCTGAAAAGAAACAAGCGTTCCAATAGTAAACTTAACAAGAAAACAGAGGGAAACCTGTTTTTGCATATTAGAAAATGCAATAATTGGAGACCTGCAGATTATTTGCACTGGTGTGTCTTTGTTGAAATGCACTGAGCTTTAAACTGTAGAAATATAAGTTAATTATTGCAGAGCTACAGGCAGTACACCCACTCAGCACTGAGAAGAAGGTATTTCTTTTCAACTTAAAGTGAACACCAGCAGTTCTTACAAGTTTACTTTTACTTGCTTATTGGGTAGTTCCGATGAGCTCAATTTAATGTGTCATTCAAATGTAAAAACAACATTCAAGCTGATGCTTGAACTCTAACAAGCTTCTAAACACATTGATGTTGATCCTAGCTTTTCTGTTCACTCCCCCTCCTCTTCACAGAGGGCTCATAAATTGTGTTGTTTGTTTTCAAGGTTCATTCACTGTAATGTCAGTTTCGTTTCATGCAGGATCATTCATAAGTGCAAGAGGTTCTTGGGTTTTTTTTTCCAGTGAACTTAAAGCAGAGTGAATTTATGGATTGTTGTGATTCACTAGCTTCTCTGGAGCTAGATACTTTCAACTGATGATTTCAAAACAGGGTGTGTTCTACCCAAGACAAAATCTGAATCAGTAATGGTGTCAAGCCCAGATTCATTTAAGACATTATATCCACCACAGCCAACAGAATCCTCCCAACAGCTCATTTCATGGTGCTTCTTTATCTACCAGTTGTATCTACCCAATAAATCATTCCTGTCAAGAACCAGCTTTCAGATTTGTGGATCTTTGGTGGGATAGCCATTTAATTTAAACTGGGCCAAATGTGGTTTGAAAGAATAAGAAAACCTGAGGTGAAACAGCTGAGTTAAATATTATAGAATACATCGTGATTTATCGTTTTTCAAGCTTTGAGGGCAAGCATTTCTTTACTACAGAAATTCTGTTTTCACAGAATATTAGCATTAATGTCACAAAATCTTATCCGTGCTGAACGCTTTTCATTCTTTGAACACCCAACACTATTAAAAACCTTAACACGTGAAAAATTACGCCATTGGTCAGTGGTCGTGGATATTGAAACCATACACTCGTGTGTGTAAACATTGAACTGCTGTGTACAGTATGTTAATTACAGTAGGTAAAGAAATTGAATGTAAAATGTCCCATGCCTTTTTGCAGTGTGTGGCTGTTAGACTCTCTTCTCTTGCCATTTTATATTATGTGTGGTACATGAAGTTCATCAATAAATTCAGACAATCAATTTTGCTCTTTTTGAGAACTATTACAGTGTCACATTTCACGGTTACAAAAACACCAAAACAAAAGTTTCCAGTAAACTGGAACTCTGATGTACAGTACATTGCTTTGGAAGGATGTTTATTTTTTGGGAACAAGTAAAGGTTTTTTCCAAGCTGAAAAAAAGAAGAAAGGAAACACCACGTTTTCGACTGTGGAGTCTTCTTCGGGTGTTGAAGACACTGATGTGTTCAAGGTCTGAATCTCCCATGTCTCCATCATGAAGGCAAAGCAAAACAACCTGCTTTGTCACAACCACTTATTTTCAGAAAGTACGAAGCCATAGATATGTGAGTCCCTGGTAAATTTACCTTAATTCATTAGTGTTTGGATTGCAGATCTTTGATTGCATTATATCTCTTTCTATTTTAAAACGGACAATAAGAAATACAGCTCATGTGCTGTACTCTGTTTCGTTGCCTTTTTCAATCGAGCAGACTGGAAAACATAAAAAACCTGCCTGTGCTAAAATGGATAAAATATTTTTAATTATTCCCTTTATGACAAGATGTGTAGCATGACTAGTGTGCTGACGGTCCATTATTTACTGGTAAATGGTCATTCTTGGCAACCTTAGGCCTTGCCATTACACCCCATGAGAGGAGAAATCTTTGTTCTGTTTGTTGTACCTGCCTGCTAATTTGGGGAGGTTAAGATCACTTTATTGGCCGTATACAATTTCTTGCATTAGGAATTTGTCTTTTCACAGACCCCAGCTTGCTCTCCATGAGAGGCACAGACAGGGAGAGAAGCTGGGGGTCAGAGCGCAGGGTCAGCCATTTATACGGCACCCCTGGAGCAGTTGGGGTTAACGGCCTTGCTCAGGGGCCCGACGGAGTAGGATTCCTCTGTCGGCTGCAGGATTTGGACCGGCAACCTTCCAGCCACAGGCGCAGATCCTTGGCCACAGTATCACCGCTCCGCCCGGTTCTAGCATAAGCCATGGGAGAGGGAGGATAACTGAGCTCAGAAAAGTTCCATGTTGTTACCCACAATCCCCCCCTCCCTCCAGTACAAAGTAAAAATCCAGCCTGGGGGACAAAGACCTCCCTCCCCCAGAAAGGATCTCAGTTTTCCCTCAGGCCCACCTCGGTCCCCTGCTAGGAAGAGGGAGAAACTGGTCAGCGACAGGAAGTGTCTCTGCTGGTAATTGTGACACAATTCTAAAGAATACTTACATTTAAATTACAAGATTAAATAAAAATACGTTAGTGTTAAATTAGTTCAGAAAGGGGATGGGGGGTGGGTATGGAGTCCAGAAAAATAAGAAAACATTACCATACATATTTTAAAACAGAACAGGTTAACAGGTTCAGACAGATATTGATTGTGTTTGAAGTGAACTGAAATCCGGTATTCATGAAGCCTTTTACAGAATGTCCTTAATGACAGATTAGAGTGAGTCATGCTATATTTTATTCAGAGAAACAGACTCATTTGAATGGCGCACAGTTCAAACCCCATTCTGCTTTCAGTATGTAAACAATATTTAGCAATAGATATACGTTGTACTTGACAAATGTTGAGCTATAAATCAATTGGTTATAATTTCAGAGTGAACATGATATATATTTGTAAAGGTTGTGCAAAAGTACTATTTTTTTGCAAAACTCTTTGAACAAACATCGTGAAATGCCAGTAGGCATGTCTGCCATTTTCTGTATAGTTCAGGGTAATTATGAATAAAAATCATTAGGAGAGAGTGCATCTGTGTCACTGTTTAGTATCATTAGTACTGCACTAGCCTTTAATTAAGTCTAAATGTCTTGCTTTAAATTTTTTATGTTTTTTTTCCTGTTGTTGGAGAGTTGTTTTAAGATGCACCTTTAGTGATATTGATCATGAATTATTAAAACATGCTATATCCTTTTAATATCTACGAATTATGAATATGTCATTGATATTACTAATAACATCAAACACTGGTAGTTAAGTGACCTGCATAATCCAATAAAGGAATCTCATGAGATTATATCTAAAGTATGTTCATTTTTCATGCAAATAATTTAATATTCAGAACCTTCACAGTATTCTCTAGTAAATAACCATCTAAAAATGATTGATGTCAGTTCTTAAGTATTACAAAGCTTTGAATAGAGAACTGACCTATAATTTAACATTAATTTATAATACTTGAAAGTGAATTTATTGTGTTTTATTTTTAGGTTTTTAGATTTTGACACAGAATGATCCAGTTTTTTAGATCAATGTTTACATAGAAATACAAAGTCAAATAAAATATTACTCAGTGCACCACAGATCAGTCTATTGGTTTTACATTTATGCATGTAATTGATTTTAAAATAAGGTACTAAGATGAGAATTAATCGTTTGACTATGAAAATAAAAAATAGAAAGTAGAAACATGCTATGAAATGATGCAACAATGAGACAGGAGAAACACGTCTGTAATCTTTTTTCGAAGAGTCTCAATCATGAGTTGTGAACTGTGTGTTTCTCCTTTCAACCAGCTGTCTCAGAAATAACACAACATCTCACAATACATAGTCTGAGAGGTACAGCAAAGGTTACAGACTGACCGGTTCGGTCTTCAATAAGTGTTTATAGATTCAATTCTTTGCACATGCTGCATTTTCTACAATGACGCACTCTATGAAATCTATCCATCTTTTTTCAATAACAACTAAATTAAATACAGGTTTGTGGTGAGCTACCATCTAATCCAGTCTACATTGGAAAAAAGGCAGGACATTCCCACACAGAGGCGTACGATGTTTTGGGACTATGGGAAGAAACCAGCGCTTCCGGAGGTGACCACAGAGAAAGCATGCAAACTCCCCACGGAAGACATCCCAGGCTGTCATCAAACCCCGAAACCAGTAGCTGTGGGTCACCACGGTAACAACCCCACCACTGTGCCCCCTTCAAAAAAATCTATTCGACCACAGGATTGTGATGTTGAAAGTGCTTTAAAGTTTGAGGGGCTTCATCTAAAAATTATGAAAAGTGAACATTCTTCAATGTCACATGTTTAAAATATGCGACGGAGTTTCTCTCCATTTTATTATTTTTCATTGGCATTGCCTGTCGGGCCTGTGAGCTGCCCCACCCCGACACAGATTAAAACTGAAAACAAGCCGTCCATCATTCTGCGCAAGGGGGACTCCAACTGAGACAAATCCAGACTGAAGAAATTAAAGGTGAAATGTGGATAGTAAGTGGAGAGCTTTTTCTATTCAGGAATATATTTACACTATAATTACAGTATATAACACCGATGTAGAGATATCTCTTTAAATGTCCATGTTTAATGGAGTGATTGGACTATACAGTTTGACCACGTTTGTTCCCGATGTAGTGTCTCTCGTTCTCATGACAAATACATACTCCTACCCTTATAAATGTACTGTAACGCATACGGCCTCCACTGGCTAACCAGAGCGGTGACGTCACTGCCCTTACCTGTGGATAGCAGGGACCGCAGCCGCCAGGCTGACGGGAGATTTCCCCTTGACTCAGAGTGAAGGCACAGTGAGGTACAGTATAGCACTGTGAAACTTCACTGAACGTGTAGTAAGGAGGGGTTTGGTAAAGCACAATACTTACAGCGGGGACACCGTGGCAGAACAAGGGGAATTCACGTACTGAGATTTCACAACGACCGACTTTAAGGACGTATGCAAATAAACCAAACAAGCGAACAACGCTGTCTTTTCCACGCAGTTTGCCGTTCATGAACTGTGTCGCACTTCATTATACAGTGACTGCGAGTTTTGTAGCCTGTACTGTATTTGCAATGGGACTGACTTAAGTGTTGAAGAAACAGTGTGCAAGGCGATGGAAAATAACTCTTTCCATGTCCGCCTTGTTGTACCGTACACGTCTTTCTTTCTCGTTTTCTGTGCCAGTAGTACACGAAATATTTTTTTCACAGAAGACCCCCTAACTGGACGTTTTTTCTAAGGTTCAGGAGGGATAACAATGACAAGCCAATCACACACAGCTGTACCTAATCACCATCATTACAGTACAAAGTCAGCTATACATACTGAACTCGAACAGCTCGCTTCGTACTCGTAAAGCATCTGTCTTCTGCCCCATCTCTAACTTGTAGCTGTCCCTGGTTCACGGGTTCACTCAGGCTGAATGGGTTTTGAGCCTCTTGTCTTGTCCTGTGGCCAGGAGGCTGCCCATTTACCAAGCAGGATCAGCCAAGCTTATCTCGCCAGGTATTTCAAACTCACAAAACAGTCCGTTCTTCTCAGCTGAAATGCGACTTGGTAAATTACTTTTGTTGTCACTTGTTAAAACTGTTAAAACAGCAATATACATTTTCAGGGGATCTCACACCTGCACTTTAAGAATGTCAAGGTAAAAAAAAAGCCTTATTTCCATTAATTGATAAATATGTATTAAAAGCTATTTAAAATACCATCAGTAACTATATATTGAAGGAGGTAACAAGCTTCTTTTTGTTATAATATAAGAAAACTCTTTGCTGAAACTTGACTACCTTACAGTTGCTAATATGGCCTTGGTCTACTTTTGAGCCATTTCTTCAACATTCATTCGAAAATGATTTCATTTACAAAAAAAACATGACTATTAAATGGACAAAAAAGACTTTTTTTTAACTCGATCGTTTTTGTCATTCCACAATTCACAAGATACATTTTTACATTTGTCTAAAAATGATGTTACTTCTCTTCAGAAATTAAATGTTGAATTTTTATCTGTTATATGTTCATCAAATTGAATGAATAACTTCATATTACCCTGAAATCTCTCTTTTATAGAGCTATTGATATTAGAAGTCCTTGAAGGGCATATGAATTGCAAGAAAGCTTTATCTTTCAGGTCAAAGAAATTAAACAGACGTTTGCTTTGTCATGAATTAAAATGCAGACGTTACCAATTTCCAATATTCAGCCTTGGTCCCATTAGTAATTGTTCTATTTCAAATCAGTGCAGGCTACAGGAAGATTCAGATTTACTTTGCTTGATTAACCTGTGTAGTCAGAGAAGTATACATTAGTACTTGAGCAAAAGACAAGCTCACCTTAATTTCCTGTGGGCATATTTTTGTGAATTCATGCTTATTTGTTGTCTTCAGCAATATTTAAAGTCTTATTTTTTTCCATAAATTCAGCCATGTTTTTACGTCTTTATTATTAGAGAATTCTCAGGGTGCCAAAGAGAGTTTTTACATTTCTCTCCTACTGTAGCTAAGCCGAGTGAGGGGCATATTTGTTTTTGTGACACATTCCTGTGTTTTCACAGTGACTCACACTCACCCAGATTGAAATGCAGATGCTCTATCAGCGGCACAGCTCCTGAACAGCCCGAGCTAAATGATAACAGGATCGCCCCAGACATTTCACTGGCAAAAAAAAAGTGTTTATATCAAGTGTTGCTGTTAAGCTGCCTTGGTGTGAAAAAGTTATTTTTGTCTAAATAAACCGGATGGAATCACAGCAAAATAAATGAAAACTAAGAGTTTTGCTGTGGAACAGGTGTTCTGGTTACAGAAACATTTTAATTTTTTTTTGGCCAGATTGAAGCTACCTGTGTTAGAACTACATAGAACATTTAATAGTTCAATAAACAGGCAATAGAGGCTCACAACGAACATAGTCATTTATGGGACTGGGTTTCTTCCGATATAATAATTACTAAATAATAATGCGTTTTTATTTAGGAACATTTTTCAAGAAAATCAAAGCACAACAGGTCACATTTAATAGCCATAGTAGCCAGTGAGCTGCGATGGAGTCATTAATCGTTTTAAGAATTTCATCCAGCCATTTTGTGAAAGAAGCTCGGGGATCATATTCAATTGCATGGCTGGGCAGCTTGTTCCACACCCCCACAACCCTTTGTGTAAAGAAATTGTCGTCATGTGATGTTATTCATAAGCCTGGGGGAAAACAGGCCGCCCAGTCTTCCTTCCTACCATATATGCACAAGATCTCATCTTGCTGCCTTCAAAGAGCGAATTCCTTCAAAGTCACGAGTCACATTTTTGAAGGCACTAGACGATACTGTAAATAATCATATTAATTGAATTCCCAAGTAAGCAGACTGGACAAGTGAGTGAGTGGAGTTTTTGAGATATGTTTGAGTCATAAACTTGTACATAAAGGGACCATGAGTTACAGATTCTCATGGCCTAAGACACTGTTCTCATGGCCTAAGACACATTTTAGGGTGCCGGTAAACTAGTGCCACCAGCAAAAGCTGAGATCCTTCAGCGTGACAAGGCTACAGCATTCTGGATTGCATTTTCCACCAGCATCTAAACGATGAGTGACTGCTAAGGCACCACTCTGACTGGAGCCACGAGATTTTTCAGTGCATCAATATCCAGTGGAAGGAGCCACATTCCACAGCAAACCCTTCGATACTGCAGGTGTCAGGCTTCAGTTACAGTAACCCTTCGATACTGCAGGTGTCAGGCTTCAGTTACAGTAACCCTTCGATACTGCAGGTGTCAGGCTTCAGTTACAATAACCCTTCGATACTGCAGGTGTCAGGCTTCAGTTACAGTAACCCTTCGATACTGCAGGTGTCAGGCTTCAGTTACAGTAACCCTTCGATACTGCAGGTGTCAGGCTTCAGTTACAGTAACCCTTCGATACTGCAGGTGTCAGGCTTCAGTTACAATAACCCTTCGATACTGCAGGTGTCAGGCTTCAGTTACACTGTCTGCTCAATGGTAAGCTCATTGAGTTCCAGGCCTTAGATATTTCACAATCCAGTGCGAAAGAGTGCAAACTGACCCAGGTGCTGAAGATCTATTTAATAATGAAGGAACAGCTGGAACAAGGCCTTGCAATTTAATGATTAAAAATGATTTTTTAAATAAGCATGGAACTCAGCAGGTCATAATGACCAATGAAATTGCATGCATCCAACTAACCTTTTATTCTTTCTGAAACCTCCAGCTTATCAAAGGAGAATGGCGGTTTAATAAAGGTTCTTCTTTTTTGGACTGAGATTAAAATAATTATTATGAAAGGCTGTTTTCTGTGGTTTTTTATTTTTGACAATTACTTTCTTTTGTGATCACCACTGCCATACAAAATCTGAAGTGCTCCAAAACTTTTTTTCAAAATGTCACGCCATGGCTGGGGGCAGGTCGCTACCTGCAGTCGCCACGGGTAACAGCAGTGTTGTCACGAGCGCTTGCCTTCCAGCCGACCCCGTGAGGACAAGATCAGTTCGCTTGACCGTCTGCCCAGCTCCCCATCAATCAGGCAGCCAATCCTATAGTCAAGCCACCAGTTAACCATCACACTCACGGCTTGATTCACTGCTGGACCGGTGCTCTGACATTGAGCTAAGGTGATCAGCTCGATAATCCTGCACTTGGCAACCAAAGACCACCTCTTGTTCCACCACCGATCCGGTGGTGAAACCCGTAAACCCTTTTGCCTGTTTCCCCAGATAGCTGCACTTCTGTCAGCCTGTCTCCCTGATTCCTGGGCAGCCTTGTTCCTGTCAGCCTGTCAGTCTGTCTCCCTGATTCCTGGACAGCCTTGTTCCTGTCAGCCTGTCTCCCTGATTCTTGGACAGGCCTGCTCCTGTCAGCACATCAGCCTGTCTTCCTGATTCCTGGGCAGCCTTGTTTCTGTCAGCCTGTCAGTCTGTCTCCCTGATTCCTGGACAGCCTTGTTCCTGTCAGCCTGTCTCCCTGATTCTTGGACAGGCCTGCTCCTGTCAGCACGTCAGCCTGTCTCCCTGATTCTTGGACAGGCCTGCTCCTGTCAGCACGTCAGCCTGTCTCCCTGATTCCTGGGCAGCCTTGTTCCTGTCAGTCTGTCAGTCTGTCTCCCTGATTCCTGGACAGCCTTGTTCCTGTCAGCCTGTCAGTCTGTCTTCCTGATTCCTGGACAGCCTTGTTCCTGACCACCTGTCTCCCTGATTCCTGGACAGCCTTGTTCCTGACCGCCTGTCTCCCTGATTCCTGGACAGGCCTGTTCCTGTCAGCCTGTCAGCCTGATTCCTGGGCAGCCCTGCACAACTAGCCTGTCCAGCTGTGTACCATCCTCCCCAGCTCTCCTCAAAGCTGCACGGATAAGCCCGACGCCCAGTGCTTGAATGTCAGCCTGTCAGACCTCCTGCAGCACTGCACTGCAGGGAACTGCGGTGTAACACAAAATAATTAAGTGCCTTCAGTTTACCAAGCTTGATAGAGTATGTAGCTGCAAATAAAGTCACAACGACCTTATATGTCAGGCGCTGGTAAATCTAGCTTGATCTAGAGAAGGTTGTAGTGCATCCTGTAGCTTTTGTTTAAAAGAAAATCCTGCCAAAATACAGTAGGGGGAAAAAAATGAATCACAGGACACTGAACAATATGAGATCTGAAGGAATACAAGCGAAATACAGCCAGAGGCCCTGTAATACATCTAACGTATAAATGTGTCTCTTAAACAGTACCTCTGAACAGTTAAAAGCACTGAGGGGAGTAGGTCATGTTCACACTTGTGTTGTGTAAGAACTGTCATCTACCTGATACCAGATGTAAAGCAATCAGTTATTCAATTATTATTTAAAGTACAAACTACAAATTACTGAAGTTCAATAGAATTTGAGAGGTGATTGGTAAAAGGCTGATCATGTCTGTCAAGTAGGGAAACCATGTCAGAAAGACACAAGTAAAAACTTCTCTTGACCCGGCTGTGGATTTCAAAAGCTCCTGTTCATATCCTGTTCCAAAAAGTTTTGTTTCTATTCCTAAGAACATAAAAGTTGCACTAAAGGAGGCCAGGTGTTTGAAAGAACCCAGGGTATCAGCTGTAACCACACCCACACAACCCAAAGAGTCTGGGAAGCTGATACTAGGATTCCATCAAAGCAGAGCAAGCTGGCTGAGCTTGACAATCAACTGCAAAAAACACTCCAAGTGAAAAGGCAGCCCAGACCTCTCCCCTGCACCTCCAGTACACTGCTGTGTAATTATAACAAAGCCTCTGTTCGGTCTGTGAGAAAGGCAGTTAGTTTGATAGCCCACGACACATATTCCAGTGTGTAGAGAAACAGGGACAGCCAATTATAAAAGCCTTGTAAGCTATCTGGCCTCAATGCTGTGTGGTGTGAACTAGTGGATGGGCTATCTTCCCACCGCTCATCTCCTTACAATGAGTGCCTCGGGGATTGGCAGACAAACCCAGATGTAATGTAGTCAAAACAAGCATTTTCCCTCTGATGACAAAACCAAGCGATATGAACGGTTATTACCCTCAAGGGCGCTCTTTGTGTATTTGTTTGTTTTTCTGCTTTGTACATACAAGATGACATTGTAAAAGACAAACGGAGCATTGCGAGTATTGTTTTTTTTGGTTGGTTTAAGGCCAGTATTCATTTTTAAAACAGCCAGTGTGAGAATTTGTGGTTGCAGCGCATTCATTCTCTAATACTTAACACAACAAAACCTCTGCATTCAGTGGACCTCTTAACACAACAGGCAATTCCTTAGTAAAATCCTATAGTGAATTAGCTTTGGATGTCATCCCTGAAAAGCACACCAAGTATACAAGTATACAGCATAGGTGTCTCTGTATTCCCAGGAACAATGGCAGGTGTCCCTACTACTTCGTTGCATCCTTTGAGTCTTGGAGTCGAGAGTCTCGGCCTCTTGTTGTGCTTGTGTGGCTCTGGGTGCTCAAGCTGGCATCCACCACCCACAGCCATGCTGGTAACTTTAATTGGTGTGCCTAGACTCTTCCTGTGGTTGTGCTCTGCAATGGACTAGCAGCTCCTACAAGGTATATTCCTGGCTTGCGCCCTATGCAGTTGGGATAGGCTTTGTGTTGCCATAGCATTTGCCAGGATCAAGCAGCTTTCTGATACTAGATACACGGTTCACTCCCTCTAGTTTCAAGTAGAGCTGCATAAGACACAAGAACAGTCCAAACATAATGCATAATGCAAGATTTGTTCTCGTGATGCCACAACTCTTGGAAGCCGAAAGGAATAAACTGTTAGATCACCAACTGGCTGAGTATTTAATTTTGTTTACGGCAAGTCTTTTTAGTATACATCAGATGTCTTTTGGGTATCTCAGTAGACCCCATGCGCTTTGCCACAAACTGTATGCCAGAGAGCTGTGGCATTTCAGGCCAGGACTGTTTCATCAGAACAATCTTCAGAATTGCTGCCATTGTGCTTAGTGAGCTACAGAAGTGCTCCCAGGACATCAGAAGAACTGCGCAAGCTCATCAACTAGTTCAAGGATTGCATTTTGCTCCCAGGCATACTCAAGCTTGACTTCAATGGGCTAAGCAGCACAGGAATCATGTTTGATAGCCAATGTGCTTTTCTGTGATAAAAGAAGATTTAAATCCCATCAAGCATCTCTGAGATAGCATCGATCGTCAGCGCCGCGCTCCTCGAAGGCAGGCACACGGTCTTGGAGCTGGTGCTGGAGCTTGGAGGACAGTGCGGCGTGCCCGAGGCTGGATTCCAGCGCCGATAAAGTCAAGAGGGGTGTCGAAGCAACACAGTCATGGCTTCAGGTGGCTGACATGTCTGGTATTGAAACTCAGACTCACAATAGACAAGCGGTGATAAAACAGAAGGACGATGGTGAAATTCAAATGAGATGCAAGTGAAAGTGCTTGTAAATAAGATACCTAGTATATAGTACTACAACATTACTGTATGATACTGCTGGAAACTATACTTTTAGTATAGTATTATTCTATATCACGTCTATGATGTTGTTTTGCAGAGGTGTATACTTTAGTCTCATCTTTCATTACATGTTTAGTATGTGTTTTGTTCAGATCTGCATTAGTAAAACTTTATATATTCTTCATATATAAACTAAAACATATACACTGTAAAGTCAGGGCTTTGTTTCACAGCTATGTCAGAGACTCAACATCCTTCACAATAATTCAAGAGTACTTTGTGCCTCTCACACTGACTTCACGGCTACCTCAAGGCTATGCCTGACAGGAATCACCACTCTAACCCATGACCACTTCTCTGTGAATGGAAGCATGTAGATTTCTCTTGGCTTCATTCTGCCCGACACAAAGGTCTTGGTTTTTTTCATAATTCCCCACTTCTCCTCTAGCTATGATATTGTATGTGTTTGGTATGCTCATTTCTCGATTCTCAATAAACAAATATTCCAGCTACTCTGTTTTGGGAATTACTTCACACTAGGTTCATGATTATTTAATCAATCCTTATTTAAATTGAATGAATCTAACTGTACTTGAATGCTGGGAAGGAACATGCTAAAATCTCCATTTGCCAGAATTTCACTTGCCAAAAGCTAAAAAGGTTACCAAAATAAGGGTTTAATAATGGTTTCCACTGACAGTATCTACTGCTTCTCTTTTCTGTTCCATAATTGTTTCTGTAGCTGTGGCACTGAAGAATGTTAAATATCTTTCTTTTCTTAAAGCTCATTTTAGAACCTAAAAGCTTACAGCAACTCCAATTTCTTTCGTGAATGATTACATTAAAAATAAAATTATCTCTGATTGTTGAATATTAAATCTATGTACCTCCAGGGATTCGGAGATGAATGGCCTGAGAGCACTTCATTTTAAAATTTTCCATTTCTTTTCCTTGTAATCTTCAGGCAGCGTTTTAAAGTTGTACCCGGTCCTAAATGGGCTGTTCATGGGTTCTATATTAATTCATCCTGTAAACTGCTGCAGAGTACTACTGCTGCTATTTTATGTCTGTGATTGTGTTTGTATCCCACATGAGTTTAATATTTAATGTGCTGTTGTAAAAGGACATCATCTTACATCCTTACAGTGTGGGAAAAGAGCTAGAATTAATCCATGTTTGAATAGTATAGATACATTCTGTGTGAGGTGTCATGAAATATAAACCGTGTGGGTGAAGATTCTACTTCCTAAGGTTTTTAACACCATCATTTATTCAGATTCGTCAAGGAGCCTTGAAAAGTAAAAGGTCTGTCACTTGTAAATGGTTTTGGATCGGGAAATCATCTGTGCTTATGCACTGAAGAGGCTGACAAATGTTTTGTTTTAGGTGAGAAATGTAGACTGAGATGGCCAGTGCATGATCTTCATGGGACAATTCATTATTTTCACATATTGCTTCATTCCTTTCAAATGTATTGGTCCAGTTAAAAATGTAAGTGGAATATAAAACATTTCAAACCTGGTCTGCATGCAACTCAGATCTTCCTCTGTCCAACAGGGTTTTTAATGTCATTTGTCCAATTACAGAACGTATCTTGATATTAGCTTTAAGGAGCCTAGAAGTTGCATGCCAAGATCATTAAACTCATAATGTAAGGTTTAGAATAGATTACCTTTATTGCTTTCCATCAGCATTCTGTACACTGTCACAGAATTTTAATTTATTTTCTTCTTCCAAATCCAGACTATCGCTTCCTGTTTGATTGGGTCAATGTTATACAATGTTGGAGTGAATTTTAAACAGAAATATTATTGAAGTAAACATGCTTTCACAGAAATGTCAGTTATCTATTTATATATTATATATCAAGGATTTACCCAGGATGTGATTAATGTCTTTGCATTTTAAAGCTGTCCATTTGTTTATTGACAGAAAACAATCTTATGACCTTTTGGCTGTGTTTGTTTTTGGCAGAGAAACAGGTATAGATCAATCTGGCCCAATGGGTGCAAGTCCTCCCCTATCAGTGAGTGATAATTGTTTGTCATGTGAAGTTACTGGAGGTGCTTCGATTTACATTAATGTAGTCTACACAATCCACGCTTGGCTGCACCTTGAAATTGAACCATTGATTCACCTGCCAACCTCCAAAGGGAGCTCACCTGCTGCAATAGGCTTGCAGTGCAAATACACACATTTACAACAAGCTGGATCATGCAGGGTGTATATGCAGTATATATGACTCTCATGAACCCTGTGGTGGAACATAAAACATTCCAAGTATGCCCCTGTCGTTAAAAACAATTTTCATTTGCTTGATTTATTTCATTGCACCTTGCAGCTGAAGCACGCAGCTGAGTGAATGTTGTCATATGGCCTCAGTATATTACTGTGTATGAGAAAGACACAAATGCAGGACATTCATCGTGTCAGCTGCAGGAGTCGTTACCGGCGTCCTCTAATGCCTGTTTCCGTAACCGAAAATTAAAGTCTTAAAACTGTGCATACCGTACTCTGTTTTAAGATAGTTAGCATAGGGAACATTCATGAGAAACTGAATTATGTACAGTGTCTGTGCATACTCTCAATCAACCCAGCTGCACAGCACTCGTGGAAGACCGAACGAGATGGTCTGTAACGTCTTTGCTTTTAAAAGAGGCCATTGCAGTACCTCTTCAGGGGTGACAATGTACAGTATGTATCCAGTTATCAGACTGAAGACGAATGAACACCATATTTTTCCCCCTTCAGTGTTAACCTATGGCTTAAATATGCCTTGATCTTCCTGTGAACCATCTTGTCCCCTCCATGCTACCCCCTACACAAGAAATAAAAGAACTGAGCACAGTTTTACTATGAACAGTTGTGTGTCGACTGGCAGCTTTTTTAAAGTATAGGCAGTTTTGAGTCTGGCTGTGACAGAGCACTGCTGCCCGAGCGCTGATGAGGGCTCTATTCTCTCATCATCATTATTCTCTTGTTTCCTCTTTGTCATAGGAAGAAATGGAAACACAGGGGATGCTTCATTTGCATAACCATTTGCATTGTTATTGTAAATAAGCACTATTAATTTCACTTGTGTATTGGTGGTTGTTTGTATTTGTCTCACCTGTTGACCCACAGTGCTGCCTTTATCTCCTGTCTGTTGCACCACTTTGTCTCGGGTTCCAGACTCTCACTCACCTCTGGTTTCAGATGGATGCCTACCTGTTGAATAAGGGAACCTGGGGGCAGAGCTCAGTGTGTTTAAGTTAGCGGTAGATTTTGTGGCAAGTACAGTATATCCTTGTCTTCTTGCTCTTGCACAGCTTGGTTTATAGTAGACCAGTACTTTGAAGAACTCTTAATGAGAAATGTCCTGGAGGAACTGCAGTTTATCATGTTTGTCTCATTTGTAAATATTTTTCTTTGCACAAGGACAATTAGAAAACAGGCGCTCTTTGCACTTTATTACGGAGTCGGGTCTACCTTTTCAAAGTCTTCCAGGGGGATGTGACGGCGCCTGTATTTACTGTAGGCTGGTTTTGTCACATGTGGGCAAGTATCAATGCCTCTTCAAAACAAAACTTCTACAACAGCTGATGGCTTTGTTGAAGCCTGAAGTCCCAAGAGCAATAAAGCCAGCAATCAATAGCATTAAGCAACCCCTTACTCAACGGCTGACCTCCAAAAGCGACCGGCACCTTGTCACGATTATAGTTCCCCCTCCTTAAGGGTGCTCCAGCCCTTTCACTAAAGACTTTATTCTGTGCACCTGTTTCCCATTCCCAGCCCACCTTATAAGCCAGGCGCTGACGCTCTTCCCGGCTCTGCATCTGATTTCCATATCATGCGAGTCCGGGACCAGGAAGCGCCTGGTCCCGTTAAGGTTTTAACCTCTGTTCCCGTTCCTGTTCCCCGTCCGCCGGTTCCGACCCGGCCTTCGTGGTTTTAATTCTTTCTTCTGATGGATCTTCTGGTTTTGGACTTACCCCTGTGTTTTGGATATTCCCTAAGGACTACTCTTTTGGATTGTTCGCCTCGGCCACACCTCCCCCGTGCACCAGCGCACCTTGGACACGCCCCCCTGTCTTCAGCCCCGTATTCCTGCATGACGTTTCCCTAGTGTTTCCCCACTCCGTCGGACTGTGTCGTCCGCATAGGGTCCGGAAAGAACTGTTCGTTACACACCTCTCATTCATACTGTACAAGGTTCCTGACTCCAGAGTGAAGGGTAAACCCAATTCATAGACTGAATATAAGAACACTTACAAAGGAAAGGAAGCCATCTGGCCCATTGAGCGTGTTGGGTAGTTAACAGCAAATAGATTTAAGGATGTCATCCATATGTAACTGTAACTATTATTTGTGTTTAAACTATCATCCCTTGAACCACAGTATAGATTCCAGCTCACAGAGATAGTAATGTGTTAAAAGTCATTTTAGGTTTCCCTGTTAGAAAGAACAATAAACTAGGTCTGCTGTAATTGTGAACAGAAAACTGTAAACAGAAATTGATATTTTGGGAAGAAAAATATGATCTGGGTAATTCCTTTTCAAAATTGGCCAACATAAGACATTACCAATTCACCATTACTATATTTTGCTAGAAAAGGATCCTTATCTTGGTTCATTAACTTTATAACTTTTCCAGGGCTCAGATTGGAAAATAGACTCTAGATACTTTCTACAAGCTGTTAAGGTGTTTTGTACTGTTTCGGTTATTCAACAGGATTATAAACACTTGCTGGGGGCATGAAAATTATTTTCGACATGAAAAGAAAGAAAAACACGTATACTGTACAACATGTACAGTATGTGATTTGATCTGAGTTACCACATATCCGTTTATTTTGTTAAAACAGCCAGGGATATACAGATTGTACAGCACTGTATATTCATGTTGCTTTTTTTACTGACTACCTTTTCACCTTTTCTTTCTAATGTAATTAGAAATTATATAATTTGTATATGAGTATAGTAATAAAAATGCTGCTACACCTACAGTTTAGAACAGATTTAATAAAGATATAATAACCCTAGAAGATCTAATCTCTAGGGGCCTGCAGTACACACAACAATGCATAGCTAGTCCTTAAATCCAAATTATGTGCAGTACATGTACAGCAGGTACAGTACAACCTGCAAGGCAATGGAGTAATACCTACTTCACAGACAAGATTAATCTGAGCATCTGACCTTTTGGATCACTGAATGGTTTCTTTTTTTCCAAAACTATACTGATAATTATTATTCTATTTACGCATGTTTGTCTCAGAAAAACAAAAGAAATATACGGATTTTGGATGCTGATTTATACCGGTAGAATGTCTAGCCTGGTGAAAACCAAGAAAGAAAAACACAGAGAGGCTCCAATATTGCTTGCTTACCAAGAGAATGATGCCTTCGTGGGTAAACTTAGGTAAACTTGCCGGCAATGTTAGGTCTATTCAATAAAATGTCAGTGCCCCTACTGAAAAACAGAATTCATCATTGTTCTCATAGTAACTTTATTACCTTGCTGCAGCTGTGACATATTTCTTTTGGATGCAGAGTATCCAAAAATATTTTTTTCGATGAATTATGCTTTTGTGCACGAAGGTCAATGACAGGGCCCAGTTTTATAATGTGCTTAGACAAAAAAAAATATATTTTGAATTCTCAGACACACTCGCATTCCCAGAAGCCAAAAGGACTGTTTTAAACCCCGCAAAAGAACAGGCATAATCATAACGCCTAGGCATCAGAGCCAACCACTGAAATCGTGTCTTGGCAATATATTAGAATAGGAAACATAAAATAGATAGCACAACATTTAACATCGCTGAAATGGAAAAACAAGAAAATTAATATTTCTCCCAGTTGACCTTGTTGCGGATTTACAATACATTCATTGCCAGCAATTGAAACTGTTTCTTCTTCAATCACTCTGTTATTGTATAAGTCAGGGGGTTTTGGTAAGCAATCATTTAGCCTTGCTTGGACAACCAGACACTATCACTAAACAAGAGCCTGACAGACGCTGCTCTTCATGTCTTACTAACTTAGACGCACACACACACAAACCTCAACAAATTATTATACCATATGTGTTCAGTTCTGGAAAATAAAATTCAGGAGGTGCACATCTCTTTTACAACAGCTCCCCCTAGCGACAGTGTGGTGTGGTCTTCAGGACTTCAGTACGGTAGGGGGGCGTGATTGTACGTCCTCACGTTTCCGTACGGAAAAGAGGGTTGTACAGCCCTGAGCCTGTGCGCCAGAGACCAGGAGAGAAATAACAGCTTTTTACACTCTCCGTAAAACAGGTACGAGCTTTTCAGCACGGGCAACGCAGTCCACGTCGATCTAAAATAGGCGATCTTGTAGCGCCGACACATTTCGCTAGAAACGTACCTGCAGTACTTCCATAAACCTGCTTAAAACCAAGTCCGAGCCTGATCACCTTTTCCGCCGGATAGTTATTTATAGACACTTTGCCCCGAGTTCACTTGGAAGCAGCGAGGTTAGAAGGATTAGTGGTATTGGGCCACTATGCATTTATAAAACCTTGCGCTTTTTATTAGGAGTTCTCAATAACATTTTTTTTCTTAATTGCGAGCCCTGCTTTGCAAGGTAATATGCTCAAGTGTTATGCACAGGCCGTGTTAGTATAGTTAGCCAAATGCCTCAGTGTTTACTGTGCATAATGTGTTTGAACGCACTGTAAATGCTTTATCCTCGTTCGGTTTACTTTTATTTACTTCTCAATCTATGTGGATTCCCTGCTGTTATTAAAGGACCTCTAATGAAAACGTGAATTGTCGCCAGTCTCACCCGTTGTACAGTAGCTACAGTACCGTACCCTATGTAACCGACCTTTTCTTCAACAGAAATGGCATTGACCCAGGTTTCATCTAACAAATGCAGCGGCGGCTTCCAGAAAGTATTCGAGCATGACAGGTAATTTATCAATATGAATTTTCCTTGGGGGTTGTTTAAAGTAAACCTGAGTTTCTGTCCGAGGACTTTTTTTCCCCTAGAATAACAATCCGTCGTAGTAGAATATAAATTGCGAATCTCAGTCCCAGTTCCTGGATTCTTGTGAGTGTCGTGTCTTCTGTCCGTTTATCGGACTACTCAAGCTGAAAAAAAAAGACATAATTATGTTGTATACTCAAACTGTAGATGTGATTTCTTAGGGTCCTATACAGCAGAATATTGAAAACACTCACCTTTAAAAGGAAGTTTTTGACTGAACTCTAGCGCAGCTATACCCAATCCCCATCATTACAGAAATTAGCTCTATCTATCGAACACAAACGCCTCCCTTCATACTCGTTTCCAGCATCCCTCCCTCAGCCCACCTCTACCTCACAGCTGCCCCTGGGTCACTCAGTCTGACTGGGATTCGAGCCTCCTTGCCCTGCCAAACTTCTCTCACCAAATGTCCCAGACAAAGCCTTCTGTTACCTGTTTCACTGAAAGAAGGTGAAATAGGACATACAGTACTTCCAAAACAATTAAGTCTTCTATTGTATTTCAGAAGTTAGTAGCAAATTACTGTATCTGTAAATGTGGCAACATTTAGAACTTTTTATTCTAAATTAATCTTTTCACCGTCTGTTTTAGAATATCTGTCCATATGTATGTTTCCATGTGTTTCGTCTTCAACAGCACCGAGCTGAAATGCAGAATGAAATTTGCCATTTATTTACCTCCAAAGGCAGAGAGTGGAAAATGTCCGGTGATGTACTGGCTTTCTGGTGAGTCTGATACTTTTGATTTCTACGATTCCTCTGCTGAGTGTTTTGTACTGTAGCTTATATAATGGCTGGCTGGGCCGATGGGGAGCATTGTGAAGCCCAGGACCTGCTTATACTGTACATGAAGCCTCAGATATGTGCAGAAGTGAAGCCTCTGCGATCTTGTGGAGGGGTGTTTTTATCAACCAGGTGAAGGATTAACAGAATACATGATCCGTAAAAAACAAGCTCTGCGCGCCAACTGTTGCAAAACCTTCACCTTTCTTTAGTGTTTTTAAATTTTCGTTGTAACTTAGCTTATTTGGTGCGCTAACTCCAGTTATTCCTCAAAAGAACTATCTGAAGGGCTTATTTGTTTTATTATCTTGTTAATGACTTTAATTATGAACTTCAGTGGCAGTCTCTTTCGATCGTGAAGTTGTACGTGGGATTCTGAATGTAACTCTTGGATTGAAGGCCTGTCACACACACGAGACAAAGTTGTAGAGAAGAGATCATTAAACACGTCTTTGTACAGTGGATGGTTGTTTGCCCGGTATGCCTTCCAGCATGCAGGGGCAGCAACATCCTGATGCTGTTTCTGTAACATTAGTTTTTTACGGGACAGGGCTGTTAGTCTTGTGCCCAACCTCCAACATGGAGGACCTGGCGCCCGACGTGGGACCCGAACCCACTACCCTGAGATTATGAGTCTCGTGCTCTACTGACAGAGCTAGCCGGGGCCTCTTTGTACAGTACCCATTGTAATATTGTTAGAAATACTTTCTCTTTTACTCAAATTGCTGCGGCTCAATTCACTACCAATTAGTGTACAGGTTAGATGGGCCAAAAGGCTTCATAGCGTTTGCAGCCTTTCTTGCGTTGTTAACTGGGACGGCCGTGCTGTATAAAGGTTTATACACTGATCAAGAACCAAACAGTAAGCAAACCCATCCTTCTGCCACCTCCTTCCTGTCTGCATCTCGCTCACCCTCATGGCTGAAGACATACAGTACAGTACTGTAAGATTTCGCTGCTGGATAGCAGCAATCGCGTGCTTTCTGACTTATTTCCTGACCACGTAAAATCCCGTTTGTCTCTCTAGGATTGACGTGCACAGAGCAGAACTTCATTACTAAAGGAGGCAGCCAGCAAGCCGCCGCAGACCACGGGATTATCATCGTGGCCCCGGACACCAGTCCTCGTAAGCTCCACGCCATCCTTCGCATTCAAGCTCGCTCACGACACGAGATCTGAGCCAGCACAAGGCCCGGAGTTATTCAGTAGCGCCATGTAATCTTTCACGCATCAGACATGATCTTATAAGGAGGACTTTTCATCACATTTGGCCCTTTTTTTCACCAGTTAGATTGTGAAAAAATCTGCCCTTTTGTTTTCTTCACCTCTGCGTGTGCTCCGCTGTGCTTTTTCGCCGGTCCTAGGGGGCTGCGGTATCGAAGGGGAGGACGAGAGCTGGGACTTTGGCACTGGAGCTGGTTTTTATGTCAACGCTACAGAGGAGCCCTGGAAGACCAATTACCAGATGTATTCCTACGTCACGGAGGAGGTTTGTCATCTAACCATTCAGCAAAATCACACATTCGCTTCACTGGCTGGATTTCGCATCTCCACCTGCTTTTATAGCTCTGTAAAAAAAAAGCTTCGGCCAATCCCTGCATTTGATCTTTTTGTTTGCATTTCACCTAATTGCTGGCATCGTCTTCTTCATTTGCTCGGTTTATTTAAGATCTGGGCCTGTGAATTTGTGCGCTACCTCTGCTTCTCTCTTTGTTTCTGCACGTGAACTCTTGCGTAATGTGATGCTTTAATTATCCTTCGCTTTCACAGGTTCAGTGACGTTTGAATAATCCTCTGCTGTGGAGTGTGTCTGCAGGTCTCCCTCTGTAATGGAGCTGTTTGTATTCAGAGCACTCTAGTGTGCAGTCTTAATATTCTGATTTGTTAAATTAGGACTCCTATGATTACTGGTCTCTCTTCCCAAGCTCCCTCGCCTGATCAACGCTAACTTCCCTGCGGACCCTGACAGGATGTCCATCTCTGGGCACTCCATGGGTGGCCACGGAGCTCTGGTCTGCGCCCTGAAGAATCCTGGGAAATACAAGGCAGGTTGGGCGCCAGTGCATTGGCGATGCTTTCCGGCTCTGTGGTATAATGGGGCTGCCTCAGTGTTCAGACTGCGTCTGCTGGGAGATGAGAAGGCCATTGTACTTCGCGAGATTAAGCCTCTTTTTCTTGTGATCGTGGAACCCGAGCATTCATTTCTCGTCTTCTGGTTTGAAACAAACTCAGTCCCGCTCTTCAGAAAAAAAACAGGCTTTTCCTACAGTTATGGTTTTGATCCCGGTGAACCTGTTGCTTTGCAAATTCAGTTTTCCAAAATGCTTATCTGCAAATGTAATTATTATTGCAGAGTTTGACTTAAGTGTCTTTTAAATGTGTTTCTCAGACCTTGTCATTTTCATGTGTAACTTATACAGTACAATAATTTATAGACTTCCATAGTGAAGGTGACAGTATTGTCCTTTACATGCAGAAATATAGAAAGACACCCTGAGTACCCAGGGAGAGCACATTTAGGGCACTCACTCTTAATACAGTTAATTGTTTCTTACTTTCTTAAGCACTTAAGAGACTTAAGTTTTAAGAGACTTACCCAGCTTTCACTATATATTTACCTTAAAAAGTCAGATTTTTCTTTCTACTGGTAAGCATTAGAAGATGTTTGCGCTTTAGGTATAGGTTGAGCTTTGAGTGCCACTTCACAGAGTGTGTGGAGAGGGAGGAGGGAGCTCCTGCCACTGCTGTATAAGGGACACAGAGAAGTAAAACCAAAGCTTCTCATTTTCACTGCAGCCCTTTTCCAGATACTGTATTTGAGGCGAGAGCTCTGTTACTATCGAGGGAACAAAACGGTCTTGCAATTGCCTGTTATCTAAAATCACGAGTTGTCACGCTGAGAAGGGTAATACCGGTTTCTGCTCCTGATTTTTTTTGCAGGCTGTTTCAGCGTTCGCTCCAATCTGCAACCCCGTGCAGTGTGCCTGGGGCCAGAAGGCCTTCAGGGGGTATCTGGGTTCAGAGAGTTCGAGATGGGAGGTAGGACCCTTTGGAATGAAGTGCTGGAGCTCTGTCTCGCGGTGTCCGAGTTTCTCAGTAATGTTGGTTTGTGACGGTGTGCGGATGGTGTTGTTTCCTCGTGGACCTGTCCTAATGCACGGTGTCCGTTTCTCTGCGGTGTTCTGCCAGAGCTATGATGCCACAGTGCTGGTGAGCTCCTATTCTGGCCCCCAGCTGGACATTCTGATTGACCAGGGCAAGGATGACCAGTTCCTTGCGGCCGGGCAGCTCCTGCCTGACAACTTCATCGCGGCCTGCACGGAGAAGAAGATCCCTGTGGTGTTCCGACTGCAGCAGGTGAGCTCGGCTGCGTCCGCGTCCGCGAGAACGGGGGAGAGACCTGTTTGTTCTTAAGGAAAAACACCCTGTAGGCTGGATAAAAGAGTTCATTTGTCATGGTGGGAGAGGTGACAAAATGAGAATCCTTGATGCATATCATGTCATACCATACCGTGTCACAGGAAGCCGGAGCCTACCCGGCAAGCAACAAGCGCAAGGCAGGTTACACCCTGGACAGGACACCAGTCCGTCGCAGGGCAAGTGCAAGCCAGTCAGACATGGGGAAATTTGGCCCAGACACCGGGATAACTCCCTACTCTTATCGAGAAATGCCCGGGGATCTTTAATGACCACTGAGAGTCAGGACCTTGGTTTGACGTCTCTTCTGAAAGAAGGCACCCACTACACTGTAGTGTCGCCGCCACTATACCAGGGGCATTGGGAGCCACACAGACCGTAGGGTGAGCGCCCCCTGCTGGCCCCACTAACACCTCTTCCAGCAGCAACCTTAGTTTTTCCCAGGAGGTCTCCCATCCAGGTACTGACCAGGCTCACGCCTGTTGAGCTTCAGTGGGTTGCCAGTTGCGAATTGCAGGGTGACATGGCTGCTGGCGATGTAATGTAATAAAAATTTACATTACATTGCCGGCAGCCATGTAATGTAAGAATGTAATAAAGACAGGAAATTTAAATTACGTTGTAGTGTTCTGGGGTGGTGGCATGGTGGTGCTGTGGTTGGCATTGCTGCCTCACAGCGCTGGGACCCTGGGTTCAGTTCCTGGGGTGCTCTCTGTGTGGAGTTCGTATGTTCTCTTCATTTTTGCGTGGTTTTCCTCTGGGTGCTCTGGTCCAGAAACGTACTGGTACATTACTAGGCTTTGGGAAAAGTGCCCCTGGTGTCTGTGTCTGCCCTCCAGTGGACTAGCATCCCACCCAGGGTGTACCCTGCCCTGTGCCTGTTGCTTACGTTTGTTACCCCGTATTGGATAAAGCAGTTAGAAGATGAATGGATGGCTGTTTTAGTGTTCTTCTTTTTTCTCTGGTGTGTGGACAGCACGAAAATGTCTAGTTATTTGGCAGCATTGATTTTATTTTAACATGAGATTTCAATAATGTTCCTTGCCTAGTGGTATTTAGTGTTAATTGCTTCTTCACTTCTTTCCTCCACCAGGGCTATGATCACAGTTACTACTTTGTGTATTCCTTCATCGCCGATCACATCAAGCACCATGCCAAGTACCTGAACGCTTAAAACTCCACCCACATGGGTCACCTGTGCCTTCTGATGCCACTCGGCTCATGGGAGCCCAGCTCCGGGCAGCTCGTCTTCTCCCAATGAACAGTGGTTTTGTAACAGAATAAAGGTACTGTATGTGACTGTCATCAGTGTCTGAAATAATCATTCAGGTGTTGTGTTATGCAATCCCAGCATTTCCCTTAGTTATATACAGTATAATGTTGAGGTGGTTACATGTCTCAGACTTTCATCCTGGAGGGCAGCAGTATCGTCCCGATTTCCTGCTCACATCGTCAGCTGACTGGTGTACAGTAATTATTCCGTTAGCTAGACAGTCCTCATAGTTCTTGGGTCCTGGGTTCGATTCCGGCCTGGTGTGCCCTCTTTCTGGAGTGCACCTGTTCACCCTGCATCCGAATATTCAGTTTACTTGAGTCAGTCTTCCCTTCATTAACTAAAACCTACACTCTCTGCCTGAAATGTATGAGCCCTGAGTTACATGACATATCCAAATCCAACACAATGAAAATCTACACAATACAGTCTTCCCCCTTACATTATATTCATTCATTCAGCGGTAAGGATCTAGAATTCAAATTTCTATAAAATGTAAAAACTCAATGTTAATGCCAGTTAGGTATGTACAGTATGTACAGGCCGTCCAGGGCCGCTACCTGGTTTTCTAATGATGGTTGCATGTTTCAAACCACATGATGCCTCTTCTTCTGTGTTTGAAATTATGATTCACTTTGTAACTTTATTTTTCACAAAAAAGACAGAGGCGGGAGTGCTTTTTACAAATAAGACATTTACTGTTAAAGTAACATTTGTGCTATGTACAGTATTTACAGCAGTTAAGGCGATGGTAAAAATGGTTTATATGTTTAATACACAGTAGTGCTGTACAAAGACTATTGAAATCCCTAATAGCCATATTCATGGACATAGTGTAAAAAGCAGTATAACAAAATATTTAACATACTTTATTCATGGTACATCTGACTTTAAACATACATAAAAACTCATTAATACAAAATAAAACTTATCTGACCAAGAAAATCCAGATCTGTAAAAAAAAGTTACAAGTTCCTCTATAAAAACACACTACTCAAGATTCAGCAGTTAGCGTTTTGGAGTAAAGGAGAAGGAGCCTCATTTTTCATTTATTCATTCAATTACAAGTATTATGTATTTTTAAAGAATTACTTTGATTCACTATTCACCAAAATATGATTATCACCACCTCTACATGTTGTAAAAAATAATAAATAAACATTAAAGTGCAGATTATGTCAAACAAGCTAGCTGCCATTAAGGTTTCAAGCAATGTAGCTACAGGTACATTCTGTTTATGGACTAAAGATTTATTTTTAAATGCTGCCACAATATTCTGGGCATGCACTCAAATGTGTTTGGTCTGACAGTCCGGTCTCCTAAAAGACAATCAATGGAGTTTAGAAAAGAAATTTGGGATTAAGAGCAGATCCAAATCTCTCACACTTTCTCGTGCTTATGTATATACGTCTTGCACTCAGGGCTTTCATTCATGTATCTCTTTTGCACACCCCCCCTTCACCCCACCTGCACCCTTGCAGCAGCTCCCTGGCTCATTCCTTGCCAGAGTGAGGGGGGGTTTGGGCGGTTTATCCAGCCTCAGACAGGCTGCTATTCCCTTAGCTAGATGAGCCTTGCCAAATACTTTATACATATGTCTTTCTCTCACATTTATTAGGATCTAACCAAATTACTTAAACAAGACAAGTCACTGGCATGTGCAGATCATTTCAGTAGTTACACAGTAGTTATTTCACTATTGTGAGGAATGAGCCAGGGAGATGCTGAAGGGGTGTAGATGGGGAGGTGGGGGGAATGTGAGAGAGATTAGTGAAAGGAGGTCCTAGGCACGACATTTCTATACCTAGGCAAGAGGAAGTGTTTGAGATTAGGATCCAGTCTTCCTTGTATGAACGTGGTGTGCTGTGCTTCGAAAAACAAGAACACAATTTAGGAAAATATGTGGGCTTCCATTGTCATTTTGAATGATTTTTTCTTGTTTTTACCCATAAATTCCTGTGCTTCATTGTAAAAACAGGCTACCTTTTAAGTATGGAATTCAAACATGCAGAGCCCTTTTGGTTTAGGAAGAGCTCTTAAGTAAAATAAGAGGAAAGCCTGAACTTCCTGTGTTGTTTGGAAACCCACACCCATTTTTGTGAATGAATATTTTCAGTCATGGGAGTATTCGAAACATGATTAAGTTTATCAGCATGAACTACCTGGATAAATTAAGGTGGAGGCTTTTCTGGTTTCCAAGAAATACATGACATGTAAAATAAAAAAAAACTTTCTAAATGTGTTTAAGAACTGAAACCCTACTTGCGCAAACCTACATCACTTTGCAGCTCCATTTACACATATCCAAATCCAGTCTTAAAATAATCTGAACATCGGAAATACTGTATATACATGCTAAATTAGAAAAACACATATTTCTATTTTAACCAATCTCCTTTATCTTCTTCAATACTGTATGAACTTCTTTGCTCTTTACTTTCATTTCCAAGGATAGTCTAGGCCTTTGGCATCTGTCATACACTTCTATTGAAATTGGATTTTGCTGCTGAATCTTGAAGTAGTTTTAAATTAGGATGCTAAGCTCCATTAATATGAAATTTCACAAAATAGCCCCAAGCCCCCTTTCCATCACACATTTATCATGTTTTGAGTATCCTGCAACACTTGTAAATACAAATCCACACTGTGCAATAACCCCTTCACCACGAAAGTGCAATGTCTTCCTCATGAATGCATCAGAAGAATAGCCTAGAATCTAAGCTCCATTGAAGTGTTTAAATTTGTGCAAACGATGCATAGTTTTCAAGCACGTCACTCTGCTATAGTGATTTATAAACTTAGTCAGAAAATAACATTTCAAATCCAGGTGATGGGACATGATTTCAGACAGGAAGGAGAAGAAAAAATCCAAACTCTTAAAAATCCAAATTGAAACTGGAATATGAAAAGCACAGACTTGGCGCTTACAGATCATGACCTCTTTGGTCATGTCGCGCATACTTCTGCTTAAGCAAAATTAAGACTGACACTATCCTCTAATGCTATTGGTACCTCCGCCTTTCATGTCTTTACAGAAGTTGCCGATTCAACATTTCTATTCCATTCATACTTAAGATGCGAAGTCAGTTTCTTACAGATATGGGACCCAAAAGAATACTACTGAGCTAGTGTTGTCAGTTAGAGTGTCAATCTGTTAGACACAGCCCTGCTTTCTTTCAACCGGCGTTTCTCCAAACCAGAAACGAGCACTTGCACAGCTGCGCTGACCGAGTCTGTTAGTGGTCACCAGGGCACAGTGAAAGTAGGGAGCTGCGTCAGCACGCCTAGGCTGCAAAAAAACACCCGAAGAAGGGTCCACAGCCGAAACGTTGTGTTTCTTCTCTTTTCAGCAGGGAATAAACCTTTACTTGGTCTTTATCAGGGCATAGTGTTTAGTTATCGGTGGTGGGGACAATGAAAACAATTGGGCAAAACAAAACTGTGTTGACACAGCTCATTCACAGTGTTGTTTCATTTTCAGAAGAACGCTAGCTAACGTCAGTGAAGAGTGACGAAATGGTGCTTTGTGCTGTGCTAGTGTATGTACCACTCTGCTCCTTGTTCCAACGCCTCCACACCTTCTCTCTCTCGAGACCTTGACTGGTTTTCAGCAATACTTTGGCCCGCTTTTAGCACGCGTGTCTCATGTGAGAGGAGCTGAAGCGGTCAGAGAAACTCCGGAATGTCCCACAGTACAAATACATGCACATACAAGCACCAGCCATGGAATGAAATGCCACACTGCAGGAAGTCACTAACCCCTGAGACGCAATGGAGAGCCACTTAACTTTTAAAAACAATGATAGAAAATATACACTTTCAGACTACACTCGCTTTATATCAAAATATATTAACTGTGTTAAAAAGCATTTTTGGGATACATTTTAGTGAAGTATACATCCATCATCCTCCTGAACAACTAAACACTTTAAATAAATAATATAAATACTAGGTTGTAATGCTAGTCCGTGTAACAGACCGCCGATAAGCTCAGGATGCTCTGCTCATAGAAGTATATTAAATATTGGTTCTCAGCCCCCGGTCCTGTCTGGGTTTTCGATCCAACTGGCCCCAAAGTTCATTTACTGAAAAAAAACAGCTTTTTTTTTTTACATTGCATACAGAATGCTCAAATTTCCTAAACTTTTAAAAAGTAGTCCAGACCATGAACCCAAGCCCTTGGAAGGCGCCATGCTGCTCTAGAATACCACCTCTGCCAGGAGCACAGTCGATCTAGCCTGGCAGAGGAGTGTGGGTGGGCGGCTCTCGAAACAAAGATCTGCATCAACTGGCCAGCAAATCCTGCTCCATGAACAGCAATAATCATAAAAAAACAAGCGCTGAAAGCTTTGTGGTCAGTATAAAAATTGAAAAATGCTCCCTTATCAAAAAAAAAACCAACAGTTCTCTTTCAGGAGGTATAGCGGCAATATGTGTTGATTCACTTTGGCTATGACCGTGTGCTAGAAACACTTTTGTTGCTGCTCATTCAGGCGCTGTTGCGAGCCTGATTCTCTCTCCGTCAAACCTGGCGCTCATGTAAACAAGGCTTGTTTGGTTGTGGCCTCGTCCACCAGCGCTTGGACAGTCATGCTGACTTTAACCAAGCCTTTCTCTTCAAGTATGTGATGGGGCAGACATAACTTCTCCTAAAATGAAAAGAAGGCAGCACAGAAAATGTGAATAAAACAGGAAGACAAACAGCACAAATACAATGAATTAACACAGAGGAAGCATGTGGAGCAGGCTGGGATACTTGTATGATGCTGTAATTTTTTATCTAAATAGTTTCAGATACACCACCCAATAAGAATAAGACAGTAATACTGGTTGTCAGATCGAACTCTGAACTCATCAAACTCATCAGATCGTTGCTGATAGGTCTCAACTCTACTTGTGGCCTTTTTCCAGCATCTATTATATTGACGTAAAGCTGCAGGTAATGCACTTTGAAAACTTCTGACATCACACAGATCTCAAGAATGATGGTTGTCCGGTTTCAAATTCTGTACACGCCAATTCACTCAGAACAAACTACTGTATGTATAACTCAGGATTTAACAGCAAAAAACAGAACATCACGTCACTGATTTGGATCGATCAGAGTAAGAATACATCAAATTATATATTTTAATTTCCATATTTAATAAATATGCAAGCGGTAAAAATAAAGCCCTAATAAATCTAATACTTAACACTTCTTAATATTAAAACAAAATACAGTAAAGAAAAACAATAGGATAGACTTCTTAAACACATTCATTATTTAAAAATTATCCAAAGTGATCTAAACTGTCTATTGCTTTGATAAGCATTAATTCTGTCAAATTAGCAGCCAAATGAGAAATTAAGCATGAAAAATGTGTGATTCCTTCCTACAGTGTTTCCTTAATCATTAATGAAAGAATCACAATGAACAAGCAAAATATAAAAAACAAGAATTACTGGGAGAGTAGATAAGAATTTAAAGTGTTCACTTACAACACAAATGTATTTTGACTCAAGAAGATATACTGTAATATGAACATAAAATATAATTAAGATTCTCCTTTTGAGAGAAAACTGGCAAAACTTAAAAGTTCATACTGATGAAAAATAATCCAAAAAGGGACATATTTTTCAAGAAAAAATGAGTTTAGCCTGGAAAGAAAACAACCCCATCGACACTCTCACTGTTGTCAGGTCATCTCATATTTGGACTCCCAGTATGAAGGAATTAGGTTATATATTTTTACTATACAAAATACCCATATCTGGCTATAAAGCTGCCCTAACATAGACTAAAATCAGACAAACTGGCTATTTTCATAAGAATGGAAGATACAAAACTACCCATATCTCTTTGCTGCGAATAAGCATGAATACTAAACTACAGTTCTATTTATCAAGACTGTATCACTGTTTTATATACTGTACATTTTTAATACACCACTGGCTGTTTTCTACACGTAAACTAGTCTTTCTAAGGAGTCATATTAACAGAAGTGCCAATAAGATCCATTTTAGAATATTTTCGTAGTCTGCAGGATGTGTGTCGTTGCGACAAAGCCTAATAAAACCTGATGAATGCCGAAAGAAGAACGAAAAGTCCCAATAAAAGAAGTAAAGAAGTCCACATTTAAAAATGTTTAATGCTAAAGCTGTCAAATAACTATAGGAGTCTTTCTTATCTGAGAATTACCATCTCCAAGCCAAAACCAGTCCCATAATGCCTCTTGATCTTCCAGTATTACCTTTGACACAACTCGGCCAAAGGAAGATCAGGTGTAAAACAATTGATTAGGAGGAAGGAGAACGAAATGAGCTCAGCATTGTCAGGACGGTTGTTTAAAAGACATTCTCAGATATGTGCTTTTCTGGTACCTGTAATGTAATGTGTGCTGTAAGATGGAAACATTGGCTCACTTAAACCGCTCTTGTCTGAAGGCATTAAAGACTTGATAGAAGCACTGAAATGAAAAGACAAGGCGTCATGCACACGCATCCCAGGTTATGTTAGTTCACTCCAGTTGTACGCGATAAATAGCAGGACTAGGCAGAAAATGTGCAAGAGGCTGGAGCCTATAAGGTCCCAGACGCGCCAGGCAGGAGGAGGGGCCTGGGGGCTCAGGCCTGGGCTCTCGCTTGTGCGCGCCAGCAGGGCACAGACGGTCCTCCGAACCGGCCGCACGTCCGACTGCAGAATGTCGTACGGAGAACAGAGGTCAGTCTGTCCCCCGGGGGAGAGGACAGGGCAGCCGTCGGGACAGAGAAAAACAAGGCAGGGAAGTAGAAATCAGAGATCAAGTCATGAGAGCAGAGACAGCCTGACTCTGTGCAAGACCAGTGTTTGTGAAAGAGACAGTGCAAGAGCCTCTCCAACGTCTTCACTAACACAGAAAGGCGTGTGTCCAGTACTTGCACTTCAAATGCAAAGCTGTCATTCGGTATTTTAAGTGTTTGGTAATTTTGTATTTTAATTGCACGCACACCCAGTAGTACTACAAATCAGTGGGTACACTTCAGTCATAAAAATGCTTCCTTGGTAGTAAGTAGTCACACTACTTCAGATTTTTGAATTTTTAAGATTTTTTTTGTTTTGTTAGTTGCTTGCATGAGGTACTGTCTTTTTCAGCAAGAGTGGCACTGGTGAAAGTATGGGTGAGGAATGAATCTGGAGCAGGCACACAGTAGCTGCTCATTATGCTGTGAGAACAGGCACATATGCAGGGAACACCTGCACCAGGAGACCTGCAAACACATGCAGCCAGGCAAGGCTGGGGATCTGTGAGCCAGGCGATAGTCAGTGATGTGAGCTGTCTCACAGGTGCGGTAGTGCGGTGCTACATCCATACAGTGAATGAGCAAGGCTTAAATTACTACCTTCAACTTAACCACGTCAACCACATATTTAAACAGAGAATTAAGAAAGGAATCATGATTCATCTGACCAGCAGGCCACATTATTACTGTATACATTGCATGAGCACACATACAGTTACCATCAGAAGCCAAACTGCAGTGAGAGTTTATCTATCCCCTGTGTTAACAATTCTAGTAGGGATTTCTACAGTAAAAAAATCTCTTTTCAATTTTTTTTAAATTACTTTTGACGTGGTGAAATGACTATCTCGTGGCTGGTGAGAATCAAACAGTAAAGCAACAATAATTGCCCCCGTCTTTAGCACTCAGACTAAAATCATTTTTCATGCAGTTTAGCTGCCAAGTAGTGTAGAGTACGCAGTTTCTTTCACCACATCTTTTCTTCCTGAGTTCCAGATCACTTCCCCAAGTGAGGAGGGCACCTTCATGTACTGTAGCAGACCCATGCTTTATAAGTCTCTTGTTTGTATCATTTATGAGGTCCTTTCCTATCAGTGGGTGAGCCATAAGCTGACAGGAACCCTCTTCCTGTTCAGAGAGGAAGTACTTCAAAAGGGAACAAAGGGGCTTATTTGTGTCAGACACTCAACTCACAAGCACTGACCTTTTTTACAGGGAGTTTATAGCCTGGATCTTCCTGTTATTTTCAGTGTTTTGCTCCTCACATTACCTGTTGACCTGAAATCCGACTTATAAGGACTTTACAGTGGGTTAACACCCCCAGCCAGAAACAACAACACGAGTACTCATGGAAAAAACATCAGGCAGTAATCAGGAAACAGTAATCTTCTAAATGAAATGCAGACTAATACAAGCTGCCCTGGCCTTGTGGTCCCTCTCTCATCACGATCAGGAGACACCATCCAGGTCTCCAGATCAGCACACACTGATCTGTTCAGCTGTTCAGAATAACCGAAGAGAGGTCCCAGGAGACAGAGACTACAGAGAATGAAAAAAACACCACCTCTTCGCAACCTCCACGCTAAAAGTAGGGCAGATGACTCCCCCTGGACTAGTTGGTAGATCATTGCAGTTTGAACCCCTGACCATGGGGTACTCGTGTTTACAGCTCACTCCGCTTTAGCCAGAGACAAAACTGCACTTACAGTCCACTGATTACAGTATATACAGTAATCCTGAGGAACTTCACAGCTTTCCGAACAGTGCTGACAGAGTCCAGACAGAGTATCTTACTGACAGAGTGTCAAAACCATCCGTAATGGAGCTGCCGGTCCTGGAGTGTCATGTGTGGGTTAAGCCACCGGGAGGCGCCGTGGAGACACAGTACCATGGGATCTGTCGTGGCCAACGAATAAGAAACATTCGCCTTTGCTACCCGGAGGACAGCAGCTCCTGCAGCACAGTGTCACCAGTGTGAGGCAGCGCCACCTGCTGACCCACCAAAACTACTCTCACCGGCAACTTGGCTTTCTTTGGAGGTCTCCCATCCCATCTGACCGAGCTTAGTGCCTGAGATATAACGAGATCAAGCTGGAGAAGGTACAGTAGTAACCCTGCTGTCACAGCAGTGTCTGTCAGCGTTCTTGCAAACTGCATGCCTTCACTGACCTGTCCTTCCTCGTCTCTACTAACTGTCTTGCAGCCGGGACGCAGGGAGGTCAGACAAGGCTTATTTTGTATTAAGGACAGCATGGAATTTAAGTTTTCCCACTGAAATCCATTTTTACACAATCCCCAAAAAAACCCCTGTTGAATCAATGCAGGCGGTAGTTACGCTGGAAGTCTACGTGCAACAGGTGTCTGCGTTTTAAAGACCGCTGTACTTCGATTGTATCAAAATCTTTTGGGGGTGTTCCTGCCCACTAGATGCAATGTGGCAGAAGAAGAGCACATCTGAATACAACATCATAGCATAATCCCCCAAACCAGGAATTCCTACTTTAATTCCAATAACCAGGTGAGCTACAGTACAAGTGCAGTACTGTTTACAGTGACTATCCAAAGGGTTCCCTGGCGATTTCCATCTCCCCTCCACATTTATCACATCGATTTACATGCTATCATATCTGTGTCCACATTGTAATGAGGCCTGTAGGGCCATTCCTCCGACAGAAATTAGTCTAGTAAGGCACTGTATGTTGAAGCCGAAGCCCTGCCATGGCCACATGAAGCGGTGAAATGGTGCTTCACTGACTGACTGGTGTCCACTGTCAAGGTCCCAGTGCTTCTAGTGCTGGGATGAAAACATTGTCCTTTGATGCCTTATTATGACCCTTTCAGCCAAGACCATTAGAACACAGGCTTACAGCCTCGGAAGGGCAGTCAATAATGGACTGTAATGGCTTCTCTGTGCTCATCCCAGTACTACAGCCAGGCCTCTCTCTGCAGAACGGCATGCTCCACGAGCTCCACAAGCCCCACGAGCAGGACCGGGCTTACCTCTGGCACCCCCATCTTCCTGCAGGCGTCCAGGAAGTTCTCCACGTTCCTCCGGCACTTGGCCATGCTAAGCTTAGGCTGTGGATGGAACAGTTGCAAAGACGTATTTCAGAACACCGAGAAGCTACAGGAAAAGTCACTTTGTCAAAGGGGGAACTGCTGCATAAATACAAGTACGACTACAATGTGAAAGTCTATGTCGGGGAAGAAAAGTCATGCACGCAATGCGCCGGTCCTGGCCCAGAACAGTGTTGATTAGGAAGGGTTTCCGAACCCTGACGTACCACCGCTGGTGATGGGACATGAATGCTGGCGACCGATCGAGGGCGGATGTGGTTGACTAAGTGGCACAAGACCACGCCGTCCATCAGGGAGGCTCCCAGGTCCTCCGGTAAGACCACTTTCAGTCGGCTCTCGATGGCCTGGGAATCCAGCGCACAGCACGGGGCAGAGAGAGCACAGGGAAACAGCAGTCAGCCAAGTCGCTCAGCCTCCCCCAGGCCGTTCAGCCCCACTGCTGCACGACAGACTGAGCCAATGCAGCAGACAGCAGCGGTGTGGGACTGACACCGGCCTACACATCCCGGGGGACACAGGACTTCCGAAACACCCGTTTCTCTGCAAACTCAATCACAGCAGTGACAGTACACAGTACCACTTCCTCTATGAGTCCTAATAATGACACTCTACCGCAGCCTTCCCTCGCCAACCTCAGAACGTGCTCACACACCCCGGCCTCGCACTAGGCTCTTCCTCGCGCAAGCGTTCGAAAACGAAGCCACCCTCTCACATCTCCCAGCCCCACCAGTGCCCCTCCAAGACCAGCTAGGCGTCTAGCTGCAGACTTTTACAGCAGCGTGTGCACGAGGTGTCAGTGCCCTTGCTGTTTCATAGCGATAATTTAATTTCTTCTCAACATTCATTTTCAGCACTTTCATGTGTTGAGTGGCTGTACTGGTCGCTGTGAAGAGGGAGAAACCTGCGGGTTGTGTCAGCCCCTGACGAGTGGATCAGAGCCTGGGAACCTGAGCCCCTCTTTCCCACGTTGTCGAGTTTCTGCGAGCCCCAGTTTTGGCAGCCACAGAGGTTTCAGTAACCTAAGCCCTGAGGCTGTCGAGGGAAGACTGCAGCTCTTTTTGGCTTCTGTTCGGAGAGGCTGACTTTAACGCCTCCAATATCCCAAAATGAAGCTGCGGAAAGGGACCCCCTGTCCTGCTGGGCGGGCGTCACCTCACCTCCCTGAGCTGCCCCGTCAGCTCCAGCTCCTCCCTCATTTGTTCCATTTTCCGCCGGATCGTGAACTGGGGGTCCACGGATTCTAGGCTCTTGGGGGTCCTCAAGAAAACTGTTAGGAGGGAGAGGAAAACAGCAGCAGAATTAAAAGACGTCCCCATCAAAAGGCCTGGACGCGCGAATCCCCAAACCCGGACAATAAGAGCTTTCAAAAATCAAGCAGGGCAGGATTATTCTTTTGATCTTGCTTTAAGATCAACACCGAAGTCTTGTTCAGAAGCATACTACCTGTTACTCCCTTTTATGGACTAACATACAAAACAATGACCTGCCCACCCTCCCCACTGGGCTGGTGAGCTGTCACGCACAGTGTTTACTCGTTCAGCGCATCACCTCTCTTCTTGATGAGCTGTCAGATTTCACGGCATAAAATAAAAGACGCAAAACACAGCACAGCTTGAAAAGACAAATTAAGGGATTTGTTAGCTTACTTTTTGGAATCAAGCAGAAGCATTAGGGTTCTGCCGAGCACACAAACAAGCAAAAGACAGAGAAGAAACATCGTAGAAGCCTTGAGACTATTACAAAAAGTGCTTACAAAATCTAACAATCATCTTTCAGCTTCTGGTAAAACAGTAATACACAAACTACTTTAAAAAACTTACTTTATTTACCCAAACACAGTGCGGATTTATTTCAGTGCACGGTATTCATTGACTGTAAAGACACTGGAAAATGTGTTTTTTTGAGAGCTGCAACTGACGACAAAAAAAAATGATAATGCATGTGTAAGCCTGCTCAACTATTTACAGGAACTGAAACTTACACATCACAAAGATGAAATCCACAAGCCCTTTCATGAATCCTGAATTTACACTTTGGTCACAAGAGGGAGCCAGTGTACAGTGTATAGGTCATTACGACTATTCATTCTTGAATTAAAAATTCAGATGTCTCAAAGGAACAGAAACTATTAATTTCTCCTCTGAACAGTCTCCCTCAGATTAAAAGCAACATTTCTTAAAGAAAAGCAACTTAAGAAAGGATGAAAAAATTATCAAGAAGGACAAGGTTGATTGTGAGTGCTGTACATAAGAGGCAGGTTTACATGAATGAAAAACCAGACCAGGACCAATGCAATGAAACAAGCTCCTAATTTGAGTGAAGCTCCACTTCACACAGCACTGAATTTCTTTCTGGAAAAGCCACCACGTCTCTGCTCTGTAATGGGTTTTCTGTATATATCTTGTGAAAGAAACGGAGAAATGAGAATGATCATTGCAGTACCCCATGCATCATGGAAAATAAGAAAACCAGAATCTGAGCATCTGAAGCCTGTAGTTTAACAGTAAAACTTCAAAGGGCAGATCAGTCTCAGCAATTGCTTTTAATGTTTCATTAAATGAAAAATGTTGGCTCAGGTTAACAGCATGGAAAACTACAAGACACAATACAGTACTTTTCCACTCTGCCTCACCTACTTGATTAAGACTTGGAGTTAGGGAAATAATTCAGTCTGAGCTCTGAAACAACACTGTGTCAAATGCTGAACTTTTGCAATAACCCTAAGAAAGAGCCTTCTTTCAGAGACAAAGGTGTGCTCATTCCAAAGATCTGGGGCTGCCTCAGGAAAGTCAAGATAACCTACTGTTTCAAACAACGTCTTGTCACCGGAGGATGTTATACTTTCGCTTTCCTCCGATTAGGCATATCATACCACATACTGTAGCAACTAACTCTTTTCCTCTTGTTGTACAGTAAATAAAAGCAAGGCAGGTCTTCTCGAAACACTATGGCTCAAAAGTCCTAGAAAAGATTATTTCTAGAAATAGTTTAGTTTTGTATTCCCACACTTATTTTCCTAGTTAAACATTCCAGAGGAAAAAAAGTCACCCATTCTTAAAGTTTCCAAATGATCAGTTCTGACTTAGTTTTCATAGTCGAGTCGTGAAATCATTAAGTATGAACTCAACTGGGCAGGCCACCCAAATGATCCCTCCTTTATCTGAGATACCAGATAAACCAGATAAACACGACATGCTTGGCACTCCAGACATCTCAGTCTAGACATCAGGGGTTCCTACCCAGATCCAGATTAAAACCTACATGATTTTGACAGTCCCAGACTACAAGAGAGACATAAGAGAGACACAATCTGCCACACCAGAAAGCTCTTGATAACCCATGCCATATAAAACATCACTTAATCCACGAAACAATGCCACAGAGCTGTCCTGTCACAGCCAGCACAGAAGAACACTGAGATTTTTTATTCTAAATAACGCTCAACTCAAAAACCTTTAAGACATTTAGTAATATGAGCAGACTAAGTTTACGAGAGGAAACCAAACACGGCTCGGGGACAGTCTCTCATCATTGACTCAGATCTATCCTCCCCCTCTCTCAGATGCTTGGCTTTGTCCCGACATCAGAGAAGTAATCAGACGCTGAGAACTGGAAATTGCTCTCAACTGTCATCATACCTGTCAGCCACAGAACTGTGTCTCTCAGGGTTTCCATGGAAATGATTAGTGCAAGGTCACACATCCAGGTACTTTGTGAAACAAAGGCAAACACCCCTGTGACTGACTGCAAGGGCAAAACTAAACTGGAAAGGATCAAAAGAATGAATCCAGGTCCCATGACCCTGTGATACATTTTGGTGTTGATCTGGAATCTTACTAACAGACTGTCTGAGCCATTTACACTCTCCTAAAGAAAGAGTCCTGACTTCACCCAAGAACTCTGGATAACTCCCGGTAACATAAGGTAGATTTTGTTTTTTGAGGAGACAAATATCATTTAATTTTCAATATGCTCTGGTTTTGGACAAGCATGGAACATGTTACACTTTAAAGACCCCTTTTAACGTTCACTGGTCTTTACACATTGATGATTTTTTTAAGTAAAGAGTGAGAAAAAAACAGCTAAAGTAACAGAATGTCTCTGACTTCACCAGGACAACCGATTGCTGTTGAACAGAATTTCTAAACTATTCCGAGTTACACTAGCCTTATACAGCTGTTAATTGAAAGGCATAGTTATATAACAAGTCGTCAGAGAGATTTGTTGCTCTTTCATTTTTGCCAACGGAATCAGAGCAGAAGAATCTGTCAGCTAATTTTTTCCAGCCCAAGTGATTAAGGGATGTGTGTGGAGCACAGGTCAGCCTCTGGGGAATTCTGAATTTCCTCCAATGTAAATTACAAAGATTTGGATTACAAAGAAATGTTAGGGACAGTCGAAACTTTACACAAGAAAGGCTATGCTAGGCTATGGTGTGTAACATCTATTCATCCATTCTCTAACCACTTCATCCAATTCAGGGCTGCAGGAGACTCGGAGCCTATCCTGGCAAGCAACTGGCAAGGTACACCCTGACCATTGCATCACAGGGCAGAAGGACACAGACACATACATGCACACACTCACGCCAGGCCCAACTTTCCCAGAAGTTAATCAACCTGCCAACATGTTCCTGGACTGTGGCAGGAAACCAGAGTACACAGAGAAAATCAAGGAGAACATGCAAACTCCACACAGATAGTACCCCAGTTGTGGAATTGAATCCAGGACCCCTGAATCACAACGCCAGCAATACTAACCACTGTGCCACTGTGCTACCCTGGAGTAGTTTACTGGGCAGGCTCACCTGACATTTTAATTTGCACTTTTTCGGGTAGACTATCAGATACCCTTGATTAATCCTCATTTTGGACAGAGCCACACCAAGCTGGTGTTTACCGAATTAAAGTATTATGCTGAAAGTAATAACAGTAGAGTTACATTTACAGTATATGGACGAGTCAGAGAAAGCTCATCTAGCGCTCGGCTGCCTTCTGCCAGACAAGAGGACAGACGTCATCAGAGGTGAGCCTCATCCTGATGGGTAACAAGCTAAAAACAATGGGAGGTGTGTGGGCTTTACAAGCAGAACTGAGGATTCCCTGCTATCTCGCGCTTCATTCCTTATCACTGGACTGCAGGGCAACATGTACCACACCTGACATGTCACAAAGACGGACGAAAGAAAAAAACACGAAGGACACATCGTGAAAGAGAATATTTGCCAACACTAGGGCACTGTAAAAGCTACCAGAGCAGCCCGCCTTCGCATGCAAATGATGTGTCAGCTATGCTGCGGCGCACTGACAAAGCGGGCTGAATTGGTGCTTTCTGACGGGAGACTGCCATCGTGGAACACAGCCTCTGCCTGCCAGAGTCAAGGACAGAGCAGCGCGGTGGCATGACAGGGTACCAGGGTACCCTCGGTCATGTGGAAAAAGCAGCACACGGGTCAGCTGGCCTGACTCCTTAGAAACAGCACATTCCTGTCCAGGACGCTCCACGGAAACGGACAGCAAGGTCCCGGAAGGCCCGCCAGGAGTCAGCAGGCCCCCACATTTGGCTGCCCTTACAAGACTGTGCTGGGGGATGAAATATCGCAACATTTTTCCACGCCGTTTTGTTTTACTTTCTCTCCAGGGACCAAATGTAACTCACAGTGAAAACAAAGAAAGATAAACTCTACCGCAAAGGGACTGGAAAAACTGTCGACGCAGTTCTGTACCGCAGACTCAAGACGTTGCCTTGGACAGCTTGACCAGTCATAATGCTTCGTCACGCAAGGAGGGCGTCTCTGCCCTCGGAAAGCATGGGCAGCCTCTTCAGTCAGCCTTTTCACAAAATGCTCGTGTACGGTGATGACTTCAGAGACTGCTCACTGACTGAGGGCCGCAGGGCGGCTTAGTGGTTGGCACCGCTGCTTCACGGCGCTGGAGCCCTGGGTTCGATTCGTTCGGTGCTGTCAGCGTGGAGTTTGTATGTCCTCCCCGTGTTCGTGGAGGTTTCCTCTGGGTGAACACGGGGCGGACCCGAATGCCAACAGGTTCACTGGCATCTGTTAGAACGGCCCTGGTTGTGAACGTGTACGTGTCAGTGTTTGTGTCTGTGTCTGCTCTGTAACGGGCTGGCATCCCATCCAGGGTGTACCCTGCCTTGAGCCCACTGCTCGCCAGGATAGGCTGGGCTCCCCTGCTACCCTGTACTGGATGAGGCGGTCAGAAAATGGCTGGATGGGGTTGACCGAATTAAAGTATTACGCTCAAAGCAATAACAGCAGTGTCTCGCCCAAGATTCGACCCCATACCTGCCTTTCTGGATTCCAGATCTCAAACCACTACTCTACGATGCCACCCTAAATAAACCCCCTTTTATCCCCCGATAGACTCAAAATCCCTTTCTGAGGGCTTTTCAATGTGAAAACAACAATTTTATTCATACACACTAACGTCTTTGGTACGGGGCCAAAAACGACACTGAAAAGAACTGGAATCAGCCTTGACACAATAAATAAAGACCCGCGACCGCCCACCCGTAAGCAAGCCCTTGTCCTTTAAACAGCTGGCTCAGTCCAACACTTCTTCCTTTCCCAGAGGGTGAGATTTCAACCTTGGGCTTCATATCCAGGGGTTTACTGGGTCTTTACGCAGGTATTTATTTTCACTGACCATGCCCGTGTCCTGGAAAGACAAGGTGCTGCCACACAAGGTAACACTTTAATGATTCATGAGGAGATCATCTCCACTTGATGCAGGTGTTCTGTGTTATTGATTGCTTATCTTTGATGGGTGCATACGTGTGTATGCTGTGGGTAAGCTCTATAACCTGGAAAGCTCTGCAAGACTGGAAGGAACAGTCCCCATCACAAGATGTCTTGAAAAACCAGTGGAAAGAACAGTAAGGACACCTTCTATTCCGAAGCCAATGTCTGCTAATAGAAACAGACCAATTGCTAAAGCACTGTTTTGTGTGAGGGGCTGTAAAGTACAGAGATCATCAGTTCACTTCACTAAGATGATGCTGCCTTGCTACCCATCCATCCATTTTCCTTTTCTCTCAGTCAGCACTTTCTTCCGGTTATTTCCATTCGCAAACAGTGAGCGAACCGGACCTGTGCAGGTGAACAATGTATGCTGACAGTGTTAATGTTGCTTTGCATTGTGTACTTCGCACACTTTTACACATGACAGCCATCAGTAAAATAAATTACAGATGTATTTATAGGGCTATAGCCGGCATTCAAACCAGTGAGATGTGCAGGACAGTTTATGAACTGCAGTCCACAGAATAGGCTTGGACACCTCAGCCAAGGTTAACAAGAGGAATGTTTTTTATGGAAGAAAACAATTCTGTCTTCACCCTCACCACGAGTGTATATTCACACTTCGGGTTCCTCCATAATGGAGCAGAAACAGAAATATCCTTGAATCCTTGAGTTAATAATTAATAACAGTTCTTTGCATTATACAGCAGCTCTCACCCTAAATGATCCCTGAAGTGCTTTTACATACAGGAGAGGCCCCACTAACGTAAAAGATCAGGTAAGAATGAGAAAATACCTCACCAGCTGAACAACAGGAGAGCTGTAGGAAGTCCAGATTGTTCAAGCCCAGAGTGACATAAGGTGCTCATAGGGTCTTTCATGACCAAGAACTTCTTTTTAACACCTCGTCTAAAGGACGGCACCTCCAACAGGACAACGTCCCCAGCAGTCACCAGGCTGAGGCACTGGGTCAGAAACGGACATCCGGAGGGGAGAATCTCGCCTGCTGGTCCCCCAGGACCGCTTGTAGCGGCACTCTGTCTCTCTCTGCAGCTCTCCCATTCCAAACCCTGACCAGGAGGTCCCAGGAGCTCGGGCTGCTGCCTACTACCACAAGCTTTACAAAACCAGTGTCGAAATATATTCCAAGCCCTCTCTGCAACAGGTCGAAAATGTGTCCATCTTTGGGTTAAAAGTGGAGAGTGTATTGTCCTCCCAGAGATATTTCCTGAAACACCTACACTGAGTGAATGGGAAATGCCTAACTGCTGGGAACCAACACTCACAACAAATTTATATCTACAGCTGCTAGCTAACACAGGCCCTTCCTCCGCAGAGCTACTGCCCATATTGAGCAGCCCGTATCAGAGCACACTCTCTGCTGCAGTCAGGGACGCTCCTCAGAGACAGAGGGAAGAGGTGTACGAACCTTTGAAACTGCGGCTAACTTTTTCTGTCTGTAGCGGGAAACTAAATCAACCAGTCTTCTGCTAAACCAACCATTTGTGTCCTACAGTATGAGCATTCAGAAAACAACAGCACACACGTTGAAGCCGGGGTGAAGGGTCATTTAGCCTCATCTAGAGATGTGCTGATGTGCTACAGTAACTAACACCTGGTGAAGGAAGGGGTCTAGAGGTCATGCCAACCACATCTAGCTGAACCACAGAGCAGTGCTGGGATTGACTTCAGTAACTGGCGAGGCCTGAGTGCAGGGTGAGCTCTAAGATCACGGGTTCGAACCTTCTTCCTGTAACTAGCCTGCTGAGACTCGGATTCTCTAAGCGCTGGTCATCTGCAGGCACACAGTGCTGTCAGTGAGCTCTGAACCCCCAGTACGGGGCTGAGTTGCCTGTGATACGCGACAAGATGGTCATTCTCCCCTGCGTGCGGTCATGGGTTTTGGAAACAAAAACAATAATTTCATAATTGACTATTCTCAATCTTAAAAGGAACTTTTTTAAATGGAAGCATTGAGTCGCTATCCGAGACTCACTACGGAACACAGCCGCGAAAGGAAAGCTATTGGGAGAGCAGTATTGTTTTGAGTGAAGGTAAGACAAAAAGACAACAAAAAAAAATCCAGATAATCTGATCATCCGGCCTCCTACACTTACTGGGATTGCCGACAGCAGAATAAACAACCACGAGTCACGTTTCCCAAAAGAAATGAGCAGAAACCCAGAACGAACGTAGACACATATTTATAACAAACATTTGCTGAACGTCAGAAAAACCACCCCCGAGCCAGCAGCCCCGTGTCCTGCGCATGCTCACACCGACAGAGGAAGCTGACCCAGAAAGCTCTGTTCAAACTCAGCAGAAGCTAGAAGACGGGCCCGAGACAGCCCTGTGGCGCTGTTGGACCGGGCAGATTCCCGTGTAACGTGTTTTACAGCCCCACCTGAAATGTGACAGCTCGTACCCGCAACCCACAGGAAGAGCCAAAACACGGCCCAGCCGGCTCAGCCGCTGCCCCGCGCTCGCTCAGCTCTGACCGGGTACGACAGGAAGAGAACCTACCCCTGTTTTGCACGCCTCCTTCAGCTGGGGCAGTGAGGGTGCCTGTATCCCCTGTCAGGGCCTGTGTGGCGGGGCTGAAAGAGGAGGGGGGGGGGGAGGAGGGCTCTGGAGGAGCGGGGGGAGGCAGGGCAGGTCCATGTCCCAGAAGTGGGAAACCAGGAAATTAACACACACAAGAAAAGAGAAGGAGAAAAGGACCAGCAGCAGCAGTTGACACACACACACACACACACACGGGAGGCAGAAGGGGTGCAAGTCGTTGAGGGTGGCGTGAGGAGTCATGCAGCAATCGGAGGGGGGGGGGGGGTAACAGGGCAGAGAGGTACAGTGCCAAAGAAGTGCAACAGAAACATGGAGGATAATAAAAAAAATCCAATGTTAGTGCTTTTACATTTTGATTTCATGGCATGCAGTTAATGCTAGCTGTTAAAGCTACACAGGGAAAGACTAAACTCCTGCCTCTTGCTATTGTTACAACCAGTGGGACCGCGATGGAACAGCAGGTTGAGCAAGTTGTTTGCAGCACACTCCTTGAAACTGTACCCAGAGGCTTCAGGTCATTCACTGTGAGGAGGAAAGGGGCTGTCAAAAGACTCATGGCAGTAATTCTGGGATGCTGCAATTCTGTAGTTGTAATTCAGCTCTCAATGGGCTTGTCAGTTAGCTACAGAATCTGGCCTTATTAGCTTGAAGCACAACTCCCTTTTCAAGCCCAATGTCCAGTTTCGGATGTCTATCCTCATGGTGGTGTCTGACAATCCGCGGTGCAAGCTCAGTACATTGTGCGTGGGCTAAAAACTTGGTTTGTTTTCGGAAGGTCTTTTTCTTAAAAAAACAAAAAGTTCTAAATATCCAGTTAAGAGACAAGTTTATGGCATTAAGGATGGACTCTTCAGGACAGAAGACTCTGATTTGCAGAACCGCTCTGCCTCTTGAAAGTCTGAAGCAATCTGAGTACAGTTTTCTGTTTCATTAGCGTCTTAACCACTAAAACAAAACTGCTGCTGCCTAGGAGGGCCTGCACTGCTGGAGCGTCAAGCTTCCAGGCCAGCGGCTGAACGGCAGGTCTGGGCTTGTTCACAGCATCACACCGCACAGATGTCCTGTCTCTCAGCGGCAGGCTGCAAGATGTTTGTTTGCTCTAGATAAGCTCTGCAACACATGCCAATTGGCAGGAAAAGGAGTTTTTTTTTAATAAAAGAAGAGATTTTCTACAATGGATTTTTGTTTAAAAAAAAACCACAGCCCCCTGAAATGGTTTTCTTAACAGAATCTCTTCTGCTCCAGGCGCTTCTGTCCCATTTTGAGGTGATTAACGGCCCAAACTCAGTAAGTGATGAGTACAGGGAGGACAAGAGCTAGCCTAGGTTCTACTGACAGAAACCACAGGAGAGGAGAGCTGGAAATATGAAGCTTCTCGATAATCCAATGCATTCATCCCTATATCCAAACAGATTTCTACTGCTTTTCTTCCAAGATGTACCATCATATAACAGGCCCAGACATCATCCAGTCCTTCATGAGCATTCCCTCATCAGTACCAAGTGTGACAACTATCCTGTTTAATATCAGAGGACGTTATTACAGGCGCTTAACCGCAGTCTTCTCATACCTTCATCTGTGGAAATTGTGTTGGATCTCTCCATACAGACAGCACAGTCCTTCGTTAAGCAGTTTATTGCCGTGTGCTGTTATGTAAACAGTTTAGTACTATCTAAATTTTGTACAACCCATGATTGATATACTTTGTACCGAACACAGATTCACCTCTTGGCTCATCTAGGTGTCTGCAGACTGCTCTGCTGTTGCGATATGATTGTAGCAATATACCATGTCAGTGTATACGCAATATATCATCGCAATACAGTGCTCAATTGTGGTAACTGTGAGTGCAGGCTGCCCCCTTGAGGACACCCCCCAACCCCGGTCACAACTCAGGACTGCACCTACCTGACCGAGGCCTCAGCCCAAAAGGCGGAGAGTGAAATGAGGGAGAGGATGCACAGCTTCCCGATTCCCCCTGCACAGACCAGAACAAAAAGAAGGAAGTCAGCGTGAAAAACGAGAGCCCAGTAAAACCATCCCTTCAGAGAGCTTGACCAGGCTGCTCAATACAATCAGCAGAACGTCAGCAGAAAGGATATCCAGTCACAGCCTGTATCCACACTGATATCTACAATCGACTGACGCACATCACGGGGGTCCGCCATCATCTTCGTGAAATCATTATTTTAGTTTGATATGTACATATTTCATGTTTTTCAGTTCTTATCTTTGTTGAAAGTCATGCGATTTTTGATTGAGTGATTCTTTATCCTTTTTAAGCGTCATTTTTAGTATAGTTCTTTAGTTTTAGAGTCGGTAGCTGTAGTTGTAGAATACAAGGAATAGTTGTGTTTTGTTCTCATTTCTGATAGCTGTTTTCTGATTTTTTATAACAATAAAAATATTTTAAAATAATTATATCTATAATATATATTCCATATATAGTGCATTTATTTAACTTGTTTCTCTGAAGAAGATGGAAAAACAGAAAACATTAAGGAAAAGACAGTAGGTGTTCAAGCTACAACCAAGAACAAATACTGCTCCTGCTTCAGAAAGCGGCTGGATAAGATACTCAGAACACTTAGCTGCTGGAAATCATTGTCATCTCACACTTTTATATTCTTACAATAGGCTCTGAAGCAAAAGCATACGACAGAAATAAATGTTGTGATTGAGAAAAAGCTCTGAAATCACAGAGTCATTATTCTCGCCATATTTGTAATTGAATGGATCCATGCAGTGTCATGTCTACCAGCCCTCCTGCAGACACTGGCCGACTCGATACTACAGTGCACAGAGGCCATACCGGCCGTGCGATGATGTCCCAATGCCCTGTTAAGTGACTGTATATTTATGTTTTTATGTTTTTGTCAATAACCTGTGTTTTCTCTAAGTTTAAAAAGACTGATACATCTCTCTGCATTTTAGGCACTGTCTACAAAATGGACACATTTAAATGGACTCTGATAAACTGAATGCTTGAAGACTTCAAAACAAACTTTCCTGAGCTCTTCCTAATACATTTCCAGTGCAATAAGGTCCTTATCTTCAGTCTTATAAAAAAGCACTTCACAAAGTCAGTGTTTTATCTGGGTCGCTTTAAAGATATAATTGGCAGAACGAACAGAAAGGCATAGAAATAAAATGGAAGAAAAAGTGGGAAAAAATGAAGGCTTTATCAGGGACTTACCCCATCCCCACAATCCCTCCTCAGTTCACTCTGTGCTCCCTGTGCACTCAAGTCACTCTGCAGATAAAAAAACATCATTTTTTGTTCAGGTTGCACACACTACTTTTGTAGCTCTGTGTGGCCACTCTTGGCTGTGTGCCCCGTCTACAGCCTAAGTTATATTTCATAAAAGATCTGTTTACATTTTGATGTTCCAGATCAGTTTATTGTTGGATGCTTTTGAAAGTCTTGCCACAGAGATCACATTTATTCTTTGTCAAATGTTATTTTTGCTTTCACAGCTGTTCGGGCACTACAGGCATTTTCTTAGGCAACAGATATAAACTTCAAACTGTTACTGTTTCTACTGTGGGTCATCAGGAGTCTTTCTTGCATCAATCTGCTAACAGTTTTCCAAACCATTACAAAACACTTTCCTGAAACTATCTGTTTGGATCAAAAACAAACAAGATGGGAATGAGATCATTCAGTTATGTTCCATTGCACAATGCAAGACTTGAAACATGGTTAGGAAATTATTAAAAATAAGACTCACTGCTCCACATTAACATATTAGAGGCAAACCACAACCCACCTGATTAACATACAGCTATTGACAGAAGCCCATTGAAAATCAGGGAGTCTAGCTCTGGACCCACATTGCCGATGAACGGAGGCCCATTTTCATCTCTGATTGTTTCTCAGAGTCCATTACAAGCAGAGAATGTAACACAGAGACACAACAGGCAGAGGAAAGAGAAGTATCCTGTCCTGCTCCTCTGGCACAGTGAACAGAATGGAACGTCACGATGTAACAGCTACACACACACGAATGAGCGGAGACTGGAGCCTGGCACAGGGCAGTGCGCTGCGGCAGAAGGTGTTTTTACCTCAGTGAATTCGTTCGTTACCTGGCGTGACATTTGTCTCTCAAACTGCTGGCATGCAAGCTGGGCTTCAAGCCTGGCTTTCTCTAGAATCAACTCCCTCTTCTTCTGGAATTCAAGCCCTCCATCAGAACTTTCACTCTACAACATATCAAGCACCTTAGCATTCATCAGCTCTCCAAATGAGAACTAAATGACTCAGATTGTATTATCTAACAGCAGATGCATAAGGAAAAATGCCTGGAGAAAAAGATCACTAAGGGTTTTAATGCCTGAATTAGTTCCAGACAATACTGCAAGGGCCCAGCAAGCAAAGATAAGATATATTTACAAGAAATGCTCTGGTTTTTTTAAGAAGCCTGGCTTCATTTTCTCTTGTTATTTAAAGCAGTACACAGTTATGTATCTCTATAAGCTTCTGAAGATTTCAACACAGGGAAAGAGTCAAGAATTTTGTTCTGCAGATTGTGACTTCCATTACAAATCATACAACAGTTTAAGAAACTGTTATTCTGTGCCTTGTTTTGTCACTAATTCTAAAACTGCGATTTAGAACTAACTGCATTCCCTTCCTTTGACAAGGAAAGCTCTGTGAACTCCAGACTTATCCTGCTGTCAGCTCTGGCTCTTAACATGAATAGTGTCCTAACCCAGAAGAATCCAACACAAGATTAGGAACATGACAACACAGAATTAAGGACAGCACTTACTCATGTAAATACATATACAGTATAACACAACAAAGCAAAAAGCAAAAGCACTGAGACCACAGCAATGTAAACAAAGCCTGCCTCCAGAGTTTAATACTGAACTGCAATTTAATACTGTAGCAGGGTGAAGACAAACTGGACTGGGCACACATCTTCACGTGAGCAGGCCTGCCTAAACAAGAGAGCAGCCCACAGCTGTGGGATGGCTTACCTTCGGTGTGGTCGGCCCATCTGTGCCAGTCTGGCCGCTGTGGACAGGGAAACACAAGAAGGAGCACAGTCACTCCGCCTGCCAGCTGCATGTGGGAAGACTGATGGGCAAGCGTCTCAACAAGAGACAAGAAGACTTACTTGAGCACCGAGTCCTCCGACGAGACCGTGTCCACAGGGTAGAGGAGGACTTCGGCGCTGTCCGTGGGGCTCGTGTTCACTCTGGGAAACACATTGCGAGAGTGAAAATTCAACAGGACTGAGGCTGGACCCCTCGCAGACAGCCAGGACAGGACAGATGGAGTCCAAAGAGAAAGGTGTCATGTCAGTTTCTGTCATCGTTCCATCCTCGTTGTTTTACGCTGTATGTGACTTAACTTGTTGTTGTTGCTGCTGTTCTGTGTTTATGTTTTGATGTTTCCTAAATGTCTTGGTATCTGTTAAGAGCAGGTGGTTACAGGACCCTGTGCAGGTTAAAGGGCGGGGTGTGTATCGAGGCAAACGGGCTCCGAAGGACTAGAGACAAAAAGTGTGGCCGAGCAGGAGCAGGTCGAGGTCAAAGAGCCGGAAAGTCCTGAAGAGACAGAACAAACTTCGCGAGGGGGCAGTGAGCTCGAGATTGGAGGAACTCCTGGTACCGAGCACCGGTGCAGTGTGGGTGAAGGTTTAAATAGCGGAAGAAGAGGCGTGGTGAGATACAGTAATGAGGATCAACTAGTGAGCTGTTACAGTATCGCAGCATACATTCAAATAGTGCATGCACTGCACCTGTGCACATGACAAATAAACGGAACCGAACACTGTTCCTTTGATTGTAACATGATGTGATATATGCAGTTTGGGGCCTTTGTAAGGCTGTGCCTCAGACCACCATTATTTCTTCTCAGCTGGTCTAAATCAGCACTCATCATCAGACCTGTCCTATAAAACTAATTATTAAAAAAACTCTTTTCCCGCATTTCAAATGTATCCTAGAGCACAGCAAATGTGTCACAAAAGGCCTGAGTGGTGTTCTAACTCTAACCCTAGCTCGGGCACTTTTTTGGAAAGGCAGTTATTTCAGTGCTCTGAATATGAAAACAAATGAGCTAGTTTTGACAGTACAAAGTACAAATGTTGTGTTAATCTAATGTGAGGCTGCATGCTGTATCAAACAAACGCAGTATACCACTGCCTGTGCTGGCAAAAATAGCCACTGAATCTCTCTGACCTTTGTTGAGAGAAAAAGAAAGTTCAAAATGTCCACGAGCATTAAAAAACCAATACTGGAATTATACTTTGAGTACTTTTAGATAAGGCTCAAAAAACAATGAACATTTCAATATCGTGACTGAATATCTCAGTGGAGAGGTTTCAAGGAACTAACCTGTCAGGGTCTTGTAATAATTCCACTGCCTCCCTTAGTTGGTTGATCATTTCAATTTGAATCTCTTGATTACCTGTTGGCTTTGCCCTGCAAAAGAAAACCAGGCACTGAAGGCATTAAATTCAACTCAAGTCACCAAAACCAAAGGTTATCTTTCATTGTCAGTGGTTCCTTTCACAGATTTCGAATGCATGAATTGTAATTCATTCTTTTTTTTTTAAACAGACTGACAGCCATTCATTTCTTTCAAAGCTTGCTAATTTGGTTGACCATTTGACTTTCAAATGGCTGCCTGCTTTTAAACACCACAGGCTCCACTCATTCTGATCCTGCACGTGTTTCAGGGGGTGTATTTTGTGCATGATTAGTGCTTTGTACTGTAGGAAGTTTGGAAGTGGAACTCGGGTATTCTGAACTTTTTAATAGAAAATGGGATTTTAAACACAAAAGAGGCCCTCACATTTGTTCCATTGTCCAGCTTGTGTCTTCTTCTATTCTGAGCGGCTCATCAAACTCTGCAGCTCTACCCTGTCAGAGAGCAGAAGACATCATAGCACAGTATAACCCTGGACTGCACACGATCAGTCTTTACTCCTTTACAACCACAATTCTAAAGTCAGCTGCATCCTCTAGTGCCTTGACGCCCTGAGAAGGGCTTATAAAGAGGGCTGTCCAGCTACAGTGCATTCCCAGCTCTTCACACACACTGATGTACACTGACGTCTACAGTGTCCAAACTACAAGAGAAAAAAAGCAGGATCAAATACATTTAGGGAAATGTGGGAAGTTGCACAGAGGGCTTATCTCAAGTCAGGATTTTAATACAGTCGAGTTAAGTCAACACAAGGCTTGTTTAATGAAAGCCCTGAAGCTTCTTTAAAGAAATGGTTCTAGCAACACAGTCAGGTCAGGTTGAGACTCATTTTGTGCTGGTCTTGTTTTGAAAATCTGCAGCTGAGAATAGTGGAGTCAGCACTCTTCTTTATTGCAGAAGAAGCCATGCACTCATCTCATGTTTGTAGCTAGAGGTCACACCCAGGCAGCCTTTTCTAGTTCATGTTCAATTGTCTTACAGTTAACACTTTCATCTTAGACCACAGCTTATGTAAGTAAACAACAGACATCACATTTAGACAGCTTTAGAACCAGTTTAACACCATGATATCTAAAAATATACAGTAACCTCCAGATTTCTTCATAGCCCAGCTATATGAATAAAACTGTCAGCTAACAGAATGAGTTACAGATAGGATAATATGTCTTGCTTAAAGACAAAAAAGACACTAGCTTAAATTCAAAACATGCCATACTGAATTACTGTACACTATAGTCTTAATAGCACTGCACAAAACAAAATTGTATTTGTAATAGTTCATTTAATAAAGAATATACAAGGGTATTGTATATCACATATGTATTTAAGATATAGCTTTTGGTGTATGAATGGCCTAACCTCAACAGTTTCATCCAGATTTCACATCAAATATGAATTTATAAGTGATTTATTTATACAACAGAAAGCTTATCCTATCTTAATTCAGAAGCCACACAATGATTAACATTAGTCCACTGCATTATAGGCAATGTAAATCTTTCACTAATTCTTATTTTTTCACCCCCCTATATAGAACTCTTACAATGGTGGCAGGTCTGCAAGGAGCACTATGTGGTGAACCAGAGTGAAAGAATAGTGATGACTTGCCTTTATGTAGCTTTCGAACTGTGTACTCAAGCCAGAATCTCTGTACGCTGGCTTGTCCTGTAGCACTTCAGTGTTATTGTTTTCAATCAGTTTCACACAGTCCTGGTCAGAATCCACTATACAAAAATAGGAAGAGGAAAAAACAAAGCATTTAAAAACGAATCTGGCCTTGAACAAATACTAATCATTGTTTTCTTCAGGTGTTTAAGTGGAACACACCATATATGATAGCAAATATTTATCTTGTTTACTAAGGTGAAGTCTTCTCACAGGCCTTGGTGTTGTACAATAGTACAGTACGTAAGATCTAGAAGATTAAGCAGTTAAAGTACCGTACATGACCTTGAAATCTTTGAGAGAATATTATTCCTGGCCTAGAAAAAATGCAAAAAAAAAAAACCCCGATTCTATTCCCATTTGAGACTTCAAGGGACCTAATTTAAGAACTGAAACTGATGGTGTGGAGTGCAGTCACACAGATAATTAAATTACTGTATCAGAAAGGATAAAGGATGGAAGATGAAGACAGAATTTACAGCAGCTCCTGTGTTTGTGACCTGGCCAGTTTTGTGTGGGGTAAGAATTCACAAAACTCCTGATGTCCTGTGTCCTGAGCTCTTGTGATATTTATGCCATATAGCCTTCAGCTCAGTGTGTTACTGTAATGTAAGACTGACCTGAACTGCTTAAGACAGGAAGACAGGCTTTAGGTTAAGTCTACTTCAAGAGCATACTGTAAGTGTCTACAACAGACGACAGAGTCAGAAAATGAGCTGAGATTGTACTTCACTAATCAGACCCACTGCTGTCTTTTTTCATGATAGCTACAGTATGATTCAGTGATCATACTGATCAAGTATGCTGTTCAGAAGCAGCTGTGCAGGGCAGCAACACAGCCCCAGAGCAAGTGGGGAATTTACAGTTTAAATTCATATGATGTATACTGTATATACATGAACACACACTGTATTTGCTGGTGGTCATATTCATATTAACTATTATCACTCTCGGCAAATAGGTTGTAATGTCATAATCACTATGAGAAGCACTGAAGCTCTGTAAAGCTCTGTCAAACTGTTTTGGTTTTTACTTCATTGCTATTCATTGCTCTGCTGTATCTTTGGCACTTGTACAATATTGGTATTTACAAAACCAGCAAATACGAATGGTGACAAACAAGAAGAGGCCCAATGATTTTAAAGTCTTCCCAAATCTTAATCTGAACCTAAGCCTGTCTTTTCGCAGAAGTAAACTGAACTGTTATATCAGAGTATTAGCACTTCCACTGACTCACTATCACTGCAAAAAACCCGGACACTGTGTGCTGTGTAACTATTCTCAGCTGTCCAACAAAACATGTTCACATTTTTCTGCATTTCATAGAAGCGCAGAGCCTAATACCCAAGGACACGCTGCACAAGTACAGTACTGGCCTTCCCTGCAGGGCATGCCTTTTGTGCACCTGTCTTACGCTGAGAACCTGAGCTCAATGGAGTCGGCGTGTCACACTACAGCACGCTTGAACAAGTCCTTGCAAGCGAGAGATACTGATCTGTACCTTTCAGTGCGCTGATCTGCTCACTAGAGTCCTCTTTACTCAGGCCCTCCTCCTCCGTTATGTGAGACATCGGGACGTTCAGGCTCAGACTGTCCTCGTCTGATGGCTGAAACAAGACCAGGCTCCTTGTGTGAGTGGCTGGCCATGCCAGAGAGCGCGTTTTGCTTGACAAAATCCACATTCTAAACACATCCAAAGCAAAGAGGCACCCTAGTTCCGTAAAATGCATATCCCCCCCCACCTCTGACATTATAACTGTAAACAGTGAAACGAGCAGATTTGGACCTATCAGGCCATGACTGGAAGGCAGATGCTGTGCCAGATAGTTTGCAGGAATTCCAGAGGGGAAGAAAGTTACTGAAAGAGAGGAAGCCATCCTGCCCGCCCAGCAGGATGGACATGAGGCAATTCCATCCTTAACTGAAAACAAAAACCATAAAATCTGTCAAAACCATATCTCCAGTAACCACATTTCTGACAGATATTCGCTTCAGCTACTGAACAACGATCAAAGAAGTGTATGTGTAGTACTAAACTCAATCCAAGTTCTCTGCGCTCTCTTATAGCTCAATAATAAACAGGACTTTCCCCTCCTGTCCTCTCCTCGACAGAGGGCAATGAGAATAGCAAACTCTAAGCTCTGTCTGGAGCAGTCAAGCGTACAGGACACGAGCCTCTCTGTCGAAGATAATTTGATGATACCCAACATCTATAAATAATAAAACCTCAAATGGTATGTTACAGGAAACAGATGAAATGATCGCCAAAAATTGATGAAAATCACTTACTGACAAAAACAGGGTCTCTATAAACTTGACGGGGGTTGGTTAATCGTAAGGGCAGGTGACAAAAATTCAACATTTTGCCATGGAATTAACATGCAGGTTCCTCGCAGCACTTTCACCACGTATCGATTACTTACAGAGTTGCTTTACTACAAAAAGACTCTGAAGAGGGACGAAACCCAGCAGAGCTGCTTGGCTTTTACTTCAAAGCAAAGGTTTTTCATTTTACAGTCAAACAACCACGTTACGAATCAGTTAATTCCCTTATGCCTACTCAGTTATTTCAAGGCTGACCGGTTAAAACACTCAGCTGCAGCGAGCTTCATAAATCTGAATGCCCGCTGAGTCTGGAGATCTACCCTACATCCCTTTGATCTGCAGAAATGATGAACAATAGTGTCTGGAGAAAGCACAAGGAAAGGTGGGATACGCAGGTGCTTGCTCATATACTGTACTGTATACCCACAAATCTTCACAGAACAGAAGCTTAGGTGACCTCATTCTGTTGGTGAGCCGCAAAGTCATTAAATATACCAGAATAAAGAAAAGCTCACTTCCAGGCCATCCTATGTGAATAATATCCTACCCTTCCCATCTTTGATAAGAATGGCTGGTTTTGTTATTCTTTCAGACATTCTGTTAGTGTTATACAGTTTAATAGTCTATCACAAAGCAAGCAAAAGACACCCTTTTATTGATGTGAAAGTTTAACCACCTTAATGAAGCATGGAACTGATCCTGTGAGACTCTAGCTACAGTAGCACTAGAAGCCCCCAGGAAGGGATCAATCATCTCTCATTCCCTCCCTCCCTGTGTCCGCTCTGGGAAACCTGTACCCTGATGCTGCACCCGATAAACCAAAACAGAAGCTATTTTATCTGCTCTGAATATGCAGAACCAGCCACATTATATAGACCACAGAAGAAAAAAACAGTAAATATTAGCGTTGATAACCAGCTGTGTTTCGTTAGCTGAACATATGTAGTAACTGCACAATTTAAATCTGTGTAGTATGAAAAGCAGCTGTGTCACCATTGTTATTTTTAGAGCTTAGAAACTTTAATTGCAAAATGTGGCGAAAACCAATGGGTTTCTATAAGTTAATTTCCTCACATATAGCACAACATACCAGTAGTCATCAACTACATCCTAATATTTATTCTACTGTTTATTCAGACTACACTAACTACAGCAATACACCACATATTTACATAAAAACTGTCATGGTTAATATGCAGAACACATACGCTGACCCAGAAGACATTCTGAAAGGCCTACCTCTGTGGCGGACAGGCGCTTATCTCCATTATCACTTCCAACTCCGGAATCGGTGTCCTGTTTCTTATTCTGATCAATATCTTCAATGCTAGGGGGACGAGAAGTGAGAAGTGGAAGACGTACACATCACGTCAGGCAGTGAACTACAGAAATCCAGGAAGGAGAGAGGCAAAGGCTGGGCAAGGAGCTGCTAATCGCAATGCAAGAGCAGAACTGAATATCGCTCCAATCACAAAATTAGAACCCTCATAATAGTCTTCTGCCTCGTGTGCTCACTTCAAAGAGTCGAGCGCCTGTGCTGGGTCTCCAGAGAGGTGAGCCGTAATACCCTCTGGCACGAAATCTGCTTTTTGAATTAAAAATTAAAAGTGGATAAAATAACTGACAGAAAACTGTACTGAGGGATGGCTGCAGCGAAAAGCTGTTCCTTAAAGAGGGGTTCCAACAAAACCTTCCTTCAGACCTTGCTTACAACAATGTATGGAGGAAAGGCCATGAGAAACAGTCTGTTCCTAAGCCGGGGTCAGATTGCATCAGGGGCTACTGGTCTATACAGCTGTGGAGCCCAACTACGGTCCTCAATGCCCGCTGTCCAGAGGGTATTATAGGCCTCTTTAAACCTCTAGCTTCTTAAGAACAGGCTTCGGCTTGTCCAATTAAAAAGTAATGAGTTTAGTTAGGTAATGATGACTCAGGCGGAAAAAAAACTGGAAACAGTCAGGCCCTTCAGGAGCAGAGTTGTGCCCTCCTGCTATACAGGGTGTCAGAATGTAGCTGTAATAATAATAATTTCTTACACTTTACAGGTCATGGGGATCCCCTCCACCACCACCAGTGTGCAGCCCCACCTGGATGATGCACCAGTACACTCCCCACACACCAGCTCTCAGTGGGGAGGAGAGCAGAGTGATGAAGCCAGTTCAGAGATGGGGATTGTGCCCAGAGCAGGGCTTCCCCATCCTGTCGCTGCTGAGGCCTCCAGACCTCATTTCAGCTGAGCTTAATTACGTAATTGAAGCCTTAATTGAACCAACAAGCTGTCTGACGGGAACATTAACAAGTTTTTCCATTTTCCATTCAGCCTTTTTCTAACCACTTCATCCAATTTAGGGTTTTACCAATTTTAGTTCCACTTAGAAGTTTCGAATATTATGTTATGCATGAAATGCGATAGTGAAAAGGCAGCATGTTTTTCCCCAGCATGTTATAGAGCTGAAAACAGTCCTATTGTTGAGTAAATTAAGGGTCCATTGTGTGTGCTCCTCCAGCAACTGGGATCCCTGGCCCAGGTGACACCCAGATTCTGTCACAAGAAATAGGTCTCAAGTAAACCATTCAAGACAAATCATCCCAGTCAAAAAAGACTAGAGCAGCTGTACCAACTTAAAATAAAGATTATGACAATTTGAGACGGAGCCAATTTTAAGACCACAAAGACGGCTAATACGTTATCACTCCTGCATAAAGATGACAACACATCAGCTTCATTTAAATGAAATATTCAAAAACAACAACAGATACATATAAAGTAGCATGGGAAACTGTGGAAGAGCATCACTTAAGGGTTTAAAAATAGCTGTTGCACTCTTGTGTGCTCTAGATCCACTGACTGACTTTACAGTCTAGATCATTTAAAACATCAGACAAATAAAAACGCACTTATGTCTACTGTTGGAAAACAGTTTATTTTGGGACACTCCCATGATGTAGAGTTTAAATCCTCAAAGGAAAAAAGATAAACCTTTGGAATTTAGTGGCTTTCAGACCCATGCAGTAGGCATATGTAAGAAATACTAAAGCCAGGCAATGTTACTGCACTTCCTCACTGCAGCACCAGTTTAGTTGGTAATAAGAAAAAAAAACTAAAAGCAAGAGAAAGAAATCTTACATGCTTAGCAGGAGACATTCTAAAATATGCACGGTCTTATAATGGCAGTGTTCATCATAAAACCGCTTACAACCTTGCTACACAGTTCTCTAGCTGTATGGCAGCTCACTGTGAGCTGAACTGAGCACACAGGAAACAGTATTCTGTGTGTGAGACTGCCCAGAGTCGGGAAAAGGCTGCAGCCTAGAAATTGACAGGTGCAATCCAAACACACTTGGTGATGGTGTTCCGAAACTATATACAGTACATATACATTTCTTGCAAAATAATTTGGACTACCAGAATAAAACTCTCCTTCTCAGCAATCTATGCATCTTTCCTTCTAAAAATATTGGAGCTAAACTAGGATGTTAACAATTTAATGAAGAACATCAGCCTTTCTTCACCAGAAACAGGGGTTACATTCCTATAACCCAGAGAAAAGGCAAAAGCGTGACATATAAATACTATGGAATATGGAAAACAGGGCTAAATTGCCACAATCTGTGCTACACACATCACTGGTTAACATAACCATTTGCAGATAAGCAATCTGCACTAGCAGATTACATACTATATATTTAATATATTAACTATACAAACACAATATTACGAATATAACATCATGAATTATAATTTAAGATATAAAAGTAATAAAATATGTTGGAATTCAATTATTCCAGCACAAATAATAAATAGCAAAAGAAGTGAATATAGTAAAGGCAGCACTGAAATCACAAATGCACACTGAAAAACAGTCCGCTGCACGCCTAGCTGGATGGAGAAATGCATGGTGCACCAGGCAAGATGACAGCGCTGAATCACGAGGAGGCATGCACTTTTTAAAAGCTCCTGAGGGCACAACTGTGCACAAAAAAGGGTTTCACGCACTTGGGAAGACCGGCACCCAGTATGAGCAAGTTCTGAGGTTAGCACACCTGCAGTTAGCAAAGAAGGGCTTATAGACCTTAGGTCTTCAGAAACTGGTGAGTTATAACAGTTCAGGTTCTCCTCCATTTCTGGCTGTGTTGTACACTTGCAAAATTCCCTCGTCAGTAATGATTTGCAAAATGTAAATAGACGCCAGGTGCCGTTGTTGAGCAGGCTATGGGGAGTACAACAATTCGACTGCACACCGATGCAAGGGCAAGTCATTCCAGATTTCACCCAAATCAAACTAATAGTGTTGTTACCTACAATGGCTTTGTGTTGTGTGTTTGTGTTATTATATATAACAATATTTGTTTTGTAGTTTGTCTGCCTTGTTTATCACTCTGCTATCTCACTGTGTCTGGGAACACAGATATCTATGCTGCCACTTCCCAATATTTTACTTTTAAACTCTGCTTGCAAGAACAAGCTGGTCTCAGGAGCTGATCTTCCATTTTTTCCACATTGTAATTTGTTGGCACTGCCTAGCCTTTAATAACTTTTGTAACAGTATTTTGTGTAGAGTGGCAGTCTCAGTACTCATTTTCCTTTGCTTCGCTATGCCTAGCTGAAGACAAATAAAAAGCATCTTGGATTTAATTTAATTTAAATGACAAAACATGTTTTTTTCTGAAAAAGTTGCAGGGAGCAATCCTGCAAAAAAACGAACTTTAAAGTATCTGAAGAGTCTGCAGTAACCAACCAGAGAGGTACAGTACATTCAGAGAGGGCCACGATTCCAGCACCAGCGCAGCAGAAGCTTGGCGGCTCGAAGTTTGAAATCTTCGGGGTATCCACTCACCTGCCAGCGGCCGGCTGAGACAGACTGAGCCTCTCCATCGCGGGCAGGTACAGCGAATCTGAGGTCTTCTCCATCCTGCAGGCCTGGATGGTCAGGTATTTGAATATATGCACCTTCCCTTTGATGCAGATCTACGAAACATCAGATACCGGATGTGTCTGACAGCTGAGCTCAGGCCCTTAAAAGAGGCCTACAGTTCTTTTCTCTGGGACGATGGGACTGTGTTAGAATTGCACATGTTCACTTATTTTGTCTGAAGCCTCCACACTGGTAGTGTTGGGCTCTGTATTCTACTGCTCTTTGAGTTTGAGAGCTGATGTGCTGTGGCCATCAAGTCTCTGTCTTACACAGTACAGTTTTCTAATGTGTTACAGTTTGAAATACTCTGTTCCATAGTTTTGAGCATATTGTATCCTTTATAAAATTGAATACTGTACATTTGTGCTGGTAGGTTGTGATCTTCGCAAGACTTACGTGATTGGTTTATCATGATTTACTATGGTTTGCATCATATTTTCAGCCTCTCTGTGATTTTACACTATACCACAGTAGATTTAATTATTAATCACCATACTATTTTTGCACTGTTCCCCGAATTACCTTGCACTGTTTTTGTCCTGTTATATTTTCTCCGTTTGTGGATTTTGCACAGATTTGATTGTTATTGTTATTGTGTTAGTCTATCGTCTTATCTTCTGTCCTATTTATATACTGCACCTGAGTGACTAATGAGAAACACTTTTCATTATACTATGCACCTGTGTAAGTATAATGACAATAAAGTTTAATTGAATTGAATCCATTCCATGGACTGCGGTACTATTCTGCTTCAATTTATTGGCCAAAACGTTGTGTCTCTTTTCTGTTCCTTTCGGAATGAAATAAACCTTTACCTGGTCCTGTGCAGCCTACACATACTGACGCAGCTCCCTACTTGAACTAATTCAATTTATGTCTATATCCCAGCACAATACCAGCAAAAAAATATATAAAATAAAAATATAAAATATTTTAGTTAAAAATAATTTAGTTCATACACTATCCCTGGGTCTCCAGTTTGTTTCAATGTGCTGTCGCATGCTATCCCATAACACAGTGTTTCTCTTCCACCCCATGACACACCTCCACCACTGTCAGACTCTGCCCAACGGCACGTTATTATTCATACTGCAGATAAAACTCATTTCAGAGTTTGCCTTAAAGTGCGCAGTTGCTTTTTCCAGGCAGGATCCAGCGACAGTGGAACTGGGAACTCTTGCTCAGTCGTTCTCTAATCAGGCCTCCATTTTTATTTTTTGTGTCCATAAATCTTTGAACACTTTACAGTAACTATCACCACGCGTGACTCCCACAATGTGCCGCACTATTCCACCGACCTGATGTACAGTCAATATTGGTTTTCTGTTCTCATACGTGACTTCGGCACGCATCTCCAGCACACCTGGTGCCTGTCTGAAGAGGCCCCTGGCTTACCTGTGCAGGTGGGTTCTGCAAGGGATTGTTCTCCAGCTGGAGAGTCTGCAGCTGCACCATCTTCCTGTAGCAGATGGGGATCACGGACACTTTGTTGCAGGAGAAGTCAAACTTCACCAAGGGCAGCTCCACAAGATCTGAAACAAAAGGTGTTTGCTTGAAAATGTATTCTGGCCGTACACACAGATTTCTAAAGTGATCAAATATTTAACTAAGTTGGAAAGATGCTTATTTGCAAGACGATATTATTATGCTAATATCGTTTTCACAATTTACTGTATTTTTTTTTCCTCTTTTTGTTTGGTACTGAATGATACTCACACAGGAAAACGCGTTTAACTTTTCATCCACAAAACAACTCAAAACAGCCACCATTCTGTACGACTCCTTACTTAAGACACACCACGTACAGCAGGATTATTTTGCATATTGAGTCTCGTAAATGGCATACCTCATCATCAGGAGGTTAGATTATAAAGAACATTTCAAAAGCTGCAGGGTGAAGATGGCATTTCTATTCGCAGGTCATAACTGAATATGTAAAAGTATTCTAATTTAATAAATATCTTGTGACACCTGGACCTTCACCCTTACCAAACTGTAAAATGTCAATGAAGTTTTCACACACATTACACCTCATGACAAAAACAACACAAACACAAAACTGCAAAAGGACTTAAAAATACTCAAACAAAAAAGAGGCTGTTCCGGGTAGTGTCCCCATGATGGCCATTCTCATTCTGTATAAATCTCTCAGTCTCTACAGCACTGGGTACGTCTAGACTGTAGATAGAATCAAAAAGCTGACTTGAGTGAGAATCGGTCCGGTCAGGTTTATTAACCAAATTCTGACAATGACACTGCACAGCATGGTGTCTGTGTGTAGAACTGACTTTCCATTTCACACACAGCACCGGGCTGGACCTACAGGACAAGCCCAGCCACTCAGCGCCGTGTGTTACAGAAACTAAGCAGAGTGTTTCCTGTAACACAGCCATTCCAGGCACCTCTCCGTCCAGACCTGCTTTCACAGTCTGATCAGGTAACCAAGGAGACAGAACTGAAAAAGACCAAGTAAACTAGATTTGTCCATCTTAGGACCCCATACAAGCTAATCAAAAGGAAAGGAGAATGACTCATCTTACCTAACAGTGCCTACATGTGTCTTCTCCTAACACAAGGTTATTGGCAATAGTTTCAAAGTTGGATCTTTTCCAGTTTAGGGACACTACAACTCAATTTTAGTTAAAAGTATTATTTAAAACAGCAGTTATGAATGCAGCAATATAGACATGTCTTTCACAAAGTTTAAAGGCATCACAGTATTAAAGGTATTTACAGTATTAAAGGTAATACTGTAGATACTTTTTAATAATCAGATATTTTTGTAATTGCACAAAAACCTGAACCACAGCTTCATTATTCCTTATTGTGTAAGAGCCAAGACCATACAGCAGATGAATCTTGTCACTTTCTCTTTAGACGGAGCTCTGTGATGCAGAGCTGCCAAATTTCAGTGCTTTGGCTTTAAAGTTAAAAATAAACACATAAAAATTAAAAACGTTAACTTCACAGACTGCAACGGCAGCTCTGTGTGGGAGTTCAGGAGATGGAGGAAGATGAAAGTTGTTCCAAAAGTGAAACACTTCAGGACACACTGAAATCAGGATTGTTTTAAAAACATGATTTCTTTAATCAACAGCATCCGCTCTTGGGATTCTGTCAAATACCCGTCATAAAAGGACAATTTTAATCAAATGATTTAGTGTATAAGCCATGATGAGGGAGTCTGTGCAGGCAGGTGATTGCAGCAGGATATCTAGGGAGAGGCTGATGAGTGTGACATGCTAGCAGGAGACTCAAATCTTGAAGGGCATTAAAAAAACACTTAAGAGCATATTTGACAGATTTTTTTATCTAAATAAAATTTTAAATACCCAAGTGATATTAAGCTTAAAAGATACAATTTTCAGAAAGCAACAATTAAGATGCCCCCTTAGGGCCGTCTTCTTAATTTCATTTTTTAAAAGACTTCCCTTTGCAAACACACTTTCTAGGTCAGCTCTATGAATAACGTTTTCTAATTATATCGAATTAATTTCACCGAAGTGAAGCTATCTGAGACGAGAGACAGAAGAGCAGTGGCATGTTGGATCGGACTGGAGATGTACAGTATGTGTGGTCTATGACCCAGAACAGGGCCAGACTCCTACTGTATAACTCTCCAAAGCCACACAAGGAGAAATGCAGGCTGGTCCAGAAGTGTCTCAGGAGAGTGGAGAGCTTTCCACTGCCCCGAAACCCTTGGCTAATAAAAACCCTATAAACTAACCCAGACCCTGCCACCTGACCAGAGGTACATTACAAACCTCAGGAGACTTGTGAGCCGCTGCCTAACTACTGTAAGCTACTGTAAGAGTTAAAGGTGAACTGCAAACGGTATTTTTGTATTTCAGGATTAGAAAGAATCAGCATTGCTGAGTGCATCTGAAACCACAGTGGAAGTAAAATGTACACCATAACGTGTTAAACCTTCAACTGACATCACAAAACAGACAGAATGACCAGGTGTGTGCAGCACCATTTTCTTCGATACAGATCGAGGCAGCAAAAAACGTCTGGTGAGTGAAGCGGTCTTACATTACATTTAAACAAGCAGGCTTGTTAAGGCTTGTTATCTCTTTTAATCCAGTAGAAATATTGCCCTCGACTCCGAGACGGTTTTGCCAACAAATTCTACTTACTTGTTAACTCTGCATGCAGATCACGTTGGAACATTTCTGCAGTGAACTCTCTGCTGCACAACCTGTACTTATTTGCTCATACATCTTCTGACATTACTCATTACAGTGACTAGTGAACAGGAAGGGCCGCATCACGTCGTAATTCACGCAAACTCTCTCTCTCCTGCCTGTGGCAAGACAGGGGATTGTGACAACATGGTGACCATACAGTACTTTCACAAAGTTCAGGCTTTGGTGCTTAATTTCAGAATTTGTCAAATGTTGTGATACCATCACAATGCATTTATTTTGTTACCGAGATTTAATAACCAGTCTGAGAAACTGACACTGCAGTTCCCCTTAAAAACAGGATTCCCTGCTCATTTCTATCCTGGCATCCCAGAAGTGAAAGTCAACACATTCGCTGTCCCCATCGTACACACCAGCTGAACATCATCCAGCTTTCCCCAACCTCCAACACCAGCAAGCTGTGGAGTTTCCTCATGATCCCCCTGGTTGATTGTCAAATTTAAAACAAAATCAAAGGTAAGAGTATGTATTCTGAAAGTATTTAAGCCACATGAACACCACGAACAAGAAAATCACAGACCACACAACTCTAGACCTCTATCACAAAGCTGCACTCCTGTATTAAAACTTTCTGAACACTTCCTGATAACAAACCTTGTTTTTTTTAGATTACCACTACAGAAAATAATAACTGCAGTAGTAGTACAAACTGCTGCTTCTTGTAACCATATGGTTTTGACAAATGAAAGTCTATTAATCTCCTAAAGCTCTGGAACGCCAACAAAAAATACATAAATTCCCAGAGAGGATCAAGGAAATAGTTGGAATGAAGGAAAAAAACACATCCATGACCAGAGGTGACAGTGTCTACGTTTTTGGGTCTTGCTAATATCACTACAGACCTCCACGGGCTCACCCTGTGTGTTCTACAGCAATTTGACATTTTAAAACACTGCCAAACACCGTAAAAGTCATAGTGAGCGGGGAAGGCACAAGCTTTATCAACCAGAGAGGTTAAAGGGAGGTGAAAACGAAGGAAAGAAATACTACATTTCTTTTAAAACTGCTAGGAAATCAAGTTCCGGACTAAACCTCTTCCTGCGTGCAAAGAAGAGATGGTGAAAACTACATTCGGCTTATGTGACCATATCAAAACAGACGTGTGCGTTTTCCTTCGCTCGGCACCTTCAGCCTTACCGCGCCATGGCTAGAGCTCGGTTTGAGCTGGAGGACCGCCGGTGCGTCCGAAGCAAGAGGGGGTCTCCTGCGCTGTGCTACAGTAGCGCTCTCGCACTGTTCAGATCTGCAAGGGAGCCGTTTTAAGGTCCCTGTCATGGATTTCTCGGGTTTCCTGTACAAATAATCAAGCACTTGGGGGTGATACATATTTGCGCTCGCAAACGTGTGTTCTTTGCGCTAATAAATGCTGCGACGTTGCAGGGACGGGAGCAGAAAAATGAAAAATGAAGTGGCTTGACCATCCACTAGATGTATTGAGACGAAGGGGGACCACGCAGGAGTGGGCAGAGGCCGGAAGGAGGCGGCAGAGGAGAAGGAGCAGGCGAAGCGGTCAGAGGACAAGCTTACCCTCCGGCAGCAGGCTGAGGTAGTTCCTCCTGACGTTGAGCTCTCGCAGGGATCTGAGTCTCCCGATCTGCCGCGGCAGGGATGTGATCTCATTGCAGCTGACGTCCTGTCGTAACCACGGGAGAGAAGGTCAACAGGTTGCCTCTTGAATTCACACGATACGCGCTGCTACCCGGGGTTGCCCGGTCTGGGCTTTCTGTGGAGGAGCTCCAAAGGTACGCTTACAGTACCCGGCGCCAGGAGGTGGGAATGGCAAAGAATATTCCAATAATATGATGAAGGGCAAATGTATTTATTTATTTCCAAAAGGGCCATTAAGTGTTAAGACAACAAGCGGCTCTTCAGCCTGGGCTTCTGTTACTGTGACCTCCACATACACTGGGGAACCACGCCAGCCTATCACTGATCAATAGCATTCCACTGAAGCCATTGATAACGCCTTCCGTTATACAGTACAATGCAGTTACTATTTACACTGATGTACTGTAAGTTGGAGCTATTCCTATGTTAGTACTAATTATATACTGTAGGTTACAGTCATCATACTATATTATACTTATATATACTAATCATTATAATAAGTATACCTGGATATATTAATCACACCTCTGCAGAGCACTCACACACACTGGGGACTCTCTATAAGAGATCATCTTTTGTTCAGGGCCCGGATGATTCAGTGCACGTTCTGTGATCCTATTTCTTTCTACATTTCTACCAAGGTAGACAGACCTCTGGAGGTCCCTCCATATAAAAAAAAAGACAGAGCAGACTGAGATTTGTAACACATAAGCACAATTGTCTTGTTTTAAAAAAAACCCACAGTCTTTTCAAATTGGACAGCAACCAAGGGTTGAGCGAAAATAAATACGTTTCCGTCTGCTGTATTTCCTCCACGCATGATTTGTTTTTCTCTAGGGCGAACAGGGGAAAGTTAATAGAGTCTGCAGCGGGATTTTTCTTGGAATAGCAAAGTTTTCATTAGTTCTGATATGTGCACTTAAGTCCATCATGGGAGATCTTTTGCACACAAGGTGAACATTTTAAGGCTTCTCTGAAAAACAAAAGGACAGGACAAAAACGTAACGCTGACATTGGAAGCTGCTACTATCCCTGCTGTTTCCTCTCGGGCGGGCTGTGGTGTGGCCGTGTGAGGTAGAGCTCTGGAGACCAAGTGCACTTAGGAACTTAGGAAAACCTCCCTGCTGAAATCCAGCATAATCAGGCTGTTTTTCTTTGGCTAAACTGGGAAGAACGGTACTAAATATTAACAGCAAAAACACAGAATTGCTAAGAAATGCAGTGCCTGCAAAATTCAAATGTGGGTACAGTCCTACCGTTACAAAAGAATACAATGCGCTAGCAAGAAAGTGCAACATTAGAAAAGGTCCTGTAATTTTAAATCAGAAAATGAAAATTTACATGCATAGCGGAATTAGATACTGAGGCAGAGAATTTCCTTATTTTACAAACTCTCACTAAGCTCAGAAAAGGTATAAGTCAAATAATTAAACAGCAGCACGAGATCCATATTTACACAGCTGCAAAGCAAGCTCAGTAGAAAGTGCACAGTAATGTATTTCCACTCTGTGCTGAATTAGGACCACACTTAATCTTTGTATGCATAATACTAGTAATATTGTTTTCTTTCCAAAGAACATTAAAAATGGAGACACTCCCGCCCAATTAGCACCACATCCAACTATTCCTATTTCCTTTTTCTGAGGAAATTACTCAAGTATTGGTTACATTCACTCTGCCCTGTGGTGAAATCATACAGTTACCTAAGGGCTGCTGAAGCCCTTTATCTTGAAACCCAGGGCCGAATCTGAGTGTGCAAGTTAGCTGGAAATCAAGAAAAGCCTGACGGCAAGAAAACAAATACAAACCAGCTCCATTAAATTCTTGAGTTGGCCGATGTCCTCCGGCAGGGACCCCAGCTTGTTGTTGCTTGCTATTAGAACGCGGAGAGGAAGACCGCACAGGCACACAGGCAGCGCAGAGAGCTGATTCCGACTGGAAAACAGAGAGACACGATAAACACTTCGGAGTCACTCTGCTGGACGGAAAGAAAGGGTGGAAATAATGCTGTAAGAGCAGGTACAAATTAAGAACTGGGATTATTTTTCACCAATGTGAGGGGATAGTCCATAATAGTTGCAAGTTAGTTAAGGAAGGAATTACAATTTAAAATTAAGGAGGAAAATTAAAGTAATTATAAAAAGTCACAGTGATACAGTACAGTATTTATTATGGAAAGTAATAGCTTGTATTTCAGTAATTTCCCCCAGCTTCATACTTCTAAAAGACTAATCCCTTACATAAATCGCAACCGGTAACTTTACAAGATTACTTTTAAAAGTAACTTTCTGCAACTCTGTTCTTTTTTATTTCTCATGCTGTTTTCCAAATCTGTGCCTCGTGTGCATGGAGGAAATACACACGTGGCACACAAACATCACAGTAAAGATATCTGACATCAGTTCCTCCTCCCCTGTGCTGCAATTTAATTAATTAGAAAGGTAGATATTGAAAGCAAGCAGAGGAATAAGGTGACACTTCAGGAGAGAATAACATGGAAACCACAAGATATGCAATACAAAATCCATCAGACATCAGGAGATACTGTCACGATCGCAACCCCTCCTCTTAAGGGCGCTCCAGCCCTTCCTTGTTAGTTTCATCTCCCGCACCTGTTCCCTGTTCCAGCCCCTTTTCAGTTCCCCCTTAAAAGCCAGCCGCAGACGCTAATCCGGGCTCTGCATTGGTTCCCGCATCATGCGAGCCCGGGACCTGGATGCGCCTGGCTCCGTTATGGTTTCAGCTTCTGTTCTTGTTCTCGTGCCCCCTGCCGGTCCAGACCCGGTTCTGGATTTTAATCTTCGTTCTGGGATGGATCGCCTGGCCTTAGACGTTTTGCACCGTTTTGGATTTCCCTCTTGACTCGTCCCTGGATCGTTTGCCTCGGCCACACCCCCCGCCCACCAGCACTCCATGGACACGCCCCCCCGTTCTCATCCCCGCTTCCTGCATGCCTTTTTCTCACTCTACCTCGGATTGTGTCGTCTGCATAGGGTCCGGAAAGAACTCTCCCTGACAGATACATGATATTCAACTCCTTTAGACAGATATTTTTTAAACTTTTGCCAATACATAATCTTTTTCAAGATAATAAGGGGGAAGAAAAAGAAGGAGGGGTTTAATTTTCCTTTGCAACATTATCTAAAAGACTCACAGACCAACTTTTTTGTTTTTGCCACTTTCGGTCATGACACAGCTAATGCTGTAGGACCAAAAACACATACAAAAAGAAAAACCACAGCAGTCTACAGGATATAAATAGCTTTGACCTCATAAAAACAGGATTTCAAGAACAACCAAGGCTGCCCGCAGCAGCTTAACTCAGGCTGAAAATGGGAAAAATTCATCCTCAAAAATGGTCCCGATGAGCCGGCATCGTACCACCCGAAAGCATGTGAGAGATAAGGTTAAAGTACAAACTCATAAAAAACCCGATGTGCATCTATCTCTTCTGAAGGGGCATTCCGAGCTGTAGTATGTGGGCAGACATGGTCATATTTACAATAATTCGATTCTTATGTAATGCAGCCAGTCTAAGAATAGAGACAACCTGGTGAAAAACTCTTTGACATCAGCTTTAAAACCCACTATTTAAAAATAGTGCAAATAAAAAAAATGTTTTTGGCCAAGTAGGAGACGCAGAAGAAGTAGATGGAAAATTGTAACATTTTTTATTTGACAATAAATTGGACTGGCCAGTATCGTGAAAAATAAAGGCTTTATTCACTTAGTTCTGAAATATGCCTAAGAAGGAGAGCCAGCAGCATAACAGTAAGTACATGCAGCTATTTATATTTAAGAAAGTAAGACGCCAGAACGTCTATATCTTGTATTGAGGCCATTACACAAACATTTTAATGCATTTCAGGTGAATTCCATTATTAGTGCTTCTGACCTGAATAGATTCTTCATGAATGCTCCCAGAAAAGAGTGACTGCAATTTGTTTAAATGCTGGGAACAAAAAATGGTCAATGAGAGTTGTAAAGTTTGGACTCGTTTTTTTGTGTGTAATCAAAACTTGTCAAATTTGTCAAAAACCTCCAATCTGAAAGGAAATTATACTAATGCCAAAAGCTAAGCTTATGTCTACTACATATACATTATACTGTAACTACAGAGGGGTCTTGTGTACAATGACACCTATCAAAGCAACAGTTATAATGTAAATAGGATATTCCAGTTTACTGCAAATTCAGACTGAAACAAGACTTTTTTGAAAAATAAAATTGAGTCATTTTCTTCCTCATCAGGCTCAAAAATGTAAACACATGAACTGTTAGAAACAGATGAGAACAGCTGAAACTATTGCAACTTAAGATAAACAGCATATTCACCGCCTTTTGCTTTTATTTAAATTCTCGTTTTAGTCCTCTATCACTTGCTTTCTGCGTTCTCTGGCGAATGTTTTGCATTACAAATGACTCTTTGCTTCGCCAGGTTGATGATGTTGTAATGCAAGGGCTACAAACATGTTTTGTTACTCCTTGTAAAAGGACGTTTCCACTGTCCAGGAAAAGGAAATAAAAAAGTACTAAAATAAAGTTCAAAGTTCACGTCTGTACTTGTGAACCAGTGCAGGAAAAGCCAAGCACATTCTCTCACTGCATGCAGCACAACAACATGTAACCAAGATAAAGCAGTTCTGTGTAAATACACACCATAAACTAAATATCGCAGTTTTAGGAATATGCATTAGTGACCTTAATGTTTCGTGATCCAGGTTCATTTAGATATTTTTTAAGTGTTACCCGGCAAGTCTTCAGTGGAACTTGAAAACTAATTGAAAACTTCCTTGACCAAGGACAGACCAAAGCCCAAGAAAGGAATGGTAGGAGTACCACAGCTGAGAACTACTGTGCTTAGCAGTTTACTTCCAACATTTTCAAAGACTTTAGCACCATAAAAGGGAACCAAGCCCTTCACTTTCAAATCCTACAAGCTCAGAGACATCTTTTTCTGAGTACTGCTGCACAAAATGGCACAGGGCTGTTTCTGTCCCAATGTTGTCGGGGTCAATCTGCCCATAAAATGTCATTTGCTTAGTGATGGATCCTGCTGACAGACTATTCTGTATTTCAACTTGGAACAAAATGCTAAAATCTTTGGAATCTGGCCTTTCCACAATCTACTGCCAGAAAGATAACAAGGCCGTCTCACATTTCTTTACCAAAGAAGCTATGATTTCTACTGGCCACTTGAGCAATAATACCCCCCTTATTTCTCAGATAACCATGAAGAAGGAAGCTTTAACAGGTGTAGGAATTACAGGTAGCAATGGAGGTAAAAGAAAGAATGAAATACACATCAGCTACAGACAGAGATGTCCTTATACCCCAGACACCTCACAAACAATGCGATAAAAGATTCTCTGTTAAACAGAACTATGGAACCAGAATTTTATCCATCCATCCATTTTCTAACTGCCTTTTCCAGTTCAGGGTCGTGGAGGAGCTGTGGCTTATCCCAGCAAGCAACGGGCACAAGGCAGGCTACACCCTGGACGGAGTCATAAATAGCTTTTCTTCACAGCTTTTTTAACCTCAAATTGTGTTAATCAAGACAGACATTATTTTTTTCCCTCCTGGAAAAAAAAAACATTTTCTATTAAAACAAAGGTCATTATTATTCATCTCTGTCATAAATGACATCTTACATTGTGTCTTATATCTTATATTGTGTGGTAATTTTATAATGGAAGTACCCTATATTAAGACACAGCTGCCGCAGTTAAACGTCCTCACAAGAGATCACACAGCTCACTGTACTTTCCGAGATTAGTTTTGATTTTTTCACTTTCCTTGGGCAGGCTGAAAGACAAGAGAGGCCGACTGCACAGTAGACTGGTGCTAGGAACTTCTCTGGCAGGCTGAGCAGAATCAGTAAAGTGGTACAAGATTAAATGGACCTTTCATTACTCTACTGGAAGCTCCTCAGAGTTCCTGTAATGATGTCATGGGGTCTCCCAGCTCACAGATCCATCCCAGAGTTCTGTGCTCAGTAAACAGCAGACTGACGGAGTGTGTGATGTCCAAATAAGATCGGTGCTTGTTTTTTTATGAAGAATGGAACTGTCAACAGAATAACTGGTAACCAGACGTAAGTCAATTTAAATTCAAGATCAAACACAATGATAAAGAGAAAAAAAACTGTAATCCAGCGAAGACATACTGGAGCATATCCTTGAGCCAAAACCAATTCTTGCGTCTTCTGGCAAAATTGCTGCATTTCTGAAAGGCACTTTCATGGTCTTGACCAGAAAGCTTTTCCCCAGGCATAAACTTCAGGATCCTAGGTGTCAGGAGATCCTTTCATTTTGACAAAACCCACAATGTGAAACCATCAGGAGGGACTGGGAAGCTTGTCAAGACTGATCCACTGTATGAGGCCAAAGTTCAGATCGAGAAAGGGAATGTCCTAGAGTGGCCCATTCAAAGTCCTGACTTCTTGACTCTTAATGAGAATCTGTCGAAAGACTCAAAAATCCTCAAATGACCCCCCAGGCCACTGAAGCGAGCCTGAGCCTGAGAATCTACTCAAAAGAGAGAATGGGCTGGAGAAATAGCTACCAAGCTAGTGTGAAACGTTCACACGGACCAACGGAAAAAGACTTGCAGCTGCAAGTGCAAGTGCTTCTTCCACCACAAATCAAGTTTATGGGTCTGAATACGTATGCAACCAGCACATTCCAGTTTTTTTCTATTTAGTTTTTGCTTATATCTACTGTAACATGGCTTAGGTTTGAGAATTCAGATTCTGAGTAAAATATTAAGTTACAAAAGCTAAAATGCATCATCTTATAATGTCATAAAAGCATATACTATACAAAGGGTCTGAATACCTTTTGCAAGGCGGTGACTATACAGCCAAGGTAGGCTTGTATCAGTCAAGTATTTCTTCTTGTAGTGTCATCAAACTTAATAGTGTTAACACCAGTGAGTGGGTAGGGTAGAGAAACTAAACACTTTAAATCTTCTGTGACTACACAATATTCAACGTCACCTGTCAGGCATAAAGAGTTAATTGCACATCAGCCAGAATTCCCGTTTAGAAACCTGCAGCTACCTGGACCTTCAGCCAATACTGGTTTTCCCTTTCTGGAAACTACTAAAGAAATCCCCCTACTGGAGCTCTGGGATACTGATTTTCTTAGAATAATATTTATCTTTACAAAAGTACTTAACCCTTAGAAGGGTTGCCTTTAAATTTGCTAGGAAGGACATTTTATAAGTACTTTTTTATAAGTTAAACCCTGTGCAATATTTCACTGCTATGCAACTAAATCATATCCAAATTTTGTTGAGGCTGGAAACAAAGCTGTGATGCTAGAAGACGTACAGGCCGCAAAGACCACAAGTGGGCTGTACTGTAGGTCACTGCAGGAGTCAAAAATCACAGTAAGACCCTTAAAAACCACTATTCACGTTCCACAGAAATGTCCCTGCATCAGAGAGATTCAAGAAATAAGGCTCTGTATGTACCAAGACGGGACAGAACAGGAGATTGTCATAAACGAGCACCAATCTAACAGTTAATTCTTCTTACCTCAAGTTTAAATAGGTCAGCATCTGCAAACTGATGACAGTCTCTGGAATGACTTTAATACAGTTTTGATAGAGGTTTAAAGTCTCCAAAGAGACAAACTGGCACACCTCCGAGGGGATTTCAGTCAGACGATTCCTGGACAGGTCTGGAAGAAAAAAGCAAAAGTGATGAGAAAGTTAGTTACTAAAATTTATCATTCCTGGCAATTTTTCCACGAAGGAGAAGCAGCCAGAGGTTCTGGAGATATAACCACTCCAGCCTCACACAAAATCTGGAAAGGCAACCTGCTGAGGAGCAATGGAAAATTCAGGCCTCACTCTCCCCCACAAAGACAGGATGAAGGTGGACTTCATGGTAGACAGTGAAATTGAAATTATTGCAATTAATAAATTAGTGAAAAAGTGTTTTCATACACAGTGGATCAATATTTATGCAACTTCAGACTCAGTAAATTGAAGTAATCAGGCTCTTATAATGCTTGGGATACCTGGGAACTCCACTCAGACCAATTTGGAGAGTCACATACAGTATATAGCATTTGGACATCAATCATCACATTCACAATTCACGAGTCACTATACCTGCAGTGTCACACGTGCACCACTAGATGCCACTCTAATGACCACAAAGAAGTGATTCGGTATAACAAACCATTGATACCCGTTCCCCTGACTTTCAATAGTGATGTAACCTTTGAGAAGGTCTTCCCAGGATATCCACACACAATGCCACTCACTTCCAACACATTCAGTCAAGTATCTGAAAACTCTGGCAAACTCCAGTTTTCCGTTTTGGAGATGTATATTTAATTAATTACATGTAGGAAGTACGAGGTGCTCTATGACTGTTTGTCACTCCATAATACTAATGGCAACAATTTAACAACCCCGGGGGTTCAGTGCTTATTTTACAGTTTATCACTGAGCACACTACTGAAACCAAGCATGTTGAGCAGAGCAGCCCTAATGGGAACCCGCTCAGAAATCATTGAAGATGACAGACTCAGCAGGGCGCAAGCCCATGGAAGAGGGACTCTCGCTCGCACGCGTGGTGTGGATGTTCAAGGCAGCATCAGTCCGCCCCACAGCTCGTCTGACCGCTGCTGTCCAATGTGGTCACTTGAACAGCACCGCTGGGGCGCCCTGCAGTGCGGGATCCTACTGGAGAGAGGAAACTGCAAGGGAGGCGCAGGTATGGAAAGTGCACTCTGTCAGGAGAAGCTCAAAACAGGCCCGCTCAGTAACTGCTCAGACTGTCCACAGACATGCTCTTAGTCACTGCTGGTGCGCTCATGCTACTCAGGCGGCGCAGTGCTTCAGGACTGGATGAAGAGGGTTCTCTCCTGTATGGACATTGCTGAGGAATCCTTTGTGATGGACTCTGTTCTAAAGCCCGTTCGAGCAGATACATACTGTACATACACTGCTCCAAAATGCCATTGTCCCCTCTCCTCCCTGCAGATATCAACTGGATATCACCAAGCTCAGCTCACATTTGTACCCGGGCCCCAGTGTAAGTGCCAAAATGTCACAGCTTCACTGACTTCCAACACTGAGGCTGTACGCACAGAAGCGCAGTCACAGACTGGAGATAGTGCCCTCACAACATCCTCCCCTTGTCAAAACCATGCCATGCGTGCATGAATCTCAATCACGGAAACATTCTATGTAAGTATTTTGAAGGTGCAATTAATAACATGACAGCCAGTAATAATAAACACTTGATCATGCTTGGACATCTACCCGATGGGGCAAAGAAGACAGGGCAGTACAGACAGGACAGAGCTCCAGTCTTGAGTTTTATATACAGATGTGTTACCACTTCACTGTCCACACGATGCACTGCCTCTCTGCTGGGGGCCACAAAAAGCATCAGCAGTACTGAAACACAAGGAGACCAATAACTGTCTGACAGGAGACGGGCTGGATAAACCAAAGCCATTTTCCCAGGTTGTTTTTAATTTCTCCTGTTCCCCGATGACAGCCCCAGAGTCGTTTACCAAGAGATACAATCGGATTTTTCTCTGATGCTATGACCGCAAATGGTCCTTAGACAGGCACCTGGAAATATCCCCATGAACAGGCAATAGCTTTAATTCTTCCACTACTTTGCATTTCCATATTAAGGCAAGTAGGCCTGGTTGCTTTAACAGAACGACCTTCACAGCTCAGAGTTGTCAGTTCTCTCTTCTGCTGGGACTGAATTCAGCTGCCGAAGCAACAACAACCAGCATTGCATACCGTCTGTCCATTACCTCTCATTCAAACCACAGCTTCACTCTTTCACCAGTTCAGTTATGCTTAATGACAATAAAAGTCAAGCTTCAACTATTAGTCATCTGCCACGTCAGATCAGAATACTTCAGGCCAACAGTGCTCTAACAAAGCACAAATGTTTTTGTACAGTAAGGATTTCCTAGATGAAAAATAGTTAAAATATTCCATATTAAGGACTCTCCACAACACTGTCTGCGATTTATGTCCACGATGAAAGTGCATTTTTATCCAAAGCATGAGGAAAAGAGAGACAGTTTGTTCTAATTTCATTTCCCATGAGCACTCACGGGCTGCAGTGCACAAACGCTCTCAATTCTGCTTTCAGTGACAACATACACTTTTCAATGTCCCTATTTCCACAATCCACCTGTACCACCCCGTGCAGCAGGGCTGATTCCTTTATTCTTTAAGCCACAGAGAGAGACCAATCTTGCATATACAGCTATGCGAGTAGCATGATCCTACACAAAGCCTTACAAAGTTCATAGGACATGAAATTTAGGAAAATGTCAGGACTTCATTTGAAATGGATTTGCCAGAATTGGGAACAAAATACAGAGGTCTTCCTTTGCAATAAAAACAAACCACATTCGACTGAACGATTGTGCTGTTACCTGTTTTATTATTATACACTCCACTCAAAGCACTTTACAGGCAGTAAAGAGCTATATTATTACTAAACAGAGGTCCAGCAGCATTTTAATAATAAAATATTCCTCATCAGCAGTAGGCAACTAGCCTAAATATCATGTCCTATATGCAAATATTGCCTGCAAGCAACAAAAATTGTATTTACTGTGACATAAAATCCAAACTGGTAACCATGGAGACTAAAACAGTTCCTTATTTGAGCCCTACTGCAAGCTTTTTTAAATAAGCAACTTATTTTTGAAAAACATCAGTCATAATAGTCATATTTTAAATACTTAATTGTTTTCAGATTCTGTAGGGAATGGCCGCCACCGACTGGATCCTAAAAATATTAAGAGCATCAAGAATCCGATCCTATATGATCGCAGGATCACGCGTAAGACATTGGCAATCTTACAATCCTGCAAGATCTGGAGATTCATCAGCAGGGTTTCATACAGCATTATATGGAGGTTTATTTGAGTTATATTCAATCCTAAACAAAATCTAGTCAAAGCCATCCTATAAAATACAGAGAACCCGATAGGATATTTTATAACATCATTAATAATATACTATTTTATATTTAACAAGATTTAGAAATCATGTACAACATCCCATAGGATCCTTGTATGACACAGCGGGATCCAATCATAGGATCTTAGTGGATCTTTTTAATAAATTCCCACCAGGAATGCTGAAATCTTCCAGCAGGAGTGAGGAACTGTGGTTTACAGGCTCTGGGCGTAAGGGATGGGATCATGTCACAGGTGAACTTTTCCTGGATTGCTCCAGCAAATCTCGCTCCATAAGTCCGCAGTCCTTTAGGATCCTGAAAAGGATGTCACCCATTGGAGAATCGTGTGACAGGTCCCCCTTGACAAGTCCTTAGAGGAGCTTTCAGGATTCTATGAAGGATCTTGTTCAAGAGCTTTTATTCTTCCTCTGAAGCACTGCCGTCAGCCTGGACCATTTTAACTTTTTTTCCAAACGCTCCGCAACTTTAAAGAAGCAAAAAATAAAACAAAATAAAGGTCGAAAAAGTGTAACTGTACCAGAAAGCTTTAAATGAAGTCATTACTTTCTCCTTCAAATGTGCGAAACCCTGGTATATAATGCCATATAATCAAATACTGAAGCTGAATCGCTTTTGATCACCACAGCAATACACAATGGCCGAACAGAGAGAAGGCCTGATGCACACAACAAGCACCAGGACAGTCACGGTAGTAGCCTGTTATCACGCTGACAAATCAAACTCCACTTTGTCTTAAGTCTCAGCCCCTAACTCTTACGATAATGGCCAGTCAGGACAACCTCTGAGGCATGGGCTCTGGAAAATTCCCTGGGAAATCATTCCGACAATGACAATGGAGCTGAGCACGATCCCAGGTGAAACAATTCTGCATCGAAATGCTCAGAATCAAGCATGTGGGCAGGACACGTGCTTTGAATATACTGTATAGCCGAAAAAAGTACAAACAAAACTTTTACTGCAGCTTTAGTGAATTGTACGTGCATTGATATACAGGTATATACCTACAGTCTGTGTTACGTAATATAACAATAACCTCACTACAGAAATATGTAGACAAAAATATTGATTTGTGACACCCAGGAATTACCAATGGCTGAAGGACACAGATGGGACCGTCCCACCCGCCTCAGCGTCAGGTGTTTCCTGGCTGATGCCAGCCGGCTCGAGGTGGAGCCTGGAGCGCCGAGCAAAAAATCCCCCCGGCCCGCACTCTCCTGAACGCGTGCAAAACCGTCTGCTCGTCTCCAAAGAAACAGGCACGGACCGGCTGAGGAGAAGAATGACTTAGTGTTGAACAGTCTCTGAAAGAAAGGCTGCTGACAAGACAAGGGCATTTGACCCATTCAACTAGTGCGGTGTATAAGCATCAGTTTCTTGATAATTACAGGGCAGATTTAAATTCCTTGTCATGTCACATCTAACAAAGGCAAACAGGTATTCACTGACCTATTGGAAGAGAGGCTGGGAAGTTTCCACACACACATAATGAACAAGAAGACAGAGTGGCATAGTAGCCTACAGTAGTCTTCACAGGATGGGCTTTAACTGGCATTAACGCACGCAGTCTGGTTACTGGAGCTTCAGTGAACCATTCAGGAGGAATTCGTGCACAAGACCACTATCAGGAATCAGGAGGTCTCTCCAGGAAGACAGCTAGTGACCTATCTGTCACTGATTACAGATTTGCAGATACCAACACTCATTCAAATTAGATGTCCTTATATTACTTGTAAATGCAAGGTCAATGTGTAAGAGATGATCAAAATGAACTATCTGGTGCTTATATACTGCACAGTACTTAAAAACAATCATGGAGTTTGAATTATACATGACTCTATGATATGACTTAATGATATTGCAAAGATGTTTGAGTAATTATGCAATGCGCTGTTACATAGGAACTGCTGATAGTGAGGACAAGCAAAGTGCATTTCACACTACTGTACATGTTCAAGGTAAAGCAAAACTTGTGTGTTGGTCTCATACACTTCACACAATTATTATTCCATACAAAAAGTATAGTGCGTACTTAATATGAAAAAAGAACAGAAAGAAACGCCACCCATTTACAGCTCATCAATGAGATAGTTATACGTATTGGTTGTCTACAAGAATTATGACAAAAATCCAGACGGCATTGAAAATTAAAAAAAAAACGCAGCTAAGATGCAGCTCTGCCTGAGCTTCTTCGGTCTTTCCTCTCTTCAGAATTGCTGCAGCACTGCCAGCGACCTCGTCCAGGCTGGCTTAGCAGCTCACCGCTGGCCAGCCATTCTCACCATCCTGCTGCGGTTAGCGTTTCGCGTGCTCTGCTTTTGTACAAAACCCGTTTAGGGAGACCACTGCTTGCTGCTCCTGCCCTGCCATTCAAGACATTCAAAGTGAAACTGAAAATTAAATAACTTAGATTAAATATGAAGTGAAATACAAAGTCCCACAAGGTACTCTCTTGTATTAGGACTCAACATTAGGCAAGTACAGCGCGACCGCCGTGCTCCCACACGAGTCTCCACGCTGTGTGTATTCCTCAGTGGTTCCTGCAGTACTCTGAATAAGGTCACATTGGCGCCCTGGGTCAGAAGATTATTAAAGGAATTTGTCAGAGTTTTCATACAGCAATAACCAGCATGAGGCCTTAATGCAACATAATATTAAGAAGCCCAGGTGGGTGCAGTCCCAGCTTTTAAAATTGCAAACAATTTTTAAAGAAAGACTTCAGACTGAAGCACAGCCAGCCTGCATCTGACCAGGGCCTTAAAGAAGAACGCAGTCAACACCAAGGTACACAGCCAGGGTGTAAACTGAACAGTCAACATAGAAAAAAAATGCCATTTCTCACTGCTGGTGCTAGTCAGCTACGCGTTACACGGCCCCCGAGCCCCTACAGAGCAATTGTTGTTGGCAGCAGGGTAGGAAGTGAACTTGTCTGTACTGTAATCAGTTCCCATTCTTTCGCTGACAATGCTTCTCTGAAAAACAAAGCAAACCCATGAGCTAATAGTGTTAACTATTTATGGCCTTGGCTCGCTCCCTGCAGGTTCATTTATCTCCTGGAAGTCCTGTGTACTACGGATATCCAAACAGTGGTAAAGCACTGACAAAGCTGGAGGTGGGTGCCAACTCCATCGGTGCTGTGTACGCTCACGAGCAGCCAGGACTTCTGATCATATACTGTACTACATATCAGAGAGGTTGACTTAGCGATGTACTGTGTGTCTGGGGACGGCACTGTGGCGCAGCGTTTAGCATGGCTGCCCTGCAGCGCGGTGGCCCTGGGCTCAGTCCTGGATCCTGGAGAGGACTTGTTTTCCCCATGTTCGCTTGGGTTTCCTCCAGGTGCTCCAGTTTCCTCCCTCAGTCCAAAGACAAGGCGGCCGGTTAATTGGCTCCTACGGAAATCGCAGGCCCAGGTGTGAGCGTGTGTGAGACTGGGGTCCCATCCAGGGTGTATCCTGCCTTGCTCCCATTGCTTGCTGGGATAGCCCTCCCCATGACCCTGAAACTGGATAAAGCAGTTGGAGAACGGATGGATGGTTCGGGGGATTACCTTACAACTGTGCAATCACAAAGCTAAATAATTTGGTCTTGTACTGGACTCCGTCTAGTCAACGTGTCTGGCTCTTAGTTAATTATGACTTAGTAAATTTGCAGTCTAGTGACTTATCAGTGGATCGTAAACAATTACAAGGATTTATTTCAGTACCAACAGTGTTTCAGGCAGTTTTCACTGTAAAATAAAACAAAACGTGAAAAAGAAGTCAGGATAGAACTGAACAGAAAGAAATAAAGACAGAGATAAAGAGTTGTGGAAAGGATAAATGGCCAATGCTAATTAAAAGCTTGACTAAACACACAAGTCTTTAGTCTAGATTTAAACACTGCAAGAGTTCACATTTCCCAGATGGACAAGGCGGCTGAAGCCACGCGCCCCGAGACTCTTACACCCACAGTATAAGAAAGCACTAAAAGCTGTGCCTCAGCAGAGCGTGAACCGCTGCTCGTTACACAGAGAGTAACGAGAGATGGAGGGATGTGGTGTGTCGGGCTTGAAAACAGAAGTCAAACTTTGAAGTGAATGCGCTGAGTGATGGGGGACAGGCGACGAGGTGTCAGATACTGGGGTGATGTGGTCACGGAGTTTTGGACCATTTGAAGACTGTTTAGGGAGTAGCTAGGTAGCCTCTGTAAAGGCTTTTGCAGTGACCCAGTCGAGACGTGATGAAGGCAGGAATCAGGGGTTCTGTAGCAGTGTGACCCAGGAAAGACCGAATGCAGGCAATGTTTCTGAGGTGAAAGTAAGAGACTTTAGAGGTGACTTTTATCTGTGCATCAAACCAGAGCTCAGGGTCAAACAAGACCCCCGATTTCTTATAGTAGGGCATTATTTGAGGCTACGTTTTCCAATGTGTAGGGAATTTAATCAAAGAAATATATCTTCCCTGTCCTTATCTACATCACCTCAGTATTTGTCATATTAAATGGAGGAAATCTGAGCTCAACCAGGCACCAATTTTGCTCAGACAATTTGACAGAAATGAGGCATCGCATGGAAGATTGGATAAGATATAGGTGTAAAGCTGAATGTCGTCAACATAAAAATATAAACAGCTCCCCTTTTCACCAACAAGACTGTTTTAATGGGAGTAAACAGATTAACAACAGACCAGGTCCTGGGAGAGAGCACTGGGGGACACCTGAAGAGAGTGAGACAGTTTTCATGTTTGATGTAAACACACGTTGTCAAACAGCTACAGCCAGCTTCTTAGGAGCTATGCATTTCAGAAATCTATACATTTGCAATTTGGAAAATGAGCATCAGAAAAAAACATCCTGCTGCATGTACTGTAAGCTGACGTCTGGCAGCCACACAGAAGTCTGTGGTGAGGAGCACGTCCCTGGAAAGGCCGGAAACTTCAGCAGACGTGAACAACCACGTTCTCGCAGCTCGTCTTCAATGACAACAAGAGACCAACTCTTTCCAATAACTGAGATGCAAAAGACAGGGGCTTCAAAAACATTTCTATAAAAACAGAAGGTGCAATGTTCGACAATGCATTCGACGTGTGGCATCACGTGGTAAGAAACATTTCGAAATGTGCAAAGATAAGTTCCACTATGAAAAACACAACACATTTCAGAGCCCCATATTCACAGATCCTGTTTCACTGGACGTTTTAGACGCCGTAAATAATTTAATCAGCAGAAGCACAACACGAAGAAACACATTCTTCTTAACTGGCAATTAATGCAGCCTTCCTTAAAGGTAAGCATGCCTTATTTTTTATGTTAGGTTAACTTGAGGTGGGCAGAGAAATGCTTTACTCATGGGAATGAATATTAAGACAATCACCCCGCATCATTCTGAAAAGTTGGCACGTAGGAGAACAGGAGTCACCTCTTTACACCAAAGGTGGCAGGAGTATGGAACACACTCTGGTGCCACATGGTTGAGATCCTCAGATCAGTAAGCTACCAGCAAAAAAAAGTGTTAGGTGGGCCAAAAGGCCTCCTCTTGCTAATAGCCTTATGCTCTTCTGTTCAGCAGAGCAATGTGTACCATGCATGCTTCCAGGAAGCCACCTGTTTAAAATAAATCAATAACATTCATCAAGCTATTTGTGTGGTACGGCTGCGACTGATTCATCGATGTCCAGGAAACTTATGAAATACTTCTTGGAAGAGAAGAAAGAAAGCCTGCTCACAACCTTGCAGTGCATATGAGCTCTTCAGTGCTGTCTAAGAACAATAGGCATCAGCTGACGACTAATTAAAAACAAATTCAGACGGATGGGGTGGTGTACGGATCAGACACCCTGCCCCATTGTTTTAGAGGGTTAACGCCACCCCTAACAATATCGAAGAACAACCAGTTAATGCATGCTTAACAAAAGACAACTATTTTAATGCCCCTATGTTATTTTTTAATGCGTAAGCTCAGCTATTTACCATTCCTTTCAGGCTACGCCATGGCAGGCCTGCAGGGAGGTCTTTGCTGTTTGAGATCTTACACCACAGACCTGAACATATAAGAAATAATATATAATACAACATATAATCAGATTGATAGAATTTCAACATCTAGGCTACTATACTATGACTGTAATTAGGGCTTCTTCAGAGACGTAATGTGTTCTGATATCCTGTTTTTTCTTTTACTTTAATGCTAGAGATGTAAATTAATTATACATCAGTTACTACCATAAAAGAATATTTTTTTCAATACTTTGCTAACCACACCTGTTCGCATTTATGATTCTCTTATTAACTCAGTGGCATGGGTTAACACAAAACATTTTAAAAACGATGCTGGCTGAACACACTTTATTTCCGAATAAAGAAACGTGGTTAAAACAGGAGTATCTTTTTTTAGAAAAAAATTAATATTCCAAATTAGATTGAATAATTGAATTCCTGGTTTAAAAGCATGCTGAACTGTATGGGGATTCAAGAAACTAAAAAAGCTCTGCACTGTCAGTGGCAAACAGTTTTACCAAGAAACATCACACTGAGGAATGCTGCTTTGTACATCAGGATGATTTTAGCAAGGAAAGTGTTAATGGGTCTGTAGGTGTCCGAAATTGCATCATTTATGTACTGTATATTCATCATAAATAAAATCCCTGAATAGTGTTAACCTATACTACAGATTTTGAATTTTCCAAGGGGAAATAAGGAACAAGGAAATCAGACTGAAGTAATAGGAGAAAAAGGCAACATTTGAAGAAATGTCCATTCATACAAAGATCAAAGAACTGAAGTTCTTTCCAGGCTGACACCACAGGCACAGCAACACACCTAGAGAGGACATACTTATAAATAATAATAATAGGACAACTCTCTCTATTTTAATCGTTAATTAAAATAAAATTAATTGTAAATTAATTTTAAATGTATATTATTAAAGATTAACCCATTATCCATTATCCACAACCATGCAAAGTTTTGAGTTTATTATCGCTGACCCAGAGTACTTGCACAAGAAACTGTTGGACATGGTCATCTAATATTTTCATATAATATTTTGATTTGATTTGATAAATAAAATTTGATTTGATAAACTTTGATTTAATTTAAAGATGAAGTCACACAACACTAGAAATGTTTCAAATCCAAGTGAAGAGCCCAAAGAAACATATTAACCTTTATAAACCAGAATTTCCTTTATAAACTAACTGTACATAATTTGCTTTACAAGACTGTTTCTTATTTCATTCAGGTAAACATCTAAACAGAAAGAGGGGACGCGCCCTCTTTAGAGCACATTCTGTGTACTAACACTGAAAGATTTTAGAACGCTGACAACTATAAGGTTCAGAACATATGAAAACAGTGGGAATTAATGTTTTAGACAACATTGTTAATGAGATTAAAAGTCTTGTCCATGTTTTTTTTCAATTTTATGTACAGAACATACTGTAGCACGCATTCCCCGTTCTCTACAATGGAGAAATTTATTTAGCCTTTTTTTCACAGGTTATATTTAACAAACGCAGTTGTTGGGTGGTTAGTGTTGCTGCCTCTCTGTTTTTGGCTCCTGCCTTAATGATTACTGGGTGTCTTCTGTGTGGAGTTTGCATGGTGTTTGGTTCTGCTTGTGTGGGTGTTTGCCAGGTGCTCTGGTTTTCTCCCTCCTTGCATAGAAATGCTGGCCAGGTTAACTGGTGCCTGTCTGTAAAATGATCCTGTGATCGACTGGAGTCCTGTCCGGGCTGCAGCCTCACAGGACAGACTTTGTGCGTCTGCTGCCGTCGCCCTTACTAATAAGTGGCTTTGTGAAAAGGAAAGGATGGAACTAAAATCTTTATTTAAAAAAAGATCTGTCAAAAAGAGAAGATTCTTGGCAGCACATCACTCCGACAGTACACTTAAGTCTCTACATTGGTCGCCTAGTAAGTCAAGTATTCAATACGAAAACTTTTTAGTGACTTCTAGGGCTTTACAAAATCTGCCTCCATCATACATTTCTGAGCTCCTCCATATTCACCCTCCCTCCTGCTGAGGCTGGTCCTCTGCTCACTGTACCAGGGACTAAATCACAGGCCTCCGGAGACAGTGTCCTTTCTGTCATTACTCCAGTGTTACAGAATGACTTCCTTAGACTCTAAGAGAGACAACTTCTGTAACTCTCTTCAAATCCAAACTCAAACCTCATCTCTTTACTAGGGCCCATGTCTGATGGACCTTTTTCTTTATCACTATGCAGAGCATCCTTAGGCTTGGGAATGTATTGCTTTGTATTATTATTACTATTGAAAAGGCTCTGTGTTTCCTGTGATGTGCGAATCCCTCTCCGGGCCGATACTGGCGGAGAGTGGCTGGAGGAGCCCAGGGGCCGGCACCAGGAGCTCAGCTCAGCCAGCTCCCACAACAGGAGAGCACCCGCTCTCCCACCCTCCGCAAGATCCTCGACAAGCCCGGCTGCCAGTGGCGTGCTTGACCTTAAGGAGCACACACACGTGTCGTGGGAGAAGCTTCTTCGGGACAGCCGGTAAACCTACACAGGTCTTGGGTGTGTCCTGCGACAGAGCGCTTGAACACTGCTGTGTGCTGGAGATATCGGCTGTCACCGCGCCACTGAGCCCTCCGCCACTCCTGCCGAATGATCGTTTTCCAGTCACTATCGGCCTTCAGACACCACACCTCTCTGCTGCTGGGTCTACACGCTGCTAACAGAAATATTTCACAAGGCTGGGTGGAGACTCGAGATGCCCTTAAACAGTGCTCGGTTGCATTCATTTGTAGCTTGTACAGGGAGAATAACAGCTTAGATCACGTTTTGCTTGTGCAAAAACCAGGACAGAGGAAGTCAGATAGTTGTTCCTCATCTTCAGGGTTTGTTTAATTACTATACCTCTTTGTTTTTTTTCTTTCATGGGAAAATTTCCTTGAATCTGGTATGCATGTTTTTTGCATTGATGTGAAAAATGGTTGTACTATGTACATGTAAATCTATCTACAGTGCTCTACAGGGCTTTTGTTTTCATCTTCTTTCTCTTTCTCATCTCTATCATTGAAGACTGATGATCTTCATCAGTGTTCTGAACTTTTAAGGCAGATGTTTTCACTGTCCACAGTGCAAGACAACTCGGAGAAAATGTAGCTTTGTCCCAGAGGCCATAAGCATTGCAAATAATGAGAGTAAAGAGGTTTTATCACTGCGATCTCTGTTGAATAGAGCCCCCTCTGCAAGTGTACATGTACTTTAATACTTTCTTAAATATCTAAAGATCTGAGTATTATTTTATTCTGTAGTATAGGCCAGAGTCCCTGCAATGCATTTGCACTCTGCTACTTTCATAATAATTTTATGGACCTTTGGCCATTTCTATTTTTTTTTCTTAGAGATGTTGTGATACCGTGTTTTTATCCCTTTTATTTGGGATGTGTTGTACAGTATGTTGCTCTGCCTGCTGCTTATATCCCCCCCCCCCGTGAGGACCTTATAAAGTATTTTGAATTGAATTGAATTTCAGGCCATCAACCACTTTGTCAGACGTGTGATTTTTTTTTTCCTGTAAATCTGAAATTTTCTCTGACTGCACCTCTGCAACAGAAACTCCAAGCACAGAGGCTGGGTTTCACGTGCAAAGGCAAATTCCTCTTTATCCCCCAACCTGTCTGAGCAATCTGAATTTGACTGCGGCCTTGAGACCGAAAGAGTCTCAGCTAAACCTGTATGAAAGGTCATCATCACTGTAAGCGTCATACTGTAATCAGATCATCAGCACTGTGTGGTACTTCTGCATTTCTACCTTTATCTCACGCTGCTATGGTAACCCTGCTTTATAAAATGTCTCCCCTCCGCTCTCTGCACTTCAACATGCTTCATGCTTCTACCATTATTTCACTGAGCTTTCAAACTCTTAAGTGGACCACAGTCAATCTTTCTCAGGCAAAGTAATCTAACTGTACTCGAGAATAGATTTTCTTCCTTTCCTCACTTCCACTATCAGATAACTGTCACTCAGGAACGCTGGCTCTTCCACACAAACCTCCGTTTAATTTGCATTTTTTCTTTCTGTTTTACCTACTCTTGTACATCTGTATCGTACAAAGGCACAACAGGTGTGATAAAAAAAAGGCACAAAATGACAAAAAAATGCAGGCTATAACAATGCAGATAATTTTTTAAAAGGAGGCTTCAACTTCTTGAAAGTTTCAGAATGTAGGGGTTGAGAGAGTACACACTACAGTGCCAAAATGGAACAGGCTAGTACTGAGGAACGTCTATATTCACAACCCGTTTTTCAAGCCACTTATAACATTAACCCGAAAGAAATCAATCCCTGTTGCTTCACTATGCAGTAATGTAAGCTCCCAGTGCTCGAAACGTACAAACAAAGAAGGCATGCAAAAATCTTCCTACACAAGGCACAGAGAAGAAAAATATCATTATTGGGTGAAGTTCAAAGGCTAATGTTTCATCTACATTCTGGACAAAATAGTTCCCATTCTGCATCTGTGGAATGTGAATATGAGGCTTCACAGATCTGCAGCAAATATAAAGCTCTCCCACTGGGTCCAGACACAAGCCACAAGCTTTTTACAACAGTAAAACATCCTTTTCCTCTGGGTACACTGGAATCAAATTCAAACACAAGCAGTTTGAATGGCTTAACTGATGAATTACAAAGCAATAACAATTAGAAGACATTTACAACAACCAAAAAAAACTATTTGAAAGGCTGACTCTCCGTTCCTCAGACTGCGGCAGAAGATCACGTCCTGGGCTGCCAGCTCTGTGGAGTTTGACTCCGTATGACCAGAACCCCACTGACGACACTGAGGTGGAGCAGACAACAGATTCAAAGGCGAGACAGTTTCATGCATGAAGCAAATCATTAAACTATGGCACCAAAAAGGGGTCGGTACTGTAAAGGGTAGCTTAATAAAATGGTAGTTAAACATAAAAAACACATGATTAGTGTTCTAATAAAAGTTCATTAAGCACAGAAAAAGGTTTTTAAAGACCTGAATTGTTTAAGTTGTGGAAAAGCACAATTAAAATCAGCATAAAATGTATGTGTGGAAGGACCTACTGTAACTGCAATTGAGGAAAAAACAAGTAAAACAGTTCATGCTATTTCTACAGTACTTACAGGCACACTGACATCCTTGTTTTATCACTGACAAAAGCATATTGTCAGTATATGTAAGGAAAACAGGCCAGTGTTAAGCTCCAGTTTATTTTTCTAGCGCAGTCCAGGGCCAACAGGAAGCTGGCTATTTATGGTTACCCAGTAATAACAGGGTAGGTTTGATATTAAAAACAACAGCTATAAAAAGCCTGCTTTGAGAAAATGAAAACTTCAGTCCCTTTGATGTGCAAGTCAGCCTGAGCAACAGCTGCTGTTTTACGAGAAAATGTCAGTTTTAGTAAAAGTCACCTTAGCCCACTGACAGACTCGCCTGACATGGAGCTTGCAGTTAGCATCTCAAATATGAACAGCGCGTTATGGAGGGATCAAGAAAGAAACCAAACTAAATTAAACAAAACATGAAACGAAACTGAACAGCATTAAGGGCTTCTATAAAAAGGTGCTCGTCACATCTTAGTTTCCTACTGTACATATAGTCTTATTCCTGCTGTTGACAGTGGCTTACAAAGCTATAAACTGCAGCTTGGCGTCTCAATTTTCATTGCAAGAACATTTGTTCTGCGTTTTGCTTTGCATCTATCCTGTAAAGATAAAAAAAGACTTGTGGAACATGAAATGTGGGGAGGTCATTTTTTTTTTTTGCATCTAGAGAAGAATTGAATACAGATGTCCCCACTACAAAGCGGAGTCAAGTGTGCGATGAACGGCACCCCGTAATGAAAAGACAGGAGTGTGCCAGAGCAGCAACAGCTCTGAGGAAGTGCAATAAAAGAGCAGCCAAACTCCCCCCACCAAGTCAGCCACAGGAAAACAGACAGGAGGGGTGTAGGAGCACAGCACCGAATACCAGAGAGCCACAGCTCTAGTTACAGAGGTCTTAACCTTCCCAAGTTGTGCTGTCTAAACCTCTTCACTCTACACGCACAAACAGTGCAGAAACACAAAAGAGGAGAAGAATTTATTTTCGCCCAGGCCTTTAAACGCCTGTACAAAGTATTTTTAAAGGGGTTCCGTTGGATACTGAAACAGCGTCCAGTTGGTGTCTTAAATTTAAAACATTTTTTAAAAAATCTTTATTTAACACAAAAAAAGCCATCATTGCTGAGACTCGGTTATATATTGTAACGCTTACGGCCGTCAGGTACTGTGTAAGAGCCGGCGTACCAGAGCAGGTGACGTCACCGCCCTTCCCTATGATAGCAGGACTACAGCTACTGGGCTGGAAAGAGATCTCTCTTTAGCTCACGGGGCTAGGTCGCTGCAGAGAGACGCGGAAGTCCCGGGTTCGAGCCCCGGACGGTGTGGGGCCGACCTGATGCGGCAAGGGCGCCCGCCGGAGCCCCCGTTGCGTTACAATATATATATTGTGTCAGGTATTCCTTTGGGGGTAAACATCGCTCATTTAGTGGGGAAGGGGGAATGAACAGTTCGCCCAGACAAACTAAGGGCCGCAGCGGTGTCTCTACAGTATTTTAGCTCAATTTATCTTCAGTCAGGCGAAGAGCTGCCGCAGATCGCCAGTTAGCGTGTGAACTGATAGCTGGACAGGACAGGGAGCAACAGCGCTCAAGAAACGGCGAGGAACGATGTCTGCCCAGACAGGAACTTTAAATGACCTGCCTTCCACCCGGTTGAAAGTCCCATCGCATGTCTTTTCCTACAGCACTGCTTCCATATAAACACAGGACTCCGCAACCAAGCGTCTGCTGATCATTCAGCAGTCAGGGAGAAGAAAAATCGAGAAAAACACATGCCTCTTGGACGTATAGCTGCCGCTGTATACAGTACGTTTCAATTACGGTCTCAGCCAGGGACTGTACTTCCAAACTGAGACCGACTTCTACCTCAGTTTACCGAAAGCACTCGTATATTCGGTGTGAGGGACTCTCATCCCTACTGTTAAGAGAGCAGGCGACGAACCAACGAGTGCCGAGGACCCCCGAGTCGGCGAGCGGTACGGAATGAGTTTCTTTAATTAGCTCAAACTGACGTGAAAGGCACGTCTCCGTGTACTAATAAGGAAACAGCTGGAAAACAGGGTTCTGAGCGTCTCCCTGGCAGTAGAGGAACACATTCAGCAAGGATTCTGTGTGATACTGTATATATATATATTTAATTTTCCTATGAATTCAACAGTTTGGAAACCCACGCTGTTCTGAGGGATGTTTTGGTAGCCTTCTTTTGCAGGAGTATTCCTCCCACACTGCTGGGATCCTGCGTAGCATGTGTTTTTGCGGAAAACCTCTTTGTCTTCCCCGCCTCATGGGTCACACTATTAATTTTTTTTAAAAAAATCTCCAAAACACGAGGCTGGAGCACATCACGGTTTCACTTTGCACACCACCTCTTCCCTGTCCTTTCCCACAACCTCTGTGATCCCTCACAGCCCAGGCGCTGCGGACACAGATAAGTTTGACTTGGGCGGAGCGGCTGTCGCTGCAGTATGATGAGCTCATCACAGAAACACGACCACTCTTACTGCCTTCTGCCGCAGGAGAAAGATGACAATTCAAAAAGAAAAGCTGACAAGAATGGCAAAATTATACACACAGACTCCAGTTCAGACTTGAATAAGGGGGAAAAAAACTTGAAAGGTCTATTTTTAGCTGCCTTTGCTTTCCATACATCTGTAAAAATCACATTTAAAAACTCTTGTAAAACGTAGGCTTTTTTTTTTTTACTAACAAGCCATGGTTTACTGTCTGCACCAAGGGAGCCTTATGAATCCTTTCGTAATGATTATTTCTTAGAAGTAAAAATGAGCCCTGCTTCCCAGCAGGGAACAAGACGGAAAAACTGCAGTCGACCTCACTTTAATGTAGCGAACTGATCTCACGGCTGGCAGACACTGTCTTCTGACAGATGTCAGCCACATCCACTCCGTGCGAAGTTTCACAAAGAATCAAGAGCTGACAGGGTGGGTGGGCCATCCACGTTGAGCACTCCACAGACTGAAATGTTACAAAACACTACGGGAAAGACAGCCCAGTATCTCGGGGGGGAGAGAGAGAGAGAAAACAGATCTGAAAATAACTCAATCCCCACAACGAAACGAAAAAGAGCTGCAGAAACAGCAGGGGAAATGAACGGTACGAAAAACTCGTAAAGAGGACGGTTCAAAGCCGTACCTCTGAACTACAAATAAAAAGAGACTATAGCCCCTCGTCTCCAGAGTATTCCGGGGGCTTAACTGATAAACGCTGAGCTCAGCGTTCACGGGTTCGGTGCCGCTCGGTGCAGGTAGGGTGTGATGAATTGGTCAGAGCTCTCTCGGTTCTCAGTGATATAGTTCCCCCCCCCCTCAACCCCCCCGGCCTCCCAGGCACTTGCAGACACGCCGGGGGCTGAGACGTGGACAAGCACACCGCTGGCTACTCCAGAAACCGGGCACGGCATGAGACAAAAATATAAAAATACAATAAAATTCCTGGGACGGTCCCTTGTGTCGGGGGAATAACTGAGTGATAGGAGTCTCACCCCACCTTCTGTCTTCACTTCCACTAACTACTGTGTAATGCTGCTGTCAGGGACAGTTTCCCTTAGATTCAGAGTAAAAATATATATATTTTAAAGAAACGAAGTGTTACAGTCCAGGAGGATCGTTCTTGCGCGTAAAGCCCTGCTAGAGCAGTTCCAGTTTCAGTGCGCTCTCATGCCTGCGCTGAACTCCTTCACCCTTCTGAGGCTGAGTAGCTCATGTTCATCTTCCGAGCCGCAGTACACTGTAACACCTCCCAGCAGAGCGGCGGGCGGAGATGTGGCAACTTCAGGAGTCTGCTCTAGTATTTCCATACTTTTGTCAAGACGCGGTTTCCTTCCAAACCTGTTGACACAGGAGCAAAACTGCTCCTCCGACAGTCGATCCCCCTGCTTGAGTTCATGAGCTCATCGCTAAACCAAGCCTGAAACGTGACGCCGGAGATGTCTTAATTCCGAATGATTTTTATTCACATCACACAAGACAAATGCGTGTAGTTTTCCAAGACACAGCACAGCTGTAACAGAACAGGCACAATCATGCTAGCTCAAGCACAAATGTAACAATTATGTCCTGATCAGACCCACATGCAGCTGAAAAGCACACGGATAAATGTGTCTCATTTTGAAGGGTTGTGTTAACAGGGATTTGAAGCCCTTGAAATTTCACAGTACTGTACTTACTGTATATACCTGTACACACATCCCTTGTTGTAGAAGTACAGTTGGTTACAAACTTTCTGCCCATTGGTGGAAACACTTACTGTACTGTATAAACAACACTAAATTCCCAATGAAGTGCATGTAAAAGTATCTAATTATGGTCATAACTGGACATAAACCAATTGAGTTCAGTTACTGTTCTGATAGATGCAAGTTGTAATGTTTAAATGTATTACAAAACAGTTATGTGGAAAAAGAAAATTAGCAAGATCTCTGTAGTACACATGAAAAGTATTATAAAAAAAATGTGTATTATGTTAGTTAATAAATCTTGTGCAGACAAGATAGAATAAAACCCATAAAAGTAAAATTATCTGGCTGTCTTGGGATACCGACTGACACTGTACATTTATAATCAAAATAAAACAATTCATTGTATAAAATGTTAAAATTCATGGATCAATAAACTTTTTTTTAAATAAAGCATTCAACATATTTATTCAACACCTTTACAGGTATAACTCAATTTCTGTTAGGACAGTTACAGCAACTGTATGTATCCAGTGACATTAAGGATAAAATGGAAGAAATCCTATATGTATGTAGTGTAGCAGTTTTCATAATAGGCCCCTAATTTGCATTTTTTAGTTCTTAAATAAGTGAAAAAATAAATTTACAGAAAACAACAGCGGAGAGGTCTGAAAAATAAAAATGGAAAAATGAGCTACACACTTGGAGCTTGTATTAGTGAAAAACAGGGATGTATACGCAGTCTAAAAAAACAGGGATGTATCCGCATTGTTCGTTTTCATGAGCACTTGTAAGTAAAGTGCCCATTCAACAAGGGATTCAAGTGCTTTAAAATATTTTTTGTTCTTTTCACCAACTGGCATTTGGACTACTCTTCACAAGTGACATATAGAAATCCTTTATACTGGCTGTGGAAAGAGCAACATGCCAAAATGGACACCAGCTAGTTTATTTAAGCCAGTGGTATCCAGTCCTGGACCTGGAGGACCAGGGTTGTCAGCAGGTATTTATCTTGTTTTTAACAGGCCCAGTTAGGCCAACGACCAACTGGTTACACTCACTGGTAGCTGAGACTGAATGAAAATAATAATAACTTTTATTTATAAAGCGCCTTTCCAGAACCCAAGGACAAGGTACATCGTGAATAAAGAAAAAGACCAAAAAAAAGTACAATACAAAGTAAACAAAGAAAAAAATAAGCAGGTACATGCAGGCTTTTACAGGCAATCAGGCACAGACCTTGGTATAAAAGGTAAGTTTTAAGTTTGGATTTGAAGAGAGTTACAGAGGTTGTCTCTCTTAGAGTCTAAGGAAGTCATTCTGTAACACTGGAGTAATGACAGAAAGGACACTGTCTCCGGAGGCCTGTGATTTAGTCCCTGGTACAGTGAGCAGAGGACCAGCCTCAGCAGGAGGGAGGGTGAACATGGAGGAGCTCAGAGATGTATGATGGAGCCAGATGGCTTAGAGCCTTGGAAGTCAGTAACAAGATCTCTTGGTTTTGGCCAGTTTGCTTAGTCATGTCAGAGTAACAGGCAACCAATATCCACGGATACACCAGCCCACCGGGACTTAAGTATCCCTTGTAAAAGTGAACTGAGCGTTGGAGTTTTAACACTGCTCTGTAAAGGATAATACCCAACAGAAAGAGCTGAATCACCCTGTGTACCCACAGAGGCAGCCTAGGCGACACCCTGGCTGGGCACCAGATTTCGTTAGCAATTTTGCTCCTGATCCAAAATGGGTTTGCTTGAAAGACACTGCACAGCTCTGACGAGGCACGTGTACAGTAGTATGTAGTCTAAAGGTAACACAGACCCCTTCTCCCTTAACAAGAAGGAGCAAATAAATCATGAATCATGACTAAATTGTGTTTTATACAGTATTTACACAAATCTGTGTTTTCCCAAACAACCACCCAGATAAGTTCCAGCACCTACAGTATCAGCTACACCAAGGCTAATCCTCAGATACCCCAGGCAGTTCTTCATACAGTAGCTGAGAATCTTTATCCCTTACCTTAGGACTGGTGAAGTCTAATTAAATCAAGGCACATTTCTGACAGCTTTGTGCTCCCAGGGCACTCTGCAAGGTTTTCAACAAACTGAAAGTCTTTAAGCAAATGCTGTCCGTGTTGCTTTTGATATACCCCAGCCAGTCCAGCTTTACCATAATTCATTGTTTTCTTCTGGAGCAGGTTTGAACTTAAAATGCAGAATTCTGCATACAGAACCACTTGACTAAAATGTGTTCAGAGAATATATTTTAATACACGATAAAGAGCATGTAGTGGGACCGCTGGCACATAATGACTGTCCTGGCTCTCGCAGGTGAAGGTACTTCAGCAGTGGATGGGCTGAGCCCTTCCTGTGCGTAAAGGCAGTCGAGAGTTTGTGGGAACAAAGGCACTACATAAATTCAAGGAATTATTATTAAACATGACAAGAGAATTTCATAGTCATCCCATTAAACCACAAAATGTTAAAGAATAGATTTTAACTTGTAGATTATTACTTTCATAAGATATCTAACAGTTTCATTCATTTCTTTTAATTTCCAGAAAGCTGTAGCTCAGTCAAATGGATGTTCCCAGCGGATACTGTATGAGAAAACATACAGCACTCAAAGTGCTTTAAAGCCAGAATTTTCAATGTGTTTATATGTATGATGGAAACATGAAACTTACACACAGTGAGAGAAACATATTTATTTCTGCTCCTAGACTATTATGGTGATGTACTGTATTGAGGCCTGTGGACTTCAGCTTTTGAAACTGTTAGGCGTGCAAAAGGAAAAACAATCTTTTATAAGCTGCAGCTTAGTGCTTTTCACTTTGTTCTCAAACACAGTGCCAGGAAGTGTCACCTCCCCCTTTTCATTGTCTGGGAGCACAGCAGCACAAAACACTTCCTCTCTTCAGCAAACCCCAAGTCAGGCTGTCGAAGGAGCTCCTGCCATAGCAGATCTGCCTTCCTGTAGCTACACAGCTTTTCTAAATCAGCATCCTTGATTGAACAGCAACTTAAACACCAGTGTTCCAGTATTTAACAACACACTCAGCCCATTCACAACTGGTGTTTTTAAACAGGCAGCTAATTATCTCACTTCTCTGGCTACACCAGCGGGCCGCCTGATGCTTTTCTCTCTTCTGTTTGTAAATCAAAACAAAGGAGTGAGATTTGACAAAACTCCCCGATATGGAAGAGGAAAGGGCTTTGAGCCGAGGCGTCTATCTTAAAAGGCATGTAACCCTTTCACAATGTGGATCAAAAGAAACAAAGTATTTTCATGCTTTGCGAAATTGTAGATGTTGTGATAAGGAGTCAAAACAGCATTCTGAAGCTTTGTCCCTCATATCACAAGTTGTGCTCTGGTTTCACGCATAAAAAGTAAAATAACATCACTCAGAGCTGTTGAAGCAGATGTAAACACATAATTTGCTTCAAATCCTAAATGGAACCAAACAGAGCAAAGACACAAGCCCCTACCATGCTGAAGTTCCTTTTTTCATTGATACGCCATTTATCAGCTGATGAGTGCTTTTGTTTTCTAAGTACAGTGCAGCCCCAGTCTGGGCCTCAGTTTATCTTAATTAAGGATTAGTCATGCGGTTGTGCAGCGTATCAAAGCCATCTTGGAACACTGCTCCAGTTTGTTTATGATGCAGGAATGCTATAAGCGAAGGCACCGTCTTTGTGAGAAGTCATATCTTACACAAACAAATGACAGAAACGTTATACGGTTCAAAAGAAATGCAATGCTCTTATCTGGGAGAGCTAAATATGGTGAGCAAACTAAATGAATATCCACTGCTGGGCAACTCTTCAATGCCCCCCCAAAAAACTCCTGGAGACTGTTGTAATTAACGAGGATCATAAGAACTTGCATGACTTCCCTTCAATAATCGTTCTTTTATAGTACATGCAATTAGAACTAACACCACCCTTGTCTCCAAACACCGACAGCACACCACAGTCATAGAACAAGATGGCATGCTCAGAATTCACACCACACCAAGAGGAATAGAATGACTTCCTGTGTAATGCATTCCTACGGTCTGCTTTGCCAGAGTTTCATGCATGGACAATATCCCAAACCAAATAAAAAAGGAAAGGATAAGGTACTTTTCAGGCAGACAGGCATCTTTGCCAATAGAATTTAATTTCTTTTATGCAAATTGCCAGTTTCTCAGTAAAACGGATATAGCAATTCAACTGAAACAATGTAATGCTGTACAGCACAAAAGGTAGTATCCAAATAAAAGGAACAAGTTGAGATCAATTCCACACAGAACAGCAGAATGAAGAAACAGACACTGCTTTGAGCCAACACATGCTATCACAGCCTCCCACTCTAATTTACCCAAATAATGTACAATTAATCTGGTTGATTATCCATCTGCACTGGGCAGAACGTACAGCTGAGTCCACTTTACTGCTTATGTTTTGATTTTTTACTCTTAATAAAAATTGCTGACTAATGTACAACAAAAAATGTTTAGAAAGAAAACTAGAAGCTGGCAGCTGTACAGTTGTTTCAAATGTACTCATACACTTGTAGACTGTAATGAAAAAACTTCATGTAATTATTCAAATAATTATGTAACTCAAGGATAGTATTTAAGGGCTACCAGAGAGGAGCTTTGTTTCTTTAATGTTCTTTAGCACAAACTTTTGCGTTTATTTTTTTAAAGGAAATTATTACATAAACTCTCCACCACTGAAACACACAATGTTTCTCACAAGCCCTTTCAAATCGGTGTTCCTTTGATCAACAGCTGACAGAAACCACTGGAGCTGAAGAACAGTGTTGAATCAAGAAGGAGAGAAATCTTTAGAGTTCAGCTCAGAAAAACACAAAGAACAATCCCACATTTGAAGGCTTCCAGACAAGTCCCTACAGTATGTACGTACTTTGACAGTGTGAGTGAACTTCAAGTAAACTACAAGGGTACCAACCACACTCTTATAAACACCAGGATTTAGTGGTATGGGACATGGATCAAAGCCAAAGAAAGAGAAATATCTGCCGGCCGGCCATTTTGGTTTGAGCAGATTCACATACTGTATATACGTCTTGCTGGGACCAGGGACAAGTCTTTAAGTCTGAAGTCTCTCGATGTGTTGTCTTCAGGACGGTTTAACAACCGCTGACCCGCCAACTGCCTTAAACCCATGACAAAAGCACAGCTAAATGAGAGGCTTTTGTTAACAGGGTCCGCTCACCATGGCCCTTGAGCTTGCCCAAGCAGTAGGTCACAGTTCTGTACGACAGCGTGTTTGCCGGATCTCGAAGGAAACCTAACCGGGACAACCGAGCTGCAGAAGACCCTGAACAGGGTGAGTGTGACAGTGGGCGGACTATAAACACACCGCTGGGCAGAGAGAGTCTTTAACTCGGCAAAGTACAAACACACCGCGCGGCGTTTATCAAGGAGCTTCAAGCATTTACATTTATGACAGAAGAATCACAGCCCTGCAGTAATTTTATCTTTACATGCAGGGCATTTTCCAGTGTGTTTTTTTTAGTTCCTCGTTCAGATGGCTAAAAAAGGAAAAGGTTAAGACCCTAAAGCAAACACCCACTAGGTAAAGACAGCAGGGGGCTTCATAACTGAGAACAGCCTCTTCCGTAAGAACGTGATTATATATATATAATACTGCCTATTGGCAGGACATGAAATCCACAAGACCTTTACTCTTTTTGTTCTCCCTTTTAATCAAGGCCTGGGTTAAGAAGAACCAATGTCCACTTCAGACACACCAGCTGTCGAAAAGAAAAGCACCTAGGTGTGCCTGGGTTTTTGTTTCGAGTCTGGGTGAAAGTGATTCACTGGTCATCACTGACGCCAGGGCAAAGGGCTCTCTGTCCAGTGCAGGAAGATCCAGGAAGACCGCCGTTAACATGTCACACGAGAGAAGGGAATCGCTTTATCGTCGGGCTCACTTCATCTGAAAACACGTTTGCATGCAGATTCAAATTACAGAAATTTAAAGCACTACCCAAAAACAGCTAACCTAAAAAAATATAAACATTTTTTTTTATTCACAACAAAATACCAAAAGTAATTTTAAAAATCCAATTACAATATAAAACGTTATGTGTTATTTTTTTCAGTTTTGCCCGCGTAGTATCACACAGCAGTAGTGCTTTTGTAAGGAAAAAGCAGATGCGACAAACTCAGTAGGCTTCTGCCTCTGACTGATTAGTGAGCTGCACCCAGAAGCACGATCCCCAGGATGAACACGTACTACATGCTTTGAGTTTGTCAGATCCTCATTGGCAACGCTTCCCTTAGTCAGAAGTGCCTCGGCCTGTCCCTTGACAAGGCCTTCTTCCTTACTGGACTCTAAGCACCCCTCCAGTCCCTGCCAGAGCGAGGTGTGCTGGCATTTCACCAGCACTGGGCCTGCAGCTTCGGGGAAATACAGAGAGATGCCACCAGGCCCAGTCAGGAGGCGTCAGGAACAAGGCAGAGCTGCCCGGGCACTAACACCACCGCAGCACAGAAAGATCAAAACAGTGCGATTCATATTCCAGCTACTTCTCCAGTACCATGGAGCACAGCCACTTAAGCCTGCAGTTCTAAATGAATCTAAATTAATTTAACTGACCCAAACAAGCAAAAGTAGATGAAAAAATATTACTGTGCTTATAACAGCGAATCAGATAACCTATTTCTTTTGTCTATAAATGAATCTCAAGCCACGTAATTAACATAAATACTTCCTTGTTCCTGCAGCGCATGTGGTACAGTACCCTATCATGCTTAATTTAACAGTCTGCTACCATATCTGCTTCACCCATAAATGTCTATTACATGAAGTCAAAACTGCTCACCATTCCTTCTGCTTCACACAGGGGACATACAATTCCCAGCGGGCATATTTCTGCAACAAATGCCGTGGTGTTTGGGAATGGAAATGCTTCTGCGGTATGCAAGCTACCGTGGGCCATCATGGGAAAATGTCTTTCGTCTCTTATCAACAGCAGTAAAAACTGCACTGCTGAAATGAGATACGTGTGTCAAGGCCACAGGCTACCCCCCTTTCCAAACGATTGCAGAGTGTGTTACCTGCACTGTCAGAGCTTCAGTGCAGTCTGGTTTTCTCTGTGCTCTGCCCCGAACTCAAGATCAAGAGTTACAGCATCTTCAGCTCACCAGGATGAAAGCTTGGTTTGTCCAAATACGTCATGTTGTTTTGCTCCCTAAGAGCCTAGTACAATATGGAGGATTACTACGATAAATTTGCTTTCAGAAAAGAAGTTTACTCCTGATCAGAAAAGATTAATGCAGCCCCACAACAGTGCTCTGCACCAAGGCTGTTGATCATGCCCGACAGGCCTGAATGAAGTTTTTTTGTCTGACAGGTCTTTGACAAACAGAAAGCTGCAAACCACTCTACTCCATCATTTCACAAACAAGACCAGACAAAAAAAAAAATAAAGAAGACATTTACTTTTAACAGCAGGTACAAACTGATCTCCTTAGATATCGAATGTGGCAGGAAATAGCACAGGCTCGGGGCAAGCAGTGGCACAAAACCAGACACCAACACAAAAACAATCAGACACAGGGCTGTACACTACAGCACTGCTCACACCTCGTTAACCTGAACTGTTACGCTACTGTCTTCTCTTTCTGCTAAAAGCGTGTTCCTACTGCGGGGCTGAGGAGAATATTCCAGATGTGATCGCGAGTGAACTCATCCAGCAGTACAATCAGCAGTCACGCCCGCAGTGGTCTAAGGAGATACTGTGTGCCACACAGTGGTATGAAGTGTCAGCCTTCGCCTTCCCCTGCCCTGTGCAGCTCAATCCCCACGCCGCTCTTCATCTGCAAATGACAGCTTTCCTTCGCAGCGGCAACTCTGACTTCTTTGGGAAAACGCTTCTAAGCGAGAGAGACCACACCAAACACTTGTTTCACATGCTACCCACTAGCTCCAGTAGGAGTGTTTTAATTATTTATCAATAATTTAATATTTATAAATTCAAAGTTTTTTTTATAAATTATTAGTATCATACATATATACAGTATAAGAAAAGTTACAAACAAGAGAAAGCCATCAAACCCGACTATATTAAATGGTTGCTAACAGCTAAGCGATCTGACAGTCTTAGTCATGCCCTCATGGGGGGCAGCTTGTTCCAGACTCCTACAACCCTTTATGTAAAGAAGTGCCTCCTGTCTTCAGTTCTAAATACACGTCCATCTAGTTTCTACTGCTGTCCTGTGGCTCACACTTACACGTAATCACCTCCCATTTCAACACCCTGTGTGAGGGTATGTATGCCAAACACATACATACTGTATGATTATTTTAACTCCACCATTCACAGTCTGTCAGCAGCTCTTGCAGTCTGTGTGTTAACAGCTGCAAGCAGGAATCAAGGAACAAAGAAACACCTTAAAAGTAGTGTATTCAGCACTTAATTTATTAACTGCACCTCCCCTTGATGGAGACTGTTCAGTGAGGGAAAGACTGTGCTGAAATGGGGGCAAATGGCAAAAAGCAAGGATTCTTTCTGTGAGGACGTGTACTTCTGCCAAGTGTAAAATTAGCAGCGCTCTGTGTCTAGAGAATGGCAGAGTGTCCCCACACGGTTAGGGCTGCCCTAGATACAGTGCGTTTACTTCTCATCTGGAAAACTTTACCTTACCGCTCTTGTGTAAACTACAGTACTCCTGCTCACAAAACCTACTTTTCTCAGGCCTGAAACCTCTCCAAATTTTAAAGCAGCTCTGTTCCTGCTTAAAAGGAGGGTGACCGTTTACATCGAGGCACTGTAAGATGGACACAGAAATGGGACACAGAGAGGCGGGGTTTTGACTTTGAGGAGCAGTTTTTACAAATACACAGATAGAGTCTTGGCTGGCCACAAAGGCCCCTTTGTCTGCCAGAAAGCAGCATGCTTGGTCACCATTTAGCAATTCTTCCCTTATTACTTATTTGAATTGTAAACACAAAGATAAACTCATGTAGTCGCAGAAATGCACCGACTGTACCTACGCATTGACAACACACGAACCATACGTACAGCACCTCAAATTTAAGGAAACCACAGAAGTGGTTCTAAGGTGCAGTAGGTGTGTAGAAGCAAGCAATATTAATGAAATAGGCCCTAAAGTGTTTTTGTTTTAGAAAAATGCTCAAAAAATGTACATCAGGTAGAGCAAGAAATCAGCAGGTGGTCACTGATATGAAAGCCCCTTCCTCAGAGCTTCTGGCATACAGTGCACAACAGAAGCCCTAATACTCACTTCTTCCTCAGGTTTCCCACATTGCTGTTTGGCAACCATTTACAGAAGCTGCTGCAGCTCGGAGCTCAGATTTCAGGGTTGAGCGAGAGGGTCAGTGTGTTTGGGCACGCGGGTTACTGGGCTGTGGCCCCGGCGGACGGTCGCCCACCACTTCAAGGCTGCCCGTGCATTATTCGCATGCCTTTGCTGTCGCACAGTCCCACAAGGATGCCTGGCCAAGGGTGGACAGATTCCGAAGAGCAGCCTCAAGTGGTTGAAACGGAGCCAAAAATAACCCCTTCCTGCTCTTTCCAGCGTCGGTAGAGAAAGTGGGAGGAGGTGCAGCAGTTTCCTGCTCTGAAGCTCGGGCCTGCGATGCAGTTAGCCAGCGTACAGGAGACTGCCTCAAGCCTCAGCATGCACACATCGAGGTTCAGCAACAGGCAGACCCTGAGCAGGGTAAACTGAGAGCTGCCATGTCTTCCCCTCTCCACTTTAGCATTATACTAATCAAAAGCAGGACAGGCAGTATCTATTGGTATAACTTCAAAGCTCCACTGCATTTCTCTTTGGGTGCTGAGTTTATCTGGTTTGTCTGTATTGCAAGCCAGTGTAGAACTTACAGTATCTTAAAACCGCTTCGGAGAGGCATTCTAAATACTGTACGTACGTCTAACAAAATTCCCCCTTGCGAGGCCTTACGAGCTCGACCGTCAATCCGATTGGTCCTTCACGTATTTTGAAGTTTGAAAAAGCTGAAAAAGCCAGAATAATCAAGGTTATCTTCCTTTCCAAACTGTGCTCTCTCAAAGTGAATGTTGCTAATGAAGAACATTCTAAACAGCTTGATGCACAGCCTTTGTAAGTTCATGGCTGTGTGGTATATTAGAACGAGTGAAGAATCAAACACTTTAAAAGCGCCCTGGGTTTGATGCTGAGAGCCATAAACAGTAGGTCCATCTTACTTAGAAAAAAATACTTTTAATGCCAGCAAAGTAACCCATCTAGACCTAACCAGTCCATTCATTAGGAGCGTTTATTTTCACTGCTGCTTTAATCAGAACCAAGTTTCCTGCAGGATCCTTTCAGAAACAAATCATAGCTGTGGCAGAGCTCAGATTCACAATGGAAAATCTGCTTCAGTCTCCTAAAGACCTAAAACTGAGACAAAAACTCACCTTTCAGATGGACGGTGACCCCAAATCACAAGGCCAAATCTACTGTGTGGAGTGGCTTAACAAGAAGACAGCAAATGTGCTTGAATAGCTCAGTTAAAATCCTGCACGAACACTCTCAGAGTAAGTTGGTTATTTCTAATTCTACTGGAGAACCTTAACTGTATGCAAATCAGCAAGAGATTTCTGACAGGAGAAGAGAAGTTGCAGTCATCCCTTATTAGCAACTTTAATTTTTTAATTCCAAGAATTGAAGACTAGAAAGTCCTTTGCTGATCTCAATCTTGTGTGGAACATGCAGACAGAACAGCTTGTGGAAGACTTCAACATTGCAGTCCTATACAACCATAACCCTTCTCGTATACCGTATGTTGCTCAAATGCAGGCTGCGAAACCCACTCTCCCACAGATGAGCTAATGGTAAAGAGTCCATCCCCATTACATACAGTAGCTCTGTAGGTGGAATAACGACCAGCACATTAGCTCTAGTAAAAATAATATGAGCGTAGCAGAACAATTTCACGGTCAGAGTTGAAAAATGAAAAAATGGTTCAATGTAATGAACACAGAGAACCTCTTCGTTGACAGGGGCATGAAACATGTTGTTAATGGTGACACAATGGGCAAGCTTTCTAGACAGTTATTTTGAGCCATTCATAATCCCAAATTACTGCACAATATAGCCACCATTTGGATTAACTGGAATTTGATGTCCACATATCATGTGGCAGTGGTCTGAACTACACTGTGAACGTGAGATAATGTACAGTACAAGACTGCCATTGTTCTGTTGCACTGTGCGGTGAATACAATCTTAAAAACTGGAAATGTTACATTCGGCAGATGGAAATTATAAGAGCTTCCTGTGTACCCTATGTCAAGCATGGTGTACTTGTGCAATAGCAGAGGGGGGGTACATTTTCTAAGCCAGAAAATATTCTGAAGGGAGTCTCGGCAACTAATGCTCTCTGACAACTCCTGTGTTACTCCTAGAAGCCAGCTATTTCAGAGATCTGCATTGTTTTTATAACACTATCTTAGTTATACCTTATTCATCTGTCATAACACATTTCTAGTTCTATGATCATAAACTTTTTTTCCTCTCTTTCAACTAATTTCTTAATCATGTGAATCAGTACTGTGACGTGGCCCATTAATATGCTGGGAGCCTCTGACTCCACCTTCATGTGCTCAAACACCTTTAAATAATGAGGTTAATTGTCTATAGAAAGCAATTTCCCTTCCTCTCATTAGTAATTACAGGTGAGTACAGTATGTGCACACAATTAGGGAATGAACTGATCTCATACCACCCTTGATAACAGCATCTCATGAAAAATCAAGAAACTTTGCCCGTGTGATTTATCCGCATCTGATATGTCGATGGTGACACATTTTCACACTCATAAACGCCACACAGCATCAGTCAAAGGGAGCTTCATACTCGACAGTCATAAATTCACGAAGCTGGGATCATGCGACGAACAGGGTCCAGTTCAGCTTGTCTACAGCTGGAAACAGGAAGCTTTTTACTTTCCCTTGCAGTGCAAAGCCGTCTCACCCCTGCATCCCAGCTAATTCCAGGGAACAGCGGGTAAAAAAAAAGCACTGTTACTGCAGGGCTAGACGAAAAGGCCACACTGTACAGGAGAAGGGGGTGCTCAATTTTTTTGCTCATGCTGTATTGATTTAAAAAACTCTTCCTGTACTTCAAATAATAAAAATGAAAATTACAAATAGATGGCTTTTGTCATTGGTTTCCCTCGGTGTGTGTGTGCCAGTGTGACTTTTAAAGACATCTAGCATGCTTTTCAAATAAGCCTTAGCTAAGGATCAAACATATCTCCCTCACTCATATGTCCCTCAAACATATGTCCCTCAAACTCATATGTCCCTTGCTCATATGTCCCTCAAACTCATATGTCCCACAAACATATGTCCCTCAAACTCATATGTCCCACAAACATATGTCCCTCACCACAAAATTTTTCAGTCCAGACAGCACGCAGATCTCTGAGATACAATGGTGCGGTCATGAACCAATATACACTTGATCTAATGAGAAAAAGGAAATGCCTAAATAGAAAAGAAGACAAAGAGACAAGTCATTTATATTGAACCTAAATAGGTTGTCTCTTTCAATGTAGTGGCAGGCTCAAACAGGCATTCCACGCTGCTGTGAAGTGATACGGCAAGCCAACACATATGAAAAAAAGTTAGAATACAAGTTTCCCAGGAGTGTGAAATATATCTCATATCAATGCCAGAAGCCTGGCATAAACATACATCTATCAATAATAATAAATAATATTAAATATAATAACAATATCCTTACACTTACATAGCGCTTTTCTGGACACTCCACTCAGAGCACTTTACAGGTAATGGGGATCCCCTCCACCACCACCAGTGTGCAGCCCCACCTGGATGATGTGCCAGAACGCTCCTCACACACCAGCTCTCAGTGGGGAGGAGAGCAGATAGAACACCTTAGTAACATGGCTGCAGGTATCAATGGGATAGATTCCTAGTTCGGAAATATTCCATCAGAAAAGAGCTCATAAAAGAGTTCAGTATCAGCATTCTACATTTGATTAAAATGATCAATTAAAAATATGTCTTTGTAATTAAACAAAATGGGACATCATTGGAAGGGTGTGAATACTTTTGCAAAGCTTTGAACACAGTATATACACCAGCAATAATTTGTTACAAATTAATGCCCTATCGGGTGTCAAACTGAAAATAAAAGATCTAAGAAGTCCAGACTTGTTTTTATCTCACCTGGAAATGACAGCTGCCCAATTTCCACATTTGTGAAAGAAATACAGTCTGTGTCCAGACTGAATCACATTACCTTTTCTAAAAAATTTCCCGTTCAAGCTCTGATTGCCAATTAGGAGGCGGAAGTATTGACACACAGCAAAAATACTTGAATATACATGTCGCTTCTAAGACAGAAGCATCACACACATATTATGGGTGAATTTCCAGTTAACACTTTCCAGAAATGAACTAGACCATTGTTACACAAAACAATAACTAAGAACGCGACTAGCTTCAACATTTTTAATAGGTTAATTCAAGCAATTTCATCTTGTTGTCCTAGAAGTGGGAGGCACTTAAAGTTAAATGGGTTAATACCTGCTCACCATAGTGGACATATCTCCCTCTAAACAGAGTACACTGACCAACAGGGCGGAAGACCCAGTTACAGCACCTGCCTGAGGCCTCATGGTTCAGTCAAGTCACAGATCAGCAAGGGAGTTCGTCACTGCACACACTTCTCTCTTGACAATGCAGTATCCAGCCTGGCCCCACCCTGTAGTCTCTGCATCACACTCGGTCACTTCCATTCAGCCATTCAAACCACATTCTCCAACTCAGGGGCGCGGGGGAGCCGGAGCCCATCAAGGCAAACAACAGGCAGGAGGCAGGGTACGCCCTGGACAGGACGCCAGTCCATCGCAGGGCAGACACAAACACACAGACAGACACACACACACACACACACCAGAGCCAGTCTTCCCAGAAGCCAACTAACCCACCAGCATGTCTCCGGACTGTGGGAGGAAACCGGAGCGCCCGGAGGAAACCCACGTGAACACGGGGAGAACATACAGACTCCAAACTCCTGATCAGGAACTGAACCCAGGGTCCCAGCGCTGTAAGGCTGCAGTGCTAACCACTGCACCACTGTGCTGCCTCTCATTCCCTTCCATCCGCAGGCAGAAAACGACACTTGTGTGACTGACCCTGGAGCACAAGACACCTTGGAGACAGACAGACGGACAGACAGACAGACAGACAGACAGACAGGCTTCTGGCCACAAGCTGGATAACAGAGAGATTCAACTTAAATACAGAGAGTCTCTGATTATCCCGGTTCTGGGATGCACGATCACATCCCGAGAATCACTTACGCTGCATGTCAGGTTAACACGCGTGTAAGTCACATTCACCTGCTCACTGTGGACTTAGCACTAAAGATTCATGTGACAGTGCCTTTTTCACTAGCCAGGGGGTTTTCTTTGGCATGTTTATCTATTCACTTGGTTCCTGTAAACAAGTCAGGGAGAAAACAGAAGTAAAACCTAACTCAACAATACAGGTGGTTTCCATTAACCTGGATACAAACACAACTTACAACACTATACCCTGTTAATGCAGTCTGACACACAATTGGCCTGTAATCTCTTGCTTTCCTACTGGTAAGGTGTGCTGGTGGGCAGGAACTGGGAAATCTCATATGTCTGTGACAGGGATGACAGCCTCACTTCAGACTGGACATGAAGCAACATCTCCCCACTTCAGTCCTCCAAGGGGACCCTGGACCATCTGAACTGGACAATGTCTGTGGTGTACAAGGTGAAACCTTCTATTTCTTTTGCAAACAAAGGGTGTACCAGATATGCACATGTGTCCCATTCCTGCAACTAAAGTGCTCCACTGCTTGGAAATGAAAATTAAAAGACACAGAAATCACACCCACACACCACCAAAACAGAACCCCCCTCCTTTCCTCCATAAATTCTGTAAAACTTCCCAAAGCACGCTGCTGTATTAACGGCTATATAGACCGGCGTATTAACGATAATTCATTTGGCTAAAGCTTTCATACAAAGTGACTTATATCTGCACCCACTTATACTGCAGGGCTACAGTTCCTGAAGCTGTGTGAGTACAGTATTTTGGCATACACGGTGCAACGGGGGTGCCCCACCCGCCACAACAAACCAGCCTTCCTGTTACACGAGTCCCCGGGTGGTTCTTCAGCTGCTATAAAGTGAAGTACGTCGACGCTTGCACAGTCAAGATGAGTGTATGTCTGAGTCATTTTGCACTAAACGCCAGCGGGTTTGCGCTCTCAGGACAAGCACGGCGAGGGACTTCACTACTGCCCCGGAGTTTGTGGTTGTCTCTGCGGCTTGCTGGCCGGGTCACTTGATGCACCTAGATGTTCACCTCCTCTCCTGTTGAAGGAGGAGTACAGTAAGTACTGTACAGCAGCCCCGTGTAGCAGAGCGAAGTGTTTCCGCTACGCCAAAGGCTGAGGACTTTCCTAGCTGATACTGCTCCTCTTCATACTGCTCCTTTTAAAATAACACTCGCGCTGTGAACGACTGCCACGGAAATCGTGTTCTTGAAAGAAGAACTGTCCTCGGTCAGCCACAGCAGAGCCCGCGTTTGCGAGATGCGGTTCCTTCCAAAGAGAAACCCGAAAATTACGAGCGGCCACGTTAGCTACATTGTCAACTGGGCTATCAAGGAAATGTACGAAAATAATAACTTTTTAAAACGCTCCCCCTCCCCCGCCCCGATTACTACAAATACAAGCTATTTACATTAAAGGGCTTGTGTTACAGTATAGTGGTCAAAAGAATAAAATGAACAGGAAAAAAAGTATATATTAATTCAACTGCATAAAAATATAAAACTAGATTGCTTAAAAAAAACTGTGGTGATATTGTGATGTGTGAAACTGATAATTGGTCCTTTCTGGGAATTCACAGGGAAATTCCAGGACATCCTGTACACTATCACTTCCACTTCTCCTAAGTGATGGCGTTCAATCTAACCTGTTATCCCATTACTGCATAACTAAATCACGAAAAGCAAGAAAACATCGTTTGATTCCAACTCATGAACACTACTTTCCTAGAGAAACTACAAACTTGGAGAACCGTAGCACTGTCCACAGCTAATGTCCTTCGCACATACCGTGATGCAGTCTCACAGCCCTACAGTAAGAGAGTACATACACTAACAGTGAAGCATTAATCATCAACACCCTCTGAAATTCTGCACTCTGAAATTATCAATTATCTGTAAAAAAACAACTAAGGAAGGTAATTAAAAAAACCCGACGTGTAGCCCTTCAAGACTTTCAGCAAATACCACGCAGTAGTTTGGGAAGCTCCGTCACTAACGGGAGTAGAACTCGGCTTACGGACAGCAGACGCATTACGCGCCGGGCTTGGCGGTGGAGAAGGTGCGCCTGTGCCTTACCTGCCTGCACCGTGTCGGACAGATCGTGGTTCAGAGCGCTCCTGGGGAACTCTTTCAGTTTTCTGCCGCTGAGATTCAAGACCCCGGAGTTCGCCGCCTCCTCCAAAGTCCTTTCCAGACCCCGATTGAGCGGCATGTTGTGATACCCCACACCACTGACATTACCTTGAGCCAAACCAGAAGCGAGCTGGGAATGGGGCTGGGAATCCGATCCCGGCGTCGCCATTTTTTTTGCCCCTTCCTTTATATTAAATGTAACGCACTGTATACAGTATTTGTATCCAGCAATAACTGACACGGAGACTACAACTGCTTGCGAATTTCCTCTCCAAGTGCCTGCCAGCCCACTGCGGCTGCGCCTCTACTGTACGACGCTGAAGTCCAGCCAAGGAGGGGGGGGGAAAGGCAGCAAAATTGTGCGAAATCTGCTCCGTCTGCTGGTCGCTCCCTCTTACTACATGTTTCATCCGTCTACGCTGAGAAGGTAGTGGTAAAGGCTGTAACGTCAAACAACGCGGCGCAGCGCCAAACCCAAGATGCGGGTGGATCTGGACCACACCGAAAGGGAGCATAAAATACACCTGTGCATCTTCGTATCCCAGTATCCCCACTCCTATCCAGTTGCAGCTTGAAGAACGAGCAAATAAGTGATACTGATAGTCTTGTTCTGGCCTCAGTGTAGCCTTTTGCGTCTGTTTATTGGTGCCGAGATCTTGAATCCGTATATGAAATGATATTTAAGACTCAAGTCGAGAGTCAAGGACATACGAAATAAGTCGATTACATTGCGAATGGTTATATCTTATGCTTCAGCATCATTGCCATCTTTTCTCAGTAGTTCAAGCAGGGAGCTGCGTCAGCATGCCTAGGCTGCAAAGGAACAAGGAAAGGTTTATTCCCTGCCGGAAAGAGAAGAAAGAGAAGAAAAGAGACACAACGTTTCGGCTGTGGAGCCTTCTTTGGGGACGTCTAAAAGCAAAGTAGACAGCAGGGCCGCGCTGGGAAAGGGGAGCTAAAGCAAGTGATCCCCAGCAGCGCTGCTTTATGAAGCTGAAAGCTAAGACACATCCCACTGGACCTGGGGGAAACCTGTCAGCCCCTTGTGTAGCACACAGTTCACACGGGATGGATGAGCAATTGATCGGAACAGAAGAACGTTTGTTTCATTCTTTATCTTGTCTAGGGCAGCATCTACCAAAAACACCTCCATCTCAGTGCACTCTCACTTTCATTTGTTAATAAACATCGGATGTTTGTGTAGGGCATCAAATCACTTTTTTTTTAAATCTATTCAGTTCTTGCTCGTTATGACCTAACCCTGCTGATCCGCAAGCAGAAAATGTAAAAAAGATACTTGACTTGCAACAGCCATGTGTGTCCAGCTGGATCTCTTTTTAAAGGCAGACAAGGTCACAAACAAACAAGCTGTGCAGTCGCACAAGGAATCATTTCCAGAAAGCCAGGGACTTAAAGGGAAGAGAAAAACACCAAAGTCAAAACACCACAATAGAATATGGGCACGTGCTAAACTGATGTTAAAATAATTGAACACTCACAAAAAGAACATGAGCAATAGTCTTCCAATTAGACAGATCAGCTGTTCACCCCTGCTCCACATCTCTACCGATTAAGGAGTTCATTAAAGTGTTTCACAAGGGATTCTCTTGAAGGTTATTCCTTTATAAAGTATGTACTGTAACTAATATCTCCAGAGGACACAACTGATGAAAGAAACGTGACACACTTTTCCCCGTTAACTATGTAATACGACGTACTGTATGGGATCTGTGCGAACTATAACAAGCAATGTAAGCTTGTATTATTTTTAGTTCATGCTTTTTTTAAAATAAACATTCAGATCTGAAATTATGAATAACATGAATACAAAGAAGCTGTTAAGATGTCTTGGGTTGGTGTGAGTCTGTTCTTTCAGGAAGATGATTAAACAGGAGATGATTCAGAGTTTTGGAAAGAGGTGGGAGGAAGATCAAGGAAAATGAAGGCCTGAGGCCAGAGACGTTCACACAGAGCAACGTTTTGTTGCAGGCGTGCTGACATTTCATTGAACAGGCATGACAGGTAAATCCGACATGATGATAAACACTGTTCCTCAGCAGGGATTATCCACAGAGGTTAGTAGTGTCTGTGGTAACCGTAGTACGTTGTACATCTGTGACACATGCTTTGCAGCAGGTTGCAGCTGCTATCTTGTGGGATTCTGTAGCGGTTTTGACATAGAGCAGGACAAGGACAGGCCTGGTCACTGGTCTCTGAGTCCTAGAAGCCACAAGGTATCCCAGGCACCCAGGGGCAGACTGGTGGCTCTGTGGCTAAAGATCTGCCACAGATCTGGGGCTGGAAGGTTGCTGGTTTGTATCCCATGGCCAAGAGAGGAATCCTACTCCGCTGGGCCCCTGAGCAAGGCCCTTAACCCCAGCTGCTCCAGGGGTGCCGTATCAATGGCTGACCCTGAGCTCTGACACCAAGCTTCTCTCCCTGTCTGTGGTGTCTCATGGAGAGCAAGCTGGGGTCTGCGAAAAGACAAATTCCTAATACAAGAAATTGTATATGTCCAATAAATGATCTTATCTTCATCCCATAAAAGTTCAATGGGGCTTGAGTCTGGTGAGTAGAAAAGTCTGCAACATAATGATCACATTCTCATCTTGCAACATAGCCACTGCTACACAACCAGCGTGTGTTGTGCTGCTGGAATGTTGTCACTAGAGGACGAGCCCACAGGAAGGAGAGCCAGTGAGGACTCAGGACTGGATCAAGTTCATGTTGTGCAGGTAGGTTGCCATCAATCAATACTCAAGTGGAGCTCTGTAAGAACTACCGGAACGTGACCATTGAAATATTGTTCTTCTGTAATGTTTTGCCAGGTTATACTACCAGCTGTAAACACAACAGCCAGTGAGCACCAGTGTTCTCTTGATAACAGGGGCATATTTGTCAGCCTCTGTGTCTTTAAATAAATAAGATCACTTTATTGCCCATATCAAATTTTTTGCATTAGGAATTTGTCTTTTTGCAGACCCCAGCTTGCTCTCCATGAGACACACAGACAGAGAGAGAAGCTGGGGGTCAGAGCGCAGGGTCAGCCATTTATACAGTACGGCGCCCCTGGAGCAGTTGGGGTTAAGGGCCTTGCTCAGGGGCCCAGTGGAGTAGGATTCCTCTGCCGGCCACGGGATACGAACCAGCAACCTTCCAGCCACAGGCACAGATCCTGAGCCACAGAGCCATCACACCACCTGTCTTTATACATTATTATTACATTTCACCAGCTCTGACATTAAAAATGTGAAATCACCTTACCTGTGTCCAACCAACTCACTGATCCACTAACATGGTAACTTAGTGGATATACAACTGTCTGTCACTCAGGTGTATGACCGTTAGTCATGAATGATCAATCAAAAATGACACCAAAAAAACATGTGATGAATATGTACTTTAATTTTCTTAAAATGTATGTGCAGTAATATTTATTTTGATGATTAGTGTGTATGAATGTACAAAAATGTGACAGAACAGAAGTGATAAACTTCTGCTACCAAGTCACTGACCATAGTACATTCATTATATAAAATCTAAACAAATACTAGGCTAACATCAGTCACAGGCATAAAGTGTATGAGTACAGAACAAGCACTGCTAAAAAAGAAATGTAAACTTCCATTTTTATACACACGGTTAGTACAAATCGTTCACATGGGGCAGACATTGGGTGGGTGATACCTTCAGCACTGAGACATGCTGTGGAGCAAACAAAGACTTGCAGGTTGTTCCAGATGCTTTTTTACAAACTGAGAAAATACTTTTAAGTCATTTTTTAAGTGATAATCGCATATTTTGAAACAGCAACATGATGACTCATTTTAAGCATCAGGGAATATACACGAATATGTCAGTAATGATTGTAGCGCATACGTGTGTAATTCTGGACATAAAACTCCTGATGGAAAAAATCTCTGTCACTTGCAAGAACTTAAGAAAAAGTCCATGTCTGTGTTGAGTGTTTAACAACAAGCCCTGTGATTCAGCACATACTTGGCTGAAGCAACATGGCAGAAGAAGGAAGAAGGGTCTCTGCCTCTGCCGTGCATGGACACACGTGGCTTCGGGGGGGCTCTCGACTGATGCTCTTGTTATTCTTATTGGCTCCCCCAAACTCGCTCAAGTGAAATTGCACAGGGTATGAAAATGGACCCCCCAAAAAAAGGGTGCTGGGCACATTTAGACTTAGAAAAAGATGCCATCTGAGTTCTAAAAAAAAACCTATTTCAATTGTGGGGACGTCCCCAGAGCGGCTGTGAAGAGTTACTGCTCTCGCAGTGATGTTTTCTCAGGCGTTGACGCCACTGTGATATTAAAAGATGCCCCCACGCTCACAGGCTGGCCTCCTTCCTGCTGCACTGTGTAGATCTGTGCTCTTGTCTGCAGGTGGCTGAGCAGTGCCTCCAGCCAGCTCTTTGGAACCCACCAGCCTGGGGGAGCAGCGAAGGGCCAGACAGTACAGCATAAAGGTTTATTCCACGCTGAAGCAAAAAGAGCAAACGACACAATTTCAGCAGCATTACCTCTTCCTGGCGCACGTGAAGAGAAGCCAGCAGCCATGTCACCCTGCAGCTTGCAACTGGCAGCCCTCTGAAGGTCACCAGGTGTGAGTCTGGCCAGTACCTGGATGAGAGACCTCCTGGGAAAAACTAAAGTTGCTGCTGAAAGACGTGTGAGGGGGGCCAGCAGGGGACACTCACCCTGCGGTCTGTGTGGGTCCTAATGCCCCAGTATAGTGATGGGGACACTCCTCTATAAAAAGACGCCGTCCTTTGGATGAGATGTAAAACTGAGGTCCTGACTCTCTGTGATCATTAAAACTCCCAGGGTGTCTCTCGAAGAGTAGGGATGTTACCATGGTGTCCTGGACAAATTTCCTCCTGGCCTTTACCAATCATGGCCTCCTAATAATAATTGCTTACACCTATGTAGCACTTTTCTGGACACTCCACTCAGGGCAGTAGGCACTGCAGTGGCTCTGTGGCTGAGGCTGGAAGGTTGACGGATCAAATCCCGCGGTCGGCAGAGGAATCCTACTCTATTGGGCCCCTGAGCAAGGCCCTTAACCCCAGCTGCTCCAGGGGTGCCGTATAAATGGCTGACCCTGCGCTCTGACCCCCAGCTTCTCTCCCTGTCTGTGCCTCTCATGGGGAGTAAACTGGGGTATGAGAAAAGACAAATTCCTAATACAAGAAATTGTATATGGCCAATATATCTTAATCCCCATCTGTGAACTGGCTTCATCATTCTGTTCTCCTCCCCACTGAGAGCTGATGTGTGGGGAGCGGACTGGCACTGTCGTCGCATCATCCAGGTTGGTGGTGGTGGAGGGGAGCGCTTTGAGTGGAGTGTCCAGAGAAGCGCTGTACCGGTGGGAGGGGTCATTGTTAATGACAAGAGGGCAGGGATAAGCATGAGACAGGTGCCGCAGGGAAAGCAACAGACTGGAGGGAGCTAGTCTGACAGGTACTTTTCGATCGGAATCGAAAGGATCTGCAGTGCCTCACGCTGTGTCGTTCAACTGGCGGAGCCTGAAACTGCCATCTTTTTCCACTGACGGGGTGTCCTTCACTCCCACCCCGCCTAACGGAGCCCTCGTCCAAGCTCCTTGCGACATCAGCCCCAGGAGAAGCGCCCCACACTCCGAAAGGCCTCCTCTCTCGCCCCAGCAGAGCTCTGCCGATTCACAAAACGACCCGCCGCTCGTCCCACACCGCCGCCCAGCCCCCGAATCGCCACGTTTTTCACAGCCACAGCTCCCTCGACCAGGAATTAGCCAAAAATAAATCATCTAGTATGTTGTAAATTCATTTTAATGGAGATTGTAACGAGAGTTCGGGAAGGATGACAACAGCCGTGTTCAATCAGACTCAGCTGTCAGTAATCAGGTATTACTCCCCACATCATTTCCTCTCCTAAAACACTATAGACACCGTACAAGATCCCCTTCTCTCTCTCTCTCACATCTCCTGTATCCCTCCTCCAGCCCGTCTCCTCCTCTGCTGCTGCCCCTCGGTCACTCCTCACTCTGCTGGGGGGTCCCAGCCTCCTCGTCCTCTGGCCAGGAGGTCAGCCCTCAACCAAGCAGGTTAAACCCCATTTTCACTGAAACACTCCTTCATCCTTTCAGTACACTTCATTCTTGGGTGTTGTTATGCCCAGTGAAATCTCATGAGCACTCACACGAATCGCTTGACTGTAAAACAGAATGAAGAGTCTGGGCTGTGCCGTACCCGTGCTTCTGGAGGAAGAAGGAAAGGTGCAGGTTACTTCTCGTTGGTCAGAAGTAACAATGGCGGGATTGTCCAGAGGGTGGCAGCAAAACCGTGGATATACAAAAACCGCCAACAGGAAAAGGCGATAGTTTCACAAGTCCCACATCTGCTTGAATATTTTGATGTTGTTGTTTTTTTTAATGAAGAGTAAATTAAATTGTTACAAGTTACTGTGGTTTATAAAAGACGTGGACATTCTGTTCCACGCATCATATTTTTGCTACGGAACATGAGATGCAGTACGCTACTGAAGAGAAATCGAGATTGGGAAATTAATAACTAATTTGTCAATCCTTTATCATCACTTATTCCTAGTTTAAACTCTCCCAGCAGCAATAATCCCAGAATCTATACCAGAATCACAGGGAACAAACTAGAACTGTTGCCTGATCAGGACAAGTAGATATACTTTTTGCAATATTTTTAAAAGATCAGTGTAAGATTTAGCACCGGTGTATAAACTGTCTTATACCTGTATGTACTTTGTATTTTGCGGCAACAGTACTGCGGCGCCCACGTTCAGTTTTACGATTCTGTCCGCGTCAAAAACGTCTTTTGTGTTGTTTTTGGTCATCCGGACCAGTCGATGAAGTCCTATCCGGTACATGCGCTACTTTAAAATATCACTTTTCATTCGGTTTCTTTTTTTACTGGTTCTTTATACTTCTGCCAAGTTTATTACGTGTGTGCTGTTACACTTGCTAACGCAGTGATTAAAAATAAACACTTGAAAATACTTTGTAAACTGTCATATTTATCATGTGATTGAAATGGCCTGTATTAATAAACCTGAGAGCGCGCCTTTTAATTACGCTGTGGTGCGTTTATAAGTTTGTGAGGGTTTTTTTCTCCTTAAAACAAATGTGCAAAAGAGGAAGTTTGCCAAGGAAACTGAAAGAAGAGCAGCCACAAAGCGCCACGCTGTTAGCTCAGTCGGAAAAGGAGAAGCTGGGTTTTGCAGAAGCTGTTTTCTTACAACCAAGATTTCATTTCATTTTGTGCAAGGAGTTGAATCTGATCCGAATTTTAAAAAAGCCAGACTTCGCCTGTGGGATGCCTACAATGTTACGAGACGCGCACAACCCTTTAAACGTTATTTGTAGTGCTACGTTTTACAGCGCACACCCCTCATTTACAACAAGTCTTAATTTATTAAGCGACGAAGACCCACCCATGCTGACAACGCACCCTCGACATGAGCCCGCTGAACCGGTTTCTCTGAAAAATGTTCTTCCACGAATTACCGCAGCACGTCTGTCTTGGGGTGGTACATTACTAACGCCCGTCCAAACGCGCTGCATCGCTTAACCTACCTATCCTGCAGGTGCGGGGAAGGCGATCATTAACGTGGCGAGCACGTCTAAAGGTGTAGAGTGTGCATCGTGAATTGTTTTCGAAAGAAACAAACAAACAAACGCTGGTAGTTGAAATCTATGTAGGGCAAGGCTGATAGACAGATGCAGTCATTTCTCAAGTCCTATTTAGTCCTCGTAAAGTCCTTCCTGATCAGTTTTCCGACTCTATGCTGTAGAGAAGTGAAGGGTTTGTGTCATATTCTCCGATCGCGCACATACGTTTTCTTGTCTTGGCCTGTCCTATACCAAATAACATCTGACCTCCCTACAAGACCCTACACGTTGATAAAAGTCTGTCCACACGCTCTGCAGAAAGTTATTTTCAAAAGGAGCGTCCCCGTTATCAGCGGCGGACCACTGCGCTACTGCCGGTGGCCGAGGCGAGGGCTGTTCACATTAAGCAAATAAATGCTCCCTCTGTGCGCCCAGGAGGAGACACTGTCCTAGCAGCTGCTGACAGGAAGTTCAGGTTAAACAGACTCCTTTAGCGCTCGGTGAGGTAATCAGGTCAGATTTCAAAACTAGCTATAGGTTGCACACACTACACAGAGGACACTGCCCGGCATGAGGTGCAGTTAGCAGGGCCAGAACCGGGAGGGAGAACTTACCTGCGAAACCAGCACGTTTATCCGGTAAGTGTTTGGTCTTTTCGGCTCAGGTTCCTGCTGTTTGGAAACAGCGGTTGCACAGCTCTTTACAGGTACCCAGGAAACCACGTGTTAAGTGTTTACAAAAGGTATTCTGCTGCTTCTTTGGTTATCGGACAACACCTTAATTAACAATTAGACGCGCAAGCTATTGGACAACCGAATCAAAAGCATGAATCTCGAATGGCTTGGCTGTGAACTTCTTTACGTAGTAAGCTTATGAAAAAGCCTTCGTGTGCAGATCTGATTGGGAATATAAATTAAAATATCCATCTAGGTAACAGTCTTCATTTTATAAAGTGTCACCCACGAGATCACCCCCAAAGCGCATTACATAGAACTGGAGATAAAAAAAGGAGAATAAAGAACTTTAGAGGATTAAGCCTGTAAACAAAATGGAGTTTGAGCAGGATTCCGCGGTACTGTTTTGAAATGTGTGAAGAAGCCTAGATTCATAGTCTCATCACTCCTCAAACCCTCGGAGGACTTCAGCAAGATTTTAGAGTCCGCTCTGCTGAGATTCAAGATCAGAAGCAAACGTGAGCATCAGACTGGGACCGGGTAAAGATTCTCGCTGCTGAGTCCTGAACACCCCGCAGATTTTTTTAGAGGCAGAGACAGAGGTGTGAGTGAGTCTTCCCTGCTGGACGGTTGCTGGACAATTATGCCTTGAGGTCCAGAGCCCTTGTACTGTCTGGCATTGGAGTGCTCGATTGATGTTTTTGTCCCAGTGTATAATAGTAAACGATACAGCTGAAAGTACGTCCAGATGACTGGTCTGGTCCGGATTGATGGCTCTGGTTTGAGTGAGTTCAGTTGTGGCCCCACTCACAAACCCCAATACTCAGCTTGCGGTGCTCCTTCTGGTTGAGAGGCAGCAAGCACACACTCTTGTCTCCTTGCGGTTTTCATTACTATTAGTGTTGACAAGGAAAGGCCACTCTTTGATGTTTGTTTCTGCAACAGGCTGCTCATCGGGGTATTCTAACGGGCTATTTGCTTGGTGACCTCAGGACAGCTGAACAGAACTGCATCTTTTATATTATTGTTTATGCTAGAATTTCACTTAGCACACTATCAGCGTGGTCAAAGTTTAAATCCTCTTTATTTAGTGCATTGATCCAGGGAGGTGGCGCAGAGGTGCAGGGGTTAACATTACTTCCTCGCAGGGCTGGGGCCCCGAGTTCAGTTCCGGACCTGGGGTGCTGTAAGTGGAGTCTGCATGTTCTCCTCGTCTTCACGTGGGTTCCTCCAGATACTCCCAAGTTTCCTCCTGCAGTCCAAAGACATGTTTAAATTGTAGCTGGACATGCCGTGAGAACATGGTCTGTGAACGTTACCTGCCATGTCCCGCGCTCATCCTTAGAGTATTAAGAATGTCTTTAATAGTTTGATTCCGTTCAAATGTGTCTTCAGAGCTATGGCATACCGTAGAACAATACAGAGGAAGGAGTTTCAGTAAAAACTTTCATTTATTAAATTTTGTTTTTACAAAGCTATCCAGTGCAACATTAAAAAAAATATTTAATTTCAGGTGTACTTGTGTATGTTCTTGGAATGAGGCTAGTTGTGTTTTGTTTTATTAAAAATCCTAGTAATTGAAGTAAAAACATACTTGCCAGATCACTGTCATTTTCTTTAAATTAAAAGGTTAATTATGCAACGTACTGTATATAGGCTTTTTATTTTTTGTTTCACTCTCTGTTGTTTGTTGCCTTTTTGATTTCTGAAGCCTGTGGTGACATGTACTGTATGAGTGCATTTCTAAGCTTGCTAAAGCATGATGTACCTGTAGCCTAAGAGTTTCAATAGGAGCCACTGTTTATGCAAGTGAGTATTGTTTCACAATTTTACTTTTTAGGCCCTTTTTGTGATTTTAACTGTTATCCAAAGTCATCGTCCGAACATCTGTCACGTTTTTATTCTGTAACAAAGGAAATGGGAAAGAAGAGAAAGCAACAGTGCATGCACTCTGCAGTCTGTACTGGGATTACGGGTTTAGTGAGGTTGTGGTGTTCTGGGGTGTTGCAGAAGTTGTTCCTGCAGTTATAATTTAAATAACTACACCCTCGCTTTCTTCTGTAGACCTCAATGTGTATTTAAAGGCTGCTTTACACATGGAGGCACAACAAAAGACATTTAAAAATAATTGTATAAATATTATACATAATATATGAGCTTATATTTGGCTTAATTAAGGGGGTCATATTATACATCATCCTCTATTCTACCAGTCTCCCAGTCTGCATTGTACAGTACATGCAATGCTTTAGTATATCTAAATAACGTGGGAGCAACCAATTATTAATTTTAGTTTGTACATTTTAGTACCTCAGTGTGATTTTACAACATTAATATATCCCCCCCCCCCCCCCCCCCCCGAAAAAAACTTATATTTTTACCCAAAAGAATTTTGTAGAGAAAATTTGGAATCGAAATACTGGGAGGAGGAACTGCCCCGCTGGCCTTTCAGATCAGGGTGCGTGGAGAACTGTGAACAGCGCGGTCAGGCTGCCTCAGCTCAGGGGTCTGTCTTCTGCCTTTCTAGTTGGTGCGTAAATAATGGGCTCCTGGCAGACTGTCGACGCGTGACGTGGAGACAGACCGCCTGTAAAAGAATGCGATGGACCCTCAGTCGCAGCCGATGGTATGTCGTATTTAACATGGTCCGCATCTTCCGTTCAGCAGTACATCCCTCCCATATTACCCTTGCAAGGTAACATAGCCAGGCACTGTTCCAGACAGTGATGCTGACCCCGAAGAGCCACCACAGTTACGCACACAGGAAGGTTAGCGTTGTGTAGCTGTAAACATGTTTTCACAACACGGTGGATTGCAAAAATGATTTTTTGCAATGCACCGCTAAAGATTTTCCGACAGGTGTTACACACTTTCCTGTTTCACCGTTCTTTGTGAATGACCCGTGCACCCGCGCTTGGGGTGGAAAAGAAAACGTCCGCACTTTTCAAGATTTTAGGGCACTGTGACTTGTTTTGTATTCTATGATCTGTGCTCTTGCTCGATCATTGTTTATTTCTACAGCTTTGCTAGTCAAACAGAAATACAGATTGAGTGTGGACATAAGCATGTAAAAGGCTACGAATCACAAGAGGGCATTTGGTCTCGTCCAGCTGCTTCTTGGAAGACATAAAAGCAGCATGTTCCATGCTCCCACAACCCCTTTGTGTAAAAGCGCCACCTGTCCCCATCCTCCTGTCTGCAGTAGTAGGGGAAACTACTACACCCCTGTAGTTTCCACTCAAGCCCTCTGGTTGGTGTTGCACTCTTGGTTCTAAAGAAGTCCAGTAGGTTGACTTTGTAAAGGCCCTTGAGGACTGAAGATTTGAAAAGCCTGGGTCTACTCGTAGTCTCAGCTCTTTTGGCCTGTCGGATTAGCACGTTCCTCTAAGCACAGAAATGGATCCGGTCACTCTTCTCTGGACCGATACCACAGTAACTATCTTTTTGTACCATAGCCAAAACCATACACAATATTCTCGAGGCCTAGCGTGTTGATCAGTTTGCAAGGAATCTGGAAACATAGCAGCGCAGTTGCTCGGCAGGGAGCTTTGCAGCAGCATGGGATATGAAATTCAGTACTGAGTAGGACCCCCTGCCCCATTTTCATTTCTCAGCTTTCAGAAGGTAATTCTGTAGATGAGTGCTGGAAAAGTCTTGGCTGTGTGTAAAACAAAGCAGAGAGCAGGAGGTTAAAGGAGGACATGACTGAAAAGATCTGCAGCACGTAAGATGTCAGATAACAAGGAAATAAATGCGATGATGAGCTGGATATATATCTTGCATAGATCTTGTTAATTGATCATGCATTCCTTCCATAAAAGATTTGTGGTTTACCATGTTTTCTCTCTATTTGAAAGTAAATATGAAGCCGGTTTGAGGCTGACTCCATCAGCGAGGGACCTGTCTACGCTACTCAGTTTCCAAAATATAAGTGCTTTCAGATATGAGAACTGAAACCTTTTAGCTGTGAAAATGTAGAAATTATTTCTGGGATTTTCTTTTGATAAATAGGGCTCAATTGTCACTGCAATGCAATTAAAATGACTTATAAATAGTCATTACTAAAACTGGAGAAAAGTAGTCTGCAGAATGGGTAGCTTCCCGTGTTTGCAAGTGTTGCAAGTGTACTGAGCCACATGAGTTCAGAGTGATGCACTTAGAATAAATATCTTGCACTCCCTTATTTACATATGTGCAACAGGGACTTTAGTCATTCAAATAGGCTTGGTTCAACAGTTTACATGTAACTAGTAGAGTCACATAACTGCGGCCAAAGTGACACACTGCTTCTCATAAGAGTGGCCCAAGTAGGGGTTCTGTTTTGCAACTCTTTTGAACAGCCTCCTGTGCCACTTAGACTTGAGTCTCTGTGGACATCTGCTGTGGCTTGTAGCTCACTGAGGACGATGTAAAAAGCTGACAAGCCTATTTTGTTTGAGCCCTAACTGATGTAACTGGTTTAAAGTGCTCTAGATAAAAAAAAAACTTGCAGTTATTGTTAGATTATGAATTTAGCTTAGGACATACTGTTTTTTACTAGAAACTATTAATTTATTTGGCTAATAGTTTAACCCAAAACAACTTACTTTTGTAACCAACTGGGCTTTTTATGTCAGTAATCCAAGGAAGGTCTATTGTTCAGAGGTGCAACAGCAGTTCCCTATCTGGGATTTTAACCCACAGTCTCTCAGTTGAGTCCAGAGCCCTAATTACTGCTTAGCACTAGTGCCTCAGTTGATAGTTCAGTATTAACATCACAATATTTATAAAATATAGCATTTTTGCTCTGAAATTTCACCCCCCCCCCCCCCCAAAACAAATTTCAGCAACACACTGGGCCAGAGCCAGAGCCAGCCTCTTTTGTAACATAATTGTCAATCTTCATTCCTTTCTTGAGCAGCTTGACAGTGGCAGTGCTGTGTGTCCCCACCTGCCCCCGGACTGTGTGAAAGGACCCTCTGATGCTGTCCTTAGAAAGGTCTTTTCTCCATGCCAGAGGCCATTCACCTCCATGCTAGCAGGTACCTGAGCACAGTTAGCGCCACGCGCCTTTTTCCACACTCTTCTTACTCACAAAGCGTTCAGAGAATTCTTATCTTCTCCATCTGGTTTTTATCTGGTTTGAGTTCTCTAGGCTGTTTATTGGCTCTCCAGTCTGCTGAGGCTACGAGGGAAATTAACGAAACCTCCAAAAAAACGGGGTTTTACACCTACGGCAAACCAGAAAAGCATTCAAAAAGAAGCTTGACATTTATGAGGTTTTGTGGCTCTTTCGGTAGTGAGGTTTCTCTTCTGTGTGCCAATTGAAGCACCGTCAGTTGCTTGTCCCAAGTCAGTTGTGGTACCAAGAACTCATGTTTAGGCGGTAACCTTAACCTTCCCAGTGTGCCTTTACGTGGGGAGTGGTTCAAAGGTCAGAGCTACTTTCCAGATAAAGCATGGGGCACAGTGACTAAAGGCTGTTTTTGAATCATCAGTTGTGCTTTCTTTCCTTCTTGCTTTCAAGTCTTAGTAACGCTGGCGACTCGTTACAGGAGAATTCACCAAGCCGGCTGTAATCGGATATTACGGGAGCTCCCGGAGACTCTCGGCCACCCCGGAAACCGTGAAGGAGATCCTCCTGTCGGTCCTCGAGAGCTCGGGAGGGGCGACGCACCAGCCCCGGCCGCAGAGCCCCCCGCCAGCCGCGGCGGCCGTGCAGGACAGGACCGCCGGCGCCAGGGCCCTGACTGGCAGCGGCAGCGAAGACCCCCCAGCGGGGGCCTCGAGCGACAGTGACGACGGCTACGGCGGAGACGAGAGCCCGCTGCGACACGAGGACGGCGGCACGGCAGAGCAGGGTCCCTCGCGTCTGGGCCCCGACGCCGGCCCCAAATACCTCCCGAGAAGCAGCCCCGTCATCTCCCGCAGGAGCAGGTGGCCATCAGGCGTGCCGACGCCCGGATCGTCCCCTGCAGACCAGTCGCCCTCTCCCAGCCCCGCGGGTCCTGTGCTAGACGAGAGCAGAGCGGGTGCCGGCCCCCCGCCTCGGCAGGTCCTCCTCGCCCCTGCGCCGCACCCCGAGAAGCCCAGGAGCACCTCCCTGTCGGCCAACTTCAACTGGCTCTTCCCCACGGGGCTCAGCCTCCTGCCCTTCCGAGCTTCGGGGCTCGTGGACGGGGGCCTCAAGCCTCGGTCCAGCTCCGACACCCACATTTACCCCGGTAACTCGCCTGCAAGTCCAGTGCCCGCTTCCAGCTCGACCGCCTCACAGTTCGCGTAGCAGTGCGTCACACAGAGGCCGTCGGAATCCCTTTGTTCCCTGTCCGGCTCCATGTCGGTTTAGAGCCCCTGACGTCAGTAGTTTCCACGGAAGCACTTTAAGCTGCTTCGTTCTCTTCCGGTGCCCCACAAAAGCAACCGAGTTTATTTCCCGTTGTTTTTTAAGAGATTCTGTTCCAGATAGTCCCAGAAAAGGGAACGGTGAGTTTTTCCCCATTGGCTCATGTGTGCTGTAACAGTCACCGCTGAACCTTATTACATACAGTACTGCATCTATAAACATATATATATTTGGACACCACATCAGGTTTCCCTGTTGCACTGGCACCTCAGCTCCGCGAAAGATGAACTGTTTGTTTTGTGTCGTGTTGTGTGTTTCCTGCCGATGGCGCGGTCTTAGTTTGTCTCGTGGTCACTGTCTCTCAGACGTGCCGTGGACCTGCAGTCTCTAAGCGAATGGCGCTCTGCACATTCCGCACGCGCTCGAGAGTTCACTCGCTCGTAAGGCACAGCAGTGCTGGGGGTTCAGCTGACCCCAGTCACTACTGGCGTTCTGGATCTGCAGACTGAAAAGTTACTGAAAACTACCGCATAGGAGAAATAATACTTTGGAAAAGCAGGAAAGGGTATCATAACACACTCGAGATTGAATACGTAACCACTGGTTACTGCACTGGTTGTCCTTGTGCCCTTTGAGTTCTCTTTTACTAGACAGATAACAGGCATAAAACCCCGCAGAGATTTCGTCACATCCCCTCTGGTTTCATGCTGTTGTTCAGATTTCGGTCTGCAAACTTTCTCGCGGAGCTCGCTCGAAACCTGTAGTGGTTTTCAGCTAGACTGAAACAGGAATGATACTTGCTACCATGAGAGTCTTTGTCCTGTTTGGTGTTTGTGTTTCCTGACCTGTTTGTAATCTGATCAAAGCAGTGTTTTTTGCAGAATAGCTTCGTTTAAAAAAAAAAAAAAAAAGGACATAGCCAGTATTTACACTGGTCGGTGTGTAGAAAGGGAGATGCAGCTGCTGCAGTTGAAGGTGTTCGTCTCCCTCTCTTTCAGTGCTGTGCAAGGATACAGCTATCGTGAGCAGAGAGCCTTCCCACCTTGCACTCTCCCCCGATGACATTTTAAGAACAAGCTGCGACCTTGACAAGGTGAGACGTTTATTTCATACATTCACGTGCAAAATGATCAGGAATGTTTAAAACGTTACAGTTAATGAAATCATTATTAACCCAGTGACAGACAGCATATCCAACCTGTAACGAAGGAATTAAAACCCAGTAACTAGCATTAAAGACTGTTACAGCGCATACAGGTAAATGTGCTGTCCTAGAATAGCGTGGGAAAGCTTTGTACAACCATGAGCTTTAGAAAGAGTGTCATTAAGGAGCTTCTACGATTATCACGTCAGTGTTTACTAAAGAAGCAGAGCGTAAAAACTTTGACATGTCTAGCTTGTTTGTTTTTTAGCAGCAAAGTGATACTATGATCAATGATTCCTCTGCGTCTTAAAATAAGCCATGTTGTCCACTTCTACAGTACTGACTAGCCTGGAAACTTGATCCCTCCCCAACCCTTCACTCCTGCTCTCACTTTTAGTTTCCCTTTGCGTCATCTGGTTCATTTTTCACCTTGGATTCTGAAGACGTTCGTAGGGTTGGCTTTGTCAAAGCCTTTGAGCATGTTGAAGCAGGTTTCCTCGTAGTCTTAGGGTCCGGTCCTTTTAGCCAGTCAGAGTAAAACGCTCTTTTCAGCCCGGGAATGTACCCGAGCAATCTTCTCTAAACTAATTCCAGAGCAGCAGTGTATTTTTAATATTAGCTGATGAGCTGTTTTCTGTGCTGCGCTGCAGGAGAATGCCCATTTCATCATCGTGGACATGGTGCTTGAAGCGCTGGAGAGCACGAAGTGCGCACTGTGGAGTCAGGGGGCTGGCCAGGCTGGGAGGGGGCAGTCGGGCTGTCCCGTAGGCCTGCCGGAGGAGGAGACCGGCAGTGGCCCCCTCTCGAAGAGGCACTCCGAGTCAGTGGCCTCGTCCGACAGTGGCTATGAAGGTAGTTACTGCGGGGAACAGCGGCCAGTCATACTAAAGGCTTATACAAGCAATACCCAACTTTATCTGTGGAGAAGACTGGGGAAGCAAAAGCTGTCTCTGGAAAATAGAGCTGTAGACCTCCTGATCCACACAGCAGAGATGCTCTATGTGCTGTTCTGTTTGTGCATCTCTTCACTTAAAGCTGTGCTTCCTGACATCTTTTTCTGAGCCTAGTCGTCTCCGATCACAGAGAAAGTATGCTTACGCTTTGCATTTAATTCAGTTGACTGATGTGTTGAATTGTGTTATCAATCTTCAGGATTTTCTGCACACCAGTCTCTTCATATTCAGAAGGAGCCTGGCAATGAGATCGCATTTACAAGTAAGTTTCTCTAGACATTGGTCAGGACTAATCAGTCTGCAAGGCAAGGGTTTGAGAAGAGATGTTCATTTTAGGAAGACAGTCCAAGGCCATTCCCATGACAGCCAAACAGCAGCTGCAGTTTCTGCTGTAGCCTCTAGCTTGGACTGTGAATCAAGATATGACTCAGTCCAAGCATGGAAGAACAGAAACCTGTTTTACAAGTACAGCCTCCATGTGAAACTAAAGAAGATGAGTCAATGTCTGCCTTCAAAGTTGTGTTTTTTTGTGAACTATCAGACAGGTCACACAATTCTCGTATTTGCTTCTGGAACTGTGTCTCACTGTGGGAGAAAAACATCTCTGCAAACATCTCTCACTCTTGTGTTTTTCTTGCTTTAAAGGGTTAACTTCCACATACATTATCTTAGGATGGATCTCCAGGATATTTGATTTCCCAGTAATAATACCTGATTTGGCACTTTAGGTTAATACAGAAATTAGAGAACAGAGTGGAGGGTCTTCTCAGCAGAAGTTAACATGCAGCTCAGTTATATATACTGACCCTTCTCTCTTTCTGTTTTAGGTCGTACGTTAGAGAAACAAAATCCTGACGCAGACACTGGCACAACTTCTTCACTTCAGAGGTATAGTTATTACATTAATGTTGAAACTGTTTCAATTTGGAATCTCACACCACCAACCAAGCTTTAAATGACCAAGATACAGAGGTGTTCATTACTGTAGATTGACTTTTCATACCATATTTCCACTTCCAAAAATTGAATTATTGTATTCTTCCATATTAGATAAACTGGAGTTCTTTCCCAGAAGTAATCTCACCTTGTACCCTGTCTTACACTTATATAGTGCTTTTCTGGACACTCCACTCAAAGCGCTTTACAAGTAATGGGGATCCCCTCCACCACCAGTGTGCAGCCCCACCTGGATGATGCGCCAGTCCGCTCCCCACACACCAGCTCTCAGTGGGGAGGAGAGCAGAGTGATGAAGCCAGTTCAGACATGGGGGTTATTAGGAGGCCATGATTGGTAAAGGGGGAAATGTGGCCAAGATACCGGGGTAACACCCCTACTCTTTTTTTTTAATGACCACAGAAGTTAGGACCTCGGTTTTACTTCTCATCCGAAGGACGGCGCCTTTTTACAAGTATAGTGTCCCTGTCTCTATACAGGGGCATTAGAATCCACATAAACACAGGGGGAGCGCCTCATATTGACTGCACTAACACTTCTTCCAGCAGCACCCTTAGCTTTCCCAGGAGTCTCCCATCCAGGTACCGGCCAGGCTCACACCTGCTGAGCTTCAGTGGGCTGACAGTTTTGAGGTGCATTGCGATATGGCTGCTGCCTTCATATAGGCTGGGATATTGCTGTAACACTCCAGTACTGAAGCAGCTTTCTGATTGTTGTGGGGTTTTCTTCAAGAGAGGAGCAGGAGACAGCCCTGTGCAGATTCAGCCTTTATAGAGCTCAATAAACACAGTAGCACAGTCCCACCACTGGGTCTGCCCCACAGAACAGACAAACTGCCCAAGTTTTCTAACCCTTTTCGTACAGAACACCCTCATGCAATCTGTGACAGGTTAGTACCTTTCAGGCTCGGGCTTTGCATCCATTTCTATGAAATTCAGTCTCTAACCTTGTTAAGAGTAAGACAGTTACAGCTGTTTTTACAAAGTCAGCTCAAGTCAGAGCGGCATGGCTAATTTAAAATACAGTATGTCAATAATTATTCCACACATTCCACAACACAATTTAAAAATAACTCTGCATATCCATACACATAGTGTACATACATACACATAATGGCAATACACACACACTAGGGGCTTTAATGCCTTCATTAGTGTACTAAATTGCTACTTATTCTAGCCTCTACAACAGTCTTTGCAGTGTTTTGTAACGTCTGAGATAAAAATTAAATATTCAAAGTTAGTGTCTAAATTTTCAGACTGTTGGAAAGAAATATGTACTGTACCTTCTATTAAAATAGATGAGTCATCTATTTAGGACAGAGGCAACAAATAGAAATATGGTGGGTCCTGCTTTTTTTGTGGAGCTGCTCTAAGGATCATCAGAATAGTCACAAACGAAGGAGTCTGTCCACTTCGCCCACCCATTCTGATTGATGGTTAGTGGTTAATTGGTCTGGGGATGTCATCCATACTTTTATTGAAAGAAAACATGGTATCGACTTCAGCACTGGGTAGCTTGTTCCACACTCCCACCACTCTTTGGGTAGAGAAAGTGCCTCCCGTTCTGTATTGTAAATGCACCTCAATGTAGATTCCACTTGGGTCTTCACGTTGCTTTGTGTTAAAAATCGACATGTAAAGATCGTTTATGAAAACTAAGTTGCTAAGCGTCAGAACCCTCTTTGTCTAAGACCTAACTTCAGATTTGTACAGTAAGACATTTTATCCCTGATCTTATCACTCTGTGTGTTTGGTCGCAGTTCCTCCTGTGTCCCAGTGAGCCCCTGCTCTGCGGAAAACCTAGCTACGCAGCTGGTGAGAATATTCCGGAAGCAGTGGTTACATTCAGAGAGTCAACGGCATGGCTTGGGCAATTCGTCCTCTGTGCTGCAGGAAGTGAGTATTTGCTGTGGTTTGATCGCCCACATTTAACTGACTGTGTAGTCTAACGCTGACACACAGGCTGTGTCAACAGGTCATTTTGATCTTGCTGTATGGCAGCTGCACTGGGAAGATAAAAAAAAGAAGAAAATGAGGACAGTCCAGATTGTGTCGGTTTTAATAATTCTGTACGGATTTAGGATTTAGGCCTGAGTTAACCAAAACCTCACACAAACATTGTACATCTAGTACCCAATGGCAGCATGTTATGTGCCAGAAGCATCTTTTGTCCATCAAGTAGAAATCTTCCATCAAGTTCTATGTTAAATATGCAATTTGCAGGTGATTCGATATTTTTATTTTACGAGGGTCATTAAATGTTGCCCTTTCTTTTTTGTTTTTTTGAATGAGTAAAATGGATTTATGTCGGTAGAGAGAGTCAACAGAGATCTGTTCAGGAGTACTCTAGGTAGTAGAGGGTTATATTGAAGTTTGGGATTGTGGTTATGTTAATATTATGTAACTCTTGAATTTAGTTTTTGGTTAAAAATGGGTTTACAGTTGAGGGTTTTTTTTAAGGCCAGGTTCATGGCTGGGCTGAGGGCAGGGTTACAAACTGCTTGGGTTTAATTTTACACTTGGAGAATGAGGATAAGCCGAGCACTAGGGGGTGAATCAAGGTAAGTTTTAGGATAACTTCACCCTTTTCTGACTGGGCCCTTTGCCAGTCTTTTCCACAGTTTCCAGTTGATGTCATGGACGTGGAGCACAGTCTCACTCTGGCGGAAGAAATTAAACAGAAGTCCAGGATGCGTGGCACCTTGATCTGGGCCCCTCCCCGCTTTCAGATCATCTTCAACATCCACCCACCACAGAAGTGAGTTCCTGGGGTTATTTGTCAACAGGAAATACTATGACTTCTAACCATGTGGGGTCTGCCTGCTATACCACAGTCTCCAAGTGTACGCTGGTGTGCAAATGTCATAGAAGTAATATTAATCCATTCCTTCACTCAGCGGTTTTTCCTTTTTTAATCAGACACATAATGGTTACCTTGTACTAAAATTTTAGCCTTTTTATTTCAGGCTGTTTTTTTCTGATAGATCTGTTGTTTGTAGTACAGAAAACAGACTTTTAGCTTGATGGATGTGTGAAGGAACACTTGACCATGTGTCAATTAGATTGGACCGGACGCCTGAGATTAACTACTATTGTACAAAACGTCATGTCGACTCCTCATGTACACTTTATCAAGAGCTGTTGTGATCAACTTATAGAAAATTCTGATCAGTATGCATTACATACTGCTGAATGCCAAATGCTTAACTTGGTGTTTTCTTATGCAAGATAAGCTGTTTTAGTAATAGCATTGTTATAATCGTAGAACAAATAGTGGAAGCTTTAAGTAATTCTTTGGTGCTCAGGTGCTCATGACATACATATATCTTAACTCTTTACTGTGTTTAAGATATTTAAGACATTTGCACAGCACTGCATGTAGGCCTGTTTGACAATTTAAAAAATATTTTAATATTATAATTACTACTGAACACTGCATTAATACATTAAATAATTAATTTGTTACAAAGGAGGATCACTGAGTACATGGATTTCTTATATTAAGATAATTTCTATAGAATGTCTTACATATTTGTAGAATTAAAAAAAAACATTTGGGCAGGGGGAACTTCAAGCAAGAGAGACTGTGCGTCAGAATTGTTTGTTAAGACCGAATTTGCTCTTCAGTGCACATTCAGCTTTTTAAAAAATGTGTCTACCAGCTGCTGCTAGGATGGAAAATGAGGTCTTACTCCCAGTCATGTCTTTCCCACCAGGAGGAGCACTGTTGTAGCTTCACAGCACTACCTCTGTGCTGGCTGTGGCACCCAGGTGGAACCAAGTGAGTACCACCCCAGGCGGGACGGCAGAGCCCCAATGGTTACTGACTGATACAAGCAGTGCTGATTGTGAAAAAACGAAGGACATTTAAAAACAGCTTACAGTTTTAAGACTTCTTTTTTTGTTCTAACTTAAAGGTCGTTTTACATATTTTCCATCAGTGGTTTCGAAATGACCAGTTCTCAGACATCCTGTTGGTGTGCTGTAGGATTTATGTGGGGTTTTGCAAAAGAACAGATATCTTGAACAGAGATCAACAGATAAAAAGTGACCTCAAGTGATTCATAAGACTACTTTATAAAATGCAGCAGACCTTCTGTTTACAGGTGTTTTCAGGATTTGAATATCAATATGCCATACAAGAATACAAAACCATGCATTAAAAAACTTCCAGTTATGTAACAAAAGACTAGTTTTTGATTAAACAAGGGTATCTTAATAAGAAACTGTAATTCCTATCATTATATTAGTGGTTCACAAATGTTTTCATGGCAGCACACATCTGGTTGTTTGACAAGCGTTTTTATTGCTTTTTACACCAACAAAAATACAGGATGCATAATATATAATTCACCACAGATGGAGTGACGTGTTCAAAAGTTGAAGATTTGATGTCCGAAACAGAAGAGATTCTCACCAGGCTTCAATGTCATCACCTGACTTTTTAGAGAAAAATTATCCGGAAGGCTGGTGTCGCTAAACATATTGTGACAGTGTCTATATTTGCAGCGCTTAAGTTGTTCTAATCAAGCTGTTTGCAAATGACTTTCTCTCCAAACAGGGTACATTAAGAAGCTGCGATACTGTGAATACCTGGGGAAGTATTTCTGTGACTGCTGCCATAATGACTCGGAGTCCGTCATCCCTGGGCACATCCTAATGAAGTGGGACTTCGGCAAATACCTTGTGTGCAACTTTTCCAAGCATCTCCTGTACAGCATATGGCACAACCCGCTTTTCAATGTGTCTTGCATTAACAAAACGCTGTATGCCAAAGCAAAGGAGCTGGACAGGTTCAGGGTAAGTGTTTTTAATGAGTCAATTCATTCCTTTGAGTGATGGAAACATGGTGCACATAAGATTTTAAACAGCATCTGAAAGATGTTCCCCAGTTTGAATTCCAGTAACATAGGGGTTCCACAGTTTGGAGAGGAAGACCACACTGTGCGCTCAGAATATGTAGCAGCATTGTAGGCTCCTGCTCCACACTCCAGCTTATTGCTGCCTTCTGCTTTCCACAGGAACTTCAGGAACAACTATTAGCCATAAAGAAGCTGCTGGTGACTTGCAGATTATCAGAGTGGTAAGTTAATGCACACAGTTCACTCATGTTACTCTGATACCAGCCTACACAGGAAGTGGACACGCCATCGTAAATGCCAGCTTTTGAAAGTGTACTCGGTTAATAGTGTAATAAAGGCTCAGATGTTTAAGGGGCTAGGCCTATTACCCTCTAACCTGGATGGAAAGACTGGCCTGTTACATTTATCTGCCATTTGTGGTGTTGTTGTTGTTGTTGTTGTTAAGATTTAATTTGCATTCCTCACAGAAACTTAAAAAGGGCAAAGACGTGAGAAGCTCTGAGGCCGGAGGCTCGGCAGCGCGAGACTCACGCCGCCCCCCGTGTCAGTGTCTTGCAGGAGTTCGGCCAGCTGCCCGAGCACCTGACTCGGGAGCTGCACCTTTTCTCCCTGGATGACCTGGTGAGGGTGAAGCGCGGTCTGCTGCTAGCCCAGGCCAGAGCCCTGCTGCGCGTGGCCTCCGCGCACGTGGAGACCTGCGAGGTAAACGGGCTGGCTCGGCTCCCTGGAGAGCAATAACGGGAGAGGAGTTCTTCCTGCTGCGACAGAAACCTCCTTCCAGTTTTAGATGGTCTTTTAGAAAGTACCTTCAGTGAAAGCTTTTCTGTACAATAGCCACCGCAAGGCAGGTTTTGGAAACTTGAAAACCTTTTCAAAATTAGACAAATTAACACATTAAAATTAAACAAATTTTAAAAAGTTTAATAAGTTTTCAGGTATCAAAATTGACTAATAATATCAGGGCATTATTAAGGGAAAATGGAATTTTTCACCTGCATGTCAAATATTTTTGCATACAATCCTTAGCCACACATTCGGTCATTTCCTACTAGTAATGCTGAGGTCACAGACTTTTGCAGCTGTGTGTAAAATCTGCATGTGATTCTTTTTGAAAGGGTGATATGATGTTGTAATGCTGAGCTCACTTGTTTTTCAGTTGTGCTTAGCCAAGGGATTTATTTGTGAGTTTTGTAAGGGAAAGGACGTGCTTTTTCCCTTCCAGAAAGAGACCTGTAAACGCTGTGAAGGTAAGTGTTGAGAAATATACTGCAGACGAATGATGGCACTGACGAAACATCTAAGTACTGCAATGAGATTTATATTGTGTTCATTTTTACAAATTATTAGCAAGAGACGAGTTGCACTTTAGGTTTTTTTTAACTTTTTGTCTGTGTATGTTACAGGAAAAAGAATACAATTATTTACAGCCCATGTCTGAACAGGGCTGCACACAAACATGATATGTTTTGCTTTCTTTCTGTCCTTCAGCGTGTAATTAATTTCTGCTGGTTCCAAAGGTTGCAGGACGCTGATGCTCCTGCCCGCTCTAACCCACACAGATAGTTATTCAAACAAAATCCGCAACGAGCTGAGATTGCTGCTGTTGTGATTCTTGAGAAAATAGATAAGGTTCTTGGAAAAATAAGCCACGAACAGCCAAACAAACATGATAGGCTTCATAGGCTCCACTTAAGGGCTGTGTCTGGTAAGACAAAGAGATATTTATAATAATTTAGCCACCCATCCATTTTCCAACTGCTGTATGCAGCTAGCAACCATATCACTCTGCAGCTCACAACTGACAACCCACTGGAGCTCAGCAGGTGTGAGCCTGGACAGTACCTGGATAGGAGACCTCCTGGGAAAAACTAAGGTTGCTGCTGGAAGAGGTGTTAGTGGGGCCAGCAGGGGGCGCTCACCCTGCGGTCCATGTGGGTCCTAAGGCCCCAGTATAGTGACGGGGACACTATACTGTAAACAGGCGCCGTCCTTCGGATGAGCCGTAAAACCGAGGTCCTGACTCTCTGTGGTCATTAAAAATCCCAGGGCGTTTCTCGAAAAGAGTAGGGGTGTCAGCCCGGCATCCTGGCCAAATTTCCCATCGGGCCTTACCAATCATGGCCTCCTAATAATCCCCATCTCTGAACTGGCTTCATCACTCTGCTCTCCTCCCCACTGAGAGCTGGTGTGTGGGGAGCATTCTGGCGCACTATGGCTGCCGTCGCATCATCCAGGTGGGGCTGCACATTGGTGGTGGTGGAGGGGATCCCCATTACCTGTAAAGCGCTTTGAGTGGAGTGTCCAGAAAAGCGCTATATAAGTGTGAGCAATTATTATTAATTATTAGTATGCCAATATAGGATCGCCCTACGACTTCAGTTGTCCAAAAATGCAGAACCTCTTGTAGTACTTACAGGTTCAAGTTGGGAACTATGTGCAGGTTTAATAGGAATGGGGAGACAAAATTAATATTTTCTTCTGCGATTATTTCAAATGGAGATGTTGATAAAATTACTGTTTTGTCCTTTTTTCAGACTGCAAAGCCTGTTTTCACAAAGACTGTTTCAAAGAAGAAGAGTGTCCTAAATGCTTACGGATACAGGCACGGAAAAAGCTGAAAGATGCCTTCTCTCTAGATGTCCTATAAGGCGCACATCAAGCGGAGAAGATTTAAAGGGCATTTAAGAGGGAGCGTTTTTAACGTGATGGTTAGCGACCGAGAAGTGTTTTTGAATTCTCCATCGCCTTTTACAACCAGCTACATAAAAACCTGAAACTGACCGAGTGTACAGTAAATGTACCATTTTGAATAATCTACATGGAGAAATTCCTTATGCATTTAAAAATAACGTTTTTTGCATAATATTATGCTTATTTGAATGGCAGAGTCATTTTATATTTTATTTATTCTGAATACCGAGTATTCTGATAAACTGGGGAATGCGATGAGCATTTGAATCCTTCTGCAATAACGCTGCGGTGGTTTTTATGGTAATTATTGGTACAATCGTGTTATAAGAACAATTGAGTTCTGTTTTGTAATGTTTATTTTAATAATAAACTTATGAAAAAATAATATATAACGTGTATTGGAGGTCTGTGCAATATAATATGATGCAATGACAAGTGCAAACCGAAAGTTTAAAAGTTAAAAGTATAATTAATGACATGCCGCGATGGAACTGACCTGAGATACAATATCATGGCAACAAGATCTGGAACATACTGTAGAGTGACTCTCACCTAACGCGCTCTCAACTTGCTTTATAAATGCTTTATTCTCTGAAAAAAACGTCAAGCACGCTTACGAGAGCTAGTTAAAAAGCCTCTACAGTCGTCTTATTTACTGTTTTTATACTTATCTTGAATGACCGTAAGGCGAGTACTGTAGGAGTTGTTTATTGGGATGCACGGTAAAATTTGACTAGAGGTGTATTTGGCGTTACGCGCTATTCAAAATCCCTAACCCCCCCAGGTAAGTCGACTGTATGCGTTTCGGTTCACAGTTTATCCTTGTGACTAGTTCATGTTTTTCATTTAAAATTGAGTTTTTTTCATTTGCTTCATTGTATAGTTTATGCAGGGTGATTGAGCTGACGTGCAAATACAGTTCAGTTTCACTTCATCGATGATCCGCTTCATTAAGGACAGACTTTTGTAAACTAAAGGATTTAGGTTCCCTAAACTAAACACGTGAACTAAAAGCTAAAAACATGTTCTGAATGTGTTACTTTGAACTCATTCACATATTGATTATTGTCTTCAAGTTACAAAAAAAACTGAACCCAGTATCAGTTTATGTGACTAAATACTATTTAGAAAACATTCCACCCTCTATTTTAAACAACACTACACACATCAGTTATCCCAGAAAGAAGTACTGGTAAAGCAGAAGAACGCTTTTGTTTTTGGTGGGTTTTGCTTTGGTTGTTTTTTTCAGAAGGTAGGTTTTTAGTGCACCTTGATGTTTGGTGTAGATTCCAAAAGGAAATGAAATAAGGGATCCAAAGTTCCCTGAAAAGGGAACGCAGTCTTCATTTGGATGCAAGTGCCACATCACTGCTCTTCTGCTAAGCACATTTACCAAAGCTGTCCAGTTGGATCCAGCCTCAGCACCTGCCTCTGCCTGACTCTGCTGATTGGGCTGGGCTGAGCTTGCAGCTCCCCAGCATTTTCTGCGAAGCCGGTCCTGTTAGATCTGAGAAACGGCCAGAAAGGGTCGTGAAGCCAGGGCGAGGTCAACAGCCCACCCACCCCTACAGGTGCAGGATACCGTCCCTACCAAACGAGGGACACACTGTCCACAATTTCCCAGATGGTAGGATGAGAAGACAAACTGAAGTCCACGCCTCGGGCAGTGGCAGGGTGAGGAATCACAACGTGCAGAACTCCCGAAGTTCAAAAAAGAGAAATATCGCAGCGGAGGTGAAGAAAGACTTCAGCCAGAACAGAGGTGAAGTAAGAAAATAAGACAAGTAATAATCATAATGTTGTATTATCAATCTACTGAAACTGTTTTTCATTATGTTAGCAATTTATTTCCTCCGTTATGGTTAATCTTCTGTATTAAACAAATAATAGAGCCTTTTGCTGTTTGTGCTTACATTCACCTATTATCACACATAGTTCTCCCTATGAGTGATAATAGCTGTAGGCATACACCGAGCATCAAAAGTAACTTTTCATTTATGAAACAACAAATGAAGAGCGCAAGGTGCAGTCCAGTCTGCCATCAATCACCACAAGCTGAGCCCTGAAGCGACCGCGATACTGCAGCATGACCGGTGGAAAGAAAGTGACGTGCTGCAGTCAGGTGGGCAGGAATAAAACTGGGAACCTTTCATGACACCGACCACACTACGTCTGATGAGCAGCGATTCCACCTCTCACCACAGCTCAGCAATTCATATTACGGTTCTCCACTATGTGGTGCTACAGGGCAGAAAACCCTGCAGGGAAATTCTTCATTTAGAAGATAACTTTTATTAGCCATATACAAGTTCTTGCATTAGGAATTTGTCTTTTCTCATACCCCAGCTTGCTCTCCATGAGAGGCACAGACAGGGAGAGAAGCTGGGGGTCAGAGAGCAGGGTCAGCCATTTATACAGCACCCCTGGAGCAGTTGGGCTTAAGGGCCTTGCTCAGGGGCCCAACGGAGTAGGATTCCTCTGCCGGCCGCAGGATACGAACCAGCAACCTTCCAGCCACAGGCGCAGATCCTTAGCCACAGAGCCTCTGCTCCTCCCTGTTGACATTCTTATTTGACTTTTTTTTTTCAGATCGGTTCCAATAAATCATAAAAACAAAGTGTTATTTTTTATTTGGTTACTCAACGTCTTCTGTGACCTTATAAAGAAGAGCAATTTTTTATAATCGGTTCCTATGGATTGTCAGTTTCTTCAGATTCTTCAAGCGATGTGTTTGCAAAAACCATATGCCATCAGCTTAAATGACCTATTCATCAGACTTCAACATGGAAACAGGAATGGATGACTTTGCTTGTTGTTAGATCCTTCTTAATTTTCCACCAAGTTTAAAAATGTCAAAACTGCTATTTAATTGGTCTCACAAGGATTTTTCATCTTGTCAATTTTGCAGATCACACATCCTTTTTACCGTCTTCACCTCTTCACTTCCTGTTCTCTGCTTCTTTCAGAAGTTGTTCTTGTCGGCCTCTCTTTGCTTAGACCAACGTCTCCTGTCGATAAAATAAATTTTACTTTACTAAAAATATCAGACCCTTCCTATGGTTTCCCATTGTGTGAAATGAGAAGACGATGCTATCATTTTTTTATTAGGGTAAGTTAAGTAATTAAAAGGGTAAGTTACGTTACAGTAAATGTCAGAAAAAATACCCAAAGAGAGCCTTTATCTGCTGTGAAACATACATTTCACCTGCTGGATTAACTGTTTTGTGATGCTGATTCTCCATAAAGTAGCTGGACGAGGTTCTCAGTCTGAGTGCTGAAGCTCTTATAACAAGATGGGGAGCAGGCAGAGAACAGGAAAGGTACTTTTCGGACACCAAATATCTTCTCACAAGGCCTGATCAACTGCAGTCCAGGACCGAAAAGGGGCCCTCTGCAGCAGTCGCACGTTTTCACACTAATGGAGCAAAATTAAACATAAAAAATGTCAGAAGTCTGATATCACACAAGCCGAATTGTATGGCACTACTGTTCTGTAAATCGCTGTATGGCTGACGTTCCGTGAGATGACTTGCCTTTCATAATGTAGCCTAAATATAGTGTGAGACGCCACAGAAGCAAAAGGAAGATGAAAGATACGACTGACAGTACAGGCAGTTGTCAAAACGAGCCATTCAAAATCTCAAAATCAGAAATCTCAGGATGAACAGCTAACTTTCCAGAAGAATGCCTGTAATAAAGGGGGGAGGGGGGGGTTGCATTCCAGATCCACTCCGAACCGGATGGTAGAACCCCCCAAAACTACAGATTTCTTTGTGCAAGATGTATACATACAGCAGATGTACTGAACGTAGGAGGCTTGGGCCCCCGTGCACAGGGCGGAGTGGCCAAGGGGCAGCTGCAGAGGTGGAGGTGGGCTGGAGGTGGGAGGCGAGAAGACGTTAGCAAGGTCTGGCCTGTAAATGGGGAGGTTGCCTTCCAGATCCACAGTGAACCAGATGGCAGAACCCCAGAAGAGAAGGGGATCACGTACAGCACTGAAGAAGTTTTAAGTGAGGAAATGATGTTGGGGCTGATTACGGATTACTGACAGCTGAGGCCGACTGAACTTGGCTGCTGTCACCCCTCCCGATCTTTCGTTATAAACTACATTCACTGGATAAGATGAGCCGAACCACGGCGGGGTGAATGCTGCGTTGTGTCACACGAGTGCCGCTATTCATCTCAAGTGCAGCACATGCTGTTCCTCCACGTCAGCTGTTGCTGGCTTCGCCAAAGTGTGCTAAAAGAGATAACTAGTAGCGTCCGAAAATAAGAAGTGGTATAGTGTCCCAAGATGCATTAGAACAAAACCACGCAAGTTGCAAGCCTGTAAATTAAGAGTTGCCTGCACTGCTCTGAAGAATATGAGAGATGGTGAACGGTGACAGTAAGGATCCCCAGAAACCCGAAGGCGAAGCCCTTACTTATTTAGGGTTTGCTGGATGTCACAGGGTAGGCTGGTGTAACGCCGGTCCAGACCATACACCGAGAAGCAGAGGGCTGCCAGGTGGACGAGCCTCTGGGGCTGGTTCTGCGTGTTTTCTGTCCAGAAGTAAGGGTGCATGTAGTTATTGGAGACTCGCAGCTCCCTCAGACAGAGCCTCAGAGCCCCACAGGGAAGAGCAGCCAGCTGGTTCCCCTCCACATTGAGGTACTCGAGGGCCCTGCGGGAGAGAACAGGCCAAGCTGAAAAGTCGGCATTTCGACAGAGAACGTCACAGAAAAGGGGCCATAACGTGCAAATCTCTTCCGCCAATTTGACAACCTCACTCTGAAATTGTGGGCCAGGCTCACTCGCTCACTCCTGCCACAGCTTACAAGCACTATTTATAAAACTGCTCATTCTGTGTAATCATGGTGCAGTAATATGCAGAAGGGTCTACTAGCGTGGCACAGGCACATGGTACTTCCTCATTTCAGTTGCTCTCCTTCAGCTTCGTGAAGGCTTTTCAAATGCTATTTTTGTGTTTGGGCAATTAGCGCGGGTAATAATTAGCAAAAAAAAAACAGAAGAATTCTGGACGACCACAGGTCAGAAAGTTTAGTGATTTTTAGCATCTTACAAACCAAGGAGAATGGTAAATTTAGTCCTCGGAAATGTAATTTGTTCCATCTGTATATTAAAAGCTCAGGAAGAATGGAAATGACTTCTTGTTCTTTTTGGGAAGTTCTGTTGCATCCAATCAGCACTTGTACTAAAAATAACTATCTCTAACACTTAACAGCACATTACTGTGAAGTCTGGAACAATCTAGAGAGGATGAATTACAGATACGTTGTTGCTTCGTTCAGTGACCCACCCTGAGCATTTGTGGAAATCTGCCCAGGTGAACCAGATCACGGATTGGCATTTTCTCCATTCTCACTTGGTTTACTTATCAAACTTTCTATTTATGACTCCAAATTACAGCACAATATTAAAGCATCTTAGATCTGTTTAATAGGAGTGTGAGCACCTCTACTCTCAGCATGTACTGTACTTTTTTTCCGTACGCTGACATGTAATGTCCGATGTCACGAGTGATACCTGAGATTCCTCATGTCACTGGGGATGGCTGAAATCATGTTGTAAGAGACATCCAGGAACTGCAGGCACGGTAAAGAGAACAACCTATGAAACATAAATTGCATCAGTGGACGAAGGTTTTATTAACAAATCTCTAAAACGCTGTCAAACATTTCTCTACCAAATGTTATTCAGATTTCTGTGATGAGATGGTTAATCTGCATTATGTAATACAAATACAAACCAATAAAATGCCCTTCCATATTGTCTATGACCTAGGTTTCATCTGCATCTTATGTGAGATAAACTAAGCTTAATTTCAACCAATCATTCCATCTATTAATTAATTTTGAGGAAAATTTTCATGTTAATATAATATATATATAGTAGCTATAAATCTATAAACAATAAAAGGAGATAAACTCAGGCTCTCACCCAAGAGGAAGGGCTGAAATTAAGCAGAATGAAATGACAAAGGTCTTCAGTTTTGACAGCTTGTGTATACCGTCTGGAATTTCTTTAATGGGGTTGTCTCTTAGTTTTAACACCTCTAAGCATGGGATGTCATAAACCTGAGAAAATAAGAAAGGAAAGCAATTTCCAATGAAAGAAACAACCATAACAGATGTATAATTAGCTTTTGGTCTTGTTGAATTAGCTTTTGGTCTTGTTTATTCTTTATTTTTTCAAACCTTTAGCTTTTTACATTTTCAAGTCCTTAAATTATATAGGACCTGTGATATACAGTCTGTTATTACCTAGTGTTGTATTTTCTATTTAAAAAAAGCTATTCTAAGTCACACCCATGAGTCCTCTTCTTGAATTAAACTGTTTTTAAACTTCCCATCCCTACAAAGGTTATCAATCCAAAAATTAATCTCTTGATTGGAAAGTCAAGGTTTATATTCAGTATAATGATTTTAGCTTTTGGTTCATCACTTTCTAATACATCCAGGAATAAGTTTCATGAACCTTTAATGGGGAAATTGTGGAGGGTCCCCTAACCTCATTAATTCATTACTTTTCACTACTATATTAGAAAGAAAAGGGCATATAAAGACAATAAATATTGAATACACACTAATATTTACATAGCAAGAATGACAATCTCACCTCTGTAGGAAACACATTCAGTTCATTAAATGAAAGGTTTAGATAAAGCAAACTGTGAGCCAGCGGTGTCAAATCAGGAACCCGAGCAATAAAATGAGCCTGGGGAAGAAAAAAAATACTTTACTAATGCACAACTTGAAGAGGAAGTTTTTCATGTTCTGCATTTCTGTAGTTGGTCATTTCTTAGGTGTTTCATATCCTTTCACCCACATTACTACTGTGTCCCCTGGTTTTGACTATCGGAGAAAAAAAACCATCTTCAGCACACAGTGATTTCTTATGCCCAATTCAAAACATTGAGTAACAGTCATTCCCTCCCTCTGCAGAGCTCCGATAGCCTTTTCAACGGTTTCTTTGGCCCAAGAACACACAGTAATAAGTTACTCATGCAAGTCAAAGAAGATTAATATTAATAACATTAATGCACACGGTGCAGTTAAATCAAACAGCAAATACACTACTAGTTGTATTACATCCTCATTTTATTACAAATTGACATTCATGTAGGAGCAGAAAAAGAGAAGTAAAAACAGAAGTGCGCTGGGTTCTCTCTGGATTGGAATTCAGAATATTTGATACTTCACTGTGTTACTTTGCAGCCTTAACTATCACAAACAGATTTCAGGGCAATGCAAATAAGCTGTATTATCTGTATATACTGAATGTGTATGCTTCCTCTTTCTGAAGCTCCACAGCTCCATTCTGATGGGTTTTTTTTTGCTTTATGTTTTGACTGTGAAGAGTATTTCCTAGTATTAAATCCTAATGTCGCCAGAACAGAATGAGACTGTGACTGCACTATTGATGCACACGACATTAAAGACCAGTCCATTTTTTTAAATATTCACACACATCTAAGTAACTGTGCAAACGATACACTGTATAACGTCGTTCAATTAAAGTGTTGTAAATACAGAATTAAATTAATATCCATAAATAAATCAATATCCAAATATTACATATATCAGAGTTATGAGCCTTGTACACTGTGTGCACCCAGAAAAACATATTATTTATTGATGCAGGTCCAAACTAAATTGTGAGATAATTTCACAGTTTTACCCTGACCATATTCTTATCTTGACTTACTCTACATCTGTCACAACCTTCAGCATCTTACTAGGGTCTTAAGTTGGGCTCACACAATCTGATATACTGCTCGTCTAATGTACGGGGTCCTTCAAGGTAATTACAATTACGCTGACCGAAAAAGTTCTACGAGAGCCTTCTAAATGAAAGGTACTAGTCAGTGTAAGTCATGATGTGACATCACGTTGTGGTCCGTAGACGAAGAGCCATCACCTTCAGACTCAGGAGAACGCCTCCCTGCACCAGGCAGTCCAGTAAGGCCAGCTCCGAGGGCCCAATGACACCACACTGATCGTCCTGAAGAAAAGGAGACTGGCTGCGCCGAGACCCTTGAAAATATCTTGTGGTAACGGAGTTCAAAATGATTTCTGATCCTAGAGGATGTAATCAATAATTTTATTCCTGTTACCTTAAAGTGGATGGATTTTAGTGCAAGGTCAATCAAAAATATACGCACTTATATCTAGAGCACTTTGGAATTATTACTCATACAGAGAGCCGTTGTACGTCATGTTCACCTCAGGTTTCTGTGTATTTCTGCTTCAGTTCTGAATCTTCTGTATGTTTCTGCTTCAGTTCCCATATGTGAAATCCCTGTGTCCTGAAGCAATGCAACTAGCTACAGTTTGAACATGTGGTGCTTCAACAAGTTGCATATACTGCTTATAACTTACTCATAAGATGAAGTACAAATATATTTGTTTATATGCATTTTACACACGCTCAGAAATGCTCTAAACACACACTTTGTTGTCATTTATTTTGAACACAACTTTGCTTCGCATAAAGCTGATCTGCCTCTTGCTCAGGTCCTAAATTTAGCCATTGTTTTAGCTTCTCTGAATATGAGTAATGTAATACACTATTTAAACACTATACTTTTAGTAATAGTGTACATTACACTATTACATTTGTTGCTCTTATTTTAATATTGGGAAAAAACAATTAGTTGGTTTTACTCACTGCGGATCCCTCTCCTACATTTCTATATGTGTGTATATGGGATTTGTGCCTTTTTTAATTTTGCCAAAAATCAAAAATGAGTTTATGAAGTAATATTAAAAAAAATGGTTCATCAACTTGTTCCAAAACCAGAAATCTGGTCTTAAAATCTGGATGTTCTTAGTTTATACATTTCATAGAACTGTTTTAAACAGACTGTAAATCTAATAATGCTTGATTTATTTGAAAAAAGAGTCCATTTTTACTAGCTAAAATTTTAGTAAAAAGCTACAAAGATTAGAGTGAATGCGAGTTTTCTATTAATACTTACCAGGATGTTCTTGTGAGGAACTTAGTGTCTGAAGAGCCTCTCTTTGCCCAGATATGGAAACTGTTTTAGAGCCACATCCAACAGCTGAATCTCTGTCTTCCTGGTGGGAGCTCCTTGCTGATGTCGGACTCCTTGCCTGGTCCCTTATCAAGGCCTGGTGGGAGCTCTTGGCTAAAGTCTGACTCTTTACCTGCTCTCTTATCAAAGCTGCTAGCTCTTCATAAAGCAGAGTACGCAAACACAGAAGGTAAAAAATGAAAGCTTATTACTGTTAATGCATTGATCAGTTTTCAGTCCTCTTATCCCCCTGAAGGTGTGTCATGTCTATTTCTAATGCAGACCTGATTTATTTTTAGTTCTGATGCCATTAATATTAAAAACAGAATACCATATTTTCACAGTGGTATTTACAATTGCCTTAAACGTGAAACCTACCATGCAATCATTTTTTTTTATTTCTGTCAAAACTCAAAACCCTAAGATATGTTTTCATTTGGATATTGTTTTATCCATATGAACTCTTTGCACGCCTTCTGAGTTACACACACACCGCACACAGAGTGTTAGAATATACACATTAAGCTCATGAAAAATAAAACTGCTATATCAGGTTTAGAAAAAAAGTCAAAGTTTGGACGGGATTCTAATGCCCTTATCGCATACACTGTCAGGCACTGGCAGAAAGGGACTTTTAAGAATGCGAATCACGCTGATATTAAAATACCGTAGACGATCTGCCTTTGAGGGGTCCTCTTTGTGGCCACAGGCACAGAGTCGCTGGACAGCACTTGAGTGGACACGTCGGGCCGCCTGCCCCCGTGGAGCTCAGCGAGGAGCAGTTCCACCAGCTTTCTGTAGTGCTCGCGCGAGAAGACGACTTGCTTCAGCGTTTGCGTACGAAGCCTCGGGCACGGGCAGCGGCCTCCCATGAAGTCGTTCAGGGTGAACGGCGGCAGGGAACAGAAACGAGGGTCGTCCTGCAGGGCCCCCAGGAGGTGCACCTGTGGCCAGGTGCGCGGGGCCCTGCAGGGGAACCCACCGGGACCTTTGGGGACCACAACCAGTCGATTCCTGGGGTGGGGCACCGCCTGGTGGACTGGCGAGGCAAAAGGCACACTGGCATGGCCGCAGCTGTGCATCACCTCCGTTCTGCCATCTTGGGCAGTTTTTCTTTGAAGAGGCGGCAGTGGGTTAAAGATTGATTCTGAAAAGGAAGAAGGACACAGAAGGCAAAGGGAAAGACAGCTGTTTTGAACACCAAACTATTAAACAGGAAGGTGAAGAAATACGCTACAAAATATAAGAGCACTCTATCATTCCAATGATTTTGTTATTCAGTGGATATTTCAGCTGCTGCTGAAATCGCAATAACACAATCACAACTATTGTGATACCCCCATTTCGTCACAGTTTACATAACACTTGCCCGGTGAAGCAATCCGAGCAGATGTTTTCTCTCCCTGGATGGTTTGAACAAATGAAAAGCGCACACACACACGTTATTCAAAATCACTTCCCTGTGGGCTATTAAATTGCCTGCTGTGCTTGGCGGAACATCTAAAAACACATCCCTAAATGGTCAGTGGTAGTACGCGTTCCTTTTAGTTCAAAAAGCCTATTAACTGATGCAAAGTGACTACAACAGTGCGCACTCCCAAGACCCTGCAAGCGACACAGCCCAGAGCTGCACTTTACTGAGAACGGACAGAGCGGGGTCTCATCAGATCGAGGGGTACGGTTCCCCAGAGTGGATGGGCTAGGCTCAGGGGTTCTTGACAACAGCACTTCGTTAAGAGCCGGGCACTCACCCTGACCTGCAGGTCTCCTAGCGGGCGACACCGGGCGAAGGGCCGGCAATGTCTTAGGAGGTAACGGCCTTCTCAGGAGCTTCGTGTCCTCAGACATCCTGGATGTCGTGTCCGCACGGAGTCCTCATCTCATCGTGCCCCGAGGAAGGACAAGCAGGGCCATGCTTTCTCCTGCTGTCGCCAGGATCGTAACCGGACGAACCTGGTGGGGAATGACTCTGTATAAATTGATGCGCTGCGGAATAATTTTGATGTTTCTGTATTGCAAGCGCTTCTGCTGACGGGGAGGTGGGTGGGTGGGAATAATACCACGAATAAAAACACGTTCCTCGAAAAAACACAACGTCCAGAGACAGACAAGTCATTACTTCATACACGCGGGGGGGGGGGGGGGGTCGTCCCTGCGTGGTTCAGAAACACCAGGCAAAACTCGCGGAAGTCAGGACTTGTTGCAAGTGACAGATTACAAAGAGTCGTGTCGGCCGGGACCTGGATTCCTTGAAGTCTGTGAAATGTAGTTTCGTTCACCACGGCGAGTCGTGAAAACCTTTTTAACTTCTGTTTTCCAGAACGACAGGTTCGCGTAGCTGATCATACTTGTATGTTCTCTTGCTGATGTTCACGTTAATGGTCCTCATGCCTTTCCCGGTGAATTTGACTATTCTTCCGTTCACTATGTAACACGATTTTGTTGAAGACGCCACTTTTTACACCAAATACAAATTTGCAAAAATGCGACACATAATGCCTCTTTGCACAGCACACGCAAAAAACAACAGCAATATAAACATACAATTCCAATTTCCCCAGACGTAAATAGTAAATATGTGACAGCCAACAAATATTATAATCCTAAAAACGCCCTTTAAAATATATTTTAAAAAAATATCTACGTTACAAACTATAACTCACTGCACTGCCAGCAACACAACACGCGGCTCCGGTGGACTGTAGCGTCCTTGGAGACAGCCCTAGCAACCGCACCACGTGAGTGGGGTGCAGGGCTGATGCAGGTGGGGCCCCTATTCAGCCCCTGTGAGCCTGCGGTTCCCCCAGTGGGCTGGTTAATAATCTGCTGGGCAAAACTGGGGTTCTCCACACACAGTTCCTTCAGGGCCCGCTGTACCTCCAGAGGTCTTGCTTATGTAGTTGGTCTAAATATTTTATTTAACTGCGTGGTCAAAAAAGCATAAAACGTGATGAGATAAAACCGGATCTAAGGTACTGAAACAGGTTTCGGTATGTCCAGAATTCACGTACTGACTTAAACATTCCCCCACAAATCCCCTAAGAAATTCTTCGTCTGCTCTCGGCTCCTGTCGTCTGTGAACTGCCCTAGCTCCCAGTGAGTGAATTGTCAGGTTCGTCTGCACACTCAAGGGCACAGGGTTGTGGATTTCCAGATGATGTCAAGGCCAGATTTATCATAATATTTTTTTTTAAAAAGTTTGTACAGCAGCTTTAAAAGCAGCTTCTCAAAGAGCATTACAGGACAAAAAAGAGTTAACAGAGGTAGGAGATCAAATTAGCTCCAATAAAAACATGGAAACAGAGTGCAGGAGAAGATGCAAAGGGGCACAAAGACACCGGTGAAAGGAAATCCTTTCTGAAGAAGTAGGTCTCGAGTCTCCTTAGGGATAGAATTTCAGAGCTTTGAGGTGCAGCAGGTGAAGGCAAATGTAAACGAGCTTGGGGGACAAACAGGAGACCAGCGTCAGAGGACCGAACGTTGTGAGGTGGGGAGTAGGTGATAGATTCAGCAGGTTCTGAGGTAAAAAGCCATGTAGAGGCCTATAGGTGAGCATGAGGATTTTGAAGTCAACACAAAAATTGATGGGAAGCCAGTGTGGGGACTCCAGGACAGGAGTAAAGTGATCACTGGCAAAAGACCTGGTCATCATTCTGGCGAATTCTAGCCTTACAGTATTTCGTGCATGTGGGTCAAACGTCGATCCTGGATCAAATATCATCCCCAACTTTAGATTTGTAATTCAAGTACAGTGAATTTGTACATTATGTACTGTATATTAGAGTCCTATAGTACAGTATTGTTGATGAGTGTACAGTCCAGCCGTTGATGTCTGATCTGCTGTTTCAGGTTTTCTCACTCTGCTGAATACCACGTCTGTCCACATCCATTAGAGCTCTCAACACATATCATATGATACAGTTTCACTCTTTGCTCACCGTTTTCTTTTTGCTTGTTGTTGCAGTGTGTGTTGTGTACACGTGTCTATGCGAGGAAATAAATTATTAGAGTCATGGGGCTGGAATGAAAAACAGAAGACACATCAATAGTTAGGTTTTCATTTGTTCTTTGTTTTCACAGTGTGCTGTTCCCGTGCGATGGATGTGTTGTCCAGCACACGTATAATTCTGCTAGCTGTACAATTTGTAGAATTGCTAGTTCATTGCATGACAGTTAGAAATGTGATATTACACATTATTACATATTAAAGCGATTAGTCCAGTACAGTAATAGTGTGTCCCCTGTTTCCTATTCATACATTGGGATGAGATTTACTGAAGTGATCTGTATGTTTTATACAGATGTCTTCAGAAATGTTATTCCATTAGTAACACAGTGCACAGGTGGTATATCTGAATCTCTTTAATTAACAGTTTTATTAAACAAATGAAATAAAATCGTCTCCAACGAGTAGCGTCTTCCCCTGCTGGCACCGCCCTGATATGCTTATGTAAGTGTCTCGACCCACTGAAGGGAGCCCTATAAAATGTGGTGAATTTTAAAGAATAGGCCCTTAAAAACCGTTTACCATTTACCAGAATATAAAGCTAAGCGCCAGCAGACAAACTGTAGAAGATGTTTTAGAATGCTTAAAATATTAATACAAAGTATGGAAAGCTTTGCTTCTGAAACCCATATTACCTTATATAGAGAAAAAATCTTTAGTTCTGTAAGTGATGTGTCACTTGTCGCTTCCTTCCTGTTTAGCTCGAGTAGATTAGCTGTTGCTCTTACTTTTAGTGGCGGTGCTGCCTGTCAAGCAGTGAGGGAGACAGAGAGTCTTGCTGCACTCTGAGAACCACACCAGCTCTTTGAAACCAGGTAACCTCCTAAAGCCTACAGCCTGCTCCCTGATTCCAGATGGGCTGTGCTGTCTGGACCAGTGTTTTGTGTTCTGCTTGTTGTTAATTGAGTTTAGGTGCTTATTGACATGCAGGTTAACTGTGAACATTAAGTGGAGCAGATAGCTGAACAGGAAGCTTGTGGTCACACTTTGAAACGGTGAACGGCTGAAAAGCACATTGCCTGATTTTTTTTTCTTTTGTCGTGCAAGGGCGTGGAACCAGTTCTTTGAATGTACAGCACTGAAGTCAAACGTTAGTGCTGCTGTTACTGTATGTCATTATTTCGTTCTTAATTTCTATAAGGGTTTTTCAGCCTTTGTGGTCAACTTTCTGGCAGGCTTCTTCTTGTGTGCTCTTGTGAGCAACATATGTGGTTTCAAAAGCTTTTGTGGTTGTCAATTTAGCCAATGTGTTGAGGTAAGAGCTCCTCAGTCCACAGCAATGGTTTTCAACTACAAAACAGTGACCAAATTACATTTGAGTAATGCCTTTAAAAATAGAAATGATGAATTGCAGTTTACTAAAAGACTGTATCTGGGTAACTGTTCTATTTGAAGTGCAATTTTCTGTTTAATAAAATAAGCTTTCCAAACGTCTATGTAGGACTCTAGGACTGGGAGCATATTATGAAAGTGACTGATATGTTTGTCATGCCCAATGCAATTGATGGAGGCTAACAGCAGTCAAACTGTTTTATTCTGTAAGTGTCGGGTTGGCAATGTGGTAGAGGCATTGAAGGCATCAGATGCAAAGTTTAGGGATCCTTCTTGAAAACTGGGTGTCCAGGTCTCCAGATGGAAGTGTGGGTTTGAATCCCACCTCTGACAAATAAGGGCTGTGGTTTTCTGGTTTTCTGCAAGCTACCCAGCCAAGCCGTCGAACTACTGAACAACTACTACCAAATAGGTTAGCTGGGTCCAATCTCATTTGGGTTTGTAACCATTCTTGTGTTCTTAATCTATTTAACTCAACAAAATTCTTGTCCCAGTAGTTCTGGAGCCAAGACGTGATCTTGGGCTCTTCCACAATGACAGTGTTAGTATTTCGGTTAAACTAAACTCTCTTTAACAAACAGAATTATTCTTTTAATGAAGATTGAAAGTGTAAATCCATTAAATTGTTTTGTCATTTTGGAATGGATTCAATATTACCAATTTTAAAAAAATGTATGTTCATGTTTATTAATGACTTAAACATAAAAAATACTGCAGGCACTATTAAATCCCTTTTATATATGGAGGCTTTATAAAACACATGAGGTCATGAGTTTTTCTTATAGTTCACTGCCTGCACTGGGGCTTTTAGTGGACAGAGACAAGTTTAATAGCTTAAAGCACACATCTTCACTTCCACTGCGTTTAACTTGATTTGCTTTGGGGGAAGGAAGAGACTCTTAAAAGGACAATAGCGATAAACATCCTATTACATTCAGCATCCCATGCAAACCTTGATTGATTTGTAGATTTTATATTTGCATTCAGGTTGCCTCAGAACTAGCATTGAAAGTATCACACATGCACAGCACAGTATACATAAGAAGTCTTAAGATGTAGATTTAAACTAGATGTGCTCCATGAGCAGAACAGATTTCTGGTGTCCATCTAAACACCTTTGACATGACCAGTAAAGTCTTCTTTTCCCTTTTCCCCTTTTCAGGGGACACTTAGGAACTGATAACAAGGCCTTGCCCAACTCCGGTTGAACCATTCCAATGTTAGGAAAGAGTAGAAAAGATTCTGCGTGCATTTAGATCTACAAAACATAGGACTGCAGTGATAAAGCTGGGTATTGACATAAAATGTCCTGATGTCTACATCACCCATTTCGACTGGAAAGGCAGTTATTCTGGGCTGAAAGAAAATGATAAAGGGAAGTTTTTGTATTTGATCTCTAGGCACTTTGGGACTTTCCTATTGGAATGGTTATAAAGGAAGTAAAGATGAGTAAAGATTAGTGCTATTAGGCTGACTAGATGTCCTCTACCTCACAGCTGGTGAACTGTTTACTGGGGCAGTGTGACAAATACAGACGGAAACCTGGCAGTATGTTCTATTTTTAGTTTTATTTCAGTTTATTCTTTGTAACAAACTAATTCCAGACCCCTCGTTTATTACATTACGGGTATTCTGATCAGGAGATGATTCACACAGTGACTGGGGGAGATTTGGGGAGATTTGGGCTAAATGAGTTGATGAGGGAATGTTCAAAACAGTCCAGGGTTCCGCATTTTAAATGGTGTGTGAAAGGGGATCCTTACATTATTACTGTTACCTCCTTGATTCCTAGATAACACCTACGTTGACACTTAACTACTAGGGAAAAGGTTTTCACTTATGAGGAACTGTGGTCCACTGTGGTGATTTTAGTATGGTGCTGTGCCAAGACCAGCTGCAGTAAACCAAAGTAAATGGCAGTAAAAGGGCAGTGAAACGAAATCCATGGAAAAATGTGGCAGAAGAAGATAGTGAAAACTCTAAGACAAATGAACCAAACAGGTGGAAAGAAACTGGATCTGCCCTTTGTCATCTCTGGATATGCATTCGATTTTTCTGAGAAAGCCGCGGTTCATTTTTTTTGTTCTTTTTCCTCTAGGGTAATAATGAAAAGTATTATTACCCTAGAGGAAAATGAGTTGGCAGTAGGGAACTGATATAATGATACTGGGAAAAGTACTCAGTTTTTTACCACTGGAATTGGTCACCTTTTCAATTTGGCCATGAGAATTCTCAGTGTCAGTGATGGCAACCTCACCGCCTGGCCAGTCTGCCAGCACACCTGGGATCCATGCACGTGCCTCGGGATGCCTTGTTTCAAGATCCTTATAAAATAAGAGCTTCAGGGATAATTCCTGAAGATTATTTACCCAAGGTTTATGAACTGCAATTGCAAACTGCAGCCCATAGTCAGTGAGAGTAAACAGTGCCTATCAGAAATCAGAACTGGACAACAACCTTCTCTTTATTCATTAGCAAAGGTGTCCGATTGTTGAATAACACTCAGAAAGTCTGATTCTTCCAAGTCAGAAGTGTATATGCTTTCAGGAAGCACTCCCAACTATCTGAGTTTTTAATTGACAGCTCTTTTTCTGGTGGTGGTGAACATTTTTGGGGAAGCAGTCTTTATTATCAAGAAGAACTGCACTGTGTGATTCCAGTATTCTGACCACAAATTAAAATGATGGGGTTAGACAGAAGCCAGCATTTGCCTATAGACTGATGGCTCTTTCAAGAAAAATCTTAATTTCCCCTGCTTACGGTATGGCATCCCTTACACTGACGTGTCACACCATCTCAGGAACACCGAATCTCTGCCGCTAGAGCCTTTTGTCCTCAAGGAGAGAACATGAAAGTATGGCAGATGAAGTGCTACTAGGGGTTTGAGCTAAGGTCTATAAGAGAAAGTCTGTGTTCTTGCTTGGCTTCCAATGTCATGCATGTGAGGCCTTGCTTATCAGCAATTGCTGTTCTTTGCCTTGTGAGGCCTTGCTGTTCTCAGTTCCCAGGGCAGATGAGGCTCTTGTGCCTTTCAGCTAGGTGCTTCTCCCAAAAGGGCTCCAGTAAGTTTCTTGCCATATTATGGTGTCCCACCCATATCATCGTATTAGCAGTAAGGCACCAACAACAGCTTCAAGCCACTCGTGTGGGGAGGTGCTTCAGGGCATGCTGGCTGCAAAGGAACAAGTCAAAGTTCATTCCACGCTGAAAAATAGAGAAGAGACTCACAGCGTTTCAGCTGTGGAGCCTTCTTCAGGCGCGAGAGACTGTCTCCAAGTAGCAGAGCTTGGAATGGGCTGCCGAATGAAAGAAAGGAAACATAAGCCTGTATCACAGGAGGAACAAGACAGCATATTCAACATCTGTGCTGTGGGGAGATTAGCTATATGGACGTGTGCTCAGTTTGTCCTAAGGAACTGGAAACCTAGTCTAGTCATTGAAATGGGTTTCTTGAGACACCGGAAGGAATTACAAAACTGAAAATTTCCTATGGATATCCCTGTCCTTTCTTTAGAAAAAAAAGCTCAATAAAATAAATAAAATTAAAACTTTTCCACATCTCTCATTCTAAGAGGCTGCTCGGGTGGATGTTTCCCAAAGATTGTGGTGAAGTTCTGAGATGGTTGTGAGAAGGGAAGATGAAATATGATCTCCCATTCTCAGAAAGGGTCACTCAAGAGGTGTGCCTTCACTGCATTGTTGCCTTCCTCTCACTTTATAAGGATGTGGGCAGTGTTTTTTTTAATCCTATAAGCACATGTCACAAAGTGGCACCCATGAATATTTTTGGGTACAACGTTGTGCCTTAGGACACAACGTTGTGTCACTAAGTCTACTTTGTATATCTTTCTCCAAATGCAAATAGCAAATGAGCATGTCTTCTTTCTTTTTCTATTATAGTTTTCATCTTCTTTATCACATCATTCCTGATGTGCAATCAGGAGCAAAGTATTTGTATTTGCATGTCAATCATACTGTATGTCTCCAAATAAAAAAGGTGATGTCACAGTGCTCTCAAGCCACCTATTGTTTCAAAGTGTTTGCAGAAGAAAACAACACTGAAGCCTATGCAATGATCATGATCTGAGCTCTCGAATGAAATCTTGTTTTTTGCGTACCGCATCAGGGTTTTTTTTACCTTTGTGGTTAAGCACATTTTGAGGGGCACATAAAGAAATTTCAGTTTAAAATGGCTGCTTCCTGTAACTGCATGATCACTTCCTGTCAGCCCAGCATGTCCCAGCGGTTCTGTGGCTTCACTAGTGTGACTCGAAAAATCTATAGAGTGCATAGAGGAACAGCAGCATGCTGAAATCAGAAAGCTTACTCTTTCGGTTGTAGTCATTTCCGACAAAGCATGAAAGAAAATATATTACTGCAGAGCTTTGACATGATAAAACCATCTCGCTCCTAATACGGGGCATAGATACCATTGACTTTGCTAACGATAATTACAGTACAAGCTGCAAGGTTAAATGACTGCTTTCAGTTTTGGACTGATTTCAGTTTTTAATCCACAGAGTGTTTTGGTTACCATTATATACTGTATATATAAAGTTGTGAAAATGTTGTTGTGCGGTGTGCATCAGAATCCACCATCCTTTATATGCAAAGACAACAATTAGCAACCTCATATCAGATATAAAATGACTTTACCATTGAATTATTTTAATGTGCCATATTTATTGTGTGGTAATGATATTTATAGTAGTGAACAGGATTACTACTATTGCTAAGAGAAACATACTATAATACTGCTTGGTAGCACAATTTGTAGAGAACGTGTAACGATTGTAGTGTGCAGAGCGAAGAGACTGCCTGTCTAACAGGGCATCTAACAAGTTTCAAATGGTGGAAGAGGAGCCAGTGGTTTTGATCCCCCTGTTGCTACCAACAGTGTAGTCCAGATCAGCTTGGTTGAATGTGGGACGAATTGGGTTTATGGGCATAGAGCTGTGTAAGCATGTTTATCCATAAAAACAGGCTGAATTTATTTCTCGCTGTATGCGAGAACAGTTGCAGAAGAACCCCGCTCAAGCAGAAGTTGCGCTTTAGAGGAAGTTTCAAAACGAAACTCAAGGGGAACTTCTGACTACATGCCATGAAGTAAAGAGCCTTACTGTTCTCAAGTGAGCAACCATTCTTTTGATGTGCTAGGAAGTTTCCAGATTAAAAATAACTGTCCTTCTTTGAAGCCCAAAAGGAACTGCTCTTTTAAAGGGACTGGAGAACTCTCTTTTGTGTGTTGGATAAGTTGTTTGGATTTTATCTTTTAGAAATTGCCGTGCACTGTGCAAGTAAAATGATAGAATTGTTTTCATCATTGCTGATGCAAGACATATTATTGTCACCAAAAATAGATTTAATTGGCTTTTTCTAAATCGCAAAGCTTTTTCGTGGTTCCTTTCCATTCTCCCAGGAAGGGGCAATCTTAGACCATTGGACTGCGAAACACTGAGAGGAGTAAAACACTGCTAGCTCAGCACATCACGTGCCCAAGTCCACGACAGGTCTATAATCGAGTCTATTGTGCTTATTTAAATTCTGTTATCCAATAAAACTATCTTTACAGTACCACTGTCGCCATATAAAGTTTAACAGAACCCCCAAATAACCAGCATGTTTTAAGAGAACTACGATGTGATGCAGCTAGATGGTGTCATTCCAGGTCCTTGATTGATTAGCCAGTGGAAAGATGGCTGCCCAGATCACCCAGGAGGAAATGGAGGAGATGAGAGAAGCTTTCTCAAAGATTGGTGAGAAACTGGACTGTTTACAGTCCCCTCTGAGCCGTGGGCTGCAAGCTGCTTCTGCGCAAGGCCTGACGCATGAAGAAGTGCTCAACATCCATTCCTGCTCGTTTTCAGCACATTGCTACTTTTATTCTCAGCAAGCAGAGGGACATGGGGGAGCCGGAGCCTGTCATGCCAAGCAACAGGCACAAGGCAGGGGGCGTCCTGGACAGGACCCAGGCAGACACAGACACGCGCTTGCATGAGGGCAAAGGTTTATAGAAGCCGTGCCTTTGGGCTGTGGAACCCACACAAACACAGGGAGAACATACAAGCACCGAGCAGATAGAACCCCAGGTCTGGAACTGAACCCAGGGCCCCAGCACAGCAAGGCAGCACTGCCCACCACTGCACCCCTGCGCTTCCGGCCTAGTACTAGTAGAAGTACTAGTAGTAGCAACAGCAGCAGTAGATACTTTGTGTGCTTGCAAAAATGCAGCGGGTAGTACCAGAAAAAAATCAACAAGTGCTGAAACACAGCAATACAGAGAAGAAATGCAGGATCTCAACATGAGCATGACTTCTAAGTGTTTCCTTTGGTGCTTGCTTTCTGCTCTGACGCTCTTTACAACCTTTAATCCGTTGTGCGAAGATGCCAGGCTGCTGCACATTTGTCGTCATATGTCAATGAGACACGGGATCAGTTCAATTCGAATTAAACTAGAATTCAGTTAGAGTTTTGCTCAATCACACACATACAGTATCATCAAGTAAAGAAGATCTGTGGTGATTGTGTCAGCTAATATCTGGACTTCCAAAAAACAAGATGTAGTCAAATAAGCACATACCTAATGTGTGTATAACTGATATGGGGCACTTTAAACAGATTATGTTCGGTAAGTATGTTTTATACGTACATACAGTATTAATATACTGAAACATACTTGTATTAATAAGATAGCATTGCTACTGATGCTGAGCTCCAGGTTCAGTGTCAGCTCAGCACATCACTACCATCTGCAGGTTTGTCTGTTTTCACTGTTACTCTCACACAGGATGTGGTGAGCCTTAGAGCTGCCCCTGAACATTTTAGATATGATCAGCCCTGGTTGCAAAATTAAAATTCAAAGTCACTTCGAATGTTAATGAAAATATGCTCGCAGGGGGGTTCCTTTTTGGCTACATGTTTTTCTTCTGTCTGCTGTAGAAAGGATAAAGGTTCTATTAAGGAACAAGTAATAGGTTTATTCTATGCTGAAAAGAGAAGAGAGAAAACACAGCTTCACAGCCGAAACGTTGTGTCTTCTCTCTTGTCTTTTCAGCATGGAATAAAACTATTACTTGTTCCTTTGCAGTTCCTCACCTGAACTAAAGGTTCTATTTGTGCAATGGACATTTGTCACACACTCACTCAAAAACACATGGTGGAGTGAAATCAACAGCCCTCATCGGTTGTGTATTCTTACCAGTTTCAAATGAGTGTTTCTGGAGAAAAACAATGACTCTCTGATGTTATTGTTGTGTCTACAAATCCAAAGACTTACTAAAATGATCATGCTTTAAATGGGTTATTATTTAAATGACTTTAAATGCCTATATTTTAGTTGTTGTTCACATTATTTGATGGCCAGTAAATTGTGCAAGTCTGTCAAACGACACTCATCATTGCCTTCAAAGTGCTTTCTTCTTGCAAGCAGGTCTTCACTTATCTCCGATTTCCCTCTCATCCAGATGTCGACTCCAATGGGTACATCAGCACCAATGAGCTCAATGACCTCTTCAAGGCAGCCAACCTGCCCCTGCCAGGGTATAGAATCAGAGAAATCATTCAGAACCTCATGGCCACTGGGGACTTGAATAACGATGGCCAAATCAGCTTTGACGAGTTCATCAACGTGAGTTGAAAGTGTCCGTCTAGAAGGAAATTGAGAGCCCCAAGCTGGGAGCAGGTTATCGAGTCAGGTTGGCACTGTCCGGTTGAGAAAATGCTATAGAATGAGCGTGTGTTGCCTACATTTGCAACTTTTTGGAATGTAATAGACTTTCTGCACAAGAGGGACTAAATCGCTGTTGCAAATACTAGAAAAGAACAATACCATGAACCCAGCAAATTGGAAATTCCAGTATTATTTTAACTGAAGTGATTACTTCAGAAATTTCCCCAAGTCTTTATGGCCTTTTTTCAAAAGCACCAGGTGATAGCGATGGGTATGATGTGTTGTATTAGAGCTCAGGCTCTGGGATGTTACAGTCTGCTCCTCAACACAAGGGGGCTCTTTTGCCAACAGATGCATTTAAAATCACAGATTGTCCCTCAGCTGTACCACAAGTAGGGCCAACCAGAACAGCACTCGGATGTAGAAAGAGGTTCTGCGAGGACAGAATGGGGAAAGGTGTGCTTAATTACACTTTGCCACCCATTGCATCGCACTCCAGTGATATACTAAACATGATTATGTTCCATTCATTAATACTTCATACATGCATTGGAAAATTTGAATTTTAATGCATCGATTCTCATTAGTAAATAGAATCGTATCAGCCACAGATGTGCTCTCTCTTAGCTTTGAGTTATTAAAAAGTCTCTCCATCAGAGCACATGTATTTCGAGGCCCAGTGTACTGAAAGCACTAAGCTGTCGTCTCTTCCTCCGCAGGTTGTACACGGGCTGAAGAGCACGGAGGTGGCGAAGACGTTCAGGAAGGCCATCAACAAGAAAGAGGGCATCTGCGCCGTCGGAGGGACATCGCAGCAGTCCTGCGCGGGAACACAGCACTCCTACTCAGGTAGGGAGGCACGCTTGGGGACGGTCAGACTTACTGAGGCAGCAACATTTAGGAACCCCAACCAAAGTGGAGCCAAGCCCCTTGAGGGTCGGCCTGTTTTAAGAGCGCCTCTTTCTATCCGCAGAGGAAGAAAAATACGCCTTTGTCAACTGGATAAATAAGGCGCTTGAAAAAGACCCTGACTGCCAGCATGTTCTTCCCATGGACCCCAACGGTGACGACCTGTTCAGTGCGGTTGGGGACGGGCTGGTCCTCTGGTGAGTTGTCTCTGGAGCCCCCTGCACCTGGCTGAACCGCACCATTAAACAGGCAGTGCAGCGCCATCTAGTGGGTAGTCTAAGCTATGACTTAATGAAACACGAGGAAGAGGAGAAGGTGGGAGAAAAGTTCTCATATCAGGTGCTTTTCTTATTCCTCGGTGTGGGGTGTCTTTCTTATACAGCTCTATCTACACCCTTTCCACATTGGAATGGAGTGGTTGAGGTATTCACCTCTTCCTGCGCACACACTGTGACGTACAGTACCTACATTACTGCGAAAATGTAAAAACAGGAATTTCACAAAATATATATAGGGAAATACTGTCAAATATATTTTATTAATTAAGAATATATTTCATAATATAAATTAGTATGTCATGAGTTAATTTATAAATCAAATTGTCTGTAGCCTATTTTAATTTTGCCTTGCTTTTGTATTCCCAAAGAATATGAGTTTCATAGTGCACAACCATTACAAACAGCGTCATTACAAAGACAATAAGGCAGAGGCTTAATGATTAAAGTTTTTTTATGTGTCCTCTGGCATAGCCTGGTCATTGGCTCAGGTACGAAATTTGTGCCATTTTACTAAGACTTAACAGTTTGGTTTAGGACAGTTGTTTGTCCCATCCCAGACTGATGTCTTGTTACACATTACCTAACCTCTCACTTTTCTTTTCCAGTAAGATGATCAACCTCTCTGTTCCTGACACCATTGATGAAAGAACAATCAACAAAAAGAAGCTCACTCCTTTTACCATACAGGTAAATTGCCTCATGTTGTCAGCATTATGCTGTGGGTTTAAATTGATTTGATGTATGGTCTCCATTGCACAGATCAGGGTGTCCCGGAGCAATTCTTGTCTTATTGAATTTGAAAATCCCAGATGAAATATTCGTGAGGTGTCAACCAGGGATGTTGCCCATTTAGAGCATAAGCTGGGTCCCAAAAGAACTGGTGATCCTAAAGAAGATTCAAAAGGAAAAAAATAAATTGAAAGGCAAAAATCTTTAGTTTCTTACTGCGTCATGTGACCATAGTGCTCATTGAAAAGCAGTAATACAGTATCACACTTAAACGCAATGGAATTATTTTATTTTTAAAGAAACGACAAATTATTGTCTCTGACTTCCCCGCCATCATTGGAAGATATCTGTCAGCTAATACAGGGGTCATTTAACTGCATCATTACATCATACTGCTTTTCCATAACAGTACATGGGGGCATTGAGTAAAGGAATACGGTCTTCTCTTTGGCAGGAAAACTTGAACCTGGCGCTGAATTCTTCCTCTGCCATCGGGTGCCATGTGGTGAACATCGGCGCTGAGGACCTGAAGGAGGGCAAGCCCCACCTGGTGCTGGGTCTGCTGTGGCAGGTCATCAAGATCGGGCTGTTTGCGGACATCGAGATCAGCAGGAACGAGGGTGAGCCAGCCGTTCACTCGTTCATTCATGAGGTACAGCATGCCTCACTGTCGAGAATGATGATCCTCTGATACCAATGTAGGGTCTATGCAGTGCCTGACAGGTACATGGTGATTCAGGAAAGCAGTTCCTCTTTTAGCAACTTTACTTGCACCCAGGGCATAGCTCCACATAATGGATTTGTGCTCACAAGTTCAAACCTGATGTAAACAGGCGCTCCTGAAGCACTCTTTGCCATTAATTGCTTTCCGGTCAAATCAGAAACAAAGGTGCTGCACTTTTGCACAGGAACATTCCTCTAAAATGGAAGACCGGTCTCAGTGAAACATTTGAACCTGATGTCATAAGTCTTGAAATCTGTAGCTCGATTTGCGCATGTGGCCCAAGAACACAAAATTACCAACCTGGAGGTCTGAACACGACAAGTGTGATATGGAAATTGCAATATTGAGTTAGTATTGAGCTGCTGAGGTTACTGTGCATGCTTCAGTGATCACTATGATGCCTGGACATGTTCCCACTCATTACAAAGCATCATGGCGTCCGTCCATAAGCATGTCAGGAGACGAAGGAGTGTCACTGCCTCGTGACAGAGCTGACGACTGACCTTTGTCTTGTGTGTGTGCGAGCGCAGCTCTCATCGCCCTGCTGCGAGAAGGAGAGAGCCTGGAGGACCTGATGAAGCTCTCTCCTGAGGAGCTCCTGCTGCGCTGGGCAAACTACCACCTGGAGAATGCAGGCGTCGGCAAAATCAACAACTTCACCTCCGATATCAAGGTCAGTGCTCCTGGGCACACCTGTCCCCACCCGAGCCCTCTGCTGAGCTTTCACCTTGACCACCGACGTGTCAGAGTTTCTTCCTCTCTAAAAACTCTCTTCACAACACTCACACGCCCAGAAACCACCCCAGGAGCAGTGGACGTACAGTAGCACTGCTCTTCCTCTCGGCATCAAAAAGCAACACACATCAACATTAGCCGTTGGTACAACTTTATATTCATAATTCCATCTCATTCCATCTTCTAGATAAAACACTTGTTAAGTAGTGTCTGATTCGCCATGACAATTGTTTCCTGAGCTGATTTAACGGAAATGTATATTGCCAATGTAAACCGCGCAGTGTACTTCCTACATCCAGCGTGTGTCAGTACACACCATTACTCTGATCCTGTTAAAAGATAAAAGCGTTTATACCCACATTTACTGTATGTGTTCTCAGCAAAGCGTGCCTTCACAACTGCATTTACAAGGATGATATTATAGCTGGTTCTTCTACTGGGGAAACCGGCGCCACAGAGGAAGAGCAAGAAAGAAGGAACTGGAGTTGCACAATGATTTGCAAACAGCTGTGTTGTATTTGAAAAGACAGATTACATCTTTCTGTGAGATTTCCTGTTTTGTGGCATAACCAAAAGTAAACATGAAGAGTGCAGAAGGTAAATAGTATTATTTAGATCAAACACAGAATTTTATTTATCTTTCGGAAGAGTGCTTTGTGGAATGTTTCTCAGTGTGTAAAAGATTTGGAAATGCATCTTCCTTGCTCAAGGATTTCATTGATGAGCATGCCCCAAATCAGGAAACTCAAGTCACAGAGATTGATTGCATAAAAATGCACATGCTTTAAAAGTCACAAGGAGAACGAGGAACTAGGTTCTTTGTGTGGGATACAAATTGTGTCTCCTACTGCTGTCATATTTTCTCTGCTGACCTGTCTCCCCTGCTGCTGTCATATTCTATTTACTGACTTGGATCTAGCAAATTGGCTTTGCAGATATTCCATTAAAAAGGAGACTCAAAACTGGTATTGCACAAGCAGTGTGCTGCGGATGCTCTCGCAGCAATCTGACACCGTCTTTCTTCTGTCTAAAGGACTCCAAGGCCTACTACCATCTGCTCAACCAGATTGCACCCAAGGGTGACGATGAAGGAATCCCTCCTATAGCCATTGACATGTCGGGGCTCAGAGTAAGTTTGATGTGTTAGTAAGTGATGGAAATGAAACTCCACCCTCCATCCGAAGTATAAACCCTTACATTCACCTGAACGGGCCCTGTGTGTGTCAGATGTACTTGGCAGCACTTGGCTTGCAGACAGGTACCGAACAGTGGGCCGTGTCCGAAATATAGCCTGAGAGGCATGGAGTGGGGAATGGCATATTAAGGTACAGTACCATCGCCATGCATGGTGCACAACAGAGAGTCATTGGAAAAATGTTCTAAAAGTTTAGCAAGTAAAGAGAGGTGTTTCCAGCACATACTAAGACCTTTGCCAGATTAAATGAGATCGCCTGAGTGGTTATTAAGTAGAGGCTGAATTTTCTCTAGGATTGGGTGGCAGGATGATGTTTGATGGGGTATCCACTTTATGCGATATAGGATAATAGTAGATAATAGTGGGTAACAATAGTAACCCCAGTGATGAGCCAGGTGCCTGTGAAGTGATGTGAGTGACAGAAGCACCACTCTACCAATCAACACCAACTCTCTTGTATGAAGACTATGACAAGAGCACGCCATCGCGCTCAGGGTGCTGCACAGCCAGTCGAGTGGATGGGTACCAAGAAATTGCAGATTGGAGGAAAGAGATGGAAAAAAGCCAGTGATTCCCTACGGTTTTCATGCTCTTTGGAGTTTGAGATCCAATGTTCTTCACGCTGAAATGCATGAATATTTCTTACATCGCTCACATTCAGGACCTAACAGTCCCAGGAAGGAGGAAAGATTCAACTTTGCAGAACACACATATTATACCACAGAGATCACAACGTTGTAAATCTGACTAATATTAATAGCGCTGTAAAAAGGGAAAGGCCATGTTTTAAAGTAAGATGGGAGACATATTTATAAATAAACAAATTCAAGCAATCAAAAAGTAAATTAATAAATTAAATAACGGTTTCAATTTTTGTTGCATCTCTGTACATGCTCATTCACATTGTTTTAGCACTTTTCTGGTGCAGAAACATTTCTGTAACTCACAGCTAGAAACACATGAATCACAGCGGAAGAGCTGACTGTGAGCTGTGGACTGCTCTTTCAGGAAAAGGAGGACCTGAAGAGAGCAGAGTGCATGCTGGAGCAGGCTGACCGCCTGGGCTGCCGGCAGTTTGTCACGGCGACTGACGTTGTCCGTGGAAACCCCAAGCTGAACCTGGCTTTCATCGCTAACTTGTTCAACAAGTACCCAGCCCTGCACAAGCCAGAGAACCAGGACATCGACTGGAGCAGCATTGAGGGTGAGTGTGGTCTCGTCCTTATAGGATTTCTCTAGGACACACAGCAGGACTTATAGAGCACACACAGCAGGATATATGCAGTAGAGCACACACAGCAGGATATATAGAGCACACACAGCAGGACATATACAGCACACACAGCGGGATATATAGAGCACACACAGCAGGACATATACAGCACACACAGCGGGATATATAGAGCACACACAGCAGGACATATACAGCACACACAGCAGGACATATAGAGCACACACAGCAGGAAATATGGAACACTGTTTTGAAATAAACATCCAAGTGCTACACTGCTACACTATCACTACCTGCATTTCCAATCTCTCCCATCCCCAGGTGAGACCAGGGAAGAGAGGACATTCAGGAACTGGATTAATTCTCTTGGCGTAAATCCACGGGTCAACCACCTTTATGGGTGAGCAAGTGCAGCAGCAATGATTTTTTTTTGTTTGATTTTGTGTGATACAGAAAAAGTAAAGCTGTGCAGGCTGGCTTGAATTTCCTTCTAGGTCATGTGCTGTGTCTTATTGTGATTGATGATCTGAGTGGCTGTTATAACGCTTTTCCAGGGATCTGGCAGATGCACTGGTGATCTTCCAGCTGTACGAGAAGATTAAAGTTCCAGTGGACTGGAGAAGGGTGAACAATCCCCCTTACCCCAAACTTGGTGGAAACATGAAGAAGGTAAGACAAGCACTCCTAAATATCAGCACTCTGTAGCACTGGCATCACACATGTATCCATGCTAAAAGGTAAAAAGCTGTTCATCAAAAATGAAAGGTATTCATTGATGCAACAATTCAGGTTCTTCGCATTCATCTGGGATCATCTCCCTTTCACCCTCTCGAACCTGTGCTTGGAGCAACGCACAGGGGAGACAGCCTGGCCACGTGGCATCACAGTTTCACTTGGAGAGGCTTGTCATACCCTTGCATAGCACCAACATTCATCGTTTTTAGCATTTTTGTTTCTCTGTGGTCCATATCTGCGACTGCATGATTTCATAAAGTCTAAAACGGTTTTAAAGTTAAGAACATGAGATAAATTCAACACGAGAGCAGATGCCGGACATGTAGCATATACACAACAGAGTCCTGGCATTCATTGCTGAAGAATTTGAATTTGAGTGGGTGCCTTTTTGTTCCTGAAACTTTCCAGTTTTAATTTCTAACTACGTGCCCTGCTCTCCACTGAACTTGAATCTTTTTTGGAGCTGCCTTTTTATGGATCTCTTCAGAGTCTCATTTGTTGTGTTTTACTCCACCATACTCAATGGAATCCATTAACATTTTCCACTAACAACAACACCCCCAGCAACACAGCCTCACAGACAGATCTTCTTGTCTTGACTGATGGTGGCTATCTCCTTTTTTCTTAATGCAAGCTGGAAAACTGCAATTATGCAATAGAGCTGGGGAAGAACCAGGCCAAGTTTTCACTGGTGGGGATTGCTGGACAAGACCTGAATGCAGGAAACCGCACGTTAACTCTGGCTTTACTGTGGCAGCTGATGAGGAGGTAACTTAACTTCACATCAAGCAATGTGTGAAGCTTGTTGTTCTATGTCCTCTGCATTTCTTTCACCAGTCTCAGGACAATTCTAGCCCTGACATGCTTTTAGCATATAAGCAGATATAGCGGTGCTAGCTCAAAATCGTAAGTGTAACCTCATCCATAAAGACAGAACAGAATTTGACTGTATTTGTATTTCTTTTACAAATGGTAGAAAAGCATAAGTAGTTAATAACTAGCTACATTTGAATGTAATCTAAACGTTTAGTACTGAGATCTGCTACATTAACGATCAATGTTATGTATAATATGTAGTGTAAAGGAAAGAAAAAACGTTCTTAGTCATTTTTGTGTGTTTTCCTTCTGTGTTAATTAAGGAACCACTCTTACATGTAATTCATTGATTTGATCTGGTCCTTAGGTACACCCTGAACATTCTGGAGGATATTGGCGATGGCCAGAAGGTTAATGATGATATCATTGTGCACTGGGTCAATGAGACGCTGGCACAGGCTGAAAAAGGCACCTCCATCTCAGGCTTCAAGGTAGAGAACTTCACAGCTCCAGAGCCTGGTCTATATTGCAGTAGCTTCCACACCTCTGAGTTCACCTTCTCTGAGCCTTATTCATTTTAGTGTGTTACTGGTTGCATGATGAAGTTTGATCCAGTCTTCGGTTATTTGCTATGAGCATTTCTAATTTTTACAAGAAAAAGAGTTTCTAAAATGCAATAAAGCAGACTGCCTTCATATGTGCAGGGGGAAGACAAAGGGAACGTAATTAAGAAGACCTTTAGGTAGGTTAGGCTCTACAGGCCCAAAATAGGCTTAATATTTAGGCAAGATACACCTCGTCTTACAAACAGTGCCAATCGGAAGCTCAGCTCCTGTTGTAACAGTGTCACCATAGTGACTCGCTGGTTTGTAAATTGTGCGCCAAAGGAAACAGCGCCACCTACTGTTCTGAAGATGTTCCTGAAGATGGATGGATTGAGCTGTAGATGACATCCTCTACGTTAGCTTCCTTAAAATTTAACAAAAGCCAGTTCATAGTAACAATCAAGTAACAATCTAAGCAGTACCAAAAAATACACACAAGTAAGACAAAATCAAGGTGATAAAATAACTTTTAATAATGGAAATGCATGCCATATCTCAGTGCAGCGTGGTGTATTTCAAAATGAAGACGTGCAAAATGGTATTTCGTTCAACAATGACAATTTTGCTGTCATTTTGCTGTCTTGGATAAACAGTGCCAAGAAACATTCCAAGCATTTTTGGCTATATTCTTTCCTGTGATCCAGAAAACAAACTCAAAATTCAAATGAGTAACCCCCTAAGGGATAATTTTATTTTAAGCATATTCTTGGAAAATTAACCAGGGTGATTGTGGAGCTTGAAACAGAGGAACAAATTTTACCAGTCTGCAAAGTGCTCTGAAGATTATCTGGTTCTAGTGTGCACACATGGCTACGGCATTGAGCAAAGTTTGTCTTTGTCGCAGTGGAGCACAACAATAACAGAATAAGCATACGATTTTCTAAATCTTTCAATTGACCATTTGTTTCTTCTTCCAGGATGGACAGATAACCACCAGCAAGCCAGTGCTGGACCTGATTGATGCCATCCAGCCCGGCTCCATCAGATATGACATCCTCAAGTTTGAAGACCTGTCCGATGACGAGAAACTCAACAACGCCAAGTACGTGGACTTTCGGGGGGTCATGTCTTTTTATCCCAGGGGTCACTAGGAAAAATCCTTTTGCTGACACGTCAAGCAGCACATTTGTGACATTTGTGAATTACAGTGAGTTATGAGAAGACTGGTGATTTCCATGTTTGTATTTGTAATCCAAATCATATGCCCATTTTTAGTATCTTAATCGTATTAACACCTTGTTGACAGTAAACATGCATCCTTCTCATGAACTGATTAATTATTGTTTAAATAATGACTACAAGCATATTACAAAATGCTTGTGCAGAGATGTCAGCTTTTGTTGTAAAAAGTAGTGTGAAGTTTTAACAGTAATGGTAGTCAGGCCAGGTGGAGGGAGGAAGGAGGTGGTGAACGAGAATTACAATATTCCAAAGCACTCTTTGACCATTTCTCTGTCTTCCAGGGACAGTTATCTGGTTTCATCAGTACACTAACAACTAGACAAGAGCTAATAAACAGGAGCTTTGCAGAGTAACGTCTTGGAACCCAGTTCAAACTTTTATTAGGAAGAGTGACAGAAAATAATATCCATTGGGTGGCTCATCTCCAAAAAAATATGGCTGGTTTATGATGTAGCTAATTTCTTCCTTTGTTTTTTTTTTTTTCAATTTGCTGTGGACCTTGGAGAGTTTCAGATTTGTCTTCTCCCATGATTTTCCCGTAGATACGCCATCTCCATGGCCAGGAAGATCGGAGCCCGGGTGTACGCCCTGCCGGAGGACCTGGTGGAGGTGAAGCCCAAGATGGTGATGACGGTCTTCGCTTGCCTCATGGCCCGGGGGATGAAGAGAGTGTGAGAGCAGGGACCCCTCCCTCCCACACTGAGACAGGAACAGACGACGCGCCACCTGCACACTCCCGACTCGCACCGCGCGCTGTGGAACTATGGACACGCACACGCACACACATGACCAGCCTTACACTCATCTCTCCAAGCCTGAAGCACTGAGTTATTAGGAGCAAATACTGCAGCGTGACATTTCACGTCCAGAATGATAATAGTGTTTTCACTCTTCCTCTTTGAAGCATTTTTAACATCAACATAACATAATCTGAGATTTTTGAAATAATAATCCAGTGCTTTGTGGCTGAAAAAAAAACCCAAATATATACACTTTTTCTCACTTGACAGTTTTTGAAGTCTATACAAATCGATTAATTCTCATCTTTGTCGTGCTCACTATCATGTGATTATCTTGTGGTACAGCCAAGATAGTAATAAGGTTTTTGAAAAAAAGCAAAAAAAGATATTTGCTTAACCACGTGCATTGCGCACAAGAATCTTTCTTTGAAAGCTTCCTAACATCAGCAGTATAAATGATCATTTGAGGGAATTAACTGAAAAAGCTCAGTGACACGGAATGAAAATACAGATTGTTTACAATATTAGAAGGAGAAATTGTGAAGGTCTTTTGAATATTACCTGGCAGCATTTCTGTTGGTGTTAAAAGTGACCTGTATTACCAGCTTTTAATAAAAATATTTAATGTACTGTGCGGGATGTGTCTTTTTTATAAGTATAGGATATGCTAGCATTACAGAATAGATCAGTCTGTCAAAGCATTCAGATCAGAAGAAACATATTGACCGAACATGTCAGAGGAAAATATAGTAAAGGGCTCTTGATACTTCAAGCCTCTTGTGTCCCTGGGTATCCTAGTGGGATACTGTTGCTTATCGCGTATGACTTGGCTGTGTGTTTCAAGATCCCTCGCAGTCACAGACTAGCATCTGTCCATCCTGTTGTTGTTTTTTGTTCAGCTGGCTATGTTCTTTATTTCATCTCCTGGACACGTGGTTATAAAAGTTCCCAGTTAGGTTTATGTCACAATGAGGTCTGGTTTCCATTAAAAGCACTATGAGCTATAAAGCCGCTTCTTCTCAAAAACCTCGTTTGATGCCCTTGTGATGAAACAACAGCACATGAATCCTATATTCCAGGACTAAAAAATATTCAGGATCCACTGCCCTCATTCTAAAGTATATGACTAAATTTTAACCACAAGACAAACAACTCTTCTCCTGAATCAATATGATTCTTTCAAGTGGGTAACTCATTACTTTTGAATCTGTTGTTGAGGTTGAGACCACTACTGAAAATGAAGCATTTTTTGGTGGCTCCTCTGTTGGCGTTTTTTCTTATCGAGAATGGATTTTTCACATCAACAAGGTACTGTAAGTCGTCTTGATTTTATAACTGCTGATTGAGAAAGGAAGGTTATCCTGGAAATCTTCTGCAAGATATAAACTATCCTGAATGAAGGTCCTAAAATGTAGATATGCTTTGTAATACACAACTGGACCTTACCAGATGGTTTGTGATGTAAAGCTTGAGAATGACAATTATTTTAACTCTGTAAAAAGCCGATAACAGTAGAGGCTATTGTCTGTTATATAGCTGTAACAAATGGTGGTTACAGCCAAATCGATACTCCGTGAGCAAAGTTCGAGCTCAGCCCTTAAATCATTTTTTTAGCAGGGAGTAAGTACAGTATAACAACAATCTCAGCTTGGTCCAGGTAAGATTTCTAGACATTCTAATATCAAAGGATGGATAAAGAGCCAATTGTGACCTCAAAACAGGTTTAATATTTTTGGTTTAGAATTTTCACCAGCTTTTAATGTATTTAATATACTCATAGAACATGAATTGATTTCCATTGCACACGTTTGTGTTTCTTTAGTTATAAAGAATAGGTACTTACACCCTTTCCACAAAAAATAATGACAAAAATCGATTGCACTTTTTATTATTTTTTACTGTTATTTCTTAGTAAAAGATCACAATAGTTTCCAACTTCCATCCTGAATTGTTGTGAATCTCTAAACCCAATGAACCATGAAGCTTCTCTGCTGTGGTGTTCAGGGTTAAATTTGATTCCCATTTCTCCCTTTTAAAGCTCTAAATGGCTTAGTCCCAGTGTAGGTTTGTGATCTCTTCTCTCCATCGACTCCTCAGCACTCTGGACTGGAGTCTTTTCCATTTTCCCATTCTGAAAAAATGACCCGTGTCCAGAGTGAGACCTTTTATTTGGCTGTGGTGCGAGTGAGCATGTTTGTGTCTGTGTGCTCCCTGCGGTGGATGGGCATCCCGTCCAGGGTGTATCCTGCTCTGGGCAGGTTGCTTGCTGGAAGAGCATTCAGCTCCCCTGCAAGCCTGTACTGGATAAAGAGGCTAGAAATTGGATGGATGATGATGACACTGCTTTTGTGCCCCTGAGCAAGGTACCTCACTCAGAATATTGAGTGAAGTATAGAATGAAGTAACGAGTGCCCTGCTAAATGAATGTGTACTGTCCTGGTTAACATACTCTATGCAAATGTGTTCTCCATTGACTTAACATGGTTAAATAAAGGATTATGATGAATTTGACTGTAGTCTTGTGGAGGGAGAGGAGACCACAGCGTGCTTTGGGATCCTAAGCAAACCTTTTTAAAAAGAAGCTTGTAGGGGCACATTGTAGGGGCACATTGAACAAACCGAAGAGATTGGCTTCCTCCATTGCTGTCTTCTTATCGCGGGTTTCTGCTCCTTCACAGTGGTTACTATTTGTAATAGGGACTCGACAACAAGTGGGATAATATAATTACTGCATCCACAAGTCCTAATGATGATGATGAACCACTTACATTGTTGCACAGAGTTCCCTCTGTGCATTTGACACCTCATAGGTGATTTGAAGCTTTTCCTCTATTTATTGTCCATTTGGTAGGAGATGAGTGCACATCATGTGACACGTTAGCACCATTTTCCATGTTTCTGGTTTGTTCAGAGATGGTTAAATTCTAGACACTGGTGTCTTCCTCTACGTCCATTAAATTCTGGATTGGATAGGTCCTGTTCTCACTCAATACTCATGTTAAGTGATAACTCTAATCACCGTAAACCAGCAACAATGGATCAGTAGAGATGATTTACCTTCAGATTAAATGATGCTGCGGCCCGGCTAGCTCTGTCAGTAGCGCACGAGACTCATAATCTCAGGGTAGTGGGTTCGGGTCCCACGTCGGGCGCCAGGCCCTCCATGTTGGAGGTTGGGCACAAGACTAACAGCCCTGTCCCGTAAAAACAAAATGTTATGATAACAGCAACAGGATGTTGCTGCCCCTAAGTGCCGGAAAGGCATAACAGGCAGAATAGGGTACTAAATACTACCCTCCCTTTTCTCCTTTTGAGCCTGGCCTGTCTTGACATCATTCAAGCGGTGGATTCGCAGCTCAGGGCCCTCGGTGCTGGTGAGAGGAGCCTTGGGGAGGTGCGGCTGACACATTCTCGGCGTAGCGCCAAGGGGCTCCTGCTGCCACTGTCTGCTCTTGTACTACTGGAGTTCATGGGGGTGGAAGAAGGGGAGTAACTGGGAGTCGGGGAAATGTTTTCATTCTTGCATTGCAATGTATTTGTTATATCTGATAAAAAAAATAATTATTCTGATTAGTGCAAGTTCTTAGTCTAAATCCCTTCTTTCAGTCCTGTCACTCTGGTCAGTGCATGCTGAGAGAGTGAAGTGAACATCATAGCTGAGAACGGTTTTTATTTTTGTCTCGTATATAAATTAGCTTCTGTACTACTACCCCTGAAGCCCAACATGACAATCAGCCAATCACAACCTAAAGGAAGTCGAAAGATTTACTGACTGGGGCCGTTGTAAGCCGCTAGGAGGAAGTAGCCGTTAGCTTTTTCTATTTTGCATGTCTCTGAAGCAACTATATCTTATCACACAGGAATCAAGCATCCGATAAAGTTTTTTCAATTACTGTGGCAACGGAAGAAGAAGCTGCCACTATCAGGAACGTGTCCAGCCACCCTGAGGTAACATACAGTACAACACCCTGCATTCATGCACTTGACCAATGTGAAGGTGAATGACCTGATCTGTCTGGTTTACCTTACCCTAGAAGTGAGAGAGAAAAAATGCATTAACTACTGTACAGTATGGTGCAAAATGATCTTTTCTTAAATTAAATAGTTTATCAAGTTTAGAAGAGGTGGGATGTGGCCTAAGTCCAAAGCTGACAAGTCCAAATAACTCTTTGCTTCAAGCACGATCTCTGCTTGAAGTGCTGGAACTCCCTGGTTTTATCATTTAAGCAAGCGAACGAGTGTGTGCTCTCTACCAAACACTGGGACTGCTCTTCTTGTTGCAGGTGGTATTGTGGCAGCCAGACTCCCCCCAGAACATTAAAGCTGGCACAGAAACACACCTTTACATTCCTGCCTCAAGTGTGGAGAGGATTAAAGAGATGTTGCATCAGAATGGGGTTAAGCACAAGTGTGTAAATTCATCGATTGGTTTAGAAATGCTTTTGGTCAGTGTGATGCAGCGGACGTGTTAGAGGAAACTGTGCCTGCTTTCGAATCATTACTCTTCCTCTCTTGAGCTTTACACATCTCTCAACGTGCATTTATCATAAAAAAGGCTTGGGGAAAGAAAGCTATGCTCCATAATATTCATCAGTGAATTTCGTGGACTTTATCAATGCCAGACCTGTTACCTTTCAGATAAAATTGATAATCTATGATTGAGATAACACGATCACATCTCTACAAGGTCTGTAAGTTGTTATAAATTGAAATATTCTTTACATGTATAGCTGTGAAATGATGTAGATGTCTTTATTAAAAGTCAAACATTGCCGTAGCTCTCCAGCCACACATGCTCCTCGTGCTTTGTCAGGTCTTACCTGTCTGTGTTGGCTTTTCAGGGTCTTGCTGGAAAATGTCCAGGAGCTGATCGATATGCAGACTAAAAATGATTCAAATGACCCTCGGAGTTCGGTGTCCTTTTATGAGAGATATCATCCTTTAGATGAGGTAGGAAAGCTTTACTTTACTTCTCTCTCACGTCTGTGCTGAATTAAAATGTGTCTGCTGCTCCCCTTCATGGAAGACATTTTTGAAAGAAATTTTTGTCTTGATATACTGCTCTCCAATGAACAAATTGTCCATCACGCAGGGTCAGACTATTCAGCTATTACAGGTTTCCATTTCAAAACTGAACACTGTTGTGTGTGATGGAAGTTGGATGTCTGCAAAACCTGCAAAGAAGGTGCACCAGGTTTCATTTACTGATTGCATAAGTATTCAGTCTCCCATCTCGTGTAGGTCAGCCCTTGGTGCTGTGGCACTACGCAGGGTGTGTTCAGTGTGGAGGCGGAGCCCTTGGATAAGGGTTACGTGTTGTCTTGACAACCGCAGCTGAGGCGGTTCATTTTGGATGAGCCACAGCTGTGGGTGCCGTTTAAGAAAGCGCTGTCCAGTCTGGACCCCCTGTCACAAGCGGCTCTCTTTTCTAGTCCAGTCTGGATCCTGCTGTCACAGGCAGCGTTTTTTCTTTGCCCCCTTTTTTTTTAAAAAAAAACCTTCCAGGCTGACCTCACGCCAGTGCCTCTGCCCCTTCAAATGGGGCATCGGCTTTTACCAGCGTTCACCGCAACTCCTTCAAACCCGCACTGCTACAGTACTAGTTACAATGCTGCTGTCGAGATTTTTGCACAGGCCTCTACCATCCTGGTGCAGTGGGACAGTGCAGTTCTGACAAGCTCACTGGGGAGAGTTGATTGACTGCAATTGTCAAGCCTCACCGTACAGACTCAATTGGATTCGTCAGGAATTTACCTGTATCACTCAAGGACCTTCTCTCTCTTCTTCCCAGACCAGAGCACTCTAGTGTGGCTTCGGCTTTGTGCTTCAGGTCCCTGTCCGGCTGAAACCTGAATTCTCCACTTTTAGATTAGTAGATTTTCCTCTAGGATTCACCTCATCATTACACCATCCATTACCTGACAGCCCTGACTACATTACTACTTACTTCTGAGAAGAAGCATCTCCTTAACATGATGCTGATCTCATAAATTCTTTCTCTCATATTAACAGAGAACCTCCTCCACAAGTCTGCTCTGTATCTCATGTGAGACTTTTCAGTTATTTTTTTAAGATTAGTAAAGGCCTCTTTTGTGGCAATATCCTGACAAACCAATTGGCAGCTCTTTCAAAGATACTGTTGGCTTCACAGTGGCATCTCAAACCAAACGCCAGTCTACCAAGTGCTGGGGTGGTGTGATGTTCAATCCACTTCCTCAAGACTGACTTCGCAGAACCCAAAAGGACGAGTAAAAATTTGGGGTACACATTTTTCTATGTCTGTAGACCTCTATCTTCTACACGGCGACTGTACTGTTAAATTTGATAAAGACTCAGAGTGTTTATTTTCTATGCTGGTTCATTTTTGCGAAAAAACGTATATTTCTACTATGGTCTGTCTCCAAGGTGCCAACGGTTGAAATGTGGCTTTCTCAGGTGGCTACATTACGTACAAACAGCAATCATTACAGTAATTGTAACCTTTCAAACTGTGCTTTTTCTGTACTAATGTAGGGGTACTGGAACAAAGGAGGTTGAATATTTATGCAATTTCAAATCTTTGAGTTTTCTGTAAAAAGCACATTTATTTACATAATATCAGCATTTTGTGGATTTATATTTATCAGTATGGTGTAGGTATCAGGTTGTAGTAGATGTAGACAGATAAACTGATGTATAGATTCAGTATGCAGGTACAGATATAGATGAACATATCTGACTGCTGCTGTCCGATTCTGTCACATTTCCTGAATGCAGCCCCATAAAATTGTGAATTTTTAAGATCTGTATTTTACAGTGATGGCATGTGGAAAGATGTTCAGATAAAAATGTGTGTCTTTTTGTCAGATATACTCCTGGATAAATAAAACAGCTCAAGACAATCCACATCTGGTGAGGACCATACTGATCGGCTCAACATTTGAAAAGCGTCCCCTTTATGTTTTAAAGGTAAAAAATTGTGATTTCTAAAATAAATTAATGTCACTGTGTCTGAAATTAAATATATTTTAAATAAGTATTAATAATTACACTATGAAATCTTTTGAATGGTTTCCAGAATGTTATGTAATAATCAACAATTTCCTACTAGTAATATATATATTTTCTCTCTTATTCTTCAATGCTATTTGTTTTTTATTTTTAATTTGTAGGACTATACTCCCCTGAGGGTATTATGTTACAGGTTACATTTTCATTGAGATTTAAACTACAACTTCCTCCCACTGGAGCTCAGCAGGTGTGAGTCTGGCCAGTACCTGGAGGGGAGACCTCCTGGGAAAAACTAAGGTTGCTGCTGGAAGAGGTGTTAGTGGGGGGCGCTCACCCTGCAGTCTGTGAGGGTCCTAATGCCCCAGTATAGTGATGGCACTGTACTGTAAAAAGGCCCATCCTTCAGGTGGGATGTAAAACCGAGGTCCTCTGAGGTCATTAAAAATCCCATTAAAAAATGGGTCATTAAAAGTTCAAATAAGTAATTAAAAATCCCAGGGTATTTCTCGAAAAGAGTAGGGGTGTTACCCCGGTATCCTGGCCACATTTTCCCCTGGCCCTTACCAATCATGGCCTCCTAATAATCCCCATCTGTGAACTGGCTTCATCACTCTGCTCTCCTCCCCACTGAGAGCTGGTGTGTGGGGAGCGGACTGGCGCATCACCCAGGTGGGGCTGCACACTGGTGGGGGTGGAGGGGATCCCCATGACCTGTAAAACGCTTTGAGTGGAGTATCCAGAAACGTGCTATATACTGTACGTGTAAGGAATTAATTTAATAGTTTAGGTGTAAGTCAGAAATAGTTCAGGTGGGTAGCTGCGTCAGCATGCGTAGGCTGCAAAGGAACAAGTAATAGGTTTATTCCACGCTGAAAAAAAGAAGAAAGAGAACACAACGTTTCGGCCGTGGAGCCTTCTTCAGGTCACCTGAAGAAGGCTCCACGGCCGAAACGTTGTGTTCTCTTTCTTCTTTTTTTCAGCATGGAATAAACCTATTACTTGTAAATCAGAAATGCCCACACAACAGTGCCAGCTTTGTCGTCAGGCTCATTTCACAGTGTGGGTAGAAAGTAATGAGCACTCCAGGTCTTTCCAGTGGGATTAAGTTCCGTGAAACTGATAGTGCCGCTTGTTCATGCGTTCATGAAACTGGGAATTCTCAGCTGTCAGGAAGAAACCCCTCGAGAGCAATGTGGATGGACTGTGGGATCCATGCCAGGGAGTGGATCTCTCCTGCCTTCTGTCTGTGGTTTGTTCAGTATGTGAGTACAACAGCGTTCCTGCGACGTCACTTTGGACGTTTACTCAAGAGATCAGCTCCTGCACGAAACTGCATTTTAAGCACAGCATCAACATTGATTTGAGAGTTTATGAGGACAGGTGTCTAATTAAGAAAAATAAATATTTTTATGAAAAAATAGGAATAGTGGACCAGACAGTTAGAATGCAACGTGACTGCATTACGTATGGGCAGTTGGGCTTTAAAAAAACAGTTAGGGAGATAGAAGATTTAAGCAGTCTTCTTCAAAACCAAGACATCTTGAATTTTGATTAAGGTGTGTATTATAAACATGAAATGAAAAAACATATTGTACATCTAGAATGAAATACATGCCTATTCAGTATAGTTTTGAGCTCCTCCAAAATTTCAGTTTTCAAACACAAGAGCTGTGAAAGAGTTGTCTGGTTTTCTACCCTGTTTAAGCTCCTTCTTCAGTCCCACTGTTAATATTTTCCATACACAGCGCAGTACAGGAGCATCACAGCAAATAAAAGTACTTGTATTTTTACCCTTTTAATATTTACAAGCATTTATTCTCTTTATCAGATTAGGTTCAGTGTTGAGTCTATTTAGAAGGAATTTAAATGTGACTAATCACATTTTTAATTATTTAATGTCTTTCCTTTCTCTTCATGCATAGGTCATTCAGTTTTATAATACAAATCCTGAGATTACCCAAATTCTTGACAACATGGATATCTATATTCTTCCAGTGCTGAACCCTGATGGGTATTTGTTCACTTGGACAAATGTGAGTGTTTCTCAGTCTAGACATTATACTAATACAAATCATAGCAAAGGGCTAACCGACACATATTCAGAAGAATCTATTTTTTAACTATGACAAAAGGATTCATACAGCACATTTTGACATTTCACACTGATATTAATGTTTCATTATCAATATGATTTTTTTCTGTTTTTCTCCACTACATTTAACAATACAACATTTTATTTATTTATTATTCATTCTTTCTTAAATGAATGACAGACAAAGCACTCAATTTGATTTTGATCTCAGATCATATGCCTTTTTATCAAGTATTTTGGACGACAAAGTAGAATTCAAAAGTGAAAAACTCCAGTGACTCCAGTGCTCTCATCTTGACCAAATTTCCCATTGGCCTTTACCAATCATGGCCTCCTAATAACCCCCCTCTCTGAACTGGCTTCATCACTCTGCTCTCCTCTGAGAGCTGGTGTGTGGGGAGCAGACTGGTGCATCATCCAGGTTGCGCTGCACACTGGTGGGGGTGGAGGGGATCCCCATGACCTGTAAAGCACTGTGTATGGAGCATCCAGAAAAGCGCTACATAAGTGTAAGCAATTATTATTATTATTATTGACTAGAATCGAATGTGGAGGAAGAATCGCTCGCAGTACGAAGACAGTGATTGCATAGGGGCTGATCTGAACAGGAACTTTGACGCAAACTGGTGCAGTAAGTAACAAATATGACTTCTTCCGCAGAGTGATCTTACTTCACGTGCTCTCTGAAATAACTGTGTGGTGTCTAGCTTGTCCTTTTCCCATTGTTTCTTGATGTGCTTTTTTGAAAAAAGTGGCCCTCTGCATGGGTGCCGTTACATTTTATAAATGTTGTCGGGGGTGTGACAGGGTGTCATAAAATAGGGATATCTGGAGGCAAGCTTAATTAAAACAAACACACAAAGCAGCTGAAAGGTAAAGATGCAGTGCTCTTGCATTTACAGTGCAAGAACAAGTCGTCCAATACTCAAAAACACGAATAAAAAGCCTCACTGAGCTTTTCACAGGACGTCTTCAATTCCTCTCTAAAGCAGCTGGGCAGCTAAGTTGCTTACAAGCTCCAAAGCAAAGTCTCTTTCTCATAAACTTTCACAAGCTCCAGTTGTTGCTTCAGTCTGATGATTTCTTCCCTCTCTCTCTCTGGTGCGACTTGCATATCTATCAGAAGATCTGCTCTCCTTCACCAGACAACAGATAAAAGACCAACCCAGAAAGCCCCGGCTTCCTGTTTTTTAAACTGTCACCCAACCAATTGTTTTGCGTCAACCACTCAGGTGACCAAGGACAGCAGGCCAGTCACGTAGGGCATTCTGGGTAATGTAGTTCAGACAAGAGTCTCCATCTTTCTGACCCTTCCACCCTCTCACGGTTGCGGTTGGTCAAAGAGGCAGGGCAGGCTGAGGACAAAGAAAAAGTGAAAACGGGAAGTAAACTGTTGTTTTGCTTTCTCAGCAGAGGGATCCTCACCAAGGCCCTGCGATGAGACCTATTGTGGGCCTTTCCCCGAGTCGGAATCAGAGACAAAGGCAGTGGCCACTTTCCTCCGTAGCAAGAAACACATAATGAAGCTCTATATCTCTATCCACTCCTACTCTCAGATGCTGCTCTTCCCCTACTCCTACACCTACAAGGAGGCAGACAACCACAACGAACTGGTAGGTCATTTAGAGTCGCATCAACAGAGGCTTTTTTTAAAAAAGGAGTTGTAGAGGGTTTTTAGGATTGAAGCTCAGTTTCATGACAATCCCAGTAAATTTGTATTTTAAGCTTGCTTTGGAAATTTGTTGTACCGTTTTATCTCACACACACAATTCTGTTTTGTCACAGCACATTCTTCACTTAAAAAATAATAATAATAATGAATTTATTTTATATAGCGCCTTTTGAGGTGGCACCTCAAAGCACTTTACAGAATGCCAGCAACAATAAAAAAATACACAAGATATGCACAAGGCGAATACACAACGAGAGGTGGCAATAGACTGTGGTACTGAATACAGTAGGAGCAGAGGAGTAAAGAACAGAACCAGTTGAGTAAAGAAATGCCTAACAGAAAAATGTGAAACCCTAAATAAGAATGTCATAAATTAGTCACTTTGTTCAAATACAGAACACAAATTTATAAACTGCCTCTTCCTTTCAGTTTACTCTGGCAAGAGAGGCAGCCTTGAAAATCAAAAGGCATTATGGGAACCACTACAGATATGGCGCTGGAGCAAAAACAATCTGTAAGTGGATGTGCTGTCTTAGATTTTTTGTAAAAGGATTCCCTTTACCTCCAGGAACCTCCACTACCTCTTGTGTTGCAACTGAAGTTCTTGTGCAAAATGTTCCTGTAAGTTCTTTCCTTCCAGACGTCCTTGGACTCAAACCTAGCATGGACCATGAGTCAAAGGTGCATGTTTCTACCAAAGGATTTTAATTCTCAAGACAGAAAATCACCACATGACATTACCCATGTTGGGAATCCTGGTAAAAAGTCAGGAGATGACAGTTCAGTCTTTGTCATGTGTGGAGTGAATCACCCTCTCCATCACAAGTGGGCCCACTGACACAAGATAAGAGAGACAGTGTAGAAACCACTACCTGAGCTGTGATTGCCATGCACAGATAATGAAGCCAAATCAGCCAATTGGTACAGCCAGCTCACAGAATTGACTCAATCCGTTATCTTTCATGCTCTCTGGAACGATCATATGCAGGGTGCAAAATTCTTAGACAGGAGCCGAGTGAATGCTGGTGGACAGGACAATCCTGAGATGATCCTGTTCTTTAATGGGACAGAAAAAGTCCTTGGACGTTAGGCAGTGACTGCATTCCTCAAGAAGCTGCTTTGAGAAAAATGTGCGATCAACCTCATCCAAGAGTCATGAGGTATTGAAAATGCTGTTCATTCTGTCTTTTATTTCAAATTAGATCTTGCACCAGGCGGGTCTGATGACTGGGCGTATGACATAGGGATCGATTACTCCTTCACTTTTGAGCTCCAGGACAGGGGCCAGTACGGGTTTCTGCTCCCACCCAGCTACATAGCGGTCGCCTGCAAAGAAGCCCTCACAGCCGTGAAGTCCATCGCCACGGGTATCGTCAAGAAAATGGGATGAGCTCTCGTCATCACCAGGAGCTCTGAGACAGGACCGCAGCCTTCTCTCTGACCACGACACAACTGCACCGTACTTTGAAATCATGCCACCAAGTCCCTGCATTAACAGCAAGACCAACTCTTTATGAGCAGGGTGATTTCTGTTTATAGAAAGGGTAACATCAAATATTTCACAAAACATACCCAGATATATAAATCTACAGTGGCAATAAAACAACATATTTAACTTTATTCATCAAAATAAAAAGACCTTTGTTCTTCATTGCGTATTGCAGGAGCAGGTGATATTATTGTGTCATGCAAAAAACTGCAAAATAAAATTTGTAAGTCATGCCTTGTGTAATAACAGCCTTATTTGAACCCTTGAGATCTGAATTTATTGAATGATATTGAATGTCCAAATCATAATTAGCTTTTTGTCTCAATCCTGACTAACCTACCTCACAAAACTCTGTACAAGCAGTGTAGGAAAAATTATATTCAGTACTTTTTATGGTACATACTGTATGAACATGCCAGAAAATTCTTTATTGAGGTTCTAGATGAATAAGCTGTTGTCACTAGAATAGAATAAAAGAGACAGAAGGCATCCCCTGTTGGTTGTCTTCATACACTCTATGAGATATCGGCAAAAGACTTGGTCACAATCAGGAGATACAATACATGTTACAAGAACCAACAGTTCTGCAGCTACTATTCATATTAGAGAGACAAAACCAAGCCTGTCATTTAACAATTCACAGTACTGTCAATAAAATGATCACAAAAAACCAAGGTAACTTCACATGAACAGCCAGTATGAAGTGTTGAAATAGGTCATCCATAACATTTACCGAACAAATGCAGTGGACCCATTGATCTTTTATATTTATATATTATAGATCTATCAGATCTATCACTATCCTCGTGCTTCAGGGCAGTTAAACTACTTCTGCCCAGGGACACGAAGATTAGCAAAGCATTGATGATACCTCCTCACACATAACGGAAGAATTTTAGAAACCTGAGCTTGAAAACGCTGATGATCAGTCAAGTAGTTTCCATATCGGTTGCATGCCCCCTTGATTCCTTTACAGTCACAGCAAAAAGAGCAGGCCAGCAGGGCTTTCTGTTCCTGGTTTAAAAACAGATGGGGGAGAGAAGTGTCTCTGTATCTTTTTTGAATTTTTTTCTCAGACCCCAACCCATCACAGAGGCATATTCTGTTGATACAGGCTTTCTCAAAGGATACTTTTTGTCCAAAATACAGTAGCTGCATGGGGCTTATCTCTTATCTCTTATTTTATCTTAAGATGTCACAGAGCAGTTTAGTGTGACTTTGAAGTAAAAATATTTGAAGTGACTCCCTGACCAGAGAGGCACAATTGTTCTCTTATTCCTCAGTTCTAAAGTTTAGGTGTTTCCTTGTCCATAACTCCTAAATAACCTTGTAAACTCCCAATAACCTAAACCACTGACACAACCATCTAGTGTGCAAGAAGGACTATTAATCATGAAGTAAAGATCACAGTAATGAATGCAATAGGGGACATTAGTTATACGTCTTACAGCAGAAACAGCTTTAGAGACCATTCTGTGAACAACATGACACTATAATCTGAGATGGGCAGCATGGACTTCTCAAATAGTGTACACCAACTGGAACATGCAAACATTTTGTTTTTCAGTAAATGTAATATAGTGTCGGTAGTGTGTTTTTTTATGTAAATTCAATAATTATTGTTTTCTTCTATCCACACCGCACGTCTTCAAGCGCTAAGGAGCATGGGGTCACTGTGCTGCTGAGAGCTGGGACCAACTAATGTGGATCTGTGGGTTCAACTAATCCCACACTGGGCTCATCAACTCAGCCACACAACTGGGTTCTCAAAGTTAAAACACTATTCAAACTAAGTATTTATAAAGTGTTATTAAGACCAGCGTTATTTTAAACGTTTTGCGTTCATTCCCTTCAGTTCAGGAGCAGTTCAAGTTATTTTTATTGCATAGTACACTGTATTAGACTAAGCGCATACCTTTATGAACTCAGCACAAGAGGCAATCCACAGAAAGCATGATCATTTCTGGCCAAACCCGGTTTGAAATAATCGCTACTGATGGTTTTAAAAAACAATTGTTTGTTCCTAGTTTGGGTTTCCGATCACTGCATAACTTATCTAAGCTAACGTTACTTACTTTACTTATGAGTTGTACTTATTTTTGTTAATTACCTTGTGTAAAAAAATGTCGAATAAATTAAAGTAAATGCAAGGTTGCATTTCGATCGAACCGATTTGTTAGTTACATGCTGTAGCTGAGCTCTTAATTTAATCATAGGATTAATTGGAATAGTTTTCAATTCTTTAAATGTTTCGGAGGAGATTGCCGTAAAACAACTGTGCTTCGACAACCTCCAATTTTCAGTTTGGGGGGGGAAAAATCCCTCATTCGCTCAATTAAACTGGTGGGCAGGAAGCGGATTGGAAAGTCCTGAAAACATAAACACCGCAGTCACGTCAACCGTGTTGGACTCCTAATACACCCAGTCTCCCACAATGCCCTGCGCCCCGCCCGGGCAGTATGGGATAGTGGAGGAGCTGTTGTTACGGGAGAAATGAAGAGGAGCTGGGGGCTAGGAGCGCTTGAAATGCAAGGCAATAACTTATAATTTCAAGAAATAAGCCCCCTCCCTGTCGCCCCTCCTTTTGAGAAAAAAAAAAACACTTTTGATCTGGACAAGGCTCCGGTTAGCATTTTACGGGTAATTGCGATTGTTTTGATTTCTCTTTGCAGTGGTTTGTAGTTAGGGGAAGCAGCGAAAGGCAGGCCGTAGTATAAGCCTTGAGTCCAGTTTGGGAGCATTTTGTGTTCCGTGCCCTTGTGCTGGACTGCAGAATTATTGATTGCCAAGTCTTGGGTTTTACAATACTCTTGTTTCTGTAGTGTAGTATACTTTTTCGACATGTGGAGTGAGATCTGTTTGGCCTTATACCGTGTTGCATGTTTATTCACGTAGTAACCACTCGTTTGTGATCAGGCTGGAGTTACTCTTTTCACAAATCGAAGTAATTGATAGTTCGATACCGCCAGTCCTCCCTCTTGCTATGAAAGGCTGGTTAACCGTGATTAAATTGGACAATAACAACGGAGTTTTTGGCTTCTTTCACGTTCACGGTCTTTACACAACGTGCATCTGTCTGTAGAGTCATTGACCGGATGTATTTTTCAGGCAAATTAAAAAGTATTTTTTTTTCTTTACGTAGCCTGAATTCTTAGATGTGTAAATAAAGTAGCTGTATTTATAAACGTCTCCTAAGCACTGTCGTTTCCTGGTATAAATGGTTAATGTATAGCAATCACAAGAGAGCGAAGATATTTTTCTCGTCTCCATTAAATTACTGGCGTAAATACACCGGGGAACTTTCGCCTAAAGCATTTGTTTTTCTACGTTATTCTAGAACACAATTAAGTGACCATGTCAGAGTAACTACATGATTGTAACCCTCTTCTGTAAACTAAATTTGGGTCTAATGGACCTGAACCGTAATAGGAAAGGTTGCCTTGTGCTCGTTAAATCCGGCCGAAACTTTGTGTTTCTTGCAAGCTCTGGTACTTTTTCAGCGTGCAATTAACCTTTACTTGTTCCTTATTCAACATTTAATTTTGTTTATCTTAATTTATCTCATCCTGACTATTATTTTTTAATGTATTCTGCTAAGAATATGGGGGCCGGTGACATGTGTTTTTTTTTTTTGACTCTGACTCTTAATTCGTGTCTGTCTGTGTGCCAAAGTTGTAGCCGTACAGAATGTCCAAGATCAGGAGGAAGGTAACAGTGGAGAATTCTAAGACCATATCTGACAGCAGCTCTCGCCGACCCAGTGTGTTCGAGAGACTTGGGCCGAGTACTGGAAGTAATCCTGAAGTATGTATCTCTGAGCAAATTAAAAAAAAAACTAACAGAAAGTGATTTGCACTTCATGTTGATTTTCTTCAGATGAGCTGCAAAATGTGGTGCAGACGGAACTGGGGAAAATACAGTTTAGATTTGATTGGCAGGGGGATTCAAGTTGTTTTTATTGGCCATCGTAATAAATGATTTTACTGTTGCGTTCATTCGATGCTGCGCTTTTGGCGTGGGATTAATTTGAAGTGGTTGACATGGATAACGACAGGGGAGGGGAAATTGCTCTGGGTGTCTGACATCGTGCATCTTTCTGATGATGATTTTCTTTTGTAGACACACTGTCGAAATTGGCTAAAGACCGGCAGCTGTATTTACGGGAATACGTGTCGGTTCACACATGGAACTCAGCCCCGAGGCAAAGTATACAGTGGTACGTACAGAAGGTGAGTGTATCGGGCTTTTGTGGTGAATCTGCCACAGCTCAAATAATAAATAATATTAGAAACAACTCTTGCTTCTTAATATTTAAAAATCGTGCACGAAAAACAAAAGGCGCAATATTTTTTTGTACATAGCTAGCACCGTACTTCCTCCCAGAAGCTCCCCGTTATCTCTCTGCTTTGTTTATGGTGACTGTTTTTACTTTTGCTTGTAATTTTATTTAAATTCAAAATACTTCATTCACCCCCAGACCCCACCCCTCCCCCTCCCCACCAAGGGGACAATTTAAGTATTTTATCCTAAAAAATGTTTACAATGTAAAGTATTTGTAAACGGAGTTGCTCGCTCTGGTACCCTTTTCCGTCTCATTTACAAGAGCCAAGCTGATCGATCTGGACGGGGAGCCTGGTTGTTGCAGGTAGGTTTTAACCCCTGCCGTTCCCATGTTGGTAACGCCACCTCTCTCTGACCCTCCAGGTCACCCGAGAGGCCCACTGGAGATCTCCGAGAGAGGATGAAGAACAAACGCCAGGAGGCAGAGCCTGACACTCAGAAAAGAAACCCCGAAGAGCCCGCCTCCCCTGCCGCTCGGGTGAGTTTGTACTGCGTGGATTTGTCTTCTAATGTTAGTTTTATGTCTTTTTTTTTTCCACTGTAAAAAAAACTTGTACATTCGCAGGGCACACACTAGACACGCACTCGCTCCAAGGCCTCTTTTTCCCCAAACAGTGAGGCTTCTTATATCACCTTTAGATCAGTTTACCATCTGAGACACTGGGGAAGTGCTTTTGGATTTGATCACATTTAAAATACTCATGGATACTCATTAAAATAGTCATGAAAGTTTTCTCATTTTATTCCTTTAAAATACTCTCCTAGACGTCATCTACCTTTTATCACAATTGTGTTAGAACTCGTCTCTGGAGGCCTTAGTTCAACATGGGTCCGAAGCAAAGCTACTGAGTCGGTCTGATCATCTCTGTAGAACAGGAACAACCGGATGCGCGTGTAAGAAATGTATCGCCCTTGACGTTTCTCACAAAGCTGATTTTTGTCCTCTGAACGACGGGCAGAGAGACTCCTCGCGAAGCCGGCACCGGGAGAAGGAAGACATTAAGATAACGAAGGAGCGCACCCCAGAGAGCGAAGACGAGCCTGCGGAGTGGGAGGCCAGTCGTGAAGGTAGAGTGGAACCGCCAGCGGGTTACGGTTTAATCACGGAGAGGATGGAATACCCCAAACCCCCCCCCCACCCACCCACCCCCCAGAGGGCAACACTGTCTACGCATCCAGCACATAATCTGTTGGATTCCCGCGCATGAGCTGGAGCAGCTCGTACTTTGCAGACTTGGGGACTGCCTTTTGTGCCCTGTTCTGAAACAGGCTTCGTTATTGCTTAATTCCAGATTCTGACAATGGAGACTATGATTATGAATTGTCTCTGGAAATGAAAAGGCAGAAGATTCAGCGAGAGTTGATGAAGCTGGAGCAAGAGAACATGGAGAAAAGAGAGGACATAGTCATCAAAAAGGAGGTACGTGTGTTCTCGGAATTCACTCATGCGTTTCGTAATATTTCCTCCCTTTGAACCTTGTTTTACTATTGAGAAATGTAAATCAGAATCATATGTTAAACCGTTTGTGCTAATATTTTTCAGTGTTTGTTAAATATTAAAGTGATATCTCTTATTTGTAATGCACATAACAAGACAGTCGAGAAGTCATCTGGTCAAGATGACCTGTATTGCTAATCCACAGCTCAAAAAAGTGAACCATGTGTAATGGCCGAATGGTATTCTAAAGAATCTACTCGTGTTGAGCTACAATTTGCCAAGCATAAAATTTAGAGCTGCTTTGAGGAACCGATGTTAAATTTTTGTTCCTTTACACACAGGTAGCAATTAATGTGTTCATGCGTAAACGTCGTTTGTTGTACATTGGCTTTGCCAACTTTTTGTGTTTTATGTTGATTTACGAGTTGTTTCTTTGAAGAAATCAATTCAAAGTGCTTCATTCTCCTGTGGTTTGTTAATGTAGTTGAGCGAAAAGTGGATTTAAGCCGATTTTGTGGAAGTTTGGAATTACAAGAAGAGCATGGAAATATTGCTGGTGGACCCAGAAATTTGCAGCCATAGTCTTGGAAGTGGAGAAGAAAGATTGTTAGGGAAACCCTTAGTTCCGCTCATATAAACCTTGAGCTCTTAGATGGGTAGTCTAAACCAGGACATCTGGCCACCTTAGGGATTGTTAGAGACTGGCCTGTTGTAGATTCCCATGAGCAGGCACAAGAGAAAGATGTGGGCTTTCTGCCAGGGGTTGTTAGACATCATGGGTTGCCAGACTGGTAGATGGTGCGACCACATTTCTTTCTTCCACCTTCATCAGCTGATTTCCTGTTGCCAGAATAGACAGTGCTCAGATTCACTGGGCAGAAGTGCTCTTCGTAATGAATACAGGATCTCGGTCAATCTGCAGTTTGCCGCTGAGAATAAGGCATTACAGCGGCAATATAAACGTGATTTGGCCTCTTTGAAACTGGGGAATGATGGGTTTCAATGAATTTGGAGTGCAGACTAAAAGGCAGGACAGAAGCTGTAAAAATTGAGTTCATATTCAGATTCCAAGCATTTGACTACCGGCATCCCAGTATTTACGTACATTCAGTCATACAGCAGTGGACCAAATGAAGTCTGTGAAGTATGAAATGAAGTATTAAGGTGAACAACTACAGGCACCCCTTGATGTAACATGTAATTGTGGGTGTGTGTAAATGTTATTAAATAGTAAAGTAATATAGAGTCTACTGAAGAAATGTGTAGACTACCAGAAAAATGACACTATAACATTTTTTAACAGGAACAGAACAACAAGAGCAGGAATAGCAACCTTTCAAAGGTAAGGCTATTTGTCTTCAGGCCTAGTGGTTTCCACCCTCTACGAACAAGCTGCCTAATTAGGGAGGCCATGTGTGAAACGAGACAAGTCGTTTAATGGCTCTTTTGTGTATTTTTAAAGATCTCTCCTGAGCCTATCAGTTCTAAAGGATCTCCTTCATCGAGAAAATCCAGTGGATCACCCAAACACAAAGCCAGCTCTAAAGCTGCCTCCACCAGCAAGAAGGAGAAAAAGGCCTCGGTTGTCTCCTCACCTGTATCGGATCAGGCACGGTCAGTGTTGTACGTTCAAAGAGCTGCAAAAGAGGGGTGATGTTTTTTCCATACGTTGCGTTTCGAATTTTAAGTATTCCTCTAATGCTGAGAAGTGAAGGAAATTATTGATGTGACCTGCACCTTTGTTCACTTCTTATTTACATCAGTCTTTTAAAATTGATTTGACGAATGCACATGTGATTTTGAAAGAAGCTGTGAAAAGCACTTGAACGGATCAGTTTTCACGTGTTCCGTCGTCGCCTTTTCTCTTCAAAACGAGGCCTAGCCCAATATCTGGGATGCAGGTGTTTTGATTAATGTGATGTGAGATTCTGCTGCAAAGCTGTAGGAGCAGCGTGCACCATATCGGCGGTATGGATGGACACCAGAAAAACTTAAGTGTTCACAACCTCTTGCTTTGCAAAGGTTTTATAGTGTGGAATTCATTGACTGTCCTCCTTTGTGTTTAATCAGGAAGAGTATTTCGGGAAGAGTACTGTCATTCTTTGCACAGCAGTGTTAAATATACAGTAGAGGATATTTGTGGAAAAGTTTGGTTCTGTCATTGTGGTGGACCCCCCATTGTGGTGGCCTCTTAGCAGGTGCTCCAGCAGCTCATTCTTGATGCAATTCTAGAGGGTGTTTTGGAGTTTTGAGATCTTCACATCCTTGCGCTGTTTCCTTTCAGATCATCCAAGATCCTCCATGGGAAAAAGAAAGGGCCTCGCACTCCGAGCCCACCTCCTCCAGCCCAGGAGGAGAACCCCGTCAGTAAGAAGCACAAAGGGAAACACAAGACTAAAGAAAAGGTGGAGGAGAAGCCCAAAGAGGCCAAAGACAGGGGCAGGGATGCAGAAAAGCACAAGGAGAAGAAGGAGAAACGTAGGTAAGGAAATATCAGACAGGCTGTGCAATATGGTCTGACAGCAGCCACGTCGCCCTTCAGCTCCCAGCTGGCAGCCCACTGAAGCTCAGCAGGCGTGAGCCTGGCCAGTACCTGGATGGGAGACCTCCTGGGAAAGCTAAGGCTGCTACTGGAAGAGGTGTTAGTGGGGCCAGTAGGGGGCGCTCACCCTGTGGTCTATGTGGGTCCTAATGCCCCAGTGTAGTGACTGGGACACTATACTGTAAAAAGGCTCTGTCCTTTAGAAGAGACGTAAAACTGAGGTCCTGACTCTCTGTGGTCATTAAAAGTCCCAGGACGTTTCTCGAAAAGAGTAGGGGTGTTACCCTGGCGTTCTGGCCAAATTTCCCATTGGCCCTTATCAATCATGGCCTCCTAATAACCCCCATCTCTGAACTCTGTTCTCCACCCCAGTGAGAGCTGAGGTGTGGGGAGCGTACTGACGCACTATGGCTGCTGTCGCAGCATCCAGGTGGGGCTGCACAGTGGTGGTGGAGGGGATCCCCATTAACTGTGAAGCTCTTTGAGTGGAGTGTCCAGAAAAGCGCTATATAAGTGTAAGAAATTATTATTATTATATAACAGTAATGTTATAAATTCTCCCATAATCTGTGTTCAAGATATTTATGGTCATAATTCCATTATAATGCAGTTAATGGCTGTGATTTAAAGCGTTGCACGAAATGTTAGTCGCTGCGGATGTCTGGTGAGGAGAAACCAGCTGTTGGTTTTGTTCACAGTGCATTGTGGCTTGGTTTCCGTTACGATGGCTCGGGTGCTGACTGCCGGCTCAGACGCGCCTCTTGTATTTGTGTGCGCAGGGACCGTTCGGAAAGCTCCCACAAGCCGAAGCGGTCTCTAAGCCCCGAGGCCCGCTCAGGCAGCAGCTCCTCGCCCTCCCGGGAGACCTCTCCCTCGGCCAGGAGGAAATCGGCCTCCCCCGGCGTGTCCAGACCTGCAGCTCACAAAGTTCCCCTGTCCCCATCCCACAGGTACTCCAGTTCTCCTGGCACACGCTCTCCACTCCCCCCCATTCCTGAAGCGCCACACTGTGCCTCATCCTCGTCTTGCAGGACCGAAATCTTTCCCCTCCGCCGTGTCTGAATGGTGTTTTTCTTTCTGGTGTGTTCAGCAGGTCTCCCACGCCGCCTCCGCACCGCCACACCCCGACTCCCCCCCGGCACCACTCGCCCTCTTCCCACTCGGGCTCCTCGGCGCAGAGGCCCTCCCCCTCGCCCCGCCGCCGGCGCTCGGCCTCGCCCTACCCGCGCGAGCCGGCGGCCTCCCCGGCCCCGAGGCGCTCGCGCTCCCCCGCCGCGCAGCGGGCCTCCTCCCCGCCGCCGCCACCCCTGCCGCGCCGGGCCAGCCCTGGCCGCCACCACTCCCAGGGCAGAGAGAAGTCCAGGCCGGAGAGGGAGAGGAGCCCCAGCGCCCACGACCGCCGCCACGAGCGCAGAGACGGTACGGCTCGCGGTCATGCTCTCCCCCCCACCCCGCCGGGCGGAGCCGATGAGCCAGACGCAGAGCCCTGCGTTGAAATCGGTCCGATCGTGGTGAACAAACCCAGACTGCACATTTTAAGTCCTCGTAGTGTTCTTGATCCACTTCAAGCTTTGTGCCGTAGCCAGGTTTTTGAAATAACTGCTCCAACCAGTGTCATTTTTGTCGTACCTTCTTAGCATGCCTGGGACAGCTGTTTAGCCCTTTGCCTCGTCCAGGCACCATTCTGAAGTTTTTTTCCTGGTTGTTCACATAAGAATGAATTGTTGATAAAATGAATGTCATCATTAAAAGCCAGGAGGAGTAACGGCGCACGATGTGTGAGCGGACGTGTTGAAAGAGCGTTGCGGGATCCATTAGGAAGCGCGATTCCCGTTCGGCTCCGGAAGTGGGAGCAGAGGCGTTAACGCCGCCCTTCTACCCGCTGTGTGTTTGGGCAGAGGGCCGCGGGAAGCGGGAGAAGGACTCCAGAGACGAGCGGGACTACGAGGCGGAGCAGAGCTCCTCGCGGGAGGCCCGGGAGGACCGGGAGCGGCGGGAGGCGCGGGACCGCAGGGAGGTGCGGGATGGGCGCGACGCACACCGGGACGGCAAGGAGCCCCGCGCTGACGCCCGCTCCTCCCGCGACTCCCATGAGCACCGGGAGCGGGAGCGGGACCGCGCTGACGCGCACCGGAAGGAGGAGCCCGCGCAGGAGGAGCGGGGCTACGGCCGGGGCCACGCCAAGGAGGAGGGCGGCCGCGGGGACGCCAGGAGCGAGCCCCGCAGCGACACCCGGAGCGAGAGAGCCGGCCGGGGCCGGGGCCGAGGGGCGGAGCCAGCCGAGAAGGGTAAAAAGACCCAGTTTTCGTCACTGTTCATGGGGGTTCCCTTGGCAGAAACTTTTATCACGGCAGTAGTATCGTAATCTTCATTAGAGCGTAATAGATTCCTGAAGTATTTCAACAAAACGTACAGTTTCAGTCTTCTGTTTCGATCATTGACATCATTGTTACTACGGCTTGTATGTGCAACGTACATATTGAACGCATTGGTGCAAAACATAAACTGCTTTCTGCAGTTTCCATCAAGTCCAGATCTCTTTAAAAACAAAAAAACAAAACTTCAGGATGCTACTAGTAATTAAACTTTTAAGAAAACGGTCCCCCTTATGTGGTTTGGAGCTGGAACTTTGATGGTACGTGTTTTGTCCCTCATTAGAAATATAAAGTAACTGGTTGTAACTGCAGTTATTCACTTCTTACCACCTTTAGTCCAAGCGTTTGGGGCCGAATGAGCACAAAGACAGGGAGTGCGTGAGGAATCTTTTTTCTCTTTAAAGAAAGGCAGTCTAGTGGAAGATGAAGACTAGCTTGTGGCTTATGTAGGGACGTCATCGAATCTTTTTCACCCCTTTTAAAGCAGCCTCTCTTCTGACGTCAGGCATCCGCGGCTCGCGAGGGGCCCAGTTAGACAGCCACAGCGGCAGCGGCAGCAGTTTCCACGAGAACTGGGAGTCGCGCGGCAGCTACGCGGAGCGGGGCGCCGACAGAGGGGCGGAGCGAGAGCGGTACGAGGGCGACCGCCGGGAACAGGCCCGAGACGCGTCCTTCGACCGGCGGGGCGGTCACGCGGAGCGCGATCGCCGGGACGCCAGGGACAGAGGTGAGAGGCCAAGGCCGTGCTCCGCGGTGGTCAGTTCCCACACTGTCAGGCGGGTTCTTCTTAACCTCCTTACAGGGCGTGGTTAAGTCTTTCCATTTGTTGTATCCTAAATCACCTGCTTTTATTGAATCTGTGCTCACAAGCTTAGATTGGACACTAGGTGCAAGTGGATACTTTAAACTACTTTAAACATATAACTAGTACCTGATGTTTGATTACCTCAAACATTGCATCCAAATATTCGACTGTTCTTAGCAATCACGGCTGCAGTTTCCTTACAGTAGGGGTATGTGGAATGTTTCATGTTGCAACCCCCTAGTATAGGACTAAAGACCTCTTGCCCCCCCCCCCCCTTGCATCGGTAGTGGCATGTTATAACACGGACAAAATAAGTTTCGCCATTGTGGAGACCAGTTACTTTAATATTGCAATTTGCGCATTTCGCCCAGCTTGTGGTGTGCTCTTCAGAAGGTTTCCAGGTGTGGTGTCCCCATCATTTCAACTTGCAGTGTATATTAAACCAGATAACAACGAATGAGCATGATAACGACTACCTGATATTCGATTACCTCAAACACTGTGCCCAAATATCTGACTATTCTTAGCAATCACAGCTATTATTAGCCAAGTCTTGAGCTGTGTGCAGATGCGTGCTGTGTGCAAGCGGATTTGCCAGAAGATCCCCGGCATGCCGCAGTATATGGAGAATCCACGTAGCGGTGCAGCTTCCAAGCAGATGAAGCGCCCCTCCGCGGTCACCCATGTAGCACTTTGTCTCACCCCCCTCGGCCATATTGGAAGACTCAGGTGTTTCTCCACCTGCTGTGTTTCAGATCCGAGAGCCGCCTCGCCCGCAAGGCACCAGGGCCGCAGCGACGAGCCGGAGCGGGAGGACAGGAGGGACGAGCGCAGGGCCGACAGGGGAGAGGACAGGCGGGAAGACCGGGCCAGGGAGCGGGAGCGGGAGCGGGACCGCGAGCGGGAAAGGGAAAGGGAGCGGGAGAGGGAGCGGGAGAAGGAGAAGGAAAGGGAGAAGGAGCGGGAGAGGGAGAAGGAGAGGGAGGCAGAGCGCGAGCGAGCCAGGGAGCGGGAGAGGGAGCGCGAGAGGGACAGGGAGAGGGAGCGCGAGAGGGAGGAGAGGGAGAGGGAGAGGAAGGACAGGGAGCGCGAGAGGGAGCAGCGCGAGAGGGACAGGCAGAGAGACTGGGACGACCGAGACAAAGGAAGGGAGGAGCGACGAGACCGGAGGGACGAACAGAGAGAGGATCGCGCCGTCAGAGACGCGCACGAAGACCGGAAGCCCAGGTGAGGGTCCTCGGGGTGCCCGGCTCTGAAAAGCACATCTCGCGTTCTCACTCACTAGCGGTGTCACTCCACCGCGCTAGCGTTATGTTAGACATTTACAAATCAGTGGTTTGTTTTTGAAATGCAAGTGCCCTTTAAAATGTACATGCCTGATCTGACGTTTGTGTTCCGTCGCTTGTCGTTTTTTTCCGCGGCGGTGTGCGGTGTTTAATCCCGCCTCTGTCTCTCGCCCTCCGCGCAGCCGGAAGAGACACCGTGTGGACAGCAGCCCCAGCCCACGTCCCTCCCCTAAGAGAGCTCGAGACGCCAGCCCAGACAGTGACGGTTACAACAGCGCAGAGGAGAAAAGTAAGCCTCACACTGACCGGTGGAGCTCGGTCTGCAGCCTCTTCTTTAGGGCAATAGATGCAGATTGTATTAAACAGTAGGGAAAAGTAGAATTTAAAATCTATGTGCCTATAGTCCAAGGGTGAGTTCTGGAAACCTTAAGTAACCTTAAGTAAGATGCTTATAAATAATTATATCAGCCAATTAAAATGGATTTTTAGTCACCAGTAGAAAAATATGTATCCTTTGGATGATGACCTCCTGGACAGTGCATTTGTATTTTTGTCATTACTAAGGCTGTTAGTTTCACTGACTCATAGTGTCCCTTTTAAATTTGCCCCGTCCCGCCAGGTGAGAAGCACCGGCTGCTGAGCCAGGTGGTGCGACCCCAGGACTCGTCTCGCTCCCCGCCGCGGCCCGCCGCCGAGGAGAAGGCCGGCCGCTGGAAGGAGGAGGACCGCAAGGCCGAGCGGAAAGACGGCAGCAGGGCGAGGCACGAGGAGCCCGATCTCCGAGACCGGGGGGCTCCCAGAGCAGAGCGGCAGAGGGATCACCTCCTGGACACTGGCACTGCCGGGGGCCCGGACCCCCGGAGGAGCAAGGAGTTGCTGGACCCGCCCGCGGAAGAGAGAGAGGCTGCCCACGAGGAGGGCAAGAAGAAGACGAAGTCCCAGAAGAAGGGCCTGAAGAAGAACCGCAAGGAGGAGGATGGAGGCAGCGGGACAGAGAGGTTCAACCCAGAGCCTCCAGCGCCGGCCGCCGAAGAGGCACCGCTGCAGTCCCCCAGGAAGGGGCCCAAGAAGAAGATGGTGGAGAAGAAGCGCAAGCACTCGCGAGGCGGGGAGTCCGACATCTCGGAAGAGGAGGCGGTCCAGCCGCCGAGCAAGAAGAAGCGGGGCCCGAGGACGCCGCCTTTGCTGGGGCCGTCCGTCGTCAAGGACGGATACCCTGCCCAGGCTCCCGAGAAGACTCCTGCCCCGGGGGCCTGCCCGCCCCACAAGGCCGACGCCACCTTCAGCGACTGGTCTGACGAAGACGTCCCCGAGCGGGCCGACGTGGTCTCGCTGCCTCCTGTCGAGAGAGAGAGAGCCCCGCCGGAGGCTCCCAAGAAGGGACAGAAGGGCAAAGAGAGGGCAGAACCTCCGATCGCCCCTCTGTTGGCTCAAGAGCCGCCCTCTTTGCTGCAGCAGCCCCCGATTACCCTGCAGCCCCTGATGCCTCAGCACCTCCTGCGCAAAGTCCCGGAGCAGAAGCGCAGCAACAGCCAGTGCAGCAACCAGAGCCGCGCGTCCTCGCGCCACCTCAGGTCTCCCTCCAGCGAGTCGACGGACCGCGGCGTCCGCAGGAGGAGGCTCCAGGGGGGCTCACGCGACCGGGACAGAGATCGCGACAGGGACAGGGACAAGGGCTCTGCTGCGGAGCTGCCCGTGGAGAGGAAATCCCGCATCGATCAGCTGAAGCGCGGGGAGCCCAGCCGCAGCACGTCGTCAGGTAAGACCACCGGGGAGAGCTCCTCTGAACCGTCCGGGCGGTGGTGTGGTGTTTGGTTTGCACATCAACACGTTTGTCTTTTCCCGAATTGACTACTGTAACACTCTGCTTGCTGGAGTTTCTAAATCGAAATGAACTCCAGAATGTCCAAAATTCGGAGGCCAGAATCCTGACCAGGGCTCGTGCCAGTGATCGCATCACTCCCATCCTGGAGTCCCTGCACTGGCATCCCGTCAGGTTTCATGTCGACTTCAAAATCCTCATGCTCACCTATAAGGCTCTGCATGGCACAGCACCTCAGTACCTGTCTAATACTGTCATCCTACTCCCCACCTTGCAACCTTCGCTCTTCTAATTCTGGTCTCCTATCTGTCCCCCAAGCCCGTCTACACTCTGGAACTCTCTCCCTAAGGATATCAGAGTTACCTTCCCTAAACTCCTTCAGATCTAGACTCAAACCCTACTTTTTTAGAAGGGCCTTTACTTAACTGGTTCTATTATTTACCCCTCTGCTCCTACTGTATTAAGTACCCCCCGTCTACTGTCTCCTCTCATTGTGTATTTTCTTTGTGCATATCTTGCGTAATTTGCGTAGTTTTACTGTTGTTGTCTTCTGTAAAGTGCTTTGAGAAGCCACTTTTAAAGGTGCGATATAAAATAAAGTTTATTATTATTATTATCTGGGTTTTTAGGAACTACAAGGGGAAATACTTTTTTCCGGAAGGATATTGATCCAGAATATACTTCTAAGTAATTAAAATGGATCAGAAATCAATATGGGAGGTAACATGGCATTAGTGCATGAATGGCCACCATGTGAATTGTCTTGGGGCCATGTGGTGTGACCTAGGGTTGGAGAAAAGAGGAATCTAACAAATTGCGACTTGCAGAATCTTTTTCAAGACACAAGGTTTAAGATTACCGAAATCTAGGCAATATAATTAGATGTTTTTTGTAACCCAATGCATGTTCTTCCCATATTCATTAAGGTTTCTCTGGGTGTGCCGGTTTCTTCCCTCCTTACAAAGACACACGGTTGTCTCTTCAGTTTTCCCTACGCAGGCCAGCCTGTGCCCCACAATAGACTTGCAGCCCCTGCTTTTCCGGGATAATTTTAGGATTGCTGCAAGCCGCACCTAGGAGAAGTGGGATTCTGATCAAGGATGGATCGTATAGAATGAAGATGATGCAGCCCACATCTTCTTTGACAGTGTTGCTAATTGTTCACAGCAGGCTATTCGTAAATGTTCTTCCATGTAATCGACTTTCAAAGAGCTGAATGGACTAAAAATTATTTCAGGAGTCTTGTTTATTTTTTTTAACAGAAGGGTTGTTTTGTTTCTTTCTTGTCTTTCTCTCCAGACCGCCAGGATTCCCGGAGCCACAGCTCGCGCCGGAGTTCCCCGGAGTCGGAGCGCCAGGCTCGTTCCCGAGCGGGGTCCTACGACAGCAGGGAGCGGGAGAGGGACCGGGAGCCATTTGACAGGGACAGGGAGCGCAAGGACGGCCGGGACTGGGGCCGCGGCAGGGAGCCCGTCCGGAGCCGGGAGCCGAGGAAGAGGGACGCTGACCCCGAAAGAGAGCGACACCCGCCCGAGGTGCACGAGAGAGACCGAGACCGCGAGAGGCTCCTGGAGGCCCCTGCGCACAGCGAGATGAAAAGGACTGAGCCAAAGCCGGAGAGGGACTTGGAGCCCGTGCCGCGGGAGAGCATGACCTCTGAGGCGGTCAGGCCGGAAAAGACTTTGGACACCCTGCGTGTCACGGAGGACGTGCAGGAAACGGAGAAGCCGGACAGCGTAGATGGTAGAGTCACTGAAATACAGAGGGGTTTGGCTTAGGAAAGAGGATTGAGGAAACATCTGCCCCCCAGATTCTTGCCTTTTTTCAAGAAATATTACCCGTGATTTCAGACAACAGCACTAAATAATTCTGCTTTACAACGGTATTACGTGTAGCTTTGTCTTTCACATTTCCTTGTGTTCACTCAAAGACATGAGCTGCATCCGTCATTAAATACTGCCTTAAAATGTTTCAGAAAATAATTAGATCTGCAATCCATGAAGCATTCCTAAAGCAGTGTGTAATCATCCTTGTCTAAGCACCTTGATCTGCATTAATATTGATTAGGGGCATCAATGTGAATTGCAGAGTCAAATGATGGTTGTAACCTTCAGCTTCTGACAACGGAAGTGTGGGACCTCGATTCCTATGTCAGGTGCCGGTGTTGATGCGTGTGGATGTCCTGAATGTGCCTTATCATTGATATTACGAATCGGCATCGTACCGTTTCAAAAGTGCACTTCTGGTGTTTTTGCTGTGCTTCAAGTTGATTCAACCCCTAACACGCGATCTAGCTCATAACAATGGCATCATACCACACGCAATCCAAATTCATGAATATTGAACTCTGCATGCCCAATTTTAGGAATTTGTGACATTTTGCTGGGATACTTTTCTTTGTCCCGTTTTCACTTGGAAGGCATTTGTAGGCGATACCTAAAATGTACGCATGTACAACACATATGTTGAGACATTTCCCCTATGTGGCATCTGATTTTTATTTTGCATTTTGTTTAGATTTACCTTTATTCGTTTGGCAGATGCTTTTATCAGAAGCACCTTAGACATGACATACTTGGCTGGGGCAGATGTAACTCTTCACAAGCCTTGTGCTGTCACAGTTGTCCCACAGTGAATGTGCTTTTGTGACCCTTCATGCGTCTTCCTGTAGGTGAGGATGATGGGAAAGCAGATGAAGTGCAGTCCATGGTGTCGGGCGGCGAGGAGTATGAGCCCATCAGCGATGATGAGCTGGACGAGATACTGGCCGACAGTGCACAGAAGAAAGAAGACCATCAGGATGAAGAAAATATGCCAGGTATTGCTGGAGACGGAAAACCTTCGTATTTAAAAGGATCTTTATATAGCATTTTTCTAAGATGCTTACTGCTTCATTTACATTCAGTGCCTGATGATGTACCAGCAACCATCACCGGCACAATTCACTTTTAAACTAGCCTTTAATTCTGTATTCAAGAGCCTTGCCTCTAATTAAAACTAAAGTTCTGCCAGATGCATCATGAAAGGTCCTTTGTAAAGAGATTAGGATTTATGTTCTAGCAGAGCAGTTTTCAGTTCTTTTCCTCGTGCCCATGCTTTTACAGAAGGCTCAGGTGTGTGCTCCTGTAAAAACAAATGGCTTTGTAATATTTTGCACAACTGCCTCGGCCTATTAAGTCTTTTTTGGGGGGCAGAATATCATTGACTAAGTAGGTAATGTTAGTAAGGGTGAAGGAGACAAGACTTCCCTTCCTGTGGCGGACTGCCGTGCACAGAGCTGAAAGCGGTGTGGGGTGTGTTGTAGATCCTCTGGATGTGATTGACGTGGACTGGTCCAGCCTGATGCCTAAGCAGAAGAAGGAGTCCCGGGAGGCCGGAGCAGCACTGCTAAAGTTCACTCCGGGGGCAGTGCTCCTGAGGACAGGCATCTCCAAGCGCCTGGCTGGAGCTGACCTCTTCTCCCGGGTCAAAGATGTCTGCAGCGGGGAGCTGGAGGACCCCAAGGGTATGTGGCTACGGGCAAGTTGCAGGGCTGTCCTGCATTACACTACAGTTCACCACCCACATCCCCCCGCCCTGCAGTTACAAGGCCCTGCATGTTTTGCGGAATTTACTCGGCATAGAAAATTGTTAAAGCGAGTAAAGGACAATGTTAGCTTTTAATTGAGTCTTAGTAAGGCAATCCACCAGTCATATTTCCTGCTAAAACAATGGAGCTGCTGATGTGAACAGGACAACCACCGTACCAGTTCATTTAAAAGGGATGCAGCTAATGCTGTTCTGTTAATGACTGTTTGGGACATGACGGAACATTTTTTTTTTAATTGCATATAATCATTTAATGAAGATTTATGGAAAGATAGTTTAAGTACGGGGAAGTGTTTTTAAAATGTAGCCAGGGGGGAGGATTTCTTCCTATAAAGGGCTGTGGGAACATACAAGTTAGTTGTTGAATCTGCTAGTCTGGCTTCTTTCAAGAAGCAGCTGGCTGAGGTCCTTGGATCCCCGCTGTCAAGCCGTGCGGGGTAGGTGGACTGAATGGCCTCCTGTTGTTTTCAACTGTTCTTTTATTCTAAAAAGAATTGAAGATTATTTTTTTTATTTAAGAGCAGAATATTCTTGGAAAAAGAAATATTTTAAAGGCAGCTGCTGATTACAGTGTATTTGCATTTGCCTTACTTTTGAACTGCGGACGGCTGAGCACACTTTTATTCAGCCTCGCTGTTGAGGTAGTTTTCATGTGTGAACCACATGCACAAGTGAGCTGTCCAGGTGCAGTTAATTTAGAAAAAGGTAATCTGTCAGTGTGAATGCTTTCCCTTCAGCATGGGTCTGAGCGGCGTCCCCTTTCCCCAGATGCTGATAAGCTGTTCGAACACGAGCTGGGAGCCCTGAACATGGCTGCTCTGAACCGGAGAGAGGAGAGAGCGGGCCTGCTGAGTAACCTGGGGCCATGCTGCAAGGCCCTCTGCTCGCGGAGAGACATCGCCATCCGCAAACAGCTGCTGAAGAACGACAAGGTGAGCGCTTACAGTGCGCCGAAGGCGTCCTGATTCACTGATTTCCGAAGTCAGGTGGTTGATTTTCTGTACTCCATTTCGATTTACATGGATGTGCTAGATAAGCATTTTTTTTTAAGCACACCATCGTTAGTGAGACTTGATTGGGCTCAGGTTGAGAAGGTTGATTTAACCGACTGAATGTCAAGCCTGGCGAGGGGGAAAGAAAGACATGTAGGACACAGCCCCGTCAAAGGTGGGATGCCTTTGTTAAACGTTTGCCGACGTACGCTTTTTCCATGACATTCTCTGAAATTGAAAAGTAACTGCACTTCCCTTCTGTTTAATTCCACAGGGAGCAACAAAACAGGTGTACGCCAGTGCTCAAGTGGTGGACAATGAATTGCTACAGCTGAGTATCCGCTTGTTCAAGAGAAAGACAGCGGGTCAGCCCCAGAACCAGGAAAAGACTGAAAGCAGCACACTTTCTCCGCCAAGCGCACAACCTGAAGTGTGCGTAACTTAAGTTTACAGTCCCTCAGTTTGGAAAGACTTCATAGAGACTGGTAATTGCTAGCCTATGGGGAAAGTCCTGTGCGTTGCACTGAATTTGTAATGTTTCAGCAAATCATTTTTAGAGCAGTGTACGGAAAATGCTTTTTTTTGTTCCGCCATTTTGTTCTTTTTAACATACTGTACTAAAATTTAATTTTGTGCATTGGTTATTAAACAGACCATTAGATTTTGTTGCTCTTTGGAGAGAGATGTACAGTTTATTTATGATGTAGTTTTACTACATGAAAGAATCAGAATGAGAGGACAGCAGGAACCACTTCCTGAGATAACAGATCTGGGACCTGTAATACTTAACCCTGGTCCTGGGGGACCCATTTCTTGTGGTTTTTGTCCCTGACAAGTAGTTAATTAGAGGCTAATAGATGTAAGTCTTTATCTGAGATAAACTTTTAAACTTGCTTTGAGCTCTTACGAAATTGAATGATATTTGTATCAATTCTGTACCATTTTCCAGATTTCAGAACTGCCCTTGTTCAGATATTAGTGTTACTTCAATTGTCAGATTGGACCTCTGTTGAAGGATAGAAATACACTGGCCATATCTGATTAATTGCCACTCCTACATTCCTGTTCATCATAAACTACTCATTACCTGTTAAGATACAGGAGACAAAAATGTTCAGGTGAAGAGAATTTGAATAAAGTTTCAAGAGCTTAGGCATCTAGAACAATACAGTCGCTACTGGGTATTTTTGAAAGCAAGGACTGAGTGCAGGAACAGATAGACAAGTCTAAACAAGTAGTATTGTCTAACCCAGAGAATACCGGGTCATTAAATGAAACCCAGCTGAACTAAGGGTTTCCCAGTACCAGCACTAGAAACATTCTGGTGATTTTACCAATCTTAAGGTTATGGATAGCCAGGAATGCACAAATATGAATTAATAATTTAGTGAGAAGCTAGAACAGCAGGGCCTTGTTCACGTAGATACAGGTTTTTATTGAAACTCTGCTTGTAACCTAAACAGCATCGCTATTGGCTCAATTCAACCCATTTACCAGGTTCTTCCAGCCCTTTAGGTGCAATTTGCTTAGAGGGAGGTTTCCTTCAGTAGCTCACTTCGGTTTTCCTGAAGGAACTGAAATGTGAGACTTTCCTATCTCTACTGACACTGACAATTTTTCTTAGATTAAACTTAAGGCCCAGATCTATGTGTATACTTTTATACTAAGTTGAATTCATATTGCTCTTGGAAGTTTTTTTTTATGGACTGTACCATCTAAGTAGCATTTGGTGTCTAATTTACAATGACATTTTCTTCTGCAGCAAAATTCTTAGTTGCTACATCATCACTATGTCTACTGTGCATAACATGTTATGGTGGAAGGTGTATTCAACAACTGGTGAAAATACAGAAACATGTAGACACATCAGCAACATGTAGGACTGAAAATTGAGTCAGGCTATGGGCTCTAGGACAAGTGTTTAACATCAGCTGTAAACTGCTTGAGGACAAGCTATGTTTTTTTTCCTCATCGCTTAATGAAAATTTCAGATTTCCTATTATTTCTCTTGCTTTAGTGAAAGATACAGCAGGATCAACATGACTAGTACAGAAGGAACAGAGATTATAAATATATGAACATAAAGGATTTTACTCCTTGTACTTTAATTTTTATCACATTTAATACCATCAAAGAAATTAGAACCGGCAAGCTGTCAATTCAAGCTGTAAACATTTTATACAAAAATGACAACAGGCTTTATAGTACTGCTTGAAACTCAATGTCCTTCAGTAGCTCTGGGCAAGGGTCATTTGCTAGGTTTAGGATCTGTGGGGTTCTCTCCCGTGTCAAGTGTCTTCAGCAGCCGGAAGAGGCCTGCTGCCTCTCTGATGCGGCTAAACTCAATGCAGAAAGCCTGCACCTCTATAAACAAGTCCTGCACATTGATGATCTTGTTGCGGATGAGGGACTGGAGAAACACACAAACGAGGCGCACCAAGCGGTTCTGTAAAGCAAGAAGACATTTTCACTCTTTTGCTCCGGGGGTGCGGCCCACTTTCTGCACCCAGAAACAAAACGCACAGGGGGCTCCATTTTTTTTTACGATTAGCGGTGCGATGCAGTTCATCTGTACGCAGATGTTTTTGAAGGGCATGGGTTGTTCACAAGACTTAGGCATCAAACAAGAAACAGGAAAACAAGAAAAAGAAGTCACTTCACTGTATTAAGGAAACCGAACTTATGAACACCAGGTTAGTGTCTACCACTTCTAGAACATACGTTACAAACGGGGAAGCCACTCAGCACCTCTAGCCTGGTTTCAGGTCTTAGTCTTTGTGACGGTGCCATACTCGAGCTTACGGCAATGCTGTATAAATTTTGCCTTCTTTGCTACAGAGCCCAAACCTGCTTCTTACCTGCATGTACTTGTCTTTGATCTGCTCACAGGTTGAAATACAATTTGAAATGTACAAATGAATGAACTCCGAGGGAAGATCAACTGCTGTTGTAAGCCTGTAAAAAAAAAAAAGATGAGTAACATCATGCGTATGGGTACTCTCAGATCTGTATTTTCAGTTCAGTGTATTTAGGTAGCCTAGAGCTTATTCAACTACTGTATTACATGCCACAGTATACTGTACTTAGTCCAAACAAAACTAAGATCTTGTGTGGTTAGGAGTCTTTTTGCCTACTTCATACACACCTGTTGACTACTTCCATTGAGTGGAGAGACATGTCCATGTTGACCAGCACAGAAAAGTACTCAGTGATCTGACTGGACTGCATCAGCTTCAGCAGCATCTCGATGGCAACAAGAGGATTGTTCTCCACCAGATCAGGCAGCTTGGCCGGGGACAACCCGATGTGATACACCAGCTTCGGATCTTTCTCCAGCTCTCCGAGAAGCTGACAAGGGCACATAGCACAACACAATCTCCTCAGAGCAAGAAGTGTACAGCCTGAAACGTACACAAGTTTACCCAGCTTTGCTTCACAAGCAATAGTATACGAAATACTCATTCAAGAATAGAATAAATGTTTCCTGTTTCTTAAAATAGTTTTAAGTGTAGTTTAATGCTTTTTGAAACCTGGAAAACTTTTAAAGTAAGTAGTTGGAAAAGGAATAAAAGGAAAGCCATGCGCAGCACACCACTGTGTAAAATGACCATTTTTACACAACCTAAAATCACTTAAATGAGACTAAAACCATAACAGTAACCAGACAGTTCTGGATAGTGTCTTCCAGACACAGAACTGAAGCTTCAGGATGCAGTCAAATTCTACAACAGATGCACACAGATTGTTATAACGGGTTAGAAACAAAGCATACCCACCTCTGCAAAGCCTGACACACTGATCCTCACCGTCAAATCACTTAACAGTACCCTTGTAGTTACGATAACTCTAAGTGCAGGTCGGGTGAATTAAGTTCACATTCAGCTCATTGTCGACAGGACGGGCAGACTGCAGCCGTCTCTGCTCGGCCCCTGGAGCGCGGGCGTACCTGCGACTGCTGCTGCGACGACAGGGGGCTCTTGAAGGCCTTGGACATGATGCGCTTGATCTCCACTCCCGTGCTGTTCTTCACACACATGGAGCGGTCCCACTGCACGCTGTGGTCGGGCTCCGAGGGGTTCAGCCAGGCCAGCTCATCCTCGCACACGTGGAGAGGTGGGGGAGGCCGGATGAACTCGGGGCGAAAGTGGCCTGAACACGTGAAGAAAGAGGCAAGGGGATGAGGCAGGAGTAATGATCCGAAAGAACTGGATTTCTACTCGAGCACAGCCAAGCAACATGAACACTAGGGCTCCATATGTGTCTTACTGATCTAACCCTAAGAAGTAATTTGAGTAAAGTTATACTTTATATACTTAAGATAACATCACTTTATTAGCCCTATACAATTTCTTGCATTAGGAATTTGTCTTTTCGCATACCCCAGGTTGCTCTCCATGAGACACACAAGCACACAGACAGGGAGAGAGAAGCTTGGGGTCAGAGAACAGGGTCGGTCATTTATACGGCACCCCTGGAGCAGCTGGGGTGAAGGGCCTTGCTCAAGGGCCCAACGGAGAAGGGTTCCTCTGCCGGCCGCGGGATACGAACCGGCAACCTTCCAGCCACAGGCGCAGATCCTGAGCCACAGAGCCACCGCAACGCCCATACTTGCAATTTGCCGATATCTAAACCTAGTGTACATGCTTTTTAAGTACAGATCTCCATTTTGTGTTCTTCAATCCTTTTATAGTGTTATAAAGGAAGGAGTGAGACTTACTTTCCAGTGGTGGGCGTGGCCCGCTGACCAGGGCCTCTGTGATCTGATTGGCCACTGAGCTGTCAAATCCAGAATTAGAGGAATCCGGATCAGGATCATTAAGAATGCTGGGAAAACTCGCCTTACTTTGCGTGGGGAGTTCAGACTGTCGCTCTGAGGGAAAGAAAATAAATTCAAAACTCCATCCACTTTCTCACAGATTTTATCCAATACAGGGTCAGGAGGGGCAAAGTCAAAAGTATTATAGTAAAAGAAGCTGTGCTAACACAATTTTTACCACCAGGTAATAAAGTAGTTTAGACTGGTTGGTACATACCTGCAAGAAACATCTGAATCTCTTTGAATCAATTAGCTACTAGCAACAGAGTGGGTCTGATACACCAGACACTCTTCTTAAAATTCCAACCCAACTTTCGACCTTACAATCGTAACCAAAACAAACTTCATTCAAGGTAAGCATACTTCCATATGAATCCCTTACAAACTCCGTCCTTCATTTTTACCAAGTGTGTGGCAGACTGGACACAGCACAGAGTCATATCCAGCTGGTGCTTCTGAAAGTGAGGTGGCAGGTTCACTTGACAGACTGGCACACTTAACAGCCTAACAGACAATAACTACTTTCACCCCTCACTCTAGAGCTAATATGCCAACAGTAGAGGTGCCCAGTGATTCAATAGTGCCACTACAGAGTGTCATAACATTATTACAACCATAGGTAACTCCTACAGTCCACATACCTGCCAGAGCCAGCTGCAGGCCGCTAATATCCACTGACTGGGGCATGTTCCCTACGTCCATGCAGGACACCTGCCGGGGCGTCTTTTTGAAAAGCTCTTTCGGGGGCGCCAGCATGAGCTGGGAGAGGAAGAATTTCTCTGGCAACGTTATAGGAGGGAGGAATCCTGTGAATGAAAGAGAGGATCAGCAGCGGCCGGCGGTCGTGAAACTAGTTTTGCCTCTCTCTCGCTGGGTGCCCGGGGTGAGAGCGGTCGCAAAAACCCTCACCAGCAATGAGCGCTTTTCTGATCACGGCAGAACAAAATTAAGGGGGAGAGACAACAGTACTTGTGTCGATATACCTGGCCAATGCGCGTCAGCGAAACAAAAAAGGTCAAACACGTTAAATGTAAAGTCTTTCTGAAACACATAATCCATCCCCGCTAACTCGTAGCTCCGTTCAAGCACACGCGAAACCCGGACTGTGCCGGATGGAAAGGTAACAGACGTCGGTCCCCACCCCCCCATCCCCTCAGACTCCAGCCGGCCCTCATAAAATCGCAGTCGGGTGTTTTGTCCTCGAATCGCTGCCGGTCTGCCCGAGGGGGACGGGGGAAGCAGGCTCAATGAGGGGGAGGCTGCCCGGGGAGAGCTCACCCGAGAGCGGCTTCTCCTGCTCGTCTCCCACCGGCGGCGGGTTCAGCAGGTGGGCGAAGACGGCGGCGAAGGGGTTGGCCGCCAGCGGCTCGGTGCGGTACATCTCCCAGAGCAGGTAGAGGGCGGTCAGGCGCTGCGGGGAGCTGGGCAGCAGGTCCGGCTGCTGCAGCAGCATCACCAGCACCGAGCCCACTCGGAAGTGGTCGGCTTTGCCGAAGTAGTGGTGGAAGGCGGACGAGAGGCCCTCGAAGGAGTTGGTACAGGCTTCCTCGGAGATGATCCCCAGGAGATTGGAAAGCTCCTTCGGGGCAAGTGTCATTGTGCTCCAGGGGAGGTGTTGTTCTTTGTAAAAGAAACACCACACAAAGTCAAGTCGAATCAGTTGCCCCCGAGTGTTTTCAGCAACGCGGGCTGGTCATATTACCAGCCCACACGGTCTTGCTGCTTGAAACGATGTACAGCCGCCCTCTTCCAAGCTCTTCCCATAAAAAGAAACATACAGACACGGCCAGGCGACGGTTTTATTACGTGAATATCTAACAAAATCCTCAAAGTCTATCATTCATTAACATAAGAACTTCACGACTAGAAACAAAACACCCCAATCGTTTTGAAGGTGTCTAAATACGGCACTGTCGTCAGTTTTTTTTACGACAGGAGGCGCGGTGGAGACTTCTGGGAAATGTAGTCGGATGTGTCCATTCGATTTCCTTGCCTGTGTATCATGCAAATAAACATACACACACAGATTAAACGACAGGAAATTTAAAGCAACGAGTTGTGTATTTTAATGTTGATCAAATAAAAGAAGTAATGTATACATAAATGTAGGTCCCACATCTTCATTATGTCTTAAATTTCATCTCCATATATTTATATCAATATATTTTAATTATTTTATAAACCACAAATATATCCTCAGAATCCATTTATACAGGCAATGAATTAAGTATTTTGTAAGTAGCCTTGACTCTTCTATCCTGTTACAGTAAAAAAACACATTACAGTCAAATCAGAATCGGAGTTGCTGAATAAGGTGTTAATATCGCTCACAGACAGGCTTTTGGACTTGCATCAACGAAACTATTTCCTAACTACAATGTAATTACAACTTTTATAATCACCTCATTGTGAGGCTCTGTATTGTTCCTCTAATTTTGAGCTGTCAAAGCAGTGCGGACCTTATTTTTATTTACTGTGTTTAAACTTTTTTCATAATGTGTATTTGTATTGTAATATGTACCCCTGACGATGTTATTGATATGTTATATGTACTTTTGTTTGTATTGTATTTGTTATTATTATTGTTGTCTAAAGAGTTTTAAAAAATTGAGCTGTCGGCGGAGTCTGTCTTTGCCCCGGAAGTGATTGTTCTTCCGCAGGTTTAGTACTACCCAGAATCCTCAACTCCTTCCTTTCCGACATTTTCCTTGGAAGAGTGAGTACATTGAGAATTAAACCGCCTGTAAAATCCGACTTCATCCTGCCTTTCCTGACGCCTAATGTTTCGTTTTAACCACAAATATGCGTAGAATTGTACATAAATAATAAAAGTAGGACAGTATTTCGAAGTGATGTACAGAAATGTACGAGAAACGCCCGCTGTGTTAAAAGCTGACTTGCTGCTACAGATCTGGAGTTAACTCATACCCGGCTCTGTGCATACGGCTGAAAACCCTGACAGACTGTACTTGTGCCCTGTCTGTTCAGTATTCAGTAATATTAAGTCTAAATCAAGCGAAGTTGTGCTAGTCTTTTAAGAGTTTGTGGCGGTCGCCCAACCTTTTTTTAGACCTTTAGATATGTGTGTAATCGGGCCAGAAAACCGATCAGCACACACGTTTAAGATGCCTGCATTTGCTTTTGCATGGGATATTAAATGCGTTTTGTAAAACATTGACGACGGATTCCTGGCACGGGTGCTGTGCGTGTGGTTGTTACCGAGGTGTATAGGACCAACACGGCCTAGACTGTGATCAGATGGCTGCAGCTTTAGAGCGGTCTGGAGATGCCGTGGACACAGTCCGCTGTCCTTCAGGAAGTGCTGTATTAACATTTCATACATTTATTAAAAACCTTCTTGCCGGGACTTGATTAGAAAGGCCGCGGTTTCGCTTCACGCAAGGGAAAGGTGGTCTCCCCCGTGTTCTGACACCCCTGTCTGTTTAGATGGCTCCCATTAAGAAAGGAGGCGAGAAGAAGAAGGGACGTTCTGCCATCAACGAGGTGGTCACAAGGGAATACACCATCAACATCCACAAGCGCATCCATGGAGTGTGAGTCCTCCGGGTCGGGCTCGGGGAGGGGTCTGAAGAGGCTGGCTGTGCTGTGTTCGTGCTAGGGGGGTTGTGGAGCCAGAGCAGCTGCAGATATCTTGCTACTCGTCTTAAGGGGCGGATTATTGTTGTGTTGTTCATTTGAATGTCGTAAACTTGTTTCAGGTGGCATAGAGGCCACTGCACTCTTTCACCCCCCCCCCCCCCTCACTTTCCTGCGCTGACCCTTCGGCTTCTCGGAGTTTCCCCCACCTCCATCATGCTGTGTCCAGGGGCCTCGTGATGCCCGGGCCATGTTCTGACTGGCGGCGGCCGTTTCCCCCCGAGCCAGTGCTTCGGTCTGTGTGGGTGTGCCCCGTTCGTGACGGGCGAAAAACGTGTCTCTGGCGGACCTCCAGCGAGACCGGGTCTCCCTCTTCTGTTCTCCAGCGGCTTCAAGAGGCGAGCCCCCCGCGCGCTGAAGGAGATCCGCAAGTTCGCCGTCAAGGAGATGGGGACTCCCGACGTGCGCATCGACACGCGCCTGAACAAGGCGGTGTGGACCAAAGGCGTGAGGTACGTGTCCCCCAGCAAGCTTCCCGCAGGGAGAGCGGGGGGAGCTGCTGCCCCTTAAGGCCAGGAGCAGTTTCCTTGTTTTGTGAACAAGAACAAAACTTTTTTGGCAAACGAGGCAAGTCCCAGTTTGGCTATGCCAGGTTACATTTTCATATTCCAGCTGTGAAACAGGAAACCCAGGAACAGACCATTTGACCCCTCTAGCCCAATTGGCAGTATTTACTTGCACTGGGAGTCTTATCCCACCTTTTCACCTTTAGCACCATGGCTGGGTGGCTTGTTAACTACCCCTGCAGCTCTTTGGGTAAAGAATTGTCTCCTGTTATAACCGTACTTCCCCCTGGTTTCCACTTGGGACCCCTGGTTTGTATTTTACTGTTTACTAATGTGATCATTTTGTCTTTGATGATTACATATGCTTTTTATCTAGTCGTCTTGTATTGTTCATTGGTAGTTCACTTTCTTCACTGTGCAGAAAAATTTTTATTACTGGCAACATGTCAAAAAAACGTAAATTGCAACTGCTGATGATTACTCATACTTGGAAGTAAGAAGATGAAACTTGTGTCCTAAAGAATAAATTTGTGCCAGAACCATTTTTCCTTGGGTTACTTTGATAAGCTGTTGCATTCATATGGCTTCAGTTACTGTGGTCCTTAGTAACCATAGAACAAGTATGCAGCACTTTCTCTGAGCCACGACACTGTTTTCCGAGAGGTTTACCTGAGTCACTTACACCTGGCTCTTTTCTGGGGTGGTGGGCTTGAAGGAACGTGCCCTACCGAATCCGCGTGCGTCTGTCCAGGAAGCGCAACGAGGACGAGGATTCTCCCAACAAACTGTACACGCTGGTCACATACGTTCCTGTCACCACGTACAAAGGTAAGCCCCAGGTCGGAAGCAGACGTGAATTAAGAGGGCGCAGTGTGTCCCATCCCTCAGTTTGCAGTTTCAACTTGAGACAGTTTGGCTGAAAAGACTGATTACTGGGAGACAGATCTCATCCGTGAATCTCATGGTACTCTGTCCTTTGGAAGGGTGACCCACCTAGGCCTCTACGACACTTAATTTTTTGCAGAATGTTTGTCATGAAAAGAGTTTCTCACAGTGAGGTGCCACTCATCTTGCACTTCAAAATTGATTTGGCATTTTCGCCTTTGAAATCATGGTCATCGTGGATGACTGTTTCTATAGCTATTTCCAAGAGAGTTAACCAATGTGTAGGTAGAGGGCATTCGAATGGTGGCTGAACTACATCTTGGTACACTATCCTATTGTATTTCTGCAAGATGTCAAAATATTATGTTTGAAATTAATACTTTTGTTGTTAAACGTTCATATACTTTTGTGTCATTGCTAAAGCAAGGTGAAGAATATTATTTCCTAGGATCAGAGTGGACAGAATGCCCGTACAATCTGCATGAGCAGAAACGTGTATCCTGTTTGATTGTTTCTTGTGGAACTGTAGTGCAGTGCTTGTTCATTATGTTCCCTTGTGGAGGATTATGGTGATTGAAAAAGGAGAGAATGTTGTCGTGTGAAAAGCATTGCAAAGAGGTTGAGTGTTCTTAGAGGGGGGAAAAAAGGCAGCTTGTATCAAATAAAATTGATTGAGAAAAGATCTAAGTTGGTACCCCAGGTGTCCTTTGACCTGCCTCGCTGCAGATGTTGTCCAGTCACCTTATGCAGTGCGTGTGACAGCCAGGCGCAGCTCTGGCGGAGAGTGGGCCACTGGAACGCGGGGTGGTCTGTTGAAGTCCACCTCAGCCAGGCGGGCCAAATCCTCTACCTGTCAGCGGCTGCACAGTGAAGAGGCGGGTCGGGCTGAACCCCAGCTCTGCGTTTCAGAAAGTTTTCTGGAATTGCAGCTTGAAGTAGAGTGACCGGCTGCGGCCTAGTGTGTAGCCCAGTCGGCATCAGACACCCACACCGGAGGAGTGTGTGTGGGAGACCGCTGAGCTCTAGTGACCCGCTTGGCCCATGTGCTTCTGTGGTGGCCCTTACCTGTCTTGGTGCGCTGATAGAGTTTTGTTAATTGTTGGGGTTTGTTTTAATACAAAGCACTGAACTAGTGCTAAAAGACAGTAGAGAGGGTGTCTTAAAGTAGGAGCTGGAAACTTCAAGTAACCTTCACGTGCTGTAGGTGTCCGAATCCTTTCGTTTTTTTAAAGGAAGCAAGAATGGACTCATTAAATCTGCTCAAGTCTTATGTTTTGAAGACTAGTAGTAGGTACAGATAATAATAGGCTCTACTTAATGTGATTTATAAAGGCCGAGTTAGCCAATTTGTGCAACAGTTTGTGTGGTCTGTGATTTTGGATTTTTAACAAGATTTCAAGAAACGGTGGTGGTGGTCAGTTTGGAAATAAGGTGTGTCCCATCCTGTGGAGGTCAGAGATGTTCAAGTCCAGATGATTCATCTCCAGGGGGGCAGTTTAAGACATTCCGCTCACAGACATTACAGCTTTAGTATGTAAGTGAGAATCTGGCTAAGAAATATTGGATTGTCAAAATAGATGTGCACATTTTAATACACAATGAGGAATAACAATGTTTTCTTGGAAATTTAGACAAAATGTCTCCTTTAAATTTTACATAATCGCTTGAGTCTTCTGCACTCAGAATAACTTGACAAAGTGACTAAATGCAGGGTGACGTAGCTCAACAAAATGTTTTCGTATTGCTACTGTAACTTTGAAGGTTTTGATCATTGCTTTTTATTCATTCCAGTGATCTTTAAGACGTATACAACGTGCGGGATTGTGGTGCATTCTGAATTATTTCGTTAAAGAGACTATCGGGCATGACCAAAAAACGGAGAAGAAGCAAATCAAAGTTAAAAATGAGACGAGAGTGTGTCTGTGTGTGGTGTGTCTGAGCAGCAGTATGGCTGCCTCACCTCTTGCTGGAAGCCTGCAGGGTCTCCTTGGCTGTAAAGGTCTCTGTTCATTTGTTTAACAGGATAATACAGTGCTTAGTTTTGGATAGTTCAGAGCCTGGTCTGTGGTCAAGCTGAAGCAGCAGAAGCTGTTGTCACTTTGCTAGCAGTCGTTATTATTATTGCACTATCAGAGTTTAATGGTGCATTCATCTCCCGTTTACTTTATTATATTAATACATGATAGCAGGAGTCTAGCGGATCATCTTTGAGTTTCTCTCTACCTGCTGGCCGGACCACGGTGCACTGTACAATCTACAACAAAATAGTGTCCAGTCTTCCGTTTCATCAATGTGTCTCTTACAAATGAGATCATTTGTTCACTAATATTCGCATTAAAATGTTAGATTTCATGATTGTTTCTTGTTTTTAACTTTACAAGTGTAGCTAGGAAAACAGCTAGAAAATATTTTACTTCTGCTGCCCTGCCCTTGTTGTGTTCCTGAACCTTCATTAAGTGAAGGTTGGGCCCCAGGTAGCTGGTGTTAAAATGGCACTGATGATCCTCATTCTACACGTGATTATCATCGTAGCATGGTGCAAAACCTCTTGGACAGCGAATACTTAAGTGTGCTGAAATGCCGTCACAGTGATCATCATTAGCATCATAGTAAAGACCATAGATTTCATGTGCATGGGCTTGGAAGTTTGTTTTTTGCATATCAATGCTGATTCATTTTTTTTATTTGTGTTTTTGCAGGTCTGCAGACAGTCAACGTTGATGAGAATTAAAACTGCTTCTCTTGTTGATAAAATAAATTTGTGTAAAATTTTTCCTTTTGTCTTTTCTGGTTGTGGGTTTTGTCTAAGAACATCACATTTGAAGTTGTGCTCTCGAGTTTTTTACCTTCGTTCTGTATTCATAATCTAATGTTTTAAATCTGCATCCTTAAAGCAGTATTCAGCTTTTGTTGCAGTGGGTCACCAATGTTTCCAAAATAAGAACCTAGCTTGAAATGAAATACTGCTGTAGTTCTGAAGATGTATAATAGACAATAATGAGACCTTTTTTATTTCAACTTGCACAACACAAATACATGAAAGAACTTGCTGTAAACACGCATTGTACATGCAGTGTGTTTAATTGAAGGAAGAAACAAAACAGCATTGTAGATGTCCTGAAAAGAATGTTTTTTAATTGTTGCTGTGGTGTATTAGTATAAACAGCCTGAACTGAAAGACTGCAGTGCTCAAAAAATGTCACAGCCGTGTCCTTTCAGATGTGCGTTTTGCATAAAGTAATAGCAAATGGGTATTGTTAAATGGGGGCAGACGATTCTTAGGTATGCTGCAAGCACAATGGAAAATAGTGTCATTCTCTAATGTCTTAGCAGCGAGTGCTTGATTGGGGGGATCCCAAGGTTTATTACTACAGAAAGTCATCCTGCCAGAGCCCAGTTTACAGCCTGGTGAAGAGAGCAGGAGCACTGTAACATCAGTGGTTCCTTTGCTTCTTTGCTAATGACTACTCAGGAAATAGATGATCTAGTATTAGGTTTCTTTTCTCATGTGTTGGTGGACAATTTGATTTTGAATCGCTTGATCAGCTTGAGTCAGTTTGTTGGGCCAAATGCTCCTTTCAGCTTCAGGGTTCCTCTGTCTAATACAAGGACAGGGCTAAGTTTGTCCACTGCTACCATGTAAATTGGTGTGGTGAAACAATCCGTAAATATTTCAAGTTATGACTTGAATACGGATCTTGGCTAATCTGTGAGTTTTCCCACAGATGTGCAGTACTATCTCCAAATTGGAACAAGAATTCACAATACCTGTGGCAGTGTATTGGGACATTCCCACTGCGTAAACTAATCTGTTGAAGCTGAGACTTCATAAGATACACCTGAGTGAGTTCTTACAGCTCAGTCGTCTGCGTCTCTAGTGTTCCAGCAGTAGTTCTGCTCATTTTGGGTCCACCTGGTGTTTTCACACAGCTGACGAGGTCTGGTTGGCGATGTGGTGTTACTGCTGCCATCTTGAAGGTACCTGCATGGGCTGCTTGCGGCGGTAACACTCTCAGAGCAGCTCTCCTTGCCCTTTCACTGACCACCAGAGCAGTGCACTGCCATAGAAACCTGTAAAGCTCTTGACTAGAACAGTGGCTTTACAGACGGGAACGTGCATACCTCTAAATCTTTTTTTCCAATTCACACTTAAGATACAGAGTGCAAAATGCAGACCTGAGATGTCATTCTACACAAATTTTATCACAGACCCAGTTGTACAATAGGCTTAAATAGATAAGGTGGCTTGCTTCAAGCATTTATCCAAATGCAGCAAAATATGCAACATTTTATTTCTATTTTACCACACTTTGCAGAAGTATAACTTTGGTCTGTTACTATTTTATGCAACTTGATTAGTTTAGGTAAAGAAAAAAATAGACCAGATTATTAAATAGACCAATTATGAACACAGCTCACAGCAAGAAGCACTTCGTCTTAAAAAAAAATCACAGAATACCATGTTTTGTTACTTTTATTGATCAACAAAGAACTCTTGCACATTACCATTTTGAAAGTAAAATCAGGAAGTAAAAAAAATTACAAACCGCAAACTTACAGTTAACTTACAAATAAAGCTGGCCTAAATTGGAAAGGAGTGCAGAGATTCTTGGCACTCATGGCAATACTCGGGCATTATCGTGACAGGTAATGCCTTTCAAAGTTTCACATCCTGATCGAATGGCTTCACATTCCGTTTCTTGTAATGAAGTTCTTGGGGAATGTCAGGATGAGGCAAACCTGGAGCTTCGGTTCCTGAAGTCAGGGGTAGGTTCTGCTTTCTCTCAGGTCCCCGGACGTAGCTTCAAAGTTGTTATATTTGCTTCCAATCAGAACCCAAAAATATTCCTGACAACAGCTAACTATTCTTCAAACACAGGCTCATATTCATTTAATACTGGTGTACAGATCTGATCACGTTTAAATTAAGTTCTTTAAGAGCTATGATTTACATTCTCAAAATCACAAACAAAATGAGAAACAAATTCTTTTGCACTGTTGATTTTACAGATGCCTTTTTCTCCTCTAAGAACTGATGAAGCATTAAATAACTGCCGACTTCATTCGGGTGCATCAGAAAGCTTAATCAGGGAATTTCTTACCCATTTTTTTCTGGGATTATAGTAAAAAAGAGAAATCTAAATGGTCTACTTAAGTGTTCCACTTCCCACAAGAATGTGAGTAAAGATCTGAGCATTATCCAAACTCAGGATTGTCTTCACAGCCTTTACATTTTAAACAGCAGATTGAGGTTCAAATCAGAATTCAACAACTCCACAATGGCAAATTCCAAACTGGGAGACCAGAATTAAACCTAAACACTTTTGAGGTGAAGGGAATTTCTGACTGAACGCACAAAAAAGCTGTTTTCAAGCCTTCGTCAAGGCAGCTGGGCCTTGCCCAGAGTTATCTTCTTCCTGCCTGCCTTCAATGGTCAACGAATGCTGATGAGCTTGGTTGGGCATTGAACCTGCAACCTCCCAAAGACACAAGCCACCAGCGGTGCTACAGTTTGTAGGATTGTAAAAGTCCCGTTTCTTCATTTATTATTAATCCCTAGCATTTTCTAATTATAGCTAAAATGGTTTGTAAAACAAAATGTCAAAACCTGGCAGATGGTAGTAGGATAACTGTTTTTTTTTTTTACACATTTTCAATAAAGGAGCTTTCTGTAAAAGCCACTTCTTTCTATGGATAAAACTACTGGGTATTTTTAGATGTGCCAGTCAGGGACCGATAGCGACACTAAAGTGGAGACAGCACACAAACAAGACTGATAAATCCTGTGATGCAGCCTTAGTTTCAGTTTTCATCTTTATGCTTATTTTCATTAAAACTTGGTAAAGCCACGCACCTGCTCTTTGAAAACGTCTCATTTCTGTCAACAGAATCGGTTTTCACTGACCAGCTTTTGTATCAAGGTTGTTGCCGTGTGGCGTCGGTTGACACCTTCAGCTGAAGGGCAGGAGGGTTATAAAAGAAAACATGAACCACACCTCATCAGAGCCGGAGCCGGAGACGAAGCGGGGCAGAGATCGAGTTCACGGCTCCTGGATCGTCAGGAGACGGATTCTTTCGTGGTACTGGTTCAGTTTCGCACTGCTGATCTTGGCCTTGAGATCCAGCGGCTTCTCGAAGAAGTTGAAGAGCGACTGCTCTGTGAGCAGGGAAGCCAGGATCTGCTCGAACGTCACACCCCACCCCCCCTCCGCCTGCGCCTGGGCGGTCTTCTCACTGTCCACGCGGACGGGGCCTTCCGAGGGCCCCTCGGGCGTCTGCGCGCTGCCCGCGGCCTCTTGCTCCTCCGCCACGTTCTCCGAGGTGCTGCTCCTCTGGCCAGCCTCTCCTATCTGCAGCACCAGGCTTGTCACCGTGGCGATGGCTTGGAACAGCTCGTTCTCATTGGGCTCTCCCTGGAACATGCTGTACAAGGTCTTACAGAACTGAATGAACTCCCTCTGGAAAAAAAACACACACACACACGCGTGAAACCGTGGCGTTACGCCGGAGGTGACACAGCCACGATATTACGATTGCAGTTTGTCAATCACCCTGAGTCGGACGACGAGTGCACGGACATTCCTTAAGGTGGTCATTTGCAAACTCCTAACCATTACCTGATTTTTTACATCGCAGTGAGATTTTTTTAAAAGCAGAGAAATTAACCCAGAAGTATTCATGTACAGCATAAAAAAAATCGTTTTGCTCTGACAGCTGGAATTATCTAAAAAAAAGTGTAATTTAACAGATGAATCTGCAGGAATATCCTGCGCTCTGGACCACGGCGTTCTGCTGTTGGTCTAATTTGAAGATTGTCGCACCTGGTTCATCATTGGCAGGGGTTTCTCGGTCACCTTTTCCTTTTCTTTGGCGAGATCCTTAAGCATCTGCTTCAGCTGCGCTTGATAGTCCTTCATTTCCCCTTTGAGTACAGCACATGCAAGCACAAAGCGTCATCGTTGTCACGGTCAATAACATAATCAAAGGGGAAAACAAAACTGGCGAATTTACATTTTAGATCTACTGCACAAAGCCACCTCCAGTTCATTTTCTCTTCAAAGGGTAAAGTGCCTACTGCATCGTTTCTGTTTAAAGATCTCTGTGGCTCTACTTCCTACTTCATTGGCCAGAGCTAAGGAAGACACTACTGTGACTGCATTATTCATGCAAAGTTTAACATTTGGCATCTGCAACATTGCCGGGATTCTTCCTCTGGATTCTGAGTCAGGTGTAAAGTCCCGAGTTTACTCACAGCGACAGGAAGCAGGAGAAATGCGACACTTACCATTAGGAAGTTCAACGTACAAGGGCCTTGTGGTAGACAACAATGGGGTCTTCAGTGGAGAGGGTTCGTCTTCATTCTCAGTGAGAGCTGCACCAAATGGACAAACAACAGTCAATGTTAAAATATGATGCAATTATAAGAATAGGCTCATTTAAAAAGAGGACAATGCAAATGAAGCTCCCAATCCCGAAAAAGACCCCATAATAAACCACCACTGAAATGTCGGCAACAAAACCTCTAAACCTTCTTAATTTCCAGAGCAGTATAAAATTCAGGTCAATAACCGAACCCAGGAACTGGACGTGTTTGAGGATGTTACTTGAGTCTTTTGGGCCTGTGAGATGTGGCCTAAGCTGCTTGGCGGAGGGACAGCCCCCTGGCCACAGGACGGGCTGAGGAGTGACCAGGGGGCAGCTGCACAGGGGGAAATGGGCTGGAGGAGGGACAGCCCCCTGGCCACAGGACGGGCTGAGGAGTGACCAGGGGGCAGCTGCACAGGGTGAGATGGGCTGGAGGAGGGACAGCCCCCTGGCCACAGGACGGGCTGAGGAGTGACCAGGGGGCAGCTGCACAGGGGGAGATGGGCTGGAGGAGGGACAGCCCCCTGGCCACAGGACGGGCTGAGGAGTGACCAGGGGGCAGCTGCACAGGGGGAGATGGGCAATGCAAAAATGGGATTTATCGCTTTCAGGAAATGACACCAGGAATAATTACAAATTAAGACAGCTGGGGTGACAGTAACTAGGTTGTCATCATCCCTCCCAAACGTTCATTAAAGAACTCCAGTTATTAGTGCTGGTATGCAAGAATGTCACACCATTTTCCCCTACTAGCCACTGTCCAAATACCCCCGTTACACCATTTGCATAATGGACTGTTTTAACTGTCCAGACCGTTTCAGAGAGAAGAGGGGACTCGTGCTTCAAAGCGTTCTCCACAAGAAGTGTGGTCTTACCAGGAGGGATGTGCAGTCGGTACAACAGCCGGATTTTTTCATTCAGTTCCTCACAGTAGACCGTATCTGTCAGAGACACCAAAAGTATTTTTGCAATTTGACATGTTGACAGGACTTAATTCTGCAAATGAAGTAGATGTTTTTATTATCTTTCAACCTATCTCCCTTTTTCAGAGGTTAAAATATTTTTATCATTTACATGAATGTAACAGATTATAGAGACAGCTCTTGGTTTTGTTCCGTTTTCCTGTGAAATATCGATGTTCCAAGCTCCGGGCTTCATTTTAAAACGGCTTATTACGGATTTAAATGTAATGATAAACAGAAACTAATAGTTGCATGGAGAGAAAAAAAAGAAAATTTACTAAATCTGAAAACTTTATTTCAAATTTCACTCTGTCAGTGCTTGGTTGAATTGGGCTCATACTGTTTTTCAGACTGTACCAGAACAAAGAAGATTTTCAAGTACAACATTCTCTCTATATCCACATCAAGCTCTGTTAGTAGACTGCTTGACCTGCACTGCAGCACCAGTAATTCACAAAGATTACGCACAACCGAAAAAAAAATTAAACAAGCTTCCATGTGTTTGTTCCACTCGTATGAAACGAGCTGCCCAGCTGGTGATTGAGGCTTCTTTTCGACCGGATGAGACCTGGCAGCAGTTAACTGCGAACTGCCCAGCGTGCCACGCCTGCAGCCCGCTGTCTCACCCAGCCAGCCGGCGAACTGCCCGAAGTTGATGAGCGTGTCCCCGTCGCCGTCCAGCAGAGCGAAGGTGCGGTGGGCCACGGTGTCGGTGTGCAGCCCGCACAGCCAGGGTGAGAGCAGCTGGTACAGGCTCTTGAACTGCGGCCGGTCCACCCGGTACTGCTCGATGTACTGCCGGCTGGGGTCGTGGCGCTGCAGGCCCGGCCCCTGCCCCCCCCAGTAGCAGCTGATGAAGTGCTGCGCCTTGAACACAAACACGAGAGGCAGCGTGGGCACTCCAGTCATTCTGTACAGCCTTCACTCCTCTGACCCTGGTCTGTCCCCCAAGCCCGCCAACACTCTAGGGGTGACAGGGCCTTCTCCTGCTCTGACCCACAGCTCTGGAACTCTCTCCCCAAGGGTATCAGAAAGTCACCATACCTGAGCACGTCTGTATCTGCCCCTTTGCTTTCTTACTGTATTCCAAACCCTTACCATTACGATGTCATTCTGCTGTCTTCTCTTTTTTTTTTACTGTTAAGCACCTTGATAAGCCACTTTTAAAGGGGTTATATAAAATAAAATGTATTATTATTATTTATTATTATCACCTAAAGGCACTTGCAGCCACTGGAAAACAAAATTGTATTTCCTCTGAAAATATGCCGCACTGTCACGGGGAAAAACAAACAGCCTGACCTGAAATTCAAATTCAGAGTCTGTGTCAGCATTTTAACTATGTGTCACCTGTTATGATGACTGAGACATTTTTCTAATCCAGAACCACTGCACGTTTACAGAAGACAACGAGTTTAAAAATGTCAAGACACTATCCTCAGATGAGAAACAGGCCAAGAACTGTTCTAGGAAATCTTTTTGTAGAAAATGCCCGGTTTTGATGGACAAAAGCACCTTCTAATTCTGTTATAAACTGAATAATTGTTCTTACCTTAAACAGGTCGTACACATCTCCCAACTCCTCTGCTGAGAGCGAAACACGCTGTGTCACAACTCTGAGCTGTCAAGTAGACAAAAAGCATCACTCATTACCTCATAGTCATTTTTAATGATTTAAAATTGACGGACATGTGACGCATCAATATCTGTTACCTACCCACCCATTTTCTAACTGCTTCATTCAATTCAAGGTCGCCGAAGGGAGCCGAAGCCTACCCCAGGAAAGCCGTATGTGTTATTTACTCTTTAAATAGTGAGCACATACAGTACGTGTGTTGATTGTCGAGTAGTAGTGTTTCGTGGGAGGAACTACTGAACTCATATGTTGAGATTTCATAACAACAAATATGCTTGGTGTCTGGCATTTGAGTTGCATTAAGATCGCCAAAGTAAGACGGCAAGTAACTGAGGATCATCGTCAGTAAGCGGCTGCTGGTGCTTTCTGAATGAGGCTGAGGAATTGGCGTCACAGTGCGGGATTGCTCGGTGGTCGGCGGGGGGCTGTCTGGCGTGCCCAGCCCGGCTCCCTCACCACGTTCTCCTTGGTGGTGTCCTCGTGGGCCTGCAGCACCTGCACCCTGTGTCTGCGGCGCAGCTGCTCGATCTGCCTCACGGTCAGGTCCCCGAATTTCTACAGCCGCGGGGGAAACACAGGCCACACCAAAACGCGGTTAGGCATCGCACGAGGGAGGTTTTTCTTTTCAAGTGGAAAAAAAAAAGCTGTGGTCTCGGGAGCAGAGAGTGAGCCTCCCTGTAGTAAGAGCTGACAGTGCTGACCTCGTGGGAGTCGCGCACCAGGTCGACGATCTGCGTGTCTTCAATGGAGTCTCTGTCGGATCCTTCACAGGAGGCCTGGTTCCTCACCGAAGGCCAGGGACTTTCTTCATTCCTGACATGATCTAGAAAACTGGAAGGAGGGAGAGGCTGAAGCTCAGCACTGCTTTTATTTGCCGAACTATATATACATTGTTCTATACGGTTTCACGTCTATATACAGTATACAGAATTAGCATTGTTTGCATTTTTAATGCCTCTCGGGGAAAGAAAAAAAAAAGACCCAGCAGGATAGCCCTTAAACACTGTTAGGTCATGTTGTTTTCAGTCAGTTGAAAATTCAAAATATTGTTAATCGCTTTGACATTATTAGTCATGTGCTTTTCTAATACACATATAAAACATAGAGGAATAATGGATTTCAGAGAATCCAGAAACAAATGAAGATTGCGTGAAATACATACTCTACTTTTTTATTGCAATTAGTACTTGACACTGGTATGCATAACAAAACAACTAAAACTTTCTCTGAGTGCTTAAGGGGCATGCACTTTCCACGGCGGAAGGCCATTTATTTCTTTGCATCTCCCACGGTTTTCTCAGGAACAACCTCACGTTCTGCTTCAGACTGGTTCCAGCTCCTGACCATCTCCCCACTCCACCGGCGGGAGAGAAACGCACAGAGTCCCAGCCCTCATCTGCACACAGGCGCGGACAAATCGCTCCAGTAGCAATTCCCCCCAGGAGGCAGAAGCTGTGGAGGTCTCACAAGGCTTGACGTGGAGACGCCGTACCTGGTCAGAATCATCAAAACCTGCCCGTCGTCGGTGCTGTTGCAGAGAGATGCAGCTGTGGCGTCCAGCACCGCCAGTCCCAGCTGGAAGACGGCTTTAATGCCATCAAAGAAGAAGCAGTCCACCACATTGACCGCGCTCTCAAAGGGCATGATGCTGAGGAAGAGGGTGAGGAACCAGGAGAGGGAGATGGAGGAGAGTGGGGCCAGGTCAGGGATGTGCTCAGCTAGCGCCGGGAGACGCTCCCTGATCAACTCCTCAAACACAGACTGGTCTACCTGGGCTCCTGCAAGCACAGGGCACATGGGGGAGGGGTAAGAGTGGGCTGGCAGGAGTGCGGACTGAGCTACACCACGAGCACCCTGTACTGTATGGGCTCACACACACACGGACACACACGAGTGAGTACACTCTGCAAGGAAGGCACACATTATTCACCCATAAAAACGTACACGGCATTATTTTCATAAGACTGGACAGAAAAGAAGATAATGGTGTTATACAGAAAGCCATGCTGCACACGGGGGTTAAACAGGCAGCTTGGAGCAGGTTAAGGTCTTCAGCACTGAGTCGCCGTCTTTTCTTAAACGGTAAAAATGAGAGAACGCCTTACATCAAGGTTAGCAGCACTGCTTTCTTTTTATCGAAAAGAAAAAACACGGGGGAGTATTTAGAGCAACGGATTTACCACCAGGATAAGGTCAATCCGAAGCTGTAAGGCATTTACAAGTTACTTCTCGGAACGCAAGACTGTGATGTACTGGTTCATTGTCCAGGACATTCCTGAGGCTCTCCGGCCAAGAGCAGGCGCCGCTGACAGAGGGCTGTGCGGCCTCGCTAGCCGCAGCCCGGCCACACGTCGGATGCAGAGCAGCGCTCTTCTGGCCAGAGGGAGGCCCGCTCTCCTGTCGCACGCTGTCGGGCCCCAACAGGGCGGCGGTGGGAACATACCGATGACTCTGTGGTTGAAGTAATCTGGCAGCATCCTCTCACACACGGCCACCAGCAGCCAGAAGGCCTCCTCCTCTTTGGAGTAGAGCAGCAGCACGGAGGCTAGGATATTCATGGACTGCAGGAGGCACAGGAACACAAGGGGTTAAACCTGAACAGCTGGAAACTGATAAAAACCCAGACTACCTCCACAGCGACACACGTGACATCAGACATCCCCGGGCAAAATGAGTGAACGCCAGACAGCCATAAAAGTTGAAAATAATGCAGAAACTCCAACCACCTTTGATAAGGTAGCAACCTTACGAGAACCTTCGAGGCTGTTGGGTGTTTTTTTTTTTTAAAGATGTGCATTTCATGATGCTACGTGAACATGCATGTATCCTGCTTTTAAAAGCACATTACAGGAGTGACGAACCAGTTGCTAGTGTTTTTATGGAAGTGTCGGGAATCTGTGTCCTGAGATTATTTAAGGATTGAACATCCTGAAAGGTTTGGCTGTTTGTGTGAATCTCCATTAAAGCAAAAAGCATTATTTGGTACATTCTGAGCTGTTTGTTTTACTATAATTTTCTTTAATAAAGCTGGAACTTGAGAGTGTAGCCTTGTGTACTTCACTCATTATTTATAGCTCTGGAGTACAAACAGAAAGGTGGAGTATATTTAATAAAAACTGTCCTTTTATGTGGACACATGCCTCCAGCATCACATTATTCATGCACTGATATTTCTTTATACATCATATCAGTCAGGCATACATTTTTGTCAGAAGCAAAGCAATTCAATTACAATCCTTCTCTTGCCTGGAGAGAAATTTACCCATAACTCCAGCACTTAAAGAAGGGAATTCCACAACGCTGAGAAAAGAACTATTACAACTGTCTCACGGCTTAGACAATGTTTTCTTTCTGAGATGAAGTAAGGAAGTTCCCTTCACTTTAAAAGCACAGCTTCCCGGAAGGAAGTTACTTCCTGAGCATCAGCGAAGCCCCGACTCCTTTAACCTCTTTGGAAAAAGATGAATAAGACACGAGAGGAAGAGGAATGCAGAGCGCAGAAGTGTTCGGCCAGTGTCCTGGGTGCGTGGTGCCTGGAGAAGTCTGCTCTTTGCTTTGATCTGTATGGCCAGATACGATGTGTTGTGGAGGGCGACAGCGCTCCTGTCCCTCCGTGGTAGGGAAACTCGATAAAACCGGGCAGTGGTTTCAAAAAAGGGAGGAATTCTTGGTGGTACGGAGGGGGTGTCGGCGGGAGGCGGACAGTGCTGTCCACTGGTCCCAGGTCCCTGGCGCAGGAGGGGAGCTCCCACCGTACCTGACAGTAACCGATCTTCGGGTTCCTGTGGGCGTAGGCGGTGAGCACTCTCCGCAAGGCGGCGATGCCGGTGTCGTTCTGGAAAGCTGGGTGCTCTGGCAGGGAGCGGTGCAGGTCCCTCTCGATCTCCTCCGTCACCAGGCTGCACCGGCCCATGGACTCTTCCACCAGGGCTGCGTAGTAGCCAGGGTGGGAGGCGAGATCAGAGGCAGCATCTGAGGGAATTCCAGAGGCGTTAACTTCCCGACGCCACAGGAACCGGAAACATTTCAGCCAGCTTTCAAAGCACTCTGAACTGGATTCACGGTTATATTGTGGTTTTGTAGGATTACAGGATGCATTGCGTGCCGCACAGTGCAATCATAAGAGTAGTATGAGATTATCTGTAAAAATTTTAGAAGGATTTGAGTTTGGAACCGTCAAGTACACAAAAAGCCTCTGGGTTTAGTCCTTCAAGCTTAAGTCCATGTTGAAGTCATGGTGTGCAAACTCCAAAAAGGTAAGACCCGTGAAGACATTGGTTCACAAAATACTCACAGTAGTGCAGTGAAACTAATCATCAGGGTTAAAAATACACAAAACAGATTCAAACAACAAACGTGTTTCGGTTCAAAACGCTGCCATGTTGGCCAATCCCCAAAAACATTAACAGAATGGGAATATTTCCTTAATTACATCCAATAAAGACAGTCAGAGGGGGGACTGCTAAGCTCTCCGCACGAAGCTGAGCAGTTTAGGAGAGAAAAGGTCTGAGGCGAACAGCAGCTGTTAGGAGGATGGACTCCAACACCTAAGAGCACATCGCTCACACATCTACGAAGGCGTGTTCTCATGAGGAAAGGAAGTAACGCATAATGCACCTGAAAACGTCAGCCAGAGCTCCCCCCGCATCGATTCTGGGATCCCCATGGCAACCAGCTTCTGGATCTTCTCCGTCCGGAACATGTAGACGCCCCTACCATATTCTGAGAAGTGGTCCTGCCACAGTCTCTCCTTCGCCTGCTCCATCGTCTAGAGTACAGCAGGAAACAGCCTTTACAATACTGCCAACGCCGGGCTAGCAATCAGGGCTGACACCCCTTCAGGGATTTCAAGCAAGAAAGGTTCTCTCAGAGTCGTAGGCCTATACTGGGAGATGGCTTGAGAGGATCAGTATCATCACATTAAAAACATTAGGCTCGTCTGAATCATGTTAACCGTGGTTCCAATTTATTATTCATGTTACGAAAAGGGACTCTTTTAGCTTAAATTGAAGCCCTGAACCAGGCCTCTATTGTCTACGCCTCTACTGTGACACCTGAAGAAGGCTCCAGGGCTGAAACGTTGCGTTTTCTTTCTTCTCGTTTCAGCATGGAATAAACCTATTATTTGTTCCTCTACTGCCTATACTTACAAAGTTATTACAAATTGTTAAAGGGGTGACCATTCCAAGCACAAAGTGCCCCTGGAGGTCAGTGACACATGGGAGTACTAAAAGCAGCAACTCTTACATGAGGCTCGGATGTAAGCTGCTTGCTGTTTCACAGTTACCTTGCCTGATGTGTGCTCAGCCAAAACGGGAAGAGGAATGTACCATCTGTCACTCGGTCATTAGCTACACCCTTAAATGCCTCCGCAAACAACCACATTACCTAAACATGCAGATGAAATCTTTATATGCCCAATTTTAAAAGCAATTATTCAAGCACTTTGCACTCACAGATGTGCTGTTTGAAGGCTCAGGCAGTTTGTGATGGAAAGCCGACATTAAGGCTTCTGTGCTCAACAGAGGTTTGCTCTGTTTTTTGGACGGCTCAGCGTTTTCGCAGTCTGAATACATTTTATCGTAGCAGAATGTGTAGTAAAGCGCAGGAGTGATCTGGAAAAAAAACAAAAGCAATTTTTTTTCCCCACTTACAGGTGCAGCCATAAACATTGAGCCCTCATATTAAGAATGGGTACCTCATTTTCCTCTGCTGAAAAGTGACAGTGTTTAATTGTCTAATTGTGTTTAATAAAGTCTCAATTCAAGTAGAAAGTCACATTCAGAAATTGACTAGTTTGTCTCATATCATGGTCATACGTCTTTAAAACTCACTAAATTCAGTTTAATTTTAACCCTGTGTTTTCTCAGGATGAAAGAACCTGAGACAGGAGTGAGTCAGTCTCCTGTATAGATGGAACAGTTACCGTCCTGTCGCCTGCATCTCACCCGACCTTGGAAGTTAAGAGTCAGGCTGGTCAAAGCTATGTCTGGTCAGTGCTAGGATGGGAGATCACTAATTAAAACTGGTCAGGACTGCAAATGCTATAGATGGACTAGAAGGTAGTACTCTTCCCTCTGTTCCGGAATTTCCGAAAAATAGTATGGCAATGGATGACACCCTGCTGTGTGAAGTATCATCATTCAAATCAGATGTTAAACCAAGGACCTGACTATGCCAAAGATCCCAAAGCACTGATAATTAAATGAGGGTTGTTAACTCTTAGCATCTTGGCTAAATTAAGCTCCTTAACTCAACTAGGTAAGCGATTTCTCGCTTCTCTGCCTGATCTGCTGTGCCCAGGTGGGCTCTGCTCTTCGGGAGGGATGAAAATGCGCAGTATAAATACACAGAACCATGAATCAATTACCCTCTTAAAGAGATGATGGAGATAAATTGAAGGAACCCCAGTTCCTATAGAATAGTGTTTAAGGCCTACAATTATCCTGTTTAATTATTCTTTTTGCACCAGGGGAAACCGCACACGCAGAAACAGACACCACATTTCGCTTTGCGTTCTTAAAAGCCCGTGCTTCACCTGGGTCTTCCTGCGGTTCTCTTTGTTGCGGAACACGGCTTGTCTCCACTGAACACTCCTCAGCCGTTTCGTCATGCTCTCCACCAGCTCGTCTCGCTCCCTGACCTCGATGAACTGGAACGCTTTCTTGCTCCTGATGCTGATGATGATGGGGTTGGGCAGGAGGCTGGTGCTTTCCGCCTTCTCTATAGTGACCACCTGAATGAACAGGCAAAAGGCAGGCTTTGCACACAGTACGACATTATGGCCCGTTTTCAAAAGACTTTACACAGTGCAATCTACACTGATGATTTCCCATACCAGCGAAGGACTCTCACCTTACTATTAAAATTTCACCCTCACTTGCACCTTCATATGTGTAATACATTAAATCTTTTAATATCGTAAGAAAATGAACCCACATATTCTGAAATCTCAGAGAAACTTGTGGCTTAGAGGCACGTGATTGCACTGTGAAGAAGTGCAATTCTAACTGGGAAGTTCATGAAGTAAAATTCCAGCTAAAAAAAAAAAACGCACCTAAAAAACTCCATAATTTTGCCAACAAAGAGGCCGTAGTTTGTGTGAAATTGTGGAACTTATTCAACTCCGAGACAGTGGAGCTTGTCCAACAAGCTGTACATTGTAAGCACTCCATTTTCCAGAGCCTTGCCTCTCAAATTTCTGAAGTCTTTCAATAAGCACTGACATTCAATCTGCTACAGCTTCACAACAAAGAACACAGCATGGGAACAGTGCCGAAATCTGCACCATTGCTCTTCAGCTCTCTACCTAGGGCGTTACCAAGAAACTGTTGTTTCACAGAAAAAGAAGAGGGAGAATTAATGAAGGTTAAAAAAGCCTGAGGTGTTCCCAGGTGCCTCCTGCCTCAGAACACAGCTTCGAGCACCAGATCAAGGAAATCACTGCGCGCTCTGTGTCAAACTGAGGGCGGTTGGGATAGATGAAAGTACCTGGTGATTCCAAATTCGCATGAAAAAAGGCCTGCCGTGCTATGAAACACTTATTCACAAATTGCTCAAGCAGAAGTTACCAGCCCTTGTCCTGAAAAGGCTTAATCAAGCAGGTCATATTAACTACCCTGTAGCAGCTCATAAACACAAGGAACAAATGTGTTTTGGATCAATTTGCTTATAATTCACCAAGTGTACTATGAATATTTTAAGGCGGGCAGCACAGTAGCCCAGTGGTTAGAACTGCTGCCTCGCAGCGCTGGGGCCAGCTGTTCAATTCCTGGGGTGCCGTCTGCATGGAGTTTGGATTTCCTCCCCCTGTTTGGGTTTCCCCCAGGGCTCCGGTTTCCTCCCACAGTCCAAAAACATGCTCGTAGGTTAACTGGCTTCTGGGGAAACCGGCCCTGCTGCGAGTGTGTGCGTGTCTGTGTCCGAGCGCGTGTGCTTTGTGACGGACTGGCGTCCTGTCTGGGGTGTTTCCTGCCCCAGACTCCGGCTCCGGCTTCTCCAGGACCCCCAGCTGGACGAAGAAAACGGATGGAAGGACGGACCGAAGGCGGCCGGTGAAACCCGCCGGCTGGGTACCTCCGCGAGGGGGATGAGCAAGGTGCAGCTGCCCTCCTCTCGGCCGGAGAAGCAGACGTAGCTGTCGGAGGCGTGCAGCGTGCCGGCGGTGTGGCCGCGGCTGTAGGGCGTCCAGACGGAGCACTCCGCCGCCTCGTGCAGCCTCTCCCGCCGCGGCAGCCGGAACAGCGCCAGGAAGTACTCCTTCTGGGCGTGCTCCTCCAGGACCCTGCTCCAACACACGCACGGGGACAGCCGTTCTTAAACACGGGCTGGTTTCACGCGAAAAGAGCACAGCTGTCAAGACTCCCTGTGAACTGATGCCAAGACATCCTTCAGGTCTCGAACACTGTTAATGAACAGATTCAGTTCACTTTCCTGGCTATACCGGATTCAATTATACCAGTTCAGTTTCTTGGTTTCTTTAGATTTTTCTAGCCGCTGCACATCTCCAGGGATTTTCTCTCAAGGAGATTACGGACTCGCTTGTTTTGTCTGGAACAGGTTGGGCCCCCTGTGATCCCTGCGGGTTGTGCTCATTCGTACAGGGGCCCCAGTCCCGGGAAGCTCGTCTCTACGCTGCGCGAGGCGTGCGGGCTGACCTCTTGGTGATGTGAGCAGGCTGCTGCAGGGCCTGGTCCAGCTCAAAGACCTCGTTGTCCAGCAGCCTGCGCAGGGTGATGTCAGCCAGCTGCACCATCATCTGGAAGGCCTCCTCGAGATTCAGGAACATGGAGAAGTCTCTCTGGCGGCTCCTTGTCGTCACCCGGACAGTGTCCGTCATGAAACTGCTAGTGGTTCTCTCTAGTCTAGTCACGTCTGCCCAGGGGATGACCATCTTCACTGCATCGGGGGAGAACACAGATGAATGCATGCATTATATAGTGAAAAAACAAAAATAACCACATATCTTGGGAGCAAGGCCTGCTGCCTCACAGCGCTTGGGCACAGGGCTCAGTTCTGGACAAGAGTGCCTTCTCTGTATAGTTTGCATGTTCTGTTCATGTGGGTTTTATGCCAGGTGCTACAGTTTCTACCTCTCGGAGGCATCCTGGCCAGTTTAGCCGGGGAGTCTTAATTGTCCTTGTGCCTATGTCCCGGAGCCTCTAAACTGTGTGACCTGCAATGGGATGCAGTCCTGACATGCTGGAGCCTGACCCACATCAGGAATAAAGAGCTTTCGGACAACGGATGGATGAACTACCACATCTCTCTGTCAACTATTATTTCAGTATCTTCGAAAGGATATTTGTCAGCTCCTCTCAGCTCGCACTGCTTCAACAAAAGCGGCATGATGATTTCGAGCGGAATGTCAACCGGAAGAAATCGTCTGCGGTTGAGGCCCGGCAGCATCACAACATTTGCCAAGCCAGTTTTCCGCGAGCTGGTGGTGGAGAGCGCACCTTCCTTGCCCAGCAGGAAGGAGTAGAAGGCCAGATGGTTGATGCTGAGGTACAGCCAGCCCTGGCGGGGGACCCGCCCCTTCCAGCAGCAGCAGGAGTAGCAGTGGACCAGCTTCTCGGAGCTCGGCAGGCCGAAGCGCATCTCGAACTTCAGCGAGGCCTCGCGGAACCGCTCCGGGTCTTCCTCCTGGACGGCCTGCCTGCTCCTCACCTCCTCGGCGATCAGGCCCTGGGGGAGAGGGGCAGGGACTCAGGACGGGAGGATGTGCCTGTCAGTCTGTGCTGCAGTTAAAGCCCGTGATGGGCGCAGTGCCTGCAGCGCAGTTATAATCTACTCGATACGAGAAAAGCAGAAGAAGAGGAAAGATCTATCACTGTCCATAATGAACGTTTTGGCACTCCCTTCACAGACAGAGGGTTTTTTTTCTGAACGCACACCTATAAAAAACACCCTGAGCCTAAGTATATTCTGTGGTAAACCTAGAAAATCTTCCTTTCACTCAGTTCCAGCCGCTGCAGTTTCCTATAATGAAAAATTAATAGTACAACATCACTCTAAATTGCTCCAAGTCCATTAATGGTGTACTCTTGTTCTTGTTCCTGTGGGTGAACAGCTTTTTGAAAAACAAAAAGTGATTTTTGTTTTGTTTTTATGACTGTTTGGTCTGTACCAGACAAAGATAAAGATCATTGAACAGCCGTTTGAAAGGAATGCCTCCAGACATTAACCTGAATTTCTATGATTTGATTACAGGTAGTAAAAACATCAGAAATGCGTGTTTATGCATTCCTTTTCTTGATAGCATCACACTTCGCTGAAATAATACAGGAGGGGACCCACTTCGCCCACATTTAAAGGCAACACCTGCCTGGGGTATTCCTGGCAGCCATTATGCACCACTACACAGCCAGTCAGGTGGAGAAGTGAATCATGGTTTCACCCACTGAATGACGGGAGACCTTCAGTAATGCCATGGGGATTTTAAAGACCAAGTAGCCAGGACCTTGGGATAGCATCTCATCTGAAGGATGACAGCTTCTTGGTCACCATGCTGGGGCACTGGTTCGAAAATTCAGACCCAGAAGGTAGAGCGCCGCCTACTGCTCCACCAACACCACAGCCCGAGCCCACAAACACTCAACAAACACTCAACAAACACTTCAGCTCAGAAACCTATCAAATAACCAGCTCACTGCGTCCAACAGATTCCAAAAGACGTGCTATGCAAAGTTTCACTGAAAGAAAGGTTTAAAACTGTGAAAAGCGGCACGCGTGCTGAAGGCACAAAACCAAACAATTGTGCTTTTTAATCACGCTATACTTCGTACGGCTGATGGCTCTTCAGTGGAACTGCCCAGCCTCGCGAACGATTCGCGGCATCAGCTGGCAGCTCCCTGGCTAAACCCAAGCCCTGCCGTCCTGCCCGTTCTGGACCCTCCCAAGGACAAGGCTGGCCCACGACCCTTCCTGGCAGAGCGTGCCCTTCTCCTACCTTCACTTTGCCCTTGACGAAACTGGCAACATCCTCCTTGTTCTCAAAGACAGACAGGCTGTGCGAGAGGTTCAGAACCAGCCACTCCCAGTGACGGTTCACCTCCTCTGCTGTGGCCCCTTTCAACACAAGAAACGGGTCAGAAACGTCAGGGGGGCGTCCGTCGGTACAGCAATCTGACAAAAACTTTAACAGGAGCGATTTGACATTTCTATAGAAATATACATCTAAAAATATCTTAGAAGATATAGAAGAGCAGGTAAAGGTTCATTCCGCGCTGAAAGGTAAAGAAAAGAAGCAACGTTTCGGCTCTGGAGGCTTCTTCGGCAGAGAGGGAGAGAGGGAAAGCGACAAAGAAATAAGATGAAGGAGAAAAGAAGGACAGAGCGGAAGATGTAGGTCTTAGACAATGACTGCTGTCAACGTTCTGCCAACGTCTTGGATGCGATCCTAAATAAATGAGTATTCGGCGGCTTCTGCATATTTAAGGTCCAGAAGTTTCCGGGGCACGATGAACTTTACTCTCACGGTTTCCAAAACGGACTCGCGAGAAAACCGAGGTTCACATCTCTCGAGAGGCTTGGCGGTGGAGCCGGAAACAGGGGATGAGCTTACCGCTGGCGATGGCCCAGCTGACCTGTGAGCCGGGGAGCTGCAGCAGGATGCGGAAGGGGGCGACGCGGGCGTTGGAGTCCAGCACCGTGTCCAGCGCCCCCACTAGCATGCCTGGGAGAGAGAGGGAGGACAGAGGAGTGAAACACTAGGACTCCGCGGCACAGTGACCGTCCAGCCGCACAGCGGGACAAGAACCTTAGTCTACGAACACGCAACAAACAAACAACCACCCGCCATAAAAAAGCAACCGATATCCTTCACCCACTCTGCACTACCACGGGAATGTATTTCTGTTGTTCTTGTGGCTTGCTCATCCACGACGCACACGACTCAAGCAAAACACATTTTCCTCCAAAAATGCAGTACTAACGGCTTGCTCTCACTCAGTACGTGTTTGGCACTTCTTTGACAGCTGCCAATACAACAGCTGGAGCCAAGGGCTAAGGCATTCTCTTATTCGCTGCTGGCTGGGTTACGCTAGCAGAAACAGTGAAGTGAGTCACACTGCTTTCACTGCAGCTCCTCGCACCGTCTGGTCTCCCTCTGCTCCGACAGAGGGCCACAGGGAGGGTTTGTACAAACTGGGAAATGAAATCAACAGCAGACGCTGGGAAACAATGAAGCTGTTTCACATCTTTACAGTAGTTCCTTTCAGCAGTAATTAGGAATTAGTGTCATGTGTTCAGTGCTATATTTACTCCAACTGCGATTGGGTTCATAGGTCACCTTTTATTCTTCAACCACGGATGGGTGGCTTCATAGGTCAATTCTTAAAGCACAGTCTCTCGGTCTATCAAAGCCAGCCACAAGATAAGCCTTATCAGTGGGTCAGGGGTGTTTGTTTTGTCCTTAAAATATCTGACATTGGGTATAAAATATATCTCATTTTGTAAGATATATTTTTCTTTTTTTTCCCCAAGGAAGCTCTAAAAATAGCATTGCATTGCTTGATGGAATACACCGAGTTTTTATTTCTTTTGTGACAGTTAACAAATTATGTCCTTCTTGGAATACACACAGTTCTAATTATGACAATGTTAGAAAAATGACATACTGAGAGGCATTAAAATTCCAACAAATAAGTACTGGAACCAATAACATTTGTTGCCTTTAATTCCTCTCAGTAAAAACAAAGGCAGTCTGTATACACAAGATGGTAAACATCTATGTCTAGCTCAGCCTACCAGGAGAAATGAGAATGACAAAATGCTAAAGGGAGTTTAGACTTCTAGTTTTCATATGACCTGCTGCTCAGGACAGTATGTTTTATGTACTGCAGTTTACATGCAAATTAAAAAGATTAGGGTACTGTTGTACATTCAGAGACATAACTTAAAATACACCTACAAAAATCAGTATTATAGATTAAAAAAATGCATTTTCCCCATCTTCTTTCCATATATATACTGCTTTATCTGAAATGCAAATAAATCATTCTCTGGATCTTTGCTAACTCAATGGCTGCACTGATAGCATTGGCGTTGAAAAGAATACTGTACCATAAATACGTTACTAATAAGACATTTCCTGAAATCACATGGCTTGTGTGCTTTATTTTGGTTATCTCAAAAAACACACGCGGTTACTAAAATAACTATAACACTAGGTATGTGATCATTGACCTCAAGGGTGCTGTGTTTTCACTGCGTGCCCATGCATGATTTTAATCTCACCCGCTCACACCAAGCTGATGTGAAACCAGGCCGTGCCTGGGTTTAGAACTCAGTGGTGAAGGAAGAGGAAGAAGTACAGGGTTATTCATATAGAAAGAGAAGCGCACAGCAGTTTCCAAACCCCCCTAACCTCCCGGGCCTAGACGTGTGCTGTCTTCTGCAATCGCCCTGCTCTGAGAAGTAAAACACAAGAAACATGCGTATCGTACCGAGAGAGTAATCGGATATTTCAGCTGGTAGAGAAAAAACAGATGCAAGACAGCCCTTCACCAACTGCCAGCCTGCCCTCGAGCCTCCTCACCCTGCCTGCTCCAGGCCCTTCTTCTGAAGGAGCACACCCCGACAGGGGCGTGAGGGAGATGGAGGTCTAGACAACTGCCCCACGACTGGAGGGAACTCGCTTTCGTAAGGCTGCCCAAGCCCTTGAACCCTGAAGCACGCCTATGAAAAACTCCAAAACGCTGCTTGAGATGAAAGGTCAGGTGCATCAGTACATCATCACACGTCCCCCCCCCGCTACAAGCCACATGTGCCTTGTGATTAACATGTAGGTGTAAAGCAGATTGAGACTAGCAGACAGACCCCGCTCAGTCCAGCTGCTTTTTTACTTTCCAAGAGGGATGGACTTCAAGAGACCAGCTGGACTGAGCGAGATCTGTCTGCTAGTCTCAATCTGCTTTACACCTACATGTTAATCACAAGGCTCTTCTCAACATGCTCCTCTGCTTATCAGCCTGATGTGGTCTTTTGAATGTGGTCTTTTGAACACATGTAAGGCATGAAGGTCTCGGCTACCCACTGCTATTTTTACTGTTTGCTTTTGTCGTTTTTGCATGTACCTTTTACAGACTGTGCTACAGTTTCCTTTCCATTCAGAATGAACTCACTGCTGTCATGGAAAGTTAATTTTTCTTACCTTACATTTTGACCATGTAATCAAATCAAAACCTAGACATCCTTGCGCTCAGTCAGTCTATAAGTTCTCCAGAGCTTTGAGATTCTTGCAATTGCATGGAGAAAAACTCTAATAACATCAAGCAATATTTCCACAATTACACCAGTGGAATTTGTAAACTGTTGTTTAGGAAGACAGCTATCAAAATTCAGTACATTTCACCTTCTTACCAGACACGATTTAAGCAAGATAAAAACAAACAGCATTTTCTGAGTACAGGCAGTATATTTTCACTTTTGTCGACGAAATCTAGCTGTAATCCTTTTTGACAGACTTCATCTAACAGCAAGAGGCTTCTCAAGGAGTTAATATAAACTGTACACTTGAGCAATGTATTTTTTTTACCGACTGCCAGTTCAGATTCTGCTTTTTCACATTGGATTTGAAACTTCTGACAATTGCTTCATCCTAAAAAATTTCTAAACAAATTTCACAATATTGCACTAACGCTGTATTTAAAAGCTGCGATCATAAACGTGCTGCTCTTGCACACAAAATAGAGTTGAGCTTCCTGATATATGCTTTGTGTAACAAATGACTCTCTTTACAATAATAATAATTATAATTATTATTATTATTTACAATAACTAAAACTACATAAAGCCAACAATAACTATGTGGATTTATACTGTCCTTATTCAGGCTTATCTTGAACGTTACAGTCCGCTATCACCATTGCAGTTGTTTTATTTAAAAAAAAAAATTGTAAGAACATTAATACGTGTCTATCTATAGAGGAAAAACTTGACAATCCAAATTGAAGCCTGTTCGTTTATAGCTGTAGAAGAACTCATTACAAGCAGCGGCAAAGACATCGCAGGTCTTCACCTGGCGATACAAACATTAAAATACCATAATTTTATCCCTAACTTTTTTTGCTGATTAAATCTACTACGCGTGTTTCAACTCTGGGTGTACTTCCCTGCGCAATTTCAAAACGGGAGTTCATTACCAGCAAATACCAAAAAACTGGCACCTTTTCACACAATTTAAAAAAATACATCTTCTAACGCACTGCAATGTAGTCTATATATAAAGGAGATGTCTAACTCAATAGCTATACTAACGTAGTCTAACCAATATACATACAGCACAGCATCTACATGCAAACATGAGATTTCTTCATTTCTATTGATTATTCTTTAGACGTGTGTTGCGGGTGGGGGGTGGGACAGGGTCTTGAACTCTATTCTCATGACCACCTCGGGCGCTCCTGCCGATACGCATTTCAAACTGAAGAGACTCCCCCCCCCCCCAGTCGGTCAGCTCTACCCCCGTCCTTAAAGCACACGGGCGCTTCTCCTCTACCTGTTAATTTGCCCCCGCCATCTCCGTGCCCCCTCCTGCGCTGCAGGAGGAAATACGTGTTGGACTTCTGTGTCACCCACAGCTTCAGAGCGTTTTTCAGCAGAACTTCCTCGGGATTCAGCCACATTCTCCAGCAGCAGCAGCAGCAGCAGCAGCAACGAAGACGACGACGGCAACCATACAAAAAGGAGCAACAGAGTTTTAAAAGGGCGCTGCTGTCCGATCCGATGCTACAGACGAGAAGGGCTCGCCGTGCCGCCCATGCCCGACCCCCTGCGCCCCGCCGTGCACGGAGCGGACCAGCTCTGCGCTGCCCTGCATGTAAACACACGCGTCTGATTTCCGCGTTGGCCCCACCTATCCCACAATTCCGGCGAGCACGGAGGAAGTCGGATCCCGGAGCCTCCGCGCGGTTGGCGGCGGTCTCGGGGAATGCGGGTCCGGGATTTTCCGACGACGGAGGGGGGGGGAAGCGAGAAACGACAGTAGCCTTTTGTTTCTCCAGTAGCGCCGGGAGACGAAAAGCGGCGAGGAGGCTGTTTGCTCCCCGATAAGTCCTTTATCAGTCCATCCAGATGTTAACTGTACCCCCCCCCAGCAAGGGGCGATTACACTTAGCATCAGGAGACAACAGATTCGCAAATGCACGATGACGAAGAAAACGTGTACTGTACCTAGATGTGTGTGGAGCGGCCGCACCGACGCGACGCGAGTCAGTTCTTCATGCTGATGGAAATTCATCAGCAGCAGGAGTGTGTGGGGGGGGGGGGTCAGTGGTATGTGGACACCTTTGGAGTCAGTGCAAGTTGTACATCTGTGTGACACCAGCTTCACACTGGTGGGATTCTGCCCCTTCTCCTCTGGCACAGCCTGGGCTCCGATCTGTTCGCTGGTGTCTGAGCCCCACATGTCACAAGTCATCCAGTCTGGCTGAAGAAGGGCGAAAAATGTCACGACAGAGGGGTGGTGACTCAAGCAGCACGAGGTCGTGCTTTGCCCTGCTGGGCTGTCCTCACATCAGAATGAGCCCCCAGGAAGGGCAGCAGGTGCAGCACCACATCCACTGTATTCCAGGAATGGGCTTCGCCGCTGGCCAGTCCAGCTCCAGGTCATCCCAGTGGCGCAAAGGGCGTTCTCCCGAGAAGAGGCGTTTTGGTTTCTTCCTCCGTTTCGCCCTCCGTTCACTCTCCAACCTCTTTATCCGAGCACGAGGCTCCAGGCAGGATACGCCCTGGGCGGGACACCAGTCCGACACAGGGCAGGCACAGATAAACACACGCACTCACGCCAGGGCCAGTTTTCCTAGAAGCGTAGTAACCTACCAGCATATCTTTGGACTGTGGGAGGAAGCCCACATGAACACAGGGAGAGCATCCCAAAGAGCTGAACCCTCTTTTCCCTTCTTCTTTCTGGCAAACATTTCAGGGTTCCCCGATGTAAGTCAAACAGATACAAACATTCCTGTGTTCCACTATCCATTAAGGCTGTCAACGCAATTGTCAAGGATAGACACAGTTTTGACTCTTACAGCCCACTTGAGTGCAATATGTTTTGTGATGTGTTAGAAATGTAACATGTTGTTATGTGTTATACTGTACACGTGCAACAGAGTGATGTGCAATGTTTTTCTTATTTTTTTGTAATAGAAAAATGTGCCATGTTTTCCTTTTCGTCTTCTTTGTTTTTGTTTGCATTCTACTTAAATGTACAGGAGTGCTGTGTGTCCATAAAAAATTTCCCTCAGGGGACAATAAAATCTTATCTTATTTTTACTCATGCTTAGGTTTCAACAGGTTAAATCACTTCCACCACCTGTGCGCAGTGGACTAGTCATTAATCTCACAAATTATGTGGTTTAGTGATTATGCAACAGCCAGCGTCATTTGAGTGTATCGTTGTGTACAAAATGATACTAAAAATATCTCAGGAATATCTATTAAGCTATATATATAATATAATTAATTCTATTATAAAATATTCAGATAATTCGTTGCATTTATGTAACAGTTTTAATCCCAAAAGATGTGAACACTTTTTCTCATGTAAACTGGGACTAACACTCTATCTGTATATACCTATGCACATTTTGCACCTATTTTATTGTTTTTACAGTGACTATGAGCATATTTTGCACACACCTATTTATTTTGTATTACTGTACGTATTTTTATTTTTCGTCTATTCTGATGTCTGTTTTTGCTTGTCTTGGGCTGGACTGCTGTAACACATCAATTTCCCTTCGGGATCAATAAAGTCTTATCTATCTGTCTAACTTCATCCGCCCAGTAAACCCTGCGGCCAACTAGGCGACGCACGGTAACCATCTTATGCGACTTGATATTCACACGCCCTTTAAACCCCTTGCGTTACGAGTCAAAAGCTGCCCATTTTTTCAAACGTAATCTCACACAAATCAATATTCTGAAAGTTGCCGAGGATAATAGTAGGGGTGTTCATTTCAAAAAACGAAATCACGTAGTTTTAACGGTCGTTTTCTGTAGATTGTGGAAAACGAGCACTTCTCAAAATGTAGAAATCGTGCTCTTCACGTCTGGGTGGGTAAAGGAGAAAGTTTCCTCTAGGGGGCAGTATAATATAATTATACTATATTGTAAGATGAAACACGTTCCCATGTCATTGCTACAATCAAACAGATGCAAAGTGAACAAGATACCGCCGCAAACACAGGTGGCTGCTCTTGTGAAGGGGCAGTGTACGTGTGAGACGAGTGAGCAGACCTGTGGCAGACAGCTCTATCGTGGGCAATCTTAACCGCTGCATTCACGGGAAGTGACGAAGCAGAATTCATGCGTCTTTTTTGTTTCAATGACAACAAATAGTACATTATTATTGACAGTCTAGTGTCTCTATTTAAGCTATTTTCAACATCTTGTAATATTTTTTAATTTTTTTGGAAGCTATTGCTTCTTCGACTCACAATAGCTGCTATATATTTAGACAGCACATACAGTATAGAATAAAAAAATAAAAATGGAAATTGAAACTATTTAAATCACAGTCCCAGGTATTCCTTCAGCTTTCATTTATAAAAGGGTTTTTATTAGCAAAGCAAATAATATTTTGTATTTTTTAATATTCACTGTTGTTATGTGTCACAGGGGTGTTTTGCTGATAACATTCAAGATATGGCAAAAACCATAACCGCAAGACATACTGTAAACAAGTAACTGATTTATAATTAAAAACTAAAATTAGGCTTTCTCTAGTCTAAAATAATGTGGAAGCACTAACCATATATTATAACTTTACCTATAACAAATTAGAATTTATCATGCCAATAAATATTCATTTCATCTGCAGTGTTCACCACTGGGAAATAATTCAAGAACACAAAACAGTTGGGGGTAGTTAAAGTTTAATAGACCCCAAATAGTGTCTGAAATCTTCTGTGAGATTCTTGTAAGACTGTACAGAAAAAGACCTGTTTTTTACTGCATAGGTTTTAGATATGCTTTCTGCAAAATGAAGTTAAAATAAGGAGCTTGGGTAATATTTGGAGACTCTGATTTATGGAACAAGGGCTCTGATTATAAATCAGTATTTTATTCTCTTGTGACAATATATCTCCTTGGCACTGTGGCTAAGGATCTGCACCTGTGACTGGAAGGGTACTGGTTCATATCCTGCGGCTGGCAGGGAAATCCTACTCCATTGGGCCCCTAAGCCAGGCCCTTCACCCCAACTGCTCCAGGGGCACCGTATAAATGAATGACCCTGCGCTCTGACCCCCAGCTTCTGTCCCTGTCCGTGTGTCTCATGGTGAGCAAGCTGGGGTATGTGAAAAGACAAATTCCTAATGCAAGAAATGGTATATAGCTAATAAACTGATATTATCTTATTTGCACTAGCAATCTATAAGAGAAGATACCGTTAAGATTGTTAACAGTTTATAGTTAACAATAAACCAATCGACCATCGCACGTACTCAGCTATGTTCATCTGTGTGTTGCTCTGTGCCAGTGTGACAGTGTGAGAACAGTATGTTTCTCATCATGTTTATCTGGTTGTTAACTCCTTCACCTAGTATCTTGGGGAAAGTGATAACTGTGGGAGGCAATACATTTTCACTTGGCCGTTCTAATGCACGTTGTTTATCCAGTCATGAGCAGCTCAGCAAGATTTCTAAGGATTAATAATGCATCCATCCACTCGCAGAAATCTCTTATCTTAAGGGCACTACATTTTTACAGCGTTAAATGAATTTTCCAAACAAAATTTTGTAGTTTAAAACATTCTAAAACATTACTCGTTGCATTTCCTTCACCCCTGAATGATCACATGTACAGTAGTTTCCAGAGATGAATCCCAGGACGAACTTAATAGAAAACCTGTGCCTTAAACAATCAGAGGAATTAAACAACAAAAAAAATAGAAAGTATTTTGCCTTCATGTGTAACGACATTGTTCATAACAGTTACACTAGAATACAACTGGAATACTCTAATACGTGAATAATAAATCAGAATACGATAAACACCGAGACGAAAATGTTATTGGACTCGGATAAGATAATTTGGCTTATAGTAATTTAGGGATTAATTTATCTTTACCCCGACAAAAATGACGGGGAAAGCTGCACACCATTGTGTGAGATATATTTACAGCTGTTGTCTCCTGTCTCCTCCTGTTAGACGTCGTAAAAGCTATGGTTACCTCATAAGGAAAACACAGCTCTTTCACCTAATATGGACATAGTGAGGCGACACACAGGAAATTGGTGCCACATTTATAATTGTCCGCACAAACACTGCTTATTTGTCCCAGACAGAACAATTACAGCTTCTTTGGAGCTTTTAAAGGGGCAGTTATCCATGATCACATCTGCTTAGGTTTTATTGTTCCTAATAATTTATAAAAAAGTAAATGCAAATATATCTGGATTTTATAGTAGGAACTAAAAAACCGAAAACCTTATTTGCCGGGGGGGTTTATTTGACGCCATTTAGCTTCCTCTTTATCTGGGCGCAGCAGCAACGTGAGCTCATTCGGAACTGTTAAAAGGGAGAAAAATGCAGGTAAGTACGGTAATAAAGAAATATCGTTGCTTCATTTTGTTGATGTACGAAAATGAGGGAAGATGGTCTTGGCCGTTTATAGTGTGACGAATCTGATACAGAAGATTGGAGGAGTCCGAAGTCAAGATTTAGAAAAGATTAAGTGGTCCGTCTTAACTTCATTTTATATGTGTACCATTAGGAGATGTTGTAGCATTTGAAGTTACCTTGTCATTAGCTAAATGGAAGAATTGCGTTTCAATTCTGACATCGGTTGCGTGTGGTGTTATGTGAACTAACTACAGCAGGCAACGTACTTGATGTGACTTGAGTACGTTATCTGGCATCTCCGGATACTTAAGTGACCAAAACAAAATTGGAATAGGGCGCGTTCATATGTTGTCCGGTGAATTAGAGCTGTTGAAGTTTTTCTTCAGGACCCAAACGCGGACACGGAGTGGAATGACATCCTGCGAAAGAAAGGCATCCTGCCGCCCAAAGAGAAACCGGGCGAGGAAGAGGGGGAGGAGGAGGAGGAGGAGCAGGTTATACAGCAGTCCGTAGGTGAGCTCCGCTGCAGGGCGTTCTGCAAAGCAGCCTTGTCCTTGTGCAGTGTGTAGGTCTTCCAGCCTGGGCACCTTCCCTTTGTTTTATATGTGATAATCATAGTAACTCCTTACACTTATAGAGCACTTTTCTGGACACTCCACTCAAAGCGCTTTGCAGGTAATGGGGATCCCCTCAACCACCACCAGTGTGCAGCCCCACCTGGATGATGTCTTGCATACCATTGAGTTACATGGGTCAAAATGTGTTCGTCTTTTGTCCTTTGATTCACAGTGAAAACGTATGAGGAAATGACGCTGGATGAGCTGGATGAGAACGAGGACGAGTTCGGTGAGGAGGATGAGCGGGCCATGGAGATGTACAGGTCAGTCGAGTAACTTGGTCAGCAGCAGCCTTAGGAGTCTTAAGCCTATAGGTCTCAATGGCTCACGCACACAGTTGAAGGTTATATAGTGTCGGAGACCACATGGCTCATCTAGTTGAACTGGTTGCTAGTAGATTATTAATCTCATTCAGGTGGTGCTTGAGAGATGCTATGGAATCTGCTTCAACAGCATGGTTCGGTAGCATGTTTCGGACTCCCTCAACCCTTTATGAAGGGCAGAACTGTAGTTTCACGCTGTCACGAATTGCCCGTGATTTCTGTGGGTTCGTACATGGCTGCATCAGCCTCCTTTAGGATTTGTGTAGACTGTTGTCTTAGTTTACTGTTTTGTACTTTCTTTTTGCATGAGTCTCGACTAGATTCATTTTGTCTAATAATTCTGATTTTTTTTTCTTATTTGTAAATGTTCAGGCAGAAAAGATTAGCCGAGTGGAAGGCTAATCAGATGAAAAATGTTTTTGGAGAGGTAAAGGAAATATCCGGACAGGATTACGTAGGAGAAGTGAACAAAGCTGGCCAAGGAATTTGGGTTGTGTTACATCTGTACAAACAGGGGTAAGTTCAGTGTTACTCTTCGCCGATTCCATTGACTGAGAATTTCTTTCCATGCGTAAAGAGTAATTATTTTTAAGTTATTTAGTGGACCCTGAAAAAAAATGGTGTGTAGGTCTTCGTGTCTACAATGCATCAAATTCTCTACTTCTCCTTAAGTGGTTAACATCTTTACCCTGCCTGATAGATTGAACTAGTCTAATTAATGTTTAATTGCATACATTTAACTCTTCTACTAATCTTAAACTTTTGATGATTTAAAGAGACCCCAGATCCCTGCTGGACTGCAGAAATTCTAAACCTATTTAGCTTTCACAGGTCTTTTTACAGACCTATTTCTTTTCTGATTATAAGACTCCAATTTAGTGGGCGATTTAAGTATTTGTGTGATCAAAGTGATACTTGTTCTCTGGTTGTATATGGTGAAAAAACTTTAGCTACAAGGATTGGGGGATATCAGGGTGTTTATGCCATAGCCCTGAGCTTTGACCCAGAGACGTCTTAGCCCTCGTTCAGTATGGGTGTACTGTGTTAAGTCTAGAGTATGAGCTCCTAAAATCTTTGTTTTTGTGTAACTTACAGTATAAATCATTTTTTTTATTAAAAAGGTAATCCTTTTGTAATCTGTCCTCTTTCTATAATTTTTTTTTCAGCATCCCCCTCTGCTCTCTGATAAATCAGCACCTCGCTGTACTAGCAAGAAAATTCCCACAGACAAAATTCCTAAAGTCAATCTCGACAACCTGCATACCCAACTACCCCGACAGGAATCTGCCGACTATATTTGTGTACTTTGAAGGTGAAATGAAAGCACAGTTTATTGGGCCACTGCTCTTTGGTGGCATGAATTTAAAAGTAGAAGGTAAGTTATGTTTTATGTCATAAGGTTTATCCGTCTTCTGCGTTATCAGTAATGCTGAGTATAGTCTGTGCTTCTTACGGCAGTTGTTCACACAAGGCCTGGTGAAGTTCCTGGGAAAAATTCATGAAAAAAGAGAAGCCCCAGTTCTTTCCAGTCTGCTAACTAGTGTGTTTCTACACTGTCGTCTACATCGGGTTCACAACCCTGTCCTGTGGACCCACACATGCTAGTTTTTGGTCCCAGTGAGCTCCCAGTTAACAGTTAATTGAACCCTTAATTGACCCAATAATAGGACTGGTCTGAACTCTTGAAGTGTTTTCAGCTCCTGAACACGTTGGAGATTGTGTTTCGTAAGGAACGTAATGGCCACCTATGGAGCAGACTTGCTTGTCTAACGATGGCAACTGCAGGAGGAATTCTGAAGTTTAAAAAATCATTTTGCTTGCTCGTGCAGGAGAAACTGGTTCCATTCTTATGGGACAGTGCTTCCCAATACAGTACGACTATGACCCTTAACATAAGGGCAAGTTAAATCAACAGGAGCATGCAGTTCACAGGCAGAAGCCAAAACTGAGGGTTGGAGCACCCAAAGATTAGAGAAGATCTCAAAGTTGCAGCAGCAGAGCATCTCAAATGATTACACAGAGTGTTCAGCAAGCTTGCACATCGTGGAATATGCAACCACATTCTGCCTTTTACACTGAAATTGACCTACAGTGAATATGTCAGAATACTTCTAATCACTTAAAATTACTAACTTAGACACAAAAGCACTTTTTTCTGACTATTAAAAGTATTCATAAAATTGTTTTGAAAATGTATGTTGTGTTTATATTCATCTCACAACAAATCCAATTTAACAGTAATAAAAACCTGTTAGTTTTGAATTTGCTATCCTAATACTGTACTTTTGGAGGGCTCTGTATATCTACAGATAATAAGGTTAATAGTTTAATTGACTGCCCTCTGGCTTTAGGCACTCTAGGAAGCGAGTTCGAGACCTGTGCTCTAAGGTTTCATGTGTGTGAACGTGTGTGTATGTCTGACTGAATTAACTGTGCTAACTACTGTTTGATTGTATGAGGTGCCCCTGTGTCATTGTAATAGGGCAGCTTAGTCAAGGCAGTTGGGATTTTAATTATTTTTATTTCATGACAAAGCCACATGGTGTTTTGGTTTCTTCTTGTGTTTGTTTGCACAAGACTAATTAAAAACGCTTCCCAAGGCCGCAGTAGATCAGTAGATTTAACAGATCAATTTCAGTGGATAATGAGTCTCCGCTAATGTGAATCGCAAATCACACGCTACGAGCCTCACTCCCCCAGAGGTTCTCAGTGGAACGGATGTCCCAGCGTGAAGAGGAAGTGTTTCAGAAGGCCGAGCCCGAGCCCTGTGTTGTTTAAACCCCTGTTTTTTTTTTTAATTGATCTTTCTGAAGAGCTGGAGTGGATGCTCGCGGAGCCCGGGGCCGTCCAGACGGATTTGGAAGAAAATCCCCGAAAACAAATCGAGGACAAGCTGATGTCGTCGATCAGATGCTCTCTCCCCACACAAAAGGACGGCGACTCGGACGATGATTGAAACGCCTTGCAATGTGACGGGCCGCGATCTGTGTTTTACCCCCAATCGAGTGATGAAATGTAGTGCGTTATTTCCTTGTCTGTCTGGTGCGGCAGCGGCCTGTGTCACAGGGATGTCTCTCTCTACACTGGCTTATTTGTCCACAGAGAGGCTGTTCCCACTGTCCTCTCCGAGATGAAATCGCCTCTTGCTTGGAGGACTAAAGAGCTGTGAGAACTGGTAGGCACGTGCCACCCCAAACCTACGAAAATTGCTACTATAACTATTTGGAAAACTCTGCCTTTTTTTTAAACAGATTTGTAGGCAATTGATTTTAAAATAGAGGGGGGAGGTAGACAGTGTGTGTTCTATTTAACCAAATATAGTATCGTCTCACTCACTGGTATGTTTTTTTTTTTTAGAAGGTATTAAACTGCAATTGTAACTCTATGTAAAACAGCAAATTGTAGCAATTTCTTAGGAATTAATAGTCAACGTTTTTGAAACCTAAGGGGTGACGAATAATAAATACAAACTGATGTAGTGTCACTAAGAAAAAATATACAACTGCAAGACCTTTAAAAGGTAAAAGCAGAAGTTAAGTTTTAAAAGTGAACCCATTTTGTTTTACGGGAGTGCAACATATTGACTGGAATGGATTGAAAGTGACATTTGTGTCCCAGAGAAAAAACGCAGTGTAATAGTAAAGCAATCAATACGTTATGTGCAATTTAACAAAACAGTTTGCAGAAACATCCAGACACTATCATGAGGGGGTAATGATCACACGCATGATGCCATTAACTCATCCAAATTTGTAAAGACGTTTGCACAGTGGTGCTGACGGAGGCCACATTAAGTACAAAATTGCACCGTGTACACATTGCTTAATCCAGGCTTTTCTTTTTCATGCTCTAGGTTTGTTTAAGTGTATTTATATTAACCCTTGTTATTATAGAAGAATGAGCAACAGAAATAATTGATTTCCCTTTCTACAAAATGATTTGCCAAATACATTACCTTCATCCCTGGGTATATCATTGTTGTTCCTGAGTTTTTCCACTTGACCGTAGAGCAGTCTGCTGGCAGTCACTTCAGATTAAGCTGGCATAGTTGTGTATAGCTGTTGTCATTCAATGATTAGGAAACCTGGTAATACTTTGTAATCATGAAGCATCGCAAACATTGCAGAAAGGCTTTTAATGTTTAAGAGCAATGGTGCCGTAGACCTGTAAGCTTCATTTTACTTTTCATGAAAGGAAACGGTACCATTTTCATTCCTTTATTTTTTTCAACACGTATCACGATTGGCATTGTAAATCAATAGAAATTAAACGTTTTTTTTTAAAAAGGAATTGTTTTGGGATTATGGGGTTGTTGTAATTTCTGTACAATTTTAGTTCTGTTATAGTATTTACAAATTTCTAAGGAAGAATTCAGGCTGGTGTTTTCTTTCTTGCAAGGGATTCAAGAAAACGACCTGCAGCTAGAGAGAGGAGGAAAAGACACTTTTCAGTCCAAGTCCCCAATAAAGACAGATGTTGTATCTCTGCACGGTGGCCATTGACCATTTTACAGTTTTTAACATTGCCTGGATGTGCTCTGCACACCAAACAGAATACTCATGGGTTCCCTGCTGGAGCCTGCTCAAGCATGTGGCTGTTCCCTGGAGCTGGAGCCCTGGGTACCACACGTTGGCCCAGCTGCTGCGGCAGATATTCGGTGGAGCTAAAGTCTGACAAGAAGGACACTAATATTCCAATTCTCGCCACATCACCCTTACACAAGCAGCATGAGGACCTGTATTGCAGTCTTGCTGGATTGTGGTCGTGTCAGAATGAGTCCCCTGGCGGTGCAGGAATACTGTATACTGTAGGGCACTATAGAACTGGCTGATGGCAGCCTGACTAGGGGAGTTCTGTACCATCCCTGCACTCCGGACCAGAACACATGGACCTCCCCACCATCTGCCATTGTCCACAATTGGCATAGCGTTACGCATGTCCTATGCTCTCAACTTCCATCAGAGTGGTCTACTCTAAACCTTGGCTTGTCAAAGAGGACTAGGCTCCACTAATAGCTATCACGCCTCAGGTGGCTTTATTTCATCCTCTAACATAGCAATGGCACAAAAGCGTTGGTCTCTTGATAAGCAGGGCTAATTTGGTTCCTTTCTTCATTTTCATTGGCATGTGATTCGATACGTTAAAACGGTCCTCTGCTCACTAATGACATGATGCAATAAAGTCAAAACCTATAGCCTATTTTTCTAACACTATGGATATAGTAACAGGCATTTGATACTCAGTATGAGTTATCAGGAACACAAAATGCTGAGCATCGTGTCTTACTCCAAGTAACGGAGAGTAACGAGGCAGCACCTGTTCTCATCACATATCCACCCATGCAGTTTCTAACCACTTCTCTTAATTCAGGATCACAGGAGAGCTGGAATCTATGCCAGCAAGCAACAGGGCACCACTCCATTGCGGGACACACACAGATTCAAACATTTTCCCAAAAGCCAATTAACCTCCCAGTATGTCTTTGTAAGTGGAAGCTCACATAAACACAGGAAGAACGTGCAGACTCCATACAGATGGCACTCCAGGTCTGGGTGGCGGTGCTATCCACTGCACCACCGTGTCAGCTCACATCACATCTACTAATGTTAATAACACCTTTCAAGGATAATACAATGCCTTAAAATCAAAGACTATGGGGAAATCACTCATACCGGATGAAGAATCTGCTTCTTTGTCCTCTCCGAGAGTTTTGGAGCAAGTCGCATTAAAGGATGGACAGGATGGGACTAGAAGCAAAAAAAAAAAGTCAGACTTCAGCAACTGCTATAAATGGACTTAAGGCTGAAAGAAAACCAAATCAGACACCTTTCACCAATACTCTCATGTTCTCCTTACCTGCGTTTGTATTTCCTGACTTGGATCTCGAGATTTGGAATAATGAAAAAGGAACTAAAAGACAAGAGATAAACATTAAATAGGTGACACCTTCTGAAGTATCAGGTTCATTGCAGAAATAATGTGGACCTTACCCTTTTGTACACATCTTGAATCTGGCCCTAAAATAAAAGGAGAACGTCCGTGTTAGAATGTCATGGTCGTCTTCGGACATTAACAGGATTGTTAAAAGGAAACACAATTTCCCTTGTACCTCATTAGGGTTTTCAAACTCCCATCCACAGAGGCTTTTCAGCAAGATGGGGATCTAAAACCCAAAATAAATTCAGATTACTTCCCGTCCATACGACCTGACTAAGCAGAACATGTTGAATGATGAGATTGAATACAATGGGGTCCAAACCACAGAACCAGAGCCGAGCAATGAAGGGGCCCGGTCTATAGGGAAACCCAGACCTTTTCACATCTTAAAAAGGTTTTAAGGTCTGACACAGCAAAGGGAGAATTATGGAGTTATTAACAGCTAGGAAAACGAGGAAATGTGTCCCTCCAGAAATACCATTCCTCAGGGTGCAGAGTGTTAAGATCGGTGATTGGGCTGGCGTGTGAGTCACGGATCACCTGTGGAGCACCACTCCATTGCCCCAGAGTGAGGAGGTCTTCCGCTCTCTTCAAGCCCACCTGTCCTAACCCTCAGGACACCAATCATCTGTTCAACCTGCTGAACATTTCGTTTCTGATCCTTGTGCGGCAGATGACGCAAGGATGAGAGCTGGAGGAGTACAGCCAAGAGCCTCATAATAACACAAAAATAAAGATGATAACAGTGAAGGCCACGCGAAAGCCTTAAGCTAATGCGGCTCTTCTCGGATGGAATCACAGCTATGTACACGGCTCGGGTAAACAATAGTTTCAGAAACGAGGGCTGCTCTGGAATGTCTACCAGGAAGGAAAATCAGAAAAATACCTGGGCTTACAGGAATACCTGCTTCCACTGATAGAGCAAGGAACTGGATCTTTTCAGTCTTACAAAGAGGAGACCGGAGGGACCTGACTCACGTATCTAAATCACTCAAAGTGCATTGACAAAGTCAAGCCGATGGCTGCTTCAGAGCTCAGTGATGTGTGAAGCAGAGGAGAGTGGTGTAACCGAGACAGCAAAACGTGCTCCCTCACACAAAGAGTGGTGGGAGACTGGAACAGGCAATTGAGGAATGAGCAACCCAGCAAGCTGGACAGGGCGAGCGGCCTCCTCACAGGAAACCCCACTTGTCCTGCAGAGGCCTCTGTCAATATCATAGAACCGGCTGAGAAGGTCTCTGAAAATGGACCAAGCTAAAACATACCTGGTTTCCATGAATGAAAAGAAGAATGAAAAGGACCGAAAAGCCATTCATACTGTAAGGTTAACCGTCACTTAAAGATGTCCAGCCTGTATTTTCTGTCTGTGTTGCACCAGTGCATTAGCTTCTGGGGACAGAACTTACTCCAGCATCTGTCCCCTTAGTACGTGTCCTATGACCTCAAGCCACCGTTTTTGCAAAAATGCTCTGAACAATCAATTTTGCCACGCGTGTGACGTGTGAAACCAATTTCAGTCGGCATTTTCGCGAAAACTGTCTCCCTTTAGAGAGCACAAAAGTCGTAAGTGGGTGCGGAGCGGACTCTACCTTGTTCAAAGCAGGGCGCTCAGGGCAGGCCACGGACGGTGGAGGTGAACCTAGAGAAAGTGCATGAAGAGGGGAACAGTACGTGAACAAAAGTGAAAGACAAAGGCATAAAAAAGCTAGAACGTACGAAGAGTTATTTTAGCTAAAACTTTGGTAGCACTGTCAAATTACAGTGAAAAAAAACACCATAATAAGCCACTTTGGGTTTCAGCAGAAATCAGTCTGATTTTCATGTGTGTGAAATCCTGAACTCTCATCATCATTGATGGCTTAGCGGATCTTCTCAAATTTACGATACCAGCATGCGCAAGGGTGTACTGTCCAGTCTGGCCTAGCCCTCATCATTCCGAGGAGATTTCAGAAGGACAGCCGAAGACTTCGCCCTGCACCCGAGCAGCATACGGATCGAGTCTTAAGAGAGTCGAGCTGAGCCAGTACAACGCACAGATCTTTCCCGTGCTGTGATGGAAAGTCTGCGCGATAAAAGAAAATTGTGCGTGTTTCTCACGCCGATATCAGTGTGTCCAGAACAAAAACACCAATACTGTTACTGAACACAAAGTGTTGTAGAACAGCTACAAAACCTTCCAGAGGTCACGCACCAATAGCAGTATTCTGTACTACAGTATATATTTAAAAACGGGCCATGCAATTTGTTTGTATGCACGGAGACTCAGTTGGCTTTTCCCGTGTCTTCACGTTAAATTCTTTGTGCGCTCATCCATCCACAAAACGAGATCGAAGTCTTGGATAAAATTAATGTTGGAAAAAAAATGCTTGCGTTGTACTTTTCAGAACAATTTTTTAAAAAGTTATTAACTGCGACACTAGCTTTTCGCTAAAAATATGACAGTATATTTGAATGTCTTACCTGAACTTAATGACAAGGTGCAGAGGCAGCACACGAAGGCGAGAAAAAGCACCTGACGCTGGTGGAACATCATTGCGCTCCCCAGAGCCTCGCTGGCAGCAGTACTGAAGAGCGAGGCGCAGTCCGAACCGAACCGAACCCTCTTGGTGAGCAGACTGAGCTGTAGACGCCGCACACTTCAATCCCGTCTCAAGACTTTTCCATGCGCCTTCCAATGGTGGTGCTTATAAGCGGTTTCCTGCGTGGACAGATGGCCAATCAGCACCCTGTTGGATCCCCCGGTACCTCATTATTGTCATGGTGTGTCTTTCCAATAAAGTCAATGCCTTTTCTTGCGGTAATTGGACCGCTTAATACGTTCGGGTTACTCACGTATAAATTTATCGTGAGTTATATTTCTATTTCCACTCCCTGGTCTGCGAAACAGATACGTGTTTTGCAATGTGATGTACAAAAAACACACACAAATGGAGCCAAGTCAAGAAACTAAAATATTGATTAAAATTGAAAAAAATGGGGAAAAAAGGAAACTATATTAGCCATAGTACGCTTGCCCTTTGTGTTGTTGTTTTTTCCACAAAATAATTTAGTTTATGTAACTTAGAAAGACAACTTAAATACAGTAATAACCTATCTTCACCTTACACTGTTGGGCATGAAGTTAATAGGGTATGCGAACAAGATCGCCTCAGTTTATGTAAACAGCTGTACTGCTGGAAGTGCACTTGTTTTGTAATGAACCGTAATTTAGAGTATGATATACTGTATAGATATATATTAACTCAATCTTTGAGCCACAACGAAATGACCTTACACACACACACACAGACACACAGAACAGGCACCCATGGACCTTTCAGAGACAGTCACGAATTGATGCTTTCGATGTACTGATGACTTACCTCATTCTAGTGGTGTCTTATTATAACAAATTGCCCAAGTTATTTTACAACTCTCAGTCTCCGCTAATGTTTAATTATGTTATTCAAATAACTGACGCCGTATCGCTATCACGTCAGTGGAAGGGATTAATATGCCAGTATTTCTCGGGGTAATACGGGGTCTTTTCGACTTTGCTTTTTGCGTTTCGGATTCAAATCTTGATTTAGTCTGAAATCTTGTACAGTAAAACGCTTGGATTCTTGGATCTGTTTTTCAGCATGGAATTGACTTTCTATTTGTACCTCCGCAGCCCTCAAGCTGAGACAACCCACTAACCGAATTTCTTCATGCTTGTAATATCTACCCTACTGGTATGGCTGTTTCGACATTTTCCTCTGAAACCACTCTTCAGTCTTCCTGTGCGTGGCACTTGTACACACAGTCGCTGCAAGAGCTGGCATATTCACATCACCCTAAAGCATGTGCATGAAAGATATGAAAGATGTACTCCAGGGTGTAGTTTTAATGATTTACAACATTAATATGTATTGCTGTTCTCCTATTTTTTTTTTAATTTTTAAAAAAATATTTATGATGCATATGAAAAAGGAAATCGACCGTAGTCTGTGCTTGTGTGCCTTTCAGGCAAGTATTTTATGTAAAATTTAAGTGCTGCCAGTTTTAAAAAATATATTTTGCTTAAAAAGACTTCACACTGTTTATCCTCTTATTCTCAAATAAAAAAAACACAAACGTTAATCCCATTTTATGACCCCCTCTATCAACTATAACTATAACTATAAACTTGGATGTTAGTTAAAACCACTGCCCACATTATCTCAAAATATCACAGCAGATCACTTACACAATTTTTCAAGTGAGCTTTTAAACTTTTAAGCATCACAATACCTGAACTCGTACTGACATGCATTCATCAGATCATTTTATTAAATGCAATGTTTTCACATGAAGGCGCACATTGTACCATGTGTATGGTAACAATTTAAATTAAATATTTCTTTATAAGATATGTATAGTATAAACGAGAACCCTAATGTAATTTCCCTGATAATATGTGGCTTCTACCAATGACCAATTCTGTGTTCTCAATTCAAGATTGATTATTGGCGAACATACAGTATCTACTTCCTTGTCAACTTGTAAAGTCTTGACTACAATCCCTCACCTAAAGAGTGACTAAAAGAATTCTAGATACTGTAAGTCTCGATAGTTGAGATCATCAGGAGAATTTTGGCAATATTCTGCAGCTTTCTCTGTATTTAAATTTATGTTTATAATACTTTTAGGAGCATTTTATAAAATGTAAACTACTTTGTATGCAACTACGTTTTATATATCTGGCTTTATATATTCAATATTTTTATTTAATTGTATGTAATACTTTAGCGTGGGTGATTTTATGAGGCTGTGAGGACCTTCACATAAACTGAGCTTTCTGTCTTTTGGGAGGTATATTTAAATATTATCATGCAGTGAAATAATACAGCTTTCAAACAGTCTGAAAAGAAAGTGATCTGTTTTGCCCTGACACTGGCATGACATTTTGACCACATGAGATATCACCTAACTTGTCTTCCATTAAGGCAATTCATTATCTTCACAACCTCTTCTTATGCCAAATGCAATGATTCAGTCTTGACTAAGATGTGGGTCTCAATTAGAGAATTCAATTAGGGTTGCCTTACAAAAAAAAGTAGACTTAATTCATGATGGATTTCTTGTACAATTAGCGAATGTCTTTAAGCTACTACTGTGTTTAAAGACTCTGAAACAGACATACAACCTCCTTTCTAATTTTCACTGTGTGGGATGTGAAACAACCTGGTTTTATTACAAATAAAGAGATCTATATACAGTACCTGAGCTTATTAATCATGCAGTATTTTCTACTTAAGTTACAGCTAAAATAAAAGTTGACAATATGCCGTGCATATAGGAACAGTGTTTGTGCACAATATTTTTACACTATTGCCAATTAAATGTACTTACAGGTGTCATTTACAAGTTATTTTCAGAACCTACGTGCAGCGCCTTCAGCAGAACATGGTACTTGAATGAGTTCTTAAATCCAGGGCAGTGTACAGAAAGTCATGGCAGGAGACGATGAGGCTGGAAAAACATTCTCAGACAACCCCAAAATGTGCCATGCTCAATTATTTTTCTGGGCTGACATCCTTTTCAGCCCATCTCCAGGACGCAGTAGCATCGATCCGGCCGTTTTCAACAGCAGTTTCCCATTGAGAGTCATGGCTGGCATATTCGCATTTGAAATAAATTTACATCTAAAGAGGAGAAAAGCACAGATTTGGATATATTTCTGAGAAACACAATGTCAGAGGTATTCTGAATATCTTTTTTTTTTCTTTGTTCACAGTGGCTTTTTTTTTTCCCGAAGACTGGAGCAGTTACCAAACAGAGCGCAGAGCGTTATGTCACAGCGAGGGGCTCCACGATGAAGCTCAGCAGAGGAGCTTGGCACCAATTTGTGTTTACAGGTTCATTTCAAACCGCATCACTGCACATGCTTTTAGATCTAAATGCAAGATGCAGAGCACCTGGTAGTCAACCAGGCTAATGGCCTCGATAGTTCTAAAGGGATCAACTAACGTACAAGTGTTGGTGTTGTAACGTGACGTGTTGGAGTTCTCAATGACTCCGGTCAACATAACTATCCGTGATGCAGAAAACTAATTGCAAAAGAGAAAAAAAAACCGGCAGCACTGCTTGCCACAACACGCAACAAAATGGGGAGTCAGAATGCAGTGTGTGGGAGCAATGTAAATTTTATGTAACTTACAAATTCACAAACACCAACTCTCTAAATACATTTTCATCAATCTGTAAAATCTCTAGTGGGCAAGTGTTCGGGAGCAGCCGATCAAACATCTTGGAACAGCCCAGAGCAAAATGGTGGAGGAAAAGAAGAAATCGCAGATGCTGCCTGAGACAAAAATGAAAACATCGTTAGTGGCTCGACTGTATTCTCTTTCTGAAGGGGAAGCAGCATTTCTCTAGGATTTCTTCAGGAGCTATAAAAAAATGTGCAGTTGGCTTGTAATCACCTTTTCCTTGCAGGAGGCAAAGGTGTTGATAACTGCAGGTGTGAAACATTTGGAATCAGCTCTGTGACTGAGCCGATATTAAGCAGGATTGGAGAACGGAGGGCGTGAGTCAGGTAGAAGGCGAAGCCATGATGTTTCACCCAGCGTGCCTCCATGAAGGACTCGGACAACTCTCAGAGCGGTTTAATTGAGGTCATTGATGGAAATACAGTAGTGTTGTTTAATGGACACGGAAATACTCTGTCATAGTTCAGATCCCCACCGGGCTTTGCCTAATTGAAAGAACAGCCAGGAGCCACGGTGCTCGTGTAGAACAGGTCTCAGGTCTTGAACCTTGAAAATAGGCGCCTGAGAGGTAAAACACATCTGCCTTCTACAGTGTACGACACAAAAAAGGGTTCCAGATTACTTTTAGTCTTGTACTGCAAATCTGTAATTTATTGCCTACGGATTGAACAGAATACAAGCTAAAGTAATGGACGAAAGGATTTAAAAAAATATTCCAGCACTGTTCAGCATCTAAGCACTGCGCGTTAATTACAATTAGCACGGGCTGTCTTTAAACACATGACGGACCTACTGCATCTCGGGAAGGAGAACATGCTCTGTGTCTCAGTAGCATGTCTGGATTTTAAGCACGAAGGCACACTAAATGTCTCCCTCGTTGTTTTCTACACTTCTGGGGAGATATGCTAAAGCCAACTGAAGCAGAGGAGATGGGAAACACTTTGAAAGAGCTTGTAATCCCCTTTGAACACTGCAGATAATGTGGCGGCAACAGAACCGACAGCACTGCGATAACGAGATAGTTGCAGCGGTGAAAAGACGGGCTTTGCAATCAATACGGCCTCGGCAACAGGCTCGTAAATCTTTGAACGGAGGCAGGTGTGAGCTCTGGATTTTCAGGTGACTCAACAGGAGTCTAGTACAGGTAGTACTATTTGTTTAATCATTTTGCCAGTAAAATCAGAAAACACGCAGTTTATGAAGTACAACAGTACATTGTTATGTTGCACTTTCTATAGGTTTCAGCGTGTCACACACGTACAGTTAAGCGCCAAAAGATTAATCAATTATGAAACAGACTGCGAATAGAAACAGAGCAGTCCTAATCCCGGCTGCTTCTTGCGGTGACCTGACACGTGCTTATTCACAACTGCAATGTACCCACTGGCCGGTAGGGGGCGACAGATTTCGGTCTTCTTTTTTTTTTAACCAACAGTGAAAAGAAGATACAGTTATTGCCAATAAACAAGCGAATATGTTTTCGGCGTTATGGACGAAACGCGGTAGCTCTGACGCGGCCGAAGCCCTTCCGTCGCCGTGCACGGTATGAGCTAGAAGGTGGGTGCATGCACGACTGTGGGTTTCCTTCGCTTCCCCCCCCCCTCCCCGTGGTGCTGCACCGCCACCTCGCTTGCGACGAGCCCGGCTCGGTGCAGCTACACCCCGGCTACGCTGCGCTGCGGGACCCGAGGCCCGGGGTGCCTGTTCGGAAACGGATGCAGTAGATGCGCTGGGGGCAGCGTTGCATTGTAATTCCGGTCAAGACTAGCGCTTCCCTGCTTTTATCTGTTCCTTTTTTCCTCCTCTTCCCCACACACGTCTGTTTGTTTTGGCTTTTGAATGAAGGGTGAATCCGAGCGTGCATCGTGCATTTGTAGGAAGATACTCTGGGGATTTCGTGCAGATGTTTCTGCCGAGTGGACGGGCGAACACGTACCCTTTTTGTTACCACATTAGGACGGTTATTCTCCCACTCTGGGGACGTGAGGGTCTTCACTGTGTATTTAACACGGGCGCCGCACCTCCTGGGTGATTTAATTTAGAGAGGCTACAATCCCACGAAAACACACCGAGACGATTCGGGGGGGCCTGTGAGAAACTTGCGACTAAAAAGTAACACGCATACGTCCTGTCTGTCAAAACAGCTGCTAACAGACCAGCACTTGCAGAAAGAGCAGCGCAGAAGCACGAAGACACGGAGATGCAGTAGCTGTAAATGCTGGTGTACGTATTACAACACATGAATTTCATCATTGGTTTCCAGTACGTCCGTGACGGGGTTTTATTTTGAGTGTTAAGAAGACACTCAAACATGGTGAGGGAGACTGAAATGCAGTCACGATTATAGCACCTCGCCTTGACATGACTTTTAAAAAGTGCTTCTCGTACACGGGCATGTCAGAAACACTAAAACACACACCCGAGGCGCTTGAAACGCGCCACCGTGTCGTTTTAAATCCAAATACGTATCGCGACAAGTGGTCAAGCCCATGAAAAAGAAAAGAAAACGGTACTCAAAACGAACACCCGCTCATCATTGTCTAAAATAAATGTTTTAAAGCGGCAAATTTAGCAGGTGACAGAGACCGGGTGAGCGTTGAAAACGAGGGATTCACTTATTCTAGTAAAGTGTATCCTTGGGGAGGTGGGGGTCACATCGAGCGACTTTTAAGGCTTCGGGGTTGTTGTTTTTTTTTGCAACATTTTTTTTATTTCGCACAAGAGCTAAAAAGAAGCGCCTGCACTAATACTTGCCCAACACCCCCCTCCCCATTTACGATGAATACAGCGTGTGACGTTACATTATTTTTAAGTAGGGCAGGGGGTCAGTTCAGAAGGGTCAGGCTCTGTGACCAGCTGCTTCTCGGTTAAGTGTCTGGACACAGGTTGGGACGCCCGCCGGCCTTGAACTGCAGTTTGGAGACGGGGAGGAGGGGGGGTGTAGATTTATTTCATTGCTAGCGGTCAGTCTTGTGTCCTTGTGATCGATTTATTCTCCCGTGGGGTGTTGGACCTTACGAGGTGTGCCCCCAACCCCTTTCAACCTCCTGACCAGTGAATTCACGTCGATTGCCTGTCTGTCTGTTTGTTTTGTTTCCATGTTGTCTTGCGCTGTGACGCCGGGCCAGCAGGTCGCGGTGCTGCCCCGATGCCCGGGAGCGGATGACGCCGGACACGATGCGGCACCGCTGGCTGCTCCTGGGCGCCTGCGGCTGGGTGCTGCTGATCCTGATGTTTGCCAGCAAGTTCATCAGCTTCAGCTCCCGAGTCCCCGACGGTGAGTCTCCGAGCCGTAAGCCGGAGGACCTGCTTATCCCTTATCCCGAAATCCCCCAGGTGGTGGTGGGTGGGGGGGGCGGCTCCAGGAGACGGTTTCCTGGATACCAGCTGCCTTGAGGCTCGGTGGCCGGCGCAGGAGGGGTGCAAGAGTTCAATAAAAGTAGCCCTTGAGACCGTCAGGTCAAGAAACGTTCCTGTTCCGTCACCATGTGAACTGCATTTTAAAGGCTTGAGGTTTATTGACCCGCCTGACGTGGTTAGCAGCTGATTCGATTTGCGATGTGAACTCTCTCATCCCCCTGCAGCGTGGTCCCACCTGTGACCAGGAGATGGCTTGATTATGCCAGTCGGCTAAGGGGGTCCAGAGAACGGAGTCTTGGGGTACAGTCTCGAATAATCGACTTAGCCGCACCTGCCTCGTCTTTGAAGTACTACGTGAAGTACTGGACCCCAGTTTAGCGCGTAATTATTGTTGAGTTGGACCGTGCAAGCCGTACAATAATAACGTAGCCAGTGTTGCACCACTGAACCAATAAACATCATAAATACAGCAGAGCGAAATTCACAAAATGTCTGATGCCTGTAAACAGCCAAAGAAGGTTAAACATGATTGATTTTTTTTTTTTACACATGAGAGACACAATTGTCACAGTACAAATGATTGAAGACATTCCTAACAAATTTGTTTTTCGTTGTTTTAATATGTTCGTTACCTGACGAGACCTAATGCTTTTTTCAGTTAGGGTTCCCGAAGCGACACTGCCATCCAACCCCCTTGAGAATTGATATTAAACACAGTTTCTCACTACTGTAAAGCTTTTATTGGCATGCAGCATCATAATTGCAAATCTGTTCATTTTACGTGTTACAGGTTTCAAAACGGATCCTATAATCTAACAGGTCATAAACCCTTTTGTTTGATATCATTGTATGGATATAAATTAATTCCATAAAAATGTGCAAATACTGATCAAAGTTTATCTTACATTGTGGAAACATAAAAAAAGCATAGCCTGTAGACACACTCACCATCTTGAGACATGTTCATCAGATACATTTGTCCTGCGATGATGTAAATGATGTATTCAGACTGTTAACGGCACTGTAATGTTGAAATATGGACTGGGTCAATCAGTATCTCTGAACGGCTCCTCCCCATTCAGACTGCTGTCCCATTCAGGGTGTAGTCCTGCCTTGGACCAAGTGCTTCTGGGACAGACTTTATCTGAAAGCACATTCCAGGCTTTCAGATAAAGGACAGATCCATCTCCCCCTTTTTTTAATTTTGTGAATACTGTAAAATGCATTTGCCATTGGAAGCCGTGGTTACAGTGTAGATGTTAGGCTTGAGTGACTTCTTGTAACCTGAGCTACAGGCCATCAATGTGGGTCAAATGTTGGATTTCTTCTGACTTTTCCAAGGCCATGAATTTCTCCAAAAAACACGTATGTTGTTTATGGGCTTATCTGAAAGCTCAGAAAGGGGGATACATTTTTATTCCCTTTAAAATATTTTGTGAGCTGCACCAAAACTTGCTCATCCAGTGACAAAATGTTTAGATATTGTTAAGTTTTGCGTATCTTATCCTCGAGCCTTATCGACACTTCCTGTACGTTCTGTGCCCACCATCGGTTGAGACATAGCACAGAGCTGAACGCAGAATGTCAGGTGTGCTTTGTGAATAAAGTAATTGCACAACTAATGCAATTAAACAAACGTTGGATTAGGAGTCTGATATACTCTCCTGCTAATTACTGGTGCAGCAAAGTGCAGCTGTAATCTACTTGCCAAGGTGACCCATTAACGCAAGTGACTGAAACAAATGGAGGCAAATGAACAAGTCAATATTGAGTTTTGCACAGTTTTCTTTTCCTTGCACTCTAGTCATTACAACTGTTGATTTCGCTAACCAGCCAGTGCATTTTTAATTTTTATTATGTGAAGTGGTGCATCACCAGTGTTTAAGTCCTTTGAATCACTGAGTTTGATGGAGGGGGGGAAGAGGACATCCAACAGAAAACCTGTCAGAATTGGTAAAAGTGATTTCTATTGAGTTGAACAGAATTTTCCATTTACAGGTGGTCATCCTGATGTATAGTAATCAATCGCTTTTCTGTGCTGAGGATGTACTTTCCCTCCTTCATAGGTTTTTGATGTCTGTTCAACTTCTAGTTGTTGAGGATCTCGTTCTTCGTGAGGGGTGATAATTTGAACAGGAAGGGACTTTCACAGTGCCTACAATGAGTCACTCTGGATGGTGTGGGCAGTAATAGGCTTGTGCTGTCCTTTGGGATGCAGGAAGTTAATATCAGCCTGCTGTTTTTTCTGAGGCAGGAAGACCACAAGCTAGAGTAAAAGGTGATAGTTGCTCTGGATGGTTACTTACCCTTATAGTTTGTTAGAATGCAGCTCAGAGAGGTTCTGGTAGGTTCTGTTCACTGGAATCATTTCCTCTAGATCACGTGCTAGGCGGAGCAAAACTAAACAAATAAACCAAATTTGTAGAGCACAGCATAGGTGGCTTAGCCTCTCCAAAGTGCCCTCTGAAGATGTTCATTATCACGACGGATAATTTGTGACAGCCAGCAGCCATATTACCTTGCAACTCGCAGCTGGCAGCCCACTGGAGCTCAGCAGTGTGAGCCTGGACAGTACCTGGATGGGAGACTCCTGGGAAAAACTAAGGTTGCTGCTGGAAGAGGTGTCAGTGGTTCCAGCAGGGGGCGCTCACCCTGTGGTCTGTGTGGGTCCTAATGCCCCAGTATAGTGACAGGGACACTATACTGTAAGAAAGGCGCTGTCCTTCGGATGAGACGTAAAACCAAGGTCCTGAGACTCTGTTGTCATTAAAAATCCCAGGGTGTTTCTTGAGAAGAGTAGGGGTGTTACCCCAGTATCCTGGCCAAATTTTCCCCTGGCCCTTACCAATCCTGGCCTCCTAATAATCCCCATCTCTGAACTGGCTTCATCACTCTGCTCTCCTCCCCACTGAGAGCTGGTGTGTGGGGAGCGGACTGGCGCATCATCCAGGTGGGGCTGCACACTGGTGGGGATGGAGGGGAGTCCCCATTACCTGTAAAGCGCTTTGAGTGGAGTGTGCAGAAAAGGGCTATATAAGTGTAAGGAATTATTATTATTATTAATTTAGAGTCCCTCCAATAATCCCAAACTGCATGCCCAGACCATGCTTGATTTGCTGCCTTCTATCAAAATATTTTTGAGTGTTTGTTTTTTCCCATAGTCACCCCTCAGTCTGAAGAGCAAAAAAAAATTCAAGGGAGTCTAGGCACCATCTCTCCGCACAGACTGCGTTGAAATTCTGACCTGGAGGACCACTGGGAGATGCAAAGCCAGGGACGTGCTTGTGTTGGAATTTGAAGAGTCTTGGAAGGGACCGTGGATTGAATTGTCAAAGCTATTGTAGGAAAAGCAAACGATGTCACAGACTTGTTTAAACAAACGGGCTCTGTTCTGGGGACCGTGGAAGGTTACCCCCAGGGAGGATAAGGTAGCTTTTGACATCAGTGTCAAAGGCCCGTTCGCAGCCCGTTCTCCAAGGAAAAGCAGGTTGTTGCTGTAACTTTTGCTGGTGGACCAGTAAGTGGCGCTCTTGCCTTTAGACCAGAATTTCCTAATCGGCGGCATCAGCTCTGGGTGGTGGGGTACTCCAGCTCATCTTTATCGATACCGGTATGTGTTCCTAACTTGTTGTCTTGGAATTTGAAGTGTTCTGCGGATGTGAAAGACGGTTGCTTTCTCGTCTTTCAATTCACCTGTGGCAGACAAATGATCGCGCTGCCTTGTAACCATTACAGGGGCTCTGGTTAGGGTGCGATGTTTTCACCACATTGCCTATTAAAGGCTGGCCTGTGGGGGTTGAAGACATTCTCTTAACAAATTGGAGCAATCCTGCGTCTCGCAGTTGCCTGCGGCTTCGGTACATTATGTTTTCTTGTTGGAGAGAACTCATTTACACACACCTCACCTTACTGTCTCAACGTTGGTGCTGGAACATCCTGAGTTAATTATGCATCAAGGACTCAGGTATTGCGGAGGCAATTTGTCCTTGTGCCTTTCTTAAAACCTTATTACATGCCACTTGCACTTGTTGAGCTCATCAGCCTGCATTACCTACTCATTTGTGACACACTGACAGTTCGTAAAATGGGAGCAATCCTTTGTAGATGTGGTCGTTGTTGTCATCACGGGTGAATGCTTTCTTCGAGAAATGAGAAGGTTATCAGGTAGATGGAAGTTTTTAAGGTTCTGGGCAATGATCTTCTCTGTCTGTCAGTAGTTGTGCTGTTCTCAGAAATCGTGCTTAGTTAAAAAAGCTGGCATGCAGTTTTTTCGCACACGTTTGCCAGGACCGATAATTCCCCAGTTCTGTTCTGTCGTTTTTAATTGTGTGGTCTCAGCTGTGGTTGTAAAAGGGGAAGGAGCACCTGGGTTCTCTGTGCGCCAGTAGTTTCCTGTCCATTCAGGACCCCTGTCCTGGACTGGTGCTCCTTCAGCACTCGTTTTGCTCTTTCCTTTGGCCTGCACCCTCCTGTCATGTCCTCATGCGGGAGGCACACCTGACCTGGTCTCCTGATCTTCTCCCTGGGGAGAAGCCAGCTGGTCACAGGGCTGTGGGTCTCTTGCTGCACTCACCTGTCAACGCCAGCTGCACTTCTAAAGCACCCCCTGCATTTCATCTGAGAAACCTCCTGCCCAGCAGACTCCAGGTCCGCGTGAGGCCGAGGGCCGTACTTCTCTTTTTTCCTTACGAAGTGAAGCGAAGTGAAGAAGTTTCATTCCTCGTTTGTGCGCGAGCAGAAACCTCCCGCAGGAGTGGGAAGGCACTTGTCTGCAGGGCAATTACAGAGCCTGGCGTGGAGTTACAGAAGCAGCCTGTCAGCTGTTTACCTCGCCATCACGGGCACTGAACCTGCAAGCGTCTTGTTTAAGGAGGGAAAATAATTTAGAAGCCAACAACAATGGCAGCAGTATCGGTACAATTCACACCCTTTTGTCCACCGGCTGCGACTCCCAATTACCCTGAGTGCTCCGATACAGGCTCACAGTGCTAACAAGGCCTTGTGAGCTGTCAGCTGGAGGTCCGCTGGTCTGGAAGAGACCCCCCACCGCGCACTGTCACGCCAGCCCCCGGGGCTGCTGGTCCATGTGCTCTGTCACTTGGAGCGACTGCAGTTCTGAGGTGCGCCCGTGTGACACAAGAGTGTGTTTCCTTCCCTCGTGTTGTAGGAACACCTGCCGCGTCTCCTCGACTCCTGCAGCGGACGGGCAGCCTCTTATCAGGCTCAGGAGAGCAGGAAACCTGATGCTAGCGAGGCTGGTTCTTAATCTGACAAAGTGCGAGAGAGATGGTTTGTCAGTGTTCCTGGTCTTTGTCATGCTCTCAAACGGCTTGATTTACGTTTTCTCTGTGATCTCGTTTTGTGGAGCGCTCTTCATCCTAGCTCGGCCTATAGAGGAGGAGGAGGCAGGGGGGTGCCAGCTCCGTCCTCCGCTGAAAGACAGTGCGCCCCCTTGTGGGCCCTGGCTACCGTTCTGCTCCGGGCTCCCAGCTGCACACTCGGTCACGTGCAGAAGTGAGAAATGGCTTTACCCGTGTGACGTAGGGAGCCGTGAGGTGGGCGGAGCGGTGTCTCTGTGGCTAAAGATCTCCGCCTGTGGCTGGAAGGTTGCCAGTTCAAATCCCGCGGCCGGCAGAGGAATCCTACTCCGTTGGGCCCCTGAGCAAGGCCCTTAACCCCAGCTGCTCCAGGGGCGCTGTACATCGGCTGACCCTGCGCTCTGACCCCCAGCTTCTCTCCCTGTCTGTGTGTCTCATGGAGAGCAAGCTGGGGTCTGCGAAAATACGAATTCCTCATGCATGAAATTGTATCTGGCCAATAAAGTGATCTTATCTTATCTCTTGTATTGTTCACGCCTTAGCCATCATACTGGGGGATAACGCCTTTTGTTGTGAGAAGTGGCATGGGGTCTTGAGTGACTGACTGTTACCGAGCAGCCTGTACCCCAGTTCGATGTAGATGTTATCTGGAGGCTGGCACCTCGTTCCACACCGTGCTTTGGTGTGGACCTTCGTGAAATCCCTGTATGTTACTGTGGCAGGAGATACAGCTGTTTGCAGTAGGGATGGGCAATATTGAGAGTTTTAGCTTTGCAATGTATACTAAGTATTGTTGAAACTGCTTACGATGTTAAATGTTCAAATTAACTCTGGCATTGCTTGGGTTGTTATGCTTCAGGTGACCTAAGGTGACCAGGAGTCTTGCTTTGTAGATGCAGCTCTTTTCTGAAGCACTGTTGTCAGAGGTATGACCTTCAAAATGGCCACATGATGCCACCAGAATGCATTTGATAGCAATAATGGATGGGAAAACTCCTTACTTGGACGTTCCAAACAGAGGAAATGGGCTGAAATACACTCAGGCCTATGTATTTATCGATCAATTGCATGAATTGGTTAGTTTTCTGTCCCTTAATTATTGTCTGCTGCCAATTCTGCCTCCCAGTTAAAAATGCTAAACCTGTACTTAATCCAAACCAGGGCAAACAGCCTTTCAATTCATATCACAGCCGCTAAATCGTGCCTTGTCCACCTCTCAAAGCCTGATGAGCATTTCGCCCGTGCAGTTTGCCAGCTGATGTGTGTATTGAGGTGCATATTTATTTGTGCTCGTTATTGAATGGGATATTCCTGCAAAAGTCTGCTCAATGATATACAGTAATCACAACTGCAGTATTCAAAATAATGAAAACATTATACTCAGAGGTCAATGGATAAGCTTTGCTGAATTGGAAACTGCTAGTTGCAGTTTAGAGAGAGGTACAGTATATGCTTATTTAAAATAACCAGGCTGAATATTGCATACAAAATGTGTCACTGATAGAGGCACTTGGCACTGTTTCTGGACATTTTCTATGAGAACGTTTGGAACTGTCTTATTTTGTTGTGGGTTTTAATAGATGGGATTATCGTGGCCTGAAAGGCATTCACAAAATAAATGGATGGGTATTTTACCAAGCTGTTTGATATTTTTCAAGTAAAAGAGAGACCTGACACTTCTGCCGTCTTGTTTTTCAGACTACGGGGGTAAGTCGGAATCATTAAGTTGGACTGTGCCGGCCACAAAAGATGTCAAGTCCCAAGCGCAGGAGCCCGAGAAGAAGAGAACAAATGCAAATCAAGTAAGAGCCTGTCTTTCACCATGAGGCCCTCACAGGATGGACACACAATTCTCCAGTGGTGCAGAAGCAATGACAGAATTTTCTTAAGAAAGTGAACATAAAAGCAGCCGCTAGTACAAGCTGTATGAGAAGACGTCATCAACTGAAGTGGCATGACAAACATAAAGGCGTCAATAGGCAGGGACCCGGACTGCTCTGCCGACAGGCAGTTGGCGAACGTCATTCGGTTTATTTCCGATCCTGTCTAGAAGTAGCTGTGTGCAGTGTGCAGATCACAGCGTAGCGAATTCTTCTCATTCAGGCTCTTTACGTGTTCAGAATAGCTGGGCCAGAGCTACATTTCCGAGACCTTGCATGCAGATCACTTCCACACCTCATGTGGAAGAAGTGTTTCTTCTTCTTTATTTAAATATTTGACTTCCTTGTTTGGTGTCTGTATTTTATATCAGTCCTCAGTGTGGTTTGCAGTGTGCATTGCACTTGTCTTACAGATAGTGTAGTAATATAAATGTTGAACTGGGCAAGCACTGGACTGAGAGCTCTGGGAACTCCTGTCAAGGTGAGGCAGTGCTCCTTGTTCTCAGTGGGTCTACATCCCAACAGACTTACTGTAATTACAATTCTCAAAGATTATCAGTCAAATCAGCAATGGTGTAAAGACACGATCGCCTGTTTTTAGCTTTGTGTTTTATGCATGGGGTTTTCTTTCTGCTTTGAGCAAGAATTGCTCTAAAACAGTGGCCTGTGACTGGCCGAAGGCTTTACAGACTAAATAATTAATAGTTTTCTCTTTTTAGTTATTAATACATAATAAGCATATGCTCTTTATCAGGATAAAAGTTGACATTATAAACTTGTCTACATGCGAGGAAAAAATAAGTTATAAGAATTAGAAAAAATTTGCTTCCACCAAAGTGTATTTTCATGGGGACAGAATTTGACATACGGTATCAATTGCAATTTTTTCCCCCACATTCACGCTTCCAATTAGTGGTGCGCAAGCAGATTTTTGGCTTGCGTTAATATTAGATTGCGTTAATATCATTCTTGTAATTCGGGCCTACAATATGACGGGAACATTGGTGACAGTCTTTAGGGAAATAAACTGGTTGAGAACTTGATTTGAACTTTGAATTGTCCACCTGCTACAAGGGAGGGGTTTTTCATTCAGTTTTGAATTCCCATAGTGAAGGACATGCTGGGGAGTCTGAATGAGCTGAATGTGCTGTGCGCCACATTGTATGAAGAATGTGATTAAATCCTGCTTCATAGAGCTGAAACTTGTTGTCCAGGCATGACTTTCTGTTATCTATGTTGATTTAGTTCATTGTCCTTCAGGTACCTTGACAAAAGGCACAGGTAATGCACATAATCCACCAGATTATCGCCCTTAACTTGGATTTCTTCCGTCTTTCCTACGTGTAAGAACTCCTTCCCTGTAATGACGCATTGTGAATCTCTCTTTTCGTGGCTGGTCAAGTTAATTGTCTGTTATCACTCTTCACTGCACGCAGGGACCATATGTGAAGTGACGTGGTTCTGTAACAACTGTAGGGGCTGCAAATGTCTCCTCTAAAATTTAAACGCTCATTGCCTCCGTTTTAAAACGACGTTCTGTGGGCAGCGGTGTGTTATGCTACAGGGGGGGATAACTTACGAATGTGTTAAAGCTAAATAGTTTGTCCTTAGCCCCTTGCAATAGGAAGGGGAGTTCTTAAATGCATTGGGTTTCATTTGGTCTTGCTGTGTTTATTTGTGTCTGGGGATATGTGAATGAGTAAACAAATTGCCTACACACAGAATGCAGATGGTTTCATGATGGTAGAAGTAAACAGAAGGCAAGGTGATTCTGCAGGTTGCATTATGGGGTTATGGAGTCTCTCTTGCAGGCAGATAAGATGACGCACTGAAGACCAAATCATGACAGCCTGACAAACTGCGCTTTCTTGAACAGCAAATGACAGATTGGGTCGTCATTTCACACTCCTTTCTAAATAAGCTCTATGGTGTCCTTTTAAGGAGGAGGCCCTTTTGTGTCTTATGAAATGCCAAGATCTTGTAGGCTTAGGAAAATCCGGTTTTGTCCAAAAAAAGCTCAGCTTCAGCATTTAATAATAATTCATAATTGCCGGTTTGGGCAATCTGCAGTTCGAGAGGCATTATGATTTCCTGAAATATCTTTTATATGAGTATCTGGGATCGGAGAAGATCGTTGCAAGCAGATCACAAATTTCAGTCCAGAGTGATGAATAAGCAGGGCAGTAGCCTAGCCCCGGAATAAGTACTAGGAAAAAGCTTCCTTGACAGCAGTAACTACAGCGGTTGTTGAGCCGGGGGTGATGAAGACACTCGTCTCTTGCAGGGTCCTGAGGGCCCTGTGGAAGGGGGAGACTGGGAGACAGTGGCGCAGAAGCGACTGGAGCTGGTATCGGCTGTGTGCAGGAACAGCACACTGAAGAACCTCACCCACACTCCCATCAGCAAGTTTGTCCTGGACCGAATCTTCGTGTGTGACAAGCACAAGATCCTCTTCTGCCAGACTCCCAAAGTAGGGAACACGCAGTGGAAGAAGGTCCTCATTGTGCTCAACGGTAAATGGCAGAGTGATTTTGTAGGTGTAGCCTCTGGGGGTGATACTGTACAGCAATATTGAAAACATAGAGGGAAAGCAGTATCTCAACTGAGGCTGGCTTGTTGTGGATGCTGACTGGTCACACCTTTTAATTTTTTGGTGTTTGTGCCTCTGTTTATGGCTTGTTTTTGGTGCAAATTTTCATCTTGAGTTGGTTTTTTTTCCAGCGGTGCAGCATCAATTCTTAATCCGACCAAACGGTCTCAGTTAACTGAATACAACCAGCTGTCACCTGTGCAGATAACTAGCATCAAACACTGGTGGTCCTGTAACCTGCTAGTTGAAAACCAGATCAGTGGAGCAGTGTAAGAAAGGGCTAGCGACGGGAGTGGTGAAACGCGCTGCCGGCTGGTCTGGGTGTGCCCGCGGAGCGGAGGGGGCCGTACCTGACCGCGTGCCTCCTCTGCGCTGTCCTTCAGGGGCTTTCTCCGCGGTGGAGGAGATTCCGGAGGCGCTGGTTCACGACCACGAGAGGAACGGCCTGCCCCGCCTGTCCTCCCTGAGCGAGCGGGAGATCGCGGAAAGGTGAGCAAAACCCGCACGGGGGAGAAAAGAAACACAGTGCTTACAAAGATGGAGGTGGCTTCTCTCCACTGCGCGTTTTCTCCCTGCTCCATTAGAATCAGCGGTTACTTTCTCCCCCCAGGACAGGGAATTTCAGTGTGAGTGACGGTAACGGGGTAAAAGTGCAGCTGCAGTGTGAAATTGCAAAATGAGTGTCATCCAGTTCTAGAATAAGACACCTGGTACAGCTGGTACGTTGTAACTAGCTCCTAAGGGTCTGTAGCAGCACTCTGCACCCGTGTTGACCAGCAGAGTGTATTTTTATTATATATTTAATATGGCATGTGCCCGAGCAGTGAGTGCTGTTTGTGTTTCCAGGTTAAACACGTATTTCAAATTCTTCATCGTGAGAGACCCATTCGAGAGGCTGATTTCTGCCTTCAAGGACAAGTTTCTGCAGAACCCCAGGTTCGAGCCCTGGTACAAACATGACATCGCGCCAGCCATCATCCGCAAGTACCGGAAGAGCCGCGCAGAAGCAACGGGGCTGCGCTTTGAGGACTTTATCCGCTACCTGGGCGACCCCGGCCGCCGGAGACTGGACCAGCAGTTTGGAGATCACATCATCCACTGGGTCACCTATGTGGAGCTGTGTGCTCCTTGTGACGTCAAGTACAGCGTGATCGGACACCATGAAAGTCTGGAGCGAGACGCCCCGTATATTTTAAAGGCTGCTGGCATCGACCATTTAGTTTCATATCCCACTATTCCCCCTGGCATTACCTTGTACAACAGGACAAAGGTGGAGAAATACTTCTCCGGAATCAGCAAAAGAGATATCCGTCGTCTCTACGCGCGCTTTCAAGGTGACTTTAGTCTTTTTGGCTACAAGAAACCTGATTTTTTATTGAACTAACCTAAATTAGATTTTTTTTTTGTGGATCTGTACGTTTCAGTATGGTATGGAATTAAAGACCAGATGGGAGGGGTATACTCTTTGTTGCCTGACTAAAACTGCATGCTGTAATAATTCATGGTAAATAAGGAAAGTTTTGTTTGGGCCCTTTTACTGCAGAATAGGAAACTAGTTTATTGTTCACTCTGACATGTGCTACAGCGTGTCCTTGTGGAATACATCTGCATAAAGAGAGATCTGTTCCAATTTATAGGATTACTGGAGGCTACTCAAAAGATCATTGCAACTTTGCTTTTCCCATGTGTGTTGTATTTTAGACAGTGTTTTGAAGTACTTGTAGCCATAACGTGTTTCTTTATGACTGCAGAGGAGATATTGTAATAGTGGCTCATGCTAGTCAGTGAACCATAAACATGTGTATTGCAGCTGTGTGGAGATTATCGCTTTCCAGTTCACAGAGATGTGTTGAGATTGACTTTATAATGAGGTAAGTAGTGAATGGCCTATAAGGACAATTTGATTCTCATCGCAGAAAAATTAAAACGGGATATTCTGTTCAGAAGGATTGAGGGAAGCCACAAGCATGACTTGTTTTTTGACGCTCGGTGTTGGAAGAATTTATGACATAAAAATAAGTAAGTATTCCAACATCTTCTCTAGGGAAGGCAAGTTAGTGATCTGGATGGGCCTTATGAACATGAGCTAATTAAATGTCTCCATGTCCCTGAACAACATTAGTTGATGCTCTTCCCACGCAGGAAGGTGGGAAGAGACATTTCAGCTGTGAAACCTTTTTCACACCCCTGAAGAAGGCTCCACAACCAAAACCTTTTTTTTTTTGCTTCATTGTACCTGCAGGGTGCCGTTAACCTCTGTAGCTTGAACAGCGACACAGCTCCCCGTTCAAACCTCTGAGCCGAATTATCCTGCCTCCTGATGTAGAGGATTGTCGTGAACTGGAAACCCTCAGAGATGATCCACTTATTAAAGCACCAACCTGCTGGATCATGTAGGAAACACTTGTATCATTACCTAACAAAACGAACCTTGTAGATCAGGACTTGAGAAAGTTATTTGCAGTGCTCGGTGTATAGCTACCAAATAGCAGTCAAGAATTGGGAAAGAGGAAAAAAATCAGTGGCCAGGTCTTCTGTGGGTTAAGTGTACAATCCTGTAGGTGATACTGATAACCAAATCTTTTCCATATGGCTACACACTTTAATAGAATTTTGTTCAAAGACACAAAAAACTAGAGAATCCTAACTGTGCAGTTGAATTAAAATAAACTTACAAATGCTGAGAATCCGTGAGCGCTTATTGGAATCTTCTCACCTCGGGAGGGATGACTGGATTTAAACCATTCATTTGCTCTTGGGGTTGACTTGTTAGGATGAAATACAGCTACGGTGTGGCTATCTTTGCAAGTCACTCTAGAGAAGGGGGTCCGTGCAACAAATAAAGAATCCCATTGCTGTGTTTGAACATCCTTGTGGCCCAACTTGACACTGCTCAAAGGTCTGCTCAACACTCACAAAAGCAGCTGTGTTCCTGTGCGCATACCCAAGGGGAAATGAATACCCAGAGCCTTTGTAAGAACAGCCCCGTGTAGGTGTGAGCTCTGTAGGCATGCTTTGCGGAGCAGCGTTGCGGTTTTTGACTCGGGCCCCTCATTATCCTGCTGCTTCAGAGCAATGAGCATCTCTGTCACGCTGTGTGGGACAGAGGCAATGACGTGACTGTAGAGACGATTAGCTCGCCAATGTGTTTGCCGGTTGGCCTTTCGAAATGCAAATCCTTATTTGTAAAGGAAGAACGTGTATGTCCGACAGCCCGTTATTTTAGCCTGCGTGGGACTGATTCGTAAGGAGGAGAAAGGGACGGTATGGCTGAGTCTGTAGATCGCAGGTGCCATAGGAAGGCTTTTCCTTGTGCACAGTCCAGCGCTTCAGACACGGCCTCTGACAGCAGTAGCTGTGACTGGGCCTCAGCTTTCCAGATTCCGCTGTTCATTGATAATTTCACAGTAAGCAGAAGGGTGGTAGTGAAATGCATATCAAAGTTAAAAATACCTGGGGATAATTAAGCACTGTAGCATAGTTACAATGGTATGTAAAAAAAGGGTATCGCCATTCGTATTTTTTTTTTTTCATTTTTAGAATTATTTTTAAGCTGTCTTATTAGCAAACAGCGCACTTCCTGTGTCTCCTATACCGCAGTTTCTCATTAGTGCCCACAGCGCGGAGTTGGGTGACATGGAGCCCTTCAGAGACCTCTCATGGGTCTGGGAAGGAGTACTTCTATTTCAAGAATAGCGTTCCTTTTAATCAGAGCTCTTCACCAACACAATGATACTCCATCCTTTGAGGGTGCTCATTATTTTGTTGATGTGCAGGATGTCATTTTTCTTTTCTCGCTGATGCTAATGTGGTTGATGGTCATCTGTGTCCCCTGGTGTCTCCATCCCCAGTACGCCGTGTTGCTGTACAAGTGCACTGCCTGTCCGGTGTTATCCAGTCTGCAGAGCCAGTCGCCTTGTACGTCGAGGTACGAAGTGCCTGTAGTTCTCCGAGATCAATCCCCCCTTATCTCGTAATTACAAGATAGCGGTGATTACTTCAGTGTGTGTACCGTACAACCTGTTACGTTGTGCACTGAACGCATCTAGAAGCTACCGTGAGCTTGGCGGGCACTTTCGGTTTAATGATCGTGTCGATGTCCAGCGCTGCAGAACTTGTACGGATATACTTTCGACTGGGGTTCAGTCATCATGATGTAGCAAATACGAACAGAATCATTATAAGCATGAGGGCCGGTTTTGTGGGATTTAGAGATCAAAGCAATGGTGATTCCGTTATGAACAGTTATACGTGCCATCAGTCCCACTGCTTAAAACCGCAAGTCCGCAATATTAGAGGTATGATTATATGACAATTGTGCCATCGCGTGATCACACAAAGAGACAATCTTCTCGCAATTACGAGAGGAGGGCGAGGATTTATTTTTTTCCTTGGTGGCAGCAATGCGCTTCCGTACAAATATGAGTCAACCAGTGATTAAACGCTTAATAACCGCCCTTAATTAGTGCTAATCCGTAAGCAGCGGGCCCGTACGTGAAGCTGCCGTTACGAAGGCACTGTGGTTTTAATGACAGTACGCGACCTTTCTTTTCTTTTTCTTAAGACGCTGCAGCCAAACCACACGTATACCGCGCGCGAACTGAAAAAAGCTGCCGTCTGATACAGCGCTGAGTCGGTTTTGTTGAAGAGGTGAAGTTTTTACCCCGTTTCGCCCACTTTTTAAATGGGTCAGTCCTCGTCAGACTTGGCGGTTCACGACCCTGATAACGATCGGGTCACGACGCACGTGGTGACAAAGGTACAGTGTAGGATCCTTCGTTAAACTTCACAGGTTTTGTATTTTATGGAAGTAAGATTGCTGGCTGTAAAAATGTCACGCAGCTTTTATATGAACCAGCGATGAAAACGATCATTTGTTTGTTTTACATGATCGGTATCGACCCTTGTCTAATTTCAGTCCCGTCTTTTTTATTTAATGTTGAGAGAATTATTTGCGCTCTCCTTCCTTTTATTGCTTGTATACTCTAAAATATAAGGTCAATTAACTAATTCCTTGAATTTTAACCTTACCCCTCACCGTCACCCGCCTTGCTAGGTGTAAAAGCGCGTAAGACGTGAATAAGAAGTATGTTTTTAGGGCAGAAGCCAAGAGAACTACAGCGTGAGTCGTGCCGCAACCCTCAACTCATCGCCAGCGCCCAGGTGTGGACAGTAAGACTCCAGCTCAGGTATGATGGTTCTGTCGCCCACGGAAGCATGTGCGCACTGGTCACATTACACAGCCCTGTGCTGGTGCACTTCCATGCGGACTCGGATTAAAATATAGGGTATGTAGAATCCTTCCTGAAGCGCACTTATTTTCAAAATGCTTAAGAAACCGGGCGCGTCGAGTCAGGAGACTACAGCTGTTTCGGTGTTTTTGCATGCACTTAGTATTGTGAACAATGCGCTGGTTACCAAACATGAAATATCACATAGCTCGAGCGTTACCAGTGGGTGCTGGCAAATGGGAGACGTTTCAGATGTATTGCTTGTCCAGTTCACGGTCACTAAAGTCCGGGAAGCACTGGGCGCAAGGCAGAACACACTATGGCCAGTTTCTTTTACAGCAGACAATGAACCTTCCAGCGTGTCTCTAGAGTGTGGGAGAAACCCACGCAAACACGGAGAGAAGGTGAAAACTCCAGGTATTTGACCTCGGCATCCAGGGTAAATTATTATTATTATTCCTTACATGTGATTAGCCCTTTTCTGGACACTCCTCTCAAAGCGCTTTACAGGTAATGGGGATCCCCTCCACCCCCACCAGTGTGCAGCCCCACCTGGATGATGCGCCAGTCCGCTCCCCACACACCAGCTCTCAGTGGGGAGGAGAGCAGAGTGATGAAGACAGTTCAGAGAGGGGGATTATTAGAAGGCCATGACTGGTAAAGATAGATAGATGATAGATACTTTATTGATCCCGTGAGGGAAATTGCAGTGCAACAGCAGCTTAACACACACAACACAGCCACAGTGTAACGAATTATATAATAATAGTACAATACATACAATACAAAACAAGAGTTACAGTCCGACACACAAGAACAAACTAGAACAGAACAGTACACAGAAAATCGTATCACACATATGAATATAAATATAGATGTAACTATAGATATAAATATAAATGTATTGCACAGGTCCCTGGCATATATTGCACAAAAAGTGGTTGTAAACGGGAAAAAGAAAAAGAAAGAGAACAGATGTAGCAGTAGATGTGTAGATGCGTTTAGTCCAGAAACAGGTCACTGTCGATGTTGCCTCTGCCAAGACGCAAGGTGGATGCGTTGTACAGTCTTATGGCAGAAGGCGAGAATGACCTCCTGTAGCGCTCCCTGTCGCACCGTGGATGAATCAGTCTATTGCTGAACGTGCTCTTCATTCCTGCCAGCCTGTCAAAGAGGGGATGGGAGAAGTTGTCCATGATGGCCTCTAGTTTGGACATCATTCTCCTCTCAGCCACTACCTCCAAGGAGTCCAGGTCAGACCCAATGACAGAGCTTGCTCTCCTGATGAGCTTGTTCAGCCTTTTGGAATCTACTGCTCTAATCCCAGAGCCCCAGCACACCACTGCGTAGAAAATGGCACTCGCTACCACCGACTGATAGAACATGTGTAGCATCTTACTACACACATTGAAGGACCTGAGCCTCCTCAAGAAGTAGAGTGGGGGAAAAGTAAAGGCCGGGGGAAATGTGGCCAGGACGCCAGGGTAACACCCCTACTCTTTTCGAGAAACGTCCTGGGACTTTTAATGACCACAGAGAGTCAGGACCTCAGTTTGACGTCTCATCTAATGGACGGCGCCCTTTTACAGTATAGAGTCCCCGTCACTATACTGGGGCCTTAGGACCCACACAGACTGCAGGATGAGCGCCCCCTGCTGGCACCACTAACACCTCTTCCAGCATGATCCTTAGTTTTTCCCAGGAGTCTCCCATCCAGGTACTGACCAGGCTCACACCTGCTGAGCTCCACTGGATTGTTAGGTGTGAGGTGCAGGGTGATATGGTTGCTGGCCTTAAACTCCCAGAATACGGGTCTGATATTGATGTTATAGCCTTTAGCAGCAGAGCAGGATTACTTAATTACTCATTAGCTCGATGTTTGCTGGAACGGGCTCCTAACGTGAATGTTATTACGGCATTCCCAAGCGAAATGCTCCTTGATAACACACGGTAGGATCTTGCATAAAGGCCTGGGGGAGGATCAGAGTTCTTACAGGGCATGGTGTGGTACACAGGCATATTAAACTATAAATCTCGAAGAAGAAAAGTAAAGTATTTACAACAAAATAATCATTACCCTCAATCCTTAACCACTTGTGAATTGCAATAGTTCATCCATTATTTAAAGTGTGCAGCAAGTTTCTGCATTGCCTGAACTGTCTCAGCTCCGCTGAAAGTTGGTTATTCTGACATTTGCACAAGAAAGCCGGCGATCAATATTAAAAGCTAATATGTAGGTAGGCTAAGCAGGCATTTAATTTTTTTTTTCAACAACTGAGGCACAGTGTCCGAAATGAAGATCGTCATTTGCTTGCGAGCTCATGAATTCTGTATTCGAGTTCTTGTCCTGTTTGATGGTGGCGCTCAGGAGAGAGAGCGGTGGCGCGATGATCATCAGCACGGCCTCGCATTTGGGCCTTGGGCTCAATTCCGGACCCGAGGTGCTGTCGCTGTGTGCATGCGGGTCGTGATCGCTTGGGTTTCCTCCGGGCGCTCCGGCTTCTTTCCGGCTCTGCTGTGTGGGTGTGTCTGTCTCTGTGTGCGCCCTGTGAGGGACTGGTGTCCCCGCCTTGAGCCTACTGCTTTCCTGGACAGGCTCTGGGCCACCCGTGACCGTGACCTGGATAAGGGCTTGTATAAAGTCATGATGCCTTTCATGGTTCTGGAGGAAACAGCATTAGAAACGTCATAGATGGACAGTCCTTTCGTTCACCACGTACTGTACATTCACAAAGAGAATATTCTGTTTTCTTAACAATCGGGTGAAAAAAAAGTTATTTCAAAAGTGTAACGTTGTTTACCCGCTCATCTTTATTAAAAACTTTTATTAAGATGAACTGTTACGCACTGTTGTTGTCACATAAATGTCTGGCCTATAAAATAAACAGCAGCTGGTTTCGTACTAAAGGTATTTCGTAAGTACTCTATACCTTTTTTCTCGACGGCGTTTTGTAGCTGGTTTTGGCAATGCACGTTCCCTGACGAGCAGGGCTGGTTTTCACAGAAGCCAGCTCATCTTGGAGGTTGTTTTTGGAGTGGGAGAGGAAACCCACGGGCGGAACTACATATTCCAAACAGACAGCGGCATCCCAGCTCTGGGATTGAACCCGGAGCCAGAGCCCCTAGCGCTCCAAGACAGCAATGCTAACCACAGCGCCGACAAGCGCTGAACCCACATTTCATCGACGGGGGTCTCCGGTGAAAGTCACGGGCTGCTGTCGGGGAGCTACAGGAACTGTTGCAGAGGCGGTTCTGGGGGACCCTGCCCTGATCCTCTTGGAGAGCCCGTGCATCTGTGTTTCACCGGTCACAGATGCCAACGTGCCGCCAGTCCCGGCAGAGACCAGCAGTCTCCTATGTACCTGAAAAGGTTTATTCCCTGCCGAAAAAGGAAGAAAAGACACACAGCGTTTCGGCTGTGGAGCTCTTAACCCGAAGAAGGCTCCACAGCCGAAACGTTGTGTTTCTTTTCTTCTCTTTTCAGCAGGGAATAAACCTTTACTTGTTCCTACGCATGCTGACGCAGCTACCTTTTTGAACTATTTCCTCCTATGTACCTGATGGATCAAAGGTCTGTTCCTCTCGATCCGTGAGGCCTATTGGTTTCTTTCTGCGTCTGCGCTCGCCTTGATTTTCACCAGCCTTGACACTCAACAGGTAACTGTAAGGAATCCCTACTGTGGATCCTGTGCAGACGCGGGAGGAGGTAAATGACACGGTAGGCGAACAATCCAATACGCAAGGCGAGTTCGTGGTCCAAAGGAAAAAGGTGATTCAGAATCCAGAAAGTACGATTGAAGCAAACAATCGTTAACACGTGCAGCGGCACTTGTACAGTAATGATCGCCCCGCTGCTGGCACTGGTCAGCTCTCTTGGGGGCCGGTCTGGGCAGGCTGGCGGTCGTGACAGTAACGTCACCTCATCGTAACCTGTGCCCACACAGCTCTCTCGCTAACGAGGGGCTTATGCAACAAAGTCACTCGAGTTTTTCCATGGGCAGTCCTGATAACGAATGAATCGACGACAAAACATTTAATCAATACCAAAGATCCTTTTACTTGATTTGATGTTCGCTGTTTTTTTTTTCTCCTCTGGACGAAAAGGGGGAAAAAAAAGTGTTCTGCGTCGATGTTGACAATAAAATGTATTATTTTAATCGCTTATTAAAATTAATACACGAACGAATGAGTAAATAGATGCAACCTTTGAATTTAGATAATGTAGTAGTATATGGGTTTTAATTTGCAATTTTAGTTCTTAGTAGTTCGATACAGAGGAAAGAAAAGACAAATACTACCCTCTAGCGGTGTTTCTTAAAGTTACTTTTTTGACAGCTTTCCTTTGTCAGAAAAGCTCGGTGACTAGAAAGGCGTTAATCGTCATCGATAATGAAGTAATAAAGCTGATAATAAAGTAAAGAACACAACGTGTCTCACCGAGGAGTTTGCTATTCGTATTTAATATGGATGCAAACTTCATTTTTTTCATAATCTTTCCTGGTCATATGCCTCATAACACTGAGCGCATGAGCACTGTCTTCCTGTGATTGCTAAGGCGACGGAACCAAATAAAGCTTATTCTTCTGTTTCTTGGCTGGGAGACGTACAAAAGTACAGCAAGATTTTTATTATATTGTATATATACTTTCATCGCATGTCGGTATTCTGGAGGCCACTGTGGCTCAGGATCTGCGCCTGCGCCTGTTCTGGAAAGTTGCCGGTTTAAATCCCGCGGCCGGCAGAGGAATCCTACTCCATTGGGCCCCTGAGCAAGAGCCTTCACCCCAGCTGCTCCAGGGGTGCTGTATAAATGGCTGACCCTGCGCTCTGACCCCCAGCTTCTCTCCCTGTCTGTGTGTCTCATGGAGAGCAAGCTGGGGTCTGTGAAAAGACACATTCCTAATACAAGAAATTATGTTTGGCCAATAAAGTGATCTTCTCTTATAATGAAGGTAAACCCTTTGTTCAGGCGATGACTTCCTATCAAACCGAGAAACCTCATGTCCAGAGGGATGCTTCACGCCAGCCTGCCACTCCAGGACCTGTGTAGTTTATGCTTCCTGGAGGCCTAAAGCCTTTGTTACCCCGGTCTTGTTAAGTTCTGTTCAGTGCAGTCGTAACCACCTCCCTGGTCGTCCGTTTAAACACCCTGAACAGCCCCGCACAATGCCGGAAAGTTCCATTCCAGGGCTGATACACTGCCACTCCCTGGCCGCCAATTCCAGGCGTCAGAGTGACAGGATATTCCAACGCAGCGTCCTGCAACTACATCATCCCGTCAGAGCTGCCTCAAAACCCCACAGCAAACACTCCACGGACGACAGCCAACCGATCTGTGGCGGACGCTTCTCTTCCAGACTGCACAGCACAGCCCGGCAAACTGCTCTTATCTCGCTGAGGTTCGGACAAGTACTTCTTTGTGCAACTCCTAAATCTCCTTGTGCTATGTTTTTACCTTTGGGACAATTTTTGTTGACTGCATTCATTAATTTTGAACTAAATGGTCAATTATTCCTTTTCAAATGTTTTTCATCTCTCATCCTACATATTTATTTCAGTCTATTGTCAGACATCGTGAGATGGTCTTCTTAGGGTTGGAAGGGTAACTAGAGAGCAGACACACATGATAGTAATCTTTAATGTTGCCACAGTAACCAGCAGCATTTAGAAACCTCATTTTAATTTCTCTTCCTGCAAAGGTAGACTTTATAAAAAATTCTTGATCTTTACAAAAAAGATATATCACATTTCCTTCAAATGTAAAAACGAGAAAGAGGCAAAACATTAACTGAGTGCTCTCCCCCTACACAGGATTTACAAATTACACCTTTTATGCTTTCTCACAGGATAATTATGAAGACACTTCTTGTTCTCTTGATTAGCTGTAACAATGATGAAAGCCAAGCAGGGCAGAATATTATACTTTGTATTCTGTTTAGACAGTCAGATCTGTCACGTGTTCCTAACATGTTGCATGAGAATACAAGCTCCTGTTCCTGTTACAGACAAAGCATGTTTGATACAGCTGTAACACACGTCTGCATCTCCATGTGCAGCAAAGGATTAACTGAACTATTGCTGCTGCTGGTATCATATTGCTCCCTTTCCTAGTTACTGAAAGATAACATTTTGCAACAGCGCAGATCGATCGGGTTTTATGTGTTGTGCATTTAGGTCACTTTCAAAGAAAAATATGTTTTTCAGTCTGTCTTGCGGTATTTCTTTCAGTTTTCTCTTGATTTTAGAAATGACTTTCACCAGGAAGGTGAAGGTAAATGCGTGACTCACCCAACCATCCATTTGCAAAAACATCACATATGTGACACATATGTGACATATGTGACACTTAACTGTCAACAATTAAATAATCTTCAGTAAGGTTAACTTTTTTAATTCAAAGAAAAGCTAAAATTTAGCTATTTTTTTTAAGCTGGCAGCAGAACCATTTTTAATTACTCTGCACAATGTCCAATGTCAAATTTAAACTCAATCTCACACTTCTGCTTGTAAGACTTGATGGAAGATCATATCTGGGCTTCTTTCAGGAAAACAAAATTATGGTAAAATTTGTATTCAATCATATCATCGGTCGGCAATGAAAAACAATTTGTCCGTTGGAATTGATTATTTTCAAGTGTATGTGCCTGTGTCACTCTGTGATTTTGATTGTCTTTCATATCAGTAGATCAAATCAGTGGAAATTACAAAAAATGGTAAAAAAGTACAAGTGAATAAAAAGCAATGTATGAATTAAATATCAGAAATAACGATGATGACTTCAATGACTGTAAAAAGTCCATCAGTCTCGAATGTTCCAACAGAGAGAATTGTCACCTGTCACACATGACAAGGAAGAAATTCATTTGGCAGGAACCTGAAGCCATTGTGTTTATTGGTTATCTCAGGGTTTGTTATTACAGTTCGCAAGTTAACATAAGCAAAAGTCATTTCTTTAAAAGAGGCTGTTCTACAACACTTTTCAAACCAGCTGTATCTTGGCCCCAGTTCCTAATGATAGTTACAGTAGGACTAAAACTGTCCTAGTTTTAGGTTTGCATAGGAAGATGATTTCTCTCTTTCTGTTTCCGGTCCTCATTCCTTGATCAACTTCACTTCCCCTGTTTTGTTTAACAGTGAATACAAATTCAGCTGGTCACTTGTCACAGAGCCTTGCTGGCATTGTGGCCGTTATACAACACTATAAAACACTCTTGATTAGGGGAGATTATGTTGGCAGCCCCAATTAGGATAAGCCTTTCTTAAGTCGTTCCCTGGAGCTGCACTGGGTTAAGCAGCGTGAAGCTCACTGTTGACTGACATGGTGGAGAGGAGCCACCTTTACAAAGCTGCTGTACGACAGTCTTAGGACCAGAGCCAGCGAGGAGAAGTCCAGGGCTCCATCAGACCTGCCTCTCACGTGGGCCGGGAATCTGGCTGCTCTGCTCTTTGCCATGTTTCTGTCCTTCTGTAAGCTGATCTGATTGGACACGAAAGTGCTCTAGGATTGCCTGTGAGCTAGTCCACCCTTTGAGGAAAGTGACTCTGGGAAATTGATCCCAGTGCTTGCAGCTCCTTTACAAGTAGTAAACTCAAACCCCACCTCTGCAATACTCACCCCCTTCTCTATTTTGTTCTGCTTAAACATTTTGGTGGCGATATTTCTTAGCAGTGGAGACACGTTTCTTACTGGCTGCTGTCTAAGTCACAGTTTTTGGCCCTGGGGATCTGGTGCTTGAATTTAAACTGCAGATTCTGGGTTTGTGATAAATGCTGAAAGACCAAATACTTTCAGGATTCGCTGAGTAATGGCAGATGTAAAGAAGTAATAGCAGATGCAAAGAGGCAGACAGACATCAATGAAATAAAAGCCTTTCTAAAGAGGGCGGGTCTGAGTCTGGATTTTAAGGCGCTGAGGGAGGTGGCTCTCTGATATCCAGAATTCCAGAGCTTTGAGATGTAGAAGGAGAAAACACTGTAGCAAAAGCTACAAAAAAAGCTTTTTAGGAAGAAAGAAAATATCCCATTTAAGCCTAAAGGAAATACCTAGATCCCAGTATGCTAACTTCACATATGAACGAGGCTTTTGCAACCCCTCTTCCTTTAAAAGGTTCTTTATGAGCTCCATGCGATGCTCTTTGGTAGGAAATGGACCTTGAGGAATATGTCAATTTAAAGTGACAAACAGGGTGCTGATTATAAAGCCTTTTGGGATTTTATGGCAAAGAACACTTGAGCATTTAAAGGGAAAAAAAATCTTTCTCACGCACGAAGTCGTGATGCTCCATCGGTCCGGGACTGTGCTGTGCTTTCTTCTGGGGAGGGGGGGCTGTTCGACGATGTCCTATGAGTGTGTGTGTGTGTGTGTGTGTGTGTGTGTGAGTGTGAGTGTGAGGAGGAGACTGCAGGGCTGAGGTCTCAGTCCCAACGCATCTTGTGACTTCCATTATGTTCATTATGTGCGAAGGAGCCCAAATGCTTGCACAGTTATTCATAGGCACTCCCTCCAGCAGAGCAAAATAAGGCCAGCGCCATCATACAGGAGTGGGCAGAATCGGCTCAAGCACAAGTCTCAGCTCGCTGCAGTCCGCAGTTAATAAAGTGTGGCAGCCTGTCAACAGCCACTCGAATCATACAACAGATCATTTCCATTCCTTACGAACACGTTGCCTTCTCCTGCGTTCTCTGGGACTGCTTTCGAAGCAGCCTTGAGCAGCTGTGCACACTGCATGTGTGGCTGACTTGAGTTTGCAGAGGAAACACGCCGACTGCTAATAACAGCTACCAGTTTAAACAGCGTCATAAAAATGTAAATATTGGATTCATGGCTAAATACGCATTTGTTTGCTGACAGATTTCTTGCCAATACAGCAGAAACTGAACTTTCTTGTGAGAAACTGCCAGCACTGACAGTTAACTGCATTTACACTGTACAGAGCTGGCAGGGGCTTCTCGATCTTACTGGAGTATTTCACACCTGAGTGAGGAGTTCTCTGGACTACGGTGAGCACCCATCGAAATTTATCCCAGTCTATTTCCAAGATCAAGTTTCTAACTGTAATTCCATATTGCTGCAAGTTGCTGGAGCAACACACACTTATCCACTGAACACAGGCTGAACAAGTCACTCTCAGACCCTTTGTTCGAAAGACAACACCTGGGTTTCTCTAATACATTCTCCTCTGGCATTGCCCTGAAGGACAACAATGAAAACCTGCCCATTGCCTGGAGGATACTCTACTGAATTTCCTCTATTGGACATTTTAAGTAAATGTCATGAACAGTATTGTAGATAACAATAATGGAAAATACACAAAATATATACTTCATGCAAACAAGCTAAATACAATTCTTTGTCTGACTTAATTATTTTAAACAACAATAAACTAGGAATGAAGACTTTTACATTTTTTTTACAATCTGGGCTACATGTAATGCAAAGTGAAGCTTCAAGACTACCAACAGGAAAATAATATCAGCTCGGAATTCAGCACCAGCCTTCGTTGACTGATGTTCCCTGCTAGAGGTGCACATGCTCTTGAATCCCACCTGGCGATGCAACAGATCAGCATACAATGTCAAGAGCAGACCAGCAGGTGGCGCTCTTCTGTCCGGAACAGAATTCCCAAACCAACGACCTGGAAAACATTGTGGTAGGTAGTGTCCTTGAGATGAAACAATAAACAAGGTTCTGACTGCTTGGTCGTTAAAGATCCTTGAGCGGCTGTCATATAGGAGTAGTAGTTTTAAACCCAGTGACTGGGATAAACTTCTACCCCACCCCATGCATCCATTGTCTATCAGCTCCATCCAGTTCAGGGTCTCAGGGGAGCCCAGTACAGCAAACAAAGGGTGCAAGGCAGGGTACAGCCTGGGCAGGACGCCAGTCCATCACAGGGCACACATACACACACCCTGGACAGGACACCAGTCCATCACAGGGCACACACACACACCCTGGACAGGACATCTGTCCATCTCAGGGCACACACACACACCCTGGACAGAACATCTGTCCATCTCAGGGCACACACACACATACACCCTGGACAGGACACCAGTCCATCACAGGGCACACCCAGATAAACAAGCACACACTCACAAAAGGGCCAGTTTCCCCAGAAGCCAATTAACCTTCCAGTAGGTCTTTGGACTGTTTGGGAGAAACCAGAGCACCTGGAGGAAACCCACACAAAAAGGGGGAGAACATGCAAACTCCACACAGACAGCACCCCAGGTCTGAACTTGAACCCAGAGCCCCAGCCCTGTGAGGCAGCAATGCTTAGCACTGTGTTACTGCGTCTACCTTCCTAAACAAATTCCCCTCTTAATTCCACTGCTGAAGTATGATTAAGTAACCCATCCCTTCTCAGCCGAATGTGCTGTATGTGCAGCAGATGAAAATTATGCCGTACATCAGCCAAGGGGGCTGAAATGAGTCCCCTCTTAAAGTGCTTTGGGATGAAAAACCAAATACAGTTACAGTATTATTCGTAATAATAATAATAATAATAAACTAGTATAAATCTGTTGGAGCTGTGAGGTTCAGGTGTGGGGGGGGGGGGGGGGGGTATGATCGACTCCTTTCCTACAGTATGTTTTTAAATCTGTCTCTGAATTCCTATTAGTCATGGACGAAAATCATCTTACATAACTGCCCAGCGAGACAGAAACCGTCTGAAAATTAATATCCCGCTATTATCAATTGAGCTGACCGATTATCCCATGCGAATGACAATCGGTGAATTTTAACGGTGCAAAATCACAAAACAAAATGCGTCTCGGAAGACACGATCAAAGAGACCACTCACCCTAACCATGGAATATTTTCTTCCGACGTTTTAGAGTTTTTTTTACAAAGCTCAGCCACTGCAGGGAGGTGTCCTAAACGTGTTTGTTACCTATTGCTCACCACCCCACACACACAGTTCCCAGTGCTGCGTTTTTTAAAGAGACGATACGGAATAGTTGCATAAAAGCAGTGACTCACAAGAGGCGAAATCCCTGTATTGCTTTTGTCATCGTTACGACACTGCTCAAGAATTCAATCTTGGGTAACACCGTCGACGGGTTGCAATAAAGACATGATCACCTAATGAAAAATACAACGACAAATTATATATAATATAAAGTTTTTGCTTGATTTTAATTAACGAGTCTCGAGTCCCTATACAGTCCCGGGTTATGTCGTTGATTCCCTGCGGTTTTGGATAAATGGGGGTGGGGGGGACGACTTGCTTGACGCTTAATATATATATTTTTTTTTTCTGAAGGAAATCGTAACGTTTCAGCTTAGAAATAACCGAGCAAATATGTTTTCCAAAAGACGAAAAACAATTTAATTATTACCGAGAACGTTCGCTTTCCCGATATCTCGGCCACCTGCTCAGATACCCGAAATTCTCCTAAACGCATTTCTGTCGCTGTGATAAATGAAGCGTCATTAGCCCTTTCTTTCCTCATTGCCCGCTTCCTAGACCTAAAAGAGGGCAGTTCTCCCCCTTTTTTTTTTGCTGTTTTATATTCCCGGCTTTAGGGAGTGACTTGTTGTTTTTTTTTAGTTCGTCCCAAAATGAAGATACAATTTTTACAACTTGTAACAGGGACAACAGTGTTGCGGGCTGGCTGACACGGTTACACAACCCTCCTGGTTATATAAGCGTGCCGGAAGAGGGGCCAATGAGCCCGCTTCCAGACAGTCACATGTCCTTTGTATTCTTGCACAGTCCGAGCGCCTGGTGCGGTTCTGCAGGATCTCCGAGACCAGCGAGCGGAACTCGCACAGCGCAGCAAACACGAGGAAACAAAAACAAAAAAACAGGAGACGCGTACTTCAGAAGCAGCAGTCGGAATTACAGCTTGTAGGTCAAGGCTGTCATCCGGAGAGCTCAACAGACGGGCGGTCACCGCTTTTCCAGAGGCTCCGGGGCACGGTGTTGAACTGGGTTACTGGCGAACAGGCTCGGGACTCCTGGTCTGATAAAACAGGTGGCGTGCGATTGACCTCGTCTCTCTGGCCTCAGCGTGGCATCAGGAGCCGTAAGAAGAGGGATTTTCTTTTGTTCGTGGTTGGTTGGGGGGGGAGGACATCTCGCCTTGGAAAGTCAGCCGTGCTGAAAGAGTTTTGTTACACAGAGGAACTTCCCGGGGACCGGAGACACTGCAAGTTGCGGGGGGAGGAAGGAAACGAAATAGCTATAGCGAAAGAGAGAGCTAAAACTGTTCCGTTCTCGCCGTCTTCCTCTATTTGTGTGTGTGTGTGGTATTTTCCCGTACTTTGGAAGATATGAAAAGCTGCGCAGCAGCCGCTGAAGCCCCCCGGCCCCTGAGCCCGGTGTGAGGATGGTGAGGCGGCCGTCCGGGATCTCCGCAGATCGGCTGGGTCAGACGCTGCCGTCCCCGCCAGGCGCCCGGGCCGCCTGCCCCCCCAGCACGGGCGCGTTTTAATGTCGCTGTCGCCGGGCCGCACGACCGCCCGATGGCTACTCGAGGCTCATCCGCTGATGCACGGACTTGAAGGGAGGGGAAGGCGCCTTGTTATATAAGGGTCACGAAGAGTAGACGTAAGAGTACTCTGGGACGAGGCCTACTTGAGTTCCCCGGTGGGTATTGTCCTGTGAAGAGACCAACAGCAGCAGCAACAACAACAACAATAATTTAAAAAATGAATTGCACTTGGAACATGCAACTGTTGTATCACTTTTGTGCTGCGGTTCCTAGGCTGCTGTAGTACTGCTGCCGAACTTGCAGTTTCATGTCTGTTTCAGACTAGTCTTGTGCGTTTGCAACAAAGGACATGGAGACGGGTAGCCGCCACTGCTCGGGACAACTCATCCATGATCTGTCCAACCCTGCCGCCGCCGGCTTGTGTCCGGAGATGCTGGAGGTCGCCGAGGAGGCCTGGCGAGCCGGAGATTTCAACCTGGCGGCCGAAATCTACGCCTCGCAGCTGGCCGGCCTCCCGCAGCCCGACCGGGGCTTGTGCCTGCGGAAGGGAGATGCCCTGGGGCGGGCCGGGCGCATCTCCGAAGCCCTGGACTCGTACTGCACGGCGGCTCGCCTCGGCCGGCTGCGGCCGGAGGAGCTGCGGCTGCTGGTGGAGAGCATCGCCCAGACCCTCCGGGACAAGGAGCTGTCCGGCTTGGAGCGGAGGAAGAGCGAGGCGGCTGACCGACCCGGCGCGAAACCGGGCGGGGACGGGAGCCCGCAGGGCGGCGGCGGCGGCGGGGACCCGGCCGAGGAAGAGGAGCCGCCGGACTTGTTCTCCTGTCGGCTGTGCAAGTGCTTGCTGTCCGAGCCCACCACGCTGCAGTGCGGACACACTTTCTGCAAGCCGTGCCTGGAGGACGGCGCGGTCACCGAGTGCCTGGTCTGTACGTACAAACTGAATAAAAGGCACGGGCAGCTCTTCCCCATCGGCTTCAAGGTGAACGTCATCCTCGGCGGCTTGCTGGACAAGTGGTTCGCCGCCGAGAGCAGAGCCCGGAGGCTGTGGCTGGAGGGAGAAAGCATGTGGAAGACAAGGGACCTGGAGAGAGCGTTGGAGAAGTACGACAGAGCCGCGGAGCTGGGTAGGTGCTTTCTCTAACGCGCTTTGTTAGGAATAAAATGTGCGTATGTGACCACTTGGTTCCGGATGCACGGAAAAAGGGTTATTATGTCTGTGACCTACTTTCTTCCGACGATATACATGTCGACGCTGGAAGGCGCTGTGTTACCCCCCCAAAATCAAACGACGTCGGTCTAAATGGAAACCTTTTTATAACCTTCGCCCCGGGGAGGGGAAAAAAGTTCCGATTTGCGTCTTTGCATTGAGCGGTATGCGGTTAGATCGTGGTGCCAGTCGAGCGCCTTGATGAGGACGCTCTCGGCACCAGTTGCTTACTGCTAACAGCGAGTGCTGTGGCTTTTTAAGAATGACTAGGACAGCTTGTGGTAGGTGGACTACAGAAGACTATATCGGGCAGCCTTCTCCGATCGCATCAAATGAATTAGCCTGTGGCCTACATGGGCATGATATCGTAAATCTAAAACTGGTATTTAACTTCAGCCATCGTAAAAGTTGAACGGCACGCCTTGTAAACCGAGTTACAGTTTTGTGTAATAAACATAAGAATGAAAGAAAACTTCAGCAGATGATAGGATCGCACAAATGACGTTGTCTGGAAATGTCTTCATCGTGTGTTTTGGCTGCGAGATGTATTTAAAATAAACCTGCACGGATAATGTGTTTTGTAAAAAAACAACTGAAGCTCTACATCCCGGCTGCTGGTGATTATACTCGTTAACACTTCCCCATATTGTGCTGTAGACCCCTGTAACCGTACAGCAGCTTCTGTAAAAACGATTGCAGTCAGGTTGTATTGAAGCGATGACTGTAAGTCTTAGTTAAACCAGGGACTGATACTGCTGTACTAAGGTAGTGACGTGTCCATCTCTGAGCTTCTGAGGAGTTGGTGGAACTTGACATTCAGGGAGCTTGATGCCCTCTGTACATTCTTAGAAACAAGCTATGATCATTGTAAAACTACATGAACAGAAATGTCAGAACATAATGGTAAACAAAGGACAGGAAGAGAACCTACACTTCTGCTCGGTACAGCTATAGCACTCAGAGGGATCTGCTCAGCTGTACACAAACAGAACAGCATGTAAAGGAGATGGCTCATGTTTGCGCCGGGGTTAAAGTACGGAGCATGATCGTCAGTTTTGACAGAACTGAGCTGTTTCATCCAAGATGAAATCCAGCTCATTTTGTCTGTTAGTGGTTAATTGATCCAAACGTGTCATCCAGCCGTTTCCGGGAAGAAGCCTGGGTACAGGCTTCAGCTGAACTGGGGGATTGGTTTCGGCAGTGTGGGCTGTATATTGGTTTGTAAGTTTGATTTCCTCACAGCCTTTATTTGTGTGACGTCATCGGACTGCTTCAGACAGCTGATGGGGGCAAGCAGCACATGGGTCCATCTGCCCAGTAAAAACACACAGCCGAGTGCAGAATAGATATTACACGCGGTGCACGCATGCCCCAGTGCAGGAAGGCACAGCACTTGTACAGAAGTAAGACTTTCTTAAAGGGGGTGAGGGGGAGAGAGGGTTAGAAAGCCAGGGTCTCGAATCTGCTGACTATGCTTCAGTCTGAACATGGAGAAGACGAGTGTAGTTCGCTGAGAGGGGAACCGCTCCTTCACAGTTCTGCAGTCATTGGGAGCTCTAGCCAGTTCATGCAAAGACCAGCGTGTCAGCCCAGCCATGATCAGAAAGCAGATTAATCCCAGTAAAGGTCATGGCTTCCCAAAAACCTGCCCTGGCCGCCTACACCCCAGACGGGACCCCAGGTAACCTAGCCAGCATGTTGTTCTGGGAGCAGAGCGGTGCCCCCAGAGAGCATGCGAACTCCACACGGAAGTCACCCCATTTCAGAACTGAGCCCAGGACCTGGTAGCTGTTAGTCAGCAACACTGCAACACTCCAGTTGTAGTGGAAAGCTGTCCGCTGTGTTGCCATTTGCTTACACTGAAGTCAGCCACAGAGCTGGGCTTGGTGACTTTGTGGGAGTGGATACATATTTTAAGGAATTTAGACAGCCTTCTCAACTTTAAACCCCTGTCCCCTCAAGCTTGGCTAAAATAACCACTGGCAGGGTCTGAACGACACAAAACTGAACGAGGCTGGTCTAAATACGAAGTGTGGCTCTTGGGCTCACACGTAGTTTTCTTCATCTGCTGTTGAAATGTTACTGTAGTATAACCATGAGATATTGCAACCTTTTGAAAGAGGGAAGTTGCCTTAATTTTTTTTACAAAAAGCTTTTCTCACTTATAAAAAAAAAAGTTAGTTTCGTCCAGATTTCATCCGGTCTCTGGCAGAGAAGATGTTATTTGAAGGCAGTCACATGTCTGCTGCTTCTGTAATCCCTTTCGGATGTAGGTCAGAGCTAGTAATGCTGTTATGAAATGAGGTTTTAAGATGTTTGCGAATAATTTGGTTGAAGTTAAAAATAAAAAGCTTGTGACTTGTGAAACAGTGAGTGTTGTAGAATCCATAGAGAAAGCTTGAGTGTGATCACAGGTCCGGCCATTTCGGCACGGTATCTGTTCAGATCGAGCTCTTTTGCAGTTAGAAGTGGTGGGCTCTGCCCTGATTACAGAAAGGTAGGCAAAGGAGAATAATTGTGGTCTTGATTAATCGGATGTCTATAGGCCAAAAATGTTAAAAGGAAAATAATTGAACATTAGCAGCCTTGCATGTTGCTGCACACATCCTACAGGTTGCTCATTTCAGATAATAACAGCATTTAATATTCAGCATCATTTCTTTCAGTTGGGTGTAGGCTTTAAATACATCATGAACCAGGCATGTTTGCTGAAGCACCTTTTTCTCTACGGCGTTACGCAGTGACAGAAGTGCTATAATGTGTCAGTATAGACCAGAGGCATGTATTTTATTTATCAGGAGAACGGCTGGTACAAGATTTAGTTTACAAGGTCAAAATGAGAAACGTGGATGAGCGTGGTGGGGGAAGGGTGTGGGAGATCTGAGGGTTGAGAGGTCAGCCTTGAATTGGGCATTGCTAATTGCCTTTCTTCTCTGTATGTCTATGACGAGCACCAGTGCAGTACCTAAAAAAAAGGACTTTATATGGTAGGACAGCATTATTATGTTTAACCGTTTTGTTAATTTCTGCCTTAAGGATATGTTTGTTGTGGTGTGGAATTCATAATTGTTCACGAATCCCCTTATACACATAGATGTAGAATTAGTAGTGCTAATAAATGGCTAGTGTGCGGGGGCTGTCTCTCATATAAAGTATATCTGTTCACTTTCTGTCCAAGTATTTTGTCGAGAGCTATACTGAGGATGAAAAGAAACGCAGCCCTTAAAACTGAAATAAATCCACAAAGCAAATCGCAAAAAAAGACATTGCCAGCCTGTGTTCTTGTACTCGCCTTTCGATGTCGCTGAATAGCCAGGGCAGGTACAGTAAATTCATGTACAGCGATGATGTTGACGAGCAGGGAGCCTCCTGTGAAAATCGCAAGCAGCTGTGTGTGTGGCTGTTGCTGGACGGGATACAGACTGTATCTGCAGCACACATGGGATGCATCAGGACACGTATGTTGTGTTGCGGGATTCAACCCCTTTCCTCTCCTAGAGGCTGGACAAGCATATGCCTGTCGGCCGTGTCCCATCTCCGCTCGTCCCACCGCTGTTCGGTCTGGGCTCGCGTCTGCAGAGCTGGGTCCTCCCAGGCTGAACTACCTCATCCCCAGCTCTCGGAGAGCTGTCTCTGCACCAGCCACGGGGCGTGCGCTGCTCTGCCCGTCGGGATGGACCGGTGGAAGTGTGGTCCCAGGGCCCTGGTCAGCGTAGCGCTGTGCAGTCTGGTTAACCGGAGCGGGTTTCTGCAGGGACTCGCTGCTTCTGCCCTGAACATCAGACTGGACCCTCCCTAGCAGGCGTTCAGTTGTCCGCAGGCAGTCGTGTATTCTTGCGCACCTCTGCGGGACCCTGGCTGAAGTCCGTCAGCGAGGTTGACTTCACTGCTGGAGATGCTTAACCGAGCTGTCGGCTCAACATACTGAGGGCACGAAGGCGTTGCTTTCTTGATAAGCGATGCATGATGATGTATAACCTTTCTAGTTTTCTTTTCTTGATTTACGCCAGGCTTGGCATTCGTCGGAGAAAATCCTCACTGGCAGTGAAGCCAGTGAAACTCTCTCGCTCGCGAGCCTGCTGCATGAGCTTTGATCTCCTCCGCTGCATCCCTGTGACCAGTCAATAACAATTACTCCAAGAACTTTAAATCAATATCCAAAATACACATTTTTTTAAAACCTACACATGAATGAGCTTTTGGTTCCTCGCATTCTTTAGTACTGGTAATGTATGTTTCCTAATTGGCGAGTTACTTTCTAAATCTTTTAAGACTTTTTTTCCCTGCTGCTTACTGACCTTGTTTTTGGTGTCTGAAAAGTGTATTCTCTTACTCACCATGTCACTACATTAACGCATGCTCTTTGAATTTCACAGCTCCTTTTGACTACATGTTGTTGGGGCAGCGAGCTGAACTCCATATGGAAATGAAAAACTATAACCAGGCCATTCAAGATGGGGACAGCACATGCAGGCTGAGACCACTCTGGCCCAAGGTAAACCACCGAGACATCTGTTACGACCATATGTGTGGTGAAAAGTACCTGGCGAAGTCGCAAAGTCAGGCATAGCTGAAACTATTGCTGCTCAGGGTGCTTTTTAGTTTTTCCTACAAGGCACTGCATAAGGGCATTTCTGTTCGTTTATTCTGTGGTGTAAAAATGCCAAAAAGTTACCATGAAATAACATATGCCTTGCAATATGAGAGGCTTCGCCCATGAACGCCGAACATCTAGTCACTCCAGATGGCTCTCTTAATGTGTAAAGAGGCTGTAATTGCCAGATATGCAGTGCGTCTGTCATTTTTCGGTCCTGCAGTTTAATAGATTCTCTGCTCAGACAGGACTGAATTCTCCGTGTGAGACCACAGCTACTGCATGCATCTTCTTTTTAGTGTATGCACGCTGCTCTGTCATACAGAAAGCATTTGACAGTGTTCCAGTACCATGCATTTGCATACATTTTAAATTATAGCTTTTTATTTTACAGCATTGATGTACGAAAAGCCATTGTTAAACCATGTGCATGAAAAAAGAACTATAGAAGTAGACTGCAGCACTGTGGTATTGGAAACTGTTAATTCAGGCAGGTTTGTGATTTTGAAAAGCACTTGAATTTATCGCTTGAAGTGCACTTAAACAGGGCTGCCTCTAAGAGCATGGAGTGGCTAATCTGATTGATATAGGTGTTCATTCTCCTGACTCATATTGAACAGTAATTCAAATGTGGGGTATGTCATTGTCGCATCCTGTTTTAAATTTATTCAAGTTGTTCTCATATTGTTTCTTATGTAAGTGCAACCCACAGCTGTCCTGCCCCTTGTGTAGTGCTTTCATATTTGTTTCTCATCTGAAGGAATGGAAATTTATCTGTGCATTAAAGTAATATTAGATTGCTTTAGTGAAATCATAGATGCATTAACGGAAGTAAACAAGTTTCTTTTCTTCGCACACATGCTCAATTAAGATTAGTCATCAGACAATGTCTTGTTGGCTGTGTCAGTAGACTAGTTTAAGAGGAAGAAAGCTGGTGGTTTTTGACCTCAAGGAAACTTAACATTTATGAAAGGTCACCTCGGGGTCACCAGGGGGTGGTAGCTTAGCAACTGACGACCAGACTTAAAATTGGATATAGATTTGTGCCACATAAGGGATTTAACTTTTTCAGTTTAAGTTACATGATGCCATCTGCCCATAACAAAATGCATCGGAAACTGCCTGCCTTTTTAGAGAAGCCTTATCTTTTCACCTGCGTTTCAAGATGCGAAAAGGCTCCTTTAGATTTCAAAACAAACTCTTGAGTCTCTCCACTCTGAGTTCTAGTCTGGTCCTTTTGTCTCCTCAAAAGGAACCTTTTCCTTTACCCAAGCCTTCACATCTGTCGCAACGTCATCCTTCGGATAAGTGTGAGCATCCTGATCCCTTCCAGTTGTGAGCCGGAAGATGATGTTACTTGAAGTATTATAACCTCTGTACCCTGTGCCACCCTGTGTCTTCTGTCGTGCCCTTGTACAGGCCCACTTCCTGAAGGCAGCAGCTCTGGCCAAGGCTGGGAGGACAGAGGAGGCCTTGCAGGAGTATTTCTTCTGTGTCGCACTGAGACCCGACTGGAGTTCAGCCAAACTAGAAGCGCAAAAGGTAGAGGGGGCCGATCCATATATTCTGTGTAAAGTCACATTTGCGTTCCTACCGCCTGTTCTGGTGACGGTTTGCAGGCAGTACCGAAGACATCTCTGAAATGCTGGGGGATCAAGTGTGCCAAGTGACTTGGTGATATGTTAACTTTTTTTTGATAAACGTCTGCAAAAATGTTTTTTTTCCCCATTCCTCTCCTCCGCAGATCCTGAGCGAGTTGTTTTCCTCGGTCTTCGAGAACAGCAGCCTGCCCGCGCCGCTGTCCGCCTGCCCCAAGCCCTCTGTCCTCGGCTCCCTGGGCGCCTCTCCGGCAGGGGACGGCCAGCGGCCGGGCTCCTCCCAGGTACGCCTCCTGCTCCGGCCCCTGCTCGCATCCCGCTCAGGGATCGATTGCGGAGAGGCTGAGATGTGAAAAGAAAAATTCTCTTTTGCAGGACCCGGTGTTGAAAGTAGCCAGGAATCCGCCTGGAGAGAGCAGAGCGCCCTCCGGTGTCGGTCCTGTGAAGTTACCTCAGTCTTTGTCGAAACTTGAATTCCCCTGTGAGGACAGAAAGACCCTGACGCCTGTGCTTTCAAGTCTTCCTGGTCCCGTCCTCAAGAGAAAAAGCCCCAGTGACTTGGCCAGCTATGGTCCTCCCAGCAAACTGCTTAAACAAGGTTAATATCCGTGTACGACAGCTCGGGGGGATTACTTTGCTTTGAGCTTTTTACTACTTTATTTGTGTTCTCGGTTGTTTTTGAGTTTTATCCGGCTGGGTGTTTACCGTCCGAGAGGGGAACTTGTGAGTTTACTTTTGAGTTTTTTTTTTAATTAACTCGACAAAATAAGAGGAAGAAAGTTCTCCACTGATCGGGATCGTTACAAAAGGGGCACCCTTCAGACATAACAAGCTGACATAAAAGAACTTGTGCACAACTCTTAGAGGAGCATATGGTGAATTAAGAGATCGGTTTGCATGGAATGTACTGTCGATAATTCACTTTCATCAGCTGGTTACTTGACTTTGTTATATAAAGATTAATACATTTTGGTTCCATTGTTGGTTTGCGTAGGTGGGGACTGTTTACCTCAGAAACCCACAGCTCCTAATGGATGGAGGGAAGTTCCTACTCAGCTTGTTGACAGCTCAGACATGGAATGCTCTCTCTGCATGAGGTACTAACCCCTTTATACCGGCGCTAGAAAGACTGACCTTGGAAAGATACACGCAGAACAGCCCGGTTGTGTGTTTCTGATCTCCATCAATAAGTTGATATTCCATGTGTGGCCTACATTCTGATGACTTACATGCATTTAATTAGAATTTACACTCGTACTGTAAATTAAAATGCATGAGAAGTACCTTCTTAGATTTAAATATACACATTGATTCCCAACCATCCCGTCTGGTGACTGAATTTTTAGGACTTCTGTGCCTGTTCCCAGCTGATAGGTGCTCCCAGTCGCAGCAGGGTTTGAGTTCGTTGGTTTTGTTGTTGTTGTTTTAAAATTGAGTGGATTTAAGAAGTGCGTTCGTGTCCTGGGTGCGAACTGAGAACAGACTGGACACGACTAAACTGTAAAGTGTTGTAGCCAACAACCTTGGCTTCTTTCAGGAAACAGCTGGGTGAGATCCTCAGGTTAATTAACTACTAAAAGATAACATAAGCAAGATGAGTTGAATGGCTCATTCGCCTTGGATGACATGGTCAATTCTGTCATAACACTGACTGCCATTTTCAGGGCTTCAGGCCCTATGCAAACATGACCCATCTCGTACACATCTGTACTGAGCATAAGTGGAGGCTCTCTGGGGTAACTGTGCATTTCCGGGCTTAATAAATGATTAAATATTGGTTACTTTGGCCTCTTAAAGATCTATAACCCAAGCCTTTTTTTACTTTACTAATAGCTTGTTGCTACAGCCAAACTTCTCATCAGATTTTCAGAAGCACGAAATCCAGACATCATCCTCTGTAGTAAACGATGCATAGATGTTAATTTCCTTGATACACACCTGCTTGGCTCTGCTGTATGGATGCATTTTTGAAAGATGGCAGCCAAATCTGTGATGGGTTCACCAGGGTGGGATCTAAACCTGAGATCCAGACACGGACTGAAGTGCTTGGACCTCATTTTATTCCGTTTTGCATTGAGTTTAAGATTTTGACCTTTAACTTTGAAGGCAGCAGAAGGAATCTTGTATCTTTAGTTTTCAATCACTGACTGCTTGTAAGGCCCCAAAACCAAATTAGGTTGAGCACGTCTTGCATATTTTTTCCTCCTGTTGAGTTCAGCCTATTTTTAAGTCCTGCCTCAAACAATTGCTTGTTTAGACTGATTATTTTTACACCTGAAGGTTGAAGCAATTTGTAATTGTACATTACTTTATAAATAATCAAGTGCTGTCCTTGATTAAAAAAATAAAGTTTTATAAGAAGGACTTTATAAAATGTATTCTGATGACAACCAATGTTTTTGGAAAACTTTTGTTTTACTAGATAATTTTCTATTTGCCACTAAACAGCCAGCATGCTACTAACACTTGCAAACACTATGTGAATTTATACATTGAAATTAAATCTTTGAAGTAGTTCCAGTAGCCGTACAGAGGTTTACAGATGTACAAAACTATTTCACGGATCCTTGTGGTTCATTCTTGCCCATCTCTGTGTACGCCTGAGTTGCATGGCTTTTTTCCTGTGTCTTTTTTACTTGCAGGCTGTTTTATGAACCAGTCACCACTCCCTGCGGGCACACCTTCTGCCTCAGATGTATGGAGCGCTGCCTTGACCACAATCCCAACTGCCCTCTGTGCAAAGAGAATCTTTCGGAGGTACAGCACCTGTCTTAACGTATTTCAGCTGTGTCACTGAGGGTACCTCAGTGCACACAGCCTCCCCTTCTAGGGCTCCTGCAAGTGTGTTGTCAGAACCACATCTTCCTCTTTTCCGTCCGCTTTCGCTGAGCTCGTCGGAAGTAATCGCAGTCCACAAGTAGCTCTTGGAACGTGGATGTGGTGAAGATGAAAAAAATGTTTTCTTGCGTTTGCTGGTTAATTTCAAAACCTTTACGTAGGGGAAAAGGCTGCATTTTAGACAATAAGGTTGTGTTTTATAATTATTAAAACTGACCAACAAAAGCTCATGTAGTTGAAATGTATAATATTATAGAACTATGCAAAAAGTGACATTTTAAAGAAAATAGAAATATCTAAAAATAAATTAGCTATGTTATAACTAAAAGGACTGACCGTGCATTAATAAAGTAATAAGGTTACTCTTAATTCTCAAGAAAACAGTTTTCTAAACTTAAATTTGTCCAGTTCCTGAAAAGCTTGTTTCATATACATAAAAGTATAATTTCTTCCTTTAAAAAGCCAATAGATAATAAATAACCATTGTTTTCTAATTTTCCAAAGCAACCCAGTGAATGTTACATAGATGATAAAGATTTAATGTTTAATAAATGTTACAATTTTAAAGGACTTAAGTATTGATGAGCAGAGACATGACTTGACCAACCAGTCTTTTCTTCTGTGTATGTGGAATAAATAAGAAAGCAAAGTAACTGTTATGAGATAGTATAAATAAAAAAAAATAACTTCCAGTTGTAAAATGTCACATTTAGGTTTTTTTTAATCAACTCTCTGTATTGGAGTGTAGGTCTTTCCTTGCTCACTCAGAGATGTTCAACCTTTGGATGAAGTTATTTCTTGTAAGAAGGGAAATTACAGCCATGCTGGGCAGCCTTCTTTAAAACCATTCTGCAAAAAAAAACACTAACAGAGGGGGGAGATGAGTACACCCCATGTTGACTGGCCTGTGAGCCTGGCAGTCAGGGGGAGTTTCCCCCAGCAGAGCGCTCCAGGCTCCAGAGTTTCTTCTGCTCTCGTACACCCTTGGCAAGCCCATTCGTTCTGAAGCAGCAGCCAGTCCCCACCAAGAACCACTTCATACTTCTGAAGCAGTTTGTCCCAGTACTGTATAAACAACCCTCGCCAAGCCAGAGGGGCGAGCATCTGAGCTGAGCAAGAGTCTCGGAACTCGGCCAGACATTCCTGGGACACAGTACGAGTGAAGCTTGTGTCCTCTAAGTTTACGTCTTGTAAGTCTGAGGGCATTTAATTTTATTTACCAAGATGGATCTGTATTTTTCTCTACGATTTTGGTGCACTGTCCCCGTTTCCGTTTTCTTGTGTGTTGGCGAGTGATCCGTGCAACGCGTCGGGAGTCCAGTCCGTTCAGTTAACGAATGATCACGTTTTCAGCTCGTCGGTAGCAATTCTGTTCCCCGTTCCTTTTGTGAACCTCATAAAACAGCGTTTAGCTTTTCAGACTGCTGAGTTGCTTGGAGTTTTGGAAGCTTAACGTTACTGCAGAGTCGTGACTCGAAGGTCCTTGTCTCTTCCTGTCAGTCCTCTCGGACACGTTTTTCTGGGTGGAAACTTTGGAATCGCCCTGGGAGTTTCGGTACCCTCAAGACGGGCATCCGTTATCTTCTTGCTCATTAAGAGGTCTCTCCAGTATCACTGGAGGAGTGGGCTTGTGTACCTCGCACGGGCCGAAGACCTCCGGCTGCTCACGCCCGTCGGCTCTTGAGCCCTGAGTCTGGGGTCTGAGGCGCTCATACCTGTCAAAGGAGGTCTAAGACTTGGGGGTTCTGACTTGTGCTCATCGTTCATCTTTTATTTCGGGGGGGGGGGGGAGGATGTTTCGCCCCTGACGGTTCGGATCTCCTTCTCGCTGCAGTATCTGGCCGCCAGAGCGTACAACAAGACCTGCCTGATGGAAGAGGTCCTGGTCCGCTTCCTGTCGGAGGAGCTGGCGGAGAGGAAGAAGGTCCACGAGGAGGAGCTGAGGGAGCTGTCCAAGTAAGCCGAGCCCTTCTCGCCTGCAGGGGTCCCCAGTGGGCTTGATCAGCGGCACGTCCTTTGCTTTAATTTACATGGCTGTAGGTTTTCCTAGGCCATCTCGTATCTCGTTCCTGTCGGTCCATCGCTCTTTAAAGCCGTGGCCACGCTGCCTGTGAAAGGGGTTGTGTCTTGATTTATGTTACACGTCTACAGCAGACTGTACTGTATGCGCGTCTGCTTTCCCCCCCCCCCCCCCCCCCCCCCCCCCCCAAGTCTCAGTGGAGTTCCTCAGCGAGGAGGTTTTCAGGTTAGCTGAGGGAAGGAAAAAATTGGCACACAAAAAAACTGCGTCTCTATTTCAGGCAGAGGTTCTTAGGTTTATTTGTCTTTTGTCCTCAAGTTTTCCATAGTGTAGTATTTTCTGATTTAAGAATATTGTAGTTTTAATGGAATGACACAGTGGTCAGCATCGTTACCTCGTAGAGCTGGGGCCTGGGGTGCTGTGTGTGTGGAGTTTGTCTGTTCTCCCTGTGTTCACATGGGTTTCACCAGCTTGCCTCTGGACTGTGGGATGGGTTAACTGGCTTCTGGGAGGTTTGGCCCTGCTGTGCGAGTGTGTGCGTGTGTATTTGCGTCCGTGTGTCCCCCTGTAAAGGGCTGGCATCTCTGTCCAGGACGTGTCCTGTCTTGTGTCCGTTACCTGCTGGGATAGGCTCTGGCTCCGCCGCGATCTGGAAGAAATGGTTAGAAAATGGATGGATGTCATTCATATATGCGAAATATTTTTAGAAGCCAGCCAGACCCAAGGCTGCTTTTGGCGGTGCAAGGGAAGTTCATGTGCACGCAGTCTGGGAAAGTCAGTCAATCTTGTACACCTGCTGCCCTCGAGGGAGGCTGTAACATGGGCTTTCCTTGCAGCTTGAATAAGGAAGTGCCCATCTTCGTGTGTACCATGGCATTTCCCACGATCCCCTGCCCGCTGCACGTCTTCGAGCCGCGGTATCGGCTCATGATCCGCAGGTCCATGGAGACGGGCACCAGGCAGTTCGGGATGTGCATCGCCGACGAGCTTAAAGGGTGAGTTTCCTGGCGTCCGGCATCGTCGGGCCTTTAGCAGAGTTTATCTGTAGTAACCTTCAGGACAAGAACGTCTAATGAAGAGGGAAGCTGCGCTGTGCCCGTTCCTTTCATACGAGAACTGGAACGAAGTGTAAAATTGATTTTCTCTTTTTTTTTTTGTGGAATTGAAAGTATTGCTGGCAAAGGTGTTTAGTTGTGCTATTTATTTGTGTGTCCATATAGCGTATAAATGTTTAATGGAGCCGCTTTGTGAAAGGTCTGAAACACATTGATTTTGTCTTCTGGGTTTTTTTTTTAGGTTTGCGGACTACGGCTGTATGCTGGAGGTCAGAGACGTCAAGTTCTTTCCGGATGGCCGATCAGTAGTGGACACCATTGGTGTGTCCCGTTTTAAAGTTTTAAGCCACGGCCAGAGAGATGGCTATAATACTGCTAAAATAGAATACCTAGAGGACAAGAAGGTACCTCCTGTGCTTTTGTTGATACAAATTATAAACCTGTTCCAACCTCATATTTGCAAAATATTGTAAAAACCTCATTCTTCCATCTCAGAAGCTTTGCCAGTCTGTGTTCTCTGTTGTCTCCGACTATACTGTAGCTTAAGAGCTGCTCAACTCCTTTGTCTTCTCTAGAGTTCATGACTGTAATGTCCTGGTCGCTGGTGTGTCTAAATCCACACTGGACAAGCTTACCTAGGTCCAGAGTTCGGCAGCCAGCCAGTCCTTTGCACTGGCTTCCTGTCAGGTTTTGTGTTGACTTCCAACTCCTCATGCTCACCTATAAGGCTCTGCATAGCTTTTTACCTCAGTGCCTGTCTGAGTTACTATCGTCCTACTCCCCACCTCACAGCCTTCATTCGTCTGACTCAGGTCTCCTGGTTGTCCCCCCAGGCTCAACTATATACTAAGGGTGACGGGGCCTTCTCCTGCTCTGTCCCAGAGCTCTGGGATTCTATCCCCAAGGGTATCGGAGAGTCGCCTTCTCTCGACACCCTTAGATCCTGATTCAGCAGGGCTTTTGTTTAATGAATGTCTGTCTGCCCCTTTGCTTCTTCTGCCACCTCAAAACTGTTTTTTATTGTGCTGTTACTGTTATCTCCCATCGTTGTTTTTTCTTTACTGCAAAGTGCTTCGAGAATGTACTTTTAAAGCTTATGAATGGCACTAGAGGATATCGCATGGTGCCGACTGACTTTGCTCTTTTGCCCTCAGGCGGAGGGAGAGGAGTATGTTGAACTGGTGCGTGTCCATGACTCTGTGTACGATCAGGCCGTGGCCTGGTTTACATCTCTCCGAGACAACATGAAGAACCAGATTCTCAGCCACTTTGGATCCATGCCTGGAAAAGAATCGGATCCTCAGGTAAAAGGGAATTTGTGCCGTGGGGGATGTTAGTTCATCATCAGATCTGTCAAAATATTGGTTGTAAGAGTTTCACTTAAGCTGGGATTATTGCGTACCTAACGTGAAGCAAGAATAGTAAAACTCTCCAGTCCGTTGCTGATCAAGATATTTGCATTTACTAGTATCTCTGTAGGTTAAATTGGAAGAATTTTCACATTGATGTGGGCATGATCCTTGTAGGTTTTCCAGTTCGATAGGAATCGGTATCTTTACTAAATCATTACAAAAGAGCCATTAAGTGTCCCTATATCCATGCATTCCATGATTTAGTGCATAAGGTCAAGCTCCTTCTCACATTTCATAACATGCCATGTTAATCCGGATTAGTGCTAAAAAGTCTTGAAATGTCATTAACATGTATGGTACTGCTGCTTTTGGTCATAATATGGAATATAGTGCTTTTATTATAATCAATTTAAGGATTTTCATTTGCACCCATTTATATAACTGGACCTTTTACTGAAAGTGAAGAATCCAGCTCATGGGAATAAGCTGGAATTTGAACCCACAACCTTCCAGTTCTGAGTCCTCTAAGGCTGCTGCCTGGTGTGGCTGGGAGTAAGGGTGTCGGCTCTGTCTTGCTTTCTCCCTAGGCCAGTCCAAGCGGACCCGCCTGGTGCTGGTGGCTCCTGGCCGTCCTTCCCCTGGAGAACCGAGCTCAGCTCACAATCCTGGCCATGACGTCGCTCAAGGACCGCCTGAACGCGATCCGACGCGTGCTCATATTCGTCACCCGCAAAAGAGCTCGATGACGGCCGCAGGACCTTAGGGTTTTTATGTTTTGTCGGCGTGGAAGTTTCTTTCATTTTGAAAATCCCAAGTGAGCGCTCGCCCCCTGAAGTACAGACAAGTAAGTCTTGGCTCGTATGTGATGAATCAGTGCTGGGGATGCCCCCTCCAGTAACATCTGTTTTTTTTTGTGCCAAATGAGCATTAAGAAATTCTGAAAACCATCACAGAAACACTCTGATTTTCCCTGAAACCCCACGGCCCTTCCTGCTGCACTTGAGTGGAAGTTCGCAGAAGTCTGTAGCACAAAAGGCTCTCATCATGGCCCTTGAGCTTGGGATGCGAGCTACTGTTACTCAGTATCTTTATTTTAACGTTCGTATTTCAGACTGTGCCTGTTTACCCTGACATATATGAGCCATTCTGCTGGAATTTGTTTCACAAGAAGTGATTGCTGCATTGTCTGGGCTGGGGCGGGGGGTTCTTGGAATTGTATTCTGGCTGGCCGAAGCACAAAAAATGCCTCTGGTGACTTAACGAGGAATCGCCAGGTGTGGTTTATTCGTTTGTCTGCATTGCAAATTTATCAACAAATGTATTCATCATGTTGAATGCTGAAATGCAGGTGTCCTTTGCTTGTCGTTTGCACCTGTACTCACTCTCTGATTTACAAACACCCAGCTGCTGTATTGAAGCATTTATTTTCATACCTGTTCTTCGCAGTTATGAAGAGATTTTTGCTGCAACAAAATCCTGGCTTTCATATCTGAATGGAAAATGCTATCCTCGTAGTCATGTGGGTGGTCACTGTTCCTAGAATATTTGCATTTACCTTGATAACTACTGTACTGGGTTAGTTAACCATTATAAAGAAGCAATAGCTTTTTCACTTTGACTTTCTTGGTGCTCTGTGAGAATAAAAATAATAGTGTGATTTTCTTGACCTTCCAAGCAAATCTGAAGGTTTTCCATGTATTGTGTGTTGTGGGAGTTTTATTTTCGGCTTACAAAATTTAATTTGTGAAACGTTTTTGGGGAGAGTGCTGCATTCATAAATTCGGGGATGGGAGTACATCAAACATCCTTCATCCTGTTATGCACCTTCTAACAAATTAGGTACTACAGATGGATACATGATCAGCGGTTTACAAAAGCTGTTCGATTTGTCTCTTGACTGTGCTGTTATGCAGACTTTGAGATCATGACCTTTTCACCTTCAAAGGGTTGCTAGAAGAGGGAGATGTAATTTAAGAATGAGCTTCATTTTGTTTATATACTGGTAACTGCGCCTGGTGACCCACACACCTGCCGGTTTTCATTCCAGCCCGCCTTCATTAGAAAACCGAAGCCTTACTTGATCTCAGAAGTTGCCGCATTGAAATATTTGCGTTGTGTCTCTAGTCGCATGACGGGGATTTTATTTCACTGAGAAGATACAATGGTGAAAGCTCTAAGGAGTTCAAGAGCTGGGAACAAAAGGTTCACATTTATCTTAATGTTATCAAGTAGGTGATGGTGTAACTGAGGGCTCCGCTGGAACACGGCCCCCCAGGCGTGTGAGTCGCCAGGACTGGGGACAGCTGGGCCAACGGTAAAATGGATGAATTTGGCTCATTCGGAACTATACAGTATGAATTACGACTGAAAATATTGGATCCTGTTTTATAGGTCTGCAAAATGTTTTAATTACACAGGATATAAAGCTTTTTGAAAAAAAGTAAGTTGATGTACGATTTTTCATTAAAGAGGGGGAAAATGTTGTTCATAAAAACGCCTATTCATCAGCTTGCCAAAGAGGTTATAGTTCGGTATATTCCATCCTGCTTATTCGTTTCTTTTAAACAAAGGGCTGTGACATGTATTTCAGGTACATGAAGGAGGAATTGCACCTTGGCACTCCTGAAATGATATTTCGTGACTGTCGTAGCCATTCACAGGGCCATGGTTGGTCAGTTCGTGCTCCAATTGAAGCTTTTCCAAAAAACATGGGGGGGAAAAAAAAAACGAACTCCAGAAACCTTGAGCTCAGATGCCCCCATGTTGAAATTGTACTTCCGTTTTAAGTGTGCAGGGTGTAACAAGCTTAGGTTTGTGAAGTTTGGTTTTCATGAAGCTGGTTCTAAATGAAACTCTTGTTTAACTTGCGGTCGCTGCTGAAACGCACTAGTGAAACAAAAGGTGGTGAAGGATGAGCTCGGGAATGAAAAGGAGTTTCCTGAGGATGAATTGCACATTCGTTCACCTGTATATTTTCAATCCATGGTGAAAGAGAGGAGCTGCCTTAAAATACCGGGATTTGACCGTGTGAAATGCACTGTACCTTGTGTACCGCTCAGCAAGTGGTAGCATTGTAGATCTTTGTAAAAGTGACTGAGATTACAGATTGAACATGCACTGTGTCTGGCCAAAGTAAAGAATGTTACTGTCTAATCTGGAATACGTCACGCAATGTGTGTTGTTTAGTATTTTAACTTTGCAAAATATTTTGAGACTTTAAAGGGTCTAATTCAATTCCTGTGAAGCGATCCAGGCTTCAATCTCAATTTACTATACTTTTTAAAGGGGGCTGGGTGGTGGATTGAACTAGTATTAATTTGTATGTTGTAACTGACTTAATGTGAATAGTGTTACTGTATGATTTTGTTAGCTTCAGTGACTCATAAAAAAAAAAAATCAATGTACAATTGAGGCCTTTTAAATGTTTCCTGTAAGACTTTTTCTACTTTCAGTTGACTCTTTTCTCAGTATTTGTTCGTGTGTGAATCATCCACTGTTAGCCATTCATTTCTTGTCTAGTGTTATCACAGAAATGCTGCATTTATCACTTACTGTATATTTGTATGATAAAAGATAAGGTATATTTAAATTATGTTGTATTTGAAATAAAAGATGCAAAAGACGCACTGTCTGCATGGCTTTATTACACAAAGACGGGCAAGGAGTGTGAGAAGGAAAAGGAAGCAGATGTTAATACATTTGGGGAATATGGCAGGCAGTTACAATCCACATGGCAGACAGATTCAAGGTATTACATATTCGTCTTGGAACAAATGTGATCTTACAGATTACCTGCGACAGTCACTAAGAATACTGATAGGGATGGAGTTTGAGAGCAACTGTTTTCTCCATCCCTGCTCGCAGGGCTGTCGTGTTCCTCCTACAGTTTGCTTTCGATCAGAAAGCTTGCCCCGAGCAGTAAGGCTTTCAGTTTCTTGTCCAGATCCCGTGGGAACTTCACTGCCACCACGTCTCCAAAGTCGCCCTGAATGCTCCCAAAGTACTGTCCCGTGATGGCGCCGAGCTTGGTTTTCCAGTTCGGGTCAAAAACCTACAAGAGGAGCAAGGCGGACTCGCCGTTAACCGGCCCGGAGAGAGAATTCCTTCGAGTCCGAAACGCCGACGGCTACTTTGCGATCAATTTAGTTTACACAACCGAAAAGCTTACAGCTGTCAATTTTAAAACACCCTTTCTTAGGAATTTGGACCCACAGGATTGAGTTCGGGCAGTTGCTGACACTATTCATTCTAGGCCCCCCAGTTTGGTTTCAAAAGATTGAACTTTGCCGAATGCAGCCTGGTTTCTGGTTGAACCCGTTCGCCGGCGGCTCGGTTCTCACCGTGAAGTCCGGCGGGGAGCGGCAGGTGATGTAGCCGGGGCCCCTTATCCTCAGCGCTGGTTCCCCTCTCGAATCCTTGATCACGTACCGAGGCCCCCAGGGGTGCAACAGCTCTCGCACGTAGCCCACCACCGCCCCCGGAGGAGCCTGCACCTCCATCTGGAAAACGGGATTAAAGAGGGAGCACGGAAGACGCTGCCCGGAATGTGCAATGTGCACAACGCCTTCGGAACCGCTGCACGCCTAGAGGAACAAGTCGCACACGGATTTTGACAACAGCTCAGTCTGATATCATTGCCTCTTTACCGTTATCATTAACGGTTTGTACCCGGCTGTACAGTACATCGTCTGGCCCCGAGAGGTTTTGACCTGGAACTTCAGGCCGTCAAACGCTGGACAGAAGGGGAACAAGTCAAGGGAAAGTCCTTCTTCGTTAGCACTTTAAATTTGCTTTGACACGCTTTTCCTCCCTCCCCCCCAAAGCTTCCATTTAACTTTGAGACAGCCGTGACTCTGGTCCGCACTGCAAACGCATTTCAGAATAAAATGCGTGGGATATCTGTTCCCACTATCGCATTGTCTTCACAGTCTTCTTCTGTGCAACGTTTCTCGACAGACCCAAAGCCACAATGCGAGATTATGCCGCACCGCACGCGCTTCGTGTATTGGATACTAAAGGATTTTCTAGCGCACGTTTCCCCCCCCAACTCGTATCTGAACATGAACACTAATGAGCACCGCCATGAAAGTGCTGTCTCCTGTACTTTTCTTCAATTTGCAGAGGTAAAAAAATTGCTTGAGGAGCTTCAGAGTCCCACAGAGGAGATACTCGACGGCACCTCCCTCCGAGGTTTTCTGCCTGGAATAGTCTCCATTCACTCCAGAGCTTCCCTGGGCACGGACTGGCTGAGGGACAGCAGTTAATGTAGTGCTCAGATATAGGCCTTTACCAGGCTGAGACAAATACATGCTGTCAGGTGGTGAGGACTGAATGAACGTCCTCCACGTACACGTACAATCCATGCAGGACAGTGCCACCCACACTCCCACCACCACAAAAACATGCAAGATTCTCAACAACAGACACGTGTGAAAGCCAGCCTGAGCCTGATGCTGGATCATTAGGAGGCCATGATTGGTAAGGGTCAATGGGAAATTTGGCCAGGACACCAGGGTAACACCCCTACTCTTTTCGAGAAACACCCTGGAATTCTTAATGACCATATAGCATCAGGACCTCGGTTTTACATCTCATCCTAAGGACGGTGCTCTTTTACAGTGTAGTGTCCCCGTCACTATACTGGGGCATTAGGACCCACACAGACCGCAGGGTGAGTGTCCCCTGCTGACCCCACTAACACCTCTTCCAGTAGCAGCCTTAGTTTTCCCAGGAGGTCTGCCATCCAGGTACTGGCCAGGCTCACACCTGCTGATCTTCAGTGGGCTGCAGGGTGATGTGGCTGCTGGCCATACTGTCGCACTGCTCCTAATTGCCGGTTCTGCAGTAAACTGTGCCGGGTCGGGCGGCGTGATCAGTAACTGGTTTTGTTGTGTCCTAATGCACGTCCAGCACTACGTCCCTGTTGCCCAGAGCTCCTGGTCAAGGCTCTCTGCTGGGGGGAGGCGGCTCACCTCTTGCGCTCCCCACGGGAAGCACAGCGAGCAGACGAAGGGCTGGCTGAGGCGGATGGACTCTCGGGCACTGCGGTCATAGATCTCCATCTGGAAAGCCCGCCGGTGCCCGCGGAAGGGCTGGCTCTGGTGGTCGGTCCTCTGGACTGCGCAGTACATCATCTGGCCCCGCGCGGTTTTAACCTGGAATTTCTGCGTGCAGGGCAGGCCGTCAAACGCTGAGCAGAAGGGGAACGAGTCAAGGGAAAGTCCTTCTTCGGGAGCACTTTAAAATTGTTTTGACACGCTTTTCCCCCCCAGTTTCCATGTCACTTTGAGACAGCCGTGACTCGGGTCCACACGGTAAATGCATTTCAGAATAACCTGTGGTATCTATTTCCAATAATTCTTCAGAATTTTCTTCCACAGTCTTCTGAAAGGTTTACAAAGCAGAGCACAGAGAGCATTCAAATGAGAAGCCCTATTTACTTAGGCAACATTCCTTCAGTGATATGGGACAGCAGCTTTATCACAGACAACTCATGAAATATTGAGGACCTTAGTTCACATTTGTGATGTCAAAACATCTCCTAAAAGCTCTGCACAAATATCTGTGCCCTAAATCAATTTACACTGATCTTTCACTGGGATTTTGTACCTGCATATATACCAAAATACATTGAGCACCTGTTGTCACTGCTTTTGCGACTGGGAGACAAAATATCTCCCATATAGATTGTGAGCTACTGTATATATCTGGATACTAACCTTCCAGAAGAACTCTCTGGGGATGCAGGAGGACTTGGTCAACCTGAAAAATGATAAAGGTTCCTGAATGTAAACAATTATTCATAATTCCTTACACTTGTGTTTTTAAGCACTGGACACTCCCCTCAAAGTGCTTTACAGGTACTGGGGATCCCCTCCTCCACCCCCAGTGTGCAGCCCCACCTGGATGATGCACCAGTCCACTCCCCACACACCAGCTCTCAGTGGGGAGGAGAGCAGAGTGATGAAGCCAGTTCAGACATGGGGGTTATTAGGAGGCTGGTAATGACTGGTAAAGGCCAATGAGAATTTATGGCCAAGATGCCAGATAAAACCACTATCTTTTTGAGAAATGATTTGGGATTTTTATTTGGCCATACCGAGTCAGAACCTCAGTTTTACATCTCATCTGAAGGATGGCGCCTTTTGTTACAACATAATGTCCTTATATTATAGTAATGTTCACTATCCTGGGGCATTGGGAGCCACACAGACTGCAGGGTGAGCGCCCCTGCTGGCCCCACTAACACCTCTTCCAGCAGCAGCCTTAGTTTTTTCCCAGGAGGTCTCCCATCCAGGTACTGACCAGGCTCACACCTGCTGAGCTTCATTGGGCTGTCAGCTGTGATTTATGTTGGCTACATATATTTTAATATTTTTAAATGTGTCTTTTAATCTGAGACAATTTAAGCAGTAAGTATAGTATTGCTGAACAACTATTCAAGTTCCAGAAAAGGTACTGGGATATCCAAATTACTGCAAAGCACTTGCAAAAAGCTGTCTTGCCCACTACATAGTCATTCAGTTAAGTTCAATCCTTTCTCCTGAAAAGTATGCATCAGGATTTTAATTGAGTGGAAAATACTGGTAGGCTATGGACATTTTGACAATGAAGTGCCGTCGTTATTCCCCGCATAAAACATCGTTTTGCCACTGATAGGGATCAAGCAGGCATACACACCACCTGGTCTGGCCTGAACAAATGTACATTAGCAGTGGTTTTTACAGAGCATTTACACCGCTGTTGCTGGGCAGAACTTCCAATGCCTCTGGAATGAGCTGCAAGTGCAGCTTTTCCCCAGTAGATAGCGCTAGTAAGCCATCGTGAAATGACTGCAGCCAGTTGTTTCCCACGCACGTTAGAGGTTGTCCAAAAACCAGCCAGCTTTGCCAGAAAATTCCCATTCTTTTTAATTAATTGTCAAAAAAGAATCAAAATGTAAACTTTTATTTCAAGTACATTATTATTATTATTATTATTATTATTACTACTACTACCACATGGAATTAAAAAAAAATCTGTTGGAAATAATGTGGTTTTTGTAATTTAGGAATAATTGAAAAAAATCTCAAAACAAATTCAGCCTTGCAAACGTCTGGTGTTTGTATGCTGGCCAAGATCAATGTGACCAAACACCACTCTCCATGCTCTGAGCTTCTCCGTGTGTGTGAAAGATACAAAGCTGGTTGAGACTAGCCTGAAGCTGAAACTGAAGCTTTTCAATACTTCATGTTATGGGTTCTTCCAGCTATGAATGCTGACCCTGAAAAATGAGCGTGTGAGTTTTAAATCTCTCTTTTTAAATTTTTGTCATCCTGAACTTGTATTGTATTTCCCTAGTCCCTAGGGAGGTCATAGGAAAACTCTGGGTAGACAGGAAATGTGTATGAAACAAGCAGATCAGCTGTGTAAAAAGACATACTGGACACGTGATGAGGATTTTGAGTATCACACTTTGCAGTAAACAACACAAAGGCCTCCTGGGGTGAGGAGTGATGGAGCTCATCGCTTGCCTGAAGGGACACTTGCTGTGAACAATTCATTCAGCACAGAAGCCAATGGTCGGACTGCGAGGAAAACTGATCTTTCTACCTCGGGTTGGCTTAACGGGCACCTTCAGGCTGTAGTTGAACAATGGTCTGACACAGGAACAAGTAGAGCTCTATTCCCTGCTGAGAACAAAAGAGACACAACGTTTCTGCTGTGGAGCCTTCTTCGGGCGTGGAGTTCTTCAGGCTCCACAGCGGGAACGTTGTGTCTCTTTTCTTTTCAGCATGGAATAAACCTTAAACCATGGTATAAACAATTTTCCTTGCAGTCCTAGGTTCCTCTGCAGCTGACGCATGATGACGCAGCTCCCTACTTGAACTTCTTGAACTTCTAGAAGGTCTAACATTTCCATACCACAGGAAGCTGGAGCTCTGGATGAAGAGCATCCCACCTGCTCTTGGGCCTATGAATTGCATTAAAGCAGGAGTGGAAATGGACTGACGTGGGCTGCCCTCTGCTTGTTGGAACATATATCTGACGACACAGAGGTTCGGGGCTTGAGCTGAGACTTGGCCAATGGTCTGCATCCCCCCGTCACAGTCTCTTCCTTAATCACTGACATGAAGGCGCCTGATCAGATCTGCATCATCATATAATCATATGGAATGTGCCTGAATGGGCTCCAGCTATTTAAAGTGCATGAGTCACTCCTGACAGCAAGCTAAACCTTGAATCCCTGGAACGCTTGAGAAAACCCAGCTCGCTTCATCTTTTTCAGTATTCGGTTATTATATCCTAATACCTCCAGTATTACTTAATTAGCATTAATTCCAGAATATTATTAACAAGAATGATTGTCAGCTGAGCGTCCTCAATCTACAGTATTTCTGGTGCTTTCATGCCTTGTGAGGTGTGGTCTATCTGTAAACCCATAGAGTAAACAAGCTGCCTGCCTTACTCATCATGCCTTTGCGTTCTGGACAGGAAAGAGTAATTATGAGCGGTAGCAAACAATACGTAGGCAAGGCATTCAAATAAATCCTCAAAGAACGTGCTTTAGGATTTCTTCCATATTCTTACAGGTATGGCCACAGTGGCGTATGCCAGTCTAGAAATGAAGAATTAGGCAGCTGAAGACACATTGAAAGGGAAAAAATAACTTATTATAACTTCTAAGAGCATAGTGTTTGTTTGTTTTTTTGTTGTTGTTCAATCATCAAAACATCCATCCAAAACATCAGGAGATACAAGGAGTCTCCTCTTTCACTAGGAATGACAACACCCAGGATTAAAGCGTCATGGGAGTGAAAATTTGGCTTAACCCGCTTGGCTGAGGGCTGACCTCCTGGCCAGGGGACAAGGAGGCCAGGACCACCCTGCAGGGTGACCAAGGGGCATCTGCAGAGGGGGAGATGGGGTGGAGGTGGGATGCAAGAGACAAGAGAGATAGGGATCTCGTAGGTATTTATAGCGTTTGGGAGAGGAATGGATGTCAGGAGCGATTGCCAATTACTGACAGCAGAGTCTGATTGAGCTGGGTTGTTGTCATCCCTCCTGAACCTGTGTTATAAACTCCATTTAGTTGTCTCCACTTCTCAAGACCTATGCTCACTTGAAACCATGACATTAAATTCCATAATCTCAACTCGGTTTCCCTGTTTCTTTTTTATCTCACGTCGTGCCTTCAAGATTTCACAATATACAGGAAATACTCAGAACCCAAAGGGGCGATTGAGGCAGAGATATGACAGCGTCGTAAATACATGGAAAGCTTTTCTTCACGTGTTTTCCACCAGAATAACAGCAGAAAAGCCTGTTCACAGTGTGAAAAGGTTGTGAGGGAGATCAAGGGACTATTGGGCTATAACGTTGTTTTAAATGTTGTTGTATGAGGAGCCAATCCCTACCCCAATCTCTTAAAGCTGGAACAAGCTGCCTGCCCACCTAGAGCCACAGAAAACACCCAGGGAATGAAACTGACATCAACAGCGCCCGTATCAGCTATAAAACACGGGTCCGAACAGCAGTGAAGTAATTTGGTACCTAACAGAGGAGGAGCGCGCTTTAATTTCAGGAAACATACAGTATGTAAAACCAGGCATGTTCTGAGGGACGCCTGCGACAGATTGGGAGCTCAGGGTGTGAGCGACGGATGAAAGCGAGCTGTGTTAATCAGCTGGCAGGCGCGGAGGATTTCATTTCGAGAGCGGGAGTCCCGAGACTGAAATGTGCTGAGGCCAGGGCCCGCCTGGGCGCCTTCGGCTGGAGTGCTGTCCACCTGGACTGCCACAGAGCTCCGCACAAGACTGTTCATGAATGGAGGGCCGTGAACAGCTCCTGCAGCTCTGGCGCTTTGTCCAGACAGCAGCCTGTGTCCAGTCCTTCATTCTTGTACCCACTGAACAGGACTCGATTTGGCAGGCAGCCAAAGGCCCCACCAATCTCTCTTTGGTCTTTTAGCATTGCAGTGGTCTTATTTCAAAATGGGCCCAATTCAGTGTATAAAAGCGTCTTGGAACAAAACAGCATGCACAGTCTAGCAAGTGTTTGGAATCTGTGGTTCGGTGCACACCTATCTGGGAATGTCTCCCAGGAGACTGAGAACAAAAACAGGCTTTCTCCCTGTAGCTATCATTTTTATTTTAATGCTTTCAGCCTTTCAACGCCCAATAATGCCTTTATAACAAAACTCAAAACAGCTGTCAACACCCACCTTAGTCTTACAGCATTATGGGATTCTTCAAACAGTGTTTTTCTTAATTTCTCGCAATACCCAAACTGCCTGGGCCTGGGGCAGGATCGATCATCTGGTGTTCTGCCATTTGTTCTAGATGAGCTACATGGTTTAGGAATCATCCAAGATTTTTCTTAAAACTAGCAGGGCTAAAAAGGAGCATTCTAATAAAAGTGACTAAGTAATAAAAATGAACAGGTGCCGATAAAACAACCTTTCCAAAGTAAAAACAAAGACAAAACACAGCACTACTACTCCCGCTACTACAACCGCAACCGCCATTAATAATTACACAAAGAAGAAATACAAATAACATGTAAAAGGTTTAAAGTTTAACCTAACTTAACATTTCAGTATTAAGTATAGAATGTTTTTCGTGCTTCCGTAGGGTGGAAGTTTTGGTTTGTAAAGTGGTGTCCATTTAACCATTTTTTTTCATTTGATAATTCTTTTTTAGAGCCCGATTCTCACAGTGGCCTTGTTTAACCCAGCACAGCCACTGATAAGGCTCTCCACAGCAGTGCAACAGTTCTAGTCTTTACCCTCAGAGCACCTCTAAAGACACCCAGGACAGAGATTAGAACACAACCTAAGAGGGAATTTATGCTGGAATGGTTTACTAGGGAGAATGACGCGGTTGTTATTATCTATATAGTATTTACTAGGAAAAAAACTGTGGCGAAGGGATGTCCACTCTCTGCTGATCAAGGCAAACGTAACGTTCTTACTCTGCGGGGGTACAAAAGCATCAAGTGCTGACAGAAGGTGAAATAACAGCACTTCCTGAAACGGTGACCCGGGGAACTGCTCTGCACGCTAGGCCAGTGAAAAGCTGTCTTGCCTCGCTGAGGTACTCCAGTCCAGAAGAACAGGACTCCCCGTGCCCGGCTGCTGGCGCTGGTACCCATTCCACTGTTTGCTTGGAGCCGGTCCTTTTCTCTTGAAGAGAAACAAGAAGAAAGACACATTGCCCATTACCGTACATTGCCTTGATGAAAACAAAATGAGAAACAAAGTTCACTGTACAGAAGGATGCAACGTACACCTACCACTGTGAGCTGAGGATGCCTCTAATGTCTGATGTGCAACTGAAAGGAGAAAGTGGGAGAAATTTCAGCACAGGGAAGGGAATGTGGAAAGAGCTGCCATATACTTGGATGAATCTCAACGTTAGTTTTTCAAATTAAAATAAAGTACAGAAGCTACCAGTTTATTAGAGTATATGGGTTGACATTCGCTTGATGCTCGCAAGACAGCATTTTTCGTTTGGGCAGCTTTTTGAAAACGTGAAATCTCGAAATGATCACATTCCAAAAAGAAACTACTTACCAAGTTCCCAGATTCAGGCTCTTTATCTCTGACAGGTAAATCACATTTGTCATAAGAGCTACCCCCCTTCACCCCTCCCCAGAAAAATAGCAAATTATCTGACTTAAATGGATGAATAATATTACTTTCCCACAAGGAAAGCCTTAGCCTTAAATACAGAGCGTACTGTATATTTAGGCATTTTGTCCATGTTAATGATCAATTTAAAAGTTTGTATCTTGGTTTACAGGGGAGTAGTATATTTTGCTATGCTTCACCCCTTAAAACTGCGAGAGCAGGCTGGGGTAAGGGGAAAAGCTCATTTCTAGGTTTTCAAATGTTTCTGTTATATAAGTGCAATGAATGAGTGGGCAGCAAAAAAGCCACCAGCAGATATTTCGGTTAGAGGAGACTCTGGAAAGACAGTCAGGGATTTTCTGATCTCTGACGTGTCGCGCTCTGGAGAACTGAGCAGCTTCTAGCACCTGCTGGGAATAAGCCGGAGTAAAGTTTCTATTTAGCATTTGAAGACGAAAATGTGAATGCAATGTGAATGCAACACAAAAACTGAAATGCTGCAAATTTCACCTGCTGCAAATTAAGAGAAAGGAAAAGAAAATAATCCCCTTTAATGTGCCTTTAAAAGTATCCCAGTTGGACCGGTTCATACTCACCGTACGTTGGTAGGGTTAATGTTCTTTTACCTGCAACATTTGAAGACTGGTTACAGTTTACACAGCTGGTAACTGACCCATGCAGATATCACAGGGAGCGTGGGCCCACATTTCAACATGCTCTTATCTAACAGTTGTGTTTGGTTTGTAAGCAAAACTCTAGTCTTCTGCATGTGCTTCTTTCCTGTATCTCGCATCTTTGCTTTTTGGACATTGCCGTCAGGTGGGACACAGCCTTCAAGCTGGCTTTAACCTCTCTTCCGTTAAGCTCCAGGATGTATCAAGGTAACAGAAAGAAAGAGAAAAGACTGAGGACCTTCGGTCCAGTGTGACTCGATGTCCACTGGAAACTGAAAGGGTGCTGGGAGTTCAAAGCTGTGAGAAGCAGCTCCCCTGATCAGATAACTTGGCTATACTGTACATGGATATCTGTGAGTAGAGAATAATGTACAAGACAGCAGACGTGATGCAGTGTGTTTGAGTGTGTAGAGAGAAACAAAATGCGAACCAATTTCCAATGGCCTTCAGGTGTCTCCGCAGCTGACATAATGAAAAGGCTGTGGTTACACAATCTGCTCACGATCTATTGCATTTCAATATGTAACTGTAATCCTAGTATTGATTATGAAAAAGCTGTCACTACTTCCTCTGTGGACTTCTATGGGAAGCATTTTACAGAACTCTGTAAAAATGTAGAACTCTGTAGAAAATAATATTTTACAAAAAAAACCCCAAAACAAAGCATAACTCTAAAAGCTTTTTCTGTGCTTGGCCAATATATTGAAAGGTTATCAGCGGGGCAGTGTCCACCTGATAAGAGCAACCAGTGAAAATACCTTAGTCGGAGGTAAAAAAGATTGGAAACGTCTCTGTCGCAGACAGATATACCATAGAAAGTGTTTTAACTTCTGCTTATCAGCGACAGCTTAAATATTAAATCGTGAAGATACAGCCATTGAAATGAATAATGTATTCCGTAATATTAACTATTCATCAATAGAAAACGAAAATTATTTAAAGGGGCCGAATAAACAATGAAACATTGTTTAAATAAAATTGTAGAATGCACAAGTTAAAACTCATACAGAATATTGTGCACATGTTTGTGGTCACAAAATGGTCGCAAAAAATATTGCTGAACTGGAATGAGTCCCGCATAGAGCAGACACACACATTCCTGGGTTTAAAGAAATGTTATCACTAAAGGAACAGATAACTAGATAACTAAAGGAACAGGGCCTTTCTAGTTTTAAACCGAGAGCACTATAATGATTTAACCTCACTTGAGCAGAACCCTCGAACAAATTGACCGTGTCCACCCGATGGATTGTGCTCAGAAGCCCCAGTGAAACACAAAGCAGAGAACACAGACGGAAAGCACCCGCAGTCCTGTTCTCCAACAGGGGAACAGGAGGCCCTTCCACAGAGGGTGGTGGGAGGTATGGGACGAGCTACCGAGGCATGTTGTTGAAGCTGGCACCTCGTCTTCTTTCACAAACAGCTGAGGGGACTCCCGTTTCTGGAGAGCAGTAAATGAGTCCAGAAGGACAACAGATGATACCACAAGGCTGCCACACACCCTGGAACCTCAGGTACCGCAGGTGCCCAAGTGAAGAGTGGCAGGGCCTACATCCTGTAGCTTATTCAGTGCCCTCCATCAGAACGGTGTGCATGTACTGTATAGCTATGTGTAGCTAGGGGAGGAAATCAAATTGACTCTTTTTTAAGGCCTTATACTCCTTTATATGACACATAGTTACTTTTTAGTCATCAGGTGAGATTCCTAACGAGTTTCCCAGGGCAGGTTGTACAGAGAACAAAAACACCAAGCCAACACTACTTTCTAGCTCTCTTAAACAAATCACAGGGCAGCTCTTAATGTATTTGTGAAAGTGTACATTTTTAAAAATGTGAAGTCTAGTACTGTGTGTACCTATATATTCAGCGCATGCAGAGCAATCAATACAGAGAAGAAAGCATCACATTGACATTATTATCGTTTAAACTCTCCCAAAAAGCGTGAATCTGTGAAAGAGAAAATTTATAAAACTGCGAAGTCTAGTACTGTGTACCAGCATATTCAACCCACTCAGGTATGCAATAAAATTACTTCACCCACAAGGCAAGCGTAAATTCTGTCTTTCATGTTTTTCCAGCCCAGTGTGACAAAAAGAAAATTACAAAACAAGGTTAGGTGACTAACCTACTCTTATCTATATTTTTAGAAGCTCTACTAAGACCCAGGACCATATTTACAAGATAAGCTCATAAGATGAGAGATGAACCTAGTTTTGTTGTTGGAAATGAATGAACATTATCAAAAATACTTACTTTTAGAAGTCATTAGGATTTCGTTTTGTTTAGCAAAACTACGTGGAGAAGCAAAATAACACCTGTAAAATAAGCAGTACTCAGTGAGGGTTATATTTCTGCTGTGTTCAGTCATCATTTTAAAAAGACTCTTCGCTTGCACTTTACTAAAAACATGAGTTTCAAGCCTGAATTAAATAACACAGACTAGACATGTTGCTGTTTGCCTTTTTTATCCCATTTGAAACACAGTGCAAGCTTTTTTGAACAAACTAACCTTCTCACAATTATCAGTGGAAAGGCTCTCTGAAGGTATAATTAATCAGGGCCTGTTCCTAGTGCCTAAATTAGGATAATGCAATATCACAGAGCAGGAGGAACAACAGTTCTTCATGATGTGCCTGTCAAACATTGGGCTTATGAAACACTCTGTAGATTCATTTACCAGACAAAATAAGAGGCACAAAAAAGAGGAAGAGCAGTTTTCTTTAGAGTTGCCCTGTGAGAGATCAAAGAGGATCCTTTTAAAGCTTCCTATAGCTTTTAAATTAACTTTAGCAGGAATGAACTGCAGAGGAAAGTAACTTATTTGATGGGAGAAATAGCACGAATAGGTGGCATTTTATAACGATAGCGTTATAAAATCAATATCCGAGAAATAGATAAGATCCCAGGTTTCAGAACCATAATTCCAATCTGATAGCAACAACAAAGAGACGATTCATGCAAATCTGTGCTCTGATGTCTTTCGTGCATCACGCTAGTTCAGAAGTGCATTCGTATCTCGTAAACCATCCCTAAGACGCCTACTGTGCTTACGGAGATCAGGTATGTTGCCTTATCTGTTTATGAAAGGCTTACTTAAGAGAATCCATGCAACGTGGACATGGCATTACTCTCCTATCTCAGGAAGCCCTTTCCTAATTAACATGCGCCCAGCCCAACAGAAAATTAGCTAATTGCTTGTTATTGCCCAAGGGCTGAATACGGACAGGCCTGCAAGTGGAATCACCTTGCCTGGTGTGGGTGAATTGATGACAGATCATCAATCCCAATCAAGTCCCATTAAAAGCAAGCAGGCATGACCTTAATATTCTAAGGGCTACAATCGAGTAAGGTTATTCATGTCGTGGTTTCTCCATCCCCTGTAATAAAATGCACAGATCAAGAGGAAAGTGCAGTTCCAGCCAGATCCAGTAAAAAGCCATCTGCTGAAAGGAGGTCTGTTTATGGACAGTTAATGGTATATCAGCTCTATTTAGCCCGTGTGGACTTCACAGACAATTGAACTTGAAAGTCAAGTGGTTTTCGTTACGATGTCTCATGAAGATCCCTCAATCCGGTCATGAAACTACTCAAAATAATTTTACAATTGCTGAGCTTCCTTAGATGTTATTCAGTTTGGAAAGCAAGTCTGCCCAGTCTCCTCAGATGAATTTTCTGATGTTCTGTTAGAAACCTCTTCTTGTTCATTACTAAACCGGTGCAGATAGTAAAGGAAAATCTCAAGGTGCTTGGCTAACTTGTGTATCAATCATATCACCGAAAATAAATTCAATTAATTTATTAGTGTTAACATGCCTTCTGTAATGCAAAGGTAAAACATAGTATTTTTCACTTGTTTTAAACGCAGTTGCCTTCACGCTAGTCAAAAGCACTGAGGCTTTTAAAGTTACTTTCTGTCAACGGTGTTGAATTCATGTTTATTTCTTACCGTGTTTGGGAATATTTCAGCGATAATGTCCCTCCAACTGACTGACCATGAAGCCGTGGCCCTTCTCTGTCTGCACAGTGGGTATGTGGCTTTTTTTCCTTCTGAGTCCTTTATACAGAGCACCAGACCCAAAGGTGTGGCGTTTCTGCCTAACACAACCAGTAATCTCCTCTGTGTGAGGTACTCACTCATTGGGAAGATTAGCAGTCCATTTAGACGTTTTCCAGGGATAAGACTCTTATCAATATGTAACGTGAGGTGTTATAGAATATGGGCATTTAATTGCGCCACTGCCAGGTATATAGTTGCTGTTCTGTCAATACAACTACAGCTGGACAAACAATGTGCTACTGTAAGAATCCACAGGCAGCAACTTAATTGTAGCTTTGCTTAGTTTATGCAAGACCATCGTCCTTGACGAACCGCTATAAAAAGAAAGCCTGTGTTGAGGAGAATTTTGTATAATTTTGTGTCATGGTGGAATGTTGCAAAACGGTGCTTTTTGCAAAACAGCCAAGCATACAAACCATCCCTAAAGAGCTGAGAGGGTGGAGGGGTGATATTGTGGCCTTGGTGCTTCTGTTCTGCCCCAGGGAAGATGGCTCATCCCACCCCTTTCATTGTCAATGTGTGGGACACCTGTCAGGCGACAAGGACAGGTTTGGGAAAAGGCTCCGGGCCTCTTCTCAAGAATAGAGGGGCGTGATGCAATACTCCTTACTGATATAAGAGCAGGGGGAAGGAAGGCAGATGTGATCTGGGGACATGAGTATTTATTGGCTGGGGTTCATTACAACCACACTCGGATAAAACTCTTAGGGCTCACTAGCAGAGTGGATGGAATTTATGACAACAAAACACTCTATTACATATCACTTTGGGCTGAAAACATGACACAGGCAAAGGAATAACAATAAAACGTCAATTTCAAGACATAAAGGCTTCTATAGATTGTTAACCTACAAAATCATTGCCTGTACAGGAATTACAATTTTACTTTTTTAGGCTTTCCTCGCAAAGTAATTTGAGAAAATATGATCTATATTGTTCAATGGCTATACAGAACTGTAGTGCGAACTTCTACATCAGCTGCACCTCAAATTATTAGTCACTCTGAAATAAGCCTGAAGAATAAATGCCACTATGCGACCTTTGAACGATTTAAAAGAAAGTCAAACATAAGATCAGCTGAGTCTGGACATGCCCAAAGAATGATGAAGGTAGTTTCACAAAGCATTCATACACACCTACAGCCACTGAGGATCTAGTACCTGTTGCAACTGAAAGACTCGCCGCACTGCTGTTACTCTGGAAGGTTTATTGTCTGGGCTGTAGCAAGTGCCACTGTCCGTCGCTTCTCATTAACACTCAGTTCACGACGACTCAACAACGCTCCCACACCTGCTCGCTCACGAGCACCGCTGGGTTATCGTTACAACCTTTAGATGATCCGTATAAGCTTGCTTATCATCTAAATCTCCCCCAGTCACACGAGAACGTGACTTCTTCATTAATTACATCCACACAGGCTAAAGGGTTCTGAAAGAACACACTGAGAGGAAAAGGGAAGCTGTCCTAACAGCAATATGAACTGTTTTGTATGATGTCATCTGTGTTCTTTACCCACCTGTGCGCAAACTTCCTCTCTTCTGCTTCCTAACACCAGTACAGCTGACATCTTTCTTGAACAGAGAAGCTGTTAAAATGAGAATTGTTCCCGAAACCTGCAAACAGGTGAACAGGTCTGACTTTTGCTGAATGGAAATGGTAGTTTCACTTCTTTTACTGAAGCGATAGCAAGCTAGGTGAACATTCATTTAAATTTTGGAAAGTGGGCAGTAAAAACAAAAGCATGCCAAAGAATTTAAAAAACTGGGAAAGGTGTAATGGCATACAGGTGAGAATACTGATATGCCCTGGGTATCGTTTTTATTTGAAAATCTCATGTCATGTTTAAATGACATATTAAACTGGTGTTGATGCCACCTTCTAAATCCTTCTAAAAATATTACAATTTCACACTAGTCTCCTACAAGACTGGGTTTTACCTTTATAAAGAACCTTCCACCTTTAGCAGGATGGCCCCTTTCCCCAGCAGTCGATTTTCTCTGTGACATCACTGTCTGTATGGATCTTTTCATTCCCACAGCTGCCCAGAGGTGACAGATTGACGGGAATCTGCTGGATTTAAGTACACCATATTCTGGATGTCCATCTACAACATTTCTGAAGTTGTCGCAACCATGCGTGTCCAACTGCTCCAAATAATCCGCAAGATAACTTTTCTGCTTGCTTTATTCCACCAAAACACCAGTGTTTACTTTAATTAGCTCTGAAAATGTCCTTCTGTCATGACTATTCCTGGTTGCCAGGCTGGTTCAACCAGACAAGTAACTGGGAAAAAAGAAAGGATTCTTGGTTTCCTGGATCAACAGATTGGTAGTCTTTGAATACCTGCAGTTTACATGTACACTTGGGTGTGTCTGGTATGGTATAGCAAAGGGGAAAAGCCATCAATACCACCATAGTTGATCTGAGCAGCTGAGCCTTTGTATATTAACATACAGTCAGCAGATGATATGTGACACATCACATTCTGGGACCTGCTGGTTATAGACATACAGTACCACTGCTTTAACCTGAGTAAAGGTTAAACCTAATTAAGGGTTAAGGATCTTTTGGTTCGTTACGATACTCACTCACAGAGAAGTATTGTTGAAGAAGTACTTGTGGTTTACTGACTCAGAGTTAATCCTGCACCAAGCCCTGTGCCTCAGAGCTGAAAGATACAAAACTCCCATCATCAGAAAGGGGTGTTTTTGTAGGGGATCTCCACATTTGTTTCAGTTACCTCTCTGCACAACAATGCCATTGATTAAGCTTAAGCTTTCTCTGTGTACACTGTTGAAATCTCTTGGGTTAGCCATCCTGTTTCATAATCTTTTAAAGGTTATCGAGTTTAACAATAAGGGTGAAACTGGAATGTCCTTCGGGGACTTAATGTTACCTTGCTGTTTTTATTTGCCAGGAGTGGGGTCACTTGTATGTAAATATTACCTTTCTGGACCAACCTTCCCCAAGAGGGTTGACCTCAAAACCAAATATTCGACTAACTTGTGAGAAGATTTTTTTTAAAGAGATGGGACCCTGATCTCATGAAGAGCCAGTAGCACTGTTTCCCTGAAAGCAAAAACATACATATAAAAGAGGAACTACATCAGAATATAGTTTACATTATGCTCATCTTTGTGGTGTTTGTTTAGGTGGTGTTTCTGCTCTATTTTCATAAAATGGTTTTGTGACTTACAATCTCTTCTAATTTTACTAGGATTGGATATCCAAATGAAGAGATTTGCAAAGCCAGAGCCCATGCCAGATTACCCTGGAACCTGATCTGTGGGCCCATTATTTGGGGTCTCTTAGACTGCCTGAGGCACATTCTATGTGGAGTTTGCATGTTCTTCCACAAATGCAAGAGATTTCTCTGTGTGCTTCACTTTCGTGCCAAATTCCAAAGATAGGGTGTCCAGTTCAATAAGCGTCTCTGCATTGTCCCCGTGTATGTGTGTCCCTTCTCTGGGTATGTGTCAAGGCTCAACAGCCCAGATGCTGTAGCTGTGTTTCTTCTATCTACTTTTGACCATGGAATTGACTTGTTTGTCAATTGTGTTTCCTTTGTTCTCTTTCCAGCAGGTAATAAACCTTTACTTGTTCCTTTGCAGCCTACGCATGCTGACGCAGCTCCCTGTGTGGAATTGAGTTTACCTGTTCCTTTCTCAGTCAGATTCTTGTCAATAAAAGAAATAAAAATAACCATGGGACAGCCATTTTCCAGGCCACAGACGAAGACCATGTTGGACATGTGAGGCTAACAGGTCAGATCCTGGAAAAGAGGAGTGAAATGTTTCAGAAACAGAAATCAGGCCTGGACTCTTACGCAAAACACACTAAGCTGTCTGATTTTAGTGGAATTTCCCTGATATATCACGCATCTTTCTGAATCATTATTTAAGACAGCACGTCTGTTTGATAGAATGACACTGTTTTTCCAGTCCTTGGATGAACAACCATTTCATCCAGTGTGGAAACAAGTCCGATCTGTTATGGGCATAAAAAAGCAGACGCCAAGCCATTTGAGCCCCTTATTACTTCCTATTTAGACAAGGAACAAATGTAACATATCTCCAGCACTGTGTGATCAGTTTATATTATATATTATTGCTGCTGAATGAAATAAAACCCATATTGCCTTAAGTGTGTGTGTGTTTGTGTGTGTGTGTGAAAAGTTAAAAATGTGTATAGACAGGGGAAGCAGTAAATTACTGGCTGGATGAGATGGTAGGCCAACACAGTACAAGCAGATGCCATGTTAACTTTACTTTCAACTCACATGTGCACTCAGTGGTGACAGTCTTACCCAATGGACATGCTCAGTGTGTATATCTCCAGGAACCCCCCAGACCTCAGGTCTGTGCGCAAAGTCATTCAGGCAGTATCGCGAAGCCAGCATTACATACTTTAAATGTAAATATTATTTGCTGTATATGAGTGTGCTGGACTGCGTGATAGAAGTTATTACACGCTGTAGAAGGAAACACATGACACAGGCAAAAATCACTCCGAACTTCCCCACTGAAATGCAAACGATGTGTTTGTGCGCGCAGGTGTGGGATGTGGAGTTAGCAGTTCCTGTTTGAGGGTTTTTAAAAGAGTTGATGAGAGCTGATCGTGTGTGAGCAGAGCTCTGTCCCACAGTGTGAGTTGTGAGATATCTGCTGAGGTTTCCTCTTCCTGGAAAGCTCGTAAGCGCAGGTTATGGCTTAAGGAGCACAGCAGGGCTCGTGGTCTTATCTGAAGACCCAGCGATCCGTGTTCACGATTTAAAATCCTTGCTTCGGGAGGCACATCACAGGGAAAAAGAGAAGAACACCACCTCCGAAAACAAAATTAAAATCAGGGGTTTTCTATGCACAGCTGAAAATGAGCATGCTCTGATTAACCCTTAATCACATTTAGTATGCTTGAGTTTGCAAGTGATACATTGCTACTGTATTATTTATTTTGAGTGGCTTCCACTGTTTAACCTATTTATATTACACTATAATATAAGATGCTCAACAGCCAGCTGTCACAGAATGAGAGAGGGACCTCTGGTTACTGTCTTCTTCTTTGGGGGACTCCTACAAGAGGACAGTTCAGGACAGCCTACGTGAAACATGAGCTACTTTTGACTACATTATGTTTTTTAACTCGTACTTCTATTATGCTTATGTAGAAGAATCCGTACCATGCATTGTGAAAAAGCTGCCTATTCCTGGTGACGAAGGCGGTAATCCAGAGCTTGTCTTAAAGGCATTGCGAGGAAGGCTGGACTGCACCTTAGACTAGACAGTAGTCCACTGCAGTGCACATTGGGGCGGTGTGATGGCTCTGTGGCTCAGGATCTGTGCCTGTGGCTGGAAGGTTGCCGGTTCAAATCCCGTGGCCGGCAGAGGAATCCTACTCCATTGGGCCCCTGAGCAAGGCCCTTAACCCCAACTGCTCCAGGGGTGCTGTATAAATGGCTGACCCTGCGCTCTGACCCCAAGCTTCTCTCCCTGTCTGTGTGTCTCATGGAGAGCAAGCTGGGGTATGTGAAAAGACAAATTCCTACTGCAAGAAATGGTATATGGCCAATAAAGTGATCTTATCTTATACACAGAGAATTTAGAGACACCAATTCACCTGACCTAATCAATTACTCTAGCCAGCATATCTTTAGCAGAACAGGTCGTCTTGAGAACCCCCCCCCACAGAAACATGCAGGTGATGTGCACACTCCACACATAAGCCCCCCCCCCCCTCCAAAACTGAACCCAGGGCCGAGGACTACAAGGAGCAGTGCTCCATGCTATACCACTGCCCTGCGCGGTGTTGACAAATACGGCTACACTTACAGGACCTGAAGTAAAAATCATATAGGATGCTTCTTTCAAAGGCAGGCATGACAACGATAACTCAGAATATAGAGAAGGTTCTAGGAAGGGTAACTTTAGAGACTAAAATGTACAGACTTCACCCTCACCTGTTAGCCTGTTGTGACAGTCTTATCACACTCCCTGTTTAAGCCTGGCATAAAATATTAAAGGAACAAGTAATAGGTTTATTCCATGCCGAACGGAGAAGAAAGAAAACACAATGTTTCGGCCGTGGAGCCTTCTTCAGGTGTGAGCAGCTACCCACCTGAACTATATAAAATATTAAAAAATGTTTGTAGTGCCTTTCATTTGGTATTGTGAAGTGCCACAAATAAGGCATTCAGATTAGGCCAGGAGCACAGCAGGACAAGGCAAATGCTTTCCTTGGATTTGATTAATTTGAGCTTGGGATCACATCGCCACTGGGTTTCTGCCTTGCTGGTGCTACCAGGAGCTCGGTGGGTATTCTGCAGTGGGTTCTTGCAGTGACGTTGCTGGGCACAAGGATCTGTGTGCTGGAATCACAATGAAGGGACAACTGGTCCCCTAGGTCATTCCAACACTATCCACCAGTATAGCTCCTCACTATATACTAAGGTGCTCAATGATGGTGAAATTTTATGCTAAAGTAGACTGTCTTATTTAAATACAAAGCTGGACTGCACAGAGCAAGCTTCACCGTATCTTAATTAACCAGGAGGCTTGAACCTTATTACACACTGCAGGGGGTAACAGCGACCTTTCCTGAGCACTTCGGGACTGAACAGCAGCGTAGGAAAGCGGCCGCCTTTTACAGATAAACGAGAGCTGCGCGTTTATTATTATTATTTTTTGTTCACAAGATCACCCGAGAACCAAGAGCCAAGACAAAATGCTAGATGCTAAAATAATGTTCTGAAGTTTCCCCCAGGTGACGATATTAACGGATATATCGCTTTCGCCCTCCATTACGATGTGTAACAACGCGACAGCTCTCCAAAAAGTATTAGTTAACAGACAAAAACAAAAAAAAAGGAACAAATCTCCACCACAACAGATGTATTGATTAGTGGCTTGCTGGTGTATTTCCCTAGCTCGGGGGATCGGTATACTTCACTGGATGCTCAAATCTTTAAATGTTTTTTTTTGTAAAAAAAAATATATATATTCCTCTTTTCCAGGATCCTTACATCAAATTCCTGGTGGGCTGGCGCATCTCCAGATGGCCGAGTCCATCAACGTGACCTTCCGCGCCCGTCGCCACACCCAGGCGTGAGCACCGCTACCTCTCCAGCGCACGCAGGGCTACCGGCGACCCTACCCGGCCACGGCGCATAGCGCACAGCGCACGGCGGCTCCCCTCTCGCTGTTTTTTCCTTTTCCCTCGACCGCTTGTTTCCGTGTGTTTTTCCTGCAGAAGGAGGAGGAGAAGAAGGAGAAGGGGGGGGGGGAGCTCTTTTTCCACTTTTTTTTCCTCCCTTCCCCTGAAACATCTTCCAATCCAGCCATCCCCCCCCCCGCCCGCAACACACGCACACGCACACACAACACCGCCACCTCCCCCAGCTTGTTGCTGGGCCCAGCCTTTCTCTCTCTCTCCGTGTGTGTGATTCAGCCAGCCGGCTTCCTGTGTTTGTGTGTGGACCTCGCAGCGCAGGGCTCGGAGCTGCCACCTCAACATGCTTTAAGCCGTGTGCGCTCGTCTCAGGCGGCACAAAGGAGGATCCGCGTCCAGCCTCAAGGGAGGAGGAGGGGAAAAATATAAAGAAATAGGCACAAAAAAAACACAACAGCAACACCGAGCTTCACCCATGAAGGCGTGCGGCGTTGCGGAGGCACAGTCGGCGTGAAGGAAGAAGGACAGGACGTTGCAATTTTTATTTATTCTCTAAAAGATGGCGAACGACTCTCCTGCTAAAAGTCTGGTAGACATCGACCTGTCCTCCTTGCGGGTGAGTGTCGGGACAAGCGGGGCGGCTCGTTTTTGCGCCGTGCCGGGTGGCAGACAAAAGCGTAAAATTTCGACTTTGTGTTTTCCGCGGCGCACGGAAGGGCGGAATGAAATATCGGACGGTTTCGCGAAAAGGATGGGCTGATCTGTCCGTGCTGGGGGGGGGGGGACGGGGACAAAAAAGAAAAGCCGTGGGCATATTCGTCGCTGGCAATGGAGATGGGGTGGCAGCCGTGGTGGAGTTGGGGATCTTTCCTTTGTTTGCCGTGTGTTGGCATGTGCAGAGCAAACAGGGCGCAACAGCCCCGTTCAGCCTTCACCCCGACTGCAGCGGCTGGGAATCGCGCCTGCATGTTCTCAACCTCCCGTTTTCTTTTGTTGTTTTAGGATCCAGCTGGGATTTTTGAACTGGTGGAGGTCGTGGGAAATGGCACCTATGGACAAGTCTATAAGGTATGTGCCTTAAAATCTCTTGCCTCGGACCGGAGCCTCCCCCCCCCCCCTCCGCACCCCACATTCGGCTAGATTGAACGGCAAGCAGCCGATACAAATGATTATTTTTTTTCATCCCCGGTCGGCGTCCGCAGAGTGACGATCCGGAGTCTGTGGAGCACATTGTTTTAAACAATGCAGGGCAGATAACGCGTTATCCGATGCGTTTAGGTTGTTTTGTTTGGTTTGTTTTTTTTTTACGCTTTCGTGCTGGGGTGCGTGTTTTTTTTTAATTTCTACAGAGCTTGGGGAAAGCTTGTCCTTGTCTCTTCTTCTTGCCGTCATCACAGGACAAAACTAGGTGTAGCCCCCCGCCCCACTCAGCCGACTTCCAGGGCGGAATCTGACATTTCTCACGGCGGACGGCAGAGGGTTACGTCATTTATTCCGAGAGATTGGGTTTTTTTTGGGGGGGTACACATGTTTCTAAAGGTTGAAACGTGCGAGCACAAAGCGGATCTGGGCATTTAAGAAGAAGTGGTGGAGGCCCTTCGAAAAGAACGAGACCCTGTTTGCAAACACCCATCTCTGAGCCTCCCAAAGTGCATGTGTGGTAGTACATCATATCCTGTTATGCAGACCGTGTTGCTGGTGAGGAGGGGAGAGGGAGGAATGGGCAGTATTGATATGCAGTTCGCTCACGCTGCACTTGAAATGTTCTCCGTTTTGCTTTGCCTCTGGGTTTGATGGTGCCTCGACGAATTAACTAGATTTTTCTTCGACAATGGGATTCAATTTTAACGCAGTCCTGTCTTTTAATACTACCCCCCTCCCCCCCAAGTTTTCTTCTCTCTGCTGTCTTTACTCTCCAGCTTCGGGTGCACCGTCAGTCCAAAACAGTTTCAGGGTCTTGAATGAAGAGATCCCAGCACACTCCAGTATTTCTTATTTGCTGATATGTTTTGTGGGGGGGTCGCTCTGTCAGTGCTCTTTGTGTGCGTGGTGTGGCTGGTCGGTTTCTGGGATTCCTGCCACCTGTGGTATTGAGGTCTCGGGAAAGATCAAGGCTTTAACCTAAGTTTTAGTGTCATGGAGAGAAGGAAGTATCGGAGAGGTGTGTAGCGATGTGGTAGTTTTTCTTCCCTTATGCACAAGTCGGATCAAGTTCAGGCTTTGATCTGGGGGGTGTTCAGTTTGGGAAAACTGAATCATTCAACAGACAGAGCTGATATGGCCTCCAGTGGTTCGTTCTTGGGAAATTTGAAAAATAAACCCGTGTAGAGGATGCTTGTGTGATGATGGATGTCTCACGGTGTCCCAGTCTAGGAGGTTAGAGGAGCTAGATGTTGATTTCTGTCCTCACTGACTGCTAGAATCTTGAATGAAAAATGTTTTGAGCTGGGGGTGGGAGGGATCTGTTTTTTTTTTTAAAAAGCTTGTCTTCTCTTACAGAAGTCTCACAGAGTACTGAATGTCACATTTTCTAGCCTTTACGGCAGTGGTACATCAGGGTTCATTTTAAATTCTACAAGTGCTTCTGCTTCTTAAGTAATTCTGTGTCTTGGTGACATGAGTGGAGTTAGCCATATTTGTAGTTCAAGTTTTTGCTTTTCTTCACTATTACTTGTTGACTGTTACACTATAAACACAGACGCCTCAGGGGATGTAAATGTAAACCAAAAAATATGGTCAGTTTATTGATAAAGGGCTGTAATTTTATAGATCTCTTTATTTGCCGCAAAACATATCAAACCAGCCTCTGTCAACTGTATGTGGTTAGAAAATAGCTCAGCGTTTCTTGAGAAGCTATAGACCAGATCTGAGATGGCATCGCACTGCAGTGAAGGAAATGAAAGGTAGCGAGCAGGTTTTCTATCTCATATTGATCCAGAAGAGTGGCTGTAGAGTAGATCCTTATCCGTGAGCCCTGATGTGCAAGCCGTGCAGCACTGCTGGGGTTTTGACAAAGAGCGTGTTGTGTGTGATCTGCGGTCCTGTCACGTGAGTCCCTCATGGGGAGGTCAGTGTTGGGCCTGTGGCCGATGGCCTCGCCAGTCGATTGTCGGGCGGGCAGACCGCTGCTGCCCGGGCTGTTCCGCGTGCTCCCGTCATGGAGAGGCTAGACTGCAGAAACTGAACAATCACACACGAGGTGTGAGGAGACGTGGGACTGGGTCGTTGTCTCCGTGGGGCGCGTTTCATCGGGGTGCTAACGGACTGGGGAGCAGGTCTTCTTTCAGCCAGCCTCCAGCTCTGTGCTGGTCAGTGCTCTGTGAATTTGTAAGAGACCCCTGATGTGCACAGCGGTGCACGTTAGCTCGGGAGGAGAGACGGAGAAGTGTCTGCTAGTAACGGAGACTTGGGTGCAGTCGAACTTGTTTTGTGAGTTTTTTGATTGTGTATTTTAAGAAATGCTGAGTGATATTGATAACTTTTATCCCCTGGCCATGGCTGTGAAGAGGAGCTGTTTTTACATTCGGGTAGCTTTAACAGATGTGTGCAGGTCTTAGTTTGACACTGGATGTTGTGTTCTCAGTGTTAACATTCTGCATATTAAAGAAGTAACCCTTGGTCACAGATGTGTGGATTGGGTAAAATGTGGAATAGGCATTCTCCCTTCTGTGAGTTTTCCTTCAGTGTTTGCAACAAGCTATATGGTTACATTTTACTTCCTCAAATGATCCAATTTAAAGTAGTGCTGAATGCTCAAGGCACCTTTTCAGATTTTTGGTGTTGATATGACACTGATCAGCTTTCTTGGGACATTTGTCTCTGCGCGTGCATGAAACTACAGAAACTGAAATGGGTATATTTTTGTTGGTTTCGTCATAATTGGGATTTGTTGTGAAAGTCCTACATGCACTATTTGCATAAAAAATATACAAGCCTGTAGTTGGCTATATATAGCTGGATGAACAGATTACCGAAAAGCATCATACAGAAAGGCCCTAAAGCTAATGGATATACTGTGGCCATACAGCATTTCTCTGAGCTTAAGATCATACTGTCAATGCTGCCTTCTTCATAACGTCATAACATAAATAGTTAGTATAAGCCCAGAATATACTGACTCTGTCTGCTTAAATCTGTGAATTAAACCTAGATTAAATGAGGGAAGGGGGTTAGGGAAAATGTATGCCCAAGGTTAAGAGACTACAGGACTGGGAGAAGGAGTAGCTGTGGGATGACTTGCAGAATTGTAGCATTAGGAAGAGGGGGCTGATTGGTATTGGACAGGAGATCTCTAAGCCAAACACAGGCTGCTGTTGCAAGTGGGAGGTAGACCAGCAGGTGGTATGTCTCTCTCTGGGTCATCATCCATCGAGCCGTCCATCCATTTTCTAACCCCTTCATCAAATATAGGGTCGTGGGGGAGCCAGGGCCTGTGCCAGCAAGGCAAGGTACACCCTGGATGGGATGCCAGTCCATTGCAGGGCAGAGACACGCTCACACCAGGGCCAGTTTTACAAGAAGCCAATGAACCCACCAGCGTGTCTCTAGAGTCTAGACTTTGTAGACTGTGGGAAGAAACCGGAGCACCTGGAGGAAACCCACAAGAACACGGGGAGAACATGCAGACTCCGTGCGGATGGCTCTGCAATTCCAGACCTGTCCTTAGGATGAGACTGTAAACCTGGCTCTGGCCTGAATGGCCTTTGGATGACCCCCGAGGCAAGTCTCTCTTTGGGCCTGCGCGGTCTGGCTTGCATTGGACTTGAGTTCCGAGGCTGAAATCTGTCCCGTCTCCCCCTGATCCGCTTCACAGCGGAGCCGCCGGCACACAGCGGCAGTCGGGTGCCGCCCAGGTGGGTGCCACATTTCCCTGGTGGATGAAGTTGGACCCCTCTTGTGTGTGAAGAGCCTTGGCATAAAGCTGCTGTACAGACGCGAGCCATTCGTGGTCCTTGAATTTCCTTCCTGCGTGTCTCCGTCCTGCTTTTCCCAACGTCGTGCGTTTCTGAGGCGGCAGTGCGGAGTGGTGGTTAGGGCTCCGGACCCGAGGAGCGTGGGTCCACATCCCAGGTCAGGGGCTGCCGCCGCTGCACCTCCGAGCCCACACTCGCGAGCCCCTGACATGGCTCTTCCAGCGGTCGGCCAGGACCGGGGACCGCAGCGCTGCCAGCGTCCTGCTTCTCCGGGAAGAGGCGAAAAATAGAGCCGATTCATTCTAGACAACGGAGTCTGACTGCTGTCTGTTTCATGTGAGGTTGTGGAAACAAGTAGTACTAAACTGGAGGATCTAGAGTGGAAATAAGATCACAAGGGATCGTCAACATAGCTATAGAACCAGTCTTGCTTGACTCACTTGTTAGAGGTCTTTGAGCAAGTACCAGCATTAATGGACACGTGAAGGGCGGGCAGCGTGGTGGGTTTAGATACGTCTTGCTTTGACTGTGGGGTTCTGCAGTAAGTGTTTCAGTGATGCACAGGCTGTGAAAGACTACCTGCAGTGCTCATGTGGGCCTGGGTATGTGGTGCACTGTATAATCTGTACTCTTTCAGGGCAGTTCAGGGTAAATTGTAAATAAAACCTAAAATTAAACATTTTTGATATTGCTTACAATCCGCATCATAGTGTGGTTTCGGAATCTGCTGCCCTTTAATTGCTCACATTTACAGCATTGTTTTTAAAACCAAATAATTTCATGCAGAAATTGTGTATTTGGAACTAGAAAGAGCAGGCGAGATCTATTGCCGATAAACACTCAAAGCACAATACAGTAAAAGTCATGTTTTTCTTGCAGAAAACCCAGAAGTAGCTAGTATGCAAGCAAAATGCTGCCGAGAATGTGGATAAATTAGTCAAACTTGATTCTGTCTGAAGAAACATGGAAGATGCAAGCAGCCTGCCAGTGGTGTATCGAATTGAAATCCAGCTTTTAGGTCATGCTTTGACCATGTAAACATATTAGGACAGAATATCGAATGTAGAGCCTTTTAGTGGTATATTTGACACGGGTGAAGGGTAAGGGTATGGCTTATATGGCTGTGTTACAGTATTATCCAGGAACAGCTATGCAGTTAGGAGTTGTGGTCATTTTATAGTTTAGTCAGTCATTGGCTTCTGGAAATTGATGTCTTGAGAAATGTGGCTGCCTTTGTGTGCTCTGCTCGTTCTCCCTCTCTGGTTCTAGTTGTGGCATCTCAACTAGCGGTTTATTTTTTTCCCTTGCGCCGGTTGGCACGGTAGCCGGTGTTTTTTTCCGTCCCATACACACGAGCCCCGATGGGGGGGTCCGCGGTGTCTGACGTCCCGGCGGTCTGGGTGTGACGGAGGAGAGTGTCCGAGACCTTGAGGCCCCTCTGCCTCCGCCTCTGTCCCCCCCCTCTCTCTCGTGCGGCGAGCTGGTGGGCAGCCTGGCCGGCGCTGGCGCTGCAGTCTTGCCGGAGGAGGGGTCTGGGCGGCTGGAGGCCGGCCTGCTTGCCCTGGTGGCCGTGCCAGGTGGGCACAACTGCCTGGGGAAGCCAGCTCGCAGTCACAGAGGGCCGGTTTGATAAGCAAATTTGAGCACTCGTGTGCCAGGGCCTCAGCCGCAGAATCGGCCTGTTGTGAAAGGAGCCCTGTTCGGCGGGTCTTTATCTCGGAGCGTGGAGAATGCCGAAGGCAGCGCTGGACTGAACTGTGCTGCAGGTGGGTTAACGGCAGCTGCTGAGGATGGGGCTCTTATCTGGTTTTATTACAAAGGTGTTTTGTTCAAATTGCTGTGGTCTGCAAGAGCTGTTAGTCAGATGTGAAACAAGCCACCGCAGCTAGCAAGTCATTTTGAACTCGCAGGATTTCCTCCTAGCCTCGTTTCCAATCAGGACTGTGTGTTTAGGTTGCCGATGAGTCACATCTGTCAGGAAAATCAATGGGAATAAAATAACACTGAATTTATTTTCGTGGTAGAAATTGGTAACAGAACACCCTATTGTATTAGTATTACATTTTACAAAGTAAACATTTAAAGGTTCTGTGTAATTTGTCTGGGCCATGACAAGTTTTAAGCCTTTAACTTGGATACATTTTTAAGCGGTGAGAATGATTGTCAGTTGCCAAAGTTGGGTTTGTCTGGGAAATAAATTCCAAGTTTATTTTAATGCAAAATCAACGGATGAAGGACATTTTTCTTTTTTTGTAAATCAAATTAAGAACGCGTTGGCCGTCTATAGGAAAGAAGTACCCTGTGACTTATTCAGATCCTCTTGATAAAGAAGCTGATGCAGTTTAATCAAGCTGCGTTGCCTTCTGTTTTCATATTCGTTCTTTAGCTTTTAGTTCACCGAAACGTGGTGTTCCTCTGCTGCAGTCTTAGTTAAAAAAAGTGTGGCCAATCTACTCTTTCCTGATATCTGGATGAGTATAACCCTGTCACTTTTTGATTAATGGCGTACAGATTCTAACTTTTCCGTTTGTCTGGAATGTCACTCGTGCGAAAGGGCCTGTGTGGCTTCACCCAGTGTCTTGGAGCTGCCGTGGCTGTGCTGTCCTTGCCTTTCAGTTTGTGAAATGACGTGTAGGCATTTGACACAAATATGCTTATAACAGCAAGAATAGTCAACTGCTCAGCCAGGAGCAGGGCTTTTGAATGATGGCAAGGGGGCAGAGTAAGACTCCAGAGTTGATTGGGTTTCTGTAACACAGACTTTTGTAGAAATGTTTTTCCAACGTTACTGATCAAATATGGTTAAGACTTACCTATTAGTTTTTTGTGTTTATTTTTGTTGTTCTTTGTCCGTAAGGAGGGATCAGCTGGACTGTGTTTAAGAATTAATGCTGTTTGAGGTGCTGCTTGTGTCGTGCGGCCTGAATCCTTCTCTTCAGTTTGCAGCTCATTTCCGAGCGCGCCGGCTGTCTCACCTGTGAGAGCGGATCACGGAGGAAGCACTGTGCCGTTCTGCAGGCTGGTCTGAGCCATGCACCTTGTATTTCGTTTTAACATTTTTAGTTATTTGGGAGAAAGAAACGTAGAGAATGTGCACTTCTGGCATTTAGTGAAGGAATTTGTTTTTTCTCGGACTGCAATTGAAGTGGCAAATACTTAAAACATTTTGCTGAATTTTTTTTAGGGTCAAATAGTTTCATGTATTGTTAGTTCACTGTCACTGATTTGAAATAACATATACCTTTATCCATTTCTATCCATTTCTAGTTGACGCGTGCAATTTAATATCTCGTTTTTCAGGCCAAAATCTTAAGCTGGGACAGGTTGGGACAGTACAGGTTCTGTAACGGGATGAGTTAAAGGTGGACTTTTCTGTTATTGAAATATGAATATTGAAGTCATTGTTTTTGTCAGTCATCTTTTCGGTTCTCTCCTGGCGATTTTAAGACCTGCTTGTCTTATTGAACATCTGAAATAATAAATTTTTATCTTAAGATGGTACAGTCAGGTGATACTTTCTATGTGCAAATTATTTTTTTTGTACTAGATCGAAGGCGCTGAGCTTTTGGTTAATTACTCAGTTAAAGTTACTTTACATTCTAAGCAGCTTCTCCTATGATGGTATTTTCCCTGGTGGCTCTCGGAGGAAAATCTTGTGCGTCTTTGTAGGTAGATTTAAGAAAGCTTACATATTGCACCGAAATGTTGGTTTCTACCATATGCCCTTTTTCATGCACGGACGTTTCCGTTTCGCTCTTCAGTCGGCTCCGTTTGGCAGCTGATGGATTGCCAGGCTGCTCTATCCCGTTGGGATCAGCAGACGGGGCCGGTGGAGCAGGTGGTGGTGGTGGCGTTGCCGTCTCTGAACGGGGAGTAGTCCACCGGAGCGCCGGTCTGCCGACGCGGTCGGCTCCGGGAGGAGGGCGTGTCCGTGTCCCTGCTCGTGCTCTACCGTCGGGCCGGTGTTCTCAGGGGTTCACCTTGAAAGAGTCTTGGATACGTGACTCTTAAAAGCTCCCGGACCTTCCGGAGCGAGGGCAGATGAAACTGCTGGGCTCCTCCAGGGCGTTTGCCTGCTTTAGTGAGACCAGACGAGCTCTCGAGGACTTTCCCCGTGATGAGTCGGAAACCCAGTTCTACCCTGGAGGAGGCGCTGCGGCAGTTGGAGCGAACAGCCCTGCTGGAAGGCGTCACGTCAGGGGTTCGAGCCCTCAGCCCCTCCCTGGACTCTGCTGCTCTCGGCCAGTTGTCTTTGGGCAGCGCTGACACCTCCTCTCTCCTTGAGTGGCCGGTGTGCTGTAGGCTGGCTGTAAGGACCACTGTGTGCTTCTCTCCCCATGGCTCGGCGACTCTGCCGAGCGGTGCCGAGCCTGTCCTCTCGAATCCCGAACGGGTGCTGGGCTCATGGTGAATCACGGCTGACCCAGAGGAAGGAGCTGCTGACCTCTGGTTGTGGCCTACACATCAGTCGGCATCAGAGGGAAGAAGAAATCCTCCCAGGGTCCCAATGTCCAGTATTTTTTCCATTTATCAATGTTGACACTTGGCACATTAAGCTATATTCTGACTGTAGTGTCTAGCTAAACAGGAATGTTTAAAGAAGTTGTATTCTTGTGCATCTCCAGAAGCCTCATAAACGTTTGATTTTCACTGTCTCGCACCCAAAAACGTGCATGTTTAGCTGAAGGCCCTGAAGCCCAATGTCCTGACAAGTGCTAGCTGAAGGATGTTATTGTCTCGCCCTGCTGTCTGATAGTGTGCTGCTCTAACTGGCTTTCAGACACAGAGCTGTATGCTGCTGATCTTCATCCCACACGCGTTCAAATGCTTTTCTTAATGAGCTAACAGTTGTGTGGAGTCTGAGCTGTTGCTGGCTTTTGGGGTTTAGAAGGTGCTTAACAGAGCTACCGTACAAGGGCCATCTGGACAAGACGCACACAAAGGAGTGGGGGGGGGTAGAGAGACCTCTCTTTATGAACAGCTGTTGTGTACGCCTGTAAAGCCTGTAAAGGACTGTCTCCTAATACACACATACAGGTTTGGTGTCCGCTTAATTCTCTCACGTTGGTACCTTCTGATGCTGGGTGTGTTTTAGTATTTATGGAACTTGTCTGTCACAAACGGTATCATCTTTAGAGTCGGCTTGGCGCTGAACTGATCTTAGAAGTGTTTCTGGAACACGCTGGGCTTAGTCTTCTGTTGAGAGGGTGTTTGTTTATCCTCGCGGTTCAGATATTTTAAAAACCAGTCCACTTGCAACTTAGGCGAGATGGCGTTTAGTATTCCGGTGAATGACGAAGGGTTGGTAACAGCTTCTGGCTTTCTGAGATCGTACTAGGGTGTGTATGTGGTGTTCACGTAACTGATCACTCTGAAGTCATGTCAGTTGCTCTCTTATTCATCATTTTCTGCATCTTAAAATGACTCAGTTCTGACAGTCCAGTAAATGTACTTTATATCATCACTGAACGTGTCGGGTAAAACGTCAGCCCTTGTGGATGCCGTGAGAAAAAGGTGCAAAAACTTTGAACAGGTTTCTTTCGGCCATCTTGTTTTTCAAGTCTCAACCTTCTTTCCGGCTTGTTCTCTTGTCAGTTTCCGACTGCTGGCAGCTCCGTTTATCAATCGCTTCTCCCCCCCCCCGCCAGCACCACAACTTTAGAAACTCACATCTTGCCGGCCCCTCTGAAGCTTCGTGGCCCCCAGGGGCCGAAGGGTACTGGTAGTACTTTGTGAGCTCCCACCAACCAGTGGGCGTCTCAGCCGGCTCTGCCCTCTGAAGACCCGCTCAAGTGCGGCACCAGAGAGCTTTGGTTTGACTGGGGTTCGAAGGCTGCCGGGCAGTTTGACCCCTCGCCTGCCTCACGCCTTGCCAAGCGCACTTCGCTCCTGCTCGTTCCTCTGCCCCCCCCAGAGGGATGGCTGGCTCCCAGCGCGTGTGGCACGCGGTTCTCGTTTCTGCCGTAAAGGAGAGTGCTCCTGGCCTTCCCTGCGTCTGTCTGATGGGAACTGGAGCCGTTGAAGCCGTTGCTCCTAAATCACAAGCTTGTGTTGTGGTGCGACACACGTTTTGCTACAGTGAGAAGAGTTTTGGCAATGTTTTTCGGATCGTGCACATTCTAAGCTTCGCATTACTTAGTCTTCTGCTGAACGTATTCAATCTTTCAGTTTATCCTGAAAAGATGCAGCTTATTTCTGGTTCTCAGATCTGTATTTAAATGAAGGTATGTTCCAAGATTCAGTACGTACCAGTGCTTCCTGCAGTTTCGTCTTCCTCTTCTTAGAGGCTACAGAGCTCAGTACTGTGAAAAAGTGAGAGCACTGAGCATGTGGAATTTTGCCAGACATCGCTGACTTGAAAGCAAATGTAAAATCGGTATTTGCCACCTATTTTTGTGGGATGTTGGGTGATCTGTCACATGAGCATGTGTATGCAGGCTGTTTGTCGTTTTTCGTAGCCGCGTAGTGCACAGTGTTGGACGTCTCCACAGTGGAACTCTGGGCCAGGGGGAATGTCTGCTTGGGTGACGTTCTTCTCTGGGTGCATACGCAGGCCTCTTTACTGTGTGTCTCGGCTAAGAGACCCTTAGAGCATGTCCAGCGCTTAGGGCAAAACCACTTTCATTGTCGTTGACAATGGGCTGGGCTGGGACTGGCGAAAAATTCAACCCACCTGCCGATCACAAATGACCTTGCTTAGTGGCAGATTTCCTACGAGTAAAAGACAGAGGCCTCTTGATAACAGAAAGCTGCCCACAGGAAAAGGTTAAAGTCTGAACTTGTTGTGTAGACCAGTTTTGAGTTGATGGGTGATGAAGGGGGTGATTAAGGTTACCATTTACCTTTAGGTATCTCCATTAACGTGTGTAATGGTTTTAACCGGCCTTGATTAATAGCCTAAAACACTCAGGTCTTTCCCCCTTTGAGCTTAAAACTTATGTATTATTCTCTCTAAGAAAAAGCTAAACAAGTAGATTTTTAAATGGCTATTTCATGACATAAGAATTTAATCGGACTGCTATCAGTTTTTATAGAAAACTAAATGGTGACCAAAATCAGGGTTTTTCGATGCATGATAATTTAAAAAAATGGCCTGAACTCCAGAATTAACCTAAACAGTGCTTGAATATAACCGTGGCCAGGCTGAAAAAGGAGAAAGCTGTGTAATTACAAAAACATTGCTCACAATTACAAAACATTATGTGTGGGTTTGGCACAACTTAATCTTTAAATTTCAGCAGTTCAAGGATAGAAGAATATTTGAACGTTACCTTCAGTGCCTAATCCTTTGGGAAAAACTTTTAACCTTGACAGGGAACAGAGTATTTCGTTCTTGCTTTACTTCTGATGTGCAGTTTATTCATAGAAACATAATGACTAAGAAATGCGTCTTAAATGTAAAATTCTCTAGGAGTCTGGCAGCTGGAACAGTGGCTGACAGCCAGCCAAGATGAGCCATTATGTCTTGAGATGGTGAGAAATGGAGATGATGTTGAACTGTTTTTTTTTAGCATTTCAAGTTTTTTTTGTTGTGAAGTAGCTGACCTCGTGTGTCTTTGTGGAGGTGAATTCTCGAGAATCCTGTTCTCGATGGAATGGGCAGGAGCCATGACACCTGCTCAGTACACCTCCGCCGCTATAATCTCACACCTGCCCTGCTCATCGCTGTTTTCTGATGTGGGCAAGGCACCCTCTTCATCGCCGAATCACACTTTCCCTGTGTAAAACACCACACCTTGGCAGAACAAACAAGCTGAGGCAGATGCAAGGGTTTTACCTGTTAAACAAGCTGCAGAGCGTAACGTCTATGGTAAAGGTTCATGCTACAGTGCTGGCTGCTAACACCTGAGCATGTCCATTTTACCTCTGTCTATACACAAAACATGAGGGGGTGTTTGACAGTGATCTTTGAGAAGATACCCCGGTTGTAGGGGGCTGGAATAGCTTACTTTGCATTGTCAGTGGTGTGTGATGGTACAGACATGGTACAATTGCTGTTTTCCTTCCTTTGTCTGTAGCTTGAGCAGATTTCAGATGCGTGGCTCGTTCACACGTGCCCTTAAAAAAAAGAACTGCCCATTGTCTGAGGATCACTTCTTACTTGATTGTTCACGGATATGAACGTGATATGAGCAGCTTTGAACTGGCTTTAATCAGATAATAGGACTGGAAGTAAACGTGCCACAAGTTGTGTTTTTGACAGCAAAAGAGGAGCATTGCAAAGAAGAGAAATAATATGCAGGAAAAACAACATTTAAAATGAAAGGAATATCTGTTAAGTGAACCTTGTGAACCGCATGGGATATTCTACACAGGAGACAGGTGTACGGTGCGTCTGTAACCTGGGGCAGTGACAGTCGAGATCTGACAAGTTTTTTGGCCTTTTTCCAGGTGGCAGTCAGCAGAAAGCTTCAGGTGGTATCTGGGGGGAGAAAAAGAAACTGGGCACGAACACCCTTTTATGAGTGCAGCTTGGCAAGTTCCCTTTCCGATTACGGGCTCCTTTATTCAGAAATAGCCATATATAGTAAAACCTCTGGGTTTTTTTCCCTTTTGCTTTCTTGGTAGATGTAGTCATTTCCCTCTGTGCGCGATGAGAAATTCCTCGAAGACCCCTGCCAGCGCTCGGGTCGGCCCACGGGGAGGAGCGGAAGAAATGGGGTCTGCAGGATCGGCTCCAGAGTTTTAACTGTGAACCGGAGCCCCCAGGGATGTTTGATTGCACATGTCGGGGGAGGTGAACTGCCCTGAGCAAATTTAGTAACATGATCCAATTGGATTACAGGGGAGCTTGTAGTGGTGTCTTCCTCTGAGCTTGGCACTGTACTCGAGTGAATTGTCTGCCAATTAAAGGCTGTCATCTTCACGTATGAGTTAATCGCTGTTGGTGAGCTTCTCACACTTACTGTACACCTCTATCAATATAATTTCCTTGTACTTGTGCAGCGCGCCTCGTTCCAAAAGAGATCTCGGTGCACTGACGCAACGGTGTCAGTGTCTAAAATACCACGGTAGCCATGACCAGTCCCTCGAGGGCCACTTCCAGTTCATTTGCAAACTGCAGGTGAACCCTAGTTGGAAAGGGTAGAGAATTTGTATTGTCTTAAGGTTGCAATAACAGGGAAAAAAAATGTGTTTTGAATGCTGGGCTTCGGTCTGTCACCTGCACAAAGGAAGCAATTCTGGCACGATACCTCTCTCTGAGTGTTGGAAAGATGTGGTTCTTGAGAAGCCCAGCTACTTACTTTTATTTGTAAATGAACAAGGTGCAAGGGAAATCCTAGTTGTTTCCCTTTTTCTTTTAAACAGTAAAATAAAGTAAGTCTTGGGCTATGGGGGAGGCCTGGCCTGTACCTCACTGGTGTAGATTAGTGGTTTGGGCGCCCCACGATTTCTCAGTGACCAGCTTGCATGTTGGTGACCTTGCTTTAAACCATTAAGTTTGTTAGAAGGGGAATTTGACTCAACCCTGTAATTTGAGTCCGTTTCTGATGTGGAAAATGTGAGTCCTGCATTTATTACAGGCATTCTGTGGGTCTCCTTGGGAGGGGAGGGGGTTGTGATAAGTTGAATATTTTTTAAAATGTAGCTGCCATGAACTGTTCTTAGTAAGGGTCAGAAAATTCCCATAAGCGAAGCATAGACCTGTCTTGTACTTCAAGATCTCTCATTGTCTCTGAAATAAATTGCACTGGGTTTTTGGCTTACCACCAGCAGTAAACTAGACAATAAAACTGTCATTATACAGAGAGGCTGAGGAACTGTGAAAGAAGCTTCAGAGCCCGTTTCTTTTGATGACTTCTTCACTGTAATCAAGAAAACGGCTTAAAATTTCCAATGATTAAAACAAGCCCTTGGTAACCACAGTTGTGTTTAGACCCATGGCAACTTCACAGGCAGGCTAGGATGGATTCTATTTTTGGACACTGAATTCTAGAGTCAGCCGCCATGTCTAATTGTAGATCAGGAAAGAGTTAATGGTTTAGAAGCTGATGTATTGTAGCACATTAACCTCTTCAACACCATATGTGTCAAATGTGGTCTTCCTCTGTGTTACTGCAGCATCGAACACAACTGGTTTCAGGATGGGCAGATGAAGAAATATTGCTGTTTATTAATCGATTAACACTTCATCTTCAGTGGACTGTGAGGCCCATCTTTTCTGATCCTGTCGAACTGCAGGTACATGAGCAGGAGTGCAAGGAAAGCTTATTTACTCTTGTACTCGGAAACCTGCTGCTGGAATGTGTTGAAATACTTTAAGCGTGCAAGATCTTCGATTCGTGTGATCTGTAATTGAAAGGACAGTTTGTATGCCCTCTACAGACAGGAAGGACCACAGCTGCTGCTTGGCGTTGAAAAGGTGAACGTGTTCAAGAGGAGCACTCTGGAAAAAAAGCACCAGTCGGTTTGGGAAGCTGACACAGGCTGCCGGGATATTGACCAGCCCCTGCGGAGCTCTTTGTGAGGGCCGACTGAATTTCGTTCCCCTTGGCCCAGTGGCGCACCCTCTCTTCAACGAGTCTTGAACTGCAGATTGGAATGTTTCCATTCCCTGCATCCTCTTCGTGATCCGTGTGTGATTTCACTCCCTGCTGGCTGCCCGTTCTGGTTGGCAATTTTGATGATTGTGCAGAATAAAACCGGACCTTTCCCTGAATTTAGGATTTTCTTTTAAGACCTTCCCAGGATTTGCCGTTGGAAACATCTTATTGTTTGTACCTTTCATGTTGTGCACCACGTGCACGTGGCACACTCGGCGCTTTACTGCTGGGCTGCTGGGTGCTTGAATTTAGGCGGGTGAAGTCTGAGAATTGACACGCATGCTTGTGCTCATCGCTTCGCTCCTTTCTCATTAGCTTGTTGCGACCGGATACCTTTCGGCATGTCTTCGAGCTCTGCCATAGAGAGAAGATGGCTTGCATGAAAGAGTCTGCTAGCTCGAACCCTGGACTTTGTCCCCTGGATGTAGGTTCTTCATATTTAGCAGACTTCAACAGTGCATTGGAAACTCTTGAAATCACAGGCGAGTACTTCACTGCTTCCTTTTAATGATTAGTCCTCTAATAATTGTACATTAACCTGTTCAGAAGGGCTTGTTTTTTATTCTTGATTTTTGACAAACAGCCCTTCAGTCCTTCAGTTTTTTGTCCCCCCCCCCCCCCAACGGCCTGGGTTTTGGTAAGTGGGTTAGCGAAAGGGATTGTGTGATGGACACAGATGTGTGGTGCTTAGCTCATGAGTTGGATGGTGGTGAGGAGATGATGCAAGGAGAATGCAAGCTTCTTTTGAAATCTTGCTTTTAGCTTGGAATCTCCTAGTGCTGAGCTTCGCACCCAGTGTGCTCTCAGCCTGCGTGTGTCTTCCCCAGGGTGGGCCTAAGCATGTTTAAACCTCTGCAGGCCCAATCTGTTCCTGCTGTAAGGAAACTGTATCTGTAGCGCAAGCTCTTTTCATTCTTATCCGACTAGTTTTGTGCCATATGGGCTCTAAGACGGAGAAGGATATGACCTGTTGACACAAAGGGCTGCTTCTGCCATTTGGAAGGGATTTTCTTGGCCTGTTCTGTGCTCTGCAGGTGAAAGCCTGAAATAAGGTCGTTGCACCAGGGAGCTGAATGGAAGAGAGACCTTTCAGGGGCCCCTGGGGGTTGAATTTACAGTGCATGCGGTGTTTGGTGGACTGGGGTAAAAAGAAGATATGCAGCCGGACTTGCTGATAGACTTGCTGCTTGGGGTGGAAAACTCAGCAGTCAGCAAATGTAACGTGCTCGAGGGGAGAGGAGCTTAGTTTCGAAGTGGACAGTACAGAAGGCTGTTTGCTGTGTTTTCTGTTATATGGTTTCTTCGATCTGAGTTTTTTTCCCCTGTAGTTTTTATTGTTGATGTATCCTCTGCTGTGCTGCTCCGTAGCTGTTGTTCACCGTCACGGCGTCTTTCAAGAGTCCGCTGACCCGTCTTTGATTTAAAAGCTTTAATTTGTTTTGCCTTTTAACATTCTGGGTCCTTCTCTTATTCTGTGCCTTTAAACAGGAAAGGTTGGTTGCTGTGAAGGCGAGCTCTTTCGGAGGATTTTCTTTTCCTGAAGCTCCACTGCAGACTTTGTTCACCCCTGACCAGATCTTTCTGGAATGTGGCACAGATAAAGCAGTCGCTCTCCCATGTAAAATATCAAGGGGTGTTTTGATAATCAAGTGAACACTGAAGTGATGTGAAATATGTGACAATGGAGGCATGCAGTTTTTGATTTACTTTGGAGTTCTCTTAGCCCGTTTCCACTTCTTTAACCATCTAGTGAAAGCTTCTGCTGATGTTGTTATGCTCTGATAAAGCTACACACTGTTTAACCACATGAATGCCTGTCGTTTACCCTGAGCCCTGTTTTGAATTTGAGAATACGTATGATACTCAATTCGCATCATGAGTGCCGTGAAGGAACTGAAAAAACATGCCATAGAAACTTGTTTTTGATTGGATTGATGTGAAATAAAAGGCGCTGGAAAGAAGTTGTATTTTGAGTTGTGTAAAGGTCAGGTGTATTTCTTTTAACTATAAAAGAGCAAAGAGAAATGGAAGTTCAAATTGTCATTTTCGGTCCAAATAAAAAAAAACGCCTTTTCTTGTTGCCGGTTTGGGCAGCCACTGGTCTTGCCCTTGTACTCGCAGAAGGAAGAAGACAAGGACCTCTGGGAGGAGGTATCCTTTTCACTTTTGGCACCGCACTCTGCTGATCTGATTGCTGCTGGCTGGAGAGCCTGGGTTTCTCACCCCACAAAGACCGCCAGAGCGTCCGGACAGCCGCTACGACTCCGCACGTGATCAAGAGCACCTCGGGTTTGCAGATCCAAAAGTATAAGTCGGGGATTTCTTGATTACTTGTTGACCCCAAGTTAGATCACAGACCTGCAAGGCTCTCTCGTTTTGAATTGTATGCACGCGGCACCCGAATGGGTCACGAAGCCGAGTTGTTGCACCACATGCGATTTGGAAGGGGACCCCATCCCAGTCTGCATTTGAAGCGACACGCCTCTTTTGCAAAAACCAAAAATGCCTGCAGAATAAAAAACGGATCATTTTTGTTTTGGGATTTGCTGAACGACCCGGATCGGCCCTGCTGGGGCACTAGAAGGTGCGTCTGGACGATGTGCATTGGTCCTTATGCAAGGAGGTCGCTGGAGCCCCGTTTGAGATGTGGTTGTCCAGTGCAGTGTCGCCCCACAGCAGCTGGGCTTTTGTTGGGCTTGTGCACTCTGTGCTCCACTGCGTGTTATCAGGAGATGGAATGTCCTGTCTCTTGCCCTGTTCGCAGGCTGGGGGAGGTGTGTACAGTAGTGTTTGAAGAGAGCAGTGCACAGGGTGTTTGGTTTCTGCTGAAGTTAGTCAGGCAGGCCAGAGATAGCTTGCTTCTGTTGTTTACCATTCTAGTCTTAAGGTCTGCAAAAGGCTGCAGAGCTTATACCTGGTTAACATTTTAACATCTGTGGCTCGTGAGTGAGGTTGCCATGGAGTCCCATAAGAAAAGCCTGGGCTTCTTTGCTTGTCAATTAACAGGAGCCTCTACACCTTGGAACGTGGCTTTAAAAATGTGAAACGGTTAAAAAAAAGGCAACACAAGCTTCAGGTTGTTCTGGGTGGTGTTTTAAGGGAATGTTAGTCTGTCTTGCAAGTGTCATTTATGTAAAAGTTTATGAAAGCTAGAAAAAAATCAGATTTTTCAGTAAAAAAGTAACGTCATCGTTTTCATTTCATTAGCTAATTCGGAATGAAAGGAGTGAAATCATCCTGTGTTTTTTATCCGCTGCGCTTGTAATGCTAGGCTGATTTCCGAAACAGCATGATCCCTCTTATAACTGGCAACCAACCCTGTGATGCATGTCCCCAACAAAGAAGCATTTCTTTGAGAGAGCACATGCCCCGACGCTGGTGGAGAAATGTGACTTCAGGGTTTGCATATCAAGGAGATTCTTTCTCGTGCGAGGCGCGTATCCGCTAGTTTCTGGCTGACGGACTTCGGTTGCTGGAACGAGTGAGGCCTTTAAAACTTGAAAACGTGTGCTTCACGAGCCACGCCTTCCCTGGACTGGACGCAAGGGGTGGTTCTCAGGGAAGAGGGGCAATGGTGAAAGCAGGGGGTGCAGTCACTCTGTAGCTCTTGTAAGAGCGGACCAGGCCTGCAGCGTAGTGAGAAATCAGAGGGGTTTTCCCGGTGGTGGTCCACTACAAATTGAAGTCGCCCAGCTGAAACAGAAGGTGTGATTGTCTCCTTTTTCCCCCCTCTGAAGCCTTTGCTGTACGGTTTTGTGGATTTGGGTTGTTGGCTCACAGTCCCAGCTTCTCAGTGCCCCCTCTAGTTTAGAAGCTTTCTTACACTCTTAAGAGTGCTGCAGGCATCTTTAAGCTCATCAGCTAAAGATCTGTTTCTCATCCTCCTGGAGTCTTTACTCCTGTGGTTAAGCATTTGTCTGTGGCAAAGCGCAAGGGCCAAGGATATTTGACAATGTAGAGGCGGGTTTCATTTTACTTACAGCGAGGAACAGGTTTTCTTGCTGGCATGATCTCTTAAACCAGCTGCAAGAAACCAGCGATGGCAAAGATGCCCGTTGATTTTCTCAGTGGGGATGAAGTCGTAGCCTTTGCTGCACCCTGAATGTGAGAAATGCCCAGTGCCAGGGAAGCTCATTAGCGCTCCTCTTCAGGATTCAAGGGAAATTCTGCTCCTAAAAGGAGGTAAAATCACCTGTGCTGCTGTGCTTACAAGGCAGATCGGCTGCTTTCAAGGTTGCATTTTCAGCAGAATCATTGATATAAATGTTACAAAATGAGCTGCATCGATTTCGGAACTTAAATATGAGTCTATTTTTAGAATCGGCTCCTAACAATTTTCCCCCGACACACACGTGCCATCAAGCACATTAGATGAGCTTCATTATTGTTGTAAACTTTGAATCAACAATTATTTTTGTTCTACTCGCCAAAATATCCTTCCCAAGTCAATGTCTGAAGTCCATTTTGTTAGGACAGGAAAGTGTGCTGAATGACATTATATATATATATTTGCTCTCTGTACCTGCAGCTCAGTACATGCACTTTGGCTTTTTTGTAAATTAAGATGGAAACACATTTGCCATTTCTGCAGAACTTTGGTAAATAGGCAGGTTGCTGGATTAATTTAGAATTATTTTAGATGAATAGACAAAGTGAACACCAGAGCTTCTTCTGCACTCTCCTACGGCTGTGATGTTGCGCTGTTGTACTGGAACTGGAAGAAGAGTAGGTGTGTCATCCTGAGTCCGGCGATTAGTGGATCCTATGCTTGTGGACCTTTTCCCAGTCCACTGAGTTGTGTTTTGAAATATGGATGAACCTTTGCTTGTTCGTACAGATGGAGTGCATAATGGTCTATGTGCTGGGTCAGTAGATACTGCTGAGCCAAGTTTAAAATCGGTAATAGTTTTATGCATAAAAATAGTGAGTCCTATATGTATTGAAATTCTAATTCTAAAGACACTGTTGAGTTGTGTTCAGCGTCTCAAAGGCGCTTTCATGATTTTTAGACACCGGAAGGGATTTTTAAGTGATGTCTCAGAACCTCTGGAGGGAGACTCAGTCAAGGTGTGTGTTTCTCGGATGTTGCCATCGGGTACTGATTAGTAAAGTCAGGTATTCCGTGACTAGATTTTCCTGGTCTAAAAAAGGAGAACACCAACCACATGCTAGTTAGAAGTCTTATGTTGAGTGGACTCCATCATAAGCATAATATATAAACCGAGACTTGACATTCATACCTATGAAATGATGCACTTCCTTGTTTCGTATGATATTTCATTTCCCAAATTAATCAACAAGGCCTGTGATGCTCCTTCCTGATTTGGGGCCCATTTCTTGCATCTGCTGTGCGGCTGTCCTTTTCATGAGGTTCAATTTCCAAACTGTTCATGCACAATCCGTTTCATGTCTTTGCCAAAAGAGTAAACCTCTATATTTACATCAGGGGTCCTAACCGTATGGGTCGTGACCCCAAAATGGCCCACCATGCTGTTCAGGGTGGTTTGCCATGATCCTCTTCAATACATCGGAGCTTTCTCCTATACAAGGCTTTTAACACTGTGGACGACAAATATTATTACGCGCTTGCATTGTTCAGCAACAGAAATGAAAAACCTGAAAAGACATTTTCCGGTGTTTTTCTTTAAAGATAGTTCAGGAGCCACAATACCACCTTCATGAAAGTACCATCTTCGTTTAGAAGAATAAAAGAATAACATTGCATCCCCCTTTGTAGAGTGTGAAGTGTAAAGAAAACTTTAATGTATCTATTTTGAGGCATCGAGTATAACTCCTAGTAATCGGTAATTGAGCATTCCTGGGTTAAACACAGTGACAGTCAGACATTCCTTGAAGGGCTGCTCATATCACTGAGGATATGACTAAATACAGGAGGGAGCACGGCCCTTTCGGCTTTGATGTCGAAGACTTGGCTGATGACATTTCAAGCATGGCCTTCAAGAGCAGCTTATTGAAATCCAAAACGAAGAGACACTGCGATACAGTTTTCAAATACAATCACTGAAAGCGCGTTCTGGAAAAAATCTGAAAAATTCTGATTCTGGGAAATGAGGCTCTGAAAGATTTACTGCAGCTTTCTAGAGATCACTTACATGAAGCAGGTTTTTCAGCACTTGTCATCACAGAAATTAAGCTTTGCAACCAACTGCAACGAAGGCATGTCTTAAAGATGCAGCTTGTCAAATACATGACCTCACAGGCCTTGACTGTTCAGAGCTCAGCTTCACATTAATATACTGATAACTGCTTTTGTTTTGTGCTGCTTTTCCAGTAATTGTACTTTTGCAAAATTGCGTGTCACCAGCTAATAAACTGGTCATTTATTTGTTTAAGTACTTAATTTCCTCAGCATTAGTTATATTTTATTCACAATAATATACTTAATTTCTAGACAGCAGTAATGTCGTTAAAAGGAAATCGAATTAAAAATGAACCATGAAACGTGTAGATGACTCCCATACTTAATCCTTCAACCTGAAAAGATCTGCATGCTTTTTGCGATTTAGAGCACAACATTCTAATTCATCCTCATCTATAAGTTGGAGAATTTTTGTTGAAGGTTCGAGTGAGAGTCTCTCGCAGGCATGCGGTCTGCACGACTGGATGAGCTGCGGGAGTGTGCCACCCGCTCTGTGTGGACCAGCTGGAGCGAGGTTTCAGCAGTGATGCAATACTTGCAGTCTGCAATGCAAGAGAGGGCTGGATTCCAGTGGGAATCAAGAGCGCATGTTTTATTCAGAGGCCAGCATCGACTCTGCAGTCATTTGATTGTAGAGGTCTGTGTATTCCAGCAGGCTTTTCACAGACACGCAAGCATTGCGTCTTTGAGGCATGTTGGAAAGAGTCTTTGCAGTGTGGTAATTGAAATCTAAAATTCAGTCCAGTGGGGTTTATTTTTTTGACAAAGTATTTATAAATCTATGTAATTTTTTTTCCTGTGCAAAATAGCTGCCTTTACAATGTACTGAAGGCAGGCGCTAGCTTGGGAGTAGGTAATGTGATCTTCAAGCTGCATCAACTAAACTGTTTACCTAACACAGCTCTTCGGCTTTTAAAAACAATAGTGGTCTTTTAGAGCCATTCATGCAGAAGCTAAGGGCTGTTATTACTGGTTCAGTCTGGGTATGTCAGTAGCTGACAGAATGTAATGGGATGTGTGGACAAAAAGGTATTTTTATTTAACAATGTGCGTGTAATTTTAAATATTTAAATGTGCTCCTATATGGAGGGGTTGGGTGTTCATTTCAATGCTGAAAAAGGAATCCGTTTCTCTACCAGAAGGAAAAAATGATCTTCCTGCCAAAATCAATTTTGAATTAACAACTGCTTACCTCGCCATGCATCTTAATTGTTTCACTATTCAAACTCGGCTGTTCAAGGGAGTTAGCAATACGCAATTATGTCTTAAGTGTAAGCTGGCACACCTTACGCTACATTGTAATTATGCCATTTAGGATTTTTGGAGTATGTGCGCTTACTGTCATTAAAACCTGCGCTGCCTCCTTGGACGATTTTGATCGTTTTAATTGGGTGTACAAGTGGAGTGAATGGCATATAGCGATTCCCGTTTGGGGGGTGATTTACGAAAACCTTGCATGTTGACCCTCCCTATATCTGTCCCATAGTGGCCATTTCTTGACTGGACGGCACAGTCCTTTTGTTTTTTGTGTGTGTGACTTATTTTGCAGTAAAATCCTCTGAAGGTGCACCTTACAGAATCCCAGAGGAAAAGTAAATTGTTGTGCAGCTTGAAAGTGAGCAGGACTTGAGAGTCACAGCCAGTCGAAATGAAGATCACTGGTAGTCACTAGTAAGGATTTTTCAGGGGAAACTCTATGCAGCATGTCTAATGTACTCTTCCCCCCATGTAAACCAGTATATACAGAACAAACACTGCAGACGCTCCCTTCTCAGGCTGTGAAAACTCTTCGTGCTTTTCACCTGCACAGTAGTCCTTCCTTGTGTCATAGTCAGTAGCAACACGATGGCACCTTGAGTCCTAGGCTTTATTAATTCGTCCTTTTGGATAGGTTCTAACTTGTGGCCTGAGAAGAGGTTGAGGGCCCTTTTAAGACCTCTTTCCCAGGCTGTTTGTACTGGTAATTCTCTCAGGACAACACCCAGGGAGCCCGGGATCGAGCGGCTTCTTCAGCTTCTGCCGTGCCAGTGGCTGGAATCCAGGCGTTGATACGGACCTGGCGTTCCAGTTGAGTGCGACTCCTGAGCGTCACTTTGAGAGTAATCCAAAGCTGCCACTCACTGACCCACTTCACGTTGACGAGGCGGGTCGTATTGACAGCGTTGCGGGTCACTTGTCAGAGCTGCTGCGGCTGAGGCTGACTCCAGTTCGAACTCCATTTTCTGCTCGCAGCTGTAAGGGATGCGTTCATGTCTTAAAGGTGGTGTTCTGAAACTCCCCCGATACAAGAAATGCTTTTGAATCAACTGTTCTTGTACCCACCCAAGCTGGACCTGCCGGCTCTGTGACTTTCACGTCTCGGCTTCGAACCTCGGTCCTGGCGCCTGCGCACAGGGCGGAACGAGGTCGCGGGCTGACTGGCTGCTCGCTCACCCCCTGTGGGGCTCGGTCCTTCGGCTGGCGGCGTGACCCAGGCTCGAACCCGAGCCTCTCGGGAATTCGTCTGTGGAATAGCTGTGAGATCGAGCGGGAGACTTTTTGGACCTTCTCACCCACTGCCCGTTGGCAGAAGAGGATGGCTGGCCCGGAAAGTAAATCTGAGTTTGTATTCATCAAATAAAAAACTGGGGGGGGAGAAAGTTGGTCATAAAGGCCCTTCTCCTACTTGTTTCACTTCCACAATTAGAGTTACAGTGATTGGCCCAATATATCATTATATATTTAATGCACTCAGCAAGAGAAAGCGATGGTGAAATCTCAAAATGTTGCTAAAATGAATATATTGCCAAAACTGGGGGCAAAACGTCAAATAAGCCTACAGTAGGTCACGTGCAGTGGACAGGCACGTTTCTCATTAACGAATTCCAGGCACTGAGCTCCGGGGACTTTCCTTTATCTGATATAGTAGCCTCTTTTTGGCGGTGAACTAGAAAAACTGTTTTCCCTGGAGTTCTGTGTGACTTTCTAACCAGATGCACAAGACAGGGATGACAGCTGTATATTCTAATGCAGACTGGCTAGCTCATAGTAGGGGTTTTCAGTAAATCTTGGCACTGCTGGCAGTTTGCAGAGAGAGGTACCATTCATCGATTTTTTTTTTTAATTCACCATTCTTCTCTGTGGGGGATGCAGCGCGCCATTATTGAAGTTCTCAATCAGCTGTCCCTCTTGCCCTGCCTTCTGTATCGTTCAGATACAGTACATGTTCTGTAGTTGCTTGGCGTCTTGCTTGTGCGGTTTCTCAGACGAGTACAGAGTAAGACTGCAACCCCCTCTCGCTTGCATATTCATCTGACCAGTTCTTGGGGGTGCTTGATCACACCCAGCGCCCCTGTGGCAGGGTCTTGAATTAGTATATGTGAATAATATTAAGTTAGTGGTGTGTGTTAAAATGCACTTGTCCCCATGAATCAACTAAAAACAACTGCTGTGACTTGAAATATTTAACCGATGATTATTTTATGACATAGAAGCGTGGCGATTTTGATCTTGTCCGTGTTCGCAGGTGATAGAAATAAGGGGTGAAAGGTTTAATAAATAACATACCATTGAGGAAAATCAAAGTACTGTGTATTTGTATATAAAAAACAGTTTTTAACAGTTACTGATGGTGGAAAATCTGTACTGGAAGTAAAGGACAGTTGGTTGATCTTGCTTTTGCAGAACTCCAGGTAAGCAGTGGGGTGTCGGGGTGTCACAGCTCTGGGGTTCTGGACGGGGTTACCTTTGCGTTAGCAGGCAGGAGGGGGGAACCTGCTGCCCTCACAGGCTTTGTCTGGCCTTTCACTGTGGGACTTCATCCTTTTTAGTAGATAAGCTGATGGTTGCGGCTCCAGATCCAGATAAAACATTAACTTCCCCTGCAGGTTCTAGGCACTCATGTCTTCAGCGTATCGATCGGTCTTTCTGCAGATACTCCCTGCTGGCGGAGCTTGGTCGCCTTGGAGCCAAGCTGAGGCCATGCGTGTGTCCTCTCGGTGGCGGTCTCTTAAATAAACAGTACCGCCTTCTGGAGAACCATTAAGGACCACTGTGCGGTATTAAGCCAGTTTGGTTTCTGTCATGTCTTGAACTTGGAGTTTCTCATCGAAGCTCGTTCGTGTGCTGAGAATGAAATGTGTCCACCACAGAGGAACAGGTGGTTGAAATACCTTTCTGCCACAGAACTGTCCGTGGTGCTGAAGTGAGCACCTTGATTACTGGACAGCAGCAAGACCTGCACAAGTCATTACACTGAACTGTACAACTCATGTCTTTGGGAGAGCAATGCCTAGTTATACCCTCACTGGCGTGTTAGCACAGTGCTGCTACAGTTCGTCAGCTGTCCTTCTGTTTCTGACAGCACGGTCTAGGGTTCCATACAGATCAGCACACCTGTGTGCAGCATCGGTGCTGCTTGAGGTTTCTGTAAAATCAGAGCTTGTTCTCTGTGATTACAGTCCCTACTGGCCAGGTCCAGTCGTGGAAGTCCACAGGTTTTTTTCATCTCAAAATGTCATGGTAATCGAGATTAAAAAAAACAAACCAAAACAAGTAAGGCCCTAGTCCTGTTGAAAGCCATAAACCCCTCTGGCAATAGAGCACTATCCAGTCACTAATCATTCAACACACTGTTCTCCTGAGCGGTCAGGCAAGTGTTGGGCAATTCTGTACCCAGCGAGATCTGTTTTTCTCTGTCTGGGCTGTTTAGCTCTTATACCTGCAGCTCCAACTGTCACTGAGGCTGTAGAACCTGAAAAACAACTTTCTCTACAAATGCAACGCTTTAACCATTTCAGGGATCATTTGTGGAGAACAAAAACATTAACGTCATTTTGAAATGTGCTCTAGTACAGCGTGAAGTCCGCTTTGCACAAGAAGTACATCTTTTTTTGTTCTTTGCTCATTTTGTCAGTTGACAAATGCCTACCAACATACCTGCACACATTTGTAGAAGGTTCAGATTTTGATTGAGGATAAACTGCGAGGTTCCTCATTGTCACGGTTTCTAGTTGTGCAAAACTAAGCTTTAGCAGGACTTTAATGGCTGCCCATAGAGATTTGAGCATAATTCTGCCTTTGGTAGGGTTTTGTCTTTTGGAATACTTAAAGGCTGTCTCACAGGCCGCCTAGCAAAGCCTTTTTGTTCTCTTTTGGCAGACATGACTTTATTACACGTGACCAAGGCTACTAACAGGACATGTGTTGGTGAACAGTATAATTTGAGCTCTTCTGTAGGCACAAGGCTGATTTCTCGAATTAATGTCAATCTCGTGTTTAACCATTTTGGAATTACAAAGCCTCAGTAATGGGCAAAATTTGTTGCATATTTTTCAGGAAGCATTTTTTTAAATTGTTGGAACTGTTACACATTTATGAAGACCGTGTTCACCAATTAAAAAAAAAAGTATATTAGGAAGTATTTCGAATGCAGCTGTTTTGTACTAGAACTGCAGAATTTGTGTAATTAATAGTGGTCACTTGTGCATTTTTATTGCCTCTTGTGGATTTGAATGTTGAGCCACCCGTGCAGTTTGTGCATTTCTGAAGTGCAGCTGTGAAAATGGATGATCAGTTTCGCTGTAAGCAGTATTGAAGAAAAATGTGTTGCAGTTTCTGTCACCCACGCCTGGTCTGTGTGAGCATCTCCCTAAACCTTCTGTGCATCTCTGGCCTTTTGACTCGGTACACTCCTATAATCTCAAGCTTCCTTTCACAAGCCACAGCTTATTTTTCGTAGCGACTTTGTGCAGATAAAGGGAAATAGTGTGTTCTCAGTATTTTCTTAGCTTCAACCCAAAGATTCCCCCCCATTAAATTCCAGTTTTTAAACATTGTTTTTCTGAAGGAGAATAGGGTTAAGGACTGTTTCTAACTCCTGAAACCCTTGCTCCTGATTTTGAGCAGTAATATGTACTTGCTCACCTATGGCTATGGAACTTTTCATAATGCCTGCAACAATTTAAACTTTCTGTGGGGGGGTTTCACATTTTCTCCTGTTTTGTGTGTGGAATTTAGCTGCATATTCGTGCATGCAGATAAAATGTGGTGTGGCTTATTTAATAGCACTGCACTGCTCTTAGAAAAACAGCACCTTTCTCGTCAGCCTGTTTTTAAGAGAGTCATGTTCTTGAAGGATGGATCAGTGACTGCCACACGCGCACAGATGACTCTTAAATAAAATGCATTTTTCTCATGCCAGGGGATGGGAGCACAACAGACCAAACTCCTACAGTAGGCCTGTCAGGGCCCAGCTTTGGTCCGTGAGTTTATGAGAACCATCTGTACCTGTCCCGCCTGTCTCTGCCTTGCCCACGGTGACTTCAGTGTAATGTGGGATCGTTTCAGGTCACTCAGTAACAGAGCCACACCGGTATTATATGTGTATAGAACTGTTTAGTTCGCAAAAAAAGAGAAAATTGTCATGTTGTGGAAGTTTGTGTGTTTTCTTTTATTTGTATGAGAGAAAGGTTAAAGAGAAAAAAGTTTTGGTTTACCTGTGCTCCTGTGCTACCTGTGCTCCTGTGAGCTCCTGGCTCTTCCTGTCCCTCCTCCCCCAAGCTCATACACCGGGTCTCCCCGATACACATCACTAAACGTGATGAAAGTATTAGTAGTAGTATTTTTTACTGGTTCGTAATTCCTTGAAGCCATTGGAGATGGTTGTCGTTTCAAGTCAGATATGTCATCCATTTGGAACAAAGTCAGTGTATTTTTAAAATATATCGTGCGTTACATTGGTTACTTTTTGACGTGTGTCAACTTAGGAAGTCGAGGTCATTTCACTCAGGCCTGTTGACAGCCCTTGACAAACCATTTCAAATGAAGTGTCAAGGCGACGTTTTAGTCCCAGTGCAGGTAGACGTGCTGTTCTTACCGTTACAGAAGATTTTGCATCAACCAACTCTTCATTTCGGGGCTGTTGAATCCCAGATGTGAGCTGATGAGGGCTGTGATCCTTCTATAGTCATGTGTGGAGATGAAGGAATCTTGCTAATGGCAGAAGAATGGTGTTTGCTTACAAATACTAAATTCTGTCTCGGTTCGGCTTGTGTTGTGATAGGACTTTCGCTGGTGGAAGGGGACACCATGCATTGTATCTGAAAACCGACAAGTTACTAGTTACAAGTTTGAGGTCTAAGAACGGGCTCTAGTGACATTCCTAACCTGGCATCCCATATTCCCTTAACCCTCTTCCTACGTTGCTGTACATCATTGGTCAGCTGTGACAGTACTTTACAACAGCAGGTGTTCTGTGCTAGGCTACATCATGTGTAGATGGATTGTGGGTGTAACCCCGGTGACCTGGCCAAACTTCCCCCTGTCTTTTACCAATCATGGCCTCCTAATAACCCCCATCTCTGAACTGGCTTCATCACTCCGTTCTCCTCCCCACTGAGAGCTGGTGTGTGGGGAGCGGACTGGCGAATCTTCCAGGTTGGGCTGCACACTGGGGGTGGTGGAGGGGATCCCCATTACCTGTAAAGCACTTTGAGTGGAGTGTCCAGAAAAACGCTATTTAAGTGCAAGGAATTATTATTACTACTAAATGCTGGGTGGAATCATCTTTGCTTATAGGCGGCTTTAGGACTGATCTGAACTCGTCAGAACTTGGAATGGTGGTGTCATAGTTAACATCTGCACTTTTGTTTTTAAACCTATTGCGTGAGCTGTGAGTGGAATGTGGTATCGCCCGATACAGCCCGGTACTGAGCATCTGATCTGTTACAAGCCGCTAATTGATTTGCGGATCTCATCCAGCTGTTTCTTGAGAGTAGTAGGAGTACAGGCTTTGATAACACGACCGCGTAGTTTGCTCCAGACTCGCAGTCTTGAGTTCGGGACTTTGTTCTTTGGTGTTTGTAGAATTGCATGTGAGGTGAGAAGGTGGGGGGGAACCGGTTCTGAATTTTTTTTTTTTAGACCAAAGACATGTTAGCTTTCGTCACGCACCGTAGTCCGCTTGCTGCAGATGAATTAGTCTCGGAAGGGAAACTGGAAGGAGGAGGAAATTGGCTCGGCCGAGGGAGGGAAGAAAGCGAGGCGAGTTATCCCGGCACGGTTTGATTATTGCAACAGCAGATACACTCTGCGCTGCAGTGAAACCGGCGCATTCAGCTCAGCACAAGGGGCTCTTTGATACCCGGGTCAGTACTGGGGATTTCCAGCGCCAGGTGCAGGATCCCTGTCAGTCCTGTGTGTGTGTGCTCCAGGCTCCGCTTCTGTTTTTCCCCCCGAGATTGAAGCGTGTGCCTGTGTTTTTTTTGGGGGGGGGGGCGCTGCGTCATCACCGGGAGTGCTCCTGCGCGGCGGCGCTTGCGCGCACTCGCACCGCCGGGGTCGCGACCCGCCACCCGTGTGCGCGGCTGTGGAATTAGGAAGGGAGGCGCAGCCCCACAGATGCTGCGAGTTAGTGCCAAAACTCAAGGCCTGCTGGTGAAGCTCCCACTACAGGAAATGGGTTAGACATCGCCGCTGCAGCTGCTGCCCCGCCCCCTGCCCCCTTTTAAAGTGCTGTTTCCTCGGACTGTGAGGAAGCCCGAGCGGTCGGACTCCCTTATTCCGGGCTGCTGGGAAGTTCTCTCACGCTGTCCCTGTGGGCTGTCATGGCGCGGTCGGTGTGATGGAGCTGCAGTCCAGCTGCAGTTAACCTGTGTACTGTACTTGCGTTCTGTGAAATGTTCGTGCCTCATAGGGCTCTGACTTTCTAGGTCTGCCTGGCTGTCTGCCTTTTGGTTTTGGGGGAAAAAAACAAAACTATATTCTGTGGTTTCCAACTTTTACATTTCTTCTGCTGGTCTTGGGTTCACAGTGTACAATGCAAGGGAGTTCAGAAGGAGCAGAAAAGGTGTAAAACTGTGATTTTTAGCTCAACTGCGAGGAGGAAAAACTGAAACGGGTGTTATCTTAGGCTTTGACCCAGAGTGCAGTGACAGAAATCTTCTTAAATAACAGTAAAATAAAATACAGCGTCATGCCATATTGTGGGCTGTGCTTAGCGCACCAAGTTTGCAAGAAGAGTTTTTTTTGTGAAAGACATGAATGATAACGTAAATATTTTTTGTTGTCCTGGAGATGCAGGTAGTATGAAGTATCACTGATGAGCTCGGGTGCTTATCTCAGTGTCCAGTTTTCACTGGTCTGAGACAATCTGGCGTGACTGCCTTCGTTTGGTATTTCCTTAGGGAAGTCCAAAGCTCTTGGGTTCCTGATGTTATTCATCTTGTCCTGATGACATGCTTAGGATGGCAAGGAGATGAGTGTCTTCTCTGAATAATCAGAGCAGAGCTCCTGATCCAGAAGGACTTGTCCTGGTATCATTAGAGTGGAATTTATGCTTTGTTTTTGGTTAATCTGGAGTTTTGCTGATGACGTTTTAATCTCACTATTGAATTGATGGGGCATGATTCCTGTGGTTTGTCAATAAAACTGTGAAACATTTTTTTTAGGTAAAGTGAGAATGAAGTATAACTGGATATTGAAATTTTTTTAGTTTGCCTGAAAAACAGTTAATCTCTGGCCTCTCCTGAAGGCTAGGGGGGCATGTTCTGTGCATTTTGACTTGAGGTGTAAAGTACTGTCCACCTTATACCTCGCACACTCAGCGACTCTTACTTCCAGTCGCCACTGTGACAGGTTTATACGCACACGGCAGAGGCTTCGAATCCCTGGTTCCATAATGGAGCCGCATCCCGGATATGGAACGCAGCTTCCGTTTGTTGGTACGTGTGCTGAAACAGCCAGTAACCGGATGTAAGACTTTGTCTTGCTCTGAGCCAGCGGTGGGTCCTCTGGCTGCTTGTCACACCCTCTGTTGCTCAGCGGTCAGTCCCTTTCCATTGCATAGTGTTCAGAGCATCAGGGTCCAGTGGTTCGCTCACTGCTCCCCTGAGCGTGACGCACGCGCATCAGCAATTCCGCAAGTAAACCCAGCAGTGGAGCTCCGGGCTTCGGACCCGTTTTCAGAAAGTTCACCGCATTAGTCCGGACTGGCGCCGGGACCTGCAGCCCCTGCTCCTCGCCGGTCTGCGGAAGCTGCCTCAGCGCAGACCGAAGACTGGGCTGCCGCAGGTGAGCAGCAGTCTTGAGCGGAGAAGAGGTTGGTGCACCAGATGGCTGGCTTTATCCGTGTGAGTTTTGTGCCCTCCTCGTCGGTCCAGTCAGTGGCTTGACATGGGCTGACGGATTCCTGCTGTCGTAGTTCTTACAGATTCGGCTGTATTGTTTCTTGCGCTGCGGTTCAGTCATGTTGAGCAAGCCTGGATGTGTCTGGCAAACCCCGGAGAGCTCAATAAAGCTGTAACAGTTACGCAGGAGCGTGCAGAGGGTTGGTGCAAACGGTTTGCAAGCAGCCAGCATCTTGTACCTTTTTTTTTTTTCAGGCAGCATCCATCTTTCTTCATTTGGGTCCTGCTCAGGGAAACCTTACGGTCAGCTTACTTTTCCATGAGAACCTTGTGCGAAGGCATGTCTAGGCATGTGAGGGCGGCCTGCATGCATGAAAGAGGTGAAATACACCCTGCTTCTCATCACCTGGCTCCAGTGCGGACGGGAGATTGACGGCCCTTGGCTTGCACCTGTTCTGAGGAAGACTGCTCCCCTCATTCACCGACGAGGGGGGTCAAGACTCGCACTTTGCTGGTTCTGGCTCCTCTCGCGCAGGACTCCTGATATCAAGACCAAGCGCTGCAGAGCAGGGTTCTCGCCCTGCTCCTGGAGTACCCTGTCCAAGCTCTTAGTCGATGAAGCTTTAAAGACTCAATTGTTCTTTTGTTTTTAAACTGTGCATCCAGGATGGGGTCTCCAAAATACTCTGTGCAGTGTTTCCCAAACGTATTGTGAACAGGACACTTTCGTCTCAGATTTACAGTGCCTTGCGAAAGTATTCGGCCCCCTTGAACTTTTCAACCTTTTGCCACATTTCAGGCTTCAAACATAAAGATATAAATTTTTTATTTTATGTGAAGAATCACCAACAAGTGGGACACAATTGTGAAGTGGAACGAAATCTATTGGATTTTTGAAACTTTTTTAACTAATAAAAAAATGAAAAGTGGGGCGTGCAAAATTATTCGGCCCCCTTGCGTTAATACTTTGTAGAGCCACCTTTTGCTGCGATTACAGCTGCAAGTCGCTTGGGGTATGTCTCTATCAGTTTTGCACATCGAGAGACTGAAATTCTTGCCCATTCTTCCTTGCAAAACAGCTCGAGCTCAGTGAGGTTGGATGGAGAGCGTTTGTGAACAGCAGTTTTCAGCTCTTTCCACAGATTCTCGGTTGGATTCAGGTCTGGACTTTGACTTGGCCATTCAAACACCTGGATACGTTTATTTGTGAACCATTCCTTTGTAGATTTTGCTGTATGTTTGGGATCATTGTCTTGTTGGAAGATAAATCTCCGTCCCAGTCTCAGGTCTTTTGCAGACTCCAACAGGTTTTCATCCAGAATGGTCCTGTATTTGGCTGCATCCATCTTCCCCTCAATTGTAACCATCTTCCCTGTCCCTGCTGAAGAAAAGCAGGCCCAAACCATGATGCTGCCACCACCATGTTTGACAGTGGGGATGGTGTGTTGAGGGTGATGAGCTGTGTTGCTTTTACGCCAAACATATCGTTTTGCATTGTGGCCAGAAAGTTCGATTTTGGTTTCATCTGACCAGAGCACCTTCTTCCACATGTTTGGGGTGTCTCCCAGGTGGCTTGTGGCAAACTTTAGACGAGACTTTTTAAGGATATCTTTGAGAAATGGCTTTCTTCTTGCCACTCTTCCATAAAGGCCAGATTTGTGCAGTGTAAGACTGATTGTTGTCCTATGGACAGACTCTCCCACCTCAGCTGTAGTTCTCTGCAGTTCATCCAGAGTGATCATGGGCCTCTTGGCTGCATCTCTGATCAGTCTTCTCCTTGTCTGAGCTGAAAGTTTAGAGGGACGGCCAGGTCTTGGTAGATTTGCAGTGGTCTGATACTCCTTCCATTTCAAGATGATCGCTTGCACAGTGCTCCTTGGGATGTTTGAAGCTTGGGAAATCTTTTTGTATCCAAATCCGGCTTTAAACTTCTCCACAACAGTATTATGGACCTGCCTGGTGTGTTCCTTGGTCTTCATGATGCTCTCTGCGCTTTCAACAGAACCTTGAGACTATCACAGAGCAGGTGCATTTATACAGAGACTTGATTACACACAGGTGGATTCTATTTATCACCATCAGTCATTTAGGACAACATTGGATCATTCAGAGATCCTCGCTGAACTTCTGGAGTGAGTTTGCTGCACTGAAAGTAAAGGGGCCGAATAATTTTGCACACCCCACTTTTCATTTTTTTATTAGTTAAAAAAGTTTCAAAAATCCAATAGATTTCGTTCCACTTCACAATTGTGTCCCACTTGTTGGTGATTCTTCACATAAAATAAAAAAAATTATATCTTTATGTTTGAAGCCTGAAATGTGGCAAAAGGTTGAAAAGTTCAAGGGGGCCGAATACTTTCGCAAGGCACTGTAACTTGTGAATTCCCGTATGACGCTCACATGGTATGAATTAATGTGCTGAGAAGCTGGGAGTGAGGCTCCCGAACTCTGTCAGTGCTCTTTGTGCTGCACATGGCCCAGTGGGTCCATTCGCCCATGTTATTGAAGCGAGACTCGGGAGTGTTGAAACCCAGCATCTGCCACCGGCTGGCTGGCTTCCTGCCCGTCTACGATTGAAGATCTAAAACGGTTTTAAAGGTAAACCAAACCGATTTGCTTCTAAATTCGCAAAGCTCGCATGGAACGAAAGGCAGAAGAGGCAGAGCGCAGAGGATTCCCAGGTTCAGGAAGGGGCAAGGCTACTCGGTGTCCGTGCAGTTGGGCGAGGCGGGGAGAGCGGAGGAGCCCGCGGCGCTACCGGAGAGGGAGAGAGAAGGCGCGGAACCGCCCGAGTCGGGGAGTGAGTCGGGGAGACCCGCTGCTGGCGAAGGGGGCTTTAGGCTTTGAAGACAGTCAGACGTTGAGGACTATGTCCACCCAATCCAACTTGCCTCCTGCACTTTCAGGTGGCAGCGGTAGGAAGAGAAGTCCGGCTTGAGTTCAAAACCGCGGAAAAAATGTTTTAGACATTCTGCCTTTACAGGTATTGGTGGAAAGGCAGAAACGTCCTTTTTCTTCAGTAAAACAAAATGTCCTTCCCATGGCTTATCGTTCCAGGAAATGTAACGACGCGTTTGGGTTTTTATGCGCTGTTCTCTCAGGATTCACGCTGCATTGTAATTTCATTCTTACTGCATTAAGTTCACAGTAACAAGTCGAGCAACAGCCTCACCCATGTCTGTGTTGTCTCTGTGAAGTCCCTGTAGGGGAAGGTGTTAAAATCGCTTTATATCACCTGGATTTGCCATTAAGTGCTTTAGTAACCTTTATTGACTCTTCTAAAGTTAACTTCATTACAGAACAAGTTTCAGGACCTACAATTCTTAGTGGTAGCAGGCCAGTTAGTATCCTGTGGCCGGCAGAGGAATCCTACTCCGTTGGGCCCCTGAACAAGGCCCTTCACCCCAAACTGCTCCAGGGGTGCCTTATAAATGGCTGACCCTGCACTCTGACCCCTAGCTTGTACTAGGAGGGTTATGGAAATGGTTTTTGTTTGATGCTTTTATCTAAAATGATTTTGAGTTTATTGAGCTGAGAGTTTTAGAGGAGCAACCTAAAGCCTCAGTGCTCCACCTGAGCCTTGAACCCGGGCCTTACGGAGGCACTTGCAGAGCCCTGACCACTCCTCCAAGCCACAAATTAATAGAGCAGAATCAGGTGCCCGCCAGGTTTCTGAATTTCTGGTTTTATATGTCCTTACGCAGTGCATTGCAGTGCAAGGGAGTCAACACCTGAATTCTCTCAAAAATGTCCGCCTGTCATCTCATCATTTCAGTGAAAATGATACAGAAGGGTTACAAAAAACCCCACAAAATTAACACTCAAAGCCAGTGGTAAACTATGAGCGAAGCCTGGAAGGGTTAAAGTGTAAGTGATGACTTCTTTGCCAGTTTTATGTGGTCACGCTGTGAACAAACTCTCTTTCCTGACTCTGTGTCACTGTTGTGCTCTGTAACAGGAAGCACATTGTGGTGCCATGCTGTGCAGCCGTGAGCCTTCTCCACACGGGCTCAGTGCAGATAGTGTCTCTGCTGGCTGAGATGACAGACCGTCAGCTGACGGCTAGTATGCTTTCTCTCTCAAAGCATCCTTATTGCCCTCGTTAGAAGAATTGACATTTCAATGTAAGTAAAGGTGAAAAGGCTACAATATGCTTCAGTTACCAATTGGTTGTATTTACTGTATCCCCAAATTTTGGCTGATGGTTCCCAAAACCCACTTAGCAAGCCTTGCTTCTGTCAGCAGAGTAGTCTTGTTGACTCTGCATGTTGTAGACACATCGGGGGACTGTTGAAGCTGCAGTATTTCACATTGATCTCAGACGGCCTCTTGATTCATGTCACTTATTAGTGATGCGTCTTTTTGTGCGAGAGGAAATGTTGCGTGACTTTTTCCCCCCTCTGGTTTGTGTGGCGATTTAGTGTTTTACCAGGTTGTTTTGGTTAGGATTGCCTGAACATGCAGTTTCAAGTGATATTCTGTGCTCCCCAGCTGCTGTTTTTGACTTAATACCTCACATTCACGTATAATTTCCACTGTCTTGGCAGTAGGGATGCATGTTTCCAAATCTGAGCTTTCAGATGTGGTCACCCCTTCGGTTTTAAGGTGTTCCAGAATTCAATCAAAATGTCCAATGTTAAAAATAATGGATTTTATGAATAATTTCCATGCTTGTGAAAGCGACATCTGGTTTAACAGAATTTTAGGTTGAACCGCTTTGCAGCTACCCAGGCTGTCCAGTGCTGTATTGCACAATGCTCAGAACATTCCAAGAGCTAAAAATAACCCAGAGCCAGTTTCAGGGCTAAGAGTAGGAATTGTATTGCTTGATGTTTGCAGTTGAAGTGCTGTAAGGAGGCTGGATATAAGACAATGGTCACCGTAGCCACGCTGGGAAGGAACCTGGGTGCTCTGGAGCCGTGGTTGCTGTCTTCTCCGTGGTCCGGGCTCTTTCCCTCATACGAGGCAGCAGCTTCCTTGGAAGAACAGAGCTCAATCGGGTCTGCGCTCTGGGCGCGCCAGGCCGGAGTGTTTTGCACGTCGCGAGACCAGTGAGGCCGTTCACGGGAGCGGTCCTGCTGGGGTTGAGTTTCGCCCCGCGGGCGCCTGGAGGAGTTCACTTAGGGACTGGCCCGGCGAGTAGCAGAATGGTGATGCTCTGTCGTAGTTTGGCGTGTTTTGCCTTCACTTCCAGCCAGTTGGGCTCCACACGTGTGCGCAGGGCTGTGGTGGGTCAGGCTGCCTTCACTCGCTGCAGGTGGAATTGTTGTTGCAACAAGACACTCTCTGACCTCCCCTTCAACTGGTCTGTTGCACACAACAGTTAGAGTATTGTTCTGCATGACTGAGACACTCACTAACACCCTTCAGTGTCGTCTACACAAAATTTCCAGGTATGTGCAGCGCCATGTTCTGTGATTCAGAAAGAGGCAACAAAACTTCTGGTGGCGTGAAGCAGCCTTATAAAATAAAATAGCTTTATTGGCCATATACAGTTTCTTGCAGTAGGAATTTGTCTTTTTGCAGACCCCAGCTTGCTCTCCATGAGACAGGGAGAGACACAGACACAGGGAGAGAAGCTTGGGGTCAGAGTGCAGGGTCAGCCATTTATACGGCACCCTGGAGCAACTCGGGTTAAGGGCCTTGCTCAGGGGCCCAGTGGAGTGGGATTCCTCTGCCGGCCGCGGGATACGAACCGGCAACCAACCAGCCACAGGCGCAGATCCTTAGCCACAGAGCCACCGCACCGCCCAAAATTATTACACTGTAAACAAGCAGGGTTGTGAATACATCTCTCTTAATCCAATAGAAATATTGCTCTCGATTTGGAGACAGATTTTGTACATTTCTAGGTTTTAAATGTCTGCTGAACAACTGGTACTTATTCGCTCATACATCACATCACATCAGTCATTAAAGGATATCATGGGCTAGTTTTATGCTTAATGCTTAATTTTTCTCTAAATGAATTTATTTTTTGCCCGACTTGCAATAACCAGTCTGGGAAATTGGGACTGCAGTTCCCCTTGAATTCTATTGCTGCTGGAGTAAAGCACAGTTACCTTATTGGAGCTCCAGCAAGTGCAGCGAGCTGAGAATTGTCTGATGGCCTCAAGATGCCTACAGGTACAGCCTATTCTTGTGCATTTCTGAATGGCAGAGCAGGTTACTATATGTGCACCGAAGTGATAGGAGATGCTGGTCCAAGCTGCTTCCCTTTTGGGAACCTAACAACCACGCCTCTGATAAGGGTAGCTGATTCTGAGCGAGACTCTGCAGAACTGAATTCCCTGCCTGTTTTTTGGGTGGGGGGAGTGAAACGTGCCCAGTTTCAGTTTTGATTGCAGTTTGGTGATATATTTATATACATGTTAGAAAACTATTATTAGATCGGTTTGCGTTTTTGGTTTTGTCGTGGCCTAATTTTTGGGGGGTCAGGCAAAGCAAGTGAAAGGAGCAGAGTAGTGATGCTCTGTCATAGTTTGGCGTGTTTTGCCTTCTCTTTCAGCCGGTTGGGTTCCACACGTGTGCGCAGGGTCCGTTTTGCCTCATTCACTGCAAGTAGAATTGTTGTTGCAACAAGACAAGTTAGAGTTCGGAGTTCAGCTTGTCATATGCACAGGTAGAGCGAGCTGCTTATTTGCACGTATGCTCCAATACAAAGACATTAAGGAAACGCCCACTTAAGCACACGACGACAGCAAAATTAAATAACGCTCAAAACTCAGTGCAAGTGGTGTGCAAAAGGAGCAGCAGTGGGAGTCAGTGGTGAGAGGTAGAGTTCAATAATCTGATTCCATGGTACTTCTGGAATCGCCGAGCAGTTAACTGAGGAGACAATTAAATGCCATTTTTAAATCTCTGTAGTGCTGAGCAGCCCTGGGTGATGGTAAAAGGTTAAAGCTGTCTGCGATGAAGCCTTCTGGTTCCTGGTACGCTGTAATAGATACCCACTTTAACGTGACATATGGCTTATACAACTGATCTCTAAAGCTGCGAAGACCTTTTCTGAGCCACTGTGGCTGCTCTCACAACAAAACATGTGTCTAGGCAGGTTCCAGTGGTCTGCGGAAGTGCTTCAGTGTGAATTACAGTTGACTTTAAGTGTTCATTGCGAGTGTTACGAACAGGAATCGCCAGAAGCCATGCACATCTTCACATGGTTTGGACCATCATCAATTATTGACACTGGAGTGCTGCACCAGAGAGAGAATTTCATTGCAGAAAACTAATAAAATGCTCGATGTCTCAGCTGTGATTATTAATTTGAGTAATATATATATATATATTTTTGATGAAAAGTGATCAGAAATTGCTGTAGTATTGTAATTACTTCTGGGTCTTTTTTGTATATTTGCTGCTCTGGAATGTCTCCAGCACATGGGAGATGATAAAAATTGCTTTAACCTTTGAACGTACGCACTATTGTTAAGGAACACGTATATCCCTGGGTCAAAGGAATGGCAAACTCCCGTGTGATAAAGTGGTTGATGCACATGTCTTTGGGGCCTGTCTATGCTGTGGGCATGGTGTTGCATCCCTCTCGGACAGGTTCAGATTCAAATAGAACGAAGCACAATTCACAAGAGGGTTAGTCGCCAAGCTGGTTTCCCCTTTACTGTTACCAGCTGACCTTTGGTTCCACTAGACTGGGAAATGTCAGCCATTAAACCTTAATGTGCTGTGCTTGCTCTCTGTGCTGCGAGTTGCCTTAAAGCAAATTCACAGCCCACTGCATGATATCATGCTTTGAGTACTCTTTAGCACGTAACATTCATGTTTTAAACTTAAGGTAGTGGACAACAAAAGAAAGAATCTCTGTTAATTAGTGGCACCAAGTGTATTGAAAGCAAGGGCTTTCTCACAAGTGTCTCCTGCCTTAAGCAGATAACATCCCAGCATGCTTAGGGTCTTTTATAAAATGCTGGGCAGGCCTGGTTGCCTGTAATTATGGTTGGCATGTTTATAAGAGAAACTCAAAGCATATTCTCACCTAGAGTTCCTCACTTAATTGCTTGTGGGCAGATTGTTCCTCTTTATTTTTGAGGAAATATCGACGGCTGTTATCAGCCTTCGTTCTAGGACAGTGGCAGTGTTCCCTGCTCATTGTGTTTTAGAGGATGTGCTAATAGTTTTTAACCATTGGAACTGAACTGTTCTCTTTAAAAAAAAAATGTATGTTTCCTGTTATTTTAATGCAGTTATTTCTGGTGGTGTTCTCTAAGTCCTTTTCATTTTAAGCTATCCTGTTAAGAGCAAGGTTTCCAGAATGACATCATGATTGCTGTAGGAGGCACCGAATGCCTAGCATATCTCTCCTCCTGAATTATTCTAGCTGTTAGAAGATTGCAGGGTAACTGAGGAAATTGCAGTGTACGTGTGCTCTTTTCCAAGGCTACGGCCTTTTGGCATCTTTACAAACAAATGACATAGAGCAGATTTAAAGCCCTCTGGCTTGAAACTTCATTATGGAAAGCTGATATTTTAAATCGCAACAGGACAATCACAATAGTGAATGCAATATTGTAATGAGATTGGTCGCACAAAGCAGCCTTTGGAAGTACCACAGTACAGCTCTACCATATGAAACAGTGGTTACTCTGGAACGGGTCTGTCCTTTTTAAGGACATAAATATTAATTTCTCATTTTTTGAAAGTAACTTCTGTGTTGGAAAAGGACTGTTTGTAGTGCCATGAGATGGCCATCTGACATGGGTAGATTGGAAGGAATCATTGTTTAGACTTGTAGCAGCTGGCCGGAGTCGATTTTCCATTTTACGGCTCCAAATTTGTAAGGTATCGAAGTGATTGCTTGTTACCATCTCATCTGTCCTGAAGATGAGAGGGTGTTTTGTAGGAGTTGAAGGGCAGTAGTCTTTCCCTGCAACAGTGAAAAGACTAGAGGACAGGGACGGATGAAAAAGGAAATGTGGGGAATGTGTATTTGGTTTATTGTGTGCCTCTTCTGTAGCTGTCACTGCTGTCTAAAGGGCTGTAGTGAATCTGGTTTCAACACTGCTCTGCTTGTGTGGAACTCGGTATGCTTTGGCTTCCTTATGTCCTACTTTTAATAAAGTAATAAAGTATTTAATATGGTGGGGGTGGAGGGGAGTCCCCATTACATGTAAAGCGCTTTGAGTGGAGTGTCCAGAAAAGCGCTATATAAGTGTTAGCATTTATTATTATTATAATAATATGAAGGAAGCAATAAACTTTCAAATACTCTGCATGGAATGGTTGTGGACCATCCAGTGTTGAAACTCGAAAGCTGCCTCCACACAGCTTTAAGACTGGAGATGAATACATTGCATCTCTTTCCAGTGGGGCAGCTGAGGCAAAAGCAGATAACACAGTAAGGGCTAATGAATTGAGCAGAATGAATGTTGCCTTAGTCTTTTTATATACCCACCCTCCTTCCAGCTCATCTCTGGGTCCAGTCTTGGACAAACCTGCACTGTATGGCAACTGTGTTAAAGAGAGGCAACTGCTCACTTGTGCCTGCCTGAAGTCAGCTGAAGATGAGCGCGATCTAGCATTGTTGCTGCCTGTGTAGCTCATTTAAGTTTATAAATAGATCCCTGTAATGCAATCGGTGTAACCCGTCTGTGAGTGCGGTACTGTGTGGAAAGGCTGAGGAGAACTCTGTGGGTGTATCCGGAGTATGTAGAGTGTGTTCGAGCGGGCTGAGGCCTGCTGCACGGTACGGCATTGTCTTACCCTCTTCTGCTTTGTGCAGATGCCATGCTTGTGACTTTTTAAGACCCTTTCACCGTGAATCAAGGGCTTGCGTGCTGCGTGTGCCATTCCTGACAGAGGAGCCACGGCCAAAACACATTTCTAATCAAACAAAATACAATAACGTTGAAGAAAAGAGTTGAGCGCACTGGTATTGTGTTGTGGTATTGTGTTGCCATAACCTTCAACTTGCCTCCACTAGCGATCCAGTACTTTGTGCAGTCTTCCTTCCATTGACAGCGGGCTGCTTGGCACTAGCCGTTTGCTGCTCGGTGTTTGTCTCAATTTTGTAGCATGTTTGTTTCTGTAATACATTTCGAGTAACATTTTCCTCTCTCCTCTGCAGGGGCGACATGTCAAAACTGGCCAGCTGGCAGCCATCAAGGTTATGGATGTCACCGAGGTAAGAGTGAGCTCTTGAAATGTGATCTCCCCCAGCCCCGTGCTGAATCATGTTTTGTACTTTGCTGACATCCTTAGATGGCAGCATTGGCAAGAGATTTTCTAGTCCTGCTTTTAACAGGATAGTCTGCGCTGAAGATAAAGAGTTATTGACATGTCTAGCAGTGTTCCTGGCCCCTGCTGTTTAGCGTTTTTCAGTGGAAGTACTGCTTTCTAGGACTGTGTTCAGCGGGGGTCATCTCAGGATCTCGTACTGCTCTGACTCTTGACTGCCTGGGGTTCGCACGCTTGACAAGATGTGCGTGTGTCCTACGGTGCTCTTGAGGGGTACCGCCCTATCAACACAAGAGGTCACCCCCGCTTTCGGGGACAGGCACGGCTCGTCTTGGGACCACCCCCACGTGCTCCGTGCGGCGGTCCCCGGAGCGACTCTTCCCCGTGCGCCACGGCGTGACCCCTGCCCCTCGCGTGAGGAGGGGAGACGCCCGGCACTGCCCTTCAGCCACCACCGCGCATCCTGCAAGAAATTCATTCCTTAGTCACAGGCTGTTTTTAATATTTTCCCTTGCCATATGCGACACCTCTGGTGTTTTCTTTTTATTTGTAAGACTGCGGTGGGGGGCGAGTAGCATTTACAGCACTGTGCAAGGAACTCAGGATGGCAGAGGTCACTCACACAGCCCACAGAGCAGGCGGAGAATATTCCTAGGGCATCCCCACCTTGACTCCAGAGCTGCAGCTGCTGCAGTGACGTGATGGCATAATGATCCATTATTCCACACACCCGGAGCTGGTCTGGCGTACATCAGCTGTCATCTCCAGCCCTGTTCGTATTGACACCTTAGAAAAATGAAGGAGTGGGGGTCAAGTTGGCGCTGCGTGAACGTGCCTGAGGAAGCCCTCGAGAGCCGCTGTACAGAACGTGATCGATATCATCGAGTTCAGTTCCTCACTTATTGTATGCAGGTGGATATTTTGTGATTACCGTCAATGTATTTTGTTGCTGCGATTTAATAACCGGTCTGAGAAATTGGGACTGCAGATCCCCTTTAATTCTGTATCGGCTTCTTGTCAATTTAGAATTAAGATGGTTCTCTAGTCATCTCAAAAATTAAATGCATTACCATGTGCAAGTTTGGAAGTAAATTATTTTCTGTTGACCCCATTCTTAATCATGTAACGGCCAGGAGATTTTTCTGCAGTTTTGCCTGAGATCTGCACTAAAGTTTTCTGAGGCACTAACTTGTGAAAATGCCGCTGATAACTGCAGTTCAGAACCTGACAGTCTCGCAGTAACTGGCATGGAGCAAAGATTTTTTTTCCAAAATCCTCTTCTTCCAAATAACAAACAATGAAGAACAAATCTGGTTTGTGTTCTTGCGCAATTTAAAATTGAAGAACCCGTTTTGCAGAAAAAACAAACTGGCCATAACGTGAGGAGGAGCCCTTTTCTGTGGAACTCTGTGATGCTGGGGTCTGACAGCTGCTACTAGCATGATTCTGGAGGCGAAACTACGGTTACAATTGAAGACCACTTGTCTGATTCATTGCGTTCATTGCTATATCTGGGCCCCTTTTACCCGAGTCACAGACCAACTGCAATTGGTAGTGCAGGGGGAGTCTTCCTCAGAGCTACGCATTTCCTCTGCTCAAGTCTGCCTGTTCTGAGCAGCTCTGCAGACCGGGACGCCATATGACCAGTTTAAAGCTGCACACAAAACCACTCGGGTATAGACCTTTGCCATTGACCACAGTGCCCTGAAGTAGAAGTGTCAATTCCAAGTTCTGTTCAGTGGTGTTTTTCAGCAGTTGCATTAGAATGGGACTGAACGGGTTCCATTATTAGCAATGTTACAAGCTTTCATAGACAGAAGGCTAAATAAGCTATTTTCTTGTGCTCTTTTGCTAGCCTTTTGTGTTTCCCTGTGAACCTTAATCATGTTCAGTCTTGTCTCCACTCCCTTTCCCCCCATTTATCAGCACGTTGTGATCAGACAGTTCTGTGCAGCAGAAATTGCACAACTGTACCCTTTGCAAGGGCGTGTAAAGGCCCTGAGAGCACAACACCAGTATGTCACCAGCCCAGAAGACACTTCTCACAACACTGGGCTCTTGCCCGTCCCCTTTCCATCTGTGGTGCCTGTACTTGCAAAGCCTCTCTGGTGCAGGTGGAGAAAATGTTTTTATTGATGCGTGTTCTTACCTGCTAGGTGTTAATCGGCAGATGTATAATCACAGTCGCCGTGCCTCTGTGTGTGCCAGAGATCTGTTTGACGCATTTCTCCATCTTTAGTCGTGTCGTAGTCCTTCTTGAAGGGGATGTCGTTCCTGATATCGATGCCGTTCAGGTTTGAATGCAAGACTAAATGCTACCGTTTTTACTCTTTCGAATGATCCTCCATCAGTTACACACGGGGCGTTTACAGGCTTGTACCTGTACACAAGCACTGATTTTGGAAGGGCTCCAGCCAGCACTGGCTGTAGGTGTCCCTGATGATACATGTGGTGAGCTGGGCTGCCCGCTGAGTAATTCATGATTTCCCCTGCTGTTCAGCCACCCAGTTTAAGCTTTTTGCATGAGGCCTTAAATATTTTTCACTTCATTACTTGCTGCTCGAAAGAGCGAGCTGTCAAGCAAGATTTGAGCTGTTTTTAGTCGCTCATCAGAGCTGTATTAAGAGACTTGTTTCCACCAGGCCCTTACTAAAAAGTTGTTTTGGGCCTTGCTGAATTCAAGCGTGTGGCCAACAAACTCCTTCAGTGTGTTTTTCGTCAGATGGGGAGATGTATCTCGGCATGGTGTAGTTAAAGAATTTAAAATGGTGTAAGATGAGGGAGCAGTGATCCTTAATTTGTCCAGATTAAAAAAAAAAATAGTTTACGTGTTAGGGCTGGAAAACAATGTGAAATTGTTTTAAATGGCTTGTAAATTTTTCTTTGACACTGTGACATTCTTTACTTGTTCTGATCAGTTCTAGGCTAGACCTTGTTTGTTTTTTTAATTTGTCAACATAAGGTTATCTACAAAAGGACTGTAACTGCGGCAGGCTTTCTTTTAAGGCAAGCTTCTGGTTATTGAAGACAGTGTTCCAGGATGTGCATCATTTCCACTGGCATATTTCTGCAAGGTTGCCCTGACCCATATTGTGCTTCCTGTTCTATATATTCCGTTCCAGATTTCTTTTACCAGCAAAAGAATGGTTTTGCATCTGTTCAGACATGTGTGGTAGCGACTAGCTGGGTAGAAAACGGTTCCCATTTTACGCATCAAATTCTCTATAGTTATAGTTTTACAGCAGATTCTTATCATGACATTGTGTTCTAACACTGTTGTACAACATTAATCCATCAGCTTGCTGCTAAAACCCTGGAACTCAACTGATTCTCCTTTAGGGTTCAGGGGCACATTGTAGTTGAATATTGTACCTTTTCAGGAAACAGTTTTTCAGGTTTAAAAGTATAAAGAAGAAACTCCAGCTGTTTCTCTTCGGGTGTGAAGAAAAAATGAAACATTTTGGCTCCATAGCCGAAACAGCTTTTCTTCTTTACTACGTGAAGTTACGATCACTTTATTAGCCCGATGCAGTTTCTTGCATTAGGAATTTATCTTTTCGCATACCCCAGCTTGCCCTCCATGAGACACACAGGCACACAGACAGGGAGAGAAGCTTGGGGTCAGAGAACAGGGTCGGTCATTTATACGGCACCCCTGGAGCAGTTGGGGTTAAGGGCCTTGCTCAGGGGCCCAGCGGAGTAGGATTCCTCTGCCAGCCGCGGGATACGAACCGGCAACCAACCACTCACAGGCGGGGATCCTGAGCCACAGAGCCGCCGCTCCGCCCAAGTTAATGTCTGGTTTGTTTTCTGGTTCAAGTTTTTTCCAGCTCCTTTCACAAGACTCTCAAGGATGTTCGCTGGCTCTTAAATGATTCTTGTTGTGAATTACTTAATTTGTTACAGTTTAATTTGTTTTAGGTATCTGCCTTCTTTTGTGATTCATCACCACACTGATCTTTGTCTAGGAGAGTCTTAGGACTCTGTTTTGTGTTGTACATTAGTTTAGGAAGTCTTAATCCCCCACACCAGAATGTATTCTTTCCGCTTAATTTTGTTTCTGATCATGTCATTTTATTTTGTTAATTGCAAGCATCCAAATGATGTAGCCTCATTGTTTATACACCAGAATTTCATCCCTGTTCAACCGTTAGGTGTATTCCTTGAACAATATTAAGAGTATTATGTGGTGACACTGTGATAAACGTTGGTTTAGGTTGCTGCCATACTAACTCACTCGAGAGAGAGTGTAACTCTATAACTCTTGCCCAGGGCCTTGAAGCAGTGAATAACAATCCCAACAGCTGCACCAAACATGTCTGTGGAAAATCACACATTCATGATGAACAGCATCCCTTTACTTATTAATGGCTTCGATTTCTGCCTGTCTACAAAACACACAAGATAAAACCAGTCTGCTGTTTTTTTTTTGTGCCTGGCTGTCCAAGTTTTTTTTAAGCTAAAAAAACGTTGAACGGGGGAAACGGGATTCATTGAAGCTTCTTAAATTTTCTTTTTTTAAATTCAAGTCTCTTGCCAAGCATTGAAAGTAGTGGACTGGAACATAGTGGGGTCCCTCCGCAGGTCGTCAGGGTGTTGGAGGCACTTCAGGGCATCGCTGTATCCCATCATTCCCTGCTGTGAGGGTAACATGTGGCCGTGAGAGAAATGAAAGCTGTAGCTTAAATGGAGGAGTTACGGCTGTGCGCTGGGTGCAAGGAAACAAGTAATAGTTGTCCTTGTCAAAAAAGACGTTTTGGCTGTGGTTTCTTCAGGTGTCCTTTCAGGTTTGCTGTACGTCACTAACACTGATGAGGACAGTGAAAATCTCTTTCTTTCAGGACTGGCTTATTGTTGAAGTTGTTTGTCAATTCAAATTGCTTCATCTTGAGTATCTGGTCTAGATTAATTGAAGTAGCAGTTGGTTCCTGTATTTAAGTAAAAAGCATAGATGCCTCTGAATTTTGTTTCAGTGTAGATGAAGGCATCTACTGTTAAACCTTATTTCTTGGAGGTGGTGCTCACTTTAAAGCTACATTACAAATACCAGCAGAACAAAGTAAGAGATTTCATGTGTATGAATAACTGTCTTGTCATTTATACTTTTTTTGCAGGTAGTGTGTGGTGAGAATGGTCAACTCCTACAAGGGCGTTGTCTGCGATCTCTCCACGTTTCTTAAACTGAATATTGCGTTCATATCCTTCTTGCACACTGACAAGGTTCTGAAAACCATTTTGACGTTTTTTTTCCCTCCCTGTGGCTTCTTTAGGATGAAGAAGAGGAAATTAAACTGGAGATTAATATGCTGAAGAAATACTCTCATCACCGAAACATCGCCACGTACTATGGGGCCTTCATTAAGAAGAGCCCTCCTGGGCACGACGACCAGCTCTGGGTGAGTGTGTCACCTGGGCCCGGTCAATGTGCCCCTTATAAACCTCCCCTCCAGCGCTCAGGACCGCCCTGCTGGGCATCTCGCACAGCTCCTGGGAACCTGATCTCTCTCACCGGCTCCTCAGAGGATCAGGCCTGCACTGGTCCCTAATGAATTTCTTCATGAACATGTTTGGAACCATCTCATTGTCTAATCCTTCGACCCCCGAAAGCCTCAAGTCATTTTCTAGATTTACGTTTTCTACTTAAGTTACATTTAATAGCCTCGGCTCGACTGTACGTTCTTGTCAAAACATCTGAGTGCCGTGGAGTGTTTTGACATGAAAGAGTCTGGAACTCCAGAACTCCGACATGACTGCGCACTTTACCAAGAGCTAGTGTTGCAAACGATGTAATAAGAAATTTATTTGGTGTTTCATTTTGCAAACCAGGAATGTCATTGTTTACGCCACATTGCAGTCAAATACCCTATAAATTAAAAGCTCTGTTTTCAGAATGGAAAATGCAATAAAGCAAAAGTGATGAAGCAAAAAAATAAAACGAAAGCGCTGCAATATGAAGCAGTCTTCTAGTCAGCGGTCTGTTTCATCTTAAATGTGGATGCATATTGCATACACCCTAGTTAAGTGTAAAATATTAGGTTAGTCACACAGGTTGCTCTTTATATATCTGTTCTGAAGAAACACTCAGCATTTTTGTCTCATCACATGTAGATATTTGGAAGTACTACTGAATGCATGTGCCCTGTAGTTCAACCCTGTGGCCCCAGACGCTTGTGTAGACTTCTGGGGTTTTGTGAAATTCTGTTCAGTGATGTGTTGGAGGTCTAAAAGGCTACAGTGGGCTAGTATCCCATCTAGGGCAGGAGGCTCTTTCCTAACCAGTGCCCTGTGCTTCTGGGGAGAGCTTCAGCCTGCCCCAGCCCTCACCAGGAATGGCATCGTACTGACGATGGGTGACAAAAAAGTGACCTTGACCTTAGATTTCAGTGCGACTCGGATTTGCGTTTCTTAAACTTGACCTTTCCTTCGCCGTTCAGCGTCTCATCTATGCCCAGAAATCAGCTCGGCCGAAGGCCAAGCGGGTGGATGAGCATTTTTCAGATTCTTTTGTCTGTTTTGCTCCTTCAAAGCCTTTCAAAGAACTGAAGGAGGTAGTTTCATGCTTATATAACGAAAACAAATGATAAGAACTCAGCAAGCCTGGTTTAGCTGTAGGGCACACTTATGCTAATAGGCCTTAAAAAGGTAATTAAGCATTTCAAGCTGCAGTGAAGACCTTCATCAATTGTGAATGTTTGGTAATGAGAACGAAAACATTGTATTGCTCTGTGTTTTGCGATAAGCTGCTCTTTTATCATTGAATGTTCCCCGGCGGTTTCTCTGCTGTAAATGTGAATTTTTCCGTTGTGCAGCTCGTCATGGAGTTCTGTGGGGCGGGATCCATCACGGATCTGGTGAAGAACACCAAGGGCAACAGTTTGAAGGAGGACTGGATCGCCTACATCTCTCGAGAGATCCTGCGAGTGAGTCACGAGTCCGTGCTGCTGAGCTGAGCTCCGTTATCGGTGACTTGATGGAGAGGAGTGTGTTTCACTTCCATATCACTGATTTAAGGAAGGTTAGAGCACACTTAGAGCAGGTTAGGTCTGTGTTTGAAGAAAAAACTCGACCGGACAGTCAGAACTGGTTGACTTCCGAGAAACTCAGGTGTACAGGGAAGCCGTAGTTGCTGAAGAGCGGGTTTCAGGAGGAAGAGCTTTGCGTTGTACGGCTCCTGAAAATGCACTGCGCTCTGGGTGCCCTGCGCGAGCAGAGGCTGCGTGGGGACGCCCCTGCAGGCTCTGCTGCTGGCTTTGCAGTGTCTCCGGTCTTTTCTGTGAGGGTTCCAGCGAGAGATGCAAACCAGATGTCTGTGTTCGCTTTGATTCTCAGGGGCTGGCACATCTTCATGCCCACCATGTGATTCACCGTGACATCAAAGGGCAAAATGTTCTGCTGACAGAAAACGCTGAAGTGAAGCTGGGTAAGTAATGGGGAGCTGGTCTGTGCAACAGGAATCTCTGCCTGGAAAACAGTGAAAATGTTCATTTTTTATAATGCCTTTCACGAACTTATGATTATTATCCATAATGTTGGTTAATAGATTTTCATTCCCTCTGCTTTCCGCTTAAAAATATTATATTAATGCTAAAAAGCTTAATCATTACGGTAATGGTGTAGCTCTTTCTCTTTACTTGCATACCACAGAACCACTTTTTCCTGACAAATTGTACAAAACTCTGGTCCACGAGCAGTTCTGGTTGTTCTTTTTTGGCTAAGAAAGGGACTGTTGGACGTCCGTATCGTCACGAAAGTTGATGACGTTGGGTTAACTTCCACCTCTCTTCCTCCTGATCTCGGCTGCAGTGGATTTCGGCGTCAGCGCTCAGCTCGACAGGACAGTGGGGAGGAGGAATACCTTCATCGGGACTCCGTACTGGATGGCCCCAGAAGTCATTGCTTGCGATGAAAACCCGGATGCCACCTACGACTACAGAGTAAGCCAGAATAACCCAGAATTTCCCAAGCACTCAGCAGTATCATTTTACACTCTTCAGTGATCTGATAAAATCAGTTTATTAGCCCTATACAATTTCTTGCAATAGGAACTAGTCTTTTCGCATACCCCAGCTTGCTCTCCATGAGACACACAGGCACACACAGACGGCGCCCCTGGAGCAGTTGGGGATAAGGGCCTTGCTCGGGGGCCCAAAGGAGTAGGATTCCTCTGCCGGCTGCGGGATTTGAACCGGCAACCTTCCAGCCACAGGCGCAGATCCTGAGCCACAGAGCCACCATTGCAGCAGATGCTGGGGGCTCTGGAGGCGGCTCAGAACACTGTCCGTGTGAAAGCTCTAGTTGGAGCTTCTTTTAAAGGAGCACAAGAAGGGCTTCTCGATTCCAGCTTGTGCTGCTGATGTTCTTCACTGGTGTTATTCTTTTGCAGAGTGACCTGTGGTCCTGTGGGATTACGGCCATTGAGATGGCAGAGGGGGCTCCCCGTAAGTACATCTGCTTGGGCGCCGTGGGACAGCACGCGCTCCCCCAACCCCCTCGATCTGCGTCTCCCCAGACGTCCCTGTTTCCCAGGCTGAGCCGAGACCATAACGCTCCACTTGCGAATTGTACTGCTACCACAGACCGTCTTGTAAAAGCGTGCTCTCCCGTGGAATGGATTTGTGCTTTTTTTGACACCCATCTTTTCTTAAACTTCAGTAGATAAACGGGTGGGGCTCTTCAGCTCTTCTGTGATCTACTCATGTCTTTTTTTTTTATTAGCTCAACCTCATTTTCGGCAAAGCCTTTGTAAAAGACTGCTTGTAACCTTGCAGAAATCTGAGAATTGTTTTAAGAAACTTGGTATTTAAATGCAATGCCGTTGTAGGCCTTTTTGAATTTGAGGTTTCTTAATATCCTATGGGCAAGGTCTCTGTTCATGTTGTTATAAATTATAATATTGAAGCACCGATTCCTTTTAAGTGTCCAATATATATATATTTTATCTTTCAGCACTTTGTGACATGCATCCGATGAGAGCGCTTTTCCTAATTCCCAGAAACCCCCCACCGAGACTGAAATCCAAAAAATGGTAGGTTGTTTTCCATCAGGAGGAGAATGTGACACAGAAGCCTGTAATATTCTGTATTTCACATGTCCTGCACCTGTAATAATTTAAAGGTGCAAATCTGGAATCTTTGGTAGTTAAGGAAATGAGCTTGATTTATTTGCTGAAGCATCTGAAGAATATTAGATTTTTTTAAATTTAGTTTTAAATCAGGGGTAAAAAGTCGGGAGAAGATTTTGAGCAAATAGTCAGAAATCAGTCTCTTAAGGTATATATGCAGGAGGAGAAACCCAGTATGGTGCTTGTAAAAAAGTATTTTTTTCCCCCCCACTTCTCAGTTCACCCTGACTTTTGACCCGTCTTGTCATATTTTAGTTGTCCCCTGATGGCTCCCGGTGAATTGATGTGCGCCGGAGAGAATTTACAGATATCGGGTTCCACCGCAGGTGCTGAACTCCTGAAGGTTTTAAACGTGATTAAAAAAAAAAGTTAGCGGCGTCCGAAGTGGGACAGGAACTCCGATTAAACTAATTTGTGTGAGTCGGTCAGGAACAAATGGAGATGAAAGGAGAATGAAGGAGGCGAGAGTGACCGGGGGCAGAGTGCTGTGTCTGGTGTCGGGATTGTGAGGAGCTGCTGTTGTCAGGCCACCGGTCCACACGACCCCCCCCCCCCAATTAGTCCCGAAAGAGCTGCTCGTGTTTCATAGCCTGGAACTGCCGCCGCCGTCTTCTGAGCCCTCTTGTGCTGCTGAGCCCTGCCCCAGGGCTGAGTACAGTCAGGGCCTTGCTTCTCAACATGTTTACGCGGTGTTCGGCGATTTAAATCGCAGCCTGCAGTGTGATCGGGGCCTAGGGGGGAGTTACAGTGCTGTCAGGTGCTTCTCGGTCCATTAAGGCTGTCAGTGGGGGAGGTGGGATGGGGAGGCCCCGGGACTCGTATGTCATTATGGAAAGCAGGTGTTAGTCAGTCGTGAATAGAGGGGGGTGCACCATTCTGCTTCAACCTCCTCGTTGATCCAAAAAAATCTAGTTTCTGATCATCAGATGCCATCCTAAATCAATGGATTTTATGAGGTGCCGTGCGTTTCAGATTTAAACCTTTGCCACACCAGTTATCTACAGAAAGTATGAGCAGTTTTATTTTTGTATTAATTTGTTAGGTAAGACATTCTGGAATGTGTGCAGTCGGAGGATCCTTTAATCGGCAGCCATATCACCCTGCTACTCACAGCTGGCAGCCCACTGGAGCTCAGCAGGTGTGAGTCTGGTCAGTACCTGGATGGGAGACTCCTGGGAAAAACTAAGGCTGTTGCTGGAAGAGGTGTTAGTGGGGCCAGCAGGGGGCACTCACTCTACGGTCTGTGTGGGTCCTAATGCCCCAGTATAGTGACAGGGACACTATACTGTAAAAAGACACAGTCCTCCGAATGAGGCGTAAAACCTAGGTCCTGACTCTCTGTGGTCATTAAAAATCCCAGGGTGTTTCTTGAGAAGAGTAGGGGTGTTACCCCAGTCTCCTGGCCAAATTTCCCCCCTGGCCTTTACCAATCATGGCCTCCTAATAATCCTCATATCTGAACTGGCTTCATCACTCTGTTCTCCTCCCCACTGAGAGCTGGTGTGTGGAGAGCGTTCTGGCGCACTATGGCTGCCATTATGTCATCCAGGTGGGGCTGCACATTGGTGGTGGTGGAGGGGATCCCCATTACCTGTAAAGCGCTTTGAGTGGAGTGTCCAGAAAAGCGCTATATAAGTGTCAGCAATTATAATTATTATAATTAGAAACAGATTATTATAAAGGTCCTTTAGCCATCTTAAAGACTTAAATGCACTAAGCAGTGTGAACATTGAATTATTTAAGCAGTTATGGATTATTAGCTATTTATTTAGGACATTATTTAGGAAAGAAAGTACTTTTAAAACAAACATGATGGAAAACATTTAAAATAGATAAGTCAGTCTGGTACAGATAAATAGAACATTGGCATAATTCCTATGGGATCTGTTTTATTGATTTTTTTTGTCTTCATTCTTACTTTTTTGATAAAACTGCTGTAGAGCAAAGTTAGAAAAACAGTGTGGTCATTACGTTTAACCTCACTCCAGATGTGATTTACTTTTTTCTTTGCATCTGAAATCATCTACTTCATTGTTATGTTTTCCAGTCCAGCTTTTGATATAGATCTGTCTAGAATCCAAACAACCATAATGCAGAAGAACAATCTCTGGCAGAGAGGGAGAAAAGTCAAGTTTTTGTATGCGGCTTTCTGTGGTTTGGAATAAATGTAGAACAAAGGCAGCTCAGTGAAAATGCTACACCCTTATATACAGTATGTGCTGTCACTCCTGGTAATGTTTTGGTGAATCACAGTTTCGACAGAGCATTGTCTGATGTGGAAAATCATTTTTTTCCATGGCAGTTTCAAACTTGTTTCTAAATTTGAACTGTGCATGATTTTAAACAGACAGTTTTAATTACGTTTTTTCTGAAACCCTGAAACCGTGTTAGAAAATTGGGGTGGCGCGGGCGGGGGCGCTGTGGTTGCCATTGCTGCCTCGCAACGCTGGGACCCTGGGTTCAGTTCCTGGGGTGCTGTCTGTGTGGAGTTTGCATGTTCTCCTTGGGTTGGCGTGGGTTTCCTCCAGGCGCTCCGGTTTCCCCCCGCAGTCCAGAGACATGCTGTCTCTGGTGTAAGAGTGTGCTTGTGTCTGTGCTCTGCGGTGGACTGGTGTCCTGTCTGGGGTGAACCCTGCCTTGCCCCCGTTACACGCCGAGATAGGCTCTGGCTCCCCCGAGACCCTGAACTGGGAGAAGCAGTTAGAGAATGAATGGATGAATGTCAGAAAAATATAGAGGTGGTTGAACAGGGATAAGGTTGCTGGGCTGCCTGGGATGACATAAAGGAGCATCATGCATGTACTTCCATTTTAATGCACCTATAGGTGTGGGAGTGAAAAATGCATCTGTATGCCAAAGCAGCAGTCCAAGGCGAATGTGAGTGGTCATTAAAGAAGTTGTGCCACGGTCTGGAACTGGCAAGCCCAGTGACGGCTTCCTCATGTTCAGCCAGGTTGAGACCACCTCATTTACCACCTCTCGCCATCTAGCCCAGCCCGGCACGTCATGAATCGGTTTCCCCTCGGTGTCGTGATCTGCGGATTGGCCGAGCGCCCGGCTCACGCTGTCTGCTCCTCCCCAGGTCCAAGAAGTTCTTCAGCTTCATCGAGGGCTGCCTGGTGAAGAACTACATGCAGCGCCCCCCCACCGAGCAGCTCCTCAAGCACCCCTTCATCCGCGACCAGCCCAACGAGCGGCAGGTCCGCATCCAGCTCAAGGACCACATCGACCGCACGCGCAAGAAGCGCGGGGAGAAAGGTACGGGGCCCCGCTGGGGCCACGCCGCCGCGGCGTCTCCCGCCTCCCGCCTCCAGCCCGGTTCAGCACGGCCGCGCGCCCGCCGGCCCGTCCTGGGGCCTTGCCTGCTCCTGTGGGCTGCAGATGGGGTTGTGACCGATCTGGAGGAAAGACACCGGGTGCGTTTGTTTGAGCCGTTTCTGGAAGAGGGGTTTGGATGCCCGTATGTCCTGGGAAGCTGTAATTAGTGCCGTCTGTCTTTGTGGTGCCCGATGGCAGCGCGGCGCGCGCCCAGCCTCGGAGCCTGCGCAGTGTTCACCAGCTGCAGCACTGCCGCCTGTCTGGAGGCCCGCTCTGCTCAGGCAGCTGTTCCTCCAGACTCCTACACAACACCAAGCAAACTCGAAATGTCAAATTAGTGGCGGATATGTGGCGGATCAGTGCTCTATATTTCTAAGAAAATGATTTAAACATTTTTCCCGCGCCACATGAAACGTAATCATATGCCATAACCTTCCTGCTGGGCATTATCTCTGCTGCTGCTAACAGGACTGCAGGCAGATTCACATACTGTACATTTACGTTTAGGTAGAACCCCGTTTTTCTTACACTAGCGCTTAACGGGAATTTAACCCGTAAGCTAGTCCTGCTGTTTCGTGTACACCAGAAGAATGTTGTAACGTTCACGTTGCTAGTGTGATCAGTAATGATTCTCCAGAAGTGTCCGTCACTGAATTGTCCTAGCGTCAGGGGGCAGTGTTGGTTTTGCGGGGGGGGATCCTTGCAGTTATTCTGCAGGCTGGTTTGTGACCAGTTATACTTCTAGACCCAGCTAGACTCACCTTGTCACCGATTTGACAAAAATAACCTGCAAAATGGGGCAAAACCTTGTTTTTTCCCCCTCCTTCCTGCCAGACGAAACGGAGTACGAGTACAGCGGCAGCGAGGAGGAGGAGGAAGAGGCGCCCGAGCAGGAGGGAGAGCCCAGGTAATGACGCTCCGCCGGGCCTGGGGCGGGCCGCTCTGACTCGGGCTCTTCCCCGGCAGGGCGCGCGGCCCGGGACCCGTCCTGACAAAAGCCATTGGAGTGCGTTCCGGAAACGGTGCGCTTTGTTTCTCGGGTCCTTGTGTGTGCAGCTCTTGGGCGTGTGCTGCCGAGTTTGTGGGGGGTGTTCTGGATATGCTGGCACCTCTTTTGAAGTGGATAAGGCTCGTGAAGGCCAGGCAGGTCTTTCCAGATTGTAGAGGGCTGCTCGCTGTCCTGTTCCTGGCAGCATGAGTGTGTCAGCACAAGTACACCGCTGAAATCTGCACCAGGCCCATAGATGGGTTTATATGAATATTTATGAGCTGCCAGGCGTCAAATCTGTGCTCTGATAAACGCTGGTGTAATGATATTAGGCATGAAATAGAGAGGGCTCAAGCTAAATCTAGTGCATAATTTAACAGGGTTGTCTGCTTAAGCTTATAAAAGCCAAGAATACAAATAATTGCCAGAAACCATAGACCAGGAGAGGTCCACAAACGTTATATTTACAAGCAGGAATACAGTTTTTTATGTTAACCTTCATAACAGTCTTAAATATTACAAAAAAATGTTTCTAGGCACTGGATTGAGGTTGGCCTGAAAAGCAACAGTTATAAATTTAATTTAAACCAAGACATTTTAAGGTTGTGGACAGTACCACTATTAATATGAAAAGTTTTAAAAATCTGGTCTATCCGATGCCAAGAGATCCTAAGGAATGTTTATATTCCCTGTATATACAGTGTTATAGCATAACAGTGGAGTCAAAATACGGTGGAAGATTACAGTGGTATGTTGGGTGGAATATTACAGTGCTGTGGAAAAAAAATAGAATCTTGCATCTGAGCACTTTGAACGTTTTCAGTCTCGGTTTAGAGCCTGCACAGAAATGGCCCTTCCTCATGCAGTCGATGGTTTGCCTCTGACCCATTACTTAATAGTCTTCTCCTGGATTGACATGCCGCATTTGATATTGTGAGCTATGCCACTCTGCTGAATCGGGTGGAAAATATGCTAGAGATGATCGTTATGGCCTATTCAGATTCAAAGTTTGACTCCTAGTTAGTGAACCTCGGCTTCTTTTAAACGTGATGATGATGTACAGGTCCTTTCAGTATTTACATGCTGCCTCTGGTTCAGACCATACCGCCGTTGCAGAAGTGGGGTTTGCTGCGCAGATGATAGATTGTGTAGATTTGCCGATAGAATCTGATACAGCTATGGCATCTGCTGCACTTGACAGGTGTCTTTCGCATTTGTGATGTGGATCATGACTTCAGATAGAGCCAGAGACCCCAGTGCTGTTGATGGCTCTGAAGTCACATCTTTGATGGATGTTGGAAACTCTGATTTTACTTTTGATCCTGTTGTAATGCTCCTAACATGCTACTCATAAAGATCCTTTCTCTGCCCATCTGATGCTGAAATAGCGCTAATGCCTTTATTTCATTGAGATGAGACTACCTCAGCCTTTAAAGGTTTACGCCATGCTGAAAAGAGAAGAAAGGAAACAGCGTTGTGGCTGTGGAGCCTTCCTCATGTGTGAAGAAGAGCCACAGAAGGCACCACAGCCAAAAAGTTATTTCCTTTCTTCTCTTTTCAGCATGGAGTAAACCTTTACCTGCTCCTTTGCAGCCCATGCATGCTGACACAGCTCCCTACTTGAACTACTGTAACCTTTACTTTGTGTTACTCCACTTTGTTAAATACAGTTCTCAAGAGCTTTTCAATGAACTCGAGGCACTGTACAGTAGCACACAATACACAATAGAAGCAAAAACGAAGTGGTGAAAAAGGTACTGCGGATTGACTTTGTGAAAACCAGCAGTAAGGGTGAAATTCGTCATTTAAAGATGGATATTTAAGTTTTTGATTTCTGAAAGTGTGATGAATTTGGGAGATTAGTTCTATAGTCATGGTGTTACACACAGGAAGCCCCATGGGCCATTGTGTACAGAGCTTGGTCTTCTGCTGGACACAAAGGTTAAGAGCTGGAATAGATTTATATAGTACGTCCTGAAAATAAACTGCACCTTCAGTGCCTTGTAAAGTCCGCTCGAAATTCCACAGGGAGCCAGTGCAGTTTACAGAGGACAGGAAGTATGTGCCGATGCAGAGTGCTTCAGCACCAGGGCTGCTGAATTCTGGACACGCTGAAGTATTTACTGGCAGATACTCCTTTGAGTTTCTTGAGAACTCTCCAAAAATAAAACACGTGGTCATTATATTAAGGCTGCCATCTGAGTCCGTATTTCCCACAGCAATTAAGCACCAGTGTTCATTTTAAATAGTAGTTTGCTCCTTTTTCTTTACAGTTAAGTTGCAATTTTAAAATAGTTTTCTTGCAGCGTTTCCTGGGCTTTTTGAGGCCAACTGTCATATTTAGGTCTATCAATTGGATATGTAATTGGTTAAAAACACTGACATGAATGTAAACATCTGAACAATATGAAGTAAGTATTAATCTGCATCTTAACCCGGCATGACACTGAGTGTAGATGGTGCTGAAGTGATGTGCAGATGTGTCTTGTGCATTGCTCATCTGTAACCAACACTGTAGCAGTAGAACTGCAGCCCCCTCCAAGACTGGAATGTGATCAAGACTTTAGCAGAATGCTTTCTGTTTTTGTGTATAATTTGTAGGTGAAAAATGTAAAGTCTAAATCACTGTGATCAACTGCAGGGGCAGTGCCCATCTGCATTGCATTACTGTTTTTAACCACAATCCAGGCACAATGTCATTTCCTGACCACCTGGCTTGAACCGGACTTCTCTGTACAGCCAACACACCACTGTCCTCTGATGGAAACGTTTTGTGTTCCTTGTCCTGCTGAGAAAGTTATAAGCTTTCATGCGCCTCTTCTGTTTCTCAGGTGTAGCAGAAAGCCATTTCTGACAAGTAGCCGCCAGGTGTCTTACTTTTGAAAACATTTCAAAATCATTAGATATTTCTTTCCAGGTGTCGGTGTCAAATTGATCATGTTGTGTGGTTGTATTGGTCATTAGTTTATTGTGGTAGCAGTTTGCTGTTGGTTGATAGGCTTCAGCTTTTAAAATTCACGTTGGTTTGCAGCAGTCAGTCAGAAGTCTCTGGGGGCACTCAACGCTGAAGTATGCGGAGGATTTCTGATTTCAGGAAATGGTCTGTACGTGAAAATGATGGGGTTGTGAAAATCTTTCTTTAGGGAGTGAAGGAGTGATTGCCTTGGTGCTAACTCAACGATAGAGGTCTCTCCTGTGCTGCTTGTGTTCCTTCTGTGATTCAGGTTCTCTGTGTTGAGCTGTTCTCTGTCCAGGCTTAATTGCTCCCTGCACCTTGTCTTCTGCCTTGACCCATTCGGGCTTCTCTTCCGCTGTGCACAATTTCCCTGTCTTTCAAGTCCTCGTTCTTGTTGGATACTAGGCCATTCAAGGGGAACTGCAACGCTGTTTTTATATTTCAGGCTTAGAAATAAATCAGCATTGATGAGCGCATTTCAAACCCCAATAAAAGTAAAATGTGCGCCATAATTTATAAAACCTCCGATTTGCATCACAAAATACTCAATTTCCAGGTGTGCGCAGCGCCATGTTCTGCGATTCCGAACGAGGCCACCAAACGGCCCTGTGACATTGTAAGGAATAATTAATGCGTCTTTTAATCCAGCAGAAATATTGCTCTCGACTTCGAGACGGTTTTGCTGACAAATACTACTTGTTAACTCTGCAGCGTGCAACATGCAGATCACGTTGGAACATTTCTTCGGTGAGGTGTACAACACGGTGCATTAGTCTTGACGGAGGCTAGCGAGGAGGAAGGGCCGAATCATGTTGCATTTCTTGGGAACAAGGCGACTTCCGGTACTTTCACAAAGTTCAAGATTTTGTGCTCGATTTGAAATGTGTCGATTGTTCTTCTTGAACATCGGTGAATTTATTTAATGACCGGCCTGAGGAGACCGGGGCTGCGGTTCCCCCGTCTCGTCAGCAGCCGGTCTGACGCCCCGCCCTCTCCCCCGCTTGCAGCTCAATCGTGAACGTGCCGGGCGAGTCCACGCTGCGGCGGGACTTCCTGCGCCTGCAGCAGGAGAACAAGGAGCGCTCGGAGGCCCTGCGGCGGCAGCAGCTCCTGCAGGAGCAGCAGCTGCGCGAGCAGGAGGAGTACAAGCGCCAGCTGTTGGCGGAGCGGCAGAAGCGCATCGAGCAGCAGAAGGAGCAGCGGCGGCGGCTGGAGGAGGTAAGACGGCTGTGGCGTGTGCGAGGCCCCCTGAGAGCTGTGGCCCCTGAGCAGTCAGTGGCCCCCAAGAGCTGTGGCCCCCAAGTCTCCCCCCACCCCAAGTAACCTCCAGCCCCTGAGAGCTGTGGCCCCCGAGTGGTCAGTGGCCCCTGAGAGTCCCCCGAAAATGACTAGCGTTCCCGGAGAGCTGCTCGCCGCGGGCGTCCGGGCCACAGCCTGCTACACCTGAACTTGCAAGCCCGAAATCCTGATCTGTACACACCTGCACAGCCTCCCCTGAAGGCTGACTTTCATCCTCATGAAGAACCTGAGAACGGAGTTTACATCTTACATCGCAGCACACAACCACCGTGATCCCGTTTCTGAGCAGCCGTGCGTGTGCGAGGGCCGTTTCTTATCTGGATAATGCTTTGATAGAAATACTTTGTGTTTCGTTTAATTTAGTTTGTACCACATGTTTCACATGTCCCTTTTCAGGTGGGCTGTGAAGTGGCCCTCTTCGTATGCAGGGTTAGACAGATTTTTACTAGGCTTTCTGTTGACTCTCTCTGCTTTTGGCCTTCAAGGTCTGGAGCCTATTTTGATGTTTCTTTTCGTATTTTGTACTTTGAGTCATCCTCAGTAGAGGTCACTCGCCTTTTGGGCCAGTTTCTATAATTGGCATGTTCTCTGCACTGCGACTGCGCTGGCTCTGTTGCTGCAAGGGCTGTGACATATTTCTGTTCATTATGGACCAACATACCCGATTGTTACTATTTAGAACCTCGGTCATTCTTCAGATGTTTTATGCTCTTTGCTAGGTTGATTCCTGAGTTTTTATAGGGTTTCAGCTCTGTAGAACTGTGGAGCTTTATTAACTTTTCCAAAAACAACCTCCGCTTGTAGTAACAGGGGGTCAGTGTTTCTTGTTATTGAAGTATCTGGCATGAATTATGGAAAGTGCTCTGTCAGTGGGATCTCTTCTTCCCACTACAGATTTGTTTCCAAGTAGGTTTCCTTATGTGCCTTATATCCAAATGTGCCTTGCAGTTTTTTAAGGCCTTTCATAATGAAAATAAAATATTTGTAAATGTTTTGAATAATCGGTGATTTTTCAAGCAGTTTCAATAGAGGGGTATCCCTTGAAATCCTGCTAATTTCTGACTGTCTACTGACATAGACTTAAAAGTGCTATTGCATTCCTCTGCCTCATCAGGGAAAGATCTGAGCTCTCTCGCGCTTCACGTACAGTAGGTGGTGTGATAAGATTCAGCGAGATAAATAGTTCACATCTAGGAAGCCAGCTTTCTTAGAGAAGGCGAAATGCAATAGTTCAGCTTTAAGGAAAGCTAAAAATGGTGCGGAGAACTGATTCTAATTCAAGAGTTTCAGCGAACTTCAGTAGACACAGTTAAGTGAAATGTGTTTTGGGTTTTCAGCATTCTTACTGAAAATGCAGCCTTTTTCTTTAACACTGTTAAACATATTATGTGTTATAGGGTCATTTCCTGTGAAACTGATTGCCCATTGACCTCACCCCTTTTAATTTAGTTAATGAAATGTTCTATAACTGCCTGCTCCTTGGGGAAATGGTCAGGCAAAATTTTTAGTGGCCACCGGACAGCTGGTTATCCGCAGGCCGTGCAGCACGAGAGTGCGTGCAGGAGCTGTGCAGATGTAAAAAAAGGCCAGATCGGGTGGTATCACGTTAACAGGCAGTAGAGGAAGAGGTCTGGGCGCTGTTAAGCATAGATAGATAATACTTTATTAATCCCGTAGGGAAATTGATGTGTTACAGCAGTCCAGCCCAAGACAAGCAAAACAGACATCAGAATAGTTATAAAACAAAAGACAAACAAAATAAAAATAAATAAATACATAGGTGTGTGCAAAATGTGCTGATCATAGTCGCTGTAAAAACAATAAAATATGTGCAAAATGCCCAGGGTTGGGTGGGATGAGCTGGCCAGGGTGCCACGCGGCGCTGGGCTCTGCGGCGCTGGGCTGGGCTGCTGGGGGCACGTTAGAAGAGCAGCAGGCAGGGGGGTCGCATCCTGAGCCCCCTCTCACCCCCCCCCATGAGCTGCAGGGGTGTCGCCGCGAGCCGGGGCGTAAACAAACTCCAGGGTCCAGGGTGCTTGACGCCGCGGCGCTCTCTCTCTCTCTCTGCGTCGCCACAGCAACAGCGGCGGGAGCGCGAGGTGCGGCGGCAGCAGGAGCGCGAGCAGCGCCGCCGCGAGCAGGAGGAGAAGCGGCGGGTCGAGGAGCTGGAGCGCCGGCGCAAGGAGGAGGAGGAGCGGCGCCGGGCCGAGGAGGAGCGGCGCCGGGCCGAGCGCGAGCAGGTGAGGCCCGCGGCCAGGCCGCTGGCGGGGGGGGGGGGGCAGCCGGAGCGCTACTGTCCCGCCGTGCAGTTTGAAGTAGCCCCACACGTGTTGGTTTAATGAACAGGGGCGTGGGGCCTGGAAATCGACAGACGCGGTAATATCTGGGGCAGCCGAGGCCTCGATTGCTTTAGAGAAGGGGAAGAACGAGGTGCAGTGACAGTAGAGTATCCCAGCGGCGTCACCCCTCTCAGTCCCCGTATCGCCACTTTTAATCTCCTGTGGCTCCACCCCAGTTTGAGATTCACCTTGCAGAGCTAATCTTCAGATTAAAGATGTGGTTCGAAGTAGTTCGTCCTCAAAGAGGCATGCGAAGCGGACTTCAGAACATCTCACTCTCAGGGTAGGTTTTGTACAAGTTCGCCCTGTGTAGGTTTCGTAGAGGCGGGAGGGAGTTCGAGCTTGTCTCCCGCGAAGGCGGTGGTTCTGGCGGGCCGTCTCCCGGGCTGGAGGCCGCGGTCCCTCCAGCCCGGGCTCTGTGTGGCCTGAAGGGGGAGCCGCACGCAGCCGCCCCTGACCCGCGGTCCCCGTGTCTCGCTGTGTCTTGTGTGCGGCAGGAGTACATCAGGCGCCAGCTGGAGGAGGAGCAGAGGCACCTGGAGATTCTTCAGCAGCAGCTGCTCCACGAACAGGCCATGTTGCTGGTAACTTGCTGCTCTTCTTTCCTTCGCCGGGGCTGGGCTGGGGCTGGGGGGTGAGGCTGGTGTAGTACAGGGTGTGCGGTCGTTGGGTTAGTCTCAGGCTGGTGATGGGTTGTCCAGCAGGCGGGTGTTTGCAGGGGGTTCGTGTTGGCGTAGGCCGGCCTGTTTGGCCCTGCGGCTGAAGGTTTGTTCTTCGATGAGGTGGACCTGCTTCGTGGATGAAACGTACAGAAAAGGGGAAACGGTTTGGACTGGGGGGGGGGGGACTCTTTTGAAAGGGTCCCACCACTGCGAAGAGATTTTTCTTCCTCCCCCACAGTTTATTAGGATCCACCTCAACGTTTCTGTGAAGTATGACTGGGAAGGTGGGAAGGACAGCGGTTCCATAAGCTTGATATGACTGCTCGTGTTATGTTTCAGCTCGTCGTCTTACATTTCCAGGAACAGGAATGGCTTGTGAGTGTTGACATGGTGGAGAAAGGTCCCGGCAGTGCCTGTGCGGCCTCAAGTCCACTTACAGGAAATACGTTCGTTTCCCACCAGCCCCTGTCCCGCTTGTGACTGATATCGTTCCGCGTTGTTCCTGAAATCGCCGCTGAAGGATTTCTGGACAGGTTATTTTGCCTAGAAGATGACTGCTCACAGTCTTAATTTTAAAATTTGCCTATTGCAAAACCGGATATTAACAAAAGCAAGTTAAAAATGGAACCGTGGAGCAGTCCTTTCAAATGGATAAATCCTTCAAGGTGTGTAGAGTGAAATGAAAAGAAAACATTTGGGTTTTTTTTAGCACTGTTAGTGTGTTTTTATCCTCTCAGATGGTGGGCCTTCTCATAAACTGGCCTATCTTTTTTTGATAGAATTCTATGTGAAAACCCCCCAAAAATGGATCTTACAGAGAAGCAGCTTTATTCTTATCCAGCAGTGGTGTTCTTGCCTCCCGCCAGCAGAGGGTGCCGCTGTCCTTGGGAGGAACACGTAGAGATGATCCCACAGCACGCCCCTCACTGGGCAGTCTGGCCCAGCCCCCTCTGCCCCGACGCACACTGATGGCTAGTTAGACAGGTTTCATTTTGAGTTCTTGTCGTTGTTTTTTGTTGTTGTTGCTGCCGGCCGGTCAAGACCACCACCATCAGTCCAGGGTTAAAACCAGGGCGTCCCAGATAAAATATCCCGTTTGCAGGCCGGTTAGAAATCCCGAAAGGCCTGATAAAACGCGCCGGAAGTCCTGCCGTGACTTGGGCGGACCTCGGTAGTTCCCTGCTGCTCTGGGATGAGGAAGCCCCCCCCCCCCCCCCCCCACTTCGCCCCCTTCCCAGCTGCCCGGCCCCGAGCAAGAGCCTCAGGCGGGCCCCTCTAGTGTGAACCAGAGCCCCGTTTGCCCCTGTGTGCCTCAAACCTTGCACTCTCTGTACATCAGGAGTACAAATGGCGGGAGATGGAAGAGCAGCGTCAGGCAGAGAGGCTTCAGCGTCAGCTGCAGCAGGAGCAGGCCTACCTCCTCTCTCTGCAGCACGGCCAAAGGCAGCAGCCGCAGCCGCAGCCGCAGGACAGGAATAAACCGCCACCGCTGCCGCAAGCTCCCCAGCCCGCAGAGCAGAAACCCCCTGCTCCCGAGCCGACAGACAGCGCGCGAGAGGTGAACGACCGTGCCTAGACCCTCCGGCTGCTTCTGTCGCACAGCGCCGCGGCCTTAAGGCCTGCTCAGGTGGTGGCGTTAGTGTCGTGGGCGGCGTACCTTCTTGACTTTGGTTTTCTCTCTCACTTTTTCTTTTTTGTTTTAAATCCACTACGTAGTCTAGCTTGAGGCGGGCCATCTCATTTCCTGTAGCTGGGGGGTGGGGGTGTTCTCTCCGTCCCCTGTCCCCACAGGCGGTCTGTGGCCGACAGAGACAGGAGCCCAGTCTGGCTTCAGTTTAGGTCTTCCCCTTTTGAGCACAGAACCAGGAAACCCGTCCATTTCCTTACGGACCCGGCACCATGTCCCCCGTGGCCATTGTGCTGCGTGTGGTGTTCCCATGCGTGACGAGGCCGGCGCGGGGGGCCGTGACGAAGGCACAGAGAGGGCTCTCTGATGGAGCTCTGCACTAGTGACCGCCGTCGCACAGAGAACGGACAGTATCGCCAGAAACAGACACCGCTCGCAACCACGGCGTCCTCAGATCAGCTCGTGTGTTCTGCCTCTCTTCTAGAATGTGTAGTCCTGCTTTGTTGAAGCTCCTTGCCTAGTTGCTTCTCAGTGTAAAGTCTGTGTCCTCTTAAGATGAAACATCTTTTCTTTTAAGTGCCTCAGCAAGACTGGACCGGGGTCTTCAAGATAAGAGAAGACTTGCATTTTTCCCCGCCCTGAGTTAGTCTCATATTTGTTTCCTGCGCAAATAAACATCTTTCTTCTTCCTTGCTGTCCTGCTTAGCGTGCCCGACTTGTCTTTGGCTCTACCCGAGTGTAAGCTGAACAACTAACTGTTTGCGCTTACTTGGTCTTCAACTTTGTTTCAGACTTCAGGCTGAACGTTTTGTGCAGCTAGCTGTAAAGTCGCCGGGATCCCTATCTCTAATCCTTTCCCAGATGATCCATGTGGCATCAGACTCTCATGTCTGGTTTGGGCCGAATTGCAGGCCATGATTTCCCTGTGGAAAGGGAGCGGGAAAGTTCACAGAGAGATGAACACTGTAGCCTTGGAAACCTTGACTTCTAATTCTCAGACTTTCTAATGGCCCCTGACTGTTGTGTAGTGAGTGTCGATGACAGCTAATGCAGCTCTGTAGTGCTGGAATGTTAAACAATGTTTCCTCTAATTTATATCTAGTTTGTGATGTCTGAGGGTTCATTCCAAAGAAGAACAAAATGTGTTGCTGTTACTTGCTCATGATTTGGGGCCTTTTATTAGATTTGCATGTGCATGGTACCAAAATGTGGTATCAATGCTTCTGATACCAAACATTTTTGTTTTAAACAAAATCAGCTACTTCTGTGTTGTTTGAGAACTGAACTATAAACTGAATGCAGGGATCTTTCATTTTTATGAATGGTAAGCACTGCATGATAGAAAGTACCTTGCATGTTTTCTGGTGTGTACTGTTAGCATCAATATACAACAGTAATAGTTTTAATTTAATCATGGAAAGCTTTTTAACACATCAGTTTGAAGTTTAAAGTTTTACTTTCATCACACGGTGATCATAGGCTTGCAAGGTTTTTTCACGTTTTGTTTATTTAAACAATAGCTTTCATTTACTCGGTAATAAGAAAACCAGAGGCAATTCACAAGTCAGTAAAAAATGGAGCGATTTAAGGGGTTATGTTTTAGGAGCAGTTGTAGCATTTCAGTGGGCAGGATTAACAGTCACATTGTGCCAGTCTTCCTCCACATTGATGGAGGATGTTAACAGTTTTTGTAAGAAGTAAAAATGAATAACGTGCTACAAGCCGATATTTTTACGCTCTCCATAATTAACATTTATTAGTGGAAAACACTTCGGCTGGAAGTAGTTGCTAGATCATGCGACAGCACTTACAGATTATTCTCTGCTATTGCCATTTCTATTGGGGCGGTGCGGTGGCTCTGTGGCTCAGGATCTGCGCCTGTGGCTGGAAGGTCGTTGGTTCAAATCCCGTGGCCGGCAGAGGAACCCTACTCTGTTGGGCCCCTGAGCAAGGCCCTTAACCCCAACTGCTCCAGGGGTGCTGTATAAATGGCTGACCCTGCTCTCTGACCCCCAAGCTTCTCTCCCTGTCTGTGCCTCTCATGGAGAGCAAGCTGGGGTCTGCGGAAAGACAAATTCCTAATGCAAGAACTTGTATATGGCTAATAAAGTGATCTCTTATATCCTTACACGAGGGATCGGTTATTAAGCCCTAAATTACGTGTATCGACATGTACATCTTGAAAGTGTTCTGGCTCCTTTTGAGGTTCTTAAAAATCATCACCCTGCCTCACTGCTGTGTCCATGTGGCCATCGGCGTTCTTCAGGTAGAAGTGCTAGTTGAGATTACCCTCCATAGTCCCACCATTCAGTCCAGGGCGAAGAGATGAGTGCCTTACAATGGAGAGCTTGTCGAGCTGCTCTCCAGATATCTTCTATCTGCTTAGATCAGCGTCTTCAAAACGGGATGTGGTGCGTTTGACGTGATTTGTGAGAATGTTCTCCACCCCAGTGATGCTTGTCTTTTTTTCTCCCCCCCCCGCATGTTTCCCAAACCAGTGTTAACCAAGTTGGCTGCTTGAAACCCTTTCCAGCTTGCTTGTTGGCGTACCCTGTAGAATCCCAGCATTGCCTGGGGGAGGGGGGGCGTAGATGTTTCATCTCAAGAGTCTCCGTCGTGCCGTAAACGTGTCTGGTCCCGTTGTGGCAGCACTGAGCGTTGCCCTGTTTGAACGTCAATGAGAGCCTGTTCCCCGTTTGTCCACTCAGGCTGACGAGAGGTTCCGAAAGAACATTCAGGGCTCACCTCAAGCACAGTCCAGACAGCCCTGCAAAGTGTTGGACCCCCCAGTGCCTTCGCGATCGGAGTCCTTCTCGAATGGCAACTCTGAGCCCGCCCCATCTGCCCTGCACAGGCCTGTGGAACCTCAGGTACAAATCGTCTCCCCCACGGTCACCTTCCTCTCAGGTAACGCGCCTCCCCGGTCAGGATGATGTTTTTGCAGTTGTTCGCGTAGTGTGTGGGGGGGCGCCTGTCGATCTGTTGGTGGTGGGGGGGACAACCTTGTGTGTTCCCGTTTCGTGATGTTCTCCCACCTGAACGCTGAGGTTCTGTCGCAGGCGGTCCGTCGAGAAGCAGGTGACAAGGTAACGAGTGGCGTCTGGCTTTTAGTGCTGCAGTCGAATATCCTCACCCGATGCCACACCGCCACCCCACCCGCTCTTAGCCTCAGCTTTAGTCTTGATGGCAGATCCTTTTCCTGGAAACCCCCCCCCCCCCCCTGCATGCTGCCAGCCTGCCACCCGTCCATGCTGCCCAGCACAGTTCACCCCTTTCCCTCTGTGACTAGTCTGCTCGGTAGTGCGAACAGCTGCTTTATCCTGCATGCCGCCACGAGAGAGCGCATGCAGTGAAGCAGGCATAGTGAGCACCGTGAATCCTGCTACCCAGTGGGCTTGAGAAGCCTGTGTCAGCCGTCGTCTACAAGCGAGAAAGTATTTTATCCCTGATTATGGATTTCCTTTACAATGGGAATCTGTGGATATGTGATGTGGTGTTCACATGTTGAAGTTGCATAGGTGAAATATTAAATTGTGGATGATTCCAAGCATCTACTGTATGTTTCAGTGAACTGACTGGTTTACTGCCGGTTCCAGTTAACCGGATGGTACACTGCCAGTCAGACGTGCTTCAGATTTAAGTATGTAAAAAAAATAATTTAAGAAGCCCCTGTCTTAGATCCTCATTTTAGGCACTCTGACTCAAAAGTGGCACAGACAGCTGTATACCAGTTGTTAACAGCCCATCAGAATATTCTCGCATCTGAATAGCACCTTCTTGTCATTTTTACAATAATATTGCCAAAAATAGTTAGGATAAAGGAGGTGTTGGTTCAGCTGCCTTTTTTCTTGATTTTTGTTAAAAGCCATAATTTTACAGCCTTCCTGTGAGGGAAACAGGCAGCAACGTCCTAAAGGGAGCAAATATTCCAAGATGTCATGAAGCCACAGATGGTCATGAGATTACTGATGTTTATAGTTTTGTTACCAGCTTTACAAAACTTAAAATCATGTTATGTAGATGCAGTTTTGTGTTTTCTTAACCCCTGAGAACACCAGTGAGGCACATGCTTGTATAACCTGCATTGCTTTTCAGCTTCCGTGTGTGTGTGTGTGTGCGCGCGCGTATATAATCAAGAATCTGTTTGTCTGAAATCATGTCCATTTTTTTCCCCCATTCTCCTTCCCCCTTTTGGTCTGTACTGTGCACTGCACCAAACTCCAAGCTGAATGTTGTTTATTCTCTCCCTGTAAGGTACAGTGGTCCCAACTGGCATCTCTCAAGAGTAACGCTTCCCCCGTCTCTCGATCCCATTCCTTCAGTGACCCTTCTCCTGTTTTTGCACATCTTCATCTTCGCTCTCAGGACCCATGTCCACCTTCACGCACTGCCATGCAGCCAGTCTCTGAGCCTAGAGCAGACATGCCTGAGCCTAGCCCCAAGGATAGGTACCCAGGGGCCCGGACTAAGGCAGAGAGTGAGGAGGTCCCTCCCAGGGTAAGGACAGGCATGCAGGACTCGCCTGCTTCCTGCCATCGGGAAACGGGTATCCAAAGAGCAGCAGGCCCTCCGCGTGTGCGGCGACTCAGGTTACGAATCCTCCAGTGCCCAGGCTGTAGTCATGGCAGCCTCGGGATTTCAAGGCTTTTGCAAATCTGATGAAGTCTTCTGTGTGATGCCTGTGGCTTCTGTCTGCATTCGGCCCCACAGAGACTGACCACCGCTGTGTCCTCAAATGGGATATAACGGGCAGGGTATTCTTGCGTTGGCAAGCAAGTCACCCAGGCCTTGAGACCGGTGCGTACATAGAAGCAGAGTTTGAAAACACACATTGACTGTTTGAGCTTCTCTTCAGTTCGATGTTAAAACCTGTGTTTTGTTCTGGACAGGTTTAGAATACCGGTAAAGCTGTGGAACCTCCATCCAGCTTGAGGTTTCATGTCTCTTGCTAAATTTAGAGCCGTTTTGTGAAGACAAAACGAGTTTTGTGACGTAGACCCTCCTGACCGGGCAGTCTGCTGCTTTCATTCAGAACTTTTAGCACTCAGGTTTTTAAAAGCGATTCAAGGATAAGCCATTTGAGATCTCTAATATCAAAAAACAAAGATCGATTAACTGTCTTTCTTAGAAAATGTTCAAGGCTTTTAGAAGAGCCTGTGAGAGTATACATGCTGTGATACATTTGTTGAGCTCAAGGAATGTTGTAGTAGAAATGCTTGAATACCTGTATTCACAGAGAAGGAATTGCTCTGCAAGCCTTGATTTGGGGTTTAATACTGGTTGTAATGGCATCCAGGAAACTTTTTAATCATTCACGTATCCTGGCCTGTGAAAGGCTAGATTTTGCAATCACATGCTGGGGCTGGTCTGCTGCTCATTTGGAAACGTGACCGATGTGGGAATCCGTTTTTGTTCAACTTTCACAACAGTGAAAAGGATGTGAATAGGTCATTTCTGACATTTCATCAAAGGGAACGTAGGGATTGAAAATTTTGCTTTACTTTTCGTAGGAGACTTTGGAACGATATGAATGTTAAGCTTTTTACTCTTCAAGGCTGTTACAGGTGTCTGAGCTATTAAGTTAGTAGTGATGTTATAAACAGTAATGAAAGTTACTCCTTAGGGTTAGTGTTGTAGGTTTACCAACATCCAAATCTACAGTAGAGGTTTATTTTTACCACATTTATTACTCTATTAATACTTAAACACACTATAAAGTTTTTAAATGCCATTTGCACTCCCTAATCAAAAGTGGTATTGGAAATAATGGAAACTGAGATAAAACTCTGTATAAGATACAGAGAAGCATGAACACTATACCCCCCCCATCTCCTAATTGTTTACATTTCAATTGACAGTGTTTCCAGGTGTGAGGGTGCTCAATCAAAAACATGAGTGAAAGTGCTGTTGGACAGAAACAAAAATAATAAATGAGAAAATAAGAGCACTTGCTTGAAATCTCACACTTTAATTTCATTTGCGAAAGTCTGCCACCTTCCGCTGGCACAGCCAGAGTTCATCGAAAGCAAGGATGGGTGGCAAACGGGTGACGCAGCAGTCGAGTCGGTGAAAACCTCGAGCTGTTCGTGTTCCCCCTTGACAGATCCCGTGTTTCAGTAGGTTGGAGAAAACATGATGAGCTCCTGCTGGTATGTTTTATGTTCTCCATTCCAACGCAAGTCATGAATAAGGATCCCCTCATTTACATGGTATTGCACTCCTGGGTTTACAAATTCTAGATCTAGAATTCAGCTACGTAGCGAAGTCCCCAGGGACATAACATGGAAAACATTACCGGATTTACTGTTCGGTAACAGCATTCCTGCAATTGGGTTTGTTTTACCTGATCTTTTTTTTTTAGGAAAGTATCATAAATTGCTTTCTGCAGGGATTAATGAAGTGGGATTATTTAGTGCACTATTTTACAAACTGCTTTTGCCAAATTTTAAGTGTAGTATTTTTAAAAGTTGCGGAGTGTATGTTAATGTTCTAGCTAATCTAGTTATTGAAATCACTTGATGTGTAGAATCATGGGTTTTGTAATCATGGGTTATGTTAAAATATTTACTTTTCCTGAGATAATTGGAAATTCATCCTTCCCAACTAAAAAGGTTACATAAACCTGTCTTATTGTATTGATATTTTTTAGAAGCAGACTGCTATGAAAAAAATTCTAAACTCATCTGGCGTAAGACTACTTTCTTCTCACAAACATCCAAAAAGTTCAAAGCTGAGTAAATTCCAACATAAATCTTTCATTTTGTGTAATAGGTGAAAATTCCAAACTGTGCGTACTTGTTATTCTCCTTTAATGCAAAAATACATTGTCTCATTTCCAACAGAGTATTATTATTTTTTATAAACCCAGTGTCTGAATTTTTGGAATGTATAGCTGTACCACTAGTTTGTAAGTAATTTTCACCATTAAATCACCATTAACATAACTCAGTTTTAACAAGGAATAGTATATGTAGCCATAAATCTTGGAGAAGAATTACTGAGTAAAAGCCTCATAAAGAGCAGAATACATAATTAGGAAATAATAATACAAGGTGACTCAACATGATAAAACGGCGATCAGTAGATGGTAAGAATAGGAGTTAAGCTTCTGAATTAATCTCAGCATCAGTAAGAACACATTGATAACTGAGGGGGTATCCATGTTTTTACAAAGCAAGGGAAGCGTATTGGATCTGCCAACGTGAAACATCAACAAGCATCTCTTTAACCCTTTTCACCGATCCTTGCCTTTTGTATTTTTTTATACTGTAAAGGGTCAAGAATCCCATCGGATTCATTTTACTGGGTTTATCAGTAGTCAGTCTGTTGGCTCATCCCTGTGCACAACTTTCAAACATTTCCTTTGACAAAATGTTTTTCACAAGCGTTTTACTAGATTCCTTATAAGAGGTTTGCAGCAATATACATAAAATTCACCTTTTGTGTTTATTCTTAATGAATGCTGGTATAGTCACCCGTTTGTCATCTGAATTGGTGCTTGTATTTAAAGAGCAGCTGCTTCTATGTCTGATGAAGGCTGACTGTTTCATCTGCAACAGACTTTTGCTACATTTGGGATATTGATTTTAAACATATAGCACTTTTACTCAGTTATTTTGTCTGTCCTTTACTCAAAAACGTCATTTTCTTTTAATCTGTTAATGCAAGTACAGAGTTCAGATTACTGTAGACCTCTTCACTGAGCTTTCATTTAGGGAATTAAATCCCCTTTTTGTATACATATTAAATTTTTTTTACACATTCAGGGCTGTTCTCCACTACTTGATCTATCTTCATGATAACCTTTAATGTGGTGCTTATTTTGGCTTCTGAAAGGAAGGGTGATTGCTTTATTAACCTACTAACATTCAGACAAGAATAGATTTGCTCCCGTTACAGAATACATTTTATACCCCTAGTGCTTTTTATTGGTATTTATACGTGTAATGCATCTATTTAATTAAAATACCTCATTACACAAACCTTTGTAAAAAGAGATTTGCATCTGCCCCATTCATCTTTGTCAGCTAACCAAGAAAGGGCTGGTTTACCTTGGCAGTGACTTCCTGCTACAGTAAATGTTGTTCGGAACTTCTCCTGTAGTTTTGCGAGACTATCGCCTGTTAACCAGTCCGTGTTGCCATGCTGAGGCTCTGGCGTCACTCAGACACCCTCGTTTACCAAGTTCATCTGCTGAAACAGCTGCTTGAGATCTGGGGTTCTGTTCCTGGTCCCTTCGGTGGAAGGGTTTTTTTTTGTCTTAATGGCATTCCGGAACATTTAAATAAATTCTTATTGAAATATCAAACTAACTTGGGAGCTTTTGGGAACTCTGTAGCTTTCATTTGTTCAAATAATTGTATACATCAAACACCTGTTATCATGCACTCTTTTAAAGGAAGAAAAACGTAGTTTGCAGAAGCCGCAAAAGGTTATGCACAAAAATGCATTTTCCCTCCAGTGTAACACCTTTTTTTTCCCCCAAACTATACTCAAGAACGGTTAGCCTGATCATAATCTAAAAAGTTTTAATGAAGGTAACACAAGAAATGTAGACATCCTAAATGTATTACATTTTGTTTGAGGTTTTCAGGGCTCTTGCATAAAAAAATACTGAATATTACTAAAGTGTACTTGAACTAGCACGCCACTATGAAATGAGAAAGATCTTTCAGGAAGTCTCTCTCGAGAGCGGCTGTAGACCACTCGGGTTCCTCCTGTCCGTTTCATTGTAGAGCTGCAATGTCGCAGTTCCTCATGTGCTTTAATATCGGGGCCTAGCGTGTTCCATTCTTTTACTTGCTTAATGAGGCTTGAAGGTTACATGATCTTTTATCGTCAGAAATAATTATACAGATTATTAATCGACAGACGTTCCTCTCTGAAAATGTGCTGCCTCAGGGAGCCATTAATGTACAAACTCCGAAGAGCCACCTCCGTCTTCCACGGTCCTGAAAGAATTGTACAAAGACAAAGCAGTCGGAGAGGGAGGGCGCGGCAGAGGCTGTCCGCGGGCGTGTCTGTCTCTGCTTCCCACCCCTGTGAAAGTGTCTTTCTGCTCGGAAGGTTCCAGTGAGGACGACGTCCAGGTCCCCGGTCCTGTCGCGTCGGGATTCTCCCCTGCAGGCTGTCGGACAGCCCAGCGGCCCGGTTGGCCAGAGGAGCTCCTCCAGGTAACGCCCACCCCCCGGTCCCCGAGGCCTCGGCCGCGCTCCAGCTCGTCTGGAAATGCGCGCTTTTGCGTCGTTTTAGTCGTGCATCCGGTCTCGTCGTTGCACCGCCACGGAGAGCTCTGTAGGAGCAGTCCCCCGATACGCGTCGTCTGTCGTGAGGCGCTGTCTGTAGGAGAATAAGAACAGTGTGAATGTGGAGGATAGAATTAATGGAATATGTTTGGATTAGGGACCATGAATTAGTTTGCACTTCGCTTGCAGGTACCATATACAGGACAGAGCGTCTGATTGTAAATCCAAGTTGTGTTCCCAAATAACGTCACTTACAGCAAAATGACTTACAAAGGGGAAATAATATCCATAAGGATGCATTCCCAACATTCGTTCTAATAGGTGTGTGAGCATGCAAAGGCTGCAAAGAAAGAAGTACAGGATTATTCCAGGCTGGAAAGAGATGAAAGGAAACAACGTTTCGGCTGTGGGGTCTTCTTCGGATGTGTGAAGGAGCCTTCGGAGGTGCGTGTGGAGCCTTCTTCAGGTGTCACACTGGAAGAAGGCTCCTCAGCCGAAATGTTGTTTCCTTTCATCTCTTTTCAGCAGGGGATGAACCTTTACTTGTTCCTCTGCATTCTCAACATACAGGTACATACAATTAATGTACCTACAAACCAGGAAAAACAATTAGCATAAGATAGCATCCCCAAGTCCTTGGGAATTGTGACCTTGTCAGACCCAGCAAAGTCTTTCGCCCCTCCAGGAAAGATTTCTCTCCACACGCTGTTTCGGAATTTAAAATTAGTGATCAAACCTTGATCCACTGATTGGATGAGCGACGCATTGTGTGGTGGTATCAGCTCATCTTTCATACTGGGGCATGACGATTCAGGATTTCAGTCATTGCGCCACTTGCCTGATCTACAAGAAGAATTGTTTAAAGTTAGAATTGGCGCTTCCCTGATTTTTTTTTCATTTCTGGATCAAAAGCCGCGAAAAAAACGGGGCCTTGAAAAACGTGGTTAAGCGCGGTGAATTTTTACGACACACCGGCGATGTCGGTGCGGAACGATGTGTAGCGGGGCGAGTTATAACGGGGACCTTGCTCAGCGTTGACGTCAGTGTCGTTAGCTTGATATTAGAAGCGGCCTGAGCAACTAAAATGCCTTTGCAGGTAGGAGACGGCAGGGGGGATAATTCCATATGACCGTGTTTCAAAGCTGTTTTTAGGGTCTCTCCTAAAGGACGTGGGGATCGCTCTTATTTTAATTGCCGATATTTTAACGATTTGAATCGTCGTCGCTGCCGGTCCGGTTGGATGGTAAGTGGGCTCTGGAAGGCTGGCGCCGGATCGGCCCAGCCGCGCTTCTCGCTTACCCGTTGCGTGCCTGCCGCCGTGCGCGGCCGAGGCGTGCAGGGGCCCCCCCTCGCTGACGGCCCCCCGGGCCCTGTCTCCCCGCAGCAACGCCGAGCCGCGCCTGCTGTGGGAGCGGGTGGAGAAGCTGGTCCCCCGGCCCGGCAGCGGCAGCTCCTCGGGCTCCAGCAACTCCGGCTCCCAGCCCGGCTCCCAGAGTGGCTCCGGGGAGAGGTTCCGCGTGAGATGTAAGTCCTGTCGCCGGCGGTGGGGTGGGGTGGGGTGGGGGGGAGCGGCGGCTGCACAGCTCGTGCAGGGACCCGGGCGTGACCCGACTCCAGCTCCGGCCCTGTCCAGACAGGCCCACCTGTTGTTTCAGGGCTGGCAGCAGCCTCTGGCTCCTCATGAAGCAAGGAAGTAATCTGTTCCATTAGGGCGACTCGGGTCTGCGCTGGAGGGCACTTTAAATTCGGCCCAAGACAATCCCGGGAATGCACACTGTGGCAGTTCACGGTTAAAGTGATCCCAGTGGACGTGAGCCAGGCACGACGGCGCCCTGCACAACCTGCAGGAATGGGCGTCTCCTGCACCACTGATTGACATCCCTGCACGTTATCCTTGGGCTCGATGCCGAGCCAAGCAAGCTGCAGCCGCTTACATCTCCTTTTGACCATGTTGTGCTGCAATAGCTTGAAAATCATATAAAATCCTCTCTTTTTATACTGCTGGGAGTGCCGTAGTGCTGGTTGATACAGACAAGCAAGTCAGCAGTTTCTTAGGTTGGGTTGTATTTCTTCCTTGTCAGCGGTTATTGTGTAGTTCTGCAGTATAGTCATAACCATTGCATTGTAAAAACTGTTCTTCAGATCAACACAAAGGATGTTCATATATACATGTGATCCCTGAGCATTTTTGCCAAGACCTGTAATATTTATATGCCCTTTTTTTTGTATTCAGCGTCATCAAAATCTGAGGGCTCTCCATCACAGCGGCAAGAAAATGCTGCAAAAAAGCCTGAAGAGAAGAAAGATGTTTTCAGACCGAGCAGGCCTGCTGTAAGTACTTGGGTGTATATTTTCTGCAGTGATTACTATTGTAAAGGATGTTAAAACAGTTCCTAATTCCTCAAATTTTCTATGAACCTGGAGGTGTCAACTTTGCACCTTCTGCTGCATTTAGCAATTTTGTGATGTGCCGATCTCTTCAACCTGTAACTGTTTACTGTTTTGGTCGTTTTGTATAATGGTTTCTGCACTCCGTATTGCAGTCGGTGCTGGGAATGTGCATCTAATATTAAATGCATAGAGTTTCTAGCTCAATAACAGCAGTGCTGTCTTGTTTGCAACAAGGTTTAGCGGCAATTCATGTACCAATATGCTGACCTGTGCGTTTTTTTTTGTTCTTCTTTCGCTGGCTGCGCTGCCAACATCACCATGTGGCATCAATGGCCTAATCGTATGATTGTGAATTCTGTAGGGTGAAGTGGTAAGCTCTGTCATCAAGCTGCATCTCATTTGAATTCATGTGAATCATGAAGTCACTGCCTGCTACTGCCTGTCCCATTTGAGAGACCCGAGCCCTCTGCCTTTGGTGGAAGGCTTGCTGTTGTTGTACCAAATGGATCCATTCCTACACCCTGCCCCAAGCATAACTGTCCCATTTCTTTTTTTTAAAGAAATGAGATCCAAACCCACAAATTCACATTGTTTCATTCTAGCCATCTTAGATTGGCCAGGTTAGCTGATGCAGTATCCTCTTTGAAAATGTAAAGTCCTGTAATGAAAGGATGGCTCATTCCTGAATGACAGTCATTGCCACTAGGTGATATAATCGTAATCGTCTGTTATTACTGTTTTATTGCATTGCTCTAGTGGGCAAACTGTTCTAAGCAGAAACACCTGCATTTCCGATCGAACTTACAAGAGGTCAGTAGGGGAATTTCAATCGATAGAGAGGAGTAATTACCACACTTGTAAATTAGTTTATTACCATCCAGTGCTCTTTAATGAAATGTTTCTGGCTTGTGACTTTTATTAGCTTTTTTTATGAACGAAGTGATATTTTCTGAAACTACGGTAACAGAGGCAGATGAGCCTTCATCTTTGAAATTACAGGCATTCCTGCAGAGTGTGTAAGTACAGCAGGGTCTCGACATTCACGAGGGGTCAGTGCAGAGCAGTGTCGCGAATGGCCACATTCACTAATCACCAAGTCCACTTGTATTATACAGTCGCATGTATAATGTACTACGGTATATAGTACTATATGTGTGGTTAAAAGAAATAAGTGAAACCATCCCTTATATGAACATTTAAAATACTAATGCATTGGCTTTAAGCTAATTTAAATAACGGTTTAAACTGATCAGTTCAAAGAAGCAAACAAGATCAAAAGATCACAAACTTAAAGTAATCAGCTAAAATAAACATGAATCCCTGCTCTGCGTCCAGCTCGTACTTGATCTCTCTGCTGCACTGACTCGGACTGTCAGAGGGCCTGTACAGTCGTCTCCAGCCTGTCGTTCCCCGCACTGCTGACACAGAACCTGGAGCGTTCGCTACCATGCAGAAACAGGATCGCGCTGAGGTGCGGGGGCTGGGTAGTGGGTACCAGGGCAGGGGGCAGGGAGAGGCTCTCTCACACTAGATTCGTCTCAGTCCTAGAGTGTTGTGCTGCTAATTCAACAGTGGCACTTAACCTTCAGCTCGGCTGCTTCCAGCCCTGCTCTTCTCCTGTACAAGACACTGTCAGCCAGGCCTCATCACAAGTTAATCTGCGCGTGTTAAAACCACAGATGTCGAGACCCTACTGTACTCTGTTCTGTCAGATGGAAAAACGTGGCTGAAATGACGTGGCTCGTCGTGGAACAGGGGCCTGCTCGTTGCGTCTGATGTCACCCATTTTGGGGGGGGGGGGGTGGAATGCGGGGGAGCGAGTTGGGGAGGGACAAAAAGGTTTGAAGCCTTAGAAATGCACACTGTGTCATTTCTGATTTGGGAACTTCAGTAGAGTTTATAACTGTTGCGCCTTGATGAAGTCCATCATTCATCCCCATTTCCCTGACGTTAACGGCACGGCCGCACTGCGGTTACTCTGCTCTGCTCGCCGTTTCCACCGCCTGCCCCGGGTTCCGGAATGTGTCTGGGAGTTCTGTCGGCTGCTCTCTCAGCCCGGTGGCACAGTCTCACACTGGGACAGTGCGAGAGAGCGGCTGACGGGCCCGGCCGGGCAGTCCTCTTCGTGAGCTCTGCCGGCCCCGGTCCGGCTCGCGGTGACGGCTCTGGATGCTCGTCTCGGGGCCGGCGGGGGCCCGGGGGTGGTCGGCAGCGGAAACGGCGGCCCGGCCTCTCGGGTGCCCCGCTCACGCCTCTCCCCTTGTCCGCAGGACCTCACGGCCCTGGCCAAGGAGCTGCGGGCCGTGGAGGACGTCCGCCCACCCCACAAAGTGACCGACTACTCCTCGTCCAGCGACGAGTCGGGCACCACGGACGAGGAGGACGAGGAGCTGGACCAGGAGGGAGCGGACGAGTCCACCTCGGGCCCTGAGGACTCCAGAGCCGTGTATGTGCCAGATCCCTGATTCCACTTCACTGAGCGTGTCCAGCCCCTTCTCTTCACTCCTTCAGCTGATTAACTTACCGGTGGAGGGAACCTGAAAACAGAACGCTTCCCAAGCAGAAATCTGGCACATATTCATCCTCAAAACTCCCCAGCTTTCAGCTGCTTCTGACATATTGCCGAAGACGTAGCTTTATGTTCTTTTGTCTGCTGCGGTGGGTGAGGAGCATGTGGCCTTGGTTCTAGCTGGCACGGCGTGCCAGATTTGAGCATGATGTTAAGGGCTGGAGTTAGATGAAGATGACGGGAGTTCCTCCCAGTTCGTTTTGCGTTTTAAAATGGAAAGCACCTTCGGTTTTGCTTGTGTTTTCAATGCTGCTTCAGCCAAGTAGCGGACAGATGGAGCGAGGCTGAGGGATTTAAACTGAGAAGATAGTTGTGCAAGAAAGCTTCAGATATTCATAGCAAATTAACTAATACGGAAAACATGTTGTTTTTATGACATGCAAATTTATGGAAATTAAAATTCATATGGTTACATTTTTAAAAAATCCTGTTTCACTTAATGCACAATGTTTTGGGTGCAGGCAAGGGCTGTTGACGGTTTAATTTTTGCTAATTGAAGGGAGACTGTTTGCTTTTACTTAGAAATAGGTCAGAGCTGGGAAAACAAAGCCTCTTGGGTCTATTAGTGATGTAACTGGCTTGGTCTGAGATCAAGATGTACTTTTAACAAGCTTTTCTTGGGATTGGGCTGTTTGTGAAGGATAAAAACACAGTTACAAAGAGATGTGTGCTAATAAAATATTCTTCATAAATGAGGATCACATACTGTTTCAGAATACATTTAAACATTTTATTTAGCAAATTGCTGTGAAATGAACACTTACACATTGGTCATGAATATCCCCTCATTATGGTAAGCAAAGCTTCAAGCCTGTATGGTTGATATATATATATAAAAACAGCCTCTGGTTAAATCGTAAATGCAGCAAGAGCTACATCGCTGGTAGGAAGAATACTTTTTGTTTGTGTTCACACCATTTTTGTGATTTGTCATAAATCCTTCTGCCACTGGCTTGCTTCCACCAGATCTTCTAAGTTGAGTAACGGAGAGACGGAATCTGTGAAGACAATGATCGTTCATGATGAAGTGGAGAGTGATCCTGCAGTCACCCCCTCCAAAGATGGCACTTTAATTGTAAGACAGGTATAGTATACTTTTGGTTTGTGTTTAAGAACATTTTCTTTTTAGTCACTGACCCATCCCGTTTGTTTTTCTTTTGATTGCGTGCATGCTTCCTGTCATTGATACAGCGCACAGAGCAGCGAAGGAAACAGGCAAGGTTAAACTATTCCAAGACCGTGAGTTAGTTTGTGTAAAGAGAACGATATTCCCCCGTTTGCAACTGTTTCACAACTGTTTGCACAACTAAATGCTTCTCACACCCACTCTTTTTCCACCTTCTTTTCGGTTTACTAAGACAGGAAGCAAGAAAGACAAGATTCTGAGAGTCTTTAGTTAGTTCCTTTTGCTTTCTCAGGAAAATGAGGAAACCTCTCAAAAATTGTTTGCTCTTTTCAACTCCCCTAAGCAGTGACTGTCAAAGAGTTCACTGGATCTTCCACTTCTTCAGTAGTAGTGTTACAATTGTGGTTGACCCAAGGGCCCGTTTCTTCAATGTATGTTTTTCTGTTGAACATATTGGTGCTCAAAACAGCCGTGTATAATACCAAGTTCATAAATTGCTATAAATTGCTGCAAACTTTGCAGGTCTCTTAAGACCTCTGCGTGTTTTTTACATACATGTTTATTTAAGCCCATGTTCCAAAATGCTTTGCTGCATTTACTGGACCATTAACTTATGAGCCAAAGTCTCGTAAGAGGTTTTGATCTCGTTGAGCATTAGTGCCCCAGCCTTCTGTTCTGCTCTCCCACCATGTTCGAGCTGATGAGCACTCTCAGGAAGGGCTGTGTGATAACCCTACTCCGCTCCAGGAGTGCTGAGCGTTACTGTGCATCGTGATGCTCAGTGACTAGGCTAGAGCAGTAAAGCACTAGTGCACTCTTTTCATACACTTGCAGTTCAGAAACTTTCAAAACTGGAGCAAGAGAAAAAAGATGTAAGATGCTGTCAGGTTTGTGGTGCTTTAAGTGGGTGCGTTGGAGTTGCTGAAGTTTTGAGACTAAGACCAGCCCCTCAGTCATGCCCGTATAAGAATAAATGCAGGTAACAGGCACCCCTTTCCCTTTCCCTGTTGCTCCTCTGCTCAATCCCAGGTGGCTCACAGTTCCCTGGCTCATTTAAAGTGTTCCTGAAAGTCAGCTGCTGCTTCTGTTGTCTTTCCTAAACGGCATTTATTTTCCGTTTCTTTGTAAATAGCTGGTCTGTTGCCTCTCACTTGCAATGGTATGTTGGAGCCAGATACTTATTTGTATTATCGGCTTTATTTAGACGATGCTGCAGCACTACGCCTTTTTTCAAACGAACATATCCGATTTTTCATTTTTTTCATGGGGTTTTTCTGAGTTCTTTTACCTAAATTTTTTTTGTAATGGCAAAAAAAAATTAAACGTTCAGGATTGTGGGTGGGGTTTTGTTTCCTATTCTGAGTAAATGTAAATTTGCAAGTTTTCGATTTGGACGATACTGCTGAAATCTGAAGAGTCTTGCATATAAGCAAAGATTCCTTATGATTTATGTTATAGTGCCTTCGTATGCGTCTGCTATTTACTTCAGTAACAGCTTCTGTTTGTTGATCTGAATTTTTCATACTGTTCGTTACCTGGCAGAGAAAGTAAATTGTTGAAGGCAGTTCACCAACTGCCGTGTGAAGCCAGCAGCTACCTGCCTGAGTGTTGACGTCACTTTTCCACTCTTCCTGCCCGTGACAAGCATCATTCCCTCGGCACGTCGTGAGCTGACGATGGCGCTCTAATAACCCAAGCAGTTTTCCAGCTGGACAGGGTTCGGTAGCAGTCGCAATGCTGCCAGCTGCTTCGCTGCTCGCCGTTTCCTCTGCTTTCTGCTTTCTGGCAAGCATGCCGTTTCCACCTGAATTTTCTCCTGCTTCCCTCCAAGAAAAGCCCCGTCGTTATTCCTCAGCCTGGGATGTCTTCCTCAATGAGTCACGTCTCTAGGCGCAGGTGTCCCAGCCTGCTGTATCCGTGTGCGTTGTGCTGTCAAGGCCAGCTTCTGTCTCAGGCCTGTTTGCTGTAATGTGGAAGCTGTGGGCATTCAGCTAGTCTCCTCAGTGACATGTATTCAGCCTCTAGATATTGGTGTACCTGGGTTATTTATTGCCTCCATCACTTACCTCTGATTTTTGGGTATTTATGAGCTCAGGTGTCCCATCCACTCTGCTTGCTATTCTAGCGCATTATGGTCCCTATTTTTCATTTAAGGTTTCACCCTCTTACCTTTTATTTTAATACTCCAGCTGGAGTCCATTTTAACCCATACCTGCAGCATTCAAGTTTTGTCACCTACCTTTACAGCCCCTGTGAGCCCCTGATCATCCATAGATCAGGCCCTGTAAATGCACATGTACGTCTATGGCTTATGCAGCTAATGTCATACCTCCATTTTCACAGGTGTCCTACATGGCCCTGTGTCTATGCTCTTAGCTTCTTGACTAACTTGGTCCTGCTATTGTCCCTAGCTCCAAATCTGACATTGTACCTGGTATATTTCTGGTTCCCCTTATAAAATCCTGTCTCCATCCTTTATCTCTGTGTTGTTTTTGTGACTGTCTTCACTCTTCTAAAACACAAATCACAGCGTCCTTTCCCTCAGTTCAAACTTTTCCAATACAGAATTGGTCTGTTTCCACTTTCAGGGAGCTTAGTGTTGTTTTGTGAGTCTACTGCGATTCCAAATATCAGCTCTCCGGAACTCCCACAGGTTGTCAGTAGTTCTCATAAAAAAAGTAGCCTTGTCCTGACACTGCAAATATTATAGGATTTTTTTTTGTTAGTCTTCCTAGTTATTGAAGTAACAGATTTAAGGAAAATAGAAATTCAAGAATTTACCTTATATGGAGTGCTAAAAACCTACTCTATTCCTCCAAAATAAAATCAACTCTTAAAAGTATGCTTATCATAACTTGGGCATTGGAAAGTCCTACATTATCGGTGTGAAATTCTCACTGGGCTTGTCAGGGGCTCCGATAGCTGTGTCCTCATGACCAGGCCACATTCCCTCAGCCAGGAGGAGCGATCTGTTCCCAGGCTCTCGATGGCTGTCCTGTTCACACTCTCAGCACTGCAGTGTTTGTCCAGAATCAGCGAATGGTTTAGTAAAAGATTAAATCGCACAAGAGGGGAAGATCGAATAGTTTTGAAACGTACTGGAATTAATTACATGCAATAATGTCGAAAGCTTCTTTCATTTGAATTCGGCATTTACTCTGAGAGTGGCGGATGGTAAAATCAGTTTAGTTGGTTAACCAGGGTACATTAGGTATCTGTTTTGTAAGTTTGGAGCTTTGCCTGGGTTTTCTTCTTTATCTGTTTGAAAATAGATTGAAATTTCTCAAATTTTCTCCTAAAGCAAATACTGATTGCAAATATGGAGGCAGAGGCAAATTTTTTTAAAAATCGGAACTTTGTGCTTAACTTTTTAAAAACATTTTCACTTTGTGCTTAACATTAGAGCTACTGGAGTGCTCATTTCTATCATTTTTTAATTCAGTTTTATCTGCATTTGTTAGTGTTCCAAAGTATTCTGACACCCGTCAAATAATCTGATCCACTGTTGTAGCTGTGTAAATATGCATAGTTGCGTTCAGGCTTGTACACTCTTAATAAATGTGGAAAAATACTCCCATTGTGCTTTTCCTTCTGTAGCACCTGTTTAGTTTTAATTGTAGGATTACCTCTCGTGCCCCTATAATCCCCTTTCTGTTTGAAAGGTTATTTACAGAAGGCTTTAATTACAATAGTTGCACCTTATGCCATATGTCATGTCTATTTTTGTATTTGTTTCTGCTGACATGTTTATGGTGTGTTGGTATTGATCTAGTTTTATATAGTTTTGTAAAAGAATAATGCACAGGAATAAAACATAGGCTGTTCCAGAAAGCAAACGGTTATTAGTAAACCTTATGCATGCATAAATCCAGGTGGATGCTGCACATTGGTGGTGGTGGAGGGGATCCCCACTACCTGTAAAGCGCTTTGAGTGGAGTGTCCAGAAAAGCGCTATATAAGTGTAAGCAATTATTACTGTTAATTATAACAGTATGGTACAGTAAAACCTTGATATTTTCTACATTCACTTTTTCACCTGCTTGCACAAAATGAGTAATGACCACCTTTTCTGCATTTCTGCTTTTCCCAGCCTGCATTTGTCTCTGTAGAAGAGGCAGGGCCTGTTTCACATTTACGTAGCAGTGCATCATGGGTGTGATGCTTTAGTTATTCAGTTTCTGTCAGGAAAGCATTAGATGTGTGCGGTGTGTGGACTTGTTAGGAAAGTAATGCCTGTATCATGATTGTTATTCAGTGATATAAAAAACGTAACGAAACCCATCTTGGCCCCTACGTTTTTACAGTCTTAGCTACCAAGTGTCGTCTCGTGTGTCTTATTAACAATAAGAAAGAGAACTAGACAAGCTGCAGGTGTAGGAGAGTCTTTTATTACTGTGCTGTAATAAACCTTTACAGTACAGTGGCACTGCATTTATAATAGTACTAGAAACTATGTACAAAGTAAAGAAAACGTGCAATACTAAAAGTCTAATACACGGTAAGCTATAATATACAGTAACTAATTTGTTTGCACGTGCAATAACTGAATTATAGGGGGAAAATGATGCTTTAAGTTTATAGTCTTCATTTTCATTGAGCACTAACATTATATACTAACACTATTTCTGAAATAGTCAAATTGTAGCAAATATTGCTGCAAAAATACTGCTTGTTTTGTGAGCCACAGAATCATACCCTATTATCCCTTAAACTATTAGGTCCTGCATTCGCTGTATCGCCATTCGTGACGACTTCAAGATGCAGAGCCCTTTTGAATACCAGGGTTCTTCTTTAATTGTATTTTACGGGTTTGCTTGTATGTGAACTCCCTTCTGTTCAAGTATCGATTCTGTAGCTGCACTCTTTTATATGTTGTATTTCACATTAATAAACCCATTTCTGCGCAGTTGTTTATTTACACCAATCCAGATACAAATGCGGCCGGAGTTGCATATACAGTATAAATCCTCTTTATATAAACTTGTTTCTTTTCAGTTTAGTCAGTCAGTTTACATTTTCCTTTTGTGTGGTTGCTGTATCGGACAGTCCCAAGTACATACAGTAGCAGTCTAGTATCGGATTGTTCTCCCTTACTTGGGAATGTTTTTCCAGGTTTTGTCAAGGTAAAGAGTGATCGCTTTGGTCCTTGTAGTTGCAGCTGTGCCTCCAGTAGTTCTAGTGTTAATCCAGAATCCCCGAATGGGCTTCCAAATGTGGATTCATTGACCTATTTCTTTTTTTATTTATTTTTGCATCAGCAAAGTAGACTAGTTCCCGCAGCCCATGAGCCAGACCAAGTGTGCCTGTTTCTGCTTGCAGAGCGCAGGTGACAAAAAGCACCCCAGTCATCAGGAGAGCAATGGCTTTGCCAGTCGCATTCACCTCTTGCCAGATCTCATACAGCAAAGCCATTCCTCCTCTTCCGCCTCCTCCCCATCCTCCAGCCAGCCGACACCCTCCATGTCCCCCCAGACTCCCCTGGACAAGCTCGCTGCTCACGAGGTACGTCCCGCGTCCCGCGTCCCCCCGCTGCCGGCCGCTCTCTCTGGCTGCTCCTCTCTCGGCTCCTCGCTCCTCTGTAGAAAGCGCCGCCGCGCCTTCCCGTCCCCCGTCCCCCGTCCCCCCCCGGTGCGACTCGGCCGCCCGCTGCCGAGTGAGCCGCGGGGCGTCACTAGAGCACAGTACGCCCACCCCCCCACCCCCCCGACTTGCCAGTTTTCACCATGTTTCACCGCGAGCTCGCTTCCAGCTGCCCCTCGCCTCTCGCAGCCTGCTAGGCAGCAAGGTCCTTTGAAGCTTGTTTCTGCTCTGTGGCAAATACAGCTGCAGGTTGGTGCACTTCGTCCAGGAGGAAGCTCCGGCTCCTGATGAGATCAGTGCGATTGATGGGATTTTAAAGTCATCTTTTTGACATGGACTGTCATTTGTGCGTCTGACTGAACAAGGCACTGACTCTTTACTCCTCATTGTTAAGTTGTGAACTAAGAGATAATTTTTTTCGCCTTTATGAAGCTTGTAACATCTTAACAGATTCCTAAAACTGCTTCCAGCTTAAAACGATTTTGTTGAATAGTTAAATACCAAAGATTCCATTTTCCATCTACAACACGACATGGATCCGCATGACATTTATGCTTTTTTCTTTTCAAGGAGCATATGTGCACGTATACATATGTGCTGGATTTCTAAATCATTCTTCTAATCGTCTCCAAGATGTGCCTAGGGATTGCAGTTTCGAACTGGCAGAAGTCAGTGTTGTTAAAGGGGTGTCACGGCTCTCCATTTCAACAAAACTCCTAGCAGGAGACACCCCACTCTTGCAAACACCTGTACTTGGAACTGAAGGGACGGAGGCTTGAATGTCTTGAGCTCTGAGCTCTGCTGCAGAGTGGCATCACGATCAAGGTACTGAAAGCCTCGTCTAGTTGTGGCTAGATTGCAAATTGATGATCAGCTGATCTCTTTGTAGTCTTGTTATTCTGGGACCTTTGACAAAAAGGTGGACACGAACATTTCACGTAGCTCGCGATGATGCTGTGCGTTTCGGAGCCATTGCAGTCGGCCTAAACCTGCGTTTTTTGCACAGCCGCAGAGACACTCGTGCAGCTTGTCATCCGTCCTCACAAAAAGCATTGGCCCTGTGGCCGCGTCTCGCTTCCTGTCCAGCCCTCAACGTTACAACTCCCACTTCTTGCTCCCTCCAGCCTCGCATCGCACTGACTTTGAAACAATATTGACTTTAAAGCGGCACCCATTCCTGCAAAGCCACTGGTTGACATGTTGACGTCTTCCTTAAACCCCACTGCTTCTGAAGCAGAGCAGCCCTCCGCTCGGGCAGCTCTGGCACCTCTGGGCTGTCTGCAAGCCGCCTCACACAGGTGCTGTGAAGCACCGGCTCTGTGCCAGGCTACGCGGTTGTAACTCACCTGTGTGAAATGGGCTTTTAAGGCATTTTAGTTCCAAAAAGTTAGTATAGAACTCTGCAGGCAGGCGTCATCCCATTTGATGGAATGTAACCATAATGTTTTGCTCATGCTAAACTGGCAAGTTTTTTTCCCCAATCGTCCCTTCTGTTTTAGTTTCTCATGACCGTTCCGTCTGTTTTGTTTTCCCCACCCTGTTCTGTCTTTTATGTCTGTGGTTCTTGTGGTCGTCCTTGTGGTTTGTTGTTTAACTACCTCATTGCGTGCTTCTCCAAAACCCCTGCCCTTTTTCTTCACAAGTCTGCTTTGTTTTGAGGGGTTGCGGGAAGGTGGGGTGGGGTGGGGGAGCAGCCTCACTGGACCAATCGACATGCTTCAAGGTCCCAGTAATGAGGGCTGTAGCTCGTTAGAGAAGAAAAGCTAAGCTTGGCTGTCCCATGGTCTGAGCAGTGTGGATGGTGCACCACTCTCATCATCTGCCTGGGAATTCAACAGTCAGCCCTGCACGGGAGCAGTCTGTGCGAGTCTGGTTTTCCTCAGTCTGTTCTGCAGTGCTGGCTGGCCTTACCCTCGTGTCCAGCACACCTGTCCACTTCACTGGCAATGCTGCAGATGTCTGGGTTTTGCTGTGGCTGGTGCCAAGCTGGTATCACAGATATGAGAGTGGCCTCCATGCACTGTTTAGATTTATTTCCGCATCAGAGGAAACAAATTCCTCTTGAAATGTTAAATGGGTGGATAAATTGCTGATTGATACTATTGCTATTACTATTGATATTGATTGCTATTTTGCTCAAAATATACCTTATCACGTCTCTTTACTGTTCTATAGCAGGCTGCACAGGGACATCTGTCAGTTCCCACTGACCACATTAGATTTTGATGAATTTACACCTGTTTACTGACTATTTTGTGGTACAGAAGTGATCGTTTTAAGATCGTATATATAGTCTATATCTGCCCTTTGAGGTTCTGAAGGAATGTTTTCCATAGAGGTCATTCCTATAATCGTTTTTTAGCAATCAGTGGGAACTATGCAAATATTACAACCAGGAAAAGTAGTTCAGCTCCAGTCCTTTATCAGCCTGGTTGGATTTTTAGTCTGAAGACGTGCAGCCAGTGTTAAATATGTCCAATAACATGATCAAGATCTGGGATATTGAAAAAAAACATGATCATCCAGTTCTTATAGTGAGTAGAATTTAAATGTTAGGTTTAAATGTTTATTTCGATGGTCAGGCTTACATGCGAGAGATGAGAAGAAATAATTTTTAATAACCCGAGCTGTGTTTTAAACTAAATCTGCGAAAGTGTAGGTTTTTTGTCATTTTAGCAGATGTCCAGTCTAACCAGATTATATTGGGCTGAGCTCTGTCCATAATCACACCTTTAAAAAAAAAAGTCCTTGCTTTTTTTCCCCCCCTTAAGCTGTCCTGTGTAGACCATGTGTCAGACACTGCGAATGCACTAGCCTCTTAAACTGGGGCTCAGCCTCTTAAACTGGGGCTCAGCCTCTTAAACTGGGGGCTCAGCCTCTTAACGCTGGGGGCTCAGCCTCTTAACGCTGGGGGCTCAGCCTCTTAAACTGGGGGTTCAGCCTCTTAGACTGGGGGTTCAGCCTCTTAAACTGGGGGCTCAGCCTCTAAACTCTGGGGCTCAGCCTCTAAACTCTGGGGGCTCAGCCTCTAAACTCTGGGGGCTCAGCCTCTAAACGCTGGGGCTCAGCCTCTAAACTCTGGGGGCTCAGCCTCTAAACGCTGGGGCTCAGCCTCTAAACTCTGGGGCTCAGCCTGTAAACTCTGGGGCTCAGCCTGTAAACTCTGGGGGCTCAGCCTCTAATCGCTGGGGCTCAGCCTCTAAACGCTGGGGCTCAGCCTCTAAACTCTGGGGGCTCAGCCTCTAAACTCTGGGGGCTCAGCCTCTAAACGCTGGGGCTCAGCCTCTTAACGCTGGGGCTCAGCCTCTTAAACTGGGGCTCAGCCTCTTAAACTGGGGGCTCAGCCTCTAAACTCTGGGGGCTCAGCCTGTAAACGCTGGGGGCTCAGCCTGTAAACTCTGGGGCTCAGCCTTCTGTGTGCTCCATTCACATCGCCGCTGCCTGAGGCTGGTGCTTCCCCAGGCCTTCATCTGCTGACCTCTGTGTTCCAGACGCAGTCTGCCAGTAATACACTGCAGAAACACAAATCCTCCTCTTCCTTCACGCCTTTCATTGACCCGCGGCTGCTGCAGATCTCCCCGTCCAGCGGGACCACCGTTCCGGCTGTGGGTAAGCACGTCCCCAGGCCAGCAGCCCGCCTCACCTGGGCCCTGCGGTGCAGGATCGGCTCTGCCCTGAATCGCCACCTTGCATGCCAAGAGGGTCTCTTCCAGGTCGGAAAGGGGAATAATTAGTTCATCGCTTTGGTGAAGCGCGGTGACTTTACACTGTAACTACTTTACAGGGGTCCCCGAAAGATCAGCACTTTCTGAAATGCACAAGAGTCTGGTTTGAAATCGGACCTTTTTTTCATTCTGAAAGAGCCACGCAGCTGGATGTGTGTGCTGTTACACCGAGAGGTATTAAAAATGCAGCCACTGTTTCTGTATGCCTGTGCTCACTGTCCTCAGAGCCGGTCAGTGCGAGTGCCGATAGTGAAAGCTGCAGTCGGTTACCAGATCCAAATGAATGTAGAAACAGTTAATGCCAGCCTCTCCTTTATTTCCTTCAACCAGCCTTAATTACCACACAGAAAATGTTTTAGTGTCAGCTGTGCACCACTGGATACCATGAAGTTTCAAAACCGAGGGGGCTTTTACAGCAGCGTGTGTGTTCTGGGGGTGATGGCGCCTCTACTTTTGCGAGAGACGACCACAGCCCAAGCGAAACGCCAGCTCCCCTTTCAGCAGGCTACAGCAGCGAAGCCCTGAGATCAGACGCCCTGAGACAGGACCCCACCCGGAAGGGCTCGGTGGTGAACGTGAACCCCACCAACACGCGGCCCCAAAGCGACACCCCAGAGATCCGGAAGTATAAGAAGAGGTTCAACTCGGAGATCCTGTGCGCCGCGTTGTGGGGTACGTGGTCCAAACTTTGCTCACTCCATTGTCCCAGATCGGACACGTGCCTTGCAGGCCGGTAAAAGACACAAGACAATACAAAATACATTTAACACAACGTGAACCCCTTAACCAAGAGACGTACATGTATGATTAGCAAGTAATTCTATGTAAATAAAGTAAAAAATAGCTGATAAACAAACTACAGTAGTTCTCTTTGGGTTTCAAGTTCAGGCTTGAGGCTCGTCACGTGTACCCGAGTACAATGAAATGCTTCATTTGACATCACGCATTGCTGGAGACAAGAACATAAAATTGGCAGTAGTGTGTGCGCCAACGACGTAGCGGGACGTAGTGGTGCACAATACGAGCAGCAGCAGTGTACATGAGATACAACAACTCTTCAGGTTGGTTTCAATACACCGGCTGTCACAGCTGCCGGGCTGTATCCTCAGGTCGTTCAAATGTCTGCCTGTTTTGGGGGGCTAAGAAACAGGCAGAAAGTGTTTTCCAGGGGATGGAGACAAAGTTCACTTGGGTGCCGTGCTCTCTCTGCAGATGAGTGCGGGTTGGCAGAGGTGCATCTTTTGATCTCATGAAAACGTTTTCCAAGTTATTGTCAAGGGAGAGGTTCCAGTGAACTGTGATCTCTCATGACACTCATGAGGTTTCCCAATGCTTCCACTAGGGGGCAGCAAGTTCACGGAGCACACATTCAGAAAATAAAGCCTGCACTAGAGTGATTTTGTGCAGTGATATGGAATAGTCACATCTCGCACCTGAAGTTATCGGGAACCAATAGAGCTTTTTTTTACTGATCATTTTTCTGCTCTGTTGTTCTGTTGCCTCTGCTCCCTCTCAGCCTCCTGCTGGCGCACGCTACAAGCCGCTAAGGGAGACAGTTTTCTTAGTGCGGTGTTGTGTTACACTGAATGTAACGTGAGGGATGTAAAACACTGGTTCAATAAAAAAAAACAGCTGGAACAACATTCAGTACTTTGGAAACGAGTTTTGGGCAGAAGGGTCCTTACTGGTTTACGTTTCCTTAAGTGATGTGAATAAGGGCGAACGTTGGACGGGGAAGCGTATTGTTTTGTGTGTGAGGTTTTAATTAAAGCTTTCTTTAAAACGTTGTTCTGAAACGAGTGAGAGAGGAGTTGCACAGAGCGGGAGGAGCTGTTGAACCGCTAAGGGGTAACCATGCGTTTGCTGTCCGCAGGGGTCAATTTGTTAGTGGGCACTGAGAGTGGCCTGATGCTGCTGGACAGGAGCGGTCAGGGGAAGGTGTACCCCCTGATCGGCCGCAGGCGCTTCCAACAGATGGACGTGCTTGAAGGCCTTAATGTCCTGGTGACAATCTCAGGTAAGATGCCTTTCTCCCATGTGCCCACAGCTGCAAATAATAATGATTGCTTACACTTATATAGAGCCTTTCTGGACACCCCACTCAAAGCGCTTTACAGGTAATGGGGATCCCCTCCACCACCACCAGTGCGCAGTCCCACCTGGATGATGCCCCAGTACGCTCCCCACACACCAGCTCTCAGTGGGGAGGAGAGCAGAATGATGAAGCCAGTTCAGAGATGGGGATTATTAGGAGTAAAGTCCAGAGGGCAATCTGGCCAGGATATTGGGGCTAACACCCCCAAAATGGGACTTGAAAGAGGTTCGAACTCTCTAAATGCCCGTATTGCCCTATGATGTAACATAACCTTTGAAATAAGTTTAGACTGTTAGATAAATTAAATACATTTATAACTCACTATCTGCTTCAGACTTTCTCTGTTATCATGAATGTCAGTTTTAACGACGCTTCCTGAGCATAGGCAGTATTTCAGGGCCAATATGTATTCAGGATTAACTTTAAACATACAGATTCTAGTAGCATTTTTGATAAAGCTTGACCCCTGCTGTCCAGTTGTTCCAAAATGTCACACAATTTCTCTGTAAACACTCGACACAAGTGGTGTCTGTCTTCCTCATTATGTACAGAGTTTAACCAAATCAGGTTCACCAGCAGCCTGCAGGTATGTGGGCTGGGACATGTTTTTCCACAAGAGTGAAAGGGCATTGAAATAGACATGGTTTGAGCCACCTGATATACAGTATAACCCAAAAGATTTGTTGCTGTACTGTCATTTCAGCAGATTAGACCTTAGCCACAAATTAACATCTGAGAGGAACACTGTTAGTTCTTTTTTCCTGTTTGCTAGTGTTTTAATTTTAGTAGCTTCAAGCTTTTAAAAAAAGGTTTCTTTGATTACTTCTGTACTGTAATACCAGTACTATAAATATCACTGCCATTGTAGTGAAACAGAATGGGTTTGTACCTACAATGTACATTTCAAGCCAGTTTTCAGTCTTAAATGCAAACATTCATTTGATTCTGATTCACAGTTACTTTGTCAACAGTAACGTTGTTGCGTTGGATGTTTTCGAAATGCAAGCATTAGACTTGTTAGTTCGTTAAAAGGGGAAAGCTGAATTTTTTCACAGGCTGAAGGTGCCTACATGTGTGGTGGTGTTTTTTTCCCCTTTGTGGCCATAATTTCCCCTTGAAAACATACACACACACACAAGCGTTGTCAGGAAGTGTTGCCATCAGTTATGACTACTGCTGGACAAATAGGAAGTTGAGCAAGGAATGTGTGCGTTTTGCAGAATATGTGACATCAAATATAACAGTCTTTCAGACTAATGTTCTGATTTGGCTGCATTTGTTTTTCCTACGTTTAAGAGTGACGCAATTGGAAACAAACTCAATGGAATTTAATAAAAAAAGATCTGTGTTGTATCAAAGTTACCATCACTTAAAATATGAAGTTTTCTGTGACGTTGTGCTTTAGATTCAGAAGGACAGCCCGGAGTAAAAAGTTCAATCTTTGATTGCACACACACTCAGGGTTCCCTAAAAATTTTTCAGTTTAAGAAATTCAATTCAAGTCAGACCCTTGACCTTCCTGAGCAAATGAGTTTCCTTTGCAAGACTGCAGTTTTCCATGATTAAAATGTCATTCAAGAGCACCCAGAGCAGGAAGTACAGAATGTGCGAGTCCAGGAGCAGAACAAAGGTTGCTACTGTGGGATCTACCTGAAAACGTTCTCTTGGGAAGCCAGCAGGATGTGCATGACCATTCTCCCGTCACGCATGTAAAACCGGCATGATCTGCACAAGTATAAAACGTGCTGTTTTGCAAAAGCATCCAAAATGAAATGGGAGCAGAATAAATGGTAAAAGTATCTACGGCAGTAATAAACTCAAAAATAACATTGAGAAGCTTAACTAAAGGGAATAAACCTGTACTTCGGTCATTGTCTGTGGTTTTGACTCTTGGTCTTTGTTTTCTGGTGCCCATGTTCTCCTCAAGGCAAGAAGAACAAGCTGCGTGTTTACTACCTGTCGTGGTTAAGGAACAAGATCCTGCACAATGACCCAGAAGTGGAGAAGAAGCAGGGCTGGACAACAGTGGGGGATTTGGAAGGCTGTGTGCACTATAAAGTTGGTACGTCCCCTTGACCTCAGTGTGAAGTTAAAAAGGAATGGGATTGCAAAACCATAAACTGGTTTGCTTTGTGGAGAATGTGACAGGAAGCATTCTATGCAGTAGTGAAAAAGCGGGTCGGCTTTTTTTTTTTTACCCCCACCCGCCTGACCCGATCTGAAATCTTTTTTTTTTTTAACCTGCCCGTGGGTGTGAGTCAACCCACACATCACTCCCGTGCAGGCATCTACCCAAAACTAAATCTGTTGTATCTCATCGCCATTTTTGTATAGAACGTGCACCCGAAGTTTGAGATGTGGTTCCCACATAAAATCGGTCAGAAACACCAGGGTAGAGTGTGCATTCTAAATTCCATTGTTTAGAAAACTTGGTGATTCAGGACCTTTTTTCAGATGCCTGACTCATCACAGCCTGATATTGCTTTACAGTAATTATCTGAGAACATACCACATGGGAAACAGGCCTTCTCATAACAACTGTGAAGCGAGAAACAGCCAAGCAGTAAATGAATCTATTATATGATAAACATACACCAAATAGCTCATTTATGCATACACATGACTTCGTCTGAGAATCCATGCAAGCAAACCATTTGCTACACTTCTTCAGCTTGGTGATTTTTTAGCAGCAAACGGTCAAAAACTTGAATGTACAAATACGTATATATTCCCCCCCAAAAAAAAATCCTTAACGGTCACTAACAGACTCTGAATATACTGTATTTTATCAGTTATGTCAAAATTAAATTTTTATTACACCAATTAGTGGCTGTGTTGGTAATACGTTTTCGATCATGTCGCTCCAGTGTTGTTTCCAGAAACAGTCTTTGAAAATGGACAGACTTCATGAAGACACTCGGACAAATACATTTATATGTGATTAACAAAATGTTCTTGTTGCTAATGCGGAGGAAGAATACTGTAGGGAAAGCAATGTTCTGCAAAGCAGGTAGTGTCTGTGGTTAGATGAAACAAGAAACAGATTTTATCAAAGACTTGAATTAAGGAGGGATCCAGTTTCTCTATATAGTTCTATTGTCATTTTTGTGGATTCTGAGAAAACTGCCTGTCCCCAGTTTCGGAATTAATCCTGTACGGAACTATTGTTTTTTTCTTAGTAGTAGTGAAATTAGGACTTAGTACCTCAAAACAAAATAGGCATGGGGCTCAAAGAAAATTGAAAGTATTATTGTCACTACCAGTTCTGTTGCACTTTATAAAAAACGGATGTTGTTGCATCTTTCAATTTCATTTTTAATAATCCAGTTTTGCCAAATAACGGCTATTCCCAAAAAAGCATCAGTGAAATTAAATGTATTATTAGAACAGGGCTGTCTCCACAGTAAGATGATACATTCCGGGAAGAAGAGAGAGAAAGCAGCCCAACGTAAAGAGCAGATCCCTAGTCTCCTACTTTGCGCAGTGCACACATGTATTCTTGTGTGCATTTTGCCTGATATGGCTGGATTCAGCTGTTTTCGCACGTGTTCATACCTTTATGAAGTGTAATTGAGCTGAAACAGCCAAGAAGACGCAGGCGTGGATCAAGCTTTTTCACCACAAATCAGAACGTTCTCTGTTGGAACCTGCCTGCAGGTGCCTGTTGGATACCAGGTTTTAGGTTAGAGTGTCCTGGTGTATTTTGAAATCCATCCCCTTGTTCTGAATGGCAGTAGCAGTATAATGACCAACCGGACGAGCTGAATTTTCTTATCTCAAACATTAGTTTATTGCCCTGTGCCCAGTTTTATTCAGACTCTGTAAAGATCTCAATGTGTTAGATTTCTTGGTACACCATACTGTTGTAGCCCAAAAGCTGGTGCTTTATAACAGGATCGTCAAGTTTGGTTGCAAATTGACCTTTTTAGCAGAATATGCATAAAGAGCGCGTTACAATTTGTCAATGCACAATTGTTTTTAATGGCTAAGGAGTTTAGAAACCACGTTTTGACCTGTCACAGCATTCAGACCCTGGTTAGGTTAAATGTGTGGATTCTGAGCTGGAAGAAGTGGGAAAGTGTAGGACTTCGAGAGAGTTTTTACGTGCAAATGAGAAGGCATTGCGCTGATAAATTAGTAGCACTGGAAAGTATAGGATTGGTATATAGCAGTCTTAAAGGTCAGGCACATGTTCTAATTGAGCTTAAAAGACAGCTGGAAATTTCTTAACAAAGAGGAACTACATCTTATTTATGCAATTTTTCAGAAAAGAACTGCAGTTCTGTTTGAATTTAGCTACACATGAAATTACAGTATTTAAACTTGTAATGAAGGGCTGTGGCAAAGCTAGGCTACTTTGGTTAATAAGCTTTTTAAGACTCCAGTATTAAACATTTCTGCATTTCTGACGAGTTCAGTACTGTGGTGAGGCTGATGATGTTGAGCACAGCTTGCCGTGTTTAACATTCAGCGGGCAATGAATTGCTCTAGTAGTGTTATCTGTGCTGCACAGATTAGAGCAGCTGTCTGACTATGATGAATAAAAAGACCGGTCTTATCCTGCACATCCTGTAATTGTGCAACATATTCTCCTAAAATGGATGAGAATAATCAGATTTGAAGATTCCATGTCCTGGTGTGCAAGAAATGACAGTGTAAGCACTCCACGCCGTTGGATTCAGACAGAAAAAGGAGCTGTGATTCTTCCTACAGCTCTAACCCTAGAGGTTTCTCTGTTTTGTACTTTCCTGCAGGGAAGTACATGTTCCCATTACCGCGAGCGCTGGATACACAAACAGTAGCAGGAAGTCAGGCTCAAGACCACAGTGGAGAGTTTCTGTACTTTCTGACCCAAAAAAGATTGTGCTTGAATCTCCGGTTCCCCCACACAACACAAAAAATCATTGCTAATTATATTTTTTCCAGACATGATTGAGGAACAAGACTTTTCCCATCCTAAGAAAGCCAGTAGTATATTTCATTTGATCAATCATGGCATGCCTTGTGATGTAGCAGATATTACTCTTTTTGCCTGTCAAAAATAGGTGTCAAGAGTATTCAGATAAGATGTCTCGCTTTCAAATAAGTAAGGTGTCTAGCAGCTGTGCTGAAATGACTGTACCATTTGTTAGTAACTCTAGTGGGTGGTTAATAACTACGATCTATGTTTGGCATTTCAGTTCCTTCTAGCTGCCCCTAAAATTGTAAATGACACAACTAAATGCTTGTATCGTACGTACGCGATCAGCACGACAAAATTACTTTACTATCTGTACATTCCTGCAGGGCTCGCTCTAGAGTGCGACACTTTTCCTCTCCTCCGCCACTAGAAATACGCTTGTGCGACAGTAAATTCTAATGAGGAGCAAGTACGAGCCTGAATCAGAAATGTATTTTGGGGGTTAAAAAAGAAAACCAAAGTACAAGTTCTAGGAGGTAAAGCTGCGCTCATGATTAACTCCTGACTTCCAGCCTCCTGTCGTTTGTGATCTTGGTGCTCCTGGCTTTTTCATCCAGGACTTGACCTCTTGCGCAGGGACCAAGAGAAGGAGTTCAGCCGCGTTTTGCCCATGCCAACAGGAAAGAAGGAGCTCTAGTGGTGCCTTTCAATGAGACGGAAAATGGACATTTTGTAATAAAACTAAAATCAAAAGAACCTTATAGTTTCTTATGGAACAAGTCTATAGTTTATATTCTTGCCCGTGATATTTTGGAAGTAGTTTACAAATTTACTAAAACTAAAAACAGTATAAATGTTAAAGAATTAATCAATTTCATGCCAGCCTTTTTGAGAACATAAAAGCATAGATCATGCTCTACAGGACTACGGGTTGCAATTTTGCTGTCAAAAAGGTTGGTGGCTCTAGGTGGGGTTCGTCACTTGACCGGCCACTTGACTCTTTCCAACAGCAGAACACACCTTGAAGGGTTTATAAACCCCCAGCCCCCCCAGAAAGGATGTGCTCCTAAGAGGAAAACCCAAGAATGGATACGGACATTACAAGAACTGTATTGTTGCAACACTACAGAACTACAAAAACCAAAAACTGATGCGTCTCAACAATGCGTTGACTCGTTTGTAGGGGAAAATCCAGATCTCGTGTGTATTAAAAGTTTAAGAAAAAGAAATGTATTCTAAATATCATGTGCAAAATGAGTCCTTTAGGTGCTGGTGTCCAAGGAAGAGGTTTCATGTTCGTCTTATAATAGCCAGAACCTCTTGAGTTCTTATGAAAAGATTTAAACTGATCTTGGGTTCATAATTGCAGTTTGGCTGTAAAGCTGAGCCCTAAGTCGTTTGACATCTGCTCAGATGTTTAAAGTAGAAATAGCTCATCTGACATTGAACATTTTGAAATAGAACATGAAGGAAAACATTTGCTGTCTACATTTCTCTTAAGTCATGAATTGATACATTTTGTTGCTATTGCGAGGACATTGAGACATTGGCAACAGTTTTTGACTCTTTTTCTTTCCCGTTTTCTATCTAGTAAAATACGAGCGAATCAAGTTCTTAGTAATTGCATTGAAGAATTCAGTGGAAGTCTATGCATGGGCACCAAAGCCGTATCACAAGTTCATGGCCTTTAAGGTGAGAATCTTTTGATGTTTATCAAAAAGATGTTCTTTCCTGACAGGTTTTTGCCATCAGAAAGTCAATCAGTATAATCTTTACCTGTTCCAATTTCACTTTTCTATCGGCCTGTCCTCAAAGATACTGTTTTAATAGAATAGGTTAGAATGACTATTAGCCATTATTAAAACAAAAAAGGAAAACATCTGCTTTCTTAATTTGTGTTAAGTTATGGATTAATACATTATCTTGATATTATGTGGACAATGAGAATTTGGCGGATCAGTTTTTGACACTTGTTCAAAAAATGTTCAACAGATACGAGCTGGTTAAAGTTAAAAAAGGCGCCTCTTTCAGTCAGCGTGACCTGGGTGTCGTTACGGGCGAACGAGCTCGTCGACGCCCAGGATTGAGACCTGCTCCTCTCGCGGGTTTTTGTTGTCACCGAGGCTCTTTGCTGGCACAGGGGGTTTTGCCAGAGCTTCCCTTGCCGCCGGTTGGGCTCGGACGCTGACGGTGTGCCTCTGTCCTGACTTGCAGTCGTTTGGGGACTTGATACACAAGCCGCTGCTGGTGGACCTGACCGTGGAGGAAGGGCAGCGGCTGAAGGTGATCTACGGCTCCTGTGCGGGGTTCCACGCGGTGGACGTGGACTCGGGGACGGTCTACGACATCTACCTGCCCACACACGTAAGAAATCTGCTAGCGGCTGCGAGGGGGGGGGCGCGTGTTTGCCCCGGGCTGCAGCCCCACGCCCGCTCGCTCTGAAGCGGCCGCCCGAGAAACCACCGACCGTTCGTTTCCTCGATCGATGGCGGTCGCTCTCGTTCGTGATGAACGTGGTTCCGACCGCTTCCCCTTGGGAAAGGGAGGGCACAGCAGCGTTTTTGCTTTTCTGAGCTCTACTAACTCGTGTGAACCTCTTCTTCCAAATTTAAATCACCGGCACGCTCAAGCACCCCCCTCCCTTGTGCTGTATACTGTATACTATAGCGCCCATGGAGTCGTTTTCCGTGTCCTTGAACGATGAAAGAGCTTGGTTGACGTGCACAGCGACGGGACTATTCGCTTCCGGCGTTTGGCTAACCCACCTTTCCCCTCGTCCCCTCCCCTTCAGATCCAGAGCAGCATTCAGCCGCACGCCATCATCATCCTCCCCAACACCGACGGCATCGAGCTGCTGGTGTGCTATGAAGACGAGGGCGTCTACGTCAACACATACGGCAGGATCACCAAGGACGTGGTCCTGCAGTGGGGAGAGATGCCCACGTCCGTCGGTAAGGCCCTGGCTGGTGCTGGCAACGGCGTAGCTTTGTCCTTGAAAGATGAAAGAGCTTGGTAGCTTTGTCCCCCCAGGATGTCTCCGATGGCCGTGGATTCTGACTGTGGCGGTTTCCGTGTTTCGGTCAGGCCTAGTGTTTGTGTAAAAGAACGTGTGGCTTAAGATTGAAATCGGCCTCCGTTCTTTAGCGCCCATTACTGCCGCCGACTAACAGTTTGAGTCTTCACTTTGTGGTGAAGTTTGGGGAGCGGGAGCGTCCTCACTCTCTCACTCCTGCTGTCGACTTCCTCTTCCCCCTCTTCCTCACTGCGCAGCCTACATCCGCTCCAACCAGATCATGGGCTGGGGGGAGAAGGCCATCGAGATCCGCTCCGTGGAGACGGGCCACCTGGACGGCGTGTTCATGCACAAGAGGGCCCAGAGGTTGAAGTTCCTGTGCGAAAGAAACGACAAGGTCAGGGGGGACACGTCTTTGTTGGCCTCTCTTGGGGTTCCCGCTTTTTACCTGGGATGTCGAGTGACGTTCCCGAGACGGTCGAAACTTCCTCTTCTTGTATAGCAAGACATAAGCGCAAAAGGTTTGGGGGGAAGTTGCAGTGCTGAGCATCTCCACCGTTGTTTCATTACTTCAGCCTAGCCATTACCAAAATTAAAATGCACAATAATAGGAGAGTCGAAGGGCAGTTTTAAGGAACTTGTCTAGACTCCAGAATTACAGAACCCTCCGTTACATAAGCAGCTCCACCTTATTGCAGTAGTATCTACGGTGTAATGCTGAATTCTACTTGTTTATGAGAGTCATTGTGAGAAAAGGAAATATTTCTATTTCTGCAAATATTTCTCAACAGAAATATTGCAGGTAAAATCACATTATTTTTGATGGTCTAGAACTTGAATTGCATCTACAGTTTAGTTTATTTGTTAACCAGTTCACACTTTTATGCTTCTTAAAGCTCGTGCATATTTTTTCTCAACAGAAAACAGCACTCCTGACTATATGCATTTGTATGAATAATTTTTTTCCATACAGGAGATCACAGTGTTCTTTCAAGGGTTATGTATGAGCATTCACAGGTCTGGAGCTGCAGACTCCAGCTGGAACAGTGCTATGTGTGGCGTGCTGTTTTCGAGGGATGTTTGCAGAATAGAGCCCCTGCAGTCACAGCCTGTGCCCAGTGGCCAGAACAAAGTTAGAGTTTAACAGATGGAAGCAGTTTTCCGTTTCAGCTTTATCGGTGAAAACAGACTTTGAATTGACAAAAAAAACAGTCTTCTGTCCCTTTCTAAGTCGGCGCGCTTGGCACGTCAATCGGTTTGTAGTCCGATCAGAAGTTGCTCTGAAGGTGCTACCGACATGCCCCGGCTGCAAATGTGCTGCTCCCTGTGGCTGAAGCCGGGGCATGAGGGGAGAGACTGAGAGGCTCGCTCTGTCTGTTCCAGGTCTTCTTCGCTTCGGTGCGGTCCGGAGGATCGAGCCAAGTTTACTTCATGACCCTTGGAAGGAGCTCGCTCCTGAGCTGGTAGGAGGGAGAGCAGGGAACACGCTGGACGCCCGCGCTTCACAACACCCGGAACGTCGGAAAAACCTTGAACTAATCTACAACTGGAGAGCAAGCTGCACTGAGGCCATACGATATCTAACGCTGTCACCTGGTGATGATGCATTTAGGAGTTGCTAAACGGGGAGGGGTGGGGGGGGGAACCACGAAGGCTGTGAAGGCTCCTGGTGCTGTTCGTGTTAAGGCGGTTCTCTTCCAGCCACGCCACGGCTCTGAGACGCCGTTAGACAGTAGCGCTTCACCTCTGTATAGATTCTGTTGGCTTCAGATGACTCTGCTTGTTGACAAAATCCCAGAGCCCTAACCTGAATAATACAGTACGGCAAACGCTGGATCTGCATGTGAGAGTGAGGAAGGGAAGGCTGCAGCAGAATCACGGAGGGTTAGACTATAAAGTATTACTACTATAGCGTATTTAACTGCATTTCTTTTCGATGGAGTTACCGCTGATGATGGGAGGCAGGGGCAGGTTGTAGTGTTTTGAAGTTCAGTGCAGGGAAGAGGTGGCGATTTGAGTGCTTGCTGCGAGCCGGTTTGCACCTGAAAGCAAAGAACCTGAGACATGTCAGTCACTTATGTTGTTGTGTTAGGCCAGAGGTTTCAGTTAAGTTGCAGGGTTAAGATAAATGTCAAAGTAACACTCATTGTTTTCTGGTATAAAAGTGCAACTATTCTTTTCCCATTTTGAAAAGGTTTGCGCTTGGAAAAATCCCTTTTGGTTTTTTTTTTGACCTACCTCATGTTGAAACACAAGCACTACAGGAGGTGGTTTCATGTTTTGTATCTCGAGAATTCAAATACGATAGACGTCTCATATTTTCATTATTTTAGTAAAAACCAAATTGATGGTAGACTTGTTGGACTGTTTTTAAACAAGAAGGGACTGTAGTTATCATGCCAGCAAATTGATTTTGGTCTGAAAGCACTAATGACAAAATACTTGCTTTCAAATAATGATCAGAAGTGGAGGAGCATGAGACAGCAGAAGCACGTGCATAGTTTTAGAATGATTAATACAGATATGACTGCTTACTTCAGTTAAATTTCAGACTTTGTAGGAGATGGTGTTTTTGTTAGAATTCTCAACTGTATGTCGTAGGAAACCAGTGGTGTTTTTTAATCTTTTTTATTTACTGAATGCAATGCACTAAATCTTATCTCGAGAATGTAGAAAAATATTACTTAATGGTAAAGAGCATAATCTTCAGCAACATTGATGCAGGACCTCCACATCTGAACCTGGAGCGTTATTAATAAAGGAGAGGGGAGAGGAAGACCTGGAACCATTTTGTTCTCCGAAAAGAAAATCCTGAAATTTCCAGCAACGTTTCAGCAGTTCTGTGTTTTCATTTTTTTCATTACTTGAGAGATGAAGTGTATAATACTTGGGTAAGGTAATAAAACACCTTGGTCTTGCATTATCCTACTGTAGGCTCCTTTTGGGTACTGTGTTGACAGCTGCCTTAAGCTGTTCATTTATTGAACAGGATCTCAGTGTTTCTATAGGGCTTAGACTTCTGCAGACTCAGTGTGAAACAGCATGATATGTAGGCATTTTATTGAATCTGTACACTTGTTTAACTTTTAAATGGTAGGTTGTACTTTTAACGATTTCATCTGTTAAGTAACTGGTTTCCCACTTGATGTAGCAAAATGAATCTAATATCCCATTAACACTGACAGTTTAGACCTGAGCAACAAGCTCCCTGAATTAGAATATGTACTGTATGTGATTATATATTGACTGCCACTGCAGAATTTCCCTTCCCAGACGGACATCACAGTTTAGTATTCATCAGTGCTAAGGTTGGTGGATTTCTTTGGCATTTTTTTAGCCAAAAAAACTAATGTAACCAAAAATAATTTAGTTCTTTTTACTTAAAAATGTGGGGCAGAAGAATATAAAATTCATATTTGATAAGAAAGACGTTGTATGTTTTAAAACAATGGCTATTTTACTCCCATTGCGTTTTTTCTGACATCATATTAAAAAGAAATAAATTGAAATATCTTCAGTCAGTGCCTGTCTGTGTTCATGTACAGTTCTTATGCTCTCCCTCTTATTAAACTTTTGCAGTTTTGAATGTGATTGTTTCAACTAGTAAAAAAAAAAATCTGTTTACCAATGTCAGTATGCATACTGTGCTCAGCCTCTAGCTAGTCATATAAATTTTATAGACAAGTGAAGACGATGGCGTGTTTATGAAGGGGATTATCAGGTTGTTAATGAGTGATCGGTTTTGAGTAAAAGGCTTCCGTTCAGAGTGTGCATCTTTTTTTATACAAAAACTCATACAGGTTAAGTATAGTATCCAGTCAGTCGTTCTTTTAGGCATCGTGTGGTAGAACTTATTGGCATGAGCTCTTCCCACAGGCAGGTGCTGTCAGATCTGCCCTAAGGCTAGCTTGCACTTAGGCTACACGGCTCTGAGCCCCTTTGAATAAAGCCCAGCTCCAGGACAGCTCGGCACAGGCTGGTGATGTTTACACGGCTCTCGGCCAGCCTGGAGCCGCCCTGCAGACCCAACCAGCGTTAAGCGAGCGGTCCGGGTGTGAGGGCCGAGAAAACGCGGACAAGACCCCTTCTCGGCTCGAGGGATAAAGCGATCGAGGTCGGGCTCGGCGTCTAGTTTGCTAGTCTGCCCCCCTTTCCGTTCTTCAGACTTTTCAGCAAAGCCGAGGGGCGGGGGTTACCTCTTCCGTTTTCCCAAGAGGAGCTCTCCGTAGCGAAAAGGGGATTGCGGTTCTCAAAGGCCGGAAAACGCATTTTCTAGGGGGCGGTCAGTCCTTCGGATTTGCTTTCTGTTCTTAACCCTTTCAAGGCGCTGCACTTGTAGCTGCGAAGCATTTGATCAGACGTTCTTCTATGTGAAATCCTAAAAGAAAACAAACGGTGCGTATGCGGTCTTTATGGTAATTAGTCCCTCAATTACTGAGTCTCTCGTTTGACTATCTCGTTCTTGTTGCTCAATACAGTTAAGGCCTTTCAGACATAAGTGACTTTACCATTAGCAGAAATCTGTTGAAGCTTCAAGTAGAAAACATTTTCTCTCCGCAGTCTGTGACTCGCAGCTCCCACTGTAAGAAATGTGCCAAGGTGGCATTTAAAAGTAACAGTATTACAAAACCACTACGTCAAGAACATTTTGAAGAACTCTTAAGCATCATATTTTTAACTTCTAGATTTAGTTAAGCTTAATGATAGTTGATTTTATTTCTGTGTTTTATGTAACCCTAATTATACGACTGCAGTGTTTTTATTATGCACATGTTATGTTGAGAAAATGTTTACAGAAACAATGTTTTGTTACACTAATGTGCATCATATTTAAGGTTTATTTGAAAGCATTCTGTGTTTTTTTAGCTTGGTTTGTATTATTATAAGTGCACAGTTTTGTCACCCATAACCCTAAACTCTGCTGATTTTTTTTTAAATGCAAAAGTAATACAAATGACAAATTAAGGGTTTATTACTAGATATCTAGCTGCAAAGCAGACCAGGTACAGGTAAAATGTTTTCATCCTATGTTTCTGCCATGCTATCTAACTTATGTCTTCTGTGTATTATGGGAATTCTTGTATTTTCCTAAAGGCCGTTTTTTCTTGAATAAACTCGGAAGTCCATATACAGCGTGTTTTGTTTTTGTCTGCCACGAACACCGTACTAACAAGGCAATCAATCCCACAATTAATATCATCTGGGGAAGCGTGCATTTCCAGAGTGTGGTGACGTGTATCGGTACATGTTCTGTGAAGATGCTTGAAGTTGTTGTGAAGAGAATGTCATGATGATTTGAAGCCAAAACAAAATGAGCAAAGGCTGCACAATAGAGACTTTTAAGTGACGTGGTGATGAAGTAGCTTTGCTGAATTGCCAGGTGCCTCCGCCCAGGACAGTTTAAAGTGTAATATACTGTATAAGTGCAGGACATCATCAGTAGGACATTTCTGTTGGTTGACAAGGCTGCAGGAATTGCAAAACAAGGAACTGACCTTTGTGATGTGAATATATAATTTGTATTCACATTATCATGTGATGTATTACAACTCACATTTGATCGTACTGTATGTGAATTATGATTAAGTAGCCTTTCAGGAAGCCTGTTTTCAGATTTTCCAAGCAGTGGTCTTGAAGCCTCAAGTAACTGTCCATGTTGAGCTACAGGTTTAGGGCACTGGTTTGTTTGGGAGGGTGTGTGGTGGGGGGCGGAGGCACAGAAATCGGCATATCCAGGTCAGGAGAAAATACCATTGAACTGACCGGCACTGGGAGGATGAATGGGTTTTTATTTTTCCCCCTTGGTCAACTTCCTTGGAAGCCTGCGTGATCGGGGGGAGGTGGTAACTGCAACCCTTGAAGTAAAAAAAGAAAACGTGGCTCAGAAGTTGCAGACGTTACCCCCGATATAGAAAGGAAGTGGTGTTGTGGACAGTGGCCGGCTGTGTTGCGACACGCAGCTGAGAAGGAACTGTTATATAACGCACGGAAACTATCGGTTGCGTCTAGGTTTGCTCCCCACCCTCGGGTTTTCTCCTGGACCAGCAGTCCTGCGTGAGGTTTCGTCACCAGCCTGAGGTGACGCTGGGGCCGGCGGTTCTGCTGGGAGAGCGTCGCCACCAGGAGTTTTACCGACTCTGGCGATGGGCGGTGTCCCAGCCTTGCCGCCCGCCTGAATCAAAATCCCAACACGCACCGGTGTCAAAAACAGTGGCTGCTCTTCTCTCTGCAAAATCTTTTTTGGGGGGGGAAGTGGAGCGTTTCCGGTACAGAGCGACCCGTTTCATTTTTATTCAGCTTCATTGATGGTCATGTTTTATAAACAAAAGTTTCAAGTTTGAGGAGAAAAAACAGTCACCAGGGGATTTAAGATGGTTTAAAGGTTTACCTTCTGTCTAATTACAAATACCAAAAGCCTGTCTGTGTTTTTTTAGAAATGTACTGTAATCTTCATTAAACAAACCATTGATTGAGAGCCACCAGCAGGCTAACGTCACAAAAGACACCATAATGTGCAAGAATGAAGACAGTTACCAGGAGTCTAAGTGAATAGTGGTCAAGAAAATACTTTTGCTACTAAGAGGTTCCTGATACAAGTCCTGGATTTGATCAATATTTGAACTGACCTCTCACTTGTGTGCTCTGTCATTTTCTGTGAAGTCCTGTTATGCTAAATATGACCCTGGGGCAGGACCTGCTGGTGTATGCTGTAGTTTAGTTTGTGTCTGTCTGTCATTTTGGATAAAACTGCTGCCACATAGTGCCTACATAAATACTATCAGCACATGCATTCAAACTGTGTCAGGTAGCAATTAAACAGGAAGGCTGGTTGTTGAAATGTGTTAATTGAAACAAGGATGGCTCTACCCTAATGTTTTTTGTACGCATTTGTTCTTATTTTGAAATGTTATTTTACCATTATGCTGAAATGTTTCTGCCATCTGAAAAAAACAAACTAAAATAGAGGAATCTTTTTTTGTGGTTTACAGGTGACCTAGTCACGATGGTGGCCAGCTCATGACAGGTGCCAGTGCAGTTCTGTATTCCAGTGTTGAGGTTTTCGACAGCAGAGTTAAACAGGACTAAAAAAATTCCACACTACAGATTGTGGTGGGTATAATGAAGGGAATGGATGTGACAAAAACTTGGGTCACTCTTGCGGTCTTTAGCAAAACAGATAAATCAGGCCTGAGGGTTTTTGTCAACTGGAATTGGCACTGGTTTTCTCGATTTCGTAAATGCCATCCGAAACTAGCTTGTTTCTCAATCCTGATTTGTGACTGAAACTTCGCAGCGCGCTGTGAGCCGGCCGGACTGCGTCACTTCCGCGTCGGGAATGAACGCCAGGGGTTGAGCTGGTGTGACGGTGGATGCTGCCCTGGAGGATCATGGGAGCCAGCCCGCTTGAATGCCAGCGTCCTCCACCCGCGATTTCCAGCCACTGGCCTGTCGCGCGCCACCGCTTTGGGACTTTGGGATTGGATCCCCCAAGAACCCGCAGCACGCCGAACCGTGCTTGTGCGGTTTCCCCCAGAGCCAACGGAACATGGCTTTTGAGTCCATGCTTTTCGATTAAAACTGCCCCCCCAGTCACAGAAAGTCCATGTTGATTGAGTTTTCATGGTCCATCCGTCCATTTTCAATCACCATCTTATCCTTAGAAGCTTGCAGTGAGCTGGGGCCACGCCTGGAGGACACCGGGCACCGGGGAGTACCAGCCCCTGGACAGCACTTCAGTCTGCGTGGGGACATTGGTAAAAAGACGCAGAAAAAAAATGTTGAAGGATGTCTGGACAGGACAAGCGACATTTACTGGTGTTCTGTGCATGACAACCTGCAAGCATGCAACGGGAAGCTTAATTGGGCAACACTGTGAAACGTGCTTCAAATTGAATTCCCATAGCACGCAACTCCATTACACAACTTTATTGAATCATTGGATTTTGGAGGTTCCTGCCACTCATGGTAGGGAGGTATCAGTGAGTGACTCAGGAATGTCAGTTTTGGTCTTGTGTTCTCATTTATCTTTCTAGGATCTAGAGCCCTAAATAAACTGCCTCGGACTCGGCTGGTCTCTATCAAGGCACGTTCGTTATTTTTACATAGTGGGTCACGTTTTCATAGGAACTGAGTAGACGTCGAGGAAAAAGTGCAACAAACTCCAAGGAAAGATCTAAATCTTCTCCAGGACATTCCGTGAAGCTGTCATCCACCATTTCCATCGGACTGTCTCTTAAAAGCGCTGCCGCGTCCTCTGTAGTCATGCCTCTGAAATGTAGCCAACTGTGAAATAATTAAGTGTTTGTCTGCACGCTGTAGACATTGTTTTTTCAGCGATGCAGATTGAAGGCGCAGGAAATTGTTATAGATAAGGAAGTGTGAACTTCCTGCAACTGTTAGGAGTAGGGACACAGAGTTCCTGTAGGGGAGCGCCTTAATGGAGTCAGTACATGTCAGGAGCAGGAATAAGACTGATTGTTGTGCAGCTCCAGCACAGACAAGCACTGTGACCTCTGGGCCTTGTCTTGCTCAAAGTGTCAAGTTTAATCAGTATTACAGGGAAAAAAACATGTCTGTTAAACACCAGAGGCACATAGCACAATAATGCTTTAAGAATGTGCAATTAATCTAGCTTGGGAAGCAGTAAAATGGCTTAAAAAAATGGGTGTTTGAAATAAAAAATACATTTTCCTTGTAAATCGGAGGCAAACTGCATTTTTGCCTCAGAAGTTTGAAGTCACTTGAAATCTCTGTAATATCCCAATTCAGCCTACACACGGCACAGATGAACAGTCCCTGGAATACTTAAGGAAAGCATTCTGTTGATATTCATCTATATCCAGTCTTAACCTGAGGCCCCTGTTTGTTTGTTTTTCTAGAAACAAATCGTCCCCCTTCCCTGCTGGCGTTCTCACCCAAAGAAGACATGCAGCCCCAGCGGAGTCATAAGGACTGCGCTTTGTCGGCGGCATCAGCAGTCTGAGCCGACACTGTCCTCCCCTCGGCACCCTGGATCTGAGAAGCAGACAGCCTCCTATTCATAATGTACAGAAAGAGCAGGATCCAGTCACGCCGGAGGGCTGCAGGATATCCTGTCCAGATATTGAGGAAAAGGAATATGGCGGCACCCAAAGATTGGGGTGTTTAGCTACAAAAGGGATGGCTCTGTTTTTTTTTTTTTTTTTTGCTCTTTCAGCACTTATTAAACCGTTAAAATAGCGTTTCTGGTCAGCGGTGCAGGCTGTTTGAGGAACTGGAAGGCTAGACCAGCTTCCTTCCTTTCTTCACAATACCTTAGCATGTTCCTAAACATACTGTTCCAGATGCGATGTGCTGGGTTTGCGAAATGTTTTGGTGCTAAGGCTTTTCAAAAAGAACGAACCGTGAATTCTAGCCAATTATTAAAAAAGCTACATGGAAATCTGCTGTACAACTGGTGTTACGATTCATAAGTGGTTTCAATCCTAGGAACTGTGTTTTTGACTAATCTCTTTTGTGCTCTCTTAGCGCTAAAATAACAAACTCATTGTGATAACTGGACGCATTTTGGTTTTCTGTGTTGTTAACTGGCTTTAACTATGAAATCTCTTTATGGTTGCGAGATCAGCTCAGCATGGCAGTTCTGGCCACACATTTCTTATTTCAATCCAATTCAAGATTTGAAACCCTTTAAAAATGTCTCCACCTTTAACTTGTCCACATCTTCTCTTGAAGCTAAATGCTTTTGTGGTGTTGTGGTGTGGGAGGGTAGGAATTTTTTTCACTGTTGTCTTCCGAGAATAATGAGCAATTCCAAAGGAGTAACCTGCAATTCCACATGTGAATAAATTAATCCAGACAAATTTGAAACGACAGAAATATGAAAAATAAAATAGAAAATTACACACATCTGCCACAATCGGGTAACTGCAGCACAGTATAACAACACAGTAAGAACAGCACGATAGCATGATTTTCAGGGTTATGTACTTTGTTATTCACAAGCCTAAATGCTGGACATTCTGCAGATACACATCTGCCCTTTTGAGATTCATGTTCTGTCTCTCAAGCAAAAGCTGTGAAGTCCACTTTGACTATTTTTTTTTCCTTCAGGAGAAAATGCATCAGTTCTGATTTCTGTTTTGACTTATAAATGACAGCCCTCGAATTTTACCCATGAAATGAGAAATGTGCTGTGCTTTAAAATTATGCACATGAAGGAAGCTCATACCACATTCTGGAAAAAAAAAACATGTTAGTGTCTTGAATGTATTGGGAAAGGCTTTTGTGTTTTTTTATGAATGGAGCCCATTTGCCATCATTCCCTTAGGTGGTTCACACAGAATATTGCTTTATGACCATTTCAGCATGTGTTGCAGCTGAAACCGAAGATATGCCAGTGTTTCTGCTGATTGAGAAATGCCCAGGAATTTCCACTCCTTGTGTAGTATACAAGTCTATAAATGTCACGGTCAGGTTCCCCTGCTGTCATTCTGATCATCCAAGAAAAGGAACATTATTGTAAAGTGTCTTTCGTGATTTAATAACATGCTTCTCTGGGATAAGGTAAGGGACCTGTTTTATTTATTGCACGATACTTTCCAGAGAAATGACATTTTTAAAATATAAAATATAAAAAAATCTGAGTTTTCTGACATTTGTAGCTGCTTGGTTAGTCTGAGATTTTTTTATTTAATTGAATTACTGACAGTATCCAGTCTTAGAGGCTTCATTGTTGCACTTTCACCTATATTCTGTTCTTTTGTATTTACAGGGTTAAATCACTCAGAATCTATAGTACATATAGATTCTTACTAAATCTCTTTTTTTCCAATTTAACCCGTTTAGATGGTGTTCCAGATTTTAGAGCATATCTGTTTTGAAATCTTATATAATTTCAGGAATTATGGAGGAAAGAAAAATAAGTATATCTGCATTGTTCCATTTTATGTTTCCCTGTTTTCTAGACAAATTTAAGCGCTAGACGTTCTCTCATACATATTTAGGATAAATTTGAAGGCACTATATATGAATGTTATTAAGGACAGCACGTTACAGGAATCACATGAAGTACAATCATCACACATTCTACATGCTTAAACCACACATGCAGCCGTGTATTATATGTAGAGTAGTAAGTTAGGCTTTGGAAACGTCACTCGCAGTATTGAATATAAGCACCAGATTCCTTAAGTGCTAAAGAGGAGTGAAAGAATGTCCTAAAATGAGCCTTAGGTATGTTAGAATTGCTGGTCTGTTGCAGGTCCTAGACATTTTAACCTCTATGCTTAGCTTTGTAATAAATACTGAGATTACTGGTTACACTAACTGTGTAACAAAAACTCAAGGTCTGTAAATCCAGGAGGTACAGAACCTTTGTAACTTACTAAGCTGCAGGTCAAATCATTACAAAGATATTGTGGACATCACACACACACCTTGAGGTGTTTTCAGTAACCTTATGATGCAAAGGGCTTTTGTCATCGGATCTGGAACTTTCCATTCATTTCCTCTATTTCCTGTTCAATGTACGAATCTGTTATTACTGTGTTCCTGGTCAAGCATTGTTGACTACATCTAGCTCATTTTTTCACTGCCTTCTACAAAGACTGTGCATGCAACCATCTCACCTACAGGAACAGCAAAAATGTATCCAAATATGGGGCTGTTTCTTGATGTTTTAAAAAAAAAATCAATGTGCAGCCCTGTTTGTTGAATCAAAAATGCTGAAGCACTTTTCTACAGCTGTCTAATGGGGAAGGCAGTTGTGTATGGAGATTATTGTGTACTGTACTGTGTATCAATTCGGGGGCAGCAGTGTGGAGTAGTGATTAGCGCTCTGCCTGGAGGGTCCTGGGTTCCAGTTACTGGATGGGGCACTACTGTTTTACCTTTGATGTCACTCAGATTGCTCCAGTAAATGCCCTACTTCAAAAATGGCTTTTTCAGTTGACACATTAAGATTATTATAGAGTTAAAGATAGGCTTTGTCCGGAGTGTTTTTAGTTCGGAGACAATGGTCTTCTTCATTAAGAACATGCTTGTGGTGCCTGTTCTGCAAGCAGACCTCTCTGCTTGACCTGTCCTTCTCATCAGTTTAGCAGTTCTGTGTCTGGAAAGACGGCACATCTTAAGGAGCACTAAGATTTTCTTTGAGATTTTCCATTGGTTTCTTAATCAAAATAACCAGTGCCACAAGAGAGAACCACTGTGTGTTTTATCTCGGTTTGTCCTTTCACAATGAAGTCTTTGACAGTTTCCGTTTCCTCTGCAGCCCCACTTGGTCTCTCCTGCTTTGCTTATCGTGTCACTTGTGAGCAGAGCCTCTGCTTTCAGACTCCCTCAGATGCCCACCAAAGGTACGTACCAAGGTCTAAGAACCAAATCCCACAGGTAGTAAAATTAATCACAGCTAAAGGTGTGTTTTACGTAGGTTTGAAGTAAGATAGACAGGAATCTTCATTTCAATTTTTTTAATGCCCGTTGCTGTTTTGCACAAGTTCTCCCCCAAAGGTTCAACAGGCAAAGGCATTTTATGTTTTATTGTCTGAGAGTTTAGGATGTATGCTCAGCTTCAAACAAAAATGAATTTTCTTTGTACTTATAGAGAAAAGAGTGGTTCTAGGAGCCTAGATTCAAGATTCAGTGTTGAATGGCAGTAGTCAAGTACACGTCACATCAAGTATTCTGAACAAAAAAAGCCAGAATACCTGGCTTCTTCTGACTATGTGATTCACATTAAGCATAAGGAAGAGCTGAGGCTTCTGTTACAAGTGTTGAAACCTCCCCACCTGGTGATTGCCAACTGTTTAGGATTGGAAACAGAAGAAAAAAAGCAGTTTTGGGGATTTTTTCCGGGGAAATGAGAGCTTGCTGTTTCCTTGACATCCTGTCTCCACTGCTTCCTTTCCAGAGTGTGTCCAGTTCCCTCCCGAGGACACTCTGTACGCCCTGCAGGGGGAAGCGGTGGTGCTGAAATGCCACTCTCTGGCCAGGTACCTGGGTCACTCTGCGGAACCGGGCTTCACCTTCCAGTGGGTCAACAACTCCGCTGGGCAGGTCATCTCCACGCAAGGAGGCAGGGTGCACACGCAGGGCGAGCTGCTGTGGTTTTTACCTGCTGTGGTCAGAGACTCTGGGAACTACAGCTGCGTTCTCAGGTCAGTCTCCAGCCCCCTCCACGACTGCTGCGTTGTGTCAGGTTTCGTCTGAAACGTCCTGGAAGAAATGAAATCCGATTATTTCAAGCAGTCTTGTAGAACCCCATTCCCAGAAGAGTGCAGTATCAGTAGGTTGTCTTTTCCACCTCTGCTCTTTATGGCCTGATTTAGCTCATCATCATCATTATCTTAATTGGAACAATTTAATACTTTTAAAAGTTCTTCAGCTGTCAAAAGGACTGAAGATGATTACACCATCAAAACGTGCCTACTGGCATGATACCCGTGCATTTTCCACACCGCCCACCTCCCACCACTAACAATGGTGCCAGCGTGTCTTCCCTTCATATCCTATTGTATACTGAATCGATGGACATTAACAAACGTTAGGTTTTAAAAAATGAGAACATCTACTGTATATAGAAACCTTACCATAATAAATCTGCAGTTATTTTCATCTGGGAGTTCCGCCATCTTATTTTTAGTAGGTCCGTGCTGGATTCCCCCCAGTCGAAAGCATTCCCATGGGAAATCGGGTCTTGAGAGGTTTGGATCGACCAGGGATGGGGGCTGACTGTATGGTACCGTCCTGGGGCTGATGTCTCTCATGTCCCTTCCGCAGGAATGCCTCCTACTGCCTCGTCAGCCCTTTCTCTCTGAAGGTCTACGAGAGCAAACACGATAATCTGAATGACCTCTCGTTCACGAACACGGCGGACTCCGGCAGCAACGGAAGAGTGTTTTGCCCCCGTTTAACAGAATACATGAAAAGCGCCAAGACGGAGGAGCTGAAGTGGTACAAGGTAAAAAGTCGTTTTGCATGTCATTTGACTTGGGATTTTTCACGCTCAATCTGAAAGATTACGTACTGTTACTGTGACCATATCGATAACGATTTTACGATGACTATGTTCATCTCTTGAGCGTGCAGCCAGCTTTAATATAATGTATTTTGTACATAAAAATTCGTACAAAATGTATTTACAATGTCTGTATTTTTTTTCAGGAATCCACCCCTATTCCAGCCTCTGAAAACAAAACGCGTTACAAGAAGACTGGGACATCTCTCCTCATTCGAGATGTGAAATCTGGCGATGAAGGATATTACACATGCGAGCTAAATTTTCCATTTAACAACACACACTATAAAGTGTCAAGGGTAATTAAACTGCAGATTACAGGTATTTATAAAAAGCATTGAAATGTTTACCTTATAGCAACCATAAATAGGGTTCTGTTTTCTTGTTAATACAAAAATTCTTCCTGACAGTGGGATAAAAGCCTTTTGTTAATTTACTTAATTAAAATTTTTTATGAAATTACAAATTCTTTCCTGAGTCCCTTGCATAATTTCAGTGAGTTGATATTGAAGTACTTAATTAACATCAAATGTCTCAAATTTTCCTTAAATAACTGAAGATTTTTTGGTTGTCTCACTGAAGTCTGTCTTGGACAGCCTAAGTTAGCACACAGTTTCGCAGGTACAGCCTAAAGGGGTTCTGTTCACTCCATTCTTTTCAGTTCCTTAATATTGTAAACCGTGTGATTTTAATATCTGCCCAAGTGGGAACTAAAACCCCCAAGAGAGACAAGTATTGGCGATGAGTAAGACAAGAGTTGAACCGTTTAAGAGCAGTTTCAGACACTCCAGACACTGAGAGTAAAATGTGATTAACAGTGTCAAAGGAAGCACTGAGGTCTAGGAGATCAAGAACCAGAGTCAGCTGCCATCAGAAGATCATTAGTAACTTTAACAGGGGCAGTTTCTGTGCTGTGAAATCGCCTGAGACTAAATTGGACAGGTTCGAAGAGGATAGCTAAAGCAATGAGAAGGGACATTTTGGCTGCCTTGGTGGGAGACTAGTTTAGCTTACTCTATATGGGTCTGGAAAAACAAATGTTTCCTGAATAACCGAGCATTTAAAAGGACTTTTTTGTTGTTGATTTTCTGTAATGATGCCAGCGGGAAATTGATGGTAAACGTTTTTTTTTTTAAAGCCCGGCCAGTGAAACCACACATAACTAATCCTCTGAACAACACAGTTGAGACCTCTTTAGGTAAGTAAAGCCAAAAAATACTGAGGGCCCAATGTATTCCTGAAGAAGTATGTTTACATTGGATTGGACACAATGTTGCCAGTAAACTTGAAAATGAAAATGAAATTACTGAAGCAGGAGTAGCTTCATCTCTCCCTGTCTGCATTACACAGGAGTTTCTAGAATTGTAGCTTTACTTGTAACCTCTCTTTCTCATGGCCTTCTGAGTGGAGTCAAGTTGCCTTTTGACTACTCATTTTCTCATACAGGGCTCTGGTCTCTTAGGAATGTGGTCTTTCTAATCTAGTCTTAAGTGTTGATTTCATACTGCTTCCAAAAGGAAGAGGAGCCATTAGATGTTGTAACAATTCAAAATTATTTGCAGACCAAAAATAGCAGAGGTGTCAAACAGTCATATTAAAACACAACATTGATGTCTGGTGTGAAGTGTGGGTTTTCTTGGTTTTAAACTGAATATTTTATACATGTGAATAGTATAGCACTCCTTCAAAAAGTATTTTTTTATATTTTTATAATTTATATGAGCGTTGATGATGTACGCTCAGCTTCAAACAAAAACAAAAATGTATCGTCTTTTAGATAGAATAGCAGTTCTGAGAGCCTAGATACAAGATTCAGTGTTGAATGGCAGGAGTTCTCGCATTATGTACAGTATTTTTTAACAAAGAAAAGCCACCCGATAAGTTCTCTTCTGAGACCTTTGTTTCCAAACTTAGTGATGGCTGATGTTATAGCCCTCTCAAGTTCTTTTTTGCAAATATCTTAATGCTTTTAAACTTTTACATATGCATATTACCATCTTGCCCACTTGCTCTGAACATAGTATTAAAATTAATGTGAGAGAAGCCTTCTAATTGTATTGACCATCATTGCAACAAATTTAAATTTGTAGTAGATGTAGTATGTCTTTTTAACAGTATATGGAATTTAATAACTGCACTAACTTTAATAATACGCACTTTAGAAACTCTTAATAACTTTGGACAGAATGTTATCGCTTATTTGTAACCAGTCACTAATGCATTTTAACGCATTTGCTATTGCAGGATCCACACTACTAGTACCCTGTAAAGTGTTTATGGGATTCCAGACCACCCAACAACCTTACATTATATGGTTGGCAAATAACTCATACGTATTCATGGATTTTCCTGATATGAGAGTGACAGAAGGCCCGGAATAGTAAGTTATTTTCAGTGCGCTGTGACCATGCATATTCCCGATAGGCACAAGTATCTCAGTATGTTTCATTTCTGGTTCCACGTGCATTGGAAAAATATAGCTCCCTGAGTGCACAAAAGGAAGGCAGTAGAACTGTGATGTCTTCATCTGTTAAATTGTAGGAGAAATCACTGCGATCAAATGTGTTCCCCCCATATCTGCTTTTCACCCATTCCTGACGGTGGGAGATAGTGTGGTTAGGGAGAGTGAAATCCAGTTAGCTTACACAGGGATCACACAGCCTTTCAACCAAACTGGTCCTGGGTCATAGCCGAGACTGCAAAGAAGTATTGCATGTCAGCGAGTAACACATCGCTTGCCTGTTTAATCGATCCATGGCCTTTAGAAACACAGCTTGCTAGACAAGGTTTTCTTCAGTAAAATTCCCTTTTACAGTATGTGCCAAACGTGAACTGAAAATTCTGAAGAAGAGGTACCTGAAATGTCTGCCTTCACTTTGCATAATTTACATCATCCTCTTCTTGTGCAAAGGATGTTTTAGAGTGATGTGTGAAATTACATTTAAATTACAAGTAATAGTGTGTTTTTTCTCCCAAATTATTGTTATTGTTACAATATGAGAGGGTGATTTACAGTTTAGTTAATTATCCTGAATAAAGTCTTTATAAATCTTACCACCTAAAGTCAAGGAATACTGAGTATTATGTGGCAGTTGTGTCCATTATTCTCTGACACAGCTTGATAAAATAGATTAATAATCAGGTCCACACTTAGACAAGTATTTGTTAACAACAAATAACACAGGTATATAATCACAGAACACTGCACAACATACACCAGTTACTCTATACACAGATATTCACAGATCAGTGAGCGCCAGGAGCCTATTTTCTATAGACAAAGAAAACCATAAATTCTGTTCTATGTTCTAAATACATAAAACACCTTAACAGGCCAAAGAGAGAACACACAGGTCCTAATAAACAAATTGGATCCTCATTAGGACTAAACAGCCCTCTCTAGAAAGGAGCTCACAAATGAATGGGACTCCCTGTTCTCCTGTAGACCCCAAGGCAGGACTCAAAGATGTGAGATGTTGTTAGATTGTGGATTCCACAATAAAGGAATCAGATTTCAAGGAGCCACCTTCTCAAGGCACAAATGTCCAATGAAGAAGAGGATGATGGTTATGATAATGGTCCTTCTTCACCTCCCTGTTCTGTCTTCCTGTCTCCTGTCTGCTCCTCTCTTAACTGTTATGCCTGGGCCTGTATTTATGCTATAGTACATTCCTAATGGCCCGGTCACTGTTCGGTGTTTTACTCTTTAACACGGCGATCTTAATGATTTACAGTTGAGTTAATTAGCCTGAGTAAAGTATTAGGACTCCTTTTAATCATCAGTATCGTCATCCATGTTCCCTTGCTTGCTGACCCCAGGACAGCTACGCCAATACAGCCAAACAGGAACAAGTAAAGGTTTATTCCAGGCTGAAAAGAGAAGGAAAAAAAAACACAGCGTATCAGCTGTGGAGACTTCTTTGGCTTCTTCACACCCTCTTTCCAGCAGGGAATAAGCCTTTACTTGTTCCTTTGCAGCCTACGCATGCTGACGCAGCTCCCTACTGGAACTCCTTCTGCCAAACAGTACCCATTGCTCCAAACCTTCTGAGTAAGGCACTCAAGCAGGGAAGCTCAAGTTCTAATCTGTCTGAAACAATATGATCAGTTACATTTCTGAGTGTGCTGCCATCACGAGAGTGACGATGAAATATATGGTGAAGTTTTTGCTTTTTCCTCAATCCACAAAATCTGCACGGTTACAATTACATACTCATGCCTATTCAGGCTATGAGTCGTTGGGAAAAGTTACGCTAACCTAAGGTCATGTTTTTCTTTACAGTGTGGTCACTGAGCCAGAGGGCAATTATGCTGGGCTAGACCTAATCATTTCTCAAGTACGCAAAGAGGATGTCAGTACGGAATTCAAATGCATTGCCAGAAACGGTCTGGGATCACATGAGTCGACTGTGAAGATAAAGTTGATAGGTATGCCAGTCTGGACAGAAAAAGCCATTGATTATGATTATCCCCAGATAGGGGCAGCCAGTGTTTGTGTGAAGTTAGCCTGAACAAGTGGGGAATCTAGCCCTCATCACTCACTGCCGAGCCTTGAGGAACTTAAAATGGGTTAGCAGGGTCTTCATTGATTCAGGGTGGATCTGTAAATGTTGCTTTCTGTGGTGCGGAAATATATATCAATAGCCAAGGTAATACAAATATTGAGGAGGATAACTCCAATATCATAGTATGGATCAGGCTGTCTTGATCAAGTTTAACTGCACCTAAATATAATTCAGAAAATTCTTTCAAGAACTTTATAATTATGATGTCAATTATAATTTAAAAAAGGTTCCATGTTAGTGCAAAGTTATTAACCTGTATGTGATACGAGATGTCAGGCAGTCATGTTACATATTTACTAATAAATCAATCTTGAAATTATATTACTTCCTTATTTAGTCTTTAGATATATAAAACAAACATTGCTGCCTGTGACAAATCCAATACCTTCTTCTAAAGAGGCTCTCCAATTTGAATAATGACAGCTTCACCTTTTCTACATAGTGAATATGAAGTGATCAGGCTGATGACTGGTACTGTATACTGTGAACACTAACTTCAGTATCTTGTGTTGGTGACAGATGAAATTCCTGCTCCAACGATCATCTATCCAGTCAATGTCATCTTTGTGAGCAGGCTTGGTAAGTAGTTACTATTACAAACTGTTATACGTTATTATTATACTGTGTGTTATACTATCTATTACAATTGTTAGGATTACCCTCATATTATTTGCAATTGTATCTGTCAATTTTAAGTACAGTGCAGTTACGAAGAAGGTTGCACAGCTGAAACATTGCGTTTCTTCTCTTTTCAGCATGGAATAAACCTTTACTTGTTCCTTTGCAGCCTACGCATGCTGACGCAACCTTAGGTCAAAATATCACATAAAAATACTTCTGCTTTCAAATGCTCTTGTGACCAACTTTTAAGCACACATCTTCTACTTTAAAAATTAATGTTTCACTTTTTTTTTCCTGTTTGTCTAAAACTGTCTTGGTTCAGTCTGGAGCAAGAATAGAGACAGTGCTTTACAATAAGTCAGTCTACTCTTGAGCAAGAGCTCTGGGCTGTAAAACGATCATTACTATGCTTTTTAACTCTTGTCCATTTATACTGTTCCTGGTTTCTATCCTTACTTAAGGGTACTTATCCTTGAACTTACCCTGACTTACTTAAATCCAAGTCTTCGTACAAGACTGTGTATGGGGTACAGTAATCATAGAATTTCATGAGATGCAAAAATTGACATTAGCTGGAAATGTAAGAGTCATGCAGCGTGCAGAAGCAGAGGCAGACATCTTTGTTAGCCCATCTTCTCCGGAGGTCTGCTGTACAGTATGTTTGCAGTGCTCCCCGGTTAATCGCTGCTGAAACGTGTTTTCTAGTGACGTGAACGGTCTAATTTTGAATCGCTACAGCACCGTGATCATAACAGTAACTTGTAAATGCCAACACACCATAAAAGTGGGAAATCCAAATTGCGTAGATTTTGGTACAGTATCTGTAAGGTTTTGGGGAACATACTGTAAACCTTCCATACATTGGGGGGGTGCCTGTATTGTATTACTGCCCTGGTGTCTCTATGTTGATTCACTTCTTAATGTTGCTGTTAATTTTGCTCATTGAAGGCTCCGGTCTGATAATCCCCTGTCGAGTGAATACAGGCCACCAGCTGGAAAACGCCACCGAAGTCACGTGGCTTATGAATGGCCGGGAGATCGAAGACTCTTTCATGAGTGGTCGAGTCACGCAGGAGGATAAGAGGTAATCTTGAGAAACTTAAATTTCTTCATTGAACATCGCAGTCCCGTTAGAGTCCCGTTCACTTCATTTTTATTTAAAAAACAGTGTATGTGGAGAATTGTGTTAAAAGCCGTTATGACCAGCAATAAGGTAGATGTGGATACGACTCGGATATGAGTCTGAGTCTCTGCTGGGCCTCTGCTGGGCAAATATCAGCTTATGAATTAAATATTCATTATCACAAATACACTTAAATATGCTTGAAGGGCATCATTAGCATGCACGGTGGCTCTGTGGCTCAGGATCTGCGCCTGTGGCTGGAAGGTTGCCGGTTCGTATCCCGCGGCCGGCAGAGGAATCCTACTCCACTGGGCCCCTGAGCAAGGCCCTTAACCCCAACTGCTCCAGGGGTGCTATATAAAGGGCCGACCCTGTGCTCTGACCCCAAGCTTCTCTCCCTGTCTGTGTGTCTCATGGAGAGCAAGCTGGGGTATGTGAAAAGACACATTCCTAATACAAAACATTGTATATGGCCAATAAAGTGATCTTATCTTATCTATATTCTTCATCATTCCCCTGTGTTCCCATAAACCTCAATTTCTTACGTGCAACACACTCTGAAAATCTATCTTTCTTCAATTTAACTACAAGCAAAACACAGCACCACTACTGCCACACCAAGCAACATGTGTGGAGTTGTTTTACTGGCTGCAACTCAGAAATCGCTGAGCATGCTTAACGAAATGGAGCAGAGATCTAAACATTGTGTAACGGTCATGTTAATTTGCCTTCCTTCTTTTTGCAGAGTGTACAGTAAAAATGGAACTATCTATTCTGAGATCATTCTCATCTTCTCTGAGGTGCGCGAGGAGGATACCAGAGCAGAAATTAAGTGTGTTGCACAGAACAGCAAAGGATACCATGAAGTTATTGTTCAGGTTAATTTAGAAGGTAAGTCAAAATCTGTAACACTTGCCTTTTGTCTAGTGCATCGAGTTGTAACCATGCTTTAGCATTCCTGAATTCATATTACTCAAATGCCCCCATGAACAAAATTTAACAAAGAAAAACTACACTACGTCTTATATGACCCTCTTTTTCTAATTTTCAGTGATGTACTCTGCTAGATCTGTGAATTTCAACATCTTTCGTGTTTTTTTTCATCCTTTTTCCATTATTTACTATTTTCCAGATTCAAAGTTGACGTGGCTTATAGTGGGATTGACCGGGACAGCCACCTTCCTCTCTGTTGTCTGCATATTCCTCTACCATCTGTTCAAGCCCCGTTCCAAAAAGGATTATTTCTTAGCGAAATCTTAAGAGGTGTTCGCCTCCAGCAAGCACGGGAGCCTCTAAATGTATTTATATCCCAGATGAGCCGTCACTAAAAATTGATTTAGTATAAACATCCTTGACGTACATTCAGTGTTTTGTTATACAAATGAGTAATAAAACTAAAGGTCTGTATGTATAAACAGAGCATCTGTCAAATGCATGATGCTTACATTTACTGTATTTGTACCCCAGCAGTCATTATTGTTGACTCTTCCTTTATCTTTGATAGTCTGAGGGAGGTGCTTCCTGTAGTCATTTATTCGATTCTTAAATGCCGCATGGGGAAAACATTCCTCTTTCGCAGAACCTCCTCAGCTCCCCAGAGTGTGCAGCCTGTATCTGAGCTTTCCACAGATTACTGTACCAATCAAGAACTCCCACTCTTAACCATCTGGTCTTTGAACCTGGTGTCCTTCGTATTGTTATCCTTTTGCAAAATCTGTTTGCAACCAAGCCCGAGCAGTCTGACCGAATGCTACAGTATTTGGCTGAAATATCACAACATACTTTAGAGTATCAGTCTCGTCACAAAAAGGGTGGCATTCTCTGCTTTAACATGAGCTTTGCTTTCCTGCGCTTCTGGTGAGGTCTAGGGAGGATCAGAAACTCTCGTTTGTGTCACCTATCCACATCATTTTCAAGTTCTCGCCTTCTGCAGGTGCCCAGATTCACCTGAATGGTCATCGTGGAGACACTACACTATGTCCTGATGAGGCCAGTTTGATTTTTGACGCTGCCAGATTGTTGTCTCGTGTTTGCCTTTTAGACCAATTTTCTGACGCACATTTGGGTAGCAGCAATCCCACCATCCTTGAATGTCTTGGGCTCCACAGTTGAAACTGTTTGAAAACTCATGGGCATTTTCATAGTTGTCACTAGAGCTCTGGAGAACAAAGCGTTTTTTTCCTCATATCTTTGGACAATTCTCTGACTCTCCACATCTTCAAGTGGTAAAGGCAGTTTTTAGTTTTTACTTCTCTGTTCAGCTGCTTTAATACACTTGCAGTGAAGGTGACCTGCTGAAGATTCAAGATATGGAAACTTAGTGAAACTACCAGATTAACAACTGACTATTACCTTTAGTATTGAATTGACAGAGTATTTTTCAGCATATGTATATTTGAAATGATATGTAATTACATATATTGAGTCCTTCGAGAGCGAGAGTGTGCTCACGTGTGGGATCACAGTGAAGTGGTTCGGCAGCAGCTCGTTGTCTGACCGGAAGGCGTCGCAGGGGGTGATCTGGTCAGCCCAGTCCATCACTGGGGTACAGCTCCCCTCTACTGTGGACATTTTTACAACTCGCAGTCTCTTGCAATACTTCGCTGGAAGTAGTGCTGCTGTTCAGTGTTTATGTTTTTGGTGATTCCTTTAATCTCTTTGTATGGAGCGCACATGCAAATAAGCATTTAATTGCACTGGTGCATATGACAAATAAACTGAACTGAACTGAAACTTCACATCATTCTGTACCTTTTTATTACATTTTAATTCATACAGTGAGTATTGCAACATCATGATAAGCATCTTCATTTCCTTTGCTGCATCAATATTGAGTTACGGTTTATCAGGTTAATGAATACATTTGGAGGCTACTGCTGTCATGGAAACAGCAGTCCAAACAATGCTTTCCCCTGTCCTGTGCAGCTGAGGTTTTAAAGACGCCTATGGCAGATGAGGAGCTACAGTGCTTGAAGCACTGAACTGAGACACTAAGAATCTGCAGGACTGCAGCAGTCAAAGATCAGTACTCTTTACTGTATGTGTGGTTTAAGCGCTTGAACGTCTGCCCTGCAAAGGACTGGCGTCCCATCCAGGGTGTATCCTGCCTTGCTCCCGTTGCTTGCTGGGATGGGCTGCGTCTGCCCTGTGACCCTGTATCGGATAAAGTGGTTAGAAAATGGATGGAGAAAAAGTTGCAAATGACACTAGGACATCTATCCCAATGTGCTCGTTAGGTTCCCACATTTTGCCAGTGTTTGCTTGTTTGCTTGGGGAATCAGTGGATTTTAGAATTTTCTTTTTAGCTGTTTCTAGGAGGAAGCCACTATATCACTGTCTATACTGTACATCATACAGAGAGATATCAAACATCAAGAGCAACATCTAAAAAAAACCACAAGGTGGCACACAAGAGAGGGATTTACATAATTCCAAACAATTGTCTACAAATGGACGCACTGTGCCCGAGGGTTAATAAATTACTAAGTACCATTCACTACCCATTGTGTGGGGAGTAAATTTGATTGAAGTGCATGTCACGTTAGAGTTAATATGAGTTAATATGTGATAGGTTTGATGTTAATTTAATATTTATTTAGTTTAAACCTACAGCATTGAATGCTGAAAGTATAAAGGAACGACCATCTGTGGTTTTAATTTTGTAGTGTATTCTGCCTTTCCACACCATCTTTATTCGTGCCAGTTCACATCTGACTGTCTGAGGTCTTTGGGAAGAGTTTTGGGAAGGACATTAGTAAATTTCTATAAGGAAAGGAAACAGTATATAAGTATATAAGAAAATCTGCAGTATATACTGTATGTCCCACTTCAGCCACAGCAGAATGTCTGAATATGTATGCAATCATGGCAAATGTACGTAACAAATACTAATCGACACTTCAAAGTGTCTTGACTGCAAACCTGAAAGCCGCAAACTGAGAGCTGTGCATAGGGTTCAATATTTTTGCAATATTTTTATTTCTGAAAGACACACTTGGGATAACATCACATCTTAATTAGTGGATATTTTCAGAGTGCATAATGAACAGTGAACAGGAAACTCGAAATTCATTGCACCAGACATTGGTGAGAAAAACAGTTCAAGTCTGTTCATCTGTAATCCTTCCATTTCACAAAAGTGTGAAATTCAAATAACACAACATTCTTCTGAAGCTGTCAGGAAATGGCACCTTACTCAAAACTAATCACAGAAAAAAATGCCTGTCTTTTGTTTAAAAAATCTCTAACGTTGCAACTAACAAGATTATACAACCTACATATACTGTAAGTATATACATACTGTATAGAAGAGCTGTTTCAAAGCTCTTATTAAAAATGCTCCTGGAAAACTCATCGTGTCCCACATGTTCACGAGAGGGAGTTTAAAATGAAAGCGCATGGTGGCTGAAATGTCTATTCTGTTTGTGGTGTGTGGTTGCTTTAGTTTAAGTATAACAGCTTTTTAAACCCAACCATTACAGTATATAAACTGTATTCATAAACTGACTACATGAATACAGTGAAACATTGATTCCAGACTTTTGCATTAAATCAATTCCTTAAGATCCTAAGAACAGTTATCTATGGGACGATGACATGTGGCCTGTCTAGCCCATTTGGCTGTTAATAGCTAATTGATCCAAAGATCTCATCGAGCTGTGTCTTGACAGAAGCCAGGGTATCTGCTTCAGTAGCTTGGCCATTGCCATACACATATTTGTGTAAAAGGCATGCCACCTGGTCTGGGTTTTTAAAACGTGCGTCCATGTACTTTCCACTGAAGTCCTTTGGTTCGGATTTCACGGCTCAAAGCTGATTGAATTTGAGTGGGGCATTTATAAATGAATACAGGGGAACAGGATTTTGTTACATCAAGCCATACAGCATATGGCACGGACCACTTTCTTTTTCATCTGACTTTCTCGGCTCGAGCTGTATTTGTGTCTGTTGCATGAGTGTGGATCTCGTTTTATTTTCTTACTGCTTATCCGGTTGTGTTCTGTTGGATCCGTTTTCTTTAACTTCCAACTGGTCAAGATGGTAAACTAAACACACCATAGCTTCTGATAACAGCTTCATAACAGCGTAGTGTCAGGACATGTCCACTACAAGGAAGACCAGTTTTGTCACTCTCTGTCCTTTGTACCCAACAGTAAAGGAAGCTAGAGCAATCTAGCGCAACACTCTGTTTTTTCGCTTGGTCACTTCCTTTCCTTTGGCTTTGCGGTTTCTTTTCAGTAATGACTTTTATTGGGATAGTGGTGTATTGAGACAAGTAATGCAACAGCAGTGAAAACTCCCAGAGCACATGTAATGATAATAATAATAATGATAATGTTTCTTTATTAACCCTATACATTTTTTTTGCATTAGGAATTTGTCTTTTCACATACCCCAGCTTTTCTCCATGAGACACAGACAAGGAGAGAAGCTGGGGGTCAGAGTGCAGGGTCAGCCATTGTATGGCACCCCTGGAGCAGTTGGGGTTAAGGGCCTTGCTCAGGGGCCCAACAGAGTAGGAATCCTCTGCCAGCGGCGGGATTTGAACCAGCAACCTTCCAGGCACAGGCGCAGATCCTTAGCCACAGAGCTGCCACTCCGCCCCTGTCCCTGTGTTATCACGGCTGAAGCTCAACACTGAAAGTCTGGGTTATGTCTTGTCACTGCCCTGACTTCCCTTAATGTCACTGACACGGCTGTGATGAGAGCGAACATTCAGTTGCAATACTGTTCATTTTGCCCCTTTAACACAACAGCATTTAATTGACTCGAGTTGATACTGTACAATACAGAGTAAAGCAGTACTTTCTGCTTCTCCAGAACACAGTCCTTTTCCCACAAAACATTTTCAATACTGGTTTTCTTTGAAGAGCACCCTTCCAAATTAAACGTGAAACAGGAAATTGTTTTTCAGTGCCTGTACATACTTTGTGTAAAAATATTGTTATTGTTCAGACTTTTTTTGTCTGTTGATTTTCGACACAGCAGTAGAAATAAACGTGCAGAACATACTGTACAGCTGGGGACTGGTCTGCATTGAACTGTTCGATAAAGGTCATTTGTGCTTTCCAGTTTATCTTTCAAGATGAATAATAGCCCTGTCTTACCCCTTTTTTACACTGAGCTGGCTAAAGATGCCCAACAGAACTGGAACCTGGCCAGTGTCAACATTTACAGTTCTAGGGAGCTTCAGAGCAAGAAAGGGACTGTGGTGTTTACTGAGTTGTATCGGGTCTGAGACACATTGATCAAAGGAATCGTCCGGCTTGGTTAATTAAGTTCTTGGCAAATAATTAAGGGTAATTAAAGGCTGAGGAATAGAGGGATAAAAAGGCATGTAGATGGAGAGAGATGGAGAGACCCATTGTTACGGTCCTTGGTCGGAGTGTTATTTTTATTTTTTAATTGCTTTCTCCTCTTTTCCCAGGTTTTGCCAATTAATTAAGTAGAGGAGGTGGGAGCATTTAAAAGGGGAAGACGGGACTGTAAACGGGGGGTGGGGGGGTGCTGAGAGACTGGACACGGGGAACGGAGATAGCTGAGCGGTGTGTGGTTTTTGGGCTGGGGAAAGACGTGTTGGATATTTCTGTATGTTTTCGTTTTGGTTTGGTTAGTAAGTGTAGAATGCACCTTTTTTATTTTGGTATGGCCTTATTGTTTGGGCACAACCACCTTTTTTTTCCTGGTTCTAGTCTGTCTAGTTGGTTTATTTTTCTTTTATAGTCCTTTAGCTTTTTCTTAGGGTCTTATTCTTTTTTTGTCTTTCCCCTCCCGATTTCCCTGGTTTTGCGATGATAATAAAATTGATTTGTTTTCCCAGGGGAAGCTGATCTCTCGAGTGTTCTTTTTATGTTGTGGCTTTTGGTCAAACCCTAGACATATTTTTAAGGTCGTAACGCCCATTGACTTTGAATCATTCAGATTTAGAGAGAGAGATTTAACTGCATGTCATGTGCTGTCTAGTTTACTGGACAGGTTTATCTCCCGTTGACCTGTGTAGGTGTTATAAAGGATCCTTGAATACTTGGTAACAGTCTGGGGGGTTTTTGCGTGGTCTGGATGTAGGCCTCTGAGACTCCTTGTTTGTAAATAGAGTGACTCGTAGGTTATGTTGTGTGTTGTTTAGTTTGAGTCACGGCCATTGTTAAGAAATATAAGTTTATCCCAGTGTGCTTGACTTATTGTTCTTTTTGCCAAAGCTGTGCCAGAGAACAAATGATCTCAGGTCCCTCTACCAACTGCTTGGGTTTATTCTTGGCATATCTTTATAATTCGGGAGTTATGATTATTCATTCTAATTATTGACTAACCTGCTCAGTCTTTTTCCAGTATTTCCAGGTGTTCTCTATTTTTCGTAACCTTCTTTTTGTATCAATATCTTTAAGCTACTTCATATTGACTGTTAAAAGAAACTGTCTCTATTTATGTTCTCAGAAAACATCTCTGACTCCGGTTACATGCAGCACAGCACAGTTACAGGAATAAATATGCTTTCTTTTGCCTTTTTCTCGTGTAAAAACCAGAAAACATACACTGTAAGCAGACAATAACCTCTAATCGATGTGTCTTAAGAGCGTATAAACAGTATGCTAAAGGTACCTATGTTTTTCAATATTTTCTAACAAAATGTGATTCACAGTCTAGCTGCAGTTTTATTATAACAATGTAATGTTTTTATCATGTTTATAAAGCACTGAGATTTAATTCTACAGCATCACCATCAATTGTCCAATAAAGGGAGTTACAGCCAGTCATTAAGACTGGCCACACCAATGTTCACCAGGAGAAGGACCATAACTGTTTATTTTGTCGGCATTGTGAAGACATTATTGTAACAGGAGCCAGTTACAAGACAGACAGGGGGGCGTGACGACGGTGATCTAGTGCTCGGGGGGGGGCGTGGCGCAGGAAAACAAAATCAGAATCCGGGGCAGTCCAGAGTCCAAAACCGGGTGATCCATCCGAGACAAACCGGAACGTCTCTCCTGGACCCGCTGGTAGGCGGGCTTCCAGGCGTCCATCTCCCAGTGCTGAGCCAGGAATAGCGAGAGCGCCAGGCTTAGATAAGGAGACAGAACAGGGGGCAGGTGCGCGTAATCAGGTAAAATCCGAAAGGGCCAGAGGGACTGAGATCGTGACAGATATTTTTCACTGCACTGGTCTTTGGGCTGTTAAAGGTCCAGGAATAAGCTTGTAACAGCAGTAGACAACAGTGCTGTAGTTGTCTTGGTTTCTGCCACAAAAAGACTCTGTCTAGATTTCTGGCTTTTTCCCAGTCAGTCTGAGTCATGATTTTTCCTTGATTTTCAATTGCACGGCATTTTCGAAAATGTATTTCTAAAATAGTTTCTATCTTGGAAAAGCCCTTTATTATTATTGTTGTTGCCATTTTAGTGAGCAGATTGATTTTTTCTTATCATCTCTGTACCCTTCAGTGAGTAGAACTGATAACTGCCTTAATTAAACTTTTGAGCCAAGTAATTTCTTTTACCTTAGCAACCTATCTTTGCCAAACTATCATCGAGGAGCTATGAGCTCAGGCATAATAATTTTGTGCTCTGTGTATTTTCTTTAATTCAGAAATGAACTAACATTTAAATGAAATATACTGTACATTCCCAATACAGAGCACAAATGGGTTATCCTATCCAGTGTTTGAAAGTGTTTCACCTTCTAGGAGGAATCCTACTCCGTTCGGCCCCTGAACAAGGCCCTTAACCCCAGCTGCTCCAGGGGTGCTGTATAAATGGCTGACCCTGCGCTCTGACCCCAAGCTTCTCTCCCTGTCTGTGTGTCTCATGGAGAGCAAGCTGGGGTATGAGAAAAGACAGATTCCTAATACATGAAATTGTATATGGCCAATAAAGTGATCTTATCTTATTATATTGCACATTCCTTAAATTTTGCAAAGTTTAAGCAGGAGGTCAAACCAACAGTGTTGTTATTGACTGTATAAAAAGAGAACACAAGGCCTAATATCACAATACAAGAATTCCGCTGAGTCAGTGTTCCAACATAGTGTAAGAGCTCTGGAAAGGTTACCAGTAATCACCCTGCGGTTACAGAAGTCAGTGTGCTAGCGTGTCCCGTGGCTGTTGTGTAAGAACAAGGAAAAAAAATTAGAAGTGAGGTGCAGAGTTTGTAGAAACTTGAATGTGATTTCCACTTTCGTTAGTACCCACATTAGCAATGAGTACCTCACTTGTTTAGACGATCTGAGGTGAAATCTTCCAGTTAACAAAAGCTTCTGTGTTGCATATTAAATGGATTCGGATTAATAGTTGCATTGGAGCAGAGTTGACGTTTTACACGGTATATTTTGAACGTTACAATGCTAGACTAGGGTGTCTCCTGTATGTACTGTGCAAGCTCTACCTGTGTGTGCCTGTGTTTTCTCATGGTGTTCCAGTTTTCTCCCACATTATTCCAATGACAGGCAGCCTGGAGTTAAAAAAAAAACCTGCTTGCGTGTCTGTGCTCTGAGTGGGCTCCGGTTCACCCCTAATCCCGCCCTCTTCGCCCAGCACTCCGGACCGAGTCCGGGCTGCGGCTGACTCTCGCTCCGCTGAAATGCTTTCTTCTGATCATGGCTCCTTAAAAAATGAAGCTCGATTCTTAGACTAGGCGTTTTACAAGAAACTTTGAATGGTTAAGGACTGCACACACACACACATATATATCCCTCCTTCCAAAAAGACACATTTGCCCGTTTGCAGCTTGATGTGAATTTTTGTAATGGCGATAGAGATTTCTCAGGAAGCATACACAGTACTATAACGCCTTTTATTTTCCCCAAGTCCCATGAATAAAGAAAACAAGAACAGAGCACAGAACATCTACACTTATAAAAAGGGTTTACCTTTTTTTTTTGTTTTAAAACAGGCTCCTGTTAAATCTTGAAAAGCAACCCTAGTAGGAAATTCATGGTTTTGACTTGCTCGTGTATAAATCCGATAGGACACACAGCCCGGGCACTTCATGGTGCATGCGTACAGTGTCTCCCTGACTATGTAAACCTGCAAATTGCACAATATTTGTCAAGGAAATTGCGGAATACTTATCCTCATAACAGTCACAGTTATGGCTCGGCTGCTCTCTGGAACTAACGAGGCAAAGACGTCTAGTTAGGCAGGTACATCTGACTTTTTTTTTTTATAGTTTCACCTTTATGCTGAATTCTATTTTAGATCAAATGTTTGTGCGAAATGGCAGGGAACGTGTCCGTGGGAAAGTTTTAAGCAATGGTTTTAAACTAAAAAGACCCGGAGGCGAATTGTTCCTTCTTCGGCAAAGGCATGAACTCTTACATTGATATGCTTGATATTTGGAATCGAAAACTTTAATATCGGGTCTTCTGCGTTACTGTGTCGCATACACTACTGTCAAACTTATTTTTTTCATTTTATTCTTCATATTATTATGTGAACTGTAGCCTGTAGTGCGATCCTAAACTAACAGTTCATGGATCGAAGCTGTTTTTTCTTCTTCTTCAGTTTGGATTAGTATCACACGTGTTCAGCATACTACCGAAGTAACATTTAGCTACAGAGGGATAACGAATTTAAGGCTGCTCTTAAAAAAAAAAACATTGCAATCTGTCCAGGACAGGAGTACCGAGTCAGGAATTAGTCTTTCACCTTGCATCGCAGTCTGGCTTCTTGTACGAAACTGGAAGTAGTGGGAGAAAAACGTGGATGAAGAGGAAACAGAGTAGACATTTCACTTTAAAGAAAGTTTTCCTTTTGACTCGTCGAGACGAGGCGAGTTAACGCGATCATCTGTCACAAATCCCGCAGATGAAAGATTAACACTTCTTGGTGATTTTGTCTCTTTATGACTTGCCTTAGAAATCTGCCGTCACAAAATGTCTCGGGTAGTGAAAAATTAACTCATGAACATAATTATTTTCTCGGTTGGTAGAATCAGACCGTTCCAAGTTGAATGCAGTTATCCTGTGTCAAAATCAACTTTAAGGGAGCTAGCTGTCCTCGTAGTTTGCTCAAATGCGATTTTATTCGTTTAAAATAATCTTGCAGTGCGTTTCTTGCAAAAAAAACCAAAAGGTTAAACTGGTATCTACTGGTAACCAGCTCGCCGCGTTTCAAAACCCAGTCAGGGGCCAGGTTATGACCGCAAAAATGCCGAGGCAGTTTACAGTATACTGGTGATGTAATGACTGAAGCTAACTGGCGACCGTTTTGAATCGGTTCATACCAGTCCTCCAGGTTCAGTTCTGGGCGTTGCACCAGTACTGGCGGTGGGGACCGAGGCGGAATGTGCCGGACAGGAGGGGGCTTTTACAGACTGTGTCCGCTTATTATTATTATTATTATTATTATTATTATTATTATTATTATTATTACTTGGTCGAGGCAGAAAACGGCGGAGCCGACACGCTTTTTAATCCGTCCTCTTTTACCCCGAAATGTCGCTTGCAGATGAGGCGGGGTGCAGTTTGCCAGCCGAGGGGAAGGTCTGAAGGAAGACCGGGGGAGGAGAATCGAGAGGTAACCATCGGTTTGGTTATTTTACGCATTTGAACTAAATAGGCTGGATTGTTTAACGAAGAACTGGTGGGTCTTCTGCTGCGGCATGCTGCGGTTGGCATGTTTGTGTTACCGAGCTTTACCAAACTTATTCCCAAGCTTATTTCGATAGAAAAAAAAAATGTTTAGTTCGTTTTTCAAGAAGGTACAGTATACCTGATTCACCATAAGCAGCACAGGTGTGATGATTCATAGGGTGGGTACATACTGTATAAGTCCATACATGTTAAACTAACCCTGTTGAAGAATGCTAAGGAAATGTGTGCACTTCTGTATTTAATGAAAATAGTATTTACTTGCAGCGTGCCAGAGGCACATAATATACTATGACTGATTCACTTTCACATATTCACTTTTGATTATTAGCCATTATAAAAACTTAAAGGTGAATGTTAGTTGCTTGATGAAGAGTGGCCCCAAAAATAAAATTTAGTTTATTTGTTCTCATAATCTGTATCTTCCCTTCTTATTCCTGTGAGGTTCTCAGACTAATGTGTAGTTGGGGACAGAGCAAAAAGTTGACAAATTAAAAAATAAACGGAAGAATTCTTTAGTGAAAGTGGTTTAATCAGTTTCTGTTTTGTTGTAATCAGACATACAAATGAGATTCAGCTTTGCAATAAAACAACAAGTTCTTACCAGGCATATGTCAAATGCAAAGTATTGTGAACAAGCTATTTCATATTTTCTAATCATTAACATTTGTCATGCCTGAAAACCATAAGTTGATGAGTATTGCACAATAAGGAAATACATAATTAAAAAAAGGACTGAAAAACAAACTGGAAATACATAAAAAGTTTTAAAACCAAAGAGGAAGGCAACAGTCTCAAAATGGCAGTGATACAAAGAAACAAGAAATAAGACATATGTTTTACTGAGAAACAGCACAGGGCCATTAATAACAAACACAGGAGAACAGGAACTATTCAGCTAAGAGCCAAGAAGATCTCTCTAGAAGGTGAAAGAGGAATAGTTTGAGGAGCCCCAAAACAGCCTCCTTAAGTTACAGCAAGAGATTTGACACAACAATCGAGAGATGGTGGTTAAGAAATGCTCAAGTGAGCAATTAAGCCGTACAGTGAGCACATGAATTTCTTTTGGCAGAAAACAGTATCCAGTCAAAATCCGAAGTAAAATGATTTGATTTTTTCTCCAAATAGTTAAAAAATAAAGAAACCTTTTGATTTTTTTGACTATCTTTTTCTTGTCAGACGATTTCAGAGCAGATTTCTGTTTCCACTGAGAAAGCAGCAGTATTGTGTGTTGCGTGGGCCTCAGTGTTGATGATGTAGGTTGCGTGGTGGCAGGCCTACTCTCTCAGACACAGGTTAGTTTGCAGTGCTAGAAGACTTGTGGGACAGAAATGTAAATTCCAGCAGGATAATGACCCTAATTGTGAAATCTCGAATGGAATTCATGCCTGAAATGTAAGATTACAGTTATGGCCATTTCGGGGCGCTGTTCCGAAAGAATAAATGAAAAATTGAATGCCGAGCTCAGTGTTTTACAGTGTGTGTTGAAGAATGAGCGATCAGACTGTATCCCCAGAAACATGCAGAGGGCTGACGGGAAAAGACAAAAATAAAAAACAACCTCTAAGAGACAGAATTCTGCAGCGCAAAACCTTCAGATAAGATTGCTTGTGTACTAAATAAGTAATAAATGAGTTGTTGCATGCTGGTGTTCATTTTGTGTGTTCCTTTTTAATAATTTGTCGTTGTATTATAACCCTTGAGTTGATTTTAAATACAAGAAATCTTCTACTATTACAAACTTTGTTCTGCCCCATAGATTTCTATTCTGTGATAGTGCCACAGCCCAGATGTGCGCAGGTGAGACAGATAAATATGCAATAGCAGGAGACAAGCAGTGGCTGTGTGAGAACTGTTTTTACAACAATATGGACCGCAGTCCCCTGGATATTGGTGAAACGTTGTCTTTTCTCACGAACCTTGGTCATACTGTTGGCCATGTTTACCACATTTTGAAATGTGTGCTCCAGCTGAGGCATGATCCTTTAATATCTCCACGTGACAGTGCCCCTCTCACACAGCAAGCGTTCCCAGAACTTTCTGTCCCAGTCTGGCACCAGCGTGAGTAAATGGGCATTCTGCACCGCTGGCAGTAAGGCTGTTGTGCGCTCCTGGGACAGGCTGGATGGAAGCATGTGTCTGTGTCAGCCATCGCCATGCAGTGTCGTTCACCTAGCGATCTGCAGCTTGCTCAGGGATTGAATTGAGGAAGATCCCCCTGGTCTGTGTGCAGCTTCTCTGATAGATTCTGTCAGTGCTCATGGCTTCCTGGGTTTGAACTAACAGTGGACACGCTATGTTTCCATTAACATACAGTGGAGGTGTTCAGTCCTGGTCCTGGGAGGCCATAGTATCTGCATACTCACCTCTTAATGGCCAAGTTCAGCAAGTTGATTTTGACCCGTTGGACAAGTTCTTACATTTTGTCTTCGAAGAGGAAATGTGTCAACACACGGACTGCCCAACACTGGGCACCGTTGATCTGTGCCCTCTACCTCATAGAGCTTTCTTTCTGCGAGTATGATGTCTGATCATCAGGACTGGGTAAAAGCGGTCTTACCCATCCGGTTCTGAAATGTTTTAAATCGTTAAAAAAAAAAAGATGAGACAGGAGGTGCCGTCTGATTAATCAAAGACCTTCCTGACTAATTTGGTTCTTTGTTACTTTATCCCCTTATGTACAGAATCTCTAAAGGTTACCCAGTTTTCTTAATCATCCTTCCGTTGATTAAGTAAAACTTCCTATTTTGTCTGCCCAGAAGAACACCTGTGTCAGTGGGACTCCACCAGATAGACTCTATCGTACTACAGTATGTTAGGTCTCCAAGTCACCTGAATGATGTGAAAAGGGGAAAACAGACCAGACACTCTGAGACATTATTAGGTCGGGCTCATGATGGAAACAAAAGTCACCATTTCCCCATCATTCCTTGTGTTGCACATTGCACTAAAGGACACAGATCTCGCTGCTTCTGCTGGTGAAAATTCTTTGACTTTTGTTTGGAAATAACGGTGAGCAGGGCTGCTCATTTTGTCCTTCAGTCCTCCCTCCACATCCTCTTGGCAAAGGCAGTTTCGGCATCGTCTTTACCCCTGCTGCGAATCTTACTGTGGAATAATGACGAAAATATGGAAATGTCTTCTGCTCCCTTTGCATCCCTGACAGTTGTAATTTGCGACTCTTTACTTTTGTGGAGATTCTCTGTGTCACAGTAAGTAGGGTGCAGTTCGTCCATCTGACAGCTCTGAAGCCCCTCCAGGCGTTGTTGCTTGTTGTCCTTGACTCCTCTTGCCTGCACATCCATAGTTAGTGTGCGGTCTGGGAAGATACTGTGTGCAGACACTCTAGAAGCTCCGGATGCCCATGTTTAAGTGAACAGACATAACAATTAATACCGTACATCTTTCCCCCCAAAACACAGAACTTTTAAAATGGTGTGAAGTGTTCTCAAGGTTTAAAGGCAACTACGAAGGTTTGACAGCTTTAACCTAAATTTTTCTATTAACGTGGTAATTCAAACCCATTAACTCTCCAACAGGTTGAAACTCTTAACTGTTTGCAGCATGTTTGCCACCTGATGAAAGCATGCACGGTAGCTCCTGCAGAGTGATGAACTAACACGCCTGCTTAATTAAATACAGTATATTCAGAAAATGTGGACCTTGGGTTTCAAGGTTATCTCACATTTGTACTCAAAGAGCTGATCAGGAAGACAAGAAAACTCTTGAGTTTGAATATTTATACTGAAATAGTTTGAATCAAGTTTGAATATTAAAACCATTTCATATACAGTAGAAAAGATCACTAATTATCACATTATCCTGAGTAATTCTCCATCCCTTAAACTAGATTGAAACCTGAGAGACCCGCTTGAGTGCTTTTTCCCATTACACTTTACACAAAAGAGAATGTTTTATTAACTCCTGCATTTCTAAATAATGTCAGAAAGAACCATAGCCACGCACCAAATAATTCAAAGAGGAAAGGTTTTTCCCGTGCAGAAGGAGAGAGAAGCAGCCACCTCAGGCAGCGGGCTCTGAGGGACTCAGCTCATTCCTGAGGTGAGGCTGCTGGTAGCTGTTTTGACTCAACGTGTGACTTCAAGGGCAAGTGTAGATACCGTGGGGTTTTTTTTTCTTCCTCTAAGTCCCCCACCCCCAGCTGCACGCCAGACTTGAAGACGAAACTGTGCTTCGAACCCGTGAGCTCATGCACACATGTGCTGCACATGCGTTTCTCCACACTGTCATGTCAGTGCCCTGGAACTGCGCCAAGAGAATTGCCACTTCTTCCAGAGCCAATACCTGGGTTTTGGCTTGGCTCGAATTCATAGATCCTGCGTCTAAAGTGGGTATGAAATTTCACACTGAAACCCTCTCCCACCTTTGCATATGTGTTTCTTGTTCATCTGCTGGATTAACCCTGATAAGTTTAGGTTTTTGCGGTTCTTGGTCAATAAAAGCAGTGGAATGTAATGAGGTTAGGAAGCCTGGGACAGCTTGTCAAATGTTGTTGCTGAAGTATAAACAGGAAACGTCTTTTGTATCTACGTTGTATTTCCTTTCAGAGCTCTGGATGCCCAGCTGTGAATCTGAAGATCACACTTCAGGGGAGGATTTTTGTCTTGTTTTTTTTAAATAACTCACTGGTTCAGAGGGTGGCTTGAGTCAGAATGTGTTTTTTTGTAAGTACTATCTTTGAATGATCTACGGTATAAACTGTTTCCTTTTATCTACTATGCATTTTTGCTCTTTAAGGACAAGTCTTGGTATCGGTGTTACATACTGTGTCGGTTCTTTGGCTTCTCACTGTATTTTGAACTGTGGATTACTATGCAGGGCTATTAACTTGGGGTGCATCTACACAGACTATCTCAATTGGCTGCAGGGAAACTTCAGCCAATGTTGAACAAGCTGTGGAGAACAGAACGTTTTTAATTACTCTCCAGGAATCAATATTTGTTTTGCTTGGGTAGGTCCTGCCGCATAGATTACCTAATGCAAAATAAAACAAGAATACTGTCCTAGCATTAAAACCTTAGTGTTACACAGGAAAGTAATTCAAGAAGGTGAAGCTGTTGTATTATTTTGTCCACCCTAAGCTCATACTGTTCCATAATGCTGATATCATTGAAACCATACTGTACGTTTGTAAAAGAGCTTTGACACTTAAAGAATATACTGTACTGTGCCCTGATGTAATTGTGTGAGGTCTTGGATATTACAGGATTGCAATCAAGTGCATTCAGGAAGGGTTTAAAAATATATTTGAGTCCTGAATCGTGGGAAATGAATGTTCTGTTGTCAGTCCAGTCAGTCCCAGGCACAGTTGTTCTTGGGAGCTAGCCCGGGCTGCTGTGTTATAACCAATAGTTATTTTAATAGTTCATGATTTCCCCTTGCTGAACACAGTGAGGTCTATTAGTTCCATGTGAACTCTTTACGTTTTTTAAGTTTCCAGATATTAAAAGGTGTGGGGGCTGTTTTAATCAGATACAGGGGTTGAGTTGGGTTAGACAGCCTGAGAGTCATTTGTAAACTGTTTTTCCAAAACCGAACCACAGACTTTGTCCACAAATTTCAGTGCTTTAAAGTGCATCTAACGTGCACATTGAGATGTTTTGTTCGTATAGATCTCGAAACATTGGATACATACTGTAAGATTAGTGTTGCCTTTGCTTCTAAAACACATTTTAAATCTAACCAGATAAAAGTACAGAAAGGAATCTGAACACCAATTATACTGGTACTTGGTGTTTAAGATACAAAGATAAAACACCAAAAAGGATTACAGTGTACAGGAAGCAAGGTTTCTATGTGAAAGTCATCTGTTCTTTATCACTATCTTTGCAAGAGTTCAGGGAATCAGTGAGTACTTGCACAGACAATGTTTGGCAACAAAACACTTCCCATTCATATCCAGCCAAAATCTTAGTATTACACAGGAAAATAATTCAAGAGAGTGAACCCACTGCATTATTCTGTCCACAGACTAATAAACATTTATAAGGCTTCAGGATGAGGATTTCACTCCCAGCTTTGTTTTCTGGTTTCCTGGGATTTTCAGAATGGGATGAAAAGTGCTTCCTCTTGCTTTTCCAATTTTATCCAGTTGCTTCATTTAATTGTTGCAGTTCTGGGACAATCACCCAGGTTTAGCTCTGTCAGGTTCTGTGAGGCAGTGGTGTCATGCATCAGGAACCTAACATCTTAGGTGTAAAGTTTAAGTTCAACAAATGCAGAGTGATCAAATTGTGATACCAACATTGTACATTGCTCAAATTTCCAAGTATTCAGTTTGAAAGGCCATTGGTTAGCTTCCTGATTTTTACGCAAGCTTTTAATGTGCTGGATGTTGATTCAGATTTCTTTGTGGCTGTCTAGAAATGTAAGGAGCCGCAAAAAGCTTATCTTTGTGACGCTGATTCCAGTAAATAGACAGTAAGATTCCAAAATATTCCACTGCCAAATCTCTGTGGGAGCATTGTCAGCAGTGGGGACTCAGGAATGTTGTATCACACTGAATTCATTTAAGCCTTTAATCAGGTACTGTAGTTCCCCCCTGTTGTTTTCTATCATCTAAAACACCTGCACAAAGTAAAACTGAACTTTGACATTTTTAATTTCGCAGTTTGAATTAAAAAAGAACTTGGGACCCAAAACGTACATTGACACAGAGCTGTGAGTATTACAGATTATAAAACCACCCCCTGAGAGTTGTCAGGGGATCCTGGCTCTGCCAAGACTGTGAAGTGAAAAGTGATGAATGAGGCACACAGTGAATCAGTGATTTAATCCAAGGCTGACCCACGCTTGTTGTGGTTGATTCTAATAGTAAAACAATTTTCTGACAGGAAACATTGTGTGTCATAGACTTTAACAGGAAAGCATGAAAAGTAATGTAAGAAATCTGTGCTATTTTCATACCAAAATAAGTTAGGCAATCATGGATGAGTTGATAATTTCTTGAAAAAGTAGTTTAAAAAACTTTCAGGCAGAATGAGGATGGTCTCCTGTCTGCATCTGTTTCCTTAAACCCTTTAGTCGCTGCCAGAATTTGCAGTAGCTACCGCAGCAATTTAAAAAAAACCTGAGAAGAGGTGATTTCGGAGCCGTGTTCAGACCAATCACTGTGCTCGCAGTGAACTTTCCAGGGTCTGTGGGCATAAACAGAAGCCATTTGCAGTCAGTATCTCCAGATGGTCAGCAACAACTAGTATACAGACGATGGTGGTGTCTTGTGATATATTAGTACCAAGCACAGCACGATGTCCACTGGTTTGCACCAGCACACTGCCTGTTAGCAGAATATGTTGCACATCGTTCGTGAGTACATAAATGGAGGACATTCTGATCCTTTCCTGGCACACAAATATTAACAAAAGTAAATATTTACCTTCCTGTGTATTGTATGTACTGCAGCCTCCCTGTGGGGCTCCCACACGTCTAAGTTTAGCTTTGCTCATCTCTGGCATCTCTTCTGAGTAGTTAAGTTAGCTTTTCATTGTTACTCATTGTTACATTTTTGTCAAGAACAACACGTCCAATCTTCTTAGTAATTTCTATATATTTTTCCATAATGAGTTATTGCATTATGCTTTTTTCAGTATTCAAAAAAACCCTGAGTGCAGTTAGTGCAAGCTAATCACTCAGTCCTACCTTTCACTAATAATAAATAATAATACATAATTACTTACTGTACACATACACATATTTACGTCACAATTGAGTGTATGAAATATGTTGCACCTCACAACATCTGTACACAATGCCATTTCTGTACATACCCACTAAAGACAGCGACGCAGAATAAAATAAAACCTAAACAAAACTTCTGAATCAAGCATTCAAAATCCTCAAAGTTTTTGACAAAATCAAGCCAGTGGACTTCTTCAGAACGCACCAATGGAAACTTCGAGGAAGTGTATTTAAAACTGAGAACAGGAAGCTCTTCGTGGCCCAGATCGTTGTGGGAGTGGAACAGTGGAACAAGCTGCCCAGCCATGTGGTTGAAGTCGATACCCTGGCATCTTTCAATGAGAGATCCTGGGGTCAATTGGCTACTAAGGACCAAGTAGGCTATTAGGGCCGACGGGCATAATTCTCATTTGTAACTGTTATTATGTTCTTATCCTTGTAGAGTACAATCCTTTGTCTTTTGTAAAAACACAAATGGCGTTTCTGCCTGATGATACTTGGTTCATACTTACAGGCATATATGGATTGTACAGTATGTGAGCACGCATATTATCACCCCAAGACTGAAAACATGAAATAAGAAGGCATCAATATCAATATTTGCAATAACAGTAACAAGTAGACTGACCTGACCAAGAAAGGGCTTAAATAAACGTGTTGGTCTAAGAGCTGCCTGAATGCAAGAGAAATTTTGTGGTTGTATATGGGAGTGAACAGCGAACCCAAGAAGCAGCTTTTTTTTTGGTTTTGTGGCTATTGAATACATTCATACAGGCAAACACACTCACTCCTCTTGACTTGTGGTGAACTAATCTGATGTTAGAGGTTGATAAGTCTTGCAAGAGGTTTTGTGAGACTTGTATTAACATAATGCATTTTAACAGACTTAAGTTGGGAGCTGCATCAACCTTCATGGGCTGCAAGGAAGGGGTAGGAAGGTTCATCCAATGCTGAAAGCAAGGGGAACGTAACACAGCATTTCCTCTGTAGAGCCTCCTTCAAGTGTGGAGGAGAGAGGGAAAGTTGCACAGAAATAAGGCATAGGAGAACAAAACAGGAAGTGAGAATGGGCAGGGAGCAGTAGAGATTGGGTGTGTAGCAGGTGAGAATGAGTGTCCAAACTAAGGGAGAATTGGAAGAGGGTGTGAAAGGGCTAAATCTGGAAATGAATGGAGAGGATTTAGAAGGAGATTAGTCTGTCGTTGAGAGGAAGGGGAAGATGTGATCCAAGTTTAAGGATGGTTTTAGTTTTGGATGTCCTTCTGCAATAGGAATCCCGAAACCCCTGTGAGACCCTGAGATATCAGAAAGATGGTGGCCATTAGAGGAGAAATGGGGAACTAAGGGTTTGGAGAGAACTTGGATCCTCGCAGCCCTGACATGTTCCCTGAAACGGTCTGCTAGTCTCCTTCCTGTCTCACCAATGTGAGTGGCCAGGCATTTTCTGCATGAGGTGCAGAAACATGAGGTCGCTGGAAATACACGATGTCCTCTGGGTGACACAGAACTGTCCAGAGGGGCCTTGAATGCTTGTTGTATCGGATATATACTGTACTTACAGGTGATGCCGTGGGGGGAAAGTGCGTGGTGGGGATGATTGCTGAGGGCGGTCAGGGGATCTGTGAGCAAGACGGTTGTGCAGATTAAGTGGTCAGCGATATGAGATGATGGGGAAGTCAGGAAACTGTGTGTTTCGCCGGCATGTGCTTGAGGGCTGCAAGAATAATTGTGGGGAATGAAGGAAGCCCTTTGACCAGTGGTTTCTTATCGTTTTTGAGAAAGGCTGATATGTGAGTGAAGGGACGGCTGCATACTGAGACGACAGGGTGTCTTGGGGTGTCGGATTTGTAGATTTTTCGGAAGGAGGTCAAATTAAGATACCTGAGGATGTTCAACGATGAGATGCGTAAATTCCTTATTGCTGAGGAGAAGAGAGATGGTGGATACCACTTCCTTTTGGTAGTTAGTAGTAGGATCCTGTGGAAGAGGACTATAGGGGGTTAGTTAGTAATAAATGTTAGGAAGTTGTCTGGAGGCTTCGTTGATATATAGGTCTGTTTCCTACACCACAACAGCACCACCTTTCTCCGCTGGTTTGATGACAATATTGTCTCTGCTGCAGAGAGATTGGAGCACCTGAACTCGTCCTAGGGTGAGGACAGACCTGTTTCCTGGGTATGGAAGGGGCCTCAGGAGCTTGATTGATGAATTTGGTTGATGAAATAATCCACTGATGGAAAATGGCTGGAAGGGGGAAGAGGCCGATGGCTTTGTTTGGGATTAATTTTGCCAGTGGCATCGATAACCGGGTTATTGTCAGCTATGAGTGAAGAGGTGCCATCAGAGAACTGTGCCTGAGGTTAATCCTGCGCTAAAAGTGTTTAAGATTCTTTAAAAACTTAAAATAAAAACTCAAAAATGTTTTGGTGTTTTTTTCCATCTGATCTTGAGATTGATTAATTCAGCCCTTAACTGAACTAATAATAGAGCTTGGTTACAGTTTTAAGTTCATGTCTAAAAATACGCAGATTTCAGGGATACAGGGATATAGATTTTAATAGTTGACTGGAAATCTGTAACAATTCAATTCACACGAGAATATTGAAAGGCTTAAAAGACAGCGTTCCAACAAACAACCCAGAGATGACACTTCCAGCCTTTTTTAATAACTGTGATTAAGGTGTTGAGCTGAAACCTGATATCTAAAGTGGCCTCATTCTTTTTGTCACTGGTAAATGCTACGCATTTCCATACTTCTTATTTTAGTCTTTGGCTTGAAGCCGAAGTGGGAGAGAGGCGTGCAGTCGCAGTTTTGCAGTGGAGGCCTCTCTCTCTCGGGGGCGATCTGTGATTTACTGTACATGTGAGAGACTGTCCCTGGACTTTGCTCGGCCCTGCGGGGGAGTCCTGGTTCAGTGTGTCAGAGCTCCGTGAGACCGGGGTGGCAGCGTTCCTTGCAGTGGCTCATTCCCGATCGGATTTTCTTGGGTAACTCCGTGACCCCATTCGGGAGCAGCTGGCCGGCAGTCACCTCGGACGGGAGTGAACATTGATACTTCTTCTGCAATCAAACAAGACACATCAGGCTTTTTATAGCCCTCGGGAGCTCGGAAGGTACAGTGGATGTTGTTTCTTAGCTCTGTGCTCTAGAGCTGTGGCAGGTTTTTTTCTTGGTGTTGTGATGGCAGCAGCCTCCTAGGAACTGGCTGATGTGAGGTGGAAAGACCTCAGTGTGTCGCACGCTGACATGGTGTACCCCAGGCCAGACACACCCCACCGGAGCCGTCTTCTGCATTTCAACCAGGGAACGGCAAAGCTCCCGATGAACAGAGCAGCATGTTCCAATGTTTTCCTTATTCTTTCACAGAGGACTTCCTGGACGTAAAATGAGAATTAAATACACCTCAAATTGAATGGAATTGAATTAACCTTAATTTTCCAAAGAGAATTTGTCTTGCACGTCAACAGCTCATGAACATATAGTATAACATATACCACAGCAATACAACACAAGAACATGATGAATATACCGTAACAAAATATTCAGATGTATTCCTTGTTCTTTTTCAGAGAGCTTTGTGGACATAAAATACAAATTAAATACGGATCAAATTGAATGGAATAGAATTGAATTGACCTTTCATTGCCAAAGAGAACTTGTCCTGCACATCAGCAGCTCATAAACATGTATTGTAACATATACAGCCATAATACAACACAACACAACAACAGTACAACACCATAATACAAAACAACATTCAACAACATCGCTCAATCGGTACTATAACATTAAAAAAAATATGTATACTGTATATTGTGCATGTGAACGCAATAACAGTGGAGCCCAGAAATCACATGTTGGAGCTGTAGTGAAAAAAGTCTGCTCAACTAACTTCCATCAACTAAGGTTATCCAGTTATTAATTTACTTACTGACTGATTCTTTTTTTCCATTTAATCTGGCAGAAATTATTCTAATAAGAGTTTTGGTAGTTAATTAGTAAATCATACAGTAGGTAGTTTTCTTAAACTGTCCTCCCGGGGATGAATACAGTATTGAGAACTGAATTGGATTCTTGTTGATTGTGGGATATGTGCGTGTAAACCCTACTTACTGTATGTCGGTGTTTTCTGGTGTGCTGATTAATACAGGCTGGAATCCAATTGTCCTGGGCAGTTTACTCCCTGAACAACAAAGCCCAGTTCACACTGATATCCCAGTCGTGAGCTGTTTCAGAGACCACTCACAACATCTTCTGAAGAGAAGATTCACTTAGCATGCTCACACTGCCACTCTGCCACTTTATCCCTTTTGCACAGATAGAGCTACTGTCTCTGCAATAGGCTGTAGCTGTCTGTGCCAAAGGGATAAGATGGCATTGCCTCTTCGTACTGTTTACAGCTCCCCTTTGGAAACTGCCTTTTTTATGACAGTTGTTCACCACAGTCACACTGTCTGTGAGAGATCCACCCACAAACTGCAAAAGCATCTAGTGTCGCGCCATTCAAGTATTCCTCTCATTCAGAGCTAGGCAGAGCAAACTCCTACCCATCTGGCTCCTCTGATCTGCTGTCCCATTCAGTCCGGCTCTGTTGTAATTCTCCAATATTGTTGGCAGGTTCAGTTATGGGTCTTCTGTTGCTGTTCGCCCTGCTTGCCTCATGCTCATATGTCCACCCTTTCATAAGTGAAGGTAGGTACAAAATGCCTTTTATTCTGAATTCCAGATTCCATTGCACCTCCACTGCTTGTTCAGTATCATGGTGCTCCTTTGCAAATCACTAGCTGATCCCAACTAAAACTTTTGTGACCAGCTGTTTATTTTCTAAAGTCTGATTTTATAAAAAAAAAATCGACAGTAAATAAAACGAGCATTCCTTCATGTGGTCAGATTCCAAAGACACAAGCATGCTACATCAAAAGTCCAGGTAATATCGCTTTAGTCCGTTAACCATTTGTGGTTATGCTGACAGCACTGTTGTTGTTGTTGTTGTTGTTGTTGTTGTTATTGTGTGTTTTGTCTGAGTAAATGGCATAACGTTATAGCTGGGGCTGCTGCCTGCGGGATCAGTCATCCACTGTCCCCTGAGGACGAGAGTCCTGCAATCTACTGTAAATATTACACTCCCAGCTGTATGCTTGCTGACTCACTCCAACTGTATTTCTCTCTGCACAGAGAACTGCACTGATTATTACGTGGACTTTGAGAGGTACTACAGCTTAAAGGAAGAGCCTGTGATGCTGAAATGTTCCTTACAGCATCTGATCAATGGCCACAACACTACGCATACTATTTCATGGTATAAAAATGAGACCCGGCAGGAGTTCTCTGGGCAGGGGGGCAGAATCCGAGCACAGGGAGTTCGACTCTGGTTTCTGCCTTCTGTTCTGGCAGACACGGGCCACTACGTGTGCATTCTCAGGTGAACTTGTGTTTACAATACCTTCTATATGTGAATACAGAGCAGTGCTATATACATGCATCATTTAATAATAATAATAATAAAGCATATATTGTACACTTAGGGCTGGAGGTGAGGGGGTTGTAATGCTTGAGATTCAACATTACAGTTAACGGGGATTTGCAAACTGGCAAGACTTTTCCTGTTCAAAGCCACTCATTGTGCTAGATGTCTTTCTAGTGCTGCCTCGTCTTGCCCTCTTGTGGTATAGAAATGATGTGCAAAAAGGCAACGGCTCTGGGTCTTGCCTGGCTGGACATTACCTGTACAGTTAGTGTGTATCTGTCCTAATCAATAACGTATCTGTTTGTTTTCTCAGAACCCCTGAATGGTGCAAAAAACAAGCTACATTTCTGATAGTAAATGAAACAAAGAAAGGTGACTGCAATAATATCGCCAAGTCTGGGCAGAAGCTCTCTGCATTAGCAAACGGGGTTCTTAGCTGTCCTGAAACAAATATCTTTATGAACGAAGAGACAGATTATGAGTTTTTGTGGTATAAGGTAAGTGCTGTGCTTAATCTTGCTTTACAGGTTCGTAATGAATGAGAAAGTCAAAGAAACACCCATTAAAGGGAAATCCTGAAATTACACAAGTCCACAATTTTACATCACTTTTGGAATATAGAGAAATTGAGTGGTGCTTGCAGGTTACAACACACCTTGATAAACTGTTGAACAGCTTAAAGGCTACATTGCATTAAATGTAATATATTTTCATTAGCATTTATAATCCAGAATGAAAGCGCAAGAGTGTATTCAAGTATATTAATAATAATTCCTTTCACTTATATAGCGCTTTTCTGGACACTCCACTCAAAGCGCTTTACAGGTAATGGGGGTCCCCTCCACCACCACCCATCACACAGTGTGTAGCCCAGAGTGTGCCAGTATACTCCCCACACACCAGCTCTCAGTGGGGAGGAGAGCAGAGTGATGAAGCCAGATCAGAGATAGATGTGATTGGTAAAGGCCAATGGGAAATTTTGGCAAGGATGCCGAACAGTAACACCCCTACTCTTTTCGAGAAACGCCCTGGTATTCTTAATGACCACACAGAGTCAGGATCTCAGTTTTACATTTCATCCGAAGGATGGTGTCTTTTTACAGTACAGTGCCCCCGTCACTATACTGGGGCATTAGGACCCACACAGACTGCAGGGTGAGTGCCCCCTTCTGGTCCCTTTAAAACCTCTTCCAGCAGCAGCCTTAGCTTTCCTAGGAGTCTCTTATCCAGGTGCTGACCAGGCTCACACTGCTGAGCTCCAGTGGGCTGCCAGCGGGGAGCTGGGAGCTGCAGGGTGATGGAGCTGCTGGCTATATTGTGCTTGTGTCCAGGACTGCCAACTCTTATCCTTCACATTCTTTCATGTTCATGCTGTGATGCCTGGGTGGGATCCTGCGGCAGATGTATTGTCGACCCTATCTAGGCACAGCTCAGAGTCTGGGAAACACCAACACAGACACCGGGGGAGAGTCCAACCAGGAGAAAAACATGACAGCCAAACTCTGGAGCAAGCAAGGCTCAGGACCAAACAGGGTGGGAGCAGGGACTGAGGGGAGAAGCTGGTTTAAATGGCAGTCTTGAGGAATAACGGGATGATGACCACAGTAGCGGTGCGGTACCGAGAGTCACAGGAAACTGCTGCTGCAAGAGAGATCGCAGCTCAGACAGCCGTTTGCTGGTGCCAGGAAATCAGCCAGCAGAGATACTTGCCCAGCGAAGCAACTGGCCGAGCTCTCTAGACGTCCTATCACGGGCTCAAGCCTGAGTGATGCCACTATCTGACTGGGACCAGGAAACCTTGCAGGGAAAGGAGAAAAAAAAAAGAGAATCAGACAAAAGTTGATAAGATCACAGATCCTAGCAATGAAATACCGTATAATGCCATTCTTACGGGCAGACAACACTCATGCTTTCAAAAACCGATTCATCGAGAAGACAGTCCTCTTAAAAACTAAAGAGAAAAGGAGGAGGAGAGTTTCTTTGGGTTTACTCCACCTGAGATGGTGAGAATGGCTTTAAGATGCAGACATCTCCCCTGCTATGTTTTGTCAAAGTACTCTGGCACAAGAGAATGCTCCCAGATTCTTATCGGAAGGATCCCAGAACACAAATATAACCTTTGTAGCTGTAACCAGAATAACATTTGTTCAACACGGGTCTTCATTTCATTCTGTTGTCTGCTGTGAAGGAATCGTATGCAAGTTTGACACATTCTGAAAGTCTTGTGAAAGTGTTAACTTTTTGGGTTTATTTCCTGTGCCTGTCTGTTTTGAAGAGAGAGAGAGAGAGTCTTTATTATCCCCAAGGGGGCAATTAATTCATATCTTCATCCTTTAATGTTGCGCTGGGGAGTAGTTTAGGTTCTTAACATTTTATTTTTACGAAACACACAGCATTATGAAGAGTGCTACTGAGGTTTCTTAAGTTATACATTTTAAGACAAAAACATGCTCATACGTGTTAAGATGCTGATGTTATTTTGTAACAGTGTGGGGCTTCGGACTGCCTTGTCACAGGCTAGAGGATCGATATATAGAGAGGAGGTAGAGGTGTGTAGTCGCTCAAAACTTATGGTTCTTTACTGAGGTGAGCTAGCGCGAGCAATAAGGCTCGAGAGAAAAATTAAGAAAAAAATATTTGTTTTAGAGATGAAAGTGCACCACAGGCGTGCAGTCAATGGCGGGGGTCTAGGACAAACGGAGGTGAGTGGCGTGAGAGTGCAGTAGAGGGGCTCTTGATTAGAAACTCAGGTGGTGCTGATGAGAGACATCCTCACGCGACAGTCAGGGAGCGAGAAACAATTTAGAGGGTCTTGGGGGTGTTAGGCGCCCCCTAGTGGTGAACGGGGGAGGATTCCTTCCACTGTCAGGTGGAACGGGCAGTGTGTACACCTCTCTGGCTGTGATTCCCCCCACTGTAGAAACTCTACAGAACATTGTAGACTATAGAAACCCTACACAAAAAAAGCGTCGACTTAAGAAACTGCAGAAAAAAAGTAGACTATAGAAACGCTACATACTGTAAAAGTGCTGTCAAAACCCTACAGGGAAGTGTACAGACTGTAGGAACATTGTAGACAAACAGCCCTTAGTGGCCTGGTACCAATCTCAAACAGGTCACTGAGACAGCATAACCTTTCTTTCCCTTGCAGGATTGTGTACACCTCGTGGAAGGAGACAAATACACGTACGACAGCAATAAGCTTTTCATACAAAACGTCTCTTTAGCAGACAAAGGCAACTACACCTGCCGAATAACATTTAGCTTGAATGGGACGACATACACAGCATCAAGAACTATAGACCCCGATATCATCGGTAAGCATGCTGGTGTTTAACACATTTTAAAACATACCGTAGATCATATCTCCTTTCTCTGAGGCCTCTAGATCTGCCATTTAATCTTTGCCTTATTTATTTACAGAGGAGTGGCATTTGCGACCGAAAGTGACTTATCCTATAAATAATACGGTTGGAGTTGCTGTGGGTAAGTATTGTGTACTATTGTGTAAGCCTGAACTCCTGTCCACCATCGCAGACAGTTCTTACTGTGCATTGTTAACCAACAGGATAGATATACAGTGACAATGAAGGTGCTGGCTGAAGCAGTGGAGCAGACTGGCAGGTCATCACCGCCGCGTAGCACCCGGTGCTGCCGTAATGAAACGGCGCATATGACATTGCTCAGACGTCTGAAGAAAGGCCAGATCTTACAAAAAAAACCCTTAAATAAAACGTTATAACTGTTACAAGTCATACAATGGGGCTCTCCCCACATCATTTTGAAATTAGGGCACTTTTCTGATCCATGATAACGTCAGACGCAAGTGTGACTTGGTTCTGTATGGGACTACTCAAGTGATATTTAAAACCGAAAAGAGATTAAACCTGCTGACAAATACGGGGAACCTAATTGCACAAGAGCTGATACAAAAAAAAAGGTGTTATTGGGGAAAAAAAAGTACAATGTGATCACTTTGGTGTGTTATCTTCTTTTATCACTGCATGTGCAAGGCGGGTAAAAACGCGTTCGCCGCGGTCTTGCAGGGTCGACCTTCACCACGAACTGCACGGTGTTCCTGGGAGGAAAGGGGAAGCACACCGCCGACGTGCTGTGGATAGACGACCAAAGTCTGATTCCCGACGACAGCTCGGCTCGCGTCTTTCAAGGACGGCAGAAGTGTGTACCGTCTGTTTCTGAAAAGATCTGACGAGAGTTGAGTGGCGGTTTTTCATTCAGTGTTCCCGCGGACCGGTAGAAGAGGCATGGCACTTGATTCATACACGTTGTGCCTCTTTCAAATACACCTTTTAAAGCCCGCACTATTCGAGCGCTTCAGAGCTGAACTCTGTAATTTTCTGCTACCTGGTGCTGAAATTAGATCGATCTTGTTTCAGCGCCGCAGGAGCGACTGAGGTGGCCCGTTTGAGGATGCCACCGCAAGTCTAAAAGTAGTAAAAACAAAAGGTCACGAACTGTGTCAGACAACACATGCCTTAAAACGGCACCCTCCCTGTTCTTTAAACGCATAGTTGACTCGCGAGTACGCGCTAACATGAGCGATACAAACCATATACACTACGGCTCGTCCCTATTTTGTGTTAGACGCTAATACGAGCTGAAACCAAGCGTGTAGTGTGTTCTTCCGTTTTTATTTTCGCTTCTGTTGTCTGAGCTGTCTTTACAGGAACTGAAGGGGTATTATACTAGTCATGGAGCAGAAATATAATATATTATATATATTGCATGCATAATTTGTCCAAAATAATGTTGTTTCACAATTATGTACTTAATACAGTGGGATGGTTTGTTGAGATTGCTACGAATGCACACTGTGTCCACCAGACAACTACAGTAGGCGGTCTATTTACGGTTTGGGGGGGGTTTATTCTGATTTTGAGTGCACAGTACTTTTAAGTGACATAATAATCGTATAGTTGAGAATTTCAATTGGCTCGTGTCGTATGTTAGGTTTTTATGTACTAAGGAGATCGTGGAGACCTTAATTCTCCAGTTGATGCTTCATAATACATTTAAACACAACAGCATGCATAAAAAAACCCAAGTATTGGTCAATTCGACCTGTTGAAAACATATATACTTTGCCATTATGGATGGCAAACCATTGAAAAACATCAGAAAAGTACCGAAACCCAACTTGTCTGCTTCCAGTTAGGAACGCTTGAGATTAATCTGAGACTTTGATGTTTCGGTGGTAGTTTGGTGTCGCTTTTACACTAAATAATCCTGCGAAGCGGAAATTTTGGAACCAGCTGCGTTCGTACGGAGAGGGACGAGTGCATTCAAGCTTCACTACGAACTATTTTTTTTGTTGTTGTTGTTGTTGTTCTTCGAACCGGAGAGGCGACCTGACTTCCCTCTCTGCGGTTTTTGCAGTGAAACGCAGGTGAAGGGCGGCGCCCTCATCCAGACCCCCCTGACGTTCTCCGAGGTGAAAGAAGAGGATCTGAACAGAAACTTCACCTGTTACGTCGTGAGCGCGAAAGGATCTGCGGCGGCTTCCTTCGTTTTACATTCTCATGGTAAAGACCGGGTTTCGAGATGCTGCTCCCGAATCCAGAATAAAGAATGGACCCTTTCCCTTCTGGGAAGGGAAAAAGGTTTTCCTCCTGCGAAAGCCGACAAGACGTGTTCACCTTTTTTGTTTTTTGGTAAACGTAATCAAAAAGATTTCCTTTTCCTCATAATTGCGTAATAATTGCCACTGTCTGTAAATAGGTGCCGTAATACTGTACGCTTTTTTCGAATTGAAATACTATTGAACATTGCAAAAGCTACACGCAGAAGTCTCCTTCCACACTCTCAAAAACAAGTCCCCAAAACCATAGAAGTAGCAATGATAACAGGATATTGAATTTTGTAAGAAAGGCATACAACAGAATGTCAGTTTGCTTATAAAAATAAATGGTGTACAGTGCTTCACATAACATTAGGACTTTCCAGGCTGGAAAGAGAAGAAAAGAAGCACAACGTTTCGGCTGTGGAGCCTTCTTCGGGTGTGACACGAAGAAGACGGACCTGTACAAGGCTCCACAGCCGAAACGTTGTGTCTCTTTTCTTCTCTTTCCAGCAATGAATAAACCTTTACTTGTTCCTTTGCAGCCTACGCATGCTGACGCAGCTCCCTGCTTGAACTACATCAGGACTTTATCTCCCAATGTCCAGAAAAAACAACGCATATAACTGGAGAGAGCTTCTTCACCACACTCATTTAACCTTGCATTTTATTTAATTAAATTCACTTTATTATTAGTTCGGTTTAATAATACCCTTCAGTATATAATTACTAAATTATCTGATAGGTTAATATAATTTTTCTAGAACAAGATTAAGTTAATTTGAGAAAACCGTATTCTGATTTTTGGGCAAGGAAGCCAGGATAGACTGAAGTCTCCGCTAATTTAATAATCTTTCCTGAACAGTAGGTGGCGCGCTTGCATCGCTTTTTCGGATTTATAATGTTTTAGTTAAGGGGATTTACACAGTAAAAGGAAGAAGGAATGTTACTTGATTAAAAGTAGACCTGTGTTTTTTTAGTATTTGTTTAGTATTTAGTATTGTAGTATTTAAAGGTATGGTCAATCTTACATGACCTACAGTATGTCTTGTAAACATCAATGTAAAATGTCTGCTTCCTAATGAAAGACATATTTATGTTTAGGGGAATCTCGTTATTTATAACTCTCTGCTAAATGAAAACTTTCTGAACATCTGAACATCACCTTCCTGACAAAAAAAATATTAACTGGACCCTTGAGAACGACTTTTTAAGAAGCGCAGACCTTTAACTGATGGTCAAACTGAACACAATTTTTTGTCTTTTTTGCTTTGTAGATCTCAGCTTAATCGTGCGCATTGGATGTACACTCACCGCGCTTACTTTTGTCCTTGTCATTATTGTCGTTACCTACAAGATCTTCAAGGTGGACATCGTTCTCTGGTTTAGAGGATCTTTTCATCATCTTTACAAACAAACAGGTACAGGCACGTCTTACCTTATTGGTGCCCAACAGGGCGAGTGGCGGAAAGGTGTCTCCTGAGTGATTCAGACTGCGAAGACGCGTGTGTGTGCAGCCTGGTCATGTCTTTGCTGTGCAGTGACCAGGATTCACACGGTGGCAGAGCTCAACGGACTGACTGACCGTGCAGGAGCAGTAGATTCTTGGTTTGCTCGGACCCCTTCCGACTCGCAGCGTCGTATGCGAGAGCCACCTCAATCTCTGAATTGGCGTGAATGTATCGGGGCTGGTAGTTAATATGGGAGCGTTCAGGTGAAGTGACCCACTGGGATTCCCAGCGCTGAACCCCCCCGGGGCCAGTCTGCGAATATGCGCTGCCGAGACGCTCCCGCCTCACGCCACACTGCGGGGCAGCTCTTCTGCAAGACACAGTGGAGCCCACACACGGGCCTTGAGGTTGTTCTCCATTTCTCGTGTGGTTCACAAGCGGCGCCGACCAAGGCGTGCGCGGTGCTCGTTTCCCCCAGTCGTGTAGCTGACGGGCTTTTACCGGTGCGCTGAGCCGAAAGTGAACAGTTTCCGAAATTGCCTTGGCGGATTCCTCCAGTCGCAGGGTGAAATGAATGACTGACATCAAGGCCTGAGGGTAACAAATTAAAGCCAGAAAAAGCCCTGTACATAGTCATGCATTTGGCATGCATCTTGATTAACCAAGACCTCAAAATATATTTAGCATGTGTTAAATCCACATATTTTATATCTGTGTTGTTGGAACAGAAAACTTATCATTTATAGCTCATGAAAAGCAGGCTCATCCGCAGTCTTCCTGCTGCTGCTTTTTAAATTTTAACATACCGCTGGAAAAGACAACGTGGTGTTATAACTGTGGAGAAAGATTAAACACACCCACCCCCCCCCACCCCCATCGCACCTGTTACTCCACACACCTGGACAGCAGACAGAGAGGCAGAGACCAGCTGGGTACGCCAGCTGGGCCCGACCTTCACTTCGACACAATTGCACTGCAGGCAGAGGGCAAGGCTGAATGAGCCCCCACCCTTCCTGCCTGCAGAAGAGACGGCAGCCTCTGGCAGTAACCACAGCTGCCTGGAGGGGAAAGTGCTTTTCTCACCACATGAGGAACAGATAACTGGCCCAGCCTTCACAGAGGTGAAAGACATCACCCAGAGAAGGTGTGATCACTTTTAGAAGCGAGAAAAGTATTATCAGAACTGTCGCTCTATATTTACATCATTTTCCATCTTACACCTCCTCTTTGATGTGGTTTACAATTGGCTGTTTATGTTAAACTGTGACTTTCTTTCGCTGTTAGATACGGAGAGATATAGAGCAGAATTCCTAAAACTACTACTGTACTTAATTCCGAATGTATTTATCGGGTTTTAACATTCAATTTTGAGTAGACTTGTAGTTGATTGTCTTGTTTTACAGATACATGCAATTATCTTTTATGCTATATGAATTTATGACAATTAACAATTTAGGTTATCAAATATACATCAGAAGAATCTCTTTTGTACATTATTAATAATGGTATGGAGCGTATGGGTGCTTCTGAAGAAAGTGTGTAACCCCTTTCTGGTAGCTGAGTCTAGGTGTTTCCTTAACATGTGGGCAAAGGATAGCAGTTCTGAGTCTGTCAGAGTCTTGATTTGCACATTTGTAAATATACTTATAGAGAAATGGCCCAGTGGTTGGTTATATCACGATTCTGTAATTAAATCAGATCTAATGACAGTTGTTGTATAGCCGGTGTACTGCTCGATTAGGATACACTTCATACCTGCGATCAAAGCTGATGCCTGAAATCTGATGCTCTTTGTTTTTTCTAGACTCTGATGGAAAGGTTTATGATGCTTACATCATCTACCCAAAACTATACAACTCGACTACCTCCACCAGTGCAGAAACATTTACTCTGCAAGCTCTGCCCCATGTTCTGGAGAGGCAATGTGGATATAAACTCTTCATATTTGGAAGGGATGGTTTGCCTGGTGAAGGTAGGCTTTTTTGTTGCTTTTTCTAAAAAGAGTTATCTGATTCTGCAAAGTCCTTTTGCTTCTGATCTTGCTGAAGTGTTTCTCCCTGCTTTGAGCTGCTGTTGCCGTTGAAAGCTGAAATGAAAGTTTCCCATTGTGCTGGTACCCAGTCTAGCACATGGAAAGAACCGAGTGTTATGGCAGAAAAGTTTCAAAGGTAAAATGAAATGAGGCTGCGGTTCCTTCTTGAATTGTGAAGAATGATAACGTGCGTGAGAGGGAGGGAGTGTGGGGAGTTTACCACTATAGTGCTAAAATCATCAGAAAATAACATTAAAAAACAGGCATGGCTCCAGCTACAGCAGGCAAAGGCTCTTATCCTAGAGTGAGATAAAAAAGGTGGATGTGTTGGACAAGACACATACTATACACATACACTTCCACATTTTCCCCGTGTGTGGCTGCAGGGTTCGTAGCTCTAAGTAGTGATGTCAAAAACATTTGGGCAGATTTCTACAAAAAGATAATCAGTGATGCTAAACCAATTAAAAAAAAACCTTTATGTGAAATATCAAAACAAATTTTCCGATCTAATCTATGTACGTGCCTTTGTTTTTATTTTTTAACAGCTGTGGTAGATGTTACCGAGAACATAAAGAAGAGCAGAAGACTCATTATCGTTTACACATCCACCACCTTTGGGGACACAGACAGCAACGTGTACTTCGAGCAGCAATCTGGCATGCACAGTGCCCTGATCGAGGGGACTGTGCAGGCCATTCTGATCGAGTTAGAGGACGTCAAGAATTATTCAGACTTTCCTGAATCTATTAGGTATTTAAAGCAGAAACAGGGGGCCATAAGATGGAAAGGTGGTAGCTCCAACATATCATTTTCCCCATTTGCAAGATTTTGGAAGCAGGTACGGTACCACATGCCAGTGAAGCACAGCCCATCCTGTACAGAGAAGAACATACTGTTAAACCTTTAGGATCACAGGCTTGTTTTGGAAGTGACCATGTTACATCAAACAGGCTGCTGCACAACCTGTACTTATGCGCTCGTACTGTACATCACATTACATTATGCTGGCACACTACACAACTTTTCCTAGGATTGTCAGTCGTAGCCTTCATTTACATCATCGCAAGAAAATCACAGCGAGTTGCAGAGAGTCGCAGCTCGCGGCCGTAACCGTCAGCTGTGTAGCGTGACGCCCCCCAGCGACTCAGTCATAGCTCTCTTAACAGCCCCTATGACTCTCCACAACCTGCTACGATAATATCAAACTGGTTTGACTTTCTCATAGCGACTCACAAGTCGTAGGAGTGGGCTCTTGTGTCTGTGACAGTCAACAGCCAGTGAGCGCTCAGCCGGAAGTACAGTGCGGCTGCAAGGAAAGAAGGAAAGCGAGTGTTTTGGACTGTGCAGATGGAGGAGAGGCTGGTCGAACTCTGGAGCCTGCACAGATGTCGGTTCGATATTTCGTGTTTGTCGTGTGTTGACTTGCGTGCGGCGCTCCTCCTCTTATTGCTCCAAGTCAGTCGGCTGCCAAAATGAGGCGACCTCGCGGTTCTTTCGCGGCGCAATACGAGATTTGGAACCGTGATGAAAAGTCGTGAGGGAGTCATGTAATGAGTCACCCTCTGCGATTCCTAGTCGTATGGTTTGACACCCTCTAGGACAGCAAAGGCAGCAAGATTCAGCAACTGCGGTCGTTAAATTTGACACGCTCTCCGACCAGAAGTCGTGTCGTGTCCTGTAGTGTGACATCGGCTTTAGTCATTACAGTGGTTAGTGAGCAGGAAGGGCTGCATCACTTCGCAATTCATGGGAACTCGAATGCAAGTTTGAGTCAACTTATAGTTCTTTCACAAAGTTCACAATTGTGTGCCTAATTCGAAATTTTATACTGTCAATGAATTTATATAGTTTCCAAAATTGAATAACTAGTCTGAGAAATTGTTACTGCCGTTCCCCTTTTAATTGAAGTTGGACTTTTACAGGGAAATCCTTGAAGGTCCTTATAATGCATGTTTTTTGCCCTTTTGAAAAAGGATAGGAAATCAGTAATTAAAATAAAGACATGTGCCAAAAATCCCCAAGACGAGAACCACACAGAACACCATAATAAGACAAAACCAGTGAGAAACCGAAAAGGGGAAATTCAGCTAATGGAAACTATTCCTTTAAGGGTATTATGGGAGAAAATGCGAGTTTGCTAGTGTAACAACTAAAGTGTGGACGTGGATGCATTTAGCTGATTTCAACAATGTAGAGTATACCATCAGTATTTTGCAAGGTGATGTAAATGATCTTTAAAATCATGCTTCTTAGTCTTGAAAATAGGTCACTCAGGGTATAGAGTGTGGTTTCTTAATGCTGGTTCAGTTGAGAAACCCCAAACATATTGTGCAAGTTTCTGTGTGGGAAGACGTTTTATAAATTAACTCAGAGAAACCAGAGTTTCAGATGATTTCCATTGTGTTTTACTGTAATATGTACAAAAACACAAAAACATGTCTTCACCTTTGCTCATTCAAGTGTTTGAGGCTCTAGGTCTCACTATTCAAATAATCTTCAGAAATTTCAGTAGTAAAGAGAGAAAGACAAAAAATCTAGAAGACACCACAATGAGAAACAGGGCAATAACAGATTGATGTAATTAATAACAGAGTTGCACTTAAGTTGATCAGAAAAGAACGCTTACACTGTAAATAATCTGAGCACTGAAAAGACCAGCTGTACTGTAGGTTTTAGGTAAGGGACTGTATTCTTATGGTATTGATTATACCACTGATATTAATACTGATTTCCTATTTATGATCTTCCCCCTGTTAAAGAAAATCTTCCACATGTTTAGTAATACATTGTTTAGAAGGTTCCAGTTTGCTTAATATCCCTTTTTTAAGGAGTAATGAACTCATTAGTAACTCCTTCCTGAGTTGAATCTTTTGTTTTATAAGAAACAGGTGCCCTCTCTTCGCTCCGTTGCAGTTAATTCTGTTTCCCGATTCTGCCGACGCCGGGGCCCTCCAAACTAGAAATTCTTGTAAATACCCTGTACAGAGTCACAGTGAACATGTCTGCGTTTCTCTGTAAAGTGCTGTAAATAAATAAATATCTTCTGTCTTCTTTAATGTGTCCCCCCTTCTCCGTTGGCTTTATTATTTCGCTTTACCAGAAAGCGAAGAAAGATCTGTGTTTAAGTGTTCGGCTCGTTATTCCCTGACAATAGGGGTGGGCTGTTGACTTGGAAGGGAAGCAGCTGTCAGGTCCCAATTTTCCTGTTGGAATTCCAGCCTCCTTCATTCACACCTCTTGGCCTGTTAAACAGTATTGGATCAGAGAGGTAATAGTGCCCGTCTGGCTTTGTGTCTCGTTCTTCAAGGCACACCTCCCTGAAAGCAGCCCATCAAAACTCAGGCATTGCCTGCTAGTGAGAGGCTCTTGACTGGGGGTGTGTAGGATCTGCCACTTCCCCTGTCAAACACCCCTGGCAGGACTGGAGGCCAGAGGAGCCCAGACTCTCGGCAAGAGTGATCAGCTCCAGGTAGCCTTCAAAATCCCCTGCCTGTCGGAAGGAGCTGTTTGTCATTGAGAGAACAAGCAATGGATATGCTGCTCCATTGAGATTATGCACGGAGTAAGTAGACCTTAACGTTTGTGTTGAGTGTGTTGAGAATGTGATATTGAATGGATTTAGTATATTATTCATTTAGCGTCTTTATTTCTCTGTATTTATGCAAAACATCTTTCTGTGCAATTGGTGGCCTTAATATTAATTAGGGCCACCTAAATATTATGTTTTAAGTATTATTACAGTATAAATATAAATGATTTACAGTAAATGGGTTTCCAGTCTGAACCATCACTTTGCTTCAAGGTCTACTTTTTATTTTTTTCCCCTTATTTATAGCTTACTGTACAATCGGTTCCCTTATAAATATTAGGTTTTAAATATCATTACAGTATTAATATAAAGCATAATAGGATTTAAATGGGTTTCCAGTCTGAACCATCACTTCTTACTTTTTTTCTTCTTAATCAGTAAATATAAGTTAGTGAAGCTACTGTAGGGGTTTTTGCATGTCCTAGTTTTAGTAACCACTATTTTAAAGCTAGGAAAGTGATATTGCAAAGTGTTTTGTGAATAGTGTGTCACTTAATTACAGATTTGAAGCCATGACCTATAAAATAAATCAGGTCACATCTTGACCTAAATTGCTGCAACAACTCCTCTTTAGAACTCTTTCATCTTTCAGAACACAAGTGTGTGTGATTCTGATATTTCTTTAATTAGAAATGGGAACCAAACACATTTTCATCATTCTGGAGCCTGATTTGCTTTAATGAGGGGGCTTGAAGAGAAAGGTTTGGGTCTAATCGGTGAATTTTGTGATTAAAACAATGTTAATACCAGTACATTTCAAAGGAAATGGCTCGATGTTTTGACAAGGCGTAAACAAATCAATGAGTGTTTTCTACCTGAAATCTCAAATGAAGGCTCCTAGATGATCTAATTTCATGTTTTAAGATGCCAAAGGAGGATTCAAACCTAGTCACTACTTCAAGATCAGGACTAATCTCATGTAACTTCCCCTTACTCTAAGCTTGTGAGAGAAATAAGCAAATAACACAATAGCAAATTCAATGAAGACAGTAATAAATTAGTTTACTTGACATTTTGCTATCGATCAACTTTTGCTCCATAGGAAATCATGAAAATCCCCATCTGCTATGGGTTGTAATAGCTTCAGGAAAAAAATAATGTTAATTCATTTCATTTTGCTCGACATATTCTTGTAGGGAATTTCCAAATTACTGGCACTAAGGTGAAAGTGAAAATCTTAATGCATTCACTTATTTTAGAATGTGGCAGAGCTTGATCAGAATGGCTTTGTATCCTTTGCAAGTCAGTACTTGTGTGAAGGACGTCTCCTGCCTGCCTTTGAAAATCCCCATTCTGATATCGTATGGCGTGTCTACATAATGAAGACACACCATATGATATCAGGTGGAGCGGTGGCACTGTGGCTCAGGCTCTGCGCCTGTGGCTGGAAGGTTGCTGGTTTGTATCCCACGGCCGGCAGAGGAATCCTACTCCGTTGGGCCCCCAAGCAAGGCCCTTAACCCCAGTTGCTCCAGGGGTGCCGTATAAATGGCTGACCCTGTGCTCTGACCCCCAGCTTCTCTCCCTGTCTGTGTGTCTCATGGAGAGCAAGCTGGGGTCTGTGAAAAGACACATTCCTAATACATGAAATTGTATAGGGCTAATAAAGTGAAGAACTATGCAATTCATCTCTGGATACTACCAACATCAGCTTAAAACTCCTTCTCTGTATATTGTGTTTTATCTTGTGTATTTTTATTTATTAATTGTTGTCATTCTGTAAAACGCTTTGAGAAGCCGACTTTAAAGACGCTATATAAAATAAAGTTTTATTATTATTATTATTATTATTATTATTATTATTATAAACCCATGAAACCGCCGCGCATTTCCTTCATTTCCAAGTCATTTGATTTCTTTTTAAGAATCATGCCTTGAAACTAAATGGTTATTATTCCACTCGTTTCATTTATTTTTCTGCAGAAGTAACCATGTCTTGTGTTAAAATAATGTAACAAAGCAACCTGCATCGTACAGTTTGTCTTGGTGGTCATGTAGCTGGTGACCATGATACTGTATCAGTGTCTTCGTATGTTACAGTATATCCATTCCATTCCATCCGTAATCCGAAACCTGTTTCTTCCTGGTAAAGGCAGACTTGAGCCTATCATGGAAATACAGGGTGAAAGCAGAATTTCGGACATAGCAGTCAAAACTGTCCATCACAGGTTGGATACACACACATTGGAGAAATTAGAGATGCCGATTGATCTAATCGGCATGTCTTTAGTAAGTGGGAGGAGATTGGTACACCCAGCAAAAATCAAGACACACACAGGGAAAACATGCAAATTTCACGTCAAGCACCCTAATCTGGAATCAAACCCAATATCCAAAACCTGTCAGGTGACAGTAACGGTGCCGGCACCCATTCTAACACTGCAGATATCTTAATAACAATCAAAGCTTCGTTTCAGAATTCAATTAACCCAATCTGTGCTTTCATCAAGAAGATTACCGTCGTTCCTCGTTTTTAACCTGTTATCATGAGCGCTGCTGGGACTGCTTCTGTGTTTGGTGCTAAATTTTGGTCTGAACAGTGGAAAAATTCTGGAATACGTTACCAAGTATTTTCATAATGTAGGCACACCTTGAAGTGACATTTACACGCGATTTCTGTTTCCACGTACAAATTGTATGCGCGTTTCGGATCCATCGGCGACAGCACGCCGTGCAGTCCGGGGTTGCAGTATAATCAGAAACCTTAAGCGCCCCTTTCTACAGGTGCCAAACATTTTCTTGGTTGGAAAAGCAGTAAATACCGGTGTGGAATAATTATTTATCACAATCATTTATATTTATTATCATTTTACATACATTTTAATAGTAGATGAGGCAATTCATACCGTATTTAAACGTATTTAAACGTAGGAGAAAGTTAAACCAAAATCCTAAATCCCCCCTTTTTTATTTTCGTTGCTTTTCCCGTTTGTCCTGTACATTTTGCAATCTAAGTTTTAACGATGCGGGTCAGTGTCCTGTACCTACAGTACAGTACACTGAAAGACTTCCGCCTTTTCAGTTCTTGTAACATCTGAGAACCTTCTTTCTGGAAAGAAAGGAGATGCATTTCCTTAAAGCTCATTCGAGGAGAAACCTGCTCTTGTTTACCGCGACGCTTCGAAAGAGCTTTTTCTTTATTGATCGCCAAATACGAAATGTAGCCTGCATTTTATGTTAAATGTATGTTTTTTTTTATGTTTTGAACTATGAAATTCAAAACTAAAGGTAAACAACCGCCAACACCTTCATGAATAACTTCAGGGCATTACGATGTTTACAAGCGTTTCTGAACACCGTAAGCAGATGCGGTAAGTCAATTTATCTTTGAGACAGAAAACCGAACTTTGAATATAAGAGATCTCTTTGTGAGAAATGTTGAAGGATTTCTTGTCAGCATGTCCACCTTTAACATTTGTCCGTGCTTTACCACTCATTCCTATACTACGAGATAACGTACCTCAAACTAGAAAACGCACCACAATCGGGATTTTCTTCTCGTTTTGTTAAAATTGTCCTTATACAAAATACTAATATTCATTATTGTTTAAAATATGTTACTATATGTCCCTGTGCCTTTGAAACTTTGTATCTAAAACCCTCTGTTTACAGTATGTAAAAGTTACTTTAGCAGTAGTCTTTACCAGTTATCAGAATATCTCAGCTCATTACAATCCGTGAAAGTATTGCAAGGACAGAATAAGTACTGTATATATTATTACACATAATTATATTTAATTGCATGTGTAATATTTTCAGTCTTATAATCTGAGCAGCAGCATGCTACCTATTAGCTTGAACATGTTTTCTATTAGAATGATATCCACATTAATCACTTTTACCTACATTTGGGCAGCAATCTAAATTCTTGCTTAAATGCGCTGTTTATGCTTTGAAATAGATGTTTTATGTAAATGTACTTCATTTCTGAGTTATTTCTGGGGACTGGTACAGAGCAACCATACACAGACACAACATGTACAGTATGCATACAGATGTGGATTTATTCATGCATATGTATTCTATAGGCATGAAACCTGCAGAGCACACACAGGCATCAAGATTTACATTAGGGGGAGTGGAGATAAAAAGATTAGCTGTCAAATGGTGAACTATTGTATGAGAAAAGAGCAGAATTCCAGTTTTGTCTTTTGCTTCTGTTTTGCGAAGGAGATCACATTGATGTTGCCATTTTCAAAAGGTGGATCTCCATGTACCTGATAGGATGCTGTGGATCACTCTTCACCTTGGATTAAATTATAGGCTCAGCCCATGACCAGGAATGACAGGCAGGGGTGGGCCAGCTCAATAGTTTGCACTCCAGCATTTGTTGAACTGTTGAGCTGTTGAGTAAGCATCTTTCACATCCACTATAAAAAAGGAACTTATTCTGTAAAGCTGTAAAGGCAGAAATGTACATTTTCAGAAAGGAGTATGTCTATTTCACATGGTACATAACAGTTTAAAAAAAATAAAACGCCATGTCCGGAGCACGTTGTGAAGTGTTCACAAATATTTCAATTCAAATGCTTTTGCTCATTCCTCTTCCTTGACTGCAGAGAATGACCAGGAGGTTTCTCGTCATTGTCTTCATCTGGCTCTTCTCGACGTCCTGCGTCAACAGCGAAGGTAAGATAAAGTTCGGTGCTGGTAGTTACAAAATGTCACGTTTACAGTACATATTCTACATAGTCTACATATGGCCAGCAGCCATATCACTCTGCAGCTCCCAGCTGGCAGCCCACTGGAGCTCAGCAGGTGTGAGCCATCTTCCCTGCAGATGGAAGAGGTGTTAGTGGGGCCAGCAGGGTTTGCTCACCCTGCGGTCCATGTGGGTCCTAATGCCCCAGCATAGTGACTGGGACACTGTACTGTAAACAGGCGCCGTCGTTCGGATGAGACGTAAAACCGAGGTCCTGACTCTCTGTGGTCATTAAAAATCCCAGGGCGTTTCTCGTAAAGAGTTGGGGTGTAACCCCGGTGTCCTGGCCAAATTTCCCATCGGCCTCCAAATAATCCCTATTATTTAACTATAATCTCTGAACTGGCTTCATTACTCTGCTCTCCTCCCCACTGAGAGCTGGTGTGTGGGGGAGCGGACTGGCGCATCATCCAGGGGCTACACACTGGTGGTGGTGGAGGGGATCCCCATTACCTGTAAAGCGCTTTGAGAGGAGTGTCCAGAAAAGCACTATATAAGTGTGAGCAATTATTATTATTATTATTATTATTATTATTATTATTATTACATATGGATAATGGATATTGAACAACAGGCAATCAGAATAAATCATGCATTTAAATAAATTTCAGTTCCGATATAGTGTTGCTCCTTTTTCAGGACTGCAGAGAATCTTCTTCTTCTTCGACTCCCCCTTTGCTTCGTCTTGGCAGCACAGAGTAAACCACTTTTGTAAGCATTAGCACCACCTGATAAATCAGAGGAAACACCGCGGGCTGCTTGGCTGGTCTTGTGGTTGAGAAGTCACACATGGGGGACATAAAAACGGAAATCTAGCTGTAAAAAAAATCGTTCACTGGCCTTGTTATTTTTTAAAGGAATACAGAACAAAAATGAAGTTTTTATTTACCTGCAGAAACTTTAATGGTTTGAGTTTGCAAGATTTTATTCAAACTGCTGTAAGACCTTGACCTTTACCCCAGCTTCTTCTCTTGTTTAAACTGCATTGTTGTTCTTTTAATTAACATTGAAAGTATTTAGAAACGACTCGTTTTTCCTTTAAGATAGATAAGTCTTTGAATGCCCTTTTTAAACAGAGTGCACACATAAACAGGTATATCCTGTTTCTGGCTTGCTTTATTTTCAGTTAAAAAAAAACATTGTCATTGGACACCAGTGTTTTAAAATCAAAAACGGAGGACTATAATACTCAGAAAAGGAAGAAAGGCGAAGATCAAATGTTAGTTAACTGCTACAAGTATATATTATAAGGAGTTCATTTCCTCTTTGGAAATTTCCAGTGGGCAAACTGGGTGCAAACCTGTCAGTACTTTAGACCGATGCACAGTGTACAGTTTGCCCCAAGTTTGATTGTGTAAAATAATAGACACCAAAGGCTGCATAAATCGTGTCCGCTTCCCAAACTTCACCACATTTCCTTGAATTGAAGAGATGTGAGAATATCAAAGCGCAACATGAAGAGTGTCTGTGGAGAATCTCAAATTGTCATCCCGAAAGATTTTTGTGAAATCGTTTCCCATTTCCTTCATATGTATTAGAAGGAAAAGAGTCCTAAACTTTGAACTGCAGTGAATTTTTCAACGAATGTCGTTCACAGAGTTTAGTGACTCCATCCGTGTTGTTGAAGCTGATACTCCAATTTCTTTTAAGAAAAGTCTGGATGAGGTCCTCGAAGCGATTTGCTACTGGCAGCCAAATGACCAACATGTGCCCAAATGACCTCTTTTTGGTTGCCACAATTCCTATGCTCTCAGGTGCACCTACAGTACGTGTCCTTTGTGGACTCGGTGTTGAAAGCATTCCTGATGATCAGGAGAGCCGAGTCCCAGATGAGCCTGTAATGCTTTCTTTGAGGAAGGCCTGCGCTGGAATCCAGCTCCTGCACCCCAGCGGGAAACACCCCAAGTTCCTAATCTTAGGGTCTTGCCCCTGTCCCTTTTCTTCCAGCGGGCGCGGACGGTGAAGTCGAGTCCTACCACGTTGGCGTCGGAGAGGCTTTCGTGCTGAGATGCCGGCTCTATTCATTCTTCAGGGAGAGTTTCAGCAATCTGACTGTAGCCTGGTCCAGAACTGGGAATACGACCCTGAATGAAACAGGCTCAAGGCTAGAGGCACACGAGGACATGCTGTGGTTTCTACCAGCAGAGCCGTCTGACTCGGGATACTATGGGTGTGACATAAGGTAAGACGGGCTGCACTCGGATTGGTTCTTTAACACAGTGCTAATTAGAGTCTTTGCAAATATACCACACGGGCAGTGTTTATCAAATACATGTTTGTGCTGCAGATGTTCATGACTGCAAATTAAAGTATTAAAAAACTGTCATGTTTTTAATTGCTGACAAACTTTTAATTGCATAGTGAACACCATAGACGGTCCTATCTAGGCTAATATTTCAATAAGGTTAAACAATTCCTTATGTTACCCTTAAATCCTGGCAGGACTGATTAACCCTTTGACGTTCAAATCAGGTGGAGTGTACATTTGTGAATTAAATGTAAAATTGCTTCTAATTTCTGCTCTTTGTTGCAGTAAAGTTCTGCATGTTGTTAAGGGATGAGTAGTTGTGTCTCACTCTTCAGTATCACACAGGCGTGATGAGAATGCACATTGCTCAGATTGGTGAAGGAGTCTTGTTTCACTTCTCTTTGAGGATTGGAGTTGGTCTTCATTCTGATTAAGATTACCGTTTAAGATGAAATTGGTATTAATGTTAAAAGCAAACAACTAAACTACACATAAAAACTTTATTAACCAAAACATTAATATGAGAACTGAGCGCAGAAAGGTATTTTACTGTGGTCTGCAGTAAGTGGTTGGTCACGATTCACTCATGTTGAATACATTATGTATTATCCTGTATTGTGAATTATGGCTGCCATGGTAACATGAGTAGAATTGTTGCCACTTGCTTCAATTCCTGGGGTGCTATTGTGTGGCTTTTATGTGTTCTCCCTGTGTTCCTGTGAGTTTCCTCTGGGTGCTCCACTCTCGTCCCACAGTCCTGACACATACTGATTGGTGCAGTAGTTCATTAGCGCCACGGAGAAAAAAAATAATCTCGTTTATATGAGATAGTATAGCGTTTATACGAGAAAAGTATCTCATTTCTATGAGAACTTTATTGCGTTTAAATGCAATCATTAATTTGTGAACAATGTTGCTTACTATATTAATACTGTATATTGCATTGTACTGTACTTTATATGCAATAATAATTTCTTGTGCAAAGTAGCATTGACTTTAGCAACAGTAGAATATCGTCACCCTCCTCTTGTTGGGGAAAAAAAATGATTTAAAGGAGCACGTGTTCCGTCTTTTGTATAGATGAACTACAACACCGTGTCAGTAAGTATTCCCATGTTAAATGCGTATTGTTTTAGCTGTTTTTGTGACGGGTAGAAATGACACGGCTCACTCTCATTGGGGAAAAATAAAATGGCGAATTAGATAAAGACGCTGGAATAGTAAATTGTCCTTTCATGGACAACACAGACGGCAAGACAGTCTCCCCATCCCGTGATAGAGAGGACAGCTGCATCACCGAAATTCACCCCTTTTAAAAGGCAGGTGATTGCTGCGGCCGATCTTACCCTGGGAGAGATGCCAGTAGGAGTTTCCTTCTTGTCCCTCCCTGGCTTTGTTCCGTAGTTCCGAGCATCTCACTGTCTCGGTTCTGAAAACCCTTTCTTGCTCTCGAAATTCATTGCTTGAACCCTTTGCTCTGTGCAGAGGCCCGGAGTTCTCCTTCAAAATGAAGATGTTCCTGTCTGTGAAGACAGGTTCGTGCTCCTATGTGAACTACTTCAACTTCATAACCCTCAACAGCCCAGTTATCATTTCCTGCTTTGGATACAAAGAAATTTCCACTTTAGACAGACAGCCTGATGTCAGGTGGCTTAAGGTAAGATGACCTACACTACAGGGGGAGGAGAACTTTCAGTTTCAGTGTAATATAATTATACCGTAGGACTGTCGATCCCGGCTTTAGTTCTAATGTGTTCATGTCAGTTTTGGAAACTTTCCTCATATAAACAACTGTTATGATGGCTGTTTGTGCAGATAGTTTGGTTCTGAAGAAAGGATGCTGAATTGTTTTTTTAAAGGACACCGCACTTCATGGTAACTGATAGTGGGAGAAAGCAAGAAGTGAAGATCTTTGATTTACACGCAGACACCTGAGAGTTTCTGATTACATCATGTCTGAAATGAAATAATTTTTTTTTGCATTGCAGGACTGTGTGCCCATTGAGATGAATAAAGACAAAATGAGCACCGTGAGAGGAGGACTTTATATAGCCAATGTAAATAGCCTTGATGTTGGAAATTACACCTGTCAGATCAATTTTACACACAAGGGGAAAACACTCATGGCATCAAGTCTTGGCACAACAAAGATATCACCTAATGGTAATATTTCACTCTCAATTCTAGTACTTTGAAGAAAAACTTTGAAAACGTGTTCTCAGTTATTCAGCGTTATTTATTTGGCATGTTCCCTAACTAGAGCTGTAGATGGTTTTCAGACGGTTTGAATTGACTAGAAGCACTATTAAACTGCTCAAGCACTTAAAAGCATATCCTCTACTGGGATGTACAAAGATCAGTTAAGACTCTCATAGCGGGAATATATCAAACACACAGGATGGATGCACATTAGAATTAATGACACAACAAGGAACAAAGTTTGTGCTATGAAATACCACTGACACTTTTCAAGTCAGAAGGACAGGCATGATCAATAGCTCTCCAGAGTAAGCTTTAATGTCCTTTGTGTGAAGGACATTTCCTAGGCTCAGACAGCTGGTACAATCTTCTCAGTACCATCAGACAGCTGCGAACAAATGATACTTTGAATCACACTTCAATCCGAAAACAGGAAACGGTTCTTTAAACAGGCGGTTGTGGGATTTTGGAGCAAGCCGCCCAAGCAAGTTGTTGATACCGATACCCTGGGTTCTTTCAAAAAATGACTGGATGAGCTCCTCGCAACAGTTAACTTAGATCCTCATTTGTAACCTTTCTTATGGTCTTATCCAATGAGAGCCACAAAATTCTTTTTTAATCTAATGGCAGGTTACAGTTTCATACACCTAAATAACAAATAGATTCCAGTAATGGCTAAATTATAATAACCCTACAGCTCACAGCTGACAGCCCACTGAAGCTCAGCAGGGCTGAGCCTGGTCAGTACCTGGATGAGAGACTCCTGGGAAGCTATGGTTGCTGCTAGAAGTGGTGTTAGTGGGACCAGTTGGGGGCGCCCACCCTGCAGTCTGTGGGTCCTCATGCCCTGGTATAGTGGCGGGAACACTGTTCTGTAGTAGGCGCTGTCTTTCAGATGAGACGTCAAACCAAGGTCCTGACTCTCAGTGGTCATTAAAGAACCTCGGGCATTTCTTGATAAGAGTAGGGAGTTATCCTGGTGTCCGGGCCAAATTTCCCCATGTACTTGTATGACTGGCTTGCACTTGCCCTGTGATGGACTGGTGCCCCGTCCAGGGTGTACCCTGCCTTGTGCTCGTTGCTTGCCGGGTAGGCTCCAGCTTCCTGCGACACCGTATGGTATAAAGCGGTTCAGCAAATGACATGACAAAAACTCCTTACACTTATTTAGCTCTTTTCTGGACACTCCACTCAAAGTTCTTTACAGGTAATGGAGATCCCCTCCACCCCCACCAGTGTGCAGCCCCACCTGGATAATGCACCAGTATGCTCCCCACACACCAGCTCTCAGTGGAGAGGAGAGCAGAGTGATGAAGCCAGTTCAGAGATGGGGGTTATTAGGAGGCCATGATTGGTAAGAGCTGATGGGAAATTTGGCCATGACACCAGGGTTACACTCCTACTCTTTTCGAGAAACGTCCTGGGGTTTTTAATGACCACAGAGAATAAGGAGCTTGGTTTTAAGCCTTTTTACAGTGTAGTGTCCCTGTCACTATACTGCGGCATTAGGACCCAGACAGACCACAGGGTGAGCGCCCCAAGCTGGTCCCACTAACACCTCTTCCAGCAACAGTTTTTTCCAGACAATCGAAGAGAACCTACATGTCTTATGTGTTGCAGAACTAATGGTGGTGGAAACGCCAAAGGTTTTACATCCCAAGAACGAAAGCATCGAGGCTGAGCTCGGTAAGCAGAGGTGATAGCAGAGATAACAATCTGAAACGCGTTGTGAATACTCCATTACCTGCAAAAGATATTTTAAGGGATTTGTTTAAGCCGATGAACATAAACCTTTATTATACACACTTTTTTATCCGTTTGAAATTCCTTCTTATGCCACCACAAGGGGTCACACTTTCAGTTTGTTTAAGCCACTGCTTTGTTTTTTTTTTGTGTTCCATAGGGGGTGTTGATCTTGACTCTGTGTTCTGCTGCACTTTATATCTTACGGGAAATGTCTAACATCAGTTTCTATACCACGTATTTCCGAAAACCAAAAATACTTGTAATTCTAAATAAGATTGCAGGCTTTCAAAATGTCAGACCTCGATTAATAATGAAACATTAACGCTGACTTTTTAAATATCATAGTTGTTCTTTTGTTTTATAGAATGTAAAATTGGTAAAAATTTTAATTAAGCATGTGTAAAGCTTTGAATTTTTTTGTTTCCTAGGCCACAAAATTGTGTTAACCTGCACTGTTTTTATTGGTCTCAGAGAATACACAGAGAATGAGACATTGGTATACTGGACTATAAATAACACTGTGATTGAGCAGTATAAAGACAAACTACTAATAGAAGAGCTGAAAATGTAAGTAAACTGTTTTATCATTGTGATACATTCAGAGTCTGTCATCACAATTTACTTTTTGGATTATATAATTGAGATCACAATATTTTATGTCTTAATCGTCATAATAGTGTTTTTTATTCCATCATCCCATTGGCACTGATTTGATGTCTGAGAGTGTTGCACAGCTACACCGGCCTAGCCAACACTTTTGGATGCATGTAATCTATTTCACACTCAGTGGAGAAACTTTTAATGAGAGTTTTTAATGTGTGGCGCCACGTGCAAATTCACCAACATTACCTTGGAAACGATATGTTGCTTCTGAAATGGAGGTTGTATGGCCCTGATGCCACAGCCCAGTCGGTACACGGCTGGGACACAGACTTGCTCGCTAATAAGCTGCGCACAGCTGTGTTTCAGACTGTCAGCCCACCTGAGCACCTGGGAACCCAGCCTGAATTGGATGTTTACCAAGTTGTGGGCAGGTGGAGGGTAGTGATGCAGGCAGTTGTAAGACTTATAAGGTACAATGGCAATCTAGCTACTGTACCTTTGACAGCAAGGAAGAAGAGGACTCTGTTGCAGCAGGGAGTCTGGACTAACTCAGAGACGGGGCAGAGACACTTTCTGTCTGTGATACCTAGAGGGACTTTGAGATAAAGATCACAGATTTTTGGAAGACGATCATACTTGAGGAATGAAGGAGTCGTGACATACAGTAAGATGACTAGTGTTACGAAAGATTTATTACAATGACCTAGCCTAAGTGCTACAAAAGCATGCAGTGATCTCCCAGTTTTGGACTGAGAAAGAATACTTCCAATTTTCTTAGATGAAGAAAAGATAGCTTAGTGACATTTGTAACACGTTGCTTAAAAGGAAAGATGGTCATCAAAGATTTCTCAACTCTGCCGTCCGGCTCTCAGAAAAAACAGCAGACAACTGGAAAAAAGTTCACTGTGATATTGCAGAAATATCAGGCATTCATTCATGCTGGCCAAATACAGGATTTCATTAAGGTACAGTATCTGTTACAGAGCTGTGTCCTGATTTAAATGATAAATGTGGCCCTGATGAGGTTTGTCGGCGTAACATAGTTTACTTCGCATTTTTGGACAATATTCCGCCTCCGGTGGTAACAAATACTGCAAGAACACAATCAGAGAAGAAAAGGGTTTTCTTCAAAACACCTCGAATGAGGCCAGATAAAAAAGCATGTGGCTTCCTTGAGGAACTCAGTGTTTTTGTAATGCTCATTTGGAACAGTAATTTGTCTTTTTATTACGTCTGGTCTCACAGCTACAAACCCTGCAACACCACACAGTAGAGCATGCATGCCTGTAAGATTCTGGTCCTGCCCACAGATACAGCATTGCAGGCAATTTATACACATAACCCTTAATACGACTGTAAACGTCATCATATCTTTTGAGTTCTCTGTTACCAGTACATATCTGGGAAACTTTCTGGTTGATCACATTGAACCTAAAGACAGACTCATTAGGAATTCTTCTGGCTGCTAGTAAAAAAAAAAGCAGTTCTGAACTTTCTGATCCTGAATAGTGGGTTGATATTGTGAATGAGATTTACAATGAGATTCTTTTGTACGAGGATTTTGCAAGTAGACAGTTTCTGCAATATATAATTTAAAGGAACAAATAGACCAGAGATGAAGGAGGTACAGCAACTATCAGTAAACAGAATGTTTTCTGCAGTGAAGCAATTGTAGCGTTGCGATCTTCATCCCTCCTCTAGAGGGATTTTAGTTTCATTACCACGTTCACCTGCCCCTTGTTCCCCATTTACTATTTAAACCTTGTGCCTCCGAAGCTCGGGGCTCTGGAAGACGGACACCCGGAGGCCCGCCTAGCATCAAGTCGCCCCAGGTCCGCGGCTCGAGGACAGAGGCTTCCAAACAGCGTCCTGACCAGCTGAGGCCGGGGCTCGGAGCGCCTGGCCCCGTCGCTCTGTTTTTAACTTCCACGTTCCTGGTTCCATGTCCCCGTTCCTTGTTTTTATTCTTCTTGTCGTCTTCAATGGATCTCCCAGTTTTGGATCTTGGACTGTGCCCTGGTTTTCCTTTCTGGACTGTTCTGGACTTGTTCGCCTGCGCCACGGCCCTCCTGAGCGCCTACCACAGCCGTCACGCCCCCCTGTCCGTCATCCCGTCCTGATCCTGCCATCTCTCCCCCGGTGTCCTCCTCCAGTCACTTCCAGATAATACCGTCTGCACGGGGTCCTAAACTACGCACTTCACGGGAGTCAGGACCGGCTCCCGTTACATGTAGGCTATTATTATAGGATGCGTAGTATAGGACATAGGGGTGCAAAATGTGACAATTCATTTTAATTAGCCTTCTTTGTCGAATGTTCCTTGTTTGGACAGTTACCCTGCATGTGACCAAATGTTTCCATCGCCTTACGTTCTACATCAGGCAATATGTGAGCAGTCAAGAGTGACTTGTCTGCATTGCATGATGGGGAAACAATCAAGTTCCCTGTAGATCCCACTACAGAAGTAAAAATAATTAACAGGGCTCCTTTTGTACTGGTTTGCTTCCAGATTGAAAGAGCACAAGGATGGAAGTTATGGAATGTATGGGTATTTGAACCTGACAATCCCAGAAGTGACTAATGAGTTCTACCACATGCCCTTAACGTGCATTGTTTTGAATTCAAAAGGAGCTGACAGAGGATATGTTCGACTAATTCCAGGTTTGCCTATTTTATCAGTCTTTATTGTGAGCTTCTTGTTTGCTGTGAAAATCCCCTTTTAACATGAGAGGAGGTCTTGAACTGTACTTGCAATTGTTAGATGAAAATCCGATGTCCTAAAATGAGCACAGCAGGGTTTCAGGTTCAGGTTGAGCAGAAATGTAACTAGATCTTTGTCTGTTACGAAAAGTGTTGTTGCACTGTGCTTATTTTTTGCCTGCTTGTCTCTGATCTCCTGACATAGCACCACGGAGAGCCTTTCATCTCTATATAATAGTTGCCATTTTCGTCCCCTTGATCGTGGCTGGGCTCCTGGTTTATCATTATTTCAAGGTCGATATGGTCCTGAGTTATCGCAAACTATCTCATGCGTTCAGGAATGAGAAAAGTAAGTATGACTCCACAAAATAGTGTTATAAACTGTTTACCATAGCAGAGCATTGATTTCAACTCAGGCACCTATAGTTCAGCGTGCTGGAGGAGTATATGTGTGAACTATAAATTAACTACAAAGAGGCTGGTGGTATTGATGACAGGACCTGACAGCAGTTAAACAGGGAAACTGAGATATGTATGTCTCTTAGTTTGCAGCTGGTAATGGGCTGTGCTACTACTGTACCTACTGCCCTGTGTTAAGAGAATCGCAGTCCCATCATTTATTTTACCTGTTGTTTGCATTGCTAAAGATAGTCTCGTCTCTTCTCTTCTGTAGATCCTGATAGCTCTGGTTTACTCTGTATAGTGCATAAGTGAATGGCAAGGTCTTTTTAGACTTTTAGATGCTACAGCATGAAAATACTTGTATGAATATCAGTACTTTTTCTGTAATTAATCTTACGTATGTAATCTTGCTACCATGTCTTTATTATTGGGATTAAATAGAAATTCACTATGATCAGTTTGCTTCTTTGGTTTTTTACTTCATGGTATCAAATAGATAAAAAACACAACTGTTAACCTTATTGACGATTCTTTGCAGTTTCGGATGGAAAACTTTATGACGCCTATGTGAGTTATCCAAAAGACAATTCCTTAGTCTCTGCAAGGGCAGCAGAGTTTGCTCTGCATATCCTTCCTGAAATGCTTGAGAACAGGCATGGGTACCAGCTGTTCATCTTCGACAGAGATGATCTTCCTGGAGAAGGTAACTCCAAGGTTTTGCTTTAAATTTAAAGAATTCATTAACATATGCAATTCCCTCATTGTAGCATAAAAGCACATTACATACAGAATATCATTTCATAAATAATGCACTGCATTCTTCAAAACAGTCCTCTAAGAAGGGAAAACAGTGTCAGATCTTATAAAAACATGACAAGAGGACAAGGAAGAGATCACTGGGCACAACGAATTTCTACCAACCTTGTAGGAAGCCTTTTAAGGTCTCTTTTTTTGTAGAAGTGCTGTAAAGTTGAGCTTTACATTGATTTACAGTAGATTCAATTACAGTATGTATCAAGGGGTTCTTTTGTAGCTTTTATTATGCTGTTGGAGACGGGTCTCTCCACAGTGAGCTGGGACTCACCAGCCTCAGCTGTGCCCCTTCCTGTGTGCGATGGGCAGGGGGCGTGCTCTCACCTGCCTGTGTGTGATTGTGTGTCTTGCAGCCGTGCACAGTGCTGTTGAAGAAGCCATCAGGAAAAGCAGGAGGCTGATCCTCATTCTCACAGCCCACCAGGGGGAGTTCTGGAGCCAGGCTGCCTTCGAGCAGCAGGCTGGGCTGTATGACGCTCTGATCAAGGACGGGATCAAAGTCATCCTTTTGGAGATGGACAAGGACATCAACTACTCTCTCTTACCGGAGTCTATCAGGTACATAAAGCAAAAGCAAGGAGCCTTAAGATGGGAGAACTCCCGCGGAGAACAGCTTCGGACAACGAACACGCGGTTCTGGAAGTGCCTGCGGTGCAGCATGCCTCCTTACCCAGAGCGCGCAGACCCGCTGCTGCCCAAAGCCCCGGGCTCCCAGCGAAGACACCCGTCCCGCCCCCGTCCCGGGACACGTGTGCTGTAAAAACCCTTCACCGCGCGGGCAGGACTGCGATGTCAGAAAAGGAAGCAGCGCCCTGCGAGCTGTGCTCTGTGGTGCGCGCTGTAGTCCTGCACAGTCCCTTTGGTCATTAAACATCTTGAAGAAAGAATGAATTATATTTCTGTCATAATTTGCAGGCCCAAAGCAGGGAGCGTGGGAGGCATCTGCTGGGCTAATATGTACTGTACACTGTGTGCCAAGTGTACCTGACGCAAGGTTCATTGTTTCCTGCCTTAGCACAGCCGTGTTTTCAGTGTCAGACTGACACAGTGACTCGGTTTGAATCATTTGTACAGAGATGCTGAAATGTCCCTTAATTTCAGAGGCACCTACAGCAGCCAGTGTCTGGCAGATCTCTGTTAATGCATCTTTTGCATAGGGAGATAAAAATAATCACCCCTTCTGGTAGCCATGAAGGTACTGGAGCGCCTGCTCAACAACGTCATCCGTTATCAGAAAGTCAGTTCAGGGGGAACTGCATCTGAGAACAGTCCCAATTTCTGACGCCGGTTAATAAATCTCAGAAACAAAGTAAATGTATTTACATTTTTAAAAGATGAAAAATTCTTAATTAAGCACAAAATCGTGAACTTTGTGAAAGTTCTGCAAGTCGCCATGTTGTCGCAAACCTCTGGTTTCGCCACAGGCGAGAGCAAGAGTTCACGAGAATTCCAACGCGAGGCGGCCCTTCCTGCTCACTAGTCCCTGTAATGACTGACATCATAACGGTGTTCAAACATGTGATCTGAAATGTTCCCAACGTGATCTGCATGCAGGGTTAACAAGTAAGTAGAATTCCTCAGAAAAATCATCTCAAAATTGAGAGCGATATTTCTATTGGATTGAAAGCGATGTCTTCACAGTCCTGCTTGTTTACAGTGTCACAGGGCCACTTGACATCACGAGATGTTTTGTCGCCTCGTTCTAAGTCACAGAGCACGGCGCTGCGCAGACCTGGGACTCTTGTGTATTTTGTGTTGAAAATTCAAGGTTTTACAATTGACTGTGTACATTTTTTCTTTTATTGTGGTTTGAAACGCGCTCACCAGCGCCGATTCTTCCTGACTTCGTGGCAGTACGGAGTCTATGCTGGACGCCATGGGGTTCACAGTGGGATTACACCCTGGACAGGACACCAGACCCTCACAAGGTGTACTGGGACGGTTTAGAGACACCAGGTTCCGTAGTAAGAATGCATTAGGGTGAAGGAAGTAAACCCGTGTCTAAACCCACAGAAAACCCACACAGACACGGGGAGAGTGTGCTGGCTCCACACAGAAGGCACACAGGTCCCAAGAGCTGTGCCGCCAGGCTGCCAGCGTTGGCCACAGCAGTGTGGACCTGCAAGTCTGATCAGGATTGGTAGGGTGATGCAGAAAAGATGTTTTATTACGGGGAGGGCATTTTTTTTAGATCCGGCTGAATGGTAAAACGCCCAAAGTGTTCGGTTTTCCAAGTCCCGGAGAAAGGGATTCTTAAAAGTCTCACTGGCACCTTAGGCTGACAGATTCATATATCATAAAATAGCTTCTGAAGGAATGTCTGCAAACAGCTCTGAACTTCACGTTCCTACAATATGTCCCTGAAACCGGTCTTAAAACTCACCTGGAAGTGACTGAAGAAGAATTTGGCTCCTTCAAAGCTGAAGTGACAAATAATTTCAAAGAAATTTTCAGATGCATGAAAATAACACTTCCTCCCACAATTGCTGCATCCCTTTATAATCTAGAACCCACACTGCTCCTGGGTCACCCTTGGTCTTACACCTAATCCTGTTATGATAACAAGGATCTTGTTAGCAATGCAATTTTGAGTACTGAAATCCTTATCTTTCTGCTTTCAGTCCATGTCATTACTCACTGTAAGTGACAAGATGTTTTTGTGTGCACTTTATGTTTGCTTACTTGGGTGAAAAAACCCATGATTCTGAGAATGTTTTTTATCTTCATGTCCGTTGAAGATATGCAAGTGATGAAGCAAAATGTAACAGTTTCCTTCCTGCCCTTTAAGCCGCTCACATCTACAAACTAGAGATCTGACGCTGATAGAATGAAAGGTGAAATTCTTCTTTTTTGTCAAACTGACCTTAGGGGTGGGCGATACATGTAAAAACACATCATGGTCCTTTATGTCAGAGACAATTTAGAGCAGATCACAATATTGTATAGTCTCGATAAAGATTTATTTTATTTGTTTGTATAACATTATTCTCGCTGGATGTGTGGTGCAGGAGATGGCCAGAACATGTGACACATAGCACTTGTCTTAAAGGTAGGACATTTATATTTCAAAATATTCATCAAACATTGTGGGCTACTATGACATGATAAGATGAAATGATCTTTGTATATGGCCAATAAAGTGATCTTATCTTTTATTATTCCACTAAGTCTGGACCAGGCAAAGACATTGGCAGTGAACTGGGAGAGCCTTGTGCAGAAGGAGAGTTGTACATTACAGGAAAACCAGTTTCCTCAGAGAGGGAAAACCTAGCATTATGTGAGGACAGCATTAGGAGGTACGAGCAATGTATTTCCCTTTCTATATTTCCAGGTTCTAGCTTCCCGTTGGGCATCGATCCACTTTGTATCCACTCTATCCAATTCAGGGTCGCGGGAGAGCCGGAGCCTATCCCAGAGAGCAACGAGCGCAAGGCAGGGTGCACCAGTCCCTCACAGGGCACACACACACACACACAAACACACTCTCGCACCAGGGCCAGTTTTCCCAAAAGCCAGTAAAGCTACCAGTATGCCTCTGGACTGTGGGAGGAAACCGGAGCGCCCGGAGGAAACCCACGGTGAACATACGGACCACCAGGTGCTCCGACCGAGGCAGAATGCCAACCACAGCGCCAACCTGCCACTCCTCCAGCTGAACATGTGATATTAGAATATTGTAACGCAACGGGAGCTCAGGCGGGCGCCCTTGCCGCATTAGGTCGGCCCCGCACTGTCCGGGGCTCGAACCCAGGACTCCCGCGTCACTCTGGAGCGACCCAGCCCGGTGAGCCAAAGAGAGATCTCTCTACAGCCCAGTAGCTGTAGTCCTGCTATCACAAGGAAGGGCGGTGACGTCACCTGCTCTGGTACGCCGGCTCTTACACAGTGCCTGTCGGCTGTAAGCGTTACAATATGAAATAACATGCCAAAAAAATAAAAACCTAGGATCAAGGATATCAACAAACACTAACAGACAACAGACATGAAGTTTAATAAAACCATTAAACAGCAATGAAATGTACTGTAGATTGAAAACAGCTGGTTATCACAAATTGCATTGACATGAGGAGTGCTCTTTGGAGATAAGGTTCCAATTCTGACATGTCAGAAGGCATTGGTGAGAAAACAAACAATAGAAAAAGAGTGAAAAAAAACTTCACGTCAACAGCTGGTGTTTGAAGGGTCCTGAAACACATGAAGAACGTGGAAGGAAAAAGATCGAAGACTGAGGAAAACTGCCTACACCTTGAGATCAATAGCTGAAGCTTAAGAAATAAGAGGAAGCCGTAGCGTGTTACGAAATGAACTGAACGAGGCACTTGGAGCCAGGAAGTTACAGTTTCCTAATGTCTGAGAGAAGCTGGAGTTTACTCTCTATAAAATTCTGCTGCAAAGAAACACTTTCTGCTGCCAGGAGATTGAATAAAGACAGAATTTGTAGAATGAAACATATCAAACCTGCATTGACTGAAACTGCAGTAACTACACGTAAAACTGAGAGCAGGAGGCATGGTTTTATCTGCAGGGTTGTGAGAGTGTGGAACACGCTACCCAGCCATGCTGTCGAAGTCCATACCCTGGCTTCTTTCAAGAAACCGCTGGGTAACACCAGACCTACTAACTAGCAAACGGGCTGTATGGTCTGAAAATGCTCCCTTTCATTTTTATGTGTCCTTATGAATAAATAAACAGGCCCAAAGGATTATAGCCAGTTACAACAATCATCCTCAGCAATACTGAAGCTTCTTATTTCAGTAAAAGACAAAGTGGCAACAACATCAGCGCAACTTAGACTGCCCTGCAGTGATGAACCCCAGTCAGGGTGAAACCGCCCTCCATTGGCTGCATATTTTAACTGCCTGCTGAAAAACATAAGAGATTGTAGAATTTCAGTTTTCGTTATTTAACAGTGTGGCTCTTTTATGTTTTCACTGGCATTATTAGCCTATAACCTAGACGCAGAGGACAAACAAGAAATGGTAACACCAGTGCAAAGTCACTTCACAGAGCCCTGTGCGCCGCAAGTGCCCAGCTCATCCGGTCTGCACTGTGGGACAGTGTAGCACCTACCAGCGTCTGGAAGTCTGCAGGAGGGATGCAGGGCCACTCTCCCATGAGAAAGTCCATCAGCTCAGGCCTGGTGGCTGGAGGCTGAAAACGTTCATAATTCCTGTACCACGCAGACCCCATCCCTACCTGCTGAGCTCGGTACGAATCTGCCTGCACATAAGGTTTTCCAAACACTCTTTTCTAGCCTCCCTCCCTAACAGTCGTCATATCTGCACATATTTCTCTCAGCTCCCCCTTCACCCATCAAGTCACACTTTCTCTCAACGAACGGCTCACAGCCTGACGCGTCCTCACCCCCTGCCCAGGCCCCTCTCTGTCCCTACACGACAGCCCCCCACCACTCTTCCTGCACAGGGCCGGGAACCCCTCCAGCTGTGTGCAACACGCTGTCACCCTCACTTTCTCACACGCACAAATCCATGTGCTCGGACTGTGGTCCGCAAATCACTCACGTCACACAGTGCTCAGGACATATTTCGCTTTTACTGTACTTCCTTCTCACATCAATTCCCTAAGTCATCTTGGACATCCTAGGGGGTTCAGGTGGGGAGCTGTGTCAGCACGCGTAGGCTGTGAAGGAGCAGGTAATGGGTTTATTCCCTGCTGAAAAGAGAAGAAAGGAAACACAACGTTTCGGCTGTGGAGCCTTCTTCAGATGTGAAGGACCCCCATCCTGGTGGGTGATCACTCTGGAAACCAGCTGAAGAAAAACTATTCCTCAAGATCGTAACAATCACAACCCTGCCACAGGTTTATAAAACAGAGTTAATTACCCGAATTAATGCCGCCAACACAGAGGGGATGGTGCTAGCACATGACATCCTGATCACCATGGCAGACATTACAGCAAGAGCAGCGCAGGCACAGGCAAACGTAGTGACAATATCAAGGCAGTACAGCTCACAGTCAAAGTGAAGCTCATAGATGGTAACAAATGTAAAACGTCAAAGACAGCGTTAAGGTGAACTCCAGAAGCTCCAAGACAGACAGACTGAGAACAAGGATGTTGCACAACAGGAGAAGAGGTAAAGGCAGCAGAAAAAGCAGCCCAGGGCTCAGAGGCGTCTGGGAGCACATTGGTCATCCCTGGCACAAACAGAAGACAACTACATTGAGTTCAATATCATTGTCAACTACTGTACTTACCCTCTAAAAATATTAAGTTTTCTTGTAACTTTAATATTCCATAAGTGAGTTTTATTTTTGCTTCCATCTGCCACTCATGGCATTTAATTTAACAAACGAAGTGAGATGATATGGATATTCTGACATTTAAGTATTATTCAATGGTGTTTTCTTGATTCTAGAGAAACCCAATCAAAACCCATTGTTGGTACTGTATACAGGAGGTGGAAAATGCCTGAAATGCATTTATACTGAGCATTAACAAGTAAATTCATCTTTACATGCACAGGAGTCTGCTGACAACTGCAGGATTTCTAGAAATGTAATCAGCATGTGGCATAACCTGTCTGATTCTTTTGACTGCCATAAGGATTTTAGTTTTTGTCTTGGAGCAGAAATGGTACCATGGACATTTTCTGTCTAAAGCATATAGGCAAGATCAGAGCAACCTTGTCTCATTTCTTTTATGTCAGGATTTGAATCTTTCAGTAAACAGGCTCCTGCATGTATCCTCAACTGCTTAATTACCCCAATGGCTGAAGATCCCTTTGATGAAGAAATATTAGATGAACAAGGATGTGTGAACAGTGAGTAATTAAAAAGGTAAGAGTCATATCATGTTTTACATTATCAGTGTACAGTAAAAGATTTTCAACACGTCTAACATTTGAAGCAATATTAAATTGAGAGAAGAATTTGGAGTGACCTTGTCCCACGATGCCTACAGCTTCTGTAGGTGAAGACGTAAAATAGAACCAGTAAATAACCTCTATTTGTACATTTGAGATGAGTTAGCTATGTTTCAGCACAGTTTTGCTTTTATAGATCACATACAGTAAATGCAGGCATAAAATAAAATCTTCCACATTATTTGGAGATTATTATAGAACTATTCAAATAACAATCTGTATAATTAATATAATCAATTATTATAATTATTATTTACGTTTATTATATGTTAGCCATTACTGGAATCTATTTGTTAATGAGGTGTCTGAAACTGTATCCTGCTACTGAGTGAAAAAATAATTTTGTGGCTCTCATTGCATAAAACCATAAGAGAACTGTTGGCGAGGAGCTCATCCAGTCATTTTTTGAAAGAACCCAGGGTATCGGTATCAACAACTTGCTTGGGCGGCTTGCTCCAAAATCCCACAACCGCCTGTTTAAAGAACCGTTTCCTGTTTTCAGATTGAAGTGCGATTCCAAGTATCATTTGTTCGCAGCTGTCTGATGGTACTGAGAAGATTGTACCAGCTGTCTGAGCCTAGGAAATGTCCTTCACACAAAGGACATTTAAACGCTATTGATGATGCCTGTCCTTCTGACTTATGTCAGCACTTTTTTTACTTCTATAGATCATATAAATGCATTTTGAAAATAAAATCTTCCACATGGTTTGGAGATTATTATATAATTATTAAAATAACAATAATGTATAATTGATATAAGAAATTATTCTTATTCTTATTCATTTAGTGCACTACCACCTTGCCACAGGACCTGAGTCTTTGATGCACACATGGGTATCTGGTTATCGTTGTTTTCAGTTCACTTCACTTCAGTTTATTGTCATGTGCACAAGTGCAATGAAATGCTTATTGGCATGTGTGCTCCAGTACAAAGATATTAAAGGAATCACCAAAAAATATAAACACAGAACAGCAGCAACAACAACAAGTTAAATAACTTACAGTGTAAAAACAAAGTCAGACAAGCAGTGTGAGAAAAAACACATCAGTGTGAGCCAGTGGTAGGGGTAGAGTGACAGCTCGTGGGAAGAAACTGTCTCTGAATCTGGAAGTTCGTGCCTTTATGCTCCTATAATGCTGACCAGAGGGCAGGGGGAGAAAAGTGAGAAACCAGGAGGACTGGTATCATTAGCAATACTTCCAGCCTTCCTGAGACAGTGTGTTGTAACAATGTCCACAGTAAAGGGGATCTGTACTCCAGTGACGGACTGGGCTGACCTGATCACTTCCTGTAACGCCTTCCAGTCAGACAACGAGCTGCTGCTCTCCACAGATACAGTGGAGTGAAAAAGTGTTTGCCCCCTTCCTGATTTCTTATTTTTTTGCATGTTTGTCACACTGAAATATTTCAGAACATCAAACAAATTGAAATATTAGACAAAGATAACACAAGTAAACACAAAATGCAGTTTTTAAATGAAGGTTTTTATTATTAAGGGAAAAAAAAATCCAAACCTACATGGCCCTGTGTGAAAAAGTGATTGCCCCCTAAACCTAATAACTTGGTGGGCCACCCTTAGCAGCAACAACTGCAATCAAGCGTTTGCGATAACTGGCAATGAGTCATTTACAGCGCTGTGGAGGAATTTTGGCCCACTCATCTTTGCAGAATTGTTGTAATTCAGCCACATTGGAGGGTTTTCGAGCCTTAACCGCTTTTTTAAGGTCATGCCACAACATCTCAATCGGATTCAGGTCAGGACTTTGACTAGGCCACTCCAAAGTCTTCATTTTGTTTTTCTGAAGCCATTCAGAGGTGGACTTGCTGGTGTGTTTTGGATCATTGTCCTGCTGCAGAACCCAAGTGCGCTTCAGCTTGAGGTCACAAACAGATGACCGGACATTCTCCTTCAGGATTTTTTGGTAGACAGCAGAATTCATGGTTCCATTTACCACAGCAAGTCTTCCAGGTCCTGAAGCAGCAAAACAGCCCCAGACCATCACACTACCACCACCATATTTTACTGTTGGTATGATGTTCCTTTTCTGAAATGCTGTGTTACTTTTACGCCAGATGTAATGGGACACACACCTTCCAAAAAGTTCAACTTTTGTCTCGTCAGTCCACAGAGTATTTTCCCAAAAGTCTTGGGGATCATCAAGATGTTTTCTGGCAAAACTGAGACGAGCCTTTATGTTCTTTTTGCTCAGCAGTGGTTTTCGTCTTGGAACTCTGCCATGCAGGCCATTTTTGCCCAGTCTCTTTCTTATGGTGGAGTCATGAACACTGACCTTAACTGAGGCAAGTGAAGCCTGCAGTTCTTTGGATGTTGTTGTGGGGTTTTTTCTGACCTCTTGGATGAGTCGTCGCTGCGCTCTTGGGGTAATTTTGGTCGGCCGGCCACTCCTGGGAAGGTTCACCACTGTTCCAAGTTTTCGCCATTTGTGGATAATGGCTCTCACTGTGGTTCGCTGGAGTCCCAAAGCTTTAGAAATGGCTTTATAACCTTTTCCAGACTGATAAATCTCAATTACTCTGTTTCTCATTTGTTCCTGAATTTGTTTGGATCGCAGCATGATGTCTAGCTTTTGAGGATCTTTTGGTCTACTTCACTTTGTCAGGCAGGTCCTGTTTAAGTGATTTCTTGATTGAGAACAGGTGTGGCAGTAATCAGGCCTGGGTGTGGCTAGAGAAATTGAACTCAGCTTTCCAAAGATGTGATAAACCACAGTTGATTTATGTTTTAACAGGGGGGGGGCAATCAGTTTTTCACACAGGGCCATGTAGGTTTGGATTTTTTTTTCCCTAAATAATAAAAACCTTCATTTAAAAACTGCATTTTGTGTTTACTTGTGTTATCTTTGTCTAATATTTCAATTTGTTTGATGATCTGAAACATTTCAGTGTGACAAACATGCAAAAAAATAAGAAATCAGGAAGGGGGCAAACACTTTTTCACACCACTGTATGTCACAAAACTCTAGTCAGTGGAGAGAACACCATTCCCAACAGAATGGGATGTTAGTAACAAAGCACAAGTTAGTAACAAAACACCAGTGGTAGTTTCAAAAACCAGAACAAAGGTTTCAGCACAGTCGCAGTAATATATCATAATTATTGTTTCCATACATCTGTTAACACATCCTTAGCGCTGGTTCTGGATTGTTATAAATAATAACAGTATCCCCTGGAAATACTCTACTACTGTATATACATTTTGTTATCATAAGTGTGTCATAAAAATTGGGCATAACCCTTTTATTGGTTACTTAAACTTTTGTACTTTACTTTCTGTGAGATATCTGCTAAGCTATAGTGTTACCATCACTTAACCTAATCTAGTTCGATTTCAGAAGCTATGCACAAGACCTCTCTGACCTTAATGAAGCTTTATCTGCACCATCACACTGCTTAGCTGAGGATAAAAATGCAACAAACCCCTTTTTTTTCCATTCAAAGTTTGACAAGACCAAAGTTATGCAGTTTGGCTGTCTTTATCAGCTCCACTGTTCTGTCAGTATGGATCCTGCAATCAGTCCAAAGTATTTGGTTTGTAAGCTAAAAAGAAGAGAGATTGCTACAAACTTGCTTTCTATGTCAGTTCCTGTTTTGAGGGGGAGAATTTATCTGATATATCACTTTAGCAGATCAATGCAAATTTAGATGTATTGCAAGTTCTTGTAAGCAAACTGTAATCTAACTACTGATTCAAAGATTACAAGGAAAGGCGCTGAAGAAGGAAAAGCCTGAGTGAAATTTGTTCATTTTTATCTCAGCTTACAGTGAGGTGAGTACTCACATTTCATATAGTTAATGCATAGAAACATACAACGATTGCATCAATATTCTTTCTATTTAAAATCTTGCAATATTTTTATTAGTTATTTATATACATTCTATTTTAAACATTTAACATAGTTCTCTACTGAAGAAAGAGAACTAAACTACTTTAGAAATTTAAAACATTAAAAAAGGTCTGAGCATTATACAACGTTTAATTAGAATTTCAGATAGAAGTGTTGTTTTAATTCGAATTTCAAAAAGGAACTTTCTTTTCAAACTGGAGTTTTTGTCAGCTGTCAGTTTTTGGCACGGTTTGTCTCTGTGGGATAATGCTGTGGCTTTTAGTGCTTGATTAATTAGTGACCAGCTTCAACATCGTAATTTCATGACACATTTCTGCCTTGCAAACCTGAAAATCAAGAGTTAATATTACTGGAAGAAGAAAGAAAAAACATTTCCAGATAATGCAATATCATAAATATCACAAGTCGCTGTGGTATTTCTGATGGGAAAGAAAATCCAACTTCGATTGCAAAGATTTCTTGATCAGTATTTTTTTCAGTAGCTGCACACCTTGAACATATCTGAATTTCTTCAAACACTTTCAGGTTGGAAGATAAACCCTAGCCAAACACTTTTTGTTCTTATATAGTTTCAAACGTTGCATAATGGTAATCATTATGATTCCACAGCATTTCTTTCTTAACAAAACAAGAATCTGCTGGAGCACAATTCAGGTGGGTATTTAAAAAAAAGATAAAACGGAAATTTAAGTTTTTATTTTAATTTTCTTAACAATATTTTTTTTTCCATAGAACCAAAATGGTCCATCTTTTACTCCTTTCTCACCTCCTTATGACCTGGATTGTAACAAGAGGCAGATCAGACATAGCAGGTAAGATCACTACTTTATTTGAATAACAGGGGTTGCAAGCTTACTTACTGTAAACAAAATACTTTATTTACTTTAAAAAATGAATTCCAAATTTATAATCCTTTAATTTATCTGTAGAGTGTAGTGGCACGGACACATTCAGAAAACATACTGTAGCTAATCGTTGAACAGATTCCGTTTCAATATTTGTAATAACCGTCTTGATTTCAAATACCACCTGTCATGCCAAAACGCACAAAACACCTTACAGCAAACAACACATTGAGACACAAACACTACAACTTGTTCAGTAGAAAATCACACTAAAAAAAAGCTCTTCACACAGAAAGAAAAGCAAGTGTAAAAAAAGGTGTGTGCTTAACCAGGACCTACACATTTTTACAAGATTTTTGCAAGGGATGGAAGAGCACTTCACAGCCTCTGAGCAATGGAGCACAAAGCCCAGACAGCTAGACTGTGCCACATGCTAGGGACAGAAGGCAAAGGCTCGAGAAAGCAGGCAGCATGGGGGTGTTTAAAAATCAAGTACTTGTAATCTTTAATCATTAATTGTTAAATGTAATCGCTATTGTGATCTCAAGATAATCCACCCAAAGTCTTAAAAGGAAGCTAGAGCACTTTGAACCTTACTCTGAATTTCTCAGGAACAGGACGCTAGCAGGACGAATATTCTCTGAATTTTTAGTTTTCATTAGAATCTGGGCTGCCCGGTTTTCAATATATTGCTGGTTTTGAGTCAAAATTCTCAAAACCGTCTAGATTGAAGGCTGAAGAAACAATTCCTATTAATGAGAGAGGAGGAAAAAGTAAAATAGAAATAAATTAAAGCATCCAATGAGTACTCATTTAAAAAAGGTGTTGTAGAAAAACAATATTAATGTCTACAAAGCAGCAACCATTGAAATCAAGGCTGATTTCTCCATTCACAGTTGTGGAATCGCAAGACACAATCTGAGCTCTGATATTATCAATTTTATCATGAAAAAACAGAGAACTTTGTGCACAGGGCGTAGATTCTTCTGTAAGCATGTCATTAGCTGGAGCTGAGAGATTATGTACTCTTAGAAATAGGGTTTTAGGTATTTTTCCCTTTTTCTGAGTGTTTGACAAGAAAAGCTGAGCTGGAATCAGAAGGGGCATCTCTACAGGACTGCATTGATTGCTTAAAAACAAAGAAGTGCTTGTGAATGTCTCTGTCCTTTCATGTAATTAGCGAAATGTGATACTAAGGGCAGTGACATGTGAATGAGACTTTCCCCAGTCCTGTCTGCAGATAGGGAACCAGAGGTTGAGCTACTGCATAAAGTAAAAAAGAGTTCTTAATTCTAGTCGTTAGAGCACGATCACAGGAACGTAAAAAGGATTAGGGAAACATCTGAGTTAGTAGCGCCAGGCACAAATGGCACAAGGTCCCAGTCTAAGAAAGTGCTGGTCACTGACTGGCAAACCGCAGCAGAGGACAAGGTCCAGTTCATGACATGTTTTTGATTAGGTAGAGGGAAGGCACAGAACTGCAGTGAAGGAACAGCACTGTTAGTTGACATGAATTTTCATCACATCACCATCACTTTCCATAACTGTGTGTCCAGTGGAGGGTCGTGGTGGCGCGGAGCCTGTCCTGGGAAGCTCTGAGCACCAGTACTGGGTACAGGACAGGACCGCCAGCACTGTGCATCACAGGGCTCACACATGTACTGCGCACTCACACATGTACTGTGTGCTCACACATGTACTGTGTGCTCACACATACTGTAAGCCAGTGAAGCTGCCAGTGATGTATTTGGAAGGTGGAAACCCACGCAAACACAGGGAGAACATGTGAGCTCCACACAGATATCCCTCCAAGAAGTGAACCCAGGGCCCCTACATTGTGTGGCAGCAATGCTCATTCCTGTGCCAGCCACATGATTATTCTAATTTCCTCAAATTAAATTCATTTTAATTACAATTAAAAAGAAGAGCAGAGAATCGTTCAATAAAACTAAAATTCTGCAGTGGGGGCCTAGATATACTGTAAGTACCACTGTTGAAGGCAGGAGAGAAACCGATGTCAGAGCCATGCAGTCAAATGAATTCCAATCTGGTGCAGACAAAGTTCTCGGTGTAATGCTGCATGGATGCACGAGAGCCGGCCTCCCCTTTTTTCTCCAAACAAACGAACTCAGGGCGAGAAACTGGACTGAAAAGGTGGTTGTCAGTACGATGCTGCCATGCTTCAGTCAATCGTCAGCCTGTAGATGGTGCCGTGTGTCCTGTTGTTACAGAAAGCTGTGAGTTCGCAGACCATGGGGAGAGCTTCGTCACCGAGCAGGAGGCAGTGCGCTTGCTCTGTTATTTGGGAGTGGATGCAGATGACAGCAGCGGAGGTGCCTTCAGGTGGTATAGCAATAAGAATCTGGAGCTGCCTTTTTCCGAAGCAGAGCGAATCCACCACCATGAGGGAATACTGTACTTCCTGCCCGTTCTCCTGACGGACTCGGGGACGTACACCTGTGTCTGGTAAATTTATAGAGGTTTGCTTTGCCAGAGAAGGGCCGACACAACACAACAGAATAATTCCTGAAATAAATGAGTGTAGATATTAAAGTATTAGTGTACATACTTGACCTTAATTGAGCTATGAAGTATTAGCATTTTAGATGTTAAAACCTTCACAGCAGAAGCAGGAAAGCTTTTCCCTACACGTATCATTTGCTTTCTACAACACAGTTCAATACATACAGTACAGTACTTCAGTTTGCATTTCGCCAATGCACAAATCCTTTTCCAAGCTCTTTGTTCTGCTACAAAATTACTGCCATATGGTAACTAAATGGTCACTAATGTCAATCTTTCTCTATTTGTTACAATCCAGTGCCTAAAGTCTCTTTTTCTAAATCCTCATCTTCAGACTTAGTGATGAAAACATCTTGGAAAGTAGGCTGTTGTTATGTCAGTTCAGTGTTCTCAAGCTGAAATTCCGTACAACAAAACCTGAGCAAATGTCCTGTTTTAGGAATACGTCCGGGGAGTGTTTGTATTTTGAGAGGAAGGTGACTGTCTATGAAGCAAAGCCTTTCAATTCCTCTGTCCTCTACACCCCTGTCACGACTTCTGCAGTTAATCAAAAGATCTTATGTCCTGATTTGTTTCCCAATGCGACTATAACCTGGTTCAAGGCAAGTACATCCTAGTTCATTTCATTAATAACACATATTGTATGCAGGGCCATTTATGTCAATAAGAATAGAGACTATGGGGACACTCTACTCAATTGAGGAAACGTCATGAAAGGACAGTAATTAATTTTAGTAAGCTTAAATTAAAAAAATAATTAACAATTTAAGCAAGAGCTGGTATTGGTGTGCTGTAGGTGCGACAGAGCATTAACCCTGACTAATTGTGTCATATAATTGTAATAATCATAATTTATTATTAGAATTAGAATTCTAGATATGTTGATGGTCTTGTAATTCCTTCAGCTGTTACTAGACGATTTTAATCTCTTCTGTTTGTGCTATTTTGAATAGCATTTATTGATGTGTTGCATTTATTGCTATATTTTATTTACACTAATTAATGGGAAAAAAAGACTCCTACTTGAACAGAGAAGGCTCAGGGCAGGAAGAGAACAAGAACAATCTAAATTCAATGGTAGAAACATGTTTTATAAATAGAATTCCAGCAACAGAGCAAACCAATACATTCCTGTTCAGAACCTGCATTTTGATTGAGCTCATCAGAAATGATTACTTGTTACACTGACATGATCATTCAGGTATTATTAATACACTGGTGACCTCAAGACTGCTGTAGATACTCTGTAGCGTCCTGCCCCCTGGGCTGAGCTTGACTGTCCAAATTTTGCAGACTCATTTCCCCTCTCTCTATAAATAAGGGGACCCCCTCTCTCATGCCAAACCCCCGAGATGAGCCGTTACTCTCTCAGTTCTCTGCCCTCCTGCCTCCTACCTGCCTCTCCTGTGAATGTACCAGAAAAGGGCACTAGAACTAGAGAGGTACAGTTCCAGTCTCCTGCCTCTCTTCTTACACTGCTGCCCATGCAAGGGGAGGGCGCTCCGATATTGTAGCGTCCCCCTTCCCCCTCATCCTTGATCCTGCCTCTGTGTGTTTTGTTATTTACAAAGTCTTTAACACGTGGCGCAGATTTTTTCTTGTTTTTTTTTTTTTTCCTCTGGTTCATTTCCCTTTTTGGACACAAGCTCTACTTCACTGCCCTGGCTCCTTCTCCTCTCGGGGAGATGTGTGCGAATGGAAAATATCTGACGAGGTAGCGACTTACAGATCTAGACAGGGCAGGGTAGGGCTCTTCTGGGTGAGGCGGGGGTGTCCGCTGTCTTAGCACCCGGCGCTGGTTTCAGGGCCCGCAAGTCAAAAGTGACAGCCCTGAGGCATCGGGACACTTTGATACAGGCAGTTCCTCTGTCTCCTCCCACGTGGGCAGGATGTCCTTTTTTTATTTGTCAAAGTTGCCTTTTATAGCTGGCAGTTTAGGTAGGTGAGGCCTCAATTTCCCCCGATATGTGAAACTGTTTCTGCTGCTGACCCACTTGATGAGAATTTTACACTGAGTCCTAGAATATACCTGCATGCAAATCTGCAGTTGTCTGATGAGGTTTCCAAATTTAAAGAAGAATCAGAGATACCGTAGTCTGTTTCCTGACCCTAGACTGTCACATTCTCTTTTCCGAGCTGTTTGTAGCAGTACACACGTTTTCCAGAAGAGGTTCACTTTGGCACGTTGTAGTTCATGTCGTGTGTTCACTAGCTTTTTTTACTTTCTGTTCACAAGTTAGGATTTTCAGGTTCTTCCAAATGCTACAGAAGACCATGTGTATATATTTGATACAAACCCGGGCGATAATGGAATCTACACTTGTCAGTGCTCCTGGGAGCATTACGGGAAGGTGTTCAATTTCTCAAGATCCTTCCGACTAGAAGTCGAAGGTAAGAAAGCAAAATGCAAAGCCACACTTCTTTAAATGATAGATTGTAAATGGAAGATGTTCTGTAGAGCCTGTGTGATATGTACTGTGTTACTCTTATGAAGCTACACTTGTACTGGATGGGCTATTGCTCTGAAGCAGATTAATCATGTTCAAAGATATTATTTTGGGACAATTCTGCTTAAAAGCCATGTCCTGTTTTCCTCATTCCTGATTCAGAGCCAACAATCAAAAAGTTCTAGGAAAATAATAAAAGAACCCAGCGATAGACACGTATGTTTAGAGCAGAATCCACTGTCAGGCTGAGTAAGAACAGCAGCCAGATCTGCTTTTGGGCAGGCGGGGCTACCAAGACCTAGGAAGGTACTAGTCAGGCCAGGTGAAATTCCAGGTACATAAGAACCGATTGTCTCCGTTTTCTGCTGGACTAAGCAGATTACAGATGAGAGGGGACTGTGGAGACTTGCTTTTTTCATTTTTTTATTGGTAGGTTATTGATCGAAGAATCTCATCCAGCTGCCGCGTAAGGGATCTCAGAGATGTCAGATGTTATGGTTTTTTCTCTTTATTGTGCATCTGAGAATTTGATTCTGGGTTTGGGTTGCAGTTGCTGTTAATTGAGTAAGTGAGGGGAAAAAAAAACACCACAAAGTTTTCCGATCGTTTGTGGAGGGCAGATTTCACTTTGCATGCAGCTGTTTATTTTTCTGGCCCTGGACTAATGCAGTTGCCGGAGCCTTAAAAACGCCTTTTGCTCTCTTCTTGTGCAGTTCCCTCAGCGCTGCATGCCCCAGTGATCCGGTATCCAGCCAACGACACTGTGATAGCTGAGCCTGGTAAGGACCTTTCTCCTCCACTTAACAACCATCCATTATCAAAGCAGGACTGACAGAAGGCTAAAGGAGCAAACTGCATCACCTGCCCTAGTATCAGTGTATTGCAGTGAGTCACCAGCCCCTAAATGCCTGTAACATCTGTATTCTAAACAAAGAAAGAACTTTTATTGCTTATCAAGAGATTTATCCACTAATGAAAAAAAGCACTAGAACTAAGTTTCACCCTACTGCATGCAACCCAGATATACTTCGGAAGACTGGAACACTATAGTTGCTGTCCCCGATTGTGTGTGGCAGAATTACGTGCAGAAATACTCTGAAGAAATATTTTTAAATCATCATAAAATTTGTGATTTGTGAAGCATTTGTTAAATATAACTTTTGAATTACCTTTTTTTTTGTAGGTTCCCCCAGAAAAATTGAATGTATAGTCTTCATCGGTTTCGATGTGGAAGACACTTGCTCAGTATGGTGGGAAAGGAATGGGACGTCTGTGAGATTTTCGAAAGGATACTCGCAGAACGTGACAAGGTGGTGGAGCCCCAGGGGTGTGGATGAAAGCTGTATGGAGAGAGGAAATACCAAGCCATTTCCCTGGCTCCCTGTCTCCTGTTTATGTCAGAAGAGAGACCACAACAAAATTTATGTGACATAAAAACTTAAGATATTAAGACAAAGCTAACGTCTTGGATGTTTAGTTACAGATTTAAAGGAAAATTGATTGCACAAAACAATTGAAAATTATTAAAGAAGCACCACTGTTATTCCTTTCAAATATGTAACCTTAATAATTCTAATGCGTTAATTTATAGTAAGTATTACAGTCCTCATTTGTACTCCTATGTAGATGTTTAATGAAAGGGAAATGTTTTATATGGTATGAACAGAATTGTTACACTGTTTTGAACAGGAAGCTCAAATGATGAGATGGTTATGAGGTTGCGATGTAATCTCAGAGGATGTGTGAGCAGCAGATATGCCACATGGATGGAGAACTAATGACAAACTCTCAGGATTGTTTTAGTCAATCATTGACTGAAAGTTAGATTGTCAATCTAACTTTGACCAAGGGCAAAACAACATTTTTTGTCCTGTATTTCCCGAACAGGAAGCGTTACTTGTATTATTGTCTGATTGTTTTTTCCAGGTACACGGTGAACAATCAGACCTTGTGCAAGGCCACTCTCTCCATCGCCCGTGTGTCTCAGCAGGACTTCCACTCAGAGTTCAAGTGCACTGCAATGAACAGTATCAAGTGGTTTGAAGGTTTTGCCTTCATTCAGCCCCAGCGTAAGTGGCCTCTCTGCAGTTTTAAAACATCGGACATATAAAACTCACTGCGCTACGGTGGAGGCCAGATCACCAGGATAACTCCATGACACAACAAGGCCAGAAGGAAAAATAGCTCCTTTACTTTTGCTGCCTGTCTTGCATTTTACATTTTTTGTTCCTCTTTTTGGGGTCTTGAGTTCATTTTGTTAACAAAAACAGCAAACTGGGCATACAGTGCCATGAAAAAGTATTTGCCCCTTTCCTGATTTCCTCTATTATTCCAGATTTCTGACACTGAATATTTTCAGGTCTTCAACCAAAATCTAATATTATATAAAGGGAACCTGAGTGAACAAATAAACAAATTTGTTTTTACTTATTTCATTTATTCAATGAACAAAGTTATCCAACACCAGCCGGCACTGTGTGAAAAAGTAATTGCCCCCTAGTTAAATCAACCCAATTAAAGGGATCGTTTCGAGTCAGCTGACTGAACACAACCAGGCTTGATTACAGCCAGCCCTGCTCAATATAAACCTCACTTATTTTGACCCTTACCATCAGAGTCAAGTTGCCAGCACAAAGTTTCAACAAGCACACTATGCCACGATCAAAGGAAATTCCTGAAGAGATCAGAAAAAAAGTTGTTGATACTGTATCTATCAGTCTGGAAAGGGTTACAAAGCCATTTCGAAGGCTCTGGGACTCCACTGAGCCACAGTGAGAGCCATAATCTCCAAATGGAGTACATCTGAAACAGTAGTGAACCTTTCCAGGAGTGTCCGACCTGCCAAATTTTCTCCAAGGGCGCAGCGTAAAATCATCCAGGAAGTCACAAAGGATCCTAAAAAAACATCTAAAGAACTGCAGGCTTCTCTGGCCTCAGCTAAGGTGAGTGCTCATGACTCCACAATCAGAAAGAGACTAGGCAAAAATGGGCTTCATGGGAGAGTAGCAAGGTGGAAACCACTGCTATCCAAAAAGAACATAAATGCTCGTCTCTCATTTGCCAAGAAGCACCTGGATGATCCCCAAGCCTTTTGGGAGAATGTTCCATGGACAGATGAGTCAAAAGTGGAACTTTTTGGACGACATGGGTCCCATTATGGCTGGCATAATGCAAACACAGCATTCCACAGTAAGAACATCATACCAACAGTCAAACATGGTGGTGGTAGTGTGATGTGGTTGGGATGTTTTGCTGCCTCAGGACCTGGACGACTTGACATAATTGAAAGAACCATGAATTCTGTTCTGTATCAGAAAATTCTTAAGGAGAATGTCCAGTCATCTGTCCGTGAGCTGAAGCTGAAGCATAGCTGGGTCATGCAGCAAGACAATGACCCAAAACACAGAAGCAAGTCCACATTAGAATGGCTGAAAAGAAGTAAAATTAAAGGTTTGGAGTGGCCTAGTCAAAGTCCAGACCTAAACCCAATAGAGATGCTGTGGCAGGAAATGAGCAGTTCATACTCGAAAACCTACCAATGTTTCTGAATTAAAGCAGTTCTGCAAGGAAGAGTGGGCTAAAAATCCTCTACAGCGATGTGAAAGACTGATATTGAATTACAGGAAGCATTTAGTCGCAGTCATTGCAGCTAAAGGTGGCGCAACCAGTTATTAAGTGTAAGGGGGCAATTACTTTTTCACACAGGGGATATGGGTGCTGGATAACTTTGTTTATTAAATAAATGAAATAATCATAATATTAAAGAGTTATTTGTTCACTCAGATTCCCTTTATCTAACATTAGATTTTGTCTAAAGATCTGAAAACATCCAGTGTGACAAATATGCAATGATAGAGGAAATCTGGAAGGGGCACATATTTTTTCACAGCACTGTATTTAAGGGTGGTGGGAAATTTTCTCCAAATCTTAGCATTTTCTAATCTATCATAAACATACTTCCAAAATGAAATGTGTAAGTTATGCATTCAATTTGTTGGCACTCGCAGAATTTCATTCTAGGAAGTCTTTTTCTGCAATTAGCACATTTTCCTCTGTACAGATCTCTCTGAATTCTTAACTTCTTCTCATTGCTTTTTAATACAGCAACAATCTATAGAAGCCTTGTGATAAGCCTGCCTGTCTTGCTAGTCCTTCTCCTGATGTACATGGCTGTCAAGTATTATATGATTGACTTTGTGCTCATCTACCGGGATTTGCTCAAACCTTACTGCGCTCACAGAGGTAAGTGTTGAGTTACAGCACATTCAACCTTACATTTCTTTGCCAGCTATCTCTAGCCTGTCATTTTGAAAGAGGTTTTATCGTGGGTGGAACATGATCGGCAAAATCTTGATATTACAGTCTGTTTAATTATCTCTGTCTCCTGGTGTCCATGGGGGTAACTGGTGAATGCAAAACTGCCTGCCGTCTGGCAAAACAGTTCTTAATGTAGTTTGTAAATGTAATTATCAAAGAGTGTGAAACAGAAGTAGTAAGTACTGCAGGCAGATCTAATAAGGTGCCAGTTGTAGGCAGACTGCATATCACGCTGATGCCTCTGGATCGGTGTGGGGTCAAACATACATTTTTATACTTCCTATTTTTTAAAATCCCATAAAACATTTGCCTTCTGCAGCTTGTGCAACCTGTGGAAGCATTCCAGTAGCTTTGAAAAAGTTGAATGCACTGAACAATGCTTTGCACACCTCTCTGACTACATTGCCCCAAAGCAATAGATCACTTTATTGGCCATATACAAGTTCTTGTATTAGGAATGTGTCTTTTCACATACCCCAGCTTGCTCTCCATGAGACACACAGACAGGGAGAGAAGCTGGGGGTCAGAGCACAGGGTCAGCCATTTATACAGCACCCCTGGAGCAGCTGGGGTTAAGGGCCTTGCTCAGGGGCCCAACGGAGTAGGATTCCTCTGCTGGCCGTGGGATTTGAACTGGCAACCTTCCAGCCACAGATCCTGAGCCACAGAGCCACCACCCTGAGCAGCATCTATTCCTACCTTTAGCTCAGATAGCTCAGAACTCGAAATATACGTTCCAGTTTATTTAATGAGATAGTGAAGACTGGATTGTTCCGAAAAAAATAATGATCTTTCTGTTTAAATGGCAAGGAAGAGAACACCACACACATTGATTTCTTTTTCCTGTAATGATTGCAGAAATAGGGGTTGCTGTGTGTGTCAGTTTATGCAGTACTGTACTGTGAATAGGGTGCTGCGCTTCAGAGATGGATGAATTTCGTCCCCTGATACTTACAAATCCTTTTGGGATCCTTTGTAATGAAAAGGGCCATATCCAGCACCTCGGAGTGTCTCGTTAATACCATTGTGTTGTTAATGCTGTTTTTTTTGTGGCGCATGCAATTACTACGTCTGACCACAAGATGGCTCTCTTATACTAGACACGCCATCAGTCTCCAGAGATGCATTACTTCTTCTTAAAGAGATTTTAAACATATTGTTTTGCATTCTTACAAACTGCTGATTAAATATCATAGCTGGCCTTCTCGTTTGTTAACATATACTACGGAACTTTTATAACTTCCGCAGAATTATTTATTTTTATTCCTAAGCTTGCGTCCTAAATCTTTTAAGGAAAAGAGATCCTGTCATCAGGGTCTTTGATAAATACTGTACCTGCGGTTGTTCGTGATGTCTCGATGTGTCCAGAACATGAGGTAGATGTATCTTGACTGTTTCAGACGGAAAGGTGTACGATGCATATGTTGTTTATCCAAGACAGAACCTTCAAAAATCGTCAGAAGAGAAGATCTACAGTTTCGTCAACGTGGTTTTGCCTAAAATTCTGGAAACGAAGTGTGGCTATAAACTTTTTATTTATGGAAGAGATGATTTACCTGGCCAAGGTAACCTATTATAATATAATTAAAATATGTCATTTATATGCGATATTTCTTCACTTGCTTAAATTCTTTGTCTGCTGTTCCCTGACCCCATCAGTATTTTTGAAAATCAGCTGATGAAGAATGAAATGAAAAAGCAATGGTCTGTGTTTTTTATATTAATAGCCCGGGTATAATGATATTTACATTGTATGAAATCACCAAATACACCTATTTATTAAGTAGTGTATTCCCCCAGGATAACAAAATACTGAGCTCAAGTCATGTAATCTCGTTACTATCCATGTGCTCACCGGCTGGTAACTGAGTTGTCTAAAGGAATCTGTTTGAGTAGCCATTCAAAATATGTGATTTTAACGAATGCATGAGCAAAGAAAATACACAACCATGTCCCTGCTGAGCAACGCATGTTGAGTGTGAGCCAATAAGGATGAAGCCATCGGCAGACTAGTCCAGGACTGTCACATTCGGCGTTCAAGCTTGGCTTGTTTTCAGACTGCAGGGGCTGTAGCACAAGACATTCCAGGAGGGAGTAACTGTCACGCTCGTTACTCCTCCTCTTAAGGGCGCTCCAGCCCTTCCTCGTTCTGTCCCATTCCCCACACCTGTTCCTTATTCCAGCCCCTCTTCTGTTCCACCTTTAAAGCCAGACGCAGGCGTTTGCCCGGGGCTCCTCATTGATTTCCGCATCGTGAGAGCCCGGGGTCCTGCCGCGTCTGGCTCCGTTATGGTTTTAGTTTCCTGTTCCTGATTCCCTGCCCCGCCGGTCCCGACCCGGTTCTGGTTTTAACTTCGGATGGATCCCCTGGTCTTGGACTAAACCTCCCGTCTTGGATTCCCCCTCTGGATTGACCCTTGGATTGTTCGCCCTGGATTCACTCCCCCTGGACACCTGCACCCCTCGGACACGCCCCCTGTCTCCTGACCCTTCTCCTGCATGACTATTTTCCCAATTGTATCCTCACATTCCGGATCGTGTCGTCCGCATAGGGCCCGGAAAGAACTGCTCCTGACAGTAACCCTCGGTGTTTCCCCACTGGGCGTGCTGTAATGGGATCTTCTAACATAGGCAGGTCCAGGACAAGAGACACTGGCACATAGGCGTTAGGTTAAAAAAAAAAACCCAGTGCTCTTTATTTACAGTGAGGAAAATCAGAAACCCGCCAAACACAAAAGGCCTCAGCTCCTTTTGGAGTTCCTGTTTAGACATCTACAGTTTCTGTTTATCATGCCAGGCAGCTAAACTGCTTACCAGCTTCTAAACAAACAACCCACAACACTACAGTCTCCCTCTGAGACTCTTCATGAAACTGAGTCAATTCAATTCAAGGTGCTTTATCAGCATAAACGATTGGGTACAATCAGTGTTGCCAAAGCAGATAAAAATAAAATTAACATGAAACAAAACAAAGCAGAACAAAAAAAAGAAATAAAATAAAATCTACAAATTACAGACATTTAAAACAAAGACATATCATGAAATATTTACATATACTGTAAACATATTGAGCGTTACTGGGAGACAGACTCGCTGTTCCTCAGGCTGGGACAGGAGATCACACACTCTCTCAGCAAGACTCTACCCAGTCTCTCTCCGAGATATCCAAAAACACTCTCCCCCACAAACAAAATCTCAAAATTCAGTTTCACTGGACTCGTGAGTTCTCCAGGACCCCAGGTCCATGGTGGGTCCTTCGCCCTCTGGTGACAGTTGCACACAGTATCTGCCTTCTGGCCTCCAGGTGGCAGATTAATTGACCACTGGACACAGAAAGCCTCGGCTTCCTGCTTTTTAAAGGGTCACCTGGTCAGGTGACTGGGGCAGCAGCAGCTCTTTCTGCAAAGGCTTCTGGGGAATGTGGTCCAGACACGGCTGCCATGCTGTCTGGACTGGCGGTGCTCTTGCACCCTGCATTAACGGGAGGACTGCAGCTCATCATGAGCATGAAAATGATTTACATGCCCAGGGACCACCTTGGGCTAATATGTTGGCCTCTACAACCTCTGTGGCCCACAGAACATCTTAAGTGGTGATGGGGTATTTAATTTCCCAACTGCTGTCTTGTCCTTGAACAATAGGACAGAAGACATGTGAACCAGGAAATCTGGCAGAACATTTCCCAGCTATCAACCCAGAGGATGAATAGCCCTGAGCACGAATGCAGGCTTTGCTTTCGTGTGCAGGAAGACACATTTTTTTCTACATTTCAGTTAGTTCTGCGATTTTGTTTGCTGTCAGTTGATAATATATGATAAAATTCACGTCAGCGATGCATTTCTCTTGTGCATCAGTCTGCTTACATGGATTATAATTCTGATTCACCCTCAGAGTTCCATCCTAAAATCTGAAGTTGTTATCGAGCATGTAAGTGACTTTCTTTTCATTTTCTCCTTAAGCTAACATCAAACTCTGTGATCCTGACAACAGCGTTTCTTGTTTTGTGTACAGATCTCATTGAGATTATGGAGACCAGTATAAAACTGAGCAGAAGGCTCATCTTTATTTTATTTCCTGGATCTGCGTCAGAGGAGACCTCTGAAGAGGTGTTTGATAGAAAATTTGGATTGTACACTGCCCTGGTTCAAGAGGAAATGAAGGCCATCATGATTGAGCTTGAAGAGTTCGTTAGCTATGAGCATCTCCCCGTCACTCTCCAACACGTTATTCAGAAGAGAAGACCTCTGAAATGGAAAGGAGAAATGTCGCCCAGCTCAGGGTTTTGGAAACATGTGAGATACCGGATGCCAGGCCACACGTCGAGCTGAGCTGGGAACGCTTCAGCTGGGACTGTGCTCACGAGTGGGGAAGTGCTGGTTTGCTGATGTCATTTCTGCACCTCTTTTCTTTCAGGTTTCATTCTCTGCCGGTTTTGCCACAGCACAGGCACATACATAATCCGTCCACCTCAGGGATACAGTCTCCCATGTGCAAAATTTCAGGTTTTGGACCAAAGTATTCTGGAATGTTGTTATCCAATGTCATGATTTACTTGGGCTTTTAAGACTACTGTTGTAAAAATGTAGCTGCTTTCTTGTTTATCTACCCGTCAATCACCGATTGTGCCTTCAAATCCAGTTCTCTTGTGTGCTAGGCCTGGCGGCCTTGGCTGTTTTTTTATTTGTGCCCTTTTGCTAAAGACCTGTCTCCTCAATGTGTCTAACAGGGCTTTGTGATCTTGCCTGGAATCTCTGAACGACCCAGTTTCTTTCAATGAGAAACTTTTCTGTTCTCTTTAAGCTCCCTGAGGTGTGAAGTGGATTTAATGCATTGCTACTATGCGGTCATAAATAGTAGCAAGAGTTACATGTTAAGAAAGGGGTTCACATATTGCATTTTTGAGCCTGTTCTCCTTTTCATATAATGGGCGGGTGGCTCTTTGCACTATTGCTTTTATCCTGTAATGTCTTAAAACAAATCATCACTAGCTCATTTATCATATATTATTTTTGTGAGTAATAAATGTATCAAATAATTAAAAAGATGTTGCTAAATGCTTTATTTCATTTTGTGATTGAAAGGAACATGCTTTCCAATTTTCCCACAAATAGTTATAATATTTAGTTATGATATCTATTATAAGAATATAAACGTATCTATATCGCTTGTGTAACGCAACGGGGGCTCAGGCGGGCGCCCTTGCCGCATCAGGTTGGCCCCGCACCATCGGGGGCTCAAACCCGGGACTCCCGCGTCACTCAGGAGGGACCCAGCCCGGTGAGCTAAAGAGAGATCTCCCCACAGCCCAGTAGCTGTAGTCCTGCTATCACAGGGAAGGGCGGTGACGTCACCTGCTCTGGTACGCCGGCTCTTACACAGTGCCTGTCGGCCGTAAACGTTACACTTGGTTAGTGTTGATTGGATTAATGAAGTCAAACATTTGTCATTCATTCATTTCCTCCTCTACCTAAAAAGGAAAGGCAACGTCAAAACGACTGGCTTCCTTCTTCTTGAATCTTCAAGGGTCAGCGCAGTCAGTCAAAGCAACAGAATCTAAACCAGTCTCGCCACGCGTACACATTTCCCATAAGAAATGGTAAAAAAAAAACCACAGCATGCTACCTTATACAAACTGCTAGCCTCTTTCCCTTTTCTTGATGAAAAATCACAAGGTTCAGGGCTGAGGCTTTTAAAAATTTCGTTGCATTTATATTTTATAATGGAAATCACGTCACTGTTTAGTGACTGTACCAGTTAATATGCCCCGCCTCGTCTCTCTCGTTTAGACCATTATTTTCTTGGTCAGATGATGTGATGATGTATATGTTACGGAGCGTCTGGGAGAACCCTGTGAAGGTCGGTTCCATAGACGAGAGCGAACAAATCCAAAGATGCTAAATGAAGGCAAACGGTATCGGGATCCAGAGGAGGAGAAGGGCTTATTCGCTGATGGGCTCAGGAAGAGGAAGAGCTCAGGAAAACACGCTGGTTGTTCAATATCGAGCTGCGAGGTGTGGGTTGAAGAGCGTTTGAATAGAGAGTCATGTACGGAATGCTGATGGGTAATTAACGAGGTCCGGCTGTGCCCGTAACAGAACATATAGACAGTTCCATCGTCTTAAACTCTTTATCTGCTTGTTAAGCTGTGTGATGGAGACACTCCATCCAAAACAGGGTCATGAGGGAGCCAGAGCTTATAACTGGGAAGCAGTGGGCGTAAGGCAGGATACATCTTGGACAGGACACCAGTCCATTGCAGGGCACACACACAGACACAAACACTTACACCAAGGCCAGTTTTCCCAGAGGCCAAATAAACGACCAGTGTGTCTTTGGACTGTGGGGGGGGGCAACCACAGGACATGACCACAGCCAGAGAGTAACCACACAGGGAGAACATACAATCTCCACACAGACAGCACTCCAGGAATCGAACCCAGGGCCCCAGTGCTGCAAGGCAGCAATGCTGACCACTGTTCCCACATGTTTGAAATAGGCCATGATAGTACTGTGGAAGTACATTTTAACAACATCTTCGACTACGCAAAAACTGCAAGTGCAACCTCTGTCTCTCTTTGAGTGGCAGTTCAAAAGTTTGAAATGTAACGTATTTCTTTTTCCATCTTACATTAAAGTGAAGTTAGGTTTCCTTCCGGCATGCCTTGGTTGTCTAGATACTTTAAATCAGTATGAAAATTAGAATCTTCCGATTATACAAATGACTGCTCTTCCTTTTACTGAATGAACATGAAGCCCTGACCTTTAGTTGAACTTAAAGTTCAAATTTAAGGGGATCTTGAACTTTATAGTCATAGTTACTTTTTACTTTTCCGATGTTTTAAACCAATGGATACATGGAAGCTGTAAGATTATACCCAATGTACCTTAAATGATATACAAATTACATACTCTTTTTTCTCAGGGATCACAATCCTGATCTAGGAGAGCCAGGGCTGGAGTGCCTACTGGTTTTCATTCCAACTCAAATCTCAGCAAGCTAAACCAGCTAGTTATTGGACCAATTCACCAGTTTCTCCCAGGTCTTCAGCTGCTGTTGCTTTCTAGAGACCTAGAAAATCAACAGACACACTGACTGGACCAGAACTGGACACCCCTGTAGACACACTGACCCTCCAAGACCAGAACTGGACCCTTCTGAAGACACACTGACCTATAAACATCCAGGACTTGACACCCTGCAGACACACTGACCATCCAAGACCAGAACAGGACAGACTGCAAATACACTGACCTTCCAGGACCAGAACTGGACAGACTGCAGACACACTGACCCTCCAGCACCAGAACTGGATACCCTCCAGACACATTGACCCCTACAGGACCAGGACTGGACACCCTGCAGCCACACTCAACTTCCAGCACCGGAACTGGACACCCTGCAGACACATTGACCCTTACAGGACAAGGACTGGACACCTTCTCTCTTAACATTCTTGAACATTAACATTAACATTCTCTCTGCCCATCTCTATTTTTGTTAGTATTGTTAGTATTTTTAGTATAAACAAATTTTGTGAAAAACTTATTGATGTGCATCTGACAAACTGACACGCTACAGAGCGCAGAAGCATGACACTTTGTACTGATTGCCATTGAATACTGGATCCGCAGTGTCGTATTGTATTACTGTAGGTATTTTAGCTGTGTAATTGTAGCTTAGCATTTTCAATAATATTTTTGAAAATATCATAAATTAGGGAGCATGGGAGAGTGCTCCTCTTCAGTGCTGAATCGAGACCTTATCTAGTCTGCCAGAGCACAAGAGGTCTCCCTGGTGTGAGAGGTGATAATAACAGAGGCAGGTTGTGGTCAGTAGAGCATGGTGTTCGCTGACTTAGCACCAGAGGCATTTCTGCGATACAGGACACTGATTAGAGCCTAGATTTGTTGAAAATGGAGCTTATGAAAAAATAAGTCAGTGCCCTTTATATGATCTGTCTAAGGTCACACCGTCTTAGCTGTTTTGTATTGGATATTGCAGCCAATTTCGGAGCAGCTGGAGCACGTTTCCGAAATGAGACATCCAGTGTTGTGATTTTCTGCTGTCTTGCGTTAAGTGTACAGTAGCTCCAGAGGTCTGTTCGGCTTCAAGAAACGGATTCTTACCGCAAGATGGAGGTAGTGTTGAGGGCTGTAGGGCGGCGGAACTCCGCTCTTGTGCTTCTACACGGTGCAGAAAGAGGGCTCCTGCCCCTTTGCGTTTAAGGCGTATTGATTTAGATTTGTGGAATATAAATAAATAACCAGCAGGTAGAAGGTTTTTTCTAACAGTGTACTTTAAAAATACCAAACGCCGTAGAGGTCGCTATAATCTTTGTACCGTTTGACTTTTTATTTGTTTCGTTCACGGGCAGATAATGCTCCCTTCTGCACCTTAGGCTGTAGTCACAGCATTTTCAAGTTTCCTGGAAAGGCTGAAGCAGTTTGCGCAATGAGAATAAAGAGCATCGTTTACATTTCCTCTTGAAGCATCATGGATCAGCTCTTGGAGTATCACGACTGGCTTCCCATCCATGTGCCCTGATGAATGGTGAATATCGCTGCTGCTTGGACTTTGTTCTGCACGGCATGTAAACCGCTGTGGTCTGTTGTGTTGTTGGGTTTGGAGTTAACAACTTTATGGGGCTTTTAAAGATAAAATGTCCTTTGATAGTTTTACGACAGGTGACGGTCACTTGCTTCAATTCCTGCATTTAAATTAGGAGCACACGTCGTTTTAGTATAAGGAATTAGTTTGCCTGGTAATGACGATGAGATGTTTTTTTTTAATTGTCGTGGGGGTAACGTAATATATAGTGTGGCTGTTTTATTCTCTTAGACAAACGGTTAATTTAACACAATTTGATGGCCACAAGACGCTACAGTGGCACAGTCAGTAACGTCCCACTTCTTAAATTGAATGTTAAAGGCTGTGTGCGATGTTTGTTAAATCCCGCTGTAGGCCCCTGCTTGGCGATTACAACATCGAGCTCCAGTTATCGAGTGACCCGAAGGAGAACCCCTGCACCCGGGCTGCGGAGCCGCTAGACCACGGTCGAGTCAGTCTTGGCCGAATCCGATCAGATCCCCTCACTTTTTGAAATGTAAGTCTGCTTCATCAAATTCAGGAGCGCTTCACATATACAGTGGCAGAATAACCATTCATGAGCTTTTCCTTAACCTCCCCGTTTTACGTGACTGAGCGTTTTTCGCGTCACAATTTCAGTTTAAAGTTAAGCAGTTTACATTGTAATATATTGTGACGGTGTTACGTTAGACCAAAGTCAGTCAGGCGTTAAATAAGGGGAAAAACGTACAAAACTCCACGTAGACTCGATTAAATATAGATATTTAATATCTATTTGCGTTTCAAAGCTTGCTGCCGTCATTGTCAGCATTGCTAAAGATGTTGCAACTAAGATTTCAAATGATCTAACAATCATAACGAAACTTTCTTTTAACTGCTGGTCCGAGTTCAGATGTCTGTGTGGTTTTAAATGGTGCTGTGCTAAAGAAGGAGGCAAACTAATCGGGTTCGTATGCAAGGATTTTTGCTCTTGAACTTCGGCAATGTAGAAATGTAAATTATCTGGGGCATCGTTTCAGTGAGAGTGTATCTCTTAACCGCCCCTAAAAATTGTAGGTTATGAATTGCAAGACAGCATTTCCTTGAGCTCGAAAACCCCTTTTGTACTGCACAGACCATGAGACATTGTCATCAGAAATCGGCATTAAACAAGTCTGCAAGCCTTTAATACATAATCCAAGGTAAGTTATACCTCCATTTAATTACTTAGGCTAATATTAATGAAGTTGTAGTCCCACCTACAAATGTGCAATTATCTGATCTCAGTGCAGGCAAGGCCAAGTCAGGACTTCTGCAAGTAGTGTTTACACTGGTGAATGCACAGAGGGAGGGAGATATTACTTTAGCAGGGCTGGTGGATACTTTTCTTGTTAGTCAAATCGCAAAGAAATTCCCCATACACAGAAGTAAATATTTTCAGGAATTTGTGATTCATGGGTGATATAGGGAAATTAAAGGACCTCAGGTGCAAACAGTCATACGTTTTTTTTCTACAGCATTAATGAACACAATATTTATTGTATTAAACCAGCCACAGGAATGTCTGCCTGCTGCAAAGTGATAAGGATTATTTTGAGATATACCTACTTGAGAGAAAATGAAACTGTAGCGTTTTTTAAACAACACAAATATAAAATGTACCTATACAATAATAATATCCGTGCTTTCGTATTGTTTAAGTGCTCAAGTTAATACTGCTGAGTTTTAGTTTTAACCTGTTCAGACAGGTTAGAGTTAAATCTGGAACATTCTGGATACTAGGCTACACACAGGATTAAACTTGGCCAAACGTGAGATAGTATTATAGCTGAGACTATAGGAATCGTATACCTTCTACACCCATACGACGAAGTATAGGTTCAGATGTTATTGTTTTAAAAGTATTTAGATGTTTTGCACTTTGTGTATTCTGTAGGTAAAAGGAGGAAAATTAAATGTTCTCCATATCAGTTGACTGCTGCCGACAGCCGTCGTGCTCTTAAATTTAATCGACCTGCTCCATTTTCTAACCGTGTCTTCCAATTCTGGGTCGTGGAGGATCTGGAGCCTGTCCCAGCAAGAAACAGGCGCAAAGCAGAGTACACCCTGGACAGGACGCTAGTCCATTGAGGCGCAGACAGACAAACAGACACACACACGCTCGCACCGGGGCCAGTTTTCCCAGAAGCCAGTTAACCTCCCAGCATGTCTTCGGACTGTATCAGGAAACCTGCGCAAACCTGGGGAGAACATGAAGACTCCACGCAGACAGCACCCCATTGCAAGGCAGCAATGCTGACCACTGCGCCACCCTGCTGCCCTGAATCTAATCATAATTTTATCAAAGGAAATGGGACTGAAATATTCCCATCTACAGATAAAGACGGGGATTGTTAGAAGCTTGTGCAGGAAAAGGGGCCATGTTCGTGATTGGGAGTCATGTTTCTTTTTCCGTTATCAGGCAGCTCAGTTTCCAGTGAGGACGCCGGCCGTGATAGCCCAAATCTAAGGCACTTCCGTGTTTTTTTTTGTAGTAGTACCTACCAAATCAGAAAAAGATGCTAGCCTGCTTTGTTCTCTGTCCCAGAAATCAGTCCGTGCAAGAGAAGAGAACAGAAAAGTGGTGGACAGGTGAACCTGTGCTTGATCCCCTTTTGGTGAAGCCAAGATCCCTGGTAAAGCCAAGATCCTTAGCAAAAGACTTGAGAAACTGCCAGCCCTGCTGACTACAGGCACTGCGCAGTGTCGAGTAGAAGGTACAGTTCACACCAGAGCTCCAGCTGTTCACTGGGCCAGAGCTCGTCCTGGTTTCCAGAGAGTTAATCAGACTAGGAAGCACTGCTGACTAATAGCTTAATAAAATTAGAAAGAAGGTCTGGACTGGACTGGCTTTAAGAACTGTAACAAGAGTGTTTCTATTGCAAAAATAATCAAATCAAATTAAAATACTAATGCATGGCATACAGCTCTGCTTGTACCTTTTCTGTGGTTGTGACCCACCATTGAATGTAAGAATGGGATTTTTCTACCGTGAGAAATTGAAGAAATATAAACATTTTTTCGGCTGGGCTCATTTTAATTTTGAGTGATCCGCAGTGTTGTCGTCTCCCTTAAGGGTGTGATCGTTTTTCTTTTTTTAACCGTTTTGCTAAAGGAACAGCGTACTGCTGGGCTTGGAAAAAGTATTTCTGTTCTCACTGATAACTATTCATAGTCAGCTTCTGATTATTCATTAAAAAAGGAGTTCAGAAAGGGAGGGAGCCTGTGAAGATGTAGCAGGGGGTGGATAAAATAGTGCATAAAGCTGTTCAGGGGAACATTATTTCTTTCTGAAGAGTGGACTATTGTGTTAAATACTTGATATGAATACCGTTTGGACAACTTTCAAGTGCTGGATATGACTGTACATTGTTTTTAGCTTGGATAGCTCAGTTAAATATCATAAGCAGAGCTTATGGTGTATCCAACCAAGTTGGTTGTAGAAAGCCAATTCTGTTTGATAATTAAAGCACAAGGTTCTGTAATAAACAAATAAGGTTGTCTCATCTTAACTTCATGTTTGGATTGCACTGCTGAGTTTCTTCTTTTGTAATGCAGCTGATGGTTGGAACAGATTGCTTTTCCCCCCAGTCTTTCTCCCAAGTCAGTTCCGATGAGCATATTTATACACTAGTGCTTCTGTGGGCTTTCAGTTGATTTCACCACTGCTGCAGACAGGTACAGGTATTGCTTCAGCACAGATGTGCTTCTGATGTCCAGAACACACACACCTGCAGTGTTTAACATCATAACTTGTGAAAATGTGGAAAATGCGGGTGCTGCTTCTTTTATCCTCCTCATTAGGAGACGGATCAGTACATTTTAAAGGGTGGTGTTATCTGTCACAAACCAGGAGCCCTAATCATAATACAAATTAACGTTTGTACTTTTAATCAAATTTAATAGTGTAGTCTATTAGGTTAATTCTATTTAAAATGACTGATTGTAATTTTAATACAGTAATGAATATTTGTTCCACATGGTTTTGTTCTTGTATTACTGTACTATGTAGGAATTAACACTATAAAAAAATTTGTTGATTCAGACAGTTAAATTGTAGCTTCAGAGCATTAGGTGGTAAATCCCACTTAATGCAGAAATTATTTGAGAAGGGATGAGCCCTAATCGTGATGATCAGATAGAAAAGTATTTTCTTTCCACTTGCTCTTGTAGGTTTTCAGCTTGAATTGTTCAGCAGGAGCAGGAATGCTCAGGCTGTTGTGTGATTCTTGACTGGACACGTTACTGTTTTATTGGACTCCATGATACTGATCAATTATGCTAAGTCATAAGTAAGGCGTGGGACGAGTTCTGGAGCCCCAGGTTATACAGTTGCAGTCCTGGAGGGTCAGTTTGTCTGCAAGTTTTCAACCTCATATTTGCCTAAATCATGTAATTATTGGCTTAATAGTACCGATTTATCAACTTCTTCAGATTTTAAAAATCCTCAGATACACTAACAAAGTCAAACCCGTGGACATCTTCAGAATGAATAGTGAAATATGATCCACAGAGAAGAAGTGGAAGTGTATTTAAAACTAAGAACAGGAGGCATGTCCTTACCCAGTGTGTAGTGGGAATAGGACACATGCTGCCCAGCCGTGCTGTTGAAGCCGATACCCAGTCCTCTTAAAAGAAATGCTGAGATCCTCTGATCAATTTACTGCGAACCACAGAATTGTGTCTCCTGTTGTTATTAATCTTCTTACGTTCACCGTGCACCAAAAGACTTTTCCGATGCAACCCAGGAGTTCATTAAGCGGGAAAGCAGTGAAAAATCTTAGACTGGACAAGTCAATCTCCGGGTGTAAATCCAATGAGCATGCACTGTACTTGCTGAGGCAAACATTGTAACCTGCGCTACATCCCACGAATAGGCAGTCACTCAAAGTGCCTGGAGAAAAGCATCTTAAATGATTGTACAAAGCATGTGGTCAGCTCAAAGGGTCACAGACTTCATGCAGTTATACCCAGAAAGGGATATGCAACCAAATACTGACTTTTAAACTCGGAACTTCATTTGATTTTGATCCATTATTTGAAATCACTTGGAACTCACTGGGTTGAACGGAGTGTTTTTGCTCTCTAGTTCTTAAGGAATTACCCCAAAGTAAATTTATATCATATCGTGCTTAACATTCATATTAGTCTCATGATCTTGAATACAATTTGCTTGAATGTAATGCAGAAATAAGATTTTACCTCACTTTCCCAATACTTTTGAAGGACACTGTATGTGCAAAGTGCCATTAGTTCCTTTGATATTGCATTAGTCATACAGTATGAAAAGGCAGGTTTTCTCCATGAATCTCATGAATGACTTTTTGCTTTAGAGTTGCATTTTTGGTTGACTTGAGTGGTTTTTGCTGCCTTTACCTTTTTGGTTGACTAACGTTAGTTTTGGTGGGTAGCTGCGTCAGTGTGCTTTGGCTGCAAGCGCAGCGTTTCGGCTGTGGAGTCGTCTTCGGACGTGAAGGTGCCTGCACCCGAAGGAGGCTGCACAGCCGAAACGTTGCGTTTACTTTCTTCTCTTTTCAGCAGGGAATAAACCTATTGCTTGTTCCCTAATGTTAGTTTGGTCAGCTTCATGTGGGAGAGCAGCCTGTGAAGTCTGTCTCGGGCGCTTTGCCAGGGATCAGTGAGCTCTCGGCACATTGTTTTGGTGATGTTCCTCCTGGAGTGCAGATTGTGTGCAACTTGAAAGCAAGTATAGTTAAAACATGATCATGCAAATGTCCTTTGGCCTTAAGGTTTCAAAGCCCTTTCCTGGTTTAAAAAAGCAGAGCAATAAACATTTGATATTATGTTTATTGCATAACTTTTGTGACTCGTCTGTTAATTTATTTGCATATTGGACTTATCAAGGCTGGGTGGGAACAAGATTTGAATATCGTGTTTGCGTTCTGCTTTTGGAATGATTTTTTCCATCACAAGTCAAGGTTTTACTGTTCTGTTCGAAGGAGGAAACGGGAGCCGATATTTTCTATAGATGAAACGACGGCGTCGGAAAGTAACCCATCCCACTGAGGGATTTAGTCTGTTCCCGCAGAGATGGGATATGAATGGATGTGGAAGACTCAATCCTGGTGGCTAGGCAAAGTGACCTGCCAACAAAAGCTTTGGGTCGCTCTTTGACTCCTTCCTCTGTGAGCAGCTGTGATTTGCAGTGGGGTGGGGGGGAGGGCTGTTTCACTTGAAGGACATTTTACTTTGAAATCCTTCTAAGTTGAGTGCCGTTTTTGTGATTAACTCGTGTTATCATCATTTTAGCAGCTTTTGCACGGGGCTATTTGAGAGTATTCTAGTAAGATCTTGGGGTGGGGTTTAAATGGAGTTCCACCTGTACTTTAAGCTGCCTGTCAGTCTCGGAGGTGTTCTCGGTTTCCCAGTGTTGGTCTGTCAGGTTATTACCCTGGAGACGGATTCTCCTGGGTGCGGATCTTGATCCCTCTTTGTGTAAAATCAGGTAAACGGATTTCTCCGCGTTCTTGTTTCTGCCACACTTGTGCCCCGACCCTTCCCTTTTTTTTATTCGGGCTATGAATCGTGATTCTGTGTATTAATTTTTTTGAAGTACCACAGATTTCAAATGTATGGCAGTAAGGCACAAAGCTTAACGTTTTATTCATGCCCTGTCTGATTGTGTATTCAGAGCAGAGTTTTTGTGTCACACTAAGTTCTGCTTGCTTAGTCAGCTGTGAAGGGCTCCAAACGTGACCGTGACCTGCTGAATAGCTAGTGCAAAAGCCAAAATTTACAATGAAAATCTTATCAGCATTTGGCCTAACAGCTGGCACACTCCCATAATGACCTGGTATTTTTAATACAGCTTTCACACCAGAGCCAGACGGTTGGTTAGTTTTGAAGTAAAGGAGCAAGTAAAGGTTAATTCCGCGCTAAAAAACGGGAAAGAAGAAAGAACTTTTTGGCTGTTGAGCCTTCTCCAGATCGGATATTTCTGAAGATAAGGTAATTGCTGTCTTTCTGGTAATTATATCTGAATTCTGAAATTGTGCAAAAATTGGCTCCATTTTTTTTTGGTTGTGTTAAAAACGCAGGACCTGTTTATATATAAATCAAACTGATTACACTAGGATGCCGGGTGTCCTGGGAAGTCTCTTTCAGAATTCACCCAAATTCGGAACTGGATCTGTAATTCACAGATACCATTATTAAGTGTGCACGAAAGTCTTTGTCGCACTTTTTTTTGTGTGTGGATTTTGTTTTTCCAAGCCCAACAAAGTTAGTCAGCCTGAAGCAGTTGACCTCTCCATCCTTGCTTGATACAGTTTTAAATTTTCCCCTTTTGGGATGTATTTTTTGTGTGTATGTTTCTGTGGCGGAAATAAAACAAACGACTCCACCACAAAACCATGCATTTCTGAAGAAAGCTTTTTAATAAGTCTAAAATAACACCAACCTTATACCGAACAGAATAAAGAACATTTGTTTTCCTTTGTGCTTTCTGCAGTGCTACATCTTTATAGGTTCTGTCTGAAGCCTTTGTGAAGCAATTACCCCCCATGCAAGGATTAGAATACAATAATTGTCTGATTTCCAAGTTCTTCATGGCTTATGATAAATTGAGTTTATACCAGGTTAACAAGTACTGCTTCTCCCTGCCTGTTTGGGTCATTGTGCAGCTTCCCATTATCATAAACAGGAGCCAAGTCACTTTAGAAACAAGCAGCAGGTGGCTGGGCTCCTCATAAAGGAAACCAAGGAAACGGAGTGTCCGGAGGAATTAGGAGCCGTCCAGAGGCCTTAATGCCCTCTGAGGTCATCGAAGGGCGCAGCCTGACTAGTGTGCTGCTGTCAGCAGCGTGGGCCTGCCAGGCTCCCTGCGGGACCCGCGTGTGCGCGCTGGCGGTCTGCATCGCGCCGTACCACCGCGTCGCGGGAGCTGAAGGTCCGCTTTGAGGGACTGTGCTGCTGCCGGGGACAGCGAAGCTTTAGACCTGCGACCTGTATCGGCTGAGCACAAAAGAGGCGTGCGTCCGTCTAGAATCCTAGACTGTGAATTCTGGGTGTCGGTGAACCGGTGTGTTTGGTGGCGTGTTGATGAATAGATCATTCATAGCTGACCATGATACACTTGAGTGAATGTGTTAGCCTAAGCACTAACTCTCTTCAGGAGTGAGCGTGTTGATGGATAAGCCTCAGATTGGGGGATCACGAGACACAACGCCTTTGCTAGTGTTTCTGGGGCAGGTTCGATGGTCTAGGCAGGAGTCTAGTCCCTATAGGCCATTGATGACATCTCGGCTGCACAGGGCTACATTGGTCCTGGAAGTTAACTGAGTGTCCTTTCTGTGGGATTATATTGACGTATTCCAGCAGGACAATGTCAGTAGGGTCCAGTTTTTGACATATGCACAAATGCAATGAAATGCTTATTTGCATGTATGCTCCGATATAGAGACATTAAAGGAATCGCCACACACAGAACAAGCAGTGTGAGAAAAAAACACATCAGTGTGAGTCAGTGGTGGGGGTAGAGTTCAGTAATCTGACAGCTTGTGGGAAGAAACTGTCTCTGAATCTGGAAGTTTATGCCTTTATGCTCCTATAACGCTGACCAGAGGGAAGAGGGTGAAAAGTGAGAAATGTCTGTCACGCCGCCTACGTGAGAGACACGGTTTTCTTGTGAGAGGAGTTTGACAGCTGTGCCATGAATGCCCCTGTTGGCAGACTTGATCCATGTTGAGCACTTGTGGGACGAATTGGGGTGATGCGGGCTGTCCAGGGCTTTAGAGACCAGGTGCCTGCCTGACAAGGTTCCCCCAGGAGGAGTGGGGCAGAATCCCGAATGATCGCATGTGCAGCCTGGTGTCGAGCACATGTGTCGGATGTGCAGCTTGCCTCGGTTCCACCAGTGGCCACATATGCCACCAGACGGTGACTTTCACAGCTGGCCCTGCTGTTGATGGCATATGTTGGTCTGCAGTGGGCAATTACTTGCGTCATATCTGTTCAGTAAATTGTCAGAGCTCTTGATTTAAAAAAAAAACACAAAACTGTCAAAAGTTGTTTTTCTTTTGTTTTTACCGACATTTAACATCTTCAATAGAAATGTTCGGTTTGAATGCTCATGTCTTGATTAAAAAAAAATAGTGTATTATGTATAAATCTGCAAAACAGGGCACTAGTGGACAGGGGGGTGAATCCTTTTATGAGGAACTTCATCTGTAGAAGTCCAGAGTGTTTGTTGCTGTTTTATGCTACGTTTGTGTAAAACTGTGGATATGAAACCTCAACAATGAAAACAATGAACTGTGAAAAAGCTCTGGCAAAATACCACATTTATTACACCATCTTAGTGTCAGTATATATTACAGTTAAGGATCAGCAGCTGTACAACTAAAAGCCCCTTAGAAGATGTCAAAGGCATTTATGAATAGTTTTTTTTAATCCTTTTCGGGAAACATGTAGGTTTGCAGCACTCAGTGTAGCAATTGATGTTATTTGAAAAGGTAAGCTTCATCGATAGACCATGAAAAATGTTATGTACATTAAGAAGTCTTCTACAACAGGTGGAATAACATTACAGATAGCTTAATGTTACAGAGAAATAATGTAGTTCATCTAATAGTGTTTTCATGTTTGCCATTACGTGCTTTTGAGAGAGCTAAGGTAATTACTACAGGTTGCTATTCTACAGGTAAAAATTTTTGGGGGACAAAAAACATTATGTATAATAACGTTACCCACAGACTGCATTTCTCCTCACTTTATAGCCTACTTGTACTGCACTGTAGAGAGTTTGTCAGTGTTTTTTTATGAAGAGTTTGTGTCTTAAGAGTAAAGCTGCGAGTTAAACTAAGACACCCGGTACTTGTACAATTGTACAGTCTGTATTTGACTTCTTTATTGCCACTGTTAAGAGACAGTTCTACAACAGGTGGAAGTAACGGGGTCTAGCTAGTGTTTGGGAGGCAACAGCCGGGAGGTAGAGTTTAGAGGCCTTGGACTTAAAGTTGTTCACATGAAATACCGTGAAGCTTAAAGAATTAAGAACTGTTTGCCTGAATATTTAGTCCCTCAGCTGCAATTGGAGCTCTGTTGTGCTATGATATCACTTCCTGATTTTTCCCCCCCGTTTTTCATGAAAGTGGAAGAAAATAAAATTTTCCTAGATTACTAGACTTGACAGCCTTAGTAATGTACGTCAATCCAGCCTTAACGTGATTCTTGCCTAATCTGTATTCAGTTTGGTGTAAGAAGTAAGGTACATGATAAACATCATGTATACGTTCAAAATCACCTTGCCAGTCTTATCCCCCTGGTTAGCCAGACGGCCAAGATGACTGTATTACATTTGAAGTGTCAGAGATGATCTTTTGGGTCAGTTCCCCCTGCAGTGGTCAGATCTGGAATGTGAGGTGACATTCCAAAAAAAAAAAAAAAAACAGTGGAAAAGGGTCAGAATGCCGCAGGGTCTGGGGTCTGAATCATCCATTTCAGCGCGTAGACTTTGGAAGGACTCCCTGCAAACGGGACGAGGCCACCCATGGAAGGTATCCGTCCTTCTGCCGGCTGGCATGGGGGGATGACACTGGGAGCCTCCGTCGTTTTCCGCACCTCCCCAGTGATCACAGGAACGGGAATCGCTAATGAAGCTGCTTCGCTCAGCAGACAACAGGTTCTTCAGCAGATTGTGGTGGGGGAGGGTCAGCGAGGGCTGCCGATGGTGAGTAATCTTCGCATGTGGTGGAGATCTTATTTTTTCTCTGGATAGAAAATGTAACAGTCTAATAAAGCAGCTTTATTTGGTTTAAATGTTTGAACTGGGAAAACGACAACATTTTCCTCTCCTGGTTTAACGTCGCATTGCAGGACAATCCCATTCTTTACTGCGATTGCACAATATTCTGAAAACCAATGTTGTTGTGTTTTGCAGTTTGAAATTTATCTGAATTAATTTTAAAAAAATATATTTTTTTTTTTCCTTTAAGAAATGTCTACAGGAATAATCTTGTAAGTTGACTAAAGGATGGAAAAAAATTGAGTTATAATGATTTTTTTTTAAGTTGGTGAAATATTTCAGTCTTGTCTGTTTGCTTTCGTATGAGGAAACCAAGTTAGTGTTAACGCAGTTCAAGACCTCTGGTTAATCAAATAGTATAAAACATGAAAATTATATGTTTAGTCCTGCGCTGTGTGTTTCCGGGCATATGTAAATTTAGAAAAAGAAAAATGATTAGGGGCTTAGAGAAGTACCCACCCCCATGTCAGATGATAACACCTGTTTACAGTTGGACAACAGCAGATGGCTTTCAGAATGGCCCGCGCTCAGAGCTGCAGCTTCAATTAAGGAATTGCCAGAAGCCGATGGTACACAAAGCCATGTGATCTCATGAAGCTGGAGGCAATTCAGTGAATACTCAGTTTATAGAGAAATGAGCTGATCACTAAGTCACTTCGTTTGATGTAAATTCCTCACTCCGAGGCATTTAGGCAAAGATGCTCAATTCCGTAAACGCAGGACATAGCGTAGTTCAGCGAAATGTGTCCAGTTGCTGCCCATTTTGCTAGAAAAGCCAGCTCCGGACCTGTCGAAGAAGGTTTAAGCCCATGTTTGTGCTTCAGTTTTAGTGCATCTTCATTATTGGTTTTAAAGATGTGTAGAGAGAAGTATATTTCAGGGATGGCTGCAGCATAAAACTGATTTTATAGGACTCCATATCGTAAGCTGTTTCCAGTGCTTTGCACATATGAGTACAGAAAACCCAGTTTTAAATATTGCCGAAGTGTCAAAATTCAAGCAGAAGAATCTTGATGAGTTCAAGGGATGCTAGTCCAACAGTATGCTGTAGTACTTTAGAGGAAGTTAAAACTAGAAGTTTTGTTTCTGGTTACTGCTTTTTTATTAACCATTCATTGTTAACTAGTCGGCAAACATTAATAAAATGACTGTAATCATCTACTTTTAAATCCTTAAAGTATTGTCCCATGCATGTATTATTTACTTTAAGCCATTTGCTTTAAGTTTAAAGACTTCAGTAGTTGTGCTGTTTGTCGCTGGCGATGTGGAAAATCACTGGTAAAAAAAAACAAAAACATGAAAGCAGACACATAGTATCGCAAAGCTAGAAGCAGTTACTAGTTTTTTTTTTATCCAGACCTACTGCCATCTTTTATTCTTAAATACTTTGTTTGTTTTTTTTTGTTTATAAAGTGCACAAAAAATTGCGCTGGAGAATCCACAATACTTTTCACATAGTCCAGGTTATTGTTTCTGCGACCCAAAACAAAGAGGAGAGTCTGAAGTCCGCAACAAGCCAGGTGTTTCTTCCTGGCGGCCTGCTCCCTAATGACTTGAGCCCTAATGTAGCAGCTGCCTGCTAGTGCCTTTTGTTTGGCCCTTTGTTGGCGCACACCCCTTGTTGATTCGCAGGCCGCCCGGGATAGACCTTTGTAGTGACAGCGACTTGCTTATCTTAGAATCCTCCAGGCCTGATGTGAGACGAGGAGTGGGCTTGCATCTGCCTGCACAGCTCATTGTGAGGCAACTCTGCTCCCATTGGCCGAAAGAGGCCACTCGCTAATGGGGGAAGCATAGACATTGTAGCTCCATCTGTTCAGCTATTCATTGTTCCACTCGCCTGCCTTGGAAGTCTGTGGTACAAATTGTATCGGGGAGTTGGTGCTGGAGACCACTACAAAGAAGCCAATGTCGGTGTGCTTTCCTGCTAATGTAAGTAGTTGGGATTTGGTTCAGATGTAGACAAAGCAGAAGACCAAGGGACGTTTGTTTTCCTCTCTCGCATCTAAAGCAGTAAAGTCAAGTCAACAATCTTGAGTTTTCCGACACACAGCAGCAATAAGCCGCGTTGCTTCTTTGGGGACACTTTCTTAGGATTTTGTTTTTTATTTCACGGAGACGGTGGTAAGTGTAGATTTTTACTCAGGTTGGTCCTTTGTGTGACTCGTGTAAAATTCTTATTTGCAAAATCTTTTTCCACCCATTGCATTGAAGAATGGGACATTTCTGCTTTTCAAGGTGAAATGCATGCATGCATGCATGCACTTTTTGCATGATTTTGAAAATTCTATTGCATTCAATGAATAGAACATGTTATTTTTGTATGTATATACTTTACTTGAGTAGTACAATTAAAAGGAACTTCATCTAAATATCATTTTTCTTATGTTACTTGTCAGTCCTACAAAGAAATTATTTTCATTGCATTCAGAATTCTGTTTCTACCTAGGGGTGTAGCATGTGGCAAAAGAGCTAGCAGTTACACAAGGCAGTTTTAATCATCCGTTTAAGCTGCAATAGCAGCTATTAGTGCTGTGGAGCTCAATATATTCAGACGGATTTTTGCCGTTCCAAGACCACGTGAAGGCAGCTAAAATATGTCAAATTAAATCTGCTCTAGATTTGGGCTCTGTCAAAGCTAACGTATGTAAGCCCCTCAGCAACAGTGGCTAAAACATGGAGTTAAAAAAAACAAAGAGCTCATGATACTGGAGATATTACAAAAGGGGCTACTAAAGGGTTAAATAGAGGTTCTTCTTTGTGTCACATGGTCCATTGTGTGAGCATATGCATAAGCCTATTGAAAGTTTTTAGAAGATGGGCAGGCCACCAGTTGCTGGTCCCCTGTGGTTCCAGTAGACATCTGTTGCCCTCTTGGCATTAGCTGATCAGTTCAATGGGACCTCCCTCCTTTGTTCTAAGCCCCAATGCAGACAACAGACCCTTTGCACTACAATAGTAATTAAACCTACAGGGACTTGAGCAATAGGCATTTGTTACATATTCATTATTACTCCTCTCTGGCAAATGTGGTGAATTTCTACTGGGACAAGTGGTGCATCATTCAGCTGAAAAACCTTGGCCCGTCTGCGGACTGAAAGCGTGTGGTTACGGTTTCCGAGCTAGGAGATGGATGTGGAAAAACGACGTCTGAAAAACTGAACATTTCACTGCAGCAAGACAAGAAAATAAATCCGAACAGCTTGCCTGAAAACGTGCTAACTGTTGTCCTGAAGACAGAATAATTGGAATGGTACGCAGATCAACATTTTAACAGTACAAAAAATGTTGTGGGGTTCTTCAGATGTTATGACACTATCGAAACAATAAAGTGGTGAGAATAAAGGCTTCCTATTATAATCTGATTTACAAATAAGTAATGCTTTCACAATGTCATTCAAAACTGCGGTGGGCCAGGAAAAAGATGCACATTGTGGGGTTAACGTTCGTTTCGATCTGTGTAGACGTTGTTTTATAGGAGAGGGAGTGTGCACGCTCAGCGTCTTTCTCTGCTTGTGCCAGCTTGCATCGCCCATCGCATGTTCTCTCATGCTGCCCATGGCCGTGCCTATCGGTGCTGTGCTGCTGTGTCTCTGGATTCGAGCTGGGCTTGCATGCTTTCAGTGGCTCAAAAATAAGGCACTTGAGTACAAAAAAATGGATCAGGTTCTACATCAGCGGTTTTGATCTGTTAGTTCTTACTTTATGTTCACTTGCTTTTAAAACGATGTTCGTAACCCAGGGAATGCATGAACAGGGTGTAGGATCTGCTTTAAAAACGCATCTTTGGGACACTTTTTGTAGAAGTCACTCCATGGGGAGATCTAATTCTTAATGCCGGCTACTTGGCATTAATTGACTCTCAATATATGATCTGATAAAGCAAGCTGTCCTGCTCCTGTTGTTAATTGGCATGGGCTTTTTTTCCCCATCTTTCATATTTGTCAGACGTTTTTCCAGTCTTCTAACTCTATAATCTTCTAAAAACCATAGAGTTTTAAATCTTCTGTTGAATGACATTTTGTGTTACATTTAAAAAAAAAAAAGTAATGGTAGGATCAAGATTGTTCCTACAGGTTTTATCATCTCTTTTTCCATCTTACAGAGGTGTGATGAGTGCATAATACATTCAGCTGTTTCCTCCAATGTGAAAGAACATCGCAAGTAAGAACTGATTTGGAATCCTTTCACTGCCATGGACAGATGGGTCCCAGATATTTGGCTTTGTAAGCGATGGAAATTATTTGGGAATTATGCATGCATCTATTCTGTATGGGTAGATCTGTCAAACTGTTGCATTTTGTTTAGCAGATTTTATTTTTTTTCCATCATTATATGGATAAAGGTTAGTGTCCCTATATTAAGGAGGAACTGCAATGTTATTGCTGTATTTCAGGGTTGATGAGTGCATTTCTATCACGCAGTGAAAGTAAAATGTACACGGTAATGTGTAAATCCTCTAATGCACATCACAAAATAGAAGCAATGTCCAGGTCTGCACAGCTCCATATTCTGTGAGTCGGAACAAGGCAATAAAACCTCCAGTGACATTAAGCGGCCTCATTACATTGTCAACAATCTCTTTTAATCCAGTAGAAATATTGCTCTCAAATGTTTTACATTGTGAACGATCAGGAAGGACTACCTAACCTCACAATTCTTGCGAGTTCTCGACAACATGGCGCCCCATAGACAACTTTCACGAAGTTCATGATTTTGAGCTGAATTCAGAATTTGTTAAATTTTGCGATACCATTGATTGATTTATGTTATCAAGATTTAATAACCGGTCTGAGAAATTGTGATTGTAGTCCCCCTTTAAATAGTTAAAACTATCTCTGCATAATCAATAAAGAACAGGTTTGTTACCTTTTTCCTTACAACTTTATCCAATACAAATTTGGAATTGGTATTTTTCTTTCTTCTTTTTAAGAAAAGGTTATTTTTTTACCAAATAATAACAGAAAACTGTGGTATTTTAATTTTGGCGTTATTCATGTAGAACCTGTCTACTTTTACCATCTCGCATCTCTAGTCCACATTTATCTCTTTGTGATGATTTCCAAACTACAAGCCTCGCATAAAAGGAGAAAGTTGACCCAGTGCTTTTATCTGTATGACTTCAGATCTTTAAAGGTTTTGGTCTCCGACTTTGTTTCGGTTTTCTTGATGTTACTCAACACACTTTTAACAATTTACTCTTTTTTCATAAGGCCGACATGCTCTTACAGCAGTGTTCACTGTATCTTCAGCATTTGTTCATTTTTATCTCTAGACAATTGTACTAAAGAGAATATGGGAATAGCTCGATTTGCAATTTTTTTTGTTATAGTTTGTTCACAACAAACCTGCCACAGAACCTGCAAGAAACCTGCAGGATTTAGACCATCTGAGTTTAGTTTTCTTATTTAGTTATGGTCTATCACTGTCCTTCAAGCTTCAAGCTATACTGCGTTTGCTTATAATCCATGATGTGCTGTTATCAAAAATGCAGGTGAATGAAAGTGAGCTTTTCATGTATGGAAATGTTTCCATGTTATTGAAGATACAATAACAGATGATTTCCTGTCCCAAAAGACCCAGGACCTTGAAGCATCGCTCTGTCTGACGGTGACTCAGCTGAGCGACTGAAATGAAGAGGGGATCTATAAGTTGTCGACTGAATAGTTGTTGCCAGTCGGAGCACACAGCAAGGTCTGCGGAACAATAGTGCAGCAGCGCCCAGATTGCTTTGGCAGCTGCTTTGTTCAGAGGGGGGAGCCAGACACACTTGAGCCCCTGCCTCTTTTGTGGTCTTTTGTGAGGACCAAATTATTCCTTCACTGTCATGGCATTCATTGGGGACATGCTGAAGCAGCAGCAGCTTAGCAACAAGGGGCGCGTTGCTAGGCAGCTCCCTATCCAACACATTTGTCTTTAATAGGTTTCAGTGAGTGCGTGCTGAAGGCCAGAGCACACCATGCATGCCACATCTTCCTGTGCTGCTACTGCTCCTGGTTCTTCAGAGATACTCGGATAACTTTCTCACAATGTTTCTCTCTCCCCCTCTCTCTGGAAATGAAATGCTGAGCAGTTTAAAGCCCTGTTAATCTCATCAGTTTGGACACATTTTAGGAGAGTGTTTCCTTCTTATACAAGAGGAACAGAAGAGGAAGTGTGTTACAAAGTGCACAATGTGGTGCACCTTGGTTTTGTAAAAATGTGTTGATTTATCACTTGGAACCTAGAGGCAGGGGAAGTGGAAAGTGGCTATTGGTTTTGATGCCGTACAATATCATTCTGAAATACTGAGATGTGGCAGCAGGTTAAATTTAACCTTTTTCAAAGAAGATAAAGAAGTCCCGACCATTGTTGTTTTGCTAATAAGAACAAGGATTATTATTAACTCCTCCACATTCTTTACAGAAGTGTTACATTTGAAAAAAAGAATGCTTTGTTGAATCTTTCAGAAAGCCAGTTCCTCTGTTTCAAACAAGCATTGTAAGACATTATAAGAATGAAAATGTCCAAATGATTGAAATTAGGTGTAAATCTGTCTTCCAGTGTTTTACACCAACATTATACTATTTATTCCTTCAGCTAAACCCACGAGAGATGTACTAAATCAGAATTGAAAAGGACATTAAAATAAACCCAGACAAGTACAATTTAGGTGACATACTGTTACCGTTCCATGATTTACTACGTTTGCCTCGGACCCGGCTGCGTACGCGCCCCTCTGCAGTTGTTATGGTTTAGCTGATGCTGTGCTGAAGATGCATGTTTGGGGTACATCTATTGACAGAGGAGGTCAACGAAGAGATGACCTTCGCTTGACGGAGTTAAAATTCCTTTAGTTTGGTTTGTGAAGTCAAAAGGGTATTTTCGTTTTAATTGTGCGCTTTTGAGGTTTTCGTGCCAAGCGGATAACCGTCCATTGGAAGTGTATTCATTTTGAACAAGTTTTTAACTGGGAGTGAAGACTTATGACATTTCGTATCATCACAGAAAATTGTTCATGTTCATTTCAGCACAGCTGAAGATTTTACAATTACTTTCGCTATAAACGTGGGCTCGAGAGAATTAAGCCATTATTTTTTCACAATTTATAAAATAAAGCATCAGACTTAGAATTTGTAAGCGCTCTCAGATGAACCCCTTTTCTAAATAGAAATGGAAACCCTATAAGTAACTGTAGAGGGACATTTCTGTTTGTGGAGTTTGAAGTTATTGTTCTCATTTATATACAGAATCATACACCTTTTAACTTGAGTCCACATATAGCATAAACTATAATGTTTAAATGTAAAAATATCAGTAATACTTGAAATGTAAAATTGCATTTTTAATCGGTAACATTGTTTTAAAATATCTCCCTCTTGCAGAACATTCTGCTGTACATTACATGAAAAAACGCATCGTCAGCAGTCCATGCATAATGGTAATGGAATAATCAAGTGAGCAGAAAGTCTTTTTGGATTGGGTCTAGATACACTATACTATTACTCCTAATATTTAATTGTACAACTGCAAGACCTAACATCAATAGATTTTAGTGAAATAGGGTGCTTTTGAAGAATTACCGAGCATTGAAATCTCTTCCAAATGTAGGGAGGAAAGCCTACGATCATGTCTAGATTAGTCCGATCAGGTAGATACGGTTTGTTTTGGGGCCACTAGAAATCGCAGGAAAATAGGTGTAGTGCTGGAAGAAGGTGTTCTCGGCGTATTGCATCAATTCTTTTGAGAAAAACTTCTGTTGAAGTGAAAGACAAAGTGTGCTTTATGCTTTTAGATACCAGACTGTTACGAGCTCCTCTTATAAAACCGAACCCCTCCATCCTGTTTATGTCTAGTGTAGTTGCAGTACCTTTGCTGGTTTCACAGCAAGGCATCTGGGAGAGCTCCAATTAAAATACCTCAAGTTTCACTGCCCACCGAGCAGCAGGGGCATATTAAATGGAAGATCTTGAAAGTTCAAGATGCCACCTCTCTGTTCTGTAATCCTCTTGATCATCTCTCCTCAGTACTATGATAGCATGTTGGGTTTGTATTCATTTGAGAACTGTTAGCATGTTCTTCTGTTGCCCTGCACTAGTTTAGTTTGCTGTTGATGTCAGTGTAATGCTTTATCTTTCACTGGTGGGTTTAGCAGTAATTCCCCCTTGCTACAGTGTAAAAATAGCACCAGCCTCTGCCACATTTTAACCTTTCGTCATAAAGAAGTTACTTTTTCTTTAGTGTAAATAAAATGCCGTCATTTTCGATGGTTAATGTTTGTGTCGCCCTCTCTTTTTCTGTCTATTGCTCCTGCAAAAAATATATGGGTCTGTTGGTAATTTAGTGCTGGATTTGCAACTGGAGCAAACTAGTGGTCGTCGTTGCTGAATTGTGACCTGTAGCTGAAAGGTAAGGTAAAATTCCCTGCTTGAGAATCAGAGCGCTCAGATGGAGATCATTGCTCTATTAAAGGCCCTGGTAGCCTTTTGTAGTTCAGTGCGTTTAATGTGTTTTGACGTATGTTTTTATAGTACAAGACAAGATCAACAGTTTAGGCAGGAGAGGCTGCAGCGGGTTTTCTTTGTTCTGAAGCCCTAAAGCCCCGAAGTCATTCTGAGATGAACCGTTCAGTTTTAGCGCGGAGGAATTGCTCCCACGTTGCAATGTGAAAATGCCTCCCTAAAAATCCAGCCTTACCAGAACAGGTTTCAAAGGAACATCAGCTGGGGATCTTGAGCACTTTAAAAGCCATATGAGCACTACCCAAAACCCCACACTCCAGCCCTGTGGGAAGAGTGTTGAGAGGCGTTATCCCACACCGCCGGGGCATCGTCTGCTGATAGTGGGTGAGATTAGGAACATCTGAGAGGGGAGCAGCGCGGCCAGTCATGTGACCAAACGTTTCACTTCATGAGAAAAGAAATCATATTATACATCAGTCAGATTTGCAGTCCAGGAAGTTCTAAAGCAGTGGAGGATGTGAAACCCAGAGAGCGAATGGAGATATAGTTTAGTATTTGATGTACAATACGTTTACATGTTTGGTTTCCAAGTGAGGCTTATAGCTGCATCGGAAGGATCGCCCTCCATGAAAGCATTTATGAAAAGGTGTGTCAGCAGAGGCTACAGTATGAAGTGTTTTCGTATGATTCCAGTTTTTAATATTGAGGGTATATTAGTCAAAGGACAAACAAGAAAAGTTCAAGTACCGTCTTATCACAGGAGGCACTAAATCAAGAGAGTGCTGAATGTGATGTCATAATTAGGTGTCTGTTACCGTGTCGTTTCACCAGGGAATCTGTTCCCTTCTACTATAAGTGTCAATCATTGTTTCTTCTAAAATCAGCTGCTCTTATTGGATTATTGGAAGTGCTGTTGTCTGAGCCTCTTATTTCTGTTTCGGCTTTTTCCTTCCCCTAAGATGTAGAAGGTCTTCAGTCTTTGTTGATGTCTGTTCCTTTTTCTTTCTCTTTTTACTTTCCGATCCTTGAAAACAGAATCCACTCTTTGAAAACACTGTACATGGTCTCAAAACATCTGTGTTAAGCAGAATTGGCACTGAATTATTCTAGGCTGTGATTGTCAATTCTCCTTTTCAAACTTCAGTAACGGGATTCTGAAACGTTGAAAAATGTATTTACAAAGTGTTTTTCTTTTTCGTGGTTGTATTTATTGAATCTTTAATCACCCTATTTTTTCAATGTGTTCTCATAATATAAATGACATTACCATACATTGATTGAGCTGTTGTATTCCTAAGGGATCCAGTGTAATGTGTGTGTAGCAGGGGAAGAGCCTCCAGAGCTGCAGCTGAGAGGTCGAGAAGGGTGAGGTTATACAGTTAAAGTGTGGAAGTGAAGGTAGACCAGGTAGAGAGAGACTGCAGTTCAAGGAGGGCCCTGAAGTTGTCATCCCTCCACTTTTGTGAAACTGCTGTGGGATGTTTGAGACTCGCAGGCGGTCGGGCCCCCAGTTTAACATCTTGAAACGACAGTATCTCCTCCAGCACGGTAAAACATACTGCTGCCACACGGGGACACCGATTTGAGATTTCCCCCTGGAGAGTGAAATTCCTCTTGCTGGTGTGCCTCCACCCCTTCCTAAGCATCCCTAATGACTCACTGGGTGACCTGTGGCCAGAATCTCATCCAGTTGCTTCTTTAACAACCTGGACAACATAGTCAGCGTGCATACTGCGCGTGACGGAGAGATCTGGGGCTCCTGCCGTCAGCTGGTTTCTCTCGCTGTAACAGGGAACTGAAATGGAGAGCCTCTAACTCCTGGGGAGCTGGGCTGGTAAAATGGTCAAGTCTTGGCTGTAGGAAAAAATAGCATCTATTGCAAGAAACCTCAAACTCTTAGCTATAGGATCTAGAGAACCAAGCAGACCAGCCGGTTGTTGTGTCCCTGAGAGCTTCAGTTCAGTACTTCACTGCCACAGCTCATCGTGGTTCGTCGAGCTCATACCTCTGCAATAGAAATATGCAACATAAAGCCGATAACAGACAGCATCCACCCAGCATTTCCACAAACCATCCTCAACATCCTTGCAGACTTGCAGTCTTGCAGACTGAGGTTGAGTCCAAGCCCCAGAGCAGATAGAATCCACTGGGAGCTTAAAAAAGAATAAAGTAAAAGAAGACTGAAATAAAGAAAGTGAAATAGCAACAGGCCGAGGGCCTAAATAGGCTGTTTGAGGGGATGTACCATTGGGTTGGTCTGACCTAAACCTGGTATTTGCGTCCTGTATTGACCAGGTCCTACAGTAAATGTGTGTTGCCATCAATTTCCCTGCGGGATTAATGAAGTCTTATCTATCTATCTATTCTGGAGAGCCTGACCAGCGAAACTGCCACGATACCAAAATCAAATGCAAAATGCTGCTTTGAATCCTGTGAGATCTGAAGGTGTAGACCTCATCTTCCAGTATTTATGGAAAAAGGGCTCCGTTTTCTTCTTTTTGGCCTCACTGTGCCCGTGTCGCGTAGTGCTGTTTTTGTACATTCCTCCTCTGTGCCGGCTTGAGATGATTTGTGTTTGCACTGGGGTTAGGACAGCTCTGATCCAGTACGGAGCAGCCGCCCATGGGGCCTAACTAGGTTGAAGCAGTGTTGTATTGTGTATTGTAGAAGAGACCAGTGTGAATGGGGATTTTTTGCATGAAATGTTTTCCTCTGTTTCAAGACCAAAATGCGTCTTCTCGTGCTGTGTTCCTAATGCCCATGTTTGCTTGTAACATTTGGGGTTATTTCCCAATGTGGTTGTGATCAATTCCTCTACATTTGAATAACCAGAAGTAAAACTTCTTTCACCTTTGCTGAAGACTAACGAGGTTCACTGTTTTTCAACAAGACCTTAAACATACGAATTTGAGTTCAAATTTTTGAAGAAGCAGTAAAAGGTCTAAACTTTTTTTTTACGCAGACATTTGTGCTTTTGGAGAAAGCACAATAAACCTCCTTCCAAAGTAGATTTTTTTTTATTCTTCCTTTCCGAATACTCGGGGGAAGTACAAGGTGCTGAGTTTCTGTGCGACGGGTATGGTTTTCAGTAGGAATATGAAGTGTTACTGGGTCACGAAAAGCTAGTAATTTAAGATCAAATGAGTCGAGCTAGGGAGAAATCTCTTTTCCTGAAGTAATCTAGGGCCGCACGCGTTGTTAGGATCAGAGAAGCTGCAGTTGAGCGTCTTGGCAATACTGAGTCTTTGTCCTCGTTGATGTGTTTCCCAGGATTACCGAGCACTTTACTTCCAAGAGCAGAGCAGCACCGGAGGTGAGGACCCGGATGAATGCGACAGCTTCATGGGCTTGAAGGACCACCTGGACGATGCAGTAGACGGCTTCCTGGACCTGGGTCTGGATTTGGACTACCTTCATGTGGAAAGCACGCACCGACAGGCTGGCGTGAGCGCCCCCTGGCCCCAGCGAGAGCAGCCCGTGATGGACAAGGTGGAGGCGGGGGCCGGGTCCGCAGAGGAGACCTGCAGCAGTTCCCTGGGGGACTCGGAGGACGGCGCCGGCTCGGACAGCGACGCGGAGCAGCTCCGCGGCGCCGGAGAGCCGCCGGGCGGCGGGTCCGCGCACAGAGGCCACCGGCAGCTCTGCCGCTCGCCGTGCGTGGAGCCGCCCGCCCGGGGCCCGCCGGATTTATCGCCGGAAAACAAGCCCCCAGACGCACTCAGGGAGTATCAGACCAAAATGGAGTTTGCGCTCAAGTTGGGGTACGCGGAGGAGCAGGTGCAGCTGGTGCTGAACAAGCTGGGCCCGGAGGCGCTGATCAACGACATCCTGGGGGAGCTCGTGAAGCTGGGGAGTAAGTCCGAGGCGGAGCAGGGAGGCGGTGCGGCCTCCGCGGCCTCCTCCTCTTCGTCGTCCTGTTCTTCCAGCTCGTCGTCCTCCTCCTCCTCCTCTTCCTCTTCTTCCTCCTGCGCGTCATTATCACTGGCCGACAGCTCGGACCCGCTGCCCAGCGCGGAGGCGGCGGACGACAACGACAACTTAAGGCCCATCGTCATCGACGGCAGCAACGTGGCCATGAGGTGAGGAGTCCTCCGGACGTCTGCCTACCTGCGGAAACGAATCCGAGGGGGCCGCCGTGTAGATCGGTACACAGCTCGTCTCCGCTTTTGTCCTTTAAAAGTCGTCTCGGTCTTTCTGTTTTTACCTTTAACGCGTTTGAAGGAAACGAGTATCTGTCCTGTTTTAAAATGCCCGTGAGCTTGTCAAACATCTCGATTGCAGGCCGATGTGATCAGTCCGCTTTTCCGATCTTCGGATTAAGTTGTTTTCAGTGCTAACCGGAAACCGTCGGGAACTGTTTCGCAAACATCAGAATTTCCAGGCTTCCTTTTTTTACGCTGATCATGTTTTTGTGTCATGAGACAAGCTTAGGCAGTAATCAAGGAGTGTGTTTACAACAGGCAAGATTGTAATTTCTTTTCTGACGAAAACTAAACGGTGTCATGTCTTCGTCGGGTAAATGTGTGGGGTAACGTGTACCTTAGAGGTAGGGTGCTGCTGTGCGAGATGAAAACCATATGCTTGCTGCCTTCGGAAACCTTTTGGGAAGTCCTGCAGTGCCTACCCTGTAGTGTTGGATGGTACTGAAATCGTATTTTTTTTTGTGGCAAATATTGAAATTTGGCGTTTTGAAAGTAGTTTTGGGGGTGCCTCCTGAGCTGCTCATCCAGTAAAGGGGCTCGTCGGAGCTCACCTTTCTGATCCTGGGTTCGGGCCTGGGTCACATCTACTGCCAGCTACTGTATGATCAGGATTACTCAAGTGGCAGGTCGCAAACTGAAAATATTTAGTTTGATATAAATATTTGTTATATGTGATATTTAGGAGCTGCACAGTAAGTCTAAACCTGGTTGAGAATTAATAAAATAAATCTTAGAAATGGCGGACCAGTTGCGTAGCAAGTTTCTTGCATAAGTAATACGTGTTTCAGCTTTGCTTTGATATACTTCTCCAAATAAACTCCTACAAGATAAAGAGTAGAAAGGATAATCAACAGAAGATCACACTCAGAAGATAGCATTGTGCTACTTTGTTGTTAAAGCTGCATAATTGAGAAGAGTGAAACAAAATGAAAACTGACATTTTATTTTCTAATACAGCTGGTAACACTTTTATAAAAAAGATGGGTGTAGTAAGAGTAAGTGATAATAAAGCACTTAAAACAGCCTTAAAACAGTGTAGGGTTTTAAGGCTGTTTTAAAATAAAATCACAATTGCAAATGAAATATCAAAATAGCTTCATATGTTACAGCAGGTCTGTTTATTGCAGTCACATAGCTGCACTGTACTGAGCCACAACAGTGTGAACAAGACCAGCTTTATCTGTGGATAATTGTTTTCTAGACACTGTCCATACTTCACTTTGTTTTTACTCAAAATACAGAATATTTAGAAGCTTTAAAGGTGTGCACTTGTTCATGTGGTTCTCTGAAGAATGGTAAAAGTTATATATGAATATTTGTCATCTCGGGGTGATTAAGTGAGTTTGGTCCTAGTCTCTGCCTTGCATAGACATAAGCACAGTCCAAACCAAAGCTCAGCCAGTACATCAGCAAGAGAACATGACCGCAGTGACTGCACAGAGGCCAGGGAGTTTTGCTGCATGCCAGATGGTTGATAACGGTTTATAAATAGATCAAAATTTCCCTCTTTAAGTCTTGAGTTACCAGGTCGCAACTTGTGATAATAAAGCTTGAGTAATGACAGTATTTGAATAACAATTTTTAAGGAGCTAGAAATAACTGAGCTCCAGTGGTTAGACTCACAGTATATTTAATATTTTGTTGTTGCATCTTGAGAATGAGGGAGTCTTTTTGTCAGTCCATAGAACGTCAGTCCAATCCTCTTATATTTTAAACCTTTTTTTAGCTAAATCCTTGTAGCTTTTAATCTGTGCAGTGTGATCAGTCACCAAAAAGAAAAGCTTGGCTCGTTTCTGTACCTACCTGCACTATGTACAGCATGTCATAGAAATTAAGCCCTTTTTATATGCAGCTTTTCAGACATGTAGCTGCTTCTCCTATTTTGATTTTGAAGAAGATACCTGCTGAATCAGTGCATCATTCACATCACATTCAGACCGCACAGAACTCTCTGAAATATCTTTAATGGTCACTGTTGGCAACAGTAATTTAATTATTCATGGTTACAGAACCCTCTCAACAGCTTTCCTCAGTGAAAGAGCTGAGCAAGGGTAGCTTTTTTCTGCGTATTGTTAATAAATGGAATAAATCCATCACTTTTTAGAGTTGATCACTGTTTTAGGCAGTGTGAGGAAGTGTGACTGCAAATCCGTTATACAGTGTTTGTGCTGTCTTTGGAAGTGTAAGCAGGTAGCATTTTTGTGTGTTGTCTTTCCCACAGTTAAATGCATTGGCTCTTGAAGGGACCTTGGTTTTGAGCTGAATGATTTGTCTGTTTAGCGTGTCTGAAAGTTGTGAAAGTTTGTCTGGTGGTCTGATTTTGTTTAGTGGTGACAGTCCCGCGAACATGTGATGGTGTTCCCCTGTACAGAGAGGGTGGGGTTTTGTGTTTACTTTGGAAGACAAGGTAAACTATTAGGAAATCTTAGGTAAAACAAATTAAGTCCTTATTCAAGAGTGAGGGGAACTCGGCGGGCTCACCATCATCCTCATGGTATTCCAAAGGACACCACTGAGGAGAGACATTTCCAGGCCTTTCCTGTTGGCTTGGTTCAGTAGTACGGTGATGCACAACATATTTCCCATGTGGAGGCAAACCATTTTTTTTTTTGCAAACCAGTACGTCTTGTAGAGCAGTGAATGGGCTTTACAGACAGTCAACTTTCTGGTAGTGTGGATGGAATTATAGGGAAAAATCCACGATAGATTAAATGACGGGATGTGATTTTGTGCTCGGAGCTATCCCATACATTTACATGATTGAGATTGAGATATCCCCCTGTCAGAATCTGGCAGTCGGACTGCCTGCAGCCCAGTGATTAGATTTGGCTGTGTGGTCTGCTCTGTTCTGATGCTCCTGATAACCAATTTCACCGCTGTGTAGACACAGGGGATGGAGTTGCAAGGTTTTAGCAAGGCTGTGCCAGTGTGAGCAGCTGTCAAGACTTATATATTGGCGATGAGTATAAAATTGGAGGGCGTGTTCTGTTGTCAGTGGGGCTAAACCATTTAAGAGCTTTTGTTTCACTAACTAATCAGAAAAGGTACATGCATTATAATTTCCCCATGCCTCCCAGCCCTTTCTTAGCCCCCTTAGTCTACCAGCAATGTTCCTTGTTTTGGGTGACGTTATTGATTACACTGACCTTGGGTTCAGGTCCTGAAGAAGGTTTACTCCTCTGGGTTTTCCTGCTTTATGCATCTAACACACCACTTTCTTTCTTGCTTACAGGAGCACGGCTTTATTTTGTCACCCAGTGGCTGATCCGATTCCCTCGAGTCCCAGCAAGTGGTCTGGTCTCTTTTCTGTTTGACCTTGCTCTTTGCTCTAAAAAGCAAGGGAACTTTATATGGGATGGGGACCTGGGCAGGCTGGATGGTAGTCCCGGCTGAGATGCGCTCGGGAACATTAGTTTCTCTCCTCCTCCTCTTGCCTTCTAAGGGAGTGTGTGCACAAATCATGGCGGAAACAGTGTGGAGCCACCCGACCCCATCACTGTTGGAACCAACCAGGCGGTCGTACCTGTAGAGCACGTTAGGTTGGTGCCACACATGCAGTTGTCTCTTGAGAACGCGGTGAAGAATGATTCATCTGGCCCTTTTACATTTCTTCAGTGCTGAGTAGACCTGCACTGCACTGCACTGAGTAGTGCCTGTACTCTTAACACCACTTTACACCATTCCTGGTATGAGGAACGAAAATTGTAGGTAATCCTGCATGCTCGTGCCTCAGGTTTTAATTTGCAGTTGCTCTCCTGATTTTGCCTTTGCATTCCAATGAATGCACGGATATCACAATCCAGGAGTGCGTGCTTCCACCCACTGTTCCCCAGTACTGATGGTGTCCTTCCTTCCAGCCTCCATGCTGATGTCGTCTAAGACCCCGCTGCTGTCGAAACATCAGGGGGCTGAACGGTCCCGGACGCAGAAGCTCCTACCAAATGAGCCCCAACAGTCTCCCGTGTTTCAGAGGCGCTTAGGTCTCGTCTTGCAGCCGTGTTGCCCTGATCATTGGCACCTGGGCCTGTCTCGTATTTTATTGCATGATCCCATGCACGCTGGGATATTGTTTAGTGAAGGAGCCACACCTCTGCACTCGCGCACACTTAGTGTACCTTTTTACCCAGGTGTTTCCAGTTCTGTCCACCACCCGTACCCGCGCGGTTTGCGAGGGTCCCGTGCTGGAGATCGGAGATCTTCGGGAATGCGCAGCTCGTGGCGGAAGGTGATGATTCTCAGTGATGATTCTGTAGCCGCTGTCGGTCTTCAAGCAGTGACCTCCCTTAGTTTGCTGAGCTAAACGCAGCCAAAAGCATGTTCTGCTCGCTGTTCAGAGGTTGGCTGGGGGCAGAGAGACCCTTAAGCTGTACTTTGTTGCATTCAGTTGCAGAAATTGCTAGTGTAACTAGTGAACCTGTTCAGGTTTATGAAATATATGATTTTGATTATGTGCGCTGGGAATGCACAGCATAAATCTCGCCAGACAGCTTGACACTCTTGCTTACTTTTACAGTTAGGGGTTTTGTCTTTTTATTTGTGCAGGATTTATCAACGTCATTTTTGTTTAGTAAGAATTTTGATTAGTTAACGTCATATTTGTTGTTGATGTGTGCTTTAGATATCGTGCTGATACCATTCTTCCATATAGCGCATTTAAACATAACAGGTTGTGTAGAAAAGAGGTGTTGGCAAGTTCCATATGTTGTAACGTATGATAATGGAAAGTTGAAATACATCAGAGAAACACCTGTACTCAACGGGTTTATGTTAAGTTCTGAGTATGTATTTTTGGGTTTCATACAATCTAAACATAATTTACAGATCAAGATAGGGGGTGTTCTTAGATGTTTTTAGCAAGTGTGAAACGACAGGAGGAGGTCGGTGGCCGAAACGGCGAGCTCTGTGCCCAAAATCGCCCGGCTGCCACCCAAGTGGCGTTGTTTGTCCTGGTGCGAAACTGGGTGCTGCAGAGTGTGCAGCCTCAAACACCTCATCAAGCCTTTTAAAGTGAGAGCTGATTTGTCCTAAATTAAGAAACGGTTTATATGTTTTATAGGGGCCTTCAATCCCAAAACGTGCAAATCAAGAGTGTTTTAATTGAAGACTACCTGTACTTCCTTAGCTTAAAGGGGAGCTGCAGCACAATTTTTACCTTTTGGGGTTGGAATGAATCGGCAATGAAGAGCGCATTTCAAACCACGATAAAGGCCAAATGTACACAACTTGTAAAACCTCCAGTTTACACCACGGCATAGAAGAAATTTGCAGGTGCGCCCAGCACTGTGTTTTGCGATACAGAATGAGGCAACATAACGCCCGGTGAGGTGAATCATCCCTGTCGCGTCATAAAGAAGGAGGCTCGTGAATACATCTCTTTAAATCCAAGAAATAGTGCAAATAAGATTTGCACTATTTCACTATTTCGACAAATAAGTAAATAGTAATTCTGCATGCAAGCGGCATGGAACATTTCTGTGGTGAAATGTCTAATTCAGAACTGTACTTATTTGCTCGTACGTCGCATTCCACCACTCGTACGTCATCATTACAGTGACTAGTGAGCAGGAAGGGCTGCTTACATTGCCCTTTGTGGGAACTCTTGCTCTTGCCTGTGTGACCAGGGGTTTGCAACAACGTGGTGACTTACAGTACTTTCACACTTTTGTGCTTAATCCAAAATTTGTCTTTTATTTCTATAACGTCGATGAATTTATTTCGTTACTGAGATTAAATAACTGGTCTGATAAATTCGGGACTGTAGATCCCCTTTAAATGCAGTCTTATCCAGGGCCATGTCTGGCATTGAGGTGATCTACGAGGGTGTATATTCATGTTACAAATAGAGTTTATGTGCTCGCTGCAGATTACACTGCAATAAAAAATTAAAGCAGAATGGTAACCTATAGTTGCATATCCTCCCCACACTATGATAATAAAAGTTTAAAAGTTTAATAAAAGTTGGTTTATTAAACTGGTGAATATGAGTTGAATTTTTTTTAAAACGGAGGATTCAGAGAGGTTTAACCAAAATGCTTACTTTAACTGTACAACAAGTCTTTTCTCCTTAGGTTTCTCAGTTTCAAAATTAAAGATTCAGTGAATGTTCTCAAGATGAGTTGTTCCAACATGTGAGCAGTTGTTTTCTTGTTGCATGTGATCAGTTGTTTTCTAAGCTGTGTATATTACTGACTTTTCAGCCATGGAAACAAGGAGGTGTTTTCTTGCCATGGAATTAAGTTGGCAGTGGACTGGTTTCTGGACCGAGGCCATAAAGACATCACTGTGTTTGTTCCTGCCTGGAGGAAAGAGCAGTCCAGGCCAGATGCTCTCATTACAGGTAATGCTTCTTTAACTACCCGTGGGCCATACGATATTCAGGTAATAGCAAGCAAACTAATTATAGCAGAAGCAGTTACTGTGGGCTTTTCAGGGGGCACATTCTAATTAACAGTGAAGCCCCTGCAGTGATACAGTTGTGCTGTGAAAATGCATGAGATTTTGCAGTATGTTTGCTGAGATGTCATTAAAGAAACTCTTTGAAATGTGGAATTGTCGAGTTTTGAGTACAGTCCAGTCAAGAGGAAGAAAGTTCTGTTATTTATAATGTATATCAAAATGTAAACTATGAAACTGTTACATGCTTTTCCACATGCAGTTATTTCATTGTGTGGATATTTGCACCTTGTTCACACCATCAGAAAGTTGCCAAGAAGTTTTTAGACTTTTTAATTCTATGACGGATTGTTATTGTGCAAAGAGAACAAAATACCAAATGTGGCTTACGGCCACACCACCTAAAATACCAAATAGTCTGTTACATCCAACCTCATCTGCATAGAATCTGCAATTTTCCTTGGCTATACAGTGTTTGTAGTCTACTCAACACCATTTTTACTAAGAAATCTGACTGCTTAATAGCATCTCAGAGGCTTACAGTAGATTATTTTTTCAAATCTGTGTTTATTTTACAGTTGCAATCTTAATTCCATTTGGAGGTGTAGATAGAGCTACTATAAGGTTTTATAAAAGTGTTCTGGTTAGTATTAATTATTTAGTATTATATTATTTAGGACTGTAATACGATGTCTTGCATAGGTGTCCACCCCTTACCAATGATATTCTATTTTAAGTGCAAATTAACACATTTTTAAAGTGACTATTTCTGATCGGCAATTGAATGCTCACACTGAATACTGTTGTGGGTTAAAGAAGTTCTCGACATACGCGGTGAAGTAGAGTCGAGAAGTAACACAAACGAGAGGAGAATGCCGATTCCTGCTACGTGTGTTCACGCCTCCCCCAGTCGATACCTGCCGGGAGCACCTGTGGCAACAGCCATAGCTGTGACGGGGATATGTCTCTATTCGCTGTGCACACTGGGGAGGGGAGGTGCTTGCAGACCTGTTCAGGTTCTGTCCAGCCCTGATTGGCGATTGTGGGCAGGTCTGGCCTCAGGTTCCCTGTTGGGTTTCAATCAGGCCTTTGAGTTGGTCACTGATGGAGGGTCACTGTCGCGCCGGCGTAGCTTTAGATCATCGCCCTGCCCGCCGGTGAATTTTCACCGCAGTTTCATGGCTAAGGGTTTGTAATGTGCCCTGTCCATTTCCCCCTCAGTCCTGACATGCTCCCCAGTCTCTGCTGCGACGTTCCTGCTGCCCCCTGTCCTGCTGGGCGCGAGGGTTGGTGCTGACTGAGTGAGGCACTAGGTTGCATTTGCGTTGGATGCAAAGCTTTGCGTTAAAAATCAAAAGGTTACGGTTTTGGGTCGTCTGCCCGCTGAGCCTTCTGCCATGTTTGCAGTATCTCTTCGTTGCTTTATTGGAAACCCCATGCGGGGTATAAGTGACTGGGATGTTGTTGACCAATGAGCTTTTTCTCCCATCCGGGCCTCGGTTCTGTAAGCTGCCGTTGGCCTCGCGGAGACGGTACTGCTGCTCAGCTTGGCGAGACAGCCTGCTGTGGGCCCCGTCCGAGTGTCTTCCACTTCTTAACGAGCGACTTCACCGTGCACAAGGCGATGTTCAGGGGCTTTGAAGCGTTCTTCATTACCCAACTCCTGCGCTGTGTCTTTCAAAATAGCTCAGGATCAATGTTCTCTACATCTCCTTGGTCACCGCGGTTGAAAGTTTTTGGACTTGTACTGCCTGACTCAGGGACCCTACAAAGAAGGTGTATTTGCTCTGAAATGACAGGAACCGCTGTATTTGCACACAGGCCGTTCAATTAATTGTGCTCTAAGTAATTTTGTGAGCATGAAGGAATTGCAGTAAGTTGCTTTCGCGAAAGTGAGTACTTCTATGCATTAATGCATATACAATTTAACATTTAGATTTTTTTTAGTGTTTAATGATAATTATGTTAAAACCATAAAAGTGTCTTATTGGAGCAATTGATGAAAAAAATTATCTTTAAAAATGAGATCATTTTTAATTCAGCAAAACAGGATATCATTGGAAGGGGTTAATACTTTCTGTGCAACTTCCAGTAAAACAAGTCTAACAATTGCACAAGATCCACTGAGTGTTCCTATGAACTTACTTATCGGGCTTTCCTAAATTGCCTCAGACAATCTCCTGACAAATCAGTAATGCAGTCTTTTGTTATTTTTTTTTTTACTTTATAAAAGTTTTGAAGTTTGAATTGAATGAGATGGCATTACACTCTGAAGAAATCCCATACTGATAAAAAGATTAAGGCTGGTATGTCAGCACAATAGAAATCGCCAGGCAACCTTTGCTCAAAAGTCCAAAAACGGACCAAATTGAATGTATTCTGGACTTCAGTTGTTGCGTCTTTGGACTTAATGTCAGCCTTGTGGTTTTCACTTGCTCTTTGTAGTGGTGTGTAAAATTGGGTAAGTATACCTTACTGCCTAGGTGCTTCTGTTAGTGTTGAGGATCAGCTAAAGGTGGTGGTTGCTTTCACCTGTTTCCCCCTCTTTGCAAGATAGGTGTCTAGATATGCAAGTGAATACCTTACAGTACCTGTATTAAAATGATCCTTGCATCATGTACTGAATCTTCACTGGGTATGTGTAGGTCAGGGGATAAGCAATCTCCAAACAATTTCTTTTTAAAACTAGATCATTCATGTGAAAAGGCAGAGGTTTTGCAGAAATGACGATTCATCTGAGAACCTGTGTAATATGATAAATAAGCTGCGATTTTCCATGCATCTAATTCACACAGACCTTCCTTACATTGTTGCAGCTGTGGAGCCAACTGTCAGCTGAGCAGTAGTGGAAATATGGCAGTTTCCTTGCTCAGTAGGACACTGTGTCAGCTTCACCCACACAGAGTGATTTGTCACACCATGACTTCTGTTTATTGCCAATATGTGCAAGGCTATTTATAAAGGGATTTTATTCCCCTCGAGACAAGTAATTAATGGGGGGAACTTCTCTGACTTAAACACTGTGGAAAGTCTCCATGCTTAGAGCAGACGTGCAGAAGGCAACTCATACCCTAGAGACTGACAGCTTGTGTCCAGGCTGTGCCACGAGCTGACAGCTGTTAAGTACAGTATTCCCTGGTGATCCCCAAATGAGGCATTTGTGTGGTCTCTTTTCCACACAAAAGTCCATTGGGGTTAATTGAATTTGATCAGGAGATTTAATTTAGACTAGAGAATGGTTACAGATTCTAAATTCCCTTTAAGAAATACCAGAAGATAAAAGATTTGAAAAGTGTGCTGCAAAAGTCAAGTGATTCCTGTGTGTATTTGGGAGATTTATATTTTTTTTAAAAAGAAAATCCATTCTTCTGTGTTTTGGCAGGTGTGTGTGTGTGATACGAATTCAGACAAAAGCTGCCTTCTGTTTTTGGTTGTCTCTAATGTGAGGTGTGCTCAGTTTGAAAGTCCGCGCTGCTGGGAACTGAGGTGTTCCCCAGTGCGGTGTGCCACCCCAGCCTGATCTCGGAGGGAAGCTCCGTCAGTGCAGTGATGCTGCGGTGCTCTCCTTCTTCCCGAACAGACCAGGAGATCCTGCGGAGGCTGGAGAAGGAGAAGATCCTGGTGTTCACCCCCTCGCGGCGCGTGCAGGGGCGCAGGGTGGTCTGCTACGATGATCGCTTCATTGTCAAGCTGGCCTACGAGTCCGACGGCATCATCGTGTCCAACGACAACTACAGGGACCTGGCCAACGAGAAGCCGGAGTGGAAGAAGTTCATCGACGAGCGGCTGCTCATGTACTCGTTCGTGAACGACAAGTAAGGTCATGGATTGGATGTGTTTATTTTTTAATTTTAGTAGGAGTGAGGGGGACGCATGCAGGCTGAGGAGACATTTTTGGAAAACAGCAGGTTGTCGTCTGATGGTAGCAAGGAACTGGAGTATGCAGTGATCCTGAAATTTGAGAGGGGCTTTGTCAGCGTGTGGGCTGCCAAGGAACAAGGAGAAGCTAATTCCATGTAGAAAAGTAGAAAAAGAATACAATGTATTGACTGCGGAGCCTTCTGTGGAGAACAACCCTGAAGAAGGCTTCCCTTGCAGAAACATTTTTTCTGCATATCCACTACAATTAAGAAAGAATTTGTCAGTAAAGTTTAGATTTCGTAGACTGATCATACAAACCAGTCAGACAAATAATCCTGATTCATTTGGTTTGCACATGGAAAGTTAGCAGCATTTGGTATGTGCTTTTTGGAGCACTCACTTAATTTTGTGTTATCCTTTCTTTTCTGAAAGTATATTCATAGTAGCAAAGTTCTCTACTACCTCAGTTGTGACACTATTCATCTCTGTTCTTTTTGCATAGTCATGTTACTGTTTTGTGTTGTTGAAGACTGTGGCATCAGCTGTTTGCATTTCAGATGCGTTTCCAAATTCAGCTGGCTGTTAGGGTTTTTCTGATCAGGGTTTGCATTACAACATAAGTAATGTAGCATAGGTTCTGTAATATCCCTGAAATTATGAGCTCCACAGATCCTTTAGTGGCAACAAACAGTAACTGCCTGAACTTAACATGTTAAGCAATGAACTTTCTGCTTAAGATAAAATCAAAAGAAGGAGCAAAGTAGAAGTAAAATATTGAAAATCATTAATTTCTGAAAGTTTACATATGGTAATATTCCATTTTAGGAGCTCATTTTTGTTGAACATGTTCAGTTAAAATTTAAATTTAAAACGACTGAATTTAATTACATGTAGCCCTATGTCTGCCAAGCACCGTAAGAGGCCAACAGCCGACATTGTGTTTTGTGGGCAATTATATAATCATTATTTTAAATACCATTTTCTCTGTGAATTCTCAGCATTAGACATCTGCAGTTGTTAAATGTCTTGACTGCTTCTAAGTGTGAAATTTAGTATCAAGTAAGATGGTTTATGATTTCAAACACATCAGTCCAAATCCTTTGAAATGAAAGTGATGAATTGTGATGTCAGTAGCAGGCGTTACAGTTTTTTAGTGATTTCTTATGGCATTGGGATCGGACATCCTACATTTCTGGTGTTATTTTGGGCTGTTCAATGCAGCCTACAGCTTTATTAGGCTTTCTTGGAAATTATTAACTACCCTTCATCTGATTCCAAGTATGTTCTTTTTCCCCAGATCAGTATCGGATATGAGGAGTGAAATGATCGGCAAATCTTTGATTTAAAAAATAATTCCAGTGATTAAAAACATTAATGTTAGCTGTAAGGTTGTTTTCTTTTGAAGCTGTGATCAAGTTTTGGGTTTAAACGATTTTGTTTTATAATCATGCAAAATGAGAATAAGAATTTTGACAAAAACGGCTGCTTTGCATCAGGTTTATGAATACACAGTTATGCTGCATAGGGCAAGTCGCACTTTAAGGTTAACCAGTTAATGCTAGATTAGCCTTTTTGATCAATTTGTGTTTCTAGGCCTACAGCACCTTTAAAAAATTCAGTGTCTGGTGTTTTGATTTAACTCAGGGATGCGGTTTTGAAAAATTGCCCTGTAGCATTACTCGGGTACAGGGGACAACCTTCTTATTTCTGTGTTAAAAGCATTATGGGGGAAGATATGTTTGGATATGAATGCATGGCGATACCTCATGGCAGTACAATGGTGTGTTCCAAAATTTAAAATGGCAGTTTTGTTCCATTTGCTCTGGATGCAGTTAAGATCTGCGGTCCCATCTCTCTTCTTGTATTTAAAGGACCACAGCTTTCACTGTCATTCTCATCTCATGGCTGAATACTTTCAGAATACGTTTCACATTACTAAACAATTGAGTACCGATTCTATAACTTGATTTCTAGCCAAGCCTTTCCATTTCATTGGTAGCAGTATATTTTTAATATACTGTACATCAGAACTGACCCAGCGTCCCCCCAAAGAATTAAACGACTTGCAGTGACTTTTGCGTCCATTTGCGCCACTCAAAAATGTGTTTTGTGTTTAAACAAGCGTGAACTACAGTATGTCTTGACTTCATTGGGTGTTTCAGGACGCTGCGTTCAATGTTTCATTTTCCTTTCTTAGAAATGTAAGAAACGCATTTAGGCCATTTTTCGTGTTTCCGACCGCCGAACTCCCTTGCCATCGGTGGTTGGGTTCACCTCCGATATTCGCCAACCTCTGCTAACCTCGCGCAACAACTCCCCCAGGGTCCCAGCGTCTGAAGCTTTTACTTACGATAATCCGATCAACGACCACGTACGTATCGACGTACTATGAACTATATAACCACATACCTCGCAAGATGGTCTGGGGCACGCAAACTGTTCGCTGAATGACGCTAAGTGCCCCATATCTCTCAGCGAAGCGAGGAATCACGACGCTGCCGTAAGGTAGTGCTCCTTAATTCATGAGAGGCTGTGGAAAACGACGAGTTCGCGCTATCTGTGTATTTGATTTGTCTCCTTGTGGGTGCTGGTGTTGTCCGTTGTCTATTTTTTTTTTAACATTTATTTCCCTCCTCTCTAAATGTAGCACCGCGGGTTTGCGAACACCCACGCTCCAACAGAGAGCCCTGTGGGCAATGTTCCCTCTAAGCTGTGCGCGCCCCGGTGATGAAATCGGCGCCCATAGGAAATTGAACTGTGCACAACAAATTAAATCCCCCCCCAAAAAACTGATGATAAAACACACACGGTCGTCAGATGAAAAATGCTAAATGGACCACATGAGACCGGCTGCGAGAGGCCCATCGTGGCTGTGTGCGTTATCGCTACTCGGTCATCATGATCCATGCTCTCATCGTCTCGTACCTCCCTGCTCCCTGCTCGGGGGGGAATGTTGCCTGTGGGTGTGTTTTTTTTTCCACATCTCGGTTCCCTGCTGCGCTTGCTGCAGGATTCTTTAAAAAAAAAAAAGGCTGAAGCATTTTGTGGCGCAGGTGAAGGGGACCAGAGGAAGACGTTATGGGCAGTGCTATACACAGCAGGTCGAGCATGTCGGAAGCACACCCACGCGATTAAACACCACATTTCAAGTGTGAAACCTCCCAGTGTGTTTGTATATAGTATTTGTATATACCAGTCGGTCACGGTTACGAACAAGTTGATATGTTCAGGCTACCCTGAGCAAAGCTATACTTAAAACACGCAAGGAGTAAAAAGCAAGTCTGTTCTCTGCCATGAACTGAATTCTACTTCTGACCGACACAGCTGTGCTTTGGGACGTTTTGCTGGATTTATGTATTGAAAGCACAGAAATCTGACTGGTGACTGCCAATTATCATTTTAACATTGAATGGCAAAAATGTTCAATTTAGATTAGATGTTAGGTCTTGGAATTACTCCCTGCAGTCACAGTGGTGTACTGCACAGTAGGTATTGGTTTATTTACCTGATCTGATGGGAAATGCACAATTTTGCCTTTTTGGTGGGATGAAATTGGGCAGTGGGCCGGACCCAGCCTGGAGTCTGTAGGGTCCACCTCTGCCTTGGAGAGAGACATGCCTGTTTTGGATCTATTCCACATTTTATGAAAAAGTATTGCCTCTAGTTTACTCATGTTTTATCTGATAACAGTCATTCTGTCAGCAGTGATACTGCTGTAAACTAATATTTCAGTGTTTCAAAGTCAGCGTTGAAGCTCATTAATGACACGTTAACCAGTAAGCCTAGAGTTGATAAGCATCAATTTGCTTTTTGGACTACAGAGTAAACTGGGAAAATTCCTTCTGATACTTCACTTCAGGCTGGACGCAGATGGATGTGGACAAGTCTGTCAGGGTGACTCTTGCACTTATACGGAAGGGTTTGTTTCCGGGCCATGGGGAGATTGGCTTTTTCTTCCTCCTGCGCGGGCAAAAACAAAGTGAGGGGTGACAAGGAGTTGCTCCCGCTGGAATATACTTCCTTGCGATGGTCTTTTGCTTCGCTGAATCCTGATTTTCCTTCTTCTTCGATTTCAAGGTTCATGCCTCCTGATGACCCTCTTGGGCGCCACGGTCCCAGTTTGGAGAACTTCCTGAGGAAGCGCCCTCAGATTCCTGAGCACAAGAAGCAGCCCTGTCCCTATGGTAAGCTTGAACGTCTGCGTCTCCTGCTTTTACACGATCCGCTAGTTTTCTTTGTTTCAGCTTGTGATGGGGGTGAGGACAGCGTGTGTAACAGGATCAAGACATCTTGCACATCTTGCAGGCTACTCCATATCCGCATAGTTTGTAGGGATGGCTGGAAATCGTCAACCTTTCCACAGAAGTGTTGTGTGAGATGAAACTGTATCTAATACATACTTAATGGCATTTTCACTCTTCCTGCAGGAAAGAAGTGCACTTATGGTCATAAATGTAAATTCTATCACCCAGAAAGAGGAAACCTGCCCCAGCGCTCTGTGGCCGACGAGCTCCGAGCCAGCGCCAAAAACACTGCCAAAAGCATTAACGAAGCAGCGCTTTTTAAGAGCCATAGTATGCCTTCGAGCTCCAAAGCAGAGGGCACCCCGGACGTGAAGCGCGTCGCCCCCAAGAGGCAGTCGGACCCCAGCATCCGCACCCCGGCGAGCGGTGAGCCGGAGGAGAGGTTGTGCACCCAAGCCAAAGCCGAGACTCGCTCCCTTCCTCCGGCAGCCTGCAAAAGCACCCCCCCCCAGGCGCAGAAGCTCCTGGCGGCCAGCGGCCCTGGGCCCCTGCACTGCTACCCTCAGGATCAAAGAGGGCCCCCGGGCGTGCCGAAGAGCCACGGGGTTCCGCTGCCGTATGCGGAGCAGTATCCCAAATGCGATTCCTCGGAGGTGAGCTACTACTCCATGATGAACGCCTATTCCGGCCTGAGCCTGCTGGGGCCCCGGAGCCCGGACAGGCGCTTCTCCGTGGACGCGGACTTCCGGATCAGCTCAGTGGCCTCGGACTGTAGCAGCGAGGGCAGCATGAGCTGCAGCAGCAGCTCCGACTCCTACGCGGGCTACAGCGAGCGGGCCTACATGAGCTCCCCCGACCCCCTGCTAGACGACGGCCTCAAGTGCCACCATCACCCCCCGGCGGCCCCCCTGCCCCCCCAGTCCCACTCCCACTCCCACTCCCACTCCCACGGCCGCCTGCACTCGCAGGCCTTCGTCCACCACTACCACGACGCCCTGAGCCGCGTCCAGAGCTTCGGGCACGAGGAGCCCAAGCCGCACCCGAAGGCCGCGATGCCCTACCTCCCCCCGCACCTTCAGCACCCCGCGGTCGGGGCCCGCTCCAGCTGCCCCACCGACTACCCGGCCCCCCCGAGCGCCCCGCCGGGCCGGGCGCTGGGGTCCACGCGGCTCGACAGCGTGTCGGACTCGCGGCTCTACAGCGGCTCCCCGCTGCGGCAGAGGAAGCCCCGGGCAGGGCAGGAGCGCTTCGGGAGCTGGGACAGCCTGAGCTGGGACGCGTACGGCTACCACCAGGGCTACTCCCTGCCCAGCAAGCCCGCCCCGCCCTGCTACGAGCAGTTTGCCTTCCAGAGCGCGCCGGAGAACAGGGAGCAGGCCTGGAGGATGCCCTGGGGCAGGGGCTACCCGCAGCAGGAGCCGCCGGGCCACGCCAGGCTCCAGGACGTGCGGGACAAGGTCTACGTCAACCTCTGCAACATCTTCCCGGCCGACCTGGTCCGGCTGGTGATGGGCAGGAACCCCCACATGACGGACGCGCAGCAGCTGGCGGCGGCGATCCTGGCCGAGAAGTCCCAGCCGGGGTACTGACGGCGGCCGCGGTTCCCGCCGCGGCAGCGCCATCTCAAAGGGCCCTTGCGGGGAAGCCTGAAGGCCCTTGCGGGGAAGCCTGAATCGAGAGTCGCAAGAGAGTCCGTGAGATTCGTATAATGTGATCGCGCTGCTGGGGGTTCACCCGGGGGTCTGCCGGAGGCGCACGCGTCTTTGAAGACCCAGACTGAGTCGAAAGAAGCTGCTAATGTCGCTGAAGTGTTTCACGTTTCGGGGGTGCGTTAGATGCCGAGATCCACTTCGCGGAGTCTGAAGGGGTCAGCTGAATGTTTTGCTACACCTTTTAATTTGGACGGGACTGCACGTAGGCTCAGTCAAACCCAGCAATTGACTATATTATACTAATTTCACCTGTCTCGCCCCGAGAACCCTTCTGGCATGCTGGGGGAGTGCGTCGTAGAGTAAGAGCGTCATGTGTTTTGTTTTTGTTGTTGCCTTGGTTTTATTTATTTTGCTGTTCTCGATTTTCCACAGAATAGTTTGCAGAAACAAACTTTTACAATTAAGGAGGTGTTGGTTCTTAAGGCACTTTTTGCTGCATATCAAATATAAAAAGTTAACTTTAGGCAATCAATTCAAAGGAAACTCTGCTTTATACTTTCTGGGTATGAGAAGATACTTCCCTGTTATTGAAACGTAGGTGAAACTGCTTAAAGCAGATACCATCTTTGTATTTGGAGACAATGTATTTGTAAACAAAGTCGTATCATAAAACTTGCATTTGGTACCTTATATTCAATATATTTAATCAAATACAATTTACATGTATTTATTTGTTAATTGGAAAGTTAGTGTAATTATAGCAACTTATTCCAAATCATTTCTAATGCTACCTAACCCTTGCTAAACAGATTTCTTTTTAATTTATCTGCTTACCCACAGGCTAAAGTTTCCTTTTTGTGATTCTCTGCTTATTCTCAGCTCACATTTTGTGGTTTACCAATGTTGTGCAATTTAATTTTTTTAATCATTTTTCCTGAACCAGACACCATTGAAATTGCAAAATGTCAGTTCTTGAGAATATGCAAAATAGTGTTGGTAATGCACTGTAGTGTACAATTCATGCCATTTTATTTATCTTAAAGCATAAATTATTGTTTTTTCTTTGTGTTCATTTTGTTTTTGTTAGAAGATGTATTTTATTGAAATTGGTAGCAGAGCTATTTTGTTATTAGATGTTCAGAATATTGCCACAGATTTAGTTGTAGAAACAGACATGCTGTCTGTGTACCTTAGTTTTAGTAAGGGATGTTTTTGGCTTATTCACTCATGGGTTTCTGCTAGCTGTTTTCACAACTGCCACTTTTATATGCACATAGGTTCATTACAACACATTGTTTTGGTTCAATCCTGGGAAACAGATTTTAATCAACCTTAAACCTTACCTAAACCTTATTTGCTGAGTGGGATATTTCTCTACTAGTTCAAGGGACCTTTCTCTCTTAAAGAGATCTGGATTTACTGTATAAGCAATGGTTTAACCCCTATTTACAAATTCTAGGGACCCAATTTAATTAGAAACATTGGAGCATTTTTAAATAAATGACAGTCCATCTGCTCTACATGATACTTTATCAAACTTGGGTAATACGAAGAACTTTACACTATAGACCATGGAACAAATCACTAAATTGCATCAATCGAAAAGTAAGAAATGCAGTTTCAGTGGCATTCAATATTTCTGCAAAGCAAATTACATTTTCATTAATATTTATTAAATAAGGAATTTGCTAACTTGAGAGTTCAGTCATTCAACATTGAATTCCTGCACTGTACTGTCCCTGTACAGTTGTGGTCTAGAAGCACTTCTGTTTTTCCAGCATTATGCTTGTCAGGACAAGAAAAAAGGTGCCGAGCATCCCTTGAAAATAAACTGCTCTTTAAATCCATATCAGCTGTTAGCAGAACCCTTGATAGCCAGAAAACACCTTTCTGTGTTGATACAAATTGTATCTTTTAAATGAATGAGAGTTTTTATATATAAAAGATATATACAGTATATATAAATATATGTACAGTAGTTAGAGACACCTTTAACCTGTTATTAAAAGATATTTTGGGCAACATTTTATCAGTTATTTTTAGCAAAGCTTTTTTCAAAAGTGCATAAAATGCATTTGTTCCAAAATTTTGGGGAGATGAGAATGTTATTGAAAAATGTGGGTACTTCAACTTAATAGTGGGTCAAAAGAAAGAATCAAATACATTTTTAGATGGGGTCTCCTTTAATGGGCTCAGTGACTGATCGAAATGTCAGTGTCAAATCAAAAATCAACTTTTTCAATGAAATCAATGAAAGGTTATATGGTTCTGTTTGCTGTGAAGTGCTTGGGCTGTGTCTAAACCAGATATGAAACCTTGTAGTAGAACAGATTTGTTTTTATAAAATTAACTATTGTCCAAATTGACTGCAGTGGAATGCTGTGTCGTTGAATTTTAGATTTTCGTACATTTTGGTCATGCATTAAAGAAGACCCCAGCACCACAGAGTTCTGACAAATAAACATATCAGTCAAGATACACTTTTGAAATTCTTGGCAGTTTTTTTTTAACTAGCCTTTTTGCATTGGTATCTCGTTATTCTTGGCTCTGTCAGTGTGTTCTTGGGTGAAGCCTTTCAGGGGGTTGGCTCAAGAAGTACAAACTCTCATTCCAAGAGAAAAGGTAAAATGCTGCCTGAAATAATGTCCAAGCACCTTTTAATGAAGAGAACCTTCTCTCTGCTTGTGTGGCACTGTGTGTCAGCACAGGCAGGCTTTGGGTATATAGTAAATGCTTCTACATGGCATTGTGCTTATTGACAAATTCGATAATCTGAACCATGTTCAGAAAACTGTAGTTCATTTATTTTTATCTCAGTGTTTATTATTGTTAAGGAATGTTGGAGTTTTACTAGCAGCTTGACTTTAAAACAGCATTCACTCGGGCTGTTCGTTGTTTTCATTCTTCATTACTATGTACAGTATTTGCATTGAAGTAAGTCGTCCATTTACATACTCATTTCAAGTAAATAAGCTTCTTTTGCATGCACCGTATGTTAGCGTAATATAATTCACATGGTGCTTAGAAGTAGCATTTTTAAATTGTAGGTTGTATATGATGTACATAATTGCAGTTTTTCTGACTACCTTACTCTTTTCTTGATCTTCAGCAATTGTGTTTCTGAAAAACAAAAACCGTTGATCTGATCACTGTGTTAATATCTGTTCTCAACAGCGCGAGCCTTAGTTAGTTGTTAAAACATTAGGCCTTAGCCTTTCAGGTATTACTTCAAAATCGAAGGTCTGGAACACTGTGGTTTTTTTATGAGCTGGGTGTTCTCCAACTCTCTCTAATCGCATGTAAACAATAAGGTTAATATTAACACTCTACAAAATCTTTAGCATAGTAACCTCCTTTGTGTGTTTTTTTTGTATTTTTTTACCACAATATGAAAAAAATCAAAAACCAAGAAATATGGCTTTGGCGGGATGTCCCAATAAAATGCTTTAATGGTGTAGAATATTTTTTTCTGCTATAGCTCCATCAAATGGGCTCCCAGGTTTACTCAGCTTGTCTGTCTTTCCCTTCCTTCAGTTTTACCGAATTAGTGGTGCGATCTCAAAGGCATTTTTCAGGTCTCCACTGAAACATTGCGTTGCAGATCAAGTTATCAGAGTTTTTTTAAATCCAGTTTGTGATGGAGGCGTTGTTAAGTCTTGGCTTGTGCGTTAGTGGCTTTGCTTGGAAATACAGTTTCCGAGAGGCTTAATGGATTAATAGATTATGTGTAGGTTACTGTTATTCACTGGACAAAACATTCTAGTTCAGTCCAGATTATTTAAAATAAAAAAAATTAACCTTTTCTGTGTATATATTTAAAAAAATATGAAAACCTTTCTGGATTTCTTACTTTCAAGTAGCTTAGCTCACTTCTGTATATTAGTTTCGGTCCGTATAGCAACATGTAGATGTATGCTGAAGGCACAGATGATGAGAACACAGCGACAGAAGTGATCAGCAGACCTCTCGGCACATCTATGCAGTGTTGTCCTTTCTTCGTCTTGCATACTGTTTATAAATCGTTTGCGTCTTTGGTGACTTACAGTACACACTAGTGTTTAATTAGACGTTTTTGTATTGAGTGTTTTAAATTGTACCTAAAGGAATGGCTGCCATTAGCACTGGAGAATCCTGTTGTCTTAACTTTGCGCTATGCAATTATGACACTGCAGCATATTCCTGTTGCATTGAAGCCGGGCTAATTCATTCTGAGAAGTATTGTCTTCGTAAAAGGAAGCTGCACCGTGTTTTGCCGTTGTTGACCGTTAATAGTAATGTTCATGGTGGTGCTTGCCTGTCAGTGTAGCTGTTGTGCACGGTGTGCGTCTTAGTTGTGACATTGTTCTGCAGGTGGTTTGCTGGGAGGTAGTTTAATTCTTGGGATTTTTAGGCTCCCAGGAAGGACCTGGGATCTGGATCTGTTCTCTAACATAATGATACAGGAAGACTGGCAGGGACTTGCCACTTAAACCCCCAGTCTGCTCCTGAGCCCACTTGTCTTGCCTCCTGGCTTGTTCATATTTTGTGTTTTTACTGCGCCAGGCTTGTGAATATCCAATGTGAAATTTGCGTCCGGGGGTGTGTCGGCTGTCATTTTGTGTTTGTTCAACTATACTGATACATCAGGGTTGTTAAGGGGTTGTGAAAGCAGCAGTGCTCAAAACAACAAAGTGCTCAAGTTGTCATTTATCTCCTGAGACTTGGCAGAATGTTTTGCAATTGCCATTCTGCTTAAAATATAATTTTCTAGCTTGTAAAGTTAATATCTTTTCTTTACGGTTATGCCCTGTTGTTGCAAAGTGCCAAGTGTCTCCCAAGCTTCATCTCTTAGGGCTAGTTAGGTAGATCAGGGTTAATGAACTGTCTTGCATGTAGAATGTATACTGGCACTAGAGACGTTTTGTAACTGCCGTTCAGTGAGATATATTTTTATTTTTTCTGTTCCCAACAATGCGGAGAGGCAGTGTCACGTGGCTCACGATGAGATGTTGTCTCTTTTACATGGGTCTGCTTTCGAAGCTGGAGTCCCAGGCCTTTCCGAAGGCCTCTGCCTGTGGGGAAATCGTGTCATGCATTTCAGGAAATGAGTCACTCTTTTGCAACACTTTCAGCTTCACCGTGGGCAGGAGAAGGGAAGTGGACTGGGAAATTCCATGGCTGAGGTCTGCTGCCTGATTGATCACCAGAAAACGGGGGGTCGCAACCAGTTCAGTCAAAAAATAATTTTGTAACTACTGCTGTTATTGGTTTGCTAAAATATATATTTTTTAATATTTTAACCTTAAAAAAAACAACAATCGTGTATTGTCAATACTGCAGGTGTAGCATCCTGTTATAAATGTTTTTGAACTCCCCAATGCAACTGGTAGAGCACAGAAATTACAATTAGCAATTGGCCTCTGTGCCCTCATACCACCTAGCTTTTAGGGACCAAATAGTCAGGAGATTTGTAGTGGCTCATGCTGCCCTGACTCTCTGCATACCTGCTTCAAAGCCATATTTGCTGTACATCATTAAAACCCCTTTTTTCTAATTGTGAAATGGCAATAAGTGCTTCCTCATTATTCTGTGGCAGTGCCACTTTTTCAGGTTATATTGGGTTTAACAGCTTTTTGAAAGCCTGGATCTTTGCTGTTCCTTGATTTGAAATTGTGGGGATAAACATGCAACTTATCCAGTTTTTGACAGTAAATATTATAGAACTGTCTTATGATAACTTTTTTTTATATTATTGTGTAGAAACCATTCACCTCGACTCCCCAGTGCTATGAAAAATGATTCAAAGTAAAAGTTCTAGAGAAAAAGAGTCTGCCCGTACGGAAGCATAGCAAACCTGTGTGTGCGGAGCCCCTGATGTCAACAAGTTTCGATGTATTAAATCACCGAAAAGGACGTTAGAAGATGTAAAGGGTTGGGGCTATAATCTTAGATTTCTGAGTAAGGGTTGTAAACTAGTAAGGGAGCAAATTAGGATGAACACAAGAGCTATATGGGTCATCAGATATTTCTGTATAGTGTAGAGGGCGATTTCCTGCGTATGTCCTATAGCTCACACATGCCCTTAGAAGTAAAAGAGTGGCGTTTGCTTACTGGATTGCTTCGGGTGTGGATAGGGAATGTGACCGGGTACAGGCACGAAGCACAGTGGACTCGCTCGACGGGGAGCCTGGAAGGTCAGGCAGGTCAGCAGCCAAGGCCCTGCTTTCGTCCTCCTGGCGTGTTCCCTTGGCGTGTGCGAGAAGGACAGGAAGCTGCACTATTGTGAGTGGGTTCCGGCTGTAAGGTGACTGGATTGCGTGTTGCCCTGTCAAGCAGTAGCACAGCTGGGGGAGAAACGGGGCCCTTTCTGAGCCACTGCTGGGCGCTTTCATTTGGGTTGAACCTTTCTTTCTTGGATGAACTATAAGGGTGCGATTTGCGGCGAGGCGCCTGGAAAGTGTTGTAATTCAGAAGGGAGAGATTTAGCAATACAGCCAGCAGAACTGTGAAGGAATTATCAGAATAAGGAGACTGTTGAGAAATTTCCACGGACTGGGTGATCTGAAAAGCGGAGGGCTTTGATAAGGCTGTGATGATGTAACTTACAAAGCCTCTCGCTGTTTGTCGGGCTTATTGTGAACAATAACTGGTGAAATGGAACAGACTGCTTTTAAAAATAAAATTAACATGACTGGGCTTCTGTGTTTTTTTTTTAAATAAAACTCATCATTTTACCACTTTGAGAATAGGATTTTTTTTTCATAACAACAGGGCATTCCTTCCAATTCTAAGAAGGGTGTTTTTCAGTTTGAACAAATAATTCTAAGAAAGATCACGACTCCTGATTTCAAATAAAGTAGCAGTTATTTATTTGTATCAGATTAGCAAAGAAAATATTTTAAATTTGTACGAGCAGGTGTGTGGTTAATAAGCGCGGAAAGGAGTTTTGTAGAGGTCTCATATGCATGCTAATTTATTCTCAGGGTACCAAGCGATATTTAGCAGACATTCATTCATGTTCATTTTATTAGAGGTCAGATCTTCAATGATGTGCATTTTCCACGAGTTTTCTACCTCACTATCTGTTTCTTTGCATCTGTTGCTTATGGTATAAATGGTCATAACCTTGTTAAAAGCTCGGACGTGCTTGTTTAGGACTGGTCCCATTTCTGTCGTCACTGGGGCACCAGATGCCGTGCTGCATGAAAGCGACTACGATCCCGACTCAGATGTTATTGCATCTTCAAGGTGGTGACTGAACTGCCACGAGAGAAACAAAACCGCTTGTATTTTTGTATCCATGGAGCCGAACCTCCAAATAAACCTTGTGACTGTGAAGAGACGTAGCTTACAGGCTTCATCTCCAAAGACGGACTTGTAGTTGAATGGCAGGACAGTTGGGTGAGGCATCTAGTAATCCATCAACTATTGTTAAAAAATGGGAACAGCAGAATGTCCTAGAGAGCTCAACTCACAATGTAAGTAATGTGGAGAGAGTGAAAGTGTGTTGTAGGACAGCAAGAAAATAGATCTTTGGCTAGCTGTTGTACATGAGGGAATTCTGGTTAATGGTTTATTTTGTGACATAAAGTCCATAAAGTAAATGCCCATACTCATCTGCATATCTAATATTAAACAATGCATTATTAATGTTTGGAGTAGTGCTGTTTTTGAATAATGTAATTGTGAAAAAGTTGCCAGTCGTCTTTCACTTATTTGATGTTAAGATACGGTATGATGTGTCCTTTATTAATATACTTGGAGCCGAAGCTCTCGGAACCTTCAGTACTTCACCCAATAACAAATGTGAAGGTTTTTAGAGCTGCCAGCCCTTTGTTTATTCTGAAAAGCACTCCTAACTAAAATTGTTTTGTATTATTTTTAGTATTTCTTTCATTCTGATTTATGAAATGATAGGTTAAATAAGGCATAATATACATTCTCATTAATTTATGCCGGGCAAAATAATTACCAGTTACAGTCAGATAAAATGTTTTCTCTTTAACACACTGTAATCTTTTGTCAATACTGCACTTAAAAATAACACCAGAACATTTTAAGAACTATAATTTGACAAATCGCACTCCTCCAGTAGCTAGAACCATTGAGTAAGTCAGTTTTTAAACCACCCCTGTGGTTCAACACTTCAGTTTTTTTTTTATTGTTCTTAGTTACATGTGTGGTTGGAATATAAGATTCTGAACAAAGACAAACATTGCAGAGAAAATCCAAAAAAACAGGGCAGAGGGAGCAGGAAACTTGTCTTCACTTTATTAATATCTTTCCTGAATTATTGTTTTGGGTAGCATTTGCCCTCTTGGTGTCTTCTGTAGCAAGATAGCTGTGTACTGGGGGAATGAGCTGCACTGTGCCTACTCTTGCGGGAGGGAAAATGAGATTGCTCTGGTTAGGTCAGAGGAGGAAGAAGTCTCCGAATGACCAGAACGGTTGCCTGCACTTGATACAGGTCTGTATAGCTGGCTGCAGAGTTCCAAGAGACAACACTAAGAACAGAGGTGAAGATTCCAGTTCTGAATCCAGTTCTGGTTGTTTGGTCCTTTATAACCATTACTTAGTGGTTAAAAGTGGGACAGTACAGTATGGAAGTTGTGACAATTCTCTAGTGCTTCCGGATCACACTTCCCTGCTTTTTTTAAAGCTGCCTGCGCTTTAAAGAAACTACTGTATATACAAGGTAAAAGAATGTTTATCATTTAATGGTTTTAGTAGAGAAACCCTATTTTGGATGTAGGCTTTGAATGGATCACTGAAGGCCCACAACTTCACGCTTTTAATTAATACAGGCATTCATAATCTTTTTTTTAACTTAAATTTGCACTAAGGTAATGTGCTTTCTGTTGTAAATTATTCTACCCAACTATTTATGCAATAAAGCATGAGTGATTCTGCCAAAAAGAGTCACGAAGTTTTGAGTGTTCCCTCCAGCACAGCCTCCTCACCGCACATCTCCAGTAAAGATGGACCCGACAGCCAAGCCAGGGTGTGGCGCATCATGCTATGGGCACCCTTCTGCTCACCAGGGACCAGACATCTCGCTGTGGTTGGAGGACAGAGTAAAAGTACAGGCACATTCTGGAAGAACACCTGCTGAAGACTTAAAACTGGAACAGAAAGTCACCAAAAATCAACCACAGTGGATTAAGAGTAAGAAAATGAAGGGTCTGGTAAAAGTCCAGACTTGAAACCTCTTGACAATCTGGAAAGACCTGGAACACTGCTGCCCATGAGCAATACCCTAACAGCTTGCAAGAGCTTGAGCAAATCACGTGTTGTTTGATCACTGCTGTCAGAAGTGCTCCCAGAAAAATGTTGGGGGGTCATAGATCTGAATACTTATGCAAGCAGCACATTGTATCTCTGTAGTTTCTGCAGCCATTTGCTGCAATGCATCTTCCCTTAGCCATCTTCAGTTTGAGGTTTCAGGTTTTTGAATGGAATATAAAGTGTAAACATCATTTTGTAATTCCACAAAATGGGACACTGTAGGAAGGGTTTTGCAAGATGCGGTACATTTTCCCAGGCCTTTTGCGTTGTGTCCACAACCAAACATGGTCTTGCGATGTGCGTGGATCACAGTACGAGCCAGAGGAGAGACTTGTACAGTACTTTCCAACTCCAAGACCATTCATGCAAGACGTCGGTTCATCAACACCCATGGGCGACTTATTCAGGACACCCACACACCTATCTCTACAGACATCTTCCCTTCCTCACTTTCAAGCTTATTCACAAATGCATAATACTACCAACCCAGTCTCAGGCTAAGAGCCCAAAGTGTCTCTTGCAAACCACAACTGCACAAAGGGTCTCTTGAATGAACAGCTGCTGGTGGTAATTTTTTTTTTTGGTGTATGTAGTGGAGCTTAACTGGAATAGCTGTAGATGCAGGCAATGAGAAACCAATAGGGAGAGAGAGCATGATATATATATTTATATGGTACTTGAAAACTAACAAATCTTTCATCAAGGGCTAAAAAAGACAAAGGTTCCTTACCTGTCAGAACAAATGTTTCAGAAACTGGTTAGTTTTCAAGATTCAGTTTCGCAATAATGTAAAATGAACCCCACCCCCGCTTTGCTCTGGAGGCGAGAATGCACGTCCCTGCAAATGAATGATTTACATAGACCCTGGAGTTCGGTCCGGGCTGCAGCCCGGGGTCACGGAGAGTGCAAAACAATCTCTTGCTGGGGTAGAGGAACATGGATTTGCGTCTGGGGACAAACTCGAGGAGGAAAAGAACTCCGTGAACTGTGACACCACCTGTTAGCTGGAATAATTATAACTAAGGAATTCATGTTTTATGAGTTATTTTTCCCCTTCGTTAGACTACAGCTTAATTAACGCCCTTTTTTTTGGAAGAAGCACAAAGGTTGATTTTCCATATATCTTTCAGCATTCCAAGGGAATCTGCTTGAACGCCTGCTTGCAGTCCTACACACACACGCCCATAAGTCTGCAAGTCCTACAGCAGGGAAACTTTCAATGGCGTGACCCACACACCAAGAGTCACCGCCACATTATGAAGCGGCCTTGTGTTGTTTGCTTATGGTGCAGAAGTACATCTGGAAACTTCAGCAATTGAAAGCAGAACTTCAGCCAATTCAAGTTAATACAGAAAATAAAGGAGGCTCCTATTTTCAGATGGGTGGATTCATTTCTTACGAGGATTTTGTACAAACTGTTCCTTGTTTCACATAACATCACTTTATTAGCCCTATACAATTTCTTGCAATAGGAACTAGTCTTTTCGCATACCCCAGCTTGCTCTCCATGAGACACAAAGACAGAGAAGCTTGGGGTCAGAGCGCAGGGTCAGCCATTTATACGGCGCCCCTGGAGCAGTTGGGGTTAAGGGCCTTGCTCAGGAGCCCAACGGAGTAGGATTCCTCTGCCGGCCGTGGGATACGAACCGGCAACCTTCCAGCCACAGGCGCAGATCCTTAGCCACAGAGCCACCGCTCCGATAATATGTGGCTTACCCTATTATCAAACTACAGGATTTTTCCATACCTCAGTGTGAAGGTAATAAAAAAAGATGTTTCTGTAACCTTGGGTAAGGTGCTGAGAACATGCGGTCCAGGGGTAACGGGCAGGGGAGAGGGACAGGACAGATCTCAGCAGGACAGATCCCTCCTTTTAGCTACGAAAGTGGTTTCACTTCACTTCCTAAGGGGGAGGAAAATGCTCATAGTAGGTTTTGATAAAAGGATTTGCATTTAAGGAAAATGACATATGAAAACACTTTGAGGAAGAAAGATCTTTTTTTTTCCTCCAATTCATAAAAATATGCAAACGGGTGTAATTTGACTATACAGAAAGAAGGCACACGCCCCTGACAACCGAGGCACATCCTCCCCATGCCAGAGCCCCGTAATAAACCTGGTCAGTGGTGGGTTGGTTCTGCAGCACTCTCCTACGGATGGCGTTTAGAAACATTAATCATGAACACACGCATGGTCAAGCCGCCGAGAGTGCTTGGCTGGCGAGCTTGCCCGTGATGCAAGAACAGAAGAGGCAGCATCAGCTATTTGGTTTGAAGTAAACTTTATTGACCACCTCCAAAAAATATAACAGAGAAAATGTTGTGGTAAGCATTTACCTTGAAACCCTTGCCCCCCAGAATTCACAATTTCCCTTCCCTGTTAGCAATGAAGTCAGAAGTGTGAAAGCGTGGGGGGAGAACAGTTCCAAGCGGTATGTACTGGTGTGTCCCATCGCCTAGTCGGAGTCATCCCCCCAGGCTGGCAAGGCCGACGTGGGCATCTTCACCGCAGGGAATTTAGAGTTTATAACTGGCTGCCTCATACTGAAGCGCCAGACCCCAGCCAGAAGTATCCCTCGCTCCGCAGCCTGCGTGCAACACATACCCACCAGGCCTGTCCCGCCGGCGGCGCCGGAGTGCCTGTCGGGCTGCCGCAACGCGCAGGAGTAAATCCGATAGCTTTATTGTTAACCGATGGACGTTGTTCAAAAACAGGTACGCTTGATTGTACAACACAGTTTCTCCTGGAGGCTGACGGAGGGAAAGGGAGCCGTTTGAATTAAAGCTGGTTAGTGCTCTGTATTGCCTGCGGCAGCTCCCCCCCCCACCACCACAGCGAAAACAAGAACAAAAAAAAAAGATATACATGAGAAAATATTTTTCCCTGCTTGCTTAGAAAATTGTTCACACAATCAATATTAATGGATTTAGATCCATTCTGGTATTAACTCTATAAACAGACCTATGAACGGCCCACACGGTAAGTGGTTCCAACGCGGGCACGTTAACTGGCGCATCAATGTTAGTCGCACGAGCTTCAGGAAAATAAAGTTGGAAGCACAGTATTTCACTTGCTATGGCAAATACAAGCGTGCATTTGTTCCCCGGAGTTCACGTCAGCTCCTGCCAAAGCTCTGAGGCTCCGCAGCTCAAGACAACCCGAGAAGAGTCACGAACTCCAGGAAAGCAGCGACCAAGAGCGTGCGCGCATCTTTCGAAAAGTTAACCAGCCATCGTCTCAACAATATGACAAAAGAAAAAGAAATGACTCCCCCAAAAAAAAAGCATCTGAAAAGTTGTCTTTGGAAAAGATGCAACGATCAAGAAGTACCTTCGGCCTACTGTGCGTGGAAATGCTTTACATTAAATGGCAATTTTGACAATATTGACCAGCACGGTTGTGAGTCCATAATAATCAAGAATGCTGAACCGCCACCAGAGAGGAAACGTGTTTCGATATGAAATCTGCAGCTGATTTCACACCTTGTAGTAAACAGTCGGATGCCCTTGTGAATTCTCCCTTCTCTCTAGTGTCAACTGAGTGAATCCAAACGGCGCTGGACTCTCAGCAATTGCGCAAGACGTTTCATACGGTCAGTTCTGTTTGAGTTGTATAACCTAAAGCAGTACTGGACGCCAGGAGTGAGTCTTTCTTTTCCTACATCACCACAACGAAGAGAGTGAAACAACCTAAGAGGCCAGACTGCTACCCAGCAAACCCGCAGTTCTTAGAGGTGTAAGGAAGCCAGAACTCCAAAGTGCAAAACAAAGGTGTGAGAGCTTCAAAGAGATGACAGAGCGGCACTATGTGAAATGTACATCTTACTCTTGACTCCATTGTTCAACACCACGATCTTCAAAACTGCTTTCGAACATGCACACCGACAAGATGCGACTCTAGACCCCATGCCACACGTCCCAAGATCCTTTATTCATAGGACTGCGCCCCTTCACTCCATCTGTACTTTTCTGGGCTGTGCTAATCCATTTCAGGAAAACATCCAACCCTGAGCTGCACAAAAGCACAGCCACCTACCAGAGCATCACAGCAAATTCTCAAAGTATCACAATACCTGTCTCGGAGAAGAGAGCTACTGTGGAGTCAAATTTGATCAAACAGCTATTAACAAGATAGCTTATTCTGAAAGTACACAATGCAGTCATGCATGAAAAACTGGAAATAACCACACCGCTAGCAGCAGAGCTCAAAACCCTGCACGAAATGATGCTTTGTTAAATGTGCAAAAAAGCTCTTATATCTCATATTCCTAACAGCTCAGTGTCTGGGAAAAAAACCCCACAAATGTCACATGTGCCACTCGGAAAACCAGCTGGGCGAAGGAGCACACTGGAACTGCCATCACTATTAATGGCCAAGATCAGAAAAAAAGCAATATTGACACAGAAAATACATTCTTGCTTGCAATGGTGTAGAAGGGTTTTGCGTGAAACGGTACCTTTGAAAAAATGCTTTCAAGTCTACGTCAGATTAATGTACCTTTTTTTTAAATAATTTGAGCAGAACTGTAATCTAATTAAAAGGAGAATGCTAACTGCAGACACCAATGAAAAAGTAGCTGAATATCTTGGAGACTGAGGAGACTGAGGATCGGCAGACCGGCACATCCTGCTCTCACCTCTTGACACTATACAAGGTCCACAGTGCCTTACTGTGTGAAAAGGAGTACTGCGTATATAAGGTTACATAGAATTATTTTTACATTTCTAAACGCACAATGTTGAGATGTGGTCACACCCTTATTTGAAAACATATGCTGTTGTTTTTAAGTCATTTGGTAGCGGAATATCATCCTCTGAAAGTTTAGAGAAGTTTCTGAAGGTCGACTGGATTGCCACTGGGTGTTACTGGAAGCAGAACAGAACTACAGCACCCAGTATCACTTCACCAGAAGGAACGTTAGGTTGTTCTAAGGTGCAAGATTATTGACTTCAACAACTACAGCAACAGTGACAAATAATCCACAAGGCATCCTTGTTCGCAGGACCCCACCTGGCTGCAAACTGACTTCACACCAAGGTGACAGTCCAGCGTCAGACTCGATGACCGAAACGTAGAACCCGGTGTTTTTGTTTGGTGAGCACAGGCTCCAGTAAAACATTTATGATATGAATGGAAGATCACATCACATAGGTCATGCAGCCTGGAGGACTAGCAGTGATTGTGTGTGGAGGTGTGGTCAAATACACCTCAAGAGCACTTTAAGAACCTGTGGCTACACAAAGGGCTTCCTCTGGGTTATTAAGTGATCACACCATACTGATTGCAGGAACGTGAACAGATTTGCACCGTGTGAATTCAGACGCATGTACAACTGCTAAAAAAAAAAAAATCAACGAAACATCTCTTGCTCATACACAACCAAAATAATGACCTATATTTTGTCCACAGCTTAGTGCTCTTAGGAAGGCAAGGTTTAAGCTAACCACTGTCAGCCATTCTCCACTCAGCTAAGCAAACTGCAGTACTATTTGTTCAACACTATATACATCACAAAGCTCACCAGAGCAATTTTCTGCATGATTCATTTTAATACTTCGAAGACAATATTAGGGGATATTTGTTTAGCTAAATGTGTCTCATTCCAATTCAAGAAACCTTTGCAACTGTTCTTGGAAGCAGTCCAGTGTGAAATACGCTGGGCTTCAGAACTGCTCTGGTTTTTTCGGCTGTGTGTTAGAGCTGTCACAGAAAAACTCGAAAAGCCCATTCTTGAAGAAAAATACTGATCACAAAAGCTTGTTTTAAGATTACAAACATGATCACGTTTGTGACATCTCAACAGGGAATCTGTCAGTTTTACAAAATAAACTGCCTCTCCTAGTTCATTAAACACAAAATGGTCAAAGGGAATTAAATATACGCACACAGGCAGAGTCTTTTGTACACAAGAGGGCTGGGCAATCAAGTGGAAGAACGGGTGAAGCCTTCCAAAAATCAAGATGTTCTCAAGTGTTTTACATTCAGGGCGTTTTTTTTGGAAGGTTTGATTGAACACTTTGAAATCCAAACATAATTTTTTAAATGCGGCAGATCCACTGGGATTTCTTCTGCATTTCTTTCCCTCTCAGGACAACGAAATGGAGATGGATCTTTTTCAGATGGTGTCAGTGTGGGGATGGTGGTCCGTCTATAATGGCAGGGTATCAAACACTAGGGCAGAGGAAAGAGACTCCACAGCCAGTCTCTCAAGGGCTCAGATCTTAATGTGGTTCATTCTAGTCCACAGCTCTCACATTCCCGAAGACAGAAAAATCAGACTAACGATTCACTAATGAACTTCAAACTAGCGCCACCTACGGTAGACACCACAGCCTTTTTGTTAACATTTGTTAATTCTAGCAGGGTCAGAAACACCAACTCATCTCTATTTAGAGGACCTGTGTCATGAATACCTAAGGCAAAAATAAAATACAGGATTATTTAAAATACTGTTGAAAATGTAACACTGTGCTTGAATCAATCAAATAATACCTTTCGCCAGTTTTGGTTTTATTCCTGCCCAATGAAAGGTTAATGTTTTTGCTTTGGTAATCATCAGATTTAGTCAGGAGGCTTAGTACAGTTTGACTCAAAGAATATGAAAATACTGCGTGGTACAGAACACATCTTTTTTTTCCCCACTGAATGTGGTTCCCTGTGTTTCCATATGAAGATCACCTGGACAGGTGTGCACCTTGCAGTTTGACATGCTTATGAAAACTGCCATACGCAAACATAATCGAAGTGCTTTGTTAGCTATCCCTACCCGCGAATGATCCAAAGGTAATGTGTGGATCTGATCAGCCCGCCATGGTGAAACCTTGCTTTTGAAGAAACACAGCCTCAGCAACTGCTTGTCTGAGCAACAAAAAGGCTTTGCATCATAACACTCATGGAGTTAGCACGACTGTCATACATCTCCCTACATCCCACTCGCCTTCTGACTCCTGCCCTCTTGAACGGCCTGTTTTATACAATGAATACACGAAATACTACGAAAAAGAAAAAAGAAATACGCCTGTGACCAGCGCTAACGAAAGGGAAAGGGCAGTCTGCCACTCCAACACTACCCCACTGCAGACAGGTAAGCTCTTTCTTCATGCATTCAGCATGAATTAGCGAGGGAATAAGGAGAAATTACTAATAAAACCAAAGACAAAACAGGCTCCTAGAGTCAGGATTTCAGTTATCCCAACTGCAAAAAACTGTGAAGGTTAAAACTTCACATAGCGCGCCAGCTGCATCAAAGCTATACACAGCCTTTTCGGATAAAAGCGAGAATGCTTTTTTGGATCAGACATGCAAATTACCTTTAGGCTGCGAATAAAGTTTATTTAATAGGATATGTGATGTGATGTGATGCGTACTCCACGGCCAAGCGACTCCCCAGCTTCCCGGTGACACTGAGCGAGCAGGCTGGCTCCACCGGAGCAGTGCAAGGACAGAGCTTTGGCGGGGCGACATGATGGCCTCTCTGCCGGGAGTCCAGCCGCACACGGACGCCAGCGTGCGGGCCGCGCCTCACATGGACTCGAACTCGTCGATGCGCTGCTTGGTGTTGCCTTGGCGGATCTGCCGCAGGGTCTTGTACTTGTCTCGGCCCGCCTTCACGTTCTCGGCGTGCAGCACGTCGTTCTGCGTCTTCTTCGTGTCGTCTCGCGCCTGGGCCAGCTCCGAACTCAGGGCCTGCGAGCGAGGGGAGAGGAGGCGTGAGAACAGTCAGGAACGACAGGAGGGTCTGCGGGGTCCAGCCCGTCTGGTAGTTAGCAGCCGCAGTGCTTGCAAACCCCCCAATTACGGGAATTAGTTTCTTACCCTGATATCCTTATTTAATCAAAAAACGGTCTTTTCTTAAATAAAGAGTTTATGTCTACCAGTGCAATAATGGTGTATGAAGTAGGAGAAAAGAAAAATTAAGAATCAGTGTGTGAAACAGTACATGAACCCCTAGTTTACTTAGCGTAATTAAGGGGACAGTTCGAATCAGGCAGTTAATAAGGGCTGAGACTGGGCAGCCCCGTCTGATATAATGGTCAGATGCTTTTTGAGTCTGGTCACTCAGCCAGTACATGCTAGTGGAAACACGTCAGGCCAAGAGGCCAGGGGACCTCCGAAAAAGGGTCATAAGAGTCTTAAGTCTGGAGAGCGCTACAAAACCATTTTGAAACATTTGGGACTGGTTGTTCTCCCGAGATCTCCCCGGAAAATCCTCCAAGAACCCCAGGGTAACATCGAAGGATATGCCGGCCTTTCCTGCTGTGGCTAAAGTCAACGTTCATGCCTCAACCCTCAGGGGAAGACTAACCAGGAACGGTCTTGCATGGCTGGTACAGCCAAGAAGGAACTCTCTAAACCTGGTTGATCCACACAACTACTGGAAGATGAATGATGATAACTCCTTACACTTATACAGCGCTATTCTGGACACTCCACTCAAAGCGCTTTACAGGTAATGGGGATCCCCTCCACCCCCACCAGTGTGCAGCCCCACCTGGATGATGCGCCAGTCCGCTCCCCACACACCAGCTCTCAGTGGGGAGGAGAGCAGAGTGATGAAGTCAGTTCAGCGATGGGGATTAGGAGGCCATCGGTGGCAAAGGCCTGGGTGAAATTTGGCCAGGACACCGGGGTAACACCCCTACTCTTTTCGAGAAACACCCTGGGATTTTTAATGACCACAGAGAGTCAGGACCTCGATTTTACGTCTCATCCGAAGGACTGTGCCTGTTTACAGTACAGTGTCCCCGTCACTATACTGGGCCATTAGGACCCACACAGACCACAGGGTGAGCGCCCCCTGCTGGCCCCACTAACACCTCTTCCAGCACCTGCTGAGCTGCCAGCTGCCAGCTGCAGGGTGATGATCTCTGGACAGATGAGTCAAATGTTCTGGCCATCATGAGAAACATTTTGTGCGGCAGAAACCGCAGGCTGCTTTCCAGCAGGAGAACCTTATCTCGGCTGTCAGGCACGGTGGTTTGACGTATCGCGCTTCAGGGTAGCCGAGCTGTCTCGGAAGCTGGACAGCTCGCCCTCATTGATGGAGCCGTCACAGACTGGGCGGCTTGAACTGGCTGTTGTATCGGTTAATCCTGGAGGGGAGCATCAGCTGAAGCCAAGCCGAAAGCAGGTCCTGCCGCAAGATCTTTCGCAAAGAGCTACAGGAGAACGCCTGAAGTGTACGTCATTTTGTATCGGCCATGTCGACCTAGACCCCAATGAAATGATATGGCAGGACCTAGAGTGAGCTGGTTTTGCAAGGAATCCCTGAAATATCACAGACTTCAAATAGGATGGATGGGACAAAAACCCTAAAACTCTGATGTGCGAGACTGATAGTCACAGGAGACCTCTTGTTGAAGTCGATCGCTGCTCGAGGAGTTGCCACAAGTTACTGGATCTAAGTGTTCACCTAGGTATCAGACATTTAGTGTTGGATCATTTTGCTAAACAATCACAGATGTCTGTGTTTTACATTTTATCTTGTCCATTTCATTTTTATGAAGACATTCACAAACATCTAATTACGTCTGAGGGATAAAATGCACAAGAAGAGAATGCAGACCTCCCTAGTGAAGGGGGGGGGGGGTATCAACTCAAACAGCAAAGCTGGATAACTTGTCCCACAGTCCCACGTGGGAGGCGGGACTAAGCTCTGCTTTCATGAATGACATGTATTTCAGACCAGTGAAAGGCCGAAGACGGACACAAAAAATGGGATTGGTACCAATACCAATCAGAAGAATTAACCAAGCTAACTGGCACCGGGCGAGAGAGCTGCTGGGTATGTTTCCAGAGGGTGCTGGAACTAAGCTAGGGGGAACCTGAAGGTGCTCTTTCCGGCAGGTCTGTGGCGGGCTGACCTGGAGCTGCTTCTTGACGCGCTCGTTCTTCTGCGCCTCGGTGAGGCGCTCCTCCTCGCTGCGGTGGTTGGCGACGCCGTCACTGGAGAGCTCTGCGCTGGCCTCGGCGCTGTTCTCGTCCTGCTCGTCGTGCTCGTTCTCCACCGGCGCCGCGGCGGGGGCTGGCGGGGGTGGGGGCGGCGACGGCGGCGGCGGGGCGCTCATCACGCTCTTCAGCTCCTCCTTGGTCTTCTCCAGGTCCTCCTGGGCCGATATCGCCTGTGCCAGAGAGGCGGAGGAGGGGGTCAGCGCAAGGCCCTGGGCCCCAGAGGCCGGACACAGCGGCGGACCCAAGCTAAAACTGCCGTCTGGGTCACGTCAGGTCACGTCAGGTCACGTCAGGTCACGTCAGGTCACGTCAGGTCACGTCAGGTCACGTCAGGTCAGCAGACACTTGGAAAAGGATTCTCCTCAAATCTGGAATTTCTCCTCTAGGCAAGCTGCAAGAGGACAAGCGAATGTCGGCCAGCAGCTTGCATTTTCCAGAGACAAGCAAAGGCTCGACAAGTGAAAACTGGCTGAAGGACTTCATACATAAACTACAAAGTATTTAAACTTTCAAAGTATATAAACCGGTATTCACAAATTGCCGTGTTCCCACTGTCATTTGGTACTTCCAGACAAGAATCGGGAAATGTTTCATAACTATCAAGTCAATAAAATATTCAGCTTCACTTGACATTTCCACAATTACCATGGGTGAATCACATTCAGCCCGTGTTGACAAATTTCAACACTGATTCTAACTTTTTGCAATATTTAAAATGTTTACTATAAGATTACAAATAACCTCAGCTCTGCTGAAAGATATTAAACCTAAATCTGCTCGGGGGCTCTGAGGGTCTCGTCGGGGGAAAAAGCAAAGGCAACACGCGACTGTCTTCACTGTAAATGTAAAAACAGAAAACAGCTGACGTGAGAGAGAGGTTTAGGGGGAAACAGCTTTTCACACGCTGAAAGCAATTTGAGGTTGGAACTGAAATGGCTCTGAAACAGCCCCCCCCCCCCCCCGCCTGCCACCCACCCACCCACTCAGCAACTGAAAACCAATCATCAAAACTCATTTTTTGCATAAACTGTAAGTTAGTTCCTTCAACAACCCTACCCCTACTGCTGTAAACCACTGACCGTGAGCCAGACAAGTACAGGTGTTGTGAGAATGAAAAACGTTACTTTGTGTTGCCATTCTGTGGCCTCCTCTTCCTTTTTCCTCTTGGCCTCCTCCAGCAGCGCGATTCGGGCAGTAAACTCGCCGAGTTCAGCCGCCTGCAACACCAACCACACAAAACCCCCTCAGGCAGCCGGCTGTGCTCTGGGCCCGTGTGCACGGCAGCAGGAGTATCACGTCCTCCGGAAACAATTTTTTTTCCCCCTTCATCCATCCTGTTTCTCACCGCTCGCTCCTGTACAGGGCACAGGGGAGCCGGAGCCTATCCCGGCAAGCAACGGGCGCAGGACAGGATACGCCCTAAACAGGACCCCAGTCCACTGCGGTGCACACGTGTACACACACACGTACACACACACACCAGGGCCATTGTTCCAGGAGCACATTATCCTGCCAGTATATCTTTGGACTGTGGGGGGGGGGGAAAACTGGAGCACCTGGAGGAAACTCATGCAAACACAGGGAGAGAGCACCCCAGGTCTGGCACTGAACCCAGGGCCCAGAGGTAACCACTGCGCCAGCATGCCGCCAATTAATTTTTCCTGCTTGAACATGTTGATTTAACAACCCATGGGACGAACAACCCATTTCGCACTCCTATACGCTTTAGAAGAACGACATCTTTGGGGGGCGGGGGGAGGGGGGAGACAGGTTTTCCTTGAAATCAACAAGTTCACACTTCCACCCAACGGAAAAACTTGGAGGATGCTCAGAAAAGGTTGGGATTTGTCCTTCGCGTCGACGAGGGGACGCAATCCCTTCCAGCGAAAGCGGGAACTTGAAAGGGCGAAGAGGCTGCCTGGCGGAACACCCCCTCACCCACCTGGCAGAACCCGAGGCTTCGGGAAAGAAACGGGGCCGAACGGACCTCCGGCGCTGGCTGAAGCCAGGCCCCGCCAGCTGCATTCGGGACACCGGTCATAACCGACTTGACGGTTTTGACTTGGAAAGCGGCCCAATATCTAGACACACACCTTCACTAAACATCAAAAGGCACACAGAGGCAGGGTCATAAATTATTTCAGGCTAGGGTGCCAAAACCATCAAACACCGACTTCACTGCAGGCAACGGGGCATCCTGTGACACGCTAGACGCGAAGGGAACAGGCTGCCAGGGTGCCGCTCTTACCAGCTGCTCCTGGTTCTTCATCTGGTCCGCGGCCTGCCTCGCCAGCGCCGCCTTGGCCTCCTCTGCCGCCTGGCGGTCCCGCTCCATGCGCTCTGCCTCCTCCTGGGCCCGCCTGCGCTCCTGGTCCAGCTCCAGGGCCCGCCGGGTCTGCTCCTCCAGCTCTGTCACACACACACACACACACGGCCGCGGGTCAGAGCTCGCGCGCCGGGCAGCACAGCGAGGCCGCTGGCCCGTCTGCTCGGCACCGGCTCGATCCCGGGACGGCCCTCCTCCACAACACATTCCCCTCGTCTGTCGAGCTCGTCCTGATGCACAAAGACAGCACGCCGCCTTGGAACGCCACTCATTACAGAAAACCTCACTTCGCCGAACCGCGAAAGAAAGCTCCTCTTAATGCACTGGACCGCTCGTCTCTGCCCTGAAGATTCTTGTGTGTAAAGTCTGGATTTCAGAGTCCGATTTTCTGCTCATGCTTTAACACAGAGGGTCCCAAATCAGAATGGATAGCCTAAAAACAATGCCTGCAGATAAGGGTACCTTCACTGACTGAAACACCCCAGGTGCCTGTAGATTTCCATTGCCGTTCACAGTACTGGCAATCTCAAAACGTTGTGTGTTTATTACTTCATATACATGATCATATCATGTAAATGACGCTAACAACGGGCAGTTTGAGACTAGACTGAAATGAACAGAAATATAAAAGCGAACACCTGTGTCTATGCTGAAGAAGTAGGCTGTCCCATATTGCAGTATTTGGATAAAACAAATCATGCATTTCAAAACTAACACCAGTGACATTCTTAACTTGGCACACACTTGCTTACAGGGGCTACAGTAAACAAGCCAGGCAGTAGCTCTAAAGGAGGTAGACATAAAAGAGTAGGATGTTTGTGTGGTTAACGGTTAATGGGCAACTCCCTGAACACCTCACATGAAGCAGTAAAAAAGAGGCCGGTGTACTCTTCAGCATTGTCATACTGTTGGGAGGCAGAAGCATCTCAAGGCTTCAGCCCCACCTGTCCCCTCAGGAGTTGGTGGCTAATTGATCTGAGTCTCCTGTAGCCCTCTCTTGAAAGGCGTCGGGAGATGAGCTTCCACAGCACGGTCAGTTGCCCTTCCAGGCTCCCACAACCCCCAGCGGAAAGACGTTCCTTCTGCTCTCAGCTTTATAAAAGCTTCCTTCTGGCTTCCGCTAGCTCCACTTCCCCCTGGCTCCTGCGTCGCTGTTAACTCACAGACCAAGCCGAGACCCCGTCTCCTTCCAAGGAACGGCTGGGAGAGAGCCTCAGATCAATAAGCGACCAACTACCCAACAGGCCAGATGGTCAGAATAATACAGGATTCCTGCAGAGAATCCCGTTCCTTGGCTCAGGTGATATTCTGTTGTTTGCCGTAACAGCAAAATGGCATAAACATGAGCCTTTTGAGAACTTGCAGACACAACTCGGAGCCGGCAAATGAAAAGTGCTCAGTCGCTCCTCACCCAGCAGGCCCGTGGCCGGCCAGGACCGTACTCCTCTAGGCACTCCCCCTAGAGCCGCAGCTCGGCTCGTGTTTTAAATCGCCCCTCCGAGCCCAACCAGGTGGCTCTTGAAGCGAGCTCTGGAACAACCCGCCCAGCTCCGTCTGCCTTCGCTGCCTGTTCTCCTACGAACACAGGGATCACGAACACAGCAGCGCGTCACTGTACACACCCCGGCACAGCTGCGGTCCGGGAGACCCCAGGGGTGTGGGGACACACGGGGAGTGGGTGGGAAGGGCAAGGAGTCACAACTGCGATCCAGATTTTAAAGGTCTTCTAGCTGACCCCATTCGTACCAAAAACTACACTTTCATTCCGCCTCAGTGTCCTCATTCACTTGTTGCTTTCCAGAATTCATTTTCAGTCCGTGTTAGTAACCAAGAGTTCAGTTTCTAAACAATCTGATTTAATAAAAATCTCTCGGTCCCGGCACAGCACAGCAGGGGAGTCTGTGAGCAATTCAACAAGTCTTTTTTGGGGGGAGGGGGTCAATTCTGGATGTCAATACTGACAGAAAGCAGCTGCAGACCTGCAGGCAACAATTTTTCCCGCATTTGAAAAAAGTTATCAGCATTTTCACGTATCCTCATGACTAATTATCTCATCTGAAAATAGCCAAGCAAACGGAGATAAAGGTCAATGGGCTAGGGTGATTAGACTGATGAAAACAGCTTTCAGTCTTTTGCATGTGGCTTTCTTTACTAAGATCCAATTTGCTCTTGTACTCATCAGCACTGTGAGGAGAAGCTGGCACATGCTGGTTTAGTCATATTCACAGCAGCTCTACAATATAAACAGCCCTGGGATTGTTCCCAGCCATCGGGGCGACACACCACTCATGACTTGTGTCACATGTTAAAAACCTTTACAAATTACGCTTCTGATTGGCATTTGATTTTCTTGCGATAAACGTGTCCAGAACATGAAGTGTTTAACAGTAATCGACGCCAAAAATCAACTAACAGACATGCACCCGTGATGAGGCAAGTAAACCGAAAGCTATTTGCATGCAGAAATCTCCTTGGAGACCTTTAACATTTATTGAAGCAGGTGTGAAAATGACCAAACCACCGCCAGTGCTTTCTCCACTTCTCATCAACTTAGCTGTGAGCCCGTGAAATCGAATGAAGTCATGAAAATATCGGTCGCAACATGAAAGTGGACACGAAGGAATTGGATTGTGTGAACAAGGCACTGACATTACTTTTCTAGAGCCTGTCTCTCACAGTATTGATTTGGTCTGTGGTACAGGGGCAGCCAAGAAACCTTTGAGGGTCCACTAGGGAAATATACTGAGAGATCCTTCTAGTGCCACTATAATCATGGTTACCTGGTGACAGGTGCAGCCCTGAGAGAAGCAAAAGGTTTTAGTTTAGTAACTAATAATTAAAGACAAAATAGTGACAAAACTAGTTCAAACGATTCACATCCTGAAGTTAGGTTTTCAGAATCCTATTCTAAAATTTCTGACCGGAAAAATCAATCTAGTGTCTGTTATGTATGCAGGGAATAATAAATAATGTGTGATTACCGGGGCACATTGAGCATGCTTTAAACTGATATTTACTTTCATAAAGAAATACTCCTGCATCACTTTAATTCTCAACCAATACCTGGAATTTGCAATGCAAATCCCTGCTTAAAAACTAAAAAAAATCTAATTGTTATTTGACTGTTACATCAAACAGAAATCCGATCTGCGATTTCTGTTACCTCCAAACCCTGCAGCGCCCCAGGAAAGATCAGCCACTGGCCGTGAATGCACTGCGCCAGGGTTCCCCCAGACACTCTGGCACAGCAGCTCATTCATGTCACAACACCAGGATGCTCTTGCAGAAGTGGTCTCACCCAAACAAGCCTTTCAAGGAAGCGCTTCGTTTTTACACAGGACGGAAACTGCGAGAGCTTCCCCTCGGGACAAAAAAAAAAAGCTAAAACCTGCATTCCTGGCAAGAAGAAATTGAGCTGCCTGACTAATCAAGAGCTCTCTGACTTGCCTTTAGTGTGCAAACATGTCAGGCTATTGACACAGCTTACTTGAATGGCAAAAGCCCTCATTAGCATGGCCTTATTTGCCATTAGACCATTTCCAGGCAAATCTTAGAATGCGAGGACAAGAGTCCAACTGAAATTAATTTTACAACAGGTGTTTTTAAAAACCAGATATATGTACAGGGGAAAAGGAGACACCTGCACAGACACATCCCTGCTGTCTCTCTGCCTGCTTGTTAGCTGTACCTCTCTCGCTTTCCAGTGCAGATTTTGAAGTGCGAAACACAGTTCATTTCTGTCCCACAGCAGCGCCGGAGAGTTGAACTAATTCCTGGGGCTGGCCGGAAGGCCTGAGAAGCACTACTGCCGATGTTCAATAGCAATGACAGAGCCATACATAGAAATGCTCCCCATACAGAGCTTCAGTGCCCGCAGTCTCAGGACACACACGGCTCAGTGCTGTTGGAAATCCTCTTAGGAGATACTTCACAATCTCCATGAGCCAGGACTGCAGTACGACTCAAGTGCAAGCAGTTCACATTAAAATTATTAAGAAGGCAAAAAGATTTCTCGCAACGTGAAGATGAATAGTACAGTACACACAGTTAAGAAATTAATACTTCTCTTAAAAAGCTATTGTTTATATGAACGTTTTAAGCTATAAAGGACGACTACAATCACAGACATTATGATTGTAATCAATGATGCTTGAAAAACAAAGCAAAAACATTTTTTTGAAACTTTGTATTTTAACCTCTTTAATGTTACTTCTGATTGGTGCTCCTAAAACAGAATATTTCGATCGAAGAAAAATGTATTTTTTCCTTCCAGCTGTATGCCAAGAGGAAATGAAACTGCAGGAAAACTGGTGTATAAGCTGCAAATTTCCCTTTCTTTGTTTTGAAACATTTAAAGTGAAACTATGTCCCAAGTGCAGGGAGTCTGGGGGTAATTTAAATGGAGCTCACTGAAAGATACAATTCCTCCCCTTGATACTGGAGACACGCGAGTACAGGATGATAGCCGACACATGTAACCAAACCACACATTCAGGTTACAGTGGTGAAGGTGACAGACAGCACTGGAATGTGGCTTAAGACAACCAGATCCCTTCCTGACTCTCTCGAGCCCTGCTGGGAGCACAGTCGGTCGTGCACACCCTGCCTTTCGCTTCTCAGTGAAAGGGCGCCGTTTATCCGCCTGGGAGGAGGGCAGCTGGCATCACGTGCCTGAGGCCCCACTGCACAGTAGACCAGGCAGAGGACTGAGAAGTCGCTTCACAAACGGAATTAAGGGCGACCTTTAGGTTGGCCAGGCTGTGTAAGATTTAATCTAGCCAGGACACCGGGGGTTAACACCCCTACTCGTACGAATGGATAACACTGGGGTACAGCGTCGGAAAGGAAAACAAACCCCCCCCTCCAGGCATAGTCTCGGTGTAAAGGGGGCTGGTCCGTCTTCCCAGCGTCCTGCTCTTGACAGTGAGAGAGCCGTGAAGACGAATCCGGGCCCCAGCTTCAGGGTCCGTGTCCACTGAGGGCTGGGGGACATGGGCCCCGCCGACCTGCTGGACACAGTGGAGGGGACAAGGCACCAGTGCAGCACTCACCTTTCTGCGCTTTCAGCGTCTGCTCCTCAATCTGCCGGAGACGCTCGATCAGCTCGTCCTTCTCTCGCTCTATCCTCTCCTTCTCCTTCTCTGCCAGCTCTCTTTTCCTCTTCTCGTTTTCTAGCTGCGCCCTGAAAGACAGCCATCGGCGAGGACAGAGCCATATTACCCTCCCTTACTCCGACCTCACTCATATCGCACCGCTGGCAACTGATTCCGCATCCACCCAGGGGAATTAACCTGCACGTCCATCTCCGTCTCTCCCTTGCAAGGCTCAAAGCTTGTACTCTACTGAAACTTCTTGGTGCCACACTGCCCCCTGCTGCTGAACGACAGACCTTCTTACACTTTGCCTTGCAAAGGCAGAATTCTCCGGTATTCAACACATTACGCCAATTGAAGTACAAAAAGATTAAAAGAACCGCAGATCTTAATCTATTATTAAAAAACCTCAACTGTTTGCCGGGTTCCAAGGTTTCCTTGACTTGTGATGAAACAACAGCTCCAGGTATCTTGCAGGGCAGAATAAAGGCCAGTGGGAGAGGACGGGCTCATGGGTGAGTAAGACCGCCCGCAGGAGAGCTGTGAAAATCTGCTACCTTTCTCTCACCCTCACACTTCAAGAAGACTCAACAACAATAACATTGCGTTTCTTCTTCCTGCCTTTCAGATTGGGATTAACCATTCATTGTTCATTTAGTTCAGGCAGGTGTCAACAATCATCTATTACTGCTTAACGCAATGGCAAATACTGTACAATTGCTGCTCCTCTTGCTTGCCTGCTCATCACTTTTGAAAACCAAACTGCGAGAGGGGAAGCCTGCACGTGCACCCTGCGGACACGGCACCCCTGGACCCCCACCGCGGGCCGAGAGAGGAGCAGCGTTTGCCCTGTCCTGTACCTCTCCAGCTGCTTCTGGTGCTTCTCCTCCCGGGCCTGCGCCTTCATCTGCTGCACCTCGATGGTGTCGGGCTTCCTCCTCCTCATGTACAGCTCGTGGTTGCCCATGCACAGGGCCAGGATGCGCTTATTTATTCTTAACCGCGGGGCATAGAAGACAAAGTCCTTCGGGGCACAGAGACAGCTGAAGATTAATCGCTCGTATTGACTGGACATCACCCAGCCCCGCCGCTGTGAAGGGGGTGTCCAACCACCCCACACGTGGCTGTGAAGAGCCGTGCCAGTCACCTCGATTTTCAGAAAGAGACGGCTGCAGAGATGTTTACAGGAGATCATCAACAGTCACTAGGGGGCGCAAGAACACAGATAAAATGTCTTGTCTACAGCGGCGATTTCTTAAGGTCACAACAAGTCACTTACTCTGCCACAGTAAAGGGCTTATTTATTCTTTGCAGAAGTCTTTTTACCCAATACTAACTTACTGATAAACCTAAACTAAACTGGCAATATTTGGAAAAAATATTGGCCAATGTTCAAGATGCGTTTTTTAAGACGTGCTCTGCCGAACAGGCTGCCCCTGACGCTGTGAACATTTTCCTGAGTTGATGGAATAAATCACTATAATGAGTCTCAGTCGTGCAGCCTTAAGTGGTCCACACAGAGTGTCATCTAAACGCCTCTAACGAAGAAAATGCATACAAACAAGTCTCAAAGGCACCTCCAGGACACAGGGCTCACATCGTATACATATCACTTGTGATCATACTGTATGGACGAGACAGAAGACGAACCAAACCACACCATGTCACAAGCACTGGAAACTGGAAATAATATCCATCAGCACTGGAGAAGCAAACCGGAGGTTGTGCAGGGACTTACTGGCGCCTTTTTATCGATGGGTTTGATCACAAACTTCTTGTCATTGAAAGAGATATTTCTGATTTCACTCCAGGGAAAGCCGATCTTTGGTGTCAACCTGAAAAAGAGCAACACAGTTTAACACAAAGGCAAAAGTGTGAAATGAATTTTCAAAAAAGTACAAAAATTTCAGGAAATACCAGCAGGGGGCAATATAAGAAAACATATAGGAGACGATGTCATAGTACATGGCAACCGTTTAGCCTGTAGTTTTAACAAAATATACAATTTGTTTTATTACACACAGAGTAAAAATAAACTTGTCCAAAGACAAGCTGAGACGACTTCTTTACAGAAGTTACAAACTGCTCTCTTTCCTTTTTGTAAGCTTCGATTAGCTTACAAAAAAAGACAAAACAGGAAAAACACTGACTTATCTTTTTTAATCATAGATGAACACTAAACCTAACTTCACTGCTGTGAAAGGCGAGAACAGTAGAAAAAGGAGATAACGCTAAATATTGTTTCCATGTCGCAGATAAAGACACGAAACTATAAGCCATCCTATCCTGTTATTATGCTTCAGCTATGGGACGCACTACACCTGCCAACAGGTGAAGTCCTTCTCTTGTGATCTCTTCCGAAGAGAAAGGAACACTGCCAAGCTTACTTGTCTTCGTGCTCGTAGATGTTCAGCCCCAGCGCATCGACCCCCAGCCACAGCTCTGTTCCCTTTTTGTTCTTGATTTCGAAGTAGTTTACGCCATACATCTCCAGATCCTGGGCGATCTTCAGGTACTCCATCATCGAATCCTCTCTGTTCAAACAAGAGCAAGCGTGTTCTTGGATTCACTGAAACTGTCCTGCATTCAGACCTTGACTGCGCCACTCACGGCGAACTCAAACCTTAAATAAATCTTAAATCACCGCCTCATCCTTTATTTATTCATATTCTTTCCCCCAAACAGAATCTGTGCTGTACAACACTGTAGCACTACTGATGTTGCCAGCAAGGACAGCTCAAGGCCAGCAAGCAGGCTGGCAGTCAGGCAGAGCAGCTGTTAATCATGGATCTGCAGGGACCCTGCAGAGCTGAACCTGCTCAGCCGGGTGTTCTCCTCTGACCCACACAGCCACAGAAGAAAGGTTCCTCTTATCCCACCTCCCGGATCAACACGAGACGTCCGGTCAGGATTTTGGAATAGGGCGCGAGTTCCTTCACATTAAAGGCACACCAGAAGACACGAGGACATTCTAGGACCACCTGGGAACAACGGTCCTTTATTATCAGACAAATAACGATGACAATAATAAATAATAATAAAGCTTATACAGCACCCTTGAACGTAACTTTTCAAAATGCTTTATACTGTAGTAAGAAACAAGTACACAATGAGAACAAGTGACAAAATTAGCACAATTAAAAACAAGGGTTTAGAAAGCAGAAGACGAAAGGGGCAGACAGAACGGATTAAGTGAAAGCCTTTCTGAAGGAGAAGGTTTTGACTCTGGATTTGCTAGCGCTCAGGGCAGGTGACTCTCTGATAATCCCTGGAGATAGAATTCCAGAGCTCTGGGGCGTTGGCATGAGAAGGCCCCGTCACCCAATTCAGATATCTATCATTCCTGTTTTTATCAGGTTTTAAGTCCAGATATGGATTTTGTTTTTCGGTCACACGATCATCTTTTCAGCCACTGGAAGAACTCTGAAAAGAAACAATATCCAGCCCTCATCTTTACCTTCCTTCACCTACAGTAACAAAAGCGAGGAAAAGCATGCATCCTCTGATCTACTGTCGGACGTACAGAGTACAGAGCTGCAAGGAATGCCTCGCAAGGACCTTCAAAGGTTCGACACAATGGGACCAACGCCCGCTACCGCCTTGTATGAAATCCTGACGCACATCTGTAGCTTGTTTGGAAATCTGACTGCTTTACAAGTTATATCTTTGTAAATAAAATATTACTGCATACTTGCACTTATTCAGCTTGAACAGAATGGTCTTTTTCTTAAATAACAATGGCCTTCTGGGATTTTACAGGCTTTCATGGACATGTAAGTCTTGTTAGACCACTTGAGCTCTGATCAAGACGAGCGCAGCCTACGCCAGCAGACTGCACCAACAGCCCTGTGGAAGCGAGATTTTGAAATGACCGCATCGTCAGCATTGGACGAATCCAGCAAGAGGGACTCATTCGGACCCTGAGAGGTCTGGGCACCGACAGAGGTAACAAAGGGTTACGGCAAGAACAGGGACTCTCTCGTGATGAAAAAATAGTTCTGCGAAAGTTCAATCTGAACTACATAAGAGGTGAAGAGACCTCGACACAGTGTAACCTTTTCACTTAAGACTCACCTTCCTAAAAAAAAAAAAAGTTAGGGAAATTTACACTTAAATGCATGAACAGCTGAACCAGCAGCGGTGAGGTACCTGAGCATTCCTCTGTGCTCTTCATGCCAGGTCTGTATCCTCTCTTCCCACTGCTCTTTGGTAAGCTTGTGCTGTTCCAGAACCCTGGAAAATTCATTAAAACACGGAGGCAGTAAATATCGAGCAGCTGCTTCAATTTCTGCCGAGACCTCACAAGAGAGTGCACACCTCAGCAAGCTGCAATATCATGACACAGCCTTACTGGATAGTGATACTCTTTTCGGGGGGGGGGGGGAAGGGCACTCACCCACTGAACCCTATCCCCAGCAGCTGGAACGCCCAAACACTGGCAGACAGGGAGCAAACATGACCAAAACCTCCATCTTCACACAGCAGAAAGAGATTCTTATCTGCGCACAGACCTGCTTTTTTCTCCCCGATCATTTCATATGGTCAGCGTTACTGCAGGCCTGCCAGCATGCAGGTGAAAGTCGAGATTCGCCAGCACAACAGCGAAGTGAACCTTTAAAGGACGATGAGACATGAGAGCTTCCTTTCGCAGCTCATCTTTTACATGCAAAGCCGATCATCAGCAAACGCCCGGATCAACGGTGTCTTCTGAAAAGCCGGCCCTGTTTTTGGAAATGTCCTAAACTTGCATAACGGGCTATAACGCAACAATGTGCTCATGAGAGACATTAAAAAAACAACCACGCAGCCACATTTTCCCAATCAGTGGTTTCTAAAGTACCACACTGCTACGCCCTCACAGGCCCTCCCTACAGTTGTGGGGCAGCGTCCGGGCTGACGTCGCCGAGGCCGGGCCCCGGGAGGCGTGCTAAACTGCGGCCCTCACCTCTGTGGGAGCAGGCGATCGTTGGCGAGGTACCCGGGCTTGTGCACCTCCTTGCTGAAGTCTCCGTACTTGGCCTGCACAGAGTAGGAGGCCAGCAGCACGGCGGTCTCCGGAGGGCAATAGTTCTCGTCGTTCAGGATGGCCTCCTTGACCTGCAGGAAGAAGAGCCTCTGCGTGATCTCCTGGATGAGCTCCTCCGACACGTCCTCCGGGAAGAACTTGGCCCGGAACTTGAACTGCAGGGGGTTCTCCTTCTTCACATCCTGCTGCGTCACCTGCGAGACAACAGGGCCATGCGCAGCCGACCAGAGAAATTAGTCACGGCATGAAGTGATAGCAGCCAGCAGCCATATCACCCTGCAACTCACAACTGGCAACCCACTGAAGCTAAGCAGGTGTGAGCCTGGTCAGTACCTGGATGGGAGACCTCCTGGGAAAAACTAAGGTTGCTGCTGGAAGAGGTGTTAGTGGGGCCAGCAGGGGGCGCTCACCCTGCGGCTCATGTGGGTCCTAATGCCCCATTGTAGTGACGGGGACACTATACTGTAAACAGGCGCCGTCCTTCGGATGAGACGTAAAAACGAGGTCCTGACTCTCTGTGGTCATTAAAAATCCCAGGGCGTTTCTCGAAAAGAGTAGGGGTGTTACCCCGGTGTCCTTTATCAATCATGGCCTCCTAACAATCCCCTTCTATGAATTGGCTTCATTACTCTGCTCTTCTCCCTACTGACAGCTGGTGTGTGGGGAGCGTTCTGGCGCACTATGGCTGCCGTCGCATCATCCAGGTGGGACTGCACATTGGTGGTGGTGGAGGGGAGTCCCCATTACCTGTAAAGCGCTTTGAGTGGAGTGTCCAGAAAAGCGCTATATAAGTGTAAGCAATTATTATTATTATTATGAAGTCAGCTCTCCTGAGGCACAGTGTTATATACTTATGTGCAATAATATACGCTGGCCATGTTACATCACTGCTGACAGTCACAGACGAGTGTCCAAAATAACGGAATTCCATAAACCTGCACTTGTTTCATCTGGCAAGCTTAAGAGCAGCCATATCTCCCTGCAGCTCCCCGCTGGCAGCCCACTGAAGCTCAGCAGGCGTGAGCCTGGCCAGTACCTGGATGGGAGACCTCCTGGGAAAGCTAAGGCTGCTGCTGGAAGAGGTGTACGTGGTGCCAGCAGGGGGTGCTCACCCTGCGGTCTGTGTGGGACCTAATGCCCCAGCCGAAATGTTGTGTTTTCTTTCTTCTTTTTTTCAGCATGGAATAAACCTATTACTTGTTCCTTTGCAGCCTACGCATGCTGACGCAGCTACCCACCTGACTTATTAATAACTGTATGCATGCATGTTGATTCAATGGCCCAGTGCTTCTGAAGTATAAAATACTTTAAAGAACAACTACCTAAGATGAAATACACTGAATAACAAAAAGGATCCCTTTAACTATTGAAAGACACAGACATTCATCCCAAATTGTAATTCACATTAATTAAAGATTGATGATATGCATTCATACTTCAAACCCTTACTTAATATGGGAGACCTGAGCCTTCTCAACGATGGTGGATCTGAGGTGTAGTATCATGTCCCCATCAAGAAAGAGGTTTAGCCCTGATCGGCTGGAAAACTCACCTTTTTATTCAGTTTCAGCCATGTGCTGTAACCCTTGCTGTCTGTATACTGCAGCCCGAAGAACCAAACTTCACGGAGGCCCACAGTCTTCACTACCTGTTAACACAACAGCACATCTCTAAAGATCTAACCTGGACTGTGAACACTGACTCTATCATGAAGAAGGCTCAGCAGCGCCTTTATTTCTTGAGGTGCCTCAAGCGATGGGGAATGCCAATACATGTGTTGGTGAACTTCTACCGCTGCACCATCGAGAGCGTCCTCACCAACGGGATCACCGTGTGGTATGGCAACACCTCCTCGCGAGAAAGAAAGGCACTGCAGAGAATGGTCAATATGGCCCAGAAGATCATCGGCTGCGGTCTCACCGAGATTAAACAGCTCTATGAGGACCGCTGCCGTGGTAGAATTCTGGCCATCACAGAGGACAGTCACCACCCCGGGCATGAGCTCTTCACCACACTGCCCTCAGGCAAGAGATATAAGAGCATAAGGACACTTACCACTAGATTCTTCAATAGCTTCTATCCACAAGCAGTGAGATTGGCGAACACATTTAGCCATCCCCCTCGGACCTCACCTACACCATCACCATCTACCTCTTTATGATTTCTTATCTATTGCACATCTCCAGTCATTGTTTACACGTCTGTATTGTTTACATTCAAACTGTCCACATGTTTACTTGCACATTGTCTATTGTTTGTTTGTACATTGTCTTGATGCACTGTTTGCACTTTGTCTTGTTTTTTACACTTGTTTTACAATCGAGAGACTTTCTTTCTGTCAGTAAGAATTCCATTGTACCAGTACCGGTTACATGTGGCAGTAAAGTTCAAGTTCAAGTTCACAGTGCAAGTTCGTTGTTTTTTTTTTTTTTGCTTCTCGGAGCAAAAGATTGCTGGAACCTGCCCTGTGCTTATTTCTTTAACATCTCAATGCGGGCTGGGGCGTTAATGGCACTTGAGACATTTTATTTTATTTGTTTGAGCCTTGACTGTCTGGATTCCCCCAAGCACGTCGCTAACAGCACATCACAAGCAGATGAGTAAGTCAGTGGGCCAGAGAAAGAGAAAAACCTCCCTTTTCATCAGTCCCAGTACTCCTCCACGACACCCACCTCATATTTCACTCCTGTGGGGCTGCAGGTCAGCCTTGTGTCACCCCATTGATTAGCTGTCACGCTGTATCTCACAATGAGGAAGCACTACGGCAGGCACTGCATGCTAGTGACTTTCCCTTTATTGTCCAAGCAAACCCGGCATCGAGCCTGGGCTCCTAACACACGGAAATCGGCTTCGTTCCGCTAAACCGCTTGATGTGTCCGTCAGCGTTTAAGGTCGGGTAACTGCTGTTCCTCCCGCAGGTGCCTGTGGAAGAGGGATGTGCTGCCAAATAGCCACACACAGGAAAACAAACGCGCTAATTCAGCAACATGCAAAAGGCAATGGTCCGTTTCCAGCTTATCGCGCCAAATCATTTAGACTGGCTCATAGGAGCATAAGAATTTGCATGCTGGCAAAAAGACAGAGGCCATTCAGCTCAGCTCGCTCATTTGCTTATTAGGTAAGTTATTCGGAAGCCTCATCCACGCTTCCTAACAGAGCCTAGTGTTTGGACCTTAGGTCACTGAGCTGGGAGGCGTGTTGCAGACACCCACAGCTCTTCATGTGAAGAAAAGTTTCCTGCTTAATCCTGTTGTCCAAAACAAATTCCCCATTATTGTCCAGTTCTGACCCCATGTGCTTATTTCACCACTGAGTATGTAATTAACCTCTGGGTTGATCCTATATATATACACACCTCAGGAATGTATATACTTTGATAAAAAATAAGACCTCATACTTGTTGCCCTTCTTTGAACTCTTCCTTAAAGTAAGGCTTTAATATCCTCTTGTGGTATGGTAGCTACAGAACACTATTCTAAATGAAGCCTGAACACTACAGTGTAAACCATAATCTGAATTCCACGGTTTTTACTATATTATAATCAAAGGTCCTGTTTGCTTTTCTATTGCTCCCTCATATTATCTTGATAAAGATGCATCCGATTCCTGTACAGCTTCCGGCAGCTCAGAATCCGTCATGTGTTACGCAGAGGGTAAGCTGTCACAGCCTGTGTGGATCCCTCGGCACTTATCAACAATACATTTGACTTGCTATGTTGCCCGGTGCATGGTTTTGTCTTGAGTTCATTCCCTTGCCACTGTTTCTTTTTGTCATTTCCTCCATTTTTCAAAACCCTAACTAGCTTGCTAACCACAGCAGAATCTAAGTCATTCACGATCCTGAACCCAGCATGCACAGTCCTTCAGCTTAAGCCTTATAACGCAAGAACTGTGGAAGCAAAGAGAAAAATCCCTCCTGTTATATAAGGCCTTTGAATACTCTGTTACAAAGCCTAACAGATCACAACAAGAAGTTAAGTCATGCAAAGTGGATTTTTCAGAAACGCCAACAAGGTAACTTACCTGTGCGCAGCTTTAAACTTCACGATTATCATGCAAATTACTTCCAGTAATTTACGATAATGATGTCGTGGCTCACTGGCTATGACAAATACCTACTAAAAGAATGCTCCGACTTAGAGATTAGACACAGCTGATTAAAAAAAGTGGTCATCTGGAAACTGCACCCTATACTTACTTCACAGGACAACAACCATTAATTTAGAAGAAAACGATTCAGGAAACTAAAAAAATAAAAGTTTAAAAAGACTTAGTAAATAAGATCTAAAGGGTTTCCTTTTTCTGAATCTGACCTTCAGTGGAAATGTATTGTTTCAAAAAGTAAAACAGTGATGCATTATGCCAAGTACTGTATCTGTTCACTTTCTCCATCTCTCCAGTCCACAAGGCTGAAATACACACCTTCAGCAATTCCTGTTGTAGTGGTGGTATCAAGTGATTTATGGAGAGCGCAGCACTAAAACCTCAGACTGAATTATATTAAAAACCACACTGCATATTAATATTTCATCTGGCATTAATATTGCAGGATGAGTGTTTGCATTGAGTCAAGACTCTAGAGGGAGGGCAGCACTTAAGGCAATGCTGAAGGATCACAACACTGCTGTGCTGTGATATTACAATATTAGCGTTGAAAAGGCCCCATTAATTATTACTCTGTGACCTGTCCTGACCAACGTGTCCCGTCCTAATCCCCACCGCGGGGGGCAAACTCTCAGCCGCTCAGCCAGGGCTCACCCCCCCCCCCCGGCTCCACTCCGTCGCGACCAGCTCCAGCGACAGGGGAGCAGGGAGCGCAGTGATGCCTGCGACCTGCACCTACAGGCCGGCCGAGACGCACGGGGGAGGGACACGGACTGCCAGGATATTCCACAACACGCAACCTTCCAGACGTTGTCTGCAAACCACCCATTTCACAATTAAAATTAGGTAAAAACTGTACGGACTTTCACATGCACAGTGTGGTGTTAAATATTAATATCTGGCCTCGCTAACTCTCATTCTGTAATTTAGTGTCTCCCAGTGCAAAAATAAGGCATCAATATGCTTGCACATGTTGGAAGCAAAGTTCACTCTGATGTCTTCCAAGGGCAGGAGAGGGAGAAATGACAGTAATAGGGCAAACTGAATAAAGCCTGGGTCAGTTCCGCTCAGGAACACATTGGTCACTGTTGGACATGATTTAATTTGCTCATGCACGTCTGTTAGGTAAAAAACAGGTAAAGAAGCCTTTAAGCCCCTTTCTGTTCTGTAATCTGAAACATACATGTGCTAATCTTCCTCATTAATCATATTTCCTTTGCGTTTATATAGTGGTTTCAATCCCAAAGGAAATTCCGGTTCAAGTCAAACGCCTAGCTTGTGCTGCACACGCCGCTGCCGTGGGGCTCAGCGACTGGAATCTGTCCCTCGTCCCCGCGAGGTCCTGGTCCTGCTGCTCCTCTGCCAGAGCTCAACGCCCACAGCCCGAGCCCAGGGGGCGTAACTCTCGGACACGCACGAGGGAAACGTCTAGAAAACAGGTGGCCAGGCTGGAGGAGCCAGCCAGCACGTTCCCCTTCGCCCTTGTCTGTGGTCACAGGGTTAGCGACCCGACTTGTAAAAAACACACATTTAGCTGTTCCCGATCAGGGGGGGTATTCCAAAAATTACATTTTAATTTTTTCTAATGCTAAATCAAAAATATTATAAAAATAAAAATTTGTGTTTGCTTACAGTCTCCACTCTGTAAACTGTCCTCTAGCAACTATGTTAACTGCATACCACAAAAATCCTTTCACACTAGGGAAAGAAAACATTAAATCTGTTTTGCAATCTCACGCTGTTTAGATTCCAGTCTGCATACAGTAACAGCATCACAAGCACAGCTTAATGAACGGCTGGCTGGTATTTCTTAACGATGTCAGCCCATGTAAAAACAATCAGAAGCTTCAAAACGTTGTGCCTCCGAGATGCAGGTGTTCGATTCTGCAGTATTTTCAAGTAGAAGAAAATAAACCAAAGATTTTTGTATGAATGAGAATTGCTTCTTTCGCTTTTCAATATGAAAACTTTTGTCCAAGTAGCTTAAGATGGAAAACTAGTAAAAAAAAAAAACTTACAAAATTCTCTCTCCTAACTGTCAAGATTTTAAGTATTTTTTTTAACTGAGTGCATTAAAACGAACATGCTAATTAACGGACTATGCTCAGTGAGTGCATATTGTAGAAAATCTCGTTGGGTAAGTGGGATTCAAATTTTAAATCCCTTGCATATGTTTAAGCTCTAAAGCCATGCTTATCCAGCCTCTTGCTACCCATATGTGATCAGACTGCAATGCGGTGCAGTGCTTGCCACTGGAATGGGCTCATCCTGACGGAACAGCGCCTGGCATCACTGGGAATTAAGTGAGGAGGCCTGGCGTACCAACGGCTGTCCTGCCTGCCCTGGAGAATGTGGGGGAATGTCAATACTGTGGCACATGTGAGTGCCGAGAGCCCCGCTGATCTTCGGACACCTCGCACACCTTGGCCTCGCGTGCTGGGAGCCACATCAATAAACACGCCGCAGCCTTGTCTCTGGGCCCAGTCTCCCGTCACCCTCAGCCGCGGCTCAGAACCCCCACTCCTCCTGAATCTTTAAAGAGAAGGTAGTAGGAAAGCTCCCATTTAATTACCGAAAAGACGTCTTCTACGCTGCCTGTGCTTATTATTACAACAGTCTTCTACGCTGCCTGTGCTTATTATTCCAACAGTCTTCTACACTGCCTGTGCTTATTATTCCAACAGCAAGGAAGGAAGTTAAGGCATATGGCCAGCCCTCTGTTGGATCTCGGTTACCAATGTGGCCCACTAGTGTGGAGTACTCAGCACAGGTAAAGTACTTTTTAAAAAAAAACTTTTTAGGGGTTTCATTAAATGAATTCTTGCAGCTCTTTTATTGCACCCAGTGGAGAAACGGCACAGAGCTTGAAGGAGAAACGGCAGGACCTCACCTAACCCCCACACAGACAGCAGCGTGGAGATTTCCTTCTCGCCCGGCGACAGAGTGCGTTTCGATATACGAACAACTGAAGAACTTCCACGACAACGGCGTCTTCAAGCCGGTTACACGTTTCTTTGCCCCCCCGCATTCCTGCCGGCCCACTCCCACTCGTCCACGACGCGGTGGTCCGGCTGGTCTTTTCTCTTCCTCTCTCTCCTTGTGCTCCAGCCCACGCTCCTGTCCCTCCACCGGCTCCCTGCCGCTGGCGTCCGGGTTCAAAGCCCCTCCTCTCCAACGTCGGCCCCCAACACCCCACTCCTGCACGCCTCCAGTCTCCCCGTTTCTCCCGCAGCCCTCCAGTCGCACCCTCGCCCTGGACTTGGGGAAACTGGGGCTGCCGAAGACTTGCCCATGGTCTCCCAGCGCTGAACTGTGCCCTGCAGCGACTCCTACACTGTACTGCACTGGTGATCCCAGAGCTCAAACTAGCACTGGGGAGAACACCGAGAACACAGTGTACAGTCACAGAGCCCTGCTATTTACTTCTTGCACCTGTGGATAGCCACTCTCCCCACTGTGCTGCTTTCCTGCTGTTATCTGGCATAGGGCCCAAACTGGCTTCATGGCTGGCTCGTATTCTGGCCAGACACACTGATAAATGTACCGATACACAGAGAGACCATTTTACACAGAGGGCTGTAAGTTGTGAGTGTGTGGAGCAAGCTGCTGAAGCCGATGCTCTAGTTTCTTTCAAGAGAGGGATGGATGAGAATCAACGGATTAGACTAATTAGCTACTTGCAACCTCATGAGCAGGATCAGACGAATTACCTCTTCTTTCTCTGCATCCTTTCTGATGGTCTTATGTTCCTCCAAAGAACGTCTCCAATTGGAATTTGCTGTTCAGATATACATAAGCCATATAAAAAAAAAAAATCACCCTTACCTGGTCAAAGAGCTGCTTGCCGGTAGTGTTGGGCTGGATGGCAAACTCCAGTTCTGCATCCATGGTAGTGACCCGGACATTGATCTGCACAACCAGAGCAAAGAGTCAGGCTGAAGAATGTGACAGGCCATCCTGAGTAACAAGGACCAGGTCTGATCTCACAGCACCTGCCAGCGTGGCAGCACCCAGCGCAGAACAGGATGCGTTTTCACAGTGAACTGCTCTGAAATCAACAACTTTGGATACAAACCTCCAATCAGTCGCATTAACTTGGGACCGAGAGCTACGCGTCCCTGAACAGTGAGAATTTAAACACATTTTGACATCTCAGAGATCTGCTCTCAAGTAAATGCTCTTTGCGCTCTTTAAATCGGGCCAACGTGATAAAGGATTCAAGCGCATCTATGGCCTAGTAGAAAGCTTTCCCATTCGTGTGACGCCGGTCGCTTACAACCACTTGACAGCGACACTGAAACGAGGCGACCTGAAGCAGCAGCTCAAGCAGGGAGCTGCGTCAGCACGCGTAGGCTGCAAAGGAACAAGTCAAGATTTACTCCCTGCTGAAGAGAGAAGAAAACGGTTCGGCTGTGGAGCCTTCTTCACACACACCTGAAGAAGGCTCCACAGCCGAAACGTTGCGTTTCCTTTTATCCTCTTTTCAGCAGGGAGCAAACCTTTACTTGTTCCTTTAAACCTGAAGGATCGCTCCTCTGCCACAGTTACTGGGGCTTTTCTGGGTCGGGTGTGACCTCACTCTTCACGGACTGGTATTTGCTTCTGTTCTTTGCCACACCCGCTGCTGAACGCAAGTCCTTTCTAGTCTTCTGTAACACTCTGGGACAGCAGGAATCCTGCGCCAGGCCAGAGCGCACCTCCGTGACCCGACCAGTGCCACTCTCACACCTCACTTCCTCAGCTCAAGTTTACCCTTACAAGCTTCTACACCTGGTATCATGGGTTTGTGACACACGTACTCCGTAATATCAGGCAAACACGAAAGACAGGGGCAGGCTAATTGGACAGGAGGTAGAAATCTTAACAGAACAAATGCTCAAAAAGATGATGAGGACCAAAATATTTGTGCGGAAAAACTTCCTTACTGCGCATCATAAATGACTAAATATATCTAGACGTGAAACATTATTTCAAGATGCAATATTTCATCAATGAACCATCTACTCCAGTGGTTCTCAAACTGTGGTACGCGTACCTGCAGTGGTACGTGGAGTGCCGCCAAGTGGTACGCCAAATGACCCTGGAACTGTGTCGTGTGCGGTGAAAAATCGGGACGGGTTTTCATATTTTGTATTTTAATACGTGTCGAATATGCAGCCTACGTACTACGATACAGTGCGCGCTAATACTTCAGTGGACACAAGAGATACTCTGTAATTCTATACCACTCTATAGGAATGCGTGCTACGGATGCAAATGACCAATTGTATTTAAAAAAAGCTACTGTATCTCCAGCAAATAGGGAGAAAGGAGAATGTGCGTGATTTTGGAACAATGCCAACGTTGTAAACACAGGAATGCATAGAAATACGTGCTACGAACGCTGGTAATCTTGTGAGCACACGAAAGCGTGATAACAGAAAAATATTCAAGAACTGTTCTAATTTGAGAAAAATACACCGAGCGTCTCTGTGTTTCGCTCCCATGCGCATGAAATAAAAACTTTAAATAAATACGGAAATAAAAACGGAAACGCGGAAAAATGCAAGCTTGCGTATTGCTAAAGCAGGTAAGCTACACTATTTTTGAAGAACCTTATTTACCGTTGGCAAAAGAGCTGACACGTATTATGTGTAGAGAAAAAGCTGCTAAACAGCTCGACCTGCTGCCCCCCGAAAGACACATTCATTCATAGAATTATTGAAATGAAGGATTATATCAAAAGTACACTGATAGAGCGCGTTAAGATGAGCAGATGTTTTTCACTGCAATTAGATGAGTCTGTAGTAGATTTGGCCAATTTGCTCGTTAACGTTAGATACGAGTTTGAGGGCATGTCCCATGAAGACTTTCTGTTCTGTAAGCCGCTACCAACAGGAACTACAGGAGAGCACATATTTCAGCTTCTGAATGAATTTATCGTAGAGAATGGCCTCGACTGGATAAAATGCGTCTGAGTTTGTACAGACGGTGCTAGAGCAATGACAAGCTGACATAACGGTGTAGTTGCACGAATTAGATAGGTTGCTCCAGAAATTAATGTACGCATTACAACATCCACCGCGAGACCTTTGCCGTCAAGAAAATGCCTGACGATTTAAAATCTGTTAGACTGTTGTGAATTGTATCAAGGCTCGAAAAATTAATTCACATCTGCTTTGCTCAACTAAACAGACTCACCCCTCTCACTGAAATGGTGCTTTTTTATTAGTTGTTGTTAATGTTTTTTTTCTGTAAAACACTTTGAGAAGCCACCTTTAAAGGCGCTATATCAAATAAAGTTTATTATTATAATATTTATTATATGTATGTGTGAGTGTGTGTGCACGCACACTCATGTTGGTCATTGAGAATTTCTGGGGTTCCTATGAGATGATGACTTGTAGGTGGTACTTGGATGCTTTGTTTGGATTAGGGGTGGTACTTGGTCCAAAAAGTTTGAGAACCACTGATCTACTCTAATTTGGATTCACAAAGTCAGTATGCTGCTACTTGAATGCACATTTTACACAGATTGATACGGCACTGGGAGACTGAATCAAAAGCTACAGAAAAAGCAGGATCTGCAAGCCGACAATTACTCAAGGTTTTCATGTGGTTTCGATGTCCCAATTCGAGTTGTACTTCTTGCAATGACACAGGCACGCTGCTCCATCTCTAAAGTCAGCTAATTATGTCACAATTTTGCCTTTTAACATCCTTGTAACATCTGTAGAGAAACTTTTACCAGCAGACAGTCCTGTACAATCTACCTATAGTACGGAAATCATAGCAGTACAAACAGGCACAACGAAGAACTAACTGAACAGCTCGACTCTATCCTTACTGGATACGTTGGATTCAAAGAAGAAAGGGGAGAACTTAATATGGAAGCAACACAATTTTTACAGCATAACAAAACACCACCTGATGTTTCTTCATAAGCTTGTCATGACCAGCAGTAACGCAGAAGTGTTATCCTCCCAGCTGCCCAAAAAAGGGGTTTGAGACTGGCGGTCAGAACATACGCTCAGCTGATTCCCAAAGGGCAAGTGTCCCACTTCCTAATGGCCTCCTAAAAATAGCTCTTTGGTGACAGGGAGCAAATAAACGGGCTTGTTAAACGAACGCGCTCGCAGTACTGGCAGTACTGGCATTCGGCCGTCTGCGAGAGCAGACCCTACAGTCTGCAGCTGATCCCGAGCTCTCTGCCACTCTCCCTGGCCTCAACCCTCTCCTGTTAAAAATAAAAGGCATTCTCCCTACGCAAGTCTCCTCGCGCACTTGGGAACGATGATCCTGGAAGTCCTCCAAGCAGGATAAGGTTACTGTTCTCCATGCAGATTTTCATTTCATGCTAATCCGCCTTTTCAGGCACGGCGAAACCTCCTGAAGGTTGTGCACTCCTTCTACAAAAACGCCTGACGTCCGAAAGGGGTGACGTAGGCCAGACCGATTTTCACACCTGTATTCCCCTTATTTCCAATGAAATTCCGCAAAAGAACCAGCCCTGCTACTTTGCTATTTCCCGCCGACTATTCAAGCAACCCTGAATTATTCTTGGGAATCAGCCTAGGGTGCTCTCACCAGGGCACAAAGCACATTCTGCTGTCAACAATTTGCAAAAGGTTTGAGAAACAAATAACGCTTCATCCCACATGTTCTGCCTCGGTGCCAACTGCTGTGTGCTCATATTCAGTATATATATTCAGCACAAACAGACACGCTCTCCCTTTGTACAGCACAAACCATTCTTGTGCACACTCCCCAGCCAGACTGATGAAGCTGACACCCTGGCTTCTCTCAAGACAGCTAGATAAGATCCTCAGATCAACCAGCTATCAAATGAGCTTGATGGAATTAATGGCCTTCTCTCATATGTCACCTTTCCCAGCTTCTTAAGCAGGTTTCAAATGTATGTGTGGGTGCAATTTGTAAATGAAATGAGAAAATTTGTACACAAGAAAAAAACGTGTGTAATGGATTTCAATAATGTTCAGAACTTTTTTTTTTACGATGTCTGACGACCAAAAGGACCTTTTTTTTTTCCTGTCCACAGAAAAAGACCAAGCGGACAGCCCTCTGTCCAGCAGGTCCAGGTGAGACAGTGCTGGGACGCAGCTTTGCGATGCGGGTTTTATGAAACACGGTAGTAGTTCAGGTGGGGAGCTGCGTCAGCATGCGTAGGCTGCAAAGGAACAAGTAATAGGTTTATTCCATGCTGAAAAAAAGAAGAAAGAACACAACGTTTCGGCCGTGGAGCCTTCATCAGGGGTGAAGAAGTTTTTATGAAGTTCATCTGAAGCAAACGTGTTTTTATGAAACACGTTTGCTTCAGATGAGGGAAAGTACTGATTGGAGGCAGAAGTTTAGAAAAACAAAACGGGACAAACAGGTCAGAGACCTTGTTCTGTGCTCTAATGGGGAGAAAAAGGATTCCATTAGTGGAAAAACAAGTAAAAATGCAGAACAGCTCACTCTCCCTGCATCGGTCCGACAACCTGATATAACAGCAGCTCAATAAAGGCAGCAAGGCTGCTGCCGTTCGTACGCTTGCACTCTCTGTGCTTGTAACGACCGATACCTTTTCATTCTTTCGCTCGCAACAGGGACGTTATTTGTTTTCCCTGTGGCCATCCCAAACCAGAACGGGTGCCACGCTGCAAAGAGAGACGAGCCACGTACGGACAGAGAGGATCCCCGCGGTTCTCCGTTCCAGCCACCCATCTACTCTGCCGTTACACCCCCGAAAGTGCCCCCCAGCGGGGCGAGCCGAGTGGGAAACGGCTGTCGGCCCGAGGCGTGGCCCCGTCGAGGGGACTCGCGGTGAGCGGACTGTACATTCACACACGTGCTGCTGCAGTAACCTCTGGTCTCTGGTCACGGAACGTCACAGGACCCAGCCAACAGCCGCCAAACACAGCAGCATTTCATACTCCCGTTTTAAAACACCTACAGTATGAGGCAACGATACGAAAAGGAAAATTAGATCATTTTACTCTCCTGGGTTGATCAGTCTCTGTGGTGTGCTGCAATGCTGGCAATGCCAGCATACGTCACACAGTCTTATGGAATTTTTAACAACTTGCACTATTTTCCAAGTTTTTAAGTCCCAAATCAAAAGGCAAAGAATTAGGCTAAAGAGCAAAGGAAATCTTTCTGTGTTTCTTTAAAACAACTCAAGTCAAATTTGAAGAATATTCTTCAGAAGTGCCTTTTGTATTAAAACCCGTGGTTTGGAAGTGAAAGGTGAAAAATCAGGCAATCATGATGTCTGAACTGCAGAAAATGTAAGTGGTTAAGTGATTCAATTTTTATTTATTAATGTAGAGTAAGGAAACAGCAGCTGTCGCAGCATTTTTGTTTGGTTACAAGAAAATTTGATTTAAATGTTTTACAAAACTCTCAAACTTGCTTATTTCATGTTGCTTTTTTTTAAATCCAATCGGAATCCTACAGACAGCTCCTGCTGCACCTGTGAGTGAAAGAACAGCAGAATACCTGTCTTCTCATTGCTAGAGCATCACCTGCTGGCACACGCACTCCAGACATCCTCCCAGCCGACGGAGCAGGGGCACACGGGCGCGGACCACACCGAGGACCAGCCCCCGCCGCCCCCCGCGCTCACTCGGGCTCACCCTCTGAAAGGGCAGTGAAGGGATCAATCACCTCTTCTGCTTCTTAAGGATTCTCAACAGACAAAATCACAAGACCTGCTTTTCTCCTGCAGAACTACTGTAAAAGAGATCACTGTTCTGTTCAGGGCTTTCTTATTTGCTCTGTAGTCAACTCACTGGTGTTACATAACACTGTTAAAATATTACGTACCTAGAAAAGTCTCTTTTAGTGTTGCTGTAACATTAAATTACTACCACGGGCCTCGACATTTATGACGCTGACTTGCACTGCACCTAAAAGCACACATGATATGAAGAACATGAGAAAGCTGGCAAATGAAAAGAACCAACTGACTCATCGCGCTCATTTGCTTTTAGAAGCAAACCGATCCGAGAATCTCATCCAGCCATTTCTCAAAGAAACCAGGGCTTCGACTCTGTGAATAAGACTTGATAGCTTGTTTCATAGTTCTATAAGTTTCCCCTGCTCTCAAGTTTAAAAGCAGCTCTCTTTAGTGCTCGTTTAAGTCAATGTGTGTTTCCATTTAAGGGCTTGTGTTTCACTGTTTTACCTCATTCAGAAAAATACCATAAAATTATCTTCATCACTGCCCTAGAGGATTCTCTATACCCAGCTCAGAAACTCTCAGTCTTTCCAATCCAACACTAAAGAGATTAAGTTCACTGCAGTACACATCTCCAAGCCAAGGATCTCCCCCAGCTTCATCTTGAAAGATGCCAAGAAGTTGATTTCAACAGCATGCCTAGGTATCTTGTTCCACGCTCGCACAACCCTCTGGGTAAAGGCGCGTCTCCTGCTCTTGGTTTTAAATGCAGAGAAAACAGGAGTCACTTCTTTCACCTTCCTCAATCAGGCCTTGCACTGTGTTCGGACACGGGCTGCTCTACAACAAGAAACACCAAGCCACTCCCACCTGCAGCGCTTGACCAGACATCTTAATTTGTCTGTTTCAGCAAAACGTCCCGGTGAAAACACGTCTCTGTCTCCATTTGCTGAAAGGGAATGAAGAAACTGGCTTTACGTGAAACACAGACCTCGACCGATCTGATAAGCAAGGCACATGCACGGATCTCTGACTGAATTCCTGCCCGCTAGGAGCGGCACTTCAGGGCTGAGTTCAGAAGCTCAGAGTTTTGAAATTTTGTTGCACAGACAGAGATTCTTTGGTAGGTCTAAACATTCCTTGAGAATTCATATGCTTTCCCAGTCTTGTTAGAAGTCAGTAAAAGCAAAACTATTGAAAATCTGCTCAGAGTATCTCACAGCTGCTCCCAACTAGCGAGTTTAGCCTGCAGTGTATGTCTGATGCTAAGCGTTATCTCCCACTAGCCCTTCTGCCACACGGCGAAGAAGTCGCTACATTATTCCTCTCTTCGTGCCTCACGAGAATAACAGCAGGAGTAGGTAAACACAGGAATCTTGCCAGAAGACACTGTAAACAGTATTTAGTAGAGAGGGCTTTAAAATAGTCTGAAAGCCTGAGTGTTTAAAGTCTGTGTCTCTGTTAGCAAGCAAATCAAAGTGTAGTTTATTTTTCGAGTAATTAAATGCTGCATTAAATCCTCCATAAAATAAATAACCAGTGCGCCACAAAATCAAGGCTAGAAGCTTCCCCCAGAATTGCACTGCATTCTGACACTTCAGAGGTGAAAACATGCCCTTTGTTACAGTGCTGCACATTTTACTGAAGAGCTGAACCCTGTAGGAAATCTCTAAAATCAAGGGCAGTGAAGACAAATTAACAAACGTCCGAGTTGCATGCTACAAGGAGGTTAAACCCCCTTTTCTTCATGAAATTATGTGTGAACAGCAGCAAAAGGTCACAGGCAGTGAAACCAGGTCTGCGCTTGGCTCCGTTTAAGAGGTGGGCATCTGTGTGCAGTTCGGGCAGCTGGCAGTGTGCCCACTAGTTCACAGGGCTGCTTTAGATACAGGCTTAACGAAAATCCTGCAGAACAAGCCAGAATAGGCCCTGTAAAACAACACTGTTGCACAAAAGCAGACTGTCTTCTTGCGACAGCTCGAGCGTTTCAGAAGCGATTTAAAGGGAAAAGCACAAAGCCAGATCGGAATTCACAGCCTGCTCCCATTCAGTCAGCCCCCGGTGAATACACTGCTGAAATCGTGAAGTACTTCAGAGACAACACCTGGCAGACTGCCTGGAACCACAACAGAGCAGAGCCTGGGTGGGGGGCGCGTTTCTGGGAACACCAGACACCACTGCAGCTAATGACAGGCCCAGTCCGCGAGAAACACTCAAGACGAGACAAGCTCTAAACACCCTAGATCAGTAGTTCTCAAACTTTCTGGACCAAGTGACATCCCTGATCAAACAAAAACATCCAAGTACCACCTACAAGTCATCTTCTCATAGGAACCCTAGAAAATCTCAATGACCAACATGACCAACACTCACATACACATACTGTATAATAAATATTATAATAATAAACTTTCTTTGGTATAGCGCCTTTAAAGGTGGTTTCTCAAAGCACTTTACAGAATGACAAAAGGAACAACAACAAATAAAAATAAACAATAAAAAAGCACCATTTCAGTGAGAGGGGTGAGCCTGTTTTGTCGAGCAGATGTGAATTAACTGGTCGAGCCTTGATGCAATTCACAACAGAGTCTAACAGATTTTAAATCGTCAGGCAGTTTCTTGACGGCCAAGGCCTCACGGTGGATCCTGCAGTTCATTTCGGGAGCAACCTCTCTAATTCGTGCAACGACGCCGCTGTGTCGGCTTGTCATCGCTCTAGCACCGTCTGTACAAACTCCGACGCATTTTATCCAGTCGATGCCATTCTCTTCGATACATTCATTCAGAAGCTGAAATACGTGCTCTCCTGTAGTTCCTGTTGGTAGCGGCTTACGGAACAGAAAGTCCTCATGGGACATGCCCTCAAACTCGTATCCAACGTAAACGAGCAAATTGGCCAAATCAACGGCATCTGCAGACTCATCTAATTGCAGTGAAAAGCATCTGCTCATCTTAACGCGCTCTATCAGCGTACTTTTGACATCACCCACCATATCAATAATTCCATGAGTGACTGCGTCTTTCAGAGGGGGCAACAGGTCGAGCTGTTCAGCAGCTTTTTCTCTACACATAATACGCATCAGCTGTTTTGCCAACGGTAAACAAGGTTCTTCAAAAGTAGCGTGGGGCTTACCTGCTTTAGCAATCCCCAAGCTTGCATTTTTCCCCCCATTTCCATTTGAGGAGTTTGTCTCATAAGTTAAAAGACGTTTTCGTTTCATGCGCATGGGAGCGAAACACAGAGACGCTCGGTGTATTTTTCTCAAATTAACCTAGAACAGTTCTTAAATATATTTCTGTTATCTATCGCGCTTTCCTGTGCTCACAAGATTGCTGGCATTCGTAGTAAGCATTTCTACGTTCGTTCTACGCATTTTCCTGTGCTACAACACTGGCATGGCTCCAAAATCACACACATTCCCCTACCTCCCTATTTGCTGGAGATAACTTTTCTTAAATACAACTGGTCACTTGCGTTCATAGCACGCATTCCTATAGAATGGTATAGAATTACATAGTAGCTCTTGTGTCCGCTTAAGCATTAGCACGCGCTGTATTGTGGTACGTGAGCTGCGTATTCGACACAAACTAATTTTATTAAAATAGAAAATATGAAAACCCGTCCCAATTATTCAGTGCACACAGCAAGGTTTCCAGGGTTATATGGCGTACTGCCTGGCAGTACCACAACTGGTACGCGCACCACAGTGTGAGAACCACTGCCCTAGATCACTTCCCTGCGCATCGGTCATTTATCTTCTGCAGGTCGACCACAATGGACACTGAAAACAATGAAATAATCACACATCACGCCGTCGTCTAACTCCAACTTTAAGAAGAAAATGAAAAGAGGTCTATTTTTTTAAGAAGTTAGCACGATGCCAGTTTCCTGGCAACTCGTGCTCGTTCTGCCCTGGCCAAGGTAAATCAACGCTTAGCTTTAACGGAGCAGACCATTACGAATCACCTTAGACGATGCACACATAGCTACCACAATCAAGAGAGGGCAACAGCAGGCTCGTCTAAAGCATCGCATGCATTCCCACAGCCACTGCAGTGGAGCGAAGTATTCTTGATCAAGAGATGCTTTAAAAACTAAAACGCTAGTGGGTTGTACTTTATACTGTTGTGTGGACAAATGTTTTTTTCTGATTTGCAAACTGAAAACGTGCCCAGAAGAACTACACGACAGTAAATAGGAGCCCTTACTGTGTCTGTTTACAAGGTACTTTTCCAAGTCATGTCTGCATTGGAGGCATTAACCCCTTCCCCCAAAATGACTGGCTGCACGGGGAGTGGGAAACTCGTAATCCTGCCCTGAGCAGCTGTCTCCAATGGCCATTTGCTGTGGGGGAGGGAGGCTGGCTGTCTCCAACCCCCCCCCCGACCAGATTCAGCAGAATTAGCAGCACGGTGGGGGTTTAAACACAGCAGAGCCTGAATGTAAACAAGGGCCCTGAAGACATGCCAGGGCTCGTGTGAGCAGGCCCCATCCGCACACCTGAACCGGCCTCAGCTCTGGAGCTTTTTCCTCCAGAAGCACACGGCTCAGCAGGTCCTCGTTTGTCGGACACCTGAGGTAGATTCCTCCGAAATCACAGCAGCTCTGCTCTGGGAGAACAGACTTGCGGTATCATGCGTCATTCCATCTCCAGGCCAAACAGTGGATTACTACTGTCACTCTTTCATAAAATGGAGTTTGCAAATGTCTTCTAGTAAAAAAAACATCCTGTGTAAATGCAGGGCACTAGAAAAAAATTTAAATAAATGGATCGTGGTACATAATGTAACTAGACAATGCTCAACAACAACCAAACTTAAGTAGACAGGCAAAAAAGATTAAGGATCTACAGGTATGTAATTCAATATTATAGAAATGAAAAAAATCTCTACCCTTTTCATGCAGTTGTATCCTATGAGGTTTACTAAAAACACAAGATTCATAATGGTAATAATGGTTGCTCATAAAACTTACTCATAAATTTAATTTAAACTATATTTAATATAAACAATAAGTAAATATCTTTATCACTGCCTATAATCAACTTGTAAGACACTATATGTTAGGAACCTCCCAGGATTTAATAATATTGAAGTAATAATTATTAACAAAATAAGTAATTATTGTGAAAGAGCTTTGCAGAGGCAGGTGGAATGGTGGCACAGCAGCTCCTGGATCCCGTGTTTGACACTGGATAGGGTCGCCTTGTGTATCACAGTGTGGAGGAGCAATCAGGGTTCTGGACTCACAAGACAAGTCCCAAGTGAGACCCTGCTATTGTCCTCTTGAACAAGGCACTTCAATGATTTTATACAATCATATAGATTGTTGTATTGTTATAATGACAGAAGACGCACAATAAACACATTTACTTCCAACTGTTTCAGTAATTTATCCAGCTGTATAAATGGGTGCCTTGAATGAAGGCCACAAAGCGTCAGCGAAATAAATCAGTAATGCTAGCAAAAGCGTGTGGTCCCGTCTTAACCACTGCACTTCCAGAAAAGACACCAGGCTGCCCCAACGCCCCAGGAAGAAGCTGCTGGCCGGATTATTACGGGGAACAATGGCTCTCCAGGTTCCTCAAGGCAACAAGCTCTTCCTCTGACACAGACAATAAGACAACGGAAACCAAAGGACCTTCCAAGCCTAGCCTAGCCATAGCGTGGAATATAAAACATAGTCCTATAGTACAGGTGTACATTCAAACGTCTCAATCTCAAATGAAAACTTTTGCTGCCGCTTAACCTCTGCAAATATCGAGGTGTCATCCTCAAATGGATCCACTTCTCATGTCACAAGAGAGATATAAAAGACATGGGATCTGGCAACTTAACAAAACAAGATCGTAAGTACACCGAGGTGACGTTTCTTGCGATCACTAATGCAACACTTCATCCCAGTTTACAGACCAAAAGATTTACTTGAACCCAAATTTAAGCCACAGAATTAAGAGAAACTGTAAACTGATCAGAAAATAAACTTTACATACAAACCTTACACCTATTTAGACAAATGCATCACTCAATATGCTGTTGAATAACAAGGATAGTTATTGGTGCTCCACTACACATGCATTGTCGAAAACACTATCCTCGTTCACTGTGTGCTCTTCCTTAAGAATCAGAACAAGAACACCTGATCTCAAAATGACAGACTGGATTCAGATTCAGAGAATAATACAGAGTTTCCCTGCAAGTATATACAGGCCAGGCTGCCTGGCCAAACAAATGCATGAACAGAATGTACACAAGAATCCATGCTGAAAGACTGTTTCATACAGATACAGCGCAAGACCATTTACCAACCGGCAGCCACAAAATGGTAAGTAATAGCACAGCTCTCAGGTCTAGCACATTGAAAGTGAATCTCACCATCTCACACGTTGGTCTGGAAATCTCACTCATTTGCATCAGGTCTAGGTTGATTTAAAAAAAATGAAGTAATAAATGTGAAGTCTGAAACTGTTGCATGCAGAGATTCTCTATTCCTTTAGCCAATGTGTTTATGGGCATAAAAGAAACCATGCGTGCAAACAGAACGCAATCTCAATTATGCCGACAGCAAATCTCACACCAATAGAGTTTTGGACCCCTGAGAGCTGTCAAGGGGTTACCTCATTCTTAAATCACCGGCTCAGACAGTCGCTTGCCACTAAATTCTCGTGGTAAAGAAAAAAAAAAGGACTTATGGCCTCAGTGCACTCAGAATGATAAACTCCACCGTGCCCCAGTAGCTAAAAGAACGCAAAGATGATCTGACGGAGACAGAAAACAGCCAATAGCAAGACGCTTCAAGCACAGAGCTGTCTCGGGCAGCGTCCTGGGCACCCTACATCGCTGATGAACCCTACTAATCGAACCAGGTGTTCCGTTCAGAGGTGTACTTAGGATAATAAGTTTCTTACTGTGCTAGCCTGCAAAGTGGATGGGGGGGTGAAGGTCACCACCTGGCTTAAGCCCAGTGGGGAAAACCCCAATAAAGCCTGTCACCAAACTGCGCAAGTGACACCGGTTACCCACAGCAACCAATGAAGCAGCCCACACATCCCAGCACTGTAATTACAAATCAGCCTCAACACATAATAACAGACAACTAACACTGGGATGCTCAGTAATGACTACCTTGAAGTACAGTATGCAGTGCTTAAAGGTAAATTAAAAATAAAAAAAAATGCCTTTGTTATGACATTGGCCGTTTATTACAAATGGCACGCATTATGTTTTCTTATAAAAAAAACCTAATATAAACAAGCCAAACCTGTAATGAACATCTGGAATAAACAAAAAAAATTCTGGAGATTTACAGAAAATATAACCGCTCCCTAGGACTCCCTGCCCTCTTGTAAAAGGCAGAAACAATATAAATGTCAACGCTTCTCTGCAGTAGTGCACGGTACTGAATTGACATGCAAACTGGTGTCGCTGGCTTGCCCGTCACTGCTCTGTACAGTACCTGCTGAGCGCGCAGATGGCAAAGAGCTGCGCAGGTCAGACCCAGCTATGGCCTTGCCTGCATGGCTACCTTATTACACCGCAGGGTTCGTCAGCCAGCAAATGCAAAAAAGCATAATGACCATTTTAAAACCTTACAGAGTGAAAAACTCTCTCAGACAGGGAACTCCTCTCACTGAAGCAGAAGGGGCCTGCTGCCTCCCGTTCCCCCTTTTAAAAGCACTTCCTCCCGCAGGGAAACACCAGCAGAAGAGCTGCTATAAAACATATAAAACAAGCTGCCCCGCCCTGCTGCTGGGGCCGACACCGTGGAATCAGCCGGGTGACACCCGTGTTCTCAACTAGCTACCAAGCGGGCTTCACAGGCTGGAGGGCCTCCTCTCATTCAGAACCTCTCGTGTTCTTAACCCGGCCCAGGTCCCTTTCAGTGTGGCCTCTTCTAGCGTCAAGCAGGTCGGGACCCATGAACCCAAAGCCCACGGGTCAGCCGATTCTACCCTACAGTTATCTGTACCCATCAGCCTCTCCTCAAACCGCCATCATAAACCTCTGCCTTTCACGTCCCTCTCCGGCAGGGACGGCTCAGATGACATCCCCCCCCCAGCAGCACGCCCTGCGGGACGGCTGTGTCCTCACTCACTTGCTCATGGGGGTAGAGGAGCGAAAGGTGAAGCACTCCCTGGAGCTCCTGATGGGCCTGCCCGCAGGGACATGGGACAGGAAGCAGGAAGCAGGAAGCAGGAAGGCCAAAGCTCTTCTGTGCCCATACTCTGAACACCCCATGTTCCCCCTCTGGCTTCAACCTTACACCTGCCCTTTAACATGACCAGCAGGTGGATGAATTTCCCTTCCCCACTACAGCATAGGCTGCTCCGCAGGTAAAACGGAAATCTAAATCTATCACTTCCTAGTGTAAATTGCACGTGTGGATTTTCGCACATTTCAGCAGGGATCCATTTACAACACTGAAGTATATACGCATCTCACTTGTGGGACATTCACAATGAACTCTGTCGAGTTCTTTCACAGTCTCCCTGAGGGAGAGGGCTGCAGCCCTACTCATGAAAATTAACTTCACCCTCCTAACAGGATTTGCATTTTTTAGGCTGAGTACATTTCAAGCAGACAAAGGTTCTGTCAGTGATGGCAAGCCCTTCAAGTCACTGCTTCATCTTTATGCTTCTCTTGTGCAAGACCCCACTGCAGAGGATACTGCCACAAGACAGGAAAGAACAGACTTCATGATCACTTGGTGCTAATACTAGAACTGGTCCAACTGCAGATAAGCACCACACAACCTTGAAAAGCTGCAAAAACAGCAGACATTTCTCACTGGGCAGAACTCAGTAGTCTAATAGTTACTGTAATATCTGCATACTGGAGGACATCAGGATTGTGGTGCTCAATAGTTCACTGAAGTTCTGAATAACCATAAATAAGTTTCACCTTCTTTAAAATGTTTTATGTTAACTTTATGCTTTACAGTTCAGTAAGAGAGTAAGAGGTTTGCAATCCTGGTCCTGGAGAGACCCTACAAAGCACATTTTACAGACAACAATTAATTTTTCAATTTCTAAACAGCTTAACGATTTCGCATTGATTAGGTAACCAAAAATGACTAGTTAAATTGATTGATCTAGAGTTCACTGGAACAGAGATCAAAATCCTCTTTATCCTACAAAAACCAGGGTTCTCTAATTGCACAGATTACTTGCTTAATTTATTAAATTTCATGTGTTCCCACTCTTTAAAAAACAGGTGATTTGGGACAGGCTCATGGACTATGTAGATCATTACTGATCTGCCACTTCCAGTGTTGGAGACCCCTGAACTAGACAGTGTGGGTCACTACTGAGAGTGGACTACCAGCTAGTAAGGGGTAGTAAAGAGGGGTGTCTCCTAGTGTTAACAACTGTCGTCTTGAAAAGGCAGCAGAAACGCAATGCTCTGTGATTAGTGAAGTTTCGGTTTCATGCAAGCAAGGGGGGTTTTAAAAAATATCGAAATGCAAAGTGACAGAAATTCTAAATCATACCCTACGTACCTTAATGCTAATATTTCCATAGTATAACTCAATGTAGTTCTTCAAAATATTCTATTTCTTCGGCTCTGACAAAACTTCAAAAGAAGATGTCAAGAGAGAGATGTGCTCCACAACCTATAATAATCCTAAACTGCATAACCTTCCAGAGTGACAACACATGACATCACACAACATTCAAATATCTAGGTCTCTAAAGGAATTTTGTGTTCAATCTCTATAAGGTTCACATGTAAACTCATACTAGAACATCAGGGTTATGAATAATTGTAAATATTTCTGCAGGACAACTTTTGCCAGAAATCTATTGCCAACATAGCCCCAATGTAGTGATATTCATTAATAGAAATGCTCCTAAAGAGACATGTGCATTGCATATTGTATATTGTAAGTGCTCTCATTTTGAAATTCTAGATTTTTTTTCTATCTTTGAAACACTACTTGTTGAAACTCAATATTATATCAAACACTGGTGTCTCTCATCTTCCTTTTTGATTTACAGGATTTTGAACTATCAGGAAAAAATTAAAGCTCTGTGTTGTGGTCATATAACATGCTTTAAAATTCAGGGTCATGTCCTATTCTGTTTAGTCGCTAAGATGGGCGTGGCCAGAAGTGGAACTTGGAACTATTCTTTTTTCGTTCGGGAGAATAGATCTTGGACAGAATGGAGATGGCCAAAGGGATCTCAACTAAAAGAGCACATTGTGTTTGCAGAATTAAGAACTGAAGCACAAATGGAAAATTATGAATTCTGAAAAGCTCCCTCATAGAAATTCTGCGCAGACAGAACAAATTAGGTCCATCTTCAGTGTGTATACGCATTTAAACCAGTAATTACCCATCACACAAACCCATCAACATGCTTCCTATTAGTCACCATCGGCCAAGCTCCGTTAGTGCATCTGGATTTATTGCTGCAAATAAACATTGACGTCTCACAATGGAGTAGTCAAGCAGGTCTTTTAAGTAGTGTTGTATCTAGCGCCTCATTTCGATTAAGAATAACTGTCTCAGACCTAAAAAGGAAAAGATCCAAGACCCACTTTTTCCACTCGTTATTCGAGAACTTTGTCATTTTGTAAATCCACTGTGACAGGAAAAGTTTTTCCACGGATCCACCGATTCCGAAAATCTTGTGTATTACAAAGTGTTTATGTACATCAGTTTGTAATCTTCACTTCCTTCTAAAAATTTTGCCTGCTACTCTGTGGCAACTTTACAAGCGGTCAGATATAGTCATATTTATGCCAAATAACTTGGTCTAAAGGATATAAAAATGCCTGTTTGCCAAGACCTGGGATTAGCATTAGTAGATTATGTCATGAGCTTAGTATTCAGCACAACACAGTCCAACAAAAAAGAGCACTTTTTCAACAAGTTACAGACTATAAGACAACGACTCAAACCAGCTCCTCAATTTCCGATGACCCTGGACTGATTTTTCTGGATCAGATTTCCTCATTACTCTTTTCCTTTGACTGGAATCGGCTATCAAGTCGGGGTTCGATCTAATAACTACAATTAGTGAAAGAGGCGGATTCTTGTTTGGCAAAGAAAATGCTTTCCCATTTAAAACACAAAAAAAACAAAAGTCAGTTATACTCCAAGAAAAAAAAAAGGCTTACCGGTTTCGGCATTTTTGTGTCCTCGCCACCCTTCCACTTTTCCAGAGAGAAGCAGAAAAACCAGGAAAGGAATATCTGTGCCGAGCCTCAAGATGGCTAAACTCCCCCGCAGCCAACAACCCTGGAGAAGAATAAGGAGTTTTGTTAAGAAAGATTTTTAAAATAAACTTCAGAGAAAGTGAACTAAGGTCCCCGATTTACAAAGCCTTCTGTCTTCCAAGGGGGCGTGAATCTGCCCCTTCCCAGCCTCAGATTCTGGGTGCAAAAGCTATTTTTGAGGACGAGTACCGAGATTAAATTTAGAACAACAAACACAAAACACATGGCGGAACTGCTGAGGGAATGATGGGGGAAAAAAGCACGGTGGAGATACGCCAAAGCTGCTGAAAACCAACATACGCATGAAGCAAAAAAACGGTTTCTCGTGCCTCTCTGGTAACAGTGCCCAGACTCCGCAGAGGTACACGAGGAGAATCCGGTCACAGAAAACCCGTCTTCTGAGGGGAAAGTGCTGAGCAAAAATATCACAGACACAAGAAGCAAAGCCAACAAAAAACAGCAGCACTGCTGTTATATAACCAGCCTTGGGGCCCCTGATGCCGAGAATATTGCCATCACAAGCCATTCTCTGAAGTGCCCTGTGATCACACAGTCGACACAAAACAAGACTTTACATTTTCACTGCTTCAGTTCCCTTGACATTTTCAACTGTCCAATGCTACCGTCACCAGAACAGGAAAACCAGGAGGAGAACTGTTCTGAATGCGAGAAATAACTTCTCATTGTGCATTGTCCAAACGGCTATAATTCATAGAAATTCGCACAGCGAGAACGAAAAGTACTTCCCCCCCGCCTTTTGAAAGCAGTATGCTGCGTGAGGTCGACCCCCTCGTTCCCCGTTCGTACTCGGAGAGGAGATGAGAATCTGCCGGCCTCACATCTCACCTCAGTTTAAAGCAATCAGGAACTCACAACCGTATGAAAAAACATGTCAGCACAAAAAAAAAAGAACACAATTTTTTCTATTTTTTTAGATAAGACTTTATTGATCCCGAAGGGAAATTTAACATTTGAAACCAGTTTATGAACTGGTTGCTCATATCAGACACTATCTTCCAAATCTTCACAGCTAAACACTACAGAAATGCCTTACTGTCGGGTACTTAGCAAAAGCAGAAGTGCCGTGAATACTCAGTGTGGCCTGAAGGCGGTCTTCGTGTAGCATTCTAAACTCACAAGAACGACTGCTCAGCTGCAGTCCTGTACATATGGCAGGCAGATGCAGCCGATACTTCCCAGACACCGCTATTCCCTCACAATGAAATGGCGCTTGGTAAACTGGAAAGAGTCTCATGCCACAACTGCTACATGTTATGCAACAGTAGTATTGAGGCTGGACAGCATAAACGAAGAGGGTGGCACTAAGCTTAAAGGGGTCTGCCAAATACCAGTGGATTTCTGACAGACCACTGCGGCACCAAGAGCAGCTGGGGTCAACAAAACCAGGCCAACGGATAAACCAAGTGTCACCCCACATGCAGGAGGAGTTAAAACACTCAACAGCTCTCTACAAAAAGCAGAGAACCTCCTGTGCCAGAATCCCCAAAGTTTTTTGTGCTGGAAGCACACTTGTGCTGGGGTCTACTACTAGTTCTTTTGTGAACCCGACTGCTTGCAACCACACAGCCTGCCAATCTCAAGCGGACACGACGCTATGGCAGCAGCTCCCCAAATGAACCCACATGTCCTCACTCTGAAAGTCCCGAGTATAACATCTGCACGCTTCAGCGTTCTCTACAAGAGTTGAAACGTGAAAAACTGTTGCACACGACAGGAACACAAAGCTCGGTTTCACAGAGCAGACTTGGACAGACTGCAAACAAAAGGCCCTGTGGCCGAAATGTCTGCTTTTGCAGGCATCTAACTCTGCTGTATTTAAAATGCCCAGATGTGTTTTTGCACAGTGCACATTAAAAGACAAGCCGGGTGAAGTTTACTCCTGGCATCCACGCGCTTCTGAGGTTCAAGGGGAAGTGTGGCTCAAACCGAACATCAGTCATACCCTGTTCCACCCAGACTAGGTCGAAATGCGGCGCGTTAACAAGCACCGCAAATGGACATAGTTGTGGTGGTTGTTCCAAGGGCGTTTTTACCCTCTACTTTTAGAAGAGCAGTTTGGTACAATTTTTGTGGTCCTTCCCGCGATGTCCGAGACTGGCACAATCCCACGGCCTTCACATGTCAGAGCTATCGCCCGCGGAGCCTCCGAAAACAGCGCAGGACGACGCTCAGGAAAGAAAAGTCATTAAATTAAATCATCTGTGGACAGAAGCCCAGCAGAAAGACCTTGGGCTCAGCGGGCAACAGGGACCGCTCAAAGCACAACACGGCCAGGACACGCTGTAATAAAAATAGTGAACACTCAGCAGACAGCATATGGCAGAGACACCACGCGGAGGAACCGCAAACCCAGAGCCAATCCTCCATAAGCCACTAGGCTTTGCTGTGCAGTAATAATTCCCCAGCCTCCATCTACCTCACAGAGCGACGCGGTCGAGACGCAGTTCAGGAAGACCTAAGTGCTTACCACTGGCCTTTTAAGAGTGCCGGTGCTTTAAATTCTCCCACACAGGCACGGGCTTCGATTACCTTACGTCCAACGAGAGGCGAACGGGGTCTTTATCTAATGACCGTTTAAAAGCCCACGGGACAGGGGGCGGCGCCGTGTGGGGACCGCTGACCAGTCCTCTCGGACCACCGTGGGACAGCTGACCCCCCCCTCCGCTACCTCACCACGTCGCGGCTTCACGGCCCACGCAGACCCTCGCCGCCCACAGGCGCCCGGTCAGAACCGGACCGGACTCGATCGACAGGACCCCCAGCCCGTTCCAGGCAGCCACCGACCCCCGGCTCGCTCCCTCCTCGCCCCCGGCCGCGGGGGGGTCTCCGCACCGTCGGGGTGACAGCTAGCCCGCGGGCGGCCCCAGCTCTTCCAGCCCCCGGGAGAACAGGCATGGGGGGGGGGGGGCACATTTCTTTCAGCACCTCCAGCAAGATTCAAGGTTTCTTTATGTGTCATATACAACAAGGGTATTGGAACGCTTACTCCTTCAGCTGCACCCAGTAACATTAGAGAGAGGAAAACTAGGCACAAATGACAAACGGACATGGACAATAAATTTAGACAATAGACATTATAATACTGCCAACAGTGCAGTACCTTAAAGTGTAGGTGCTAATTTGAGCTGCTGAAGATGCGGACTGCTTGGGGGAAGAAACTGTTTCTGAACCTACTGGTCAGTGCTCCGATACTGCGATACCTCCTACCGGAACCCAGGGGTGGAAGCAGACCGTGGCCAGGGTGAATTGGGTCCCGGAGTACAGCTCGAGCCCGGTTGTGGCAGCGGTCCGGATGTATCCGGTCGATGGAGGGTAGCTCGGTCCCCACACTGGGAAATGAAACGGGCTGTGTCCACACACCTGACCGAGTCACCTCTCGGGCCTGGCTGAGGAAGTGGCTGCCCACAGCCACTGCAGCGGAGCACGGAGGCTGAAAACGGCCTCACAGCTACCCCTCAGTCTCTCTTCTTACTTTCTGAGCTCTCAGACAGCACCTTTATTCAAGCGCTTCGCCCATGTGCAAAACAGAGCCCCCTTCATGTTTATTCCTTCATGCAACGACGATAAACAAAACTGCCAGCAGTCTGACAACAATGCAGGAACATGAGAACACCAGCCCTTTCTTCTTCGTATTAGCCGTGAGCTCATTAAAACAATTTTCCTTTTTTTTTGTGGCATGGGGGCCTCTCTGGACTATAAAAAATAATTTTGGTTTTCATTTTCTTCCCCTCTGTAATGCACACGTCTTATTAAAAAAAAAAAGGTGTTATTTTTGCCATGACATGGTTGAGACCCGCATTTGAGCAAACACGGGCAAGCTCTCTCGGGCTGGAAACACAAAACCGAGCAGGCAGGCAGGAGCTCTCCTGTGAGCCCAGCTCGTCACTCGCAGGACAAGGAGGCTACACTACTGTAATGCACACTGCTGTCCACGCAGCCGGGCACCGCGACAAAAGCCTGTATCAAATATTCCGGCACAGGGGGAGGGGGCCGTGCGACTTGATTGACAGCGCCGGGGGCCAAACACCGACAGCACGGCCCTCCCCAGCCCACCAATCACCACTCCGCTCGCACGCCCCGGCATCCGCCTCTGCCAGATGGAGCGGCGCTGCCCGGGCCAAGTTCCTACGGACAGCGCGCACGTCGAATGTCCTATTCCGGAACGCACCTGCGCCGCCGCCGTGGCGTACTCCTGCCGTTCGCCAATGGAATAGCCTAGGGGAGTTTGCGTAAAGTATTTGTCAAGACCGTCGCCTGTGAAGTTTGGCGCCCGCGGAGAATAACGGGACTGTGCGAGAGCGGTTTGTTTTCCCACCGAGAACCCGACGTGGGTGCCACAAAAACACCATCACGAAGGGTGATTTCACGAAGCAAACGAGGACTTTAGGTCTCTTTGTTTCCTGCCGGGGCTCGAAAGACGCCGAAAACGTACTGACGAGGCGTGCATCACCCTCCACCGGGAATGTGGAAAACGCACTCCTCTTGAGCTCTCGCCACTCCACGCTAATCCTGACTTATATGAAATAGCGCAGCAACAATCACCTGTCGTCTAAAATAAATACAGCGAGCGTCCTCCGTCCTTGCGAGGTCAGAACCACAACAGTGGTTGGCTAAACGCGAAATAAACTAAAAGGGGGGTATTTTGCAGTCGGTGCACCCAATCCAAAAGGAGCTACGTCATGGCCGTCATTATCAATAACTTTCCTGGTGGGTCGTCTTGTTTAGTTATCAAAGAGGATCAAGTTGCATATCTGCTCATTGAGAAATAAAGTCGCTTTTTTTGTGGTGGTGGTGGGGGGGGGGCGCAGTACTATTCCACAAGCCACTTCAAGCCCCGCCGACGAAAAGCCTGCTGTGAAATCTTAAGTTGGGGTTGTTGTTTTTAAACGTTCAACGTGCGTAAACGCAGAAATATTCCAGTTGCACGGGCTCTCGCAAGACTGGAAACGTTTGCGAGCAGCAGCAGCAGCAGCAGCAGCAGCAGCAGCCCCGGGCGGTACAACGTCCGTGCCGCGGACGGAGAGACCGCTCCGCCCGTACACGCACAGGCGTGTAAAGCAAGAAGCCTCCTCTGGGCAATGACGCGGAGCAGCGGGCGACCATCACGGCGCTGCACAGACACCGGCGGACTCCCCGCCGCCCACCCCGGCGGGGACGAAATGTGCAGAGATCTCCTCTCGGCGCACCCCTGCACCGACAGCACGGGAATGCGGCAGCACCACAACACCACACAACCGCACACACAACAGCACAACCAGCCCGCTGCGCAGGACGGGCAGGAGAGCAGCAGCAGTAGCAGCTGCTGCAGGGCCAGGCCCTGCGGCTCACGGCAGCTCGGAGACCGGGAGAGGCAGAGAGATGAGCATTCACCTCGCCTCGCCTCCCCCCCCACTTCTCTAACTGTTCAACACCCAGCCAGCGCGGAAAAACAGCGACCCGCAGAAAACTCACCCAAGCCGGACCCGGCGCCGCCGGAACACAAGGGAAAACGGGTCGAGCCGATTTCCAGACACAAGTTGTTTGTACCCCCCCCTCCTCCTCCTCTCGAGATAAAAATCCCCGTCCACCAAATAAGAATAAAAAAAAGAGAGAGAGAGTGAGTCTCCTTCTCCGTCTTCCTCTCCGCTGCTCCTCCTCCTCCTCCTGGCGCCTCGGCCGGTGCCCCTCTCCCCGCGTGCGCGCGTGCTGCCGCTGCGGAGCCCCGCGAGTTCCGCCGCTAGGAGGGAAGGCGCCGCGCGCTCGCCTCTCCCAACATGGCCGTCGGTCTGTCCGTCCGGCCGGCCGGCCGGCTGGTTGGTTGGTTGGCTGGCTGTCTGGCTCTGGCTGTGCGAGGCGAGGCGTGGCTCGTCACCGGGGGGGCGAGAGAGAGAGAGAGAGAGAGGGAAGGAGGGAGGGAGTCGGGGCTCCGCGTCTGCGGGGTTTGCAAACAGAAAAGTCGCGACGGCTGACACGATCCGCCCTCCCACCCCGCGTTTGTCGCGGTGAAGGAGGACTAACCCCTCTCCCCCCCGACCCCGGGGCCACACTGCCGTCCGAGGGAGACCAGCATCACCCACTCGGGCTGAGGGCTCGCCAGCGCGGAGTTGCCCATCCGAGAAAGATCACTTGTAGCACCTCGGTCTCTGGCTACAGGGCTGTAGCCGCACCGCTTAGTTAAGGCAGGAGCTTCGCTTAGATGTATTTGAATTCTGCCTTTTCTTCCTTATAATTTGTCCGTGCCCTGTGCTCAAGGATAAATCCGAACTCCCTACGTGCTGTGCAGTAACCACGGCTGTAGGAAAGTTCTCTAGCTCTGATGAAACGTTATGCCTTTTTTAGGTTGAGAACTGAAGGTTAAGATCTGGTTTATTTTGGGAGGTTTTCCACGTCTTACTTGTAACATTCAAGTAATACTACAAATTCAAACTTATTTTTGTTTATAATTATTGTAATGGTTAAAAAGCGAGTTTCAGGGGACGCAGCTGGTGCGTCCTGATTGCACGGAGTAGTGCTTGTAATCTGAAACGTAACATTTTATTTTTTTCCAACAATTAGGGAATATTGGTCGTCGGGTGACGGACAACATTTCTGTCCAATACCCTCGGCCGTGTTTAGAATAAAGTTTCCAAACCTGGGGTTCTCGGTTTTAAAAATAACTTTCTCCTAGTGCATAAACCTCATTTCGTTGTGTCAAGATTAACCTCAGGCGCCCGCTAGCCATGCGGATTGATCAGAAGGGAAAACGTGTTACTTGTTCTTGCTTTTCGTTTCCTCTCAGTGTTCTTCGATTCCACTGGGCATCCAGAAAGGAATTTCAATGTATTATTCCCACTGTTCACATTGCCTTGTACTGTTACGTTTTATGTTAAATACAGTACTACCATTTTTATGGGCGAACTGTGATGAATTAATTAATTCCCTTAATGAAATGTTTACTGGATCCGCGATCAACAACATAGCACAGCGCGCGTGGGATCCTCTGTAAGCTTAAAGCCTGGAGTGTTATTTTCTGACTCGAGGAAACGTGAGCTTCCACAGATAGGATATTCCCGCCTTCCAGACTGCATTCTCAGATCAAAGATATGTTATCTGCACGGCGCACTACACAAATAAAGAGCAGGCAACAATATAATGCTATTTTTAAAAAAAAAACAACAACAACAAATGAACGGGGAATAATAACGGTTTAGACAGGATTCGCATGATTTATGTCTCTGTGGACCAACACGTTATCTTGGCTTCTGTGATTCCGCTGAAGGCAGCATCTCTTGCCTCATGTTCTATCCTGGCTTGCTCAATTAAAGAAGCCTTTGTATGAGAAGCAACAAGCCAGAGCCTGTAACGGGCTCTGTCGGGTCCAGACCTCTCGTCTAGTATTCTACTGCCAGGGCGCCTTGGATATCTTCCAGTCCGGAACCTTCTTCGCCATATTAATCATCGATAATGCACATGTGTGGACCTGCAATGTGCACAGGGTGATTGCGATGTGAGTCTTGCACGTCTTAGCTAAAGGTCAGGCTACATGCTTCCATAGAGCTTTCTTGGGCAGGAGGTGTCAAATTACATTTCTCTGGCTCTTCAGCTTGAGCGCCTTGACCAAAATGGTGTAATTTATTATTAAAATTCTTTAATACATTTTTAATAATAAATAATTATTATTAAAGAGCGACATGCGAAGAAGCTTTTTTATAATCAATGCTAATCACCTCTTAGTGAAGTCTGAAACAAGATGTCAGCGTTCGTTCACATTTGATAACAGCGTCCTTACAGCAGAGATACAAGGCATCTCTTATCTGCAAAGAGAAAGCAATTGTCTATTCTTGACAATAAGGATCTACTTAGAAGGATTTTGTCTACTCTTTCCGAAGGCGGTGTAGGGCACCAGCAGTTGCGTTTGTCATACCTGGATTAAAGGAGGTGAAGACCAATTACCACTTGGTCTGGTAAAGCTAACACATGCATATACTGAAGCTATGGAGACAAAATGCTTTTTATGTGGAAATTAATGACAGTTATTTTTGGTTAACATACAAAATAAATAAATAAGACCATGTCTGTTGTTGTTTTTTTAAAAATTCCCCATCTGTCTTTGTTGTATTCTTTTCTCTGTGGATTTTGCACAGTTTTGATTACACGTTATTGTTATTGTGTTACGGCCTATTGTCTTATCTTCTGTTCTAGTCATATACTGCACCTGAGTAATGAGAAACACTTTTCACTATACTATGCACCTGTGTAAGTATAATGACAATAAAGTTGAATTGAATTGAATTGCATTGAAGGTCCATAATTTAAAAATATCCTTGACAGGAGACAAGGATAGCAGATCGTTAGTGGCTGTGTGCTCTGCTCCTCCAGCCCAGGCTGTAGTAATGATGCCGTGTGTGTTGCCTAATAGGGTTTCCAGCTGTCTTTAGGGCTTCTGGGCCAATTTTGGTTCTGAACACGAACCAGCACATTTTAACGGAAACCCGCTCAGAGAGGAGGAGCGACTCGTGGGCTTTCTGGGAGTGGAAAGGGAAGGTGGAAAAAAACAGTTCTTGCAATGGATTATTTCTGTCAGTTTTTCGCAATGCTCCTTGCTCCAGCTCTCGCTGTGTCTTGGCATGATCCTTGAAACGAGAATGAGCCAAAGCCCGGAATGGGAAACTTGGGTGGGAGTCAGAAGCCTGCCCACATGTGCAGCCTGGGAGAGAGAGAGTAAACACTGCAAGTTTAGGACATGCAACAGTGCATGAATTCACATGCTAATACTGATCGAAATATGAGCACAAGCAGAAGCTCAAACTTTTCAAAGTACTCAGACACTAGGATTAGAGTAAAAGTCAAGAACAGCAGTATTATATGAGACATGCAAATATATTTTCAGTATTTCTTTTAATCACCAGGAACCTCAGATCTTAAGCACATTTTACTTACTTGCTTGAATTCCTATAATCAGAATTCAGATGATCAATGCCAAACACACAAAAATCACTTTAAATGCATAGACCTTTGAAGAGTTAACCCGCCTGTTTCTTTAACTAGAGTGAAAGAAGGTTCAATCATGGAAATCCTATGGTTAGCATTCATGTGTGAGGTATCCAAATCACCATTCAGATTAATGGAAAGCAACTTAAGTGAACCAGCTGTAAACAGAGCTCTGTCCAAGCTGAGCAGTGATTGAGAATATCACATTAACAGCAAATCACACATTTAAAAGTAGACACTTATGTTTACATGAGTACTAATTCATAAATTCTGTCAGTACTGTGTGTCTGCCCAGCAGGCAGAACCCCAGGACCAGACTTTACACAGCATTTTATTTTTATGCACGTTCCATTGATTCATTTTGAAATTAATTTACATTTTGAAATTAAATTAGATAATTAGATATTGGTAATGGTAATATTGAAAAAAAATAAATGCTCAGAGCAACACAAAGAACCAGTATTTTCCTTTTCTTCAGTAAAAACACGACTTGATCTTGCTGGGTCCTCAGTTCTAAGAGATAACAAATTGTCCCTTTAGTCTTGTCCTTGAGCCCCTGAGAAGAATCTGACCAGGATTGCTGTAGGATACAGACCCTGATACTCTCGTTAGTTGCCTGTTCCAACACGTTACACATGATGCAGCATTAAGCATTTTTTAAAATCAATGGAGTTTTTAATCAATTACAATAAATTATTTTGTCTTCAACAGAACAAAAAAACCTCTTGGAAAACATATCCATGATTTAAAATTTCATTTTTTGAAAGACTGTTTGACTTAAAGTAAGTGTAATAAAGCCAATATTATTTTGAAGTATGTAATATAACAGTGTAGCGTAGGATCATAAGAAATGAGAAAGAAGATGACAATAAGTTTCTCAAGGTCACAAAGCAGATGTTTGAACAGCTCTCCCCATTTACCAGTATTTTCAACAAACAGGTTTTCCTTCATGAGAGTGTCATTTTTTTAAATTAAATCACATTTAATAACTTTTAAAGATTTCTATCAATGTTACACTGTGGTTTTATACTTCTCCAAAAGACGCCTATTTAATTATTACCAACTTAAATCACAACTGGATTTGCAATCTAACACACACACACCTTTTCTCCTCTTTAGCAAATCTGTTACAGCATATCCTTGCCCAACAGTGCCGTTCTCTGTACTGTACATGATCTTGCTTTGTAAACACAAAAAACCCACAGAACAGTGTGGTTAAATAAATACCTGCAAGCAAAGTTTATTTCATTTGTTTATTTGCGATCATCAAAACAATCAGTCTCTGTTTGGAAGCTAATAGCCTCCTCGTCTTGAGTTTGGTGATCATGCAAAGCAGCAGAGTGGTAAGACTCTGTTTAGCAGTCCATGGTGCTGAACTAGGGTGGCACAGTGTTTAGCATCGCTGCTTTGCAGTGCTGGGGCCCTGGGTTCAATTCCTGGGGTGCTGTCTGTGTGGAGTTCATGTGTTTGCATGGGTTTCCTCCCACAGTCCAGAGGCATGCTGGAAGGTTAAATGGCTTTGGGGAAACTGGCTCTGGTTGTGGGTAAGTCTGTGATTGTGTCTGTCTGCCCTGTGATGGACTGGCATCCTGTCCAGGGTGTACCCTGCCTTGTGCCTGTTGCTTGCTGTGATTGTGTCTGTCTGCCCTGTGATGGACTGGCATCCTGTCCAGGGTGTACCCTGCCTTGTGCCTGTTGCTTGCTGTGATTGTGTCTGTCTGCCCTGTGATGGACTGGCATCCTGTCCAGGGTGTACCCTGCCTTGTGCCTGTTGCTTGCTGTGATTGTGTCTGTCTGCCCTGTGATGGACTGGCATCCTGTCCAGGGTGTACCCTGCCTTGTGCCTGTTGCTTGCTGTGATTGTGTCTGTCTGCCCTGCGATGGACTGGCATCCTGTCCAGGGTGTACCCTGCCTTGTGCCTGTTGCTTGCTGTGATTGGATCTGGCTGCCCTGTGACTCCGAATTGGAAGAAGCTGTTAGAAAATAGACAGATGGGTGGATGATGCCAAACTAAGCTCATTACACTGTGCAACTACTTTCTTTGTTATATTGTAGTATTGAGGCGCATGCATTGGTAAAACATTGTTAGAAAAATAAATGTATGTTTACATTCATACTATGAGGCATACTTAAGATTTAGCTCAGGGGTCCTAAACTTCAGGAGGAGTTATACACACCCAGGTTAACCCACTCAATATTAAAGAAAGGTATGCACAAGACATTTAAAATAGACAAGTAAAGGTTTATTCAATGCTGAAAGGAGAAGAAAAGAAACACAATGTTTTGGCTGTGTAGACAGCTCTCTTTTCAGCGGGGAATAAAACTTTACTTGTTCCTTTGCAGCCTACGCATGCTGACACAGCTACCTACTTGAGCTATTTAAAATAGACATTAAAAATAGCTAAAAACACTGTTAACAGTGCAATATTTTACTTAATAAACATTCACATTAAAATAATGATTTAATTGGCAGTAATTGGCAGTCTCCTGGGGCACATAATACTTAACACATAAACCTTAACACAAAATGTCTAAGACATGACCGCAGACTGGTACAGTATGTCATTTTTACTGCAGTACTTCCTTCAGCTCAATAAACACTTTGGTACAGCTGCTCCTTGCCTGACAATCCCATTACCCAGAGTGTATGATGCTTGGTGTGCTTCTGTCTAACAATCGCTTGCATTTGTATTGTGTTTTTCATTCCAAAGGATCCGAGAGGGCTTGGTTAAATGGGCTGAATGCCCCCCTGTCATCTGTAATTGCTCGTCTATATACTGTAGGTAATAAATAATAAATAATACATTCAATTTAAATAGGACATGTCATTAAAGTCAATCTGAATGTGCTTCACATGAAAAACAAAAGGCTAGAAAAAAGAGAAATCAAAGAACCCGACAAATCCAAGAAGAGAAAAGATAGGAAATGAGTTTATAGCACTGGGAGATGATAGGCTTGCTGGCAGGGAAGGATCTCTTAAAGGTCTCAGTGGAAGCTGCTTGAGTGAGATGACTAGGGAGGCTGTTCCACAAGAGAGTCACCCAGAGCGTGCAGTTTGCTACTGGGGACCTGCAGCAGATCAAACCGACCTGATCTTGAAGACCAGGGTGACGTTTTGAACAAGATGAAGGACAGGGAAGTAGACGGGATCTTTGCCTTTCAGAGCTTTAGAGACCAGGAGGAGTGCTTTAAAATCCGCTCTCTGGTGGACGGAGAACTAGGGGAGCTTCAGGTAAGAGCCCATTTCACCCGCCTGGGTGACCCATGACACCTCCAGAAGACCACTACACAGCAGATCAGGAGAGAAGCGAGACCTCACTTCACTACTTCAGCTAAGGTGAAACATCACCAGGACACTAGACAAGACGAGCTGTGCCTTGGAACCTTTGAAGATCACAGAGAGCTTTTTCTTTATTGCTGCGTACAGCACCCCTGGGGCTGAAAAGCTGCTTTATAAATACATTTTTAAAACAGATAAGAAGAGGAATTTCTTTACCCAGACGACTGTGGCAGTCTGAACAAGATCACTGAGGCCAGCACCATCAGGTCTGTGAAGAAACAGCTGGATGAGATCCTCAGATCAATTAACTATTAAAAACAAATGAGATAGATGGACCTCTTGCTTGCAAACTTGTGTTTCATAACCCACCTCGTCCTCCACACCCTTATATACTAAGAGCATCTGGCTTCACATTTTTAACCTCTAACATTACAGATGTTATTACAGATCTGGTAGCACCTGGACTGTGGAAATTGTGTGCTGATATCTTTGAGAATCAGGTGTTCTCCACTGAAGCTCTCTGGACAGGAGAGCAAATTTCCTTTCTAACTCAAATCAAGGGAAATAGAAATTTAGATTAAGAGTTTGCTAATGTTCCCTCAGCAAACCAGGAAAGAATGAATAGTTTAGGACATCCCCAGATAACATTAACAACTTACAGTATTTAAAAGAATACTGTTTAAAAGAATATTAAAAGAATTCACTAGGCATTTTAAAACAAACATACAAATAAATATAGGTTTTATATAAAATATTTGGAAACAGTTGAAAATAAATAGATTGGGTAAAAAAAAAAGGTTCATGTACAGCAATTGTATGTTTTCAACTTTGGAAAACTGCCTTTGAATGGAAGTTATCCTTTGTTAATGAAAGTCAAATGATAGTTTCCATGTTTATAAAAATAAGTCGATTAAATGACTAAGAGCATTACCAGAGTAGGGCTGCAGTTGGCCAAACAGGGGTTTAAAGAGCCTTTTAAACCCTCTTAGTGGAAACGTGAAAACTTCAGAAAGTGATTAATAAGTCATTACTAGAGAAACTAGGTATGCGATCCCATAGTCAGCCTTTCCTAAACAAGGAGAAACCATAAAGGAAGCCAACTCTTCGATTAAGCAAGGTAGGGTTTTGATTGTCATTTTGATTATAATGATTTTAGTGCTTTAGATTGAATTATTTTCTCCTGTCTTGCGCTGAACGTGGGGCTTTCTCTTCAGCAGAGGTCTTGACTTTTAGTTTTCCGTAGCCTGCAGCAGGCTTGACACAGGGTGCGTATTGGCAAGGTGTGTGTGTGTTCACTGAGATTGCTCCCCACACACACACACACCATGATTACTCCCTCCTCGCCCACACACATCCTGAGGAAGAGCAGGGGAAAGCAGAGAGGACAGAGGCTTCACTGTTTCCTCTGATTGTTTGAGCATGTTAGGGTCATTGAGTAAAGAGACGCTTCTGTTAACGTTGAGCAAAAACAGTCATAGGGTGAAGCAACAGCTTTTTTGAAGTTAATAGACAAGATAAAACCCCCTGAGATGCATTTGCGTATACAATACTTACACGACAATAGATAAAAGACAGCACAAATATCACAACCAATGAAGAAAAAAACAAAAGCAAATAAAAATATAAACTATATTATCTGTCATAAAAGGTATCTGGAATAAATCAAATCTGATGATTAATAATTACTTTAAGGAGGGGAAGGGTAGAGGGTATGATATTCCACTGCTTTTGAAAGCTTCCTATAGTTGTATATAAAGCTGATTTTTTCTCAGTACTTGGAATCTACAACACAACTTTAATCTTTGACCTGGGCTCAAAGGAATGACCGACAGGCAGAAAGAAATGATTATTTTTAGTTCTGAACAGAGAAGACTATGACAGGACCTGGTTCAAGTATTCAAAATCCTGAATTCCAACCCAATTCAACCCCAAGTACGTCTTCAGAATCCACACTGAAACACAAAGCCGCCAGCACCAGCGGAATCGACAGAGAGGTGCCTTTAACGTAGGACAGGCAGCTTGTCTGGACACAGAAGACTGCGGGAGTATCGAACAAGCTGGTCAGCCATGTGGGCGAAGCTGATACCCTGGCTGTCCAGCTGGGTGAGATCCTTGTATCAGTCAGCTGTCCCTGTGATCAAATAAGCCGATAAGCAGATGGCTTTGTCTTGTTTGGAAACGTTCTTATTTGTATTTGTAAAATGGTTGTTTAGAAACATTCTTATCTGTATTTGTATAAAGCAGCCTGCAGAATGGTGTGCATAGCATGTCTGTTCATTTTTGCGAACTGATTGAGTACCCAGCGGAGAATATAAAGAAAGCAGTTCCTCCTTGGCCAATCAATCAATCAATTAGCTGTCTAGAACAGACAGCAGGCCTGATGGGGAAAACTAACTGCAGCTAAGAGGACTATTTAACAAAAATAGCACATTCAGCATAGTTGTAGTATGAACAGTAGTTTGAGGTTGTGGGTTCAAATCCCAATTATAGCAGCTGTGCCCTTGAGGGAAAGATTCTTTACCTAGAGCGCTCCAGCAAACCCAGCTGTAAAACTTGGAGCTGAAGTGTGTATGCATGTGCAAAAATGACAGCTTTTCTAAGCCAAATACAAATGCAAATAACTATATAACTTTCTAGAGAGAAAAAAAGACTAACAATATAAGTTGTGCACTGTTCATCTTATCACAAATTTTAAATATATATGGTTATTAACTTAGGTCTCAAAACATACTGCATACTGAAATATTTCTGCATTTAGAACCCCTTTCTAATACTCTGTTTAGAAAACCTAAGATTGTAACGAACATTTGTAAAGAACAGAATATAAGACCACTAGGTATGGCTAGCAGTAGTCTATTATTGTTAGAGTAGTGATGATTGAAGACAGAGGACTTCAACTCATTCTAGTCGCTTAATTGGGGGTATTTCTTCCTTAAAAACATTCAATTAGCGAACTTTTTTTCTTGAAATTGACACCTTAACAGCTCAGGGTGTAACCATCTACTTAGAGTCAGAATACAGTCATCTGCTCTTCGATGTTTTCAAACACCTGCCCGTGGCTCCAGGGCCGTCTTGTTCATCATGCCAGCAGCCATATCACCCTGCAGCTCACAACTAACAACCCACTGGAGCTCAGCAGGTGTGAGCCTGGTCAGTACCTGGATGAGAGACTCCTGGGAAAGCTAAGGTTGCTGCTGGAAGAGGCGGTAGTGGGGCCAGTAGGGGGTGCTCACCCTGTGGTCCAAGTGGGTCCTAATGCCCTGTATAGTGATGGGGACACTGTACTGTAAACAATGATGCTTGGTTTTGCCTTTTGATCCAACCGAATCAGTTTTGGAATACAACTGGCATGCGGTGCACCGCGACATCCAGGCCCCTGGGAGTTTCTGAAAAAAAAATGTTCAGATAGGAGGTAAAAACCACTCGTCCTCAAACTAACCTGGGACCCAGAATTCATTCCTGAGCTTAAAAATTGTCGAAGTAGTGTGTAAATGCTAACCCTAACCCTACCTGGGGTGTCATCTGAGCATTTCCGCTGTTTATATCTGAACGTCTCTGGGCATAGGATTTTGATATGTTCCCCAAACCAAAAAGAATGAATAGGAAAAAAACAAGACCACTGACAGGCGCCATAATTCGGATGAGACGTAAAACCGAGGTCCTGACTCTCTGTGGTCATTAAAAATCCCAGAGCGTTTCTCGAAAAGAGTAGGGGTGTAACCCCGGTGTCCTGGCCAAATTTCCCATCAGCTCTTACCAATCATGGCCTCCAAATAATCCCCATCTCTGAACTGGCTTCATCACTCTGCTCTCCTCCCCACTGAGAGCTGGTGTGTGGTGAAGGATGGCACCTTTTTACAGTATAGTCCCGTCACTATACTGGGGCATTAGGACCCACACAGACCGCAGGGTGAGCGCCCCCTACTGGCCCCACTAACACCTCTTCCAGCAGCTTAGTTTTTCCCAGGAGGTCTCTCATCTCTTGAGCTTTTGTGGGCTGACAGTTTGTGAGCTGCAGGGTGATATAGCTGGCAGGAAATAAGGTTATAAAAGTCTGATAAAGAGAAGATTTGCTTCTATTTATCCATCCATCTGGTCTGGCGAGGGACGCAGCACTTTCTCGTCTAGTTCATCGAACTGTGGAAAAGTAACCAGTACTATCATTACAAGCTTTGCTTTCCAGCAGCCTGAGTCTGACGGCGAATAGAGACACCTTGTGGGAAGTTATTGTTACTGCAGCCAAACCTTAAATGTCGGGTGTTGCTGCAGATCTCTTCATACTGTACTTCTGGATGGGATGGAGCTCTCACAGTGAAGAGCAACGCGAGTGTTTGCGTGTAAAAATGATCAAATCAGCCGATATGTTTAATATATGTTAGCAATCATGAGAAACAGTGATGTCTGGTGAGAAACTAATTCAAAAGAAACTGGCATGAAAAACTGCATTCAAGGTACCTTGGCTCCAAAGCAACCTTGAACCTTAGATCAAGTACCGGGCTAGTCCATAGCTGTGTGATGGTATAAATGATTTGATTGCTCTGTGCCACTCATCGCCCAGGGCATGTATCAGCTCACAGTTCTGGAGCCTATTAATAACTATTCAGGGCAGCCCATGGAATAGATTTCAGCAGAAGAGTCATTTTAATCTATAAAGCCACGAAAGCACGCTTGATCCTGGGGGAAATACCCGACGCCCTTCCCCAGGGTGGTGTGCACTGACACCACAAGCGCTAAGCGGTCGTCAGCGCTTGTCCAGCTTGTCATTCCGGCGTCAGCAGCAGTGCCAGAGGGGCTGCTCTCTCAGCAACTCCGAACCACTGCCATTGCTGTCTCTCAGGCAGAGATGACCAACTGGGAGTAATGAACAACAGAGCCTCACAACAACACTCTTGACATAATGTGTTTGACGTCCCAGGCAACGTGCGAGAGTTTAATCAACAAAGAGCCGTATCGCCCTGCAGCTCCCAGCTAGCAGCCCTCTCAAGCTCAGCAGGTGTGAGCCTGGTCAGTACCTGGATAGGAGACCTCCTGGGAAAAACTAAGGATCATGCTGGAAGAGGTGTTAGTGAGGCCAGCAGGGGGTGCTCACCCTGTGGTCTGTGTTGGTACAGTATGTGAGTAATTCGTTATGCAGAATATTTAAGAACTGGAGATAGAGTCAGCATTCCACATCTATTCACAAATCCATATGAATGTCTGCATCTTAAATTCCATCGAAGATGCAAGATAACTGAGGTGTTCCTATCTTCAGCACACAGGCAGCATTCCCTTGGCACCTCTCCTAGTTCCTGCATCTCTTCTTCATGATCATTTCTCGCAACTTTCCATTGCAAAAAACATTTAACCAAAATGTAATATTCATTTATGTATGTAAAAATATTTTATTTTCAACCAGTTTCCCGTCATTCAATCTTATTTGAACCTTTTTTAAACGCATTGCTTTTTTAGATGTGATTCTCCTCAGTCCTTGAGAAAGCTAACTACATTTGAATGGGTTCAAGCGTATCGGCATGAGCTAAATGCAGATCATTAAAATTGTAACAGGAGGTTCTGGCTGCAGCTCTGGAGCTCATCTGAGTGACCACAGAGATGAAACCAATAGCTGATAGGACTTACTCCACTGTAACCATCTGTTCGTTCTGTAATCTGTTTCTCCAGTAAAAGGGCACGTGGGAGCTGGAGCCTAACTCGGCAAGCAAGAAGTGCAAGGCAGGGTACACCCTGGGCAGGACACCAGTCCATCACAGGGCACACACACACCCTGGACAGGACACCAGTCCATCACAGGGCACACACACACCCTGGACAGGACACCAGTCCATCACAGGGCACACACACACACACACCCTGGACAGGACACCAGTCCATCACAGGGCACACACACACACACACCCTGGACAGGACACCAGTCCATCACAGGGCACACACAGGCACAGACTCACTCACACTAGGGCCAGTTATCATAGAAGCCAATTAACCTGCCAGTATGTCTTTGGACCGTGGGAAGAAAAAGCACATGAATACAGGGATAACAGAAAAACTCTGCGCAGATAACACCCCAGGTCTGGAATCGTCCTTCGGATGAGACGTGTTTGAGGTGGAGGGGATCCCCATTACCTGTAAAGTGCTTTGAGTGGTGCTTCCAGAAAAGCGATACATACAGTAAGTGTAAGGACTTATTACTATTATTAAAAGAGTAGGGGTGTTACAGTACCTCAGCATCCTGGCCTTTACCAATCATGGCCTCCTAATAATCCCCATCTCTGAACTGGCTTCATCACTCTGCTCATAGTCAATGTAAAAACAATAAAATATGTGTAAAATGTGCATAGGTTTATACAGATTGAGTGTCTGTACAATGGAGCAACATGCTGTCCATAGACAAGCAAATGAAGGGCTAACAGTCCTAGCCTAGGGCAGCGTTACACACCCTGACAGCCGCCAGGAGGAAAGACCTGCGGAAACGTTCCCTTGAACACCGTAGCTGGAGCAGTCTGTTGCTAAAAGTGCTCCGCTGCCCAGTAACATAGTAACATAGTAACATAGTAACAGGATAAGTTCACTTTATTGGCCATATACAATTTCTCATATTAAGAATTTGTCTTTTCACATACCCCAGCTTGCTCTCCAGGAGACACAGACACAAAGACAGGGAGAGAAGCTTGGGGTCAGAGCACAGGGTCAGCCATTTATACAGCACCCCTGCAGCAGCTGGGGTTAAGGGCCTTGCTCAGGGGCCCAGCAGAGCAGGATTCCTCTGCCAGCCGCAGGATACAAACCGGCAACCTTCCAGCCACAGGCGCAGATCCTGAGCCACAGAGCCACCACTCCTCCCAACTTTATGATGAATGCCATATTTTCATACTCCTGTGTTGAGAGGAGGGAAGACATACAGGTACGTGTCATCTGTCGCTGCCTGAAGGTAAAGGACATTCTATACAATAAGGACGTGTTATACTTGCAGGACAGTGTAGACCAGGTGTCTCCAGTCTTGGCCCTGAAGAGACAGTTTTCATTCCAGCTCAGCTCTTTATGACTGAAATCAGCTGCTTCCTGGCTTTACAGACCTACATTTCCCAACATTTACCAGCTTTTCAAGCTTTACCTTTTCCAGGGTGCAGAACTCTAAAAAGACCAGGAATATTTGCATTCCTTTGCGGATAAGGACCAGAACGGAGTGCCTCTGTTGTACACACTCAGAAGACCTGAGGATTTAACACTCTGTGCCTTGATCGCTGCCAACACATAAAGCCAATTTCCAGAAAACACCTCCCATGCCAAGCTGCCCCACCCGGCTTTGTTCAATGGATTAGATACATGATGCAGCTTCTTAAATTAGAGAAAATCAAATGCAAACTCTTTGTTTTAAAGCTTGGCAACCATTTCTGACCTACATTTTGACTTTGAGTCTCTCTTTTACACCCTAGACTTCAATCTAATTGGTTAATCAGATGAAACTTGATAAGACTGGCCTTTCATCTTTTTTTTTGCTTCCCAAAGACTGTTTAGTATCATTAGTATTTTGCTGTGCTCTCTTTTTGTGTCTTGTGTCTGTTTTTCTTTCCTTTAATTTGACTCTTTCTTGTGAGGGGTGATTTGGTCGGGACGTGGGAAGGGGAATTTTGTAATTTCCTTTTCATAAATTACTCTGTTGAACAACTGTACCGACAATATTCATGTTCTGTTACATTATTTTAATACCCATCTTATGCAACTTGCATCTATGCCTGGACAAGATGCAATACAAGATGTACTTGTCAAAATAAAAACACCTCCCAAGCTTTCAGAACAATCCCCAGAAAGATGAATCACTATTATTTATCATTTGTTGAAAAGTGGTGATGTTGTAGAATTTTCCTCAGTGCCCTCAGAAACGCACAGTGCATTATTTACAGCAGGTCAGCATAAGAAGGCATTTACAGTTACTAAACCCTTTTCTTAGCTTCATTTTATTTGAAGAGTGAACAAAGCAAACAATTACAGACTGGTGTGGGTTTCCTGGAGTGCTGTTGCACGAAACTGAAAAGAGTTCAAATCCAGTAATGCCTCTGCACTCTCTTGACCCCGAGCAGAGAATGGGTGAGAAGCAGTTTTTTCCCCAGGAGAACTCGAGACTTTGTAATTAACGAACACACAGCTTGTTGTTGGACAGGCTTTGGAATGCTACCGAGACAGAAGAAATTTGTGCTCCCTCTAATCTGGCCATTGAATAATGTTCCAAGTAGGAAAAACCTGTATATTGTGGCTTGACACTCAGGAATAAAAAAAAAAACTTTTTCCTAAATAAAAAAGTCTGGTGCTCCTAATGTATATATATTCTTCTCTTTTCAGCATGGAATAAACCTTTTACTTGTTCCTTTGTAGCCTATGCATGCTGATTTAGCTACCTATGTACACCGCAAAGGAACAGGTAAAAGGTTTATTCCATGCCAAAAAGAGAAGAAAGAAAACACAACGTTTCGGCAGTGGAGCCTTCTTTGGGTGTGAGGGCCTCACACAGTCGAAACGTTATGTTTTCTTTCTTCTCTTTTCAGCAGGAATAATCCTATTACTTGCTCCTTTGCAGCCTACGCATGCTGACAAAGCTACCCACCTGTGTTGCAAATACAACACATTGTCTACACATACATAAACACTTAAAATCATACACATTTACATTTTTAAGTTTATTTTTATTTTTTTGGTGTGGAAGCTCATTTAGCTCTTCATGTAAACTTTTGCAACACTATATTTAAAGCACATATTGTTACTTTTCTTTGATCGTGTCAAGTGTTCCAGTAGTTCCACCTATGTTTTCTTGTGCATGAGCACTTTTGGACATACTTTTCCTATCATTTGCAAACTTTGTACTGTGCTTGTTAACAATTTAGGAAGCAGAAAAAGTGTAATAAAATCTTTCAATTAAACATTGGGGTACTTATTGTACATTACTCAGTCTAAGATAAACTGTTGATTACATTCAGCACTTGGGTTTACGATACCACCTGAGATGATCATAAGACATGACTCCAACGACTTTGACAAACAACATCTGAAAGTCACTTTTCTGTCACTCCAGGAAGACCCTTCTTTCTTCCAACCAGTCCATTAATACCACTTTCATGCAGGTCGTGATGAATGGTAGTTTTTAACTGTTTGTATCCCTGAAGATGCCAATTTGTGCTGGAGATCTTCCACTATTAGCTTTGCCTCCCAAATCACTTGTCTCGTGGTCTGTTAAGGCAAGATACACCTGCGTCCTCTCAGATTTTATATTCAGCATTTTGGGGGATACTTTGCCCTAACCGACTGAAGCTCAGCAGGTGTGAGCCTGGCCAGTAGACTCCTGAAAAAGCTAAGGTAACCCAATTAAGGTTGGTGCTGGAAGAGGTGTTAGTGGGGCCAGTAGGGGGCGCTCACCCTGAGGTCTATGTGGGTCCTAATGCCCCAGTATAGTAAAAAGGAGCCATCCTTCGGATGAGATGTGAAACTGAGGTCCTGATTCTCTGTGGTCATTAAGAATCCCAGGGCGTCTGTCGAAAAGAGTAGGGGTGTAACCCCAGCATCCTGGCCAAATTCTCCCCTGGCCTTTACCAACCATGGCCTCCTGATAACCCCCCTCTCTGAACTGGCTTCATCCCTCTGCTCTCCTCCCCACTGAGAGCTGGTGTGTGGGGAGCGGACTGGCGCATCATCCAGGTGGGGCTGCACACTGGTGGTGGAGGAGGGGAGTCCCTGTAAAGTGCTTTTTAAGTGTAAGGAATTATTATTATGAAAACTAATCATCATCATCATCATCAACATCCAAATGGCAGAAATCAATGACCATTTGCCTGCCACTGCTCTCTTCTGTGTGCTGCCCCTTTGCACCCCAGGGAAACAAGAACCCTTCAAAGGCCTCCACATAGTTCCACTGCGCTTCCAAAGATAATAATATTATTGAAGATTTGTTTTTATGGGATTTATTTAAATGAATAATTTGAGACGTGAATAAATGGGACCATCGTGTTTTCTGGAATCCAATTAGGTACCACAAATATGACTATTCTGTGCAAAATTACGATGATAACATTTCAGATTTTTTTAAGCAAGACATTTTTATATAGAACTGATTCCGTTCTATGACGTTTTTGTGTTTATTTAATCGGAAGCATGAATAAATCTGAAGACCTAAAAGACGAACAATGTACCACTTTCGCTGTACAAAATTGCTATTTTGACCATAGTATAGTTATAGTTAGTATAGTTATAGTATAGTTACATAAGATGATACATTTGCAAATAATTCTACCTGCAAGCTCAAAAGCGGTTACAAAAAAAATCTCTGAAAAGGTATGCATAACTTTTAAACATTTCTTAGATAAGTGAATTTACTTTTTTTTGTATTTCGCACAATATAACTAGATTTTTTTATATGTTCCAGTCGTTTCAGCTATGAAACTCGTAGACAAATCCTATCTTGAATATCAAAAGCAGAATCAATTTTTATTGTGCACGCAAAGTGGACAAACAGATATGACACACCTCTAAACGTAAAATCTCGCCAAGGAACGAGTTATACGTGTTGAAAAGAAGACTTTCGGGGGGCGGAAGAAACATATACTGCCTCTGAACTTTATACAGCATTTGCGTGATGTATAAGGAAGAGAAGTCGGCAGCGGTCGAACCAGACGGAGGCACTGTGCTGAGCTGGAGGAGCTGCTGCACAGGCTCGGAGCCGGTCATTGTGGGAGACGAGCGGTGGTGTCGTTCCGGCCTTTTTTTTTCTCCTCTTCTTCCTCTGATTCTTTTTATTTTAGCGTGTCATTAACATGACGGTGGCGGCGGTGACGAGGAGATTACTCTCGCTCTCCCAGAGCCTGGTGCTCGGCTCCAGGTTGGCGGTTGCCGGGCAGACTCCGCCGGGGACGCTGGCAGCGGCCGGCCGCCGGGGCAAGGCCTGCAGTCTGAGCCGAGCGCTGAGCTCCGGCACCGGGGCTCGCAGGTAGGAAACACTCGGTGGCGACCAAGACCCGGGACACTGAGCGGACCGTCTCGGCTTAGCGGCTGAAAGTCAGCAGCGACTTTTACGTGCGAACTCGCTGTAAGAGATAACCTTTGTTGAAGAAACACATCGTGAACTATGTTTAAGAATCGGATAGCTGCTTTGCACCTGTGTTTGTGAGACGTGAATATCGCAAGGATACATACTGAATGGCACAGGAACGTCGTTTTCTAGCGCATTAAAATGTACTTTGTGTAAAACAGGCATTTGCTGAACATTTCTAAAACCCCACCGTTAAGTCTGACGAAAACGTTTCATAATTGGGAAAGGGCTGAAGAGCTATCATCCTGTGCAGTTTACGTAACAAGGACAGAAGTTCAACTTTGTTTGAACGTAGCTGGCCTGACCGGGATGTCACCTTGTGTGTTGTTTGAGACTCTTAAATAAGACAAGTCATGTCTAGTCTGCTAAAACTGACTTTTTAAAATTCACGTACGAGTTTGCATCCTCTGCTTCGTTTTGTGAAGAGAGGCACTGCATTATGTAAAAATAAAGCACGTACATTGGAAAAAAATAAAATTATGCCGATTTCCGGGTGTACTAAGTATTTAAGCGTCTAGATAGGTGTTTAAGAATTAATCAAACGATTGAGAATTGGAATATTGCTTGGGCAAGTAATCTTCAATGCTTAAATGTCCTTCTTGAATAGTTGTGAAGGCCTGTTACACAGTGGCACCAACAGTGTCGGAGAGATTATAGCAGAGCTATCAAGGTTCTTTGATTTTTCTCTACTCGGTAGAATAAAGCACTGTATTGTTCAGAGTAAGGACTGTACATCCGTCTTTAATGCTAGTTGAAATCCAGATTTTGTCCCGTGTTTACAGCGTACAGTATATCAAATGCCTGGGATCATTCGTAGTGACGGGCAGTTTAAATGATATGAGGTTTGCCTGTTTTTACAAATTGTACTGATGGTGCAGAAATCAAATGTATGTAATTTTGCTGCTTAAAATCTAAATTGTTTTGCATGCCTGTCCGTACCCTGTACCCTGTTCTGACTTACTCACAAGTCAGAGCGTCCAGCACCTGGTCTTGGTGGTCCCAACCCTTTTGCCTGTGCTATTGAAATAGTTTTCAGACTATACATACAGTATTCCCATTCATCAAGGTAAGACCTGTAAATTTACCCCCTGCCACCCAATTAAGATCGGTTCAGGTCAGTGGAAACCAGCTTCTCTTGACCCTTGGCGGTAACAGCTGTCAAGTGGCTGAGAGGTCCACGGTCAGAATGATGTTTGAAAATGTGTTGAACACATGCCTTTTCATCGGTTTAGGAACAGAATGATTTCAAGCGTTGTCACCTTGCAGGGAAGTGGCAGTATTGTAGCTGCATATAAAGCATTCTTTCTGTCGGCTTAAAGACAGTTACTTCACAAGGTTAGAATTGTGGTATCCCAGTGTAAGAATTAATGTGGTGTAAACTTATCAATGCTTAAGGCATGAATTAAATCCTCTGGTCTTCAGGGTTAATAGGGGACAGCTAAGAGGTGAAATAAACAGGTTTTATTTGAATGAGGAGTGGCATTTAAGGACAGTTAGTGTTAAGAAGAGGAGACGTATACTTTCCTTTATTACTCTGATTATATCATTCATAAAACATTTTTCCCCCTGAAATATGTTCCTAGTAAACTCTCACCATGACTATTCCAGTTATGTTTCCCACATTCGTTTTGTGCCCCCTCTGCAGTGCATACACGCCTGTGTCCCCAGGAGGGCCTGTGTCCCCAGGAGGGCCTGTGTCCCCAGGAGGGCCTGTGGCTGTTTGCCAGTCACTGGCTCCCACAGAACGGTGCTCTAACAAGTGTTGCAACAGCAGCATCGCCTCTGGTGCCACAATTCCTGTCCATCATCCCGCTTTGCATAGTACCTGTGTCCAGCCCTTGCCCATTCCTCTTTCCCTCCAGACATTACAGAGCCTAACATGGCTCAGAGCTAAGGGCCAATTTCATGTTTTGTGCAGTTATTTTTTTTTTCCTGCAATGCTTATTAATGCTTCAGTGCGCTCACCTTTTTTAACCTAACGCGATGCCCATGTAGCTCGATCTTGAATGAATCGATAAAGGTCATTGTGAAAAAGATCACAATGCACCTGATAATGAATAATGAATGCAGTGGAGTAGCTCATAACGGGGCCTTAGTTTTCCGTGTTGTCTGAAGGAGAGAGACCACGCAGATTAAAGTAACTTTTCTCAGACCAACGTTATAGGTACAACTGGACTGTATAGCCAGGACTGCTTGCTTTGAACGAATGCTTATAGCTGAATTTGTTAATGTCCTGTAATCAAGCATTAGCCTACAAAAAACAGCTTAGCGTAGCATGTGGTCTTCATGCCTGGTCATTTTATGGGCTTTATGGTTTATAAATGCAGAAAGAAGCTTTACCTACTGGAATTCTTTATGAGCTTCGTTTGAAATGCAGTGCATAATGGTAAGAAATGATCTGCAAGAAGACTTGAATAAACAAATGAAGCTCAGGTTTCTTTGCATGTTATTTACATTTCAGTTTTATTTGTATTGGATCTTTAGAATAGTGTTTAAGTTCTTTCTTCCCTTTTTCTTCACTGAGATAAGAATAAGTAACAGTTGTTATCATTGTTGAGCATTTAACAGCTGGGCCTTGCTCTGGTGAAAAAGAGCTGGGTTCGGTGAAGTATTAACTTGCTATATGACTTCAGCAGCTCATCATTTCTCTCTAAAATTTCCGGTATGCTCCCAGAGAAACTCTTTCTCATTAAGGATTAGATTGTGTTAAAAATATCAGCACAAGGCTTTCGTAGGAGGCAAGGGTAAGTGTGTGGAAGCTGTGATCATTGTTAAACTTTTTTAGAAAAGCAATAGATTTAATAATCACTTTCATTCACATTTCAAAAGGTATTATTTCTTCAGCTCTCCTGTAGTTCTCTTTTGGAGGCATTGCAAAATACAGACAGTAGAGGGCAGCAAGCTCTAATAAAACCATAATTGTCCTGCGGAAATGTTAGTACTTCAGCTTTTTTTGTTTGCTCATTTTTGTAGCAAGGCTTATATCTTATTTTGAACTTCCTGACTTCCAAACCTGGGGTTTTCAATAAAATGCTAATGAAATGTGCTGGTCTTTTAATAAAGTTCAGTTTTAAACACCTTGTATCTGCTAAGCGTTCCCTTTACCTGCTGTTTTCCAGTTGAGGAGCTGGGTTTAACAACGGTCAAATCAATTTCCTAGTCTAAAGGTTAGTGGTAGTTTTTTTTTATACCTTAACTTCAAATGCTGTTCTGCATAACAAGGCTGGTAATCTCTCAGTTTGGCAGAGTATCTCAGTTTGGGTATACGAACCCAGATTAGAGTCTTAAGACTTGGCTATATTCGCAAAACATTGCACATATCCTTAAAATTTCTGATGTTTGACTTTCTAGTTTTAGTCTATAAATATTTAAAATGCGTATGTAGCTCCCTAATGATATAGGGATTGTAAAGCCCCCAGTCATTTCACTGGCACAAGGAGCATTTTAGTCCTCCTGTTACTTGCATAATTCCCTGGAGTTTTACCTTGGAGTTGCAAATTCCTGAAAGGAATGATGAGCTGTTATTTGAGGATCTGCGTGAAGCTTGATCTATGTCCCTGATTTGTCTCCTGGCACTCTGCGGTAGTATTTTCAATATGGTAGAAAATTTAAAAATGACACCGAGCTGAATCTGTGTGACTGGCGTCAAAGGGTGATCGTTAAGATTCCATGGATTAACTGATTCATTAATTTAATGCGTTATTTTTATAAATCTGTGGCTGATTTTCTTTTTATTTACAGTGAGTGGTCTTGTTCAGTTTTTTATTTTAAAAAAATCTCTTCCGTTAACCTGTAGATTTTCCTTTTTTTTGTGGAACAACACTGCCTTGTGTCATGTGTGCTTCCTGTCGTGTAAGAAGCAGTTTTTATTTTTACAAGGTGTTTTTTTTGCACTGACACGTGCTCACAAGTAAGTTCAGGGGCATCTGTCCCTAATTCAGTACTGGGCAGCTAATTGCTTGACTTCATGACCAGCTGACTGTGGTAAAAATGACTGATTTTTGCTTTTGTTTTGAAATCCCTCAGGGCAGAAGACAAAGTGACCGTTCATTTCGTCAACCGAGATGGAGAAAAGATCACTGTGCAGGGCAATACTGGGGACTCTTTATTAGATGTCGTGATTGACAAAAACCTAGATTTTGATGGCTTTGGTGAGTTTCATTTCTCCCTGTTAACCTGGATCGTCACGGAACAAGTATTTCGCAGTGCAGTTTTAATGACATTTCCTTCTGATTCATTTATTTCGTCTGCTGCTGCTTTTCCTTCTCTTTCCCCTTTGCATTCCTAAATCATCTTCATCGAACACTTATCTGTCACAGGCACAGGAGCAGCTCTGATCTGTTAGTCAGTATCGCACTGAGCTTGACAGTGCAAACTTCCAAATCACAGCTGGATCATCTGAGGATCTGGCTAGTTTTGCTATTGCTGTTTCTTATTTAAATCTCTTCTTTTTGGCCTGTGTATGTTTTAAGAAGACCAAGAATTTCTTCTTTCTGCCTGCGTAACACGGGTGACCAGGAGACTGTGACCTGTGTTTACATGATCTAAAAATTGCTGTGTGTTGAACAGCCTTGCTTTTTTTTGTGTAAAAAGCATTAATGGTATTTAGAAGCTGTGAGCTGGCCCACTGTCTGTGCACTGAAGAAAAAAGCAAAGTTCATGATGAATTTCCTTGATGAAGGAAAGGTATGCAGGAAAAAGAGGCTTTCCTCATTTCTGTAACATTGTTTCTCTACCCCTGAAGTATGTAAACAGAGAGAATGTGGTGCCATTGCTAGTTTCATCGCAGTAACAGAACTGGTATTATCTCATAGCCGTGTATAGTGTCCATAAAGTATTAAATAATTCAATTAAAAAGAGTGATCCTGACAATTTCCTTCAGCACAATAGCACCCTGTCTTTGTTTTAAAATGTGTTTATTCTGTGTAGTATACACTGTAGTCATAAAGACAGCTGGTAGCTAGAGGCGAGTGCACTTTTTTAATGTAAATGAAGGTTTGTACCATCATTATGATTTCAAGTCATTGACTATGATTTTATGCACATTTGATTTTAAACATTGTGTTGGCATGCACTACCACGTAGTTCTTATTATCTGATAATCGGATGTTTGGAAAACTACAGAAACATGCCTGAAAATACATGCTGAGGTTCCGGAAGTGGACTAGTGAAATGACTGTGTTTTATGGTACCGATACAATGTTTAAAGTCTTATGTTGTCGTAAAGGTGTTCCCAGGATTCAAATATTTGCACCTTTTTTTAAATGTTGATTTTTGTTCGGTGAAAGTTCAATCTGCTCGTGCACAGTGCTGGAATTGCAGGCGGATTTCTAAGAACGCGATTCAGTACAATGCCCGAATCATCACAAGGAGCTCCTGTTGTGATGGTAGGAAGTTCCTCAGTTTCAGTGTGTTGCGTGATGTCTCATCCTCAGGGATCTTCCTATTTTGGTATTAAAATGATAAAGTTGAGAGCCCTGGAACTAAAAAAAAAAAAGTCTCTTCCTCAGGGTGCAGAACTCTGTTCATATAAAGCTATCTGTGTTAGGAATTCAGAGGCCCGTGGAGGAGCAAGGAGTGTGGCATTTGTTATTGTCTGACATTCCTCCGAGTTGCGTTAGTTTGATAACACAGCACACAAACACAGACAGCTTTTTTTTTTTGCAGGACACGCTGCAAAAATGATCCATCCAGTTAAAGACTGAGATACTGAAAAGCATAGCAACCATAAGTAAAATCAGGGTTTTCAGGTAGGCTGTAGAAAATGCAGATGCCCTTGATATGTTAAAAATATATCAAATATTTTGTCTTGCCTTTGTTTATTTAATCTGGGTTTTATTTGCTGGGATGAATGATGCCAAACAGTGAACTTGGAAAAACACATGACTTTTCACAAGTGCTGCTGAGAACCGTATAACCATACTTACACTGACCACTCCAAGTCCTTATTTCTGACTGTGATAGCAGCCTGTGCCGATGCGTGAAATGTACTCTACTTTCAGGCTTCCCTGTGTCAGGGAGTGCTGGTTTTCCCAAGTGTCGTCTCTCTTGGGGCCTTGTGTGCAGTTTTTAACCTGCCATCCTAGAAACGAGTTCCTCACTGTACACAGCTTAGCCACAGACAGGATTGGGGCTGCAGGAGACCCAGGATGTGAAGTATAGGTGGTGTAAATTATGCGTTTCAGTAGGCCAAGGCTTTTGTCATCAGCAAAGTGCTGATTTCATTACTCTCGTCTGTGTAAAATGAGATTGCTGTCATTAAAAAGTGATTCATTTTGTGACCTAAAAGTCAGCCTGGGTTATTTTTTTTTCCACAAGCAGTTTCATTTTCATACATACGGTAGGTGAGTATGAAATGTAAGTATGTAATAGGAGCTTTTAACAGATGCCTCATTCCTGAGCGTTCCACCACTGCCGGGACCTCCTGGGTAATTAGGAGTTTGTGGTCACCTGAGGAAACTATGTGATCAAACATTCCTGGAATTCTGAGGGCTGGAAAGCCTAATAGCTTGAGGAGTAAACCTAAGACATGCCCTGGGTTAAATACGCTTATTCACATATCATTTCATTCAGCAACGTTCCTGTGAATTCTCAGAAATCCGCCGGCAAAGGTGGAGTGATACGTTTGATACGTTGTGTAGAAATACTTAAACGAATCATTTCGAAGTGTGGTTTTTGGATTCAATGTTATGTACCCTATTTACAATCATCCGGAATAACTTCGTACACTTCTCATTCCGTGAAGCAGCTGAAAAAACTGGAAACAGGTTTTCACATTAGAAGTTTACCGGCCTTTCTAAGCAGGTCAAAATTGTCTCTCCTTGACCCTGGAAGTTTTCTGGCGTGGAAAGCTCCAGGTTTGATGGAACGTGTAACTTTCCACAGTAATGACTTCCTCAGTACAGGGATTTGGTTAATCACGCTGAGAAATACAGGGTTCTGTAGTACGCAGGTTGGAAATGTATTCTCTACAGATAGTGCTCCATCTTGCACTACCCAACTGTCTGTGAAATTATCTACAAGTTGGTGTCTGCATGAAATCATCTCTATTCCTTCTCTGTATCACTAAGAATCAATGTAGAAGAAAAATCTGCTATTATATATATAAACCGGAGATGGTTTACCAGGAAAACTAAGCCCTTGTTGGAATTTCAGTCAGCATTTTGCATATCGATAGCTATATGTATTTGTTCTATTTCTGAAATTCGATCAACCACAGTAATACTCATGTAAATTTTTCTGTAAGGATAATACCCATGGGGATGGTAAAAATAGATATTGTGTCATGTCTTTAAATGTTCTGAGTGTTTTTTTAAGATTTAATTATGCTTAAACCCTTAAGTACTATTAGTAAAGTGTTCACTTGCAAGTTAGGATATGCTGTCGATGTATAGTTAAAATAACCATTCAAATCCTGGTTTTGTAAAATCTCCCGACGTCAAGTACAAATGCTATAACACGCATAAATCATCTCAGTAATTATTCACGCAGTTTGCTGTCTCCATATTTAGACCAGTATTTCTCTCCTGAAACCCCTTTGTGCGGGACACCAGCGTCTTCAAAGACTTGAGGTTCTTTTGGTACAGTGCAAAAACATCATTGCTGACCTCGTGCTTCGATAGCTGCTCTGAATATGTGTGTGCCAAACCAGATTGCTAAGAGCTGCACAGACCAGCAGGTTAGAAACGAGGATTCATTGGGGTTTTCTTGACTCTCCAAAGACATGTTTTAATTTCATGTAAAAACAACTGTACATTAGGAAAATAGTTGGCATTCTAGGTCGTAAAATGCAGTAATGAATGTATTTCCACGTTCCCTGCCAAACGGGGACGTTTGCAGCCTTTCTTCGTCCAGATAAGGCAGTGTCCGTGGCACAGGCTCAGCAGCCGCGGGGGGGGAATCCTAACCATCCTCCCGAACCACGAGTGCGTCCCCCCTTAGTGGGACACGTGAGCGTCAGAAATTTCCTGGTCACCGTGCGGCGCTGGGCTGCAGGCCCAGGGCAGCTCTCTCTGCTCGTTACTGTCCCGAGTTTCCAGCATGTTGTCCTGTGGTCAGGATGCAAGGCATGAGCCGAGAGGCCAGCTGGGCCCCCCACTCTCGCAGTCCAGGTGCGCTTTGTGGCTAATTCCTGGGCGCTGCTGACCGAAGGGGACCTCATCTCCGATTATTGAAAAGCCTTTCCAAATCTTTGTGTTCAGATGTGCCTGTTGAAGCTTGATTATAACTGTGGAGAAACCAGTGCACCTGAATAAGTGAAAACAATCTGCCACGCTCTGTTGAAGGACATTGAGTGTGTTTTTATGTCAACATAAGATTTTTACATTTTTTTTAAAAGAAAAAAACATATTAAAGCTCTAATAGATAGAATGAGGAGTGGTAGACTGTACAATGTGTGCATTGGATAAAAAAAGTTATGGATAAAATTATATGGAGTGGCCTCTCCATTAAATATTATTCTTTAATTGTGTAGAATTCAAGTTGTTGGTAGGAAAAACAACATTTTATGGAGAGGCCACTCCATATTATTTTATTTTATCCATAACTTATTGAATCTTGCAAAACAAAAGCGACTGTGAAAAGCACAGGTATTTTATTTTTAATTCTGTGACGAGGCTTTGTTTCTGCATCAGAAAACCTTGAATTCTACAGTGTGTTTTTAAATGGAAAATACACAACTTTTTCACTTTCAGTTTTGGTTGTTATTGAAATATGTTCATAGCACCCGATGAAACATAAAATGATTACACCAGAATATTTAGACGTTACTAACTTTCATAACTCCTTGATAGACCATGGACTGACAGACCATGAGTTACAACATCGCAGGAGCAAATACAGTAGCAAAAGTCCCGTTTTGCCATGAGTCAAAGGTTAGCGCAGACCACTCTTCTGGGTGTTGGATGGTGTGTGGTAGATGTGAAATGAAAGAAAGGCTTCCTTGCAGCTTGTCTGCTTCCTGCAAATCCCATATCACAGAAGGTCCCGCTGTCCAAAACGACACTCTTAGTCTTTTCAAGCTCTGATTACTATCCCTGTGTCTGTCACCTTTCACATACTGTACATCCGAGGAACCTCTGTCTTCTGTAATTCCGTAAAATGCGCTTTGATCCTGGCGCTAATAAATGTGCGATATATGTTCGAGGTTGAAGTTTTTTACAGGGGCGCAAAACAAAAAATCTGTGTTGGGGGAAGCCAGTTTTATTTACAGCTCCGACTCTGCCGGTGTCGAAAATGCAAGGACAGAGGAGAGAGGGGCTAGGGTGTCTGCTTCGACAGCGCCGCTGGTAGCTGTTCGGCAGGCCTGGTGTAAAGCGAGCCCCCTCGGGCTCAGCCCAGTGTGAGCATGGATTTCACTCCTTGTCCACCCACGTTTCCTGTCCACTCAGGTGCCTGCGAGGGGACCCTGGCCTGCTCCACTTGCCATTTAATCTTTGAGAAAAACGTCTACAAGCAGCTCGGCCCGATCACAGACGAGGAGATGGACATGCTGGACTTGGCCTACGGGCTGACTGACACGTGAGTGTCCGGTGGTGGACGGTGACGGGCTTGGTCATCATGGTGTAGCCAACGATGATGAGACTTATGGTCACATAATAGTCCGACAATGGCAAATTCGCCGTAAGAATTGGATATCATTATTATTGATGTTGTTCTGTTGATCTTAGTCACTGTCATCATTGATAAATCTGGAACCCAGCCAATGTTCGCACTGGCAATATTTTCTGTTCTTGTCACACTTTCGGGCCTGAGCCTTGTTTTTAACAGTGCTTACAGTAAAGGCGTCTTCGTGGCACTCGGCTCTGCGCTCACGCTGATGAGTTGCAGTTGTTGCTATGGGGAGAGTCTTACGTACAGTTAAAGCTCATCCCTGCCCAGCCAGCATCTTCCTGAGGATGTGTTCTCAGCATGGGATGGAAATGTGTTGGAGGAGTAAGCAGCTTTGCGCATGCAATCCTTATTAGTTGAGATGTTATGTATGTGTGGAGTCAGACAAGAAAATAACATTGCTGATTAAAACTAGATGACTGTCCTTTATTCGTTTATTATATCATTCTTAAGCCTGCTTATTGTATTTTCTGAACTTCAATCTAGCAGAAAATAATTAGCTGCCCTTAGTTTTCTACAGCTTTGTATTTTTAGCCGCTCTTAGTCAGTTGCCATTAAGACTGTTTATAACAAATCTAATCGGAAGCTGTTTATCGTTGGAAATTCACTTAGGTCTTGTAATAGTTGGGGCGTGGAGAACTACGAACTTGTAGCTACAGACCTGAATTTCACATTATGATGCTTATTACATGTTTTTAATTTTAATAAGCAGTTTTTATAGAACTGTTACCCCAAGCAAGCACCAGGACAAAACTCATTTTCTTGATAGCTGGTAAAACCCATCTTCCACATCTGAAAAGTGTAATCTCCGTAGTGTAAATGCAAGTAAGTGCTTTTGGGATTCCAATTGTACTCATTGACTGTGGCAGCAAGTCCTTCAATTTTCGTGATTCCAGAGTAAGGCTAAAAACTACCATGTGCCTTTAGATTGTGATATCTTGTGGAGTGCCAGCCTTTGTATGCAGGATTACAAATGGAAAGGCTCTAGGCTGGACAGGTAAAAGAATTATATTTCATTGGAATCTAGTGTGAGTTCTTCCTTAATATGTATGCAGTACAGCTTTTTTTTTCATAGGTTTACAGAGTTTGTGTTAATGTACAGTTCACTCATTATCGGGCAAATATAGTGATGTATTGTACCTAACATATACATTGATATATAGTCTTCTAAAATAATTGCTAGAGGCAAATGAATTATGGCTTTCAGTGCATGCATGGAGCTGTACAATGTGTATGCTGGAGTATTCTAATGGTTTGTGATTCTGTTTTTTTCCTCAGCTCCCGCCTGGGCTGTCAGATCTGCCTCTCAAAGTCTCTGGATGGAATGACCGTTAAAGTTCCCGAGAGCGTGTCTGACGTTCGACAGTCCGTGGACGTCGGCACGACAACTTCCTAAACCCCCCGGCGGTTTTAGACTCTTAGTGAATCAGATGCTCACTTTAATTAATAAATATTTTAATGGTATGGTTATGCAGTTGTTTAGACACGTCGCCTTCATCCCTTGCTGTCTGATAAGTGGTGTGTGTTCATGACGGAGGGTGATGATTTCTTGTTTTCCACACCTATCGAGATCATCTTAATGCTGGCTGCGTTGCAGGACTCGGTCGAAATCAGGCATCCAAAAGAGAAACCAACTGCTGTCTCGGATTGGCTTATGGCACTAGGGATTAGTAAATCACGGGAATGTCACTTTACGGGGGACACAGGCGTCAGCTGGAGAAGCACTGAGTGGTGACTTCGGCCGTTTGTCCACAATACGGTGTGAACTCCCACCACCCTGCTCTTTCCTCAGGCTGTGGAGTGAGAGAAGCGTTGAGAAACAGAAGAGATTGAGCCGAAAGAAATAATGTGGCGAGACCTGGGCTGGGGAGGAGTGTGCACAGAAGTAACTGTAGTGATTGTCCTTGTGTCATGAGGAGCCCTTGTCTGAAAGTTGGGCTCGTGGTGATTATGGTACTTCTAGGATACAGAGCTAGAGATATGCCTTTGCACGCAAGCCATTTGTACTTAAATTAAGTGTAGGATGAAAAAGCAATTATATTTCCTAGAAGCTATTGCTTTTGGCATATGCTATGACCACACACTAGTGCAATAAAACCAGAAATAAGAGCATAATCACTTGGCACTGCTAAAAATTGCATTTCGGCTTTTCTCGAGATACAGGGCTGTGACAGTATCTGGTTCGTTATTGGTATATCACTACAGGGCGTTGGCTGCAGTTTCTTCAGAAATACAACGTTTTGTAGGTCCATTAACCTTTTTGTTGCCCTTGCTGTTTCCTGCCTGCTTCTCGGCACTCTTCTGATGTGTAGTCTGCAGCCTCGGGTGGGTGTGATTTCCATAGCTGTTCCCAGGCATGAGCCACTCAGGTACTTTGGAGACATAGTTTGCATCAGCAGTTCCCTGGAGCAGCAAGTTTGTGACAGCAGAGAGAGTGTGAGCCCGAGGTGTTTAAAACCCGTTATGCCTTATTAAAGAATATTTGAATGTCCCCTGAAGATATTCAAAATTGAAGGTTGGGGTAATGGTGACAAACTGTAGGGATGATTTTCTTTGTAAGACTGTTTTCAATTTGTTTTAAGAATCTTAGTCTCATAATCTGAATTTCTTACATTGTACGCCTCCCAGAATATGGGTTTAAATTAGATTTTTCCATGCATTAATAACTGTTATCCCATTTTTTTTGTCAGTCAAGAAGAAACCTATATTTGACATCTATATATTTGATCAATTTTATTTAGAAATTTGTGGGTGTGTAAGGGTTAACACAATACAGTGGTATGCGATTTCTAAACTACAGTGAACAGGTGATTTAACAATAGTTTGAAAAGCAGTTTAGAATAGTGTAACAGACACCTTAAAGTAATTTTTCAACTTTATTAGGATATTTTTAAGATTTGATCATGGTGGAAGAGGATAGGGTAATTACCGTTAATTAAAATTAAATGCAAATAAGATGATGGGATAACATTAAAGATTAAAAAATAGTTGTACACAAAAAATGAGGCATCTGTTAGTTTGTCTACTGAGCCAGTTTTAGGAGCCTGTGGCCGTGATTTGTTTGGTGTTAGGTTTTAAAACCTAATCTGATTGATAGGGTGAATGTCATCATATTTGTCATCATTTTCCGCAAAAAGTAATGTTAACATTCCTTGCTTTTGTATCTAAGAAAGCAGTCTCCATGGGCTGAACTCATAAAAGTGACTCTCAGTCTTTGATCTCACATTAGATGTATCCTGTTCACAAAAAAGTCTTCACTGAATCTTGGCAATAATGTAATTTACGCAGTATCGGACACTTGAGCAAAGCTAGATTTTGAGTGCCATTTACTTAAAGATGTTGACCATATGTTTCATTTATTGATTAAAGAATTTTTACAGCCTTTAAGATGGGTGGCCAGATTTAGAATAGTTTATCATTTGAGTTACTTTTAATTGTAACAGCCTCTCATGCAAGGGGGTGTCTAGACACACCTTGTCCTTACAGCATTATTGCCTGTTGTCTTTTGTATAACCTTGCTCATATAAGTCTGAATATAATTTCCATATAGTTTCACTATTTGTACTCTTTCAACAAAAAAATAAAGAGTAGGAACCCCCTAGGACTCATGCATCTGCTTGATATCTAGAATACTTCCTGAGCCTTAACAAAAAATAAACTGCACATATCAACTTCTGTCATAGTACTAAAAAAAAAAGAATAACCTTTAAGAAATAGCATAGCCAGATGTATGTGAGCGCATACAGGTACTGTACATCTTTCAAAAGCTGACCAGACGAGAAAAGTAATCTTTGCTTCTTTGTTCCTTCTATTTTGATTTGAAAAGAGCCAGCAGAGGGCACCAAAGACTCAAAGAAGTGTGTTTATAGTAATCAATATCACACTGTTTTCAGCATGAGTGGTGCAGTGGAGGAAAATTAATTTTCTGTTTAGATTGCCTTCTCTCTATAACCTTTATCTTATGACACACAGGAAATTTGGAATTAATTGGCTAAATGGTTATTACGCTGCAGCTGTTGCAAATGTGTGTGACATTTTGATCATTTTCACTGTACCTGTTTGTTATTTAGGATCAGAAATGTGAAAATGTGTTTATCAGTGTGAATGCAATGATGCTGCCCAATGTGAAGTTAAACTGCTTTTGAGCAGGGGGAATTTGAAATTAAAAACTAGCAAACAAATCTTCACTTTAATTGTATTGGTACAGTAGAAGGATAATAGCAAAATTGGAATTAATTGCCTGAACGGTTCTGAACAAAAGCAGCCTGTGTTGTGGGCCAGACGAATTTGATGACCTGACGCGGATATAAAAATTATTTCAGCGTCTTGTGAGGAGCATGTTTGCCAGTTGAAGAAACTATCAATACAATTTCAGTGCAATCACGCCGTGCTTTACAAGAAATGGGTTTTGGACTGCGAGAGATAGACTTCAGTCCTGGTGAAGAACATTGAAAAACATATGAGAGGCTACAGAAGAGAGGGGGCCGTTTAGTCCATCCAGGCTTTGTGATAGCAGTTCTTTAGCCACGTATCAGTTGCCTTGTCCTGCCAGGTGTGGAGTTGATTGGCCACCAGGGTCAGTCCAAATTTTGTGCAGAAATACAAAGGTACCCTTAAGATCACTGTAGGCTTCCACCCTTTGAAGCCCCATAACACGCATGGGTGCTTAGCAGGCACTCGAAGAATGGGGCTGAGTGCTGTGGGAGTCCTGTGACCCGGGATGTGTAGCTCCTGCTTTTCCGAGAGCGATGTCATGGTGTTGTAGGGACCTTCATGTTTGCCACACTTGGCAGCCCCACACCGAGGTTAAATCGGCGTCTGGCTCCCTGGCTGCAGGAGGGCTGTGGGCACCTTTCACGTGCCGGAGCTCCGCATTTAATCCGGAAAGTTTTTAACCGCGTACCGATCTTTGAAGGCGGTTTGCTCTTATATGGGGAACTCCGTGCAAGGTGAATATCTCCACTTGCAGGCAACAGCTTTCTGCAGGAACGCCATTGGCGTTGGCATGGAAACGTCCTCGATGCAGAAAGAAAGGAAACCGCTCCTGGCCTTCCCACCTCTCGTCTTCACTTCCCGGAGCACATTGGACTGATTCATCCGCTCCGTATTGGGAAAAGAACAAAGCAAAACCTACACCGGCAGTGTTTCCGCTGTTGTGATGTCCCCTCAGAAGCACGTGATGGTTGGTGTGCTCTGCTGTGCTTTTGGGAATAACAGGGGGATCCAATGGCATCTCTTATTGCAGCTGAGAGTTTCTAAAGTCTGGATTCTGACAGCCGTGCTCTGATCTCCGAAAGGCGGCAGAGTGGTCTTTCTGGGCTCAGAAAGGGTGAGCTCCGGGCAGCGCCAGCACGCCTCTTCCTCAGGTTGCATGTGCGCAGCGTCGTCAGGCGACTCCTCTTCCTCCCTGCCACCAGCCATGCTGGGGTCCCGTTTTCTCAGCTGCCCCCGTACAAGATTGATGGCAAATTCTAGGAGTGGCAGCAGAAAAATGAGGTGAACTGTTGTTCTTGTCACGATTTACTTGATTTTTGAAAGGATATATTATTTTTCTCCAGGAGCTTGTCAGAGCTGCTGTGATCTTCAGTGTCTTTTTTTAATGTCTGCCTCTGAGCCTTGCTATTTGAAATGTCTACCAGTGCCGAATGGTCTCTGTGTAAATCACGTCTCTGTCCATAACAGTTCTGCCTATTTCCAGTCCCCCTGCATTTTATTTAAACCACGTTGTTTACAAATTAACAATAAAAATGATTAAATTTGGTGTACGTAGCTCTGTTACAAATGTTACAGCATCAGTTTGTGAAGCTTTCTCTCTGTGGTTGCACAGCAGTACTGTGTATTAAATAACACAATTGTATAACAGTTTCACAAAAGCTATGCCACAGACCGCTATTTGCACACAGTACAATCAGTGTGTTTAGATCCTACTGCTTATAAGCTCAGAAACCCAGAATTCTACCCCTGGAATCTAAAAACACTACGACACATCTTAAAAGGCCAAAAAGAGAGAATCCTGCACAATAATAAAAATACAGATGTAACCCAATTGAATCTCTCTTCCTTCAACGTGGATTCCCAAATTAGTGGGATTCCATTTTCCTCCTCTAGAAATGCGTCCCCAAACTAGGAGAGAATTTTTTGAATCCTAAGGATTCCACACTGTAGTAAGTTAGAATTTCCTATAGTAAGATGGCAAGATCTCTGCAGTGTTCAGATTACTAAGCCAGAATCTGAACTCCAGTACTGCTCAGAAGAAAGATTTCTCTTGCACGACTCAAGCGTTCTGGGTAGAGGAGGGTGGATGCTGATGGATGAAGATGTTTTTTCTCGTCTCTCCCTGGCCTCTGCGTTTATGCTGCGCTCCATCACTGTTAGATGACTCAAGAGACTCAATAGATGACCTTCAATTCAGACGTAATTCACAATCAAGTTAACCTGAGTGTGGCTTTAAAACCACCCTTTGATTTCCTGTGTTTACTTGCCTCTTAGCCTACAGACAGCTGGAAAACACTTTGAAACACTATCTTTTGTTCTGAGCTTTCTGAGTGGTTCTTAATCTAGTTTTGCTCTTCCCCCTAGTCATAACGTATGTATGAAATGTATCCTTTGGGGCAATCAGAAGAACAAATCTATAAAAATCCTTTTATTACACATGTATGGAAGTAAATCTATATATCTCTGCGGAAGAGCTGATACTGGCTTGAAGCACAGAATGTTCTGAAAAGAAGCCATGTGCAGAAATAGCCACCGCGTTTGTCTAAAGCACGTTTGGGGACATCTGGCCTGCGAATCCCTTTGAAGCAGAAGGATTCCGAGTTTGAATTGGAACGCGTGAGTCCCAGAGGGGGGGGGGGGAAATCCTTTTCTCATAATGTCACAGAAGGTCAGGCAGCTGAGGGCCCCAGGTGCCCTCGTGACGCAGGAGGCCTGGGTAGAAAATGCCAGCTTTGATGGAAGGAGCGTGTCCGGGGTTACAGGCCCCAAGCTCAAAGTGTCGCGCTCCCGCGGCGAGGCTGTCGGGCGACCCTGACCGTGGGGGGGGCCGAAGGACAAAGTGCACGAACGGGCGAGGTGTCTGCTGGCACAGCCTTTGAAGGTGGGAGTCCAGCCATGCTGGGCTCTGTGAGCACCCCCACCCCCACCTCACTCTGGAAGGCACCTCACCCACCTTCAGTCCCCAGGTTGGTGTCCGTACTGGGCTGCGCGTCTGAACTGTCCCGACAGTCCCTGCTTCCCTTCGTGTCACGCCCCAGCCTCTCCCTCTTGCCTTCCTTCCTGCTGGACGTCACAGAGGCCCCCCCCAAAATCTGCCCCCCCCACTGTTGAGAGGAAACGTGATGCGAGAATGGCTCCAAGGGGAATGGCAGTCCCGATCTCGGACTGGTTCCTACGTTTCGGTAACGAAATAAAATCCTCGCCGCTGCAGAAACAAGTGAACAAATTTCGAATGAGTCACGACGTCGTGACCGCATCCGAATTCCCCACAGATGGCGACGTGAAGCGGCCCTTCCTGCTCACTAGTCACTGTAAGGGCTGATGTAACGGGATGTACGAGCGGATACGTGCAGGTTGTGCAGCAGACATTTTGCCGCAGAAATGTTCGAACAAGATCTGCAGGCAGAGCTAAAAAGTAGTATTTGTAGACAAAACCGTCTCAGTTGAGTGTAATATTTTTACGGGGTTAAAAGCGATGTATTCACAAGCCTCCTTCTTTACAATGTGATAGGGCTGCACAGGCTCAGAGGGAATAGGGAAACTCCACTCACAGGGCACCCCAGGCAGAACTGAACCCAGGTCCCCACAAGCAATTGCCATGAACGCTAAAAATTAGTTCTGTTGTACTATTCAGTGAAAAGGGATTATATCAAAACATAATCGGCCAGGTCCTTCATAGGAGATAATGCTTTCTGTATATGCAAAGTACATCCTTTTTTAATATCTTGATGCCCCAATTTCCTGTTCTTTCCTAACCTTTCCTAGCCAAAGAATTTTAGCGTTGAGCACCTCTGAAAATCTGAAAAACATTGCCATCGTACAAAACTGTGTGGCCTATAATCTATATCAGCAGAAGGCGTTTTTGAGGGCATCGAAGGGCATTCACATGGACCCATGACAGTATAGCGTTGTAGTTGTTAAGGGAATGAAGAGGCTGCACACTCTTTTGGTTTCACATTATGGGAGCAGACGGCACAGTGATAGCAAGGGAACCCCCCACTGCTTTCACCCAGTGTGCCCGAATATAACAGACTACCTGATGAGGTGATATATAAACACAGCAAATGAACATTGGACCTAATACAATGAGTTCACTCAATCGATCAGTTCAAGTTTTATTATCCCCTGGGGGGGGGGAGTTTTTATTGGCAGATATACAGTACTGAGAGAGGTTACAAAAGTGCAAATTAAGCGCACTTTTATATATCCACCAGTAATGATTCATTATCCCTCTGAAATGTTGTTTTGGTGATCTGTTAAAACAAATCCTGCCTTGAAATCGGATTTTTTTTGGTCTCACAGCAGCATCACGCGTCATGCATGATGCAGGAAGGCCCACGCCGGTGATCCCTTTCCCCGCCTGTGGGCGGTCAGATGAGACACGCGAGAATGGCGCCTGTCGTGACCCCTCCATGCTGCACCGCTCTGGTGAGGGCTGCCCCGCATGCTGAGGTCACTGGTGTGAGCACTGCTCGTGCAGTTAGCTTGACTTACCCAGCTAAGCTTCCAGTTCATGGCCCAGGTTCATGTAGTCATGTGAAGTGGCTAAGACTTCTTCTGCCTTGAGGATTTGTTTTTTGCAGTGGGGAAGTGACATACCAGCACCAATTGAAAGCAATTAAACGAAGTGCTCTGTGGCCCATGTGAAAAGATTAGATGTGCTGCCACAATAGAATTCCACGGTTGGCCATTAGCAGAGAGATTTTGTTTATGGCACAATGAGGGAATCGATTGTAGTGATGGAACCATGCATGGTTCCCTGCTGGTCATGCAGCAGACACCTCGGAGTTTATTTCCCTTCATTATAAAAAGTATTAAATTAAACCTGAATCTAAGCTTAATTCAGACACCTTAAAACTACACATTACAATCACATTCAAATGATCTTGATAAAGATTGTAGCAGAGATCACCCATATTTGTTTGAAAGGCAAAACTGGGGGTTAAGTGGTATGTTTTGGAATTTGGTGGCTAAATTCATCTCTCGGGGACTGAAAAGCAACGAAGGCCATTATTGACGAGGGAAAGCAATTTGGAGAATGAGCCTAGTTACGCCAAAAACTGACAGAATCCTCAGCTGCCCTTCAAAAAAATGGTTTGGTTCTTAGAAGGTCTTGGATGCAATAAATTCTACTGTTATTTTTTTGTGGTAAGTGAAACTGACGAGTTCTTTATGGTCTTTAACGATGGAATGTGTTACCTGTTTCTTCACTAGCATCGTGTCCTCACAGGATGAAGGCTACCCGCTCCTGCTGTACCTACAGAGCCAGGTCTTCTCGTAGACAAGGAAACAAGGTGAACAAGTTCTTAGCTGCTCGTAACTCATCTGCAGTCTCTCCCAGCGCCTACCTTCTCTGAGTTTGGGCCGCCAGTCTCCATGGCAACAATACACTGAATCGGCTTTGCAGAAAGGCGTAAACCTGCAAGCATCCCCTCTATGACAGGCTTGCAGGAATGAAGAGCACGTTCAGCAATAGACTGATTCATCCACGGTGCGACAGGGAGCGCTACAGGAGGTCATTCTTGCCGTCTGCCATAAGACTGTACAACGCATCCACCTTGCGTCTGGGCAGAGGCAACATCGACAGCGACCTGTTTCTGGACTAAACGCATCTACACATCTACTGCTACATCTGTTCTCTTTCTTTTTCTTTTTCCCGTTTACAACCACTTTTTGTGCAATATATGCCAGGGACCTGTGCAATACATTTATATTTATATCTATAGTTACTCTGTGTTCTGTGTACTGTTCTGTTCTAGTTTGTTCTTGTGCGTCCGGACTGTGAGTAACTCTTGTATTGTATTGTATGTATTGTACCATTATTATATAATTCGTTACACTGTGGCTGTGTTGTGTGTGTTAAGCTGCTGTTGCACTGCAATTTCCCTCACGGGATCAATAAAGTATCTATCTATCTAAACAAAAGCAGTAAAAACGTCGGCTCTGCTGCGGCAGCCGCCTGCACCTTCTCTCCAGATGTTTCCTTCAGAGACCTCCCGCCCCTGCGCCCGTGGTGCGCCAGCAAGTTGCACAACACAGGTAGCGCAACGCGTGCAGCACACCGAGCAGGCCGTAATACCACGGACAAGATCCAAGTTCATCCACGGGCCAAGGACTCGAGGCTTGTAAGAAAAACACAGCACTTGGGCGGAGATTATCCGTGGTGTCAAAGCACGGAGAACCCGGAGCCAAGGATTCACTTCAGGCTGCTGACTGGATCTCATCCACGGGGTAACGAGCTTGACGCAGTTTCCACTGTTGTCGGATTCAGAGCTGTAAATCAGAGAAGGTGTTTTCCGACTCATTCTGTTTGAATACTTCAACAACGGACGGCGGGGAGCCATGGTTGAGCCACACGGGGAAGAATCTTCAGGTTTCATAGCATAAAACAGGTCACGTGGAAATGCTTCCGGTGTTTCCCCGAGGTGGAAAGCAAGGAAAAATGTCCCCCGTCACGGAACTTGTAATTAGGGTGGAGAAGTGCCTCAGGCACACTTTGAGGAATGGTTTCCTGACTCCTTCTTTTCAGGCAGGAGGCCCTGGCCTGTGTTTTCCTGTGGGAGACAGCCCCCTCCAGAATCAGCTCATTATTCGATCTTCCGCAGGCCGCTGCTGAAGACAGACACTTCTTGCTTCTTAGATCTAACGAACAAACATCTTTTTTTTTTCTTTAATACACTGAATTATAATGCTTTACGTAATATTTTCATTAAAAGTGTGATACTTTATTTCATATGCATGACAACAGAATTCCACAATATAGAAATAGTGCACTTTTTAGCAAATATACTTTTAAGAGACAGCAGCATGATTGACATGTACAAATATACACATTCAGTTCTTACAGGTTATACAGCTACACATTTTATAAATAGTGTACATACAGCATTATAAACATTTTCTCCTAAAATAATAGATTTATATATATATAATTTTTGGGCTCTTCTATATCAAAATCATATAGTTTCAGATGATTATGGCAGCGGTGATTTAACAACCTTAAATGTCAAAATGTTTTTTTAAAAAACAATCACACCATCATTACAGTATACAGTATGTGTACAGATGTCTAAAATTTTAAAAAACTAAATTCTTCAGATTACATATTTCTACTGTAATGTACTTAATTCATAGACATGAAACCTAATCAGTTTAAGGACGGCTCTTTGCTCTGCAAAGTCTCTGCGTGGTGAGATGACTACTCCCCAAATTCCTGGTTGCTTAATAAGTACATTTCTCATATCAATAAGGTAGAGCATCTCGTAGTAATTTAAACACAGGCTAAAATCCTTGCAGGCTCGAAATTACTTTGCCCTCTTAATGAAGACGATCTGAATCCATCCACCTCTTTTTGCCCAAAGCCCCCATTCTGAAAGGAATTTTACAGCCTTTTGCTCTCCTCCCCGATGTAATTTGTAGATGTAACTCCTTCTCCTGGCCAGAATGTTCGAGATCAACTTAAAGGATTTCATCTTCAGCTCCTTCTCCGTGTTACTGTGGATACTTCTGTGGCACAGCAGATGTGTCTGGGAGCCAGGGAGGTAACACTGCCTGACACAGGAATGTCAACAGCGGAGTGTTTCGTGTTTTGACCGAAAAGTTTTGTGTCTTTCTTCCTGCTATTTTAAAGTCTGAAATGTAACTGTTAACATCTTTATTTATTAACAGGAATTGTATTCATTCTCTCTGGCATGTGTCACAACAAGTATAGAGAATTCCCAGTTGCATTTTACAACATTTAAGAAAGGTTACAAATGGGCAGAAGCCAGTAGGCTCATCTGGCCTGTTAGGTGGTGAGTAGCTCTGATCCCAAGATCTCACCCAGCTGTGTCTTGACAGAAGCCAGAGGATGAGCTTCAGCCACATGGCTGGGCAGCTTGTTCCCCACTCCTCCCTCAAACAGCCGTTGAGTGGAGAAGTGCCTCCTGTTCTCAGTCTGAAATAAAATACCTTCTGTCTTGGAACACGGAACCTTCTATCCAAAACTAAACACATAGTAAGACGTATTTTATATTTGCAAAAAGCATTTATTTTAAAAGTACTGAAGATCCTTTTTGATGACTAGGACTAACAGACATTCTAGTTGTGGAGTATGACACAACATATATAATAAATTTAATAAATATGATAACTGGAATAATAGTGTTCGAGAAAGTGGAATGAGTATTGCATTTTCTGTCATCTCTCCGTAACTGTGATAAAATAGTGCAGTGCTTTCAAAGCATACAACACAAAACACTCTTGGTAACAGGTCCTGTGTGCACTTGTCATTGCGAGACCATCTGAAACATACTGGAAAATATAAATTACAGACTGCTGACTGTGGGAATCCCCCACATATGCATTACTGAGACACTCAAGCCTTGAAAGGGGCATCAGCTGGCTGATACAGAGCAGAAGAGTGAATTTCCAGCGTCAGAAACACAGACCTGTCGCATATAAAGCTGTACAGGGCGATTCCTTCCCCTTCACACGTACGATTCCTCAGCAAAGAGCATCTGATCAAAGTCTTCAAACTTGGGGTCGCTGCACCTCTTACTCTGCCACTCCCTCTTGCTCTGAAGGACCGCACGGGTCACTTCCTGAGTCTTTTTCAAACAATTCTCACCATCCGTCTGGGAGAAATAATCCTTCACTGCCTGGGTGGCGGAGGGCGAAAGGCAACAGCTGGGCTGTGAATCGGGATCCAGGCCCCTGCAGCTCGCGTCCACGTCGGAGATCCTGAGCCTGTGGCCCCGCAGAACCCCGGCCGCCAGGTCTTTGCTTTCGCTAGCGGGCAGAGGCCTGTGCTGCCTCTCCGGGTCCCAGGAGAAGGGCGCCCCACGCGAGCCGACCCCGGGCTCGGAGGAGCGTCGCAGCGCTGGGCTTCTGGGGCACTCGGTGCCCAGGGTGAAGGACTGAGACTGCTGTCTCCTCATGGAGTGAACACACAAGGAGACACCCTGCCCATAGAACACAGCTTCAGGGAGCTGTCCCAGATCACCGTCTCTAGCCGGACTCCTCTCTACTTTCAGGGTTGGCGGTCTGGGCTGCAGAGAAGCGTCTGTCTGCTGGCTACCACCCTTGTTGCTCTCTTGCTCACGCAGGGGCCTGAGGTCCTTTACAGCGAAAACTTTCTGTCTGGCCTGGTAAAATGGAGGCTTTGACCGATAAATCTGCAGTATGGCTTCCTGATAGGGCGTTGGTTTGCTCTGCTGTTTCGTGCCTCTGTCTGCCGGCTCTCTGGCTATTTTTCCAACTTCCTGACGAGCGTCTTCCACGGGAAGTCGAGGAGTCTCGCTGGGAAGCGGGCTTTTGCTCTGGTTTGTGTCTTCTTCCTCTTCTTCTGCGGCGCAGCGCCGTTCTCTCTTGCACAGGGACCAGCTGCGGTCTTTCTTCAGCCACGTGTTGGGGTGCAAGCTGTGGGGGCTCCTCTGGAGCGTCCACTCGCAGCTCTCCTTGGGGCAGCCGGCCGGTCTCAGCTTGTCCGGCCTGGGGCTGCAGCGCAGTGCGGGGGACAGCAGGCTGGGAGACCGCGGAGACAGCTCGCCCTGGGCCCTCGGGGCCAGTGTGCCGCTCGGGAAGCAGGGCTCGGTGGGCGTGAAGACGGAGTGGTCGGAGTACTGGGAGAAGGCGCTGTCCAGGGAGCTCATGGAGGAGCCGGACGGGGATGTGCCGGGCGAAGACAGGCTGGAGCAGCTGGTGGCGGGGCAGAGGTTGAGCCTCAGCGGGGGAGGCTGTTTGAGCTTCAGGCGGGAAGGGTTGTGCGAGTCCCTCCTGTCCTTGCCCGCCCGTCCCAAGTCTGCGTCTGTGTCTTGGCGGCAGTCTCGCCTCTCCAGCTGTAAGCCGTGGAGCTGCTCCACGTAGCCCTCTTCGTCTGCGGCGATCACGGCGTCGTAGCTGGCCTTCCGGACCACCGGCTCGTGCTCCTCACCCGGCGGGCCCGAGCCCGACGGCAAGAGGCAGAGGGTGGGCTCCGAGCACCGGCGGTGTCTCCTGGCGCCCCTCGGGTACAGAGAGCCTTTCTCCAGCGGCTCCCTGCCGGGCTGGCTCTGCCGGGCCGCGGGGGCCAGCCTCCTGGATCGGGTCAGGGGGGGCAGCCGGAGGCGGACGGGCTCGGCTTCGGGCTGGTCGAGGTCGCAGTCGCTCAGGGTGATGACGGAGTCCCTGCTGCGGTTGTCCTGCTTGTCCTTCCTGCCCAGCTCTGGGAAGGGAGAGTCCGTGTCGTCGTTCAGCTCGTTTTCCAGACTGTCGTAAGAGGAGTCATTCATCTGGAAGTAGGATGCATCTGGGCCCGGACAAAAGGAAAGAAAGTGTCAGCACGGGGGGATCCACACCCACACGACATTCAACATACTCTAAGGTGTACCCAAGCACTTCTGAAAACAGATTCCTGTACATTACGTTTAAGGGCAAATGCTTTTCTGTGTGTTTTCTCCTTCGGATGAGACGTTAAACTGAGATCCTGACTTTCTGTGCACATTAAAAATCCCAGGTGTTACTCAGGTGTCCTGGCCACATTTCCCCCTGGCCTTTACCAATCGTGGCCTCCTAATAATCCCCCTCTCTGAACTGGCTTCATCACTCTGCTCTCCTCCCCACTGAGAGCTGGTGTGTGGGGGGAGCGGACTGGTGCATCATCCAGGTGGGGCTGCACACTGGTGGTGGTGGAGGGGTTTCCCATTACCTGTAAAGCGCTTTGAGTGGAGTGTCCAGAAAGAGCAAGATGTAAGTATAAGGAATTATTATTATTTATCTCTTAACTGTTGTAACCTTTATAAAGTTTCCAATTTACTTTTCCTGGATTAAAAACTATTTTCAATACATTCACAGGTACATACGAAGACTTTAATTGTAGGTAGTGTTATATAGCCAGATAACCAATTTCTGAAAAATTGAGATAATCTTTTCTGTCTTGTTTTACAGTAGCATTTTATAACACTTAAATAAACACCGTAAAACTAAAATACTCTTATTATTAGACACATCCATTAGGATATGTAAAAAAGTTGTCACAAATAACATTTCAGCCCTTGACTTATTCCACCAGTACCTAAACAAACAAACATGAGTTCAGAGACCTACAATAATGCAAGCATCAAAACGTTTAACATGCTCATCTTTATTTTTATTCTGTAGGTAGATCTTAAAGTTACACTGGTTGGACTTCCAGGACAAGGAAGTTTACAACAACAGGTTAGCAAAACAACCTTAGGTTAGGGTATGAGAATGATGGGATCCTATACTAATTTAGAAAACATTGTTTTCCAGATTTCATGGAACTGATAATGGAAATCTTAAACTAATTCCTTAAGAGAGCATTCCGAAGAAGTCAAAGGTGCCAACAAAGAGCCCGTGAAATGACTAAAGGTCAAATACCGCGGGATAAAAAAATTCCATACTGACCTATCATTAGAAGGAACTAACACTAGATGCTGCCCAGTTTAGTCAGCCTATCTTACAATCTAAAAGTCTAATGATTGTTATTGAAATTTTTTATTATGTTGTATTTTAAACCTTTTTCTTGCATTTAAAACAACCTGGTACAACGCTTTGCACGTCATGGAAAGTTTCAAATGCAAGGTTAAAAAAAATCAAAAGTATTTCAAAATTCAGCTCCCATCCATGCATTCAATTTCTATCTTTATCCACTGGACGGTCAGGAAAATTCAGCTTTTCAGGAAAAAAAAAAACCCACAAACCATTCTGCAAAGCGATATCTAGAAGAACTCAAAACTCAAGGACTGAAAAGGGAATTCAAGTGAACGTGCTGCGATGCACGAGACGCGCTCAAGTGTCCACTCATCACAACTGTAACGTGAAAAATGTCTGATTGCTTGCCTTTATTATTCCTGCTGTTTGGAATTAGTGGGATCTCTTGCTGGAGATCCAATATTGTGGCGAGAAATACAATCACCTTGGTCTTGCTTCAAACGACAGCTAGAGGGAAGATGCTGTAGTTTCAGCTGACTGACACAAAAGTAAAATTTTTCAACACGTGCTATCAAGGTAACGCTGAAGTATTCCATTTATTTGTCCTATTTTACAAAACTATCCAAAGCAAGTGATCGTGTCTAATGGTACGACTGGGGATGGTTTCTGTCGAGATAGTTCTCTCCCTTCTGCTCGTCACTCCTTTCAACTTGTATCAAGTTTCAGTTCACTGTTGATGTTTCGCTCAAAGTTCGGCTCCCTTGTTTCCTAACAACACTTCATATTTTGACGAGATTAAAATGAGCGCCCTCTTCTATACAGAGGGCACTGTGGAGTTGCAAAGCTCATTTGCAGGGCAGCTGACTTCACTTAATTCATAAAATATTGACCTCCACAGCAAATGTGTCTTCCTCAAGGTGCTCAAGTTTCTAAGCATGCTGCAGAATGAAAGATACTATTTTTACGTACTGTACTATACTATAGTATGAAAGACGTGTGGTGACATTTTCGTGACTTGCGGTGCACAATGAATCTGTGGCTTTACCTGAGCCGTGATCACTGCCGGCACGTTTCTGTGGTAAACTCCCAAAAAGGCCAGTGACGTCTTCCCCGAAGATCTTGTCACAGTTCTCTATTACGAACTGCACAACGCTGGAGACCTGAAAGAAATCAGTGTTAGTTGTTATACTGTAGTGGTCACCACTGTACAGATATGAGCTCCCTGCATTCAAGGTTCTTCTTCAGCAAAAACTACCGGCTCATTTCTCACACCAGTTCTGACTGATGTGAACTGCGTGAATCATGACTGGGACGATTCCTTTCTGTTCATTCATAAGCTACCCAATATCTGTTCCTGAATCCTGAAGACGGAGTACAACTTTACTGTATATTCTTCCTGTGAATGTGAGGACATCTAAAAACCTTAATAATTGGCCAACATATTACAGGACAAGGCTTTTCTTAAAGAAAAAATCTAGTGTTTTAAATGTGCTGGTAAACTTTAGTGGAAAACTCTTATAAAAATACTAAAAATTCTTGGCAGAATGCAACTGAAAAAGGAGTGTTGTCCCGCATCTTTTAAGAGTCATAATAACACCAGTATTTTCTTGACATGTAGCACTAAATAAATGATGTACAGTAAATACCACAAATACTATCCTTCTTTTTAAAATTACAGACCCCCTCATCAAACTTTGAAATCTCAGATCATGTTACTGTCTTGAAACACTTTATATACTGTATTCTGAGAGGCATGAAAAAAGAGGCCTAATCTATTGGAAGTATTCTTCATTGTTAACTCCAACACACCTGCAAAAGGAATGTATTTATATATGCCTCTTTATTCAGGCCACCATTCCACAGAGAACCATTATATAGTCAGACATGCTGTCTTGTTACAGATTTATGAAAGTAACTAGCTGATGTTAGTAACCTTCTATTTTCAATTTAGTGATGTATAATTCGGCTCTTCAAATGTTTCTTCCATAACTTGTCACAGTGATTTGTATTTTCAAACACCGTTTCATGGTTTTGACTTGGAAACAGTTTTTACACATCAATGTCAAAGAAATCACTTGTTGTTCTGATTTTTCTCTTCTCTTTTTCCTGTTGTTAATCGTCTTCCTTCTTTGCAAGAACATCACATGTAGTAAACCCTTTGTCACAAAACAGTATCTCATACACACGTTAGATATTTTAATAATGCATTATTGATGAAGAAGGATCCCCTGAAATGTGCAGTCTATGAAAAAGATGGTCTTTCTAATGGCCTCACGTATTTTACAACAGCTTTGCTTTTCTGTGATTAGTCAAAGCCATAATCTCAGTACAGTCGTGTTTTAAAATACTATCCAATCACAATCATTAAAACTACTATTTTTCAAATGCCATTAACACTTTTAGGAGTATAAGATCCTATTTCACAGTAAAGTATCAAGATTCAAAAGCTTTTTAAAGGACAGATGTCAAGCTTCAGACAATAGTGAAGGTCTAGCAGACACAAAGCGCATTTCATTAACCTGGGACTCCCAAGTAGCCCAGGTTCACTATAACAATATTTAAAATGAATATAAAACAAATAAATAAGACTTCTGATGTTTTATGTTTCAATCAAAATAATTGAAAACCAGAGAAATATTTAAGTCTCTGGCCGCTGTGTGTCCTCAAGAAACATAGTTGGATCATATTTCCCAACTATAAACATTTCCTGTTTTTTTTTCAAATTGGAATATTCTAAAAAATGTGCAAAACTGTTTTACATTGAATTTATGAGAGGAGCAGTGTCCTCAGGAATGCAAAGGAAACCTTTTAATAGCTTTATATGGGTCTGAATTTCAAATTCCACAAAAATGTAAACAGTCTTCGGCGTGCAATAAAAAAGAAGAACGCTCTGTGACAAGTCTCTGGGCGAATGACGCAAATGCACTGCAGTCCTATCAGCGTAAGTCTTAAATTTGTAAAAACGATACACAGTGGATGTATCTTTCCTAAATCAACCAATTATCATAAATGACCTTGACTGCAAAAGAAAAGGCTTAAAACAAAAAAAACAGCCTAAGCTTTAAAATATAAAAAAGAATGTTCACAAAAAACAGTCGGACATATACAGTACTCTTTTGCAGAACTGCAGTCTGTTAGCCTGTTTGTATACATCTTAATTTTACATCTAGCACTCTCTATAGTGATACCAGGGCTCTGTGCCCTCATTTGATCAATGAAATTACCACCACAGCTACAAACTTTGCAAACTGACAGGCACACAGAAACATGTTCACTTCATACCGTCCCAGCCGCTGCCGGATCGGCTCCCTGTACTGTGCGTGTTAAAAGTCGAGGGTTTACTTTAGACTTGATTAAATGGGTTTAAAACTGTTTTTGAAGGCAGCGTGATGGCGGGGGATGTTCTACGGCCACATACAGACAAAAATACTCCATCTCTAAATTCTCACCTTCTTGGTTCCCTCGCTTTCGCCCTCCGGGCTGGCTGGCGCAGGAGCCCAAAGCATGCTGGGAGCGATGCACACGGCCAGGTTGAACGCATTCATCTGATTCTCTGCAGAGTTCTTCTCGATGCAGTGAAGGACTCCGAACAGGTGCCTTAACAGGAGCGTGTTTTCTTTTGGGAGTTCTTCCATGAGGCTACAGAATAACAACACACACCGCTTAACACGTGCCCTGCCCATCTTGAGCAAATCTCCACACACACACACACAAACAAAAAAAAATGTTTGGTAACACCCAATCCTTAGTGGCAGTCCACATTCGAGCAGCCTAAGAAAATGAAGCTTTTTCTGCATTTTTATTTTTGCAACAACGGCTTCAGACTTCGACGCATGCTCCTCAGACTCTTGCCTGTGTGGTATCTAGACCTGGCTAGACGAGCGGCGTGTCTGTGGAGAGGGATTCCTCTGTGCGGTTACCTCTGCGTGGCCCGGATCCTCTGCTCGTCACTCCCCTGGTCCATCACGCTGACCCACTTGTCGTAGAGCTCTAGCGACAGCAGGCTGCCGGGAATGTTGCGCAGGAAGTCCTGTGGGATGGGGAACGGCCATGTGTGACACTCAGCATTCTCAATCCCACGGCTTACACCACCGTCAGGGCAGCAGGAGGACGTGACTACGGCAACGGACACGCTCTCACTCTGACACGCAAGACTGCACTGCGTGTGGCTGCTGGAGAGGAGGCCATACTAAGACACCGGCTGAGGAAGAGCATTGCCAGCGTATTCGGTGAAACGAGTGGAAAACACACGAGTTACTCCACTGCGTGGTGTGGAAAGGGAAGATGAGCAACACAGCAGACTGGCAGCAGGACTCCATTGTGTCCACTTAATGCGTTGCAATCCTATTGCCAAGATTACATTTGTGAGCTTTTTTTTTTCTGATTACTTCAGATACGCCCAAACTAACGATCTCCTAGACGAGCAATAAATAATGAATAAAGTTGTTGTAAGCACTTTCCGTCTTCTTAAAGAGCTTTGCCACCCACAATATAGCACAACAAACAAGTGATTTATTAAAAGCCAAATACCAGAAACGTCCAGTGTGATATACGGAATGCTAGAGGCTGCTGCAGGCATGGATGAAGCAGAGCCACCCAGAAGCTATACAGCTATAAAGGGTAAGATGCTGCAAGTTAGCGAGTTCAGAAAGGATGAAGTTTGTCTTTGATTTCCTTTATATGTAAGTAAATATTTTAAACAAAATTATTATTCTCCAACACTCTTTCTTTAGAAGATGTTTCAGCAAACGTATCACAGAGCACACTAAATTTAATTGGGCAGGAATTACAAACTGCCCCCTTTTTTTAGGAATTTTATGGTATACTAGCATAACATTTCACAGTGTTTCCAACAGAAAATATCATATCAATATAGTGACTGTAGTTTTTCAGACGTTGTTCAGTTCTTTTGTTGGCAAAAATGTACAGCAGATGCCAGTATATAAAAATGAAAATACAGCTGCTAGTAACTGTCCATAATGTTGTAACTACAACATTTAATCTTGCACTCTTTCCAGTCTGTCCTTCACACAAACCAGTGCCGCAGGGTGAAAACGCAGTCTGTCACCTTGAACACGGCTGCTGTCACGAATATGGACTCGCAGCTCAAGAGCACTTCCTCTCCCGAGTTCAGCTTGTCCCTCAGTTCGCGGCAGGCCCTGGCGTTGGCCGAGCGGCGGAGAATGCCTCTCGTGAACGGCCCCTCTTGAAACAGGAAGCACAGCATGTCCTTCAAGGGAAGAGAGAGACAAGGATCCCACAGAACTTAACACCTCTCAGGCCAGTGACTGGTGCTTATCGCAACGAACTATGACCTTCATATACCGTCAATGACATACAGCAGTGTTAAACACTTTCCTGTTATTTCTTAAGTTGACTTGCCGAGTCTGCAAAGACTGAGAAATACAGTAGACTGTATTAACAAACCCTCTAACGGTAATGAAACACTAAGCCAAATGAAATGCTGTACAACCTGGCAGCTTCGATACAATCGTACTGGGAAGAATCCTCTGTTCCCTCCCAGACTCCTGAAGCCTTCTTACCATGACTGGCTTGGGCAGGCTGCCGTCCTCGCAGACGGCACTCAGGGGGAGACCGAACAGCCTCCCGGGGCTGGGTGAGGTGGGAGACACAGGCAGGGTGTCAAGCTGGGTAGCAGAGCCGCGCCAGAAGGCCCAGTTTATAATCGACCTCTTCCTCTTCAAGGGCTTTTGGCTGGGCTCTAAAGGGAAAGAGGAAAAAGGCGGTTTTCATCTGGGGGAGCGACACACACACACACACACACACACACACACACACGCACGCATTCTACAGCCGTAATGTTACCATTTGGTTTCCAGAATGTGCCGTGTCTTTGGAGAATAAGACAAGCCTTCTGTTTGTCTGCTTGTCTGTGTTTGGCAGTAGGAAGGGAATCCGCAGCACAGAGAAGCTAAAGCCAGTAAACACCCGGCCGCTGAGACGTATTTCCACGTGAAGGAAAGGAGATCTGCTGATGGGAGACGCTGGCTCACACATGCCGTTCAATACCGAATCCTACGTCATTTCAAGCGACCTTATTTCCACCTCTGTGCATGGTGCCAGCCTAGGTTATTAAAAGAAAATGTTGTATTTTGACGCTTTGAGGCTGTGGTGCTTTTCTAACTGCCTTACTGTAAGTACCGCATTTTGTTCACCCATGCATTTTACTGGGATACACAGTGCATGATTTAGACATCTAAACATGACCTCACCGCCCGTGTGCTCACAAAATCATCTTGCACATACTGTGAACATCTTTCCGCCACTCGTGAGATGTGAGCTCTATGTGCACATAAAAACATCTATGCTCTATTCCAATTCCTGCACATCGCACTTGCATGCCCTGTACGAACCCCTGCAGAAAGTCAAGAGAAACCTAAAAATGTACTAAGATGTTAATAAATAAAAAAATAATTGCAATTGTATGTAATTCAATATCGTACACTTAGAAGAATTTCAGCCCAGGGTTAAAGCTTTATCATTAGAGAGCCACATGTCTACTGGAACAGTCATCAACAGAATCTGACTGCAGTTCTTTCTCTCTCTGTCGGTGACCTCGAACACGTGATCAGTCTTCATCAGGGCGGCTGAGTGAGGGAGACTTACCTGTTAGCTGCTGGCATGTGGCCGCATGGCTGGACTTCAGAATGAAATGGCACGGTGCCTCCGAAGGCAGCTGCTCCAGGAGCAGAGCCCCCTGCAGGTCTGGAGGGGAAGTGGCACCCCTGCCTCCCGCTGTGGGTGACTGGGACATGGGCTCTCGAATGTGACTCATTCTGATACTGAATGGATATTCGTGTCCTGTGAGGGGAGAGAGAGGGAGGGAGACTGACGCCCTGTCGAAAATCCATCCCCGCTGTCCAAACAACCACACAACAGGAATCGGAATCACCAGCGAATCACAAACCATACGATACAAGAGGAAAGTATGGGAAAGTGGATTTAAGCACGAAAAGAGGGGACACTTATCTACAAAAAGGGTTGTGGAAGTCTGGAACACACCCACAGAAGTGTATTCTTGCAACCAGTGATCTGGCTAGCTAGCATCATGAAAAGGATCCTGTAACATTTCTAAAGTTCTCCTGCAGACTCACCAATCAGGGGATAAGGTGCATTCTCCTTGCTTGAGCTCACCCACAGCCGGTAGTCTTTCACACAGCCCTGTCAGGGAAAAAGAGGAAAAGAAATGTGAGGCTCACTTCAACACCTCAGATCAAGAGTGGCCCCAACACCCAGCCGAGAGGCTCTCCTCACGTTGCAGCCCAGACAGAAGATGTTACCTGAACGTATCTGAGCCGTGTGGTGGCTCCGTGAAGTTGGCTGGAGCACACAGCTAAAGAACGATCTGCTTGCCATTTCAGGCTTGTATATACTGAACCTGATCTTACCAGGCCCTTCAGAAACACCGAGTGCCTGGTTTGTTTCAATGCACTGCAAACATGGAAGGGGGCCGCTGCAATCAGAAGTGAGCTTGTTGAGGTATTTCAGGGGGATCTTAACATTTACCAATTAATAGCAAGGTGGTATCGAGGCTGTTAACGAAAAAGGGGAGAGAGGACAAAAGAGAGCGAAAGAGAAGGAGAGAGAGAGGGAGGAAAAAACCCACCGAAATTCCGAACTGCTGCAGCGCCGTCTTGATGACCTCAGTGGCCGAGTCGGTGTTGCTGACTGCTAGAGTCTTGGACTGAGGGAGGGGGAGAAACGAAGGAAAAAGGAAAACGACAAAACAAATTAACACTCAAAACACGTGAAGCTTGGATTCACACACTAACAAGGCACATGACAAGAAAGGAAGATCACCTGTACAAAAAGGCTATGGAATCACCAGCTCAGAGAAAAACTGTTGTCCAACCCCAACAAATCACAAAGGAACCCTGGCTTCTCCCGGAGAGTTATGTCCAGTCTCTAATATCCACACGTATGCTCCAGTAAATTTCCTTTTTCACAGCGACCACTCTGTATAATCATTACCCACATTACTGCATTTAATCTGTTCATTTCACATTCTGTGCCTTTTTTTCTAATCTTCTTAAATGTAGAAATCAACAAATGGACGTGAATTTAGTTTTTTTAACAACGTATTTGACTTTATAAGGGAATATCAAAAACTGATTTGAAGTTGCAGTTCTAAATATAAAATATACCCGTCAGATACAGGATCATTGTCATCATCAATCATACAAATAAGTATAAATAATACGAAAAATATTACATAACATATTGCAAACAATTGCATTGAGAGTAGTGCTATTACCTACTGTATTTAATTTGTTCAGTAATTTTACAACTGCTGTGTACTCTACTGGGAAAAATTTGAAGAGCTTTTTAAGAACTATGCCTTCCAAGCCGCTCAGAACTATATGGAAATCTGTGATTTGTTTTATAGCGAAAGCCTGCAATGATGGGGAAATGCTGTTCTACTGTTTCACTTCCAGTATTGCAGACTTGGATTATGTTGGGAAAGTACGGTTATTTTTCAAGTCACCCTAGGGGCTGAAGAGCAAGGAACAGATCAAGAGCAGATCGCCAGATTCTGTAGGCAACCTTTCCATCTGCTGCTCACCCTTGGAAAAAGCTCAAAAGCACCTGGCCTTGGTGACAGACTGGGCAGTTTGGGGGCAGTTCTGGCCTAATATTGTACAAGCCTTTCCCGATAATCAGGAGACAGTCGAGCGAGTGGATTTCTTCAGGCTGAATGAGCACATTCCCCCTCAGTACAGATTAAGGGGTTTTAAGAGGTCAGTAGCCACAAAAGAGTCACAACCAGCAAAGGGTTCATTGTTGCGGCTGTGCAGGTGAAAATCTTATGATTTCTTTACCAAGAACCAAGCAAGCAAAAAGCTCTATGTAGACTTCAGCTTGCTCAAACCAATATAGGATTTACTGCAGATACAATACAGGCAAACACAAATGTGGATATCATTTTTACATCAAACTAAATTCAAAAACTAAAAATGATGAAAATAAACTGTGTGCTCTTACTTGCATATTTCTAAAGGTTGGGTAAAGTCAATATCACTTCTATGTACTTACATACACGCAGTTTCCGATGTCTTTAGGAAAAATTTTTAAAGGGATTGTTTTAGGATCGTCTTTTTCTTTTTCTTCTTTGATTCGGCTATTGGGAAAAAAACATACAGATGTATTTGTTATGAACTGAACACTCTTTGAGCGTGCAAGATATCAAACCTACATACTGTACACTTAACCAGCAAATACACAAATCACCAGCACATTCATCAGTGGCGTCTGATCACTCAGAATTCATGCACAGAACATTTTTTTTGTTAGTGTTACATACTCATTTGAAATGACATTACCTCATCATAAAGGAAAGCCATTTTTCCTTCTGTTCTGTGGAACTGAAAAAAAGAATACTGAGGTTATAACAGCAGAATACTTAAAGATAAAATAACTTTTGTGCTTACATACTGCATATTCATACTGTACAAATCTTTAGTCTTCATAATTTTTTGAACAGATACAAAAATAATGTTCTTGTACAGGCATAAAATAATCTTTCCTAGCCTTTTCACTAACAGTTCTTTTGGCACTTCAAATAATGATTTTGCTGTTAGTACTGTACATCACAGATTTTAAACACAATATGTTAGATTAATTCCCCTCTTATGAATGTCTAATACCAGTCTGCAAACACAGTTCTGTCTGGTGTCTTGAGGTAAGATCGGGCTTACTTTAAGGACTGCCTTCTCTCCCTGTTCAAAATGTGCACTAAGTTGAGGGGAGGAGAGTCAGTGTCATGCTTGTCACTGCAAATGAGTGGCGGGGAATATTCACATCATAGCAGGCCGCTTGTCATGCAGTGCCGGTTACCACAGTAGTTAATTCAACAGGAGTCTCGTACCACCTGGAGGCAGTTATCCACCAGGCCTGCCTCAGGTGGTTGAAGACTATATACAGTAAGCTGTGATCTGGCAGTGATCAGGAACTCTGTCATAGGGTCCATCTCCAGCTTTGCCCTGAATTCTGGAGTTCTATCTGTGTTTGCTCCCTGCATTCTGGACCGTGCTTTGCCTTCACTCTCTTTACTCTCTGGACTCTCCTCTGGTGCTCTGTATTCTGTCTCTTGGTTTTGAGCTTTGCTTGTCCCTGTTTACAGCTCTGGATTGCATTTGCCTGGACCGCGCTTGCCTGGTCAGTCTCCATGGCCTGGCTGCCAACACCGTGCTGCTCACTCACTGCTGGGTGCCTGCTCTTGGGTGCATTTTCCAAAAACATGTTGCTGCTTTACCACCTCCAGCAGCGATGCATTATACTCAGTAACTTATTTCAAAGGAAAAAGCAACCTATTAACTTTCTGCATTACATGAACAACTCAAGAGAAATACATATATACAGTACATACTGTACCATTTGAACTATACCATATCAAAGCAGACTCCCACCTGAACGTGGCCACGCAGTTCGTGGTTGGCCAGCCCAAGACAAACGAGCGCTCAGGGCTGGTACTGCCCTCACACACCTCCTCCGTGCAGGACGCTATCCACATCTCGCTGAGACGGACACGATTCTTCAGCTTGAAGTGTGAGGTGGACCTGCAAACAGCAGTCCGGCTTTATCACATAACGCTGACAATAAGTGAGCCAAACTCAAGAGAAGCGAAGGTTCTGTCTTTCAAAAGAAGTGGACTTTGCAGGAGTTCTCTTAGACTTAGAATGGATAGGAAAATAGCTATGAGAGTAGCTATGATTGATATGATACACAAAAAGTAAACCAGTGCACCTGTGTAGCGGGACTATTGAAATTCATGCTTCTCTTTATTGTCAATTGTTAGACAAAAAAACAAAACAAAAATCCTCTTCATATTCTTTCTTTCACATTGTTCAAGTCACTCTCAACCCAGTGCTTCTCTGCAGGTCCTTTAAACAGAGGCACCTGATCGTCGCTGATGAACATCACTAGGGAGTGTATCTGCCTGCTCCAGGCCCACAAGGGCAGTGCGATATCTGAGCACAGGTCACACTGTCCAGGTAACAGCCGAAGGTTTTCTCCAGTGAGAGTCAAGTGAGACACATAGCAGGTTACTGCTGAAGACACCTTAGAAACAACACCAGCAAACATTATGAATGTTTTCTATCCCACACCTGTGCTTTGCATTCAGTTACACTGTAGCAGACCTAAGTTCTTATTCTTCTGAGCAACCTGAACAATCAATTACAGCATTACTGCACGTGCAACTCAGTGTGCACTTGTGCCATTCTCATATAGCACTGCGTTTACAACAGTAAAGGTTTAGCATCAAACTCATAAACAGCAACCTTGGAGCCAGGAGTGCTGTGAAATTGTGTGTGTTGTACAGTATGTTTTTCATGACATTTACAGTGTAATAAAACGGACAACGCAACATTAAAGGACCAAACAGGTAGTTACGAAATAGTATAACAGCTTTAGAGTCTGAGACATAAACTTTGACACTTGTTATGGCAACACGCAGAGAGCTGTTTGCATCGTCTGAAAACATTTAGTATCTGTGGGAGACTCCTGACAGAAGTTCAATACTTTGTGTGTTGTTTTTCCCTTCTGATTTTCATCCTGATTAATGGAGGCACAAAGAGACCAGGGGAGTATGTTTAAAACTAATGTCAGATGATGAGTAGGTGGTTCCGTGATTCCCAGTCAGCGCACACTGAACAGGCTAGGGGTCAAGTGGCCTTTACAGACCAGCGAAACATCAGCCTTCTGAAAGAGCATCTGCACTGAGCCCTGTTTGAGGACTAGGCAAAATCCGATCCAAACAAAACCCTGTTGTTTGAAAATCATATATGCTAGATATATATCGATATGATCTCTGTTGGACAGGACCTCTTCCGCAAGTGTACATGTACTTCAACATGTTCTTAAACATCGAACAGATTGATTACTATTTCATTTTGTAGCACATGACAGAGCTCTTGAAATGCACATGTGCTTTGAAACTCTCATAATCACTTTGCAGATCTTACTCTGTTTTTGTTCATTTTTTATTCTTCTCGGCGTGTTGCGACGCTGTTTTTTTACCAGTTGTATTTGGAATGTTTTGTGTGCTGCAACGCGTGCTGCCCTGGGTGGGGTGAATAAAATCTTTAGAATTGAATATAGAAAATTCAGCTTGCTGATGGCTCAAGGTCACAGCAGTCTGGTACATAGTAGCAGCCCCGAGCAGGATTTGCTGCTCTTTACAAAAACAGAAGAAAAGGATATGATTCGCGCTCATCTCAGTAACCTGCAGTCTGTAACGTGATTCTGCAAGCTCCGCAGAAACTGAAGCACTGAGTCCTCTCTGACAGCACTGATACAAAGTCCAAAGTCCTCTTCTGTTGAAGCGAAGGAGTTTGACGACTTGTTTTACAGAGTCCAAACCTCAGAAGCAACTATTCCATAATTAAACTAAAGTCTTAACTCTACACTATGTTTTAAATAATGGATTTTTATTTCACACAACAGCTCCAGTTTCACATGGTCACAGCTACTTTGTATCTAGAATGGGAATTTTGTCAAACGTACTTGGACTTTGCGATGACCAGAATGTCATTGAAGAGGAAGAGGTGTCTCTCCTGTGTCTGCAGTCCGGTCTTCAGCTGGACATGTCCATCCATAACAAACACTCGTCCCGGAGAGAGGAAGGACTGGACCAGGGGACAGCTGTCTGGACTGATGGGAGACAGGCAGCTTTCCCTAAAAAAAGGCCCAGAAGATAGCAAACGTAAATATTGTGCTATAAAAAAGCAACCGATGAACATTTGACACCATTGATAGAAGCACCTAGTGCTCAGAGCATGACGATTTTAAAAGAAAGCTCTCCACAATTTTTTACTTTTTTACTAAGTCCTGAAAGGATCAAATCAAAAAGAAATCTTTCTTTTTATTCATTATTAATTTGATACAGAAACCACTGTCACTTTAAAGAAAGCATTTTTTCCACATCACATTCCAACTTTGTATGTCCTGTGGTTCTTGGTAGCTTTTATTTCTCAGTACATTTTATCCCATCATTTGTCAGTAAATGTATTTTCTGAACATACATTTATGTAGTTCTAAATAGTTTTTTTGAATAGGTTTTTGCCTTCAAACACGTAGTGCGACATACATATTCCTCCTTTATACACTAGCTTGCTCTTACTGTATCTTTGGGAAAAGTTTTAATGAAATGCAGCCTAAACTCGCATCTCATGCACAAGCTGTTCAAAAACTGGGAAGATGCAAAGTAATAAAAAAGTCTAGGTGAAATTACAAAGCGTCACTAAATGAAGATTATGCATCAGTAAGAGCATACTGAACAGTACCTGTTGATAATATTTCTATACTGTAAAATGCTTTTCTCAAAAAAATATAATTTTATAAAAATTACACAGAACATATTCATTCCTTCATCCAGACATCCAATGTCCTTGTCCTTGCAGACCTCACTGAGAAACCGAATGAATGAAACAGAGTATTTCACAGAGATTAGTTAATGTAAGTATATAATTTATGCTGAATTTTTACACAGATTTATAGCTACAGTATGTTGTTTGTTCAGCACCTTTTGGAGAGCAGTGAAAACTCTTGTGCAATGGCCACGAAACAGGGTGATTTAAGAAAGTAGGTGACAAGAGTAACAGTGTTGCTCTAACAAGGTTATTTCCATTGCAGGGGTTGACTGGTAATCCTTTTATACAGTATATATAGAAAGTCTATCCATGATTCCCAGCTTTATCCAAGGCTCAGGTGTGTTTCAGGGTCTGAGCCTTTAATCATGTGCAACACCTACAGCAGACAATGTTGTCTGTGTGCAACAGGGGTGAGAGAGAAGCCCAAAAACACGGCACTGAATAAAAAACTATATTTTCAATGTAGGTCTTAAATCAAGTTTGATAAAAATAGTTTCTGTATTGCTCAAAGAATGTTCTAGACCAGCAATTTCTAACTTCAGTCCTGTGGGCCTGGAAGCCGGAAGGTTTTCTGTGTCTCGGTTGGTTATAAACAGCTAAAAACAACACAGTATCTGAGAAACAAGCGCTAAACCTCATGATACATTTTTCATGAATTAACAGTTAATTCCTGTCAATGTATTTTGTATTTTGAGATGAATGTGAATGAACGCTGGTCAGCTTCTTTCATCAAGCTGGATGGTTACGTGCAGGATAAAAGTAAGGCTTCTAAAAAAGATTCTTTTAAAGACCCGTGTTTTTGCGAGGGGTGGAAATCGATTTTCCTAGAAACCGGGGATGTGGTTAGAGGATTCTAGCCTTTCCTGTTTACAGTCTGAGATATCTCCAAACACTTTCAAGTGATGAAAGAGACCCCTGGAGACTTTCTTTTAAACATTTTTTTGTATAAAGGATACAAAATATAAACAGTTGGCTCCACATTTATTCAGTCCCCTGATACAAAGTAACTGAAAGTAAGTAAAATGCAATGTCACAGTATTTGTAGCATAAATGAAAGCATGAAAAACTGTCCGACTATCAGTACTGGATATTGGAAACAAAAGTAGATAAAACAGAACTAGAAGAGCCACATGATTCCTGGTGTCAGATAATCAGAACAGATGGTCTGGTTAAGAGAACAGAGAACAGAGAGTAAGAGGAGTTGTAATCCAATCCAAAAAGGAAAAAGACAGGGTCAAACCAGGAGACTGTCTCACACTCAGCTGTGGAACAAGGACAAGAGAACTAAAAGGAAATTTAGGAAATTCATTTAGGGAATGAATAGGAATTGATTAGGAATTGGAAACTCTTAATGTACACTTGTAGACTTGTGGTTATCTGCTTCCCAACCATATGATAGAGGCCTTAACTCTGGACTTGTTTCAGAATTTGCTGGACTACAGTACATTTTCGATTCACCTTGCTCTTAACTACGAAATGAACAAGATGGGGCCCCTCTCTCACCTGCAGCTTCGCTTGTGTGCAAGATATACCTCATGATATATCTCAGAACAATCAAGGAGCAAAACCTTTCAAAACCTGAAATAAGGTACACGCATTCACTGCAAGACTGATTAAAATCACACAGCGTCTGTGTCTCAGCAGGGTGCCAGGTAACTCGTCAGTGTGAGGCTAATTAGACAGACTAACACACCCCTCAGCCCTTAATATGAACCTGTCATCATTTCTGCTTCCTTTCACAAACAGACAGATGTTTTGGAACGGGGGTTCTGGGAGGGATGAGGTCACCCTCTACCAGATGTGCATTTCTCGAGCTCTGGACTGGCCTCATGTGTTCCTGGTCAGGCCATAAAAACATCTGTAACCCGAGCCGAGGACACAGGCTGTGGACCCCAGCCAGGCTTGAACGCAACCATCACCCTCCCTTGCAAAGTGTTTCTACTTGGCAGTGTGTTTACAGACACGTTCATGTGGCTTTGGTTTCTGGTGACAAATTTGTAAGCAAGAGTAAGCACCACTTACTGCACATGTTCCACGCCCATGTGTTGCCACTGGACTGGTCGTTGCCATGGAAATCAGTGGTAGGGTTTAATTTTATACAAAAGAGGCAGAAGGGATACTAGAAGCACATAAGATAAACTCATTGCTGGGGCCTGATGGTATTTTAATAATTGCGTTCAAGGAAAATGATATTATTCAATTTCATAGGTCACTTACAAAACCCTTCCAGCAGTTTGTCGAAAAGGGTCACACCATTCGACTGGAGTATTGGAATGCCCAGTCATATAAAAGGTGACAAAAACAATTACATGTCTTATTTCCATTAAATGCAACATTATGCTACAATGATAATCAGAATTAAAGTAGAGGATCACCTATAATGGAATTATCAAGGGTAGGTTTTCCATAACTAACTCATTAGAGTTCTTCGACCAAGCAAAACAATAATGGATACAGAGCTTGCAAAATGAGGTATGTAGAGTTTTCAGAAGGCTTCTGCTAAAGCGCCGACCAAAAGATTAATTTTTCAATTTCAGGAAGTAGGTTTCCAAGTACTCAGATTAAAAGCTGGTCAACTGATTAATGGACAGTGGTAATCAGCTGAGCACCACAGGCATCCACACTAGGACCATGTATCTCCCAAAATAATACAAATCATCTAGACAGGCCAAATAGCAGCCTCACATCTGTATCCATTCTTGTGTTCTTATGAAAACCACCAGCTGCAAAATACCTCTCGTTAAACACCGACTCCCACCTCTGTTGAGCCAATCAGATACAGTGAAAAAACTACATTTACTTTATTTCCAAGTACATTACTGCTGGATGGGTTATGATGAGGGTGGCAGGGTGGTGCAGTGGTTAGTGCTGCCGCTTCACGGCGCTGGAGCCCTGGGCTCAAAGCTGGACCTGAAGTGCTCTCTGTCTCACCCTGTTCATGCAGTTACCCTCTGGGGGCTCCAGTTTCCTCCTACAATCCAATAGACTAAGGTATATATGTGCCTAAAAAGGAAATTTCCCTGGAGTCCACAGTCCTACAGTGACATACTGTATAGTAGACTGCATTACAGTTCTACTGATGGCTGAGGATTTACATTAACATTACAAGGGATTATTAGACACAAATAATAGTGTATTAACATTAAGAGTGCAGTGCTGGATTCACAGTGGCGATTAATCCTGAAGCTCAGGTTTGCTTTCATTTTGGAGCACTTGCTAGACAATCTTCTCTTAAGGTATGATCCGTCGTGTTACTCTAGGGTCTTTATTATTTTCTTAAGTACCCTTCAGTTGAAATGTAAGGTGAATAGCGAAACATACAGTATAATTATGAATTGAGCGCTGAGGGTTTGAAAAAGTTAGCATTTTTGTGAGTTTTAATTTCTGCTTCACCACACAACAACCAAGATTACACTGGCACAATCTAGCATTTATTCTGCAAGGTCAAAGAATGCCCTCCCTGCTCCAGCCTTCATTTTGTTAGTTAACCTTCAGCCTCATTTTCCACATGACTCCCTGTGTCTCTAGCTGAGCAAAGGGGCAGCCTTAACCAAGAGCTGGCTGCTTGCACAACCAGCAACTCAGGTCAGAGTGATTAGACTGGAGTCTGCGCATAATACCGCGGACCTTCTTTAAGAGACACAGAGATACTGTACCACAACAAGAAACGCACTTGTGCCACATGAATGAAGATTTAGCATTTTTTCTGGTTTTAACCTGTGTCAAAGTGCTGCTGTGCTGGATCTGGTGGTTGGGTCGGTAGAGAGGCTCTTGAGCAGACACAGAGCAGAGCAAAGTCTAAAGTTCTGTAGCTGTACCTTAGCAAAGCAGGTGACTGGCAGGTGCTGTGGTCTGCTTTCTCCAGAAAGACTCCCTTTGGCAGAAATATGCACCCTGAGAATGATGCTACAGGCATGAAATTTAAAATGTTAAACGGTTTGTCTTTGTGGGTGGGCCATGCACTAGAAAACATCTGAGGCCAGCAACTTGTCATTTTAATGCATGTTCAGAGATTTTTAGCAGAGAACTGGACAAGATGTATTGCTGGAGCACATATCTCTTTTATGACGTCCTCACTAGGTAAGCATAAGTGAGCCTGCATAGAAACACACTAACACCAGGCTTTGCTCAACTGCAACACAACCAAAAGGCTTTCATTCCAGATACCCAGCTTCTGTGTCTTAAAACAAAATTCAATCACACTAATGCGGATCATGAGATGGCAACTGAATTTATGGAGCTTATAACGAGAGTTCGGGAAGGATGACAACAGCCGTGTTCAATCAGACTCAGCTGTCAGTAATCAGGTATTACTCCTGACATCATTTCCTCTCCTAAAACACTATAGACACCATACAAGATCCCCTTCTCTCTCTCTCTCACATCTCCTGTATCCCTCCTCCAGCCCGTCTCCTCCTCTGCTGCTGCCCCTCGGTCACTCCTCACTCTGCTGGGGGGTCCCAGCCTCCTCGTCCTCTGGCCAGGAGGTCAGCCCTCAGCCAAGCCGGTTAAACCCCATTTTCACTGAAACACTCCTTCATCCTTTCAGTACACTTCATTCTTGGGTGTTGTTATTCCTAGTGAAGTATGCATATATCACAAAGGCAGATTCTCAGTATCCCCTCATTTGTTGCTACAAGTAATGCATGAATTAGACGTGACGTAGCCAGACGAGAAACAATTCTGAAGTAAGAAGCAGCCCAATTAATGAAAACCTACGGCATTTCCTCAAATTCTAAAACATAGATGCTTTCAGTGCTGTTTAAACTGGCAAAAATCCACAACCGTCTGACTCACACATACAATGACCTCTTTCTTAGAGAGGCCTGCTCTTAAAATTGTTTTGGGCCAAATTACACCACCGTAACAGCCTGCCCACTGTAGGTTTTATTTAGTATTTGTCACATGAGACACTGCCTTACACAATATTTTTACACAATACGAGACATTTACCAGTGCAGCCCTCAGCGCACAAACATCGGATTCCACCTTATTCACTCTGCTTTTCTCTTTCCAATCACAGGCCATACACAAAATACAAAGACCAGCGCCACTTCTTGTATAATTAGAGAAATGTATAGAAAACGGTGTAGCAATCAAGGGCTCAGGGATCTTTCTATACCAAATCACGACTATGTGGAAGATAATACTAATTTCTACATTTACACTGACATTTACAGTAGATAGAGTTAGAGTACAGTAGGTCTCAGCTGGCAGTCAGACTATGGATACACAGTGCTGGCCAGTACAAGTAAAAGCCAGGTTAAAAGGTAAAAGCTTGAGGGAGGACCGAAGACAGTTTACTCTGTCTGTCGGAGCAGGGCGGAGCAGTGGCTCTGTGGCTCAGGATCTGCGCCTGTGGCTGGAATGTTGCCGGTTCATATCCCGCGCTGGCAGAGGAATCCTACTCCGCTGGGCCCCTGAGCAAGGCCCTTCACCCCAACTGCTCCAGGGGTGCTGTATAAATGGCTGACCCTGCGCTCTGACCCCAAGCTTCTCTCCCTGTCTGTGTGTCTCATGGAGAGCAAGCTGGGGTCTGTGAAAAGACAAATTCCTAATGCAAGAAATTGTACTGTATATGGCTAATAAAGTGATCTTATCTTATGTCTGGCAGATTTACTCATTTAACTCCAAAAACATCTTTAACAGTTCAAAAAACCAAATCACATTCAACGGTTCTCAAAAGAGTACATGGCTGTAGTGTTTCTGCTCGTACCTGGAGATTGTTCTGGACTTGTTAAGTGCTTTACTGATAACCAGCGAAGGTGCAGACTGACGCCTTTGGGCCAAAGTCTTCATTTTCTGCACAGAACAGAGGAAGAAAAAAAAATTAAGGACACAAACCTTTGATTTCAATTATATCACATGCATCTATTATATTACATTATCACAGAGGGATATAATATGCAATTATCACATGATTGTGATCAAACCATCCATTTTCTAACCACTTCTTCAGATTCAGGTTACTGGGGAGTCAGAGCCTATCCTGGCAAGTAACGGGCACAAGGCAGGGTACACCCTGGACAGGACACCAGTCCATCTCAGGGCACACACAGACACACACACCCTGGACAGGACACCTGTCCATCGCAGGGCACACACACACCCTGGACAGGACACCAGTCCATCACAGGGCACACACACACCCCCTGGGCACACACACACCATCACAGGGCACACACAGACACCCTGGACAGGACACCAGTCCATCACAGGGCACACACATACACCCTGGACAGGACACCAGTCCATCACAGGGCACACACACACTCCCTGGATGGGACACACACACCCCCTGGACTGGACACCAGTCCATCACAGGGCACACACATACACCCTGGACAGGACACCAGTCCATCACAGGGCACACACACATACACCCTGGACAGGACACCAGTCCATCACAGGGCACACACATATACACCCAGGACAGGACACCAATCCATCACAGGGCACACACATAGTCAGACACACATTCACACCAAGGTCAATTGAAGCCTGCACATCTCTTGACTGTAAGAGGAAACCAGAGCGCCCCAGAGGATAGCCACATGAACACAGGGAGAACATGCAAACACCACACAGATAGCACTCAAGGTCTGGGATTGAACCCAGGGCCTCAGTGCTACGAGGCAGCAATGCTAACCACTGTGCCAGTGTGACTATATATGGCATATAAAATAATAAGTACATATTTACATTATTTAAATTTTAATTAAAAAATAAATAATACAATAACATTTATTTGAACATTTAAAAATGTGCATATTAGAGTTATTTTTTACAAAAACAGGATGTTATTTTTTGTAACACAAATGGTGGTTATTTTCTGTAGGTGTTGGACTCAAAGAAGACACACCGCAAAGCAAAGGTTTGGATTTCAAACACTGCTACTGTACCTTCCTTTGAGATTCAGGCAAGATAATCACAACAGTGAAATGAATAACAAAATAAGAGCATAGCATTTGAGTTTCCAGTTGACTGTTATTTAAAACATTCCCTTGCTCAATATATTACCCCATCTTTTTATATAGCACATTTAATAACCGTTGCAGAAGATTAACTTCAAAGGAAAACATGATCGTGATTATACCAAAATAGGCTTGTCTTGTTTAGAATTTCTCTGGAAAGAAAAACACTCCTTTCCAGCTGCAAAGTTTGAGGCATCTTTATTTTGATGTAAAAAAATAAGCATATAAATTGGACTCATTCAAACTGTGTTCACCAGAGTGATCATACAGTCTCACAGAGTGCAGTGCTGATGACACTGTCTGAGATCGGGGTGCTTCAACTCCAGCTCTGGATAGTCTCAACCACATTTGTATTTTCGGGGCGCCATGGTCAGTGCCATACAGTAAGAATACACTGCTTTTGACTGATTAAACCAATTATAGATTCAATCAACAAGGCTGCATGAAAAGACAAAAGACTCAAATGCTTTCAATCCATGGCCTGTCATGACATTATATAACCATGATGATTAATGACACATATAAATGCCCATTCATTTTTTTTTATTTTAACTTTCTCGTTTCACTGAAAGAATTTAACCAGCATCATAGTGCCAGCCTGTTAAGGCAGGTCCAGGAAAGTGGAATTTTCCAAAGGCAAACACACAACTTGAGCATTAGTCTGAATGGAAAATTTCCAAATTCTCTTTGCTTTCCCACCAAAGCAGTAAATACAAAAATCCCTCAGTCTTTCATTCTCCTTCATTGTCACTACCAAAGTTCTGATCATCGGGAAGATGAAGCCGACTGTCCTGTTGGTTGGGGGGGGGGCTTGATTCGTGACTGATGTGGCTAATCTCCTTTTCTCTCCCTAGTCCTCAAGGAAGAGCTGTCAGCATGCAGACAGACAGACAGATCTCTTCACGCCAGAGCTGGGCAGCAGCCCGGAGAGCACAGGAGATATGAGAGACAGAACGACGGGTGGGATTCAGGATCAAGATCCTGTGCCCTTAACAACGTCACAGGAGAATATGCGTAAACAGAATCATGAAATGCAAACAAATATTCAAAGTAAGAATAGGTACAGAAAACCGAAATTCTCATGGAACCATTGATGCAACTGTGATTTTGCTGATGGAAATTGGAACAGTTTCCTGCTGTTGAACGCTCCTGCTTTCAGTGTTAAATTGCTCCGATGATGAAAAACATGTCAGTTTTTTATCTCAAATGTGCTGGACGAAGGACAGCACCATGGCAGGGCCATTAGGTATCCCTCATTAAGGTGAGGGATACCTTCTGTGTGAAGCTTGCATGTTCTCTGTATGTCCGTGTGGGTTTCAGAACATCAGAGCAGAAGAAAGGTTACAAATGCGGAGAGACCAAGACGTAATCTTGCTTTTGCCCTCTGTGAATCTGGTATTGGCTCCGTGTTGCCACAACAACAACAACAACCAGGAATTAGTTTTTTTTCTGATTCTGGTTGGGTGGGACCTCATGAGGAACATGCAGTTCCTTGCCAAGACAACACTGATAACAGAAAAATCAGAACCACTCCTTCTTCACAGCTCTACTGTTTCCGAGGCTAACGGACAAGCTGGACCCTAGGCTGAGTCCTGAAAGCTCTAAGGTGTGAAGGAGCACATTTCCGCCAGTCAGGTGCAACCCTGATCAGAAGGGTTAGGTAGTCTCACACACACAGAAAGGGTCGTAAAAGATGGCGTTACTGGAGCTGGCCAGGAGAGTGGTCGGAAAGCACCGCCCCAGCTGCTCACCAGCCGTCCAAACCGGGTGAAATCATCGTGTGGGAAACACGTTTCGCTCCTCTTCCGTATTTCGCCATTGGTGTTGACCCCCAGGTAGGCCACACCAGAACGCGGTTTTTGAAACGGTGCGGCGTCGGCCTGACACGTCGAGGCAGCAGGCGGTTACCTGTTTCAAACACGACCAGAGCGCGGCGCTGCTCTCACCTCTGTGCCCCGTACTGAGACGTACAGAGACTGAAGACATCGGGGTCTGTATTCAAAACTACACTCAAACCCAGCGCGTCAGACCTGCTTCGGCAAGATTCGTGAGTGGGGAGACCGAGTTATACCACACTGGGAAAAACACACTTCATAACGTATATAATAGCACATACTTCAGACCGGGTAGATCACACCTTATTTTTTCACTTTTCATAATCAAATTCACCTGTTTTTCTGGTCTGACTATTTTTCACACTAGGAAGCTCAGCTTGTTCGCTTGATTATACAATCAGACCGTGGTGGGGGAAAGGGCTGCGGTCAATATACAACTTGTTACACGGAAAGGCAGAGGATAAACCAATCAAGATAGTAAATAGTTCCAAGAATGCGGAATGGGGTCCTGCTGTACAGCTCTCCTCCTGCAGAGCCCTGCACTGAGCGCCTCTCGCCCTCCTCAGCCCAGAGCCCCACACGGGGCCAGGGGTCTGTCTGCGCTAAGCGCTGACTGAGCGCGGCACCTTCTGACCCTGCCGGGTATGGGTTTAAAATGTCCGAAACGCCTCTGGCCTCGGTTTTTTTTTAACTTCTGTTTTCAAGCACGGATCTCTTCAATGAAAGTGCGGTTGTCTATCCACATAGAACGACAAGCTTCAATATTCTGTACATACTGTAGTTTGAGAGTTCTGCAGTCTTGCGTGTTTTCCTCTTCTACTGCATATAGTTATGAAAAAAAAGTTTTTAAAACAGTCGTATAGAACCGCAGCCAAACCGTTACATTGTAGTATCTCGGACGCTGCAACTTTTACATTTGAACTACTGCATGTCTAGGATGTGCTGTTAGTGTCCTCAGACTGGAGAACACCGCTGACAGTACTTCTCTACTCACCTGTGTGTGAGCGGGTTTAAGGATATGATGAATCTCTTGATGTTGTTGTCGTTTTCTATGTAACGATATTATTTTTACATTTGACATACGCGATCAATGATGCAATCGCCGTTTTTCTAAATGACAGCATGTCTGGTCGATGTACAGTAAATATGGTGTCTAGTGCAGAAATCTTTATGATTCTGAGGTGATCTAAAACATTTTCTGAATTATTATCGGTAGTAGCCGCGGGCAAAAAGGAGCTATAAAAAGGACACTTTGACATCAAGTGAAATCCTGCCATTGTTTCAGACAGGAAAAAAAATCTTTTAAAACGACTGTCTCAGCTGCCGGTCCATCGAGTAAACAATTTTTGTAGAAAGGTGTTTGAGATAAAACACGTGTTATGTGCAGGATTTAAAAAGCAATTTGTTGCATTAAACAAAAAAAGTTAAAATGAAGGCAACAGCGCAGGACTAACCTCGGCTTATTACCAATACATACAGTAGCTACCCGTTCATTCAGGAGAAAATACCGTGGCCAATCTCCAAACGGAGTTAACATGTTAAATACTTCTGAAACATATACCACTTCTGTGAAAAGATATTGTTCTGCACCTCCGCGCACACGAATTATTTCAAACGCGCACTGAAGGAAACTTGCTTAAAACTGCGTCTAAAAAAACCTCATTTTCTATCAAAAGAACAGAGAAATGTGTTCATTCACATTTAAATATTACAAACTGTACCAACACAAGTGGATGTCCCCGAAAACAGCCAGCAGCAAATCAGCTTTAAGGATGAATACAACATAGAAAATGGAATATTTAGTGCGCGACGCTCATTTATTATTTTACTATACTCTTATTTATTTCGTGTTTTTTGTGGTCTAATAACAGCTCAATAAAAAATATGAACTAACACCGTAGTCATAATAATAATAAGTTGACGGAAACATGTTGGAACTGTTCCTGTGAACCATGCAACCACGGCACCAAACCCTCTGTGGATTACCAGCGCCAGGGACATCCCTGTTCAGCGCGTCTTCCGCCGACAGTTCAGAAACGTACCTTTCTGCCCTCGGACGCTGCGCAGATTTTGGATTCCCCGGTGAGAGACGCTGAACGGCTTTGGCCAACGCTGTCCTGCTGAGGCGACATTGTTTCCATCAAGGCTCGGGGGAGCTGGAGCGGTCTCAGCGCGCCCCGGTGCTCACGCCCGTCCCCTTGTCTCCAAAAGCGCAGCGCAGTCCGGCAGAAAGCCGCGGGCACGTCAGGTCCCGGCGTCTCCTCCGTCAGATAACGGCGCTCTGGAGCTTTCGCCGGACATGTGCACACGCCACCTCCTCTGGGCGCGCAGGCTCTCTGCCGTCGAGACACTGAGGAGGCGGCTCAAGCCCTGATAACGTCCACATCCACGGCGAGCTGCGGGACTTGTGGCGCAGCCCGGCTGTCTACCCTGGTTACTGGATAAACCGGGGCGCAGCCGCGTCTCGGCTTTGCCATGGTCACGCAGAGGCTCGCCTCCAGGGGGCGCTCCGCTGGGTCCTAAGCCCGCCTCGGGTTCTGCCTTCAGAGAATACGCGGGCCAAGAGCCCAGGCATGTCCCCGGCCAAAACAAACAGAGCTAATCGTGAGGAATTTCCTTAGGATGACGAGCCGTCCTATAAAGCACACGAAGAACAACAGCCCTGTTTGCGGAGATTATTTTCTCGTTTAAATCAGTCATAGTAGCGAGGTGGCAATATACTTCACATTTCTTGTTTCGATCATATTACCCGTTTGTTGTTGTTGTTGTTTTTTAAAAGTGAAAATAAATATAAATAGTGGCACAGTTAATGCCTAAATGCGTCAAGGAGAAGATATAAATGTAGGGAAAGGTGTGGGTCGGAGTTTGAATTTTAATTCACGCACGTCAGCGGTGGCATTTTATTAGAAACAGGAAGGGCCATATTCAGATAAAATGTATCGTTATTAATGACCTGTAAGATCTGTAGTATAACTGTTAGGTTCTATGCTGCTTAGTGGTCACAGCAAAACTGAACTATTTTCATCAAAGGGATGGGACGGTCACGATCACTCGAGCGTTTCGCCTGAGAGAAAGTGTTGGAAAGCCGCTCTCTACGACCCGGGAGGCGAGGCTGTTTCAGGTAAAAAAAACGGACGAGAAAGCGTGTTTTCAAATTCGACATCGTGACCTTTGTCACATACCAGTCCCAGAACTAACGCTGATTTGCTCTGCTGATCCTTCGCGCACTAAAAACGGATTGCGGATAATTTGTGAAAATGCATTTATGATTATCCATTTTTCAGCCTGCCTGTCCGGGGTCGGGCTCACGATGTGGACATTCGTCTTGTGGTCGCTGTGCACTTGTGAATGGTAAACGGCTCAGCTGCGTTTCGAGGTCTGGGTTACCTGGATGACGTAATCAGCCTCCTCAGAACAGGAGCGTCTCGAAAGGTATAAACGCTCGGTATTCTCGTGTAAACGAAACATTGTCAAAACGGAGGAAAAACATTTCATTGATTGAGTCTTGCCTCAAAACGGGTTAAGAGCTGTTCTCGAAACAGAAACCAAGCATACTATTAAACTGCCTCCTGATGTTTGCATGATATGTACGTTCACATTGCTGCCTTTTTAAAACGATTTGTTTCTTGAAGATCTTACATCTACCGTATACCCGAAACGTTTTAAAAGGACACACAGCAGGATAACACGATAGCATGAATTTGAACCTGCGGTGAGTGGACTACAGCAGTCTCCGTCCTTTCTGACAAAGGCTTAAGGCTTTCTGGCTGAGGCTTTTAGCAGACGAGTCACTCTGGAGCACCAGTGCATTTAACGCCGAGAACAGGGCGCGCTGTTTGACTACCGGACAAGCGGCTGAGCCATGTTGAAGCAGACACCCCGACGTCTCGGAACCAGCTGGAAGAGATCCTCAACGCTCTCCACTCCTATTGAATCTGTCTTAAGTTCTTATGTTCATAGCAAATTGGGTCATCTTCTTTCTTGACAGAAGTTATTTATTGAAAAGAGGACGTGGCTCTGTGTTGAATTGGGTTTAATTTTATGAGTTCTTTTCCACAATAAAATGCAGAATGCTTCTCCATTTGTGCTCCATGTTCTTCCAGGATGTATCCATCCATCTGTTTTCTCATCACCTCATCCACTCCAGGCTCGCAGCGGGCACAAGCCAGGGTACTCCCTGGAAGGGATGCCAGTCCATCACAGGGCGCACACAGAAATGCACACACGCGCACCATGGGCAGTTTTCCCAGAAGATAATTAAACTACCAGTGTGTCTTTGGACTACTGTATATGAGGAAACCGCAGCACTCAGAGGAAACCCATCCAAACACGTTGAGAACATACAAATGCCACACAGACCCAGGTCTGGAATTGAACCTAGGGCCGATTCACAATGCCATCCAATGAAGATTTACTGTATATGTAAGATATTTCATTTTGAAAGGTACTGTTTTGAGGGTGTTCATCATTCCCTTTGTATAGACCTCATTATTTTAATAGCTGTCTTTTGCCTCTTTTCTTCCCTTGCACTGGAGAATAATCATGAGAACATATTTTTTCTCATTCTATCACTTTTCCCAAAATGGGTTCTCCAATCGATTGTAGGGACACAATAACATGCAAATCCAGCTAAAGCATTTAATCATCATCCTGTTACCTCAGTGTTCTTGTTTCTTTTATCAGCCCAGCCCTCTTCTGCTTCACATTTCTTTTGCAGTGCAGTTCTTGAAGTGGGAAAGTGTTTTTTTAATTTATGTTGTGTTCCTCTTTTGCTAATGTAAATGTAACAGGATCCAGGAGAGGGAGAAAGATGTTAACTGCTTTAATAGGAAGATAAGCAGGGTTAGTCTGTCTGCCTTTCACATCTGCTGTAAACTCAGAGATCCCTTCTGCTAATCAGATTAATTGTTCAGTGCCTAAAGGAGTCTCTACAACCTAATTACTGGAGATACTGTGGGTATCTAAGTCAATCTTTAGGCACGCGGGCTACTAAGCTCCAAAGATTGCCTGAAAGAGTCTGAGGTACAGTAGGCTTGTATACAGCAAACATCATACAGCAAGTATTTCAATTACAGGTGATTTGTCATCCTGTATGATATTACACCTGCATTATCACATTTGGTTAAAATGTTTAAAGAGGATGGCATTTTAATATCTTTTCTTCAGCTGCCATGAATCAGACATAAATTTTGAACATTTTCAATCAAATTTCTTATGTCTGATTCAGGGCCAGTTACACATGTCACTCAGGTAATTGTGGGTTTTTGACAGTTCACATGTCCAGCCCTCATAAAAGCGTTATTGCGGTATACCACGGTGAAAACAGAGTAATTGTAGGAAAGCACAGTTAAATCATTGTAAATCTTTTAGAAGAGCAAGGAGTCACTATTGTAACAATTGTAAAAACATGATACAAGCCATGAAACAAAACAACAAAAGAAGTACAGTAGGTGGTAATAATATTTGTGTATATTAATTTAAATTTACACACCACTTCTCCTTTATATAAACCATCCACCACTGAGGTGTGGCCCCCACCTAGGCGACCTGCGGCAGTCTCTGTGCGCCAGCAGCCTCACCGGCACACCTGAGCAGGTGAAGAGGTGGGAGACGACCTCACATCCAGGATGGCATCGAGGGGGATACGTCAGGAGACCAGACTACGAGAATGGAGAGGCTGCTTCACCGTCTGACTGAAGGGAGTTTTAGGTGGGCCGGGTTATGCAGATCCAGAAAGGAATCAGCCAGAACAATGGGATTAACACCCCTACTCTTGCGAGCAGTGCCATGGGATCTTTGACGACCAGGGGGCCAGGAAGTCAGGACCCCTTGTTCAGTGTCTCATTTGAAGGATGTCATGTCCTACAGTGTCCCCGGTCAGGCGGATGAGACGTTGTTTTGGAAACTGTGGTCGAGAAGGAAGAGTGACACCCGTTGGTCTCCCAACAACACCTACAGGATATTCCAGATCAAGCTTCGTTCATCTCCTGGGGGGAAGTCTGTTCTTGAGCTGACTTCTCTTGTTCAAGAGACGCAGAGTCCTCTAGAGGCCTCCCATGCCTGTACTGATCACACCCAGCCTTGCTTAGCTTCTGAGATCTGATGCGAAGGTGGTAACGGGAGCACCTTGTAATGTCATAATACTGTCTCATAACCATGGTCAAACTGTGGCCGCAGTAGACTTGAATAAGAGGCTGAAGGAGTTCCAGTAGGGAGCTGTGTCAGCACGCGTAGGCTGCAAAGGAACAAGTACAGGTTTATTCCCTGCTGGAAAGAGAAGAAAAACACAACGTTTTGGCTGTGTTCCTTCTTCAGGTGTCAACAGCCAAAGAAGTGTTTCTTTTCTCCTCTTTTCAGCATGGAGTAAACCTTTACTTGTTCCTTTAATAAGAGGCTTCCTGCTTTTGGGACTGTGCTTATGGAGTTCCTTGACTGTTGCCCAGATGCTATTTTATTGTGTCCAGATTATGTCATTGGTGGTTCTGTATGTATCTAAAGACAGCCTTAAAGGTCATTTTTTAATGTTACTTTTTTTAATCTTTGGCATCCATCATGTATTAAACTTTTGTACCCATACTGAGTACCGAATAAGAGACCCAAGGTTTGGAGCAGCTCATCTACAGTATACTGAATCTTGTTTCGCATGGTAAGTATTCACACAGTCTTGCACAGTCTTCTCTAGCCTACAGTAATTGAGGATGTAATGACTAAGCTCAAAGAGGAACTTTTTGCAGCCTTCTGCTTCACGCAGGTCGTAATGAAGCAGAAGTTTGTGCTAATTTTTGCTAAGTTTTCAGATTCAAGAAAACTGAAGTAGGCCGTTTTGCTGTATGCCTTTCATGTGCAGAACAACTAACCACATTTCAATAGCAGAAGGGGCATTAAGCAATTTCCTCCCCATCCTGCTGTTAGCTTTTTGTGTGGCTTTACTGCAGGCCTTAAGAAAGACCAAAATCAGGGAAGACGTCTGTCTGCCTAGCAATTCAGCTCTCAAGATAGAACTGCAATGCGGGGTTACATCACTGTGACACGTCTAATGTGTTTTCGTGGCTGGGCTGTCGGAGTGAAGCCAAGTGGAACTTGTCTGAAATAAGAGAGGTTTATTTTTGATTTCAGCTCGAAAGACTCTTTTGACATGCTGAAATATCCGTTTGAGAGGAGAAATGTCTCCTTCCTAGAGGAGAAAAACAGACATCTCGTGACTGCTGTTAGCAGGGAGAGTGAAGTATCCTGGGAAGATGATGTTTTTAGGCATGCGATGAGTGTTCAGGTTTGCAGTCATATACATCCTGTTTGTCATAATTGAAGTCTAGAACTCAATGGGCACATTTATTTCTCCAATAAGCATTTTTGTAACTCCTCCTCTGGCAGGGGTTATACCGAACAGACACCTCCTGCAGTCTGCGATGAGCTACTGGCATTATGGACATTCCTTCATGCAGAATTGCAAAAAATCTTTTAGACACTTTGGTTTCCATTGGTGAACTCCCATCTCGAGTTAGAATCACAACTGTTCAGTTGGATTGAAGTCTGGAGATCACGATGGCCAGTTTAGAAGATTTAGTTTGTGTGCAGTTAGCCATTACTTTGTCAACTTTACAGTGATGATGCAGTCTTCACAGCCTTAACCATGACAATGCCCACTGAACATTATCTAATAATCATAATAATAAATAATCTTTACACTTAGATAACACTTTTCTGGACACTCCACTCAAAGCGCTTCACAGGTCATGGGGATCCCCTCCACCACCACTGTGCAGCCCCACCTGGATGATGCGAATGCAGCCATAGGGAGCCAGTATGCTCACCACACACCAGCTATCAGTGGGGAGGAGAACTGAGTGATGAAGCCAATTTATTCTGGACCTGTTCTGGGTCCAGATGGGTCCAGCCCTGTTCTGTGGGCAACAGTAGGACCAAGTGAACAGTGTAGAGCAGTAAGCTGATCTCTGTATTGTGTAGTGTGAGGCCAGGGGCTGCAGACTGTTCCAACACCTCTGCAATGTCATTGATATAGATATCAATAGACAGTAGTTCAAATAAGAAGGCTCCACAACCAAAATGTTGTTTTTCTTCTCTTTTCAGCATGGAATAAACCTTTACTTGTTCTGATATTGAACAGTGTTGGGCCGAGGTCCAGCCCTGTCCAACCCCATGTCCCTGAGTTATTGCATGCAATGAACTTTACTCACCACATCACTTTGAAAACATTTTTGTAAGATAGATTTTCGTGGCAAATTGAGTCAAATGCTTTTTAATATCAGTAAATCATGCAAACATTATCCCATTATTTCTGGTGGACATGCTTGTTTACAAGTGTGTGAAAGGTGTAATATCATAAGGATCTACGCCTGTGGCTGGAAGGTTGCCAGTTTGTATCCCGCTGCCGGCAGAGGAATCCTACTCCGTTGGGCCCCTGAGCAAGGCCCTTCACCCCAACTGCTCCAGGGGTGCTGTACAAATAGCTGACCCCAAGCATTTCTCTGTGTCTGTGTGTCTCATGGAGAGCAAGCTGGGGTATGTGAAAAGACAAATTCCTAATGCAAGAAATTGTATATGGGCAATAAAGTGATCTTATCAGATCTTATATGCTGCTCTTTGATAAAAAGCCAGTTTAAGTTTTACTCAAGACAAGACACTGCACTCAGCAAGGAAGGCCGGCTTTTGGTCATTCACGCCTGCCTCAGGTAAGTACTCCAGCCCTGGGAGAATGTATCTCCACTGTTATAAGTGGGAGCAATAAGTCCTTGATTCAGTGAAACACCTCACTCTCAAGACCGGCTGGAAGAGCTGGGGCAGGGCTTGCTGCCGTGCAGGACTGCTATGTCTCAGCAACCCATTAATGACATCTTGTTGTTATAATCTGGGACTCTGAACCTGCCAGTTAAAAATGTTTTTCAAGCAGCCGAATAACTTTTTCACCTTTTTGTCCCACCATTTCCTCTGTTTGTTTCTTAAACCGCACTCATCTTTCTTTCCTTTTGTAATCAAGGAGCTTAAGAGAACAAAAATCTCTTGAACACTTGAACACTCTTGAAAACCCGTGAACTCATCCGCTCTGTGTCAAAGCACGGTTGTGGTGTGGGAGGGGGGGCTTTCAATTGTTATTTCATAGTCATTTTCAGCTCAGTACGAACTATACTACATTTAATCAATTCTGCACACAGGCAAAGAAAAATCCTATATGTGAGGTCGTATAGGGACAATGACTCTTCTCTGCTTGTTCCCATGCAGAAGTAATCTTTAGTAACAGATTTGGTTTTGTATCACAATCACAACTACTCTGTGATGCCTGTGGTGTCTGAGGCTACAATGAACAGTTCACCCTCTCCATGACTTTTTTCTTGAACCTGTCTATTGAGGGTGCTCATTTTCTTACGTGTGATTACAGTATGCAATATTCAGTGTCTCCTAATACTCTTGAATTAGCCAGCCACACAAAGCAAACATGGCTAAATGTCTTGTGTGTAACCAGTTGTGCTACACATCATGCTTTAAGAAGTATGGGTCACTGCCCAGCAGTCTTTTCCCGTCGCCCCAGAAAAAGTTCACAACTTTCCTCATACTCTGAGATAAAGGATTTTTGTAAAGTGGCTACACTATACTCTCTACAGGAATCTGAGCACAACCATTCTGCAGGGGAAAATCTTTATAGGCTGAACAACACAGACACCGATCCACCTGAAAAGGATTTGAATTAACTTCAGTTGTAGAACCATAATTAAACAATCGGTTCATTAAAAGGACTTAATTGCACGTTTCCTGTAGCACATCTTTCCCTAACCTAACCTGTTCCACCAGATTTCCACTTACTATCCAGTAAGCTGAACACAGTCAGGTCTTGAAACTGAAGTGCTTTTCTTTTCCTGGTCTCAGAATGTTGATGTTATAAATGTGATGTATCTGAGCTCAGGAAGTATAGCTTGAGGTTTCTGAAAACTCAATGTGGCAAACCAAGCACTGGTTTTCTTTCAGTCAGTAAACTTTGAGCCAGAAATAATGAAACCAGCAGCTTAAATTACTGTACATTTAGCAGCTGGTTATGTACCGTACACATTTTGCTGTTTTTCGGTATAGTTTATGTCTGTATTTACAACAGCACAATGAAGTTCTAAAATGCCAGGTAGATGTTTCAGGATACAATTCTAAAAGGCAGATGGCAGTTATTTTCATAAAACAACATAAGCAATTTGTTTCTTCCACTTTTTTTTCAAAATCAGTGCAGGACACTAAGCCTGTTGGTAAATATGGTCCCAAATATTTGCCTTTTTGTAGAACAGGCTCACACAGTCACTGCATTGAATGTTATGAATCTTGTCATGTAAGCTGAAGTGACAAAAGGTTTTAACAATGGTATAACAGTATAAAGGTTTCACAGCACTTCATCTGCCGTTTGACTTGAATTAAGAGTAGTAACACTGCGATAACAGTAACACTGCAATAACAAGTCTTGCACTTTATACAATTTGTGCAAAAGACAGAAAACAACTGACAGCTTTTATAGAGGTGTTGCTTTGTGACAGTTCTTCCTAACCAATGACCATGTCCACTCTGGATGCACAGTTTACATTATTCAGGTTTTCTCTTTGTCATGATCAGGAGGGCAATAAAGCCCACCTGCAGAGCTCCAGAAAGGTTTAAATTGATACCATGTTGCGGCAGCACCAGCCTGTGCATGTACAGTACGAGTACACCCAAGGCAAAGGCCGCGTCATTAATTAGTTGCAAAACCATCATGATTAGCAGAGCTGTAAGTACGGAGTGTCTGTGACAAAACCATAGCAGTGCCATATCTGTCTTGCATCAGAAAACTTAAAGATGCAAGCGGTACTTTGTAGAACAAACCACATGAGAGAGGCAGTTTATTGGCTAATTCTTATCTTTGTGGGTTGAGAGGGCCTTAAGAAAATGTCATTATTTCATTTTTTTTTTCCAAATTGACATTAGAAAGCAGTTCTTTGGAAAGCCTGCTCACGGATGAATATTAAGGTTGATAGCTGGTAGCAGTGAAGGTTTGCAGGATTTGTCACACTAACTGCTCTTGATACCTACTGAAAGGTGCAGCTGAGCTATATCATGCACAATGTACTGAATCTGGTACAAAAGTGCATTAGAAAAATAGCACCTGATGCACTGCTACAAAACATGAGACCATTTTTAAGTAACATTGATGCACATAGAGATTTATTTGCATTTTTATCTTTTTGCACATTGTTTATGGCCTCTTGTTCTAGTCACTTTATTACAGTAGATCTGTGTTGCCCCTCCAACAGGAGACGGTGAACAATGAGCAGGTCTTAAACCTGTCTTGACATATTATTTTGGATTCACACATCCTATCATGTTTATGAACATTTGCTCAGCATGAATTTATTTCCCATTACAAGCCTGCTCATGGATACTTATTCATTTAAACACGGTGATGCTTTCAAAAGACCTTTCATCAGATTGTTTTTTTTTTCCAGAATAATAAATAAATGTAATTGTGCACTGAGGACGTACTAGGACAAGATACGCAGCAAGGGTAGAATCAAAATAAGAAAGGAAAAGCCACAAACCACTCCTTTAAAGCTAAAACAATTGATCAGCCTGGAGCCCTGATTTAGATACAGTTGCACCATATGGTTATGCCTCAACACTCTGTGGAGTGGACAATAACAGGAACTGATCTGGGGGATGGCTGGCGTAATATTAAAAGCATTTGAAATATGACATATTTCATGCCTAATGTCAATAGCCATGTGAATTAGCTTTAAGCAAAAGGAAGAACCATTTCGCACTAGACACTACACTAAAGCAGTAAAATGTCATTGTCTTAGGGACAAGTTTCACAGAGCTAGCTCATCCACCCACTTTCCAGCTGTCTGATCCAGTGCAGGGCCACAGGGGAGCCGGAGCTTGTCCCAGCAAGCGAAGCAGGGTACACCCTGGACAGTGTATTACAGGGCAGAAAGACACAGACGCACACACGCTCACACCAGGGCCGGTTTCCACAGGAGCCAATGAACCCACCACTGTGACTTTGGACTGTGGGAGGAAACAGGAGCTCATAGAGGGAACCCACATGACCACGGAGAGAACATGCAAACTCCACACAGAGTGCACCCCAAGAATTGAATCCAAGGTCCCAGCATTGCAAGGCAGCAATGCTAACCAGTAGGTCCCTGCGCCGCCCGAAAAATAGCATCTGAAGATCAGGCCATGATAAGAAAACCGCACCCTTTCCTGGGAAGAGCGAGGACAACCTGGAGCCGAACCCATACAAGGATGCAACAGAGTTTTAATCCCAGGAAAAGTGGAAACCAGTCCTTCACAAGGCGCACACACACAGCTTAGAGACGCCTGTTAGCCCAGCCTGTCTTTGAAGCGCGGGAGGAGACCAGGGAACTCGGAGAATACTCAGGATTGCACAGAAAGAGTGTGCAAACGCCACTCATTAGGTACTCAAACCCAGAACCGAACCCAGGACCTAAGAGCTGTGTGGCAGCAGCAGTATGTGTGTTGCCCTACTAGCAGTGTTTTCTTTCTATCAATGTTAATGGTGGGAACTGTCCTGTTCTCCTGTCCCGTTGTGATGGGACTGCTCTCCAGTTCGGCACAACTGGCTAATGAGAGAGGAACAAACCAGCTAGTCCTGGCAGCGGAGGGGCATGGGCCCCATTGGAACAAGCCACCCCTGTCCCAGTGGCTTTTCATCATTGTCTTTTGGTTTTATAATCACAGCAATATAATCACTCCAATCTTATTAAAACCTAAGTCAAATAATACTTGAGAAAGTCATTTCAGCATACACGAAAACATCTGGAAGCAGCACATAATCCAGTGTGGACTGGGCATGATTTCTGATAAAAAAGGTTAATAATTCATGCAATTAAAACTATGTAGGTCTGGAAGCAAAAGGAACAGAAACTACTTGCACAAGAGCAAGCTTATTGACTATTTCAGTTTACTGAGTCAACAGAAACGTGTCATGAATTGGTATGCCTCGCTATTTTTCATCTTAACTCCATAAATATTTCCACTGCTACAGCCCTGGGCTCTTCTCTTTATTAGAACTTCATCTTTGTCTTAGACGGTTGTGCTGAATGTGCCACTTGTGTCATCCTAGAACATTCCAGTAATTATGTCTAATCTGTAAAGTTTCTAATCTAGGAAATCCACAGTGAGAATGGAAGAGGAACAACGCAAATAAACAGTGTGATCTGGTATCCAAAGAACCATTTAAACATTAAAATAAAAAAACAACATTTCCTTCTGAATTAACGAACAGGTACAACCGGTGCAATAGATTCATACTGTACATAAACCAGAAATAAAGATAAAATAGTCACTTCAAATCATTATTATGATCAGTCACTTATCTATTTATAGCAGCATACATTATTAATACATACTACAGCAATATAAAAGGATTTCCACTAAGCCCTTCTCTGGATAAACTTGGTCAAGTTATTAGATACATAGAGCAAATCGTGTAGCAAAAAGTGTCAATATTTCTTCACACGCACAAGAGGAACATAGAGACCGCCAGGCGATTTTAACCAGCCCTAGTCTTCAGAATAACTGGACTGTGGGCTTTGTCCTGTCATTGTCAAACTGATGCATCCAATGGCAGTAGTCTAAGAAGCACGAAATCTGCCAGAAAATTTCAAGCAAGAGCAATCCAGCGGTAATTAGTCTCGTGCGGACTGGGAGACGGAATATCATCTTAAAGTGATTCCAAAGGGGATGCCCAAAGCAGAAGCCTTTCGCCCAGTGTCAGAAATAGTTCTCTGTGGAGACGGCTGTTATGTTCTTACAGACAGGGCAATGGCAGGGGAGGTGTGCTCAGACAGTGTGGGGTCTGAGTCCTGGCTTCACTAGTGAGAGCAGTCTGCCCTTCGCTGGGCCCCAGAGAGGTGAAGGATGACGAAAGAGAAATGTGGAGTAAAGTAAAGCCCAGGACCAGGCCTAAATCACTTCTTTCTCATTCAACAATTCTTTATGTCAATTATCTTTTATTGTAACCAAAGTTCTTAGAAACCCCAGGCCGTCTCCAGCGGCCGGTGGCTGGGGTCACGTGCTACACTTCGTGCGATCAGCTGCGTGTTGTAACACCCGGCCTGCTTGTGCTCTCATTGGAATTACTGCCCATCCGCGCCCACCTGGGCACCGCCAGCACACACCGCCCGCCCCGGCCCGCCCCGGCCCGCCCCGGCCCGCTCTGCCCCGCTCTGGGGGAGCGTGTTTGTGTTTTTGCTCGACTGGGTGACAGGTATGGCGCTGGTGCAGCCAGCAGGGTCTACTCTTTCCTCCAAGAAGCTGTCGCAGTAATTGGTGCAAGCCTGAGAAGGAGGGCAGTGAGTACTGGCAAGAATCACAATGGGCTGCATTAGCTACTGCCAGAGGCTCTCAAGCTGTTTCCTAATCACTACTGTGTTAGCATCGCCACTTATTTCGCTGTTTAATGACACTTGACATCGTGATACACTGGGACACCCCTCTATCTGGGGCTGCTGTCAGGTGAGAAATCCATCAAGATGGGATGAAGGCTAATTAGCCCTTAACTCTTGGAACTAGCTGACTCTGCAGGAATGAATCACCCTACTGAGTTCTTTAAATCTGGAGTTTAAAAAAGTTCAAGTTGCATTTTTCAGCATTTCAAGATGCAGACTGAGTATTAAAAACAAAACTGTTCATTAAAATTTTGCTTTCATTTTTTTATGTTCCTCAAATATAACGAATGCAAACGCAAGATATGATCTAATAAGATAAGCTTATAGTATAGATAAGTGTCGTGCAGTGAGCTACCACAAGCAGATAATCATAATGAGAAAATGCACCATTTATTAACAGCTAACTCTGCTGCCGAGAGCTGCAGGAGAGTCCTCGGGCTATTGAGCTTGTCCAAGGTCAAGCATTCAGAGTCAATGAGTGATGCACTCCTGCACTCTCAGAGCCAGTGTCAGAAAATTGCAGGTCTTTTAAAAAGGACTGGGGTTGTACACACTGAAGAAATACCAATTCATACCAGTGTGCATGAAAATATACAAATCCCTCTTATCAAGACACTGTCACTGTAGAGAGCACAGAAAATGCAGAGTATTAAAACCAGTAAATCCACAAACAATAATCAGGTGTGTTCAAACTATTAACCCGGCATTAGAAGAAATGTAAGATATTTAATTTTTAGAGACAAAAGAGCTTCAGTTACAGATTGTAGACATAATTCAGCAGAGTTAAAAATTCATCTTTAAAATCAAATTTTGTTTCACAGCAAAAAAAGCTATCAGAAAAGCCAACTAAAAATAGTCAGAAATGGAAAGAAGCTATTTCAATCAAGTAAGATACCCACCACTCCTTTCAATTTTGCAAGCAATTGAACTCATATAGATTATACAGCAGGGAAGTCCATTTATCTTGAGGCTAGCTGTTAAAGGGTCTGTAAAGGATATGATTTTCACACTATAAGCCGGATATATATCCAAAAGTATTTTCTCTAGTCATAAGTCATTCCTACAAAAGTAAATTAAACCTTAGCCCACTTTGCATCCAGAGATTTATAGTGGGAATACTTCCAATGTATCCTGTGTAGGGCATGAGTTTATTAATCTTCTTTTCCTCTGCTTCCCACAAAGGAACGTACTGTATATAGCAGCACTGTGATCTAGAAGAAAAGAAAAGTTTGGAATGTGCACGCTGGCTACTCACGCCGGTCCTGTAGAACTCTCCGCAGCTTCCAGTACGGGACATGTGCACGGGACCCGCTGCAGCGCCTGGGCTGTCCTCTGGGCGCTCCATGCTCCTCCGTGGCGCGCCCGGCAGCTCTCTCACCGGTGTCTGCGCGGCGCAGGGCACAGCTGATACAGTGAGTCAAGTGGAAGTGACAAGTCAGACGACTCTGCACGGGGTGGAGTTCTGGCGGTCTGGAAGCAAAACAGGTTTTGAGTCCTTCAGCTTGCAGTGTTAGTTCGTTCGTTCGTTTCATTGACTATAGCCAGCTCTTTGTTACTCCTTTGCCTGGAGATCACTTTGTAAGGAGACAGGAATTCTCTTGCAGTTCTCTTGCAGTGAACGCTGAAAAAAGTGCTTTCTTTTCGTTGCAGGACACATCGCATGAGGAGTTCGGTTCGATAGGGCACTCGGTGTATTTCTTTGGGACTACCGATGACCTGAAAATCCACTTGATCAGCACCATTGCCTCAGGTTTTCATTCTGAGCTTTGAGAGGCTGGACTGAATCCGACTAGAGAAGGGGCTGTTTCTGCTTGCTCCGGCTCTCTGTGAGCCTGTCTTTGCTGCTCTACTCCCTTTTCTGACTGTATCCATTCCAGTGGCACGTTATCCCTCTCAGCAGACTGACATCTGTCTTTCATAAAGATGGTCCAGCAGAAGAGGGATCTGATGTCATGCTCTGTTGAGAACCCTTCTGCTGATGTTCACTGTGCCATGTAGAGTTAGGGAACTAAAGTATAAATCTGCTTATTTCTTACTTTGGAATTCAATTTTACCCCTTGCTAACAGGTATATGCTGTATATTTCATACTGTCAGGTACTTAACAATTGCTTGGGTAGCTGTGCTTTCAGTATGTCTACTAGTTACTGCCTTTGAAGCCTTTTCCAGTTTTCGACAGTCATACAGTACGTGTAATCTGTGGTTTCATGGTTTCATGAGAAACTAAGAACAGAGGCAGCAGATTTGTTTAGATCAATCAGTTTATCAGACCAAACGCTTTTACATGCAGCACATGATAGCAGCAGCACTCACAAGCTACAGACCTCTGCATCTCAATACTAAACTAGAATATTGGCTTGATTAATTAATTTTCTTTCTACATCTTGCAGCTTCTCTCAGTTAAAAATATGCCTTGAGAAAACATATGGCACCTAACGTCTTGTCAGAAAATCACCTAGGTTGTGCAATCAAGTGTTTAGAGACATGGTTTAAAATTAAAAGTAAGTGTGAAGCAATTGTTTATTTCATCATAATTACTGCGATTATAACTAAATTATACTGCAATAATAACTAAATGAAACACAAAGTGCAGAAAACAAATTCCTTCGCATTATTTTTCGGTATTGGTTACTTATTTTTTCCACTGAAAGGTCAATTTAAAAGAGCACATGACCTGCCTGTAAAGGATGCCAGTCGATTATTTAACGTTTGGGTGAACAGTTCTGTCTGTCCGAAGACCTGTTTACTTTATGTAGCTCTGTTGTGCTTCAGGTTTCCAATAATTTCACGAATAAAGTACAGTCTTAGAGAACAAACTCCTCTGGTTTTGATCATACTAGCACATGTGAGGCTACAGTGAGCGCGATGAAAGTGCGTGAGAATAAATGTATTTTCTGGCTTGGGCGGGTCCCACTTGGCGAAACTTTCTCAGCGTTACGCACCCCCGAGCTTTAGATATTTTCCAAAGAGGACCTTGGCTCAGCAAATCTCACGTTTGGCGCCCTCAGAATGTGTGATGGCAAGGGCACAGGTTACAGCCCTGGTCCGACGGTGAACCCCGACGACCTCTCGGACTCTGCACGCCCACCTGTCCGTCCATCCCACGCCTGTGGCTCGGGCGGCAGGGCGGGCGGAGCTCAGCGGGGCTGATGACCCTCAGTCTGGCACCTCTCCCGCGAGGGCCAGTGGAAATCCCCCACGCGCTCTGGCCAGGAGGTGAAGACGGAGGAAGCGCGTCTCTCCAGCCCTGGGCAGCAGCAGGGAGGCAAAGCATGAAAGCACCATTGCTCCAAAGGTGCCCCTCACTGAGGAGCCTGCATGTGAGCTTCTGCCAAGGCTGTACTCCACCTGTATGGCACGGTTGCACTGCAGTGACGAGGCCAGCCGAGGCAAAGCCGGCCTGTATTTCCCAAAGGATTCGATTACTAACGAGGCGGACAAGAAGACCCTGGAAAGCTCATCTGGGGTCTCAGCTTCTTTATTTCAACATTGGGCTTCGGTGGTTTAGACTTATTGGCTCCTTTAATTAACGTTTAGAGCTTGGGTTTGAGTGATTGGTTTTGTATTCTCAAATAAGGGCAAAACCCTTTCACCGCCAGCGTCAATCACACGCCCACTCCATGAGCATGATCATGCAGCATTTACTGTATAATGATCTGGACATATATGTGATTGTGAAGTCTCTGCAATCCAGTTTGTCTAGAGATATATGCATCTATATACACACATATGGACACCTTGTGCCAGAGGCAACTGAAAAATGGAGACACTGACACATTTAACAACTAATTATCCAGAGTAATTAGCACAATCAGATCATCAGTTCATTTCTCCCAGATTTATATTCAACTGACATCTAAGAAGATAATTAGCTCAGAAAAAAAAACACCTAATTATCTGTGTTTTATTTGCTTCAGCTATTGCCAGATTAAGAGCCCAGCACAATGTGGCTGAATGTCTTAATTATTTTTAAATTGCTTTTACATCTGAAGACAGATGCTCTTGATTTCAAAAGACTGAGTGTATAACAGGTTTATTTCATTTATCTTTCAGGCTTATAGCAAATAATTTTATCGTGTGATGTAGATGTTCATTGTTTTTGTCTCACAGGCTCATTACTGTATCTTCATTACATGACTCTTTTTAAAACATGAGCTTTAAAAGTCTGCATTTCTCTGAAAACTACTCAAGGGAACAAACTATTTAGCTCTTGAGGATTTATCTGTGACTCGAAACGTCTTTTTCCATTTTTTCATGCCACTATTCCTGGGAGCAGAAACAATATTTAGACTCTTGGTGCTGCTGTGTTCACTTAATCAGTGTCTGAGAGCTCACCGAGTGAGGATAACCTTTCCTTAGTGGTATCTCAGGAAATAAAAAGTAACAGAACAGATCATCACTCAGAGCTGTGATATGATTTTTCTCTTCTATTTAAGTAAGGGTTTTCAAGAGTAATACACGTCTAACAGATGAGGAATGTTGGATATCACAGACATAAAATGCAGCAGGTCCCGGTTACTGAAAATTCATTTTTGTACATCGCAAGCTATTAAAAAACTACTGTAGTTTTGCACTGCATGCAGATCCTCCTTTCATAAAACAATCAGTGCAGCTTCACCAGAAAAACAATTAAAATTCCCTCACACCACAGACAGCAGTTCCCCTCGGACAGCGGTTTAGGAGAAATGAAGACTATTGCTCCTGGAGCACTGGGACAGCTTGAATCTGGCACTGAAGACGTCTGGTGCCTGAGGGACTGTTGAAGCCCAGTGACATTGCCTCAGGGCAGAGCTCTTGACAGACCTCTGTTCTGAGACAGAGCGTACGAAGAAGAAGAGTTTAGGCAGATAAGATGCATCTTTATAGTAATTGCAAGTGATTTGATAGGTCATCATTGCACAGCAAAGAGAGACATAGATAATGCAGCTAAGCTCTTCCTTATCTTCAGCTGCAGTCATCTGTGTAACCTGTCTGGGGACAATCACTCAGATTACAGCTCAGCAGCTCAGCTGGCTTTCGGAGCTCTTTGCTCCAGTTCAAATCTTGCACCACTGTACTTCCTGCAAACAAAGACCAGCTCAAAGTTAACTTTGCTGGCACTGGCAGCTGCCTATTCTCCTGTCAGAAACTACGCCAAATGCTGCAGTGAATGATGTGCTTGGAGGAATGCTCAACCTTTAATATCCTCGCTATACCGTTCTCAGAGAACAGCCTGCTCATTTTCACTGGGTACAGGTGTTGAAAACAAAAGCAAATCTGTCTAAATAAAAAAGCACATATATATATAAAAAAAGCAAAGGAGGATTTTATACAATTATGTGGTGCTTGTGACTGTGAATCAGAAGGTGCCTCTGAGCATCTGTGATTCCGCCCTGCTGGGATGGTACAACATGACTTGGAATCAGTCACTGAGCTTGTTGCAGAGGATGGAGTTAAGAACGGGAGGACTCTCTGGCACTGAGCCTGTTAACGAAGGAGACGGTAATCTGGTGGGAGCTGTGTGGTGTCGGATTCTCCCTCAGCCGGAGGCCCATCCCTTTGGCATAGCAGAATTCTCCACTGACTGAGCCGTGGCAGTGTGTGGCTCTGAAGACAGAGCTGCTCTTCAGCTGCCTTGGAGAATTTGCAGCTGGGGCACAGCTGTACAGCACATGCCGTACTCACCGTGACCTAACAAGCAGTCCTGATAACCAAGAAATCCCAGCTTCACCCAGCCCTTCAGATTGTATCGCATGTTCTGATTATAGGGATTAGACGTAATGGCGTTCATATCCTGCAGGATCCCGAATTCTCCATGCGTAAGAGGGGGCCCACGTCCTCCAGCAGGGAAGAGCAGCTCCCCCTGGGAGATATTCTGCACCAGCAGGCCCACTGCTCCCATCAGGGGCGAGAGGAAAGAGATTCTATACTGGGCAAAGGAAGCTTACATTATGCGGCAATATAACCATTTTTTAACACTTATTTTTCTTGTGCTCATTTAGGGAAGACTTTAATTAAATTTGTGATCTAGTACTGGACAGTTATGCCCTAAGACATCCCTGGTCCTTCTCACTGCCTCTGATAGCTCCCACCTTCCAGACTTTTGCATGAGATTTAAATTTACAGAATGTGAAACTTGATGAATGAGAAGTAATTATGTGAACGTTTTTTTTGCGTAGGCTTAAAACGTACCCGCATTGCCCGTATTTTTGATTTGCCATTCTTACTGCAACCTTTTACCTCCACAAATGTATTTTTCAGCCTTAAATCTTTTTACCCTAATATGTAGTCATTTGCTTTGAATTGCAGGAATCACACACAATAAAATGCTGGCATCTGAACGCCTTCTTACTCCAGGATGAAGCCATGTGCCAAGAACATCTCTCTGAGGTTTCAAAAGAGTTTTTAGCATTTGCTGCTGAAATTCACCCTCTGAATACTAAATGGTACATAAGAGGCTCTTGTACTCCCTTTGCTTCTCATCTAAGCAAACTATGTGGTGAGGGGATCTCCGAGGTAGAGACTGCAGCTCTGTGTCACAAGGCCAGGCTGCTCCATGAAGAATATGCTGATTGCTCGAGCAGGTTGGTTTCACTAAGACTGGAACAGACTCAGCGTTCAGCCCGTAGAGCCGCACAGCGAAGCCGCTGTTTAGGCTGCTCGTTAATCAATGTGATTTGCGGCTTGTCTGAAAACCCTGCTGCTTGTGCTCATGGCGGTGATGTTTCCACAGTGCACGCTTGGCAGGGGTTTATTGTCATTGCTGGTGCTGTGTGTTTTGTTAGACTCGCTGGCTTGGGCTATCAGACAGCATCACAGTTCTCTTCCCGTCAGCATCCAGAGCTCCGGACTCCGGATGTTGCCCTGATGCTGATTGCATTCTTCTGTGCTATCTGACATTTCAGGTCCAGTCCACCACATTTCAAATGCAGCTGCCAACTTCGGCAGACACTGGGGATTAGGATAAATTGGTTCAGGTAAGTCTTCATGCCTTTAAATCCTCCTGTCAGAGCAATTTCTCTTCCACCCCGCGTTCCTATTCAGTTTCAATCCCCAGGTTTTACTCATCTGAGTATTAAGATCTCATCCAATTTCCTGCAGATTTGTGAAGAGACGATATTCAAGGACATTTTAGCCAGGAGCCTGGTTGCCTCTGCCAGGAGGCTCAGGCGTGGCAGACAATGACCAATGACCAATGAGTCAAAGAGTAAATGGTTAATAGACCACAAAATCTAAATTTTGCAATGGCCTGTGGTTTGAATAACCGCAGACTGATGGATATCAAGGATCTGGAAAGATTCTGTCTGGAGGAATGGTGTACGATACCCCCCAATGTGTTCTCCAGTCTTATGAAGTATTAGAGAAAAAAGCTCAGTGTTGTAATCCATGCAAATGGAGAGCCCACAATGTTATGCATGTGCAACAGAGTGATGTGCAATGTTTTCATTTTCATCTTTTTTTTTGTTTGCATTCTGTTTAAATGTACAGGAGTGCTGTGTGTCCATAAAAAAATTCCCTCAGGGGACAATAAAAATCTTATCTTATCTTATGTACTGTAATGCCAATAATTGCCGTCCTTAGTAGTTCAAGTAGGGAGCTGCGTCAGAACAAGTAAAGGTTCCTTTCACACCCAAAGAAGGCTCCACAACGAAACGTTGTCTTTCCTTTCTTCTCTTTTCTGCAGGGGATAAACCTTTACTTGTTCCGCTGCAGTGCTTATTTTTCTCGGAAATGTGATTAATAAATTGAGACGTGAGTCATTACGGTTTATCGTTCAAAGGTGTGTAGTCAGTTCTCGGCTGTCACTGTGCCCAGTGGCTGAGCGGCAGATCTGTTGCCTCAGAATCTTTTCTCAAACTGGAACCCTGACGGTGGCTGTAGCTTCTGATGGCGGAACTCATCCAGACCTTCTCAGAAGCCCGAGCAGTCGGCTGTTGATCCATGGAGACGTACAACAAAAAATCAAAGGGCTGTTAATCCTCCCGTGAGATCGTATCTTGAAAATTACGTTGTCAGAGCACACGAGAAGCTTCGGAGGTCAAGACACAGCAAGAATCATGCTCTTGCTCTGCCTGCAAAGGATAAATGTGTGATGTCACTTCATTGATGTTTTTAAAACTTAAAGGGGAATGTGTTGCTACAAGGTGTTTGTACAGTCTAATTGGCATTTGATGGATTCATTTTTTAAAAGCAAGCTCAAGGATCTTAAACTCACTGCCTTAACATGACATGCCAGTGAACAATCATTTTGGGCAACTGTATACACAATCAGTCCCTGGTACGGGCCCATGTGATTGAATATTTCCAGCCACAGCAGCTGGGCTCTCACAGCAGAGCTCCAGTATGAATGTTTGAGTCTACACCGCTGGACTGCGAAGAGCTGAAAATCTGCTACACAGCAGACACGATTAAAACACCGGCTGATTAAGGACCAAGGCAGAAGTTAAAAAAAATAATAAAAAATAAAAAAAAGAGTCACAGATGCATAGCTGGACATGGAAGAAAGTAAGAGGACCGCAAAGAAGATAAATGAAGAGACAAAATTATCCACAAGATCTTGATAACGGACCTCTCATTTGATGACTTTTATGTGAGCACGTGGGTTGTAGGGCCCTTCTATAAAAGTCATTTCTTTTAAGAGGTGGTTAGTAACTGCGAATTGGATCTATCTATCAGTGGAGCAGTTTTTCAACCATCTCAATGAGCACAAACCCGAGGCACGGGAGTGATTCCTGCTGGAAGGAACCCACTGCAGAGGTAGAAAGGTCTCATTTGTCACACACCTGACACTTCCCCCAGCCCCTCTTCAGCCTGCGAAGCGATCCAGCTCTTCCATTTGCTCGTCCGAGTTGTTTTGGAGTCAATTTAATCACTGAGAAGAAAGGAACAAGGCTTTCTGAAAATTCTTGGAAACCTTCTTACTTCAGGCAAAATAAGGTCATGACTGTTTTGTACTGTAAGAGCTGTTCCTTCTTTATAAAGGAACATTTTAAATCTTCCACTTTTATCCTCAGGCTTCTCCTCTTTATTGCACCACCATGACTGTGACTTCATCCCATCTTTTTATATCTTTCGATGATTTATTCCACCTACTGTTTACAATTCTGCCTTAGAGACAGTGTTTATCAACAGAAACTGCACGTTCTCATTTAGCTCTTCTGTGATTCTCAATGTTCTGTCGAGGTTCCTGACATGGCAGTTTTATGTTCTGCCCTGACATGGGCAGAGCCCGTGTCTAATTTAAGGGATGGCAGGTAAGAGTCCTCTATCCAGCAACTGTAGTTATCGAGTCAGAGGATTGCTATCACACAGTACTGAAGTATTACCCAGGGGAAAGGACACTGTACCTAAGGCATTCTCCATTTAAAAGAGGGAACACATTCTAAAATGTCTTGTTTTATTTTAACACAAAATCGATTTTTATAGGTTCAAATAAAAGCAAAACCAAAGAGAATGTATTCAACTTTTGTAAAAGCTCATTTTTATGTTGGAGGAAGGACTGTTTCCGATCCAATGTCTCTGTCATGTTTCAAATGGCAGTCAAACAGTTCTCTGACGTTCGTTCCCTCACTCTCCATGGCTCAGTTTGCACTCATCCCAGATTTTGAGCCGCTCTGAGCAGCGCTGGTGTGAAGCTGGTGCCCACAGCACTTTCGGTGCTGCTTAAGAGAAGATGAGGATTTCCAAATAATACGTCTCATGTAGTCCCTTCCTCTTTTCCATTATCATCTGTGGCTTGCACTCCAGTATGCAAAGCCTATAGTTTCTCAGTTATTTTTCACATAGAATATCCTTCCTCTAACATCCTTCTTCTATAATTAGAAGTTAATTATTAAGAGAAAAACATTTTTTTCCTTTGATCTACAGTTACCATTATTTCCTCCTGGACCCTGGTTAAGTTTTCCTAGTAAGACAGCCAGCAGCTGGATTGTCACACCTCTCAGCTACCGGTTTCTCACTGTTCTGTGTGTTTTAATTATTTCTGAAAGCTCTCTTCAGCTTTCTGACTGAGCAGACATCACACCGTTAATCACAGCGGGTAATTGTTCTATGGGCTATGGGGCAGAATGCAGGAGAATGGTATGTTAGAAGAGTATAAATGACAGATCACCCTGTTGTTTATGTTTTGAGCTATAATAATAATAATTATAATAATAATTGCTTCCACTTATATAGCACTTTTCTGGACACTCCACTCAAAGCACTTTGCTGGTAATGGGGATCCCCTCCACCACCACCAATTTGCAGCCCCACCTGGATGATGCACCAGTCTGCTCCCCACACACCAGCTTTCAGTGGGGAGGAGAGCAGAGTGATGAAGCCAGTTCAGAGATGGGGATTATTAGGAGGCCATGATTGGTAAGGGCCAATGGGAAATTTGGCCAGGATACCGGGGTGACACCTCTACTCTTTTCGAGAAACACCCTGGGATTTTTAATGACCACTGAGAGTCGGGACCTCGGTTTTATGTCTCTTCCAATACAGTGGACTATACTGGGGCATTAGGACCCACACAGACCGTAGGGTGAGCGCCCCCTACTGGCCCCATTAACACCAGTTCAAGCAGCAACCTGAGCTTTCCCAGGAGGAGGTCTCCCATCCAGGTACTGGCCAGGCTCACACCTGCTTAGATTTAGCGGGCTGCCAGTTGTGAATTGCAGGGTGACATGGCTAATGACTTTTGTAGTTCAGAATAACCCGCAGGCGACCCTATGGAGTCTATCGATGTATAGGCATGCACAGTGCTGACCCACTCAGGTACTGTGTGTCTCTCTCTAGCAGCTGTGGCTGCTGCTGTCAGGAGTGGTCAGAGTGCTGCACCCACAGCTGGTAAAGGACCAGGCTCTGCAGGGTGGGGCTGTTGTACCCGCCAGCGAAGAGCCTCTCTCAGATCTGTTCAGCAACAGCGCCCAGCTGAATTCATGGGCACAAATGTAAACTGCTTTGGCTGAAAGTGTCGGGCAAATAAAATTGTCATAAATGTCTGAGATGTTTGCTCTAGGCGGTTACGAAGCCCCTAATGGCCACGTTCGAAGAGCACAAAAATCATTTAAAACGTCCATGTGTATTGCAGAGCACCGAAGCCGTTCAATGCCACCCGTTGTGAAAAAGCTGGTTATTACTCTGTGACGAGCCCTGGTTCCAATACGTCTTTACAGGGCTGGGCGCACAGTACGGAGTTTGCTCGTTTGTCTGATCGGGATTTTTACTTCTTCATCCAGAAGAGCTGTGCGAAGTAGACTATGGGTCACCTCTTTGAGATTCATCATTTCCTTGAAATCTCCCTTTGTGTGTTTGTCCAGTATTCATATCAATTCAGAAGCACCGAAGACTATTGACACTTTAGCATTTATTAATAGTTCAGTCCTGACCTAACTTCCAGTTTGATTTTTTTTAGTTCCTTTCGTAGATTAAATGGAAAAGGGCAACAGGGCATACACTGTACTCTGCTGAAGTGTTGGATGTGATTTTAACCCTGTCATCAGGTGCCAGAATACTAAACGTTTATTGTATTAAAACAAATCAGGGATCCCACTCTCCCTTATGGTTTTAATTTTAGGTGGTTTTGAATTTCAAGTGCCAACATTTCATCCAACATTAGGCAAAAGGAATGCACTAAATTGAATGTTGTACAAATAGAGTTCTGAAGGGATGGATAAACACCATTGTAGCTGCAACACAGCTACCAAGAACATACCAAATTCATTTTGTTAGTGATTTTCAACATATCGCCACTATACATCTATTTAAAATAGAGATGAAAAGGTAGTATAGGTGACTATGGGCTTTAGGAGGGCACAACACAGCTACAGTGTCAGCTCTGCAGAATCTACACATTGAGAATAAGTCTATAGTCTTGTTTCTCTGAATGTTTATTATGATGTTCTGTTTGTCAAGATGGAAAAATAAATTTGTCTGTTTATGTATTCTCACATCATGTAGTCAAAACCAGATTTTTATTGCCTCAGGGCAGAAAACAGCATGTACACACAGACCAATATATACACCTTACTGCATGCCAGAAACCCTGATTGTTCCTAAGTTTGTTAACCTGAGCAGGTTTCAACTTATAGGTATAGTTGAAAAAATAAAAAAAGACATTTAAGGATTTCGAGTTATACAGTAGCTTTAGGAAACAGCTGAGGACTTATTCACAGAAGTGGATTCATTGACACACTTTATTTGATGATGGCTCAGTTAAATTGAGGTAGTTTAATGAAAATGCCATCAGATATTCCCCCTGGCTCTGTATTAGAGTGAAAGTGATATAACTGGTAGGATATTATAGGTGCTATTAGGATACTGGTTATGTGTGTCAGTTCTAATCAAGGTTGAAGTTCATTGCTTCCAGATTTTGTTTCACTTTGTCCTTCTAAAGTCTCAACTTCTCTGTAGTGGAGTCTTTTTTTTCCTTCCTTTCTCTCCTGGTTGACATATTTTTTAATGGAAGACCCTCTGGAGGGACACAGTGGGGCTCACTCTTTGCTGCCTGGGATAGTCACTCTTTACAGCTGGCACCGGTTTATATGTTAGTCCGAGACAGAAGGAACTGTTGGTCTTTACTCCCTGTGCCCCAGTCTGAGTTTTTGCTGCCCAGTTTGACAGGGACTCTGCTGGGGTTTTGGATGGTCCTGAGAGAGCCTATAATAGAGTCAGCAAAACTGATCTTCCACTATTCACTCATGAATAAATATTTATGTTTGATCTAATTTCTCTCTCACTCAAGCAGTAATGTTTTGTGTAATATCAGTAATACAGTTTACTTCTAAGCCAGGCAGAAAGTCATATAATCAGATTTTTTTGCCTCATGAATGGAAATGCCTTTTTAATGGCAGTGCATGAAACGGTGATGTGTACTTAGACAATCCTTCGACACGCAGAACTGGATACTTATTCAGATCAATTTTCTTTCAAAGTTCTCATTTTTGCCCTGGCCTTTGGCCAGTCAGGGAATCATGAGTTTTTCGTCTTCAAGACAAAAATACTTTAGTTTTAAATGCTGATCTGAGATGCCGATTCTTAATGCCCGGCAGCCTGCCTAATTTAATGAATTGCGCACGTATGTGTAAAAGAATTTCAGCATGTTGTGAGTCACTAGACCCCTGAACTCCCTATCAGGTTAGGAATGTTTGTCCAGCAGATGATGAATAGTTTTAAACTGAAAAGGGTCAAGAAACCTGCTATGAAAAAGAGGTTACTAATTACTCATTCTCTCATAGCATGAGTGTTTTAGGTAGAAGGCACAGCAATGGCCAGGAATTTTCAAAAGGATCTCTGCTAAACAAAGCTGACAGTTTTATTCATAGCCCGTACACCATACGGCACTTTCTTTTTCATTTTGTTTTCTGTCAGCTAATATTTTTTCATAACCTGTCCTTTGGGAAAAGATTAATGCGCCTGAGCAAATGTTCATTCTTCTGGTGTTTTGTTCGAGAAAGAAGGAGAGGGCCAAGTCAAGACAGGGCCAGTTTTCCAACAGCTGTCTTGTACGGTTTCGTCAAGAAGTGTTCATCTATGCTACTCCAGCATGCTGTTTTGAAAACAGACTTTTCTTAATCGGATATTCCCTAAAATGTTGAGTGAAACTCCTCTAATTTCTTAATTAAATTGTGGAGCCACAAAGGCCATGGAGATGGTGGGGACTGGTTCAGGAAGGTTGTGGGGGGGGGGGGGGGGGTGTTGGTAGGAGAGCTTGAGGCAAGAGGCCAATCATTGTCAGATTTATAAACCAAATTGTTTTTAAAGGCTTTTCTTATTCATAGACTTGAAATCACCACAGAATACTAAAGCCTTTCAAAACAACAGGCCTGTCCACCTGCCTGACAAATGTCAGTACTGGGATGGGAGACAAGTGGTACGACAAGCAGGGGGTGCTGTTCCCTCTCTCCTCTCTCCCCCCCACTGTGTTACTACTACAGTCCAGCAAATCCGTGAGGGAGAGTTTAAGACAGAGATCCGAAAATTATTTGTACGGTTACAGATCATTTCACAGGGATGAGCTGACTTAGTGATGTGCATTTTTTGCAAGATACTACAGAATTGCTGAAAATTACACGTTTTTTCCCAAAAAAATCTTGTTAAAAGATGTTATAAGAATGAACACAGTTACAGGATGTTATGGTTATGCTACAGCAATGAAACACTAAATCAAAATGACTCCATAGCGCTCCCTTAAACTATGGCAGCTTGTGTAGAGCACGTAATACTTTAAGCAAATATTGGAGGAGTTGGCTTTGTTCATATTTCTCATACCATAACCCTTTAGAGCTCTGTGTTTCTTAATGTATTCAGTGTCATGAAATAACTGTACAGAAAAGACAGATGGTCCAGTAAAAATCAAACCACATATTTGATCAGTCCCTGAGAATTAAGGGCAGGGTAGTAACTAGAGCAAAGGTGTGGTATAGTTATTTTGCATGCAATCAAAATACAAAATACAAGAAGACGTTTATTGGTTGTTGGCAATGCACTTCATTAGGGCTAGAGTTTTGAGTTTTTACGATAGGGTCAGCTTCAGTACTGAGGGTTAGAATTGGAGGGAGACATCAAGAATGAAGGTTATGATCAAACAGGGTTTAAGGAACAAGAGTTAGGATCAGTCTTAGGGTTCAATTAGAGGTCAGAGCCTGCTACATCTTTGTGTGCAGGGGAGTACATTTTTATAATAATAATTTATTATTAAGTTATTAAAACCAATATTTTAAACCCTTTTTTCATGCAATTTTCACACATTGCGTATTACCATTTATTTGTGATTTGTAAGTCTGTTTGAATGACAACTTTAATTCACAAAGTAACACCAAACCTGAGAAAATTCCTTAATCCTAAGTATATTGGAATCCACCACCCTGAATAACCATACTGTACTGTATGTTGTTGTTAAGGAACAAGTAAAGGTTTATTGATCTGCTTAAAAGGGAAGAAAAGAAACACAACGTTTCGGCTGCGGCGCTTCTTCGGGTGTGAATGTTGCTGTTTTCTTAGTCTCTTCACATGTGGTGATAGAAACCATTGATAGCTATGAAAATGAGCTTTCAAAATCGAAAGGAGGGCAAGATCAGGACATTCTTGTCTGTGGGGCAGCCTGAGGTCTGTCTCCGTGATGTGAACGGCGAGCAGAAGGGGCTGTGCTCTAAGTGAGCGCCTGTACTGACTTATCTTGCAAATTTAAAAACCCGCAGCACTATGAGCTGTAACTTATTTAGAGAGAGAGAGTCTTTATTATATCAAGGGGGGGGGGGGGGCAAGTTGTTTTACAGCAGCGGTGTTGGTGTACAGACAGACAGAAGAAGAAAAAAGACAGGAACAACAATATACATACTTATTTGCATAGAAAATCAAGTGTTAAGTAACGATATGGCTACAGGTATGAATGAGAACTTAAATCCGTTGGTTTTGGAGTTGGGGAGTCGGTATCTGCGTTCTCATCGGAGTAACTGGAAATGATTAAACAAGGGGCATGAAGCATCATCGCAGATGGATTTTGCTTTACGCAAAACACGTCCAAGATGGATGGAGGAGAGGGCTGGGAGATCAGCACCAATGACCATCTGACATATTGTCTTGTCATTGTTGATACAGTATGTTCTTACCAAATAAAGACCTTTTCAAGTGACCAGATCCTAAGATTACCTAACACTGAAGTCTACTGTGCTTTATTCATTACTATCAGAAAGTACAGTAGGTCCTTATCCAGTGCTCATTTAATAAAGCAGAAATACAGACACTGTAGGTGACGGTAAGTCAGGCTGGAAAGTGAGAAGCTGCTCGTACGTCTTGGAGGTTTGACAAGGTCAACAACAACAGGAAAATCACCAGGCACATTCAGCAGACTGAAGGGAATCTGGAAGAATGGAGAGCTACTGAAAAAGGCCAAGCTGGGGATTCTGACTGCACATGACCTTGACCACCTTATACAGTATGTGTGAGACACGGACTTTGAAGAGAACAGAGAGAAAGCTTGAATGTGTTTAAGATGAAGAGCTATAAGCAGCTTCTAAAAATCAACTGAACACAGTAGTTAAAGATTATAACATAAAGGAGGAAAGACCTAAACAGACTCAGGAAAATCCACAGAAATGTCAAAGTTCAGAAACAGGCACTATCATATACAGTAAGCAGAAACAAAGATGACGGAATGCTTGCTGGGACAAGCTCTGGATCTCCCGTGATTCCACACTGGATAAAGCAGTGAGAAAATGGGAAGGCCGTGACGTTGTGACAGTGTGGTGTGGGCAGAGCCGCGGAGTCAACTACAGGGCACGGAAGACCATAGCGGTGTGAGGCTAGCAGGGACCGAAAACTAAGAGTACCGCTGTGCCTCGTGACCTCCAGGCTGTGTTGACCCTATCTAACGGGGGGCCAGCCTGGGGAAAAAAAGAGCCGCCAGCACAGCGGAGACCGGACTGTTCCGACCCTGTTGAGCGGGGTCCGGTCTGGTGGAGCCGGGCGCGTCAGGCAAGGACAAGACAAGAACTTTGTGTGAGAAAAAGGTGTGTGTGCGCGCCTGCCCCGGTGAGAATACGTGATGGGACAGGCAAAAAGAAAAAGAAAACCTGACGCGGGTGCAATCCCCCTCCGGGGCTGTCGGTGTAAACTCCCCCTTCCGGGCGTGTCCAGTGTGTGTTTACAGGAGCCGCCCAGCTGGGGCTCATCATCTGGAAGCCTGGACAGCCGGGACTACAAAGGCGAGACATCGCCCTTCGACCAGGGCTCCACCTGTACCCTGAGCACTTGTCTGAGGTACAGTTCAAATACTCCACAGTAAAAACTTTCTGAGGCTACTGTACTGGTTCCTCTTTTTTCTGCGACTTCTTCTGGTTCTGCCTGGTTGTCAGTCTTTTCTTGGCCTGCTCGAGCTGTCTCTTAGCAACATCCTCCATCGTTTACAGCGGGGTGCTTATTTTCCTTTTTCACGTCGGTCCGTGTGTGGTCACATGATGAACGTCTCCATGATTGTTTAGGAAAGTCCACTTTAAAGAGAGGCTTGACGGCTGTGCTGTGATCTGTCACGATGTGGTCTCATTTCTGCCCTGCTCTCACTGAATGAGTACAGCTGTTCTGCAATTTTCCACTGCGCTCCAAGGAAAGCAGTGATGAAAATGTTCTGTGATCTTATTTATTCCTTGTGCTCCAATTCATTTCCTTTTCTGTTACTCCTTGATAATACAGATTAAGTATGTGTTCCATTATTAAAACATCTGTAACTAGTAGGAGCAGTTCCAACATTATATTATAGTTTTTTTTAATCTACACTTTCATGCTTGCACCACAGCTTTGTTACCACAGAAAGACCGCTAATTAACCAGTCATTTCCTTAATTAATTTTCCCTTACATTTAGGTGTGATTGATTTCAGTGTCTGCAACAGACTGGTGTCCCACCCTGGATGTATCCTGCCTTGTGTCCATTGCTTGCCAGGTTAGGCTCTGGCTCCAGCACGACCCTGGATTGGATAAAGTGGTTATAAAATGGATGGATGATTACAGTGTTTAAAAAGAAAGGCAGAAAAAGAAAAAATAATTGCACATTATAGCTGAGGACATTCATCACAGAAATGGTTTTGTTTTTATTTTTGGCGCTGTATCAAGGAGATTAAGATCTGTGATGTCCATAATCTAATTCTCTTAACATGCCCCCAGAGTATTGATCTAAAGAATTAGTCGAGTTGTGTTTGCTAAGAGCCTTGCGCTGCTCGTTAGTAAGTTAAATGTGATGTAGAGGCAGAGAAAGGTCATCTCCCTGAAGCACCCCAGCCACGACCCAGAGGCTAAGATGTGTTCATAATTAAAATACCTCCATTGTCCTACTGCCATTTTCAGCAGATTCTGAGACATCAAGGGCTCTGAGAATCCAGGCCTTGTATATAATTATACTTCTACGGTAAGACATTTTTCATTTTGCCTAGTCCCGATAATAGCCTGTTAAGGAATATCATCTTAATTCTGAAATATTTTTGTCTTCTTTTTCCAATCAAGTCTCTGGCCCTTCAATTCTGTTGTTCTGCTTAACATTTTACCAAATAAAGACCTTTTCAAGTGACCAGATCAGTGACCAGGGTGTCACATCAGTCATATTCTTTCACTGCTGTGAAACCGTTCACAGTGTGCAACTCAAAACTTCAAATAATATACTGTAGTTCATCTTGAGACTCATGTTCATTTCAGAACACAAGCCATGTTGATGAATGGGATGATCTGATCATGATAAAAGAGAGGCAGGGTAGCACAGTGGTTAGCAGTGCTGCCTCACAGCACTGGGGCCCTGTGCTTAATGCCCAAGGTGCTGTCTGTGTGGAGTTTGTATGTTCTACCCTGCTGTGAGTTTGTGCGTTTGTGTCTGTGTGTGCCCTGCGATGGACTGATGTCCAGGATGTACTGTATAGGAACCCCCCAAAAATTTGGCATTGTGCCACACACAAACCAGGTACATCAACTGAGGTACCGACTGTAATAAACACTCGTATTTACTAAATAATATTTGATGCCTCATGAATTTCCTACATATCCTAATTATTCTAACAAGGAGCCTAATACTTAGAAAAATTCAGCTTTGATTGTTTGGATGAAATAACATTACTCTAAGTAAAATCATTATCGTTCTATAGGTTTATAACCTGCCGTAACAAAAAAAAGATTTTTATTAACAAAAGATCACAGATAAAATCTTAATCAGAATGTACTTATACATGAGTCTCTGAGTCTGCTCTGTAAGCCGCAGCCAAAGCGTTTTAGAATGTTGCCATTGCACTATTAAAAAATTGCATAATGTAGATATTAAATATTTAAAGACTTACAGACTCAATTCCTGCAAAAGCCATGTCATTTATGGACTAAAGCTGGATGTATTTTGGCAGAGGAATGTCTCTTTCAAAGCCTTGCTTTCATTTACCATCTTGTTTACAAAAGAGTATACAGTTCAGAGCAGCGATAAGGAAAGGGGGTCTTGACACAAACATCGACAAGAATGAAGCATTTACATAAAATGAATTTCATGAGAGCTCTTGATTTAATGTATCTGCTAGAACACTAAACAAGATGAAAGAATAAAAAAAAATGATCAAGGAAAGGCACCACTGTAAGCAGCTCACCGCGCTTAAAAAAGCACACACAAAGAATAGGACAGACAGCTGAAATTTAAACAGAAATTCGGGTGGGGCTCGGTTTTAAATCTCGCACTTCGTCTTGTCTCCCGGCTGAACGCGAGGATGAGCTCCCCTCCCTCCAGAGACTTCACTGCAGCTTGTCCTCCGTGTCTGATACCTCGTCAGTGATCTCCGACCTGCACTGTCACTTCCTGAACCAGACGAGCCACACCCACATCACCCAGTATACGGTCGGTACAGCCCTTACCCATCCTGGCCTCCTAATAATCCCCATCTCTGAACTGGCTTCATCACTCTGCTCTCCTCCCCACTGATAGCTGGTGTGTGGGGAACGCACTGGAGAGTAATCGGTCAATTGGTGTTCATTTGAATTTCAGTGGTCTGGCTAAATTCCTATGACGAAACCAGACAACACGCCCTGTAATAATAATAATAATAATAATAATAATAATAATAATAATTATTATTATTATTATATAATAATAATAATAGTTACACTTATATAGCGCTTTTCTGGACACTCCACTCTGCAGGTAATGGGGATCCTCTCCACCACCACCAGTGTGCAGCCCCACCTGGATGATGCACCAGTCCGCTCCCCACACACCAGCTCTCAGTGGGGAGGAGAGCAGAGTGATGAAGCCAGTTCAGAGAGGGGGATTATTAGGAGGCCATGATTGGTAAGGGCCAATGGGAAATTTGGCCAGGATACCGGGGTAACACCCCTACTTTGTTAGGCAGGATGCCCTTTGATGGGTTCGCAGGCAGTGTTTTGTGATGTGCAGTCACATGACTGTTCTGGGTAGCATGAGCCTCCCTTAAATGAAGTGCCTGGTGTCTGGGATTTGGTCTTGCTTCACGTAAAAGGCAAGAGGTGTGAAATCTCGCAGATCAGGCGGTGCAACTGTGTTTAAGCGTACACTGCACACACACACACATGTGCACACAAGCGTATAATCGCAAATTAGCCTGCTTCAGCTGCATGTGCAGCATACTGGGCTTGCACAGGTCAGTGCTGTAGGGTGCTCCACAATTCCCTGGCCCTGGGAGCTGAAAAGTTGCACCATTTTCATGCACGTGTTCCTTGGTCCCTCACTACAAGCTCTGGAAGGCAAGAAACCCACTGTGTGGTCGACAGGGTTATTAGATATGGAATGACTGCAATTAGGGAAGAGGGAGATTTGTCTGCGTTTCCACATTCCTCTAAACATCCAGCCAGCGGAGCAAAAGAGATTCACCCATTAAAGTCATGGAACATTCAGTTTTAGTTTGTTTCATTGATTTCGTACTATAACTCACATGCTGGATTCTTGTGTACTGGCACCAATACAAGCAATGCTAAATATTTTATTTAGAAATTCCATTAACCACTGCACAGATCAGTCCTTGAGCAAAGATGTATTAGAGACTTGGCACGAGTCAAAGGGAGCCTTCTTGGAAAGATGATTTCAGAACATTCACACATCATCTTTAATAAGGTAGTCTGGCTTTCACCATTCATGTGATATGTTTCTGTACTGCGAACTAACTTCTAAGAAATGCTGTACACCAAAAATACATACATATATCATTTTGTAAATATTTAAAGTAGCTCTTTCTGAAATTAAGCCATTTGTAAAACTGAAATTAGATTAATAAATAAAAATGGTAAACTAATTGGTCATTGTTTTCACAAATGAACTCTTCACCACTGGTCTGGCTCCGAGCCTAACAAGGGTGTGGAGGATCTGAGTTGTGGTCCAGTGACTGTGGTCCAGCTATGTACCTCAACTCCCCAGAAGGGTTTCTTACTTAGGAAACTCTATGGCTAGTTACAGACACAGACCGGATGGCCTTTTCGAGTGTGTGTGCAGTCCAGTCACACTGTGCATCAACAGAAATGGTAACCGAGTCTTCACTGACAGCAGCTGTGAGCTCACAAGCGCCTGGCAAGTGACAGGGATTGCTGCTGCACTGGGAGCTGAGGATGTCCAGTACTATCACAGAGGAAGGCCTGGTCACCCTGGTCTGATCACAGAGCTCACACTTGAATTGTCAGCGTCTCGACTACAGGATTCAGGATTCAGGATTCAGGATTCACATTCTGAGCGTGTACCTTAAAGTGTTGGGCCATGAAGGGGCTTCCCGTTTTTAAGCAGCAATTGTGTTTTCGCGGATCAGTACACGTGCTATGTCCAGCCAGCGGTGACCGGCTGCTGCGTTACGTGCCTCCGAATCGGGGTGCACACTGCGAGCTCCTGGACAGGGACGCAGATGATGGTGGTGCAGGAAGGTATATTAGTGACTTCGAGAGCTCGATGTGGTAATGATGGAAATACCACACATTAAAAGGCATTTCCAGACAAATTGCTCCAATGAAGTTCAACAACTCTAAGTTTCACGGCTTACCAGCAAGATCTAATCTCAGACCTGGTGAATGTACTGTCCATCATTGACAATGAGCCCTCATGTGCTTCAGTCTAGCCCCTCAAAATACTCCTGAAGGCACCTACAGCCTGTACTGTGAGTGGATTTGGAGCATAGTGTTGTCTTGCCAGATGTTATCAGGGGTCTGATTGCCGACATGTGAAAATTTAAACAGTTGTGAATGCATCAACTGCCCTGAGAATAGGTCTAGTTGTTGAACAATCAACACTGATTAGTACATTTTTTCTTTCAATGTAAATGGAGGAGTGGTCTAACCCAGCTGCTATTTTTCAAATTAAAAATAATAACTTTTACATTAAAAAAATCCTCATAAAATATTTTGGAAGACATCTAGTTTATGTCTTATACGTGTAACTATGTTCAGTTTAACCATGTAATGTAACCATCAGAGATATATTACTTATTTGACATCTTGTAAAAAACCTCCTGTTCTGCCGAGATCTGAACTAGGTGTTTACGAGTATAACTTATTTGCTAACTTTTAATGATTCTTTCATTCAGCTATTTATATTTAAGATATTTATCTTAGCTTGAACATATGGAATAGAACTACTACATCAGCCTATTGTAATGATAAAAAAGAAGTTTCCACATTGTGAATTTGCAAGGTATTAATAATTTAATGAAATGGATTTAATTAAAAAATAAGTATTACAGAAAAATTGGATTGATTTCCTTCCTAGTAAGGTCTAGAACAACATTATATTATTAGGCTAAATAACACATTCTTGGTACATATCCCATATCTTTCTTATTCTTGTAATATAAACAATAATTCCTACTTCTATGTTACACATTTACAAACTCAGTTCAAAACCGCCACTTCCAAAAATACTTGTGGTTGTTGAACAAACAATTTACTTTTCTAAGGAAATGTTTGAAATTGTTCTGTTGTAAAGAATGAACAGTTGGTTTTGAAATCTGAAAAATAAGCGCACTACACAAATTCCAGATCGGATCAAAAAAACATAAAGACGGGGATTTCTCGTGATAAACCTCGATTCCTTCTCATTCTTTCGAACAAGCCGAGAGCAGTGAAAGCAGTCCATTTGCCACCAATCTGAAAAAAAAAATCAAGTGCCTCTCGACAAGCATCCATCAATGAATTCATCAAGTAACCACTGACTCTACCAATTATTCCGCTATCTTTCAGAAATGTGGTGAAACACTGTCGTACAAACCGAGCCCTTAGTTAAAAGAGTGTGTTATCTATGTCACCGGTTTTGGGGAATGTACACACAATATCTGTTGGGATAATGCGTAAGGAACCTAAGAAATGGATGAAGATGTCCTTGAGAGCTGTCCAATATTTGTTTCTCCCTGTCATTCTGCCTCGCACCTTAATTGAACCACTTAATTGAATAATTGGCTGCCTTTTTTCAGGTGCTAATTTGAAACGTGGCTCTGAAACCAACTGGTAGAATCCGGGACTCGAACCCAAGGAGTCCTCTCACTCATGGAGAGGTCCCTAGCTCTTTTGCAGGGCACACATTCAGTATTTGTAAATAGCTCTTCGGTGGCCCTGCAGAAGCTACCGTTGAAAGTCTGCATTGACTTGACTGTACTTACCCCTGTCATCATTGTATACAAAGGAAAAAGTAAAGGTTAATTCTACACTGAAAAAATACTTTGTTTTTGCTTTTCTACTTACTAACCTCTGTTTATTCCTTAGCAGCACTGACACAGCTCCTCATTTGCATCTTTTTTTTATTTCAAAATGAAGCAGGAGGGAGCAAATGACTCTACGGCTGTCGTCTTGGCCGATTCCTGTTCCCTTTGTCATTCAAATGGCCATCGTTTCCAGGAACAGACCAAGTATTTAACAAATGTTTAAGAGCATGATAACAAGGAAAGAGATCCTCTGAGGCATTTCCAGAGTCAAAACCTTCAATCTTGTTTAATCTAGTTACAGCTGAGAGATGATAATAGAGTACAGTCCAGATGTATTACTGTTATCCAACCTTTCTGTAAACAAGAAACAATTATGCTGCGAGTCTCTAAACAGATGTCTGATCTAATCAAGAAGAACACTGCCCTTGTCAGCTACATTTCTTCTGGGCGTTAATAATGTAATAGGTGACTAACCCAGCGCTCCAGGGTGGTACACTGCTGCTCTGAGATGTCTGCGGAGATGAAGCTCACTGCTTGAAGGAGTGAGAAGAATGGTTATTTCATCAGATGAACATCTGTCAAATACAACATCATTCGTTCCTTCAAAGTACAGTGATTCTCAGCTCATGACATGGACAATCTTTTTAACTGAACCGCTTTAAATTAGTCATAATACAAGTTACATGTGTCACCTCTAGGCTATGCATTAACAACACACACACACACATATTCCGTAAACACTCAGTCTAACAGACTACTGGGGGGAAGAGGTGTCTATTGCCAAATGTCAGTAAAAACACAAATTATTTTTTTCAGGCCAAAAACACTATTATATGACATTATATATACTATATTATGCATATGCTCTCTGGGTATTTTCATTTATTTAACAATTGCAATCAACACAGTCAATAAAAGTGTTCCTGTGCCTTCTTGATCATAACTATAAATTATTTATTTCTTGGCCAATAAATATTACCTTATGAAATTTGCTAGAACGTAGAAAACACAAACAAAACCCATCATAAACAACAGACCTACCTGTATAGGGGACCATTGATAATTCCTGAATGTTAAACCTATGTAGTATTTATTTTTTCATGTTTTATTATTTGTGCATTTCCCCGTTATTGCAGGGAAAGTTAAGTTTTTCTGGTTTAGGAGATTTTGTCCATTAAATCCCAAGTCCGTTAAAGCCAAGTCCATTTAACCGAAGGTTCGCTGATGTTTATATATGCTATATGTGTGTCTCCATCATCCAGCTAATAAGTGTCACTTATAGGTGATTATCAATACTCTGCTAATACATGTTTAAATACATTGAATAAATGAGACTGAAGGATTTTTAATATATCTTTTATATTACACCACGATAGTCTCAACATCATTGTAATCATAATTCTTGTAACCTGATGCCTGTATCTCTGTGCAACCCAGTAGTGACTCTAGTCACCGATGACCTCACATTTGTTAAAGGTTGTGTTTAAAACGCTTCTTTGTTAACAACGCGTCCTTGTAATTCTGACATAAAATACGGAGACTGCAGGCGGCTACAAATTATTCAAGAAAACATTTTTTAAGAGAAAGACAGGAATGGAAAGTCGTCTAGTTGCCGGATGAGGGTGGGTGTGTAGAAATGAGAATCGTAACTTCTGTTATCTGGCTATAAAGAGAGCTCAGCCAGGGGAGACCGACAGAGAAAGAAAAAGAGAGAGACCTTTTCTTCCTCCCATGCTACTGTGCCTCGACTTCAGCCGAAATAAAGGCCTGGTGATCGCTCCACTGTGAATAAATACGGAGACTCATTAAAACCAAGAACAATGTTGTGTTTTTAATGATGCTCAGGATTGTATTTCCTCAAGGAACCGATCTTCAAAAGCTTGAGGGGTGGTTTTCTTACCACAACTATGACCAAAAACAAACTCCAACCTAAGATACTGGGAGGGAGGTTTATTTGCTTATTTTAAATTTCTATTTTCTGTTTAAAAAAAGGCTGTTAACTTACATTCTGTCACTAGACCCCAGGCGCTCTCCCTATCCGTGTGTCTGTGTGTCTCATGGAGAGCAAGCTGGGGTATGCGAAAAGATAATTCCTAATGCAAGAACTTGTAAAGGGTTACTAAAGTGATGTTATTATCATTATTATTATTATTATTAATAAGTGTGATAGTACCTTACACATACTGAGCTAATTCAGGCTGCAGATGGAATGCACATGCTGTCGGTTGTACACCATGGTGTCCACAAGCAATGAAAGTCTTTAAAAAACATCCCATGCATCTAAAGTCCAATGCTTGCCGCTTATCTCTCTGTACCATTACCCTGTGTTTATTTTTATATGAAAAATAGAGCCGATATAATAAGACCTTAAGGCCCATTAAGAAAGCAAGTGACAAGTGCAGTTAAATGGACAAGGGTAACTTCAAGCTGAAAAGTTACAAATCTTTCACCACGAAAAAACCTGGAGACATATCGTATCATTTACTTATGTAAATCATCATGATGATGAAAAACACGTAACCTCTTGATCCCTAGGACTCAACTCCATAAAATTAGTCACGCAAAATGAGTCAATTAGTAAATTAGTCAATGGAATACAGCGTCAATGTGAACAGCCGTAGTTATACATCAGATGCTGTATCTGAAAATCGGATTTTATTTTTTGGAGATGTTGATATTCATATATCAAACACATTCAGAACTACTTGGATCTCAACTAAAACTTCAATTCAAGAACGTACAGTATACAAGCTACTTCAGCTTCCTTCCTCTGCTTTCTCTAGCCAGCAGCCATATCACCCTGCAGCTCACAGCTGACAGCTGGCAGCCCCCTGAAGCTCAGCAGTGTGAGCCTGGCCAGTACCTGGATGGGAGACTCCTGGGAAAAACTAAGGCTGCTGCTGGAAGAGGTGTTAGTGGCACCAGTAGGGGGTGCTCACCCTGCAGTCTGTGTGGGTCCTTATGCCCCAGGATAGTGACGGGGACACTGTGCTGTAAAAAGGCGCCATTCCTCTGAATGAGGCGAAGGATATTTCTTGAAAAGGGTTGGGGTGTTACCCTGGTGTCCTGATCAAATTTCCCCCTGGCCTTTACTAATCATGGCCTCCTAATAATCCCCATCTGTGAACTGGCTTCATAATGTTCTCCTCCCCACTTAGAGCTGGTGTGTGGGGAGCGTACTGGCGCACCCTGACTGCTGTCGCATCATCCAGGTGGGGCTACAAATTGGTGGTGGTGGAGGGGATCCCCATTACCTGTAAAAGTGCTTTGAGTGGAGTGTCCAGAAAGCACTATATAACTGTGAGGAATTATTCCTCTATATTTCAGAATAAATTTCTAAATGTTCCTGCTCACCATGGAAGGATTAATTCCCTGCATACCTTCATATCATTTACTATTGTCTTTGAGACCTGTTTTCAGATCTTCCTGTTCTTTTTATCAAATCCCGTCTTAAAATGTACATTTATACTCTAGTATTTAGTAGTTTAATTTACAGTATTAGATCTATGAACACTTTTCTCTTTTGTTATGTTGTAAAGTACCTTGAATTGATGTATAATGAACAGCACTTTATAAAACATAAGAGACTATTAGTAGAGATGTAAATCCTTCACTGCTAAATCACCCTTCCAATGAACCTTTAGTTTTGTAATGGGTTTTAGTTGCAAAGTTTAGGGGACCAAACTTTCGAGTAAGAAGGTGCGTCAGCATGCGAAGGCTGCAACAGAACAGATAAAGGTTCATTCCGTGCTGAAAGGAAAGGAAAAGAAACCCAATGTTTTGGCTGTGGAGCCTGGCCCCCTTACCCATTCCTTAAGAAATAAAACTTTATTCCATTCTGCTTTAACCTCCAAATAAAAAAAAAATTCAAAATCAAAACAGCTCAAGTATGCAAAATCCTTTTCCTGAAAAAGCGGAACGTGTGAGCTCTGTGACTGTCCATTAGTTTGCTGTGTAAGGCTGTGACTGATGAAGGGTAAATTTTAATAAACAAAGGAAGATCCACACAATGGGTTCACTGCTATCCTGTAATCCACACTGCCTCCATCTAATAAGAATGGGATTACACACACCACATGACCCAAGTGTAACAGGACTACGCAAGACTACTATGACTGCCCCCCGATGGGCATGGTATAGCTATGCTGGTATTAAATCCTATGATTTTTTGCATTTTCAAAGATGTATACAGTACCTCATGCTCAACGAACCTCCTCCTTTGTAAGTAAGGTGTCCTGCATGACACCCCTGAACATTCCTGATGTGATGTTGAAAGGTCGAATCTGAGAAAGATGATCCACTCCGTTCGCAGTATATATGTCTGCTAACTTACACTGTAAAATAAGAAAGTATCATTGTCACCAAGATTAAAGAAAAACTAGTTACTGGAATATTACCATAATACTCCCATTTGTATCTCAGTGTAAAACAAACATGGTGGTGGTTCTGATTTACAAAAAAGGAACATTCTGTAGTCTACAACTGATGAGACACGGACAAGTCAAAGTTTTCCTCATAAAAACTCACTCGATTGCAAGATAACATGACTAAAATGCAACACCTCCGCAGTCAGCTGATGAAAGTCTCGGGTCTGGAGACAGGAGGCGGAATGCGATTGGAGGAGCAGGGGCTGAGCAGGCTGTGCACAGGCAGGCGAGAAAGAAAACCAAAACACTGTCCAGACGCACGTGCAGGGGTCCAAAGCAAGGAAACACGGAGCGAAGGCGCAAATGATGATCCAAAGGGGTGGTCCAAAGCTGTAGATAAGTGAGCAAGGGTTAAAGCCAGGTAAACACAAAGCGAAAACACTGAGGGTGCTGGAAACAGGCTGGGTACAAAAGCACAAGATACCGTCCAGCGTGGTCAAAAGAGGCCAGCTTGAAGCACGAGGGAGTGATGAGAGAACAATGTCAAGTAAGCAAGTAAAGAAGCAAGAGACAACTACTAAAACACTAGCAGGAAAACTGAGATACAAGAAAAGACTATGACCGAGCATCGAGTTCTGTCATTGCTGATCTTAAAAATCTGCTGGTGGACAAGGTACGTAACAGTTAACTGTGCGCAGGTGGGATAGATCTACACTGCTGATCTAGTAGCCACGGCAACTGATGAGTTAGCAGTTAGTCTTTTCTGGTAGCAGTGGTTCTGTGCTGCTGTGAGAGCAGATATGATATTAAAAACATTGCCTGACCTTTTCTGATCACGTGCTTATGCTTTGAAACATATCCAAGCACCACAAACTGACATACACAAATGTTTTGGAAAAATGTTTCCCACTATTTGTAATGGGAAATTTACACATTTTCAAAACATTGCCTGACCTGCTTGGTCTCCACTTTTGACCATAAAAGAGGCAGAAGCATAGACTAATGGGCATGGAGACATAGTATAGCGACACGAAGATAAAGTACAGCTATACATCATTCCAACAAAAACTGTAAATTAATTGGAACAGCGTACCATTAGTACATATAGTATAAAGTAAATATAGTAATAGTAAATATGTAAAAGGCACAATTGTGAGAAAGATTTAGCAAACTCAGATAAGCAACACTGTAAGATAAATAAGATAAAAATGACCATAACATTTAGTACCAGGGTACCATTAAACAAACGACCACAAGTTTTAAGCTTGCTTATATCACACTGATGGACAGCAGTCCCAACAGTCATTGACACTGTGTTTACCAACACAGTGCGCCAACTTTAAACAAACGATATTCAAAGCTGCAACATTTCTTCATCTGTCAGATACTATAAATCTCAAGTTACTCCTTACAGAAGTGACACACTCTTACATCCCCTCTTGCACTGGACCCGCGACACCCTGATAGAGATCTTGTGCAAGGACGTCACTGAAACAAGCAAAGCTATGTGAAAAAGAACCATAAAGAACACTGTTTAAAAAGCTGTGTTCACACCACATCGACTGATAAAACGATAGATTATATGCTGACTGGCCAAAGGGCCTCCTCTCCTTTGTAGCCTCTCTTATGTTCTTATGAGCCACAGCTGAACAGTGAAGGTAGTCTGGTTTATGGCACCGCTGACAGCTTTGAGTTCATTCTACAACACTAGGCAAATTGCCTAACTATCTGTGTAAGACACTTCAAATTTTCTGGTTAGGGTGGGTATTTGGCCCACATCCAGCAAAGGAAATAACCAAGATATCGAAATTAAAATAGTACTCCCACACTCACCCAATCAGTCCACCACAAAGATTCACATTTAAAAAAAAGCCATGATTACGCATTTATCGCATCTGAGCTGCTGTAAAACAAAGAAAATACAACTAAAATACAGAAGACTTTGGTCTGTGAAACCTGTCTTTATCATTCAGGTCAATCCCCAAGTTAGTCTATGTTACTCCATTTATTTATAAATAATTAGATCCATCATAAAACCTAAACAGACCACTATGATGTTAAAGTAAAACATTATTTATTATTATTAATATAACTACAGTACTTACCATCCTATGCCATTGTTTAGCATGTTATTTAAAGAATAAAATCAACACACCGACTATTGGAACATGGGAGCTGAAAGACACAGCCTTGTTTCACATTATAAAAAAGCTCACATTTTCAGAAGATCATCTGCCTAAAAAAGGTAAAATCTTGCCGCTCGTTTAATTTTTTTGCCCCCTTTTGCTCCGAACATCAGAGGCCGGGAGGCAGCTGGTTTAAAAACAATCCCCGAGCGTACCGGAGTGTGGCATGACCTTTAGATCTGCACCTCACCGCCTGCTGTCGCGGTTGCTGTCAGAAGACACTCTCTGTTCACCAGTGTACAGAGTCTCAGGGACAGAACGCAGACCCAGTGGGCACGGCGATGGAGGACAACAAAAGGAGCGCAAAAAAAAATTTCAAATCGCGTTCTCCTGCCGCAGCAGAGAACTTTTTTTTTTACTAAATTTGACAACACAATTAAGAACACTTGGTGATTCATTAACACAATTACACGCTTTGCGATTTACAGCAGTTTGAAAACCCTTTCAGAAACACATGAAAGAACCCGGGGAGAGCATCTGACCCAGATCCCGAAATGGTCTTTTCCCCTGTGTGAAGATGACACACAACTGCCTTTAGGGTTAGGACACACACCCTGATGCTCATAACCATCTATGCTTCAGTCCCTCTGCATCTTTAGATTTCCCTCTCTCTGTCTATATACAGTGCATTCCCTTTCTTGGTCATGAAGAGGACAGAGTACACATAGGATGCACGTCGGTGTTGGTTTTTAAACCATTTTTCCTCATCAGCTGTCGACAGCACGGTTATTCCACGCCTGCCACCAGAGCAGAACTAAAACGGGACGATAGGCACAGCAGCACTGCCTATCTCAGACGTGACTCCGGTGGTGACTAGAAAGCACACAGCCCATCAAGCGGTATGACACGGTGTGTCCCCTCTAGTTTCCTCGCCGAAGCCCTGTGTTCTTGCAAAAATGAATACATGAAAAATAAAACAGGTCAGCGGTAAACACACACACAAACAAAATGTTCTGTTCTGTTGTGACTTGCAAACAAAAATGTGAGTAGGCTTTTCAAAGCGTGTTTGAAATTCCATTCAACCTCTCCACAATTTCCCGATGTTCTCCCTGTGAATATAAAACAGCGCTCAAACGAACATCACACAGCGGACACTACAACCTACAAGCAAGAGAAGGTCATTTGACCTTTACAGCTCATTGGGTTTCTGGACCCCAGGATGCTATCGTACCATTTCCTTAGTATCAGTTTCAACAACATGACCTGCTAGCTCATTCCATAATCCTGCAACCGTTTGTATACCAAAGCAGCTTTCGTTGTCACTGTTCAATGCACTGTCCTATTTAATCCTGTCAATTTGTCTATATTAATTGTCATCTCCGGGGTGATTGCCCAGTCTTGAATTTAGTCTTTTTGATTTTCCGTTGCAGCATCTACAGCGTTGGCTGTTTTGGTAGCATCAGTCAATTGCACTAGTTTACTATCTATAGAATATATAGTTGTGGATATATAAAATAATATAACTAAAGAATCTGGATCACTGACAGAAATTAGTAAGCATACTGTACTAATCAAAAGTCCCCTGTGGTGGTCTACTAATTACACCAGCTCAAACTGAACATCCACAACCGAAGTCCAGAAGTTGTGGATTCAACAACCACTTCACAGCCTCCGTGTTCCCGTAATAAAATTCATCACATATAACTAAATGCGATTGCTATTTTAATCACCCTGTTCAAATATAATATAGGAGCTTCACGTGGAGAGTTGGTTCTATTTGGATAGTTGTTACACAATGACAGGTTTCTTAGATAATCAAGAAATTTTTCATTTCTTTACCAGATCTTTTGTGACCTACAGTTGCTGGCTCACAACAGCGGTCACATGTAGTGTACATAAAATACTTCTATTAAAGAGAAGGATTACCAAATAATTACTTAGTTTCTAGTCTGCTTATCTCCTTGCACTGGGAAGAATGTGAATGATTTCATGCCTCATGTTTTAGCATCAAAATAAATGTTTTTTTGAAACATGAGCAGCTTGCACATGCATAATGAGCTGTTTTGAGCTCAATGTCCAAGTCTAAGTTTTGGTTTCTGAGGAATTTACTTTTTTCCAAAGCACATCTGACAGAAATAAGAGTCAACATCTTTCTTCACATAAACAAATGTAGCATTTTTTAAATGGTTTCTTCTGGGGACAAATATAGCTCAGGTGTTTGAAGGATCAGCTGATTAGGTATTTCAAAAGCCATCTCAAAGAAGACATAGAAGATGAGCCACAAAGAGCACCACACAAAAAAGACCAAATGTTTAAATGAAAAATCGAGAGTTTGAGTTTAGGAGACTAGTAGAAATGCTCTCTTGTTTACATCAGGCTGTTTACTTTTGATGCCATCAGATCAGGTCCTGACTTCTTGGTCATTAAAGATCCCATGGTTAATTTTTCAATAAACTGTAACAATGCCTCCGTGGGCTGTAGTGCACAGATGGAAGCTACAAGGAACCATGTGTGGAAGTTGAAATTGTCAACAATTACAAATATCCTGGCACTGCTGTTGATTTCAAACTAACATTTGTGGTAAACGCAGATGTCAGAAGAGCCAACATCGATCGTTATGGCTGAGAAAACTCTGCTCTTTCAATGTGTGTAGTACAACAATGTCTTTTATTCTACAGACCTTTCATTCAGTCTATCCCAATATCCACTGCGGTAGCCTGGTCTGGTAACATTAATACACACAATAAAAACAGACAGTGAAGGAAGCCAGCACAATTACTGGTGCACAACAGCTACAGCTGAGAGATATCTACATCAAACGCACAGTGCGGAAGGCCTATATAATCAGTGACTGTCATGACCTTTCCTTGCACAGTGAATCTGAGCTCCATCCATCAGTGCATCGATTCTGTCTGTTCTAGATTCAAGTGCAATAGAACCAAGTTATCCTTTATTCCCACAGCTGGCAACCTGCTTAATTTTACTCTTCTTATAGATTTTTTTCTTTCTCATCAAGCATTGTGTGTTTCCTATTAGTTAAGGGGTTTGTGTCGTGTTGATTGTATTGTGTATTGTGTTATGTCTTTTACACGCCTGCAAAGCAAATTTCCCATCTGGGACTATGAAAGTAAGTTTGTCCTTGAGCTTCTGCTCAGGCACGCGGCTGCAGTCTTGAGGGTGAGGTTTTTCGGGATGAAATAACATTTCAGCTCCACACTGCCTGTCCTTCTTTCCCTCTCAGTGCAATATTCCCATCCTCGATTCCATGTCACCCTGACATGTCACAGCTCTCTGTGACTCCAGGCTGCCCTGGGCACGCACAGATTTAAATCAGCCCACTGGGGCCTTGTCTTTTCCCGGAGACATTCAGGTAAACACAGGTGCCGCAGGTCCAGATGTGAGATGTGACCTCTGTCAGCACCACCTGCTGCCCGGCCCATGAATTAAAGAGCCCTTTGACACCAAACACTTCCTAGTTGCTACTGTACATAAACCAAAAAAATAGTATGTTTAAATCACACAAGGGTTCAGTATGAATGAGTCAGGCTGTGTATTTTAAAATGGTATTCGTAGATATCAAGTTCTTAACTTGAACTGTGTTCACCTAAGGAACACAGTCTAACTACAGGAGACAAGGTCTAGTGTGTTAATGCTACTGAAGGAAAACACTGGTTAAATAACTTCTAGTTTACATGAGACAAGGATATCTACATTTTGAAAAACAATGACTAGAAAATTCAGTAGTAAATATAATACATTGACTCAAAACCATAGTATTTGACATACCTGCATTGTTATTTCCTTTAGATCTGGCTGGAATATGTACTGCTTGTTGGCTGTGCATTCTGTCCTGGATTCAATCATGCAGTATTTCAGTACATTTATTTTTCGTTTCCTGAGAGAGCAATAGACATGGACAAAGCAGAGGGTTAGAAATTAATTTGAGGGGATCCGGAGGTTAGTCAACACAAACTGATCTTATACACTGCATTGTCTCTCGCTGGAGACATGCTGTGTGCTTTTCTGGGCGCACAGACAACAACCCACGTGCTGTGCGATCATGCATGTGTTCAAAAACTCTGATCAGCAGCTACATTCCTACTTTCGAGATTGTTCTTGTTGGCATTTTGCACATTTGCGTTATATAATACCTGAAAAACCTAGTTCACTGACTGTGCTTGTTTCTCACTGCCTGTGACCAATTCAAGATAAAAGGAGGCTAGATGGTACGTTTACCGATTTATTGCTTATTTGCATGTTGATCTTTTAAACAGACAAGTACAACTTTCTGTTGTTTAACCATGTGGAGGTGAGGAAGTTAAACTATACAAACCGTGTACACTGATTAGTAAACAACAAATCTGGAGACCACAGTAAACTATTCCTAATACTCCTACCCTCACAAACCATCCATCAAAGTTTTAAACTATTTTATCCAATTTAGGTTCAGTTGACGGAATGCCAGTCCAGCGCAGGGCACACACAGACACACAGACAAGGACCAATACTCTCAGAAGCCAATTAACCTACCAGTCTTTAGACTCGGGGTGGAAACCGTGAGAACATGCAAACTCCACGCAGACAGCACCCCAGGTCCAAAATTGAACCCAGGTCCCCAACGTCACGAGGCAGCAATGCCAACCACTGCACCACAGTGCCACTCACCCTCATAAACCACGTAAACTAGTTAGTAAGCAACAGTAAACTACCAGGTTTGTAGTTCAAGCAGGTAAACATGATAATAATTGCGTTTAAAACTAGTTATATTATTTAAATGCAATATTTTCTCTGTGGCGCTAACAGGTTTCCGTACTACGGACCATACGGTATTTTGTAACCACGGTTTTTTATTTAACCCAATCCGTGACATATAAAAGGTAATATATCACTTGTTGTAGATTAGTAGTAATAAACGTATTACCTCTTAATTGTCTGTTTTTAAGGGCATGTGTGAGGGACACGCCGGCCCTCACAATCACAACAGTACAAGCATCATAAATGAATTGTTTGCTCAGGGAAAGAGCAGGATTGTCTTTACTACGGCTTCTTAACCCTGCACAGAAACTCGCAACCCCTCAGTTTTTCAGCCTTTTATCGTGTTAGCTCCTCCTAGCGGATTATTTTGATATCATCTGAGGGGAAAAAATAATTTACCAGAACATTGTGCCCTGACCAGAGTGCCCCTTGCCTGGTAATATTACAACTTTGTTTTTTGTCCCACTGCCTTTGGGGGGGGGGGTGAAAAATACATTTCACGAAGAATTTCCTATGATTATTTTTTTTATTCTTTAACGTACCTTTTTTTTTAAAAGGACGTCATTCGATAACAAGTTCGGTGCGGTTCCTCGACTGAACGAAACAACCGATATATCACTATTACCCCCCCCCCCTTTTTTTTAAAAAAAAAAACGAGGTCTGAGAAATTGAATAAGAAGTCTATGAACAAAACAACGGACCCTGCGACCCGACCGACGGTGCGGGGGAAATACCGACGATAAGGAAAGCGAGCACTGGCGGGCCGGGGTTTGGCCGCAGCCGGGCGGAGGGCTTAAGGAGGGCGCTAGGCCTCGCCGCTCGAGCGAGGGACGGGTCCGACATGTTGGAAGGCTCCGGCGAGCGAAGCGCCCCGGTGTGCGAGGGCTGCTCTCGTCAATACACGCTGTCAGGTAAAACACCTGTTAGAAATGCACGCAGCTATCGGTAGTGAAAGTGAAAAAGCGAAAAAGTCATGTAAAATGGCATGTCCGTCCCCCCTCGCAAACACACGTACATGATAAAATGTTTCGTGGACTGGTAGGCCAGGTTACGGTTTTAACCGCGGGCTGGGCGGCCATCAGAGGACATGACAGACATATAAAGCGATTAAAAATGGACATGAACGCAAGAAGCTTGTGTACTCGCCGTGCGATACCGAGCAATGACGGCCTGAGCTCCTACTTGCTAAAAAAACGGTTTTGATGAGTTGAGGGCCGGAGAGGAGGAAGGGTAGGCACACAGAAAGTGTTTTTGTGTGTGTGTGTGTGTGCGCAGTTGGCGTCTTGATCCGTTTGTCAGTCGACTGAAACGTTTTGGTATAAAACCCATTAAGTGTCATCTCACAACATTATAAGTTAATGCACTCAGTGTCAGCAGTGGTAAGTATAAAATAATTTCATCCACGAAAGGTCAAAGGTTCAAGGGTGATTTGTTCTCTTTTGGTACTGTACCTATAAAGCAGACATTGTTTTCCTTTCAGACAAAAATATACAGTGTACAAAAATGAGTATTTCGTGCTTTGGACAAAATGCCAAGAAATATTTCATTTTTTAAGAATGCCTGAGAGGCTGTAGTATTGAGAAATGTAGGAGAAGCTCTTCAAGTGCATATAGCTCTTCAAGTGGTATATCCCCTTTTTATGGTAATTTTGTGTAATATTGTGATGATTTTGTTATTGCCTTATGAGCAGTGGGGGGAAAAAACGGTAGGCAGTGGCTTTTAACACATAATTTTAAACATAACTGATTCACAAAAGAACTAGGTTATAGGGAATTAAGTATCTAAGTAACTCTGAACATTTTAATGTACAGTACTACAACAGGCTATATCCTTATTGTTGTGTTCAGATTATTTTTTATCCTCTTGAATGGAACTGAGGCTCCAGCACAAGGAGTGATGCTAGTGAGTGTAAATATCTCTTCACACTTCTAATTCCTTTTTGACAAAAAAGCTTCTCAGTGACGGTAATAAGAATAATAACCACGGGCGACAGGGATTCGGCACAGAGAAGCCACGTGTTACTGTGCGATCATATAGAATACGAGTGGCTGTCAGATGCGAGCTGGAGTTCAGTAAAGAGATGTAAAACCTCATTTTGACCAGTTCTTTCTTGGTTTAAGGGTTAGTTTATTTTGGTTTTGTTCCACAGAGGATGAGGTAGTTGGAAACCTACCCCTAGTCCTGGTTTGTGGGCATGTCTTCTGTTCGTCGTGTCTGTGGTCCTTGGCCAGTAGTGGCGAAGTCATCGTGTGTCCACAGTGCAAGGTAAGGTCGCAGGCCATACGACAGTATCCCCATGTGACAACCAGAGGCTACCACAGGTTAGCATTCATTTTCATTGTGGCGTTATGGCTGCCAGCAGCAATGCTAAGAATCCCTCCATTTTGCACCTGTTCTGACATTTCATAGTAATTAGGGGTGTGTGATGCAGAGGACGAATTAGGACCTTGTATTATTTAGTCTCATCATGAAGATCTTTAGTAAAGAAAATACAGTGGAAGCATTTAATAATAATAATTCTTTAGATAGATATATATGGCGCTTTTCTGGACACTCCACTGAAAGCATTTTACAGGTAATAGGGACTCCCCTCCACCTGATTCTACAGCAGCCAGAGTCCACCAGTCTGCTCCCCACACACTAGCTCTCAGTGCGGAGGAGAGCAGAGTGATGAAGCCAGTTCATAGATGGGGATTATTAGGAGGCCAGGATGGGTAAAGGCCAAGGGGAAATTTGGCCAGGATACTGGGGTAACACCCCTACTCTTTGTGAGAAACGCCCTGGGATTTTTAATGACCACAGAGAGTCAGGAGTCTGTTTTACATCTCACCTGAAGGACGGTGCCTTTTTACAGTATAGTGTCCCCGCCGCTGTACTGGGGCATTAGGACCAACATAGACCACAGGGTGAGCGCCTCCTACTGGCCACACTAACACCAGTTCCAGCTCCATAGACTTGCTCATGCCTGATTAAGCTGTGTGCTTCGCTCCAAGCATCCATTTCATAATTACACATCACCCTGGAAACACTGTGTTATTTCACTAATAATTACTGCTTACACAATAGCAGAGAGGTGAGTAAATTGATATTGATTTACTTAACTCTCTGTTATTGAGAGGTAAGAGTTTTTTGTGTGCTGTGTCGTTAAGGTATAATTGATAGTTCTTTGTGTGCATTAGTTTAAATATTTTAAAGGTTTGTTATGCAGCATTATTTAAAGGTTTGTTGTTGTCTTCATTCTAGGTAATAACACACATTTTATTAAAAGTGCACAGCAGTGTACAATAAGTTTATTCTAGAGTACTATCATTTTTTTGTCGTGGCCATCATTTTGTTACGAAGGTTTTGTTTTTGTGGGGTCCTGCACATCCTGTGCTGTCTCGGGCCCAGCTGTGGAGTCTGGGGCCTGCGGTTGAGGCTGTTGCCAACAACCCAAGTTATATGATTGGCGTTAGTTTTTAATTTTAGTGGAAGTGGGCTTTGTTCTTGCATTGCATGTCTGAGACATGGGAAGAGGGGAGAGGGGAAGCCCTAATGCATGGCACTGTCCCTGCAGGCTGAAACTCAGCTGAGCGTTGACGGGGTCGAAGGTCTTCCAGGAGACAAGAGGATCATGGGACTGATCTATACCACCGATATGAAGAAACAGAAAAGGTGACGTATGTTTGTAATAGAGTGGTGTGTAAAAAGGAGCAACAAAAAGGCTTGTTCTTTTATAAGAAGTGAAAGTGGAACGGGTGCATACTGTCCATTCTGCACTGCTGTAGCTCAGGGAAGCTGTTGTTGTTGAGTTTAGACTCCTGAGTGTTTTACTGTGATAAATGTGGACTAATAGCAGTACCTTAAAAAAAACAAACAGTGTGCTTCTTTAGACAGGACTATATATACCAAACTTTATTTTATATCTCAATAATGGTATGATGAGTCTGATTAAAATGTAGATTTTTTTTAATCTGTGTGTGTTGGATCAAATATTACGAACTAGTATTAGCATTACTTTAACTAACATTAAATGTCCTGATACATGCTTATACCGAACTTGTTTATGTTTCTTTTTTCGCAGCCAAGCTAACACTTCAGTCAGTGAAGAACTGCCAGCTTTAGAGATGTGTTGCCAATCTGTGCTTTTGAGTGATGTTAACAAGGAGAAGACTGTATTGGTATGAATACAATATTACATTTTGTGTTGTTTGTAGTAAAACATGAGGACAGGTTATATTAACAGGTGAATTTGACTTCATAATATTGTCAAGAATCAAGTCACTGAAATTAGAACCACTGTGTGTGATTTGTTTAGTAATAGGAGTGCTATTTTGTCATTTAAAGTGGTCATCCTGTTGTCATATGCAGTGTGTATATATGCAGAATTTTTGCATTGGTTGATAATATTATGAAATGTGCTGTTTCTGTAGATTACATTGTCTGTGATAGCACCTCAATTGAGAACAGGTTTTGCAATTTAAAAAGTCCATTTAATTTTTTCATGTAGAACTCTGATCCCTTAAAAGCACTGGATGATGCACTGCTGCTTGCCTCTGAAAAGATGTCTCAGCTTCAGAGCTTACATGAGGTGAGATTTTAAGGCAAATAATAATTCCTTATACTTGCTCTTTCTGGACACTCCACTCAAAGCCCTTTACAGGTAATGGGGATCCCCTCCACCACCATCAGTGTGCAGCCCCACCTGGATGATGTAATGGCAGTGATAGTGCACCAGTATGCTCCCCACACACCAGCTCTCAGTGGGGAGGAGAGCAGAGTGATGAAGCCAGTTCATAGATAAGATAAGATCACTTTATTAGCCATATACAATTTCTTGCATTAGGAATTTGTCTTTTCGCATACCCTGCCTTGCTTTCCATGAGACACACAGACAGGGAGAGAAGCTTGGGCTCAGAGCAAAGGGTCAGCCATTTATATGGCGCCCCTGGAGCAGTTGGTGTGAAAGTCGAATGTTTACTTTTTTGCGGAGCGTGGGGTATACATTACAGACTAATGTGAACTATTTTATTCTTCAAGATTCTTCTGAATGGTTTTGAGAACCAAGTTGAAAATGAGAAGGCCAAACTCCTAAAGGAAATAGATGAAGCAGTTCACATGGCAACTACTGCATTAAACAGAAGGTAATACAAACTTTTGAGAGTTGTTAGAGCTCTAGCATCTTGAAGTTAGCATCTCCAAATGTGTTTACCAGGTTCCTTACACATCTATACATATTAGCTTTCTACATTGTGTAGATCAGAGTCTGGCAAAAAAAAGGTTTGTGGCATACGTTATTAGTGAATCCGTCCTTATTAAACTTCATGGAAAGTTGTTTTTAAAGATCTTCCGGGTAAAAGGTCTATTTAGGGACCTAAAGAATATATTTATTTTGAAGATTCTGCTGATTCAGCTTAATATTTCAAGCAGAGCATTGTGCTGGAGGTGACCCGGTACTCTTTTCATGTAGAAATGAAAGTAAAGAGGTTCTAGAGCTTTTGATGCTCTTATAGTTAATCATATCGCATAATTTTGAATTGAAAACTAGATTTTGCTCTTTTAAGATGGATATGATTTTTAACTTTATGTGTTACTATTCTGAGTGACTCAGCTTGTATATCTAATGCAAGTAATTTTCATTTTTTATGTTTACTTTAACATTTCTTTCTCTATTTGTGAGATGAAAGTTTACTATAGAGCCTTAAGATGAATGTATTCTCAACTTTTGTCTCGGGGAAACTGCAGAAAAACACGCGTTAAGAAGCACTTCTAGTAATGTTTTTAGGCTTGCTGAATTTGTTGAAATAATTTATTGCCCTCAATTTGTTACAGAAGAGGAATATTAGTTGGAGAGCTGGCGAACATAAACCAGTATTTCCCCGCAACTAAATGTGCTATCGAAAAAGTGGAAGAGGAGCAAAGGATTTTGGAACTAGCTGTTCAGAAGGCGAAGCAAGTTCAACAGGTTCCTGCTCTTGGAAGCTACTGTGACGTGGAAAAGGTATTTGCCTCAACATAGAAGGGGATTTGAGAGATGATGATGGAAGTTCTGCTGATGTCCAGGTAGTGCTCAGTGTGTAAAGGGGGATAGTGTCACAGGTCGAACTCCGACACAGTAAGGGAGCACATTGTGTTGAGGGGTCAGGACTGCTTGTCCACTTCTGTGCTTTGGCACCCTCCCAGCAGACGCCCCCACCTTGTCCATGCTCGTCTGTCTGCTGGGGTGTATCACAAGGCATGCAAGCAGTTCCCATCCCGTAGAGACCCTCCAGGGTGCAAGATAACAAATCCCATCCAAGAAAACAAAAAACATTTCATTTTTGCTTTGTATTTAAGAAATCCAGTGTGTGGAATTGCTGGGGCCTGAGAAAAGTGTGCTAACTCTTGTGTGGTAAAACAGAAGGTTACCCTGGATGCAGAGTGTTGCCAAGGAGCTTTGCTGGTGTGTAGCAGGAAGTGGGTTGCTAAAGCTTTCAGAAACACAGCGGAAAAGGATTGGCTAATAAATATATCAGCATTACAATGTGGAGCTTAGCTCTCTGCATCAGGTCCAGTAAGCTTTTAAACAGCTGAGGCCACCTGACCTAAGTGTCCCCACACAATGCTATACCTGAATCCAGTATGCTCTGGTTTTATTCTCAGATCCTGGGTAGAACAGAAAAAAATCACCCACAGAACAAAACAAACTATTATTCGGATAAAGAGAGCTTTGAAATCTGGAAATGCCGGACACACAGGTTCGGTGATCTCGGCTGTTTTCCATCCGCCCATTATCGGCAAACCCTTTGTTCCTGTCAAGAGCTATGGCAATCTGGAACCTCCTGGACATGCAGGACACAAGGCGAGACTGAACCCTGATACTGTAGACAGAACACTTCTGTGAACTGAGGAGTGATTTGAACTTACCTGTCCTAACAGAACTGCAAGGTGTATATTTAACACTGAATTACCAATCCGTTTTTGTTGAAAAGTTGAAAATTGAACTGTGTTCTTCTACGTGGCAAAGATGAATTCTGGTATGAGTGAAGATCACGTATTATTCTCTTTTTCCGATTAATAGTTTGAGCTTGAAATGTGAGGTTGTGAAACTTAATGTACATTGCAAAATACAAATAAATGTGAGCAGGATTGTTGTTTTTTTATTCAGGTTGTTGCGACCCTTCAGTCCTCTCTGAGCAGAGAGGATTATTTGTCATGTCTCGGGCAAGCATCTGGTCTGAGGTAGGAGGATATGACTGCAAATGGTTTAAACCTTTGTGTGGATCTGTGTTTTCCTCTCTATAATCCTTTGTTGGTTGGAATGACTAAATCGGTAATACTGCATCGCTGAATTTCTGTAGTTTTCTCTGACTTTAACGCCTTTTTTAGCTCCAAAGGATTCTTCTAAGACTTGTACCTTTTCCGTTTTCTTTACTGCCCCTGTTTCAGGAATGGAGCACTGTGGATTATGAGCAGTTGCGTCAGTGTAGTTTTTGGAGTCACCGTCTTGTTTGTCTAGTGTTTGTATGTTCTTTTACTGCATGTCCAAGGGCTGCGTTGGCAATGTGAATCTCTCCCTTGGGGGGGTTAATGAAGTATATCGCATTGCTCTTGTTCATCGTATTCGGTGTTAACCTGGCTTTTGGAGATGGTGGGCCTGAGGCTTCTGGGGAGTCCCTTTGTGCTTTAATGAAACGCGTGTGCTTTGCTTCACTCATAGCTGTTCTGTTTTCCCACAGCTGCAGCCTGGATTATGAAGGCTTTATCCAGAACCTAGATGATGGCTTTAGGATAAGATGTGATGCCCCCAAAACGCAAGTTAATTTTGTTTGTTCTACATCTTAATCTGGAAGAAAAAATTAAGAATAGTGCCTGAGAGAGACATTGTATGGAGAGTGAGTTTTATAAGAGGACAGAAAAGAAATAGTGTAGACAAATGATGCAGAACTATATTGAACTGCCCTGTGGGCTGGGAGCTACAATGTGCTATCGAAACAGTGGAGTCATATTAGAGATGTTTATCTTTTTACATTTTTGGGTGGAAAATTAGTACAACTTTTTTTGCAAATTTAAAACGTACAGTGGTTTTGGTTGTCTGAAAAACCTTGCCATTTTGTATCTGAAAATGCATTCTCTTGATAATGGTGGACAAAGCAAAGACAGGCTTTTGAGGATATGACTTTTATATAATTGTATAAGGAGCAAGTGATAAGTTTATTCCATGCTGAAAAAAAGAAGAAAGAAAACACGTTTTGGCCTTGAAGCCTTCTTCAGGTGTGTCAGTGAGCCTTCTCACACCTGAAGAAGGCTCCACGGCCGAAACGTTGTTCTCTTTTTTCTTTTTTTCAGCATGGAATAAACCCATTACTTGTTCCTTTGCGGCCTAGGCATGCTGATGCAGCTACCCACCTGAACTACTATAATTATATAATATTATTATTATATAATAATAGTAGTTCTCGTAGTTGTTATTAATAATAATTACAGTAGTATTAGTATTACACCCGAAGCTTACATCCGAAGTAGGCTCCACAGCAAAACATTTTCTTACTTCTCTTTTCAGCGTGGAATAAAACTATTACTTGTTCTTTTGTAGTATTAGTATGGCCGTATATTGGTAATAGGTTTAGAGCCCGGCAAGTCCAGACCTTCATGGAACCTTCATGTCTGTGATGTGCTGGAGAATTAGATACAGTGTAGGTGCCACAGCAGAGCACTACTGTTATCTGTTATGTAGTTGCATAGTAGCATTTTAAAAATAATGAAGTACTCCTGTTCACCTGAAGATGAGACTATTTCACCTCCTGTCAAACCAGTCCCTTTCAAATGATGGTGTAATCATGCTTTATGGTTGTATCCCCCTTTTATCAATAATTTGTGTCTGCAGTAGCATTTAATGAACTCTTAAGTTATATTTTGAACAACTTTACTGAGTAGATAGACATTTAATCTACACAGAAATTCATATGAAAAATATCCATTTGTTCAGTGTGATATACTGTATGTCATACAGTCACAGCTAAAACATTCTGGGTTTGGTGTTGCTTATGACTGCCCTGCCCTTATTTGATTTTTCATTGAGGTTTTTGTTGGTATTTATTAAGAGTCATTAAATGAGAATGATTTTTTTATTAACAAAAATATTTTAGGTATTGCACTTATTGTATTTCACTCGCATTAATAAAATACACAGCTAAAGATCAGCCAGCTATATAAATCGGCTGATTTAACTTCTTAAACTTCTTTCAGTTTGAGCATGTGTGTTTTGATTTCAAGTTTTCACCATGGTCAATGCGCCAATTGCAATTTAACAAAACAGGATACAGAGCTGTAGGTGATATGGTAAAGCCCAGATTGATGTGCAGTATGTCACATAAGGACCTGCTAACGACACGTCAGGTGTGTGGTGCAAATGCAAGGATCTCTGTGAAATAACCCGTGGCTCTTCAGTTCCTAATGTTTTAAGAGTCACTTTAACATGCGTTCCAGATGAAGTGCCTTATCCTCCAGGAGCAGTGGAGTAGTGCTCAGCGGTGTTTCAGATGATGATGCTCATTTACGCTCATGCTGTCTCTGGATCAGGAGGGGTCAGGGCAGAGCCCTTTCTGTCCCGCTGTTCACTATGTCCTGTGTGAAAATCTTTAGCGTCGCGCCAGAGGATTCAAGACAGTTGAGCATCCAAAAGCAAATGAAGCCCTCTGTGACCCGTCACGGCAACCAAGAACCGCCGTCGCAGCTGAAGGACTGTGGGATGGAGGTGCCTGAACCACCTTCTCATGAGTCTTTCGGCAGCTCAGATGCGATGACCTACAAAAACACGGAGATTCCAGAATCAGGCAAGTTGTACCATGATGTATTAAAAACTTGCTTTTATTATTTTTTAAAGACTTTTTTTTTAAAAAAGAAATGCAAAAAATGTGGGAGCAAGATGTGTTTTTTTAAGAGCAAAACCCTGGATTGTTCTTCAAAATCCCAGCGGTGGATGCACATCATCCTTGGATTTGCAGTCACAAAGATGTGGGTTCTTAATGTTCATTTTTGTATTTTTTGCCCTCATGGTCAGAAACGGGGAATCGGCGCTGGATGTGTGCAGAACATTCATATATTCAAAAGAGAAGTCTAGCATGTAATTCTGCCTGTTTGTAAGTCAGTATAGATTTGCTTTAAAGTAAGAGTGAAGGTAAATGTTATTTTTTCTTCTCAGTTTTTGTGTGTTACTAAACGGACAACATTGTAGTCTTTGTTCTTTTTTTACAAGTCAACCTGTTATGAATCCCATAATTCAACAGAGTGTTAAAATTACAAACCAGGAGCATGTCAGGTATTTGAATCTTGTCTGGTGTGCTGCTGTGGTCTTATTAGCAGTGTCTTAGGTGAAGAAATGAAGGCTGTTCTGTGTTGGATTGTGTCTGGTATCCTTGGGTTTTTCCTTCTTTGATCGTAGCTGCTCTAAATACTTAACTAATGTATATGTGCTGCTCCAGGAACTGGAGTGAGGTTTCCAAGCGAAAAGTCGGCAATGCCAAAGAAAACTAAGAAAGCACTGGCAGCATGTCCCCCTTTAACTTCAAGGAGAGGTAAATATAGCCTTAGAAGACTGGTCCTGGCACAGTCTTCTCGCATTTAAAGGTGTATGTTTTTATGCCTTGGCTGAACGTTTTATATACTGTACATATTCTAATATTAATTTACTGAACTGCAAGTTCCCAGCACAGAAAAAAAATAGCCAAACACCGGGCATTTGGATTTCAGGAAATCTTCAAACTTCCACTTTTGTAGTTTTCCAGGAGTGGGTGTTTGTTACCCATGTGGTAAACCCGAGCCATTTCTATGTGAGAAGAGTTGCAGAAACCAAGGCCGCCGCCAGCTTAGCCAAAAAGATTAGATTGTTTTGCGATGATGAGAAAAATTTCCTGAATCCTGATGATGTTCTGGAAGTGGGTGAGTGGCTGTTAGTCCCCTCGTGTTATTTGCCAGTGTATACTGATACACCCGTTCTTTTAAGTGATTTCCGTGATTTGCTTTAATTGATTGATGTGCATCTATGACCTTTATATATATACTGCACACATTGTTTAATTTGGAGAATGTACAGTGTAAATGATTTTTGGTTACTGTTAGTTTAATGAGAGGTGCCTGTTCCCCATTAGGGACCCTGATTTTTGTGAAGCTGAAAGAAGAGAAGTGGAGCCGAGCCACTGTTACTGAGCTGGTTCAGAGGTGCAGCGACTGCCAGTCTGTGCCCAAGTGTGCCGTGGCGCACGTCTCTAAACTCCAAGTGTATTTCACTGACTTTGGCAACACCGAGGAGATCTCTCTTGCAAGGTGCGAGACGACAGTTTCTAACCTTTTATGTTCCTGAAACATAATCTCATTAAAATTTGTGAGTGAAAAGTTGCTTTAGTTTTTGAATGTCTTAATATTGACGACCGTTAAACGTATCAAAATGCAAAATGGGTTAGAATTTTATTTTTGAAAGTATCCAGAGGTTATGTTATGGTTACTGGACCTGTTGTAGGAAATTATTTGTGTCCCCAAAATGTAGCATTTTTTTTATACGTAGCTAGCAATATGTCACAATAATCTGTGTTTGTCCGTCTCATTATGCTTGAAGACATTCCAGAACTTCCAGCTTCAGAGACAGTTTCTTCCCACAAGCTGTGTGATTACTGAACTCTACCCCCACCACTGGCTCACACTGATGTTTTTTTTTAAGTTGTGTGTTATTTAACTTGTTGTTGTTGCTGCTGCTGTTCTGTGTTTATGTTTTTGGTGATTCCTTTAATGTCTTTGTATTGGAGCACACATGCAAATAAGCATTTCATTGCACTGAAAAGAGAAGAAAGAAAACACAACATTTCGGCCATGGAGCCAAAAAAACATTGTGTTTTCTTTCTTCTCCTTTCAGGAAGGAATAAGCCTATTACTTGTTCCTTTGCAGCCTACGTGTTCTGACGCAGCCACCCACCTGAAATTCATTGCACTTGTGCATATGACAATAAGCTGAAGTGAACTGGATAGGTTAAGATGTTTTACTCCAGTATCAAGCATTTCTTTTATCGGTATCAAGGCAGTTATAAAGAAAGAAAAAATAAATTTGGAATTACTTGTATGGTTGTCGGCTTTCAGTTCATACACAAGCTCAACATGACTGGGGTGCCAAATCTTGGCACAGGGTTTCTGGGTCCAATTAAAGAAGCAGTACCTGAAGAACTGTGAGAAGCCATTAAATACGTCCAATTAAAATGTTGGACCTGGATTGGACACCCTTGGGATAGCCTGTTAACCTACAGTACTTATTAAAAATTTCTAGGTCAGAAGACTACCCTGTGGGAGATGATTGCTCCATTCAGGTTGCCAACTTAAATGAGTGCATTAGAAAGCCCGATCCTGCTGTTCAGTCAGAAATGAGGAGGTGGACTTCGCTGGCAGTGAAGTGTTCACTGATGAGCATTGTGCCACGTGACTGGGTAAGACCACCGCCTTTCACGGCCTTGGGTGTTATGATTGAAAATATGAAATATTTCTCAGTGATCCCCCCCCATCCTCTTTGTTTCATTTTGTTTTCTTAACAACGAAAGGCATTTGTTAGTATGTCAGATTACACGGTGTCAAACGTTGTGAGGAAGGCTTTTGTGAAAATGTAATTTGGGACGGACTTAAAAAAAAAAAACTTAGTAAAATCTCTTCTCGAGCTTCTCAAGCTCTGGGTTCTCCCACCTCCCAGAGACGTCCAAGACGGGTTGCTTGGGTTATGCTAAACTGCCCCTTCCATGAGGAAGAGGAGTGGGGCCTCTTCTCCACCAACCTGCCCCTGACTTAGTTGGCATGAGGTTTGGGTGAAGAAGAGGCTGCAAGCCTGTGTTTGCTGAGGGCTGTTTCATAGTAAAGGTGGCAGATGTGGCTAGGTTGTGATGTGCAGCACCGCTGAGCTCTTGCAAGCACGGCACTGATGCGCAGGCTGGCCCTTTGCGCGGACCGGATACCCTCTCGTGTTCCTCAGACGTGAAGGCGCAGCGGAAAAACTTTTCGGACCTTCCTCTTGGCACGCTGGGGATGTTCAGGTGAAGAGACCTTCCGGGGTTTAACGGCTGGATCCTGTCCGCGTTTGTTCCCGATGCCAGCAGGAGGGCTGGCGGCGGGAAGCGCGGGGGGAGTTCGTGCGCGTCGTGGGGAGCAAGGCCGTGGAGATGAAGGTGTTCGGAGAGGACGGAGACACGCTGCTGGTGGACCTGCAGAAGTCGCGAATGGACAGACTGGTCAGTGACATGCCCATCTCCCTAAGAGAATACCTTGTCTTCATGGAGCTGGCAAGGTGAGAGCACCCAGACAAAACCCTGCTTGACAGTCTTGTGTTGACCACCTGGAAGTCCTTCCTGTGTTTTTTTTACTCCTTTCGACAGTAGACTGTCTATGTTTTTTTCTAAGTGAGAGCTCATTGCAAGGCTTGCACTTGTAAACTTTTTGTAGAGATCGACGGTCTTTTTGTCATTTTCGGTGTTCCTCGTTATCTTGCTGGTTGAAACATACACATCTCCCGGCTTGTCCGATCAGTCCTGGTCAGGTTTGTCCTCTCCATTTAGTTTCTGATCCTGGCTTTTAACACCAGGATGCCGGGTCTGTTGTCTTTCGCACCATGCTTTAAGGCACAAGAAAGGTGAATTTGTGGTCTGCGGTTGCTGATTGAGAGTTTCCTGAAAGCCTTTTTGCAATGTCTCATTCTTTCGTTTTGTTGTTTTTTTAAAAGATTTTACTCTCCAGGTCCTTGGAATGAAAAAACCTTGATTTGTGAAAAAAAGTCTGTGCGGTACTGCTTGCCGGTGTACCCTAAGCTAAATGAGGAGTTCAGCGCGGTAGTGTGCCACATCGTAACTCCCTCGGACTTCTACATCCAGCTTGTAAGTTCAAAGGGGAGCTCAGTTTTCATTTCTTGCAGTTTAGAATAACATACTGTAAGATAAAAGCTTGGAATGTACACTTGGAAGGTGCTTATCTACTTTATTGGTACAAAAGCATCCTTAAAGTCAAGAAGGGCGAGGAAAGATTGCATTAAAATCCGGGGGTCATCAATGAAAAACATCGTACGGACTGGGAGGAGGGGATGGGGGCCGGTTGGGGGGCGGTCGTGCGGACCGGAGGCGGGAATGGGGGCCGGTCGGGGGGGGCCATATGACCCATCTGGGTTTTTACTGTTTGCATGGTGTGTTCTCAAATATGGTTCATTATGTGGTTTATGTACTTTTATTTTTGTTTTCAAAAAAACGTTTTGTTCGTGGTTGGAGTTCATGGTCTGCAGTCAAAACCAAACAGAATGCAAATGAGGATGCCTGTATTGACGACATTTATCTGATCACAGGTAGACAACAGTGAGTCCCTTATTTTAATGTCAAAGCTTCAAGAATTCTACTCCCGAGGAGGGTCGGGGTTAGAGATACACTGTCCCTGTCTGAACCAGGCCTGTGTAGCTCTGTTTAAGGATAACGCTTGGTACCGGGCAGAGATAGTTGGTGAGTGTAATTGTAAGAGCTTCTCAGCATGGTTTTCAAATTCCTGAACTTATCATAGAAGAAAACATAAACAAATACTTTTCAGTCTAGATAAATATCACCTAAGAAAAGGTCCATGTTTCTTCTGAGTTTTTTTTAATTAATTGTTAAAAAAAAACACAATACCAAGATCTTTTTTTTACATTTTAACACTTGTGATGTTAAAGACACAAGTGTTTCGTGTAATTCTAAAGCGATACATTCAAGTTGGTAAAAAAAAGAGAGAGACGTGAAGTTTTGAGATCTGCTCATGTGATGGGATCACTTCTAAGCTACAGTAGAAGATGGTTGAGCATTGAAAATGTGATCTGATCTTCATCTAAGTCATAATAATAAATAAAGAGTCTTATTTAACAAACAACACACACAACGTTTTACATTGCCATATCTTTGTTGAACAAATGGTTTAAACAATCAAGGTCATTGTTGGGAAAAGTGGTTTGTCCAAGATTGTGTTTTTTTGCAGTTGAATTATTTTCTGTGATTTTCAGCATAACACAAATACACACATCTCTAGTGTTTTTTGTGTTCTGGAAAATGAATCTCAACAAATTGTGATTAATTAATAATACAAAAAAATGAAATAAAGATCAATTAAAGCCTGAATTACAGTATCTCCAGCGATGTGTGTTATTGTAGGTCTCCCTGGCAATAGGACTGTGGAGGTGAAGTTTGTTGACTTTGGAAACTATATGAAACTGCCACTGAGCAGTGTGCGACAGATCAAGGATGAATTTGTTACTTTTCCAGCAATGGTGAGTCTTGTTTATACTGTATATATATACTTTATATATTTGAGTCTTGTATATTTACAGATATATGTTGGTATTATATTAAATATGTTTTGTATTTAAGTCCTAGGTATTTTTGGTGTTAGTCTGTTTCCATCAAATGTACACTGATGACATTGATCAATTTAGAAAGGAACATGTTCCGACTGGGCCTAAATGACCACATAAGGTGCTGCTCTGTACAAGTCATGCGAGTTCAAAGCCCTGGTAGTTCTGAAGGCAGATCTTTTTAATCTGTGGTTTCTTTCGAAAAGACGTACGAACAGAAGTACACTTGTCACCTGGTTCGTAGCTGTCAGGGTTGGACCTACTGTAATTGTCATGCGGAAGAGTCACCCGCCATTAATTTGATTTTCAATGAACTTTTCGTTTTGAAGGCTATCCAGTGCAGTCTTGGAAATGTGAAGCCAATCAATAGCATTGACAAGTGGGACGAAGAATCCACACAGACGTTTTACCAGCTTGCAGCTGATCAATTAGTGTCTGCAATAGCAACTGGTAAATTATGTGCTTAATATTTTGAGTATTCAAATTTCAGTTGTTTAAAGTACCTTTCTTTTTTTTCCCCTGAAAATCTGCTTTTTATAGGTCAGTGTCTTAACACCTGTACAACTTTATGCTTTAGCAGATATTACATAAAAACTCTCGCGTACAGTATGTGTGCCCACTGATTGACTTTGAGGTATTTTACAATGACAGATCACAGAGGGAGTTGTGAGCTTAGGCGTTGCTTCTGATTATAGAGTTAATGATTTTTAAAAAATGTTTTTCAGGCGTTGTTACCAAAAACCGTATTCTTCTAGTTAAGTTGTTTGTAGCAGTTGATGCCGACGATAATGTGGATATCGGTAAATATCTAGTAATGGAAAACCTGGCATACTTCAGGAGCAGGTAAGTTCTCAAATATTTTTTTTGTCTTCTGTATTCGTTTTCAGAGATTCTTGAAGACTTTGAGGTTTATATTTATTTGAGCAGGTCAGGAATAAAGACTAATCTTTTTCCCATAACCCGGAATTTGGTGTTATAAGTATGCTATTAGTTGTTTGACTGAAACAAACAAGATCTTCAGAGTTGGAAAAATAAAAAAAAAATGCAATGACCATCCTTTTCTGGATGTAAAAGGAAGGCTGGCCTACGTGTGGAGGTCAGGCGAGTGGTTATTTTGCAGAAAGTCAAGACCCTTAATAACTTCTTGTTCAGGATTGAACTGACCCCTGCGGCTCTCCTTTCCTGCTTCGATGACTAGTAAATGGCAAAGGATATTTTTTATTGCAACTTTTGCCACAGAGTAAAAAATTAAAACGCGGACTGTAAATCTTTTTAAGCAGGATATTTGAGAGCGGTAAACCACTGGCTCATGGAAGTGAGGTCTGGGATCTTCCCGTTGAAGGGATTGGAGAAGTCACAGAGCCAGACCTGCTGGCGGAGGAGCAAGACGGACCAAAGAGCAGTTTGTTGAACCTGGATCTGGAGCTCCCTGACCACTTAAACGACCTCCAAGCACGAGTCTGCCATGTGGCATCACCAGGAAGCTTTTACGTTCAGCTGTTTCAGACTGACTGTCAGCTTGCCAGGTAGGTCATCTCCAGTTTAAAGATCCTGCACACAAACTGGGATGCTGCTCTCTGGACCCAGACTGCCGATCTCGTTTGGACAAACCGGGATTCTCGTAGTCACTGCCCATGCACCACTCTTTCAGTAAAAGCCTGTGGGTGCCCCAGTACAGTATATGCAAGTTCTTCCACAACGCAATATGCACCACATGTTTAGCTAGTAGAGAGGATTACTATAGAAAAGCGTTTACAGACTCTGTTGTCTTTTTTTTGTTTTTTACTCCGGTCTTGTTTTTGTTACTCTTGTTTAATGGATGATGAGATGAATCGCCTGTCCTTTCCTTGGTCCTGCATTGTGGTTTTGCCCTTGAATTGCATGGGTGGTGTGAGCTGGAAACACCGTCTTCCATAAATGGATAAGTGTCTAGACAGGTCCAGTAGGATATTAATTATATTGATTGTGTTGATCAGAAGTCACAATCTTCCTAAAAGAACAAGTGTTTGTACCTGTGGCAGGAACAGTTTGGCATAGCTTGGCAAAGGGGTTCAGTGAACGTTCCTGGATATCACCACATCGTCCGCCTGGGAGCAGGAAAGATTCATTCACTGAACAAATAGAGAAATTCAAAATGAACATTAATTCGGTGTGTCGTGGAGCAATTCCCTGACAGTACTGGGGGTTTAGATGGTTCTCATGGACATGTGGACTTTATTTGCCTTGTTTTGGGATGATTTTTAGACTTAGGTCTCCATCTAATAAAGTCTGAGTCTAAATTATTAAGAACTGTAACACTTCCTTGTAAATAGTTAATAGAGGAATATCAAGTCACTGAAATTCCCCTGCTGTCATCTAGAAATTTTTAAATTGTAAGCTGAAGTCTACTATGTGTCCACAGACAGAGCCTTCCTCTGGCCTCTAACTGATTTTGTCGATGGATATGGCGTGCTCACCGTGTCGTGTGACTGGGATTTAAGATGTTCTGTTTATGTTCGGGCTCAGCACAGTTTTCAGTGTTTCGGTCACGGGTTTCTGAATATTTCAGGATCCATGCGAAACTGAAGGAGGAGTATTCCCATTCCGACAGCGTGCTGGTGAAATGGAAGGAGAACATGCACTGTGCCATGCTGATCAGTGGGGTCTGGGAAAGAGGACAGATCTGCAGTATTGAACCTGGAAATGTGGCACAGGTAATATAACCTGTATTTCACTCTGTACCAGTGAAGGCATTGCAGGGATTTCAAGTAGGATTTACCTTGTAAAGAACCTTGCACAAGCTGAACTGAATTTCAGGGTCTGCATGATCTGTAGAAAAGAACTAAGGGGAAGCAGGTTTTCAGAACGCCGACTTTTTCTTTCTTCGAAGACGCGTTATGTTAAAGATCAGTTAAAGTGGCTGTGCTTGAAAGATGACGTATTGCTGGCACTGACTCGGATGTTGAAATGTTTGGAATTGTAAATAAACTTTTGTTTTTCTTACCCAATATAAAACAGTCCATCAGCATCTGTTTTATAGATCTGTTGATGCAGCTTTTAAATTGAAAGCCTTTTATGGACTTCACAGTGAAGGTTTGGGAGAGAGAACAGCAGCCAAGTTCAGCTGATCTTTGCTGCCCTAAAGCCTGATCATTTCTGACGTTAAATTTAACAACTACGCATACCACATGTAAATCCCTTCTCTCCCTCGCATTTTTCTCCTGCGTCCCTCCTCCAGCCCATCTGCCCTGTCCAGCTGCCCCTTGGTCACCCCTCACTCTGTAGGGGGTCCCAGCCTCCTGGTCCCACAGCTCTCAGACAAGCGGGTCGAGCCAGACCTCCCTACTGTAGGACTAAACCCCCAGTGAACATTTTCAGTGCATTTGATTCTTGGGTATTATTCCTAGCGAACAGTAATTTGCACTGACACTTTGAATTTATCGCATGTCACCGTGATGATATTATTATTATAATAATAATAATAATAATAATCAACTTTATTTTATATAGCGCCTTTAAAGGTGGCTTCTCAAAGCGCTTTACAGAATGACAACAACAATAAATAAAAAGAATACACAAGATAAAACACAATTACAATACACAGAGGAGGCTGTGGATGGTGGTACTAAGTATAGTAGAAGCAGAGGGGTAAAAACTTGAACCAGTTCAGTAAAGGCTCTTCTAAAGAAGAGGGTTTTGAGTCTGGATTTGAAGGAGTTTAGAGAAGGTGACTCTCTGATATCCTTTGGCAGAGAGTTCCAGAGCTTGGGGGCATAACAGGAGAAGGCCCTGTCACCCATACAATGTAGACGAGCCTGGGGGACAGTAAGGAGAGCAGAATTAGAAGAGTGAAGGTTGCGAGGTGGGGAGTAGGGCGATAATAGTTCAGACAGGTACTGAGGTGCCAAGCCATGTAGAGCCTGTTTGTTCAAAGTAGATTTAGATACCCCAGCGAGTAGATCATTACAGTAGTCAAGTCGAGAGAACACAAATGTGTTGATCAGCTTTTCAGCCACAGTTAGTGATAACATAGGGCGAAGTCTAGCGTAGTCTATCTAGTGATATCTCTAGAAGACGTAAAGGATTTGTAAAGGGACTGTAAGCTTATCTGTTGATAACTGTCCCAACACTACTTGTCTCTTTGTATGTCTTTCTGCCAAGTACCACCAGATTTGCGTGTATCTATCAAGCCGTATACTGCTCTTCTCAGAAACGCATGTAGAACGAGGGAACGTGTTTTGTACAGAGACATTCAAACAGCTTCCAATACATTCTTCCTGTGGGAAAAGGGGACCTGAAAATGGCAGAATTATTATGTTGTTTAATATAAATAACGATGATAATTATCATTTTAAGTGAGAAATAAAACCACAATGTACTGCTAGACTATTTGTCTGGGACTACTTTTGATTCACATGTATCACACGGTGATCTGTGTCTCTGTTTTCTTGTCTCATCTAGTAGAGGTTTATGGACCTAGCAATTAACTAGGAATATTTCATATTTTAATACCATGCTAAACATGCTAAATAAATGTCCTCACTGGGATAGGCTCCGGCTCAACCGCAACCCTGTATTGGATAAAAGCTCTTAAAAATGGATAGATGGATGAATATCATAAAGATTTGTTTTACCTTGTTAAGACCCGGTTTTCAGCAGAATAAGATGGGTTCAACAAAGTCTGCTTTGATGGTTTTCTTCAGTTTTGAAGACTATGTTACCAGTTCATTGGGGGGTGTATTTTTCAGAATTTTCTTTTTCTGAAATGCAAGTAGAGATCGTTTACAGCATTGATTTTTTAAATAATAAAAACAAGGAGATTATGTGGTAGTTCATGTAGATCTCTATCAGAGGTGACTCACTGCCTGGGGTGGATGCTTTTTTAAAGTGTTTTCTGAGTGTTTTTCCCATTAAATACGTTCTAGGGTGTTAGACCTCTCAACAGTTACCCATTGATAACGTATTTGTATAATTGGATTGTCTTCTTGGTTCACTGGACTTTGGCATTGTGATTTCACAGATGTCACATCCAGTCACTGATAATGACGAAAACCCTCTATAGATTGTATCAATGTCTTGACAGTGGAATATACACACTGAATTATTAAATGAAGATGCAGAATTTCAGCCTATTAAAAGATGCGTCCTATCGTACATTTTCTAAACAAGGGGAGGCTATCTGGCTCATTTAGCACATTTAATTTTTAGCGATCTGAGGATCTATAGTATTTCATTTGTTTCTTGAATGAACTGGTGGTATCAAATTCAAACACGTGACTGGCGAGCTTGTGTAAAGTGTTCTCCTGTTCTCAGTTTTAAACTCTCTTTGCCTATCTTCCATTAGTGGGCTCTGCTTCCCATTCCACTGTTGATTCTGAAAAGGACCTCGTTTTCCTCTGTCCTGTGCAGGTGAGACGCTGTGATTATGGGAACAAGGTGTCTGTGCCCTTCACTAACCTGAGACCTCTCAAACAAGAACTGATTGGATGTTTGGCGTTAGAGTGTTCCCTGGAAGGCATAAGGTATTTATTTTTCAACTTTATTTAAACTGGGTAGTGCAGCAATAAATTACCTTACACATTTCATTTATTCATATTATTTATTTGAATGTCAAATACTCTTGTAGAATTCAGTAAGACGTAGTTTCTTCATGGTAAGGAAGTAGGCAGCACACCTGGTCTTTGACTCCCCTGGAAGTGCATGTGTTTCGGGGAAGATCAGGTCTGGCGGTCTTCCAAAATAACCTGTCCTTTTCCTTATCCTTATCCCAAGCAATTTAAAATCCTGCAGGTACCGGAAGGCTAAAGAAAATAAATAAAACCAATACTAGCACAAACACGAGCAGCACAGGTTTAAATAACCAAAACGGTTTCTCCCCTCGGAGCACCGTGTAAAAAGAGTAGCTGATGCTCATTAGTCTGGAAAGGGTTTCAAAACCATTCCTTAGCATTTGGGGATCCAGCCATCCGCAGCCAGACAAGTAGTCTATAAATGGAGAATATTAAAGACCTCAGTGACCCTTCATAGGAATGGTTGTCATTTTCCATTGTGTCTGTTAAGCCTCGAGTATGATTTGCCTTGACTTCGGGTATTATTATTGTGGTCATCTGCTGGCTCAGTGAGTGAAGGCTCTCTTGTTCCGGTTCGGTGTCACGTCCCAGCAGCACACCTCCTGGTCTAGCTATTGCCTTCCTTTTAAGATCACTTTATTGGCCATATACAATTTCTTGCATTAGGAATTTGTCTTTTCACATACCCTAGCTTGCTCTATATGAGACACACAGACAGGGAGAGAAGCTGGGGGTCAGAGCACAGGGTCAGCCATTTATACGGCACCCCTGGAGCAGTTGGGGTTAAGGGCCTTGCTCAGGGGCCCAACAGAGTAGGATTCCTCTGCCGGCCGTGGGATTTGAACTGGCAACCTTCCAGCCACAGGCGCAGATCCTGAGCCACAGAGCCACCACTCTTGATGGATCTGCTAGGCTTTTGGCACCAGGCATTTCTCTCACACGTCTGTGTTCTTCACTCTTCTTTGTGTTTGGCTAGAAAGTGTCTAGCTCTCTCTTTATTTAGAGATCGCCTGGTTCTGTGCCTCAGAAACCTGTCTTTTTTACAGTCCCGCCGGAGATAGCTGCACCTGGTCTGCCACAGCATGCGACTTCATTTCCTACTACTTAACTGGAGCGATGGCATTCATGACCATAAAGGTATGGATTTTGAGGGTTAGAGTTTGTTAATTTTCAACACCCTTTGTAACAAGAGCTGTGGTTTAAGAAAAAAGTGGACTTTTTAGAAAGCTGTTTTTTTTAGATAGTAGAGTCCTCTTCATGTGATATGGATGCACTAGGATATGAATGAAAAAATATAGTGAAGTTGTATAAGTAGATGTGTATACATATATGGATTTGTAGACATTTGGTAAAAGATCTTAAGGACTTTAAGGATGTTTTAAATTATTCTTTAAAGTGACATATACCAAAAGAGACTCTGTTGTCACGTGAACTGTTATACATATTTTCCCTTTATGCAATTCACTGTGATCCTCTGCTTTCATAGGAGTATGAAGAAACTACAGGTAACTGTAACTGGCACTTATGATACAGGGGGTTGACGTTCATGTGTGGGGTGAAGAAAAGGCTGGCAAACTTTGACAGGTAGTCACATTTGTTGAGAACAGGAAAGACAGCCTATGCATGAAAACTGGCGAAGGAGCTGGAAATCACAGCAGACATACAGTGATCTATTCTGGGAACTGATTTTATCCTCAATGCATGGTATAGCAGAAAAGTCAAGCACAGGGGTAAGGGATGCTTGAGCATTGACTGTTTTAAATGTAGCTGCTCACACTGCGGCTGTGGCTGTTGAAATGGCTCCATGGCTCTTTTAGGTGACTTGTACTTTTCTCCCAAAACCTTATTAGATGGGATAAGCAAGCTAAAAAGGTAGTACTTTTTGCTAAATCTAGTAACAGGTTTCTTTAATTCATAGGAGAATACAACTAAACGGCCGTTGCCAGTAACCCTGTATTGTTCGAACAAAGCTGGCCAAGACGTCAGTGTTGCAGATTACCTTGTTGGAGAGGGTCTGGCTTTAAGGGAAAGGAGGTGAGAACATTTTTCATTTTTATTGACAAAAGCCTGTTTCCAGCAGGCTTGTATTACTTTTTTTTTCTTGTTGTAAAATGTAAAAACCCCTGGGGAAATTCGGGTGTAGAACATAATACATTCGCTCCTTTTAATTTAAAAACCTGTACTGTGGTTGTTTAAAGATACATTCCACATAAGGAAAAATCGCCAATGAGTGAACAGCCCAAGAAAATCTCTTCAGCGGAGGACTGTGTTGCTGCAGAAGCTCAGTGTGCACCCCCACCCAGAGCCCCCGATGTGCCACGGGCCTCTCTACAGACAGCGAAGGCCTGGCCTTACCAGCCCCCTGATCTCCCTCACTGTGGCTTCACCCAGATGATCATTACCTCTGTTGGGGATGATGGAGCGATCTATGCAATGACCAAGCAAGCAGGTATGTGAGAACACTTTGACAGGGGTATGAGCCAAAGAAAAGACCAGGCTGGATAAAGGTGCCTGCTGGGATTAACGAGGCCTACCTCTACATTTCCTGATCAGTGAGGTTACTGGGGGGGGGGTGGGAATATTGAAATGTTGAGGTATACTGCTATCTCTGTGGCACATCAGTCCCGTGAGTCACTTTTTCTGTCTTCTCCCCCCACCTTTCCTCTCTGAATTCAGCTTGCACGTTGAAGAAACTCAAGGAGAGCCTTCAGCAGCACGTGAGGAGCCAGCCGCAGAAGCTGTACAGCTGGAAGCAGGGCGATGGCTGTGTGGTCGTGGGCTCTGACATGCTGTGCTACAGAGGGGAGGTCCTGGAGGTGATCGGTGGGCATGTGAAGGTCAGCGGCGGGCTCTCGGGAGATCAGTCCCGCTGGGTTTAGCAGCCCCCTCTCGGGTCCTGCCCGAAAGGCGCACGACACCTCTGCCCCTTCCTAGTAAAGCTGTGGTATTTTAATGAGCCATGAAACATGATTGGCTCATTTTAGACTTTCTGGGAGGGGTTTGCGTGTCAGCATGTAACCGATGGGAAGGGTTTTGGGGAACGAACAGGAGATGGGATTGAATGATGGGATGAACTCTTGCCTTGTCCCCGTGCGGATGCCCAGGTCCGGTACGTGGACCAGGGGCTGGTCGAGCACATCCCGGATTGCCACCTCGTGCCCGCAGTTCTGCACAAGGACCTGCCACGGCTTTGCATTCCCTGTCAGCTTCATGGCGTCGCACCTGTAAGTTTTACCCCAGTACACAAAAGAGTTTTTAATTCGGCTCGGAGGGAGGTGGGAGGTGGGGGTTGGGGCAAAAAAGCAAGAGCGCGCCTCGTTAAATACAATTTCCGTAGGCCCTCCTTTTTGGAGGAGTAAGTAAATAAGCCGCTTGTATTCCTGGCTGTGGAGAGTCCTGGTGTCCGGCAGCACTGGTCGCCGGGACTGTGTGAGTAAGGATGAGTCAAGTGGGTGGGAGTGTTGGAGTCTAGCGCTTGCTCTCGAGGGGATCACCTCTCTTGACTATGTAATCTCTCTTGAGTACGCAATCGGGTGTGAGTTATCATCAGGACAAAACCACTGTTATTCTAGCTTAAGTTCTATTGTCCCTGTATTGTTACCTGCAGGTCTTGTAGGGCTCAGACCCGTAAGCGATGGAGCTACATCTTAATTGAGTTTGGGTGTTGACTGAAGGAAGGTCATCTATGGACTCGGTTGGTTGTTTGCTCTCGGAATAGGTATAGTTCCCTCCTGATCTGCAGTGTATGCTGATGTGCTGTTTTTGTTTTTAACAGGTCGGGGGTTATTGGCAGCCTGATGCTGTTGCGTTATTAAAAGAATTACTTCTCCTTAGACAAGTTAATGTGCAGATCATGGTATGTATGCTGATTGTTGTCAAACAAAAGGCAACAAAGGTTCTGTGAGCCTGTATGTCCCGTATTCTAAGCCAACCAAACAGTCGATAGAGAATCTGTTTAATGGCCAGATTTCTGACCTTGCAAGCCCACACTTTCAAAAGGTTTCGCAAACAAGAACTAAACTTCTGTCCCACTGTTGTAGCTACTCTAAGCAATTTGTAAAACATATTTAAGTATCTTTAAGCATACCGTTGTCTGTATCTATTTTTTATGGCAGAAAAAGTTTTAACAATTGATATATTTTATAATTCTGAAATGTTTTGTGGGTTTCTGTTTATTTGGGAAAAAAATGTCAATAGAGACCATTTTTGAAAACGGGAGCCAATACCAGTAATAGGTGGACAGAAGATGTGTTTTTTGGACACAGTGGTTGTCTCTTACAACAGAAGAAGGGTGATGGCTTGTAAAAGTAAAGCTGGTGTGATGACTGGGCCTGTAAGAGCTGGTCACGAGCGCGCTGTGCCCTTTCTCTGCCTGCTGAAGGAGCGGCCAGCGGAGCCCTGTGGCAGGATGACCGTGCAGATTTACTTGGACGTGTTGACGCTGGGCGCGATCATGCGGCATCACCAGCATACCCTGCTGTGCCCCTCAGTCACCGAGGCAGAGGTAGGAGCTCCGTCTTCATGGGGCAGGACACTGGACCGTACAGCCGACGTGTTAAACGTAGAACGTCAAGGAGTCTGGAACAAGCTGCTCAGTCACGTCGAAGGCGATACACTGGCTTCTTTCTCGAAACAGCAGCCGTTCTGTTGAACATGCATGTGTTCCTACAATTTTTTTTCCCAGTTCTTATGCCAGTTTGTGTTCCATAAAAGAAAGTATTTTAGAAGTTTTCACAACCCACCTTATCACGTTTACAGACGTCACCTCCAATTCTTAGTACTCTGCTCTGTTTTATACTGTATACGAGTCATTTCATGTTGTGACCTGAGGCCTTTTGTTTTAAATATATGTCCGTAAGCTGGCCACAGTGCAGTCAGCCCTGTTAAAATCCTTTCAGTCTTGTTCAGACAGGGAGTGTTTTTGTCTGTCAGGGCAATCTGGTGAATTCGACTATTAATGAATCGGAGGACTGGGATTTGAACTACGAGGTAAGACCATTGCTGTTTATGCTCCTTTAATAAAGCTGTCACTCTTATTAGGATTGTTCTGTAGCTGCCCTGCCTCTTCTTTATTGTTCAACTGGGGTGGTGTGCAATACCCCTATTTACTGAAAATTGTCAGTGAGGATTGCACTGAGGCCCTGCAGCTGTCTGGGGATCACCTGCCTACACCAGGGTCGGTACAACTAAAGGCCATTCACCTTCTGAGTGAATAATATAGTGAGGGGCTGTGTGTTAACTTTACACCTGGATGCCTGCGGTTTGTTTGCCTCCTTGCTGGTACTGTTCCGAGAGCTGCTGGTGCCTCCTTAAAGCACCTCAATGCTCGTTCTCTTGGAGGGGCTGGAAGAGGACGGACCTGTGGCGGGGCGATACACCTACTCAGTGCTCCCACAGGAGGGAGACGCGTTTCCTGCCGCAGTCAAACACATCTGCACCCCTGATGAGGTATGGAGCCAGCCCAAATGGGAGACTAAATACAACATCTGCTGTGGCCCAGAGAAGCTTAATAGATTAACCGAGAGTGTTTATGTAATGAGTTATTCTACTCTTTCCTTAAGATTATTGAATGTAATTTGATGGAAGGTATGCTGCTCACTTCTACGCGAGAGAACATGTACTCCAGAGTGAATGGCAGAAGCTGCCTTCTTGCCGACAGCCGCTTCCCATACCGGGCCCTCAGTCAGGAGGTCACTAACGATCTCTTCTGCACAACCAGATGTTCCTCCTGCCCTGTGGGGAGGCTCATCGTGCGCCTCCGGACGCTGGAGGAGACCTGGACGAAGCTCTGAACTGCGTCAACGACAGTGCTCACAGCCTGCTGCCGCTCTCCGACTTCGTCTCGGGTAACTGCCAGCTGGCGGCGCCGTTTCTTTTCTGTGCATGCGCAGTACAGCCTACAACAATTAGCGCTTATTATGTTCCTGAGCTCTGTTTGCCTTCCTTTTCTTGCACGGCCCTGCAGGGGGCCCTTGCTTGGCCGAGTACAGGGACGGCATGTACTACAGAGCACAGCTCCTCCAGATCGAAAGTTTCAACCCCGTGAAGATCCTCGTGAGGCATGTCGACTATGGCTCAGACGATGTCTTGACCACAGACTGGTAAACTATGGAGTTCAGTTCTGACCCGTTTTTTCCTTTTTTCTGGAAGCCTCTCCACACTAACAAAGTCAGTTTATTATCCAAGCTCCCGTGTTTTTGAAACTCGTTTCTTTCACTGCCTAAGTTATTGAGTTTTGATCGGCAATACAAATTATTTGTACACGAGATGGTTCAGGTTCTTCAGATATCCTATGCTTATTTCAGTTCCAAGCCTCTTGGCATGAGCAGCAACACATGACCGTGAGAGTAAAGATATTGCAGCTCAACTCACTGCATATGCAGTGCTTATTTTATTTAGGGTACCGTCACTGAAGATGGATTATAGACACAGACCTGTTGACAAGAGACATAATAGCAGTTTTTCTTCACCATGAAGCTCCAGCCCATGTTTACTTCCTGAAGTCTGCCTTAAGCACTCAAAACGTCTAGACCCCCTTTAAAAAAAAAAAAGAAAAAAAAATCACTGTTTTTTCCAGCAAGTCGAGTGACGTGTTTTGTCTCTTCCAGCCTCCGGGAGATTCCTCTGCAGGTTCTGAGGTTCCCGTGTGAATTGCTGCAGGTGAAGGTGGCTGGGATTAAGCCTCCCAGGAACGATGGTGAAACTCAGAGACTTCCCTACAGACCAGAGTGGAGCTTGAAATCCATGTATGAGGCGATCGATCTGCTTCAGGGCAAGCAGCTGACCACCTACATTGTGGTGAGCATTTCAAATAACTCTGATCGAGCAAAAATATTGGAGAGCTGTGGCAGGCAGTGTTGAATAATTAAAAGTAAAATATTTGAATACTAGGTACTTTATTAACATATGTTAGGTTCCCCTTACATATAAGAAACTAGGCAGTTTCCATACGAAAGTCGTGTGAGTCGTATTTTGTTTTCCCCCAAGGACGGAGAAAAAAAACATAGGTCAAATTTGATTAAAGTGATTTTCCATCCTGGGGCTTCCTAATCAATTAAACAATTTCTAGGAAGGTAAATATAGGTCCCTTTGATCAGTCAGCAGCCTTCGCTGTTACAATATAAAGCACAAATCTTTATTCTTGAACTGCAAACATGATTTTCAATGCATTAGTTATTTTAATGCCTGTTCTACAGCGCATCCTTTTTTAATTTGTTGGTAAACTCATTGTATAATTTATTTAGTATGTTTCTACTGGGAGTTTTTTTTACTTTTGTTTTCCACTTTGCATCATTTTTCATTACTTTAAATCTAATCAAAAAGATTAAATACTAAATCTAATAAAATCGAATAAAATACTGCCTTTACTATACACACGTATATAGTTTGTCCTGATGCAGCATAATGTTGGGTCTTTAGTTGGAGAGAACAAGACCCAGACAGATTTATTGCAACTGTAACTCTAAAGAGTGAAGAGAGCTCTGACTCAGACTGAGAACAGAATTTATTAAAAACGTGCACTTTTACTTTTGCATGCAGTAAGACATATTATTGAAATGCTTTTTATTAAAACATGAATAGGTACAGAAGTCCTTTTGCTTTCATTAAGGTAGTTTGCTTTATTTTAGTTTTTTTTACCTTCTACTCTATATTGAGTGCTAGAGTATATTATACATTAGTTTAAATTATAGCATCATGATTTTTTAAAAATCTGTAAAATTCAGATTTGTATATTTTTAAGTGATATGATCACAAATTTATTCTCTATTGTTTAATTGGATAGTTAATGAAATGTATTTATGATGGGGACATATGATATAGCTCTGAAGTTATCTGTAAGATGGACACTGCAAAACTGTCAAAATAAACATTTTGTTTCACCAGTCAACAAAACCTGCAATCAAAGCACATCTGTTTGATGAAAATGAAAAAATGGTTCTGTTGCCACTTGTGGACAAAGGTCTTGCAGAAGCTGAATAGAAGAGGTTAGTCTGTTTTCACACTTTCTGTAATTTTCATAACTGTCACTTGTGTCCTTTAAGTTAAAGGTTGATAATTAGAGTATTGCTGAAGAAAGATGAGGACTCATTTATACTGCTCTGCAATAATTGTCCTAAGCAATTTCAGTTTTAATTTTGCAAATAGCCAGGCACCTTTTACACAATTGAGGACAAGCAAAATGAGTTTTGCCGTTGCTTAGAGTTGTACTGCAGCATTCTCCAACTTGACGTAGTGTTTTGAAGTTATAAAGATTTACCTAAAACAACAATTTATCTATTCTAATTGAGGAAAGTAAAATGAATCTTATTTCTAGTTGGTGCAGGTATCAGTGGAAGATAGTGTCATTCCTTCATTCTTTTCAGAATCTGCAGTAACAGAAGTCTATTCTTGGATACCCAGGCATTAAGAGAATCTTCTCTCAAACTACTCTAAGAAAAATGGAGATGCATTTTTTTGTTTTTGCTCTATTGTTTGCATGGGTGGTGTTTTAGAAAACGACTTTTGGAAGGCAAAACTGTTGAAAGACCTTATTCTAAACTTTATTTTCAGTGCATAATGTAGCACCTTTTCTGTACAATGTAAACTAATTCTTAAAAAAAATTACCCTCCGTTTATTTCCTAATTCAGTGCATTAGCAGACATGGCTAAAATCTTTTCCTGTTTGTACTTGGGTGTTTTGTGTTGATAATGAAGAAATCAAGACCACTGATATGGTTGTACTTTATTTTTGTTTGACATTTAAAATAAAAAGGTTTGACATGGAGCAAGTCTAATTCATGAGTAGAATTATTCAATTTTATGAAGGAAATGGCTATAAATTAAGAGCTCCCATTTTGATTTAGTGAATAAAAATAAATTACATTTTAATATACATTATGTACACTTAATTATAAAACCTCAGACGCAAACTCCACTCCTTTTCACTGCATACAACACAAAGTGGGGACATTATACCAGTACAGTACAGCCAGCTACACAACTCTCTTAATTATACACATAGACCTTAGACAGGGTACTAATTAGGAGTAAAGAATTGATTGTGAATGAGGAGATAACAGGGCCTGCTCAGAGTCTACTTTTGTGTCCATAACAATATTCCCATCCTTGTCCTTGATTCGAACCCTGCCGGTAGGGTACTTGGTCTCTTGCTGGCCGTTGGCGTACACGGTTTTCACCGTTCCATCCGGGTACTCTCGCCTCTTGTACTCCCCCGTGTGGACTTCCCTCTGCCCGTTGTTGAATTCGATGATTTTACTACCATCTCTGCAGTAAAGGAACAAAGAAAATGAGTGTTTTCCCATGGAATTTAATCTCCATTTTTTCATCTGAGAGATACAACTAAAAAAAAAAAATCACGTTTTAAGGAAGAGGGAAACGCTGTGTTTGTGAGAACTTTTGTTCTTGCTTGTAGTAAAAAATGCCTTAGTATCCCACAAAGAGGCCTGGTGGTTATCCAGTAACTGAGAGGGAGAGCTGAGCGGAGTGGCGTACTGAGGGGATGGTCCCAGGATGCTAGGTTCTCATGAGGCGTCTTGGGTTCATTGATGAAACACTGGTGGGGGGGGGTGCACTTGAGAACCCAGTGAAGACCCCACTCAGCCTTGACACCTAAGAGTGTAGAGCTTTAAGCAAAGGAGGCAACTGGGATGCCAGCAGGTTCTTGGAGCGCACAAAACAGGAAGCACCTGTCAAGAATCGCGGTAGCAATGATCCTGTTGTGTTCAAGATGTATTGAGTGTATTTACTAACTTCGACAGCTGCCTTTTCACAGGACTATTTCAAGATGCTTCCAACATGTGCATGTTCTGAGAATATAAATGGGGAGAAATGTGTAGATGGGCATCTTGGACATAGAAGGAACATCTTGAACCAGCAGCAAAGCCATCTGGTCCTCCCCAGATTCAGCCGTTGTAGGTTATTTCCTGCTAAGTAGATGAGTAAAGATCAAAGCTAAACATTCATATTGAACTCCAAGCCAAACTCTTTACGGGACTTACAGCTTTACTTGAATGACAGTTCCATCAGGAAACACACTCTCCTCCTGTCCATCAGGATACAAATTCTTAATGGTCTGGTCAGGAAACGTGATTTCTTTCCTGCCATCGGGGAAATGCTTCTCTGTTAAAAAGGAGAAGGGAAATAGAGGGTTAATTTTGTACGCATTCAAAGTGAACTGTCTTCAGATGAATCTGAGATGATGGGATTTGGAATTGAGTATTATGGGTTGTCTCATCCCCTCCATCATGAGTTCACACACACCTCTCTGTCCCCAGATGTAATTCTGATAGGCACAGGAACTCTTTCATCCCCAGGGCAATATCTCTTTCAAACAATGGAACCATCTTCTGCCTGATCTTGTGGTACCACTGTTGCACTTACACCTTGTTTGGTTAAATTTAGTCTGTCATTGCATGGTTATATTGGGAGTGTGCTGTGAAACACATTTCCCCAATAGGACAATAAAGCAATGAAGAAAAAGAAAAAAATACCTATTTGGTTATTGGGAAACTGTAAGACCTCCAGGCCATCGGGGTAGGTGGTATGCGTTGTCTGAGCATCAGCATAATAGTACACCTAAACACAGCAGCCGAGGTCACAGAAGGGTAGAGTTTGTTAGAGAGAAAAAGAGTTTGTTGGGGTTAAACATTTTTGTTCTGCAACAGCAGAACCTGTTTAACCCAACAATGGGATTAACTGCATCAACCGTGATTTAATAAGCGATTCCTGATGCATGTAGATCAGTTTGATTGGTCTTAATCTTCACCTTCTGTCACAAATCAAGCGTCAGTCAAAATGTAAATATACATCTTCAGACAGTTCTGAAATATAGGCTACCACTTACAGGTATTCAGTTTTTCTGTTCAGAGGTAAACTGGCCTTTTCTTCTCTCCCTTAGAAGAGGAACAGTAACTAAGTACTTACCACTCTCTGATCCGCCAATATTTGCTTGACATCCCCGTTAAAGAAAGTGACTTTAACACTCTTTCCATCAGCCATCACCTCCTTCTGGGTACCGTTGGGGAAGACGATGACTCGGATTCCACTCTTTAATACTTTTTCTATCTGAAAAACACGTTAGATGGACCACTTTTGTCAAGCACTTTATTCTTGGCCTTCAGTAATTAATACAAATTCACTGACAGCTCGGTTTCAAAATCTCTTATGAAGGACTTGAGTCACTCGCAAGCGAGGTCATACTTTTCCATCAGGATGAATGGTTTCCTCCAAAGTTTCTCCATTTTCCTTGACTCCACACAGGTCTTTTTGTGGATCGTCAGTCGGTACTGCGCTCTGCAATATAAATAGTTGGTTTTGAGCGTTTTGATATCAATACTCATGCCACCATAGCCAGTTAAATAAAATATTATGAAAATGGATTCATCTGCTGTACCCACCTACCCGGATTCCTAATGAGATTGTAAAGGTCCTGCCTGTATTTTATTGTGATAGTACAGTGCCCGTCTCACCCATCATTACTTCAATTTCTCTCCACATTATTGAGTTAGAGATATAATGACTAAAGGATTCTTGTAACGGGTGGGCGGGAAACAATGAACGCCTACAACCTGCTTTCCACATTTCAGTTCACCTTTTCAAACAGGCAGTATTTTAGTCGAATGAACTTTATCACAGCATTAAAACAAGCCTTCGGTTACTTTTCTGTATGAGTGCATGCTAAAAATACATTTTGTAAGTATATCATTGCAAAATAAACAGTTCCACCTACAGAAAAAAATAACTCAACCCTAAACTATATTTCTAGGGGGTCACACTGCCACTTGATTTTGTTTGACTTTATTCTTTATTATCTAAAGTTATTAACTTGTAAACTAAGTTTAGATTAAGAAGCAGAACCCATAGAAAACACCCAACACCCAACACCCAAACACTCAACATTAAGAACATTACCACTCATCATTGCACAGATTCTGACCAGTTTTGTAACTGCTTCCTGATACTGTGTTGATGTTTAATCCACATACTAAGTCACATCTTGTTGCACAAAAAATCCATTACTGCAATTACTTCTAAGACTGGTGGTTCTTGTGGCATAAATGTATTGGTATAAATGACTTTCTGAATGCAGAAAAGATCTTACTATGCTCTAATTTCAAAAAGTAGTACTCACGGCAGGTAAGACAACAGGAGACTCTGGGCACAGTTCAGTTTTCCTCAGTTCAGACATCACCTGCTCCTCTATGCTGGACACGGCTGTGGGGACCGGAACAGACCTAATGCTGTTGACTAAAACATGACAGTAATTGTTCAGGAAGCGGGCATTCATGTGTTAAAACAATTCAAGGACAAGCATCATAAAGCTAAAACCCAAGAAACATTACAAAAATCCCTGACTACAATTAGAGAAGAGGTAGAGAATGAAATATTAAATATTTGTTACATTCCAAACCAAAATGTTTATTAAATGAAACAGCAAATTTAGACAGAACACAACTTTGTTTATACAGTATGAATAATGTGATGCACATATCTTTGAAAGTAAACTCTGCTTGATATTCTGCTTGCCACCTGCTAACCTGCAGCTCCCAGCTGGCAGCCCACTGGAGCTCAGCAGGTGTGAGCCTGGCCAGTACCTGGATGGGAGACCTGGGAAAAACTAAGGCTGCTGCTGGAAGAGGTGTTAGTGGGGCCAGCAGGGGGCGCTCACCCTGTGGTCTGTGTGGGTCCTGCCCCAGTATGGCGATGGGGACACTATACTGTAAAAAAAAGGTGCCATTCTTTGAATAATGTGTAAAACCAAGGTCCTGACTCTCCGTGGTCATTAAAAATACCAGGGTATTTCTTGAAATGAGTAGGGGTGATAAGCCCTAGTTTTCTGGCCTTTACCAATCCTGGCCTCCTAATAATCCCCATTTATGAACTGGCTTGATCATGTTCTCCTCCCCACTGAGAGCTGGTGTGTGGGGAGCGTACTGGCGCATCATCCAGGTGGGGTTGCACACTGGTGGTGGTGGCGCAGTAAAGCGCTTTGAGTGTAGTGTCCAGAGAAGGGCTATACAAGCGTAAGGAGTTATTAATTATGTAAAGCACAGGCAACTTCCCTAAAAGGAAACTGAAGACGCCCTCTGTACCTGTACTCTCTGCCACAACGCTGTTCTCCCTCGCTGTCTTGGTAGCAGAGGAAAGCGGGGGGCTGTTCCTGGCAGTAACCTGGGGACTCTTAACAGACAAAACACACATCACGTTACTTTCAGCTGCATCTACAAAGACCGGAAGTGATCACGTTTTGTCATCAGCAGCTTCCTACATTTTAAAGATTCAACTCGACTGTCTTCACCTTTTGTTTCTGAAAATACCACGGCCAGTATTTGCCTGTTGGCACGAAAAGCAGACACCCAGGGAAGAGCTAAGGCTGGATCCAACACTACACAACCAGTGCCCCAGGAAACACCTGCCAGCCAGTTGTCCCAGTACTAGTGCTCACGGGGAGTGAACGCAAAGTGATATTATTCTAAAACGTTAAAGCATATTTGCGTAGAAATACCCAGAAATAATAGGTGACATTCTGCACTTTTGCCTCCAGTCCTGATCTTCTCATCTCAAACCCAAACCACTTGGACATACAGCAAAAACAGCAATCTGGACTTACTGCACTGTCCCAATACTTATGGAAGTGTGTGAAGTTGCAGTACTGCATGTGTAACCTTAACCACAATTCCTGGTGTCAAAGACGCACAATTTCACAGTCTTTCTCTGTTCCAAAACCAGGCGGTTGAATGAATAATGAAAGATCTCATCTCTTTGTTCTGTTACAGCTCAGAAGTACTGATCTATAGCCAGATGGTTAATGCCTCCAACCATGTTAAATTCTTGCCAGTTTTGTTTTCTACGTTAGAGATTCTATTATTTATTTGACTGACACTTTTATCCAAAACAATTGAAACATTTGCCCCCATTTACACAGCTGGGACTTTTACTGTCACTATTCAGGTGGAGCTTATGGAGGGAACCGTCTATAAAAGTATTAGCAAAATAAAAATTGTAACCGTTGGTTGTCAACAGTCATCGTGATCCAGTTGTTTTGCACTGGAGCAGTGCGCGCCGAGCGCCAGGGCAATAAGAAGAAGTCCTCAAGCGGCCGTGGCCAGCGAGGAGCTCGAGCAGACGAGGACTCACGGTGGGCTTGGGCCGTCGGCCGCTGGCTGCGGTGCCTTCAGCGTCTGCCTCCGCCTTCCTCCAGGCCTGCACCCGCAGGCGCCCCAGCACGCCGACCTCCTCGCGCAGCGCGGCGTTCTCCCTGCCCAGGGCGTCCAGCTGAAGGCGCAGCCGCCGCTGGGCGCCGGCCCAGCGCGCCTCCCGCCTCTGCAGCTCCTCCTGCAGGGCGGCCGCCTGCTGCCGTAGCGCCTGCAACAACACCAGGCCCCAGCAGGTCACCGCGGGCCCCCCCGGGGCGACCCCGGCAGCGTGACCACACCCCTCACAAGCCGCAGCTACAGTTAGTCTGCGGGTCCAAATGTGCTTAGACACCATTCTGGTGTTAAAGAGTAAAAAAGGCAAATGTTCTTTCTCACAATGTCAATGTGGCCCAGTTATCTCACAGCCACACCCCTTTGATACTTTCTCAAACACATAACAAGCTTGGATCTGCCCAGCAGTCCAGATCTCCGGCCCCTCCCCGCTACTGCAGATACAGTCAACATGAATGCCCCGACCTGCATCTCCTCTCGCTCCTTCTTGTCAGGAATGGCTCTGGCAGCGGCCGCGTACTTCTCAAACACCTTGCGCTCCTTCTGTAGTTTCTTCATCTCCTCCTTCTTGAGCTCCTCGAGTCGAGCCAGCTCCTCGGCCTTCTTCTGTTCAAACTCCGCCATCTCCTTCCTGCAAGCAGCAAATCCTCTTAAATACCATCGCAAACTGGGAATCCCCCCAGAACCGAACACTAAAACACTTACAAGGACTTGAAATCCATTGACTCCAATTGTAACCAAAGAGTCATCTATTTTCAGTTCAATGTCCATTCAATCATTTGGCAGAATACACAATAATCATTGCAAGGTGATTTCTCAGCCTGCCCTTCTGGATCTCTCTACAGAGGTCTCATTTAACGATGCTCCAGGTAGCTCTCATCCCCCTACCTCAGCTTTTCCAAAGCCGTCTCCCTCTCCTGCCGGAGACTTGCCAGCGCGGAGTTCTCTGCCCTGAAACGCTCGATTTGCGTCTCCAGTTCCACCAGCCTCTCCCTCAGCAGAGCGGACTGGGGGTTGTGGCCTGCAAGGACACGGGGGAAGGAGGGAGGTGTGGCATTAATACGCGATCCGTTCAACCGGTACAAGCACTCGTCCAAGTGCAGGCTGAGCTGCAGGGCCACGGGTTCGAACCCGAGTCACATCACCAGCTGGCTGTCAGAGGACTTCCCCTATCAGTGGCATGCAGTTAATTGGGAAGTCTGTGAAGTTGCAATGTGTGTTACCTTAACCATGATTCCTGATGTCAAAGACGCACAATTTCATCTCTTTGTTCTGTTACAGGTCAGAAGTACTGATCTATAGCCAGAACCGTGTTAAATTCTTGCTGATTTTGTTTTCTACATTAGAGATACTATTATTTATTTGGCTGATGCTTTTATCCAAAATAACTTAAAGATTTGCACCCATTTACACAGCTGGGAATTTTACTGTAACTATTCAGGTGGAGCACCCCTGTTCAATGGTACAACAGCAGTGCCTTGCCTGGGATTTGAACCCACCACCTTCCAGTTGTGAGTTCCTGTTCCTGACTGCCGTTCCACACTGCTGCCCTAGCTTGCACGGTGCATACGTGATGCAGCACAGCTTGCTCTCTCACCCAGCAGTTAAATATCCCCGGCTCACCTGGCGCCATGCTGACGGGATCATCCTCCCGAGAAGGGGCGGGCTTTGGTTTGGGTTTCAGAGCTGGAAACAGCCTGGTCATCAGGTCTGAGGCTAGGGGAGGCCCGCTGTCTGCAGGACTGCCTCCTGGTTTACTGCCTGCCGCCTTCACCGCAGCCACTTTCCTCTTGAGCCCTTTGTCTGCGCTTCTCCCGGCAGAGAACCTGTCGGCCGCATCGTTTCCTAGAGCAGCGTTGCCATTGACGTCCTCCTCTAGATCGTTCCATGTGTCGTCATCATCGAACACAAAGGCGTCCTGCACCACTGGCCCTGGCGCTGCAGGCGCTGTGGGGCTGCCGCTGCCCGTACAGCCCGCCTCACCGGCGTCGCTGCGCTGCACAGCTCCGTCTTCGTAAGACGTTTTGTCGTATCGGACATGAGAGTCGCAACCGTGGCCGCCGGCTCGAGCTCTCCCCATCCGTGGGGCCCTCTCCCTCGTCAGAGTGTCATCCATGTCCTCCGAGGCCGAGCCGCTCTGCCATGACAAATCGCTGTCTTCATCACATTCCCCGTTTCCGTCTCCAGGACCTTCATCCAGGTCCTTCAACACAGACTCCGACCTCGCCTGCTCTGTCCTGGTGTCCCCCGTTTCAGGCGGACTCCGCGCAGCCCGGTTGTGGGCGCTCCTCTCCGGACCCGTCTTCGCGGCTTTTGGCGATTTAATCGGAGTAGAGGACAGCCTGCGTCTCCTGCAGTCAAGCCGGTCCAGGTGCAGCACCCTCTGCACGAAGGAGGAGTTGCTGGAAAAGGATATTTCATCCGCCGCCTGTTCCAGGAGCTCAAATTCATCCAGCTCCAGGTTCTCCTTCTGCTTCTCCTTCTCCCAGCTCTCCAGCTTCCTCTGGAAGGACAGCTCAAAGGAGTACTCTTGCTCTGGAGGGGGGATGTGCGTTGATGTTTTCGATGGCACGCACTGTTTTGTCTCCTCTGAGCACCCCTGCTTCGCCAGGGCCGTCTTGCCAGGCCCGGCGCAGGCCGGCTGGGAACCTCCTGCTTTTTTGCCTTGAACCTTCACGGCCATTGCTTCTAGGGCCTGTCCCGAAACACTGGGCTGTTTAGACTCACGATGAAGGTCTGCTGGACCTACAGCAGCGCTGTGCCCAGCAGCACTCCCAAGAACATTTTGCGCCTTGCTTCCCTTGGCCAAGGAGACAACCTGCGACCTGTTTGGCGGGCCTGCCAGGCGCTCAGAGCTGCTTTCTTTGCTCAGTATGGCAGTCTTGCGCTGTACGGGCTGTTGACTGCTTCTGGGCGCCACTGTCCTCTGGCAGCTCGTCTTGGGCTGGGTTTTAGCGTCAGTTTTACTCGTCTCCTTGACTGGAGCGGCCTTTCCTTTAGTGAACCGAGAAAGACCCTCTCCTCGCTTCAGGAATGTCCTTTTCGGCTGGGCTTTTACCTCTGCTGCAGCCCGGCCCTTTAGAAAGAGAACAAAAGGTCCAGAGGACACAAAACTGAAAGACTGAAGAAACCTATGAGTCGAATTATTTTTTCATCACAGTCAGTAATCGAAGTGGGTTGTTCCCTTGTGTGTTTGTGATTGCCCCTATATAAATTACCAAACAAATGCAAAGTCTTTACAATATTCATAAGAAAATACTTACTCTTAATAAGCAAATACTCTTTTTAAAAGGTTGCTTAATTATGAACAAAATTACATGATACAGCCATGATAATTTGGGGACAATTAAAAAAAATTCCATAACTTTTCTAAAATGTAACGGATATTATATCATTTTTCAAAACTTTTCCAGGGCTGGAAAATGACATTTTCCAGGATTTCCATGACCGTGGGAACCCTGTCTCCAGTATGGTTGTTCTGCATCAGGACAGCAGCTGTCATGAACATGCGGTACTGTTTTAATCCAGGACCAGATTCATCTCCATGGCATGAAGTGGGAAGTGTGGGTCAACAGATCTGACGGCGCGCTGACCTCCTCCTGGTTTTCTCCCAGCCTCAGTTCCTCCAGCCTCATCTGCTCCTCCAGGAGCTCCTCGAACGTCTGCTTCCGGCTGCCAATCCCAGGCTTGATGGGCCTGTGTGCACCGAGATCCGCAACAAGTTTACATTTGAACAAAATGTGCAGGGTCACTCGGTTTCTCATCCGGCCTCACGAAGGATTCTAAATGACGACTAAAAGAATCAGAATTCTGAAACAACACGGAACAGTGCTCTGCACCAAGTACGAGCTTTATCTAAAACAATGTTTTTGGAAAGATCTGTGCTTTGGAAGAGAGGTCTATGATGCGTGCATCTTCCCAGACTTGTACGTACAAGTCTTTGAAGCCTGGCGGTTCAGTTACTGATCTATTTCCAGTCTCGCCCTGTACAATTTAAAATGTGTTCATAATCACAGAACACGCCAGCATCAATACAGTATTCCTGCTAATATGCACTGTGACAGACAGCAATATTACAGTCAACAATACAAGATCTTAAACCGCGAAAGGAACTGGTACCATCTTTGACTGATTTTTGGTGAAAAGGTTAGATTTAACATGTTTTAACACTTGACACGTTTCCCATCTCTCATACTGAGACACCTTCATTTTGCCGGCAGATGTAATGAAATTCATCATCAAGGCCCATTCTGTGCTCCATGTGGTGATGATGGTGAATGGCGCAGCCCCTGCCTGGGAGGGTACCTGTCACTGGGCAGCGGGTGTCCTTCTCGTGGAGAAGCTGCTCCAGCTGGACCCGGAGCAAATTCGTCCCTCGCAGCTGGGTGGCTACACTGGGGCTCGTCTTCATAACCACTGCTTCTGCAAAGCTCCTCTCCATTCCGATCGTCACTCCACAAGCTTCTTCCTGTTCAAGACAGGATTTCTCATATGAAACATCACAGTAGTAAAGGACAACGGTGTCTTTCACTGTCAGAGAGAACTGCTCAGGTTACTGACAAACCGCAGACTACAGTATGAGTTTCATTTTCTCAAGAGTGTCCCGAACACCTGGGAAGAGCTACTGACACCCCCAGAACACAATCATAAGCACTTCCTCTAGTATTTCAGGACGTAAATTTCTGAACCACACCAAGATCACAGACCACTATGTGTGGGCAAGGAGATCTACCCAGACTGCAGTCAGAGTCCTCCTCTTCCTCGGTGTCAGAAGCAGCGCCTCCAGCCCGCTGCAGGTCACAGGGGCTCCCTCTGAGAGCTCCAAGGGCCGGGCCCCCGTCCGCCTGCGGCCCTGGGGTGCACTGGTCCAGAGGAGCCCCCCAGTCACCCGTGGGGTCGGGCTGCACTTCCGGGGTGAGAGGTCGTTCCCAGAGCTCCTCTCCCTCTACAGCCTGAGGCGCGTCCGGGTCGTCTGAGGAAAACAACCATCACTGCCAATCCCTCAAGTAATGATAACTTAGCTCATTAAAAAAACAAACAAAAGCTATACACTTTCAGAAAAAAAATTAAATGTACTTAAATTAATACAATTATCCCCCATATACACATTAACATTTGAGAAAATAAACGTTATTCAATCTGCTTATTTAAGAATATCTAGCAAATCAGAATGGCTTTAACCCACAAATTAAAAACAAATCTATAACTGTACTCCACAAAAAAGCTATTTTTCTTGTTCCAATGTTCCTTTTTCTAAGTCATTTTACCAGTGTTTCTTGTTAGGAACTGGGCTTCAGCTCCCCGGCGATGGGCAGAAGCGAGTTCAACAGTACCTGCGAGGGCCCACGGGCCGTACCTGCGAGGGCAGCCTGCCCCTCTGCCCGTGACGGCGGCCTGCTGGCTGTACCTGCGGGGGCCTGCTGGGCGGAGGCCATGTGCACCAGTCTCTGCTGCTCCTCCAGCAGTCTGCGCAGCTGCTGCATCTGCTGGTTCTTCAGCTGCTCCTGCTTCTGCTGCTGCCACTCCTTCAGCTGCAAGGGCAGGACTGTCAGAACAGCGCGAGGAGGGGGCTCTTTTCCCTGTGCCACACTCACAAACTACCTGCCCCCCCCCCCCCCAGCAGGGAAATCCTGCAGCTACAGAACAGCACAGACGCTGGCTGGCTTCATTACTGCAGGCAGCGAGGGACCTTGTCTGTAAATCCAACGTGAGGGATATCTCTGCCTATGAAGAGAGGCCTACGAACATCACTAAAAAATTATACCCATCATGAGCGATAAGCCAATCTCATCTGAGCCTTTTTGGGGGTTTGGTTTTGTGCCCTGACTTCAAACAGAGAGTGACAACTGGACTGTGTTAAAACTCATCTCTGGAACCAGTCACAGATGAGTGTGGGCTACCCGTGAAAGGAGGAATGAAATGCAGATACAGACATGTATCCTGTATAACTGCACCTGTTCCAGCTGTCGCATTAAGGGAGCGCTGTGCCTGTGTCCCGCCGTGTCAAGCTCCTCCGGGCTGCTCAGCCGAGCAGCCGGGCCGGGCGCTGCGGACCCCGGCTCCGGGCCGGCCGGGCCGAGCCAGTCCACGCTGAGGCAGCTGCTGCTCCTGGACACGGGCAGAGGCAGGAACTGCGCGGAGAACGAGTCGTCTCCGCCCGGGGCGGCCGGGCTCCCGTCCCGGCCGGCGCGGCTGAGGAGGGCCGGCGGCGGGTCCAGAATCACCCCGGCTCGGGGGCTGCACGACATCCAGCGGGCCAGGAAACTGGGTTCGGGCTGCAAGCCCGCCGAGGCCGACATGGTGGAGGGGATGTAGCCAAGGGCAGCGCTGGGAAGGCACAGTCCAGCTCAGAGGGCTCCCATTGAGGGGTTCAGCGGCGTCTCACTTCAAAACCTAGGACATTCACGTCATCAGGTGCACGCATTTATCGGGCAGAAAATACCAGATTATTATTGCAGAAACTTAACAGACTAAAATCCAACAGACATTAGCTTGGGCTGGAATCTTATCATCTGAAACCCACTTCACCTTTGCTCTTTCTGCACCACAGTCTAACCACATCGCCGGAGTTCCGAACGTACCCATCGCACGTTTCTACATGCAAAAAGACGGAGATGCTCATGTCTTGCCCGTAAAGACTCACCACTGCTGTCGTTCCCCGTTTTACCAGTTTCTCCCGGAGCCGCAAAAAGATTTCAACCCGCGGACACGAAAGGAGAACCCCAGGTTCACTACAAGCGCACGACAGCAGCGCTTCGACCAAGACACAGCTTTTTGTATTCCCTTTTTGACTATCAACCTTACCGCACAGCTACACAACGGCCCGACTCACGGAGGACCGAGCAGCAGTGAGACGGCAGAAGCGCACTTCGTCCACCTACAAGAGCTTTAAATGTCTGCCGCTGGACTAGTGTAACATGTCCACGTCCGTCCAAGAGCCCGGGACATGCGTTGTCCATCACAGCAAAAAGAAATCGCACCAAACCGGCCTCCTGTGTGCGAGTCCAGCTTAACGACGTTCATTTGTCGACCTCCTCTCTCACACATCATGAATCTGTGCCAAATGGCAAAGGACTGTCTGCATATCTTTCTTAAGAGACGGTTGTTGTTGTTTTTTTTTTTTTGTTTTGCACATGTCTAATCCGAGTTGTATTTTATTGCCAGTGTAACACACAGGGGTGGACCCTGTTTGAACGGATCTGTCTCCGCTTCCCAGAGCCTTTTCATCGGCAGGATATCACAACTCTTAGGGCCGGGACGAATTCAAAGGGCTGTGTCAAACCGAGTTTTTTCAGCGGAGATTTACTCACCTCGTCGATCCCAGACGTTTGGAGACTATGTATGAATTCACGAACTCGTGCAGATGCAAACTGGGGGAAAAACCACTTTCCGAATATACCGCCATATAAAAACAATACCCGCGAGAGAGCCAAGTCAGCGCCAGGGCTATGGGTTATGGGAATTGTAGTTGGGCAGGCGGAGTTTTCATGCAGCTAAAGGCAGGGAGCTCTGATTCTGGACTACATCTCCCACAGTGCAGTGCTCCGAGTACGTTACAGGGTTGAACCGCCGGTGGGGTACGAGGTCGCCCGTGTTTGCGCTGTTGTCAAGGCGGCGGGGAGACGCTCAAGGTGTTGACATTCTGTATTTGTCCTCTTCTCTGCTGTCAAAAATGCGATGAAAGACGCATTTCGCAAGACCTTGCTGTCCTTGTCACCAAAGCCACGGCACACGGCCGCGCTCGAAGCAGCGAACTTAAATCTTGTTCTCTCGTCTCCAGGGCCCGAAAAAAAGGTCCTTCTTTACTCATTCTTAAATGTCATCCTACAGTTAGTTACCGTTGGTCAAGAACTCTGTTCTGTTCAACACAAGCTTACGATACCGAGAAACACGAACCCTATAACACTCGTAACTATTTTTCTTCTTCTTTCAGCCTCATATACAGTGTAGTAAAATCTTAGTCTATCCCCGTGGCTCTCCAGTGTGAATACACAGTATGTAGGCGGATGGAGCATCCCAATAATGCTCCATCCGCCTACAGTATATGTCAATATTTTATAATATGTCTTTGTTGTAAATGTCTGTAATATGTCTGTAGATTTTATTTTACTTTTACTTTTTGTTTTGTTTAATGTAACTATCATTACTTTTATTTGCTTTGGCAACACTGATTGTACCCATCGGTCATGCTAATAAAGCACCTTGAATTGAACTGAATATACTGTACACGGTCTTCGCTTTATAACGCGTTTTTGTTTGTCATTTACCACCACTAGATGGGACCAGCGCTCTCGCCCCCGCAGCCGCAGCTCTGCGCAGACCCTGCCAGATGCGCGTTCTGCCGGGCGGCTGCGTGACGTCACACCTGCGCAGCTCAGCGAGTCTGCGGCTGCCAAGCACTAGGAAAGACGATATATTTGCCCTTTCACACAGGTGGGACTCCCAGCAGCTACAAGCTTTTAAGTCGCACCCCACAACGACCCCACCTCCCCCCAGGTAAAACTAAACAGAGCTGTATCGCTTTTACAGCCGCCATTTCGTCTAGTCCTCTGGTGCGCAGTAAGGAAAAGTTGTTTTCCTTGGACTGTGTGAGGCATTAAACAAGACAAGACAAGAACTTTTCTCGGAAGCGGAACTGTTTTATGCAGGAAGGACAGGATATCGTCTGTGCATTTGGGTCGGTCCTGTTTTCCTATTCGTCGCTTTATTTTATCCATTTTATTCAGACAGAAGACGTCTTCCGCGTCCGGCAGCTGTGGTGGGAGCTGACAGGTTCAGAGGTTCAGGAATCCAGACGGATCTCTCTGGGGTCCGATAACGAGCAGATTGAGCCGACCGGTAAGAGCCCAGCTGTCCTGACCGCCTGTAAACACAACCACACACACACACACACCTCAGGAAATACACCTTCACATATTCTCGGTGGCTTGGGATCGGTTTCTGCCCTGTTCACGGACTGCGTGTCGTGTAGGTGAGACCGAGCTGCGCTCTCCTGCCTTCTGACGCGTCTCCCGTCGGCTGCGCCAGGACGCGAAACCATGCCGGCCTTTGACAACTGCCTTGTGGCCCTGGAGGTGAAGGACCTGCACATCGGAGAGAAGAAGAGGTTAAAGGCTGCAATAACAGACAATGGGGGGAGCATTGCTTTTGTCATCAACAAGAAGGTACAGCAGCAGCAGCAGCAGGGGGTACAGTGTCCCTGAGACATGCATGAAGTAGGGAGCAAAGTTCTGATGATAGAACAGGCTTACGTGAAATGCTCAATCTCTTTAGAAATCCGTGGATTTCAGTTGTGGACATTGAGGTGGTCACACATTTATGACAAACATTGAAAGCCGCCTGTGCTGGGACTTGCAGGAGGCACTGCTTTCGGTAAACTTAAACACGCAGCATGCTTGCATTCACTCTGAACTTTCTAGTTTGTCATCACCAATGACATCTTTTACGTGTAAAGTGCCTTTCCAGTCCCAGGGATGCTGTATGTAGTGATAAAAAAGTACAACAAAAAGTAAAAGGAAAAAATAGACAAGAGCATACAGGTTCATACAGATAGAATGTGGGACAATCAGCCACAGGTAAAAAAACCCATAAGTTTTAAGTTTGGATATACATTTTTTTAGATACATGTTTTCTCAACTAGACATTGCTGAGAAATTCAAGTAGGGAGCTGCGTCAGCATGCGTAGGCTGCAAATGAGCAAGTAAAGGTTTATTCACTGCTGAAAAGAGAAGAAATGAAACAACGTTTCAGCTGTGGAGCCTTCTCCACCCAAAGAAGACTCCACAGCCTTCACACCCGAAGAAGGCTCCACTCCCAAAGCTGCGTTTCTTTTCTTCTCTTTTCAGCATGGAGTAAACCTTTACTTGCTCCTTTGCTGAGAAATGTTTTTCTTATGGCCCTGAAAGGCCGCGATGTGCGCAGAGTCCTTGTGCCGACGGCAGGCTCTCTGCCAGTCCCGAGAGCAGCAGACCTGCATCGCTCATGTCCTGTGTCCTGTGTCCTGTGTCCTGTGTCCTGTGTCCTGTGTCCTGTGTCCTGTGTCCTGTGTCCTGTGTCCTGTGTCCTGTGTCCTGTGTCCTGTGTCCTGTGCAGTGCACCCATGTCGTCGTCAGTAACCTGGACAGCGTGAGCTCCAACCACCTGAAGAGCATCCGCAGGTTCCAGGTGCCGGTGGTGGGGGTGGAGTACGTGTCTCAGTGCCTGGAACAGGGGAGACTGCTGGCGGTGGAAGGGTACTCTCCGGCTCCGCCACAGCCCCGTGACCCCCCTCGCACCCCAAAACTGACAGGTAGTGGCCGGCGGCTCAGGTGGCCCATTCACCACCCGCTGTCAAACGCAGTGCTGACGCTTTTCACTCAGAATTATTCCTTCTTCTAAAAGGCTGAAAATGGACCCTAAAAAGTGCAACAGAGGCCCCCAGAGCCCAATACAGCAGGTTTCCTGAGTCTCCTGACACTCTCACTGTTTTGAAGTCAGAGATTTATTTTAAAGGGATTTGGGGCACCTGACATTACTCTAAGACTCCCTGAAGCCTGTTCACTCCTGTCTCATTTTCTTTCTTCCACTGAATTTACATGCTTCTCAAGGCAGCAGTTCGGGCTTCTCATTTAAAAGCCAGGGGAAACTGAAGATCTCTGTCTACTGCAGGTCAGCAGCCCAGAGAGCAGCCAAAAGACCTTCCGGAGCAGAATGAGGAAGAGAAGGCTGAGGAAGGCCCAACACTAGGCCATTTCAGGTGTGGTAGGCTTGTGCAGAACAAACTGCAACACAGGATGATGCCTTACCTCTGTTTTTAAAAGCGTCTCCATTTTCTCAAGAATGAGGATTAAGGATAAGATCATGTCTACGACACTTTGTTCATGGTTTATGTCATTCCCACTGTACAGTGCCTTGCAAGTACAAAACGACTTATGCCCATTTCTTAAATCAGTGTTTTGTTTAAAACTTGAATGCTCAACCTGAAGACTTTCAGTCTTAATCAGCTGACAACATATGGGAAAGATTAGTAAATGTCAGGAAAAATTGAAAAGAAAACTTAAATAGGTTGATTGCAAAAGTATTCGGGCCCATGAATACTTGGTAACAGCACTTTTGGCAGCACATACAGTTGCAAGTCTTGTAGGGGAGGTCTCTACCAATTTTGCACACCAGCGTAGTGCAATTGTAGCCCATTTCTCTTGGCAGATGTGCTCAAGCTCTCAAGATTTATGGGAATCATTTGTGAGCAGCAGTTTGCAAGTCTTTCCACAGATTACTGATAAGACTCAAGTCCGGAGATTGATTGGGCCACTCAGGCACATTCACTTTCTTATTGTCAAGCCTCTGGCCTCGTGCTTTGAGTCCCGTTGAAAGGTGAATTTCTGTCCCGGTTTTAGGGCTGAAGCAGGTTCTCCTTTGGGATCTGTCAGTATTTTGCTCCCTCTGTGCCCACCAGTCTTATCAAGCTTCCCAGTCCCTGCTGACGAGTGTCAGAACTCGAACATACTGCCGCCACCGCCCTGCTGGACAGTGGGGATGGTGCTGGCTGAGTGATGCACTCTTCTGGCTTTCGGTCAGATGTAATGTTCTGCATTTAAAGACATGAGAAGGGCCAAGCGCCTTCTTCTCATTTGTAACCTATCTAGCTTGTTTGGTAGTTAGTAGTTAATTGGTTTGTTTTTCTTCTTCTGTCACCTTTCGTTACTTTGGTGCAGACCTCGTGGTGGAAATGCCTCCACTTCAATTAACCCCTGGATTGGGATCCAGGATCATGGTTCCTGCTGGGGAAAAGGCCGGGGGGAAATGTAGATTGCGTTTTAGAGCCAGCACTTTTCATGACTGCCAGAGTCAAGTGTAAACATGTTTTAGTAGCCCACTTGATGTGTTTCTGTTAATTTATTTAATATAATTATCTTTTATTCATTTTTGCTGTGTGCTCTCCTGTTTAGGGTTTATGGTGAGAATGAGAAAGGCTTGCCGACATACCCAGAAGATTTCCAGGTGGCCAAATATTCTGTTTTTGACAGGGTAAACAGACTGTTTTCTTCCTGTATTCAGACGTTCTGCTTTAATCGTCCTCTGTTCTGTAGCATTGTGTAATAATTATTGCAGGGAGGTATAGTGCAATCTTTAATATTTGTTTTATAAGTCTTTCATTTTTTATATATGTGAGATATGGCCTAATATAAAACAATTTTAACCCTATTATTCTCTCCAATAGAAAATATTAATAGCACAAAATGACAGTTCTGATTTACAAAATAAATCATATTAAGAAGTTTAATGGGGACTCCCCTCCACCGCCACCAGTGTGCAGCCCCACCTGGATGATGGGAATAGCTTATCTGTGGCACAGCAGTCATGAAAGTGCTGTACAATCACTGACAGAAATAAAGAGTCATAAACTTTCAGTATTGACTGTGTTGACATAGCCACCTGACAGTTTTCAGATTGCATTTGAGGAAGATTCATTTCTATGCAGTTTGTGCAGTAAAATAAAAATAAATCAGTATTGTTATGCAGTTTCTACAAGGCTTTGCTGTAAGACTTTACAATAAGTATCTGAGGACATGCAGTGCAGTGGAGAGTACTGTAAATCGCGGATGGTATCGGCGCAGACGTGCACACTGCTGGCAGGAGTCCTGTCCGTGCTGCTGTGAGCAGCCTGTCTGTCTGTCTGTCTCTCTCTCAGGGGGACAGTGTGGCCGTGGTGGAGCTGCAGTGCTGTGCGGGGAACGCAGAGCTGCCGTTCTGCGTCGCTTGGCGGGAGGGGGAGCGCCGCAGCGGCCAGGTCGCGATCTCCACTCTCTGCCGCCGCCTGAGCTTCAGCGCTCGCCGGCGACTTGTTTCCGTTCGAACCTCCGTCTGTAAAAATAGAAACGGCCGCCGGGATGTTCTAGACCAGATTCTATTTTTACAACAAACAAAACCTCCCAGAATGAAAAGCTTTATTAACAAAAAACTTTGCAAAGGAATGGCAAGCATCTGAAAGAACTGTAATCTCTCTGCTGTTCAGAGATATTAAATGATACCGTAGGCCTCTGCTCCTACACCAGTTTGTCGTTGCCTTAACATGTGAACCGTTTGCAGCTTTCAAAGTTTTTATTTTTAAATGGTTCCTTTTAAAGGTGTCAGGGGTATGGTCTTTACAAGGGTGCTGCCGGCCCCTGCTCACGCCCTGGATCTCTCGGCAGGTGCTGAAGACCAGAGGAGACCTGATATTCGCTGCCACGTCAGAAGCTGGCCTGCAGGCCTACGAGCTGGTGACGAGGGAGCTGACAGCTCGGGGCTTCAGGGAGCTCGGGGGGCCCCTCGGGGAAGCTCGCTTTCTGGGCTCGGAGAAACTCCAGGAGGTCAGAGCGAGTGGTTGATGTCTAAGGCACGAGAAGCTCAGGAAAATATTGTTAAATGGCGCGATTCGTACGATTAAATTGCGATTTGAAGTTAGAAGTGCTTTGTCCTTTTTACAGTGAAAAGCTGTACACAGCAGCCTGACTGCCTGATAACCCGATCTTGCGAGAGTTTTTGCGTCACCGGTCCACGGTGAATCCTTGCGTGAATCCAGTCCGCAGACGCCTCGTGGCCGGACAGCGGACACTTGCGTTGCGCGGTCTCCGTGGCTTCCTTGCCCGTCGTGGGGATCCGCGGGGCATCGTGGGGCAAGAGGGCGGCGCGAGAGAGGGGAGCTCCTCCTTGACTCTGGCATTTTCTCCCGACAGCTGCTCCTGGAGGAGAGTCTGAACAGCAGCACCATCCCCCGGGAGGTGGGGGAGTTTGTGGAGCTGCTCTGGACGGAGGCCCTGGGCTGCCTTGGCGACGTGCTGGCCACCCCCGTCTCCGCCATCAGCCCTGGGGATGTGAGCAAGTCTCGGTGATACTCGTCGTGCCGTCTCCCTCGTTCGGAGGAATCTGCTCGCCGGGATGAGTCAGCGGCCAGTACGCTGTAGAAAGCCGGCAGAGATTAATGAGTTTACCAGAACACAAGAAAGGCCAAGTGGCCGCCTGTCCCAGGGCCTCATGGGAAAACTAGGGTTCGGCGAACTGAAGTCGCGATTCAACCTATTAAAACCTCTCAGACGTTCTTTTCCACCTGTGATAAATAAGGAAAACAATAACAGTTAAAGGGAAGCAAAACAATATAATTTTGGAATAAGGCTGTATGGATCTTTTTAAACACGGTGAACGAGAGAGAAATGGCAGGCATCGCAGCTCACACGTGCTTGTCGACGCTCTAGACTGGGGGTCGCGCGAGGTTAAATGGCATTTTGTGTGGAAATTCATAACTGCATCAGATAAATCTGTGTGTACCAAGGGATTGCTGTGCTGTTATTTCAAATGAAGAATGTCTGGCCATCGGTCTCCGACTGCATCATGAAAACTACAGGAATTAGCTGTTCTTCCTCACTTGGGGTTTTAGGTGCCTGCTTGATGGGCGTCTCGGCGTCCAAACTGCGCTGTGTCATGCCCGTTCATGACCGACTACAGGAAGGTGCTTCCGAGTAACTACGGCAACCGGTGCTTCTGCTGCTCCGCCTGCCAATCAATCAATTACCATGACAACGCAAAGTAGCAGGAAGTCAGTCCTGCCTGTCCGCTGTTAATGAGTACCTATTCCCGCAGTATCTCACAGTTCATCCTCGCTCAGCCCTTCTTCTGGTCTGACCGTTTCCCCCATTTTCTTCACCGCTTCCTGGCTTCGGCCCTCGTTTGTGTTTCTGACTTTGCTCTGGATTTCCCCCTGCGCTCAGCTTGGCTTTTCCTGTCCGCTGCAGGTCAGCAGAGCTGAGGGCGCCCTGCTGCAAGTGCAGAAGGCTCTGAGCGCTGGGGCCGGTCACAGCGAGCTGGCTGCCCTCATGGCCGAGTTCTACAGAGCCCTGCCCCACAAGGACCCTGCCCGTCCCACCCCCACGGCCAAGATCCTCTCTCAGAAAAGAGACCTCTGCCAGGCAAGACGAGCTGGGCCGCGCTTCTTGTATTCTCCTGATTATTAATTAACGATATTTCAGCAAAATCTCCCGTTTGCATGTAGGAAACACATACCAGGCCACAGCCTTAGGGGTTATTTAATAATCGCTAAGCTCAAACGCATATACTGTGGCTTTAGAGCACATACACCAAATGGAATATTGTAAGAATTGGATACTAAAACATATTGTCCAAATATTACAAGTAACTTATTGTAATCATGCTTTTCTAAAAGGTACATCTCTTTGTTAAAACTGAGAAAAGCATGCCTTTGAGTGCCTTGTGTCCCATGCTCCCCGTTAGCTCATCAGGGACATCGTCAGCGTGAGTGAGGCCACGCTCTGGAGCTCCACTCCCTCCTCTCTGGCCAAATACCGAGCCTTGCGGTGCAGCATGGAGCAGGTGCACCCTGGGAGTGCCGAGTTCTCAGCCGTGGAGAAGCTGCTCCACGACAGGTACCTGCGGCTCTGCCTGCACAGGGTAATGGGTCTGTGGGGGCAGAGAAACCACGTCCACCACAAGGGTGAGCTTGCCACGTAGAGCAGGGTTCAAATCGATTAACTACAGCGTTAAAATAAGAGCTCACACTTCACTGCAAATCATTTTACTGAGATGACCTACAGCAGTGGGAGATGTAATTGAGCTTTGAGTACAGTACGGGCACCGTGATGGTTCGTTCGGGGGCGAGAGCTCTTGCCTCACAGCTTTTTGGGCCCTGGGTCCGATTCCAGGCTGGGGATCGTCTGTGTGGAGTGTGCACCTGTCCCCTGTGTTCATGCATACTGAGTGCTCTGGTTTCCTCCCAATTCTAGCTGAGTTTGGTTCCAAATTGGCCCGGTCCTGTCCTGCCTTGTGCCTTATACTTCCAGCGTGGGCTCCTAGCTGCCACAATACTCAGATGTATTCAGTACCTCAATTCTGAGTATATCTGAATGTTAAATGCATTCCTTATTTTAAATGGCTGCTTGAAGCGTTCTTGAAACTGCCATGTGAAGAGATGAGTTTTTGTTCCTGCCTGGACCCGATCGCGCTGGAGGCCAGTTTGACGCAGGGGGCTGTGTTTCAGTTCCAGGCCAGTGCGGATAAAGAAGGCGCTGCGCGTCTGCAGGGCGGCGGAGCTGCAGAGCTTCCAGAGACAGCTGGGGAACGTGCGCCCGCTGCTCCACGCCTCCGCGCCCGGCAGCTTCGTGGGCATCCTGTCTAGGTGATTCACGAGCTCCGAGGACACCGCGCCCCGTCAGGCGGGCGCCTCTTCACTGCACGACGCTTCCTTGCCTTTCCTGTTCCTTGTTTCATGTCATAGATTGGAATCTTTTCTAATTCCGATATTTGTTACGACTGCAGACGTGTAATAACTCTGGTGCAGAGGGAGGTAACGCCTTCAGAATAGTTATAGCTGAGTGCTTAAGATCTCTCTCTCCTGCTTTATTTTTTTTTTCATTTGTCTGAAGAGCCCAGGTGTGCCACAAGATGGGAGGAAAAAGCATTAGGGGAACAAAGAGCATTCTGAAACCCAGGAAAGCAAGTGGGTGGTGCAGTAATGCAGTAATGCCCTAATAAAGCATGACAGCTTCACGTACTGTTGTTTTCCAAAGCATGTCCAGCATTTTGCCCATACAGCTAGATATGCAGCTGGGCAATGCGATTGTAGTGCCTTGGGCAGGTGTACAACCCAGGCTTTGACTCCACCTCCACCTTGAAATGTGGCATGGCGTGGCTTGTTCTTCCTTTTAAGGGGGCATACAGCATGCGATTTATCGATCGGGGATGGATGTGGGCGACGCATCAGCAGTAAGAGAGCTCAGGAACGGAAGTGGGTTTCAGGACGCTCGGCTGTTTCCTGTCTCTGCGCTCCGTGACTTACTGTGCGTGGCTCTTGATGTCGCAGGGGCCTGCTGCTGCCGAAGATGGGTGTGGAGCAACACGGGATTGAGAGGACAGATGCTGGGACCCTGGGCAGTGGCATTTACTTCAGTGACGCGGTCAGGTTAGCAAAGTCCCTTGTTGCCGTGTGGCCCTAATAAAGCATGACAGCTTCACGCCTCACGTACTGTTGTTATCCAAAGCATGTCCAGCATTTTGCCCATACAGCTAGATATGCAGCTGGGCAAGTGACTGAGGCAGTGTGATTGAAGTGCCTTGGGCAGGTGTACAACCCAGGCTTTGACTCCACCTCCACCTTCCTTCTACACGTCCTGAGGCCCAGTAGTCCTCCTCCCTGCTGCCTCGTTACCCGACGGCGCTCCACGTTCCACACTCGCACATCCCTGAGTGGAGGAACGCCACAGTGTGCCTCGGGAGTTAGCACTGGACACTGCTGATTTACCTCTCTCTTGAAACATAGTTTAATTATGAATCAATCACGCTGTAGTACCGTTTTCTACAGCTGTGTTTCCAGTGTTGTAGAGAGACCATTAATACAGCACTGCAGTGCCATGAATACACCATTAATACACCGCAGCAATGTCATTAATAATCCATTAATACGCCACTGCGGTGTCATTAATACACCATTAATACGCCATTAATACACCACTACAGTGTCACTAATACACCATTAATACACCACTGCAGTGTCATTAATACTCCATTAATACACCACTGGAGTGTCATTAATAGTCCATTAATACACCACTGCAGTGTCATTAATACTCCATTAATATAACACTGGAGTGTCATTAATAGTCCATTAATACACCACTGCAGTGTCATTAATACTCCATTAATACACCACTACAGTGTGACTAATACTCCATGTCAGACAGGCTGGTCTCAGTGTTCTTGCTTGCCTCCGGTACGCAGCACCAGTATGAAGTACTCGAAGCCCAGTGCCACTGATGGCACGCGTATCCTGGCGGTGTGTGACGTGGCTCTGGGTCAGTGCAAGGAGCTGGTGAAGAGGGACTTCAGGCTGGTGTCGGCACCCGAGGGCTACCACAGCGTGCACGGAGTCAGGCGGACCCCGCGTGGCCCTTCCGACTTCGAGGTGCTGTGTCCGCCCCTCTTCCACACACTCCCTAACTCCTGCACGTCGGCTCTCGAAACAGACCAAGCCACAGAACCGCGGCCGTTTGTTTTGGCCTTTTTGTAATTCCCTCATGATTTGAACACACTTAGACGTAGTCTACGAGAGATTGTGTAATGAGGAAGCTGCTATGTCTACATTTTGATTTCTGTGCGATAGAAAGTTTGTTTGTTTGTTGGTGTATTTCAGGATGACGAGTATGTGGTGTACGATACGAACCAAGTCCAGCTGAAGTACGTCGTCCAGTTCTCGGCGTGCGATGACCAGGTCAAGGAGTTTGAGCCCTCTGTTGATGTGTCCGCTCAGCAGCTGGAGCAGCCTCTGACCTTCGACACAGGTGAGCTACCTGTGCAGCTGGGAGAAAACAGAACACAGCGGAGCTTTCCTCTCTGGCATCATCTGCAAATCACGAGGCAACTTTCTTCACTAACAGAACTCTTCTGCCTGGCAAACTTGACAACTTTCACACTTGACACGTATGTAGGCTGCAGATAATCTTGAGCAGCACGGTGGCGCAGTGGTTATCATTGTTGCCTCGCAGCGCTGGGGCCCTGGGTTCAATTCCTGGGGTGCTGGTATCTGCATGGGGTACCTCTCCTTTGGGTGCTCTGGTTTCCTCTCACAGTCCAGAGGCACACTGGTAGGTTAACTGGCCCTGGTGCAAGTGTGTGCGTCAGTGTGTGTATCGAGACAGACTGGCATCATGTCCAAGGTGTATCTTGCTGTGTGCCTGTTGCTTGCTGAGTCAGGCCTCAGCTCCCCTGCGAACCTCTATTAGATTAGGCCAGTAGAAAAAATAGATAGAGGAATGGATTCACTTTTAGCACTTTACTCTCTCCATCATAGTTTTGAAGAGAGGATTTCACAGATGGACACCTGTTTTTAAAATTGTAAAATTGGAGTATTAATGGTCTTGTTAGACAGGCTTTAGAAAACACTCAGCTAAGGACATTCATAACTGTCATTGAGGTTTCAGCTGTGTGGGTCTGGGTCTGGGTCGGGCTCTGCTCTAAGACTCCGTGTTCTCCGCACAGTGTCTGAGCCCGAAGCAGACGGCACCGAGGAGTACAGGGACCCGCTGCGGGAGGTGACCGCCGGTCTGCAGGACAGCGCTGGCCGGCCCCTCCTCCTGCAGCGCGTGCACATCAAAGGCAAAGTGATGGACCTTCTAGCGCAGGTAGGGGGGCGCCAACAGCTCAGGAGCCCCAGTTTGACAGCCCAGGTCTCGCGTCACCCACCTGCACGCTGACATGTGGCCGCCTGTCTCTGGCTTGTCTTGCAGGTCGTGGTTTTTCAGACCTACACCAACCACAGCGCTGTTCCCATAGAGGCCAAGTACGTGTTTCCCCTGGATGAGTCGGCAGCGGTTTGTGGGTTTGAGGCCTTCATTAACGGGAAGCACGTGGTGGGAGAGGTAATAATTAATAATAATAATTCCTTACGCTTATATAGTGCTTTTCTGGACACTCCATTGGGTAAATAGTGAAACAGATACCTAAGGGGCATACATGATGAAAATAAAATAAACAATCAATCATTACCTGTGCAAACTGAGCAGGTTTATAGCTATGGGAATGAAATATGATTTAGTGCTATTACACATAAATCTTGCAAGTCATAATCGTGCCATCGCTGGGGTAGAGTCTCCTGAAACTGAATTCCGTGTGGAGTATCGGCCGATGGCACGGAGCATCGCTGTCTCTGGACCTTGCCGTCTTCTGTGTTAAAATCCCCGTGTTTTACACTTCCCCCCCCCCCTCAGGTGAAAGAAAAGGAGCAGGCTCGGAGAGAATACAGAGAGGCCATTGAGAAGGGGCACGGAGCTTACCTCATGGACCAGGAGGCACCTGTAGGCCTTGCATGTTTCTCTGCCTGCTCCTCCTGTCTGTCTGGTCTGTCAGCACGTTGATCTGTGTGTCTCGCCTTCTGTTAACTCTGTCATTCCCTCTTGATGGTTGGGTTTTAAAATGGAGCTGTTTCATTTTGTTTGGGCCGATGCTTGATCTTAAGTCTTGGGTTTTGCTAATATTAGTATAAAACTATCTCAGGATTTCAGCTGCTTTGGCATTGTTTATGTTAGTGCTTGGGGACAGAGAGAACGTCATATCTTAGGTCAGTGAGGGAAACTTCATGGTGCCTTAAGGGCTGAGGGCCTGAGCGTCTTCCAATGTTCCTGGATATTTTAGGATGTGTTCACTATTAGTGTTGGCAACCTCCCTCCGGAGTCCACAGTGCTGATCAAAATCACCTACGTGGTAGAACTCACCGTCAGTCACGGCGACATCACCTTCCGCCTGCCTGGCAGCGTGGCGCCATGGCAACAGAGCCACGCCCTCACCCAAAGGACCCAGGTACGAGCCCGGTTTGGCCGTTCCGGAATGCATCACAAGGCCCGCAACATATATAAAATAATAAAAGTTCCGTTTGACAAGCAAATGAAGTTGTTTTTAAAATTTCTGTCGTATGATGACCGACAAGCTCAGCTGTGTAGCCTATATTAGTGTCAAAAAGATATCCACTTGAAAGCAGCTTGGATAGATTAAGCATATTTGCTATCTTTCTGTATGACAGTAAAGTTTATTTTGCAAGATAAATAGCTATCGACACGTTCTCTGTTTTGCATCTAGTCACCTTTCCTGTTTCCCAAGAAAGAAGTATATTTGTTAAATCACTTGTACTGATAGAGGTGTTGAGCAGATGGACACTTCAGGAAATTTAGAGTAGTCGCTTGTTAACGATGTGTGACATCGCACCATGCCTGTGATCTTTTGCACACCCTTCACAAATAATGAGATAATGAATGACCACTCTTTCCCTGCTCCCCAGGACACAGTGGGCAAGATTGCTGTGAATGAGGTAGAGAGCGAGAGGTGAGTTATGAGCTATTGAAAGGGATTGTTTTTTTGTACTGTACAGTACCTTGCAGAAGATTGCAGCCCCTTCCTATGGTCTCCCATTTTGTGAAATTACAAAACGATGAGTACACCTTTTTAAAACGGAATATTTTACTCAGAACTTGAACGTTCAAACTGATGGCCTCTAAAGTGAATAAAATTGCATTAAATGTCAGAAAAAAAGTAAAGAAAAATATGCAATATGTTTATTCCATAAATATTCATGTCCATGACCTACATATTTGGTGGAAGCATCTTTGGCATCAGTCAAAGTCTTTTTGGGTAAGTCTCTACTGACTTTGTGCACTGGCTTGGTAAAATCTTTGCTCATTCTTTCTGGCAGACATGCTCAAGCTTTCTCATGTTGCCTGGGGATTGCTGATGGGTCTTTCCACAAACCGTAAACAGGATTCAAGTCAGTATATTGACTTTGTCACTCAAGAACATTCACTTTCTCGTTCTTAAACTGGTCCAGTGTAACTTTGGCCTTGTGCTTTGGATCACTGTCCTGTCGAAAGGTGAATTTTTGCCTCAGTTTTAGGACTGCAGAAGATTATTCTCTGAGGTTTGTCGGGTCTTTGCTCCGTCTATATGTTCCCATCAGCGTTGACAGGCTTCCCAGCCTCTGCTGGCGAGAAACAGAACTAGGTAACTTTTAGTATCGCAATCTGCCACACGGTGGCGTCCCTCACCAGTTCCCTCCTTGCCTGGCTGCTTCAGTGGGGATCGATGGCCAGATCTACTGACTTCACCATACTCAGCTAATTGTGTGACATGTAAAGGTTTTTTTATGCACCCAAATTGATTTGGTATTCTACAGCAAAGCATTTGAATTCATGACTTTTTCAATTTTCTTTCATATTAATGATCTATTTATTATTCTTTTTGTTTTTTGCTTTGAGTGTGTGGTGTAGTTTGTGATTTAATGGAAGAAAATGTGAAATCCGTTAAGGGATCTGAATACTTTCGTCAGTTTACTGTAAATTACATCCTGAATGCCATATCACCCTGGACAATGGTAATGTTTTTATTTTGGGCATGCCTGTGCTCTTTGTTGCTGTTTGTCGCTACATTACCTGCTGAATCGGACAAACTAAATCTTTTTTCAAAAGGCCTCATTTTAAAATCCATCTGAAAACTACAGGGCTGTTTGTAATCTGCAGGTGTTTTGCCCTGGACATGTCAGTTGAAATGCCCTACGAGATCACAGACATCCGCTCTGTAACACACCAGATCAAAATCAAGGTATTGGTTCATGTGTTCTGTAGTGTTCTTGTGAGTGTGAAAGCTCCCAGCACACTTCTATGGCTTGTGGTGGACAGTACAGTATACAGTTACAGTAAAGGACTTACAGTACATACTGTACATGAGGAGCTGAACAAGCATACTGTCTTTATCCACTGATAAAATAGGGTTTGTGGAATGCTTCTTTGTCCAGAAATGCCTTTTGCATTTTCAGCGAGTGGAACAAATGTGCCTGTGTTACGCATGTTTTTTTTTAGTTTCTTTATTGTGTTTTTAAGCTTTGAATTTTTTAATCTGGCTCCATACCGCATCCCTGCTCATTGGGTCTGTTTGGTGCATTTCAGAAAACGCAGTGCAAGGCTGTGATCAGCACAGAGGGAGGCAGCTCTCTGGGGGCCGATGGCTTCCTTCTGTCCATCACCTTGGCTGAGATGCACCTGCCCCGAATGTGGGTGGAGAATCACCCGGAGAAAGACAGCCAGGTGAGCTGGCAATGCCACAGGTGCCACAGGTATCCTTGTTTGCTCCCCACGTGCTGTGAAGTCTGGCTCCGCGGTTTTCATTTTGCATCGTCATTCTTCCTCCTGCTCCTGTTGCAGTGCCTGGCTCTTGTTCCACTGTACCACTTCTAGCTCATTTATTAAGAGCCTTCGAGTCTCGTTCCTGCCACCTCCACTGAACCTCACCTGTCTGGACAGCACCTCTGTGTGGAGTTGCTGTTCCAGGAAGATCACGAAGGTGCCTACCTTCGTGCTACTCCGGAACTACTCCACACGCTGTCTGTGCATAATGGCGTCTGTCTGGTTGATGTTGTTCCCTAGGCGTGCATGCTGGTGTTTTATCCCGAGTTCGAATCCAGCGGTGAGGTGGGCGCCGGCGAGGTTGTTATTGTCCTGGACTCCTCCAATTCCATGAGGGGTTCGGCACTACAGGACGCCAGGAAAATTGCTCTGCTGGTGCTGAAAGCCCTGAGCTGCAAAGTTAACGTGCTCTTCTTTGGGACAGGTGGGTCAGCCAGCTGTGAGGAAAAAAAAGGCTGGGACACTCCTTGATATTAAAATTCTTGTGGCCCTACTCGAAAACAAAATTAGCTTCGTCGTTCATAAGCGAACGGATTTTATACCTTTTTAGTGGGAAGCGCCTAACCAACATTAGACTTGATGTTGCTTCAGAGCCCACTAATAGAAAAGTAAAATGAAGTACAAACAGTTATCACACATAATGTGATTAAGGAGATAATTGACATGATGTTAACAACCCAGGTACAGATCTCCCTTTCAAATTCAAAGAGCTTTATTGGCTTGATTGAGCGAGTGTTGCCAAAGCAATAATAAGTAGAACAAAAACATCCATCCATCCATTTTTTAACTATAGGGATACAACCTATCCTGGCAAGCAATGCATGCCAGGCAGGATTAAACCCTGGGCGTGATGCCAGTTCATTGCAGAGCACACACAGACACAAACACACTCACACCAGGGCCATTATAAAAAAAACATTTATAATGAAAACATAAGAAAAATATATTTAAATTGCCAGTGTCTGTAAAAGTTTTTTTTTTCCTGATTGCTACTGCTTTGGCAACCCAGTGATTCATTGGTCCTGCCAGAAAAGCTCTTAGAATTTGATGACTGTGCTCATTTCTCTTGTGTGTTACAGACTATAAGGAACTGTTCCTCTGCTCCCAGGACTGTAAATCTTCCTTTGAAGCTGCCAAGAAGTTTATAATGGTAAGTACTGAATGATACGATCGGCTTTTAATCCCAATGTAAGAAAAAATCTGAAGAAACAAAAATATTTTATATTTGAACTATACCTGTACACGCAATACAAAGTCATTCTAAAATGTTGTAGAATTCCGTTGATGCTGGATTCCGCAACTTTAAATTGTTCTATGGCAAGAAGAAAAATTGATGGAAATGGAGCACTGATTTTATTTATGAATCTATTCTTTGATATTCATCCTAAATGTCCACTGATGTTATTTATCTACAGTAAATAGTTAATCCTGTTTTTTGGTGAATTTGTCATTTTGTGTCACACGACATCGTAAGTGTTACGTGTCTGGTGTTTCCCTTTGTATCCCATTCCTGTAAAACCCGGGCAGCTTTTCTAACAGGTAAGTGAGGACTGCCAAGTGTTTAGATGAGCAGGAACCACAGAACAGTGTTTTAATGGAAAAAAAGGTTCCAGACTTCAGAGTACCAATCAACTCAAACAGGGATTTAGATATATTTCATGACCTTTTCTTGTGACCTTTGAAAGTCATTGTCTCTCTATGATAATTTCTGTGCACAGCAGCTGGTTTTGGGTGTGAACACTGACATAAAGAGTGTCTCTTATATCATGCTCTGTCCTGATTGAGATGTAACCTGGGCGTAGTTCCGTTGTTTAGTATCTTATTTCGCTTTCTCTGAAATGAATTGCTGCTTGTCTTCCTGTTCGCACAGACCGCTCCACCAGCGGGGGGCGGCACTGAGCTCTGGAGGCCTCTGCGCACTTTCAGCCTCCTGGCCCCCTCCCGAGGCGTCAGGAACCTCCTCCTGATTTCCGACGGACACGTGCAGAACGAGGGGCTCACCCTGCAGCTGGCCAGGGAGAACGTCCCGCACACCAGAGTCTTCACGTGTGGCGTCGGGTAAGGACAGGGTGCTGGGATCAGAGCCCCGGGCTATCCTCCTGGATATCAGTGGCTCGTCACGAGGGTCCTGCCGGAAGGACGGCGTCATCACCTGTGCTTGTGTGGTGTTCGGGGTCAGGGGGCAGGAAACGAGTTTGTTCACCTCGCTGTGGCCTGATGTGGGCAGGCCTCAGGCAGGACCAGCGGGCAAGTGTGCCACTTTCGGCTTCAGTCTCGTCCTTCTCTTTGACTGACCTCGTAGAGAGAGAGATGTATGTATTATTTTGAGATATGTGCATGTGCATTGGGATCCATGCTTGCGCTGGTCTCTCGGGACATGTACGATAGAATAGACGACACTTCCACACTATGTACACAATGTTTCACACAGTGCAGCAGATGAGCAGGAGCAGGAGTCTCTGGGCAAGAGACAGATAAGCCCCAGGGGACTGTGGGCAGTGCATATATTCCCTTACCCCCCCTGTGTGAAGAAGTGCCTCCCTTTTCTCACTTCCGCGCAGTTGCCATCCTGCTTCGTGCTCTGCTTGCTCTAGTGCAGCGATTCGTCTTGAGCAGTGCTGATTTCCAACGCTCTCTGTCCCTTTCTTCAGGTCCGCAGCCAACAGGCACATGCTGAGAACCCTGGCTCAGGCCGGAGGCGGAGCCCACGAGTTCTTCGACGCAAAGACCAAGCACACCTGGCAGGAGAAGGTGAGGCTGCGTGGAGAGGGACGCGGGGGTCAGCTCAGTCTATTGATAGACTTGCATTTTTTTAGACCTGCGCTTTTCCATTTCGTCTGCCACACTTGAGACGTCGGAAAAAATGCCGGCCTCGTCCGGGCAGGTTCCAGCCCCAGCCTTGTAGGGAGCAAATGAAACCCCCCATTCCCTTGGAGCTCTCAGCACACATGGAGGCAGTACCCAGCCTACAGGTTGGGGCAGCTAAACGGCTACACACCCCAAAATATACTGTACCAGCTTTACAGCACCGAGCAGCTGCCATCATTCCCTTCCCAGGCCTGCTTGCACCCAGAGAGCCAAAGACACGTCGTTTCTGCCGGGTTTCTCTGTAGTCAGCCCCCATGAGCACGTGTGATTGTTCCAGTCAGGCAGCACTGTTCTGTAGCAGCAGTGGGGGGGGGGGGGCCGTTAGGGCTGTGGACGCAGAACGTCTGCACTGCCCTTGAGCGAGGTACTTCTAGGACACGCCACGGGAAAACACAGCTCCCGTGCTAATGTAGATGATGAAAGCGTCTGCCAAATGAATAAAAGGGAGATTTTAATTAATTAAACTTGGATTAAATTAGAACCCTAATGTCCCAGCATAGTGATGGGGACACTATACTGTAAAATAAAGGTGCCGTCCTTTCATTCAGATGAGACGTAAAACCGAGGTTCCGACTCTCCTTGGTTATTAAAAATCCCAGGGTGTTTCTCAAAAAGAGTATATTACCCCGGTGTCCAGGCCAAATTTCCCCCTGGCCTTTACCAGTCATGGCCTCCTAATAATCCCCATCTATGAATTGGCTTCATTACTCTGCTCTCCTCTCCACTGAGAGCTGGTGTGTGGGGAGTATACTGGTGCACTCTGGCTGCTGTTGCATCATCCAGGTGGGGCTGTACACTGGTGGTGGTGGAGGGGATCCCCATTACCTGTAAAGCGCTGTGAGTGGAGTGTCCAGAAAAGCACTGCATACATGTAAGGAACTATTTATTAATTTACATAACAAGAGCAGTCTACTTAGCTGTCTCTCTGGCGCCCTCAAATGGCTGCTCTATGGCCATCACATCCTGGAAAGGGCTGTAACTGTAAGGGAATGGTGGCGGCATGCTGGGCAGGGTGCTCCTCTGCGGCGCACGTGTGGAGAGACTCGCTGTGCTGTAACCTTGCCAGGTGACGGCCCAGGTGAAGCGCATGGCCTCTCCCGGCTGCAGCTCGGTGTCGGTGAAGTGGCAGCAGTTCCGCTCCAGAGCGCCCCCTCCTGTCCAGGCCCCCGCGCAGCTGCTCTCTCTCTTCAGCGACTGCCGCCTCCTCGTCTACGGGTTCGTGCCGCACTGCACAAGGGTAAGCAGGGCTCCTGCTCGGCGGCCGGGCGGCGCCTTCGCTCCCCGCGCTCGTACTTCAGGGCGCTCTCCGGTCAGCGGTGGACTCCCCGCCTCTCAGCAGTTTTCTGGATCGGCTCAGCAGATGGGAAGCGAACGTGCTCGTGGACTAAATCTGGTGGGCGTGCAGACACGTCGATAAGAAATCGAAGAAGGCTGCCCAGTGGAGAAAGCGTCCAGCAGTATTAGTGTAGCAGCATGCAGCAGTCTGGGAGTGGAGAGTCAGAGATTTTTTTTTTTTAACCTGAGAGTGCAGCAGCTGAAGTTTGCTTTATGCCCCGTATGTCCTGAAGGAAGTGTGCAAAGCAAGACTTGCCCACTCTTGGCTTTGAGGGTCCGATTGCAGGAGGTTTTCCTGGTACTTTCCGGACGGCATCTGATGTAAGACTTAAGAGATGTAAATAATTAATTTGATTACGGTCTTAAGATGTGGGTTAGAATTGAATGGGAGGTGCCACTCTATGACTGAAGCTGCACAGGTTGGACATAATTTTCTTCATACAGATACTATGTGGGAAAGGTTACAGTGTACTGAAGTGCTAGAGGAAAAGCTGGCCTGGTCCTGATCTTGTATTTATTCCAACCATCCAAAAGGGAATGATATCATTTGAGACTGTTGTTAGTGTTATTAAATCACATCGGCCATTCAGACCAAGGACGCTTGCAGTGGAACAACAATGACTGCCCTCGGATAACTCATTAATATTGTTTAGGACTGAGAGGACTATAATTGCTCTAAGACATCCCTCTAGACCATGTACGTGTTTCCCCTGGCTGGAGAATGAGTGATTGTTCTGTTTGCCTTCAAGGCCACTCTGATGGGCAGGGTGAGCGATCAGGAGATAGAGACCACGGTCGCCACCACAGAGCTCCAGAAGACCAAAGGCACGGTAAGACGAGAAGCGCAGACGTGGCGTGTGAACATCTTGACATCGCCGGCCCGGGTTTCTCTGGTTCCAGCCCTTGTGACGCGTGGCTTCTGTGTTGTCGCTCTCCAGCTGCTGCACACGCTCGCGGCGAGAGCGGTCATCAGAGATTACGAAGAGGGGAGCCTCCACGTGGATGAATCGGCGCACGAGGCGAGTCCCGGCGGAACCCGAGCCGCAGCTGCTGGGCGGTGTGCTGCTGTCCGCTGGGCTGATGTTCAGCCAACAGCGGACAGCAGTGCTGCTCTCCTCGGGAGTCTGCAGCGCCAGGAGCCATGAGCACTGAGCAATTAACTCACGCAGAAATAGGTGGAAACACACGGGGAATCATGAGGTGGACACATTCTGGGTGGGATTCTGGGTGGGACCTAATGGCATCATGAACAGGTCGTAGTCTGAGCCCCTCACATCCCAGAAACGAGGCACGACCGGGCCAGGTCAGTCCTGGCGTGCGAGACCTCTCCCAAAAGCCAGCTGCTGCTGAAGGCGGTGTCGGCCGAGCAAGAGGGGACACTCTTCCCTCTGGTCCAGAAGTCCCTCACCAGTGCCTCAGCGTGATGACACCCGGAGATGGCATTGTAGAAGGCGCCACTCTCCAGATGAAGCCTAGTCCCTGACTTGACAGCTCAAAAAATATCCCGTGGCACGATTCTTGAGTGTAGGGGTGTTAACCACAGTGTCTGGGCTGAATTCTGCTTCGGATTTGCAAACAACTTCGCCTCCCTACGTTTCCCCCTTAGTGACATCGTTCAAGCACATTCTGCACCTGATCGGCGCTGTCGGGGGACTGCTGGTGTATAATGGGTGCATTCTGCGCTTCAGTGATGGACAAAGTGGGCGTAGTGGGTCTCCAGGGATGAAATATAGTATATAAATATCATCAGTTTTTAATTGCTGGTATAACATTGTTTTCTATGATGAAGGTTAAGAGGTGGCCAGTTTCAAACTGATATACCGTAAACGAGAACGTTTTTGGGGGTGGGGGTATTAGCATAATATCCGCTTTTTACGTTTCCAAGTTATTCCGCTCGGTGGTAAATGAGTTTTGTCATCCCGCTGGTTTTTTTTCTTCCAGGCGAGGAAAGCAGAGTTAAAATCGTACATCATTGGCCTGAGCAAAGAGTACTCGGTCGTGACGCAGTTCACCAGCTTCGTCGCCATTGAAGAAAGGGTGGGTACCCAGTGGACCGCAGGGCCTCTGAACTCCAGGGTGACAACTGGCTTATTCTCTCCCTTCTGCAGTCACAGAAGGAGGCGCTGCAGAGTCGATACAGAAGCCAGGAGCGTACTACAGTGCTGAAACATCTCCCTTACAGCTCCTCCAGCTGATTTGTTTAATCTGTATCTCTGGTTTTGTTTGCTCACATGTTCACATGTTCTAACGCCCGTCGAGACACAGGGCCCAGGACAAAGGGCCGCGGCTTTCTCATGTGCAGCGCTGGGGAAAGACAGTTTAAAAAAAAATCCATTACAATTACAAGATGCATGTATAAGGCGTGAGATTAATAAGACGTTTGGGGAAACTCATTTTAAAAAGTTTCAGTGATTTATGTAGTATGTGTGTAGTGTACTGTAGTACAATACCTGTTGACAGTTAATGCCCTCAGACTTCTTGTTAGTTTGAAAAGCAATCCCTTACACGAGTCACATTTGACAGTAATGGATTACTTCTTACAAGGAACTTTCCTCAACATGCGTTCGTATGCCTACAGTATGTGTTCCATAATTCTGGGCTGGTGGACACGTACACCTCCAGCGGGTTCTGATATTGGTTTGTCTTGTATTTCAGGATGAAGGAAAGCAAGAATTTGGTTCTACAGACATAGAGGAGCTGATTGCAATGGAAGATGTGGACTGTCTGCCTTACTTGGAGTGGGAGAGTCAAAACCAGGGTTCTAACCAGGTAACCGTTAGTTAACGACCTTATAATTCATGTCATACAAATACAGCGAGTGCAGACATTGAAAAGCACTTTTTGTCTTTTAGCAACAGGGTTTTTAGAGACGTCTGTGAGGCTGTCTACAGGAGTATTGTATATATATATATTCCTTAAACTTACATAGCTCTTTTCTGGACACTCCACTCAAAGCGCTTTACAGGTAATGGGGATCCCCTCCACCCCCACCAGTGTGCAGCCCCACCTGGATGATGGAAGGTTAGTTTTGTCCCTGAAACCTGTGCCTCTCTCTGTTAGCTGAGCACATTCCTTTGGCCTGGCCGGACAGTTTTCTCCACACCTTTGTATCGCAGGATCTCAACAATGTGATCAGGTGTATTCAGTGCCTTCCACAGGAGCTTCTCAAGCTGTAGGGATCAGAAAGACATGGAAAACATATTGTTGGGGGAGGGATGGGGAACAGGACAGTGGCAGGGTGGCAGAGTGGTGGGCATAGCTGCCTCGTAGCGCTGGGGCTCTGGGTTTAATTCCGGACCTGGGGTGCTGTCTGCGTGGAGTTTGCATGTTCTCCCTGTGCTCACCTGGGTTTCCTCCCACAGTCCAAAGACGTACAGTACCGGTAGGTTACTTGGCTGCTGTTAGAACTGGCCCTGGTGCGATTGTGTGTGTCTGCCCTGCGTCCCCCTTCCAGGTTGCTTTCGTTCATGAACATGAAGGTTATTTTAAAGTGTGCAGTACTTTAAAATAAAGGAATTGAACCCATTGCAGTAATGCACGCCACTGACATTCACTACCTTTTTCAGATGTGCACACGTGCAAATCTCCTGGATTGTGTGCATCTGCAGTTCCAGTTTATTACAACTGCTGTTTTCTATAAAAAGGTCCTTATTTAAATGTATAAGGATTACATACTGTATGAAAACACAAAAAGGTCATTCAAATAAATGATTGGCATTTAATACCCAGTTCACCGAAGTGGTGTTTCCACTTCTCTTAGATTACTGGTGATTATTTGATGAATACTTCATTAATTTGTCTGTTGTTGGTGGTGCTTCAGAACAGTGTAAGTGTTTGTGGTTCCTAAATTTTAGAATATGGAGTTTTCATATGAAAAAATACAAGACAGCTTTTGATAAAAATGAATACTGTCAGTGTGGGATAACAAGCACACAGAACACCTTTTGAGGTTAGTTTTAGGTGTGTATTTCTGAAGCTACAGTGCAGTATGTGAACAAAAGCACAAAATAAACGATTGCCACTTGCAAAATGTTTCTCCAAGCTACAGACAGGATGAAGATCTTGACTTTGCTGCAAGTCAGGTTTAGTAAATAATAACTGTGCAGAGACATGTAGGAGTTACAATGATATCTCACATACTGTATGTAGTTTCGTGTGGAACGGTCCTTTTGTACAAATGACTTCCATGCGTGTGACACACTTTGTTTGCTTTTAGGAATATGAGGAGGAAGACGAAGTAGAGATGGACAGAGAAGACCATGTGCTTCAGTCTCATTCTTTGTCTGAATCTGTGAGTGACAAACTACCCTCTCTGTAATGGTTTCTCCAGTCAGATGCCACCTTCCTCAAACGGAGCAAGTGTTTTTTATTTCCTGTACCTTTGGCCATTTAACGTACCAATATTATACCCCTGGTATCTTGTGCATCTGACATTTGTCCTCTCATTAACAGAACAAAACGTTTTTGTGTGTTTATCAACAAAAACAACAGAGGATAGAAAGTACAGTGCGTCTTTTTAACTTAATCCATATGAGACCTTTTCACTGCGGGACTGGGGGAGGAAACTGGGGATCCCAGCAAAAACCCATGCGGAGGCGCGCAGAACATGCAAACTCCACACAGACAGCACGTCTGGGCCAGGATTGAACCCGAAGCCCAAGCGCTGAGAGGCAGCAACGCTCACCGCTGTGCCACCGTGACACCCCTTAGTGTTGTCACATGTGCGCACATGCTAATCTCCTGAATCACATTCAGCTGTAGTCCGCATTTATTACAGTTACCATTATCTAAAATAGGTCATCTCTTAAACATATAAGGATTACATATAGAAAACATAAAAAAGGTCATTCAAACAAATGATTGGCATTTAATACCACGTTCACTGAAGTGTTGTTTTCCACTTCTCTTAGATTACTGATGATTATTTGATGAATACGTCATTAATTTGTCTGTTGTTGGTGGTGCTTCAGAACAGTGTAAGCGTTTGTGGTTCCTAAATTTTAGAATATATTTTTCAAATGAAAAAAATACAAGACAGCTTTTGATAAAAATGAATAACGTCAGTGTGGGATAACAAGCACACAGAACACCTTTTGAGGTTAGTTTTAGGTGTCTATTTCTGAAGCTACATTGCAGTATATGAACAAAAGCACAAAATAAACGATTGCCACTTAACATAACATATCATCACTTTATTAGCCCTATACAATTTCTTGCATTAGGAATTTCTTTTCACGTACCCCAGCTTGCTCTCCATGAGACACACAGACAGGGAGAGAAGCTTGGGGTCAGAGCGCAGGGTCAGCCATTGATACAGCACCGCTGGAGCAGTTGGGGTTAAGGGCCTTGCTCAGGGGCCCAACGGAGTAGGATTCCTCTGCCGGCTGCAGGATTTGAACCGACCTTCCAGTCACAGGCGTAAGCTACAGACAGGATGAAGATCTTGACTTTGCTGCAAGTCAGGTTTAGTAAATAATAACTGTGCGGAGACATGTAGGAGTTACAATGATATCTCTCATACTGTATGTAGTTTCGTGTGGAACAGTCCTTTTGTACAAATGACTTCCATGCGTGTGACACACTTTGTTTGCTTTTAGGAATATGAGGAGGAAGACGAAGTAGAGATGGACAGAGAAGACCATGTGCTTCAGTCTCATTCTTTGTCTGAATCTGTGAGTGACAAACTACCCTCTCTGTAATGGTTTCTCCAGTCAGATGCCACCTTCCTCAAAACTGAAAAAGTGTTTATACCTTATTTCCTCAATTTTAAAGCTTTTCCACAGTATATAAAGTTAAATGAAAAAACACAAGATAATTTCACTAGGAAGTGAACAATATATTATAATTTTTTTAAGAAAGTACAAGAACAGAGGACTGCACCCTTATGTGAGCAAAAGTATGATGTGCATTGACAGCTGGGATTTGAACTTTTTAAAAATAAAAATAAGTAAATATTTCTCTCTGCTGAAAATGAACAATGCAGAGACTTGCAGTAGTAGCAAGGTGTTTACATTTTTATGTTTAAAAAAAAGTTTGATGTAATGTTTTTTTTAAATAAATCTTTCCGTATGTGTAACACCCTTTATTTTATTTGTTTTAGCATTATGAATGTGCTGACTATACATTTCTGCACAAGCCTCTGTTTGGCTTATCGATGGAAAAGCAGAGTGAAGCCCAGCTGGACGTTCCCTATTTAAAAACTAAATTTATTAGTATGACCCCCATGGCCCAGTCTCCTTCCCCGACTGTCGCTGTGGCGCCGCAGGGCTCTACAGCGGGCTTCAGCTTTTCTGCTTCAAGCATCCACCCCCCTGCAGCACCCAGGGGCCTCTTCGGTGCAGGAGCAGCACCCAGGGGCCTCTTCGGTGCAGGAGCAGCACCCAGGGGCCTCTTCGGTGCAGGAGCACCACCCAGGGGCCTCTTCGGTGCAGGAGCACCACCCAGGGGCCTCTTCGGTGCAGGAGCAGCACCCAATGGCCTCTTCGGTGCAGTAGCAGCACCCAGGGGCCTCTTCGGTGCAGGAGCACCACCCAGGGGCCTCTTCGGTGCAGGAGCAGCACCCAGGGGCCTCTTCGGTGCAGGAGCAGCACCCAATGGCCTCTTTGGTGCAGGAGCAGCACCCAGGGGCCTCTTCGGTGCAGGAGCACCACCCAGGGGCCTCTTCGGTGCAGGAGCAGCACCCAGGGGCCTCTTTGGCGCAGAAGCAGCACCCAGGGGCCACTTTGGCGCAGAAGCAGCACCCAGGGGCCTCTTTGGCGATGAAGCAGCACCCACGGGCCTCTTCGGTGCAGGAGCAGCACCCAGGGGCCTCTTTGGCGCAGAAGCAGCACCCAGGGGCCACTTTGGCGCAGAAGCAGCACCCAGGGGCCTCTTTGGCGATGAAGCAGCACCCACGGGCCTCTTTGGCGCAGAAGCAGCACCCAGGGGCCTCTTTGGCGATGAAGCAGCACCCACGGGCCTCTTCGGTGCAAGAGAAGTACAGACAGCAGAGACGCTGTCATGTCAGCCACTGGGGATTGGAGAGGCCTCTTCCCTCGTGCTCTCTGGAGAGAATTATGGGGACACGGCGGTCCCTGTCCTGGGTGCGTTGGCCAGCGTCCTGCCAGACTGGGGCACACTTCATTCCTTCCCCTCTCCCCAGCCCCAGCACGATCTCCCAGATTCATTCCAGGCCGGGGGCGACTTCAGGACCTTCTCAAGAGCGTCGGACAAGGAAAGGAGAAGCGGGGATGCCGTTGCTCGCAGGTCTTTCCCAACTCGTGCACCAGTCATTGTGGATTCAGCGCCACACCTGCGTCCATTACAGGACCCAGCGCCTTCACGCTTGATCTCCCAGGATGCATTATTCAGCCACGAAGGTGTTCGGCTGCACCCGCCCACATCCCCACTACCCCCGCCCGCACCCCCCCTGCCCACACCCCCCCTACCCCCGCCCCCACCATGTTCGCCTGACCTGATGACTGCTGCAGAGTCACCCAGACCGGCTGAAGGGGCGTCGTGGGCTTTGGGAGGAGGAGCGCGCATCTTGGCTCGACGCTTTAAACCGAAGGCCGCCGTACCTTCAGCACGTCTCCGCCTACAAAAGGTGGGATTCGCAGCCCACGCCCAGCAGGAGATGGAAGAACACGGAAAAAGAAAACCAAGTGCAAGGGCGGTAGTCTGGTAGTTACACCTTTCTTTCATCGTCTATTCTGATCACTTGTGATGTCTAGTCACGTTTGCCACTGCCCACGCGGTTATGTTTTCTCTGCAAGCCATTTCAAGCACACTGCTCCTTGTATTGAACCCCCTGTAGGTGATGATAAAAGCACTAGCTTGGCTGATGCAAACCAGGGCGTGTATTTTCTTACCAGCCTTTCTGGAGCCATCGCTATCGGTGTACGATTCTGTTGATGGCAGCCTTATTCCAGATGTGTCTGTCCCGTTGTCAGGATGCGTGTGAGGTCAGGGTTTTGAAGCTGCTTCAGTGTCTTGTGTGCAGACCTGGATGAAGGGCCACATCCGGCCTTGGAACCCGGCTTTCATGACCTGTGCTAGACCTGTGATTTGTGATTGGATTCCAGCTGCGAGACCAGGGAGGAGCTGCCTTCTGGATCTTTGCGGAGCCAGAGCTGTGTGTTATCCTGGAACCAGCTGTTTGCGCTGCAGCACAAGGTAAGGGCCTTTTTACTCGTTTAATTAGGGCAATTAATTAAATTAATTAGGGAGAAGATCACACATACTGTGCCCATTTTACAGTCCTTCATACTTGGTGTGTCAGTGTGAACATTCCTGTTGCGCAGTAAGTGAGTACCGTCTGCTGCTTGGTGTCTGTGACTTGTAACTCATCATATGTTTATAATGCCTTGTTTAGGATGGGTACTGGCCGTGCACTGCAGAACTGGGCTCTCTACTGGGTGTAGATCTCGACTTTCTTGCCAACATATTCCTGAAAGAAAAGGGCATCCTGTCTCTAGGTAATTAATATCAAAATGCAGAATGCAGATGCCACCCTGTCATCAGTTTATTAAGGTGGGTAGCTGCGTCAGCATGCGTAGGCTGCAAAAGAACAAGTAATAGGTTTATTCCATGCCGAAAAGAGAAGAAAGAAAACAACGTTTCGGTCGTGGAGCCTTCTTCGGGTGTGATCAGTTTATTAATCCTGCCAGCCACTGTGATTTCCGGTGACCTCACAGTACTGTGGAAATCTGCTGGTATGCTGTACTGGCGAACTTTTTTGACATTTTTGTGGCTCGTGGGGCACAAATACAACACCAGCACACTAACTGCCAGACACACAAACGCAGTACAAGAAATTGTTTCCTGGTTTCTCATGCAATTTCCTGTTGTGTGCAATAAATAAACCGCATGAGCCGGACAGACCTTGCTGTAATATACCAGTACCACACACCAGAGACACTCGTTCAGCGACACCAGCATCATGCTGCTTCAGTACACCTTCCTGCTGTTGTGAAGCCATCGTCTCCACGATGGTCTGATCTCCAGTCTAGTCTTTAGACTGATTAAATAAACGAGTGTAGATTTCACATGGGGCATTCTTAAGGTGGTGCCTTTTTTGCAGAAGTCCTTATTGAACGTCACTGTGCAGTATTTGTTTCAGAATTACACAAAGCCTCCTTCTCATGGCATTTCCTGGAGCGGTAAGCAGCTTTCGATTTCTCCTGACCGCTTGTTTGCGGTGGGTTTTTTTTCTGTTGGATTGTTGGCACAATTAGGACTTTTCTGTTTCAAGGCGTGAAGGCTCGAGAGGAAATCCTGCAGCTGCTGGCCACTCTGCTAGTTCTCCAACTCCTTCGTTTTACGCGACAAACCGAAGGAATACAGCTCACCTCCCTCTTTCAACTCGAGGACACGAAGCAGCCCAGGTGCGTCTCGTCTGTTGAGTTTTAGTCTCTGCTTTTTGTTTTTGACACGACCGAGCTTCCCTTTCAGATCAAGATCCCTAAGAGCGAAAGACAGCCCCCAGTACTTCTGTACCCATAAACTGATTAAATTCGTGTCCCAGAATTGGACCTACGGCTGTGCTCGCTCAAGATGGTAACTGCGATTCAAAGCATCCAGTCTTGCAAGATTTCTAATAGAGTTTAACGCTGGGGGGGCTGTCCCCCCTCTTCCCCCAACTTCTAAAACGTTTCTGAGAGGACAGGCAGCCTCTGGGAACAAGGAGCTCTGGTGAATTAAGCCTGTTCGGCGGACGGAGATCGGCCCAGTTCTCCCAAGGGGTTCTCGACAAAGATGATTGTGGCGCCTCTTCAGGCATATCACCCCAGCGAGCCCTCTCCCAGAGTGCACCCGTTACCCATACTCCTCCCATCGCCGCAGAGAGAGGCTCGTGCTTGTGGGACTTACCTGTACTTGTGTTATTTGTACACCTCCCTCCACCTGTCCCTTTAACGCGCAGAGAGGAGGAGAGACTTACCAATAACCCTCGCTATGTCTTTCCAGCCAGGCAGACATTCAGTTCATAGAACTGCGTTTCTGTGCGTCGCGAACGCTTGCCTCTCAGTAGTCACGCTGTGCATCTCCCCCCCCACCGCAGGCCAGCCCGCTGGGGCGACGTGAGCAGAGCGGTGGCGTGGGCCCGTGCGGCGGACCGGCAGCACCCCTGCGCCTGCAGCCGGCTGGAGCTGGGCCGCGGCTGGGAGTCCGTCACGCGCCAGCTGCTGCGCATCGAGCCCCCGGAGCGCCGCTCCCCGCTGCGGCCGGTCCTGAACAGAGCCTGACCCGGCCCAACTGGCCCGCCCGCCCTCCACGGCATCACGTGTGCCGCTGGACGACATGCCTCCCAGCGTGTTTCTGCATTTGCTGTGGTGTGCGTTTACTGCAAGATGCACTTGCCATTCTTTCAATCAGACTGGGGTTTGGGGATGATTTTCTAGATTAAAACAGAAGGTAGTTTCACAGATGGAACATAATAATAATACTTACTGACATTTATATAGCAGTTTCTGGACACACCACTCAAAGCGCTTTACAGGTACTGGGGATCCCCTCCACCGCCACCCGTGTGCAGCCCCACCTGGATGATGGGAATAGCTTCTCTGGTACAGCAGTCATGAAAGTGCTGTACAATCACTGACAGAAATAAAGAGTCAAACTTTCGGTATTGATTGCGCTGGTGCTGTTCCTGCAAATAGATTGTGAAACACCTCTGAAGGGGGAATAAATAATGCAAACCACAGTCTGGTGTACATGTGGCGACTTCTCTGCAAACTACCGGTGCTCTTGCAACAGGCTGCAAAGAGTCAACACCCTATGGCCTTTGTTCGTTTCCAGGGCCAGTGAAAGGGGACCCGCAACCTTGCTCTTACAGTTCGGGATTAGAAAGAACTGGCATTGATGAGCGCACTGCAAACCACAAGACGCAAGTAACGTGGTAATGTGTAAGAGCACAGTGAATGGAGACGGTAAACGTGTGAAATCTCAACTTTACGTCATAAAATAGACACTTTCCCAGCGTGCGCAGCACCATTGTCCGCGATTCCAAACGAGGCAACGAATCTTCCGGCGACGTGAAGCAGCCTGTACACAAGTACACACTGTAAACAAGCAGGCTTGTGAATATATCTCTCTTAATCCAACAGAAAAATTGCTCAAGGATTCAAGATGGTTTTGTCAACAAATACTTGTTAACTCTGCATACAGATCTTGAAGGAACATATTTCGCTGCAGATGTCTGCTGCACAACCTGTACTTTCACAAAGTTAAAGATTTTTTTTTTGTGTGCGTAATTCAGGATTTGTAAAACTTTGCCATACCATCGATTCATTTTTCTTGTTGCCGAGATTTAATGACCGGTCTGAGACACGGAGACTGCAGTTCGCCTGCGAGGTTAATTTAGCTGAAGCAGGGGCGGCCCCTAGTGGTCAAAGGGAGGTGGCTTACAGTGCAGTACCGCAAGGGGCCGTGCAAAGCTCTTTAACATGAACCGCACTTCGGACACTTACAGTTACAGTTTTACAAGGTACACGTCACCCTCTGGAACTGGATGAAGCCAGGTCTTAAAACAACACTGGTGACTCTCCATGCGTGGCAAACATACTGTATAAGTAAAAAACATTCAAGTCAAACCCCTTCCAAGAGCTTGACGACAATCAAGTGCTGCAACGCAACACACTCACTGGATTTTCGCTTTGTATTTATTTGACTTAATTAAGACATTTAGAACCGCGTCCTAAAATTCATGGAAAGAATGACAGTGGAAATACATACAATAGTAAAAGAAAAAGACATTTAAAGGGGTTCAAGACTATGTACACAATTCCCCCCTCAGCTGGCTACACGGAATCAACTCTTTTGAAAGTGACCACGCTGGACACCTTGTGGATCGCAGTGTCGAATGAACGGAGGAGCACTTGTTCTGATTTGGAGATTAGCTGTGGACCAGACTCCTCCCACTTCTCTGGTACCTCCATGTCTTTGTCCGTGTAGATCAGGAGGTCAAACGCACCTGGAATGTAAAAACCAGCACTCACAATTCAAGTCTTTAAGTAATACTCTGTATTCACCTTCCAAAAAAGCATTTTTTTTTGCACTTTAGAGGAAGGCATCTATCCATATGGAAGACGCCTGCACTGCAAAGTTTGCAAGGCTTTTACAATTAAATCTTTGACAATTCCATGGGCCTCTTTGTACTTTGTATTTTTGCTACATGCTGTAGGAGATGCTCAATTTTACAGCCAAGTGAAGTGTCCTCATCAATTCCCAAATCTCTTCCTCTCTTTCTAGGGCTCTCATCAGTTCATCTCATCCTTCTTTATGAACTTCGGAAATCCTACAAACACTCTTCTGGAGCTTGACACACTTTTGCCTTTGCATGAGAACTTCCAACTAAAATGCCGGCACTGGGTCAATTACAGTTTACGGTTGTGTATTCTTGTAGTTAATGTGCCACAGCATTAAACCGTTTTTGCACAACCTTAACACACGATCACTGGAAAATTAAAAATGTATTTCCCTATAAATTGGCATTGAGAGAATCCCACACAGTGAAAACATCAAATGCAACCACTGTCGGTACTTACAATCTGTTTCCAAGACGGGCAGAAAGGTTACAGTGGCAGTGATCTGTCTGATGATGATCTGAATTTCCTTTTGGATGGCTTTAATCGATTTCTCCCGTGGACAGCTGTTTGTAAAACAAAAAAAGCAGTATTCTAAATGCAGAGTGATATAAAAAACAAACAAAAAATAACACACACTGAAGCACAAAGACCTTTTGATTTCAACCAGTTGTTTATACTCTGGAAATTGAACACGAGATATTACAACTACCTTTACTGAAGAATAGCACAAACACTTCCTAAACCAAGACATCTGGACAATAACACTGTAATCCATAAATAAGAAATGCTTTACAACTGAGTTTTTTTTAATTATAAGTTTAAATAATCCTTTAATCAGAACTGGTTAAGGGAATTCTGACACATTGGTGTTACTTTAGAAGCCATACAAAAATTAGTTCCCTTCCCTCCATTAAATCATTAGATACCTCGATTCCTTTGCAGTCTTGTCACACTGAATATCAAACTGCCATCGCTCCAGGACCTCATTGGTTTCCAGGCTTATAATGACGATGACCAGCTTCTGTACGGTGCAGTCAACTAGCCACTCTTTAAATTAAAGAAAGATGTTGACATACAGTTTATAGAAAGTGCTTAATGTTTACCACTTTCAAAACAGAACAAGCCTCCCACTTGCAAAACATCTGACCCATTTCAGGTTCGACAAGCCTCCAGGGCCTGCTCCTTCCAGAGGTACACAAGCCAGGTGTAACGTGGTGTTCGAACTTGCCCCTAATTAAGAACTTGAACAGAGACCAGCAAAGATTCATACCATACTTAACACAGCTTACAGCTTCATGGCAAAAACAGATTCAAGAAAATCTGCAAATAACCTACACTTTCAGTATTCACGAGTCAAGCTTGTTACCAAGTAATATACACAGAATAACACTGATATTTTTCAGGCAAACAGTAAACATTGGGATATATAGTTAAGTATGGGGAGTTTAAATCAAGAGGTTGAGCAATGCATTACTAAAGTCTTGACTAAAATTGTACAATTTTTGTCTCAACATTGCAAAAAAGACACTACTGCAGACATTTGTCCAGAGACAAGCAACCAGACTTTCCCAGGTTTAAAAAAGCACCCTACCCTGACAGGGTGCTCACCTTTTCGGTCTTAAACAGAGAATACCAGGATTCAATAATCCAAACTCCTTTAAGGCACGAACAACGTCAACCCAATAGAAGCGCCCTTTGTACCACAATGCTTTTGTCTGGGTTAGGATAGTGTTCCGAAACTGGTGAAAATCAGGAATTGACCGAGTGGTTTAGTCAGTCAGTGAAATAATTATTCATCATCCCCAACGTGTACGCGATCTCTAACCATACACCCGCGTGGCTGGTATAACTAGAGGCACGTGAATTCTTTGCTCTCTGGCACAGCTTTCCAGAGGAGTAATCCAGGCACGCTTGGTTAAGGGAAGCGCATGATTCTTTTTTCACAATCTGCGCTGCCTTTCAAGTCGTTCAGGGGATCAGGGCTCCCAGCGCACAGTGCGATTCCTTTCAGGACAGAGGCGCTGCGCGCTTGGTTAAGCCAGCAGCACACGCATCCAGACTGCTGCCTTCCCTCGAGCGTGCCCGTGCGGACAGCGGAGCCGGCAAGCCACTGCCTGTCGCTCCTGCTGGAGCTCGGCGGCCTTCTTTCACCCCAGTGAGGTTTATAGTTGCCATTGAATTGATCCGATTGTCCCAGCCTAGGGAGCAAAGCACGTCTGTATGTTCCTGCGTATTAAACACTCTTATTCAATTTTCTGTTGTTTTTTTTCGCCGTAGCTTTTTGAATCCTTCTATAAGTGACGTGAGAAATAAGAGGACGTCACACAGCCCGCTGCGGTGGTGTCCTAACTGATAGACCCGAGCATCTCGTCCAGCAGTGTCCTGAACGAGACTGTGGCTCGGTAGCTTCATCCACACTCCTCCGACGCTCTGAGTCAATCAAAGCGCCTCCCCCGTTCCCTGTTTTAAACACCACTTCACTGGGTTTTCATGTTTCATTGGTGATTCTGAAGAAGCCTGGAAGGACGACTTACCTTTCAGCTGTCCCACCACATTGGTCAAGTAGTTCTTCAGCTTAGGATCGGTCGTCACGTACAGAGGCATATCGTAGTGAGTGACTCGGGTAAACGTCTCTGGAGGGTAAATCCCTCGTTGGTATAAGATATTGTTGATACCAAACGCTGTGAAAAATGAGAAGGCCCCCCCTTTTTAAAAAATAGATCAGAGTACCATGACCTAAACATTGCATATTAGGGCTCCATTTATACATTCATTCCACTTATACCTATTTATTATTACACGCAAGACATCCCCCTCGTGTCTTTGGGCCGAGAATCCGTAATTCTAATGAATAACAGGAGACAGACTGGCGCATCGCGGGACATGTAAACAGAACACGGCCGGGTCAGCTCCAAGACATCCCGGGCCTAGACGTGGCGAAAACCAGCGATGACGAAAGATAAGATCACTTTATTGGCCATATACAAGTTCTTGCATTAGAAATTTGAAGCTGGGGGTCAGAGCGCAGGGTCAGCCATTTATACAGCACCCCTGGAGCAGCTGGGGTTAAGGGCCTTGCTCAGGGGCCCAGCGGAGTAGGATTCCTCTACCGGTCGCAGGAAATAAGCTAGCTCGCACTTAAAAACATGAGAAAAACCGTGTACAGCACTCATTGCTCTGGGGTTTTCAGAAGGGGCTGTTTCTTATTCACGGTGCAATGACTTGGGGGGGGGGGCACTTTTTCATCCAATTAGTTGGCGCATGGGGTCTTAAAATCCCACAAACACCGAATAGTTAGACAAAAGCTACCCACTACTTTTTTTTTTTCAGTGAAGCGTGATTACAAGTCGATAACTTTCGCTGCAAGGCCCCCTGACTCCTTTAAATAATTCAGCCAGGTAAACTGCACTCACATCCTCGACGGAGGAGAAACAATCTTCCTATTTTATCTAGTTTGTTTTGTTGCTTTGCACCGGGGGCTGACTTTCGCCGCCGCCACCACCACCCCCTTTTTATGACGCCTCCGACTTACAGAAAAACTCCGCCACCAGCTCGGCGCTGCCCTTCAGCGTGATCCCCGTTAGCGTGCTCTCCATGTCGGCGGCGCAGCTCCCCGCTCCTCGGTTTGAAACGGGGGAGCGACCTGCGCGCACTTTTGAAAACCAACAGCCAAGCAGAAGGCGCAGCGCTGATGACGTCGGCGGTGACGTAGGGCCGTCTCCGGGCGTTCTGGGATCCATTGCTAATCCTGAGCGCCCTCGGCTGCGCGGATGCAGTGCTGGTAAAGATTGGTGTGAAGGCGATTGTAGGGTTTCTTAATGTTCATGGAGAAACCAAAAAAATAAACAACAGCAGAAAGTTGTTATGGGCAAATGCCTAAATATCTTGAAGATCCCAGGCTTCTCTGCTTTGAACAATACATTTCAAACAGATGGGATCGAGAAAGTTTTCAAAAAACATCGGCTTTGAACGATGATTTGCAATATTCTCCTTGGGTCTATTTCTGTTATTAATTACCATAAACAGACTCCCCTAAACAAATCCTTCTGTCCTGGTATTTTATTTATTCATTAGCAGATTGTGCAGACCGAAGGTTAAATTCGGCAGGACAATGGGGACAGTAACTCGAGTTCAGCGTCACTTCAGCGTCTCACCTGATGGACGGCACCTGCTAGATAAATGAGCTGCTGGTTTTAGGATATTTCTGCTTCTTCTTTAGGATGTCTTCTGCAACAATTCAAAATACGGGTTCAACAACACCACTTCCAGGAACAATGGAGAGCACCTCCGCATTGTTGTTTTTGCAATACTCTTCCAGCTTTTAGATGTAACCAGACCACGTCCAGCGAACCTGCAGCACTGAACCTAAACCATCCTACAGCACCCACATCCCAATGCTTGTATGTAGGGGTTAATATTGTATTGTAAATACAGACATAATCAGCTCACGTGTTCATAAACACTCTTGAATTGCCTAATCCGTTATTATACTGGCCTGCTGTAGCATCTTGTATAAATCGCTCCGATAATCCCCACACAAGCTTCGCATGCCCCCCACAACACTGACACGCCGTTGGCAGCAGCTTCCAACTCCAGTCCCGGAGACCCGCGATTCAACACGTTTGAAAGGTCCCGCCTTGACAGACGCGTGGGTGGTCGTGTTCGCCCACTGCCGCGGGAGATGCATGTTGCGTTTAGGTAACCAAGCTTGGACATGTTTGTACTACAAGCTTTTGTAAAAACAAAACTCAAGGGGGCACAAAATAAAAAACACCCTTGGGCTCATGCGCTTTTACTTGTACAACGGGGATTTCTCAATTTCGTCGTTTCAGAACCGGTTGTATGACAGAAAGCTTCTTTTAGCTGGAATGTTTTTTTTACTATATAGACTATTTTTGATGCCTTTTTTTTTTAAAGGAGCCCGCAGCTGGTCCTTGCTGGCCTGACTGAGCCAGATCGTGACGGCGCTGGGAGAAGCGCACCTTATTCCAAGTCCGTACACACCCAGGTCCTCGGGGCGACCAGTGTCCGGCGAGCCGGTGTGGTTCCCAGTTCAGTGTCCCCTGGACATCTCGCAGGACTCTTCTCACCCCGCACATACAGCATGATTGCTAAGCAACACATGAGGATAAGAGACGCGCCCCGCCTTCCCGGTCTGCCTCTGCCTTGTGCACAGACCTGAGCTGTCACTCGCCCGGGGCCTGCAGTCACCTGTCACACGACTCTGATCCCTAGCAAAGGCGTGGAAGACACCCAGAACCCGATATGAACACACGCTGGAGCCGCCGGTATGATTCAGATCCCGGAGAGCTTTGGGGAGCGCGGATCTGGCGGGTTACGGACTTCCAGGACAACCGAACCGGACTCGACACCGGGACCAGAACCGCGCCTGCCGGGCAGGGGGTCAGATCAAACCCCAGAGTGCTCGATCGAACAGGGGGGTCGTGGTTGACACTCCGCGAAGACATTCAAAACACGTAAAAGTGTCGTCGCAGATTCCGGAAACAAAATAATAAAAACCGAGACCTAAAATACCTATAAATCAACGCCCCTCAAATTTCTGTTGAGTGCATTCTGTGCACCGTGATTGTGCAGTTTTAATACGCGCTGACTCTCATGCCTGTTCGGTGTGCATGCTCCCACAGCTCGCTCCCGCGCCTGGTTGCTGCACACGCCGCTGTTCGACACGTGATCCTGTTGTTCTCCGTGTGTACAGTCTGTCACCTCCCCACGCGTGTCTCACACACCCAGACTGCACAGGTCTCAGGCCAGCCCTCTCCCTGCGGAGAATGCTGATGCCTCCCGTCCCCGCACACTTCATTTGTAAAGCATCCCGTTCCACTCGTGTCGTTTAAAATGTCTCATTCCCTACTGACCCAATATTCTGGGTGTTTATTCGCTTCACAATGGATTGCACTAATTATATATATATACACGCGTGTGTGTGTGCGCGTTTTGCGCCGGAACGCAAACCAAAGGCTGGTTTCTTCCGGAATCCCCAGTCTCTCTCAGAACGAGCTTTGCGAATCCTCTGCGAAAACAAATTCAGCAAAACCTGCCCGATGCCAGCCGGGAGGGTTTGGAAACTTCAGCGATAACTTCCAGCGATCTGTGCTTTACTCGGGGTTTCACGAGAGCACCCCACGCGCCACCCCCACCCAGCCCCACGGGCGCAGCTCGCGCTACACTGCGACAGCGGGGTCCGCGAGCTGCCCTGCGATTGGTCGAGACGCCCGGCCGCCGCCGATTCCCGCCTACTTTCTCATCCCCTGTCTGATAGGCCACCCAGCGGCGTCATTCATCGCCATGCGCGCTACCATTGGTTAGCTGATGCCCATAATCCCCCGCCCCCCTTCAGCGCAGCCTTCCCGCCCCCTGAGGGCCAGAGGCTCGAGTTGGTCGGGGCTGGGGGCAGGCCTGGCGCTCGGCTGTGTCGCAGACGTGCGGCGGTCGCGCAAGTTCATTGAAAAAGAAGGGAAGAGCGAGAGCAAGGAGGACGAGAGGAAAAGAAACGGGGAGACGAAGAAGGCGGCGGGAGAGATGGCTGAGCACTCGGCGGGGGCCGAGCGGCCGGAGCCCGGCGACGGCGGGCAGGAGGAGGAGGAGGGGGACGTGTTCGAGGTGGAGCAGATCATCGACATGAGGACCTCCAAGGTGAGCCCGGAGCCCAGCCCGGAGCCCGGAGCCCAGCCTGGGAGCCCGCAGCCAGGCGGAGCTGGGGCTCCGAGGCCCGTACCGCAGTGGTCACTTCTCGGGCTCCGTCCTGCCCCGAGAGAGAGAGAGCCTTCGCCTCTCTGTTTATAGTTCTTTTTTTTTTATTCCCTCCTGTTGTCGTTGTGGTTGTTGTGGTTTTCCCGCTGTGCCTGCAGCCGTCCCCGGTGTTTAACGCGGGGCGGAGGAGAGCTCGGAGCGGCTGGGGGGACGCACACCTCGCTCCCGACGCCCCTGCAGGCTTGACCTGGTGTGTGTGTGTGTGTGCGCGTTAACCGGGATGTCACACGCTGTTCCTGCGGCGGCCCGGGTCAGGGCAGGCGACAGAGATGACTCCTCGGTCAGCCGTGCGGCTGTGAGGGCGAACCGCTGGGGGGGTGGGGGGGTATTTTTGCCCCGCGGTTTGGATTGCCGTCACATTTGGATTTGTGCTTCGTCGGTCTGTCGGTCCCTCCCGTGTCTTGACCGGTGTCCAGTGCTCGGCCCGGCCCGGCCTCTCAGTGCGGAGCGGGCGCCCACAGACACACACGGGCTGGTTCCGCAGCACCGCCGCTCATTTTCCCAAACACACAGTCCAGCCGGGCTGTAGTAAACGGTCCTGTTGCTCTACGCGACGTGTTTTGTACAGTATGTGTTTGTCACTTGGGGGGGGGGTTCAAATTCGTTTTAATGTCTTCGGCTCGGTAAGACCACTAATACTTATAGGGCGGCTTCCTGTTAAACTTGACACCCGGACAGAAGAGGGACATTCATCGGGTTTTAAAAGTCCCTGAACCCCGAAGAGTGAAAGATGGCGAGTTTATTTTTGAACCCCCCCCCCGACAGGAAGACCGGAGAGCTGGAGTCTCCTCACTCTTCAGAGTGGGTGCTGAAGGGTTGTGCCCATTCCTGGCCGCCTGCGTCAGCCTCCCCACGACCTGCTGCTTCAGCGACGCCTTTACCGTCCCTCTCAAGATGACCGAGTGTCTTACAGTGCCGCTGCTGCTGCTGCTGCTGCTGCTGCTGGGGCTACAGCTTTCCCATGGAATCCACCAAAGTCGGTTTCAATGCGTAAATAGTATTGCAAACCCAGGAGAACCCGCGGGGAGTGAGATTTCCTTTGGCGCAAGTTCGCTCACAACAAATCTTCGCCCGCCAGGTGTTGCGTCTCGAGGCTCTGCAGCCGGTGACAGGTCTGCCCTGTTCTGAGTCTCCAGCCCAGTACCCTTTCAGCTGGCACAGTGTGGGAGGCTGTTTTCGTCCCTCACATTGTAGCCTGGCATGTGTTTTCCCACGCTCTCCTCCGTGCACGGTATTTCCTTGTTTTTATTTCTACAGTGTGGTGTCCTTTACTACCGGGGCAACTGGAGTTTACGGCTCCGCTGAGCCCTGGTCACACCTAGATCATTGAGTGTGCTGGGAGACTGACGTGACTTGTGGGCGAACGAGTTGTTATCGTCGGCGTGGACGGAGAGGGCCGTGGCCACACCTGCTGTGCTCTGTGCCAGGGAGCCCAGGGGGCCCTTCTCTTTGTGTCTGGGCTCGGGCCCCTGGGAAGAAGTGTCGGGGTGTGCCTCCGAGTGCAGCAGCCATTGATCTGGAGGGGTTTCTGTTGCCAAGGCAGGCTGCGCCGACGCACTCGGCGTACGGCAGATGGCTGCGCAGGCCTTGGGGAGTCGGGGGGGGTTGTTTTGAAGCCAGGGTGGTGAGAAGAGACCCCCAGGACCGCAGGCGCTCGTGGAGCCGAGGGGTTAGCGAGGCCTGTGGCGGCGCTGGGCCTGAGCTACAGCCGGGGAGTCTGGCAGCCAGCCAGTCCTTGCCTCGCCCAGCCTTTCCGAGCTCGCCTGCCCCCGGCGCTTGCACCTCTGAGGTCCTGTCTGCCGAGTCCCAGAAGCCCTTATAATCCGCTGGGGCGGGGTGGGGTGGGGCGGGGGGGGTACTGATCTGAGGCTGCAGTGAGAGAACGGGGCTGTGTGTGGCAAGCACTCTGTGTGTAAAAAAAAAAAAAAAAAAGTGAACCCTACAGTTACGCTTCATGTTTTTAAAGAAACCTTCCCGAGGGCTGCTCAGATCTTTAGAGAGCCCGTGTAGTAGTGAGATCAGAGTACTGGAGGGCCCCAGCAGTTCTGATCTGCTCTCGTGCTCTCTTTCAGAGGGCGGCGACTGACCGCACTCCTCCATCTGCGTTGTTTTCCTTCGATGTGAATATAAATAGGAAGGATGAGCACAGAAGAAAACCTCCCAACAAGAGGGAGGCCCTTCAGCCCATTTTGCGGTCAAAAGCCAATTAATCAGAAGGTCCTGTCCATACCTTTCTTGAAAGAAGCCAGGGTATCAGCCAGCTGTGTTGCTGAAGCAATCTTATTCGGCATCCCACACTTCCGTTTCGTAAAGATGTCTCCTTGCTTCTCCACACACGTCCTTCCGCAGTGTTTCCGCGTGCGTACTCTCTTGCTGATGTGGTCGCATTCGTGCGATATAACCTTGGTTTGATCTGTTGTCATGAAGGTTCTCCGGGGCCCTTATGTGGTGTTGGCGAGTGTCATGTGGAAGGAAGCCGGTGTTGAGCGGCCCGGGTCCCCAGGGTGGGGTGCGGGGCGAGGGCTTCATTCGGCTGACCCGCCTCTGTTCCCGTGTGGCAGGGGGAGGTCCTGTACCGAGTGCGCTGGAAGGGCTACTCCTCCGGCGATGACACCTGGGAGCCCGAGTCTCACCTGGAGGACTGCGACGAGGTGCTGCAGACCTTCAAGAGGAAGCTGGGTGAAAATAAAGCAAAGAAGGACAGTATGGTAAGGAAGAGTTTCTTTTTTTTTTTCTCCTCAATGCACGTAGGGTCTTTATGAAAGTGACATAATTATCAAGGCTACTTGACGTTTTCCCAATTGGTAAACAACAAAATCACACCTCCTTTTTGTGCAGCTGTCTCAGATTGGGACAAATGATGGGATTTAAATGGCAATATTTACAAGAAGGCTATAGCCAGTTATACACTGGTGATCTTATTCATTTTTGGCTGCAAGCTTAATGGCAGCTGCACCTGACCTCTGTATAGCCATACAAGAGAGTGTGTGGAGCAATTTCAAGCTAATTCCCAGATTGCTCACAGGCCTAAGAAGTGCTTCAGAAGGTGAGTTATGCTCTGCAATAATGAAGTCAACGTTACTTATTCAGACCTCAAACCAACGTTTGGCTTTGGGTGGAAAATCACAATGGGCACCGTCTTAGCCTTTTTGATCCTGTTGGGTATGATGTCAGCCATGCTCATTCTGACAGCTCACGGTTTAAATCTCAGAAACAAAAGTTAAGTCAAGCAAGTTACTGTGCCTGTGACTAACGTTTTCTCTCTTTTTTTCATGTCGCACTTCGGTGAATTTTCTCCCCCTTCTGTAGGAATTAGAATCCAGGGATGGAGCGCAGGTTGGTGTGGTTTGTGCTGCAGATCTGGTTATTTAAACTCCGCAGCGGAGAGCAGCATGGAGGCACTTGTCATGTTAACCCAGAAAGATCAGGGGGTCTTGTGCATCAGGGCCCATGAGCCTGTGCATAGTGGAAAGGCACCAGTGACTGTGGACTGCTGGTCTAAAGCAGAACACTGTAACCTGAGCAGCTCGGGAGGGGTGGTAGGTCAGCCGCGCCCCAAAGCTTACATGCTGTTATCTTGCAGAGATAGTGAGGTTCTCTGCTGCCAGCTCCTGCTCTGGAAGCCTGGGTTCTGTCTCACTGAAAGCTGAAGCGCCAATCGAGAAGCGGCACCGTTCTAATCCTTCTCACATCTTGGAAAATGCAGGTGGAGGGTGCACAGGTGGAGAGAACGCAGGCAGTAAGCTGTAGTACAGTGCAGGAATGGGCACCCGAGGTCAGTATTGGAGCTGATGAGGAGCAGGTGGCAGTGGCAGCCAGTGGGGCTCAGACGGACACGTCGCAGGAGGTAAGGGAAGCCCCGGGAGCACAGGAGGAGCCGGTACTTGTTCTAGAGGGGTAGAAGGAGGTGCGCTAATGTGGGCGTGTGGTCCCCGGCCGTAGTGCCCTCAGGACCTCAGAGGCGTTGAAATGGAAAAAGGGCAGATGTGTAGAAAGTCTAACCTTTCTCTGCATACCTTTTTCCTGGACACTCGTACCCGTGGACAGAATGAAATGCCTGGGAGGGGGTGTAAGACGCACCATGTGTGGCTGGAATCCTACCCAGTGCCTTTTGTCCCTTGCCGGGTTTAGCATTCTTCTCCTGGTACTCTGCATGAGTTTCAGACCAGCTCCGGTCTGGGCCGATCCTGTTCGTTTTTTTTTCTGTAATTTTGAGAATCGCCATTTTTTTTGTTTTTGTTTTGTTTTGTTTTTTTGTTTTTTACACCTGGATTTAAGGTAGCCTACGGTGTACCGTTTCCCTGTTAGGCCCCGACCCCTGTGATGGGCCGCGGGTGAGGATGAGAGCGTAGGCAGACTCTCGGACCGCTTGCCCCTTAGCCCCGTCGCAGGAAGCACAGCCCCTTGCCACAGCTCGGCTCCAGCTGGAGCGCGGCACCACGTGCCTGCCAGAGCCCCGAGGGCCCTGGAGACTGGCCCCCCCCTGTCAGCGCTCAGAGACGTGACCCAGGCGCCAACCACGTGCCTCTGCCAGCTCAGTCACCTGGGAGCCCTCTGCAGTGGATTTGTTTTTTATCTTGTTGCTGTCCCTAATGGAAATGGCTAACTGCTTGCTACAAAAAGTACCTTCAGTACCTGTTAAAATGACATAATGTACTCCTAAAGAAATGAGATTAGAACGTTACACCGAAAGCGAAATGACAAATTCGAGCTGTCACAACAGATGAGAAGGTCAAAATGGTGCAGGAATTGAATGGTAGTGCTTTCGAGTACAAATGGGCACTGATATATTATAAATATGGCAAAGTACATGAAGTGATGAACTTGGTTGCATTCAATTATTACTGGTACAGTCCTTGGTGACTTCTACAGCTCCAGGTGCTTCTCAGATTGGACCCTGGCTGCACAGTGGACAGATTTCTGTTCACATTGTTGCTGACTGTAGTTGGAATAGAATGGTAGATGTGTGCCTCCAAGTGGAGTCTGTTTGTAATTGTTTTTTTTTCTACTGTGTCTGTTAGGGCTCCAAGCTTAACTGTGGTCCCACTTTCTGATGCAAATGCAAGGCAGAAGTTTGTCCAAGCTAGTTTTTTGTTCATCAAAGGAAAACATTTCAGAGAAAATGGCAAAGAATGCTGATGCCTGGCATTGTATTTGTCTTCCTAAATTGCAGGTTTTTCAGCTAGCCACCTCTTGCTTCCTGCTGATTGCCTTTGCTGACCTACAAATAAGGGCCATTCAATCCATAGATTTTCTCATAGAATTCGTGATGAAGTGTTAGACCTGTCACTGTTAGTTCTGCAGCCAGATTCGATTTTAGTTAGACTTTTGCAAACAGCTGTTTCTCCTAAACATTTAGAGACGCTTATGATTTATCCTGGATAGTTTGTTGACAACTGCATCCAATGTCTTAAACAGGGTCTAAAAAACACTGGTATATCATGTACTAAATTATTAATATTAAAACATATACGTGCCCAAAGGACTTTATGGACATTGCTGATGATTTACTATATTGCCTGCCTGGTACGATAGCAAGTATTTCTGCTGTCATTTATGAAGTAGGTTATTAAACACTTTATCTGCAGGTCCCCTCTTGATAGTTTAGTCTTTTCCTGTTCCTGTTGGTTTATTACAGTTTCTTTTTTAAAAGTGTCCTGACCTTACTGCTAACCAGAATGAACTCTTCTATCCCTTTCCACTGGTTTCCTGCAGTTAGTATCAGTTTTTTTTGTCTGTTCATTAGTATCTGTATATTCACTTTGTCCCATTTATGCATCATGGCTGACATACCTAAGACAGAGGAGTGATTTCCCACTAAATGGCTTTATATTTTGTTTAAATATTTAGTTGCTTCATTCATTTGAAAATTAAATGAAAAGAACATTTTATTTGAAGGAATGAGTTTTATTTAACCATTTACTGCTATTATTGATTGTCCTCAGTGTTTAGTATGAAATTAGCAGTTGACACTGGATCTAAGGTTTTGCACTTGATAAGTTTTCAGTGAAAGGCCTTCCTTCCCAAATGGGAAAGAAAAAAAAATCCCAGGCCTGCATGAGTGTTCAAAGACGCTTGTGTTCATAAACAGTATTTTCGCTGTAGTTTCTGGAACACGGTGAATAAGACATTACTCATTCTGCAGGGTTGGCCTTTGGGAGATTCATGCTAAACATGGGTGGGGAAAGAGCTGGAGGAACTACAACAGATTCATGACGCCTTTATCGTCTTTTCCTTTATTTAGAAGCTACCCATGAAGAGCGACCTGTTTGATGCGGACTCGGAGAGCGAGGGAGACAGGAAAGAATCCCCCTCAAGGAAGGTAAAGAAGAAAAAGAAGGTGAAGGAAGGATACAGTGCCGCAGACGGTCAGAGGAAAGACAAGAAGGAGAAGAAGAACAGGTCCGATCAAGCGGCCGGGCCCGAGAGTAAGGACTCTGAGGAGGGAGACAGCGAATCGGCAGCCTCCGTGGCCGATGCTGGAAAGCCGTCAAAGGCCAAGAAGAGAGCTGTGGAGCCGGCGGAGGAGCTGAAGGCCAATAAGAGGCAGAAGAAAGAAGAATCCAAAGGTCTTGCAAAACACAGGAAGGATCCTGGCAAGAGCAAGAAGAAGCATAAGGGCTCCAAGGAGCACAGAAGTGACGCGGAGAAGCAGCTGGACTCTGCGGAGGACTCCCCTCGGGAAGACGCTGCCGAGCCCCAGGCTGAGCCGATGAGCGTACCGACTGAGGGAAGTGGCGCAGAAAGCCTTGCACCCAGCTCCTCGGAGAAGACTTCTCTCCCGACGCAAGGGGGCCCGGACCCCTGCTCCGAGCAGGGACCCCCAGAGCAGAAAGCCGCCTGCAAGAAAACCAAGGCGCCGCAGCTGGGGGAGACTAAAGTGAAAGCCCTGCTAGTGAAGGAGCCCGCTCAGGAGAAGAGGAGTGGGAGGCCGGAGGGCCAGCTACAGAGGAAGGAGAGTACCCACGCCAAGCTCAAGAATCTGCTTCTGGCCAACAGGCCACCGGACTCGACGGCCAAGGTTCACAAAGCCCCGAAGAGCGCGACGGAGGATGAGCCGGGGTTCCTCTCCTCGGACTCCAACGAGGGGGGCAGCTCCGTGAAAAAGAAAGGCAAAGGCAAAGCCCGAGACGCCTCGCCCAGGGCCCCCAGCAGGGCCAAGCTGGACGAGGCCAAGCTGGATCCTCCCTCGGGCGCGGGGGCTGCAGGGAAGGGGAGAGACGCCGGCAAGCCCGCGAGGCCCGAGGAGCCGATGGAGTCCCCCAACCTGTTCGAGAAGTTTCTGTTGACGTGCGAGGCGAAGGACAGGATGCCCAGGAGGCCGAGTAGCCACACGCCCAGCTCCGCTGTGGAAGATAAAGCGGACCAAACGAAGATTTCCCCCAAGGTGTGCTGATCTTATCATGCCTTTGCGCGTCACCGGCTAGTTCTGTTCAGATGTTCGTACCTCGCGTTTAGTAAACCAAGGTTTTCTTAAGCTACCAAAGAAACAAAGTTCATATTTTTAAAGAAATGACCGATTTTAACTTTTTCTGACTCATTTTCTGCGTAAATTTACATTTCACTACGTTCCTGCAATGAGAACAAAGCGCTTGTTCCACACGTGGTTTGTGTTGCGTTGCTCTGCTCGAGTTGGGGTCGGAAGTGAAGTTAATTCATGTTGTGGTTCTTATAATGAAGAAACTGACTGGTCAAGTGATGACTGCTCTTGGTGGGGAGGGAAGGAGTTTTTGGTTGGAGGTGCTCGGTCACCCTTCCTTGCCAGAATAACGCATGTACTGTAAACCTGAGGAGGCGAAAGTGTAGGTCCCTTCCACACACCGTGAATGCGATTCTTGGGAGAGCACCGTGGGACTGGGCTCCAGTCAGTCCTTTAGAACCTGTGGGACAGCTAAACCAGATGCTTGCAGAGGCCCAGTAAGTCATCTGGTGGCCCCTCATGTATTGCTAGCAAGTACGTAAAACATCTTTCCCAAAGGGAGAATATGTATACAATCGTGTGTTTACTTTATTAAATGTTCCAAGATGGGGTGTAAACGTTATAATCTTCTGCTGAGGTACATCTAAGTAATGAGCTAGAATACACGATAGTGTAATATTTAGTTTCTGTAGATAAAAGCAAAACACGGAACAGTCTTTTACCTGTAAGCGATTGTTTTTTTTCCATGTAGCCCCCAGGTAAGCCAGAGAAGAAGATGAAGTCCGTGAAAGAAGTCCCTGTTCAGAGACCAGAGCCGGAGAAGGTGGAGAAGACCAGGAAAGAGTCCAAGACTGTAGAGTGTAAGCAAAGGTTATTTAAAATATTAAAGCACGGGTGATAATTTGGGCATGCTGGGATTTGCCCATTGTAGTCTTTTCGTTTGAGCATTTTTGTTTTCCCATTTTCTTTGTCCTGAATTCCCCCCTTAATTTGGATTAGCTGGACATGACTCGTCAGTTAAAGCGCAGGGCTAATGCTTATGATCAGCATGTCATGAAAGAGGTGTAATTGTTGTCCCTGCTGAACATTTGAAGTCCTTAAGCACAGTAATAAAACAGCATGATTCACTATTCGCTGTAGTAAGTTGTACCGCCGGACAGGGCGCGCTGCGGAAATCCAGGTTCAAAGGGGACTCTTGCAATGAGTGGTCCCAGTGCACACCACTGCTGGTGACCAGTGTGAGGCCTAGCCAACGGTCCGCTTGCTTGGCAACATCTTCCCAGGCGCTCCGGCGGTGCGGGACAGCTTCGACGTGGATCAGAGCCCCTCGGACGAGGCGGAGGAGCGGCCTGAGCGGGCGGACGAGCCTCCGGAGCCGCGGGACCGCTGGGAGAGGAGGCCGGAGGTGGCGTCCCCGGAGCCGGGGGACGAGGCAGTGGGCAGGTGGAGCTCCGGCGTCCAGAGGGAGCGCAGGAGGAGACGGGAGGACAGCGAGCCTCGGCTCTACATCGCCTGCGACGAGAGCCACGACGCGCCGGACCCCCTCGGTCACGCGGACAAGGGCCCAGGTAGCGCTGCCGACGCCCTGCCCACTGACCGCTGACCACACTGAGCTGCAAAGCGTCGCGAGTGCCCGTCTGGGGTATTTCTGTGGCCCAGTGTTGTCAGGCTCCTCGAGTGACTCTGGAAGATCTGTCTTTTTACATGGTGCAGTCATGTGATGATCACACCAGGGGACACCGATTGACACGGGGTTTGCAAAATTTTCCGATTTTGTTACAGACAGAGGTCAGCCTGTTCTAAATCTGGGTATGGACCTTAAACTTGACTGGATGACTGTGGAAGACTTCCAGAAACATCTGAATGGGCAAGATGACATTCTCTCAGCTGCGACTATATCATCCAGTGAGTGACGGTGACGGTTTAAGGATATCGCATGTCCTGCTTGGAAGAAAAAGCATCTGCTTTGCTGTTAACTTTTTATAGATGGATACTGATTTATTTTCTCTTCCGCTCTTTAAGGCGAACTTCGGGAATCCGTGAAAAGTGGAGATTACTTGACCGTGAAACTTGCCCTGAATTCTAAAGAGGATTATAATTTGGATCAGGAGGTACTTGTCTAATTTAAAGGGGGGGGGAGTTAGCAATGATGTGCATACACAAGTTTGTGTGGTTGAGTTCACTGAAATGAGTCGTCTTGTTGTCTAAAGTTTAAAATGGGAGTGGGGGGGGGAGGGGAGCTTGATTTTATTGCAAGTTAACTCTCCCACGTTGTTAACAGTAGCAAAGTCCAGGCACTTCAGAAGTCTGCGGACATCAAGACTTTGATACATGAGCACTCTGGTTGTTGGCGTGCGCTCCTAGCCTTGCTTCAATGTGAAACCCTGCCGAGCTCACGGTGTGCCGCGCGGCGCGGCGCTGTGCTCCCCAGGACTCCAGCGGCATGTCCCTGGCGATGCTGGCTGCTGCGGGGGGACAGGACGACATCCTGCGGCTGCTCATCACGAAGGGCGTGAAGCTGAACGCCCGGCAGAAGGCCGGCACCACTGCGCTCATGCACGCGGCCGAGAAGGTATGCCGTCTTACTTCCGACCCCGTCCAGGTTCCTCGCACACGGGGAGAGGAGACGGCTTCTCTGGCACCAGCTCAGGCATCTGGTGGGCACTGTGAGACGACTGCCCACTCGTGCCTTGAGAGCTGGGGGGTCGCCGTGTAGGATGCTGAGATAACGATATTCATGTGGCTCTTCCGTGAGTCTTGTGACATGTGCATGACCTTCCAATTTCATGCACTGTAAAACATCTGAACTTCTATCCCGTGCAGCTGTGATTCAGTCATTTGATCGGTCTTGCTAATGTTTTACTGAACATTGAGTTACACGCGTAGCATGTCTGTAGGCGTGTATACAAAGCTATTCTAAATAGTATTTGCTTTTTTTCCCCAGTATTAAACTATTTTTAACATGTAAGAATACATTTTTCTGAAATGAATGACTTAGATATGCTCGGGAAGGTATATTGTACCTGGATGTGATAATCCATTCTGTACTTTTCATTTCCTCTTGATTTTTTTAAATCAGAATTTTTTGCCGACGGTGGCGATTCTTCTGGAGGCTGGGGCCTACGTCAATGCACAGCAGTCCAACGGGGAGACCGCTCTCATGAAGGTGAACTGCAGGGGTTGTCTCGCTTCTTTTAGAAGTCAGTTCTTGCAAAACAAGTGTTCTACATGTTATTTGACTTGCCAGTTGTGTGATGTACTAAACCTGCAATGAAATTCTAATCCCGAATGCAGTCATTAGGGACTGCCCTTCCTGAAGAACGCACATGTGTAACAGCTTGTTTGTAAAGGAACAAGCTAAGGTTTGTTCCCCGCTGAAAAGAGAAGAAAGAAAACAACGTTTCGGCTGTGGAGCCTTCTCCCATAGCTGGTTTGTTGTGAACTTGTTGGTAAATAAAGGTGCACCACCAATTGGTAGCATTATCAGAATGGCTATTGATATTGTAAAATTGCGCACTTGGCAGCTCGTAGGGAATCCGTTAGGTGTAATGTATACCAGCATTTGTTTAAATATCCTACTACACCATGGTTTTTTTAATTCTTTTTGATTATGTAGAGAGAGATGAGATTTTGTTAGTGGTTTCCTGGTTTAACCTGATGTGGGTATTTTTGTAAATTGGCGAACGCATCACACCTCGTTATTGTAATTACTGTTGTTTTCTATAGAGCAGCCCTGGGTACAATTAATTTTAATTTTTGAAGCCTGTCTTTACTTTTAAGTATAGCCCTTCAGCTTTTCAGATTGCATTGAGATCTACAAAATGAACATGAATTCATAAATAGGAATCTGTTGTAGTATAAAAACAGCAGGAATTGATTTTCATAGGTTCCTGAAAGTTTAAATGAATGTGAATATGTAATCATAAGGTACTGGTATTAGCCAGCAAAACTTTAGCTGGTAAACTTTCTAAAGCTTGTGAAAGGTACTTAATTTTCCTGGTAAACTGGAACTGCTGTACACTACTGGATATTTCTGTGTGCGGCTAGACTCCAGCTTAATCGCAACGTTATATCCCGGAATCATTTTTTTTTCAGGCATGCAGGAAAGGGAATGCTGAGATTGTGCGGCTCCTTCTGGAGTATGGGGCCGACTGCAACATCCTGTCCAAACACCAGAACAGCGCGCTGCATTTTGCCAAGCTCAGCAATAACGTCCTGGTGTACGACTTGATCAAGTCACACATGGACACGTGAGTGCTTCCTGTCCTGTCTCTCTCACCGGCGCGTGTGGTGCTTTTGTCATCGCCTCGGTGGAACTTGGGGTGCACTCTGTATCAAGCCTATGGCATAGCAAGGCAGAACTTGGTCCTAGAAAAGGATGTTGGGGGGGGGGGGGGAGGGGATGATGGTAGTGGAGAAAAACAGTTGTTTATGGTGGATTCTCAAATTTAAGATAATCATGTGGCATTAGAAGTAGTTTACAATGGCAAATGAATTAAAATACATGAGAACATGGACATTTTAAGATGTCTTAAGTTTCTATTTTGTTGGTAAGCTTAGAAAACCTGTTGCCTCTCCTTGGAAAAACTGCCCAGCTAATGCAGCTCTTCTGGCCGTTAGCTCGTGTTGCAATGTCCGGCAGAAAATGTCACAAAGTACTTATTGAGTGCGCTACTCGTGTCGAACGCTCAGGCCTTCTAACAATCGTGTACACAAAAGGCAAGCACATCTAGCATGCTTGGGGTAAGAGAGCTGTGCTGTGTGTGCCTAGGCTGTCGAGTGTGGCGGAGGACACGATCCGGGATTACTTCGAGACCCGCCTGGCTCTGCTGGAACCCGTGTTCCCATTAGCCTGCCACAGACTCTGTGAGGGGCCGGACTTTTCCCTGGAGTTCAACTACAAATCCCACAGTCCAACTGAAGGTACGGAGAAAAAGCTTTCAATATATGTGCGTAATGCTGTTTTGGTGAAATTAATCGCATCTAAATAACTAGGTGATGAAATATAAGACTTATATTGGGGATTTAAAAAAAAAAAACTTGTTTCCTGCTAGACGTGCAGTTTTGTCTCGGTGTCTTGAAGCGCTGCTCCATGCCTGGCGGCAGGGGCTGTCCTCCGCTTGCGTCTCTGCAGGTTCTCACCTTGGCGTGACTCGGGGACCCGTGGCGCGGTGGTGGTGTTGTGGGTAGTGCTGCGGCATCATCGCCCTTGGCTCTTGATTCTGGACCTCTTGCATGGAGTTTGTGTGGAATTTTTTACTCCTCCAGTGTCCACCCACCTTCCAGAGGCATGCCGGCTGGGCAGCTTGGCATCTTGTGTATGTGTGTGTCTCTGTGTGTGTGACTGTGTGTGTCCCAGCCAGGGCACACTTCCGCTTTATCCTTTTGGAATAGTCTTCGGGATGCTGCGACCTTTACTGGGAATAAGCAGCCTTCTGGTGATGGACTCCGAGAGGTCGAAGATCTCGGAAAAGTCCGAGACCATAGAATTGTCTGGGGAAGCGCTCAAGCCTGAAGTGTTGCCTTCTTTTTTCCTTTTCAGGGTCTGGGATTCTCCTGTTCATATTCCACGCAAATTTCTTTGGTGGCAATGAGATCACAGCGAGGCTGTGTGGGCCCTGTAGTGTACAAGCAGTGGTTCTCAATGATAAGTTCCAGCTGCCTGTATTTCTGGTAAGCATAGCTTTCTCCTCATTTACACAGGACCATGATAGAAAATTGAAGTGGTTGCAAGCTCTTGTAATGCAATCCTCAACAGGTCAGGTGTGGCCTTGCTGTCAAGGTTGTAGTGCTTCCAGTTTTCTTGTGTAAAATGAGTCTTGACATATGTCACTTGTGCATAACGTTTGTAATTTAATTGCTGTCTTACCTCCCATAGTGAGCAACTGGCTTATGGTGCACACTTTTCTGCGGTTGTGCAATTGATTATAAAAAAAAAATCCTTCATTTGTTCTGAAATGTGGAAGGACTAATGTGGTAAAGGAGTTAAGATCCCAGGCTAGAAGGTCCATTCTTTTGCAGTTCACATTCATTTTCTGTATATCCTGCTAAGGTTTGTGACGAATGGACCTTCTTGGATATAATTGATTAGGATCGCTTTGTCCATGCAGCTTCTGAAACGGAGGAGCTGAATTTATTTTCAGGAGCGGGTGAAATTGGACGAGAATGTCCTTTCCAGACAAAAGAGCACTGGGACCTCTGCAACCTTGCTCTCATCACATTTGGAAAGTCTTATTGGAATGGATGGTTTGCTTAAAAATGTGCAGTATTGCGATGGAGACCTACCCCTGACTTTAGTATTCTGGAGATTCTTTTGGGGGGGGGGGGGGGGGGTGTTTTCAGTGAAATCTTAAACCCGGAATGACTGATCAGCTAAAATGCAAATCTAGGTGAAAGAATGATAACGCTTTTTTTTTCCTCCATCTGTCTTCTAGGACAGCCATTTCATTTACTCCTTCAGCCCTGTGCAAGGAATGAATAAACTCTTTATAAGGCTGTGTGAAGCTCCAACAGCAAAAGTAAGAGTTAGGCTTTGTTTTAAGATGGGAATGTTTCATGTTGCAGTGATTTAAGTGCTGCATATAGGAATTTAGTCTCCTGATTGAGGACGGCATTATTTTTTTCTATTTCAGGTTAAGCTTTTAATTAGCGCATATAGAGTGCAGCTGCAGTAAGGAAGAGAAAGCTCCATGTTTGCTCTATGGAAGAACCGGACCTCCACCGGCTGCTGACTGCTAAGAGAGGGGGGGACATTTCCACACCCCGGGTGTCTGAAGGCTCAGAGCCAGCGGTTTGCTTCTCCGAAGACGAGATAAAGTAACAGGAAATGCATGGGGAGGGTTAATTTAATTTCAGAGGCCAGTAGAGCGTTCTTCCCGAATGTTAGCAGCTTTCAGGAGACGGGCTGTAATCTGGTGATGTGGGTCCAGCGCTGATGCCAGCTCTGTACATAGGTTTGGTCTAAGGGGTCTGGAGTGTCTCGAGTGGCTCTGGGAGCTTGTTGGGAGTGGGTCAGCAGCGGGGGCTCGTGCGCCGGCGTGGGTGAGGGTGAGGGCGGGGGGGTGTTCTGCACCGACAGCCCGCGAGGGGCTTCCGATCCCTGGATCATTCGTTTCTGGACCAAGCTGTTAATCTGCCCCACGCCATTTTACAACAAATATTTTCTCTGCAGAGAGACCTTCTGAGAGTTTTGCCTTTTATGGATGTTTTTTTTTTTTGTTCCTCATTCAGCAAGTGCATTGATAGAGGCGGGGGGGGTGGGCGGGCCCCCTCAGGTCTGTGGAGAGCTGCCTCAAGGGCCAAAGCTCGCTCTCAAGACAGGGGGATTGGCGAGGAGGCACGTCCTTCATATGACCATTTCTTTGGCGCGAAATGTTTTACAAGAGCAGCATGACCAAGCAAGATTTAATCCTGTGTCCGGGGGTCTGTGTAAGGTGACCTGAAGGTCCCAGTTTGTTCAGGAGCTCGTTGGGTTAAAGAGTAACGATTCTCCAGGCAGCAGTGAGGCAGCAGTGAGCGATTGACCTGTTGGTTAAAATGCAATATGAAGCTGGCGTCTTCTGTTACGATTACAGTTTAATTGAACAGGTGTTGTTACAGCTGCAGCCTATCTTTATGGCTGTTATTCACAAAACCTTAGACCTTAAGAGTCCAAGTTGTAGCTTCCTGGGGGATTAGTTGAAATCTTTCAGTAAATTGCTATAATATTTATTCCCCATGTTTCTATGGATGGAAGTGTTTTCCTAATTTTACATTTGAGGTTGTCATCTAAATGTGGGGGAAGTATGCTTCCCCGAGAGCTTTTTTGTTTAAATTACACTGTGAGCAGGATTGATCATTTATCACCAAATTACCATTAAAATCTCTGCAGAAGCTGTGTCCTACAAACTTCAGTGTCATTTTTATGCAGTACCCAGGTCTAAAGATCTGTTGCACATTTATCTGTAATACTTTGTTTGCAGAACAAAAACTTGTAAACGTGCGATTCAGCCCGTCTGGCGGGCGATTGATCCAAAGCTCTAACCCTGCCTTCTCGTCAGACGGCTGCAAGAGCAGGGCATGCTGGGGGCTTGTTCCCGGCTCCGTGACCATTTGTGTGACAGTTGAGAGCAGTGGGGGATTCGCGTTTCTCTCTCTGAAGAGATCAAGGTACTTGCAAAGCAGGATCTTTGTTTTTGTGCTTTGTGCCCAACTGGGCTATACGTGTTCTAGTAAGAGGTAATTATGTGCATTTTTATTTGAACGGTTAAGTCTGGTCTTGCCTAACTTTGATAAAATCAGCACTAACTTTTTGCATCTGTCTGAATCGGATTTAAATTAAAGCAGCACTAGACCATTTTAAACTTGCATGTTTGTCTGTTGAATGCCCTCTGGACAATTGTACAACATCTTAAAAAAATCGTGTTCTTTTTAGATCTAAAGGTGGCATTTTCCCCAGACTTGGAAGCCGTTCTGTTTTAACATTTATTCCTAGATGTTCAGTAAGTCTTTTGTCCCTGAATACTATGTTGTAAAATGTCTGCATTGCAAACCCCCCTTTTGCAGCTATTTTAAAGCTTCTGGGTCTGACTTACAGACGTCATTGTGGCCCAGTTCGTACTCGATAGGAAAGCAAGCATTTCTGCATGGTCCAGTTCGAATACAGAATGTTTAGGTAGAGCATCCGTCCTGGAAAACGGAACATGATCATTAAACTAATGATTTATAAGTACTTTTCCTGGGCTTTATATTGTCAGGAGTATTTGACTTCTTATTTCTATCTGCGTATCATGGGTTATAGTTATGCTCCACGAAGCTTAATTTCATCTACTGCAAATTATGGCTTCAGTAGGAATGTTTTATTTCAGTAACTACCATTACCTGTTAGGGCTGTTATTGACTTTAATTTAGTGAACTCTAAGCACATTTTCAGGTTACTGCTTTGTTTTGACTCCTAAAATTTAAAGAATATACACGAGTTTCATTAAATTTAAAGTTTGATTACTTTTTCCCCCCCACTGTTCCTGTACATCTCCTTTGTGAGGCGATGCTGTGTGTCCACATGGACACTGGTTGTGTAAGCCACAGTAAGCCAAGTGCCTTCTTGATCAGGGGAGTGAAGAAAGGACAGCATGGTAATATCCGTCTAATGAATTTAGCTGTAAGCACTGTGCAGCAGAGACTAATGATTCTGGGGTTATGAGCTTTGGCAGCAGAAAACTGCAGGTCATCCCAAACATGTAAAATCAAACCAAACTTTGGGGGGGGGAACTTCTCAAATCGCACTACACATTTTAAGTAGTGTAAATGTTTACCCGTATGAATACATTTCAATAAATCTTTCAAAGATCCAATATTTAACAATCTTCTTTCGAAGAATTCAAGAGACCTGCTGCTGTCCTTGAATTGTCACTGCTTTATATGAGTGATTTCCACCTCTGGTGCTTGTTGAAACATCTTCATCCCTTCAGGCTGTTTTTTTTTTTGTTACAAACCAGTTTGTACTTCTGCCTTTTCACTGTGACCTGGGTACAGTCAATCTTTTTCTTTTGGAATTGTAAATGTTTGAAGTGGCTCATGTTTCCTTCTAAGTTGCAATGGCTGTCCACTTCATTTTTGCATATATAAAAATGTATTTAAGCTATTACCAACCTTACAAAATGCTGGTTTATGTTTTTGCATTAAAAATAATGCATCTTTATAAAAATATGGCCTGTTGTGTTTTTGAACAGCTGAGACATCTGCAGTATTAAGATGAGCTGAAGCCCTATGTCCCTTTTCTGTTCTGTTATTTGCTTCAGTACAATTATGATAAAGGACAGGTGGCCTTCTCCAGCCATTTACACTTGGCATTTATCCATTTTTATGGCAAAAACCATCTTCCCGAGAGTGTTTGTTTGCCAATGACAACAGACCAAGCACTGACTTGACTCCCCCAAATGCATGTAAAAAATGGACAGCATGCTGAATTGTTTTTAACACGTTTTAAGCAAATCTGTTATAAATTCTAAAATTGGCTTTTATTCTTCAGAATGTTTGGTCTGCCACTCTAGAAGTGGTTTTCAGGCTACTGGAATCTGCAATTGGATGTTTAAACATGATTAAATATGGGCCTCATTTCCTATTGTGTATACCTTAAGAGACAGTCTATTCATAAGAGAGAGTACCCCAATGCAGATAATGTGCAATAAAATGAGAATATTCTTTAGTTGTATGCATGTTAATCTCCTTTAGTGTGTGCAAGGAGAAGACCTTTCCAATGGACAAGTGCACCTTATTCACAGATTCTCATAACACCTAGACAACTCAGATTAAGGATGATGAGAATTTATAGGCAAGTAGAGCCAGCAATCACATATCCTCCCCCTGCATTAAAAAGTTGGGACCCAAGGAGGGCTGAGGCAGGAGTTAAAAAAATACTCGGGTGGAACTGCTGCTGCCTGGCCTGTGGATGTTGCTCACAATAGTCACAGCACTGTTTTGTACTCCATCTGTAACTGGTAGATGATGCCCAACTATGCCACCAACTAGGGTTTAGGCTTCCAAATACTCTGGGGCATTAGTTGATCCTGGGTTCTGGATACAGCTTTGTACAGCAGGGCTTTCTACCACAGAGGCCTCCCTGGATTCAGCTATTCCATCTCATAAAAGTTATATGTGTGGCTTCAAGATGCTTCCAAGTGTGGCTGTTGAAGGATTTTCATTAAAAACGGTTTTGAACCCCTTATGAATGCATGCAATCAGAGGACAGAAGTAGGGATCTGGACTCCTGTGGGAAAGGGTACAGATTCAGATGCCAGGTTAGGGAGAGAGCATATTACCTAGATGGCTCTAGCAAACCCAGCTATATAAACAGGTACCAAAACATGCAAGAGAAACAGCTGGCATCCAGGAACAGTTACCTAAAAAATAGTCAATGCAACCATCAGGACCAAAAAAGTGAAGACAAGTTCCAGACTTCAATCAACTTGACCATATATTTATTTAGCATTTATTTTACATGCTGAAAAAAGCTGCAAGGAGTAATGGTGGCTACAGTAAACAACCCCACCTCATTATTCACATGGTTAGCTCAATGGGAGCAGACATCATCCACCTGATGTATCAAAAGGGTATGAATATGCACACAGCCAAGTGTCCCAACAGTGAATGAGCACTACAGAACTGAGTTGATCACAAAGTACATCAGGACTAACAGGGCAGCAGTAGTGGCTGGGCTACCAGACTCATTACGGGAGTGGTGTGGGTTCAGATCCAGGTAGGACCACTTTTGTTGAAGAAGTGGAAACAAGGACATTGCTTTGCATAAAAGCCACATCCAAAGGAATTAATAATAAAATGCATCTTATGCTCCTAGTACTGTTCAAAAACATGACAGAAGTGGACTTTAGCTGCTACATCATTTATGATGAAGGCAACAACTACACAAAAACGGGGAATAAAAGCTCTTAAAAACAACTGGCAGATGGTAAACTTAAAAAAAGACAGCAGGTGGTTCAGCATTTTAACTTTATTAAATGTGGCAAGCCATTCATATTTAACTGGTTTTTAAATCTTTATCAATTTCTGCAACACAAAAAAAAATACAAGTGCAGTCATTTCAGCTCCACATGCTTGGCAGGGAAGGGAGAGACTTAACATCCGCATCATACAAGAAACTGAGAAAACACACTGGAAGCATGGCAAGAAAGAGGAAAATGTGAGGACACAAGTGGCTGATTTTGGCATATACATGTGCAAAAAAGAGGTAACAGGGTGGTGCAGTGGCTGACTTTGCAGCCTAACAGCACGGTGGCACAAATCCAGACCTGGGGTGCTGGTATCTGTGTGGAGTCTGCATGTTCCCTCTGGCCCTGGTGCGAGTGTGTGCCCTGTGAGAGAGTGGTGTCCCGTCCAGGGTGTATCCTACCTTGTGGCTGTGGCTTGCTGGGATGGGCTCCAGCTCCCCCACGACCCTGCACCGAATAAAGAAGTTGTAAACAGATGTATGGATGCTTGTGCCATTAGTGCTCGTTCCAGAAGAATGAGTGATTATATAACAAAATGTCAGGCTAAACTAGTACACCGCTGCAGAAAGCACAAATGCAAATGATTCATATTGACTACACAACCCTGAGTGTTCAGAATGTTGTTCAATTACAATACCAGCAACACAGGTTTTTGTACAGTGCCTTACAAAACTATTCAAACACTTCCCTATGGTGTCGCATTTTGTGAAATAAAATAACTTTATATATTTCATTCCTGGCCAAATTTCCCATTGGCCTTTACCAATGGCCTCCTAATAACCCCCATCTCTGAACTGGCTTCATCACTCTGCTCTCCTCCCCACTGAGAGCTGGTGTGTGGGGAGCGTACTGGAGCATCATCCAGGTGGGGCTGCACACTGGTGGGGGTGGAGGGGATCCCCATTACGTGTAAAGTGCTTTGAGGGGAGTGTCCAGAAAAGCACTAAAATTCCTTACACTTCTGTAAGTCTTTCAACAGAATCCCAACAGGATTAAAGTCCAGACTAACTCAGACATCCACTTTGTTATTCTTAAGCCTCTCCGGTGTAGCTTTGGATCATACTTCTGCTGAGAAGTGAATTTGTTCCAGTCATACGTCTCAAGCAGATTATCCCCTAAGATCTGTCAGGACTTTGCTCCATGTTCCCTTCAGTCCTGACAAGCTTCCCAGTCCCTGCCGATGAGTGTCAGAACTCGAACATACTTTGCCACAACCCTGCTGGGCAGTAGGAGTGGTACTGACTGCGTGTTGCACGATAGTGGATTTGTATCAGATGTAACTCTGGAAAAAGTCCCAATTTAGTCTTGTTTGACCACAAAAGAAAAATGTCACAAGTTTGCAGCATAACTGAACTTGTTGCACACCCAGTGCAGGATATGCAATATGGGTTATTCAGAACCATTTAACCCCCTTTGTGGAGAGCCCAGGGTGTAGCTGACCCACTGACACTATTGACACTACTGACACTATCCCTGGGCCCTCACAGTTTAGTCCTGGCCTGGTGACTTAGCGTGGACGGCCTGACCTAGGCAGTGTCTGAGCAGTATGAAGCGTGTTCCATTTCTGGATACTGGAGTAGACTGTGCTCACAGGGATTTTCAGAGACTTCAGAATTGTTTGTACTCTTATACTGATCTGTGCTTTTCAATAAGTTTCTCCCTGCCTTGCTTTAAAAGCTCCCTAGTCATCATGGTTGACTCTTCACCACCTGACCAGACCCCTCATAGATAGAGGTGTATTTATTCTGAAATCATGAGGACCACAGACAGATGCCACTTTGTTTCAATACATATCAGGACTTTCTCATTTTTCTTTCATATTAATCATCCATTTAACTTCTTTCTCTCCTTTGCTTTGAATACTTGGAGGATGTTATGTTTATCAAATATTTCTACTTCAAAAAGTCATGACTGAAAGTTTTAAAGCTTTAAAGAAAATGTGAAAATTATGCAAGGCTCTATCTACTTTTGTAAGGCACAGTATGAAAGACAAAGAACAGTGATTCCAGAAAAATTCTTTCAGCATTGGGAAATTTTCAATGAGACGTGGTATCTATTTTTGGTGCCCAACATATTTCTTATTCCACCTCGGGCACCATCCTGTTGCAATTTAAATTATTAGCGCAAGGGTAACAGCTTACCTTCAGAGTCCTGGAACCTGATACACAAAACAAAAGGCTGATAAATTCTCAAATTTCAGTTTTAAACTTACATATTAAAAGTCTTACACTCGGTGTCTAACTTTCACGATGTATCCATTTACTTACAAAATATGAAGATTTTCACCAGAATACTTGAGCCTACAAACGAGAAAATATAAAGATGACAAATTAAAACATGGAAAAAAATGCATACTATTTCCGTATTTCTATTAATCAGGGGTGTGGCTGTGGAAAAGCCTACAGCTAGGGAGTGATATTCTCAGCCACGATTCACTCTTTCACTTGAAAAATATCCTCTCTGTAGAGATGCGTCTACACCTACAGCTGCGCAGTGTGGAAAACTTTCGAGGACACCCGTGAGTCCCAAGTTCCCTCGTTGCAAACCTGTGGCTCAAGACGCTGTCCAATTGTGTTATAGAAGCATTATGTTCTCCTGCACCTCAGACTGTTGTCCATTCAGTCACTCCATTACTGTGCAGTCACGTTTCAACAATGGAAAACAACGCCGTCACTGGAGCAGGAAACTGAGCCCGCTCAAGTCCGGGTGTGTAAAACATTTCGAATGTTTAATTTGACAACAGGATTGTACCCACCCGACCTGGGCATGCTGGCTGGGTCTGTCCACCTCTGTCCACAGCAGCGTGGGCCCCCGTGGGGAGAAAGCACGTACGCAGTGTGCTGTGCCCCTCACAGGAGCAGGGGTCAGCGTCGCGCAGAGCTGATCCCAGCCCCGCTGCCCGCGCCGCCCCTGGAGCCCTCGTCACAGCTGGGTACTGACGCAGGCCAGCTGAGTGCCCACCAGCTGGATCGCAACACACTTTCACAGCGAGCGCCTGCAGCAGACAAAAGGAGTTTCACTAATTGTAATAAATGAGGCGGATGGAACTATGCTGGTATATTCATCTCCATGTACAGGATCTAAGCTAAACCAGACATTATTAATGCAAAAAAAAGCAATTATTGAATGCTATATAAAAAGTGTAAGTGGCACATTATGGTAAAACTTGTTATAGATTAATATTGGCCTGAAGAGACAGGGGTTTATGCATCTATTTGCAAGAGGAAGTGTGAGGCCTTTACCTGCAATACCTCCCAGTGCACCTGCGGCCTGAGTCCTCACCGTTCATTACCGCCCTCAGCACACGAGTTCTCTGAAAACAGAAAATAATGCACATTGAGACCTAGATCAAGACCAGCACCCTGGTGTTCATCAGTACGTGTGCAGTTTTCTCATGGCTCTTGCTATAAACAGGTGAAAGCAGGGCCCTTTCAAGTGCTGTTACTGGTATGTTTGTTTGTGTTTGTTTTTTTGGGGAGGTAAGAAGCCCAGAGTGGCCCAGTGAGTGTGTGCACACTCCCCACACCTCTCAGGATACAGCACAGTACAACACCTACAGTATTCAGAGGGCTTCTCATTTTAAGCACTCTTCAAATAAAACTGTGAGCCGTGAAAGCTGTCCTATAGGGTCGACCCTTTCATATCTGTTTTATTAAAAAAAGAAATGTGCAACCAGCAGCTACAGGATTTGCTTTATTATCATACAAATACAGAATATCCACATTAGCTGTAAAAAAGATTCAGCAGTCTGACCTGAATCATCTTAAGCGGGCTTCAAGGTCCTGTACCACAACCGTGTCTTTAAGGGATCTCTGTTTATAGACAATCTTTTCAGTTCTGTGCAAATCAGCACAAACCTAAAGAGCCTGCTGTCTATATACGCATATTTTTACATTCTATATTTGCCATATTTTTTTCATACAAAAAGCAATCTGCAGGTTCCTGAATAGCTCATCCTGTATATGGCTCCTTTTTAAATTATGTGGCCCTATAGCCCCATGAAGACTACTGGTTCTAGTATGTGGAAAATGATAAAACCTCTTCCTCTCCAGGACTGCACTGTACTGAATTATAAGCTCGTTTTAAGACTACAGAGAAGCAGAACACAGCTTTATTCAACTGGTAAAGGACAGCTACTTCCTGGTCCTCTTTTTCTGTGACTTTGAGCACAATACGATTGACTGTTTCTGGAGGAAACAGTACCATGGTTTGTTTTCCACTGGCACAGACATACAAACCATAGTGTTCGTTTAAATTAAAATGCACAACAGCAACACTGGAAACTCCTCTCAATTTCAGCACAGCTTGGGCTGTGACTGGCTTGACTTAGAGTGACTTAAAGCTCATCTCAGTGAAGAAATTAAAGGGGTGGTCTTTAACAATTATGTATAGGAGGATAAAGGCCTAATTCTCCAGTGTTTTATTTTCAAGTAAAGGAAGTTACTTACATTCGCATAAATATCAGGGAGCATAACGTCTGGATTCTGGACAACCTTCTACGATCGCAGCAACCGTTTAGGGCCCACGCAAAAGCACACGCAGGTAGTGAACAAAAATGGAAACACGGATGTAGAGTCACTTAATAGGGTGCGAGGCCACCACATTTGAAAAGCATGGCTTGTTAGGAGTCTTGGTGTCAAGTTCAGCAGTGTCTGAAATTATGGGGTGCGGCTTTATTCTTCCAAGAGAACTATTGCCTGGTTGATGGCAGTGGAAAACACTGGGGTCTTTTCTACTGTTCTAGACTATCCCACGAATTCTCAATACCACCAGTGTCCTGCTCACCCAACCACTGGGAGCCCGCACACGTTCCCTGAAAGGAGACGCTGTCACTCCTGAAGACACCCCTGCTGGCGGGAAGGATATGAGGAGCCACATGGAGTGAAGATGGTCACTCAGTACCCTTCTGTCACAGTCGGCAGAGCTTGCCTTCTGTAGGAATGGGTGCACCCAGACAATACCAGGAAAAGAGCCCCACAGCATCATGGAGCCACCAGACCCCTCGGCTTTTGAATACAAGTACACGGGTGTGGGCTTTAGGTTGAAGGCCAAAGATGACTCATCCGACCAGATCACATTTCCCTACTGCACGGCCGCCCACTGCCTGTGCCTTCTTTGGGACTGGTGGACGGGCAAATGCCCAGTGCCAGGTGGGATGAGCGATTTGTGCACTGCAGCCCGACAATGGTACCCCCGCCCCGTTGTAGATGAAACTGGCTGCTCCAGCCCCAGGCTGGAATCCGTCGCCACTTGCTCTGCAGTTGCTCGCCTGTTAGTTGTGGCTTCACCTGGGTGTCGTGACCCTGGGCCGCGTGCTTCTGCCCACAGGTGCCCTTGGAGCTCCTCGCTCACATCACCCGAGATACTGCTGCTTGGGAAACATCGGCAAGTCAAGCTGCCTTGGTCACCGACTCTTCTGCCAAATGTACCCCCGCCTTCAGCTCTCTGTCAAGGTCACAGAGGTCTCCTCCTAATTACAGGGAATCAGACCTGTCCAGCAACTTCATACGTGACCCTAAGCATGCTGGGATGTTATCTGCTTAGTCCATGGGCCACACCTGTGTGGACGCCCTTGCTTTCAATGCACTTGGCATCCCTCGTTGACAAGGGAGTTTCTATTTTTCTTTGTCCACTACTTTAGGAGCTTCTACAACACAAAAAATACAGCTGCAGACAGTTTCATCATCTACTTTTTTATTTACACAGATAAACATAAGATGGAGAATGGCACAATACACAGTGGAACTCCACATGAAAGAAACCATGTGTGTAGAACCAACCTCTGATTAAAAACTGATCGTTTCTGTTCAATTCACACAGTGTTTGACTAGCTTATGAACCTGAAGCCTCAGCACAACTGTGCAAAATCTGTAAAAGGAGCAAATAAAGTTTGACCCCTGTTCATAAACTTTTCACTGCCTGTATATTATAACCACAAAAGCTGGAAAAGGCTTGAAATGATCAACTTCTTAAAATAAAGGGTTAGGGAACCACATGCAGGAAATACTATGCCCCTGGCCTCCTGATCGAGAGCCAGTCCAGTAACTGCCATCTCAGAGCAAAGGGAAGCTCCGCTGTGAGTTATGTCACCTGCAGTGCTGTCATGCACTTCAAGCTTGCCCGGGTTGCCGGACTGAACTACCAAGACTTGTCTTCACATACAAGAGCACGGCACTGTTTTGAAGTAACTAGAGAGATGAGGCACTGCGAACACTAACAGATGGGACTGTGGTTCAGTGGCTGCAGAATCGTACCCAGGGTAAACCTGCTCACTGTGATTTGCACAGATTAATCCATGGTCATACAGCTACCTTTTTCTGGTCGGGTATGCTGCTACCCGGAGCGCCTTTCAGATGTAGAGGCCGCAAGGCAGGACAACAAACCAGTCCATGGCAGGGCTCAGCTTAGGGAAACCAATTAAACACACCAGTATGTCTTTGGGAGGTGGGGTAAACCAAATCCAAAAGGAGGTGCCTCATTCCAAGAGCACGCCCAAGGAGCAGGAGCCAAGAGGCAGCCGTGTCCATCATGGCTCAGTGCCAAGATTCTAAATGTTCAAAAATGTTCAGCATTTCTGAATTAGCTGTTAAATATTTCTATCGCAGCTCATTTCATCGTTGCCTAGCCCACTAAATTTATTTGGTCATAAAACTTATCTTGCGGTATCACTGTTGCATTGTTTATACTCCAGTGCTTCGGTATGCTGGCCAGCAGTAGCAGTTGTGTGTAGAAATGTCATTTGCACAATGACGTGAGCAAAATGAACGGTTTAACGCACTGGTGATATACCTTTCTAAACTACTTTGGGACTTCAGTTTCAAAACACCATGAAACAAATTTCTAGTTATTTAAACCATAAACTTCAGTGCTTTGCAGAAGTATTCAGACCTTTGCAGTTTTCACATTGTTGCTGTAAAGTTGTCAGCAATGATACCGTTGACTCCACAAATTCAAAGCAAAACACAGACGAACATAAAGAATTCTACCTCCAGGAAATAACACTGCTAAATAGCCAACCTGCAGCTCCTTCAGCAAATCACCCGTAATGGCTACATGGACACACAGTTTTCACTGTATTGTGCATACTGCACTAGTTGGACATAATATATTGCACACACCCTGGACACATAGCAGTTCTATTTATATTGAGTTTTATCTGAGTTTATTTTATTCTATTTCTATTATGTAACGTTAATTTTGTGATTTTTACCCCCCAGTGAGCTCATAGAAAAGACATTTCATTGCCAGCAACTACTGCTGTATGCTGTATTGTTGTGCATTTGATAAATAAACTTTGACTGATTGATTGATTGAGAGAAAGATGAGAGAAATGTAGCTTCTCAGACAGAAAATGGAAAGGTCAGGATTGCCTATGTATTAAAACACTTTGCTATAGAAAGCCAGTTCAGGTGTGCAAAATTATCTTCATGAGCCACACAATTAGTGGCCTATGTCAGTGTGTAGTAATAGTGGTTCTCATGATTTCACATGAGAGGTCTTGGTTACGCAGTGAATTTCAAGCAAAGACTCAATTTTGAGAGCCTCAGAAAGGTCTAAGCACCTTTCAAAGCAAGTCAGGGAGAAAGTAACTGAAAAGCACAGATCAAAATAAGGGTACATAAATACTGAAATGTATGAACGTGCTTCATACCACCCACACACTGCCTAGATCAGACCATTCCTATGAACTGAACAGTTAGGACTTGAGGAAAGTTGTACCACTGTGTGGCCAACAGTGACTTCGAAAGTTACAAAGTTGTGTGTTTGCAATGGCAGAAAAAGTTAATGGGAAAACACCTTGCAAAAGGTTTTGTGGTCAGAAAACAGAAGTGGAACCTTTTGGTTTGAATGCAAAGAGTTAGAGCTGATGCACAACCCATCATAGGGCATCACTCTATCAACACCATCCCTATGGTCAAGCATGGTGGTGGCAGCAGTATACTGTGATTATTCTTCTCATCAGCAGCTTCTCATTAGACTTGACAAGACTAAAGGGAACACAGACAGATGGAGCAAGGTATTGGTAAGTCTTAAAGGCTAACAGTTAGCCTTTGGCTTAAACAGCTAATAGTTGCAAACCTATAACTAGGAGAAAAATCCACCTTTGAGCAGGATAATGACTTAAAGCACAAAGCTACACTAGACACTGAAGGACGGACTTTCTTTTCCTAAGCCACTCCTAAGTCCTGACTTAAATCATACTGGAGAGGCTGCGAAAAGCCCTGAAGGCGACCATCCATATATGCCCCCCAAGCACTCCGAGAGAACTCGAGCACATCCAAGAAAAAAGGGCAAAACGTGCTCCAAGGTGTACAAGGTTGGTAGAAACGTGTCTAAAAAACTCTGCTGCTATAACTGCTGGCAAAAGAGCTTCCATCTCAATATCATCCACATATTAAAGTCTTGGCTCTCAGTACTTATGCAATAAACATAACAAACCATTTCTTAATTTTTGGTAACCTTTAACTTATCTTACCCTTAAAACCCTATGACACTCAGGTTTTGAATAAAATATTAAGCTAACAAAAGTGTAAGCATGATTTTAATAACTTTACAAAATGGGATACCCCAAGAAGAGTGAATACTTTCGCAGAGCACTGTATGTGTAATTACACAAGGTGCTTTTTATGACATCCCCACACAACTAGACATTTCCAATTATTTTCTGCAGGACCGCTTATGTCTACCACTTCTACAAGGGGAGAACTGGCACTGCAGACGCCCTTCTTCAACACCCTTCACCGTTGCCACACGCTGTACCTCCACGATGCGCCCTTACAGAAGAGTTTGCACCAGCTGCAGCAGTGGGGCTTCTCTCACCGACAACACTGGAGGAACATGGTCAATTTATATATTCCCCCCCCCGACACATTGAGTAAAAACAGACACCAGCTAATGATGCACACTACTACAGAATATGCGAAGCTTCATTCGGAAACCTTACCCAAACCTATGAAGGTAAAAACACACTCTTTAGCACAGATTTAAAATATCAAGAAGGAAGAACTGCCGTTCTTCTCTTAAATGGATTTATTCTCCAGTCTTTACTGCACATATCTTGTTTTGAAACAAGACGTGCTGTAGCACATCATATTGTGGTCACCATCTTACAAACTCAGTGATTACTGGATTAGCCATACTGTAAGCCCTAAGCTTACATTTCATTTCGTTAAAGATTGAGAACACCGGGGAACTTTTAGGCAAGTAATCAACTGAGGTGAGATATCTCTGTTACCGGATGGTTGAAAGTTTTTTCCACTTTTCATCCAAATAAGCTCTAAATGACTTCTTTCTACCTGTTAAACGTATCACAGTAGATTACGTGTTTAACATATCACAGTTCAACAGCTTCAGTTATTTTAAAAACTGGCAGGATTCGTGCTCTGGAGACCCTCATCAATAAGCTTTATACAATGTATTACATTCAGCCCTAATTACAGTATTGTATTTTTGCTGGGTTCTCTCAAGTGGTTCTTTGGAAATGGAAATTGCAACCTGCTTTTAACTTAACTCAGCTCTCTGTACCTGATTGTCTAAGACAGTGTCTATGAAGCTAAGGCCAAGATCATTAGATATAAAGTAATACAACAAATGCTGAATTTTCCTTAGCCATCATATCCAAGGCAACTTAACAAGCCTAAAGCCCCTCAATTTGTTAAACTAATCCTCTTCTTTCAACGTGTGACAGCTGCAGCACATTAAAGACTGACTTTGCTGCTAGCTACATATTCAACGGCAAAACAGTCTGCAACTCAGTCACATTCGGTTCTCCTAGAATCTGAATCATGTGTGCCATGTTTCACTTTGCTTCCAAACACACAGTAAAAGCTAGAAATGCTAACATCACTTTACACCTGACTTACTACCCAAGTTAATTTTCCTCTTCAGCACCTTGGTGCTGCGGGACTTCACGTTTAAACACCATGGTTTACTACTAGCCATCTTATTAATGGTCAGGTTACAGAAAGGTCCCTTTGTTAAGCATGAAATATGCACTCTTTAAATTGTAAAAGCATACGAAATGTTGATTTGATGAAACATTGCAATTCTCGCTGGGAAGTTAAAATTAAGCCTGTCCACCTCATACAAAGTCTTCGGCACAGCATCTCAAGCAGCAGCCCAAGACAGTGACGACCACCAGGATGGCTGGCCAGGTTTAATAATTCTCCTCCCATCATATCTTAGTACGGGGGCCAGCTGTGAAATCACTTCTGAACTTTGGAGGAATTAGTCTGAAGTTTGGAGAACTTCCTACAGATACTCGGAGCAGGTTGACTTGCTCTCTAACCCACTTCTAGTTTTGTCATCAGCAATATCAACCAACCCGTCATAAGACACACAAGAACATGCCATAGCACCCACTCAATCAAAACTTGCACTGAAGGCTGGAGCAGTCAGATGCACACTGACAAGAAGGGTCGTGACATTTCTTCAGGTAAGGGCCTGTCCAGTGGCTGCAGACCACAAGCTGCACCTGCATTTGTCTTGCAGTCCGTTTCCATGCTCTGGCTGTATAGGAACACAATTTACTGCTGGTTTGTGATGAAACACTGGTTTCCAAATGGTACTGTGACAGCCCCCTACAACGCGGCTGTGGTCACCTGTGGCTGCACATGAACAGAAGAACATCTTGTTCTGAACGCCTACAAATTACTGCTCCTAAAAACACCCCACTGAAGCGTTAATCCAACCCTTGCCAACACCACTTGCTCATACCATACTCCATATCTCTTCAGTGACGGTGCACTTCTCTCACTGCAGATGCAGTTACCTCTGATGGAATATACCGTACAACGTCATTCAGATATTCAAAATGGTGCATTTTAAATGAGAGCTCATGTGCAGAGATATCCACTCATACCTCGTGCTTCAAACCACAACAATTCCGTCTATTAAGTGCGTATTATTCCATTTGTCACTGTGCACGCCACGGATAAATTCAGTCAGATTTCTGGATATTTCTTGATCCAAGTAATCATAAACGTGTTCCCCCAGTAAGTGAAAAGATAATCATTTTTGAACATTTTTTTCAGCAACTCACTTTTCAGTGCATAAAAACTTTCGGTTTCACATTATGATACTAAAATGCCGGTTATGTTCTTTTTTTAATGAGAGCAACACTATAACACTTGGATAACAAGACTCATTTTATAATTATTTTGACATGATTGCTTTGTAATAAGATAAGTGTATTCGACTTCTCATGTTTTATTTACCATCACTCAATCAGATCAGAGCATGATAGTAACAAAAACCACACTGCTTTATTAATATTTACAAACTGTGCAGACTTTTTTAACTGAAAATCACCTATTGAAATTAACAAAAAAGCCAAGGACATGTTATATGCATATATAACATTTCTACTTTAGTTTCCTCAGTATCTTTTCATCATTTTGATTTTCATGTCAATGAGATGTCTACCCATTGCTCCAGTTAGATCGCATAACATGTAGTGCGTTGGGATACACAGTGAAACATGTCTGATGGATTATCTTAGTGTTTAGGCACAAACCTCATATTAACACACCATCCGCTACATCGCAGCATGGAAAACTGACATTCCATTTGGTATAAGAGTTATTGACATACTTCTGAAAATACGAATATTGACCAGCCAAAAAATGGGTCTATGATAAGATACGATCACTTTATTGGCCATATACAATTTCTTGTATTGGGAACTTGTCTTTTCGCATACCCAACTTGCTCTCCATGAGACACAGACGGAGAGAGAAGCTTGGGGTCAGAGCACAGGGTCAGCCATTGTTCAGCGCCCCTGGGCAGCTGGGGCTCAGGGGCCCAACGGAGTAGGATTCCTCTGCCGGTCGCAGGATTTGAACTGGCAACCTTCCAGCTACAGGCACAGATCCTTAGCCACAGAGCCACCACACCAGCCCTATGCTTCCCTTACTCACCATGGCTGGTAATTTTTTGTTGATTGCATTATGTTTCATATGCTTAATTTGTTCATGGCCATTAATGTAGAAAACAATTTCAATTTTCTCTTCACTGTAATAACGTAGTCACAGTCTTGCCAAGCAACTACTCATCAGAATTCAAGCTACAATGCTGAATTTCTAAGGCAAATAGACTAGTATATGAAACATATGATTCTTAAAAATAAAAGAATATGCAAGTGCTGCACATTTTTGGCATTTTAAAATGATCACTTCAAAGACATTTTGTTTCCTTTTTAATTAGAACAAAAACATTAAGAGCCTGCTTAATCAAATGTTTCAACACAAGTCTGAAAACAATGTTAGCCAACACCTTGGTTATCCACTCACCTGGAAGAAGGAAATTCCTCTGGATGAACTGCTGATTGGCACTGCAGGTTTTCTTCAATTTGAAAGCACATCTACATAGAGTCTAAGAATATTTTTCTAAGTGTAAAACTATTTGATCATCTCCAGATCCTTTTGTTTTTAAAATATACCTCTATATTTTAGCAAGAATGTTCCTAATGACATGACTCTTAAAAAACATCTGACTCTGTGACATGATTAAACTGTTATCGTTCCAGCTATTAAGGTAAATGCAAACAGTAATATGAATTCACGATGAGAACATTTTTCAGAATCAGAATAACCGTCATCTTCTTCTTTCTCTGGTGATTTCTTCAAAATCTGATGCAAATACCCTACTTCTACTAAAGCTCCTATCTGACATCCTGAGTTCTAAACGTTTCTCAGTTCTTAGTTACTGCTATAAGTAAATCCAAGAATACTTTAAAAAATAATAAAACTACAGTTACACACAATTAACAATAGTCGGGCACTGGAATTAATAGTTCAGAATAAAGTAAGGGTTTGTGGCTAAGCAAAGTTTCAGCATGGAATAAGAGGGAATAGATACATGGGTGTCTAATATGGCTTACTACATACCAGCACTTTATTCTCAGAAAATGCTTCAAGTTGAAGTTGAAAACATCCCTTTCTTTTAACTACATTAATTAAAATGCATTTAAGCCCACTATGAAAGAGCCATTTGTCAAAGCTATTTAAAACCTTGTCTCTGATATAATGAGATAGTCATATTTGAAGCTTCTAAGCAGCCTGCAGGAAAAAGATGAATCGTCTCATACATGGGTAGATCCCCTCTTAAACAATAATGAAAGCCTAGCAACAAAAAAAGTCAGTCTTAAAAGGCTGGAAGAAGGTTCAGAGAAAACATCTGATCAATAACGTTCAAGTAAGCAGCAGACCTTTTTCAGATAGGACTCATTAACTTCAAGAACCCTTAATAATATTGAATCATCTTTATTATTCTAGAAACGTAAATTTAGCAGTCTAATAGCATTACACCTGTGTTGGCTGTACTTGGACAACAAATTAACGGACAGATATACATTAGTGAATAGTGGAAACTAGTATATGGGAGATCATGAAATGCGAACACTTATATATTCAATGCTAAAAGCATTTTCAACTTTTTAGTAATATCTGAACTTTTAATCTTTATAAAGATCAGAAAACATGCAACCTTCAACACCTGGGCAAGATGAAAGTACATGAATGGAAAATGAGAATTAGTGTGTCACAATTCAGTGGCGCAAATGCAAAATGAAAGAATGTTTGTGTAAAATGTTAAATTCTGAATTGTGTACAAACACTGGCTCTTGAATAAGAGACCGTGCAGACTTGGATCAGTGCCTGCACATCAATGACAAACCCAAGAACTGGGAATGGGTGAAGTGGGGTGCTGTCAGTAAGACAGCATGCCAGGCTGTACTGTATAAAGTAACTACCAAAAGTGAGTAACAGTCAAATATTTCAACTGTTGTTCCTAACAAATACCCATTTATTCACAGAAATATAAGCAATGGTGCTAGGTTTAAACGTCACAAAGAGAGTAGCTAATGATTAAAATAAAAGCTAAAATGCTGAGGAAAATCAACACCGTCAATAAATTTCCTAACATACTAATCAAGCGGACAATGTCTCACAGGATCTTCATCCTTTACCCTCTCACTGGGTATGTCCCATACCTGAAAAGAGATATTTAATCCATGCAAGCAAAACAATAGACACCAGATACACTTCACTGTCACAGGGTTAGGCAGAACCATGCAACAAAGTATTTCATGCAGTCTTTACAGTGCCGATACCAGCATTCACCCATCTAACGGGGTGCAGCATTAGGCTTGACAAAATAATGCCAATGACAGATTTGCGGAACCTCTGTTTTCCTTTATGGGGCGTTTCTCTAGTGTTTTTAAATTTCTGGGGATAGTGGATGGGGCTTTTCTTTTTTCCCCAATTTAGTTCAGTAGGGGAAAGGCTTGCTTTTTTCATATCGGGCATGCATGGTCCCCATCAAACATTTGTAACTTTTTTCGTTTCTCCTCCCTTGGGTGTCTTTTTCAGTTTCCAAGGGAGACTGGGGAGGCATCCGCCACACCTCAGCATCGCCACCAAGTCCTCAACATGTGTTCCGTAAGTATCTGCCCACTCGCTGCACGTGCAAGCTCAAGACTACAGGACAGCAAGCTGCTTTCAAATGTATGTTCGGAAACAAGAGGCAATAGATGAAAGAAAAAACACAAACATCTTGCTTAATTGCAAAAGCAAGTTATCGGTAAATCACAAAACTACATGGAGAAGGAAAACCGATTCATACCTAAAAATTGTTCAATGTGCTATAAAAAGCCCCTGTAAATTAACAACTGTCGAATCCCTTTCCCCCCCAAGGCATTCCATATGGTTCCAAGTTCAGTATGAAGGGGACAGTTTTGTTCACAAAAGAAAGTCTACTCCATCTGTTGAGGAAACACATTTCTCACTACATGCTTGTCATGCATTCAGTGCATTTTTACATGTCTCTCTCCATTACCTCTGAGCCTGTACCTCTACAACTAGACCACTGAAAACCAATGAAGCTCTGGAGTGGCAGCAGTCTCTGGTCTAAGCATGAAGGTTTCAGACCGAATACATTCTTACCTTTTGATGTGTCCACTCCCCTTTTGGGACAAAGAACTTCTGCACCTCACCTGGCACAGTATTAAACTGTGGACTTGAAAAGGACTAAGAATCCAACAACCATTTGGCTACCCACTGTCCTTGTCACGTTCTAAATGCATTTTTTTTAAAAATTAAAGCCCAAGTAATAAGGGCCCGGGGGGGTATTTTGATAGACTGGTGTAGTAAAAACTAGTGTTTGCCTTTATAAAGCAAACAAAAATAGGTCAGTAATTGCAACAGCACTGGTAATTTATCATTTAAGAAAAAAGGCAAAACGTTGTAATAAAACAAAACTTTGTTTTGAGTAAACTGGTACGCTATTTTATCGGTGATGAATAAAATAGTGCCATTAAAATTATGATGAGAAACACTGAATGCACAGCATGGTTTTTTTTCTCAAGTACACACTTGGCACATAAAGGCTTACTTTCATCATGTGTACTAGGAATCTGCTGTTGTCAATTGTCACTGAGAACGTCATGTGCAGAACTCATTTAAGAAATAAACACTTCTGGTGAAATCACATCTCCAGACTGATAACGGGTATAGCACCGCTGCTCTTTATTGAGGTCCCAAGAGAGCAGGCTTTCAGCAATGCTGTTCAAGAACATGTGCATCACAATATACTTGATGTTATAACCTGTGGTTACTTTCAGGCAAATCGGAACACTGAAACATGAACTTACGTAGCATTTTCGTCTTCCATTTCAGTGGGAGTGAATATGTGGAGCATGTGGGATCAAACTTTGACATGGGCTTGTTCTCCTCACCTCTGCTACACTCTTGCATAATACTTACAAGAACCTGACAGAACAGTCAAAGCAAGAGGGTGGAGAAGAATTAGATCTAAGGGAATCCGCTGGTAATTTTTCCAAAATGTTCAAAACATTTTACCTAAATTATGAAAAATAATTTTAATATAGCACGAAAAGGTTTTCAAATAAAAACCTGACTTGTTACTGTACAATGATGAACAATAAGCATTATAAACTGAAACAAATAAACTGTGGTTTGTAACTTTTGTAAGTTGTTTTGAACAAATTACACTGATATTAAGTTTCTCTGCACTTCATTAGAAGTTATCTTGCAGAATACAAAAGATGAACAAAAATAGCTGCATAAAAATCAGTCCTTGTGTGTTTAATTACTAAAGCAACTCAAACAACTGACCTAAAATACTGTGGTCTTACAACATTCTAGTTTAGTCATCTTTAATCTGAAACTGGATACCGGATTTAAGTCTTCATGTTCCCTTTGTATCTTAGGCTCCTAACCTTAGCAGTACAGTCATCTAGCTAATAAAACCTGCTTTTGTAGGATACAATGGGAACGAGGAATAATAAAAATAACTTGTAACTTATTCCGGTGGCTGTTTTGGGATAACGTCTAAGGTTTTGTTTGCTTCAACACCATCTGCTTCCAAATGTCAATCCGGTGATTTCGAAACGCATAAACACATAAAATAATCACAGAGGTTGTCTTAATTGGTATTTTCTCTTTTTATAAAACTATATGTACTAGTAAAGAAAGCTCCAATATCACATCCACTCACTGTGTTGGCCCTCAGGAAATTGGAAGCAGTGGATATGATGCAACACAAAAACCACATTTTGTAGGACACAATGGTCAAGTGAAAAAACGTCTAATACACTTCAAAATGCATAATTAATATTAATTGCTACAACCTTAACATTATTAATTAAATATGGATTTGTATTTTAGAGGGGAAAATCATTAAAACGTGTAATGCACATGGTGTGAGTAGGTCCAAGAACAGTGCTGTCTGCGAGGTTTGTAACAACCTAATCCATTCATGGAAATTAGTTTTAGTTTTCAACACATCCTTGTTTAATCAAAATTGCTCTTTTCGTAAACGAAAAAGTTTAAGGGTTACCAATTCATTGCTTTTTGAGACGTAATGGCAAAGTAGGGAAAAAACGGGTTATGTTTAAAAAATAAATGAACCCCCAGTTTATGCAGCAAAAATAAGAATTAGAGCCAGGTGATTAGCAATTGGGCGATATATAAACAAGGACTGAGTTTGAGCAGCCCTGTCCCATATATTGGTCACTTTGTGAGTCTGGTCATCATACAATTAGCAGAAACATGCCATGATAAAAGATTTCAGAGGACATCAGAAAAGGAGCTGATGTGCTGCAGTCTAGAGAGGATTACAACACCATTTCTCAATCTTTGAGGTACCATCCGTCCGCTGTCAAGAGTCTGCAAACAGGAAATATTCAAGACCACACCGACTCTGCCCAGGGTCCTTCCATCCTGCCAGGATCTCTCCAGACGCACAGCAGACAAGCATTTCAGAAATCACTAGGAGCCCCAGAGTAAGCCTAGGTCTAAGGATCTGCGTGCCTCTCTTGCGGAGGCTAATGTTCGTGATCGTGCCTCAGACATTAGAAACTGATGTAGAGACAGAATGGGAATGATGATCGTGGGAGGATATTAAATCTGCCCATCTCAAATTCACCAAAAGAGCACTGGACAAGTTTCCAAGGCGACTGGAAGAATGTTCTCTGGACAGACGAGACAAACGTTGACCTTTCTGGCCAAACTGCCTTGCAACTGAGGAACCTCATGAGCGTCAAGCATGGTGGCGGGAGTATCGCTGTTTGGGTCAGCTGTGCCAAGAGTAATAGAAACCATGTTTCCTGTAATTATCAGTCTCTTTGGAGTTGGAGTCACTGCTGCTCAAGAAGGTGCCACAAACCTTGGAATTCAATGAATATGCATGCAAGTCCTAATGAGGATATTTATTTTTGGACCATTCTGTTAAATCTAAATATATCTTACGTCAATGTGTTGTTTAATCAGGTTATATTATTTTTCTAAGACTTTAATGAAGATCTAAATACATTTTAGGTCAAAAATAAATGAAAGTATGGAACAAAATAGATGCTTTGTTGACTTCTGTGAGGTTTAGCAAATTCTGTTTTGTCCAAAGCTGCAGCTGCATATTCCTTTAGGCCCTTGCAATTAGCAGGGTCATTGATATGAACGTTTTCTTTCCGTAACATTAGCCCTAAAAAACCCTTTCATAGTATAAGAGACTACATCTGCCATCACAGAAACCAGCTAAGTGAAAAATTCAAAGAGACTACAGGTCAGTGAGATGTTGGTTGTGACGTCTTCAGGACTAAAGATCTGCACCATGGGCTCTCCCTAACAGCAGTGCTATCGCAACAGTTTAGGCTGAATCAAAAGCCTTTAAAAATACAGCTATTGAGTGCTATTGTGACTCATTAGAGCATTCATTTTGACAGTTTCGCATTTTTTAACGCACATGAACTCTAAATGTTAGGTAATGCTAATTTGTGCTTTGGAAGACTGATCAGAAAATTTGAAGGAAGCATAAAAAGCACCTAATTAAAATTCAAAAACTAAGCAACAACAAGGGGGTAGACGGCTTTTGTGAAAAGAAAAACATTACTGAAGTGATTGTGCAATCCTGCATGCAGTTTCTTACAAAGCAACTCACTTTGAAATTTACTCCATAGAAAAACTTCAAAACTGCCAGTATGATAATTCCACCACGACATACTTCAAGCAGCTTTTAAGGGCCTGGCAACTAAAAAAATTCCAAATCTGGGGTTTAATGTAGATAAAAACCCAGGAACTGGTGCAAACTAGTATTATTGCCCAATCGTATTTCAACAAATACTGGCATTGTTCAATTTAATATTAGCACAAAGCATTTAAAATCCCAAGCGGAGTTCATTTAATTAACGCAGAACAAAAATGAAGCTGAGTAACACAGACGAACGTACAGCATACTAAATTATGACAGTAGTTCATCAGTATTAAAAGGGAGAAGGTAGGACTGCTAAAATTATCACAGTAAAAAATTATGACCTAGTTCAGCAAATGCTAATGCTGAAGTGATCTGTGATTTGAACAAATCTGTGCTTCAAGAAACTTCAAATGCGTGTGCATGGAGTAAGTTTTCATATGGTACGTACTTTATATACAAGCACCCCAAACCACACAAATCTGGGGGTACTGGAGGAAAGGCCATCTAACGCCTCAGTTCCAATACATACTACAGTCAACCCAAGTCACACATGAAACCCAAGACTAAACACTGGGAATCAGCACCTTTCAGAACGAATCAAGGTCTTTACATTAAAATATAATTGCATGACGAGCAATGTAATTGAGTTTTCTATGATTTTGTGTTTAGAGGAAAAAAAACTTTCATACTATGCAAACTGACCGTTTGCAATGTCCTTATTAGATGTGGACATTATAAATGTTTTTTTTTAACTTTCAAGCCTTTAAAATAAGCATTTGGTTATAACACATTTGGTTATTTATTTTGCACTGAGGCTTGCATTACTTATTTTATTCTCGACCCCATTTCCATTCCAGTTCAAATGACACTAAGACACATGGGATATAAATACGATTTTTTTTTAAAAAAAGTTTTAAACCTTAATATTATATTGTGGGTCTGTGAAGCCTATGGTTCGCAATCGAGGTATTGTGCTTGTTTAAATTCATAACTTCATTAGTAAAAACTGGTTTTCACTTTCACCACCTCACTTTCAAAAAATAATCTGATAGCTACAATTAAACATCGGGCATTGCAGATAGTCATTTCTAAAGAATACCTCAAACAGTTTAGTATGATGACTAAAAGCTTTTGTCATCTGCAGCAAAGGTGTTTTATCCTCAACTAAAAGCTTCACAAAAGCATAAAAATCACCTTTTAAAAACATCATGAACTGATTGATTTTGGACACAGGCATACTGTTGTTTGCAGCCTAAGTAGCTGTGACTAAGCCGCATCAATACATACTAGACATGCTTTTACAATGTCCACAAGGGAAGTGCCTACTATCTTCTGTTTTCCTGGGTGAAAGGTCTTGCTGTGGTCTCTCAATATACTGTATCCATTAACTCATGTACTGTACATACTTAACTCATTGAAAATGGCCTTACAAGACCATTAAAATCTCTAAGCAGACCTCTGATTTTCATGAAACTGATTACAGATAAGTTACAGATAACTTAAGTATAATGGACACATTTAAAATGTAAATGAACAAAACAATGAAATTGAATACAAAAAGCAGAAAAGGGTTATTTGAAATAATCAAAACCTTTGCTTCAGGACTGATCTTTATATCCTCACAGATGACTACAAAATGGAGATTAAGACAACTACAATTATGAAAATGGAAAGTGCACACACAATATTAATTTCAGTTAGTAATATCTTTCCTAATTCTCAACCACACACATTAAAGAGCATCTTGTGTGTATTTTGAATGCCACTGTACTTCACCCATTAATTTAGGCCTAGTGTAACCATTTATGATACTTATTTTTCATCGTAATAAGGATAAGCAAGTAACATATGGCACAGAGACAGGGTCTTATTTTCCAGTTAACAGGTTTTACATATTATAACATTTGCAAAAATGCATTATCTGATTGGAAGTATATTTTTTGACATTCTGCTGCTCCTAATTCATGTATAAGCCGATACCCTATAACAAATCTTAATATTTTGGAGAAAAAGATTCTTTGAAAGCAAGTTTCAAAACCATACCAATACAATTTCAACAGGAAAAAATACTTAGATAAAGGAAAATAAAGGTTTTGAGATCAAATGAGATGAATATTCTGTTGAAATGGCATTACATTCTAAGCTTTTATTTAGTGTGGGGAATATAATCACTTAGTTAAAAAAATAATTCATTTAAAAATTACTCTATTGAATTGAGATATTCACTAATGAGGTACTTAATTGTTGACTCCGTCATGCTGGGATATTGTAATAAACATGGATATTCAAGGATATTTGAAAATAGTACTGTAACCCTAACTTTGTTACAGGAGACACCCACACTGTTATATAGGACCTACTTATCTTTACTGAAGGAATACACACGTTACAATTAACAAAAACAATTGTAGCCAACCCTCAGTTTTACATAAAATCCATAATACAGAATTAAAAGTATGTTTTTTTCTTCCCACTGTCAAGTAACCACAGTGAGTTCCACTTGCCGCAGATACTTAAAAAGTACACAGGATGCACAATTATGTAGAAAACATTTATTTCCTTGATTACCAAGAGATTTTCCTTGGTGCCATTATTATTGAAAAAGGTTTGAAAATGACCATGGTTTGAGAGGATAACTGATTTAGATGCTCACCTTGTGTCAGTGCTTCACAGGTATTTAGTTTAGGTTACACCAGGGATCCATCAACACTACTAGAAAGATCATCTTAAGATAAAAGATGAAAAAATTAAAATCATTCAGCTTTGAATGAATAGAATTACAAAATGCCAGGAGGAAGGACAGTTGTATATTTTTTCCAATCCTCTTCCCAGTGTACAAGCAAAGCCATTTTCAAAGGAAAAACACACCAAAGTGCCAAAAATAATTTTTAGTTACAAGCACGTAGAAGGCTTTATGTATCAAATACTTCCCAGTAGTATGGATGATACCAAACTGCAATCTATATGAGATAACGATACTGAGTTTCATTAACATTTTCAAGTACAACTGCAGACAACTAGTGTTTCAAATTATTTTATTGTTAAAGTATTGCTAGAACAAAACGTTGACCGAAAAGAAAAACAAAACTGTCCACAGATAAAGTACTGATGCCCTAGAAGAAATAAATGCATGCATTTTACATTGAAAACACTAACTACAGAAAAGTACCAATGCAGCTTTTGATTAGGATCAAAACTAAATCAAAATAAAAAAATACATATCACAAAGTAAAGAAACATCCCGGTCACATGGGGCTGAAAATGATGAAAGCAGTCCAGAGCTATATCCATGGCTTTAAGTTAAAATAAAGGATTTCATTTGTGAAAATAACTGTCACTTTCCTCACAATTTTTAGGACTTCAGTAACTCTAAAAGATCTTCACCTCAGCCAAAGGCAGCTGTGGATCTTCAGCAAATGATTAGATTTCAATATAATGGAAGTCTAAAAGTCTTGCCAAGTTTTTTTTGTTTGTTTCCTCCATTTCCGGTAAAACTGCACAAGATACAGCAAAATCATGTCCACATTCATCACTTGCCAATAGAAATATTTGTGCTGCTACACCGCAGGAGTCATGATACCTACAAATTAGGCAGCAAATTACACTGACAACAAATGCTAAAACTATCTGCAAAATAAAAAGAGTAACATTGAGCGGACGTCGAAGGAGTATCTACTCTCCGTAGAAAAGTTGGAATGCACGTTAAGAGCTCGGAAAGCTCAGTATCTACGACGCTTGTTAGGTCCATCAAAGTTGCCCCCTTGGTTCCCCCGACCAAAGCCCCCAGGCCCGCCCCCCACAGCCCCAGCACCAACCATCGGTGCCTGCTGAGCTTCAACACCAGGCCTGCTGACCATCGGGGAGCCCATGGGCGGGGGGCCGCCTTGCGGGAACCTATCATTGCGCTACAGCGCGTTCGGTTAGAGTACGAACATGCAGTCCGTCGATGGATGCCACGACAGCCAGGAAAATAATGGGATTAAAAACATTCCAATATTCCAAGTGTTGCCGTCAGGAAGGTCAGCAGACAGTCCGAGCAGTACCAGGAACAAACAATGAGAAGGAAGAGAGGAGTCATTTCATTAGTTATTTAGATTTTTAAATCGCTGATCAATGAGAGCTTGTAAACTTCACTGTTAAAAAGCTTTACCCTGACAAGTCCTGTGCACTCAAAATCTAAACTGCTACAGCCAACTATAGATTATTAAAAAAAATAAAGGTGGAGAAAAGGCGTTAGAAGGGCAGAGTCTCCAGGCTCATTTCGGACATTATGATATCCATATACTCTAAATCTTTAGCATAATGCATTAAAGCACAAGATAAAAGTGTCTGAACTTTCAGACTGCAGCTTCATATTTTCATATCAATAACCACTACAGAAGTGACAGTTCAGCCTATGGAAGAAACGTACTTTTAACCATTAAAGCCACCTTGAGCATTATTATATCAGCCTCTCTGATGCCTTTTACCACCAGTCTATGATGAACATTTCTAATCACTATTTAGATTTTATAGGCCATATGAAATAATACCCCAGTAATACTTGATAAGAATATTATACATTAAAATTGTTACAAGACTATACAGCAGTACAGACTAAATGCAAGATAAAAAAAAATGCCTGAAGAGATTAAAACTGAGAAAGGCCGAACTTCCAAGACCATAAATGTTTAAGTGTGAATGAATATTTTGCTGGATACAGCTTTACTGAACTCTTAAGTAATTAAGAATACAGAACACCGCACATATGAAGCATATTTATGTGCTGCTTGTGCAAAAAAACAAGGGCTAAAAATGGGTAAACCTGGCTTAAAGCCACAGGATCACTGAGCATTTTTACTTGCCCTTTATTTGAGTTTAAATCATCGCTAGATCGGACACTAGCTTTGGCTGTATAAATGTCTTATGAAGACATAAGGTTAAGAGAACGCATTCCAACGAAATAAGGCAACAGAATGGCAAACATGTTCTTACAAGCTTTAGTAAAAAGAATCTAACAATAAAAAAGATAAAAGAAATATGCCATTCTTCCAAAGAAAAAACTCAAATTAAAAACCTATAGAACTGGATTATAGTCTTCAAGAAATGTTTTACATCTAAGTAACTGGCAATAAATTATTAATTTTGAAGATGTACATGGTGAGTCTATGCAAGTAAAATCATATTCCTGCTTGAGAACTTGTGCCAACCATGTGCAGCTGAAACCTACGGTTCTTCTGTACTGCCTAAAGCCTAGTGGTGTCTATTTCGCAGCTGTTAAAGCAACTCTATTATGAAGATACAGTACATAAAAGTAGTTATTTTTTGAAGACTCCAAATGTGTATAAATATTTTGAAGTTCCCTAAAGTATATGAACAAGAAATCAGGGCAACTACAAGTTACAGGTGATTTCCGATTTTTAAAATGACACCCTTCACAAATGTAATTTTGTGTTATTTCTGTATATAAATTTCTTCTCACACAGTAAAACACTGGGGATCTCGCAATAGCAACACATTATCATATGATGGACTCTTGACAGGTTGGCTTGCTGGTGAAATGCACAGATGGTCCTCATTTGCCTCTTATGGGAGAGGGGTGCTATTGGTAAAACTAACAACAGGCAAATAAAAGCCTGGCGAGTAAAACGTTAAATAGACTGTTATAGATTGATGCATATAAGCCTAATCCACTTCTGAAATACATGGCAAACTTAAGAAGGGATCAGCTGAGTAAATGCAATAAGATGGTGACTTTAAAAATCAATGTCAAAAATGAACAATAAAATAACAATAACGCTAAAAATTGTTTTAATGCTACAAGTTTGGATGATAGGAGGTATGCTGAGCACACCAGGATACAGAATTACTGAAGAATATACAGAAATGCTGTATTCAAGCTTAAAGGCTTTAAAATGCCAAAGATCAGCTGTGATGGCATCCATTATCTCCAGGGCCGCGCCAGTCCTCCGAAGTGAAATACCATTTCAGTTCTGCATGAAGGCACTAAGAGCACTCATAACCGGTCCCTGATCTTTAGGAGGAACAAGCTCCCATGTGGACACTTCTTCTACCAGGACACACACTTTAATGTACAAATGCCCGCGATGGAGGGGGGGGGGGGGGGGGGAGGTTGGGTGGAGGAAGGAAAAAAAACGATCACAGTAAGCAAATGATTCCATGAATACGTTACCATGGCTCCGTTATCGGGTATCATTGGCGTTCCCATGTTTGGTGCTCCCTCTGGCCCCATGGCAGGACCAGGTCCCAATGCAGTGCCAGAGATTGCTCCTCTGTTGTTCATATTCATACCCATCATTTGAGGGGGGCCTTGGTTACCAGCAGCTGCTGGGCTATAAGTATCTATGCAAAACAATCGTTCTTTTACTCAAAGCGATAGGCGACAGGCTAAAGCAGTATAAAAGAATTAAAAGTAAAAAGTGGAGGACAAACTGTGTGAGGCTCCTTTTATTTTATCTCAAATCTAAAGACGAGGGTTAAAATATTTGGGACTGCACATTAAACTGCCCTGTAGTAAGAGCAAACGTTTCCTGAAGCAGCGCTTTTAAGCATACGCAACAGACTCCATCAAACTGAGGAATGTTTTTTTTTTTGCCATGTGAAACTAAGAAAAATGGACATATAAAGATGAAATCTTTAAAAGGCCTTCTTGGTAGCATAACATCAGGAATAATACAAAGGCATCTCACCTTGCACCGGACAAATTGGTTTTAAAACACATCCTAAAACTTTTTTGAAAGAAGTGATAAGTCTAGTTGCAAGTTACAGAATATAACTTAATGTTGTGATGCACTGGCAAGCGCACACACATTTAGTACCACTTACAAGACAGCCCAAGTACGTGTTATACCACAGCAGTGTTTTAAATTCTGTATGACAGTCTGAAGTCCTTCAATATGCTACCGATAACACAATTATACAAAAAAGTATAGAAGACAGACAAGAAAAGGCTTCAAACCTAAATAATTTCAAAATTCGCATTTAGAATTAAGAAGGATGTGATGAAGTTTATGTCCTCAAGAAACATACCCTTTGTTTCACATGAACTTATTTGAGAATTAAGGTTCCACTTGTGGAATTAAGGTTACACTTGTGAATAATGCACAACTATGGGTTTAGACAAATTTCTCCAGGAGAGTAAAGTGTCCAAACTGAAAACGTTTAACAGTTACTGTGATTTTCCAGCATGAACAGCACCTTACAAAACCGGAGCCTCACATTATAGTTGTGGAAAAGTAACCATACCAAAGACACATTATGGAGCACATTTCAAACATAGGTGAAGCTCAGTACTAAATACAATGTGATTGGTGCTGTATTCGAGTTTCCTTAGAATAATACGCAGAATGAAACTACCTCAAAGCCTTTTGAAGCCATTTACATTAAAACATTAACGGCACAATTTGGGAAGAACTGTTTCAATGCCTAAAAGTTCTTCCAGTTTTTACAAGGATTTCATATATTTCATTCAAGAATCACATAGGTAATGCAAAGTAAAAATAATGAGATTTGAAACTGGTAATTCTTGTTTATCTACAGCATGCTATGCAATAAAATGTCTGAAAGTCTGATTTATTTATGAGCAACAGAACTGAAGGCACACAATTTGAGGTTAAACTTCAAATTTCCAGTTTGCATCTTAGTATTATTTATTAGCACCATATTATTTCTCATATTTTTCTCAACCATATTAGTTTACTCGTATGCAAAGGGAAGTACAGTGATGTCCCGAGCAGACGCACAAAATACAAAAATAAGATCAATGGCTTTAAAATATATAATCATGGTAAGATTTTTCAGACAAAACACATTAGTGAAGTTCAACAGAAAAGATGGAAGCCGCAGGTTTTACGCTTCAGAAGGTCATGCGAGAATGATTTAAAACAGGCAACAAGAAGAATGAAATCTCCGAAATGAGTTGACGCATGAGAGCGCTTCAGGGGCATTTCAGAGTGTCTTTGAGAAACAGGGTTTGGGACGTTGAGTGATGGCCAAGCCACCTGGTACCAAATGCTTTTCCTATTTAAGAAATGAAACAGCCTTCTCTTCTGTTTTTGGAAGAAAAAAAAGTGTTTGGAAGCATTACACCTGCACACGTCAATAAAGGCGACACTGCGGGAACATGGTGGAATGAAGCAGCACATGGAACTTAACTGACAGTTTCAGCAAAAAAAAAATGTACTCGAAGTTCTTGATTTATAATTGATAAATTTCTCCTAGTAGAAGAACCCACTGCATTCATTACATCCAACCGAAAAGTGGTGAACACCTGACCAGGTAGGAATCGTCACATATGGGCAGCAGCCGATCTTAACCTCATACAGGAACTGCAGGTGAAATGCAATAAAAATAAATCACTGCAAATGTATACTGAATTAACAGCATTAATTTCCTTAGATTCAGTGCTCATTATGTAATTTTCGAAAAGCATACACGACTACAGCATTTAAGGAATACGGAAAACCTTGCACCTGTGGACGTAGAGACTACAGATCAAGGCAAGTACGTCACAGTTGATCGAATAAAAAAAAAATGTATATGTACATTGCCTGTGGTTTACATAGAGGATGAAAACGAATTTGCATTGCGATTCATAAGAAAACAACCTGAAATCCGTACTTCACTAATAAGATGCTCTGCACCTCAAACCTCAGCTAACCCCAGGAGTTCCCATGTATGAGGGGGTCAAGGTGCCCTGGGAGAAAACAGCAGCACGTCGACCAAGTCAAGCCACTTTGCCAGTTCAACCCACCGCACTAGTGACTAGCTGACAAATGGCACAGGAGGTTCTGAGTGAAGAGGCAGCAGAGAGGCAATGATCATGCCGATAATTTTGTCACTGCACGTGGAGAATCAGGCACCAGGGAACAGAAAACCAGAGTTGAGCTGGACTGGGTTATAGGTATGGACAGCCATTTCAGAGATACCAAGATCACATATTTGCATATAATGTACAGTCCCAAACATTGCACAAGACATAAAAGAAGCCCAACACAGCCGCCTTTTGTCGTGACTTCAGGTCCCTACCTCCCATATTAATCGCTCCACGGGGACCCATATCACCCATTCTCATTTCCTGTTCTCTCTGGAAGTAGAAAGTTTGCAGAGTCAACCTAACACAGTACTGACACAAAGGTAAGTGTGTATAAGACTTTAAACTGGACCCCTGGTAATTATTCAGTCCACATAACAGGAAATTTGCATTCAATTTTTCCGTTTTGAAAAGCAAAATATAAATTTAAAAAAATGACAAAACTCCAACTATAAGAAAATGCTGCCTGAGTCATAGAAACATAAATATGTATATATAGGAAAATGAACAACACTTTTTTTTAAATAAACCATTTATCATTAATCACAGCTGTAATTACGCTATAGAAATAACGTTACTTTTTCCAGACAAAACTTCAAACACAGCAGTTTTAGGATGAAAATGTTTCATTCGCTAATTTATGTTTATCGTGAGACCCCTTGAGAGTCTGTTCACCAAAAACTGCTTCAGATTGAATATTTTCCAGGGTGATAAAAAGATCTGCTTAGCATCCAACACAACTTATTACCATTTCAAGAATCTAAAAACAGATACAAACCTTGAAAACATTCAACGTAAAAGAGTTTCAGTGTGTGAAAAGGGCACCCAATTCCTTTATTTTATGAGCTGTACTCTGAAGGAGGTAAGGTGCTCAGAGGCAGTTGAAGGTATATATTAATATCACACACAAAAATAAGGGAAACACCCAGTTTTTTTTTAGATCCACACTTTTGCATTTCATTCCAGATTGAAATAAAAAAATACCTGGATCTGAACTGTAGTTTTATTAACCAACTAAAGGAACACTACTTTTATTTACCTGAAGGAAACTGTCCATCCATTGTTAGCATAACGTCATTAGAACACAGTCATAGGAGGCTCTCTCAAAAGAATTTAAAAAATCTTTAAACACTTTAAACTGCATTATATGTTGGGAAACTAAATAGTGGATCATCTTTATTCCTCATTTAAACTCATTCTGTGGAATCAGATTAACATTTTAAAAACAGAGGTATGGATTTACAAACTTTTTTTTAGAATAGATCAGGCCATTCCATTTAAGAGAACAGCAATTCAAAATTTCTTCTGGATTTCTTGATATTATTTCACAACTGCTTAAATGACGTTAAAACAAGTTAAAAATACTGCTCCAAAAGTATCAGTTCTTTTTAAAACCCTTTTAGCAAAACTGGCATTGTACATTATGCTGTTAAAGGTTTAACATGTAACACCTACTTTAAAATATTCAGGGTAACACTGCCATATATACACTGCCATACACCTGATGTTAATTCTACTATTTCTAAATATACTTATGTAGTTTTCAAGCACATAAGCATAACAGATTTGCAAGCATTCCCCTCTGATGTGCTTAATTGTTAGTTTTGTGCATAAAATGTCCAATTTAAAGTCACCTCTTTGCAGATACCGAACCCTTATTTTCACTGGTCACCCATTCTCATGTCCCGTCTATAGAGCAGATTTTAATTGCCAACCTCTGGAAAATCTCAGGTGCAACAGAGGTGACTACCGGCTGGATGAAGAGGGGTGTCTGAATAGTTGCTGTAGGAGAGTGGCATCATTTCAGGTGCTTTTTATGCACAAGTGCAAAGGAACATGGGATTCTTTAAACAATGGATTGCAGTGTCAAAACTAAGCAGTACAGATTCCCTTTCAAGATATCTATTTGCAAATTGCAATACTATTTTTTTACTGCACAAATACATTATTTCACATAGTAGAAGAAAAGTATGGTGCTTGATGCAATGCAATCCTCTCTCGAACATCTTCAGTGGGTTCATGTTTTAGATAAACAAGCTTTGATGTCTGGCTTAACACTTCAGAAGAGAAAAAAACACATTTTAATGTTTAGAGTTTCTGTATTTTTCCAAGAAGGCACTTACATTGCAAGTAAGACTATTCGGAACTTCAATTTTAAAACTCAGCACACTGCAGATTTCTTTAAACATTGTATGATAAATCTTCCTACATGCTGAGCCAAAAAAAAAAAGACGAACAAGCATCCATACAGAAATTGTAATTCAAAATGTAAGATAAACAGCACACTAAGTCAGGATTTTTTTTTTAAAGTGGTATAAAAAGCCCTGTTCTAAACACTTTAACACCAACTCTTACCCAATCACCAGCCTCATTTGAGAGTTGGCACCACACAAACGTGCAGCTGTTACTTCCTCCCTGTGAGAATTAACTGCCGATGGGAAGTCCTGTGAAGAATGTGGATACAACCACTCCATGCTGAATGACAGCACACACAAGGATGTGCGCTCATTTGTAAAACTTATAAGCAGTAGGCATTAGCAGTGGCCTTTAGCCACCTGCAGAGATAAGTAAATTTCTTTCATGAAGAGATCTAAAATTACCATACAGGGAATTTTTATTGCCACTTGAAATTGACATATTTTTAAATAACCTAACAAATCCTTAAATGGTGCTTTTTATCTAAAAGGGTGCCGAATCACTTTACATATATGAAGGAACACGCTACACTCACTTGGGTGATGTGCAACAGCCACTATTGGCCAGCAAGTGCCTCTCCCCACCATAACAGACCAGGTGGAAAAGTGAGGCATTCTGCCACCTGAATTAAGGGGCAACTGAGGAAGGCCAGACTGTGCAAGTAGTAGCATTTAGCTTGGACACCAGTGTTAACTGCTCTAAGAACAGTACACTAGAATTTGTAACGGCCCCAGTCAGAACTTCGTGTTAACCAAAGGATAGTAAAATGTCCTTGGACATTTTTAGTGAACTGTCTAATTGGTCCACCAACCCCAGCCACATGGTTTTCCTTGGTGGGGGTCTCATCACAATACTGACCTGGGTCAGTCTAGTTTATCTTTTGAGATAAGGCGAGATGGCGGTAATGATACTGATGCAAGTTCGAAGTTAAAATATTTACTGCCCTAAGGCTGTGCTGAAGTTACTTTAACTTTGTTTTCCATAGAGCCAGATTCCATCCTAGGCTGGACATCTGAAATACAGTATGGCTGTCTGTTAATACACGCCAACAAGGTAGTGCCTGAAATAAAACATGAATGAGTCGCTAACTCTGACTCTGTAAAATTAGCACATTTCTTCATAACTAATTTCCAATTTCATCCAAAATATCACTGCGAGTTGAAAACCCAAGAAACATAACCCAGAATATTATAGCAGGGTCATACACAAAAAAGGCTGGTTGTGGAAATGGACATTTCTAAATGAACAGATTTTTTTAAGACAAAAAACATGCAAAAGATTTGATGGCAGTTTTCAGAGCCAAGAAAAGAACTCATGAATATCAGGTTACAAACAAAGGAAAGGGCTTGAACCCAAGATGCAAAATATTTTCATAAATCCACAAAAGTAAAAAAATCATACAACCTTTAAGGAATATAAATAAAGTACCAGTAACAATTATAAAGAATTTAATATGGAGTTAATTTTTCTCATATTTGTCCATTATGCTTGCTTGTCAGGGTATGTATAAAGCTTTCTAAATTTACTGTGCAGATGGACCACTAACAATGAAAATATGTATAATTTTTATTTTAAATCCTTTGCAATCATAACTCCCCCCACCAAAGTTTGGACGTTAATATTTTTTTACTTTAGCTTTCTGTACGGGGTTGAGATGAATCGTCCTAAGAACAGGCGCAAAGTCTAAATGTGGAAAACAGCAGGAAGCTTTACTAATACATTTACCCTGCTAGAAATTCACTCGCGTTTACACTCAAAGGTGGGAAAAAAGGGGGCTTCAGTCCAAGGTCGTCGTCTTGGCCCACGTCTCAACTATAAGGCTATCAGAAATTATAATTAAAAGTTGGCAAACTACTCACTGGAGCCAACACATTACTAGTCGAGCAGAAGTCGCAGTGTTTTTAAGCAATGCATAGACAATGACACTTGAAAGCACTGCTCTAATACCATGCTGTACCTCAAGAGAAATCAGCTGTAATGACGCACTCGGTGCAAGGAGTAAGGGCACCATTCGAGATCTTAACTTTTAACCCTCAGAGAGTCATGTGAAGATGTAGATCCTCTTGATATCACCAAGTTAACTTTTATCCAGGATCATTCGCGACATAACGGCACTTCATGGTATGCAAGTTTAAAAACTGGATAAAATGATTGTTCACACGAGTTCTGACACATCTAAAATGCAAATTAGCCGATTTGGGTAACTGAATTAGGGAGGTCACAAGATTTAACATCGTACATTTTGAAGAAACATGGATAAACTCTCAAAAGTAAAGATCAACTAATGACTCACTGAAAGCACTTAGAGCAGTTCTAAAGAACAAAGACAAAAAGTTAATACAATCACCACACTTGTGAAGCGGGTCCAAAAATATGAAAAAAGATTCATTCATAGTCAGGCAAGAAGAAATACTTCAGAGAATATCAGGGGATTATGCATCTGATAAAACCACACTAGGAACAACAATGATTAAAATATAAAAAAAACTTAATATAAAGCTAAATAATATAAATGGAAAATGGGAGATTATGTGGAGTACAAATAAATTCACTGGAATATCCTAGAGTTCCTTGCTCAGTGACTATTAGCAAAACCTTAGAATAACAATAGAATGCAGTATTGTAAAATTAACACAATGCAAATGAAGACTACAGATCCATCCATTTAAAATGCAGGCCTGTTAGATTTTAAAAAATGAAGTAAGTGAGGATAAAGTACATGCATCAGACCATGCAATCAACATAAAAGATGAATTTCAAAGTTACATGCTTTACAAGGCTTAACTACTTATAGAAGCATCTATAAGTTTTGATTCGAAAAAGATCTTGATTTGAGGATTGCAATTTAACTCCATAAACTTGGATAATGATGTGAATGGAGAAAATAGCCCTGTTCTCCATAGAAGTATATAAAAGTGATGAAAAGACAGGAGTTGAATTAACATACTCTGAACAAAGTGACAGGTGGAGTGTAGAATGTAAACTAAGGATGTAAATAATTTGTTATAAAAGCAGACATGTAGAGTAGGTACAGATATGCAAGGACGTTGTAAAACACATGTTAAACGCAAAAGATAGAATCTTCAGATGAACTATTTAAGCTATAATATAGTAGGGCATAGACAGCACCCTTTGGAAGAAAAGATAAGTAATGTACTAGATTAATACTGATTAAACTAGCTAAACAGGCAAAAAACACTGAGATGACAAAAAGACTTAAACCATGCAACATCCTATGTAAGACATAGAATTGCATGGATGCACATACTGAAAAGCACATACTAGTGAAAGATGAAAGAAAATGTTATAGTCTATGCAGGTGAATGGTGAGGTATGAAAATGGTGGTATTGAACGCCTTGAATGGAATAGACAGGAATGATTGCAGAATTGTTTAAAATGTAATTCTTGGAGCACAACTGGGCATACAGTAATAGAAAAACTAGTAAAAGTAAATTCAGATGTGCTAGCATTACTTAAATGACTTGACTAAAGTAACTTTCACTCTCATTCCATACTTATGTCTGTGTGTATAAAGGTTCGCACACATTGTGACATTCTTCAGGAAGGTATTAGAACAGTTTTTGTAAACACCATTAATTTTAGAAATATGTGGAACCCCTTGTAAATATAGAAGATCACTATATAAACAGCATATTATTAAACCCTTCTCATATTATTACAAAGGGATACAAAATAACCTCAGTTCTAAGGTGGTATTGCACTATGAATTTCAACTGCTGTCAGAGAATAAGTACTCAGACATGTCTCATAGAAATTTGCTTCTGGGACAGTAAAGTGCCAAAAATACAGAAATTAAGTTCAAGAAACTAGAAAACTGACTCATACAATTGTTTGATTTTAAAATGTCTGCTTAAAAATGTTTAAAATACTTTTATGTTTATATAAACTTTTTATATTACAATGGTGCAAAGGTCTCATATTAAAATATCTGCTTTAATTCAATCCTCCCAAAATTGAGTTAGTCATTGGACTACAATCACTGTGGAATCCACAACACAAAAAATAAAGCTTGATTAGAGCATACTTACCATCATAAAAGTAACACTGGCTAAGATGGCACAAATAACTCTGAAATACTAAATTTCATTATAGAATGCACTCAGATCATCAAACTCTTCTACAGTAAGCTTCCATAGCATATTTATGATGTTCAGTCTGAAAGCTTTGTTTATGCACAAGCCTCCCTCTTGTACATCTGCTGATCAGAATTTCTACTAGTTTCAGTCCTTTACATTTACTTATTAATGCTGGTTCTGAGGACAATATATTTCTATACAGCCAGCTTATTGATCCTAGGTATAGCACAGTGGAGTGAAAGCAGTTTAATAAGCCACTTTCCGCCGTCAGCCTTTATGATCTTTAGGTAACAATGAAAGAAAAAAGTCACAAAGTTAGGCACAGTATTACAAGACAATATGGCACTATATATCGATACCCCACTTTCAAAAGAATCTCCAACGCCACTTTAATACATTTCTGGAAAAAAAAACAATTTAACTTTAATTTGCTAAAATTCTAAACTGTTTTAGTTAAGAAAATCTCTAAAAAAAAAATGTTTTCCCAACCCAGTAAGAAAGTAATATGGAAATCTACAGCACTAAACCATTTCTGTGATTCAAATGTCAAAACAGCTTTGCCATGTATAAAGGGAAGCTGTTAATAAGAGACTGCTGAATAATACCAGGTAGAAAGGAATGGTTGTATAAATCAGTATCATGACATTACACACAAAATACTGCATACAAGCATTAAAAGACTAATGTCTAGTTAAAGTTTTGATGAACATTTTTGGAATGAAGTATGCAGGTGTTCTACATACTCATTATGAAGTAAGGTGTTTTTTAAAAATTATGGTGGAGAAGGACACAGGGTAAATCAATCTGTATCTGTGTATTTTTCAGTACTAATATATACCCACAGAAATAGTCTCAAAATCTCAATGTGTCTTGCGTCTAAGAACAGAATATTTAATAACTCAACACATCTCCAAGAAAAACAATATTATGTTGTTTTTGGCAGTAAGCCGTTTTTTCAAGCTCAAGATAATTTCTCTTAGGATAAAAACCCTTCAATAAAATAGAGGGATAATTTCAACCAACAATCTAAATAATATCAAACATGCAGTTAACTAGTGCATGTTTTTGTCATATTGAATGCAAAACTTTCACAAAAGCACACATCAGAATCTTACTCTTTACTTTTCACTTTACTTTCAATCTTTATTTTACTTTTCACTTAAGTAAAAAAATACCATAAAGCTTTTTTACATTTACTGAAAAGAACAGCTACAGATAAACACCCATTCCTGGTATTTCAGGGATAGATTTTAGATACAGTAATCCCCCAATTTATGGAAAGGGGAATTTGTACAAAGGAATACTCTGAGATGGGAATAAAAGTTGAAAAACGTTAATTAAAATGTAGTTTCAACCTGCATCTAAAACTGCACACTGGGTATTTTAGAACAAAACACTGCAAATTACATACAGTAAAATCCATAATTTGTTTCCGAAACCACCTTTAACTTCAGTCCATTTCAGGCAGCAGTGTTGCTACGCTGAAGCCTAATTTCATCAGATCACAAAAGCCAAATCAAGCTGTACCTGGATGATGACGAGATGGACAAACTCTTTCCACTGGACCCCAGTATGGTGACCAGAAATCAGCGTTTGGCTAAAATGAGGTTCTGACTACTTGATCATTATAGATTACCCAAAACTTGTCCTGGTTAAGTTCTCCCTGTATCTGTTGGGTAGTGAGGCACACAGCGATTGCTGTGCGACACTGAGTTGGGTGTCACACTGACAAGTTACATGTAAAGCACTTTGGGATGGGAAACACTATTAAAAGATAAGGAATTAAACACATTACATTGTATGCACGATGCAAACAATTCGTAACAGACCGTCAATCAACACATTCAGCGTTTTATTCGCAAGCGGCCACCTTTAATGTCGGCGACTAAATTGTACAGCACGTGCATAAACTATTCAAATTATTTTTCACAGATTGTTTCAAGAATCCCCTTAAAAATGAAAACATGTAAGAGAATGGAACTTGTTGCGCTAGCTTTGGATTGTACAAAGGCGAAGATATGCAATTAAACAGAAAGTTGTTACACAGACACCAGTGGGGGGGGTGAAATTGTTTTCATTTTTATCAGACCCTTTAAGCGCTTCACCCCTGTATCTGTAAAGCATCCTGGGAGAGGCAGCATAAGTGCAAAGGTTCTGTAAAGCATTTGCTATCAGAGCAGTTTAAGTGTCTGAGGCTAGTGCAAAACAGGCCTCATGTCATATACAGCGGGGAAAATAAAGGACAATGAAAACAGCCTTGTGCAACATTGTGCATCTGTTGCGCGGTAGGATGAAAATCTTGTCCTATAAGGACATTGGCTAATTCTGTATACAAAGAGTACAGGGAGAAGATTACACTGTAAATGTATGTTACAGAGGAGAATCCCGATTTTGTTCTGTAGGACTGTATGTATAAAATGGCATGAAACGAAGAAACTTCCATTTAGAGAATTGTCACTTGCAAAAAAAGATTTCATAGAACATTAAATTCTGCAAATCGAGGAATTACTGTATCGGACATCCAACTTGGAACGGACCATTTTAAAAACATCTATACGTCATTTAATTATTGGCAAATAGAATCTTTTTCTATGAAGATGTCCTACATTTTAGACTTCGGCTACCCATAATGAGTAATTTACAACTGGAAAAATGCCCATCCTGTTCATATAGCAGCCCAGGTTATATTCCAGGCTCTCGAAGTACCAAGTACAGAACTAAACCCTTGGGATACCACAGCTTCTGCTTGCGGTCCTCTAGCAGGCCACACTGGCACAGCTGACAATACAGCATCTACTGCTGTAAGCCATGAGTCTAACTTCTTTAAGGAAACTATATTAATGATAATCATATCATCATTTAATGGCATCATCAGGATAAGCAGTCTATCGTTCAGTGTGCAGGCAGGAAGCAACTTTACAATACTTCTTGATCAATATCGCAACTACTTGATCAACTCGTTTGAGCCTCTCAATAGCTTTGGCCACAATAAAAGGTGTACTGTACTGCAGAAAAATGTGTAGCTGTGCAGCTTCACTCAAAACTGACTAAGAGTTACTTTACATGTAAGGCACACTGGCACAAACTTCGACATGAGCACATCTGACACCATTTCTATCATGAAAGCTGACATATATGCTGGAACCGCAGCATAACAGCCACTTAACCTACATACGCAGTGTGACAGCTACAAAACAAAATGGCATGAATTTCAGCCCCTGTTGACTCAGTTATGGGAATAGGCACTTGTTAAGTGGCTTGTCTAAAAACAGGAAGGTGGGCATTGTTTTCTTTACATCCGATCTGTGGTGTTCCAGAAAGATGCGCTCGAAACACTAAAACAGACACTCGATTACACGACAGGTCTCCTTCTCAAGTATGCGAAAGACAAATGTTCACCAAAGCACACGGGGGGGGAAGCACATCAGCTCAGGGCTCTCCTTGGCAGCCAACGCCCCTCAGGTTCAGTTGGGCCCCGGGAGAAGGTCTGCCTTGTACTCACGTTATCCATGTAGTTGGGCTTGAACCCGTCCTGCTGCCGCCTCAGCTCGTCCTGCTCGCGCTGGCGCATCAGCTCCTCCTCGCGCCGGCGCCGCTCCTCCTCGTGCCTGCGGACACAGCGGGAACGCCGTCGGTCAGGACAGGAGCCCTGAGCCACCAGACGGGCCTGCAGTCAGGCTCCACCCCCCCCTTCCCCCGGTGCGCAAAGCGAAACGGTTCCCACCGAGTGCCGAGCCTCTGCGCCGGAAACCGTGAAAAGAACGGTAGCCGCTGCACTGCTACGTGCCATACAACAGTCAGCATGACAGCAGCACGGCGGATCACATTTCACCAATGACAGATGTTGCTCGCTAATTTCACAGAACTGTCAGAAATACAATCTCCTGTTTACAAGAGACATGTTCAATACAAGTCTTTTTTCCCCCCAGTTGTATTTGCTCTACGGCACCGAGTACAACGTCGTTAGAAATATCCTATGCATATGCAACAGCTATTAACTTCGTGCGGCACAACAAGCCATGCACTTCTGCATTACTGTTATTTTACAAAGACCTTTAACGGGGTCCATGTTTTGATGTCGTTTCAATTACTCATTCGTAAACAAGTTAATTTTAATTAGCAATGTTTTCATATTTTGCACAAAGCACAGTAATTAATAGATGTTAAGTAAAACCTAACACCTAATTGTACCACATCCAGTGTATTTGTCAATATCTTCTTGGCTCCAGTTTGATGTATTCTGTACACAGATTTAAAATAGAAACTGTAGCAGTACTGTTTTCGCAAGTAAAAAGATATTTAGAAAGCAATGTGCAGCCACAGCGTTTACACAGCAAGGTTATATCATTGGTATTTTCAAACAGGATATGTGAGCTTCCATTGCAGAAACTGCTAAACTGGGTGACTTCGTGTTGTCTTTGATGTCTTAAAGTTTTTGCAAAAACAGTACTAAAATATTTTTGATCACATTAAAACTTTCTATTTTTGGCATTATAATATATTTCTATTTTAATCATATTAAATCCTATTTTAAATGGAATTGGTAATATTTCCTTTAAGCATGGTATAAGTACTTGTGCTTATATAGAGATTATCTGACCATAGTGACTTGGAATAATGTCTTACAATTGCCAGAAATGACATCATAAAGCCTGTGTAGCATTTTAAAACATTCAGAAGTTAAGAGAACAGAGGATCAAAAACAATAAAAAAGCAAAATAACCAATTAACAGTAAGTAAATGTCAGTCATTTAGGAAAAAGTAAAGCGCACCCCGAGCTGAAATTATTACATACTAGTATGTGTACATTGACTCACGGTCAGATTTGCCATCACTGCCATACTGAAGACACTCAAATTTAAATGGAGAACAAACTGTGATTCTACTACCAAGCTATCAGTACTATATAGAAGTCTGTCCGATACCGAGATATGGATGCAACACAAGTTTAAAGTGAATAGAACTGAGACAGTTTATGCCCCCAACATCAAATCTGGAAAACTGTAGACTTTCATATCCCCAACAAAACAGAACAAAAACATAAAACAAAGATTTACAGACTGGATAATGTTACTTGCTAAAAAAAAAACTGTTATACAACGGAATTCAGTTTATTCGTGTTAAGAAAGAAGGCACCGCAACCGTTATGCGACTGCCAGTGATAAGTTCTTATATGATTTAACATTCTTACATTTGAATGACAGTCAATCTAAAAGCTTAACATCAGAATAACCACTTTTATTAGTTTAAAAATTTCTATACCACTTATACCCCTTTGGATTCTATTTAAAATGTGTTGTGTCCTTGTCCTCAACACAATTTTTACAGTAACATAAGAGGCTGATCAGGGCCAGGGCTGTGCCAGGTTTATAAAAGGCTTGTGTTTTAGAGATGTCACAGAACACTGTCCCTATTCTCGTACACTGGGAAGTTAGGTTTTCCTTTATTTCAAAACTATACTGAACTGTGAGGTGACTTCTTACACCCCTATAAAACTTTTAACCTTGAAAGTTCTACACAAAGCATACTCATATCGGTCATAATCAATCCAAAAGGTTCACAGCCATTCACACCCATGTAGCCAGTATTTTGCAAAGCCTCCTCTGGCACGGATTCCACTGACTAGATGCCTCCTGTAGTGTCATGAGGCTCCGGCTTATCAAAACACAGATTTCTGACCATTCTTCCACACAGGATTGTTCCAAGTCCTACACACCCTTTGGTTTCCATGTGTGAACTGCCACCAAACCACAAATCTCTCACTGCACATAGGTCCGGAGATTGAGATGTTAAGTTGAGAACCTTTCACATCCTTCAATGTTTTCAGCTCCTTTTTAACACCAGCGTATTCAGCTGAGTTCAGTTAACTACGCCCTGTGGCACCCAGGGGTAATTTACAGAGTGTCATAGGCTCTTGATCACCCCAATGATCTTTCGCATTTGTAGATTCATCAGGAACTACTGCCACACTGTCGAGATGTTTTTAGCAGTTATTTTTGTGCAAATCAGCAATCTGAGTAAACCCTCCTTTCTGTGCTGAAATGCTGTAGAAACTGCCCAAACATTTCCTACTTGTAAAGAAATGCATGTATCGCTGCAATATCTACAACTATGTAGTTGCAATTGCAAAACATCCACTTCACCAGATGGATACTGGTGCACTCATTTACTTTTCACGTATACAAACACACTTTAATTGTACTAATCTTTAACACCATTTTACAAGATTTATCATAATTAAGTGCTACTGGTCGAATTACAGTTTCCATGTTGAAAATCAAAGGATTGCCAAGATTATATTCCCTATAGTGTTGCCTTGAGGATAACTGAACTATTGTATAGTAGCCCCAAAGGTCTCATGGTCAAAGAAATCCCAGGCCCGAATAACATATACACAGTTTACTCAGTGGTCATCCCATCCCAAGTCTTTCAGACAAATCAAGAAACACTTGGCGACCTGCACAAGTGAATAGGTTCTGGAATTGGGATAGGACATGGAATTGCATATCCTGCTGGGAGCATCAGGCAGGAATAAGGGTGACTGTGTGAAAAGAAGGCACTCCAGCAGAAAAAGACATGTAACAGTAAAGAGGAGAACACAGAGAGTGATGCTGATGACATCCGAGAATTGTTATGGTGAGGTGATGCAAGCAGTGATTTTCAACAGTGAAATATTCTTCATGTTTACACGAAGGTGGTGCTTGTTTATCATGTACAAAATTAGAATATTTAATGACATTGCCACAATGGATTAAATTTATCACAAACTTTACTAGATCAAAAACAATAATCACTGACATCACTAACATCAAGTAAAAAAAAAACTCTCCCCGTTTGTATTCTCTGCTGAACAGTCTTATGTACTTTATAAATAGATCTGAATACGTCTAATTTTAGTTTCAATATGCTTTATCATGAAACGCATATCGCCCTTAAAACCAGATCAATACGATGCATGTTTAATGTTCTAACACTTTGTCTATTTACTTAATCCAGGATTAAGTCAATTCCGACCGGGTTTTTCTGTTACATCGTAAAACAATACCTCATTTCAATCTGCTTGCGTTTTTGGAGTTCTTGATTTCTCAGCTCCTCCAATCGTCTCAGCTCTTCCTGGCGCCTCATAAGATCTGTCAAAACGAAAACATTCACGTCTCTCACCAGATCACCAGACCTCCAAAAATCATAAATCACTACCGCGGTTTCAGAAAAACAGCGGGTGTTAGGGTAAGAAACCTTGAGAAGTGAAAGCTATATCACCGCAGTTGGACATTTTTTCTAAAATTTCTAAACAAGTTTTCTAATATCGCGGACATATCTGAGAAGAGCCGTTTACAATGAAAACGGAAAATAAGATCTAAAACAATCATGACTGCCCTGACCGTGTACAAGCCATCACTTAGAAACCGCTTCAGTCTTGACCAAACTGAGTTGTTTTTTTTTATTCCGAGATGCCAGTTTCATACCCTCCCAGTTCTGCGCTCAGGGGACAGTTCGGAGTCGGTACAGCTGACCGACACGCCGGCAGCGCCGCCGGTGGACTCCAGGCTCCGCAGGAGCCGCGGGCAGGTGGCCTGGGAACAGGGGGAAAGCGGGGATCTTCCCTGGGGCCTGCTGAGCAGCGCGGGGGCTTACCCTGCCTCATGAGCATGAGCTGATGCTCGTGGCGAGCCGCCTCCATCTCGGCCTCCAGCTTCTCCTTGGCCTCCCGGATGTTCCGATCCACCTGCTCGCGCTGCTGCTTCTCCATCTCGTCCAGGGCCTTCCAGCGGGAGGAATACTCGAACTCAAACGTGCCGGGCTGGGCGAACCGAGGCGGCTGCTCCCTTTCCCTGGCAGGAAACAGATCACGCCCCGTTACAGGAAGGACACCCGTCAGCAGACGGCAGGCTTTCGGCCTGTTTGCGTAGCTCTTCATGTGAATAAAACTCTTTCGCTGCGCCTGGCGAACTACTGAAATGTCTGAACTGCCTCACTCAGGAAAAAAATAATTTTTCAATTCATCAACACTATTGATATTCACCAAATGTTAATATCCTCTCTTTTAGGTTAGAAAGAAGTTCACAGACAACAGGAGGCCGTCACGCCCAATTGGTAGTTAACAGCGGACTGAATCAAGGATCTTTTCCAGCCTGGAAGAGTGCTGTCCCTCGCTGCAAGGGGAAATTTAAACCTGGCCACAGACTAGGTACCTCCTCTACTGCACCGAACCGAAGAACAGGCTACGCAATTTGGTCTTCTTTTTACCACACTATGCTTAACAAAGCACCAAATCTATTTAAAAACTGCCGTTTCCACATGCTAACAAGAGAGAAACCTCAATATCTGCAATTTCGCCTATTTCGGCATAATTTGTAAGTGAGCAAACTTACTTTGTCAATTACTGCGGCGCTGTAATAATATGTTACTGCACAGCGGTGCTACATTTGTAAATCAGAACAAAAACCATGTAAAAAGAAAATGGGCTCTACAGAGATTTTAAAAAAATGCAACAATCCAATTTGTTTGCACATGTAATAACTTGAATTGCAGTCAGAAAATGAAGCTTCAAGCTTCCGGTAATCATTTTCATTAAAAACATCAACAATTACTAATGGTATTCTTGACGTAGCTAACAGTAATAAAAAAAAATCACTAGGGAAATGTATGGCTATGCGAGTCGTGGAACCATACCCTTCTGAGTCCTTGAAAACCTCAGCAAACCTGACCCTTGTGAGGACCAAGGTCTTACTCTCCTTTTAATTGTTTTGTTACGCATGTGCCGCTGCATTCAAATTCGTAGAAGCCCTATGAAAAAAACCTTCCGAATTCAATGCAAATGCACCCAAAGATCTCAATCTGCATCGCCAGCTAAGCGATACAAACCTGATGCTATATGGAATTAATTCCCAATATTTGTTCTTGTGCGCAGTATCCAATGCACTGCACTAAGGTAGAGGTTCTCCATCTCAATCCTGCTCCTGCACGACTTAATTCTGCCGGCTATCGTCCAGCTGGGCCCTACATCGCTAATTGTTGCCTAGGACTTTTACTCTGCATTCAGCTGGGTCTAAAAAATTCCCTAAATCACATTACTCCCAACAGCTCCAGCAAAGAGAACTTGACCTGCCACCACCATTTCTGCCCCCACTGCAATGTCGGCTTTGTTAGCCTTCTACTACTGACTGCTCCTGGAGAAGAGACACAGAACTCCCTGATACAGACCGCAACATGGCTGCAAGATCAAGGCACCCTGCTGGGCTTGTCATGCTGACAGAGTAAAATAAAAACGAAGGGTTCGATCACACATAAAACACTGGATCAACTGGGGAACACAATCTTATTTGGGACCGATTGAATAAAAGTACAAACAGACATTTTAACATTCATAAAACACATACTTGTGGTACTGTGCTGTTTTTTGCAACAGCTTTTCTGGAAGACCATCCTCATCATCGAACTGTTCTGTTGGTTCGACAATGGCTGGACGTGGAGACCTGGAGACAGAGTAGGCACATTGCCTTAAGATTCATAGAAAAAATCAATAGGATGAAGGATTGTCGTTCAACATTGTAATATATTCCATTATGTATTACATATCATATACAGTGCTTTGCAGAAGTACTCAGCCCCTTGACCGGTTCTCTCAATTTACTGAATTACAAATTCTACACTGAAAGCTTGTTCTCTGTGATATTTTTATTTCAAAGCACTGAAATCCAAAATTAATTATTTAAAGTTACATTGTTTTAAGTTAGAAAATATTATTGAGAAAAATAAAAACCTGAAATATGCTGTTTGCATAAGTATTCAATCCCCACATCTTAATATTTTGTAGAGCCACCTTTTGAAGCTATAACAGCTTAAAGTCTTTGGAGGTAAGTATGCACCAGCTTTTCACACTGTTCAGGAGTGATTTTGGCCCATTCTTCTAGGCAGATGTGCTCCAGGTGGTTCAGGTTAGTCGGGTGACGCTTGTGCACCGCAATTTTCAAACAGTGCCACAGATTCTCAAATGGGTTGAGATCAGGGCTTTGACTGGGCCACTGTAGGATATTCACCTTTTTGTTCTTGAGCCACTCCAGGGTTACCTTGGCCTTGTGTCTGGGATCATTGTCCTACTGAAAGATTAACTTTCTCCCAAGCTTCAGTTTTTTTTTTACCAGACTGAAACAGGTTCTCTTGCAGTATTTCTCTATATTTTGCACCATCCTTTCTTAAGAAGTTATTTTTCTTAAGAACATTTTCTAACAAAACAATGCCACATTAAAATAATTTAAATTGTCAGTGCTTAGAAATATAAATATCACAGAGAACTAAGTTTCAATGCAGGATTGGTAATTCAGTAAAAGGAGAGAACTGGTCAAGGGTCTGAATACCTTTCAGAGGGTCTAACAGCCAATGGCAGGGGCGCACTTACGTGGTCAGTAAAAACGCTCCCTCTGCACACCTGTCCAAGGCTTTTCGCGCGGCAGGTTTTGCAGCGAACTCCACGAAACCCTTGCCAGTGGGTCGGCCGCGGTCATCCACGACTACAATGGCTCTCTCCACGGGACCAAACTGCGCAAAGGCCTGTTCCAGCAGCTCGTTGGACACCACGGGAGAGAGGTTCCGGACGGTCAGAGCAGCGCCGTGGGTGGCGAAGCGAATGCGTAGGGGTCTGTTCCTCAAGATCATTCCATCTAGCTCAGCTTTCGCAATCTCGGCCAGAGTCCTGGTTTCCTGAAAACACAACAAACAAAAAAACTTCCAGTAACACCATTACTATCCCGCACCTCTACAAGCCAGAAGACAAACGTTCCCAAACATTTTAACACCTTTAACGCAGTTGACAGAGCAGTATGGTCAGTTCCCTATTAACTTAAAAAGATTACTTTGGTCCATTATTCTCTCTAAAGTAGAAAATATTCATTAAGAAGTCTCCAGTCTTCAGGCATAGGACTTAAGCCCCAGAATACTTTCTTTGACTTCACAGCACTGTTTGAAAAGCTTTTTAGAACACTACTACCTGTGATGAGAGCTGTGAGTGGACTAATGAAGAGGCAGACTGTGGTTTGAAGAGCCGACACATTTATGTAAAAAGCTGCAGCTAGTTAACGGCAAATACCACTGCATGAAGAAAACAGTCAAAATCAAATACTTATTTCACTTAACATCCAAAAAGGCACTCACTCACTGGCACTACACAAAAGAACTGAACGCAGATTATCCCTTGATCCTGCAGTAAAGCTCGTCACCTGGTATCTGATCCAAATACTGATGTCAAAGAAAAACTAAACATTTGGACGTGAAAAAAATCAAGTATCATTTTTAAAAAAACTCAAAACTTCAAAACTATATACAATAAATCACAGCGAATAACTGAACCTGGGTTCCTATTGACATTTTAAATACCTGCCTCTAAAACATTGATCTATAGTTGGATTTCACCTCTTTTAAAAAAAACAATGACACTTTCAACCTCCTTCATTACTAGCAGAATCTCGATCGATAGGCAGACATCCCTGTACCTTAAAAACGTCAATCCAATGTCAAGATCTGCACGAATGCTACACCAACCACCGGCTGCTGCCTAAGCTCTATAAGCGAAAAGACCTCTTTTGCCAAGTACAAGAGTGTTCTAAACACTAGCTGAAAATTAAAACACGCGTCCACAGCTCTGAAGGGAGCACGGGGTCGGCAAAACATCACTTTTCACTCCGCACAATGTCAGTCACCAACTGAAATCCCTGTACCAGGCCCACCCCTGCATTCCCACATTACAGTTTCTTCCAACAAATTCCAGTTTTCACAGGTCCTTTACAAGAGAGACATCAGTAGGTACCAGAACTTTAGAGAAGCATCAGGAATCATCTTAACATCCCATCTACTCCGACGGAGCAGAGGCTCTGAGGCTCAGGATCTGCGCCTGAGGCTGGAAGGTTGCCGGTTCATATCCCACGGCCGGCAGAGGAATCCTACTCCGTTGGGCCCCTGAGCAAGGCCCTTAACCCCAGCTGCTCCAGGGGTGCCGTATTAATGGCTGACCCTGTGCTCTGACCCCAGGCTCTCTCCCTGCCTGTGTGTCTCATGGAGAACAAGCTGGAGTACAAATTCCTAATGCAAGAACTTGGATATGGCCAATAAAGTGATCTCTTATCTCATGTGATTTGTATCACAAGATACCCATAGCTTTGCAGTGATTAGCCAATATATCATGAGCCCTCAAGGAAAGACCTCTAACTGTTGGTCAACGGTTGTCTATTTACCCGCCCCTTCACAGTAACTGTGCAATCCATGGAAAGACAGGGAAAGAGGGCAGCACAACCCTAGTGCCCTCATAAGATGAGATCACTTTATTAGCCATATACAAGTTCTTAATGGGACACATGTGTCCAAAAAGGACACATGTGTCCAATGCGTAACTAAAATCTTCCTAGGAAGCCAACTGCTGGCATGTTCCAATACACAATCAGTATTACACAGAAGCCTAAACCACCACACGTTCCAATTTAGTCCACAGAAGGCGTTAGCTTTACACCTGCATATAAACAAAGGGGGCAAAAAAAGGACACTCTAGGGTTAAAGGAGGCACAGCAGATAAAGAAGCAAGCGCTTCCTCACAGGTGTTGCTCATAGATAGATACTTTATTGATCCCGTGAGGGAAACTGCAGTGCAACAGCAGCTTTACACAGACAACACAGCCACAGTGTGCCACAGCTCATGCGCGTGTTTAAGATCTAACACAGTAAGAAGAGACCCCTGTGACTGGGGCGTGTTTGCCAGGAGAGTCGGTGACTCAGACAGCTCAATGCTGATGGTCCCACCAGCGACGGGACACAAGGTCGGGTCAGCAAGGAACTCGGACGGACCGGCAAAGGGCAGCAGATGGAAGCACATACACAGACTGCAATAGCCGCGCGCGAGTCCAACGTGCGGGACAAAACGGGCAGGCCACCGCAGATCGACCGACTCCGACCTCCAACCTGGGGCACGGGCAGTCAGGTGCGTCAGAGGCCTGGTGAGCCGAGAACTCCAGAAAAGGATACCCGATACCTGAGCTGGGGTGAATGAACTACACGCTAGGCTAGGCACGTGAGCCAGCCCAGTGGCACAGCGAGCACAGACAACGGACTACTGAGCCGTGAAGAAAAGCGAGATGGCCAGATGAATTCTCCTTTACCATACAAAACGGACACCCCTGAATATGTTTCCAAAAGCCGAGGGGTCTGGTGGCTCCATGATGCTGTGGGGCTCTGTTCCTGGCATTGTCTGGGTGCACCCATTCCTACAGAAGGCAAGCTCTGCTGACTGTGACAGAAGGGTACCGAGTGACCACCTTCACCCCATCTGGCTCCATGTCCTTCCCGCCAGCAGGGTGTTTTCAGGAGTGACAGCGTCTCCTTTCACGGAGCGCGTGCGGGCGCCCGGTGGTTGGGTGAGCAGGACACTGCTGTCATGGCCTCCTCAGTCTCCGGAGCTGATCCCAGTCAAGCATGTATGGGACATTATGGAACGATGCCTGTGACAGCGTTTTCACACTCCATCAACCAGACCTAGGCTGACGGACTTTCTCATGGCAACATGGTGCTGGAGCCCTCCTGCAGACTTCCAGACACTGGAAGACTCTATATTACAGTGCATAGAGACCATAGTGGTCTTCTAGACCACAGGGACCACGGTGGTCCTGCCTACTGAATGACGTCAGTGTTCACATTTTTTGTCAGCCACCCGTATGTTCAATGAAGGCTAAATAAGCTCACAAATGAAGATGTTCAATTTCATTTTAGCAGTGTGGCGCAAAGCCTTACCTGAAAGCTTACTCCTTGCAAACATCACACTGCAAAGCCTTACTACTCATTTTCCTACGTGGATCTTATCTAGACTGCAAATAGAGCTGTCAATTTCCTGGTAAATGAAGGTCTGAAACATATAACAACACATTACTAACTCTTCACCTTGAGTGATCCACTGGTTCTGTCTGTGCTGGTGAGCTGACTATACATCTTAATTGAACATTTCTGCAAAGCAAGGTCACAATTCTTAGCACATTACGCTTTTATTGATGCTTTTGCTGAAGCTGATGTCTTAAATCAGGTGCACGTCATTTCCATAAAGCAGTATTAAGTACCAAACAGCCTTCTGTGATGCAGATCGTGTACATTAGAAAACTGCCTTTTCACAATCTGAACAAACACCCCATCCAAGAAGCAATTTGATTAATATCATTCATCACGCCAGCAAAGAAATGGACAAACAATATAAGAGGACAAAAAACAACCCCCCTTCTGGCCCGTTCTCAGCAAATTCCAAAGGCTGTGCAGGGCTGGACCTGGACATTACTGGATTCATCAGCCTCCACACAGAAGCAAGCAGTTACTACAAAGACGAGTGGACCAGTAAGTGACATTCTTCTCTCTGACACCTGACCCATTTCCCTGCCAACACCAATGACCCAATACAGGGATCAGGGGACACTGTGCCAGAACAGGCGCCAGACTTCAATGTTTCGAACAAGGGTTTTAGCCGCATTGTCTCAGTTAAATCCTACTTGAGGCTTTCACAGTCTGGCCTGTCTAAGGCTCCCCCTTTGTTCACCTTGAGAATCAAGTACCGCTGTATGCTGTACTGTTCGTGCACTGATAAATAAACCTTGATTGATTGATATAGGCACTCAGGAATCCTCCACGATGAAGAACACTGAATAAACGCAATTCATTGTGATGACAAAAACAAAAGAGAAGCACCCTGAATCGCACAAAGTACAAACTCCTACTCATTCATTTTAGACTAATCTTGTTTTGTGAATACAAAACACGTTGCGTCTACACACAAGATCTTAAGACTTTCACGCAGTGTGTACACAATCATCCCCTTCGGCTGAAATAAGGCACTTTCTTAGTCTGGTAAAAGCCGGATCAGTGGAGACGTTCCTATGACAGATGGTCTAAAAACCCACATCACGTGCTTACTTTTCTTTGGCACTGTATGCAAAACATGACAGTGAATGAACTCGCAGATCCTACTGAAAGTGTTACTAGACCAGCACATAAGTGGCCAGAAGGGACTAATTCAAGATCGATCATTTCAAAACATTACACAGCCACTCTTCTCCAGTGCACTATTTCCACTGATTTACATACTCTGGATTAGCCTATTTAAAGCTAAGTGAAACACTAGTTATGCAAAGTAAAGACTAGTGAACCGGCATTACTCTTTTGCCATTTTCAACATGTTAAATTACAATATCAACAACATTCACACTCTTAGCCCAGCAAGACCTCACTCAGGTCTGTAAACCACCTACTTCTCCACTAGTAAGGGATATTTTTCAATCAACGAGACTCCAGAGCATGCAAACTGGTTTAATATGAAACACACAAAAAGGACGACAGCAGTTCGGATTTAACTGGCATGCACGCTGATAAAGGAGGTGGCTCGTTTTTTTCATTCCCTTTATAGCACAGAGGCACGTCTGGACTTCCGAAAAAACAAAACCGCCAGCTGTCGCCCACGTCGGCTGGGGGCGGGAGGTCACCCCGGGCGAGCACAAGACAGCGCTGGAGAAAACGGGACCCGGCACAGTCCACGCGTGGGGGCGCCCCCGTGACCGAAACACTGGCACGTCGTCAGGACAGCGCAACACCCGACCGTGTCCGGTTTCTCAGAAACGGGTCTGGCCTCCAAGCAGCGACGTTTTACGCACACAGAGACTTGCACACAAAAAAAACAGCCCCTGCGCGTATAAACATCACACTCAACATAAAACACGCAGGAGACATCAACCCACACACAAACACACCGCCCCCACAGGAATCCACAGAGGTTACCAACACATGGCTTAACTTCCTTTTAATTGCGCTAACCCCTTCCCTTTGCACATAACCGCTAACTGCACTTGCCCACAGGCCTGCACACGCCTCTGCCGTGAGCAGTTTCACACACGAAGTTTTTTTTTGTTTGTTTTACGTGAGAAATCATGGCTGTGGGGTTTATTTTTCCTCCCGGACCTTTCGACGTGCTCACTGGCAAAGTTCCCTCTACAGGCGCACACGGGAAGGAAACTGAACTGCGCACAAAAACATTACCCCCCCCCCCCCCAAAAAAAAAATGATGATGATGAGGAGGAGGAGGAGGATAATAAAACAAACTCGTCAACTGAAAAATGCTAAATGGCCCTCATGAGAGCGGCCGTGTGCGTGATTATCGCTGCTCGGCCACCGTGAGCTCGTCTGAGTCGCTCTGTCCCGGTCTTTTGCATCTCTATGCTCCTATGGGGACGCCTATAGTTAACATAAAAATAATAACTTCAGGTGTACAATTTCACATACGCGCCAGTTAGTGCGCACAACCTTTTTTTTGTCACGGGGGGGGGACAACATTTGCACAACTTGGGATTTTTGTGCGCACACGGGCCATTACACAACCCAGAGGGCACATCGCTCCCTGGACACCGGCCCTGTGCCTCTGAATCGGAGCCACACAAGCTCTCTGCTACTTCATGTGCGGGAAACACACCGAAGGCATAAAACTCAAACCCACGGACACGGACACGCAGACCCCCCCCCGCCATGGCGCCCTGCTGCTCTTCCTGAAGTTCAAACCTGCGCAACATCTAACTTGATGACTTGGCGCATCGCTCCTGCGGGGGGAGAGTCCGGTACTTCTGATTTTACAGGTAAATAACCCCCCCACCTCCCCTCCCCTCCTCAGCACGTCTGTGTGCTTTCCGTGGCCGTGAAACCCGAGGGCGGCCCGTCGCTGCCCGGGTTTATTTTGAGATCAGCTGTGACCGGGTGAATGACAGCCTGACCCCCACGGACGCCCGAAAACAGCAAAAACGCACAAGCAAGCAAGATATGACACACCCAACATTAAATGCAATGCATTTATTTTATTTTATTAAAAAAAGGAACCCAAACTGATCTCGGATGCCCCCCCCCCCCACACAACCGCCGTCAGGAGAGTCTGAGGAATTAAGTGAATAAAAAGGGGGCTGTGGCGCCATTCAGCACTCAATTTATTTCCCCCGGTCGTGGCTCACAAAGACAACCCCGCACACTGCGGACTCGGGAGTTTGCACAAAAGAAAGTCCCGGTGCTGCCGCTGAATCACTCACCAGCCGGATGAAGCCGAAGCCCCGGTCGCGGTTGATGAACACCTCGTTGGCGTCGCCATATTTCGCGAACAGCTTTTTAAAGTCCTCCTCGGTGAGGTCGGTGGGCAGGTTGCCCACGAAGAGCCGGCAGCGCTGCGTGAACGTCTTCTCGCCGGGCTTCCTGAAGTTGCGCAGGTCGAGCGTCATCTCCAGCGGGTCCCCGGCGCCCAGCTCGGCCGCCGCCGCCGCCGCGCCCTGCTCCGCCGGCGGCTCGGCGTCGCGCTTCGGGCCCCGGGCGCCGGGCGACGCCGAGCTGTTCTGGATCTTCACCTGCTTCAGGTTGCGGTTGGCCATCTTCCCACCCCCCCGGACGCGTCGTGTCGTGTCGTGTCGTGAAAGGAGGAACAACAACAACAACGAAAACCCGGTCGCCGATCCTTCCTGCGCGGAGAGCGCTGTTCCCACAAAGGCTCGATGAATGGACGCGAAGCGACGCGCTCGGCTCTTCTGGAAAGATCCGCGGGTTTCCAAGATGGCGGCCCAGGCTCCCCTCTCGCTGCGGCAGCTGTGACGTCACCGCGCCCGTGCGCTAGCACAGAACGCCTCCTGCCTGCCCGCCCGGGCTCCGGATTATTACCCTATTATTATTATTAGTGTTATTAGTGTCATTCATGCACGGGCTCTTGCCTTGGCTTCTGCGGGACACTCCCCGCATTTACCAACAGGCCTGGTGACATCGGCCGCTGCATCCACCTCAAGCGTAGTGAAAATGCATTTAAAACTGGGTATTTGTGTTTTACACGTCACTAGATGTGTGTGTATATATAGGGGGGGAGGGAAACGGGTACTATGACTTGTGTTCGCCGACGACGCATTTGTGAAGGATCGGACTGCAAGCGTCCAGCAGCGCCGCCTGGGGGCAAACGCTGGAGACTGCGCTGTAGTGGCAAATAATAATCTAATGAAGGGATAACATATATAAATAAATTCCCTGTCGCATTTTCCGGCGGCTGTTCTTCACGCACGTTGTCTTCCTGTACTCTCAACGTGTGCGTGAGCGTCTGTTAGTAAGTACTCTGGGTGGTGGGGTTAGACTCTTGGTCATTTTACGCGCACCTGTGTAACAGATGGGGTTTGTAAGATACAACGCGTGTTCTTGATCTTCAGCTGGGTGTCTGCGTATGGTTTTGTTGCGCTGGCATAGGTGCCTTCTCCATAAATGTGATCGCAGAGTTGGTGATGTTTGTTGTATGCAACTTTCCTATGACGAGTTAGTAAAAACGGGAACAAAACAAGAAGAGCACGTAGTGTGGAGGGAGACATTCTGTCCATGTAGCTTCCTCTGGCTCCTAGTTAGTAATTCCGGTGGTTTCCTGAAAGAAGCCGGAGTTTGTGTTCCAGCTTCCAACGGGCTTAAAGCCCATAGAAATCGTGGTTCTCGTTAACAGTTTTAAATGCACTCATTCCCACTAACGCCTCCTAGTTCGTATTTCCCTGTGTATAGGGCGCGGTGTGGACTTTGTCGATGTTTTTGAGGAGTTTGAACACTTGAACCCCTGTCTATATCCAGGACTAGAAAGAAGGTTCCGTTCTCAGCCTGTTAGAGCCCGGGGGGGGTTATCTAAAACTGGTCTGGAAGGACAAAGCTTTGAATGGGTGTTTACCGAAGACAGAATTAAAATCACTTTAAACATCTTCATCGATGTTATGTTAGTCAGCCCTCTTTTACTTTTTTTAATTTATTTTGTCATTGTTATTGCGCTCTTGCCAGCTATGCGTGTCTGTCCTATTCAAGACGAACGCGTTTTTTGATCGTTTACTTCATTGCAAAAGCAGCCTCCATCCGTCCAACGACATGGGACGTTCTCTCTGCCGTGAATGAAGGACTGTCGTCTTACAGATTTCTAAAAAAATCGATCCGGCTCGAAAACTGACCATGCAAGAAAACATTTTAACGGGCGTCCCCGAAAAGCGAGTCAGTGATGTCGTTTTATCGGGGTTTTGAGATGTAACTCTTGTCGGCAGAACACACGCACTGTTCCTTCACGCCTTGGAAAGGAGCTGTACACCGCCCCCACTGGAAAGAAGCGGTAGCGCACGGTGTCTCCTCTGCCCCGGTGAGAAAAACAGAATCGGAATCGCTTTATTTGCCAGGTACGTTACATGTACAAGGAATTTGATCTGATGTCTTGGTGCAAAAACGTAGAAACGATCAGTAATACACGTACACGGCTACACACACCGCATCCCGTGTTCCGGTTAAGCAGGGTAATGGCCGTGGGGAAGAAGCTGTACAGGCGCCGGGCAGGTTTTGGTTTTGATCCAGATGAACGCTTTAATTTTACTAGATATAACCCCCATCTGTAACATTATAATACCCTTACATTATCGCTTTTTATACTTTCGTCTGTCACTGTTTGTTTGTTTCTGGACCTAAACTGTTCTCCCCCGCTGTCTTGTTTTGAGAGCATCGGCAAACGTTTAGCTATTCAAAGGTTTTTTGAACATGTGAATATCTGGGGGAGCGAGGGTTAAGGCGCTGACCCCGGGTCACGTTGCCCAGTCGGCTCCGCCAGGCGCATGCGCAGTGGGCTGGGCTGGGCGGGGACCTTGGGCCCGAGCTCCCAGGTGGCGGGCGCACACAGCGACCCCTGCGGCCTCCCGCGCGCCTGCGCCTCTTCTCCAATCAGCGCTCAGCGCCCGGGTCGAAGGGGCGTGCCCTCGGCCGCCCCGCCTAGGGAGACACGTGACTGAGTCGGAGGGGCGTGGCCGCACTTCCTCGCTGCTGCTGCTGCTGCTCCCTTGTTCGAAATTTAAAAGAAAAACATCTTTTTGAACAAATGAGCGTAGTGAGATGCGGAGACCTATATCGAATAAAACGCATTAATGTCAGAAAAAGAAAGTGCGGAAGCAGTGCCCGGACAGATGACGAAACCTGGGATTATTTTTTTAAACACCAGAAATACAAAAAAAGGAGACTGAATATTAAAACATACAGAAATAGACACTTCACAGCCAGAGGAATTCACAATTGCAAAAAGTAAAAAATTATACTTTCTGCATATTTCCATTGTAGGTCTTGCCTTTTGATTCTTTAAATTTCTCATAGAATTTAAATAAAAAGGGAATTCAAGTTTAAAAGCATGAATAGAGGGAGCAGTATTAGACCATTTACATTTGTGCATAAAGTATTAAGGCCTTTATCCAAATCAGATCTAATAAAATATCAAAATCTTTCAATTTAACCTTTACCTTTAATTAAATGTTGAACAGTAACATTTTGCGAATCTATCCAAAACAGTTTTGTATATGTGCGTTAACAAACAAAAGTAACAAAGATTCCTTCTCATTATTACAAAATACACATAATAAGTCATCTTGTTCGTGTTTAAATCGAGAAAGTGGGATTAAAACACGAATTAAGGATTGTGGAGCTCCGTTTGCGTCCTTTAGCTCCGCGTCTGGTCGGGACAGGCAATGCAGCTGCGACCCCCCCCCCCTTGAACAGGGTGGGAGAATCAAGTCACAGCACTTGGATCCACTCCTGAACTTTGCACCGCCATCATGGTGCCCCAAAACCCCAAGAGCCGTTTCCACCGCATAACAACCCCCCCCCCCCACCCCTTAAATCGCACTTCGTTCCCTCTGTTTTCGTCTTCGAATTGGAGGAAGAGGAAAAGGAGGCAGAACGCTTCTAAATCCCTAACGCAGCGCCTGCAGGGTTCACCCCCTCCTCAGAGTCAGTCTAACCCCTCATCATGAGGAGCCTCACAACCAGAGCGGCGAGGCAGACTTCCCGCACTCAGTGGATCCGTGCTCTTCACTCGTCTTTGCCACCCCCCCTCCTCCTCCTCCAAAACACGCAGCGTGCAGGGGCGAGAGGCTTCGGATCGACCCCCCCCCAGCCGCCTGGCCGGCCGGCCTGCTCCCGCGCATGCGCGCTGGCGGCCCGGGGAGGAAGCTGCCTGCCTGTCGCCTCCCACGCGCGGCCGAGCGTACCCACGTCCCGGCGCGCATGCGCGGGGGGGCGCTCAGAGCAGGGGGGACAAAAGTGACGCTACATCGTATCCAGCTCGACTCCGGGTAAGGATTCAGACGCTATTTATTGCATTTTCTTGCCGAATCCGTCAAAGTTTGGCCAAGTGCTGGCGGCGGCGCCCGGGTGCCCGGGGGCGCCCCCCCAGGGCCGGCCGGGGGGCCCGGCGGTGCAGTTTAATGGAGACCTTGCAGTTCAATTTTACCCCGCCTGAGATTTTTCCTTTCCTCCCCCTCTCCGCTGTGGCAGGGTGCTATTGCCTGTGCGCTCTCACGTATTGTTCGCTCGCTCTCTAATGGCGGACGTGAGGCAGTGCTACTCGCCGACTGGAAGGGGCAAATAATACCCCCCTCCCCCCCCCCCCCCCCGGTGCGGGGCAGAAAGCGAGGCGAAGCAAGGCAGCCACCACGACTGAGGGTAAATAACATCTGCACGGGGCAGATGCGTACTTTTAATCACAGTACCCCCCCCCCCCCCCCACACGCTACCTGCACCGAAACAACTGGAGCAGAGCAGTTGATGTGAGAGGCGTGCGTTAGCGCCCCTTGGGGGTAACAGATGTATTTTTTTCCCCCCCTCTGATTGCCTGGGGTATTCGCTGTGAGGCAGGTCGCAGTCTGAACGCCATGCGCGTTATTTGGCGACTTCAAAAAAAAACAAACAAACAAACAAACAAACAAACTCACTGCGATATCAGCTGGAAGGTGCCTCCGTCGCCGACTTGTTTTAGGGCGCAAGTTCAGCGGCGCCGACACTTGAAACAGGGCTGCGTGTGTGCGTGTGCGTGTGCGTGGGGCGGCTGGACGTGGGCAGGCAGGCAGTCGCAGAGCCCTCGCCCGCTGGTCGCCGCTCTCCGGCGTGCCCCGTGGAAACTATCTGTTGATGTTGGGGGGGGGGGGAGGCTGGCGTGCGCGGTCGCGTCGTCGGCTCGGCGAATAGTCGCGCACAACTTGCGATTATTCCTCTGTAATAACAATGGCGCAGACCTCCGGCCCCTGGTCTCCCTGCCTGCTCATCCAGTAGCGGCGCGCTCGGCAGGCGCCTGCACGCCAGGGGCGGCCGCAGCTCGGCCCTGGCCGATGACCTTAGTCGTGCTGGGAGCGCTGCTGGCCTGAGAGCGATGCCTGGAGTGGCTCAGTAATTGCTACGGGTGGTGGTGGGGCGGTGTTGCAAAACCCGTTCGCTTTCCTCCACGCTTCCCTCCTGCCTTGGTTTGTGCTCCCTCGCCGTTTCTAGGTAAGACAGCGCCGCGCTGCCCCCCCCCCCCAGCTGCCTGCCCGTGTCGAGGGCACGGTCTCAGACCGCCTGCGCCTGCGGTCAAGCGTGTGAACCGCACTTCGCTTGTGAAGGTGTGTGAGGTCGGTGCTTCTGAATGTGGTGGGGTTTTTGTTTGTTTGTGTGTGTGTGTTTGTGTTCTCCTAAAACCCGCGTGCAAGTGACACCGCTGCTGCCTTCTCGGCTGTCCCGGGGCAGTCGGCCTGCAGGTGGGGGGACCCCTCTCCCTCCTCCGCGGGGGCGGCGGGCCGTGCGCTTTGGAGGGCGGGGGTGGGGGTTTGTTGCGGATCGGTCACCGCGAGAAGTGCAGCCGGGGTATCTTCCCCCCCTTGGCTTTTAGGCCTCAAAATCAACATCGTGCGGAATCCCCCCCCCCCACCCACAAGTAGGGCCACTCTTGTCAGAGGAGGCTCGGCAGCAGTCGTGCCCCGTGTCCGGAGCTCACCCACAGGGAGGGGTGCCCCCCCCCGGTGATCAGAGAGGTGTGCAGGTCTCCACATAGTCCCTGCTGCGCCGGGAGCCGTGCATGGTGCCGTTTGCCCTGCTTGGTGGGGAGGCATGGAGTGGCCGTGCTCTTGGCAGAGTCGAGTCCGTGAGTAGAGTCTGGTTATGTGGTCGCATTGTATTGGCTGTAAGTGGGAAGCGCACCGAGGGCCCCGGGGGCCGGGGGTACCGATCTGTGTAGCAGAGCACAGTGTGGTGTCGGTGGTTTCTGACTGTTCCCCGTCCTGTTCGCCTGTGCCTGCGATCAGACGGCAGCACGGCAGCTGCAGTACCGGGACGCCCCCGCAGATGGCGCTGTTGGGAGCAAGAGCAGCACAAGACGAGAGATGATGTGTCCTTGGAATTTCAGGCGGCAGAGGGGATCTTTCGCTTTGGCTGGGCTGTGAGCAGCAGGCGTGGGTGCAGATAACGGGCACCCTTCGTGCGATCCACCTGCGCCAGCCCTGCAGGGTTAAATGCCGGCCCGCTGACGCTCTGCGGTTTTGCTCAAGGAAACGGGCCTGTAAGTTCTCAGCTGCTGGAGGGGACGGCCTTGGGATTCAGGCTGGGGCGATTCCAGGAGACCCTGCCCTCCCCACCTGCAGGCTGCCTGCCTGCCTGTAACGGCTCACCCAAAGCTGTCGATGTGCTTCAGTGTCCTCCGTGACGCAGAAACCTTGAAAAGCGATGTGAGCGCGCGGCTCCCCTGCAGGTCGAGCACGAAAGGCCCTTTCATGTGGTGCTGGGGGCTGTATGGGAAAGACTGGGGACTGGATACATGCCGCTGGTCTGAAAACTGTGCTCGGCTGTCTGAGAAACCCTCCCTGAGGCAGGCGAGTGGAAAGTCAGATGTGTGTGTTCTGTCGATGCCTCGCCAGCTAGCTCCTGGCTCGGTAGGTGCAGTTCCGGTGACTGCGTCTGCAAAGTGGCTGAACAGGTTTCCTGTGTCAGCCAAGTTTGCATCGCATCCAGAGAGCCAGCTAGTTTAAAACCTCCCAGATATCATCAGTATCCCCGCTTGCTTCACGTAGGGTCAGCATGAACTGCTGTGGTAAAAATTTTACTATCAAACTGATGCATCGGAACATGGACTCCAGTTGAAACTGCTTCTGTTCACAACCTGTTTACCCAGTTAAATCCCAACTCGGTGTTTATCACCCATTGCATTTATTATGATACGTTGTTCTTGCCCGAACCTATATGGCTGTTCTTTTTTTATCCGGCTAATAATAGTATCTGTTAGATAGTGCTGTAGCATCATCACATGACTTTCAGCCACTTGTCCAGTTCAGTTGCAGTGGCCCAGAGCCTATCCCAGCATGCACTGGGCACAAGGCAGGGTACATCCTGGATGGGACGCCAGTCCATCACAGGCCACACACAGACCAGGGCCAGTTTTCCCAGAAGCCAATTAACCTACCGCTATGCGTTTGAACTGTATGTGAGGAAAAACACGTGAACACGGGGAGAACATACAAACTTCACACAGACAGCACCCCTGGAATTGAACCCGGGGGGCCCAGCTCTGCGAGGCAGCAGTGCTGGTGCTGCAGCAGTTTTTTTACAGTTGCGGTTCTGCGGTTTGCTTTTGTAAGGGCTCAGTGTCTGTGGCGTCCTTCAGCTGTTTGATTCCAGGGCTGAAGTTGGCCTGATGAGACGTACGGATGTATTGGAGACTGTGTTATTGTGTTGGGGTTAACATCTGTTCAGCCAAACCTGACATCCGTGTTGCTTCTTTACAGTCCTTGTTTCATACTGGTGGCTTCTGCTGCTGCATCATGCTCTTCTGACTATTGCCAACTGAATTTATGCATTTATTCATTAAAGTTATTTTTTAACTTATCTATTTCTCCTTCGCTCTCGGTGCCTGGTCCACTGTCTGCTCCTGCATTGCCTTATTGTAGTGTGCTGTGGTGCTGGAAATTGCCAGAGATCATCGTAGCCTCAGTCCGGTAGCCAGGCCAGTAGCTGAAGAGAGAAGTTGCCCCAGTGGCAGTAAAAGGTGGAGCTAGGTGCCGCAGGGTGACGCAGTGGTTAGCGTTGTGTGTGTTCGTGTTTGTTTCCTCCGGGCGCTCTGGTTTCCTCCCACAGTCGAGAGACATGCTGGTATATTGGCTTCTAGGAACATTGGCCCTGGTGTGAGTGCGTGTGCGCGCGTCTGTGTCTGTGTGTGCGCCCCGTGTCGGACTGGTGTCCCATCCAGGTGGTAGCCTGCCCCGTGCCTGTTGCTTGCTGGGATAGACCCTGCGACTATCCCAAACAGTTAGGTAAAGGGTGGATGGCTCCTAGACATTTATTGGTGAATGTGAAATGTGCTTGGCGGTTCTTAACTAATCCTGGAGATCCCGTTTTCTTGTCAAGTTGAGTTGGTTTAATACACGTTAGAAATGCTCTTGGGTGGTTTGTATGGGGCATGAGGCCTGTCCGAAGGGGGAGTTTAACTACACACCGTGAGCCCCGTGTTGTGGAATGAAGAGCATGTTGAGAGACGAGAGCACGTGGAAGCTGAATATTGGAAAACATTTATTTCCTGTGCATCTTAAAATGGTTTAAAGGATCTCTTATTTTTATGGTACAAGGAAGTTTGGTGGGTTTTTGTGTAGTCTATTTAAATAAACTCTGCGTTTTGATATTAACCAAGCAGGACACGCCTCACAGCTATTTTGTTGTGTTTTAAAAAAGCTATACTTCTTTACCTTTGGTGGGTCATCACTTTATTAGTGCATTGTCAGCTACTTAATGTCGTGTTCTTTGTGTTTGTACTGAGAATAAATCCAAAAGGTTTTTGTTCGCGTCTGATGTCCAGCGGGAGCTGTTGTGCTCCTGTGAGGATCAGGGTAAAGCCAGCAGGGAGCCCGAGCCCCAGCCTTCGCTGGTCTTTGCGTGCCGCAGGCCGATGAGCCCCGGAAGTGTTCTGGAGTGAAGCAGATCGAGCGGATCGGCCTGTGTGGGAAAAGAACTCTGGAGGAACTTTCTGCCGGTTCTGTTCCCCAGGCTGGAGTGACGTGCTTGTCTGAAAGGGGGGCTAAACGGAGAGGTGAAGTGGTATGGGTGGAGTCGGCTTCTTGAACCTTCTCTTCGGGGGGGGGGGGGGGAGACGGGGCCGCAGGTGACTGCCCCGGGGTGGAACGCGCTCCCTCAGTGTGCCCTCTGTGTTCCAGGTGGTTGCCAGAGCAATGGACGGAGGCTTTGCAGAGAGGCTGGAGCCCAGTGTCGCCGTAGAAGGAGCGGCCATGGAGACTGAGGAGGGGCCTGCCCCGGCCCCGGACACCCCGGGCTTGGGGGCCACAGAGGGCCAGAACCCCGGCCAGGGGCCCCATGAGCTGGCCGGCCCCCCCCGGCCCGCGGAGGAGAAGCAGGGGCAGGAGGAGGAGGAGGAGGAGGACGATGACGTGGTGCTGGTGGAGTCGGCACCCGTGGTGCCGGAGAGCACCCCCGCCCCCAACTCCAGCAGCCCCCCGCACACCCCTGAGCCCCCAGCCACAGACGGCCCCGCCGCAGCCCAGCACACACGGGGCGCTACGCCCCCTCTCCCCACCGCCAGCGCCCACGGCGAGACCATCGTCATCGACGACGAGGAAGACGCCGATCCGAGCTCGCTGCCCGGCACCGGGGCCCCCCGGGAGCCCGAGGCGGGCGCAGAGTCCGCGGCGCCGGCCGGGAGCACGCCAGCCTCGGCGCCCCTCAGCAGCACCGAGCCGGACTCCGAGATCCAGATCGCCAGCGTGACCACGCTCGACGTGGGGGCGCCGGCGCCCGCCGACACGGACATGCCCCTGCGGATCACCAGCGTCACCTCGCTGCAGGGGGAGGTGGGCAACGGCCTGCAGATCAGCAGCGCCTACAGCCTGAGCCCGGAGGCCGCCCCCTCGGACTCCGGCCAGCCGGGCGGCCGCTCCGGCTCCAGCACGTTCAACCCAGGCAGGATCGGCAACCCCAAAGAGGCCGTTCAGAACGGAGAGGCAGGGACCCATCCCAGGCCTGGTAATGCTTGCTTCACGCCGGCCGCCGGTTGCCGCAGGGTGCTCTGGTAGTTTGGGGAGGCCAGGAGAGCAATGGGGTCGACTCGCAGGTGGTGTCACGTATGAGCGGAGCGTTCATGCTTCGTGTGTGTGTGTGTAAGCAGAATGATTACTGTACTGGCCCATGAAGCTGAGCACTTGAATGCAATTTAACCTCGTCTGAAACATTCTAGAAACACTTAGAATCTGAAAATTAACAGTAACTGAGAGGGAACGTGTTGTCTGCATGTGTGAATGATGCACAGCATTTTTAAACATTATAGTCATTTAAACATTGAACTCAAAAATGTAAAGGTGTAATACTGTTAACCAGTAGTGTGTCACATACCGTACAGTACACATGAAGATGAAAGCAAGACGCAGGAAAAAACTATTAAATTAAAATATTATGTACAGTATAATACTCCATAATTACATTAAATACACTACAAAGGATAAATAGAGACATCTAATACCGTAGAGAGGAAAATTCTTTATCTAGCAACTTCTTGCAGTTCTTGATGTTTCTCTGAACTTTGTTTGGGTGTTTTGCTTTCAGAAGACAAAGGTGGAGCATAGAAAAGGTAGAAAAAAAACTACATAAACATTTCAAAGGGCTATAGCATAATGCAGTAATGCACATCTATACTTTTTTATATAAACAAAGCTATTTTTCCACAGTTTTAGTAGAAATTTGCCATTTGTACTCTCTGGGCTTTGTTTTTAGCGTGCTGTTTTTGTCGTTCTGATCTGAAGCTGGGGAATTTTTGTGTCCACGTCCATCATATTCAATGGCGTAAAAGCGGGGAGACCCCCCTGTGTTCGCAGATAAAGAAAATGAGTCAGCCGGTATCGGCAAAAAAATGTCTCGGACAGTCACTTGCTTTGGACACAGCGAAGATCTTTCTCTTACGAGAGCCGATCAGATGTGCACGCTGGGAGTCGAGTGTTGTAATCCTAGGTGTGGATGCGTGTTCTTAAGCAGGACTTGCAGCTTAGCGCTAGAATACCATGGTGAGCTTGAGCCGAGTTATCACAGCTCACCTCCTGTCGGGAGTTGTTAACCTCTCTTTTAACCGAGGTTTTTATTTTAACAGATTCGTGGATATCCCAGTCTGCTTCTTTCCCACGAAATCAGAAGCAGCCAGGTGTCGATTCTCCGTCTCCAGCAGCTTCCTTACCGAAATCCGTCTTTCCGCCTCCAGCCGTGCAGCAGTCCTCTAAGCCCGTCAAAGTCACCTGCGCGAACTGTAAAAAGCCCCTGAGAAAGGGGCAGACCGCCTACCAGCGCAAGGGCTCGGCCCACCTCTTCTGCTCCACCACCTGCCTGTCCGCCTTCTCGCACAAGCCGGCGCCCAAGAAGAACTGCACCATGTGCAAGAAGTAAGATTCCCAGCCCGCTCTCTCCTCTCGGGGCCGCTGGTCTTGCGGATTGAGACCCCGGGTCTTAAGGGGTTTGACTCGGGGCGCTATAGAGGCGTGCGGGCGTTTGAGATGCCGGGGCAACTGGACTCCTCACCGGGAGGTTGAGGAGAGCTGCCGTGGTGTTTGAGCTTGGCACGTCACGTAGATCTTGCCAGTCTCGTGCCTTGCTCTGTGAAGGGGTAGAAGTGGACATGCATGTGAATGGGTCATTTGGGACAGTCCCGCTGGCTCATCTGAGGCTGCAGCCGAGGCCGGCCGCAGGACCCTTCTGGTAGTGCCTGATGGCCTGCGACAGCCCTGCGAGCGCGAAAGAGCCTCTCCTCCTCCAGGTGGCTCAGGAGCCGGTAAAGTAATTTGACTTCCTGGCCACAGCTGTTGTAGTAAATTCTCTTTAATTACCTCATTTCTTTCCCTGGGATTTCTTAGTGAATTCCATTCCTTTCTCTTTTGAGCCCGTTTTTTAATCCGCTGTACGGAAGCTCCCCTCTCTGAAGCTCCCCCGACCCAGAATGCTCAGAGCTCGTTCTGTAGTAGGGTTCTGGCTGGCTCGGGTGGCTAGCCAGTGCTGTGTTTGGTATGTGCATTTTGCCGTTCTTGCGGTTTCTCTCTTGATCGAATCCTGTTTTGTTCCCTCTGCGAAAGAGAATACAAAGCTGCAGAATTATTCATCAGCTAGTAATCTCGTGCTTCCTCAACTTAATGTCCCGTCACCCGTTAGACTTATCGGAAGTCATACGTTGAAATTGCATGTGAAATACAAATTTTCTCAGAAGACAGGGCAGAGTATTTCACCCGATTATATCCGATAAGAATGTTTAAAGTGGGGAAAACTGGATATCGGGACAAGATCTAATCACTTGACAGTCCTGTTTTTGGTTCATCCTAATCAAAAATCGAGCACGCCGTCAAGATCGTAGATTGTGGGGTTTTTTATTCCTCCAAAGTGTGCGCTCACTTCAAAGTCTCCTTTTGGTGCCGAGTGGCTTTCTGAATCGGGAGCCCCCTCTGTGCGTCCACTCTTCCCTGACGTTGCCCTGTTTGCTTTAGAGACATCACCAGCATGAAAGGGACGATTGTGGCGCAGGTAGACTCGAGCGAATCCTTCCAGGAGTTCTGCAGCACGGGCTGTCTGTCATCGTATGAAAATAAGCAGAATCCTCCCAAAAGCACCGTCAAGACCAGGTGCACTGTCTGCGGAAAGCTGACTGAGGTAATCTCTCCGAGGAGAAACCTGACATGTGACCTTCTGGAAGCCGTATGTATTTGTTACTGCCATATCGCATTTCCAGAAAACGTTTTCCTAAAAGATAGGATTATTTTCTAACGCATGACGTGCTGTTAATCGCACGATCAGAGAAACACCGAATGTTATTTATTTCTGGGCTCTGCAGCACCTCTAAGGTCGAAGAGGACGTTTTTCCACGTTTTAAGGGATCGCCGTTGTGCCTCTTCTTAATTCCCAACGTTTTTTTTCCCCCCCTCCTTTAGATTCGCCATGAGGTTAGCTTTAAAAATGTCACCCACAAGATATGCAGTGACCACTGCTTTAACCGGTACAGGATGGCGAACGGTCTTATCATGAACTGTTGTGAGCAGTGTGGAGATTACCTACCCAATAAGGCTTCGGCAAACCATTTCCTCATAATTGATGGGCAGCAGAAAAGATTCTGCTGCCAGAACTGTGTCAAGGAGTACAAGCAGGTGAGTTTTATTTTGGTTGTTTAGACGTTTAGACGTCTTAAGTGAAATGATTCGGTTGCGGAGGAGTGATCTGATCCCACAGTATGAAAACCTGCAGTATTCTGTATGGTTGTTCTCCTGCATCTCACAGAACAGTTTGAAAAGTTGGGTTTATTAGTCAGCCTTGATTGAAGCTTACAGTCTTAAGTCTCACTGCTCCGCCAGATGACCTGGTTTTGACCATTTTTAAGCATTTAATAGCAGAAGCAAATGTCAGATCAGTTTTGTGAGAAATCAGATTTGGTCATTTGTAACTCTTTTTTTCCACCTGTTTCCAGCATGTTAAGAGATTATTCAGCCAGTTGGCTGGATCACAGAATGGTAAAATAGATTTTGACACTGTGATATAAGTTATGTGTTCTTCTCATAGTAAATATGTACTTGTATTGTGTAAAAAAGCTTTGTTTCATTTGGTTGCATTTCTCTGTGTAGAAAAGTGAATGCAGGGCGATATGAATTCTCAATGCAGGTGGCTCCCTCTGCTGTACATTTCCTGGCAGTGCCTCATAAAAAATTTAGTTGCCAGCATTAAAAACTCAGACGTGTGCACAATTGCATGGACTGTTGACACAGAGCTGTGATAGATGCATGAAATCATGTCAATCTGGTTCTGCTCAATTTGGTACCGCTTTAAGAACAAGTACAGTGGGCTCTTCAGTACACAAGCTCTGTCTGGATTATTATGATACCGTAATGTAAAGGATAAATAACGCAAAGCTTGGATCTGGGTAGGCAGGACGTGAGAAATCCAGCCATATTAAATCGCCGGTATGAAATCTTTTAACCTGAGTGTGTTGTGAACAACCTCATTTTCTGCATTATTCCAGATAAAAAATTGACATTTTCCTATGTGCAATTTTAGACACATGGCAAAATAACGTGCTGTACAGGATGCAGAACTCCATGTAGATTTTTCGACATTACTCATTGCATAGGATCCAGTGGTAACATGGAGCCCTACTGCTCTACAGCGTGCATGAACTCACACAAGTCAAAGAACCCCAGACCTGCAGGTACGGGTAAGTCACTCTCTCTTGGGGGTACAGCGGGTAAACTGTCATTGTCCCTTGGGTGATGCCATTTGCTTTCTTCTTGTTTGGTTTTGTCTGTGTGTGGGGGCCGTCGGGAGCAGACGAGCCTACTCATCAGGCACTCGGGTGGGGTTTCACCTGTGTGCTCATTTACGTTTTCTGTACTATCTGCGGGACACATTTTACACTTGTATGGCAATAATTTCAAATACTTGATTACAGTGCACACAAAAATTACAAAAGGGGTAAATTCTCAGTAGAGAGATTGAGCAAGTACCTGCTGGGTCACCAGCCTGCCTTTGAAACCTATTGCCAGCATGCTCCATTGTCCGAAACAGCTGATCGGTGCCGTGAGTGTTCAGGCAAGAATTCTTATATTGAAAGCACCGTCTTGCTGCTTAAGAATCTCTTGCAGCCATGACAAAAACTAAATTCTGAAGTATTGCTTTCATTGTGGTTTCAGGAGATTTGGAAATGTTGAAACTGGCTGACAGTGCCCAGTAGAAACTCCAGTATGAGTTTCTTCTTTGCTGGTTCAGTTGGAGGTTGTCTGATACCAGTGTGTGACGGTGAAATTGGAGGCCGTCGTTTTGGGCAGCTTTGTGGCCGGTAGAGGTTGGGATCGTTGCCCCTCTGGAGTCCGTTCTTGATTTAGGCTGCTCGGAACTTCAGTTTGTAAGAGGACGTGCTGCTCATTACTATGCATAACTTCTTTTGGGAAAGCAGGGCAGCAAGTTATTTTGAGGAACGTTGTCTTCTTTTGCTAAAAAATATTGATTCAGCCTCTCTAAAATGTATACTCTTTTTTTTCCCCCCACTTTTGATGTGAAAGTCCCTTTTGCTTTGTTGGCAGATTTAGAAGCGTCCCGTTTGACTCTCGGAATCCGTTCTTGCTTTTCTGTAGGTGTCACACCTTCGTGTCATTTCTGTAAGAGGAGTGCGCTACCTCAGTTTCAAGCCACAATGCCTGATGGGAAACTGTACAACTTCTGTAGTTCTAACTGTGTGGCAAAGTTTCAGGTAACTTCCGTGTTCTTGTTCAGAAGCGTTACGGTCTTAAATACAATTCAAAGTTCTCCTTTACAGTTCCACGGCATTTCTAAGTCCTGCTGCAAAATGTCAGTTGTCTTTGCTACACCTCGAAGCAGTCTGTCAAGTGCGATACAGGCATTCTTTCTTGACGAAGACTGTGGAAGACCATAAGCAATTTCCTTCTTAATATAAAGCTGCAGGTTTGCATTCCTGAGTGTTAGACTTTGTGGATGTAAAAAACATGCCTTGTATTCAACTGATTTAAAGTTAGCTGAATACTTGCTTATCACCATGATAGAATTAATCATCAAAATTTAAGTCTTCATCAGTATATAAATCTGATGAGTGCTCGTTTTCCGTTGGTCTTGGATTCGAGTCAAATCAGTTTGCATGGTGTTAGAAAATGAACCGTGGTGCTGAATATTTTCAGTTCATAATGAGCTTGGTATTGCTCTCAAAAATGTCTTTTTTGTTGCACAGACGCTGAGTGTTCAGACCACGACAAACGGACAGCCAGCTCCCTCCTCGAACAATATCCAGCTGAAATGTAATTATTGTAGGGGGTCGTTCAGTTTAAAGCCAGAAACACTGGAATGGGAGGTAAGCCTTTTTTTTTCCCCCAATTTAATCTGTTTATATTTTTATAAACTGCCTTATAACCCTTATAAATCCATATGCATGATTTTAACCACTGTGCCTCAAATCTGAAACACTCACATTGTCTTAGTAACTGCAGGCGAGACTGTCAGGAAGTCCTTAATCGGTGACAGCAGTGGAACATGAACCACTTTGAGACGCTCTCTGTGGTTAAGTGGGGTCTATGCTTACCTTTTGTAATATTAATAAAGCAGACATGCATTTCTTTATTTTTATCATTTCACTGCCGTATGGGTTCTATTTGATTATTTCACTGCGTGCGTTTGACCTAGACCGGCCGAGAAAGAGGGCCCAGTTCAGGGAGCCCCGAGAGTTGCGTGGGTACGGTCGAGGGCTCTCTGTAGTGACAGTGCTGTTGCGGTGTGTTTTCGACTGCCGTGGCCCCGCCCAGAAATCGCCCGTGAGCTACGCTTGAGAAATCTGAACGTTTTCGCTTTAGTGTAGGAACAGCTGCGCTTGTCCGCTGGCTGGCAGAAGATCTTGCGTGCTTTGCTGTGTTACTGCCAAACGGTTTGTCAGGATGGCTCCTCGTGAACATTTTCCTGGCGTTCACTCGTGTTTGGCCTGGGTTTTGGATAGGCGGGCCGACTGGCCTCTGTACAACTGCAGCACGCCCTGCTGTGCGAGAGTTTGCCCAGACGGTTTCTCTCAAGAAACAAACGTGACGGACCCACGCAGCCTGCCCTTATAACTCTGTGGACTCAAACATTCCCTGGGACTGCGAGTTCGAGCAAAAATGAAAAAATAGATCGTTTCCAAAACGGCGCACAGATCAGTTTTCCTGCATTCCTCGGTCTGAGCGATTTGCCCTTAGCGACGCCTTTGCACCTCAAACCAGCACAGACGGCTCCGAGAGATGGCTGCTCCTTTCCATTTCCAAAACCAGCTCTATCGGAGACATGACCGACACTCACTGGGATAGAAATGTCTGATTCACCATTCGAGCGTTTTAAGAATTTTAATGATGAGGCCTTATCAACGGTAAACTCCAAGTCTGTCTTCCACTAACCTACAGCTAAGCTGTAAAAGAAATACACAGCCACACTCATTTCATGAAACCAGTTCAATTTGTTGGCTGTTAAATGTTCTTTTAAGTTACTTGGAAACAGTTTAGGTCAAGGACCATCTGTGGTGATGAACAGCTGTTAGGCATCATAGTTGGCCATCATCCATGAGTGTGAGCAAAGTGATCTTCAATCTGAGAGTGATTGTTTTACACCTTTAACGAAAAAAAGTCATGGTCTCTGAAGTAAGAAGTAACTTCTCAGCGGCGCAAAGCTTCATTAAGATGGGAAGTTTTCATCTGAATTTCTTCTCCTTATTCTCCCAGAATAAAGTCTATCAGTTCTGCAGCAAAACCTGCTGTGATGACTACAAAAAGCTGCACTGTATTGTTACGTACTGTGAATACTGCCAAGAGGAGAAGACTCTTCATGAAACGGTAAAATTCTCAGGAGTGAAGAGACCTTTCTGCAGTGAAGGTGAGTTGGAGATGGGCTCACAGACATTTGATCCACAGTTCCTTCTCTCGACTTTGCAGGAACATTTGAGGCCTGAAGATCATCTTTGTGAATAACAAGGTTCTTTATTTCATGATAAAACTTAAGAACGGTTTATCCTGAAAGCATGATCTTGTGTTTTTATGTTTTTAGCGGGATGCATCAGCTGTTCACAAGGAAATGTTCAAAACTGTGCCCGATTTATTGCTGGCAGTTTGTAAAGTAAATGTCAAATGACAAGTGAAAATGATTCCACCAAAATAAATTTATTTCACAAAGAGCTAACCGGGTTTTTAACTGGCTGTGGAGGGCTGCCTGGCCAATGCCAATGCCAGTAGCAGGAAGTTCTTGCTGTTCTTTAAGCAAGGGGTCAGCTGGTACTGCTGTTCCGCCACTAGATGGCGCCCCTTCACCTGTCTGTGCCTGGTTTACTTTCCAAAATGCTCTCTCCCTTTTTACTGTTCTTGATCTCCACTTGCACAATCAAAGATGTCCACCTCAGGGTTTTTTTTTTATTTTCAGGCTGCAAGCTGCTTTTCAAACAGGAATTCGCGAGGCGTCTGGGCCTCAAATGCGTAACCTGCAACTACTGCTCCCAGATGTGCAAAAGAGGCGCGACTAAGGAGATCGACGGAGTGGTGCGAGACTTCTGCAGTGAGGCCTGCTCCAAGAAATTTACGGACTGGTATTACAAGGTCAGGACACCCATGTCTGCTGCCCTGCTGGGCGCCGAGCCACTATATCCCCATTTATCAGAGCGTGTTCCTCTTCCTGGGCATGCACGCCACGTTTTGCAGTGCTCTTGCCTTTGAAGCGCGTGAATTGCACACGCTCCACTCGGCACAGGGATAGGACGCAAAGGTTATTCCAGGCTGAACAGAGTAGAAAAGCCTTCTTCGGGTGTGAACAATTTACCCTCTGTTCCACGTAGGGGTAGGAATGGATAGAAAACGAACCTGCTTGGGCTACATGCGTGTAGGAATTTCAAGCAGGAGCTCTTTGCCCATCGGGCCGCTGTCTCCCCCCGCAGGCTGCCCGCTGCGACTGCTGCAAGGTGCAGGGGAACCTGACGGAGTCGGTGCAGTGGAGGGCCGAGATGAAGCACTTCTGCGACCAGCAGTGCCTGCTGCGCTTCTACTGCCAGCAGAACGAGCCCAACATGTCCACGCAGAAGGGGCCCGAAAACCTGCCTTTCGGTACGCCCTCCTGAGGCTCCCGCAGCTTGACAGGGATCAAGATAGAATTTGTTGGTTCCTGCAAGGTTTTTGAACTTCTTCTTTCATCCTTTGTCCGCCACGCAAAAATGTAATAGATGGATTTGGAGGAATGCCCGAATTTCACCATCGTTTTGTCTGAGGTTCTAAAAGCGCCAGTGTAACGAGGTTCTAACAAAGCCGCTTTAAAAGCAACTCTCAAGAGTGAAGAAAAGGACAGGAAAGAAAACAAATGACAGAAAAACGCTCGCATGTAGAGCTCAGCACAGTGGGTTCAGTCCTATATCGAAATATGACAAGCTCATAGTTTAACTGTGGGCTATAGATGAGACAGTTCACACACATACCAGAAGGGGGCACTATTGGGGTGGTGGAGAGTGCCCTGCAAAGCCTCCCAAATGCTCTTGGAGGGATTTGTGGACAGTGTTGAATCCCACCCGTCATGATGTCCCATAGTTTCACCTGCTGCCAGTTAGAGTGGACCAAGAGTCGGGTGAAGCTGGTTAAGGCACCTTGGGAGGGGAGCTCTCTGCTTCAAGATGTTTTTTGGAGCTGGAACCTGTCATCCAGATAAGACAAGGACGGCCCAGTCTTGATGTTTTTGGTGGCGTTTGCTTTTATTGTGAGGCCTGATCATTTTTTATAGCGTTTCCACAAAAGAGAGGCGAGAGGACCTGTCTTTGCAAAACACACCCGGGTGTTTCCCCACAAGCCACTGAAGTGTATTATCCCAGAGAAAAGCGTTTTGATTTGGAGAAGAAGGCAACCTTCTGATATTCTTCATTGTTGCGGTTGCTTTTTATAGTGGCATCAAGTTTAGACTTTGTTTCCACCTCATACAAAATGATGGTCACTCCTATTCTTTTGTAACCTCGGTTTCTGCTTATGCATTCAGCTTAATTTGATTAATGTAGCACATTGTGAGTTAAAAGGCCTTAAACATTTTTGGGAAGGACCCTGATATATTTGTACGAGTAAAGGAGGGCACAGCTCTGCTGCAGATACTCCCTCCAGATGGGAGTCCGGGACATTTACTTCTCTCCTGGTTTTCAGGGCTTTCTTAAATCTGTTCACTCATGTGAGAATAAAAACTGCCTTCTGCATTTGTAGATGCAATTATATTGTGGTTAGAGAATCAGAAAAGCACCATAGCTTGTGAAAATTGCATGTGTCATTTAAATGTATGAATAATATCTCTTATAGAAGACAAAGATGAATGGAGAATTTTTTTTCAAAGGCTTTTTTTTTTTTGGCAGGCCAAGGCACTCAGACACAAGCAAGCAAAACTGCAGTAAGTGACCCTTTGCTTTGAAGCTTTAACAAAGGTTTTGTGTAGAATTTGTGTTGTCCTGTATAGGTGACAAACCCATGTTCATCATTTCCAACAGTAGCAATGGCATAATAATGGCGAACTACAGGCACAGTGTAGACAAGTGTTCCTTACTCAAGGGACCCTTGTACTTGGTGCCACTGAAAGGCTTTGACCAGGAAGGAGCAGCTTGCCTCCAGACATTGCGCTGTCCTCTCCGGGGCTGAGCAGCCTTGTTTACGAGGTCTCGCTCTGCACTTGATGTTGTCAGTTTTCTGCCAGTTAATGGGCTGATCCGCTCAGGTCTTTCCTTTTACAGTAGGTCAACAGTTCTGCTGGTTCACTCTGTAGACCTGACAGTAGAGAGTTCGTAAACGCAGAGCCCCTGATTTCCAGTGCTGCTCTTTGTGTTCCTCATTCTGGTCGCAAAGTGAATCCCCTTCTCAATTGCTAAATGTATTTTTCCTTGAGGTGTCGAATCAGGTTTCATCGGTGTCGTCTTACTCCAGTTCTGTGGTGAAGGAGATGAAGAACAAAGCGGTGCTGTGCAAACCCCTGACAATGACGAAAGCCACCTACTGTAAGCCGCACATGCAGACCAAGTCCTGTCAGACAGGTACTCGAGCGCGCCGCTCGGCCCGCCGCCGCCGCCGCCGGAGGAGGAGGGGCGCCGAGGGGCGCGGCGTACTTCAAGGTGCTTTTGCTCTCTTGCAGAGGAGGTGGTGAAGACTGAATATGTTCCAGTGCCCGTGCCCGTGCCCGTGTACATTCCAGTGCCCATGAACATGTACAGCCAGGCCACGCCTGCCCCCGTGACCCTTCCTGTTCCAGTAAGCGCGGGGGCCTCTCGTCTCACTGGAGCCCTGCAGGGGGCTCCGCGTCGCCCCCGTGGGCTGTGGGCTGGGCTGAAATTGACTGAGGCCGCAGTGCCTTTCTTTTTATTCAGAAAAGGAAAAAAGAGGATTATTGAACGAAGAAAAGATTTACACATCCCGACGTATCCCAAGTCGTATAATTTACTGCTTTCATCTTTCGTTTTTTCAGTTGTGTTCTTTAGCTGATGAACTATTTACACTATGCCAGTGTAGATGGGAGGTTATATCTAGAAATATACTTTGACAAAAACACAACGAATTACCAACGATCTGGACAAAAGACTGTTTCATCCTCTTTCACAGGACAGGACAGGTCTCAGTGGGCCACAAACCCAATACAGGCTTGCTATTAATTTTTTTTTAATTTCTCAGAACTGTTTTTCTTTTTTGGCCCTTTGTGACTTTATTCGCTCACCACGCTGTACTGCAGCAGTTTCTTGGGTTTACAGACCGTGTGCAACATGTGGTTCTGTCTGTACCATGTGTGTTCCTGATCGTGGGTATGAAACAGATTGAACGCGTTTTCTTTCCCTTTCTTTCCGTGCTGATTTGCCATTTGCTGCACATTTTGGGATGCTCGGGATTTTCAGAGAAGGTGGGCAGGACCTTGATCGCTGCGTTTTTCGCTCCCAGATTCCAGTGCCAATCTTCCTGCCTACTACCCTGGACAGCGCAGAGAAGATTGTACAGACAATCGACGAGCTCAAGGCCAAAATTCCCCCCGATCCCAGAGAGGCCGACATTTTAACCATGGCCGAAATGATCGCCGAAGAAGATGAGAAACCAGGCTGTACAGGTATCTCTTCCCTCAGGACTAAGATCAAAGAGTTTAATATATCACCGGTTGAGAAATTCAGAGCCTTGGGAATATGTGGTCTGGGCTTAGTTTTTGTTCAATGGGATTTTTGCAGTGCATTGGAAATGATATATCGCCATCGGGTCACTTGTGAAAACATACTCAACATTTTCACGCTGTAGAGCACATTAAGTCAGTTTGAGTATGCGAGGCTGAGAATGTACCTTGCAGTTGAGCTTTATTAAACAACGAAAGTTGAACGAATGAATGAATGTTATTTTCTTCCTTCCTGTGTATCTATTTCAAGCTGTGAAAAGTGAGAATGAGATGAGTGAAGGGGGCAGTTCTGATGAGAAGGAGGAGCCGGATGATTCTTACGAACCAGACCTGGATCTGGAAAATGATTTTCCTAGAGGTATGTTGTACTGGAGTGGTTTTGCTTTGCACAGTCCTAAACCACGTGTGTGCTCGAAAGCTGCAAGACATAAGCAGCATTACGTAAGCTACACCCTTTGTAGGTGAGAATGTCCTAACGAGTGCCTAAGGTTTTATTTTTCAATAATATTTACCGTTTTGTCTAATTTGGTTGTTACAGCTGTAAAAGTGGATGGTATGGTGGCACAATGCTGTTGCCCTGGGTTCGATTCTTGGGCTGCTGTCTGCATGGAGTCTGTATGTTCTCCCCGTGTTTGTGTGGGTTTCCTCCCACAGTCCAGCGACACGCTGGCAGGTGGAAAACTGGCCCTGGTGTGAGTGTGTGCCCGTCCAGGGCAGGATGTACCTGGCCTTGTGCCCATTGCTTGCTGGGATAGGCTTCGGCTCCCCTGCAACCCTGAATTGGATCGATCGCCCAGAGAATGGGTGGATAGATGGAGCTGTAGTGGCTTGTTTCGGAACACTGCAGTATTGCAACACTTCCACTGCATTCAGGATCAGTTTTGGCAAAGGCTGTTGCTGAAATGGGGAGCTGGAGATGTGAAAAGCTTGTGTGTTTAAACCTTGGCGCGGGGGTCTTCAGGTTTCAGGGCTGCCTTTCAGTTAACGTCTGGCCAAGACCTACAGTATTATGACTTCTTATCCTCTCGAATGATTGGTTCAATTTCGTTATGAAGGCCCGAGGCCGAATGAAAGACCAAGACAAACGTGCAGACATGGCTTTCCAAGACATGTGGGACATTGCCGGCAAGGGGCTGTTCCTTTTATCAGCAGGCACCTGAAGCATCTCCGGCTTCACTCATGCTGCAGCAGTACCTGTGGCTCGCCTGAGCTCGTCTTCTTTCCTCCCGGGACCCCGAGCAGGAGGTCAGATCGGCAGCTCTGCCGCGGCAGGTTTCTAAGCCTTGTCCTCCACTCTGTGCAGCTCCTGACCCGGTTGTGGAAGAGCTGGACAGCGCTTTTATGTTGCCTCTCGTGCTGGGGGAGGAAAGCGAAGAGAAGCCTCAACCTCAGGTTAAGAAGAAGGTATGGCTGTCGCTCTGAAGGAGACTGGGAAGCAGTGAGGCGCCGAAGGGAGCCGGGCCAGGGCGACTGTTTTATTAGAGAGACAGGCGTGGGGATGGCTCCTTTGGAAGAGCTTTAAAAGCCGGAGGGGGTTTCCTGCAATGTAATTCTAATTTGAGGAGTTCTTCCGACCTGTTGCGTACTTCATGGTCGTGGCTTGTGCTGAATAAAGACTTTTTAGACAACAGCAGATTTTGTATTTTGAGTGAAGTTACATTTGCAGAGTTTTCAGGATATGTGCAGGAAGAGAGGATGTCTGAACTAAAACCGATAAAATCTGCCAGTTAGTGCTTTGAACATGATTCGATTAGGTAATGACTGACATCGTCAGTTTCTAAGTGCAAGAGAATCCACTATCTGTAGGATGTTAATGTCTTCAACTTTTTTTCCTTCTCAGGGACATAAGAGAAGATTAGTTTTGGATAATTCCCACATTGTCAGGCCCGATACCCCAGACAACTCATTAGCCTTAAAGTCCACATACGGGGTGAACGCCTGGAAACGCTGGGCATCAACTACGGCTGAGAGCGCCGAGGATGAAAAAGCAAAGGAGCTGAAGCAGAGTGAGTGTCGTGTCTTGAGCGTGCGCTGATGACGCTGATAAAGAGCTGAAGCAGAGGGAGTGTCGTGTCTTTAGCGTGCGCTGATGATAAAGACGGTCTTCCTGGAGAAGACCTGCCTGGAACTTTTAAGCGCCTGGTGCAGAATTTGACAAAAGCTCAGTGTTTGTTTCCGTAGATCGATTCCCCGGTCTCCGTTGTCAATTTATATCTCCTGTCATAACGAAGGTTGTTTTTTTGTCCCCCCCCCCCCCACAGTGAGGCCAGTGAGGTTAAAAAGAAATCTCCTGTCCCATGCTGCGTCCGAACTGAACTATGGGCTCTCTCGCTTCGTCAGTGAGGTCCGGAGACCAAATGGAGACAGTTATGCTCCCGATAGTGTTTTTTATCTTTGCCTTGGCATCCAGAAGGTCAGTAACTTAAGAGGAAGCTGTACTTAAACAACTTGAGCGCACTCGAGCATTTGTTACTTAGCCAGCTGCGTAATCTTTTTGACCGTATCGTTTCTTGATGTCTTCCGTGCTTGATGTTGACTTCAGTGGAACAAATCGGGTTTTGAGCACAATATTTACGAATGTTGATCTTTTATATCCGCGCTGAGAGCTGGTATAAAAAACTGAAATGTGTAGTTTTGTTCTTTCAGAACTTTCTGGAAAAAAAAATTACTGGCTACTGTTTGAGGTCGGAAAGATTTGAATATTCAAGTTTAATTTGGAAATGGCTTCATATAGGTATTTTTTGATAAGATAAGATCACTATTAGCCATATATAATTTCTTGTTTTGGGAATTTCTTTTCGCATACCCCAGCTTGCTCTCCATGAGACACACAGCTTGGGGTCAGAGCGCAGGGTCAGCCATTTATACAGCTCCCCTGGAGCAGCTGGGGCTCAGGGGCCCAACGGAGTAGGATTCCTCTGCCGGCCGCGGGATCTGAACCGGCAACCTTCCAGCCACAGGCGCAGATCCTGAGCCTCAGAGCCACCGCTCCACACAACCTGTTTGTGCCGGTACTGTTAGCTGCAGAAGTCGATATTTGTATAATTTTTTTATCGACTTCGTAACGATTAAAATGAAGCTATTTAAAGAGCATGTAAGATTAAACGACTGTAACATTTCTCAGAAACCTGTTTATTGCATAAATCAGATTTTCCTAAGAACATGTTTGAAATCCAAAATGTTAGAGGGCGAAAAATATGTTCCCCACTTGATGAAGCCTTTGTGCTCGGGTACAGATTAGCAGTTGTGACGAACTCCTGGCTCACCAAGTGCGCCTGAATATCATGTTTGTTTTGTCTGTTGCTTCAGACCTTTTGTTACAAGTAGGAGGCACTGCTATCTACGTGCTAAAGCCACATTGTTTTCCAGCACAGTGAATTGTTTTATTGGCTCTGTCACTTTATTAAATTCACTCTGGCAGCAGCCTGGTTTTCCCCAAGATAATGCTGAAGTGGAATTTTTAGGAAGCCAATACTCCATTTCTTAGAAGCATCTCTGAAGATGATGAAAACCAGAAAGCACCGGTGATCTCTGAATACATTCTTAGTAAAGGGTTAGTAGAAGTGTTCTAGCTGGTTATAGAAGAGTCAAGAGGTTTGTGATTACATTTGTACCATCATAGTGAGTAAGAGCTTTTCATTGTATTCCAGTATCTGTTCCTCACTGTGGAAAGCTGTGCTTCAGAGTTGTGTCCAATGATTAAAAGTTTATGCTGTTCACATCATGAGTTGCAGTGATTACGGTTTTATAATATGAGGACACATTTGCTGAAGTATTATTTGTTGGGACTCAATGTGCATCTCTATTTAATTAATCTCATTTTAATGTACAGTCCCCCTTACGTTGTAATTTTCACTGTTCAAAGCAAAACCCTCTGAATTCATTTAGTTTTTGTTTCTCAAATCGCGTTACCGAGCTCAGAGGGATGTTCTGCTCTGACAGGCTAAACAGACTAAAGCTTTTTTTTAGTTTTTAGCCTGGAGCAGAGAAGGCTCTGAGGAGGCTTCTTTCGGGTTATTCAGGGGCTTTGACAAAGCCATCCCAGTGCCTTCAGAGTGCACAGTGAAACCCAGCCCAGGGGATCACAAGTGGAGACTGAGGAGAAGTGCTTTTCAAACTGAGAACAAAGGCACTTCTTCAAACACGGGCCGGTCGGAGTCCCGGTGTTAAAGCCAGTTCCCTGGCTTCGTCCACAGAATGGCTGGCCGAGATCCTTGGACCGGTCGGGAAAAATACGTGCCTGGTGCTCGATGCCCCCAACCTGCCTCCACTTGTTGTGCAACCATTCCTACTGTATATTCTTATTGCCAGGGGCACCACTCTAGAAATAAGGCAGGAGCTTCAGGATTGTTCAACCTGCTCGGTGGCTGTGCTGTGAGGCACTGACTGACCAGGCAGCCCATCTGCTTATGGTGTATGAGTCATTGGAGATGGAGTGTGTCGGTGTCCATGTGCCTGCCATTGCAGTCTGTCACCAGTGTCAGCCTTTATGGGGCTGGTTGTAGGATTTTAATCGGGGGGTAAAATTGCCGTCAGGATTCTTTCTGTGTAAAGGCCCGTCTTCGTGGTTTTGCCTCTCCAGCGATGCAGTTTCTGACTCTGACCATTCCAGACAAATACAAGAGCCTGATCACTTTTTTTTCTCCCCCTTCAAGCATCTGCAAGAGAATGGAAGAACAGACAGCATCTTCACTGATCCTTACTACCAGTTATTTGGACAGGAGCTAAACAAACTCCTTAAAGACTGGCAGCCAAGTGTTCTACCCGATGGTAAAGTATTTAGTGTGTCTTTGTTCCTCCCGGTGCTGGGAGTCGACAGCGTTGTCTTCACATTATTTTTTTACAAGGCAGTGCTGTGATAACCGTGTGTAGGTCTCAGCATGGTCTCTGTCACCAAGGTCTCTTTGACCTACATTCTGTTCTTTGCTTGTCAGCATATTTTGTTTTATGTTCTACATACTGTGTCGGAGTTGCAGATTTCATTCTGTATTAAAAACAAACCTTTTACTTCACGCTGGTTTAAGCTTGAGCAGCTCATGACAAAGCCGACAGTATTACATGTGTGTTTTGCTGGCCTAAGCAGTTTTATTCTACTGTTACTCAACCACGGCCTGTACCAGTACACCCATCCCTCGATTTTGTGAACACCTGGTTTAGGATTTTTCTCTGAATGAAGCGTGTGTTTTCATACCTGTTTTTCACAAGTACAAGGAGATTTTTGTACTGCAACTGTAGCTGAAGGGAAGACCCCATGTTTCTATAGCATCACAATGGTTCCTCAGTGCACCTGCGATTCTTAGAATCTTTACATCTAATTTAGCTTGTTAACTGTATTAAAAACTAGCGGTCATGTTCTTGCTTTGACAATTCAGTGCTCTGTTAAGGTAAAATGTAACTTTTGGTCATGTTTCTAAACCTCCAGAGGAAATCAAAAGGTTTTAATGTGTAATGGGGATTTCCTTTGTTTCACAAACCATTTGTAAGTCAAGGGATGGTTGTATAGCGTATAGAAGTAATTTTTATTCCTGCACGATTTAGTCATTTTTATATCAAAAGTTTCAGATTTTGTACCCAGGTAACATTTGAAAACAAGACCGTTGATGATTTACCCATTAACAAAAATGCAAGCAATTCAATGGTATTGTGTTCCTCTGAGTGATCGTGTCACATCAGTCAGGTCTGACAGCACCTATGAGTTTCTTGGAGATCTTTGTGGTGGAGGGCAGTTGTGTCAAGAGAAGTGTAAGATTATTCCTGATAAAGCTGGCTAGAGTGCCCCCCCCCCCCGACCCCCCTTCCCCAAACCTGTCCCATACTGAACGTCCTAAGCAGTTGTTTCTTATCTTGCAGGTTCCTTATTCTGCAGAATTGAGGAGCAGTACTTGTGGAGTAGTAAACAGTTTGGAGACCATTCGCCCATGGTTTTGCTGTGCACTCTGGTCTATTTTAACACTAAGTATTTTGGCTTAAGAACAGTGGAGCAACACTTGAGGCTGTCCTTTGTGAACGTTTACAGACAGTGGAAGAAAAGCCCTCACTCGAAAGAAACCGCTGTCTGCGTTCACATACCTTCCATCTTCGAAGATGACCTAGGTAATCCGGAACAGAAGACCGACGGGTCGTAACCTGCAGCACTAGAACTGAAAACGCACAAAAGCGTTCCAGGCGTGTTTTAGCAATCCTAGAAAAGTGTACCTGCACCTAAGGTTTGATATATTGAAACCTCTTGAGCCTAGACATTTACGTTTTTTGCACACTAGGCGAGGGAACCCTCACAGTACAAGGCCAGAAAGAATTCATTTAGTCCATCTACTCTTTAACACCGGCGATGTATTTCCTTAGACTGAAAATGTAAGTTTGCAAATGTGAGATTTCCACTGAGAAATGCCAGTCGCGAGTATTTTTATTGCATTTTCAGGGTTTTTGTGTGATGTTTCTGGAGAAAGTCCAGAAAGTTAATTTTTCACCATTTCAAAGGGTTGATCAGACCTCATCCTCACCCCATCAAACATTAAGGGATACGATAGGATCATCTTTTCATTAAGACTTGCGAGCCCATTCCCTAGGCCCTTCAGCTGACGGATTGGGTGCGACTTCGGCATCGGCCCTCAAGAGTAGGGAGGAGCCGACAATCGGAGTAGAGTATGAGTAGAGTATGGTGGCAGTAACGCGTCACAGACATCAGACTTGTTTAATCTGTACAGATTCATGGCAGACTGCTCGCTGGTCAACCTCTGGGCCTCTGTCCTTTGGCGGCGCCAGCAGTCGTAGACAGCGAGTGCTGCGGTATGAAGCTCAGACAGTTGGCGGTGCGGGCGCCGATATTGCAGGAGAGAGCCGCGCGTCGGCGAGCAAAGCCAGCGCCGGTCCGGAGCCTGACCTGTCTTCTCCTTTCCCCTCGCCGCGGGAGCAGAAAAGGGGGCGTCTCGGAAGAGGAAGCGCAGGGAGGAGGACGGGGACCCGGGCTGCGACCCGGGGGAGGGCTCGAGCTGCGGGTCGCGCTGCCCGGTCAGAACGCACGAGCGCCAGCTGTACGAGCTCTACCTCTTGAAATGGTGAGTCGCTCCGCTCTTTCCCCTGGTCCCGAGGAACAGTCCTGGACCCCTTATAGCCGGGCGTGTCCACAAACAGTCCATGCTGCAGTTTCTCCTCACCTTTCTGTCTGGAAGGCTCTTCCTATGTGAGCAGCTGCCGTCCCCCAGCAGTCTTTTCTTCCCAGTGTGTTGGTCGCCGACGAGAACGACGGGGCCGAGACTCGCCGGGCGGGACAGGGTTGACGCCCAGTTATGCATCCCGTCCCGTCTTTTTGAGAGCTGAAGGCGATTTTTTTTTTTTAATGGGCCATAAAGAGAAAATTGAAATGGGTTTGGTCTGCAAGCACAAACTGGGCTGGCACAAAAGTCAGAGGCCACTGGAGCCCCCCATGGCCAGGAGTGGAACAGCTGGCCTGCACTCTCAGCTAGTCAGCTGCTGATCAGTCCCGGCTTCTCCTTCCTGCTTCTGCTGTCAAATGGATAAACAAGCATCGAGAAACACTGGAAACCATATTCATTGCCAGCTGGGTTTTGCTGACCGCAGAAAGGAACAGATGCGTCATAGTGAGTCATCCAGAGCTTACATCGCTGTATCTTGATCGTGCTTTGACTCGTCCATTAGCGTCCTGGGAGTGTGTTCCACTGTGGTGCACGTGTGGTGTTTCTGGCAGCATCGAGTGACGAGACCTGCTCAGATCTTATTTTGCAATCGGAAGTCGTACGTTGGCTGTTCGGGCGGCCACCGCAGTGCTGCTGGGAAGGGCAGGAGGCGGAAACGTGCTGCCCCAGCTGCAGAGGCCTGTGGGAATTCACGCTTTGGAAGCTCCACCGCGCCTCATGTGCCACAAGTACCCGGCTGTCTGGAAAGTCACAGGTTTTGCTGGTTTTCCAGGACAAACCTGGCCAGCAAATGACAACTCGGGCCGCGTGCCATCATCGTCAGTAGTGAGGTGACCCAACCCAAGCTGTCTAATATTGTGCCTTTACTCCTGGTGCCTCTTGGGATCCATTTAACCGCTCGGTGCTCCGACAGAACTGGGAAAAAACCCAAGTCTAGATCCCAACAATGTACAGGCCGCCTTGTAAGTTTAGACTTGTGAATAATGGTGGTTTTGAAGCCAAATATTTTTTTCTTTTATGTGGCTACTTGATGTTTCGTTTAGAAACCGGAAAGAAAGTGGTCTCTTCCTTTTTGTATTGGACAATAAGGAAGAAATGTTAAAAGAGTCTTTTAGAGTTGGAGAACTGAAAGCTAATGAAACTTACATGGACTGTGAATATCATAGAGAATGATACTGTTTGATTTTTATGCTCTTAACTTTGTATTTTTAAGAGGATAACATATACAGTGTGTTTGCAAACGATGCAAAATAATACTAAAGATAACATCAAGTTTTAAAGGTTTCTTAAGAGGTACTGGTTTGGTGTTTTTCACACCATGACACTTTTCAAATGCTATGGAAGTAGGGCCATAACTGCATAGTGAAGGTATTTTACTTTAAGATGAATTAATATATGTCACGGCTTTTTTTTTCTTTTTCCAGTCCAGGAAGTCTTAAACAGAGAACAGACACGTTTTATATGAAACCTGAAAGTTCCAGTTGTCCGGAGAGCCCATTGTGGTACAGCACTACACCTTTGGAAAGAAGCACCTTGGAGAACATTCTTGCCCGTATTCTGCTCATCAAGGAGATTTACAACGAGAAAGACGCGTCGGAACCGGACAACGACAGCGATTAAAAGCCCAGGACTCTTGTGACTCCAGCCAGAATTGACAGCATTAGAAAGACGTGCTGCTTACTTTCTTAGGGAAATTCTATACAATATCTCAGCTCCATTCACATGTAGCATTATGCCCAGATTGGGTAAAGATCTGTAAATATTTTTTTAAGCAAGGGAGAACTTTGTGTTATCCGTAATGATTTTAGCATACTTAATTCTCCTTACTGAAGCCTTTTAAAAACTGTATTTATTAATTAGGTTTATTTGTAACTTTTTACATTTACTGGATGAGAATGTGCCCTGTGTAGCTTCTTTCTGCCTCCACTCCCCTCCCAACTAAAAGCATTAAATATGGCTGCAACTACAGCGTCAAAGTCTCTCCCTCTTTCTCTCTGAAAAATGGGGCTCATTTTTTTCCCTGGACAGTTTCTGCTAGAGGGATAATGTGATAGTCTTTACTCTAGCAGTATTAAAGACTTATGGGGGATAAAAGAGTTCTTTGTTAAGCAGTTCTGGTGAGTATCGGAAACTGTCATGAGATTGTAGCTGCTTCATAATGTGAATGTGTACCAAGATACAGAACCTGTGGGGGTCAGTTGTTTGTGTGGTGTCATCATTATATGTATGAAATTCGTCTTTTCCTGTTTTATTTTTAAGTGCTATATTTAAGTTGTTTTTTTACATTGATATGTCGGTCAACCTTCTGATCTCCCCATGTCACTGTTTGCATGTGGTGGTAGCTCCTCAGTTTGGCGTCTTAATTCACATTTGGAGGTGCAGTTCATCAGCTCTTGCTGCCTTCGGTCTTGGTAGTAACGTGAAAGAACCGTGCATTGAAATCAGTCAGTCAATAAGCTCGTTTTTATTTCTATGAAAACTTTAAAATGCATGTGGATCAACGAATTATTTTTTTAGATTTACATTTGTGTTTTTTTTTACAGACGTTGCAGTGCATGTATGACTTGTGCATCCCTGTGATGGAGCTGTGTATATAATACATAGTTTTTGTTTTGCCATCCTGACTTTGTATTTATTTCACATGGCTTTACTGATATTTAGTGTTTTTTGACAAATACTTTTACCTAAATGTATCCTGTTTTTTTCCTGAAGTTGTGAGGAAGCCTTATGTTCCTGTGCCTTGGTCGGCTGGTGCTCCTTTGTGCTGGTTTATTACAGGAAGGATCACGGTGTGGTGCTGGGTGTCTGTTCTGTCACCCTTAATTTTTTAGTGCGATTTTTTTTGTTTAGTTTTTCCCTCCGCTACGTGGGAGACACCCCCACTCCAGACCAGGCACAGTCACGCTACGTCCAGGACAGGCAGGCAGAGCTCGTCTTTCCTGGCTGAGCCGCTGGGTAGACCCCGGTCCCCTGGGCCGTGCGGAATAGCGCTGCTCTTGTGGGGAGAATATTTTGCTACCTTCTGCGTGTGGAGGTAGAGACACGTCATACAATCTACACCTGGTTCCGACTTCCGCGGCTCGGCGCACCGGACGGCCGGGTGACCCGCCGGGTCTGTCGGTCAGGGATCCCTGCTGCTGACGTCGAGGGAGAGAAGGACAGACCCGGGCCCGTCTCGCAAGACCTGTATGAGCCCCGAGGAGCTGAAAGGGCGAAGCAGGAGAGATGCGATGTTTGCTTACCCCACCATGCAGTTTGGTTTCTCCTAAACCCAGTCAATTCAGGTTGCAGTGTTTTTAAGTGTTTTTGTTAGCTGTGAAACTTTTTTGTTTCAGGCCATCTGTTTCAGGATAAAACTGCACATACTGGATGTGTGTCAGCCATCTACGTGTACCATGTTTTTGTTTCTTTACTTTGTGCGCTGAAGTAAAGATTGATTCTTGACATCTGTGCCCATCTTTTTTTCCTGTGTAGCATGAGAATGCAGTGCAGGTGAGTTTCAACGTTGTAAATCTGAAAGTTTAGCATCCTTGTCCAAAAGGGCGCAACATGAGCAGACTACAAGTTTTGGAAAGGTAATCTTAAGCCACTCTTCAATTGTTTCTCGCCTGTACGAGCTGCATGAGACCTGGTGTCTGTCCATCTTACTTTTGTTTTGCAAAATCCATCAGCGTTTTCCCTTTAGTCCATCCCTGCATGAACACTTTCCACCCCTCTTGATCTCCCCATGTCTGAGCCACTCAACCTTCAACATAACTGGGGTGCAGAGGGGCATATCCCTCCCACAGCATCGTGAGCCTGCGCACGCCTGGCCGGGCCACAGGGGGCACTGTGGAGCTGAGACTCGAGAACCCGGACCAGTCCCAGTCCCAGTCACTGCTGTGCTTCTGCAGTCCAGCTCCGGCCAACATCGTTAAACACAGGCCAAGCGATTTCAGTTTTTCAGATTTCCTAAAGGGTGCAAATTGGGATTTATAATTGATCAGAAACTGGTCATATGTTATTTGCCCTTGAACCAGGGTGTTTTTAATGCAGAAATTAAAACCACCCTAAAACATCTATAATGCAAATGAGTGGGTGCAGAAACAATTATAAGTCAGTTGCATAAATCAATTGGCACTATTTAATTTATACAGCTTGCTCCAAGGAAATACCACTCACTACTTGTGTAACTGGTGGATCTATAAGTCTCCCCTTTGCCAAGCTGAGGGTTAATTCTACAGTAACCTTTGAGCTAGTGATGATGGCTTTTTTTGTTATGTTTTTACAAGCTGCAAAAAAAAAAAACAGCACATTGACAGTTAGGTGACATAGACCAAAGTTAAGCTTTTATTCTTTTGTGAGAGGTGTCTGAGACAATCATGTGATCAGGTGTACAGTTAGCCGAGCACGGAAAAAGCAGAATGACATTATTCTGCACACAATGAAAGGTTGATGTAACCACATTTTTGCTTATTGTGTGAAATATAAAGAACGTGAGGCAATACAACTGGCCGCTGTAGTTTAAAAAATAAAATCTAGGAGTAATACCGTATATGAAATGGGGATCTCAAAGTCCACAAAAACAGTAACCTCCAACCTGCCAATTGCGGTACCTTGGTGCTATGTCCCATCTAGTATGTAAAAGAAATCCCATTTTCACCGCATACAATCGCCAAACTTTTTACATCAGAATGAAGAGCTGTTTAACATCTCCTAGACCTGCTGTTTGCCAACCTAAAATGTTTGACCTGAGTAAACCTGCAGGTGTTAGGAGTATCTGATGCTCGTCCCACAGACCGGCGTTGTCTCCTAGTTGTCCTTCCTGCCCCTTTCCTAACTGTTTAATTGTATCAGTGATCTTCAGCCACTGTTCAGCACACGCACAGCCTGAAAGATCTGGGCTCGGCGGGCCCTCAGCCGGAGATGCACAGAGGTCACACAAGCCACACAGAAACCACTCTTGTTCCAGGGCACCTCACTTCTCATCAAGCAAACATGAACACGAGGAAGGTAAAAGTGTGTCCTTCTTTTAGAAATGATGTAGCTTGTTCCAGGAAACATGCTTCCAGACTCCTGAGTTTAAGGAGGCCTTCAAAACAACAAAAATGCCTTTCTCTGTACACAGCAAAGTCACCTGGCAGCAAAGAAATTGTCCCAGTAGAGGGCTTTCCTCCCTCTTCCCTCTGGGACTGTCAATGGCAGAGCTCTGGGGTGTAGCTAGACAGGTTCTGCATCGTCTCTTTTTTGCATCTTCTCTTTCTGCATCTTTTCTGGGTGGAGTGGTGGCTCTGTGGCTCAGGATTTGCGCCTGTGGCTGGAAGGTTGCCGGTTCAAATCCCGCGGCCGGCAGAGGAATCCTACTCCATTGGGCCCCTGAGCAAGGCCCTTAACCCCAACTGCTCCAGGGGTGCCGTACAATGGCTGACCCTGCGCTCTGACCCCCAGCTTCTCTCCCTGCCTGTGTGTCTGTGTCTCATGGAGAAAAGCTGGGGTATGCAAAAAGACTAATTCCTAATGCAAGAAATTGTACAGGGCTAATAAAGCAACATTATCACATTATTATCTTCACCCTGACGTTTCAGGGCCTGATGACCTTCATCCCTGACGAGATGGCTAATATCTAGAAAGCTGTCTGGGCTTTATTACCTCATTTCCAAGTGGTTTCAAAACTTTCAAAAGTCAGAACTTTCAGGATAATGAAACCGTTTTGGAACCATCCAAATGATCAATTTGGATTTAGACTTTTTTTAAAGAAGGTTTATACATTAAACCCCCCCCAAAAAAAAAAAACGCCACCCAAAAATCGAACGGAAATAATATACATTTCTTTCAAAATGTCTATTTTGTGGCTGTTGATGCAGGTGTAAAACAACTTTTTTTTTTAAAGGCCCTTTTTTTTTTCCCCTGATAGGGTTGGCCAGACTCCAAAACCTGTGCCATTCATCTAAAGCTATAACGGCCCGGGACACACAGCTGTGAGCGTGAAAACAGTTTTCGCCCCTGGGGTTTTTGTTCCTGTTCAATCCCTTGCTTTTTCAGCCAGCATAATGAAAGTGCTGCGCTAAGCAGGGTCAAGTAGGATATGCCAGTGAAAAACGTGAAAGTGAGACTATAGGCAGTGATTAGGCCCTCTAATGTGTGATGAATCCTTTTCGATCACATGATATGAACTAATGTCGCCATTTAATTATAAAACAACAAAGTGTCCAGCTGCAGGAGCAGAGGAATGGATGACAACTGCACTTTTTTTTTGGGGGGGGGGGGGGGGGGTTGGTCTTTCAATGCATGCATTGTGGCTGGGAACCGAAAAAAGAGAAGAATAAAAGAACAAAATTACTGGTATTTTACGGATTTTTTCGTTCTTCTGTTACGAGATGGATTCATAAACCTTTACACATTTCGCTGCGCACTTTCTGCGTCTGAAACCGACTCCTGTCCCGGAGGCTTTAGAAATCCGCGTCGCTCCTCAAAGCCGATACGACAGTTCTGACAAGACCGGCGGTCACGCCTCCTTATCACAGGGCTCTTTGACTTTGGGAACCTGGTTTTAAAAACCCCTCTTGCTGGAGAGGTGTTGGGGGAGGATTAAACTGAATTCAGGACGACCTATCCCGGAGAGGGACGTCCCAGGCGGAAGACGGGGAGACAGTGGGTGTCGCCTGCCTGCTTTCACAGCCGCACATCCAGTCATTTTTGCAAATTTACTTTTAAAATGCTGCCTATGTTCCCAGATTCCAACATACGTATTTAAAGAAAACAATTCCTCAAGGAATATACTGCATGATAAAATGCGCTGACAATATCTGTCACTGTTCGTCCCTTTTTTCTTCAAGTTGCACTAGTCTTTTAAGATTCACTACCTTCCTGGCACACTTGTCTCCTTTTAATGAAATACTGATCCACGTCCTGCCATTTTATTTAATGGCTACAGATATTCCTATTAAGAGACGTACACTATATAATCACAGAGTAATAATAGTGCAGAAGTAATAATAGTGCAGATGTGTTTCTAATGTTCCATTGCTCTATGGTATTATAACACCCTCACTTTAAAATAAGAGGACAATTTATTTCCAAGACCTCTGTTGAAAAGCAGGTAGCTGTATCACACACACACCTGTGCTTCAGATTAAACCTGGAACTGTGGTCACTGTCATTAAAACTGCTGATTGACAGCTGTGCTTCAGAAATGTTTGATAGCGAGCATGAAGAAATGGGAACTGTGTAAGCCGCTGGCTTCCTTTCCCGTTCTCTCGCTGTCATTTGGTCATCTCAGTTCCTGATGTTCCCCTGGATCCAAGGACACTACTCCACTGCCCAGAGATGATGGGCCCTGGACTCACCATCGAGATCCTCGAAACTATCGAAAGACCACGATGGGGAGCACCAGTGATTCCCACCAGCCCTTCCAGTTTGGGGAACAGCTCTGGCCATGTGCCACACAAAACTATTACTACAAGAGGGCTCATAAATCTTAATATGGAGGTTCCGACCCGGAGTTTATCCCAGAAGTATAAGGTAGGTGAGCCTGGCCAGTACCTGGATGGGAGACTCCTGGGAAAGCTGAGGTTGCTGCTGGAAGAGGTGTTAGTGGGGCCAGCGGGGTGCGCTCACCCTGGAGTCTGTGTGGGTCCTAATGCCCCAGTATAGTGACGGGGACACTGTACCGTAAAAAGGCGCCGTCCTTCGGATGAGACGCAAAACCAAGGTCCTGACTCTCTGTGGTCATTAAAAATCCCAGGGCATTTCTCGAAAAGAGTAGGGGTGTTACCCTGGCGTCCTGGCCAAATTTCCCCCTGGTCTTTACCAATCATGGCCTCCTAATAACCCCATCTCTGAACTGGCCTCATCACTCTGCTCTCCTCCCCACTGAGAGCTGGTGTGTGGGGAAGCGGACTGGAGCATCATCCAGGTGGGGCTGCACACTGGTGGGGGTAGTGGGATTCCCCATTACCTATGAAGCACTTTGATTGGAGTGTCCAGAAAAGCGCTATAAAAGTGTGAGGAGTTATTATTAAGAGTGAAGAAGAGCAATGCAAAACAATCCTGCGGCTAGGGCCAAAGAAGTACCTCTTTGTGCTAACGCTGGACCTACGGGAGCCAGCCTTAAAGACTGAATCGAATCCGTAACCGGGCACCAGTTCAAGTTTCTGAGAGAAAGGAAAACATCCATGAGATAGGACCGTCTAGCTATTTTTTTTTTAGTTTAAGACAATTTGATATCAGATAAACTAGGGCAACTGTTATTTGGAAGCCTTAAAGGCGATTGCCACCGTGGACCAAACTTCCACAGAGGCTGCAGACAGCTCATCCAGTAGTGTGTAATGAGGTAAGGCTGCTCACTCTGCGAGACCACAAGACCACAATACCACAGTCGCGTGCAAATAAGGGCCTTATAACTACATGCAGCGCAAGTACTGCAACAACGAGCTAAGACTGGCTGCTGATGAAACATTTATTTGCAGTACACGGAGAAGCCTGAATAAATGTTGAAGGGGCAGACCGAGTTAGAAATTGCAGAGCATCAGTAGGCCTTGGAAAGATATGCTTCCTGTCAGAAGAAGTGAGAAAGTGCTGATAACGTATCACCGCGGGGAGCAGGTACTTTGGCCAGAATGGGGCTGTGATTTCACACCTTCTCACCGCCTGCCCCCCCCCCCCCCCCCCCAGAAGAATGGCCCAGCGCCCTGGCTGTGCCGCTGTGCTCCTCCGAGAGTGCCCTGCTGCACACGTACGGTACCACTCCGGCGCGTGCAGACCCTGGTGGGAACCCAGCCAGTTCTTCAGTGAAAACCCACCTAAAATACTCCCCAGTGTCTCGAAATAAACACCAGGGCAAAACTATTTGAGCTCCCACTGGTGTAAATTCGTTTGCTGATTACAGACCTATAAATAGCTCGCTGTCTGTTTTTAGTCTGCATTCTGGTCTCTCTCCTTGCTGTTGACAGTTACTGGAGCTCACGGCTCACAGACGGCCTCCAGCTCTGCCTCCGGTGCAGGAACGTCTCCCTCCCTGTGCTGCTGTATCCTGCACATTCTTTCAGTTTCTTCTGGCCTGGTGGTTTCCTTGATTAAGAGCAAAGCATATTCACCCAAGCAGCCATATTTCATTTCCCCAGTTCGAGATTCATCAATCAAAGCAGGGCTCAAGATCACACCAGCCTGTTGGTGAAGATTTAAACACTTCCCGCTCCCGGCAATGAAGTTTCCTGGGAGTTCTAACCTCCTGAGGAGCTTCCCAGCTCTGCGGGCTCTGGTGACCTTAGAGGGTTTCCCCTCACTGCGGAAGTTAGCTGTGGAACGGTCTTGTCTCGAGCTGCTTGCTGCTTCACTTTGAGATGCTGACGGGTGCCAGGGTATTGTGTCCCTGAACCCCGACGTTACTGAAGCAGCACCCCAACCTGAAGTTACTCACCCTGGTGTGTGTTGCATTGGGACACAAGGCCCCGCCCACTCCTCAGCTGCACATTCCCACCCATTTGCATATGCAAAGACAAGGATGGCAGCTGGGATAGCCTTAAATAAGGACACAGCAAGAGCTCCAAGAGTCCCTTTAAAACCTGAACCGCTGTCAGTGAGCACCGCTGCACCTCAATGCTTTGTGTGCTTCAGCCTCTGTGTTGACGTCTGCTTGCTGGACGTGTGTCTGTGTCAAGCAGTGCAGATCTCCTCAGTGTCCATGTCCCTCTGGCATGAAGGTCTTTGAGGTCACTGCTCTGCATCCGTGTGGGGTCTGTCATTCCCCTGTTCCAGCTGTAGCTGCAGGATCCTAGTGTAGGGAAGATGTGACTCATGTCTCTTCTGTGCCATGAAGTGTCACGCTGTGTGGACCTGGCTCTGTCTGCTCCCAGCACAACAAGCCAACCCTTTGGACACACTGGAGCAGACTGGGCCCTCCGCTCTGACGGCCTCTGCGTTTCCTGTCCTGCTGAGTAACAGAGCACTCCCATTGGCACCCTCTGATATTTTATAATGTTATCATTAAGAAGAGATGAGACACAAGAAGCTATTACCGATCTTGACATTTAACAGAAGAAAATGAAATGTACATTTCATAAACTGCTTAAAAACATTAACTTGTGAAGTTTCAGTGTAGTATGCACTCATTTGAGAAGTTATTTCCCATCTCCCTAAGGAGATGTGAATAGTTTTGTTTTAGAATAGATATATTTGTGAAGTTCATTGTTTTTTAAAGAAATGAAATTTTCATGTAGGACATTCCCAAGAAAGAATCCCAGCTTTTTTGAATATATAGTAAAAATTAAATCCTTTTAAAAGTATTTTTCCTGCTACATTATTTATCTAGAAAATGTAGCTTTAATACATAAGAAATATCCTGATTTCATTACATGGAGATACTCTCTATAGAATCTCTTTAATTTGTATTCCACACAATTTTTGCTTATATTATTGTCATTACTAATCCAAACATCAGTAAAAGCATTCAGATCTCAATTCTTTCCTATCAAGTACACTTATTCAAATCCTTGCCCTTAATCTGGGGCATTTATTTGTCGGCAGACTTTAGACACATTCTTATTTGAGAAGAAGTAAAATCATTGTATTTTCTTAATATCAAAAGCTGATTGTATGACAGGTCAGAGGCATTATGTAATTCAGTGAATGTCAGCGAGTTATAAAAGTTTTAATGACTTTTAAACAGCACATGCTTTCTTTGCTCATTAACAAGTGAGCCATTTCACAATCAGACATGTTGTCTGGCTCTCAGGGACTGTTCCCAAATTTATAAGCGTAACTTAACACTCCTTTAGCTTTGCAACAGTCTTAGAGGACCAACATTACTCTTTCGAGTCACTCACTGTTTAGTAAATGGCTCCACATCTTGCAATCCACCTGTTTGACTCTCCTCTCGGAGGATTCTGGGAAGGCAAGCCTGTCAGGTCAGTTCCTCTTTTCTCCTGGCAGCTCAGGGTCACGAGACTGTGCTCAGCTGCGATACGGTAAGGACAGCCGCACTGCGCTCTTGGCACTGTCCTTGTGCAATGTCACCCTCCCTCACGCTGCCAAGACAGGGCCTCTCCATGATGACCTTGCCCTCTCTGTGTGTACCTTTCTGCTTTCTGCTTCTCTTAGTGCACTGCCTCCCCATTTTTATACAATTCGCTTTCAATGGATTCTTTTGGAGGACATGACTGGATCTTAAATCGGTGCTGCAGATGTAGATGGTGTTGTCTAAAGCGCTCATTATTTGATTGATTGATTGGTGCACTGATTGGTAATGCACCTCAGCTTGAATTAATGTTTAAAGTTGCATCAAAAACTTTACCCAGCATCTTTATCCAAGCTAAATTGAAACTCTACTAATACAGGTGAAAGTCCCGCTCTTAAGATTTCAGGAGAGCATGCATTCACTGCAGCCCATCTGTGTGTGGATTCTTCTCCATTTCTAGCCAATGAATCTGAAAAGGAAGCTGTACCACATGTGGGGTGAAGAGTGGAACTGCGGTAAAAATGCTGCCTCTGTGCAGTGACACCCACAGCCAGAGTGGCCCCACTTCAGTCTGCATCTGTCTCCAGATGCCTTCGTTCTCTCACCAGCTCAGTGCTGAAAAGGGTCTCTGCCACAATAATTGTTCAAAGTCAATTCTATGACAAGCACCACTCCCTGGGTGTTGACTCACCAGCTATAGTTTCTTAAAAAATTAAACCCTGCAAAATCACAAATGTTCACTATTTTTTTATTTTTTTAATGTGGATTCTCTAGATGTACTGTGTTGTATAGTTAATCAGCAGGGCTTTTTGCTGCTGTGACTGGTATGCACCAGCACAGGGGGGTGAGGACTGTGCACGCCCTCCTCCAACATCCCTGCATGTTAGCACCATCTGCCACTTTTCACGCCACAGTTCCACAGTCCATCAGCTGAAGGGCGGACTGTGCCCTTCATGATCACACCACAGGCTCACAGACATTCTGGGGACATTCTGGCTGACTCACACCCACCCAGTCTCAGTGGTTCTCAGCCAAGTGTGGATCACTGTTTGCAGAGTCCAGGCCACAGCTAAGCTATGACCACTGTCTGAACTACAGGGCTCAGCTGTGATCTGAACAAGCATGTTTACTAGTAAGGCCACACAGGACCCTCCCTGCTCACTACTTACATCATCCATCCATCAGTTTTCTTCCCGCTTTATCCAGTACAGTTTTGGAGGAGCTGGAGCCTGTCCCAGCAAGCAACAAGCACAAGGCAGGATACACCCTGGATGGGACACCTGTCCATCACAGGACACACGCAGACACAAACACAATCACGCTCACACGCATGCCAGTGCCTGTTTTTCCAAAAGCAGTTTAACCTAAATGTCTTAAGACTGTGGGAGGAAACTGGAGCTGCTGGAAGAAAATCCTTGTGAACACAGGGAGAACATACAAACTCCATGCAAAGATTAGGACATGACCTCTGGAACACCTGTTATGAAACTCCACATATTAATGAAACAGTCTTAAAGTGGGCTATTCTGTGAACTTTCTGATTTGTTTGTGGAACTTCATCACCTTCATCTGTATATCTGATATAAACTTTTTTCAATAATAGTTTTAATTATATGGTGCATTGAATGCAGTCAGTGAGTGATCTGCATCGTCTTTACCTTTTTATGTAAATCATTGCCTTTAATGCGCAGTAGTTATTTGTGCCACTGGCCCTGGTGTGACTGTGTGTGTGTCTGCCCTGCAATGGACTGGGGTCCCATGCAAGGAGTACTCTGCCTCGCGCCCACTGCTTGCCCAGGCTCAGCTCCCCCTAACCCTGTACTGGATAATGCAGGTTAGAAAGTGGATGGATGGATGAATGGATATCACTTTTAGAACACTCCAAGAGGCAAGAGATTCTACAAATGTGTGTACATGTAGAAGTGAAAGCAGGAAAAGCACAAATGTTACTCATGTAACCGGGTTTCAGGAACTTTCTAAACATTGCCTGAGGGCACTGTGCGACCCCTTGACCCCATGCAGCAGTCTCAGTGCTGGGTAGGGTTAACTGTAGCATATAGTGCGAGTCTTCAATGTTGCTGGAGAGCAAGTAGCGTGCCTGGAGCCTCCCAGCAGTGAAGAGTGCCAGACCACCACTGAGCCCTCACCAGATTCAGAACCTTTCTGACCAGAGCCCTTGTTACACCAACCCAGCCTGTTCTGGCTGTGAGAAAACTGGATCTTTCGTTTCCCTCATCCTGGGGACAGCTCTGGTGAGGGGTGGAGTGGCTTCAGTCTGACCTCATGCTTTAACGAGGAAAGCTTTTATGGCATCAGTGAGATGTGGAGCCAGAAGAGAAGATGATACAAATTAGAATGGAAAGCACTAGGTACTATTACGTGCACGTAAGTGTGTGTTTGCAGAAGGACCCAGAAGGAGAAACAGACAGAAGGCTCACGCTGTAGCAAACGGTATGGATGTGCCCCCAGTTTCATCCACTGCAGAGTTGATGATGAAGCCTGTGTCTATCTCCAACTGAAAACTGAATAAACCTTTCAAAACAGCATCAACACACTAAGTCTTTCATAAGTCAACAAAATGACAGACTGGAACTGATCTTCAAATATCATTCAGCGTTTGACCTTAAAATATCCTGCAGGAACTGTATTAACAGAAGTGACCTCATTGATCACAAGGAATCTCAGAAATATAAGTTTTTTTAAACTTTTATAGTGCTTCTGCTTTCTTCTCAATGTAGAAACGTTATAGGATTGAGGCTCACATGCTTTTAAAAACATGGGACAAAAGAACCTTTATGCATAGAACAACATGTGACAATAATACCCCACATTGTGAGGACGTCATTTCTAAAACCATAGAAGTTTTTAGGGCAAGCCACTGAAAGCTCTTCATTTTATTTTAAAAAATATTGCAATCCAGTTACAAATTGCATAGCGCTGTTTTTGCTGCTAGGTAGACTGATTTAATATTAAATTGAATGTCAAATGTACAGTATAATCAGTTGGGAAGAATAAATTAGATCTTAAAATAGGCTATACTAGGAAGCATGGAAGACAGAGAAGAGGATAAATAATGTGCTTTTTATTGAACTTGAACTTGAACTTTATTGCCATTTGTAACCGGTACTGGTACAATGGAATTCTTACTGACAGAAAGAAAGTCTCTCGATTGTAAAACAAGTGTAAAAAACAAGACAAAGTGCAAACAGTGCATCAAGACAATGTACAAACAAACAATAGACAATGTGCAAGTAGACATGTAGACAGTTTGAATGTAAACAATACAGACGTGTAAACAATGACTGGAGATGTGCAATAGATGAGAAATCATAAAGAGGTAGATGGTGATGGTGTAGGTGTGGTCCGAGGGGGATGGCTCAATGTGTTCGCCAGTCTCACTGCTTGTGGATAGAAGCTATTGAAGAATCTGGTGGTAAGTGTCCGTATGCTCTTGTATCTCTTGCCTGAGGGCAGTGGGGTGAAGAGCTCATGCCCGGGGTGGTGACTGAGACTGAGCACTGACATGGTTTTATAAAGATTGGGCACACTTAAAGAGGTTGCTTTGATTTTTACGATGTCATATCCCAATAGGTTAATTTATGTTAAAATTGCGGATAAAGCTGTCTGTGTAGTTATTGTTATGAGATTTGTGATGTCATATTAAGATGATAGCATTGCAACATTGCTTGAAATGCTGATTTGTTCGAGTTTGTTCAAGTTAATAAAATGTGCGCAATTATGTTAAATGCTGTTAAGAATACAAATATGTTAAGGACATCCGAAAGTGTGCGGAAATCATGATTATCATTATTTTCTGTTTTATTTTCTCTGATCTTCATTCAAAATCAGAAGGTGTGTGGTTCAAACAAGCTGTGTACCCAATGGGTCGTGAAAACATTTCAGGAAAGCTGTTTGAATAAGTTAGATTTTGGTCAATTTCCATTAAGAAGGACACACATTAGTCTCCCAGTCCAGGGGTTTCCAGGTGGCTCAACCATTACAGAGACTATTTTAAGAGTCAGCATTGAGTTTGATAGTCCAGACATCACCAGTTAAATATCCGGTCGGTTCTGAAAAGTGCATGTTTTTTACAGATGTGTGTACAACCGTCTTGCACACTTGTTGCCTTTGCTGTGGCAGTGAAGTGGCGACAACCAACAACTGGGAATCAAATTAGAGGGTTTATGCAGTCGAAATTATGTAAAGACCAAATTAAACAAATACCCCTTAAATCACTGCTTGGGAATAGCAACCATTAATGGATAAAAGGGGCTACAGAGGTGCTCAAGCTTCAAGGGATATTCATAATACAGTGTGATGTTTTTAACAGAATTGTTTTAGAAGTGAAAAACTATTTTTTGCTTCTAACATTTTTCTGTTGGGATGAGACTTATGTACTACAGCACTACAGAATTGTGCACAAGTATTCTTCCTTCATATAGTATCCTGTTTTGTCAAAAGTGCAAATGCCTTTTTAATTTTTAAACTTAAAATTGTACTTAAAATGTGAATGTTCAGGCTGAAGCTTTCTAAAAGTAAGATAAATTACAATAAATGTCTGCATAAACTGATGAGAAAAATTACTTATGCATACTTTTGTGTAAGTACTCAGACCACTGAACCTGATATTCAGTAGGAGTACCTTTGACTGCAATTACAGCTGCATGTCTTTTTGATTCATTTTCTGTCACCTCTGCTCTCCTGCTCTGTATTTGTGCCCATTTCTCTTGGCTGATTTGCTCTTTCGTTCTCGGGTATCGCTCATGGACAGCAGTTTCTGTCTTTTCAGGATTCAAGTCAGTACATTGACTGTGTCACACAAGGACATTCACTTTTTTATCCTTAAGCCAGTTTAGTGTAGCTGTGGTCTTGAGCTTCCCTACAGAAAGGTGAATTCCCACCAGTTCCCACCAGTCTTATCAAGCTTCCCAGTCCCTGCTGATGAGTGTCAGAACTGGAACATACTGCCGCCACCGCCCTGCTGGACAGTGGGGATGGTGCTGACTGAGTGATAAACTTGGTTGGGTTTATGTTGGATGTAATGCTTTGCATTTAGACCAGAAAGTTTCAGTTGTGTTTTGTCTGACCAAAAAACATTGGTCACATGTTGCGGTATCACTTTGGCACTTTGTTGCAAACCTCATGTGGGATTTGAGAGGGTTTTCATTTTCGTCTCCATACAAACTCCCTTCATGAAGCTACCAGCATATTGTTGACCCAGGGACATTTTCTCCTCAAAGTCCCCCCCGGTCTCTGTGCCATTTCTAACCTTTTCTTCCTCCAGCGGCAACTCCGCTGGCTGGGACAGCTGTGTCTCCCTGTGTCTCCCTTCCACTTCTTAAAGATCAACATGCACAAAGATTTATTAGAGGTTTTTGAAATGTTTCTACAACCTTCTCCTTTGTACACCTGTGCCTTTCTACAACTTTATCCCTGAAAACCTCCTTGGTCTTTGTGGTTAAATAATTGCTAGAAATTCACTGCCTGACTGAGGGACCTCACAGAGACAGGATCATTCGAACAGCTCTTATTGCACACGGGCAGAACTGTGTGGCTCGTTAAAGTACTTTTATTACAGTACAGTGAAGGGTTTGAAGACTTTCGCAATTGTGACATTTCCATTTTTCATTCTTATTTTTTTTTACTTCTTCACAGTTTGCTGCTGTAACATGTAGCTACCGCATATATGTTATTACAGTATACAGTATATATTTTTTCAAAGCATAGTAGTCAGTTCTGTCAGAGAAACGTGGGATTGAAAAAAAGTTCAGCTCTCCTCTAATCTTTGATCCGTCCTCATCAGTAAATTAGGTCAGGAAGATATTCATGTTAATTGTTATAACTTCCTATGTAATGCATTAGACGGGTCGTGAATGTGCACCACATTCCAAGCACTGTTAGGTAAATTTCAGCACCATGGACAGGTCAAGAAAACAGCTTGAGCTCCTACAGATCATTGGTTAAGCGTAGGTGTGTTCCTTGAAGTATTATCTGTCACCAAATATTGATGAACCTCTCAGTTGTCAAGAAGTCCTGGAATTTTAGTAAATCTATAATAAAGCAGCTAACCTGGCTGTGTTTCACACTATGTAGAAACAGGAAGAAAGTATTTTGACCCATATTTTTGCTAAATGTATTTTTGTCTAAATAGTCAAATTAAAGACATAAATCAATAATAGGACTCACTTTTCTTGCTGTCAGGATGCAAGTTGAACAACCCTTGGCAAGTAATAAACTGTTTTAGTTTTTATCCCAAAACTCAAAATCGATTGTCGGAATGCATATATACAGTACACCACGTTACAAGTCAGAAACATTTTTCACAGCCAGCGCTACTTCAAGAGAAAAATGAAATAATTGATGCAATTTCTATTTTCTTGATGTGCTCCAGCAGAAAAACATGATGTTTTTAAATGAGTAATGACTTGGCCATGGTCTGTACTATGTACCATGCAGGTTTGCCAGAATCACCTGTGCACATGGCTTGGCAATACAAGCCCCACAACAGCACGCAGGAGAGAATGAGGAAGCGTGGGCAGACGTCTCCCACCAGCCCGTCTTCCAGCCAATCATCTTTTAATGTGTCACCGGCACACAGCACCGATTGGAGGAGACACATGCCCATCACCAACAGAGCTGCATGCCAGCGAGAGCAGAGCGACCTCCACAGGGGTCACCAGCCAGTTCATCCCACCCGACCCTCAGCAGTGCTGCATTCTGGGGAATCCCAGCCCCAGTCAGCCAGGGACATGGCCCAGTGTCCCATGACCTCAAACCCATGCTCATAGAGCTCTCTCTGCTGTCAGGCCAGCACCTTTAGTGATTGAGCCACTTAGGAGGCACCAACTCTAGCCTCATCCTTTCTAATCCTCATCATTTCTTATAGAATTATGATTTTTTAAAATTATTATTGTATTTATTATTGAACAGAGAGTGCATTCCAAAGATAATGTAATTTTTATAATCAGAACTTATGCACACTATTAAATCATATGGCCATAATCATAACGTCCTGTCTTTATTCAATGTCTTGTATCCACAAATCAATACACTGCATTGAACTGTGAGAATGAAATAAATAATAATAATAATGGTCCATCTGATTAAAAAGATGTATAAACAGATTCTGGTATTCTGAAGCTCAGAACCATAAAAAGCCGGAAATGTCCCCAGGCTTTCCTGATACACATCAATTTACAGCATGAAAAACCAAAGGACCTGTTTGAAAAGCACTGAAAGAAGAGCAGTTATCAGTCATCGCGTGGCTTATGACAGTTGTTAATTTCAGATGCTTATTTTAATGACTTCCTCTCCCCAGAGGCACCTTACTTTCCCCAAAGCAAATAGTGTTCACCCAGAATGTGAATATGCTGAAGTCTCTGTCACTTCTTTCATGCAGTATGTTAAAGCTCGTTTGTTTGTTTTTTTTATAGGATTTGATTTTGTTTTTAGTTAACCCTCTCCAGGAAGGATTTAAGAGAAACATGTTCTTGATCTGTAGCGAAGCACACAGGCCCCCTCTTTGCCCCAGAGCAGTGCGGTGTATACAGCAGGCGCCTACAGGCTGAAGTGTTGTGTCTGACTGTACAGCCGGGCCTCACTCTTTAAGAGTCCATGGGAGAGCGCCTGAGGCACATTCCTGAGCTCCAGTGTTCTCACACTGGGACCAGTCCTGGACCAGCCTCCCTTTTAGGCATTAATCCTTGTTGCCATTCCAGAGGCTGGGAAGAGACAGGGGACGGAAAGCAGCGAGACACAGAGAAAACAAGACAAATACCCGTTTCGTCTGCAACTTTCGCTGACATGGGATCATCAGTTTGCTCAGACAACATCTGATTTTGCATTTCAGATCTGGATTCAGGCTCAGCGCTGAAGCAGTGAGTCATGAGCAGAGGACATGAGGCGTCGTGGATCTTCTGCATCCACGTGGCTGCAGTGCCCTGGGGCCGGCGTGATCAGCGCTGGGACAGCTGCTCTTCAGAAGGAATCCATTACTCTTACACTTCCTTCATTCCCACTTCAGGGGATTACTTGTCACCATTCACAAGAAAGTTTAGGGGAAATAATGTTTCAAATGTCATTTAAAGTAATCTCTAGTAGTGCTCTTATAGTTACTATATGAAGTAGTACACGACCTCCAAAAAACACCTCTAACTTTTTATTAGTTGAAAAAGATTACTTTCCCCCAATCTGCTTGAATATGTTTAAATGAGATCATCTTACAGTAGGTATAATAGCATCCACTGGTGTCCTCCTTCATCATGAGAAGTCCACTTCTGGAAATGTCTCTTGCGTTGTGGAACAGGCACAGTCGGGGCACGTGCTCATTTGAAATTAGAAAGCATTCTGCCAGAAGGTGTCTTTAAGAGTATGATCTCCCCCCTTGAATTTATTTCTTTGTCATTTGGTAGGTTGTCCTAGAGTTGAGCGTGCATCGAATCTGCTCCAGTCCTGTTCCGACGCTCCCTGTCCAGTCTGTCCTCCCTGGGAGTGAGACAGAGATAAAAAACCAATACCTCCCGGAAGTCATCCTCCGCACATCTGACTTGGAGTTCAGGAAGATGGGATCTGGCTTTGCCCGAGAAGACATAAATATCCATGGCTTTTCCAGGCCATTCCAATGAAAAAGTACTTGGCTTTTTATTTTTCTGAACCGCTCAGATTGAATTTTGATATCCAATCTGAAATATATCCTGTCTTTATTGTTTATTGCCAGTGGTCCTGAGACGACGTAGCATGAAAGATACCATATCAAATTATTATTTCATTGGAAATGGTAAAAAACAACTTTTTTAAAGACCTAGGATGGTGGTGTGGAATTTCCACTGAGTTCGTGAGCCTGACATGCTCACAGCTTTGTGTTTCACAAAATTAAATTTTCCAAATTACGCACATGCTGCAAGTTAAAATACCAATATCCTCTAAATATTGTCTGTTTCTTAACATGAGCCATCATTGCCTGCTGGATATAATACCAGTTTTCAAATAAGCAAAAGCCAGATAATCTCAAAATTATTTGACAAAGGTACAGCATGTAGGTTAAAACTGTGTTTCAAACAGCTGTAATCAGAGGGACTGATGATTACTGGTGACAAGCTGATGAGTAACTCCTGGATTTCAGTTAAGGATTTGATCCAATTTAAGCAGGATGGATTTCTTGAATAAAATCACTGCTGGAATTATCTGTATTCAGTCAACACCTTCAAGTTTTCACACAATCTGTTATTATTTTTGCATGAAATGTCATACTGCTAATACATCATTTCAATGACATATGGTCCATTATGTGTAGTGACCACATATGAATTCTAGCAAATGTAATAGATAGCAGCTGACAGAGTGCCTAATGCCAGAACCAAGTCCAAAACAGTGAAATAAAAAGGAAAAAAGTAACAATCCTGTAAATGGGCATATAGAAAGTCTAAATAAACAATAGTATCCAAAAGGTATTTTAGGTACTTGAAAATGTTGTGAAATCAGCTGCTCCAACACAATGAGCTCTGTGTGCAAGGGAATGATGTGCAAAGTTCATGCTGTAATCCCTTGCAAATTGTTGATACTTTATTAGAGGAATGCTTTCTTTGGTAATCTGACTAATCTATAAATGCTGTATTATAAAGACAGAGGCCTGGAGGTACAGTAGTTCTTTAATCTAGTGGCGCACAAAATGACGGGAGAGGACGTGTGGACAAAGGGCGGCCATGAAGGCTGACACTAACACAGGCGGCGGGCGTTCTGCATCTGCCCGCTGCGGAATATCTCCTGTGTTTTTAAACACGGTGTCAGGGCACGTCCTGTCGACTCGCGCAACGGCGCCGTCTCACAGACACAAGTGCGGTAACACTTCTCAGAGTGCCTTTCGCGATGAACGCTGGAGCCCGGAGGAGCAAAACAAACATTGTCCCTAATAACGTCTTCACAACTAGCTGTGGAACTTCTGGAACTTGTTTTCTGGCAGGCAGCAGCGCCTTCTGGTTTTTTTTCCAGCTTGCTTTCTCAGTTAACTTAGTCTGATGCTCTTCTTACACTAAATTCACTCACGCCCCAGCGCTGACGGGGGAAAGCCTGGCTCTGTGTTTCAGTGTGGGATTGCCTGAACTGGGGACCCAGCCTTGTGTGTCTCCCCGACTCTGCTCCACTGCAGCCACCTCTGGGAACCGGAAACTGGAGTGATGGATGTTCGGCGGCTGTGGACCTGCCGATCTGTAGTGGGGATTCTCAGATCACTCACACGTGTTGATAGGTGCTCAGTGGAAATGTGAAAAACATTCAAAAGCACAATAATATCCTTCCCAATAGGATACCCGTTGATCCCTGTTGTGCTACTTTCAAGTCACTATGTTGAACTTCTACCTTTTAGAGCAGTTGCTTCTGGGTCCGTGCTGCAGTTCCTGTAGTACAGGGTACAATTCCAGACAGGGCTTTCTTGTGGAGTTTGCATGTTCTCCCTGTGTCAGTGCAGTGTGGGCTCTCTGTCATTGCTCTCAGAGAAGGGCTGCCCAGGATAGCCAGCGTCTCTAAACAGTGGGCATGTTCTGCCCAGATGGAGTCCAGTGCAGGTGCAGGGTGTAGTCCTCCTGGGGCGCTATGCTCTGGGGGGGTTGGATTGGGATCGCTGCAGTTCTTATCGGGAATCAGTGGGTTCCCATACTGGACGGTTGGATAACACCTCACCATCCATCCAGATTGAGGATTTTAGGAATTTAGAAGCTCATAAGGAAACCCCAGAAATTAAATCTGAGGATGATTCTGAATTTTTTCTTGGAACAAAAAAAACATTTAGTACTTCTGTTACGGGATGTATGTGCTAATCCATGTGCTACGTTTTGATTCAATTTAGTAATGTGCTTGTGAAAAAAAAAACATGGACCCATATTCATGTTGTTTCCATTTTTCAATCCATTTTCTAACCACAGACCACATCACCCAGTTCAGGGTCACAGAGGAGCCAGAGCCTGTCCCAGCAAGCAATGGGCTCAGAGCAGGGTACACCCTGGACGGGACACCAGTCCACACAGGGCAGACACACACACATGCACACCAGGGCCAGTTCACCCACCAGCATGTCTTTAGTGTGTGGAAGGAAACCCACAAGAACATGAGGAGAACATGCAAACTCCACACAGACAGCACCTCAGGTCTGGAATTGAACCCAAGACCCCAGCGCTGGGAGGCAGCGGTGCTGACCACCGCACAAACGTGCTGCCCCTGTTTCATTATTACAATCATTATTTTAAAAAAGGGAAAAGGAGTTTGTGAAATAACCCAGGTGTCAGAGGCATCTCTGCCCAGGACAGCTCGTGCTCTCCATTCATGTGATGTATTTCAAGTAACACAGACGCACATCTTCTGTCATTCACTGGGGGGAGAAGCAAGACAAACAATAATATGGTACAAAAAAGTTTATTTAGGAACAGTTTTGTAAACATTTGAGGTAAATGAACATTTACATCAACTTGTTCTTACAAAATCGAATACACAAGGCACTTCTCTTCAGACAGCAGTTAAACAGGTCTGCGGTTCTTGTAAGGGGCTACTACTCCCTGCCTGGCCAGAGCAATCTGCTCTCTGCACGAGAGAGCAGGAAGGAATCGACAAGAAATCTCTGAGGAAGACTTTAGCTCCAATATGAAAGTAAATTGAAGGGCGAGCAGAAAGCTGAGGTTATTCCTATATGGAGAAGTGGATTTTATACTGATTCGTTGGGAGACAGGATACAAAGCAGACCAATGGAATATTTGCATGGAATATCTTTTGGGCTATTTTAATATCCCAACTTTCTGCTGGTGTTTCACACAAAGCTAAGATTCCCAGATTTAAACCATTTTCAACACTGTAAGCAACTTTATTATCTCCTCTACAAATTAAAACAAAAACACACTTTCTGTTGTTCCTGCACTGTCTTTAATGTGAAGAGTGGCTGTGTTTCGGTATAAGACGTTTCCTTGAAGGGTTTATCAACATTGGCAGAGTCTTGTTGCTTCTCTGTTTCTTTTCTCTCATCTACCAATATACACTTCATACAACAGTATGGTTTGCCAAAATTGTGCAAATCTTCATCTAAAAACTAAAATGTAAACTTTAAGAACCAAAATGACAAGGTAACACACTTTTTTTGTTCTTTTTTGTACATTAAAATAGGTGAAACTAAAACAGTACATGTACATCTGGAAAACTGCTCTCTTTGATCACAGTGAAAGTAGGAGTCAGTTGAGTACAACAGTTTGTATATCATTCTGTTCTTCCAATGCAAAATTCTTCCACCCACTCTGATATCAGTAACACTCAGGAAATGTGGATACATGCGTACTATATTTGGAAACTCTCTTAGCATCTGTAGTTTTCACTTGTAGCAAGACCTATTGTATAAAATATCTACCTTAAGAGTTCTTCAAAAACGTCCTTAGTATCTTGTAAACTGCCTTATTTCAGTTTCAACAGTATCAACAAAAATCTAATTAGGCTTGAACAGAAATTAAAGGCTTGTAATATTTTTTTCTAAGACTTGTTTTGTCTTGAACTTTTTTGGACTTTTTCCATACAGTATTTCTATATGGGCTTTTCCAGATAGATTTTTTTTTCCCCACACAGTAGCTCTTAGTGTAAATGAGGTAAAACTACAGATGGATATTCATATTTCTTAAGTGGTAGCAACATCAGCTAGGTCAGCCAAACGTATGTCCACAACTGTAGACAGTAGTCAGTAATAGTTAGGGATTTTAATAAATAATATAAATATCTTGAAATGAATCAAAGAGGGAAGAAGAAGGTGTGGGAGTCTTCATATTTGTATGAAACATTTTTGGCTACAGACATTGCTCATCCAGTTTATCTGATACAGTTCCTAAACAACACCTGGCCAGAAACTCAGTGCATTTTCCTTTCTGTACTGACTACTGTTAAGCATATTTCAACAATAAATTGTAAAACTTGATTTTACAATAGAGCTTTTTAGCATTGAATCTGAATAGAGGGTATTGCGTGCAATCTGTGAAAGTCTGCGATGATAATTTAATCACAGGTTGTTCTCTACATGAAGGTGAAGAGCCTGATATGACTTAGATTTTTAATGGCAGCTACAATCTGATCGTTCTAAAAAAGATCGATTTTCCAGTCAAATTTAAGAGCTGTTGTGACTAAAAACATAAACCTGCAAGTTTTAAAATGGAATAGTAAAAGTCTTTTTTTTAATAAATATATTTATATATAAGTATATTTTATAGAAAGCTTATGCTGCTTCACTAATTTGAGGATGGGTCTAGAGTCTCAGGCTTAATTTTAAGAGAGATGCCTAGATTTCCCACTGCTGAATTTGTCGTTACCCAGGCAGAATAGCACTTAGACTTGAAAACATGGCCAAAGAATAGACTCCACTAATTACTGGCTATTGGTTTTTTTTTCCGTTTATTTTTCAATGGTGTTCCAGCTTAATGATTTCACCTTTTCTTTGAAGTGCTTACAATTATGTCTGGTTCACTTTTTAAAAGTTAGCAAAAAATCCTTAAAAAAAAAACAACTTTGCAACGTTATCCAGTATTTGTGTTCTTCTTTTCACTTTTCAGCGACATTTTTGTTAAAAAACGGAAAATGTTCTAGCAGGACCTGGAACCTTTCTCCTGCGTCAGCTCGGTGCTCACGTTCATGTGACACAAAATATGACCTGCGGTTTCTGTAGATAAAATCCTATAAACAGCAGAAGCGCTACAAAAGCATATTTAATTCTTGGTTTAGCCCTGCTTCTGAAATCAAGATTAGGAGAGGATTTGTCTTGAGAACAGACTAAAAAGTCACAGAACTTCATTGAACAACATGCTTAGGTCTGACGTGAGTTCTTCAACGTCGTTTTAAGACCAAATTTACCCGCATTCTTCTACTTCTAGAAACCAAACCTAATCAATATCATTTTCAAAAAACAAGATTGTATTAATATGAATAATCTAGTGCTTATTCTTTCCATATCCAAAGAAGGCTACGAAGTCGTGGTAAGCAGTCATGCTTTTTCTCCAGGCTTTGCAATGGTTTCAGAGAACACTGAAAATAGGTATAGCCAAGAAGGTCAAATATGCTTGCTGTCCTGTTGGTGAATCAGTGAGTTGCAGCTCACGCTGACAGATGTATCCTACATTCATAAAACATGACAGAGGTATCAGAATGGAAACTGATGTGTTGTTAAAAAAATGGCCGTTTTCTGAATGTAAAGATAGACACAAGGATTGAAATGGAAAATTATATTCAGCATAGATATTTTTGCAAAGATCATTTGGATTGCGTATAAACTGTCAGGAATTTTCAAAGCAAACTTTTCCCAAGCAGAATTAACATTCCTAATTGTTGGTAACAATAGGTATTTCAATAACAGAAATGCTCCTGTTTAGGATTGTGGCACATCATTTTCTTGTTATGTGTTGGGTTTTATATCAAATAGTCCATCTAGTAGTTTTACTTTTTCAAGGCAGATCATTTCCAACTAAAGAATTTAAAGACGGATTCAAACTTGTTTTGTTATTAGGGGCTGTAAGCCATGTGTTCCAAATGCAAAGCAAACACTACTGTCTTAATCACGTAGGGGCTGAAAGTGTTCAAAATAAAACACTTTAAGACACACGAGCTTTTGGAAATGCTTCCTTACAAACCGTGTAGGATAACACCCCCCTGAAACTGAAAACTACCCTTGTGTTTTTATAAAACATACTTACATGGACCTAAATTTCTGACATGCAATGCAGGCCAAATTCAGTTCTGGACTGTTGAAACATGCAGCAGAACAAACCCTTCCTGGGATATGTGCATCCCATCCCCGTAACTCCATCATTTCTCAGCTTGCTTTAACGCAATCCAATCATTTCCTCTGATTCCAGTCAAACTAATTGCTGAATGATATGTGGACGTGATGAAAACAGGGCTGACAGTGACACCCGAATCCCGGAGGTCCAGGAGCCTGGGAAGAGCTGAAGGACGGGTGCACTGCTGTGAGTGTCTGGACTGGGAGGACTGGTGGAGCCCCACTCTGCCCTCGCTGTCTGGGAGCTGGCATGTTTCTGGGCCCCTGCACCTCGCGGGCCGCCGAGAACAACCTGTTCAGGATTCGCTACAACTCACCGATTGCACGCCAGCATTGCTGTTTAGATTCTATCGAGAGCGCCTCCCCCCCCACCCTGTTCCAGTGCCCTGCCTTACATTACCTTCTCCTCCGACGTTGTGTTCGTGTTTATAAAAACCGGCTCGCCCCGCAGGGAGGGGGGTCTAGACCGCCAGGTCGTCCGGCCGCGCTCGGCCGCTGGCCCTGCTGGCCCGGCTCAGCCGGCGGGAGTCCGCGGCGGAGGGGGGCTCGTGCATCTGGACCGTGGTGGTCGCCGGCCCCTCCCCCAGCTCGCTCTTCCCCTCGCTCGGGCTGGCGCTGCTGGCGGGCGGGTCCAGCGGGCTCTCGCTGCGAGTGCTGGCGCTGGCGCTGCCGCTGGAGGAGGCGGGCTTCCTCTCCTGAGTCTGCTGCTCCGTCGCCAGGTTGGCCCAGTTCTGCTCGGCGGCCAGCCGGTGGTTGCTGCTGTTGATGTAGAAGGAAGGCGGCTCGTCCTGGTCCTCGGGCGGGGGCTCCATCTTGAACTCCGCCGGGGAGGCCGGGGGGAAGGCGTGGGGGCCCCCCGCCGTGACGTCGGTGTAATTAGGGGGGTAGCTGAGGCCCGGGGGGGCAGTTCTCGGCGCCGGCGCCGTGGGTCCAGGCTCCGCTCGGCTGCAGCGCGGCTCGTGGTCTGGGGGGAGCTCGTTGGTCATTCCCTGCTTGAGCTTCTTCCATCCGAGGTGGTAAATCTCCAGCAGGTTCAGCAAGAGAGACACGCAAGCCACCACAAGCATGAATATGATGAAGATGGTCTTTTCCGTGGGCCTGGAGATGAAGCAGTCCACGCTGTTGGGGCAGGGCCAGCGGTCACACTTGTACAGGGGCTTCAGCTGAAAGCCGTAGAGAAAGTACTGGCCTACGATAAATCCCACTTCAAACAAGGTCTTGAAAATGATGTTGAAGACGTAGGTGCGCAGGAGGGCGCCTCGTATTCGGATCTTGCCGTGCTCATCGCGGATGGGCGGCTTGTCCTTTTTCCCGTTCTTGAAGATCAGTTCCTCCTGCAGCTTGCTGGCTTTCTGCAGCTCCTCCTCCTTCTCCTTGCGTTTCTCCTCCATGCGCACGATGTGCAGGACGTGGCCCAGGTAGATGAGGGTGGGGGTGGACACGAAGATGATCTGCAGCACCCAGAAGCGGATGTGAGAGATGGGGAACGCCTTGTCATAGCACACATTCTCGCAACCGGGCTGCTGCGTGTTGCAAGTGAAATCGGACTGTTCGTCGCCCCAGACCTCTTCCGCAGCCGCCCCCAGCACCAAGATCCTGAAGATAAAGAGCACTGTCAGCCAGACCTTGCCTATCACGGTGGAGTGTTCTTGTGCATTTTCCAACAGTCTCCCCAAAAAGCTCCAGTCACCCATTGTTTAAGACTCCTAGCCTACGGAGAAAGTACAGTCTAGAATGAATGTGGTGAAGGGGGAGAAAAAAAATAAAACAAACAAGACAATTCTGTTGCGGCACCAAACACAGAAGAGTTACAACAGCAAGAACAAAGTCTTCGGCTCCGATTGACCTGGAATCCCTAATTTAACTGGCACACAAGCGGGCAGATCGCAGATCCACGCTCATCCCCTAACAGGCTGTGTGTGTGTGGGACCAGGGGGTCAGCGCTGCCTTTCTCGAGTGAGTAGGTTTAGTCCACATTGCTTCCAGGAACGGCGGTCTCGTCTTCTTACTAAAGCAATAAGGTCGCCTAATCAGACAAAGGGCAGAGTGAAAAAAACCCACTGTCCTCTGCAACGTGTGAGCTCCCACCTGATCGCTTGGCTGGGCAGCTGGCTTGTGCTGAGCTCCACTTTTTTTTCCCCTTTTTACATATAACTGTAAAAAAAACAGCACTCAGAGAGGGAAAGACCTCAAGTGGCTGGATAAGCAGCGAACCTCCCCACAAGCACGCAGAGGTGTTTCAGTGTGATTCAACTGCTACACGTTTAAGCACTTTATACAACACTGAGAATGGTCATTCTTCAGTCACAGCCAGAACTAAGACAACGACCACAGGAAAACAAATACACCAATAACTGTCATAATGTACAAAAGATCTGCATGGTTTGCTTCAGATTTGTTTTTCTTGTTAGTTGCATACTTTATAAAATCCTTCAAATAGATCTAGTTTTTTTTTGTAAGGAGGTCTAAAATAACAGAAAGAATCGAATAAAAGGGTCTTGTCTCAATAGTCATTACACAGATCCATTGTTACAGGCTGAACAGGTCTGGATGGAGAAGCATTTTCCTGCGGCTGAGAGCTCTGCCCATCGTCTTGCTTACAAGCTTCTCTTGAGGAGACTCTCCTGAGTCCCCTAGGAGAAGCCTGTAAAATCGGAACTCTTCCGAGTTCTCAATTTGTTCACACAAATTAATTAAACCCCACGACAGGCAAGCAAACAAGAAAAGACACAGGAGGAAATGACATTTTTCATTCATAAATCTAAAAATGTAATGGAATGTTTTAATATGTTATGAAAGACAACAAAAACACTGCACATTCCTGATGACTCGTTTTAAAATAATGAAGATCACACGTGGTACTTCCAGTCGAAAAAGAGGTAATTAAACTCACACTAACCAAAAGAACGCCGAAATTACACATTATTGGAAGGTTATTAAGTTCTATGTTTGACAGAGGGCAGTTGTTGATAATTCCAAATAAATTAACAATATCCCAGACATTAGTAACACGTGAAATAAACCTTGTTTGAACGGTGTATATAAAATCGCAATTATTTTTGTATTTTACATGAAAACTACAATATTTTCACCCTAACACTAACCAGATAATACAATTATTTTCAAACGAAACCCGTGGATGGTGACTGTGATCGCCAGAGTTCTACTGTAGTCATGACAAGGTCACCCCTAAAAATGAATAAAAATGAGATTAGAAGAGAAAAAAAAACTTACTAAAATGTTCCTGTGTTGTGGGTAAGAAATCCATCGACTAGGATACAAAATAAATATAATACCTGAAAACAGAAAGCAATTTCTGTCATTAATAAAAAGGAGCAAACGGAACGCCCGTGTTTTGACTTCTCCTCTGTAGTTTCTTTTAGCAGATCATTCTTTAAAATGAAGTTTTTTAGGCTTTGTTTCCCTACATCTGGGTTGATATCAAAACACCTAACTGTACTCCTATGAAATTTATTTTTTTCCCCTGTATTCGGTGTATCCGGCATTCAGCGAAGTGGCGCTCATCATCACCGCGAAGAGCACAGCAGCGGGCGTTAATTGTGAATGGATTTACGTTAAAACCAAAATACAGCAATACAGAAATAACAAAAAGTGCCTGGCTTTATATTTATAAAAATATTTCAGTTTCAACGCAATGAATTGGCACGTCTTGCTTCCCACACTAACAAATTCTTGTGTTGCTGTCTTGTACTCGTCAGGGCGAGAGCTGTGCGTGTTGTTCTATTCAAGGAAAATCGAATTAATACAGCTGATCAAAATTGTGTAATTAGAATTTATATGGAAATGAAGGAATGGGTATTTATTGTTATATGCTTAAAACTAAATTGGAATGTAACTGATCTTTACAGTGTGAATTGAGTTTGTTATCCTTATCACTTAGCGTGTGTTACTGTTTATAACATTATTGAAGAACATGAAGTTCTGTCTCTCTGCAGGTAAGAGATCTTTACTATAATAATGAAATAAAATAATAATAATAATACAAAACTGACAGCATCAGACTCTTTTGTTTGTACAGTATATTGTACTTACTAAATGACAATTTTTAATATGGAAATAATGTGGGATCGCACCACTCTAAGCAAGTGCTTGTCTCATCAGATTTTGGAAATGCTGAACACAGCAAATATTTTGTCAAATCGACCGATGCTCAGTGCCCAATTGGATTAATCACTAACGAGTTTCAAACACCTGCTTATATGATAGATTTCGATTCCGATTCATTGCGAATAATTTACAAAAATACGTATCTAAGACGAACTCCTAACATTCACATTAAAGAAGCTAGAAAAATGCTAGGTTTATTCTAAACTGCAAGCTTACAACTGTAAGAGTGTACGCTAAAACTGTTTTAGCTGGTTATAATATATATTCTCTTTTCAGATTTTCTGATCCACTAAATCCATGCAATACTCCTGCTTGCATAACCTAATAACTTGGTGTGTGTTTTCTTCAGTTAAGACAAATGCGCTTTAGACATACTTGTGCTGTCAAATATAGTCATTCGTTTTCCTGCGGTGACGAGACCGCTGTGCCCAGGGCTGGAATCAGGAAGGTACCGGCGCCCCTGAATGCTCGCTGGCACAACCGGCTGAAAAATGTCACTATCGTGTCAAAACTACCGTTTAGCCCCACTGCTTCCAAATGTGGGACTCATGCCACTCGTGTAAAAGGCCCCTGGAGGCGTTTTATTTCCAAAAAAAACTGTGAAAGCTTTGAAATTCTTTGTGTAAAAGAACAAACTCCTACAGTCCGGGCTGCTGGCGCCAATAAAAGCCATTTAAACGCATCGCCTCCTAATCCTCGGACCTTAGACCGGGGATTTAGCCGAATTTAGCTACTGCAAGTAGCGCCAGTTGGTGCCGTACTTTTGGGTCTGTCGGGCTGTTCCGAGATTAGTATCCCTCCTTTTTTTTCCCCAAATCCCAACCACAGCCGCTGTGCCAGATCTTACCAAACTCTTCCGAAAAGCAGCCAGCTGATCCTATTTCAGACGCCGTCTTCTGCGCTCATGGACTTGAGGCCGGTCTTGAGGCAACAACAACAAAAAAGAGGGGGGAGAAAAAAAAGGAACTAGTTTTTAGAAGCAAGTTGAACTTGGAGATTGGGTTGCGCCAAGCGGGTCTCCTTCCCAGCCATCGCTACTGTCACATTGTGTGACCATGCATGACTGGATCCATCAAGTCATCAGCCTGCAGGGCGCACGCCACGCCCCTGGGCTCCCGCCGCTCATCGCCACGCGTCTGCGCGCCCCCTCACACACACACACACACACACACGTCCCCGCCGCTCCCCAGAATCAGACAAGCAGCCCCCTGAGTGTTCATGTCCTACTGGGAGAGGGAGGGGGAAACTCAGATGAACTGGCAGCCCAGTATGTGATCTCCTGTCACAGCCTGAGGAACAGTGAGTCTGTCTCCCGATAAACATGTCCCAATATGTTTACAGTATATGCAAATATTTTATGATATGTCTTTGTTGTAAATGTCTGTAATATGGCTGTAGATTTTATTTTACTTTTTGTTTTGTTTCATGTTAATTTTATTTATTTTTATTTGCATTGGCAGCACTGATTGCGCCCATCAGTCATGCTAATAAAGCACCTTGAATTGAACTGATGCCCCCAGGTTGGCCCGTGGCAGAGCAGGTAAGCGGCCTGCGCGCACGCAGAAACACCCCCGGGCTCTTTCGGCGTCGATACGTTCAGTATCATTTAAAAACCAAACGACAAAAAAAAAACACACGACAAACGACGGGATCTAGCGCTGATCCCAAAGGTATTCGGTAGTTAAAGAGTTACAACTTTCAGGGTAACGTGCACTGCTCCCCGGAGGATAGAAATGTGGAGAACAGCGCCCCCCTTTGGTCGGATTCCGCCATGCTCACCTCCGGTCGCTGTGAGGTTTGGGGTCTGCAAACCTCAGACTTTCTCGATAAATAAACAAGACCCCCCAAAAAGTGTGAAGCATTTTCTTTATTAAAACGGCCGTAATCGTTTACACATAGAAAAACATACCAAAAGGGTTTGTGCATATTTAAACCATATACGTATTTCCATGTACACAGTAAAAATGATAAAGACTATTTAAAATTTGTCTGAAAACATGAAAAGGTTTCATTCTTCATCATTCGTCCGACATCGCTGCATTTCCTGTGCCACTTTGCCCCGGACACAGCAACGTGTTGAACAGAGAGAGTCGAAAGGTTATCACTGCAAAGCTCTCACCTCAAGCGCTGTTTAATGATCCTACAGAAGCGCTTCATCTTACAATTCCTTCAGATTCCTTCACTGGAACTTCCGAACTGAAAAAATAACCTTTCGCAGCCGCTGCTCTCTCGTCAGCGCGGTCCTGACACCACAAATGGCCCTGCCGATGCAGGCGCTTCGTTTTCTGTTGTCAAGTGTTGTAAACGATAAAAACAAGAGATGAACTGGCAGTAGGGAAGGAATATGCGAAGCACACAGCATGTGCTCTCAAGGGACCGTTCCTGCCACTGAGTTTACCTCCGTTCTTAGCAGCAACGATGGAGATGGAGAGAGGGGTCAGATCCAAGCCCGTTATACTGTACGTAAACATAACAATCAACATGAATAAAGGGATCATTTTACACCTTTATGAGGAAATGTTCCATAGGGGTAATGGGATATCACTACATTCCCCTGTTTACATACCAGCCTACAAAAACAGTTCTCGGTGGCCACTCTCTGGGTTCGGTTACAAATACTGTATTTGCAGTTTCATTTTCATAAGTGATCGGTCTTATATATCTGGTATATTTGTAAAACCAGAACACCAGAATCTGGCGTTTTCAAGAAATTGAAAGATTGTGATCTATTTTGTTTGTTTTATTTCAAGATGTTAGGAAGCACAATCTGAATTTGAATTATTCAGGTACATTATACACTTAAAGAAGGTACATGGTGACCTGATTGATACCAATAGGATGCCATGCTCATTTTTACAAGACAACCTAAAGAAAGTGACCAAGCCTTTATCCTTGTAGTGATGTGGTTACAGGCTGGTACAGGAACACCTCACATCCACTGGCAGTGTTTATTGTATGGGACACACTACCACTCCAGAGACGTTCATTTTCATCGGAAACGGAAAAGTTACCCTATCTGCCAAAAGACAGTTAAAGCACAGAGAAGCCCATCGATTCAGAACTATCCAGTGTGGATTGGAGGGATCACAAGTTGAATAGCCTTACTTCACACTCAAACCTTGATGCCCAGGACTCAGACTGCTACAGTTCACTCCAGGATTCACTTTCACTGCAGAGACCGGTTTCTAATACTGCGCTTCAAAACACCACCGGCTCCTAGTTGCTTTGGAAACATGATGCTGAGAAGCAGCTGGGCTAGAGAAGAGACATCAGTTGAAGCCTCACACTGTCAGGTTTCTCTAATACTTTTACAAAGCACACACTCTCTCTCTGTCTGTAAGCACAGGGGCAATCACCAGTGTCTCCTCTGCTTTCAAGCATATTGTTCCGTGAAAATTGCTACAGTCCTGCTGTTACAATACATGCTCATTAATGTTGAGTAACAATTATTGTTCTCCGAAGTCAAATTCCTTCATTCATCAGCAGAAATCCACTCACGCCTGGTAAGGCCATGGCAATCATACTACATCTACCTGGAGGCGCAGAGCCCCTGCAGGGCACACACCCAATCGAGAGACGCCTTTTCACCTGGCCAGAATCTCTGGGAGGCAGAAGGAGGCCAGTGTAGCCGGACCAAGCCCACATGACCATGGGGGAACATGCGAACTCCACACGGAAGGTCCCTTGTGTCAGAGCTGAAACCAGGATGGAGAGCCTTTTGCTCCAAACCACACCAGCATGGGCACCACAGAGCAAAGGGTCTCCTCTCTCTAAAACTGGGGGTCCACACGGCTGGGTGAATGGACAGAGATTTTCTTTTTCTGTATTGATTACTGTTAGAATTTAACCTCATTACATATAAGCACAGTACTGGTAATATATACATTTTAAAATGGCAATTCATCTAAATTAATTTACTCAATCTGATAAAATAGATGATTCATCTAATCGTATGTGACACACTTACGTTTATATAGTTACTGTATAACAACATTTTTAAACGTTTAATTGGCCCTTAAATAATAAAAGCCTATAAACATTTTATTGGTAGTTGCAATCCTATTTTCAGTTAATATCACTTACTGTGATTACAGAATAAGGCCATAAAGATGTTCTAAAAAAAGGAATTTTTTTCCAAATATTTGACTGCACATATCGTTCTCAAGGAAACCACTAAATACACAAAGACCACAAAGCACGTTGTTGGAATCGGTCTCCTTTTGGATCAATTTCTTTGTTATTCTTTAGTTTTAGATTTTGTAGCTCAACATTTTGGGCCATCTAACAGAAGCAAAAAAAAAAGTAGGTAGATGCACATGGTGCAAAAAACATCAAGTCTATCTTTCTGCTCAATTTTGTTTTAGCTTCCGGCCATCAATTGTAATAAATAAAATATAGGCTACAGTACATATTGCACTTTAAATATTTACAGAATCAACAGCAATGTTATAAAAGTGAAGAGATTTTGAATTCAGTCTTAATCATTATATCACCTCCCATTGTACGTATATAATGTTCATATAATAAATATTATTTAAATATCTATGATGAAAACTAGTCAATGCTTTTTGTTCACCAAAGCATATAAACGCCAAGAGATGCAAAAAAATCTTTCAGCAGAGCCTGTAGAATAACACCTGCGTTGTTTTTTGTTTTTTTTTTTGCTGTTGGTAGATGAGCCCAAAACAGTGGCCATCGGGAAGCACCCCGGTGAAGCCAGTGGGGTGTCTGACCTCGTGCACCGTCTGTCACAAGAGCAGCGCCCACAGTGTCGGCCTCTGGGAGCCTGGAGGTGGTCCAGAAAACACCTCCAGCATTGTCACTAGGTGGCGCTGTAAGCCCTGATGGAGGAAAACAAATAGAAGACACTTGGGGCTGACTGGAAAGCTTCCTCTCCTCACCGCGTGGCCGCCTGGACACGGAGGATCTGGCAACCGCCGAGTACTCGGAAAAAACGCTTCAAGACCCGGAGGTTCCGGCAGAGAGGCACGTTTTCAGGGACAACGCTTGTGCCAAGGCCAAGTGCCCGGCGGGGCGCCTCTAGGCCAGCTTCTCGGGGGCCGAGGACTTGAGGCTGCAGGTTTCCGACAGCAGCAGCTCGTTGGCCTTGTTCTGCTGACGCTCCTTCTCCCGCGAAACGTGTCTCGGGTGGTAGGAGGGCTTGTCCTGGCCGCCGCCGCTGCCGCTGCCACAGCTCCTCATCAGCGCCTTGGCGACCAGGTAGCCCAGCTCGGCCACGTTCAGGATGATGCAGATCCCCGAGGTGGCGATCATGAAGATGCTGAAGACTGTCTTCTCGGTGGGCCGGGAGATGAAGCAGTCCACGATGTTGGGGCAGGGCCAGTCGCTACACTTGACCAGGCGGGGCATCTGAAACCCGCTGTAGATGTAGTAGAAGATGTAAATGAAGGCGGTTTCGAACAGCAGCCTGAAGAAGAGGCTGGTGGTGTAGGTCCACCACAGGGACCCCGTGATGTGCATCCGTTTCTTCCTCAGCTCCTCCAGGTCCTCCTCGGCCTTCTCGCCGTGGGTGCGCAGAATGTCCCTCTTGACGCCGCGCTTGCGGTACGCCACGTGCATGGTCACCAGCAGGGCCGGCGTGGAGACGAAGATGAGCTGGAGGCACCACAGCCGGATGTGGGAGATGGGGAAGTAGCGGTCGTAGCAGACGTTCTTGCACCCGGGCTGCAGCGTGTTGCAGGTGAAGTCCGACTGCTCGTCCCCCCAGACGCTCTCGGCGGCGACCACCAGGATCATGATGCGGAAGACGAAGACGACGGACAGCCAGACCTTGCCCAGGCTGGTGGAGTGCTTGTTCACCCCCCCCAGCAGGGCGTACAGCTGGCCCCAGCTCATCCTGGGGGAACAGGAGACAACGCGCTCAGGTCAGGGCACAACTCACACCCGCCTGAACCTCTGTCTACCGTCGGTTCCTCGCCCCGAGACTCAGTGCGGAGCGTGGCGTGGTGTGCTCATTGTATTTTGTCTTAAAAAAAAGAATACACATTAGCTAAAACCTCACGGATACTAGTCACCTTGTTTTATAAGTTTAAATTTAACAATCTCCGCGATGCAGACTACTCTCGCACCGCTTAGACATGAAAACAGAAAAAAAACATCAAGCCAGATGATTACATTTTAGCTGAAGGGCACTATGTATAGTGAGGACGATCTACAAAACATGTATCAGGACATATGGATTTATGCTGTACATCTATTCAGTTGCACGGAGCAGTAGCACTGTGGCTAAGGATCTGTGCCTGTGGCTGGAAGGTTGCCATTTCAAATCCCACAGCCAGCAGAGAAATCCTACGCCGTTGGGCCCCTGAGCAAGGCCCTTAACCCCAACTGCTCCAGGGGTGCTGTACAATCGCTGACCCTGAGCTCTGACCCCAAGCTTCTCTCCCTGTCTGTGTGTCTCATGGGCAGTAAACTGGGGTATGTGAAAATAAAAATTCCTAATGCAAGAAATTGTATATGGCCAATAAAGTGATCTTATCTCTCTTCTTAGTTCAACGCAGGGCGATATGAAAACCGCCCGAGTAAGGGAACTGAGTCAGTCCACTTCATTCGGAGCTGAAAGGTGGAGAAGGGAAACTATCCCGGCTGTGGCGCTTTCTCCTGGCCACCTGCTCTCCTCCCGCACTCCACTTCTTACTTAATGAGAGGGGCGGAGCGGTGGCTCTGTGGCTCAGGATCTGCGCCTGTGGCTGGAAGGTTGCCGGTTCAAATCCTGCAGCTGGCAGAGGAATCTTACTCTGTTGGGCCCCTGAGCAAGGCCCTTAGCCCCAACTGCTCCAGGGGTGCCGTACAATGGCAGACCCTGCGCTCTGACCCCAGGCTCTCTCCCTATCTGTGTGTCTGTGTGTCTCATGGAGAGCAAGCTGGGGTATGCGAAAAGATAATTCCTAATGCAAGAAATTGTAAAGGGTTAATAAAGTGATGTTATAATCTGTCTTTTTATTCCCGTTCGCCTGATCCTTGTCACTTCCCCTCTCCCCTCGCACCTGAAGAAGGCTCCACCGCCAGACCGCGGCGCCTTTTCTCTACCGACAGCACGGAAAGCACCTCCTAGCCGACCCGCGCAGTCTACGTCTAAACGCGCTGCGGGCTCAAGGAAACCGTGCAGCGGCGAGGATACGGGCATTATCATGTTGACCCCTAGGAGGCGCTACAGACTTAAAATTGAGGCTGGTCGGCTTCCACCTTGGTGCGATTGTGGCTGCACTACGCGCTGCAAGAACGCCAAATAAAGATAAGCATATTGCAAGAGAAAAAAAAGACTGCTGATATTAGCTTTTAAAGTCTGAACTAAAACTATATAACATGTACGGACTCTTACTTTCGCCTTATCCTGCTGCGATGTGCAATAAAGTATCTTACCTTTTTCTATACTGTATATTATATAATTCTTCACCAGAATACGGTAAATATTTCAGTACGAGCAAAGACGTGTTTATTGTTAAGTTACCCCTAATAATGAAAAAAAACTCACGAGACGATTTAAGCTCTTCAATACAAAACACTTATATTTGGGATAAATCGCAAATGTGCATTAAGACGTCTGTGTGTCGCATAAAAGCGCGCCTGTACCGCATAAGACAACGGTGGTTTATTTGAGCTACTCTTGAGATGAACACAAGGACCATACGAAATACTTTGCAAGACATTTCTGCAATGGCGAAATTAAGTTATAATAAAATGTAATAGCCACTTCGCTATTGAGCCCGTCTCTTGAATTCTGTTATCTGAAAAAGGAAATACTCAGGCCCTATTAATTTGCATTTCAAATCGATTTGGCAACTTATTCGCGCGATTTATGTTAGGTTAATCATGCCACAGAATCGAAGAAACAAGCGTTTTTGTACCGCGTTTATGAAACATCACCTTTTCTTAACTTTCAGAAAAGTTACCACCACCCCCCTTCGAAGTGGGGATGACTTGATTTGAACATTTGAAACACGCACACGAGGAAAAGGTGCAAAAACAACAAGAAAAAAAAAGAAAACTCGCCAGTGCCGGCGGTTCTGTGAAAGAATGAGGACAGGAAATAAAATCAGTGCACTACCTCCACGTTCCTTACCTTTGATATAGCCTTCCAACAAAGTCTCTGAATAATTTAACCGCACATTAAAAGTCACCCGCTGCCTCGGGTATTTTATCGCCTTCCTCCTCGATACGAAGAAAATCTTTCCCGACCGCAGGCGATGCCAGCGTTTTTACAGCAAGCAGGACCGGCCGAGTCCGAAATCCTTCTGCTCGCTGTCCTCAGAACGGCACCTGACTTCAGGATCCACCTGCGTGACGTAGGAGGCGTGTTCCGCTCCAGGGCGCGACGTGTTCAAGGCGGCTGCCTTGTTTCCGACGCCTGTGCGGAGAACCGACTCTCATTTTCTCACATCTTCCTCTGAGCGCTGGGAGGAGGTGCCGAACCTTCATCGAGTTTAATTTGATCTGCTCTCAGCCTAGTTTTTGTTTTATCTTTCCACTTTAGAGATTGTCCACCTAAAAAAAAAAATGAAACGATAGAAATTTAGAAATCAATAATACATAATAATAAAATAAGATGAGCCCCCTAGCCTGTATTGAATACAGTGGTTAAACATGGATGGACGGATGACAATAAGATTAATAATAATGTAAACGTCAGTATTTCACTGCCGTTTTCTCGTCTCTATCAACCAGGGAGAATTTGCGCGGTAGATGAAGATGGACATTAACCTACAACTCACAATGAATACTACAGGGAAAATCAGTGTGATCTCGATTTATAAGCGGGGCTGTTCAAATACTGTCTGCAGTAGTTCCAAGGGAATGTGTCGCCTGCTTTACAGAGGGCAGTTACATCTGCGTAAACTTACATGAAACAGCGTCGGGACAAATCTGTCCCAAGTACTCAGCACACGGACTTTCAAGTGACGAGAGACTGTCTCAGCTCTTACCGCCTCAAGGTGGTTAACCCGAATTTTAACCTAAGAGCATTTATTACATATTGATGATTCTAGCCCCAAGATGCGGTAATAATTATAAAATACAGCAAGAGGTTTGAACTTGTCGCAGAAGCCCGATGTCGTATATGTGCCTGTATTTAAAAAAAAACGGTTAAACAATTATCGACTATAAAACATTTCTGTGTGTTCATTACGGAGCGCACATCGTGAACTGAACGCGAGATTTTGTTACCGTATATTCAGCTCTTCACAAATTCAGCGGTACAAGGCACTTCAACTACATAGCGTCACACGGGTGCTAGGGTACATTTTCTTAATTTATTCCCCGTTTTTTGAAGCACGGTCACCTTCTGCACAATCCAGGCGAATTGCTTTCGTTACGTGCTTATGCGGACAATTAAATGGAATCAGATACAATTACATATAAAATGTAGTAAAAATAAAAATGTAGACTAATTAAGACATACATGGAAATTGTTTATTAACGTCATAATAAAACTGTTAATTATTGTGTCTACTTTTTAAATCTTCGATCCGATCCTTAATCTTTACAACCGTTATTGTATCAAAAACTCCCTTCTGATAATCTGGCTTGAGACATCAATAATGTTTAGGAAGATATGAATTTATCACACGAGATACATTGTGTCGAGAGATTGAACTTTTTACCTGCTGGGCAGTCAATGAACCCGCGATAAACACTACTGTTTTTCTAGACTAAAATATTCCTGGTGCTTAATATAATGTAGCATATTTTGCAGTATTTTATCCGTCTTAGTTTTTAATACCTGCAAAAGCAATCGCAAAAATCCTATTCCACTGAACACTACCATGTACAATTCAAAATCTGATTTTGTTTTACAGTCACAAGGTGGTTTTGTTACATTTAATAAAAACGACGAACAAAAAGGCCCCTTCACTGTGTAGCTAATAAGGCACAAATAAGCCTTTATTTTACAAGTTCAACAGAATAAGCCTGTCTTTGAGTTAATAAGTTACGAGAAACAGCCCGTGCTACGTATAACTGTTACAGTTATGTAATAGGAACCATTGATTGACTTGATCTTCAGTTCGTTACGGTCATTTTTCTTCTCTGTCGGTGTGCCAGCCGGCCCCACCTCACCCGCAGGCTCCATCGCTCTCAAAGAGCTGCTAGCGCGCCAAGGTTGTCCGGGATAGCTGTTCAGATATAAATTAAGAAACTGAGACGGCATTAATCCTATGACTATATCAAACAGTAAGTCTCTTCGCTCCCTTCTCAATCCGTCACACACGATTTCCCCGACTTCAACCTCGCCATGTTGCCTTTAACCTCGCTTCCTTCACCGCAGACGCACGCCAAGGCACGCTGCGAATGTGACTTCTTTTTCGCTTCAGTGTCTCAGTAGCAAGAACTTGAAAATGATGGGCAAGATTTCCGACAATTTGCAGAAATCCGAAGTTGGCGGGCACATGCAAGTCACTGCTCTCCTCCCCACTGAGAGCTGGTGTGTGGGGGAGCGGACTGGCGCATCATCCAGGTGGGGCTGCGCACTGGTGGGGGTGGAGGGGTTTCCCATTACCTGTAAAGCGCTTTGAGTGGAGTGTCCAGAATAGCGCTGTATAAGTGTAAGCAATTATTATTATTAAACCTTTCACTTAACGTTTATCTTTTTAACTTTTTTTTACCCGCTTAGCAGTCAATGAACCCGTGATAAACACTACTGGTTTTGACAGCGGAACGGTACATACACAATAAAATGAGAATAAAGTATTCATGGTGCTTAGAATAATATAATATATAGCATATTTAGCAGCATTTTATCCTCCTTACTTTTAAATAACTGCAAAAGCAAGCACAGAAATCCTATTCTGCTGAACACTACCACTCTCACAGGAGGCGGTTTGGTCTTTTTAACACTGCGTTGGACGATGGTGGCCGTATGCGTTACACTATGCTTAAGACCTCGCCGTTTGCTTGGAAAACGATTGCAGCTTAAATTGTTCCAGAAGATATTTTCATGAATTGCCATTAACATTTTAAATAGCAAATACTGCACAAAAGTTGTAATGAAGATGCCATACTTTCACAGTAGTATTACTGCAAGTTCCCATAATATAGGAAACACTACACGTTTTTGCTTCACACGAATTGGCATCAATACAACACGGGTGAGCTTCGCTGAGGTTTTTCCCGAAGGCCTCACTCGACAAATCGGACACTGTGTATGTTAATTAAATGATAATTAATTGACCGAGTAGACGTCACACTTGGGCATTGCACTGAAGCGATCCGAGTCTAGTCTGTTGCTCAAGCGCACAGTCGTGGGGTTTGGGCTCAGGACCGTACGGTTGCGAGTCCGAACCACGTCTCCACGCAGCCGGCTCTTATCACGGAATATTTCAGCTGCTAGTTTTTATTTCCACGAACAAAACGACGGGTAGAGAGGCAGGCGTCTCGTGACTATGCAGCCCGTTTCATCGGTTGTTGTTTTTTTGTTGTTGAAACAAAACATCAGTTTTTATTTTCTAATTAGCGCATGAGCCCGAGGAAAAGGTTTCATCTTGATCACGTCGAACGACGTTTCTCTGCTGTCTTCTTCAAGAATTCAAGGAATTTCGTTTTTTAACTTCCGTCTTGAAATATTTATTAAGTTTTACAGAACATTAACGCGAATTAAAATGTTATAAATACACATATTACTAGCTGTGCATCTTTAATTCGTAGAAATGTGTTCTATTCACCCATACATGCATTTTCTAACCGCTTCTTCCGACAAACATACAGGTATTAGGAGTTGTTAGTATGACAGTGATTTTAGATTCACACTTACTGAACTGTACATACAAATCATGTGATACAAAGATCGTAGAGATCAAGGATCGAGTATACAGGGCCGGAGTTTACTTCCAAGACTAATAAGAGTAAAAAAAAAAGCCCTGGGTTATTTTTAAAAGTTATGAATGTATTCAAATAAACTAATTGTATCGGTCGTACAGTATCATTTTGATGGACATTTTCTGCTTTTGCTTAGGGACTGGATGGGTGGACATTTAAGACCCCACTCAATCCGACAGAATCACTGTTAGGATGAACCCTAATCCGGCGGATTTGCTCTCTGTCGTTTAGACCGTGTCAGTGTCGTGAGATTTAGCCCGGTGGATGCAGGAATGCCTCGTCTGCCCTGGGAGTGCTGCCGCTTGGCTCCGGGGGTCGAGCAGCTCGCAAAGGAGCGACCCCGGCTCCGTGATCCTGGACAGCCGAGGTCTGTCCGGACACACGGCCTGCCTGCCCGGCGCCGCCGCTTGTGCTCTGCGGGCGGGGAACCGGGAGGAACAGCGCCAGAAGCACCCCGAAAACAGCTCGCTTCCCCCCGTTTGGCGAAGAAAGAAACGCCTCGTTTGGCGCTACCGTGGGACAGGATAAAGGGCTTGTCTTTCTGCTGCGGAGCCGAGCTCGACTTTGATGACAGCGAGCCTGGGCTTGGGAAAATATTCGGCCCGTGTTCTGAAGATCGGAGCGTCCACCCGCCTGTTTCCTACCCCTTCTTCAAATACAGGGTCAGCCGGAGCCTATCCCGGCGAGCAGGGACACCCTGGCCAGGACAGACGGACACCCACACCACTCACAATTCCTAGAAGCCAATTAACCTACCGGCAGGTCCCTAGACTGCGGGAGGGAACCAGTGCAGTATTTGAACGTGTTAAACAAAAAGTTGTTTAAGAAAAATACAAACACATAACTGTGAAAGATCATGTCTTAAAATTTAAAAGAGGAAAAACACAATGTACTGTATTTTGGGGTTTTTTTTTTATCGGACACGTCTGCACAATAGAAATCCTGAAGTCCGATCCCGTAGACTGTCTGTGTGTCGGGAAATCAGAAGACTAAAGAATGAGAGCGAGATCTACTGTACTGTAGCTCGTCTGATACGAGAATTTCGTTCGGCCTCTTCTTGAACAACAAAGCGGTATCAATTACACGTTACAATTCAATCCTGTAGCCTGACCTATGAAATTGGCTGAGGTCATAGGGCTGTTTATAGGAATTTAATTTATAATTACGAAGTACTGAAACTAATGAAGCGTTTTTACGGTACTTTGTTATTTCCAGAGTTAATATGTCACAGTTAACATGCGCTAAAATCGGTTACTGATTTACCGAAATCCAATTACCCAAACAATCTTATTCTTTACGGATTATATTTTCTCTGAACAAATCTCTGTTGAGAGATTATCCATTAATGGCTGGAGGAGAACTACCAATAATCAGAGGAGCCCAACCAACTGGCCCGCTGTGGATTGTAACCCTTCTGCTGTCTTTGCACAACGCGAGGTTCTTTGAAGCATATGAGGTTTATTCAGAAATTAAGTGTTAGCTTTCAAGTGACCTTTAATAGTAGAATAGGGCTTTTCTTTTTAAATAATAGGACAAAGAGCACTTGACTTGCATGGTATCAGACATGATCAGTTCCATGATTATAATTACGCCAAGCCTGTGGTCATGTCACAGACTCCTTGCTCCACATAAGAATCGTATCTTCTTTAACTCTGAATGTGAAGATGTTACATTTTTCATCATCCTGAAAACATTCATTTTACTTCATCACTTTCTCATCGTTCTCTGAGCATTTACACAAATCACATTTACCGCAGGTGCGTCTGTTCACACACGTCTGACAAAGAACAACCCAAGCTCAAACTCTTATTAGATTATGATGTCATGTCAAACCAATGGCACATGTTTATTTCTTCTTAAAACTACTGAATAACTAGAACATGTAAGCAAGTGTCAGATAAAAGTGAATTTGATTCAGTTAAAGAGGATGGGACTCCTTTCACTGTGCAAAATCTGGGTTATATACAGTAACTGCACTGTCCTGTAGTCCAAATCTGTGTCAAACTGGAACATGTCATTTGGTTACAATTTCTGTAAGTATTCAGAAGTGTGTTGGAGCACCAGAAAGACTTCTGCTTTGTAATACAGGAGATGTGTGTGCTGTGGGAGTGGGGTATTGATACTGTATGTCTAGACTAGAGACACAACTTTGATCACTGCAGCAACACATTTGACTTACTTTCGAACCAAGATGAGTCTATTTAACAAGTCTAAAACAAGTCTAAAAATACTAATACTACTAATACTAGCAATTACATGGTTTATAACATTTGTTTTTAATTTGAGAGAATTGAGAGAAATCAAATTGGTTATTCAGACCAGTGATATTGTATTTGCAATAACAGATCAAAAAAGGGTTAAATTATTTAAATTTTGAAGGACTTTGTTCACCTAAGTACTACCTTTGTTGGCCTTATTAGGGTTTTTTGATGAGGCTGGAAACTTCATTAAACTGGACTCTGCACTTGAGCTTCTAATAATAACATGATCTAATTCACTGTTGCAGATAACCCCAATAAGATACCTCTGCACTTACTTCCCAATAATTTGCATTAACTTCACAACACTTTCTATCAAGCCCTATACAGCCAGCACAATGAGATCTTTTTTTTTTGTGGTGTTGATAACGCAGGTCTTTTTAAACCAGAGATGGTAAATAAAATCAATCCAAAATGAAGTGGATGGGTGAGTTTGTGTATTTCTAGAAATTTCAGCATTTACAGGAAGCTGTTTTTATTAAACTGTTCATAGTGAAATATAAAAGGAGAACACTGTCTCAGCACAATCTGCCCTGGTAGTTCCATTATTAAAAGAAATTCCTTTACCAGTCTTATTTTAACATCACTGGAAATATGTGTAATACTATGAGTTCAATGCGGTGTTTTAAGTTTTTATAAAAATCCAAACATGGCAACAAAGGAGGTAAAGGGTTTTAAATCAGGTTTAGCAGCTTGAAAGTAGCTTGTTTAGTTACACAGATTTTGTTTTTAAAGTTCTCTGATAGGGGAATCTAAAAATAATTTGTTTCCTCTTCCCTTTCAAGAAGTCCTTACACAAAAAAGGTGGATTGCCGAAACCACAAAAACATTCATTAAGATCCTGATTTTCTTTAAATCCAGCAACTTATTCCAAGCAGAAAACCAAACCTGTGAATTCACTCTGCTCTTTCCTGCTTTAAGATTCAGGAAATCATGAAATAAGGAGCTGACTTGATGTGTTCCTTTAAGAAGAAAAAACACCAAACATCACCACCCTTTAAAAATGTCATCCCAATTTTTCATTCCGCTTGTCTGTTAATGTATTTGAAAACAAAGGCATTGAATGAAATCAAATGAGATAAGAACAGAATTCAAGCTTATCCAAATATCAGCAATCATTGTGCAAGGCAGCTGTTATATCCAGTCAGCCAGGCTGCTGGAGGTGAAGGGCTGTGAGGTGTGTCTCTCTAGGGGTCCATGTTCCTCTTCAGTTGCGCCAGGCCCAGTAGGCAGCGATCCCTCCTCTCTCTCCGAGCGTTCAAGTGCTGGGCGTCACAGGGGATCAACTCGCACATCTCCTGTATCGAGATCGGAGCCAAGCATTAAAACCCAGAGCCGGCTGGGTAGAACTGTAAGAACAGGAATATTTTTCATGCATTTTACTTGTCATTTCAATTATGAGGCGTACAGTGCTAGGAAAAAAATTGTGAAACCCTCTTGGTCGGTCCGTGTTTTTTTATGTTCTTGAGCTAAAACATAATAAGATTTTCATGAAATTCTTAAAAAGAGATGCAGGTAACCTAATTTAATACATTACACAAACTAGTGGCACCTACTTTAGCAGCAATGGCTTCAACTAGACAGGTCCTAGTGACTGTTTCCTGTACCTGTTTATCACTCTGTGGTGTTGGGGTGCGAGTAGTCACAGAGCAAAAAGTGACACTTTATCCAGACGGTCAACTGGAGAGCAGAACAGTTTCTACTCTGCTCAAAAATAGATTTGCTTTTAAGGGATTTTTAGAATGCAAGCACAGTCCCAGTCAACCTATTGAGTTACTAGAAACGTCAAGACCAGAGATGAGGAGAGAACACACATATTTCAAATATAAATACAGAATGTAAAAGGACACTATGGAATAGGAATATACTGTATTAAATGCTGAAAAATGCATATCCATAAATCCAGCTGCCTGTCCAGCTGGTCCAGCTGTCCAGACCATCACAAATTCAGACAATCAGCTAAACAGGCCACAGCCAAAGTCAAACAACCAGTTTGCCTGAATTCTACACTCGCAACAACTTTTGAGAACTTTGTCCCTTTCCTTCTTATAGAACTAATTCACTTTTGGCTCAGGTTCAGCTGACAAATGGAGGTCCTGATATTCTCCTCCAGAATTAAAGCTGTCCAGGCCCTGAGGCGTCACAGCCCACCCAGAATCATGACACCCCCACCACCAAGACCGGCGGTCAGGATGAGCTTCTTCTGTGGGAAGCCAAAGTTTGTTTCTTTGCCACACTGAATGTTTTACAAGTGAAAAAATTCAGCTTATGACTCATCTTTCCAGAGCACTTTCTTCCAGTATTCTTCTGGATTGTGGATTGTGCTCTTTGGTGAACTTCGAGCCCGGCAGAAATGTTCTTTATGGATTGTCCGGGTTGCTTTTGGGGAGATCCAGGCAGGATGAAAGGATCCTGGGCAGAGCCAGCGTGGTCTTGACTATCTTCTATTTGCAGACCCTGACAGCGGATGGATGGAGCCCCAGATTGTCCTGTGAAATCTCTTTTGCTTACACTATGTCATGTTTCATCTTACCATTATAACAATCTAGCCATTATACAGGACACAGGGCTGTCCAAACGCAGTCCTTGCTTGCTTGCTATTCAATTATTTAAGTACCTAAATCTAATTAGTCCTTTATTTGTGCTAAGTAAACTTCGGGTTGACGTATTATTTCATATTCACTGATATTTATTTCTACTTCATGTATCATTGTGTCTCAAAAATAGATTATTCTGGGTACGTGTTTACAGCTATCAACCAGTGTAGGATAAACACCGGGTGCATCTTTTAAGAGGGCGGACCAGACTTGTAACTGTTAGCAGTTACGATATCAGAAACATTACTGAATCGGAACAGAAAGGGAGACATTTCAAAGCTCTGTAACCCTTTGCTGTTTGCTGTCATTCTGCAGATTTCTAAAAGCAATATCACTTGCCATCTCTTCAAGACCACTGCTGATTATACTCTGCACCCATGAAACACCAGCTCTATCCAGTCAGGCATTGTCAGATAAAGAATGATCATGACACAACTGCAACTCTTGCCGAAGAATTGAGGGGTATTTTTGTTGCAACAGGTTTATACATAGCAGAAGCAACACTTTAACAATATAAAGAAAGAGGAAGCCTGTCAGTCAAACTGGCTCATTTCTGATAGCAAACTGATTTGTGGAGCTTAGGAATGTGGTGCCTAATGCAGAGATACATAAGGGAAATAGGAAAAGCCAACGTTTGTTAGAAGATGCATGGCCTCTTTTGCGCTAGAACTATTTGTTTCCTGTAAAATAAAAGAGCAGTCTCTAGGGTATAGTTGTTGTCTTTGTTCCCGTTCTATGGATTTCTTCCATCTGACGCATTCAGTGTTGTTTTTATATACAGAAGCTCGCGATTATGTAACAAATACATTCATGTGACAGCCATGACCGCTTGTTTGTTTCCTGGGTGTTTGCTGATCTGTGAAAACCATCTTGCACCCTCTCCACCCAGGCTTAATAACTATCCTAGGGACAAAAAGAGCCCAGACGTTTTTGTACTCATTGCTTCAATTCACAAATGTTTAACATTTTATCATTTTTGCCTAGGTTTGACCTAAACATCTGTTTCCATCTTTCCAATTTGAATCAAAAGGAACGCAGGAGAATCCCAGCTCTGAACTTTGCACAATGGATGTGATTGATGAATCATTAAAAAGCTCAGACACTTATCTACTTCGGCCTTGTAAAACAAAGGGAGGTTTCGACCTTTGAAAGTTTGGACCAAAGTTACTGAACGTTAAGTCCTGGAGAATGATGCTGCATAAATCAACAAAAGAAAAACAACATTCTCATTTTTTTTTCGTGTTTGGAAATTATGCAAACAAACTGTGTTTCTCTCCCTTTCCTCCCAGTCTGGGCTTGGCAACTGTTAACCAGCGTGGTTTAACACTGCGCCCGTTCTAAGGGTAAGAGTGCAGGTTTTTCTCTGACCAGGGCGCTGTCCAGACATTCGCCCTCCACACGGAGCCACTCCACGGGACTCACGGGTGGGACACGTCCCAGGAAATACTGCAGCACCCTGGGGAACCCCTGTCACAACGGGCGGACAAACACGTCCCGTTCCAGTCTGCGTACGCTGGGACATCTGGGCTCAGCAGCTTCCCTGTTATAGGCATTAACAATAATAATAATAATAATAATAATAACTCCTCAAACTTATAGAGTGTTTTTTCTGGACACTCCACTGAGAGCTCTTTACAGACAATGGGGATCCCCTCCACCACCACCAGTGTGCAGCCCCACCTGGATGATGCGCCAGTCCGCTCCCCACACACCAGCTCTCAGTGGGGAGGAGAGCAGAGTGATGAAGCCATTTCAGAGATGGGGATTATTAGGAGGCCATGACTGGTAAAGGCCAGGGGGGAAATTTGGCCAGGATGCCGGGGTAACACCCCTACTCTTTTCGAGAAACACCTGGTTTTTTAATGACCACAGAGAGTCAGGACCTTGGTTTTAGGTCTCATCCGAAGGACGGTGCTTTTTTACAGTATAGTGTCATATAAACATAATTAGCTGTCTCTTCACGACTGAAAAGGGAAGCAGTAATACTGTAGCAAAGGAAGTTAGATGTGTCACAAGGCACCATGATATAAAAATTCAAAAAACAAAATGAAATTTGAAATTATAGCTAGTATTTAGATGTTTTTTTTTGCTGTAAACTACATCCATTTTTGCCCAGCATCCCGTGGCAGAATCAGCACGGGGGAGGAAGAGTGTGACCGGACCACACAGACCTGATTAATCTTCTTCGCCTCCTCGCCTGAGAAATCCGGCACCGGCCCAAAAGACGTCAGGACTCTCTTCATGCCATCCCTGTAGCGCTTCAGATAGTCCTCAAGACCTGGAAGGACAGGCAGGAATGATGTGGACATGCTGAACACTGACAGGGCCTCACTTGCTCCAGCCCTGCAGTGAGAGAATGGAGACTAGAGTGTAAGAGAATATTGACACTCGATAGGCTGGTCCCCACCGGTAAAGAGATATTTATTACTGAGCTTGGACGACTGGGCCCCACCCTGACTATACAGCGGAATCTCACCCTTCAAGCCATCTGCTGTGCTGGGGTCCCTCTAGAGAGAAGAACGTCCCTTTCTCACTACTGAGAACAGGGTTGGACGTGAATTGACGATCACACTTTCATCACTGAACTGCACCATTTCATGAACAGTCATGCAAAACGCTCATAAAATACAAGGTAAGAAAAAAGGATGTTTAGGTAAAGCTCTGACAGAATTGTTCCTAAAATGGAATGATATCAGAAAGCCCTCTAAAGCCCCTTGAGACAACAACAGAAGCCAGCACCACATGACCTGAAGTGTCTCCTGAGGTGCGCAGGTGAACAGAAGTGAGTTTGAAATACACTGCCTCAAAGAATTCACAAGTGGCCTCAAAGAACTCACAAGTGGCCTCAAAGAACTCACGAGTGGCCTCAAGTTTTATTTTCGTTTTTGCTTCAGTAAAGAGGTGCTTTAAAGCTGTTTTTTTTTCCTCAAAATAAAAAGGCGAGTGTTTTCTGCAGGGTTTACAGGCCTAAATCAGCTCATTACTGGCTTAGCCAGAGATATGTAACAAGCTCTCCCAGCTCTTCAGGGGCTTTGAACAGACACGGAAAACCTGCAAACACACTAACGAGCTGGTCAGTGCACAACACCTTACCATTTTTTATCATGTACAAAGTCTTGCACTTGAAGACATGATGCGACACCATTGTTACACTAAGAGGGAACGTGACTGTGATGTAGCCCCATATGGTGCACATGGTGCACAGGTTACTCTGCACTGTGTTGTGCAGTCTGTCAGCACAAAATCCTTATACAGTACATTATTCCCTGTCTGCTTCATGGGAAGATATTTCCTAATACTCGTATTATCTTGTGCTTTAACCACTTCAGAGCTCCTTCAGAGCAAAACTACACCTGGAGCTTACTTAAGAGTGGCCAAGCAAAAGGCAGTCAGGAAACATCTCGCTTTCGAATCGATCAATTCTCCTCCGACGAAAGGAGGGATAATCCCAGCAGCCTCTGACCACTAGTACTTTCATTCCTTAATAGACATATCTAAAAATGTCAATTTTTGACAGATCGACGAAGGAGACACAGAGGCATTCCACTGTATCACGTCTAACATACAATTAATAGTTTATTAAAAAAAAACAAATCTTCTGTTTCGTTTTTGTTAACATTTTCTAAAACTTTCAATTCTGAATGCAGTCAAGAACTACTAACTGATGCTGACTGAACTCATTTTGAAAGCCTACATTTGCTGGTCAGGCCTGAGGCTTGACGTCTGTGCTGTCAGGCAGCAGGCTTGGAGCGCTGGTACTTCCCTCTGAAGGAGAGAAAACTCAGTGACACTGAGAAATACATGGAGAAGATGAGGCACTTTTTCACACAAAGACGTTTAACACCATATTAATATCATATTACATGATGTCTCATTTTAAGTCTCTCCAAGGGTGTCTCAATCTTCCCAGGACAACAAATGAGTGAGACATGTCAATATATGGACAGAAAATCATACTGAGCAAGCAAGCCTGAGATATTCTCACAGCAGCACAGACCTCAACAACTACTACTTCAAATGAACAAGAACTGAACTGGGTGGGTGCAGATTGCAGATTCTGGTTCTTGACAACTCTAGGGCTGTTCCACATCATGACACAGTAATCGACAGAAATTTAGATCACCATGAAGAAGGTGATCACATCAAATCCTGAAGAATTGTGACATCGCTACTTTGTAGCAATCAGCAGGAAAACTAATGAAACAAAAAGGAAGAGCAGCTGTCAGAGGAACTGTTATTCACCGTAAGTATGTACAGTAAGCATGGGACTGTGGAGGCTGAAGTATTTCCAGGGACCGGCACCTCAGACCTCCTTGCTTCTCTCGTCCTCGCTTGCTGAGCTCAGACTGATGTTTAGCAGTGGTTACCGGTGACGGCAGTCACGGAGTTTCTGAAATCTGAGGTTCCACTTGGGTAAAAATACAGATTTCTTATCAAGATATCTTACCAGGTCTGGCAAATACATAAACAACGCTGTACATTGTGCAGAAGGCATGAATTATCAAGAGCAGCAAACCAACCCGTGTATCTCCTGTTGTTCAGTGCGAGAGCGACAAGACAAAAGTCCTCAAGGAAGAAGAGGCAGTTTTTGCAAAAACATTCCAAATTTTTTTTCAAATGCACACAATGGCAGGTATGCAATTTTTAAAATTTTGAGTATGATGTATGAAGCCATTCTAAAAATACTTTAAAAAATAAATATTTATGGAAATACTGCTTCTGAATACTTTGAATGGGTTTCGAACATTTGCTCAACTGTGCAGTGTTTTCTTGTACCGCAAACTGTGATTTGTTTTGGTGGTCTCTTAGGCAAACCAGACAACCTCCACTGCCCTCCAGGTTAAGGACTGGCCTGTATCAACAGTGTGTTGTAGCATCGCCAGGGCATGTATCAAGCTCTCTGAGCCATGAATTTCGGAGGACTGCAGACACACACTTACAAAGCTGTAAGAAATGTGTAAGCATGTTGTTCTGTGAATCAGTCTGGGTTGGGCTTCTGTGATAACTCAGTATGAGGCCCAACTCACCATGTCCACCCCACACCCACACAACACACATAACACATAGTGTAGACATAGCAATCAACGCTGCAATACAATGGGTCTCAGAAACAGGCAGTCAACTGACACCGACTTCTTTTCAGTTCAACACTCATATTGCTGTAACAAAGAGTTTTGATTTCTAGGGACTGTTCTGATCAGGGAATTGGCAGGGCAAAAAATGTGATGCTTTTTATGCAGTGCCTCATCTTGGTATAAAATATTCTCTCTTCTGACATGTAACATGCATTATGCTTTGCTTGCTAATGCGTGTTCTGTATGGTCTGTTTCTAGTTCAGAGTCTAGTTACAGGAGGTCAGGAGCGCTACAGGAGGTCATTCTTGCCTTCTGCCATAAGACTGTACAATGCATCCATCTTGCATCTGGGCAGAGGCAACATTGACAGTGACCTGTTTCTGGATTGAACAGTAAACTCTGCTTCATCTGGCTTTCTTGTTTACAACCTTTTATGTGCAATATATGCCAGGGACTTGTGCAATACATTTATATTTATATTGTGCAATACAACTTTATGTGTACTGTTCTGGTTTGTTCTTTGTAAGGTATGTTCTGGACTGTGAGTAGCTCTTCTTAGTGCACTTCTCACTGACTGTACTGATTGTACTGTATTGTACGTATTGTATTATTATTATTGTATCATTCGTTACACTGTTGCTGTGTTGTCTGTGTTAAGCTGCTGTTGCACCGGTATTTCCCTCACGGGATCAATTAAGTATCGATCTAGTTTAGAGTCTTTTGCACAGTCTAAGGGTTTGTAAAACCAGTTTTTCAGTGATGTTTCCTTACAGTTTCGTTTTAGGCAGGGTTCAGTGAGCTGTTTTTAAAGTGCTGACCTTGAATTTTGTCACTGAATGCCTCTGCATATTCTCGCAGCCACTAACTGCTCTCATTATTTCCCGATTGTGCTTCAGGTAAAGCAAGGAACTGCAAAAATCAGTTCAATATAAGTGTCAGGTGTCAAGTAGAATTTAAGGGGCTTTGCAAAAATATTCTCAGCTCTGATATACGGTACTGCTCTGTATGTATATTCTGCAGATGTCAATTTCTACCCAACGTGTCAAAGAGCCTTCACTGACTCGCTTCCTGTTTCCGGCTACAGAGTAAAACTGGGAAGCACGGTCTCTCCTGGCTTCCTTCCTAAAAAGCCAGGAGGGAGGAGAAGGGAGCCGCCAGCATACCTTGTGCATTGAGGTGCATGGTCTCCATGGGTCCAATGAAAGCATAGCGCATGCCAAGCCCTTCTGACATCACCAGGTCAATGTCCTGGACGGATATGACTCCATCCTGTGGAGAAAAGAGCAGAGCTAGACTCGGCAGTACCCCCTCGCCACCTGCGGCTTGGTATGTCCGACTTTTAGCCACCTGTCTGACTAACTTCGGCGGGGCACGCTTCGGAAACAGCACCAAGGCCACAGATGAGTGGAGGGTCTTTGAGCCACTAGACCTGTCCGGCTCTCGTTCTTTGATCTCCTTTGAAGGTCAGCACTGGTTATAGTGAAAGCAAACCACCCCTAAATGACAACCCCCGAAAGCAGTGCTTCTCAGTACTGGTGCTGGGGGGACCCCAGCCTCCGCTGGTTGGTGTTCTCACTGCGCCCTTCATCACCAGGGCTCTCTGGTGCCTATAGCTGATCTGCCTGCTGGTTTGCACTTTTTGTCTTTCAGTCCTTGGTTTCAGGAATACCCTGGAACACCTTCAGTACACAGGACTTCACACAGTCTCTCCTCAGTTTGCTTATTTCATCATTTTCTCACTTATTTTTGAGTACTCAGGTCTTGATTATGTTATCAGCTGATGATGAACAGACGCAGGTGGGAATGACACTGTATCAGACAACTCCCACGATGGGTCAGTGTTTTTCTTTCTGTCCTTTAAGTCCAACTGGTTACATTTTAGCCAGCACACCTGAATGAGCCTGAAACTCCTGAAACCATGTGATAAGCCTTTTCTCGTTTTTCTCATATAGCCTTTCAAGAGATGAATGAAAATTTACAGAATTTATAGAAGCGGCCTTAAATTTGAGATTGAAACAATCTCAGCCCGAGATTAAGAGCAAACAACAGAAGATACAATGGTTACTGTGAACCAGGACTGACCACTACTGTCTTAAAGGAGATGGATAACTTATATTAGCACAACATGTAACCTCCGTGACTACTGAATCCGGACTGTGTTTTTTAACATACAACAATTTCCACAGAACTTATCACTCTATTCATTCCGATTTCAACGAATTCACATATCTGTTTTCTGCATCTTCGTATCTAAAATGAAGACGCGCCTGTCCTTTCAGTAACGCAACCAATATGAACTCTGTTCATTCTGAAAGGTTTTATGTCTCATACCAGTGAGATGTTAGAAGAGAGTTCTGGACAGACACTTCCCTCTAGTTGCCAAGAGTACCCAACGATGAAAATCAGACTTCTTGGCCATCCTACACCAAGTCAGAAAACCCGGAGTTCAAATCCCAAAACTGCTTTCTTTACCTTTTCAAGGTGAGAAACCCAAGGCTCTTCCTTTCAGGATCTTTTATATTCAACGCAAACTAGGTCCCACCATATTGGATTTCTATAATCATCCAATTCTGTGTCCCTACAATAATAGGAAGGCCCTATTCATTAGCAGGACAGAGTTATTTCCTCTCAGATTACCACAAGTTCAAGTTACTTGCTGGCTGATGGGGCTGAAATCAAAGCACAAGTGCAGGAGGGGAAACAGTGTTGTCTTTGTTGCTTGCTTCAGGCAACAACAGTGCTGTTATCTCTCTGGTAAGAGATGCTGGCCTGGTTTACAGAAATGCTACAGGACCCCTGAAAAGAAGCTTTTCCTCAGCAGGGCACTCAGCAGGGAGGAACCTGCTGGGTTCTCAGCTGCTCCTCTTTCCAGCTCTGGCCTCGTTTCAAAGGCCCAAGCAGCACCGAAAGAAAGCGGTAACTGAAGTCGGCCTGAACTCTTGCCTCTCCTCTGAACAGTGGAGTGTCGGGTCAAAATGGAAAACTGCAGATGCATCTGACAAATAGTGGGGGAAAAGTGCATCACACTCGGCCCTCCAGGCCTGCAGAAACCCCTTAATGTTTTACAAGCTTTGTAACTTCCAGCGACTGTTCAGCGGTTTCCTCTTGCTCAGGGCACCAGCGGTAACCCAGCCCTGGCATCTCATCAGGCTGAAGAGGGGATAAGAAATACTTTCAGAGTAACAATTTCAAAGCTCCGCTTACCACATATGGTAAAATGGACACAATTTAAATGTCCACACCAAAATGGAGTATAAATTATCCACCCAAGGGCAGGAAGTTAAAAACAAACAAACACAGAGGCGCAAGATGTATAATGCAAAATGTCCTTGCATTACCTACAACACAACTGATTAACTTCGAACCCGAATGATCCAAGGACTTGTCACGGGTGGCAGCACTATCTTCTGACATGTACAGTCTCACCAGAAAAGTCAGGCTTACATACAGTAGTTCATCTGTACTGTACTTGCATTATTTCATAGTCCTTTAATCATTGCCATTAATCAAGAAGAAGGATCTCTGTAGATCACATGTAGTGTATTTGTTCCTAATATACTGTACATTCTACCCCCACTATGGTAAAACAGAATTCAGAACTGAATCTGAATCTTGCAGAAATAAATCATCAGAATTCACCAGAGCCCAAAGTTGTTCCTTGCTTCTGTACAGCTTTTGGCACATCAGAAACACTGCCTTCAAAACCTTCTGAGCTCAGAGGCCATGATTCCAGCAGTGAAGGGTACTGGTGGTTCCATAATTTTGTGGGGTGTTTTCTCAATACATGGCTCGGATGCCCTTAGGCTTAGAAGGCAAGGCCAACGATAATCAGTTCATACTGCAAAGATACCAAGGGATCACCTTCAGTGACCTGTGATGATGCTCCCTTTCACAGAGCATTGCTGTCCTCTCAGTGGCTGGGTGAGCAGGACACTGGTGTTTTCCCTGTCATGGCCTCCTCAGTCTCCGGATCTGATCCCAGTCAAGCACGTACTGTATGGGACATTATGGAATGACAGCCCTGACGGCTTGCCCATGGAAGAATGGTGCTGCATTCCTCCTGTAGACGTCCAGACGCTGGTGGACTCTATACTACAGTGCAACTGGAAACGTTAGGAAGGCCAGACTGAGTAAACACTGAGCAGAATCTGGCTACACCACCAGATTAATACCAGATCACCAGATTTGTCAGATGCATCTGCAGTTTTCCACCAGGTTAATACCCCTACACCTCTCAGCGGGACCTTGAGCACTCAAACAGGCAGGACCCTGGTTCAGTGTCTGTCTGGAGGAAGTATCCCCTCCTACAGCACAGTGTCCCCAGGGAGGAGCGCCACCTGCTGGTCCACCAACACCACTTCAGGCAGCAGTGTGCAGCTCCAAGGTGTTTCCTGGGGGTCTCCCACTGCAGAGCTGACATGGCTCAGCCTTGCTTTGGCCTGGATATGTGAGAGGAGGTGAGGTCATGATACTAGGTGTCAGAGGAGGAGGATTTTAAGTGCTGAATGATGTCCAGAGTCTGGTTCCAATATAGCTGCTTTTCTAGAGTTCATATACTGGCATCAGACATGAAGCCATACCAGTGTTAATCTATGTGATGTTCCAGGGTAGGCAGAACCTCTCAAAAAGTCACTAACTCACATATCACCACTGGAATGTGCACTATCGACAAATTCTTGACACATCAGAAAGTATCAAATGCTTCTCTCACGTTCAGTCAGAGCTTTTGCCCTTGAAAAAAAAAACATGTTTTTTTTTGTTTTCTCAGCAAAGCCTCCCTAAGGTCATGTGCAAACCACTTGCAAAACAATAAATTGCAAACATGAAGGCTGAATAAATCTGCCCATTAATCGGCATTCTCTAAGAAACATTTCCTTATCAGTGGCATTGCACAAAGAGCTCTCTCCTTTAGTTCACTATCGCTCTAATGAAGAGACTCCCAGAGCACAGTGAACAGTTCAACAGTTCATGTGCTGCGCAATCTTCACCTTTGTGAAAAGTACAGATAATTACTTATTTTTAAATGCTCTTGAATGTCCGCGGTAAACGCCCCCATTTTATCTTCCTTGCTGGATGAGACACTATTCTCCCAGTCCGAACAGGTTTACCTGCTACTGCTTATAACTGCAGGACGGACCAAAAAGCACTCTGGAGCCTCACAAAAGAGCTCTTGCAAGCTCGTGTTTCCTCTCTGTTTGGCTGTATGGAGGCTAGGCGCCCTGCCACAGGACAACCTGAAACGGGCTCTCCCAACCAGCCTGTAACCAAACTTTAAAACCAAGCTGGAGTCAAATCAATTAATACTATACATCCTGGGCTTGTTTTCAAATCCTACTGTAACTAAACCACCTGGCAGTAAGTCCAGAGGAGGTCCAGGGTGTCGTACAGAATGTAGGCCAGACGTTTACTTAAGTGCTCTTGTGCAACTAAAACATATAAAAAAAAACATAATTTCTCTACAGAATTTCCTCTAGCAGTTACAAAACAACAGGCCTACAATCACCCAGGGTGTGGAGCAAGACACATAGGGAAACGCCGAGAGACGAGACTAGTCTGCTGCAGCACGAGTGCCAGGCTAAACAGGACTAGAAGCTCTGCCCCCCGGGTCTGTTAGATCGGCAGGTCAGCCTCCGTTTAAACCAGAGCAGTGAAGTAGAGTCAAAAGTAATGAGTCAGGGTCAACTAGCATCAACTAGCATCTCAAGAAAATAGGGACTGGTATATTGTTTAATGTAGAACTCCGCTGTTTCATAACTATTCGTAATAGGATGATGAAATATTTCCGCACAGAAGCGCTTTTACAAATACCGGCAAGGGTAAAGCCCAGGACACAGGGTGGGAATACATCCTGGACTGGAGTCTACCTTTCATTGCAGTTCACTTTGCCAGAACACAGAAGAACATGCAAACTCCCCCGTCCAAACTCCAACTCAGAACAATAGAGCTGGGAGGCAGCAGTGCTTTCTCTGACCTGTTAAAATCCCAGAGAGATAGACAAACCGGCCTGCACTACCCTCCTCTAATCTCACTTTGGCTGCGATTTTCTATCCATAGTTTCCATTTCTGTTTTCCTTTCAACGCTTTGCAACACATTTCATGAGTATGTGCATGTTTATTATTATCCAGTCTGTTTCCATGTTAACTGATAATAATAGAACAGAAAGCAGGAAAAGAGATGGAGGTGTGGTAGGGAGGGATCTTCTTCTTGCACATTAGTCCATGAATTAAAGACGCCCACTTATGTCGTACTTGTCAGGGGCAGTTTGTACTAGAGAGGCTTAAAAACTTTGCCGGAAACCTTCACAACAAAATGGAAATTTTCACAAGGAAACACATCATGAGACACTAAAAAAGCAGAGTGCACTCCTTCAGACTCCTCCTACAAAAACCGGAATAACAGATGTCTTTAGTGTAACTTTCAAATCCTTGTGTTCTTCTTAAATTACACTGCAAAGCATTAAACACCACATTATTTCATTATTTCTAAGTCAACAAAAGTAATGAATATTTCCAATACTGCACAGAAAAGTTAAATATTCTGATTAAATGCTGCAATCAGAAATGCACAGCCACACACAAGTGAGATGTTCTGGAATTAAATGTTTCCAAACTGACTGAAACTTGCTCCTTCCTCCTTCCTCCTTCCTCATACGGTAGCTCTGATACTGGCTTGTATGTGTTGGGTAATCACAAAAAATGCCTTTCCATTTAAGTTGTTGCAATTATTTTCTTTTTAACCGAGGCCTGAGCACAATGAGGAAATCACAATGAAAAGCCAAGATATTGTTGCACAGAGACTTTATTTTAACACCTTCTGCACCTGTACAAACGCTCAACTGCTGTACCTGTGTGAGTCCCTTTATACCAAGCTAACCTATATTAATTAGCCCCCTGTGAAACTGCGGCTCTCAGCCCTTCACCAATTATCTAATTAATCAAATAAGGCAACCAAAATGTACATTTTCTGATAATAAATACTTTAATGGTTAGTTTTCCCTGTGGGCTTTAAAGACAGTACACTCCATGGTTTCTTTTTCAATCCTTAAAAGTTTTTTTTGCATTTCTGTGGTGTGAACGCTTGTATTAATGTACAAAACTGCTAAAGCCCAGTACAGTTGTAACTACTGCTGTTTTGTTTCATCTCTGTTATTCAGGCTTTAGTCCTAAGTTTGACTTTGACTCCCTGTACTGGAGATGAGTCATCTTTGCCGCACTTGGCTTAATTAATGGGCTTTGCTACAGAGTGGATAGGTACACTACACCCTCTGAATTCGTCTGGTTTTCTATTCAATGCTTCCCTTACTTAACTGCTCCTACCCAGAGTTGTAAGAGAGGAAACGTCAACAAGAGTTAAACTGCTGCTCTGTATAATATAATGTGCTGCTGTGGAGAAATGCACCGGCGACTGTACCTCCTGTGTGATCAGGTGTATTTTTTCACAATGGATATACGGTATCACGGTCATGTACAGTAAACTGAAGAACAGCTCATACTACCAGGACGCAAACAAGGCAATGCTTTGGAAAAGACTTTTGATATATACAGTATAGTAAAGTTTTGCTATTAAGAAAATGTCATCTCTACATGACATTAATTTCACACTGTCCTCTGTCCTCTCCTTCAGACTCTGCCCCACTCTGCGCAAGCTCCCATTTTAAAACAATCTGATGGATTCAGACATAAGGTTTAATATAAGGCTCCTGACCTCCTCCCACACTGCACCCTATAGAAGGGCGCCCCCTAGCTTTCCTCCTCTTCCGACCGCATGGCCAGCTGCAGGAGGCTCCCCCTTCCTCTCTGCAGTCTGTCCCCCCCCGATCTCTCCCCGGTGGGCAGCGCACTCCTGTAGCCTAAGGGGCAGCGCTGCTAAGCTGCACACCTGCCTGCTGATGAATCGTTTCTCATCCCACACTCTCACTCCCCTGTGCCAGGTCCCTCTTCACCGTTCTCTCCCTGACTTTCGCCCCCGGACCTAAGTCCAGTTTCCTTGCTATCCGCATCCAGATAAACACTTGTGATAAAACACTATTCATTCCAAGGAGCTCCTGTCTCAGCCTTAACACGTGGTTTCAGCGTGGCTTGACCCTCCTTGAGAAGAAGGGTGTGATGTGGAGGGGAGTCTAAAGTACAAGCAATACAGCTGTGGCTGGATACCACAGCTGGAGAGGCCCTGCTGGGAGACGCCTTCAGCGACGCGACGAGGGCTGTCGATTCTAATGTGCTCGAGTTTAGTATTGGATTAAAACACATGAAGTATATCTTTATTGTCTGTAAAGTATTGTATACTTATGTACTAAATCGGGGGACTTTAGAAGTAGGGCAGAAGACTGCAAGCCGGATTCTGGGGAGCCCCAGTCTAGCTCCTCTTACAGGGCACCTCCATTCTAATGTTTGTGAGCACCTGATATACAGATGATTACCTGAGATATTGATGATGTAAGTAAGCAACCTGATTAACTAACAGAATGTTGAAGGACACTCTGTTTTTGGACCCTGATCTCTAAATTATGTAATTCAACAAATCACCTGCTTAGTCCATAATAATAAGCCTCTACCAAACATTTAGAGATTGGTGGCTCAGTGGTGACCTGCATGACCTCCTGGACTGGCACTGTCCTGGGTGAAGTGTGGACACCGTCACAGAATGGCAACGTCTTCAGCTCTTGCCTGCAACAGCTTCATACAAATAGTTAAAAGGAAAAACTAAGGACAATTCTTACCTTAACTTTAAAAAGTTTCATTCGACAGGCAGCAGTCTGAGTGACTATTGAGCCTAGGAGGAAATGGTTTTAGGTATTTTTTTTGTGCAGAAGGAAGCAATGATCCTTTCAGTGACCGAATGTCTAATGCAACAAAATGGTATTGTAGTTTGCACAATGAAATCTACTGTCACTGTTCTTAGAACAGGGTGGAAATTACTTTTATCCTTTATCACTATACCCTTTAACGCATATATTCTTAAATTTTGTGAAACCTTTTGTCTAGCTTCCTTAACATTATTTACAGCATCTAGACAACACTGGAAACAATGAAAATGCAAATAAAAATTTAGGATACACTTATATTTGTTTATATACGGGGTTATACTGTATACAATCCCTTATTATAAGTGATAGCAAAATAGATAGCACTGCTCAGGAATCAGTCCAGAGAAGAGCAGCCAGCTACATTTCCGTGTGGCTTAAAGGAATGTCTCGCACATTCCTGAACTTGTTTTCTTTAAAAACAACCTTATCCAAGAATTCGAAATCCCCGGAATACTGACAAAAGTCAGGCCAGTGAACTTCTGCAGAATCAACAGCGAACCACCTGGACACAAGTGAGGACAACCTGGAAGTGTATTAAAAGCTCAGAACAGGAGGCTCTTCACACAGAGTTGTCAGAGTAGGGAACAAGCTAATAATCCAGTGTGTGATCTCCTGTCCCAGCCTGAGGAACAGACAGTGAGCCTGTATCTCAATAATAATAATACAGTGTGTGATCTCCTGTCCCAGCCTGAGGAACAGTGAGCCTATCTCTCAATAATAATAATACAATGTGTGATCTCCTGTCCCAGCCTGAGGAACAGACAGTGAGCCTGTCTCTCAATAATAATAATACAGTGTGTGATCTCCTGTCCCAGCCTGAGGAACAGAGAGTGAGCCTGTCTCTCAATAATAATAATACAGTGTGTGATCTCCTGTCCCAGCCTGAGGAACAGACAGTGAGCCTGTCTCTCAATAATAATAATACAGTGTGTGATCTCCTGTCCCAGCCTGAAGAACAGACAGTGAGCCTGTCTCTCGAGAATAATAATACAGTGTGTGATCTCCTGTCCCAGCCTGAGGAACAGACAGTGAGCCTGTCTCTCAATAATAATAATACAGTGTGTGATCTCCTGTCCCAGTCTCAGGAACAGTGAGCCTGTCTCTCAATAATAATAATACAGTGTGTGATCTCCTGTCCCGGCCTGAGGAACAGACAGTGAGCCTGTCTCTCAATAATAATAATACAGTGTGTGATTTCCTGTCCAAGTCTCAGGAATAGTGAGCCTGTCTCTCAATAATAATAATACAGTGTGTGACCTCCTGTCCCAGCCTGAGGAACAGTAAGCCTGTCTCTCAATAATAATAATACAGTGTGTGATCTCCTGTCCCAGCCTGAGGAACAGACAGTGAGCCTGTCTCTCAATAATAATAATACAGTGTGTGATCTCCTGTCCCAGCCTGAGGAACAGACAGTGAGCCTGTCTCTCAATAATAATAATACAGTGTGTGATCTCCTGTCCCGGCCTGAGGAACAGACAGTGAGCCTGTCTCTCAATAATAATAATACAGTGTGTGATCTCCTGTCCCAGCCTGAGGAACAGTGAGCCTATCTCTCAATAATAATAATACAATGTGTTATCTCCTATCCCAGCCTGAGGAACAGACAGTGAGCCTATTCTATGTTCTATGTCAATGTGCAATAACATTTTTGCGGAATAATACGTTGTTTGTAAATATTCCGTTAACTTTTTTCCTTTGGAAATGCTGTAATTCATCAGACACGCCTCCTCTTGCACAATGACACTTTGAGAGATGAACAGAGATGGCCGATACACCAGCATTACTGGTTTCTTGATGTAATTCTAGATTCTAGGAAGTACAGTACGTTATATTCATTTGCTGGGTATTCCCTTTTATTTGAAAAAAACATCTGGACACATTTCAAATGTGTCTTTCTGTCAAATTCAACAGAACAAGAACAGCAACAGCTTATTAACCTTCTTTGTTGAACGACAATACACAGATCTCCATTCATCCCCTTTTCACAAAACCACTCTAGTTCATAAGAAAGATCTAACAGACAGGGCTGTTAAGACCACTGAACTGCTGTTACAGCACCAGTACTGCTTGTCAAAGTCTGTTTCATTCCTTTCCAGCTACACTGAATGAGCTGCACTTGTCGTTTATATTCAACTGAGCAGTAAAATGCCAAATTATTTCAAATGAAAGTTTTTTATCACAGAAGCACATTTTTATGTTGCAAAAGTAAACTGAGCCCGCCATCAGAAACCCTGCGATGAATCATCCCCCTTTCTGTGAAATGCAACAAATAAACATGTTGAAATCATGGTGAGATATTAGAACAGTGGTAGGGTTGCGGTGGGGTGGGGTGGGGAAAATACATTTCCCTTTTTAATTTGATTCACTAGTTTTTCTTTGCTTATTATAAAACAACAAGTGCAGAACAGAGAGAGCATTTTTACGTTTTATGGATACTTCCCTTCAGTGTCCCACCATCCCCATCCCAGAAGGAGGAGCACCGCGATCTCGCTTCAGGAAGAAAACCGGGAGGATACTGCAGGACGTGTGGACCAAATCAAATCACACCTTGCAGAGTCCCATAAAACTTTTCATGCCTCTTGCACTGACATTGCTGAATAAGCACAGGAATACAGGTTAGAGAACGGAACAAAGAGTTTTCTAAATCAACATCACAACTCTGCCGCGGATTATACCGATATAAAAACCAAAATGAAACAAGAATCACAAAGTAAAGGAAAGTTAAGGACTTGACTTCTGTTGTCTCAAAGACAATAATACTAAGTTCACTTAGATGATGTCAGAAGGCAAAACAGAGGGTTCAACCAGTGAGGTATAACCATCTTTAACTAGATTAAATCAGAGCTCTGTACTCGGATCAACTGAGTCTGCCGAGTTACAGGAGTGAAAACCCTCTCACTCAAGTACCTTGCTCCTTACTGAGAGCTGCACTCACACCCTGTCATCAGGACACACCATACAGACATCTCGGCAACTGTCATGCGACCCACAGACCTTCGATCAGAGCACAGTGTGCAGACTGACCCAGTAAATACAGGCTCACTGGTGGCTGAAATGTTCTTCTCAGATTTTCCCTATAGTGAGCAATGCTCAGCAGGGGAACCAACTGTCCTGTTCGATAAGGAACAGGATGGTCACAGATATGTCCACTGATCGCAGCTCTGAACTGGTTTTGTTCACGACGTCTACTTTCAAGACACCCTTTGCAACTTTAGGAATAATTAAAAGACTGCTTTTCAATACCCCGGCAGGAGCTGGAAATCTCCAGTCCTCAGTCGCTCTGGGTGGTGCACTAGGAATCAGGCATACAACAGGAGGGAAAAGGGAATAATTTGCAGCCGTTGAATGGATACACGTAAAGACCAACTCCAGCTTCACCCTGAGTCCATATCAGGCAGGGTAAAGAAATTCCTGAAAACGCATGCAAATATTAAGTACTACTTTGCTTAAATTGTGTCCTTCAAAAAAATCTAAATTGAGTGTAGATTTCTTCCAAAATTATGCTTCATTTTCAAGATTTTATGGTGGTTTAGACAGCAGCGTTGCCAGCCTGTCACCTGTCACCTGATTTGATCAGATCTCGGAAGCCAGCTACGGCTGGGCCTGTTTAGTTCTGGGGAAGGGAGACCTTCAGGGAAAACCAGGGTGCTGCTGTGAGTGGTATTAGTGGACCAGTAGGTGGTGCCACTCTGCTGTGACATTCTTTGGATGAGACGTCCAAAAGTAAGGTCCCGGAGACTTCAAGATTGAAAATCGCTATGCCTAGGGGGTGAAGACGACCACCTCACACAACATGTTGCTTAAGAGAAAGAGATCATCCAGGACACAGTCTGCTTACATCAGGACAGCGAACATCCTGGACAGTAGACCAGTATCTGCAGACCTCTTTGTGCTGTGACGTGACTGAATCATTATAGCTCCATAGACTGGAGTGGCTCTGTCTTCACGTCATTAAGATTTCCAACTGAATTGTGGGCTTTTTATAAAAGATCTCAGTTGCCAGTTTTAATCCCTCTTTTCCCTTCTCCTGTCTGAAACTGCAAACGGATAATTATCTCAGTTCTTCACTATCATTCCTGCACCACCACAGAGACAACTTTGCCTTCCATTCTTTAGAAAGTCTAAAACGTGTACAAAACGTAGAAATCATATTCATACGTGAACAGAAAATCAGGACGGTCTCCTATCAGGGCAAGTTGTTCTCATGATTACAAAGAGCACTGAGCTGACAATAGGCATTCAGCTGCACAACAGGCAGATCAAAAGCACAGAAATCCAACCTAGCTCTGAGCCTCAAAAGCTGACCTGGCTTTTATCACATTTTCCCTTTCACTGAATATGCAAACCTGCTTGTACCATGTAAAGAACAACTGCTGATTTAAAACCAACAGGTTCACTGTGGGTACAAATTCACCTCAAATAAAGAATAAAGGACTGTTCTGATTTGTAAAATAAACATACTAGGGCAGATAATGCACATATTAGAGACCACTGTCTGCAGCTAAATACCTGTTTCCATAATATACTCTTTGTAAGGAAATCCTGGAATACCTACTGTAAATAAAAATCTTTCTTACAACAAAGCACACTTGAGATGAGTAATGCTAATTCTTCCAGTATCTCTAAACCTACACTAGCATTTCTAACTAAAGCAAAAGTTTCATGTTGTAACACCGTATGATGATTGCCCCAGAGTGGGTGAAGCACGGTCTCACACTGTAAATCTCCCTCTGAGACCTCTGGCGCCTTCCTCAGAAATACAGCAAGGCTTCTTGGGAATTAATTCAGATTGTCCCAGTCCCAGACAGGTAAAAACAGGGTAGACTCATGAGAGGAACCGGTGAGCTGAAGCCTCCTTCCGGAACGACTGGTACGATATGTCTGCTGTATACCAGTAAGGTCAGTTCAGCACAGTGCTCTAACAGGCAATGCAAAGACTCCTGCTAAAATAAGTCCTGTGATAACCGTTTGTTTCTTTGTCTGGAACAGCCCACTCCTGTTCCCGGTGTAATATAAAACCGGCTCAGCCACAGATTTCGCAATGTGGCTAGGCGTTTCCGGGCGGGCACAGGTGCGAGCCTGCATGACAAGCCTGGCGTGAAGCAGTGCAGTGTGGCATGCCCATCCCTGCCCGTTCTCCTGTTCGTGCCTCTCGGGGCGCCAAGAGCCACGCACCTCGAGCAGCCGCCAGGCCTCCGCGATGATGGCGTACTGGATGCGGTTGAGCGCGAAGCCGTCGATCTCCCTCCTCAGCCGCACGGGCGCCTGGCCCACCTCCCTCATCAGGGCGAAGGTGGTCTCCATCACCGAGGGGTCGGTGTCGGGGTGGGGGACCAGCTCCACCAGGCGCACGTAGTAGGGCGGGTTGACCTGGGACAAAGACACACACGTGACGGGCCACGGCCAGACTGAGACTGAGGCCCCGGGGCTCCGTCCTCACGGTCTGTGCCGTTTATTTGCCACTGCCACAAGTGCAATGAGATGCTTACCTGCAGGTGTGCTCCAATACATACACATCAAGGGACCGGCCAAACCAAAACACAGAACAGCAGCAGCAGCAACAGCAAAGCTGAATGACACACGGCTGAAGTTCAAGCCAGCACAAGCAGTGAGCAGAAAAACCCCATCACTGTAAGTGATCAAGAGTTACACAGCTCAACTGTGCGTTTTTAATAACAGATCTCAATCGCCAGTTATTATCCCTCCCTTCTCTTCTCCTGTCTGGAATTGGCAACGGATAACGATCTCAGATCGTCACTATCACCCCTGCACCTCCACGGAGACGGGCCAGACCCCCCCTTTCCTGCTACTGCGGGAGTGCGGACCCCCCCCCAGCTGAGCCACAGGTGGCTAATGAGCAACCGAAGAGCAAACATCCCAGAGCCTCCAGAACGGAAAGTTAATTTTTTAAGGGAAAATACTACTTGGGAGTATTTTTTGCGACACTTTAACCAGCCAGCGCCCTGCGTGAGGGGTTTCAGAGTAAGGACTGCCGGAGGCCTGGTGTGTGCGGTCTGTCACATCTTCAGCTGGAAACACGAGACCCGGTCTGCAGACAGGAGAGGAGTTTTCCTGACGAGGAGATGCGGAGATATGTTTGTGACTGGTGTAATGGGCGCATTCCTTTAGTGCCTCTGGATGAAGTACGGAGTGCTGCCTTCAGTGTGCCTGAGAGCGGCCGAGGAAACAGACACAGAGCTACTTTGTCAACATCTTCACGAATGTAAAACAAGGGATCAGAAAGAGATTGCATTCTCTGGGCATATTCTACTCTAAACATTTGCCTTACATTTTACATAGATTGCACACAGACATTCACCTTTCATTACAGCATCAAAGCCATTCTCCACCACTGGAACAACGGTGGCCCGAGACAGCACGACTGTCTACTCGAGTGGAACCCAACCTCATGCTCCGCTACAAGGGATGAGAAAATGTCATCTAGGAACCGGCCGATGATGAACTAATTGCTAATCTGTGCTGCAAGCAGCGGTGTCAGTTTCAGGACGCTCGGCTGCTGAAGAGAGGCATTGAATGCCCGTTTCATGATGGCTGGCTGCCCTCCAGATACCCGTCTATTGTACAGTATTTCTGCCAGGGAAAGGGCACTGCTGCTTCCTCACTCTGGCAGGCCCAAGGCCAGGTGTACAGCGAGCCAGTTCAGTACACTGCCCCCCTGGCACCTCAGGATGAACCAGAGCTTCCTCATGGCTTGCAATGCAATAGTTATGGTGGTGGGGGACACCTTGTTTTGAAGGTGCTGGCTAGACCATTAGAGCTTTTCTTTTCTTCAGGAGGTTGTGATCGGGGGCTGAATTGTACTGAACAGGCAATAAACAAAGTCAGTAATTTTACAAACTCCCCTCTGGAGGAGTTCCACATGTGTGCCTGGTTTTACAACCGAAAAAATGAAAACACAGAATATGAGCTGCTTTCAATGACTAATGCAGTAGAATGACACGATGCAGCCCCTTAGTGTAAGCAGGTGAATCTTGCCGGGCCTAAGTCTCTTGCAGACAGGAGCAGGAGTTTGAGTGGATAGTCTGTGGACATGACTGGGGCGAGAATGAGGATGATGAAATACGGAAGAAAGTAAAATCATGGATCATGTAATCAGCAAACCGTCTAAATGTGTCCTTCTGTACAACCTCTTAGCTCTACTCATCTAAGTGTAGGGACTTCCAGAGTTCATGCACTCATTTTCTACACACTATTAATAAGTTATCGTTTCATTTACTAGATCAGCACCTATCTCCTGCATTGCTTACACTGTGGAAAAGTGCTGTTTGTCAGCACGAGCACCTGATAGCACAATCCAGTATTGCACCACACACAACCCCTCTGTTCAACCCAGGCATTTCACTGAAAGACAGCCTCACAATATTCAGGAAGCCGAACAAAGATCAAATAAACCTTATCCCACTGGGACAGAATGTACAGCACACCTGGCTTCTCCCGGGGAGCTGCTTGTATTCTAAGGATCACGGGAGCCGAAGTCTGTTGCCCTCAGCTGGACTTGGTCCCACACGGAGGGGAGGGAGGAACCGTTACTGCGGCGGCTGTGCATGCAGAGTGGCAGGGGGCTGCTCGACACTCACGGGGTGAGACACGATGCACCGCGACTTGCGCTGGACGCGAGAGAAGACGTCGCTGGGCTGGAGGCAGGACGTCGAGCTGCTGAAAACCACGCTGCCCTCGGCGCAGGTCTCCAAAGCCTGGAACACACCGCGCTTGGCCTCCAGGTCCTCAAAGACACACTCCTGTCGGGAGACAGTTTCACCGGTAGGTCAAAACCCCCGCCGAACACAGAGCACCAAAGACCCCCAGAATGTGGCAAAGTGCTGACATGGACCACATTGCAGTGGAGAAAACAGGACAAGCAGGCCTCAAAGCTGACTGATGCTGATTTGGGATTTTTCTGTACACTCCCTCAAGACACAGATGACAAACTACAGGCCTTGCATTATTTGAGCAGATTGCACTTTGTATTCAGGGTCACGTTTCTCAGCGTGATCGGAACGTACAACCTCGCAAATACACTATCAACGAAACTCGCACCCGGTCTGAAAGCTACATCAGCATTTTCAATGGATCCCTAAATAAGGGGAAATCAAGGTTTTTCCGATTAGCAGAGAAAAAGAGGGCAGCAAGCCAGTGTGAACAAAAGAGAACTGAAAGATCAACTCTAGGCAAAAAAGCGCACGCACAACCTCACAATATGAAAAGGGGATGAATCAAAGAACACCCTCAGCTGTTCATGCTGGCTGGAGGACGTCAGCTGCTGAATTAACCCCTCCGTGTCGAACAGTGGTTTCTGGCACAGGCCAGGCTCAGCACTCGTAACAGCCTTCCACGATCATAAGAAAGCACCTACGCCCTGCCCCACAAAGACTCTCTGATGCAGCCCGGCTCTGAACAGCAGCGCTTTTTAGTGGAGAGGAGCCATTCAATTTTATAAAAGCAAACAGTGTGTACAGATGAGATGACACAATGCTCAGAATGTTCTGTACTTACAATACAGAAAGACACAAAATGATCAAGGCACATTGGTCCTTAAGGATTTGCAGACAGAGGAAGCCAAGACTACATTTTGTTACAATAACATGCACAAGCACATTTTAGAAAATCTCATTGATATCATGAATGCTCAGGACATGAAATGCCACAGTGGTAGTTTTACACTATTTGCCTGTAGGTCAGACATGTGGGCAGATTACCCTGCGTGAGCTTCCTCCCCTTGCCCACCTAAGAAGTACAGCTTTAACACAAGTTGATGTGGATGGGAAAGTTCTGAACTCTGATGAAGATGTGTATTCTGTAGCTGTGTGTTAGCTTCAATGCGCTGCACAGCTCTCAGGTTTGTTGGTTGTTTGCTGGGAAGTAATCGTTCCAAGTGAAGCTTGGGGGGCTGAAAGTCTTTCACTGATGTACGGTTATGCTGCCAATACAACAGCTGCTGTGAGTGGAGTCGAAGATTTTCCGTGTTACTGTGTCCTGAGAGTTGTCTTCTCCAGCGCACAAGACAACCGAACTGACCCCTCCAGGGGTGAAGACACTTGCTTCACTCATCAGCCTGCAGCTTCAGCAGGGCCACAGCTCTCTCAGTGTCCCAGGCGCTTTTTAGAATCTACCTCAGTTTCTGCTATGACCAGCTGTCGGAGAGCTTCACGGGCGCCCACAGAGAAGCCCGGCGGCAGCTCGCTGGGGACAGCAGGGAGAGGGGCTCTTCGTGCCTTCGGGTTGCCGAGCCTGGCAGCTCAGCAGGGAACCGCCCGGCCTGCTGAACCAGCACGCTGCTCACTCGGCCCCCTCACTAGTGCCTGTCCCTCAGAACACTGAAAAACACAAGACGGCTCCTCCCTCTCCCTGGGCCGCGGGCTGGACGCCCGTCCTCGAGGGCCACGAGGTCAGGGGGCTTTCGATCCGCCTCCCAGTCGCTCGACTGCACCGTTTACTCCCTAAACCAACCGCGGTCAACAAGCCCTTTCCCCATTCTAGACACCTGTGGCATGTATTGAGATTGCTTTCCTGGCGGAGCAATCCTGTGAAAACCGCATTAGAGTTTCTTAACTCTAAGCTGCAGAGTTACCGCAGTTTAGAACGGAAAAGCGTGAAAATCTGTATTTCTGCTGAGCGCAGTCCAGAATGCCCACAGCCGGTTGTCTCACCATTCCCCTCAGAATACGAATTTCCCAAACCAGGTCACACTCTCTGTTGTCATCTGCTGACTTCACCCGCAGATTACATAACGTCTCCCCATGGCTTTTCTGCTGCGGGTTTCACACAGCCTCTATCCTGTCTGGTACAAAAAGTAACATGTTTACTTTGTAAGATTTAATACAGGGCAGAACGAGGAAAACAGAAGGAATACAAATGGGCCAGGAGGCCCTTTCTTCTTACTTATCGTTAAAAAGGTCAAGGTCAAGGTCCTGAGCTGTATTAATATTTGTTTCCATACGTACAGTATTTTTCGTCCAAAAGGACCCCAAATCTCCTTACATCTACAGTGGGCAGGAACCCAGCTGTGAAGTGGGCAGCCCCACTAGAGACCAGACACAAGGAGATTCACCAGCAGAATCAAGGGGGAAGTTTAAGAAGGTAAGTCCAAAGTGCAATTTAGCCACCAAAGCAACCCCCATATTTTATCTGAACAATGGCACTGGATCTTTAATAATAATAATTTCTTACACTTATAAAGTGCTTTTCTGGACGTTCCCCTCAAAGTGGTAATGAGGAATCCCACTGCCACCACCAGTGTGCAGCCCCACCTGGATGATGCGCCAGTGTGCTCCCCACACACCAGCTCTCAGTGGGGAGGAGAGCAGAGTGATGAAGCCAGTTCAGAGAGGGGGGTTATTAGGAGGCCATGATTGGTAAAGGCCAAGGGGAAATTTGGTCAGGGTGCCAGGGTAACACCCCTACTCTTCTCGAGAAACGTCCTGGGACTTTTAATGACCACAGAGAGTCAGGACCTTGGTTTTACGTCTCATCCGAAGGACGGCGCCTGTTTTCAGTTCAGTGTCCCCGTCACTATACTGGGGCATTAGGACCCACACAGACCGCAGGGTGAGCGCCCCCTGCTTGCCCCACTAACACCTCTTCCAGCAGCAATCTTAGTTTTTTCCCAGAGGTCTCCCCTCCAGGTACTGACCAGGCTCACAGTGCAGAGCTCCAGTGTGCTGCCAGCTGTGGGCTGCAGGGTGAAATGACAGCTAACCTTGATATGGCTTTAGTGACAAAGCAGTCAGGACCACAGTTTAAAAAGTCGTTAGCAGAGTTAATATCATATCTACACCAAAGTTGAAAAGCTGAGTCATCTACACATAAGTGGAAAAGGCTGAAAGTTGCTGAGATCCTAAGGGAGTGTCTGACTAAATAGTTAGTATGACACTATGGGGGGGCAGCTGAAGGAGGAGTATAGCGGAGCAGGAAAAGAGGAACTGTGACACGATGACGGCTCCGGACGTGTCTAAGCAACCCTGTTTCCGAAACTTGGGCATGCTACCAATAATTAATGTTAAGAACATAACAAATTGCAAAATGCGAATGTTCCACATACTATTTTTAAGTTCTGTTTTTCCTTCGCTTTGCTTCCTTTTAAAAATGTATATTTCACCAAAACAAACCTGAGTCCATTTTCTTCTAGCAACAACGGAAAATCTCTCCTGTCGTTCTGACACCCAAAGCGTCTGTGAGAAAGCAAACTGCCCGCAACACTGAATCTCTCACTTCATATTCAAATGGGCAGTAGGCTGCTTATTCTTTGATTTGAAAAGCGAGTTTTGGACACCTCTTACTCTTCTGACTTCTACAGCACATTCTGCAGGAGTTTTTTTTTCTCTAAACTGTGCTTTGGTGAGTGACACTTTACCCAAGACGAAGTCAAACCCTCTACCCACCTGCCAGTTGCCAGATGAATGCCCAGTGCGATGGCAAAACATGACCAGAGTCTTTCTGCTCCTACCCAGTGGCAAAACCTGCGATTATGTACTGTGATTGAAAAGCAACAGGTTTTTGTTTGAATCCAGGCTTTATAATGTTAAAATGACCCATGGAGAGTAAATGATAAATATTTTAGAGGTAAGAGCTTATACTTGTAAATACTTCTGAGGGAACGAAACCAACGTTATGCTGCTGGAGGAGAGCAAACCTTCACTTACACATACACAGCAGCAGTACAAACACAAACCTGATGGGCTGTGAGGTCTTTCACTGGGGTGGCTGTGTAGCAAGACTCCCCGTCTCAACTCTGAGGTTAATCCTATTTATGAAATCTTCAAACACCTTCTTTCAACACCATCTTACACTGCATCAATAGGCACGTAAGAAAGGTGAGTACGACATGATATAATTAAAGGTTTAACTAATTTTTCCCACAAGTTGCTTCATTGACTTTTAAGATTAGGAATAATATAACCAATCCTTCCGAAAGCCGATTCCACTCTTTAAACCTGTCCCTGCAATCAGCCACTGTCATCCAAAGAACTGATACAGACGTGGGGTATTGTCGCCGAGGTGTGAAGGTGTGACGTTTTGACTCCACACCTCTCTTCACCTCTTTTAAATTCACCCCCCCCCCGAGTTTCCTCTCTCTCTCACAGCCGAAGAAGGCTCCACAGCCGAAATGTTGTGTTTCTTGTCTTCTCTTTTCAACAAGGAATAAACCTTTACTTGTTCATTGGACACCTAATAGTTTTCTAACAAGTGTCTTAAGCCAATTAGCAACCATACAGCACAAATGTGTGTAGCATCCTGCAAACGCATGCAGTTACTTAACAGAAAAAAAAGCATACAGCACTTAGCTCACTCGCCCAGCCAGTACAGAACTGCATTGTTTTAAAAATCCACTTCTTTAGTGATTGGGTTCTCTCAGCAGTATGACGGAGTCAAGGTACTATCGAAAGATCCAGCCTGTTAACCATTCAGTGTGCTCATGTTGTTCTGTGCCATTTCTGGGACCTGCTCACGTGTTTCAGATTGATCTTTGTCATACAGGTCTGTTCGGAAATGATTCCTCCTGGGCACCCCAGCATGAGGAGGAACAGGACTACCACTCAAATCATTCTTGCCTTGGGGAAACTGCCACAATGCCACCCCTTCAACACAGATGTGAACTGACAGACAACAGGTAAAAGGAAGCAAAGCGTGTCAATAACGGCTTGAGAAAGCCTGACAACATGATTCTTTTCATTTCAGTACATCCCGTGACTTCGGTCAGGGGCCAGGCATGGAGATTGTCAAAACAGTAAGAAAGTTAAGATCTTATAAAAGCTGCTGTGTACACGGTGGACCAGTGTATGAGTTTTAAAAAGGTGTGGGAATACATTACTGTTGATACAGGGGACTCCCCCTCTCCACAGCGCTCTAACCCTGGGGAGCTGTCCCCTCCGTCCCCGTTACTGCAGCCAACACCTGTGTGCGTTTGCTGAATTCTCAACCCCACTGTCGGAATAAATCGGTTATATTGATTACACGCATACAGACATGCGTGCAACGTTAGCACATGCAGGCAATCACCATTTAAAAAAAGAAAAACTAAGTACTGCGGTAGTACTGACAACACCACGTGGGTTCAAAGCAGGTGAAAAACAGGTCAATCTCCTTCAACAATGAGCTCGTTATTGCGAAGTATTGGTCTGTTGAAGTGAGATCCGGTGGCTTAAAAGGTGTTCTAGTGTTGACATGTGACAATTACTTCACTGCATGATGTCAGTAGGCATCTGTATGCCACTGGCGTAACCAAGGCAACCTGTTCCTAAAACAGATGTCTACGGGAAAAAAAAAACCTCACTAATTAACGGTCCAGATAAAAACTATGACTGGCTGAAATCAGCTCTGAAATAAGGCATCACATTGACTTTCCTGTGCTTCTTCCTCAAGTGAAGGAATGACGTTGGACAGGCAGGCCAGGAACATGCAATCACCACTCGGACACACCCACCAGTCACACAGTCCACTTGACGTTGGGGAAGGTCACCAGGACACAGAAAGCAGACAAACTTTCAGGTGTCACTTTCTGGACTGTGTACTTGGCCTGAATTTAAATTCTGATGCAAGTGTAAATTCTGATTCAGTATCCCTCAGAATTTAAACCCTTTCATGCAACACACAACACACAATTTCGGGAATTTTTATCTCCGTCGATTCAGCTCTTCGGAAGGCAGAAGTGTTTGGCAGACTGATCGGGTTGAAATCGGAGTGGGACAGAAAGGCAGCAGTCAATGAGACTGCAAAACCTCTCCTGACTCTCCTGCTGGTAATCTCACTTAGCTGCTTCCAGCACGACCGTCCCGTCATGTCATGTCAAATCAGAAGTAACAAAACAGAACTTCTTCCCAAACGTGCTTCAGCGGGAATCTTAATCACTCGAGATCTGCTTGGAAACTTCTTCCTCTCATTCTTCCCAGAAAAAAATAATAAAACCCGAGTAAAGTTTTTTTTTCAAATTTTTATGCATGTTAAATTTTGGCTCAAGTCAAAGTCCCTGACTGTTTCCATTAAAATGCGGCATATTGTTTCTTAAAATAATACTGCATTGTAAGCCAAAAAAAAGAACAACAAAGCTAATGTTAGGAGCTGAAGCGAGAACTAGTAAAATCAGTATGAGATCCTTGTGTGGAGCAGCATGTGATAGTCAAACAGGTCAGGGTAACTGTTCTCTGTCCTACACAATTTACATATTTCACATTTATGGAAACCTACTGCGAGCGCAGACTGGCACACAAAACAATAACTGGTTCATGGTGAGAGAAGGGTTTCAGAAACTTGCCTTGACAGGGGGGAGGGCTCAAGGAAATAGAGCGCCATCGGACTGATTTTTAATAGAATTTAAAGGGAGCTGTAGAGGAAAAAAAAAAACATTAAAAAAAAAAAGTCTGCGGGAAATACGGCACGAAAACCTGAAACAAAAGCCCCCTTAGTCACAACCTTAGAATGAGAGGCTGAAAGGAAAAGTCCGAAGCCTGAGAGAAAACACCCTGGAGGAGGAAGTAAAAACAAAGGACACAGAAAAGCACTTGTCTTGAACTGCTGGCAGGCCAAGAGCTGTACCCCCTGAAATTCTGTTCTTACACCTAAGAAGCTCATTCCCCAAGCATATATTCAAATCTTGGGAAGCAGAAAATGGAGCACTTGGATGATCTTGATGCTACAGTAGCGATGGCAAAGTTAGAGAAATTCAGATTGTTCGCCACCTTGTCAAGGGGACTCGGGGAAGAATGCTTAACCCTGTCACCCAGTGCCCCACATCACCACCTCTCTGCACCACACAGCTCTCCAGAAAAACCAAAGAAGTCACGAAGCTTTCCACACAAACTGCCAGGTATTTTTGTAATTTTGTAAGACATTTACAATCCATGGGACAGCCTGACTTTGTGTCCGGAAGTGTGAGTCTTGCTCTGTATAGGAAAGAAGCAAAGCTCACATTGCTCCAAGACTCATGCAGCTACAGCTCTGTGTCTCAATCAAACAACAGCTTTTTCATCATTCACTGGTCTCATTGATGTACAATAATGATCCAAGGTACCCCTGCTAGACCTGTTATAAACATAAAAAGTTTGGTCATAAACATATATTATACTGCATGACAAATGTCCCCAGCTAAGCCAAAAAAGACTCTTTTTCCAAATGCTGAATAATTCCAGTGTTTAATATTGGAGCTATCCTTTAGAAAAAGGAACATCCTACACATTTATAATCATAAGAAAGGTGAAGAAGGGTGCTACTTAATTAATTTGATATGATTAATTTATTTGCCATTATTCTGAACTTCAAATGTGGAAATAAACATCTTTGACCTTTAACTGTGATAGTGTTAGTGTTAGTAGGATATCATGTTCATCTCTTCACTGGAATGAATCAATCCTGTTCAAATTCCTGCACCACGTCCCATACCATAAATGGCTCCGCTGAAATAATATTTATATGAATAAAATAGTACGGCATTGCGAACCCGTTGTGGAATAATGCAAAGAGAAACAGGTGATGTGAACCAGCTTCAAGCAGGGCACACTGCCTGAATACTGACCTGAATGAAGAAGGCGCCCTCTAGTGTCTGTTTGAGGTCCTGGTGGCTGCTGAGCAGCGCGAGCTGGTCCTCGGCACTCAGGGAGCCCCTCAGCATGCCCGACTGCTGCAGCTCCGTCAGCTGCGTCCTGCACGCAGCGAGAGGGAACACACCGTCACTCCCACTGCCCAGGGGAGAGCTTCCTCCCAACTCACAGCAGACTCAGGCAGCGTGACCAGCCAGCAGCTCCATTACCTTGCAGCTCCCCGCTGGCAGCCCACTGGAGCTCAGCAGGCGTGAGCCTGGCCAGTACCTGGGTGGGAGACTCCTGGGAAAGCTGAGGCTGCTGCTGGAAGGGGTGTTAGTGGGGCCAGCAGGGGGCGATCACCCTGCAGTCTGTGTGGGTCCTAATGCCCCAAATAGTGACGAGGACACTATACTGTAAAAAGGCGCCGTCCTTTGGGTGCTACGCAAAACCGAGGTCTCTGAACTGGCTTCATCACTCTGCTCTCCTCCCCACTGAGAGCTGGTGTGTGGAGAGAGTACTGGAGCATCATCCAGGTGGGGCTGCACACTGGTGGTGGTGGAGGGGATCCCCATTACCTGTAAAGCGCTTCGAGGGGAGTGTCCAGAAAGGCGCTATATAAGTTTAAGGCATTATTCTCATTATCATTCTTCAGCCCTCTGTGCGCCCTCTCGCTGGCGTCGCAGGTCGAGAGCCAGGGAGTGAAAAACACGAAAACAGCTGGCGATTCCAGAAGCAGGGAGTTAGAACCCAACAGAACCTGGCCATTCAAAACGAGAGCAAAGAAAGAACCGAAATGAGCTGGACGGGCAGACACAGTGCGGACTAGTGCGGGACGCCGCCGGAGACGCCGCGCTGAGCCCGTGAGGACGGCAGGAGCCAGGTGGGCTGGATGGGCGAATGACCTGCTCTCGTCCGCAACGTTTCCCACGCCCTTATGGACAGGCTCCATGTCAATCTACACGTTAAAAAAAATACGTCCGCCAATTTTATTCCGGGGGTACGGGAACGTCCCGAAATGACAGGCTGAAGAGACTGAACCTTTCAGTCCCCGAACACAGAAAACTACGAGGCGCCCCGATAAAAGCATTCAAGGGCTGCGACCAAGTGAACCCAGAATCAGAAGGGACGCAAGATCTGCAAAGTACACATAGTTTACGCCTCAAGGACAGGTGGAACAAGGGTGGCTTTGAGGGGTCATGGGGATCAAGCTCTCTCACATGTAAGCACGACCCAGTCGTCCGTCTGCCCTCCTGAAGAGTCCACTGACATGGACTGCGCAGCCAGACAAAACTGACCTGAACTCGTGGAGCGTGGTACGACCTGGTGAAAAAGTAACCACGCATTTAAAAAATAATTTGAAACTATTTGAACAGAGAGACAAAAAAAAACAGAGGTGGAAATGTATTTGCCAATGAAAACTCCTTCTTCCCCTGCCAAGGTTAGACACTATAAAACCTGTCAGTTGGTATCCGCAGGTCGGGGCAGGAGTGCAGAGACAGTAGCCAGGTTTGCTCAGGCAGGCATAACAGGCTGCCCCGAAGGTCACCAGGACTGAAAACAGGGAATGAGAGGTTTTTTTTCCTCCTGATAAAAAGTGCTAGGGCTGATTGTATTTATATATAACTCCTTTTATTTTTTCATTGCGGTTTTCATCTTGGAAAATCACTGCAGATCCCACCTGCAGCTCTTACGATCCAATCTGGTGGAGAAGTGAGAAATTATTCACCAGCCGAATAAAAGTGGGAATTCAGGAAGGCCAGACTGTCTGTGCTCGAAGTGGAATTGTGTCACAGCACTGGGGTAGCTTCTCGACTCCTGTGGACAGTGCCCAGGGATTTTCAATGACTAAGTAACCTGAATCTCAAAATTATGCCATTCAAAGGACAGAACTTTCTGCAGCACAGTGCTCCCTGCCACTAAACTGGGGCACTGGTGTGGAAATTCTGCTACCTGTTGGCCCATCGACAACAGTTCATAGAAGCAAGCTCAATTTCTTCATGGATTAGAGGTCTCCCTCATCTCAGTGTTAACAGGCCCAACCTCCCTCCGCTTCTGAGGTCTGAGGAGATCAGGCTACAGGTGTTAATGATGCTGGATTACTTCGTCCACTACAGGGTCACGGGGGAGCTGGGGCCAATCCCAGCAAGCAACGTGCGCAAGGCGGGGTACACCCTGGACGGGACGAACGAGTCTGAAACGAGAACAGCTCTGTGATGCAGTCTGGGGACCGACAGCTGTACGTGAGAGACGAATGAGCCTGAAGAAAGAGAGGGCTTTTTTTTACAGAGAAAAGCTCTGATTTTGTTTTATTCTGTGAATGAAAAGAGTGGCATCACACTTGTTTTGTTTGAAACCCAAATCCGAAGCAGTATTGTTAACCAGCCTTAAATGTGGAAAACAAGATTAAGAAAAAATACATTATACAACATTGTTGCACTTCTAAATCCCTGTAAGTACTGTTTTTTGTTTCTGGTTTTTGAAGTACTGTTTTTTGTCTTGAAGATTATGCTACACACAGTATGTTTACACACCTGATCTCTTCAATAGCGCGGGTGGCCTGCCCAGGCTGGTTGTCATAAATCTTCACTCTGTATCCTCCACTCACAAACACCATGGCCCAGGATCGCCCAATCAGCCCACTGCAACAGCAAAGCAAAAACAACAGATTTCACTGGCAGCCATCACTGGGAGGGACAGAACGCCAGAAAGGGTATAAAGGAGAGGAGGCCATCTGGCCCCGTTGGCCGGTTTGATTGTTAATAGCTTATTGATCCTGAGATCTCACCCAATCATTTCCTGAAAGAAGACTTTTTAAGATACTCCAGTCTTCCACCACCCCCTGTGAAAAGAAGTCTGTTTAAATGCACTCCCATATGGTTTCCCCATGTCCTCTGGTTCACCTTTAAAACTGAACAGCAGCAGTTTTAAAATCAGTTTCCCACCAAACTGCTGGTCAACATGGCTTCTGCATATCACTAAACATGTATTAGACTCTTATTAGCCTGTTAATGCCCGTTCATTTTGACACAGTAATCACTCGAGATCACCTACAATTTTAAGGGTCCCCCAGAATAAAATGAATAACTTTATTATATATGAAGGCCATGAAGCAGGACTATGCCTGTACATGCAGTGTCATGGCAATGTTCTGCTTAATCATGATGAGACAGGAATAGAACACTGTAGTGCTGGGTGTCATCAAGAGGATGGTCACCAGGGTATGGGAAAAGCAGGACAGAAATATAATAATAATAATAATAATAATTCCTCACACTCATATAGCACTTTTCTATACACTCTACTGAAAGCACTTTATAAGTAATACAGACTCCACTATATACAATATAGTGTCCCTGTCACTATACTGAGGCATTAAGGACCAACACAGACCGCAGGGTGAGCACCCCCTGCTGGTCCCACTTACACCTCTTCCAGCAGCAACTTTAATTTTTCCCAGGAGGTCTCCCATCCAGGTACTGGCCAGGCTCACACCTGCTGAGCTTCAGTGGGCTCAAAGTGCATGTCTCTGTAACTCCTGTGCATGCTGAACCACACCACACCATCAGCCAGAAAGCATGACATATTATCACCCCTGCAGTCAGACTGTACCTCAGTCCATTACTGAAGGAACTTCACAATACACAGTATTGCTCAGGCAGAAGAAAGCTTAGTCTGAAAAGCAATGGCTGTTAATGCAGCATAACTTGATTTTTCACAATATATTTAAAATGTATAGAGCTCAGTGGGCTCTACAACGCAAACACTCAGATTCTTAATATTTATGCCACAATGAGAACTGGGACATTCAGCTCCTTTTTAAATGCATACAGTACAGTGCTGGTGAGTGCACACCATTGTTAAACACATTCGGAATGGACTATTTTGTTATATATGGCATCAGAAATATTCTAATCTATGTGATTTATGCTACTGGTTTGCTGTAACCTCTGTTTCCTAAGCGATGAAGTCTCATCCTCTGTAACTGAAAAACAATGGCAGGAAGCAGGAACAGTGATTCAGGAAGTTTATTCTCCTTTATTTTTTATATTCCCTTAGCTAGGATGCTCTACAATATCTGTGCAATTTAACAAAATGGTAACTCTTTCATGATTCACGTCACTGTGTTAGTTCTCACCTCCCTGTAGGAGAACATTTGGCATACAGTACTACAGATACATAGTCCCTCACTGCTGTCTCAAGATACTTCATCTCCTTCACACTTTGCTGACTCCAGAGTGTAGAATATAGGTGTGTAACCCTCATATTCATCTGAGAAAAACCTGGGAAATAAACACTCAGATCCCTTCAAAATAAATTATAAGCCGAAGATGACAAAGTCAACATGAAGAATGATCTACAGTATAAATCTGCTGTCTCCTCCATTACTCATGCAGAACACTGCCGTGAGCCTGCTGTACACAATGTATGGCTGATACAAGTACTGAAAGGCCTTGCTCAGCACTGTACTGCTGAATGCAACAGGCTCCTGCCATTGTTGGAAAGGCAGGCTTATTCTCTCTGTGAACACAAGCGAACAGCACCATTACAAACGCCAGGGGTCAGTTACAGTTAAGAGCGTAATTAGACCTATAGCATTGTTGGTCCAAATGGAAAGGGCAATGCAATTAAAGATAAGATCACTTTATTTGCCATATACAATTTTCTTGTATTAAGAACTTGTTTTTTTTGCATACCCCAACTTGCTCTCCATGAGACACACAGACAGGGAGAGAAGCTTGGGGTCAGAGCGCAGGGTCAGCCATTTATACAGCACCCCTGGAGCAGTTGGGGTTAAGGGCCTTGCTCAGTGGCCCAATGGAGTAGGATTCCTCTGCCGGCCACAGGATACAAACCGGCAACCTTCCAGCCACAGGTACAGATCCTGAGCCACAGAGCCACCGCACCACAGCAACATTACTGCTGTAATGTTAATTATCACAATAGTACACATAAATGTTTCATCTCATTTATTTAGTACAATCAAGCAGTTATCTGAGGTGAAAATACAGAAACATACAGGAACTTTGGGCATTGCAAGTGTCTCAAGAGATGGGCATTTACTGATGGTTTCAAAAAGCAAGATTACTTTGTAGGAGTGAAGATATTGCTGATAGCTTTTAACAACGCTGACAAGTCCTGACAGAAATTTAACCTTAAAGTTGCCCCTTTAAATCTAATCTTCACTTTAACTCCAGGTTTACACCAAACCAAACATTAAAGCCTTTGGACTCCTTCCTTAAACCCTGCCTGGCACTTTTCCCTAATCCTGTTCTGCTGGGATCATGACTAGATCCTATTCACAGTTAGGAGCAGCTAGAAACAAGACTAATGTGGAGTTGTTCACACACGTTTATCAAATAACGACATACCGAAAAACTAAAAAATACAAAATAAACCCGAGACAACTATCACTGACTTCAAAATTGCTGCAACTTGCTTGAATTGCATGGTTGAGGCTAACTGCATGTTTAGTGAATAGGTGTGCGTACTGCTGACTCACAGCTCATGAGTACTGGGTTCGAGTGTGGCCTGAGGGTTTTCTCTGGGTGCTTCAGTTTCCTCTGAAGACATACTGGCGAGGTTAATGGATACCTCTAAATTGTGAGTGTGCCCAACCACAGACTGGTATGCTGTCCAGGGTATAATACCACCTAATGTCCTACAGGGAACAGACTCCATGTTGCTGCTGTCCCTGCTAATCCCTCTGATAATGCATTACTGTTGGATTCAGCAATTCATCTGGCCTCAAAGTTGTATACTTGGGGTGACCAAATACTTTTTTGACCTTGGGCATCACAGTCCATACTGACAATAACAAGAAACACAAGAAAAGGCACATATTATTTTACGTTTTTCAGTTTTATTTCAAAATTTAACTTAAAAAAAGTAAAACCTTTAATTTTTGCTGGCAATTAAACTTTTAATTTTCAAGAGTTTGTTAACAAACAGCAAAAGCTACTCATTCTAGCTACTTGAGTTGTGTTTCTGCAATATTAATTAAATCCATGTGAAATAATATACCTATATAATCAAGTAAAACCTGATTTCGAACGAAGTTCTTCCAACCAATAACTTAATAATGTATTGCTTTGCCCTGGAGCAGACCATTCTGAAAAAGGCCATATGGGTCGATGTACCTATTGTGAAATAACAGATGTATTTTTCAGTGTTCAGTCAGCAAACACGTAACAAGTGAACAAATATTCATCGCACCTGAACAAATATTTATCGCACCAAATATGTATCGTTTCCACAGTTTCTAAAGCTTATACACTCGGTATTCTAGCATGACGTACTGTAGTATTCATGAATAAAAATGTTATCTTTTTCTGTTAGTAATAATGTTCGAAATGTTTCGTAGACTTTCATCCATCAGCAAGTGGTGATCAGATTTTTCAAAGTCTAAAAAAAATCATGCAAGTTTAAATGGTAAAATTATGCACAGCAAAGAGAAAGGAAGTGCGATCTACAGTCAGACGAGTCAAGTTCGCTTCTGCAGAGTGTGCTCAGCTGACACGTTTTTAACATATATGCCGCATTTAATAATAATTGTTCCGGGTTTTGCAATTGTTCAGAAAAGGCGCCTTGTTGGTAATAAAAAAAGCTCTTATTGCAAAACTTCAACGTGATCGATTATGTCAACTTCCACGTCCACTATCAAAAATTAATGTAAAACTGTAGCGTTACGCCTTACACCACTAGCTACAGTGTAGCGTATCTGCAGAAGACTGAAAAGGGCAGCATAATTGCATAATTATTAACCTAACTCACCTCCCGATCACAGCAATGGTCTTTGCTTTTGAAGTATTCATGCCTGCTTGTCCTCTACGGTTTTCACAACCAGACTGCGGACTGTCTGCGCTCCCCAAGTTCCTGACAGTGTGTGTGTGGTACAGTAAACGCGTTTAAAGGGCGTGTTTAAAGGGGAGTTTGCAGTCTGTTCAAATCAAAGGACGAAAAACTAACCTCTGCTATCTTGGAAGGCCTTCTCCAGCGGCGGTTTATTTACTTTACTTGACAACATACTCGGAAAAGGTGTAATCGAGTACGGATTAACACGATTCAGAACAGTCCTGCCTGCGCTCCGTTTGCGAGCAGGTTTATCTGAACCTTCTTCACAGCACTCTGTGAAATATTTTTCAATTCTCTTGTTCCATTCAACTGAACAAAGATGGGTTTTTTTGTACAGTTTTAAGATTTTAAATATAGACTCGGAGTTTACCATGCGTTATTATTATTTACTCAACCGTTTTCCATATTGTCGCTGTCCAAAAAACTACCATTCGAGTTATGTTTGTATTAAAATGTTGTTTTTTTTTAATAGCCATAAAAAGGCAGTACCATAAACAAGTCTTCACGAAAATAAAGGGTATTGGGTCAGGCTTTAATACTACCAATATTCGATTTTATCCAAAGCGATTTATACCGGTACATATCTTCACAGCAGGGGATTTTACTGAAACAATAAATTACCTTACTCGAGATTACAACAGACATGATTCACCTGGATTATAAACAGCCTTACAATTTCACGTCTGGGGCGCTAACCACTGCTCCAGGCCAAACCTTGCAATTTGCTATAGGCCAAGAGTACTGTACCCGGCCGTGACGTTGAGGCCGATACACTGCTTACTTTCAAGAAGGGACCGGATGACATCCTAACTGTCGAATAAGCAAGCTAGGTGCATCCAGAGGCGTCCTCCGATGTGTAACCTTTCTGCTCTTGCAGTTTATAGAGCATAAAAGTTTAACACACAGCCGGGCCCAGCACTAGATATAAACAGTAGGCGCAATGGCGTTTGTGTCACAGGGTGTAGAGGGGTGCGGCTTCACCACACACCGACGTCTGGTGCACGTCTTTTTTCACTTCTGCGAGGGCCTCTCCAGACAAACGTGTTATAAACGCATTACCGTATGTGATAAATGATAAAAAAACGCGTTATTGGAACAATGATACCCTTCTTTATACCGTCAAAGCATCAAAACGTGGGCGAGAGTCAGGATATCACAGCTCTGCAGTGACCTGGCCATTTCTCAAGTTCAAGTTCAGGTTTACTGTCATTGTACTCATACACAGGTATGTGGTACAATGAAATGCTATTTAGCTAGCTCTCCAGTAATGCAGAGCTGTGGCATGAGGGAAAAACGCCCTGGAAGTGCTCGGAAGCATGGTTTTAATTATTCTTTATATATAATAATAATTGCTTACACTTATACAGCGCTATTCTATCACTGACCACACATCAGCTCTCAGTGGAGAGCAGAGCAGAGTGATGAAGCCAGTTCATAGATGGGGGTGATTAGGAGGCCATGATTGATAAAGGCCAATGGGAAATTTGGCCAGGATAACACCCATACTCTTTTTGAGAAATGCTCTGGGATTTTTAATGACCACAGAGAGTCAGGACCTCGGTTTTACATCTCACCTGAAGGATGGTGCCCTTTTTACAGTATAGTGTCCTCATCACTATACTGGGGTGTTAGGACCCACATAGACAACAGGGTGAGCGCCCCCTACTGGCCCCACTAACACCCCTTCCAGCAGCAGCCTTAGCTTTCCCAGAAGTCTCAGATCCAGGTACTGACCAGGCTCAAACCTGCTGAGCTTCAGAGGGCTGTCAGCTGTAAGCTGTGAGCTGCAGGGTGATATGGTTGCTGGCCATATTTTTATATTTGTGTTTTATTTATTTATTTGCGCTAAAACCAGAGACTTACTAATGTGTATAGCTACAATATATTATCATTTGCTGCAGATTTTACTTTGCGCGGTCAGCTACTGCAGTGATTAAGTTTTCAGTTGTATGAAATGATTTGTGTTTACACCACACGGAATATTTCATAATTGTGCTGTATCTAGGAATATTATTTTTTTGTAGGGAAGAGCACGGATGCATTTTAACTACAGATCAGGTCATTTCATTATTGAAATACATCATACCAGAGATTTCTAAGTATTTTTTTCTTTCTCCTAGTCTTTTCTATTCTTTCTAACTAGCAATACACGCCGATTCCCCTCAGCGCTCGCAAAAGCTTCATTTTGCGTCTCCTGGCAACAGACGTTTACGTCGTGTGAACCAATGGCGACAACCGGAGGCAGACTCCAAGGTGGATTGACAGGGAAGGCGTCCAATCACAGTCTCGCAAAGACGCGATACGCGGTGCATTGTGGGAGGTGGCTCCTATGGATTTCAGGTTGACAACAAGCGGGCGGCAGAAGACTTAAATTCTTATCCTTTACGGTAAACATTACACGACTTTTAGTTAAAAAAAATTGTGAGCCACGATTTGTTGTATATTTGTATCTCAAAACATATTTTAAGTTGGACTCCTATAAAAGATTACCCATTAAAATGTTTTGCATCACACTGGCACGTAATCTGACGAATCAACTACAAAAATATGATTTGTGACAGCTGTGTTTTAGAAAGTTCTCAACTAACAATGGATGCACATAATTGTTAGTTAAACAGATTCTACGTAAATTAACCGTGAATTTCTTTCCGTTGCGTACTTCAGATGGGGAGATCTGTAACCGAAACGTGACGTCATGTTGTTGTGGTGACGTGGGGGTATCACTACAACTGGGGTACACTAGGACGTACTGACAGTACTTCACAGAAAGCAGCACTAAACAGCAGCTTTTCTTTGATGCACATGATAGCTTTGCTCGACTTGAACAGGGAGAAGATGATGGAACGCGTGCACTTAGCAGCAGAGGAGGAAGATGATCTGTACTCCGGCTACAACGACTACAATCCAGCGTTTGACACTGATGTAAGTAATACGTGCTCGGTTGTTTTATTGTATTACCGTTCTTTCCACACTGTTTAACGAACGAGTGAAACACTTGTAGTATTGCTAGGTGTTGTTTTTCAAGATAAAATGAAAGAAACTGATTTTCTGGTAGTGCTGATTGGTAGTTTCGTTTACTGGTGTTAAAAACGCTTGTGTTTGTGTTAAAAGTTCCACAAGATCAGTAAATGAAAAACTGAGGTCCTCACAAGCTGAAGAAAAAAAAAACATTCATTCACAAGTGGTCATCTATTCCTTACATTAGGCAAGTATCCTTTATCTAGGTTGAAGTTATCTTCCAAACAGCATGAGTAATGCCACATGAGATTATATCCCAAAGCTGTCTGTGATTGTGTTTTATCACAGCAGTTTTTAGGTTAAAAAAATGTAGAATGTGGAGGATTCAGCAAGGGAAGAGCTCAAGCGTCTCTAAAACCGGATAAAGTTATTTCTCTGGGTTTTCTTTTTCATTTTCATTCGGTCTGTTGCTCTTCTCACCGTGGGCCTATTTTGCAGGACTTGGAGAACGATGCGGGGTTTCAGCAGGCAGTTAAGACCAGCCATGGAAGGAGGCCTCCTGTAAGTGTCTTTAATGCCGTGTACAGAAGAAGCACACTCAGGGCTGTTTAAAAATGTCAGGGGATTATTGCTGGGACGGAAGTCTGTTTTTTAACTAGTACTAGCTGAGGTATTAGTATAGTATATCACCTGGGAAAATTAAAACGAACAGGTTTTTGAATCAGCTCGAGTATTCCACCAGATAGCGCATTTCTCATCAAACCCACGAAACAGTGTCCAGACTCTTGCTTACAAAAGTCGGATTTCCTCCAGTACTGAAATTTATTAATTTCTTTCTTCGCTACTGTGCAACTAAAAATGTCTCGCCACTTTCTGTAGGTGACTGCTAAAATCCCTGGCACAGCCATAGGGGCGCGGCCCTTGGGCACATCATTTATGGTGAGTAACATTAGCACAGTGCACAGTTGTGCAAGCTACTCTGCATTACACTAATGAAAATAAATCATTATAGTAGACCATTTTCAACAGAACAAAAACATTGGTTCTCAGCATCAGGTAGGGATATGATATAGCCAGTGTTTCTAACATCATTTTAACATGTGATTTAGTGCTGTGGTCAAAATCATGTATATATAACCCTAAAATGTCTCATCCCGAATTTGTAATAAGGAAACTCTTTGACTCAAGTATATATATATTTTCATATCCTCTGCAGATCCTTAACCTTAATGTAATAAATACACTGTAGTCAATGGAAACGAGGTTGATGTGAAAAAGCACGTTCATAAATCTAACTCTCAGCTCCCACAACCCAAAAATCCAAGCTATGTGGACATGCATCTTTTTTTACTCACTTTTTCATCATTATTATATAGTAGCTGTGTTTATTCTTGACTACACAGATACAGTTGCCTTGTTTAGCCACATGTTTTTCCAGAGGAAGTTATTCTTGCCGTGGTTTTCCAGTGCTTTATTTTTGTCAGTTCCTACTGTGCCCGGATTGTTCAGAGTTTGTTTTTAATGTAACTATTTTGAAAATTAACATGTTTCATGTGCCCACTGAGAGCTGTAACACCCCATCAGTGCCTCCTGCACTCACAGAGATGCCAGCACGTTATCTGATTGATAGTGTGGAAGCAATAGTGGAGTTTATGCAATAGGAAAGTCAGATTTAATTTCAAATCAATACAGGATCTGATCAGTCAAGGACCCCCGGCTGCTTAATCGAGCCATTAATTAAACTCATAATTAATTGGACATTTTTGTTCTTTACAAGTTACCTACGAATTTTTATGTCACTTAAAATATCTGATTGTCCCAGAACAGCATGCTATTCAAAAGGTCTAACTGGTATATTAGTACTTAATGTAGGTTCAGTAGTAGCAGTAGGAGCAGCAGACGCTTGGAACATAAGCAGGGAATTGGAGTAGACTCTCCAGTTTAGTGAGCACAACTCCAGGGACATCTAAAATACATTTGGATCCTTGCGGTGAATTAACTTATACAAAGCTAGTTGTGTAACATATGTAATTATTTAGCAGGGAAAGATGGAGACAGACAGGGATAGCAAAGTGATGAAGGTAAGATTAGTTTAGTAGTGTATACATGACATACTGTATACAGTACGGGATACATAAGTGACGTATAAAAGTAAGGATCAATAAAATGTATAGCAAAGATTGATACCTAAGCATACTTAATTTTTATCATTATCATTACTAGTTCTAATCATAGGATTATACTTGCATAATAGTAATTATATCAGTGATATATTTTAATCTGATTAAAATTACTGGACAAATACTGTATAAGAAATCAAGAATATCAAAGGAAAGAATTAAGTCATTTAATGCAACACTGTTTTAACAGGAAGAGATCAGGAAGGGAGAGGGTAGAAGGTTTTTAAAGGTAAGATATTTAGGAGTGTCCAGGGCAGCTGAGTAGTTAAATATATCTTCTGCTTATTAATTTACAGCTTCTGGATCACAAGAACATTCAGATATTTTACTTTTTAAACAGCAAGTTGTTTTTTAACAAAGAAGGCATAATTAACATAACTTTATGATAGCCTGCTGTAAATCTCTGTGAGTTCCATTTAATATTTGTTAAAAGATTAAGTTTTTCTCTTGCCAATTTGTTTTATCAGTTAATATGGGACAAAGCCTGCAATGCAAAACAAATGTAATACTGTAAAGAAAGTCCCACCCCTGCCTACCTCCCACCCTCTCAGGTGGCAATAAACCCCAAGCCGTTACACTAAAGAACCCTGAGAAAAAAACTGAATCGAGAGAGGGCAATGTTGGCGAGTTTAATAGTGCTTTTGTGTCATCAGCTGATACATCACAGGACCATAGAGCTCTTTCGCCAGTGCCGTAAAAACAACCTCCAGAAAGGCAAGAGCCATTGGCATCAGGGCAGGTAGCAGTGTGGGGAAAATTTACATTTCAGGCTCCTTCTGGGCTTGCCTTTCTAAAACAGTCAGAAGTAGGGGAAAATGGCTTTTAAGAGGTAATTTATTACTCTACGAAGTAGGTATACACACACTAGATTTCTATGATCACAGGCAATGACTTGTTAAAATTATTTTCCCAACTTTTGTGAGTTATAAGTGCCAGGATGTGACTAGAGTACCAGGGTGGTTCATAACTAGCTCCAGTAATAACTGTAAGGGTATGAATTCCCTTGTTCGACCACCGGTGGAAAAAACAAACCACTTCTGTATGCTTTCCACGGGGTGCTATACTGTGATCAAAAGTGGCGCAAGAAGTTTCTTTATTAAAAAGTGTGAACTAACTGACTGGTATTCTGTTCTTTTTGGGAAAACAAAGTCAAGGGCTCCACTGTCCTCATCTCTGGGACGACCCATGACAGGTGCGCTGCAGGTAAGGTAACCGGGATGTTGGAACAGCTGCAGGCTGGGAGTGGGTCGAGACTTGTTCTTGTTTCTTTGTGAAATACTGTGTTTGTTAACTGTTGTGGTCTAAAATGTTTTTCCTCTAACATGAATGCGAGTACGGTGCTTCACCCAAAACACTGATAGAACCAAGATTTTTAATCGGGATGGGTTTTTTTCTCCTTTACAATTCTCGAGTACATGATTGGCAAAATTAGCCACTTCGATTGTCTGGGGGGAAAAACAGCTGTTGCAAACAGTGATTGATGACACCTGGGATGCAGCTCCGATGAATAAACAAATATTTCTTTGTGAATAGTCCAATAAATAGTTGTTTTAAGGCTTCATGTGGAAAACTGAAAACAGACGAGGCCTTGTTTTCCAAGCCTTCAAATGTAAAATGCTCTTGCTGAGGTTTTCTTTAATCCCTGTATGTTAAATTATTCATGCTTGTTATTTGTAATAACAGGGTAGCTTGTTCCATACACCTGCAACCCTCTGGGTAAAGACTCGCCTGTTCGGTTTTAAATGTGCTTCCACGTAGCTTCTGCTTGTGTCTTCTGGTTCTTGCCTCGTTGTTTATCCTGCAGAAGCCCGCTGGGTTGACTTCTGTTGCTGTAAAATGTTACCTTGTGGTCTTCTCTGTTCAAGATTAGAAAAGGTTCAGTTCCTCCAGCCTGCCGGTGTGTAACCGATGTTAACTCGAGCCTTGAATTTCAGTTATAGGTGTTATTTCCTTGATTGAATGTGACATCCTCCCTTGGCCAGTATGCCATGTGTGATGACCTGTGCACTTTATTGGAACTGTCTTAAGACTGAATTCACTGCTAACAGTGGAAATCGCAGACACACACAGTTTTCGAACCCCTCTGTTCTTTATTTCCGTGGGGAAGGATGGAGTTTCTCGACCGATGACTGCAGTGCGCGCGGCTGGCTACTCCTCGGCGATGAGCAGAGGTGGGTGGCCGGAGGGGGGGGTCACCTTGCTGACAGGGCAGCTGCGCGTATACTAACTGGAGAATGAAGAGAGCCTGACCAATATACAGCTGTGTGGACGACAGAAACGTTCTGCTCAGGCAGCTGTAAAGGCCGTGTCTGTGTCTAGACTAGCACAAAACCGAGATTGCCATTTTTTCACTTCATGGATGTTTGCTTATGGTAATTTTATATAATTGTGTGTTATCTCGCATCCCGTGCCTGTAAATACTAATTCTGATTTTGACATGATTCTATAAAGGTTGTTTGTTTTTTCAAAATGTCTGTTTCCACTCTAAAATGGACCTGAACATTTACTTTGTACTCTTGGTTTTGATATTGTGTCTAAAACAAAACCTCTCTTACAATAATTTTCATAATACATATTAAATTTTTTTTTTTAATTGTTTCCATGACGGAAAGGAAGTTATAGTTATATTTTAAGGTCAAATCTACCAGGCACTAGGACTTTTTGAGAGGCTCAGCGCACACTTTGAGAGGCTCAGACGATGTTCAGTTGTCCCAGTATGGCGGGGTCAGACTTGGGTCGTGTAACTGTCTGATTGTGATGATGCCGTCCAGAGTTCTGATGGCTGTTGGTGACATCCTGGGCACCCAAACTGCCAGACAGCATGACTGCACTCTGCCAGTCGACAGTAGCTCTTGTAGGGAACTGCGGAGCTTGAATTGCACCAATAGGTGAATGGATCAGAGGAGTGTGTCTGTCTGTCCTCTCTGTATTGTCGGCATCGTCCTCCTTGATACTGTGGGTCAAGATGTAAAGAAACAATAGGTGATTCCAAATTGGGTGGTTTTAAAGTAAAGAAAATATCCAAAAGGCATATCAGAAGCTGGTAAGTAATACTCCATCACAAGAATTAGAAAGTAAAATGATGCTGGGAGACTGTAAAGTCTGCATTACATGATGTGGGCAAATTCAGTTGTGCAGTATCAGAGTGGTGTCAGTAGATGGCACCCTGATGCGCAGGGTTTTCAAAATCAGATGGGTGTTGTACAGTATCACAAGCTTATAAGAGGTATGAATGGAAACCCTTGACTGGACTTTTTGTTGGCAAAACATGATGTTCCCATGTTCCTTTTATGAAAGAAATTACTCATTTTTGTGTGTTTGTCCTTTCATACTGTATAAGAAGCTACTTTAAATGAGATATTTTACTATTTTACTATGTATCAAGTATCATGTCAGTGTTATCTCTCATGTATTGAGCTGGAGATTTCTGCTCAGTGTTATAATAACTGAAAAGTATTATATAGTATGCAGAGTAGCATAATTCAATATTTGTGTACTTTTGTGTACTGCTTTATTAAAACTCTTGGTTCTCTGGTGCTTGTGACTGTTCATTTATCAATCTTGTGACTGTTTATAAATCCTTCTGCTTGCAGGTTCTGCTTTTGACCCATTTGGCCAGTCCAAAGGACCTGCACCTCCACTGGAAACTAAAAATGAAGACACGTGAGTTCCACTGGTTTCCCTTTTATTGTCCTCTTAAATTGCCCCCTGAGGATGAATCAAGTGTTTTGAATTGAATATATCATACGGACAAGACACGCTTTTCAAAGGAAAAACTAGTCTGGTGTCCCTGTTAGTGGTTACAGAATTTGTATAGTCATAGTCATTTAAATCAGGCAGCATATGAATAATTGACCCACAGTCGAACAGGAGAGGACAGTAGGATGATTCCTTAAACAATAATTGTAATTTGTGTGTAACAAAAACTTGCAGTCCCGAAGAAAAGATCAAGATTCTGGAGAAGAAGGTGAATGACTTGATTGAAGAAAGCTGCATGGCACACAGTCAAGGGGATCTTCAGCTGGTCAGTGTTCAGTTTCCTCCTTCTTTTAGATGTAATTCCCATCCAGTCTTGTGAAAGGTCTTTGAACTTGATTGCAATGCATGGAGTCGGTGGAGAGGGCCATTGGGAGAAGCTGTGTAGCAGTTTGATTCTAGGTTCTAGCAACTGCACAATATAAATGGGTTACATAACACAAACAGGGTCTTGTTTTTCCTTACTAAACGAGGGTTCTCTGAATCCAGCACTGAATTAGTATTCTGGGAGACTTTTATTTTTTTAAGTCTATTTGAAAGCGAAAGGAGATGTGGTGCACTCCAAGTCACCTTGGTCTCATGGCCGAGACTGATACAGCCCAAGCCGAGGTGCAGCTTTGGGAAGTTCGTGGAGGATATCTGTCCTGCCGGGTAGGCAGTCAGGTGTTGAGCTGAGAAGACCTCTTTCAAAACTAGCCTCTTTCCAAGCCTTTTTCAAGACTAGAGAGAGTAATTGGGGAAAAAACAACCTAAAGCTCTCGGAACAAAGCAGATTGACCCTGATTCGTGCCAATTTATTTTAATTTAATGAATGCACCTTAGGCACTGGATAAAGCTAAAGAAGCAGGCCGAAAGGAGAGGGCGCTGGTCAGACAGCGGGAGCAAGCAGGAGCCTCGGAGCACGTCAACTTGGACCTGACGTATTCTGTGAGTATGGCCTTAGTGTCTTGTAAAGGCACAGACTGGGACTGGCAGAGGTTTGGTGTTGTTGATGAGTACTCCGCATGTTTTCTCCTGTTATATATATTTTGAAGATGTGTTTCATCGTAATGCCGGTTTATGTATTCATTTTAAAAGTTTTTAAACCTCATGGTCTTTGTCTCTCTTTTTTTGTGCGTCTTTGACTTTTGTTTCCTAGGTTCTGTTTAATTTAGCAAACCAGTATGCAAACAGTGAAATGTATCCTGAAGCCCTGAATACCTACCAAGTGATAGTGAAGAATAAAATGTTCAGTAATGCAGGTGAGCAGAATAAGAGTTATCTGGCCAGGAGTTCCAAGCCAGGTTACAGATTGGTGTAAAATATGAAATAGTCCGTTTAGACCAATGCACACCAGTCCCTCCCCTGGATGAAGACTTGAGTTTTTCTGGTTTTTGTTTCAGCTGAGTTCTTGATCTCAGGCTGATTGATTTCAGATTTCTGTTTGCACTGTTACTCAGTATTTGTAAATCTGCTTTCAGCTCTGAAAAAATTCAAATAGGATTCCTGACACCTCATTCGAGTGTGTTACGTGAAATGTAATCTCTTGATAAAAACACTAATTGTAGGAGTGTCTGATACAGTCACACCTATTTGTGTCTATTCATTATCAATTACTCAATTAGTAAGAGCTGTTTAGTCAAAATAATGAAGAAGAGGCTGTATCTGTATGCTGAGAAGATCTGTAAATATCTGTATGCTGAAGGTGTTGCACATGGTACCCTTGAAATTGTGTTTTTTTTACACTCGAGACTGACTGAAGAAACAAGTTAAATAAATGTTTAAATAAGGAATCCAATTGTTATCAGTCCACACTTACGATGCAGAGCTCAGATGAAGTGAACCAGCAGACAAGAAGAAATGATGCTTAAGGGTACCAAGTCTAGCACTCATCTACAATTTGTGAACCAAAAGGCTATCTTGTTTTGTCATTCAGCTAGACTGTGACTGAACCAGCGGTTTCTTACTTTTCTGTGTCTTTAGCCAGTGATTCTGTTCCTTTAAGACAAAGCTTCAGGTCTATCGTGTTGTTTACCAGCAGCCAAAAAAATGCATGTGTGTCTAACATTTTATTGTATTGCAGGAAGGTTAAAAGTGAACATGGCAAATATCTATTTCAAACAGAAGAACTACCCAAAGGCAATCAAATTTTACCGTATGGCTTTAGACCAGATTTCCAGCGCCCACAAGGAAATGCGGTGAGATATTTAAAGTTTTCCTTCACTACTTCCACCAATTTTTCATGGGTCTGTGATGAAACAATCATTATTCTTTCAAAGGTTTCCTTAATGATAAATGTAGTGTTCTATTTGATTCTGCATGCCATAGGATGAATGTCAGTGGAACAATAGTACTATCAAATTTTACATTTGAATGAAACGAAAACTTAAAATACAAAAACAAAACTTCTAGATTTTATAAGTGGAAACAAATCACCACATGTAAAACTTGCTACCCTGTTTAATGAGAAATATGATACTGTATTTTTATTATCAGTTATTTCACCTTATTTTGTAATATTTGTTTATAGATTTTTTTAAACAATATTTAAAAAATATTTGTGGGGTTTCAGAATATTATTTGGGGCTCAATCATCCGACATTGTGCTGCTTTCTTGTAGGATTAAAATAATGCAGAACATTGGAGTGGTTTTTGTAAAGATGGGCCAGTACTCGGATGCCATTACCTCATTTGAGCACATTATGAGTGAAAGCCCAAACATCAGGACTGGTTTTAACTTGATCCTCTGCTACTATGCTACTGGGGATCGGGAAAGGATGAAGAAAGCTTTTCAGAAACTGATCTCTGTCCCTCTGGGCATTGATGAGGAGGACAGATACACCCCTGCTAATGTGAGTATGGAGTGTCAGATCTCTGGGCACTCTGGGAGATCTCATATTATACTCCCTTTTAGGGTCATGACATTTTCAACATGGTCTCCAAGAGCCAGTCTCGGTCTACTTGAGTACACTTCTGCCACCGATTGTGGACGTTTAAAAAAACTAAACAGTAGATCAGTGATATTCATGGGTGGACCTTTCCTCTTCTACACCAACACCTTGGTAAGGTCCACAAGAAACTCACTGATGTTTTTTCCTAGGATGACCCACATTCAAACCTTGTGATTGAGGCGATTAAGAACGATCAGCTTCGCCAAATGGAAAGAGAGAGGTAGATACTGTTTTTTTCTGATTTGGGCCTTTTCTGATTTTCATTTTTTTTTTCAGTTCTGCCTGACGCAGGCCTGAATCTTTATTTTTTCTTGTCCTCCGACTGCAGAAAAGCTTTGGCCGAGAAGTTCATCATGACGTCGGCAAAACTGATCGCGCCCGCCATTGAGGCTTCGTTTGCAGCGGGGTTTGACTGGTGAATATCTGGACGTCGGAGATTTTTTCTGTTTGAACCTCCTATGGGGACCAAATGGACTGTACGCCATTCGTTTTTCTAGCGGTGGTTTTAGAACCGATGCCTGTTTGTTTAATATTATAGCAGAGACTGGTAGAAAACACGGAGCACGACGCAAAATCTTATTTGGAACTCTTGAATCTGACTATTTCTGTATGTGAAGCAACTGGACTGTTCTATAAGGAGCTATATTCATAATTCAGTGCCATGACTATTTTGAATTTTTACTGCACAGGTGTGTTTTTCCTAAATGCTGTGATGCGGTCTGTTGATACCCACTTTGTATTATTTCCAGGTGCGTAGAAATGGTGAAAAGCTCACAGTATGTAGAACTGGCAAATGACCTAGAAATTAACAAAGCCATAACCTACCTGAGGCAGAGGGATTTCAATCAGGTAAGATATTGTTATTTTTAAAGATGTAGTAATTTAGAATGGCTTACTACAATTTTTAAAACTTTTTTTATTAGGTAGAAAACCAGGATAAATGTGATATGTTGTCTTGGGCCAGGTTTCTGTGGATAAAATCACATTGGCTGTCTTTGTATTACCTAAAATACTGACGCGATTGGCAAACACAAGGTATGGTGTCCTGTTTGCCACGTATATGGCTTGTGTGCATCTGTAACTCATCAGCATTCCTCATTTCCTTTGCTGGGACAATGATCGTCTTTGGAAAGCGATCAGGGCTGAGATTGTTCATGTCACGGTTGGGCCTCTGATGTGTTCACTGTAAACTGCAGATAGGAACTTTCAGGCAGTGCTAACAGATCAGGAAGTCCTCACACATGTTTTGCATGAAAACATCACGATTGACATTTTTTACATTTTACATTTTTGCATTTGTAAGGAAAAGATACCCTTGATGTAGCTGAGGCATTTCTGCTTCATGAATACAAAAATGAGATATTGACACTAATCATAAATTTGTATTCAGTTAATTTGACTTCCATCTACTTTGTTCATGATAGTATTATAAAGCTTTTTCATCACAATGCTTTTCATTGCTGCTCCATTTCCAGTTATTCGCTTTACTCAAAGCATGTCCTCCTTATCGTCACATGTTGCTTTTTTATCACCCTCCAAGTGAGCGGCTTTGTGTTTTTCTTGTGCTTCCATTGCCCTGTGCTTACCTTCTCTTTCTTACTGTCCATCTGCACGGCTCGACAGTGTGATCAGGTGGGTACCGTGCTCTCTTCCTGCTTCCTGTAGATTGTGTCACCCAAGCAGCACCTGAGCTCTGCTCAGTTTGTTTTAGTTTGTATACTGAAATCTTTTCTAATGGAGGAAAATGTTTTTACTTTAGTACCTTCCATCTATTGCAAAATAATTATATATCTAGATGGCAACATGGTGCAGTTGGCATTACTGCCTCGAAGCGCTGGGGCCCTGGGTCCTGTTCCAGAACGAGGATGCTAGTATCTGCGTGGAGTTTGTACGATCTCCCTGTGTTTGTGTGGGTTTCCTCCAGGTGTCCACACGAGACACAAGACACGAGCACAAGACAGGCTGGTGGAATAATTGGCTTCTGGGGAAGTTGCCCCTAGAGTGAGGGTGTGCGTGTCTGTGCCTGTGTGTGCCCTGAGATGGACAGGTGTCCTGTCCAGGGTGTGCGTGTCTGTGCCTGTGTGTGCCCTGAGATGGACAGGTGTCCTGTCCAGGGTGTGTGTGTGTGCCTGTGTGTGCCCTGAGATGGACAGGTGTCCTGTCCAGGGTGTGTGTGTGCCTGTGTGTGCCCTGAGATGGACAGGTGTCCTGTCCAGGGTGTGTGTGTGTGCCTGTGTGTGCCCTGAGATGGACAGGTGTCCTGTCCAGGGTGTGTGAGTGTGTGCCTGTGTGTGCCCTGAGATGGACAGGTGTCCTGTCCAGGGTGTGTGTGTGTGCCTGTGTGTGCCCTGAGATGGACAGGTGTCCTGTCCAGGGTGTGTGTGTGTGCCTGTGTGTGCCCTGAGATGGACAGGTGTCCTGTCCAGGGTGTGTGTGTGTGCCTGTGTGTGCCCTGAGATGGACAGGTGTCCTGTCCAGGGTGTGTGTGTGTGCCTGTGTGTGCCCTGAGATGGACAGGTGTCCTGTCCAGGGTGTGTGTGTGTGCCTGTGTGTGCCCTGAGATGGACAGGTGTCCTGTCCAGGGTGTGTGAGTGTGTGCCTGTGTGTGCCCTGAGATGGACAGGTGTCCTGTCCAGGGTGTGTGTGTGTGCCTGTGTGTGCCCTGAGATGGACAGGTGTCCTGTCCAGGGTGTGTGTGTGTGCCTGTGTGTGCCCTGAGATGGACAGGTGTCCTGTCCAGGGTGTGTGTGTGTGCCTGTGTGTGCCCTGAGATGGACAGGTGTCCTGTCCAGGGTGTGTGTGTGCCTGTGTGTGCCCTGAGATGGACAGGTGTCCTGTCCAGGGTGTGTGTGTGTGCCTGTGTGTGCCCTGAGATGGACAGGTGTCCTGTCCAGGGTGTGTGTGTGTGCCTGTGTGTGCCCTGAGATGGACAGGTGTCCTGTCCAGGGTGTGTGTGTGCCTGTGTGTGCCCTGAGATGGACAGGTGTCCTGTCCAGGGTGTGTGTGTGTGCCTGTGTGTGCCCTGAGATGGACAGGTGTCCTGTCCAGGGTGTGTGTGTGCCTGTGTGTGCCCTGAGATGGACAGGTGTCCTGTCCAGGGTGTGTGTGTGTGCCTGTGTGTGCCCTGAGATGGACAGGTATCCTGTCCAGGGTGTGTGTGTGTGCCTGTGTGTGCCCTGAGATGGACAGGTGTCCTGTCCAGGGTGTGTGTGTGCCTGTGTGTGCCCTGAGATGGACAGGTGTCCTGTCCAGGGTGTGTGTGTGTGCCTGTGTGTGCCCTGAGATGGACAGGTATCCTGTCCAGGGTGTGCGTGTCTGTGCCTGTGTGTGCCCTGAGATGGACAGGTGTCCTGTCCAGGGTGTGTGTGTGCCTGTGTGTGCCCTGAGATGGACAGGTGTCCTGTCCAGGGTGTGCGTGTCTGTGCCTGTGTGTGCCCTGAGATGGACAGGTGTCCTGTCCAGGGTGTGCGTGTCTGTGCCTGTGTGTGCCCTGAGATGGACAGGTGTCCTGTCCAGGGTGTGTGTGTGTGCCTGTGTGTGCCCTGAGATGGACAGGTGTCCTGTCCAGGGTGTGTGTGTGCCTGTGTGTGCCCTGAGATGGACAGGTGTCCTGTCCAGGGTGTGTGTGTGTGCCTGTGTGTGCCCTGAGATGGACAGGTGTCCTGTCCAGGGTGTGTGAGTGTGTGCCTGTGTGTGCCCTGAGATGGACAGGTGTCCTGTCCAGGGTGTGTGTGTGTGCCTGTGTGTGCCCTGAGATGGACAGGTGTCCTGTCCAGGGTGTGTGTGTGTGCCTGTGTGTGCCCTGAGATGGACAGGTGTCCTGTCCAGGGTGTGTGTGTGTGCCTGTGTGTGCCCTGAGATGGACAGGTGTCCTGTCCAGGGTGTGTGTGTGCCTGTGTGTGCCCTGAGATGGACAGGTGTCCTGTCCAGGGTGTGTGTGTGTGCCTGTGTGTGCCCTGAGATGGACAGGTGTCCTGTCCAGGGTGTGTGAGTGTGTGCCTGTGTGTGCCCTGAGATGGACAGGTGTCCTGTCCAGGGTGTGTGTGTGTGCCTGTGTGTGCCCTGAGATGGACAGGTGTCCTGTCCAGGGTGTGTGTGTGTGCCTGTGTGTGCCCTGAGATGGACAGGTGTCCTGTCCAGGGTGTGTGTGTGTGCCTGTGTGTGCCCTGAGATGGACAGGTGTCCTGTCCAGGGTGTGTGTGTGCCTGTGTGTGCCCTGAGATGGACAGGTGTCCTGTCCAGGGTGTGTGTGTGTGCCTGTGTGTGCCCTGAGATGGACAGGTGTCCTGTCCAGGGTGTGTGTGTGTGCCTGTGTGTGCCCTGAGATGGACAGGTGTCCTGTCCAGGGTGTGTGTGTGCCTGTGTGTGCCCTGAGATGGACAGGTGTCCTGTCCAGGGTGTGTGTGTGTGCCTGTGTGTGCCCTGAGATGGACAGGTGTCCTGTCCAGGGTGTGTGTGTGCCTGTGTGTGCCCTGAGATGGACAGGTGTCCTGTCCAGGGTGTGTGTGTGTGCCTGTGTGTGCCCTGAGATGGACAGGTATCCTGTCCAGGGTGTGTGTGTGTGCCTGTGTGTGCCCTGAGATGGACAGGTGTCCTGTCCAGGGTGTGTGTGTGCCTGTGTGTGCCCTGAGATGGACAGGTGTCCTGTCCAGGGTGTGTGTGTGTGCCTGTGTGTGCCCTGAGATGGACAGGTATCCTGTCCAGGGTGTGTGTGTGTGCCTGTGTGTGCCCTGAGATGGACAGGTGTCCTGTCCAGGGTGTGTGTGTGTGCCTGTGTGTGCCCTGAGATGGACAGGTGTCCTGTCCAGGGTGTGTGTGTGCCTGTGTGTGCCCTGAGATGGACAGGTGTCCTGTCCAGGGTGTGTGTGTGCCTGTGTGTGCCCTGAGATGGACAGGTATCCTGTCCAGGGTGTGTGTGTGTGCCTGTGTGTGCCCTGAGATGGACAGGTGTCCTGTCCAGGGTGTGTGTGTGTGCCTGTGTGTGCCCTGAGATGGACAGGTGTCCTGTCCAGGGTGTGTGTGTGTGCCTGTGTGTGCCCTGAGATGGACAGGTGTCCTGTCCAGGGTGTGTGTGTGTGCCTGTGTGTGCCCTGAGATGGACAGGTGTCCTGTCCAGGGTGTGTGTGTGCCTGTGTGTGCCCTGAGATGGACAGGTGTCCTGTCCAGGGTGTGTGTGTGTGCCTGTGTGTGCCCTGAGATGGACAGGTGTCCTGTCCAGGGTGTGTGAGTGTGTGCCTGTGTGTGCCCTGAGATGGACAGGTGTCCTGTCCAGGGTGTGTGTGTGTGCCTGTGTGTGCCCTGAGATGGACAGGTGTCCTGTCCAGGGTGTGTGTGTGTGCCTGTGTGTGCCCTGAGATGGACAGGTGTCCTGTCCAGGGTGTGTGTGTGTGCCTGTGTGTGCCCTGAGATGGACAGGTGTCCTGTCCAGGGTGTGTGTGTGCCTGTGTGTGCCCTGAGATGGACAGGTGTCCTGTCCAGGGTGTGTGTGTGTGCCTGTGTGTGCCCTGAGATGGACAGGTGTCCTGTCCAGGTGTGTGAGTGTGTGTCTGTGTGTGCCCTGAGATGGACAGGTGTCCTGTCCAGGGTGTGTGTGTGTCTGTGTGTGCCCTGAGATGGACAGTGTCCTATTGCTTGCCAGGAGAGGCTCCGGCTCCCCTACGACCCTGAATTGGATGAACTAGTCAGAGAATGGATGGATATTATAACCTGACCTACTGCTTTTTATTTTTTCCTTTTTCTCATGTGCCTCATTTCCCAGAAGTGAGATTATTTTTGTCTTAAATTTAATTGATTGCAGACGCCTGTGCAGCATCCGAGAACTTTCATTCTTTTTCTACAGATAGTAGAAGTGATAAATCAAAAAAATGATATAAACAGTTGAAGTACATCTCTAAAAAAATCACGGTGAACTATTGACTGATAAGGAAGCAATTGTCACTTTTTTTTACTTAAAAGATGGCTTAATGCAGGCTTAATGCAGGCAGAAATCTTACTTGAGATTTCTTGTGTTTTTATGTCTTGTCTTTTGCTCTATAGGCAAGAATGATTCATCCTGAAATCTGAGTAACATTAGACTAAATCCAGTACTATTCAAGTTTTTTACTCGCTTTTTATTTTTTTTATATTTCAATTGGGAATTAATTTTTAATTTTCTGAGTGGCTAGTCCCATCTTCTTACAAATATATTAATTGATGTTTCAAACATCTTCTGCCAACTGTTCTTTTTTTAAAAAATTCATTTTCTTAAAGCATGCTTTTTCTAAGTGCTTTTCTAAGTATTTTGGGCTGAAATCTAAATTCGTTGGCATTTATGATCAGTTGAAATTACATGTACTAACACGAACACCTGATCAAAAATGAGCAATGTAAAGCAAAAAAGTGACAGTAATTTGTTGTTGTTTTTTAGGCTGTGGAAACCCTAAAAATGTTTGAGAAGAAGGACAGCAGGGTAAAAAGTGCTGCGGCCACCAATCTCTCCTTTCTCTATTTCCTGGTAAGTTCTTGTAGACGTGCTGTGAGGTGTGCGTGGGCCAGCACCCACTGAACCTTCTTAAAGGTTCCCACAAGCTGTCGGATGGCTGAACTCTACCCCTACCACACTTCTCACACTGCTTGTCTGACTTGTTTTCTAAGTTATACGTTATTTAACTTTTTTATTGTTGCTGCTGCTGCTGTTCCATAATGATTCCTTCATGTCTTTGTATCAGAGCATACATGCAAATAAGCATGGCATGTATTTTATTCATTCATTGAATTTTTTTTAATTACTGTATATAATGTTAGCATGCCCAAAGGGGTTGGGCAGCCCGTTGACTTTGGACCCCTAGAGGTTTTTCTCTTTACTAAGGAGTTTTTGGTTCCTCTCCTCCGTTGTCTTCTGGTCTGTATTCACAACACATATGGTTACTCGCATCAAGCGCCTTGGGGCAACCTTGTTGTGAAAGGCGCTATATAAAAATCAATTGGATTGACTTGCATTGCGCTTGTGCATGTGATAAATGAAGTGAACTGAAGCCTTCTTGCCCTGAAACAGGAGAATGACTGCGATCAGGCAGACAGGTATGCGGACCTGGCTATGAGTGCGGATCGCTATAACCCAGCCGCTCTTGTCAACAAGGGGAACACGGTGTTTGTGAAGGGAGACTACGAGAAGGCGGCCGAGTTCTACAAAGAAGCCCTGAGAAATGACTCCTCCTGCACTGAGGCACTCTACAACGTAGGTCAGTCTCTGTTTGCTATTTTCAGCCCATTTCTACAAAATGTTCCAGTAAGCTTGCTTTGCCGTCTGGAACTTTATGTACACATATTATATGATAGTGAGCTTTGTTTTTGGATTTTATTTGTAATGACAGCATCCCTTGAAACCTAGTAGAAGCTGATTCTTTTTTCCAAGTAAAAATGACTAAAACTCTCCTAGTGATCAGAGGCAGAATGCTAATCACTGCACTTTACAGTATCGCCATCAAAGCCTTTGCAAGAGATCGCTAATCCCAGAGCATGTTTAACTTTGAACTTTTTTTTAGTATTTCAGTTTTGCAGATTCACAGTTTAGTGAATGTGTGGATGTTTATGCCTGTGGGTTTATTTTTACCACTATTCAAAGTCACATTCAGACATAATTTGTTTCAGCAGGACAAGGCTATAGGCTGTATTCAGTGATGACAAGCACAATGTTTGAGATCATTATTGTTAATAATACTAAAAACATAAACTCAGAAATTATTGATACTTGAGGTCTACAGAAGAACAATTTCAGAGGAGATGGGGATGTCAAAAATAAACACCAGAAAGGAAGTATTGGAAGAGGCGTATTTCTATTTAAGCTCAATAAGTGAACACCGTTTTCTCCTGTAGGCAGTACTAACCCATTAATTTGAAGTATAAGTATATTATGAGCAGTTATATGTGCTTGTAGAGAATCTTAGACCTTGCTCCCATTTCTACTCCCCCTATTATGGAACAGGCAACCAGTGTGAACCAGTAAAAAATGTGTCCATATGATTTTGTATGGGTTAAGGCTTTGTTTGGCCTGATAAAAGGCATACTGTACACGCTCGTCAGTTTCGATTTCCCCGCACTAAGAGAAGAGGAAATGTACTCTGGGAAGTGTGTTTGCAGGAAGGGCACACTATGATGTTGTTAGAACAGTCAGCTTTCTTCCATTCAGCAGCACCAGCAGTCGAGCCAGACTCAGCTGACCATGTGTAATGACCCAGGAGAGAGCACATGTGGGACTGTTTCTGCACAGCAGCATCTATCACGTTTGGCCATTATAGATGAGACTGATCTGCGCGTGATGCCTTTGTCAGCCTATCCCATTCGATCAGCCAGATTTTATTCAAGTATGCAATGGCTATGCTAATCATTGAAACACCCCATATGTTTATATACTATATCACACAACTTTCATTGTTAGAAATTTTGTTACAGGTTATGAAATAAGGTTGCAGCAAAACTTATAAAATAAACTTGATCCTGTTTTTAATATGGGTTTTTCTATAAACTGTTTCTGCAGCACATGTATTACCTTCATACATTCTTTTGCTTTTAGCTTACTGACCAAAAGCAGATGTTATCAAAATTAAGCATGCATACTCTCAGGCTTATTCGAAACACGTTTCCAGAGTGAACAGTTTTTGCTCACAGCCTTTTTTTTCTTCCTATTGCTTTCTGATTGGTGTCCACTGTCCTAGGCCTGACCTATAAGAAGCTGAACAGACTGGAGGAGGCTCTTGACTGCTTCCTGAAGCTGCATGCCATCCTGAGAAACAGCGCCCAAGTCATGTACCAGCTGGCAAGTCTGTATCCTTCAGCGCAATCTTTTCGTAAGGCCTTGCAATTAAAATAAGAGACCGCTTGGGAAACTTCAGTGTTTTCCGAGTTTTACTGCTGGTGTGACCATCTGTTTCAGAGAGTATAATACTAAAAATGCACTGATTAGCACCATTAGTGACCTGCTTCCTCAAAACCTGAGAGATCCTGAAGGTCACTTTTGTATTATACTGGCAAATTGCCCTTAGACTTTACAAGGCCATATCTCCTCATTTGCTGCTGATGCAAAATGTGCAGTATGACAGTTAAAGAGCTTTCCTGTCACAAAGATAAAACTCAGCACTAACCTTAAATCCTGATCCCCTAATATTTAAGTTAAAGAATGAGCAGTCTTCTGAAATCCTTGTGCAATGCAGTTGAAATCACAGCTCATACTTTAATTACTGCTACTCCTAAAGATGATCAACTATTTACGTGACAGTGGTAATTTTCTTGGAATTGTGATTTAACATACACCATTTTATTCGTGTCAGCTTTAAAAAATTTTTATGAAGTGTGAGCTTCCTTAACAGAATCCCAGGTATGAAATGCTGGAAGATCCAAACCAGGCTATTGAATGGCTGATGCAGCTGATAAGTGTGTCGCCCACTGATCCACAGGCTTTGGCTAAGCTGGGAGAGATGTATGACAATGAGGGAGACAAGTCCCAAGCCTTCCAGTATTACTACGAAGTAAATATTTTCTTAAAGTGTGTGCTAGATGTATCTCTGTGGGTTAAGAGTATGGATTTATGTCTTGCTTGATTCAGATTTGCCTTGGACCAAGACTGTTTGATGGTTTATAACTTCAGACCCATCAGGGTGAAGTACAGTACCAGTTGCTGATGAAGAATTAAATACCTGTTTGACACAGAGTCTTAACTGTGTGAGCCTGGCTAGTACCTGGATGGCAGACCTCCTAGGAAAGCTAAGGTTGCTGCTGGAAGAGGTGTTACTGGGGCCAGTAGGGGGCGCTCACCCTGCAGTCTGTGTGGGTCCTAATGCCCCAGCATAGTGACGGGGACAGCGAACTGTAAAAAGGCACCGTCCTTCGGATGAAACGTAAAACTGAGGTCCTGACTCTCTGTGGTCATTAATAATCTGGTGTCCTGGCCAAAGTTTCCCATTGGCCTTTACTACTCATGGCCTCCTAATAATCCCCATCTCTGAACTGGCTTCATCACTCTGCTCTCCTCCCCACTGAGAGCTGGTGTGTGGGGAGAGTACTGGAGCATCATCCAGGAGGGGCTGCACACAGGTGGTGGTGGAGGGGATCCCCATTACCTGTAAAGCGCTTTGAGTGGTGTGTCTAGAATAGCATTATCTAAGTGTAAGGAATATTTATTTTTTTGATTATTAGAAAGTATTCGGTGGGCATTGTCATGGTCAAGGTTGTGAAGATTGCATCATCACTGTTATGCACACATCCAAATTGACAAAAGAATACCAAGCTGCACACAAAGGGTTGGATTACACATGTGTATGCACAAATTAGATTTTGGAGAGAAAGTTTTTTAATGATCAATGTGTTCTTACAGTTTTACTGATATTATGTGCTTTAGTCTTTCAGGTATTTCCCATCAAACATCGATGTGATTGAGTGGCTGGGAGCCTACTACATTGACACTCAGTTCTGTGAAAAAGCAATTATGTATTTTGAGAGAGCTGCCCTTATTCAGTAAGTAGTAGTTTTTCCACTGCTCAATAATTAGTTGTCACTTTCACATCTCTTAGTATTAGGACTCTAACGTATAGCTTTGACTATTCACAAATTCAAGAAATTATTTTTTTAATCCTCTTCCTTCTTTCATACTTTTTTTTACCTTCTTTCCAGCCTTGGTTCTGGAGAGCAGCTGGTTTTGCATTTAATTCTTCATATCCTAAATGCCTGGAAGAATTTAATGATAATTTAACCAGTGGCTCACAGTGAACTATAACTGGAGTAACTGGATTCTAGCTTTCCAGGACCAAGCCTGCAGACCTCTAGGCCTCTAATAATTTATACCTTCATATGGAGCATGTCATATGTGACCAGGATGTTATTTGTTCAGGGGTACAAATGTGTGGCTGTTACAAGAAGTCTGATTTTTGGGATTAGTATGGGCAATATTTTTGGTTAGCACATAATAAATACAGTAAATATGCAGTATTGATCCGATTATTAATACTAATAAGAATATTAAGAGCATAGGTTTTTAGTATTCTAGTTTCAAGGAGATTAGAAGCATTACTGTTATTAATTTGTGAATTATTTTATATTATTGGAGTGCTAAATAAGGCATAAGCACTACACATAGGTGACAGAAATATTATATAGATACTGGACATATAAGAAGCTAAATCATACTGTTTTCTTTTCTCACACCTGGAAGCAAACCCCAGAGCTAAGAAAGAGTACAGGTAACTTTCACAGAACGATTATTTAAAACATGCAGTACTGGGCAAAAAAATACATGCGTGTGCAATGTTCATTAAATACATGGTTGAATGTATCTATAGGTCTAATTCATCTCGGGTTTTGTCAACCACGATTGTTTATGTTGAATTATAGGCCGACTCATGTGAAATGGCAGTTAATGGCAGCCAGCTGCTACAGGAGAAGTGGTGAGGTTCTAATGTCATAACTCTCTGCCCTTTGTCAGTCGCTTTACAGTATATCGATACGTTATGAATAAACATAATTTGCATTGTAAGTGTAATTGCACTTTTAGAAGTGTTTTAAGGTCTGGATTAAAATATTTTAGTATTTTCCCTGACTAAATGTATTTGTTCTACTTGTGCATTTGGCAGGCTTCATTTAAACCCTGCAGTAATTTAAAGTTTTCTTTCATTATAAAAGTATTTGTAAGTGTTTGTAGAAGTGTTGTAGAAGTCTGTAGAACTGTTATATTTCTTCATATATACGGTGGCGGGTGCTGATATTTGATTTCTTTGACTCATGAAAGTGTTAAGTTTAAGCGTTTTAAGTTTTTAAGGCACTATGTTTTTAAAGTAGTAAAGTGAACATCTCTTCCTTTTTTGGCAGGAAACTACCAGAAAGCACTGTACACGTACAAAGACATCCACCGAAAATTTCCTGAAAATGTAGAATGTAATGTATTCCTTCTTCCTCTTCACATCCTTTAACGTAACTAGAGCAGGAGAGAGTAACTAATGATACAAAAGAATTGTAGCTGTCGGGTGCCTTCCGTGCGTCAAGCTGTCTGTTCTCTGTGCAGGTCTGCGGTTCCTTGTGCGCCTCTGTACAGATATGGGACTGAAGGAGGTGCAGGACTATGCCACTAAGATGAAGAAAGTAGAGAAGATGAAGGAGATAAGAGAGCAGGTAAGTCTGAAAACAAGGCCGCCCTATAATGTCCACATCGGTCTTTTCCTGTTTGAAATGTTTGTCTCTGGTCTGTGGCCTCCTTATTTAACTTCAGTGGTAGTCCTTTTTCTGCCAATTGCGCCGATTCGGCATATATTTCTCTGCCTGTCTCTCTACAGTATATGCTTCTCTGTTTTCCGGTGACATACAGTAGTACTTGGCATCGAGCAGCCACATCCACCTTGACAGCAATTGTTCTCCTGGTTCTTTCATTCAGACTTTTATTTTGTTGGTATCCACTTTACTGGAGTTTTAAAAAGATGTCATGCAAATGTTTTTCATACATATAATGGGAAAACAATTATTAAAATGTTTGTTGTCATAATGTTTTTACTGATTTTATTGTTTTTGAAGATCTGTGTGAGCATGTACATAAAGCAGGTGTCATTTGACAGATGAAACTACTACATATAAAACTCACTATATGTGTAAGCCTGTAAGCGTCTATTGTTTCTGAGGAAAAACAGCAACCAAATTTTGATCTGCAATTACTTAGCAATCTTGCCAGCATGAAAGCATGCCATAGCTAACCGATAAATTCTCCTCAGAAGAAAAACTAAAATGAAAATTAAAAGCAGCTGCTGTAGAATTGATTGTGTAATGCTGCTGGATTAGGATAAGTTATGAAGCACTACAGGCACAGAATGTTTGCTTACTTTCTTCCTAGTGGACTGTGTATTCTTGCTTCTAATACTTCTTTATTCGCGCTATGTAACGTTTGGTCTAAATAGTTTGCTCACCACCATAGAAACCTTCAGCAGTGAGCATTCTCCACTTGATCCATAGAGACCTGTCTCCAGGCTGATGGCTCGTTTGCAGATGTTGACGCTTACAAAACTACTCCAGAATTGATCATTACTATCAATATTACACACTAAGATTAAAAAATGAAAAAAGATGAAGAGATTAAAAGCATTTCATCACGTTGACATTGGGAGGTTTAGATATATTGTCCTTTTATATTCTCTAATAAACCCAAAGTCATCTTCATTTTCCCTTGCATCCTAAGAAACCAAAGCAGGGGGACTGGGAAAGCAGTTTGTTATTGGTCAGATTTGAAAGCATGTTTGTGCCCGATAGTCTTAAATTCTCAACCTGGTTTAACAGAAGACCAGATTGCACCACAATCTAGCTATCCACAAAGCATGAATATGTTGAGGAATGCACACAGCACTTCAAGATTAAATCTTAATGTTTTTTTTAATCCAGTTGAGAACTGTGATATTCACTCAATTGCCTCTTTTTTTTCGGGGTAGCGTGTGAAATCTGGCAGGGAGAGTAGTGCCCGTGGACGCAGGGAAGGCAGTGCCGGCAGTGGTGAGTACTGACATTTACCATCTTGCCAGTCATCTCGGTGTACACACAGTCTGCTCAAGCACAAGCTTTTTTTTAAACCTGCTGCCCAGTGAACTCTGCCCACACATCTCACTCTTTGCACAGTCCCTGTGCTGTATAGGCTTAGTTGTGTTCCCTAGATTCATTGATATACACTACAATGCATATGCCAAATGACAGTTTTTAAACGTTAATATTTCCCAAGCAGATGATAAGCCCTTCTTCCAGGGTTCAGCTGCTCCCCTCATTGTCCCAAATGTGCTAAAATATCCTGAAAGTGAAGCATTTAATTCTCAGGTCAACACGATAAGCGAAATATTAGATATAATGCACACCCAGCAAAAAGCAGGTCATATATTCTGTTTGGAATTTGTAACGTTGAAAAAAGTCATGAGAGGAAATCAAAATGCATCAGATAACTAATTTCAGATCAGTCATTCATTAACTGGAACATAATATGGACCCAGTTTGATCCTATTAGTTATATTAAATGGAAGGGTCTTGCATGGAACCAGATTTTTTCTGTAATGCTCAGAAACTTAACAAACCTCACTTTTTTTTGGTTAATGTCAGTGAAGGAAAATTATTTTTTTCCTAATGTACGGTTGGTGTGAGTGGTGCCGAACCATGCCATCAAACAAAAACAAAAGAAAAGAACTTCAAACAAGAAAATCAAACAAAAAGAACTTCAGGAAACACAGGGCAAAAGTATGCGGAACTCCTGCTCTTGGGTTAGTACACAAGAAATGTATGTTTGAAATGTAGAGACTTGCTTTGCTTCAGCTGGTTTCATGCCAGACCTTATCAGTGACTTTCCATTGCCTAACGTCCGGGAGAGCGGATGGAGAAAGCAGATCAGGTTAGTAGTGCAATTGAGTGTAATAGCTGTAATATTTAGTGTTACTTTCCTGTTTTTTTTTTCAGAAAGGCTGTGACCTTTAAAATGTTCAATTTGTGTCTTGTTCTTTTCCTCCTAGTAGCTTCTGCTCATTCTAGTGTGACTGCTATCAAGAGGACCAATGGTATGAACCACTTTAGAGCAGACAGAGCTAATGCTAAACCTCTCCCCCACCCCTGGTATTCAGTTCCATAGAAGGTTTTGTCAATTTTATTGCCAGACCCCTTTTCCACTGAAGTGTCGTCTACCTGCAGAGACAGTGTAAAATGCAAATACGTTTCGGATTGATGGATTGGATTGATTGAGGGAATAGATCCTGCTAGCATTCTAAAAGGTTCTGCATGTGCCCCTTCATTAAAACAACTGGCCACCAGACCCAGTCATTGACAGCTGGCACTCTTTCAGACCCTGTTTGCTGCTTTGCTGCACAGATCATTAGAGAGCTAAATATCTGTACACACTGCCCTAGCAGACATTCAGCAGCAATTACCACTCGTTTCCAAAAGGCAGAGGTTCTTGTGCTTTTCTCAGTTGGAGCTCATCTTCCTCTAGTGCAGGTGTTCTTCGGTGGTGCCAGCTGGAGCTCTGTAATGACCAGGCATGTTTTCGAACCTGTCAGGTTGTCAAAATGAAGAAAAGCATCGATGTACTAAGCCTATGCCCACGTCCAGAGCACAGTTTGTGCAACAAAGGCTTTCCTGTGTGAACACCAAGCAATATAGAGGGGCTTGTTTTCAGAGGTCCTGCCCTTCATTTGACTTTCTCCTGGTGAACCTGGAGTGTTTTCAGTTAAATCAACACTCTCAGTGTGACCTCACCCTCTGGAATGAATAATCTGACAGAGGATCTTTGTCTGCTAACAATGAGAAATGTGAAAAACGTGTATGAGAGGGCAAACATTTAGTTTCATTACTGCATGTTAAAGCCCACGACTAAACTTATTACAGATAATAAATAGCTTATAAGCAAGACAGGATTCATGCTTTTAAAACTGGGATGCAAAAGGGCTGAAAGCAGTATATGAAATATGCAATTTCAGATAATTCAGATATTTTTGCACACACTGGATGATAGAAGATGATACTCTTTTTTTCATAACTGCATGGTACTATTATTACTATTTAATTTGAACTTCTGTATTATTTATGTATAAAAGGGATTTTTAAAAGCTTAAATTGTGCTTTTATTGTAAAATACAGGACCTTTCTAGTGGTTATTCCAAAATAACTATAGCATGTTGCATCCCAGTGTCTTATGTATACGGTATGTTGCAGCTTTGTTGTGCCGAGTGTGGCTTTTCAGCTGGAGCTTTTGCATTGTTGCATTGTTGATTTTCACAGTTGTGGAAGTTTGGGTTAACTGCTTTTATAGTATTGTTGGGAATGAAAACACTTCAAGATCAGACAGGCCTGTTGTACATAAAAATAGAGAATGAGAATAAAAAAATCTGATAGCAGCCTGACTACTCAAAAGCCTGTTTGCTGCAGAAATGAGGCAGCTCCTTCCACATTAAATTAGTCACACACAGCGAACCTTTGCATCATTTACCTGCAATGCTAATGAAATGCAAACCTGTAGCCTTACATGTGGCTAAAAAAATCAGGCTAAAAAAATCTCACAATAAATTTCCAGATGTTTATCACAGAAGTCTAAACACACCTCACAGTAACAGTCAGTTTAGCCTACAGGGCTCTTAGCTACATTCACTGAAAACACTTCACTTTCGACACACATCTGATGTTCATCTCATTTTATTATTGCCGAATTTACAGAACTCTTCAGAGTACTGATTTAATATGGAAATTGTATACTCATACTTGCCAGCTTTTCATACTTTTTATTCCTAGCTTTGCGTGCTTTTCTTTCATATTGTTTAGTCAAGCACTAGGTGCAAATGTTTAATAATGTTGTCTATGTTCACATGGTACATAGGTTTGTATGGGATCTGCCAGCCTCTAAGAAAGGAAAGTATTAAGTGTTACTGGAGGAGACTGATTTTAATCTTTATATGCAGCATTGTTTTCAGTAATGACAAAACAGCTGAACTGTATACAGGTTTAAAAAAAGTGGATTGTTGAGGGGTTATACATTCAATGAAGAGTTAATACATTAGTTTACTAAATAGACCCAGAGTGGGCTGAGCCATTTCTTCAGTAGATTAGTTAGACTGGTTTAATATTTCACAAGCTGTATATGGGAATATCAAAGCATACAGAGCTGGCCTGACCTCTGTTCCAGGGGCCTGGGATGATGGGCAAGAACTTCAACATAAAACAGTTTGGTTACCTTACACTCACTGTTTATAAACACATTCACTAATGCTTTTATGAAATAATTTTATTGCCATTTATTACAAATAATGTCATTTGAACAATCGAAAAGACTGTCAGCATGAGCTTTTTCTTTCAGCAGCATTACAATAAGTAACATTCAGAAACACAGGCTGGGTGGGAGTCCTTTGAATAACTGTGCTCCTAAAATGCCCTTTTTCTATTATCCCTCTTTCTTTCCTCTCTTTCTCCTGGTTTGCCTGCAGTGTTTCCTGAAAATAGACACAGCCCCCTCCTGGAGCAGGTTAGAGGTATGTACACAGCAGTGGTGGCTCCTGCTTGGAAAGCTGGGCTTAGCCCACAAAGCACATGTAACCAGGAAGAAGCTTCACAGTCTCCTCTACCACAACATTATTTTCAGGCAGCTGGAAATAAAAAAAAAATTGTACTCATTCGATATTGCATGACTAACCCTGCCTTGAAAAGTTCCATATGCTCCATATGTCACAATGTCAGGTCTGATTTCCACAAGAAGCTGGACCTCTGACAGTACAGTATGTTACCAGGAACCAATAATTATCATAATAGCTTGCGTCTGTATAGCCTTTTCCGTCCCAGGTGGTTCCAAAGCATAGCATATAGGAGAGGACCCACTACATCAACCAATAAAGTGCAAAATCCATTTTCACAAAACCAGTTGTGGGCCAGCAGCCCGCAGTGGAGAAGTAAGCAATGACGTCTCCAGTTGGACTGAGGGTGGAAATTTAGGGAGGCAAGATTGTGCAAGCCCAGTACAAAGTAGAAATTACCCAGGACATTCTAGTGAATAGTGCCATGAGATATTTAATGATTTATTTCATTTCTCATCTAAAGGATGTCACCTCCTACAGTGCAGTGTCACTGTTGTACAGTATAGTCACCATGCTGGGGCTTTGGTTGGAAGTTGTACAGAGTGAAGGCTACTGGTCTACCAGCATCATTTTCCCTAGAGGTCACCCATCGCATTGCTGATGAGTCCCAGTCTTGCTTAGCTTCTTTGATCTGTTGAGATCAGGCTAGGAGGTTGTATCTCCACTGTCAATAGTGCATCTTTTAAAAGCCAGTTGGATACTTTTTTTTTTTTTAATCATGGTAACACAAGGGGAAGATGTAATGTCAAGAACAGGAATAATTTTAAAGGTCATTTTAACAGTTCAGTTAGAATGTCATTTTGTTTAGGCTCCTGTTTGTTTTTATTAGAACGCTGTATCAACGAATTTTTTATCCATCTTTTGTGTTCTTTAATTGAATGTAAAGTGAATTGAGCTAAAGGTGTTTGCGTGCAGTGTGTTCTACAAAACAATTAGCTGTCAGGCTTGTGAAGATCACACCTAATTAGAAGTGGTAGTGGCTAAGTGCAAAATGGAATATTATTTGAGAATGGCACAACATTCTTCATCACAACAGTAATGAAGGAAATGATGATGTAAGAAGATAGATAAACACATGCAGAATCTCAGCCATTACATAAAAGCAGTCACAAAAAGTCAAAGTCAGCCAAATGTGATGAGGAGTTTCGAGAAAATGAAGCACGAAACACACACTAGATGATAAACCACAGACACGTGTGAAAAGGCTAAAGTAGATCAGTACTATTGTGTTTTTTTCCATTTACAGATAAACCCCATAGACAGTTATAATGAGGTGCCAGTGTATTTTAGAACTCTTAAAGAATTCATATAGACGTCCTTGATGAATTATTAATTAACTTTTACTTTTTACTTTTTAACTTGGTTTAAGTCTTCTAGTCTGGGTTAAAATAACGTTATTTGTCTGACTATACCTATCCTACAGGGCTGACAGCTGTTTCAAATCAAATCTGTAGGAAATCCCTTTATAAGTTTTTAGCAATTTAACAATATAGAAGGTGGCTGCATTTAATAATTCCTTCACACATTGGTTACATCATCATCCGTGAACCCTCCTACAAAGCACGCAGTGTAACAGTTGTCAGTGTAACAATTTATGCAGATGTTTCTCATCTTGAATAAGCCATAAACTTTTCCAGTTTATGCTTTACTTTCGTAACTTAATCCACATGGAAGTTTAGGAGAAAATAATCTTTACAGCATTTAGCATCTACCTTCTCACAATACCTGTTCACTACGTGATCCAAATGTTTTCACACCTTCAAAATGCTTCTGCCAGTTAAAGAATTTTAAATGAATGATATGTCTGCCATCCATATTATTTTCCTACTTTTCTGTACCTTTCCTTGACCATTTCCATTATATCTGGATTCCAAGTGTTCAAATACCTCTGTAATCAGAACCAGATGGAAGTGTTGGATGTTTTTTACTGCAGAGTGTGATGGTTAAATATGATCAATTTTGAGTTAGTGCGGTGCGACAGAATTACAGTACCTGAAGCAAATTGATACTTTATTTTTTCTATCATATTTTATAGAAATATGAATAAGTTACTCTTGCAATTTCGCAGAGCTAGAAAGCTGAACTGTCCGAATGGACATTGATTCTTGTCATGCATTTGTGAAATTTACAGGCACTGTATGGACAGCCCCTATCTGGGCTCAGCAGTGTGGGATTCCAGTGTAAAGATCATACTGTATATTTGTATAGCTATATAGATATTAATATTTCCTTGCATTAGTTTAGAACTTCTGTATCCTGAGGTCTCCCACAGTACTTTATATATAAAAAGGGATCAACTTTATTTACACAGAAGTACATAACCCTCCTTAATGGAGTGTGGTGAGGACCAGGGGTTTCATTACGCAACAGAGCAGCGACCCGTCCTGTTGATCTCGGGTAAAACTGTTAGAAAGGGCAGATTGTTCGATTTCAGAGATTAACATCTTGCACAGAGCGGCATGGGACCTGTAATGTCTAACTAGACGAAACGTCAGTTCAACGTTTCATCATCAAAAGGACGGTACCTCCTGCTTTTGGGATAGTGTCCCGGTAAACATCCAGGGCAGTCTGGATGAACCGGCCCAATAATGACAACACAGCCATGGCTGAATGGCACTGGAAATCTTTCAAACAGTCTGCACTGTGAGCATCAAGAGATAATACCCACATGCGTGATTCCAAGTGAAACAAGTGAAACACTTGTTCACGGTGACTAACTTTAACTTGTACACGAAATGTAGATGCTCTTTCTAAGAATTCTCTTTTGGACGTTTGCACCCCTTTAATAAGATGACGATAATTAAAATTCATTCCCGAAATTCATAGCAACTGCATCCTTCAAAAACACTATGAACCTGAAGAGTCTGCTTTCAAGACATATTGGTGAAGTCCTTCAGTTACTCACGTTTTTTCTCCATAGAGTTTTTCATGATCATGCTGGTTGCATTCTTTCTGTGGGAAACGTCTTTTAATAGTTCATCTTCAAAAACAGTATTTTCCTACTGACAGAATTCCCGGTATGACAAGTGTAAGCATGGGGGCTCATTGTGCTTCGTTACAGAGCTATAAAAAGAGTATTCTTGGTTGAATTGATAATGTGACTTCTGTGTTCCAATCTTTATCTTCGTTGTCACTGTGCTCTTTCAGACAGCGGACACAGCAGCCGCGGCACCAGTGCCAAAGGAGAGAGACTGAGCGCAAAGCTAAAGTCCCTTCCTGGATCCAGCGAGCCATACGAGGCCAGCAGTCACAAAGACATAGGCAAGTGCAGCCTGGGTCCTCTTGGCTTTCCTTCACGCTCATGTGTCGGAGGAACGGGTGGGCTTCACCCTCGCTGCTGAAACGGCATCGTAGGAGTGCAGCCAGCAGGCAAACAGACTAAACATTGCACAGTTTACAGCTGTCTGTCAGCAGTGTACCATAACCTGACAGTCTGCCTGTGGTCTCCCGGAATACCAACAATTACTGCATGTTCTTGTAGAGTGCCGTTCTTTTCCAATTTTTCATTAATGTCCTTAATTCTCTTAATAGTTCCTAATACTTTCAAAAATATTTCCATAGTTTGTGTTTTTATCTGCATGTTTGTTTTAATCATTCAGTCCCTGTTTTACAGCATTTCCCATAAATACACTGCAATTTAACTAAAACCCACTTTACACTCCAATTCGGAAACTATTTGTTTCGCATTAAGACGACTGGGCTGTTTTTCAGTTCTGTGCATTAAGCTACCAAGACGTTGGCACTTTGTGAATGCTTAATGAAAAGTAATATAATAGATTTTAAAACGTCTGTACATACTGTATTAGTCTGTAATTTCTCAATTCATAAAATTCATAAAGGAAATACGATTTGTTTTTGTTTTTTAAGTAAAAATGGGAATTCGATTAACAGATTATAAATGTGTGGAAATTGGTCAAACAAACTTTTCATTGTATTTTACTGCAAATGTAAACATGGTGACTAACAGGGTTGTGCTGATCTGTTTTATCCAGATGCCTCCTACGTTGACCCCCTCGGTCCTCAGACGGAAAGGCCCAAGACAGCCGTCAAGAAGCGGAGCGAGGAAGACGAGTTCGCTGACGAGGAGCTGGGCGACGACCTGCTGCCAGAGTAGCCTGGTCTCGCCAGCACATTCCGCTTCCTGTAGGATTGTGCGCTTAGCAAACTCGGAAAACCTTCGCTCCTCGGAGGACCTTAAAGCCATTTTTCTCTCTCAAATAAAAAGGTTTATCTGCTATTTAACACATTTCTGTATAATCTTCTAATTATTCTTGCAAATCTGTCTTTCAAATCCAGTAGAACTGTGTAATGTTTCATTGGAACTGAATTGTCTAATCTGGGGGATTTATGTGAAATGTTGATTTCTGTTTTTTTATAAACACTTTTCTCTAGATTTCTTGTAAATAACCCTCCTTGTTTGCAGAGTTTAAATGACCATTTTTCTATCTGTTGACAAAACGGCCAAACTCTAGAAAACCTTTAAATTTACCATCAGGCTTGTCATGTTGATGCAAGACTTTTCCTTAACATCCAAAAGTGTTTAAATATAATGAAACAGATGTATTTTTTCGGGACATACCGTACACTCAGGTGATTAATAAGTCAGTCTAATTAGGGAGGTGATTCCTTTCCTATCAGAAATTAAAAGAGCCACACAGGCTACAAATTGTAACAGTTAAGAGAAACAATCCTAGCCAAAGTACTTTACACAGCATGTAGGTAGGCAGGTAATCTGAACATTTTTCTACTTACTAAAAACGTGTTTCTTCTATTTCATGCTGGAATTGTTGAAGTGGAGTACATGCATTTTAAATGTTTAAAAAATATATTTTCGCATTACCTCATAATGTGCGTTCACAGTAAAGAGGTACAGTATACTTCAGTCATGACCCTGCTGATTTCTGTCCCGCTGTCAGAACTACCGCTCTCTGCTGCGTGGTTGTATACCACCGCAAACACACAGTTTTACATTTATTTTCAGAAGAGCCTTCACAAGCTGTGCTCCCGAGTTTCCTGGTCCTGGAATTACAACACTGACATCTTTCAGTGTAAGACGCTAACGTTTCCTGATATACAGCACCAGTTCTGGAAAGCTGGCTAGATCAATATGAAAACATACACATGCCTGAAACCAAACCCCATGCCCAAGTTTCCAGCTTTTACAAACTACAATTTAGAATTATTGTTGTTTTTAAAAGCAACAAAATACAAAGAACAGTATTACACACAACAGCTGGCCTAGGAACAAGAAAAGCTACATCTGAATCCAGTAGCCGCTTGTTCCTGTAGATGCTGAGCTGTATCTGGGAATTATTTTCCATTGCAGATATGCCTAGTGTCTGATGCATCTTGCATTTTTTAAAAACTACTTCGTTTTTTATAATGCATTGTGAATGCAATAATACAGTCAGCATGGAAAAGCATTAGGTTAACGTTGCCTGTTCTCCAATTTTTCAGTTCACGCTTATATAGGTGCATTAAGGGTTAGCATGCACGGGAAATTAGATTCTCAAAATAGTCTCCAGAGGTTAAGAAAATATGCTGAAGTACATTTTTTTAGAAAGAGGCCCACAGCTGGTTTATGTATATTTAGTAGGACAAACAGATCAGGTAGGAATTCGCCTGTCTTTTATGTCATAAACGGTATTTTGTCAACCCGAGCCGTTGCGGGTAGCTGAACGCTAACCGAGTTACAAGCCTGGAACTCCCCCCCTTGCCGGAGCATTAAAATACACTCACGGAAATAGCTTTCGATTTGGCTGCAGCAGTCAGAGTCCTTCGCTACGGGAACGGTTCCAAACCCGTCCATGTAACTTTCGGGTTTTCGACAAGACTCGCAGACTCTGCATGGTAAGTGCAGCCGGAGCGGGACGTGCAGCTCAGTAACCGGTCCCTCCAGACGCCGGGATGAGGGCGACCAAGGTAAGGAAACGTTTAACGACACAGGAGGTTCTCGATCACTTGTTACAGTGCGGTGTAATGCCGGATTATGCTGTGGAAAATCGAGGTTTACGCACCAAAATAACTTTTTTTTTTTGCGCGTCGTGCATTCATTTATTAACTTTGTGTTAGTTGTCTTGATAAACATTTTTTTTAAAAAAAGTTGGCGAAAAAGTAGCTTTCTTTCACTTACGCGACTGACATATTTAGGAATTAAAGAAATAAAAAGGAAAATGTAATTATTTCAAGACGCATTAGAACTGGAAATGCCCCCCACCCTTGTTATAGTCAGAACAAGACGACACTACTTTGGTGCAACCTGTAATCTTACCCAGAAGTTTCTAATACACTAGAATGTTGTTATTTTAATAGTCCAGTGACTTGAGTATATATATATACACACACACTGTATCTCGTAGTACCACCGCTTTCAGCTCCCCGGCCGACCCTGTCGCTCTGCTTGGCTCGCTGGGAGCCGGGGGACGGCGGTGCTTCGCGCTGCGGGCATCAGCCTGCTGCTCCTGTCGCTGGTGTCCAGCGCGGCGGACCGGGCGGACAAGGCGGACCGGGCGAAGACGCCCAAGCGGCCTCCCCGGCCCCGGCCCTGCCTGGACCTGCCCGAGGACATCCTGGAGCAGATGTTCGGCCGGCTGTCGGCCGGCGTGCTGAGCGCCTTCCACCACGCCCTGCAGCTCGCTCCCCTGGAGAAGGAGAACATCACCTGTCCGGCCTCCGGGCGGCCCGCTCCGGACACGAAGTCTCGTCTCCCCGTCAACCTGCTCAGCATCTCTCCCTGGGCGTACAGGTGAGCAGCGGCCGGAGGGTGTTCAGTCCTCGCGTTTATCGAAATCTACAATGGAAGAGAGGCCAGCAGCCATATCACCCTGCAGCTCCCAGCTGGCAGCCCCCTGGAGCTCAGCAGTGTGAGCCTGGCCAGTACCTCCTGGGAAAGCTGAGGCTGCTGCTGGAAGAGGTGTTAGTGGGGCCAGCAGGGGACGCTCATCCTGCGGTCTGTGTGGGTCCTAATGCCCCAGTATAGTGACGGGGACACTGTACTGTAAACAGGTGCTGTCCTTCAGATGAGACGTAAAACCGAGGTCCTGACTCTCTGTGGTCATTAAAAATCCCAGGGCGTTTCTCAAAAAGAGTAGGGGTGTTACCCCAATGTCTTGGCCAAATTTCCCCCGGCCTTTACCAGTCAGGGCCTCCTAATAATCCCCCTCTCTGAACTGGCTTCATCACTCTGCTCTCCTCCCCACTGAGAGCTGGTGTGTGGGGAGCGGACTGGCGCATCATCCAGGTGGGGCTGCACAGTGGTGGGGGTGGAGGGGATCCCCAGTACCTGTAAAGAGCTCTCAGTGGAGTGTCCAGAAAAGCACCATGTAAGTGTAAGGATATTATGATGATAATTACTTTTGTAAACAAAAATGATCTGGCAAAATCACAGAAGCAGTGTTGAGCCCATTAGAAATGATGCTCCAGTTAAATGTGCAGATGAGAGAGAGAGTGAGAGAGAGTGAGAGAGAGTGGGAAGCAGCAGTGAGAGAATTCTGGAAAGACTTGGAACAAATCTGATGAATAAACCCGCGCAGGTAGTAGGAACATCCGACATGCGATATACAGTACACATCACATCGACTCCCAGCTTCAGGACTCTGTGCACAAAGGGATAGGGATGCTCATGCAGATCCCTCTACATCCTCATCAAGATAATATGGGGAAGCAAGAAAAAAGCCTATAGAAAGCTTGTAATTATAGAAAAAACTGTGAAATTTAAATCCTGAGAGATGATGGCTAAACTTTACCATGCACTTACAGAGATCTCATTTAGACTACTGTCTTTAGTTTTGGTCTCCAGATCACAAAATGCTTATTATAGCGTCAGAGTTCAAAGAAGACCAGTGGGAATGATTCTGGATCGCAGGGGGACGGTCATACAGTATGTGGGCAGGTTGAATGAGAAAAGTCTCTTCATTCAACAAAGCCTAGACACAGAATCCTAAGAGGTAAAGACGGGTACAATCCAGGGGAGCCACTGAGTATTGAAACAAAAGGGAATTCATTTAGGAAGGAGAACAGCAAACACTTCTTCTCTTGAACTACAGCTGACATCCCAGCCAGGTGGCTGAAGCCCAGACCCTGGGCTCCTCTAGGATATATGGCCTGAGGAGATTCAAGTTCACTTGAGCGCTGAGCTGCTTCAGGGAGCAAGACGGACCCAGCAGCCTCCTGTATGTAAATGTAAAGACAGCGTGACTGACTGCAAGCCACTGACAAACCACTGCTTTAATCCGCCACCCGGGTGGGGCAGTTGAATATTCACTACTGTACGTGCGGGCTATGAGGCTAGCCTGGCACCCTCCTCCTAACGAGGCCCCATTTCTGCGCCCCCAGAATCTCCCACGACCCGACCAGGTACCCCAGGTACATCCCAGAGGCCTACTGCCTGTGCCAGGGCTGCCTGAGCGGCCCGCGGGGGCAGGAGAGCATGCTGTACCGCAGCACGCCCGTCTACATGCCCGCGGTGGTCCTGCGCCGCGCCCCCTCCTGCACCGGGGGCCGCTACGCCTACGCTGAGAGCTACGTGTCCCTGGCCGTGGGCTGCACCTGCGTCCCGCAGCTGGACAGGCCCAGCAACGACACCTGGAGCCGGCCGGCGTGAGCGGCCTCCTCCTCCTCCTCCGTCTCCGCGCCCCGTGAAGAGACACTTGAAGTCCCTCCTTCACAAGTCGGGGGACTCCAGGTAAGCAGAAACAAAGGACATTCGGAGACTTGCCACCTGCTTGCTTGTTTTCCAGCGTGACTTCACTTCTGAGGGACAAACCAATTTATTTCATAAACAACTTTAGAGCTGACGTTTCCAAACCAACAGATATGCTCAGCGATAATTTTTTTTTTTCAAATGTCTGAACCCGGTTCCCACTTTAGTTTATATAGTCTTTAAAAACATTCTCACTGAGCATTTGGAGCTGTGATTCCAAATTCCAGAAGAAAAATGACAGTCGGTTCGGTCACGGGAGCAGTCACGCATTGGGAGATCCCTGCTGCCGATGGACCTTCGTCTGCAGGGGGGCTGAGGAATCAGTAACAGGCGAGGAGGGCGCGTGGCCTGTAGGAATGCGGTTCGGTTTGGTTCTGTCCCAGTGCTCTCCTCGAGCCTGGGCAAGCGTGCGGCTGGTCACTGCTCTGGAATGCCTAGATGCCACAGAGCAATCCCAGTTCAACCTGCACTCCTTCCAGGGCGACGGCACGGGGGCGTGATCCATCTGTTCATCAAAGATCGAAGTGATGCCGAAACACGTATCAACATATGCAAATCTGCATGCTCTCTCCGAAAGCGAACAAGTAAAAGGTTTATTCCATGCTGGAAAGAGCAGAAGGAAAACACAACGTTTCGGCTGTGGAACAACCGAAGAAGACTCCACAGCCGAAACGTTGTGTTTTCTTTCTTCTCTTTTCAGGAAGGAATAAGCCTATTACTTGTTCCTTTGCAGCCTACGCATGGTGACGCAGCTACCCACCTCTTACCCACCACTACTTATCTGAAAATGTACATGCATAAACAGTGATGCTTCTTTTGCTCCTCAGTATGGATTAACAATCATGATATGATTATGATGATGAGAAACTTTTCCCCAGTAAGTAAATTTCATATATTAAATGTTAATTGAGCTGGATGAAATAATTTGTTCTGATGTATCAGAATTATATTTAATGTTTCTGAACACCTGTTAAGATCTGTACTGACATTATGAAATAAATAAAACTATTTACTAATAAGTGGAGGACAGTACTGTTTTTCAAAATTTTCCTTCCCTCATGTTAAATTCCTAGGAGCAGAATGGAGGAAAACTATGGCTCGTTGAATGGAGAGGCTGACAAATGTGAAGCAAGCCTACATTGAAAATGTGTCATTTCTAAATCTGCAAGGCACATAAGGACTGGATAGCATTATACATTTCTGTATCTTCTGGCACTTTAGTTTCACAATTATCATCATAAGTAATTCATCATATTTAATAATAATCATAGGTTTAATTTTTATACACAAGCTTTGTACCAATTCTCTCTTTCCTACAAGGTCCAAGACAGGCAGCTGGCAAACAGCATCGCTCAAGATTGAGAATGTATACAAAGAAAGAGAGCATACGGTACATCCATGCATGTGACTCCAGGTGAAAGGGAAAGAGACACAGAGACTACTTTTCACAGAGCAGAGCAGTGACCTTTCTGCAGTGTGACACTGTATTAAGTCTTTTCAGGCAGGTCTAAGATTGTGAAACAGACATAATTTAATTTGTATATTTCCCATAATAAAGAAATATTAAACCACAATCAAATTAAGACAAAAACTGAAAGGGATATTTTTTTCAAAATGAAGAATTATACAAAATTTTAAAGCTAACAACAAACTAGAAATATTAAAGAGAAATAAAATACAAGGAATTTGTACTTTGCATACATGACTAGTAGCTTAAAAATGAAAGGCAAATGCAAACACTGTATTAACGTCATCATTTAACCTGCACTGCTCATCACACTGCACGTAGGTCTGCTCCTGCCTTAATTTAGGTTTAAAAAGGTTTTCCTGGGCATGTAACAAATAGGGTACAGCCATTTTTAATGTGTGCAAGAATTCTACAGCTAAAGGCACGATTATTCCCTACATTTGCTCGTTTCTCTTAGTACAGTTGAGTATTTAACCACTATTTTTAGTCTGGTACAATACAATCCCAGCTGGTTGAAACAGAGTGAAAAATGCACTAGAAACTAAAACATCCTTTAACACATCACTAAGTTCCAACTGTCAATGTTTTGTATTAAACTGTAAAATGTAAAACTTCATATCTGGGGAGCATTCCTGGATGTATTCTTCCCCGCGGTGTGCATTACCCTGTAGAAAGGCAGAGAGTGATGCCCCTAGATCAGTCTTTGACCCTCTTGCCAATATGAGCTGCTGCAAGCTGGCAGAGTGTCTCACCAGGACTGCAAAGGCCATGGAGCACTAATCCACCCAAAGCACTCGGCCAGAGGTTACAGCTCCGTGGCTCCAGACACACCTCAGTTCGTCACGGGGGAACCAGCCGAGAGCTCCTGCACAGCCAGGCGGAGGTCTGCAGCCCAGCTGGCGGACACTGTGCGGAACTGCCTGAAAGTCAACGCTGCGCTCCCACACGTCGGCGAGGAAGCAAACTCCAGGAAAGGCAGGAAACCGAGGGAAACGGACAGAGTGGAGGCAATTACATCTGGCTCCGAAACCTGTTCCTGCTTTCCATAAAACAGCGGAGCAGGTGGAACCTTCTGGCGTCGGCAGGGAGGAAGTCAGCCAGGAGCAAAGCCAGTCCAGCCGAAATCACAGGTCCAGACCAGAGTCATAGTTCACATAGCATCGGAACTCGTTGGCTAAGCTGCGGTTGTGTTTGGGAAGGAACTTGCACATCCTGACACCCAGGAGTTTTTCTGCTTGTTCCTCCATGATCGCACCTATACAGGAAAGAAACAATGCCTGATCTGTTGAAAGAATTCCAGTGCTAGACAACTAGAGCCATTCACGGAACAGCTGGGTGAGATCCTCAGCTCAGTGTGCTGCAGACTACCCAACGATCTTCTGGTGTAAGGAATCAACGGGGAGAGCTTTGTGCTCATAAGTGGCTTTACTGGAACAAACTACTGTTCATACTCCACACTCATCTTGCTATTGGTAGTGCAGGAGGAACGACCCTTGAGAAGCACTAAAAAGCCAGTCACATTCCTCCCCACACAGAACAGCAGTTGACAGCAGTATCCCCATTTCCAGTTATTGCTTCGTTCAAGCCAGGCAGAACTTCAAACATGCTGGGTTTCAATCAGTACGAGAGGCAATTTAGAGAAGTCATGAAATAACTGAAATAATTCAACTCCCCCGGAATAACACTTTTTTGCTGTACTCTCCGCATACCACGTTAAAACTTTTAGAGGTTTAGCCTTTGCGGTTTTGAAACATTCACCTGATCTACTTTTATTCCTTATGAAACAAGGACCCACGACACAGCCAAGAGTTCAATACCCACTTCCACAAAACTGCCGGAGGGGCAGATGAGAGCTCGCAGGTGGCTTTGGCTTCAAGCACATCAGCTTTGTACTCATTGCTTACCGGTGCACAAGAGGACCTTCCCCCGGGTGAGGAATTTGACGGTGAGGGCCACCTTGCTGAGGCACTCCTCAGACAGGTAAGGAGGGTCAGCTATCACAATGTCAAAGCTCTGCGCCCCCATGTCCTCGGGCAGGTCCAGGGGGTTGCTGTAATCATAGAACACAAAGTCCTGCCCGTAGATGGAGAAGCGCCTGTCGAACTCCAGGAGGACCACAGACACCTCCTCACCTTTCTGCTGCTTCAGCTTCTGGTACACACTGGGAGCGCTGACACAGGCAATTCTGCAGAAATAGGAACACGTGTACGTTAAAGGCAGATTACTTCATTCCTGTCGGCCTACGTAGTCATATCGTACACCACACTTAAAGAGGACTGAGCGAGGATGTCACAGAGCCATAAAGACGTCTTCAAGTCTTAAAGACCTTCTGGCGAGACCGTGGGCGTCCACTCAGAAACGCACAGAGGAGAGAAACGGCAGGAGGCTCACCTGCCCCTGCCCCCCACAGCAGACAGCAGCTCCTCGGCTAGACGCACGGCCGTCTCCTCGCTGTACCAGAACTGGCTCATGCGCTGCGGACAAGGTACAAGAGAGCCGGTCAAACTTAATCACAGCACATGAAACCCTGGGCATAGTGCACTCGGGAAACTTAACAGGGGGAACAGGCGTCTGCTATTGACAGACAGCTGTTCATCATCACTAGTCACATTTTTCAGCCCCAAAATCACACTTTTATATGAGAATATGTGCAATGTTGGACAGCCACACTGTGTATTAATATATTAATATATTCCTGCACTGTGCAGTTCATATAAATACACGGTATTGGAGTACAGTGCGCTCTTGCTTTGCCGGACTAACAGGGGTAAAGGGGTGTCCAGTACCGTACTGCCAGCTGCCCATTACATTACCAATGAGATATGTCAAGCTCAAAAACACGCTCATCCTCGAGGACGAGGACCCCCGGTGTAGCTGAATTAGCTGTCAGCCTGCGAGCCGACGGCTTCTGCTCACAGTCCCGCTGAGCCCCTCTCCCTGCTGAGCTACGCCCTGGCCTGGATGTCTAGCACTTGTACACGTGGGTAACTTCCAGCTACAAATGGCAGAGGAGACCAGTCTCATCCGCGTTGTACAGCTGGGAGAGTATCATATCCTCCCCTGGATTAATTTATGCCGTCTCTTCAGTGGGAGCGCTCAAAGCCCCACCACACTACAGCGTGGCGTCTGCAAGCTTGCCGAAGCCAGCCGCCACTGCACCCGCAGCTCAGCTCCAGGCCTGCAGCCAGCGGGCTGGCTGCAGCAATTCAGCACCAAGGACGGCCCCACTGCGGACAAAACCCCCCTGCAGTCACGAAAGCAAGGGTTTACTGTACTGAACTGGTATACAAGAATGCGATAATAATCGGCTTCAGGAAACACGGACCAAGTCTTTGGCCTAATGGTCACTGTCTAGGCATCCTCAGAGCCTCACCAAGCAACTACTCTACCGGACTTCTGAAGTATCCAAGGAGCAATTTGAGTTATTTTTTTCTAAATATAAAACCAATCATGGCCTCCTAATAATCCCCATCTCTGAACTGGCCTCATCACTCTGCTCTCCTCCCCACTGAGAGCTGGTGTGTGGGGAGCGGACTGGTGCATCATCCAGGTGGGGCTGCACACTGGTGGGGGTGGAGGGGATCCCCATTACCTGTAAAGTGCTTTGAGTGGAGTGTCCAGAAAAGCACTGTATAGGTGTAAGGAATTATTATTATTATTATTAACGCTCGCCGTGTCATAGTCCTGCAGTGGGCTGGAAAGGCCACAAGAGGAGTAGAGCCCCAGTCTGGCACTGTGCAATTGCCCAGAGAGGGCCAAACCAACGGGCAGGGCAATCGGTTGCAGGCTCCTACCCAGTCCTCCTGCACAGCCCCCACGGAGAGGCCGCCCGCGGGCGCGCTGGCCAGCCTCTGCTCCTCCTGGTAGAACTCCTGCAGCGCCGCCAGGGCCTGGCTGGACAGCCGCGGCGGGTCGTCGTCGCTGTCGCTCATGGCGGCGGCTGGCGAGATAGCGGAAACACGGTCTCGGCCGCCGGACGGTGCTCTCCGCTCACACAGCTGTAGGCTCGTCAGGCCAGGGGAAAGGCGGCGTTAGATCCGAGCAGCACACACTCACGCCCGGCCTGCCCTCCTTCTGACATTCAAAGGTCCACTTACTCTACGTTTTTGATCAATTCCTTACGTGTGGCTGGTCACTACATTCAATGGAAACGGCAGGGCTAAGGTGCTGCACGTCTTCTACTGCTATTGCCCCTGTAATGCATTTGCTTTTGGGCTCCAGAGTGTAGTACTGTACGTACCGACGTGTACGACCCGTCCCGTCTCGCTGTCTCGCTGATCTGATGTTCAGCAGAGAGCCGTATAACATGCAGAACAAACTCAGTTACACTGGCAAGGTACACCGAGCACAGGCGACAGGCTCGTGTTTAACTCGCCAGCATGCACCTGTTTCAATATCGAATGACTGACATTCTCATCAAACATAAGTAAATGTCAAACGTAATCCCTCCTAAATCAGAACACGGGTCGTGAAAATGGGAGCGCGCAAGTAACTTGTAAGACCAGACCTCAAGAGCACCGGCCGCTCCGCAGCAAGACCGAGCTCGATCGATAAGGACAGCACCCGCGGCGTGGACGCGCTCCACATGGCCTGCGCGCAACGCGGCCACGGCAGCCGAGCAAGGACAGAAAGGTTACGGAAAGCGAACGAGAAAAGCGCCGCCGAGTTACTTCGGAATTCACGGGACATCAGCAAAATCAGCGGGGGGTTTGCTTACAGCAGCAACCCCCTGCTTTCTGATAGTTTTTTTTTTAATCTAAAGGTTTATGTAATGCATTTGAAATGAATAGCTGATTGCACTCCCAGATGACAAAACCTTCTGCACAAGGGAAGGCTGACAATACAGGTGGAACATTGGGTGAAATGAGTAGTATTGATGTAGCATTTGGTTTCTACTTATTAAATCACATAGAAGTCACACACACACATTAATATTACAAATTAATATTGAGTACATGCCAATAAATTCAATTTAAAACTATCTTGTAGGCCAGACTAAAATGTATTGAGCACTTAAGCACGACGACAAAATTTACAGATGAGGATGAAAGGCTAGCTGGAGTCTACAGATGTGTAATTTATCAGACACCAACTCCACCCCCCTTTGATTTAAAATGCATTGTATATTTGAGAATCTACCAGCACGACCTCCAGGATCTTCTGAACGTATGGAGCCATGGCCACTGCATATTCTCACTGAGCCTATGTGCACTCTGGCATCATAGGATTGTGAACAGGTGAGAGGTGTAAGGACTGGATGGGAGGATTATGAGCTGATGAAACCCATCTTTTCTCTCGCTGTGGGTGTTGCTTACTCACAGTCCAGAACTGGTGGTGGGGGGGGGGGGGTGTTAGTCTCTACTTTCCAACATATATTTCAGGTCTGTCACACAGAGTGCAGATGCAGAGGGCAGAAATGCAATTTAATTCAGAATATCATGGGGTGATTAGTCATGAATGGGAGTAATGCTTTAGATCCCATTTAATAAATTGAGAGATATAAAGAGAACGGTTACTAGGACTATAGTTTAGAGCCCCTTATCTTTATTCATTTAAGACTCTACATTTAAACCTTTTGACCTGTTCAATACCTAACATTTCAACGACTAAATCCATAGAATGGTAAGCCTACATCTCCACAGGTGACCACATTCAGTAGAACGTGGCTTCCCAACCCTGTTGCAGGATGCATTTGTTTAAAGTATAGACTGCGCTCAACAGAGAAAGAATTCAGTTTCTAAATAAGCCCATATGCATTTTATTCGATGTTATGTTTTGAACTCAAAAACAGAAAAAAACCCCAGCAGTGGAGCGCGGAACGAATCTTCATTTACGGATTTAAAGCACTTTCTCTCGAAGTGCAAGGGAACTTTCCACTGCTTTGTTTCAAATAATAAAGACGATTCTAAATATGGTAACGTTAATCCTCCACAGGGAAATTACGGTTCCTATAATGATGCTCTCCGTTACAATATTTAACTCCACCACGCTCCTCAAAGGCTGAGAACAGAAGAAGTCTGTGCAAGTCCTGTATCAGACTGTCCCTGTCTGAGATGTATATACAACTGAAAACACAAAGGCAGACCTAACAGAAAAACCACACTCAGAAAATTTATATAATAAGTTTATATACACTTTTACATTTTTAAGCATTCCGAAATTAACACAAGTTCTCTAAAAATTAATCGGGTATTTTAAAAACGGGGAAATCTCTAATGCCCTAATTAAAATGGACGCAGGCTCTGAAGCAGCTGACCCCTTTGGTTTGTTATTGCTAAAGCAATGTGGACTTCAGTTCTGCTCGGACTTGGGGGGGGGGGAAGGGGGGTGATAGAAAAATAAACTAGAGTATATGCTTCAGTGGCCCCTGTATGGCTTCAATCCCAGCAGTAAAGGGGTTTTCCGTTTGCATCTTGTGTCCTTGAACTGCAGAGCAACGTCAGTGTCCATTTCCCACGAAGCCTCTTCCGCTGCAGAGGAGCGTCCTGGTGGCAGCAGCAGCAGGAGGGGGCTGCATCTGTAGCAGGCAAGGCCTCAGCCGCTGCGCTTCCTGTGGGAAGGCTGAACATAAAAACCACACCTCTTCCGCCAGGCAGAACGACAGTAAAAAAAAAAAAGTTGTTGATTATCTTATACATTTTTTTATCTTTTTTACACTTCTTCTTCCTGAAAATATTTTTACAACCTTAGTGAAGAACAACAACAACAACAACAACACCAACAACAACAAAAAAAAAAAGAAAGTGATTTGGTTTCTTGTCCGCCAGCTTCACGGGTTCGAAGGCTCTCTGTGACCGGAAGGAGGAAGGAGACTTGACGGGGCTGATGCCGGCACGCCGCTCTGCTCGCCTGACACGCCTCGGCGCCGGCCTGAACGCGCAGGGTTCACCGCCTTAAGACAATCTTCACCCGGGCCATCGAGATGGCTGGTTCCGAAAAAAATAAATAAAAAAATAAAGGCACTCTACGGGGAATCCTCGCCTGTCCTGTCCCACGTCGCAACCATTACAACCGTTCACCGGCAAAGCAAACAGGTGACTGGATTTTAAAAAGAAAAGTTGAATGCTTGTTCACCCTATTTTTCGACCACGCTGCACGGTACACTGCTTCAGACAGGGCCGGGGACGCACACCGCCTGCAGCCGATGGAATTCAGCGAGCGCCAACAGTCTTTTGCCCAACAGTGCAAGTTTCACTGAGGTTTGGCGAGGTGAAGCTCCGGGGGGGGGGGTGGGGGGGGGCAGCGGCTATTTGACGCACAGCAGCCCCCCGACATTGGCCACGAACTCCTCCAGGCTCTTGAGAAAGGCCACCTTTTGCTTGCGGTCCATAGTGGGGGGTGTGCTGCTGGCCGTGAGCTTGTTGAAGGCGTCCGCAAGCCTCTGGTATATGACGGCATCCTGCTGGCTGGAAAGTAGCGACTCCACCAGCTCCGAGTACTCTGCCTTTAAAGAGAGAGAGAGAGGGCAGAAGGAATCAAAGGAGGTTCCATTTGCAATGTTTCTGCGGTGACACTGATGTACTATAAGGGATCAAAGAGTTAATAAAACTCCTCACACTTATATAGCACTTTTCTAGACACTCCACTCAAAGCGCTTTACAGGTAATGGGGATCCTCTCCACCACCACCAGTGTGCAGCCCCACCTGGATGATGCTCCAGTCCTCTCCCCACACACCAGCTCTCAGTGGGGAGGAGAGCAGAGTGATGAAGACAGTTCAGAGGTGGGGATTATTAGGAGGACATGATTGGTAAAGGCCAGGTGGAAATTTGGCCAAGACACCAGGGTGACACCCCTACTCTTCTCGAGAAATGCCCTGGGATTTTTACCTTGGTTTTACATTTCATCCACAGCTTCTTCTCGCAGTACATTGTCCTCATCACTATGCTGGGGCATTAGGACCCACACAGACCGCAGGGTGAGCGCCCCCTGCTGGCCCCACTAACACCTCTTCCAGCAGCAGCCTTAGCTTTCCCAGGAGTCTCTCACCCAGGTACTGGCCAGGCTCACAATGCTGAGCTCCAGTGGGCTGCCAGCTGGGAGCTGCAGGGCGATACCGCAGTTGGCAATATCCCATGGGATGATACAGCTGCTGGTTTGGCTTTAACCACAAGGTGCATGAATAAAATCTGCAGAAATCTGTTTTTCTTCTTGCAAAGGCTACTTACCTGATGCAAACATACTAGCGTATACAGAGCTTCTCCCGCTGCTACAGTCATTTCAGTGTTGTGTTTCTGCAGCACTAACATGTCAAAGACGAGCTGCAAGTTGAAAGAGAAAAAATATTTTAATTAAACTTTGAGACAACAACCACATGCATCGCTATTTCACATAAAATATTATACAGTGACAGCAAAGGCACATCTTTTTACATATTACATTCCTCACAATGCTGTAAGAGTCACAAAGATTACAGCAAAATGAAGATTATCTTGCACAAGAGCATATTTTTATTTGTAATCACAGCTTCTAAAAAAAAATTCCCCAACTCCATAGCACTTAAGTGCTTTTTTATTTTTTACAAAGCTCTAAATGCCATAGATTAGTAAAGTCAATTCTATCTACAGAGCACGCTAAGCACTCAGGTCCTTCGATCCAGCTCCTACCTTTAGGAAGTGCCGGGTGGCTATGAACAGCGGCGTGTCAGTCTCCTGTGATTTGGCACACTGCTCTGCCAGAGGAGTCAAAGCCTCTAGACACAGCTGGCTGACCTCGGAGCTCATCCTGAAAAATCCTACTTAAGGACAAAAGCTTTCAGAGTACAATCACTACAAAAAGTCCTCAGCAAAAGTCTTGTGGATGAGTTTCGCAAGAATACCAAACCATGCTACTTCCTTCCCTTAAAGCAATATAACTTGGGGTAAAACTTACATTTTTACCAGACATGAAGATAAACATTTTCAGAGAGAGTCCCCTTTTTATATTAATAGCTTGCTGAAACACATTTCTTGTTCCACATTCTACACGAGCAATAAAGGATACGAGGTCATGCCAAGCTCCAGAGAGTACATCAGGCTCTTGAACAGGTCTTCAGGGAGCTGTGGGATTTTCTCAGGGAAAATTTCACAGATGAAGGTGATGAGCTTATAGTACTGATTACAAAGTGACGGAAACTGTCGAAGGATAAACAGCAGAAAAACAGTGTTAGACTGGCAATCATGCAAAGCATGTTTACAATTGAAAAAAATATCAGCTGATATTTAGGCCCGTTAGGAGGTACAGTGACTTGCAATGAAATAACAATGCAACTGCAAATAATTAGTGTGAACAGTCAGTAAATGAGCACAACAGCCTGCTTGAATAGCTAAAGTTGTTCATTAGACTGCATATTTCTTGTAATTCCCCTGAGTAAGACATTAAATTGAAAAGCCACAGCTCACATAGTGTAATGAGAAAACCATCCATGAAAGCTAAGGACCTTTCAAAAGAAGTCAGCCATAGAGCAGCAGAGAAACAACACCAGGAAGTCCATTACACATGCTATACCACCCAGACGGTAGCCAGATCAAGACCCGATGGGACTTGCAGCAGTTGCTAGCCACCAAAGTAGTCTGTTTAGCTTCTCTTGGGTACTGGCATATTATCTGGTGGTTTTACCTCCATTAAACATCCTTCATATATACAAGCTTTCAGTTTGCTCTTTTCAGTTTTCAATAATGAAGTTCATTTGAAAAAGAAGTATACTTTATATTAGTATATTATTTGTAATACATCAAAATACGTAACTGGCAGGGAACAAAACCTTTTGCAAGGCACTTTACAACCACACGGGAAGACTGTGGTTATGGGTATGAGTGAGTATCAACATTTAGGTCTACTAAGGCTGTAAGAATGCAAGAAGTGCTGTAGATCACCTTTTGAACTATGACACCTCTCCATGGTTTATGTGCTGTGAGCCCAACAGTGTCTACAACTGAGCAACATAACTTGGAGTAAAGATGCTGCTCTCAATTATATCGTGCACCACATTGTGGGGATGCTTTTTCACAGTCAACTAATGAGACAGCCCATGCAGCAACTAGTAAAGTCTATGTAAAGGCTGAACCTGCACTCCTAATACACCCCCTTACCATTAATTTGTTCACTCATAACTCAGCCACAACCCCTCCCTTTAACACACACTTAGGGGGACTGAGCTAAAGACAATGACAAATCTTTTCCTTAAAATCTGTAATTGAAAGCATATCAACTCCAACTCCATATCAACTTAAAATCTGGAGTTGGGGCGATGCGGTGGCTCTGCGGCCAAGGATCTGCGCCTGTGGCTGGAAGGTTGCCGGTTCGTATCCCGCAGTCAGCAGAGGAATCCTACTCTGTTGGGCCCCTGAGCAAGGCCATTAACCCCAACTGCTCCAGGGGTGCCGTTTAAATGGCTGACCCTGTGCTCTGACCCCAAGCTTCTCTCCCTGTCTGTGTGTCTCATGGAGAGCAAACTGGCGTATGTGAAAAGACAAATTCCTAATGCAAGAAATTGTATATGGCCAATAAAGTGATCTATCTTCTCTTATCTCATAATGTGAAAAAAAGCAGTCATAAAAATGTGAGCCAAGTTCAACGCCGACTTCTTTGCAGCCTTGGAAAGCAAGGGCGCTTACTTTCAGCAGGTCTTGAGACATGAGGGGCAGCACAATGTTGACACCATACAGGACCACGTCTGCAGCAGAGACCGACCGGTTTGCCCCTTGGCCTTGCTCCTGCCCTCGAAACACTTCATCTGGAACAAAGTCAAAGACGACAGGAATGACTTCCAACCAGGGCCACCATACAGTCACTCAGCACTGCAAGACATCCGATACACTTCTTCAAACAGCCCTCCAGTAATCCATTTAGCCTCCAAGTAGACAGTGAGAACAACAAACTATGACAAACTTTCACAGGTTACCCTGCAAATGTTCAGGGACACTGCCCTCTTCTCTCTCCAGTGAGCAGAGAGGCTTGAACGTGTTATAGGTGCACACATGGACATTTAAAAATGCACGTACAGAAAGATCCCAAAGCACAACTATGTCTGAAGTTGTACCCAAGCGGTGAGCACACCACTCTTTAGCCCATGACTTTCTTTTGATTTTTCTCCCCGAGCTCTACAGATTGCTCTTTTGGTAAACGGATCCAAACAAGCCCAGCGCCGCTGGAGACCGTGCGCTCTCGTGCTGCGCACCAGTATCACTGAAGTCGATGAACTCTTTGGACAGCAGGTTTGTCAGCAGCTCCATGATGAGAAGCAGATCCTGGTACTGGTCCTCCTCGGCAGTCACGTCCACCCTCTTCCGGCCCAGGTTGTTCTTGGAGTAGACCTGCAGCAGGGTCAGGCAGGCTTCGTACAGCTTCATCGACTTCGACTGAGCAGGAAAAAAAACTGTATTCAACAACGGTACTATAAATGCCAAACCATTTGTCAGTCTTAAGTCACAGAGGGGTTGAATAATAGCTGTTTTGCAGTGTCCTTTCAAAATCCGTCTCCAGTCAGCATACATAAAGGCAGCTTTACCAGGGTTTTGATAACCAGTAGGGCTTTTGGTGACTCAGTGAAGCTCTATGAAGCTGGTCTCTCCAGCAATGACACAGAAACCCACACCACATCTGTTTGCGCTCCACTGAAAGTGCCAACCAAGGTGCATTTGTTCTTGAGATATAGAGCCTTCTCTTTTCAGGGAGTTACATGACAGTTGTGGTTGTTGTCGGGGGGGGCTCAGTGATGTCACACCCCGAAAAACGAAGGTGCTGACGGAGCACAAACAAACAGGAGTGGCTCGGTTCTCTTGCTCCGTTGTAGGGGTCGTGGCTAAGCTGGTTAAAGCGCCTGTGTAATAAACAGAAGATCTTGGGTGCATTGGCACTGAGGCTCAGGATCTGCGCCTGTGGCTGGAAAGTTGCCGGTTCGTATCCCACGGCCAGCAGAGGAATCCTACTCCGTTGGGCCCCTGAGCAAGGCCCTTAACCCCAGCTGCTCCAGGGGTGCCGTATAAATGGCTGACCCTGTGCTCTGACCCCAAGCTTCTCTCCCTGTCTGTGTGTCTCATGGAGAGCAAGCTGGGGTATGTGAAAAGACAAATTCCTAATGTAAGAACTTGTATATGGCCAATAAAGCGATCTTATCTAATCTTAAGTGAGTCCCTAACCCTGAACAAATAAGGAAAATATCTCGGGAACAAAAGCAGCACAAAGGCTAGTTTATACAGCACAAAACCAGAGCAGTGGGTTTCACTGTTTGTGCTGTTAGTAGGTTGTTTGTTCACTGTTAGTAGCTTCACGGAGATGAAACCGAGACACTCGATTAAGCTGCACCAAGGAAGACTGAGGCAAGGCCCACGTATTCTCTTGGTTGTTAAGCACGATGTGAGGAACACTCATTTTCACCCACCTCTCCCAGGTAACAGATCTGTTTGTGTGCAACTTCAACAAAAACCTCTATGATGAGGTTGACGGTCTCGGGGGTGTTCTTGTACACCTCCATGAGGCCGATGCAGTTGTTGAGGAAGTCCATGAGGAAGTTGAAGAGGACGACCACATTGTCGATCTGCGTGGCCTCGGCGATGCCACACAGTGCCTCCAGCGTCGCGATGATCTCCTGCTTCACCTCCTCCTCCTGACAGATTTGCTGGAAGTTCTCCTGGTTGATCACATTCAGGAATCGCTGCTGAAGCGGCTGCAGAACCTGCAGAGAGACAGCTGTTACCTCCAGGGAAACATAAGCAGCGTCTGGGACATGCAGGCCACAGCATTCTTACCAAGACTGGCATTTCTAAAGGACTGACATTCATCTAGAAGCACATGCTTTTGTTTACATATAGCGAGTATCCACAGCATGCCTCTGACCTCCACAAGACAATGTTAGAGCTCTTGAGAAGGCGGCAATATTCTTCCTTTATTACTGCACTGCTTTCATTCATATTATTCATGCAATACCCTGCATCCCCTGCTGCATGTTACGAGACGTTGCCGATTGCCCGTACTGTAAACAAGGTGTAATACCAATGGTGTTTACATCACAGTCGCATCAACTCAGCCTGCAGACTGCTCTCATTCTTGTTTTCACTTGTGAGGCACTTGTATTGCTCTTCCAGAGTTCTTGCTAGCCTTGTCGTCGTTTTATTTTATTTTTTTTACCTTATCATTCTCATTCAAGGTGTTCTTTGCACTTTGGCTTAATGTAAAATTTTCCGTATTGCAGGCAGGTCACCCGGATTAGGTCATCGGCTAAGCAAATTCATGCATTATCCATGAAAGACTACGACTCTCTCACTACAAGGCATTTTTAAATGTAAGTGTCTGAGCTGACAAACACGCAGTGGCGGTGTGTGCTGACCTCCGTCCAGTACTGCTGCTTGGTGTCCGAGTCCATGTGGGCGAAGCCGCCCAACACCAGGGCCTTCATCAGCGTCCTCTGCACCGAGCTAGACAGGAAGTGCAGGGGGGGGCTGCGGCTGGCAAACTGCTTCGCCAGGTTCCACCAGTTCTCACACTGGATCACAATGTTGGCCCTGTGGACACCGACACAGACACGGCGCTCAGGAGACGGCACTCTGGGAGATCTGCAGCCCCAACACACACACACACACACACACACACACACACACACACACACCGCTCAGGAGACAGCACTGTGAGACCTGCAGCCACAACACAGACACACAGACACACAGACACACAGACACACAGACACACAGACACACAGACACACAGACACACAGACACAGCTCAGGAGAAAGCACTGTGGGAGACCTGCAGCCACCACTGCTGCTGCTCAAGCAGAGGTGAAACCTCTTCCTCAAGGGATTTTGGGAGAGTAGAGATGCAAATCCCACAATAAACACAACACATTCAGCCCAGCATCTTTCCGTGCAGAAGAATAACCCTCTAACAAAGCTGTACGAGGCTCTAACCCACCTTTCCCTTCGTTCCACCAGCGTAACCAGCAGCTCCACAGTGTCGTTGGCTAGTTCAGCCTCCGAGCTCCACACCGACAGGTTATTGATCACCTTCTCCAGGAGGTATCCCACAATCCACTGTGCGCCTTCAGTGTCTGCCCCAAAGGCCGTGCTGAGCGGTATGCTTATCTAGGAGGCAAGTCGGTACATTACGTCAACTGCCTGGGGACAGTTCAGAGCTAAGAGTTGTTAAAGCACTCAAACAAAATTGAGATCTGAGGGAAAAATCTACTTTACAAACATTTTGTTAGGAAAAAAATTCTAGAAGAAAACACTGAATTGCATAAATGAAACCTTTTCAGCTGCAGCACACAAAAGATTATGGTGATCAATCAACAAGTTATACAATTCTCAACCCCGTAAACGAGAAGCAAAAAAGATCAAGACTTTCAATTAGGACGAAGAGTCCATCAACGTCCGCTACGCCTTCTCACCTGGTTATACAGCTTGTCGTCCACCAGGAGGTACGTCTTCGCCCAGCGCTTCAGGAACCAGACGATGTCCTTGCCCATCTGCGGGCTCAGCAGCTCGGTAAGGTTGGCTCTCGTAGCTCGGGACTCCACTTCTGAAGCTCTCAAGACGGCGGAGAGCAGCCTGGCCAGACAAGAGCAACAGCTGGGCTGACTACCTGGGAAGTGCTCATTGTGCAATTTACTTACTGAACTACAACCCTGATTCCTCACCAGTGATGTGCAGCACTCAGATCAGTTACGATTCCTGCATCCTAGAGGAGCCATAAAACCCTTGTTCAATGAATTCCAATTCCTCCCCTCAGAATGTAGGTATGGATTTTCCCCCGATTTAAAAACGATCAGGTTCAAGTTCTCATTTATACCTGCAGCCACAACCCTGCTGGACAGATGATGTTCTTGCTTACCTCTATATGTGTGTTGATTGTGTATTTTCTTCACACAGTCTGCTGCTGTAAAACAAATTACCCCTGGAGGATATTTAAGACACTCGCTCTTTCTCGCCATGTGCGGCAGGCCCGCAGTTACAGCGGACCTGTCACTAGAGGTCTCTGTACAGCCTCTGAACACTTGTAAACAGATGCTCTGGGTGATGGAATGAATTACTGGATGGGTGCAATTAGGTTTTTGCTCAGTATTTAAAGTGCATGAACGGTGGCTGGAGTTTTTCAGCGCCGTTTATCTTGGAAAAAGGACAACATAGCCTCCTGGTTTTTACTTCTTCGTAAGAAACCATGAGTTTTTGAGCGTACAGACCCTTGGGACCTCCCTGATTCAGGTAAGGATCTGCTGGACAACACTTTCTGAAATCACTGTACTTCTCAATACGACACCTTCTGTGAAAGTATAACACTAACCTGCCATATAACCCGGTGATTTAGACAGCCGTGCACAAAAACTCTCAGAGGCCATCGTACTGACATGTTTCCATGCACAGCTTCTTCCACAATTCAATAACTCAATCTCAGCACCAGCGTCCAGTGAGTGAGGGCCAAGGAGAGATTCAAAGGCGCCCATGTCTTTACAAATGTAATCCCCCTGGCATATTTTAAATGGTTGACACACTGCCAGGCGCACTTGCGAAGAAGACCACTGTCTGTAGCTGTCAGTACCCGACACAAGAACAGATGACTCAGAGGTCAGGGGAGGCATCTTTCCGAGTGGTGTGGTTTCCACCAGGAAGGAAAAATTGTGAGCTTACTGGAACTGGAAAAATTAAATGTTCCTGGCTGGGTAAAATGTTGCCACAAACACTCCTGAAGAAAGCAGTTCTTGAGAGAGCTGTACTTCTGTTCATGCAAAGACTGAGAAGCCCTTTTGTTACTCAAAGAACATTTCAGAAGTTCCTTCGAAACCGTCCCGATGGCGAGGACGTCTGTCACAGCAGGGATTCGAGTTCAAGTCGTCTCAGAAAACACAAATCCGGCCTCCTTTTTAGCCCCAGTCAGTTTCTCAGATTCTTCAGGGGTGTGATTACACGTTATATAACAATGCTATATTATTATTGTGCTCCCACTGTATTGCTTTTTGCAACTACGCCAGCAGTCAAATTTAAATAGATCTAAATCCAAACTTATTTTTAATACTACTAATTTATTTTTACAAAAAATGCTAAAAACCGTGACACTTCAGGCACAGAAATCTGTGTGGCAATTTCCGACAGAACGCGGCCGTTCGTGCTCCAGGCCACGGTCAGGGATGGTCCTCTCTGCGTCCACTGCCCACCTGATCACCGAGTCCGTCCGGTTGCAGCCAGGAATGGAGGAGGCCTTCTCCCCAGGAGAGCCCAGGACCTGCAGCGTGGTGTTGATGTCCACTTCGGTCGAGTGCTTGATGGAGAACTCCATTACCTCCGAGGGGATCAGAGGGGTCTCTCCCTGAGCGTCGTCTGCTAAGAGGTAGCCTAGAACCACAGAAACAGCACACAACGTCTGCAATAGGTAGGAACACGTCTGCTATTGTGCTTCTGAACTGTGTTCTTTTTAACAAGCAAATAATCTCATTAGTCCAACATATTTGGTGCTCTGAAGCACAATTTGGAAAGATGTCCAAGCAAGCTGTCCAACAAGAACCTTGCGTGCAGGGCACGGAAGTGACTTGTGAAAACAAGCTCATTCTGCTTCAAAATAATGTTCCGAGAGACTTCTGGAACAAGACCTACAATTTCTAACATACCAGTGGGCGTCACGCCGGCCACGAGCGTTTGTCATGAAATATATGACAAAACAAACTAGTCTTGCATGACATGATTTAATGCTTTGCACAAGACACACTTAAAATGTTGGTTAGTTTTGGTCTTTCAGAAGAAAACGGCTACAAGGGAAAGCCCAAAACTCACAAAATGAAATGCCCAGTAAGCCGGTTCACTGAAGTCATTCCTCGGTGCCTGACAATCGCTCCCAAATTGGAAACCAAAAATCTAAACTGCATTTCGATGGTTCTTGGAACTCAAAAGAAGTGTTAGTGGCACGGCTAGAAAACGGCTTTCATGACAAAACATTTAGACAACAAGGAAAGCTGTTGTGGAAGATGCAGAAAGGGCACCTGAGTATAGAATGTACATAGAGGAAGAAAGGAACCTCCATAGAATTAATAAATCATTAACAAAAAAGGAAGCATCTTAAAAGGTATGCATTCATTTTCACCATTTTCAACAGGTGTTCCTGAAATATATCCATTATTTGTAAAGTTGGTCCTGTGCCATGTTCTGTTTCTCTGTGCCTCTTGTTTTACAGGGCATCAGCACCATCTGTAAGATCTCAGATCCCAGTCATTTTATTTGGTGCAAAAGGACTCCACTAGTATCTCCTGCAATGTTTATAAATATTTAGGGATTTCGCAAATTGAACACTGTCATAGAAGTATGCGAGCAGAGAATGCTCACAGACTGATGTGCGCCGGGCCCTGTCGAAGATGCAGGAAGACGGGATACCCTACCTGTGACTAAGATTAACCAGTGAATGTCTTCATAGAGGTCGTCCAGCACCTTCCTGTCCACAGAGCCCGACCCCGGGGACGCCAGCAGGTGCTGCTGGTGCCTCTGGAGCTGCCCGTGGAGCCTGGTGACCCGGTCTTCTAACAGACTGAGAGAGAGAGACACACGGTCACCACAGACACTCCTCCCCCCCCGAGCAGCACGGAGAGCAGGGGTACAGCAGGTAGGGAAAGGCCAGTTCTGTCCACAAACACGAAGACAGCACTCTGGGAGACCGACACACAGCGCTCAGGAGACATGAAGGTCCTAACGGAGGAGCTTGTTTAAATTCGTGCATGCTTTTATTTGGCCATGCTTCTCTGGACCCACATGGGCCCTGAGCTGTACAGCTCTACCTGGTGAGGAGAGGGATGCAGTGGTCAGCAGCTATTCGGCCCAGCATGCCTATACTGGCCAGTTGGTCGGAGAACAATTCTCGGTCGTCTTCCTGCAGCTCGTTAATTTCGTCTTCTTCGTGCGAGGCCACTCCGTTAGCGGTCTGCAATTTTTCAAAACGAGAAGATGAGAATGAATCGACACTTGACCGAGAGAAAGGCCTCTAACTCTCGCTGGCTCACCTCCTCAACATCGACATTTTGTCCGTAGTTTCAGGCAGAGACGGACAAAAGCAGAATCGCAAAAGAGGGGCTCAGGGGCAAAATCAGCAGCTGATTTTGTTTTGTGCCTTACGTACATATGCACAGAAAAACTGATGAAATTCCACCGTGGTGTCTATGATATCTCACACCACAAGGGTGCCCAAGCCCAAGCTCAAGTCAAAGAAACCACAGGTGGTATTTTTCTTACTCCCATCCGTACACCTGAGGACGAGGAAAACTGACACTGCTCTCCTTTCACATCATCTCAACAGAACGTTCGATGCAGACAGCAATTCCATTTTTGATAGCAGCACTCATTTCTGTCCCGACGGCAACAGCGGGCACCACGATTGCATCACACTGCTAATACACCCCCACCTGCGGAGGCGACAGACTGACTATGACAGGCTCCCCCCCCCCCCCCCCCCGAGCTGCGCCGAGCATGGCCTCACCAGGTTCCGGGTGCCGTCGGGCGCAGCCAGGTGACACTGGATGTAGGAGTTGAAGACCTGCACGGCGGGCTGCACGAAGCAGCCCTTGTGGAAATGCTTGTCGTCCTGCACCAGGGTCAGCCAGGACTCCAGCAACTTGTCGTAGGCCTCCATGTACACCATGTCGTCCTTGTCCAGCTGTGGAGAGAGCGCATGTTGGGACGGAGTCGCTCAGCACGCCGCTCCAGGGGAGAGGCCAGATTGCTCGCCACTCCCTCTGCAGACTCACAGCTGTCTGAACCCCCCCCCCCATACTGACCTCACCACCGCCGGCAACTGGAAAAGGGTCCTTCAAGTCAAAGCAGCAAAGCACCACCACAACCACACTGACCAACAACGAGCACGCGGTACCCTTAGCATGAATGAAGCACCTCAGAGGTCCGTTCGGAATCGTAACTAGTGGTTCCAATTGTAGTGAACTTGAGAGGTGAACGGTTACATCGAACTGGTTAAACCAGTTTACCTCACGCTCTTGCATAGAAGCTACGCGATCTTCAGGAGCACAGTCGCCACTACCTGAAAGCCGTAACGCGTGCCTTTATTACTTCAAGTGGCCTGCTCGAAACCTGCAGGCTCAAGATGCCATTAAGTGAAACGGTGAAAGTCAAGTGAAACGGAGCCTGCCATGACCACCGAGCACTGCCCGCCTAGTGCGGTGTGGCCACTCCGCCAAGACCAAGGACAGAATTGAGACTTGAGAGCAAGACCGGCCCCCCCACCCCAGCGCAGTTCAATCAGACTCCCGAGGAGAGCTCGCCCAAGGGCCACCGATGGCCAGTGCTGCCCCCGAGAGGTGGCGGGAGAGATTACCACTTCCTCCAGGGCGGCGCTCCGGCCGAAGGAGCAGGTGAGGTGAGTGAGGCAGTTCACGAAGGATGTGAAGAGGTCGTTGGGGAGGGCTGTGAGGTTGCTACGCGGGAACATCGTGATCAAGTTGCTAATGATGTTGGAAATTCCCACTGCTTCCGAATCTTCAATTTCAATACTGGTAAAAAAAAAAAAGATTCAAGGTGGAGGGGGGAGTCGCCATTGATAAAATGTTCTGAAATTGCACATATTTTAAAAAAAACTATTGCTGCTCTACTACCAGAACGGTCAACCTCTAAGCATCCTGCACATAAAATCTGACAGTATCTCAACTTTCTGAACAACTTGAGAGAAAAGGTCACTGCTGAGAACCAAGAGCAGGCGAGACAATGCCCTATTACAAATATCATTTTGTTTACGAAGCGCAATTCTACACAGTATGCAAAGGCACCCCTAACAAAAGAGTCCATCACGAAACCATATTACATGGCCTAATTAAACACTGTAAGTCTTTCACAGATTAAATGCAAATGAAGCCCTGCCAACGAGAAGTGATGAAAAAGCACTTCTTAAGAGTTTTCCTCATTCATTATTCTTGTTCAAACAGTGCGTGCGTTTTCCTTACTAAGCTTGTGTGGAGCTATTGGTCGATCTTTGTCTCTCTTCCTCAGAACCTGCATGTCCGCAGACCATTCGCCTGACTCTCTTCCAGATGTGATTTTCTGAACTCAAACTGTGCATCCAGTGCACCATCTTTCATTTAGAACAGGCAACAGTGATGACTTTTCACAGTAAATTTAACATTGAAAGGTTTTTATAGGCTTGACTGTAGTTATAGGTTTTTAGATTTGTAACATTTTAAAAATATTTATATAATACCATTTCTGTTGCTATTGATGACTTTAAAAGAGCTGGTTGATTTATATCAGGTGCCTCTGTGTTTCATAATTCAGACAGCTTCAAATAAATACACATTATATGAGAAAATCAGCACAATTTAGTCAGAAAAGACTACGGGAATAGTCAATTACAAACCAGAAATGCATCGAGAGATGAGTGGTCCAGATTAATTCCTCCTGACTCATAGGTTCTGGAGTGAAACATGCAGGTTATTTATATCAGAGTCTGCAACACAGAAGGCCAGTCCCTCACTTTCGTTAACCCTTCACACACAGTCTCTCCAGGGCTATAATCTGGTCTCTGAATGTGCTCTATTTGTTTGCTGCCCAACACCTTCCTGCCACAAGCCACTTGTAGGTGTAGCTGAGCTGGACTGCCTGATCTAAGACTGCCTAAAACTCTGATTCCACTGCATTTTCTCAGCAATTGATGTCAAGTAGTTGCCGTTAACAGCTTTCAGCTTGGTTTCATCAAGCTCTCCTCTTCTCTTATACAAGATCCCATCTGACAGACAGACATGCAAACAAATTAGCAAATGTTAAATTTGCAGGTGTCGGAATCCTACTATACTTAATTTTATTGCCCCTAAAGATACTGGGCTAAGAGGTCTCTTCCTTACAACACAGCATTGCGTTGAAATTTACTGCACAAAAGTGACAAAACATGAAGCAGCTTGTTGAACCTTTAATAAAAAAATTAATAGAGATGTAGTTATATGAAGACAAGAAAGTGACTAAGGTTCGTAAAATACAGCCAGTATTTTAGACAGTTTCACTGGGCGATTACTGAAGAGACCCAACTATAATCTGAAGCTGAAGGCACGGAATTAAAACACAAACTACCGAACATTACATTTATCTTGTATCTTACAATTTTCATTGAACCTTTTTTTTACCTTTTCAGTAAAGCGGAAAAGCTCTTTGAGAAGACAGATGCTAAAGGCACTAAATTAAATAAAATGTATTATCATGATTTTAGTATTATTTTGTATGAGACGGTAAAGATAAGCTGTTACCGTACCTGTAGTGAACGCTTACATTCTGTTTTCACATTGTTTTTATATCACAGGGTACAGTTCTTTCAAAGTTTTGCTCAAATGTTGAATAGCACCTAGTAAATGGCTACCTTCGTCCACACAGAGCAGCACTTTAGCTTCTATCATTAACGCAAAGAGAGCCTTCCCACTCCAGCTGTTGGCTTGCTTGCTCTCCCTGTGGTTTGCAAACACCCCCCCAACACCAGAGGACGTACGGCACCTGCACCACGGACAGGGTGCCGCTGCCTACTTCACACCTGGAATGATGTTTAGCTGATTTTTGACATACAACCCCACCCCCCATTTCCGCTGACTTTGAAGAAACTCTCAGAAAGTCCACAAGAAAGGTTCCTCTAACTGAGAGGAAATGGAGCACGACATTTAAATTGGTTATCGGCTGTATCCGTTTGGAACGGAGGAGCACAGGAGGCTCTCTTCAGCCCATCTAGTGTACTTGTTCATTAGTGGCTGATGCATCTGAGGATCTTTAATCTTCTGTCTCTTGAGGAAACCAGGGCATCGGCTTCAACCGCACGGAGGGGCGGCCCATTGCAGACCCCCTCATCACTAGACCCCTGTTCATCCAGGGCCTGGCGGGGGCACACTCCGAGGCAGGGCAGCTCCGGCTCTCTCCCCCAGCGCTCCGGCCCCGCGCCGGCCCGAGGAGGAGAAGCTCAGGCATGTCCCCCCCAGCCAGCTCAGCTCAGCTCAGCTCATTTTTTGTTTTCTCGTTTACAAGCAGCGAAACGATCATTCTGGAGTCGCGAAGAACACACAGTCCTCGCACACCTCTAAGGGGAGGTCAAGCCAGCGGCAGCTCGTGACTGACAACAAGGCAGCCTGTGTGCTCGCGGGGGCCGGGGGGGTCACGTACCCGTTGATCATGTTGAGCAGTCCCTCCACCAGGTGCGCCAGGTAGTTCACCTGCGCCGTCTCGTCGGGGAAGACCGGGCCGTGCATGGACGCGAGCTGCGCCAGGCACTGCAGCGAGTCCTGTGCCATGTCCGAGTCCTCGCGGATCTTACTGTGCACCTACGGGGAGGAGCGCTTGCAATGAAGGGAGGAAGGAAGAAGGCAACTTGGCAAAACAATACAGACTTCTTCCATCTTATTTTTCCTGAGGCAAGAAAAAAAGCATTAAAGCGCAGATATTAGGTATTCATTCTCTGCCACAACCTTACACAAGATGAGCTCAAATTCCATAAACACAGTTTATTGCTTTTTTTGAAAAAAAAAGTTCAGAGAATAAAAAACAATAAAATTTAAGTGTGGACTGAAATACCGTAGCTTTTATTCAGAACTCCTAGCCAATAACCTGCTATATTAAGTCCCACACATCTGACAAGTCGCTGCATTGTGTTCCATTTCTCTCACTATGTCACGTTAATTTCTTTAATTATTCACAAACGCAGACAGCCAAGGAAGAACTTCAACACCTTCACCTTTAGTGTTTTGAATATCACAACTGATTCAGAAAAGGAGTATTAAGCTACGACTCATAATTCAAAAATTAAAGAACTAGTTTAATTAAAGTACTAGACCAGAAAAGGGAACTAATTGTTCTCTCATGAACGATCAGGTAGCACTGCTCAGCATCCTCCTCCGAGAGGCAATGAGCAATTATAAAAATTCCTCTTCCCGTTTGTTTTTAAGTTTCCCTTTAAAGTTCAATTTCAAGAGATTAAAAAACACTTACCTGCCTCTTAACTTAATCCACAAAATGGAAGACTATGATCCTGTATACTATATTCACAACCAACAGGCATTCACGTGTACATTCTGGATGTGTTCTCAAAGACATACAAAAATCTTGATTGCAGACCTGTTGACATCTACTGCACACTTAAGAACATGCTGCCAATCTCCGGGCGTTCTGCACCCCAGCTGTTCCGTCCACACATTTCCATACAAAAGCCACAGGGCAGAAGTAAGATCAGAGGTGCTGTCTGATTGCTCGGAAGCAAAAGGCCCGGCCCGTGTTCTCCATTACAACCGCCCAGATCGCCGGCTCCGTCTGGGGCTCACCGGAGAGGCCTTTCGGGACTCAAGACTCCGCACGGATGACACAGCCGCTCGCTTCCATGTATTAAATCATACTTTGGAAACTCGGAGGGGAAAAAGAGAGAAAGACAGGCGCGTGCCAGATGACGAGAGGCAGCACGCGTTCTAAAAACAGCAGTAATGACAGCCATCTGTACCACGCGAGCTATGCCCATCACACCGAGCCCGGCTATAGTTAGAGACCGTGCAGGCCGGACCAAAAGAACAAGCGGGATGCCCTGCTACGAAGATAAGCGCCTATTTTTAGAACGAAAATAAAGCAGAATGATCCACCCATTGTCCTGAAACAAGCCAAGGCCTTCCCTGCGCTGTGACGGCTGCCAAAGTAGCACTGATCTCGACAGGAGGAGGGAAGGAGAAACTAACGAAACCCATCTGCTGTAACACAATTCCAAGGTGACAAGGCTCTGTACACACTGTAAGACACTGTGTGTGTACAAACTCCTTCTCGGTATTCTTTTCCATTTGATCATTGCTTCTCATTTTTAAACCAAGGACACAAGTGAAGACTACTGCAAGGGTGTCAAGAGCTTTGGATTAGGAAAATTACAATACGGCATCCCTTCATTATCTGTTATTGGGATTTTCGGGCGCAAAAAGCAGCTGAAAGGAGTGCAAGAGCAAAAGAATGCTGCACACCATCTTCATGGATTCACAGCTAATGATAATGATACTGCATAAATAACTATGCTACTAACAAAATTTCAAATAATAATGGGATATGGGTTTAACACGATACCTACTGAAAATAACTATGGAGTCAAAGTGATGTTTATATTGTTGAAAATGCATAAAAGGTCGAAATGCTTAAGTTGAATGTAAGCTTATGGTTTTAAGAAAGTTGCGTGGAGAAGTTTCATTTTCATTTTGCTCATAACTACAAATCTATACTTCAAAATTAGTACATTAATTCAGACACTATCACGGTAAACAGCTGGGATGGGAATTTTAAATAGTCAAACTTGACTATTCAACCTCTAATAACACGTGAGCAGCACTTGATCTTCAAAAATTCCAACACAGAATGTAAGAGTTAAATGTAAAAGTTAAAAGAAAATCTACAGTTGTTTTAAAAATCGAACCTGCACAATGAATTATAACCTTATCTGGTACATTATTTAAAAAAATATATGCTTCACAATACAAAACTTGTACTAAATATCTGCACATTCATTTTAGGAGATATAAAAATACCTCCTATATTCACAGTCCAAATATCTGAAGAATGAAAAGATTGTTCTAAAATTAGCACATTATCAGCAGAAGCAGAAGAACTATTCCACATTGTGAAAGATGCAGATCTCCTTTGCTTTTTTCAATTCGTACTGTCTGCATGGAAAGTAACACATGCTTATGTTTGACGGGACGGCTCTGCACAGTGATCTTGTTTTTCTCAAAGTCTTCCCTTGCTGTGCTTCTCTTTAAGGACACCACCCTGCTCCTGGCTACATACAGTACCGGTCATTAGCAAAGGGAGGCATGCAAGTCAGGTCATTATCATGGCAGTTAACAAGTGGATTCATTTCCACTCGTTGCCATCTTAAAAAACACTCTTCCAAGTTATTGGTTTTTTCACTGACTCGCAGTCAAAATGTATCCAAGCACATGAAACATGTCATTTCCCTGAAAACATAAAGCTTACAGAAGAGAGGAAGTGAAAGGTGGAAGTGGCCCATCTCAGCCTATTTCTTACCGGTAGCTAACTGATCTAAGATTCTCAGTTAGGTTCTTGAAGAAGAGAAAGTTTGATAAAATGGCTGGCTAGATTGGTCTGGACTCTCCAAACCTTCCATAAAAAAAAAATAAAAGGTAGCTCCTTTTATCATGTCTAAAACGCATTGCGAGCTCTGGTTTCACCGTCGACTGTGAAGCGGTTTTCTTTGGGGTTGACGTCAGCAGTGCCTCGGTACGACAGCCTTCCGCGTTCAGACCCGACACGGGCATCAGTGACCCTTTCGCTCTCTGCAGGTGTGAGACATCCCTTTAAACCCAGGAATGCGTCTGGACCAACTCCACAACGGCAACCTATTGCATGGCGCAGTACCTCGATGTAAAGAGGTCCCTGACCCCCCCCAGCCCACAGCAGGACAGCTACCTGCGGGACTGGGGGGCGCAGTCCACGCGGCCCATAATCCGAGGGTCCGTGTCTAATCCTCATGTTGGTTTACAGAGACCTCTGACCCCACGGCGCGTGTCCGGGGGGAGGCTGGCTTTCAGCGCGGCGGAGGGGAATCACAGCTGAGGGGGAACAGCTGAGGCCCCAGCGCGGACAGCTGCCCGCATTACTCCGGGCTCCCTGCCGCGCTCGTCCTCCGCAGCGCAGAGGCCTCTGCGGCTCAGGATCTGCGCCTGTGGCTGGAAGGTTGCTGGTTCGTATCCCGCGGCCGGCAGAGGAATCCTACTCCGTTGGGCCCCTGAGCAAGGCTATTAACCCCAACTGCTCCAGGGGTGCTGTATAAATGGCTGACCCTGCGCTCTGACCCCCAGCTTCTCTCCCTGCCTGTGTGTCTCATGGAGAGCAAGCTGGGGTCTGCGAAAAGAAATTCCTATCTTCCGCTCTGGACGCGACGGCACGAGTGCGTTCAGAGGACCCACCAGCCACGCCGTGCGGTGGCAGGGAGAGGATCCTCGGGAAGCAGAACTGTCTACGGCTTATGGGTCGCGGAGTCAAAGCAATGGGAAGCCTGAAGGGGCCCGTCGCACTGACAGCATTCGGCGCCGGTGTGGGCTTCCAGAGCCGCTGGGTAAACTCTTTGCGTTCTGTAACAGGTCAAGAACAGCATGGCAGACAGCGCTGTTGGTACCGATGCTTGCAGGCGTTACCTGAGAGTGCTCTGCGACTGAACCAATGCACACGCTTATTTTAACCGGTTGGTAGTAAAAAAAAAAAGTGTATTTTACTTAGGAAGATAACAGGAGCTGAAAATTGTGAAGGATTGTGAAGACAGGGGCAGAGGGCTGAAAGGAAAAAAAAAACAGCGACAAACATGTGTCCTGTGTGTCCCAGTGCACCATTTTTCAATTCTCTGTTCTGTACTTTCAGTCACACTTTCCAAAACCTCCTAATATGGGCTGCTAGGAACTTCACATACTTGGAAAAGGAAAGACACCTTTAGATCGAGGAAACGACCAAAACTTTGACATCGTTTTAGTTCCCCCCCCACAAAGAAAACCATGAGAAAATATTTCACTGAGCTTTCTGGGCTCAGAAGAAGTACTTTAAGAGGTTGAACATTTTTGAATACCACGGAACTCAGTCTAACGTATTAAGCACCTTTAAAGGCATATCATCTCAAAGCGCTGCACAATAAAACAAAACAGGTGAGACAAATTAAAACCAGCAAATTTAAAGCAGAAGTATAAAAGCGATTCTCTAACACAACACTTTGAAAGTGCAGGCGGACTTGCCGAAGCGGATACGGCCAGGGGAGATCACTGAGTAACGTTAAAGCAACAGAATAAGAAGTCGGTCACTTGTATTTATGTATGGGAACACAATGCTTTGCTTCCTTCACATCATCTCACATTTTAAACCGAGCAACTCCAAAGAGGTTTGTGTGCCAACATATGGGTAACTTATTCAATTAACTAGAGTACCACCACAACCCATTAAAAATCCCAAAGTTTTCGAATATTATCCTTTAAAAGTTACCGATACTGCTCTGTACCCTGATGGAGAGAGCAATAGGCATAACCACATTATCTGACATAAGACACTCTCCCTGCTCCCAAGACAGAAAAGCCAACCCACTTTAACTGCTCTGTGCTCTTTTTCACCTGAACTTTTACAATTTGTTTGCCCAAGAAATTTCAGTTTATTTCTAAAATTATACCGAACTATTAATCTACCTCATGATGCGTCATGCAAAACACTGAGAAATTTATAATGATTTTCATCTGCAAAAACATGAGCCGAGTTCACTGGAAAACCCATTTCACACGTCAAGTTATACCTTCAGGTACTGAAAATCTTGGTAAAGCCCAAGTTTGTTTCAGTGCGTCTCACAAGCCTGATCTGTGCAGAGGAAAGTATTTTGGGAGTCATATTGAATTCTACACAAAAATTGCAGCTTATTCTCACGTTGTGTGCCAATCACCAAAAACTGAAGCAAAACCACAGATTCTGAGACTTCTGCAGGGGAATTTGAAATCACAGGATTTCTGATAACACCTGCTAATAAATTACACGGCACCGGACAACACTAGCTAACTTCACAAAAGACATTTCACTTTCCAAGAACGCGAGTACGCTAATGTAAGCTCTTCAGAAGGAACTGAACCAGCCTCCTACCTCTGCGAGAGCTCCTCGTCTTTGACTCTCGGAACAGCGGGTTGCCAATACTATACGTGTGCAGGCAGGGGGCTGTCCGAAACGCAGCGCAGCGCGGAGGGAGGGAGGGAGGGCAGCCTCCGGGGGTCGGGGGGGTATGGAGACACTTACTTTGAAGAAGAGATCCATGACTCTGGTGTCCAGCAGGGTCTCTCGCCAGGACTCCGTTGGTTTCAGCGTCACATTCTGGGAGGACTCGAACATCGCTATATAATGCCGACCCAGTGATCTCTGGTCAAGGTCAAGAGCATCGCGACGAGAGGTTGGAAAAAAAAGACAAAGAAGAAAAGCCCCCCGCCCCCCCCACCACCCTTATCTCTCGTCCCAGTCCAGAGCTGCTAACGGGGGCTATGCAATGGAAACTGACAGTAAGCCCCCTCCACATGCGCCACATAGCGCCTCCATGTAGCCAAGGAATAAAAGGTATTAGGCACTGGGGAAGGGAGACTCCTTTAGGAATGCAGGATAAAAGCTGGACCGCCATCACAGTGCATTCCACAGGCCTGTGCTCACTTTGTCAGCCAGCGTGTCTTGTGTGCCTGGGGGAGGCCGAGCCCCCAGCCTCCAGCCTGAGTCAACAGGTGCCAACTTTTACAAGAGCGGGCCCGAGCGAGGGGGTACCTCCCCACCCACCCCAGGCAAGCGGCACTGGCTTTAACGAGATCTCAAAAATAGCCCCTGCTGAAGCCTGCCGGCACCGGGCCGTGCAAGCCAACCCCCCAGTGGAGGTACCCCAGCGCCGAGGCGGCCCGAGGCGGCCCGAGGCTGCAGGAGCAGGGATACGAGCCTCATCGGTCCAGAAACAGCAGCACTACCCTTCACTTTCTTTCTGTGGATGAAACAGGACAGGCTCCCATCGAATAGAAAAATATTCCTTAGATTCAGCAGTTTGTAAAACACTTCACTCCCAACTTCCAGACAAGCAAAATTCCCTGGACTAAGATTTCTAATACTGTTAAAAAGCACAGGTTTTAAACAAAAAAAAGTAATTTTGCATTTACCTTCATGCATCAGACCCCAGTGACAACTGCACATAAGCTTAAATTTAAACCTACTGTGTACATAAATATAATCAGATATTACACCGAATAATAGCTACATAACTAATTAACACTCTTGTGTGTAAAAGGACCAGTCTTTTTCCTTAAGCACTTGTCATGTAATTTACCACAGGTTCCAGAGAGTAAAGAAGGTGACTTCACTTCCCTCTTGGCTCAGTTACAAGTTCCTACAGACGTTACAGGTCCGGACAGTGAAAGGCTTGCAGTGAAACCTTCCAGGACTGAACAGCTAATTTGAGGGAAGCTTTGCAATCACCACAGTATTTACCAGCATTCTCTCTCCTAATCGCAGCAAAGCACTATATACTAACCAGCTGCTGATGGACACAACACCCAGCAGCCCACATGCCGAGATTTATTGGGCTCCAAAAACCTCTGTCACACAGTCTGCTGTCAACAAGGACAAGTAGTATCCTAAACACTCGGTTTAAAAACACAGGCTCGCTACTCACAAAAACCTGAAGGGCACAGAAAAAGAATGGGCTTTCTGAAAGCCTTTCAATTCAAAGCTGTGCCCAACACAATCACTGACAGTAGCCATGAATCAAAATCTTGAGTTTTTATCTACGAGACTGCCTGGGGTAATGTCCTTTACCAGGGCAGTATGATTATGAGTGATTTATAAACATACCAACTGCCACACTACAAAGCTGCCAATGTTAAAACCTTGACCTTCAGCATCCGACAAAAGCCAGTGACAAGGGGCATTAAAGCAAATAGGGAGCTTGGAGTATGAGTACTATGTTATGTCTGTAGATATTTAGAAACTCTTTTTTGCCCATTCCATACCAAGATGCACAGATGTTATCTTCAAAACTGTCTAAATGGTCAATATGGGTTTCAGATCCCATGTAACTCTTTACGAGAGAACTGGTGTGATCCCTGTATCCTGTCTAAATTTGTCTTAGGGTTTGGCCTCCCTGAAGTTTCACCTTAGTGCAGCTTGTGCTGGTTCCCTGCTTTATGTAAAGCACTGAGATCGTTGGGATGAAACACATTAAATAGCTCCTTACATTTGTAATTACTGGGCATCAATTTTAAAGAAAGGCAAACTACATCTGCAAAAACGATGAACAAGAAGTGAGGCCTGAGCTTAGTTCAATGTTTCGTTTTTTTTTTTGCAGTCAGAGCTCTTCAGTACAAATTATCTTAAGATGGGCATCTTAGAGAAATGCATAATAAAGTAACCAAAAGGCTGTTTCCCCAGGGCAGATCAGATACATCCGTTTACAGCACTTAGAGTGGTGTATATAGTAACTTACCAAGTCAAATTCCTTGTAAGTGAAAACTTACTTGGCAATAAAGTGATCGATATATCGAGAAGTGATCAGCCTTAAAGCTAGGGAGATGGTGAGGTTAGGCAACAGCAGTGAAGACGAGCGGATTGCGCACTCAGCTGCAGTTGTTCTTGGACTGAACTCAACGAGAGGGGCTTTCATGAAGCGACACTAAGGGGAACCTTCTCAATTTAAATCAGGGGCGTTCCTAATTGGCAGCAACAGCAGGCTCGGCAGCCAGGTCTTTGCATTGCCTATCTGTTGAGCGACATGTCGTCCTAAAGACACAACAGCTCCCGCTCAAGTCGGGAGCTCTTTCGGGGAGCCGCGCTGCGAGAGATCCGACTGGGCTCCTGACCCCCACAGCCTCCCAGGGGCAACCAATCCAAGTGCAGTCTGCTGAAAAAATCATACTTCGCATTCCAAGCTCAAACAACACATCGGACAAAGCTTGATATTAACAAAAAAAGGTCTAAAAAAAGCTTGTTTTTCGTTCGTTCACTGAGGAATCAGTGATTTATGCAAAACCAGAGACCTGCATTGGAGGAGTATCACACATGTGATATGGTTAACCATGTTTAACCCTAAAAAATTTAATTTCAAAATACAGCATCCTCAGTGGAATAAACTTTCCTATTAAAAGTGTGATGTAGGAGCCCCTCTAATTTGAGCTCTGTGAGCACGGTTTTAAAAGTGGAGCAAGTCACCAGCTGCCTCTGAACAACGGCCGAGAGCCGCCTGAGCTAGGTGGGACAAGCCTTGGCCAGGTCACCACAGCGACCCGTGTTCAATCTTAATTCCTCAAAGGCCAGGGAGTGACCATTAAAACACTACTTGGCAGCAACAGCAGTATCGACATGTCCAGAGTCCCTGTCGCTGCAGGACATTAGGAAGACGCCACAACCAACTTAAATCAGTTGCAGGGCATCTAGACAAACTACAGCATCCTCTTGTTCAAAAGGAACTAATGTTTGTATTTAAACATTACTGGACGATGTACTGGAATTAACGCTTCAACCAGAGCCTCTGTGCTTACGCCGTGCCTGTCCTACAAATAACAGCCTTTAGCTCACAGGACATAATATTGGTTTTGTGTTGACTATGCAATGATTGACACACGAAGCAAGACCGAGACATTGCAAAGTCAGCAAAATGCAAGGAAATACAGTGAAACAGGAAAGCTACAGCCATGGCTTCGTTCATGACGACCCTGTTTGGAAGACACAGGGAAGAATACAAAAACGAGCACAGCATTACTAGCAACATCCAATGAAAACTGGCGAGGAAAGGCTTCCTCCAATCCCTGCAATTGGTTTTCAGCTCCTGACAGATGGAGAACATTGGAGGGCAAAAAAAAAAGACACTTAGCACGGTTGTCCTACTACTGACAGGTCAACATAACTCTAAAAGATGATGCCCTTCAAGGATCTCATCCAAATCAAGGACAGGTGCTCCAGCTGCTCTCGGTAGTGGAGAGCAGGAAATGAAAGAGTACGGTTGCAATCTCTGGAAAGGATATGGTTGGGCGGGAGGAAGTTCCAGCTGAGGACCTGGTTGGCTAAAGCAAGGTAGCGCTGGAACACCGAGGACATCTGAGCACTGAGGTTCTCTCTCCGGCTGAACTCCTGCAGCACCTCCACCGTTAGCACGAAGATCTGCCGCAGGTCCTCCTCCTGCAGACCCAGGACAGGAGTGAAAACTTCAGGAAGTGCCGGGCGCATGGCGGGGTACGCCCCGGATGGGACGCCAGTCCACCGCAGGGCATACACAGACACAGACACGCACACGCTCACACCAGGGCCAGTTCTCCCAGAAGCCAGAGCACCCACCAGTGTGTCTTTGGACTGTGGGGTGAGACCTGGAGCTCGAACACAGGGAGAACACACAAACCCCACACAGACAGCACCCCAGAGCTGTAATTGAACCCGGCACCCCAGCTCTGCGAGGCAGCAATGCTGAGCACGGTGCCACTGCGCCGCCCTAAGAACTTCCTCCAAGAAGACTTCTTTGAATTTCCTTCAGCAGGTGTGTTCAATTCCTTTACCACTGCACCGATGAACTTCGGCCTCTTTTTCCTGCGCGATTAATTACTTTAAAAGGAGAGCATTCAGTCACACCGCAACGTACATTTGCTCAGTGACCTGACGGGACACAGCGTTCCACACACACCCGCTCTCCAGTCTCACCGCTCGCCAGTGGGGCACGCCGGGGCTCTCACCTGGAAAACACGCTTGCAGCTGCCGTGGAACTCCATGCTGAGCCCAATGTTGCTCGTTTTACTGGAGCTGGAAAACTCGCTCAGCAGCGCCGTCAGGATGGAGCAGGCCAGCGTCTGCTGCGGAAATCAAACACCACCAGTCTGCAGGTCAGACACTGCAAGCAAGAACCCTAAACACCAGGGTGACCAAAATCCCGGCTTAAAGGGGCCTCCCCACCTCCCAGATTCAAGAGCTGCCACACAGCGACCCCAGGGAGTGGTCTCACGCTGGCAATAGATAAACTGAAATGTACCGGTGCACAAGATTAATTATTTATTATTTTTTAAAGGTATATAACTGCTGTAGTGGTGCAAAAGGTTTTTATGTACTATGTCATACTATCAAGCAACGCATTACATCTGCCTCAATGCCTGCACCCCACACGCGGAAGAAGACCGCGAACGTGCCGAGGTTTGAGCCGGGGAAGCACCGCGGAGGGCCGCTCTGTGCGGAAGGTAAAAGCTGCCCCTTCCCGCCGCCGCCGCCACCGCCGCCGCAGCAGCAGCAGGGCTCCCGAGCGCCTGCCAAGGCTGGGGCTCTGTCGGAGCGGGGGAGGCGGGCAATGACAGGCAGAGGTCGGCGAGCCCCCCCCCCCCTCTCCAGGGGGGTCTCCCCGCGCGCAGGGGCAGCTCAAAGCGCTGTGGCCATGGCCCAGACGGGACGGAGCCAATGAGGGACACAGGGGCTGGGCCTTCCAGGGGTCAGCCAAGCGCCCACAGGCGAGAGGCAAATATGCGCACTACTGCTCCGCATGCCGGAGATGAAAGCGCGGGCGCTGCTATTTTTACTGGGGCGCACGCGACAGCTGAGAACAGGGCCTTTTATCCATCAGCCCAGGGCTTTCATCCGACACTCGAGCCGGGGCTAGGCTACGCCAGGCCTCCCCTCGCGCCGGCCAAGCTGCTGTTTGCAAACGGACGCCCCCCCCCACCCCCACCCTTCAAGGCCACTCTCTCCGACTCGCTGCTGTGGTGTTGAGGTACGACGCGGAGCTTCCAGTGTGTGTGTGTGTTTGTTTGTGTGGTATGTGCATTGCCATGTTCTTTCAATGCCTAACAATCCGCAAGCTGTGGTGGTCAGTGAACAAACAACCTGCTATTCAGTAAAAAAAAATAAAATGCAGCTGACTGAATAAAGCACAGGAAAACGACACTGACAAGTCCCGAGTCGGAGGTAACAGTTGGTTTTTCTAAGTCTCATCACTAACGACGCTCGTGAAAACTTAAAACGCTCTTTGCTTCTTACAAGGGCAGGGATTGCGAAAACCTCTCGCGCCCTCTAGTGGAGGAGAACTGGCATGACAATTCTCGAAGGGTAGGGATGGAGAGACTGGTCTAATCAAGGCAAAAGTACCCCCATGATGGGCCTGCCTCTCCGACAAGAGGGAATCGCACGCCAATCTGTCATGCTAGCAAAGGTTTGCACGAAGAGGAGAATCAAAATGTGTCATGAGAAACAAAATTCTGCTCGTGAACCACACAGAAAAAGGAAGGGGTGACTTAAACAATTTGCAACAGAGATTTGATTATGCCCTCTAAAACACTGCATCCGATCTTAAAATGTTTTCCTACTTTCTAAATACTGTTTTGAGATTACCCAGCAATAATGTGTAAACAGGTTAAATTGTTATGGTAACAACACCGACCTGAGAATTTAATCTCCCCTACGGCAGCACAAACAGCAATATCCCTGCAAGCGACAAGTGGGATATCTTTGCATTTCTAATTCCTGTATTTAGAAAATGATTTATCAGGCACAACCTTCTGACCCTAATAAGTATGTTTATCTTATGTCAAGAATAAATGAAATGCAACCAAGCTGCAGCAATGCGTCATTGTAAACAGACCTACAAAAGAAAGACACCAGATCTTTAGTGTTGATGTTTTCATTCCTTTACTCGCTGAAGCCTGAAAATCAGAAATGACTTCAGCCCGTACACGTCTCCCAATAAAAGAGAGACTTCAAGCAGGTCAGTACACCAGCAGATCTCCGCCACCCTCGGTCCACTTACCACTGTGGGGTTCCCACTGCTGATGAGCTGGCTGACCTCGTGGAAAATGCCCTTGCAGTCAATGGACTTGTCCAGAGAGCCGCGCTTGACGATGACGGCCACAGCCAGGAGAATCTGCTCTCTCACGTACTTCTGGAGGCTGAAAGGAGAGGGGGGGATTCAGCACAAGCAAGGGGAGCAACCCACAGAAGCCCGAAAGAGCCCCAGAGCGAGAGCCAGGTCGTCTGAGGGCGCCCCGGGAAGGGCAGGAAGGGTAAGGACATCTGTTGCCGCCCAGAAAATAGAAGAACCTCAACCCTCCAATGCTCAATGCGCCTGGTCTTACAAAAACATTTGCTTTGCTGATTATACCAAGCTTGAAGGCCCGTATTTCAGCACAACTACAAAACGAGTACAAATTGTCCACATCTAAAACCTGGAGCTTTAAGTTACTGGTAAATAACTGGCAAAGCTCCTACACATCAGGTTCTGGGTTAGATGGAAAATTCTATGCAGCTTGCTCGAAGCTCAGAAATTCCACACAGCCCAACGGTGCCAGTGTCACCGGAGAGCTCCCCCCACTCACTTGGGCCTCTGTAAGACGTAGGTGAGCAGGAATGTGCGCAGCGACTCAATGCTGCTCTTCTCTAGGAGAATCCACTCTCGCACCACTGCCTCCATGATCGCTGTGGCCGCTTGGAAAAGGACATAGTCCACCTTACTGGTTTCTGGGAAGAAAGGAGAAACATTGGGCACACAGTCACACAACAGGCAGGAAAACTCTGCTTACTCCGGTCAGACCAACGTTTATTTCTTTGAATTTGAAAATGAGATGCATCCAAACGACAAAACTTTTGTTTTATCTCAGCCTGAGATGGACAGCAAACACAAAACACACCTGGAATTCACCTGGCAGTGCTGTGACAAAATGAAGCTGAATTATCGGACTGGGTAAGTCAATAAGCGTCACACCCGGAGCAGGCTGCAAGGACAATGGCGCCGATATTTTGAATCTATGAAATGTTCATTCAAGTATCTCCTACCAGTGAGTAATGAGGAACCTGAATTAATGTATTGCTGAAAATTATTTCAATTCATTTTTTTAAATGTACTTTTTAAAAAATACTTAGACTATTTTGGTTTGGGTCTACATAGAACAGATATTTTCTTTAAAACTTTTACACACCGATAGGCTTATGATGAGTTTAAGTTATTACAAGAACATTGTAACTGCATATGAACATTAAGCCGTTTAAGAAATTTCCAACCCCATGAGAATTACGTGTAGAACAAACCAAACTGGGCCACAAAGAAACGCAAGAACAAGGCCATGTGGAAAAGCATACAGTCAGGGACTACCAGGAAAGAACAACCCTTTACATCGTCTCAAAATGTAAAAAGCTGAACACATACGCTCAGAAGAAAATCATGCACTGTCTTCATGGATTTAACAAGATCTCCGACTCCTGAATACTTCTAGAGTACTGAGAGTAAAACTAAATGTAAAATGGATTACACTGACACTACTAATTAGCCTACATGTAACATAAGCTAGGCTGTGAAAAACACTAATTACTCAGAATTAATTAAAAGAAAGTCTGCTTCCCCAGGTATATCTATCTATCTCATGATTAATGGTGAATATAGATTAATGACGAATGGTGAATTATATTTTACTGTTAAATGTTCATGCATGTTAAGTTCATGCTATATATAGTAGGATGAGCCTTTTGATTTTGATTTTTATCATCATTCTCAGTTCAAGCTCTGCTTAACGCTACAGCAACCAGGATAAGCTCTGGCCCAAGGAGCAGCTGTGATCCCTTTACTTTTTTCTAACCTCAAGCAATCCACTAATTAATAGAGGGAACATTTTCCAATCCTATTGCATTTCATAAATGATGTATATTAAGGTCACAGCCTTGCCCTCTCATTAACCAATGAGGTTATTTTTATCTGTTACACCTACCTAGAATGTGCTTGCACACAGCAAAGGGAGACTTGGACTTTCTGAAGGACAGGAAAATGTGCTCCGCATGCTGACGCTGTTCATTGCTGACCATAGATGGCGGCGCCTGTGGAAACAAAGTGGATGTGGGGGATCAGACAGCGAGCAGTTTCATTAGAACAAGCAAGCCAGCAACATTCTGGACACACATGACTCCCTACTTTTGGGTGAGCTATAAAGTAAAAGCTCCATGTGGTTAAACTGTTGCAATGATTTACACTGCAGCACGTCTTCAAAAACGTAAACATCAACATTGTTTCTTTAGAGCAGGGGTCTCCAGCCCTGCTCTGGGAGAGCCCCAGTCTATGAAGTTTTACAGATCACAATTAAGTGAGGAGTTCCTAAAGAAACAATTGAGCCAATTAAGAACAATTAAGCATGATCGTTAATGGGGGGGGTTTATCACAATCACAACCTAGTTTATCCTTTCCTGACTTTCCTTCTAGACCAAAAAGCAAGGGTCTCCAGCTGTGATCCTGGGGAACCCCAGACCAGTCAGGTCTCTTAAGTCTGAAGACAATAGGCACCTGTGTTTTATTGATTAAATTAAAAAAAAATATTTAAGAGAAGTCTGGTTGCTCAGCTTTGACGGGTATTCATTTTGATTCCAAATAATTTCCGATTTGTTCTCGCTTTACTAATACAGAGTGTAAAAAAACTTATACCCCAGGTGCCTTCATTAATCACATATCAGCTAGCAACTAGCAACAAAAAAAACAGTTTGGTAGTCTGAAAAGCCTCCTCCTGCTTGTACCCTTTCGTGTGTTCTTAAAAATCCTCTTTTTGATACAGTGCATGTTTTCAGAGAACAACTACACACAAATTGTTACTTTTATCTTCCCATTTATAACTTCCAGACCAAAAAAAATCCACATTCAAAACTGTGAATAAGAATAATGAACTTCCAGAAAAGTCTTCCAGTGATTTCCTAGAGAATTAATCTGAGTCAACCCCTACATTTTCACAAATTACAAGGTAAAATAAAACATGTAAAAAGTGAAAAAGTATGTATGGAATATTTAACAGGCGCTTAGATTCTTTAAACTTTCAAAGTGTTCCCTCAATCATGAAAAACTTAGTATCTAAGAAACTCATTAGCTTTTCTATCAGTTGCTGTACTGAAGGTTGTGGAAGTCCTTTAAAAGATTGCCCATTATCACTTGTGGTAACTGATCCTATGCATGGATCATTGTGATTTCTAATTGGAGAAAAGATAAAATGGTCTTGTGCACATCTCTTTTGTAGATGTCAATTTGATATCACACATTGATGATAAAGCAATGCTGAACTCAACCAGTATATGAAAACCAACAAAGCACCTTTACAAATCATTTTATGAATTAGGTCTAATTGTTCATGGGGACCAAAAAGTGATTCAAAAGGTTCAAGCGTTTGAGTGAAAATTAATGCATTAAGATGCTTTATTTACAGACGGTAAATCATGATTATGGGCAGCACTGTGGTGCTGTGGTTAGCATTTCTGCCTTGCAGCGCTGGGTTCCCAGGATGAGCTCCACAACTTGGGTGCTGTCTGTGTGGAGTTTGTATGTTCTCCCTACGTTTGCATGGGTTTCTTCCAGGTGCTCCGAGATAGACTCAGGCTCCCCTGTGAACACGAACTGGAAGAAGCTGTTGGAAAACGAACGGATGGACATCATAATGACAACATCAAGAACATTTGTATGTGTGGCATTAGGACTACAATGGACTCACTGCAGCGTGATGAATGAGCACAGTGTCAAATGGCTGGATACAGTGACAGCGGTCCAGCTGGAGACCCTACTGGGTCGCCACCACTGGCAGCAACCCTTGTTCCTTGCCCTAGTGCTGCTCTGCAAGTTGAGCATGTTACCCGTCTCCCAGACAATATAAGACTTGTACTGGACGAAGCACCGAACACATATTATATTTCAGACTGTATTTCCAGTTCCAAGTTTCTCTTGGCATTATCAAAGACAGTGCCTATAAAAGGTCTACACCCTTTCCCAAGTAACACAATGAGGGAATGTGTAAACGATTCTAGATCTAGGTGAGCTACTTTGGTACAGGCTTGTCCAAGTAGAATTAACGGCTGTTTTTAATAAATAAATAAAAGGTGCTTTCACCAAGTACTAATTCAGGGGTCTGCATGCTTACCCACCCCCTTCTTCCAGGTGTTCATTTGTAATCATTTTTCAGAATGTCTGAGCATTTGTTTTTCACTTAAGAGGTTATGGGCAACAGTGTAAATAAAGGTCAAATAAATTCTGATTTAATGTGTCTGAATTTCAGGCCGGTAGGCAGGCAAAGTAACAAAACGTGTTACTTTGGAAAGATCATGCAGACTTTCGACTGCCACTCTAAGATCCAGATACAGAGGCGAAGCACCTGCTCAGCTCTGTGGGCTCAGTTAGGGCAAAGGAGAGGAGAGCCAGGCAGCTCTGGAATCTGGTCCCTGTGCTGTGGAAAAATATTCAAAACCTCTCAAGCATCAGCAAGTTCAAACCAGAGGTCTTCTTCAGACTCAGCAGGATGGGAAGACGAGGACCGGAGTTGTAGTGCATTAAAAATTGAGAACAGGTGGCACTTTACGCACAAGGGTGTGGGAGTGTGGAACAAACCACAAGGCACATCACTGAAGCCAATATCTTGACTTCCTTAAAAAAAGGCTACAGATCCTTGGACTCAACAGCTACTAGCAATCAAGTAGGCTAGATGGGCAAATAAACTGCTCGTTTGTAACCTCTCTTAGGCTCTTGAGGTCAATCAAGTGTACAGACTCCCAAAAGACGAAGCACACTGCAGTTCTGCTTTGTGGCCAGCAGGCCCCCCAAACTGTTCACATTTCTGCAAAGAATTTACATAGAATACCCTCAAAACTAGTATTATCTTTGAACAGAAAGTGGACGCTTTTGTTTTTCCCACTGTAGAGGCGATGATGCATTGCGACTGGGCAGACCAAAGCACAGGCTCTACCAGTGCTGCAGGGCACTCACGCACCTGCCTACAGTTCTCAAGATACAGAAACTTTGCACTTGTAACCTAAAGCAAAATCTTTTTCAAACACTGAAAAGTTATTTTTTTCCCCCCACAGAGTATCTAAACTTGGGCTTAAGTATTTTAAACTTCTTAGTTTTTTGACAGATACGATCGTCAGTGCATTTCCACGACCTGACTGTGGTCCTTCATTTTGGATTTGGGATGAGGCTTCATTTTGAGGGCAATCCGACCCACGCAAAATACACAAAGCCGTGTCTTTACAAATCTACACGGAAACCCACGAGGAAACTGATCAATCAGAACCAAGCTACTAGCGGCACATTTGCAAAAAATGAGCAACGCACACACGTTCACGGTCACCTGCAAGGAAATAATTTTCGACAAGAGTTCGGCGCTTCTCTCATCACTCAGTATTTGAAGATGCCGCACACGCCTGGCACGGGGAGCAGAAAATATGGCAGCCTCCATCCAAAACCGGCGTCACTTCACGGAGACCGAGTACATCACACTAAAGATTTTCAAATCGCAGACCTGTGTCGTTAGGAAAGACACTCCTTTGGGGACCGTGTTGTCGTGTGTCATCGTAAAAACAACAGTTCGTGATGCGCAATTAATTTCCACCCGCCTGCGATCGGACAGACCCTCTGTTCAACCGCCCACAATGCACTCTCGCTGCCTGTTCGTATTTGTAGGGAAGGGGGGGGGGGGGGAATCTGATTCGCTTTTAGCCAACGAGGCCAAAAAAAAGCCCGTCAACTCCTGATCTCTACAAGTTCTCGAGCAGTGCCCTAACATCATGGCGCTCGTGTGAAACTTCTGCAGCAAGACATCCCTACTGCACGGTGCCCAAAACAACACAAGCGTGGCCACCAACCAGCCTCCACAGGAACGGTAATCCTCGCAGTGTCATTTTATCAAGAGAAACCCAGCAACTCCGGCTTCTTCTCCACCGCCCCCACAGGGCGAGCGTACTGGTTTCCCCCCAGACCCCGACGGGACCTGATGACCCAGGAACACAACGGAGTCGGCAGAGGGATGCTGAGCGCCCGACCGGAGTGGCAGGCACTGTTGTTGTGTTATTCACAACCTCACCCCGCTCCTGCCCTCGCCTTTCGCATAACGACGGGTCGGACCACAAAAACGAGAACACCGCAAGAGACCTGCGTGTTTTCCGGAGTTTCAGGCCAACGCAAGGCGCTCCGGGAGCCCCCGAGACGCCGCGGTTTGATCCAGGTTTGCGGGATGGAGACGCGCCACGCATCCCCTCCATCTCCTATCCAAACAAACCGCCGCACAGGAGAGCCGGGGCGTCGCTTGTTCTCGGCGCTCGGCCCCTCCAAGATAACCGAAGCCCACGCAGCACCGGGAAACGCGAACGGAGGCACCCCCTTCTCTCCCCTCTCACCATTAAAACTTTCGCAGCGCTCTCCAGCTGTGAAATCACTTCTGAGGCACCAACCGCCGCCATCATGGTCTCTCTTCAATGACGCGCCATGCGCTGCATTGTGGGATGAGGCGGCGCGCTGGGCCAATGGGTTCGTGAGCGCAGCCCCGTGCGCGCTCCGGGCCGGCCTGTGCGCGCCGCCGGGACTCGGGAGCTCCCAGTTCCGAGAAGTCGCCTCGCCTCGGGGGGCGCGCTGCGGGGGCGCGCCTGCAGAGAGCCCGGAAAAGCGGAGAGGAGTCGTGCCGTGCGCCGCGGGGTCACTCTCCTCCCCAACCTCTCCTTTTATGACCAGTTACAAATGGCAGCCTGATCAGAAGGCGCTGAACCCTGGTTTACCTTGCCTTGCAGCCTACGCATGCTGACGCAGCTACCCACCTGAACTACTTATCCTAGATCTTCCGCGGACTGTGCTCAGTGCATCTGCCGTCATCACGGTTCAGTGCCGAGGGGGTCCCATTAGAGGCAGGGTTCTTACGGGGGGGTTTCGGTGCTGTAGTCGTCCAGTTCAGAGATAGTAACAATAGATGTAAATACTGTAACGCGTTCGCCGCTCCCGCCCCAGCTCGCTCCTCTCCGCCTGGGCTCGAACCCGGGTCTCCGGCGTCGCGCCGGCTGAGCTAAACGAGACCTTCTTCAGCCCGGCCGGCCGGCCGACATCCCTTTTACGCGCAGGGGCGTATTCGTTACAGTCTTTTATGATGTGTCTTTATTGGAAATGTCTGTATAGAGTTTTCTGTTTCATGTTAATTGTATTTGGGGTTTTTTGTTTCTTAGTGGGACACTGATTGTACTCATCGGTCATGCCAATAAAGCACCTTGAATTGAATTGAATTGAATTTAGTAACAGCGTTCCTGTGCCTCAGTGTCGGAGCAGTTTGGGTGCTGGAGACTTGACTCGTATTCAGAGAGCTTTACTGGAAAGACCCTTAAATTACAGCGCTGCCTAAGCTGAAACAATTAACAGAACATTCACAGACAATTATAGTAAAAGAGATACTGTACGCATATATATATTGTTGGACTTTTACTCTCTAGGTGCAAAAATAAAACCAGTTGCGTACAATCCGCAGCGCGCGCGCTTTTACATCCAGAGGCATGTGGTAGTATCCGGCGACAGCTCTGCACTTCGATTAAAGAAGCGTGTAAATAAGAGTCTGCAATTGGATGTATGAAACTCGTAAACGTGAAGGATTTACAGTATTTAAAAAATAAAAAAAAACGCTTTGCGTGAAAGGAAGATTGGGGAGCTTAATCCGCAGCTGGAGGCGTCTTCCTGCCGTCAACATTTTTCAGTCCTGTTGTCATAAACAACAAGTAAGACGAATGAAATGTTGTTGGTACTTACAATTACAGAGTTATTTAAAGTACAGCGTGCCGGTAAGAGGGTGACCCCACGAGTGAAATCGCCCTCAGAGTGAAGCAGGGGCTGGGTCGCTCCCTCCGGCTGCTGGAGAGGCGACTGCTGGCGACACCTCGTCAAGAGCAAGAGTGCGGGCTCTTACAGCTTTTACAGCTGGCTCGTCACTCGCATGACGACCGCTCGTGTGCCTCTCCGTGGGACGATGGTGTTGTGGAAATGGTTGTGCATTTGGGTCTGTAGACGTACTGCTGTGAGAGGCTACATGTAATCCTTTGGCTAAGGATCTGCGCCTGTGGCTGGAAGGTTGCCGGTTCAAATCCCGCAGCCGGCAGAGGAATCCTACTCCATTGGGCCCCTGAGCAAGGCCCTGAACCCCAACTGCTCCAGGGGTGCCATATAAATGGATGACCCTGCGCTCTGACCCCAAGCTTCTCTCTGTCTGTGTGTCTCATGAAGAGCAAGCTGGGGTCTGTGAAAAGACACATTCCTAATACAAGAAATTGTATATGGCCAATAAGGTGATCTGATCCAATGAGCCTGTCACCTCAGGTACTGTAACACTGAGAAGTGCCCATGAGGGTTCGGGAGGAAAAAATGCAGTGATGCAATTTGCTCTCAATACTCTTTAATTCATGCTGTGAGTTAATTAGTTTAGTGTAATATCCATCCCACACCCCACATACATCCGACACACTCCACTGGTTAAGGTGCTTGTCTGAGCGCAAGTTAATCAACAGCTTGAGCTGCAAGATCGCGGGTTCAAGCTTCATGACTGTGTATGTCAGTGCACCGACAGTTCCACCGAGGTTAGGGCAGTATGTGTGCAAACAGACTGCGGTAGATTCTCTTGAGAAATACTCAAAGGTGTCAATGTTGCCTTGTCCTCATTGCTTATGAATTCATGCTCCAGATTCTGTAAAATTGTTCTGCAGGATGTTGGCTGTTATCATTGGAATACCACTGACATTTATGAAATAAATTCTTACATTTACAATTTCTTACATTTTACAATTGTTTTGTGTGGTTTACCAACTTCCAGATGTGTCTCCATATGAGTATCAAACATTTCTGCTGCTTTTGTCTTTCAAGTTCTCTGTGGAACTCTAAATCGTATATTTTCCCCATCTTAAAAGTAAACAGTTTGCTCAAAGAAAATTATTGGCTTGGACACTAATAACCAGCTATGGTTTACATACAATAGTAGTGGCTTAAATTAAAAATGTAACCATTGTTTGTAGAAGTTAACTATGTGAATGTGTGATAACTATCTGTACTTGGCAACCTGGCTATGTTAGTTCTATTGGTTTATTGAAACTATAAATGTATTATAAGCCTATGAAAGGACCTCTTATTATGCCACATATTTCTTCATTTTCATATTTAATTGAGAAGGGTGGGTGTTGCGGCCAATATTGTGCGCGTAGATTTTGACTCTGCTTTATGAAATCTTCAGCTCTTTCAAGTCTACAGATGGATAGATTTTCCATGCCTCTTTGTGCTGCGTACAGATTCTCAATCAGTGTTTAATTCAGAGTCCAGAGAGTATGGACGGTATATTTAGAAGGCTTAATGTGATTATTGCTTTGAGCGACAGATCTATGAAACTTCAGGTTTTGCACATAACTCGCAAAGGCTCATATCTTTTCAGCATAGACAGCATGAAACCATCATTGGTCAACTCCACTGTCAATTCTACCCATGTTCCCCTTTGTTCCCTCAGCTCTGTTTACGATGAAGCTGGAATTCTAGAATTTAATTCTAGCTAATGGAATATGCAAAGTGTTCTGTACTCTGGGCCTAAGGGATTGTGTGTTGGTATACAAAAGTGTCTTTTCCACTGCACATTTTGGCAAAAAAGCTGAACTGAAAGATGATAAAATAAATCCAATAAGATGGTGTACACGAGACACTTCAGAGTTTATGTAGCATGTTTACTGTACTGATACACTAAGCCAAGACAAGCTTTCAAATGCAAAGATAATTACAATAATAAATAACAGTGTTAGGATTAAGTTCCTGAGAAATATATACCACTTAACACGTTACAAAACAATGAAAAAAATGATAATACTGTAGGTTTCATTGCTATATTTTTACAGATGAAATGACAAAGCATATTTGTACAATACTTATTTCGTATATAAATGTAAAAAAGATACATGTTTTTGCTGTTTATCTGTGTTTATACTGGTGGTGGAACATACATGTTAATAGAAATTCAAACAGTAAATGAGAGCAGAATAAACATTATTCAAAAATATGTATATCTGTGTATAAATATATCTTGACAAGTAACACTATAGTGTTATACATGGAGGAATAATGTAACAAAAGTCATACCCTCCCATAAAAATAGGACACAAGTAGAAAGGTTGTCTAATATCTAGAAAAAGCATTTAGTCAAAAGATTGTCAGTCAGCACTTAAAAAATCCAAGACACCTCTCAGAATCAGACACGCTCAGTATAATTTATGTCAGAATCACAAACTCAGTTCTTCAAGCATGTTTGGCTGTATGGAGGACGCTGGTCTCCTGCTCCGTGAACTGGCACCAGTGCGAGATGCCTGTGCACGGAGAGAGACGCCGAGCTGAAGGAAGACTCCCTCACTCCCCCAGCCAGCGCCCACGTCTCCCTGCTGGCGCCAGCACCCTTCATCGGTCATCTGATTTCTCCTCCTTAACACACCCGTTAGTCTCCCCTCACGTTTTCATCTGCCCACCTGGAGCAATCGCCCCAGCTCAGCCTTTTGGGGTTTTTTTTCCCCCAACTGACTGGATCTGTTCTGGCTGCAGCTCCCCCTGATGTGGAACGTCACACATGGGCGTTCAGTTTGTAGCTCCTCGCCTTTTTGTTAAGATTTCAGCTTTGTTTTCCAGCCAGATGGACTGCAAAGATACCACACATCACAACCGATGATCTATTCAGACTTCTAGTACAGTCAGCTGCCAATGTGATCTTTTTAATGGGAACAGCCTTTTGTTTCAAAGGCATGGCACTGCTGAGTGTACAGTATATCATGCAGGAACTCTTTGTCAAACGTGACAAAATACACAACACTGAGGAAGTCTCACTAAAGTGAGACCTCAGCTCAACAACAAGGACTTGCACACCAAGCGACTGCAAGAAGGTACAGGAAGGACAAGATATCAATCACCTGGCACCGCAGAGCTGGTATTTAAAGACATTTTACTTGGCATTTGATGCTTAATCCTTCAAGATCCAATACCATTTTCAAGACCCGATCCATTTTCCGCATAAAACGCAACACAAACATTCGAAATCCCTGCCTTGGTTTTCGAGAGCCACGCGTGCTCTCGCGACCCAGGAGGGCTCTTTTGTTGAGCTTTTTTGTTGTCGGCGTTCTCCGACCTCTTTCCATCCAGCACAGGGCCAGCCTGCGAGCGAACAGAATCGCTTCCTTTTGGCACACAAACATCGCTCATGCAGCAACCCCCCAACCCCCCCAAGCACACCTCACCTCCCACTCTTTCAGTCAGACCCTCTCCGGCCTCAGAACAAACCAAAGACGAAGAAAAAGCAGCATTAGGTCGTTGTACTATCTTCAAAAGACACAAACTATAGACTAGATTTCCAAACTAGGTGTTTTTTAAAGTATTTGTCATGGGTAGAAAACTATTTTCTGTATTGCACATTGTCATATTATCGCATGCTCTTCATCCGATAAGCCTTTAATTCGAGATTTTTTTTGCATTCTCCAAGAACTTCCCCGAGCGCAATCTCATACAGATGTCAGCGAGCACCCCAGAAATCTCCCCATTCTTAGCTCTGGGTTGCTGCTACCACCCTTCCCAGTCTACATCCTCTGGAGTTCTACTATTCTCCACAGCTACCAAGGCAACAGGACCATCACTTCCACAGGTATCCTACACGTGAGCTTGTTCTGATTGTATTTGAGCTATCCTAATCATTTTACAGCACGTGACAGAATGCGGGAGTTTGTGCTCAACTTTGTGACAGTATATTTTGTTCTTTTAATGAAAATGTATAGATTTTCCCTTTCTTGGGGCAGAGGCATGAATGCATGCTAAAATGATTTCTTTTTGCGCAGTCTAAAAAAAAGTCCATTAATAGAAATAATGAGGAATGAACTGGTAGAAGAATCTTTAAGGTGCTTAGGGAGGGAAATTAAGACTGACAGTGGCTGCGATCAAATTCACATTTAGGCATGTTTGTAGAACCTAAGTGCCAGCAGTTTGAAACCGGTATTGGAAATCAGAATAAGAGGAAGAGCAGCCACTGTTAAGAGACGAGAACTCGTAACGAGAAAGATGCAAGCACTTGTGCAACTGTCTAATCTAACATTCCCATTTGTTCAATACCAGGCAGTTTGAAATATGGGTCATCGATTTACAATAAAGCTGTGTTTCAGTTTTGTTTTGGACTTCTTCACTGTAATAACTCAACAGAGAGCAAGCAGTACACATGATAATGTCTAGTGTCTGCGGTGACTCTTATGATTTACAGTAGAAACTATGTTGTCAACAAGGTAGCATTCCAAAGATGTGATCATAGTCTTCTTTTCCCCCAGTTTCAACTCTTTTTTTTTTCCTGAGGCAGCACAGATTTTCTGAATATCTAAACACAAAACATAAAAGCTTTCCTATGACAAACGTGAAGACTGGAATTGAACACGGACACCACCACAGATGTTTAGTTTTATGTAAATCACCGTGCTGATATTTGTAACTGCGCTTCTGTCCGAACCCCTAAATGTTTTCAATGAATGTAGGTTAGCTTATTTTTACTTTTATAAAAAATAAAAATCTCCAACGCACTCTCGACACCTGAAGGCGCCAGAACCATGCCCTGTAACAGCTCAGCTCCGAGCCCTGGGGGTGCGAACGGCTCACTGATCACTGGGATAAGACAGACACCAGGATCTGAATGCACAGGCAAACAGGCAGCTGCTAAAACAAGTCTTAAGGTGGCAGTGGCTGCTCTAGAATTGAATTTGCTTCCAAAGTGTTCCTACATGTGGACATACGATGACAAAAAGACCACAGGGGATCCTTTCAACATCGGGAAACAAATATTTTGATGGTAACCTTCAGCATGGCAGAAAATTTAAAGCAGTTGAATCCCATGTCTCAAGTAACCGAAAACAAAAGGAAAACACAGACCCAACACTGTCCAGACTGTTGCCACTGAACCTGCAGAATGTTTTCTCACACAGTAGAAGCAGTTTTTCCATTTGTTTCACAGCGAGCCATTAAGCACGAGATTGTCGATACAGCTGTGCGATGGAGAGACTACTGTTTTGTTTTTGCTTTAGTGCCTTGAAAGCAGTCTTGATGGCCCCTGGACCAGCAGGCCTGATACCTCTCCTGGGGCTTTTTCATCCTCCTTTAGAGCAGCTAATTCACTCTGTGCTCTGAATTCCCGTCTGCTTTCACCCCTGACTTTTGAAATCAGAATGGCTTACATCTAAGTTCATTGAGACTTGTCAAATAAAATATTAAATGTAGTTATTGTTCAGCAGCCCAATACTTAAACCATGGACGATCGTTTTACATCACTGACCATCATGTTGTGTGGCTCCGTTCGTACTGCCAGGTGCTTCATAGTGTATCACGGTTCACCGGCTAAACTTTCTGCTTTCTAAAACCTTGAAAAAAAAGTGCACGTCGTGACCATCCTTGTATGATGTTGTTTTAAAACTGGAAATGAACCAAAAAAAAACACCACGTAAGATTTCACCCATTTCACCGGCCACAAAGGTGGACGAAGACCAGGCCTGAATTCGCCCACGGCGAACGTTTCGCCTGGAGGAGCCAGGTGTTTCCGCTGGCAATGGAATCGGGTCGCCCAGCCGGGCCTCAGGGGCTGTTCTGGAGAGGGCAAGGCCATGGGAAGAGCCCCGCGATGCCGTCATGCTGACCGCCGGCGTCCCGCTGCGTCCCCGGGCAGCCGCTCTCACACGTAGACGGGCTCGCAGCCCTCCGGCTGCTCCTCCGCGCCCGCGCCGCCGGGGGCAGCGTCCGGGGGCTTGGGGTAGCGGAAGGGGCAGCCGTTGTCGTCGAAGAAGCGGCGGAAGGTGAACTCGTAGAAGGCGTGCTCGGGGTGCTTGCTGTGCGGGGACCCCGGCGCGTCCCCGGCCCTGGCGCTGCCCGCGCTGTCGCCCCGGGCGCCGGCGCCGCCCTCCTCCACGGGGTCGAAGTTGGAGGTGTCCATGGGGTGGCGGACCCTGGGCAGGTAGGGCGCGGGCTGGGTGCGCAGGCTGCTGGAGAAGTCCATCTGCTCGAAGAAGGGGTGGGCCTTGATCTCGCTCGCCCCGTTCCCCCCCAGCCGCTCCTCCGCCGCGCAGCACAGCCGGCCGATGATGTCCGCCGCCTCGGGGCTCAGCTTCGCCTGCGGCGGGATCTGCAGTGTGCTGGTCCAGTTGATCACCTGCGCGCACAAGACACAGCCGGGGGGGGTCACACGAGCTCCCACGCCTGGGGAAGGCCTTCCCCTCCACAAAACAACATGGGATTCAGACCCTGGGCTCTTTGTGCTGTGAATCAACATTCAGGACATGCATGCAGTGGGAGCTTCCTGTTAAGGACCAGGCAGTGGTGGTGGCACTTTATAGCACTTTTCTGGACACTCCACTGAGAGCTCTTTACAGGTAATGGGGATCCCCTCCACCACCTCCAGAGAGTAGCCCCACCTGGATGATGCACCAGTATGCTCCCCACACACCAGCTCTCAGTGGGGAGGAGTGCAGAGTGATGAAGCCAGTTCAGAGATGGGGATTATTAGGAGGCCGTGATTGGTAAAGGCCGATGGAAATTTGGCCAGGACACCGGGGTAACACCCCTACTCTTTTCGAGAAACGCCCTGGGATCTTTAATGACCACAGAGAGCTCAGGAGCTCGGTTTAATGTCTCATCCGAAGGACTGCGCCTTTTTACAGAACAGTGTCCCCATCACTATACTGGGGGCATTAGGACCTACATAGACTGCAGGGTGAGCGCCCCCTACTGGCCCCACTAATAGCTCTTCCAGCAGCAACTTTAGTTTTTCCCAGGAGTCTCCCATCAAGGTACTGGCCAGGCTCACACTGCTGAGCTCCAGTGGGCTGCCAGTGGGGATCTGCGGGTTTATATGGCTGCTGGCTGGGAAGTGGTGGGAAACTCAAGTCCCTGTTGCAATACACATTTTGCAATTCATCAGTTCCTTGTTTTAAAAAGTAAACTGTACCCCTGAAACTTCTTATACACATTTCTACGTCCGATCATATGTGCCCTTTGCTTACCTTCATCTGGGTCTCTGTCGGAGTAGGGGCCAGGAACGGAGGCTGGCCCACCAGCATTTCAAACAGGATGACACCCACACTCCACCAGTCGCACAGCTGTGTGTAACCTGCAGACAGACCGCAAACAGCTTGGGTTCATTCCCAGGGAATTCTTTAGACAAGAAGATGCCCCAGGAGCAGATTTAGGAGCAAAGGGGGCCAGCAGGGTGATTCTGCCTGAAACGTGCGCGTGTTGCTCGCCTGTGAGACCGAGTGACTCCTCAAAGTGAGGTACAAGCTGCATGCGGGACAGTCATGTCAGGTTTTCAACAGCGGCATGTTGAACAGTTCTTCTCATTTTAATAAATGCATTGGCCTGACACTAGTCTTGAATCAAACCTCTCGAATAAACCCTTGGAAAATCCTAAAGAACATACATATTTTTAGGACGTATTCAACCTCCCAGAGGAAACAATCAAGGGGCTTTAACGAAACACACGCAGACCAGTCAGAAGGTAAACAATGCAGAAAAGCAAAGAAAAATGCAAACTTGCACTTTCAACCAGGCCATAAAAACTATTGTTCAAGACGACAGGCATTTTATTGCAATAGACGGTAAACTCTAGTCTGTAATTGTAACTACTGTAATCACAACTTTGGACATTCATTTTTGGCCAATAATGTATATTATTAACATCTGACAGTAACTCAGAGGGTTGTAATATCATTTGGGCAAACACCAAAAAACTGTAAAACTTACTTGATCAAGGGTAAAAAAAAACAATAAACTGTCCATAACAGTCTAAAACAGCCTGAAAACACCTTTACAACTGGTGCAAGTGACCATTACAGGCACAGGATTTGTAACGGTTTCTAATGAGTTTCAGCCGAAAAGCTAAGAGCCGAAATCCAGGCAGAGAGAAGTCAGATGAAAGTGCTGGCATTAAGAACCAGAGAGTCTGATGAGAGCTTTATGTAGCTGCTGGTCTGCAACAGTGGGCCGGGTAAGTTTACGTCATGCTTCTATATCTCTGCGGTTTTCACACATGGTGGTTTTTAGCCTCATTCAAGTAAGGGGATTCCTAAAAGTCTGCACTTTTTCCCCATCATTCATATAAAATACTCTAAAAGCCCAGAATCAACTGAAAAAGACCAGATGAACAGAGAGCCAGGCTGCCTCCTGCCTCCACCCTTATTGGAGCCGGGCTGGCAGTCAGGCAGCAGCTCTGATCGTCACAGTGCTGCTGCGTCGCTCTGCGCCTGCCTGCCTTCCCAGGAGCTCCAGCCGCTGACCCCTGACCCCTGACCCCAGACCAGCTCTCGCCTGAGCCCGGACCTTGGGCTAGGATTAATTCCATGATTCCAGCCTGGCTCGGCCCCTGGAAAAGCAGATTCTTTTTTTCCCCGCCGGTTTTTAGCGCTGGCTACTCTGCAGCCGGCGGCGAGCAACAAGCAAAGAGTCCGTGGAACAGTAACCCCGACAACCGCCGGGCCGCCACGGCCCAGTCCAGAGCGACTCGCGAGACCCGAAGACGAGACAGCAGGACAAGCGCGAGGAACGGCACCGCCCCCTCGTCCCTGAGCCCCGAGACGCTCACCCTTGCGCAGCAGCACCTCCGGGGCGATGTAGTTGGGGGTGCCCACCAGGGAGTGGGCCAGGCAGCGCTGGTGCTGCCGGGCCGCCCGCTGCTCCAGGGTCAGCAGCCGGTCTCCGCAGCGGCAGCCGGACAGCTCGTCCCACAGGTCACTGGGCTCCATGCTGTCCTGCCTGACGTGGCTCCCTGGGACACGAAACCACAGAGACTCGTGAGACGGGAATTCTGCGTGGTATACTTATACACGTATGTGTGCATCTCCTGCATCTCGCTGCGTATAAACATGCACACAGCATGCACACAGCAGCCGTGTGTAAATACACACACAACATGCACAATTACTGGAAGGACCTGTTGCCATTAATGTGGATAAGTTTAGTGGGGAGAAACACGGGGGAGGTTCCTATGAGCTGTGAAATGTATTTCTATATATATTTTTTTAATATTCCCACTACTCGGCCACAGCTCACGCCTTGCCCCCGGTTTGCTTGCAATTGCTGTGAATGTTCGCCTGGCTCGGGACGAAAAAGGCTCCTGTCCTGATCTGCTCCGTAGCCCCGATTTCAGCGCTGCCCCCCCAGCCCCAGCGCGCGCCGCCTTACCTTTCTGGTAGTACTTGGAGTTGTGCGTCCAGCGGAAGCCGGTGCAGAGGCCGAAGTCGGTGAGCTTGATGTGGCCGTCCAGGTCGATGAGGATGTTGTCGGGCTTGATGTCGCGGTGGATGAAGCCCATCTTGTGCACGCTCTCGATGGCCAGCGTCAGCTCGGCGATGTAGAACCTCGCCAGCGGCTCCGGGAAGACGCCCAGGCGGATCAGCAGGCTCATCATGTCCCCGCCCGGGATGTAGTCCATGACGAAGTAGAGGTTGTCTCGGTCCTGGAAGGAGTAGTAGAGCCGCACCACCCACTCGTTGTCCGCCTCGGCCAGGATGTCCCTCTCCGCCTTGACGTGAGCCACCTGGTTCCTGTTCAGCACGTCCTTCTTGCGCAGCGTCTTCATGGCGTACAGCGCGTTGGTGTCCACCTTGCGCGTCAGGCAGACCTCGCCGAAGGCGCCGATGCCCAGGGTCTTGATCTTGACGAACATCGACTTGTCCATCTTGGCGCGCTTCAGGCGGTTGTAGTTGGACTCCTTCTGGTAGAGCATCTTCCTCATCTGCTCTTGCTCGGCCTCCGACAGGCCGGCCTGGCACACAAGGAAACAAGCAGCTCAATGCAAGGTCAAAAGATCTCGGCGGCCTGACATTCCTCAACGTACCATTTAGATACAAAAAAAAAACACACTTCTTTTCCGGATTTCTCACTAACGATTTCAGAAATAACCGACGAATCAGAAGTGCCCCTGACAGGGCCTCAGAGGCCCCTGAGCATTACCTTGGCCATCTCTTGCTCCAGCTGCATCCTCCTGTTCAGCTTCTGCTGGTAGGTCTTCATGACGTTCTCCACGTGTTGCTCCATGTAGAACTTGAAGGCGAAGGGGGAGTAGCTCTTTATCCGGGACTCCCTCTTCTCCTCGTCTTTGGCGTTCTTGCGCACCGGCACCGGCGACGTCTGGATCTGCTTCTTGTCCTTGACGCTCTTCTCGGCCCGGCCGGTCTTGGCCTTGTCGCCGGCGAGCGCCCCGCCGCTGCCCTCCTCTGCCTGGCCGCTCGGGCCCTTCCCTTCCGGCGGCTCGGGGGCGCCGTGCAGCAGCAGGGTCTTGGGGTACGGCGGAGGGGGGCACCGCGGCCCAGGGGCGTAGGCCTCGCCCGCGGCGTAGGGGACAGCGTCGGCGGCCTCCGGCGCCTGCGCGCCCAGCCAGCCGGGGTGACAGGGCCCCACCGCGGTGCGTGGCTCCGGCCACATGACCGGGATGCTCTTCACGGGCTGCTGGACGGGCGCGGAGGTGACGGCGGTGATGGTGCTGGGGGGCCCCAGGGGGGGCTCCGGCCGGACGGCCACGCTGACCTTCTGCGGGCTGTTGAAGGAGTTGGTGCGGCTGGGGGCGTGCACCTCCCCCCTGTAGGGGCCCGGGGGCGGCGGCTGCCGGGCCGCCCCCTCGCCCGCCCAGTGGTGCTCGTACAGGTCCAGGTTGAGGCTGGCCCGGGACGGCGCCACGTGCACCTGGGGCGACGGGGGGCTGGACTGCCGCGGGTGCGAGTGGGCCGGCAGGTAGAGGCCGGGGTAGCCGCTGCCGGCCTGGGCCAGCGGCCCCTTGCCCTGCAGGCCGCCGTACCCCTCCTGCTGCAGCTTGCTCTGGAAGGAGGAGCTCCGCTGCAGCGGGTAGCAGTAGGGGGGCCCGCCGGGCGCCGCGGGGGCCGGGGGGGCGGGGCCAGGCTGCACCTGCAGGGGGGCGCTGGCCACAGGGTAGCTCAGCAAGGCCTGGTCCACGCCGCCGGCGTAGGGCTTCTGCTGGTGCTTGAGATCGCAGGGGGGGAAGATGGCGCCCCCGGCGGGGCTCTGGGCAGGGAGCGCCGGGTAGGGCCCCACGCTCAGGGGCCGCCCCACGGGGCCGCCCAGCGAGGCGGGGGCCTGGGCCGCGGGGGGCAGCAGGTAGACGGGGGCGCCCATGTACGACCTGGGGAGCTCTCCCAGCGCGCCCGTGCTCTCCGCCCCGTAGCCTGCCGCTTCGTACAGCGGCGCCCCCAGCTGGTGATACGGAGGCATGTTGTCGCTTGTTCCCTCTAACGCGGGTCTGTGGTCCGCGGGGCTGGGAGCACCCCCTTTCCCTACAACGACACGTTGAGAACCATCACGATGCGCCCGGTATCCCGTACACACATTTTTCACCTCCTGCTCGAGCCCACAGGGGCCACAGCGCGGAGAAACTGACCCGGCTGGTGCCTCTCTGTTCCCTTTCCAGGACACTCCCCCCGAGCACAGACAAGAAAGACACCCCACTCTCCCAGCAGCATGAGAGGGGGGGGCTTGCCGGACCCTCGGCCGCGGCTCAGAGCTGCATTCCAGTCCGCCCCCGAAGGCCCCCTCACCTGGTGAAGTCTGCTTGATGACGCGCACGATCTGCTCGTTGCGCGGGTCCAGGTAGCCCATCTTGCTGATGAACTCCAAGGCGGCTTCGATACTCCTGCTGCCCGTCTGCTTCAGGGCCCGCACGGCCATCTCCTGCGGAAGAGCACCGGCGTCAGGCAAAACCGGACAGGCCGCCGGGGGGGCCGCGGCAGCTGCTCGGGGCGGAGACGGGGCCCTCCCGTGACGACTCGATCTAGCTCGCCCCTCCTTCACCGAGCACCAGCGAGCGCGCTCTTGTTCGCACTTCCACACGCGCGCCAACCCCGTTCGTGAAGCACGAGCCTTGAAAAATCAACCCTTCCTCCCGCTTCAAAGATACAGCTGCTGCACGTGACTTGAAACCACGTGACACGCGGTACCTGCTTCATGCAAAAGGACGCGCGCAGGGAAAACTGCGACTTTGTACAATCATCCCCGAGCACGTCCCCCCGAGCCCCCGGGCAACACAGCCGTGTCCCACGCCCACAGGCTCTGCTGCAGGCTCACGCAAGCGCTGTGAAAGGGCAGACTCTGCGCGAGCCCGCCCCCCCGGCCGCCCTGCAGCTGTGCGGTGTGACGTGCAGGGCAGCTGGCCGGGCGCCGGGCCGCATTGCTCACATGGCTGGACAGGGCCGGCCCGCCGGGCAACTGCGGAGAGAGGCGCTCGTGCGAGGGAGCGCTCCCGCACACACGCCCGCACCTCCGAGAGGGGCCTGTGCTCGCGGGTTCGGAAGATAAACCCCCCAGGCTGATCATCAGCAGGCAGGGCTGCACCAGCACACAGGTGAACACAGCAACGTGCTGCCACAGGCTTTGCTCTTGCAGACAGTAAGGTACTGTATAGAAGCAGCTCTATTTAATTGTTTTAAATGGTAGTAAAATGGTTTTAAATGAGGTGTGTCTAATCTCTAGTTCCTGATAATCCTATTACATGCAGCAAGGGACTGAAACCCCAAATCAGACGAAAAAAAACAGTCAATGCGTTGGTGATATCCACATACATTTTCAGTAGTCAGGTTTATGCAATTTAAATGACCAATTTACAGGTCGGACTAAAAAATATCCGTGATGAACACTGCATACACTGAATTATACTTCATTCTTTAACAAAAAGCCAAAATTTTACAATCCTATAATTTCAAATTCAAATGTACTCAGGCTCTCAAACAAAAAGTCTGGGTGATGAAATCTCTTCGGTGTCATGTACCTCGTACATGTACCTTCGGTGTGGTGGCTCTGCGGCTCAGGATCTGCGCCTGTGGCTGGAAGGTTGCTGGTTCGTATCCCGCGGCCGGCAGAGGAATCCTACTCCGTTGGGCCTCTGGGCAAGGCCCTTAACCCCAGCTGCTCCAGGGGCGCCGTATAGATGACTGACTCTGCCCTCTGACCCCAAGCTTCTCTCCCTGTCTGTGTGTCTCACAGGGGTATGTGAAAAGACAAATTCCTGACGCAAGAAATTGGATATGGCCAATAAAGTGACCTCTTTTACTGTACGTATCCCAGTTTTCCTAAGCAGCGGCAACGTCTGGTGCCAAAAATACAACAGCACGCGTATCAGGGAGCCCGTGGAAGGGGAGCGGAGATGACAGATCCGCGCAGGACAAAGGCCGGCCGTGCCGACGGAGCTCGCGCTCATTGTTCTCCTCGGGCCCCTGTTCCTGTCCGGCATTCCTGAGGAGGGCGGCCCGCGGATTCCCGCACTTCTGCCTCTGTTCTCGTGCCCCCTGCCGAGCGCCTTCCTGCCCCCCTGCAGGGAAGTGCCTGTTTGTGCTGCGAGGACAGCTCGTGGGGGGGGGCGGGGGGCGGCCAGTCTTCCGCGGTACCCCAGCTCCTCCCGGCCGCCCACCGGGAAAACCGGGGGCGCCTGCTCTTCCCCTTTCACTCCCAGAGGGCCCTCCGCGCCCCACATCCCTCCCTTCACCCCGGGCTCAACAGCCAGGCCTGGTCTCCCCCGTGCCGAGAGCTGCTCCTGGGCTTCACTGCAACCGACCCGAGAGGACAGCTGAGCCTCAGTCAGGCAGACGGGGCTAAAATATAACCATGTCCACTTACATGTCCAAACCCACAGGCGGCAGAGACCACCGCAGCCTGCGTGACAGTCCGGTATATTTAGACACGTCTATTAAAGAAGGGCTTCTCCGAAACATCACTGTAGTCGTGCGGGCTATTTGTCTCAGCAGGGATGGCTCCAGAAATAATTTTTAGGGGTACTTAGCATGTGAGGTTTGGAGCCATAAGGAATATTTAGGTGTCATTTGTTCTGGTGCTTGCTCTTGGAAGCAATTCATTTCCAGAGCCACTCAAGTAGACCATCCTGAACACTGAGCTTGTAAATCTTTGAGAAAACCGTAGTCCATGTGGATTGTCATGTAGCTAAATCTCCCCAAACCCCCCGGGAGAACAGCCTCGCAGAACATGACTACAAACCCTGGTATTCACCTTCCATTCGAACAGGTCTGGGAACGTTAGCCCTCCGTGAGTAACCGTTGCGTTGCTGGATGGATATTAAGCGTAGCTACATGAAATAACATTGTTGACCAACAGTGTTATCATTCACGCAACATGCAGATTAACACTAAAATGAATCACCCAGAGTAAAATGATCATCAAATGAACACAAAGCCTCCTGAAATATTACCGAAAACTGAAATGTAAACCTAAAAGGGGAGGACTGTGTATAAAAGGGCTGTGATTCCTATATGGTTCACCCAACACAGACAAATACCCTCAAATTAAAGCTGGCATTCTGCACTTTAACCTCATAGTCATCGCTTCAGTTCAAACCCAGTGCGCCGGAGTACAGAGCCCAGACAAAAAGTGCGTCACTGTGCAAATACTTACAGACTGCAGTGTATGTGCGTTGTTTGGAAAAAGTGGTGTAAGCTCTTCTCCACAGTGAATAAACCAAGAGTTGACGCATCTTGAATTGCTCAGTGCCGATGGCTAACTTTGGCTTTTGCTTAAAGAGTTCTTAAGACACTATGGTCTGTACAGCACAATGTTCCATTAAATAAAAAGAAAACTGTATGATTCACTTCTGCAGCAGACACTAGAGATGTGCATTTGGAAAACACCAACATAACCCATCTTAATCTACTGGTTTAATGAGTGTAGTATAGAATATCATAGGACCTGAGACAGACTCTGTGGAACTGATTTAGTGCCCTGAAGCCCCGATTGTTCAGAGACTGTGCAGACTGCAGGGCCCTCAGTTTGTCAGAATGAAAGCTGGCAGTCTGGAGTGTGAGAGTGATTCATTCAGATGGCGTTCCAGTACACCACAGCTGAGTGAACTGCGCTTTGTTCCAATGACTAACTCCTGTTTGGCACATGCCTGCATTGTGCTGTTTGACTCGACACGGATTCAGTTCGGCCTTCCATGTTTTTTTTCATCTTTACAAAGAACACTAACTAAATACTGGATTTATTAAAGGAATCAGACGTGAAGTTTAAGATACAAATAAAGCAGAAAGGAACAGAGGAGAGAGAATGTCTTAATCTAATTTTATGACCCCAGAGTACTGCCATTGTCTGAGAACAACACAGATCGGATAATCAAATTCCTGTCATATATGGCCTATTATATCATCTCCAAACCTCACAAGGATTTAGTTCAGTGCCCGTGTCCACTGAGAGTGTACAAGTATTTGGAGCACTTTACTGGGTAAAACGAACAAACAAAAAAGAAATTAAAAAAGCCCTGTGAGCAGAAATTAAGAAACAGATAAAAAAGTTAAAAAGGAGAATTGGCAAACATGAATTAAAAGCATGACTAAACAGATTCGTCTTTAGACTTTTCAGAGTGACAGGGAGTGAGTTCCAGAGCTCACTCACCCCGAGACACTTGTACCTACAAGAAGCTACTAAAAGCTGGGCCTCCTTCCGGCTACACTGCAACTCTCATCAGTCCGTAAACATTGCCAGGATTCGGCGTGTGTGGCTCTTAAAGTATTGGGGAGCCCCTGAAGACTTGTCAGAATCGGGGTGACGTGGTCACGGGGCCTTGAGCATTTCAGAAGTTGCGCAGCTGAGATTTGGACTGTCAGAAGTTTAGGGTGTAGGCAAGGCATCTAACACAGGAGACATCACAGTAGTCTAGCCAAGGTGGGATCACTGAGTTCCAAGCCTGTTGCCTCCTACTAGGAAATTAGCTGCAGGCTGGGCAAAACGATTATTATTACCAAAGTGATTTATTGGACAGCCGGGGAATAATCAAAGGGCAACCCTTCAAAGCCTCACAGAGCGCTGAAACCAGGAACAACAGTCAGGAGAGGACAGGTCAGGTGTGTCGGGATCAATAATCCAGGACTAGAAAAACACGCACTGGATGTGCTGCCATGCAAGACAGAGGTGGACCTTGGTGACACAGCACAGCGTCCAAGCTCACCGAGATGACAACGCGCCGTTTTCTGCAGCGCCTCGTTTTTGCGGGTTGTACATCAAGCAAGTCATCCCACACGTGCTCCCCAGAGCTGTGTACCTCAGGGATACTCCTTCTGTTCCCTAAGGACCGCTCCAACCCATGACTCCGTAAAGCAGCTTTCAAAGCTCCAACCAGCTTGACAACACTGAACCGAGGATGACACTAGTGGTGTCTGATGTTGAGAAAACAACTTTAGAGATTAATGCTGAGAAAAAGAAACTGTCATTAATGACAGAGGACCCCCATTGTTTATTGAGAGTCAGACAGAGATGGGCGATTTATTTGAGCCTTTTGGCACTTACAGTCCTAAGTGGGGTGCCAAAGTTATTGCTACTGTACAAAAACTACGCTCCTCCTTCTCCCTCCGTTATTTACATCCTCACTTCCTCCCAGTCCTCACACAACAACACGTGTCCTCTCTCAGACAGCTGAAATGTTTTGGTGTGCTCCACACTGTTATGACTCAGCCTTATCGCGTGGCGATTGTGCTCACGTTCTCTGTTACAACAGAGATTGCCAATGCATCACAAACAGATCAAGACTGCCGAGAGCAAATGGTCACGCCAGCCTCTCAGGCCTCAGGAAGTGATCCTCCAAGCCCTGCCACACTGTGTGGTGAACAGACTCCCCGCCAGGCTCAGTCTATTGCTAACCACCTGTCTCATCCAGCTTATCACCTGTTTCAGCTCTTGCCATCTGGCGGTAAGGATACTTTTGATACTACACGGTGTGTGTCGCTTTGGAACTGTACAGTGCACTGCGGATCGTGGGCAGGGATGGCCGTGTGGAACATCAAGGTGCATTCCCGGTACGCCGCGTGTCAAAGTACAGCTGTACTTCAGTGAACGGTTGTGAAATGATGGTCGCGGGCACAGTCTCCCACGAGCTCTTAGACCCAGAAACGAAGGGTTCCGCTTGCCTGCGCACGCTCTCCTGCCTCTGCACGGTCAGGAAAGGCTCTTCGCTTCTGCTGTTCCAGAGCAGGCCTCCTGACGGGGTCAGGTGGAGCAACTTTAAAGAATATATTTATATTCTTACATTTTTACAGCAACGGGTCAGTCCGCTTCAGATAAGGTTTTTGTTGCTGTGAGCTGTGCGTGTTCCTGCAGCAGATTTTCACCGCGGAATAACCTTGAGGGACAACAACTTTGTACCTTGAATGACATTAAGGCAGCAAAATGTGGGGACACTGCTTCATAACCACTGCTAATTTATGCTTTTTTTAATCACATCGTCGTAATTGAAACTGCTTGCACTTGGAAGTGAACAAAATATTCGACAGCTGTTTCCCACAAAGTTACTTTCTTAGCACAGTGACAAGTTGGTATCTTGTCTGGTATCCAGGATAATCTTTCACTGGTATGTTCTGGTTTTGCAACAGGAATTGTTATATTTATAAAGCCATATTTTTAAAACCACCCTCGGCAAAATGAGCATCTCACTTGGGCGCTCAGCTGCTGCCAACCGTACCTCCTTCTTAAAATAAAAGAGCCTAAGCCGTCAGCAGGCTCCGTGTCTGAATGGATTTATTTATGGGTGTACGTATTGTTAGCGACACAAACCCAGAAACTCAGCAGGATGAATATAGAAACAGCCTTGCATGAGGCTGGAGGGGGGGGGGGGGGTATCTCAAAATGTTCTGTATAATACAGAATCATCCAGAAATTCTGCTATCCCCTCCCTCGGGGCAAACACTGTGCAACGCTTTGTTTCTGTGCAAAAGGAAACTCTGGCATTCGTAGTGAAGTAAAGGGCGCAAGGCTGTAATTTTTGTGAGCCGCGCTGGAATCTTCTGATGTGGTATTTCAGCAGTGACCTCTCTCCTCTCTGTCACAGCAGATGTTCCAAAAATTCCTGGAACCAGGAAACAAGGATTCCAGCTACTGAGAAATTCCTCCCTCTCCCTCCCTTATTCACATCCTCGCTTCCTCCCTGTCCTCGGACACTCTTTCCTCTGCCTCAACCCGTCCTCCACCCTCGCTCTCCGAGTGCACAAAGACAGAGCAACTACAGTCCTGGCACCAATTTCACCACCCATAGTTCTTCTAGAGCAGAATTTCTGCATGATGCAGTATTTTACAGAACATTTTGAAATCCCCCCAGACACACCGACACACCAGAACTGGACATCTGTATAGGTCATGCCATATCGCACTCTGTAACCAACCTCTCAAATTTCTTTAAGGTTTATTCTACATAGCCTCATAGCCTCCATAGAAGCAGCCTCATGCAGCATGGCTCAACAGAGAAGAACGGCCCACACTGGCCTGGTGATACCACGATGGAGACAGGGCAGCAATGTCCTGGCTCATCAGTGGGCAAGAGCCACAGGCAACATGCTCAAGCTACGATCATGTCCCCTGATCTCGTATACCGAGGCTGAGAATGTACTGTACGTATCCTTGATAGATCCCTGTGTAAACATCTCAGTTTCCAGACTCCGGGATGCACATCATCTTGGATCAGGAAAGGGCTTCAGTTTCAAGCTCCCGGATCTCATCCTTGTGTAAGTGCAGTGCTGCTTAGCAACAACAACAGTCTGAACAAGGAAAGCAGGAAACATGGCATGAGCCATGTTCTAAGAAACAGCACCAGGAGAGGCATCTGCACTCCTTGGCTTTTGTGTTAAATAGTGATGACTCAACTGGGAGCTCCAGTGGAGAATGAAGGCAGGAAAATCACTTCAGATGTCAAGATGGACAGGGTGAAAGAAATTGTGGACATTTAGTTTGGCTGAAGATGGTCACTAAAATTTCTCTTTGCTTGTAACAGCAGCAATATCTTCACGTTGAGAGTTGAAAGGGATGTCATGAGGGTTTCATTCATACAGTCTCTGTTTAAAACAGAAACCAATAAAACTAAGCATCCAAATTAATTTGAACACTGCTATCCTAACAAAATTCAGTCTTCCTTTTCTGCAGCCTGAGCACAACAGAAAACATAAGTGTTACACAGCTCAATGCATTCTTTTGTAACGCCAGGCTTGCCTAACCTTTGCTGTGCCAAAAATGATCTCTCTGTACAGCCCTGCAGTGAATAATTAGCAGAACCCACACACTGCGTACCCCAGCATTGTGAATGGCTCTACTTTGTGCTTGGTGCTGTCTGCCAAAATGTTTCACCAGTGATGAAAGCAGCTTTCCTTCTGGTCCTTTCCTGGAAGGTATGTCAAGTACTGTATAGTCAGGTATGAACTCCTTCAAGAAGCACTGTCTGAATGCTGTGCCATATCGCAAAGTTTCAGGGCCAGTGGGCCAGGGTCTTCACAGGACTAAGTCATGCACTCACTACGTGTCACAAGGAAAGACTGGGACTGTTTCTCCGAATGCCAGGGTTAAGAGATGCACTTCTCTGTCCATCAGTGTTGTTAATCCCAGAACAAAAACATGAGCAATTAGGGCTATGTACCTTGTCTCAGAGTGTTTAAATCAATTCAGTATATGCTGCAGTTTTAACAAATCAATTGCAGAATCATTGAATCACTCTCCTTACGGATGTTTTTTGCTTCACCATGTTCTTAGTTCAGACATAAATGCCAAGCAATAATAAGCAGGAATGACCAAAATGTACAATTTGAAATTACTTGTGTAAACAGCAAAAGTCTGTAAATTCCCGCCTTAACATCCACAGAAGCAGATTGTAACTCTACAGTCATCTTGGTTCCACTGCTGCATTCACACGTGAGTCCAGGAAGGGAGCTCCTCAACTGTTTGAACCACTCAGCTTCTCTAAATTTCAGAACCTTAAGTCCCGTCAACATCGCAGTACTTATGCAGCTTGCTAGATAATGAAACCCAGCTGTAGTGAACAGGCTCCAAGCCTTATCAGGGCCCACAGACAGGATTTCTGGAATGCAGAGTTGCACAAGCTGTGGGCTACAGGCCACAGCCGACCCCACACCACACACACCAAGGAATGAGGCAAGAGAGACCTTCTCATATTCCGTGTTCCTCTGGACCAGACAGGCAGCTCTCCGCTCCTCACTCTACGACAGGGGCTGACAGTATAAGCGTCGATGGACTCGAAGTCATGGCGCTGTTGCAAATATGTCCTTTTCCTCAGCCTGTAAGCTGCTTCAAGTGAATAAGGAGGAGCAGCTCCCTGCAAACCCACCCCATCAAAAACCTCAGACATTGTGACAATGAAACCTTTCACATTGCTCTTCTTATAATCCCCCGGAACAAACACAGACAACAATCAAGCAAAACTGACAGCAAATTAAAGAACACCTTAAAACAACCATCACCACCGAACAGCTCAATGAAATGAGCACAAAAATGGAAGAACAGCTCTTTATCACACAGACAGTATTACTGGTCAGTATTACCTCTTCCTGCAAAGTGTTTATTTCACCTTGATAGAAATAACAGTTACATTTAATGATAAAGTCCATCTGCACCGACCCGTGGCTGAACCAGCTGGTCCAGCACTGGGATGCCCGAGGGGCCTGCCTGCGGCGCAGTGTAGGACCCGAGTGTGATCGGTAGTGTCTGGATTTCTACCAGCTCGGGATCCCAGATGTGCCGTCTGAGGTCTCGGGGACACGGCCGGCTCTTTCGGAGGCTCCACTCCGCAGAGGAAGGAGCCAGCGTCTAAGCATCTGTTCTGCGACAAGGGAGCTGGAGGAACTGCTACACCCTGGGGCCATTGAATTGAAGCTTCCTTTAAACTGCACGCTACGCCTGGACTCAGCCCAGCCAAAACACAGCAGCAGCGGTCACACTTCCTCTCCTACAGCATGACGAGAATAAAACTCGGAAATAAAAGCCAACGCCGCATTCTTTGAGCGCTTCCCGTGAAGACAAAGGTTTCGTCACACCTCTGATGTACGATCTAGAAGAGAGGTGGAAGTGTTTCAAAAACGAAGTGGTCCAAGCAACGTTGAGTCAGGTGGGCGTTATGAGCTGTTCTTTAATTTTTAATGACTTGAAAGCCCCACAATTAAAAAAAAACCCACAACAATCCACAGAAGCATTATTTCTTAACTCTCCACTTGTGGCCTTTCAGGAGTAGCACAGTCATGATGTCCATGATTATTTGATCTTTCATGTTTAATCTGTGTTTCTTCACATGCGGAGGTGTGGTGGCTCTGTGGCTAAGGATCTGTGCCTGTGGCTGGGAGGTTACTGGCCGGCAGAGGAATCCTACTCCTTTGGGCCCCTGAGCAAGGCCCTTAACCCCAACTGCTCCAGGGGTGCCATATAAATGGCTGACCCTGCGCTCTGACCCCAAGCTTCTCTCTCCCTGTCTGTGTGTCTCATGGAGAGCAAGCTGGGGTATGCAAAAAAACAAATTCCTGATGAAAGAAATTGTATATGGCCAATAAAGTGATCTTACAATAAATTGTAATCCTTGTCTGTATTCGTTTCGTACTGGGCACTGAAGATACATGTACTTTATTATAAACTTGCCTGCTACACAAGAAGGAACATCAACAGTTCAGACAACAACAAAGAAAACCCACTCAGACTGACCTCTGCCACCACTTCTAATGTGCCTAAACGTAACAAAAGCTGACATGTCTCTTAATGACCTGCTAAAGGATAGAATTCTTAATGGACAGTTATCTAGAGGGAAATTTGGCAAACTGTACTGTATAAGCTACCATTTCGGTAGCAGAAGGTTAATCACTATCATTTATTAATCTGGCCAAAGCCCAAACAGGAGTTTTCTTCCCTGCACTCAAAAGAAGGTTCAGAATGAACACAGTAAGGCAAACCTCGGCTTATAAGGGGCTGTTTACACAGACAACACATGACAGGCAGATCTACTTCTGTTTGTGTTTTTGCTCTGTCTGTTTGTCTGTACATATTGTCATTCTTTATTTACTGTTTTGTAATGTGCGGTCTACATGGTGTGCGGTTATCTGCTGTACTGTGCAGGGCCCGAGCGAACGGTGCGAATGAGAATCCGATTGTACAGGTACACGTACCCCTCCATTTCACCTCACACAGATTCTTAACTCGCTACTCCTGGAATCATACTTCACCCTCAGCCGTGAAACCATCGACTGATGATGAAAGACGGATCACTGAAGATCCGACAGGCTGCTCAACGAATCCACACTGCCTGTCCTTCGCTGCAACAGACTGGCCTCCCAGATGCTCCCGACAGCAGGCAAGATCATGCAGAAAAATAAGAAGCAGGAGCCCCTCCCCTTGGCTCTGCCACTGATCCTGTTAAAATCCTACATCCCCTCTTCTCTCGTGCTCCTCAGACTAAAGCACCGTCGATAAAGGCCTGACATGCGCTTCGTAATGAGTGAAAGACCAGAGGGAAAAGGAAGTCAGATGTGTTCTGTCCCAACACCACGGGCCTGGCTGTTTATAAACAGAGAGAGACTCAGCCTCTGGCTGGCCTGGTCCACAAAGGAAGTTGTGAGAAGGGAATGTGGGCGTCGGAATGCCGTGACGTCCGGTCTTCACCAACCACACATACCGGGGCCTTAGCAGAAATCTCGAAAACAATGCGCCGTGGTCCCGAAGCTCTCCCAACCCTCCCCCGAGTCGGCGTCCACGTCGGCGGCACTGGTGCAGCGGAGTAATCACAGCTACGATACTCTGGAATAGCGGCGCTTCATTTCATAATGACAAAAAAACAGGGCCACAACATTTGACTGAACTGGGATCTAGTGGAGATGCAACGGCAGCCCAGTGCCTTTTAAAAGGAGGCGTGTCGCTGCCACATACACACCGAGCCCGGCTCTCTCCAGGGCCACACCTGTCCGTCCCGGACTGAATCAACGTCACCTGGACGACTGCAGGACTAGGGCTGGTCAACGCTGATGTACAGATGATTCAAAACCTCACAGCTACTTTGAAAACAGAGTCGGTTTTTGTTTGCCACGCCGTATGCAGCCTCAAGCTCAAAGGGCATCTTCGTACTTTCTGAAGCAATTACTAACAGTCAAACCGGGCAGTTAAAAACCGAAAAACCCCTTTTCTTGCCACGTGTAAAAGTGGGTTTATAAAGACCGAATGCTTGTACTGAGAGCTGTTTGTGTCCTGGTGCCATCGATGGGACTGCGAGCGCAGTGCAGGCTTTGCAGGGCACCGTTTCCTTTCTCCTTCCCTGGCTTTTGTCACTTCGATTCGGAATACCACGGCACAGCATCAAGAGAGCCAGGGGCCCGAACGGCCCACACGAAGTACAGGCAAGTTCTTACAACTGCGGAACAAAACCCCCCTGACGGCAGCAGGGAGGGCTGATGAGCCGGAGAGCATTACTGCTGATTCTGTGTGCAGCGGGAGGGGCGGGAGGGGGGGGGGCTGGGCTTGCCAAGACCTCCCCTCACACCCGTCCCGAGAGAGAGCCCCTGGCCACCCTCACATGACAAGACCCCGGCCGCCACTGGAGCTGCGTGTCAGGGAACACACAGGGCTCTCACGCGTCTCACACCCGAGCGTCTCCGCCCGCCGCCCTCCGCCGCCGCCTCGCTCACGAGCGCCCCCCAGAGTCAGGCGCCAGCTGCGCGCAGAGCAGTAGATGAGGAAGAGAAGCCCCCGGCTGCGGTACCTGGTCGCACCCGGCGTTGACGAGCTCCTGCAGCATCTGCCGGTTGACCTCCGGGCCCGGCGAGGAGCCCGAGTCGTTGGCGAAGGGCAGCAGCGACCGCCTGATCTCGCGCAGGGCGGTCTGGTAGTTGCCGAACTTCTGGGGCGCGCGGGGGTGGTGCTGCTGTGGCGGCGGCCGGCCGCCCTCGGCGCCGCGGCCCCCCTGCAGCGCCTGGCTCACCAGCTTGGCCGGCTGCTTCAGGCCCTCCTTGATCTCCTGCAGGCGCTGCCGCGTGTTGCCCACGTACGGGGTGGCGGGGAACGTCTTCGGCCTCATGGCCGCTCCCGCCTGGCCCCCGGCTCCTCTCCGCTTGGCCGCGCCGGACGCTGCTCTCGGTCCTCCTCCCCGCCCCACAACATCAACGGACGGGCCGCCCAGAGCCCGCCCCTCCCGCGCTGTCCGGACGGGGACTTCAGTGGGGCCTCGCGCTCAGAGGGCCGGGCTCCCCGCCGTCCAGCCTGAGAGAGAAGGCGGCGTGCCCGCTGACCGCTCCATCCCCGCGGGGCCTCTGGGAAGACAGACGGGAGACGAGCGTCACCGGAGCCGCACGCGACCGGGCCGAAGCAGGGCCAGGGCTGGACTGGCGTCCCGTCCAGGGTGCACCCCGCCTCGGGCCCGCCACCCCGAACTGGATAAAGGAAGTGGGATCAACGGGGCGCCGTGCGCCATTTGACAGCCACACCAACAACTCTGACCCCCCTTCTCTTTTCCCGTCTGTGCTCCCCCCTCCCAACACACAGCGGGAGACAATGGGCATCTCTGCAGCTTCAGCGAAATGTCTATTCCCATGATCTGAAAACACAAGAGCCCCAGAAAATTCACATTTCCCCCCACGGGTAATAAACACCAGTTTGGTCATCATGCCTTCCTCTATCTGAACGGGCCAGGTCTTAGCGGGGGCAGGACACGCAGTCATCTGGCACAGAAGAAGAAGAAATCCGTGTCTGTGTAATACTGTCCGATTCCTTTGTATAGCCCTTTACGTGTAAATGTTATACGTCTGCTGGAACTGCACACACTCTGGGTCTATTAAGACTCTGAGGTTCAACCTGATTAATACAGGCAGCATCGAGAAAGCCAGGGGCCTGGGTAGCCCCCAGCTGTGCAAAAAAAACAGGCTCGCGATGATAACAGATAACACTTGACAGTTTACAACAAACAACTCCACTCAAGAGCCGAACGTGGAAATCAGACATACTGTATCCTGCTGACAGGCGTCAGGGTGGACCTTCGCTCGTTACGCCAAGTCCGTTCGTGAGCGGAGCTAACCGAGAGGCGAGACGGATCCGATTTCGTGAAAATCAACTCCCCTCGCCTCACGTTCGTTAGAGGCAAAAATCTCCAGCTGCTTGATCGCTAACGACATCTCACGTGGGCGAAGGCAGGAGCACGGGGTCACACCAAGGTGATGGCTACGTTATTTCAAAAACCCCAGAGCAGAAAACAGCCTGGGTGGCCTGTGGAGGTCCGCACCGACCCGGAGCCTGACCCGGCAGGACAGGGCGCTGGGCGCGGGGGACGGACCTGCCCCCCCACATACCAGCCGACTCCTGCGGACCCTGTGGGAGGTTCATCCGAGGGCACAGCCCCCCCAGGCTCTGCAGGGGGGCTCCACTGCCACTGCCCACGTCCCCAGAGGGACTGAGGGGACACCACTTCGATGGACAATAATAATTCATAGCTCCTCACACTTGTACAGCACTTCTCTGGACACTCCACTGAGAGCTCTTTACAGGTCATGGGGATCCCCTCCACCCCCACCAGTGTGCAGCCCCACCTGGATGATGCGCCAGTCCTCTCCCCACACACCAGCTCTCAGTGGGGAGGAGAGCAGAGTGATGAGGCCAGTTCAGAGAGGGGGGTTATTAGGAGGCCAGGATGGGTAAAGGCCAGGGGGAAATTCGGCCAGGACACCGGGGTAACACCCCTACTCTTTTCAAGAAACGCCCTGGGATCTTTAATGACCACAGAGAGTCAGGACCTCAGTTTTACGTCTCACCCGAAGGACAGCGCCTGTTTACAGTATAGTGTCCCCGTCATTATACTGAGGCATTAGGACCCATACAGACCGCAGGGTGAGCGCCCCCTGCTGGAACCACTGACACCTCTTCCAGCAGCAGCCTTAGTTTTTCCCAGGAGTCTCCCACCCAGGTACTGATCAGGCTCACACCTGCTGGGCTCCAGTGGGCTGCCAGCTGGGAGCTGCAGGGTGATGGAGCTGCTGGCCACGCACATTGTCACAGAGCCCCGGCAACACTAAAGCCGAGGGCCCGCCACGGACCGACTGCCCGGCCGCCGCCGGTCAGGTCTGCAGCCGTGGCCAAACCCCATCACCCCTCCCCGGGCCGGACAGTCCCTCCTGAGGGGGGAGGGATCTTGGAGACTCGGCAGCTCCACCTGCAGCGCCCTGAGAGGCGCCGTCAGAGCCCCGTCTAACCCCCTGCTTCCCCAACAGCGCTTCCTGGACAGCTGTGCTGTTCTTACATTAGGTGCACGATAAAACTACCTTATACTGCAGAATGCTAACATTTAAAAAAAACAACAAAATGTCATTGGTAAGGAACATTCTATACTTCTTCCATCTCCACCATAATTTCCAGAAAAAAAAGGCGTGTTCTGTATAACGGAGAAAGAAAATGATCTACAGCTTGTTTAAAAAGTTTGGAACGTGGGCAGGAGATCTTGGCATGTCTTTATAATAAATATAAGACACACCTCTCCTTAAAACCATGCGGCTGCCTGCGGCTTACACTACCTCTAATGCGACTAAATTAAAAAAAAACAGAAGCATCTCTGTAATTAATTTATCAGATTGATCAGAAGTAAAACGCTAAGCTTTTATATACGTATATCGATACCTTTCTGCAATAAGTGCAATATCGCATAATAACTGAAAGGATAACGCACTCTCAGCCCGCAGTTCAATCAACAACACAAACAGCGTGGCCGCTGGAAAGGACACTAACGCGACACAATGTTTCACAACCTCCCAGTTCACAGTTCACACGCAGTGGTGGGACGGTCAAGTTCATCTTTGTGCCTCTGAAAACAACACCTGGGTGTATCCTGTATTATCTGCTTTTCGATAGACTTACACTCGGATATTGACCGAAGTTTTGAAGTCGGTCGTAAAGACGGCGGGGTTCATCAGAAGCGAGAAACAGGGGGAACGGGCGTCAGGCACGATAGGTGCAGCAGCTCGGTGGAAAACACACGCAAGCGACGACGGTGCCCCTTTAAACCGCGTTCACGGCGTCAGCTTTGCAGTAACCCAACGTTAAAAATGTACAAGACATAAGCAGGCGCTGCACTGAACCCATCAACAGTTACAGAGTATCTACGTCCCCGGGCACCGACAGACGGGGAATCACACGATCTGCCCCCTTGTTTAATTTCTCTCTCCCGAAAAACAAAAAATCGGCACATTGAAAACGTCTTAGGCACTCAGCTCTGCTGCCGTTTTCGGAACTTCGACTTGCATATGACAAAACATAATCTTTCCTGGCTGTGCTCTCTTCCCAACGCGAGTATCGCGTCCCCCCCAGCTCGTTCCCGACGAAACGATGAAAACCCCTCCGACACTCTACCATCGTCTCACGGGCTCGTCTCGGTCCTTGGGAGCGCTGGCTGCTTCCCCAGCTCCTTCTGCAAGCCGCGTGTCTTTTAATTAGATGGCAGATCCCTGGTTCACGTCGTCCCCCCCCCCCCCCCCAAAAAAAAAAGTTAAGAAAAATAAACTTCACAGAGCCCTTTCGAGTTGGGGCTGAAAGTTTGAGATCTGGTCCTGATTGGAGTGACTGGAACGCAGGTCCGGAGAAGCAGCCCGACATTCCACCTTAGGGAGACTTTGAAGTTTCATCGGCCACCCCCCTTTCTATACATGTTTGCATGTGCGTGCGTGCGCGCCTTCAATTGAGGACGGACGCCCCTGCTTGTACCCCACATCGCTGTGGAGAATAAAAATAAAATTTACCATTTTTAAAATTAAAAAAAAAAAATCGAACCACCGCGTTAGTTGCAACTTTCCCAGACGCGAAAGCATACAAACCACCCGCTTGGCGAGGGCAACAGCAAAACGTTTGTATTATAAGAAAAAGTAACGGTGAACTCTATTAAAAAAAAAAACAAAACAAACAGCAATGCATCAAGAGAAGGGGAAAGTTACCTTAACTGCTGCTGCTGCTGCTATCGTGAACGGGGCTGTCCTTCAGCCACCCAGCTCGGCTCAGTCCCTGCAGCCGGGGCTCATGCTGGTATGAGGCTCCATTTTCTCCCTACAGTGGGCTGAATTAGGACGCTGCGCTCAGTTGGACACTTTCTGCATCGCTCGCATTCCAGGGGGAGCACGTGACGCCCCGAATCACGTCAGCGGCCCGCGCGCTCGCAGGCTGGGGCGCTTCTAGCGCTCGAGAGCGGCTTCGTGACCAAACCCCCCCAAACGCGCAGGCGCCTCGGGAAGCCAGGAAGCGGGCTGGCAGGAGCGGTCGCCGGGCAGCTCGGCGCGCCCCGATGCGTCTGTTTCTGTTTTGTCGTGATGCGTGTGACAGTCATGCGTTTAGAAAACCCCCCCCCAAGCCCCAGTGTTTAGGCTGAAGTAGTTATTGAGCCACAAAGGAACAAGATTTAGGTTTATTCCCGGCTGAAAAGAGAGGGAAGAAAACGCAACGTTTCGGCTGTGGAGCCTTCTTCGGGGGGGGGGGGGGGGTTATTCAGCCTGAGCGGGCCTTAAAAGTCAATTGTCGGCTATAAAAAAAAAATCGCGTCAGCTACAGATAACTGAAAGTTCAGTTCATAGCTATAGGTGACTGTACGGTTGGTTAAACGTGCGGGGCCCCAGTAGCCAAAGTACAATTAAAACCCAGGCTTGGGCGTAATAAATGAAGGAAAGACAAACATGCACTAGGAGCAGCAACCCCAAAGGTAAACGAGGGGCAGGTATGTGAAGATCACCTCTAGACCCGCGTTAATTTCCTGCCGTTTTAGCCGACATAGCGCGTAAGAAGGAGCAGTCGCCAGGCTGGAGGGGGGGCTTACTGTTTCAGGTCTAAGCGGCCCAGAGCACTGAAGAGTGAAAATGTGCCTCTGGAAAAGACGGATTTTTCACGTGTTAGAGTGCAAAGCAACCGATCAACAACGAGGGAAACGGACAAACGGTCCTTGTTTCAATGTTGTCATCGCGCTCTGGACGGTAAATCTAAGGACGAACCGTTTTGTATTGTTTTAAAACACGTCCGAACATCCACATAATTATCACGCGTATTAATTCACGCACAGAGCGCTTTAAACACCATTGAGTTCACTCATCCAGATTAGATTTGAATAGCCTGGTCACCAGGACAGTCTGGTCTGAATCGGCTAGTTTGTGACAGCTTCTTCCAAGTGACAGTTTTGATGCTTAGAATTTCTTCCCACTGACCCCCTGTACCACAGTCCCCAGTGTCTCTCAGCTCCTTTTAATAGCGCCGGGATCCGGTTCATCACGCGTTGCATGAACAGATCCTGCTAGATGTGCAGCTACAAGGAGAGCCGAGGAATTCAGTGTGACTGGCGTGTTTGCGTCTGAATTACATTGGATTATATCTCCTGGTAGTGATGCGGATTAGCTGGAAGAGTGCTTTGTGTTAGAAAGTGAGCTATTATCTTTGTGACCTGTGGACCCGTTATGATGTCCCACTGGGAAACACGACACAGGTTCGCAGTCTCAGCCCGTCAGCAGATACAGTCAAAGAGCGCAGTACGGGGGGGGGGGGTCTGACTGTAAATATGTTTCCTCCCTCTTTCTAAAGTGTAAAAAGTATGGGAAGGAAAAAAAAGCAGAGCAGATATTTTTTTCTTATCTCTCTACAGACCAGAGTGTCTCAGTGCGTGAATAAAATTTAAAATGTTGAAGTACTGAATAAAACATAATAAATGCCTCTATCAGTTCCACAACGTGTTGAATTGCTTCATCTACGAATTGCTTAATATCACTTTTTTTTTTTAAATGAGTGACTCTTGAAATGCTTGGATGAACTAAGCCAGTAAAAACCTCCCGTTCAAAACTGAAGAGATGGACGTGTTTTTCACAGAAGCAGGAAAGCGGACACCTACTGTAGCACACAAGCCCTAAGGAATGGCCTAGGCTTAAAGCCTGGGCTGGAATATCTTGAAAGCACACATTGAAAGTCTCGACACTGGTAAAATAAACACAAGAACAGAAAGGATACGGACAAAAGGAGGCTTGCTTGGTTATTAAAAGCGAATTGACCTGGGAATCTTATTTAGCCTTCTCTTTAAAGAAGCAAAGTCAAATACACGCAACTGCCAACATAAGGGAAACCCCAACAATATGACATATTAATAACATCCTCAAGGGTACATACTGTAATACAACTACACTTTACAAAAAATATTTAACAAGGTAAGTAAAGATAAGGTCCGCACAGCTGTCATGTTCTTACTGTTTGAAATAATTACCTTTAACCTAAGCACTTCAGCATAAAAAGGGTGTGCGCCTGTTTTAGGCATTATACGATACGGAGAAGTCGCATTTTGATTGGCTCCATAACCTTAAAGCTCATTCGCGGGCTACGTATCCTGTTACGTCATCACGATCCGTGGGTTGAACCGGAAGTTATTCTTGTGTTTGTACGGGGTCGGCGTGAAGACGCGGGGGCGCTTTCTGGCAAAATGGCTGTTGAATCTCGAGTCACTCAGGAAGAAATCAAGAAAGAACCCGAAAAACCCGTCGATAGAGAAAAGGTAAGTTGTGTTTAGTCGTTTTTGTCTATCGAAGATGCGCACGCACGGTTTGAGTGGTGCCTTGTATTTTGTTTTCTGGAAATGTATGGAACGGTGTTGTGTTGGTCTCCATTAAAACGCTTCAGTAGGTATGTGCTGTGTAAAACGGTGTTTTCATTTCGTGTTTCTTTGCATTTTAGGTGGTTTTACAGTGTCTCCCTCAAAGACAGTGAGACTTATTGAGTTTTCAGTTAAAACGATTTATTTTCTCTTCCTAATTGCTTCCAAACGTATGCGATGGAAAGCAATGCGAGTTGAGAAAACGTCGATACAGTATATGTTTTTCTCACTTTCTTTCCTTAGGGAGCAAAATATATTTAAAGGTCATTTATTTACTTACAACGCGATGAATTTAGATGTAGCTAGCAAGTTTGTAATGCATCTATCGTGAAACGCGATGGTGAGCAGATACCACGCTTGAGACCACCGATATATCGGTTTCCCGAGACTGCGAAAGCGAGGTGCTTATTCTTCTGTTGTTTTGTTTGCAGACTTGTCCGCTGCTGCTGCGGGTGTTCACCACGAACAACGGCAGACATCACAGAATGGACGAGTTCGCCAGGGGAAACGTGCCCTCCAGCGAGCTGCAGATCTATACCTGGTATGTCTGATGACACTTCACACCAGGGGGCTCCCTGCTTGGCCCGGGAGAGCCCCACTCCAGCAAGTTGTTTTATAGGTCATCATAAAATAAGCAGTTTCTGAAGATATGGACCAATTCCACTGTAACCAATGAAAAGGGTGTTTTGTTAAGATCACTTTATTGGCCATATACAGTTTATTAGGAATTTGTCTTTTCACATACCCCAGCTTGGTCTCCATGAGACACACAGGCAGGGAGAGAAGCTTGGGGTCAGAGCGCAGGGTCAGCTATTTGTACAGCACCCCTGGAGCAGCTGGGGTTAAGGGCCTTGCTCAGGGGCCCAACGGAGTAAGATTCCAGTGCTGACTGGAGGATTTGAACCAGCAACCTTCCAGCCACAGGCGCAGATCCTGAGCCATAGAGCCACTGCAACGTTAAATTAATTCAGAGATATTTTAGGACTAAAATCTACGTACTTCTCAGATTTCAGGGATTAGTTATAATATTAATGATATCCTTACACCTATATAGCTCTTTTCTGGACACTGTACGCAGTGCTTTGCACGTAATGGGGATCCCCTTCACCACCACATGGATGATGAGGTGGCAGCCAGAGTGCTCCAGTACTCTCCCCACACACCAGCTCTCAGTGGGGAGGAGAGCAGAGTGATGAAGCCAGTTCAGAGATGAGGCTTTTTGGGAAACCATGATTGGTAACGACTAGGGGAAAATTTGATCAGGACACTGTGGTAACACCCCTACTCTTTTTGAGAAACACCCTTGGATTTTTAATGACCACGGAGAGTCAGGACCTCAGTTTATTGTCTCATCCGAAAGACGGTGCCTGTTTACAGTATAGTGTCCCTGTTACTATACTGGGCCATTAGGACCCACACAGAAAGCAGGGTGAGCGCCCCCTGCTGGCCCCACTAACACCTCTTCAGCAGCAACCTGAGCTTTCCCAGGAGGTCTCCCATCCAGGTATTCGCCAGGTTCACACCTGCTAAGCTTCATTGGGTTGCCAGCTGTGAGTTAAAGGGTGATGGAGCTGCTGGTTCTCTTAATTGAACAGATTACTTGCTTGGTCAGTGTTGTCTTACAGTCTTTAAAAAGTTGAGCAGTAAGACTGGCAGGATTGGGGCTCTCCAGGACCAGCTGGACAGACTAACTGACCAGAAGAACAAAGCTGTTCACCTCTGCAGGTGCCCAGAGCTGTTGCAGAGCCCTGATCCAAGAGACGGCACGTGTTAATAGCGCAGGGCACACACTGCATATGGCATAGTTGTGGTGGTACTCAGAAGGCCAATGCTTTTATCACAAGCAAGGAAATGACCAATGTAACTCTGTTGGCCTGCTTGTTTTAATATGCCAGGTCAAATTCAACCGGAACGCCAAACGTTTCAAAAACTACAAGAATGTTCTTGCAGAATCTGCTGCCAGCTCCCCTCCCACGAGCGTGGACAACCTTAAGCTGTGCTGAAAATTCAAATTTATTTTCCTGAGGCGACATGAGAAAACAGCCAAATATGGAGTAGTTATGTTTATTTTTCAAATGTTCTCCTTTGTTGGAGCTGAAGTTAAGTGCTGAGTTTTAGCTTCCGTCTTGGGTACTTTAAAGAGTAACATTGTCTCAAACAGGATGGATGCTACCTTGAAGGAACTGACCAGCTTGGTGAAAGAAGTCTATCCGGAGGCTCGGAAGAAAGGCACGCATTTTGGCTTTGCCATCGTGTACCCTGACCCTAAAAGACAAGGCTACAGGTAAATACCTTGAGAAATACCGCCCTTACGGGTCGAGCTTAAACGTGCAACGATTGTGTTTGAACTGTGACTCCTAAGATGATCTGCCTTTGGTCCTGTAGAGTAAAAGACATTGGGAACACGGTGTCCGGGCGGAAAGGAGCAGACGATTCCATGACTCTGCAGTCGCAGCGGTTCCAGATAGGAGACTACCTAGACATTGCCATAACGCCGCCGAACAGAGCGCCGCCGCTGCCTGGACGCATGAGGCCCTACTGACCGCCGGGGACTGCGGCCGCTACATTTTATATCCCCTGTGTGTCTCCAATTAAAGCCTTTTTTTCCTGCCCGCCACTTAATTAACGTCGCTGTAGTTTTTTTTTTTTATGGAAGCGTTTAAGGAAATTTAGTTTGAAAGCTCCTTTCATTTTTTTGTGAATTTTAATTTGCTTTGGATTTGGTAATTCAATTAAACGGTTTCTGTGAAGGTGTTTTTCTGAAAGAAATCTTGTGTGGGAAGTATGAAGTTTTTTAAAAGGTGGGGTTTGTGTGAGTGTGTATGACTGGGTCAAAGGTGTGGAGTACCAGGTTTACAGGAATTAAAACTTTGAGAATAGACCCTTGAGGACCCTGGTTTGGTGTTACACTGCTGTTCCTCCCTGATCATGCGAGATGGCTGGACTGGTTGATCACACTGTGCCTTGGTCTCTGTTAACCCCTCCTAACTGGGCCCAGGATAAGGACTGACAGTCTGTTGCGTCATAGTTGGTAGGTTATGGCTTGTGGCTAATCTGTTCTCACAGAGTAGTTTTAGGGTGGGAGAACCATTCTCGACTCAGAAGTTTTTGGTATTAAATACCCAGATTTAATTCAGGGGAAAGAGTTGGAGGGGATGTTAACAATGAGGGGGTTTGTGCTGGAGTTTTTAATTCTTAAAATTGCAAGTGAAGATTTAAGATGGCTTTAGAAAGCCGATAGTATTTTACCCACCCTCTGTGTGTGTATATATATAGTCTCTATAAAATCTTCACACCCTTTTGAAAGTAACATTTTCCAGCTTAATATCCTGACAGCAAGACCCATTCAATCAGAATTTTACCCTTATTTGCACATTGTGATAACCTCCAAGTGAAAGACACACTCAAACATTCTGAAATGTACGCTAGAACAGCAGCCATAACTGTAAAGGTCCATACAAAGGTTGCACGCCTAGGTCTGGCAATGTGTGTCCATTCCACCTTGAAGACGGGGAGGGGACTGCTGGGACTGCAGACTGGGACACTCGAGGACATTCGCCTCTTTGTTCTTGATCGTCTCCACTGTTGCTTTGGGTCGGTGTCGTGTTGAAAAGTAAGCCTACTTCTCCATTACGGCTTCCTCACGGATCTATATTTCGCTTCCTCCAGGTTCCTAGTCACTGCTGCAGGGAAACACTCCCATAACAGTGCTGCCTCCACCATGCTTTACAGCAGGGATGGCGTTTTGTGGGTGATGTCCTGTATTTGCACTCTGGTGAAAAAAGTCTATCCTGGTTTCATCAGATCAAAACGATTTTTCAGCATGGCTTCAGAATCTCCGGTAATGTTTTGTGGCCTGGACTAGTGGAGAGCTTGGAATATTGCTGTGACAGGTACGCAATCTCTAGTCCTTGATACAGATCCTTCAAGGATGCCACTGGATTTTTTCTCGATCTCCTGCTCAGTGCCTTTCTACAGCTTTATCCCGGAGGGTGTGTGATGGCTCCTTGTTGTCCAGAGCTGACTCCTTACTTCAAGATAGCAGACTGTGTAACCCTGATTAACGCAATACAGACCCTACCATGACTGCGTCAACCTTGATGATGCCCCCCCCCCCCCCCGTGTTTTCCTATATGAACACGCTAAATATCACCCCATGAGACAGCGTTGCTGATCTAGTCATGCCACTGGACATGGGAAAGGACCTGCAGTGGGTCAAAATGGTGAGAGGCTACCTCTAATGAATTTTCTTTAAAATGAATTTCACATCGTACATCTAGGCTGAATGTGAGATCCACTTGGCAAAGATCTCATATTCGCTTTAACATCACTGAGTGTCATTTCAGTTACTCCACCTCCATCCACAAGAAGGGAAGCCTAGTTAGGTCATTCAGAAGATGGGACATAATAGGAAAAAAATAAGAACGTGCTAACAAACCTTTATTCCCTATAATTTTAAATTTAAAACAGCAATGAACCACAGAAAAAAGTGAAAATGTTGAGAAAATCATATAAAAGCTGTCGAGAAAGCTCAGGCTTCAGAAAGTCAGTGTCAGGATTTCAAAGAGTCCTGTAGGTGAAATGTGATTTCCCCAAGTGCATCACGTTAAAAACGGCTGCTACGAAGCTGTGGATTCTCAGCCTTGAAAGTTGTGAACAGAACTCTGTGCGCATGTGCAGTTCTTTTCGGATGGCTGGTGTCTCCTGAGGAAAGCAGAGTGCCGCTGTATTCGTGCTTTACTGAACGTCTGTGTCCAGGATGACTTTGTACACGTTACCAGCACCGGCGTTCCTCATCACCTTCAGTCTGTTCAGCTCCATCAGACACAGGATGTAGATGTTAACCTTTGGGCCTTCATCTATTATGTTCTTCAGATCAGCGTCTTTCATCAGGTACTCTGGAGAATCTGCTGCTGAACAGGGAGTGGGACCAAGTCTTACTACATTACACTGGAAAATGTTTTGGGCATTAGATTTATTTCGGAGGTGTCACAGAGAATATTGGATGTTTATATTTGGAACATGATAAATATATTTGAGAGTAATGTTTTATCTTTCATTTACAGATACCATGATCTATTTCAGGAACAGGTGGTTAGGTGCACAGGTTTGTTTTGTTCTAGAATTTAAAAAATCCAATAACCACATTCAGGTACTTTGTTTTGAAAAAGAGTTTTATCTTGCTAACAAAAACATTCTGGTTTCCTGATCTAAGAGGACTCAAACAGTGACTACAGATCAGAATGTTTGTTTTCGTTTCACTTGCATTGAAAAAGAACAACAACATTGGATCTTACTCACCTATGTGCTTACTGTCCAGTGCCATGTTTATCTTATGAATAGCCATATTGAGGTTTGCCAGGTGGATCTGCTTCAGGTAATTAGGCAAAACCAAGTACTCCTTTTCTGACACTGTGGCAAGCCTCTGAACACTGCAAAAAAAAAACAGATCACTTAATTCATGTCGAAGAGATTAATCTGAAACAAAATGTATATAACCCTTTCAGTCTTCATTTCTTGAACTATTATATAAACAAATTTATTTTTTGCACATTTAGAATGGTTTATTTAAGGTTGCTATACTGTATGTGTGGACCTGTACAACTGTTGTTTTAATCGGTGTTAGGTTAAAAAGCAAGACAAAGCGGTATCGTTTCTACGCGTTGGCACACGTGACGCAGGTGCTGTTATCTCCCCACCTGTTCTCCTTCTCCTCATCTGTTATGAGGAAAACCGGCCTTGGAGGGACGTGGAGGAAAGGCTTGGCAAGGCCCTGGAAAGGGTGCTGTACAGAACACACCAAATACAGCACATCATGAACACGGGGACTTGGAAAAGGGCAACAAATGAAAGGAAGATGTTTCATCTATCTAGACTGGTAGCCAGCAGGATCTCATCTAATCGTGTCCTGAAAGAAGGGTTTCGGCTTCAGTGATGTACAATCCCACAATCCCTTTGCTCAACAGTGCATACCAGTAAGAAATGCAGAGTCCATGGCGATTTATTTGCAGAGTAAAAAAATAGTTCTCTATCAGATTCTCGATCGGAACTATGGCTAGATCAATGGGATAGAGGGAAAACGATCTTCGTGGTCTTCAATCTGGGTTTGTTGAACAGATGATCTAAAAGTGAGTGAACACGTTGTTTTTCGATTTCACTCCAGCTATTTTTTTAACTAGTGGAAGAGCAGGGAAAGCATCATTCTAGCAGTGAATTCCGCCCCCCCAGCAGAGAGCAACAGTGTGACATTCAGCTGCCGTCAGAAAGACGCCGATTCTGCAGTAGAGGAACCCGGAGCCTATCCCTGCACCAGTAAGGTGCCGGAAGGGAGAGACTTCTCCCCCCACAGACAGGACACCAGCTTATCACAGAGCCGTGAATAAAGACAGTTTAGCACGTCTTTGGGAAAGGGAGGCTGAGGCTATAACTCTTCCCGCCACACGCAGCGCTGCAAGGCCACCCTGAACACTAGTCGCAGGAATGGAGCTGAGCTCCCGGGGCAGCAGAGCTGCCAGGCCGCCGGGGGCGTTACCAGCTGCTCGCGATGGAAGGTGAACTCCTCACGGCCCAGTGCTGGCGGGGAGGGCTGCCTCATCTGGAAGAGCCCAGCGGCTGTGCCCCGGCCTGCCTTCACCTTCTGCTCATCCCCTGGCGCTGCTTCCTGAAAGAATTCGAGCGCAAGTCAAAAGCACAATCGCACTGGACGTAGAACACATCCACCAGTCCCACAAACCCCACAGGACCTCGCACAGCACATAGCTTCGGGACAAGAGTGCCGTTCTGATTTCAGCCAAGGGAAGAAGTCACACAAAAACTTACACAAGTCAGTTTTCCTGTCGTCCTGGAGCGCACTGCACCAAAGACAGAAGAGAAAGTATTCCAGTGAAACTCCTGCACTTATTTCAACAAAATCATTTTACTCCCCCAGACTGCAGAAAAGAACCCCCGAAGTGTAGGTCTGTTTTAACGTCACTTTTTAATCTGTATTCCAACCGTTTTGAGATCAAGAACAACAAATCAAGAGGCTGAGAACACTCACTGTGAGTAAAAGTCTCTTCCATGGGACCAGACTCAGTGTTGTCTGCGTTTGACATCCCACTCTGTCTTGAAATAAAGCACGTTAACAGTGTTCGTACAGGCATGTATGTCAGTGTTATCGTATTAAACAGAATTGCTGCTCGAACGCTTATCTTACATCTTTGTGTGAATGAAACACCACTGTGATCGTCACAAGCAGTGAATGTTTAGCCAAGTTAATTACTTCCTCTCTGTGCTGCCTTAGAAGGCAGCACATCACAAAGTGCCAAGTGTAGACAGTGACAGCTCTCTGGGGTGTTAAATAATTGTGAACACTGTGGCTCTTGGAATGGAATTGAATTTTCCCATAATGAGAGCAGAGAAATCAATGTTTTAGCTAATGAAAGCTCATTATACTGTATATATTATATATCCTCAGCAGTATATGTCCACTTTCCTTTGCTTTATGCCAGTATTCCTGACGCTGCTCAGGCGGAGAGAATCTGACTCCGGCCGGCTGTGCAGCGGTCGCTCTTACATGGATGAGGCTCTTGAGGAACGGGGTCTCGAATGCTGGAACTTCAGGGGTGGAGCTGCAGGTCTCTGCTGGCTGGGTACTTTCGGGGGTCTTGTGATCGATGTGGGGACGTGTTGGCTTGGGAAGAGCTAGTCCTGGGGTGCAAGGCTCAGGGCGCTCAGGGGAGAATCAAAGCACAGCAGTTCATTGCTAAACACTGCTTGATTAACACTGCTAATTAAATTATACACCGACACATCTCGCCTGTCGGAAACGTGACTACAGCCGGCTGTGCACTGCTCACACTTACATGGATGAGGCTCTTGAGGAACGGCGTCTCGAACGCTGGAACTTCAGGGGTGGAGCTGCAGGTCTCTGCTGGTTTTGTCCTTTCAGGGGTTTTGGGGTTCATGGGGGGATGCCGAAGTTTAGAAATTTTGAAACCTGGGGTACAAAATTCTGGGGGCTCGGGGGAAACCAAGGCATCTGAAATATAAAAAAAGTAAATTGATTCGTGATTGATTTGGTAAAGATTGCTTTTGAGGTGTTAGGTGTGATATTCATGATGTTCTACTGCAAGGCTCTGACGACGGCAATTCAGCCTGAAACACTATGCTGAAAGTCTTAAAAATGAAGCATGATCTTTTACTCTGGTGGACTTGTTTTGTCAATTTAACGAAGTTCCAGAGTGGTGTTTACCGTTCTGTCCTACAGGCTTGCTGACAGAGGGCTGCACAGGCATGCAGGGAGATCTCCCAGTTCCCCCTGCTCCTCCAGGCCTAGAGCTGTCCACCGAGCTGACAAAACATCACACAGCAAGTTCTCATTTAACTTTGCTTTTTTTGACCTGAAGCTGATGTTTCCATTGCTGTAGCTGTAACTGCCATGGTTTCATTGAACAAATTTAGTTATCCCAATCCGAGCTTTAACACCAAAACACCAAACTAGGTGACTGCAGTACTGCAATTTACTGAAGCAGAATATGGTTCTGCACAGAACAACCCAAACGCCCCACTTAGTGGACAATTCAGATATGCTGTTTGCTTAGATTCCAGCTTTCAGGTAACAGTCCACGTGTTACTCCAAGCTGTGCTTCACTATCTCCCTTCTTGAGGCAGTGAACGTACAGCAGAGGTATGTTTCCACAGTGTCTGAGCACACAAATACACACAAAACTCGGAACACTACATTCAGGAAAGAGAACAGTATTAAAGCTCAGCTGCAGTTCCACTTCCAATTCAAACACTCAGACTCGCAAGCTTAGACTTTAAGAGAACTTTTCAAAAAGCTCCCCTTCCGCACGGCAGACGATAGAAAAACAGAGGATCACTGCAGACAGACCCAGCTGACATCGTGAGACCCGTGTCTCCCTTGTGACGGCCCTGCGTCTGTACCTGGCAGGCTTGTCAGCCTTCTTCTGGAACAGGGCCATGGTGAAGTCATTGTTCAGGCTCACGGTGTGCTCGCTGATCCCAAAGTCCTGCGACCTGGGGGCGGAGTCCAGCCGCAGGTCGCACCGGGGCGTCTGAGGGAAGGCTGGGCGGGGCTCGGCGGCGGTGGCGGCGGGGACCACGGACCCCAGGCGGCTGTCGCCGGCCTCCGCGGCCCCCCTGTTCCGGAGCAAGCAGTACTCGGACAGGCCGAAGTCCGAGAGCTGGGGGGTGCGCAGGGGGTCGGGGGCTGGGCGCGCGCTCTTCTCCGGCGTGGTGCACGGCGGCTTGTCCTCCTCCGCGCCCGCGGGCTCTGTCCCGGCCTCCTGTCCGCTGGCACCCATGCTCATCCCCGGCCCCTCCTCGCCGCCCTGCCCTGCTGGCAGCAAGAGAGAGGAGAGCCACCCCCTGGTGTAAAGACACACCTCTCTTCTTTTCATCCTTCAGCTCTTAAACACTGGCCAACAACCGAGTGACACCCGGAGAAGGCTCTACAGCCGAAACGCTACTGTACGTCTCTTTTCTTTTCCTTTCAGCACAGAAAAAACCTTCACCTGTTGGTTTGCAGCCTATGCGTGCTGACGCAGCTCCCTACTGATTTCGTCAAGTAAGACGGTCTCTTATCGAGCGTGCTACTGAATTTCTTCCCTGAAGCGCTCCTTGTGTGTTCTCTCTGGCTCTGCAGATGTTATCTATCTCCAGCAGCTGGAAAAGCTGAGGTGTGACAGAGCAGCGAAGCCCCACTGGGGGACTGGAGCGCTGGTCACTCAAGCTCTTTCCACATCACTTCCTCACCTGCAACACTGAGGGATCTCACAGGAGCGCCTCGTCTTTCCCTTATTCTAACAAAGTGCACATGAAGAAAACGCCAACATAGCACATGGCATGCATGAGGTAGGGATGTCAAATAGAAAACAACAGGAAAGGAGCAGGAGATAAAAGCTGTCCTGTGAATCAGGTTTACAGAAATCTGATTCAAGGCGAGGTGTGACTCCGTCTGGTGCAGACATGGAAGAGTCAGGACCACTCTGAATTAACCCTACAGCCTAGGGACTACAGACAATCAGTACAGCGTAATAATTAGATTTAAAAAGTGATGACAAATTCTCTCTCTCTCTCTCATCACTGGAATGAACACTGCATTTAAGAACAAAAAGGAAAGCTCGGTCTGGCCCGAGACAGACACCTGCTGGGTTCTTTGGCGGGGGTGTGTAGCCGTAGTCTTCAAAGTGTCTTCTCACTTTCCCAATGTCCTCCCTGAGCCTCTGCCTCAGGACACTGCTTGTGCTGATGAAGTCTCTCACACCCTCTCCCTCAGGCTGACAGCCGAGCAGCTGGGTTCGAACCTGCTCCTGGGCTCGGGAAGAAAAGGACGCAGTTAATGTCCTGTCCCTCTGGGAAAGACAAGCTGTGCAAGGGTGGAATATCTGACTCGACCTACACCATCATCTCACAATGTTACTGTCAGCTTTCAAATTTCATTTGTTTCACAAAACAATTTATCAGAAAAAGGCTCAACATTTATATATTCATGCTATTAAACAAAACATGTCAACTGTTTAGATGGATTAAAAAAACATTTAAGCTCTTTCAATATTAATATGCTGGATTTCCCAGGAACGTTTTTTTTTGCTTTAAATGAACACTACTGCCTTCTAAAGGAACTGAATTGCTAGATGCCATTAATAAACAATTTATATTTCAAATAATACTCATCAGAACTACTTTAAATAATAAACATACTTGTAAAAAACTACAGTATAGAAATGCAAACAGTTTCTCAAAGCCGCTGGGAAGAGTTATCTCAGCCTCCTGTGAATCTTTAATCAGACGTTACTTACTTTCATAGCTCTGACTTCTGAATGCAGTTCATGCAGAACCTGCACCCCTCCTTCATCACTGTCTGAAGACAAACACAGGCAAAGTTCAGTGAAACTCCAGGTCAAATGGACGAGCACTGCCTTGTCCACGTAATGACGAGCCAAGAATAAGTCAGCACATAATGACAAAAACATAGACAACATTGTTCTAGACTGGTTTCTCTTTATGTTTTTACTTTAATCGCATTAGGCAACTGCATGAGAACCGAGAAAACGAAACCACTGTGACATGCAACAGATTTGCAGTATAGGGAGATATGTATTCGGTGAAACATGCTTGTTGTTGCATATTTTTTCAACTCGGTGTAAAAGAAAGTTTGTACATTTCACAGCAATCAGGTCTTTCCCAAATGGAACACTGCTGATCACTGCAACAGGTTTTCAACAAAAACACAGGCTAACAGTGATTCCTCCCTTCCTCTTTCAATATACAATCAAGCATATTGATTAGGGATATTCAAGTTACATGGGATGCCATCTCTGGACAAGATTAATTAACGCCCTTGATCCTTCTTACACAGGTGACTGAGTGAATCAGTGAGAGGGTGCAAACGATGCCCGACTCATCTTCACTCCAGTAAGGGAAGACACTCCATCTTCCCTTACTGCAGTGCTCACTTGAACACCCTCACAACAGCTGCGCATTGACCGTGTCTGGTTAATCTCAGTACCGTAGTCATTGTTCTGGTGAGCCTTCTCAAGATTCTGGGTTTCAGTCTCCAAAAACACCACCAAATCGCGCAGCCTCTTGAAGAAGTGTCCTGAAATATCCATTTCTGAAAGGAAAAAGAATCCAAATTAATTAATTATATGATCTAGAAGGTAAGAGGCGTCTACTTCAGGTTATGTTTCAAAGGTAATAGAAAACACCAGTCCCTAATGGAAACCCATCTCTGCTCTTTGAGCATGTCTAATGAGATCTCCCAGGTTTTCACTACCAATCACAGTGGGAGAACTGAAGCCTGCGATTCTTCTTTTCATTTTTAACATTTTATCCTCTTCCTAAAGTTACCATGCCGGTACACAGCTTTTACATTTCAGTTTAAGTCTACAGGCTGCATTGTCAAAGACCGTGTGTCTCAGTAGGACCAAAATACACTTCATTTTCGCCTCTATTTTCAATTGAAAACCAAACCGAAAAATCACAGCTCAGAATTCCGCGGTCAGTTGTAAATAAAGACGGGCGTTCATTTTTTTTCTTATTTATCCAAATACCACTTTGAAGCAAAGTTTGGAGGAGACCTAACAGGTGTAAATATTTTTTAGCACGTATTGTAGCAGCCGTCATTAATTACAGAGCACAAAGCTCTAGCACACATCAGCGGGGAGACCAACTCGGCATTTATTAACAATAAATCGATTCGCTTATATCCGGAACTACACACAACGAGGCCAGATATCGCAACGTCTGAGGACTTCTCAGACATTTTGGTTTGGCAGTTGTTCTAAGCCACTAAAGCCTGTATATAAACTCCGAAATAACCACCCCTTTATTTCCAGGAATAAAAGGCCGGTTGGATTACTGTACCTCAATGTTCTCACCCTCCGCCAGGACCGCTTTGAATATCGCGCCTCTTCCGGGGTACCGTTAAGCCCCGCCCCTCGCGTTCACAACAGGAAACCTGCTTTCTCCACAGTGATTTTATTCCAACCTGGTCTTGAAACGTCGCTTCCTTTTTTTTTTTTTTTAAAAATGGGAGCTATGAAAACACAGTGAACGAAAAATAAAACAGGCAAGTCATTTTGAAAAGTAACGTGTCGTCCAGTGCGCAAGCGCGATTGGGCTCCCACCCGCCTGCCCGGAGCTCCGGCGCCTCCCCGGGCCTGACCGCTAGAGGGCGGCACAGCGCAAGATTCGCTGCACTGATCCGGAGGGCAAGGTTTATTATACTGTACACTAAAATGAAATGGTCTTGGAAGAGAGACATATTTGAACAGTTTAATGGACATAAGGGCATATCTACAAACTATTTCTAAATTTAAGAATGTGAAAGCCGCGCGTACCTTATTTTTATGTACTTTTTTAAACCTTTTTTTTGCAAGATGCACGGTGTTATGTGCCCCTGGTAAAGTTATATGTACTCTTGTGTGTATTGTGAATATTATGTGAATATGTTACTGCAATAAAAAGCATGTAAAGTTACACTACTACGGGACACATATTTCGGCACGAGTGTTTTTTTTTTACTAAAATTGTGCAGCCTCCCCTGTAATTTGAAAAGAGAAAATTACACAGACCGCTCTTTTATTTGATGTGATGTTTACACCGCGGGAACCGTAATTGAAGGGAATTTCTTGGAAAGAGTTGCGAATTCCCGGTCTATCCTGGAAATCGCGGCGATGAAACCGCCGCGCAGCAGATCTGCGGCGAAACAGCAGCAGATAACAGGTCAGCCTGGTGTTCATCCCCAGAAAGTTTCTCTCTGTTCTAGAATGAATAGATGTGATATGGCCCTGATTTTTATCTTTGCCTATGACTTGTAATCCCCCGATGTTGTTGCTACAGTCAAAGGAAGAAGACTGCGGTGGTATGGCCATGTTGTGAGAAGAGATCAAGACCTCATACAAGACCTAGACAAGACAAGAGGAAGACCTGGAATAAGATGGCTCAGGTGGGCGGCTGCGTCAGCACACGTAGTCTGCAAAGGAACGAGTAAAAGGTTAATTCCTTCCCGACAGGAGAAGAGAGAAAACAACACGTTTCGGCTGTGAAGCCTTCTTCAGGTGTGAGCACACTTTCACACCTGAAGGAGGCTCCACAGCCGAAACGTGGTGTCTTCTCCCTTCTCCTGTCAGCATAGAATAAGATGGCTGGACTCGGTGAAAGAAGACTGCGGCAAGGCGGAGACTAATGTAGACGCCTGGAGAGACGGGATGCGCTGGAGGAGGCTAGCGGGCGCGGGTTCGAGACGCCACCTCAGTAAACTGGTATGACCTGTAATCTGCCCAGTGTCGGGAACACTGAGGTGCAGCCATCCCGATTAATTCACTTGTGATCATTTATGGATCATTATTTGGAGCGATCATTTAAAATGCTCTCTGTGTCGGAGGTCGCCAAGGACGTATACTGTACTCGAAACGTGCCCAGTGTAACCACGGTTTTATTTCATTGTATAATGGACGTCGGTTTCAGTCATGCCTGAGTTTCATCTGCTAGGGGAGAATTCTTTGATAAACCTTTCTCACTCTCTTTGTCCCCTTATCAGACTTGGCGGAGCCTGGAAGCCGGTTTACTCCACTGTCAATAAAAGAACAGCAAACATACTTCAAGGACAGTGAAAACATTCTTAAGGTGAATGAGCTGAGAGTAAAACTGTAGCCATTATTAGACGATCAAGAGTGACACAGTTTTGGTATCTTTGATTCTTCTTCATTTGTAGTTGATTTTTTTTCATAAGTTACTGAGTTGCTTTCTTTGTACTCTTAAATGCATTATTTATGTACAAAAGTTATTGGTTGGTTTGCTTTGCTCCCACAGAAAATTAAAGGCGACATCCATCCCTGCATTTTCTAACCATTTCATCCAGTTCAAGGTTGTGAAGGAGCTGGAGTCTATCTCAGCAAGCCACGGGCATAAGGACAGGAGACCAGTCCATCACAGGACACACACACACACCCTGGACAGGACACCAGTCATTCACAGGACACACACACACCCTGGACAGGACACCAGTCCATCACAAGACACAGACACACAGTCACACACCCTGGACAGGACAACAGTCATTCACAGGACACACACACACACCCTGGACAGGACACCAGTCCATCACAGGACACAGACACACAGTCACACACCCTGGACAGGACACTAGTCCATCACAGGACACACACACACTCACACACCCTGGACAGGACACCAGTCCATCACAGGACACACACACACCCTGGACAGGAAACCAGGCATTCACAGGACACACACACACCCTGGACAGGACACCAGTCATTCACAGGACACACACACACCCTGGACAGGACACCAGTCATTCACAGGACACACACACACACACACCCTGGACAGGACACCAGTGACACCACAGGGCAGACGTAGACACACACTCATGCCAGGGCCAATTTTCCAATCAACTTACCCGTTACAAATAACCTTCCAAACATGTCTTTGGACTGTGGGAGGAAAGCAGTGAACCTGCAGGAAATCCACATAAATAAGGGGAGAACATACAAACTCCATACAGACAGCACTCCAGGACCAGCATTGAACCCAGGGCCCCAGCACTGCAAGGCAGCAATACTAACCACTGTACCACCAGGCTGCCTGTTAAAGAGCGCACTGAAAAAGAAAGCAAGCCCAGGATGTTCTGTAGTGGAGGAAAATTCAAGAGAGAGTTCTAGTTTGGAACAAATCACTATGAAATAAGAGCCTGAATCTAGAAATTAAGACTACTGCTGCTCTACTATACTCACCTCTGGAAGGATACCCCAGCGTTGAGTACACTAGACCAGCACTGAAGGGTGGCAGGAACCACAAACACTGCTGGCGTCATTGTGAGGTTCTAAAGCACATGGTCTTACAACGCTTTAAGAGAGAAGTTTGAACATGTATTTATAGCCAGTGTACATTTTGATGTTGCAGAGACGTAATTGAGCGGAAAATGTCCTGTGGAAGAAAAACTCTCTTCCTAAGCTTTGCACGCCCCGCTAATCTCATCTTAATGTTTTAGATCATGTTTAGCCTACATTGAATCGTTTCTTTCATATCTAATATTTTGCGCACTTGAATTAACGAAAGGCGCACGAAAACTGTAGTGCATGGAGGTATTTCCAGGCTGTTTTGGAAGGGCACCCTGCGGAGGAACGTGTGACTGTGCTGATTAAACAAATATCAGCAGCGACCGACCGGAGATAAGATCTTCAACCAGTCAAGAGACCAAGGCTCCTTTGTTCAGCAAACACTATAAATATAAAGGACTGACTGAAGGTGAACTCATTCCAGCACTCTGGAGAAAGTCACGGTAAGTGGAGGCATGACTTTTTACACTCGAAAAGTTCGCTAACACGTAAACGTGTGACTTGAAATCCTTTTATCTTGACGCCTGCTCACCCACAAGTGGTTTCGCTGTCTTAGTCCTTCTTGGCTGCAGCTCCAGCAGCGCCACCAGGAGAGTACCTTTGCCTCAAGGGAAAGCCTGGCGGGGGGACGTGTGAAGTAACCTGTCTGAACGAGCGTCTCTCCCCCCCGTGTGTTGAAGCGGGCGCAGTGAACGAAGCCCCCTCCCGCGCGCGCCATGGCTCTGTTCGGCAAGGTGCTGGAGCCCGTGGGGTACATGCAGACCATGCGGGCCCTGGTGCTGGGAGTCTGCTCCTACCTGGATGGCAGCGCCAAGCCCGACGAGGTGGACTTCGTCAAGAAGAACTTGGACCTGATCGACCGGGAGCTGGGCCGCGGGCGCGGCCTGCTGAGGGATGCCGAGGTGCACGGCTTCGAGGACGACGTGGTGGTGGTGTACTGCCAGCTGGGGGCGGTGCTGAGGGCCGAGCGGGAGCACACCAAGCAGGAGACCGAGGTCTTCCTGCAGTACGTGGCGGAGTACCGCCTGGAGAGGCAGCTGACCGCCCTGTACAGCCGGCTGATGGGCATCTCCGTGCTGACCGACCAGCCCACGCTGTTGGAAGACATCATCAGGAGCTACCGGCCCAAGCGCTGGGAGATGAGGGAGTTCTGCGAGAAGGTCAGCCTGTTTAACCCTGCGTGTTAGAGATACGCTGTAGTGATCTTTGCGTTTGCTCTTTACTTCCATTGAGGGCATGACCTCTAAGCTTAACAGCCTACTACCAAGACCAATCATTTTCAAAGTGTCTCTTACCAGAAAGAGCAGGAAAGTCTCGAAGTTGTTCACACAAAAGAGCAACAGTCAAGGACACAAAGTGTACACTTGTAATGGGAAATGTTGAACATTTCTGCTTTTTCGTTTTTACATCCCCAAAGAGTTCTGATAGATTAGTGTCATAAAGTTATGACAGCAAATTCCTAGTGAATTCTGACCTCTTTGCATAGACATAAGCCTTTAATCAATCCTTAATTTAATCATTTTGTGAAGGCATCCTAATAACAATTGTAATCAGATGACACTCACTAAGTGTTATAATCACATAATAAATACTGACTGAATTGTCAATTATTTTAAAATGTTACATTAGAATGTCTATGAAACAAGAAAGTATTATGTTTATGATGGTTTTCTGCCACAGCAGAAATAATAATTATTCATCAGGAAAACCTGAAGAGGTTTGTGTTAGTGAGATCTGCCTAAAACAGCTGAATTTTCTACCTATTCAAACAATGAATTCAATTAAGTAATTAAGATCAGATTTGTAATGAAAATTAGAGAACATTGTGAGGACAGAAACTGAAAAGGCAAAAATTCTCAAATGACACAAAGGAAATGATAAACAGCTGAATTGTCATACAGTACATGCTAGAAAGGAGATTTCTCAAGACCCATTTTCTTTCCTGTTTTCCACGCTGCTTTGTGAGAGAATGAGAATTGGTAGGCATAACAAAATGCTACATTTTGCAATGCAATGCAAAAATTTCAAATGCAGTATACAGTATATTCAATATACATTTTCTTAAATGACACAAAAGGATGAGTAAAAGCCATTCTTATCTTGCCACCGAGAAATCACATACCCACTACAAATTGTTCCCTTACACCACACAGGCCCAACATGTTTTGGGGGATGTCTGATGAAAGACTTATCGGCCACAAATTTAATTAGAAACTTCTGGGCCTTCTGGGCGTCTCAGCCGGTAAGGTTGGCTGTTTTGTGTGCAAACCGAGCCCTGTCACTCATGCCTGGGCTCGCTCAGGAACCACCATGATTCCCTGCAGGTGGTGCACAACTGACAGGGCACCGCTAGGGTTTAGTGTTGTTAAAACACCAGGATTGCCGGGCAACAGCCACCACTGCAAAGGAGTCAGAACCACATCACTCCTCCAATCGATGGCTACTGTGCTGCTGGCACTTTTGGACTCATTCTTAGTAGGAAGATTCTTAGTTGCCTGTTAATCTATTTTGTTTACAGGTGAACTTTGTGCTGGGGACGGGACTGCTGTGCCTTTTCACCCAGGCCTCGTTGACTGGGAGGGACCAGGCCTTGCTCATGAAGACCTGGTCTGAGAAGATGTCTTCCCTCTACAAGAAAATGAAGGCTTCTGGCTGCCTGTGCTCAGAGTATTTCCGGGAGCAGGCAGAAGAGGACATCCAGAAGCACATCCAGGAAGGGAAGAAGAACAAGAAGACACCGGAGGAGCAGGCCGCGTCTATCCTGAAGACGCTGGAGAAGAACTACGACTGGCTGCGCTGGGCTGTGATGGTGCACCAGGAGTGCGTAGAGGAAGGGGAGACAGAGGTGAAGAAGCCGGAGAACTTCATCTCCGTTGGCGAGCCCTCTGGCCTGCATGTGGTGGCCTGCTACAGTGATGGGCCCTCCTCTCTGGACAAGAGCCGCATCCACCAGCTTATCGTGGACCTGGAGTGGAAGATCCCCAACCCCCCTCCTGAGGTGTACGCTGCCATTGAGGAGGAACCCCGTAAAGCACGCAGCTACTTGGCTTCCCGCATGCTGCAGAAACTGCAGGAAGGGCTGGGCGGCGGCATCTCGGTGCACGTGGTGCCGAGCAAGATGGAGATGAAGTGCAACTTCCCCCAGGCCTCCTACTACCTCTATGAGTACAAACACCGCCTTGCCTCAGGCACTCTCTGTGTATTTGGATAGAGAGCAGAGTCTCATCGTTTCTTCAGTCTTTTCATCAGTTTATCAGATGTTTTTGCCTGGTCTTTTCCTAATATGCTGTTTCAGATATTTTTAATTTTAAATAAATTACCACAATTCCCCATCCCTGGTCTTCAGGTACATGAATGTTTTGTATGACTTTGTGTATTTCGGTGTTATAAAAAATGCCACTTTTTTTTCACTAAGTTAACAAAATAATATTTCCAAACTCCAAGGGAAAAATTTCATTCAACAGAGCTTGTATGTTTTGTTTTGTTAGTTATGTTATCGGTTGGTATGGTTTTGTACTGCAAAGGAACAAGTAACAGGTTTATTCCATGCTGAAAAAAAGAAAAGAGAAAACACAACGTTTCGGCCGTGGAGCCTTCTTCAGGTTTCACTTTCCTCTCTTCTTTTTTTCAGCATGGAATAACCTTCTACTTGTTCCTTTGCAGCCTACGCATGCTGACGCAGCTACCCACATGGTTTTGTACTGATGCAGAATTCTTTAGCACTGGTAATTAACACTTTGCGGAATGACCAATAAGTTATACCATGACACATAAGTAAACTGTATTGTATGTTAAATTTGTAAGATCTATGATGATCATACCACAAATACTTGCACTGAAAACATTTGGGCTACTTCAGTACATAGCAGTGTCTCTAGATTTAAATGGTTAGAACATCCATCCTTTTCTAACCACATTCTCCCAGACAAGGTTGCAAGGACGTCTGAGCCTGTCCCAGCAAACAACAGGCGCAGGACAGGAAACACCCTGGAGAGAACACCAGTCCATCACAGGGCAGACACCAGTCACAAACACGCACACACTCACACCAGGGTCCATTTTCCCAGCTAACTGATCCACCTGTAAGTCTTTGGACTATGAAACCAAAGCAGCCAGAGGAAACCCACATGAACACAGGGAGAATCACAAACCCCTCCCAGGACCTGAAGCCAGGGCCCCAGCGCTGTGAGGCAGCAATACTAACCCCTGCACCATCATGCCGCCCTGTTTAGAATAAATTACACAAAATACACAACATATCACATGAAACTTTTATTTTAAAAGGTAATTTAACTGAATGTGTTATATAAAGATTGTCTACACAACTTTGAAGGTAAGCTGTTAAAAAATATTGCTGTTTATTTCTGTTTCACTGTATTTTTTATTTTAAATAATGAAATCAATTTTTATTCCACATCATGAAAACTGATGAACATTTCACATTCTTAAACACTTGTCTCCCCTGCTGTATCTTTGGTAATACGCTGGAGCAAAGCCTGCTGTTCATGTTTAATCTGGGATTCTGAAAGAAAAGAACATGTATTCATATTTTTATTCAATAAGAATCATAAGACAATACGTCATTTTGATTCAAATAAATACATTTTTTTCTTGATATAAATAAAATCCAGCAATGTGGTGTGCTGCTTACACAGCCTAGGTTCTCTTAAATAGAATTACAAACTAATAATTGCAACAGTACAGAATTTATTTTTTATCATAAATGGATTGGTTTAGAAAAACTAAAGAACCGCTTTTACTTAAAGGATCAATAACCGAATGAAACACACTATAAATTATATTAAATATTGGAAATATGTCTCTTTAATTTAAAAGATCTGCTGATCTGATCTGCATACCCTTCTGGAAACACTAAAAGGAGTTAAATACTGTACCTGCCATCTTGTGAACTCACCTCTTAAATACAGGAGTCTCTCACGTGCAGTCTTCTCCAGTTCCTCTCTTATTTCCGGGAATCCCTGCAGGACCCTCCCAAAGCACTCCGAGGAGAGGGAGAAGAGTTTACACAGACTCAGGGCTTGCACTGTTGCAGTCCTTTTGCACTTGGTAAGGAGGCATATTTCTGAAATGTTATAGGATTTGTGACATCATGTCATTGACCACAAAATCAGTGTTGCGCTTTAGATAGTTTTATAATTTATTTCAGTAATCAGTAAAAATCATATTTTATATACTCAAAACTATATAAGAAAAAGCTCTGATGTTTTGATTACAGAAAAGTCCAAATATGCTAAAATACTATGTAATTATATGTATATCACATATGCTTTTATGCTTTCCTTTCAAACATGTGCTTTAACATAAAATGATAGACAGTTTAAAATATTCAGCAACTGCTATTCATTCTTAAACCAAATCAAAGTAAACCCCAAAGTCTAATTTTCATCTCATTATTAAAAGTTCTTTAAATGCCAACTTCAATTTGCCTACCTCCAAAATAATCCCCATCAATCAGCTCTGTCTTGAATGTTGGCGTTTCTACAAGGACTTTTCCATGCCCAATGAAGAACATACGGTCTCCAGGAGCATTCTGACGTATGATAATATCCCCTTCCTGGAATACTTCATACTTCAGTCTCAGGAGCACAGCATTGATGAAATTTATGTCCCGATTCTTGAAAATTGGTACACTGTTCAGGAGATCTGCACACAGGATGTTTAGAATCTCCTGCACGTCATGAAAACATGAATTTAAGAACGTCAGAAATGTCTCCATCTCTGTAAATCTAAGCTTGTGGCAACTATACTATTATACTAGCAATAGGCTGCTTTTTTACCATCTGTGAAGTATTATACTATACAATTACAAGTTGTTATGAAAGTGTATCTGGATAGCATCACACTACTTGAATGATTATGTTTGTACTGCACATAAACCACTTGCATAAATGATGACTGCATATCCTTTTATAATAATTTGAAATAAAGTAATATTAAAGTTGGTTATTTAATATTAACTGGAAATATTAGACATGAATGCAAATAATGAATCCCTAATAAAGAGAGCTCTGTGATGAAATGTACAAGAAATACAGTTACATTTATATATACTTTTTCTCATGCAATCTATGACATTTGAGAAATGTTCATTGATGTAGTTGGATAGGTACTATCCTTTAACACATTTATGACAAGCATGTGTATATAAACAAGAAGAGACACTGAAAATTCAAAAGAAAGAAGAAAAACAGAAAAATGTGAGTGTGGAACACTTAAGATTTGGGGTGGGATGCAGGAGAGAGCAGGAATTTGAGAATGAAGAGAGAAAAGAGAATGAATCTGGGAACAGGTAGGGAAAAGGGAGAAAAGTTGTTCAAAGAAATGGAAAACCGGGAGACGTAGTCCTAGGTAAGTGTGGAAGGCAGAAATATGTTATTACGTGAATGGAGAGATTTAGAAAGGAATTATTTGATTATTGAGAGTTTGGGGAAGGTGTGAAACTAGTTTAAGGATTATCTTGACTTCTGGTATTCTAGAGAGTAGGAGAATTCGAATCACTGTGAAAGTACAGAAATTTCAGAGTAACTATGGTCAGGAGAGATAAAATGAACTGTTGACTGGGGTAGATTTATGCTAACTGCTCTGATATTTTCCGTGAAATGGCTGGCTAGTCATGTAAAAGCGAGCTACTTTTAGCAAGTGGTCCAATAAATGAGACAGACAAATCCTGGACAAAAACCTGCTACCCTCTGCCAAAAAGCTCAAACTGGGGAGGAAGTTTGCCTTGCAACAGGACAAATAATCCAAAGCACACTGCAAGAGCAATAGTGGAGTGGCTTAAAATGAAATAAATACAGTAGATGTCCCTGAGTGAGTCAGTCAAGAGTCCCTTGACCTTAAGAGACCTTAACCCCATCGTAAATCTGTGGCAAGACCTCAAACTTGCTGTGCATCACCGCTAACCTGACCCAGCTTGATTCATTTGCAAATACCGCTCCATCTAGGTTTGCACGTTAATAGATACTTATCCAAAAGAATTACTAGCTGCAATAGCTGCCAGAGGTGGTTCAACAAAGTATTGACCAAGGGGGGTGAATTTTTATTTTAAATTAAAATTTAACTTCATTTATGGTTTACCGTTATCCTTCTTTCTTGGGGGGACTCTGTGAAGATGAACGTGTAAGAGTTTGAAGTGTGAAAAAAGGGATGGGGGCTGAAAACTTACCTAGGAAGCTGTAATGAAAAATATTATTCTTTGCATAGTATGAGGCGTGTAATGTACACAAAGTTTAATTCCATGTTGAAAAGAAGAGAAATACACAATGTTGTAGCCCTAGAGCCCTTTGTTTTTTCCAGGCTGAATTAAGCTCTGCTTGTTCCATTTCAGCCTGCCTATTGACCCAGCTCCTCACTCCATCCTCATGTGAATTACATGCTATACTAAACATTAATTTTACTATAAAGCTTGATAAAATTAGAATAGTAATGTACAATAAAAATCAAACTGACCCCAAAGGCATGGTAAATGCCTTTTGCATCTGATATATTTTAACATTACTGAAGCAAGATGGGCCAGATAGTCTACTCTCGTTTGTGACAGTTTCCTTCATTCTATTATTTTTAAACACTTAAAAATAGAATAAAAATAGAATAATGTAATTGTGTAACTCAGCCATTAAAATTACAATGGAACATGCAGCCATACCTCTCTCAAGGATTTAGAGACAAGATTCAGAATTTCTGACTCATCAAACCACTTTCCTTGGTGTCGGGCCTGGAAATAATTAGAGATCCGACTTCGTAGATCCCTGGGCAGCTTTCTATAGGTCATGTAATCTTCTAGGTAGTTAAACTGTGGAATATGAAATGCACCGATAACATGGCATACAAGTATACAAGTATATTATATATTAGATACTGATAGAAATATTACATACAAACTAAATAGTAACACAAACTTAATAATAGGTATTTAAACCTGGCTCCATCTCATTCACTAGCCACTTTATCCAGTATAGGTCAGTGGGGCTGCTAGAGCCTATCCCAGCAAGCAGGGAGAGCAAGGCAGGGTACACCCTGGGCAGGACACCAGTCCATCTCAGGGAAGACGCTTGGACACAAACACGCACACACTCACACCAGGGCCAATCCTCCCAAAAGCCAATTAACCTACTAGAATGTGGGAGGAAACCGGAGCACACAGAGGAAACCCACACAACAAAGGTGAAAACATACAAACTCCTCCCAGTAATTCAGTTTGTCTTCAGCAATAATATCACAAATACAACCTATGAAGATGCATGATAATTAAATACTTAAACATACCCTATTTCTATAGGCTTTTGATGGTGCATCAACATTTGTCATCATTGCTGCCACATTGGCTACCATCATGGTGTACATCAGAGCTCCTGAAACCATGCTTGTCATGACTACCCAGAGCTCACCTTCACCTGCAAGATTAAACAACAATTAATCATCCTCTAGAAAAGCCTTACTCTAATGCCCCTCCTAAGGCAGTGGATGTGTGAAAAGTATCATGTAATTTGTCTTCTAATGCTTTCATATGAACAAATTGATGAATTCTATAACATTGCAATATACAGTTAAAAAGTAATATAAAATTTACCATTTGCCTATCAAATATCTGTTTATATACAACTTGATTTGCTTATAATTTACAGCAGATGTATTTCCCGTGATGAAAAACGTGCTACATCATGGTTTCAATGATATTCAAAACATTAATGATTTGTTTCTGTTAATTTTTAATCTGACTCTTACGTAGATTTTAGTGTATGGAAAACATTAATTTGCCTGCAGGCGAAGGAGAGAAATTGACATAGCTCGTATCATGAAGAAATGGGTCTGTTTCACCTGTCGGCGGGTCAACTGAGCCATACGATATCCCGATCATGTGTGAAAGAGCACGAAAGACTCCAAAGGAGTACTGCTCTACCCAAGAAGCATTCTGGAAATCACAAGAGAGAAACAGAGACACATCTGCTGGATTTCATCTTTTGGAGTTTAACCCAATATTCACATCTCTTTTTTCTCTACTTTTGTCATTATTCACTTACTGCAAGGTTAAGCAACATTTACTGGCTGATGGAAACACTTCCCAACAGGGATCCCAATTCAAACACATTCACAAATCTAAGTCAATAAGCAATGCTGCTATTAATTGCATGAGCGCTGCTTTTACAGACTACAAGATGTGGGGTGAAATGTTTTCCTTTGTTTTTAAGTCGTCTTGGGTTCCTTAGACCCCTGGTCAAAACACTATTATTCATACCATATACTTGTAAATAGGACACAATTATTAGTTAATGGAGGACATGGTTTTGTGAAGAAAGAGTTTACCATTAAATGAAAAGATACTTCTCTTCATAAAAATAGTGGGGTGTGTCTAGTTGATATGGGAAGACAAAAAATATAAATGCATTCCTCATATTCACACCCTATAGAAAAAGGGTGAGGGATCTTACAATTTTGAAGAAACAAAATATTCCGTTTATAAAAAAATTAACAGCTAACACAGCAAATCCATTTTTAATGTTATAGCCAAAGAATATGAAAATTAAAATGTTCAAATCTATTTCAATGTCTTCATCTTGCACACAATGATTACTAAACTCTTTTTTATGCAAACAAGGGTCTTTCAAGAAATAAGGTAACAAGAGCTCTGATGGTAGTGCATTTTAATAATCAGCATCATCATACACCAACATGCTGAATCTCACATGGCAGAAATGTGTTAAGCTCCTGGAGAAAAGAATGACCTGCTTACCAAGCTTCAGCACCAGTTCCATGTAACCTACGACACACAAGCTTTTTGAGAGACCAAGAGATAAAAGCCGCACCGACGACGTACACCGCTAACACCATAAAAGCTCAAGAGCTGGCAGTGTGTGACTTGTATTGTGCAGCACAATGATACTCGAAGTAACAGGTTTTCTTTGTATTACTCGGCTGCCCATAAGAAACAAACCACATAGTTTCCAGGGGACTTGTTTGCAATCACAGAAAGTTACATCAGCCTTTCCTTCATAAGAATGTCTGCAACAAACAGTTGCTTCCATGGAGTAGGTGTCTGTACATCCAGATTGTTGCTAATCTGGAACACCTCTTACCATTATGACAGGCGATGGCAGGAGACCTCAATGATCTGGCAGTAAATGTCATCTAGTATTATGTCTGTCATACATGCTGTACACCTTAGTGTTTGACATTTGCACAAGACTAGCCAAATATCCTGTAGACTAGGAATGACTACAGACAGGTGGTGTGATGCTAGGATCATGATGAATCTGAGCATGGTATTACAGTACCCCAATTAAACCCACCGGGGTCATTTTTGAAATAGAACTTATTACATAATTTATTTATGCAGCCTTTCATACAAAGAGAGAAAACTCATATGTTTGGGTTTTTTAAGTTGTTAGAAATATACTGCAATTACTTCAGTCTTGTAGTCCATACCGTGAGGTTCTCTTTGACAACCCAGCAGTCTTTAGGAAAATTCTGTAAAACAGGAATGAAGAACTGTATGCACCCATTCCAGTGGCACAGAAGCAGGATCATGGAAAACAGACATATAATCCGGATGAACAGACGTACTGCTTCCATGTTTGCATTGGAAACCTACCAAACAGAAGAACAGGCACACAAATGTGAGTAAACAGGCACTAATATGAAACCAACTAGGAGTTCAACAACAACTCCTGCACTTACTCTTTCCCATTCATTAAAGAACCTCATGAGCCGGGACACACGGAGCAGTCGAACCAGACTGAAGATTCTGGCAAACATGATGATCCGCACCAGTTTCGAAGCAGAATACGAAGTGGTGTCGCTTTGGTGTTCTATTTTCTAGTAGATTAAAAAAATATGTTCGTTTTATTTTTTCTTTTATCATGAAATCTCAGTATTGCATGCATAACACAAAAAATACATTACCTCTATGATGAGTGCAAGATAGTCAATGGGAAAGGCAGAAATCAAGTCCAGGGCAAACCATGTTTTAAGGTAATGGTTACGGATTTCCTTCGGATTTAGTATAACCACCTAAAAATGACAAATAACAGCAGCAAATTAATCATGCTTCTAAGAGTGTAATAGTTGTATAGATTAAATTAATAATTAAAAATAAAATTAAAATGAAACAAAATTCATTCAAAATTATTTATATATGCAAGATATTTCAAACATATTGCAACACATGCAAAAATTTGATATTGTTGTGCTCATTTCACTGAATATTTTTTCTTTTTATGACGAAACAATCCTATAGTGATTTTATACTCAAGAAAAGATATTCTTTTAGAAAAATAAAGTATATGGACTTCAGTGTTATTATGATTAATTGATCATGAATGATTGACTGAGGTATACTTCAGTGACTTTGTTGCATTACCACTAATTCACCTCTTAGTGAGAAGGTTGATTGGGCTCAAGTGACGAGATATTTTAACCTACTGAATGTCAAGCCTGGTAAGAATAAAAAAGAATAACAATGCTTTTATGCCATCGGTATGCTGGAGCTACATCTTAAGTGGACTTTAGTGATGAATCAAGTATTTGTACAGAACACCCAGCCAGATGTCACCAAGAGAGAGTAATGCAGACATGCAGAATTCTATGCTAATTGATGTTTACAACAGGCTACTGAATGGCCTACTGCTTGATGCTATATTGATCCAGACCTAAGACTTCATTTACTGCTCTTCCTGCAGGCTCATCCTGACATGACAACATTCTAGCAGGACACTGCATGTTCCCACAATTCTTATGCAATATCAACTTTTTTTGTGAGGGGAGAGTGTGAGAGTCATGCCATCATATGCCCTGCTCACCGGGCGCGAGCCCTGTTGAATATCTGTGGGACAACCTGGGATGACGTGTAGGATGACCTTGGATGTAGAAACCAGAAGATAGACAGTACTTGTTCAAGCTGTATGAGAAGAAGGAGAAAGGACCCCACAAGACATCCTAACCATACAAGCTACCAGCTAGTGACTTTCATAAATCCCATTGATGGCAGATTTTATTCAGTATAATGAATTTATCTATGCCTTATATTTATATTCAATATAATTTCACTGCACCTGTTTGCAAACAAGATTTTTTTATTTCCTGTTAGCACAGCAGTGCGTGTCTTGCAGTTGTAAGTGATATGTTGGTGTTGATGCTCAGAATACAGTGCAGTATATAGCAGGGGGGAGCACAGAGCAGTGATTAGAGTTCTGTACTCTTTACTGAAAGGTTGTAAGTTCAAGCCCATGCTGTAGACAGTCGTCCAGGATATATTACCTCAACTGTTCCAGACCATCCCACAGTAAAAATGAGCACCTGTGGTACTGGAGGCAGCTTGTGATGCACTAGTATCTCATACAGAGGGATGGCAAATCCTCTCAGTGCACTCAAAGCTACAGAGAGTTGAACGCCAGTCTAGCGAGCCTCCAGACTCCAGTATGAGCACATACAGCTGTATATATCACAGTCACCAAGGCTGAACCTTAACAAGGCCTGTTACACACGGACAGTGTATGTTACACACGTAGAAGATCCTCTTACCTCACTATCGTCTGTGATAATACCCATCCGAAAGTTTACTCCAATATCAAGTAGAAAAATGGTGTCTGAAGCCAGGTTAAAGGCATCAAAGCCCTGCGAGCTTGGACTGCCGTCTAGAAAAGCAATTCCTATTGGGATTGCGATCAGGTTTAAGAAAGTCATGACCACCATTACCATGATATAGTAATTTCTGTAAAGCAAATACAAAAAATGTAATCAGATAAAAGCAACTGATAAGTGCCAGTTTCAAACCACACTTAAAGCTTACTTCAGCAACTGTTGAAATTGTATTACAGACAGTAGAGATTGTGTCTCTTCATTGGCCGGATAATTGCTTTCTAATTGTGCTCAATCATTCGAAACAGAACAAAAACTGCTCCCAACATAAGGCTGTTCAGCTGAATGCAATGACTGCTGAGGAGAATGAATTACCTTGGATGGAAGGAGATAAAGGTATGGAACAAATATTCTCTAGGCTGATCTTTGGGAAAATCTGGAGATGTGATTAAGAATGAGTGCTAAAATGAGAAAAACAGATCCCCACAAGGAGGAAAGACCAGCTCAGGAGGAGGCAGGTCAGGGAAGGCGAAAGACAAGCAAACTGTTCTGAGCGAGTAGTCCAAAAGGAAAGAATATCCTCCACAGAGGTTTAGCTTATTGGAACTGTTAACTGGAGTGTTGTACCTGAGGAGACAGGAAATACGGCTTAAATTATTTTTAAATGAAAACAACAAACCACGCCCACGTTCTCAAAGTGGCTTAAAACTATTTTCAGGTAAAAATGGAGGAGAACTGAAGGAAAGGGTGGTTGTCCTGTTACTACATGATTGCCTTGGACTGAGGCGTCTGCACACTAGACCCCTGCCCGGCCGGTTACCTGAGCGGGCTGGAGGGGTGGATCACGCACACGCCGGCGGGCCGGTTACCTGAGCGGGCTGGAGGGGTGGATCACGCACACGCCGGCGGGCCGGTTACCTGAGCGGGCTGGAGGGGTGGATCACACGCCGGCGGGCCGGTTACCTGAGCGGGCTGGAGGGGTGGATCACGCACACGCCGGCGGGCCGGTTACCTGAGCGGGCTGGAGGGGTGGATCACGCACACGCCGGCGGGCCGGTTACCTGAGCGGGCTGGAGGGGTGGATCACGCACACGCCGGCGGGCCGGTTACCTGAGCGGGCTGGAGGGGTGGATCACGCACACGCCAGCGGGCCGGTTACCTGAGCGGGCTGGAGGGGTGGATCACACGCCGGCGGGCCGGTTACCTGAGCGGGCTGGAGGGGTGGATCACGCACACGCCGGCGGGCCGGTTACCTGAGCGGGCTGGAGGGGTGGATCACGCACACGCCGGCGGGCCGGTTACCTGAGCGGGCTGGAGGGGTGGATCACGCACACGCCGGCGGGCCGGTTACCTGAGCGGGCTGGAGGGGTGGATCACGCACACGCCGGCGGGCCGGTTACCTGAGCGGGCTGGAGGGGTGGATCACGCACACGCCGGCGGGCCGGTTACCTGAGCGGGCTGGAGGGGTGGATCACGCACACGCCAGCGGGCCGGCGGGCCGGTTACCTGAGCGGGCTGGAGGGGTGGATCACACGCCGGCGGGCCGGTTACCTGAGCGGGCTGAAGGGGTGGATCACGCACACGCCGCTCTCCTGCTGCCGGGCGCACTCCCGCTCCAGCGCCCCCTCGCTGCCGTACATGTACAGGGAGTGCTTGTTCAGCTTGGGCAGGAAGAGCGCCTTCAGGCCCGGGCAGGAGCAGCCAGCCGGGGCCGGGGCCTGCTGCTGCTGCTGCTCCTCCTCCTGGCTCCCCGGCGCGGCGACGGAGACGGCGACGTCCTGCTGGTGCTGCGGCGGCGGCGGCGGCGATGGCGATGGCGATGGCGGCAGCGGGCCCAGCTTGGCGTCGGCTTCCGCGGCGCGGCCGGCGGACGTGGCGGGGGACTGCTTGCTCGGGCCCCGCGAGTCCCTGCCGAAACGGCCCGCCGGGGTTTTGCCGCCTTTCTTCTCCATCGCGGGTGTGGGGTTGGTTTGAGGGGCAGGCTGCCCGGTGTCGGTGGCCGGAGGGAGGGGTGGGGGGGGGGCTACAGAGGAAGTTGTCTCTTTTTTTTCCCCTGAAGGCGACCGTTGCGAAAGAGGCGCGAGCAGCAGGTGCGCGCGGCCGGCCCGGGCTCCAGACGCTGTCCCTTGCCTGCGTGTGTATAAATGGCGGGAGGGGGGAGTTCAGCGTCTCCCCGCCCGCCTGCCCGCCCGCCTCACACACCGGCGCTGGCGCCGCCATGAAAGACGTAGCGGCGGTACAATTGAGCGGTTTCGGGTTCCATAATTGTTGTCACCTGAACCTTACGGGTACTGTTACAAAATTCTCTGAGGCTCCAGGCTTTTTTTTTTTAAACAAAAAGACAACGAACAGCCACAGAGGTTCCCCCCTCCCCGCGCTCCCCTCAGTTAACGTTAACCGTCCTGCTCAGTGAAAACTTTGTAAAACAAAAACAACAAGAACAACTCAATGGGTTAGTTAGCAGTGGTTGGCATTTTAAATTGAAGGTTCGAAGGCAGGCAATGACAAACAAAAATGTCACAAACAAGTGTTTCTACTTCATCAGGATGATGATAGAGAAACAGCGGTGCTCCTGTCTTTACACGGAGAAGGAGTTGGATGAAAGTAACAGTCCCCAGCGTCACTCGTTTTTCTAGTTAATAACAAGCAAAATGTACCTCCTTGAAGCTTAAGACCCCGAAAAGGAACACCGTTGGGACAGCTTTCTGATGAGGGAAGGGTAAAAGCTCAATAAATATGGGCAGAAAGATACGGACCTAGAATCCAGTAGCGGATCGTTATCTTTAAGGACGGGAGAAACGTTACTGTCGAGAGAGGAGTCAAGTTAAAAGTACGGCAATCGATGCTTTATAATTTACTACGTCCGTTTTTTTGTCCATGTTTCATTACTCTGTCCTGTTGCTTCCAGCGTAACATTAAAACAAGACTACAGTCAGAATGAAAATGTAAGGAACTGCCATGTGTCCAGCTTCATCAGTACCCCTAAACCGTTATTTGTCTGTTTCTGAAAGTAAAATTTGATGAACTGAAACGAGAGAAAGCTCTTACGTCGTGCCAGGAATGTCTTTTGTAACAGTAACAGGAGTTATTGTGAATTGACTAAGACGGGAGTGCATCCTGACAGGATTAAATCTACAAACTGCTGTACTGTATGTAAACGTTATTTATCTGCGATGGACTGGCGACTTGCCCCCGTCGCTTGCTGAGATGAGTTGGAGAAAGGGTTAGAAAATGGATGGACGTATGGAAGTTATATATTATGGGTATGTGTGACATACCATTCATTTCAGAAATGAAATGTTTCAAAGAACAGTTGTCAAAAGAGCCACAGACACTTCCTGTTCATTTTACTTTCCGACTGTGTAGTTAACAAGGAGGTTTTTTCAGTGGAAGTAATTAATAATGTATGATTACAGGTAATTTGTTCCCCAACTATATGATCTGGTTCTGACATGAACCCGCATTAATTATATAGCGACATCTTTATTGTCTTAAACAGGGACATTGTATCATTATGATCTGAGCACAGATGGTTTCGTAGTATGGTGGCCATACTGGTTGCAACAATCCTTTGGATATAAATTGATTAAAATGGCTGTGGTTTCTATTGCATTATTGATTTCCACATCCTTTCTGCTCAACAACATTACAATATTTCTTTTTGCCCAATAATAATTCTCATTTAGTTCAGGTGGGTGGCTGTGTCAGTATACATAGGCTCCAAAGGAATAAGTAAAGGTTTAATCTATATTGAAAAGAGAAGAAAAGAAACAATGTTTTGGCTGTGGAGCCTTCTTTGTGTGACACCTGAAGAAGGCTCCACAGCTAAAACGTTGTTTTTTTTTCTTCTCTTTTCAGCATGGAATAAACTTTACTTGTTCCTTTGCATAATTCTCATTGACCTTCATTTTATCTTTAACATATTTACACGCTATGACGTTTGAACACTACACATTTAGGAATGCGTTTATTTACAGTTATGATATATTGCTTATGCTAAGGTCAGTACTCCCTTTCATACATTAATTCCTAAATATTTTAAAATCTTGATATACAACTGCATTTTCTTGTGCTGAATTTTGGTTACACTGCGTCCGCGGTGTGAATACTGTATGGCTCTCCTCACACGTGTAGGATTGTTAAAAAATATAAAAAGATTTTTCAAGAATGATATCATGCCCTTGAGCCCATCACAGCTTCCTTGCGTTCTTTTTAAGGTAGAGTTTTTGGTGTTTTAGACACAAATAGTACTATAATGTATTTTATGTAATATTCCTTGCAGCAGAGGACGTGCCTGTCCCTGAAAATTCATGCAAAATTGCCTGGTGATCACTGCTGGGAATAAACACTCCGAGATAATGGCAGCTAATCCACTTTCTATTCATTGAACGTATGACCTGTTGGAAGTGTGTTCCCCGTCTGGCAGCCAGTGATGGTCGCTTGCGAACTCCGAGCATTTTTGACTCTTCCCTGTGTTTCAGATCACATGCCTGCAAAGTCTGCAGCACGGCCTTCTTCCATTTTACAAAGCACATCCCTTTGAAGATCCACTTTCTCTATGGTGGTGCCGGTAAATGAGTTCTGGCCATCAGCTGCTCTAGATAAGGCCACTGCACTGCTTTGTTAGCTGTTCAGTGTTATTTGTACATTTTGTTTTGTGGTTTTCTGTTTCTGCTGCTGTCCATTTTTCTTTCACATAAAATATATGGAAAGTGCCTTGGGAATGCCCTATTTGAAAGGTGCTATATAATAATACAATTAATTGATTGATCTAATCCTAAATGGCAAACACAGCTACACTGAGATACTGTGTCCGCTGTTGCTGCAGGTACAGTATCGCCGCAGTCTAGGGTGCATTGAGATTTCTAGGGCAGAGCATCAGTGTAACAGGCACAGACCAGCCCTGTTACACAAGAGGTCTTTTTTTTGGGTCACAAATCATTTTCTTTTAAAAGGATTAATGAGACAAAGACATAACTATTCCTTTATTTTTACTTTGAGCATGAAATTTGAATTAGTATGTATCCAATACTCTTTGTGAAGTTTTATTAATGTAAGACAAGAAAGAAATATGGCAAATTTGTATATTCTTTTTTATACCAGAGAGAGCATAATTCAGGTTACTATTACAATTTTGATTCAGTTATAACTTAAAATATATTATTGTCCAATCAACAGGCCACTGTCTGGAAACACTTTTTTAATTGTAAGCTCTTTTGAGTTTTTTTAACACTTCAATATGCCTGAATGTGCTTGGTTTTAGAGACAAAAACTTATCAGGGTGCTGTCGCTGCCCAAGATATCACTTTAAACTGGTTTAGTAAACGGAACATTCAGAATAGACAAAAAATGAAAATACCATTGGGACAGAGGGAAATGAGAGCAGATTCAGCACATTTGCTTACAGCATCAGGAAATGTGGGGGGCAGCAGAGTTCTTGAGTTTGCAGAGAACGTCAGTCTGTTTATCACTTACTCTTCAAGAAGAACAATAAGAGGAAATGAGAAAAAATAGAGGGGCTCTAACAAAGTCGAAAACAAGACCAGCACAACTACCAAAGACATGGAGACTGACGTCTGTGTGATGTACAGTTCGCCGTTTCAGAATATGTGGAACTGTTAGTGCCAAGGCCATTATCAAGACAAGCAAACTGACAATGGATTGATAGGCGTGTCACTCAATGAAAAATCGCATGCATGAAGTTATAAAAAAGATAAGTGAGTGCTTTTGGAAACTTAAATACAGTCCCGAACAGAAAGTCTGTCACCAAGACATGCTTCCCAAGATCACTTAGAGGTGGAGTCGGGATAGGAAAACGATTCTGCAGCACTTAAGAGTGTGTGAGAAATGTCATGTTGGCACAGAAGAAGAAATGGATGAGTAAGAAGCACAAAAGACCTCCACAGGAGTCAGGAAATGGATCAACATTGAATGCTAAAAGTTCAAGGTTCTGCGGGAGTGAAGCACACACAAAGTTTTAGAGACTCCGATTAATGCAGCCAGAAGCACATCTCTAGAAGTAGGGAGGAAGGGGGAGCTCGTGCAGAAACCCCTCCGCCACGCCTCCGCCTCTGCAGAGCAACTCTCACGAGAGCAATCGACTTTATCAACAGCTCGAAGAGCGGAGGCAACGAGGATGTTCCAACGAGAGAGAAAGACATACAGTACGAGACGTATCTCCGCTTCAGTGCAGGCCTTTTAAGAGACGATACACACCAAAATGAACAACAATACAAGTCATTCGGCCTCCCCTTTGCTAGAGGGGAAGTCACCAACCTGTACAATTTTCTTTATTGTTTGTATAGAGCTCTACAAATTCGTGGGACCATTCATGATTTCTTCTGAGCACTATATTCTCCACACATAACGCCTCCTTCCCCCTGCAATAGAGCATAAGAAGGTATTTCAGTGACGCTTTCCCCTGACCAAAGCCACGATACAGTGTGCAACGTACAATCTCCCCCAGGAGCACCTGATCTCCTTCTATTTTGTGTGCTGGGATTATCTCTGCAGTTCTGCAGCAGCTCTGTGACTAACCCAGCTGACCTCTAGAGACGGAGCTCACAGGGTGGTGCCGCAGATCAGGACAAACTGAATCGTCTGAGCTGTGTTTCTGAAGACGAAACCTCTTACTCTGGCACATAGCCATATTGTGATGGCATGCTTAATTTTTATTTTATGGTTCTAAACCACTTTAAACCACACAGACACCAAATGTTTTATAAAAATGAAATTGTTTTTTACCACTGTCTTCGGTAAAAATATAACAAGTTACAACTTTATGCATCAGAAACAAATAGCCGAAAAGTGAATATCCACATAACGTGGAAACAATATTAACCTTAACCTTTTTTAAATTTGAAAACGGTAATTGGAAGCACAAATAAGAAATCTGCTAAGGTAAAAATATCTGTAAATGAAATGTTCATTCACTGCTGTTTAAATCAATTAAATTGCCACCAGGGTTAGTGTCTTCCACATTATGTGAAAAGACATTTTACATTAGTATCCGAACAGATTCATAAAGCAAAAACTCTTTTGCTTCATTATGAAACAGTTACTTGGAACCCTTTTAACTCATACTCCATTAGTTAACTTTCTGCTACTTTTTAACTTTCTGGCTTTCCTCTTACCTCCGATACGGAAGTTCGGACATACAGAGTTTCTCGACGTGAATCACCCGTTGATGGTACCACCAGGAGCCAGAATTCATCATCTCAATGGAGTCTATCTGACAGAGTGCAGTCGGGTGGGCCATCACCTTCTTAAAACTGGTCGCATTGGAACGGCTGAGAAAAAAAGAAAGAATTAAGAATTCAGCTGCAGTTGGGAGCCTGACAATTCTTAGTAAAGCCCCCCTGTAAAAGTAAAATCACCAGAGGCATGCTGTGAGTCAAGTATATCGTCAGGCTGGCATTGCTCCGACAGCTCCCTACTGCACGTGTCCAACAGAGGAGAAAAGGGAGCACTTTGATGGTTTATACCACACCTAGCAGATTTTAATTCAATAAATTAGCTGAATCTTTGCTCTTTATCGCTTAGGTATACCTACAGCTGGATCTTGCCTTGCGTGTCGGGCCTCTGGCTGCTTCTCAGAGTCACCGAGATCTTTCCATTCATCGTCAGCGGCTTCACCTCCAGCTCCAGGAGAATGTGGTGAGCTGAAACACACCGCCATTCGGCATTGAATAAAAAACAGGAAACATTCATTCGCTCCTTCCTGGAACACGGGTAATATATGAAAAATAAAAAAAATGCAGCAATCGTAGAGGGTTCAGAGAAGCACGATTTGTTTTCTGATCTGTTTCATGCTAGTAAGATAACTTCTGAATCTCTGTTTACAGTAATCGTGAAAGGTTTGTTTGTAATGTAGGAAAGAAGCTTTTGCTAAACAGAAGAAAAAAACACCTACCACAGAAAGGTGCTTCGGGCATGGTCATCAGGAAAACCTCTGGATGTTCAGGAAAAGATTTGACTTCGATCCCATGCGTATCCTGCATACCTGGGAATAAACATACTGTAGATAAAGGTCTTGCAGCGCGGTGAAACTGTTCATTTTTATCTGGCTGCCTAGTGGCACATTACAGAGACAATCCAAAATAGGACGAAATGTAGTGAGAGATGAAATGAGAGATAGGACCTGGTAACAGGTCTCTTTCAAAGTGCTCACTTAATTGCCTGTGTCTTTAAAATGACAGCTTGGAGAAGACTTTGACTTCCTCTCATCTCCCTCACTTATTAGATCCCATCTGTGCATCAGAGTGAAGTTCTGATTTTTGTGATGCTGTTTGCGAATGCCAGCATCTTATACCTGTCAAGACTGTTAGATCACATAACCCTTGAATTTAAACTTATTCAAGCCCACAGGGAAGTGCAGGCCCTGTGCCGTATGTACTGTAAGCATTTTGACAGTAGTTAAAAACGCTGTCTACTCAACCTATTTGGGGGCAGGAGCCGCTGAAGTGTGAGTCACAGTCCAGACAGCTTCCTCCGACAAAGTCTTCGTAGCTGGAGCAAGGGAACCCGGCCAGTGGACAAGAGCCGTTCAGAGCACTGATGTAGACATACACGGCTCTCATGTGGTCACAGATTATATACCTGTACACTGAAGGAGCAGAGGAACAGCGGCAGCACCTTGAGCATTAAGTTGCTGTACATAACGTATTCCTAAAGTGATTTTTTAAAATCGGGTGCCACAGAAAAGCTCAAACTGTTCAGGGACAGCAAATGTAGAGACTTCCAGAGTGCATAGGCAATGCACTTCTCTCAGTTTTTTATTTAAGATGAGAAAGCATCCATTAAAATCTCTTGGCACATCATGCAGTGTTACAGTGTGCAATTTAGAAACAGGACCCAGTAGGGGCTCGTTTGCTCAGGGTTACTTCTTACCTGAAGACAATCTGGACAAGCCACAGCCTGGCTGGTCCTTCCCTCCATTGAGCAAAAAGTCCACGTGGCCAATAGGATTCGATGTCCCAAATTCTGGAAGCAGGAGAATAGCAGAAACCAGTTGTTTTTTTTTTTCTGTGATGTACAGTATCAGATCTGAAAAAGGTTCCTTTTCTCCGCATATCAAAAGTGTTTACGCAAGAAAAAAGAGTTTCTTCTCACGGTGTGTTCTCTTCATCAGATCTCTTTTAAGGACGCATGCTGCATGTTATGGTCGTGCTTATCAGTTGTTTTTTTATCCATTGCATTGTATTGTCATCAATTTCCCTTCAGGATCAATGAAGTCTTATCTATCTATCTATACAAACAAGCCTATTATTATGCTACAAATAAAGCTCAGTAATTCTAGGAATAAAGTGATCACCCATCGGATGGAAGGAAATTAAAGTCTGTGCTTTCATAAAAAAGAGGGTTGGAATGTGCCGTGCCATATTATTGACGACATAACAACAACAGCAAGAATCAGAGAGCAGCTGTGCTGGTCCAGGTGCGCATATCTTACTGTCTGAGTCCGTGTGAATGGCTTCCACAAACAGCGCGTCAGTGGGGTCAAGGCGATCGTACGCGTCCGCATCCTTGAACATTAGGCTGGCCGCATCTAGAGCTGGAAAGACAAACGGCCTTGTTTCATGTTCCTGTCAGCTCACGACAACAGCCTCCCCACTCTTCTGCACATGTGGCCTTGTTGTACAGACCCAGGAAACTCACTGGACCAAAATACCCAAATAATGTATTAAAATAGTCAAACATTTCCAGCAAATTATCTAATAGCATTTGAATCAATTCAATCACCTACAGTACTTTCCTAGGATATATATCTTAGTAAAAGTCCCCTGTCCTCAGAGTTGGCTGCAGTTTGGTAAGTGCCTGTGCTTGTGCTTTACAGATTCTACGAGCTGGGGATGTGCTTTTAGCAGTTAAGCAGTGACTTCTGTCGTGTGCAGGACTGTGATAATCTTGATTGTCTACTGTTGTGTATCACTTGGTAGTACAAAGAGGATTAATTCCCAGGTGGCGTTGGGTTCCAGTAAAGAGTTTTATTTCTTTTAAACTGGAGAACACAGCATATGAACAACAGAATTGAAATTGCGACTAGATCAACCTCTGCTCTTTCTGACTCCTGCTCAAGAGGTCTTTCCTGTTTGATTTTTTCAAAGGCATAGAACTCTACTCTTCAAATGCAGAATAATGTCTCAAAAAATTATAATCCACTTCTGCACATCTGCACATCCACTTCTGCACATCCCACTCTTTCTAAGAGACAACCTTTTTCTTTCATAACTATACCGAATGAAACAGTGTATAGATGTTGTGTCATGAAACGCAAGAACACCTCACACACATTTCAGCCCTACAAGAACAGAGCTCTTCCTAACCACAGGCACAGATACAGCTTCAGGCAACAGTGTTGTTTTTTTTTCAAATTGAACAGTAAGCAAACATCAGTGGAAACTGGGGACCCACCTGTGATCCTTCCTAGCTTTCCACCGAAGAGGGTGCCGACATACCCTGCAACGTGCGCCCCTAAACTGATCCCAATTAAGTGAAATGATTCCATTTCGCTTCCGAGTTTCTAGCAGAAAAAAAAATCGCTGAGTATCACAACGACACCACGTGCGTCATTCAAGCAGATGAGAAAGTGCTTCGCTCTCATCATTCCATCAGATTGCTATGTCTGGGAACCAACTAAGGATTTACAAAATAAAAGTAACTGAGTCTCTCTGGTGAATGATAAGTGCAATGTGCTCTTAAGAGATCACTTTATTAGCCCTGTACAATTTCTTGCGTCAGGAATTTGTCTTTTCACAGACCCCAGCTTGCTCTCCATGAGACACACAGACAGGGAGAGAAGCTGGGGGTCAGAGTGCAGGGTCAGCTATTTATATGGCACCCTGGAGCAGCTGGGCTTAAGGGCCTTGCTCAGGGGCCCAGCGGAGTGGGATTCCTCTGCCGGATGTGGGATTTGAATCAGCAACCTTCCAGCCACAGGCGCAGATCCTGAGCCACAGAGCCACCGCTCCGCCCCACCTCTTCAACATCGTTGTCATTTTGTGCCCCTGTTGGTGCAGCAATGTGCTAGCGACCCGCATAAATTAGTTTTGTAACATGCATATGTGTGCGTACAGAATTTCATTTTTGAAATTGGATATTTTTTAGAAATGAATGTGAAAACGAAAGGTTAGCTGGTCGATTTGGAGGAAGTGAAAAATCTGTTTTCAAACTTCCTCTTAAGCACTTCCTGCTTAATTGAAACCTCTCCAAAAATATTTTAAAAATGTGATGAAGCTGTTGCCATTCCCTTCTTCTTCGCTTATACTTGGGGACTGTGCTGTAGTGTGTGCAAAGTGTACCACTTTGTCATCATCATCAACATCATCACATCCAGTTCAGCGTGATGGTGGCCGGGAGCCTGTCCTGGGAAGCACTGGGCACAAGGCAGGATACACCCTGGACAGCACGCTAGGCCATGGCAGGGCACACACAGACACAAACACACATTCACTCACACCAGGGACAGTTACTATTGCAGAAGCCAGTTAAACCGCCATGCTGTCTTTCGGCCAGTGGGAGGAGACGGGAGCACCTGGAGGAATCTCACGCGAACACGGGAAGAACATACAAACTCCACACAGACAGCACCCCAGGAATTACACCCAGCTCCCTGGTGTTGCGAGGCTGTAATGCTGACCCCTGCACCACTGTGCCGCCCAGACCACTCTCTATGCTACCGATTTTCAGATCAGGGTGAAAACTTACAGTGAGCGCACTGATGAGTTTGGAGATCTCTATTGCCACCTCCTTGTAGTTGTTTACTACCAGCTTATAGGCAAAGGAAGCCTCGTAGACCCAGTCCACAACGATTACATTCACATCCCCTGCTGTCAGCAAAGCGAGGACAAGGTCATTAATCCAGGAGGGCTTGTTTCCCAAAACCCTGCGAGAGCGAACGAGAAAAGGACACGGAGAGGCCACGCTTACACACTTTAGTCAGTGATATACAACGGCCGAATAGAGGGAATATCCTGTCCCTGAGAAGCACAATGCAGAAATGTTCTTTTCAGAAATTGATTTTAAACACAGTAATTTTGAACAATTAAACAAAGATTTATGTGAAAGTAAGGGAAGAATTCTCAAGGATCAGAATCGGTTATAAGAATCTAGACAGATGTCTAATGTAAAACGCGCAAAAAATTAAAAATCCTGATGTTTTGTTTCGATGATTTTGGGACAAAACAGAAGTGCAGAATGTCCAGAGTTATTCTATTCTTGATACTTTTCTATAGTGACCCTTCTGGAGCCCAACAAGCAAAACCCTTTGAAGGAGCTTTAAAACATACTTAGAGGAATCCGTAACAATCTCATCCAGCTATTACTAGAGAGCTGCTTTTTCCTGCGAGGGCGGTGTCAGAATGGGAGCTGCTCCCAGACGTACAGGGCACAAGTGAGGACTCATGTCTTAGCTGCATGTACTGTAGCAATCAAAGCCTTGTTGCCTCATGAAACCTTGCATGTATTAAACAGTGAGGAGGTGGACGTTTGCAGATTTGGCTAAGCAAAGCTAGACACCAAAAACTGCTTTCCGACTGCATTTCTTTTCAACTCCTTTTTAGCCATTCTAAAAGCATCTTTTTTTAAAGACTTCAGTCTTTTAAAGACTAATCACTTTAAGAAGCCACTGCAATGTGTACTGGGTCTCCCTGTCGCTCACCTGTAGCCATGGATTATGACTCTGGTGGGCAGGGAGACGTTGAAGTGGGCTGCGGAGTCCTGGCCGATGACCGTGGCGCAGCTCCTGTTGCCCCTCGTGAAGAGCAGGTACTGGATGTGGAATCGGACCTTGGGGAGCACTCTCCTGGTGACGTGCCGGAAGTCAGCGCAGTCCCAGGCTGGGCCTTTCCCCGACGCTTGCACTGGCGAGGAGAGTCATTAGCGAGCTTCTCATGACATGAATCTTGACACGCCAGTCCAGAACATGACACACTACTGCGCTGGAAGAAGCTGCCAGACCTTTCCATTAGAGTTTTGCCAGAAATAGGGTTGCTTACACTGATATGGCTGGAAACCCCCTGTTCCTGTTCAATTTGTTCTTCATTTAAAGGGAGTATCCTAGTTCATCTGAGCTTCATCGTCACTTTATATGCAATCTTAGTCAACGTGAAAAAAATTACTTTAGGTGGTGGCTCTCAAAATGAAACAATTTGGGGAAATTTAACATGGAAATGTTAGCAGATGACACAAGACCCACCTTTGTTTGTTTTTTTTTGTTAGTTAAGCAAGCAACTGATTTCCTATTAAATAAATTAGTTATTTATCTGCTAAGCAAGTCTGCTTTGTGTATTATTTGAATCAGTTATTCTAGGGGGAGACCACAGGTTGTAATGCGCCAGTCTCAGCTCTGCACTTCACCGTTTTTCAGAGCAACTTCCATACAAGACAAACAAATCAAGACATAAACAGGCATCGTTCTAAGACACACGCACACTTAACAGATCCCAAATGTAATGACTGAGCAGTCTCTTTTCATAGTTGCAGGCTATTCTCTAAGCATTGCAAATCCCTGCCTTGCTACTTCTGCTTCTCCTTACTCTGAAAAACCACACACAGATCATACTAATGCAGGCAGCACAGGAGCAAACAATTACAAAAAGAAAAACTCACATACAGACTGCTCTAGGTCTTCAAAGCAAAACAAGAGGCCAAAGACTGTCATAGTATTAATATCTGTTACACTGTAAATTAAGGAAAACGGTGGATGGACGAGTTTGAGCTGCAATGTAGTTTACTTACTTGTGTTACCTGCATAAACACCATCACAGAATGACACAATGCCCAGAGAAATCAGAGTTATCCAGATCGCAGTCATTCTGTGTCAGGAGGCATGAGACAGAAGCACGCACTTCTTGTGCAGCCGACAAAAAAACCCAGTGGAAGGGGAAGAGGTGTGGGGGATGGTGCTGGCAGTGGGTGGGTGCTGAGACTCATGTTAATGATTTGCAGTCTCACTTCAAGACTTCCAGCTGGCTGACACGCTCTCAAGCCAGGGGACTAACTGTGTTACAATTTGAAAAAAGCGATGCAAAAATAAAAGGTTCTCTGGATGGAGGGATTAAGTTGGGTAATCATAGTCAGATGTAAGAAAAGAGCTCGTATCCTCACGCCAGCTTGCAGGCAGCCACATCAGAGCTGGACAAGGATGCTGCCCCTACGGGTCAGGGGCACTGACCAAGGTCACATGTCTGGGATGTTTGGCAAACAACTTGGCGGATAAGAAAAAGATAGGCAACATCTGATGTTTGATAAAGTATTTATTTATTAAGCAAAGGTAAAACGACAACACACAAGCTGATGCACACTTATATATAATGTTGAAGTGATTTCAAGAGCTCCAACTTTACATGAAACCACCGCATACTTAACTACTAGCAGTGACAAAGTCTAACGAACTCAGAAATAGATCCAAATATTTTCCCAGGGAAATGTGCGACCATTTTCATTCAATTCCTAAAAATGAATCCTCCAAGCTGTTGCTAAAAAGAGATAAAAATCAGTCCCTGTTCGAGGATGCCCCCAGATGATCCCAAATGAGAATGACCGATTTTGCCTGGTGGGTTTGAAATGGAAATGAAATACTTCCACAAACAGGACAGGTAGGGCTTTGTTTCCTTCAGAGCCGAGTACGTAGAAGGTTGCTGTTCATCAGCGAGGATTTTAGTAAAAAATTGTCCTGGTGTTGAAGACTCTCCTCTCCTTGCTTCTCGACAGCCATGGCGATCGCTTGTGTTGGCCGCTCTCCCGCACGCAGGGGGCGTCGATGTGGCGGTGTGCACGAAACTGGGGGAATCCGTGGGCTCGCCACGCAACCCTGAGGGGTGGAAGCACCTCAGAGAATCTCACCCCCCTCTGATTGATAAAGACACGTTATTACGCTGCCTCTAGTACAACTAATAACAACAACAAGAACAGCAATGGTGAAAGGAGAGAGCAGGGCCCTGTGTCAGTGACAGAACTGCAAAGGAACAAGCAGAGAAAAGCAAAAAGAAAGAGAAAAGCCCGATGTTCTGGTTGGCTGTTGCTCGTCATGTCTGTCATACCGTTTTTCTTCTTTATTACTTTTAGGCGTGACATTAACCTCTGCAACAGCAGCACCAGCCACGCTAATAGTCATAATAGGGTTTTGTTTTGGAGTACTTTTAGGACTGATTATGATTAAGCGATCGTTGACGGGGAGCACAATAAAACAGCCAGCCTGCGCCAACCTCTGTCCCAGCAGTCTGGCCAAGCCCTCAAGAGGCCGGAGAAGTGGAGCCACGTGAACCGTGAGTTGTACTGGGGCTGCCGGCAGGTGACGCCCCTCCCTGAGGAAGAAGGAAGAAGCCAGGGAGCTGCTGTGAGGGTGGAGATGGGACGACGGCAATCGTGTGGAAAGAAACGCTCGAGCAGGAGGCCCGACTCGCCAAACAGGCCTTTCTAATGGCATTTCCACACAGGCAGGAGGGATTGGGCGAGATTAGAGCTGGACATCCTCCTGATCGTTTGTTTTACACCTCATGCAGTGTGCGTATATAATCAGCACACACACACACACACACACACACACACACACAGACACGGGGGATATTTTAAAGACATGGAAAGAAACCATTGCACAGGGCTGTGGAGGAGAGCACAGACGCCCCACGCTGAGAGGGTCCCAGGCTGGAATTGAACCCAGGACCCCAGGAGTCATGAGGCAACGATCCCGACCTCCACTCCACCATGGCGGAGCTGGCAACGAAGAAGAGGAGGAGGAAGAAGATGATGATGATGATGACCCCCTTATCTGGCCACGTAATTGATATTTGAAGGGACGATTGCGTTCAGCTAACGGTTAATGGAGGTAGCGGGGAGCAGTGATCAGGCCCCGCCCTTTTACGCTACTTTCACACCCTCTGCCGCTCCGGCGTGCTGCGGGCACTAGGGCTGGTGGCGCACCTCCACCTGCCGGCGGCACTTGGGCAGCAGGCTCGCCAGCCAGTCCGTGGTGCGGGCCCTGGCCTCCTCCCAGCAGTAGCGGGGGCTGTAGCCCAGGTCCCGCTGGGCCTTGGCGTAGGTGAAGGTGAACGGGGTGTTCAGCATGGTGAGCAGCTGCCGGTTCAAGGGGGGGGTGAACTTCACGAAGGGGCTCAGCAGCGCCTGGGCCACCTCCAGCAGGAAGGAGAGGAAGAAGAGCAGAGGAAGAGGCAGGGGCAGCCTCTCCCGCAGCCTGAACCCCAGCGGCTTCATGACCGCGAGGTTGAAATCTGAGTAGCTGAGGTGCGGGGTGTCGTCCGAGATGAAGTAGAAGTTGCCCTGGACCGCCCCTCTTCTGCGGGGGTCCCGCAGGGCCCTGGCCGCCAGGACGTGGGCCCAGGCCGCATTCCCCACGTACACGGGGTTCACGACGGCCTCCTTCCTTGAGGTGCGCGTCAGCATGTCGCCGTTCCGCACGCCGTCTTCCAGGTGGCCCGCAAGGAACCGGCAGCCCTCGCCGTAGATGTACATGGGCCGCAGCGCGCAGGTGGCGATCCGGCCGCCGCTGGCCTGCAGGGTCAGCTGCTCCGCCAGGAACTTGGTCCGGCTGTAGGGGAACCGGAGGCAGCGTGGGTAGCGCGTGTCCTCGCTGCCGTTGCTGATGGGGTCTCCGCGGGGATTGGGGCCCATCACCTCGATGCTGCTGGTGTAGACGAAGGAGCTCACGTTCTCCTGGATGCAGGCTTCTAACAACAGCTGGGTGCCTGGGGAGAAGAAGCACCATTTGCACGCTGCACGAGTGTTACAGTAGCAACTACAGTAAATACACCTAACGCATTCCTTTTCTTGGATCTGTTTCTCTCGAGTCCGGTTAAGTGTATCGGTGTATGGGGATATACAGAATGTAAGTAAAGACAGAAAGGCCTGCAGCACTAGCTCTTTTTCTGTCCCTGTCGTAAACTTAATGCCTATTTCCCACACCCGCCCCCCTGCACAGCTCCAGGCCTGCTCGCTCATGGCGTCTGCAGGGCTTCATTCCACAGCTGCTCTTCATGAGCTGATGGAGCTGCCCTGCTTATCTGGGCATCTCTCACACTTTTCAGTGCTCCCGGGCTGTCGAAGCTGTAAGCGCACTGCTCGTCACGTCAGCTCTGTTGTCCACTTTGCAGGAGTTCTACCCATCAGTAAACATTTCTAGATCAGTTCAAGCTATTGTACCTGCACTGTGTGGTCATCAGTCTGAGTATTTCTGCTCTACTAATCTGCACTCCTTCTAACAAACCACTGGCCCTTGCACCTCTGTTGTTTATCCCTTAGCTGGCACCCCTCCTGTGCTTCTGTCAGTTCCTTTAGAGCAATCTCGGTTAAGGCAAAAACAAAAAAACTTAACCCAAGGAAGAAAGGCATAAAAATAATCAGAGGTTTTATGTTTAATAACACACTTCACCGGGGAACTCAATACCCCATAGGAAGTGTCCCAGATCACAGCGCTGCTGTTTTCCAGCAATTCAGAGTGCTTGCAATGGCCTTCCCCAGACTCTATGAAAGACAAATTCTTCGACTTACTTCAGATCCGAACGTAAAACTCTCCTTTTTACCAGGGTCTGTGTCTGATTGCCCTACGTTCCATGTGCTCCTGAGCTGCTGAGAGGAACTAACCTGGAGTTATGACAATACCCACCTCCTTTGGCCCACATGTCAATCTTATCTCTTAAAGCCGGTACCACTTGCGCCTAACGAGTGAAAATAAACCACAATAACCAACCATTATACACTCACAGCCCTTTACATGGACTCATTCTCTACAGTCCTCAATACAGGCATCTGTCCCTCTTAGTACTCATCTGTGTACTGTATATTCAGGGTCTACATGTAGTAACTGTTTCAAGATATTAAAGAGACTGTACAGTAGAGGAAAAGTCCATCGGTTTTCTTTACCTGCCACTAGGTGGCGCTGTCATGGATTAGGCTAACAACACTCACCTGCAATCGGTCAAGGCCACAGGGCAGGTGCTGTTTTGTTTGAAACTCAAGTAGGAATGAAATTTACAGGGACGTTTCATCAGGCGTCAGAGTTTAAAACACCATTGCGACAGATATTGAGGTTCTTTTCTTTTTCTCTTGGGGCTACTGGCAGATGTATATTTCTGGGAACACAGGTTCAGTCTGTTTTTACATTACGTGATTTAGAGGGTGCTGGTCTGGAAGCAAACAGGGATAATAATAAATGTCTGTAATATATGTCTATTTACAGGCTCTGTGAGGATCCCATTCACAGGAAACAATGGGGATTGAAGTACTTAAGCAGTTTGAAGTGAGGACCCTCTGTGTTTAGTGCTCTGTCCAGGAGTAATTTATGATTATATGATATACCCACTGCACCTGCGAGCATGGCGATACAGCGTGTGACGCCCATGTCCTCCACGCCGCCGGTAGGCCTCACCTTTCACGTTCACCGCATGCAGCTCGCTCTCTGCCACCAGTCCCGTGACGTCGATGACCGAGGCCGTGTGGACCACCAGAGTGGCGCCCCGGCAGGCTCCCCTCAGCGCCTCGGGGTCCCTGATGTCCCCCTGGAGCACCGTCACTTTGGTTTGGTCCCGAGAGGCTGCAAGGCAGCGCGGGCTGTCAGAAATCCAAGCTTTCAGGGCCGGTTAACTGATGCAGGCGCTGTTGGCGGCGGCCTGTTTAACTGCCGATAACCCCCCTCCCTTGTGCGATGGCATGGTGAGCACGTTACTCAAGCACGCTATTCTTTTGTAGCGCTTTCGGGTTCACGTGGGTGTGCGCCCTCGCTGCTGCCGCCTCAGGTCGGCCCCCCACCTCTGGCATCACTCAACAGGGACCCAGCCAGTTGAGCTAAAGGGAGATCTCCCCTCAGCCCGACGGCTGCGGTCCCTGCTATTCACAGGGAAGGGCGGTGACAAAACTGCGCTGGCAAGCCGGCTCCCACAACCTGTAATGTCGGCCATGTGCGTTACACTTTTTTTTATCTCCAGTAGAGGCAATTTTACAAATGCAGTGCAGAGCCTTTAATCTTATTTTGTCTGCCGACTTCAGACACTGCCTAGAGGCTGGAAGGAGAAATAAAATCTGCTCATTCCATGTCCAAAACATGTTTTTTTTATTTTTTCTGAAAACGTTGTACTTAGTCTTCATAAGTGTACATGTTTCTCAATAGTTTTCTTTGTGGAATTGTAAACATTACCAAAGCCTGTTGTATTTATAATAAACATTAAAGAACAGTTTATGGCTACACAGCAAAGTAATACTAAACATCATCATCTATTTTATATGAACATGTAGAAGTTAATTCAACAAATAAAAGTAAACAAGGAAATACAATATCTCAGCTGAGAGTGGGACAGGAACAAATCAAGCAATCTTTACATCCCACAAGAGACATTTTTGTTTTGAGCTTTGTGTAACATATTCTTGGACTAAAAAACACACCCCTGATGGAATGAATACTAATATTGGACACAATGAGCAATCCTGATCACATCGCTAAGTTTCTGATAACATGCGTTTAATACTTTTATAGATATCTATTTGTGAAGGCAGCTCAGAGACCAAATAAAAACCCAGTTGCCCACAATCTGAGAATGGAAGCCGTTATGTAAGCATTTGAGGTTTTTAGTTGTATTTAGAAATAAAAACAATACTTCACAGAGAATCCAAATAACTTGAAATTAAAACTTTAATGAACGGGGTAGTAACAATTTGAAAGTGGTTCACAGCTTTTTCTGTGGCTTTAGTTGGAATTTACTCAGTTTTCATGAAGACAAGAAACTGCAACATGATAACACTTTAGAAAAAAAGATATTTATGTGCTCCTTATATTTGGAAACGGCTGAATAGCAACAATAGCCTTTACTTTAGCTAACGTTAGGCAGCTAACATTACCTTCCAAAGCCTGAATGAACTCGGGTCTGATGTTCCTGTCAAAGAGACGAAGCTCGGCGAGTTCTTCCTCCTCCAAAAGGAGCTTTGCAATTCTCTCTCCCAGGAACCCACAGGCTCCGGTAACGAGGCACACTTCGTTAGCAAGAGACATGGCTGTTCTGAGAAGAGGTGGCTTTCAGCACGCAGCTCGGCTGTCTGGTGACAAGTGACACGCAGAACTGGTTGTAGGGGTGTTATATGCCCTGATGCCCACCAATACCAGCTCCCCTGCTGACCTTGTGAAAACATTCTGCCGGAGCTTTATCTCAAGGCTAGGCTGACAGAAGACGTTTATTTTTTTCTCAGTTACACAACTACAGGCAAAGGAGCAAGAAAACACAGTACATCCTTATTATTGTAACACAGCTGAGATCTAGAGGCCGCGGGTCATTGCAGTTTGAGGTCTTTTTCCTCCGGCTGTGGGAGGGTGGAGTGACTGGTAACGACTGGCGCGTTCAGTCAGGCTGGAAGGACAGCACGTGCGCTGGCACTGTGGTGGTCCACCACTAACTTCTAACGAGACCCCACGGAAACGAAACATAAAGAACAAAACACATTTCAGCGTGAACTCTGTTCCCGTTATCGAGTTTATCAGAGAGGGCTCAATTTTGAATAAAAACTGCTTTCTCTTCAGGGAAAATGCCGAGATTTGGCATCTCAAGATGCTGTAATGCAGTTGCTGCTTCTTTCAGATCTGCTCTGTATGAGGCCAAGAATAAGCTCAAAAATCATGGGTCTGACGATTGACTACGGTGTGTTTGTGTGTGTGTGTGTTTAAACAGGTGGTGGAATGTTTAATGACTTCAGATCAGCAAGATATTTTCATGCATTGATATAAATGAGGTAATGAAGCAGGTGCTCTGGCTGTGTTTTCTTCTACACATCTGGGTCTTATTTGAAGAGATATTGTTTCTTGAAATCCCTTGATGTCAGTGTTTCTGTTCACTGTGGCTTCACATCTTCTAAACTGCAACTTTTAGTCTTTCGCTTCAGAGCTAGGTCATTTTCGTAGTTTCTCCGAATTTATTTCTCTGACCCATTTGTTTTACCTGTTGGCTTCAGCAGCAGTTGCTGTGCTCTAGGCTAGAGGCACAACAGAGAGCAGAGGAGAGTGATGAAGGAAGGTGACAGAGGAGGTTAAACAAAGGCGCATCCTCCAGTCTTACGTGTTGGCCGATAACAACGGCAGGTGCTTGTCGAAGCAGAGGCAGAGCTGCACTCTCTGGTGCACAGAGGGGAGGAAACTTAATAGAGCTGACAGCCCCATATGTGACCTGTCCCAGCCTGAGGAGCAGGTGGTTCCATAATAACATAACAGTTCATCATTATGTGTTACATGATGTCCCTAAATGTCCAGTAATGTTTTTGCTGTACTGTTAATTGTGTCTGCTTTGACAGCACTGTAATCCACTGGTCATGCCAATACACCGATAAAAGCACTTTAAAATAACGGATTTTTCTCTCATATCTGTGTTCTTCTAAATAGTTCAGGAACAACAGAATATGATTATAGTGAACATCAATCCATTTATCCATCCATTCCTTTTAGAATCCACTTTTATAAAAAGTGGATTCTAGGTGAGGCTGGGGAAGACAGAGTCTCACCTGGGAATCAACAGGCGCAAGGCAGGATACGTCCTGGATGGGAAGCTAGTCCGTCACAGCACACACACAGACACAGAGTCTCCCAACCAGGGCCAGTTCTCCCAGAAGGCAATTAACCCACCAGTGTGTCTTTGGACTGGGGGAGCAAACCCACACGAACAGCAGGCAGGATATACATTGCAGGCAGCAGGTAATACCCCAGGAGCTGAGCCCAGGGCCCCATTGCTCTGAGACAGCAGTGCTGACCCCTGTGCCACCCTGTGGCCCTGAGCACAAGCCCTTTGTGGGTATTTAAAGTTGAATCATATGAAGAATCTACTTGCTGGGATGGGCTCTGGTTCCTTCCCTCCCTGGCAGATTCTGCTAAATTATTCTGACAGCCGCTACCTGACACTAAGCTCTGTGAGTAATGCCTTTTCGTTTCTGAATTCCTTCTGGATTTGATCGACGGCCCTTTCACGGCCGATTCTTTTCCTTGGGTTTTCCGAGTGGTTTCAGGAGAAGCGTGTTTCGTGGTGCCGTGTCTGACGGAGCCTGGGACCCATGTCTGGAGGCCCTGTGGCTGGGGGTCAGCGTTTCTGGGGACGCGAGCTGAAGGTCGGTGCCGTTATGCTGCAGTCGTGCGCGGAAACTCCGAGGAGATCTGTGAGCGCTTACTGGAGCATTCAGATCTCCGCCCCTGCCTGTTCACTCGCACTTCCTCCAGGCTGACGGTTTCCTCGCAACGAGGGTGCGGAGATGTGCTTTCATGGAACTTTTCTCTTCTTGTCTGTACTGACCTTGGGCTCTGTACGCCAGTGTGATTTAATGATTTAATGTCCAGCGTCTTGTTTTTGCATCATGTCAAGGCTGCCTCAGATAACAAATGACGCGCAGGTTTCTGTTGGCCTCATGTCCAGCCAAACTCTGGCGCCTGCAAAGATGCCAAATGCAAACGCCAGGCTGAGGGCAGGGGGCTGTCAATCGATCGCTCAGGTTTTAAAAACAAGAATAAGCGTGCTTTTCAAATCCAGAGTGCAAAGCTAATCGGCATGAACCACCAGAGACTGAATTTTAAGCCTGAAAACTCGTATTTTTTATTTGATGTATTTTTAGTGCACTGAAACTGTTTATTGAGAGTGAAATGTATTTTGTGTTATTCAATTTTGATTTTATTTGAGTTATTTGTTTTATTTCATTTTGTTTTGTTAGCACAGTTCAGATGTCACAAAAATGTTAAGGCCAAAATAACAGTGCACATTTATTCAGCATTTTGGAAAAAATTGGAACGGAGCAATTTCAAGTAGAAACACAATACGTATGACCTCCGGTGTACTTGATAGGTTTTTATATAACTTTTATTCTGCCTTTTGCAAAACATTAAATATTACAGATCAGAGTAAAGGACATCAAACGTTGCTACTCCGTCATCGGTATTTTATTATGAAAACACAGAAAAGATAACGACTTGGCATTATCCATGCTCAAAAAAAGAAATGGAAAAATAGACTCTTTCAAACACAAGTAAGATTATTTGCATTCGTCCCGAGAGACCTACTCTTTCGCATGCTGGCCTGAACAAGTTTTCTGCCTGTCAAGAAGCGGAGCTCTGGGCTGATTTGTTTAGGGCACGCCGTGTAGAGTAGGAGTCTACTGTACATTCGAAGCGGTCCGGACAATTTAACAGCAGGAGGCTGGTGAGGTGTCTGGGCTGTGGAGAGAGAGATCTCTCGTGGATCTGTAAGCAAGCCCAGCGGGTGCCCGTGGTCTCAGCTCTTGGGCGAGAGCGGACACTCCTGTATCTGCGACTCCACAGAGCCCTCGGGGGGGTGGACTGTCAGGGAGCAGGCCCGGATCCCCCCGAGGGGCTCCAGCACGTCAAAGACCTTCCTCCACTCGTCCCTCTGGGGGCTGTAGCACTGGACCATCTCCAGCATGCAGCGGCTGTTCCAGGAGTAGCCCCCGACCACGTAGATCTCCCCCCGGAACACCGCCACACCCACGTCGCTCTGCCCGCGCAGCATGGGCGCGATGGCCGTCCACTGGTCCGTGCCGGGCTCGTAGTACTCGCAGCTCAGCACGTCTTCGTAGTCGTTGGCACCGCGGAAGTGGTTCCCCCCGATGACGTAGAGCCGGTCTTCGATGGCGCACATGCAGTGCAGCCCCCGGATGGTGGACATGTCGGCTCTGCGGCTCCAGCTGTCCGTGTCGGGGTCGTAGCACGTCAGCTCCTTCTGGAAGGTGTCGCGCGTGATGCCCCCTGCAGGGCGAGCACAGAAACACTCAGCACCCGCCCCACGAGTGCTGACTGGGACACTAGCTGTCAGCCCTCTCCCCGGGGCAGAGCGATGAAGAACGTTGCACTGACCACAGGATCATGACTCTTGCTCAGGGCCTCCTGTGAACGTCGGTGTCATTATAACATTTTGGAACACAGAGTTAGCAGGAAATTTCATTCAGATGAAAAGCAGGAAGTGAGTAGAAGGTAGTACTGAGCAGGCAGCAGCAGCAGGAGCTCAGAACCTGTTTCTGAGGAGGCTCAAAGCAGTTGGTGAAATCGGGTGTGTGCGTCACAAGAGTCCTGTCTTTAGACTACACCTCGACATCTCTCACTGATAAAGGTGAGAGAGGCTGTGATAGATTTCTTTTCGATGCTGATCATAGTGTTGGTAATCTACTGACATGTAATTTTTAAGGTTTCTAGTTTAAGCGCCACTTCTGAGGCGTCTCATTCCTGTTCCAGATCATTTGGATCTATAGAAAACATCCCACACCGAGGACGTCCCACGTGGGAATCCTGCCCTGTTTTGCAAGCTGCCCCAGCGGCCTGTGGTCACTGTTACTATCGTGCCTGTAGCCGCAGTGCAATTGTGCAACGGCGTTGTAAATGAGTACAAATACACGTCTGAGCTGACGGGAGAGGAAGTGGTATCAGAGTGAAAGAGAACGCCTGTGAAGATTAGGGCTGCGCTCCGCCTGCTCTGGTCCTCTGCTCTGAATTCTGTATTCTGTGATCAGTGATCAGTGTAGCTGCTCGCCATACAGGAGGGAGCTTACACAGTGCGGATACAACACCCACTCTGATCGGAAGACCACTTAAGGATTCCAGTTGCAATGATAAGAAACATCACGGTGGTACTTTAAAGATAAAGACTGAAACGTGGAATGAAAATGTCACAGTTCCGAAATAAAACATACAGATAACGCTCAATATGTAAATTGACATGTTCTGTTAGCTGTTTTTAGATTAGATGGGTGAGAGAACTAATCCACTAATATTAAGCACCCTAAACGGGTATCTTCTTCACGGTTCAGTGCTCCCACTTAATTTCTACCCTGTTTGCAGCTTAATTTCTACCCTGTTAGAATCCAAACAAAAAAACGTTCAGAATCCTGTATTTTAAAATAGAAGCATTAAGAATGTTGAGCAAAACAATAATTTTGAGAAAAAATATAATCAAGGTTTTACAGACTTCTTGACCAGCGGTTTGGATCAGTTCAGATGCATTTAAATTACAGCAGTGAATTTTATTAAAAAGAAAAATCTCCAAGCAATAACACGAAAGTCCTGTGGATGGAACGTATTAGTATTAATGCAAACACTGAACTGCTATGTGACTAACAGACCCTCGGAAGCCCATCCAGTTGTTTCCTGAAGGAAGCCAGGGTATTGGTTTCAACATCATGGCTGGGTGGCTTCGTGTAAAGATGTTCCTCCTTTTTTTCAGTTTTTAAATGCTCTCGACTGGCCAGGGTACAGTATATCATTGTTATCTGGAGTTTTTCATAACCTCTACGCCCGAAACTATCCCGTCACTGCAAAATCAGACAGACCGCAGCATCATGTGCATTAGAAATAGGGATGGTATAAATAAAAGGGAAACCTCGACGCGCTGTTACTTACCTGAGATGTACATCAGCTCCCCATGAACCGTTCCTGCGTGGCCATAGTGTGGCTCTGCCATCGGTGACACAAAACTCCACTCGTTTTTACAGAGGTCGTAGCATTCCACGCTCGCTGTTAGAAGACAGAGGATTTTTAACACATTCAGTGTTAAGCTTTATAAGGTTTTGACAGGCATGAAGATCAGGTCACCTGCTCTAATAGTAATGTTTAGCAGAAGAAATACGTTAATAACGGATAGTTTTAGAAAATACTTAAGCAGCTGAGTGACTGCTGCTTGTACTTCGGTACAGCTACCGTTTTACTGCTAATGCATTGAGTTGTTAGGCTTCAAAGTACTGGAAACATAGTGATTGTAATGGTGTTTAGATTTGCAAGGAATCTTCCCTCCCGCGTTTGAAAGACTGCTTGGCTAAGGAATGCCTCACTGGCGTACTAGAGAGACGCACAGAAGAGCCCTTAAAGCTGTGACTAAAAAGTGTCAAACAGGGCAGTGGGCTAAGCCCTGTTTCTACAAACGCTTTTAAAATTAAATTGCGACCAATTCTCATTTTTCAGCGACCAGTCAAGTCTGTTCAGTTTCACACCTACAGTAGGAGATTACTATGATGTTTTTGTTTTCATAAATGGCAAGAAAGGCAGCCTGTTGTGCAAACTGCTCCTCCTTCTAAAAAAACGAACTGTTTGACTGATTAACTCCAAACCTTATTGGTCTAATCCTAGTTCACGTGCGGTGGATGTATGTGAAAACAGTTTTTCACCGAGATGACTGCCACCTCTGTCTCTTCGTTGTTGATATACAGTATTCAGCTCCGTAACACTGCCTGCTGTTTAAATCATCAGACATGGGAAGCGCTAGTGTACCCTCCATTGCCCCAGACATGTCTTTGACTGTGTTGAGGCGCATTGACATTAGACTCCTGTTTGTTAATGGGTCCATGTCGTGTCGATGTATTGTGTATTGTGTCATGTCTGTACCTGCCTGCAAAGCAAATTTCCCATCTGGGACAATAAAGGGGAGGAAGGAAGGAAGCTGCGCAGGTCTCACCTATCTCTCCCGTCGCGTTCCTCCCTCCCACAGCGTAGAGTTTGCCTTTCAGTGCGCTCACATGGAAGAAGGTCCTCTTCTCATTCAGGGGGGCAACTTGCAGCCATCTGTTGAAACGGGGGTCGTACCTGTAGACGCTGTCGACCGCCGTCTTGCCCTTGGTGTCATAGTTGCTCTGGCCACCCACGATGTAGAGGAAGTTCCCAATCACGGCGATCCCGTGCTGGTACCTGGGCACGTCCATAGGCATGAGGGCCTTCCAGGACTGGGTGCCCTCGTCGTACAGGCGCAGCTCCCTGCTGACCACCAGCTGCTGCCGCATCACCCCTCCCAGGGTGACCAGGTGGCTGGCTTCCGAGCGGATGCGTGTCCTCTCCGACTGCATGATGGGCTGCATGCACGGCATCATCTGGTAGTTGCTGGCCTCCAGCAGGAGCCTGACGCAGTCCGTGTCGGCACGCAGCAGCTCGTCCCCCTGCGAGATCTGCAGGAGCTCGTTGGGGCTCATGAGGGGGAACCTGACGTTCCTCATCAGGCTGTAGGTGTGCGCCTTGCGGGCGTCGTCGTGCTTGAGCCAGGCGCAGGTGGCATGGTACAGCTCCATCTCACTCAGGCCCTTCAGGCTGTCGCTTGCCAGCGCGTAGGCCATGCTCTCCTCGGAGAGCTGCAGGTGCCTGCTGGACTTCACGAGGGTCAAGAAGTTCCTTTGCACAAATTCGTTGACGTAGGCCTGCACTTCCTCCAGGTGGAAGTCACTCGCGATTCGCCCCACTTCCACACAGTTTTCTATGGTGACCTGCAGGTACAGTACGTGCACAAACAGACTTCGTTCAGCACCCGGAGGCAGCGTGAACTGTTCTGGCGGCCGTCAGGCCAGTGCGTCAGCGAGGTGAGAGGGGGGAGCGTGCAGGGCACTCCCCACCGGATCGAGCAAAGGTGAATTCCGCCCTGCAAAAGAGAAGTGAGGAAAAACTGCACACGAGAAAAGGAGCAGAGATATGGGAAGAAGAGGTGGGACAGGGCAAGCAGAAGAGAAGAGGCCATGAGAACAGTCACAGAGAGTTACAAAGAGGAGGCCGCTGGCACATCTTGCCTGTTAGGCAGCTGCCGGAAAAGGCTCCGCAGTCAGCGAGTGAGACGCGTGGTTGGCACAACGCAGCGTGGCAGTAGTTGGGCATGAAGGCAGGTTCGAGAGCGCTGGCTGGCAGCAGGTCACTTTCACCCATAGCGCTTCCCCTCACCTCGCTGCTGAGGAGCTCCTTGCAGAAGCCCAGAACCGGCATCACCTGCAAGAAGCTCGCGGCCTCCAAGGTGTCCTGGAGGTTGTCCATGTGGAGGGTCACCCTGGCTGTGTAGACGAAGTCGATGATGTTCTTCAGGCCTACTCTGCTGAGCCCGTGAAGCTTAATGGTCTTCAGTTCCTGCTCCTTCATTCCTCCTTTGGGTGAAACCGAAAGAGGACCCTGCAGTCAAAAGCTCTCGAACGAGCATTGAAAAGCACAGGCGAAAGCACTTTTTTTTTTTGGTGTTGTTTGTTTTTGATGCTGGTGACTACACAAAACACTCTCATCATCAGGTTTCGATTTTTGTGTGACAATATTAAAAATAAATAACTGAGCAGCTCTTTGTGGACACAGAAGAATGGTATATATTAGGGAAATTTGATATTTTCAGAGAAACATAAAAATATACCAACATATTTTGATAAATGATGGATTTTAGTAATAACATTTGTATACTTTAATATTAATATACAGTATACTATTATTATATATCCATTAGTGGAGCATAGCTAGATCTGCCCTAAAATGTAATGCAATTCAGAACAACATACTGCAACCTGCCTCGCTGTTCTAATAAAAAGAATGGAAAGCTTATTCTCAGTGTGGGGAAAAAAACATTCGTTCATGCAATGTGACAAGGAGTTTGTCAGGGAGAGTACGACAGAGGAACGTTTAATAGTGAAGCCACTGGTGTGTCATGAATAATAAACCCAAATGTACCTGTGAACATGGCCTTGAAGTAGTCACTGGAGGAAGCCATGATTACCCTGTGGACTGGGAAGGGTTCCTCTCCGTCCCCAGGCACCAGATCCACATCGCAGAGCATCTTGCAGGAGCGGAACCGGTCGAACCCCTAGCAGGAACCGAAAAGGAAGCAGAGAGCATATGGATTAGGCAGAAGAGGACATAGGAACTTCCTGGAAGTGGCTGTTACCCAAGTAAGGTTGCGTGGAACCCAGACTGTGCATGTACTGTACTCTCTACTAGTGTGGATAGTACAGTGACACGGGCGGGTATGAGCACTGGGGCCAGCTGGCGGGTGTGAGCACTGGGGCCAGCATGAGCACTGGGGCCGGTGGGCGGGCGTGAGCACTGGGGCCAGCATGAGCACTGGGGCCGGCATGAGCACTGGGGCCGGTGGGCGGGTGTGAGCACTGGGGCTAGCATGAGCACTGGGGCCGGTGGGCGGGCGTGAGCACTGGGGCCAGCATGAGCACTGGGGCCGGCATGAGCACTGGGGCCGGTGGGCGGGCGTGAGCACTGGGGCCAGCATGAGCACTGGGGCCGGTGGGCGGGCGTGAGCACTGGGGCCAGCATGAGCACTGGGGCCGGTGGGCGGGCGTGAGCAATGGGGCCAGCGTGAGCACTGGGGCCAGCATGAGCACTGGGGCCGGTGGGCAGGCGTGAGCACTGGGGCCGGTAGGCAGGCATGAGCACTGGGGCCAGCATGAGCACTGGGGCCAGCGGGCGGGCGAGAGAATGCTCCATCCCTGTGACCGGATGCAAGGTGCACCTGGAGGATAGCAGAGCCGTGGGCGCTGCAGGTGAACACTCTGGTGCCGGGCTTCCTGGGAACCAGGGGCTTGTCCTTCGGAAGGCCTCTTCCGAGCATCCGGGAGAGCTTCCGGCACAGCATCTGCTCTTCATCGCTGCTCCTGGACACGGGAGACACCGGTCACTGAGACGCGTGAGACACCGATCACTAAGACGTGTGAGACACCGGTCACTTGGACATGTGAGACACCGGTCACTGAGACGCGTGAGACACCGGTCACTAAGACGTGTGAGACACCGGTCACTTGGACGCGTGAGACACCGGTCACTTGGACACGTGAGACACCGGTCACTAAGACGTGTGAGACACCGGTCACTTGGACACGTGAGACACTGGTCACTGAGACGCATGAGACACCGGTCACTTGGACACGTGAGACACCGGTCACTGAGACGCGTGAGACACCGGTCACTCAGACACAGGAGACACTGGTCATTCGGACACGTGAGGCACCGGTCACTGGGATGCAGAAGAGACAACGGTCACTCGGACACAGGAGACACTGGTCACTCAGATGCGGCCTCAGGGCCAGACAGTGCTGCTCTCTTGGTAGCCAATATTTCCAGGCCTTTCTAGGAAGGACCTTGGATACTCGTGCAAAGTCCTCTAGCGTCATCTATACCGTCTGGGTTTCAGCAGGGGTGACGCCACTCCTGCAGCACGTTAGCGAGAGGAGCAAAACGATGAGGCTGTCACAGACACACGCATTCACTCAGTCGAAGATGGTAAATATGCGGATCCTTTATTGGAATTTCCTTGCTATCCATATCGAATGACACAAGCAATCAATCAATCAATTTAGTATTCATAAAATGCACTATGGCAGGTATGGAGAATAACGTGCAGACTGAAAACGAGGGGGGGGACAGGGGACTTTATCCCGAAACTCTTAGGTTTCCAACAGGCATCCCTCTGCTGTAAGCGAAATCTGAGGTTCTAAGAGGTGTTCAGAGGGTTTCAGAAAGTGCGTTTCAGCTGCCATTTCACTCTCCTGCTAGCTGCCACTGATGAGGCCTTCTCTGCCATTAGAGGAGGGATGCCGGGAAACTCCACTGCACTTTCTAGAACACAGCTGGCAGCTGGCGGCTGGTGAATACTGCATATCATCTGCAGCAACTGAAGCAACGACAGTTTGTGTAAAAGTTTTCTAAGCTTTTCCAATGCGCCCAAACCTAGCGTGATGTGCTTTGAGTTCCCTTGGTTTGGAGTTTCGAATCCTGTGGATTGTCAACATTTCCCTCAGGATTGTCTTTTGTGTTTTTTAACCAAGAAAAGCTTTTGCATTTTCTCCTTTTAAGAGCTGTTTTGCAGTGTGTTGCAGCCAAAGTGTACGATGGAGAGATCTTGGATCTTGACTGTTTTTTAAACACTTGTAAATTGGGGCTCATACGTAGTTAGAATAAATTCAGAACTGTTGCTTGTTTTACCTTTGTGGTAGAACAAGTAAAAATAATGATTCACTGTACGGAATTAACATACACATTACTTACCCCATCTTTTGTGATTTTTAAAATGAGTTTTTCAAGCCACTCCTTAATTGGTGCTCCTAGAAGAAAAATAAAATGACATGGCAATATTTTGAAGGAATTCTGTCCAGTAATGAGTACCATAAATAATACAAATAATCTTGAGACAGTTAAATAAAAATGTATACATAAGGTGTGAGGTTCAGAATCTAGTAGTGGATTATTATTGACTTATCTAATTAATTTAACTATTGAAAACAAGCTCTTGAAAAAATAAGAATTTCCTGTACTCTTATAGCATGCTTCTAGTCCCGATATTAAACAGGAGCCCACCTGAGTGATAAACAGTATGAGATATCGCTATTAATCACATATATTTAATTTAGAGTTGTGTTCGTGTATATTTTTAACATGCGATTTCTGTTAATGCGGTGACTCCTTCTTCATTACATGTGACAACACTATGAACAAAGAGGCTTCCGCCTTAAGCCGCAGCTTCAATACAAGAGAAACGTCCATTTTAGAAGCCATTTTTCATGTCACTATTTCAGGTAATTCTCTGGGCTGATTTTAAATCTCCTGATGATTGTAAAAACATTTTTCTTCTTCCCCTAGATCACACCCAACATCACGGTGTTGCATCATTTTTCTGCCCTCGAAACTAGCTGCGGAGATCGACGCACTGAGCTGTGTGGAGGCTGAGATGAAAGTGCACTTACCTTTAGAAATTATTTTAGAAAATGTTTCAGCAGCAAGGCTGTTCAAGGTCCACTTGCGAGTCCCAGTTTCATAATGTTTTTCTTCCTCCAGCTACACTACATGTCATCGACACAGATCATGCTTAGCAAAACCGTGAAGCTAACCACAGCCCCATATAGTCACACTTCCTGTTCTTATTTCGCTTTCGCATTTGGTACCTCAAACATCTTCATGCAGTCCATCCGCTTCCAGACTGCAATTCTGGTCGATACAGCTACATAGAACGGGAGTTTTTTATACATTTTTCATGAGGGAGAATTATCACTACAGGCATGTTTTGGTAATAATGACAATGGAAAGTGGCATTGTGTTTGACATACAGTAAGATGTGTATACTAAGAGTTATTTGTGTATTTGGTGCTGGAGGTGTACAGAGGCAAGAAGAGATTGTTAATGCAGAACTTTGCCTGAATAACAAATCTGGGTGGATGTGTCAGGGCTGTGACCCCTAAATGCAGGAGCTGCTTCTGCACTTTGTAGCCAACTACACCACCTAGAATTTTCTAAGGACACTTTTTTCCCTGCAACAGGTTCTTGATATCTTCCAGAACCACCAGTACACCCACAGACCACATCAGACAATTATCCTACATAGTTGAAGTAATATTCCTCTTGCATCTGCAGTCAAGAGTCGTGACCTCTGTTGGATCAGGACAGCACACACTCAAAACGTATCCCCAAGAGACACACATACTCAGGAAACACATGAACCCTCACGAACCCCAGTCTCCCTAAACCCAGTGTCCCAGATAAGCAGTCCGGCGCTGCGGCTCTGCACAAACAGCTCGGGTTGGTGACCTGGCTCGCCTCCTTCGGCCACAGCAGAGAATCTCTGGGAGTCCTTGGTGCTCTTAGGCATCCTTTCGAGTTCTGGCCAATCCCCCCTTAATAACGGGTCCCTGATGCTCCCCCTTTTGTCAGCGTAGGAAAGGAGGAAGATGATGCCGGAGCCTTCCTCTATTGCAAGCCTCCTCCTGGTGCTCAGGTTCTCTCCTGTGTCCAGAGGCGCAGTCTGTGCCCCAGCGAGTTCCCCTCTGTGCCGTCCTGTGTGCGTCCCTAGGCTGGGCTCAGGGCTCGTCATGGGCTCTCTTGGGCGTGGGTGGAGCTAACGGCTTGGGGCTCATTAACGAGCTGGTCATTTGGTGTAACGATGCGTTGTCCTTCTGTCTCCTGTTCCAGAGCGGTCTGCGGTCTAGAAGCTTCTCGCAGTCCCCGAACTGTGTTCAGGGATTAACGAGTGTCTGAGCGAGGAGGAGCTTTGGCCAATGGAAAGCTCAAGGAACAGGACAAAGACAAACGTGCCGCCCTTAGGGAGACACTGGTCCCTCTCTGCGAACTTCAGGCCAGCTCAGTCCCTGGCACCTGTTGACCCCACGCCTATTTTTTTACGCTGTGTTCTTCAGAGGCTGACTACTGGGAGACTTTGTATTGCAAGCAGTTAGTTCTTTCTGAAGCGAGTCTTAAGAATGGATGGTTACATCAGAACACTGCCACCCTGAGAAAGGCCAGGTTGGTCGGTGTCACTGAGGCCTGGCTGTACACGGCTCTCTCGTTTCCTCAGGTTCCTGATGGAGCGTCGCTAACCTGCTCTTTCTGTCCCAGGCTGGACCCCCTCCTATCCCTGGTCCCGGTGGAGCCCGTACTGCACCTGCTGGTGTTCGCTCCAGCCCAACCCTTTACTTCATCAGACCCGCAACTGAGCTCGGTGAAGTCGAGACAAGAGAGTGGTGGAACGGTTAGTAAGATAAAGGTAAAGTCGTGCGTTCAGATCCTCACTGGGACTGGTTTGGGTAAAATACTTTTAACTGTCCAGTATAACACCTAGCTGGAAAAAGAGGAGTAGATGTGAATTATTTTAGATAAAAGTATCACCCTCATAAATACAAAGGCTGGTGTTCTGACTTGTGCTAGCATCTTGCTGGACATCCACCCACCCACCCATCCATTCTCTAACCTCTTCATCCAATTCGGGGCCATGAGGGAGCCGGAGCCTATCCCAGCAAGCATTGGGCACAAGGCGGGCTACACCCTGGAAGGGACACCTGTCCATCACAGGGCAGATACAGACACAGACACGCTCACACCAGGGCCAGTTTCCCCAGAAGCCAATTAACCCACCAGTTTGACTTTTGACTGTGGGAGGAAACCAGAGTGCCCGGAGGAGACCCATGTGACCACAGGAGAACATGCAAACTCCACTCAGCTGGAAGGACCGAATGGCTTTATTACGTGTGACTGATGGATAATTAACAAAAAGCCGCTGTGTCTGTTTAATTCAACCTTGCTTTGAAAAAATAAATGTACAAAAATGACCCAGAAGAGGTTGTCTTTCTGTGTTGTGCAGGCAGTGCACTGTAATGGTATTTCCCACCCGTTGCAGAAATAGCTGGTGAGATTGAACTCCCTCCGGCAAGCTCGCTCTCCGAGGACCACTGGTTAAAGAGATCCGAGCCCACGGGTGGACCAAGCACCGGCTGCTGGTTAAAGCTGAAGGGATTCTATCAAGTTTAGGCAAAGGAGAACCCAGATAGGCCAGTAGCTTATGGACAACATGAGGGCAGGACAGTGCCTTTATTACACCAAGGCTGGTCATGCTTCTGCCCTGCCTATGGACTCCTGACCCATTTAGACTTTTACTCTTTCAGTGCCTTTATATGTCTTCACACCAAACCTCAATGGTTTATCCCCTTCCTAACTTACAGAACCAAACAAAAGAATTTTTGGAAAATTCCAGTTTTATTCTTCCTAAGTTGCATCACATACTTGTGTCCTTCGGCTGCTTGGGAAAACAGATTCTGGGGATACAGACCTTTCTTCTCAAAAGCCACCATCGCACTCACGCTTACTCAGCGCTGTTGGTACAGCCAATCCAAGACCAAATTCTTCTTCAAATCGGTTTAACATGTGCATTGATTACAGTCACAACGCAGAAATGAACCGGGCTTCACCATCTGGTTCTGCTCTTATACACCCTCCACACACCCCACACAAACACGCTCTTCATCACATCACCTTGCATTTTGAGTAAGTGCTCAATTTCGCCATGCCGGGGAAGACAGTAAGGTTCAGGCTTTATGGTTTTAATCAGATGAAAGCAAAGAGCTTCCATCCTGTTTACTGCCTGGCATTTCTGTCTTCCCAAATTCGTGTCTCAACTGCACTACAGCTGCACTTGCTTTAAAATTAAATTGCAGGTATTAAATATGCCATTTTTAAACAGCCTCGGTTCAGAAGGAGAGAACTGAAATGCAGACTAAAGTTTTGAAAATTGAATTAGGTTTCTGTTGATCTCTGAGACATTCCTGCAACCTGCAAAAAAGAAAAACTGGGCATTAATTACAAAAGACATTTTTAAAAACAAACTGTCAGTTTCCTGAGATTTCAGCTCATACCCATTCTTAGCAATTAGTTGCACAATATAATACCAGATGTAGCTGTAAAGACAAATGATATATTAACCATTACTTATTCAAAATGTCAATCCACATCTGTAGACTGTATGGTGAGAAAACAGTCAAAAGATTAAGAACTGCTTGTTCCATTTGACTAAGCAGGAGAGAGCGGGTTTGTCTTTCCTTTTGAAAAAAGGAGTAGTAAAATATACAAAAATATAATTGTCACTTGTTACACACAGTCAATTGATTGGTAACTGCTGTGGAGGAACAGAGTAAAACTTTATCAAATTTTTATAAACCTTTAGCCAGTATCCGTGTGGGAGACCTCCTGGGAAAGCTAAGGTTGCTGCTGGAAGAGGTGTTGGTGGGGCCAGCAGGAGGGGCTCACCCTGCGGTCTGTGTGGGTCCTAATGCCCCAGTATAGTGTAAGGGGCACTATACTATAAAAATGGAGCTGTCATTCGGATTAGACTTAAAACTGAGGTCTTTGCTCTCAGCCTTCATTTAAAATCCCAGGCAGATTCTCAAAAAGACTAGGGGTGATAATTCTAGTGTCCTGGCCAAATTTCCCATTGGTCTTTACCAATCGTGGCCTCCTAATAATCCCCATCTCTGAACTGGCTTCATCACTCTGCTCTCCTCCCCACTGAGAGCTGGTGTGTGGAGAGTGGACTGGCGGATCATCCAGGTGGGGCTGCACACTGGTGGTGGTGGAGGGGATCCCCATTACCTGTAAACCATTTTGAGCAGAGCGTCCAGAAAAGCGCTATGTAAGTGTAAGCAATTAATGTTATCTATAGTCAAAGGGAACTTGGTCTCTCACCAGCTAGAGCCATCGACAGGCGAAACTCATCATTGAGAATCTGCAGCACCTCCCGCAACCCCTCTTCCCCCTGTATTAGTGTGAAAGGCACAAACATCAAGAAACACGGACTCCACCAGTCACCTTATTCAACTATCAGATTTCAATTAGACCTCTGAAGTTCATTTCAGCCTTATTCGTAAGATACTGTAACCAACCATCCACCCATCTTCTGACTGTTTAGTACAGGGTTACAGCAGAGCTGGAGATAAAGATAACTATTAGATTATGATTATTCTAGCACTGCTGTGTTTCTGAAGGCATTACAGGTATCTTTTAATAAGCATGTAACTAAGAGCTGGTGAAAACTAAGATTGACGAACAATGCACAATTAAAATGTTTTGCTTCAATGGATCATTAGCCATCAATTTAATCTTCTTTACATTTTAGGTAGTAATCAGATGGGTATATTTGTTTTGAGTTGCATGATTCTTTGGGATTTTTTTTTGTCTTTGGAGTTCAGTGTTTGAACTGAGTAAGCATAACCAAAACGAGCTGATGACTGTAATCAACGCAAGAATTGCGAAAGACGCCGCCACGTCCCTCTTGTGTAAGACTGTGTGTCTGCTGTCGGCATGACTGAAGACAGGAGGTCCAGGGAGTGATGTGTTCTGCTTGACAATCAGCAATCCAGAGAAACCAGGAAGTTAGGCCTCTGAGGGACGGGCCATGGACTGGAAGCCACAGTGTCACCCTCCAGTGGTAGACCATAACCTGCCTATCAGCAGAATGACTGCTTGCTTGAAGACGGTCTGCAGACTTAGAGGCCCTTCAGGAGTAACATATTAACAGCTGAGAGAATACATTGATGTAGCATGGATATCATGGTTCAGCATTACGCTGTATTGACAATGTTCAAACCACCCAGTGGGCGGCTAAAGTGTGATGCTGTGTGGAAGAATCTCCTTTAATACAGCAATGTCTCTCATGCTGATGGAGGACAACCTTTCTGATCATCCTGCAAGCCAATCCTCAGCTGTCACTTTTCCCGCAAGACAATGCAAGATCACACAGTGCTAGGATTACAATGGCATAACCTCAAGAAAACAATGCTCAAGTACGGCCATGGGCAGCTTTTCCACCTGCCCTGAGTCCCATAGAACAAATATGGGACAAACTCAACCACTGCCACCAATGGGAAACAAATGTGACCATTTCACCTTAACCAGGAGGCTGCCACTGTACAGGAGTGCTGGGACATCCCACAGCAGGCTGTCCAGAGGCTGATCAGTGCTCTCACTTAATTTGATTAAGTTTGTGTTGAAACCAAATACCAACTCCATAATGTTTTCATTTTGACACCTTACCAGCCATTTGTATTGAAAATGCATTGCACTTCTGTGAACTATATTTTTATACCTGACTGTTGCATTTCTTTTGTGGCAAATGTATCAATGTTCTCTGGCCCCACAGGACAGGGCCTTGAATTGGGGCTGACAACAGCAATTCAGAACACCAGCATCAGTTCTCATACCATCCGCTTAAACACATGCATGAAGGAGAACAATGGTGGAGCGTTGTATTAGCAATGCAAAAGTATGTCATTTAATGGTTGCTGCCCCCAATTCTCCAACCCACCTGGACACGGGGGTGAGTCGAGGACGTTGTCCTCACCAAGGACTCCATTATCTCCTCGATGGGATGACTATTTTACGTCATTACAGAGCTACACTGACACATTCAGGAAAAACAAGCTTAAACATTCAAGGAAACCCTTAAATCCTCAGATCATACCAATTGTGCAAGGGTCGCTTTTGCTGTTATAGTCTTACCTTGTACGCCAGACCCCAGATGGCCGGCCTTCCAATAAACACGCACTTCGCCCCAAGAGCCAGAGCCTTCAGCACGTCGCTCCCTGTGCGGATGCCTCCATCCAGATAGACCTCTATTCTGCCCTGGACCGTATCCACGATTTCCAAAAGGGCGTCTATCTGCGAAGAAAAGGGATCACACGGAGTGCCAAGTGTGTAAGACTGTGCAAGAGCACAAAAGACTGGTGAATGGTGGCAGTAAACATACTTCCATTTTTTGCATTTTTTGGTACAGACTATGCTCGGCCGATATTCCTTATTGCTCTTCTGCGTGACGATTAGATGGCTTAAGAACAAATCCTCTAGCTACAGTATGGGGGGAACTGTAGGGATGCTGGCTAACGAGAGCGAGGGATGAGGGGACGAGTTGTAAGGCTCAGGGCTAACGAGAGCGAGGGATGAGGCTGTAGGGCTCAGGGCTAACGAGAGCGAGGGATGAGGCTGTAGGGCTCAGGGCTAACGAGAGCGAGGGATGAGGCTGTAGGGCTCAGGGCTAACGAGAGGGAGGGATGAGGCTGTAGGGCTCAGGGCTAACAAGAGCGAGGGATGAGGCTGTAGGGCTCAGGGCTAACGAGAGCGAGGGATGAGGCTGTAGGACTCAGGGCTAACGAGAGGGAGGGATGAGGCTGTAGGGCTCAGGGCTAACGAGAGCGAGGGATGAGGCTGTAGGACTCAGGGCTAACGAGAGCGAGGGATGAGGCTGTAGGGCTCAGGGCTAACGAGAGCGAGGGATGAGGCTGTAGGGCTCAGGGCCAGCGAGTCAGGTCTTACTGTCGCAGGCCCCCCGTCCAGCTGCCTGCCCCCGTGGTTGGACACGATGATGCCCTGCACTCCGTGCTCCACGGCCAGCTCGGCGTCCTCCTTGGTCAGGATGCCTTTGATGATGATGGGCAGGCGGGTCAGGGACTGGAGCCAGTAGATGTCCTTCCAGCTGATGGACGGGTCCAGGGTGTTGGGAGGGACACCGTACTCCTCCAGGCCACTGTCTTCCTGCTGGTATGAGCCACGGGAAGAGTGCTTTACTAAGTCCAGACTTCATGCGTCTCTTTACCACATGTACTGTACATAGACAGTATAGAGATGTTAAATGATTTGATTGTTTTGTCAAAAGAGCGTATTCCTCAACAATAAATTCTTTTATGCATGTGACATCGGGGATACTATCCCACTGAAACAGGAAAACGAAATGTTAGGATTTTAAGCTGAAAGGTACAACTAGCGGAGGTACTAGAAAGACCTCATTCAGAATACCGTGTGCAAGTCTGATGGCCATGTTAAAAAACTTGGCTGCTCTGAACTCAATCCGGAGAAGAGTAAGCAGATACACCCCCAGTCTTAAAGGGACATCCTACACTGAACCTTTTCCGTCCTGAACGGGGAGGAGACTACAACGGCACCTGTTTCATCTGTTAAAAATCCTTACAGCTAAGCCCGTGAACTTCTCAGCAATCAGAACTAGAACTGCAGAACACAAGTGGAAACCAGGGGGGAAGTCCATTTAACAATGAGAAGAGTAGGCATCTTACTAGGAAGGATTACTAGTAATATGTGACAGATGCATGGATAAACTCCACTAACCGCATGTTAATCGGGATCTGAAAATAAACGAGCACGCTTTTCCACGTGAGGGACCATACCTCAAACACGCCGTCGAAGTTCTTGACCTTCAGGTGCGGCGGGAGCCTGAACTGGTTCCTGATGTCATTCCTCCGTTTGCCGGTGTAGGGCACGTCCACGGTGAGCACCAGAGCCTTGTAGCCCAGCGCCTCCACGCGGTGCACGATCTGCTCGGAGACCTTGCGGTTCCGGTACACGTACAGCTGAAACCAGCGGTAGCCGTTAGGAGCGGCCGCCACGATCTCCTCCACGGAGCAGGTGGAGTACGTGCTGGTGATGTAGCAGGTGTTCACGGCTTCGGTGGCTGTCAAATGACGGGCGTGCAACGACACTGGCTTTAGGTGGCTCGCCTTTTCTTTTTTTCTTTTTAATTTTTTTTTGATTAAAAAAAACGCGATTATCACACAACCATTTACGATGCTAAAAAAAGATGGCAACACTGTTTTCCTCCTTTCGGCAGCGGACGTGCTTAATCTGTTTATGAGGGCTGTAAAAGTTGCGTTGCGTTTTCCAATGGAATGGGAATTTATTCACGAATAAATGGCAATTATTAGGTTTCATCTGGAAGACTTTCCTTTTCTTCGACACTGAAATCTGTCACTTTTTCTGTTTGCTCAGTGTAACGACTGATCTGACTTCAAGAGCTGTCAAAGATTTAGGTCTGAATAATTTCCTGTTTGTAACTGACTATAGATGTAGAAAACTGTAACTGTAGAAAACACTCTGTTGGAGCTTTTCCAGTGGGAACAGAAGGAACAATTAAAAGATCGCAGCCAAATAATAAATTATATTTCCTCACTTCTGGTGACTAGCGTTAGGATTGGACTGAATCAAAACTGGCCTTTGAGCTGGAGTCAGTGTTGGTGTCTAACGAAAGCAGAACCCACACTTACTGTATGCAAGGACTACATCTTGAAGTCTATCTTTGAAAAGGGTGCAAAAATGGAAAGTATGAACCAAGCAATAAGCAAATACAGTACTTGTGTTATGGTCTCTCTGTCGTGTTCCTTGAGCGATTTGAAGCTGGAAACAGAGCGTCATCTACTGGTTCGCTTTGTGAATGTCCCTTTGAAACTGCAACTCAGAAACTCGTGTCTGAGCGTGTGGCGGGGTCTTTGGCTGTGAAAACACACTCCACGTGTACCGTATGTCTTTTTACAGCTCAGCCTCTGGTCTCAGGGCAGCTGCTCCTTACTCATTCCTCACAGACACCATTGCTTCTGCCCGCAGGTTTACGTTTTGCGTTTCCACCGTGCCTGTCGAGCCGGATCTGTGGGTGTACGTGTAGGGTACCCCTTCTCTCGGCATTCGCATCCATTCTGATGCAGGACAGGGAAAAGCCCGGAAAAGCTTGCGCGCCTACCTCTTGCGGTGCTCATCTCGCCATCCGGCCAGGCCAAGCGGTGGAAGGCAGTAGGCGCGATGCCGACAGGAAAACTTATCTCCGTGCCCAGAACGGTCGTCCTGGTGTCACTGACCGACACGTCCCGCAACATGCGCGGCCGCAGGCGTATTCTGAGGAAAAGAGAGGAGACCGAGCTCCCACCAGTATGGCAAGGACAGTAAAAGGCTCCTGAGACGGGGGATACACAAGCTGCAGGCGCTGTGTTAAAGCCTGAAACGTCCAGGGAGAGAAAAGGCCCTCCTGCAAATCAAAGCTCACTCCTGCTTCCTTCCTGCACGGCCTGCTATCCAAGACATAATGTGAAAGATTTTTAAACCATCTCACTGCAGCCCAATTTGTACTAATTCCTCGTATGTATTCAGCAATGTTCATCCCGGAGGATCTGAAAGCTGCCCTGTCAGGATAAAGTCAGGATAACACTTCATCATCCACCACTGCAGAGCAGCCAACACATGAACCCCTCCGTGTAGACAACCTGTTTCTGTGTGCTCCTCCTGCATCTCTATTGGCTAGCTCCTGGCACGCATTTACCGCACTCATTTAAATTGAAGGGGTAACAAAATGTTCTCTCTGTACTTCAGGACACATTATATCTCGAAAGATCTTTTAAAGCAAGTCACTTGGCACTGCATGATGTTACAATGGTGTAGTTCATCCCTAAAGGAATACTGAGGTTTCATTCTCCTGCTGCCTCGTTTCTTAACCACCGAAGCGTTCCTGCTGAAGCGACGTCTCCCTTCATCCCGCCCTCACAGCTCTGTGCTGAGAAGGGACGCCTCTCTGGTGCCCGACTGGCCTCTTCACACAAGCCGTGAGGAGAGCATGCAGTCGCTTTGCTTTTTTTTCTTGCCATTTGCTAGCAGCCATATCACCCTGCAGCTCACAGCTCCCAGCTGGCAGCCCACTGGAGCTCAGCAGATGTGAGCCTGGTCAGTACCTGGATGGGAGACCTCCTGGGAAAGCTAAGGTTGCTGCTGGAAGAGGTGTTAGTGGGGCCAGCAGGGGGCGCTCTCCCTGTGGTCTATGTGGGTCTTAATGCCCCAGTAGAGTGAGGGGGACACTATACTGTAAACACTATACGCTGTCCTTTGGATGAGACGTTAAACTGAGGTCCTGACTCTCTGATGTCATTAAAAATCCCAGGGTGTTTCTTGAAAAGAGTAGGGGTGTTACCCCGGTGTCCTGGCCAAAATTCCCATTGGCCTTTACCAGTCATGGCCTCCTAATAATCCCCCTCTCTGAACTGGCTTCATCACTCTGCTCTCCTCCCCACTGAGAGTTAGCTGCTCCTAACTGACCCACAGCTGGTTGGCCCTGGCCACGATACCTTTTGTAAGCCAGGAGGTTGTCATCCCTGGTGCAGCACTCGTCAGCTCCAGCTGCGTAGTAGTCCCAGGTGGCCTTGGGCAGGTGCTCTTTGGCGTATTCCTCGAAGTCGGTCAGACAGACCATAGGCATCTTAGTGCAGTGGCACGAGTGTCTAAACGGGCAGACAGGAGCACACGAACGTCTTTGTTTCAGGCACCTCCTCGCCCCTCCAGGGTGAGGACCGCGGAGACATGCGACAAAGCAGCAGCTGAGAAACAGCGCGCCGCATCGGCCGTCGCGCGAAACATTTCACCGATATCCCCTCCGCCAGACCGCAGGGCAGTGTCGGCACCGCTTTGCCTCTCACTGCTGCGCTCCACAATGTGTCCGCAATCAGGGATTTTTGGAACAAGTCAAAGTCGATTCCACGCGTTAGATTTGAAAATTATAGAAAGAAGAAAGATCTAACGTTTCGGCTGCCGAGTCTTTGTCGGGCGTGTGAGAGTGAAGGGGTGAGCAGGGATACATAATCCACAGTTTCAACCTTTCAGGCTTCTCCTGGAACTAGACTCCTAGATTTCCATCTCCCCTGCCCTACCCATCCTCCCAAGTGCTCGCTCTTTCATCCTCCCATTCCTGCTCTCCACTGACTATCTCCCACACGTACCGAAGCCTAGGCCGGAATAAGACAGTTTTGTAGAGGAAGGAAAAATATGGGAGCATCAAAAGTTTGTGGACATGTCTGTCAACAGGGACGTCAAGTGAGCTTTTAATAGTGAGGTACTAACGGGTCAACCACGTTCAGCTGTGTCCTCAGAATAAGCCAGCTGTATTTTGTGCTACTGCGTTATTTTTCACAGCCGTTAGAAGAAGTTCTTGCCTTTCGCTGCCCTTTGCACACAGGAAGAGGAAAACTCTGTACAGCTCCTTCAGCACCCCTGCGTGAAGAGTATCAGCCAGGCAGCCCCACTGCTCAAAGCAAAAAGTGAGAAACTGCTCCATCGATTGACTAAAAGGTGGGACTTTAGATTATTTTGCCACAGGCTTGGAGAATCTAACCAGGGCACCTGCATAAATGCCCCTGCTTTTCTGAACAATGCTGTGGGATCATTAATGACCACGTGAGAAGAGTGCCACCTGGTGGCCAAACAACACCACTTGCAGCTGATTTTCCTTGGAGCTCTGTGTGCTAAATCCGCCTGGCCTCTCACAGCTCCTCAGATACGACCAGATCGGGTACAGAGGGGTGAGTGGTCAACAATGCTGACCTTCAGGGAGACCCACAACAGCCCTTTCTTCCTCATGTGCATATAAAATCACACCACTGGGCGGTGTGGTGGCTCTGTGGCTCAGGATCTACGCCTGTGGCTGGAAGGTTGCCGGTTCATATCCCGCGGCCGGCAGAGGAATCCTACTCCGCTGGGCCCCTGAGCAAGGCCCTTAACCCCAACTGCTCCAGGGGTGCTGTATAAATGGCTGACCCTGCGCTCTGACCCCCAGCTTCTCTCCCTGCCTGTGTGTCTCATGGAGAGCAAGCTGGGGTCTGTGAAAAGACACATTCCTAATACAAGAAATTGTATATGGCCAATAAAGTGATCTGATCTCTCTTATCTTAAAATTCACGGATCGGCTAGATTCGGTGGCTCAGCCTGGAATCTCAGCTTGTAATCAGGCGCTCTCGAGCTGAACCTCAGCCCAGACTGTAGTGAGATTGCCTGTTAAACTGGTCCGGTGTGCTGCTGGATTTTCATTTCGTTCTAACGCAGCTCACCGGACCAGTTTAACAGCTTCCCCCAGCTCTTCGCACACAGCAGCTCTTCAGGAGCAGGCTGGACAGGAACCTGGCTCGCTGTGTGAACTGTTTCACAGCACTCGCCTGCTCTCAGGCTGTCAAGACAAACTGCACATGCGTTAATGAAAACACCCCGGTACCCCCTCAGGCCTCGCTTTGTTGTAACTATTAAACCAAACGCTTACAACATTCATCCCAGGTGACTGGAAAAACACGAAAACTACAAAACTGAGAAATTGAAGACTTTCTGATTTTAACAGTAAGCCTAAAATTCCATGTATTTATTTTATTGAAAATGGTAAGAGAAAAGGAAAGCATACTAACAGAGCGGAAAATACTGTCGGCTTAATTAATTAACTTTATTAGATGTTAGATGGGCAGTTTGCCAACAAGAAAAATCATGCCCAGTGAGTCCACATATAATTCTAATTTTAACACTTACTGTACTTACTGTTTTCTAAAGTACATTGATAACGAAGTAATACACTTGAAGAATCTTCAGAGGCTACAATAAGTTTGCACCTTACTTTCGTTTTTAAAATGTTTCTTAAAATAAGGTACATTTAAACATCTGAAAGCAATAACTAACTAAAGATGTGTTCAAGTTTTGAGGGTAAAAACCACTACACAAAAAAAAAGATGCAGATACAGAAAAGATTATTCTTTACCTTCCGAGGTGGACGAGACAACCAGTGCTGCAGTCTCTCAGAAAGGAAACGAACACCTTCTCTGTGTGCAAGGTAAGCTGAGCTTGCTGACAATCTATAGTTTTACATTTTGAACAAGTTTGAACAAGAAAGGCTTTCTGCTAAAAGGGACTTTGAACCCAATTAAACATTAACTTCGGTATGGTGAAATAAGGTCTACAATCACTCCAGTTTAAGGTCCGATCACTGTATTGCCCATCTACAATTTCTTGCATCAGGAATCTGTCTTTTCGCAGCCCCCAGCTTGCTCTCCATGAGACACACAGACAGGGAGAGAAGATTGGGGTCAGAGCGCAGGGTCAGCCATTTATACGGCACCCCTGGAGCAGCTGGGGTTCAGGGCCTTGCTCAGGGGCCCAAGAGAGCAAGATTTGAACCAGCAGCCTTCCAGCCACAGGTGCAGATCCTCAGCCACAGTGCCACTGCTATTATTCGTTTGTGCTTGTGCACTGATACAGAGTATATTTTTAAAGCCTCCAAACCTTCTGACTTTCTGTCAGGTCACACAGATAAAGCTGACAATTAAGCGAATAATGCAACTAGTAGGGGCTAATTTCCAAGTCTCCCTATAATCTTGCAGCATGTTACAGATGACTTATTAAAATATAGCTAAGCTGGAAGACCTGATTTTGTGCAGCGCCGGTCAGCACTCTGACCCGCCGAACGGATTTACTCAGGATCAGTTCTTTATGTTCTTAATCTCTTAATCTTTAGGAAAACAGATGAAGCTGCTGGGTGACCTAAAAGACAAATTCATTGTCCACAACTGAGCGCCCCTGGTCATTAACTCCTATTTGTAATCCTAAAAAACAAAACAATCTACTGTACAGCCAATTATCACTTATCAGCAAACACTCACCTATTGCATCCTAGGCTCAAGGTATTCAAGGTATTCATTACGCTCTTGTGATAGTAGATTATTCCAAAGTTGTCATAACCTGCAAAAAAATAACAATGAAGTCTTATGTTAATTTTATTCACAAATTATTATTACACAAACTACATTTCAGGTGTAAGGGATCAAAGGTGAATGCATCATCCAGGTGGGGCTGCACACAGGTGGTGGAGGGGAGTCCCCATTACCTGTAAAGTGCTTTGAGTGGAGAGTCCAGGAAAGAGCTATATAAGTGTAAGTAATTATTATTATTAAACTACATGTGATGAATCCTTAATGGCGTAGTAAGCATTTATGGGTGGCACATGTACTCAGACTCAGGATACAACCCACAGTTCTGTGGATCGATCTACCTGTTTAAACCAAAACCCAACAAAACCATCTGTTCCTCAAATAAATTTCAGTAAAGGAACTGAGAGGGGATGTAAAACTACAAAAAAAAACCTCTAGCTCTTGAGGACTGAACAATCACAAACGATTCACAGCTCTCTCCTGGTGGATGCCATTGATGGCCAGTTCCAGGCCTCAAGGTTTTGTTTTGTCGAGGGCAGTTTTCCTCCCTTGACGTTGTGCCAAGCCCAGAACTGCTGCCCCGCTGCAGCTCAGACGAGCGTCTCTTCAGCCCCCATTCTCCGCGGAACACGACCGGCTCTCTGCAGCTGCCCTGCTGCCTGCTTTTTCTTCCAGCTCCCCAGGTCAGCTGCAGCAGCTCTGTCTCCCGTCTCCCCCCTCTCTGTCCTTTCACTCTCCCCCCCCCCCTCTTTTTTCTCTCCGTTCCTGAGTGAGCCCCTCCTGTCCGCTGCAACTACAGCGGCGGCCTGTGTTTGTTCCCCTAGTCCTCCTTTTCATTGTCACTGCAGGAGCACTTGGGTCGAAGACTGCTCTTTCGCAGCCCTGGCTGTCCCTGGCTGCCCCCCTGCCTGTTTACCCCCCTCCTCTGTTGGTGTACAACTGGTGCCGTGTCAGCCCTCAACTCCCCTCCCCCAGTATTCTTCTTCTGGGGGTTCACTTCTCCACTCCAACAAATGGGAACTCTCTACCCATTCTTGTTCTACTTCCATGACGGTCCAGTTCACACCAGGCTGTTATTTCAGGTTCCCGCAGTGTCTTCTGCTGCTCACCACAGCGTTTCAGTCTCCAGCGAGCTGGGTGGCCGGTAGCTGTGCTGCCACACGGTCGCTGACTTGCGTTTCATCACCTGCCTCGTGCGCTTCATTCTCCACGAGTAAAGCACTGCGTGTGTGGATCCAGTGTATATGTGAATCTGCTTAGGCCTGCCACATAAATGCTACACTTTTACTCCAGAGAGAGCTCTCTGTTTGATTCCCGAGAAACTATGCAGTCAAAACAATGTGCTCCAGTAGCTCCGTGCTCGAAGAAATCTATATTGTTGTTTTGGGGATCCTTCTGGGGACTGGGGTTGCTCAGAACTTTGCCAGCGGCCTGTCATGTCCTCATGCAGGCGAGCTGAAACCAAAAATATTAATTATGCTATACCGTTAGATTCATCCGCTTGTTTCGTCCTAATTAGAATTTGACCGAACTGATGGAAGGACGATATGTTCTCAATTGGCTTACCTGGTAAATTGAAGTAAGAAAAATACAGTACTTCTGTGAGGCACCATTAATGTCAGTTCTAGGGGCTGGCTTGTCGTGGTCTATGGCCATGTAAAGCTTGGTGTTGAAAGCATTCCGAGATGCGAATCCCCCCATCCTTAGAACAATATTAATGTCTAGGTTATTAAGCATCCAGTATTTTAGTGCTCTCCAGTGCATGGAAAGAGTCTCAGTCTGGGATCAACACTATGCCTTTGAAGGCAGTTTTGCTTGACGTTAACTCAGTCTTTTACTCGGGGATGATGTGAACGGAAAAAATATCTCGATGTTCACCTCTTACAAATCACCACAGATCAAGCGTTGACTTACAGATTTCATGAGATACCTCACATGAATGCAGCAGGTAGTGAATACCTCACCTGGCTTCTGAAGAATCCTTTTCACAAAGCACAAAACTACATCACAAGCTGAATGAACTGTTCTTTATCCTGCTAGTACTCAGCTTGATTGTCAGGATGCCAGTGTTTCAGCATATTTTACTATGGTGGCCATTCATTATTTTTTGTTACGATACCAGCTTTCTCATCTGTGTACATCTGTTATTATGACAGGTGACCCACAGTGTAACAGTGAAGTCTCCCTTCGGAATGTGTGAAATCTGAAGGTTTTTTTTATAGAAAGGCGACAGCTGAAGAAGATGAAGTTAAATCCGTGCAATATTGATTTCCTGGTAACAGCATATAACAAGAACTAGTTTGCTCACAATTGAGTATTATTCACACAGTTTTTCTTTTATCTAACAGAAATCATGCCTACAGTACATTAACATAAAGTCATTATCACTTTACAAGTCTGCAGGTAAACTTTATTAACACTAATCACATTTTGGTATCTCCTTATTTTTAACCAGAATTGACATTGAGTTCTTAAATAGGGGCTAGTTTAGGATGTCGAGAGTTTTCTCTGAAATTTACCAACTCTGTTAATCACTGAAAAAGATATTACTTTCAATGAAATACTGAATTTAGTATAACTGTCAATGTAGTAGATTTATTTTTCTTAATTTTGAGCCTATTTGTTAACCCACCTGGAAATATTGTTTCGGCAATAATTTTCAAAGGTGAGCTCTGATTGAGAAAGCACTGCAGTCTTGACTTTGTTATTAGGTCAGTATCAATATCAATCATAGGACCACTAATGACATGGTGGTCGGTAATGGATTCCATATTTTTAAAGGTAGAGATATTTCTTACCGTGTTATCGGTGCCTTCTAGTTCCACGATGTATTTCATTTGGACTGTGCTGCATGCCTGCAGCTTTGTTCTGCTGCTTTGGCTTTTAGCTTTGCATTCTGCTTCCTCTTCTGTCTTTTGATGGGACATGCTGTTTGTCTCAACGGGGTTTCAAACAGTTACCCCTGCTGTCAGCATTTGAGGCCGGTGCCGTGCTTTGTGAGTGAATTAAAAGGGTGGATACCCACTTTGTGTTTCAATTGTGAGTGGACTCCAGGGCCCCCGCTGACGAGCTGGCAGTGGCCTTGTGTGAAGCCTCACTGGGTCTGTTTTGCTCTGAAATGGGTGTACTGGCTCAGAATGGAGAGCAGAAAATGCAGAAAATTTGTGTTTGTTTGGTGGAGTACTTTTCATGTGAAAGGAAAGGTTATGGACTAACTTCCCCATGCATTATACAATAACCTGTCTAATACCATAGTACTTCCCTTCTTCTTTCCATATTTTTATTTTTTCCCTAGTATCTGTAATTCCCTCTCTCCCCTTGGTATTGTTCAGCATTGGGGATGATCTTTACCTCGGGCTTTGGTGTAGTAACTACCGAACAGAAAGAAGCAATCTCTCGTGGGCATTGCTTGATTTGCTATTGCTCAGTCCCCATGCACTGGTCAACCTGACAAACCGCCGTGCACTGACTCTAGAAATAACAACAATCCCAGAAAAAACGAACACCTTTGCACATTTTAATCTCCATCAGCCTGTCCTGCTTCAAGCATTTTTATCATCATAAATCGCAATATATCACAGGGCTAGTAATTAATCTAGGGAACCTCGCGCATTTTAATTTCTTCATGTGCACATTTGAAATATTTGTCATATCCAAATTTAACACAACTTGTCTCTGTGTTCCAGACTTCTACTCTATCTGTTGATTCCTTTAAGCAATACTGTGTACTGTACATACTGTAAAGGAAATCGCTAGTTTGTGATTTTTTCCTACTGTGTGCCACTTATTTAAATACTTCAATATTTGTTTGACATATGTTTGTAAAGTCTCTCTTTTATTGGTTTTACCCCCCTCCCCCTAATGCTGACAAAACACTTAAAACTTCAATATTTAGTATCAGTGTTGTTCGACAGGAAGCAGCAGTAGTTGTCTATATTCACACAAGCCTCTTGGGGGCACTGTATCCCAATCAGTCGTGCTGAGCTGTCACTGATTAAAGGGCATTTGTAATCCGTATGAGAGAGTGCATGAGAACAACAAGGTTTCTGAAATCATGCTACTTTGAAATTTGAGCTGACGTCATGAAGTCCTCAAGCAGCCTGTTCTCCAGAGTCTTGTAAGTAAAAGGCGACATTATTAGCGTTCTTTAATGTTTCCTCATTGTTGAATCTGGTTCCCCCAACATACACATTCCACGCCCTTCCTTGAAGGCTCTAGAAAGACAGATGAGTTGGAAAAGCATCATTCCATTCAAATATTCCATGAGCAAACGTAACCATTACAAGGATTCACTGGTTAGGTGGCGGGGGAGCTTTATGGCTGTTACAGAGTGACTGCATACTGTCGTACAGTTTACAGATTGTAATAACATAAGCACACAAGAAAGGAGAGGAGCCATCCAGCCCATCTTTCTCATTTGCTTGTTAGAATCGAAGTGATCTGAAGGTCTCATCCAGCTTCTTCTTGGAAGAAGGCCACGACACGGCCAAGTCCCTACTTCCAGATTCCCACAACCCTCTGTGGAAAGATGTGCCCCCTGTAGTCAGTTCTTCATGACAGCACTTAGAACTGCCCCATAGCTCTTGGTTCCTGGGTTTGATTCCAGCTTGGGCTGCCTTCTGTGTGGAGTGTGCATGTCTGTGTGAGTTTTCTCCATATGAAAGGTCATAAAAGAGGAGAGCTGCCAACTGTGGTGTCCCGCTGCATTCCAAAAACATGGCTGGCTAGGTAGACTGGTGACTCTAAACTCTTGTCCTTGCATGTGTGTTTGCCCCGGAGAGATGGTGATCTATCCAGGCAGTAATCCCAGCTTGCACCCTGTACTTCTGGGCCAGGAACTGGGCTGACCCGACTCTTATGAGCAATGAGTGACTTTCTCATAATGGGTTGAGCAATGGACACGTCAATCTGTTGGAAAGTAGAGTTAAAGGTTTCGGGGATACAACAGAACACAGTTTACCTCAGTTTTTTAAAATACCAAAAATCCAAGATGGAAACAACAACAGACAAAGACACAGAAAAACAATTCAAAGTATTCCGATATGCTAAAACATTTCTAGTGAAAAGAGTATTGGTCTGAGATTTTCAAATAAAACTTATAGTTAGTGACCTACTGTAACTAGTATTAACAAAGTATTTTAGTTTAGTTTAACTCTCAGACTCTGAAACAAAAACACTGAGGTGCAGTTGATTTCAGAATAAAAAGGCAGGAGAGCAGGAGAGATGAAAAACCTTCTGTGATGATTTAGTTTGGTGTCAATTGTACAAGCCTAAATCTGTTTCATTTAGTAGCATTTCTGCAGTACTTGCTGGGGACCACATTTTCAGCAAAAATCTGTTTCATCTGTCTGTTATACTCCCCTTAGGCAACAGGCTCCAAGAACACATGTGTGTTAGATTGCTGAATTCCAAGTTGTGTTAGCTGAGAGTTAGCTCACACTGAAAAACAAGAGTTCCATTGGCACAGGCTGAGAAAGTGGAGTCTCTCTTATTTCTTCCTTTTTGTTCTACATCAGACAAAGCCAAAACAAGGCTCCTCAATGGTCACACTACACTGCTCTGATGAAAACACTATTTTTCCCCTGTCAAATAGTATCAAGATCCATTAAATACAAAGCGTTCTGCTATTTTAATTTAAAAGACCCGGTTAAAACCAAAAATATGGGAGGGGATATATCTACAATACTTACTATTTTTATCTGTCTGTTACTTTAATATTTAAAGTTTAAATTGATCAATGATCAACTACTTTATTTATGAATTAATGGAAACGCAAAAAGGTCTAGATACTGTATGAATATTTAACATTGAATTCACAGGCTGATTTTTCCTCTGATAATAAACTACTCACAAAATCTACAGTAAAATATCAGTGAAGGGATAAATGTGTCAGAGTCTTCAGCAGTGCAGATCAATGAATAAGCTTAAAACTGAACTGCTGATCTGTGTGCAAATAGATTATCTTAAGGAACTTACTATAAAATGAGTAAAGCAAAACAGCAGGCATGAAAGAATATATAATAGGGGCCTAGCAGATAGAAACCACTCATTTTGAATCTTGTGCCAGTTTTACTGGAGTAGACTTGACAGTAAGTGTAACATGGGGTGCTCTATTTATTGCAGGAATCCCCACAAAACTAAACACTGTGTTGAGTACATTAAGCCTCATATACAGTATATTTATTTACCGTACAGTATGTGTTGGGTGTATCTAGGTTGTATTATAGTAATTACCTTACTGCCCCTCATCTAGTACTTGTGCACCACAGGGGTTACTGAGTCTCAAGCAGGGTCACTCAACAACTTTTACAGCATGCCTGGAACCTGCCCATGCGACAGACACTGTAGTTAAGAAGGTAGACAGCAATGCAGCAAATATGCAGCAGAATAAAGAAGTATAGAAAGGCCGCACGGGTGGTGTGAAACAGGAGTGACTTGGGTTCGGGTGTATTCTTACACAGGGCTGACGGCCTTTTCCTGTAGCATCAACCCGGGGTGCAGGGCCACCTGTGGATGAGTCTTTGTTTTCTAAAGTGTGTTTCTATAAATAACATATGTATTTGATAAATAAAGAACTGTATTCTTTATTATATAAAACTTAGTGCTTAGATATACAGTAAGTGTAGTAGGGTTTATCAATGCAGGGGTCTGATGTGATGTTTTGCTCTCTGGAAGACAATCCAACTATACTTAGCAGTCTGTAAATATTTCTGTGATTTGTGTCTTGTTTATTGTTATATTATGCATTTGTTTATTAATAGATACTTATCTTTTAAGCTATTTCCTTTATTAGTTTACCACAGTAAAAAATACATATTTCCAATTTTCTTTTACCAAAATAAAAGTTTATGGTCACTAAACTCTTTACAGAAGATGCAGTATGTGACCAAACTCAGTATTCCTTGACTTGTGAGGGATATTTTATTATTTAAGTTTCATAATTTGTTGTATATAATGTGTCAGGAGATACTATTATTTAACCTCTATTACAATTAACCCCTCTCCATATGCACTTGCTGTACAAAAAATGGGGAATAAGGAATTATGTTGTAACTACCTAAAAATCGTATTTTCCTGGGTTTACCCTTGCTTTATTCGTGAATTCAATTAATAAATAACACAGCAATGGTAATCCTACTACAACAAAACTTTAGCTACTCTAATTGAATAGTAGCTCAGAATTCCGTATTGAATTTTCTCATTAGAGTAAAAAAGTGAACTGCTTTTTTTTTCAGTTCTTGCAGTAGGGCCCTGGGTTGGGTTCTGTCTTAGGGATTTGTCTGTGTGGACGTTTCACAATGGGTGTAAAGATCCAATAATCCCCTCTGGTGAAACGCAGTCCAAGTACAACATGGGTAAGGTGTTCACGAGAAGAGTTCAGCACTCTGGACAGCTCTCAGCACAGTACTGCCACCAGAACCACCCCACTCAGTCCACTTTCCCCAGATCTCCCACACACAGCTCCAGAGATGAGCTTCCAGGCTATTTCCAGCTCCTAGGCCCTGCTTAATTCACCGCACAGTAACAACGACCTCACGAAGGACAATTACATGATACTTCCCCTGAGTTGTTATTCTAGGCCCAGATGGACACACATTTGTATTTAACCAGCAAAATGTAGCCTTCTCTTTGTGATAATAGTAATAATCTCTGCATTGTCACTATTAACATATTCTTATACATATTATATATTCAAAAGCAAAGCACGTTGCTGGTTTCAGTTTAGCTAATCTAATGGTTAAGCAGCAGTAAATGTATTTATCAGCATTATAATACATTATCAACACGGTTTATATCGTCTAAATGTTTTGAGTACGTTTGAAAGCATATTTGTGTTTTTTTCTGTAGTTCCTACAGAAAAAAAAACAGCTTTTTAATAGTTCAAAAAAATTGTAGTCAAATTGTAAAAGCACCAAAAGGAAACAAAGGGCTTGGGTTTCAAGCCCTTTTAAAATCCCTAAGACACTCATAAACTAGCTGCAGAAAAGGCGCCTATATTAAAAGCCTGTGGCTTCAGCATTCTCAGCATTTGAGCATCACTGTATGAGGCCTATTGCTCTCCTGGTTGCTAACACCCCTCTTTTGAAAGACGTTCTTCATTACAGTTCTGCCTTTAAACCCCAGTTTATTTGGGAGGGAGGAATCTTGTGATGTCCTGCCAGCTCCACAACAAACCGGGATTATTTTTCAGTCTGTCCACATGCGTGTCTTTGATTGGAGGGGAGAGAACATTATCAGTGAAATTTAATTTTAACGCTTCCCTCGGGCTGCCGCACATTCCCAGGAAACAGGGACCCCAGGGCTGTCATTTTTTTCGAGACTTGCTTCATTATTTCCAAGTCGCCCTTATTAAATTTGCTGATCGACAGCTGTGAAATACTTAATTACTGGAGTTGTTATGTGACAGAAACCATGTTCGCTTTTTGAGGTCTGGCAGGAGCTGTGTGCCCGTAATTCTAAACACATTAAAAAAGCATACAGAGACACGCACACACAAATTCCCCAACACCATTCCACTCAAGTGCGCTACCAAAGCAAGAAGAACAGCTTAGGGTTTATGTTTATGGCTGCTTAATGAAGCAGAGGTAGCAACACTACTAAGTTAGAGTGGTGTTTTTGTATTCTCCCGACACATTATAAAATAAAACTGCATCGTATTGCATAGTGTTACCTAATTATTGTTCTGGTGTTCATTCAGCAGGGTCTTACCTCTGTATTAAGCTGGAAGACCTTGCGCTAAAAAGAAACATGCTGTGGCGTCATGTGCATTTCACGGTAACAGCAGGGAAATTAAAATGTAAAGTTATGTTTTTTTTTCCTTGAGTGAAGGCTTTGGTTTGAAAAGCCGCGTTCAATGAAACAACTGCTCAGTCCTACCTGATAGCCTTTGCTTTGCAGAATGAAAATTTTGGGGAAATATCTAAAATCAGCCAAAAGTCTGACACTTACTTTAAAATGCAGTGGACACTGATCTGCTCCGGGGCGCTGTGAGTTTGCTTGGTCAGCAGCCTTCAGCAGATAAGGCACGCACAGAGGCGCTGGAGACCTCCACAAGAGCTCCTTCTCTGGGTAGTGTGCCCCAGCCTTCATGAGTTCATCATTCACAAATTTTAAATAGAGAAAGACTAAGCAAATGTCCTGGAGCAACATGCTCTGGAAAGATGCGTGATGAAGGATTTTAACATATACTCAATTGTTAAGGAGTGCAGCTTCTCAGCTTTGCACACAGCTTCTTCTAGTAAACAAGGGTGGAAAATATGATTCACCAGAGACCTTGATGAGTGCCTTTCTGTCTCTACACTCTGATTAGAGCAGATGGGCTATTTGAGCATTTGGAGAACAAAAACTACGTAGAGTGTAGGACTCCACAATACTCAGTGATCAATTAAACTTTCTGCTCACAGCCCTAACTGTACAGTATAAGCCATCCCCGGGAGCATTTAATGTTATCTATACATTTTTAAATATTACTATTACATAACATACTATGAACAATATCCATGGATCAGTTTAGCTTTGTAGGATAATTATGCTCCTTACATATGATGTTTTATTATTTCAGACAGTGTTATGTAGTGTGGTATTGTAGAAGGTTTTTACACAACTTGAAATTGGACAAATCTGATTTGGGGTGAAAGCCTTTAATCATTCATTTCTTACAGTCAGCACTGTGTGAGGATTAAAGCTGTTCTATGTCATGGGAAATCCCAGAACGTGGCAGGCTTTAGAACACGAGAGTGATGGAGGCCAGGGCCACATCCTGTCTCTGTCACAGGAGCCGGTCCTGACTCCCGTGTTGTGCATATTTAGGACCCTGTGCAGACGGTATAATCCGGAAGAGACTGGAGAAGGGCAACAGGGAAAACATGGAGAGGAATGGATGGGAGGACAGACAGGGGGCGGTGGGTCCAGGTTGGTGTCCAAAAGGGAAAGACAGGGCGCGGTCCGAAGTCCAGGTAGCCAGGAGATCAATCGAAGACAGACAGTTAAAACAGGAACCGGGTCGGAACCGCAACCGGAACAGGAACAGGGAAGTAAAACATACGATAACGAGGCCAGGCGCTCCGAGCCCCGGACCCAGACGGTCAGGACGCCGTGGTGAAGCCGATGCCGTCGGGTCTCACCTGGACCCGGGCTTCTGGGCGTCCATCTCCCAGTGCAGAGCGCAGAGCTTAGGAGGCACATAACTAATACAGTGACGGATTAAACAGGAGACATGTGCACGAAATAATGAAACTAACAATAACACGTCAGAGCGCCCTCTAGAGGAGGGGTGACGACCGTGACAGCCTCGTACCCGTTGCTTGCTCCCCTGGGTTCTGGCTCCCCTTTTGCTCTGTATTGGATAAAGTGATTTGAAAAAGGATCGATAAGCCAGTCGTTTCTCCTCAATATTCACTGACATCTTGAGCGGGGCAGTTAGTGACAGCCGTTAGTTAGTGATTGTCCTCCTGGCCTGATCTGTTCTGGTTTGCCTCTGTGATGTTGTGACACAGACCAGGACCCCGAATCTCCCATATGGTCATGCTGTTACTCGTGCTGGACTCTTTATCTTGCAAGAGCCTGCCTTTATTTCTGTTGGTGTCTAGACTCTGTCTGACTACCGGCTGCTTCAACTTTCGGATTTTATTTTGTTTTGCTTAATGCAGCCCTTGCATTCTCTTCTTATTTAGTGTTTCATGTTGAACATATATCAGCCATGCTGTAAATATCCTATATGTACATGTACATGTATATACTGTACATTTCAAATACATATTGTGCTGCATGTCACCCAGAATAAGAGTGCTTTATTAAAAGTAATGACTGAGACTAAGTGTCTGCACCTGCTGGAGAGGTTTATACACCTGAGGCTATATTACACCTTGGTGAAGCTGTAATGTTCTCTGATATTAGAAGGGTTCTTTGCCAGCCCTGATCTGTGTACTCCAATAGTTTCTAAATATCTTTTAGCTCCGTTTAAATATTTTATAACCATTTAGCACCAGCGTTTGTGTACAAGTCTCAGAAATAATAATGATTTTAGAAGGGGAAAATTCTTTTGTTGCTGTTTGGAAAAATGTACTCTACTTGTAATTGTATTTTTAGTACCAAGTTCTAAACTTGATAAATGCTGCTGACAAAAGAAAAAAAAACAGAACCTGTACAATTTTCATTATGATACTGTACATTCCAATCATTAAATAAAATTAAATGTACGAAAGCATAAGAATGAAAGCAAACTTGTGTTTGTAAACACCCATCATCACTGATTTAGTTGGAAGGTTTTTATTCTTTCAGCTTGTAATCTGTTGTACGCTCTTGTTTCTGATCAATAACCAGGCACAGAAAGCTGCTCCCCACAGATTTCAGTAATGAAACAAACAGGGAGGCCAATTTGTTTCTGAACGCTGGGTCAGCCTTGCTCACTTGGCTCTCTTACAGATGTTCTTGGTGGTCATTCTTCGAGAGGCCCTGAGCGCCTGTGCCCGAGACGTGAGGTCTCTTTCTAATTGAGGACGACTCCCGGCGGATGAGAATCATGGGATGACATGCCAGAACCCCCTTGATCATTCCACAGCTCACCCATCCCTCTGCCTTGAGACTGTCTCCGATATCTTTCTCATCACATTCGGAGTAACTCATCCTGTCACTTTTTTGGATGAGGAAGATCCTCCGAGGCTGGTTTTGTTGGCGGTTTGTATTTTTATTTACTGCTGCGAGATTACATTGGTAGATAAGGCACTTGCCGTTACTAATTACGGGCGAGTTCCCTGCCTGCGAAAAAATACTGTGATTTATGGTGTGTCTTATTATTCGTTACAGCGTTGTTTAGTTTAGGTTTAGCTCTGGCCTGTCATGGTGACAAACACATGTGGTGTGCAAATCTAGAGCACAGATGTTTTTACTGAGAGAAAGGTTTAATTTATGAGGCAATCATAACAAAAAGAGACTGAGACACATCCTCATTAAGGTGAAATGAATATGCCAGGAGTCACTGCCTGTATCTGTCTGTTTGAGAGAATGTCTTCCTTTCTGTTATTCTTCGATGTTTGCATCCCTTAAAATTTGTCCTTGGCAATAAACACATTTCATTACTTTTCTGTGATGACTTCGAATTCAATATTTTACTATTAGTAGATAAACTAATTAAGGTATAAAACAAAAGTACCTGTCAATCCTTCTTCTATATTATTATTATTATTGCCATGGTCATGGAAATTAAAGGATACTTATTTAATATTATTTTATTATAATAATTCCATAAATCAATTTAGGAACTTGTTAACAATAGAGAAATGCAATGTTTCATTTGGAAGTACATATTTGTACAATTTTGTACACGTTTTGCTTGTTGCAACAAATAACAGTACACGAATCTAAATTTCATTAAGACTAATTCTTGGAAATATTTCTCAATTGTCTGTTAGCTATTAGTTGTGTTACTTTTAAGATGTCAGAAAAAATAACTCAAAATTATTAAAACAATCTTATCTTTAACTTTCTCTGATAGCTTCATTCTTTAATCGTCTTGGACTCCCAAATATTCCACAGGATCCCTAATCGATCAAGACAGGGATTAAAATCCTGATTACATTAAAAAAGAAAAAGATAAGGAGGATTGAAAATCCCTAATATTCCACATCTGTACCACTCCTTTCAAACCACAAAACCGAATTAAAACCCCAAAACAAAGAATAAACTTAGAAAATGTGTCATGGGAGCTAGAGTTTCGTTTGACACTATTTTCACTTGACCTCAGTTCTTATTTGCAGCGTGACTTATACGGTAATCAACTCCCCTTTCCAATAAACAGGACATCTCTTCCAATACTTGTGTGCATCTCCCACTTCTGCCTCCTGTCCTCATCTTCCTCCTTCCTCTCGCCCAGTAGGCGAGGCTGTTACAGTAGGTGTCACATGGGCAGCTGTTCAAGGTTTCTCTTGAGGAAGGTGCTTGACACAGAACGCTAAAGTTTGACACTGTAGGAAATTCTGATCTATGCGGAGCTGGGCAGCAACCTTTTCTTTCAACTATCGGCAAAAAAAAAACTGCTATCCCAATAAAAAACAAATACAAAGAAAGAGAGAAATAGTTCAGCGTTTGTTATGCTTCTAAAATAAGGGCATGACCAATTTTCCGCAGTAGTTACAGATCCCAGAGTCCATGACCTTGTGGTACCCGTGCAGTTTGTTTCAAACAGCAGGAGGAATTTCTGAAGTAACTTTATTGTTTGTCTTGTGGAGCAGATGGTTTCAGTTCTCTTTGATTTTACTTGTTTGCCCCCAGGGCTCTAGTGCTAACTGGACACGTCTGATTTATTCGATTTGCAAGCTGAATAATCTTATGTTACAGATAACAAGTAATACACAGGCTTAGTGTCAACGACATTTTCTCCATTCCTCACCGAAGGGCAGACCTTCTGTGTGCACTGATGCTTCTTCATTATCAATGAAATACCCTTCACATGTTCTGAGACTCGGGATAGATTGGCTTGGACCATCATTCCATGCTACAGAATTAGTTGGTGTTTCTGTTACAAAATGTTTTGGACTTTAGGTTTGCAGTTCTTACCTTCTGCGTAAACTAAAACCTAAATAATGATGAACACAAGATCAGGACAAATACTGTGCATTGAGGTACTGAAGATTGAGCACAGTAAAACTGCAGATACTTCACAGAATGGCATGTTTCCAGTAACTGTGTCCAGTATAACTGTGGCCAATCTAACCCAGCATATAGCATCTTGTGACCCAATCTTATGTTGATCATTAGCTAGGTTTAGTTCAGTTATTGGCTGGACCTCACTCTGATGATTAAAGAGACTTTAGCTGCCAGGATTTACACAGCGTCTCGGTTTCCAGTCTGTTTGCTATTATAAGGTCATATTTCATTGTTCAGTTCAAAGAATCCGGAACTAGAAAAATCTAATTATCTATCCCCAATTCACTTCAGTGCACGAATCTGTAAATATGAAATTAATCCTAAATCTTAAAGAAAGTGCAGTTGATTATTTGAAATTGATATAATGTTTACTTTTATACGTGTATTGAGATGATATATAATCTTATATATTATATTTTACATCATTTATAAAATAATCAATTTTATATAATTTGCTATAAGATTAAGATATTTTTTTCCTGAAGCAGTTAAAGTGAAATGCAAACCATTGCAGAATATACAATTATTGATACCAGTTAGCATATGTGAATTTATATGTTAGCAAATAATTGCTCAGAATTTTAAAGAGTGAATTTATATCATATTGCAGACTGACAAAACTACCATACACCTCAGTGCAAGTACTTCTAAAGGTGGAGAACATTATTACGCCCCACCACTTACAGCTAGACCATGGGAACATCTTAGTACAGGGATGTTCAGTCCTGTCCTGGAGGTCACTCTGTCAGCAGGATGTCCAGTCCTGGTCCTGGAGGCTCAGTGTGTTTGCAGGGTGTCCAGTCCTGGTCCTGGAGGCTCAGTGTGTTTGCAGGGTGTCCAGTCCTGGTCCTGGAGGTCAGTGTGTCAGCAGGGTGTCCAGTCCTGTCCTGGAGGTTAGTGTGTCTGCATGGGTATCCAGTCCTGATCCTGGGGGTCAGTGTGTCTACAGGGGTGTCCAGTCCTGGTCCTGGAGGGTCAGCTGAAGAGCTGGGAGAAGCTGGTAAATTGGTCCAGTTAAGCCAGTAACGAAAGTAAGAAAGTGCCTGCTACTTCTGCTGCTCTTGGGTTTTCACATGGCTTGGTGGTTGAATGAGAACCTGAGAAAGAACTGAGACAGTCGAAAGTCAAAATCTGGTTATAGCAGGAAGGTTTTCAAACCTTTCCAAAAATGTCACCTGGAATGAAATTCTGGCTGACTTCTGGCTGACTGATGTTTAGCTGAGTAAATGATAAAATGTAAAAACTACATTCTCAAAATGATGGTTATATATTTTAAAGTAAAAGAATACCCAACAAAGCTAAGACAGAAATCAGAAATATTCAAAAACAAAATACATAAGCAATCCTGGAACATGACCAACCCCTTAAATGAAAATCTTCACTTGATTTTGCCCATTATGGAGGTTCCTCAAGCCATTAGCTCCTTACACTTACAGGCGAACAGTGGTTTCTCACATATGAGGATGCAGAGGCTCACACAATGTGCAAAAGCAAACACCAATGTCGAATGAAAACTGAGTCCAGGGAACGCTTTCAAACAGGTAGGCCTGTCCGACCACTTAGTCATCCCAGCCAGGAACCTTAAAGCCCTACATCCTAACAGAATTAGTAAAACACATATCCATGAATAAAATAAAACTATAAGTAATGAGTCCGCCAAAACAGAACTAAATGCAGTGAAGCAACTGTACGCCTCTTTCAAAGCCTGAATCCCTCGAGTGAAAACGAGGGAGAGGCACACATGTAACACTTAAAAGGGAAGCTGCACCTTTAAATTCAATTCACACATTGTTTGAGGAGAGAATAGTAAATCTCTTTCTGGTCTCGAACCAGACTTAGATTAAGGCAACCTTGTTCCAAAAAAAACATTAAAAAGCTTGCTGACAGATTTACAGGGTAAGAAGAGATCTTTCTGGCCATTCCTGCATGTTTCTCCTCACGGTGTCACATTTACCTGCCTGGTTGTAATTCTCCTCGGTCTGGAGGCGTGGGGGGGACAATGCAAGCCACTATTACACTAATGATTCATCACTTTGTGGAGGAAGACTTTCTCCCAGCAAGTCGAGTGTAATTGGCAGTTAACGTTTAATAAGCTGTCTTTCTCAATTAACAACTTGACTAACTGATGAGTTGTGGTATTGGCAAAGGTTTGTGGGTACAAATGATTCTGCTGGGTCTGCATTTGGAACAATAGGCTGAGAAAAGGGAACAAAGACATGTTTTGAGTTATAACAGAGACCCCACAACAAAGAGATTCTTATCCTTTTAGACCCTAAAACCGTACAATATCCTTTTTCTTTGCCTTTATAATCAGAAATTCCAATATTTCAATTTTAGAGCTCTGCTCCTTTCCAGATTTAACTGTGCAGCTCATAAAGACCACTCCACCCTGAGATCAGTTTCCAAAGACATGGACCCCATAAAACAGGTGTAGCTTAATATTTTTTGTCTGGCCTAATATACCACAGCAACTACTAAATAATGTCTAATGTATAAACGCGGTATTGATCAATTTCTGTTTCTCCGTGACTTCTTCAAGAATTATACAACCACAGCCTAATTGACATAATTTGCGAGGAAATGGAACAGCAAGTTCAGCCACAGCTTCTGTTTGTTAGACTGAGCTCCAGGTTATAAAACATACTGTTGCTAATCCAGAACGTGCTTATGAAAAAAGAGGGTCCATCCAACCTGGTCATGATAGGGCCTGCTCCTGAGTTTGCTTATTAGTCTTTTATTGCAGGTTTTCCTGCCGGTGTATTTTTAATGACAATGTTTGCATATCATTCATTTTCATTACAGATTTTTTAAACTAAGTTTGCACTGTATTTTATGCAGGTGATAGCAAATACAGTTCAGGAGATTGCATCTACCTTATTCTGAGCTGACAGCGCAGCATTCTCTAACATCCCTTTATTAGAATAATTTTTATTTATGGTCTGACAGCAAACTGACAGCACCATAGCCCTCTGGATAATTTTTGTAAAAAAATCTTGCACTCTCTTACAAATAATTACTTGTCTGCTGTGCACTCCTATGTGAACATTTTTGTAGCTCCCTCATCACTCCACCCCATCTTCACTCTTGCTGCAGCCTCCCTGACTCATTCTTCACTAGTGAATTGGGTGACACTAGGGGAATTGCCTGTTTCACCCACAGCCTGAGCTGTCATTTGCTCAGCCAGGTGAGTTAACGCCAAGCATTGCATTATTCAATACCTGTTTAATGTCTATCCCTTTATATTCATCTGCTTTTCACATTGATTAGAATTTTACCAAACTACTGTCATACTGATTATTGAGCATGAGGGTTTCAGAACTGCAACTTTCACAAAGCCAGTGAAGAGAGCCACAGGAACAACATGAAAGCAAAGTGAAAAACAGAACATAATTAGATTTGAAACTAAGGTCACTGTAATTAAGAATGTGCATCAATGTCTTTTTTCTAAAGACTGCAGATACATTAAGAAACGTAAAACTCCAGTTGCATAACAGTTTGATCAAAGCGTTTTTTTATCTGAAGGTTGAAATGCAAGCCAACAGCAGATGTTTTATGCTTTTTAAAGAATTCTTACTCAGAGTACATGTGCACTGACAAATTTGTAATGGTAAAGTTAAAAGGTGCATATACAGTAACATATTCATATATTGAATATGTTTACTTACTTGTCAGATTCACTAAATGCATATAATATGATTTGTCTTCCAAGGGCTAAAGACACTTGTTCTTTTTGAAAGGACCGTTCATTCAGCGGTTAAGCAAACAGCAAAGCAAAAGAAAGGAAAAGTATTAAAGTTCGTCTGATTAGGTGAACAGGATTTTGTGAATGATGTACTGTATAATTACATTATAGACTGTGACACACTGGATTATCATTATCATATCAGTTGGAGATTCGATCAAGTCAGGGAAGGTATTTAATAAGACATGAGTTTAGTTTCTCTTAAGTGTTTTGATTGGCTGCTTCACTAGCACAGTGTGACTGGCACCCTGCAGCTGGTGAGGCCCAGATGTGCTGATTGATGATGTCCCTGCATGCTGGTGTGGCAGCTCGTCTGGGATCTGTGGCTTGGCTGCCTTTGGTGTGGAGTTTCCTCTCCCCCATCCGCGTTCGCAGCGATGTTATCTGGCTGCCCCCGTGTCCCCCCTCTTCCCAGAGACATGCAGATGAAGTCTGATTGGCTTTACTGAAAAGAAGACATCTCCCTTCAGGGCTTGACCTCATCCCTATTAGCAAATCAAATCTGGCTTGAAAGGCAGTGTCTGGGCCTTGTACAGTATGGCAAATATGAAGATGAAGACCGCCAATTAGGTAAGTACCTTGTCTTGATTAGCCTCGCTTCAGCGGCTGTTTTAGTCATGTTCCGCAGGGAAATAAAAATCTTTGTAATCTAGAAGCAGAATGAGCCAAGATTGAAAGTCAAAAAGCCAGGTCATCCCAGAGAAAGATGAAGAGAGAAAAGAGAAAGAGAAAAATGTTTTCTGAAAACACTTTGGACTTATACTCCTCCTTGTCTGGTTACCTTTTCTTTTGCATTTGTTTCCCAAGCATTAGAGAAACTTCCACTTTCCCAGGCAGCATCCAAATGTTCTGGATTATTAATAAGAAATTCTAGCACGCCCTGGTTTTCATTAGAAGTAATCAGTGCTCTATAAGAATGTGACCCTTGTGTTCACTCACAGAAAGCCCCAAGTCTCAAGAGGAGACGCCATCTAATAACAAGTAGCCCAGCCTGACAACTCAAATCAGTGTGTAGCTAAAGAGAAAGACTGGTAAAAATTAGGCTGTGCTATCACACATTGCAAAGACCTAGCATATTCAATTCCACCTCCTCTAGCTACAGGTACCTGAGTGCAGATACCCTGTACATTTCGTGGAAAAGCTCATTTGGAAAACTGTCAGATTCATTGCTGTTTACAAAATTATTCCATCGTTCTGTAATCGTGACCACTCGAATCAGATTAGACGGATTTGGAAGTGCTGACTACCTGGATGTGTTTGCTGGAGCAAAAGAAATGGAGATAATAATGTAGGTAGAGCACATGGTTAGAAGTAAACACTGTCCCTTAAGACACTTTAAGCACACCCCAGTCTCATGCTATGGGCAATCATAGTGCCACCATCGGATCTCTTGGAGTGATTGGAGTGACTGTACAAAATTCATTCTGGCCTCTTTCATATTTCCAAACATCAAAGTTCAGTTTGAATACCCCTTCCACATCTGTCCCCGAGCTAAAGAACAGCAATAACGACACAGAAAAAACACATTTACACAGCTTGCCTAGAGTATTCAGTTATTGCGTATGTTTTAGACTTTAAAGCAGTCTGCTGAGAAAGCTGTTCCCTATGCAGCACTTTGTGTTTCTAAGGGAAAGAAGAGGTTTGCTGTTGTATTAACATGCAGGGTCTTGTGCAGTAGTGAGGTGTCATGGAATGAGACAGCAATACAGAGCCAGCTGAGCTTCAGCTGACAGTGGTGCCCCTGTGTGACACAATTCCAATCAAAAGGGAGCAGGACTGCTGGAGTCACAGTACATGTGGTACAAATACCTGGCCAGTGAAGACTTTCCTTCATCTAAAAAAAAAAGCTTGTCAGCAGAAAAGGATAACTTAATGTGGTTCTGTTTATCTGCGCAGCAATGGTGCCATTTTTCCATGCTATTATTTTGGTGGATGTGACAGTTTAACACTCTCCAAGAAATTTAACCCAACAGTCTTCTGTCAACAAAGCAGACAGAACAGAACGTTCCACAAGAGCTGGTCTGCTTCGCAATTTATCTCCACATCGACAATGTCTCAGGGACAATGGAAACGGAAAGGCACTGTCTTGTCTCATGCTGGGATTATCATTAAGTGCCTGAAATGAGAACAGCTGTAAAAAAGATGGTTTCATGATCATTCCAGCTTAAGCGAGTGACATAGGTTAAGTTGAGGTAACCGGACATTTAAAAGTTTTAGAGAAATCATTTTCAATTTGGCATTGCATCCACATCATGAAAAGATTTTAATACAGTAATACTAGTTGAAAAGAGAGCCTTGCACATTATTGTTAGACATGTCATGCAGATCATTGAGGTGATTTAGTTCATCTTGCTTTAAAAATGTCTTTATTGCTTTTATGAGTCATTCCCAATTGTTATAACATACTGACATGTATGACTTGTCCGAAGCGTCAGATGGGTTAAACGGCCTCTCTCATTTCTAACTGTTCTTAGAGTTTTGGGATTCCAGGAACGTATTCAGCTGTTCCTTGAAAGAAGCCAGGGTATTTCAACAGCATGACTGGGTAACTTGTTAAATAGCCTCAATATTTATACAGTCTGTGATTGATAACAGGGTTATATAATATGCGATATCTGAAAACTATAACCAAAAAAGATTTTACGTCAGTCTTCTAAGCATATGACACAATAACATATCATCCTTTTTTTAGTTCAGGTGGGTAGCTGCGTCAGCACACGCAGGCTGCAAAGGAACAAGTAATAGGTTTATTCCATGCTGAAAGAGAAGAAAGAAAACACAACGTTTCGACTGTAGTCTTCTTCAGGTGTAGAAGGCTTCACGGCCGAAATGTTGTGTTTTCTTTCTTCTCTTTTCAGCATGGAATAAACCTATTACTTGTTCCTTTGCGAACTTTTTTAGCTAACTCTATATAGTGTATTAGGGGGCTCTCAGCCATTTGGGCTGGAACACAGGCTTTTCAAATTTCAACATTGGCACATGCAGAACTGTACTATATGTCACGTCATGTTTTGTCAATATGAAAACAACAGGCTTGGTTTTATGACTGTTATTGTGGCAGTGCAAAGCTGCAGTTCTTCACAGATAATTTTTTTAATTTCATTGTGGAAATGGAGGTCCAAGTGTAATGTCAAAACAGACATAAAAGTAAGTTTTGCAAAAACTGGACAATTTTTACTGCATAAGCATTTTACAAAAATTTGTAAAAATATGTCAACCTTTTAGCTCAATATGCTGTTGCAACAGAAACTCGACAATTGCAGCATGCACTGATAAATCTGAAGCTTGCCAACTCAGACATTGAGAGCTAAAATACATAGTTTTGTGATGTTTAACATCTGTCCTAAAGAGCCTGATATATAGAAGGTGACCGACTTTGTCTACCACTTGCATCCACTTGCGTGACTCACAGCAACCCCATCGCACAGCAGTTCAGGGGCAAAGTAAGAAACTGATTCACCAATTGAATTAAGTGGGAACTGAATTTAAGGAGTATATGTTGTGCAAGTTCATAGTGTAAATCAGACATGGCATCAGGATTAACAATCCCACACTTACAAAGACCAGTAAGGGAACTTTAATAACTAAGTAGTCAGACCCTCAGTTTAACATCTCATCCAAAGGAGAGGACCTCTTGTAGAAAAGATGGTCTACCATAACTACTTACAACATGGGCTATCTCCCATCCCAGTACAGACCACGCCCAGCCTTGTTTCGGTCCAGACATCTGGCCAGATCAGGTGCCAAGTTGGTAACTACTCTCGAAGAAAACTGTCTTAGTTCCGTCTTGTAGGCATTGCAGTTGGGTTGCAACAGAGCTCTTAACAGAGACGACCCTAAAGTACTAATAAACTCTACAATTTCCAGATAAGTTAGTAAAATTATACAATTCCATTTTGCTTTTTCATTCAACTTTAAACTGGGCATATTTCCAAAATTATAAGCATGTATCATTCACTGGGTCTTCAGCAACATCTGTTAAACAGATTGTTACTTTACATTTTATGTCTCTTATGGACGTATATCAGCCAAACCTCTGCAAAGCAAGTGGAAAACAGACATTTATGGGCATCGTAAGTTTCATTGATGTCAGAATGTTCATTTTTCAGGTTGAAGTTATAAAGATTCCTGTGAAGCACTTGCAGCATATCAATCTCTTTCATTCTCCGTTTTCTGATCCCCACCTCCTCTGACTGAGCTAACTTTTTTTATTAATCGGAGTGTAAGTATGGACAAAATGTGTTGAAGAACGCATGAAACCTGCATCAAATATATCTCAGCATACATATTCTGTCATGTTGCAACAAAGAGACTTCATCACCTGGCAAATTTATATTCAGCATTTCCCATAACTTTACCTAACTGCTGATGGAAAGTACTTACAGCCTGTGCTTCTGAGCTTTAGAACCATATAACAGTAAACACATCTGTCTTCAAAACGTCTCTGCTTTCTCAGACAGAAACCTTTTCTCCATCTGAGAATCTAACTGCTAAACACCTTTATACAAGCTGGGAGAGTGCAATTTTATTTAATATAAGCCATACCAAGCAATTTAATCCCTTACATACAGTATTTAAAGTATACAGTATAATGAAACCCTCTCCCTAAAACGGTCAACAGAGTTTACTGTGGAGTTTTTAAAGCTTACGGAAACTTTCAACTGGAGCTGGTTTGGATATTTTGTGATATGACTGATCGTTGCCTGAAAGCTAGAAATCAGCTGTTGAAAAGGCGCTTCCTTGCCTGCAAGGTGCAGCCCAGGCCGTTTGCCTCCGCTGCTGCTGCTGGTCAGCTTCACACCTGCGTGTCCACACGGCGCTCTGAGCACACGCCTCCCACCCTGAGCCCTCTTCACGTCTCGGGACACAAAGAGGAAAGAGCGAGAGTCAGATGAACAAGTCAACACTGTAATCTGAGACGTGAGGCAAATGGCAATTTATGCAGAAAAGGGAAAGAAACACCACCACCGAAACCCCCAAAGTGCGCTCTCCCCTGGGGCGGACATGATACAGTGAAGAGAAGCTGGGAAAATTGGGCCTGGCATCTCACACACAGAGAGGCCCACACTTAGTCACTTGGCCTAAGGCAGGCCGGCAAGGTGAGGGATTGTGGGGGGAAAAGGACTTGGCAGTTGTTCTTCCTCTGGCTCTGTGGAAGTCTAATTAGTTTGCAGAGCTCTGTGAGCGCTGATGTGGAAATGTTCCAACGCTAAGAGGCTTGGGGAGGAAAATCAAAAACACATGGGAAGCGGAAAAAAAATACTTTTCTTCCTTACCTTTTTATCCATTTTTTTTTTTTAGGCAGATGACATTTCATTAGTTTACCTTGTATTTCCCCGTGTCTGCGCAGCGTCTTCCATTCGACTGTATCACGGCTCTGTCGCTTCGTGACACCGCGAGGGACAGTCAGACGTTCCCGTTCGATCCAGGCACAGCTTATTCACGCACTGAGCTGGCCACGTTTTTTTTCATTTGCTTTGAATTGATATTCCTTTTCAGGATGCAATCTTCCAGCTTATTTGATATAATTTATTAGACAGAAACAGAAGCCAAAACCACTTTTCTTTGGGGACCATATTCTTTACTTTCTCTTACATGTTGTTCTTTCGTGATTTGGTCATAAACTGTACAACAGTAGGAAATAATTTTTATTTCATATGCAGGGAGGGTGTTTCCATGATTTGGTCTTCGGTGGTAGGAAACCTCTTTCCATTCGGGTGTGTGAAAGCTCAGAGAAGCATGTGATCCCAGCGTGGTTTTGGAGCATGCTTTTTCCTGGGCTGCTGTGTCCTGCCAGACGGACAGCAGAGTTGTTATGCCCCTATCATTTCCTCTTGCCCTTCAGATTCCATTTCCTCACACCAGAAATGTCTCTCACACTCCCCCCTGATCCTGGTCCCATCTGCAGCGTTCGTGATTGCACACTTGCGCTGCAAACCACACAGAAAACTGAAACAAACAAGCCCAGTTACAAGCATTCGGATTCCTTCGTCCCTTTGGTTGGAGTGCCTGCCATCTGACCTGTGTTTTCAGTTTTCTGCAGCGCAGATGACTGATGAGTTAAGGTAATGTTTGCCGATCCTCCAACACGTTCTAAGCCATGTCATAAAAATGCATCACAGCATTAAAGACGGGATCTTCAGAAGAACAGTTTTTTCCGGGGGTGCTTGTGAGTGAATTCTGATTACCGTGAAACTTTACCACCCCACAGTTTTTACGTTTTAGAGGTATTTTCACTCATAATAACAAGGGAAATTCATCAGTTTGTACTTTGAGTAAAAAAAAATAATAATCTACAATTAATTTTTGATGAAGTCAGAATATTAGACCAATGTAGGAATGTATGGTGCTTAGGATTGTTGCACAGGTCTTTAGATAATGCATAATTTAATTTCAGAATTTTGGAAAGAAAGATCTGGGTACTCCAGTGAACACAAGGGAAAAACCCTTCAGGCCTGACCCATGTCTGTCTGCTGGGGATCTGATTCATTGGGTGTAGCCCCTGATCGGCTAATTCATCAGTCAAAGACTAGTTCTGCTGACAAGTAGAAAAAAACACACAATGTTTTAGCCATTGAGCCTTCTTCATGTGTGAAGCTAAAGCTTTGTGTTTCTTTTTTCGTGTTTCTTAGTGAGGATTTAACCTTTACTTGCCAACACCCACAGCAGCACACAGCTCCTCACTGAAACCTAATCTATCAGGTTGGTTCCGGGACAGGGAAGGAAATGAAGAGAGCTTGTGTGTGTTGAAGCTTTTGCCAGTGAGTCTGATGGATTTGATGCTTTGCTGTCATTGACTTCCGTCTTTTGTCTCTGCTCTTCAGCTCTAATCTGCTTGGTTGGGAGGCTGTGGGATGACTCCTAATTAAAGTGCCAATGTACTGTCCCATTGTGCATTCGTGAAAATAAGGACTTTTACATGAAGAGTCTGCCTGGATGATGAGCGATGTGTTCCAAAAAACTCTTGAATTATACCCAAACTCTTCTTCTTATAATCTCAGTTCAGATTAGTTTTTGAATGAACTGTAAGACCATAGGAGTTTGTCACAGTGGTGTTGCATTATTGGATAAGTCTGCGTTTCAAGCACGCTTCCCTGGACGCCCATTTATAAAAGAGGTTTCTGTAACATTAGTGTTGATTAATTGCAGGGTTTTACTCCAGAAATGTAAGGAGAAGTCCTTCTTTCAGCCCAGAAGTGTTTTAACACAGTATAAATAAATACAGTACAATATTATAACAAAAATTTGATGGATTTTAAAACCATCTCACTGCTTTTGCATTAAGACATTTAAACACTTTCACATTTGTTCTTCTGCGGGCGGAAACGAGATACGGTCACTGAGTCGACGGGCTGTGCTTCATCGGGCTCCTCCACCCCTCCCTGCAGCGCGTTTCCTAATCTGGGTAACTCTAAGTCAACAAGCCCAGTGCACATAACATCCTGCACATTTCACTTCTTGAAAAGCTTGACTTTCTTTCCCGAAGTGAGATGCCAAGTGAAAACAGGCTGGGAAACTGCGCTGGGGTAGCGAATTCAGGATCTGGGTTTGGAAGGATCTCAAATCTGAAAACCATACAGAAGAAAGAAAAGTCCTTTCAAATTTTCATGACATTTGCCAAAAAAGCTTATACATAAGCATAATATCATAAGCACTCTTTTATGGTTACTGAGCCCCCTTCTTATTGCTTTTTCCCTTTCATTTTTCCCTGCAGTGGGGCGGGGTTAGGGATTTTAATCTCCTGGGTAAAAGTCTGATGGCTAATTGGGATTCATTTGTATGTAAACAAACAAGTCGTTTTTAAGTGGTTTTAATTAACTGCCCAGAAATCAGCAGGAGCTGCATTAGAGAGATGAGATCGGTGAGTCAGAGATGAAATATGTCATGTTGTGTTCGACAGTAGGGGCCTAGAATAAAGTCATAAACCCAGGAACTCAGGGGTGTAATCAAACCTGGAAGACGTCACTGTGTAAATTAATATTAAGTGTTAAGAGATGGACGTTAAATGAGTGTCTTCATTGTGACGTTTTTGTCAAAAGGTGGCAGTGAAGGCCTTTTTATTCTGCTTCTCCCCCTCCAGTGCTGTCCTGAAGACTTTTAATTTATTTGGATTTTATCTGGGCGCTCGGTGGTGTTGGTTAAACAAAGGCAAGGCTGCACTTCCTACCTGTGCTGGCTGTTACCGTATGTGTTTGTTTTTCATAACCTGATTCCCACTGAAGAAATCCTGCGGTGTATTAACCCGCTGGCTTCAGGGGCTCTCCTCCCTTCAGAGAGAGCAGGTCACCAAGGGGGAGCTGGGCTGGAGGAGGCATGACTGTGTACAAACGCGGGCGCGAGTTGTGAGCAGTGGTTCTGTATAGTATAACAGAGAGGATATCAGAGAGTCACCTTCTCTAAACTCCGTTAAATCCAGACTCAAAACCTTCTTCTTTAGAAGAGCCTTTACTGAACTGGTTCCATTCTTCACCCCTCTGCTTTTCTTAGTACCACCTTCCACAGCCTCCTCTGTATATTGTAATTGTGTTTTATCTTGTGTATTCTTTTTATTTATTGTTGTTGTTATTCTGTAAAGCGCTTTGAGAAGCCACCTTTAAAGGCGCTATATAAAATAAAGTTGATTATTATTATAGTAAGCCGGTAATGGCTGCAGTGGAAAATGCCTGGAGGAGCTTGGCTTGTCTGCTGGTATCCCTCCGAACATCAGTTAAGAACTCCCATTTAATACAGAGAACCCGAGGCCAGCAAAGAAAAGAGAACCTGGCACTTTAGACTGAAGCCTAAAAAAAAATGCCTGTAGGTTCATGGAGGATTAATGATTGATGAGTAAATTGTTATAATATATTTTAGGCAGTCACTGTGGTGACAGTGGGGCTCTGGTGGGGATGTTAACCCCAGAGAAATTGATAAATTGCACTTTGGATGTACACATTCTTACCTGCTTAAATTCACACTGAGGCTTCTGGCACAGAATGACCAACTGTGGCTTGTCGCCCGGGTGGGGGTAGAAAAAGGAGAGATAGACAGCTTGTGAGAATGGAGAATTGAACAGCAATGTATCACAAAGCACAATGACTTTGCTCCTGAGTCCTTGTGCAGTCCCGTAACCAGTCCTGGCTGAAGGTGGGGAATATCCCTAGCTCAGGAGCGGGTAGTAGGTGAGAGTGAGATCTGAGCACTGGGCTCAAACCACCCAGCTATCCAGCCCCATTGTCTCTGCACAAACAAGAGACCAGGGCAGGGACTACTGCAGGGAGTTCTGATTTAAAAGGAAAAGAGAAAGCGAACATAATATCTTGGCCAATGTCTTATTTTAAGACAGTATAAATTGACCTATAACCAAGCCAAAAGTCAGAATTCACCAGCAAGTTTTTTTTTTTGCTATTGCAGGCATTTACTCAAAATGGAAAGTATGACTAGTAACTGTTCATTGCAAACTTGAAAAAAAATCTGGAAAACAGAATTTGACTGTATTCCTTTACAGTGTCATTCTTGCCATCAGTTCATCCAAACTTCAGAGCAGCACTAAATGAGTTCAATAACAGGAATTCCTTGCTTTTCTGTAATACAGCCCTGTTCATCCCAGTGCACTTCACATGCTGAAGGGACCGACTTCGGCCACCTCTGCACTGCAGCTCCGCAGCTCCAGCTGGGCGACCAGCAGCAGCCATTCTGCACCAGCAGATCAGGTGTAGAAGAGAGAAATTACTTCACCCGTCCAATAAAGGGGAACTCAAGGGACCCAGGTTTTCTAAGCCACCACAAGGGTCAAGCACAGACTGGAGTTTAGCCAGGACACCAGGGTTAACAACCCTGCTCTTTGGAAAAGAACCACAGGATCTTCCACGACCAAGCAGTCAGAACCTCAGTGAAATACCCAAAGCAGGGCACCTCCTCCAGCTCTGTGTCCCAGTGTCTGCAGACAGCATTGCCATTAACGTGCAAACTCCGGTCTGCTCTGCAGAATTAACGGGTTGCACACTCTCCCTTCTCGGAATCGATTCCATTACCCACACTTCTCAGCCTTTCTGCAAACATCTTGCCCTGACGAAGGCTTGGGTTGGCCGAAACATTGACCGACTGTGGATGAATGAATTGTTTTGGAGCATAAAGAGTGTGAGCCCCGCTGAATCTGCTGTTTTCATCATTGACTGCTAGCACCTTGATCATTTTAGCGTGTTGTTTTGTTGTTCTGCCTTTCTTCTTTCCATAGGGTAGACTGATTCCCTCTGACCCAGCTACACCACGTACCGCAGCCTGCTTGTCCCTGCAGGTCTCCAGTCCTGGTGCTGACCAGGCCCAGCCCAGCCCAGCCCAGCGGAGCCTCTCTGATCAGAACAGCTCAGGCTTCCATGTAATAATGACACTGTGAACTTATTGTGTGGAGTCTTTACATGCCTGGGATATTCTTATCATTAGCAACTCATATTTAGGGCTTCATTTTGTGGCGAGTTTTGATTTGTGGATAATTAACACTTATTCTTGGCCTGTATCCATTATCATCACATGAATGAATTAGTTCCTAGTCCATAAACCAAATTAAACACAAGCAGTGATTTAAATCAAAACGCAAAAAATACCATAGGTTTTTCATTGTAAAAAAACAGTGGCAAATAGATTGGTTTAGTGTTACAGCTGAGTTAGACTGGTAAGAGGATAATGGATGAAGAAAAGAAACTCATGCATTGTAATTTTGTTTGACAACTATATTTTGCCATCATCAGTGTAGATTTCAGACTACAGTAGTCCAGAGTGGCACATCAATCTTGATAAGACCACAACATGCCTTGAGATCTGGCTGTTCCTCTCTCGGCTGTTCAGCACAATGCCACCACAAGGGTCAAAACCTCTGATTCTGTTTCCAGACGTGCCTGGCGATCCATCGGATGACAGCCCTATTAGCACTGCATATTTTAGCCTGATTGTGATTGTGCTTGGAAGCAGTCTGGAGGTGCAGAAGAGCTGGTAGGTCAAAATAACAGTATGAGTCTTCTGTCAATGACTAACCTGTGATTGGTCAAAACACCTCTCTTGAGAAGAAAAACGACATACAGAAAATGTATGTAATCACAGCAATGATAGACTCACTGTTCACTGACGATATGATGCAGAAATGTGGGTTCCAAAGTTATGGAGCATCCATGTAACACAATAATTCATTTCTGCCCCATGTTAATTAGCAATGATTTTTTCTTTTAGTCATTTCCCTGCCAGGAGATGAAAGGACAAGAATTTCGCAGCCCTTGAAAGCTTCAGGAATGGTCAGATGAGACGAAAAGAATTTGAAATCTGAATCCACAAAGTAGTTTTCCTACACATACTCTGCTGTACGTGTAAAGGAAGAGGCAGTGCTTCCAGCCATTCTTTCTGTACCCGATTTGAAAATGACAGCAATCCTGAGTTTCTGACTCGTATTATTTCGTACATCCCCTGCCTTCCCCAGGAGGAGCTGGCATTGCTTCACTGACACACCAAGGAAGACAGGAGTAAAGACCCAGATGTGATTTAAATTGCATGCGCTGTAGTCAGTTAAATAGATTGTTAGTTGAAGGTGAAAGGGAAACAAGTCTGAATACAGAATAAAGTGCATGGAGCTTATCTGCAATTGTCCACTTAACACTGCACGAGACAGAAGATTATTGGAGTACTGCAAGGATACTTGCAATAGACTGATGATCGTATTAACACCTATTGTGTATCGACTCTTTTTTTCATAACTGTGATTTTCCTGGCAGATTGTATCTTGTAAAAAAGCAGTAAGACAGAATGCCCTCCTCTGCGCTGTGTGCACCACAGAGCGCTTTCTGGGTCTGGCTTTAATTTTCGGAAAAAGAAGAGGTTAGAGAAAGAGAAGCCTTGTCTTGTAAATCCATTACTGTTCGGGATGTACCCCAAATCCATGTTAATAAGCCTGTTTGTTTAAGATATGCTCTCAATCCCTCTACATAACCATTTTCACGAACCAAGACTTAGCTACACAAATAAATATGGAAATGGATCCTGCAATAAAAAAAGAAAAAAATAGCACCCAGTTCAATGATTTCCAGATGGCACCAACAGATCACATTATTTACATGTATTTGGTTTCCACAGTAACCAGACATCATTTCAATAATGCTAGCTTAAATAATTTTCAAGACGTGATTGCTAGGAATGAAGGTCATTTTCATTGGGATGCGCAATCTGCTGTAGACATGTACCTTCACAGAATGTTAACTATTTCGTTTGATATTTTATACTCTTATTTGGCTTGTATTTAAACGCTAATTCATGCCATCTTCATAAGAACATATGGACACATTTTTATTCACCCCTTACATGTTTGTCATAATTCCTTTTCTTCTACAGCCTTAGTCAAGAATACGTTGCTTGCAAAATATAACTTAAACATTTTTATCCATGTCTTACCAAAGCTGCCCTTTTTACAGTATGTTGTTTCCAAACATGGGCTCTAGGGTGTCCTCGACACCCTGTGAATGTGTCCTTGAGACTATGCAACTAACCCAGAGGTCTTGGTGTTTTTTAATGACCAGAAAACGCTATCTAGACATTCACTGATAATTGAATGTGTTGATGAGGTCTTCTGAATTGTTTCTGAATTGTTTTTTAGAAAGTTGTTTCCGATATACATTGGGGTTACTATGGCGCGACGTCGTCTACAAAGTCAGATTTTTCATCCACAAATGTACTGTAATACAAAACAAATGTGACAAAGTCAGAGAAATTACAGGCCTGGGCAGAAACAATGCACAATTCCTTGCTTGGGGTTTTTAGGTATTTTAAAAAAAAGTTATTTTCCCTTTTTCTTCCCATTTCAGAAACAAATGGAACAATTTTTGTCTCCTTGTGGCTGGATATGTGATATTAACCACATGAAAACAGTTGGTAGACAGATGATGGAAAGGGAAAGATTCAGGATAAATGGAGGTTAGAGATAAACTACGACTTTTGCACTTTACTGCGCCTTTGAAAGGGTCTTTGAAATATCTTTATACCCTCTCCCAATCTGTGCCCTTGTACACTTTATCCCTGATTTGACATTTTGCTCTGCTTAAAACTCACTCCGTGACTGAGGAGGTAGATGTATTTGCTCTGTCATGTTAAATCACGTGTAGTGTACCACTATTAAGACACTCAGCTAATTGTGTGGCTTGTTAAGGAAATATTGTGCACCTACATTAATTATGTTTGTCACTGTACCGGGTATGAATGCAGCGTATGCAATAACAACTTTCCCTTCCTATTAATTATCCAGCTACTTGTATCTTTTCCTCCTTTGTCTTGCATACTGTAGGGTACCTTGTGTATATAACAGGTATTAATAGCAATCTCAAAGTGTCATGACTGCAAGTTGTAAAGCAATAAAATGTGAAAACTGTGTGAGAGCCTGAATCCTTTTGCAAGGCAGTATTCCTGCCCCATATCCATCGCCTGCTGGGTGAGACTCCAGGTTCCTGCAGGTTTGTGCCAAGGATGAGGAGAGAAAGTCCTTCCGCTAGTCTGTTGAGTTCTGGGACCTAAAGCGTCAGCTTCACGGAGAGTTTCACGTCCTGGCGTAAGGATTTTCGCCTTTTATTTCACCACTTTCCCCAACATAAAGACTAAATTGCTCGGCTGCCTCCCCAAATTGCCGTAAAATGGTTCACAATAACAATAAAACACAGGCCACCATAAAAAGAGAGATGGTCCTATTTAATGCACCATTGCTAGTTAATAAATACTTCTAGGGAGTGAAAAGCCAGGAGGAATGCAGCTTTTGGTTCGACTCCAAACACTTATGCAATGCTGATCGTGCAGTTCGCTGCTGCTGTGCCTGATGCTGCCTCTGTCTGGGTTATGTGCCTGTGTGCCTGAGCTACCATCTACAGGGGCAATCAGGAACTTCAGTAGATGTGCTGATGGCAGGGCTGTCAGACTGACTGATTGCAATGCTTTAATTGATGCTCCATATTTTAGTTACACATTTTCACGTAAGCAAACGCGTGCTTGCCAAAATGAGCAATAAATCCGAGAGGCAGCACTTTTTAGCAGCAGTAAAAAGGAGGTGGTTGCTTAGTGAGGCGTTTTCAACCTGCCTCAGCTCTTAGGAGTGCAAACCCATCTTTGCGTAGATCAAGACAATTCATTTGTACCATCTGTGCCTCCACAGTTATTTAAAATTTCTTAAAGCATATTTGTGTGGTTCGATTGCATGCACATGCCCTTAATAACCGAAGTGAGGATGGATGGTGCACAGCTTGTCACAGGTGTAACATGCTTGTTAAGGATAAGGGCAGAAATAAATGGAGAGGCGTAACTATGTCTGTAAAAGACACATGTAAAAAATTATATCCTTAGATATCTTAAATTGTCTGCTGCTTAGCTTACGGCTTATTTTGAAGTCTGTTTTTTGTTTGCTGAGTTTCAATATCCCATACCATATCATGAGAATCAGCCAGTCATCTAAGTAAACGGACTTTATCAGAAGCTTGAAAATGCCATAAAGACAACATATCAATCTTATTAGCAAGTAATTACTGTGGCAAATTCAGGTTTATACGTGAAAGTTTGGAAACCACCTGAGGCTTTGACTATAATATGGAAACCACAATGCATCTTAACTCAGTTTCAGTACTTTCCTTTATTCGTGTTAATAGTGATATCCTGAACGTTACCGCTGCTGTTTCATGAAGCAAATAGGCAACGACCACAGATATAACGTGTTTACAACACATTATCTACAGTAAGCAGGAACGCTCAAGGATTATTTCCACCAAACACACTGTTCAACTCAACCTTGTTCAGTTCCTGGCCTCCCGGAATTTCTTCTTGTTTGATATTTAGGCCGGAAACCTGCGTATGTTATGAGAAACACCTGAACTATATGGTAACATCCGGTTGGATCTTATACATTAATATTACTCTAGCTGAGCTGGGCTGTTCTAACGTTTGCAACGTTGTGGTTTGATGTAAACGTTCACGTTTTCCTACAACAAATAGGTTTCACTTGTTTCAATTTCGTTTTGATTTCAGTTAAAACCGTTTACTTTATTAAGTCTGTAAAACACAGTGTAAGATAGTTGTTTTTCCTGATTTTGCATCAACACAGTTTTGAGATCCAACAATCCCCAACACTCGAGTTGCCTGAAGACTCTGTGTTGCACCAGCAGATGGCGATGTTAACCTGTAGTACAATGGCACAGAAACGCTTCTTCAACTACAGGTTCTGACACAGAGACTAAAAATATGCTTTTCCTTAAATTAATAGGAATACATACAATAGGGATCACGTTATTGGTGTCTGAAAAAAAATATTCAAGTTTAAGAATTTAATATTTTTGTCTGCCTACCCGTATGCATTGATAAAATTAAAATTATGAAAAGCAGTAAAATAAGACTAAGATAAACTGTTCGATTTGTTAAACAAAGTAATGTGAATGACTAAATTACTATTTTAACTAATTTCTTTCCCCGAGTTTTATCTAATTAAGGCAAAAGGAAATCAACAAAAATGTAATGGTTTGTGCTGTTCAAAGACTATTTGACTTATTTACAGTAGTTTGCATTTGGACCAGTTTGTATGAGAAAGATCTCAAGTCTGCCAAGTCAACCAACGCGATGCATGTTTTCTCTGTAGTTATAAAATTGTAGTTATAAAGCTAAGTAAAGTTATGCGTAACGCATCTTTTATTGATAAACCATGGGGGACTCGCACATATTTATATGGAAAAATCTCGTCCAAACACGTCCCATTAAAAAATGGTGTGTGCGGACAACGGGCAACTACCTAATGAGAACATAATTAACAATATATTGAAAATTAAAAATTGTCATATGAAATATGCACAATATATACCTAAGGTAAATACTTCAAAACAAACGCACTACTCTGGGAAACTCTGATGTTTTTATTTTAATATCGTTGCGTATTACTGAAGACTTAACTGAATGTGCGAAACGTGAAGCAGTTTACATAAATGGAAAATAAGAGAAAGTGCATTTGACCCTGCAGTTCTGAGGCACTTTTTAACACGAAGGGTTGTTGGAATCCGAAACGAGCCGCTCAGCCAAGTTGCTCGAGGCCAGCTTTCAAGAAACGGATAAATGCGATAGTTGGGGAAATCGGCAATATTTCTGCATACACATTTATGTACGTTTTGTTGACGGCTTGAAGATACTTTTTGTACAGAGATATGAAAGATTTTGATATGTCTCTTCCATTAAAATTCAATCTGAATCTGGTAGTTCTGTCCTCTACAGTACTTTATTCCCTCTTTTGCGGGGAAAAAAATGAATATTTTTGTCCGTAAAAAAAAAGAAGAAGAAACGCTAAAAAGTATGATTCAATGCTTCAAATTCTAAGAGCATGCCAAGAATAAGGGACTTTTACCCAATCAGAAGGGACAACTATTCTGTGGGGAATGGACTGTATTATTTAACCTCATTGATGTAATCCGGAAATTTCTGAAGATAACCTCTACTTTTGATCTTCTACCGCATAGCTCAAGGCAGTGTGGAATTTATTTTGTGCAAATGAGTGTCTAGCAACACATGTGCCCAGCAGGTACAGCCCCTGATTCCCACAGGGCTCTGTACAGCTTCAGCTCTTCCTCACCATCAAAGCAGCTGCGAGCGTGCGGAGACCCCGAGCTCAATGGGCTGCGCTCTGCTCCTCCCCGTCTGCGCGCTTCTGGGCTCACCGCGCTCCCTCGTACGATCACACGTGCGTGCGAAGACCATCTAGTTACTCAAGCGAACGCATAGAAAGTTCTCATTTTTGTTTTTCTGTTTGGGGGGGATTAATGTGCCAATGACTAGGAACTACTGTCAGTAAGCAACGTATAAAGGTTTAAAGGAACAAGTAAAGGTTTATTCCCTGCTGAAAAGAGAAGAAAAGAAACACAACGTTTCGGCTGTGGCGCTTTCTTCGTGGTTTAGTTTCCCATGTTTTTGGAGAAACTTGTTTTTAGGTCTAATGCAATTTCTTGTGACACTTTGTTTTCTTTATTGACATACGATAGAGCATATCATCAGGTGAAGTGCCTCAAATGTTTCACAGCAGTATAAAACTGATCTGAATGGGGACGGCCACGGATCCGTTCATTTACTTTTTAACCAATACAGGTTCATGGAGGGAGCTGGAGCCTGTCCCAGCAAGCAAGGGGTGCAAGGCAGGGTACACCCTGGATGGGATGCCAGTCCATCACAGGGCACACACACAGACACACACACCCTGGACCGGACTCCAGTCCACCACTCACGTCAGGGCCAGTTTTCCCAGAAGCCAATTAACCCACCAGCATGTCTCTGGACTGCGGGAGGAAGCCGGAGCTCCCGGAGGAAACCCACACCAACACATGGAGAACATGCAGACACCAGGTAGAGAGCAGCCCAGGACCTGAACCCAGGGCCCCAGGGCTGTGAGGCAGCAATGCTGACCACTGTGCCACTGCACTACCCTGTGGCAACAAAATGCCCCAGAAAGATCTGCAGGGTACATACAGATTCTGTACATGCAGTCTGTTATCAACAATTAGATGATGCCAATAAATATTTCTTGATGGTGTACAGTATAGAGCCTAAAATCTATATTGGGTGTACGCTGAAAACCTGGAGTCCATATGATCAAGTCACCACTGTGTGCCAGCATACCAATCATCTTGTGAGCATGTTTACAATAACTACCCAAATGCAACATATTTTCATATTTTCTATTCAATGTATTTTGTTCTGTAATTAGGCCCTAAAGAACTTGCAAACTTCATAGGACACTGGGCTTTTTTAGAGTGTGTTAGCCTTCTAATTTTCTTTCTGAGCTTCCAAAGGACATCAATGTGTGATAGTAAGAGGAAAACAGAAAAATTCATCACGCGCAGAATGGCACGAATGTGCAGTGGGTTTACTGAATGAGCTGTAATTCTGCCTTCAAAGGATACCAAAATTACTTCTCTAATTGTTAATGCTGGGTGCAGTGTAGTCAGCGATTCTTTCTTTTATTGTTTCCTTCTTTCCTAAGAGGTGGGTAAGTAAAACCACACACAACAAAAACATGGCAGGACAGCCTTCTGGCACTCTGCTTCCCTGTCTGCCTAGGAGAGATCACAGGAGGGCTCTTCAGTGATGTGCCCTGTGGCAAAGCCCTGGCCTTTCCAATCTGCTGTTACCTTGCTCTCCTCTGCGCTGCCAGTTGAAACTGCTTGCGCCTTCCTTGGCAGTTGTGATCCTTGCCTTTGAAAGCACCCAGATACTCACAAAGTGTGAAGGGAACCAGTCATCGGTCCTGGAATGTGAAGCACTGCTCGCATGTTTACACATCTCATGCGGATTGTGTCAGCCTGCTAATCCTCTTTCTGGGTCTCCAGCAGATGTTAGCATGTGATAACAGGTGGGAAAAAGAAGGGCTCTTGATTCTTGCATTAAGGATGATGAGTTCAGATTTTGAGTGGGATATTCACTCAAATTGCTCCATTAACTATCTTATCGATGTCTAGATATATGTCTAGGTCATCACTGTAAGTGACAGGTTCATTCTCCATGGACGTATCTGGTTGAATAAAGGATTACAAATACAGTACAATGGGACAACAGCATTATTTTACCCGTTGGTATAATTCAAAACCAAAAAAATGTTTGCTGCAAAATTACTGTTTAAAGTAAAATACATAACCATGCTCTGAATTCTCTGGGGTGCTGAACTTACAGATTGACAGAACAATGAATTTGAACATGAGTGGGAAAGCTCAAGAGCCGTCTTGTCAGGAACCATGTTACTTAGCAAGGTTGTGCTGTACCTTGTAATGTAATTAAAAAACATTGTATTCTGGTGATGAGAGAACCTGCAGAAGAATCATCGCAAGTCTCTGAAAAGACCAGAATACAAGCTGGATATACCTTGGATTCTTAGGGAATTAGGGAAATCTTTATGATGAAATACTGTAGACGAAACAATGTAACAATTACACAAGTCTCCCCAGGTGAAGTGGCCTGAAAATGAATGGATGAATGCTCAGAACAAAGCAGGTTTTGAATCCCTGTACATTGGAGATTGTAATCAGGACTGCGGTCCTGACACAGCTTGGGACAGAGCCCACATAATTTATTTTCATTAAAGCTGGGAAATGTACAGTATACTGCGAACACACTGCCTAAGAATGACCAGGAACGATACAACCTATCCACAGTTCTGATATGACGACTTAAACATACCCTTAACTCTGAGCTTCCTGAAAACACATGACACTGATTAAACAGAAGTGAAAACATTGCACTGTTAGCTTGCAAGGTCGAGGTGTGTAGTTTGAGGCTGCAACACTTTCTTACACATTTTCTCAACACACAACTGTACTATTCAACAGCGGACCATAGTTCTTAGCTCATAATTTGTTGTAAAACCTTCCCCTGATTCTGTAGTGTGTCAGTGATCACAGGATTCAATATGCTGTAGTTATTCTCCTGTCTTATTTATGATAATCATTATTTCTTTGCGGACTGTGCTGTGCTGAGAACACAGCCCAGACAAAGATACAAACAAAGATAAAACAGTTTCAGTTTTGTAACACAAGTGCCTGTTTGCCATGGGAATTAAAAGAGATTAAACTGAAATGAAATGCAAATTGAAACTGCAGGCTTGGTGTGGAGTGCGGATCCAAACGTATGACTTCAGTGGAAAGTGATACCCCTCTGTGCTAACGAGGACCATGTTGACAAGGAACCGAAAGAAACGAAAACCCTCCTGTAACAGAAAACGTGCTTTGCCTTCATGTGGGATTGCTGTTTGGTGAAATCAGGCTGCAGTCCCAGCAGCTTTCCTTCATTATTATTATTCTTATTGCGTTTTCCCCCTTGTGCTCCTCTCACAGGACTGAGGGCCCGGCTCAGTGTCCACCCAGGCTGGGAGCCTGCAGTGATCCTCTCTGGCACAGGGTGCAGTCTTCTGCTGCTTGGCTTCCAAAACTTCATTATAGGCAAAGATCCTCCTCTTTGCTAAGAATATATCAGATTTTTAGAGGAGGGAGGGTTCAGAAAGACCTCAGTATTGAAAGCATTCTTCATGCTTTGATTTCAAATTTCCTCGAATCACATCCCATGGACTCGGCCCGTCTTCATGAGTGCAGCTCCATTTGTGCTGAAGTCTTGCAAGTTGCTCTGTTCTCGTGACTCTGAATGCTGTTGCTCTTGAGCTGACGAAAAGCTTTGTCTTCTCTCTTACATAATGCTGGGAAAACACACACGGCACAGCAGCCAAAAGACAAAGACGTTGTGGTCGGAGGTGAAAAGGGCATAACGCAGGTCTGAGCAATGCCCAACCTGCAGGCTTGCATGTCTCGTTCCCGCCCAGCTCTGTTAGTGAATTGAAAGCAGAGGAGAAGCCCAATACCTTACAGTGTAGGTGCTGGGATTCACTGCCACCGGATCACCTCTTGGGGATGTCTCAGTTCCTGTCCCAGTCTGTGAAGCTTTATTCACTTGGCCGTAGGTGACCTGTTAAGACCTTCTTCAAGCCTGACAGGAGACTCATCTGAATCCTCTGACAAATGTAAAATTTTGAATCACAAGAATATATTTATTGACCCACCTAACCCTCTAAAGAGTAAACAGGGGTTTACAGAATAATAAACAGGGAGACACAAATCACCGCCAATTACAAAAAACATTGCAAAAAAAAAAATCCTGCCTGTGTTCAGCCCCTGCTTGGACTCTTCCAATGAATCTCCACACTCTGACAATGTGAGAGTCATTAATAGCTGTAACAAGGGCTAATGTTCCATAATGAGTATTTGAAGAAATAAAGGGTTTAACCATCAAAGAAGCGACTCTGTGCCAAAGCAAATCAATTCTGTACGCTGTGACTCGCCCTCCACCCTTTCCTTTGTGTGGGCCAAGCAGTTCTAATGAACACATGAAAAATCTTCAGAGCCTTCCTCCTGGGTGTGTTTCTGTTCGGCCGGATTCCGTGATTTGTGCTCCATATCAGATTGCACGAGCTGACTGGTAAGGTATCACGGATCCGCTGGAAGAAGACTATGTGGGCAAAAATCACTAACAGATGCTCTAAGAACTTCAGATGTGAGCGACACGTGCTCATCTCTTCTTGAGCTCCGGCTCCAGAACTAACAATGCCGGCTGAGCCTCACGAAAAGCAATTAAAACTGTTGAAACAGATGGAAGATGCAACATGCAGGTACAATATTATTAGGGAGGCTTGAAAGAATAAATATCTCACAAATTAGCTTGTGTCTCTGAACGTCATCTCTGTCCACAAGACAGTCTTCATATTGGAAGAAAAAAATGTTATTATTTAAGGCTATTAAATTGATTGTTTTAGTCAGTCCAATGTCATGTTGTAGGATCAAACAACATTTGCTTACTACTTACCATTGCAAGTATATGAATTGCCATTCACTCATGGGACCTGTATTTTTTATTACAATTATATTACAGTTGAAACACATACCTGTATCCCCTAATTGCCATACATTTCACATTGAAAAACGTCTACTGCTTTTCATGGCTCAGATTTTAAGGAGAATGGCACTACGAATTCGAGTAAAACCAACGCATATTTCAGAGGCATATGAGTTTTTAAAAGCTCAATTACGTATGCACTGTTTTAATACTGTTACCGTGCAGAGAACATGCTTGAGGTTTTCACCATATTCACTTTGTAGTGGTTGTTAACATGGTACGGGTGCTGTATTTCAGAGGCTGATGAAGGGAGTCATCTTATACCTCTATGGTGTATCAGGATCCTTCAGAATTGAATGGGCAATATCAATTTGCAACACTGGTGTTATAACGTCAAATTCTGTTTCAACAGCTCCACTCTGCTTGTCTCCACTCTTGCAGCGCCACTATGCCATACACTTGGCCAGCTGGGCTTTCTATAGAAATGCGCTGTGAAGCTGTGGAGCACTTTACCTGAGACTGGACAAGCCTCTCCGGCTCTGTCTGTTTCCAACACACGTTAAAAGACACAATCCTTCAGTCTAGCCTTCCCTGGCCTCTTAGACAGAGGTCTGTGTCTCAGCAAGTTCTTTACACCTGTAGATTTATTACCTCCACTAAAAAGCACTTGACATGACATGACAGACACAAATAAGAATTGTTCATTATGTGTCGGGCTCTTATTTGTATTGATATTTTTGGGAAATAGTCAAATCTGCCATGCTAATTTTTCTACTACAGCATGAAGCACTGCAGTAGGCTGGTCCCCCATTCAAGACGCCTCAGAAGTATGAGCTGAATTAGCAAGACTGACAGCCAAAGACAGGGAGCGCTGAGCTCCCTTGTGCCATCAACACATTCCCCTGAAGGAGACAAGGTGCTGAAACAGGCTCCCCCTCACTGAAGCCGCCGGCTCTGCCCTCTGCTGTTACCGCAGAGACGACCTGCTTTGACAGACAGTGGAGGTCTGATAGGGCCCTTGAAGAGGCTGACGTTCCTATCTGGGGAGAGCATGCAGCTGCAGCAGACGGTAACAAAGCTGCGTTCTTCTTTCTCTCCATGGGATTTATTCCTCCACCTGCATCACATACAGCAGCTGTTTTTAGATACAAAAGCAAGCTTTGCACTGCAAGAATACTTTTTACAAACTTGACAGCATTTACAGAATGCCCATTTTCAGGAAGAAACGTCAGGGGAAATGTCTAGCTCGGTGCCTTAAAGATGATCATTTTGTCTAAATATGACTGATTGCTTTACATGCTATCGAGCTGTTGTGGACAAATACTCATGCACCATCTTAACTCCTCAATGCAAAAACCTTTAATTCAGAGCAAAACATCTACTGCTTGGGGAATTTGCATTTACCGCTTATGGTCTGTGGATGAAAGTTCTTCTCTCCACTCGAAGCTCTACTTCAGTTCAGAATTAGAATTAAACCTACATTTGAAGATATGAGACATGGAGAAAAGTGCAACAGAATAACATATTCCTTTCAGTTAGTAGTGCAGACGTTCAGCTGTGACAGCATGTTGCCAATCCCCCAAAGGCACACACAAACATCTGTTTATATTTACTACAGAAAGGGAGATGGGGTTGCTCAGCCATTCTCTTTCTGTATTGTCTGACTTTGTATCCTAGCTCAAGCAACTGGTGGCTCTTGCTTTAAATTCCACGACCTAACCTTTATGCACGCAAAATACTGAGAAATAAAAAATGAAGTGCAACCCTCATTTAAGAAATAAACGTTGTCAGATGCTACGCAACAGATCTCCAGAAAGCGTGTGGGATGCAATTTGATCATATTTCATTAAAAAATATTTATTTCTATCCAAAGCAAGTTGTACAAACACACACACACAAACTTTACGAAATTAAATTTTTGAAACTGAAAAATATGGGTTGTTTTTTTCCCATTTTTCGTGCCTAATGTCTTCCAGGAAGAGTGAAAGCTGGTCAATTTCATGGTGATTTGATTTCCTTCCACCGTGGGTGAGTGTGAACCTGTCATGTCACTCAGATGTCAGTCAGGCCTGGAGACCCGTCTTTCAGTGGCAGGATACAGACCAATTCAACAGCGCTGCTTAAGACTGAGCCCTGTGGTCCAGGCGCCCCCCCCAGACATGGGCTGTGGCCCTGGGGGTCTGTATTATTACAGCTGGGGGTCAGACAGTGCCACCGTCACAGCTTTAGACAAAACAGGAGGGGGAGTCATAGGCCTTGGCCTAAACATGCTGGTCTGTGTGGGAGCTGTGGAGGTTTAAATAAAGATGGAGCTCCCCTATTCCCAGTGCCCCCGACTCGCATCAATACACAGAGCCTCAGCTGAAAGTCGAGACAGGGCTGGCATTTATGGAGGGCAGTGACTGGACTTTCGCTTTGAAACTGATTCACCCTTTCCATGTTTTCACGCCTGTTTAAATCCACAACGGCTCCAGACTTTCATTTTCCCCTGCTGGCGACTTTTTTTTTGTAAAGCAGTCGTGTTCGTAACACACGCGGGTTTGCAACGTCTTTCCGAGGGTCTGTGTTTTCGCCGCGATACCTGCTAACGGCAGCTCTGCCCTGTGCCTTATCTCTCAACACAGAGCAAAAGAGAATTTACTCATCAGAAAACAGGAGGTGAAGAGTTTTTCGGTATTCATTTAATACTTTTACGGCGGTAACTTGCTTGCGCAGGGGAAAAAAAAAGGGCAAGTCGGAATCTGTGCTGTCATGCCCGGCTTTTAAAATAACACAGTGCGGTTTTCAGTGAAGGTGCTCTGAAGAAAAAGTGTATTCAGGCAGGTTGACTCGGCCGGGACTGAGAGCTAGACACAGCCCCCTGCATTCACTGCTGCTCAGTGCTGATGTGCCTGGTGAAAGCAGTGTCAGAATGTCCTGAACCTTCAGGTCAGACAATTCACAAAAACAAATAGTGCGAGAGTTATGTCTTTCAGCGCACAGGCATGGGGTTAGAAACAGCAGTTGAAATATCTCTGGCGATGGGGATTCACGCTGACGTGACTGGAAATGTTAAAAGTCTCGCCTTACGAGGCCCCACAACACCGCTCGGGGAAAACTTTTGGAATTTGGGGTTTTTGCAGAATTTCAGTCGCTGCTGAGAAGTGAATTTGCTTCTTCAAGCTGCATTTGAAAGCAGCGTGGAGGTCTGGCCTTGTTTCTAATTCATTTACAGTATTAATTGCCATTTAAACTACAAGGAGCACAATAACAAAATAGCCTACAAAACATTTTTCCTTAGATAATTGTCATGAAGTGTACAAGGGTAATAGCAAGTTAGTGTTGCAAAGTGGAACAATGTAGAGAAAAGGCTTCAGTAATTGTGGCAAGGAAGTCTTTAAGTATACCAGTGTTAACCTATCTGTAAATGTTATTTTTATTTTCCACAAGTTTGTGATTTCTTTTTCTTTAGTGTGCCCTGTGCTCTTTGTAGAAGTCATCTTTGAGAAAGTGAGAATCTTGTCGGAAGATGTCTCACCTGTGAGGTGGATGGACTGATGAATGAAGTCCTGAACACAACGGTGTTGAATCAGGGTGGAGGCATGGGGAGGGGGGACGTTCTTCTTGTTTAAAATATAAAGTATAGACAAGCGAAGAAGATGAACTCTGGGCTGAAGTGAGGACAAAACAATTTAAGAGGATGAAGTTAGCAGATCCGCAAAAAAATGTTGGTAAGGACACACAGTTACATTTCTCACATATTGTTATCATCATCATTATTCTGAGGCATCTGGCTGTTCTGTGGGAAGTTCTTTGGCTTTCCCTCTGTTCTTCCAATTCAAATGCCTCTGAGTGTGTCTGCCATCAATGACATTATAATTTGAGGCTAAATTTTGACTCTGCTGCTTTGGATAGAATATGAGACAGCTTGAAAAAACCTGTATGTGTCGAAATGACATGGGATCTGTTCATCTGAAGCCACACAAGACTCCATTGGCTAATGCCTGATTTGGCATTGAAACCGTATCAGAAACCATATCATGCTCTAGTACTGGTGTGGGATAACACAGTTTACAGCTATTGACTTATAGTGTAAGAGACTGTACAGGTAATAGTACAGTATAGCATTACACGGACTCGTTCGACAGGAACTACTTTAAAATACAGACAGGGCTCTTAGCGCAGCTAGCTGACAAGAAACATAAGGAGGTGGTTAAACCTACCACTTAGAGGAGATGAACAAAAATATCTGACACGCTTTGAATATGAAGGGAGGAAATTCCTTGAAATTGAGAGAAGGGCGAAGACGCACAGCTTAGATGTGGGTGGCCAGGAAGCAGAGGCCAGAAGCTCGGGATTCGAAGAGGGGGATAGAGACAGAGCTCTAATCAGAACACGCTAGAGCCACCCGAGCAGACGTGAGAGAATATTAAGAGGGTTATGTGTTAGGGCTTTCTGCCCCAGGAAATAATAATGAATAGGGAGTGATATTTGCACAAATGCAACCAGATGCAACAGAGAGAAATCATGACCAGGTGTCGGGGGGGGGGGTGGATATAGGGGATTGGCACTCCAACATCTGTAAGACAACATACATTTCTGCGTATTCATTGATGCTGCCCTTCATGGAAGGGAGAGGCAAAGTGACAGTAACCACTCTAAGCGGCTTAAAAAGAAAGCCTCCTTTTGACCAGAAGACCCAAATCCAGCAGAAGCGACTTGAAGAGCTCTGTGCTCTCATTAACTCAGTAGACTGTCTACAAAGGCTCACCAACCCGGTGCTGTAGTGTCATGGAAAAGTGTGTGTCTGAACCAGCAATTCAGGATGTGATATCACTAAAATGCATCAGGGGATTAGCTGGGTATGAGCCGGACCAGATTCACTGTGGATGGAAAGTACATACTGTACCACCAAAGAACTGGTATTGAGAAGACATTTTTAGCTTCGTGCAAACTAAATTCATTATTTCTGAGATCAGAATGTCCTTGTCTATAACCAACTTTCACTATACAGTACATGTATTTCACCAACGAATGCAAGGAATCTGTTTGAATGGGGAGGGGTACCCGTGCTTCAGGTACCCGTGCCTGTCATTTTTTCACAAATGCTTTAAAAGCTGTTCGTTATGTGATTCACGCTACTAACAGTTTACATACAAATAAAAAAACATGGCCTTCACAAAGATTGAAAACATCAATTCATTTTCTAACTGCTTTATCGTTAATGTCTTGGGGATGTGAGCCACAGGCACAGGGCAGGTTACACCCTGGATGGACCTAAATCCTATATTATGTGTGGAAAACCTGGAGTAACCTACTAGCACATCTTTGGACTGTCAAGGGAAACAAAACAAACAGAAATACAGTCTTCCAAAGGCTTTCCATGACTGTGGGAAATGGCTGCTTTATTATTTCAAGATGAAGGCTGTCAGTCTAGTGCTGTTCTGATCTTCCAGATTCCCATTTGAGAGATCAGGAGAGTGTTATAAGAGACCACTGCCCCAGCCTGGATCTGGTGCTCTGGCAGGGAAGACTCTTTCCGAGTTGTTACGACTGAACTTGAGCAATGCAAAACAAATTAAAATACCATTTGTTTTTAAAAACGAATACTTTTTACTTCGGCGGGAGACTACTGCTAAACCATTTGGAAGTAATTAATTACTTAATTCTGGTCCCAGAAAGAAAATGCGATCTCGATTTTTTAAAATGAAACTTGAGAAAAACGGAGAGTAAAACACGAATGAAGAATAAAAACACATGATAAATCGAAAATGAGAGAATAGCATATTTCCTTCCCCCTGTCCTGCCAAGAGGCAGTTCTCTGATAGTCCCATAGAAGAAGTAAAGGCGGCAGACTTTAGCTGTTACAGAGTAATTTAACAATGGAAACAAATGCTGCCTTTCCTCTGAGATGTTGCAAGTAACCTAAATCATCATCTGGAAACTCTGGATTCTAGTATATTTTTATTCTCAGATTGTTTCATAATTTCATTTTAACCTCCCACTTTTTTCCTGGTGTAAAAAGATACATCCAGTATATTTCACTTCGGCGTTTTAAATCTGCGCTGACAGTGGCCCACCTGTGTTTCCGTAGTTCCTGCGGGAGGCCGGGTGGGCTTGACCTTCCTTGTTTACACCAAGATGGCGCTGCCCGTGAGGACGAGCATGAGCAGGCTCTCGGGTTTCATTCAAAACTTTAAAGTGGCGAAAGTGTCGTTCAGTGCTGGAAAGGATTGTGAAAAAAAGGTAAAGTCTTTTAAGGTCGTGTTTTTTTAAACATTCGTGATTTTACTGTTGGTTAACAAGACCAAGACAGAATAAACTCGTGTCCAATTAGTTGAAAGAGATGGGCTGATTATGCTCATATTGTATCGTTTTTAACCAGATTTTAAGTCCAGATGACAAACTGAAAAATACATCCCCCTTTTGTTATTTTAAACATAAATGAAGAAGAAATAAACAAAAAATAAGATGTATGTTAAAAATGAAAGTATGATGTATGTGGCTTTCGTGTTTAACATCACACACAGGTTGATGTTAAACACGAAGAATTCAGAAACGGACAAACCCTCTTTTTAACACGTGTATTTAATCGCCTCTTGCAAAGGATAAAGTTTCAATAAAAAAAATGAGTTTTACGTAACGACGGCATCAATTTAACATTTCTGTTAGTCACCACTAGTTAAGGTAGTTTGTGGTGGGACTTTCCTGTGCTTTGATTTAATTATTTCGCCTTAACATCTTATATACCGTAGCTCTGTTTTTACGTTTGGTTTTACACATAAGTGTGAGAGCAATTGCATCGCTTTAAGGACAAAATCGTTTTTCACGAAGCCAATACAGGCAAAGCTTGACAAGTGCACTTCATCGGTAGTATTTATTTGCTGGTATTTTTCAGTTTTAAGCGATTTTGTATTCCATGAGCATAATCAAAGAAGACTTTTGACATCCTCTGGTGCTTTGGTTTGGTACATTCCAGCTTTTTACTCACACAAGAAATAGACACCACTTTAATAGTACTTGAGTTTACTTTTACTTTACTTTACCCCATGTTGACAGTAAAGAGATTTTATACGGTGAAGCACCCAGAACAAGTCAGCTACATAGAACAACACACAGACTTTTAAACACACAGAAACATGGGTACTACTAAATCCTTATTCTCCTAATACCAGACAGCTAGTAAAATGTTACAACCAAGATTTATTGTAACTAAAGGTAAATTATTTACAACCTCGTGTACCCAGTGAATTCCAAGAGGCAAAAAAATGCTTAAATGTCTGTTCTGCCTTCAGCATCCTAATCTTTGTAAGGCACATGGCACATACCCCCCCCCCCCCCAACAGCAAAATAAAATCTTATTTTGTCTTTACGTTCACATATTTTGTGTTTGTGATCAAGAGATTAATATGAAGATAAGTATAATATGTTTTCTTTTTGTGGTGGCACCATGCTCAGCATCGCAGCCTCCCAGTGCTGGGGGCCTGGATTAAATTCTGCACCTGGGGTGCTGTCTGTGTGGAGTTTGTATGTTCTCCCTGGTCGCTTGGATTTCCTCAGGGTGCTCTGGTGTCCTCCCACAGTCCAAAAACACGCTGGTAGATTAATTGACTTCTGGGAAAACTGGTCCTGTGTTCTTGTCTGTCTGTCCTGTGATGGACTGGCGTCCTGTCCAGGGTGTGTCCTTTGGGATAGGCTCCAGCTCTGCTGCAGCCCTATCTTGGATAAAGTGGTTAGAAAAAGGATAGATGTTTTATTTATAAATTGTGTTATTTAATTCCCTCCATACATCTGATTCGAACGAAAAATACTTTGTGTTCCAGCCTGCGATTTCAAGTGAGCATATAGGTATTGATCCACATTTACAAGTAAATTTCAAAATGCAAAAAGTCATTATTTGTTTGCATCTCCCTTTGAGACAATAATTGCAGGATGCCTATGATCTGCTGTGCTCACCAATCTCTGTGTAATCATTTGAAATGCTATGCTGTAGTCATTTTGTATTTGTACCTGTTTTTGAGGGATTCTGACTTGACCTGGGTTCGAGCCATTGCAGTGACGCACGAAGTAGGGTGGGAGTGGCAAGGGCACAAGTTCTAGAACCCAAATCCGTTACAGTAACAAAAGGACAGACAATGAAATGTGGGCTATTTTGAAGTCGCAATTGCGAGATAAGAAGTCGCAATTGCGAGATAAGAAGTCGCAATTGCGAGATAAGAAGTCGCAATTGCGAGATAAGAAGTCGCAATTGCGAGATATAAAGTCACAATTCTGAGATACTAAGTCAGAATTCTGAGATACCATAGCACATTTTTTTTTACTCCCTGGCGGAAACTCATGGTTAACTGTGTTTAATGTAAGATTCTCAACTTTTTTCTCATGACGATCTCCTTGGGTGCTTTGGCACGTGATATTCTGGGTCGTTGTCATTCTGCCTGGTTAAGTGCCTCCTAATAAGTGTGAAAACAAAGTGGTGTTTTTTTTTAGCATTTGCAGTTATTTTTTTCTCTGCAATTTAACCTTCTCATCTTGGACAACTTTCATTTTTGTGAAACTCTCCTGGCTCCTCTTGGCTTGCCCAAGCAAATTCAGATCTGGCGTTTCTGTCCTTGGAGCTGATGAGAGGTTTGCATCTTGCAGTGCAGCCTCTGTAGGTCTGCTATCTCGGTCCTCCGCAGGCGGTGGAGTTTGGGACCTCCTGCACTCTGGAGGCTGCTGTTGGTTTCACTGGCAGTTGTTTCAGGGTTTTACCTGGGCAGCTCTGCTAATCTTCTGTCATCAGCTGCAGATGTTTTTCTGGGCTGATCCGGTCTTGGCTTATTGATAATGACACCTGCGGTTTCTTTATTCTTCAGTATATTCTGACTTGTTGGTTTTGGTGAGTCCAGTTTCTGCGCTGTGGTTCTGATTATTTTGTTTCTATTTTAACTTTTCCAAGTGGGCTCCAAGCTCTAACAGGTTGACAGGATGATCGCAGCTCTTTAATGAGCCAAGAACAAGCACTTGACAAGCAAGAGACCCTGGTCAGCCAGTTGTCCCAATTACTTTGCTCCCTGTAAAGGAAGGGCTCCAGTGCTTTCAGTTCAGTTAGTGAAAAATAAAGTGTTTGGGAGTTGCACTTCTCAAACATGTCTTTGATGACAAATTATTATTAGAGATCGTGGTGAAAGTCTCAGTTTACACCTCACTGTCCTCATTTGACATGGTAGAAAAAGTGATACATTTAAGAACATAAGAGAGGAGGCAGAGGAGGCTATTCTGTGCATATAGCCTGCAGCCAGTGTTCAGAAGAAGCCAGGCAGTTCTCAGCATGGCTGTGTTGATTGTTCCAAACTTTCACAGCCATATGGCTGATGAACTGTCTCCTACTTCCAGTTTTCATGCATTTCATTAGCTTCCACGTAATACACAGAATACCTTGTAGTGTTCTGTGGGAAAGTCAGCACAGCACTAACTGTGTGTCACACAGCGCAGCATGAAGCGACTACAGCTGTCTTATAATGACGTTGTGTATTTGCTCCCTCTGACTTACGACCAATACATCAATTTTATTGTCATATTGGATTATGAAGAGGACATTAAATAAAGCCCAGAATATTTGTCCTTTCCTGCAACTGAATTGGCAGTTTTAATTCCGCTCAAGTTTAACTTAAAATCCTGTACTGCAAAGCCAAACTAACTGCAGATGTTTTTCATTCTTCGTCGTATTTCCTTTAAAGTTACTGCTCCGCTGTGTTCACACCTTTGTGTTTGTTGGTCGTATGACCGGTTTCTGTCTGGTAGAAGAAGAGAATGTGTTAAAGCTGAAGAAAGATTTCCTTATTAGCTTGAGTCCTCTCATAATGACTCCTTCACAAGCACTGTTGAAGGTTAACCTTAAACACTGCTGGCAGCAGGTATTCATGAGTTATGTGTTACTGCACATAACACAACGATGGAGCTGGGACGTTTTTTATTGCTTTCAAATTAAAGCTTGTTATTCCTTCTTATTTAGTTAAGGATTAAGAGGAAGAAGCTGACAGAAGTTATTTGAAATGTGTCTCTGTGTTTGCTTTTGCTAATTGGCCTGATGCAGTCTGTCAAACTTTCAGCTGCCAGTCAGCTGGGAAGCACTGGCTTTAGCTGTGCTTGCAGTCCCCGATCTTTAAGGTAATTTTGGCAGCATCAGATGCATATGATCTTACTTCTCTGACTTTTTAAGTCCAAAGAACCTTTCCCCCCCCTCCCATCTGTTTTACTCATTTGTGTCACTCTTTTCTTTGGCATATTTATAAGAGATCTGGAAAAGCCTAATCACTCTGTTCCTTTATCAGCTCCATGGATCTTTATACTTGAGGGACTGCGATGCAGTTTGAAGTACCGGTTTGTGTGCAGCTTCTGATGTGGCCGAGAATTCTAGCTCAAATCATAACGAAAGCTAAAGCACAGCAAAAAAAATAAAAGGCTAAAGAAACATGAACAAAAGCAGGGTGTTGCCTAACTGTGACACGTGGTGGAACTGCTCACTCAAGAGTACCGAGACGTCTTCAGCGGTTTTCCTAGTTTGGGATTAGAGCTGGGCCTCTCCTGTCAGCATGGCACGAGCAGTGCTCAAGAGCTAATAGAGTGCGAACTCAAACAATGAGTCCCAAGGCGCATGTAACAATCATTAGTCCGTTTACCAAAAACAGGGGCACTAATTATTAGGCTGGTCCTGCATTATTGCACAAATAAGCCCCTTATGCTTTGCTAGCTCTTCCAGATGATGTATGAGCTGCGTGCTGTAAAGTTGCTGTGCAGTGTTTTATTGTTGGAATGTGAGGTAACCGCTGGGCGTCTGTGTGCTGTTAAGACTGGTCTTGAGGGTCTCTGGGAAGGTGTGTGCTGGGATGGGAGGAGGGTGGGCAGGCCCTCAACACGGCAAGAGTTCTTTACCAGAAACATCGTCTGAAATGAAGTGTTAGTTTGCGTTTCATTAACCTGCCCCAAATATGCGCACTGAAACGCACAACGTCCAGAGGCGAGTGTGTCAAAAAAAGTACATGTTGTCTTTAAAAAAAAATCATTGTTCCCACAATGTAAGCAGTCGACCCCTCAACACGCGTCTAGTGAGGGCAAATCCGAAATGTTTTTCAGCATATGTGTGATAAAGAAGCGCATTATATATTGCCTTCCACTAGAGTATTTTAATCTTTACCTATATGATTTCCGCACAGAAACAGCCCTCTTTATAGGAGAAAAGACAACAGAACATAATTCTTGTAGTGGTGGCAACTCTGTCTCCCTTCTTAACTACAGGGCCCTGTAGGTGTGGTGTGTGTTAAAATAAAGGGGAAGAGTTTGGCCTCTTTTTAAAATAAAGTTTCTAGTTACCTAGCATATTTTATATATATATTAAATCAAAATATTATTTTTAACTGATGCATTTTCCATCTGCCTTTCCTAATTATTTAGCTGTTTCCTTGCTTACAGTTGTGCAGCCTGTTTTTCCATTTTCTTTTTGTGCTGATTACTCATGAAAAGCCAGTCTGACCGGCTGAGAGAACAGCACAGTTCGGAGGATAAAAATCACGTCTGTGATGAGTAAACCTTTCATCGCCGTGTGAATCTAAAAGTTATATCTTTTTTTCTGAAATGTGTGTTTTGTTTGCATGAATGTGTTACAGGCACATTCGCTCCGTGGAGCTCAGGTTTGAGATAACTGAAGGGATCGGTCTGTGATGGCACATTTCAAGCTGTGTGCTGCTAAGAAATACTGCTCGTTTGTCAGAAATTGATCCTGTCTGGCCTGCTCTGTGCACGATAAGGATATATTTGAGGACCAAAGTGGGGTCTCTTACTACTTCCTGCCTTTGAAATGCACAGAATGTCTTCAGACTTCAGACTGCTGTGTATATTTGTACATCTTTCAAAACTGAACTCTAGCATTTAAAAATACACACACGAACAGATTAGATACTAAGCATGAAACACAATTCAATCAAGGCTTTAATGCTTCAGGCTGTTCATTAATAATATATTTTTCACCTTATTTGTTGTTTTTTTTTCACTTAACAAAGCTCAGATCTTAGCATTTCAGATGTATTCCTCTGTTGGAAATAAGCTCCGTAAACTCCCATAAATTCTAACGGTGCCGTATAAATGCTCCACGTCACATTTTGCAAAGTTTGGACAGAAATTCTTAGGTTTTAATTAAAATGTCTCACATATCTGGTATCAGACCTCTGGGTCCTGTTCAAGTAAGCAGCGATTCTGCACACAGAGGAAATTACCAGAGTCGTCAGAGTGGCTCTTGGCTGGAGTTCTCCTGACTATTGCCATAATTATACATTGATGAATTTATGAGGTACGTCTGTTATTTTTGTTTCGTTGTTTGTTTTAATGTATGTTATTTTTTTACCTTGTATTCTGAGCTAAAAAAAGCACTTTCTGCGTCACTATGCTTTAAGCCGAAACACCTGGAAACGCCAAACTTTCGGGCTAAAATATCTCCTTCCTTTTATTTCATGTCTTATCTCGTCTTTTCTGCCTTCCTTTGTCTGCTTCCGTCTTTCAGTTATGCCTCTTTATGACTATATAGGTTAAAAGTTCATTTTAGGAACCAGCTTTGTAGACTGACAGTTAATAAGCATGGGCCTTTCACATTCATTATATATCAAAGATTTTGGGGCTCTCTGTGGTCTGGGTTTGTTGCAGAGCGGACTTTGCTTTGAAGAAATCAAAGTTACAGAGAGAAATTTTTGATATTAAATTTTACCTCAAACTGTATTGGTCTCCCGAGCTCTCATTTAAATGCCATACGACTGATTAAAAATCTAAGCTTATTTTTAGGTCTGTGTTTTTTCTAACCATGTGCGTTTTTGGAAAGCTGCTTTAGTAAATATCATTGGGGAAGAGTGTGAATTCCACAAAGAGAAAAAATAACACGTTCTTAGAACTATACGCACTGAATTATTTAAAATTGAGCTTGCTTTTAGCAACACAGCTGTGAAGTAATCTCTTGAATTTATTGCAATACAATAAGAAATTGATTGTTAAGTAATCTAACTAGCAGTCCATACAAAATACAGTTTATACGACATACAGAAATAGCCTGTAACCTCTTTTGGAGAAAAATCACTTCATCCTTCATGATCATAGAAGACAGCTGCTCATTGTTTATTAAACATCATTATAGTAACTCTCTTGGCAGGCGTTTTCCTGAATATTACCAAAATTATACGTTGATTAATTTATGAAGTGTGTGTTGATTTTGCTTTATGTGGCAGTTTGTTTTGTTAGATTTAAACATATGCTATTATAGTTTTGACGTCCAAGCCATCATAAACTAAAAATAATAATGGAATCACGCATAACTAGAGTGATTCCAGTGAAGTCATTCACTGGTTTGACAATAAGTTACAAGCGTCCTCAATCCAGCATTACTTGAAAAATAAATCTTAGCCTCTTTGACGCTGTTTGCTTTCCTATCCAGACAAATGTCTTAGAATATTTGTTTGGATAAGCAAATCTGTATTTTGAAGGTATTTGGTAAGGATAATTTCTAGTTTCCCAGGTTAATTACTTTTCCAAGTGTGTGTTAATTGAAGGAGCATTAAGATAAGGAAGGGCTCTGCTCTCTATGTGAAGAGTCGGGCGTGCTCTGATACAAAGTTGAATGTAAGCCCTGTACAGCAGATCAGCGTTTCAGGCCGATTTCTCAGCTGCTAGACTGGCTATTCTTAACTGCTTGGTTATTTTTGGAATCTTTTCCTACCTTTCTACTGGGAATGCTGTTTTGAAGTCATTTTAGCCTCATTAATCAGATTTCGGACCCACGTTGTGTAGGCTCTGGCTCCTACAATGTGTTTTTCTGTTTTTTTCCCTCTCAGCACAGTGTGAAGCGTAGAGGAAAATCATCAATCTTACCTGTCTGAGACGTCAGCCACAGATTTAATCAAATGCTCCATTCTGTCTCTCTCTCGCCCTCCCTCTCACTGTGCCTCCTTTGGACTCTGTTTCGTTTGTGTCCTTCATTCTTTCTCTTTTGTTTTCTTTTTTCCATCTCTTTTTCCCTGTGCAGTGAGGTTTGTATCTGTTGCCCTCGTACACACAAAAAATGGAGCATTAAATATTTTGCTGCTGTTTCCTGCTTTTCTAAAAGAGATTGGAAATGTTTAAAGTACTGTTGCAGTAGGAACAGAGGGCACATTACCCAGAAATGCCTTTTTGTGGTCAGCATGATGTCTGGTTTAATGGTTTTATGGTTTACCTTGACAGAAGTGTGTACTGTGGGCTGCACATTTAAAGCACAGCAGGACCCTCAGGTTAACTATGGGAGAGTGTGTTGCAAATGTTAGGCCTCTTTCCTGGTTGCTTATGGGCTTGTTCTCCACTTTCTCAGAGGTGAATGTTCTGTCGATGTGTCACTGCCCTTTAAGTTCAGCGAGGTGACACTTGGCTCCCTACCTGGAATTTTTACCTTTGATGTGTCAACAGCAGCTGTAAGAGCTCTCACATCTTTCTCTTCAAAGAGTTACACTGGCTAAATGTTAGGATCAGCGTTAGAAATTGTTCATTGTGCGCATTGGGCTACACAAATGAAACAGGCTGTCGTTTCCAAGTGAGCTCTGTGGGCACTGTTATTTTCTCGGCAGCCAGCAGTGACAAAAATAAGCAGTGCGCTGCAATGTGCGCGGAAGGGGGCAAAGGGATGCTTTCACACTTTTCTTTCTAAAACAGGCCTCTGTTCATTTTCACAGTGAACCACAGTGATGCGGGAGGGCTGTGATAAAGCAAGCCGGTCGTGGGGTGAAAACCCGAAGTACTTGGCAGGTTTGAGTTGGTAAAGCCTGAACCAGAAGTAAAAAAAAAAAAACTTTTTACTGGTTTAATTTCCACATGTTTCTCATTTTTGCCTGGGAGAAGAAGTGATTGCAGTTGCAGTTCAAGCACTGGAAAATCAGGAGGACGATGTTGGGAAGAGTCATAGAGTCATTATCAATGAGAAATATTTGAAAAATGAACATTTTAATTCAGGAGATCTGAGCTGGAGCTTTTTTGTATCAAAATGCTTAAATGCATGTTTGAAATACGCGTAGTGCAAGAATTGCTGCTACCAGCAGCAGTATCAATCAATACTTCTTACACCATATGGTAGCAATGTATGAAAACCTTTCATTGCTTTCCTCAGGCTAACACAACAACATAACCTCAGTCAGCATAAAATATGGACACGGAACACCCCGTAATAAGACTGCTGTGCGGGGTATCGAGAGGGACCATGAATTTCAGAAGAAAACAACAGGCTGAATTGTGGTTTCCTCAAGAACTGCCTTTCCCACTAGTTGCAAACCTGACATAATGTTAAAACTGAGGGCAGGAGGCACTTTCCTACTCACTGAATTGTGTGAATCTGGAACAAGTTACCCAGCCTTGTTCTTGAAGCTGACACCCGGGCATCTTTCATGAAACATCAGCATTAACCCCAGTCCATTAGATACTGGTGAGCAAACAGACTAGGGTCTTTTAAATTAAATAACATTCTTATGTTATTTAGCAAAGAGAAAGATCTGAGGGTTTCCCTCTGTGCTCTCTGTGTTCTAGCCTGTCCTTTTCTATTGACATTGTTCGTGTGTTATTGTTTTTGCAATCAGAGTAAATTATATGGAAACATTTATTCTCAGCATTTAAGGCTAGCTTGAAGTAGTTATATTGTGATGAACGTACTTTAAAGAATGGACATAATATTGAATTTTCACTTGATACTTAAGTACAATGGCCCAATGGCTCAAGCACTGGAGAGTCAGTCAATTACTTCCAAACAAATGAAGATTTATTTCCTTGATGAGCTCGAGTTTGGGGATTGTAACTGAGGTTCGAATGAAGTGATGAGTAGTGCAGGTTTCTCAATTGCGCCCACTACAAAGAAAACCGATACGAGTAAGGAAGCATTTTATGGTTTAAGGGCATATGACCTGTTCTTCCACATTCTTTGTTGCTCATAATCTCATAATATGTGCCATATCTGCAGTTGTAATAAAGTTAAATTGTCACCTATGCCTGATTAAAAGTTTTCCTTTAGAGTTAGTAACCTTAATAATTTGGCCGAGACCTTGGTTTGGGTGCATGTGGGTCGTATATACAGAAAACGTGCGTTTCTGCAGGTACTGGACGCTACCTTGCATCTTGCAGAGGCAGAGCCAGGCCCTGTTCAGTGTAGGTTTCTTCCCCTCGGCTGTTCCCTTGGAGTAAATAGTTCTAGCAGTACTGTTTGTTTTGCATAGAAGCGAGGAGTCAAGCTGTTGCATCACTTGAACGGTATGTGCCATGCACTGCCTCTCGTGGCTCACTTGGGAATTTCTCTTGTTCATTTTGGCAGCTTTGCATCCACACGGCAAGCTGGCCGTACCCCCCTCCCCACACGGGCACACCTCCTCCTTCCATTTCTCCATTCTCCCCGTCTTTACGAGCCGCATTCCTGGCTCATGATTTCATGGTACTGTACCAGGCGTTACTGTGCTGCCTGAACCACTCTGGAGCATCGCCAAACCCGTGCCTGCTGGGTCCCAGCACATCCACTAGAAAGAAAACATTTGTCCAAGGCTCAAAAACACACTGTAATTTAGTTTTAATTTAGCACTCCCCCACCTCTTCCCCCGAGTTAAGAAAGTCCTGGTTTTTTTTATGAAGCCCTGAACATGAGCAGACGTTTAGACTGTTGCTTTTAGTTTTGCCAGGATGTGGGGAAGAGCAGAGGTCAGGGCTGGGCTGTCCGGGTGTAGACTCTGGCAGCCTGAATGGAGGCTTTACTGGTCTTTCTGAGCCGTTTAGACTTTCTAGAGAGGTGTTGTCCTGTCTTTCAGTACGCTTGCTGTTGCGCTTAGAGCGGTAGTGGACGCTAACCTTCGTAATTTTGGTTTTCATAGTAGAACATAAGAGATAAAGAGCACAAGAAAGACTGGGAATAAGTGCAGGCCATTCAGCCCATCAAGCATGTACCTAGTAGTTAACTGAGCAAGGATCTCGTCCAGTGTTCTCTTGAAAGCAGCCAGGCTCCCAGAGTGCCATCTCTTTTCAGCACAAGCACATGGCAGGACTGAGAGGCCCCGTCCACCTGAAGTCTGTTCATTGAACAAAGACCGTGTTTCACAGTGCCTGGTGCCTAGTAGGCCAGATGGAATGGGGGAAAAAAAGCTTTGCTAATACTTGACTTTTCTGTTGCGTTCGTTTTAGAGATTCTTCATGTTTTAACATCTCTTTGTTTCTCAGTGTCAGTGTTGTTAATGTTCCTGTTTGGTCTGATGATATCCATATGTATGACTTTGAGGAAAAGCTGGAAGTTGCCTTGAAGGAAAATGTCATTTAAGTAAAGAGATCTGCATTGTGCAAAACCGCTAAGCTAATTGTACAATTAGAGAACCGTACAGCTAAGCTTCAGTAACTGGCAGTTGAAGTGCCGCTACCGTTGCCAACTGGCAGCTCACGGCTGCTTATCTGATACCTTTCCAGTGCAATCCTTGGCCTTTGTTGAGTGGCAGTACAAGGTCTCACAGAATCTTTAGAACATTTCCAGTGTGCCATGTGGGCCATTGCAAAGACCTCTTGCTCCTGTCAGGTGTTTCATTTTCTAAAGGGGCTGACTTTTTTTGAAGCCTGCTATATACATCAATCGGACAAGCACGTCTTAAACTCTGGCTGGCAGTGGTGAGCTATACATTTCCTGTAATTCCAGCAAAATGCTTTGTATTTCTGTTAAATGTATCTGGTCATTTGTTTTTATGACTGATCCTATTATCATTTTCGGTAGTGTTGACTGTACTAACAAATTAACTCACAGCTGGCAGCCCACTGAAGCTCAGCAGGTGTGAGCCTGGTCAGTACCTGGATGGGAGACTCCTGGGAAAATTAAGGGGCTACTGCTGGAAGTGGTGTTAGTGGGGCCAGCAGGATCCCCATTACCTGTAAAGCACTTTGAGTGGAGTGTCCAGAAATTGCTATATGTGTAAGCTATTATTATAATTGTTATTAACAACTCTGCAGTCACTGTACCGTGCCTCCTCCTATATCAGGGATCAATGTCATGAATGGCATTAAATGGAATGACAGGCTGTATGGAAATTGCATTAAATTGTAATAAATACACACAGAGACACCAAGGAGTATCTTTAAAATTTTGAAAGAGTAAAATGTTTTTGTATTTTAACAATTATAGTAAGTTTTCCTTTTAAATGTTTAAGATTGTAGATTGATCTTCATTTTTAGGTGACCTCAACTTGACCTTAACAGGGAGGTTTAAAACTACTCACAAATAAATAGAATGTAAAAAAGTTTTCATCTCTGTCCCTACAGTCCCTTATAACACCGCTGAAGGTTTAGCTCCTGGTTATTTAAACAAAAGGCAAGTCTAGATCTCATCCTGATTCTCACGGACAGCACCTTCTGTTGTGCTGTTTGTTTTTATGCTGGCTGGGGCTAAGAGGAATTGGAGAGCGAGAGGGCGAAGTCCTCAGGCGAGCGTGTGCTCATTGCGCTCTGAAAGAGCTGGTTTGCCTTGCTTCACTGCCGGGTGCTTCTCTCTCGACGAGCACCTTCGCTGGAAGCTTTAATTCTCTTGCTGTACACTTGAGAATCAGAGATAAGCGGCTCCCACGTAGCAGCTGGGGGTGCCAGCGGCTGAAAGGAGCCCCGGGGGAGGAGCACAGGTCCAGAACGTTGCCTCGCCTGGGAATTCGTTCCCCATTATAACGGCCGCGGTGTTGGACTCGTGTGCCCTGCAGGAGGCGGAGGAGCGCGTCTTCTCCGGGATCCAGCCCACGGGGATCCCCCACCTGGGGAACTACCTGGGCGCCCTGGAGAGCTGGGTGCGCCTGCAGGGGCAGCACGGCTCCGTCCTGTACAGCATCGTGGACCTCCACTCCATCACCGTGCCGCAGGACCCCGCACGGCTGCGGACCAGCGTCCTGGACGTGGCGGCCAGCCTCATCGCCTGCGGCATCGACCCGGAGCGGTCTGTCCTCTTCCAGCAGTCGCAGGTCAGGACGGCCTCACACTGTACTTATACTTATGTTCCTTGTACTCCACACTGTACTTATACTTATGTTCCTTATACTCCACACTGTACTTATACTTATGTTCCTTATACTCCACACTGTACCCGTAATTTTTCTTCACAGTTTAGGATCATCTCTGTGGGTTCCACCGATTGACAGGGAGGTTTAGAAAGCATGTAGTCCTTAAATCTAGTCCTCTGTGCTTAGGAGATTTGCTGAGAAATTCAGTGATAAAAGATGGGTTTTTATTTTTGGAAACGTCGGGGCTAGACGCACTTGTGAGCTCACTCCCAACACGTTGTTTTTTAAAACATGGATACAGTGCAAAGCAAAAGCACTGTGATCAAGATGAAAAAAGATCTGTTGAGAAAACAAAGATGTCTTTCCACCACTGTATTTCAGGGAGGTTGTTTTCTCAGTAGTGTGGTGATTTTAGCATTTCAGGATTGCTGGTCCCTTCAGACTGGAACTTTGAACGTTCACCCCCACAACCCCTGTTTTTATTTTAGTTAAACTTCATGCCACATATCTTGGCTCTGTTGGGGACCTCCCATCGAATACAACTTAAAGCTCATTCCACATGTAAAAATAAAACTTATATCCAAAAAAAACACTTGGCTTCACTGAACATTGTGACGAATTGAAATCAATAGTGTCTTAAGGAGGGGGCAGTGGGAGAGGGTTAAAAGAAGAAGAAATTGTAGGGTTTATAAGTGAATAAAACACTTAACCTACTGGAACGACAGCCTAGGGGGAGTGTAGAGTGAGTTTTTGTGGTATGCCAGTGTACAAAAACCAAGGGGAACGTGGAGTAAAATTAGCTGTGTGTATATAACATTTCTTTCTGTTACCAATGAGTGTCTGAAAAGAATTAAATGTTGTAATAATCCATATCATATCTCTGATTTATTTTTTAGTGTATGATTCAGTTCTTTGGCTGTTCTTTTAGGATCCGTGCTGAAATTTTAGTTTTCCTTTGTTTTAACTGGAGTTATTGTGAGCAAAAAGAAACGTACTCTCTTCACTCCTAACATTTAGAAACAACAGAAAACTGTCGGGGCTCTGAACTGTTTGCATAAATTAAAAGGCGAATCAGGGAGAAAAACAATTGCACTGTGATGGAACGGTGTCTGAAATTCCTTTATAGGTCCGTGCTACTGCTCCTGCACTTGGCCGGGTTTCGTTCTGATTTCGGAAGAGGGAAAGTCCTGCTGGGTCTTCATGTGTTGTGACATGAAGCGTGCCCCTGCAGCAGGGTCGCTGGACACGCCGGCTCTGTCACTGGGTGCCCCCAGACCTGTTCTGCAGGGGTCTGTGTGGCCCGTGGCTGGTTGATCAAACAGTAGATTCTGGACCGCCCCAGGGGTTTTCTTCCTGTGGGATCATGGAGGAACCTTACAGTGGGCGCGGGTGGTGTTCAGCCTGGAGCCTGGAACAGCGAGAATCCGCACACTTGGCAGGAATCGGGCTGTGTCAGAGGCACATGATGTGTGAGCTGTGAACGAGCTCGTTAAAACCGTGCAATGGTCTCGACAGCGAGGAGCGCCTCTCTGGGCAGGAAAGTTATATGAACACGGAAAGCCCCCCCCTTCCCCTCCCCCTTTTCTGACTCCACTGTGGGACCAACAGTGTCCCTGGTGATGATGTAGCGATGTTGAAATGTGGAGTGTGGTGCATATTTGCTTTAACCTGCGCTGCTTGGCATCAGCCCAGAATACTACATTGGATTCATCACACCTGGAGAACCTCGGGTTTTAAAAACGGCGATCAAAAAGTGTGAACTAGTTCAGGGTGTCAAAGAAGTCACAAGCAGTGAAGTCTTGAGAGCTGGAACGTAACCCTGTGAAGTATTATCGATCACTAATTACATTTTGGGGGAAGAATGAGCTTTTCGTGCCAGGCATGGTATAACCATGTATTCCAAGGCTCGCAGTGAAACGTGTTTTGTTCACTGATGTTACGACTGCTGTAGCCGATCTGGAAAGAGAGTCAGCTAACAGGTGAAAAGAGGAGTTGCTGAGCTGAGGCCGCTGTGGTTGCATCCTCGCGAGCATGTTTTGATATTGCATAAAGACAAGTGGCTGAAGAGAAAGTAAAAAAGCGAATTCACCCGGAATAGGGGAAAAAATCATGTTTCTGAAGGACTCTGACATTTTCCACCTTTCTGTTAATTGTGCAGGTATTTGCTGACCAGGCGTCGTTACTTAAGCAATCACTTGAGCGTTACCGTTGTCTTCTCTGCTTTCCCACAGGTGTCTGAGCACACAGAGCTCTGCTGGGTTCTTGGCTGTCTGACCAGCATACCTCGCCTACGACATTTACCTCAGTGGAAGGTAAACAGTGCAGTACAGTCTGGAGGTGCCCTCTGGGTAACGTTTGTGTGAGCATGGAGCTTGCAGAGCATGTCAGCCAGAGTCTTGGGCTGGCGATGGCTGAGCCTGAGCAGCTGTGTAAGAGGAATGGAAGAGTTGTTTTCCCTCACACTTTATTGCTAACTGCAAATTGTGACATGTTTCCTCATTTTGTCTTAGGATGTTGTATTATCGTACTTATGGAATGTGACATGGCCAGAAATGTCTTGTTGATACAGAAGCCTTCTGACTGTTCACCGATGTGGGCATGTGATGTTGATTTTCACTGAAAATGTTATGATTTTTTACATTTCCGATGCATTTGTATTCGAGGTGGTCAGGATCTTAATATCTAAATCAGACCTTGGTTACAAGGAGTGTTCTTGATTTAGGATTAAACCTAAAAAATGTGAAATTACTCTTGCATTTTAAAGTACTGCTTTTAGAACAACACATTAATAATAACTATAATTTATAATTTATTTTAAGTTCAGAGTGTTCAAATAACATGGTATTCTGTAGTTTTACTTTTCAAAACTTTCACTGCCATTTGTGTTAAAACACTTTTGTGCAAAGCAATTCTTTCCCTCTTGCTGCTCCCTAATACATACTAGTAACATTTTAAACTTTAAACAGTCATTTACTCTTTTTTTAATTTACAAAGATTATTCTTCGTGGCCATTTTTGTATCTCTTGGTGACTTATTCCACACCGAGTAAGTCTTGTCTGGTTCAGGAGGACGTTTTTAAAACTGACAAGTATTTTCTAGGTCAGAGATTTAAAACTGTTAGAAGTCTTGCTGAACTATAAGACAGTTTTGACTTTGAACAGCCAAAGTCTTGCTGAACATCGGATCTTACAAAAACAAACGTGTTAAATCATTCAGGTCCATAGCTAACATGTAAAGAGCTCCCTGAGCTTGGAAACACTCGTGCAAGTTTCCCACAGAATGACGGGTAAGGGTCGCTTCTGCAGTGGAGGTTCACTGGGATGTCCTTTTCCAAAGCAGCATAAAAAGCATCTGGTGTGCCTGATCCTTTGTTTCCTTGTTCTGCACCAGATGAAGAGCAATCGGAAGAATGAAGGCAGCGTGGGCCTGTTCACCTACCCCATTCTGCAGGCTGCAGACATCCTCTTATACAAGTACGACAAATTATGACATTTCCACAGACAGGCATTAAGCCTACTGTAGGAAGTCTTCCAGCAACAGCCACAGCCCTGGTGCCTGTTGTTGACCGTCCTTAATGAAATAAGAAAGCTTATTTCTTTCTGTTTTTGAGGTCTTATTAAATCCAGCAAGCCATAGCTAGGTGACACAATTTCCTTACCAGGTAAATGGTCTGTGATTCTTAAGGGGCTTTTGAAGCAACACAAAAAAGGTGACTTGTTTCTCAGAATATCTGACACGCCTGTCCTTCCCCTTTGAGTGACAACATGTGAGACACGCTTGTTGTCAGGGGAAAGTCAAGCCGACGGTTCCAGCTCCTTTACGGAAACCTCGTGTGTTGCTGCAGGTCCACCCATGTTCCGGTGGGAGAAGATCAGATCCAGCACTTGGAACTGGCGCAGGACACTGCTCGCATCTTCAACCAAAAGTACGGGGACTTCTTTCCCATCCCACAGCCACTTTTGAGTAAGTGGAGCCCAAACACCGTTTCAAGTGCTGTTTAGTTACTGTAGTTTAGGTACAGTGGAGGACAATGGGTTGGGTCAGACAAGTAGACGGGCTTTTTTAAAACAGGGCTTTAAAATTCAATGTGGGGTCAGATTTACTAGTGTGAAAAACAAGTCTTTTTGATGTCGTGCATTTGCAATGTTTTGACACAACAAGGAGAGAAAGAGTTGTTTCTGGAGAGGCTGTGACATTCTTATACCTATGATGCACGTACCAGTCATCGCACCTTTCTGAAATCATCTAAAAGGTGTGATTGACAGGGGTGGAGGGGTGGTCTTCGGTGATAGGAACGTACAGTTTGGATAAAACGCAAGTCCTGCTGTAGTGGGCCATTTTCTGTATTGATTTTAAAATTAAAGCGCAAGATAGTCACTTTCGTTTATTCTTTGTTTGTCTTCTCAAAATTCAGGTGTAACAAGAAAGGTAAAATCCCTCAGGGACCCCACATCCAAAATGTCTAAATCCGATCCTCAGAAGTTAGCCACAGTCAACATTACGGACACTCCAGATGACATCCGGCTTAAATTCCGTAAAGCAGTCACGGATTTCACCTCCGAGGTCACCTTCGATCCCGAGAACAGGCCTGGTGTCTCCAACTTGGTGGCTATCCATGCAGCAGTGACTGGACAGACAGTGGAGGAGGTAGTTCACCAGAGTGAGGGACTGGAGACGGCCCAGTACAAACACGTTGTAGCTGAAGCTGTCATCCAAAAGTTTTCCCCGATCCGGGCTGAGGTGCAGCGACTCCGGGCCGACACTGGGTACCTGGAGAAGGTGTTAAGCCGAGGGGCAGAAAAGGCTAAGGAACATGCTTCTGTTGTTTATCAGGAGGTTAGGAGACGTATTGGGTTTTCCTGATGGAGGAATTATCCTGGAGGCAGGAGCATTCTGGGAACTGCCGGCAGTGATGGTCATAGGTGTGCTCCACAAAAAAACTCCTGTTTTTATCTTTTTGATACATGCAAAATGTAGCTGTGAACAGAAATGCAGCTTCTGGATGTCATTAATTCACCTGGAATCTTTACTGCTGCTCACTGAATCTTTAAATCTGTGTTGAGTAACCCTGAAAAGATCATTTAGGAAACCAGCATTTATTTTGACAAATAATCTGTTGCTTTTTTTAAGTAAAGCTTTTCAGTACTTTTTTAATAGCAAGTGCAATCTGAATGCTGTCCATTTTTTTTCTGTACTTGTCCAGAAACAAGAGAGTTACGTGTCTGTCGTCAGTGGAATCTAGATCTGCTTTGGTTTCTACAATCTGTTCTGATCACTGATGTAAACTAATATAACCCTTATATTATATAATATTATATATTATAGCCCAGTGTCATTCCTGATTAATGTCAACATCAGGCAGCTTTTGTGACTATAAACAAGGGGAACAGCAGATTTTACTTATGGAATATAAACAGAACTTACTTTTCAAATGTTGCTAGGGACATCAGAAAGTTTTCAACATTATGATATTCACTGAACATCCCCCAGTTATCTTTAAAAAGACAACAGATGGAGACCTACACCTTGAAGATTTCAGCAGTTCATCATGGTTTATATTTGTTCAGAGGCTCGTTCATTCATTTTATTCATTTAAGTGTGATTTTACTGTGGTTAGAAATTAAGGATGTTCTTAAGATACATGCAGAACACAGTACAAGAGCATAGTAATTAAGTACTTAAATGTATTATTCTTTAAAATGAATAAACCTCACTAAGTCTAGGTCTGTTGACAAAGCACAAGAAACGCATACTCTAGGGTTTTATAATGTTGCAATTGTAGGTTTTAGACATAAGATCTGTCTCTGTTCTGATCCTGAAATGTTCTTAAGATGTTTCCTCCTATAGAATGTTATTTTGTGAAATACCTCAAAATTAACCATGTTAAAGTGTGTGTGAGATGAAGTTTAGAAAGCACTAATTCTTGTGAAAAATGCTTAATTCTTCACTGGCTGACTCATCTTTATTTAGGAGGTGATTTTTCACTTGCTGCTGATCTCTAGATGATGACATTTCTGGGGGACATTTACCAATCATCTCTGAACACACACACATCTCAGATGTAACTCCAGTGTTTGCCAGATGGGACTGAATATAACATATCTGCAAACCGACCATACAGTTTTGTATCATTTTACCCCATGTTTAAAATTTTGTTTGCAGATTTCAACATCTGCTAAATCTTTTCTCTGCTGAGCTCCATATCTAAATGCTGCAAAATCTGTTGATGTGGCTCGTTTCCTGGATGTAGGAGTAGATCAGTCTCATAGTGGATACAGTGTCTGTATTCACTGCATCAGCAATATGAAAGGCAATGTAAAAATCCTCCTACATTCTCCTTCTCCCGTCTACATAGAGATTGCAAGGAAAACACAAAGCTGTGTTCCTGTCGAATACACACAGGGGCGAACTACATTGTCTCAGGTTGATCTGGTAATTGGAAAGAAGAGCTCTACCAGCTCACTTCAACATCTGGTCTACAAGAGAAGCTGTTAAACATGCTGGGAATGTTTAGTAAAGGGGATTTTTGTCCCTGCTATTATGTAACTGGTTTGAGTTTTAATATTCTGTTTTCTAAACCGTAGATGTTTTAAAGTTACGTTAAATATTATCTTTAAAATTATGAAAACTAGAGAAATGAAAGAAAGTTATATGTCAAAGGATCATGCTGTATTATCTCTGTATCAAGTCTTTGTAAGCTTTATGTTAATATTTTGGCTGTGACGTAACATAGCCAGAAAACTGAAAACAGTTTGGGGGGAAAAAAAGACAGTTTAACATTTTTATTTTTTTATGTTTAATGAAGAATTAAACATGACTAATCTTATTTACAGTAACTGCTCTCCTGAGATTGTTCAGTAATGCTTTAAAAACTAAATTTGTTTTTAAAGAGAAACAGGCTCTTTAAGCAGTCCCCTTTTTCCTGATGTTATTTTTTAAGAAAGTGCAATACGATTGCTGTAATGTTTCTGCAATCATAATGTTTTCACTTTGGGAATAGAATTTTATAAATTGTGGACTTCTTCCTGAAATGTTTTATTCTTTTAACTCCAATGACAGCTAACAGAACACACCACTCAGCAATTTTCCATTTTTCAATGGAACATTATTATGCACTGTTTGGAAAATGGAGTAAAATTGTTTGCTATTTGTCAGTTCCAGGAAAACCCTGCCGAGCCATACCTGTTAGTTGAAAATCAAAAATAGCAATTATCAACAGTTAAGTAAAATTATTATTTCAGAAGTATTTTTTCTCTCCCTCAAGACCCCCTCTTAAAAACGAGGTTAATGCCCACCCCGCAACTAGTTTTGCTCATGTGGAGCGCAGTTAATGATGTTTCCCCAGCCTTCTCGAATGAGAATAGCAAAATTACTTCCATCTGGACCTTTTCTCCTAATGTTTAAAATGATCAAGAGTGTGGAGAGACTAGTTCTTTTCAGGAGACAGGCACTGTTAATATGAAAAGTGTTATCATGGGACAAAATCGACGGGCTCTTTTTTTAAAGCTAGAAATGTTTCAGGCCTTTAGGTCTTCCCACAGTCCCTTGTTCCCTGTCTGTAGGGGCAGATGATTGGCAACCACTTCCCACCGCTCTTGAGGGCTTATAAACCAAGTTAATTGAAGCTCCTCGAACCAAATTTAAATTTGTCATGTAATTGTAGATGAGTGTGTCTCTTTGATCGCTACATTCTTCATACTGTACTGTATGACGCAGAGAATCAAAGAGGAAACCACAGATATTCCTCCCATCATTATGGAATGTGTTCTTAAAGGGTTCTGTCAATTTTACTACGCGTTTGCACATATTGACATATTGGGGGGGAATTCGCCGCTAACAGCCAAACTCTTCGTGCCTTGATCTTATAATGATATAAAAACATGTTGCAGTCTTCCATTCGTATGTTGGAAGCCCAAAATAAGTACTTCTGATACATGTTTGTATTTCTTACAACAAGGGGACGTTTAAAAGGGCAACGTGAAATCACAGAAACACAAGGAATACTCTTCTTTTACACACCCGTTGGTTTCTCAGGAAACTCGGGAGTCCGCTTGACTACATGAGCGATTTGCTTGAGGCGGTGATGTGCGCCACCATATATATATTATTAATATAGGCCTTTGGACTCAAACTAATTTGGCTGATTCACAGCGGACTGATAGAACAGGACACTAACGTCAGGACTCTGCGGTGTGATGAGGCCGTTTTCTCTTGAAGTCCTGCGCGTTTTTCCATTTTGCGAAGAGCGCCGTTTCTCCCGCAGTCGATTCAGCGTTTAAAGTTGTGTCAAACGAGATTTTCAACTTCTGTCTTCTTGATCAATTCGCGTTCATTATTTAAGCAATTTCCCCTGCAGAACGTGCACTTAACAGCGCTGCAAGTCCGCGTCTAAGCGTGTAAATGCCTTTCCAAACCGGGTTCGCTTGAAGGTGGAATATACCTGTTACAACAGTAGGGGGCACTCCAAAGATTCACAAACGTTTCGCGCTGCCAGCTTTCCGCTGCAAAGCAGACTGTGGAAAAATGTCATGTAGATATTTGATCGTGTATGCATGGGCTTGGTAAGAAAAATAATGACTTTCAGGCTTTTAAAATTACAGTCCAAAGGTAAGAAGCGAGGTTAGATATCTTAAATCCCACTGACGTCGTATAGCATATTGCCTGCAATGTAATATAAATATAAATTAAAACTTTTTATGGTGAGGTGTAGAGGTGGCCCGTTTTCAACTTGAATTCGAATAGGAATGTTTGACCTTGGCCTTTTTTCTGACATACTATTATTTCCTTATATAGCCGAAGCTATGGGATACCTTGCCGGGGTAGGACATACTGCTGTTCCGTAGTTTGCCCACAAGACTGAAGTGTGAAAGGGAGGAATAATGTTCATCTCGCTCGTCAACATCATCGCTATAATTGTAGTTGTTATTGTTCTTGTTGCAACTGTTATTCTCATCGCCCTTTTACATCTTATCATCCTGAATTAAAAACGCATTTAATTAATTTTGCGGTTCGCTTAAATATTATTTTACATTTTGAGTATTATATACCGAACTCAATCCCGTCACGTTAAAATATTATTATTTATGTTATTTATTGTGTTCTTCTTGTTGCTTCTGCACGTCATCTCAACTCTAATCATCAAGATAACACGATAATGAATGTGATCAATGTCTTTAATATTCGCCTCGCTTCGCTAATTTGCAGTGCGGTGGTGTTATAGCCTTAGGCCATAATACTCGCGCAACCAAGACACCAGAAATAATTGCGAGTTATTAATAAGCTCTTAACCTCAAGTCGTTGTGAGTTTTTTGTGAGTGCGTTCCTCTTCGTTTCCTGTAACGGGTTCTTTAAAAAGAACAGTCCTTTAAAGTTACAGAAATATTTCAAATACCATATCACGATGTGGGGTTTTTATACCGCTTTTTTTTTTAAAACGACATTGGCGATGCGTCCTTCTTATATGTCTGAATAGATGTATTAAAAAGGAACTGAATTCTGCCAGGAACCTTTTTAAACGGTAATCTGAAAATGATCTGCTGTTTCCTTTGCATTCTTAATAACACTTATAACATTACTGACATTCGGAGTTTTTCTCTGTCCCTTCGCAATCGTGCTCTCGGGTCGGGATGGTCTGGATTAAAATGACCATTCCTCTTTACAACGGTAACGAGGCTAAAATGCAATACTTTTAAATTAACTTGTCTTTGCCGTACAGTTACGGAAATAATGACACGGCTAAAATGTACTAATTCAGTTTTCGCTTCCCGCCTGTGGGCAACCTCACAACTTTTAACTGTTGTTCGTGTTTTCATACAGATGAGGCTGCGTGTCGCTAGCAGGGCGACTAGCGCTCCCCGATGAGGATGACTGCACGGTGCGTCTATACGTTTATTTACCCTGCTGGGTGTTTCAAAATCATGTAAAAATCCCACTCATCAGTGCGGCTGTGCTATTGTTTTTACCCAATGTCTTCCCGAACATCGCTAATTCTAGGGCCAGTTACTTATCATCGTCGTTATGAAATGGCAGGCCAGTTCAACCTGCTGCTTCAATGGAAAAAAAAAAATCATTAAGTGCGGAATGCCCAAAGACCAGACATAATAGTGTGTTTTGTGAATAAAACTGACCAGTCAGGGAAATAGGAAACTTGTTCATCTGACGTTAAACTTCAGTTGAAACCTTAAATGAATGCCTTTCAGTATCATGAAAGAAAATTAGCTTGTTAATAGTTTTCTATTTTTATAACCTTTTTAAAATATATATATATAACGCTATAGCCCCGTTATTTAAGGAGCGCTTGTTATTATATCTAAAAACGACGGTTTTGCACCTGTCGTCACATATTAATGGGATAAAAGTCGAGTGCGTTGCATATCGCGATCGTGTTACGTAAAACATTCCAATTATATCTGGATCTGTGCTACAACCTTTGACCTCATACAGGACTGAAACTGGACGATGGAAAAGGCGCTGAATTGCATGAGACGCGATGGCGTAGCCTTTCGAAGACAGGGTTCTCGTTAATGGAAATACAGTTAGTATTTTCTCCTCGATGTTTCTATCAGGTCAAACAGAATAAACGTATCATCTTTTTTAAATGACCATTTAAATGTAGATGTGTATATATATAGTGCATGCTGTGGCGCTGGAGCGAGGGAGCAGAACGAAATGTACGGGTTTATCGTTTCTTTATTAACATGACATAAAAGGTGGACAATACGCAGTGAGGTCTTCTAAAAAAATGATGTGACTATTTCGACGACTTTAATTTGAGTTGCCAGTTTCTGCTCCAGACATTCTGCTGAAGTTGGTGCTAATTCTGGATCTGAACACCTGTGTGAGTTTTGTGCCTGTGGGTCCCAGTATTAAGCTCAGTGTTTTCGGCTTTCTCTCGTTACACGTGGATGAAAATCTGGGAGTGACTGGCTTGTTCTTGACAGACTATTTTTCATTCGGAAATTTCCGCAAAGGAAATTCTGGTCGTCTTTTTATTCCGTTCCATTCCCTTCGTAAATCACAGTTCTGTTTTTTTCACAAATTAAGAACGAAATAGTGAAGAACATCAATAGAATAAAATGGACTGTAAACATTTAATCTTTTTTTTAATATCTGAAGAAAATATCGGGAACGTTAATGTGAGTGGGCGGGAAAACGAAGTCTTAGAAATAAGCACAATTACAGGCAGCAGACAACATAAATGGCAAATTATTTTCTGCCATGTATTTTTAAAAGATGAATGCACTTACAGTAGATTGAACATATATTGTATACATGTTCAACAAAAAAAGTTAGTTTTTACAGTTATTATTTTTACAGTGACTATGATCAGCACATTTTGCACACACCTATGTATTTATTTATTTTTATTTATCTTGTTTGTCTTTTGTTTTATAACTATTCTGATGTCTGTTTTGCTTGTCTTGGGCTGGACTGCTGTAACACATCAATTTCCCTACGGGATTAATAAAGTATTATCTATCTATCTAGTTTTTAAGTCGCACCAAAATAATTGTTAAATTACTCAGCGTTTACATAGCTCATATATAAGTCGCGCTACTACTTTAATATTTTGCTATTATATACAATATAATTAAGACAATACGTTCATCGAATATTATTTTTTAAGTTTTTTCCTGCCTTCTTACGACTCAAAACGGGAGGTGTCCAGTAACGTGTTTCCTTCTAAATAAATAGTGTACATTTAATCGCAGCCTGCACAAAACTATATCGAAAACAAGACATCGGAAAGAATATTATTTTTCTCCAGCACAGTTTCAGCTTGCACGTGTAGGATAACAAAACAGGGAGATATCATTTTCTGAACTGAATAAAAAAAAAACGTGCCGTTGTTTGGAAAAAAATATTTTGCTGTTCATTTTTTTTCCCACTGCAAAGCCGGAGTACCTCAATCTAAATTCCTTCTCCCGACGACCTTCCCAACCGAAAGGTTTGCCGCCGGGTGTCCCCTTTCGGCGAGCAGTTACTTTGACACGCACATTTAATAGTTCAACACAGTAACGAGCACAGTAAGAGAAATAAATAAACACGGATATAGAGTCAACTCGTCGCGAAACTCGCTGGGAAAGGCAAAACCCTCAAGTCGAGGTGTGCTTTCTGGAATATATTAGGCTATTTGTGTGCGTATTTAAGTATGTTAATAAGCAAGATAACATTTTGTCAACATCACGGCAACGTATACAGTACGTGTCCAATTAAAACCGTATTTGTTTGTCGAATTAATTTTAATTTAATTCAGAAAGACGGTTTTATTGCCAATCCAATGACATCGTAAACGCTTTGCGCTGTGTAGCAGGCTGGTATTTTGATTTCACTGGTTTTCTGGGATAAGCTCTTAGTGTTTGCATGAAGTGCGATTTTTCTCTCTATTTAAGAAGTTACATTACTTTACTTATTACTTTATAATGCTGCAAGAGAGTTTTCATTGCGTCTTGCGTTTTTTTGGTGGTACAGAACAACCTTTTGTATATAACAGAAAAATCTACAATTTTCACCAAATCCATGCAAAACCATTGACTACTAATAACATCATTATTAATGCTACCATCTCACCTGAACTAATGTCAGCTACATCTGCTATTATGAAAACAATATATACTAACGTTGGTAAAGTAGTCAATAATATTCCACTTATAATGTAAAACGTATTGCGGAGTCGATAAAGTAGATCGAATATAAACGATTAAACCAGGCAAATGATTTAAATGTCATTCCTATCGACGTCGCGTTTAGTGTTTTTTACAGATAAGTGTTTGCGACGTTTAATCTTTAACTAGTGATTCTGACATTAATTATCATTGTGAAAATCAAATCTAGTGAAATAAACCAGATATCCAGCTCAACGCGTCGTGCTTTTTCCTGTACACAGTTCATTGGAAATCTCATCGCAGTGACCAAGCCACCTGCCATAAACTTCAGAATGGGACAAGGGTTGTTTCCTTTAAATATTGATGATTGTTAATTATGAGAATAAAAAGAGCAGCGGTCTCATTCAACAACAGGTATCCTCATGTCAGACTAATGAGAAAATAACCAATTTACGTCTAACGCTGCCCTGGCATATTGCATATTTTAGGATCATACCGTACGTGTGACCTGGAATAAGATTCTTTCCTAACACGTTTTTTAGACTGAAACAGAGGAAAAACTCGCGTCTCGAAATGTGAGCCTTTTAAATGTGGTCTATACATGAAAGAAAAAAAATGTATAGTATAGGAGAAGTAATGAATCCGAAATATATGTGCCACACTCCTAAATATACTGCTTTCATCACCATATGAAATGCCTAACTTGCATCAACTTGCATCACAAAAATAATGCACTTTTATTGCTTTTCTAGACTCATTTTGCAATAGTCGTATGTACTGTAAATGTCAGGTTGCATGGAATAAAAGCGCATGCACATGGAGAGGTTCCTGCTTTTAAACTCAGAAACAATGATCGCAAAAGCACGAAAGAGGGCCTAAAAGACGTTTGAACGTCTCTGTTGGTTTCCCATATACCGGCCCGTCGTCGAGAGAACCGGCGAGATGTCAGTGCGCAGAACTCCTACTGCAAGACATCAGTGTGAGAGACTTCTTGTACTGTATAGACTAAGAGTCAACTCAGCGCTTAAGAAGCCTCTTATTATTTTAACGTGGGAAACCATACATCAGTAGAATACAGATGCTGTGTGCGTTTAAATCTGCATTGATATTCATCAGAATATATATATACGTGTTTTCCTTTAGACGGATTGAGCCCAAACCGCAGCTGTCGCGGTGGCCACTTTTTCAGGTGCTGTGATCCCGTCAGTGCCGCGCTGTGCTGATGGGGTTAATTGAAGGGATGTCCAGTGATGACCATCTGGTTTGAGGGCTTCACACCGGGGGGTGCGCGTTTCTCCGCGCCGCCATTGGGCGACACGTTTCGCTGCGCTCCCTCTCCGCGCCGCCCATTGGACGCCCGGAGTTTGACAGGGGCACGGAGGCAGCCCGGGTTCTTCCCGAAGAAAAAAAAAAGTTCCGCAGAAGTGAGTATCAATCAGAGACAGCCCGAAAGAAGCGAAAGAAAGAAGAACTGCAGCAATCGGCGCTCCAAAGCCCGAGATCCCTCCAAAACCAAATCTCCCGACAGGTTTTAAACTAGGAAAAGCTCCAGGCATGGAACCTCATCCTTAAAGCTGATGTAACCCTTTGCTAGTCATAGTCGCTGGATTACTTTTTTTTTGGCAAGTGTTTCCGTCTTTAACATTCTCTGTAAGTGTTTTTTTTTCCGGGTGATTTTGGAAGGAGCTCTTTTTTTGTGTGTGTGTGTGAGTGTGTTGTTTTCTTCTCTTGGATTTGCTGTACAATGAGCGACAGAAGGAGATCCGCGGCGGCGCTTAGTTCTAGGGCTCATGCCTTTTCAGTCGAAGCGTTGATTGGGACGAACAAGAAGAGGAAGCTGAGAGACTGGGAGGAGAAGGAGTTGGAGTTGTCCATGGAGAGCCTCAGCCCCAGTGGACAGCTAGGAGACGAGGACGACCCGGCTCACTGTCTGGATATCCACCCCGGTTAGTGCTCAGACGACAGGCTTGCTCGGAGGCAGACATCTCCACAGCTTCGCCGTGCGCCCGCGGGGGCTGAGAGAGTCGAATAGAGTAGAGAAAAAACATGATCCCGTCCTGCCATCAGGAAATATGGCCCTTTAATTGTTTGTGTTTAGGCCCGTATCTGTAATACTGGATGACTGCTTGACTGGTTGTGTGTTTTTACAGATAATTTAACGAAACGAGTTCAGGAAATAGAAATGACCACAGATATTGGCTGGATTAGTCTTACATTAAACAATTTAATCCAAGTGCATTCAACCGATTCATCAGTCAAAGAGGTAGACGAGTACATAGCTGAAGGCTCGTCTGAACCGTTTTCCGATCATCAACTGGCCTTAATGTTATTATTATGACACTTATTTCAACTGTCATACCTGTTGGTATTGTGACATTTTGGTCCAGCTGGAGTTTTAACATATTTTCGTACTGCAAAAGACCCCTTATTCCTCTTTCATAGTATTGATCGATTATTCGGGTATTAGATTTGGTTCTGATTTACAAAATTTGTTCCCCCCTTTTTTTTGGATCCGGCAAAAAATACGAAAATTCTTCATATACTTATTTTTCCAAGACGAAACATTCAGAGAGGTTTTGTCATAGTCCAAATATGTCTGCAGGTTTTGGCGTATTAAACTCTTACAGACATATTTAATTAAATATTTCTATTTATAAAATTTCATGCACGCACGCATACAAGTATAAATACTTCCGGGAAATCAATCTTATTTCTTCGAGTATCAGACACGATCTCAAGAAATCGCCGCCTCACGATATTTACACGTGCAGATTGATTTGCCAGATTAACAGCGGAGAATTGTTCTATTACATTAGGAAGAGGCCTTACTGCAACGAGTTCATCTGCACGATTCCTAAATGATAGAGTTGTTGATGGTCACAGAAAAACAGTACGTGTAAATTATTTCATTTCTATTTTTATTACAATGTAACACAGGAGGAAGACAACTAATGTACTCGTTCACTGTTAAAACAGAAAGAAATGTATACCTTCGCAATACATGAAAAAGTTCTATTTAAAATGATAGGTATATATAGGGAGAATTCTGTTAAATAGAGATCGTTAGAAAAATAGAGTTTTGATAATGGAGTAGCTAAAATTATACAAATCATGAAACAGAATTGTTCTGCTAACGTACACGCCAACCGTGATTCAGAACCAAGACATGTGTTGACCTCGCTATTTTGCAACGTTGAGTAGTTGCGTTCTCTTCTCAAAATCTTTGTTTTGGGGGCTCTGAAATCGGAGCTTGTTATGGATGTGAATGCTCTGTATATGAATTGAAAAAATAAAATCGACGTGTGTGCGAATGTTAAATACTACAGGTGCTATTACACTGGGGCATCGGACATCGGTTTGTAGTGTCATTTTGCGAGTAGAATACACACGTTGAAAGTATCAGTACTGTCATATTCCCAGTGTCCTAATTGAAATGGTAAATTTATTTTAATTTTCCTGCAAAAATGAAAAAAAAAATCCGAAATTTAAAAATTTGTTATATATTATAATCACGCTTAGTTTTATTTTAAACCGTGCAATAAATTGCCAACAACCCTGTGCTGCGATATTGTGATTTTGTTGCGTTTCTTAAACCATTTAAAGATACTGTAATTTAATTTATTCTTTCAATTGTTCTTCACCTACCGAGCAGTGATATAGATGCAATTATAATCCAGTTATATCTTTCTATAAATGCTCCATCCTTCACATAACCTAGTCGACATAAAACGGATTTGTTAGTAATATTATTTTTTTTTACAATTATTCATTAATGAATTCATTAACAGATTTTTGAAAAATAACATTTGAAAGCCACCATAATTTTCAAGAATATGCTCATATTCAAAATATTGCAGAGTGGTCTATTTAACTAATTTTAAATCCATATTTCGACCTGCCGGTTAGTTTCTCACAGTGAGCTGTTTCAAATCGATCGTGTGACGCACAGCAAAAGTTCTGCTCACAATTTATCAAGCTGCTCTAACTACAGTATATGCCCATTTCTGCGAATTTCTATTGTAAAAAACGAACATAAAATACCGATTTTTATTATTGTCATTTTATGCCGTTGTTATTATTATCACATTAGTAGGCCTTACTGTTATTGCGTGGCATATTCGAGTTTTGATTTCGTAGGACCAGAGGAGTGAGTTATTTACGCGGATGTGGAATATTAAGAGTTGAAAACAAAGTTTGATCAGATGCTTATAAGGAGTAAAATATCGATGTTTATATTATAATAAACTTTGAATTTTTTGTTCACATTTTTAATCGTTCACACCTATTTAAATCTTACCTCACTTTGAACGCCTATCCATGCCAATACGCGACAGCTTGTTTTGGAGATAATTGCATTGAATTTATGAACATTAAAATGGCCTGCTTTTCCATCGGTAGAAATTGAAAGTGGGACATTTATTTTTTGGTCACAATGAAAAGCATGTACTACTTAAAACATGATTTGAAAGTTAAAGTTGAATTGAAAGTTAATCAAGGTAAGAGGATGTACTTAATGTACAGCTTCACAAAAAAGTAGGGTAAACCAGTTTCTGCGGGCGTTCTGCGATTCCGTCGTTCAACCTGGACGAGATGTGGTCGGAGTCTTACTAAATCACTGTGAAACGTTTTCAGTGTTGTAAATTAATGAAAGCGACATGCGTGAAAATTAATACATGATTCATAGTTGAACAAATTCATTCCCGAATCAATTTCCCACAACCAAAAATAGGCGCCTTCTCTTGTTGATCAATATTATTCAGTTCAGCGATTAGTGAGGAACAACACTGAGATACAAATCTATTTTTCGTTCTAGGGTATCATTTCCTTTTGAGACACCAAGCGATGTGACAATGAGAAAGGATCTATTAACCTTTGCAGATGAAATCATAGACTTTTGCCGCTGTATGTGGGTGAATACTCTTTATTTCTCACTGTAGATGTCTTGGTATTTTTTAAATTGGTGTGATGCGCAGATAGCCAAGCGCCTAGGCCAGTGCACGACAGCACGTCTTTAAAAAAATAATTCATTCTCACACGCAGTTATTATAATTGTACATGTACGGCTTCTTAATACCAATAACTAGATTTATAAATCTCCAGTTACTAAAGTAATAATAATAATAATAATAATAATAATAATAAAGGAGATCTTCTCTCTGTAAGAAGTTGACTGCGTCGTCAAGCTAATGAATTCTCATTCAGGATTCTTTGCACAATATTTTGCTCGTACTTCTTGTTTCATAGCCACGTATTTTGAGTAAGGGATGAAACTCTGGGAGTTCCGTTTCTTCTCCCAGATGACAGAAGCACTAAAACAACTCGACTGTGTTAACAACCGCAGCTTCAATAGGACGGGAATGGGAGCGATTCGGATTGCTGCGATGAAGAGGAGATTCTCTCTGGGAACTAGGCCGTTCATAATCCCCGAAAGGTATTAACAATCTGGAGGAGTAAGTGCAAGATATTCTAACATTTATATCACTCTTATCTACAATTAATTTGGAATTAATTAACACACGAAGAAGGCTCCACAGCCGAAAGGTTGTGTTTCTTTTCCTCTCTTTTCAGGAAGGAATAAACCTTTACTTGTTCGTCTGACGCAGCCGCCCACCTGAACTACAACATTAATTTTGCCGATTATAATAAATTATCCCAAAATGGGGAATAAGTATATTTCCTCATGAACTAGACCGTAATGTGTCTCACAGCCCTTAGTACAGAAACACACACCAGCCGAGTGAAATGTCTTTATGTTAAATCGTTTCTGCTCACACAGCGTCCTCACTCCTCAGTCTTCTGCGCTTTACAAGAGCTCGCCAGCAGCGCGACTCCCAGCTCGCTCGTTTGTAAAAAACGGAATACATTGGTAACAGCAAAAAGAACACCAGCTCCTGTCACGTCTACCTGTGACTGAGATGTGGATATTAAAAATAGCACCGTGGCGGTGAATTTTAATCGGGATTTGTGGTAAATTGTGACTGGCTTTAACAAGAAAGACACGCGTCTATTTAAGAAAATCCCCGTGAGACAATCAGGTTTTACCGAAAGATTACTATAAAAATACATTTGCAAGATTACTCGTATTAACTACGTTTGGGCTGAAATAAATCAAGTAAATACAATGGAAATTTAGCAGGGGCCGACGCTATTACGGACGGCGCTCAATCCGAGAGTGATTGGGCCAGCTTCTGGATAAGTCACTGCTGTTCGGCCTCTGCAGGTGATTTCAGCTTCCTCGCAGAGGACAGCACTGGCGGCTGAACAAGTCGCGTTACAAATTCTAATTCCTGCTTTATCGGGGTTAGCTTTGGTCTGTTCCTTGGAGTCGTGCCCCAGTGTTTGAAAACCTCTGCATCTTGAAGGCTATGGACTTTGAAGTTTGCTGGCACAGCATTTTTCTGAATGTGGGTGTCCTGTCTTTTCAGCGCTGTGTATGATCATCAGTGAGCAAATGGTAGCCTACACACTTTCAGAGCAGAACTTTCTTGTGGTCAGTGTGTGTGGTTATTATTATTATTTTTTGGTCCTTAAGCAGAGAATTGTTCTCAAATGTTTGCCTTCAAAACATTATATGCTGTACACTTGGAAGTACATGACTGGAGCAAAAATTAAAGATCAAAAGTTTCAGAGAACCAAAAGCATTAGTAAAGCAGGATTCATCACGGCTGTGCGCCTTTTCGGATGATAGGCCTCAACGAAAAATGTTAAAGCTCTGGAGCAGTTTTAAGGTCAGCTCTATGAGCAAAATAGAGGTGTTTTATTCTTCTGATATATTGAATAAAGATATTAAAATATCTTTATATTTTAAGTATGTCCAGAACACTGTAATGAAAGGACTAAAAATGAATATCTTCTTTGCATTTTATAAATATTATAAGTGAACAATATACATTTGTGATAAAAAAAAATCTGTTTTTGATTGTACTCATTTTGCTATTGTGTGCATACATAGTTTTGGAAAATGTAGACTTTCTCTTGCAAATAGGTAGGACAGAATTATATATTATAATGAAGTTTCACATTGTAATGTTAAACTTTATGAGTTAGATACACAGCAGTATAGCAATAGATGAGTATGATATCTTTTAAATAAATGTACAATTTAAAAAACTAAAACAAGCATTTTTTGACTCTATCAATAGAAAAAACAAGAAAAATCTTGTTTTTTAAAAATGTTTTATCATATGCAAAGAAAAATGATGAAGGCCCCATAATACCAGACAGAAGACTGCAGTGATCTCTATACCATACAGAACCCCTTGCTCTCAGGAATTACTTTTAATTTGTGTCAGGATTGAGAACTGTGAATCTCTGTCATGCTGAAATATGAAACTATGGCCAAATGAATCTGCAATAATTTGGTATCATTGAGGCAGATTCTGCGCTTTAAATACTTTAAGTATCTATTTCAATAGAGTGAAAGTTTCTTAAGATCTAAACCACCACAAAGTGAATCATGCTTCCCTGTAGTTGTAGTGAAATTCTCAGTATACTGTAAATGTCTTCATTACTTCTGCACAATTGGATGATCATGCCATATACAGTACACTAAGCTGTGTCTGTTTTCTAGACAAGGGTTAGGGTTGTTCGGATATCACTGTCCTGTGGTCTTATGAACTGTTCCTGCAGGGTCTGCCAAATTTGTTCTTCACTTTTGTCTATTTTACTTTATATTTTACTGTTCGTTATAATTAGTCTCTTGGCTTTAACAGACATTGTACTTGGACTCTCGGGTCTGACCCGTTTGCTTATTTTTCTCACTAATTACTTTTGCTAAACCAGGTACCAGACTTTCAGCCTTGTACACATTTGAGATTTTTTGTGGATCTGCCTGATGTTTTCAACCTGTGGCTAGTCACATTATTGTGAAGGTTTTTCTACTCGTGTAGACATTAATATGTTTTACGTGGCACTTCTCTGTTGCGGTAAACCATTGATGTATAGTTTGTCCATGCAGTTGCAATTCAGTTGTTTTTTAAAAATATGTACTGTGTGCAACATGCTATGGTGCTGTGTTATTATAGCATTGTTTTTTTTCATTTAGCATATGGTTGTGATTTGGACCCATATTATGCAACATAATCTTAACGTTTCATTGTTTGCACAGGAGTACTTCTCTATGTATGCACACATGCAAATTATGAATATACTTTAAACATGTATCCAGAAAATTATATGTGGATGTATTTTGAGTCCAACTAGACATTAAGTCACTGATATATCAATTGTATACACACATGTATCATATGGATTTTGTACAATACTTGGTGATTGTTTTTGCCTGTGGACCTGTCGAGTCTCAACCCAACAGGTTTTATATATAACCACTAACTCACCAATTTCTAAATACTTACAACATTTTAATTCTGTTTGATTGAGCAGGTAATTTGTTCAATTAAGTAACTGGAGTTCACCTGGCAAGAAATCTAAATACCCTTCAGCTCTCAAACAGCGTAGTTACCCTAATGGAAAAAATAACTTGTTTAATTGATTAATAGCTTGCAAGTGTTCCCCGTCGCTCGAAACAGGAAATCTAGACCGACCTATGAAATGCATTGGATTGGGATTCTGTCTCCATGACCAGGGTTGGAGACCCCTGTTTTAGAGAAATCACGTAGAGAAGGTATTGCGTATCTTGAAGGCATTGCGTCGAGACGGTGGTACAGATTTTCTGCTTCAATAGCTAAATGCAACACATATGACAGGTTTTATGGAGAGTGGGCCATGATGATTGACAAGAGATCACCTACCTCGCTCTCCTGGGGTTCCCATGGTGCCCCAGTACATCATGTTTTCCCATGATCTCTGCTGTGCAGCATATAAATGTATCGAGCCAGGAACCACAGTACATGCTGGTTTTTATATAAATGTTGTCAGAGGGACTTTTCATCATACATCAGATGTTATCATAATATTACATTGATGGAAGGCTGGCTGTGATTTAAATATTACTGTAGGATCTAATTATTATTATCCATATTAATTTATGTTCTAATATGAGCATTAATACCAATGAATGGAAAAAGACTCTTTAACTTGTATGTTCTTTTGGAGACATAGTCATAAATTGGCATTAATCTTCTCCTCTTGAAAACAAAAATTTCAGATCATGGCCAAGATCATGTGAGTCTTCCACGATGGGTGAATTTGTCAAGCCCACAAGTAATTTTTTAGTTTACAGACCGTATAATTGTATTAGAAATACCATTTCTGCAGTTAATTTAGGTGTATTGAGGGCTGTTCAAACTTTCCTGTCCCAGACACACGCGTAGTTACAAATGTTAATCAAGGTTTGGATTGCTGCAAGGCTGCGTAGACTTTTTTCTGTATATAATATAACAGTGTAGTTCCATAGATAACATTACACAGCTAGTGTCTGTTCTAACGCAGGCCTGTTGGGACTGCACCTGTGTTCTGTGAAGCCTTCACCATTTACCAACTACCTCCACAGGAGTCCAGACAGCTGGAGTTTTTACCGTAGGTCATTTTGCAAAAAAAAGTCTAAAACCGATTTTTAGTAGAAACTAAACTACCGGCTGTAACTCTTTTCATATGAGATAATTCTGTTTTTTTTTTTCCAGTCTGGTGCTTTTCTAATAACTCTAAGGTTACCCATACCATTTAGAATACTGACAGACGCGCCTGCTCTCGGAAGATGCTCGGGCCTGGTTCGTACTTGCTGGGGAGGCAGGGAAGACCTGAATACCTGGGGCTTTGCCACGTGTTTGAAACTGATACACTGGCTTCTTTTCAGAAATGGCTGAATGAGAACCTTGAATCAATTAACTGATTAACTAAAACGAGCTAGATGGGCTGCGTGGCTCCCTCTCTTCTGTAACTTGTCTCATGTTCTTAAGATGTTCCTGGGAACTAATCTGTGGAAGCAGAATGCAGTAGGGATGTCCCAGTACCAATGGTCACTTTTCTCCTTTTGCTTGTAAGGCATATCTCTGTGAATGCTTTACTCTATTCATAAACAGAAACAGGGATAGTCAATCCCACTGTCACCAACAGAACTAACAAGTTTTCAAACAGACGAAGAGGGCATATTGATTGATGCTCCATTCTTGAGAGCATTATTATTTGTCTTAACACAGATGTCTAAATTAGGCACTTTGTCGTAATGCCATAGTTAGTAATTCACATATCCTATTAATGTGTCTGTCAGAGAAGAATATCCTACTACTACTTTCCTTTCTATTTTTCGTTTACTCCTTTTATGTTTATTATTATGCAAGTGCCATTTTATTAAATTCTAAAGAACTGTGTGTTATATGGTATATTTATAAACCCTCATATTTATAAACTGAAGATTGAAGGGACAAAATCTGCTAAAAGGGAATTTTGTCTGTAAAAATCAGAAATAATTGACTTTCCCTGCAATAACAGGGACACACACACACATAATAAAACAAGATCAAAACAAACACCACACAGGTTAGGTTTGAAATTCAGGAGCAGTGCTGGTGACCCAGGGGTAGGTCAATTGCTTGCAATGGGTGTTTCATGTGCTTTCAAGAAATTGTATGCAGTGTATTTACCACACGTGAAATAAAGAGCTTGTGTATTTCTGATTAGACGTTTCGGATTATAAACAACAATTTTCATTGGCTGTGTTGATTTCAATTGTTAAAAAATAAGTCTAAAAAAATCCACCAAGCATATTTAAAGTATGTATATATGTTTTTTCTCCTATAATAGTGTGTGTTTTTGGCTGAAAAATGTAATTTGTGTTTTAACAGACACCCCTTCCCGCCTATAGTTCTGTTAAACCGTGGGTTTGCTGTGCATATGTCACACTGTGTCCAGGGCTTTAACATGACTAGCTCAGTATATCTTTTAACAGATAGTTTCTGGTTGTTGAAAATGTGGACTGTATTTCCGGCGAAGGCAGTTGTTCCAGTCTGGACTGTTTCTTTGATTCCCTGCTCTGTGTCAGCCTCTATTAAAGACTCACACTCTCCTGTAACAGCTCCAACAGCTCTCTCCAGTATTTCCCCGCACAGGAGAAGCTGTATGGCCCTCTGAGGTCCCTCTCCCTTTTGCCAAGCCAGTAATCACCTCAATACTTAAAAGCAGGCCCGTTCAGAATAGACACACACAGGATCTCTGGGAAATGTGAAGAAAGCCACATTTCCAGAGTGTGTTTCACCGAGGCGAAGTATCTGTCTTCTACTAACGCAGGTAAACTACAACAGTAGTCATTTCCCTGGTTTATACATAAAAGTTATTATGCTTGCGGTGAATGCACGATTTAAATCTGTGAAGCATAATATTCACGAGACTTGCAAGATAAATTTGAACAATTACCTAAAAATAAAGCATTCGTATTCAATATTTTAAAGATGAAATGATATGTACACATATATACACAAAATAGAGGTGTATAGAATGAAGTTTAAGGATGGGCACAAATACACTGGTGTTGTCTAAAGTATACTTTTCTGAATCTAAACCATGTACATTATCATGGAATACTGTTTATTGCAAGACATCTGCAGATGACGAGTCATTACAATATATATCCTGATAACCAGACTTTCTTAAAATCACGGTCTTTTAAAAGAGCTAAGTATTTGGCTAGTGTACAGTGAGTACAATTTGCTGGTTGCAGACATTTTGACAAAGAATGCCAGATGTTAGAAAAACATGTCATTATCGGCTTCATTACTTTCTTAAGGACTACTCAGTGAGAGGATGAGAGAGGCATTTAGTTCCAGTGCTCATTTGTTGTGTTTGAATGCTTCTCCGTGTGCAATGAGGGTGCTGTTGTGGGAGGGGAGCTGTTGACACAGGTCAGACTGAGAGATGAAAGCTGGTTCTCTGGAGGTCTGACCTGCACGTACGTGAGGCTGAATTCAGGTGACACTTGCTTTCTCCCTGCAACCTGTAGGTCCTCTCTTACACGAGGTTTGCTCACTCTTTGATCAGATTCCCTCAGGGAACTCCTGTTTAACATTACCCCAGAATTTCTACAGTATGTGCTGTTTGGAAATTTCTCAAGATCTATTGTCCTGTGGTTGTACTCCACTCTAAGTGACCGCTTGCTCTGCTGTTTGTGTGATCTGTAAATTATTGGGGTCTAAATAACATCTACTGTGCAAGCCAGACAAGAGCTATTAGCTATTACTATTCTACTCAACTATTTTGCATTTAATGCATTTTGCATTACTCTTTTTAAATAAAAAGTAAAAATACTTTTTTCTTTTTCTTGTGTACAATATTTTAGGTTTTCTATATACTGTATTCAATTATTTCAAAGTCACAATTATGTGAGGTGAATAATCCAAAGTGGAGCCATTTAGTCTAACACTGTTATGTAGTTTGTAGGGTTAACAATATTTTAATGCTGTTTTTTTTGCATTTTCTCATGCATTTTTCTCACATATTAAACACGTACACATAATGTACATAAATATTTTGTAAGGCAAAAGTAAAACAATTGATTTTCATAGAAGGCGAATTCTAATTTCAGCAGCCCTTGACTCAGAAGTGGAATTACACCTATAATTAAGGCTCTTGTAGGGGCTGTCCTGTTGTGTGGTAAATGTACTGCAATAATTCAACTCCTCTGGTCACCAAACTACGTTTCCCAAATATAACCCAGTCTGATGTGTATGTTGTGGTTCCAGATTATACAATAATTGTTTGTTGTTGGGAATCACGGGTCATGGTTGTGAATCTCCTTCACTGCCAATCAAAGATCATAATTGTCTATAATCTAGAATTCACTGGTTCCTGTTGACAGATGCAAACCTTCACTGGATGGAATGTGCAATTTTGTTATCATTTTTAGCCTTTAGGGGCTGTTATTAACCATCCCTAAACCATAATGGTAGAAAAACAATCATTTTATATATCGTCCATCAAACATGCGCAAATACACTGTTGTTCTTTTGCACAGCTTTAAAACCAACTTTGAACATATCAGTCATCGTTTAAAGCTATTATTGTTATTGTTGTTGTAGCTGATGTTGTTCTTGAACGTACAGTTAGGATTTCCTTGCTCTGTTGTTTTTACATGTGTAAGAAATCTGAATGTACTTCCTCTCAACACACAAATATGACATAGAACATTACTTTGGTGTTTGTCTGCAATTAGCAATACATGTCTTACAGCAGTCATCTAATTTGGTCTATAGCTCTAGACGGACTGTAATTAGGGAACAGAACATATTTGTATTATAAAACCTCACTTTTCAGCTTTGTATATGTATTCTTTTTTATAATGTTTATATTGGTGCCTACAGAAAACAGTGAGGCATCAATTTAAACTGGACTGAAAAGCATTAAAATGCAATAACTCCTATTGGTTCCAATACCCATTTGTTGTGCTTACTGTATTTGTATATTACTTTTTAAATGTTGATCAGCTTTATGTGCTATAGCACTGGGCTAAGGTATTTCGAGTTTTAAAATTTCTTATTTATAGAGTGATTTTAAACACTGAAAATCAGTTTTGTTTGTTATGTAGCACAATACAGTGATGTTAGTCAGTGTATTATTTTATAAAGCAAACTTATAATACCGTTAATGGGCCATAAAATCTATTCTGTTACCTCATAAATATTTACAAAGCTCTAGCGTGGTCAAGGGAAATTGAGACCTAGTAGAGCTCGGTTGCATAGCTGTGGTGACAACACGTGTAAACAAATCTAAAATGTTCCATGAAGTCTGCTTTTCTGTGCGGTGCGCTGAAAATACGCTTTATCCGTAGGTAATATTTTCCTAAAGATAAAGACGCCGTAGCGGTCGGCTCCGCGCACAAGCAGTGCAGACGCGCCCGGTCTGCTCAGCGGCTCGGGGGGAGTTCTGTTCGGCCGCCCGCGATCTCAGCCTGTCTGTGTCCCCCAGAGGCGGAGGCCAGCCCCGGCTCGGACAGCGAGGGACTGGCGGAGCGCACGTCCTGCTCCTTCGAGTCGCGCTCAGACCTGTGCCACACGCCCGGCGACGCCTCCCCGCCCTCCTCCATGGACGAGATCCAGGTGGAGCTGCAGTGCGCCGACCTCTGGAAGAGGTTTCACGACATCGGCACGGAGATGATCATCACTAAAGCTGGCAGGTAACGCTGGTCTTCCATCGCCAAATCGTGAACAGTACTATAACAACTACCAGGCGATCTCCTGCCCCCGTGATACTGTTTTAAATGAACTGCCTGCTTTATTTTCTCCTAAAAACGTTTTCTGTGTGTATTGGTGAAAGAAGGGGGGCCCACACTATATGTAAAGCGCTTTGGGATACTTCATAAAGAAAGCGCCCTGCAGAAGCAAAATGTTTTTATTTCGTTTAGTTGATCCACTGCTCCACGGCAGAAACACGGTGTGTTTTTTTTTCTTTTTAATCATCGGCGTGAATCACCAACACTGATTCTGCTATTTTTAACGTTGTCTTAAAACTCGTTCAATTATTCAGACAGCTGCTCGGGACAGACCTTTTCATAATAATAATAATAATAATAATAATAATAATCATCATCATCATCATCATCATCGTCATCATGTATTTAAAAGTTTTTTATTAAAGTTTTTTTTTAGTTTTTTATTACAATTTAAAATTACCTCAGACAGTTATGGTAACGTAATATTTATTCCAAACAACAACATCAACAACAACAACAACATGTAAATTCGAAATTGTCAGTGAGTATGCGACTGGGATGCAGATTAAACAAATTAGGGACTTCCCGGGCGTTATGTGTACTCGAATCAAAATACAAATTTGTACATATATTATGTTGAAATATATATTTGAACAACATATATATATACGCGAAGAAGGCTCCACAGCCTCGCTTTGCTTTTCAACAGGAATAAACCTTTACTTGTTCCTATATATTTGAAGTGATCGTTTTCCTACTGTAGTTAATTCTGCGACATAGATCGGAAAATAATCAATTTATTTTCTTATCCAGAGCCGAAGTTTATCCCGGCAAGTTAACGGGCGCAAGGCGGGGTACACCCTGGACGGGACGCCAGTCCATCGCAGGGCACAGACAGACACACACTCACGCCCGGGGCAATTTTCACACAAGTCAGTAACTCTACCAGCATGGCTTTAGGCAGCAGGAGGAAACCAGAGCTCCCGGAGCAATCGCAGGCCAACAGGAGAAGAACATACAAACTCCACACAGACAGCAGCCGAGAATGCGCACCACCCGCCTCCGTGCCGCCCGTAGAGTCTAAAAAGGACCTTACGGGTTTCTGTATGGATGTCTTTGAAGGAACTGTCCTCAAAGAGCTCAAAGGATTTTAATTAAAAACCATCAATCGCCCGAACTCTTACTTCCTCATTTGCTCAAGGGATTTACAACTGGCTGTTAATTCTAAACATGCAGAATATCGCGCACTGCCTCAGAGATAGAACATTTTAGAAACAACAAAAGAAGTATTTTACAGCACTGCAGTCGCATTACGATGGGTCGCTTTTTTTATTTGCAAAATAAGAAATTCATTTCTGTGCCAAGATCATGACGACTTCTGATGGAATATTTTCTCTCCGTGTGATCAAAGACGAAAGCCAAGGAGTGAAAATAATTTAAGAAAATCTCATTCAGATATAACTTGATATTATTAAATGACTTAATATCATTTTATTCGTTTGCAAGAGGGACGTATACCTACTACACATCCACAGACGATCAGGAAGCTAAAGACTTATTAATAAAGAATTGATTTAAACATCATGATGGACTACTAGGAACCGTAGGTCTGCGTAAGAAACGCAGTCATAATAATAATAATAATAATAATAATAATAATAATAATAATAATGTTTTATGTATGTTCTATAATGTTTTATATTTTCTAAGAGTAAGAAAAAATGGAAGATAGCAGCACTATTAAGACCAAGGACTTTGAAACCGGGAGAAGATGCAGATGAGCAGACAGACATAGTTCAGTCGAAGCCTCTGAAGAGGAATTTCTGGAGTCTGGATTTGAAAGGGATCGGGAAGGCGACTCTCGCGATTTCCTCGGGGACAAAATACCAGAGCTCTGGGGCGCTGCAGGAGACGGCCCTGTCACCCACAGAGTGCAAAACTTATACTACATTTTTTTTTTAGTCTTTCATATCGGAAGTCTAAGTTAGATAATAGCAATTTTTGTAACAGATCGTTAATTGTCATTACATTTTCTTAAAATTATCTGAGTAAAAAGGAAAATAGTACGTAGCAGGCCTAAATTCTTGATGAGGTGTGAAACCTCTTACTTTGCTTATACATTTACACATTTAAATATAAAAAAAACCCAGTTTTGAATGTTCCCGTGATATTGGCGCGCTCAACGTTTTAAACAGCCGTAACCCTCGCCAGGAGAAACGGACTTTGAACGGGAGGATGGTTATCCGGAAAACTATTTTGATTCAAGTAGAAATTGAATTGAAGAAGCTGGGTTTTTTTCCGTCAACGAAAAAGATCGAGGTCGGTTTGATGGCGTCTTCTTGTATGTACAGTAACTTTTCTTATACTCTTGTATCAGATTCATTTTTGTAGGTTTGCTCATACTTTTAAAAGCTGAAATATTGGCAATGTAGATGACTTTTAAACAGAGTCGTTGCCATAAACCCAGCACAACGTGTTTTCCGTGTGTAGCCACCAATCTTCAATAAGTCTTAGGCATATTATTAATTAGTAATACAAATATTGAAATAAGTAATGGAAGAGTTGTGTAGTGTGGATCCGCGCGCTCGAGAAAATTGTTAATCTATTTACAATAAAAATAAAAAAGAAATGCCTATTTTAATCAACATAATGGAGTAGTTTTAAGTAAATAAATATGGTCGACAAATGTATAATTCGTGATAATTCAAGGTGTGCGCACTTACAAATGCGCAATTCGTTAATGGGTAATTAGAGAATCGGTAAGGAAGGATTTTCAGAATAATCTGCTCCTTGTTCTTCCAAAATAAGGTTAATTTAAAATATTTATTTTACCACTAACACCTAAAACATGGACAAAGTGAGTTTGATTTATATATATATATCATATATAGAAGCTTTTCTTTCATAACGCTTTGATATTAGACGCTCCTTCGCTGTACTGTACCTTATCGGTATTCAGCTGATGAATCGAAATGTCCTGCATATATAGAATATTACATTCTTAGTTTGTTCGCATTAATAACGGCGTGTCGCTAAATTTCGTGAAACGTATTCTCGCATGTTTTAAAATACACTCTATTGTTAACAATGCTTTTAATTGATATATTTATATATTATGAATAATATTATTTAATAATGTCTTCCATGCTATTATCACTATGTCTGAAGTTGCATCTCTAGACATTTTACTAATATTTCTAATATTGTTAATTTATATAATAGAGAAGTATTTTACATTATGGCTAATATAGCAATTGATTTAAGTTACCAAATACTTACAGTATAGTTACAAATCACTGTAATTTGTTATTGTACAGTGCTAAAATGAAAAAATAGAATTTGAAAACTATTGTTTAAATAAACTGTAGTTTTATTATTGTTTATTACGTCTAGTATTATTTATTATCTGCAGCGCAAACAATAGATACTCGAACTGTTTTTCCTTAATTGGCTAAATTCGCATAAACCTTGTGTGATGAATGACATTTTAAATTCATACCACGTTAGCGGGCATCCTTGAACAAGAATTAACTTTCGTGTTTTAAAAAGCCTTTTTAGAATCGTGGGGCATTGCTTTCATGGCTCTGTTTTTAATAACCATACACATTTCAAAGTAAGCGAAAGTTTAACAAAAATAACTTTTCCTTTCATTATGAGGGCACCAGCTTATTGCGTTTCTCTAGGGGGAAAATCTAGATTTTGTAGAAGCAAAAATAAAATAGAATTAAGTTAAAATATGTTTGAATCGAGTATTATGCTGAAGTACATTTAATTGTTGATTTTCATTTTTTTTTTGGAACACTTCATTTTGTTGAGATTTATTGAAAGTTGAAATCCTACAATGCCTGAGGTGTGTTCTTAGGCAGTAAACTCTATAGTGCATTCCCCTGTCCCTGTTAGCGTGCAATCACTCTTTAGATTTGCTTTCAAATGCACATGGACTGTGTTTGGACTGTGCGGTGCATTGTGAAAACATGTTAAAATAATTAAGAACATCATCGTGCTGACGTCAGTTTTGAAAAGAAGCAGAATCACTTCCAAAACGGTTAAAATCTTTTGTACTGAAGCCCAGAATGACTGGGTTTCCTTTATGCGGGTGCTCTAATCATATAAACCGTGATCACTTGGGTCCAGACAATGTCATTCAAGAGGACGTGTTTTATAGAGGAGCTCTGTCATTTTAAAGTCAGAAATTGTTACTTGCTGGGGTTAATGAGAGCAGAAATGAAAACAAGTCAATGTGTACAAACACTTCTCTGATTTGATCAGTGCCTGGGTCAATACATTAGTCATGAACATACCTCCTGTAGCCATAGTGGTGTTAGCCTCAGTGCTGTGAGTCTGTTCAGTCTGTGCAGTAAGGCACTGCAGTCCCCTGACTGTGTCCCATTCCGGACAGTTTCCTATAATCCTATAACGCTCATTACAGTGCTGCTCGTTGACATTTGCAAAGCAGCACTGATGTGTAAATACACAGGCAAATTAAACCTCCTGCCTTGTTTGCATCCTTGCACTTCTTGTGTACTCTACTGGAGCACCTCTGTGCTGAGAGACGGAGGATAAAAAGGAGAAACTCTCACATGCAATCTTAGTGCTAGAGCTCCCCACTCCCCACAGATGCCTCCCACTTCGGCTGTCTGCTGGTATTGAAGGAAAATGCAGATGACTGCCTGTTTGATGTTGAGCAAGTGACACTCTGCAGAGTATGTGGGCTCCTGGTGGGTTTGCAGGAGGAGGCATGCGGGTGAATGAGCTGAGCTGAAGAGCACCGGATTGCTCTACCTCTCCACGTGTGAGAATGTCGCGTGTCAGTAAAGCTTCCTGCAGGAACAGTATCAGAAATGGAGAGAAGGGTCTACAGGATTTCTGTTGGCCCACAAAAAACAGGCCTGTTCTTAGGGCCCATGTCCGGGCCGCAGGAGAGGCAGCAGTTAAACGCAGAGTGAAAGCATGTTCTGTTAAAGAAGCCCTAATACTGAAGCTGGTCGTCTGGGGATGAGCTCAAATCAAATTTCTTCCAGCCCTGTGTTTCATTACCCTTTTTTCCCTAATATATTTCTAGGAGAATGTTTCCTGCCATGAGAGTAAAAATCCTGGGCTTGGATCCACATCAGCAGTACTACATTGCTATGGACATAGTACCTGTGGACAACAAAAGATATAGGTAATCCTGTTCTTTCCCTTTCGCTCAAGCACATTCGCTCCCGATCTAGTAGTAATTAGTAATTTAAGTATTTCAGCAATCAGCACAGTCATAATAATGACTGCTTTCATACCAATCTTGGGGATCTGCAACAAGCACCCAGCCCAGTTCTTGGAGCCAAAACTCCGGCTTCTTTTCAAGAAACAGCTGGACGAGATCCTCAGATCAATTAATTACTAGAACCCAAACAAGCGAAACAGGCTGCACGGCTTCCTCTCATTTATAACCTCTCTGATGTTCTCCTGCTCCCCTTAAGTCTCTTAACCCAGACTCCTGGTACGTGTGAAAAAGATGTGCTTTTCTGCCAGAAGGCCATTTCACTGTTTACTGATTATAAAACTTAGTTGAACTTAGTAGCGGCAATACTACAGCACTTTTGATGCCTTTTAAAAGCTACTATGTATTCACACAATTGCTATTCAGCTACAGCACGTTACTAATAATAATTCTTTACACGTATACAGCGCTTTTCTGGACACTCCACTCAAAGCACTTTACAGGTAATGAGGAATCCCAGTACCACCACTAGTGTGCAGCCCCACCTGGATGATGCACCAGTCCGCTCCCCACACACCAGCTCTCAATGGGGAGGAGAGCAGAGTGATGGAGCCAGTTCATAGTTAGCAGATGCACAGTGCAAGCATATGATGTAATTTAATCATGTGAGAACCTCTCGTAGAACTGTGATTCCTGCCCAATACCTTTCCTGTTTGACACTGTAGTTTATTTTGAAGCAGAGATGCGTCTGTTTCAAGACTCCAAGAAAAAGACGTGCACATTCGCACCCCTTGTCCACTGACACTGCTGCCAGGAGCTCAGAGAGCACCGCGCGGACTCGGGCGCTTCTGCATGTGCTCATGGGTGCTCTCCCATGTGCAGCACCAGGAACGCACTCCGACGTGCCTGGCATGTGCCTGCTGCACACACGAACGAGCTCACACAGCAGGGACTGGCAGAGCTGCGAGACGGCGGGACCTGCCGACACGCCGCTTGGGCAGAGATGTATGTGTGTGGACCGTGAGCGGGAGGAGGTGGGGGGGCCATCTGTCCAGGATTGTGTCACACAAGCCCGGATCTTTATTGATTGTGCTTGTGCCAGATGGCAGATTTATGAAAGATGAAAGAGACTAATCAAATTTCCAGTTCTGTTTCAGCTTAGGTCTCTCCTTTAACACTTTCCCCGCTACTCAGCCCATAACCCTAAACAGAACTTCACACAGGAAATTATAGAAGTGCCTTGAATTCTCCGCAGGGGAGCGTTTAATACTCGTAAGCGATAACAAAAGGTGAAATGAGAGTTTTGTCAATTTGACCATTTAGTGTCAATTTTGGCAGAGGGGCGAAGCTAAGCACTTTCAACTGCTAGCATGGCCAGAACTAAAGTCAACCAGCTGTTCCTCTGTTAGCAGCAACATCTCATTCTTGCAATTTGCTGGAGGAATGCTTTGTTTTGGGAGGGGCAGAACGTACTGATCGTTATATGCATTTTCAGAGTTCGGAAAGTGAATAAAATCCTGTTTTTACAAAAGCTATGGTGGAAGTGAATTAAGAATACAGTTTTTAACAGTCCCCAAATGCTAAAAAAATTACACACACTGGTTTTTCAAGGTCCGCAGGAATGCCAGTAAAGCATACATGAGTAATCTTACTCTGTATGTAAGCTGTCACCCCAGCTTCTTTCTTATGTGTTATATCCTTGAATACTTGTGCAGGATTTACATTTCTGCGACTCAGGTTTTGAATAATTTTTAAATGAATCCATGTGACGTGATTTGTTTCCAGTATGATCATTCCTGAGAGTGACAAAATATAGTTATTTTAAGAATCAAAAACTTCAAAACGCTTACTAAAGAAATATTTTAGCACTGCTGTGAACTCAAACCTATTATGCCGGCCAGGTGTTGTGTTTGAAAAGGAAAAAAAACAAAACAAAAAAGCTATTAGTCTTGCTGTGGAAGTAGAGAAGGTAATACCCGAATCCTTCCCTCACTTGAGAAAGGTCGTTTATCAATGCAGCTCTTCAGCACTCACAGTGCGTACTTGGTGACCGCTGTTGCCGAGCACTGCAGACTGGTGAAAATAAATCGGACCTTTGAGTCCTGCTTGTGAAAACTGAGCTTCCTCCGGTGCCCATGACAGAGGCTGGGGATGCTGGCCCGGTGTGGACCCTGCTTTGTGCACGTCCCACTGTCCCACTGTCCCGCAGTCCTCCAGTCCCACTTTCCCATTGTCCCACAGTCCCCCAGTCCCCCAGTCCCCCAGTCCCACTGTCCCACTGTCCCGCAGTCCCCCAGTCCCCCAGTCCCCCAGTCCTACTGTCCCAATGTCCCACTGTCCCCCAGTCCTACTGTCCAAATGTCCCAATGTCCCACAGTCCCACTGTCCCGCAGTCCTCCAGTCCCACTTTCCCATTGTCCCCCAGTCCCCCAGTCCCCCCAGTCCCCCCAGTCCCCCAGTCCTACTGTCCCACAGTCCCACAGTCCCTCAGTCCCTCAGTCCCACTGTCCCCCCAGTCCCCTTGTCCCCTTGTCCCCCTGTCCCCCAGTCCCCCAGTCCCCCAGTCCCCCAGTCCCCCAGTCCTACTGTCCCACTGTCCCACAGTCCCACAGTCCCCCAGTCCTACTGTCCCAATGTCCCACAGTCCCACTGTCCCCCAGTCCCCCAGTCCTACTGTCCCAGTGTCCCACAGTCCCACACACAGGTACTTGGTGGTACAGCACGTGGGGAGCTGCTCTCTTCAGGGGTGAAGCAGCAGCAAGGATGTGAGCACAGACAAAAGGGACTTCCCTGCGGTTCCTCTGTTAACGGCCGTGTTCGTCTTTCCGGGCTCCAGGTACGTGTATCACAGCTCCAAGTGGATGGTGGCGGGGAACGCGGACTCCCCAGTCCCCCCGCGAGTCTACATTCACCCCGACTCCCTGGCCTCCGGAGACACCTGGATGAGGCAGGTGGTGAGCTTCGACAAGCTGAAGCTCACCAACAACGAGCTGGACGACCAGGGACACGTGAGTGGGCGCGCGCCGGCTCTTCTTCAGGACGTGCACGCTCAGACACCGCAGGGCCCGGCCCACTCAAACGAGGGCTTGCCGAGCTCCACTGAACTGCAAACACGAACACGGAAGCTTTAACGAGTTTAATAACAGTCTGTCTGCCCGTCTCTCTGAACCTGTCTACTACGAGTTCTGTGCTGTACTGTGCATTGGTATGAAACGGCTCTGAAGGGTTAAGTAAGGATATGCTATTAGGTCCACCATAACAACAGTCTGCCTGTCTGCCAGGAAACTAAATGTGTGCTCCAATCAATTTGACGCATACTGTATATCCTTTACATTCCTAATGTTGTTATTGAATATTCCCTGCTTTTTTTAAATGCATTGGGTATCACTGTTGCTTGCATTAGTTCCCTAGCCCCCTGTGCAGTTGATATAAATTGGCGTGAAAGATGGAAAGAAATGTATTGAGTGTCCCCACTAAATAACACTACATATTTATAAAGAGAAACTGTAATTCATTGCCTTTAAGAAATTAGATCTTCGTCAGAAGGGTTTTACTGACAAGAAACAGAGGGGTGGGTTTGAAAACTAGTTTTATCAATATCATTCTACTTTAATTCTCTTCTTGGCTATTTGTTTTCTAAACCGTGAATGTTTTGGTCCTGTGTTTTTGAAAAAAAAAGACTGCTGTCAGATTTGAAAACTTGAACGGATTGCAGTTGATCTTTAATAATAACAACATCAAGAACTCACAATTATCGCATAGGAACCCGTCATGCTTCGCATACAGAAGGAGCTACACAGCAGAGTCTGTGGAGAAAGGAGGAAAGGGTTTGAGGAGTCTGATTTCTTGATTGAGTGAGGACATGAGGTTTAACACTTCTGTTAGCATGAGCAGTGCCATGGGATCGCTGATGGCCACGCTGTCAGGCCCTTGGTTTATCATGTCATGCAAAGGATAGTATTTCCTACTGCACTGTGTCCCCAGACACATCACCGGGGCATTGATTTAGGAAATTCAGCATTGCTGGCTCACAGCGCAGGGGCCCTGGGTTCAGTTCCTGGGCTGCTTCATGGAGTTTATATGATCTCCCTGTATTAGCGCGGGTTTTCTCTGGGTGCTCCAGTTTCCTCCCAAATGCTGGTAAGTTTATTGGCTTATGGGAAAATAAGCCAATAAGTGTGTGTGTGTGTGTGTGTGTTTGCCCTGCGATGGACTGCCTTGCTCCTGTTGCTTGCTGGGATAGGCTCTAGCTCGCCTGTGACCCTGAATTGGGTGAAGCCGTTCCAACACAGATGGATGAATAGAAGGTTCAAAGGGAATAGCGCCACCTACTGGTCCACTAAAGCCACATACAACAGCGACTTGATATTTCTTAGAGGTTTACATCCCAGTACTGACCAGGCCCAGCCCAGAGCTTCTGAGATCCGACTACATGCTTCCTCGTCTGCTACTAATCATCATTATTTTCACTGTTTTTGCTCTATTATAAATTATCTGGTTGTGACTTTTATGTAAATGACACATTGAGCAATCTCTCCCTGTAGAATCAAGTTAAACAGCTTCCTCTGAAAAACTCTGTGCACCTCAGTGCTGCCTGAGATGGTTTCTTCCCTGGGTTCTGGGCCAAGACAGATCAAAACAGCATTCTCTAGTTGCTCTGATCTAAGAGTGCAATTTCAAGTTCCTAGTGGAAAAAAAAACAGCAATCACAGTCGCTAATGGTTAACACATTGAGAGACTGATTCTCGATGTGTAACGTGTTTGATAATAATTATTGTCCACTGTATCAAACTAGGAAAGCAAGATTTATACGTTTTGCAAAAGCATAATCAAACTGCAAAAACAATAAGAACTTCAAGGATGCTTTTCCTTGTGTCATTAATTTGTGTCACACAAATGAGCAACTGGAAGCAGAAAGCTGTGGCCACACTGTTTTGTGTTTTCGGACTCGGTACAGAAATTCCGCTTTTTGGTGATTATAAAAAAGCATGGTCTGAGATCTGCTTCTACATGATTTAAGTAAAAAGTATTTGGCAGGCGTTGTAGGATTTAACAGTGTGGTCTGTCATCCTTCAGATAATTGAATTGTTTGTTTAGAAGATGGGGAATTGAAGAGATTAAACTCTTGTTTAAAAAAATCAATTTGCTGCCACTATTTAGCCATTTGTGGTAATTACTGTTGCATTTCCGAGCTTCCTCGTGGCACTGTTGATGTGCTGTATAGACCCAGCTCTGATCTGAGCGCCATGCTGATTGGACTGACAATCAGCTTCTGCGTTTCATGAGCTGCTGCTGTGTTCCTTACAAGCAGCTCTTGTTGTTGCTGTTAGATCATTATTTATTAATAGTATTATATTACCCAAAATGTGATATATGGTGCATTTAAAAATGCTGCTTCAAGTAGATCATTGAGAAAGATATTTGTATATTTTATCATGTTATTGTTTGTTCTGTATTCATTTTTTGTTCTTGTCCTCAATTTTTATTTTGGAGTTTGGTGGCAAACCAAACTTCTTCCCAGGTTGACAAGAAATACTAACAAATAAAAATAAACTCTGAAACATCCCTTTTGGATAGCACAGGTGTTCTAAATATCCAGCCCCCGTCTTCAGTAGTCAGTCAGAAGTGGGTCCTGGCTTGTGAATAGTATCACAGCAGCTGTTTATTGTGTCAGATACAGAGATAGAAACAACAGCAAAAACAACTTTTGATTAATGTGGCACCTCTCTTGACAGCTCTTTACAGAAACAGCACAGCCCAGCTCTATTAATAAACCTCCATTTTACAAGTTCAAGACAGAACAAATTCTTATTTTTGGCGGTAACCTGGAGATTAGCAAAGCATTTTACTTTTAAATAGTTTGCTGAAGGGAAGAACTGCAGTACCCTACGCAGGACTGAACCTTTATTCTTCCTTTTACTGTTGTCAAGAGAAATGACCTCCGTTTTGATTTTCCTTAGAACCATGCCGATTACTTTGGGGTCTTGTCCCTGGTGCATGCCCACTCAAACACAACTGCTAGCCTCTTTATCAGATATGCATTGATTTGGCACATGTGGCACAGCAAGGCAACAGACTCCCTATTTTTGTCTACTGAAAATCAGCCTGCGCAAGACGAATGTCGCTGTGGTAAAGAAATGCTCCAAATTGGCTTTGAGCAAGCATCTGTGGTCAGCAGAAAGGTTCCAGTGAGCCATTTGTCAGCCGTTCTAGTTATCCTGCGAACCACAATCTGCGGTATGTACTGTAGGCTGACCCATACTCAAGACACGACGTCTGATTATCAGCAAATATGGGAAATATTCTTAACTTTATTGCTTTGAATATGTAAATAATTTAGAATATGCTACTACTACTACTAATACTAAAATCGAATCAATAGGTTTTTATTTTAAGTGGGTAAAGTAGCATCCCAGTAGAAGAACTGTGTTGTGTTGCAGTAGTTATTCTCAAAGGCTATCCAGTTTGTATGATGAAGGTGCTGTTTCTAGCTGCATTGTGATTCTGGACCATACCTTCACATCACAGCTGACTAATTGAAAAACTTGTATCAGCTGCAAACTCCACCTCCAGTACACATTCTCTTGTGGAGCTGTTGTGCCGTTTTGTCTGGTGTCAGTAGTGGCCCTGTAGAAAGTATGTTAAATGGTTGTGCAGTGGAGACCCTCAATAGCCTTGTGATATGAAAATCCCAGAAGAAGCATAACACACATTTCACATTTATAGTAATGTAAAGCTTTATGTAAATTTATCCAGCAGATCACAAAAATAGTTGCTTGGAGACATTGAAAATATATATTCATTTTTAAAAATATCTACATTTTTGCCTGATACCTTGAATTACAAACAATTTACTAATCTAAAAAGCAAGGATGATGAATTTTAAAACTGTTTTTTTCTGGCTATTAAAGCTCATCTATTTTTTTTCTTATTTTAGATATTGATGAGGCTAACCTGTTTCAATGTTTTTTATGGTGTATTTTTTATTGAACTCCCATATTTTAACCACGAAGCAACACAGAAAGTGGTGTTACCTTTGACAAGACATCTCCGCCATGAAATGTACTTTTGTTCTTGAAACCAAAAACTTAGATATACGTTTTCCTCCAACCTCTAACTTTGCATTAAGTAATAAAACAGGGGAAATGCAAGACAGCAGCAGTATAAGCTGACCAGCAAAAACTGTTTTGCTTCAGTTCCTCTGCCACGTTGTTCGAATTTAGCAGATCTGGCTTAGGTTTATTTTAGGTAGGGCTGAGGTCTGAGTCCCAAATTGGGATTCCCTTGAGGCAGACATACAGAGAGGGGGTGGCCGGTATATTAAATTTACTGTCACTATTTTTGCACTGCTTTCAAAATGTCTTTTTGTTTGACCCTATGGTCCGCAGCAGTACAGGGGGACATGTGCTCACTTTTCCACTAATTAAAAACAGAGACAGAGACTGGAGGGGATGTTAAACTATCCATATTTTACAGAACAGTTCTAGTGTGAAATCTTCGCATTCAGTACTCATTTTCCACTTTGAATGGCGATGTGAGGTATAATTCCTGAATTTACCCTTTCTCCCCTGATGTGATCTGTCGCAATGTGGACGCAGGAGTTTCAACACAAGAAAGCGAAACAGTTGCAGGTCCTGTAAAAACACACACACTCTTAGGCCCTTATTTTTTTACTTCAAACATACACCCGGATTTGGAGTAAGTGACTCATTAACACTCAATCTTGGTATGAACCAGGCAGAGAGAAAACTCTCGATTATGCTGTGGACACCAAATTACTAGGAAGGCTCCAGAATTACAAGAAAAAATATTTTTATATCACATACATTATATAATCAAATAACCACGTTGGGCTTCACCATTTATAATGTTTCCTAGTTATGTTATTACAGCGAAAACATTCTGCTCAGTTGCTCAGTTATAGCAAGAGATTTTGTGGTTTTAAGCCAGATCTTCTGTACAAATCCTCTCAATATATCAGTCAGTTAATGTAAAAAAGACTGTACTGTAAATTGTAAATAATGAAGTTGTTTTGACAATATAATAACATAGTACCTTTCCAACAAACAGACCTTGGCTAAAAATCAGAAGAACAAAAAAAATGAGATGGGTACACATTATGTGAGCCAGTCTGGCTGTGTTTTTAAAGACAGAGCCTTGGTAACGGAAATGGCCACATGTGTGGACCTGCCTCTGACTTCTCTGAGTTAGAGTTCTTGCCAGAGCTGCCGAGTCGTCTACGCCCGGGTGACGGCTGGCTCTCGATAATCGGCTTATTCCTTGCAGATCATCCTTCACTCCATGCACAAGTACCAGCCCCGTGTGCACGTGATCCGCAAGGACTTCAGCAGTGACCTGTCCCCCACCAAGCCCGTCCCCACTGGAGAGGGGGTGAAGACCTTCAGCTTCCCCGAGACGGTGTTCACGACCGTGACAGCCTATCAGAATCAGCAGGTGAGAGCAGTCGGACAGCAGCGTTGCCGCCAGTGGAGAGCACAGGAAGAGTCGCGTGCCAGGAATGGCCATGTTCGTTAGGTTCTTATGAGCTGAGCGATCCCACAGGCCAGCCCCGGCTGTTCTCGAGAGCCTCGCCGGCTTGTCCTTCTTCTCCAGTGCTGCATGAAGATGGCTCCAGCTCCAGGGGTCAGCATCTGAGATAAAGGCCCTGAATGTAGTAGTTCCAGAGGTCCTCCTCCTTTGTTTCTGGCTGAGAATTCCTCTCGTCTTCTTGACCTGTCCGCAGGCTACACAGCTTTCAGATCACCGTCCTGCTGGCTCTCGTCCTGACACCGTTCTCCATGATGACTTGCTATGTAGTAGAACATAAAGTCATAAATAATTTGATGATTGTTTAACAGGGCCTATTTTAAACAACACCCCCCCCCCAAAAAAAAACCCCGAATGTCCTGCTGAGCACCCATTTATCACTTGGAGCTTAAAACACTTGAGTATGAAGTGAGTTTTATTTCTGGAAAGCACACTTTGCCCTCACTTATACAAAATAGGAAATGAGAGCTCGTTTGTCATGGTCTGAGACAGAGACGAGGCTGTCCAGAGGTGAGCACGAGCCCACATTCCCGTTAGCCGGGATTTAAATGAGGGAGGATTTACAGCCTCATTTCCTGCTTTTATGATGGAGGACATTGAATCCCAAAGATCGAAAGCCTGAGCCTGGAATTTCCCTCCAGAAGGTTGGAGCGAAAAAGCATGTCCAGCGCTTAAAAAAAAAGAAAGAAAGAAACTTTGCTCGCTTAGTGGATACCGAGATAAATAATTCCAAGGAGAGAAGCCCCCATTTTATTTACATTAATTTGTGCCATATTAACAGGGATAACATATACGTACAGTATAGGTATACGTAACATTTTCAAATTGTGATCACTTGTTAATCACCTGGTTTGTATAGGGTAGTGGGTGTAGTTATTGTGAGCCAGTTGTGAAGGACCAGAGCTGATGGGAGTTCTGTACTTCCAGCTGGTAGTTTGCAGGTTCAAAAGCCCAGTGAAGACAATGCTGTTGTACTCTTCAGCAGGGTGCTAAATTTTACCAGCAAAATATGCAACTGTACAAAATGGGTGCAAATGTAAGTTAAAAAGTGTCAGCTAACTAAAGTATAAATGCTCTCCTGTGATTTCTGAGAGTTTTGTTAACTGACTGTATTCTGATTTCAGATTCTTGGGTCGTATTTCTTTTTCACTTAAAAAACAAAGTCTGCACAGATTAAATTGCTGAAACTCACAGCTTTTTCTGAGCTATATTTTTATATTAGGTGGTTATTTTATTACATTTTGTCTTTGTGTGAGAATTTGGAATTGCTATTTACTTTTACTTCTCTGCCCAACTAGTTCTGAACAGCCCTTTGTTAATCAGCTTAGATACCAGCCCCTTGTGATATCCTGCCAGCTCAGCAGCTAGCACTGGGGGTGCACAGGTGTGTCTCACTGACTTGTGTGCTGAGCTGAGGCCTCCTTGCTGGACACCTCTGGGCTCAGCCTTGGTGTTTCTCACTTAATAACTTCACATTAATAATAACCTTTATTTCTAAAGCGCCTTTCCAAACCCAGGGAAGCTGTACATCATGAACAAAAGAAAGGTACAATGAGAGTAAGTGGAAAAAAACAAAAGCATACAGGTTGTTACCAATTGACTGTAGGCAATCAGACATACAGTAGACCTTGGTACAAGGTATGTTTTAAGTTCAGATTTGAAAAGATTGAAGTTGTCTCTCGTAAAGTCTGAGGAAGGTCATTCCACAACACTGGAGCAGTGACAGAGAAGGCCTCAGTCACCGCAAGGCCATGACAAGCAAATGACATGTCTAGGACAGTGTTTCATAACCTTTTTTAATCCCACGGCACACTTACATCAATACAGCACACCGCCCACTTCCCCCAGCATGCCCTGTGATACACACACATCCCAGGCCCAAGCACATTATTATGAATACTCTGAACCAAGCTGATTTCAGTGTGCCCAGCCACACTCCCGGCAGGAACTGGTGACTGCGAGACACAGAGCTCTTGCTCAGCTGCTCTCAGCCGTTCTGTGTTTCTGTATTTTATAGCCTTCAATCTTGAAAAACTTTATTCACACCACAAGCCGCTCCCACGTGAGCAGTCTTAACAGTGTGGCCTTTGTCTCGTGTGTATTCACTGAAGGTGTGCTACGACACTTTGGACACTATGCAGAACTCATATATATACAAAACATCAAACATGTTCGTTTTAATTACCCTCGTATGTGACACTTCTGGAATTCTGCGGCACAGCAGTTAAGGAGTGAAGGCACACTGGTTAAGAAATGCTGGTTTCGAATGAAGCAATTCCCCTCCTCCCATAACTGAGTGACCTTACTGGCCAAGTCTCTCCAAAGCAAACCGCCTGCCTCCTTGCAAAATCTCCTTGCAAAAGTTATAGATTTGGAAACAAAAGTCTCTCAAGTTCTTTTTCTACAGTTCTGTCTCGATATGTATATAATATGGATTTGAATTGCATTTTATGGAACACTAACTTTCAGCCTAAAATCCTATTAGAATGAGGCACTGCCCGAACAACTGATTCTGCTGCTCAAGTGCTTTACATTTCTCCAGAAGCAGTTTGTGCTTTAGCTCTGGTATTACACTCCTGTGAGGGCTGTGGACTAGATCTGGAGGTTTTTGTGAAAATAATTTAGAATGGAATTTTCAACCTTAATTTAGGTTGTTAATGGTAGCACTGAGTCCATTTTTCAAACTGCTGTATTACGATGGGAATTGTTTGAAAGAGAAAATTGGTGCATGAAGCTTTGAACCCCTTTCAAAAAGTTTTCTTCCTCTTTTCAGATTACCCGGCTAAAAATCGACAGAAACCCCTTTGCTAAAGGGTTCAGAGACTCAGGGAGAAACAGGTACTGGACACATAATTGATCTATTCTGCTATCTGAACAGTGCTACTTGTGTGATTGCTTATTTATTTGGCTCATGGTATTTACCAAAACACAAGGAAAAACAATTTAAACGACAGAATTACAGTGAGTTATGTTGTGCATAAAGATACAGTAATAATAAACTTTATTTTATATAGTGCCTTTAAAGGTGGGTTCTCAAAGCGATATAGAGAATACACAAAAAATGCACAAGATATGCACAATGAAGATACACTATGAGAGGAGACAGTAGACGGGGGATACTGAATGCTGTAGGAGCAGAGGGGTAAAGAACAGAACTGGTTAAGTAAAGGTCCTTCTAAAGAAGAAGGTTTGGAGTCTGGAATGAAGGAGTTTAGAGAAGGGGACTCTCTGATATCAGTAGATTGCAGTAGTTTGGAGATTGAAGGATACAATGCAAAGCTGTTGAGGCTCTATGTAATTTTTATAGTGGTGAAGCAGTAGCACAGTAGAACAAAAAAGGCCCTCAGCAGGCCTTACAGGTGAGGCTCTGAGCAGATGAGTTTTTCGGAGGTGTATGAAAGGAGACGGAAGACGTTAAGATGTGTGCAAATCATCTTTGTGGCCGGCAGTTTTTCAGATCGATGAGGCTTTTAAGCATCTCACAGCCGCCTAGGTGCTGGAAGTCCTGTACAGTGAGCGTCACACCATGACACGACAGTGCTGTAGCCTTGTGATCTTTCTCCTGCACAGCAGAGGCTCCAGCTGATCTTTCCTGTCTGTTACATTGGAGGGTTCGCCTCAGAATGGTCATGTAACAAGGGAAATGGTGAAACTTACCCACAGCACATGAAAGCACAGCCATCTGGAATAAATTATCAACATAGATATTTGAGACATCTTTTTTCATTTTTCAAACAATAGAGGGGCTGATTTATGAACTATTATTAAAATTTTATTGAAAAGAAAACTAAAGATGAAAAGATGTGTGCCTATGTGGATAGAAATCCAGTAAAAAAGACAGAAAGTTTGCAGCTTTCTGCTCAAAATGTGTAATGTAAGGATTACATAATAAAGGTTAAAATCACTGTATTATTTCCCCAACCAAAATGCATTGACTCATTTTTAAATTCCTTTGCAACCATAATTGAAGGACAAGTTTATTTAATGTAATTTAGCCTCAGAAAGGCAGTTCCCCAGCAGCACAGGCTGAAGCTTGGCTGGTATAGCACTGTGATTTACAGCAAGATGATGTACAGTACTAAATTCACAAATATTTTGTTTCCACATTTTAGATGAGCATTTTTTAAAAAAATTCTACTGTACAATTTCACAAATATCCTACTGACTTTAAACAGGATCTGATAATTGGATCTCTGTGCCAGTACACAATTCTTTAAATATTTGTTTAACATAAATCTTTTAGACTGAAGTAAAACAATATATTCATCCGTTAGCAGCTACATGTATAGAAAATCTCCACGCTGCAAGGCTGCCAGCTGTTCCCAAGGACTGTGTTGATGTTTTTCCTCAGGGAGGATTCCAGTTCAAGTCAAAGTGAAGGAGCAGCGTGTTCTCCCGTGTTGTTTAGCTTGGGAGACACTGCAGGTCTCCCTGGATTTCTCTGAAGTCTAATCAGAAACGGCACATCTGAATACGCAGCCCAGCCTTGAAAAGCGCCTGTGCTTGAAGTAATGCCATTGTAGTAGACAATCCTTGATACCCGCGTTGGCATAAACATGTCAGGGTGTTTTAGCTGTGCAGCCTTGAGGTTTGATACTTCTGGACCCGAGTCGGCAGTGGAGGCTCAGCATGGATGATCCAGAAGGATACATCTTCATACAAGTGGAGGACTGCGTTGTGAAAGGTTGGAGCTCGGTCTCAGCTGCACTTGTGTACCAGACTGGAACAGGCCTTACAGTAAAGTACAAGCGCAGCGCTCAGCTTCGATCGCAGTACATCTCAGGGTTTCAGAATGGGATTCTGTACAGATTCTGGGTTCTGTATGCTGCTCATTCCCTGGGGGAGAGACAAGATGGTGAAACAAGATCTCATGGTGTTGTGATCAAAGGTATCTTAACAAAAGATATCACCGGATCTCGGAGGATCCCCAGGTGATGAAGACAGCTATACCAGGCTCTGTCTAGTGTTGTTTCAGGACTTGCGTTTGTTGTCATGAAAGGAGCTTACATTTTACTGACTTTACAAGCATTTTGTGCTGTAGAAGAATTCAGTTTCGTTATTGGTTAAAAACCATATTTTTGGTAAATATTAGCCCCTTTCATAGTTTCATTTGTTCGCTACTTGCATTCATAGGCCAAGCAGTGTACCATCCTTGTCGGCTAGTATTTGTACAAACTAATGTCAAATAGCAGAAGAATTATAACTTATAAAAAAACAATGATAAAACAATTTTCTTTCTTTTACAGAAGCCCGACTGGGAAGGTATATAAATCAGTATGGAGTAGGATGGGGACTAGGGAACTGTTTGGGAATGGAATGTCAGGGAGATTTATATGTACAGTAAACTTGGTCCTTTAGTGGTTCCCTGCTGGACTGCTCTGCCTCTGACTTTCCTCCCTCTTTTTCTGTGTCTCAGAACCGGTCTGGAGGCCATAATGGAAACATACGCTTTCTGGAGACCACCGGTGCGGACCCTCACATTCGAGGACTTTACCACCATGCAAAAACAGCAAGGTGTGTGGGGCCACGAGCTGATCCGGAGCTAAACAGCCAGCCTGACAGCAGGCTCGTTCAGAGTCGGTCTCCAGGAAAGGCAGTGCTGTAGTATTATATCCTACAGAGGCTTGTATGAAAAACCTTTAATGTAAATATGGGTGAGCCCCCTGATTTCTGATTCCCTAATTAATTAATAAAGCCTAATTAATATGTTCATAAGGGCTTAAAGTGAACCAATAAATAACTTCCTGAGTGGCCTCTCTGCCTCTCCCCTCTCCCTCCTCCTCCTCCACTCCCCCAGCTTTTGTTCTCCTGTGCTATTTAATCTTTGCCGTCTGCCCTGTCTTTCTCACACCCGAAGAAGGCTCCAGAGCCGAAACGTTGTGTTTTCTCTTTTCTCTTTTCAGCATGGAATAAACCTTTACTTGTTCCTCTGCAGACAGCTGATGCAGCTCCCCACATGAACCACAATAAATAACCAATATTTTTTTTGTACTCCAGCAAGGTTGCACAGTCAGATTTAAATCTTTTTTGATGTCTAAAAATATAAAATTAAGTCCTATGTGTTGTCTCTGCTGACATTAGCCTGAGAGTGATATGACTGAGAAATGTTCTTGATGGTTTTCTGATGACTGAGAGAACGAAAGATTCTGCCTGATTGCAGTACATCCCTGGAGTTCCAAACCATGCTTGTCCCTCCCTACAGTCAAGTGTGCTTCTCTTGAGCACCGAAAGGCAAAAAGAGTCTGCCATTTGGGATCATCTTCAAAAAGGTGGATGCAAGCTATCATTTAATCTGATACTTTGGGACACATCCACAGTTGTAGCTTATTTTAGTGTCTTTGGAACATCAACAGTCTCTTTCGAGTTCATGCAAAGTCTTCTCCTTCATGTTCTCCATGAAAACATGAAAAGCTGGGTTTAACCTGACATTAGGTAGTGCTTATTTTCCCTAATACACACGGATGAGAAAACACTAAGCCGTGGTCTCCCTGCTTTGCTTTTCTAACAACCTGAAGATGTACCACTCTTGCACTGCTGGCAGTGTTCGTATAATTCTCAGAAATCTCCTGCTCTGTCCAGCAGACATCTGCTCATTGTTAATTAATTTGAACAGACTACAGTTTAATTAATCTTTTTTACTGATACACTTTATGCACTTATGAGCTTTGAACTCGTGGCCTAACTGACTAATCTCTCATGTGTCTAAAGCCCTCTTTTCGTATATGAACGATACAGGAAAACCTTAAGATTTTTTACATTACGTCACCATAATATCCAGCTTATGGCAAAAACACAGCATAGAGTTATTATTGAACACACATGGTGTGAAGACAGGGCAAGCCAAGAGTGTCCTGAATTATTTAATTAGGAAGGGTTTTGAACTAAATTTTGAACAACAAAATGAACCCTAGCCAAATTCTCATTAATAAAAATATGTGATTGATTTCCCACAGCTACAACATCGTTCCAAAAAGCTTGACATATTGAACATGAAACGGATCCAAGATTTTTTATAAATGCTCGAGAAAAAAATAGTGCGTTTTTGGAAAAGATGTAAAGATTTGTTTTCATAGCAGAGGAACACTGAACATGATCCATGTCTTATGCTTCATGCTGTACTAATAGTTTAATTCTTTATTTCTAAACAGTTGCTCAAATTTCAAAAACATACGCCTCTGAGGAAAAACGCAAATCAGTATTACGTATAATTAATTTTATTCTTTGGTAACTGAAACCTACTGGTAGATTAGTGGAAAATATGTGGAAGTCTAATTAAAACTAAGAACGGGAGGCATTTCTTTACCCAAAGGGTTGTGGATGTCTGGAACAAACTACCCAGCCTTGTGGTTGAAGTCGATAGCTCGGTTTCTTTCAAGAAACAGCTGGAAAAGATTCTCAGACCATGGAACGGGCTAGATGAGCCTCCTCTAATTTAACCCCCTCTAACTTTTATCCTGTTCTTAAAATTAATCAGAAAGAGGGCTGAAGCAGAGGGTTACCATTCCTGAAAGCTTAATGAAATATGTAATGTGAAATGATAATTTCCTAATATAGAATTGTGCTTACAGGAGTCAAACACTATGGTCATTATCACGTCAAAAATAATTAGGGTACCTTTGAAACCTCTGGGATCGTGCTGGTCTATATACTGAGACAGCAGTGTAGGGAAGCGGTTAGGGCTTGGTTTGAAAAGGCTCAGATCCCAGGTACTGTAGGTCGGGACCCAGGTTTGATAGTTGTAGTAAAACGCCTTGTTATTTGTGTTATTTGCTCTGACTGAAAGTGTTTGCTGTGTAAATTAATAACGTGTTTTGAAATGTTGGAGGTTGAAATCATGCGAAGTACCACCTCATATAAATTTAGCCTTTATGAAACAGAACAAGAAAAGTAAATGCTTTTAAAAACCCGGCCGGCCAATATTTATTTTGTAGTTTTTTTGCGGGAAGCAAAGAATATCTGAGGAGCAGGAAGGCAAAGGGATTGTCTGTGTCCGAGAAATTACCTGGAATGAATTTCCTGAAGCTAGTGAGTATGCGAAGTGTGAGGAACTGTGAGATTCGTGCATCATATCTAACAGGCCTTTCTGTCAGTAGTTCAAGTAGGGAGCTGTGGCAGCATGCGTAGGCTGCAAACGAACAAGTAAAGGTTTACTCCTGCTGAAAAGAGAAGAACAGAAACTCAACGTTTCAGCTGTGGTGCCTTCTATGGGTGTCCTTCTGTCAGGTCGCGCTCGGTGGCTGGTTGTCACTGCCCTTCAGTACAGATCCCTTCATGATGGACTTGAATCCAATGGGCTGTCTCACTAATATTTCTGGAATTCGGGCCTAAAGGGCAGCGGCTCCCCTGTCCACCGTAGGGGCACTGCTGTGTATTCGGCGTCAGCACTGGCTGCGGGGCTGTTTTAAGTGATTTTTAAAAGAACAGCAGGAACTAATTGCCCCCCAAAATGTGTCTGTTTGCTTCGCAGGAGGAAGCACAGGCACATCTCCAACCACATCCAGCACGGGCACCCCGTCCCCCTCGGCCTCCTCCCACCTCCTTTCCCCTTCCTGCTCCCCCCCCACCTTCCACCTGGCGCCCAACACCTTCAACGTGGGCTGCCGGGAGAACCAGCTGTGCAACCTCAATCTCTCCGAGTACCCGGCCTGCGCCAGGAGCAACATGGCGGCCCTGCAGAGCTACCCGGGCCTGGGGGAGGGCTCGTACGGGAGGCTGCAGGCCGGAAACACCCCAGCCAGCCAGCCCTCCGAGTCCTTCATGCCCCAGAGGACTTCGTCTTTAATCGCCGGGATGCAGGCCAGCCCGGCGTCTCTGCCCAGCAACAACAAGATGGACACCTACAGCGGCCAGCTCGGCTCCTTCCCCCCCTCACAGCTGCAGTACGTCATGCAAGCAGGAGGTTCGGCTTCCAGCTCCTCCTCCTCCCACATGTTCAGTGGGGGTCACATGCAACAGGGATCTTACAACGCCTTCTCCCTTCACAATCCATACAACCTTTACGGATACAATTTCCCTGCGTCCCCCAGGCTGGCCGCCAGCCCAGAGAAACTGACCGCCTCGCAGGGCAGCTTGCTGTGCTCGTCCTCCCCCAGCGGGCCCTTCGGGGACCGGCAGTACCTGGCCAGCGGGATGGAGGGGATGCACATGATCGCCAACCCCTCCGGCGCACAGCAGGCCGCCAACACCTGCGACAGCCGCCAGTACGGAGCCATGCCAGGGCCATCTTCACAGATGTCGGTGCACATGGTGTAGACGGGGAACGACCCTCACCGGCCTGACTCGCTCGGTTTGCATTTCCCACGTTCTTGCATTGCCCTTTCAGCCGAAGGACAGAGGCATGTCGTAGAGGCAGGTGATGCGTTCTTGGACACGACGGTTTGCCTCGACAGGGGAGAGACCTTGACAGAACTCTCACGCGTAAACGAACAAAGAGAAGGGATGTTGTTGAACCTGAACTCAATGATCTCTTTGTTAAGAAAAAAGGTGTCCAATAGTTGAATAATTGCTGTGTTCGTCAGTGGTCCATGTCAGTTTGTACTTTCACCCACCTGCCTGACTGAGAAGGACTTAAGGCAAAATCACACCCTGCACTTCAACTGGTTTGCAAAGAAGAAGGGATTTCAAGTAGCCTGTGGGAAAGTGGACAGCAGTGTTAGTGCAATAGAGGAAGAGGAAACCCGTTAAAGCCGACTTTGTCTGCGGTTACAGACCCCTATCTGAAACACTATCTGACCAGCTTCGCTGCCAAGGGTGAAGAGGCTGGCACTTGCCTTCAAGAAGCCCTGGAGCAGTAAACGCAGACGGACAAGGGTCTCTGCTGCAGAGCTTGAGGAAAGACATGTGTCTGAGGAGGTATTCTGGGAAACTGAAGACTGAAAATAGCCTAGAGCCACATTTTGAAAAAGTTATTTAAAATCCCCAGAAAATGGAAATACACATTCTGCTAAGAGCGGAAAGTGCAGCAAAATCTTGGAAAATTCAGCTGAAGAGTATCACAACACTGAACAAGGAGGATGTGAATGTTCAAGAGCACACCAAAGGGATTATCAGAGATGTACAGTACTCTGAAATGTTCCGTATCACCTCTTGAACATGCGGTGCTGTGACTAATTCACAACAGACATTGTCCTGCATCGGTCAGAACTGCCTTCACCGTATGCATTGCTGATTAGTCTAAAATATATCTTGGTGAAAAAAAAAAACAAATGCTATGAATTGTGTGCAAATACAAAATAATAAGAAAAAGAATTATTAAAGTATGTTTTGATGTGTTGTAGATAACTGTATTTATGTGCCTAGCAATAATACAATTATATCGACCCCAGAAGGCCAGTAAGAGATATATAGGATGCTAAATATGGAGATGGAGAGAAAGAGAACTGAAACAAAAAATGTAGGGGTATTCAATAACAGGCCTACTTGTGAACCTGTAAATAGAAGTGCAAAGCACGAAAAAGTTCAATAAACATTATAATTCCTTTACGTGTTTCTTTGATCTGAATAATGGTTTGCTTCTCAACTAGTTTCAAATAAGAAACTGAAATAAAAAACTTAAGGTACTTTCTAGTAATGCACAGCATAAGGAAGATATCTTCCAGCCTGGAAAAACATCATCCACTTTAAAAGGCATGAATTAGGATACTGTATAAGAGGGATTCATTTTAACTTTTTTTTTACTCACAAAGTTGCATTTTCCAAGCTGTGGATGTCAGATCTGTGCCTTTGGTTGAATTCAAAATCCTGTCACAATGATCAAATGCACACATGTGCCTTTGGGGGAACGTTTTAAAATTAATCACTGATCTGACCATATGATTTCTGTTCTTGAAGGTTAGAAAATATCTGCTAGTCGGGCAATAGCTGATTTTCAACCTCAGCGTTTATCTTCAAAAAATTCTAATTCATTCTAATCCTTGATAGCTGCTTTCAAACTGGATATGTAAAGTATGACAAATGACACATGTCACACTGTAAAAAGAGAGTCTTGAGCTGTGAAAAGTCAAGTGAAGCGCTGTAAAGTGCCAGAGTAAACGTTTTCAGTTATTGTACATCTTACAACTGTCATCAGCGCAGAAACTAAAACCCACCATCACCCGACATCATATACTGTATATGTGTAAATGTTCTGAACAATACAAAGTTATTTAACATACTAAAACCACACCCGTTTTAAAATTAAAATTATCTTTCAGATTCAATATTTGCCCTCTTTTAAATGCAGGATCATTTGTTTTCTGCATTTGAAAATGTTTCTATTTACAGTGCAGAAATGGATCATGGGAACGAGAAATTAAACTGATCACTTTAAGTAATGATCACTGATCACCCCCAATTAAGTAATTAAGTACAGCAGGGCAATATGAAATACTGTACATAGTGACATATATACAGACTACAGAATACATGAACTATTTTTTGTTTTTGTTTACCAGAAGTGTGGACAGTCCTTTGAGTTTGTAGTTGTGACAAAATGGCAATCATTTCTTCAAAAAGAATTATGGCAAAGCACACAGGTTGATGCACAAAATTATCAACTTAAGACGATCACAGCACCTGTGCAAGAAACCAACGACTTACTTTACAGTTTAAAAGTCTTTGTGTTACACTCTTGATAATCTTTTTGCTAAAGAAGAGATCAAATATTCATTCAAGAAAAATATGAGCACAAGCCTGTTATGTCCTTTAGAAATATTATATTTCTTCTGTGCAGAGACAGATTTAGTAGAAATACACAATGTGTTTGTGACTCAACTTCAGCAGTGTGAACTCTGCTCATAATGCACTAATCCCAACATGTTTATTTTTTCATGGGTGAGTAGTTTGCTTGCAACTGAAATGACAGAAGAAACACCGATGCTTTCATTTGACATACATGTGCAAAAGATTCTTTTCAAGAACAGACCTCCCTCTGAGACCAGATAATCAGGCCTTGAACAGGCGGATATCTGACACATTAGAGGCAGCAAGACACTCAGTGGTACAGTATATCTGAATATCACTTAACTAGGTGCTATAATATTTGTTCTACTCTTCCATACAAAACTCTGGTAGGGAGAGATGATGTACAGTTCGTACATGACACATCAATTACACAGCTGTTGGTTATCTTCTCAACACACAGACCAAAGTTAACATCATTTTTAACAAAATAGCCACATACTTATTTATGAATGTATTGTAAATTTTTTGTATGGATGGTGAGATTCTAAACAATGATACACTCATTCAGCTAGAGTTCCACAATCTTTACACACATCCATGTATGCTTTCTTGAGTAGCGTGCAAAGTCATTTTCAGGAGTTACTGTAATTGGAATGGAAGAACATGCGAAAATGCCTTTTGCTACACACTTGATCCATTTCACTGTTCTCTTTTGCTGGTTTAATGTGACCTTCTGTCATCAGATTTCTGGTAAACTGTTGCCCTCTTGTGTTTATTTTGATTTTATGCTTGAGCTTGTGAACTCAAAATTGTTTTGAACAGCTTATTCTCACAATATCGTTAAGCAACAAATATTCCTTCAGTCTGTTATAATATTTAGATCCTCGTGCCACATAACATAATATCACTCAATAAGCAATAAGATAGCCTCACCTGAAGAAGGCTCCGCAGCCAAAACGTGTTTTCTCTCTTCCCTTTCCAGCAGGGAATTAACCTCTTACTTGTTCCTTTGCAGCCTACGCGTGCTGACGCAGCTCCCCACCTGAATAAGATAGCCTCTTTGACTAATGGGAAGCAAGGCTAACATTCAGATCCTTTCTTATGGGTATAATTGCCCTCTTGGCATGAATTTCCCTAAATACTGAATAATCGTAAACCTATGTCCCTCCATTACACCTCCATACATGCATTTGACAGCCCAAGCAAGCACTTTTCAGTCACGTAATACTCAATTCTAAGCATATATTAAATTGGCAATGCCTATAAAAGTAGTATTGGTAAAATAAAAGATACAGGCATGAATGATCTTGCTTATCTCTTAGTAACTGCACTGTACACGAGGGTAAAAACCTCTCAAGGTTCATGTTGTTTTTCATTCCAAAGGGGAGACGGGCCTGTAGGTTAAATTGGTACTTGATTCATAGCTTCCCCTCATCTCTGTGTGAAAGAAACAACACTGACCAGTTAATATTTCAGGAAGAAATACTGCACGTGATTTTTATTGGAAAGGAGAAAAAAAAAGATATTTTAGTGCAATGCCCCAGAAACAGGTGGAAGTAATATAAACTGTTGAAAACAACTCAGCCCTTGCATGAAGGATACCTGGTGAGCAGAAAAGAGAGAAGGAGGGTAATTTCCACCTGGGTCTTGCACAGACACTGAGGATTATCAGGTTTACACAAATGCAGCCAGTGTCCTGGCACAGTGGACTTCTGAAGAACTTCACTGTTTTGCCAGTGAGCAGCAGTGACCTTCTCTCTCAGCAAAGGGGCCTGCATTTCAGCCCTGTGAAATCATGCTGCTGAGGAAATTTGCACTTGAAAAGAGGTCTAGCTCTCCTGCGAATGGTCTGCAGATGTGTGTGGGAACCCCCTGTGCCGGGATACAGCCAAACAGGTGTTAAATGTGTCTACAAGAGGAAAAGCCCGGGCTAATTTTTCACTTGAGTTGGAAAAAAGCTCACATTGCAGTTCAAACAGGCTTTCAATCAGATAACCGGTGCTGGCTGTTTCAAAGGGATTGTGCAGATGATCTTCTACCAGCTCTTGTGAATTTCAGGGATAGCTGTAGCTGCAGAGCCTTGTAGCCCCTAAAATGGAAACACAAAGAGGATATCGCACAGCTGCTCGCCATCATTGAACCTGGTTCTGCTACAGAAATGACCCAGTAAGGGCTGAGGTCAGTGACAGTGTCTAGAAGCGTGTTTCTAAACAATAAGACCAACCTGCAGTGGGGAGGAAACACGTCTCGAGTCTGGCCCTGCAGCGGTGGAGGTGTGAGTGGCGGGTTACCGCAGACGGCTGTTGAAAGCGTGGCTGACAAATCAATAGAAACACCCAGCTAGGACTGGCTGCCAAGTGTCAACATGCAGCTTCAAGTGATCGTGCATGTGGTGTCCTTGAGCTTTTGCTACGGGGTATATTTGAACAAATTCTGTTTTGCTGGTGTAGTGTAAAGGAACAGGGGTAGAGGTTTATTCCCTGCTGAAAGGAAAAGAAAAGAGACACAATGTTTTGGCTGTGGAGCTTCTTCCTTTGCAGCCCATGCATGCTGATGCAGCTACCTACTCAAGCTAGGCTAGTGTAATATTCAGGTTCTGTAATGTTCTGTATTAAACTCCCAATTCCAAACTATTCACACTGTTTTTATGTTTTGTATGGCTGCAGATCACACTAAGATGAATTAATCTTAGGCTTTTTGGTCAGGCCCTTCAAACACCATTAAGGTGATTTGTCATTAGATCCGCTTAGGGAAGCAAAGTTTTACACTTTCACCTTCTGTAACAAACACCGTTATAAACCACAGCATGTCAGTGTAAAAACAAACAAACATAGATTTGTTTTAAATATAAACCCTCTTCGTCTCTTTGTTTTTAAGTCAGTGAGATATACTGTATTTTTGTAAGAAGTAAATACCTGGACAACACAGCAAATATTTTGAAAACAAATTTGAAAAAAAAATGAGTTGGTATTCAGGAAGAAAATATAAAGGTATGTGCAGAAAAGTAGGCACAGCCGTTTGACGTCCAATCTTTTCTCACTTAATGAGTGTTCAACAAATACCTGCAGACGGAACTCAACTGCAGTACCTCACAGTAAAATAAGGTCCTTATGGGGACTTTTGGAATTTACTGTATGGATATGCCAGATCTCGGCTATGAGCAGCAGGGTGCAGATTATGGGCAGCGCAGTGGGGGAGAGGTGAGTAGTGGTTAGCAGGTGACTCACCGTGACCCTGGGCTGAAGGAAGTGGACAGAGAATGGGTGGATGGATCTGAGTACATGAAACTGTGATCATTCGTGTCAGATGCACACTATTTAAGGGTCCTTTTTAAATGCAGCTTGCCACCTAGGTCTTGCAGGAGCATACTTGTATCGATGCCGTTTTTTCTGCTTTTAAACGAGCACACCAGTGCTGAAGCCCTCTGCAGGCTCCATTTCAGCCTGCATTTCCAGTGCTAGTAAACTCCGACTGTAGCTGCAGATGCCTTCACCTGCCTCCTGAAATTCTTTTGTGTGGCAGAAGGAGGTTGTTTCCAGTTTAGTGCTGCGGACCGCAGGGCTGGTATCTTCGGCGCTCTGAGAGCAGGCTGGTCACATGGGAATGGAAAACATTTGGCAGCTGATTCCCGAGCCTGTCATCACTGCCAGCGCAAGCCAGGAAGGCCGGGAGGAAGGTGGGAGATGGGAAGGCAAAGGACAAGGCCTCCGTGCCAGCGCTCTGTGTGCATCCTCACAAGGGACAGGTCCGGGGCATCCCAGTCACGGGCTTGCCCCTCCTTCGGATCCGCACCCCCAAGACTACCCAGGAAGCGAACCCCTGGGGTTCCCTGCATTGCTGATTGCAGAGTAGCTCTTCGAGCTTCATTAATGTTGCGTTCAGTGATTATTATTATTGCAATCCTCTTTAGAATGTGATTAGGGTTAATTCTCTGGGTGCTGAAATAACCAATATTGCCCTTCTCTGTGGTACTGATGGTTGCAGGGGATATAATAAAGTTTCAGTATAAAACAACTCTCCGTTTAAAATGGCCATCCGGTACAGTTCAGATCCTTTACACTGGGCTAAACAATACAAGGTGAGCTCTGGCAAGCTAAAATGGCACACTGTGGATAACAAGGTTATGCGGGCGAACAAAAAATAAACTTGAATTTCATCTGGCATGTTCTCCTGGAGTGACAGATTAACAAGCCGTGTCTCGAACAGAATTTGCTCCTGCGTTCCCCACGCTTGACTTTGTTACGCTGTTACCTCGTTCAGAGGAATTTGTAAAACGTTATTAGACAGTGGAAACAACCATAATTCACGCCATTTTAAATACACCAGTAATCCGTCGGATGAAGACTCCCGAAAAATATGTGGGCTACATATGCATCGAATGAATCATTTATATAATGCTTGTCAGAAATGTCTTACTGTAACTACAAGCTTATGCGCATCCGTTAGTTTATAACAAACGTGACCGTCCAACTTGTCACGCCTGTGGAGATTCCACACTTGGGATTCCCGGTTTACTGAGCCACCACTAGACCTCCCTGGCTATAATAAATATGCTGCGTGCGTGCCTGAATGCCAGCATAAAAAAATAGCACCACATTCCTCCTCATACTACCAGCCCTGCAACGAAAAAAGCCCAGCCAGCTACAGGAAAAAAAATGCCTTTGACCTTTATTCAAAGGCCTAGTAATTACCAGTTCAACTGCCGGGAAAAAATGGCTTTCTATTTCCGAGTTGATAAAACTACTAAGCTTTCTCACCCCTGACCGTCGTGTGGCTGCAGCGGAAACAGGAACTTTAACATACTAGGCACGTAAATGAAAGAGAGGAGCTGAACAATGACATTGCCGCACTTCCAGATCACTGTGTAAGCACAGCCAGTTTCCTCTGCCGAGGTCCGTGTGAGCTATCCGTTCTCTCTACGCAGACTCGCTGATGCACTGGTGCGTAAACGTAATGTACAGTAGCTTCATCTGTGTGCATACAGCTAATGAAATTCAGGATGTTTAGGACAAAGGTCCTCTTCCAGCTTTCGGGTTTAGAAAGAAATGTCAACTGGCTCTCGAAACACCCGAAGAAGGATTTTGGTGTAAACCAAATTATTTTTTTAATCGTTTAAAACTTCCTTTACAGCACAAAAGCCGCCATCTCCATTTACGTTAGTTTCCTCCGGCGTTGTGTGCGAAAGCAATTTCTGGGTCTGTACAGCCTATTGAACGCGCATTAGGGAGGTATCGGGTAACCCCTGCTGCTTACAATGTCATTCCGGGACTGGGGCTCCTGGAGGGGGGGGGAGTGCTTATTGAAACATATGAAACAAAAACTGACTTCAAAAACAACAAAAAAAAAGCCCCCAGTCTCCATGCTTGTTTTCAATTTGCGTAGCAGGTGAGGAAGGACGAATAGGGGTTGCGACTGAAACTCGCTCCAGACTAATGGGAAATCTGCAGATATTTATAGTCGGGGGAAGAAAGAAAGAAAACAATCAAACCACAGAAGCACGGTCCGACATTCCCACAGCTGATTTATCTCGCTTGCCAATAGCGCCGCATTCGTCTTCCATAAATTACACAGTGCATGTAAAACATCAGTTTTTAGCAGTAACGGTTGTGACAGCACAAGGAGGGCGCATCGGGAGAGAAGAGACCCAAAAATAAAGTCAACTGTGTGTCTTAATATAGGAGTGATATGAAGTTCAAGTTCGTATGTGCTAGAAGAACAAATGTAGGCCGATAGGCTGTCCCCCCCCCCTTCAGCTCCTTATTGCAATTGGAGGGTCAATAATCTCTACCACCTGTTGCAAAAGGCAATGTCAAGTTAGATTTACGGCTGCAAGGGGACCTAACGCAAGGGACGTTTTAATTGGACCACTTTAACTCGATGCACATTCCTCTTTGAACGTATTAAAAAGCACTAGGCAGTGGCTCGAAGAGTTATACCTGCCTGTAACGAGCACTGCTGTTAAAAAGGGGGATGGAAAATTGAACATGTGTAGCAATAAATAGGATAAAGAGGTTTCCGTACCAGATCTGCCAAGCCCTACCCTATACACAGGTCCGTTTATATTTCGCGGAGGGCGCAACCGCTTCCTTATACTAAACTATTTACTACATAACAGCAATAAGTTTGAAAGCAAAATGTGTTTATGTTTCTGTATTTTATTAATCAGTTTTCTTTCTGTTCCCTTTAAGCACTTTAGCAGAAAAGACAGAAAAGGAAATTCTATTTTGCGTTTTTAAGTGCTGTCGTTTGGACTGATTTTGAACAGGGAGTGTGTGAGACTGTGAATATTTCCGACTACTCTGTAAAATACTTTCTTTTCTTTTTTCCTTTGTAGATCTGAATAAAACCCAATACAGAGTATATGATAGATATGTACATCTTTGTTGGCCCACAAAGAACAATATCTACATATACTGGATCATATACAATGCTGTACATACAGTATATGTTACTACATAAGGGTTAAGAATTTCATTCAAGGATGTTATGTTAAAATGCACAAAGACAGCTAATAGCTCATTTAAAATATTCAGAATGTATAATCACGAGATTAAAAAAGTCAGTCCTGTGAAGTGTAACCACATGCATTCTTGGGTTCAATGGGAATGAATTCCCCATTTTATAATTCAAAGAGACAATAAGAGTGAGAAACAAGTTCTTGCAGGTGGCCAGAACAACAGCAACAACAATTCATCAATTCCTTACACGTATATAGCGCTTTACAGGTGATAGGGACTCCCCTCCATTAATTCTGCATAAACGCACTTATTTTCTGTTGTGCAGAATTTAATTTATGAAACGCTGACATGTCTGAAATACCTAATTTAACTAATTTTAACATTCATAATTCCATGTTTGTTTTATATAATGCCTTTGAAAGCCATCATGTCAAAATGATTTTTTTTAAACCTCAAAGCAGTTTTCTCAAACTGTCCTGATATAGACTGTGATCTCTGTGTCTTGCTTTTACTTTTCATAGCTTTATTTTTTTTAAATCAACATAGTGGAATAGTTCCTGAAAAGTAACATAATGAGAGCTAAGCAATTAATATTTGACAGAACTGCAATGGCAGAAGGGTAACATTGCTTGTCAATCAAGCACCTTGCATAGCAGAATGTAAGGAGGAAACTGTGAGGCCTCACAGGAGCCCTTTTCTTCTGGCAACAGTCTGTAAAGAGAGATCACGTCCAAGGACACTGCCTCTGCCAGTAGATTTGTTGTAATGTTGTCTGCCAGACTCTGTCTACAGTGTAGTCTACTAAATAACAGCTACTGCCTGTTGTGATCACCTCCACACAGGAGCAAAATTGCCATGAATGAAAACCATTTGCGGACGTACTTGTAGAAATGCCTTTACTGGTGTTTTCATTGCTGTGGGTGATTATTGTGTCCATTAGCATAATTTAAAGACAGTGTGTTGAGTGAAAAGCTTAAAGACTGGAGCATTTTGGATTGAGTTTCACAAAAGAACAGCAGTGGATGCAGATAACCGTCTTTGTGTGATCACATGATGGGAGTTTTTAATTTAATAACCACATCTCCTGTAGCGGTAACTCATATTATATTTTGAAGTCTTGGAGTGATTGTATTCAGTTTGTTACATGAGATTTGTAATAAGTAGGTTTAAGAACCTTTCTCTGTTTTATGTGAAGTTGCTCAAGATGCTGCGGTTTTCCCATTACAATCAAAACTTTTTCTCCACTCACTGTCCGGATCTACTTATTCCTGGTACTGTACGTGGTGGAGCTTTAGGCTGCTTATCCCAGAAACATGGGGAAGACTATAGCCTGGATGGGATGACAGTCTGTCACAGGGTACACACGTGGACAATGGGCAATGTATGGACCTGAGTGGACTGGGTGAGGAAATCGCCTCAAACACACTTGTTTAAAACTCCACTCTTGTGCAGACCTGGGCCCAGAGCTGTGAAGCAGCAATACCACTCACCACACCTGCTGCAAAGCATTGTTAGAGACACTGAGTAATTAATGCTGCCAGCTGTTTGTACCTTTATCCAAAGATGTAACTTACACAAGACCCACATTCACTGTGAAATGATTACTGTACATTTACTTGCAGCTGAGATCCATTTCTATATGCAACTGCTCAAATGAATAAGTCACAGTTTTGCTTTGTGCATGTGTCTTTTAACTGCTTTTGATCCAAAAACCAGCTATGAATTGATGTGAAGACCCTACTATGAATTGTAGATTCAGTTTGGTTTGCTTAGACTGAGCCTATTCGTTTCATGGTTTTACAAGGATGGCATCTCCCATCTCACTTGATTACTGTACGCTTTCGTAGATGCTTTATCTATTCCTTCTCAAGCTCAGAAGATCTGGGAGAGCACATATTCTTTGTAAAAGCAGGGCAAAAGCAATATTCATCTGAACATTAACCATCAAATGCGTATCCTGACTACAACCGCAATGTCTTAACTTTTAGACATTAGACACACAGCACAAATCCTGAATATAACTGAAAAAGTTTCACTAAAAGTAAACTTTGCCAGTAAAGAACATTTTGTTCTACAACCATAATGTTTGTTTTCCTTTTACGATAATGTAATGGAAATGTGCTGCAAGGCATTAAAAATTCAGTAAATGCCATCGGTTACAATACTCATTTGTTTTGGTTTTAATGCCACTCAGTATAGTTCAGATAATTGGTAATAACTGCAGGAGTTATAAATTCTCAAATTATATGCATGGTGCTGTTTCCATAGCAAGCTTTAAAACTCAAATGTCTTTGGAAACAAAGCTCTCCTCTAAAATGAAGCTCAAAAGTCAGCTCACGTCTGAGTAAAATCATTTATTGAGTGCAGCAGCAACAGGTCATTTGGAAGGCATTTTTCTTAAGGTATTTCTGCAGCCAAGTTTTTTGAGTGTTCAAAGTGAAAACAGCTCTCTGCTGTTTGTGAATTATTTCACTCTACATACATTCATCTGCAGCTTAATAAACTGAAATCTGAACCCTCTGACTTCTTTATTGAGAGATCAGGATATTGTTTAATGTCCATTTAAACAAACATATATAAACATATGTGCTTACCCTACATATGGCGCACACACAACACAGGCATTGCACTGTGCACATTTATTTAATTACTCAGGAAATAAGCCCAGTGACATTCACAATTTATTTATGATGTGTGGATACTAATTCTCTGGGATCTCAAATTGAAGAGATTTTTTCTTTTTGTTGCACATACTGTACATCCCATCCTGAATCTAGGAGTCTAATAAACATTGCTCCACATACATGTGACTGTGCAGTTTGTCAGAATAATAGAATCCTATTTTACTGAAACACACTTGCATAATGACAACAAACATAATGAAATATCATTTTTAACGTTAGTGGTTTTTTCTCTGCACAATGATGTTTCAAGTATTGTAGAGGCTGCATGACATCAAAGCATGCAGTCGATGCTGTTTTTCGGTTGAAATATTGAAATATAGTCACCTGAAATATTCAGTTAGATATGCTAGATACAATTTTGATTTAAGAAAGTACAGTAGAGTTTTTCTTGTTTCCATTTCTTTCAGAAAGACATGTTACATTTGTTTCTGTGCATCTGTACTTCTAAGGATATGAGGATATTTCAGGATTTATACAGTATAAGGGTGAAGGATAAGATATTTAAGGGAAGAGTACCTGAATTTCACTTGTTACCCAAAACTGCTTATGGTTTGTTTTTAATTCACTTGTGTCACAGAGGCACACATTCATCTCATAAAGGCCCCCGCCTTTGACACCTTCGACACGGCGCAGTGGCATGGCCTCACACGACTGCTGGGCAGGTCCCCGCTGCCCCCGCCGAGTAGTTCCACATCAAGCTTTTCGCAACCTGTTTTTCTGGAGCGAAAGCAGGATACAGTGATTTTACAAGAGCAATGCCCTTGAACAGATGGCCCAGCTCAGGATGTGACAAAATGCAAACAGGAATCCGTGAGCCCCCCAGACCTGGCCACTGGAACAGCTGATGAGCAGCGTGATGGCATGCCCCTCACAGTCCAGGGAGGCTTGGGTGACAGCTGTGATGTTTATAGGAGGGCTTCGATGACAGTTGGAAGGGATTGCTCTGCTCTTTTCAGACAGGAATTAGGTTTGTCATCAGATTCTAAAATCCTCCTGATTTATGGCATTTCCACTCCTGCTTTCTCCTTGATTTCCCCTCTCTTTGCACTGCTCGATGACATTTAGGGCATCATTCTGTTTATTTACTTACAGACACTAGAAATATCGATTTCAATTTTCCTTCTAGTCATTTTGTTTTTAGCTGCGTGGATTTGCTGTGCTACTGTATAGGAATATTTTCCTACCGTTTGGAAAACATCACTCCTCTTCCTGTATCTGCTGTTCACCTTATTTTCAGGTGAGATTCGTTTCAGGATTGAGTTTCAAAAGCATGGGTTGAGATCAATGTGGAAATGAATGCAAAATATAATTTAAAAAAAATCTTTCCATCATCGAGGAAGTACATGGTTAGATAAGAGAGATCAATGGAGCTTCTAACGGAAGTTCGGGAGGAAGATTAGATCCCGATCTCGCACACTTCCTCTCATCTCCGCACAGGTCTCCAACCCGGGACTTCCCTTCACACCACCCTGGCTCCCCCTGCACCCCTGCAGCAGCTCCCAGTGGGAAACAGAGCGACCCCCGTGGGTTTTCAGAATGTCCAGATCATTGCCAGAATCGTCAGGTCTTTCTTTTTTTAACAGCCTTTCCATACAAGCCAAAACGAAACAAAACAAAAAAGTCTGCCTGCCCCAGTGAAATCATGTTTCGATTAAATACTTTTTAACCAAAAATAGCTGCTTGTGCACTTAAGTTCAGAGAGCAAAAAATAAAAAATGACAAACGTAACTTATGTCTGCAGACCCCAAGAGTGGCATTAAAGTGAAGGGTTTGCACATTTGTCATGTCCAGGGTTTATTATTGAACTCCAACTGAAAACACTGAATTGTTCTAACCTTTTTACTAGTGGCTTAAACCACCACACAAAGTGGCACTAATTCAAAATCATGTTTGGAAAGCTGTGTTATACTGTGTGTATGTTTAAACAAGCAATAGTCTCTGTAGACAAGTTCTGTACATTCATATAGGATGTAAAGGGACCTACAGCACACAAGGGAAGATCATGGAATTCAAGGTGATGTTTAAAAAAAAAACAAAGGACTAATTGAGAATTATACTGCGACTTTAAAATAATCTAGACACTACATTTACATTGTCTCCAATCAAACACAACCTTTTAGTTTACCCAAAAGAAGCCTGACTTCAAATTTTGGATTTCTAATTTTGAAACTTTGAGTTCACAAATTATCTCTCCATAAACTATAATTCCAAAAGACATATCAAGCCCCATCACTTGAGAAAAATCTCTAAAGAAATCAGTGATGGTCTTTTAGGATGCTTGTTGGCAACATTAATCAAAACATGAATGATTAAAATATATAACATGTAACTCTCTCCATATGATGATAATTGATTCAATTAAAATGGCAATGTGCCCAGAGTTATGTGGTGAAATGCTTGTGCTTTTCAGATTTTAATGATTTAAAGTGTTACATAAATATGTAAATGTTTTAATCATGTAAGTTTTTGTGTGTGTAAAAAGGAATTTGTATAAAGGAATTTGTAACTGATAGTCACATCACATCACGCTTCAGGAAGAACCTGTTGGATTTCTTCTGATCGTTCAGAGTGAGAGAACAAAACACATAATAAATAAGTAAAAGGAGAATGATTGATTTAGATGTTTATTTTTTTCCCCTAGCTTACGAGTCATTTCCAAAACAAGTGGTTGAGGAATATAAAATTATTATTCAACTCTCAACTAGTGGATTTGGACTGAAATTATAGCAACTCATTCCACTAATTTAACAAGCAAATGATAATGAGAAAGAAAAAAGTAGCTTTGGAAGAACATGTGCTGACTGCAATTTGTGTGCACTGGTGATATTCAGACCCGAAATCAAATATATCTCCATGTCCAAAGGACTAATATTGAACTAAGAATTAAACAGACAGTTTCTTACTAAAGTGAATGTATTACAGCATATATTTTTGGAATTAGAAATCTAAAAAACGTTCTGTCCCAACCACCATACTGCTGATCCTTTGTTATAACCTTTACTATCGTTTACATATACCTACGCGTGGTAGAAGTGAAACGCACAGCTCTGTACTTTCAGTTTCCTGCTTCAGTTTTGTCACTCTTTTTTGGACGCATGTGATCCCAGCAATTACACTAATTTTGAGCGACTGCTGGAAGAGATTTTTGAACAGATAACATCTGTTTCCTTCGGTGGGATGGGTAGAATACCATCTGTCCCTGGAGATTTGTTTATCTTTAGTGCTTGTCACACTTGTAACACTTCTGTCTCTTTTATGTCAATACAATTTAATACAGAACGTTTTCCGTGTTTATTCTGAGGCATGTGCAGTAGCTCTTCCTCAATATACTCTGAAGTGAAATGTTCATGAAATGCATCAGCCTTTTTCTTTTCACAATTTCAGCCTTTTTTCCATTATTAATCATTTCTAAAATGTCTTGCATTATTTTCCTAACATTTTAATTGGTCCTTTACTGTTCTTTTGCTGTTGTTACACCAACAATAATTCTGTATTAGACTTCTTTATATTTATTTTCTTTATTTGGACCTGCCGCTTTTAAAATAATTCCTTCAGCTGCTTTTTTGTCCTTATATTTATATTGAATTGATTTATGAAACCATTTGATACTCTGCTTTCTAAGCTTTGATTTATGCACTCACGGGATGAAACTTTTCTGTGCTTCCAGATGTGCTTAATTAAAACTGAATACGATCCTTTCTTTACTGATTCTAGATCTGTCTTGTCCCACTCCACTTCTCTTTAACTCTGTCTCATTCCCTCATAGCCAACAATTGTTGTGGACATGACGCAATTGTATGATTACAGTTTATTTTATTTTTTTATTCAATTTTCTCTAACCCTTTATGATTATACTTTCTGTACAGACTGTATTGGTACTGTATGCTTTCCTAATAGAAGGTGCTGTAACAAATTGAGTAAGAAAACAGTTGTTGGCCATTTTTTAAACTGAAACATTTTTAGTTTCATATTATGGCATCCTTCACAGCGTTTCCCAATCTATACGTGAAATCATAATATTTCCCATGATAACAGTTTCTTTCCCTTACTCACAAATTCCTGATTTCATCATCTTGATCTGCATTGTAATATCTACAAATATTAGAAATATCCCCAAACTGTACCCAACTGACTGGCCGGCGGTGGACCTATGCATGCCACAGATTTTTCTGAGAATGTCGTAGATACTGTTGCCAGATCACATGACTGACCGCTCTAAAGAAGGGGACTTGTTTTGTGTGAAGGACGCCATGTGCCTAATGATTTTTAAAGGGTCCCAAGGCACGGCCAGTTATTGGAGTGTGGCAATGCTTTCCTGACACTCACTGGTGTGAGTGGGGCCTCTCTTCATTTGCACTGAACCATCGTAAGAAGACTGGTAGGGCGTGCTGATGAATTTCAGTTCCAGAAATAGCCCCACCTCTCCCCCCTCTCCGCCCCCTGCGGCTGCCTGCTATCTCAATCATCCATCCTGTGTCATCTCATGAACACATCCCGAGCCGGCGCTTCGTGCCAGACTTATTTTCGGCCTCTCTCTGCCAGCCATTAATCACTGGACCATTAGGGGCGAAAAAACAACAAAACCCTGTAGACGTGAGGAGCAATTTTCAACTGGTGGGAACAACTTTGCGACTTTTCAACAATATTACGTACAGGGCAGGGGATTTAGCCATGAATCTGCCAGCTGATAAAAGCTGACACTCAGCAAAGCATGCCAGTTACCTTGCCTGGAAGGAAGGGAGGACATTCGCAACAACAATTAGTACTTAATAAATCAGGGAGCCTCATTTTATCCCCTTGAATCCCTTCACAAGTGGCGACGAGCTCAAGGGCGGTTTCTGCGATCAGCGATGCGCTGTGACATTTTGCAGGTTTGGAAAGTGCTAACAGCGTCCAGGTTCAGGTGGTATCAGCCCACGGGCCTCAGTAGGAGCTCTTGCACCTCCTGCAGGAGCTCCCATGTGTATCTGGTTAATAAAGGGGTTACAGTATGTAACATGACGCATGGAACTCAGTCCAGGACCAACAAGTGATGTGCAGAGAGGTGGTCCGACTTACAGTAGTAACACACACAAGATCCAATGGGTGAGGAGGCTAACGGATGATTTGGTGATGCAGGGATGGGACCAGGAGTGGAAAGTAAAAGCAAAAACAGTTAGTTTCTTATTGCCCGTGGATTTGATATACTCTCTTTGCTTAGACGTTCAAGTCTGTGAAGAGGGGAAAGAGCTTCCCTGGCTTATGGCAGAGCACTGTGGGCAGTGTGCACGTGTAAAAAAAATAAATTTGAATTTTGCTACTGTACAAAGCATGTAGAAAACCAGATGCACGGATGTTTTATCAAGAGATACGGCCACTAAGATGTGTTACTCGGCAGTTGGTGTGTTTGGGAAGAGGAAAATGGGGAAGAAGATAGATGAAATGAAAGGTTTAGATGCTACGGGTCTGTATTGAATATAAAGATGCTGTACATCAGCTATATAGAGCGCATCTAGCAATACACTCCGTCCAGCTGTTATGAGTATTGAAAATGAAAACACCTATCAAAGACCTTGAAATGATATAGGTGAGGAAGTGTGAGAAGTGTCTGTTTTTATGAACTGAAGCAGCTATAATATAGTTGTTCATGGCTGTTGTCCGTCAGGTATCGGGTTTGAAGAAGAATCCTATGTGAAAATTCTGGCATCACATCTCAAAATGCCTTCACGCTTCAGAAGCATCGACACCAGGTGAAAAACGGATTTTAACTTTCAAGATTTGTCTGACTGTGTTGAAATAGTAAAAGGAGGTTTAATGGTTTTAGTATTTTAACTCTAAAATACGCAGTGCAGTTTCAGATCATCATATTACCAATACAGATTTTTCAACTTATAATTTTTACAACATAAATCTCTAAATCTATCATTTAAATATAAACCCTGATAAATGTAAAATATTTTTGGAGGCGTCTAAGATATATTTTTTGATGAATTGCAGTGGTGTTGGGGACAGCTTATGGGAGGTTTGTGGACCTATTCAAAATGGATCTTATCCCACTACACTTCTGCAACAGGTATTTTTCACTTGGCATGTTCTGGAAACGCTAATGGAACATTTCTTCTGTCTGGATCTCTGCTCTCATGTCCTGTTCTGAGTACCGCACATGCATTTCCAAGTGTCTTGATTACCTCAGCATTTCTGCAACTGGGTCCATGATCGTTCAAGCATTTCTGTCATCGCCAGTCCCTCTGCCCACCACTAATGGACAGACAGTATGCGTGATGAGGGCAGATTTCAGTGGAAAAACATGCCATCATAAAACAATCCAGACAGTATTGTTTCAGTTAAATTATCCTGCTTAAGAAAGAGTGGATCGTTTTCTCCTATTCAAAATATGCTTTACTTAAAAGCAGTTCATAAGCATAGAACATTAAATTCACCCAGAAAACATACTCTTCCTGTTGCTGTTGCATGTGTGAAATATACACTCTTTCCAAATTTGGCTGGCAGTACACTTCTTGCTGTCTTTGAAAATTGACAAAGATAAGTGTGCTTTCTTGGGGTGGAGATAGGGTTTTGAGGGTCCTCTTTGCCAGTGGTTACTTCTGCTCTGTGGCATGAGACACAGTCCCTGGTGGACTTCTGTGCTAAAGTCTCCTACCAGCCTTTGACAGCACAGCTGGGAGACTCGTGCTGTCACACCTCAATGAAGGGTTTGATTGGGTACCTGGAACACAAACTCACAGGTGTGTGGGGCACCATGTATCTCACCAACAGTGTGACAGGTAGAGCTGATTTTAAACATAAGGTTCATGACTTTATACACTGCAGTTAAAACAGTTTTATTCTTTCTTGGTTTTCACAAGGCTTAAGACTGAACAGATTACATCGCCTCATCATCTGTGTCCAATCATCTCTCCAACTAATAAGGAGATTAACTGCTTATGTGACAAAAACACTCAAGCGTATCACAGTTAGACATGAATGATCAAATTGACGTTTTCAATACTTCAAATTGTAAATACTTTGTTCTTACAAACACATACATGTAGAAATTGATAAGTTACTTTTGATGTTTAGTCAAATTTTAAAACACACCAGAAATCAGAAACGCTTTCAGATAGGTGTACTATCTGTGTGAATTTCTGATATTATGCAGTGAGCTTGTGTTGTTGGAGCACACTTGGCTGGGCTTCTGGCCATTGAAACTTACAACATATCATGTTTCAAAAGCTGGCACTTTGCTGGATATCCAGATACACAAAAAATGTATTTTAATACTTGGCACAAGATAACCAGAGGCTCCACTCATCTCCTGCATTGACCTTTCCTTACTGCTAGCCTTAAACACAGACAGGCATTCATCGTTGAAAGTAGTCATTGACTTTTGTTTTTACATCAGTTTCTTTTTAAATATATCTGCATAAAGCCATAGTGTAATAACAATGAATTACATTTGATTTATTGAGTGTTCAGATGTGAAAAACTGACATTAAAAATACAATTACAAAAAATAACAGCACCAGAAAGGGCTTCAGTTCATTCACTAGTTCTTCAGGGCTTGCTTTAAGCCAAGTGCAGGTCATCTCGGCTTCAACCATAGAATACTGCACATCTGGACCAGTAACAAGAGCACGTAATGACACATACTGTACATAATCTGCCACACAGAATAATAACATTTAAAGCTTTGAAGTTCATTTTATCTGTAAAGGAAGTTTAAATGTAATTTTGATGGATGCAATGAAGCAGTGTGTGTAATGTTCTTTTGTCATTCATGTAATTAAAATGTAATTTCAACACAGACAAGTTTTGAAAAGTATGAACAGAAATTTACGCTGCTCTCTAAAAAGCATTATGGTTAAAAACAAACATCTTTTTGGTTAATACTTGTTTGGGATTATTCCATACTGCATTTAAACATGAAGGCCCTTCTTCTGAACTGTTAAAGCTGTTCTTCTTTACAGCTTTAACACATCAGCTCATGAACTTTTCAATTTAAAGGTCCAAGGGTTGAAACCTAAAAGAGGAATACCAAATACTTGAAAAGCATGCAGAGGTTCCAATAAGTGTTCTGAACTATTAACATCACATGAAAACTCCAGTCCACAGACTGGTTTAGCAGACCTTGTTGGTGGACCAAAAGTTATCAATATTGCAGAATGTATAGACATATATAATGCAGCTAAGCCATTAATTATGACAAACTTATATAATAAGTATGTTCTTCACTGCTTGCAATGGTAAGGTATTATATACAATCTTAATAAGACACTTGGCGATTCTTGTATTTTCTTTGAAAGCTTAGTCACATATCAATATTTGCAATATAACATTTACTATTTAACCCGTACTATTTTTTTGTTGTTGAACACTCTTTAATTTCTGGAAGAAATAGACATAAGAACAATTCGATAAAAGAATGGAACAGCATCATTCTATAGAAAACACGCTCGAGGACTAAATCTGGATATATGTTTGAAGCAGAACCCTGGAGAATATTGCTCTCTATGTTGTGTAAACACTGGCATGTTTAAAACAGCAAACCAGAATACATGATACCCTTCGTTTTAAACACCAAAGAGGAAGAAAACAGTAACTTAAATTAAACGAGAAAATTAAATATGATCCGATTTGAAATTAAGAGATTCTATAGAATATTTTTATAAGACTGAGCTAAAAAGCATATTTAAATTTTCCTCATATCACTCAAGAATTGACTTTAATTTGTTACTCAGACTGATTAAGACGATTAAGCATGCTGTACTTTTCTCAGAGTTTTACAGATTCCTGTCGTGGAAGATTGTCTCCCTTGTTCCTTAAATACCGTGCAGTCTGTTGAAACAATTAATATCAAATTCTCCTTAAGTGCCTTAATGAACAGCACACATCCAGTGTGGAACCTTGTACTACTCTTTGTCATTCAACCACTGTTTTTGATGAATAATAAACATGTTTGGCCTTCTGATTATTGTTAAAAGCAGTGGACATGGCTGCTTTACTGCAACTACTCAGACTAGAAGTACTGCTATTATAAATTTGTCTTTTCATCTTTTCAAAAGATATCACATTACACAAATAACGTATTTTTACATCTTTATCAAAAGATCAGAAATTGTGGCTTTAAAGACTATTCATTTTAAGTCCTTTCAGTTTTTGAGCTCATTAAATCTGTTGATATAGTATATGTTATAAAATATACTAAATAGTATTTGAGTATAATTACACAATACAAAATTAGATCATTATTAAATGCAATAAAACTGAAGTCTTTACAAATGCTGAAAATAAGGTTAAAATCATTACAGCTATGGATTTTTATAACTTCAACTTGAGTACTTCTGGATAATGATTATTTTGGCTAATCGTCATATAGACTCTCTCAAGTCAGTTGACTGTACCGATATGATCAGATCTCATGGGTGGTGTGAATTCTCCGAGGATAGCTGCACAGGGTCATGTTTTTAAAAGAGAAGGTTCTGCAATATGTTTAAAAAACGTTGTTGAATTTTATCTTTGGAACAGGACCCCTGTTCCTCAGCCATTTTAAATCTTCACAACTCGCTGAAACAGAAAACGAAATAAAAGGGGTGAAACATCCTGCCTGGTTCTGCGTCTCATATTTTCTTTAGCTAAAGATCAATTTGATACTAAGTTCTTTTAAAATGTAACTACGTGAAATCTTGTTTATTTTCCTTGGCAGTACATAGTGTTTAATGTACTGGCTGTGGCAGTGTGCTCAACGCATGCAGTGGTAATAAAAACTACATTTACTTTGGAAGCTAAAATTAAGTTATACAGTGCATTGTCCAAAGCAGTTACATTTGATTTCCTGCTTAATGTAATAAGCGTAATGTAACCGGCTTTTTACCCTGTTAATTTATTGACATTGATTTGGCAGTTGATGTGATGCTTGAAGAAGGAATCTGTTAATATTAAAATAAAACAGAAATATGTCTCTTCTCTTCAAACAAGTGTGTTCAATGGCCCATCATTATCTGTCATTCATTGATTGTTTTTGTAAATTAATTCCGTTTTTTAAATTATGTACGTATTTAGAACAATGTTTCATAACATTCACCCTGTCGAAATACTGTAACTACCCGCTTTGTGGAGTTGCTGCTGAAAAGGAGTTATCTGTTTTTAGAGAAAGTCACTGATAAGAACTGACAGGTCAATAAAAACGGAAATATTATCAGCTCAGTATTAACTGCTGCAGCAGCTGCCAAAATATTCCCATTGCACTCTGATTTATATCCCTGGTCACTATCTTTCTGTAAAGGTGATAATTTTACGGCATCAGATGGCTAAAACCCACAGATATGTTAAACATTTTCATCACCAATTCTGTGCCACAGAGCACAGTATCCCTTTTCTGATTCCCTGATCCATTCCTGCCAGATTAGGTTGGATACGTAAAGATTTCACATGAAAACGAAACCACAGCTTTAAAAAAAAAACAGTAGGGTTTAAGTAAATAAATCAAGATGTCATTTAGACAATATTTCTGAGATGGTCTTAGTAGAGCACACTAGAAATATAGCAAGTTGCTGTGCTAGACTTCCTTTTCTTGTGTCATTTAAGCAGAGTCTTTCCATATCTCATAATATCAATGTACACTGACAGGCTAAAAAAACTGAACCTTTTTGGTTCTGAACTGAGAAGACTATGAGGCTTCCTGGTACAACTGTTCAGGATCCTCAAGGGCACTGATGAAGTCAGCCCAGGGGACCTCCATGGGGAAAAAGGACATACAAACAAGTGGAGCTCTGGATCAATTAGTGACTCATTACTAAGCTGGACCTGCTGGCCTTCTCTTATTTTCTAAAGATTTCAGGCTCTGTTGACGGTTTCTGCAGGTTAAGAGTGTAAGGTCTGAACGGTGACCACGCACTGGGGGAGAGGGGGACAGCTGGGATGCAATTCTCTCTCCGCACACTGGACACACTCACATTGCCACACATGCAGGTCTTTAGTCTGTAGACTGGTTCAGCTGAACAACTAAAGGTTTGAGAGACGTCTAGTTATGATTTTTGTTGTTGTTGCAGTTTTTCTAAAACTCCATTGACTGTTAGTCTCAATATTACTGCATGAATGTACATTTAATTTATGACTGCATCAGACAATAAGTAACTGCACAGTATTGTGATACAAGGTCTTCTAGAGAGGGAATGTTTATATCACTCTATTTTATTATGAAAACAAAGCAGTTCAGTATAAACATACTGTACAAAAACAAAACCATATATATAATAATAACTTCTTACACTTATACAACACTTTTCTGGACACTCCACTCAAAGTGCTTTACAGGTAATGGGGATCTCCTCCACCCCCACCAGTGTGCAGCCCCACCTGGATGATGCGCCAGTCCGCTCCCCACACACCAGCTCTCAGTGGGGAGGAGAGCAGAGTGATGAAGCCAGTTCAGAGATGGGAGGAGAAATTAGGAGGCCATGAGGGGTAAAGCACAGGGGGAAATTTGGCCAGGACACCGGGGTTACACCCCTACTCTTCTCAAGAAATGTCCCTGGGATTTTTAATGACAACAGAGAGTCAGGACCTTGGTTTTACATCTCATCCGAAGGACGGCATCTTTTTACAGTCACTTAGTGACGATGTGACTAAGCGAACGACGCTGACGAGTTTAACAGCACCCCCTGTCTCGCAGGATTTGGGTGGGCTCCAGCACCATGGCCCAAACCTGCTGGTGGCTCCGTCCGTCCCATCCAGAGAGGTCGGGAGAGGTCGCAGAGAAAGCCGGCAGAGCGACGTCTTCCTCTTGGCACTGTTGTCGCGCATCGCGAAGAGTCCCCACTCAGCAGAGGAGCAAGAGGGGAGCAGGACGCATTGTTCCTCAGACCTGGGAGTTGGGTTGCGCAGACCCTGTCTGTCCATTCCTGCACCGTATGGAAAAATGTGCCCGTTCCACACTGGGGACACAGCGTGCTTGGGGGATCAGTGACACATGGCAGAAAGCAATTCTGGGGAGGGGGGGCGGGGTTGAGCAGATTCTGTGGATAAAATTGAAAATGGTCCAACTGGTGGTCAGGATTTTTTTTTAACACACAACTTCAATGACTCCAAACAGTATCCCAGGAAACGCTTCCTTCTGCACGAGATAAATCCCTTTTCCAAATATCATTGATCACCACTGGTTTATGTGAGGATCTCAGTAAATGTTTAGTGTATTTTGAATGCCACATAGATCATTTCGTTGTCGGCGCGTTGCATTCTAAACAGACTTTATAGGTGCTTTATCAATCACTGCGACTTACATGTTACTTTTTAGACGACTTCAGCAATCAGTCCTGCTCAAAAGGAGTTTCACTGAAAGACTGAGTTATATTTGTGATGTAACCTTTTCTCAAATATTTCATTTGACGCCAGATTCTTATTTGTCACCCGAATCTAATGCATTTTCCCTGTGCCAAGTCATTTTCCTGGGATCCTACTGGTGCGAAGAGAATCAGAACTATCTCACTCTTGGTCGATGTGGAAAACCACTTGCTCCATCCATCTGCCCATGTTTACATAGCAACCAAAGTTATGTTGCTAAGGTAAAGGTCTCTCCACATGAACATGTCAATCAGATACACTGGCTTAGTTTTTTGAACTGCATTTTTTTTTTAGCTCAGTGATATTGCTCCTGTGTCAAGTGAACAATCTTTATCAGTTTACAGCCATCTTACTAAATATAACTCAGAAAAATCCCCCAAATCACATTAATCAAACATGTGAAGACCATCTGAACAGTGCCCTATGGTGAACCCACTAAAGCAGGAGGCCAACGGGGTGCTGGAAAAGCATTGTGAGATGCAGAACATATTAATATGTCCACAACACACTTTTTTTAAAGGTTAAGCACTGATTATCTGTTTCACAAAACACAAAACTTAATGTCATGATAAACCCCATATATTATGTGTGGGTCAGTCCTATATTAAACATTTTTTCAAAGTTATTGGCTGAACTGAATAGATTTGCACGATTCTGCAAGCAAAACTTGCTTTTTCATGTAACTGGTGAAGGTTATAATATTTTTTTCACAGCAAGGCCACCTAATACAAATCGGTCATACGTATGTTAATTTACTAAGGAAAGTTCATATTTCACAATTTCTCAGCATCAGAATGATGAGAAACCTACTGTTTCAGATCTGGTGCTTGTTTTCATATCTTAACTTTCTTTGAAATTCTTTATTCTTCAATCTTGCTGTGTCAATCAAAAATGATCAGATACAAAATTAGCACACAATGTAGTGAACATAAATTCAATGCAACACATATTGCAAAATATTGATTGGAAAAAAGTTAATTCGTTCATATTCGAAGACCTTTTAAGACTTGACATAGTGAGTGAGTAGTTTATTTTTGTTATGCTGTTGCATGAATGCAAAAAACAGAAGTGATGTCCTATAAACAACAGTCAGATCTGTTCTTACTGTTTAGCACTGTGATTCCTTTTAATGGAGATACTTGAACCTGTACCTTGTGCTTGAAATGGGATTTTCCTCTTGTCAGAGAGCAGCAGGGGTTTTCTCAAGCTCTAATTGCTGTTCAGTGAAGTATGTGCAATTGTGTATACAGTACAACTGTTTTTAAGGTTTTTAGTGCAATATGTATATCGAATATATATATACTGTATATATATTTCATAAACAGATTGGAAATGAGTAAATGTCCCTCTATACAGTATGTCCTATAATGTTCCTTTAAGAGTAACATTGAGTTGGGTAAAATCTTTACATGTGAACCTGTCATTCTAGCAGTGGGGATTAAGTCCATTAGTGTTGGGCTGTGCAAGCACACACTCACATTTGTGTGGTGTCACTAAGGTCTTTCAGCTAATTATAGCTTGAAATCTGACAGAGAAAAATTAGAGGGAAAAGGGACAGCTGCATGATCCATGGAAGAGGGTTTTGATTTCTCGTTAAATCCTCAGCCTCCTTTAATGGAAAAACAAAATTCAATCGTCTGCATACGTCCTTCTCCCTGTCACTGCCAAGTCAGAGGTCAAAAGCAGATTAGCTTGTTTTCAGCTCTTAAGCTGCACTGGACTGATGTCAGTTCATATACAGCAGGTCATGTTGCAAAAAAGATGAAAAGGTATAGAAATCCAGGAGAGACGTGAAAAAGACCAGGTGCGTCCCCCTGTGAAGATGAAGAATAATGACCTGTACGATGGTGAACCTATAAATACAGACTTTGTATTGCGTTAGAAGTGAACAAGATAAGTAAAGACATCCTCTGTTTATCTGTTCGCAGAGTTTTAAAAATCAAACTGCATTTTGCATTTAAAACAGCTTCAAGATTAAGATCAGGAAAATGGGCTTAATCTCTTGCTTATATTTCCATTATTCTTGACTCCATTCTCATTCCAGTGAGTTTCTCATCTAGCAGGCTGGAGTCACCTGCTCCATTGCAGACTGTGGTTGAAGTCTTTCACAGCCATAATGCGCAACGAGTTAAAGAGAAGCAAAAAGATCTGCAATCTGAAGTCCATGCAGTCTGAATTTGAAAAAATAATATCTTCTACAGGAAAATAGAAATTAAAAAAAAGTTTGATGCCCGAGAAACAAAAACAAACATTATGTACCTATGTACGTGGAGCTTTTTTATATGGAGTACCTGTGCTGAGTGCGAGGTTTCTAACTTGAGCAGCTGTATCATACTTGGTGAAAATAGTGGCAGGAGCCTGAAGAGGTCTCACTCTCTTCCTCACTCAGCTGCTGTAGATACACACTACAGTATATTTGTTCTGGTTGATGCTGGCTTGTATAAACGCATTAACACTATTGTCTGCAATTTCAGATATCCCAGAGGCAGACTTCACAAAAACGCACTTTGAATACTTATTCGTATAGCGTACAGTGATAAAAAAACATCCGTAACTGAACTATGGACACTATATTCAGAATATGGTTTTAAAGGGCTCCTTATATAGTTTGAGTTTGCATAAATTTGTCTTTTTAATAATTTATTTAAGAGTAAAGATGCTAAAATTATGTAAAGCAAATAACACTGATATTAACAGATTTTCTAACTAGGGTCAATGCCCACAATTATAAAGGATGTTATACTTGAATTTCCCTTTTTTACATTTAAATATTTGTGATTTAGGAAATGCAAATTGTTCACTGTCAAAAAATAAAATAATCATACGAATTTAATTCCTATTGTAGTTGTAAAGCACTCTGTTGTATCTCCCCTCACGAAACCTGTTTTGTTTTATGTTTTATACATCCGTGGCTAGAAATATGTGCTTATATCATTCCTTTTCAAAGGCAACTCATTTTTGTGACAAGATGACATATTCGGGAACTGCAATTGGTGCCATATGAATAACACATTACCTTTGAATACATTTTAAAAATGAACTTATCGTCATCACTTATGGCCAGGTCCTTGACCTAACCCAGTATTCCAGAATGTGCTCTTTCCATCGGAAGTTAGCGGAACCTTCTAAACTCCCAGCCCCTTGTCTTGTCAGCAGTGGGGCAGAATGGCTGGCTGTGCCGCGGTCCCGCGTGTGGGAATTTGTCAGGTGTTGAATGTTCGCATTGTTGTTGCTAAGTCACCTTGTTTTCAATAAACAAGCGCTGGAACCATGACCTCACTGTCTTCAGCACATGTACTGTATCTAGTGGACATTCGGACACGTCGAAATGATAGGATTCCTCTTTCTGTACGACAGGAACGTTCATGTCTTTCCATTTAGAAAAGTTTTTTTTTCATGTAAGGAAAAGCGCACGTCACTGGAGAGGTGTAGGAAAGCATTTTGTTTTGGAAGAAGGGGGGTCACAGGAGGTTCTGCACAACAACTCAGTGAAAGCATTGTGTTTCACCATAACCCTCTGCTGGCCACAATGCAGGTAGTGAGCTCATTTTAATTCTCCACAGAGAGATGAGTTAATTCATTGGCTTGAGCAGAGGGCCTGCTAACACAAAACTATAAAGGCTGATTTTCTGTAAAGATGTACCTGCCAACATCCATGAGCTCTAATGTCTTAAACTGCCAGGTTTTGAACACACTTCCTTCGCAGTTTGTTTCCACACCCTTTTTTGAAAGCAGGTTACTTAATTTAGAGTGAAAGGTCTTTATCCGGAGCAAAGAGGCAATTTACAGATTAGTGGAATGGACACCTCTATTGCTAACTAGGGTAGGTTTGTAGACATTAATGCAGTAAATGTCATCTAGGCATTGGAAAAGATACATGAAAAAATGAAGCCTGTACCGGAGTTCTTTATAAAAGGAAAACCCAATTCCTGATGCAGAAAATAAATAACAGGTACTTTAATAGCTGCTCTTATTACAACAATTATAACACAATTTATCATTTGAGTGCTACAACCCACCTTCCACTTCAGTTAATGATCAAAGTCATCAGGCTCAAAGGTATATCCAGTGTTTTTCTAAACTTTTGTGGCTTTAAATTTTTGTAATTTTTCTGCAACTTTTGTCCTGAATTGTCCCGAAGGATTCTTGGTCTTCATGGTTTAATATTTTTTAAAGTTCACTGCCGGACTGGGGGACCTTACAGATACAGGTGTATAACACAGGCCTCTCACCTAATTAATTGTTACATTTGTTAATTGGTTGTTATCTAACTGATTGTTATAATGATTTTCAGCTCAATTTTGTTTATTACAATTTGCTTAGGATTTGTCCTTACCCAGAGAGGTGTACCATAAATGTAAAAATAGCATTATGTGTAGAGTAAGTGAGTGTGTACATAAATAACTTCAGAATGAAATGACAAAAAGGTCAGCACAAGCTGGTATAGTAATACAAGAAGTGAAATTAAGCAGTAAGAACTAAAATAGTATGCAGGTACAAGGGAGGAGTGTAAATACCCTGTTGGAATGGATTGCACGTAGCTTGCATCGCCGTTTTGAGAATTCTGGGTGCAAAGTAGCATAAGAGCTGCTGTAGTAGCAGAGAACTGAGAGATCAAAAGCACTCCTGAGCAGTCCTGATTTCTGTGGGTCGTCCATTCCACCAGTCCGGGCCGAGGGTGCGACTGGGGGGGCAGTGGAGCAGGGAGAAGGCAGGGGGATGAGGAGGAGGGAGAGAGGGGCTGTGGGGAGCTGGGTGCTTGCAAGACGTGTCTGATTCTTAATTAGCAAATGAGGGCTGTGCTTCTCTGTGAAGCAACACTGGGAGGTGAAAAGGGCAGTGAAGTGGCAGAGGGCGCTTGATCCCTGTAGAGTCAGACAATCAAAGGAGATACCATCCTGAACCACATCACTGGTTTTCTGAGCTGTCTATACCATGCCTTGCAAAAGTATTCACCCCTGCCAACGATTGCCCGTTTTGTTGAATTACAAATAATGAATACACATCGTTACTACAACATGTTGATTGCACTACTATTCAACCCTTGTGTTACAAACAGCCGGCACGCATTTGACACTTTCTCAAGTCAAACCATTAGGTGAGAGGCCTCTGGTCTGTGATTGCAGAATTAATACACCTGTGTCTGTAAGGTCCCTTAGTCCGGTAGTGAACTTTGAACAGGGTTCACTCAATTTTCAAAACAATTCAAGTTGCAGAAAGCCACAGATCAGGAAAAGGGAAAAAAAACGTGGAAAAACACAGGATAGCCCTTTGAGCCTGATGGCTTTGATTATTAACGGAAGTGGAAGCTGGATTGTACCATGCAGACACTGTCTGGATCAGGCTGTCCCTCCAAACTGAGCAGCTGGGCCAGGAGGAAACCTCTAAATAGGGCCTTCTTGATCGTATCTTTCCCAGCATCTTCCTACCTCTTTTACAGTGACGAAACGCAGAGTGGTCTGGCAAAATCCACTGCTTGGCTCTGAAACACAGGGAACTCCTGCAGCTTTGGCATGGATGCATTTAATTTAATATAACCTGAACTTAATTTGACTAAGGACATCTCTTTGTTCTGTAGGATGTAAAGGCATTCATTAAAATAATTATAGCTGAGATCCCTTTGCCTTTTTTTATCAAAAAAGGAAAGAAAATAATAATAATAATAATTTTGAGATTGCCTTTTGGCATTACAAGAAGGTAAAACGTATTTATCTCTACCGATCGGAATTTGTTGAAATGTCTGTATTTTGGAAGCAACACTATTGCCTGGTTTAATTGTATTTTTTAAATAAATCTGTATTTTATCACGATTGTAACAGAGCAAGTTTCTGTTGTCCAAGCTGTTGCCTGTGTCTCTGTTCCCAAGGGGTAAAATCACAGCTTACAGCAAAGCCCAACCATTTCCTGTATTTAACTTTACACAGCATCAAAGCCGGCAATATTGTTATTTTGTTTCATAACATTTTTATTGTTATTTAAAATAAAATACAATACATAGTTACAAAGGAAAATATACTACTTGTGAAACAGATTTGATCAGATTTGTACTATACTCTCTGCTCAAGGCTGCCAAGACAGCAAAGCCTTTAATGACAATTTGTATGAATTAATTTGGGTGATGCTTTACTTGGGGCACTGTGGTTAGCACTGTGGCCTCCCAGAGCCGGGGGCCTGGGTTTAGTCCCTGAGCTGCTGTCTGTGTGGAGTCTGCATGTTCTCCCCGAACTTGCATGACTTTCCTCAAGGTGCTCCTGTGTCCTACAGGCCAGAGACATACTGGTGGGTTAATTGGCTTCTAGGAAAACTCGCCCTGGTGTGAGAGTGTCTGTGTTTGTGCCAGTCTGCCCTGCGATGGACTGTTGTCCCGTGCAGGGTGTACGCTGCTTTGGTCCCGTGGCTGGCTGGGTTAGGCTCTTGCTCCAACGCCCCCCTGAATTGAATAAAGTGGTTAGAAAATGGATGGATAGAATTTGGGCAGCAGCCAATCAACCTACAGTGTCACGATCGTGATCCCTCCTCTTAAGGGCGCTCTGGCTCTTTCTTATTTTGCTGATAACGCGCACCTGCCCCCAATCCTGGCCCTCCTTATATAAGCCTGGCGCTCCCGCTATTCCTGGCTCAGCATTGGGAGATGCACACCTGGAAGCCTGCCTACCAGCGGGTCCAGGAGAGACCCGACGGCATCGGCTTCCTCATGGCGTCCTGACCATCTGAGTTTGGGGCTCTGAACGCCTGGCCTCATCATCCTGTTTTTATTTCGTGTCCTGTACTGGATCCTGTTCCGATTTTTAACCTTGTCTTGTTTTGTCTCGGATGGATCACCCGGTTCTGGACCTTGGACTCCGCTCCGGATTTCCTCCTGGACTCCTTGGACTTGTCTGCCTTGGCCACACTTCTCGAGCATGAGATCACCATCGTCACACCCCCCCGTCTGTCAACCTGCCCTGATCCTCATCATCTCCTCCCCGTTGTCCTACTCCAATCACTTCCGGATTATACCCTCTGCATAGGGTCCAGAACTAAGCTTCACGGGAGCCTGGACCGGCTCCCAATACACACAGGCCTGCTTTTGTGACCTGAGCGCAGATAGAACATAGCAAACACCACACAGCATGCTGCCCCAGCCTGGAATCACACCCAGGACCAAAGAACACTCTCATTTGTCAACACTGAAGGAATTTAAAACATCAATGCTTCTATTGTTTGAACAATCTACTCCTAAACTGTTTAATATTATAGATTTACAGAAGATCTAGAAACAAAAGTTGTACAACAGATTTTCTGTCTTCATTCCCACTTGCGTTTTGTCTGCTGCACCATAAAATGCAGAGGAAAAAAAGCACTTAACTGCACAAAAAAGGTTTCTGGGACTGAAAGCTGGGATTATCATTATTTTACACTCTGTATATTTTCATGAACATTACATTGCAAAAAAATCTACGTTTTGAACCAATGCCTCCCCCAAACTTTAAAAAAAACAAACCTTTCATCGCCTTGCCTTGTACTTGGAAATGTAAAAAAAAAAAACAACTTTTGACTATTTCCCTTAAAAAGAAAATCGAATTAACTGGAACTCACACAGAGACACATTTTCTTTTACACTTGAGAGAGCTCATGTTTACATATTCTGTTTGGAAGTCCACACTTAATTTCATAGTCCATCTGTCCTGCTGAGAAATATGTGGGCTTTCTTTCATTTTTGCTACTCCATTAAAAATCACGCCTTTGAGATGTAATGGCCAATTTATCCTTATTGCTCTTTATTATGTGATTCATAGCATTTATCCAGAAATGCACAGCTTCCCTAATATGTTACATAGTACGTCTGGCTGATGGATTGTAATGAGGAGTGAAATAGTTTTGGAAGAATTGGAAAGAAAGGAGAAACCTCTTTGTAGGTTATCTTCACAGCAAATCATGTTCCATATGTGTTTGCTCTATCTAATCAATCCTAATTGATCTATAAATCAAAGTACAGATATGATATACAGTATATGGTGCAAACCTTTCAAAGTATACCTTAATTAAAATATATCATGTACTGCAAGAAACTTGTTTCTTTCATTTTCTATGAACTGCATAAAAAGGACATAAGTGTAAATAGTTTTTTAGACATAATCAATACTAATAGCCTCCTAACTGTTGCTAATAGTATGAAATCATTACAGGTATTCTGAGACTGAAGCTTAAACATAATTTATTGTCTAATTTAATTATTAATTAATTAATTTGGTTTAAACGAATGATCAGCTATTCTTTTGAAAAACTGATGTGCATATAGCTGTTCCTTGCAGTACTTATACTTTCTTACACTTGGTGTCTTAAGACAGAGATGTGAAAACTCACTGTCAATTGAGTTTGAGGTTGAAACCTAATCCAAACTCCTTCTGTGGGGTCTGTTTCCCTTTGTTTTCTCTCAGGTCCTGGAGATGTGATTTTCTGTAAAATTCACACTTTCCATTTCAACAGCCAGCTTACACATATTGTACTCCTCTGTCCATCTGAAACTATTCCAGAGTAATAAGGGGAAATAGGGAAACTTGGAAGAGTGAAATGCATGTGAAATGAGAGACGAGTCAGACAATCTGAGTGAGCAATATAAAACAAATCATGTTTTCACCTATTCTGTTATGTTATTACTTTAAAAATGAAATAAACCCTTCAGCTGCCAAAACAATATAAGATGGAACTGTATGTACCACTCTTTGGTGATATGCCTAGAAATGGGCAAATTCATAGACGTGTACAATTTTTTATTGCAACTCTATAAAAAAGTAACTAGCCATTCTTTCCATACACTAGTGACATGCAGAAGCTAGAAAGGGGGTAGGGCGTTAGATGAACTTCATACATTTAGAAATGGCGTTATTGTTAACTTTCTTGATTGTACAGATCTTAGGTACAGTACAGGTACACCAGATGTAACTACATAACTCCATATCCAGTGCAAGCCAAATGAGCTGAGTTACTCCAGCAAGTGTGCTGAAAGGCTGAGAATGTCCTTCGCGAGCTCAGCACTCCACACTGAAGCACAGAGCGAGAGCTGTGAACAAGAGCTTACTCATCAGGCAGAGAGAATTTGGAATCGAGAGTCAGAGCCCAACAACTTGAGAACTTTGATTGGCAGCCAGGTCCGTCCCAGTATGAGGGCAGATAATGTTAGACGAGATTTGAGAAGGCTTATCTCAGGATAGACAGAAGAGTGTGTTGCAGCTGTGGTGAAATGATTTACGCTAAAAGAAACACTTGCACGTATACAACATGAAAATCAGAGGACTTAATGCCGTAATGGCTGCACATATGGCCAGACTGTAGAAAACAAGCAGGAACAGCACACACAAAGTTGCCAAAGAAATGTTTTTAATTCCTTGTTAAAGGCCAGAATAGCACATTTGGATTATCCAAATATTATGTCATAAACACATGATTTATTTATTTTTACTAAATTTCACTCTCTTATTTTTTTAATACTGCAAGTACATATCTAGTAAATTTTTGCCATATGGCCTTTCATGTTTGACTGCCCTAGGAAGCTGAGTTAGTCAAAGAACCGAGAGTTCAAGCTTTTTTTCTGGTGAATGTGGAGATTATTTTGGCTCCTGTGGACTGTGAAGTGTAGTTGCACTTGGTCAAATGCTGCAGATGCAGCTTTAAAAATACCAGTGACACGGAGAATCTGACACTCCTGCCCAATAATTCCTTCACACCACATAGAAATTCTGTAACATTTTTATCATGGTGATATTTGGATTCCGTTTGACCAAAGTCTTCTAGCTCACTTTTTCCTTTTTTTTTTACACAAACAGCTGTCAAAACCTAGTAAAGAAAACACCAGGAAAACGAATCTCTGGTCACTTTTGTTGAAAACCTGCTGTTATGATTTGGCTTAGTTTACTCTCTGCCTCCCATCTAAATAAAGCAGGTTTCCAGTTCAAACCTGGCAGCTTTCTATAAAGTTTAAGTGAATGTTATCTTAATCACAGCCTGTTTTATTACTGTAGCTTTTGTTCATGATCAACATAAACAGCAGCAAAAAGCACTTGCAATCACTGCTTTGTAATATGCATCTATACTGTATGTTGACCACAGTTTAAGTAGTTAAATGTCAGTATTCTGATCTCTACATTTTATTTGAATTTAGTGTACCACACCTTTTAGTATGGTACACTAAATTAATCGGAAGACATCTTGTGAAGTTCTACAGTGTATATACTGTACAAATGCATGTATATACGGTACTGTATATACAGGATGATAAATATTATGTGCAGTGTGATACTGAATAAAAGGACAATGCATTATTCAGAATTAATCTATCACTTAAAATAAAGGAACTGTATAGGTCATCTTTAAATAAAAATAAAAGCACACCTTTTAATGGTATCAAATCCCATTAATGCTACACACAACTGAACGAGTGCAATTGAGGGAATGCATCACTTCAGTCACAGCTGTATTGCAAAATTACAGCAGCAGAGGACATACTGTAGAAGAACATCTAGTGTGCATCCTGCCTGGTCCAGCAATGCCCACTCTTGTCAGGGTCCACACCCACGTGTTAGTTCTGTGAATCTGCACGACTCCTGTGCTGTGATCTGTGGCTGAGCTCCTGCAGTCGCTGCGGTGAGGTTAATGGAAAAGTCTAAGGTAGCACTAAGGGCTTGACATGAAATCTGTACACCCTGCAGTTTTCTATTTTCAGTCTATCTTTTAGAAGCTGAAAAGACTTAATGCTGTTAGCAGATGGATCTGTGTTATTACGGAGCAGGGAATTGGAAATTCTCCATATACAAAGCTATTAATATTCCTATGACATTTATTATACTCGCTAGGGTACAGGTGCTAAAACACTTGGATTGCAGTCAATTTCTGATTTTTTTCAGCCAAAGTAGTTAGTTGGTAACTGGATTAATACAAACAGATAAAAGTAAAGTTAATCTAATCACTCAGTTAGAAGCCAACCCTAAATGGTCAGAAAGCTAATTTTACAGTTATTTTACAGAAGATTGTTCAGATCTAACTTGGCCTCTATGAACCATGCTGCTAATGACGTCTGTTACACGGCTAGCTACTGTATCAAGCTCAGAAGAGCAACAGGAATTTAAACTGAATTTTATTTATTCATTGCAGATTAACAGAACAATTAACACTCCTTTTTTTGGTCGTTGGGAAGGTTTTTACAGTATGTGCCTTAAGAATTTTCTAGGATCATTTTACTCTTACCTTTCACTTGCATTTGTCTTCCACAGGAGTAAAGAGGTCAGACACAGCAGTCTCTTATGTTCAAGATTATGGATTGTAAATAACCATTTAGAACTCAGACACTGTTCGTGTGATCAAATATCTTTCAATTCAGCTGAAAAGAAAGTCTTAGGGAAGTTGAAAGCTCCCAAATTTCAATCAAATCAGATTATGATTTTTTGCCCTCAGTTTTGTTATAGATCCCACATATTCTCACAGGACAGCTGTACAGCCTCTAGAAAAACTGCAGCAGACTCAAAGCTTGGATCATCCCACTATGATTATCTGCCTGTTCCAGAAGTCAGTCATGTCTTAAATGTGTTGAACAAAAAGAACGTCTTTAGTGATTTTGGAAAGCCTTTCATTTGTGCACATCAATGAAGACACTATATATTACATACAAACCGTATACAGTTACATTATTAATTACCACTGTCATTTGTAATGCTTTGGTTACTTACTCTAAGTAGTAACTGGACACTAGATATTTCTTTTTTTTTACATTTTAATATCCTTTTCATTCTTTACAACTGTTGTACAATTGCTAAACACTCCTAGCATTGGCTTTGTCCTTCTAAAAATGATGGAGGAAAGTCCAATTAAAAGGATAACATAATAATAATTGCTTACACGTACAGTATATAGAACTTTTCTGGACACTCCACTCAAAGAGCTTTACAGGTAATGGGGATCCCCTCCATCACCACCAATGTGCAGCCCCACCTGGATGATGCTCCAGTCCGCTCCCCACACACCAGCTCTCAGTGGGGAGGAGAGCAGAGTGATGAAGCCAGTTCAGAGATGGGGGTTATTAGGAGACCACGATTGGTAAAGGCCAATGGGAAATTTGGCCAGGATACCGGGGTGACACTCCTACTCTTTTCAAGAAACACCCTGGGATTTTTAATGACCAGAGAGAGTCAGGTCCTATTCTGACTTAATTCTGTTATAGATATATCTCATACATCTCAATTAATTGTTAAACAGCTGATAGATACTATATATATACAGTACAGTATGTCACCTTTCAATGACATTTTGTTTGAAAGCATTATTTTAATACATTAGTTCCATGTACTTTTAAGAAAACTGAAGAATTAATTACAACAGTTACAATAAATCAAACTGATTCCAGCATTTAACCCTTTTTTCTCTTTTTTCTATTTGAAATAAAATGCATAATTAAATAACAGATACACTTTGCTAACCCTAATGAAAGAAAATATGCAGTGCACACGTTTTACATTTTGTTGTTTTGACGCTTACAGTCATGATAATTTGAAGTAGCAATTGTAATACATCATTATATATACAAACTAATACATACATTGAAAATACAAAAGAAAGAAGTACATGGATAATTAATACAGTATGAAAGTACAGTAAATAGGAAAAGTCATGATTGCATAAGTATTAAAAGCCTTTGTTATGCAAACCTAAATTAATTTAGGTGCACACAATTACCTCAATGAGACATGAAAAACAGGATTCTTAATTGTTGAAAAAATCAGGCAGAAAGAGAGGACTTTCATAATAGATTAAAAAATAACAGGATCCAGTTAAAGAAAGGGAACACAATATATTGCAAGCACAGGAGAAAAAGGATTTCAGAAAGGCCAAGAGATAAATTTAAAGGAATATTGCAATGGAGGCTAAAATAAAATATAAAATATTCTTTCAGCATGACAACATCAAAAGAACCATCAAGGATGAAGTAAAACATATCTGGGACAAATACTGTAAACTTTCCAGATGAAAGGGAAATGTATTTCACTCAGGTGCTTGCTAAGGACAAAGTCTGTGCTGGACACTATCAGTGTAGAAGAGGGAAAAGTGTTTGGGGTACTAGAAGCACTCCAGATTAATACATCCCCAGGCTTCTGATGTACTGTATTTAAGGAAATGTTAGATGTCAATCGGAAGCCATTGAACCGACTTTTGCAACAATTGCTCAAGACAAGGGTTGTGCCCGGGTACTGCAGAACTGGGAGACAAAACTGACCTGAAGTAATTATAGACCGAAAAGTCTGGCCTCTATTGACTTCACTTCTATTGAAAGTGATGCTTCATTTTAAATTGTACTCTGTGCTTCAAAATGCTGAAGAGCTGGGTGCAAACAGTCCCCATTCATCTTTTTGTTATTAAGTCAACGAAGGGTTTGATTATGAAACTGAGGGCCTGTCTGGAACAAAACCCAGCAGGTGTGTGGGTCACCAGCACCAGGATGGGAAGTAGGTACAAAAGACAAGCTATTGTCAACATGTATGGTTAAAAGTGTAAATTTTAAATAAAAAATGTTATGTGAAATTGTATAATGCGCCAGTAAGGAGCATAATTTAGATTATGGTATATAACTTTGGTTACTGCATTCTAGAAAATACATTGTTGGTCTGGATCAGACAGAAATGAGCAACCAGATACTCGCCAGAGTTTAAGGGAGTGTTTTACAGTGACAGGCTGAAGAAACAGAATAGTTTTAGTTCTAAACGGAAGATTACAGGGGGACCTGGTACAAGAATTCAAAATCCTCACAGGCAAAGACAAAGACCAAGCAGCAGGCATTTTCCAAATGAACAGTGAAACACGAACTGGAGGACACAAGCTGAAACTATATGATGGTGCATTTCAAACTGGAAACAGGTGACACTTCTTTACACAAAGGGTCTGGGAGTGTGGAGCAACTACTCAACCAGATTGTCAAAGCCTGGTTTCTTTCAAACATATCTATAGCTGGGTGAGATATTTGGATCAATTAGCTCCTATCGTAACTACCAAATGTAGGAGATGGGATGAATAGCTTTTTCTCTTTGTAACAGTTTTTACATTATAGCTTCTGTACGAGCTGTGATGTGAGAAATAGACAATTTGTTATTCCATTTTGTGTGGGTTTATCACATAAATAATTATTGGTTCTGTATTACAAAGGAACATAAGAAAGGTAACAAGCAAGAGAAGATCATTCAGCACCCCCCTAGTTTGGTGGCGACTTATCATGACTTTGTCCTGGGTTTTGCCTTCAGCAATGTGTTGGGTAGCTTATTTGAGACTCCCACAACTTGTTATTGTAATCTCAGTAAATCGATTCGGATTAAAGTGTCGGATCAAGTAAAATCTCTAAATCTTCAGTTACTATAGTGTTAAATGTGTAAAGGACCAGTAACTGCATAAAGCATTTGTATATTGTACATAGAAGCCTTGTGCACATTAGGGTCTAAAAGCAATATTGCAGGAGTACTGAGCTCTAGCTGTGTCAGAATATGTTCATGCAGAAGCCATCTTTACCAGCAGGTGGTCTGCACACGCAGATAGCTCAGAATTTCTCATTTTTTGAAACGTAAGGAAATGATGTCTCAAACCAAAACGACTTTATAAATCGGTTCACCTCTGGGAAGAAAGCATAGCACACCTTTTAAATCCTTCCAGTTTGTTTTTTGTTCTGTACAGATATAGAAGAAGCACTGACATTTTTATTTTTTCTACACATGTGCAGTGAAAGCTGCTGAGCCTTTTAACATAAAAACACTCTGAAAAAGACAGCTATCTAAAAAAAGACTAGACCACACGGAATCCACATGTAACTTCTACTTGATCCTATTCTCTTGGGAACTCTTAACAATACAACGTAGTAATTTAGAACATCTGTCCTTTACTTTGAATAGAGTTGATACGGGCTTTAAAAGTAACATAAATCAGGTTAGCATTGGATATCTTTAACAGTCTTTGTACCACAATAATTCATTTATAAGAATTGCTAAATAATGCACAACACTAATTCCATTTAATTAGCAGGAGGAGATGGCCCACAGTGTGAAGACAGGAGACCAGAATTAGGAGAGCGAAGGTTGTGTGTTGGGGAGTAGGTTACTAGGATGAGTAGTAACTCAGAGATTTTTTCTTGATGACTAAAAGATAACAAATGAGCAGCTATGCGTTCACTAACAAAATACTCGCTAGTAAATCCAGATCTGGTGCATAAAAGATTAAAGATGATTTTTTATTTGGTGGTGCGTAATGTTCTGTATCATGGCCTCTTCCAAATGTTTGCTCCAAATTATCTAAATTAAGTGGAATGTTATAGTTTTCTTTCTGTATTTCTGTATAATGATATAAAATGTAAGGTATTTCTGTATATATATCTGTACTCATTGTTTCAGACAAGCAGGGAAAGGATAATTGACGTTACTTATGAAAATAAACACAGCTGGATGCTGTATTTTCAGGTACACCACATTCAATATGAAATATGAATAACTGTGAATTGAACATATGGGCTTGTCTTTCTGTTCTGACAAGCTGAAGCTGTTTCATAAGATTAAATACAGGTCAAGAGAACGTGTGTTCAGAACCACACAAGGCTCTATTAATTTCAAGACTCTGTTTTTTGTGTCAGCTCAGAGCAAGAAACCTAATCTGAAGTTAATGCCTATGTACAATCACAACATTCTACTTTAATTACAGCTACACAGAATAAAATTAAAGCATTATATGCCTTTAGGCTTAGTAGAAAGCTCTAATTATTTATTTAATAATGTAAAGACTGGGATTATTTACATGGAGAAATGTAGGTTTCTAATAGTAAGGAGCCACAGGGGAAAGGTTATTGGGTTGAGGTTTTTTACAGAGATTTTCTTTCTTTGAGCTACAGAGGGTTACAGAGAATCGGTAGTGAAATGTGGCATCACATTCAGAGATATTTCAATATCACCATTCACAGCACACACGTTTCCTTTGAAGTGTAAAGTTAAAAACAGAGAAAGGAGGAAGAGGTCTTGTAAAAATGTATTTAAATAATTCTCTTCTGTAACCATGCAGAACACCTTGAGTAGTCTTTATATCAATGTTTTCTGGTGATAACAGTGTATAACACATTATTCAATGTTTCTCTAAGTGGGAGGAGTACGTGATCCTGGGAAGCTGCATTTTCATACAGCTTGTACACACAGAACAGGAACGTCCCCAGTTTCACTTCTCCAAGGGCTGGTTAAAAGAAATTGGAATTCATTTCCTGGCCATGATTTAGCCATACAGCTGATTTCCTCTGCATGAAAAATAAAGTAATAAGTGATCAAAAGTCAAAAGAAAAAAACCCGCTATCTATTTTCATTTAGATACAGCGGATCTCCCACATTATTGGCCCCAAGCCATACAAACCTAAAGTTTATGTTTTTATTTTGTTTTCATGTGTTACCTAAAAGAAATCTTTGGGAAAGCAGCAGTAATGTCAAATGTAAGATTTATGATCTCCTGTCGGATTTAATAGCTTGGCAGTAGGGCGTAGTTTTACGGGTGTTTTGGTGCCAGGTGCCCAGTTCAACCATCTCCTAGCCCCTCAGCCCCTGTTAATCCAATGGGCAGCCCCTCTTTACAAGTGCTAAGAGGGCCCGGAGATCACATTTTGGGAGAAGACCAGCAGTCTTTAACAGTGACATCAGAGGTCATCTGAACTGGGTGACCAAATAAGCATGACTTGCAAAAACACAAGTGTTAAACAATGCTGTACAGCTTGTGTGTTTTTGTAAGTGCACTTTATACTTAATTTATGAAGCTTCTGTGCAATTAAGAAGTTAATTAATGGATTAATTCAGTACACTGGTATCCTATATTGCTTTAAGGATTGAACAGTTTAGATCTATCTATTTAGATCAGAAACAAAGAGTGATGTACATGTATGCATAACCTAGCAATTCTGTGCCTCGTATGATGCATTTTTAAGCATGCAAATCATCAAGAATTACAAGAATTCACAATTTTGTTATGTCTTGATTTTCACATATGTGATTTTCAAGGATTTTAAACGATCTAATTACAATTAAAAAAATTATACCTCTCGTCATTAGAGTTCAGATCTTTTGTATGTCCAGACGTTAAAGTACTTAATCTAAATTTAAAATGAAATCTGAGCTTAAGAAAAGACAGTGCATCAGAGGAGATTGGTTTTTAATGACAATAAGATCAGACGTGTCACCAAGCGCTGGATCATTCATGCAGTAATACGGAATGTGAGCTCAGCACAGTCGACATTTTTCAGATCAGGTTTAGTTTATCCTGCTGATGAGGTGTTGTTGCACCAGACAAAGAACAAAATTAACATAAAAAGCTGTTCTTAAAACATTGAATGATACATTGTTAATTAATTAAGCAATGATCAAAATAGTGCGTGAGGTTACACAGCACAGTGAAAATATCCCTCTCAACCTCACACATTGGAAGACATTCCTCTAAATTTCCAAAGAAGTTTACCTGAGATCTGGTACTATCCATTTGAATTAAACACTCAGCATTTACATCACAGTTGACTTCTTTAGAAACAGATGTAAAGGCTGTACTGTGCAGAGCAACATCAGGTAGGCAGCTAGGATGTCACTGTTTCTGGTGATAGCTGGCCAGGGTTAAGGGTCCTGGCTGGCCCAGAGACCTGACATGTTCTCTCCCCCTGGGTCATGGAAGAGCTTGGGTGAGCTATGGATCCCACATTTTTCAACCCCGCAAAGAGAAGTCTGAGATTTCCACTGTATGTGTGTACAGTACTTAAATATGTACTGTACACATTATATACACTGCAGCATATGTAAAAACAAAACATCAATAATCCACTTCTGACACTATAGAACTAGTCCAGCATTATAATTATTACACAGGAACAGTACAGATTATAATATATTAGGAGATAATTCTCTCATGCCTCTTTTGTCTTATTAATTATATGCAGTACCATATAAAAAGTAAAAATGACAGTGACATGAAAGCTCCTAATGTTATTATACCAATTCACTGTGCAGTTCTATAGAGCCTGCTGAATTGTGCCAGCTCCACCGTTGAAATCTGCAGAAGAGCATCTTAATTTTTTTAAGCCTTTGAAGATTCATTAAGTGTCTTGATGTCAGTAACTCAGCTTCCAACCAGTCATCAGGTCTTGATAAGATCATTCCCTTCATTTCTTTTCTGGTGGTACAAATGAATTTCTAGTGAACGAGGTTTCGAAATTGTAGATAATTTGTTTTTCAGACTGCAACCGTCTAGTTTAAATGAGAAAGTGAGAGGGGAAGAAGAGAAGGGAACGGAAATAGAATTTAAAGGGGAAAAGGAACAGGTAATAATTTTAAATGGTCATCTCGGGAATCACATAATGATTTAAACAGACCTGATTCTCCCAGCATTCCCAAAAGCTCCAAGCATCTTGCCTTCGTGAGGCTATGATGTCAGACCCTGTATTTCACAGCCAAGCACAGGCGATGACACGGGCAATTTAGCTTGTGAGTCCTCTCTAACCCTAGACATGGTGTTGTGATTACACGCTCCAGTGCAGGCTGTACATTCCAGGACAGGGGAAAACCTTTTAAAATAACTTTTATAGAGTACAGCTCTATCCTTCTAGCTCCTCATAAAACGCTGATAGATTTCAAGAGTTACGAGTAGTATTAACTGCCAGGCTGCCAACTGTTTTACACTGAGAAAACACGAAAATCTCCCAAAAATATCATGTTCCCGAGGAGAAAGCTTCATGCATTTTTACCATTTATCATGCATTGTAACTCTAATATAACACTTTTTTCGATTCTGTTTTTTTTACAGCCAGTTTAAGTTTCACAGTTGCACCAGGTGAGAAACTGAGGAGATTTATATTAAGCTTGGGAACTAGAAATCAGAGCCACTGTGACGGGATCGCAACATCAGGAGCAGGTGGGTGGGCTGTTCAGAATGGGATTTATGCTGTGCTTGATAAGGAAGTGGAAATTGTAGATGGAAATATCTAAATCTGAACTATCATATTGAATTGGGATGATGGTTTGGAGGAGTCAATTGGAAAATGCTAAGCTGCTGTCTAGGCTTCCACAACCTTAAACTGCAACTTTCTTTGGGCATTTTCTCACATTGTAAACTCGTTTGATAAAGAATGGTTTCACTGTATCCTTGCCACTGGTGGATGTGCCTCATCTGCCTGGAGACGTGCAGAGAGCAGCTGCACTTCAGTCAGGGGCACCTTGACCAAAGTCACAGCACAACTCACAAGTTGCAGCTGCCCTGTTTTGATCGATTCTGCTGGAATTAGCCTCTTTCCTCTTTCAGACCATGATAACTAATACTGTATGTGTTGTATCCATTAGTTGCCAGAATAAATATAATATATTAAAGATGTTTGAGTGGGGAGCTGTGTCGGTATGCGATGGCTGCAAAGGAACAAGTAAAGATGAATTCCACACTGAAATGTATATAAAGAAGAAACACAAGTTACTGTCTTTCTACAGTACCTTTCTGCATGGAATTCAGCAAGGATTATTGTTAGTTCCCACCTAGTCTGTACTCGGAACAATAATGTAATTTACTGTAATATTACATTAATTGGTTGAGTTTTCCAGAAGCCTCAAATTTTAAAATAAAAAGCCTAGGTTTTTCCCCGACTTCAATGGCAAGATGGACAGTTTTGATGGGTCCTAAAACACATCTCATTTCACCAAACATGTTCACAACACTGCCTATGGACAAATGCTTCTGTTGCTGATTGAATGGTCCCCGGCATTTCAAGAAAAACCTGCTAAGTGATTGTAATACAAGAAGTGCCTCTTAAACATTGTCGGGAGAGTTTAAAGAAGTCTGTGTGGTTGTCTCATGCAGTGCCATGAGAGTGTTAGCAGTTGACTATGACACATGAACATCAAAAGCTTACTAGGTAAATTATCCAGTCCCCCAGGAAGAGAGCTATTCTTTATTCTTTGGAATTCAGCAATGACAGCTCTCTCCCTATGGAGAAATAAACATGGATACTCACTCAGTGAGGCAATCCCCACTTAAACTGGTATTCCTGCTGGAGGCTGGGACCCTTGACCTTTCACACTTGACCTATGGCAGCTCAGTAACCCTTCCACCGACTTAAACAAGTGAGTTCTGGAGTATTAATACCTGCCCAAGCCAATGGGACATGAACAAGACAAAACTACATGTGTACAAAAGTGATACGAGCTCAATATTTAATTGTGTCACAAACTCCATTAGCTTTGCTATGTAGCCCCCTCTGCCACTTGCTAAGAGGCTAAAGGCTGCATCCCTCAGGGGAAAGCAGAGCTGTTCACTGAGATGCAACAGCTGAATTTGGTTGGCATTTTGCAGACACAAAGTGTATTTCAATGCATTTTTACAGATGGGGAAATGAGGAGAATAAGGTATCGCTGTCATTTGAAAAACAAAATCTATAGAGAATGAAGTGGTAATAAAGGATTCAAGAGAAGTTGGTTTGATACCATCTAGTCTTCCCCTTTGCCCTTTCCTTTTGCTCAAACTCAGCTCTTGGGATTGACAATTAATATGCTGATATACAACAGCTCCCCAGCCAGATGTCCATTTTCATCACCTCCCCTCTGCAATCACTTGGTGGAAAAGGAAAACAAGCCGACACAGTGTCTACACCCCTGCTTGCGCCAGGAAATTAAAACATTTTCCCCTCGGGAGTCACACAGGACAGATAGCACAAGTTTTGTCTGGCTGGCCCAGCTGCGTAGCTCTCTGTTGCTCCTTTTAATTGAGTTTTAGGTATCATCAGCTCAAGGACAGCAGCAATCCCCAGCTGCTCTGAGCTCAAACCTTCAGAGCGTTCAGAAGAGAGAAGAAGCCCTGGGATCATGCTCTAAAAGAAACAAGCAAGTTTTATGGTTGAGTGCGGTGTAGAGATGCAACCATTTTGGAGACATAAATGCATTTCATATTACACCAACTATTATTGCAGGAGAGGTTAAGGTTTCATGTAATAACTAAATAAGGCCATGGGGTCATTAAACTGACATTTACTGTATAAAGGATGCTCAGTCTTCTTACTGAAAAAGGAAATGCTGGAGAAACTGAGACACTTTTTTGTACAGGGGGTTGCAGTAGTCTGGGTCCTTGCCACGCTGTCAAAGCCAATTCTATCATTTCTGTCAGGAAATGACTGTATGAGATCTGCGGACCAGTTATCTACTGGCAAGCAAACAGGCTAGCTAGCATCAGGTTGGGGCTAAGGATGCCAAGATGCATTTGAGCCACTTTCAGTAGGAGTGGAGTCAAGATCCCGCTGGGACACCATTACAAAGAGCCCTGGGCTAACTGCACATTCAGTAGAAACATTTCTTATCACTCCCATGAAGCTGCCCATCCATGTGACCTACAGTATTGTAGTTATACATCAACAGCATTCTAAAGGCACTGGAAAATTCAAATGTCCAGCTCAACAGTATTTAATCAAGAAGTCATTGCATCAATCAAATCTCAAGAAACTGATTTAAACAAAGACTCAATTCATGAAACATTTTGTTACATTCTGTATTACTGAGACTCACCGATAGTTACTGTATCTGCAATATTCTACATTTATAGGACCAGTATTATCTTATTGACCACAACAATAAAATCATATCTCCTTTCCTTAAATCTAGCATTATTCCCTATACTGCCTAATACCCGATAGGTGTTAGTTTGTAATGGAAGAATCCAGTACTGGAGACTGGGTGAAGAGCTGTAACCCTCTCTCTCCTGAGCTTCTTCCTCTGTGTTTTCTCTCTTTTTAAATATGTGTGTAGTGAAAAAGTAAGAACACCCCCTTTGAGTGTGTAGAATCAGAGGCACCAAAACATGTGCAAATGATTAATTTATCATCGGGAAGTGATTTCCACCTGTATATAAAGTCAGAAACTTTATCAGTTTAGTCTTATGCACTCAGGTTTGTGGTAACACATCATGCCCAGATCAAAAGAAATCTGTGACAGTCTTGCAGAAAGAATTGTTGCTGCTCATTCATCTGGGAAGGGTTATAAAACCATTTCCAAACAATAGGAATCTGATCATCCCATTCCACATTAAGAAAAGATCATCTACAAATGAAGAAAAATTCGATACTTTTGACAGTTCACCCAGGAGTGCCATTCTGCCAAATTCTTTCCAAGATCTTTCCAAGTATGATGCTCCTAGATGTCTAAAAGAATATTACACCCAAGGATCTCCAGGCCTCTCTTGCTGTGGAAAATGTCAGAGTTCATGAGTCCACCATCATGAAAAGATTGAATAAGAATAGTTTTCATGGAAAGACAGCCAGGAGGCAACCCCTGCTCTCCAAGAAGAGCATGGCTGCACAGCTTAAATTGGCAAAACTGAAAAACAAGACTTCTGGAACAATGTGCTCTGGAATGAGAAGTCAGAAGTGGAGTTGTTTGGCCATAGTGTGAGTCCATCTGTCTGACAGCTAAAGATGAAGAGAAAGGGGATCATGCAACAGGACATATGATCTAACACACACAAACAAACCTGCAACAGAATGGCTCAAAAAGACGAAATTCAGGGTGCTGGGATGGCCAAGTCGAAGTCCAGACCTGAACCCCATAGAGATGCTTTAGCAGGACCTAAAGAGAGCTGTGCATACAAGAAAGCCCCCAAACATCACCGAGCTGAAGCAGTTCTGTAAGGATGAGTGGGCCAGAATTCCTCCATTTAAGGACATTCCTACACATTTAAGTAGGTAGCTGTATCAGCATGTGTAGGCTGCAAAGGAACAGGTTAATTCCATGCTGAAAAGAAAAGAGACACAACATTTTTGCTGTGGAACCTTCTTCAAGAGAATGTGAGATGTGAGAGACCGATCAATTCTTACAGGAAACGTTTAATTCCAGTTATTAGTGCTACATGATGGCATCACACATTACTGAATCAAAGGGTGCACTTGCTTTTTCATACAAAGATATTGAATTAAAACAAATAATGACAAAATAGAATTTATGTGTTTTATTTGCCAGTTGAGGTTAGTTTTATCCACTAATAATACTTGGTGAGGACTAGTTAAATGTTTAATATGTTTAAATATATGAAACCATAAAATCTTAAAGGGGTGTACTTGTTCACCACACTGTATGTTACATGAGAGTTGACTGGTCAGCTCTGTAAAATTCTAACTCAGAATCTCTGCTCAGCTGAGGGTGTCAGCGAGTTAGAAATCCCCATGTTTGAGGGCTTGCTTATCCAGTCAAATGCCTCAGCTATCCAAATGCTTGAGCAGAAATAAGCCCTCTGATTAACCTGGCTTGTAAGAAGAGGGACACAAAATAGGCCTGCACATCCACACTACACCAACACACAACATGATCGTCCTTCTGATGGTGATTACTAACTTTGAGAAATATCAAAGAGAATATCAAACATGCAGTATCCTCTTTGGTGACAGTAGAAAGTTTTCTGCCTTTACCTGAGTGCTGACATTAGTCACAACAGGCTATTAGAGACACATGGTCATTGAGAGAACTAGGGATTTTAGGTGGCTTCTTGCTAAATTGCGATGGTTCCTCTGGTGAACAGACTTTATGATCAGAGGTGTTCTCGTTTATCTACAGTGGCAACCAAAGGTCAGGCTGTTTGGCTGAGGGAGTTGAATGCAATCCAATCAGTGTATTAATTTTGGCATTTAACTTATTTCACCAATAAAAGTGTGAGTTTGAGCATTCAAGTTTTGGTTTAAAAAATTCCCTTTAAAAATGAAACAGGACATCAATGGAAGGGGGTGAATAATTTTTGCTACGCACTGTACTGTATATATGAAAAGAGCAGATTAAGGTGTTTAAGCAGGGAAGAGTAGGAAGAGTATCATCCATCAACTAACCACCTACTGTAGCATGGGGTCCACAAAGTCTCAGGCATTTGCTTTGGTGATGGAATATGCTATATACTGTACAGTAAACGCACATCTGTAGTGAACATAGAGCTTATTTTATTGACTGTCATGTACTGAAATCTGATGAATAAAAACATAGATATGTCAGTATTTGTCAATTCATCGCCCATTCAACATATTTTCTTTCGGCCAAAAATGTATTTTTAATTTTTTTTTTTACACTTAGAAAAGAAGTTAAAGAGGTATGCCGACGCAACAGCTCTGTGTTCAATTAAGTGAATCACAGGCCAGTGAATGAATTGCATGGGAGCATTTCAAAAGCTTTCACATTGCCTTTGATACAAGACACTGCTATCAGAAAAATGGGTTTTCAGTGTCTGCTTTAAGCTCATTCGAAACGTGTTGCTGTGATCCTTTTTTGGGGGATCTCTCCTGTGTGTTTGTTAGCTGTTCGTGTTGATTTGATATACGGCTCCCTTTTTTCCTGTCCTTACTGGCTTCAGGAGGCAGTTTTATCGCTCCCTACAGGAAACCTGAGATTTATAGAAGTGAAACCTTATGCATATATAAGCTTTTCCTTGATATGTTTAAAAGCGTATGCAAGGATGACTTTTATATAAAAAAAGAGAAGGGATTTATCTTTTGGGGAGTTCATGGCAATGACTTGGGGAGGATTTTTCAGGTGCTAGGTCTATGTAAGGAGGAATAGCAAGATGTTGAAATTAAAGACAAAAATTTAGGAGATTTATGAAAATTTGTGATTTGGTGAAGCAGCTCTGAGAAACCTGCATAGAACCTGGTTTTACGGGAATAGCTGCTGTGGTAGTTTCCTTGCATCGCAAAACATATTGAGCTCAAAGAGATCTTAACGAGCTGCAGAGAATTGCTAAGCACACATTATGATAGGAGCAGACAAGGAGAAGACAGGGTGAAAGTGCAAGATGTCTAAGCGACACCTTTGCTTTTGGAAAAACAGAGTATTTAAAGGTTGTGTTAGATCGTGATACTTTGGATGTCTCTCTGCCAGTGATGGTCTGGTTATAGTCTTCTCTTCTTCAGTAAGTATAAAACGTGAAATTTGTAAATTGTGTCTTTTGTGAGTGTTGCCCCATTACTCCACCAAGGGTTGGATTGGCAGAGGGAAACAGCATTGGACTTGTCCGTATTCAGCATGAAACTACACCCGAGCTGTAACTTGCTGTAACTTTGTTCACAATGCCAAGAGTGTGACCATCATTTTCTTCTCTGAACTATTGTTATTATACACAAAGGAAAAAATATTTCAGTGACAGCCCTTGTGAATATATTGGAGCAAAACAATCCTGGCTGCAAGAAACAGTGCCTCTGGAACAATCTTAAGTTAAATAGACATTCAAAGTGCTTAAAGTATATTCCTTTTGATATTTGACAATTAAAGCAACACATATTGTTTAAAATATCCTATAAAAGAAAAAAATGTTTGCAACTACAATGTTGCATTTCTATTCATCCTTATTTAAGCCTTGCAATTCAAAAGCGCTTCATTTGAAATTCACATACAGTATCGCTAACTATACTGTTCAGTTATGATTGAAACCCAGAAATCATAATGCCGTCTGCTTCTGTTTTGTTTCTTTAGTGGAATTTAATTTATATCTGCAGTATATTTTGACAACAGTGTTCAGATTTACTGGTGGAAATGCATTTGTTTCTGCTCCTCGCTGAAGTAGTCTGGATATGTGGAATGAGCTTTGAGAAATATTAAAATATGCTGACAGGTTTTGGAAGGAGGGTGACCTATTACCTACCCTGCTGCTGGTGCTGCATCCTCTATCTATATATCAAAGACCACAGAGAGGGAGAGAAAGACAGGAAGAGAGTCCCTGGGAAGAAAGAAAATATACTGCATCTTGCACTGAAGACGACAGTTTCCTTTCTACCATATGGATGAGTCATACAGCCTGAATGCCAACCAGTTTCTTCTCCAGGCGAAGCTCCCTCTTACGACAGCATTCGGACTCCTGCAGAGGGCAGGCCTTCAGCTCTTGATTTATCGGTGTCTCAGCAAGGTTAAGGTTAATATCCAAGCTTATCTATGCCGCTGGCTTTAAGTGAGCTACATCAGGAGAATCAGTAAGAGGCCACGCCAATCCACCTGGCAGGTGTGCGTCGAATATGCTATACACACAGAGTTAAAATGGGTCAAATAAAAAGAAAATGCAACATCAGTTATGGGTTATCCATGTGTGAATTATGAAAGCTTCTTTACAAAGGATGTGCTGTTTGTTGTACAACAATACATCTGAAAATACATCTGTCCTGAGACTGTAAGCCAGGCCTCTGACATCTGATGGAGCAATGCTTTTGTCATTCCATCAGACAGAGAAAAAAGGAGCTGACAGTTTAAAGTCATCCCAGCCAGGAGCCCAGATAAGAGTCAGTAAGAGTGGGAGCCCTCTTGCAGTGAAATTTCTACTTATTTTAGGAACTCTATGCCAAGGCAGATCAAAATGTTGGTCACACAGACCAGACCAGGACAATACTTGAATATCGGCGAATTACTGTATCTGCTAATTGAACTTTGTAAAGCCTCTAAATTCAAGGATTTCAGCCCTTTAAGTTACGGCATAATCCAAGAAAAAATAAAAATTTAAATAATAACAATAACACGATCTCCATCAGAATCAAAAGTGTTTACTTGAATGTGAATTAATAACACTTTCTAATAATGGGTTCAAAAAATGTCATCACATCTCAAAGAATGTTTGCAAAGTGATCACCTGGTGTTCTGTTGAGATACATTAGGAATTTGTGCCCGATATTAGAATTTGTGACCAGTTTTTCTATGTTTACTGAAAGTATAAAGGAGTCTTCTTGGCTCACAATGGAAAAGCCCATCTTGTTTCAAGGAGAACAGCAGACTCAGCTTGTAAAGGCCTTTTATTGAATAGAGATAGATGAAAAATCTCCACAGAGAAGGTCTGTAGAGTCAATGAATAATTTCTTTTTCATTGCTGCACATGCTGTGTCCATATTTCACAACCCACTGAGTGAGTAAATAGGGGGAAATTTATAGTATTTCTTCTTTATGAAGTAGCTTATTTTCATAATCATAACCGCCTGTTATAGTCTACTGCTTTTTCTGAGAGACACCAAACAGTTCATTTTTAATCAAAAGCCATCTGTGCTCAAAATGTGCTCAGTGTTCTTCAGTGAAGAATCACCCATCTGTGTCATCCTTTCGAAGGTAACAGAAGATGTAGGGCATGTGTAAATCTTGTGGTGTTTTAAAAAGTAAGTGCTATATGGACAGTCTGTGATATTTATGACCACAGTACAGTGTAATTCTATATGTCTATTTCTTATTTTAAATGTATTTCCATAAGAACAAACTGCTGATAGTCAATGAGGCTATTAATAGCTGCAATGCAGGGCACCATATTCACAAAAGGACCATATAACCGTAAGCCTAAGAACATAAGAACAGTTTAAAATACCAGAAAGTCATTCAGCTCATGTAGCCAAATGGGTATTAAGTAGTTTGATCGATCCAATGATCTCATCAAACTTGGAAGACAAAACAAGACTTACTGTATAAAAAAAAAAATTCATTTGCTACGACTCACTCAAAACAGCACAATCTCGACATGCTCTGAACTGCACTAGCAGAAAGAGAATTTCAGGGTGAATAATGACAAGGATATTCTGCAGTAGCAGTGGTATTTTTATGATTTATCTTATTTTGCTCCATGTTTTTACGGTGTTGTGTGCTCTTCTTGAAGCAGTAATAACTGTTCAAGTAAGGAAGACTGCCCCTTATAAGTTACACTTCACAAAATAAAAATAACACTAGAGACTCCAATTTCTCCTAGTGTGGGGAGCAGTGTAAAACAATCTGTTAATATTGTTATAACAAAGTGCTAATATTAACATTGTTAAAATTATATATTTGAGTCTACATGAGACTGAAATGTGGTGCTACTGGAGGGGTCATGGGTGTAACAGAATCTGAACCCCACCAGCTGTGCCACTGGTCAGTGTGAGAACAGTCACTATACTGCTATCGCACATGAGTCGTGTCTCCTGAGTGAGTGCGTGTCCGGTGGGAAACGCTGTTGTGAATGCACCCCTGCTCTCTTCGCCCCAGCGCGGCAGTCGAGCTCGTTTCCGCAGAAGCACATGAGCTGAGAGCCTGGAAATACCAAAACCAACACTTTTCCCAATATCGAAATCCGGAAGAGATGGTGGATCGCGGAGAGAGAGGATCAGGATGGTTTAATTCAGCTCTAGGAATGATCCCAGTTCTATTCTGCCTATTTATCTATAATAAATACTCTTATTTAGACCTATTTTTAAAGAGGGTTCTAAGTTTTAGTTGGATAATGTAAGCTCGTAAATCTGGTTCATATGAATCAAATTTGAAACCTGTAAATAATTTAGAGATGTAGGTGATTCATTTAAAGATTCGCCCCATTGATGTCACGGACGTCCAAAGGGACTAACCGTGGGGAGCAGGAGATCGGAAAAAGACCCATATGCGTAGCGGCGAGACGGGAAAAAGGCCCGGGCTCATAGAGCAAAGAGTTCAGGAATGCCGTATAAAAACCAATGCCCTCAGGGAGCGGACGTGGGGCGCCCTGGTGCTAGGCGGGTCTCAGGACATCCAAACGTCAATGCTGAGCGAGGACAGAGTGCAAGACCCGGAAATATATAGCCCAAGGGAAAGAGAGGGACAGGAAGGACAGCAGACCAGAAACTAGGGACAGGACAGAGAAGGAGCGCCCTCTGGCTGCAGAGGGCGTGACAGTACCTCCCCCTTCATGGGCGGCTCCCGACGCCCATACAAATACATGAGCTGCCCAGCACTGGGGGGAGGAAAAACCTCATTTAACTGAAAGGAAACCTCCGGGAGTCCACGGCTGAAAGCTACCCCCTCCTCCGGGGTATAAACCTTTATTGGTAGGAGGAAGGGGGGGTAGAGAAGCTCCGGAGACTTAAAACAAAAAAGTACACAAGCACAAACACAACAGACAAAAACCTGGGAAAGACCAGGGAGACAAACCACACAAAACAGATAGGAACCAAAGTTCCGAGACACAGGGAGCAGGGGGGAACAAAAAGGAGGGGAAACCAGGAAGAAAAAAAATCAAAACAAAAGGCAAAAAACAAGAAAAAACAGCAAAAAACCCCGGGGAAAAATACCGCAGACTGGGCAATTGGCACGTTCACATTCTAACGCTGATATCGGAGTGGACAACCTGAGGAAAGCCAGACCGAAGTCCGCTCACAGACACAGATGCCCGGAGTGATATCCAGCGAAAAGAATGGAGGAACGGCAGAAAGCTTACCATTCTATCACTGATATCGGAGAGAGCAAGACCAGGAAGAGCCAGGCACGAAAACCCGCTCCAGACACAGAAGCTCGGAGTGATATCCAGTAATAAGAATAGGAAAGCCAGCTCAACATTCAATCACTGATATCGGAGTGATCTACCCGAGGAAAGCCAGGTGCAGGACCCGCTCACAGGCACGGAAGATCGGAGTGATATCCAGTGATTAGAATAGAGGAACTGAAAAAAAAAACAGCCCAGAGAACAAGAAAAAAAACTGCGGCAAGACAAAAAGCGCCGCTCGCGGGGTCAGTAGGTGGCTCAGCATTCTGTCACGGACGTCCAAAGGGACTAACCGTGGGGAGCAGGAGAGCGGAAAAAGACCCATATGCGTAGCGGCGAGACGGGAAAAAGGCCCGGGCTGCAGAGGGCGTGACAATTGATCAGCATTATTAATTATCGCACGATCACCGCATTTATATTTTGTTAGTAAGATTTTTTGGACCTTCAGCATCAGAGGGGTAATTGCATGGTTTCAGGGATTGTCAGGTCAGTAGAGGTTCCCCACTGACAAATGAACATCTGTAAATATGGAGGAGAAATTCTGAAACCTCCCAGAGAGACACCAGTCAGCTTGGAGACCACAGTCCTCACCATTTGAGGCTGAAAACAAGTGCCTGATACTATGAGAAATAGCACATGACTGTAACAGACCACTGAAATCTGCAACATTCGTCAATCCTCTTCTGTTTCCACAGAAAAAGCATCCTGGGAGCTTTGTTTTGGGATTTGGTAACTTTGCAGATATGTCGTTTGTCTTTGCATAAAGCATACTGGTAAAATACGGTTGCCAATAACCTAATATCACTTTGTAATGAAGCAGATTACTTCAGAGGATTGTGTATGAATTGAAATTCTTTTTCGATAAACTATTGTGCTTAATTTCCCACTGGCTCATTATAAAAAGCATTACTGAATATAGACTAATTTTCAAAACTGTCTGGCATGTGGCCTGAACCACTCCCTGAGGCACTGCTAATTTCTTCCATATTTCTTATGATTGTTTTACAGGAGGTTTTCATTATTTATGAGTTTACATCAGTATTAACAACTGATTAATAAACCATTCGAAGTTTATGAAGAATGTTACAGGGCTATAAACAAGCAAAACAATTCTCCTTTTTAAATTTATGAGGTGGGAGTAGTTCATTTGCAAATGTTTTTATAAAGAAATTTTTACTTTACACTAGTTTTATCAACATGTCACGTAAATAATGGGGCCGCATCACTAACACACAGTTTCCCATGTACACACGTCTGCACATTCATACACATTTCACTTTTATGTAAAGCATAAATCTTGGTACAATGTTCCACATAAATCTGTGTTAATGGCTGTTTTTTTAAATCTTTAAAAACTAAAAACTGCTCCAGTTCCACTTGGAAATTTCTGGTAGCTCTGCTCGTTAATGACTTTGAGAAAAGCCCAGGATTTCCAGAACGCCTAACAAAGGCCTTTGTGATTTCCATTAATGAAATTTATGAAGGGGAAAAACAGTGCCTTCCTGCTCTCCATCTCGAGTCTCAGCGAGAAATGTAGCTGTGATTAATGAGCGACTTCAATGAATTAACAGGTGGTTTGAGGCTGATGGCTCTACTGGTGGTGTCAGAGCACTAGCAGAGAGTTTGCCATCGGATTCCTTTCCAGAGCTGGGCCCGGGATCCTGCCTCTTCTGGTCTCTTGTGGGAAAATACGGTACCCTGGGGCCTAGTGTTTAAGGCTAAAGAACCACATACTCGGAGAGATTTGTCTTTTTCAATTATGAAATTTATGTGGAGTGATGAAGAAAAAAAAATCTGCCATTGTTTTTCTGGGGAATGGAAAAACTGTCTTTTTGCAATCTGTAGCTCATTTAATAGCTATTGAGACCCCCTTCGAGCAAAGGTGCCCACTAAACAATTTCCCAACTTTATAGACCACATATTTTCCATTGTTTCAAGTAAGACGAAAGTCTGTGTCATAAATCACAGTGAGCACCAGCAGCACCAGAGCGGCTCTCCTGGGAGTTTCAAACACACTGTGGCGGCAGATTGCAGCTCCAGGTTCGTACTGCAGTGCTGTCCAGCAACACAAACAGCCTGCTAATTTCGAAAACAAAGCATACGTTGGAACATCAGCAAGCTTGCTGCAATTCTTACAGTGTACTATGTGGATCAGGAGCTACACATACTATTATAGTAAAATACTATTGCATGCCGTAACATGGGAGACCGAACAATCGATACGGAGAACTTGAACACATTAAGGGAACTGCAACTGCTATTTTCATATTTTGGGGTTAGAAAGAATCAGCATTGATGAGTGCATTTCAAAGTGCAATAAAAGTAAAATATACTTATACTTTAAGTAACTTGTAAAACCTCCAATTTACACCACAAAATAGATTAAATTTCCAAGCATGCGCAGCGCTATATTCAGCGGTTCAGAACGAGGCAACAAAACTTCTGGTGATGTGTGCGGCCCTGTATTGTAAACAAGCAGGCTTGTGAATACACCTTTTTAAATCCAATAGAAATTATGTGCTCAACTTCAAGACAGTTTTGCCAACAAATACTACTTATTTGTTAAATCTTCAGATCACATTGAAATATTTCTGTGGTGAAACACAACCTGGACTTATTTGCTCGTAAATCTCATTACATTAGTCATTACAGTGACTAGTGAGCAGGAAGGGCAGAATCGTGTTGCAATTTGTGGGAACTCAAATGCGAGTTTGCAACAGCAACTTACAGTACTTTCACAAAGTTCACCATTTTGTGCTTAATTCAAAATATGTATTTTTTATTCTATAACCTCAATTAATTTATTTTGTTGCCGAGATTTAATAACCAGTCTGAGAAATTCGGATTGCAGTTCCCCTTAAACAGAATCCCATCAGGCCACCACCTGTTACAGGTGCTGTTCCAGCAACAGGGATTTTTATAAACGAGCAACAGCATACTGAAATAAAAACTAAGACAACGGCAAACCTGAAGTGTTTGAGGAGCAGTGGTTTATTCCACATGACCTCTTTATCTGCCGATTTATTTATTTACAGTATACTGATATTTTCTCTTTGCATTTTGAAGCTATTGTGGGCTGCTTTGTGTATGTGTTTGGGAAGCGCCACTTCACTCTTCAACACTGACAGGCCCTAACAAGAAGAGCAAGTCACAGTAATCAGCGTAAGTAGAGACTGAGCCAGAAAGAAGACCTCTAATATTTAGAGAGTCAACACCGTGATGTTTTCCAAAACTGCAGAACAGAAGAACAAAAAGAATGTTCCTATCATTTTTAAAATGATACCACATCTGGATTCTGGCATTTTGTTGAAAAAAGGGCTTAATTGCTTTTGACATGCGCCTGCTTGCATTATACAAAATCTCATTTTGCATTATATAACAGATTAAATGTGCCGGCAGATGTCTGAGATCAAATCTGGAAGCCAGAAACCGTTTCGTGTTTGTTTGCCTGCCCTTATACTGTATGAATATGAAATGTAACTGGAAAACAACAGTATAGTTCATCCCAGGATTATCTGACATTCAGGTTTGTTGCAAACTGTAAAAAAAGAAAAAAAAAGCATCCACATTGTTGAGTTTCAGGGAAAAACTTCAAGGTTAAACCACAAACATCTGAAGTCTATTCACACTGTATAGTCAACCTAACATGGCTTCGCTGATCAAACCAGTGACCTTCTAAGAAGCAGCTCTCCGATGTGTTTTACAGAAGGTAGATTTAATGAGTTAAATAAAGATTGTAGAAAAGGCCACATTGTGCTACAGTTGTAACTACAGTGGAAATGGCATTACAATTCTATTCCATGCTGCCATCGTGGATCCATGTGGATCCTTTTGGACTGTTCTGCTGTTGCAGTACTCTTTTTGTTTTTACTGTACTGTATGTGTTATTATCTGACTGGATCCTGTCCAGTCTTCCGTTATTTTTAATGTATTTCATACTCTAAAACTAAAGGTGTACATAACCTACATGTTAATTATTACAACCATGTCAGAGGGATTTTACATAGAGAGTAAAATATTTTAAAATCTGCCATGTAACCTGCTGCCATTTCAATACAGTATATGAACGGATTTTGTAGTAGGATTTTTAAAAATGTGAATCACTTAATATGTACTTTTTGCTTGCAATCATGTGGTCAGTTGAAGAGTTGTGAAATCTTGTACTAAATCTCTTTAGTACATGTAAAACAAACTGTTAGAATGAGTCAGAATTGCATTTTCACTGTGCAAAACATACAGTCGCAAACATTGTGACATGAGTGTAGAAATTCCTGGCAGGCAGTGATGTAGTTTTTTCTAAAAAATAACTAAATTAAAAAGATAGGCTTAATATGAGAAAGACTATATAGTCAATTTAAATCATGTATTCAAATTTCTAAGATTCTACTTTTTTCCTGCAGACTTCAGATCTGTACAGTTCCTGTGAGTTTACGGCCGCAGTCCCATTGTCAAGTGTAGCTTTCCCTGTACAGCATCAATGATAACGTACAACTTTGAGAAAAGATACATTTCAACACAGTCATGTGGATGAAGCAACTCACCATCTTCAGTTCATAAATGTAGGACATTATTTTAAAGGTCCGAAGAATTTATAAGAACACGGTCTTAATATGAGTGCCTATGTGTTTCTAAGAAAAGCAATTTTATGGTGAGTCTGGGTAATGTCAAACCCACATTCTGCATCTTTAAGTACTAAATCTGCAGATCTGGTTTTAAAAAATGCAAACCAGTACTGTATGCTTATAATTGAACAGTCGTACTCCTTATCCTCCACTGTGACATTTGTAATCAAGTGAAGATTTCTCTGTATCGCACACGTGTGGCTCATTCTCATAAAGCTATGCAGCAGTCCAGCACTGATTTATGAGGGCTGCATTTCTTCCAGTGATCCCTGCTGGTGCGGCCTTCAGCGATTTCTCTTTCATGTGCCGGTGTAAAGGGGCAACTGTGGACCAGCTGCGGAGAGCTGGTAAGGAAAATGCCATTTCATTGGCATGTTATTGCACTTGCACATGTCAGATACACATGTACGTTTAATTTAAAAGAGAAGCTCTTAATTTATTAAAGTGGGCCGATTGATCTCTGTGCAGCCTGCCTGGTGCACAACACTAATGGCAGAGTAACTTCGAAAGCAGCAAGAAGGCTTCCTTTAAAGGAACAATTTCTTTTTCCTTCCACCATATCGAATTTCTACTAAATCTTTTATCTCGGCCAGTTCCACTAATTCATTTTCATTTTCATGCTTTTCACAAATCTGACTCCCATATCGAGTGATACCCTATTTTCATAAATTAGTAGGTTGCTAAAGCCTCAACACTGAGACAACTATATGTTACAGCTTGATAAATCCTAAACCATGTTCCTTTTGCAGACATCAAGCTCTTAAAAAAAAGGACTTTGGTTTGATCTACAGATCTATGAGTCGTCATAACTTCCCACACCTGGCATTTCTGGTGAATCTATTATGAAGAACAGCTATATTCTTATTTCACATTAATCGTTGTTAATAGTAATCTTTGTTGTTTTTATGTGCTATGCTTTAACATCAATGAAACTACAAAAAGAAACTGTGTAAAAGAAAAAATGCAGTGGACCAAATATCAGAATGGAAATGAAGAGGGAGTGGGTCTTTGTTCCAGTTAATACTGTACCACAGAGGCCTTACTGGCATTTTTTTAAATTGAATGAATGTATCTGTAAGTTTACATTTATTAATTGGAAGGAAAGGGCTCTGATTTGGATAAAGTGGCAGAATTTAATTATTATGGTGTGTGCCCAGAAAAATGAAGGGCTTAGTGAGACTAATATGTAAAATGCTTGATTAGATATTTATTTCTATACAGCACTGACAGACATTCATGTGTATAATGTTAATTGAAAACATTATGTGTTTTTAATATTAATTGCTCTACAGTCCTATAACAACATGTAGATAACGCACAGTTAGTATGTTTCATACCGTGTTGCAGGACGTTTATGAGTATATCATATAACAAATGTAGAAATGTCGAACACTTATCAGTTACACAACAATCAAAATCTTTACCATACTTTGTTAATATATCATTTATCAGTTTTGTTAAAATCTCTTATATATTTGTTACCTAAGGAGTGGCGCGGGGCCCTGTGTTCAGTTCCTGGCCTGCTGTTTGCATGGAGTTCACACATTCTCCTCCTGTGCACCTGGGTTTCCTCCAGGTGCTTCGGTCTCCTCCCAGTCCAAGGACATGCTTGTGGGTTACTTGGCTTCTGTGAAACTGGCCCTGGTGTGAGTGTGGGCGTGTTTGTGCATCTGCGTGCTCCCCGGACTGGCGTTTCGTCCAGGGTGTACCCTGCCTCGTGCCCAGTGCGTCCCAGGCTGAGATCCCGTGACCCTGAATTGAGTAAGCGGTTATTGACAGTGATGATGGCGATGGTGACTTGTTTATCCGTATTGATCATACTGTACCCATACAAATATAAATGAACATGACCTGGGCTTCCAAACCTAAAACAATGCACACTGAGCAGCACAGTCTCGTGTCTGGATTAGTCCTATTCATCACAAATTCAGGATTGCTTAAGCATGGAGAATGAGGGGCTTCTCGGTGCAGGGTTCTGATGTAATAGTGGCACCTAGTAAGAAAAGGCAACAGAGGAGGAATTTTTCAAATCAAAAGCCCTTTGTTTAAAAAAAATAACCCAGAAAACAGTAATTGGCTCCCATAACATCTTTTACACCCTATAACTTCTGAAAAATCAGCACTCTTTTAAATAAGAAAAGGGGATACTGTGAAAAGGCAAAGATTTCTCAGTAGGTGGAGGTATTCCAGGCATTTTAAGGAGTGTGTAATGAGGAGCTAACTTTAATTACAGCAGCAGTTCTCTTCTGATACTGCGTTTGGTCTTGTAGATTATGCTGTCACCTGCAGAAAAGCCAAGCCAGGGCCCAGCTAGCCCTTCTGAGCACTCTCTTTAAACAGCACCAGATGTGGAACCTCGCTGTTACAAATACTAATTGATTTTTGCCAGTCACAATATGGCTATTGTTTCTAACTAAAATAAATACACCCATACACTTTTTTTTGCTTAACTCGTGAACCAAAGGGTATTCGATTAGAGCACTACAGAACATGTGACTAATAATGAAAGGACCTCCCCCCCCCCCCCACACACACAAACACTCTTTTTTATACTGTAAGCCCACTCGCTGCGGGACTGGCCATAAGCGTGATAGATCGCCAGTGTGTGCAAGCCGTTATTATTTGTTATGTGAGCAGGGGGATATGACAGGCGTTCCGGCCCGTACACCTGCTGCGCCAACAGAGGCATGAACAGCTGTATGCACTGATTTAGAAGTTCACTCCACGGGCTTCAGGAACGAATCAGGCAACAGCTAATAAAAAGGAGTTTTGTGATTCTCCCCCCTCCTCCTCCACCCCGCTCACCCCTCCCTTTCTGCAAACAAATGGCTGCATCATATGTTTTTCTAACACTGCCATCGCTCAGAATTAAATCCCAGGCTAAGGTGTCAGTTTTGGACAGTCTCACAGTTCTAACAGTTGGCTCAGAAGGTGCAATCAGTGTGTTGCAATAGCATACAGCGTCTACTGTAGCCTACCATGAAGATGGACTTGTCTTTCTGCCACATGGTTTCATACAGACCACAGAAAACTCCATGAGCATCAGACGTGCAACTTCATATTTATATCAGGGATATCAGGCCTTTTATAAGCGATGCGCTGTCCTATTTATATTATTTCTTTTCAAGTGACATCGACATACTGTACCTTTTCTCTTCCCTTAATGTCACGTGTTGAACTGTTTCGTACTGATATAGCGGACAAGAGGAGATTGGGGTGAAGATACGTCTGTTGGTGGTCAATCTGATTTCTCACTCACTATCTGCTGTGATTGGTATTAAATTCTTTCACATGACGCAGGGAGCTAAACCCATCTAAATCAAACCAAAACCTCTCACAGGGACAAGCTGCAAACTTCCACTTCTAGTTCCACTTGCTGACGGCTTTGCTCTGGGCAGACGAGGCCCCCGTTACCCAGAAAGCCTCCTACTCCGCAGGCACCGTGCTCCTGGTGCACGTGCTGGCGCTGTGATGTAATCCAGGAAGGGAAATGCAAGCCATTCGCTGTTTCTCAAAATGGGCACACTTACGAGAACTGAAATCTGCATCTCACGTGCATGACAAAGGAATTGGACATTTTTATCTCGTGGCCATTTTTAATCCAGAATTAAAAAAATGTCCACAGTGCACACACTTGATCTTGATGCAGTGTTTGGACTGAGGGAAACAACAAACTCAAAATTAGAACTGGAAGCTGTTTGATGACTTCCAAATAAATACTGTTGTCATTAAATACTTTAGAAAAGCCATGTGGAGGTTAGGTTGTTATGAGATATATTATATGTTACTTGCAAAGAAACAATGTACAGTATAAAGAATTATTTGCATCTCCAGTAACATAATTACTGACATCTGGAATATGCTGGGGTCTTGAGGATATTTTTTAAGCCTTCCAATCAGTCAATGCACTGGTTCCCAAGACAATTATTTTTTAAAAAGTAAGCCAGACTTCCTTCTAGGCAGATCGAGAAGCCTCAGGTTTGCTAAGATTTCAGCTGTCCCTTCCCTGGCACTATACCTGCCATGCTTATCAGAGCTGGTCATGGTACAGTACAAGGTGTTCGACTTTGAAATGTGGACAGAAAGAAGAGAAAGCAATCGCTGAGAGCTTTAAAATCTTCTAGTTCTGCAAGCCCGACGGGATATTTACAGGCCTGTGGCTGTGAGTCAGAGATGAGCCATGTGTTCCTCTCTGGCACTGCATCGCCTGCTCTCCGCACGCTGCCACACTGACCCACGGGCCACCCTTCAGCACAACTGGGGGCTTTCCAGTACGAAGCAATGGAGCCCCACGATAACAGAAGCTCCTTTGTGGCAGCTCTCCCTACAGGAAAGAATGCCCTGTACATGGGAAATACATTGAATGCCAGTGAATTGGATATAGGTCATATTACAAGAAAGGAGCTCATACTTTCGTTGCATGCTGAAGCTACAAAGGTCCTGTTACTTTTGTCCATTTTGGTTCCCAGAGTGCGAAGGTCTCTGCTGTATGAATTATATTCTCTGTGGCACACAGCACCTTAACTATTAATCTCTTGTGCATGCAAAAAAAAAATCTCCTAATGCATTTTGTCACAAGCACAGGATTTCCGAGGAGGCTGGATTTGAACTGTTCCCCACCAATCTTACAGTCTGGCTCTCAGCCTCCCCTGGATTCTTCTCTCTTTGGTCCCGGTGAAGGAAATTCTCCAATGTCAGAACTCTCTCGATGACGAGGAGGTCTTGCCACTTGCCAAAGATACCTGGCAAATATAATGTGCACTTTACTTTTTTACTTATTCTTTTTACATAAAAAACTAATAGCTGCAAAGAAATCCTTCATGACAGCATCTTAAAAAAAACTATGATTTAAAAGATTTATCTAGTATCACTTTCTCCATTCTCATACATAAGTGGACCAGTCACAGTAGTTAAATTACTCTAGTTTTGATATGTGGTTTATAAACGAATTCAAAAAGAGTCACTCATTTAGAAAGAGTCCTGTATATTATTTTACCATGACAATTGTGAAAATATACAATGTGATTTAAAGCAGAAAACATTGAATCAAAATACAGATGCTTTGTTTTTTTCCCTAAATAAAAAGGAAGTAACACTGGAGAACTTTAACATCTCCGCGTAAAACCCAGTGTGGCGTCTGCTCCTCTGGAGAAGGAAATGAAACCTCTTCTGAGATTAGCCAGACCTCTGAAGTAACTGCATGCATTTAAGTACCACTTCCTGAGAGTATCATTTAAGTAATAACCATTTCCTTTTTTTATGGTGATTTAGAAAAAGTCTCACTTCTGAAATAAAATGTAATGGCAGATTGCTATGGCTCTGTGTAACTCAACTGTCAGACTCAACTGTCTTAACTTTACATTATTAAAACTGCAACTTTGCTTCACTTTTTGAAGATTAAAAAGACAGTCGCTCGCGTGCTCTGCTGTTCCTCTCTCTACTATAATGAAATATAATACTGTAATTTGTTTAAAATTTTCCAACCCGAGGGTTGTTGTACCTCAACTTTATAGTGCTAAAAGATAGAAACTGACTATTCAAATACGAATATGAAGAGAAGAATAAACAGGGAAATAATTCACTACTATGAGAAGCCCCTGAATTCACAGCTGTCTAGCGCTCTGGCAGAGATTAAGAGAGAACTATCACCTTCTAAAGATTTATAATTGGAACATAGAGTGCTTAAAATAGGCTTCTCTGTTCATCTGCTGATAAACTGTGCATCACCTCAAAATGTATATAACCCCCTAGTGAGATAAATGTCTCCTCACACAATATTGTGGAAAATAAACAGCACATAGAATAGGCTCCTCACAGCTATTTGAAACCAGTTGACCAGTTGTTTTTTTCACATGCTCTTACACCAGTATGGAGTGGGAACCAATCCAGAAATCCTGGATGATACAGAATGCCCAGCAAAATGCATAACATATGAAGTGGAAATGTTGGAGATTACTGTATATACATTTGTGTGAGGCACCTAATTGTACACTTACTCCACAGTTTTAACTTCTGTAGGCTGCAAAAGCACAGGAATGCAAAATCCTGTTTTTTGATAACTCAACTTCACTAACAAGTATATATTTTTTAAAAAGACATAAAATAACAGAGTTTAGTTTACCCTTGCTTCTGGCGGCCTGGCGTTTTTCAATGTCATTTCACATCCCCTTAAAGACAGAAAAAAGGGTTTGGATCCTAAAGCTGAAAACTGCGTACAATGTGCTAAAGCCATCAGTGTGTTCTGTGGTGCCCTGCAAAGAAGGGGGTCTCGTGCTAAATGACTTGGCAGAAAAATACAGGTTGTCTGTCCTGATCTCAGCCCTACTGCAAGCTGGAGGAGGAAACAGAAAAGTGAAATATTTCTTCATTTTATTCTGCCCCATAAAACGCGTAACAGATTTCATATTTGCTGGGATAATCAAACGAGACAAGATAAGGAGAGTTCACTTCGAGCCTTCGAGCTGTGAGAGGGAAATACTGTTCTCTCATACAGACCCTTTTCTCTCATGCTGTTCTCTTACACTGAAAAGATTTTTCTCCTACTTTAATTAAAATAAATTCATGGGAATTCACTAGCGGCGTGTTGAATTTATACTTTACAAGTCCCCACAAAAAATACAGATAATCTATTAAAAAAATGATAAATACTGAGCACCAAAGTCCATACTGTATAGACCTACCTCCTCTCTCCTAGCCTGGCCACCAATTGATGTGTGCTGCTCATCTTTTTCTGATAAAAAAGAACATCTTAATGCACTCTTGTCATCTCATACTTGATGAGATGAAATGTCATTCGGGAAGTACCACTTGATGAGTCTCAGATTAAACAGAACGTCATGTTCTACGTATAGAACATAGAGTAAATTCAGATGAGCTTCAGTCACCTACAGTAGATCAAGTTCAAACTCCTTCTTCAGATGTTTTAAGAATATTGTTTCTCAACCCAATAACTGAAGTTCAATAGGATTTCTGATTATTATTATTGTCCTTCCTGAAGGATTTGAAAAAATTGTTCAAGATCACAGTGATTAAAGATAACAGCATAGACTGTTCAGGATAAAATAACGCAAGCTTTTACATGTTGGACTGAAGGTGTCCTAGGATGGATCAATAATCTTCATGTTAATCCTAAAATGATAGACTCTTAAGTTTACAACATGATAAGTATGCAGTGTAACTATTCCCAATCTCCTCACAAAAAAGTGCAAATAATAAAAAGATTAATAAAAATGTATTAAAAAATATTTGCTTTTGAAATTATATGTTGATTTACATTATATTGTTGCTAATTAGGATCTAATAGACCTTAAAACCTTTGGAAATCTTGCAGTCTGAAGTATACAAATGTCTGATGTCCCCAGTTGCACTCACCCTTCATTATATCTAACTAAGACATTCATATAATTAATCACCTGTGTTTGCATTTCAGCTGTGGAAGTTCAGGTTTTGAGTGCCAGTTTTCAGTATAATTTTATGTAAGTCTGTTTTCAATGTTTTCTGAACTAGAGCAAATTATTGCCTAAAAGTCCTTATAGTAGTAATTCTATTTACATGAATGGACAGATCTGACATATACAGTACGGTACGCACAGGTACATCAACATATTTAAACACACACATGCTGTAAATACTGCATACAACGAAGTCTGCCTTCAGAGAGCGTGCAAGATTTAAACCTCACCCATATGAATGCTGAAGCATCATCCAGCACCTACAGTATATCCATATAGAATGAAAAGGAGAAATACGCTCACGGGACACGTTGAAATAGAACTAACAAAGAATGACAAAAATGACAGCTGGAGCACAAAAACTGGAGAGAGGCTGTTTTAAGCCTAGAATGGTGCTTTGGAAGACAAAGGCATTCTTGCCCAATTGCTATTCCTGTTAGCTTGCTGGGGAAGTGTTGGTTATACTGCGGAGTGTGGAGGGAGTCCTGTCCACACGCTCTCTGCAAGACGTGATTTAGTGTTGGGAACCGTACAGTTTATTTACTACTTTTTACTTCATGAAATTGAACCCCAGGGCCCCGAAGCCAGCATGGGTCACTAAACAAACATTTGTTACCTGCGCCGTCAGGACGCGAGGAATCCCAGATCTACAGTTCGAATTGCTGCTGGGGAATCGGTACTCGTCTGAAAGTAAAAGCTGTTTAAACATGGGATTTCTGACTGGGCTTGGGGTTTATCTTATTGTATTACGCACGTATCCTTAAACGGGCCGCATGGCTGCGCGGTGATGAGCGTTGCTGCCACACAGCCCTGGGGTTCTGGGTCCAGTTCTGGACTTGGGCTGCTGTCTGCATGGAGTCTGTATGTTCTCCTTGTGTTTGTGTGGGTTTCCTCCAGGTGCTCCGGTTTCCTCCCACAGTCCAAAGACATGCTGGTGGGTTTCTTGGCTTCTGGGCGATCTGGGCCTGGTGTGAGAGTGTTGGCCCGTGATGGATTGGTGTTTTTGCCAACTGGTGAATTCAGAGGCTGAGGTAAAAGAATTGTCAGCTAGTATTTTAACACAAATCCCCAAAACACATTTTTAAACTATTTGTCTATTAATATTCCAGCTACAATGACTCAAAGAAAGAGGTAACGGGGGTTAATTGATTCTAGGGTTCTGATCAGGAAAGCCCACATAGTAATGGGTTTTGTTGCAGATACAATGTTGAGATGCCAACGAACATCATGTTAGAACAAACATTCTTCACCTTCATCAGGAAGTGTTTCTACATTTTGTCTAACATCTCCCATTGCCCAGAAATGAAAAACACACTAACTCACCTTAAAGCAGCAAAAGAAGGCAGAGCTACAGACTCTCTCTAAAGAGGTGTCTTTCAGCCGGGATTTTACAGGAGCATTCAGACGCTTGCAGTTTTCACATTTTGTAGCTTTAAAATGTACTTCATGATCCTTTTTATTAGAAATTAATATTTTTCCTACTCACATCATACTTCACACATGTAAAGCAAAACACAACTAGAAGTAAATAGATAATATGACACACAAAGAGAAGTCATGATTGCGTAAGTATTCAGACATTGCAGTGGTGAAACTGAAATGAACAGGTGCTCATAGTCACCTCAATGACCCACACAGTAGTGGATACATGGATTTCTGTAAGGTACCTCAGTCAGAGAGTGAATTTCAAGCAGTGAAGCATTCATGATTCAACTATGAAGACTGAGGAGCTTTCAGAACAACTCAGAGATAAAACTGTACAGTATAAATGTACAGATCAGGATAATAGTGTTAAAACACTTAAAATAATCTTAATATCTCTTTAAGCATTTTGAAGTTGAGAATTAAGAAGTAGAAGACACCCAGACACTGCCTAGATCAGGCTGTCACTCTGATCCAAAGCATGAGGCTAAAGCTCCAGTACATGAAGAATAAGAAAGTCTATGTCCTTGAGCGGCCCAGTCAGACTCCTGGCTACTTTTGCAAAGCACTGTGTGCTGTGTATGACACATGGAGCAGTATGTACTGTATATACTGTATCATACTGTTTATTTTACAATGTAATACATTTAAAATAAATTAATCTCAAAGAATTAAGTCATCTCCCATATCCAAAAAATAGAAAAAATCAAATGTACAATACACAACCTTTTAAAAATTATCTCCTTTTGTCCGTCCCTTAGCTCACCTATAGTAACATGTCAAGGTATTTTGCAAAGCACAGAGAGCTGAGAAAAAATTCCACCAGAGCTCAGAAAATGATATTAAGCAGAGAGCATGTGTATCATGAGGACTGCGAGTCAAAAATCTAAATTCACTAGCATCCAAGGAGTTTTGTGAATACCTGGTAGGCAAAGTTTTGCTTAACCTGCTTGGTTAATGGGCAACCTCCTGGCCACAGGACAAGGAGACTCGAACCCCAGTCAGACTGAGTGACCCAGGGGCAGCTGGAAGGTGGAGATGGGATGAGAAGGCTTGCTGGACACCATTTGAGTTCAGTTGTTTAGCTGGTCTGGTGGTGGTGGTTATTAGGTGCAGCTGTGTACAATTGACTTGTCACTGTCATCCCTCCCAGACTTCAGCTAATAGCTCCCATTTAATGTGACTGAGACCTCAGCAAGCTGTCTTTGGATTTGGCTGGAGAGAGAAGATGCTGATAGCTGTTCAGCCACATGCAGCGTGTCTGAATTTCTTAGGGTGTTTTGAAGAAAATTAGAATGGAAGAATTACAGTATATTAAGACGATAAACCATTTCCAGGAATTTTTAGGCAAGCCTATCATGATAGTATAATCAAGAAAAACTGGTACCATTTCACACTTACAAAGGAAGCCACCAAATAGCTTTTATTTCATGTAGTAATAATAATAATAATAATAATAATAATAATAATAATAATAATCTTATTAGAACTATTCATCTACTCTACCTTACAGACACTAAAAAGTACTCTCCTTTCAATTTAAAAAATGCTTCTCATTTTAGAAAGCAACTATCTTTGACTTGATTTCTAAACTGTTCTCAATGCTTCCTGGGAAAAGGAGAAAGGTCTGCATGCTGAGTGTGATTCATATTTACAACCCCTGCTTGTAAGACTTAAACACTAAATTATTCAGAAGGGAAATGCTGCCAGACCAAAATTAAGAAGGAAAAAACTTTTCAACTTGAAATATTTCCTCACCATCACTCGGGGACTGCAGAAATCCCTTTACAGCCTCATTCCCTGTTTAAAGTAAGTAATTGCTGTGGGATGATGCTACATTTCATAAACAGAATGCCTGAATGAGGAACAGTGTTTTTTTAAAGTAGTATTTTAAAAATTACAAAGATATGTTTTGTAATGCATTTATCTATAAAATTGGTTTCTCCAGATGCCTGTGTGCTCATAATGCCATAAGTTTTTTATTATACTTCAAGCCCTTATTAAACAACCTTCATAACAGGGCCTTCTGCTGATGCTCTCTCTGAAGGTCAAAATGCCAGCCATTTGCAATATCCATTAGCCCGTATTATTTAAATGACCTTCACGTGTATCCGAGCTGTAAATATTCCCAAACCTCTGAATAAGAATGCAAAGCTGGCTTTCACTGTGTATTTTCCAGCCATGGCCGTGACCAATAGACCTGAAGAATTAAACAAAGAGCTGCAGTTTCAATCAACACAAGTTCACACTTACTCAAGCTGAGCTGAGCTGTATCTCGCACAGCGCATGTCTCTCTCCAAAACCTGTTGTTAATTCGTGCAGTATTAAGTCCCCCACCAACCTGTCAGTGGTAGCATGTCTTCTGACATCAGCTCGGCCTCCGTTAAGCTGGAGGTTTGGGGACCTGATGTTATGTATTAGTTCTGCCTGCTGGTGTCTTGCTACTTTGCCAATGTGATTTATCAGTTTGGTTATTTTCTAAATTCTGCATTCCTTCTTTAGACATTTCCTCATTCTCCGTTTAATAAGCACCTATTAGCAGCGGAAAAACGTAACCCTTTTTCTTCTAGCTATTTTTCTGGATACACTTCAGAAATCAATTTGCCCTTTGCTCAAGGAAACAGCGAAGTCCTTTGTTGTTGAAAGATTATTTTCTATGAAGCACGATGCAAAATTCATGTCAGATTTAACAGTTTTGTGTTGTGTGACCATTGTTTGAGTTCTCCAGCCCGCAGCCCACTGCTGGACTAGGGTGGAAGTTAATAGGCAAGACTCTTCCCAGAGGGGAAAATGCCTGCAAGTGCGGCAATGTCAGAGAGAGACTCCAATCAGCTTGTCAGCATTTAGAAGCCCTCTCTGCAGGTCCCTATTCTCCTTGTGCAGTACACTGAAAAGGTGTACAAAGCTGAGAATTAAACAACGGACGTCAGCGTCCTGACCCTGACCTGCCATTCATGCTTGGGGAGTAGGGGCAGTTCTCTCATGGCAGGCAGGGCCCGTGTGCGTAGCTCGCTGAGAAGCTCTCCCCGGCAGAACAGGCAGCGCAGGCAGCCAGGGGCTGCTGGCAGAGAAGACAGCATTGGATGAGTGGCAGCTCCTTCTGGAAGGAGCATATCACTCTGTGGTGGTGTTCACCAGTCACACAAATTTACCCGACATTAGGGGGGCAGAAGGGCTGAACCCACAACAGGCAGGATAGGCCTTGTTTTCCTCTCTAATTCCATCACCTCCTAGAGACCAGGGTCCACGAAAGGCCAGGCTGATGCTCTCTCCGGGATCTGTGCTCCGGATGTGACTGTGGAGCATCAGTCGAACCCGCTCACCCATATCTTTGGAGCTGCACTACTGGAGGGGGAAGAGGCAGTGGGGGCAGCTCTGGCCTCTGACCTCTCTCCCCCTGACAGGGAATGTTAGTCCTTCTTTTCAAGAACCTCAATGTATCCTGGACTCCAATACCTTGTCCTTTGAAGAGGTTGCAGACTTGGGTCCAGGCTTGGTTTCCTGACAAACCTTGTCCAGCACCCAGAGGTCACCCCTGGGGAGGGAGGGAGTTTACACTCTCTTCCCTCAGAGCAAACTAGAATCACCACGGAAACTGGCAGAGCCTCAAGCAGACCTGTCAATCAGCCGGTAGCTGTGAGTACGCGTACTAGCAGGAGATCTGTTCTACCTGTGCATGATTAATTATCACATCTACCTTACTTGGCTCAGGAGATTTAAGATCCAACTTTAAGTCATTACGACACTCTTTTGCTTCTGCTTGAACTCTTTGGATTTCTGGCCTTGCTGCACTCCAGGCTCAATTGATGGGTTTCCTTTGTTTTGATTCTGTGAGTTACTTCATTGCAGACTTTGCTTGTTTTTTCGACTATGTTTCTGGACCTTACCTTGGATTCATTGATCATTGTAAGGATTACCAGGTTTCAGATTACCAGATTATCCACTCGGCTTCCCAACTTCGCACATCGCTTCAACTTGCTTGTCTGTCCAGCTGTGTGCTTCACTTCTGCCTGCCTGCCTGCACGTCTTGCCTGCCTGCCTGCACGTCTTGCCTGCCTGCCTGCCTGCCTGCACGTCTTGCCTGCCTGCCTGCCTGCACGTCTTGCCTGCACGTCTTGCCTGTCTGCCTGCACGTCTTGCCTGCACGTCTTGCCTGCACGTCTTGCCTGCCTGACTGCCTGTCTGCCTGCACGTCTTGCCTGCACGTCTTGCCTGTCTGCCTGCACGTCTTGCCTGCACGTCTTGCCTGCACGTCTTGCCTGCCTGACTGCCTGTCTGCCTGCACGTCTCGCCTGCCTGCCTGCCTGCCTGCCTGCACATCTTGCCTGCCTGCCTGCCTGCACATCTTGCCTGCCTGCCTGCCTATCTGCACATCTTGCCTGCACGTCTTGCCTGCACGTCTTGCCTGCACGTCTTGCCTGTCTGCCTGCACGTCTTGCCTGCACGTCTTGCCTGCACGTCTTGCCTGCCTGACTGCCTGTCTGCCTGCACGTCTCGCCTGCCTGCCTGCCTGCCTGCCTGCCTGCACATCTTGCCTGCCTGCCTGCCTATCTGCACATCTTGCCTGCCTGCACGTCTTGCCTGCCTGCCTGCCTGCCTATCTGCACATCTTGCCTGCCTGCCTGTCTGCACGTCTTGCCTGCTTGCCGGCCTGCCTGCCTGCACGTCTTGCCTGCCTGCCTGCCTGCTGGCCTGCACATCTTGCCTACCAGCCTGCCTGCCTGCACGTCTTGCCTGCACGTCTTGCCTGCACGTCTTGCCTGCCCGCCCGTCCGCCCGTCCGCCCGTCCGCCCGTCCGCCCGCCTGCCCCTCTGCCCCTCTGCCCCTCTGCCCCTCTGCATGTTTCCTCTGCACTTGGGTTCTTCTGACTGCCGTGGACGCCGCTCTCACTCGGGTAAAACCAGCATCACTACACTGGCAAGCTTTAAACTAGATGAGTAGGTCATAAAAGCCATGTAGTAAGAAAAATCCCCTTGAGGTACACTATCGTCAGATTGAGGTGCTCTAACATTACTTACTGTATAACAGCAACCCAGCAGAACCAAGTCAAACATTAGCAAGAAGACGAATTGCAGCTGACATGGGACACATGGGGACAATACAGTATATGAAACGCTGAATCTCTATTTCTGGCTGTTCTAGTTTCTTGTCTGACAACACATGTATGTCCTTATAGTTTAGTACATTTTTACAGACCCACTGAGACATCTTTGTAACCTATGTTAAAAGACATCATTGTGATAATGTCTGTGGCGCATCTGTGACTTAACAAAAAAAAGGAATAAGCAACACTGAGACATTCAATCTAGTCACTGCTCTGGAGGACAGAAATGGGGGCTTTCCCCACCTCTTCTTTTCAGCAGAGCTCCCTCACCAAACCCTCCCCCCTGCTAGACGTAAAGGTGTCCTATACGGGGACCGTTACAAGCTGTAATGCCAACAGTATCTCACCCAAAGCATTAAGGCCTTAATTCAAATCACCTTCTCTAAAATCAGAGCACACTTCAAAGTCTTTCTGTGTGCTCATGGGTGCTAGGACAATTTGTAAAACAATTTCCTAATTTGCTCATTTTCATTCATTTGGATGCCCATAGTTACTAAAGAGGCATACTATTGTATTCCTATACTCTTTCTTTTATGTTACTTAAATGCTTTTTCAAGTTTAAAGGCAGTCTTCCAGTATAATCACTACGTGATGAAATGCAGAACAAGTCATAAGATGGTATTGTCTAATCTCTCTTTAATAATCTTATTAAAAAACATTTGTATTGTAATGCTTTGCTCTGCAGAGAACAAACCATATTGGCATTGATTATTTCTAATTTTCTGTTTAATAAAGGTCACCAGAAGCATCAGTCTTTTTCCCAGACCAAGCAACTAACTTGCATGAATTTTTTCACAAATATCTGCACAGAACTTGCGTGTCTTTTTACTCACACTTTGTGCATATAGCTTACTCTATTTTAGTGTAGCCTTGTTCCAATTTGTTTCCAGTCATTATACTCTAAGTTGAAGTTTTTCATGTGAATTAGAGTTTGATGAGTTCCAGGTATCATTTATTGTAATGCTGGCGGAAACTAAAAGGTTTCTCTTCTTTATCTGATCTTGTTAGTGGGGCCTTAAAGTCGAGACAATGTTCAGATCTCGATGAGTAATTGTAAGTTCTGTATACCAGAGATCCAGGTCAACACCCAGGAGGGTTCATCCAGACTGAAGCAGCTCCAGCACAAATCCTTCTGCTAGAAAGATCAAGCCGTGACAGAATCCTGCAGATGATACAGTAGTGATAAAAACCCTTAAATTGCTAAGTTCATTCTTACACTGATAGAAAGGGGAGGCATTTTAACAAATATTTATGGCATTCTGTACTCAACATCAGGGGGTTACAAGTTGAAGAAGTATCAGGTCAAGAGACTGCAAATAATCATTTGGGTGTTTTTTTTCTCCAAAATTTGCTGGAAAGGAGTATTCTACAGGTAATAGTAATCCTGAACAAATTTGCCTCTCTACAATTTAAACTTGATTGTAGACCAACCTGAACTACTAAAAAGGTACCTCAGATTTTCTCTTGTATAATACTGAAATTATTTAAATTAATTTTCCTTGATTTTTATCATTTATTATAAAAATGTCTGTATTTGGAATTCTTTCTTTGACTGAGCTTTGGCAGGAAGATCGGACCATATGTAACCCTTTCAAATGAAGGCTACGGAGTGTTCGCTCACGGATACATTCCTACTCCACCGACTCCCGAGCAGCGGGAAGTGGATGTAAAAGTAATTCTGGGACGAGTGGGAAACATGCAGCTCTTTTCTTTCTCCCCTTCTTGACAGACAGAACATTTAATGATTTGAGAAAAGCGAGGAGTGCTGAAGGCTGAGGCAGTTTGAATGACATGCTGTGTGCCAATTGGTACAAAACAAACACCTGGCTTCCTCCACACACACACAAACACGAGGGGCAGAATGTGTGTGCGCAGTGGCCAGATTCCTGTCAGGACAGCCCCAGGACTCTGTCTGTCCTTTCAAGCAAACACATCGCTCAACAGCACATCTGCTGTCCAGGATTACTGCAGCCATGGGCACCCAGCCTTTCAGCTGGTGTAACATCATCATCGCACAGCGACACAATAGCGCTGCAAGAGCACTGCATTCCACCTCAGTGTGAAATACACTTGCTGTGGTTTGTGGTTTGTCAGGTATCTGTTTTTGAATACTTGTTAAACAGTGAGAGGAATTCCAAAACCTTTGGGCACTTTGTATTTTCATTACGGAAATCTCTCAACATTTTTTTTAATGTTGGTTCATTAATTATTACTGGACAAATTTAGAATGGGACATTTCTGAATTGGTAGTAACAGCCTAAAATAAAAATCCAGCACTAACCTAATGAGATTTTTAAGTTTTGTGTTAAACATCTTTATGTAGAGGAGGGTAGGTAATATAATATCTGTGTCAGTGGTAAAGTTATTTAAGCAGATAATACAATTACAGTATTTTCCATTAATTTTGGTTATCCAATATTTACTAAATTCTGTTTGATTTTAAAATGCTTTCCTTTTATTATTACATACATTATATTACTATTCATCAGTTGTGTATACCATATTTATCTAACCTGTAACCCATGCCTACGAAATTTAAGAACAAAAATCTAGTCACTGCAAGAACACAGACCCTCTTACTATATTAAAACTGATGCTTTGCACCAAGAAAGACGTGTGTTACTTTTTGAATTAACTTCAATTTGTAATCTTGTTTAAGCAATTTGACCTTTGCCTTGTAAAACTGGTCCTGACGACAGAGATATGTTTGCACATGTAAAATGACTTTAGAAAATAAATAATTCTTAATGGAAACCTAAATAAATGAAATCTAATGAAAGGTGAACTGCTTCTTACACCAGGAATGTTGAGGAAGCTTAACAAATGTTAAATGAATCGCATTACTGTGGGCATGGCGTTTCTGACAGTGTTACACTACAAAGTGCAGAGGCAAGCTTTAGGTCAACAGCGCTTTGCAGCTTGTAAGTGTGAGAGAAGAAAAATGAAACCAAAAAATGAATATGAAAAGATATTTTCTATAACAATACCTTTACACCACACTTTCAGTAAATTAATCTTTCTAAGATAATGATTCTCTTTGTAAATTGGCATGTTTAATCAGATTTGTAAAATATTTGTTAAAGAAACTTTTGCTTGTGTGTAAGGTTACCACTTTTTCTCCTTAATTACAAAGGCTTTAGTTTTACATTTAAATCTGAAGCTATCCAATTTCTGAATTAAATCTAATCACTTCAAAAACTGAAATCTGTTTTCCACTTAACTACTCTGTAATGAGCCTGTGATGTAATAAGACAGCTGCACATTGTATTAATTCAGAAAATCAAGAGTGTGGGATTATTATTTTCCTTTTATACCAACATCACAGACAAAATCAAAGGGCAAGGTATTTCTCTCCCCCGGTTTTATGTGAAAGTGACTGGTTGTCAGAAGATAGAAGTAACTACACAGAGACAAAACAAATCAGTAGCCAATTTCCTGGAAGTCGTCATTCCAGATCTAGTCTTGAATGCTCTATTACAGGTGTCAGAAATCAGCTGAAATAAAATGACCAACTTCAAAAGGCAAATTGTGTTCTTAAGAGCGCAAAACAATGAGCCAATTCAACACACATCTGAAGTTGTGTTTTTTTTGTAGGAGATGCAGGATGAGATATACAGTACTGCAACAAATATGGCGCAGAAAAGACTGTCTTACAAGCCACTTCTCTCTCTGGTTTGTCCACCAAAGCTTAATTTTAGATCTTTATTGCCAAGATCTCACATTCACAAAGAGCTGAACTCATCTTGAACAAAAGTGGCACACTGAACGGAAAAAAAACAAATTTCTGGCCTCGTATAAAAATATGTGAGAGCTGGTTCAGCCGACAGAAGACGTGTACAGTATTTCAATTCTTTTGCCTTCTACTGAGAGAAATGGGATTGTATCCATCACTTGTTTGTGTCATTGTCAATAAATATTAGTTTATCCCAGTTTGCCTCTAATTTATTGCTCCTTTGCCAAAGCTGTGCCAGAGAACATAGATCTCAAGTGCCTCTAATTATACCAACTGCTTGGGTATATTCTTGGCTTTTACAATCTAGGGGTTATGATTATTTATTTTGATTATTGATCACCCTGATCTGTCTTTTTTGTGTACTTCTCTATTTCCTTAACACCCTTAACATGTGTAACAACTTAAATAATATCTTTTTAAGGCCCACTGAATTGTCTCACAGGTCCATCACATCCCAGTCAAACTTCTGTCAGAGCCCCACACCTCTGTTATTAACATCCAATCATGCAAATACCATTCAGCCTGTTGACAGTAATGAGTCAGTTCTGTCACCACCCTGAAGGTTTGGATTCAGCTGTTTGCTCTAAGATCAGTTGTGCTCCAGCCCTGCTTTCCCTTTTCTCCATTTGACTTGTACTTCACAATTATCTTTATTCAATCTATCAGCACTAAGTGGAGTTACAGTCTCCAGAGCCTAACCACAGAACACCCTTCATCTGCTAATAATCCGAGAGATGTTTGGACGCTGTCTCCAAACCCTGTGAGAAAATTGAACAGCAAGAGTTTTTCCTTGTTGTTCTTTTTAAATTTATTGCCAGATTACTGAAAACCCAATATCAATATAATGAAATTTCATCAAACAGGGCCCTCCCAGTACAGCAGTAAGAGTAAATGGATGTCAGGGCCACACAATTCCAGCAGCCCATTCTTTCTAAAGTGGAGCAGGCAGGCTGGGACTGCCAGGGCCGCAGTGGGAAGACGATTTTGGGAAGTGTCACGTTTTTGTGAGCTTTCAGTTTCCTGCTGATAATGAGCCTCTGGGATCACTCCGGGGGAGTGAGGTGAGGGGTGCAGCCCGAGGCTAAAAGCAGGCTTATCTGGTTTCTTTACCTGCTTGGCTTGAAGGTGCATACCTTGGCCAGCTGGAGGTCAAGAGACCCCCTGTTCGTGCCAAGAGGTAAGCAGAAAAGATTGAGCAGGAAAGGAGGGAGGGGTTTGGGGGAAGCACGGGTATAATGGAATGTACAATTTTAGACATGTGGTTTGGTGCTCTATTCTAACTGTTTCTGCAACTACTTGATTAATGGACATGGTGTCTGATGCGCGTGAAGGAAAATGTGTGATTAAATTCCCATTTAACGGAGAAACCAGTGCTAAGTTTCTTCTAATTACGTACTGTTGTCAGCTTGCAAAGTAAGTTCTTAAAGGCCCAGAAGAAATGAATCTTCCTTAATTAATTAAGGGATTCCCTTTTTACAAGGCACATGATGATAGCTGTTACTTCCTACAGTCACCAGTTAATTCAGTTTAATTAGTAAAATCTTTCACCACCAGCAGTATAGTTTACAATGATATACTATTACAATTGCTGCTACTGCTACTGCAACCACTACCAGAACTAGCTGTTGTACTTTCAATGAATATAATTATAATAATAGTTCCTTGCACTTACATAGCACTTTTCTGGACACTCCACTCAAAGCGCTTTACAGGTCATGGGGATCCCCTCCACCACCACCAGTGTGCAGCCCCACCTGGGTGATGCGCTAGTACTCTCTCCACACACCAGCTCTCAGTGGGGAGGAGAGCAGAGTGATGAAGCCAGTTCAGAGATGGGGATTATTAGGAGGCCAGGATAGGTAAAGGCCAATGGGAAATTTGGGCAGGACGCCGGGGTTACACCCCTACTCTTTTCAAGAAGAACCCTGGATTTTTAATGACCACAAAGAGTCAGGTCCTCGGTTTTACATCTCACCCGAAGGACGGCGCCTTTTTACAGTATAGTGTCCCCGTCACTATACTGGGGCTTTAGGACCCACACAGACTGCAGGGTGAGCGCCCCCTGCTGGACCCACTAACACCTCTTCCAGCAGCGACCTTGGTTTTTTCCCAGGAGTCTCCCATCCAGGTACTGATCAGGCTCACACCTGCTGAGCTCCAGTGGGCTGCCAGCTGGGAGCTGCAGGGTGATATAGCTGCTTTTATATTCAGGCATTATGTTAATGATCTTATTATTAAATACATCAGCAATTGAAACAAAGCTTTAAGGAGAACAGGCTACTCTTTATTATCCAATGAATGGGGTTCGTAGGGACCACCACGATGCCCGAGTGGTATAAACACAAACAGCCCTCAGCAGAGGCACGACCCGGGAAGCCTCACGTGACATGCAGGCAGGGCTGTGTGCAAGCTACAGTACACAACATTGCCAAAATGACATTTTAATGTGAAAGGTTACTGGACTGGAACCCAGACTGGATTCAAAATAGATGGGCTGAACCCCACAGCCCTGGCTGGTACATGAATCAGACGGCCACAATTGGCAGACCCTTGTCCGCGAGGAAGGGGGGTGGTCCGAGCACAACTGATAAGGTTCCCCTGGGAGTCACTGACAGGCGATGGCAGGGGACGTGCCTGCAAATCAGCTGTCGACGGTGACAGTTATGAGCTAGAGTTGCTCACCATTTTCAAATTGCGTAAATCTGCTTTTCAACCTGCAAACGCGCGGAGGCACTGCGCAATTAAACCTCATCTGCAAAGCGTTTCATGTTGTGGTGCATACCACACGGGACAGGAATGCACCTCACGTCACCTGTCACTTAAATAGAAACTTCTATCCTCGCAGTTTCATCGGGTGTTGATGCTGATGCTGGATGTATTTTTGATAAGCTACAAACAATGGTGTGACAACTTCAGGATCTCCTGCTATATGAAATACAGCTCCCAACAGAATAGCCATGCATTATCTATCACAAGATCACATTGCGGCACCTTCCTGATTTTACAGGCTGCAATTGGACAGATTGTCTCTTCAAAATGTGCTTATTTGAATTTTTTTTTTTATATTTCTTGAAACGAATATCAGTACTTCTAGTTATTTCTGGAATTCAGTTCACATGCACTTGCTTTCGTGTCCTCTGTTCAAGTCATACTTTGTGCTGGCTTTGTCAAACCCTTTCTAGATTCTGAAAATGTAAATGCAAGCTCTCATAATCTCTTCTGTTGAAGACTAAAGAGGTCCAGCTGTTTATACCCTTTGTGCATTCTGTCATAGAACAGCAATCATTCAATTTCATTACCCATTCCCATTGGCTGGTTTAGGATATTGTCCTCACTTATCTGACAACAAATTAGTTGCAAATGAATAGTGCTTGTCAGCTAAAATAAATTAAAATTTGCATGACACTGAAATTCCATCTGTCATGATGCTAAGGTGTTACTCCAGACACAAGCAAATAAGTACCTATATCTATCACATTACAGTCAATAAAAAAAGGTTCAGAGCAAGAAAACATTATTCAATTCAAAAGCATGCACGTAATGTGAAAGACAGCCACACCAATTGCTTTTGAATATGTCAGTGTTAGTTTAGGCTACTGTTACTTTACTGCCATCATCTTCTGTCGTACTGCAAAAGAGAAGAGTCTTATTAATGATGCTACTTCAAATATGTAAATACTGTAGATATTTTAAGTGTGTGTAATAGTTCTCAATTAACATGCTATTCAGATGGGCAGTTCAAGTACTTTCATGCAAGTTGCAGGCAATATTTCCATTCAGCTCTTCGCTCACAATGTACTAGTATACAAGTACATTTCATACTTTCAAGACATTGAAGTATTAATATCAGACATGGTTAAAGTTAAAAAGATGTTTACTAAAGAGAAAACTCAAATATTTCTACTGCCACTCATTTTAGAACAGTATGAAGTAACTGATTAAATCTGGACATTGGCCGGGACAAGGGGTATGTTGAAGAATACCTTGTTTTCCCAGCTGTTTTGAGGAAAAAGGCCTCATGTGACTCATATTTCCCCAGCTGCTAAATGAACAAGACCCCAGGTACTTCTGATTGATTGAAAAATAAGCAACCCAGACAACCTTTCATACTGTGTGCTCTTAATAGACTAGTGTCCATAAGTGAATTTCTTTCACTTCATTGTTGCTCAGCGAGGAATCCAACACTGCCACCAAAATCTCTCCAGGGGACCATAATGTTCGGCACTGTAACCAACCGGGATAGTATGTCATTTGACAACCTGAGAGTTTCCTTCTGGTGGATTTGGAGACAAAAGAAATATCAGTTTAGTACGCATGCTGAGATTCAGGAATATGATTAGGAAATCATGTGTATGGAGGTCAATGAACCTCACAGTTTAATTGGCCCACACATTGCTCAGCCTTGGGGGAGTATTTAGCATCAATTACAAGGATGTAAAGGATGCAAAGACAAAGTTTTATCAAATTTGCCATAATGTTAAAAACTTACATAGGCGGAGAGTACAGCAACTGGACAAATCATTCACTTTGTTCAAAGCTGTCCTTAAATGGTGTAGCACATGCCCTGTAGGGAATATGATGAAAGGGAGTATAATGAATTCAGATTTCCATTAAAGAAATACACCTCAAAATTACTTTGTGTTTGCATTAAAATATTACAGCATGTATATTTAGTATTATTGCTTAATACATGTGTTGCAGAATTAAAAGGAAATTAAAGTAATTTCCTATACAAGGTGAATTCAGTTTTTTCGTGTGTGTAAGAAGCGGTCAGCCCATGTAGCCGTTACAGGAGAATAAAAAAAAGCAATACCAACTAACAGCACAACTACTGGCCTTATGAAAAATAAAAATTCATTAATGTACTACAATCAGTTTGGAAAAAAAAATGCTGCATTTAATTGAATATTTACCCTGAACTATAAAACAAGCATATGAATTAAACAATCAAGAAGAAACCCTACACTAGGCCCGGTGTATGCTATTTTCTGGACTCCCTGACTGGTGAGGATCCAGCCCCTGTGCTGTGTGAGCTAACCCCTGCCTCTTCAGCTATGTAGGGGTTAACCCCTGCAGGGGCTCCGCGATCCCAGCTGGTGAAACATGTCTGTCAGCAGAGCTATTGCAATCCTCCCTGATGCAGGAGCATGTGCCCATGACCTTGGAATCAGCACATAGCATTACGCACTCCTGGTGAGGCTCACATGGCAGGGACACATGCTGTTCCTCACCTTGGACAAACCTCTCCAAGAGAGGGTGCTCTACCGATGTCCTCAGCATGAGGGTTGCACCGACGGCTTGCCCAGACAGATTTGACTCTTTCGTTTTATTGTGGGATGCTCTATTTCATCCTTGATTTAATCAGCCCTGTTGATCAAATTAAAAGCCTTGAAGTTTTTCAGGCTAGTGCTGGCGAATCGAACACTACTGTACCTCACAGAGCCTCTTACACTGCTTACATTTTACTAAATAAACCTCTGTGCAGTTAAGACTTCCAGTATGTGAGTTGGCTAACTTAAATATTTTTCATTCAATTTAAGTTTAATAGTGTTTCACTAACTGTCAGGCTAGTTCCAGCACTTTTTTAAAGTTTCATGAGGTTTGTATTGTCAGTTAATATTTTCAAGTTACATTTTATGGAGCGGGCATTTACTGCTCTTTGGAGAACACACCGTCTAGGGCTTTACTGACAGTACCTGACATATACAGTATCACCCCTCAGTTCCTGCAAGAGAAAGTAAAAGTCAGCTGGGTAACTTTCATTGCTGTGTGTGTTTCTTTTTGCCTTCTCTGCATTGCACACTAAAGCATCTCCAAACCTTGGCAACGCTGTTTGCAGAGACAAGATCTGTTCTGCAAATCTGTGAGGCCATTGAAAGCTTAGGATCACCTGCACGCTTGTGGACAGGTTTGTGCGAGTGAGGGCGGAAAGCGACGAAGGTTCTGGCCGTGGCTGAGGTGAATGTGGTATAAGCGTTAAGCATGTCTATCATCTCTGTGTCCTGGAGAGGGCCGTGCTCTTGTGGCTTAGCAGACAGCACGTCTTTCTTTGAAACAGAAGAGCAGTTCTTTCATTCCTTGACCACTACCTTCAATAATAAGCTATGGGCATCCCCTGGGGTACCTTACTATGGCAGCATTGGAGATAAAGTAGGTGAAGAGTACAGTAGGTCTTTATTTACAGTAGCAAACTGTTTTTTTCTCAAGCATTTTTTTTTGTTTGAATTTTTCTTCCACACCGAGTTACACAGTAAGCCCTATGTTAAATCACAAAGTGATCACGCGAAGGTTAACAATATCATAGCAATCAAAGTGAATGACTTTTTTTATCTGGTCTGAATTACCAGTGAAGGCCGGCTTGCATACAGCGGCTCTGACAGCAGGGGGATCCATGGACAAGCGCACCCTGACATTACCTCAGACGTATCCTCCATGCCCTGAGTGTTTATAATTTCCTGTAAATATAACTTGTGAGAAACACAAAGTACAGAATACAAGTGCAAACCATGCATTTAAAACTGAGAACAGGAAGCACTTTTACACAGGAGACTGTATACATCTAGTTCAAGTTAGGTGGGTAAGTACTTTATTAATCCCATGCAGGAAATAACTCAAGTGCTATCGCAGCCAGGCACAATCAACACGGTACAGTACAAATGTAGAAATATAATACAATAAATACATGTTTAAAAAATGGAATAAAGAATTACAAACAAAACAGAAAAGGCACACACGCAAAAAAAGTATGAATATACCAAACACAAGGAAGATGTAATACACAGTATAGATACTGCACACTCCCAAGCATATTGCACAGAGTAGGTAACTATTCCAACTATTGCACAGTTGTGAATAATAAATAAATAAATTGCCCATTCCACTTCCACGGATTGCACCTCTACGAACCAGATATAGAACACGAGACAGAACACCAGTAAAACAGAGCACCAGTTGTTACAGAGGAATCGGGTTTCAGGTGTACAGGCATGGTGTTGCCCCTGCCCAGACATACCGTGGTGGGGCTGTAAAGTCTTAAGGCAGTAGGCTCGAATGATCTTCAGTAACGCTCCAGCAACATTAGAGATAACGGACTGACCTCTTTCGATGGTTAGAGGAGTTTCTCAGATCAGTTAGCTAATTGCAACCAGTCTCAAGGGCTTCTGCTTTGTACCCTTTCTTATGTTCTCTCCTATATGCCAAGCACTGCTGGATCTTCTGCTTTTCTGAGGAAAGGCACCATGAAAATGCAACTGCAAATTAGTTTTATTATTAATTATTATTTTTTCCAGTTCATCTCAGCCATGCTCTCTTGTAGAGTATATACTATAAACTTTAGAATTTTTATGGCCCCGTTTCAGCACGACAGATGAAACCTTACTGGTTGCAGGGGTTTGTAAGAGCACCTTCAGCTACCCGGTCTGCCTGCTGGAATCTGGGAAATGGTAGTGTCCAAGTAACCATAAGCTCTCTCTCTCTCTCTCTCACTGTTCGTCTCTCTCCCCTTACTCCATGAGTGGCGCACAACGGGGGAGCTGGTATTTCTAAATTGTGTTTATTTGTTGGCGCCCTGTCGTGAAAACCTTCCCATCAACTGCATATTAATCTTGTCAGTTTCCCCTCCCCCTTCACCGTGATTAACTTACAGTCGCCTCCATTCCCACGCCGAGACACGCACATGTGTATAAACATGTGTGCCAGCTCTGTAACAGGTAGCCATCATGGTGAAGGGCACTAAACGCTGTGGTGATGAAAAACCTCCTGAGTCTTGCTGGGAACCCATCTTCCATTTCACATGCTGTAAATTTATGGTCACTACAGGGGGACACTGTCATATCTGATTTGGAACTGAACCTAGAATAAACCATACTCATCCTCAGTTAGCCCAAACCTTAGTTTCAATGCCCAGCTGAGGTTTAGAAGCTGTATCACAGCAGGTTCCAGTGCTTGCTTCAAATAATTAATTGCTTAACATGTGTGTTTTATGAGCTCAGAGAGAGCATGCATACAGGGTGTCGAGTGACCGTGACCTCTGGTTCTCTAGCCTGTCGAGACTCTTTATTTTCAGCACACACAATCAAGCCTCCATAAGCTCGACTTCTTCACTCACCCTTCTGCTCATCCTCTAGTCATGTTTGAGAAGTGAGAGCAACAAAACTATATAATTCAGGATCATCTTCTTTATAAACACAGGGATATAGCACTGCTTCTCAAAATACACTTTCATTCATTTTTAACTTCATGCGAGGCCAAGAGCAGCTCATGGAAACTCCCAGCTCTAAAAATGAATGTCCTCCCTAAGCTACAGCAATCCAACACTGATACTGAAATGTGAAAAGTGTCTTAAAAGTGCCAGATAACTGCACAAGTTATCTGGCCATGCTGGTTTTCAATTAAAGCTGACCTGTCGATAAGGTCATTTAAAACTGCCCTTCCCTGCACACTCCCTGCCTCCTCACAGGCACACACGGAGGGTAGGCGTCAGCCACGGGCCGACTGAAATGTCAGCCAAGGGGCTCAGACACTGTAAACCTCCAGGCAATGTAGCCAAGATGCTCAGATTTACTGACTTGCTGAAATCCTGGAAAAGGATCTCAGAATATCAATATCCTTCGTGTACCAGGGCAGACAGGACGATACTAATGCAATGGAGTGAGCTCATTTGCAAAAAGTAATGATGACAATAATCATGGTGATAAATTAAAGGCAGGGTGCATTAGGGTGAGAGTACCAGAGCAGGTTTTAACAGTCGGTGTAACGTTAGGATGAGGTTTAGAGAAACTTTTCTATTCAGAAATTATCTAGAAGTCAAAGCAAAATATGTCATTGCTTTAAGTAACATTTTTGTTCACATATCCTCTAACCGTCACTGTGCATCTCTTGACAGAATCAAATATATCCTGATGACTGAATTATTATAGCACTTGTGAAAAAACAAGCAGGGGTCCCTCTCGACTTGACTGCTGTCCTCTGTCCCTGCAGGACTGACCCATCGCGCCATGAACACAGCTGATTAAAACTGCATACTTTAGGACAGACCCCCAATAGTCCCTTTCTAAATTAAAGTAAATGAAAGTGCAAAGTTTGATAGGTGTTACGTATTTGTATCGCATTAAAAACATCACAGACTTGCACACAGCCCTATATTTACCCTTGAAGTGCAAGGACTTGTCAAGTGCCTTCAAACTGTGAAAAACCATAGCCTAATTAAGACAGGACCTTTTTAACTGAGGGTCTACCAATTCACAGTGTGTCAGTATAGTTCACTGTTTTATATTAATATTGTATTAAATATTATATACTCTACTGTACATTACTAGAAATTCAGCCTGGAAATCAATTCCTTTAAAACTGGAATATCTGACACATATTCAACTCTCATGCACACTTTTGATGGCTCTTCTTTCCCTTTTTCAAGTCTCTAAAATAATCCAAAGTATTTCTTTCTCTCTACATATGTCTGTTTCTGTTTAGTCCGTGCTGAAAAGGTTATCTGTTAAATGAGTTTTGTTACTTATAAAGGTGCTAAGCAGGGATCTGTGAGCAAAAGTATGCCTAGGGACAGGAGGGCTGAAAGCACTTAATGATTTTATTGAATTAATCACATGAGCAAGATCACATAGCAAATGTCAAAGGCACAATTTCAGTGATCCCAGACCATCGGAATGTCAGCTGAAACCCATGAAAGCATAGACGACTTCAATTCTGTTATTCATCTGTGGGGAGAGGTTTCTCCCCTTAACTTAATTAAAAATTAATATGAAGCAGCCACCTTTTGTTTTAATCCCTCTGAGGGTTTAAGGTGCAGACAGAACTCAGGCCATTTCCATTGGCACCCGGCACTGCTGTTTGTCATAGCAACATTGACTAGCTGGGTTTTCCAAATGTGATGAAAGACGGGTTCTGTGTACACTGCGACTAAATCTTAGAAGCTGTGTCAGCCCCATTGGTCAGATTAAAAAGACTACCCACACCAATGGTGTTGCTTTTAATCTCACCGCTATAATTGCTGAAATAATAATAAAATATTGCAAGACACGTACAAAATCTCTTCAGAGGTACTGCGAGGGAAAAATGCACACATATATATTTGCATGTAGGCTGCAAATTAAAAATGAAAAAGAGAGAAGGCTCGAGAATGAAGACGCTAATGAAATACGGAAGACACAGACTTCCATAGGAACTTGTGGTGGCTGTAGGCACTGGTTCTCTATATTACTGAAGATGGTTTGCAGGGACATTAACAATGTAACAGTGTGTTCAGAAAAATCTCATCATGCTTTATATAAAACACAAATGGAACTACACTCCTTGTAATAAATGTGATAAAGCAGTTCTCCCTCACTAATGAATTGGTTACCACCATGCTGGACTCATGAAGGTTAATAAAGCACCCTGGAGCTCCAGTGTTTTAACTGATATGTGGTGTATCTCTCCTCCTCTTTGAAGAATGAGTGACAAGATCATCTTCCAGCTGGGTGGTCCCAAGATGGAGTATCCTTGACATCTTGAAATGGTGGCTGGAACGTTTTTTTTTCCCCATTTCGAAAATAAGCTTCAAAGTAACTGGTCATGTGTGAATTGAATTGTTGACTGCCACTGTATTTAAAAAAAGAGGTATACTGTAACAAGGAAAATACTGGCACCGGTTTTCCCAAGTCATTTCATCTGAGTGAATAAAAGTGCTGATGACTCTTTGGTTGTTTTTTTTAAAAAAAAACAATTTATTTTTAGTTACAACTGCGTGTTTAAGGAAAAGTATGAAGATTGTTTCAGTCAAGTCTATAAAAAACTTCAAGATTGGTTTCGAAATGTTGTGCTTTGTCATAGATAAACACGACGCAAGGTAAATTTGAAAATATTCAAAGAAGCAGTTACGTATTTTGATGCAAGATTCAACGACAATTGGTACATTTTCACAAGCCAGATGTTTCAGGCATATTTAATGATTCTGTAAGCAAGCTCTCAGATCCAGTATGCCATACACTTGCTGGCAGTATGCAGTAAGTAGTAAAACCTGTAACTGTTTTTGAACGTTAGGCTCCAGAATTTCAAGTGTCAGGTTGTCTACCTGCACGTCTGTCACACACATGCTGAGCAGCTGTTACAGGAGAATAAACATAAGACTCCAGGCTCGGAACGTGAAGGAGACCCCTTGGAACCGTCATGTCTGCAGAAGCATCTCAGCGGAGCACAATGATGAGGTAAGAGAGGCCGCCCGCGAGGAGACCGGAGAGATTCTTCAGACACACAACAACAGGAGCCGGACTCATCATTCCTGGGGAATTTAATCAGGACCTGCTGTAACCACACTGGAGAATTACCTCTCCTGGCCTATTTCTCCTTTCCACATCTGCACAACACGGTGCTTTCATCACGAATGCCATCTTCCAAAAGGCAGATGAATATGAAAATACGTGGATTACACATCATAACAATATGAGAAACTTAGAAACGACATGTTGCTAAGTGATGCCAAGTCCTGGCTGGATTAGTTCAATACGAGATGACCCTGCATATCAAACAGAGGAGCTCGGTGCAAGACAGCAATGTGAAAAAAGCTTAACCTTGTCCACATCAATAACCAGCAAGTCAAAAAGCAGCAGGTAGTAATATTGAAGCACTTTCCATGATGCTATACACAGCACTGAGGTTGAAATTCTCAGGAAACACAAGAACCGGTTTGATAAAAAAAAAACAGTGCCCAAATTAATTAACTATTAAAGCAAATATTTTTTACCTAAGACATGTATATTGCTAATAGGAAAAAGTCAGTGAAAAAGAACCAATATTGTCAAGCATGGCAAAATGTATGTCTGTCCTTATGCTAGTCACAGAAAAGCAGGACCTTCAGAGACTTCCAAAAAGTCTCCACTCTATGGATCGGCTGAAAATGAAACGCACAATCTCTGCCCTCAGAAATAAAACAATCCCTGTAAACACTGGGTCCATCAGTCCCACAGCGCATTCAACTGACCTGCTATGTCACTTCCAGCTCTTTCAGGCCAAATGTTCATTTTGGTCATTTTATCTCGTTGTGTTTACGTGACTAATCCTTGTGCCTATCCAATTATTGAACAAAGTGCTACTTATATACAGTATGATAAGATACTGTAAGTTGCCTTGGACTAGGCTGTCAGCTAGAGAAATAACTCCTGTAATGAGAATGAGACTTGGCTTCTCACTACAGGCACGAAACATGCTCACCCATTATTGAGCTTACAGGACGAGTGGCTTCCATTCTAAAAATGAACACAAAAAATGTGGTTTTTCTCAGCCTGCCAGGTGCAGGGGAAATACGAAGCACATAGACCCAGTGGATCTAACGAATCCTGTCCTGCCTCAGTCAGGGTGGGCAGAGACAGTAGGTTTCTGTCCAGAGGGATTCTCAGAAAGAAAGACAGACGCAAGCACAAGCAAAGCTGGTTCTGCACGGATGGCAGGGTGCTCTGCAGAGCCAAGAGCACGGCTTGGTGTTCTGGCCACACACACCCATGTCAACGGGACAATAGACCAACACAAGCAGTGTCTACACAGGGTGTGCGCCATTAGATGGAATGACAAAGTCTTAAATATCAGAGATTTCAGATGTGTCAGATCTCCAGCAGACATATTGGGTGCTTATCAAGGCCTGTCTTCACCAGCCTGCTCACGGAGTGGAGACGGACAGCAGCAAGATTCCCCGGGCATTCCTCTGTATCCCAGTGAAAACAGGATCCCATTCCCTGGATAGGCACCTAAAGGGCTAATCCTGGAGCTTGGCACACAGGTATGAACAGCAAACAAGCCACTGACGAACTGAGTGCTTCTAAAATACTGCTACCCCTAATAATAATAATATAAAAGCAGATTCTGACCTTTGCAAATGAGATCTTCTGTGCAGACAGAGACCTGTACTTGTGCAGACGGGTGAACAAAGATTCATATTTGAGTGCCCATATATTGTGACGATGAGAGAAATTAAACACTGTTTTGTGTAAAATTCAAATCCTAACCCTGGACAGGGGCACTAGTCCATCACAGGAGACACACACACTCACACACCCTGGACAGGGCACTAGTCCATCACAGGAGACACACACACTCACACACCCTGGACAGGGCACTAGTCCATCACAGGACACAAACACACTATCACAAACACACAGACACACACAGAAACATACACACTGACACATGGACAAACACATACTGACACACACACAATAAGATCAAAAGATTTATGATGCAGTACTCCATTGAGAGACTAATAATAAATGCAAAAATTATTTTCTAATACATGGATACATGCACTACAAATGGATTTTTTAATCCTTTGCTCAGTCTTTGTATCCCTTCTCCACAAAATGCAACCACACCCCCCTCATGGCAATGTTCTGGTCTTGGTAAAATCAGACGGACTGAGCTTTTTTTCAGGCGTAACACTAACCGAGCTTTGGGCTGTCGACAAGATTGTAAACAACAGTAGTGAAGAGATGTGCGATGGATATTCTAGAAAAGAGAGAAATCCTAACTAAGTCTTCGGCTACAGAGGGGCTGAAACGTTAACTTTTCCATTGGTCCCTGCTGAATCAACGTTTTACGGCCAGGCCGGGCTTCTGTCCAGAGCTCGTGTCTGTTGTGAGGTCATGATTGACACTGAAGTCAGAGTACAATGTCTCCATTTATAAGCCCCTGGCTTGCCGTTATACACGAGTTGTCTGGTCCTGTTTGTTCACAACTGCAGCCCGAACTTGCACACGCTTCACATGTTACCTGCAACATGACCACAGGAAGTCAAGCACCAGGGAACCATTTATTATCATAGACATCTCTGGAGTGTCTCCAGTCATCCAGCTTTTCATAAACTGTCATTTTAAACCGAAAGGCTTCCAGCTAACCGGAGAGTCATTTCCAATTAGCACGGAATTGGTCTGTCTTATCATGTGAAATTGAATAAAGGTATTGTTCTGCATCTTTATTTTACCCCTAAACGAATTTTTCCGACTTTAATCTAGAGCCTCACATCTGCACCGGATTAGCAGCCCCTGAACAGCAGGTAAATGGAGTTATGTCATATACTCACACGCCAGCGAACGGATAATGTTATTGACATTAACAGCCGATTTAATCTTTCCTAAACTAAACATTCCGACTGAGCTGCGCGACACGGGGGTGTCTTAATGCCACGTTCACCGCCGTGCATGTAAAAGTGAGACGAAATGTTAGTAGTGCACGTTGCACAGTTTTACCTGAAGGCGTTGCCATGCCCGAGTCCTCCCAGCAGATGTCGCTGTCGCAATAGCGGCGGCTCTTTTTAGCACAAGAGGCCCCTCCCCACCGCGGCCCTGCGCTCTGATTGGCCTGTGACCGTTGCTAGGGGCGACCGCACGGCGTCCCTGCAGAAGTGTACACTGAGTCTGCGAGGTGGGCTGTCGGACACGGACACCCAGAGAAATCCCAGGAAAAAGGGCGAAATCTAGACAATGAGCACGTTATATAAGCGCGTCTAAGTCGCGACCGAGGAGGCCTCATGCCTAAGAGGGTAAAAAGCAGCTCTTCCTCGGCGGGCGCGGCGGCAGGTGTGAATAAGGCCTGGGAGCCGGCGCTCATAGCCGCCCCTTTCCAAGAGGTGAGGTGTCCCGTCTCACTCGCAGCTCAGAAACCCGCGATTTCACCTGCTGCACCCAGACCCCCCAGCTCCCTACCCGGACTGAGGGCGTCCTCAAAGCCCCCGGCTTCTGGGCGAGATGGAGCGCTCAAAATCTCGCAAAAATAATCTAAAAAAAAAAACAGCAGCAGAGGCTGAACAGGAGGGATGTTTTTTTTTTAACATTGCCGGTGTAGTCATGGACGATTGAGAGTACCTTGTGGTGGCGTGCAGAAAAGAGTCAATAGTGCACTCTCTGTGGTTGATGTGAAGTTATCTTGCATCCCGTTGGAAATAATGTGAGCAATTGTTAGGTAGGTTTCGGAGACGCACTGTCGGAGCTCTCAGAGGGAAAGGTAATTAAGGACTAGCCATTTTAGGCTTCGGTTACAGTTCACACATAAATTATTCGATTTGTTTTTGGCAACTGACAAAAATGAAACCGACATTGCCGTTTGCAGCGCTGCGCTGCTGCTGTCTGGGGCGATGGCGCCCCCCCGTGGCCATGTGTCGAACCGCTGCAATCGTGTTCTCGGCTGTCGTCTCCGCAAAAGCGTCACGAACGACTGGATTCAGCATAACTAAAAAGCAGAAACTCAGCTGTAATAGTAAAATCGCAGTTAAATATAACTAAAAACAAATACTTTCAACTGGCGCAAAGGGATATTTTTATTATTGTAACTTTCTAGTTTTTTTTAATAATAATAACATAACATACATATACTGTATATTAACGGTTTTTTGCTAATTTATTATGAATAAAGATACTGTTCTGTAGCTGTTTTTGATCCCTCAACATTTTTTTTCTGACTTTAACCTAAAGCCGTTTTTAGTTGTAAGCCATGTGATGATATCTTATCACTGAACACTCATTCCCCATATTTAGAAGTGATCAGGAATTCTTGTTTCTCTAACTAATTTAAGACTCAGAGTTTGAATGCTTATCTCTAAAATGCCAAGGAAGCCTATGGATCTGAAGAAATAAGAATTTATTGAAATATACTATTATTATTCAGGTGGGTAGCTGCGTCAGCATGCGTAGGCTGCAAAGGAACAAGTAATAGGTTTATTCCATGCTGAAAAAAAGAAGAAAGAAAACACAACGTTTCGGCCGTGGAGCCTTCTTCAGGTGTGAGCTCCACGGCCGAAACGTTGTGTTTCTTCTCTCTTCTTTTTTTCAGCATGGAATAAACCTATTACTTGTTACTATTATTATTATTATTATTATTATTATTATATATACCATACAGTATACTATTATTGTCTTAAATGTGTTCACTAGAAGTCGTTACCATTTCGTAAGATTCACAACAGGCTTGAAGGAGATGTCATGATAAAAGAAGCCTTTTTACAAGTCGGTGCTGTGACTCCCATTGAAGCAGTGCAGAGGTGCTGTGGCTCAGCTCGGGTTTGCAGGAGGAGTGACGGGCTCTGTCATGGCAGGAGAGCTGGAAGGCCGACGTCTCTTTCGTTGTTGGAGGGAGCCCGGAGGATGAGGAGCACGTTAAAGCCCTCGTCATGGCCGTGGGAGTGCCTTTGCGGAAGCTCTTCAGCGTGGTCACCTGGGACGGACTGATGGACAAGGTGAAGTCCCGCTTTCATTCTGAAGCTTAAACACCGCTGAAACAAGAGAGCTCATCAGATATCACCTTCTGTCTTTAATAGATCCACGCCAAAGGATCGGGTCACGTTCACATTTTCATTTGGAATTTGTTTATCCCGCCCAAGTATTTTTTAATTTGATTTAACCACTGCCAGCACACAGTCTTCTGTGCCCTTTCCAGGACCAAACATCTTGAGAAATGTTTCTGATTTAGAAAGAAAATTGCCGTAGAAATTATAGTGTTTCAAACGGGTCTGATTCCAATGTACAGGGCATCTTTGGAACACAAAACTGTGCTCCAGTTGTTCTGACAGATTGCCTTGTCATTAAATGCATATTTGACAATTAGTAAGAATTCACAAAGCAGGCATTTGTCACGAATGCCACAGCAATGTTATGCTGAAAGTACAACGTGCCCATTGTGCTATGTGTTATGCTAATTGATAAATTGTTTGCTTTTAGTAAATCAAATCTAAAATGTTTTAATGGACCTAATAGAGGGAATGAATGGATTTAAAAATGTCTGTTTAAAAATTCCTTACAGATCAATGAACTAGGAGTCGCAAAGACAAAGAAACCTAAAGACGTCCCCATGTTTTCGGAGGTAATATTTTATACTCATTTTGAAGTACTTATACACATTGAAACTTCAGCTGGTTGGATTTATCTTTTCTCAGCCTGAGGCATTGATTTTTTTTTCCTGTTTGGTACTCATGTGTGAAATATTGATTTAATAATCAGTCATTTCCCTTTCATTATCTAAAAGCACAAAAGTTACCCATTGTTTTTTTCTGAAACATTTTATTTTATCCTTTACTGTTGACTGAAAAATAGACTTGGACTTAATTATTTTAGCAGCCAGTGCTGTATTCTTTTTAAACTCTTTTTATTAAGTCTTTTACCATTTTATAGAGGCTTGCAGTTTAAGGTTCTTTTTTATTTATTTTTTGCTCAGATACAGTTAATATACACTACACACTTGATCAGTAAGGCTGTGAGGAGCCCAAGAATAAATCTGTAGTTCTCAACCATCATCTTTGTGTAACATTACTTCTCAGGTTCAGAAGAATGAAAACATTTGAAAGTGTTGTATAGTTTAGCTGTTGAGCTTCCTATAAATTAATGAGAGTGTGTTTATATAAGCACAATTTCCTGTCTGAATTTGAAAGCACAAAACATGTATTTAAAATTAATCATCCTCATTAAGCTGATTGACCAAGCCTTCATACACTCTTTTATGGACTGTATAAAAATTTTAATTTTAAGTTAAAATGCTAAATGTAGTGTTCCATTCTTTAAACAAAGACAACATTTATCTGGTTTTCATTGTCAAGTCACAGTTGTAGCACTTTACTTAAACCTGTTAATTTTTATGGACTGAGACAACCATTTTAATTTTTTTTTAAATTTAGTATCTATCCATGCAATTCGTTTTCAGAGTTGATTGAGAGGAATTTGTGTGCGTGTGAAGGGATTTTTATGATATTGGAAAATGCGTAGCACTGTGATTTCACTCAATCCTTTATGATTGGAAAATTAAATCCAAGCAAACCTCTTACGAAAATCCAAAGCTGGGAATAGTGTTTTAAAATGCAATACAGACTTTGCCATAAGTCATAAACAATGAGAATATACAGTAATGATGGACGCTCATCTCCTTACATCAAACTTCTCCTTAGTGTAACTTTTCTGTTCTAATGAAACATAGCTATTAAACACCTCTCCAGATTGCTAAAATGAATGCATGTCAAAAACATTTTATTCACACCTACAGTAATTTGTAACACTTATATATATTCCAATTCATGGTTGAAAGCAAAATTGAAAAAAAAAAACAGGGAAAATATTGCACTGAAATTACTCATCGAGAACGAAAGAGAGGGGAGTGAAATTCAAGACTGGGAAAGTGCATTCAGTACAAGAGACTAAAAGAATTAAATAACTTTCTAATGAGTTTTCACAGCAATGGACAAGTTAGTGCTCTAGAGGAAACGTGCCAGGTGTCAGTGAGTAGTTGTAAAATCCAGTGCCAACAAGCAGTAAAAAACAGTCATAAAAAAGTCAAGATATGCACATACAGACAGCTGCAGATTTCATGGATTGTATTTCATGCATGTGTGCCTAATGAATAGAAAACACAATAAGAGCAGATAAGTCTATAGTTTCATTTAACTAAAACCTTTATTTCTTTCTGATCAAGTTATGGCTGTTTATTTATGTGGGTTTATTAATCAATACTGGCAGGATCTTTCTGTCCACAGCACAGGGCTCTCCTCTATAAGAATGGAGATGCAAGCTATATAATACACTATTAATATCAGGGCCTGCTCCATCAGAAGACTCTTACATTTAGAGGGAATATTAGTCACCAGCAGGATTCTCCTGTTTGTGAGATTCTTTTTCCTTATAAATATTGAAAGGTGAAGCAGGTATTTGATTCCTTTGTTTCCAAGACATTTGAAATAGTGTGATTATAATTGTAAAATGTGGTTGCAGAATTAGTGTTTGTGTATAGTGTTTCCCACTCACAGGAACTCAGTTATTGCCAAGTAACACAGACGTCTGTTACCAAAGCTATTGGTATGGGCTACAGAAAAGAGATAATGGGCAGGCGCCCTTGATGTGCTATTTCAGAAGGAGTTGTGTATTTATAGTCAGTGCAGATCTGGTGTTAAGGAAATATACTGTAGCTGAATATCACTTGATAGCTGGAAATCTGAATTAAAATTCAGATTAAAAAGCAACATAAATTAAGAACAAAATAACTTAGACTTCTCATTGGTCAACAGCATGGTGCTTTGGTGTAACATATCAGTATTCCCTCTGTCGTCGAGCTTGGACAACATTTTTTTGTTTTTGTATGAACCTGCTCAAAATAAGACATTGGCTTATTTCTTACTCACCCCATGTGTGATACTGTATGTTGAGTTGCACAGGGAAGAAATGGTACCGTATTGTCTTTTCAGAGTGTAGAAAAGCATTGTTTGGTTAGTAATCAGAAAGCAAGAATTTAAAAAAATAATTTATCGTAATAAAAATGCTTTTATTTTGAGGAGAATGAAATAATGCAATTAAAACCTTAGAAAATACATCTGAGACACATAACATTGTTCTTCCAAGGTTACAGAGTCTGCAAAATGCCTCCTGAGTGCAGGGGAGGAGCTGCCAGCACATCTCATTGGAAAGCTCTTGAAGTTCCAGCTGCTTGCTGCAAAACACGCTGACCTACAAAGACGAGCAGCGGAGCAGAAGGCAAGGACTCCAGTTCGACTTCAGTGCTAGCACAAAGTGTTGACCCTATAGCGGTCACGTGCCGCGTTTCCGCAGGCAGGGAACGGGACACCCATTCTTCCCAGTGTTGCTGTCTGTGTAGAAATTCATGACATTCTGGGTCGTAAATGCGTAGGTAGCCTGAAGAAGCCTCGTAACAAGCTTAAAAAAATAGTCATTCAGAGTGCAAAATTACATTATTATTGAGGCAAGTCGGGTGTAGAATAATTACAGCTGCATAAAACTTTTTGAACTTCTCATAGCAATTCAGTGAATGCAGATGTGCTGTGTTTCGTATACAGTACTTATATAATGTTATACAGAAATATTATTGAATCAGTAAAAAATGAAACACTGCATCTTAATGGTGATGGGCATGCTCACCGCCACAATTCCCTTACAGCTCTTGGGTTCTAGGTTTGATTCTGGATTGGGAATTCTTTGTGGGGATTACTTGTTATCCCTGTATCCATGTGGGCTTTCCCTGGGTGCTCTGGTATCCTCCCTCCTCGCTGGGACATGCTGGTTAGGTTAACTGCCATCTCTTTAATTGTTATTACAGTACAGCACCCATACGAATAGGGAGTGTGCGCCCTACGACGCACTGACATACAATACCTTCCGGGGTCGAGTCCCGCCTTGCATCCCGTGCTTCCAGGATAGATTCCGGGTTTGCATGACCTTAGTGTGAATTCGTCTAAATAATGGGATTTACAGTATGATAGCTTGGCTGTGGGAGTGCACGTCACACTGTAGGTGATTGTTGTACTTTAAAAACAAAGCAATAGGTCAGTATCGACCACTGATGGAGAGGACCTCAGATGAGGATGATCTAGCGCTTTTTCTCCCCCCCCAAGGCTGCAGAGGATAAAACGAAGCCCAAGACAGGAGGCCCTGCAGCGAAGGAGAAAGCGGACAATAAAACTCCCGTGAAAGGCGACAAAGCCAAAAAGGGCCCGGAGCCGCCTCCTCCAGTTAAGGAGACTAAGCTCAAGCGAAGAGGAGAGGAAGACGACACAAATAAATATATTGGTACCAGTCTTAATTTGTACATCACAAAATGATTAATAAATACTAAATTAATATTCCACAAGCAGGGGCCTATAGAGCATCCGTTTACCCTCTCTGCAGCTACATGTAGTCGTCACAAGGCAACCAACAAGTTATACAGAGTTGGACGCAGTTCAGTTTTTTTATTGATCTGCTAGAAGCTGAATCTTGGAAGGACAGCACGTCTCTGCATACACAGCTGTTCTCCTGACGGTCCCTCTCGTGTGTCCCTTGTTGTGTTTAGACGATGAACCGGACGACGGCCCAGAGCACTACATGTTGATCGTGGGTTTCTGCCAGCCTCAGCTGGTGGCCATCCTGGACGAGCTGGGGGTTCACGTCTCCAACGTCATCAAAGTGACCTCGGAGAGCTATGAGACCTCTAAGGCTCCTGAGGAGTCACGTGCTCTGCAGGACTGTGCTCCCCCGGCAGTGGGTAAGGCTCGATGTGAAATGGCTTCGAATGGCAAAAACATGTGAACTACAGGAGCAGTGCGTGGCTCCTGGGATTGAACCGCTTTTAAGCTCAGATTTTTACTGCTGACAATATCTGCCAGGCGTTTGTCTGTCATATCTAAATCTTTGCTGACTACCCTATCTTTCTGACACCCGAAGAAAGCTCCACAGCCGAAACGTTGTGCTTCCTTTCTTCCCTTTTCACCAATAGGAATAAACCTATTACTTTTCTTTGCAAATCTAAATATACGCGTCTTTTGCCAAATTCCCGAAACCTGCAGACCAATGTCCTCTCACAGCCCCTGACGCCCAGGATCTGAAGAAAAAGAAGGATTTAGAGATGTTCTGGAAGTACCTGGAGCCAGTTTTGAACAGTGGGAAACCCCGGTCAAAGCTCTTCGAAGTGGCGAGGCTGCAGTATGTGGTGAAGGATGCCATCTTACCTCAGGACAGGAGCAACAAAGAGATGATGGTTGGTTACTCTGTTTCTGAAGCCATGTCCTTGTTTGAAATTGCACCACCTGTACTGTGTATTTCGTAGCAGGCATGCCGCAGGAAGTTATTTTGAAGTTCGGCGGTGATGCCTCATGTGTGCTGCTGGATTCTTTAGTGAACAGACGATGTCCTTTCTTAAAAATTGTGAAAACAAAAAAAATAAAAACGACAATGCAAGTATAATTTCCTTTGCATTTCAGCTGGAGTTTGGAACATTGCTGTTTGAGGACATTGCTTGTCTGATCTATGATAGCCTAGACTGGAGGAGACAACACCTCAATTATCTCAATAACATGAAGCTGATCAATGTTCCAGCTGTAGCTAAAGGAAATGGCCAGACAGAGCAAATTTCAGCGGCTGATGTACGTTTTGATTTTTTTTTAATTTCTCACTAGTATTGCCTTAACTGTATATTTAGAAAATGTTTTGTGCCAGATTGGTTGTATCAATGTCTGATTGCTCAAGTCATTCAAAACAAAAATACTGTTTTTGAAGGTACTATTTTCTTAAAGTAGCTATCGGGTGAACTGGGAGTAATGGAAATCAGGTCACGTGTTTATTAGTAAAAATAACATTCTTTTATTAATTTCAGATTGCCATCACAACAGCACAGACACCAACTGCAAGAAAGAAGCCGGTACAAGATGAGCTGCCACAACCAATACAAGGTATATAATATAAAAACAGCAACTGACTATGGAAAGAGGGACAATTTTTATGTTTTCATTTTTTTCTTCTTGAATAAAGTCAGAGTTCTTGTTATGTTTACCACTGTTACCACAGCTATTTAGCCAGCAGGAAGTGTAAATTATACATCTAAAACAAAGAAGATGCGCTAGGATTATTTCTAAATCGCTGCATATTTTCCTGAAAAACAGATTCCCCTGTGCTTACCACTGATGTGGACATGCGATACTACAGTGACCTGCTGGGCTTGATTCCCCCAGAGAGTGTATCTGTGCCTTTAATTCTTCACTGCATGCTTGAACAGGTTGGTCAGTCTGTGCTTATGAGCAGAGATGTTACATGTGAGTTTGTGAAATCCCTTTTTATGTGAAGTAACCTGTACTAGCCATGGCTAGTATCTTATGTCCATAAGAAGTTGTGCAGATGCTTGAAATTTAAGCTTACAGTTTTAACTGTGAACCCATTATTATTGTTCTGAACGAGAAGTCCAATAATAATTCATTATTTGTTTTATAATTTAGGTTACTGCAACAGAAAATGATGTCCTTCCTTTATCTGAAAGAGCACCAGAACCACACCCTGATGAACTGGACGATAGTATTGCAAATTGCATGTTATCAACAGTGCTGAGTCTCTCAATTTCAGAAGAGGAGAAAAAGGTACCTCAAAGTAGCATACTTGTAGTCACTCTTATGGAATTTTTTTAGCAAAAAAAAGTGTTTGTAATTAAAACTAGTCTTCAAAAACTTTGTATTTTCTTTCAAGAGCATAAATATATTGGAGGATCTATTGGCTCTTAAACTCAAAATCTGTTTTGTGTAAACATTCACTTAATGCTCTATTCTGGCAAAGAAATGACAACAATGATTCTCAAGACACATTCAAGAGCCGAGGTTTTAAAATAGAACTGGTTTCTCTGGAGATGGACATGACGTCTGAACGCCCATGTGTGGAGAGGTGACAAAAAAGTAATGATACCAGAATCCGACAGGTGGTTAAAGTTTCTGAATTCTGTTGCTGTTATCAGTAGCCATTGCAGATTGGCAGAATGAAGATTTCAATGAAACTACCATTATTAAAGTATGTCCTCTTGCAAAATTAGAAAAATATGTTTCTCTAATGAGTAAAAAGGGTATCTACTTATTAAAGAATATGTTTTTCTGATGTTAAGTAACCATTAAGATTTTTTTAAGCAACACATTGCAGTCAGTTTCATTAAATATCTGTTTATTTTTCTAGAAATTATTAAAAGATTTCAATATTCAAGAAAGACATCTAAACAGTAAGAAGCGTGTGCGTCCCTTGCTCCTGAACTGTCATGATGAACGAGCAGTGAGGCTGCACCACCTGAACGTAAGGATTTCATTCTTCCTTTCCAGATGCTACAGTCCGTGCCTGTGGTTGATACTTCACACTATACATATCTCTGACTCAGAGAATTTGAAAATAAATATGCAATATATTTGACCTTTTAGATAACTTTTTGTACACCACAGAAATATGGCACTATTTTTGTTCATGTTTCTAGGAGGAAAAAAAAAACATCAAAAATTGTTTCCCATAGTTTTTTTCTTTTTTTTATGTACAGCATATTGCTTTCATGATGTTTTTAATGTGAATTGGGTGATAAACATCATGTTTCCATTGCATTGACACCAATTTTCCTTCAGGGTCTCGAGAAACATTTTTTTACTTATGTATTTGTTTTCTTTTTATGCTAAAAATACCAAAACTCATGTTGATCATTTCTGTGACTTCCTGTACTTCCGGAGGGTGTGTTGGGGAAAAATCCTGGTGGAAAGTAGGATGATTGGACAGGTCGTTGCTAAATGGCAGCAGTGGTATAGCACTGTTGTGCGTATTTACAAACCAATGTGGGGTTTGTAAATACGTCATACTGCATATTTACAGGGTGATGTTTTTAAAGAATGAAAGGCCGAAGGATATTGTATTGTTGCACACAGCTGGATGTCGACTATATGGGATGTCAAGACATGAGCACAGTGCTCTGCTTCACAATATAACAAGGCAAGAAGTGGTCTGATGTGATGTGACCACAGCTCACTGCATTCATCCGGCAAGCTTAGCTAGCTACTGTAGGCAGGTTCTGGATAGGAGTTGCACTGCTGTCTCATCCCAGATGTTCCTGGAATGTCAGGGTTTTTTCTGACGTCACTCAGACGAATGCTTCAATGGAATCATGCTTCAGTGTTTGACAGCCTACGTAGTCCCTTCGTGTTTGACACGGGCGTTGTAAAGATGAAATAGACAAGTTACAATGTTGGTCTAAAGTAAGAGTGATGTCCATCGTAGGATGAGGCGCTCGGGGGTCTTATAGCACAGACTGTCGTGAATTTGATCGGTAGATGGCTGTCAGCATGAGATCAGCTCAGTTTTGGAATCACAATACCTTCTGCCATAGGCCACACCGTCAGGTGTGAGCCGGGCCCCTTGCTCCTTATATTCTTGATTCTGAACATTTCAGACCCCGATGGACACACGCCACCTGTTTACAATTTTACTCATTGAGGCAGATTTTTTTTTCCCAAATGTCGATATCATAAATATTTATTGAGACGGAGTACACTGTGTTAAGAAACTCTTAATATCTTTGGTCTCATGACTTCAGACTGTTAGAAAATACTTCTTTAATTTTTGGGTTGTGAGAACCAGTTTGGGGTACCCAGTTTTGTGACTTGCCCAGCTGGAGAGGGGTTGGGGAAGGACATTCTGTTCCAAGTGGTCATTGAGTCAAGTGGAATTGAAGGGTAATCTCCACACACAGACAGTATGCTGTACTGCCTGCTTGTTTGTGACAACAATAAAGAGATGATTTGTGATTTCATAAAACAATCTTATTTCATGTGTCTGTTTCTCTCATTTCTGTCACTTTACTTTCAGAGTGATGAAATTTTTGATCCAGTAAAAGCTGAAGAACAAATGTTTAAAAAGATGCCAGCATCAAAATTCCTTAATGTACCACAGCCTTCTAGTGAAAAGCCATGGTTGACCAGAATTCAGGAACTCATTTATTTTTGTACGGATGGTAAGGCACGACGACGCATTAAATCTTCAAATGAGAAAAAAAAAACAGTAAAAATAATGCATGTAGACATTTTTGTGTGTCTTATACTTCAAAGCAAACTTTATCCCTGGTTTTCTTGAAGCAAGATTTAAAGATTTAGCGTGAATCTATTAAGAGACTAATAGGTGTGGAAAATACAAATGAAATGTTTTTTTTCTGCTTAAATCTGGTTTTATTTAATTTGGGAATAGGAGTTTGGAGAATTAAAGTATGTCATTCTGATGCAAAAGACTATGAATATCCTGTTTCCTTCTTCTGCTTGTTAAATGTCAGAGTCTTTGAGCTGGCCAGAAGTTGAAAGAGCCTTCAATCAGTTTGTGTTTGAAGGCATGAAGCTGACAGGGGTGGATGAGCGTGGGTGCCTGGTGGAGACCGGGGCGGGGGATCCAGAGGCGCTGCCCTGGGCTGATCCCGTCTCGTTTGCAAAACGGATGAGAATAAAAATGACAGAGAACAAGGAGATAAAGACCACAAGAGGTAATGTTATTTATTGACATGAAAGAATCATTGAGTCCAGGCCCCTTTACTTTAGGAACACCGTCAGTGTCATCTGATAAACCCCAGTTATTCATCTGACGTGTCATGCATGTCCTGTTGTATCAGCCCTCACACTTCTAATCGAAACGAAATTTTTATTCTTCCCGCATGGAAGTGTTGGCTACTTAATGTGCTGCCGTCCAGTTATCAGAGCCAGGTGATGCCCTGTGATGTGACCACACGAATGTTCAATTGTTTGACTTCGGCTGCTGCAATTGCAGCTAGGACTCGGTTTGCGCTGCAGTTAGTAACAGACTCATGCGCACGTCCTTCTGGTCTGGCTTGGAGCTGTCCCTTTATGGTGTGCGAGCTCTAGCTTACAGACTAGTCCTATATGGTTGGTAAGGAGGTCTCCTCTCGAGAACTTGCTATTAAACTTTCAATTTAAGCTTTAAATTTACATCTAGACTCAAAACCTCTCTTTTCAAAAAGGCTTTTATGTAAACAGTGTCTGTATCTGCTCCATTTCCCAATGACCCTTTATCTTTATCAGCACCCCACTCTGCTTGTCTTTCTTATATGTGCTTATTTTGCCATCTGTTATCCTTACACTGTAACTGTTTTTTTCTTTTCTTTTTTTACACCGGCTGTAAAGAGCTTTGAAATGCTACTTTTAAAGGTGCTTTATAAAATAAAGCTTTTCTTCTTAATTATTGTAAACAAGATGCGTCTCTGGACTCTCACACGGCGGTGTCCTGGGTTTATGCCATGGTCTTGGTATGTCTTCTGTTCTGCATGAAGGTGTGATCAGAAAAGCAGACAACTTTCCTTTTACCAACTGAAGGAGCCATGCTCACCAGTGTCGGATGTCACATCAATGCCTGCTTTCTATCAAAGTGATTTGTGATGTATTACATCTCAACAGATCATCATAAATGCTGGTAACACTTCATTTGAACGTTGCTGCATAACTCCTTCATAGTGCTACACAGCTTATAATCACATGCATAGTGATTCACAGAGACACGTGCAGATGACATGACGTGAGCATGAGAGGTCCTGACATCTGTGTTAACGTTTGACGTGTGAAGAACCCTGTATGTAACTTTAGGAATGACCCTAACTCGTAGCCCTGCAAGATAAGGTGTTTGATCGATTCAGTCTCATTTCATTTTGCCCGTCAGGCAGTGAAACTCTGGTGCACAGTTCTGAGAGAGAGGGCCGGAAACCCTACTGCAGGTCAGACAGCTATGGTAAGGTCTGCCGTGGCTATGCATGCAGTATGTAACATATCTATCTGTCCTGCGAGGGGTGTTTATCACAAACTACAACTGAGAGAATAAAAATTCGGTGTCATCGATGCCAAACAATTAAACATGCACTTATAAGAAACTCATTGGAAAAATACCTATTTAAAAATAAAAACTGTGCAGTCCTTAGACACTTGTCGAAGAATCTGCATTTTATTTCCTTTCTTAAAATTGGCAGTGCAGAAAATATTCTCAGTATTTTTTCACCATAAAACAGTATTATTGGTTTTCTTGCAATATGTTGGGTATCAGCCTATCCATCAAAAAAGGACATCGGTCACCAATAATATCCATCTGGTTCCTTTTGCAAACCCTGGTTTAATCATTAAAAAGGAAAAAGGAAATCCTTCAATTCCATAAAGCAGTGAGTGATGTTTCATTAGCTATGATTTGTGGTTATTCTGAGGTTCGTAAAGTACGATATAAGAGAACTATGATTTACAAATGGGGTACAAGGCCCTTATTTTCCAGGTCAACGCAACCTGTAGGAGATGGAGAATAGTGCCTAAGACAATTCAAATTGAAATAGAAACATAAAATATAATGTTTTTTGAGTGCTTACAAAAGTATTATATGTACTTTCTTTTCCAAGTGCACTTTGGCAACAATGACCCGGAGCCTGAAACATTTCTGAAGAATAAGGTTTGTTATTGTATTTGTTTCTCCATGTATTCCCCATATGTTATTACTTGATAATAGATGGCAAGCACATTTTTATTTGGTCAAAATTAAATATAGCAGTTCCTTAGTTACCTCATTTTTGGCATACCCTTCAATGAGGGAATCTTCCTGTGCTGTAAGAAATACAATCTGTGACAAATGACTTGCAGATACAATGTGCTAACTTTTCTTTTGTACGAGTGGAAAGTTTTTGACATCAATCAAAACAAAACATAACTTTTGATGCATGTAAAAATGAAGAAAGGATGACCTATGTTTGGAGAGAGTCCTGTTTTCCCAATTATCATTTCAGAATACTATGAAAAGAGGAAAAAAATATTCAAGTATGGGCTTAAATTTCTCCTTTCTTCTCGGTCCTCTTTTCCAGTTTCGGTGCCTTTTTTGAGGTTAACCACTCTTGCTGACGTCCTCTCTCTGCTTGCTAAGTGCCGGAATTCTGAAGCCTCGTCATTAAAGCTCACCGTTTTCCTTCTGATCTTTCTCACTTTCCCCACCTTGTTTCATTCGCTCAGCTAGCAGTCAGTTGCTTCCACTCTCCCCATCTTTGCTCCGGTCGCCTCGGGACTCTGTCGGCCTTCTCCCCTCCCATCCTGTTGTCTTCATCATCCCCCCTCCCTCTCTTCACTCGCGCTGAGCTGTGCAGGGCTGAGAGGCAGCAGGAGAAACAACACCTACCCCCTGGCCTGGATCCGTAACATCTGCTCTTCTTCCCCACCTTTTCACTCACCTGCCCTCCCAGCACTTCTAAAATTATCGCTCTCAGCTCTTTCTCTCCTCTACAGTATACAGTGTATGTCATATTTACTCCCAGTTCAGCTATTTTCTCCTGTTCGCACTTGAAAATCTACCTTTAAAAATCGTTTTTTTCCTACCACGTTAATTGACCGTGCCGTTTTCCCTGATTGTATTATACTCTCTTAATCTCTACCAAGAACCTCAATTCCTTTCTCTCCTACACGACACATTTGTTCGATAGCGTGCTCCTGCTGTAGCTTTCTGAATACTGCACCAGCTCCTCAGACCTCTGTACCTGCTCAGCTTCCTCCCTTCCAGCCTGTGCGGTCGGCACCACTGTGTGCACATCCCTGCTGTGTCCTCTCTCGCCATCATTTTATTCTCAGAGTGTGCCTGATCGGCTGCACCAGTAGCTCTTGTGTTTTCCCTTTCCCTTGAAATGTACTGTATAAGTTGTTATTACCAGAACTGCACTTTTCGACAGTGCCAGCAGTAGATATACTGTAACATCATATTTATTGAAGCTTCTGTTCAGCTGTAGCTCTCTAATGAGTGGTTATACATAGCCTGCATCTGTCATTTTCCAGTTGGAAGCCATGTCTTTGTATATTTTAGTTGTTTTCTTTACCGCTTGTGGCAGCATGTAATGTGTCTAAACTTGAGACATATTGTAGAGGCCTTTTCCTGCTGCAACAAAAATGATCATTCAGACAATATTTCTTACAGTGTTTAATGGTAATTGAAGGAAAATTCACTTTAGTTTATATTTATATGTGTTTCTGTTATTTTGTATACATAAATATTCTTTATGTTTGAGGATTTTTCAGATATGTATTTATCATGCAGATTTTTTTTTAGTTTTCTGTAGTTCAATGAATTGTAATATTTGCTGTTATTTATTTATGTAGGAATTAGAAGAAAGGTGTCAGTCCATCAGAACCGATATTGAGGAAATCCAAAAGGCTCAGATTCGATCATTGAGAGACTGGTACTTTGCAGAGCACTACGAACCGAATGTGTTTTTACAGGTAACAGGAAAATGTTATTCAATAATTAAGATAATGATCCTCAGTGTGATTCAGTCTGTTCACTATAGATTATTGCATTTACAGTTGCACATCAGGAATTCATAAACGTATAACATATACAACAATAATACAGTATGACAACTGTACAACACCATAATACAAAACAACTTTTACTGTAACAACTTTGCTCAATCAGAACTCTTCCAATACTATAAGTTTAAAAAAAAAACTTCTACAGGCAACTCATTTTTTGCTTGTTATAAATCTGTAGGTCTACCATTTCAATATAACTTTTCATTTTTTCTAAATTGTCTCAGTATTGTATTTGTATGCATCGAGTTAAGATTTAAGCTAGTATCTTATATATAACTATAACAGATACTGTGAAAAGGTTAATTTTCACATTTTCTGACTAACCTTTCAGGTTCTCCAGAATGCTTCCCAAATGTATGGATGCACTGATATGTACCATTGCATGCAGGATAACTCGCTGTTCTTGGTCTTTCACAACCCTATGAACCAGCAGCGGCAGAGCAGGGAGTTCTGGGATATGGCCCTTCACTCGGACGTTGGGTTTAGGTAAAATGGAAAAAAAAGCAATATAGTAACATGTATTTCACCATATAGATTGCACAAAATAGATAAGACAAAGTAGCTGATTTAATGATTAAGTTAAAGATGTTTTTGTAGCACATCTGTCAGTCAATCTACGTGTTTTAAAGTTCTTGTTGTTTGCATAAAGTTTATTTTGTCAGCAGCATTCATTACAGCAAATGATATTTAAATCGGCACAAAAATAAACCTCGTCTTCGCAATAGAAACTACCTGGAAAATGTTGCCGACTCGATTTGCGACTGGGTGAGGGAAGAAGAAGTGAAGAGGCAAGCTTCCCTGTGCTCGAGAGCAGCAGACAGCAAGACGTCGCAGCCGCCCGCGGCTGGTGCGGCCGGGTCCAGGTCCGCCACGCCGAAGAAGAAGGTCAAATCCCCGTCTCCGAAGAAGACCGGGAGTAAGACGAGAGCGTTTTCGAGAACCTGCCTCAAAACTCATTTCTAATGGCAAAACACATCAGACGCGCACAGATATTAAATTACAGAAACCATAAATAAACTAGCAGCTCCGCACACTCACCAAGCCCTTGTAACAGTGTCTATGATAGCCTTCCATGCAGAGAAAATATAACTGCTTCTATATATATATACACACAATATATGTTAATTCAAATTGAATCATGGCTTAAACAATGTATGGACTATGCAGCAAACTGGGCACATCAATCATATCAGTTACACTTCTGGTATTATCTCTATGGGATTTCATTTGTGTGTTCTGTGCGTTTCTTTTCTCAATATGACAAAGGATCACCTAGTAGGTCACTAAGCAAAACTGAAAACACTACTGAACCTCAGTCAGCACGGAACCCATACACACGTGAAGGTTCGCTTAAGGTTAGTGTACAGAGAAGATCATTTCCTTTCCAGCTTCTTACTAACATCAGAGAATATATACATAAGGTTGAAATGTTTGCATAAAGAAGGGTCATTACAGTATGTCTCCCATACATTGCCTGTTTTAAATTTCTTGTCTGCTTTGTTGCACATTGTATTTAGTTTGAACAAATTACAATATATTCTCATTCATGTGAGGTTTGATTAATACAGATAAAGTGTGATGCAAATTGACTAATGGGTTTCCTTTAAAGTGAGGATTTCCTCTGAAGTTAGTTCATCATTTTCTGCTCCTTTTGTGACACTAGTGGCTGCTTGAAGCAAATAAAAGATCGAATGTTTGAGAAAAGGTTTTCTGTGATCTCAATCGCTGTTAAGGCATGGAAGGAAGAGCAGGAGAGACTGAAAGAGGAGGAGTCTGCGAAGAAAGAGAAGAAAGAAAAGGGGGGAAAGAAGAAAGGGGACAGGTCAGAGTCAACTGACAGCAAAAGAGCCCCATCTTCTCCCAAGAAATCGCCCCGAGACCGAAGAAAAGAGGAGCCCGTGAAAACCCCAGAGCCTGCTGCAGCTCAGGAGCCCGACACAGCAGCAGGCCTGCCTCCCGAAAGGGTCTATCAGGTAAGAGAGGAGAGACATGTCATTGATCACGGAATAAATCACGTTATACCTTTCGATTCACTTAATTTCTTCCTGCACAAATGGTCTTGTTTTCTTCAACAAACCACTTCTTCAGATTGTACTGTCTGCTTGTGTTTCCAGTTCACGGGCTACAATATGGGTGACAGCCTGATTCAGGTTTCCGGGCAGGTTCAGTCCCTGTTTCCATGTGATGGAGGACGTATTAGAGTGGAAAGCATACGTTTTGTCCAAGGTAAGGACAATATGCAGGTGTGCATGTTAATTTTGTCATTTATCATTACAGCACCCCTCCCTAAGAAGACTATCAATGAAAAGATAGTGAACCTTAAAGAATAAGCAAGAATTTAGGACTAATTCATTGATTGATTTAAGACATCAGTGTCATATAAACAGAAACACTATCCCCAGTTTTTTATCCCCCTTTTTTAAGAAGTGCAGTGTTATCTGTGTTATTCAGAAGTAATTTCTTTGCTAGTGGTGTTATTATGCTTTTGTAGTTGAAGGACTCTACTGGAATCCCTGCAGTTTCTTCACGACCACACGTACAGTGTTTGCCAAGTTGTCCGAGGAAGTAAATCCCTCACACTTATCTATAATCTGTTTGAAAGGAGGAGCAATATATGCTCACTGGTGGCCAAGCATGCTTTTAAAATAGCTGCACTCACTGCCTCTGTTTACGCTGTTTTCCACAGGTATATCCTTAATAGAAGTGAATGTGATAAAAGACAAACATCACTTTTTCATCCACATCACTGACCCAAAGAAAGATTTGGAGGATAAACAACAAACAGAGATGAAAAACGAAGCCATCTTTGCTCATAAAGAAGGTAAATCAGCTTCAGTATAATATTTGTCAGCTGTGTGAACTTCACAGCTAAGTTCCTGGATATTTGTTTCATGTCTCATTTTTAATTTAAAAGCAAAATACAGTCAATTTCATGTCTCTGTAACACAAACTATAACTTAAATCTAGTGAGTTGTGGTGATTCCAGGTGGATTAACTGAATTCAGACATTCAGACAGGAGGTACCAATATATAATGAATATTCAATAAAACCGTTTCAAAACATGGTTTTCGGTATGTTTATCTGTGACTGCATTTTTCTTACTGCAGAAGGCCCAAAACAAAAGAAAAGAGTGAGTAAATGTGGTTCCTTCTCTGCCATGCTTGAAAATGGAATGCATCTCTCCTTCAGCAACTATGGCTCCTCAGGCGGAGGCAGAGGTAAAAAAAGGCAATTGTTCTTCCTAACATTTGTAACATTTCATGCTGTTTTTTATGGGGAATTTTTAAAAATGTATTTTACGCTGATACGTGTTCTTCCTTATCTGATCTGAGCTTCTTTCACAGCAGAATGTGTAATTATAATTGCACTTCATTGTGGTTTTACCATACAAGGTAGACGGTTTTCAAACATCACTAAAATTATATTTATTTAAAAAATAAAATATTTTATGACTAAAAAAACTGGCTGCTGTGGAATTTGTCCAGAGAAGACAGAATAGTTACATCACACCAGATAAATCTTTTTAGTCTTGAATAGAGAAGACTGTTGGGGAACACTCTTTAAATTTTTCAAAATCTCCAAAGGATTAAGAATTAAAGTTGATAAAGTCAGGGCCACACGGTGGCCAAACTCCTGCCTTCCTTTGTGCAACTCCTTTCAAAGGCCTTCAGCTCAATTGGCTACTCGCACCCCAGCGAGCCTCCTCGTTGTCGTAACCTTTCTGTTCTCCTTGTGTTGCTGCTCTTTGCCGTAGATGACAAAGACCCCCAGCTGGAATCGGTGCTGAACATCCCTCCCGTCTCCACACCCTCCCCTGTCCCCTCCACCTCCGTGTCTCCCTCCACCCCGGGGAAAAGAGCCAAGTCCCCCCGGGCCAAGTCTGGGCGCTCGCCCAAAGGCTCTCGGGCCAGAGGGGGCACTACGCCACCCCTTCCCGCCGAGGACCGCCTGCAGCAGGAGGACATGGCGGACGGGCTGAAACCCGGGGTAGGCAGTCTGAGCTTCCGCCCCGAGGCCATCGCCCGCCGTGATGTCCTGATGTTCGAACCTCAGCTACTCAAGTTGCTGGAGTTTTTTTAAAATTTGAATTCTTGCATTAAAACGCGTGGCCAGCCGAGCCTTGTGCAAACTGTACAGATGAGAAATGTGCCCAGCAGTAGAAATGCTGAACTAGCATAAATGTCAGAAAGCATTTAGGCATTTGAAAGTGAAGATTATAGAACGTTTTGAGTGCACAGGAATTTTTTAGTTATAATGTAGTATATATGTACAGATATCCAGGAGTATTATTCATTATTACACTGGTAGTTACCAATGCGAGTTTCTTCACACTCATTTCCATTAATTTAATTTTCCATTTTTGCTGTGAAATGTTAATTTTTTTTTAATAGTTCAAACTGAATGAATTAGCCATGCATGTGGACATACGGTATTTTAGGTTGGTGGGGACATATTAAAATTCACAACTTTGTGAATATGTTTCTTAGGTCGATGTTGAGCCCCCTGCTACAGAGTCTCTCAGAGGAGAATCTGCAGACCTCCCTCCGTTCCAGCCTCTGAGTGTTTCTGCACCGAATGGGCTGGTAGTGAAGTTCTTTAGTGAAACGTCAGCAGGTACTGTAAATGTGGCAGCACTGTTGTACTGCACTGAGCACTGGAATGAATATCACTAGCTAACCGTTGAAGATTTTTCTTATATTGGAAATTATATTGAAGTGAATAGTTTTTCAGAGAATTCACATCCATCATTTTTTTAGTCGAATATATATACCGGGTCGTAGTGAGCCGGACTGTGACCCGGCACACACTGAGCACAAGGCACGATACACGCCTAACCGGGACGCCAGTCAATCACAGGACACACACGCAACTTCATTAATAAAATCTGTTCTATCGAAACTGTTCCTAAGCTGAAAATGTGTATATCAAATATGAAATTACAATTGCGTGTAAAAACCTCTGACTAATTCCTGAGTCCCACAAAAATGTATCCCAATATTCTTTCCACAAATTTTAGAATTGTGTAGTAATTTAAATAAGAGCAATAATATTCATTATTATATAATCATATAGCGTTTACATTGTACAGTACAGTAGTTACTGTAATGTGTAATATAAACATCAGAAAACACTCGAGAAGAAAAGAAAACAAGTTTACATTGTGAAATGTCAGGTGGAATGAGTCATGGAAGGAGTTCGCTGGCTGTTTTCAATTCCTTTAATCACTTCCAAATTAATGAGCACTGTTAATTAGGAAGTCGGTGGTGGTAGAGGTGATTCCCCATTACCTGTAAAGCTCTTTGAGTGGAGTGTCCAAAAAAGCACTATATAAGTGTAAGCAATTATTATTATTGTTATTATTATTATTATTATTATTATTATTGTTTTCCTTCTTTTCTTTGCTTTTCTCACATTGCTTAAAACTTCACGAAGCCACAGACCCTGTCACTGGAGTAGGTCTCCTTAGTGCCCGAACTACCTGAACCTGGTCTGTTTGGCTGAGCTGTGAATGAGGAAATCTCTCCTGGTGCTGATGCTTCTGCAGTCGACACTTTTCTGTTTTGCCTTCTCTTTTTTATTCTCTGTACACCTCTGTGGTTCCTGCATTGAGGTCCAATAGAGCTCTGTACAGTACCATCTTGAGGAAGACTGGCTCGAAGACCTCGCTAAGCATGATCCAGGCACTGTTAAACACCAGTAAACCTGGTAAACACTTGACCTCCTGGATTGTTGGCCATTGTCAATGGTCAAGTGAGATGATAAGATAAAGAAGCTGACAGCTGAGCAAATACTCCATATAAAGCCCATCCTCCTACCCTAAAGAATGGGGTACTATAAGGTGAAATCAACCACTGCGATATACATTTCTAATGTCTTATGGTTCTGTTAGTGATCAATGAACACTAAATGTTGAAATTTCACAATTTGTTATATTCCTGTCACTCGCCCACAGGTGACATATAACATTGACGAGCACTATGAGCTTGTATGTGTGTATGTGTACTTTTTTTTCTGACACTATCGTTTTAATTTGCTGTAGGTTTAAGAGCAGATTCCCTGCAGGAGTCGCACAAAATCCTAGTAAGACAGAGTTTCCCAATCCCCCACAGCCATCTCTATTGTGACCAAATGAGCGAACTCTCACTGATCCGAGAAGTGTCAAGAGTCATAACCAGCCAAGGAGCTGTGATCAAGTACATGCGGAACGGTTCTGCCGAGGTACTGCACTTACTTACTACGTTATAATCATTTCCCATTCCAGTAGCTCCCGTTTGATGGTGCATGGACAAGATCAGCAATCTCTGTCAATTCTGTGGTTTTGTTCCTTCTCAGGTTCTTTTCGCTGACGGTACTGTGAGCAAAAGCTCCGGTTCAGGGCCGATTTATAAACCTCCTCTTGACTCTCCTCCTCCCCCTGGTCCCACAGAAGAAACTCCTGTTAAAAAGGAGTCAAAAGAACAGAAGCCAGAGGTGAAAGAAGTCGCAGATAAGAAAGGTAAGTCAAGGCAAAGAAATTCACAGCCAATCGTGGACAGTGCCCTTGTGTATTTCAGTGGATTCATAATAGAATAATATTAATCCGACTGAAATTATGAATGAATATATTGACCATGAACTATTAGAACCAGTTATCTCAAATTTTTATATTCTAGAACGGATTATAGATGTTTTAACTACACGTCGCATCTCCCTTTCATTTATTCTTTACTCATCAACGTTGGAGAACAGAGCCTGTTTAAAAAAAGAGTCGTAAAAATTTAAAATCGTCATCCTGTAGGAAAGCACACCCAGAAGACAAGTACCGCTGCACTTAAGACAGAACTGAATGAGGCCAGTGGTTTGGATCAAAAGGCTGAAGTGGGCTGCAGTGCTGAATCCCCAGAGGAGACTTGGGTGACCACAACACCATCTGGCCTCAGGGTGGCAACCGAAGGAAATCGGAGTATCGAAATGAAGCACGCTCTGGCTTACAAAGCCACAGACCCAGTCACTGGGGCAGTAAGTACATGATCTGCAAACCCTGCATATGCTGTATTAGTGTTATTGATGAAATTAAGAACCTGATGAAGTGAAGCGCTAATGTTACAAAACATTATAACAAGAACCGTGGTTATCTGCCAGAGAAAACTGGTCTAGTTCCATGGAGATGTTGCGTAATATACTGTACCATTTTATATCCTATCCAGTATTCAGTTCTGGCATTTGTGTACATGAAACCAGAACTTTCTGTAGAAATCCAAGGCTCTTTTACACTGTGACTATAGATAATTTGAACGCTACTCGTTTACAGGATTGTAATATCCGGGAAAAGTACTGTCCGTGATCCTGCTTTGCTGGTTATAATGGCTGACTTTTCAAATGATTGGCTAAATAAAAGGGCATGTACTGTAGGACAGTCATTTTAGCAAAGCACCTGAAACCTGATTGTATACGCAAGTGACATTATTGTCATGGCAAGCTGGTCTTTTGCAGGTTATGATAACCCGAGATGATAAAGTAGTCACTGTGTTGGAAAGGGATGGAACTGTCACTGTGGAGCATGCTGATGGAACCAGGATCACCACTCTGTACCAAGATGTTGAAATTCCAGTGTCTGACGACCACCGAGAGACAGGCAAGAAAAATAATACCGCATGGAATGCAATACAGCTGAAGTTAATTCAGTTTCATTCGATTTTATATTTGGGCGACAGATTCCTGAGTTCAAGAGTTTCTAGAAAGTTTCCATTCGTATTATCTCATTTTCTCTTGATGCCATCAATCCTTCCATCACACTTTGACCAGAGTGTTCAACAAGGCATGGAGACTTTTATTTAGCACGCTAGAGTTATATTTGGGCAAGATGGTATCTTAGACAAATCAAAAGAACTCTGAATTGTTTAAAGCCATTTTAAAGAGTGTTATTTATTTTCTAAACTGACCCCACCCCACTTCTTCATCCCAGGTGAAGATGTACTAACCATCTCTAAAAAAGCAAAACATATTTGGATAGAGTGCCTGGGATTTGCCACTGTGATACTGAACTGTGACGACAGCACAAGTACAGCTGTTTTTGGAGATGGAACTAAAATAACAGCTCACCCTCAAGGATCTTACAAGGTGAAACTTGACAAGTACTAAATGCCCGGTTAATACAGTATATTGATGTAGGATGGGAGAATGTAGGGACTAATTCGAATGGATGCCTTTTCAGATTAACTTGCAACCAAGTAATAGAAACAGGACATTTTTCCTTTTTATTAAACATTTTATTTATTATGAGCGTGTACTGTATATGCAGCATGTGTTTCAATCCATTCATTAAAAGATTTGCATTAGATTTTTGCTTACGATTTTTTAAACTAAACTTTGGTCCTGAATTAAAATTGAAATTTTCTGTTTCAGTTAAACAAAAATTAGGTAGTTGTCCATAGTTTAATTTCTAGTTAGTTTTCTACTATATAGACTACTGTACTATACTGGATTCATGCATAATTACTTATTAGATTTTTTTAAACAGTACATAAAAGACTATCGTTTAATGGTAATTCTAAACATTTATACTCTCCACAAACAAAAAATGTTGGTATGCCAAGGTTAAAGGTTAAGCACATTCAGGCACCATGTACGTCTTCTAAATCCATTCGCTAGATGGATTATTAATATTCCTGAACATACAGTATGTGAGGTTCAACTGAAGTTGGATTAGCTGGATCATTTACATTTTTCCATCATGCTGCAAGTAAAATGTGATTTATTTCATTTTCAATGAGGTCTTGAAAGCAGAATTTGCGCAAGTGCAGTTACTGTATCTGAAGGAATAGTTCTAAATGGTGTCAAAACTGAAATAAGAACAAATATATTCTTCATCATCCTCTCTGTTGTCAGTATTCTCCCCTTAAAAGAAAGAACTGCCTTGAGGTTTTTAATATGAACTTTTATTCACTTAGGCTTAGGCATATAAACAATATTTAAATGCTGTAGACTTATTCATTTTTATGTTTTATTATTATTATTATTATTATTTTTGTTTGCCTACATATGCTATATACAGTAGGATCTCCTGCAAGAAAAATGAAAGGTACTGTACTTTTGTTTTTGATAGTGAAACACGTGGTTCTCTCTTCAGGTCTTACCATCAAGCACAGGGTGTCTCAGCATTTACCCAGACGGCCAGGCAGTGTACAGCTCCAAACCAGATTGTGATGTAACACTGGCCCCTATTGGTACCAACTTGGAACTACAATCTGGAAGCTACATCATGCGACACACCACAGATGTTATCTGTGAGGTTATGGATCCAGAGGGAAACCTCTTTCAGGTACATAGTAAAATCATTTTATGTTTAATATTCATTTGATTTCTAATTCAATCATCAGACTTGCTTGCAGAATTCCAGCAGCCATATCATCCTGCAACTCACAACTGGCAGCCCACTGAAGCTCAGCAGGTGTGAGCCTGGCCAGTACCTGGATCGGAGACCTCCTGGGAAAAACTAAGGCTGCTGCTGGAAGAGGTGTTAGTGGGGCCAGTAGGGGGCGCTCACCCTGTGGTCTGTGTGGGTCCTAATGCCCCAGTATAGTGACTTGGACAGTGTACTGTAAAAACGTGCCGTCCTTCAGATGAGATGTAAAACCAAGGTCCTGACTCTCTGTGCTCATTAAAAATCTCAGGGCTTTTCTCGAAAAGCGTCCTGGCCAAATTTCCCAATGGCCTTTACCAATCATGGCCTCCTAATAATCCCCACGTATGAACTGGCTTCATCACTCTGCTCTCCTTCCCACTGAGAGCTGGTGTGTGGGGAGCGTACTGGAGCATCATCCAGGTGGGGCTGCACATTGGTGGGGGTGGAGGGGATCCCCATTACCTGTAAAGCACTTTGAGTAGAGTGTCTAGAAAGGTGCTGTATAAGTGTAAGGAATTATTATTAATAAAGGATATTTGATCATGCAAATGCAGCAGGTACTTAGGAGCCCTTGTGAACCTTTCTTGCACTGAGCTGTTTCCAGTCCAGTGTGACAACTTACAAGGTGCACAGTGCATTTTCTGTTCCATCACTCACATAAGGCAAAGAAACAATGTTGCTCACGATCTGTATGTTTGTACTGTAGGTGATGGTAGATGGACAAACCTCAACTGTCATCTCCAGCACAGAAGATGGCACAGAGGAAGAGGAGGGTCCAGAGTCTTCGGAGCCTAGGCAGGATTGCAAACACTCACCAAGGTAAAATGTCACTTTATTGTTACTTACAAGTAATATATTGTCTTGTCGTCTTTAATATGTCAGTTGTCAGCCAAACTCATGTTAGGCTTTGTGTATAAAATTTGCACTCTGTTTGTCTTTCCTGCAGCATATTTTGTTCCTTTTACTGTCCCCAGCCACACTGCATGATCCTTAAGCCCTTTTGTAGTTTTTTTTTTCCTTCTGCACTTTAATAAGTCGAAGAGCCTTCAATTGTGACAGATTCTTCATTGCTCATGCCAACGGCTCCGGAACGGAGCTGCTGCACTCCCGAGACGTGGAGGCCACTCTGTCCGAAGCCTACAGCGACTCTTCGACCGCAGTGCTGAAGGAGCCCCTGTCTGAACTCGCAGGTACAGGACGCGCCTTTTTAAAATTAAACATCTCCTCCGCTTCCAACACAATGTGATGCGTTTAAGACTAAAAAGTTTTTTTTTCCCTGCAGGGGTCCTCGGAATTACGATCCTCCGGCCAGGCCCAGAGGACGTGTGGTCCCGATGGCTCGTCCGGAGTGAAGGAGACATTGTTCCTCCCAACCTTAAGTCTAGGAAATGGAACGATTTTCCCTCCAGAGAGGTAAAGAACGTAATGACGTTCAAAGAAAGTAGATACCGTAAGCGGTCAAGTATAGAAAAGAATAAAAAAAGCATCTGGATGGTGCATTGTTTAATATACATTTATCTGGTCTCCTGAGACGTTTGCAGAACTCAGGGATTTTAAAAATGAATTGTGTGAGGTTTCGTAAGAAAATGTAGGTGAATGCCCAAACGATGTAGTGTTAACCTGAAAACATAAATGCTCTTACAATGGCCAATGATGGACTAAGAACATGAAACCAGGAATTTAAAAAAAGAATCTCCAGCTGTGATTTTGTGGGTACCAGGGCAGGGGGCAGGGAGAGGCTCTCTCATGCTAGATTCGTCTCAGGCCTAGTCTGTTGTGCCGCTAATTCAACAGTGGCACTTATCCTTCAGCTCAGCTGCTTCCAGCCCTACTTCTCTTCCATACAGGACACCATCAGCCAGGCAGAATCGCGAATAAACAAATTTGCAAATGTCGAAACCCCGCTTCACTTTGTTACGTTATGTAACATTGCCTTTAGCTTTTAATTTCTTTAAAATTTACAATCCCATTATTCCGAGATAAAAATGATTGTTTTCACTCATACATTGTGCCATTTTTAGTTTTTGTCCTCTACAGTATTTTGCATAAGGTAGCGTTTATAAGTTATTTATGAGTTTTTATGAGGTATTTGTAGGTTATAGCTAAGTGAATAAAATAATTAATCTTTTTGTGGGGGAATATCCTGTTTTAGAAGAAGAAGTCTGGACCTCCCTTCGGGACCTCTCTTGGGAAGGGGCTGTACTTGAATGAAATACCAGTGTCTGCTCCTTCTGCGCCTGTATTTAAGTGTCCTAAGGTGCTTGAAATTCGTCACCTTATCCAATATGAGCCCATAAGCAGCACCCTGAGGAGGAAGATGGAACTGCGATTAAAGGTACTTATTTCAGCCAATGTGAACGTACATTACAAATAGACCATAAGTCGTCGAGGTCTCTTAACAATTGTCACAAGGTAGCCATCTTTGCTGTTAAAACTCTTACTTTTATCTACCATCTGTGAAGGTAAGTCAGTAAACATTGAATTTTGCCGTCTGTAATACAGCATGTGTGTAATGCTGGGGGCAAGAAAAAAAGTATTAAAAATTCTCAAAAGCATAGTCATAGCTACATTTTCACCATGCTGCCACCAGAAGGCACCCAAAGCTGTCTGCAGCAGATACAAAGACCAAGTAGACGTCTGTAGACTTTGAAGTAGACCTGGTTGCTTGGTCAGAGTACAGAACAGGTGAAGAAACCGGAGAGCGAATGCAATGGAAACACCCATCATCACCAAAAACATTCATGTTGTGTCAAAGTGGAAGTGATGACGACAGTATTCTGGACAACCTGCTCCAGAGCCTGACGGACTGATAATGTGCTCCCACGCGTTTTGCAACGTTACCCACCCATATAAGAAACTGGATCTTGTAGGAGTGCCGGGTTTTCATCTGTCTGGCACAGTAAAGGACGGCGGTGCAAGTGTGGCTCAGTGGCTCAGGGACTGTAATTCCTTATAAGGGAATCCGGAATCAGTGGTGGTAGATGTGTATACATGTGCATAGGGATGGTGCTGAGAAGCACGTCTGGACCACCTCCACAGGTGAGCCAGTGACTTAGACTCAGGCCAACCTGGAGACAGCCGTCAGTGCCCAAGAGATATGCATTACAATAAAGTGAGGCACAAACTATCCAGCAGATTTTAAAAAATGAAACTAAAATAGTTCCGCTTGTGAAAATATAGCTACCTCCAGTTTTCTGATACCTGGATTGTTTTGGTTCATCAAGGAGAAACTCAGTGAAGAAATTAGATTGTGAGCTGTAGGTAGCTCACTCTGCTAGCCTGCTCTTCAGACACTCTGGACACTTTGAGCACAAACCCTTCCCTGCTGTCTCTTTTAAACCTACCGTATGATAGCTGTTGGCCTTCCCTAGGTTCTAGACTGGTCTGCACTCAGTAGATAAAGGGTCAGCTGCACAAACGCCAGTAAAACCAACAACAATGGCCTGGAGCTGGAGGAGATGGGTTTCCTTTCTGCTGTGCAAGACATGAATCAGTACAAGTGAAGTCATCCCAGTGGACTTCTCCAGAATCAACACTGAAATATGAATCACAGGGAACAAGTGGAAACTATGTGGAAGAGCATTTAAAACTGAAAACAAGGCATTTCAGTTCAGTTCAGTTCATTGTCATATGCACAAGTGCAATGAAATGCTTAATTGCATGTATGCTCTGATACAAAGACACTAAGGAAACACCAAAAACATGGACACAGAACAGCAGCAGCAACAACAAGTTAAATACCATACAGTACAACGTAAAAAAACATCAGTGTGAACCAGTGGAAGGGGTAGAGTTCAGTAATCTGACAGCATTTCTAACTTCAGAGACCTTTTCTTAATTTATTGAAATAAATTATTTTAATAATATATCTTAATATATTACTTCAATGCAATTATTATAAAAAATACTAATATAAGAATGTTCCTGATACCCTGGTACACAACATGAAATAAATATCTGATTTGAAAGGACTGTTTTAGCTAGTTAAAAGCTATGATTTATTAAACAGTGTTGCTGAGAGGACTGTGTTTTTATGATAGGAGTACATTGAGCACATCCTGAGGAAAGAGCACATTGCGGATGAGATGCACGTGAAGGAGCCCAGGACTGAAGAAGAGAAATTGCACGCAGCCGACCTGCTCAAGCTTGTCCTGGTGAGCACCTGGCAGCTTTTCATCAGCTGAACTGTCTCACACAGAGTCACTGATGTTTCCTTATTAAGACTCACACACATATTTGGTGACCTGCACCAAACATAATATGGCCTAGCATACTTTTCTGAGCTTTGCCCTGTTTATACAGTATACTGTACAATGAGTTTTGGAATGAATGGCATCTCTTGTGTTTTTCATACTTCTCAACATACTGTATATAAATAAGACAAAACAGTTACGTTATACAATATATACTGTATACTGTAATAGTTACTGTATGTTATACAATATGTTATACAATATGTCAGTATATGTCAGAAAAAGCTTTTTTATTTCTTTTACGTTTGTTCAAATGTGCTTTAATCTCTGCTACAGAAGTAGACAATTTAATTAAACTAAAACTAAATTATGTACAACATATTTTAAGATGTTAAAACATGACGAAAATATGGCATTGAAGTATCGGCTGCATAGTTCAGAGCGGGTCGCTGAAGGACCCTCTCTTCCTCGTGGCAGTCTTACCCAGATGTGGAAGGAGCCGCGGCAGCTGGAGAGGAGAGGAGCTGTGGTGAGAGGCATGCTGCACCGTGACGCCTAGAAACCCGCTAGCACCAGTGTGACCCAGTGTGACAGACGCCCGCCGTGCCTTCTGAAGACTTCACCTGTGCTTTGGCTCTTCTCTTTACCACAGAAACGATCTGCTCTCCCTGTTCTTCCCTGCTCTTTCCAAGGCTGTTGAGTGTCTGTTGTACAATATGCCTCATGCTACAAACACACATACGTTCGCTTTTCTTACCTCCCTTCGCTTTCCTTAGTTTCCTCAGTTTACTCTGTATAAAACCAAAAACAAAACAGTAAACCGACAATTTTAATTGGGAGTAATTTTAATTGGGAGTAAATGCAGTATTTTTTAAATAAAATATGAATCAGTAAAGAGTGAACTTTTTTACCTGCATCACAAACTCTGACCTGTGTTCCTCCAGATATCGGTGCCCTGTACACGCAAGCCATCAGCGGTCCTCCAGAACCCGCTCTCGAACCCGTGCAATCGAAGCGCTCACAAGAGGACTGGGACAGGGACAGGTAGGGCTTGTAGTCTCGCAACTTTTGCCCGTACTGGATTTCATTTTCCTAAAAACCTATACTTATAATCCCCACTTATCATAGCGGGTATCAAAAGATGATCTTTTCTTGCTGAATTTAACTGTGTAAAAACAGACCTTTGGGATCCAAAGCCATTTTTAAGGTCAGTCCTCTTTGCGAGTGCTCACAGGGAGTACTAAAACTCAGTCATTCTGCTGACTCCCTAGAAAGAATGGTCATGTTATGATCCATTAATCCAATTATCTGCACATTCACTCTCGTCCTGCGTTTCGGTGATAGACCAGGAATGTGACCGGTGCATTCCCCTTGGTACAAGATGTGTTTTCCTTCTTGAGGGACCTGTGAACCAATCACTTCCCTTTACTAAATCAAACATGTCCTGGACAGAGAAAACTGAACTGCTTCAGACACTCCCAGTGTGGGAGATACTGTTTAAGATGGATGGCACTCGACATTCTTCCACTTGGTTTACTGCCTGTGACGACTGTTTTTCACCGACACCTTGTATTTTCCTATTTTTACCCTATCTGTGGAGGTCAGCCAGTCTGCAGTTTTCTCCTTTTTTCTCTCCATCTTTGACACGCAGCAGGCAGGGAGTCAAACGGGTGTCTGTGTGGGCAGGCAGACTAGAGCAGCGCAGGTAATGCAGCGTGGAAGATGGACATTCAGATGAGATATCTGTCAGACCCGAAGTGTAAACATTATACACCGTGTAAAAACATAAAGCTTAAAAGTATTTGTAGACCATGTGGTGGCTTGTATGAACTGAGCTTTTTACCGTGATCAAAATGTGAATCAGAACCTTCCAAATCTCTCAGCAGACAAAATGGCTGCTTTGGAAGAAACATTAAAACCAGTTATTAACACCACTTCAAAGTTTGGAAACTGAAGCCGCTAATTTCTTGAGAAATCTTAAGCATGAAAATAATAATAATATATCTCCCTTATTATGACTTTGTTTTATTTATACTGCTTTTGTGTGTAGTTCAGTACTTCTGTCCCTTCCCTTCTCTCACATATAGTACAGTCTACCCTTTTTCTTCTACGTGACAAAAAAATTTCACAACTAATTCTATTTGGAGTGCATTTAGATTATACCATAGTAAGACTTAAATGTACCAGTGCATGCTACCCGTGTTGTAAAAGTGTTTTAAAATCTACAGGAAAGTGTTTAGTATTGTGTGAAATTGAAATCTTGGCCTGACAATGCAGACAGGAGGTGCTAGAAGAGAAGAAATGCCGGGAAGCCCTCAGGAAGAGAATAATACCACCGTATTTTGCGTCTGAATTTGGCAAAGCATTCTTGCTCACTCAGGTAAGATTGCTGTGTGTAGCTGAACGCTAACTGTTTGCTATATATCATCATTGTAAATGGTAACTTTGACTAAAAGATATTATAAGGATAACTTTTTGGACTTATTTTTCCACTATCAATTGTTGTGTCATTTTATATTGACCAGGAGCTAATTGTCCTGCCTGTCTTTCCGTTTTATTTTCCCTGTAAGGTTCCAGATATGGAATCTCTGTCCAGAGAGCTCCCACCATTCCCAAAAAGAGAAACGACAACAGAATCTGTGAATGAAATGCCAAACGCCGCTACAGACGTGAATGGTAATGCTTTGTTTCATCATCTTAAAACTAATATTTATTTGCCCTAATCACCCGTTAGATCCCAAATCGCACAGTTCCTAACTGAACACGAGAGGTGCGCGTCTGACCGAAGCGTTGGTTTTTGGTGGAAGAGGCGTTCAGGATGCGGTTTTTGCTTTCTGACTCTTGAAGCGTGCAGACCCGTTAATCCGACAGCAGGAGGCAGCGTGCTGGAGCGAGCCAGACCCGCCTGTCCCGCGCCACGGCCCGGCGCCGCCCCCTGCGCTCCGGCCACGTCAGGTACGCCGACTGTCACGCCGTCTCGGGCCTGGAAACTGTTTTTCATTCCAAACTGCTCTGGTATAAAGTGAGCCGTACAACAGATTGTTAAAAAAAAGATCCCGCCAGGCCAGTATGTATTGAACTCCATGCAAATCAGCTTTGAACACAAGTAAAAGCTTTGTAGTTCAAATGTGTGTTTGTCGTTGTGGCTCCAGACAATCAAAGTCAGAAGCATGAGCCGCCTTGAAGTTTTCTTTTTTCCTTTTCAACAAACGGTCAAGTGGAAATCTCACACCAGGTCCCTGGATGTTCAGTGACAGAACTGGGATCTCAAAGACCTGGGTGCACACACGTGCCCAATTCACATTTTCACAGCTTAGCCTCTGGACTGAAGAAGCTCCATTTAGCCGTTATGATAATTAACACCAGGGACCACAGGAATACATTTCAGTCATATATCTTTTAAGTTTCTATAAAGCATGTAAAATACACACAGTACTGAACAGACTTCACATACTGTGCAGTACATACTATATACATTATAAGATATAGAAATAAAAACAACTGGAAGAACTCTGTAGTCAAAACTCACTATTTCCATGACGTCTTGGTGTTAGTGTAATTTACAGAACAGTCAGAACAAGAAGAATCTGAAGTAGAAACGCGAGCAAGACCCAGTTAAAAGCTCAGTTGTTCTCCCAGGACCAGTGCCGCAGGACGTGTCTTCAGTAGGCGGCAGCGGTGCCCGGACCTGCAGCCTGGAGTTAGATGTCGCCGGGAACCCGCGCAAGGAGAGGGTCAAGCTGCCCTCGGCCATCCGCGGCTGCCAGCCCGGCAGCCTGCCGCACCAGAAGGTACTGTACATCCCGGGCGGGACAGCCCAGCACCTCGGAGGGGCACGAGTGAAATACGGCTCTGTGTGGAAACTGGCTGATGTGGACCTTTTTTAACTTTCATACTTTGTTAAAATGTCAGAAATAGCAACATACGGTATGAATAAACACAACTAATTTCTCATCACGTTACAGCTAACTGGACACTACTACAATAGCCATTCTTAACCCTTAATGCAGAATTACTTGTCCATTGTGCCCGTGTGTTTTCGTCTCTTACACCTCTGTGCCGAGTGTTTACAGTGGAAGAGATGTAACCGCAGCTCAGGTGTGATTCACTCCTGTATCCCGTGCTCTGCCCTAGTTCACTGCCGTCGAGGACCCTGTGAGGAGGAAGGTGAGAACAGTGTCAGTGGCCGGCCCCCAGGCCAGTGGCACACTGCAGTGTGTTCGCCGGGGTTTTGAGCTCTTCCCTGCAGAAGTGGACTTCGGGGTGCTGAGAGAGGGGTACACCTATTCTGTCACTGTCGCACTGAGGAATGTTGGGATCGATTCCTGCAGGTGTGTATGCTCCTGGTGTCTGACGGCCGTGTGCGCATTGTACACTAGTAATACCTGTGGCACTTCACAGCTCCTGGGTTGAACCACATCTCGAGTCTGGAGGCGAATCCAGATTCAGTCCTCTGTGACAGTTCTACAAAGCGCCGCAGAGTAACACAGCCTAGTCAAGCATAAAACAGTGGTTAAATACTGTTTTAAAAACTGTGAAACTATAACATGATAGCAAAAATTTAAAAAAAACTCTTATTTTTCAAAAGAAAATGCATTTGCATTTGAAATCAAATTACACAAGAACAAATAATTTGACTCTTAAGAGAATGTAGCATAATGCTAAGCAATGTGAAATACTGGTTTGTGCTTGTAGACTTAATTTTCAATTAAATGTACTTTATGTAAATGATGATTTGCTTTTCACTGAACAATGCAACCTTTTGATTGGTTTATGGAACATTTTATTTTAATAATCTCGTGTCCATCTGACTCATAATCTAACTTGTATAGTTTTATTATATGAACCTATAAAATGTTGCAGTGAAACAAGAAAGTGCCGCAGTCAGGTGTAAAGACTGCATCATAGTCTGATCCAAGCTGATATACAGGTACTCAGACCTAGCTGTGAAAAGGAGCTCCCATTCCTCTTTAACCACCGTCCTCACTGGCAGTAACCCAGATACTGCAGGAGAGGGGGACGTCAGCAGCCCATGAAGCCTATTACATTATTGAGAGAGACTTTATCCCTGAATATTTTGTCTTGTGTAAATGTAAAGCAAAAGCAGAAAAAAAGTGTTATTCATGATTTCCTTTTACATCTGAGACTTTACTGTGTGCACCGAGTATGGTTTTCATGTTGTGCATCCTGACATCTTTGAGATTTTACCCCGGTTCTAGGTAGGCTACACAGAACTTTCTTATCTTCTTTTTCAGATGAAATACTGAATCAAAGGCAATCATTGTAGAGAAAATGCTTTCATAATAAAAATAATCTTTTTTTTTTACTCATTTTAAATCCAGCTTCAGAAGTGAATATTTCACTTGATGCAGTTTTTTTTAAACAGAAGTATTTTGTCTCTGCTTCAACAGATTCAGTGTGAAACAGCCACCTCCTGCCACAGGACTGAGAGTTATATATACTCCTGGACCAGTAAGTCTACCTAACAGTTTGATTTTGCATGTTTCGTTGTATAAATCTTATTGTCTTCAAGCAACAGCCTATTTGTTATCAAATCCGCCATCCTTCGGATGAGATGTGAAACTGAGATCCTGACTCTCTGTGGTCATTAAAAATCCCAGGGCATTTCTCGAAAAGAGTAGGGGTGTAAATTTCCCCCTGGCCTTTACCCATCCTGGCCTCCTAATAATCCCCATCTCTGAACTGGCTTCATTACACTGCCCTCCTCCCCACTGAGAGCTGGTGTGTGGGGAGCGGACTGGCGCATCATCCAGGTGGGGCTGCTCACTGGTGGGGAGGGGATCCCCAGTACCTTATTTAATAATAATAATATTGTTGTTGTCCTGTGCAAGTCGGGACACGGGTCCATCACAGGGCACACCCACACGGTTCAGCAGGCAGGCAGACAGTTTAGATACGACACTTTACCTTTCCAGCATGTCCTTGCGAGGTGGGGGAAGAGCACAGCAACCTGCAGCACCTGCACAAAACTCCCACTCCTGCTGTGTTCGCCTCACACACGGGGTGGGGTTACTTGTGTATTCCTTGTTTTTTAAACATACCTTATAGGAGGCTGAAATTGTGTTCCCCAGGTAAGTGCTGTATGTAGTTCCAATGTATTGATAGAATCCCAACCAGGGAGGTAAGGTACGTATTATTTGTGAATCTGGAGTGGTTCCCAGGGCAGTAATATTGTCAAATGTCTGTTTCAGGTGGCTGCTGGTATGAAGACTGACCTGCAGATTGAGCTGTATGCCATGGCCATTGATCTGGAGGACCTGGAGGGAGCAGGACATATTTCCCACCACATTCAGATCCAAACTGAGACCGAGTTTCTTCATCTGCCTGTTACTGCAAATATCCTTGTTTCTCACCCCTCTTTACGAACGTCATAAAACAAATCTTTTTGAGAAAGGCCACTTATAATAGCCCACCACTTAACAACTTAACATGCGCAGCATAACTCTAACATGTGAGACATTGCAAACTACATAAAAACTAAATACGACCAGGTCGTCATTAATGTAGTCCATTACTGTGCCCAAGTGTAAATCATGTTGAAGCATCTATCAAAAGGGAAAAATAGATCCTATGCAAATATTTTTTTTTACTTTGTCAGCTTCCTTGTTCTAAATTGTGATGGCTTTAGCCTTGAACATCACATAGTATTTTTATTCAAGACTTCCTGAAAGATGCATTTTTTTTGCTTGTTCAGCTTTCAAAAGAGCCCCTTGCACTGTCCATAATATTTATACTTTCAGCAGGTAAATATTCACATTTTATATACTATACGTAAACATAAACATATCCGTCGTGCCCTTGACTCAGATCCTACCAGTTGTGCCTGGAGGGGTGTCTGGGAACGGGGCGAGGGACTGTTCCCCAGGCAGGACAGGGGCAGCAGTGCGACTCGTCTCCACCACCCCCTGTTCCCGGCGCGGAATCGCACGGCCCTTCAGACCGGTTCACGCAGGTCAGCGGAGTTTGTGTGCGGAGAAAACACGGAATAAAGGAACTAGGTCAACATTTCCTGTTAATGCTTTCATTCATAAAATGAGAAATTAAGATGGTATTTTTGGGTCGTACCTGCCTGGTGCCCTGCGTTTCTGGGTTGCTGTGGTCCTTACAGGAATAAGTGGCTTTCTGAATGGGTGATGGATGTTGGGTCAGCCTGAATTTCCTGTGTGGAATTATAATAGTAGTCCTGATACTGGGTAACATCAGTTACACACCTACTGTATTGGAACATTTTAAGTATTATTACTTTAAGTATTATTGCAAGGTGTTTCTCTATTAAGAGAAATCTGTTTTCAAAAAGATAAAACTAGAATCAGCCGCCGTTCAAGAAACACTGTCAAATACCAAGTATAATTTGCATAACAACAACTATTATTAAAAGCTGGATTCAGAATGCAGCAGATGTTTGCTACAGTGTGTTTAGTGTTACTGATTACATATACAGGTGGGTAGTTGCATCATGCGTAGGCTGCAAAGGAACAAGTAATAGGTTTATTCCATGCTGAAAAAAAGAAGAAAGAGAACACAACGTTTCGGCCGTGGAGCCTTCTTCAGGTGTGTCTACCTAGTTACATGTAGAGACGTCATGAAGTGGGTCGTGTCTGGGTCAGGGGTCTCAGTTACTGAAGGGCCTGGTGTCTTCTGGGTTTTGTTCCAAATAGGCCCTCCAGTAATTGAGTTTAAAGGCCTTGCCTTAAAGTGTTTCATGTTTTTGAAAGACACAACTTTATTTAAAATGAGGCATAAAAATGGCTAAAACCGATTTCAGCCTGTTCTGGTAAGCACCAAATGGCTCCATTATCTAGAAGAACAAATTAATTTTTAATAAAAAAAAATAGGTCCTGGAGATTCTAAATCTGGTTAGACTTCTAAACGGAGCGGTGGCTCTGTGGCTCAGGATCTGCGCCTGTGGCTGGAAGGTTGGTTGTAGGTTCAAATCCCGCTGCCGGCAGAGGAATCCTACTCTGTCCTAATCCTATTCTGTAGGATTACTACTCTACTGGGGCCCCTGAGCACCCCAGCTGCTCCAGGGGTGCGTTATAAACGGATGACCCTGCACTCCCTGTCTGTGTGTCTCATGGAGAGCAAGCTGGGGTCTGAGAAAAGACACATTCCTAATACAAGAAACTGTATATGGCCAATAAAATGGCTTACAATCTTCTCTTGTAAGTCACCTGTTGGCTACATATGAAACAGCCAAGTATTCTGTTCGATTCAGAGAAACCTGGCCCCCGATGGCATGATCTTTAACAAATTAGCTGTTTTATTGTCCGGATGGAATTGTTTCATATACACAATGTAGAGGTTAGCAATTTCATGGCTCTCCAGAGCCAGTCTGCGCTAAACACAATGGTGTAACAACAGGAGGAGGGACGCACTTGAGATGTTATTGCTGTAACTTTAATAAAACAATGTTGTTGTTTTTCTCTTCCAGATTCAGATCATACATTTTTAACTCAAGAAACTCTGAAGTCCGTGGTACACCACTGAACAGAATTCTCGGAAAAAAACGTCTGTACGGCTGATGTGAAAGATGAGATATGTATGCGTTTCGCAATTTTTAAACGTTTTAAGTTGTTTTTAATAAGACATAAATAAAAGATAGCAGTTTAATCAAAACATTGTTTTCAATCACTTCTTTTTATATGGATATTGGTTAAATCGTAACATCTGTAGTAAAGAGTCCACATTTCGCCGACAGTGCACATATAGATGAAAATACAGATGGGAGGAATCTTTAGAGCAGGGTTCCGCGACACTTAGTCCTTGCGCCATTTTGCAAGAACCGAATCCATTATTTTATCATAATTTTATGAAAGTACCACAGTGGAGTGGTTTGGAAGGATGAGTAACCTGCTTGAACACGGAGTAAAATAAAATCAAGAATGGTAACTCATCTGCACCCCATTATCGTGGTCACTAATCGTATTATCGGCGATAGGTGATCAATAATATCACATACGAGCTACTGTATTTCAAAGGTCATAACTCTTTAGAAAAACGTTCGCAACGAGACACGTACTAGGAAGCCAGGGCAAAGCACACTTGCCGTTGCTGGCGCACTCAAGCTACAGGCACACCGCGCAGAAGACACACGTGTCGGTATCACCATGCCGTTTCACCGCCGCGGAACTACATTACCCACAAAACCCCTCGCCAGCACGGTTACGCAACACGCCGCTCCAAGCTGGCCCCGCCCCGTGTTTTGATGGCAACATGGCTACTCACGTGGGAGTGAGGAAGTGCTCCCTGCGCAGCCCCGAGTTCCCTCAAACTTTGCACCAGGGGTTCAGAGAGCTGTGGGAGGCGGGCTGCCTCTGCGACATTCGCCTGGTGGCCGAAGATGAGACGTTTCCGGCTCACAGGTCGGTTCTCGCGGCAGCCAGCTGTTACTTCAGGGTGATGTTTACAACAGACATGAAGGAGAGAAACATGGACTCGGTGGAGCTAAAAGGCATTTCTGCGGGGGGTCTGAAATGCGCCTTGGATTTTATCTACACTTCCCAGCTGGTGTCGGACTTGGAGAGCCTGGAGGACGCGCTGATCACCTCCACACACCTTCAGATCCCGCACATGACCGCCTGCTGCGCGGAGCTCCTGCAGAGCTCCCTGACCGCGGACAATTTCCTCGAAATCCTCTCTCTGTCCAGTAGGTACGACCTGGCCTCTTTAAAGGGAGAATGTTTCGCCTTCATCTCGCAGAACCTGGACGTGATACTGAAGACGGGCGAGAGCTCTCTGCTGCAGATGGACGCCGACGGCATCTGGGGGCTTTTGCGGAGAGACGACGTCAGCCCGGGGGTCAGCGAGACAGCCCTCCTGGAGCTGGTGCTCAAGTGGTTGGAGTGCGACCTGGACCGCCGACAGCCCTACACCGAGCTCCTCCTGCAGGAGGTCCGGCTGGGGTTGATCTTCCCCCCCGGCTGCGGGTTCGAGGGGGACCTGGGAGACGCCGCCGAGCTGGTGAAGGCACTTCCGAAGGGTCAGGGGTACCTGGACATGCTGTCCGAGCAGTGCCTGGGGCTGCAGACCGACAGCCCGGTTCGGAACTGGTTCAGGATAAGGTCGACGAGGAAAGCGGTGCTGGCGACGTGCGGGAAGACCACGGGCAGCCGGGAGTGCAGGGAGGTGATGGTAAGACGGTCTCCGGGCTCTGCTGTGGCTGTGTCCAGTGGCTCTTGAGTATTATGCTGGTGGGAGGTTGTTATAAGGATCCTAAAGGCGTCGAGGGACACTAAATAGATATTACGAATGCCCCCCTGGCGCACACGGCTTGTTCATCTCTCTCCTGGCTCGTGTTGTGTGGTAGATCCTGGCAGGTGACAGAGGGCAGACCTCGCAGACGTGGAAGACGATTGCTCATGTGGAGGGAATGTACAACCACTGCGCTGTGGTGCTCAATGACTACCTGTATATCATAGGTAAGAAGAACATGGAACAGCCAGGCCTCAATAAAGACTCCCCCCGCCTCTTCTGTAGACCCCGCGTTGGTTAAGCCTCTGTACATGCTGAGGAAGACAGGCAGACCCCAGCTGTCACAGATACTACTGTTTAATCTGAGGGCATCTATGTGTAGCTCCTAATGCATATGCACAGACCCACACTGATGTGTGTGTTGCACACTGCTTGGGCAGACTTGTATTTAAGTTGTATGTTATTGAACTTTGCTGTTGCTGCTGCTGTTCTGTGTTTGTGTTTTGGTGTTTTCCAGTCATGTCTTTGTGTTGGAGTACACATGCAGGTAAGCGTTTCATTGCACTTGTGCTCATGACAAACGCAACCGAAAGAGTCTCCCTCATAAGCACGACATTGATAGTAACTCGAGATTGACGGGGTTTGTATTTAGTTTATGTAAACCCTTCAAGGATGCAGAGCGTAACAGGCAGATGTGCTTTTGCGTGCTCCTGTTTGTTCTCCAGAAATGGCCTTTCTTGTTCCAGGTTGAAACTCTGCTGAGCTGCGCTGTGACTTTTTCCAGCCCCACCTCCCTAAAACCCCACGATTAGCAGGCTACACTTTAGAATTTTTTCCCTGATGTGTAGTCATCATGACAGGTGTAAGTGAACACTCACTGTACGCGTGCGTGTCTGTGCTCTCTCGAGGGGGGCAGAATTCCTGGTTCAACACGAACCACGAGGAAGAGGCCACCGCCTGCGTGCGGCGCTACGATCCGCGCTTCGACAAGTGGACTCGTCTGGCTGACATGCATGTAAATAGTGGAGCGTTCTATGTTCCGAGTTTGAAACGGTTCTACAGGAATTACTAACAATTCCGTACATATTTCCTTTTCTGAGTTTTTATTTTTATGTTTTATGTGTGTGCATGTCAGAATAAATTTAACATTCAATACACTGGTACATTGGCTGCATTTTTAAAGTATCTCAAGTTTTGTTTAAAGCAAAACAAAAAAAGGCAATAAATCTACAGTAAAACCATCTTCATATTTAACTTTCCTCACATTTCCAACTTTCTGTGTTGCGATGCAGTATAGCATTGCATACTCTGTACTTTAACTTCATTCTGCCTTTATACATGGAATAAGCACTGCAAATGTCAATTAAGGATGGGTATGCTGCAAGCTTCAATCTGTATCGTAAACGTGCAGTATTGCTCAACAGCTGAAACCTTGTAATTTTAAGAACGTAAGAAAGGTTACGAAGGAGAGGAGGCCAATCGGTTAATTAGGTAGTTAGAAGCTTATTGATCCAAGAGTCTCTTCTAGTAGTTTCTGAAAAGCAGCTGGAGTTTCGGCTTCAATCATGTTGCTGGGCAGTTTGTTCCAGACTCCCACCACCCTTTGGGTAAAGGAGTGCTTACTTTTCTTGGTTTTAAATTAAAATGTAGACTCCCTGTAGTTTCCACCAGTGTCCTCGGGTTCTGAGGTGCCGTCCTGTAGTTTCCACCAGTGTCCTCGGGTTCTGGGGTGCCGTCCGGCCCGGCCTGCTGCTGTGATGGACACGGCGGGAGGGTGGGGAGGGGTGTAGCTCCCGTGCCCTGACTGAGCCCAGGCCCCTTGTTCCAGGTGCGACGGCGCCGATTCCACTGCAGCGCCCTGGGAGACCGGATCTACGCTGTGGGGGGCAGAGGGGAAGGCGGCATACTGTCCTCTTCAGAGTGCTACAGTCCAGCTGAGGACAAGTGGACACACATCCGGGCCCTGCCCTGCCCACTGTCCAGCCACGCCGGCGCTGCCTACAGAAACAGGCTCTATGTCTGCGGTAGGACATCCCAGATCTCGCGCATGAAGCTCATGGCAGTGTGGGAGTAGAAATTACACTCCAGTGTTCAAACTGACTGTTCTCGTCTGCTTAGCCCAGTTCATGTCGGAAACGATTAGCAGCATGGTTTACCTCAGAAGTGATCATCTACAGATTTAATCCTCACACGGAGTCTTGTGTTAGAGCAAATACAGCAACTCAGAATTTATCATGTTTCTCAACCTGATACAGTATAACCATGGTTTCTGAGTTCATACAGAGCCATTTGATATTAAACGGTTAGAAAGAAACTGGTTCTTTGCAATTCAGAATTACAAGAACAAATGACTTTAGGTCCATGAAAATGCCTTTCACAATCCGATTTCATTTTCTGTTTTTGGTACATTTGAAATAAATGGTGTCTGTTTGTCAAAATAATCCCCAAAAGTACTACCGCACATCACAGACCACCCTGCATTTTGTAGACATTTCTAGCAACATATCGGTGTTTCCTCCTGTCTCCTGGTTTCGACAGGGGGCTCTTCAGGGGAGATCTTCTCAAACGCGATGTACCAGTACAGCCCGGAGCTGGACGAGTGGACACCCCTGCCACCCCTGCGCTATGCCAGAGGGTTCCACAGCATGAGCCCTGCGGGGGACAAGATCTATGTCATGGGTGAGTGTGGGGTACAGAGAGCGTCTCGCGGGGTTTGCAGACAGGTGTGTCTGTTTAACGAGGTGTGCTTTTTAAAGTGTATTGAAACAACTCGCACAGCATTGCATAAAATGAAATACGGGATCATTGGCTCTGTTTCACCACTGTGAGGGCAGTAGAACTGTCTAAAGGGATGTCTCATTCTGCTATTAGCAGTCATGGACAGCCATTTCTTCCTTACTGGGGCTCCTGAACACCTACCTGTGACCAGCGAAAGGGATTTGTATTTATAAATGTCGTATGAATAATACATGGATGTACCTTGCAAGCCACACCTTTCGGGGATATGCTGTGTTGTAAGAGCATGAAGTCACTATGAATTAATTTAAATAATTGGGAATTAACTGTGGTTAAATATCTGTCTGCGGCTCCTAACATTTTTATACACAACAAGCTGCACTAGAATTCTCTTCATACAGTTGCACCTCACCCATCATTATGAAACTGCAAGAGCTGGTATTTGTTTCCATAATTCATACTGGTTGCAGACTCTTAAAATGCAGCATATCCGCAGAAAGTGTTACTTTTGAGATGTGTGTCTGCTGTGGCCACCTGAGCACCTCAAGAAAAGTCAATGCAGTAAGCTCTGGGGACTGTAGTTGTTTTAAATTTTAAAATTGTAAAGGTGTGTTTAACAATATGTACACCATGGACGGGACACCAGTCTACCGCAGTGCACACACAGACACACACACTCACCCAAGCGCCAGTTTCCCAGAAATCAGTTACCATACCAGTCTTTGGACTGTGGGCAAAAACTGGAGCACCCAGGGGAAAGCCATGTGAACATGCATACAAGCTCCACGCAGACAGCAGCCCTGGGCCTTGAACGCAGGGCCCCAGCACTGTGAGGCAGCAATGCTTCAATACTGCTTCAGTTTAATTCCTGCAATAAAACCCCATGTATCCCACATGTCCTGTGCTTGTGCCAGGTGGTATCCTGATCTCTCGGGCAGTGGGCCAGGCGCGCTCCTACTCGGACGTCCTGGTGACGGAATGCTACTGCCCGGCCTCCCGGCAGTGGACAGAGCTCAGCCCCCTGCCCGTGGGGCACAGTCAGCATGGGGCCGCCACGCTGGGCTCCTCCATCTACATCATGGGCGGCTTCTCCTGGACAGAGGAGGGCTTCCTCAGCAGCGTCCACGTGTACGACCGCGAGGCGGACGCCTGGCATGTGGGGCCTCAGCTGCCCCGGCCGCTGGTGGGGGTGGCCAGTGGGACGCTGACCCTGCCTCACGCTCTGCGCGGGAAGGACGACGCCACAGAGCCCGAGCCCGAGCCCGAGCTGTCATAGGGCAGCCAGCGGTAACCAGCAGCCTTCCCCGTGCAGCACTGTCAGTGTAACAGGAGAAAACATGACAACTAATACAAATTTCAACAGACCTGAAATGAGTAACAAACGAATAGTATTTCCTCTATGCTTGATGCCAAATTGTTAGTTATGCCTAAAAACATTGTACCCATTATACATTATTACATTGTTGTACAATTATTACATTATTGTATATTATTGCTGCCTAAACCCAGAGCTTCTATATGTTTCCAAAATGATTTGTTTTAGTAGAGGAAAAGAAGCGTTTATGTTACTGTTTTCAGTGTTAATAAATCAGATGAGCAACTACTAGTGCAATAATTCAGTGTAGCTCTGGGTACAGTAACTGCCTTTGTGAGATCAGAACCTCATTCTTGGCATAGTGTGCGTTTGGCATTATTGATGCACAATTAAATACAGCAAGGAGGTTTAGAAACTACATTTCTAAACTAAAATCCAGGCTGTAGTAGTTGATTATGCTAATAATTGAACATGCTCTGTCAGAAGTATATTTTCAGTTAATACTTTCCTCTTTATCATGTATAGAAAAAAAATAAAATATTAGTATCGTTTACAGCTCAATTCTAAGTGCACTTTGCTCTATTCAGACTGTTTACCTGCAGTACTTTCATGGACTGAAGTACCCATCAGCAGCAGAACAGCTGGCTGGTGCTCAGATACTCCTGGCCCGGAGGGCAGCCCAGGCTGCTGGGTTTCATACCGTCCTGGACTCTTGATGACTTGACCTGAATAATTCGTTCACTGATTGGTCTTTATTAGCACTGTTACAGCAGTGGGCAAACCCCTCACCACTGTTGTTACTTGTTACTGCCTGTGAAACACAGTGGACAGCAGGTCTAGTGCATCAGCCCGCTCCACCAAATAGCTTTTCTTTTTTTGTCAAGGAACTAGCGGAAAAGGGAACAGTGGAAAAATGAGTTTTGACCAATGCAGAGTCAATTCTAATAATAGTGGAGCCAAAAGGAAAGCTATGACTTCAGATAGACATCTAAAAAAAGTCTGTTTAGGACTTACTTAGTATACTTTAGTAAAAAAAATCTTAATTTTGCAGCTTTTGAAGTGCACCCTGTTAATGCTTATCAAATCTCTTAATTGCCATAGCTCCATATGATGGTCCAATATGAGTGTTAATTGCAGCAAAAATATGGAAAAAAAACCATTCACAGATTTCAGAGCACATTTTTTCCCTTCTACTGTTCACAAAGATGCCTTTTATATTGTGACATTCCAGACTATTTAAAGACTTGTTCCTGAGGTACTGCAATGCAGTCATTTCTAAACACAAAGGAAAGCACAGTCTGGCTTGACTTGCACTTAAATGCACTACTTTCAGGACAAATTAAAAATGAGAAGAAAAAGAAATATTGTTGTTTCAAAGCCTGTTAAAGGACAGAAGGGATTATGAGAAGGACTTGGCTGTTGCTGAATGTACTATTTTCTATCAGGAAAGTTGAGAGGTTTCATTACAGACTGGAAACAGCAATAATTGTGGGTATACCTCACTAGTTACCCTTTAAACTTAACCTTATAAACAGAGGTATAGTGTGAATACCTGCAGAACACTTAAGAAAGACAAGTGACAGGCTCCATGTCTCTCAGTAGAGCTGTTAGAAAAAAGTAGTTGCGGAATAATAGTTGCTGCTGCTTGTTTCCTCTTACTTAATCCACTGTGAGAAGCGCGATAGTGAAGAGTATGAGGCCTGTGTGTTTCTCCCCAGTGTGCACAAGAACGGCTACAACACACATCCAGGGATGCAGGTAGCACGTGATTATCCTGCCAGATGGCCGACGTGGTTAAATTATAGCAAAAGCTGCTATACCTCATGATACCATAAACAACTGAACATCCTATATTGTGTAAAAAGTGCATATGTAATGATTAAAGTTATATACTGTATGCAATGAGGTCACACTGCTGTTGTATTTATTATTGTTTGGTATTTGCACTTTGCACTTTAATAAAATGTCTTGACAGGTACCATTTACATGTTATCAGTTCTTTTCAATTCTTACATGAAAGTGGATGCTTATGTTATCTGCAACATCACGAGCAGTTTTAATTTACAAGCCAACCCATCACGCATACTTAAAGTAGGCTCACTCCGAAAATAAACTAGACGAATATACTGCAGAAGAGCTGAAGTCAAATTTCCCAGCTCCGCTTCAATGTGCACATTCCAGTTGGACTCTACGGACAACTGTTCTTGAGAACTGAAGTCACCATGCTCCACTGAAGCTTTACTCCAGAAATTTGAGTTCCTCGAAGCCATTGGCATCCCTTTATGGATTTCTTCAATAATTACAAGAGGAATCCCTTGTATTTACCTGGATACTTTCATCAGCAAGGAATGTTGTCACCCATCAACGTATTAGTTTGGTTACATTCACTATATACAACGATGCACCAGTCAAAAACATTTTGCCAATCAGAACTTGTAATTAAGTGAGCAAGACATGAAGTTCCTTAGAACAGACTTGTATTTCCACATTGTCAGACTAAGGACGTGACTGTTGAAGGATTTGTATACAAAGAGTAAAAAACTTCTAAGGCAATACTTCATTGGCAGCTTATGCAACAGTGAGAATGGCGTGCTCCCTCTTCTTTCTTTTTCTCTTCTTTTCCTCAAACCGGTCTGTAGCATCAGCAAAGAAAGTCACGTCTTCTTTGTTCTCAATCTCCCGCTGAAGAAACTGCAGGCCTGCTATGTTAAAGCCAAGAACATCCTGGCAGAAAAGCAGGACAGTGTCAGATCTCCTGCTGAGAGTTCTTCACAAGCTTTCACACAAATATCTCATAAACCCTTAAACTGCTGGTACTTTGTTTGGAGAGCTGACTAGGAGTAAAAAAACATTTTAAAGTATGACTACCCTCTCTCTACCAAATGCAGGTGTATCTCAGCAAACCTTCATCACATATCTGGCCTTGTTTCATATCTGCACAAAATATTGGCAATATAACAATACCAACACAAACTGGTTAATCATCTACAATTGAAAGCATTTAGAAATCCTGCAGTATTTTTTTCTTACTGCCTCTTCACTTTCTGCACTCTCAATAAGAACCATATAGTGTCCGTTTCCTGAAACGGTTTTGCAAACTTTAACAATTACAAAGTAAATTTACAAGATTTCAGTGATCGCTTCAGTACTGGCAGATGGGAACCCAGGTCTCACCCTTATTTGTCGGACTCTAGAGATGGTGTTTTTCCTTAGATCGTCAATCACCGCTAGCAGCATCTGACTGCTTGTGATCTGCCCAAAGTGAATCCTGAAGAAACATCAAGCATGATTTCGCTAGTTTGTAATGAATGACAAATAAACGTAATACCAGAATGCAAATCAGAGGAGGCCATTCAGTCATTCTTGCTTGTTGGGTCCTTTGACAGCTAAGTGGAACTAAACCTCTTTTTTTCAGCTTTTTCTTATAAGTGTCCAGAGTTTGGGCTTCAGCCACTTCATTGGAAAGCCTGTTCCAGACAGTCACAGCTCCGAGAAAACAAGCGATTCCTATTTTTCACATGAAATAACTTTGCTTTCAGTTTCCAAATGTTACCACAAGTCCTTGTGTCATTACAGAGTGTTTGCCACTCCACCTATTTTCACAGTACAGCAAATTCAACTAGTCTTCTTACTGTACCAAAAACAATTGTGCCACTAAAGATTACGCAGTTTCCCCTTGGTTAACAAGCTCTGATCCTCCTATGGATACCACATGGAGAATCTCTCTCACAAGGACTCTCTGCCTCAGCACCTGCAAGCTTCTGTCCGCTTTGATAAAATCAGGAACCCCAGTTTTCAACTCGTGTTTTAGAGACTGAAAGAATACATAAAAAGATACAATATTTTAATATCACACTTTCCCGCTGGATCTATCATATCTGCTTTTTTATCCATACGTCGTTGTTTTGATTAAAAGACTGGAGCAGTAAGATTTTCTTTCCTAGTTTAGTGCATTTACAAACTGGGTTAAGAAGCAATCATTAGCTATTTAAATCATATCAGTTTCAGCTTCTGTATTCTCCATTACAATATCTCAGTTTATGTGTGCAAAGTTGACACCTCCCACTAATATAACATCACCTCTGCTACCCACCATCACGAATGCATCAGTTACTTGTGCTGGTGTCTGCCGTAGGTGACTGATCACACACACCTACTATATTTTTAAAGACCTTTAAAACCTTTTTAAGAACAAGTTTTTATCTCACGTGGATTCTACTGTCTTTACCCTCTAGCTTGGAGTTTAATTTTTGATATGTAGTACCATATCACCACCTCTTCTGTCCTGCCTGTCTTTCCAAAGAAATCTGTAACCGTTTCTCATCCTATCCGTGCCAAGTTCCTCTTCTATTACTTCTATGATGTCACAATACTCCTGCAATCAGAATCCTAATACAACCATGCATCCATCCAGCCATCTTATCCAGTACAGGATCGCGGGGGAGCCGGAGCCTATCCCGGCAAGCAGAGGCGCAAGGCGGGGTGCCCCCTAGACAGAATGCCCAGTCCATCACAGGGCACACACTCACACACACCAGGCCCACCAGGAAACCAGAGCACCCAGAGGAAACCCACACGAACACGGGAAGAACATGCTAACTCCACACAGACAGCACCCCAGGAGCTGAACCAGGGCCCCAGCTCTGAGAGGCAGCAACGCTGACACCTGTGCCGTCCTCCAGTATAAACAACAGAACTCATTCTTCTGACAGTCCAGATGACTAGACTTAGCCAAGAGCCTCTATCTGATTGGAGTCCGGACGTCACACCTGGATAACGTCTCCATTATACATCTTCCATTATTTCTAAAGCAGCACATTAGAACTTGATACAGGCAGGTGGTCCTGGAACCGGTCCTGAAACGCCAGAGCTTCTCGTGCCTTCGGATTTACAGTAAGAAGCCGACTCAGCCACAAAGAACCGGCGGCAGAGCACGCGGTACCTGAGCAGGAAGAACAGGCAGCGGCAGACGAGCTCCACCTCCAGGCCGCCGCGGACGAACTCATTGAAGAGAGACAGCAAGTCTGGGACGTAGGAGAAGGGCAGGACCAGGAGAGACTCCTCCAGTTCGCTGGTGGGAACACACAAAACACGCTGAAGCACTGTGTGACTCGGAGACTGGACTTAGACACGGCACAGATAAAGATCCTTTACTGGACTTCGAAAAAATATTCTCCTACCTGGATCGGACTTTCCTGATCACATCTAAGACGTACTGAGAGGGCTACAAAAACCAAGCACACAGGACAGAACAGTATAGAATTAATTTTTGAGAATTAACAAATTAACAAATTAAAAATGTATACTGTTTGCATGAAAATCTCAAGATGTATATTATTGCCATATATTTCATTGAAACCCGATTATCCTGAATAAAGCACAAAGTTAAACTCACATCACCTGTAACAGAAGACAACAAGCATAACGGTGCAGTTAAATGAAGCAGCAGAACATCAGGGCATGAGGTTTACAAACATTTACCTCCAGACTTATTGTCACATTTCACAAGCTACGCAGTTCTTGCAAAATACGCGCATTTAAAGAAATTAAAATATTCATAATTACCGAGATGTTTCCAAAAGCAACAAGGATGGGGCTCATTGTAGGCGGTGGCAACTTTAAAAAAAAACAACAAAATACGTAGGTTAATTCTTATTAATATTTAACAGCAAAGTATATTATTGAACCACCAATTCTCAAAATACACCAAGCAAAACGGAATAACCTAACAGTTCACCTTTCTGCCCGCTGCGCTGCAGGCTGCGCTGTGCTCCTCCAGCTTCCTGGTCTCCTCCCGGTAGAGCTCCAGGGCTTCCATGATGCGCTCAGCCTGCGGAGAGAGCCATGTCTGTTTCAGCCGTGTCCAGAGAGCAGCTGCAGCAGCGAAACACAACCGGCACTGCCCGTGGCAGGCTCAGCAAGAACAGCCCACACATCGCCCTGGGCACGCAGGCAGAGAGGACAACCATGTGGGACCCAGTGACAAGACGTCCCAGTTCAACACGCATTTAGGAAATAAATAAACAGCAACAAGTAGGAAGTGTACAGAACATGAAAGTGGAAAAGCTACAATTTGCATGGCACTCCTGCACAAGCAAACACAAGTGGAAGTGAGCTGAAAACTGAGAAACCAGCAACAAGCTGCTCAGCCATACTGCTCCAGCCGATACCCAGGCATCTTAAAAGAAACAACCAGGTGAGATCCTCTGAACTGCTAGCTACTAGCAGGTGCACGGGCCAGAGGGGTCGGACGGCCCTGTTCGCGGTTTGTATCCAGACTCACCGCTTTGACAGTTTCAATGGTCTTCTTCCCAGCCAGGCCTGCCTCACCCTGGGTCTCCCCTGGAACCTGAGGATTGAACCGCAGACGGTGAGCGTGTGCGAGACGAGAGACTCAGCTCAAACACAAGTGGCTGCTCACAGTGCTGGGGCTACAGCACTTCCCGAAAGCTCCTCTTTTCAGACCGCATCTGTGGTCCCCCTGGTCCCGTCCAGCGCGACGACAAACATTTGTCCTTAGCACTCGAAAGGATGAAATGAAGGCTATGAACTCTGAAGTCACGATCATGACATTTTTCTTTATTTACAATGCAAAATCACTTTAAATTGTTGTTAGTATTTCGCATATCTCACATTGTGCCTTGTGAAATATTTTACTCCAATAGAGAATGGTTGCCACAATTGCATTTTTTCTATTACTCTGCTTACTACATAGTTTAATTTAGCTGTAATGGGCCAAAGAAATTGTGATACGTCATTTTACAAACTGTGACATTTCTATAATATTACTTTGGACCACAGCAACAATATTCTGCATAAAATAAGCACAAAAACAGAAGAGGAAATGGAAGAATTAAGACTCTTACCACTGGCTCATCGCCTTTGGCCAGGCTCTCTTCATATTCCGCCTCTCTTGCCTTGAGAACACACAAGAAGCAGAGATCCACAGGTGAGCTATTTTTTGTCTCTGTTCCCTTGCGGTCTGCGATCGTCTCAAACGGCACCTCACCATTTCCTTCTCCTCTTCCAAGATGATGGGCTCTCTGGTTCTCTCCCACAGCCGCAGTGACTTGTCGTGAGCTGAGGACACGACGTAATCTCCGCTCGGGCTCACCGCCAGGCACCACACCTCCCGATGATGACCCTGACCACAGAGAAGACAGCGCTTCCTGAAACACAGCCGGGCCTCCACACTCTGTAGAGCTCGCAGCCTGTTACAGGACACTGGGAGGTACTAACCAGTACATGTAGGCCAAAATAGGGACTCTGCGTTCTGCAGAAAGTCTTTGCAAAAATGTACCATTTCTTAAAACCCCATTTAAACCCTCTTTAAATTGAAAAACATGTCGTTATAGATACTGTATCATCATCACCTCTAGCGTCTGCACATGCTCAAACTTGTCAGCGTCCCACTGTTTGATTTTCTTGTCCTTGCCCGCGGTGAAAAACAGGTGGGTTTTAGGTACAAACTGCAGAAACATGACACTGCAAAACACAGAGAAGAAATCAGATCACCGAACCTTCCTGACCTTTAAAACACTGGATTGTGGTAATGAAAGAAACAGAAGTATGATCAAAATAATACTGTGTAATAACCTATTCTATTACATAAATAGTGCACTCTGTAGATACAAACGTATTATTGCCTACTGTACTAGTTCTTCTGTTTAAAAGACACTCATGTTCATACCTGTCATCATGGGCAAAAAGTGATCTGTGACAATCTCCAAAGTCTAGACCCCAGATCTTGACATTTCTGTCCGCAGAGCCGGTAGCTATCAAAGCGCTATCCTAAAACAACATATAAGGACTTTTAACTCCATGGGTAAAATAAAGTGTTGTACGCATCACTTCAACAAATCCTTCAATACAATGACACAACAGAAAAACGAGCACTTACATGGGAAATATCCATGCAAAGCACAGGTAGTTTGTGTCCATAAAGAGACAGAAAAAACTATAAGGAAAAAAAAGAGAATTAATAAACAGCAAACTAATTATTTCAAATACTGACAAAATAATGTAATTTTAAGCATTTAATTAGGAAATAGCTTAAATGGCAGTATTCAAACAACATGGTATACAGAAACCAAAAATATATATTCTACTTAATACAACAATATATTATACAGCAGGAGAAAGAGGAGAACAAGGAGGTTCGATGCAGGGAATGCTTATTCAAGCACAAATCTTAAGTGAGCTCGACCAAAATCCTGTTCACACAATGTTTCAGATATAACATACCTTAGTATACGCTCAAAGAGTCATTTAACGCCACTGTACGACTCGCCTAATAGATACAAACCGGAAGGCATTTCTAGATCTGAAGTTCTGCTGTTGCCAAGGGATTATCGGTTACCTTTCATGCTGACTGTGCTCTGATAATGCTCTTTCCTGGATCACACTGAGTTGCAAATCCAGTACTCACCATGAAGATATAACTGGAGAAAAAAACATCCAACATACTATAGTATGCAACGTGCATTCAGGCCTCTGCTGTCCTGGAGACGCCCTAATTAATTTTATTGTCATTCGTTACTTTTTTGTCGCGGTTACACTGAAACCTTGTTAGAAATGTGGAACTCAGGGAGAAACGTTTCTCTGCTCCCACCTTGAGAGTGTCGGCGTAGAAGACTTTCACGGTGCAGTCCAGCAGGGAGGCGGCCAGCAGCCGCTGGTCTGGGCTGTAGCGCACACACAGGACGTCCTCGTCCAGCTGCAGGGTGCGCGTGTGGCTCACCGTCAGCCTCCTGACAACACACACGGGGCAGGGAGGTCACACAGGCCGCGCCCCAGACTTGCGACAGAAGGACGCGCCCTGCACACGCACGATTAAAAAGCTCGCTGCCCTTCTGGAACACCAGCTTCCACGGGCCTCACATGTTTCAAAACAGCCTCATCGGCTCAATGTATTCTTATCCAAAATCAACATTAAACTGAAGCTACCAAGAATTTGTCTTTCGCTTACTAAATTTGAATCAGGTGAGGGTCACATCCAAATAAAACACTCGCATGCAAAGAGTAATTAGGATTGTACCACAGATGACGCCACAAAACAGATTAAATCGGTACCAGGTGAGGTTCGTGGTAGAACCTAAATAATTCAAAAGCTTCAGCGTTCGAATCATAACCTCCTTTTAAGTGCATGAACATTCCCCGTGTATTGTGAAAATAATTTGATGGCCATTTATGGGCTTTTATTGCTATGGTGTAGTTTAGGAAATTCAATTGTTTCTTACTTTGATTGTCCAGACTCCTTGTCCTTCACCAGCTCAAACTGCCAGAACTTGACAGTCTTGTCAGCCCCACCTGTCACAATGCCTCTCTGAAGAGAAACACACACAGTGAGCTGCCCAGACAGGCACAGGAACCCCAGCACTGCCACACTGCTTGTCTGAGCAGCACTGGACGGCGAAAGTTTCACTTTTAAAGACCAAGACCAGGAGAGTCATGCAATTAAAAAGGCAATGAAGACTGATCACATCAACTTTAAAACTTTTTAATTAACATGATTAAAATCACCATAACACTTTAGCCTTTTCTTTTTGAAAAAAAATTAATTACTTTTTCCAAGTCAAGTCAGTCACGAAATATCAAATATAGAATGCGGATTTTAAAAAATTATTCTTAGACTTAGGCAGTGGCGAATTTAGATGTGACAAAACTTTCAAGACAAACTTCTCTGGAGCTATTACACAGATTTCTCTTTTTCAATTTTCTTGTCTTAGAGCAAAATAAAAAATGCACAGATTACCTGATCTGGAGAAAGACAGATGGACCACAGTGCGCCATTGTGGGCGTCTGTGGTCTCCAAAAGGCTGCCGGATGCCAGGTCAAAAATCTGGATCTTCCCACTCTGAAGACAGAACCACACACAGGACTTGAACGCGACAGGCTTCACAAATGCCAAACAAATGGCAGCAACCTTGTCTTGCAAATAAACCCCATGTTTTCACTCTGACAAAACCATTTCAGGGTCACGAAGGTGATAAATAAAGGATTCTGGGGACTCAGCTGTTCACCCCCTACAGGAAACATTACCTTGGTGCCAATCACGATCTGCCGGTCCCCGGGGACAAAGAGGGAGCAGAGGGCGTAGTCACAGGCCATCGTGCGGATCACCTGCAGAGTCGACCTATTAAAAAAAAAAGCTTTTCTCCAGATGTGACTGTATTACCCAGCCACTTTCAAAGAACCTTAACAGCCTTGTCCTGTCCCTTACTGATGACATTCTGCCCAGGGAAATTAGAAATGCAGACTATCCAAGCCACGAGGACCACAGGTGCAGCTACTGTACAGACTCCTTCGGCAGCCAGTAGCGGACTGATCCGAGGAGCTCCTCCAGCTCAGTCAGCTTGTTTCTTGAAAGGACCGATGACATGATACTGGCTTCGATAACCTGACTGGGTGGCCTGTTCCATACTCTCACCACCCTCTGTGTACAGAGGTGCCGGCTGGTCTCCGCTGTACAGTAAAGTGTTTTCTGACTTGTTTCCCCTCGTGTCCCTCAGGTGCGCATTTCTCCGTGGATCCTGAGAGATTCACGGGGCTGACTTTGTCTGTGCCTCTGATGTTTCTGAATTCAAAGGCTCTTAATGTTCTAGATTTCAGATTTTTTAAATGGATAAACTCTGAGCCAATGATGTGTAAGCACCACCCGCTGGGCTTTAAATTAACCCAGAATGCATTTCAATAAACATCAGAGTGCTTTGTACTGAATGAAATAATGTCTTGCTTGTAAGGGGACTTCTCACAAGCATTCCTTCAATAGGACTGTCCTGTCCTATTCCCAAACAAAGATCACAAGACATGTATCTGTATGCATTGTTATGTTGGATTGAATGAGCTTCAATATTTTCCATATTGTTCATTCAGCCTTCACATCTCATGTCTATTTTACATCAGCCCTGAGGCCTGTAGAGAAATGCAGCTTGATTTCACTGGGGCTGATCATCCTGTGCCTAACTGTGTCAGTCGGAGTAAAAGCATCAGTAGCTCATATTTTAAACTGCGCACGGAGTTGAGAATCTGTGATTACCGTGGCGAACGTGGCGGGAACACACTCCACGTTTCTGAATCCTTTGTGTCTGGATGAATACAGCTATGTGCCCCCAGCAGGCTCACCTGTTCCAGATTTTGACGGTCTCGGCGGAGGCCGACAGGACGGCGATGTTGTCCGAGCTGAAAGCCAGGGTGCGCACATCAGTGCGATGGCCGCTCAGGGTGAGGCGAGCTGTTTTAGTGCCCTCTGGATTCCTCTCGGTGGTTTTCAAGGAATATGACTCCACTGTATTGTTCTGGAGGAGCAGAGCCACCTTCAGCTCCCCCGTGGGGAACAAAACACAGTCCACAGACCTGAAAGAAATGCAACGAAGCTGTTAATACGGCAAAGCTATTGGATGGAGGCAAGCTGGGTGGTCAGGATTCAAGTTCAGAAACTCATTTATTTACAAGTCTGCAGGTCAAAACAGCACGATATACAGCTATACAGCTGTATTCAGCAAGAGCACCTTGTTTTCTGGAGTCCAGATATCCTGTTGCATATTCGAAAAGGAGAGAGGAACAACATTTATATGATAATCACTTTGGTGATTAATTCAAGTGCTGCTTTATCCAATCAAATAACCGTTGAGCGATACGAGTAGGAGAGGTGTTTCTTCCCAGCCTTTGGACTGACCTGATTTTGGCAGAGGCCTTAATGTGGGTCAGTTTCTGGATCTCATCCTCCAGCTTCCTCTCCACCAGCTCCTCCGCAGTTTCCTTCCCGTCCTGAGACCTGAAACCAGTCCAGTGTCAGAGCCATTGCTCGCTGCATTCCCCAGATCTGCCCTGCACCCCTGCTGCAGTACTGCCGCTAAACACGACACCAGGGGAGCTGGCTTTTAGGCCAGCGTGGACATCAGGGTTGTTTTATTCGAAAGACATGGACAAGAACTCAAGCACAAGGTCCCTCGTTTTTCCATGTCTTGATAGCCTAGGTTTTGAACACGGGGTACAGAAGTGTGCAACTGTATATACAGCGCGTACAGAAAGTCTGCACACCCTTTCCAAAGTAACACATTTCATGACTTAACAGGCAGTAATCAAGACACATTAAATCATACTGCATTTATTTACTGAACCTCTAAGTGAAGACTGTTCTGCAAAGTAATTACGCATGAACACGTGGAAAAGGAGGGTGGGTAATGTGCAGACCCCTGAATTAGTACTTGGTGGATGCACCTTTTGCATGAATTACAACCGTTTATTCTTTTTGGATAGGTCTGTACCAACTCAGCACACTAGATTTGCAACGGGACAGGTAAAGGTGATGTTTTGACTGTGGAGCCTTCTTCAGAACCTTTACTTGTTGCTTCGCAGGCTACGCATGCAACACATGCTGATGCAGCTGCCTACATCAACACCTAGATAGGGCCGCGTTTGCACTTCCCTACTCACAGAACCACTCCAGCTCAGCTTGCAAAGTGGCCCATGAAGATAAAATAAATTCCGATTTAATGCGCCTTGATTTCAGGGAATTTTAGGTCACAAAATGTATTACTTTAGAAATCGTGTGTACACTTTCTATTGGCACTGCATACATAAGGGCTCTGCAAGCACTGAGCCTGATGCATTTTAATCTTGAAGATCCAGAAAAGGAGAGAGTTGTAAAATACAGCATACTGGTTTCACTGCAACTCACTTAGCTCTTTTCTTTGCCTTCTTCATTCTCTTCTCTAGTCGCCGTTTAACCTCAGCTTCTGACAGGACATGGAACAGCTCCAGAATTGCATCAGTTCCCTGTAATGACAGAAGGCCCCATCCTCTCAGTGCACGCCCTGTGAAACTCTGCCTTTACAAACACTCTGGGGTTGGAAATGGCAAAAGGAAAAGCTAATGAATGTTTAAAGCTGATTAAAATGAATAAAAACCATAGGACAAAAACTTTTTGAGTCTGCAAATTGGTTTTAGCTGATGTAAGGAAATGAAGAATTTATTTCCGTCTGATTAAAGTCCTGGAGAGCACAGACAAGGTGGGACTCACATGACATGCTAAAATTTTGGACTTCAAATCAGTTGTCATGGTCACAACCCTGTCCCTTCCATCCCTCAGGACTGATCCGGCCTTCTGACAGTTCAAGATTCGCTGAAAGACAAAGATCGTGCTCATAACAATAACCAAGATCATACTGTAGGAACAACTGTTTAGCTGAACAAACAAATCTGGAAAATCATTTTGAAAATATACTGAAAATATTGAAAGAACACTAATATGCAAGATTTTGTCAGGAACTAATATACAAAATACATATAACATGGCAATCATTTAAAGATTAGTGATAGCAGTGATACAGTGGTTTATTCCATACAGGATTAAAACTGCAAAGTTTAATGTTGTGAATGTTTGGCAGATATAGATGCCTAGATAATCACAAGGGTTACGAGCAGGGAACTGAGATTATTAGCGTTCAAGTAATAGCCTGAACTTAATGTGTCCTTTATTTCTCAAACCAATAAATTCTAACTGGACAAAAAGCCTAAATCAACACAATGAAGAGCCAAAGAATGCAAAGAAGATATTCAGTGGTATACGGACATAGACTGTGGTGCTGCTACTGGTGGACCAGTAGGTGATGCTCTTCTCTCTGCCTCACTCATTTCAAATAAATTTATGAGTGGAGTCTGTGCGTCTGTGTGCCCAGTGACGGACTGGTGTCCCGTCCAGGGCGTGTGCATCTGTGCGTGCCCAGTGACGGACTGGTGTCCCGTCCAGGGCGTGTGCATCTGTGCGTGCCCAGTGACGGACTGGTGTCCCGTCCAGGGCGTATCCCACTTTGCCCCTGTTACTTGCTGGGTAAGGCCCTGGGTCCTCCGTGACCCTGTACTGGATAAAGCGATTCTAGAAATTGTGGTTGGATTAATAATTAATTGGTTCAAATATGGATGATTATTATCATTAACCTCTGTTGGATTCTCATCCAGCTCCTCTTCCTGATCATCCCGATCATCCAGCAGTGCTTTTGGTTTCTTCACCTCTGGCTCCCCCTGTTCCTTGTTCTGAGATGGAAACAGATGCATTACTGTGCGGCAGCAGGACTGGTGCCCTTGCAGCTCTGCTGCTGTTCGCTCGCCATATGGGAGATGTTATAAACGTCTGAACAAGCAACGACACAAACAGCTACAGAAACATGGATAAAATCACTTACAAGCCAGAATATAAAGAGCATCCTACTCAAGGTCTTGTGAAGATGACATAAACAGAAACCTTCCTCATAGCATACAAACATCATGCTGGAATATCAAACAGTGGTCAGCGAGGACATGATGATGAGAATTCTATATGTTCTGCTTCACTTTTTAAAAAATTGCCAAGTATCAGTTTGCCTGGTTGAGAGCATTTACCTTTTTGGCACATTTTTTTAATAACTATTTAAACCATGACAAACTCCACACTGAACCTCCTACATTTAAACACAAAGAAGGCAAAGACAGGTTAGCTGTTGTCATAATCAGAGCTTTAACACCTGTTTTACCTCCTGCAGGTAAGTGATGTCCCAAGATCTCAGCTCACTGTCGGCTGAGCCAGTGACAATCCTCTTCTCCTCGTTTAACAGCACCATTCCCCACACCTACAAGCAGAAAAGGCTTCAGCAATCAATTCACTCCGGCTGCACACATTAGTACACCTTAGCACTGTTCCTGAAAACAATCAAAACTATTTTAATTAACAAAAGCTCAAGTAAAGAGTTCTATATATAAATCGGATCAACCACAATGAAGACAGAAATATCAGTGACAATGCCTGTTATCTGTGGCCTGTCGATGTATTTCCAAAGTTTTGTTTAGCTAAAAGGAAGCCTCACCTCACTGCGATGTCCAACCATGGTTTTAAAACAGTGCTGTGTGTCCAGATCCCACCATTTCACAAAAGTGTCCTTGGAACTGAAATAACAACAGCAACAGTAAGGCAAAACACAGTCATAATTATGTCCCCAAATGATCACTGACCATTACAGCAGAGCAAATAAGAAGCTTGAAGTGCATACAATATCTTTAACAGTCTGCAAACTGCTAACAGAAAATAATGAGGTTTAAATTGTAGATCCCCCTAAATCAACGGCTTTAATAAGCTTTACCTTGTAACGAGGAGATTCCTGCTCTTTAGGAACAAAGCTTGTGTGATGGCGTCTTTGTGTCCCTTTAGGCGGTATAAACCACATTCATTGATCACATCCCACACGATCACATCGGTGTCCTGAAGTGCAAAGGAAGCCCAGGCTCAGTTTACTGCATGCACACTTTTCAACACTACAATGAAAAGGCTCCAGGGACTTACTACAACAAAGCAGTAATGCTTTGTAAAAATACTGAATGTTTTAACTTTACTTTCTCTATGACAGTTTAAGTGTGATGGCCGCACAGGCTTAAAGAGAACGTAACTGCATACTTCTAAGATTCAATCTGATTTAATAAAAATTCATATCCCAACAAAAGGGGAGGAAGGGTTTATGCATCGTGCTATAAAACAAAGACTTGATAACAGGAAATAAAGCACATCTAGAGGATTTAAAGAACAGCATCTGAGGAGAGCACTGTGATCTAAGAGGGTTGTAAAGACGAGCAAAGGCCTGGCTTCTTTGCCTGTGTGCACAAGTGGCAGAAGAAGGTGAAAGGCCAGAAAGAGAACTGGTGTCTCGTAATCGATTATCTTACCTTGGCACCTGACACAAGTCGCGCACCGAGCTCATCATATCTAATGACAGTGACAGCCGACTTGTGGCCGTTGAATGACACGTTGCTCTCTCCACTGAGGAGGCTGAAGATCCGAATAGAGCCATCCTCGTAGCCCACGGCCAAGTGGATGCCATCAGGAGAAGGGCAGAGGTAGGTCACCTCCTGCTTATTACCCTTAAGAATAAGAACCTGAAAAGGCAGGAGAGGGTTGATGTTTGCCGCAATAACCCATTCAGACTTCTGAACTGTCAAAAAACTACCCAGATCTCACAAAATCAAAGGATCAGAAAAATGTTTTGCTGAGTGAAGCCTAACTTCCACATATCAATACATGAAAATGGCAGCAGTGCAATGTCATAAAACTAAAATATTCTGTGCCAAACACTGAAAAAGCTAAAAAGACCTCTTCACAATACTGTGACACAACAAAGTTTCAGGATTAGAGGAATCTTTTGTGTCACATATTTCCCTCAGAAAAGAAAATGAAAGGCTCGTCAGGAAAAGGAAAATGCTTGTATGATCCCCTCCTCACCTTCTCTGCTTTGCGGACGTCCCAGATAAAAACATGCTCGCAGGCTGCGACAGCTACGTATCGGCCCTTCTCTCCTCCTCTCAGGGTCACATAAGCGATGTTGGCCTTCTGGCTCCCTATCACACCGAAGACAGCACTGGCAGCAAACCGCAGGTACTGCTTCGTCAGCCCCATGGCAACACAGGCTGGCCCCCCGCACTGAGCTGCTGCAGGCGAGGCAGAAAATCAGCACAACAGACACAAGCAGGAGCCATCTGCAAAAGTCAATAACCTGCTGCACCAGGCTGCACCCAACCAAGAGGTAGTTAGACAGCAACACCAAAAAGAAAATCATTCAGCACTGTTTGAAATGTGGCTGATCTAGTCATTCATGGTTATCCTTTCAAACGGGAATGCATAATAGGCGAAATTATCACTATAGTAATTCGGAAACAAGGGAAACTTCAATGCAGTCATTGAATTAAGCCAGTAAGAGAGTACGTTTCCATTCCCAACTGAAAAATAAAAGAAACACTGGTCACTGCCCATTCAAAGCTGTGCTCAGTCAGAGCACTAATGATGCGACAGATCCTCCTGTCAATTCACTTGACATGAACGAGGATTTAAAGTGGCTGGAAAGGATGAACCTCAAGTGGTCTGAATAGCTGAACCATGTCTTCGAGCAGGGGACTGAAGTTAGGCAGGTGTGGAGCATGACTGGGGTGAACTGACCACGGCCTCCGCCATGAACGAGCAAGGAAAACCAGGTGACTTAAAGCAGGCATCGCAGAGCACTGTCAGAGGGAGAGACGTTTCCCGTCTCAACGTAAAACAAACAGTACATATTCAATGGAAAACATTTGACGTACTCGGGTTTTAAGAAAAGCAAATACAGCAGAAATGCACCGTCTTCGGGCAACTGACGAACAGCTCTCATGATTACAAGAAATATCAATTATGACATAAAGGTTCTTGAAGATCGGCGGCACTAGACAGCCAGCAGAATCTGCGGTGTGACTAACAGTGAGCGCACCCACACACACCCACATGGAAAAGCAGTATTATCGCCAGAATCATAGGTCGTGAACACACTGGGTCCTGCAGTGAGGTTACCAATCCCGGTCCTAGGATTTGGGATCTTAATTTCAGCGGAGGTCTTTTCTAACACGAATCCTTCATTCGGCCAGAAGGTTGCTTGGACAGAACCTCTGCCGAGCTTTTTATCGACCCAAAGCTTTGGAGATTTTAAATCGCCGGAGAAACGTAATACTTAAAAGACAACCTCCTTCGCGATTAGGAAATGAAAACAATCAAAGAGTTCCAAGTCGCAACTATCATTAGGTCCATATCGGCTCAATTACTGGAATGAGTGCTCAGGGTAAACACAAACCAGCAGGTAATGTGGTTGTGCCTTGTGTTTAACAACGAACTTCAGGAAAGCAACACACAACGCAGTGAATGCACTCTATACAGCAACGGCACGCTGCACAGTGTGAAATCTCAAGACATGCGCCCACAGGCGCTAGACGGACCCACGTGTGTAACACAGCAAGGACTTCTGAGCAAGCCGAGAACAGAAAACGCTCAGATTATTTCGGCACGATAATTTAATGAAGGCGATATTATCACTTACTTTGTGATGTGGAAAGGCTGTGTGCTCTAATTCGTCTACTGCGGGTATTTATCTCGTACAAACCTACCAGCTCGGACCGAACTTCCTGCGCCGAGACCCCGAACCAGGAACCTGGTGAGGCGTTTGAGGTCGATCACTTTGTAATCGTTCAGATGAGTTAAGAGTGCGGCATGACATCACAATACGTAGCATAACCTTTTATATTACTGCATTTTATGATAACATATATAGACACACGCCGCGTGTTTCATTTCAGCCTTTCTGTTTTCTTGCTCTTTATTCGTTTTTCACTTTCTGGTGCAGGATGTTTTTCATGGTTTGATTACTCTGGTCTGTTGTTTTATTTGCTACAGAAGGGATTGTAAAACAATTACCATTTCATTAGGGAACGAAAAACTGAATATTAAAACGATAGACATGAATTTAGGAGTAAAAATATGAAGATCAGGTTTTCACATAATCAAAAATGGATGCTTCAGATGGCTAAAAGTGTGATTTTTATGTGAGGTTTAATGGCGTGTGTTTTTAGACTAGTGAGTACCACCTAAATGATCCCTAACCTCTGTGCTTTTAGGAAGTGATGAAGTTTTTTATTGTGAATCATCTGACTGGGAGCACAGCAGGTATCTGTAGTAAATGTGATGGGGATTATAATTGCCAAATTGTGTTTTTGCAGAAGGATATGAAAAAAATAACCCAGCGCCGTTGGCGTAACTGTTACGAAGACCAGAAAAATGTTTTAATTTAAGAGCAATTCAACTTTGAAGTCGCAAGAGATTCTTTTTTTTTACAGTATTTTGGAGAAAAGACTGGTAAGACCCACCTCTTAACGTGTTCTTTACATTTCTGTTGCAATTAAGATTTGGGATGATAAAATGAAAGATGAAATTCCCATCGTCGTAGTCTGATAAATTGTATTACACAAGGTGTAGAATGCTACATACGGAGTCCTGCTATTTTAGCATATAATGGTGGCAGACAAGTCATTTAGTGGTCAGTGTGGCTGAGCTGAGTTTTTATAATATTTTAAATAATAATAATAACAATAATAATTTTGACTAGTGAGTTCATGGCTACAAGCGCGTATTTTATTCCAGAGGCTCAGTAAGCGTGCTCAGTAATACTGATGCATTTCGGAAACAGGCAGTTCTTTTCGGAAACGCGTTACAAAGTTTCACTGTTCTACGTAAAAATCGCACGCCGTCACTCCGCAAAACCTACACAAACAGATACAACCAGTACCTTTTAAAACCCAGGGTTGTAGAGCTATTCCCCAAGTCATTATTGGAATTCTTTAATGACGTTTTCTAATGATAGTCAAACCGTGCCCATGTTTTTAGATTAGGGAACACTACGTAGTATTTTGATGTAAAGACACAACAAATGCGTATTTGCATATTCGCACAGTACACGATGAAGGCTGTAGTTCTGAAGTTTTAAAACCAGCATATTTGATAGCTGGGTGGAGAGCTGCAAGGAAACAGTGAAATAGCATTGAATCCGGGTTGTGTAAGAGCAAACTAATCCGAGGTGGCTGTTATTTAAACACGAATGGTTACATTCCAGTAAAATCGTTTACTCTTTAAACTATTTTAAAGTGATTTCATGTGGTATGCAATGCTAACCTAAATTTACGTAGGTTATTTGTATACATTTGGGAAATAAGCACGCTTAACGCAGACCCTAGCGTTTTAAAGGATTGCCATACGTACTGTGCGTGTCTTCGCAGTGCTTTCACGGTTAATAGAACGGCCTTTAACAGAGCATGGGTTATTAATGACAACAGTGTAGGGGACTCTGAACTCCACACCAGGGGGTTGTGGGTTCGAGCCCCAGGTGGGACAGTGCAGTCGTACTCTTGAGCAGGCGTTTCAATAGACTGCTCCACCTACAGAAGATGCCATCGCTGGGCACGAAAGGGGCAGAGCTGAATGTGATGTGCTACAGGGTGGGGTTCGGTAGACTGCACTGGTGTAATTAGCATGTCTGTGCTCTGCAAATAATAATGTCAAGGAGGTTGGTCACTTAAGATTGGATTTGGTTCATTTCTGAGTCAACTACAAAGTAAATAAGGCTCAATGAAAGTGTTTCTGTTTTGCTGCTATAATAAGTTTACTGTGCGGCGTGCCCTTAAAATCTCATTGGTGTGCTGTAACGTGGTTTCTGAGCTGGCCAGCGATCAAATGAAATACATCAAAGTCTGATGGTTACATTTAGTTTTTTTTAGTTGAGCATTTAGTTTTTATTTTCCACTTTTGTTAAGAAAATGGATAAATCACAAGACCGTTTTACCTCATAGATTGAAAAGAGCAGAAATAGAAATAAATGTTATAAATTGGGTAGTTTGAGAACACAAGATGTTTAAATTTGTATTCTGCAGAAGGCTTTCCTTCAGAGGATCTACAAATACTATATTTTTTCACATGGTGGATATAAAAATGTCTAGATCTACATTAGATTCTTTTTTTATCTTCATATGTTAACTTACAATTCTAGCAGGTCATCTTTCTCTATGAGAATGTAAGAAGGCTTCAGTGGCCATTCCTTCCCATTCAGCTTGTTAGACAAATCGGTCATAGGACACATTTATTCTAAGAGTTTTCTCATCTTAGTCACTTGCAGAAACCCACAGGGCAGCAATCTTGTCTGAAGAGAACAAGTACAGTGTATGCATTTTTCTTGAAAACCTAAAATAAACCACTTTATCTGCCAGGAAAATTCTAGTACTATCTTGAAATAGGACTGGCAAATTTTGAAAGAGAGAAGAGCATTCACAGAGCCACAGATTAATTTATTATAGCTCTCTGGCATTATAACAACTCCTTCAGCCACACAGAATGCAGCCTAAATAGTTCTTTAATTCTTTAACTCCTGTGTCTTTTGGTACACCGATAGTCAGAGTTTGAAACCTAAGCTTTCCAAGGTGTTAAGAATCTTCAGATCTAAATCTCTTATCTCAAATTGATATTAGAGAGCCGCACAGAGTTGTAGATACAAGCCTGGTTTCGAACTGGTTTTTGATCTTACCACAACCTGCCTAAGAAAAGGTGAATTTCATTGTGTCTGTGATAAATGATACCTACTGGCTTTGAGAGTTTTAAAGGGACAAAGTGATACTTACCATGTCAAGGGAAATACCCTAATAATTTTAAATGTCTATGTACTAATTATCCCTGTTCTCCTTCTCACCACAAGAATTGAGACTTTAAAATCTGCACTGCTGGTTTGGAATGATTACATCTGGAACAGCACTTGAAGCTTGAGATGTATTAAATAATAAAGGTTACATAATCTAAGACAAAACATTTCTTTGAGAACAGCGATTATTATTGTTAATAAGTGCAATTATTTGTCTTAGGTTTGCAGTATGCGTCCTTTTTTTTCCACAATGCCTGCTGTAAATAGATACCAATATTGAGGGTCAACACCGCAGCTATGGTGTGTTTACGGAGTGCAGTCCGTTTCTGTCTCCGAGTCCCAGTTTGTTTCCATCTCTCTGGAGCCGGAGAGCAAACCTTCGGCCTCGTCTTCTCGCAGTCGGCGCAAGTGCAGACTGAGCCCTCTCTCGCACGGACGTCTCCCAGCTGCCTGCACTGGCCCTGCTTCTCTCTCTCTCCCCCTGTCGGGCAGGCAGCGGCGGCGGCGGCTCGGCCCATGGACCCCCTGGGAGCGCGCTCGCAGTTCCTGGACGTGCAGACCCTGCCCAGCTGGGACCAGCCTCAGGAGGGGGGCGATGAGGCGGACGGCCATCGGCCCTGCAGCCGGGCCAGCCAGGACAGGCCCCCGTCCTCGCCATTCCCACACAGAGACGCCATCAACAGGAAAATCGTCCTCTTGTAAGTTCGCCCGCTCTCTTATTCTGGATCGGCCACGCTACATCGCCGTTTGACTTTGTGCCCCAGTGCTTGCCGTGGGTTTGTCAGCCAAACGGATGCTCGATGTACATTTAATAATGCATAAAATGTGCATATAAAAGCAATCTGTTTACTTAAGGGTTACTAAGACACAACAGATATCCAGATTAGGAAGAGACAAAACAAGGATTATGCATTTAGCATAACACCAGTTATAACTGACTCATTAATCAGTCTCATGTAAAAACTCAACATTCAGATACCCAAACAAGTAAATAATTTCATAGAGGTTAATTCAGTTGATATAAAAATGCCTTTAGTATAGCAGCTGAATTCTCCAGATTTGGTCGTGTTGAAGAATGAATTGTACTCCTCCAGCAGCAGCGGGTTTGTAACTCTGCCCAGAAGGAGCAGGGCGAGAGGAAGTCCTGCTGTAGCCTTGCACTGTCAGTCAGTCCTCTCCAGTGGGACATCTTGGTGAGCACGTTGCTGAACACGGATACAGCTGTTGCACAAAGGTAGCTGTTGATCTGGGTGAGCCAGTGATGGAGGAGAAGCTCGGTGAGCCTCCAGCCTAGCGGATACTTCTCTGTTTTGAAATATTCCGGTGTGTCAACGAAGGTGCAGCCGTTTTGTTCCGGTGATCGAGCGGGATGCACAGTGGCGGCGAGCTGATTGCAGGGTCTTGCTGCGGACTATACTGTACCTCCCAGGCTCTCTTCAGCTCTGCGCTTCAGACACGAGTTTATAAACTTAAGATAATCAGAAGGAGCATGTAAAAACTTTTCCAAAATAACCACAGTATGTAACCAAATGAAAGACTTTGATGCTTAAAATATTTAGGAAGAAAGTAGAATACTGGTGTGTATTTTTTTTTAAACTACCAATACCAGCCATATACGGTTTACATAATATGTTTATGTTCCGAAATTAATATCGTTTATGACCTTCAGACGTGTTATGCTCCTCTTCTTTTTATGCTCAGCTACTAAAATTTCCCTTTAGTTGTAAAATTCCTTATAAATATTCAATACTAAGTGGATTAAAACATGCACAGTAAGGAGATTAAATAATTAAATCATTTCACTAACAACCAATGCACCACAAGTGCCCCTGTCGGTCATTTTGGCCAGCCAATCACATACCGCGGTACACCGCAGTGAACTGTGGGTAACTGCGCACGGTACGGGGTTGTACCATGCATTTTGAATGGCTCCATCTGAATACTGTACCTCCCAGGCTCTCTTCAGCTCTGCGCTTCAGACACGAGTTTAAGTCCCAAGCCTTCGCCAGCAGTAGTGGCGTTACGTGGCATTGTTTGCCGCCAGTCAGGTCTTGGTTCAGGGGAGAGAAGCGAGTTAAGAGAGGCACGCAGGCTTTTGAACAGGAGGAATCGCGGCTGGTGATTGGCTGTGATGTCACCAGGTGGAGTGGGTCTCCCTGCCCTACAGGTCCCTGATTGGTTGATCGTCTTCAGATGATCTGGACCATCGTCCAGATGTGCTTGTGGCTCTGTTCTACACCTCCAGGCGCCAGAGGTGGACGTGCATCATGGGAAGCACTGTCCTGAGAGGTGCTGCTTATCAGTCAAGCTCAAGCTTGCATTCCAGCACACGAGGGTCAACAGGATAAGGGGCCTCACTAAAAGTCCACAGCAACACTTAATTCTGTAATTTATTAACAAGCTCTGCTGCTACATTAGACACTGAATTTGGGAACAAGTCTGGAAGAATGTCATTGTATACCTTAATCATTTAACTGGAATAATCTGAGACCAGTCACATTATCGAAATCCATTTGAAATGCATTTCATGATGCCCTGTGCACAGAGTAGTAACTCGCAGAGTGCACTGACAAACTTTATCTGCTAGAGTAGCTGTCAGCTCATGTCTGCTAGATTGCCCTTGTAAAACAGTGTGTAAAGCACAGTGATCTTTGCATCTGTTGATTTGACAGATAGATGCTGTCAGATGTTTGGATCCATTCTTCAATTTGCTTCTGCTCGAATCATTGAGAATATTATTTTCTCAGTTGATTTGCTGTAGGAATTCTCCTGTCATTCATTGCATTCGTTGAAAAATGTGTGTAGGCTGGAGTGGTCAAGCATTCGTGCATTTTAACGACAATATTAGCATGGACCAGAGCATCTGGTGAATTGTAACTGATAGGTATCTGTTCCAAGCTTTCTCTTTTCTGTTGTTTTTAGAGGGGACTCTCTCTCACCAGAGTCAATTGCAGACTTTTGTTTTGTGCAATTTTGTGATGTTAAATGTCTGTCTATTCTTCTCTTTCGAGGGGTGCAGTCATAAATTGCAAGTTTTTCCAAAACAATTACATCTGCTGTTGTATAGTACACCTGGTGGAGGTTATTGTGCTCATTCACTTACAGGTATATAATTGCTGTTTCATATACCGTAGCTCATGTTTAATTTACTTGATGCTTGTATTTAATTGAGCTAGTATATTGAAGGACGGATGTTTGCCCTTTATGTCTTCTGGCACATCCTGTTGCTGTTACTGTAACATGGTTTTTACAGGACAGGGCTGTTAGCCTTGTGCCCAGCCTCCAAGGAGGACCTGGCGCCCGTATCGGGAAAAGGCCGAGCCATTCGGGAAACAGTTTTGGCAAACCAAAACTTTTTTTCTCTTTAACCTCTCTCTCATATAAGGGTTATTCCCAAAAATTGCTTGATAACTTAAAAGCTTTCAGGTGAGCCTGTATTTTCTGGGCCTGGCAAACAAATCCAGTTCACTTTCAGTGTCAAGACAAAACATGTTGTAATCCCATGAGTCTGTGCTGCTGCTCGTAGGCTGGTATTGGTCAGGAGGGTCACATGTTGTAATGGGGACATACTACTTGAAAGCAGAAAATAGATCTTTACATTTGCTTTTTCTTATTTTTCAGAAAACAAACCCACTACCCTGAGATTCAGTCTCACACTCTACCAACAGAGCTAGGCGTGGTCCCCCTAATACAGTATATTGATCCACATCAATAAACTCAAAATATAACTTTCTTTTGTTTTTATTCTATTTAAAATCTAAATCTTTTACTTAGTGTCTGTTCTTGAGGCCCTTTATTTTTTTATCTAATGTTAAATTAGAATTAAAAACCTGGCTTTGAACCAAAAACACAATTCATAAGTAATATTTTAATTGCCAGATTTCACTTTTTACTACAGGAAATAAAAAAGAACATTTGAAATAGATAAAATGTTGGTACAGTTTTTTATTTAATCAATTTTCATCAATATCCCTTCGGGATCAATAAAGTCTTATCTATCTATTTTATCTTGAACTCAATCCCATGTGATTTTAAAATGGCGATTTACAGGAATTTTCATTGCATCTCAAGCACACATTTTTTTCTGTCATACCAGTGCCACATAAAGCTATGCGACTGTTTCAGTGTTTAAATAGCTCTCCTTGCAGGCTGGCCTGGAAGAGATGACACAGTGCCAGGATTAGTCACAAGATAGTTGAATGCACTAGATGTCTGCCTTTCAGGTTCAAGTATCATTTTCTGTGAAAAAAGCAAAGGAACTGAACAATTGGTGTGATTCTGGAATAATTGGTGCGTAAAACATATAGCCAAAAAAATGGTTCCAGCTCGGAATCAATAAATAATCAAGAGTGTGGCTCAGAATGCTTTTGACAGAGCCAAACATGTTTGTGCATCACGCTGCGGCCTCACCTTGTGCATCTGCAAGAGGTCAGGAATACGTCCACGTTCAGGGGCTCCCGCTTCTGTCTTACTGCCTTACTGGGTTTTTCCAGCAACGGGGACGTGGCTCTCTTGAACTGCACTGCCATTGTGAACACGAGCAATGAAACCCTGACGGACAAGAACCCGGTTGCTGACAGCATTCACAGACACGCGGGCCCGGAGCTTAAAGAGGAGCTGCTCAAGCTGAAAGGTTGGTAAGGCGGCTCTGAGGAGTGGGAGTCTGCTGGTTTTATTCGCGTCCTTCTGCAGGCAGGGAGTTCAGATTCCTAGTTTGGAAACTAAGCTAAGCTGTCATCCAGACCGCTTAAAAAACGAAGGGCAATATTGTGATGTGCACAGAAAGTCTGTACTCGGATTCTTATGTTCTCTTTCTGTGATGCATTGAAATTATATGATCTCATTGGACTGAATTGTTGTTCTTGGACTTGATGGATTTTAACATCCTAGAAAAAACATTCAGCATTTGGCGGTGCAATTCGTCGTTTTCTGGAAGACATGCCGTTATACCTGCGGCCAGTCTGGAGAGTTTTGCAGACAAAGCAGTTGTTAAGAGGGGGGTCATTAAGCTCCTCTGGCAAAGTGGTACCGTGTTTTATTTGCTTAGTGAATAATTTATTCTATTCTCTGTGTTTTTAGAAATCCATTTAAATGTCCATTTAAATCTTAAACTCAATCAAATGTGAAAAAAGATATTAAAGCTATGAGAAAAATATTTTTTATATCACGCCACTGTTCATACTATTTCTAGCAATAGATAAAAATTAAAAAGGGGGAAAATGTGTATATGTATCTTGGTGTATCATGTGTCTGTGTTATCATAGTGTTATCTACAAAGTCTTGAAGAATAAGTCAATATTCTTTGCTAAATTATGTAAATAGATGGTGTGTTATTGGGTTTGGTTCTGTATTGCCTTTTTATCTGCTTCATCTGGTGCTTGCTCGTCACCCAGAGGTGTTATAATATACAGTAGCTGTATATTAAATGTTTTTTTTTATGGCTCGTGTTAGGGTGCCGCACAGGTGAGGCGAAGATGACCAAGGGGTTCAACCTGGCCGCGCGCTTCATCATTCACACCGTCGGGCCCAAATACAAGGCAAAGTACCGGACTGCGGCGGAGAGCTCTCTCTACAACTGTTACAGGAACGTCATGCAGCTGGCCAAGTAAGACTGCGCGCCTCTACGGGGCACGATGCGGTTCTGGAAAGATCGGATGTGCTGCAGCCTTCCTTGCAGCAGAATCTGCCTCCGTTTGTACTGGTGTCCTTTTATTATCTCTTTTTCCTCTCAGTTCTGTTTAAACCATTTTTATCACCTTTTTCTTCCCCCTCTTTAAATAAATTCCTCATTGTAATAAAATGGTTATACCCTACTCAAAGTCGCAACTGCTGTGTTGGTGCCAGGATTTTAATTTACCCTCCTCCTCGTGACTCCTAAATGGAAGACGACGTAGTCTGCACTGTACACGATTCAGTCAGCTTTGCACAGTCTGAAGAGGCCTTGGGCTGATGAACATCAGTTAGGCTTATTAATTACACTAAGCCATGCATTACATTGCTGATTAATGTTGAGGCCATAATAGCCTTGACGTGGGAAATTTGTATTTTCTAAACAGAATGAGATTAGTTTTCTTCCTAACTGCCCATGTCTGTTAAAATGTCTTGAGCAAGGACAGAGAGCGATTGCAATCAAGAGGCGTCCTAACAAGCCCACCGTTGCTGTTCTATTACACTGAAATGCAATTAAAGCTGTCATGTAGTTATGAAGAAAGGGCATTGCTAGAAAAGGCAAGCACCTTTAAAAGGTTCTTAAATCTCTTAGCATCCTGAATGGCTCGGCCTTTTCCTGATACGACGCTGTTTGTGCCTGGGATTCTCTTAGGGTTGGGCACAAGGCAGGGCAAGCCTGCTTCTGCTTACAGCTAGCTGTGCAGTTCACAGTGCAGGTTTGCAGTCATATCAATGACAAATGCGTTGCTCCTCCATTTGGTGCGACCTGGCCTGTAAGGCACCGTGATCTGATAAGCTACTCTACAAGATTCACAGATTGCGGAGAGAGGACTGTGCTCACAGGTCCTCATGCTCTCTGTGTACTGCATTGGCTTTCAGTAGCCACCTAAAAACAAATGGCAATTGCAAATCGGGTGGGAATAGAAGGGGGAATAATTGGATATTTGAGATTTAGAAAACTACTGAATATAATGCTTTGTTGTTCAGACAGAAGCAATAAACTTTGCAGTCTCTTTAATTATGCAATCTCATTAATTGAAACGTTTGGTTTTAAATGAACAAGTGCTGTCCATATTACTATTTTTCATAACAGTTTAGTCCATTACTCCCTTTTGATATTTTGCTTTTCCCTCTACTTTTTATTTTTCTGACTCCTTTTGGACTGCCTTCACATACTGTATAGTTCATGGATAGTGAGCTTCCTTCAGTTCCTGTAATCGCTCGAGTCCGGCACAAAGATGCTTTAGGCCTTTTGAGCTGAGAAAAAACATCTTGCATCTGCATCTGGCTTTGGGACAGCCGTGACCAACCCCAACCCATTAATTCTGGGACCTGCTGTCTCTTGGATCAGTAACCCCGAACGAGGAACAGCTGTGGGTCGTGGGCTTGTTAGAAGGTGCAACTGATCCTCCAGTGGTTGTCTAGATTGCAGCGATATTACAGCAGCAGGTCTTCTACTTGAATCACATCGTGATTCACAGCTCGTGCTTTTTGTTTTTTTGTTCCAGGGAGCAGGGAATGGCATCGGTGGCCTTTTGTGTTATTAACACGGTAAAGAGAGGGTACCCGTTGGAAGACGCCACCCACATCGCATTCAGTAAGTGAGATTGTCGAATTGTAGGCACTCTGCATTCTGTTTGTATTTGCTGCACTTTGCATCATGTCTTCTGACGTTTTTGGACAAAATGTGGACTTTTGGACAGGACTTATGACTAGATCGCATTTCTATTCTTTTTTGGTAAAAAAAAAAAGAGCAAACCCTGATCCTAAACTTCATTCTAAACTCAAACCTTAACGCGTGTCCTGTGTTTGCACAAAGCAGTGAGAAATGGCCCGAGGTGGGAGGCAGCCGTTGAGCTCGTCTTGTCTGTGTGGTAGTTTATCCAAACTTTAATCCAGGTGTTTCTTAAATGAGCCCAGAGTCTGAGTCTCAGTCTTGCTGGGACGTCTGTTCCATATCCATACTCAATACAATAGACGGGTTTCCTAGAACTGTCCTTAGGGTTGCCAGCTGTGACCCAAGGTCCTTCTTCCACCACTGTCTATATCCCTTACTTGGAACAGATCTCCTGTCGGTCTCCTCTGCTCCAGAAAGTGAAGATGCTTACCTCCCTCAGCCTGTCGGTGTCTAACAGTGCCCTGAGCACAGGAAGCATTTCTGTTGCTCTTTTTTTAAAAAACTGTTTTCAACTCCCTTGCCACGGTTTGTGTCTGCCACTCCCCCTCTTGTAGTAAGAGCAGCAGCAAATCGGACAAGTTTGCACACTGTGAAAGAATCGAGGCCATTGAGGTAGATCAGGGGGAGCTGTTGGCCTAAATCAGATCCCTGCAATGCACCAAGGCTCACACCTGCCTGTTTGGAGGTTATGCCTTATAAGATTAATAAACTGTTCCTTCTCCGAGAACCAGTTCTCAATCCATGTTCATTCGTCACTTTAGATTCCTGTAGATTTTAATTTGAGAATTAGCCTTTCAAACGCTCAATCAGCCTAATCAAATGCTCTTGGGAAATCTAAATCCGACTTAAGAGTCGGTGATGTCTAATATCCTTGTCGCTTGTTCAAAGAATTCTAGCAAGTTAGTTACTGGAGACCTTCCTTTGCTAATCCCATGTTGTCTGTCTCCTAAAATGTCCCTGTTTTCTAAGCATTCATCTAATTCAGCTCCATCATTTCCATGATTTCAACCCTGAACTTCGCTATTACTCTCACTAGCATTAAACTAACTTCACTAATATTACTGCTGACTCTTAGCTCTCGTTTTAAAATTGACTCTATTCTCTCACCAATCCCAGCTGATGGTTTATAAATTTAATACTTGAATACCAAGTGTAGTCCTGAACTATAGACCCGATAGACCTGATTCAAACTGGTAGATGCATACCATGTATTACTGTGTTTACTCATCTTGCCATAGTTCTTCACCATGTTCAAAGCAGCTGAAGAGCATGAGGTGTGGCAGTCTTATAAGATTTTAACGCTATTCCAAATTGCCATTTCTTTTTTTATGAACACCCCTGATTTTTGAGGAGAGTGTTTCAGAAAAAAAGGGATGCTGATCACCTTTCTAACAATTGTGCCAATAAGGAAGAACTTGGTACCTTTACAGGAGACGGTGAAGCTAGTGGTGTCATTTTCATTGTGTTTTCTGGAAATTGTGCGTGTTTTGTTGGCTGAGAAATACAGTTCAAATCTTATTTCTTCATTTGGCTTTAAGGATATTTGTCCACTTTTCTTTATTCTAGTCAAACTACTCTTTTATTTTGACAGTTCTCACTTTTTGCTTGTGTTCATTACTCGTCAAGCACCTTTAGTAAGACTGTCCTGCTCTCTGCTGCAGGAACTGTGCGCAGGTTTCTTGAGAACCATGGAGAGAGCATTGAGACCGTCGTGTTTGCCGTGACCGATGTAGAGGAGGTACGTTTGGAAGTAAAATTATTTAAATTTTTTTGTGTTGCGTCCTGTCTTCTCTCCTTAAATGTTAATTCCATTTGCACCTTTGTTTTGGAGATCTGGAGCAACAACTTTGCAGTATTTAACAAATGAATTTAAAATTGGGAGTCGGTGCGCCTGAAGTATCTCGGTACTTTATACAGCAGTTCTATCAATTCTAAGCGTTGTAACGGGACCAATTACTGTATCTCCAGTCTTGATGTCTGAAAGAATATTTTTTTCACCCAGGGTGCTTCCGACAGGACTCGAGAAAGAATATCGCGATTTCTGCTCTTCCTTGTCCTGACTCCCTTTACTTCAAACGAACACGTTTAGTCGCAGTACTTTACGAAATCCGCGTGAAAATTCACAAACGCAAACGGAAGAACCGGGCGACCCCTGTGTGTCCTTCTGTTCCAGCCAGTCTATAAGAAGCTGTTGCCCCTCTACTTTCCTCGCTCAGTGGACGAAGAGCACAGGAGCCTCCCTCTCCTCCCCGCCAACATCGGCAACGCCGAAGGAGAGCCGGTGGTGCCGGAGAGGCAGATCCGCATCGCGGAGAAGCCCGGCGTTCCTGAAGGTGAGCAGCGCGTTGGTTGGGCCGTGCTTCGTCTCTTTGGCACGCGTCTCCTGCACATCGTTCCAGACTGCCGTTTCTTTTTTCCCCCAAATGGCTTTGAGATCAAAAACACCAGCGTCTGAGTAACGGGTTGGTGTTTTCGCTGATCTAATTCGTTCCAGGCTTGCTCATGACTGAAAGGGGGTCGACATGCTAGTTTAAATTCTAGTATAGTATAAAGTATAAAACAATATGAAAACTGTGGCGACGTTGCCTCTTTTCATCTTTTACTCCCCTGTGAAAGTCTGGAATCTGCAGCCTTCATTAACATCATCAGACCTTTAGGAATTTTGGATACCTTAGACACGTTCCATACGGGAACACGGGGCTCAGAGGGACTGTGGACCAGGACAGAATAGCTCATTCCTTTATACTCTGATCCAGGAATGGCAGAGTTAAAAAAGCTAAGTGGGCCTGTGTTCCCGTGTTCACTCATGGTAATAGGCATGCGGATTTTTCTGGGGTTTTTCATTCCTCTCTGGTTGAAGAATTGGAAGATAGCACAGCCAGCAGAAGATTAGCTCCATTACAAAATAGCCCAGATGAGATGAAAACCAGAAACTCTTGAGAAGTCGCCAATCTTGGTGATCCCGGTAGGCCAGCGACGATCAGCTCCACACTTCGACATTTATTGAATCCACTGTCTGTGTTTAATCCCAAGTCTTGAAAGGTCTGAGGCCCTGATTCATCGCTGCTCCAGTCTCTTGATTACTAGCAGGCTTGTGGACCAAGTTTTGAGTCCAAGTCACAGTGGTCCAGGAGTACTACACGTGCAGGACCCAAGCGCAGGGGGCACTGGGTGAAACAAAAAATGATTTGACTTTTGAGCTGAAGGACATTTTAAATGACAGTGAAAGATATTCCCGGACAGCCAAGCTATGAAATTTTAGGATTATTGCTTTTTGCCCAAAATGTCTGTAAATGTTTTTAAAACCACAGGAAAAAACAAAAGGGTTATACTTTAGGCACAGCTAGGAGTAATAATTATGCTTCAATTTAGATGAACGTTCCCAGATTTGATTTTTGTTCCTCATACTGTCAGTTGTCATTTTCTCTCTACTTTGTCATAACCTGATATTTCCCCTTATGCATAATAGATTAGCATTTCTGAAAATGTTGTCTGCATTTTTTCCGTTAAATCAGCTTTTCTTTCACATTTCTGTGATATGCATAGGATGTTTGAAAGTTGGCATTTTCACTTAAGAATCGATTTACTGTTTTAATTGGTTCATATTGCTCGGAAGCAACATTTTAACACAAAGGTAATAAAGTGGAGAGTAGATGGACAATTGCCTAATCTGCAGGAGTCCAGAGCACAATACAATATCCATCTAATAAATGCAGTAGTTTTCTTCTCAGATATAGGTGGATAGATACTTTATTGATCCCATGAGGGAAATTACTGGATACATTGGTAGAGTAAATATAGACTGAATCAGGGCTACCCAATACTGGTCCAGGAGGTTGGATGTCATTCCAGTTCAGCTCCTAACCAGTACAACCCTGGGCTTTATCTAGGGATAAACCCTTCATCAGGGTCGCTGGGGAGCCGGAGCCTGTACCGGTAAGCCTGGGAGTCGCCCTTAAGGACGTTGAGCTCCTAGTCTCATTCCCTTCATCTGTGACTCGTCTGAGTCTTTATTATTGGTTCAAGTTATGGACTAGTGTCTTACAAGCCTGGTCACTAGTATTTTGTTGACTTCTCCACATGAACCTGCGCTTTATAAATTCACTCTGACCTCTGACCTTGATGTCAGTTCCACATTTTAACCAGAGTCTTCTAGCCAATGGTAAGGCAGCAATCAAGTGAGGAAATTTACAGCTGACATTGGAGTCAAAGACATTGATGAGGAAGCGACACAAACGGTGATATCCAAAACACCCTTCTTTTTCTAAACTGGAAACTATGACGGGTGTCATTAAAATATCGGTTCCTGTGCACACCAGTTGCATGTATCTCTTAACAAATCAAAATGTTCTTTTCTAGTTTCCCTTTTACCTCAGCTAAGTGGGGCAGTTGCTCTGTAGTTCACCCCAAAAATGTTTTTCTTTTAGCAAGAATGTCCTGTTGTGTTTCAATACTGATTTCATTTCTCTTCGGGCGATTACATTTGACAAAAATCTAAATATTGAAAAGGCACTGGATATCTGATACTGGTTGTATCATTTTTGATTATTGAATTAATGGCACAAACTTTTCAATACAATTTTGTTACATTTGTTCTCGTTTGGCTTCAGTGTTTTTCTTTGGTGGTTACATACTCTAACCTTTGCGTAGAACTTGGAAAATTTCTTACGTTCAACGGAACAATTTGTGATGGCTGGCATCGGTAAATGTTAATTCAAAACACATGGAGTACCATCTATAAAACCTGAAGAATTATGTGAAACTAAATTACACAATTTTCTGTATTATATACAATTTTTATTACAAGCGACATCCTACAGTTCTGAAGCTGTTCCTGAATCTACAGTGAATTCCGTAAAAGCTTTAGGCAGACAGCAGCTTTTCTTTCCAAAGTTTAGGCAATGTTATGTCAGACTGCTACACCAGCCAATGCCAAAGACATTGTGTAACTACGCTCTTCAAATGTTGACTTTTCTTATTTCATTTATATTGTAAGTAAATAAGAGGACTAGAAATGAGCTTTTTGTGTGTAGTGTGTTCTGATTTCCACGATGGTTTATGCACAATTTGACCTTCACAGTAGGTGGGCAGAGCAAAAGAATATGAAATTGCTCCTCTTTTTTTTAAATGAAAGCTGAAGAAGGAACTAAACTAAACTAAAGTGTTGTTTTATACTGGTTTAAAATAGGATTTCCAAGTGCGATCGTGTTGAAGAGCTATACCAAACTTTTGTTTGTACTTTGTTTTTCTAATGCACCCAAATCTGCCGACAAAAGGCTGTGCACTTTTCCCCTCGCTCGTTCTAACCCTGCTAAAGCTTTCCCCTTGGAATCCATCCTGGAATTTGCAGGTTCTCCGCAGGGAATCTGTCGGTCTCTTGCTTTGCGGAAATGACAAGTTCGGCTTCGTTCTGCTTTCCTTTTGCACTGCCAGAAGACTCGGAGGACGAGAGTCTGGACAAGGACCTGAGTTTCGTGGGGTCGCACGCCTTCGCCCGGATGGAAGGGGACGTGGACAAGCAGAGGAAGCTCACCCTGCAGGGGCAGATGTCCGAGGCCACCCAGCACAAGCAGCACCTGCGAAAGTGAGGCCCTGCTGCCCTGCTGGGCTCCAGTTCTCTGGATGCACCCCAGTGAACCTCGTCTCCGATTAGATGGTCTGCAGGATTTAAGATTTGTCAGATTAGGAACATAGCAGGACCTTTTTTTGAAACTGTGTTTGGTAGGAAGAAAAGCATAATGATTAACCAGTATCTCAAAGCCCAGCTCCTGTGTTGTAACAGAGTAGCGCAGTATTATAAACTGGTGAGTTCAGTGGACAAGTGGAAATTGTTGTATCGCAAAGCACTGACTAACATCATACAACGAACCTTTTCATTGGATTTTCAAACCTTTACAGGAACTGAGATTGATATGTAATAATATGAATTGTTACAGCAGACAGGTGCCCTGCTTGTCTATTATGAGTAGTAAGTCCTGATACCCTGAATCTGCCATGTGCCAATGAAAATTTTTCAGTTTGCATACGCATCTCCTGTTTTTACAGTTATAACCGATGGTTATGTAGAGCCAGAGCAGAAGACCTGTCAGACATTGCAGCTCTGAAGGCGTTATATCAAACAGGTGAGCATTTCAGTGTTATTCTACATGTGGGAATTGAGGTTTTTTACTCCATCAAATGGCCAGTGCTCTCTTCTTCGTGTGAGATCTTGGCCCCCTTTTCCCCAGAAAAGACCTGCCAAGGCTTGATTCTTATGTTCTTCTTTTTTTGTAAACGTGGGTGGATAATTTGTGTTGACTCCTGCATAGCTGGCAGCTCTTGGCTAGCTTGTTATCCCTTGAGCATGAGAGCAGAGGACTTCGTCTCACATGAGCGGTTCTTGCTGTGTTGTTTTGCAATCCTCCCTCTCGTTTTCGGTTCTCGCATCTATAATCGTCCGAGGTGTGCAGGAAGTCCCACACTGGAAGTCAGCTGTGTTCTCCACCAAAAAAAAAAAAGAACAACAAAAAACAAATGGTCCGGTTTGTGTCTGAGCCGTTCTCCTCAGACACAGTCTTCATCATCGCACACTGTACATGTAGTGGTAACAGCAGGTTTTTAGTGAGGCTGCAGCAATTCCGAAAGTGCCAGCAGCGGGCAGAGCGGAGCCTCTTGTTTATTTTATCACGCCCACTTTTCTGTGCTGACGCAGGGACTCCAGTTTCTTGTCCCCGTCTCGGCTAGGTTTCTGTATTGCATCTAAAGAGACCGCATGCTGTTTAGAACAACATTAAAATATTCATGGAAAATCCATTTTCGTTTAAAATATAATGAGTAACTGTGTATATGGTATATGGTATTTTTTTGAGGCTACAAATTAGTTTTAATATGTATCTAAAGGGTGGCTCCCCACTGGGAACTCAGAATTGATGGATCCTGACTCATTCATGTTGAATTACAACTGCAAGCTCTGGAAGGCATTGCTTATCAGAATCCATGTGCTTGCATATTGTTGGATTGTTAGTCTAGCAAAATAATTTGGAGTTCATTGAAATTGTCCTAAAACTTTTAAAATATTTTTTAAAGAAAAGTTTGTTTTGAATTACAGTTTTAAAAAAATCATACACCAGTTAACCAGTAGGTGGCAGGCTTTCTGTAGTAAACAGAGGTAGTCAAGAGCTGGGATTCCTAAGGGACCAAGTTGAAACCTTTTGTTTTGCTTGTTTGTTTTGTAGTTTTTATTATTTTCAATTCAGCACAAGAGCACGAAAATCTTAACCTGGCGCATGTGTAGAAAATGACCTTTTCATGTCTAATATCACTTCTCATCCTAAAAACAGTCAGTGAAGTTTAAAATGCCACCAGGCCAACAGCACTTGCTGTAGAGAGGTGTGAATGAAGTCAGGGATCAGGGATCACTACATTGACCAAAAAAAAGTCAAATAAAAGCTCTGAAAATAGCCTACACAGTGCCTAAAACAAAATCCGTAGAAGCAGCTGACGTTACAGTATTAACTCGTGCAGTCTAGTTGCGCAGTCTTCACAGGTGCGTGTAGATGTGTCGGCAGGAGGTGGTGAGGTGGCGCTGTCCCGATGTCTGCGAGTATCGGGTTTCATCACTGGGGTACAAGGAAGGAGAAAGAGCAGCGGGAGAGTGAAGAGAGGCAACTGCTAAGCAACTAGCAATCCGTGAGCAAAGGGGGGGGCTATCAGGAGTAACGAGAGATGGAGGAGACAGGAGAGGAAAGAGCAATGCACACGCCATGTGCAAGGACAAGGTCCTGAAATCGGATCAGAAGTAGAAGTTTGCAGCCAGTGCAAAGATCATAGAGTGGCCTGCTGCTGCATTGAGGCCAGCTAGGAGAGTGTTGCATTAGGCCGTTCTAGACAAGACAGTGGACTGCACTTGCAGGGGAGGAGTCTGGTAGAAATATATATAAATAAATTGCAGAGCAATAAGAGGAAATATGAACATCGCAGCACAGAAACCATGGTGGCAGATGAAAGAGCCGGGAGCGATGGTGAAAGGAAATAAATGGTCCTTGTACTGGTCCTTGCGGGACGCCTGTGGATGGATGGATGGAGGGTGAGGTGAAGAGAGGCGAAGCCCGGGAGGTAGGAGACGAGCCGTGTCTGAAATAACCACGCCTGACTAGAACAGAGGGGTGTTCGGCGGGGACAAAAGCTGTTGAGAAGTCGGGGAGGCATAGAATAGAGGAAAGCGAAGTTACATGGGCCGCAAGGAGAGAGAGAGAAGGACGGGGAGCAAAGGAGAGCGTGTTGAGTCAGTCAGGAAGCAGGCCGGAGTGGGTCGATCCAGGAATGAGCTGCAGCGAGAGTGTGCGACTGTTAACCTCTCATTCCAGAGCTTTCTGAGCAGCAAGGCCAGGGTCTAGAGAAGAGTTTCTGAGAATGGAGTTCAACGGCCCCTTTTAAAATGAGACGTTAAGAAGCTGGAGTCCAAACGTTTATCGAGGAATAGGGAAATGAACGTGTGGAGCACCAGTTAGGGATGAGTGGGACAAGGAGCAAGAGATCCAAGAGAGCTGCGAGGAGCCAGCTTGAGAGGACAGGGAGTGGAGTGAATGGTAGATATTTTAGAATAATTTTCCCACTTCCTATCAGCAGTATGCTGGACAGCACCTGTGCAATAAGATAAAAACACAGAGGATGGGAAAATGCAATGGACAACAAATTATTAATAGGAGTTGGCTTAGCACAAGGCACATTTGCTCAGTTTCTAATAAAATATAATACTAAAGCAGAGTAAAAGTATTCAGACTGTTTTTAACGTGTTCTGTATTTTAAGTTACAGAATGATACATATAGCTTTTTGGAAACTTATTCAAAACCTGAATCCTCAGACTACAGACTGCTAAGGATAAGATAATTTACTGGCCAGTTTTGTTATCGTAAATTAAGCTGCTCCAGCGTAGCTTTAGCCTGGTGGTCAGGATCATTGTCCTGCTGAACGGAGAATTTGCAACCCAGTTGTAAATCTGTAGCTGACTGAAACAGGTTTTCCTCTAGTGTTTGCCTATGCTTTGCTCTGTCCATTTTTCCTTCAGTACTAACAAGCCTTCCAGTCCATCTCTATCAGTCTACCATCTCCAAGCTTGGCAGTGTTGATGGTGTTGACTGGCAGATGTGTGGTGTTGGGTCTGTGCCAAACATAACACTTGGCAGGCATCTCAGCACAACACCTTTTCCCACACTTTTCAGGATCACTCAGGTGCTTTGTTGCAGACTTCCTGTGGGATATAAGCTGGATTTCCCATTCAGCTCTACAGCCCAGCTTTCGGGAGTGGTCGGGATGTTATTGACCGATGCACATTTTCTCATCTCAGCCAGTGACCTGTGTCTCTCTTTTATCTTCTCAAAGTTGTTGTTGGCCTCACATTGGCAAATCCATTGTCATTGCACTCAGAGGCCACTCAACTAATTGTGTTGTTCAATAAAGTAATTTTATCTAAATTAATTTAGGTTTGCAGAGTTTGAATGCTTATGGAATCATTTGACTTGTCCATGTTTCTTTCATATGAATAATTTACTTCTTTCATTTTTAGCTTTGAATGTGTAGAGTAGATTTTAATTAGAAAAAATATTAATTGTTGCTTTAAAGTAACAATTACAAAACTGTGCAACACTTTTCCAAGGCACTGTATTTGTGTTTTTGTAACTTTATGGCTAGTCTACTGTTTTTTTCAATATACATTGCTATATTAGACTTATACACTATATTTGACATACAGTGCTTTCCTTAAATCAATTAGCAGTCACTGTTTTCAATATTTTGCTAGTCTTTGTTCATTGCCCTCTGTGTATAGGGCATCTTTGTACCATTATTTATCATAATTATTTTAAATAGTTATTGTTGCACAGTGCATTATACTCTCCTGTTGAATAAATATAACCAAGACGTGTCACTCATTGGTGAAAAGGTGAAATGGAAAAATACACATACTGTTTAAATTGTAGGATTCGAATGGGAATTAAACAGGCTCAGGTCTCCTGTGAATTGAGAGACTGAGGTAAAACTCTGGAGTGATTTTCTACTTATCAGATTTGTTTCAGTTTCAAACTAACTTCAGTTTAAAAAAATTGACCTACAGTAAGTTTTAAGTGACTTTTTTGTGATGTTACTAAAGATAAACGCAGACGACACAGTGGTAGTCATGTCCCTCATTTTCCCCGTCGGCAATTTAAAAAAGCGTGATGACAAAATTACACACTGCTTCGCTTTTGTATCTTATGAAGTTTTTTTTCCCTCTTCCATAGGGGTGGATACCTGTGGAAGAACAGTTATGGTGGTGGTTGGAAGAAATATTCCTGTAACGCTAATAGATATGGAGAAGGTATTAATTTGGTTATTATTTAAAGGCATTTACTATGAAAGGATGAAGCCTTTCCTGAAGACGCTTATGAAGATCGCCTTGTTTAACATACTGAGTAATAACGTCTTGGAATCGGATCCATTCACACACACGTCAGTGCCAGACTTTGTGCTTGTCTTGCAGGCTCTGCTGTACTTCATCCATGTCATGGACCACATTACAGTGAAGGAATACGTTATGGTTTACTTCCATACGCTGACCAACGAGCACAATCACCTGGACTCTGAATTTCTGAAGAAGCTCTATGACATTGTGGACATCAAGTAAGGGGGGACCGTATAGCAGGGTGAAATGACTGGGGGTTTAGATATTTCTTTTAATAGTCAGGAGTAAGAGCTGACTTCAGCTCCCCTAAATAGATGCTGTAATACTCCTTAATTATAGCATTTTATAATACATGGGATACGTACTGGTGTGGTACACATTTAGAATACCAAAAACAAAAGTGTTTTGAATTCCCCAATTTGTACCAAGAATGATTTTTTCGTGGCATGAAACGATGATTTTTAAGTGATGTTCTGGTCAATTGTGTGTCAGCAAGAAAAGAACAAGAATATAAGAGGATGTCATTCAGTCCATTTTGTCAATTTGATTTCTAGATTGTAATTGGTCTCGAAACACCGTCGGTGGCTTCTTGAAGAATAGGAGACTCAAGATCCTCAGCTTCAACGACTTTGAATAGGAAGTTCACAGACCCTCTAAACGTGTTTGTTTAAGGAAATATCCCCTTTCTTAATCTTGCACTCATTCGGAAAAGGTGTCCCAGAAATACTGTGGAAATCATTGGTACAGAAGTAAATTTCAATTTTAATTTTTCTGCGCAATTTAAGATTAAGATCACTTTATTGGCCATGTACAATTTCTTGTATTAGGAATGTGTCTTTTCACAGACCCCAGCTTGCTCTCCATGAGACACTTGTCTCCATGAGACACACAGGCAGGGAGAGAAGCTTGGGGTCAGAGCGCAGGGTCAGCCATTTATACAGCACCCCTGGAGCAGCTGGGGTTAAGGGCCTTGCTCAGGGGCCCAATGGAGTAGGATTCCTCTGCTGGCCATGGGATTTGAACAGGCAACCTTCCAGCCACAGACGCAGATCCTTAGCCACAGAGCCACCGCCCCAACCCACCTCTAACTCAATGGTAGTAAGGCTAAGCCTTGTCCATTTCAAAGTGATTTCAGAAAGAGAGCAGCTGTAGCTCCGGGCCTGGCTGGGTTCTGGGACTGCTGTACCACTGGGCTGGGTTCTGAGACTGCTGTGGTTCCAGGCCTGGCTGGGTTCTGGGACTGCTGTACCACTGGGCTTAACTGGTTCTGGGACTGCTATGATTCCAACAGGTCCCACTTACCTGCAGACCCAAATACTGTTCCCAGAAAACCTGTGTCTAGTCTGATCTTGGAGGATCAGTTAAGCATCCATGTTAAACTATGTTCTGTGTGCAGTGGTGTTCTCGGTGATGTTGTTTACTTTGTCTAGGTTGCAGGCCAAAAGATGGGCCTAACAAAGGAATCTGTTGTCCTCAGATTTGTCTTGTATAACAGTCGTACAAATAACATTACAGAATTAACATGCTGCGAATGAAAAAGTATTCAGTTAGAACAACATGTATGTTTTTTTAGTTTAACATGTTACAGATTTAATTTGTCTAAACTGCTGATTAGCTTCAGCCTACTCATGGTCATTCCTGTTTTTCTTCATGTTGAAATTTCCCGGAAGTAATCTGAAGAGCAACTTGGGCTTAATAGCAATATTACTTATAATTAGTAATTATATTTAATTTATAATTATATTATAATTATATTTATATTTATTTAATACAGATAGGAAGATTTATTAGTCACACATGATTGTTTTCACTGGAAGAACTGAAGCCAGACAAGGGAGGGGCAGCTGCAGAGCTCCCAGGCCCACTTACTGCTAATTCTGATTGCTCCACAGCTTCAGCCATCACTAGCCCAGTTTTAAAGCCAGAGTTGTTTACAAACCTTGGATGTACCAACGTGTTTTTAAACACGTAGATGTTATATTAGTGTCGCGTCTCGCTATAATGATAATACTCCTACATTGACCAAATGCAATGTCCTATCTCATCAAAACATGTTGTTGTGAAATTCTGCTCAGCATATTGACAGATGTGTGTGCATGGCCTGACATTTGGGGTGTTTGCACTGCAGAATGGAGAACACTTCTTTGCACTCTGAAAAACGCATACAAGGGCTTTAGGTAGTGTCCATCTAAATATCACCACAACACCGCATTCATGGATTCATTTACCTCTTGCACAACATTGTGTAGCAGAGTTAACACTTGGCTCATGTACGTTTACAGGATTTGGTCCGAGTTTAGCTCTTGCAGTTGACTTGAAAACTTGAAGGAAAGGTTACTGGAGTATCGCTGGGCCCCTGCCTGAAGTTACCTAAACTCGAACTTGGAGTCATGGGGCCAGGCAGCAGAGCCCAGGGTTCCCCAAAACCGAGGGGGGGTTGGGTTTGTATGGCTGGGGTGCGTCTCTTCCAGTTGGCGCTGAGCCTGCTGGGGGGTCTGTGATGGGCAGGAGGTGGGCGTGTCAGAGGTCCTCTTCCTCCCTTCCCCGTGTGCGGCTGCAGGGTTTGTAGCTCCGAGGCACGAGAAATGCACAACTGGCCGTTCCACACTGGGTGGGTGTTTTAACAAAATGATTACATCCGATAGCTAGAAAAAAAAACCACTGACGTGGATATAATTTAACTGGCATGCCGTATTGGAGTGCAGTCTGAACTTCATGCCAGTCAAATTGGAACTGGAGCTCTGGCACAAAATACGTCCACATTGTATCCACATTTTCTCTTGATTCCCTTTAATGTGAACAGCTCCTGACATCTTAATTTATTTATTAGTTTCAGTTCAGATCAGTTCAGTGTAATTTACAGTCACTTGTGGTTGTGGTGGTGTAACTATATATATATCTATGAAATACTGTATATAAGCGACCTGTTCAGTGCCGTGCTTCCATTTATTTGTCAGTTGAAGTATACTTTGGAAAATGTACAAGTCCTAAATTAATTTGGATGGGGTTTCAGAAGAGTTCAGTTCATTTAAGAAAGATTTTCTTTTTTTTATTAGATAATTGAAATCGTTAGAACATCTCCCGAGAAGGCTCTTTATGCAAAGTGTCGTAGGAGTATGGAACAAGATACCAACTCATGTAGGGTTCAATAGCTGAACCCCTTATTGAAAGAATTAACTGGACAAGTTCCTTTGATCAATAAGCTGCTAAGTACCCAACGGGCTTTGTGGGCTGAATAGACTCCTCTTCATGTGCAGCCATTCTTGTTCTTCAATATACCTCGATTCATCTTGCTCTATACTTGTGTGTTTTCTGCCTTGTTATAGGTATAAAAAGAACCTGAAGGCCTTTTACTTCGTACATCCTACTTTCCGTTCCAAGGTAAATTATTTTTCACCCAGAGGAGCTTACAGAAGGTAGACTGCTTTTGCAGATTACCGTTTATGACATTTATTTTATGCAAGTTAAAACCTGCCACATGCACAGAGCTAAACAGCTGCAATGCTTTTGGGGTTTTTTTACTTAGGAGGAATTTTGAGAATATGTCTTAGGCTAAGAAAAAGACAATTTTGTCTTCAGCAAATCTGACTTATTTTTTCCAAAATATGGCAAGTAATGATATATTTATATCTATATTTACTCTTTGTGCCTCTGTGCTTCACAGTTCTATCAGCTTTCAACTGTCAGAGTATCAGTGTATTCCTCTATAAATGTGCCTTTTTAATACTGTTAAACATTTGTGTCTTTGTGTATCTGTACTGTATGCATTGCACCATGTTTTACATTAATCATAATTCTCTGTATTCCATTTCTTTTTTTTTTATTTGGGTCAGATTTCAGCATGGTTTTTCACGACCTTCAGTGTGTCTGGGCTGAAGGATAAAGTTCACCATGTGGAAACTCTGCAGCAGCTGTTCACATGTGTAGTACCTGAGCAGATCGACATTCCCCCCTTTGTGCTTGAGTATGAAGCCCGGGTAAGCAACCTCCAACCTTTCCTTTTCCTCAGTTATAAACACCCGAGTCCCACCTTAACCGCGTGTTTTCCCTGAACGAAGAGGTACCAGCAGTGCTTAACTTGTCAGATCAGGAACTTCTGATACTCTTGTGATCTATCATTTTTATATCCCTCCAGTAAGAAAAGTATTTTTTTAACAAAGGAGACACCAGCATTGTGTGATTCAGATGTCAAGCCTTAATAAAAATAAGGACGCAGACCGGTATGTTCTTTTTTAGTGCCTGCATTGTCTTAGAATTTTAGTCAGAAGGTTTCCTGCAATTAAGTCTGACAAAATGTTGGAGTAGAATTGTCACCAGGCAGTACTTTATTCATACTGTTCTGTATTTTAAACATCACGCTGCACTAACCTAATTTGGTAGAAGCAGTGACTGATATTTTATTACATCCACATAACCTGGCAATATGCTTCAGTTTAGATTCCTTCATTTTTGTCACGGGGTGTGCAGAGATTAACATTCTTGATTCAGAAGGATTCTGATAATGTTACTTTCTAACTCCTTAAGTAATTACCTTGAAATCTTGTGTGGTGCAAGTGGTAGTGAAGTGTAAATTTATTTGTGAAACTCTCAGAATCTTCATAATAGTGATTGAATTATTTTTTATATTAAGTCTTCAAGTTTGCTGTCAGATAAAATTCAGATTCCTTTTTTTTTCAGTTTACAAATTGTTAAAAAGCTTGGTGTAAGCTGGTCTTGCGCAGATTGATAAGAACAGTGAGTCAATAATATTACATTTCAGCCGATAACTGTAGATTTTTGTAGACTGTTGTCCTGTGTCTCGAAGGATAATAAAGTAGTGTATAATGGCACATGCAGAAAAATATTGTGGGTGTAATTTTCTGCAAATATTGTCGACAGAACATTTACTGTGGAATTTAATTGGACAATTACTGTAAATGTATTTAAAACATTTTTTTCATGAGGGAGGCCTTGTGCTACTGCAGTTTAGATTGTCCGAGATTCTTAATCGCATTCAAAATTATTTTATTTTGGAAAGGTTATAAGAGTTTCTAAGCCGAGTTAGATTTTAAACTGGACGATTAATTTAAATGTTTTTTTTTTTGTAAGGGGGGACTGGAGGTGGTGAGAGGGAGTTAATTGAGCTATTTGCCAAAAATAACAAGCAGAATAAACTAGAATAGATACTCTCTTCATAAATTAATCTACTAATTGTAAGGATTTTTTGCAAACATATGGGGCAGCAGTCTTTTAGCTGTGAAAGGCCGCCAGGGCTCGGGAGGAAATTTTAAACACACTTCAAAAGTTAGGCTTGGAAGAGCATCTTGGAACGAACCTGCAGCTGCTTTACAAATTTTCCTCGGCAGAAATTCAGAAAAGAGATCGTTGTGCTGAGGCTCTGTCCCTGCGCCGGCAGGATAGGCTTTTCTTTTTCCCGTGTGTTGAGTTTCCTCATGGGGACGGCGCTGCTCCAGCGGGCTGTAGACCCCGCCGGCTGCTCTGTTCTCTAATCCGCCGACCTCGCTCCGCGGGTTCTGGTAGCGGCAGGACCGCACAGCTCCTCTCGGAGCGGAGAATGGAGATCCCCCTTGCCGCAACTTAATTACGGCGATCGTTTTCAGCAGAGTAGAATCAATCAGACCTGCCGCCTGTCAGTGAAACCCACTGCTAATTCCTTTCCTCTTTTATTGCTTCATACGCAAGACATTATTAAAAGCATCAGAAGGCTTAATCAGAGTTATGCCTTCAGGATGGTGTGTTTGTTCTCAAGAGCCAAGTACTGGATTGCATATCGACTGCAACTCCGTTTTGTCCTTTTTCTGAAATGTTTTGTAGGAATAGTGCACTTGTTTTTATAGAGCGTTTAATTCAGTTCAATTCAACTGTGCAATTATACTTACAGGGCTTTAGATTTGCTGTTTGCTTTTAATCTCTTTAAAGAGAAATGCAATGCGATCTAGAATGGTTTTGCTGTTATTTGAGCAAAAGTTTCAGAGTCTGTTTTGCATGAAATTCCACACAAAAGCTCTATAATGATATCATTTGTATTATTATGATCGGCCTTTTAACTAACACTCGGTTGCATGATACTGTTTTCTTCGTGGAGCAAACAAATAAGTAAGCAGTGTTACTGGTGAGGGAATTGACATCTCGTTCAGTCTGCATTTGCTCGGCACCTCGGCATCATAGCGCATACACTGTGAACTCAAATATTGGGGAAAAAATAAAATTAATTCAGCTTTTGAAAAACACATTTGTGGAAACTAAAAACTTTCTCATCCATCTGATAATTTTAAATAATGTAAACATTGTAATCTTAACCTTGAACTTGAGACAGGGTAAAATTTAATTTAATTGAACAGCTGTGCGTGTTGTGGTTTTTATTCTTATCTGTATAATTTATTTATGTAAGGCTGTCTAAAAACCCAAGGAAATATATTTACCATATTTTCTTTGGTCATTAGCTTGCCTGCTTTTGTGAGTCCCGGTCCTATTTTTCCATTTAGGTCTAAAAGAATTATTGTTCTGTGCATTTCCTCGATTCTTCTGAATCAGACAGATTTTCTCTCCAGCAATCACACTGCCCTCCACCTCAGAACACCAGCAGTAGTTATACCCCTGTGGTGTCCTGCCCTCAAAGTGTGATTTTACCGTGCTAGGTACTGATTACAGGTAATGGCAAAAAATCATAAACTTTTAAGTTCTGTGAGCATTTAATTATAATTACCCTTACAGGGAGTGAGAGGTCGTTCAATTCTCATTCCTTTGATGTCTGAAACTTAGGTTATTATACGGTGAACGTTAGCTTGTAGGGTGTGTAGGAAAAGGCAAAGTGAAAAGATATTTTAACTGCTTAGTTTGCAGTTTTTTAAACTGCAAAGGAACAAGTAATAGGTTTATTCCATGCTGAAAAAAAAAGAAGAAAGAGAACACAACGTTTCGGCCGTGGAGCCTTCTTCAGGTGGAGCCTTCTTCGGCTCCACGGCCGAAACGTTGTGTTCTCTTTCTTCTTTTTTTTTTCAGCATGGAATAAACCTATTACTTGTTCCTTTGCAGCCTAGGCATGCTGACGCAGCTACCCACCTGAACTACTGCAGTTTTTAAACTGGTCATTTTGGCTGCTTGCGTACATCTTTTCATATTCCCATGACAAGTGTAGCTTCCGCCAGTGCTGGGAGTGTTGGGGGGCAGGGTAGAGCGGAGCTTAGCAGCGCTACCTTGCAGCGCTGGGGCCCTGGGCTCAGTTCCTGTTCCTGGGGTGCTGTCTGTGTGGAGTTTGTGGTTTCCTGACGGTGCTCCGGTGTCCTCCCACAATGCAAAGGTCGCTTGGCTTCTGGGAAAATTGGCCCTGGTGTAAACGTGCCTGTGTGATTCTGTGTCTGTGTGTGCCCCGCGATGGACTGGCGTCCTGTCCAGGGTGTGCCCCGCGATGGACTGGCGTCCTGTCCAGGGTGTGCCTGCCTTGCACCTGTTGCTGTTCCGGATGGGCTCCATCTCCCCTGGATAAAGTGGTTAGAAAATGGTTGGGTAAAAGTTTTGAAGACAACCTTTACTTTGTGGAGGACATCATGGAGATATAATCCCAAACTTAAAAGTACATAACGCTCCACTCGGCAAATAAGGTAAAAATGTGAACCAGTTTGACCAGTCCTAAGGTTAGTGTAGTTTCGTGCTTTCACACTTTCACAGAAAGCATGTGTGCTGCTGAGCCACATTTCTGGCTAACTGGCACATACTGTACCTCCCAGAAGCACTGGATCCTCTTTCAGTGGAATCCTGTAAGCCAACAGCACTCAGTGTAATTGGTTTGGCAGTTGGCAGTGGCTTGTAATAATTCATTGCCCTTCTGAGTCGTTTCCTTTTTAGACTTCACCTCTGTTCCAGTTGCTAGGTTAAGCTGTGCACTTTTTTGTAATGAATACAAGAGCCAGAAAGAGAGGAATCTTGCCTTTTTTTTTCCTTGGACCATTCTTTGAGTCATTTGAAATGAATGTTATTGGAAGACAGGATTATCTATCCCCAAACGGATTGTCGTAATTTTGCAAGGCTACTTTGTTTTGCTTGCTAAAAAAAAAGTGTTCATCTGCATAAGGTAGGAAGCGGTCAACGAGGTAGGGGCAACTAGAAGGTTGATAAAAAAAAATCACATGTGCTTAGATGTTGCATGGAATATGGGCAGGTAAGGGCAACGCGTATTCACAGTGTAGCTAGTGTAGCAGTGTAGCTGGTATTCTTTAAATTTTCACAAACATCTCAACCATTTCAAATCATGACAACAGGGGGTGAATAAGGATCTATCCAAAAAATCCTGTTGGTTTTGGAAACTTTAAAGATCCATTGTAACTTTTTTTCCTTTATGGGTGTTGTAGCAAGTGTTAGGAATGGCACATGTTTTGATCTGCCTCTGAATTCTCCTTGTCTTAACTACTTTCTACAGAACAGCTGTACCCACTGAAACCACTGCTGAACTTCTGTGTGGGACTCTGGTACAGCATGAATACAGTTCTCCTCCCCCACGTAAAAAAAAAATCTGCAGGTCCTTTGTAATTCGTGAGTTTTTCAAATGTTGTGCTGGAAAAGCACTTTCGAGTCTGAATCTGCAGTGATTTATTTGAATTGTTTAATGCATAAAGTAAAGTCATCCAGAATGAACTTGTTGCTGAAAATTTGCCACGAACCCTTTATTCCATACAGTTGCATTTATTTATTCTAGAAGAATATGTGGAAATTATAAACACTACGCTTCCCTGGTGTCTGGATTTAGGTTTTTTTTACCTGATTATTTTGTTATTTTTCTAGAAAAGATGCACTATGCTCTCATAACATTTTTACTATGTTTAGGACAGACTCCCTTTTCTTATGCTGATCTGTCATTGTTACAAAGAGCAAAGTTCATGCCAGGTGAGGCTATCTTCATATTCTGAATATCCTGAATAAATCGCTTGAGGGACCACAATTCTCTTCAGACGCTTTTCAGAAAATCCATTTACCTGAAGCTGAACAATTTACTGAAGAAAGCTATAAAATGTGAGTTTAGAATTCTTACTTTTCTGAAAAAGCGAGCGAGATAGACTTATTTTCAGGATAGTAGCTTAAAAATAGCCTTGTGTGAACTGCAGCACATCTTGCTCATTGCATCATAAGAGATATCTGTTTGTCTCTTATTTCTTCAAGTCTTGGTCCTGTTCATAAAATCTTTCTTTTCTTAAATTCTTTTATTTAGTTTTTGCTGCACAAAGTAGCCCTCGGCAACACTAGCGTTGTGCTTTGCAGGAGTCCATCCCTGTGGCATGCTGCTAACAGAGAAATGAAGCTGAATCTGTGACTGAGCAATATCCATTTCTAACAACCCGAGACATGTTCCTGGCAAGAGGTGTTTATTTACACACATCTTCAAAAACAGCTTTGCCGTGCTCAAATTTTGTGTGAATTTATCAAGGACATTCCCCAACCCACTGCTGTTGCTGGCTTTTACATTTTAATCTTGGGGTACACTTTCAGCAAATAAGTTTTTTTTTTAATGAAACCTCTTTAAACTGGAGCCAGGGATCTCGAGCTGCAGTTTGGGTGTGTAACAGGTGTGCCTTTCTGTGTCTTCTAGGTGAACGGACCTCAGCACTCCTCCTACTCCTCTGGTCTGTGAAGAACAGGACAGACTGTAACGCTCCGGGGGCACCAGCATCCAAACTGCACCTTCTCTCAGTTCATCACTTAGAGAATTTGGATAGGGATCCCTTTAGCTGTCTCTCCGGTTTTTCTCACTCAGTTGTTTGAAGTGCTTAAACAATCAAAAAGGTGTGGACTTGCATCTTAGGCCATCATTTCCAAAACCACAATGTGTCAGTTCGGCGGTGAACCACCGAAGGACACGAGTCAGTATTTGTGACACAGTGTACATGCAGAGGCTTTTCCACAGCAGCTGGTCCATGTGCAAGTCTTTTACTCTGTGACAGTTTGCCCTCTAATCTTTAAATGAACCTGCCTTTGGCAAAAGGGCCCTTCCTCACCCTCTTAAACAGAAGGACTGATCTCTCCAGAGAGAACCGACTGTGGGGGGGGATGTTTTTTTTTTACATTTATTCCGCTGGTTGTGTGTGGAGTTCCAGCTGTTTTCTGTCTAGCTTAGATTTGGAGCTTCATCTTTCAAGTCAATGCAAAACTGTGAAAAGATAACGATACTAAATGGATCGGAATTGTTTTTTTTTTCCTGCACTATTAGCCATGTAAGGTCTAGCATGTAGAAGCACTGGAAAATTGTGTTTAGAAGTGTAGTTTGAAAAATGTATATTACAACACCCATCGCTGAGAGTGTGTGAATGAAGTGTGTTTGGAGACAGGTGAGTTGAAAGAAACAGTATCTGGATATAGGAATAAATACACAGGTAGAGACTATGACCTACTCCCTTTATAGCTCTTATAGGTGCCCTTTTCACATATGATGTAATGGGTAAAGCGGATGGTTTCTTAAATTGGTCCCTTTTGAGTAAAGCTCAAATACCCAGGTGATGTGTGACGTGTCAGGGCTCATATAATATGCAGCTTTGTGTTCACAACAATCGGGTTGAACAGGGGAACACAAGTTTTAAAATGATGATAAGAAACCCGTTTTCTACTGTCTTTGATTCCGATAAACAACTTTCAATCATGAGGCCATTTCATAATATACACGCTTCAGAAGATTAAGACTTTTATCTCCCTATGTGTGCATTCATTTGTCTTCGTTTAATATTTATGTTTCGTCACCTCAATGGTTCAGCCAGTGCTTTGCCCCTAGTCTGAGTTCATAAGCACAGACGCATTCTCAAAATTCTGCCATACATATATTTACAAGTGTTTGTGGCTGCCCACCTCATCTGCCACTGTGGCTAGATAGCAATCCACGAACAGCAGCAGGACTAGAACAGCTGACAGACAGCCTTGTCTTCAGCGCTGATCTGAGTAAGAACACAAGAGAAGTATTTACTGCGGGTTACTAGAGCTCCTTGCCTTTGCCTGTTGCAGAGTTTGTCTTGTGATGTCCGTTTCTCTGCAGTGCTCCTGCCCGAAGGGGACAGGACTTCTGAATATGCTGTCTAAGTGGAAACTTTGAGCATTTTCAACTCTGGGATGTTGAAGAATTCTGAATGTGTTGCCTGTAAATTTAATGATCAAGTCTTAAGAAAAAAAATCATTATGGCCAGATTGTTGAAGGGCAGAATTAATTTTATTGGCCGTCCTCTTCACGTTGACTTCTTGTTGACTTCAGCATTTTAAAATGACACCAAAGAGGCTTCTTAGCATGTAGGTGGGACATTGTATAAACAGTGTATTGTATAAACATTGTATATTTACTGTAGCGGCGAGTTCACTGTAAAAATATTAGACAATGGTGTGAAAAGCACACAGCCTGGAGACAAAAGTAAACATCTTTGGCACACTAGTTAACCTGGAAAAAAAAAAATCACATTTTTTTGGAATTTGCTGGGCGGTGGGGTGTGGGTGTTTGTTTATAAATGTAAGAGCCGCAGGTTTTTTTTTTGGATGCTATGTTTCCATTCTATTGGATGGATAGTGTCTGCTGGTGAGGCTCTTCTGTAAGAAAAACTACATTATTTGTTTGATTTATGCTTTGTGCATTCGTTTTGTAATCTCTCCGAGCTACAAACCTCCCGCCTGTGCACATGTTAAGTCCTAAAATTGACATGTAAACAGTGACTCAGTTACTTTGTTGGCGTTTATTATTTCTGGTCATTTCTGACAGCTGGTGACTGTTGCAGTGGATCCAGTGGTGGAACATGCAAAAAACCCTACTTTGCATACTAGTGTAAGTGCACACACGCCATTACATTGTGGCACTGTGGGAATATGCTTTCATTGGAAAAAATAAGAATCAAATACAGTATGAGAGTGGCTGGCACTTCATTCTGTCTGTTCGTTTTCATTTCACTTTTCGGAAGATGTTCTTTGGAGTGTTAGGAAGGAACACCGGAAACAAATTGTTTTCCACATTGCTAACCGCCCTCATGCATGAACCGCAGTCACAGCCTCATTCCCACAAAGCTTATTGTTCCCCTACAGGCTATAAACAGCCGAAGCTGTGGTTCTGGCATTCATGCGTCTTGCAGAAGAATTCTGTGTGTTGATTTGTTTATTCAGAGGTGTGTGTGTGTGTGTGTATATATATGAGCATTTGACAGTACAAGAGAGTTTCTCTTTTTGCAAGCATTGATTCTTGTTGCATTTAACACAATAGCACTGTCAAACGTCGCCAGTGTCACAGCTAAATATTGTAACGGAAACAAGCTGCTGATTCCTTTTGCCCTTCCTTGCAGCCTTATTAACATCCCCGAGTGGTAAAGGAAAACACTGAAAGCAGCCTGCACTTTATGGTGATGGACATACAAGTCAAGAGGTGGCACCTTACTATTAAACTTCGTTTTATTTTCCAGATTCTGTCTGCAAATGCATTGTATTAAGCTAAATTTGGGCTTTAAAATGACTGTGTTTGTGAGCAGGATGTGATCTTGTGAAAGCTAATGTGAGTATGAAATACGATTTCTCTTCAAGCGCTTTTGACATGCAAGAACTGTTCTACTGTTACACATTGGGCAGGTTATAGGTTACACCCTTTGACTTTTGGAGAAATGAAGCATGTGGTATTTTTATTTAATCAGTGGCTGGTATGATGCTAATTTATGGTACTGAAAAAATCTAGAAAAAAATACGTAATTCTGCTGCTAGTGTTTATTGGCCAGCCTAAGGATGGAAATACTGATACTGCTTTGCAGTGTAATACAGTCATTGAAGCCCATTTTTTTATATTTTTCAAATAGTGTTTACTAATTACGTTTCTAGTGCTGGCAAAGATCATAGCTGTACATGTTCATAAAGAAAATTAACACTAGAATTTAATGTAATCCTACTATGAAATCTGATACAGAGGAGTCTGTTATGCAGCTAACAGTTTAGGCCAATTGAAAGATTACCATACACAATGTGTTCTGGCACTCCAAGTAAAGTTCACATTTTTGTGTTATGAAATAAATTGTCCTTAATTTCCCTTAATATTTCATTGATTGATGGAGAGCTGTAAGCAATGCATATCTGAATACAAATTGTTTTTATTGGCAGTCCCTTCGTGTCTTCATTAGGTGCATTTGATTATGGCTCACATTTATAGACACATCTGGGAAACATCATCTCAACCCTCCGACTTCTTTCTCAGTGTACTTAGTTCCTGGAACTCTGAAGGATGAGCTGTTAGTGTTATAGATGGGTGATAGGACTTTGTTCTGATTTTTTTTCAAGCTCTGTATTCTAGAACGGGGAAAATGACATCTATTATCCAATGTGATAGGAGAATGTACAATTTTGTTAAGAGAATATTGGTTATGTTAGTTCTGTGCTTCGAGACTGTTGTGTATCCCAATAGAGAACTTCACTAATGTGGGATATTTACCCAGCCTCTGTTACCACATTTCATTTCAGTGCTTCTACAACATGTTCAGTTCATCTGCATTTTGATTTGTCACCTATTGTAATGCGGGTCTTCAATATTGGGCATTTAGTAGCAAAGAACAGCAGTTTTCATTCCGTTTTCAAAAACGGTTCCTCGGATGTACATTGTTTGAAATACAGTGCTCTGATTTGAGTGTTTTGCACAGTTGTGTATGAATACATGTTGTCTGCTATGTACTTTATTTTTTTGATAATCCACTTCCTGTGTTCGCTTGTTGATTTTTCTTTGTGTTATTGGACTTAAGGTTTCATTGTATATTACATTCAATATCCACATGCTCTCTGTGAGAAACTCAACTCTGTGCCATCTGTGACTCAGAAAGAAAACAAAAGAAAGCAACTCACCACCACCTATTAATCAGAGTTGCACAATGCAAATTTCTTTCTGGAATAAAAAAGTTGCCTTTATTTTTAGTGTTAATAAGTGTCAAAAATCAAATGAAAACTTTTAAAAATGCTGGAACTTGTAGTTTAACTTTCCTGTACTGCGAAAGTATTTGTAGAATGAAAGGTAATTGCAACATTTTGTGAAATATGAAATTCTGATCTATTTCCTGTTAATAAAAAATGAGTCCAAATGTTCTTGTATCCGTTTTGTAGTTTCTGTGTACTTTGAGATTTAAAGGAGTAAGTGCCAGAAATGATCTGAACATTTCTGTGGGAGTGAACTAGCCTTTAAATTTAATTATCTTGGAGGAATACAAGAACAAAGCAAAGAATCCCTGAGTAGCTTCAGACTGCCCAGTAGGAGGCACTGTCCAGTAAGAACTTGCCCGATTCAGCTGTAGCTCTCCAAGCATCTGCCATCTCCCAGGGACTATCCTGGGACAGAATATTGGAGAAAGTAGACTAAACCCATTGCCAGAAACATAACCGCATCTTGACAATTGCAAAACATGGGGAAAAACGTGCCCATTAAGCCCCCTTGGACAAAACACTTGGTATTATAGTCAAGTTCTGGCTCTGTAAAGAAATTTCATGATGAATCACTTGATGATTAGGATTTTTGGAAGTCAAATTTATGTTGTCTCAAATGTTATCGGTAATATTCCAGCCCCTATTCCCAATAACATCTGTTCAAGTTCTGACACGCACAAAAATTAAAAATGAAGCCAATCCATTTATTCTGTCAGAGAAATCAAACCGAATTGGACATCTTACCCTCCTGCCCCAACATGACACCATAAGCATACTTTGCAGAATGCAGACTGTAAGTAAATAAAAGGAGCCAAGAAGCTTTTACTGAAATTTCAAACTCTAGAAGCAGCAAAAGCTTTATTCAAAATTCTGTCTGTTATAGAATGGACACGTCGTGCACTAAATGGACATTATAATGATCTGCAAAGGAACAAGTAATAGGGTTATTCCATTCTGAAAAGAGAAGAGAGAAAATGCAACGTTTCGGCTGGGAAGCCTGAAGAAGTACTTGTTCCTTTGCAGACTACACATGCTGATGCAGCTCCCCACCTGAACTATTATAATGATCTTTTGCCTTTTCCGCTCTTCCACATCATTCTGGTCTTCCCCCTCCTTCTTCTCGCATTTTTTGGGCTTCCAGTGAAAGTCATTTTTTTAAAAGTCACAGTTGTCCTTTTGTGTCACTGTTACCCTGCCAGAGTGATTCCATGTGTCATTCTTCCAGCTTCTCCCTCAGATTCTGTTCGAGTACAACAGTCAGGAATCTTTCCTAGGGATTTGTGATGAAACGCATCAAGCTTTTCTTCATGCCTCTCGGTAAGTTGCCATCAACAGCTGCTCTGTACACCCTTAACTTGGTTTTCGGATGATTCTGATTTTTCCAAATAATGAAACTTTTGAAGTATGCAGAAGTCACCTTTCCTAACTCCTCGCCTTTGAGAATGAATTTTGCCGCTGCTGTCTCCAGCTGCCATGATCATACTGCTCTGGAACCCATTAGCGACCTCGTGAAAGAGATCTAGACCAAATAGCCTTGAGCTGTGCCAGTGGACGCCATGTTCACATCCTGTTCACACTGCTTGTAAGGCTTTTGTTTATGGTGGGTCTAGTTTAGGGCAGCACAGTAGTGCAGTGGTTAGTATTTCTGCCTTGCAGTGCTGGCACCTTGGGTTCAGTCTTGGACATAGGATGCTATCGGTGTGGAACTTCTGTGGTCTTCCCATGTTTCTGAAGGTTGTCACTGGGTGCTCCAGTTTGGTCCTACAGTACAAAGACATACTGATGGGTTAGCTGGTTTCTGGGCCAACATACTGGTAGGTTACAAAGGAACAGGTAACGGGTTTATTCCATGACATTTTACCTCGGATGACCATGATCACACTGATCTCTCTGTCTCTGTTCTCAAAGAAGGGTTTCTCAACTCCCACAGCAGAAAGACAACAGAAACAAAACCCATCCTGAAACTAGGTTCACACCTTCCCCCTTCTCTCAAAGACAGACTTATTTTCGTGTGATCTTCTCTATTCTCATGCAGGTTTTGGCTTCACACCTTTCTCCACACTCTCCACTTTGCACTTCCTGAGTGGCCTCTCTGCCTCCTCCTCCACTTGTCCAGCTTTTGTTCTCCTGTGCTATTTAATCTGTGCCGTCTACCCCGTCATTCTCACACCCAAAGAAGGCTCCACGGTCTAAACGTTGTGTTTCCTTCCTTTTCTTTTCAGCATGGAACAGACTTGTTACCTGTTCCTTTGCAGCCTACGCATGCTGACGCAGCTACCTACTTGAACTGCTGGTAGGTTAATTGGCTTCTGGTAAAATTGACAGTGGTGCGTGCATCTGTTTGAGCCTGTGAAGGATTGGCGTTGTATTTATGGGGTACCCCATCCTGTGCCCTTTGCTTGCTGGAATAGACAACCCTGAATTGCATGAAGCAGTTAGAAGGTGGATGGAGCTGTTAGAGATTAGTGCATGACCCTCAGGTCAGTTTGGAAGGCAGTTAAGAAAATGGAAGTGCTCTGCAATTCTCCTCACAGAAAATAAAAGCCCAGCAATATCAGCCTTGTCTAAAAGCAGATATTTGTTTCTTGTGGAGAGCTCTACTGATTTATCTAGCCGTAACAATAGAAGTCTGCCAAAACTGGTGTGCTGAGAGCAACATTAATAATGTGTTGCTGTGGCATTACGTGGGGGCGTGTTCAGTGTGGCCTTAGCAATCACAGCTGTTCTGGATGACTGAGGATGAGCCACAGCTGTGAGGGCTCTATAAAGGCACACTGGACACCCCCCAAGGGGACGAGCAGGGCCACCCCCGGAAGGGGAGCCACATTTTACTGGCAGTCCCGGAGGGGGATTGTACCCGCGTAAGGCCGACGTTATTTTCCTTTTCCTTTTCCTTTTCTTTTTGCCTGTGCCGTCACAGATCTTTACTGGGCCAGGCTGACCTTGTTCCCAGGTTAGGTTCTGATTTGTTTTGGCCTTGCGTGCCCTGCTCTTCCAGACCGGACCCTGCTGCGTAGGGTCAGTCCAGTCTGGCCGCTGCTGTGCCAGCAGTTCTTCTTTTCCCCCAGGCTGGACCCCGATGAAGAGGGCAGGCCCAGCCGGGATGTCGCGATGCACAGCGGTACACCTTTCCTTTTGGATCTTGTTTAGTTTTTTTGTGTTGTTTTCGGTTCTTGCTAACCTCACACCGGTGCAGTTAGGGGTGTGGACCTTTTAGCGGTGCTCTCTGCGGCGCCTCCCGCTCCCACACTGTTACACTGTATACCACAGGGAAGAGAGCATGAGAGGTGAAGCATTGTCTGCGATTGATTTCTTTTTCCCTTAAGGAACAGCCTCCTTCTAGTTTATATACTGTAACAAAGTGTTATTAACCGTCTGGGCTTTTTAAGAGCGATATTTTAAGTGAGAAGGGGGATCAGCTAGATTTTAAATTGAACTGTATTGCTTGATTTATCATTGTTAATGTTAGCCTGAAATTGTGTAACTCTAAGTTTGGGAAAAAATCCAATTTCTTTCTTAAAGTGAGATGGCTTCAGTGAACTAAAGCTCTGTCAGTTATGGAAGGAAGAGCATTTGACTTCAACACCAGGTACTGTATAATGCTGAGGTTAAAGTGCACAATGGACTGTTTGGCCAATGGAGCTAATTCTATTTATAGATGTTACCAGGCATAAAAAACCGGACACACTTAACGTATTGTTCCATGCGTACATTCCTCTCCAGCTATCCATTGTTTGCTGTTTTTTTTAATTGCCTGCAATGACATAGTTTCATCATTGCATATCAAAGGAAAGGAAGATTAAGTGCGTAAACAGCAGGTGTTCCTAGATGTAGTAAGTGTGCATAATCAGTTTTTCCACTGCTACTTCACATCTACCACTGACAAAATCACTTCTGTTTTCCAGGAAACCATGAAAGAGACTCCTTGTTTGATTAAAACCATAACTTCCTTAAATCTCCAGTCCTACATCGGCTGCTGTGTGAGCTCAGCATAACACTGAATGCTGTTCTAGAATTTTTTAATTCATTAGTACAAATTATAAAAAAACATATATATCTAAGACACACGTGGCCATTTTTCATCAGACTTCTAGTGTTCAGCTTCAAAACTAGACGCACTGTATATATTAAGTCCTTTTTTTCATAAAGTAAGAAGTTAGTTGTGAAAAATAATATAACCATGTTCTATTCTCTATTGTTGTTCACTAGATAATAATTGATGGTTTCATTAAAAGCAGTGACGCAAATGCTAATCGTCAACTGCAGAATTCAGTTCAGGGAATTGAGGCTCTCACTGACCAGATTTCACTGACATTAGCAAACACTAATGTGGATTAAGGTTTCAGGTTTCACAGGTTTATTGTAGCAGTGATCTGAAATTTGTTTTGGACATATATCACAAAGTTTACTTCAAACCTTAACCACAAGCTAACTGGACACATGGGACTTTTCACAAAAGTAACAAGTAAAAGGAAAATAGTTAAAGTCTGGAGACAGACTGGGAATTTGTAAGAATTGTTAAGTAGGTGTCATCATCTATAATAGTTTATTTTCCATCTGACAACATGTTGCCTCTAAGGACAGTGTTAGAAACACTAGGTTTACAGTTGGAGACGAGAGATGGAGCCCAGAGCTGTCCAGGGTCCTGGCCTCACTCAGACAAGAGACTACATGTGGTCTGTGTGGACAACACCATCTTAATGTGAAACATGATCCCAATACCATGTTGATGTCATTTTCCCGAATGAAAGGACACACGACTTCACACCTTTCTGCTGCTAATGTTCAGCCTCCTATTAGGAAGCAGTCTTCACGCAGACAAATCTAGCCCTGAACAGCCCATGACTTTTCCCAGTCCACATGACCACAGCACACTCCTCCTCTTTTCATTGGATCACACTGCATGCCATGTCACTGCTCCAGCCCGCAAACAAGAAGGATCAAGAACGATGCTGGACTCAACCTAGTTTCCAGTTTAGTGGTTCACACTTCCTGCAGCCAGGTGAGCCGTAAGCATGAGGAGGGAGGGGTTCGGTGCTGTAGCTCTTCCTGTCCTAAACAAGACCTGTGTAATGGATACATTCCTTAGCTTTCAGACAAATCCTTTCCCAGCCAGCTCCCTCTTCTCCTGAAGGGCTAGAGTGATGTTTGTAATTGACAGCACTGGGCGTCTTCCATCAAATATATACTGTATATCTGGTGCTGCTAAATAAGAAAGACATAGTGAATTAATACTCCGGTGCACTAAGGCTACACAGCCCAGTGTGTTGGAGTAATCACTGCTGTCTGTTTCTTCCACTGTCAGTGAGAAAGAGTTAAGCACATGCATATGGAATAAGAAGAACTCAGGAAAATAACTATAAACAGGAAATGTGTCTATGAAATGTAAGTGAATTACAATATAAAATGAAAGAAGATGTAGACCGCAGAACGGCTAATAGCAAAATTGGTCCCTTCCATGGGTGATGGTAGCTCTTTCACTGTTGATATTATGAAGCTGCCAGTCTTTCCCGACAAGCTCTAAACTTCAGAGGGTTCAGGGCTAAATGTAACAGACCACTTGTGAAAGTAAGCACATGAACACAGAGGGATTTCTAACATGGGAAAGGATTTGAAAATATCAACGTCCCCATGGTAAGGGTCTTAAAATTAGCCACATAGTCAAGTGCGAACATAAGATCAGTTCTGGCCCTCAGTGCACTTGACAGAGTCTGCTTGCTGGAGCAACAACCAGGAGCGCCTTGCTCTGCAAATGATGCCAACACTGCTCCAGCATGTTCCTTGAAGTTTGAAAAAAATTATAAATGTTGTTAATTAACTGTTCCTCTTTCGTGTTGCACAACTTGGATGGAAGAGTAAAATTTGCTTTTATTTCCTGAATACAGCAGTGAAAGGATAAAGGTCTACACACAGTAAAAGAAAGTGTATGCGTCTAATAAAATTAACCTAAAAAATAGATTTGGACAAAATTCTGGAGTTTATTATGCATCAGAAGCAGTAAAGCTCCTTTTGCACTGTGAAAATCATCCTGTATTTCTTATTAAAGTGATTGACAGAAAATTTGGAAAGTTTTTTATTTTTTTATCTGTATTGGAGGAAATTATGAGTGTCCTTTTTCAGTATAATCAGTCAGTTCACATATATTTTTAAGTTAAACAGTTCACTTAATCCTACTTTGATATTTTATATTGTGACTCATTTTATTGAAGCACAGTGAAACAACTGTTCATCATTAGAACTGTGAAAAACAAACATTAAGCAGATGGCCATTTTTTAGCCCTATAAATAATGTTGGAATGAAATAAAGTAGAAGCTGTACTTATTGCATCCATTAGATTCATGTTCAGTGAGACTGCAAATGAACACGAAGCCATCAAACTTAAGGTAGTATTATATAGAAGTGTAATCTGCGTTGAGTCTTGACATAAAACTAACATAAATAGTATACCCTATTATACTGACCTTGTTAAGTCATTTTGAAACATTATTTCTGAGACATCAGGGGCAGTGTTTGCAATTGCCCCCTAGGATACTGATTTAATAATAATAATAATAATTGCTTACGCTTATATAGCGCTTTTCTGGACACTCCACTCAAAGCACTTTACAGGTAATGGGGATCCCCTCCACCACCACCAGTGTGCAGCCCCACCTGGATGATGCGCCAGTCCGCTCCCCACACACCAGCTCTCAGTGGGGAGGAGAGCAGAGTGATGAAGCCAGTTCAGAGATGGGGATTATTAGGAGGCCATGATTGGTAAGGGCCAATGGGAAATTTGGCCAGGACACCAGGGTAACACCCCTACTCTTTTCAAGAAACGCCCTGGGATTTTTAATGACCACAGGGAGACAGGACCTCAGTTTTACATCTCATCCAAAGGACGGCGCCTGTTTACAGTACAGTGTCCCAGTCGCTATGCTGGGGCATTAGGACCCACACGGACTGCAGGGTGAGCGCCCCCTGCTGGCCCCACTAACACTTCTCCCAGGCCTGGCAGGTCTGAGCTGCAGGGTGATACAGCTGCTGGCTGCAGTCAGTGGAGGTGAGGTAGGGGATGTGTAACATGAGAAAGGGGAGTGCTGTGCCGGAACTGCTCCTATGAGCTGATTTGTTTTAGAAATATCTTCCCCTGCCGTCTCAGATTCACGAGCCTCTCAAACATGCGGCGGCGTCTTCCGTAAGGGTGTCAGTGGGTAAATATTGACCCGACTTAAAAAAAAAAAAGGATCAGAGTGAATCACACATGCAAATACTGGTCCCAGATACTCCGCAGACGGCAGTGCTGGAGATGTCCTCTTGCTCCTTTTAACAGACTTCTGGGATGAGTAAACACTCCCAGCTGTGGAGGGGAACTGGGACTGGAAATAGAAATACCACGTGAGCATTTCAAAATCTGCATTCTGGATACAGAAGACAACAAAACCAACCAGATACAAACTGTTGCTTTTCATCCAGAAATAGGTTAAAAAGAACAATGAGATGAATCCTGAAATAGCTCTTCTGTGGTTGTGTCTCTAATAATTTGAAAGTGAATAAATCTAGTATTAAAAGTCCATGCTTAACAAAGTACAGTACTTGCATTCTTTCCCCATTCAGGTCTGAAGGCTGGCTGAGGTCCTGCAGTGAGGTGTGTTGTGCCTGAATGGAGACGCTGCGTGTCTGCTTGTGGATCCTCTCTCAGGTAACCAGAGCTGGAGGGTTTTCTAACTAAGCTTCCTGTTCATAAAGGCAGTGACAATACAAGACAATAAAATATAGACTTTTTTCTTTTTCATGGAAGGAGTTCTTCTGTAGGTCTTGCAGTTGAGTGAATACTGTATATAGAAAAATTGGCATGTTGCATAGATAATCTATTTATTTTCCTGAACAAAATGTTTCTACTTCTAGAGACCCAGTAATGCAAGGTTGCAAGTAGATCACAAGACATTTTTTGTTTCACAAAACTCACATTCTTTTTGTATTGTTTTACAACCAGGTTTTAAATCTGAAAATGTGTCAATAACTAATTTCTGTTGTGTCTTAGAGACTGAGTGAAAGAACTCTAAACACTGATGATAATGCAATGACTACAACAGCACTTTCAGAAAAGGCAGTAGGGATCATCTGAGGTTTAAGAGCTGATTTAAACATTCTTCTGATTTTTACCTTACAAATCATATTTTACTTGAAGAAACACAAGTTATGTTTTTAAATTGTTACAGTAACTCACACAATTAATTCATAACACTTCAAAAATAGCATGTTGCAGCTATTTTCCATTTTCGGCCAGGTTTATTTATGAAAACCATTCTCACGGAAACATTAATCTGAGACTGATACCTATTTTCATTCACAGTACAGTGTAGAGAAGTGTATAGCAAGGAGTCACAGCACAGTTCAGTGACGATGTGAAAGAGGTTTATTTCATAACGGAGATCAGCCTGACAGAGTGATTCTCTCCCTGTCTGATCTAGCTACCACTGCTCTCAAGCACCTTTTTATACTTTTAAAACATCTCCTCTAAGAGCCCTAAATGGCAGTTGGAGAAGCTGGTATTGTAGGATCAGTACATTTATAGTTAACCTTTTGATCGTTGCTACAGACTTCCATATATGTGAGACAACAGCACTGCAGTAAGCACGTGCAACCTGTCTGCTAGATTCTTTGTGACAATAACAGGTGTCTGTGCAGCATGTCCTTCACTCAGGAAAACCCCTCGCACAGAGCGAAATCACTCAGTAAAATAAAATCACATTAAATTATGTATTCATTTAAATCCCTTTCAGTACTTTCGCACAGTTCTCACACACCTGTGGTGCTATGATCCTTAATGCATTTAAGGATTCAGACTTGAAGCTTCAGCTCAAAATAATTAACAATTACCGTGTCTCCCAACACAATAAAGCCTTATTGCAATAGTGCTTTACACTTTAAATGTTACTTTATTCATGTTTTATCAGCAGTGCCTCCTTTAACAGGTATTGCTGTGCACTAAAGGTTCTGTTCCTTGGTGATGTTTGTGCATTTTGAGAAAGACAAAGCATTGATCGGGGGAAGAAACGTTTTGAGGCACTTCAAAAACCAGAACACCGTCACAGGAGCCAGCTACAGCTACAGCTACTGCTCCCTCTGCACACATCCCCTCTGGACCTGCCTTGCTGCCGGCCAGGTCATGTGTCAGGTCATCAGACAGTTCGGGGTTTCCGCCTCAACCGGTGATCATGCATCCAGCCTCTTGCTGTGAGCCAGACACAAACAACAGGCACGCTGCACATGAGTACAGATTCCCTGTCCAGCGCTCCAGGCAACCCTGGCACGCTTCCCAAGATAACATTATCCCACAGAGGGAGCTGCCTCTGAGTGCCCACCGCTCTGGCACACAGCTCGCTGTTGATCCCCGCAGGTGAAGCTGGTTCCTTCTGTTGCTAGGGAAACAGGGTGATTCACTCCTCCTGCGACTCGGGGCCCTTCGGCAGACACGCGTGGCTCACCTTCTGCTCCCAGCAGGAAACCTCTCGGCTCATAAGAGGAGGACTTTTAAACTGACATTAACAACGCTGTTTCCTTCTGTCACACTTCCTTGAGTTCGCTTACGTCCACAGGTGCAGAAGGGCACTCCCCTTTAACAAAGATGACCCCCGCTTTAGTGGGCAGGCCAGCTGGGCTGAATGGCCTCCTTTCGTGTGCAGCCTGTCTTGCCTTCTTCCTTCCATGAATCCGTTCTCTAACCACTTCTTCCAGTTCAGGGCTGTGGGGAAGCTGGAGTCCATCCCTGCAAGTAACGGGCGCAAGACAGGGTGCATCACCAGTCCATCGCAGGGCACACACAGGACACACACAGGACACACACACATTCACAGTGTGTCCAAGACGCCAATTAGCCTTTGGATTGTGGGAAGAAACCGGAGCACCCCATGGAAACACAGACCAACACAGGGAGAACATGCAAACTCCACACAGACAGCACCCCAGGAATTGAACCCAGGGCCCCAGCCCTGCGAGGCAGCGATGTTAACCACTGCCCTCCCGTGCCACCTCTTGCATTCTTCATGTTTAACTAAATTAGTCCCACTACACTTCAGTCCAGGGTTAAACCAGGTTTGACATTCCCAATGAAGAGGCCCTGGGACAGCAAGCAGATCAGAAGGAGATCACAGCATTATATAGTCCCGCTGGGACTGGGGGACATGAAAAATACAGTTTGATGTTTCAGACACTCGTCTGTGTGAGCAGCTTACTGTGTGCTCTCACATACCTTAATAAAATTTGAAGTATTTGTTTCAAGTACAGCTAATTTTTGTATTTCCGAGGCTTAAGCAATACTTCTTTCTCAGCTATTTTTATATAATACTATTAAAGAACTTAACTTAACATTAAAAATGCCATGAACAAGAAGAACACATACAGCAGCACTTTGCAAGTATTAATAGTCCAGTTAAGTAATAAGTTAAATGATTCCCTGCGTTAGCTTCAACAGCTAGCTGACGAAGTATGTTTTAGACTCCAATGACACTCTGTGTAAGGAGACATCTTGTGTTTTCTGTCCTAAATGCTCCTAAACTTAATTTCCATTCATGCTCCTTGTTTCCATGATCCTGGTATCACTGTTGATCTTCAACAAACTAATGTTTAAGCAGAGGATTCTACAAGAAAGCAGAGCTCATGACCTTTTGAGCACTCAAATACTAGTAACTGAATAACAATTATGGGCCAAAGGACTCCCTTTCATTTCTAACTTTTATGTTCTTATTTAAAAATCTCCTGATTTACTTGGACAATTAATTTCAGGACTTTGAATACATGTAATTACCATATACAGTGCATTCATTTTGGGAGTGAGGATTTTTAATTAGATACTGCATTTGAGTACTACTAAAATTTTGATATTCTTACATTCAGCCTGAGAATATAAGGATATATACAATATATATTTTAAACAAATAACCAGCAATCAATATTCAATATTACAATATGCAGAAAGAATAAAAAGAAAATTAGAAAATAAAAATGATAATAGGAAAATAGGAAATTTAAATCCCCACTAGAATTTTAAGAAAACGTTTAAAACAGACAAGTATTTGAACATGGAAAACATAATACAATCCCCACTCCACAATACAGCTTAAAGCAGAGAAATATCTCCAATTTATTTCTGAAGATAAAAAACACCCTTTTCAGCAGTCTGCACTTTTGAAAATGAATAAAAAGTATTGATTTCAGAATTCAGTCATTTTCATTAAGAGCAGCGGAAGAATAACTCTACATAATCCTTCCCATGTTAACCATCCACTTGCAAACTAGCCGATTTTAAGTCATGAAGCACCAAACCTCTTGTGTTGTGATAAGTAATGGTGTTTGGGCAGGGTCTACAGTGCATAGTGATCCTAGTTATTTTCTCAAGGTCTTTTCAAAATGCAAGTTACCTGTGAAAATGATTTGTTGTCTTCAACCTCTATACAGTACAAAGGAAGTCTTCTGCCACATGTGGTTGCTAAATGACCCTCACAAGAGTGAGGAAGCAAGCAAAAGACAAACAGGATGTGAGGATATCAAGGTAATAGCTTAGAATTCGTCATGTTAAAATTGTGCAATATTATTTTTATTGAACTTTATTGCCATATGTAACCGGTACTGGTACAATGGAATTCTTACTTACAGAAAGTCTCTCGATTGTAAAACCAGTGTAAAAAACAAGACAAAGTGCAAACAGTGCATCAAGACAATGTACAAACAAACAATAGACAATGTGCAAGTAGACATGTGGACAGTTTGAATGTAAACAATGCAGACGTGTAAACAATACAGACAGATTGCATCCCCAATACTGCAGTAAAACGTGATTTACAATATTGTGCGCCGTTTGTCGTCACCATGATACCATAAAATTCACTCTGCTACTGAACCTGTCTGGAAGATAGTGACTGGAGGGGCTAAAAGCAATGTGCCACATACGCAGACTCACGGACCCTAGTCCTTGTGCTGTTCGCCCTTCTTCTGAGCCCACAGGGAATCACAAGCCAGGGGAGACAAAGAGAAACTAAGCGGAAGAGCGTTTAAAACAGACAACAGGAGGCACGTCTTTACACAAGGAGGGGAGGAGAATTGTGGTCTTTCAGTGCTGTGGCTTGAATAAAGGAACATCTGGATGAGTTGGTCACATCAATCTAGCACTAGCAACCCAATAAGACCGATGGCTTGAATGGCCACACGTTCGCACGCTTTCATACTGTATGACCCTATGCTATTTGCACCTCAAGAAGGAGACTGCAGCTACAGCTACAGCTAAATCATAAGCCAAGGTGTCTACTATGCCAAAGTCAACAGCTATTATTTCTGACAGATTGCATCCCTTACAGTCACAACATCAACGGTTACAACCAGAGCCTCAGTCACTGCAGACAAACAGACCCTGTACCTTTTCAGTGACCTTTGTGCACTAAAGCTATCACAATGGCCAGCACAGGCAGCACCACACCAATTACCTTTTGGACCAGAAAACCTCAGCAGCCAATTAAGGGGTAGCTATCACTGAAAGACTATCCATAAGAGCTCAATCATCGGGGCTCTGCAGCTAAGCCTCGCAGCTACAGAAGACCACAGTCATTACACCAGAAGGAACAGCCTGTGCAGCAGAGACCACAGGCAACAGCCCTGAAACAGCTGCTACCTCTACAGCACAGCAACTGCTGCAGTTTCGGTTCCATTAACACACCTTCCAGCGATCTGGTCTGCATCTTCCAGTCTCTGCTCACTGGCACAGTATGTGTGAAAGGCCAAGCGAGTTCTTTGTTCTTCGTATTGATATGCCCCTTCAGTGGATTTTTGGAAAAGATTTCAGTGTTCTAATGTTTACATTCATGTTGATACATTTACATTTAATACATTTGTATTAAATTATTACAGATGCTTACATCTGAGCTTTTTTCTGCACACACACACACACACACACACACACACACACACACACACACTGTGGGAGACCTGAAAGTGACCCAGTCTGTCTTGTAAAATACCTTCAGCTAGCAATCACGAATGGTGCTCATGAAAGACCAATAAACTTTCCTTTTATGTTTGTGTTCCCTAGCACATGTGTTTAGGGTCTGTTCCTCTTGCTCGTGCTTAAATCTCTTTAATGAATTTAAAATCTGAAAACCAGGCTGCATGGATAGTGGGGCCACATGGGGAAAGTCTGAGGCGATCCATAACTGGTACAATCTATTGCATTCAGATGCCAATGAGGAGCTGCGGTGAGCTGACAGGGAGCTGTAGAACAAGGTGTTCACTGAGGTCCTCTGGTAACAGTGGCGTCACGAGGTGAGGAGCTGTGGTAAGTGTGTTTAACTGAATGGCTACAGTGTTTGGTTGTCGTTTGAATGCACCATATGTTTAATCGGATGTCCATGCTGACAGTTTTAATTATCTTTAATGGTTTAACTGTAGATCATTTAAAGACATGTATTAACACACTATTCATGTAGAGATGCAAATTTTCACAATTCCTTCATTCGAAAGTCACAGGAGTGGACAGAAATGGATAATTCACCGCCTAATGTTTTCAAGAAGAGTAGAGACACCAGGTACCAAACCGATAAGAAGATGGGGGCGTAGTCGAGCCCCAGGGGTGTAAAACTGTCACCCCATGTTTTCAGTAATAAACTGATGCAGGTGAAAAATATATAAAAACTACCCCCAATTCTATCAGAGGGAAAAACAGCTCATTGAGGAGCACACGTGCATACAGTTAAAGTATAAATTTATAACGACAGCTCTCAGTTTTGAACAACCTCTTGCAAGCACTATTAAACCTTTACGAATGAACTTTGTAAGGCTCCAGTAAAACTGTCCCACTGTGGGGGTGCAGGGCAGAGCAACCCTGCAGAAGGACAGTGGTCGTGTCAAATGGCAGGAGAGGGAGACGCAGATTATATATACACCCACAAGGGGGTGCTGTTAAAGCCCACGATTTGTGTCACAATGTGCCGGTGGTGCAGTGGCCAGCACGGTGTCCTTGCTCAGTTCTGGACCTGGTGGTCTTTTAAAATACGTTCCTCCATGTTTCAGCAGAAAGGCATGCAGACCTGTCTGCAGCACAGATAATGCCGGTTTTACTTTTTCTCTCCCCAGAGGTGCATCAGGTAGGCTAAAGCAATGCACAGACAGCAGATGAAATCGGAATATGGTATTAATCATATTTACAGTACTTGTATTGGCTTCTCACAAACACAACAATTGACTTTGTGTTTTACTTTGTGAGTTACACAGAAACAAAGTTCCACGGTAAGAAACTTGTGTTCGGTCTTCTTATGAAGTTTTATATGGAACATAAGGAAAATCCTTAAACAAGCTGGTTGGAATGTTTTGCTTTTGCAGGAAGTACTGTATGACTGCACACTGAGGCGGTACCATGAAAAGCAGTTCTGCCATTAAACTACAATTACCTACCTGACAGGTTCCCTGATAAGATCCAAAAACTGGCAGGACACAAACAAGCCACACAAAGGTGACAAATACAATTCTTTGTATCCCTTTGCAGACTCTCTATACTCAACAATCACTTCCATTGCAAATATTCCTGATATGGGTCTTTAAATATACTGTTTAACCATAACTAATTTTATATATCACAATTCATTTTATATTGTACAACGCTTTAAAACTGTCCATGCATAATTTCTCACTCAGGAAAGACTTACTTCTGGAAAGACAATTACTTTAACAGAAACAGCAAACTAGGGATTCCAGTTAGGGCTAAGTGCACTGGTCATGGGCTCACAATGAACATGAACATGAACATTATAGCCTGATTGCATATTCACAGGACGAAACACATTCAGCTTCACCTTTCCTTGGTCATTATTCCTGAGCATCGCAGCAGTAAGATCAATAAGTATTTTGTGTCTCAGCTACATTAATATCGGTGCTAAGCACCACGTTTAGTCTGTCTGCTGCAGATTCTCAGAAATCATTTGAATTTGAAACAGGGCCTGAGCTCTTTGTTTCAGCCACAGAGACATCTGCCACTTTTCTGTGTTCACCTGTTTCTCGGGACCTTGAGACCCTGGAAATAGCAATCCATCAAGATATTTTTTTCACCCACATGGGTTTCGTGAGGTTGTTTGCACAGCTTGAAAAAAACTCTAACCCTCCCGTTTCCTGCAAAGAAAAGACAATTTGTTTAAGCTGTTAAACTTCTCACAACTCAACTGCTCTGTTCCCTGGCTTTGAAGTTCAAGGCCAATTTATTACACAACAACTCCCCCTGCCTCTGTCTCTCTTGTTGCTCTTGATGTAAAACACATTGAGAAACCTAATCTTCTGAATTAAGCATGACAAAAGCTTAGATTAAACCTGGTTAATGGACTCCATCAAATGGCTTTTAATGAAACTCACTTCCTCACTTGGGTTTGGTGTCCTTATGTTCATACAGTCTCGAACGTTAGCTCACACTGACTGAGATTAACAAATCCTTTTGAAGTTATTCCAGTGAAGCAAAAAACTAATTCATAATATAAGTGTGAATGATAGATAAACTATTTCCATCAAAACCAAAATGAACTGAACTGCTTATACATACTATAATTTGAGCTTTACTTGAAAGACTGTAGTTTAGCCAATATTCACTGTCAATTGAATTAAAAAGATATATTTCAAGGCTAATAATCACATAATGTTTAATTGACCTCTATGTAAAGCATTTGTAAAACTGAATATCACTGTACAAAGCATGGCATTACTGTTTTCACACCTACTCATAAGATACGTAGAAAAAGATCCCCCACGTTTTTTAAACTGATGTTCTTTTGAAGTGTAAACGAAGCAGATGGGAGGTGAAGGAGAACACAATATTTCCTGTGTTCTTTTTGAAAAAATTGACAAATCATCTTCTTGCAGTGTTGCTTGGGGTGAGATATCAGGGCTGTTTTTCCACTGCCTCAAGGGTATTCAAATGAAATTGGAAGCACTGAAAATCTCTTTTGTCTCTTGTCCTTGAAAAACCTTTAAAGCCTTAGAGACCAAAAAAAATGGATGAAGAAAAATGAAAAGGGCAAACACTTGTTTCCGTACACCCAGAACGTATTGCATGTCGCAAGTGACCTCTTACTAAAATAGAGGTGTGATGTTTGTTTAAACTTAGCACATAACCGCAAAAATAAAAAAATGAATTATTGTATTGCTATTTTAATATATGCAGAGAAATATACACACGATACAGATTTTATTTTATGATATGAAATCAGTCTGCTGTTTTTTCTTGCACACGTTTATGGCTTTAGGATACCCCACCAAAAAAGTATAGCATCTTTGTTTCCTTCGTTGTCGTCAGAATGTGCTTGTTTGCGTTTTTCACACACTTAAGATGAGAAAGATGAATATACAGGTATGAGAATCAGCCTCAGTAGTTGCCCTTTATGGCTGCACACAACATGGCACAGGTCTGAACTTTACAATCTAGTGCATTGAACTGCAAATAGATCATATTTTCCATTCAGATCAGATCTGCAAAAATGTCAGGTTCTTTATTTCCTTATTATTACAGGTCATTACACCTTTACGCAGATCATATTATAGGCAGATTACAACATGCATCTGTGGTTTTGTGACTATTCCTTAAATTAGTGGATTCCAGATCCAATTTTTTTTCATCTTGAGACATCAAAAACAAATTAGATGTTTTTTTCCCCGGTTTTAGCAGACCATGGTGTTTAATTTTAACTAAGACATTCCTTTTTTTTTAAAAAAAAATGTAGACTGTTAACAAAGCTGTAAAGATAAACTTTCATTTTCTAGTTTTTAAAATATTAGACACATTTTCATTTCTGATACTGGGTAATGAAGACATTTGAGACTTAGGTTTGGTTGAAGCGATTGGAACACTGAACACTTGGCTGTAATTTGAGTGTCACTACAATTTCATTCTGTGCCAGATTTTGGGAAACTTTTAAATCAGGGCCACCACTGTCAAATCCACCAGCTCTGACTTCACAGAGCTTTAGGGCGGATCAGGACATCCAGAGCTTCACAAGAAGGGTCTTGTGTTCTTATTAAGCTATCTCCTTTACCACCCAGGTTAGAAAGGCAGTCTCTTGTTTACATGAGCCTTACGTCCTCTGGTCTGGAAGCATATGTCAGGCTGGTGATGTATGTGAGCTGGAATGTTTCCTCTAGTTTAACAACCGAACAGTGCCCCAGAACTGACCCCTGGGGTCTCTCTCTAGGCCTTGTCTCACGACCTGAACACAAGACAACTGTGAAGCAGTTTCTGAAGGTGTTGCGATGCACCTCAACAAACACCGTGCTGCTCAACAGCCGGAAATGGCAAAGTAATTAATATACCACACGTGCAGTTTGACGCAAAGATGGAAAATGACAAGAACGACATCCCTGGCCGCTATAATGAGGACATTTTGCAGAGCCGTTTTTGACTTACCTGATCTCCCTATAGGTTCAAATAAAACATTCCAAAGAACTAATTCTGATTCTTGACATCTTTACATTTACGAAGAGCTGCAGCCTTGTGTACTGTAGTAGAATACCACATTAACAATAAAAACCCCTGCACTGACAGTTTTATGCTTTTTTTCTGTGCTGTTTATCTTATATGGCGAGTAGGCCATCCTAGTTTAAACAAATCCCACCCAAACAACTTCTTTACTAGGCTTTACTAGAAAGAAAGGCGTATTCTGACAAGCCCTAAAAACCCATGGAATATTCCTGCTTGATATTAAAAGGAGCATAATCAGCTCTAGGTGTGTTAAAGTCCCTTCATCTTGTTTTTGAGTTTACGAGTTGGGCTTCTCCATGTAAAACACTTCTAAAAATAAAACCTAATTAACTGGACTGAATCCTTATCTCTGTAAGATCTGGAAATTTCAAGTGCCCATACCAGACAGATTACAGGTTTGCAAAAGAGCTGCATTAAACATTGCAAGGCATTGTGCTTTAAAGAAGTAAGAGGTTTCTCCCTCTTCCTAAAAAAACATCATTAAGAAAGTTTTGGAATCTCAAAATAACTGAAAGAACTTAAGTAGAAAAATAAGAGAGTGTTATGTGGTTCAAAGACTCACAACTTCACAACTTTATTTTGAAAAAAAATCAATAAACAGACCCACAACTCTTTTTCTCCTGCTGTAAATATTGACTCTAGATGCACTTCATTTCCAGTTCTGCTGAGTGTTGGAAATCCTTGTCCAGGATGTGAATCTAAATCAAATCTCCTTATGCCTTTCAGGATTTTGAATCTTAACAAAATCCCCCTAGTTGTTTTTTGTCCTTGGCTGAAGAGAATTCCCTTTGCTGTCCAAATATGGCTTGTGATATAGTTCTCGGAAATTGGATTATTTTGGTTTCTGTTCTGTGGACTCTCTCCAACCCAGTACTGTCCAATTTCAGTACAGCGACCCGCCTCTGGGTACAATATTCACAAAGAGGGGACACCAGCCCTTTCAGCACCAGCATTGCCTTCCTGGATTCCTGCATAACAGCTTTTTACAAGCACCCCGCAACACAGACAGTGCATACGGCACAGCCTGGAGGAACACAAAATACCTGAGATCTTCTCAAGGGCAAGATGGAGAACAAAAAAGAATGACAAGTGAATTCATTAATATTGCCAGCAGCCATATCACCCTGCAACTCACCACTAGCCACCCACTGAAGCTCAGCAGGTGTGAGCCTGGCCAGTACCTGGATGGGAGACTCCTGGGAAAAACTAAGGTTGCTGCTGTCAGAGGTGTTCATGGGGCCAATAGGAGGTGTTCACCCTGTGGTCTGTGTGGGTCCTAATACCCTAGTTTAGTGACGGGGACACTATACTTTAAAAAGGCACCATCCTTCGGGTGAGATGTAAAACTGAGGTCCTGACTCTCTGTGGTCATTAAAAATCCCAGGGCGTTTCTTGAAAAGAGTAGGGGTGTTACCCTGGCATCCAGGCCAAATTTCCTCCCTGAGCTTTGCCAATCATGGCCTCCTAATAATCCCCATCTCTGAACTGGCTTCATCACTTTGCTCTCCTTCCCACTGAGAGCTGGTGTGTGGGGAGCGGACTGGCGCATCATCCAGGTGGGGCTGCACACTGGTGGTGGTGGAGGGGATCCCCATGACCTGTAAAGCGCTTTGAGTGGAGAGTCCAGAAAAGCACTATATATGTGTAAGCAATTATTATTATATTATATTATTATTATGTCTGATTCTGGGATGGTGTTAAAGGTCCCAGCTGCAGGCCTGCTCCTAATGTGGCCTTCTCTGTTTTGAGGCCAGATATTTTGAGTCACAAATCCAAACCATTTTCTACCAGAGTAGCAGCACAGTCCATGTCTCAGAGGTGTCTCTTGCTGCTGGTTTTGAGGTTCGAAACTTCAATTTATCAAGCTAGGTCAAACTAGAGCACAATCAATTCTCTATCGTAAGCCACTGTTGTGCCTAGATCACTCAGGTGCCTAAATTATTATTATTATAGTCCTATATATTATAAGGACAATTAAAGTGATTGGTAAAGTTGTTTTCACATCTGTATTGTTTACATTCAAACTGTCCACATGTTTACTAGCACATTGTCTATTGTTTGTTTGTACATTGTCTTGATGCACTGCTTGCACTTTGTCTTGTTTTTTACACTGGTTTTACAATAGAGAGACTTTCTGTAAGTAAGAATTCCATTGTACCAGTACCGGTTACATATGGCAGTAAAGTTCAAGTTCAAGTTCAAGTTCAAGTAAAGGTCCCTGAACTGTACTGTCTTCCTCTCTTTTCCCATTGAAGGCCTGCAGTCTGTTACTGTGCTGTATGTGTCTGCACTCTTGCCTCAGCCAAGCAGCTCTCACACTTTACTGTCAGGGCAATTGAACTTGTGTCCCCTCCATTACAGCACCTGTATACAGGGGAACAGGTAAAGCCTCATTCCACACGGAAAGGCAGAGATCAGAAACACAGCGTTTCGGCTGAGGAGCCTTCTCCAAGTGACACCTGAAGGGCAAACACACCTGATACAAAGTTGTTTCAGCTGGATCACATTCAACAGATGAAGGCAGGCTAGAAAATCCTGTGAGAGTACGTAAAGCGAAAGATGTTTAAGAGATCTGAGAAATATTTAGACAAGGATCAATTTTATTTTACTTTGATGTCACTGAGGACATCAAAGGGAGAGGTGTCATATATTACAGTCACATAATTTAATAATACAATTCTGGAAAAATGAGTAATATTGTTGGAAACCAATTGTTATGAGATTTGTCTGTTACTAAAGCACAACCTTGGACACTCCCAAAGCAATGATCAAAGCCATTAACCCAAATATCAAAACATGATACACATCAGCAAAACAATGTGTAAGCTAGATATATTCACATGCCTTTCAGAAAGTAATACTTATATCAATACATTAAACACAAGGTGCTACTTAAATTAAAAACTGATCCAAATAAAATGTTGTTTTTCTTAAATCTATTGAATCCCACACCCATTCAGTATGGGAATAACCAAACATAGCACCACAAAACCATCAATCAAACCATTATATGTCATGTTCATATTAGTTAAAAGTATCTTTATACTTAAAAATACAACACAAGAAATATATAATGGCAAAATACACAAAAATGAAATGTATTGTATCTACAGATGTGTGAAAAATGCAGCCTTTACAGTTTTTCTCAATTGCCAAAGCAAATTTCCTGAAATTTCTTTCTAAAACATTCTCTCACAGTTAACACAGGCACTGAAGCTGAATACTCATGTGCTAAACTCTTCACACATTTCTCCAGTTTACTCTCAAAATGCAATTTTCTAAATCATGTATTAAAAAGCCTCAACGCGATTATATCATTCTAATGTTTCACAGGCGAATGTCGTCTTTGACAAGCGCATCAATTTCACGGTTGCTGGTGTAACGGATTCGCCCCCGTGTATCACAGGGATCACAGCCTCCCAGGCTGGGGGGGCTCTCCTTTAGCTCAGCCGGCAACTTCCCTGTTGCGTGACTCCACTCAAAGCGCTTTACAGGTAATGGGGATCCCCTCCACCACCACCAGTGTGCAGCCCCACCTGGATGATGAACCAGTCCGCTCCCCCCACACCAGCTCTCAGTGGGGAGGAGAACAGAGTGATGAGGCCGGTTCACAGATGGGGGTTATTAGGAGGCCATGACTGGTACAGGCCAGGGGGAAATTAGGCCAGGACGTGGGATGGTGTGGACAGAATAGGAGTGGTCTGCTGAGCAGGGTTTGTGCCTCATGTAAGGCTTTGTATTTACAGGCCAGAAGGTTAAATTTTTGTTGTCTGTTCACAAAACCTTCTGCCACGTCTGCAGCACATCTCATCTGAGAAATAACATTAGTCTTTTAAATAAAGGCTACTTTTTTTTGCCACTTACCCATAATGTGTATATATACCATATATATATACAAAAGCCACCATATACCATAGCTGTGTTTAGGGACTGGTATATACAGTACACTGTAGTTGATGCACGGAAAATAAAAAGTGTACATTTTTCCAAACCTTGTCTTCGCAGTGGTACCCTGCGTGCTCTGCTGCTTGGCTTGGAATGTTGTCCTGTTCAGAGCAGTCTCAAGCATGTTCCCTATCCTAATAACAGACGTCACTGTATTTAAAAGTAACCCTCTGCTCTGTGCCTTACTATGTTATCCCTGGTTTGTTTAGGAAATGCTTGGATACACACAGAGAACATTACACTGAACTGTGAATATTTTAAGTTTATGGAAAGCAACAAAATGTGGAAACTTTGGAGTAAAACATGTTTTGCAAGACACAGCATATTAGATTTCACAGCCACTAACTGTGGAAATGATAAAAATAAGATCAGCTAATATTGAATATCAGGTCCTGACACCAGCTTGCAACAGAAACAGAAAAGCACTTCAAAGGGGCACAGAGGGAACCTATTAAATGTGACTAAATCTTTAAAACAGATGCTAATTAAATGGGAGATACCCTCTTTTCCTATTACAAAATAATACCTCACTAAACAAATCGAAAGTCTTAACTGTGTGGATTCCCCAAACAGGAAATCAATATTTCCAGAAATTCTTATTATGTATTATTGTATTTCCACAAACACATTAGACATGAACTAGAAACTATACTGTATATATAGCTACAGTATGTTAATAAAAAAAATAAGCAGGCTGTACTGAAGGACTAAAGAATCCATACATTTGTGATGACAATGGTAGAAGTTAAGAAATCTTTTAAACATACTGTATATCCATGATTGGCTATGTGTTCCTTGTGCAAATGTTTGAAATTGCTTAGTTGTTAGACATCAGTGAAACATCAACAGTGACGACTGTAACTCAGCTTGCATGCACTTCTTCATAAAATGTTTAGACAGGTGGAATATATTCTTAAATGCTGTTTACAATATTAAAGATGCAATTTTTTTTGTTTATAATATATTTATGCAGTAATATTTGTTTTATTTTTATTCTTTTATTCTATTATTAATTAACAGCAACTGATATCTATTAGATTTGTTTTTTATGCACATCTCATTGTTATGAAAAGTATATTCCTAGATTAAATAATAATGAATAATAATGTACCTTTGACATTTTAACCCAGCCGTAAAATTAATGCAAGCTTTATACAGAGAAAGGGTTAAATAATTCCCCATACCTCTCCTTTTGTAGGGGAGTGGTATTTTTTCTTGCTGACAAACATTCTGCTGTTCACCCAGGTTTCAATTGTTTCACAATGTGTATTTCTTTCAGCTGTACCCGCGTTCCAGAATCTGTGCATTGTCGAGCCCCATTTTGAAGCAGGCGATAAGGGTGTTGTTGTTATGATCATCATTATTACGACGTGCATCACGACCTGCTTTCAGCTGTGCTGCACTGCATTGTCATGGTGGATGTGGCTTTGCATCCTGCAGGCCTGGGCTTTGTTCCCACAGCTCGGAGCTCTCTCCAGGGCTCTGGTGTTTGCTCTCTCCAGGTCAGACAAGGCCAGCCCACAGGGAGTCACTGGTGACGAATACGCTTTGTGTGGGGCTGGACACTGAGAGAAGCTCTGTGTGTCAGGACTGAATAATAGCAGTTGGTGGTTTCAGTAATGTGAGAGTCCTTCCAGAGAATATCCTGGGTTATTTTTTTTTATCAGTTTTATGCAGCTTCACATTTATTTGAAGAACCCAGACTATTATTTGCATTCTAAACTCTGAAGACTCACAGGGCTCTTTTTTTAAACGTACAAACTTCTGGTAGAGTCCTAGGCCCAAGGCACAAAATGCGGTTTGTATGTTTAGTTAAATCATTACATGAAATGTATTTACAGAATAACTGCTCTTCCTAAAAAAAAAAAGAAAAATGCCTAAAAAATGCCTGCCTAACAAGCAATTTCAAAATAAATTAAATGACAGGAACTTTCCATTAACTGACTGGCTTTGAAACAAAAACGCAAAAAGTACATTTTATGGGACACTTCCCACGGAAACGAAATATCATAACCGTGACATATTCACAAAGTTATCATCAGGAAAAACGATATCATCTTCTTCATTGCAGGCGTACTGACATTCTATTGAACAGACATATCAGGTCAATTGATTATACTGATTGACACTAGTCATCAGCAGTGGGTTTATTGTGAACGTCACAGGCGAGTAGCATGTCTGGCCACAGCTGTAAGCAATACCAGCAGGACACCTGTGACTCCTGCTTTGCACCAGACTGCCGGTGCTGTCTTGCAGGATTCTGCCTTATCCCTCTTGTGGTCTCTGGACAGATGTGTCCGTGCACTGGGATCTGAGCCTTAGATGCCAAATGTCATCCCACAGCAGAATTCAATATGGGCTCCAGGAATGCCAAGGAGGGAGCCCCAGGACCTGAGTCGTCTTCTGCATGTCTGCGCCACACCACGCATGTCTTCATACAACCTTGATACAGCAGCAAAGAAGGCCGCTCTCCTCTGCTGGTGAGTCCGCCTGAGGCGATGGTACAGCCTCTGATGGCGAGAAGGAGTTGATCTCTTGACAGGTGGGGCATTTCGGTTGCTTTGGATGCTTTCTTTATTTTCAGCAGGTCTGACATTCAGAGACTAAATCGCCTCATCACCTGGACGCAATCATGTCTGACTTAGGAGGTGATTAATCATAAAGACACCAAAAATATTGAATCAGCATAGAAAATCAATACACTTTGCTAAATACATACACGTTTTTTTTTATTTTTAGTCCCGCGTCATTTATTCTTAAGATTAAAAATTAATATTTTTTATGATATAGTGAAATAATGATTTTTGTAGTGGAGAGAATTTGCATATTTCTTTTTCAACTTTTAAAACGATTTTCACATTATTTACATATCCCGCTCTGGGAGTTCATGTAAAACAAAGCAAATTTGACAAAAATCCACACAGCAAAATTGTTGTGTCAGTTTTGTTAGCCAGGCTCTCTCTCTCCCTTCTCAAATACCAAACCCATAGCTGAGTGAACAAATTGAACGTGCTCTCAATGAGGAGCCGGATCCTATAATGGAAAGAGAAACTCAGCCAGGAAACTGGTGTTGTAATTAAAATAACGTGCAAGCTCAGTTTAATGAATCTCTTTAATATATGAGATGTTCTAGTCATCTTCTAAAGCTGGTTGTGATATCCCTGTTTAAACCCTAGAATGGAAAGACATATTTCCAGCCTAGCACACTAGCAATGACTCACATTTGCCAAAAGTTGATTATTTATTGAAAAGCACTTTAAATTACTTTTCATGAAAAAACAAGTCACAAAAACCTGACATAAAAAGTGAATCACCATAAAAAGACAGTGTGAGTTTCTTTTTAAAGCTGATAGGATAAAGTCCCGTACAGGTTTAGTCTGTATGTTTTGACTATGACATACTGTACAGTACTGTAATTTCATAATTTGTAGACATTGTAAGTTCTAGGAAGAGAGTTTAAAATTCAAGTGTGGTATGGGTCACACAGTGCAGACCACTGAACAATAAAATGTGCTGATCCTCTTACTGGCTCATGACACACAGCCTTGTGCAGAGGTGCAGTTAGAAGCATCACTGGAGTCAGGTTCTGGTGGATGGATGGAACTTGAATATCAAAGTAATTTCACATTGTCACACTGACAACAGCATTTCCAGAGCGCACGTCTTTTGTTCCGCTAAGCCATCTCATTTTAGGTGTGCAATAAGTTTTAGTAATGAATGCTCAAATTTGGGGTGTTGTTAGTGGAGTACCACAGGGATCTGTACCAGGACCAGTGATCTTCCTAATATATGGGTACAGTGCAGTACAGTATGTCAATGGTCTAGATCCTGGTAGAGTTTGTGAACTAGTAATATTAGCAGATCATACTAAAACAGGAGGATTAGCAAACATTGTAGAAGTAGCAAATAATATTGAAACAGATATTGAGATAAAATTCAAGACTGGGTAAAATAATATTTAACGTAGACAAGTGCAGAACATTACAGGCAGAAGAAAAAACTATTATTATACAAACTAACTCAAACAAGATGCAAAATGCGAACGCTGAGCTTGAAGATGGTGCTTATGATAGACAGGAGTTTATGCTGAAACATAATTTAAAACCATTAGATAATGTGGAAACAATATAGGATATATAGTTCAAAGAGAAGAATTAAAAGCACTCAGTTTTTGTCACCACATCATGAATCATTGTTTTGCTGCTCTGGAAGAAGTCCAGAGCAGAGTGAACAGATACATTTCCAGGTTTAAAAGGAATGTCTTACACAGGCTGGAAGAATTGACACTTTTCACCCTTGAACAGAGAATACGAAGGGACCTCAGCCAAAAATTCTAAATTCTTAAAAAGGCAATAACACAGTCAAACAAGTGATGTCTTCAGAATCACCAGAAATACATGAACCGCAGCACTTCTTTATGCAAAGGGCTGAGAGAGTATAGAACAGGCTACCTGGCCATGTTGTTGAACCCAGTACCCTGTCTCGTCTGCAGCCTTTCTCACATTCTTACAGTCTGTGCAAACCAACAATCTGTCAACACACGCTGACACACTCTTTTTTACAGTATTTATTTTGTACTCCGGAACTCAAACAGTGCAAAAGGGAGGCATGCATGCTAACATTTTCTACAAACAGCAAGATAATATCATTTCACTTTTAGTTATGATGACAGGATGAACATGGTAAACACACATTAGCGGGTCAGGGATGTGGTTCCTGAATTCTTCAAGCGCACTTTGAATTGATGTTGACCTCCAATCAGCTGGGGGGAGGTTTGCCTTTGAATTTGAAACACATAAATCAGCTGTTTTGTTTAGTGTTATGGATATCTGGAAGAACAGAGAAGGCACTGCACCTGTGTAATTCTCAGTTCCCTGGGAAAACCGGCAGATGACATCTGTTGAAGGAGTATCAATCTGTGACAAGTAAATGTAGCGAAACAACAGCTATATCAGTACAGAGTTACTTAAAATTTTACATTGGGAAAGGAGAGGATGAAAGCTTATTGATTTGGACACAAGTTTGGTGATTTTGAGTTGGATGACATCTCGTGTTTCTCCGGGCTCATGCAGTGCTGCTAAATTACAGCTTTGAAAATTGCAAGCAGGAAGCAAAGAACAAGGAAGTGATGTAGTAAAAGAAAGAAGAAATGGATGATGTTTTGGTGAGGTTAGATAGCCACATCACTTCCTTGATGAGCTGGAGGTACTTCTCACCACAAAGGACTTAAAACGTAATATTTACACATAAAGCACCATTTCAGCACTGTTTAAAATCAGTGAATGGGGTTTAGTTATCCTCATTTAGACGGATACGAAAAAGACTAAGACTTTATCACATTTCCTCAGGAAAAAAAATACAGTTGACAGACTAACGTTTATCATCAATCAACTACAGTAAATCAATTGAATGCGGCCTTGTGAATGGATGTTTCTTTAAGCTTAGTCAAAGAAATCCCCTTCTCAGAGTGGTGACCTCCTCAGCACGTCTCGCCTCAGTTTCTTCTTCTGGAAGGACTTGATCACATACCAAACAGAACCTAAAATAACACTTGTCTTTCTTCTCTAATTTCCTCCAGATTAGATGTAAATTCACACCTGAATGTGCAGACAACAAACTTGTCAACCGAGAACAAGGTTCAGAGACCTTTTGAAAAGGGTTTTGCCTTCTTTGTAAGAAAAAGGTGTTGGTACATGCTGAGAAAAACTGAGAATGCCATGTGGTGAAAAAATGAGCAATACCTTTCGGTCTTAGGAGGATCACTAAATATGGATATTGTTGTGCAAAAAAAAAATCTACTGAGACTTCACACCCACACAATATGGGAAACTACGCCTGAATCATTAACATGACCAACTGATAGTGTATTTATGTAGGACAGCGGTGAGAATTACACAGCTGAAACTGCAGAAAGTTATGCTCTTGACAGTACAGAAAAATATTAGCTTGCCTGTCTACATCTTGTGGAAAGTGAGCATCAACTGGATTCAGAATAAGTCACAAACTTGATGTCTGTTGAGCTTTCTGCGTTACTTAGCAATAATCAACTCATGCATAAGTATGAGTCTGTAAAAATAAAGCTACAGTAGCATGTGCCTTAGTTTACTATTTTTAATGTTTCCTAGACAAAGCCCCAAAAAATCAATAAAACACCATCAAGAAAGGGGCCAGCAGATATGGCACAAGAGATGGACCGTCCTTCGGATGAGACGTTAAAACAAGGTCCTGACTCTCAGTGGTCATGAAAGATCCCCGGGCATCTCTCGATAAGAGTAGGGAGTTATCCCAGTGTCCAGGCCAGATTTCCCCCCTCGACCTTTTCCATGGCCTCCCAATTGTCCCCATGTGTGATTGGCTTGCACTGGCCCTGAGATGGACTGGCGTCCTGTCCCGTCCAGAGCGTACCCTGCCTTGTGCTCGTTGTTTGCCACGTAGGCTTCCTGCAACAGTGTATGGTACAGTATAAAGCGGTTTGGTAAATGACATGACAAGAGATGGATTCTGATTCTTCTTATTATTTCAGTTCTTGAAACTTGAACATCATCTCGGTGGGAAGTGCACATGCGCACTATGTTCTCATTAAGACATTCTTATATGTGTAAGAATATTCTCTCCAGGAGTGCGTATCTGATGTGAGCACTGCTGTGATTCCGGTCTAGGTTACAGACGTCAATTCTTGCCTTCGCTGGCAGCAAGGCAGTTACAGTATGTCAGAAATGGATCAGCAAGTCTCTGATTAAAAGAACAGCTGGCTCATAAAGGGGATTCCCTTTTCAAGTCTGGCTTTCAGGGGTGAACATGTTTCAGTAGGCCGGGAAATCACTCAGCATCAGTCATCTTCAATAAACTGCACTAGCAAAACTGCTGAAAATTCGTTTTATTTTTTAATAGAAATGATTCTGAAATAAATTTCAGACACTCCAAATATTTTGCTCCGCTTATAAAAAATTCTAAGTGCACATTAAAATGAAGAACAATTAACAAGGAGGTAATACTGTAGGATTTGAGTGTGCAAATGTAAGGATTTTTTTAGAGTTAATTTGCCCTTCCTAACTAGGCCTTTTTGAGGTCATCAGAACTACACTCAACTTGTGAACGCAATCTCGACAAGGCACGATGTCTGTTAAGGAGCTGATAGGGTGCTTCCTTACTCTGCTCTCAGCATCCTGCTGCTAGGAACAGATGTTTTTGACCAGACAGTGATCCACCTGCTTGGCTTCAGCTTTCCAGTGAAGCAAACTGTGAAACAGCACAAGGTAGATAAATCCTCTGAACTACAACAGTTCAGCAACTCCTAGACATGTCCTGTAGATCAGGCCCCCCCTGCAGTACATGAGCTCAACAAGGACATTGCAGAGTCCTTTCTACATTCTGCACTTCTCTGTAGAATGTGTGTTGATGCAACAAGAAAGAGAAGTACACATCCTGAAGCTTGTGTTTTGTGGTAAGCCTACTTTTTAAAGCCCTGAAAAGGGTGTCTGACCTAGACTTCCTGAATCGAGTCAACCAGAAGAATCAAATCTGACGTAGCTCTCTCGTATTCAATGTGGCATGGTGATCAGAACATAAAGGTCACAGTCAGGGGAAGAGGTCATTTCTCTAAATAACCAAATGGCAGTGAGTAGTTAATCGACCTGAGGATCTCATCCAGCTGTTTCATGAAAGAAGTCAGGGTACTGGCTTCACCACCACATCGCCAGCGGCCATATCCCCCTGCAGTACACTGCTGGCAGCCCACTAGAGCTCAGCACTGTGAGCCTGGCCAGTACCTGGATGGCCGACTCCTGGGAAAGCTAAGGCTGCTGCTGGAAGAGGTGTTAATGGGGCCAGTAGGGGGCGCTCACCCTGCAGTCTGTATGGGTCCTAATGCCCTGGTATAGTGACGGGGACAGTGTACTGTAAAAAGGTGCTGTCCTTTGGATGAGATGTAAAACTGAGGTCCTGACTCTCTGTGGTCATTAAAGAGCCCAGAGCGTTTCTTGAAAAGAGTAGGGGTGTTACCCTGGCATCCTGGCCAAATTTCCCATTTACCAATCATGGCTTCCTAATAATCCCCATCTCTGAACTGGCTTCATCACTCTGCTCCCCTCCCCACTGATAGGGGATTATAATTATAACAACATGGCTGGGTATTTTTTTCCATACCTCCATAACCCTATTCATTATTTAAAATGGACTTCGGGTGGTTTCCTCTGGTTTCACTGCTCATATTACAGAAATCGGCTGGGCTGATAGAGTCAGGGGCTTCAGGGATTTTGAATGTTTGTATCACATCCCCTCTTAATGATCAGAATCATTTAATCTCTGATCGAGACTCAAGTTTCACTTCCTTCAGCATGGCAGTATAGGACATTCCCTCCAGCCTCAGAATTCCTCTGGCTGCTGTTCAGCTGGGTACAACCCCTGCCTTCATCGACTGGTGGAAGAGATACAGCAAGGGCTTCCGAATGACATCTCTTTTTTCCCTTGAATACAGCTGGTAACACGGCTGTGGTAACACCAGGGCCTGGGGAATTTTTCACCTTGGGCGCTTCTGAGCACCCAAAAGACTTCTGCCTCTTCTATGCCAATACTATGAACTATGAACAGGTGACACCTGTTCCCTATGATAATGAACACTTGTTTCAAATACCTGTTTAGCACATTGCATTTCATTGTCTGCAAGCTTCCCTTTTGTTCCATTTTTGTTCTCAATATATTTTACTCCATCTTTGACCTTTTCTTTTGCCATTATAGTACCCAAAGAAATTAGTTTAGCCTTCTTTTGCAGCTTACCTTTCCCTTGCAGAGCCTAGACGGCTTCAGTCTGGTCCCAGCATCATCGATTGCCATGTTTCAGTGCTTCAATAAATTCTTACAAACCCCGGCTGTAGTGAAGATCACATTTCATCACCGGTGCACATTCAGAAAACACCAGGTGAACCTTATGTAGTATACAAATCTACCAAGCACCAAAATTAACATCACTATATAAATGTTTTTAGTAAAATCAATTACACAGATTCTGGATTTTGATTAAATGTTCTTGGCATCATTTTAGTTAATTGAATCCACATGCGTGACTATTGTAAGCACTAAATTGGGCATTTGAGGAGTTAAAAACAGAATGGGAGGCAATATAAACTAGAATGTCTAGCATGGAGAAAAATAAAATGGAACCAAAATACCTCACTGCAGAGTACGATTGCCTTCTTGGTCATGGGCTGCAGGCTGGATTGTCACCACAGGTACATTCACCAGCAGTGGAGTCAAGTCCATCTCCACATAGAAACAAGGCTTTGTGAAGACCACGCTGACAGCCAGCTTTCAGTGTAGCACAGGTGTGCATGATATGATCATTTCGTTCTTGACAGTCAGAGGAGGAGGTCCAAGGGTGGTGGTCTGGGGCAGAAGTATCTCGTCATCACAGAACAGGAGGGAACCCGACTGCAAGGTGCTTTATTGATCAGGTATTGGGACCTGCCCTCCTGCCCTACCTGTGGGCTCATCGTGCTTGTGCAGGCTATATAGACACAAGGCTACATAAAAGCAGACAGTGGGAGCATTAAGCCATTCGGTAATTAATAGCCCATCGAGTAGAAGAGCTCATCCACCATATCAAATCCTATAACATGGCTGGGTTGGCCTACTACCCTGTATGTAGAAGTGGAAGTAAAACCAAGAAGGGGGGGGGACTTTGCTGTAGCTCTGGAGTCATTCAATTCTAAAGAGGTCCACTGGCTTTGTCACCGATTACCTTGATCAATTCCCATTATACTCTTCCCTGTTCAAAACCAAACACGTCCCACAGTTCTTCCGTGTAGGACATACCTTTAGGTCTTGAAAACGTACTGTAGCTGGTTGCTCTGCTCTGGCCTGATTCCACAGCAGTAACATGGGGATGAGGATTGTACAGGATTACAGCCAGCTAATAAGATTACAGGCCCTGGGACTGCAATCTTATTAACCCATTTCAGTTTTAACAGCATCCTGTAACTTATATTCTAGATTTTTAGCCCCAGTGACCAAAAAGATGTTCATGCAGACATTCTTCCATTAGTAGCCTCTACAAGCTCAGACCATCCCATTCGTACTTGTTTTTGGAATCTGCTTATAAACATTAAAAGCCATCTGCTCACTCTTGAAGTCCGTATCTTTGAATTTTAATTTGCTCCTTGTATCATTTTTGCCAACTGTCCTTCCTTAGTATTGTCTGCAACCATAAAAGTCATCAACATTAGTGATACTAGGAAGAGCAAGGCTTCTAATATTTCCATGCATTAGATTACTAACCCAGCTTGAATATTTTCCCTGATCTGTACACCATCTTTCCACTCACCAATTCTCAATCTCTGAAAGACAACCAAAACACAAATTCAAAAAGACCTAAAAACCAAAATTTGAGCAAAACAGCATGGTGGCGATATTTAATGGAGAAGTGCAGAGTGCTACACGCAGGTAGCAGAAAAAAAGATGCAAAGAAAGCCTGAATCCACATTTAACTGACAAACACCCAAGTTCTTTATCTTCACAGCTGTGGGGAAGCAAACGTAGGATATTGACAGGGGTTGAAATGGAAAGCAATCTCAATTTTTACCTTGTAACTATCATAACATCATTTAGGCATTCCTCCTGTACAACATACTGTAAATGTAATTCAATTCCACAAAATCTGAAAACAAAAGGAGCATTATAGTAAAATAGTTCAGCCCCAACCTCTGTCCATAACAATAAGCCAATAAAGAATATTAGGGGTTCAACAGTTTATTTTTTTTTCCATCTTTACACATTGTCAAAGGAAAACAGTGAGGTAAAAGTGCAAAAATTACAGGATTATACATCGTCATGATGCTGGTGATAACATTTTGGAATTCAAATGACGTTTTATTTCCCCCTCTTCACACTTTCACTATGACCAAAATTCTTAATGCAAAGAGTACAAGCGTTGAACGACTCCCTCCCAGACGAGACGAGACTGAAGTCTATCAAGTACAAACCCAGGACAAGCCAAGGAGTAACACTACATGGAAAGTCAAGGAGAAGCAAATCTTACGAATTTAACTGAATGCACCTTCAACACATACAAACGCCAAAAGGCAATAAGCTAAAAAAAATCCCCACCCACTTCTATAAGCTGTCTGTCACATCCTGTTATGTGAAAAATGAATTGTAATTTAGGCCGATAAAAAAAAAAGACCTCTGCAATACTTTGTAATTGTCATTTGTTTAAAGGACAAAAGGAGTAAATTCCAAACACCCCCCCCCACTCTAAAAATGATCTACTCAAGTACATGGTTAGACATGTTTAAGGTGCACCGTTTGTGCTTCAAGTGAAATTCAATGACTCCCAGCAAAATCGACCCCACACAACTCCCACCACGGCCTGGAACCCAGCATACCCCACCTCATGGAAGAAGGCAGATAAGGCCACAACACTGAGCCATGACACAGGCGGGGGAGAAGGCCAGCAGCGGATGTTGCAGGAGGAGAAAAAGAAAACCCAAAAAAACAATTCACAAATACTTTATTAGTCACAGAAGATGAAGAGGGTCACAGACTACACATGACCACAATAATCCCCAAGACCCTCCAAGTCCCATATTAAAACATTCAATAGCTTATCTGAACAATGTTTGAAGACTTTAAATTACTTAATTGCATTTACTGCGGAATTGAAAAAAAGTGTCCATTATGGCACAGTTTTGGAGACCCATGAAAGAGTACCGCATCCACTAACTATTCTCTATGGTATGGCTTGAATTGCACAATATGATTTAAACTGGGATACAAATTTGCATTTAAAGATCGTGGTCAAACAGCACTTTCGATAAGGATGCCCACTGCAGAAGATCGGACCTTTTTGTTTTTGTTTGTTTTTGTCTGCTTCTAGTAAAATGCCGAGAACGTTTCAGTGGACTGGTCTTTAAAAAATCAGTTTTTATTTCTGGAAAGTAACGAGGGGGGAAAAAAGCATGCTGCTGGAATGGTTACACCTTCAACACGCTCAGAGAAACCGGGGGGTTGTAAAATAAGGTTGCTGTGACGCAAGTCTCCTCACTCAGCTTGTAAGTCCCATCCATGACCAGGAAACAGTCAACAGACCAAAAGCAAAGAAAAACACTGAGCTTTAAATAACACTTCATTCACAAATTCCTTAACAAGGACCATGACTTCCCCCAAGCAGCTATGACTGTGTAGCTATAAAAAAAAAATCCAGCCTACTCATACGAAAACTGCATTACCACTCATACACATTCTGAAATTAACTTACACCCCCCAAAGACAAAAAAAAGGGAAAAAGAGCTAGGCACTTCTGTACTTTTTTTACAAATTCATAGAATACGCTGTTTGGTCCCCTTTCTTATATCCCAACATAACATCCAAAAAGAAAAAAAAGTTCACTCCCCACCACAGTCCCCCCAGAGCCTCACAAACATTGCTGCAACGCAAGCACAATACGCCCTGACCCAGAACCATACCCACTGCTGCAGAAGACTACAGTGACCCTGCAACCAGCTATCTTTTTTTATAAGGGCAGGTCAACAACCCTATGTTTAGGGCAGATAAGAGGGAATACAGTTATCTCTTCACAGCACATCTGAGCATAATACAAGCCACTGAAGTTCAGAGCTAAGTGCCAAGAGGCCATGGAAGAAAAGGGGAAAAAAAACTGAACAAAAAGTTACGTAAGCAAACCGCCGGACGTCTGTAAAGCGATCCGAGTTCCTTCTCCAAGGCAGAAGCTGGTGATGAAGCACGCCCCTACAGAAATGCGGCTGGGGCTCCTGACTAGTCGTTAGGCAGTGGGGGGGGGGTTCGGGGGGGGGACAGCAGCTGGATGCACCGCTCACAAAGAAGCCTGCCCTCAGCCAAAGCACAGGCAGAGCTTGCTTCTGTGCAGGAGGCGGCACAAGCCCTTGCTGCTCCAGAAATCATTTCCCTCACCTTCTTGGCCAAATCGCGTAATGGATCAGAGGCAAACCCTGAAAATGTGTGGTTTCTACAGCGGCAAGAAGTTTGTCAGTGTTAACGCGATATATAAGGTGGCCACGAGGAGTGCCCTGACTGCACACTTCCAGAGATAATTATAGCCTGCTGACACATTCATTGGCTGCTGCCTGCAGACCTGGATCCCATTTTAGTACAAAGCAGCGTGAAGGCACACCAGCTATTCGACACCCAAGCAGACCCTTTTAAGGCAAGGGAAGAACGTCAGGGGCTGAGGACGATCCAATTACCAGCCCGCAGCAAGGACGCGATATTCCAGCACAGAGACCCGAACCCATACTGCCCAAGCCACAACCACCAGCTCTCCTGCAGGGCTGGCTGCCTGCAGCTAGCCATCCGCCAGAGGTGTATCAATACGTTTCCTCTCTCCCAGAGCGGCACAGCACGCACACCTCGCAAGGCAGTAAGCAAAACCGGTATATTCCACAGTGCTGAAGTTAGTAGCAGGGCCCCACTTCCATGGCAAAGGAAATAACAGCCAGAGCACCTCTTCTCTTCCCAAGGTCCGACGGGCAGATTTTTGGAACGTTCCACTGTAATGGAAAGAAGGAAAAGTGTGGGGGGGTGGGGGGAGGGAAAACCTTTTAAGTTGAGGCTTAAATTAAGCTTCCCCCCTGCCACCACCACCCATCTGCAAAGCACTGCCCCTGCCCTGTGCACCCGCACCTCTGCGAGGCTGGAGGGGGCGCGTGGCGATCCGGAGGAAGAGGAAGATGGGACCGGTCAAGTCGCTATTCTTGCGAAAGCAGTTTGCTAATGACCCGGGAGGACAGGAGGCACCTTCAGTTCCACAGTTACATCTCACAAGAACACAACCTCACTCACACAAACAAGGCATTAAATACTTCTTGTGCAATAGCTGCATATTTATGTGCATTAACCCCTCTTTTTTTTTGGTTTGCAATTTTATGTTTTTTTTGGTTTTTAAGCCTTTCCAGTACACAGGAATAATCCCAATTTTTTAACCCCCTTTTTTTTTTAAGAAAGGCTCATTAAATTTTTTCAACAGATCACATACATTTTATACTTTTGGGGGGAAAAAAAAGGCACTCTTAGAAATTGTCCTCACATCTGGACAGAACTGTTGCCACTCGCATTAAGGCAATGTCGCGGTCCTAGACTTGAACAGGATTTATTGAGAAACAAAAGTACTACAAACGCCACGATGGGGCCAAGAGTCTGGAACCATCTCTGCAGCAAAGAAGGAAAGAGAGAGAGAAGGAGCATCGTGTCCTGTGTTGTATCTGCAGTTCACAGCTGATGAGGGAAGCGTTTATTTTATTCCTGGTCCCCTCATCTCAAATCAGTTCTGCTCCTTCAGTTGCACGGCAGCCAGGTGGGATAAGACTGGTTGCAAGAAGCAACATAGTAGTTGCTGAAGTTCAGGTCCCTGACGTAGGGGGCCGGCTGGTAGTAGCAGGTGACGCTGGACGCATCCGGAATGGCGTTCTGCTCCGCCAGCACCCGGAAGGCGAGGAGGGAAATCAAATTCAGGGTCTGCCGCCTCTCGTGGCCCATCAGGCACACGGTGCTCTCGTTCACCACCCTGCGCAGGATCATGAGGTAGTCGTACTTGCTCTTCTCCTCGCCGACGAAGTGGCTCTGGAGGTAGGACTCCAGCTTCCTCTGCTGCTCCACGATGTCGGAGAAGTCGATGAAGAAGCGGGAGCACATGTAGCGCTCCAGGGCCTTGAACCTCTCCTCGTCGGTGGGCCTGAAGTCCCGGACGAGCAGGTTGCAGTACTTCAGCAGCCCGCCCCCCCGGATCTCCTCGGGGTTCTTGGTGGCGATCAGTTTGTTCTTCAGGTGCTCCAGCGCCACCGCGAAGTCGCCGTACACGCTCTCCCCGATGACCGTGGGGTGGAAATGCTTGGACATGGGGTTCTCGGCGCAGTCGTAGTAGAAGAGCAGGGAGTCCAGGACGATCTGGAAAGAGTCCACACTGAACTCGAACTGCCGGCGGATCGAGTCGACGAACTTCAGCTCCACGTTCCTGCCGTTGTTGTTGGACAGCGAGATCAAGCTCCAGCGGTCCAGGTCGGTGCACACCTTCACCAGCTTCTGCACGTAGGCCTCCTTGAGGGTGGTGGGGGTGATCTTCTCTTTGTTCACGCCCTCGGGCAGGAAGTCCAGCAGCGTGCCCAGAACCACGTCCTTGACGAGCTGGAACTCGGCCTCGCTGGGCAGGTCCACCCTGAAAATGACGTCCAGGTCCTTGTAGAGCCAGCCGTTGTCCTGGACCAGCACGTGACTGGCGGTGGACCCGTTCAAGCGCACGTCCCGGACGCGAATCCCCTTCTCCTCCAGGCGGCTCCGCACCATCTGGACGATGTCCTTGAGCCGCACCTCCAGGGTGGGGAAGTTGCCCCGGCCGTGGACGGGCACGGCCTCGGTCATGACTTCGTCCAAGAGGCGCACCTGCTCCCAGGTGAGCACGCTGGAGCACCTGCTCTGGTTGCTCCCGGCTTCGGCCATGCTCAGCTGTGTCTAAATCTCAACTGCCGGGGGGGGGGGGGGGGGGGAAAAAAAGATTAACGTATGACTACAGCAACAGAAGAGAAAACCATTACTAAATTAAAGAGCGCATACCGCACGCTTAACGGATGTGTACCGACGCAGCAACACCAAGCGAATTTAATCATTGTGACTTCACGATGACTCAACAATATGACCTTTACCCAAAGCAAATAGCCCGTTCATTTGTGTCCTGCCTCCTTTACCTTGCATGCAATACACAAAGCAGGTTTTACAGCTCTACCCCTGGGAGACTGCGGCTTTCGGCGACTTGCCCGACAGCTGGGCAGCTCACGGTTTGCATCTCCGTAAGAAAAACTTGACAAGAGTCGCACTCGCTGTCCCACAGAGCAGCCAAGTCGGGATCATTTCAACCAACCCTGCTGTCGTCCTATATAGGTCGCAGCATTTATCTCCTATTAACTACCGACCTTTTAAAACAGCTGGAATCGCCGCGGGAGGGGGGAAAGGCTCGAGTTGCTTTAAATTTTAACTTAGCGATCCGCAACTTCAGAGAACTTGACTAACCACATACACGGCTCAAAGAAGCGCTCGGGGAGCAGGAAAAAGGACGATTTAGTCCTATTTAATGACCACGCATTAAGAAATTCACTTCTATTTTCGTAACCGGAATAAAAGAGACGTACTGTAGGTTGCTCGGCATTTTTTAAAAAGCCGACCGCACTGCGTGATCTCACTCAACACTTAATTCTAGGTTTCGCATAACTTCAGTTTTGTTTAAAGATCAGGCGAAGCAAAATTACGTGCGTGCGACCGATCAGCCTGGATATTGAGTTCCAGGAGTCTGCAAAGCTTTTTTTTTTTCGGATTTAAAAATAAATTAACGTGCGTCTATTACGAGGCGTCTGCAGAAACTTCAACCAACGCAGATCACATGTGTAGTACAGCTACCACATGCGGAAACCGCTAGGTCTCACAAAGCTAACAAAACTCCCAATACCCCCCAAAAACCCAATCCAAACACACGGTTTTAAAGCAAAAGATTTTAACAGACAAGAAGCAAAAGCTCTTCCCCCCCTCCCTCCTAAAAGTAAGCGCTCAAGTTTAAACACCCACCACCAGATGTGCACTTTCAAAAACAAACTCTTACCCCGGACGCGCACTTTTATTAAACACCTTGAACAAACCAAGGCATCGAAACCAGCGGGATACAGAAGTATACTTACTGCGCAGACAGGTTCCGCTCAACACTTGTAAAGGACACACGCAGGAGAGAAACAGCTCTAAGACAGACACTCAAGCCACATCCAAATCCCGCAACCACACTGCTGCGCTGTGAGCACCGGGCCCGCGGAGCGCTCTCTTATACGCCGAATCACTACCGCCGGGAAGCACGCGTATTCCTCCACTGCGGGGCACTATTTTGTTACTCTCCTATATCAATGGAGAGCAAACAACAAAAAAAACAACCTCGTGGGATATGTACGCCCTATTTCAACCAGGGCGAAAACACGACGTTGGGGGGAGGAGGGAGAAGACGACTTCGCCGGGCGGGGGTTTATAACATTTTTCGTCCCCGACCGCAGGACAGTTATCTGGAGAGGCATCACTCCGCGGCGCAGCGTCCCCCGATTGGTCGCCACGCTTTTTGCGTTGCCAGGCGACGGGAAGCGCCCGCTGGATTCAAACGCGAAGCCGGTGCGCTCAGGACAGGCCGCTCAGTCTGGGGGCTGAGGGCGATGGGCGATTATTATCTGGGGGCGTGTGTTGCGCGTTGTACGCTGTTTCAAAACATCCAGTTATATTAAACAATTACAGTATACGAAAGACAGTCAAAAACCTGCTCAATTAGTCGCAATTCGACATCTATACATACGCTCCTGTGCCTGATGGTTACACTGTAACTCTGTGATACACTAAACTACTTCACATCCATCTTGCACTAATTTCCTTTAGGTTTATACAGTAACTCACATCCAACTTGCACTGTTTTCCTTTTGACTTATGCAGTAATTCACATCCATCTTGCACTACTTTCCCTTTGATTTACTGTGTGGTGCGACACGACCAGGGCCGGCGCAACCCATACTTGGGCCCGGGTGCAAGTACAGTAAATACAAAAGCCCCCCTTCTCCCTCCACCAGTGCACACAGAGCAAGAGAGCGGGATTAAAACAGGGCTAACACATTGAACTTGATACTTAGTAACTAGTTATTTTAAAAGTGAAATACACGGGCCCTACCTTACAGCTTGACTCGTCGCAGCAAACTCGGCGATGATATCGCTGAAATCCACCTGCCTTGCGGTGCGGTTCTCTGTAGACCGCAAAGCCGGAGCTGACGGTCTGCCCTGAGACATGCTGGACCTTAGAAGTTGTGATCAGTTCCAGTTTGTTAAACGGGCGTGCAGCCCTGGCGACAGGAACACTTGACATGCTATCACTGTGTTTGGAAACGTAATGGTCTTTTCTGTTCTTTGCGCTTCTCGCTGCCCGATTTACATTTCTGGCTCGCCTTCACGTTGCACACTAACGAACACAGCTTAGCTAGATGTAAGCTCGTCTGTTGCTCAGTCTTGACAACATTAACAACAACGGAGTTTGATTATTGTTCTGAAGTGACGTTTCCGACCAGGTTTCACAAACTCTAGCATAAACAGTAAGCCTATCCGGCTCCTAGTTCTTCCCCTTTAAATGTGACTGATGTGAAGCTTTTCAAAGTAAGTGAAGCTTTTCAAAGTAAGTGACTGCAGTAAAGAGGGCTTTCTCTGGACACCCTCTATGATTAGTGCAAAGAAGAGCTTCCTGCTCTCAGTTCTGAATGCACTTGCTTGCAACTTTTATTTCTGATCTTGGGACCATCTTTCAATGCCAAGTCATGAGTAGGTGAATTGCTGGGGCTGTGTCAGTGTCTTTCAGGATCTCAAATACGCCTCTCCCCACTTTGTCCTGATCGGCTCTGATTATGCTGAAGGGGTCCTGTTTCTTGAACCTGTCTGTGAAGTGTATGCCTTTTCGATCCAGAAGTGTTTTTGTTGACTTCTTCTTTCAAAAAGTTCCAGGATACTGATGTCATTTTTTAAAAGAGATTACCAGCATTACACACAATATTCTAAGGTCTCACTAGCTTTGCTTCCGTTGATTTAAATTCAACAATTTTCACTCCATTCTGCATTCTACCGGCTTTTATTGATCACATTACTCCCGTCCTGGAGTCCCTGCACTGGCTTTCTGTCAAATTTTGTGTGGATTTCAAAATCCTCATGCTCACCTACAAGACTCTGCATGGCTTGGCACCTCAGTACCTGACTGAGCTATTATCGCCCTACTCCCCACCTCGCAACCTTCGCTCTTCTAATTCTGCCCTCCTTACTGTCCCCCAAGCCTGTCTACATTGTATGGGTGACATGGCCTTCTCCTGTTCTGCCCCCAAGCTCTGGAACTCTCTGCCCAAGGATATCAGAGAGTCACCTTCTCTAAACTCCTTCAAATCCAGACTCAAAACCTTCTTCTTTAGAAGAGCCTTTACTGAACTGGTTCTGTTCTTTACCCCTCTGCTCCTACTATACTTAGTACCACCATCCACGGCCTCCTCTGTGTATTATCTTGTGTATTCTTTTTTTTGTTCTTGTTGTGATTCTGTAAAGTGCTTTTAGCAGCCACCTTTAAAGGTGCTATATAAAATAATGTTTATTATTTATTGCTATTCTCTATTCTTTCAAAGAGGAAAATGATGAGTCATTTTTTCTCTGATGACACGTCATAAACTCATAAGTCCTTTTCACAGAGTACATCCACTCGACATGTGCTTTCCACGCAATGTTTAAAACGCAGATTCTTACTACCTGCCTATAATATTTTGCAGTCATCACTTGAAAACATCCATAGTCCAAGAAAAGCTTCTAGAACAAGCAGGAAATGTGCATGTCCTGACACTCCACCAATCTCTACACTGCCGTCTCCTCTTATGGAAGTGCAAAGGTCTCTCCTCCGGCTCTTCTCTGTGAATGCCAGCTGAGTGAAAGAAGAGTCTTGCCTTGGCAGAAACTCTCATAGCTGGTGAGTCATTCTGAACTTTTCTCTGCCCTGTTTCATTGCTATCAGTCTTACCCAACAGATCAAATGATCAAAAGACTTCCAGGCCTAAATATGGTGAGATTTCTTGAGACTTAAGTGAGTAGCCCTGCTTTTCAGTCTGCTTCAGTTCCAGCATTCTGCTTTTTAGTTTGACACAATGCAAGAAGAGTTTTCTCTTTGCTTCATCAGTGCTTATTGCTTACTCAACAAATAAGTTTATGTGTAGCAAAGTCACCCAAATGTGTCATAGATCTAACAGTGGGCCATAACATTGATAACAGTGGGGTGTCATCTTCACTGAGAGACAGAAACGGACTACTAGATTCTCAACATAATGCAATTTAAGAGCAGCTTAAAAACAGTGCTGCAGTGTTTTTTGTAACTTGCTTCTTGGAAAGATTTCCAAGAGTTCAAGCCCAGAAAATTAACAGCTTCAAAAATTAAATATAATCTTTATTGCTTTATTTAACTAGATATGTCTGTTGAGGATAAAGTCTTATTTACAATAATGACCCAGACAGTAAAGGTATACAGCAGGATGATATTTGCTGGAACAAACTGGAGCCAACTACATGTTCAGGGGTACAAAGCAATATTCCACCCTAGATCTGATTCCTCAGTCTTCTAGGTGTGACTCAGTACCCCTAACTAATGCTCCACCTGCGATAATAGGAGATATGATTCATTATATATTCTAAATTGTCCTCATTCCTCATTTCAAGGCTTATTACCTTATTTTCAGCTTTTATGACTCAGATGGATTTGTAGCAATAATCACAATTTCCTAAACAGAAGTGAGGAAAAGTGTGGCTTTTTAAAAAAAACAACTGTGGTTTTCTAAAGGAAAGCATTTGTGCAGTAAAAGGGTATCGGCCATAGACAGAATGCTTTAGTCAACAGTAAGAAACTGAGAGAAAACAGAATTCCTCTGGTCCTAAGTCACCACCCGTCATAAGAAACATACTGAAAAAAATTTAAACTTCTACAGAAAGACCCCTGTACTGAATTTTAAAACAAGAACAAGAATTTTATGTAGATGTGAACACAGACATAAAAGAATACTTTGTCAGCACTAGAATTTTTAAAAGCCACTTTTCCAAGCAACACACCAACCTATGCACAGAAATCAGAGGCCTTAACTCACCAGTTTCCATTTGCTAACCCTTTATCTGCATGTCTAAAGGAGTAGTTTACGGCATTTCCTTTAAAAGAAGTGGAGAAAGCTAAAGATGATTAACTGGCCATTTAGTGGAACATCTACTGAGCATTCAAATTAATACCACAGCATTTCCAGTCGCTCGTCACTTCAGTCAAACTTTGGAGATAATCACCCTGCTGAAGACATCCCCGTCTGTGGAGTGACTCAGTGTTATGGAACAAATGCTTCACGCAAACAAAAAGGAGCGAAAATTGATCTTCACGCCGGAGACTTTGGAACCTCTTGGAATAAATGTTCTGTTCTGACATCATCATAATATGATGCACAGATGTTGTAAAAACAGGAAGTTAACTGCGAAGCGGTTTCCTACCAGCTGAAGAGGACTTTTGTCCAAAATGTCCTGAAACAAGACACTTTTTTTCTTTAGTCATTTGAGCACCACAATTGTTCACCCTACTTTAATTTGATGAATACGGATATAATTGATGTCTTTATGCTTCTCTACATTGGGAAATTTAACAAATCTATTTTTTTGCTATGTACTTATAGTAGTAGCATGCATGCAAGAGACCAATGGAAAGGTAATATTTATCCTTGGTGTTCTCGAAATCTTGATGGAAACTGGTGTTTTAGAAGTTGTTTGGCAGCACTCAGTCAGCATGGACTCTTCAGGTCTGAGTGATATCCAGTGCAGCAGTGGGGGATATTACATCCCATCTAACTGCTGGGAAAACCACTTCAACTCTTCCACGACACAAAACAAAATTATTTAGAGTAGCAGCTGTGCCTTAGAACAGCGGTTTCTTCAGAAATCACACTTTCACAAGAATTATTGTTTATAAAGAAAGGAAGACAACAAAAAATCACTTTCAGAAATAAAATCTTGCTGAATGTGGTTTTCCCCTTCAAAAGATAATAGAGAAAATGAAGTTTCTGTTACGCAAACTCTTTTCTACTCAGTTCCTCATAAGCTACAGTAGCTCGCTTCAGCACAGTCTCATTTTCTGATTTGGGAGTGCTGAGTACTGAAACGCTTCGGGGACGATGGAAGTTCTCAGTTTCTTGACCTCAGTCATGCCGCCTTGTCTCTCCTGGAGCAGAGGGACGTACAGGACACAATGTCTGTGCATCCCACATGAGATGAGTCAACAGAAAATGAAAAACTGCAACTGTGAAGTGTGGGAAATTTGTTTCAGATTGATTTTTTTTTAAGCCTGACTGTGGTGTAGCCTCAAGCAACCAATGTGTAGTTATCATCCATGAGCACAGGCTGATGACGTATCGGGTTTGGGTCACAGTTAAGAAGAATTCTGATAAAGATCTTGCTGCTAAAAGCACAGGAGCTTCAATTTTCAGGCATGGCTATCAGCAGTGGGGAGGCGTGACAACCACTGGACATCACAAAACCACCACAAACAACGGTATCGGGTAGCAGAGGCGCCATTGTATGTAAAGTTTCAGTAGTTTGGTCAAATTCTAGTTACTGTGAGATGACATGACAGATATAATTACATAAAGTATGGTAATCAATATTTTGATATATTGATGTTGACACCCACCCCTGGGTGGTGTAGCAACTATATGAGTGCTGGTCAGCTGCTTTGTTACTAGTTCCTCTCATACTCATACTTGAGTTTTGAGCCTAAAAGCCTAAAAGACACTTTATTCTTACATCTGATAAAGCCCGTTCTTATAATCCATACATTATATTAAAATTCTCCCAATTAACTAACCCAGGAGCAGACTGGAGACCTTGTCACGGACGTCCAAAGGGACTAACCGTGGGGAGCAGGAGAGCGGAAAAAGACCCATATGCGTAGCGGCGAGACGGGAAAAAGGCCCGGGCTCATAGTGCAAAGAGTTCAAGAATGCCGTATAGAAACCTATGCCCTCAGGGAGCGGACGTGGGGCGCCCTGGTGCTAGGCGGGTCTCAGGACATCCGAACGTCAATGCTGAGCGAGGACAGAGTGCAAGACCCGGAAATATATAGCCCAAGGGAAAGAGAGGGACAGGAAGGACAGCAGACCGGAAACTAGGGACAGGACAGAGAAGGAGCGCCCTCTGGCTGCAGAGGGCGTGACAGACCTATTTCTGCATCAAAATACACCCTTTTGCTTTTCTAAAATCCTGGGTGCTATCTGTCTACTCCATTAATCCAACTGATGAAAAAAGACTATCAGTCTCCTGTCTCTGATCACCCTTGAACCACAGCCGATATTCTTCTTTAAAATCTAGACTCAGGTTACATTTTACACAGATGGCAAGGCAGCCTGTCTAAATATTTATTTTCTTCTGAATTATATTTGAGTTATTCTACGTGATCCAATCTTAATTGAAAGTGTGGAATTGCTTAGATACAGATGCCCAGTAAGAAGAGCTTGACCTCTGTAACCCTGCTGGTGGTTTCAGTGACCTTTACTTGCTGCTGCTGGCAAGAAGTCAAATACTGGCAAAAGTCAAAAAGCACAAAAGCACTGATCTGCTGAGCCACACATGAAGACGATTTATCCCCCACCGGTGTAGTGGTATTGTGTATAAAAAGCAGTCCCTCTTTATTCAGGTGAGTGGCTGCATCAGCATGTGTAGTCTGCAAAGGAAAAAGTAATAGGTTTATTCTCTCTTCTCTTTTCAGCATGAAATAAACCTTTGACTTTTTCCTTTGCAGCCTATACAGTACATGCTGATGCACCCACCCACCTGAACCAACTCAAACAAATTTAAGATAATTTCATAAGTTTCTGCTGGTTTATCTTCTGTCTCTTTAATTAGCAGCCCTCAGATATTTATTTCGAGATTTGTGTTTGTGCTTCTAGGCTGGTGTTCTACACTAGAATTGTCCAGCAAACAGCAGCACAGTGAAAATGAACATTCCTGCCCTGACAGCCTGTTAGAATAATAATAACTAATAAACAAATGACTAATAAATATTAGTCAAACTAATCAGCCAAAGTAGATGTACAGTAAAAGTTTAATCAAATTGGTTTGACTGCTTATGTTGATAAAACCCAAATGAAAGCTAAGGGAAAAATAAAATGTTATGATTTATTGGTCTGCTTCTTGTGAACATGTACAGTTCCATTTCCTGGCTCACCCTGTACTGGCAGTTCTGAAGAACAATTAACTGAGAAGTCCAAGGGCTATACCACACAGATTTTTTAAATGATATTAATGCTGCTTTTTGTTTAGCGATTTCAGTTGGCTGATATTTATGATTCTACCATGAAGCAGTCCGGGGGTCACAGACCATGAGACACCTCAGAGGACATGTGAGTCAAGCCCAGCTGTGCCGAATATTCAGCTGGAGAGAGTGACTTAGGAGAAGGGATGTGCTGGTGTATAGGGCACTTTGACCAGAGATAAAAAGGAATCGGATTAATTAAGTCTGTTGCTCCTTCTCTAAATGCTTCTTTTTCATGCCTATATGGGCTGTTTGTTGGCTTAATGTTTATGTAGCGGAGCTAGTTTGGGCACGGTGATGTCATCGCCCTCCCTGTGCGTGGCAGGGACCTCAGGCGTCGGGGCTGGGGAGGTCTTCTTCAGTTCACTCGGCTGGCTCCCTGTTGCGTTAAGCCGGAGACCCGGGCTCGCGCCCAGGTGTTGTGGCAAGGGCACGAGCCCGAGCGGAGCCGCGACGGACACATTTACAGATATAAAACAAGAAGTACAAAGTAATGAAATGTCATATTACAGGTGGATTAAATGTCCAGTTTGAAAGAATGTGCTTTCCTGTCCAGTGTACACTCTTAGATTTAGAAAGACGTCCCAGATACAGCCCCAATGAAAGCTAAACTCTAAGGCACACAGACCCAGCTTAAGCTGTGGGTCAAAGTTTTCTCGGATCCCCTCACGAAATTTACCTTCAACTTTTAAACTCGTCAGAAAAGCTGTCATGTGAAGTTGAAGCTTATAAAGTTTCTTGCTCAAACTTTTCCCTGGTTTTCTACCCAGTGGTTTCAAGTGACCTGAAGTATCACGATGCCTTCACTTTACAAATATTTCATCGTATAAGTCAGGCAGTAAAAACAAGGAGTCTGGTGCCCATTGAGCCTTTGACGTTGCTGCAGCCACTTTGTCGTTGTCCATTCCTGAGGCTCTGACCTGACTTCAACTGTTTCTTTAGAAAGCAAAATGCATAATGTGTGATAAGCATGGAAGCATTTCTTTCTATGTGGGAAGACCAAACGTGTCTGTAAACTTCAGAGTTCATTCTGCTGCCACCATCATTACTTACATCATCAATTCAGAGGAGTGAGCCAGCTCCAGGGCAGCCCCGCGTGCTCTTTCTCCCCCCCCTTGTCCGAGGTTTCTTTTGGACAGTCCTGGCTTATTGATAATGACACCTGCGGTTTCTTTATTCTTCAGTATATTCTGACTTGTTGGTTTTGGTGTGTCCAGTTTCTGTGCTGTGGTTCTGATTGAGAGCCTCTTTTCTTTCGGCTTCAGAATTGTTAACTTTTCTGTAACGGAAAGGACTTTGGTTTTTACTCTGACTATCCCTTCGAGACTCTAAACACTGATGTTAAAGTGAGACATGTTGATTAGATTTTCACATCTCTTTCATGAGTTCCTGATTACCCAACAATAAACACATGACCAGCAAGAGACCCCTGTCAGCCAGTCTTCACAATACTTTTTCTTAACACTATCAATTTGTTTAATTGACTCAGAAGCTAGAACTGAATTGACTATTAAATGTGAAATACCTAGAGGTTGTACTCATCAGTCAGGTTATTTAAATGAGAAACCATTAGTATTAGCGTTCAGAGTGAAAATCCATTTCTTCATCCCAGTGCATTTGGAGGGAACTCTTTTTGTTGTGCGTAGTACATTTTATTAGTGTAGTTGAACCCAAACCTGTATGATCAGAATTCATAAAAGGAAGTAACTTCAAAGGCTTCTTCAGAGCCTATGAAACACACTTTTTTTAACAGGCTCTGGCCTCTAACATGCACTCGCAGATTTATACCAACAGTAGAAAACCTGTTACTCATAATAATATGCAGTAACAGCACCAGCTTTCACTGAAACAAGATTTTCTTAAAAATTTGTAACATGATGATCTAGTAGCCACAGATATTTGAATCATCATACCCATTGACCCTCTTAGTGCCCCATTAGGAGTTAAACACCATCAGTTTATCTGCTCAAGTTGAAGGAAGAAAAGGGAAATTTAAATTTCAGCTTTTTGGCAAGATGCTATGGCAACCAAGGTTTAACAATGGCCGTGACAAAATCAATGTGGTATTAATTCACCAGCATCTGTCCAAATACTCCTGCAAAACTGCCATAAGGTTTTTATTGATCCACTAAGCAGTTACAAACAACAGCATGAAAACAAGAGGACAAACTAAGGTGGCGAGTCAGAACGTGGTCACGTTATCAGGAATTCCTGCAATCCTTCAGCTGCTGAACGAGAATATCCTGTAGGTATCTCTACAATCTCTTCTTTTAAACTCCTCAAAGCAGCAGACAATTACAATATGAGTACATGCAGATTATCCAGTATATAAGCTAGTCCTCTTACTGTATCTCTATCATTACTTAAATGGATGCCATTGCTTGCAGGGATATTTGGATAGAGTTTTGTAAAAGGAAGTGGTCAGTATTTACCAACATGCAACCAACATGCTCTTGAATTATGATTTTAATTAAAATGTCTTATGGGCTTTGAAGGAAACAATTGCTTTAAGGTCAGTGCTACCTACTTAAAAAACTGTAGTATAATTTGGAAACGCAAACAAATATTTTTAGGTGTTTCCAAGAGAGTGATAACCTATTTTGAAATGCGTGCTCTGGCTGTAACCTCCAGCATGTGTTAGCTATTCATTGCTAATACCTTACGTGTTACGAAAGGTACCATCTGGTACACATGGAGCAGAGCCAAATGGCTGTGACTAAGGTTTGATGCTATAGTTAGTTAGGACTGACCATTAACAAATTAGATATTCCACTATGTTTACTGACATCCATGCAAATCATTTTACAGAATGAGTCACTTTATTATATTTTAACAATAGGAATATGCCTAGTTCTTTCTTTGACAAGAGACATATGTCAAAGAATATTTAGAATAGAATATTTATTTAGAGCTGATGTCCTACAAAACTATGGTAGAAGCACTAAAATAGCTTTGCTTCTAATAAAAATCAATGCATTGGTGTATGTTTATCCTTCATTATCTGCATGTTGGTGGCTTCATGTAATTCCTGTTTAATTCTAACCTAATCTGTTCTTTAACAGTAATGAAAATAGTAGTGAAATATTGATAATATGAAATTCAGCAAAGGACTAAAAAGCACTGTTTACATTGTTAGATTATTTTTTCATGACCTTTTGCATTATAACTATTTCATAAGAAATGAAATGTTTCATGAAATGTTGGAGCCGTCAGGCGTACGTATATGCTGGGTACTGTATACACATACTGTACATGCAGAATACACAGTAAACCTTCAGGTTTCAACATGGTTTGCAAGTTAACATTTTCATATGCTTTCCATCCTGTGCCTTGTCTTCTTTCCCGATAATTTGTCTGTTCCCACTTCCCTTATTTAAGAGGTAAAGACACAGGAAACTCATTGCTGAGCAACACCTTTCACAGACAAGATAAAGCAAACTAAAGCTTCAATTGGAAAACAGTTGTCCCTTCACAGAGAACGAGTGTTTGATTAATTAATGTTCTTTTCATTAGTGTGCACCATGGAGATGCTGGGTGTCAACAACATCAGAAGTTTTTTTTTTAGAAGACAGCTTAGTTTTCTCAGCGCTGCTGCTTTGTAGGCAATTTGTACTCATAGCTTACAGTACAGGCATCATATCTCACACCTCTATCTGCAAAGCCCGCTATTAATTATTCATTAGTTCAGTTTGTTACTAGATAAAACATAATTTTGCAGCAGCATATAGGAATATGTAGCGTTACCACTTTGTCGAGTGATCTCGTTAGACCTCTGAAGCCAAGCAAAGCTGGGCCTGGTCAGCTGTACTGGGGTGAGACACCAGATTTCTGCTGTAATTACTGTTGGAGGAGGTGCAGTTTGTGCTCTTTACTCTGGAGGAGGTTTAAATGAGAGTCTGATCTTGACTAGTTGGTCGTTAAAGGTATCATGGAGCTTTTTGAAATGGTAGGGATGTTAACCCCCAATGTCCTAACTCAGTTCTGCCCTGGACTTGTGGAAACCAGCCTTCCAGCTGAAGAAACTTCCTGCCTGTCCTGGAACCGCTGTAGAGTGGGACTGCAGGTGTGCGATGACTGCCCCGTGCCACACCAGTGAGTCCTGCAACTTTCATCTTATTCCGGATGTCATGACTCACCAAAACAAAAATAAGGATGTAAATGTAGCTAAATAGATTTACAGGGCATTAAAAAGAATTGCCTTAACCTCCTGAATGTCTTGCGTACAGCTCAAGCACCTCCTTGCATCACCTCTTTCTGTTCGACACAATTCCTTCCTTCTTCTTCTGGTGTCGTTGCTCGGATGTTGAAGAGCGCACTGATCCCTGTGTTTTTGGCCTGCTGATACTGCAACTCAACTTTAGTTTAACGGTGCCTTCCTGTACCCTGAAATTCTTGAGGTTCTGAGATTCTCACCATGAATCTATCAATCTATCCAGCGGAAAAATCTGTCAAATTGATTAGAACTACATACGGTACCTGCCCCTGTTTGCATGAACTTGTTTTTCAGCATTTTTCTTTAGACTAATACCTGATCAACATATGGTTTATGGACTATAAAAAAAAAAGTCTGTGTAACTCTGAGGTGATGATGTCCACTCTCTGAACTTTGCAAAAATTAATAATTGAGATTTTGGGATCAGTTACTTACAAGCAACCAAAAAAAGCAAGACGGGCCTGACCTTCTGCTCTGTAGACCTCCACTGCTCTTTAATGTACAGTCTTCTGACGTACATCTCTGTTGATGAGAACACTGATAAACATACCTGTGAGAACACAAGGATGGGTATAAATGAGGGGTAGCCATTGGCCAGTCTAGTAGCTAGTACAGTAGCTTATCTTGGACCTTAGCTTATTTTATTTATTGATTGATTGATTTTATTGAGCTTATCTTTTAATTAATCAACAAATTAATGTTCAATTTAATTATAGAACAGAAATCTGAAATGCCATGGCATTTGGAAAAAGGACCCAGGCTCTGGAATGTCCTCAGCACATCAAGGATTGTTCAAATATCCAGATTTTTACAGGTCTTCCATGCTCATTCCTGGCTCTGCTCCGAAGCTCATCGACCAGCTCTCATGTGCCGGCAAGATATCTTCTTTGAAGCTCTTGAAGTACACGATAAACCCTGAAATCAGACCCAGCTGATTCCTCTTTCAGACAGATTTACTTCATTCCTGTAAACCCCCCAAAAAAAAGAGAGAGAAAAAGCAAAGCGCAGACTTAAAATAAAACTGAGCACAGAGAGCACATTGCAGTGAGGTTTGCTCGGTTTCCCAGCTCTGTAAATACCGTGGAAGCCGACTGGAGCTCAGGGACAGTCACCCCGATATGTGGAAGGTATGCATCATCTTTTTAAATGGGCTGGAAGAGACAATGACGTCAGGCAAGAACCCCACTAATAACATTCCCATCCCACTCGCTGCATTTCAATTCCTTCCGAAGTGTGCAATGTTAGGAGTTGGGCTAAAGCAATTATACCATGTACTGCTTAATTGAATGCAGTGATCATCCTTCCAGATGTGACCTTGTCTGTTGTGCAAGCACGCATAAAGCTCAATGGACTGCATTCCTGGAGGACATGTGCTGCTGCAGTCACTGTACGTCTTTTAGTTTACAGATGCATGTAAATATACAGTATATATGTCTTGTCAAGCACAGTGTGGTTCTATTTTCTCTTTCATACACAAGGGATCAGAATTTGCCTAAAAGTGGAGGATGAATTGCAGCTTTCTGTTAATTTTAATGAAATGGAATACATAAATGGGTGCACTGAATGTCTACATTATTATTATTTATATTAGTATATAATAATATACATAAAGTATATTATTTATATTTTATGTCACAATACATCTGTTTATGATGGGAGACCTAAACATTTAGGTATATTTGTATGTCTCTATTCACTTACAGTGAGCAAATATTGATATGAGGGATGTTTCAGAATAAATTACATACATGTTTTACAAACTACGGACGCAATGGAATTGATCACTATGGCGCAAACAAAAAAAACTGCTATTTTTCGGAAGCTACCAAAAAATCTAACTTTCCACAAAATCAAGGAAAAATCACACAATAAAAATTTTAAAAATAAATAGAAAAACGTTGGCTGTGAAGCAACCATTAGTTTTGTAAGACATTTGCAAATGTGAAACAGCATTCTTTTAAAATCCTGCCAGGAATTGGCCACAATTCTTTTACAATGAAACCTGAGGTGTCGGATAAGCATAAAGAACTATTTTTTTTACCATCTTATTAGATGCTCTCGACTATGAGAGAGTGGAAAGAGAATTATACTGCTGATCAGTCACAGGTGGCATGAGGAGTCATGTCTTATTTTTTACAAGGGTGTAAGGAGAGAACTTATTGTTTGATTGTGGGTTCACTCTGTAGACGTAGAGGTTGACTTATGATTTAATTATAATATTTGTGTAATAATTTAAATTACAGTACAACACAAATTAGCTTCTTTCTGCAACTTCAGTCAAGTCAACCAGCCCTTCATCCCGAGCAGTGAGGTACAAAGATTGTTATACATCGAACACACGTAGCAATGAAACATTACACATTGAGTGGTCCCTTCAAATTCAATTGAGTGAGACACAATCTTGGCTTTTAGTCTAAGTCTGGGGGGGGGGATTTAAACACACCTAGGATATACAGTAGGCAAGTGAGTACGTTGTGCTTGGGTAACCGCAAGTTGGGCAAAACATTAAAATGTATTTTTATCACGAATCACACGCGAGCACTTAGACATCACCACATACCCATGAGCACCTCTCACCAGAAACACCCGCGTGCTAATTAATCAATTATCATTCCTCATGCTTCCCTGCTTATACCCTCTCACTCCATTGAGGTTCCCTCTTCCGAGCTCAACCCTCGCCTTACCCGCCTTTGGGAAAGAACACTTTAACCCTAATCGTCTTTTGGCTCTCGGAACCCTTCCTCAATCCCTTAACTACGGCATCCGTTTACATTTTTAGGATTTGGTTACTTTTGGGACCTTCCCGGGATTAATCTACCACAGCCTCGGATAGGGTCCTAACCAGCTGCCTCGGTGCAGCTCCGGACAACGTCTCTGTTAACAGTTGATCTTCTGCGCTTTAGAGTTCAGCTACAGGGTCCGTAAAAATATTTTTCTAGTAAAACTTTTTATTTTGCTCTTTACTGGGGAAAAAGTAAAAGAATGTTCTCAACAACCCAGAGGGACCAACCGTGGTGAACTTTGATAGTTTTAACACTAAGAAAGAGCTGGCTGATGAACTGAACAGTTTTTGCCTTAGATCTGACAAGCAGGAGTTTAGTGGAGAAATTAGGGAGCTCGAAGAGAAGCTCACCGCCTCCACCAAGGTTGAATTTGATCCACGATATGTTTAGAATATTTTGAAGAAAGTCAGGAGAAGTCTTGGACCCACTAACGTTAGTGGGCAGGGGTTGTGTGCTGAGCAATTCTATACTTCATTGTATTTAAATCTCTTATAGCACTCTCACGGAGGAGGTTATCTCTGAATCAGCAGAAAGTGCCCAAGATTTGGAAACTGGCAACAATCACATCAGTTGCAAAACACAATTGGCCCAAGACACTAAATGATTTCAGGCCAGTGGCATTGATATTTCCTTCCTTTGTCTTATTGTCAAAAATTCAAGATACAATCATTGATTATAAAAGCAACCACCAATTGCAAGACCAACAGTCACCGAGGAGCAAGAAATTGAAACTGTCAACAATCACAAATGTCTTGGCACTATTGTTGATTACAAGCTAACCTTAGAGGAAAGCACAGATTTGTTCTCAGCTTCCGCATGTATGTTTTTTGTCTGTTAACAGCCTTATGTGGTCTTAAATCTATTGTGTGTTGTGTTGTGTATTTTGCCTGCCTGTAAAGCAAATTCCCCATTTAGGGTGTTAAAGGCAGTAAGTAAGCTGTGATGTTTCATACCGTCAGTCCTTTGTTACTCATGACTAAATCAAATGAAGTGCAAGCAAAAAAAAAATCAAAATAATGACGAAGTAAACAGACATGTATATTAAAAAAAAACCTCCCCAACATAAAAAAGGCTGAAGAAACTGAACCTACATTTCTGTCTTCCAAAGACTAGCCTTTTTCATGAGCACACAAATCATTTTAAGTTTTATCCCAGGTGTAATTCCCAGTGAAACAGCTGCATTTGTGTGCGTACGATACAGCGCGGAAGTGTCATGAAGCTGGATAGTAGCTGAATAAGCACCCAAAACAAGGCCTGTTCTGGCTGGAACTCCAGGACACTGCAGGAGAACACTCCTGTTTGTGTACAGTACTGTATATAACACTAAAAAAACCACACCTCATGCCTCAGAGGATTACGCCACTAATGAAATAAGATAATTAGACACCAAAAGAAATGTGTTTTGGGAATTCAAACAACATTGGATAATATATTTGTACAGTGATGCTCAATATTGTGTTTGCCTTAAATCAAATGGGTATTATCCATTGGGCAGTGGACAGTTTGGATTGGTGGAGTGCGGTGTTGCTACAGCAGTGGTGAAGTAGTACAGCCAGGTCTCTGTTTCACTCCTCCAGAAAAGAGCTGAAAGGAGTTGTTACGTCCCACCGCCTTCACCTTCCGAAGAGGAGAAGAGATCTTTGCGGTTCCTGGTACCGTACGTTATTCTCAACGCAGACTGGGCTTGTCTTCTGACGTCTTCATTTTCAAACCAAACAGGACATTTCCTCTTGAAGCCTTGCTACTGTTGGACACGCCTCTCTGCAGCTTCACCGTTGGTTCTGCCCTGACAGATCTCTGTGCTACACGCTGCAGCTGATGCTGGGAGTCACTCTGTGAGCGCTGGAATGCCTGGTCTCACTGCACCATGTGTTTCCTGCATGCTCAACTCCATCTGGATGCCTTATGGTGAGTACTGGGTCACAGCGCTGACTCTCCTGCCAGCTCTTGTATCAAGAGTCAGATGTTTCCAGTGTTCCTCTCCCACCTCCTGCTACAGGGGAGGGCAGGGTATGTCGAGGTGTCAGCCCGTTCACTTCTGACAGGAGCAGACGGGTGAAGGGGACGAGGGATGAGTCACACTGAAACCCGCTGACAAAAGACAGAACTGTCACACTGGTAAGAATGAGTTTCCATTATCCCTGAATCGACGTTCATGGCATCGATACAGTCAGAAGCACACACGACTCTTAGTGGTAGTTTAGTACCAGTAACTCCTTCTCTAGGTGCTTTTGTCAGGGCAATGGTGTGTACCTTTGCTCTCTACTAAGGCACATTTTCAATAGATGGCACCTTGCCACTCATAGAAGAAAGACAGATAGCTTTCAAAGTACATTAGGGTTCATTCTCCTCTATACTATAGAGTATATACTATACATGATTATTAATAACAACATGAACAACAATCATTATAATAATACTGACTATTACTATTTTATATAAAACATTTTTTTTCCCCCATTTCACACCAACACACACTGCAGCCACAATAACTGCTAGTTAGGATTAATTTTGCTACACTTTCTGAAAAACAAAGATGAGTTGGGACACCAGATGTCTTCCACCTAATTTCGGAGAGTGTTTTTAAAAGTGAAAACCCAAAACAGAACAACAACACGCCATGTAATACTTTTGGGGAACTCAAGAAATCCAAGGCTGGTTTAGGAACAGCTTTTTTTCACCTTTGATTTATATTTTTTTCTTGCTCACAAATCAATTGATTAAAGCATCTATCCACTATAAATATTTATAAATGAAGCAGTGTTTTTCTTGTGCCAAGAGCTTTGTTATGACACACGCTAACAAAAAAAAATCGCAATATCCATTTTTCCAAGTCTGTCGTTTTGTTTTTACATTTACTTCTCAGCAGATGCGTAGCAGAAAAACTGGAAAAAAAAGAACACCTCACACAGTATCCCAACACATGGCTTCAAAAACAAACAAATCTGATTAGGCTACAATTATAGGCTTTTGTTCTCCCTGATTACTGGGGTTCATTTAGTAGACGATCACCTGATTTGTTAAAAAAACAAAACTTTTTTTTAAAACATTGCATTCGAGTGAGATGGTCTCCTTTTTCATTATTACCTGCAATTTCGCTGGACTGGGACCAGTTGTCCTTCACACCCTGTGTGTCTCTGGCAGCAGGACAGGGCCTTGTCCAGGGCCTCGTGGCCACCGTGGGGGGTTTCTTCCTGCAGATCTCAGATCCCAGCGGTCACCCTTGGGACCTCAAAGTAAAAAGTGATCTCTCAGGGCGTCGAGTGGGCTGTGGCGTGAGCTGTTCAGCTGCCCAGATTCCCTGTTGCTCAAGCAGCCCGAGTATCACAGACACCTCTCCATGACGCTGCAGCACAGCTCTCTCTGCTTCTCAGCATGGCTGGAACCCTTTCATGCCTCAGAAGGGTCTTGTTTGGTCTGAGGATCCCAGTCTCTTCGTCTGTAAGCAGACAGGTATAAAAGTAAGCAAGATCCTGGCTGAGCATTTTTCTTGTGCTGGTGACTTATTTCATTTAATTGATACCAGCCTGGAGCTCTTCTTTTTTAAGGCTCCCACTTTTGCAAAAGCCCTGGACGTACCCAGGTGCTCATCTATGATTTCCTGCACGCTTTCCGTGTAATGCAGACCTCTCCTGCTCTCTCATCTGTCTGTATCTGATGTTATTGACGTGTCCAGCTGAAGGACAGCTCTGGCGGTCTGGGTGCTGCTGTATTAAACAGACTTCAGAAGTGCAGAAAGCCTTGATGCCAAACAGCCTCTTGAATCCTTCAAATGGACACAAGTAAACCAAATGACTGAACCGTAAAAAAGGTAGTCCCCATAATTTATTGTTACAAATAACTCCTGCGAATGTGTATCTGCCGTTTTGCCATCATTTCGTGCATGAACATCAACGTTACTGCTTGAGGCTGAGGAGTCACTCCTCCGCACCAGCCTCGGCTGTGTGGACTGAACACCCGTTCGTTTTGATAACTGTTCTCTGTCGTAACAAGGGGCCATCAGGAGACCATGTGACTGCAGACACATCACTGCAAGCTGGAATGCAGACTTTTGAAGTAAACAAATCCAATTAAATATCTTTCTAAACAGGAATTTGCATTGCACCTCCCTGCAAAATGCATAATGAATGCTCTAAATGAATGACTTGATTTATTCCCTGTCATCATTGCTGACATGTATACATTGACAGCCTTTCAGATGTCGTGCCTTTGGTCCTCTCTTCAAAGCTTTTGTCTGTGATAATCAAGGAAGAAAAACATGGATATGCTGCCAAGAGGTTACAAAGCATGCTTCTAATTAATAATTAATTGCATTTGTATAGCGCTTAATGCTATACTGCATTCTCTTTCGCCGCCAAGACGAATTATTTTAACGAGATCTAAAACAAAACAAAAAACGTTCCTAATTACACTGTGCCTGAACTAAATGAACTGTTAAGATCAATCTACTGTTTTGCTCTGTGTAATATGGTGTGATTTATTAATCAATCTCGATCAACTCTGGAGCCTTCCTGCGGGGAGACTTTTTGGTGCTGTGCAGTTTTTGTACGTAGACTGATGTAAAAAAAAGAAGAAGGATGTGACTGACTCACATTTACACTGAACTTCTGTAAGAAATGATGCTCAGCTTCATCTGAGCATCATCTCAAGGATGATCTGTGGACAAGGCTGCCCTCTACTGGCATTAATAAACAGGAAATCCATCAAGACACAAGGTGTCTGCCATTCCAGCAAATTGTCTCTGTTGAAGCTTTTACAGCTCAGTTAGAGCTCCTAGTGACTCCAGGGAAAACACAGGAAGGTGGGAGACTGGACTGGATGCGCAGCTGCTTGAGACTGTACACCTGGCTGAGGATTCACACCAAGAGCAGCAGACACAGGGTAGAGAGATCGGAAGAAACCAGATCTCTGCTTCTCCACCCCTCTGAAGACACACAGCCAAAGAACTGCACAGTGACCCTCTGCATACGAAACCTCTGCCCTTAAACACGGACAAAGCGTTTGCGCAGTTTAAATATTTTTTTCTGGATTTATTTTTTTAGTGCCCCATCATTGCACTTTAAACCGCAGTGTTGCCTTCTTCTGTCGGCCCTTCCTGCTTTGAAATTTGTCTACGAATGTTGTTTGAAGAAGCAGGCAGGCCTGCTGCCAACTGACCTTCACAGTTTCTGCAGCCGTGACTTTGCTCCGTGTGTATTACTGACCTTTCAAGGTAATGAAGGGGCTGGCTGCTTTAGGATTCCATCATTCTTTTTTTTTAAAATAAAGATTTCAGAAATGCAGTGCATAGTGGCGATGCTAGAAGTGCACCTGGTAAGCCTGTTAGCATACAAAACACCTCAGCGCCTCTCCCTTCGTCTCCTTCAGGATCCACTGCTGGAGACGAGCAGCCGGTCAATACGGCCGGGAGGAAATCCAGCTCATTTGGGTTAAAGATCAAACCGTCACCACAAAGCAAACTCTCTGAGTGTTTCTGTTTCAGGGAGGGAGAGGTCATAGGGGGATCAAACTCTGACGGCTGGGGTTGAATTTATATACACAGAGTGATCGAAAGATCAGAAATCTGGTCGGATGGTTCTGCTTTCTAGCACTGCGAAGTGGTCAGAGCTAATATTCAAATCCCCATAACTTAAGTACACTTAGCATGATTATACAGTATATATGTAAATTAATCTATATATCTTCAAGATTCACCTCTAACAACATCTTTATTGAATCTTTCTTTAAACATTTCTACAATATTTCTGGGGAAGTAAACAGCCGCACAGCTGGGCTCCCAGGAGAGGAAGCTGTGGTGTCTTGTGTGTCTAGTTACTGACACCGAAACTGCTGAAAAACAAGGAGCTGCTGAACTAACGCCTCTGTAGGACGTGGTCAAGACTTCAGACCTCTGGGGATTACTCTTGGAAGGATGGGGGAATTGCCGTCTCTACTCTTTTATCCCATTTTTTTAAAACATGATATTAAAATATCAATGTTATGTGAATATTTTCCAGCAGACATCATTGGCAAGTGACAAAAAATGCTTAAAACTGGATTCATGGCTTAATATAGAGCAATTTCAAAAGCCAAGATCAACTTCATTCTTGGTTAAGGGATGGGGTATTTTTAGCCTCTGGCAAGATGAGCAGAATACGAGAGATGAAATGTGGAGTCAGCACTGTAGATCTCTGTAATACCTGTACTTAAAATGAGACTGTGATTGAAACACTAAACACTGGTTCCAGGGTGTTGCCCTACAAATTGTAGGAATTCTAAATCTGTGACAGAAACAAATCTAAACAATAATGTGGTGTAACAGACAGGTCCCAGCAAATGTGCACTGGGCGAGCTCGTTCTCCCCTCACTCACAGGTCCTGTTCGACACTCTTCTTTTTCTCTATCAGTTCCCAGACATAGAGGGCACACAGATTTCTCGCTTTCACGCCGTGTTCAGGAGACTTCTCCACCGACAATTCCCCTTCCTTTGGCTCCCCGAGAGAGCACTGCAGTCACCCTGCGGTCTGAGAGAGCAGGAGTCCCTTCAGACTTCTTGTTGAGAATTGTCAAGGGTTCCAAATTCAGTCTGAGCTGAAGTAAAATGCAGTCCGGCATTAGAGCATTTGGTATGCTGGTATTATTATGCTATTAACCCTGGAATAATGTGATCAGAGTACACTGTCTCTGACTCAGATAAGATAAGATCACTTTATTAGCCATATACAGTTTCTTGCAGTAGGAATTTGTCTTTCGCAGACCCCAACTTGCTCTCCATGAGACACACAGGCAGGAAGAGAAGCTTGGGGTCAGAGCGCAGGGTCAGCCATTATACGGCACCCCTGGAGCAGCTGGGGTTAAGGGCCTTGCTCAGGGGCCCAACGTAGCAGGTTTCCTCTGCCGGCCGCGGGATACGAACCGGTAACCTTCCAGCTACAGGTGCAGATCCTGAGCCTCAGAGCCACCATACCGCCCCAGTGACCAGTTCAACAAGTGTAAGAAGTTGGCAAATGAGAAATGAGGTCCTAAATCCTTTAGCACTGATCTAGATGATGTCATAGTATGTTTCACTTCTGCATCTCTACTGTTTGGTACTTCCATCTTAGAAGATGTCATGTCAGGCTGTATGTGTAATGCATGGACTACTGCAAGAGTGAGCTCAGTTCAGTGGCAATGCCTTGTGTGTATTGGGGAGAGCCTAAAAAGGCTCACAGAAAAAAGCCATAAAGACTAGCCATCCTTACAACACGATTCCCAGGACAGGCTCTGTCTGAGTATAACACAGTAGAGTAAACTCATTCCAGACAAGATGTGATGCATGATTGCAGCTTGTACTTTGTTTTTTAATTTCCTTTGTATCTACACTGATATTTTTAATTCATCAAACATTGTAATTACACAAGAGGCTAGTGTCCAGACTAGATGACATGATTCTGAAGAACATATACTGTATGTCAAGCTGCAGCTACACAGACTTAACTAGATGTTCTGCTTTGTGAAATATTTATTTAAAAGCTGCTGAAAGCTGAGCACTTTCATGCTCCAGTTTTCCATATGCATAGTGAACAGACCACCTTCTTGAACATTCCTTTTTATTTGTCAACATAATAACACGTAAAATTTCCAACAGAGGGATAAAAACCTTTTTTTCTTCAGATAAAAGCAGAGCAAATTTAAAAATGACCATAGAATGGACAAAAGAGGGAAAAGTTGCAGAACAACTTTGATGGCGGCCAGTGGCGTTCAGATAAGTCTTCCTCCCGGCGGACAATTACCCAGCATGCCTTCTGGAGCCAGCGCAGAGGGAGAAAAGTTCCGAGCTGGGCTGTCGTTCCCAACACAGCTGCAGATCAGGAAGAGCGTCACGATCAGCACAAACTTCATGACTGCAAAGGGGAAGTGGAACAATGTCTCCAGTCCGAACACAAAGGCTCGGGATTACCAGGACAAAGAAGCTGCGTTTCTCTCCGTTTTCATTTTAGGGAAGAATGAGGGGGTAACAAGATCAGCCATGAAGATATGGAAAATAAATTAATAATGCAACTGTACAGTAGTTGCCATGTGACGGCCAGGCTCATTAGATGGTCATTTGCGTTCGTTTTATGTTGTTCTTCAGAATAAACAGAAACTGTAGAAGTGCAGTGTACGACAATGCTAAGATGCTACTGTACTGGTTCAGGTTGTTCAGCTCTATTTTAATCTCGACTGACTACGAAGAATACTGGAAAAAAAATCTCTGACCTCTGCTCCCACCGAAGTGACACTAAAAATGGTTTAGTCAGTGCTGCCCCATGCCAGGCTACTCGGACACAGAGAGTAAAAATGACCCTGTTTGTTTCTATTCACGTGTTCCGGTAGGCATTCAAAAAACATCAATAAACGTCACAGAGTCCTTGTTCAGGAGCTGGAAGGGAGGAAACAAATCCACATCCATTAACAACACCCGCTGTTGTCCTTAAAAAGTTTGGTCAGGTTTAAAAAATGGAATTTGTCAAATGCAGCTGCTCTGACCCTGAATGCCAATCTGGAGGATATGAAAAATTAAGATCTTCGCCCTACAGAATCCTGCAGTCCCTTTGTAAAGAGTTTCATAGACTTTATTCTGTTGTTTTTTTTTTAGTTTTTGCATCACTTTAATGGCCAAGGGTGGTCCTCTTGCAAACACTACAGCAGCAAGTCCTATCGCAGGGGCTGGCTGCCTGTCAGGCTTGTGTTTCCCAAGTGCAGTATAGGCAAGGGGTGAGCCTCTGTGTTGAAGACCCAGTTCTCGAAAGGTAACAGGTCATCGCTGGAGAACAGGAGGTACAGATACCTGAAGCCAGAAAGGAAGAGAAGATATTCTGTTACTGTCTTACAGAGACAGCATAACTTGGAGCAGAGCACTGAAGGTATCCTAGCTGCCACAAATCAAACACAGACACCGATTAATACAAAGGTAGGCAACACTCTATTACACACTGAGAGGTATAAGGTATAAACTTGGATTTAAGAGCAAATTCTGAAAATCTGAAAAGAAACAGTACATGAGGCACAGCGTGTACATAGAGCTACAGTAAATGGGTCAGATGACCTCTGTTTGTAGCTTTTCTCTGAAGCAAAACATGTCAAATATTAAAAAAATGAGCTGGAAGATTTTAAAACCACACAGATGTTTCACATAAATTATACAGAAGAGGGTACACTGTAAGACTGAGTTTTAATTTGTTTTGTGAAGCTTACTCATTGTCTCTAAAAAATTAAAAATGTATTTATGTTCTACATTTTATTGATAATGGCTGATGTGCTTGAAAGGTGGAAAGACCAGAAAATGAACACAAGAAAAGTTTAAAGAAAAAACAATTTTGAAATTAAATCTTGAAACTTCTAGAGCCTCATCTACAGACCTAATTACTATCACTCTTAAGATTAGCAGGAAAAATATCATATTTGATTAAACATGTCTTTATTTTATTAAATGTTTACATTAAGTGTTCAATCTTTTTGTGAACAGTACAAAAATGGCAAAGCAGGTAAATTTCTTGATAAGTCTTCTAGTGCATTCATGTCTCCTTCATGTCTTACAGAGTCCTGTACATTCACTACTGGACACATGGAGTCCACTGACATTCTGGAAACAAAATTCAGACTATTCTCAAGTTTTCAATGTCAATTATGTCTTGAAGGCCATTAAGATTATTTTCACAGTATTTAAGGGATTTTCAATTAATTTTGATGTTAAGCAAATATATATTTCACCTTATAAAATTCCAGACACAAAAACTGAAATTTTTAAAATGATCATTGTCTAAATTCTAAGCTTCATTTACTAACAATTGACCTAAAATGGATAGAGGATCCTTTCTAAAAGAAACAACCTGCAATGAAAACATAAAATAAAAAGTTTCTGTAATTATAGTAGCTAATTGCTATACTATCGCAGTCATAAAACATGAAAAGATCTCAGGTTCAGCACTCCCAGAGCAGACACACTGCTGAGTAATACTCGTGTCACCATTTACAGTACCACCAGGCCTGGGACAGAAGCTGAAAACCTCCCAGACTCCTTCGAACGACGTCTCCTCAACCAGGCCTACAGAGGGCAGCAACTGCTTGAAGTGCTTTGTCACACTCATTTGTCTCCAATTTTTATATTTTTAGTGAACAGGAAGATATGTGAAGTTTTATGTTATTTTCTCACATATCTTTATTTCTGGGTTTTGTTCCTGAACCCTAATGTGCCACCATGAACATTCTGTCCCCTTAAAAGAATGTCAAGGCAATCAGCTGACAGCTGGAAAACCTGCAAGGCCTTTTATGAATGGGTGAAATTTCTGAAATCTTTTCTTCTGAAAAACAAAAATCCAGGAGCAAACCATAGGATTGAGGTGGGTTGTGGCTTTAAAATCCCCATGACATTTTAAAAGCAGTCATCTAGTAAGGCACGTAGTGTTTAAAATACAGACCTGGAACTGGATTTGATTGAAGGGGAAAGTGTGTTGGGAAAAATGCCCAACTGAAACTGAAAAATAGCAACTGACACTTACCCCAGCTAACAAAGTAAAATACTGACTTTTTAAAAAGGAAATAAACATCTAAAGGTTATTGTCGTTGAAAGTTTTAAGCGTTTCACCTCACATTAATAAAACACAAACCGTGCTACCCTTTACAAGGATAAAGTGATGCAGCCTCAGAAAAAACACATCAACCAAACAAATGCTACAGTGAAAACACTCAATCCACACTTTTGCTCATCTTTTATCTACACTCTGCATTTCAAAATTGAGGTGATCCCTATTGAAGCCACTGAAACACACCGACACATTCCAGTGCAGGCCGGACAGGAGCAGCCCGTCAGCACAGGAGCCCAGTAGTAAAACTCGGCACTGCCACCTGCAGCGGGCAAACTCACTTCAGTGTTTCCGCCAGGAAGAAGCTTTGTTGAACGTCGTCATACGCTGGAGTGGAAGAGTAAACATCTTTGATTCCGGAGAATCCTCCACTGACCCGGCAGTACTTGTCAATAGCCTGAAATTAACAAGCACACAGACAACAGACTATCAGCACGGTCACAATTTTCCAGTCACGACCTCTGACATGACACCGAGGTTACCATATCTGGCTAAATTGCAGTGATATACAAGTCCTAAATTGGAATTGTCTCCAATACAGATCTTTGCAAACGATCCACAGTGTTATTTTTCAACTGGTCATTTTCTTTGAGAATATATTAAACACATTTCACTATTTGCAGAGAGATATCTATTCTAAAAATACCTATTTAAAAACAAACCAGCTTCATCCTTTCCTGAACTCAATTACTTTTAAAATGTCAGTTTTTGCTGTGCTCTAAAATGATTAAACCTTATCCCTGACATTCTGCCAACAGTAAAGAGACAACATAAGTAGACAAACTGTCATGTCGAATTCTTGAAAGAGATTTAAAACCAAATAGCAAAAGACTTAAAACAAACAAAGGTAAACAGCAGCTCGTTTTCCTACAACAGGCTGTGGACTTCTTTTGAATTTGATTGCCTTTCATAAGAATCTGGATCAAAACGTCTTCCACGTGTTTAACTCTGTGATTGTCTAAAGAATTTCCAGAGGTAAATGTAGCAAATCTTATTACAAATGCTTTTGATGTGCAAAGGGAAGCTACAATAGAGGACGCAGAAAAACAGCTACTCAAGAGCCGCCATCACTTAGAGCAGTGCCATCACACTGAGACTCTCAGGGTTTGCACAGGAGCCACGCTTGTATAGGTGGCGGCAGTGCAGTCCTTACTTTTACTGCCATAAGAAGCCAAAAATCAAAATTCCTCACACGGCTGAACTGCACAGGCCTATGCAGATTTATGATAAATCTTTATGATTTTAAAAGATTTAATTTTGGTATGCTGAAATATACTATTAATCGTGCTGGCGTGAAACTCTGAATTTTAGACCATGGTTTTCTGGCTTGATGCATATCACCACACCAGAACAGACATGAAATCTGCAACTCCTGAGGATCTGATACGTGAACTAAGGTTTGGCTGTGCAAGACTTTTTAAAATGAACTCCCTGTGATAAGAGGAGGAAGAAAACAAATGTGCACCATATCGTACATGAGTACAGATGAAATGTTCCTTAACACCACATTAAACTCATCAGTGTCCTAGATCACTGATGAAAGAAGGCCGACAGAAAATTAATTTTCAAGTTACGACACATAATGGCCTAATGGGGAATTTTCTAATGCTCACTTGAATTTAATAATAAAAAAACTTAATTCTTAGAATAGCTGCACTGATGCTCAACGCATTAATGAGTGGCTGAAGGGACAGAGCATCAGCCATGAGAGTGCCAATAGCTCCTTTGACATCCCCAAGCACGAAAAGGTGGTAATTTGTACCAATCATTTCGATAAAAGAGGCAATCGTGTAGTCAAGGGAAGACAGAGACCAGCAGCAAAGAGTGCACACTGCCTTCCATGGGACTGCTGAAAGAGGAGGCCGGTGCCCAGAACAGCAGACACGGACAGTGCTACAGTAATCTCTGATGACCGCAGCCCCAAGGTCACTGCCGGAGATGGTGAGGATGAACCTACGTGACAGTGCCTCTTGGCTGTTCAAGCCCTTCACTGACCACTTATTGCACTTAATGGTGCAAACATGATTAAATAGCAAAAATGTTAGTTTGGCTCTAACCTGATGGTCTTCCAAATAATGGATCCCTCCCCCAGGAAACAGAATCATGTCTTTGTCAGGGGGCTAGTTTAAATTCACAGGTGGTCACAAGTTCGAAGAAGGAAACTAGATATAGAAGGAAACTATCGTGTTTTGTGAAGTGTATAGCAAAATGAATATTATTTTACTCAGATGGTGTTCTTCAGTTGTTAATTAAACACATCTGGAATGCTCACAGATGAATGAGAGGCCCCTTTATCAATTAAAGCTGCGCTGTAATTTGACCCCATGCTCATTCCTTACAGAATCCCAATGACGGTAAGTGCATTAGTGAAGAGACTGGAGGAAAGAAAACAAGCAATCCAGATCTGTTATGATAAAAAGGTACAGTACATCCCATCTACCTGAAAATAAATGTCATCTGCCCACGTTTTCCACAGTGTAGGTACAAATGAAACTTAGTTGAAAAAGTGCCTGGAAAAAGCAAATGCAATTTCCTACAGTAGCTTGAAATCAAAATAACAACGTTGAATAATGCTGAAAAGGGCAATCTCACATCTGCATGATTAAAAAAAAATCTACAGTGATTTTAGAATGCTATAGCACTGCACACATGTGTATGATAAGAGTTCACACCTCATTATGCACAGATTATTTCAATACAAATGAAGAATTAACCACAGCATGCATACTGTATCTTTCACATGGAGCTCACTGAGATGTTTTCAAGATATTCTATTCTGCCTTACCCTGTTCCTAAAATTTAACCAAAATCAGATTTAAATAGAGCCAAATCAGGCAACCTAAGTTCCATAATTCTTGAAGGAACAATGAACTCTTTTCTACATTTAATTCAGCCTTAGTGGTAAACAACTGATCTAGAGGTGATCAAATGGCATTAGACAGGCAGTCAAGCACAAGGGAACTGAGGGCTGAAGAGAAAATGTCATCTATTCAAAACACCAGCTAAATTCCCAGCTAAATTCAAAGGGAATAAAGATTTGAATTTGGCATTGTGTAAGGTTTAATACTGAAGACGGCAGCCAGGGACTGAAGGCATTATCTAGGGATGAGGTATACCTAAACAAATTGAGTACTGTACTTCAAATGAGTTGTGAAAGAGGAGCAGCATCAAATATACCCGGCAGTATATTTCTTCAATACATTTAAATGAAAAAAAAACTCATCACGTTTTTCCCTAGGTCCATGGAGCTGCCATAGAACGCTTTCTCCAGAGCCCTTAAGCCTTTGTGCAGAGAGTGTGGAAAATAAGGGCAGAGATAAATACGGTACATGTTTCTATTATATCAGCAAAACAGTCAGGTCTGCAGACATCTGCCAAGTTAAATTTGCAAAACTGAACAAAAACACCAAGTGCCATAAATGTTTCCGAACCAGTTCTCAGACAAGCCTGCAAACAGATCATTGATAGAAAACATACACGTTGTACAGCAACAGGTGGGACATTTGATTTGTGTTTTATCCCAACTAAGAGGCTGTCAAAGCACAGTAAATACAGTATTGAAGTAATACAAATACAGTAAATACCACTGCCTGCCAAACAATTATTGGGAACAATTATGTGAAAATAATAAACATATTTAATTATTTAAAATGAAAGACACAGATTTCACCAACACTATATAAGCAGATGCAGAGCAATAATAATATATAATGATTAAAATTTTAGTTTGTCTGAGAGCATGGAAACAAGAAGTCTTACAACCAGTCTCATTGCTAATTCCTGATTTGAGATCAGCAAAACTGACAGCACAAAAACATTACAACTTTTTATTTCATAATTCGCAATGTATACATAACACGAGGTATTTCACCTATGAGCCAAGAAACACTAAGCACTGTGACTTGTGAGTGTGGGTCTCTTGCTTTGCTTCTGAACAGGACTGGGGAGCACAGAATGCAGTATTTTAGCCAGGTGTGGCCGTCAGGTGCACAAAGCAACGCAAAGCAATAGATGTGTCCAGTTCTAGGCAGAGAATGAGATAAGGATGGTATAAAGAGCTGTTTTCATATGCAAGAGGACTTTCAGAAACTAAAGAACTGTGTGAATAAAAATGGAACCCATATTCTACAATATTTAACACATCCTAAAGACGTCTCAACAGTCAAAACCCTGTTTTATTCTTTCTACTTTTCATTGAAGTGCGGAATTAGCAAAATAGTTACTGACAAAATTATGCACAACAACATACTGTATTAACCCACTGTACTTTACATGTGTATTAATTGCATTATTAGAAACTTAACCAGGACTTATAACAGGACTCCTTGTACTGTATTTTCTGCGCAACAAGAGAAACACAATTTATTGTCCTTTTCCTGACTCCATCCCACTAATTTGCAAAGGCAAAGCCTCCTGCTTTAAGACACATGGGCACAGTTTATACTCCTATAGTCCCAAACTCTCCATATGCACATCATTCTTACTCCCCTGTATACCTCACAACCTTCTGGTCCCCTAACCCCGAATAATTAATAAAAATAATAAAATAGGAAAAAGGATAAAGCATAACTAGACTGCAATGGATTACTTACACTCTTGACCATGCAGTTGCACTGTAATTGTAATAAATTATGTTATGGGTCCCAACTCTGCTCATACCCAGGCGGCCAGAGTTTACTTTTCTCACATCCCTTGGCATATGTAAATGCAGTGTAGAGAAAGAGAAAAAACCCACCCACATGAAGACTTAGAGATAAACTGAAGAATACGACTGTTTATTGCTCCACATAATTAAACCCAAGACAAACTGTTCACTGAAAATCTAAACGTGTAATTTTAGAGAGGAGGATCAAAGATCCCTTCACAGTGATAGTTTTCATCATTCCCCTTGGCAACGATTACACTGCCTGTTTCTCTCTGTGTCCTTTTACACTAATTCAAAGAATCTTACTCTCCAGAAAGACATCAGAAGCCAAGGCCCTGACATTAGGCTCACACTCAGCTCTCAGGATCAACTAATTGCTTTCTAAACCTCTCCATTCATTAATGGGATACTGCCTTTGTCTTCCAGATATTAACCTCTTTTGCCACCTTTTTATACAACCCTTCCCATTTTCACATTTGCTCGTCTGTCTTACACCCCTTTGCCTCTCAGGCCTTCTCTCCGCCTCGTTCTGCACATGCAGGAGCTGAACACGTCTCCCGTCTTCAACAGCAGCTCTTCAGGTTTTGCTGTAGCTGTGGAATGGTCTGATAAGTAATATGTGTTCCCTGTCAGGCTAGTGTCTATTATTTGATTTCTACACCATCAAAACTGTTTCTAGAACATAAAAAAGTCTGATATTCCCTTGTAGATGTTGTACAGATGGGGTATTTAATATTTAATAATTGGTTGCATTCAAAATGGTGCCAGGACCTTATTTTTAAATTATATTTGACATCATTCGGAATTGATTTACACCCTACAGTACAGCATATTAGATGCTGAACAAATCGGTCTTTTTCCGACTACTAAAGGCTTTTAAACCTGGGCACTGATGGCAGTGAGAGGTGAGATATTACCGGCTGGTATTAATCTCTGAGGAGCTGAGAAAAGACACAGACGGTAAAATGCAAGCAGGCCTGTGTGACACAAAGGAGTCCTTTATCACTGCTCCTGTATGTGATAAAGGACTCCTTTAAGGAGAGGAGAGGCGGACTGCTGTTGCAGTGGGTGCTGGTTGATCAATAGGTGGCGCTCCACCCTCAGACATGAGTGGGAGAGTAGGTGTCCTGGCTGAGTGCCACTCTGGGCTTGCACAGCCCGGGCTGTGGTAAACGTCCCTGGAATCCAGGTGGAGAACGACACAGGTATCGCTGCTCCACCTGCTCGGCTGTTCAGGGTGCTGCTGGTGCTCGTGCATGCAAAGAGCTCCGTGACCCTTTGGGACCAACTGCGCTGTGCAAGCGCACACATCTCAGCCTGAGAGGGGCCTGTCTGAAGGGAGCACACACCATCATCTCTTTAGATAGAAAACGCTGGGAAAGCTACAGACAGCCTGCCTCAGTAGGTTTTACATTATAAATACAAATATTTGATTTGAAAAGAACATGTTGTAATTATACAATGCCAATTCAACTGTTTATACTTAATTAGTACTGATTTAATTATTGATTGGATTAAGTACAGTACATCCATCTATTTGGCCCTTTGAGATGCAGTTGTTTTGTTCTCGTAAAAGTTTTTTTCACTGAGATATCTGCCACTGCTGAAACCAGGCACTGTGAATTGAGGACAAGTACTGTACCTGGTGATACACAAAAGAAAAGTGTCCTCTCACATTTCGTGTTCTTATTTTACATTGTTATACACGAATGAAGCAGCTGCTTGTTCAAACATCTGTTTCTCTGATTCCCCGGTTTGACCTCTATACTGTAAAACTGTTACCTGTAAAAAGCATTTAATCTGCAAATTCACAGATGTTCGACTCTGTGGAACTTCCAGTAGAACTGCTAACATGCAACTTAATCCTATGCAAACCACGATTAGAAAAACTAAATGTTCAGAAAAATTAAAGTACTCATCGTTTTCAAAGGCAATTTCTAGCCTAGCGTATGGTATTTTGATTCCTCCAGGTAAAATCAGATTTTTAAAGAGGATAATATTTACTGCATTTGGAAATAACTGTGGGAGGGTCACATGCTGATAATCATAAACATCACTTTTAAATGCATGTGGCTGAGCTATTAGATCATGTTTCAAATTGCTGCTGATAGAAAAAGTTCATTAAACCGCAATAAAGAGAGGACTGGAAGAATACATTTCAACCAATACTCACATAAAGCCAATTCATTTAACAAAGATTTTTCAAACAAGATTTCAAATATCTTCCATGTCCTGGCTAAATGAATGCTTTTGGCATGATATATCCTCAGGCTCTCTTGTCTTCTTTATCTTGAGCTTTGATCAGCAAGATATCGGAAAGCAGTCTGCTTTCTGTTGGCACTACTGTCTCAGCATTACCTCAATGAGAAGGATAATTAATCATTAATCACTGAAACCACTTACAGTGGGCATGCACAACCTTGGGGCAACGCATAGTGAGACATTTAAAATTGAAGAGGAACAAAACATTGCCAGTTCAGGTCCAACACTGCCATTAATACAGAACTGACTTTACCTGTGCTGCCTCCCAGCCCCACTGACGATATTTGGGGTCGTGTGTGAACCTCCACATGTACCAGTAGGTCTCGATCACCTCAGGGCGCAGAATGTAGTACTTTTCATTCTGTCTGACTGCGACTGCCTCCAGACCGCTGTCAAATTTGAATGCCTCTGGACCCAGCTTTAACACTACGATAGAAAAGAGTGCAAAAAAGTTTTAAACACACACGGGCAAAAATAAATGTTTCATTGCTAAACTTCTGAAGGAAGTGTTAATACTATGTTAGCCCTGTAGAAACCAGGTAAATACGGTGCTCATTACGAGCATTGTGCGGCTATAAAATTATGAAAAAGTTTCTGTTTCCTGCATATTTCGACAGTTGGGGTCACCTGTGGTAACAAACTAAAAGGCAGTAAATCCGCTGCCATAGGATCAGTGCAGATTTACTCAATGGCAGCACGACACTCACAACAGCCAGGAACATGACCAAACCTGATTGCAGATAACATGGCTACAAACAGCAATAGCTGGAACCCACTGTATGCTGCCTTAAAGTATGATCTTATTAGATCTCAGAAGCTGGGAGCCTTTCTGATTTCAAAAGAAAGTGGAAAGAAAAGGAAGTGGGACTGTGAAAACTGCAGGTGGCAAAACCCCACAGCAGCGCCTCTGTGAGAGAGGCCTCTCACCTCAGTGGGAGACAGGGCCCTGCGCTCAGAAAGCTAATTCTTTCAGGTGGGGCGAATAAACAAGGTCCCAGCCCGAGGCTGTAGAGTGTAAAACGAGGTACCCAGCCCTGCTGATCAGGCTGATGTCTTCTTTTAGCAAATGGCTGGACAAGATCCTGGGGTTAATTAGCTGATAACTATCAAGTAGGTCAGAGTCACAGACATTTTCATTTACTATTGGCAATGCGATTTTCCTATTATTGATACAATTATAAAAATAGATCAAGCAGGGTAACAGAAACCCTTGATTTCTAAACTACAGTGACTTCTCTGTTGTACAACAGTTGTAGAGTTCAGAAATGATCAAGTCAGAATCTTAACGTTTTAAGATTAAAAGGAGGACAGCATGTGAAAGTGCCGAACGCGTGTCGCGCCGGGTCAGTCGCTCTCACAGACCGGGCGGGGCTCCACGTGGGTCTCACCTGTCCTGTCGTAGGACTCGTGACAGGTGTGCGCGATCTCGGCGCCCAGCTGGAGGTAGTGCCCCGCCTTGTCCCCCGGCGAGCCGTCAGCCCCCAGAGCAAACATCCCGCCTGCGAAGCACGTCAGGTGGCCCATCTTCCGCTCCAGGTGGCCGTTCTTCCACTCCCCGATAAAGGTCAGCCCCCCGTTCGATTTCCGAACCAAGTGCTTCTCGATAGCCTGCGGGGAGGCAAGTCGAGGAATAAGGGGCGTGACCCGCGGGTTCCGGTGCCTCCTGCTGCCGTCGGTTTGAAACACAGCCCAGCACGGCGCTGATGCCAAAACAGAAGCACAGACCCCATCTGGAAGGGGTGTTGGACTGACTATCCTAGCTACTGAAAAATCAAGGAGCTGCATGGCTGAACGGCCTCCTCTTAATGAACCCTTTCCTAGGTAATGACAGCTCGGGCGAGCAGGGCTGATGAACCACGGTCAGGGAAACCTGCCCACCGTGCCCTGCGTGTGAAAAACTAGAAAACACTTGGCTCTCTTTTCGCACAGCAAAGCTAGTTTAAAAAGTTACAAAATGACTGCCCTTAACCTAATTGAGCACTGGTGTTTTGCCCTGTTTTCTAAGATTTTTCAGCACAGAAGTAAACTATTGAGAAACACTCAAGGTATTTTCATTAAAAAAAACAACTGTTGTCCTGGTGTTCTTTGTTTCTAGAATAGGAGGCATGGCAGTGCAGTGGGTAGTATTGCTACCTCCCTGCGTTTGGGCCCAGAGTTCAGTTCCAGACCTGGTGAGCTGTCTGCATAGACTTTATAGACTTTTTCTCCCTGTGTTTGTTTTGAATTTGGTATGTCTTTTTCTTTCATGGAAGAGGCGGAAAAAAATGTGCATGCAGTATAAGATCCATATGCATTAAAAAGAACTGGCAAGAAAACGAGCTGAATTTTGCAAAGTTTCTTTCATTTATTTCCATTTCTACCATGATGCAAGCAGAAGGCAAAGTGCTAAATAATAAAACAAGGAAGAGCTTCTGCTTTCTTCGCAGTAGGACGGAATTGAAGAAGTGTGCAGGATGTTAATGGAGAAAGGAGCATGCTGCTTGTTCTGCACAAATCTAATTGAAAGCTCAAGCTGCAGGAGTCTCCAAGACCTTTATGGCACTTTGCAAATACATTAGTGATAAAAGCCCATCAAACATGCCCCCAGCCCAGCAATGTGACTTCCCTACAGAAAAGCCATTAGCCTGAAACACATGAGATCATAACTTTCACACACACACACACTGCGCATGTCAGACGTGCCTGTACACTCACCTCAATGGCATCATCGTATATTGTTCTTGCTTCATTGTCAGTTTTGTCTGACATCAGCCAGGCTTTTAGTAAGTATTCATAGAAGCTGTCGCCCAGTCCTCCCACAGAGGTGTGATCTGCAGATAGCACAGAACATTAAGAAGAAACTCCAAATACACAGATCATTCTCAACCATGAGCGCTGAACCCCAGCTTTCAAAATGTAATGAGTCCTACAAAAAGCTTAAAATACTTGAGCAGTATGTTGCATTCCTGTGTCTCTCGACTCTTACTTTACAAACATGTTTGCTACTTGTCATTTTGGGCTCCTCATCAAAGAAAACAGAAGTGTTATCACACAATATGTGGTCTTACAAATTAACACCGCACTGAAGAGAAGAGAAAAAAACACTGAATCACTATGTTTAAGGTAGATCAATTCAGCCCACTGCAGTTTTTTAAAGTGTAATACTAAAACATCACCCAAATTCACTTGTTACCATTTATGGTATTGCAATGGATAAAACAGTACTTGATTTCACAGTCCTGGACACTGTACATGGTTGAAAAGGAATTAAGAAAAGAACAACTGCTGTATAAAAAAACACCTTGGACTTCTGAGTTCATTCTACAGCTACAGAAAGACTTTTTTTAAAGTTAATATGTACTGACATAAAGCATCAGAATGTGATTGGTATAAAAATTATATGCTCAAGAAGGAAAAACAAATATGCTGAAGAAACATAAATAAAGATTTGCAGGATAGTACTAATAAAAAATGTGAACTTGTGATGAGCTCCCAATTGTAGTTTTACCAGATCAACAAAATAATACAGTTCAATCTTTGGGTACACAACTGAATATTATCGAATATTCAGAGCAGCAGCTACAGCCTTGGACGAACATTTTCTACCCCAGGTCGAACCCAAGTCTAGACTCCTCTGGTGCACACATTCTAGGAAATTAAGTTCACTACAGGTGATGCCAGCACAGACTCCTTTAAGTTTCCCTGCGCAACAGGGCATCCTTGACACGGCGTCAGCAGAATAAGACAATAGGTCTGACCGCGAATCCAGCTTCCCCTCTCTCTCTCTGCAACATTTTTGGAATTCATCTGTTGCGTTTATGCAACAGTGCAACAGGAGGGCGAATACTCCCCAGGTGTGAAGCGTGGGGATTAGGGGATGGGCGCCAGCTGTGAGCAGCCTGTTTCCTTATATACAGTACGGCGCAGCGGGTCAGCAGTCCTGCTGGACTCTGGGGAATCAGACTCTCACTACCAGGTGTGGCAGCCAGTCATGGAGTCTGCGGGGGAGGCTCAGGGGAGTCGGACCCTCACTTGCACGAGTCGCAACAGGCAGCTGAAACCGGAGAGCTCAAACCCCGGAAGGGTGTCCGAGTGAACAGCCCGTGTGGCCTGCTGAATGTCAACGAGAGCAGCGGTCCTGGCTGGCCGGTTTTTGTGTTGGCTTGCCCATAAACAGGAAGACGGGTAAAGAAACGGATGTGGTGCCACTACCACGGACGTGGAAAAGGGGGGCAGAGCTGTGTGGGGAGGCAACAGAAGGCTCCACAGCTGAAATGTTGTGTTTCCTTGCTTCTCTTTTCAGCCTGGAATAAACCTTTAACTTGTTCCTTTGCAGCCTGCGCGTGCTGACGCAGCTACAGTACCTACTTGAACTAGTTGTGTTTCTGTGAAGTGGCTTGAAACCCCCCAAATAAACACTGGCCACGGTCACAACAATTAAAGATTAAACATGGAAAACACAAAAACATACCCACAGCTGTGTTTTTAACACAGTCATACTGCTCTATCATCGTCATGTATGGCCTCTGAAGAACCGGAAACAGAACAGTGGTAATACAATAAATCCAGCACTCCACAGTAAAGCCTTTTTCATATACAGTTTAATACAGCAACAGAATTAGATGTGGTACACTTAAATTAATTCATTTTGAAAATTAATACTTTTAATTAAATATGCTTATTTATTTCTGTTAGCTCACAATATGAATTCATATTTAATATATTAATAATATGACTAAGAAAAGACTACTAATATAGAGATGCATTTACAGTATTAATGACTCATGTAGTCAGTTATAGAATTGACCTTTTTAAGTATGTTTGCATTGATTTATAATCTCTTCTTAGCTCCCAAGTGCAACGCGAATGGGTTGCTAGGTGTCACAGCACAGTGCTTTAGCATTAACTCACTTATGGTGAAAGCCAGTTTTCATTCATGGATAAAACATGAACATGACAATTGGAATTTAGAATGTTTTCATGCAGTTTTTATTATTAAAATAAAATGTGCTTAAAGTTATCTACGTTATCTATCAATAATTATGATACAGGCATCGCAAACAACTGTAATTGCAGCAGTCTTGTGTTGTCGATAAAATCAATGAAGAATGTGCAATATATAAACTGCTAAGGATGGTTTTGAGGGCCTAAGCATGTTTTTACACCATGTCCATACTAAATAAAAAGAAATACAAAAACTGGAAATGATCTACTTTTTGTGAGTGCAGACATCCGGGTCTTCACTTATTTTAGACAGCGCTGTCTTTGCACCTGTGCTGTGGGCTCTGATTCCTGGATTAAAGGAAGTGCAAAGCAGGCAGTGTGTTAACATTTTGCACAAACAAAAATATTTGCACACTCAGGAGAAACAGAGCATCAATCTTGCATTTCGAATGCATGAACCATCTTCATGTTCATGATTTTCCATCTCATTGTACATGAATGTCCAGGACACGGCACCCTCAGGGCAAGCAAATTGTAAGAGGTGGCACAGTGAAAATATTACTGATGGACTAAGGGCTCACTGTGCAAGGTTTGGGTGTATCTAACCCTGTTTCCTGCACTGAATTCCTTGAATATTTAAAAACAATACAAAGTACAAAGAGATAAAGGCTACGTTCTGCTAACAGGACTACAAAAGGACAGTGCAGTGTTTTTGTGAATGCAATGCCAGAAATCAATTAATCTAACGGTGACAAAATAAATTACTTCAATACTAATCTGAATACTAAACACTTTGTTATGTTTTACACAAGGTTATTAACATAGTATTTAATGTATTGTAGACACTGAAGATTAAAGTTAATTATTTTGAGATATTCTATTTTCAAAAAAAAATTCTAAAAAAATATTTCAAATTTAATTTATATTGAAAATATCATAAGTTTAACAGCTACAAAAATGTCTGAAAATAAGTTCCGTACAGTTGGAGCATACCATATACCATATTGTACTGGACTGTATATCAAACTTGATACAACAAAAATTAATTTTTACTTTAAGATCAAGTTGGAGCAAGTAAAGGTTTATAAACATTTGGGAACCAGACGGGATTGTACTTCAGCTTTCAAAACTCAAAATAAATTCCAGGCTAATGTGAAACCTAGACTTGGTTTCCTTTACCTTAGCAGATTGTGTTTTGCATGTTCCTCTACGGAAAAAACTAGTTCAAATGTCCCTACTGCCGATTCAGCTTGCAGAATAACATCCAAAGCTAATCTTGGGAAACAATGACTTATATCATTCTGCCAGAAGATTTATCACAGGAGTCCTCTATCACACTCATCATTCTGATGTTTAGTCCTTGATAGATTGATTGGCCATCTGAGCATACAATAAAAATCCTTCACTTGAGACAAATTTACTGATCTTTAATGAAATTAACATCAATTAAATGGCTGGACAACAAGACTGGAATAATCTACCAAGTGGGCTGAAACTATCCAGCTGTGTTAGCAGAGGGTATTTTCACTTGTATGGCCAAGTCAATATTTGCTTGACACTCCTCATGTTAACAATTCCCAAGTCCTGTTACGTTATGTCATTTACATTGTATTAATTATTGTTTTTGTTTTTTCGCTGCTGTGTTTTCCAAGCTGACACTGTAATCGAGATTTTCTCAACTAGTCCGCCAGGTTATATGAAGGGTTATTACAGAACTGCTGCCAGTTCCACTGACTTTCTTTCTGATTTCCACTGCAGGACTGAGCGACGAAGTAAAGCTGTCATCCATATCGGCGGATTCCCTTGGGGTCTCGAGGCCTTTGTATCTGCTAGCACCTTCCACTTTAAATATCCCAGGAACAGTGTCTAAACAGATGGTGTTAATACTGCAACCGTCACTTTAATGAAGGGAATTAAAAACAATTCACATCTTGTTAGATCTCCGGAAGCCATCCTGGGAAGCATGATTAATGAGAAATAACAGCAGCTCTCCTCCCTTCATGCAGGTATGGCCTATTAAGCTGCTAAGCACGATTTAACAAGGCAAGGATAATAGCAAAAAACAAGCTCTGTAATGCCAAGTCAGCATCATCCGTAGATCATGACTCATGGCAGGGAGCAGCAAGAGACACACACACAGTTCAGACTTCAAGCACTGCCAGCCTGTAATGGAAGGGAAGACAGTGGATCCAGCTGCATCGGTGCACACAACGTAGTAAAGTGTCCCTTTCGGGTCACCTGGGATGCTAGAACTCTGAAGCTTACAACACCTCTTCGTTAAGACACAAGAAATGTTAGCAGCACCGAGGTATGCTTTAACCATGGGTATAGGAACACTTGATTTTTATAAAGAATAAAAAAAAAATCTGGTAATAGAAAGAAGTAATCAATACGTAAAGAAAAATGTTATTGGTATTTGAGAGGAAATGCTTCTGAAATGTTGGTTCACAATATCTTCCTAAATCTGACACGCAGCATTTTAATTAAATACCTCAGTTTCTTTGCTCCGGTTCTGTTCATTGTCATTACTGGAAAGCCAGCACAGCACAATCTCTAAACAAAACAATCCATATAAAGCAGAGACGTCAAAGTCAGCTTTACAGAGCTGAATGTTAAAATTACACATTAAACGATTGGAAGACTGAACCAAGCAAAAATCAAGATGCTCATAAAGCATCACAACCACAGTGCTGCAGAATCGCCTTGACAACCGCTAGCACACCTGAAGACCGTCCGCAAAGCTTTTGCTTCAAGGAAAAACAACGCAACATCCACAATTATTTCAGTTGACAAAAAATTCAGAAAAGATCAAACAGACCCGACACTGATGATGCTGATGTATTTTTTGCCGGCAGTATTTAAGGGAATATCTTTTATAGAAGACTAACGCCAACAGAAAACGCACATCGGTGGAGGCCCTCCTCTCACAGGCGGAGGCAGTAACAATCACACCTCACAGCTGCATTGCCTTTCCAGGGCACAAGAAATGCACTTAAAGTGCCACAAGGAAATAGTGGCGCTGGCATAAAATCACATAGGAGAACAACTTTGTATATGAACTCTGTGTGTGAACTGAACTCTGTGTGTGAACTGGTGAAGACAATATAGATTTAACACTATCCAGACGAAGCACAAGCAATGTTAAGTCTTACAGAAGTGCATCTGCACTGCGTATACTTATGTGAAAGTGCATTTAAAACTGAGAACAGGAGGTACTCAACCCTTTTTGGTTAGCCGTAACCATTTTCTGTTTCAAGAACTGGCTGGATCCTTCAATCTGAAGGAAACTGAGATCCTTCAATCAATTAACTACTAACTACCAAAGGGGCTAGATGATCCGTATGGCCACCCCTTGTTAAAAACTTTCCTACGTTCGTATGTTCGTAGACTGGCGCACTATGAAAACATAACACCATATATTATTTCATTCTGTCAGGCACATCCAACGTACAAAGGAACAAGTAAAGGTTTATTCCCTGCAGAAAAGAAAAGAAACACGATGTTTCGGTTGGGGAGCTTTCTTCAGGTGTGACGCCTACTTGAACTTCTTCATATCCAATATACTGTAACCATGAGCACAGTCTGTTTGCTAATGTGTTACATGAGAATGAATATTGTTGGTACTGAATACATGAATAAGCTGTAGCACATTGTTTTCAACAAGAAACAAAGGCATAGTATTTGAAAACAAAAATAGTTTAATCCTTGATACAGCCTCTGTTAAATCTGCCAAAGAACATTGAAAGATTATTGTTTTAAATGAGTTTTAAATGTTAAAAATATCACCTCACATTATTACACATCCAAAACCTCAACAACTGGCTTATACAGCACAACAGCATACGTCCTCACAGTCTCTCCACACTCCTCCTCTATCATGTCTGCCAGGGGGACATGATGCCCATGTACAGTACATAACTCCAGCAGTTTCTCTTCTAGCACTTCGGATACCGCAGGCTCACAGAAGACCATGGATCCAACACTCAGACATTAAGATAACGGCCCTGAACGGCCCAGAGCACGCAAGTGATTTTTGAGATCTGCTGATTTTTGATCACCCTGCTGATTTGTTGATCTGTGATATAGGGAAAGTCTTCCTGATTGTGCCACCAAGGTGAGGAGGCAGTGTCACAGGTGCAGCCAACAAAGTCACAAAGTCTGCTCCTTGGTTCCTCCGGAGGGTGGTCTGCCGCTGGCTGATTCACAGCATCTCCTTCATTGAGCAACTCCTCTCCCAAACAGGCCACCTTCATTGAACCCGGAGCAATCAATCGGCCCCCACGAGTCGGACAGGGCATTCTCCACACAGAGTGCCAGACTGGCTTACGGACTCTCACTAAGCCAGGGCTCATCCAATGAAAAACACGCAAACCAAAATAACTGAGCATTATTCATCATCGGACTTTTTGGAGACATCTGAAGCACTGCATTTCCATTGTGCGTCTGAAGAATAAAACATATGTTTCCCATTCCTTAAGCACAACTTTCTGCCTCTTGCTCATCAGCTGATGACACCCCTAACCACTTCTCCACAGTGGCTGCATCTTCTGTACTTGTTATTCAAAGTATTACAAAAATAATTTACTGAACAAGGTCACGGTTCCTGAGGTCTGGTATGTTTTCTAATTTTCAGTTTGATGGCCCCATCTGTCAGGACCAGTGACTGTGTCTTGAAGAGTCATTCTGAATGACAAAACAGGGTGAGTCGGAACTATAGCCAGGCACAGAGGTGGGTAGCACAAGAAATACAGGATTTAATTTAAAATAAATCCCTTCTAATAACATCAATTGGTGTTTGGATGATTACATCAAGAGGTATAGAAAAAAGGTTACTTATTCACCAGATCTGCATTTCAAACATTATATGCATATTTCTTCTTATGGTTTTCTTGTGTCAGTATGGCCTAGGCAAATTTTTCATACAAGTTTTCTGACAGATAATTTAAAAGTGACTGAACTGCCCATATCCTTTTTTTGAATGCATTATCCATGGAGTACATGTATTCAATCTAACGTCCCGGGATGGTGACATCACACTGCAGCAGTCCTTAAAATTCACATTCCCTATACCGTGTAAGGGTATCAAGGTCAGACTACTGTGAAATATTGCGTTATGATGGCAGGTGTTCGCCTGTTTTCTGCCTGTAGCGCTTGCAGCAGGCGAGAAGTAGAGAGCACTTTAAAGTGATCTCTGAGGTGAGGCAGCATGAGCAGATAGAATTTTCCCACACAGCTCCAGAAAAGGGAAAATATCAAGTGGTTTTGTAAAATTGGATACATTTTAATGAGGACAAAGGTTATAGGGACAATCTGATTACTGGTGTTAGACACATTATGGCAGCAACCCCTATAAGCTGCTATCAGATCAGTCAGAGATAAGGACATATTTTAATGTTTGATGACCAACAACTGCATATCAGTCAGCACACTAAGAGATGATGGGGGTCTGTATCCTTTGTGTCCAGTCCACAGCTCAGTTAGGTGAAGGAAGCCCAACTGGACAGGTGAAATTCTCATAACACTGTTGTGAAATATTAGTGCCACTTATTTTTGTCTCTCGCCAATAAACACATAAACACATTCAATCACTATTTCACTGGGACAACTGACCAATCCAAAATGTTGAGTCACTGGGCCATGTTCAACCACGAGGACACTGAAGCTGGCGTCGAGCAGCTGACAGCGTGCTCTGATTGAGATCGATCTGCAGTGCCAGGATGTTTGCCGGTGTTAATTCACTCTGATTCAAAATGCTGATGGCAATTACCTGAATGCGCTCCAGGCACTTGGATTTCCTGGGTGATACAGGTTCACATGTAAGAACTAGGAAACACAGCGTTTCTTCAAAAGGGCAACGTGATATTAATTAGCCCAAGGCGCTACATGGAATTATTATTTTCACTGTTGCTTTCTATTTTAGATGCAGAAAACGTGGTAGACTTGGTCAGCTTTCCACACCAAAAAACTTGGAAACAACGAGTGTATAAGAGGTCGTGACGTGAGTTTTAGGTGGAAATGATGTTAAGCAAATGTCAGGACCTCTCATGCTCACGTCATGTCATCTGCACGTGTCCCTGTGAATCACCATGCATGTGATTATAAGCTGTTGTGTAGCACTTATGAAGGGGTTATGAAGCTTTTACGCAGCATCATTCAAATAAAGTGTTGTCAACCATACATCTACTGAGCTGGAAGCATTTTCATAAAAAACTGTGGTTTACTGTGTGCTGTGTGAATATGAATGAAAAGTAACCAGTAAGGTGCCTCTTGTCGTTTCAGCAGATGAGAAGAGTGCCTTTTGGTTTCCTTAGGGACCAGAATGCAGGAAATATAAAACAAATGAGACTAGAAGACACAGGAGCTACTTTTCTGGTTTGAATAACCTACAGGAAATGACCTGGTATCTAAAAAATCCATTACAGTTTTCGTTATAAGCTCAGGTACTCCAGTCAGAGCAGTAAGTTTCATCAACGGCATCCACCTTAAGTGAGCAGGTTCTGTATAAATCAATGAACATAAAGGTCACAAAGGAGAGGATACCATCCAGCCCGTCCAGCAGTACTTATTCTAGTAGCTACCTGATCCAAGGATCTCATCCAGCCATTCCCTGAAAGACTCCAGGATTTTGCCTTTTGTCAAACTGTGTCTTCTTTCAGAAAAAACAAAGTTTGTTTTTTTTCTAATGACATTACTCTCATCTGACACAAGAACTTGCAGGAATGACAAAGAGTTACTCCGGTATGTTAACACTTCTCCCTGTCTGTCAATCAAAAGCTGGATAATTACCAAAATTATCAGTTATTTAACAGCTGGGAGAGAAGTGCTTTCAAAACAAAACATAATTACTTGTAATACTGAGATAATTCTAATTACCAGCTCAAATTATTCATTATCTCAGCATATCTGTATTATACTCAAAGTTCCTTCCTATGCAAGAATCTCATTTCTCATTGGTTTAAACTGTCATTGCCTTTTAGCAGTACCAGTACTCACAAACAGTAATAAAATACTAATATGGGCTCCTAGGGAGCAAAGAAACCAACTCATCCGAGGTTCATTTCAGACACTAGATGGCTCTGTTTCAAAAGCAACAGGGAAGCAATCGTCAACACACAGATACTTCATCTCCCAAATTAAAAATACTGTTTGTCTTCTCTCACACGTTTGACTAGTTCTGTGGAACCTCCAGAGTTTATACTCATGCTATCCTATAAAGAAGCGATACTGGAGGGTGAAATGCTGCTCTGAAAGGCTCTATCTCTGTACGCTCACACAGTAATTTGGTGAAATCACACACCCAGGGGATGTCGGGTCAAGGGTGTCGTCTCACAGCTGCCAGATATCATTGGAAAATATATACTTTGTATATAAAAGCACACTTGTACTTTATTTTTCTCACCCAACAGGAAGGACTGAAATACACTTTTGATATATAATACTCAATGTGACGTTTAATAATTAATGTGATCAATGATATGAGGCTGACTAATTTGCAAGGTTGGCCCATAACAAATATTACAGCTGACGTATTTTAACCCTGATTTAAATACTATCTCTGTAACCCCTGAGTGAATGATGAGTCGTTTATATCAAGACAGACTGATTCATATAGACCGCTGCTCTTGTTAGTTTGCTAGGCATGTTTTGTACTGTATGTTGTATACTTTGAGTCTCTGAGACAATATTGATTTTTATTTTATTCTTAGTAGCCTAAAAGCCCTCCTGCAATTTACTACTCCAATTTCTTAATTGTTCCAGCAAATTCAACTCCTCAAATTATATTACAACATACATTTAACCACATCCATGTTTTAGAGGACACAAAAAGCTTCAAAAAGAAATGAAATTGCTTACATATTATTCCGCTGAAGCTAGTTCTTTGTTCTATATGTGTTGACAGGTCCCTAAATGATCTGAAGGACAATGCAGACCTGTTAGTCGGTTCTCCGATTCATAATCTTAGCTCAAATCAAACCTTGTGCTACCAAGCCCTGTATTTAAGATCAATCACTATGAATGCTCTGGTTCACAACAATGCGAGGCCTAATACTGTCCCTAACAATAAAAATGAACCGTCCATTCAAGTGCCCTTAGATTCTGTGGTAGAAAAGAGCAATATTGGAGAAATAACATGTGGCTGCAGAGGAAATGCTACAATGTGGACAAAATAAGTATTAATTTCAGGTATGGAAAGCCAAGATTCAAATGCTCCTTGACACCAGCTGGAGTGTGCAAGCTTACAAATAGCAGCACGTTAATAGTGAGCACAGGAAAGGCATTCATCTCAAACTGGATCACAGTCTACCAGCTTCAGAAGGTGTCAGCTTGGCTGAAGGAGATAAGAAATGCATTACAACACCAGGAATATCTGAACTGGCTTGTCCTTCTGCGAGGGCATTCCTCATAAATCCTACTAAAGAATAGTGAGGCTCAGGACCTAAACACCTGAAGTAAACATGAGAGAGATATAAATATGCTGTTATTTGAGCAGCCCCACTTAAAGATTTCAGAGCTCCTTGAATGGAGTCCAGGGTTTATCCCTTTCATACCTCTAAAGGGGAAAGCGAGAGTCACAGGAAGGCCTGGTGTCCTCTGGTGCTTGTTCCACCCTGAGCAGGTAATTAAAAGTCCATTTTCTGAATGTGAAGGAAGGTCCTTTTAATGAACTCCTCAAAACAATCAGAGGCACAGTTACCTGTAAAACACACTGGGAGCCAAGTTATTAATGATGATATCTGTGCAATTAATCAGACCAACAATGTAGCAGATTTCAGGTGGATCAAAAGCAGAACTGCCACCCGGTTTTAAAGACCTGCAGCCCTTTATGTGATTTGCGAGGAAATGGCAGGCTGCAGTGTACTGTCTTCATTCATTTATCAATCGGGGACAAGCAAACACTGTATTTTGTATCCATTTTCATGGTCTGTCCTTGCAATTTTGCTGTCTTAAGCTCTTCCAAGGGTCTTCGCACTGCTAGTTTAAAAAGTATAGTCTTAAGCAGCTCTGATCACAAAACATGTCATCTGCTTCAAACTACAGAGAAAGATTACCCTTACATAATATAGGCTGTGCCTCTTATACAACTCACAAAATGAAAACTTTATTTAGAGTACTAAACACCAAGAGCAATAAATGTTCCATTTTATAAGCGCTGCTTTGCTTCAAGACGACGTGAAGCAAAACCAGCATATCAGGCGGTGACAAGCTGGCCCTTGGCTCATCTATCCTACTGTAGCAGGCGGAACTTTTAAGTGGCTTAAAGATCAAATCCCCTTTTTCCATGACCTTTTCCCACTGTCATAAGGAAAAGGGAAATTCTCCTAGCCTTTTCTCTTTAGTTGGCTGAACGTCTGACTTAAAGAATAAAAATTAAAATCGAGTTCCTTTCTCTTACCCTGTATTACGTTTTCAAACAGCACAATCACTTTGCTGGAGTCCCAGAACTGAAGCCGAGCAGTGCGACACCAGAACGATGCACTATGCCAAACCGGTATGGGCATAGGGTAAGGAACCCCCTAGTAGCGCGTGCACTTTCTCCTCTTGTGACTTCATCTAAGCAAGTGAGTTATGACGAGTCACCAAGGTGAATTCCCATCCCAGTATATATTTCCTCTCAGGGCTGCTGAGATGGATGGCAAACATTAGTAGTGCCACCACTGGCCACATCGGAAGCATAGGGGTTCATTCTCAGATGGGCTCCCCAGCAGCCTCTAACCAGTCCTCTCTTCTCACATGCTAGGTACTTGGCAGCAGGATGCCGCTCGAGCAGAGCCATTGACTCACTCGCATCCTTGAGGTTGAACACCATGTCTTAGGTTAGTGGGCAGACCACGCAGGTATCGATCCAGTACTAGTCTTTCCCCTCCTCCCTGGGTTGATTCTGGCTTGAGTACCTCTTGGGTTGAGCCCGCACTCTTGAAGTGACCCCCTCCCTCACTAAGATTTCAGTCTTCCACAAATTTTAATCAGCAGCTCTATCACTGTCAAGGACATAATTCACCTTGTGGGCTTCTCCTATCAGAAACAGGGCAACTATGCTTGCCCAGAGATGGGGATTCCATAACACGTGCTCTGCTGTCCTTTCAAAAGCTTGCAAATAGTACGTGGGCTAGTTGTACCTCTACAGGATTACTGGTCACGCAATAGTGCCCAAATGTTTCACCAGTCCCCGGCAGAGTCCCTGGGTCGTCTCCACCTTTACTGGGTCTGTTGCTTTGGACCAGGGAACTATCCCACCAATAACACCACGTGTGAATAGCTGGCCATCCGCTCCTATATCCTAACTTGGGGATCTAGTCCTTTTCCTAATGCGAGGTTTACAGCTCAAACCCTTTTTTTCTTGAACCTCTTCCCTCTGTTAATAGAAAAGGGAAATTATCCTACCCTTTTCTCTTGGCTGGTCAAATGCCTGACCTCCTTCATTTCTAGTAGGTGGTATTCCATTTTTAAGCAGCACATTCACTCTGCTGGAGTTGCACAACTAACACCCCTTTGGCTCTACAGCTGTCCTTTGAAAGTCTTAGAATTGGCTGCACATTGATAGAACTTCCTCGTGAGTCATTCCCTTACACTAATACACCAGTGGAAATAAACAGTGATTAAAAGGTTGCAGTTTTTCTCAAGAAAAACTGAGAGGACGTGGACACCCGCTTGTGGCTTCAGGTGGAATTACTGGCTTTGTAATTTGTGACTTACCGTGACTTTGACTTACCATGCTACCAGAAATACTGGATCACCCCATAAAATCTGTTCAAAATCTCAACTAGTTATTGCCAGTCAATACAGAAGTTAAAAGGCAAGTAATAAAATCTGATCAACAGTTTTGTACTCTGTGAGCAAGTCCACACAGTGGTGTGACAGTGTGGTCTGTGTCTGTGTGGGGAATACAAAAGGACTCTGTCATCATCTCCTCTACTACCTGGAGGAGGGTCTTACTCATGGAAATCTACATCTACGTGAGACTGTATAGATATCGCAATAAGGAAATATATTGTCTGGATATATTAATAAATTATCTGGATATCTCTGAATTTAAATATTCAACCAGTCAATGCTTGTGTGCATGTCTGCAAGGTGTCAAGGTGGCGTGAAGACAAGGCTACAGTATATTGTCAGTTCCCTTTCTCAGCCTACAAAAACAGAACACACATAACATTGGGCACATAAATATTTGCCTGAAAATGTAACAGACCCATAACCAAGCACTCATATGTCAAAAACGCTACAAACAGAGAAGCCCTGGATAATGACATCTCTAGCTGAATCTTATAATTTCTGAAAACATTCAAACTGCTACGTGACAGACAAACAAATCCAAGTGACAAAAAGAATTTGGTTTTAATTTAATATATTCCTATTTCAGAGATGCAGTTTAATTTTCTTGTGACATCTGAAAAGTCTCAGGATCTTTTTATATCACCCTTTATTTTTTTTATCTTGCACTGTAGCATCAATATTTTTTTTCCCAGCAAGAACGTTACTGGACTACCCAATGAATCTGGCATTGCACTACTCTAACTCAAGTTTTAAGCCACTGTAAGATAACATTTTCTGGAATTCCAAGAAAGACAGGGCTGTATGCCAGTATTCTCATGGTCTGTGGGACTGAAATCTTCTCGACTGCTATTACACTGCTGTTTATTCCTGCAGTGACCAGTACAAAAAATGTTCAAGTTCACAGATGACAATCATTTGATCCATGCAGAGTACAAATGACATTATTATGACCATGAAAGTCACTGGCTAAAGAAACCAAATAAATGTGAAGCTACTTCACCTGTAATTGAAAAAGATTTTCTTTCTCTTAGTGTTTGGTAAGTTCTAATAGTTATTGATCAAAAGTCCCTAGACAGTTTTCACCAGTAGAAACCTAATCCTCACTCTCCACAGCTGAACCACATTTCCATAACATTGAGCAAACCAATTTGTCTCCATTTTAATTTTATGTAATTATTTTTCTTTCCATCTTGAAGAAAAATAATAGGTTTTTAAATCACACATTTACATTGCATAAGTTCCTGATGGCTGGTTTAAAATGAAGAAAACAACAAGATATAGGTTGTGCCACTTGCAGTACTGTATGTGTAAATATACAGATCCACAAAGGAAAGGCAATGTCCAACAGGTTTAGTCAAATATTTGAAACAAAGTCACAGAATATATGAACAAAATTACACTTCAAAGAACCATAATGCGTAGGTCTAAAACAAGACACTATTAAAATAAGAACATTGAACCCTGGATAGGAGTTCCCTAAGCACTGATATGATGCAGGCCGGGTTCACTGCTGCTCAGCGGCAGTGGCATGCTTCTGGCAGGGCAAGCTGGTCTCACAGCTCCATGGGACTCAGGTCAGTGGAAAGCCCCTACTGCAATGCAACAACTTGTCCTCCTCATCTTCGAGGTTGTGCCACAATAATCCTAGCAATGGCCCTGCGGCACTGTCTGACCCGGCCTGCTGCTGGCTCGAGGACTCTGTAAAGGTATCGCCAGAGGACTGACCTCACCCTGCAACAACGACATTTGGTGTTAACGGAGATTTCCCCCTCACGATCACCCTCCCCCCGACATGACCCGTCGTCCGTCAGCTCTGTCTGAGGCGAAATGGCTCTTGACAGGGGATAAAACACCCCACCGCCACCTCATGTTCTCTGGCCCACAGCAGACGGTGATTAAATCTCTGAACTGCCCACGACCTGGTCACCGTGGTCCCGGGTAACATGGCCTCTGCATTCTATTTACAGTGTATGAAATGCAGTACACTCATAATAGTCATTCAATATCATTAATAGAGAAAAAAACACTTTTTAACAAGGGAAGTTACTGAACAGAGGAGATCAACGGCCTTAATCTTCAGATGTGCTTCTCAACAATGTCATTATGCAGTGTACTTGACCGATGTGTGTTATTTATCTTTAAGACATAAAGATAAGCTCTTTTTTCAAGCTTTTTTTCTTTGATCTCCTCTTGAAATAAACTCGTCTCCAATTGAGTTAAAATTTTTAAAGATTGAAATTTTTAGAAAGTGAATTATATTGATTAGTTTACTAATTACATCATACAGTATATATGATTGATGATCTATTCATAAAAATACTGCACAGACCATAATAAAAATGTATGCATCTTCTATGCATCATATAAGGTACCACAGTACATGCTATAAATATCAAGCAATCACATTACAGCACTTAAAAATGTAATCTTTTTCAGTCCATGAGTAAAACTGCCAAACTTAGAAGCTGTTTTATCTTATTCTGTGCTGCTACAATGTGGTTTAATATAATGTCCTATTTAATTCTATATTATGTTAAGGATTATTGATTAAAAAGCTCAGTATAAAGCTTTTTTAATAGCTTGGAAAACTTTAAATTCATTTCACAATGAATTGTGATAATTGTGCACTTCCATAACCATGAATAAACCATTGCACATACAGTAAATCATTATTATTATAAATAATAATAATGCTTTCCCATCTGTAGTTTAATATACTGTATATTATATATAATACAAACCTTATGGATAGGCTTATAACCAAGCAGTCTGCCTTGTTGCCCTGTGACTATGATGTTAAAAAATCTCCTTTGGAGCCATGATACATGAGAGATTTGTATCTTTTAAATCTTAAGGTTTTTTTCTGCATTTAGATAATGCCCATCCTGCAGAAATGAAAGAAGAAAATTCCCAAACTATTACAGAAGCCGCTTTAAAAGGCATTAGGATAAGACGGAGTAATGGAGTAAAAAGGAGAGCTCATTGCTGCTTCAAAATGATCTGACGGGAATAAAAATGATTGGATAAACATTTCGGCGTCTTATTGGTTAAACCCGAACACATGTAGGACACAAAGTAATGTTTCATGCTACAAGAGTCAGTGAAAAACATTTCGGACAGCGTTTTTAAGGCAGGGTTAAAAAAGGTGAGGAATAAACCCAAGCATTGACTGACAGGTGTAAATACACCCCCATCACACTCCGGTAGTCTGGACACCCCCTGCTCTAGAAGCAGGACTGCATTTATAAAAAGACACTGGAATTCTCATCTTAGTGCCCTTGTTTTGACATGCATGCAACTGCTTAGGTTTTACAATACAGAACAGTCTAATTTTCTTCACCCGTCAATCAATGTGTTTTCCTCAAAGGGATCTTGGGCGCTGTGCACTGCTGCAGGCCTGTGGGATCAAACATGGTGTATATTCATAAACTCACTCTGCAGAGGCGCATGGCATCTAACGTGGCAAATTTCAGTTTATATTTATGGAAATATTGATGGATATTTATTTCCTTCATTGCCTTATACTGTACATAGGTTTCTATCACTACATGTTGAGGTTTCTTTCTTTCAAGGAAAAAGAGTACTTTCTACTGAACACTGATGCATTTACATTATTCGTTTAAACATGCATAACTAAAACAGTCAATGTATTCCCTCTACAAATCCAGCTTGGGCCACTATAATTTATCATCTATAGTGGCACAGCTAAAAACTGCATTGACCTTTGCTATGTACACTGTATTCCAAAGCAAGGCCGTGAGATAAAAGGTAACAGGTAACAGATCCAGCTGTGAAGAAACATGTTAATCCTCTGTTTTCAATTACCTCTGGTCTTAAACACAACCTTGCAGGCACCTGTCCTGACATCCTGCCCACCTTTTTATACCAGTTTCACATGGGTACCTACAGTACCTGTTTCTCACTGCGCGTCATGGGGGTGAGGAAAGAGGTATGAAACACTCCACATGTGCATACAGAGCGCCTGAAGCCAGTGGGAATCAGGATTTAAATTGGAAAGCTCATCCAGAGAGACCTGCCTGCCTCTACAGTATAATGCAGGCTGAAATATATGAACTACTCCAGCTACTATTAATAAGAACAATGATATATCTCCTCTATTCTTGTCTACTCCTTACTTTCCTAAGGAGCTGGGAATATGTACAGTAGCTACTAACTTTCTGCATTTATCATCTCCCCCCATTAAAGAATCTTAAAACACATGCAAAAAAAGAACTGCTGCAGTGAATACAGTGGTATATTTTACCAAATTCACAGTACTAAACTCACACAATACAGAGCAAACACATCAGACAATCAACTGATTTTTAATTGTCTTCTTCTCCAGTTCCACCATGGAGCGCTAGCTATGACAAACACAATGCTTTTTATAAACTAAGTTTACTCTTAAAATTCTAAATTATAAAGCTATGTCACAGTGTTCTATAAGATTAAGATCACTTTATTAGCCATATACAATTTCTTGCATTAGGAATTTCTTTTCGCATACCCCAGCTTGCTCTCCATGAGACACACAGACAGGGAGAGAAGCTTGGGGTCAGAGCGCAGGGTCAGCCATTTATACAGCGCCGGGGTTAAGGGCCTTGCTCAGGGGCCCAACAGAGTAGGATTCCTCTGCCGGCCGCGGCATTTGAACCAGCAATCTACCAGCCACAGGCGCAGATCTTGAGCCACAGAGCCACCGCTCCACCCTTTATAGTGTCATTTCAATGAATCAAGTCTTTAAAATTAATATTCAAATAACAGATAATTAAGGACATTTAAGGAAATTAAGGGAGAAATTGTTTTTCTGAATAATATTCTGTAAGTACTGTACAAATTTTGTACCATCTTCCAAAGGAAAAACCCTAAAACAAGTGTGTCTAAAAACTTTCTAAAACCTCATTATTTTAAATGATAAAGACAGCAGTTGCTTCAGTTTTAACAAGTGGGAAGAGCTCTGTCAGTCACATTTGACATTTGTGGTGTGCATTGATGAGAGGGGCGTCATTCTGCAATGCATTCAGGTGCAGAGTAATTAAAATTTAGTTCTCCAGGACTCCTGTATAATTGCAGCTCTGTTTAAGGGCAGTCAAGTGTTCTGCTGTAATTGATCCTGACTGTTAAAATGCATCTACTTTCAATATAAACTGCTGTGCACAGTACAGTTCTTTGGGCAAGGTACTTGTTATTCAGGTGAAAAACAGATCTGTCCAATTCAGTTTCTTCACAAAATAGACTGCAGAGAACATGCGAGGCATTAAAAAACTTCAGTAATAAACGTATCTGGTACTAACCATGATCCCATGGTCGTCTTTCATTCATTAACAATGAGATATGTTTTGAACTTTTAAGATTTGAACTAAATTCTAAATTCTTGAGCTCAATAATTTGTGCAACCTTTTCCATCCAGTCCATGTCAGAAACTATAGCTTAATCATAAATGGCATGAAAGAGTTAATAATTTCATAAAGCAGATGTCATCAAACTTGCTGAGAGTCCTCATTGTACAATTAGGAAAGGCAGGTTTCTTACATGTTACATAAGAATATCTGTGTCTTTGTATAGGAAAGAGACTGATACAAATAGTTAAGTGAATATAAGTCAACTTCTTCTCCATCCACCTGTTTTTTAACCCACATTATCCAGTACAGGGTCTCCGAGTCGCAGGGTCACTGAAGCCTAACCTGGCAGCAGAGCAAAGTACACCTTGGACAGGACGCCAGTCCACCGCACTGCACACAGACACACACGCACACTGAGGCCAATGAACCCACCACGTTTCTGGACTGTGGGAGGAAACCGGAGCACCTGAAGGAAACACACGCGAACATGGGGAGAACATGCAAACTCCACGCAGACAGCACCCAGGAACTGAGCCCAGGGCCCCAGCACAGCGCAGCAATGCCAACTAATGCGCCACCAAGCTGCCCACAATCCTTCTCTGCACTATAATTTGCTTGTGTAAAAGCAGTGTGTCTTCCTGTCTGTTATGTGCACACACACACCTTCAGTACAGGCTGCGCAGCAGGGGTGCATCCAGCCACCGTTTGCGCCGAAGGCAAAAAGCATGAAAAACACAGCGCACGCTCTCAGCCAAGGAGGGGTGTCAGAGGTCGGACCCGTTTGCAGTCGCTCAACAGAGTGAGCCCCTCACACTCCCTCCACGCCACAGCCTGGCCCTCCCTGGCAGAAGTAGCTCTTCCCCTTAGTCTGGCCCCGGCGGAGTTCTACTCTAACGCCATTACCGCTTCACCGTGAAGAAGAACTCTTCATGGACAAAACATGAACGGTCTTTGTCTAAGGAAGATAATCTGACAAATAAAACAAAAAGAACAGCATGAGGGATAACTGCGTCCCCAAACCAAGAAACAAGAGCAATGTTTTTTTTCTCGTTTCCCATAAAAAAATAAGTTAACAGTGAGGTTGTCATAATCACTTTTTGTCAACTATCAAATTGTGTCAAAATATCAAGTTATTGTCACGGATGTCTGAAAAAAGGGACTAACCGTGGAGAGCAGGAGAGCAGAAAAGACCCTATGCGTAGCGGCGGAACGGGGAGTTAGCCTGGGCTCAGCAGTGCAAAGAGTTCAGGAGTGCCGTATAGAAACCTATGCCCTCAGGTAGCGGACGTGGGGCGACCTGGTGCTAGGCGGGTCTCAGGACATCCGAACGTCAATGCTGAGCGAGGGCAGAGTGCAAGACCCGGAAATATATAGCCCAAGGGAAAGAGAAGGACCGGAAGGGCAGCAGACAGAAAACTAGGGACAGGACAGAGTAGGAGCGCCCTCAGGCTGCAGAGGGTGTGACAGTTATGTGAACATACGCACTTCAGACTTGTTCTGCTTGTCTAATAAGTGCGGATGATACTCCTGTTCGTATTCTAGGAAATATTCCTAGCAACCGCTACTATATGTTTCTTTCATGTGCTGTACTGTGAAAGCTTCACGATTCAGTACAGCAGGCCTGGGAATCCACAGGCAGAGAACAATTACCTCAAGTAAACGTGGCTCATTACCATGTAGTCTGCCATCACCCCTGAAGGCTGGATTTATGACACTGTATTTCATATTAGTGACCGCCGACAAAGAGAGAATGTTTCTCAACACATACAAAACAACTCATCTACAATTCATCTCCTTACTTCATCCAACCTGTGGCAAGAAAACTCACAGTATTGCACCACTGACAACAAACACTCCACTGCTGTTGTAGTTTATTTGCTATACACCACTTTAACTCAAGATCATGACATCGGCCAAACAAGCAAATCAATCTCATTTTATTTATGACTTTCATATATTACTAAGGTTTTTATATTATTGACAGAAAAGCTGAACCAAATACAAGAGCACCATATTTCAAGAGAACATCATGGAAATTCACAAAAAAAAAACCAAGACCAACAGCAAAATGAAATTAAACCTTGAGAAATGAAAGGTTCATGGATTATAATTATTTGCTGAACAGATGTTCTTACTCAGGACAAGTGCAAAGAACAGCTGTGTAAGCAGAATAAATCAAATTAAAAACCTGACAGTGAGGGCGGCACAAACTGGACAAGCAACACAAGTGCCAAACAGAGAAATGAAAAAGTGTGATAGCAATAACTTAATGGATCACTCACCTGTAGACGGGATCACTCACCTTCTGCATTTGCAAACAATTAATGTAACTAAAAGCCAGATACCTGAACATCTGATACACCCGCTCTTATAAAACCAAAGAAAATATGAACTCTGCAAACTGGCTGTGGTCATCTGAATAGGTGGCTGAAAACCAGACCTGTGCAATATTTTTGTTTCACAATGGTACTTACGTTGTCCCCAGCGCCCAGTTCTTGGGTTCAGGTAGTTTGGATAGAGACCATTGGGCCTGTCCATTTTCTGCAGCAGCTTTCGAATATGCATGACCTGATGGAAAGTCAAAACTCTTCTGGGTCACATGGAGCACAGTAAGAAAATAACAAACTGTACATAAAGGCACGTGAGACAGAGTCAGTCATAAACATGGGGTACAGCTCCAAGGATATTTCAATGTAATTACAACTGATGCCACTATCAGTAGGCTGCAGTTAACCACAGTTTCTATACATTTAGAAATGGAGTAACTGAGGAATTCAAGTGAGTTAATTATGTTCACCATGACCTAGATTTTAAAAATGTGCTCCAAGGAATATTAATTCCAAGCTTCATCACTGTTTAATAAGCCGCTCTCAAAGTGCTGCATGCTGGATATAGGTACATCACGGCTGACCCCTTATCTCCAGGGTTTGATCAACTTGTATTCTGTTCTCTAAAGCTATCAGGCTATTAGGAAAATTAGGAATATTATATGTATCCCGTGTCCACAATCTTTTAAAGAAATTGTTCTTGAGAGATTTTCTCTTCTCTTTAAAACACTTTTCTTTAGTCTTACGAAAGAAGAGCTTTTGACAGGTGTGACTGCTACCCCTTGTAAAAAGTTAGAGGCATGCCATATTTAAATACCACAAAAAATAAATAGAATTATATTTTTACATGACAGGTGTGCACCAATGGTAACAATGGATTTTAATGTAGTGTTGCCCTTGTGTTGAGTGATCACCCCATTCTAATTCAGACAGATTTTGTTTTCATGGCTTGTTTTATTTTTAAAACACACAAAGAATAATAATGCTCGAGTCATTATGCGTATACAGCTTCTCTTTGCTCCATGCACTAAACATTAGCTTACCTGTACTGTATAACATTAAAAAGCCACCAAAAAGAAGTCATACAGTAACAGCTAAGCTTTAAATTACTGACTAATGGCAATAATAATTAACCGTCTTCAAGGCTATTCTGTTTAAAGAATATATGGACCTTACATTTTCAAATGTATACGGCTTTTTTCTATACAGCGTGTTTCTATTGAATGCAGTGGCTTCAATTAAAGTTTGGAATACAGTAACCTTTGCTATCTGTAATGGCATGTTCTTGCACTATACATTTTAAATAGCATCTGACAGTGGTCTTCCTGCTGTTATGTGTTGCCGCCTTCTGCTGTGAGGATACAAATCAAAGGGGAGGTGTTTGTGTCTGCTCTGTTCATGCTTGGTGTTTTGTTGTATGTTCACCTGATACAACGGTCACTCGTTTCACCCACAGACACAGGTTCACCTCCAGGTGCTTCTTATTTCACACACACGTGAGAGATGCAGCCTTTCGAGTTTCCTGTTCCTGTGCTGTGAAAATCCTTGGCACTGCCAGTTGGCCTGGCAGGAGCCCAGGAAGTGAGCACACGCTAGCTGAGAGTCTCACATCTGTCTGGTACCTACATCTGACAGCAAGTGTGCTTCTTACAGCTCCGTCTTGTTGTGAGGCGCAGCGGAAAGCGCATGCGACAGAGCACTCTTTCCTCATCTTTTTGTTCCGCTTGATGTGGAAAGTTATTTTAATTACGCTCAGATTTTGAAATGGTTCTAACTGCTTGTTTTCATATTTCCTATTCTGAAACACAATGAACACATGGCATAATAGAGCTAGATATTTTTTGTGGTTTACAATGTATCTGCTCTGCCTGTGGAGGGATTGACTCTGTGGTGCTACTCAACCTCTTACATCACCCCAGTCTGAGCATTTGCCCTTTGTACTCTGTCGTCTATCACTTAACAATTCGCAGCGAATGCGTAAAACCAGTCATTTAAAGGGGAACTGCAGTCCCAATTTCTCAGACTGGTTTTCGAATCTCGGTGACAAAATAAATTCATTGACGTTACAGAAAACATGTACCAATTTCAAATTAAGCACAAAATTGTGAACTTTGTAAAAGTACCGGAAGTACTGTACAGCCATCGTGTTGTCGAGTTCTCATGATGACGTTCTCATTGCGACGTGATACGGCCCCTTTCTGCTCACTAGTCACCGTAATAACTAATGTTATGTTTGTTATTATGTCCGAGCGAATAAGTACAGGTTGTGCAGCAGACTTTTCACCGCAGAAATGTTCCAACACAATCTGCACGCAGAGTTAACAAATTAGTAGTGTTTGGCGGCAAAACTCTCAAAGCAGAGAGCAGTATTGGTACTGTTGGATGTACTAACAAGCCTGCTTCTTTACAATAATACAGGGCCGCATGTCAATGGAAGTTTTGTCACCTCGTTCTGAATCACAGAACATGGCGCTGCGCAGACCTGGATATTTTGACTATTTTGTGAGGTAAAACGGAGGTTTTTCGAGTTACTGTGAACATTTTAATTTCATTGAGGTTTGAAATTCACTCACCAATGCTGTTTCTTTACAACCCCAAATTATAAAAATAGCATTGCAGTTCCCATAACTAATCTTTTAACGTTATCAAAACGTTTTAACATTATCCAAACCCTTCAAAAAATGTATTTATTAATATTGCTGTATGAATCGACTAGTGAAGCTCCTTGTTTTAAGAACCCAAGCACGTTGGTTAGGCAAGATTTAATTTTCTAAATCCGTGTTGATGAGTCCCTTGGATATTATTTTCATGTAGGTGATCCTCTGGTTTAGTTCTAATTGCTTCCATGACGTGACATGGAACCGAAGTCAAGACTTACTGGTCTGTACATGGGTCAGTTTTGTCTCCCCGCTTGGAAAAGAGCACTGCACTGGCAATTTTCCAGTTCGCAGGGATCATCCGTGTCATTAATGGAAGACCTACACAGATACCTTCTGAATTACACCTCATTTTCCTGAGTGCCTGTGGTAAGATATCATCAAGATATTAGTCTAATACCTGAAAGATTTGCGCCCCTTCAATGCTAAAACTGTTAAAAACAGAGCTTTGTCCTTCTACTACTGCAGGTGTCATGCTGTTGACGTCTTCCTTAGTGAAAGCCGAATTTACAGTACCTACTCACACATCACATCATCCATATCCCTTTCATTGTCTGGTGTTTGCCATGGTTGTCCTGGATACATTTTTCGTCATCTTTGTGTTTTTTTAGCTGCAGTAGTACTGAAAGAACTTTCTATTATTTACTTTTAACTTTTACTTGCAATATGCCTTTCCATATCTCTCTTGGCCTTGTATCCTTTCTAAATGTGTTTTCTAATTCTCTGCACTGCTTTTATTTAATGGGATCCTACTGTTTTTTAGTCATTTTATCAAGTGCCTTAGCTTCCCTTATATTCTGCATAACTGATTAGCTGATAACTATCAGAGAACTATGCAGAATCTCTCACCACTAGTTATCCCCCAACTCAATACTGTAGCTATCCTGTCCCATTTTACCCTTCTTTAGCTGCTCATTCCTTCAACGTCTTTGTCCTGAAACTCTATAAACTTTTTGAACACTTTCAAAGTGTACTTGAAATAGGCCAATGTGAAAGAGCACCTGGAAAGGGATATGGGTTATTGCCAATGGTTCTCAGCTCAGTGTGATGCATCAGTGGGCTCAGGTGATAATGATCATTTGGTAGTGCCTGTTCTAATGGACGCCCTCAAAAAAGTATTTTTTTGACATTGTTGTCACTGAAGTCAACAAATGGAGGTGTCGATTACATACAACAGGGTGAAGATGAAGAGCAGTTTGGAGAAGAAGGTGCCAATCGAGATTCATTCAAATTCATGAACTTGTTAAAACTATGCAGAAGCTGCTGGAAACAATGCTTGAAGCAGGATATTTCTGAAACTCGGGACTGAGTGCAGAAACAAGCAAACTTCAAAAGTCTAAACAAGCAAAAAAATCAGTTAAAGGCACCAATTAGCAATGGTGATCACAAGCTCAGTTGGAACAAAAGCCAGTCAACTGGGAATCAATTAGTGCACCTGTGCGCACCTTTAAAGCGCAACAAGGACACAGGAACAGTTTTGGGCTTAAAGACTCAGATCTAATGCAAATTGTGCTCAGAGCGGTTTGAAGAAATCATAAATTTAAAAGAAATTACACCAGGTATTTTCATTTTAAAAATCTGATTAAAGTGCCTAATTACCACGGACGTTTTATTTGGATTTTTGGTGCAAATAATACTATCATGTTTTTGTACAAACCATTATTTTTTTTAGTGTCCTCCCAAGGTAAAAAGGTCCATGCTTGAGGATTGCTTTCTGACTAGAGTTCACCTAATGGTGCCAGGAATGAGCACAAAGACGGAGCATGGGGTGTTGCCAGGTTTTCCACTCACTTTGTTGTAGTAAGCTGGGTCGCCAGTCAGGTAGGTGAGATGCACAAACTCCATGTGGAGAGTCCCGAACTCCGCCAGGATACTGCTGCCCGCCGATGCCCAGCCCCAGTTCCTGCCAACTCCGCTGCAACGCAGAGAGAGAAACTATCTGAGAACAGAACCTCTCTTTCACGGACAAGCTCTACTAGTCAATACAAACCTCCGGAAGCATGATACAACCCGACACTTTTAAGTTTCTTATACATCCCATCTGGGCCGAACTTGCGCACATAAACTAAAAATATCTATTTTTGTAAAAAAAAACAGTTATTTTTTCACAAAAGAAATTCTGCTGCTATAGAGAAGTATCAATCATAGGGAAAGACACTGTGCAGGCGTCTCTGCTATAACGCGATAGATGCGTTCCTGTAAAACCAGGCGTTATGCAAAATCATGCAAAAAAAATACAGTAACAGGGTTTATGGGGAAAAATAGGGTCGGGGCCAGAGCACTCACAACCTAACCACATGCCTAACCAAAGCTTTACGAAATTTAGTAGTTATCCTAATAAAAATGTTCTCACAGTGAAAATACATGTTAAATTCATATGAAATAACGAAATACTACAGTAAATTTAGGACTTTACCTTGAAGAAAAGTGAAGTTCACCACCTGAAATTTTATCACCAGCACACATCTTAGACGCATTCTTGTCACCTTGTCCACCGATATTTACGGCAATGCAGAAGATTTAGTGAAAACAGCAGAAAACTGAGGAGCACCTCCCAATTAGCACTTCCAAAACAAAGCACGTGGGACAACTGAGCGTCATGTGTGTTCCTCGGAGGACCGCCGCGTTCAGCTGTGTTACTCCGCGACGCAAAACATAAACACGTCGGGGATGAAATCGCATATAACAGACATCTTTCACAAGTTTCGCGTTATACAGACATCTTTCCCATATTAACCAATCGCGCATGAGCCAGTTCGCATTTTGGAAACTTGAGTAATAGTAGAGATCACGGCTTTCAGTTCATTACTCAGATGACCTACTCCTCCCACACAGTGTTAAAACTGACTAAGATTTCAAGGTCTGCCTCTTGGGGTGACCGCACAGCACAAACCAACCCTACCAGCACAAGGCATCTTTAGTCTGGAGCCCCTGCTGTTTCATCATGTGCGAGAGGTAGCCCACTCATTCTCATACTGGGTGGGCTCAGATACCTTCATTTTAATTCCAGTGTGCCTGTGCAACATGTGTACAGCAGCAGCCATCTGGAAGCGGTGTGTCGAAACTCCCGCCAGCGGAAAGCACTGTGAGCCCTTCACTGCTCAAACAGACCACCAGGTGGCACTAGGCTTGCGGTAGATGTTACTGAACGAGAGCTTCACTTAATCTTTTTGTTCATAGTCCAATAATCATATTTCTTAAAAATATATTTGATACAGTACACTAAATAAAAAGTACGTAACAAAGGCTAACGTTTTACAATAAAATTTGGCTGTACAGTATATGAATGGAGCCTGGATCGGACCTCGATTTTTCAATGTGCCAGGTTCCAAGGATATTCTCAGAAAACAAGGAATTTCATGGAGAGACTATAAACTATAAACATAACAACTATATTAGTGCAATTATACATATTGCAGAGGTACAGTAATAACATGGAGAAATGAGGAGGCTGTGCGAGTGTCTCATGTTTGAAGGCTCTAGAAATGCCTGTTTGTGAATACTGCAAAATGCCATAAATGTAACAAATTTCCTGAAATACTTATGTATTAATTGATACTGTAAAATACATCTAGTCAAGAATTTTCTATGAGTCCATCAGACAATAACCACCTTAAAGCTAGCATCAGATATGAAGTAAAAGCTCAGATTCCTCTTACTTTCTCATTTTGAGGTGCTTTACATCTGTATCACACACACATGCCCCACCAGACTCGGCCTACAAAGAAACAAATACCGTTGCCAGCAAAAGCAACAGTTTACTTTAGAATTCCCACAATATTCATTCTGAGTTTACAGAGCAGCCGGCGGAACTAAGGGCCACTGGTCTCCAGCACTGGTCAACTTAGTTTTTAATAAACGTGAAGGGATTTTGCTCAGCAGTGACGAATCATCCCCGGAATACTAACAGCATTCAATCTGTAGACACTGTTTATGCAACAAATTTAATAAAGGGTACTGCCTCTCTCTCATTGCCTTAAAAGCCTGTGTGTTGAAGTCATATGTGTTCCAGGTTTAACCATTTTAAACACAGAAGTCTGTTCTGGTAGGCCTTTACCCCTTGTACGAATACAGGTTAGGAAAAAAATACCTCAAGAGCCTGGGAATGAGTTTAAAAGCACAGTAAATAAATGAATGGACCTGAGGATACACAGCACAGATAATCTGTAATCAGAGTAAAATACATTTGTTGTTACAAAAAACAAATGTAAAACCACTACCAGTATGCTTTTCAGAGGCTGTGCTGCAGGACACAAATGTTTCTCCAATGTTTCTCCAATGACTGAAATAACATTTAAGGGCGACTCATGCAAAAGACAACATATGTATAGCTAAGAGTAATAAAACTACAGCTTTTTAATTTAAACTTCCAAATCATTTTCATATTTTTGCATTCCTGTGGCAGATTTTGAACTGGTTTGCACTGGAACAAAAAGCATTTAAGCACATTGTAGAGTGCATAGATTAAAAAAAAAACATTACTTCATTATTTACATAAACAGAAAAACAAGATATTTTTGGATATTCGCCTCAATGTCTTCATGGCTGTTGTGCCCCCATAGGGAGACAAGCTAATTGGCAGAAACCCTACGTTTTGTGGCAAAGTGGAGGATGCAGCCAAGCCCCAAGGACTACATTTACCAGAAAGCTCAGGCATGAGGTCAGCAATTGACCAGAGGTCAAAGGTGAAAAGGACATAAGACAGGAAGAGAAACAAGTTAGTTTGATTCAGCTTTGGATGGTGGAAAGAGCTGAGGTTTGGAGATAAACTTTTCTTGATTTGTTTAAACAAGGAAAACACTGCTGGTAAAAAGCAAGGTTTGGAATGAGATCTGGGACACTGTCCTATCTACAGTATTTGTATATGGCAGCAAGGAGCTGTTCACCTGATGGAGAAAAGTAAGAAGAGTAGCCAGAGCTGACAGGGCAAGCCTTTTCATGTATTATTGATATTTTCCTGTCTGTCCCTGTTAAGTGGGGAACATACCACTGGTGCCAAAAAGACAGTTTACATGCTACTTTAGTGTTGCTGAAGATTCATTTACTGAGATATCTCATTAAAGAAGAGAGAGATCTAAAAAAAAAAATCCCCCGTTTCAAAGAAACAATGATAATTCAGGAAGCACTCAGCCAGCACAGGCAATCAGAAACTACATATGCTAATGTAATCTTGAAGATGGAATGAGAGAATAGCATCTCTAGCTTAAGAGACTAGAATGATGGCGATTACATGAAAACACACTTGAATGGGGATGCCTTATTGTCTGGAGAGCAGCCTGCCTTTGCATGATCTTAAAAGCACTTCTTCACAAGAGGATCTTCAATGATTGCTTCACAGCCATCCGTAATGCCACACATACGTGCTTCTGTTGTATGCCCTGTTCCAGACATGTAGCCTGTGGTCTTGAATAAGGATCGCGATGAACCAGACACTGAATGAAAGAATGATTGTTGCTTTGCTCTGACGGAATAACTTCGAGCTCTACTGATTACATCACACAGTGGTCAAAGACGCGATCTCCTGAAAACAAATAGCATACAGCAACTGGCTACTGTCTGGTTCATGGCACCATTCTGTTCCCTTTTTAAAATAAATTTCTTGATGAACAATGCAAAATGTGAGAGAATGGTTCTTTCTTTCTGTACAGGCGACCTCAATAACAGTCTCACAATATTTCCACATTACCACCTGGTATAGGTCATTAGGTCATCGAACCAGTCAACATGGAAGTGTTATACAGAGGTCAATCAAACGGGCTGTAATGGCATGCACCTGACTAGATGGCATTATTACTTCATCAAAGGATACCGGTTCACTCTCGGTAACTCTTCCGTTCTTTGGCTCACCAGTGAAAAAGTTCATACTGCACTTTCGCAAAGTCATAGCATATCACTGACCTGTTACTGAGACTAATACGCAATGTTTCTATTCGGACATCTAGAGGCAATGAAAGCCTTCGGCCTTGTAAAGCAGTCTTTTTCAGTTTAAATTCTTCCTCTACCCCCGTGTGAGCAACAAGCAATTCATTAAACACTTGAATTTGGATCTAAAACCAATCAGCGCATCTTCTTCCCTGTGGTTTCTAAATTGTGATTGTGCAGCCCACTGCACTGTCTAGAACGAGTACTCTTCTGTCTGGCCTTCCCCTCGCCCAGACATCTCAGATAACTCCTGTGTAACTCTCAGGTGGCAGAGGAAACCAGAGAAGTCACTGGGGAATGGGTATTTACACACATTACCAGTCCAGCAGGAAGCTGAAACATGCACTTCTTTTCTCAGCTATCACCTGCTTTCATTGCTTTATTATAATCAGACAAAAGGTGTTTTCTCCGTACTGCAATTTGCAGTGGAGCTACATCTTTTTTGTTTGTACAATTATGCTCCAAACGTCTAAAAAGAAATTTAAATGTCAACTGCAAGAAGAAAACATACAGAACATATGTGAATGATAAATTGAGTTTTTGACATTACAGTTTTTAAGGTATTTCATTTAGAAAATAATAAAGAAGCATCTTTTGATACATCTAGATAAAACGTGCCGTGATTGCTGACTGACTGGGAAGCACATAAGCGAGTCTTGAACATGCTCTTGGATGAAGCCGCCTTTGAAATTTATAATCGCAAAGAAGAACTTGTTTCTATCGTACAGTATGTCACAGCAGCACCTGGAACCGTAAAATAAACCATCGTCTGTTTGGACGACCCGTTTGAAGAGGCGATGAGGTAAAGAGGAATTCATCCGATTATTCTCCCGTGATCCCCTAGAGGATACACCCCAGAGCTCAATGTACTTTGTTCAAAGCTAAGAAACTGCAAAATATTAATGAGGCCCATGCACAACCTTTTATTTTAAAAGTATAGAATAAAAGAACCCAAGCTTCAAAACAAAGTAGGTCCAGTGGGTAAGCTATCGGGGGGAGCTAACGGTCTTCGTGGCACTGCGAGCAGCCCCTGCACATGTCTGTGAAACTCAGACGCCTCGCTGGCCGCCACCGAGCAAAGCACCTGGGCTTCCGACATTCCCGCTGCACAGTTTCACCTTGAAGGCTGGCACTGACGGTCAGGCGGCCGCGCTGGGCGCCACACGGGGAGGGACCCTCACCTTTTCAGGTTGACCATCGCCCAGGGGATGCCGGTGGGGGTGTTAAAAGCTGGCAGCAGCTTCTCTGCCAGCTGGACAGCTTTGATCTTGAAGACCTGCGAGGGAAAAAAGAAAAAGAGGAGTGAAGGGAGGAAGAATGAAGGGGCTACCCACAGACTGAAGGAGCGTGGTGAGCAGGCGCCTTAGTGCTGATGGCAGGAGTAGGCAGCAGGCAGAGCTGAAGCTTTCTGGAACTGGTGCTGCGTCAACGCAAGGAAGACAGGCTGTCCTTGTTAGTGAGGAACCAGGTGCGGGCCTGTCAAAGGAACCCCCAACTCAATACTGTACATCTGGAGGCACATTCGGAGAATAAGAAAAGCTCATCACAAGAACTTTGAGGACAGGTTATAAATATTATAAAAATATATAAAAGGTTAAAAAAAGTCAAACGACAGAAAATAATTAATTAGTAATGTTTTTAAATTAAAGGATTAACCTTCAAAAATGTTCTACACATTCTAGGTGATGGTGTAAAGCATAAAGAAATCACGGCTACTAAATGGCAAACCGATGAAAAAAAACACTTTCTAAAGATCCTACCGTGCACAGCGAGTTCAGCCCAAGAGTTAACAGAGTATTAAAAACCACATTTTTTTAAAAAATGTATCTGGTAGCCACTACTTTAAAATCCATCCTTTAAAAAAATGTTCGTTGCACCATGTCAAGTTTATAAACATAGTGTAACCTCTTGTAACAACTCAAATCTTATCTTGAGTGCCTTCGAGTTTGCAGTTCACAAAAACCAGACTTCTGCCGATTATGAGTGTCTACTAGTGTTGTGTCATTACCGTCTCAGAACCCAGAAGATTTCCACCATTTTGTTCACCTTTTTTCTCTCCTTTAAATAGTGATCAACTATCCCTCTAATACAAAGTTTTGCACACAATCTATTCAGCCGAGCTGCTCGTCGAGGTGAAGACCAGAGTCGATCGCTGAAGCGCTGGGCACAAGGCAGGATGGCGTGACCTCTCTTTCCCCAGGCCGGGTGCCCACCCGCCACAAGGCCACAGACAGAGGGGCAAAGAGGGACAGACAGGAGCTATCCATCGCATCTAGGGGGGTGGCAGGAAACGGGTACGCCCCGAGACACAGGGAAAACGAAGCCAGAACCCACAGATGTGAGGTTGCGCCACTGACTGGACACGGCAACATGACACACACAGACACTAACCACACGAAAACCCTGCGAACTGTCAGCAGTGCTCACAGAAGAGGGGTGCAGCACCCCGTAGACTACAGTTTACAGCCAACAGCCCCATGAACAACCCCGCCCACCTCCCGGCCATCAGCCCACGAGAAAAATAACGCCAGTTTTATTTATACCTTCTCAGACATGACAGGAGTCTAGGAGAATCAATCCTGCTGCTGTCAGACCTAACAAAACTCAGATATGTAAAGCTCAAATCAATGTTTATATCTTCAGAATATCTTTAGTGCCAATTTTCCAGTGTCCAGTAAGTGACGGAGACTGAAGGGCACGAGTCCCCTCAGACTGACCTTCAGTCCCAGCCTCGGAGGTGAGGCCTGGAACACCTGGCGTCTCTGATTCCCAGCTGTACTGTATGTCTATGCCCATCATAAAGCAGCAAACTGATTTCAGACTCCAGTGCCAGTTCCTATAAATGTCTTAACACTCCAGGGCAGTGATCCTCAAAGAAATTTGTAACTGGGCACAAATTTGGTATCACACTAGGGTACGCGGCTTGCTCGGTAATTACTGAGAAAACCGAAGTGTAAACACAACAATTATGAAATGCAGTAAATAATGCTCTCTGTTTTGAGTTCCGATTATTAGCCCCATATTTACTTGAGACTTAGTGTCATTTGCCCAATCTATCTTAATTGCTAAGCAATTATTTTTAAAACTGGATCAATCTCTCATCTCCGGCTGGACTGTGACCCTGATGTATCAGGGACTGGAGTGTCCTGCCCAGCCCCCTGTACTATAGCCTCTCACTCACAGGCGCCACTGCGGACAAGGGAAGGCCTCCAAACGAGAGTAGCATCTCAGCCTGTCTAGCCTGGAGAGAAATTATTAGTTAATTAATCCCAGGATCTCATCGAGCTGTTTCTTGGAGTGTTTTACAGTGTTGTGAAAGCAAATAAGAAAAATATTAATATTTATTAATATTAAGCAGATTAAATATTAAAATCCATTCCATTCACAAGGTCATTTGATGCAACGAGTCTTACTGTGAGCAAAACGTACACTGACCCATCTGGATTAGTACTGTAACTCTTAGATGCAGTTTCAATGTATTTTTGCTGGAAATCTTTTAAATTATACAAGAGAAGTCTTATCACTACAACTGGGTGGAAATGTGTTTTTCTAGGATAATCGAAAATCATCTGCAGTCAATAGTATTGTAAAGAGTCTTTTAGTTATAAATATATATTTATTCAACTATTAGCATGATCAAAAACCAATTATAATCCATAAAAATATTCAAGGCTAAATGTTTAAATTCAAAAGAACAGTGTGACAATGTGAAATTATAGGTATCTAGCCAATTTTTTAAATATTCCATTATCATTAAAAAAACCTCGGAGATGTTACCTGTTCTTTCCAGTTGCTAAGACAAAGATCTCCACAAATCTGGAGACCTCTCTATACTGTAAAACTAGGTAATGGCTGAGATATGCAATTCCAGTGCAGAATGAGGAATATTAACCATCTGGGGCATACCGTAATGCACACATTCCCTTCTGAGCTGAAACCAGTCTGGAGTAAAGCCACTGTTCTCACATTACAATGTCCATGAACCCTTTATTCCCACCAAACTGCTCAAATCCCTTGATTTCCCACCTTTCTTGTAAAATACTAGCAGTAAAAGTATACATGAAACACTAGAGGTGAAATACAGGCCGATTTCAATATTCGCTTGATCTGCAGGCATGATATAGAGCAGTGGGGAGGGTCCCAGCCGGAGCGCTGTGGCCTCCGATCCCAGGGGTGGCACCCTCAACATGCTCTTCAGCAGGGCATCGCTCCCAGACTGCCCCAGCACCCCCTGCTGTAAAAACGGGCAGGAACGTTGGGCGGAAACAAATGCTGTACATTTTATCTGAAGCAATCCATCAGTCAAACAAACAAGAAAGCATACAAACCAAATGTGCGTGGATAGTTCAGAAGAGAGACGTTAGTCCTGTCATTTCAAAGCAAGAGCAACGAAAAAATAAAGTATAATCAAATCTAAAGGTTTGAAAGATCTATATAAGCCAGAATAAAACAAAAAGATTCCCTTCATATATTTACTTAAAATGTCTACAAAATCAGGAAAATCTTGATTTAAAAAAGTTAAACCTGTCAAAAGAGAAATATAAAATCTTGCCACAACAAAATAAAAATAAATGCTTAGGGGGGTAAAAACAGAGTCTGATATAATAAACAGAAGTGGTGCCTGAGAAACTGTCCAAAATGGGAGTCTTGTTGCATGTGTGCATTAAGTGTGCAATAAAAAAAAATGTTTAACTTACAAGGAGACAATAACATTAATCAGCAAATGCCAGCTATACATTTAAACTGCTTCATTGCAGGACAATAAGGAAGATCTTTGATGTCTGTAATCTACGGGGAAAGACTGCAGTGACACACCTCCTACTACAGCCAGATCAGTAGGCTGCTTCAACCAGATTAAAAATGGCTTTAGCATTAAATTTACCAGCTACTCTACATAAAAGCTTTATTAGGAGTCTGTCAAGTAAAGGAGAATAGAGAACAGTATCTAGTGGGACTCATTTCATTGCTCCTTTCTTCTGTCTAAGGCTCTGTCAAACTAAGAAAAGCACCGGATACAAAAAGCATCAGAGTAATGCCGAGAAACACTAACACAGTCATCTGACACACAATTTATTACAGTGTAGTTGCTCTTCCACAGAACAGAGCAAAATGTAATAGCTCCAACCCTACTTTCAACGGCTATAAATATTTTAATGATATTTATAAAATGATAGCAATACAATTTTAAAGGCTTAGTCTAGTTTGAGAAAATACATTTGGGAACAAGTGACTCAGCAAAAACATCTCATGCAAGACGGAGAACAGACAAGTACTGTATGAGGCTGTTCACTTCATCATGGTGTAAGTGAAAAAGCCAAGGAAAATAATATTATAAATATGGAAAACGTATAAATGGAGTTTATATGCATAACAGTGGATTCTCTAACCTGACTCCCAAGATAAAATTAACTTTTACAGGACATATTCTAGAATAAAGATCACCAGAAATGACAAACTTTGCTGCATGCTAGAATACAACTGCAAAAAGGCAAAACAACTGTAGAATGGCAATCTTTCCCTCCCAGCGCAAATTTAAAAATCCACCTAGAATAAAAATCAAGTACAAAAAAAGATGACCTTCTTTCACATAACTGCAGCTGGACTCTTCTTCTTCAGAAGAGAGATGACAGTGCATACTGGTCTCTGTGAAAACCACTTGTTTCAGACACAGACCCCCCTGATGACAACACCTCAAGTTACTCTGTCTCCTTCAGGGCTGTGAAACCTGTCTGAATGTAATCTTATGAAGACAGCAACACATCTCAAAACAATGTAGTACCTACAGTAGCAATCTGTTGAGTCTGCATCAGAAGCCCACATTATTTTAAATTCAAAATATTTCAAGGGATAATACTATCATCGCATGCTGTAAAATTGTCCTTAAGAGTACATATAATTCTAATGCAGGCAATTAAATTAGTTGCTGTCTGTTCTGAAGAGCATCTTAATTTTCTGATGTAATGAAAAAAAATGAAACACCCCTACAGCAGATTAGATGCCATAAATCTGTGTTTAACTATGCCCATTGCAGTATAATGCTAAAGGGAGCACATAAATTAAAATAATTAATCACCTTGCTCCCCTTACTTAAATTAATGCTGAGCCTTTCATTCCCAGGGCACAACTTCAACAACTGCATTGTATTTCCCTGCTTGCTAGTCTCTGTCCGAGGGCACAGGCATACCGAAATGATGAATGAAAAACCAGAGCTATAAAAACATCCAGAAATATGGCTCTCGTGTCAGACCCTGCTTAACTCATCCAACTGGGCTGACAGCAACGTAATTGTGAATTTTCTACAAGGCAGAAAATTAGATGACAGTTCAGTACTGGCAATTAACTCTAATGTAAACTGGCTTTAATGGATTACTGCAGTGGCACAGATCTGCAAAGCCTAGACAACCCCCTCTACTGACAGCCTTCAATATACTGTGTATGTATATACACACGCACACGCACACGCACACCTCAGAAACTACAAACTGGGCTGCAGAATTAAATCTTGATCTAAGATTGATTCCTGACTCTGAATGCACAACTGCTATGGATTCAATGAAAGATAATGTTTGCAGTAATTTATAAGCAGAAGTGAAAGGCTATTAAGGTGTTATATGATGCCACTTATCTACTCTAAATGATAAAGACACGAAAAAATTACACATGCTCTTTAATTCCCACTGATACTACTGTCTTACCACTTAGGACACTGCAATGTGAGTGCAATGAAAATTGTTCTCAGATTCTGTACTTTTTTTCATTTGCAACAAAAATGGCAATTTAATATATATATAAAACAATGCATTGAAAAATATTTTAATTCAATACTAAAAGGTTCTACAGGTCAAAACAAAACATGAAAAAAGAACTAAAGATTTAGAAGATGGTAATACTTTTTTTTTTTTAACATTTAGCCCATATTGCTTACATTTCACAGTATGAGTACTATAGATCTTCAGAAAATGAAGAAAACATGTTCTTAGCCTCTAACTGGCAATCCTTCTATCTCTCCAATTTTTAACCACTTGACCCAACACAGGGTCACTAGGGGAGCCAGAGCCTACCCCAGCACAAGGCAGGATATTCCCTGGACTAGACTCCACTCCATCACAGGGCACACACACCTTGGACTGGACTCCACTCCATCACAGGGCACACACACCCTGGACTGGACTCCACTCCATCACAGGGCACACACACCCTGGACTGGACTCCACTCCATCATGGGGCACACACACCCTGGACTGGACTCCACTCCATCACAGGGCACACACACCCTGGACTGGACTCCACTCCATCACAGGGCACACACACCCTGGACTGGACTCCACTCCATCATGGGGCACACGCATGGACACACACACCCTGGACTGGACTCCACTCCATCACGGGGCGCGCGCGCACGCACACACACACCTTGGACTGGACTCCACTCCATCACAGGGCACACACACCCTGGACTAGACTCCACTCCATCACAGGGCACACACACCCTGGACTGGACTCCACTCCATCATGGGGCGCGCGCGCACGCACACACACACACCTTGGACTGGACTCCACTCCATCACAGGGCACACACACCCTGGACTGGACTCCACTCCATCACAGGGCACACACACCCTGGACTGGACTCCACTCCATCACAGGGCACACACATGGACACACACACCCTGGACTGGACTCCACTCCATCATGGGGCGCGCGCGCGCACACACACACACACACACACACACACACACACACACACACACACACACACACACACACACACACACACACCTGGACTGGACTCCAAAATGATGATTCTTTGGCTGGGTAGGCAGGCCACCCACTGCACTCTTAATCTGAAGAGGGAATCGGCTCTTCTTCATTCAGGACAAGGGTCAGGCAGGGCTGACCACTGCGCTCCTCTCCCCTCTCACCACAGCAGCAACGACATGATCCGCATCGGAGAGATGGAACGAACAGCTCTCTCTAATAATTCTGATCACCTTCTCTGCAGCAAGTTCAGCATCCCTTATGGAGTGAAAAATGACCGTCCAACATCGTTGCCCTGCTGGCAGTTCAAAATTCTAAATGTTCCTGTAACACTCCTATTAAATTAAAGGCAATTTAAAATGCTTGTATGCTGGACTACAAGAAATAAATAATAATTAAGATATTTCTATGGCGTAGTTGTACTTTCAACATCTGATATGTTAGCTCAGCGGAATAACCTGAGCTTTCTGACCACAGTGCCGATATCAATCAATAATAAAAGGCCTTCCTGCAGCAGGGCGCTCTGCTCCTCTCGCCCGCAGACACACAGGAGTGAGGACGCTGTCGGGGGGTATTACGCCACACGCACCAATATTTAAGGTGACACGTCTTAGAATGAGTTTATCCTCTGAATTATTCTGTTATTACTTAGTCCAAGCAGCAACAATGCTGTGATGTCAGCTACAAAAACAAGATAAGACAAATGCAGAAAGGAGCTGTTTATAAAGGGGATTCTGGAAGGTAAACACCATCAATCACCCTGTTATTTGTCCTCTGAATATTTAATAAAAGTGGACCATGGGTAGGAACACACTATAATAAAGCATTTTGAATTCGACAGAGATGTATCAGCAGGAAGCTCTTCCAGGACGAGATAACCCTTCTTTTCCTGGACATTCACTGGTTTTACTATAACATTCTCGTACAGCAGCCTCCTGTTTCTAATTCATGGGGGCGTGCGAGAAGGGCAGCCGGCAGGGCTATCTTGCTCAAATCAAATTAAGAGCCTGGAACCGGCTCTAGCTGCTTGTGATGCTTGGGTGCAACTTAATTTTTTCTTAAACCTCTTTGCATTTTAGTTAAACATTAAAAGGCCTGTGCCATCTTCCCTTGCCCCCAGTGCAAATTGCAAATCCTAGAATTCCTCAGCTGATAAGTCTGTACTTCGGGACTTTAATTTGACGGTTCTTACTGTGGCAATTTGAAGGTCATTTAACAATCGGAGAATAATGATTTCAGACAGAATGAGGAAAACATATTAGCTTAAAATACCAGGTACGGTGTTTTAAGTGTCTCATGAAAGGCAATGAATTGAAATGGCAGCTTCTCACTGAGACGTGCCCAGGTAAAATCAATCAGAATGAAAATCATTACAGCCCCTCCAAAATGTTATAACTATGAAGCCACATTGCCGACACCTCTGGTGCAACTATGGGCTCACTGTCATGTTACAAACCTGCAAGAAAGGTAACAGAAGACTGCAGATGCTACGGAAACAATCTGGCCCACAGTCAACACCATCAGAGTGCCAGCAGGTGCCAGAACAGCTCCTTCACTAACTCTCACAGCACACACCACATGTTACCGCTCCTGAAACTGCACAGCTAAAAACTGCCAGACTATGCTAAAAAAAGCAGGGATTTTGTCCTGGAAGCTCAACACCAGCAGGCACTTACTGTAACTGTCTCTGCCAGATTATGAACTATACTCAGCCTGAACGTACGTCTGAACAGAAAGGCTAGGGAATTAGGCTACTGAGAATCAAAACTGATGATTCATTTTCCATGCAGGCCTTGTTTCCTTACAATTCACAGCCAAGTGTTTGGATACTGTACAGTCAGAGGCAGAAGTATATGAGCACTTAAAATTATATAAAAACACTGTTCTAACTGCTCTATTAGATATCAGATATACCAGATTCAGCTTTTTAATAATACAGGAAGTTATTCCACAAAACAGATTTTTCTAGTAAAGTATCTGGGCAATTAATAGATTTAATATGAATCTTATTCATTGCTTATTAATGACAACAGTCTTGATTGAAAACCATTAAATGAAATGGCAAACAAACTATATGTTCAGGAATCAAGGAAAGGAAATAAAATAGCTTAAAGCTTAAAGACTGCGACGTCTAATGGCTAACAGAAAAGGGGGAAAATAGCAGATCAATCTGGTGAAAAGCACAGTGTGGGCTGTTAGGAGGAAAGAAACTACAGCAGCTGCAGGTGTGGAGGCACAGGCAAGATCTCTGCAGCATGACAGAGAACTGCTTCAGCAGCCAAGTAAAACCCTCAAATTACAGCAGAGAGCCGAACGAACGCAGTGAAGACATTCCCAACGCCTCCCCACCATCCTGGCGAAGCCCCCGCTCGAAGCACGACGAGACCAGTCACATTCATCAGGCCAGACCCAAACTGTGCTTCAGAAGACACAGGTCAGCCGCGGGGAAGCAAATGGGATAGACAAGGAGCGTTTTATGACACATTTGGCTTAAACCTGTTCGGTCCGTGGGTCAGCGTCTGATCCATGTGGGGGAGGAAGTCGGACCAGGAGCTGGGTCAGTATTGACAGAGGGCTGTTGGAGTGGTGGAGACTGAAGGCCCATATTTATATCTTAAAATGAATTGCTGGGAATTTGTGAGTTCTGTTCTTCTCCCCAGCTTTCATAATTAACACCCAATTAAAAATGACTGAAACCTAAACAACTGGAATTTTCCACTGAATTCATCAAGAATCCTAATGATTTAAGACTTTTTTTACGATGAATCAAATCCAAACTAGAAATCCAAACTTATTTCCACCAAGAAGGCCACGGTGATTTGTGTGTTCGGAGAAAGAGAGGAATTTAAGAGTAATGGTGGAGTTGCGCGATTGTGTTGTTGTTCTTCTTCGGGTATTGGTAACTGTTGCATTGTAGAAGAATTTGTGAATGCTTCAAAAAAATATCACGCTACCCAGTACTAGAGGGCTTACTGGAAAGGAGATTCCTGGATATGCCAGGAACTGGTGTCAGAATATAGTTTATAGATAGATCTAGCAGGTTACACACAAAGAAAAAGGCACACAAAATATTGTAGTAGGTACAGTAGCATATAGCATACCAAAGTAAGGGTGCCTCGAATACTTTAGCAAAACATATAAACACTTATTTTTACATTTGATAACTTGTTTTACTGTATTTCAATGACACGACTAGCATTGACAGAAATCACTATTTTGTCACATTTTTTATCCCTATACGCTTGCCCTTAACGGCTTAGCGACAGGATCAGATTGTGCTCCCCTCACCTGTGGCGAAAGGTAGCCAGGGCGCCCCCCCCTTGCGTGCTGCCTCACACTCAGTTTTCCCACAGTTCTCTTCTCCTCCCTGGCAACCGCAGGTTCACACAGAGCAACAAAAACCAGATAAATAACGGCCTGGGGAGTGAGTAATGAAAGAGCAGGGGCACGCAGGAGACACGTACGGGGCTTTTTAAAGATGTTTCAGCAGAAAAAGAGTATAAACCCTGTTCACAGGTAAGGGGATGTCTTGAAGCTGAACAACAGGAACTACTGAGCACGACCTACTGTATGTGCCTCTTGACAGTCCATTCACAAGACCTCACACCAGGCCACTGCAGGTTTTACACCGGACTGTAAGCTGCCACTGTACTTGCCCATATACAATCTGAGGGCACAAAATGAAAACTAACTGGACCAGGACAATGAACACAAATGTAAAACATATTCACAAGGAACCCATACTGACCAACCAGTCTTGTTTCCTTGTGTGCTTTAGATTCATCAGCAGAACGGTCTTTTCTTCTGAGTGATGGGCGCATAGTGCTGTAACTTACTGGCAGTTTTTGTTTCAAGATGCACCAGTCTTCAGACGGCAACCAACACGTAGCCTGTCTGTATAATTAACAGGGCAGGCTCCCTGTATACCTGAGGGCATTAGTAAACACACCAGATTGTACGTGGTGCACAAGAACACAAGGAAGGTGACAAATGAGAGGAGGTCACTGGCCCTGCTGGACAGATAGCCCTCCCCCACAACACACTTTTAGTACCCACTCGGGTCCCTATTCTAAATGAATGACGAATGACGTGTGGAGCTGTGAGAGGAAAATGGACACTTTAAATCTAGTATTTTGACACAGATCGTAACTGACTGAACAGTTCCCCTGGATCCAGAAGATCATAAACCTTAGTCTCCAAGTGATGTTTCCAGAATAACTTTAAACCACTAGCAGACAAAACAAGGTGTATGGACACATCAGCAATGGCAAGGTGCTCCATATTTCACCGATTTTTAGTGTACAACGGATACAAGTATAAATATGGCACCAAGAAGCCAACTCCTGGACATCATATGCCTAACTGAACACTTGGATTTGTAATAATCATTAGCTGTTTTATTACAATATGGTGACCTCTGATCCTAACCGGCTGCAGGCGAGCCTTCATTCACACTACTTCCTGCATTCCAGCCCCACGGAGGCGGAGGCGTGCTGCAGTCCCCATAGCAACCGGAGAGCGGGATGGCGCGGCTGGGAGAGGAGCCCTTCCTGGCCTCCTGCAACTGCGACCGGCCTTTCACCTCGGGTCACTCGTCCGCAATCCGAGATCAAAACAGCCTCCCGCCAGGCCGCTGTGGCACGCCGCGTGCTTTGAAATACTCCATTAGGCTGATGCAGGAGGAGAAACAGTGTAGCCCAGCGAGGCGGGAAGGAAAGCAGGAACGCTGGAGTCTGGGGAACGACGAGGAGCGCTTGCTGCCTCAAACCAGGGATCCAAAAGTGTGCTTTTCAATGTTGCAGCAGCTCGACAACCAGCAGCTGCAAAACCAGCGAACTGCAGGTAACTGAGCACGACTACATCCCAGTTTAGGAGGGAGATTTCACCTGGCAATTTCCAACTTTTTTTTTTATCTGACTGTAAGTGTGGGGTTTAAAAAGTATCCAGATAGTAATATTCAGCTTTCTCTCATGAGAGCCATGGAGTTACACTTAATCAGTTAAAAGCAATCTATTTTCTTCTAAGCGCTTAATTAACGCAAAGTTTTAAGACCCAATGACACACAAGGGATGCCCCAGGCGTTTAACTGTAGCATTTAATTGGGTTGACTTTGATAGCCTCAATATTTCTCACTCTGGCTCACATCGACCATGGGGGTCAGTCAGAGAACAGGCCGCGTACATATTACCCTGTTAAAACACAGCGGCACCCTTGTGACCTCGTTCATGAAACAACCGTCAAGAAGATTAAAGTGAAGGTCTTGTCATCCTGACAGGTTAAAAGTGATAGAAAATTACCGGCTAGTGTCTAACCAACCAGTAAAAGTCAGAACACGAATGAAAGCTTACAAGTATGATGGCGGAGCTGAAGGCAAAGTGCACCGTGGTAATGGCCTGTGAAATTCACATTAATATGACGGAAACGCAAGGACCACCGATATCTTTCATTCATAATATCCATAATATAAAGTCTAATTGTATAAGAGGCACTTGTGGGACGGACCGATAAATTACAATAAAGTGTCTACAAAAGAGAGAAAACACATTTGAGATGATCAATGAGGAGATGGGCAGAAGCTGACATCTTCACATGATGTGAAAAATGCGAGTGAAATAGTCTGTATTAATATCTCCACAATTATATATGTGTTCAGTGTAGGGACATACTGTATAGGAAATCTCAGGTATCTTTCCCCTTCTCTCTGTGGCATACACAGGAATAAAGGTTGTGTGAAGACCTCATGTACTTACTTACTAGCATATTACAGTAATGTACTTTTCCACCCTAATCACGATAGTTTCATCATACAGAAGCTCAACTGCTTGCCGGTTAAAAAATACTATTGGTGTGTTTCTGTGCCAAAATTCAGAGGTTCTGTATCAAAACCTTGGATATTTTCTCCAAGCTGTCAGCATTTCAGATGGAACACAAGAGAAGGTCAGAAGAAGGTCCTCAGTCCAGCCAGCCACGTGGTTGCGTTAACAGACTGAAGGAGTGCACACAGCTGTTTCTCGAGCTAAGGCCAGGGCACCAGCTTGTAACTGACCTCATGGGGCCAGATAGCTGCTTCCTCAAGACAGTAGGGAAAGAAATCAACCACAACAGAATTTTTTTTTCCCCACTTTTGCGAAGTTGGAAACAATGAACCAATAAGAGCCACCGATACTGTAGACACCTGTCCGTTCTATATTGAAAAGCACCGGGCTTGTATACTGTATAAATTAGGGAAAAATGTAATTGCAATAGGTTTTTTCAATAGGTTGCAAAAAATTTAGCGCTGTGTTTCTTGGCAATCTTACCCTTGAGATTCACAGTTAATGGTCATCAAAGGCTGTATTCTGTAATATTCATAATTACAGGCAATATTACACAACCGATCAACACTATAGGGAACTGCGGTAACTAATTTGATGAAAGATGTATAGTACAAAAATGTAGTGGCACATACTGTCACTTAAGGCAAAGAAAAAAATAAAATTGGCTTATTCCAGAATGTAATCCCATAAATTTTCCGTAATGATGCTGTAGCATGGAAAAGCAGGGCGATGTTTCCAGTGCAGGCTTGCTTTCACCCTCTCATTCTCTGTACAGCTCTTTACAAACAAGCCGTCCTGTCTGCTGAGCTGAAACCTCGGTCTGGTGAGACACATCTTGTGTCGTGCTCAGAAATGGAGAAATGGTCATCTTGCAAAGTGAAGGTATGGAGCTGGCAAAATTGAGCTGGGAGACACAACACGCCGGCTTCTTTCAAGAAGTGGCTGGATGGGATCCTCAGATCAATTAACTGCGAGCAACCACACGAGCAAAACGGGCCCAACGCCCCCCTCTCGTTTGGAACCTGCCATGTGCTCCCTCCAGCAGTGGAGTACACTTGTTTTCTCAATCACTTCCACTGTGTGCAATTAAGAGAAAAGCGGCGTATTGACACCCTGCGTATTGGTCTTGCTTTCCATCATGGTTAATAAAACCACCATGCCCGTAAAACCCTATTTATGAATCGGAAAAAGGTACAATGAGACAGTTACAACATTTACCGCCATCGTAAAACAGATTCCCTGTGTGAATTGAGAAATAGCTGGAGCTAGGGTTATGTATGAGATAAGCTGTGCCTGGGCAGTGTCGGGATTCCTTTTTGCTAAGAGAAAGTTTTTATTCTGTTTTAGAAAAGGATGCATTGATAATTCTAGTCAGTCATCATATATTAAAAGATTATGACTCATCAGATCTTCAAAGTATTGAAACAGAACACTTGATACATATGAATGTATATACAGTTCTGTATATATCTTGTTAACAGTCAAACATTAAATATGATCAAAGGACCTGGAATGAAGGTCCTGGAATCTTCAAATATTTGAGAAGGTTCTACATGTTTTTTTCTTCTTTGTTTTACTCTATATAACATTACGCCTGGTGAAGCACCTTTCCAGCAGCGGGGAAAAGTAATAAGATATAAAATAAACTTTACCTCAAAACAAAAAAAAAAATAAAACAAATCAGATAACGGAGGAGATGAAAGTCACATCTGAAACTATTATATCTCACAGGCGGGTCCCAGCAACATAACTGCTGCGCAATCCACACAAACAGCTCGGCATACCCATTTACCCACAGACATGAGCTGGTGTTTATTAATGCAGTCTGTGTGGAACACAGGCTCTTCTTTACACTTAGCTTGGAAGAGGCCAGTTATTTCCACAGCTTTCCTTACCTCCTGCCCAGATAGGTAATAGGCTGCCAGCAGTCCGCCGATAAATCGGATATTCACTTCAAAGACGGACACCTCGGCATTCTGGAAGAAAAAAACAGAGATGAAGTGAGATTTAGATCAAAAACAACAAGACTACCGAAAATTAAAAAAAATAAAGACAGACCTTGAAATGAATTGATTACTAAAAAACATAAAGTTAACAAATCCTTTTTCAGTACTAGACCCAAATCATTCAAAGGTACTGTGGCTGTAGAGCAGTGTTAACACCAGTACAGCGTGAGGAGGCCGCACTACACAACAGACCCTGTAAAACCCCCTGCACCCACGATAACAGCGCAGGGGTACAGTACTAATCCCAGCAGGGACCCCCAAGCCTGGCTGGTGGGGGCCAGTGTGTCTACAGGTTTTCAGTCCAGCTGGGCTCGTAACTGTCTGAATCAGCTCTTTGTTCGGTTCATGGATCTTCAGGTGCTGCTGCAATCCTAAAGAGGCCTGGAAACACACCAGGACCAGGAAGGAGGGCCCTCAGATCCACAGGGATACAAACCGAGTCTCCGGACGGAGCTGGCAAGTCGGCATACTGTACTTCAAGCTCATTTCTGAACTCGGGGCAAAAGCTGCAGGCAAACCGCTTAGCAGTAAGAGCAGATTTTTTAGTCAGGAAACACAACGCAATAATATTAGGATCAGAATGTTTCTTTAGCCTCATTACCTGCAGTAAACTGAAAACTAGAGTGAAACAAATACAGAAATATAAGATCAGATCACTTTATCAGCCATATACAGTTTCTTGCATTAGGAATGTGTCTTTTCGCAGACTCCAGCTTGCTCTCCATGAGACACACAAGCACACCGACAGGGAGAATTCCTCTGGATTCCTCTGCCGGCTGCAGGATACGAACCAGCAACCTCCCAGCCACAGAGCCACCGCTCCACACAAGAAATATCACGGGATATAGTTTATTCCTAATCTTGCCTGCTTTTCTACATTTATTTTTTGTCATGTGATCTCGCTTTAACCTCATCCTTGACTGATTCTGTTGCCCAGATAAAAACACCCTGACTCTGCTACTTTGGAAACAAGTTGAGCTGCTTTTCACTAAATGTCACAGTCGCTCAGCGTTCTGCCTCATCAGTCTCTCATGAGAGTTCACAAAAGATACCAATCATTAATCTGTTTATGTTGCATTTCAGTCCTGCAGTTAATGGATATACTGTATGTTTAGAAGGCAGCACACTTCTTTCAGCCTCTTATTGTAATATGTCCAACAATATCCTTTTCAACAGATGTACAGTATATACTGTACAATAATCACAACCTCTATTTACTGTTTGAATAATTATGGTGTATCAGATAAAAAAAATCCTATAGGACAATAAATAAGTTTTGCCCAACTGACATAAAATATAGTGAAGACCGAACGACTGCTAACTGCGTTTTAGCTTTATGTTGTAGAATAAACACCCGGAGTCGAGAGCTTGTGATTCCCTAGAATTGGAGTGGTGGCCAGGGCTCCTATTATACAGTTTTCATTTCTGTAACTGCTCGATATTAAATATAACACCTGTAGAAAGATGGCTCCAAGCTCCAGGCTCCAGGCATCATCTACCTGAACCCCAGCCAGCAACGCGGGAGACAAAATCGATGTTTTCGCGTGCATCACTTTCTGTAAAAGCACTGGCAGACAGTCCTTCCTGGCACACAGCAGGGAAAGGAATCCTGGCTTCAGTGACTAGTCTCTTCAAAGCTTTTCTACTTCTTCTCAAAGGAGATGCCCCTAAATTAATCACAATTGCTTTCTGACACAAGAAAGCACAGTCAACGAAACCCTACACAAAAGAGTTTAGTATGTATGAAGGCTCTTCAAGACGCGAAATGGATGTCAACCCAGAAGTTCTCCTGTCCAAGAGCAGCCAACAGCTCCGGCCTGCTGTTTTTGTTTCCGGTCCGTTGGAGGGCAGGAAGAACTGATAAAACACGAGCCAAACGCGGGCCTCGTACATCTCCCTGTCAGATTTACCGAGTGTTTCTAGGGTTATTTAACACAAGCACAATAAAACACTTCTGCTCTCAACACCCACAGCCTCGCCCGCACAATCAGTGTCATACGGATTAGCAGCACGAATGACACGAGCCGGGAAAAGTGCTCACCTCTGCGCAAGAATAAGTGCCGCAGCAACTAAAGCAATGTATGGAGAATCCCCAATTAGCCGACTGCTGCAAACAGAATGTAATTACAGGGGCACTAAACACCGTATTTACTATCACTTCACGTAACGTATTCTTCCCTCAAGAAGAACAATACAAATTCACTGTGGCAAAACATATCTAAAGATATTAAAATACAATGAAGTAGTTCAGGTGGGTAGCTGCGTCAGCATAGGTAGGCTGCAGAGGAACAGGTAACAAGTTTATTCCATGCTGAAAAGAGAAGAAACACAATGTTTCGTCCGTGGAGCCTTCTTCAGGTGTGAGAAAGACAGGGTAGACGGCACAGATTAAATAGCACAGGAGAACAAAAGCTGGACAAGTGGAGGAGGAGGCAGAGAGGCCACTCAGGAAGTGCAAAGTGGAGAGTGTGGAGAAAGGTGTGAAGCCAAAACCTGCATGAGAATAGAGAAGATCACACGAAAATAAGTCTGTCTTTGAGAGAAGGGGGAAGGTGTGATCCTAGTTTCAGGATGAGTTATTAAAATACAATGCTGCACTAGTAACACTAGTCATTCCATAATACCTTATACTGATCAATTATGAAATGTTACAACAAAATATAACCTGTCATCTTGCATCATTCATATTTCAGTAATCACATTTAAGTAGAGATGTTAAAGCCGCTGACACACACTAACCCATTTTTTTGGGATTTAGGATTTTTTTCATATGACTGTCAGAAACAAAAGATTTCCTTTCACTTCCTTTTAAAATGCATCGCCACAAAACGTATTTTATCAGCATTGGGTTATTGTTATCAGTTTAGCACAGGGCATTTTTTTCATAGCGCAGTTTCTCTATCAAATTGACTGCCGTCTCCTCTCAGATGTTTACCGCCTTCTTTCCAGTTCTCATCGCTGTGGGACTGCCTTTGTGTGACAGTATGCATGCCCGCAGTGGACCGCGCTGATACACACAGCAGAGTTCCCTTGGACCCGAGCCGGAGTATCAGCCGAGGCCTCCTGGGAGCTCCAACAGGGAGACACGTTTGTTCATAACTCTGCTGCAACTTGACTTATGTCTTGCCAACCTTCAAGCTCTTAATACTCTTGAGCTACAGAAGAAACAGCATCCAACAGACTCACTGCAGCACAGGAAACCACAAGTGACTCTCCAGCAATGTGCAGTGCTCTGATACTTTCCTTACAAGGCACACTAAGGTGACTGATAGGAGCCTCAACTTGGAGTAGCTACACTAGCTGTACAGAAAGTACCATTCTAGACACAACAAACGAGAGCAAATACTGGTGTGCTAAAAAAAAAATCTTTAATGCAACTGCCTGCCCAGGCACAGCAAAGTCCTTTAAAAAATAAAATCTCAAGAATTAAAATGAACTAAAGCCCCCCTAGACTGTCAGTCCTCTATGAAAGTTTCTCCACAGAGAAGAGTCTGTGATCACAAGGACATTGGACATGCAGGAACCTGTAAAAAAGGAACACAGCCTTCAATCCAATATGCAACATAATTGGGAAGCAGCAATGAGAAGACATAGCAGAGAGAGAATCAAAGTGATCTGCACCTGCTGAGAATGTGGCAGCTGTGTTCTGAGCACACCATGATCTATAGCGGCCTCTAAACTTCTTAGACCATGGCATTGCTTCTGCAGGCTTTATTTGTCATGCAAATGTAGTGATAAAACTACAACCATCACGGAACATCTCCCAATTATTGCAGTCAATTCAAAATTTTAATTTTTACAGTTCGTTTAAAATCTATGTTTAAGGGAAGAAATACAGTAGCTGGGCATGGCAAAGTGCTCAGGTCTTTTGAAGAAGAACAAAAAACAAGAAGAACATAAGAAAGGTTGTAAACGACAGGAGGCCATCCAGCTCCTCTGGCCTGTTTGGTAGCTAGAAGTTAAAATCCAAGAATCTCATCCACCTGTTTCTTTGAAGAAGCTAAGGTACAGGCTTCAGTCAACGGGGGTAGCTTATTCAACAAGCCTTTGGATAAAGAAATGCCTCTTGTTCTCAGTTTTAAATACACTTCAACATTGTTTCCACTCTTCATGCTGAAGAATTCCACTAGGCTGACTCGGGGCCTTTGAGGATTCTGAATACTTGTACTGGGTCCCCTCGTAGCCTTCTCTGCTCAAGACTAAAAAAGTTCACTTTCTTCAGCCTGTAGGGGTAGGACATTCCCCTAAGCACTGGAATGAAAGTCTTTTGCCTTTCAAACCCTCTTCTAGCTCAGCTTCTACAGTTTTGCATTCAGTTTATGTTTCTATGACCTGCATTGAAAACCCCACACTTGCCTGTATTAAACATCATCTGCAAGATGTTTGCCCAGACATGAATTTCATCTCATTTGTTTTTAATTTAATTTTTTGCTTCTACTGCGTTTGTTAACCCTCCCAATTTTGTGTTGTCTGCAAACGTGGCTCGTTTACATTGTATACTGTACCTGAAATTAGATTTAATTAAATTAACAGGAGCAGTGGTCCTAGTATAGATCCTTGAAGTACTCCCCTAATTACATCACCCAAATCTAGGCATTCACCCCTCCTCTGTTCCCCCTTAACTGGTGTTCTATTTAATAACACATTTTAAATTCAGATATTTAAACAAGTGTAAAATCATTTTCATAAAACATAAGGAATAATTCATTTGTAGAATACTACAGAAATGTAGTCCCTCAGGTAATTCCATATGGGACAGAAACTGGCAGAATTCTATTAATTAGAAGAAGATAATCTCAAACATATGTCCAAAACATTGTAAACTGATTTCACTTCTAAAGTAGTTTTATGTAAAAAGAATCTGCAAAACCCAAATCTAATGTTTGTTATGAGAAACATTTTTTTGTGTGGCAAGCTGAATGGCACGTATTGAAGTGCACTTCCACAGATCGTGATTCTGGACCTGTGTTACAGTAGTTAATATGCGAGATAAAAGACATGTAGATGACATGCTACAGAGAGACAGATAGCAGACATAAACATACTTTGAAAGTGACAGAAAGCATACCTGTCAAGATTAAAGTAATGTGAGCCCTGACTGAGGGAGTGGGATGAAAAAGAATACCAAGATCGAGGGCAGTATTAATAGTGAATTCATTCAGAATGAGTTAGCAGGACTTTGGTGTCTCTGCGATTGATGCTTAGAATCTATCAAAACATATCTACAGGGGAATTCCCTGTTTTCTAAAAGAAACCGTAAGAGTCTGAAAGTTAAATCTTGAAAATCAGAATGTAGGTCAAGAAACAAAATTTCCACCTTAAACATTTTTTTTTATATAATTTTAGCTGAAGTTGGGAGTGAAGCAAAGTGAAGCAGTACCTTCTGGCAGTCATGCTTTTGGTTTGACCAAAGGTAATTTTTTTAACAATCGGTTGTCCAAACTGCTAAAAGGAACAGACGGACCGTTAATGGGATCATGCAATTATAGGTTCTAAGTACAGCTCCAACTCGAAGGAAGCATTCGGCCAATTTAATAATCGCGCCTCCTTGGCTGTGATTAGCAGGTTGCTGATGCAATGAAAAACAATAGTAAAAGCGACTGGAAAATTACACCATCCTGGAGGGCATCTCTCTGAAGCCAAGGATACAGCAACTAATCACTCCACTGGCGGCGACCGCTTCTGTATTTGAAAGCAAATAGCTTCATGAGTTAATTAAAATGTAGGCGGCAGGGAATGGAAAAAAACATGGATGATACAAGGTTACAAGAGGGTTACGGGCGGGATTACTTTACTTTCTAAACCAAGGAAGACTTAATGAGTTCGAAAAGTCTGATCATGGACTTGAACTTAGAAAAGCAGAGAAGACAAAGTCTCCTATTACAGCATTAACTTGAGGAAATAATTGTTAAATGGTCAAAAAAAAATCAGAAGACTGAGTTTTAGCTTTTATTTTCCTCTAATAACCAGGGACAGCGTTTGTGCTCTGGTCTTGAGGACAGCCTCACAGCGCGGTGTCACAGGGCAAGGATGAACATGAGTCTTCATCCTTCTCCCATCTGTACCGGGGTTATAATGCTCAGCTGAGCCAAAGAACAGCTGGTGATTTCAAATTAAAAATGAAAAAAAATAAGCTGCCCCTTCCATGAGTGCCACTGGGCACAAAACCAGCTGAATAATGCACACAGTATTGTTTACAAAAACATCATAACTTAGCTGCCAAAATGAAAAAGACAGGCAATCAAGATTTTAAAATACATATAAAAGTGGATACTACCCATACATCTGAGGGCACTTCAAACTAACAATGACATATTGCACGATGGAACGTGACATGGCAGCAGTTTAATCAGCAGTGCAATACAAACTGAAGCTGCCTGTCAAAGAACAGTTCAGAAGATGAATGATGCTTTTAAAACCTGTCGTAACTGAAATCAATTAGTTTTAACATTATGCAAACGGATGAAAACTTTCAAAGGAGAAACTCATCATAAAACACATTCCTATCTCATAACTTATTTTGTAGACAGCAGATCAAGCAGAGAAGTGAAAATCTGTTTCAACAACTGAATTAATTCACCATTTAGAGAGTCCAGAATGTACTAGCCCAGAGAGGAAAACAGCCAGGACACCAAGGTCAATATCTCTACTCTTTGGGATCTTTTATGACCAAGTCAGGACCTGAGTTTAACATCTCATTTGAAAAACAGCACCACCTGTGTTCTCCCCACCTCACCACACTGAGATACTATGTAAGAAATTCCGGTCTCAGGAAGAGCTATAAAACTCTGTTTGCGAAAATGTCCACCCCTACGGATCACATTCCACTTAACCACTGCTTTTAAACATATGCAGAATGCACATACAGTAACCTTCACAAACCCCCTTCAGAATAATTCAAATTCTGAAAGATTAAAATTTTCATAACAAGAATAAATGTTTTCAATACACTGCAGAAATGTTCACTGAGCATCACAGCAACAAAGAATACAAGTAGTGCATTATATTTATATAACTAAACTATGAGACAACCACACTCTATTGTTTATAATAGAAGTTTCATTTGACTTATTGTATATGGAGGGACTGCAGAACAAGCAGAATAATTAATTTTCTGTTTACAGTGCAGTGGAGCAAAGGGAAATAATATGAATTTTGCTTGGAAAGCAGTTCTATACAAACTCAAGTGAGACACTGACTATCAGTATTCTTCATTTGCTGTTCCGAATTTGGGACATGAATGAGAATGAATAATCAAAATAGGAAAAAAAGCATCTTGGCGTTAATGCAAATCAACTAAAATCTAACACAAGCACTATTACAATGCATACAACATAAGAAAATTGTAAATAAATACACATAGGACATTCAAAATGATGACCCTTGAAAAACCTATCCTATCAAAATGCTAAAGCAATATTCATCTACCAAATTATTTTGCACCAACAAAGAAAGCGCATTAATATAAGGCTACCCCAGAACTAATATCGATTTTGTGGACTGACCAAGAGGTCAAAAAGGTTAATTGTATTTTCCAAGCTTAAAATCTCAAATATGATTAATCCTTTTTTGCAATTATTTTATTTCACTTTCATTAATGACTTCAGCCCCAGGGAACTTGTTTTATTATACTTTTGTTTCAGTTTTATTAATTATTCATATGTAACTCTGATATACTATATATTGTAAAGGATAAGGGACAATCAGTTAATTATTCTTTTCGGCTTCTTGCCTACAGACATCATTAATCGCAGGAATCGTACAGATTTTTATTTATCTGAGGTCTATAATTAAATAGGGAGCCAGTGGCCCCACAACAAAGCAGATCAAGCAGAGAAGTGAGAAACTGTTTCACAAACTGAATTTATGGGGGATTGATGGCCAGAATGTACCAGCCCAGAATTTAGCCAGGACACGAGGTTTAATACCTCTACTCTTCTCAACAGTGCTTTGGGATCTACTATGACCAAGTCAGGATCTGAGTTTAACATCTCATTTGTTAAAACAGCAACTCCTGTGGTCTCCCGGATACCACGCTGAGATACTGGGTTAGAAATTCTGGTCTACAGGTCTACAGGTACTGTAACAGTGCTGCCTATGAGTCCACTGTGTAGCAGAAAGGCCTTGACTGGACATTAACCCTGGATTAGCTCCACCGATTCAAGTCTTTAGGAATGGATCTCCTATGCTCAACACTTCCAGTGATGGAGTGACCGGCACTCGGGGTGTTTTCTTTGCAACCTCCAGGAGGGGGCCCTGCCCGGAGGTCACTGGTCACTTAAAGAAGGATGGCCAGGCACTGAGGAACCTGTGGAGTGGGGAAGAAGACAGCACTGACGCCACTACCGATCATCAACTGTGATCACGGGGGTAAAAACGTGCTCATCTCCTGCGCGCCACTCTCTCAATCCAAACCTGGCAACCTGACACCAAAAAAATCAACTACAGTTATCTAAGTTTCAGGAAACTTTAGATCCAGAAAACAAGATGAGAGTGAGCCCATCCATAAAATGACTTCTGCCTAAGACCTTCCCATCAACAAGAGACTTTTGTCATCAAGCCTGAATATTGAATACTCAGTAGCAGTATCTACACTGCTTTTTCCAAATGGTTCCTAGTAGCCGTAAGATAACTGAAATGTACTACTGAATTTCTAATTGTTACATTTAATTCAAACCATCACATCTCTCCAGCCCACACCTCTTACATCAGCGACTCTGTTTCCGTGAGGTTTCCCTTCCCTGTTCCGTCCAGACCCAGTGTTTAGCTTCTGGCCACGTCTGACTAGAAGGTGGCCACCCTGCTTTTGTCCATGTCCTTTACTGTAAGTGTCAGGCCTGAAATGGGTCAATGTTTTTTTTACTAAACCAACACAATGCAAATTATTTCTTACTTAAAACAGCTGAACTGAATTTTCGTGTACTCAGATTTGCAATGTGATTTATTCATTTGCACTTAGTTGTCTAGTCACTATCTTCATTAGTATGTTCAGCCATGTCCACATACATGACTATCCATGTCTATAAGGTTTACAAACAACATTTGAAAAATATTTTAAATGTTCCATCAGTTTCATCGATCCAGGAGCCTGTTCACAGGACAGCCTCTACAAACAGATATCCAGAGCCAGCCTCTTGGCATATCAGTTTGGCACCACACAGCTGCTGAGAGGATCTGTGAATATTACCAAGACACAGGCAGCACACTACTCAATTTGAACCTGTTTGTTATTTTGTTAATGCTCATCTGGGGGCTTCTAACTTTACAGATGCATCTGAATTTCATTGCAAGGCCTAAAATTTGCAGTGAAGTGTTAAGCTTATGGAAAGTATAACAGATTTGATCTTTTCAAATCAAACACTAACAATCATAAGGAGATAATCGGTTTAGTATAAACGATAAAGTTTTATTTGTATTCTGTAATATGTATATCCCTGTGTGCCACTCTTTAACAGGGAATAAAACTGTTTTTTATGAGTCTTTGTAAAATAAATACTTGAATTCTGCAGTAGAAACGTATTTTTAATCTGCATTTATTTTTTATTCTTTACATAGTGATGTGCTCTAGCACAAACTCACTCTGTTGATTAGCCTTATGTCTTTTAGAAGATATAAGTCGTAAATACTCGTTCCTTCTCCTTGGGGAAGGATAACTGCTAGATGAAATCCATACATTACTGAGACTGATGTGACACAGAAAGCCCAGTACAGATTAGCACAATATCGTAGGTAATATCAAGAAATATCACTCCTAACATTGTTTCCATGGCTCTTAATTCTGTTTCTAGGTTACCAAGAGTTATATTTGGTCTCCCCAGTAGAGTAATTTATGGTTATCATAAGAGGTAGTGATTTCTCATGCATCACAGAGTTTCGCTTTAAGACTATAAAAAATGTCAGCTCTGGGAGGTACTGATAAGCGCCGATGCTTGCTGTCTGTGTAGATTTGTTAACACACAAGAGCAGCAACATGATGCCAATTATTCCATGCGCCAAACAGTAATTCTCACACGGGACCAGACAACATTTCACTGCTTGCAGGAGATCTAATTTAGCATTACCCAAGTAACAGAAAATAGCAAAGCTCCAAAGAAGGTCCAGAAGAGTTTGAACCATGGACCATGCAGCTTACATCGACCAAAAAGGAATTAGCAATTGTCTTGATTAAAAGGGGTTGTAAATGAGTTTCAAGACCAGAAATTAACTCACAAAATGTTTACTTTCCTTAGGACATGTGAGGTAAAAACCCTGCATTTTTCATATACAGTTCACCCCTAGACTTAATGTTGGTTTAGGCCTATGGACTCATAAGGCTAAATTCAACACTACACATTCACGGCTCTTGTTGTAAGCACAATCAATGCAACACCTGAACAAGACTGTCCCAGTACTTATGCCTTACACCTAAAGGGTGGGTGGAGCACAAAAAAGCGGTCTTTGTACAAAAATACCCAGAAATAAAAGGTGATATTCTGTACCAAACTAGTACAGTAGTCTTGAAACCAGATCATCCAGAAGGTATGTCAATCATGGTTTCTACAAACAATGACCTTTGGTTTTTGATTCTGGAACGCCCACCATGAGCCGTGAAAATCATTCTGAATAAAGTGACGTGCAGTTGGGATTATTCAACACTGCCCAACACAAAAAAGCTTTGATGCAGAAAGTGCTAGGGAGGATCTCTGTGTAGCTTTTACAAGCACACTAACAGGATGGATAACAGCAGACCTCAGCTGCTCAATAACCTAGCCTACCTTTCCCCATGTACAGCTTATCTGCCTGTTGGCTTTTATTACTGTATATCCGATTTAAGCAGTACAAAAAGCGTGTAATGTGTTACTAGAAAAATTACAATTACAAGCACCTTTCCTAAATCATCTGAAAAAAGAAAAATGTCCCAACAGGGTAAACGATGCCAGGATGCTGCAATGTTTTAATTGAATAACATATCATTAAAGAAAGAAACAGAATAATAGCTAACAATTAGTCAGGGATAGCAGCACAACATCAATTCTCCACCTAGGAGGTATTAATGCTGTGTGTGTGGGTGTGACAGAGAACTACAGGGCTCTTCAAAGACATTTTTTTACAGCATGGTTAAATATTTTATTCCATATACCTCAGACTTAGGAAACTAACACCATAACACATTAATTAGAAAAACCTGTCAATGCAATGTCTGGCTGTGCACAAATGTGTTTTTTTCCCCGTGTTGTGTTGAAATAATGCCCAATAATCAGTCCTGATTTCTTGCAAGTCGTGTTACAGATCCATGTGTGTAGTATTTGGGCATTAAGGCCTTGGTGTGCGAGGCAACCATCAATAATTGGCAACAATTCTGAATCAAATACCAGCATTGTCATCAAGAGAACATCTGGAACACAGCCTACATCATTCCGCTCCATCCAGAAACAGCTAAAGTGCAAGGAACTGGGTAACTGTACTAGACACTTTCATTATCGGGGCTAATGTGAAATCCAAGGAACAGTATGGATTTCACTTCCATTTAATCCCATTTACCCACTGGAATACTGATGGATCTGCAGTTTGGGGTTCTCCTATCAGCTCTCTTAATTACACAGTGAAGGCCAATTATGAGAAAATCTTTGCTCCCTGGAGTGTGATCTCTGGCAAGTGAGCAGATGCCTGCCCAAAACAGAAAGTCATTGTTAACCCCGAGAAGATCTGAGATCGGTCTCGCAGGCACGCCTGCAGACAGCTATGAAGCACTAATACCTCAGCTCTCATGGTGCTGTTGCACAGATCTGTGGAGAACATGTTACAGGTCTGTGGGGAGGTGGTTACAAAGCGAGATCCTCTGAGGGGAGGTCTCAGCTGAAAGGGGACTTCTGCTTGCTCTTACCACACTGAAGTCCAGGTTCTGCTCAATCCATTCCTGTCCATCTTTGAATTCGTCGTGAAGGCCCATGATGTAGAGTGTGTCTAAGGCATCAACAATTGTTGCTCCCATTTGGGAATTCCCTGTAAAAGAAATCAGGATCGATGTAACATTCCCTACCCACATTCATTATCCTACAGGAGAGGAAAAGCAGAACACTTATACACTGATGTTTTACATTTAGTACAGTACATACACAACTTAATTACAGTTACTCTTTCTGGCAAAGGTATTAAACTAGTGTATTACCTTTAAAGACATTGGCAAATGTATTGAATAAAGGCAGCTAAACCTTCAGGGAACATTTGAATTGGATTCTTAAAAATCCTTAAAAAACCTGCAATGTATCTCTAAATATTTGTGTCTTTTGTATAACTGACAGCACGATTACAGAGCTTAAAAATTTCAGAAAGTACCAGTAGGGGAACCATTCTAGTGGAAACTTTAATGGGTGAACAAACGGGCTGGTGGGTTTTACAGAAAGATGGAATTAGAATTTTCTAAGCTTTACTAATTGATGAGTGTGATACATTTCTAAGCTGAAACAAGAACGATTCCAGCTGTGGCACCGGGCAGATTACCCTTTTAATGAGATACTGCATCACTCGATTGTTCCAGTATATAAAACAGATATTTTTACGTACATGAATAATGTATGAATCAGACTGTGAAGGCTATTATCAAGACTGAAATCTATCCAGACTTTTGTCCATAGTTAGTGACCCAGTAACATGGTAGTGCTTATGTTAAAAGTTTTCATTAAAAAACTGTTACCTTGCATGTGTGTGCTATGTCATACTGAAAAAAGAGCCAGGAATTTACAACAATCACCAGGACATCAGAAGGCAGATGGTAGGCTTTTATGTAACTTCCAAGTGCACTAATACAGAGCAAGAAATAATCTACTCTTTTAAGCGAGATGACATAATTCACAAAGAATTTCCATTTTTTTTTCTTGAAAAAAATACATTGTTGCAACAAGGCCAAAAAAAACCAAATGATAAAAAATCAATTCCTCAAAAAGATATTTACTGTACCTCCATAACACACAGCAAAAATCCACGCTTCTCTGATTTCATTTCTTGAAATAAATTTTATTAGCCCTTGCTAATAAGCTGACCTCTATGCCTGTTTCTTCATTTTTCAGAATTACTGCAATGAAGTGTGCAAGCCAGAGCTGAAACCAGAGGGCACCCTACCATTAACATCCCAGGCCACGTCTGAACTCGGCAGACATGTCTCAACCGAGAGAATGACACGCAAGTCCGCAGACTGACTCGAGGGGGGCTGTTCTCGGACACGCGCATGGAAACACACCATATGGACTTTTCTCACAGTCCAGAACCATTACAGGAAACTGCCATTGCTCTGGGCCCCCTGAACACAGGGGGCTCCAAACAGCACAGTCAACATTCCAAGCGTCCTCTTCTACTCATTTGCATCTTGTGAAAAATCGGAGAGTCTGAAATAAATCTGACAGTCAATTTACTAATACCAGACTGCATTCGTTTTCCACATGCCCAGATCTGTTTGATCCTCCCCTGATGGCTGCCTGCGGTAGCTGCTGGGGTTACTGCCTGGTCACCGGGCGGCTGCATGCAGCTCGCTGTCCTGTTAGGCGCCATCACTCACGCTTTCTGACAGCACTGGGATTAAACCCAGCGAACCTCTGTGCCTTTTCCTCACCTTTGCACTTTGCACTCGAGCCTTTCCCACACTGGCAAGGGCATCTTGCAAGACCCTGCAGTCGGCACATCGACTGGGGCAGAGCGGTGGCTCTGTGGCTCAGGATCTGCACCTGTGGCTGGAAGGTTGCTGGTTCAAATCCCGCGGCCGGCAGAGGAATCCTACTCTGTTGGGCCCCTGAGCGAGGCCCTTCACCCCAACTGCTCCAGGGGCACCGTATAAATGGCTGACCCTGCGCTCTGACCCCCAGCTTCTCTCCCTGTCTGTGTCTCATGTAGAGCAAGCTGGGGTATGCGAAAAGATGAATTCCTAATACAAGAACTTGTATATGGCCAATAAAGTGATGTTATGATGTTATGTTATGTTATCAGGTTTAGCGTCTCAACCCAAGGACAATATCGCCTATAGCTCGGTGTCCCAGGTCATTATTCTGGAACATTGGTTTGGAAATTGAGGCCCAGAGGTAAGGGTGACACCTAGTGGTCCAAACAAGCCACTTCCAGGAACAGACTGGTCTTCCTCTGATGTCTCCCACCCAGTGAGCAGGGCCAGCATAGCTTTGCTACTGGTTCCAATGCTACTCACACACGGATGCAGATCCCCGCACTGAAACAGTTCGTAACATCCCTTCTTAATTGCCACTTTTGTAAAACAAGTCCAGGATTCCTCTACAAATCATATCTTTGCTAAGACGTTAAAGGAATGCTGTCTGTTATATTAACAAATCCATCATTCATACAGAAAGTGCAGGCACACCATTTGTAAAGCAGAAGGGTTCATTAAACCACAGGTGACAGCTACATTACTCACATCGTTTCCAAGTCATTGGGAAATACTGTAAGTCTTAGGATAGGGTAAGAGAACTGAAATCAAATTAAATACACGGTAGGAGTCAAAATACTTTTTCTTAAAGAAAGGAGACTCTGTGTGAAAGCTTGTATGTCTAATTTTACAACTTAATGATGACTGGAATGCTAACTTCAACAGAAATCCAGAATGATAAAAATAAAATGCAGTCCCACTGACATGCAAATTGTCAAATTGTTTTGTTCACTGTGATGACATGCAAATTGTCAAACTGCCTTGTTCATGGTGAATTCCAGTAAGAGAGATGAAAAGGATAAAATAAATTTGGATATGCCTCCTTCCATCATTCCTCTCTCATAAAAATGCTGAAGTGCGGTCTAAGAGGTCTTACACGGAACATGCATTTTTTATAGTGTCGCAAAGTCATACAGTAGCTTCAGTCATTTTACCTAAGAACTAACAAGATGAATTCATATAATACCAAGTAATTTTAGGAAACAAACACTGCGCTGCTCATTCTCTTCCTTAGAGCATAATATTAAAGAACAAGGAAGAATTGCAGATCCTGTACTACCAGCAGGTCTCAGAGGGAATGCATTATTTAGATCCCGTGTGAATGCAGGAAAGTGAAACTCAAGTCACGTTCGAAGCTCCACTCTGTAAGAGAAATTTCGCTAGTTCTATTTTTAAAGTTAACATCTTTCATAAAGCTGAGGTTAATGCACATAAAATATGTATTAAGAAAAGAATAACTAAGAGCTGAAAAGATGTTGAAATTTGCTATACATGTCCATTTATTTTATTGGTAAATACGAAAGGTGTTTGGAACAATATTTATCACTTAACTTATTTAATGTACCTCTAATAATTTTCTTGAAGTATATACAGTTTGTGGGAATACCGTACAGTCAGCTTTAACTCGCTATAACACACGTTTTCACAGCACGAATCAGATATAAATTGATGATTTTATTACTACCACAATTTCTCAGAATGCCAGTGTGAGTGGTTATAACGCGATTGAACATTACGGAAACCAGTCACACAAACAGGAATGAATGGCTGTGTGGTTGCCATTCACAATGAATATCAATGTAAATTTAATTTCCTAAATATTTCTTTAGGCTCCTTGGGTTCAGTGAAAAAGGTTTTCCTCCCCCTCCTCCACTGCTGCAGACTGTATGCTGCTGCTTAGCAAGAAGACCGACAGTAGTTGCATTCGATGAATGAATGTCGCAACAATAAAACCGTTTTACCAAATAACATATAAGAACAGTAACATACAAAACTGTGTAGACAAAAGTCTATCATGAATGACTGCATCTTTCCCCAATCCCTTATAGTCTACTGAATCAATGATTATTCAATTTTGAGGTTCTTCGGAAAGCAACTTCAGGATTGCGTTATAGCATAACAGACTATTTACCATATCAGTTTTATACTATAAGTAGGCGTATGGGCTAGAAAGGGTTTTTTAGACATTTTAGACATATAAATTAACCATACTTGGATGCTTTGGGTGTAAATGTTGAACGAGTCACACAGCTTATACTCAAAAAACGTAACAGCATGCCATTATAAACAAGATTTAGTTGCAACGGCACTAAATCCATGTCAAACGCGTTTTCCCTGACATTTACCAAAGATATACAGCTAAAGCATTCATCACAACACACCGGGCAGCAGCTCAGGACTCGTATCTGGCTTCTGTACAGCAACCAAACCTAACCAAAAAAAAAGCCCCTTTATCACTTCATTCATTTGCAAACATTAATTACATTTTGTACTTACAACAGTGAAGTTAACAGCAATTTTTTAATCAGTCAAACACATTTAATTAAAGATGTTTCAAAATTAGTGCTGGTTCTACAAGAATAATAGCTGTCTAGCGAGCTTACAAGCAGCTTAAAACACTTTTTGTCAAACATGTCAACATTAGCAGGCCTGTCACGGTAGTAGAAAACAGCTTTAGGTATTAAAAACATAAGAGTAAATAACGACAAGAAATTACATTGGGCTTTGATGTTCCTTTGATTTTTTTTCATTCTAAGTGGCTGCATATTTTAAACCTCTTGCTTACACTCCACACATTTCATTCTCAGTCCTGCTATTACAGCTGTGTTTCTCAAATCCTTAGGCTACACACTTCACAATGACTGAAGTATCAGGAGCTCACCTACAATATACTGTATGTACAGTACGACGATTAAGGTGTGATTAATATTACTTTACCTGTTCATAAAAGAACTGATTTAAGAAGAAGTAACCAAGACTTCCGCTAACTAGAACCTTTCTTCTTGTAATTAAACCCATAGCAGAGAATAATCGGAATGGGATCTGGTTACCTTTTTGCCCGATATATTTCAAATGTTTCAAACAAACTCACACAGCCAGGGGACTAGAAAACCTGTCTTAATGAGAATTCCACTGCCTGCAGGCCCACACTTCTGCGCTTGGTACAACTTTGCAAGGAAAATCTGGCCAATTTGCAAAATACACACAATCAAAAGAGAACACTCCCGATTTATTGGCTTGAAAAAAATATAAGATATTAATGGAACGTAATACCCTCAATACCGAAACACTACCCACAGAGCTCAGACTGCACAGTGCACAGACTGCACAAGCAACATGAATGCTCTTGATTTAAAGTGCCCATTCAAGAACTCTAGACTTCAGCCTCTCAGCTGCAACAAATATACTGCTCACACTGGGTATAAGACCAAAGCATTATTTACACATTTAAATTTCCCTCAGCTTTGCTAACATTTTATGAAAGGCTGACTTTAACCTATAGTGGAGCTTTCTTCGGGAAACATTGTTTTCTTTCTCTTTTCAGCATGGAATAAACCTTTACTTGTTCCTTTGCAGCCTACGCATGCTGATGCAGCTCCCTACATGGACTACGTTAACCTACAGTTCTGTGCACCGGTCCAGTGAAAGACTCAAGCTAGCACAGACCTGTCCATCCCAATCGACAGCCTCATGGGGAGAGTGTGGCACACTGACAAAGAGCAGCAGGACATTTTCTAATGTTCTACTCAGTGTCTGAAGCCCCAATACAGTGTCAGTGTCACGAGATGGGAAACTTATACTGTACTTGCGTTAACAGAAAATGCCTTTTCTGTACTCCAAACAGAAAAGGCATATTTTTGAATAGTTAAAGAATAATGTAAAATGTATGTAAGTATGAAAATACCCCAGATTTCTAATAAAAAAAACTTATGATTGTAAATACTGCCTAAGATTTCTCTCAATTTTAAGAGTTTTTCATTATTCTAACATTCTTTTTAAATCTGGTTATGACCAATGCATTCAATTTTACTAGAGTACTAGAATGTTTCTTTCAGTGGTGTTAAAACTATTTTCTTATATGCCAATGACACAGAAATATGTATCAGTATGCACATAGGATCCTTGTGGCTTTTATTTACTCCAACATCCTTTTTTTATTTACTCCTTCATCTTGACCTACTTTAAGGCAGCATGCAAATCTGCCAAAATTCCAAAAGCTCCTGCAATTATTTTTCATTCTGCTAATTTCCTATTCTTATTCGCCATGGGTAAACAATACTGAATCACAATGCCTCTGTGATTTGGATCAGCACAATGCAGAGACGTCCAGATTCTTCTCAGGTGGTGAACTACTCCAAGACTGAACTTTATTACACTGCAGTGCAAAACTGAAGATACACACTGTACAGTACACAAGGCTGTTGTTTTTGTGTCCAGGCTGTCCTCTTTGATTATAACAAAGCACCAGTCAAGGAGATTAATTTGACCAGTTTGCCATTTTTACCAGGAGATTAATTTCTGAAGTGCGGAAATGAGAGCTTCCTGCTGTTTTTTTTAGCCGTGCACAAGAAGGTGACCTACCAGGTATCAGTAGACAATGACAGCGACAGGAGCGGATGCTCGCTAGGGGCTGTAGGGTCTGCCGATGTCCTTTCGGAGCAGGCCAAGTGCTCACTGAATCAGGCAATTCAGGAACAATAAGAAGAATAAGAAAACTGCAAAACTGACCCCTCCAGGCTGGCTTTCTTTGATGATTCCTTCATCATCAGCATATTAAAAACAACACCATGTGCATAAATTGAATCATGTTACTGTCGCAGGCATGTGGTGTCGCTACCAAAGTGACACTTTGTGTGTACAGTATGTCCAGACACCAGCATGAGTCCCAACACTGTCTCACACTCTTACCGAAATTGCTTTGAAGTGGCACTATGGTACTTGCTTCCATGTGGGGTTATTCAAATTGCCTGAACAGTGTATGGATCAGACTGGCTGTTTGGTAACAGTTTGTATATAGGGAAAGTCAAGTCTAATTGCACATAAGGCAACTATTTTTCAGCATATAGTCTTTTTCTGTCAGATAGAGACATATCTCTATCAATAGATTAATACGTACTGTAACTCTCAAAAAGGGTTTTCATTCTTTTCGTATGACCTTTCCATACCAGCGTTTCAGTGCCTAATAGTTCTTCTCCCTGCTAAGTTCACTAGCCTGCTGCCAGTTACCTTGATCTCTGCTAGCAGAAAAGCAGAGCAGAGCCCTGCTGTGTGTAGAGTCCAGCAGGTTCCTGTCCTGGGACACTCACATCTGACAGGGAATCACCACACTACCTCGTAGCTTTGGACAGTACAGAGACATTCAGGAAGCTGTCTAACATGATTTTCTTAATGAATGCTGTTAGTAGAAACTACTGGGAAGACCACCTAGCCAAACTAAAAGCTTTAGCATTTTTCCATAAAGTGCAATTTTATGTCACTCTAGTACTGTACCTCCACCCGAATGTGGAGAAAAACTAATTTATATTTGTTTAGTATACAATCCAGCTGACATAAACAACAACTGTACATGTCAAGCACTCCTGATGAAAGAAGTTGTGTTTGCATGGCAAATACAGTGCTGTCCAAAGATCATGTTTTTCTGAATTACCTGTACAGGTGCAGAACAAGCACTTTTTTCACAGCTTAGAAGACCTGTGCTTGTATTTCTCAAATTAATGTACAGTAATCATTAAAAAGTGCCAATATAACACAAGAAAAGCTAAACACAAACTCTTTGTGAGTATAAACCTAGATTTAAAACATAAAAATGAAATAGTGTGAGTTATAGGTTTCTAGGTTCTATAGAACTCCAATCCAATTATTCACCCTAAAAGTCCTATTCAAAGATTAGGATCACTTGTTTAAATAATTGATCAATTAAGCCATTTGTGTTTAAGGGAACACAGGACCTTGAGTGCTGAAGGACATCCTGATTTTTGTTCCAAATGATCTCTAAATTACTTAATTGAACACACCACCAGTTAATTGATTATGGTTGAATGGTTCCAGGTCTTCTGAAATTGATATTTTAAACACTACCTATAAAAGCTGCTGGACTGGGACTATCCAGCACCAGGCTTGGAGAACACTCCAGGATTGGGTGAGGTGAGGTCTCTTTGGTTTACAGCTATTTCATTTAATAATTTGTGAACAAGTGTCTGACGGTTTGAATGTTTTGCTTGGCAGGACCAGGCAGAGATTTTAATTAGGACATCCTTATGAAATCATGAAAGTGATTCAGTACCCAGTGTGTCTACCACTAACTCAAACACAACAGCTTGGCATGGCTCAGCAAAGCCACTGAGCACAAACCACATGGGCATGCCCTCAAACTGTTAAACAACTGCTAAAACAGAAATGTTGAAATAGCCCACATGTGGGTAAGATCCGTTGATAAAGGAGGCCAGCAGATCACATTGATATGAGACCGAAACTACTGCAGCAATTCTTCAATGACTCTTGCAATGTGGGGCTCAGTATTATCAAGTTAATTATAAAGTTATTATCAAGAAATACTAAGGTGTTAAGCAGACAGTGGAGGTGGGCCACAAGCCTCCAATGTAGTCAAGGTAATGCGCTGCAGTGAGATTACCAATGGCAACGACAAGTTCGTCAGACAGTAACAATCTCCAACTACCTGCTACCAAAACTGTGCTATTGCCATCCCCAATCCTCAGCAACATTTTGTGGATTCTCCTACTTCATTTACACATTACCACAATCACCAAGCAATAAAAAGAACTGAGATTCGTCACCAAAATCCCACCCTTTGCCAATATCCAGAGAGCTGTTATCTATGCAGATACACAAACCAGGGTCATACAGCTCCCTGATACTGGGTGACACATAACGTTACCATCAAGGGGAGCCCGATATCCACGAGCGTGTTTGTAGGCCAATAAATCCACCCAAGTTGTGCCGACAGCCCTACAGTAGCTCTTCTGGTGCTCAAGAGATGCCTCAGGCCCTTAGGCTGGTCCCTCCAAATCTGATGATCCATTCCTGATCTACAGCTGACGAATTCTCAGTGAAGACAGTCGCACCCTGCTTGCTGGAATCCAGTGATTGTGGACAGATGGATCCTAAATGATCCAGGGACTTTATACAGCACTATTCCTGTCAGAAGCACTCCAAGAGGATGATAGTTTCTCTTTACTTCACTGATCCAAGACAGTTACTCAGAGCAATTAATGAGTAACTTCTACTCCTGAACCCATCGGCTTTGCACGTGAAAATCCACAAGATCAAACATCTTAACGCAACTGTGATATCATACTATTTGCTATTTCATATCCAGAGGTAATGAAAAGTGTGAAATAGTGATATGAGTTTTAAGATCTTCAATAAGCATTTCACAGCTTCTCATGATACCATACTCAAACTGGTACCAGCTGATTATTTAGCATTGCATAATAATTGGGGTAAAACAAATATTTCATCTCTTGTTTTTGAAGAAACCTAAATATAATTTTGAAAAACCAAGTTGAAGATGAAGATGAGCCAAAAACTTTGGATGTCATCCTCAATGCTGGTATGCTCAATGCTGGAAAAGGTTCATATAGAGTAAGTTTACGAACAGGGCACACCTGTATGGTTTGCAGCTGTTGGAGTCCGAGTATGGTTGCACCCCAGCAAAGCTCTGAATAGCGCTGCTGTAGCAGGGAAGCATTGTTTGTTTAGGGCTGTGTTTTTCTGGATGTCCTAGGTTTTTTATACACAGTTAACACTAAAGGGAACAACAGACAGCTCATTACTACACATGCGTCTAGCTTTGATGCGACTCTGCAGGTTGTCGGGTTTGCTGCAATGGCAATGAGCCTTGCTTTAGCACTGTGTCAGTAACTCAGAAGCCCAATGACAATGTCAAAAAGCTGCAGTGGCAGGCTCAGAGCCCTGATTTAAACCAGCATGGGAAGTGTTATAAATCCTGCTTGAGGGTCACACAGCCATAAAACCAACAACTAGACTCACTCTCAAAGAACTTGCACATCCCATGACAGAGAAATGGCAATAAAAATATAACCAGATTTGAAACCTACAGGCCAGTGGAACGGATAGATTCCAGGTTTTGACTGTGAGCAAAGGATAACTTCATCCTATTTCACATTAGATCTATGGGCAGAAATACTGTAAGAAACATTTTGCTTTCTGTGTCCAATGGTTTTGATGTTTTTAACAGGCTTACACCAGAGGGCTATCAATTATAATAATTATTTCCCACCCTATTGTATCAAACTGCTAAATCAGAGCTGTGGGTAACACCCAAGGGATAAGAAAATGTAAAACAGCACTCTTCTCTTCATCAAATGAATATAATCTCAGAGGATTTCCTTTCGATCTGCTCTCTTGGTATCCTCCTTATTGTAAAATCTCACTGATGTAAGAGGATTAGAAACTGGTATTTGTATTGGTGATATTTCTAAAGGTTGTTTTCCTTTTCCAAGGGGACATGTTTCCAGTATTGTCAAATAAGAAAAAGAGGACATGGAGAATTCCCGAAGTGCTGGTTTAAAATTACCCAACATCCTCTGGGTGCATGAATGACAAAGACGTAGATGCAGGGGAGTAATTCCCACAGTAAAACGAATTAAAGTGCATTTTCCCCATCCACACTGTGAAGGTAAAACAGCTCCGTCCCCGAGGCCTGTGCTATTATAAAGTCTCCAATGTATAGTTCATGCACGGACGTTGAAACTGAAATTAACCATGGTGAAACATTGCATTGAAAGAAAAACACACTGCTGTATTAGCTTCAAATGCAAAATCTCAGTTTCTACAATGTTTTCATACAGTAAATATGACAGCAAGAAAGAAATCAAGAACTGTAGGCTTACTTCTTTCAAGAGCTATGTACCGTACTGTATATAGCAAAGCAAGATGACCACTAAAACCCAGAGCTATTATCGTGGTTAGATTCACAAAGACAGCTACACGAAGGCCTGAGCCCTGACACAAAATAGCTTTCAAGGAGGAAAATGAGCTGAGGTGAAAAAACGTCTGCAGCACACAAACAGGGAGAATGCAGGGGACCTCGGCTTAAAATTTAGCACAAAAACAGACTACAGGGAGTAACACTGCGGCTGCACTTCGCTAAGCAACAATAATCAAGAGCTGAATTCAAACCATAAGGTTATGTAGATATTATACAATCTGGTCAACTCCTTGAATGAGGACCAATATTTATAGTGTTTCTCAGTAAAATGCAAACATATAAAAGCAGTTTTTCACAATAAAGGCGAAACAGAAAAAAATAATTAAACCAACTTGTTCAAAAGTAGGTTAAGCAGCTAGTGTTCTGTTCTGTTATTCTTTGAAAATAATCTTTGGTGGCCTCACACTTGCAATACAAAACGACAAACTTTATGTCCAAGTAAAAACACTTCCTGTCTTAGGAGTCAAGCAAGTGATCTTTTAAGGCATTTAACATATTCTGCAATACCCTGACTTATCCTTGTTAAAACTGTCCTCTCAGGGTGCACAGAGGAGGTAAGTGAATGACAAGACGTCACTGTAGCATCACCATCTTCACAAAGTACGGGCCTAATGAAAAAAATGTTCTCAAAAGCCTGCCTTTAACCTGACCGCGCTCCTTGTTCACCCAAGTCTTAAAACAAAGCACTGGTGATTAAGAGACAGCTGAGGCCGGGATGGGGTGGAGGCAGCAAGCAGACAGACACATGGCCGGAGCCTCTGCGCCCTCCCGTCTGCTGAAGCCAAGGTGTGCTGTGAGCAGGAGTTAAACTCAACTGCGTCAGCACAAAGACGCTCACAGCTCGAGGACCTGCTGCATCGTAACAAGCCAGATATCGATCGAGCGACAGGAAAGCTCAACAAAACCTTCACTAGTAAAGTGAGACTGCTGCCTGGGTTTTGCCGGCATTTTCAAAATTTAAGTCCAACAAAGGCAAGTGCACCTGTGAGGCCAGAACTGGGAACCTCCATCGCACAGCCAGCCTGCGGTACAATTCAGGGGATTCTGCGGACAGCACAGGCTGACAAGACTGACTGAATGGACGACTTTACGCAGATAAGAGCAATGACGAGAAAACTCCCATCTTAAGTCTGAGCTAGGAGACTGACAAAAGGAGGGAGAACATTCAACATCGTCGACTCCAAGCACATCCTGGGTCGGGCCGTCATCCGACCCCTTCAAACAGAGTGATAACTTCGCCTAACAAAATGCCAATCGGAAACACACCTGAAATGCTATATTGTTTAAAATGTACACATGGAAAAACCATAACACATGGAAAACCGAAATGGAGCTGACTCTATTTCTGCTAGAGGGTTACATTTTATTATCTGTACTTCACCAGGCCTAATATTTAATATCAATTTAGGTTAATCAGTAAATACAGTAGTTATTTAAAGTCCCATTTAAGTATATGCAATTGAATTTACTCTTAACCAGAAGGATGAGAAGAAATCCCTATCGTCTTGTTGACTGCATTTAGGAAATTAAAAAGTTAATTGAATTTCAGACTTAAGGGTGGTCTTAAAATTTCAGAAAGTATAAGCCTCTATGAAATATAGAGGAATATTAGTACTTCATATATATATACACAAACTACAGCTTGCAGGGTAATTGCGTTCTAAAACAGTTTTGACTTACAGTATACAATACTTTTACAATGTTTTTACAATTTACTTTTACATGTACTGTATGTCCCACATGACCTAGTTTAATTACTTATTTTCATTCGTCAGTAACCTTTTCTCCAGCAATGCCTCGAGAAGAGACTTGTTTTTCTATCTTTCAAAACCTGTATCTTTTGTTTTTTAACACGTACAAAAAAGTGTCCAAAAACAAGAAGTGATCTCTAAACAAGAAGTGTCCACTGAAGTCTGAGCAGCACTAAATCCTGTATGTACAACTTTAAAATCCTGAAAGCATTCCTTTTCTCATACACATAAACAAGGTCAGGCATTGTTGCACATATTATGGGCAAGAAAGGCCTTTCATAGCCACACTTGACAAACAGGACATTTCTGAATACAAGAATATTCTGGTTAACCCCTAACCCCAAAGACCATTGCACATGTATCATTCCTCATTTTCTGAAAGCTAAAAATGCAAAACAGCAGCATGAGAGAATCCAGTGAAACAATTCCAGCACGTTACTCATCTAACGTCTCCAGAACTTCGGAACAAGGTTCTCATTGACAAGGAAACCAAGCAGAAGAAGATGCCATGAACATACAGCCTGGTAAAAAGGTTAAAAACCAGGTAAGATGCAAAGGAGCATTCAAGCATGAACACGTGGATCCGATTCGAGCCACGAGATTCAGCGGAGGGTCGTGGTTTAATGCGAGAGCCTTTGGGATTCATTAAAAAGGCCTCCAACCAGAGCCTCCTGCTCCGGCTTTAACTGATCATCGTAAACAAGTTTTCTGCAATCAGCTCACCCAGGGCAGGTCGGGTTCTAAGAGTTTTGATAGCTAATAGTTTATTCTGACCATCGCGCTCGGTTTCAATGCATTCACCACCATTGGGCCTCCTTGGTGAAGGACCAGCAGGGAGAGTCTGGCAAGGTCACACTACGAGTCCGAGACGGAGGGGTCTGCCAAGCTTGGCTGTACACGCATGAACGCTTGACAGATTTGGCGGGGTTTTAATTTTATACAACTCGCAAGCCCCATCTCATAAAACAGCAGGTTAGAGGACAACAGAGAAATCCTTTAAAGCCATTGGAAATCCCCCAGAGGACACGGTTTAAATAAAAACATGAGACAGATTGCAACAGTGTTGCTGCAAGCGAAGCCAACTTTCAGTTGGAGTTTGCTCCGAGGGAAATACTATTTGGACTGGACTGACTAAACCTGTCGCAGTGCGAAGGCTGAGAGGAATATTCCGAGTTCATTACATTCATCCGATGCTGTGACCAAATAACAGAACTTATCTGGAGCATGTACGAGACATCTGTTGTGTCAATCCATCAACTGGCACATCGATTTGCTTCCCTCCTGTCGAGGTAGAGCCACAGATTGTCATCAGACTTCAAGTAAACAAGGAAGGTGATGGAAATGCATTCTTAATTTCCCAATGGACAAAAAATAAAGCTTTATGGACCAAAAAGAACAGCAAATTGCAATTCTGCGATAGATAATAAAAAACTTCGGATTTTTCTTCAGTTCGCCTAATGTCGTCTAGGAAGAATGGCTTTCATTTTTATTAGCCACTACCGATTTACATAGAAGATGGTGCCTCATTAGGCAGTAGAAAACAGAAGTGATAGGGAAAGTGAAATACCCTTTAATTTAAAAGACAGCCTATCTCCCCACACCTGTGTTTGAGGGAGAGGAGGGGAGTGTCTTGCTCTGGGAATAGCTTCCTATGACTGCTCTTAAAACCAAAGGGCTACTTCCTAGCACCAAAGACACTAAATAAATTAAGATATGGTAGAAGAATGGTTATAACAAGGACACCTCTAAACAGGAAAAAAAAACAAGTGGCTTTCAAGCGAAGGTTTCTTTTTTAATTAATGTGCTGTAATTGACTTTTATCAAAGCTAGTGCCCACCGTGGGCATGGTATCTGGAAGGGTTGGTGTTAATGTCACACACTCAGACATCAGGTTTGTAAACTGCTCAGATAAACTGTTTTCTACCGCAGCCACACCAGCAGTGTGTCCTGAGTGGAGGAGTGGGACTGTGGGAGACTTGCTTGTGTGGCTGTCAGGCTTCATTTGATCCCAGTGTCACTTACTATCACTTTTACTTAGCTGGTACATTTATTACTTAGATTGAAATTGTATTATCTACTATTATATACTGCAGCTTAGCTTGATTACAAAGTTAAATATTGTAAACATTCTTACATGCAATGATGTTGCCGATACAGTTTATGGCACTGTTGAGGGTCTGTCTCATTTAATCGCATCAACAACCTAACCACATGCAAGAGTCCAAAACGATGTACCTGTATTTATTTTTCTTTATTTATATTTTTTCCCTCGCTCTGTATACTGTACCTCAAAGTCTAAAACCTTTCAAGCAAGGATGTGTTTGGAGTTTAAAGCAGTCTGAGACCCATTTCTAGAACCGTCAATCACTTAAACTCTTCTGTAAATCCCTATTTTTTTTAGAAATGGGAAGAAATATCATCTTTACTCATTTGAACACCAGTCTTTTTTGTAATCTTGTTTTATCACAGTTATGCAATGGGGAACTATACTGAAGACTCATTCTTACTACAACTGAGCAACATGTTAATTTGTGAATTTATGTTTTAGTATTGCCATACTATAATCTGTTTTGTACCCTACAAGTGAAATAATACAAAATAATGTTGTCCGTATTGAGGGCAAATCAATAGTGAGACAGTATTTCTATCTCGTGTTATCTGACACAGCAGTTTCTAGATTGCCTTCCAGCACTAAATCTGGTTTTGGAATTAAAGAGTTTATTAATGGAAAACCACCTGACAACCTAAGGGAAAACAGTAGCTGCATAAAACAATTTCCAGATCACGATTTCCGGCTTTGCTCACTCTGTGTGGTATTTATACCAGCTTGCAATCAGCTCCCCTTCCATTTCATCTATAATATTTATTAGAACACAGAACAGCAAACACAAGCGTTTCCTTCAAAGGTTTGTCAGAGCTTCATATAAAACCCACACACATTGTTTACGGCTCCCCTCAAGGTACGAGAAGCGTTCCAAGGCAGCTGATACTATTAAACAAGAAATTTATATTTCTTCCTTCAGGGACTTGCTGGTGTCCATTTGAAAATGTCTGTCTCGTTTACAGTGCTGTTTGGTTCCAATGATTGATGCCACCTATTTTCCCATGACACTTCTGGTAAATTAAACCAAGCTGGCAATACATTATTTTGCAGACCTTTATTCATATATTACGCGTTCACCTAAAACTACGTACATCGTGGCAGGAGAAGTTTTTATAAGCCCAGACAAACTGGGTCTAAGATGCACACTGTAAACTGCACTTTCTAAACAGGGCTACTTCACCAATATCTGCAACATTTCACCCAAATCTCTGCAAAGCTGAAAAAGCAATTTATTAGAACTATTTATAAATAGGTTTTGTTTTACTTATTGTCAGAATATCATTCAATAACAGGTCTAACAAACAGCATGAAAATGGCTTAAAGAAACATTTTATTTTATTTTATTTTATTTTGGTCTTATAAAAGATCTTTGGGCATTTTATTATTATTTTGGAACTCGCTGTTATCTGTTGTTGTTCATTAATCAAGCGGCATTACTTCAGAGCCACAGTAGGGAGTATTTCAGATCTTCATTGACAATGTTTAGGATAGGATTAATAGCTTCTGTATTCTGTTAAATGACTATCATATTAAAGAAAACAGGGATTTTATGTGTATTGCCCCTATGTTGTACATATTGCCCCTTCATTCCCTGCCTTTAAACAGTATCATAATGCTGACCCCCAATCACTAAGTCCTTACTGTACCAGCGCCTTCACAAACAGGCACATCTGACTTCTGCCAGGTACTGTTCAACTTTGTTCTGCTGGTTCAAATCATTCAGAACTGAAAAAGAGCAGAGGATTTACAGTGAAGTTTTATTAAACTCTATGGTTATTGACTTGTATACAACCTATGAACTGAAGACTTTCTCCTCTTCCTCGCATTTACCTGCTGTGCCTTTTTCTTGTTTCTGTTCTTCCAGAAAGGATCCGCTGTCTCCTTCTTTGACGTAAGCCAGCACTGAGTGTAGCAGAGCCTAAGCCCTCTCCTGAAGTGCACAGCATGCACTGGTACGAGGATGTCTACTATAAAAATCAGCACAATGCTTTGGATATAAAAAAATAACTAACTAACATTTCAATATTTGTTAAAAACCTTCTTATTTTCCTAACTCTTACATCGCACAAATAATTTCATTACCTATGATTATGAACAGCGCAGCACAGTGACACAGTCAGGAGCTTTGCTAACCTCACAGGCCTGTGTCACGGGTTCAATTCCTGACCCCAGGGCGCTGTCTGTGTGGAGTTTGTATGTTCTGCCCATGCTCGTGTGGGTTTCTTCCTCCAGTCTAAAGACATACTGTACTGTAAGACATACTCATTGGTTTCTGGGACAAACCAGCCCTAGTGTGATTTTGTGCCATGCCAGAGACTGGCGAGATGGATTCCAGTTCTGGCTGTAGTGACCAAAAGTGCACATGTACAACACTGCAGTTTCAGCAGCAAACTCAGTGCTACAACATTACTTCAGAATGCGCAGAGAGACGTACATGTAGGAGTACGTGGAACTGCTTTAATTACAGAGCCAGTGTGAGCTCAAACCAGAAAGAGCATTTCTCTTCTTACTGTCTCTTTTTCAGTATGGAATCAACCTCCACTTGCTCCTTATCACTACCCCTGGGTTTCTAAGGCGACCTGTCACCTCAGCCCCGATTAGGCCTGAAAAACACTCGTCTCTCTTCTTTTCTTTTGAAAAATATGACTAAAAAATACTGTACAATTCACCTTGAAAATGATTAAATTATGTAGAACATTACATTACTTCTAAAAAGTCTAACAAGTATAGTATTAACTTCCAAAAATTCAAATTCTCGATTTTCTTCTGCTTTTAATTTTTTTTTTCAGATTTGATAGCCATTTACTTTAGCAGCTGCCTTTTAGCATTTTTGTTTTTTATTCAGAAAAACTTAAACAGTTTGGCAAATATGGTATATGTCACAAAAACATGGAAAAAACAATCAGGCTAAATTGCCAAGGATCAAATACACCTGTGTTGGCAAGTGACAGACCAAGTACAAACATTCACGTCTCTGTCTGTGTCTGGAGGGGGTTTGGAATCCAGATAAAATGTGAGAATGAATATTCAGCTGTGGCACAGGCATACAATGTGATGTATATGGCTGTCAAGCACCATCTTTTCTTCAAAAGATCAATTTAAGAATTTGCAGTGACTACTATTTCATTCCAGGAATCCATCTGAAAACAACCAAAGTACTTATGCTATCTCGTTCATGTAATATTCAGCATTAATAATAAAAACAATGTCCTTTGTTCCACACATAGCTCAGGGCCTGTGAAAAATCTTAGCAACCAGAGGTGCTGGCGGATTTAAGCACCAACACAGAACTGTCATACTGTTTTAATGTATTTAGTTGAAGACAGAGAAACAAACCAACACTTTAATAATGCAGATAGCTAATTGCAGGCTTGAAAACTCATTTTGGAATTAACAGAGGCACAACTGACAAGACGCCGGAGTGCAGCTGTGCGATATGACACAGGAGACATCCAGCAATGTGTAAAGGAAACAAACACATGAAAACACTTCTGTGTGCTCTATGACACAATGAGAGTATAGATTCTGTATTACATGTGATTTTCCTAGCTCTTTAATTCAACATTTTAAAAGACACAGCAAGTAATATGTGAACTATTAGGCTACTGGTTTTGTGCGCAGTTAAAATGGTAAGAGGCCCCTTTCTGCAAAATCAATTTGATCATCTGAAACCACTACTTACAAAAGGCATCACTTTTCATGGGTTTTACTCATTTGAGCAAGACTACAATGTGTCAGCGAGCCTCCTGAAAGCAGTCATTGTATTTGGAATAATGTACAGGAGGTTTTTTGTTGTACTGTGCTAATTAGTACTCTGTTATCAATTCCTCCAAACAACATCCACCACAGCTGCTTTATTTCTTTCTTTCAGCTCCAAACAAAAGGCATTATCCACTGACACATTTATTAAAACATCAGCAACGCAGTGGGTATAATACAATTAGTGAGTTCCCACAGCAACACAGCAGAATTTTACACAGGCAAATAGAACAGGAGAAATTATTGCAGCCTTAAACTCGCTGGTGATTCCCGTCAGCTAATGACAGATCATTGGGAAAAAAAAACCTGCCTGAGGAAAAGAAAAATATTCAGTGACTGGAAATTTGTGCCTGCTGTACACAAACGAGCTCATGAATGTTGAAAATGAATGTAAATGAGTCTGGTGAAGGAAGAGCTGTGCTGACCCTGGATTCTGTCAGTGTAAATTGGCTTCCAATCTGCTTCAAGTCCCTGCAATAGGGCATATCAATGAGGCTTTTTAAAGCATTGCCAGACAGCAGTGGCACACACATACAGGTATACAACTACTCTTTTACTCACAGTAAATGTACTTACAAATGAATCAACAGCACGTTTCAGTCATTTGCTAGTTAAGTCGAATGCTTATGAGGCTCCCCTGGGGGTCAAGTGGCAAAGCTGCTCGTCTGTGCACTGGCTGAGCTCTGTGACACAGAAGTCATGGGTACAAGTTCTCTCCAGCAGGTAGCAAACTACTGGATGAACAGCACTCAAGGAAAGGCTGGGATTAGACAGACTGCTTCCGGCAATACAGTGAACCCTGCAGTGCTGTGAGGCAGCAACATGGTTCTCCTTCAGTCATTGCAAATCTGTACTGGACAGATGGTCAGCTGCATGTTAAAAAGCTGGGCAGGTGAGAGGATTCTGCCTAAACTTTCGCATTCTACTCTGTTTGAAGCTGCAGCGATCATGTGACACGAAGTCAGCATAAACACAGAACTGGCTAGTCCAAATGAGATGGGATATAAAAACTGACTATATTACTAAACTGACTGTAGTCTGTAGATTATTCTTCTACTCATAAATCGTGGGAGTCTTCATCAGAGAAGAATAACCGATTATCTCCGGGCACCTTTTGAGGAGATTCTAGGTTTTGTAATAGCCAATTACAAGCAGTCTATTTGAAAAACGTCTCTCGGGAAGTAATAACGATTTTGAAGCCTCAAGACTTTGTCACAAAGTTTAACATCTGCATTTATTAGGAACATGAGGCTATAACTAGCACATTAAGTGGGGTCAATTTCCTTAATAATTAGGAAATACCTGGGTTATTTCTTGTTGACATTGACATCTCCTGTACAGGAATACCTTTCTATAGCTGTCTGCAACAACTCAGCTAGCAAGCTGATTTCAAAAGACAAAGAAAAGGTGTGCCATTAGACCCAAGGGGACTTCCTTTTGTTCCTGTTCTTCAGAGAGTCTTTTCTCAGTCACGGAAAGAGACCGCATATCTTAGGGATGTCACAGTTGGATGCCTTCAAGAAACTGTTTGCATGTCTCATGTGAAATGTCAGAGCTATATTATTTTGAATAAAATTATCAAAATTCAGAATTGACTAGAATCAGGTCAGCGATTACCTCTTGAGGTTTTAATAGAACGAATATTTGTAAAGCTTTCATTCTTCAGAGAGTCTTAAAACTAGAAGATGACACGGTCTTCAGCCATGAAATGATGATTCTGACTATCCTTATGTATAAGAAACTCTGCACGCCATCTGAGCAAAAGATTGAATTTTTTCCTAGTGGTATCCTAGTGGTATCCAATTCAAGGTCAACAAAGAGAAGAAGCATTTAATGTGTGCTGCAGGATCTATTTTTTAAATTAATAATTGGAATTTGTTAATTCCATTTATTAAGAGACAAATAATATAGTAGCAATCCTGATTAAATCGTATTTTGTCACATAATAGACTAGTATCGCTCACTGATATACAATTAAAAGAAAAATTGGTCAGATTTGATCTGAAATGCAAGTTATTCTGTAGCACAGAAGCACTGAAACTCATTATTATATGATGCTTTACTCAGTACATGTGAAAATATTACCTTAGACTACATTGCATTATGAGCTGAAACAACTATTCGTAGAATGTCCACATTAGAGAACTGAGATAAAAGGGATTTTAATGTGAAAAAGAAATCGATCTTAGGAGAAGATTTAACAAAAAAATAAAACCGTTGGCAAGTGGGCTTCAAGCACAGAGGACATCCAAGGACAGATGCAAATCTGCACAAAGCAACAGAGGCGATATTCTGTGAGGGACCTGGCTGTGCACATGAGTTCTCAATAGCTGGGGCCAAATACAGCATTCATATTAGTGGCATTAGTTAATAATTAATTCAGCTAATATAAAAACTGATTAAACTATATTTCAGGGAGGACTAATAATTTGTTCAGTGAAGTAGAGAAATCTGAATCAAAAGTTATTGGGGCATAAACTGAAATAAAAGCGATTTTTATCCCACCAAACTTGTTTCCACAAACGCTATTTCCTCACTTTTGCACCATATTCTATAAGAAGATTAACAGCACAATAAAATTAAAGCACCCCTATTTTATTGTTAGTATAAAAAGAAATGGCAACAGTATAATATTTGTTAGCAAGGCTGGGAACATTCTGTTGTTTATGATAAGATTCCAGTGTCACGGGAACATTTTTTCAGTGTAAAAAATCAAAGATCATGTCAAGAGTCAGAAAATAATATGCAAAATAATCTAGCTTTCCTGCAAAAAGGGGTGTATAAAAAGATTGTGCAGTAACAGGTTATGCAAGATGTTCTGATCCTGAAAAGAGTCCAAAAACAAGATCATAACAACGTTACGGACTTCAGATCTCTGCCTCTCAACACGGAAGCCAGTCTAAAAAAGGCAGAAGAGTGTCTCCACTTTCCGCGGTGCCTAAAGAAATGCAGTATGGGGAAGCAGCTACTCGTGAGCTTTTACTGCAGCACCACAGAACGTGTCCTCACTGATATGGTACAGCGACACTACCACACAAGACAAAGTCGCTGTACAGAGGGCTGTGGCAACGGCACAGAGGATTACAGGATGTGACCTACCATCACTCAATGAGATTCGCACCATCGCAATAAAGCCCTTCCCATTATTCAGGATCCCACCCATCCCGGTGACAAAAACTTTTCTGCTCCCTGCACTCTTGGAAGGGCCACCGCACCATTAACGCCCGGACCACTAGGCTTAAGAACAGCTTCTACCCTACGGCAGTGCGCATCATTAACAGCGAACTGCACAGTGCCGCAGAATTCAATGCACCTCTGCACACTGTACTCTTTGCTGGACTACCTCGTATCTATTCTCCTGTGTGTTTATTGTTGTGTACTGCCCATTGTATGTTATCGTGCTTTTGTTGTACTGTCATTATTTATTATTATTTACTGTTTTGTAATGTACAGTGCACGTTGTTTTAAAGTGCTGTCTACTGTACTGGACACATCCCAAGAGTACAGCGCAAATACGAATTCCAATGTACATGTACATACTGTCAAATTAAACTCCTCCCCCTCTCTTAAGAGAGAGACGTTAACTTCCGTTTAAACCTGGCAGTGTGTCTTCACGGCGTCGACGGAGACAGCAAGGTTTGCCCAGCACCCTGCCGCGAGCGAAACGCTGCTCGGCCTCGCCGAGCGGGGCAGCAGCCTCACCTCGTGTTTGCACTGTGATGTGACGTGGACTGTGCCACTTTGAGTGATGAGAGCTCGGTCATTCACTGGTGTCACCTCCTGCTGCTCGTTCAAAGCCCTTCCCGGCTGGCATCTGGCCATCACAAACCGGGGGTTCGCAACTCCAAACATATTTCCAGCGGTGGTTTAAAATCAAATTATGAAGAGTGTAAGACAGGTTCCTCATGACCATGATCACCACTCACATGATTCCGATTTTTATGTTTTTTTGAAACAGTTTTCAGTTAATCTTTTTTGGGTCAATAGGTGAAATCACAGTGAGTGAGCTGACTGGTTAGGGGGACTTTTCTAAACAAAAACAACTACAGGGCTCACAGAGCTTTTACTCAGCAAATTAAAACACTTGGCATTAACAACCACTTCATGATTAGAAGAAATGAAAAAAATCTAGTTGGATTCTTCACAGTTTTGGCACTAAAGCACTGTTTTTCAGTCTGTGTGTGAAAACGTAAAGATTAGCCTGTGAATGCCTGTGGACAACAGAGAAATGAGTATCATCTGGCACTTCCACTAACAATAGACATACAAATAACACTTCAGAATATGGTATTAATCATAATTATTACAGATTTTTTTCCGGACACAGGATGTCAGCATCAATGGTAATGTTCAGCCCTGAGCCCTAGTAGTCTTACAGTGCTGAGGAGCTAATTTTAATAGCATCTGGAAGATGGTAGTACTTAAAATGTAATTTTAAAAAGACCAGGATTGCACCGTGCTGCATAGCCAGGAGCAGTTATCTATAATTTGACGTACTGCTCTTATTGCTCTGTATCAATGAATCATAAGTGAAGCCCCAAATGGGTACAAGACAAAGAAAATGACATCATCTACTGTTTCAAACCTACGCCCTGCCATCACAGCCATTAGCACAATGTCACAGCTCCACATCCACACTTTCCAATTACAACTCAAACCGCAAAGGCGCCGGAGACTAAGTACGCTATCACTGCTCATTAGAAGTGCTTGACACTTGCAATCTTTCACCTTTTAGTGTGGTAGTCAGGAAAACAAGCCTTCCTTAAAATTCATTAAGCATCATTCTCCGTCTGCCACACAAGCTTTTGTTATGAACCGTTGTGACACAACACATCGTGTACCCTGACATTGGTATTACAAGCAGTACACGAAAATGGACCATACAGGTCCAGAAATGAGAAACAAGGAGTTGCTAAACTGCTTAAAGATTCCTTTAGTGAAGTGATTTAAAAATTATGTCAGACTTAAAAATGAACATTTACAAAAATGTAAAATGACAAAAAATTCAAAAGACCTCAACACATTAGTCCTGTATAGCTCATTTATTTAAAAAAAAGCATCAATGTCATCTACATTCCCAATACAATCACATATTCAGAATAATAATCCTGTTTTCCTATTCCAACATACAGCTCTGTTTTATGCCATGTCAGGTCCATCTTGTTCAATTTTCTTCTGCGGAGGAGAGCAGCGCTGTTTTATGCTTCCTTTAATCTGACTGATACTTCTAATTCATGGGTTATTGAGACAGATTTTAATTGCTAGTCTAAAATACGCAACAGTAATTTGTTTACAGTGCCACGGATCTACTGTATGTGAGACATGGATACATTTCCCCATATTTTTCTCCTGCTGCTTTAAGGGCTACTCCGGAGTTTACATTTTTGCTGGAACAGACACCAACCGTGGACAATCCTTGTATGTGGTAAGAAAAAGTGACACCATCAAGAAACCCATTTTATCGCAGGTGGTGGAAAAAAGGGCGTAGCGAGCTGCCAAGATGCTCTGAGCTCTTGTCCGTGTTGAGGAGACACATTGGCCCATGGCCTCTGTGTCATCATTCCATCTTACAGAGGGAATCAGACTTTGTCTCATATTTATGACTGAAGGAGCAAGGGTCCTGTAATAAGAAATATTAATCGCTTGCGGGAGAGAGAAAGGAGGCCAGATTCAGTAATGCAATCCTGCCCATACTGTAACTGCAAGCAGGTTTGAAGTGTCCACTTGAGACTGACATTTGATTTATAAATCATCCAAAACCAAGTCTCTATATGTGCAGACGTACCAAGAACGCAGCCTTCCAATTGCTAGGACAGATGATGCACTAGTAAACACATGATTTGTAAATGTATCTACTGCAAAGTTTGCAATGCTACAGGCTTCTCATTTTACACTGCCGGAGCTGTAAAGACGTTGCAGGTTATTTGAAATCACAGCAGGGACTTTCAGTACTGCAGTACTGGAAACATTTCAAGTGCATTCACACCTTGATCAATAAGAAATGTTTGCACATGCTCAAATTGTCAAATTATCATTGCAAAATACCAGCTAATCTTTCTCATGCAATCTTTTAATTAGAATATATTGAAAATGAACTGGAGAAAGCTCCAGCATCCATCCAAAAAACAACAACAACAATGCATAAGGCTAAGCTTATGGCAGATTTGTTGTGCACCAACATTTCAGCATGCAACAAGGAACACAAACGTTTTTTAAATCCTTATCTGAGGGAGGCACTGCTATAGAATAAGGGTCACCACAACTATGTTTCTGTCACAATCTCAGATAGCCACTGCAGCACCAAGAGATTATTTAATATGAAAAACCTTATAACCATAAAACGACTTACCAAAAATATTGGTGGAATGTCCTTTCTTGGCAAGAGGTTTGAGCTCATTGTGTCCCCAGCCATACTGTCTGTAATTGTCCCAGGCATGCTTCATCATCTGCAACACAAACAAAATCACATTCAATATTCTGAGCTTGTGCACACAACTGTTTGTGTCACACGTACCATCAGGTACCATCTATTATCTTTTTTAGATTAATTAATTAGAGAAAACAGTGAAATATGGTAACAACTTGCAGGACATGAGCTCCCAATTTTGTAAAAATATACCTTCTCCCTCCTCTCATCTTTACCTCCAGGTTAACACTACTATAGCATGAGGCAGCAAAACAGAATAATGAGTATTGTATTGGGAACAACAGCAGGGTGCTCCATTTTGTTCAAATTTGTGGTTACACATTTACATTTCCTTCAATGTTCTAGAAAAGACGGTCACTATACATATAAAGAAAAAAATGTAACTCAATGACACAAAATGCTGCTGGTAGTGACCCAGAGTTGTGTTCAATGAATCCTGCACTATTTCATCACTCATCTTCTAGTGGTCAAACAACAGTTGTCTCACATCTGTGACCTTTCTCATATTCCTTTGTGTCTACAGCCAGTGAAGAAACAGCTTGTCAGACTAATGACTAATGAAGATGACTATTTAACTTACAGTATGTAGTTCAAATGGGTAGCTGCGTCAGCATGCGTAGGCTGCAAAGGAACAAGTAATAGGTTTATTCCATGCTGAAAAAAAGAAGAAAGAAAACACAACATTTCGACCATGGAGCCTTCTTCAGGTGTGACACCTGAAGAAGGCTCCACGGCCGAAACGTTGCGTTTTCTTTCTTCTTTTTTTCAGCATGGAATAAACCTATTACTTGTTCCTATTTACCTTATGTATTCACTTAAAAAAATATTCCATATATCATGGATAAGGAGACACCCCACCCGTTTGGCAAATGTGAAGCTACAAACAGTATTGCAGATCATTTATTTACAACATGGGTTTTCCCATTTTAGCTGCTTTACAGGAGCAGCAGCAGTCTGTGTGACCCTGGTTTTAAAATATTATTTAGGTAAACCGTGTTTTCCCTGATGGTTTCATGGAGGTGCAACAAATGATTAATTAAAGCACCTTAATGCATACGTAAAGGGGATGGGGCACTTGCAAACACATTTTTGAGAAAGCAATGCAGATATACAATACAGTATATTGCTATATAAAAGAGTACTCTTACTGTGGTATGAACACAAAGGCTTACATGTTACTTTAAACATCAATCGCTGCCAGGTTTTTGCAATAACTGCAACACAGTAATGTACTGTAGACCTCAAGTGTTTAGGCTCATAAGAAACACTCTACGGCAAGACAAAAAAAAACAAATACTTGAACACAACTTTCAGGCTCTGAGGACAAACAGTCCATTACTAAATCTCATTTTCTGCTGAAACAGCCCTACAGTATATTCCACATTCCATGCAGACCCATCAAACTTCACCACAACAAGATCCTGTCCAAACCACAACAGCTAGGCCTTGTCAAACTGAAAAGTCTATTCAGTTAGTGGTAGGGAAGGTCTGGAAATATAAAAAGTACACTGCCTAATCTGAATTCCCACTCATTCTGAGCATAAGATTTAAACAAACCACAGCACACAGGGATAGGAGTAAAAACTTCATAAGCACCATGCTCAGAGAAATAAAAGAAGATAACTAAGAACAAGGTCAGGTAAGTTTTATGTGAGTTTATGGTTATAGTTTATGGTAAGCAAAACCTGACAAACTTATTTTGGAATCTTACACACATTTAAGAAGAAATAACATCATAATCTAGGGGAGGACAGGCCTTGTGACCTCCACACATGTACCACTGAAGTAGGGTATTTTTGACATTCAGGGCTGAGCATAAAAACAAGCTAATTAAAAGTCAGTTTTTCATCCAGGACCAGATTTGGGAAGCACTGATCCAACCAATTAAGTCTGTGATGTATGTGATTGTCTCCTTTTTTTAAAATTTAATAACAATAAGATTAAGTAGGGAGGTGCATCACCATGCATAGGCTGCAAAGAAACAAGAAAAGGTTTATTCCATGAAAAAAGTTTCGGCTGTGGAGCCAGACACCTGTGGAGACTCACACCTGAAGAAGGCTCCACAGCCAAAACATTTTTCTTCTCTTTTCAGAATGAAATAAACCTTTACTTGTTCCTTAACAATAGGATTACGTGATACCATCAAAGGAGATCAAAATAACCAGACAGAGTAAATCAAGGAGAAAGTACCTTCCAAGGAACACACTGAACAGCTAAAGACTGAACAGCTAAACTGCATTTAACAGACACAGGTTACTACTACAGAACATGGCCATGAACTGTGTTCGGAACATCAAGAACAGCATCAATACAAAGACAAGTCAAGAGTCGAGATCGTTCCTTTTCAAAGAAAAAGATACTGATAATAGTATCATCCTATAGTAAAGGAACAAGTAATAGGTTTATTCCATGCTGAAAAAAAGAAGAAAGAAAACGCAACGTTTCGGCCGTGGAGCCTTCTTCAGGTGTCACAGGTTTATAGTATACACCTCTACCTGAAAAACCACAGAGCTCATCAGAAAACCGCCAACCTGCTTGAGTGAGATCGCAAACCAAGTCAATCCCTTCAATGAAATCCATGTCAGCATTTCACATTTGAAGAAACTACTGAACTCAGCGGAATTGGTCCTCACACTGAATGCTTTCTCATTCAATAACCTTTTTTATCAGCAAGTTAGTTGAGTCGCCATGGTCACCAGGATGGGACCCAGCTAAGCTAATATTTTTGTCTGCTGGGGAGAAGAATGCTGCTTCGCTTCCTACACTGGCTTTGTCCCTGGCCTCTACAGGCGATACATTAAAGACTGCTTCGGTGCTGCCATGTGCTCTAATGACCAGCTAGAGCACTTCCTGCATCACTTCAACTTCCACCCGTCCCTCAAATATACAGTTAACATATCTTCCACTACTCTTCCATTTCCACTAATAATCCACGACTCTCTACTTCTGTCTATTACAAACCCACAGCTATCTCCTGTACAGCTCATTTCACCCCAGGCATAAAAAAAAGTTCTCTCCCTTTTCCACAGTTCATCAGGCTCCGACAACTTTGCAGCAACGACATGGATTTCCAAAACCAAGCCCTCAAAATGGCTTTTTCATCAGCAGAGGATACCCCATCCATGTTATTGACAGGGCCCTCTCCAGAGCCAAAAACAGCCCTCAGATCATCAACTCGATCAGGAACTCCTGGCCTCACAGCCGCATTCCATTGGTGCTTTCCTTCCACCCTTACACCCTTTCTGTCCCCAGGACCATTAATGACAACTTTTCCATCCTACAGGACGACCCTCCACTGGTACTCTTTTTTTTGACCACCCCATCATGTCATATCACCAGCCACCTAATCTGCATAACCTTGTTCACAGCTCCCTTGACCGCCCTCAGCAACCATCCACACCAGGCACTTTCCCCTGCAACAGAACTCGCTGCATCACCTGAAAATATATATCTAATACCACACTCATTCAAGGCCCCTCTGGACAATTCCAGATCACTCAGATGACATCCTGTACCTCCAGCAACCTTATTTACTGCTTCTCTTGCATCCCAGCCATCTACACTGGGGAAACAGGAAGGAGACTCGGAGACCGCTTCAGAGAACGTGTGAGGGCTGTGAGGATCAAAGATCTCTCCAAGCCCATAGTTTCTCATTTCACATCTAACAGCCATGATTACACTGATCTCTCCATCTGCATTCTCAAAGAAGGGTTTCTCAACTCCTATTGAAGAAAGACATTCAAAACCAAAATTATCCTGAAACTAGGATCACACCTTCTCCCTTCTCTCAAAGACAGACTTGTTTTCTCCTCTCTAATCCTTTCTATTCATTTGCAACTTTTGACTTCACACCTCTCAACTTCACACCCCCTGAGTGTCCACACTGTTTCTCTCCTGCTCCTGCCTCCTCTCCACTCCCAGCTCTTGTTCTCACTGCTTTATCAGCTGCTGACTTTCCTCTCTTTCTCACACCTGAAGAAGGCTCCACAGCCAAAACGTTGTGTTTCTTTTCTTCTCTTTTCAGCATGTTATAAACCTTTACTTGGTACTTTGCGACTTCAGTAGTTTTCAGACTTAGACAATGAAGTGACTGTTTTAAAGGAATCATCAATCAAATACTCACTTTTACACCCTGAAACTTCTCTAAACCAAACGTCTCAGTACTTATGATGAGTCAGGGGGTGATATGGTGGCTCTGTGGCTCAGGATCTGCGCCTGTGGCTGGAAGGTTGCCGGTTTGTATCCCACGGCCGGCAGAGGAATCTTACTCTGTTGGGCCCCTGAGCAAGGCCCTTCACCCCAGCTGCTCCAGGGGCACCAAATAAATGGCTAACACTGCGCTCTGACCCCAAGCTTCTCTCCCTGTCTGTGTGTCTCATGGAGAGCAAGCAGGGGTATGTGAAAAGACAAATTCCTAATGCAAGAAACTGTACACGGCCAATAAAGTGATCTGATCTTATCTTATAACACTGGATAGAGAAGGCTGGTTGTCGAATATGATAGATAGATACTTTATTGATCCCGTGAGGGAAATTGCAGAATATGATGAAATGTATGCATGGAATTACCCAAATTACCCAAACACAAAACATATACTGTAAGGACAGTATATTCAGACAAATCTAAAAGACCACAAATATAAACTGCTTGAATCTGAAGCATTAATATGCAATTTGAAGCAGTTTTAACTTTACTGTGGCAATACCCTTTGGGGGGGCATTGAATACTGGAACATAAAATATTTTTCAAATATAGAAATTCAGATAACATTGGTTTACAAGGGTTCACATGAAACATTACTGTCAGGAAAGCCTACAGATTTTACATTTTAAAACCAGGAGACATACAGTACATTCCAAAGGACATAGGAGACCATGTGGAGACCCTGACTTGATGGCCTCAGTCTGCAGGGAAATTAAATGATCTCAGTGCTGGAGGCAACTTGCATGTCCATGTTTCTGGTAAGCGGCAGCTGCTTACAAGCATATTTTAACTTAAGGATAGAAACCTGAGAGAAGAACAACAAAGCACCGATTACTATCACACATCATGTTTACAAAACTTCTCCAGTTATATACAGTAAGTGAGTTCTGGAAGAGCAGTGGAAAAGATATGGTTTTAAAATACAGTGTCAACTTCTCCTCTTTCCATCTCTCTCACCTCTTCCTTGCTCTCTTTTTCAACAATGGGTTGTATTTATGCAAGACAACTGACACGTTCCAAAAACTGCTGAACTGTGGGTACAAAATGCACACAAAACCAGGCACCCCTAGAGTCACATCTACAAGAATTCACTAATGACAACCCCTCCTAATAACACCTACCTTAGAAAATGTTCAAATAAAAAAAGAAAATATAAATCTTAATACGTGTGAGAAAATGTTTTTTAATTTCATTGGTAAGTTGTAATTATTTTTTTTACATTCCATTATTTAGCACATAAAATCACTGCAGCAAGTTTTGTTTTTTTCTTGCTAGTTCATTGTTCCAAACCATGCTTTTACAGGAAACACTAGGTACATTTCTGACAATTTAAAACAGGGATTTTAAGCAAATGCTTGCTGCAAAAAGGTTTATATTCTCTATGGCTATCTTTTTTTTTATAATTTAGAGCAGATAGCTATATGTCTGCATTAGTCAATTCAACCAATTGAAATTACAGTTCCTAAAAGATGTGGAGTTCCAGTTGTCGAATTCCGCACAACCATGTCCCAGAGTTCCATGCAGGCATTCAACGCCGTTATAACATTCCCTGCTTTCTTATTTTCCTGTGAAAACCAGACATTTAGGAAGGCAGCCAGCCTCGGAGATTTAGATTTTTGGACATTTCTACAGGTCGCCTGGCAAAGACGCACAGCAGTTTCCATTGGTGAACACTGCCAACACAGCCTAGGGAGATTTAGACCTAATCAAGTGGGAAAAATTGCGAAATGGCAGGGGTTTGTGTTCTTGGCTTAAACAACGCCAGCGATGCTGTTATTTCAAAACTCATCCTGTGGCTTTTGAAGAGAAAACTTATATTTCAGTGCTCTGCTACCTCACTGTTCATAAGCAATAGTGACGCTAAGGGAAACTCCGCCATCAGTCCAAAAGCTCAGGCGCCACAGTCAGAGCTTGAGGCAGGCGGAAGGGCTTATTAAACTCCTGAAGTACTGTTTCTAACCTCTGACGAAGGCAAAACAACCTTACGCCCTGATGAGAAGTTCAAGTTCAAGTTTGTTTGTCAGTCCAGCCATATACAGTGCCTTGTGAAAGTATCCGGCCCCCTTGAACTTTTCAACCTTTTGCCACATTTCAGGCTTCAAACATAAAGATATAAATTTTTTATTTTATGTGAAGAATCACCAACAAGTGGGACACAATTGTGAAGTGGAACGAAATCTATTGGATTTTTGAAACTTTTTTAACTAATAAAAAAATGAAAAGTGGGGCGTGCAAAATTATTCGGCCCCCTTGCGTTAATACTTTGTAGAGCCACCTTTTGCTGCGATTACAGCTGCAAGTCGCTTGGGGTATGTCTCTATCAGTTTTGCACATCGAGAGACTGAAATTCTTGCCCATTCTTCCTTGCAAAACAGCTCGAGCTCAGTGAGGTTGGATGGAGAGCGTTTGTGAACAGCAGTTTTCAGCTCTTTCCACAGATTCTCGATTGGATTCAGGTCTGGACTTTGACTTGGCCATTCAAACACCTGGATACGTTTATTTGTGAACCATTCCTTTGTAGATTTTGCTGTATGTTTGGGATCATTGTCTTGTTGGAAGATAAATCTCTGTCCCAGTCTCAGGTCTTTTGCAGACTCCAACAGGTTTTCATCCAGAATGGTCCTGTATTTGGCTGCATCCATCTTCCCCTCAATTTTAACCATCTTCCCTGTCCCTGCTGAAGAAAAGCAGGCCCAAACCATGATGCTGCCACCACCATGTTTGACAGTGGGGATGGTGTGTTGAGGGTGATGAGCTGTGTTGCTTTTACGCCAAACATATCGTTTTGCATTGTGGCCAAAAAGTTCGATTTTGGTTTCATCTGACCAGAGCACCTTCTTCCACATGTTTGGGGTGTCTCCCAGGTGGCTTGTGGCAAACTTTAGACGAGACTTTTTATGGATATCTTTGAGAAATGGCTTTCTTCTTGCCACTCTTCCATAAAGGCCAGATTTGTGCAGTGTAAGACTGATTGTTGTCCTATGGACAGACTCTCCCACCTCAGCTGTAGTTCTCTGCAGTTCATCCAGAGTGATCATGGGCCTCTTGGCTGCATCTCTGATCAGTCTTCTCCTTGTCTGAGCTGAAAGTTTAGAGGGACGGCCAGGTCTTGGTAGATTTGCAGTGGTCTGATACTCCTTCCATTTCAAGATGATCGCTTGCACAGTGCTCCTTGGGATGTTTGAAGCTTGGGAAATCTTTTTGTATCCAAATCCGGCTTTAAACTTCTCCACAACAGTATTACGGACCTGCCTGGTGTGTTCCTTGGTCTTCATGATGCTCTCTGCGCTTTCAACAGAACCTTGAGACTATCACAGAGCAGGTGCATTTATACAGAGACTTGATTACACACAGGTGGATTCTATTTATCACCATCAGTCATTTAGGACAACATTGGATCATTCAGAGATCCTCGCTGAACTTCTGGAGTGAGTTTGCTGCACTGAAAGTAAAGGGGCCGAATAATTTTGCACGCCCCACTTTTCATTTTTTTATTAGTTAAAAAAGTTTCAAAAATCCAATAGATTTCGTTCCACTTCACAATTGTGTCCCACTTGTTGGTGATTCTTCACATAAAATAAAAAATTTATATCTTTATGTTTGAAGCCTGAAATGTGGCAAAAGGTTGAAAAGTTCAAGGGGGCCGAATACTTTCACAAGGCACTGTACAAGTATATAGAGGAGTGAGATCTCGTTCTCCAGGTCTACGGTGTGAATACAGACACTGACAAAGACAATGCTATAGACAATGTAGACAGACATTTCTGACAGGGTACAGGGTACATAGTGCAATGTGCATAGTGCACTTTACTTTACAGGATTGTGCGGAGAATTCATTAGACAGTATGCCTGACATTAGATGAAAAAGAACTAGGTTTCCAGATTTGGAGTAGGTGCAGTAGGTACCAGGGTGTTGAGGAGCCTGACAGCCTGTGGGAAAAAAGCTGTTACGGAGTCTGGTGGAGCTGGCCCATGTACTGCGACACCTTTTACCAGATGGTAGGAGGGCAAAGAGGTTGCAGGAGGGGTAGGAGAGAACCCCAACAGGCACCGCATTCAATTTCTTTACACAAGACTCCAAAAAGTGAAGGATAGTTTTTATAACTGGAGCAAAAAAGTAACTAAAGTTTTTGACCACAGCATACTTGCATACTTAAAACTTGTGTTTTTTATAATTGTCATGACCCTGTGGGGAAAACTTAAGCTTCAGTATCAGTTAGGAGCAACGTTTGGCTGCTTTCCTGTCTAAAACGAATATAAGGGCTTAAAAGGAGAAGGAGCATGTTGGCTCTTTTTCTTTTAAACCAATGTATTCCTAGTAAGTATACTGCAAACAAAACCCTGTTGTCATACGTCTGGCAATACTAAAAACAATTGGGCTAATTTGGATAAAGCCGGAATGTCGTTCTAATTAGCGGGAGGACTTTTTGTAACATATAGAAGACAGCAAGGTGAAATTTAAAAGATTTAAGCCTAAGTCCATTTAGTTTTCCGCACTAATAATTGTTAAAAGGATAACTGTGTAGCATTTGTCCACACTTTGCCCAGGTATTCTAATTACTGATTTCCAGAAGGCTTGATCACTGAGTGAAAGGCACAGGTCTGGCCTTGGCTTCTGGTGTAAGACTGTTACTCAGATCACTGGACAATCTTAATGTTCTTCATGAGTAAATACAGCATTAGCAAAGACACAGTGGGAAATAAGGAGTTAGTTCATTTGGAAAATATGTTTAACCACTGTCCAACCTCTTTCTAAATCATACAGTACTGAAAAACTGCCATGCTCTATCTGTTGCCTGACACAAACTGATTTTCTTACTCACCATGTTCTTGAGAACACTGAATAAACTGCAAAATATACTGAATACTTTATATAATGAAATCTCAATATTAGGAAATATTACTAGCCCTTACAAGACTCTACAACTATATGGTTTTATCATGTATTATTTATTACTTTCTTGATCGAACTCTGCTAAATATTGATCCTTTCCTCCCTGCTAGACATGGACCACTGCCAAAGCTGTATTTGCTTTATACTATAGAGCTATACTATATAATAGTGTGTTTCTGCAGCTACAGAACAAGATGTCCTAATGAGATTAAATCAGCATAGCAGAGATGAATAAAGTTCTTGATCAGACAAGTTGGAGTCTCCAAATTTAAGGTTTATGTGTATAAAATATGAAAAAATACTATAGGCAAACAGCATTTTGTGAAGGGATGACATTTCTTGACCTCAAATATGATGTGTTTTATCTTTTCGAACATACTGTAGATGAACAGGCTTTAGGATATACTGTAAAATGCAGTCGTAGAGCATAGTGAAAATTCTCTGCACACAGGATCCCAAAAATGTCACATTTGCAAAGTTCAAATCAATGTGGTGTGTGAAAAAAACTTAAGAAAAGCAAGATAATAATTCCAGATGATTGCAAAAACATAGTGCCTGTGTGCATAATACAGTGGCTATACACCTCAGAGTATATGGTATCAAGCCCTAAGCTTCTTTTTCTTTTATAATCTGTTCCTGCTAGGCTTGCAGATTTTCAATCATACTTAGAATTTAACCTGCAGTCTTATTTTGAAGACGCACGTTACATAATGGATTTCACTAGCGTTCTTCCAGAAAATCATTTTCACACAGTAATCAGCTACATTTCAGCTTTAATTTGCATTCTCAGTAGAAGGGGCTTTGTTTCCGCCTTCTCTCATTTTCCGTAGCTTTAATTAAGTCAATTTAGAACTCGTTTCAAAATATCCATCCTGTTTAAAAAAATAAAAGAGCGCACTTGCACCAGTAACAAAGGTTTTGCACTGTTATTAGCGCAGACATTGCAGGATTCATGGCTTTAAAGTTATCTCCCTTTTGTCAAAGAGCCACAAATGTAATAGTAATGAGGTTACTCACAAACAAAAACTAATATAATTAGCTTCATTTCTTTTTTTAAAATCCATTAATTGTTCTCTGAGATAAATCCCAGTATTCTCATATCTATGCTGACAGTTTATTTGGTTTGAAATGGCATTAAGAGTGCATCCAAGTGACCTTATTCACTTTCTGCCATATTAGAATTACAAAAGCTTTCAGATCATGATGTTAAGTTTAAGTCACCAGAGGCCAAACACTGATACACCTGGAGTAGCTCCTGTAAAAGAAATCATATTGTTACTCAGAATAAATATTTTTACTTATATCTTAGGCAGGTCAAACACAAAATATAACTTCACAGTGTACTGGCTTAAGGACAGCAGGCTTGGGATTAAGACAGGTAAAGTTCTAGAAGAAAACAGCAACACCTTAAATCATATTACTGTATACAATAAGAAATACAAATGCAGGGTTTGGTTTGTATTAGGAATAATACTGAACAGCCTTATCACCACTGTATTGACCTGTAACTGTGCTAACACAGTAATATGTTAATACTAAAAACACAGCTAAGTTTGATATTCTGAACTGTAATGCCCTGAAGAACACATGCTGCAATGCCCAGTTACTTCACCTGAAAGCTACTACATGAAACCAACCATAGACCACCCTGTGTCCAGCAGCCATATCACCCTGCAACTCACAGCTGGCAGTCCACTGAAGCTCAGCAGTGTGAGCCTGGTCAGTACCTGGATGGGAGACCTCCTGGGAAAACCTAAGGCTGCTGCTGGAAGAGGTGTTAGAGGTGTCAGCAGGGGGCGCTCACCCTGCAGTCTGTGTGGGTTCAATATAGTGAAGGGGACACTATACTGTAAAAAAGGCGCTGTCCTTCGAAAGAGACGTAAAACCAAGGTCCTGACTCTCTGTGGTCATTAAAAATCCCAGGTCATTTACCGAAAGGAGAAACTGCTCTTCTTCCCACTGAAAGCTGGTGTGTGGGGAGCGTACTGGTGCACTATGGCTGCAGTCGCATCATCCAGGTGGGGCTAAACATTACAGGTAATGGGGATCCCCTCCACCACCACCAAAGTGTTTTGAGTGGATTGTCCAAAAAAAGTGATTTATAAGTGTAAGCAATTATCTGTAATGCCTAAAATTCCAACAAAAATCACAAATCTGGATTAGATGAAAAAAACAAGCTTGTTGAAAATGCCTGCAAGTCATATCTTGTTATTCAAACGTATTTCTAACACCCAGTAATGAAGTGGGAAACAGACTTGCAGTATTGAGTATCACCGCCAGACCAACTACTTTCTGTATTTTGAAGGATTTTGCCTTTTAAGGCAGCAATATAAACACAATTCTCAAATACTACAAGAAATACTACATAACATGAAAATGTTCCACTACAGTTCCACTACAGTACGTACAAGGCTATTTTTGTTAGCAGGCTGTTCTATGAGCGACACAGTGGCGCAGTGGTTAGCACTGCTCACAGTACTGGGGCCCTGGGCTCTATTTCAGACCTGGGGAGCCGTCTGTGTGGAGTGTGGAATTCTCCCCATGTTCGTGCGGATTTCCTCTGGGTGCTCCAGTTCCCACCTCCAGTGTGTCTGTGTTTGCTGTCTGCCCTGCAATGCCAGGATCCCCAGTGACCCTGAACTGGAAGAAGCGGTTAGAAAGGGGACAGATGGATGGTCGTTGAATCAAAACAAAAGAAAAAAAAAATGAGCCTGTGAAAAACAAAGCAAAATTAATTTCGTGACGGCAAGCTTAACTCTGTAAAAGGGATCTCTGAATATGCCTTAAGACTGAAGCACTGGCAAACTTTCCCAGAATCTGAAAAAAATGATTCAACGGACAACAATTTTAATACAGATTGTACGGCCTTATTTGCCTTTACTGAAGAGTATTCCCTAATGTGGTCTCTGAAGAGCCAGAGCCAGGCTGATGGTACACTTAGCGGTTGAAGTGTATTGACCTTGACAAAAGCAATCAAGGCCTGCTCCAACAGGCACAGCTGGAAATCAATCACTGTAAAACATATACATCTATATAATTTTATACTCCTCATTCCCAGATAAAAGATGTTGCACGGTGTCTTGGAAGAGCACCGAACATAAGGAGCTCAAAGGCCCTGTGGAAGATCCCTCCAGCCGAGCTGGTCCCTCCTCAGTTGTGGCACGAGAGCAGGAGAAATCCTATAGACAGGGCACTTCCTCCACTGCCGGGGATCCACTCAGCAGTCACATTAGTGCCACCGTTGGATACATTGTATCAGGAGTTACGTAGCAAACGTGTAAGTTTGTTTCAAGATGTATTACTTGTAAACTTTTTTTTCCAAGTATTAGCCTTTTGACTGGTGAATAGCTTTTTTTTTTTTAAATTATCCTTAAGGAAACAACTTGACTTCTACTTAGCAAAGACCGGCTACAAGCACTGTTGCTCTATTCACCGCAAGTGGAGGTGGAGGAATTATTCAATTTTCTTCCAAACGACCATGCATGACCAGTCATTGTGAAGGTGTCACTATCAAGAGTGAATAAAAATATTGGATCTTTCTCCAAAAACACATTTTAAGCTCCAAGTTTAGGTAATGAAACATTGGATTTTGAGCACCTAGAACAACTTATTTTTTCCGACTCAGACGCAGGAATGTAACATTTGATAGCAATCCCTTCAGGACCCTCAGACATGTCTGATGCCCAGGACATTCGACGACAAGATGGTATACCGTTTACACATTAAGCCGGTAAACCATGTGTTCTTTTAATCATGAGTACTACTGGTACAGGTTGTTTGATAATCTGTTGCTTTATCACCATTTCCCAAAGAATCAGGCTGCCCTGAAGACTTCCAGCTCTTGAACGGAGCTGGGATCTGCATCCTGTCACTTCCCCGAGACCCCCGTTTTCTCCGGGACAGTGCTACCTGCCACTGGCCCCCTGCTGCGCGGGGGCAGGCCTTACTGTACCCTCCGGTCCCGTCTAAATCACAAGGCTGCTGAAACTGACCTCCGCCACTTCTCCCTCCTCCATGAGCTTCTGTCACATCTGCTGAAGGGTTCTTTCAACAACTGGTCACACGTTCAAGATAAAGAGTCTCAAGAGGAATGGCCACAGTAATTGAGTGAGACACCCCCAACGTTGTTAAACACTAGTTAAATTTCTCTCTCACCTAGCAACTATTCTTGAGTTAGCAGGTTTTACAGCATACCTTACCAACAGGAGGATGTTATAGCCTATACACAGTGACGGGTATGTACTGTATATGAATAATGTTCAGCAATCCATACCAACTTGAAAGTCCCAAAAGCAGAAAAGACGAACTAGATTCAGTAGCTGCTGATGACCTCTGAATCTGGATTTCAAACAGGAGGAAGGAAAGGCCATAAACATGTAAGCGATGGCCATGAAACCAGCCAACCCTGACTACGACAGTTAGATATTCATTTTATTCCTCTATCCATTCTCTGAGCCGCTTTCTTCAGCACAGGGTCACAGGGGACACTGGAGCCTAACAAGGAAAACAATGGGGGTGAAGGAGGAATACACCCTGGACACACGGACACACACACACAGAAAATATTCACTTCATGCTACTGCAAAATACGTTTAGATATGAATTAATAGTCAAGAGGGAACAGAACTACTGAAAATTTAAATTTTAAAATACATAAGAATCCAGTTAACATTGTGTGATTTGTGAGTCTAAAGATATACAGTATGATGAGACCAGGGTGCCAGTCAATTACAATTCCCTCTTCAATTCAATTAGTTGCTTCCAATTCTGCGAGTGTAGGAAGATACTGAGATTGTGAACTGCTAGCACCTGATTTTGGACTTTCTCAGTCACTAACCTGTCAAGCTCCTGTGTGAAAACAGCACAGGCACCAGCTCCAAGCACTTCGGACCAGTTAGGGAAATCCCTTCTGGGGAAAACAAGCTGGGCTACAGGGTGCAAGATGAACAGAGCAACAGCTTAGACGTTCGGTGGTATTTCAGTGTTGAGGAACTGAATAATTTATGTGTTGGTGATCCTATGGCAGCAGCACAGTCTCATTTTTCTTCAGCTTTTGTTCCTTCCAACAACCGTTATTGACACGCAGTTTTCCCTGCATGTATCCCTCTATTCAGCCTTTTCCATGATGAAAATAACCAGCATCACCTCTTCAGACAGGAAATCGCAGATGGTACTATCAAATATTATTAGCAGTACTGTATATTTTAAAACAGACACACTGGGTTAAAGAGTAATGGGTTCTTCATCTGTATATAGTTAGTGGCTGGTTAGCACTGTTAAGACCACTGGAATAGGTCAGCATTGCATGACCTACAGTACTGTAGCCTCTTTCAAAAAATAAAAAATTTGTGACATTTGACATCTAAGCACTAAGCTTTTAGACTGTATTCACCGATCCACGGAGAAAAGGATTCTTAAGAAAACATTTCCACAGGCAATATTTGCCCTCTTTCTTGCTAACTTTCAGCCACGTCTTTACTAATTTTCATTTAGTCACAGTCAGCAATGTGTTAATCCAATCAGCTGGTATTGGCAGCAAAACATTTCCCAGCGAAAAGCTGTTCGGGTCTGATGAATGCACTGCTGAAGCACTTTGCTTTCTGCATGACAAATGATTAAAATTCCCAATTGCATCCGAATTCAGGGGCTTTCAACCTCGTCTGGCTGAAGAACCCCATTGCAAGAAATTACTTTCAATTAAGAAATGAGACAAAATCAACGTGAAGTTTATTCTAAATACATTTGTGAACAATGCTGACGTATTAAAAGATGAACTACGACCAACAGATGCAAAGTATTTATAGAGCACCTGGTCTATATACACACACACACAGAACTGTACACCGACACACATATACAGTATATATTTAATCCCACTGGAGAATGAGGGAACTGGTCATAACGTCCTGCAGAGCACTGGCTAGCTCATGAATTGGGGCCCATGAAGATTTAATCCAGTACACCTGCTTTATAGCACCAACTAAGCTTAGTGATTAAGTTTGTTAAGATGATTAAAAGCCATACATTCAGTGAGCAGCATTCTTTTCCTTCTAAATCAGTCAAGGCATGGAGAAAATAACGGGATTATTAGCAGCTTGTAGCCATGAAATGAAGATTATTTTTCTGTACACTCTAGACGTCCGTTTTAAATGCGTTAAACTGATGGAAAACACCCTCCAAATGATGCACATACACTACTAATATAGTACTGATATAGTCCACAAACACATGCTAACTATGCGTACAGAGATAATCTATAGACAGATATGGCACAGCAAGCAGGTGGCTTTTTCAGCTCTTCTTCAATGGGGCGGGGACTGACTTTTGGGGACGGGCCTTGCGTACACAGACACGCAGCTCAACCAGGCTGGGAACCAGAACGTTTCCAGAAGTCCCCTGACTTACAGCAAAAAGTACTTTCTGCCAGTCCCTGAGCAGGAGGCCTGAAGGCAGAAGGAAAATCAACTGTAAAGAGAGGTTCAGCCAAATATGTAATATACTGTTGACTTCTGGCACTAGGCACTAGTGTTGAGCTCTTCTTAATGGCTAAGCTCTCCTAAATGCCAAAAGATACGACATTTAAACTGTGCAATTAATCTTACAAAACAACAGCGGTATATGAAAGATGCTGCTTGCACTTCAACTCCTGCCTACATAACGTTAGATACTGTATATTGAAGGTTACAATCTTTTTATTTTTTATTACAAAAAATATTTAATCTACTTCTGTCAACCTACAACAGCTGTATGGTTTACAACTTCAGTATTTTTATAAACAGAGTTTTGGGATGAACCCCACAGTACTCTTTGGCTTTTGGCTTATTTAGATGTATGCTAAGCATTAAAGCAAACTAACAAAAAAATAGAATAATTAATGACTCATATTATCTCAGCCCCTCATAGGGAAGAAAATTAAGATGTTAAAGAGAGACCACACCACAGCTGTCCTATTTACACACTCATCACTGCAGGAGGTTTTCCAAAAGGAGCAGTTCAGACTGGTTTCTAAACAAAGGCTAAAACGTCATTTGTAAGTGGATGACAAAACAAGAATGCTGCTTGATTAAATACAATCAGCAGATGTTACAAAATGAAGGATTTCGAGGGTGTTTGGTTTAAAGAAAAGGTGAAGATATGTACTGTAGTGGGTTGGTTAATAAAACATAAGGGCATATGATAAGTGTTTTTCTTTATACTTTTAGAATAACAAAGAAAACAAAACCGAGACAAAACCCGCAAAATGTTTTAGCACTTCCCTAAAAAGAAACGGTCAACATTAAAACTGTAATTATGTGAAAAATATCAATTATTTTTGCCACTGAAGCCGATCTCAGGCACTGGTCGCATTTTTCTTAACTATTAAAGGACCGCAGGAGAGCTTACCAATTTACTCCAGAAGGTGGCATAACACTAAACATCAATAATTAAAACTATATTGCAGAGTGCTGAATGTCTGGCCTTAGTAACAATACAATTTTCAATTCATGACAAGTGAATGTACTGTAGCTCATACAGTCGGCTGCTCGCCCTCTTCTGTGTGGAGGGCCGCCTTCAAACCTGTCAGTCTGTCCCTCATTTGCTATCTGTTCCCATTACCATCACCCCATCACCCCATCTGGTCTCACCTCTACATGCTAATGCAGCACTGACAGAGTATCTAGAGCTTGAAATGGAAGCCAGTGTGGCTCGTGTTTGGGAGTTCACCTTTCACCAATCTTACTGATGCTGGAGCGGGGAGCTGCATGGGCATGCTCTGGTTACAAGGGAATAAATAAAGGTTAATTCCACACTGAAAAACAGAAAGGAGAAACAAAACATTTTGGCTTTCACACACCTGGAGTTCAACAAATAACATGTTGTGTTTCTGCTTTTTAAAAATTTTTTAACGTGGAAATAACATTTATTTTTTAATAATCTTTACATATGCACCTCTTGATCCTGACACAACTCAAAACACTTAACCATACAATAAAAACATTATTGAAGAAAAGACTATGTTACATACGGTAAGCGTTTTTTGCCTTTGTCTTATGATTTCCCCCTGAATTACAAAGCAAGCCAAAACCAACAGATCTGAATTTGTTCCAGATAATAAGTAGAAAGCATTTCACTTAAATAATCTGGTGCCAAACCCTTCAGTACTTCAAGCACAAGCAAAAAAACAATTATTTCTGTAACAGACTAGCAGCCGCTGCAGCAACGCCAGCACAGCAGTAATGTGCTCCTTTATTTGTTTTCTGTTAGGATTTGGGAAGCTGCTTTCAGCTCATGCTGCGAGCAAAATAACACATGACTTACAAGTCCGGAAAATAAAAGGAATTATCTTAATTTAACAAAAATAATATTATGCCTTAGTATTCAAATAGTTTACATTCAAACATTACAATCATATTTATCACGTCAGATTTGTGTCTTTTTCTTGGGCAGCACGCCTTCATGCCTTGATGAGAAAAATAGAAAGAGCAGTTCTTACACACACAACTTCTGCCATTAGCAAGACACCCAAGTTAAGCTTTGATAGCACTGGTGTCACCTGGGCTAACAAATATAAACCTGTGCATCACCTGCATCACTGTAAAAAAAAGTTCAAGCTTTATTTACAAATAACCTTACTAGCAGAAGCATGCGTGAGGAAAATAACACAAAGCCCATGATGAAGCCTGGCAAGATATCACAGCTAATATTCGCCATTCGAGCTGCGGATTCCCCCAACACAAGAACATTTTCTGTTTGTTTGTTCCTGAACAGTTTCTGAAAGGCTGACCCACATTCTAAGGCAATTCATCAGAATGACATGGTCCACAGTATCAAAAGCACCTACTGTAACGCGAACAGGACCAGAATGGTTACGCAATTTAATCTGCATTCATACTATATCGTTTACTACTTGTAGTAGTGATTTTTGTTATCCCGAGATATCATTATTATTGTGGAGACCGTTTATGTTCAAACACGACCCTTCCAAGAACCGTAGTTAAGGATGTAAGAATGGATTTGAATTAAGATATGAACTAAATCTAAATGAGATTTCCAGAACACAGGCAGCACAAGGGCAAACTTAAAAGCAGCTGGAAAGCTCCCTGATGACAGAGCAAGGACATCATTGTACAGATTTTCAGACTGCTAAACACATCCTTCGGAAATTGGAAAAAGTATCAGATCCAAAGGACAGGTAGCTACAACAATATCACTGACATTCAAGTGCATCTCAGATGTTTTGCTGTACTTTTAAGAAGGAATTTGATTATCTGCATTATTGCTGTATTTATTTATTGTACAGTAATCAAATAAATTTCACTTATTTCTGATCTAACCAGTCTACATAAAGGCACAAGTAGAATAATTTCACTTTTTTATGAAGATAGTTTAGAAGTCTTTACACTTCAAAAACAACACTGAAATACCAGTTCCTAGAAGGGTGGGGGACTAATCATTTGTCAGTGGTTGAGAATATAACTTGTGTTTTTCTTTCTTTTCCTCAATTAAAACAGAAAAATACTGTATACTGCTTTACTGTTTTCTCTAGTAACCGCTATATCAAAATATCAGGGTAATCATACATTTCTATCTATACATGTTTGTCTGACATCACTTCTAAACTAAGCTGAAGTACACTATTGTAATAAAATAATTTAGTTTTTACTGGATCCAAAATATCAAAGGTGTTTTCTTTCTGGTAGTTTTATATTCTTAGTTTTGTAAGTAAGAAGAATAAGATATACAGTAACGGTCATCTAAAAAATACTCTCAATGTGTATATACAGTCTGTCAATATGTAAGAATAAGTTCAGACTACATTCTACCTCTGACTTAGTAAGAATGTGTTCTTAGGTACATTCTAACTAACTTGCCATTAGGTGGTTAATTATTAGCAGAGACATATAGAAAGGCTTAGCAATTCAGAAAGCTTCTCGGCGTCTATTCAAAGTTCATACCACACTCCTTATAAATAATGAAACAGTATCACCAAATAAAATGCAAAAGTCTTCTGATAGTGTGAGGCTTAGAACAAAAAACATACTGTACAAATTTCCAGCCCTCAAGTGAGATCAAATCTGAATCAACTATGGGTGTGACCCTGACTATTTTTGACCATGTTAAAATAACTACGACACTTTCACTGATATCTAAGTGTACCTCTGATGCTTCATTTTCTAGTATCTGCATGTGTTGTGCTTGACAGATGCCTCAGGTATGTAAACAACGTAATCTACAGATATCAAGACAAGTGAAAAGCATTCAAAAATGTGTTGATAATATAGTCAAATGTGTCAAACAAAAATCATTTTAAACAGTTCAGAACCCTTCAACTTAAACCTGGTTTATAATCCGAAGGCTGATTATGTAAAAAAAATATATTGTAGATGTATTTTTAAAAGAACAAGGACACAAGAGAAAGAGTTTCACTTTCCCCAAGTATCAATTCCCAGATTTCTGCAGACAAAAACAGGTTTCCCTGGAGTATCGCTGCCACAAGGTATTAACAGCCCAGGAAACATGCATGTACAGTAACTGCCTTGCAAATGGCATTAAGTGCTATATTAGGGAAACCCCTTTCTCCAGTCTCTGCTGCAACTGTTTTATTTTAATGCAACTTCAAAAAGACAGCCAACATCAACAACTGATTCAGAGTGTCAGTCTGATTTTCAGGAGGGATCATGTAGAGAGAGGATGTAAGAGATATGTTTACTGTAAGTCACACCAGTCCCTTTTTTGAAATTGGATTTCTGTTTTAATGAAAAGACTGAAAAAGTGCATAGTTATTTTAAATCATCAGACAAATGGAATTATCTTTTTAAGAACTTTCAATTGCCAGAATATAATAAATCATGTTTGACAATACAGTGACAAAAGATTTAAAAATTAAAAACAATCAACTGAAAATTGCATGTACCAAGCAAACTCAATGAAGGATAGCTGGATAACAGGATAGGAGGTTAAACAAAGAGTTAAAAAAAAGTATCGGAGTATAGCTACAGTATATAAACCTTCTTTTTACAAGACGTAAAGTAACTGATGAATGACCATCACAAAACACTTCTGGTGAAGCTATTCTATAACCAACCTCAGAGGCCCAGCAATCCATGCACAATCAATGTATTCCCTGCAAAGAATAAACAATGCCATAGTGCACTCGGATTTTCCTCAAGAGTCTTCAAATTATACTGATGAGGCTGCAGTACTTGACACGACCCAGTCCCATTTTTATTGCCCAATATTACCAAGGCCAGAAGTAACTTTATTATTCACTCGAAGCAAAGGGCATTTATAAAATCTAAATTAAGTCAACAATGTCTAGCCATTCCCCATGTGGAAAGCATACAGCATTTGGGTACATTTTCCTTCAGCACAGCCTCAAGCTGGGATCAGTGTGTCCACAGAAAACAGCAGCAGCACTGAGAAAGCTGCCCCATAAAGAGAGGGCATCACTTATCAGTGTTAACTGGACAACCAATTAATTATCTTACTGAAAAAGCTCTGGTGAAGGTCTAAGGCTCAAAAAGTAAAAAGATTTTTTTTTCTCGTCAGAACTTGACAAAGAAATGTTAATTACAGTCTCCAAAGGAAAAAAAAAAGTCACAGAAGACTGTAAAAAGGATCTTATGCCTAGGACCACATGACTACTTCCGGCACACTAGTAACGAATAATTGGACAAAGCAAACAGATTGCCTGCTTCCAGGTGAACTGGGATTATTAAGCTATCACAATGCGTGTTCTGTGTGTTTTTATTACACATTCTTGAATATTAGGTCAATGTTTTGTACATTACTCCATTAACTGCGCTGGACCAGCCTATCACTCCACCACAGCCAGTGCTAGAGCATCCCAGCGCACGTCGCCCCTTCCCGCCAGAAGGCTCTCGGTCACCGTGCTCCCCTGCAGGCAGCCCTGCCCCAAAGCAAACGGCTGCTGTACCCCTGGCGAGCCGGGAGGGCAGCTCAGTCTCCATGCTGCAGTGATCCCATCACAGCCCCACCCTGCGCTCTGCACACACAGACAGAAACATGGCAGCTCAAGTGCAGCAGCAGTTTTTGCTAGCACGTCCCGAGCGCTGAAGGCTGCGGACGCAGTAACTCGGGACCCGCTCTTCAATCTCGGAGCCGAGGAGCCGAGCGCCGGCCGCCACCTCAACGCGGAGTCTGCGGCGCGGGTTCGCAGAGGGAGAAGGGATAAATCCCGACTGCAGCTCTCCTTCACGCTTTCGCACCGCCGCCCTCGTTGTACACAGAGAAGCTATTCTGTAAATTACGCCACAACTTATCAAGTGCCCTAAAAGTTGCTGGTGTTAAAACAGTGCTTTTCTTACGTGACTTTTCCTGGTTCAAATCAAACCTAAGACATACAGCCAGGGACACAGTGTTATAATTGAGGTTGTACAGCAGAGGTTTCAGGGAAATGAGAGAAACTTTTTTTTTAAAAGAGTGCAGATAATAAAGCCATAGGAGTGGATGCAGTAAATCTTCCAATTATATGCATAAAACCTCTCTCAATTTTCTAATCACTTCATCCAGGTCAGGGTCGTGTGGGAGATGGAGCCTATCCTGACCAGCAACAGGACGCCAGTCCATTGCAGGGCACACACACTCACACTTTCACAAAAGCTTATGAGCACTAATCTTGGACCACCATTTCTGGTAAACAAATCTAGGAGTACAGGTCATAGGTGGATGGTTAAAGATTCAAAAAGAAATAACTTGTTCAACATAGATCCATTTATCGGATAACAAGTACTGCAGCAGCTTCAGCAATCTAACAGACAGGTGAATCAAAAATACCATACTGAAGTACCTCCACTCAAGGGCTACAAATACATTTTCAAATTTCTAGTATTGCAAGGATGCCATTGGATGTCCGGAAAGCCCTTGAGCATAGCGATGCTGAAATTCACTGCAGCTTCCACCTTCTTCTTAGTGCGACCTTGACAGAATGATGGTTGTGAAAACTTCCAGAACCACAGCACAGCACTTGAGCACATGAGTGGAAAAATACACTTCACACATTAGGGGGAAATACCCGTGACACTCTGACTGCAATTTGGCACAAGCTCAGAAGGATTTAGCAAAGGCTTTTAGACACATTAGTAGAGTCCAGCAGAAGGAGACTCACCCACAACCCTGCGTGTTTCGAGCTCGTTATTGAGCTGCCCGCAATCCTCAGGTGGGCTACTGTACCCAGTATCTTGGCTCCATGTCACAGCGTCTTGAAACGGTCTGGAATGCTAAAATAGGCCCCCGATCACCAGTCATTTATCAAGAGGGCAGCAAAAGCAAAGTAATATTTAGTCAACTTATTATAGTTGATAGGGCAAGAGCTGCCTGGGAGGTTGGGGTGCCAGACCACAGTGAGGACAGGAGAGCCTGTGGTCTCAGCCATGGCAGACCGACCCATCACTGCAGGAACCGAACGCTTTAATCAGCCCGGTTCCTGACAGTAATTGCCGGGGTTACATGTCACTGCTTAAAAATTCACAAACCAAAGAATCCGGAGCGCAGAAAATACAAATGGAAGGACACCACAGCTATTTCCATCAGGTAGCAGCATACACAATACTGCAGTCTTTAACGTAGCCATACTATAAAGTGTTACTGCACTCAAATGACAAATAATTTTATATAAAAAAATAAAACACAGCTTCTATATTGCTGCATTTAATCAATGTATGTGATTGAAACCTGTACAGTATGCCTAGCACCCTGCCAATTAATTGGCATGGTTATATTGATCCGTTTTATTATTATTGATCTACTTTGTTATTACTGCCTGCGAGACGGTGCGTCACGGACACTGAATTTGAGCAGAAGCCGGTGTAACCTGCTGTATACTCTCAGAACAGCATGGAGAAAGAGGCAGGACAAACCCAAAACTCAACTGATACGATGCTGACATTACAGCGCATGTCAACCTTAATTCATTGGCAGATTCCAAACACTAGATCTCATCCAAGATTTCTATTAAAATCTATGGCAAGATTTATCAGATACCAGATCTTCCAGTCAATTCCAGTACAGGTCTCAGGTCTTCTTACACAACACTTTAGAATTGTCTGCATTTAGTCTATAGTTTATTAACTGTCCTCATGCAGTGTATACACTGGATTTCAACTCTTAAAGACAGTTGTGTTGGGGTGGGTCTTGCCTCCAAGCTGTGAAGATCTAAGAAGAATTCTCCTCTTATATAGGAATATACAGTAGGAATGTCAGGTTACGTGTGCAGGAAGCAGCACGGATTCCTAATATTAGTGGTTTTCAAATCAGTTCCAGCACAGTCTTCACCAAGAGGTGAAGGTGAACGTGCTGCTCCTGCAATACTCTAACCCTCTTAACACATCAGTACTGCAGAGGCTGCCCAGTGCACCAGTGCCACTGGAAAAGAAAATTCTGTTACAGATTCAGCACCGAGAGCAGGGTGTTCAAGATAGCGACACCTCTAACGGGCTGCTTCACGGGGTTCAGACTGAAACAAACTCACAACTCAAACCAGGCACATTCACTTCGGATTAGGCCAGTATGGAACACGTCACCCAGCCATGTTGCTGAAACTCATATTCTGTGGGGTTTCTTCCCCAGAATCGGATAAGATCCCTGGATCAATTCTCTACTACAGCAGCTACAAATGAGGGTGAACAGGTGGGACGGCTGCCTCTTGTTTGTATCTCCTCTGAAATTCTTAAATGATGAATGTGGCAAGATACCCAACAAAATCAGAAGGTCTTTATAAAATTAGAGTGAATTACACAAAGTATATACAGTACTGTACATAGGGGTTAAATAATGTTCAATTCAATTCAATTAATAGTAATAAGTTAATTTTTAAAGACAAAATAAAAATCCATCTCACTCTGTATTTTAATTAATTTACAATTAATTAACTGAATTAATCTAATACTGAGTAAGACTCTGAGTAAGACTGCCTAACAAGTTCTAGGACTGAAAGCTTTAAAACAAAAATTGAACATATCCTCAATCAGAAATGTGTTACAGGAGTATAAATAGAACAACAGCTGCAGAGCAGGAGGAAATAAACAGAAGTTTCACAATGCAATTCGAGGTAACAACATTCAGTCTCTAAATCGCAGCTGCAGACGCTACAGCAATTCAGCTACAGCTTTCCACCTGAACAAGGCTTCACAGCCAAAATGTTTTACTTTTCATGATTCAGAGTGAAAATAAGCACTACTTGATCCTGGGAAAATATAGGGATATGTAGCTAAATATGTAGAATTTAAACCAAGGTATTTTGTTAAAACTGTACAATTAACTACTAAAACCTCCTGTACAATACAAGATCAGAGCAGAGAAGAAGGACCACATGTGGTATATCCCCAGAGTCAAAGAACTAACAGGCTGAAAGCAGCAAATCTGAGAATCCTAATAAGTATGTGCAAATTCCCAACAAACTGTGCCTCTAAAATATGGAACAAACTGGGTATCTGTGTGACAATATTGTTTTGTGAGACAAAATCTTTCAGAAACATCAAAGTCTGAAAGATTTTGCCAGACAGAAGCTACCACCAAGCAAAGACCATCAAAAAAAATGAGAGGACCGGTAGAGAAGACTATACAGTATTCATGAAGTTGAGCAGAAGAAACAGGTTAAGAGAAACCCATTGGAGCATTTACAATCTTGTGAGGCGTAAATAAAGTCCACCCAAATAACTTCACAGTTCAGTGCACAAGGATCGAAACAAAATGGCAATCAGGGTCACGCAGAACATGTTTTCTTACAGGAATGGGACACCGTTTTGCCAAAGGGTCTTCGTAGAGAAAGTTGCCACTCCACTGCAGATTCCTCAAGGAGCTCAAAGGCTAAGATCACAGCAGCATGCAATCGAATTTAACGGTTCTTTCAGCGGCACATTCACCACAGAGCTCCAGTGAAGCCACAGAGCAAGACGGTTTTTCCTCCTGTTGATACCCCATATTTGTTATTTCCCAGAATTCTCTTACAAAACAAACTGAATTAAAAGCGAAGTTTAACATCCTTATTCTGAACTTTATCCTCCGTTTCTGAATAAGAGGTACTGACTTTGCAATGCCTGTGTATAAAGACATCCTGTTGTGGGAAAAACAGCATGAATGCCTTCTCTCTTAAAGTTAAATGTTTTTAGCCGATATGTTTTGGTTAAGAAAGAGTATTTTATTTGTGTCCAAAGTATTTGTTTGACAAGCCTCTCAGATAGTTACATGTGAAAGCAGAGAGAAAAGGTGCTTAGTAAATGTTTTTTCCTGACATTATAAAAGTGTTAGCTTTATATAAAAGAGTACAAAATACACTTCTGATGTTTTGACATATTTGTTTCCGATATGTTTCTGTTATGGCCAATAACTAAGTTTAAAAATAAACAAACAATTTATGTTCCATATTTGGGAGAACAAATTTGATATCCACTTCTTCGGCTAGCACGTGGTTATAGGTTGGTATCTACCAAAGTTTATAGTGGTTCTGAGATGGCTCAGATGTCTAGTTCTGGAGTGACAGGCCTGCCCATGGATGTGGCTAATGCTTCCATAAAAGTTGTCGCCTTGTAAGGGTTTCTTTCCTTCTTTTTTTCCACTGCAATTCCCATTTCAGCAAAGCTGGAGTGCATGAGCATCACTGCTTCCAAGCTGATGACACTGGCTTCAGAGCTTAGGAGCCTGATGAATTCTAAAAGGCACACAGATCTGGTCAGTACCTTCCACGCTGACTTACAACTGCTAGAGTCAGAACTCTTCACACCAGGTGGATGAACGATCATGTTGATTGCTCTGTCTGATGGTCTGAAACCAGAGATTCCAGAAGGTCTTCTCTGGCAGGAAGAAGGAAATGGCTCAAAAGGATATACACAAGGATTTTCTCTGTGATGGAGAAGTTGGCAATCCCTCGGTTCCTACAAAAGAATCTGTCTGTGTTCTCCAAGATGGTAACACCATTGGCATTAATCAGGTCTCATCATTATCTCATTCATAGTGTAAGCTTGTGGATTTTCAGTTTTCACGTGTCTCCGGTCTTGAAGACTTCAGCGGGTGTGCCATCCGGTTCTTGAATTGTTGCACTGGGTTTGTTTGATGCGCGTCTTGGTTCTTCGGAGGCGGTGATGGAGGCGTCGGTGAAAGATTTTCATGCAGGATGGAATCAGAGGTGGCATCTGTCACACCTGGCTCACTGCAGAGAAGCTTCAAGAACGCTGGCTTTGACTTGGAGGACAACAGGATGATAGGTGCTTGGGCCACAAACGGTTTCTGTTGCCTGGAAGAAATTTCTCATGTCATGTTAACCAGTGCAGAGCTCAGTCTTGTGGGCCCTGTGCAGCCTTTTCTTTCCATGTCTCTCTTTCTTTGAACCTCTTCTGCCAACAGTTGCTACAGTTCTTGCTGCTACTTTCATTAAATATCATCTTGCCATGTGCTTTATTTGTACAGTCAAGCATGCCTTCTTTGAAGTATACTTTGAAAGTGAGTTCAGACCAAGTCCAAAACAAAAGTTTACAGTTTCAGGAAAGCAGGCTTTGAAGGAATGAGACAGAGATTGAGAGAAGTAGAATAGAAAACGATACAGGAATAGATACGAAACTAGTGGATAAATGATGGCATATGTGTAAAGAGTTTCTAATTGAAGAACGAAAGAGACTCTTCCATTGATAACAATGAACAGTCTAGAAAGGATATCAGAAAGAGCAAGAGAGGGCTGGAAAAGAATGGTGCAATGGAGGCTAAAATAAAAGATACTGGGGTTTCTAACAATTAGATGAATTATGCTTTTTTACATGAAGGATTTTGCATTCTTTAATATTTTTCCTTGGATTAAATCAAAACGTCAGCTCAGCCACTGCAAATTACTTAACTGCAGGTCCACCGAGGGATTTAAGTACTGTAAATTCAGGAATTTAAAAAAATGCCACTGTTTCTTAGGCTTGTATTTGCATAAGGTGAGCAGGCAGAAAATCTCTCTGACAGAACTAAACTTTAGAGATAAGCTTTTATTTTTAAACATATTGATTATATTATAAAAATACACATTTTATCTGTTACCAATGTAATACGCTTGTGACGGAGCACAAATTCAGAAGTCCCCACTAATCCTTTCAGCTAGAACTGGGAACTAACAGAACAGAAGTGTTCAAGAGGAATCCTGGATATTTGTTTTTCTGCGGATCAGCGGATGAACAGAAAGCTATTAGAGTCGGTTAAAAAGGCCTTTGGGAGAGAATTAGTGTGCAGGGAGCCAGGAGTTGACAGAGGCAGAGCCAATGAGGAACTATCGCATCCTGCAGCACTACTGTAACTATACTAGACACTACAGTGATGCAGTACAGTACCTAACAAAAGGACTGATTAGGGATGTATTGTTTATGACTAACTGATCTAAGATAAGACACTCGGATTTCTATTGTTCGGTGTTTTTTGTTTATCCTGACTGAAGGTCAGTAATGCTTAGAACACAAGGGTACTGTCAATTTTTCACGAATGTCTAAGATTTTTAATCTTCATTTTTTCAGTGCCCTAATTCTCTGTAATGGTTGCTACACTGGTTGCCCAATGTTTAATTTCTGTGAACAGATTTGATGCACAGTCTGATTACCTGCAAAGGCTAATTCAGAAACATTATCCTATATATCCTATACAGTGCATTCACAGTTGTTGCACCTTCAGCTCAAACCTCTACCGAAGTCCTTCTACAGCTCAACACAAAAAAAGCCCAATGAATGGAATTATTTTCTAGGCTCTTATTTGCAGCAGGCCTGACCGCAGCAGTATCTAACAGTCAGGAGCAAGATACTGCCTGGCTGACCACGACTACAAGCCTGTCCTCCAGTCAACTGCTTTTTATTTACTTAACATGTTTTTGCTGAGCAGTCAAAGTAAAAGGCATCCTCCGGGCTCTGAGTGACTCACTCTACCAACAATCCTCGCCTGTCTGCACTGGCGCCTACAGCTCGGCCGCCAGAGGTGCCCATGCAGCTGTCCCCAGAGACTTGCCATCGCGATGCCCCATCGCTGGGTCCGTGTGCCCCCAGCAGAGGGACACGAGCGGCCGCAGAGGCCATTTCCACTGGGATGGACAAGAAGTAGAGTCTGCAGATCAGATCAGATCACTTTATTGGCCATATTCAAATATTAGGAATGTGTCTTTTCGCAGACCCCAGCTTGCTCTCCATGAGACACACAGACAGGGAGAGAAGCTTGGGGTCAGAGCGCAGGGTCAGCCATTTATACGGTGCCCCTGGAGCAGTTGGGGTGAAGGGCCTTGCTCAGGGGCCCAATGGAGTAGGATTCCTCTGCCGGCCGCAGGATATGAACCAGCAACCTTCCAGCCACAGGCGCAGATCCTGAGCCACAGAGCCACAGAGCCACCGCTCCGTCCATTAGACTTTGTTTGCTGTGTGCTGCCATCAGCTTTATATTTATCTCTTAAAGAGGAATCTTTTTTGAAGAGACAATTAGATTAATGTGTTCCACATTACCTGAAAGTACACATTGACAGCTTTTGTTGCAATATCACATATACATCTAAGAAATCGCAGACATGCCCCCCCATGAGCTGCAGAAAATTTCACAAAACCTTCAAGACTCCTTAAAACCCAGACTGACATATTTTTTCTCCAAAAACTGCATGTTTGAAATTCTCTGTGTTTATATATTCATTTAGAAGTTTCATACATCACCCTCCAATTAAGATCCCTAAGTATTTTAGACTAAGACTAAACGTGCTATTGCCTGGATTATGTTTCTTCTTTTATGTACAGAAGTAGGTCACAGCGTATGCAAACACAAAACACAAACAGATAAAAGAGCTCTTGAAAATGGTGCTGAACTACTGAGGATTGTTTTTAGACTGTCTTTCATCATGGGAATAATACTACACTTTTTAGCAAGTCTTTTTCAAGACTGCATTACCACTATACAATATGCAAATTACATTGTTTTAAAGACATAAATTACTTAAGCCTTGGAGAAACAGTAGAGCAGGAAGGGACAACTATTTGAATTCGGGGTTCAGCATAATCTGTCAAGACTGCCTGCAGTGCTGATTAGGAGGTAAAAAGCACTTCAAAAGTGATTACTTCCGAGGACAGCGCAAACACCAGGATTACTATAACATCGGAAGTTAGCAATGTCTCAACATTAACAGTACCCCCAAGGCTTTTTTTTCCCCATAAGTAGCCTCTTCTAGCTCTGTTTCTCAGTTTGTTTTTATAGTTTATGTATCTACTACCTGCGTGCAAAACCCTGCACTTGCCCACACCTTTACCACATTGGGAGATTTTCAATTTCCTCACAGAGATTGGCAAAATCCACTAGGGATATCAGCAACTGAAACTGAAGTGGTAGAACCAGCAAAGAATACTTTCTTAATCGGTTTGTGAGAGCACCCACAAGTGGGCTTGTAGCTGGAAAACAGAGGTCAAACCACCATCAGGGAGCTGGGAGGATAAAATGATATGCCCTGAAGTAGACAGAATGCCAAACAAAGGATTATTCTTGGTAAAGCAGACTATGATGGAGTTCAAGAGAAATGAATTGGATATGCTCGATATAGAATCTATAAAATGCAACACAATATTTTAAAGATATTCTGCATGAAGCAGGAAACAAATTAATGGCTAGAGTCAGTAAATCAAAGGCTACAAAAGCAGTGGCCTGAGAAATTAAATAGGTCTTTATAAAATGAATAAAAATCCAGTTTAAGAAAATGGGAAAAAAAATAACTGCAAGCACAGGGGAAATAGAAATAGAAAATGACATCCAAGATAGAACAGAAATTATATTGCAATGGAGACCGAAATAAAAAAAGCAGTATTATAGCAGCAAAGGAACAGGAAAGGAAGAAGTAAAACGTAACTGATGTAATAACATGGAACTTCCAGACGACAGAAGGGAATTGGCTCATGTATCAAATCAATAGTTAACTCTGGTGTTGACCAAGGGAGAAATCAGCAAGGTGGCTCAGTAACATCACGAGTCAAACCATACTGCCACACAAGAGGCAGAGGTGCTGCAGGTATCAGAAGGACAGGAGAAACATTTCTACAGCCTGATGGTTTTCTACCAACTACACCGGTTAACCGAGCTCTTCTGACAGTCACTGCAGACACTGGTAGTAACAAAACCGGCGAGTGCAGTTATAGATCAAACCATTTTACCTCTGTTGTGTTGAAGGTTACGAAAACAATAACTGGAAATAAACTACAGGATCATCTGTATAGGATCCTAGTAGATATTTAGCACAGCTTTGGGAAAGTCATATCTTCTTTTCCTTGCGCAAGTTCCTAGAGCAAGCTACAGCAGTAAGAGACACACAGAGCACACAAAGCGATATATTTAGATTTTCATAAGGTATCTGATATGGTAACTCACAACAGATTAATTCTCAAACTCCAGGAAGTAGGCATTCAAGATAATGAGTGTGTTTGTACTGAGAATTGGTTACTGGATAGAAAACCGATAAGGGGCCAAAGTTAAAATTGAGGTGATGTCATTAGTCGATTAAAGAGGCATCTGTATTTGGACTACTGCTGCTCATCATTTATAACAATGATCTAGATTCTGGGATAGTCAGTAAACTAGCTAAGTTCCCAGATGTGACAAAGCAATAAAAGGTGCACTCTATGTGAGAATATATCGTGAAATGTTTAGAATTTATATCAGGGGGTTGGATGCTGTCAAAATAGCACAATACAAACGATTCCTGTCATCACATTACAAACAATATAGAGATTTCCACATATTAAAGGTATTTTAAGTCAGTTTGTTGGAATCAGTCCAGAGAGGAGTGACTAGATACAATTTTGGGGTGAAAACATTGATAAAGAACTGAATGTTTAAGTCTTGAACAGAGAAGACTACAAGTATTTAAGAGTCAAGTATTCAAAATCCTCAAGGACTTGACGTGTTTGCACAAGCCTGAATGCTTGGATGCGTTTAGAACAAACAGTGAGAGGCAACCTAAGGTACACAACCCAGGAGGCATTCTCAATAAAGCGTTGTGGTCTTTCGTATGTTCTTATTACCGATTTCTTTGGACAAGTCATTCCACCACTGAGAGGAGCAGGATGGAGAATGAACCGGTTCTGTACATCCTGTAGCAAAACAATCTAGCACTCTTAAGATTAAGTAGTGGATGGGCTGTCTGTTGGTAATGGATTTGAGGATGGGCAGAAAGGGATGTGGAGGAAAATGGGATTATTTTTATGATACGTTTCCCACGTTTTGTTACCCAAAAATAATGAATAATCGAAAGCAAAAAATCAAGAGATTCATCACCATTGAACCTCTTCTGTCCCTTCACTCCTATCTTTACTTTTTTCCCCACACCTCTAGTTCCTTTTTCTCCTTCCTTCCTCTTTTTATATTGATGAGGGGTTTATACAGCTTGTTTAGGTCCAAAGTCTGCCATACCATGACGATCACTGACATTTATATGTGGTACCATGTAATATCCCTTTGTCTTCCTTGAAAATGCGATAAACAAATTGGACATGAAAAATGAAACATGATGGTGTGCGGTACATTTATTGGCAAACAAAAGCTTTACACATGATCTAAATCACACGACCTGGTCTCTCCTCATTTGGAGACAACACTACATAAAGGAACCGGTCACTAAGAGTAATGTTCTGTTTCTGCTACGTACAGTCACATTTCGTCCTGTGTCCTCGTACTCCAGCACCAGTGAATCTGGAGTCGAGTGGAGCCTCACCACAGTGTATCGGGGGTCAGCAATCAAACCGGATGGATTCTATCTGAGCAGATTCCAGTGGGGGGGGGCTTATTTCAGCCCATAAGGGAACATCACCATTATTCTTTTTTGTAAAAATAATTTTATTATTACTTCTATGCAATTTGATCAATCTGCTACAGTTAAACTAATGTGGAGTTAACAAGGCAATAACCTCCATTTAATAATAGCTCCTTCTCAGGCACTTATTCAGACTTTTTAACGATTTAGCAAATGTTTTCAATTTCTCTCATAATGCTTTCGCGTTGCCATGACAAACTGGGGTTAAAATAAAACCGCTGTATTTTGTTTGATCCGGCGGAACATGAAAATGCAGCTCCCACACAGTCCCCTGTCATCCACTCACTTAACCTAATCTTTCTTTTTATTCAGCCAGCTGCTACTTTCTGTTTTCCATTAACAATTTATTTCAATTGATTAAATCATTCCCAGGACATATGAACACAGAATGATGCACTGCTACCTCATGGTGAAAAATGCAAAAGAGTCAATAATCCTTCAGAATATTTTAAAGGGATATAATTCAGAACTCCTTAAGAATAGAAAAACTAAGCAAGATATAAAAAATCAATCAAAAATACATATACATCTGTGTAGCTAAACACTATACTTACTGAAAAACGACAATTTTACTGAATCAGTCAACTTTCGTATCTGGCTAGAAGAAGCTTCCTTTCTTATTTCCTTTTGGAAATTTATATTATTTGATTCTTTTCTACTTAAATAGAAAAGGGTGGTGCTGTGGCTCTGTGGCTCTGGATCTGCGCCTGTGGCTGGAAGGTTGCTGGTTCGTATCCCGCGGCCGGCAGAGGAATCCTACTCCGCTGGGCCCCTGAGCAAGGCCCTTCACCCCAGCTGCTCCAGGGGCGCCGTATAAATGGCTGACCCTGCACTCTGACCCCAAGCTGTGTATCTCATGGAGAGCAAGCTGGGGTCTGCGAAAATACAAAATCCTAAAACAAGAAATTGGATATGGCTAATAAAGTGACCTGCACACATGGCAGCACACAGCAAACAAAGTCTAATGTATGATGACCTCCCTTGAAAATGATGGGCCCGCTGTGCATACCTTCTCGGACCGGGCCGCTACACTGAAGGAGCCGAACGTTAAATATGACGCTTTGCTAGGGCACGTCGACAAAAAGGAAGCGAAGTGACAGCTGACAAAAGACGGCCCTCCCTCTATCAGAGCGTTATTAGAAACCGCAGGGGGCAGCTCTTCTCGGTGGCAGATGAGAGGGGCTGTGCTCGGGTTTCTCATGAAGGAGAATAAAACATACTGCAGCCAGCCAGTGCTGAACAGCAGTTTTCCCAGGTGAGCAAGGATCAAACAGTGGGGCTTCATATAACAGCTTTCAAAGCCCTAACAGCAGCCAGAAGAAGACACAGGCCCACCTAGAGGCTGCAGAGATTGATTATACAACACCGGCTCTAACAGCTCGAATACTGCAAAAGGGATTTTGTAAACCATAATCCAGAAGCTTAAGTATAATTTTCCTCTTTATAATGACAAATGACAGTGCCGACATCCAAGTCATGATATTGAGCTGCACACTACTCATGGTGGGAAGATTTCCAGATCGCCTCTAATTACTCTGTCCGCTCTAGATGAATCGCTTTCCCAGATTCAGCCTTTTGCCTTGTCGAAAATGCTAAGAAAGAGAAGAAGACATCTTCTGTCTCAGAAAAGTACCGACACCCAACTACCAGATTTCCAGAAATAACAGAGGTAAAGTGATTCAAAAGAGAAAAAAAAACTGTCACTGCTGCTAATTGTACCAAGCAAAAATTAAATCTTTATTATGTCAGGTGGAAATCATGTGATACATCTGTGAGTATGCAGATCATCAATCAGTACTGAACCCCTACCCTGATCACAAAATCCCACAGGCAGCCTTGACTCCAAAACACATGAACTGAACATGATAAATTATGCACCTTCCATTTTCCTGGGATGTTTACTACAGCAGATACTGTAGCAGCCCAATGAAAGACCCACACTGTATAAAAGTGGGGCAAATCAAGACAAACTCAGCCCTTTTCTAACCTATAAATTGACTGATTGGCAAAGCATCTAATTATTTTACATTCAGAAGAGGACAGGATTATTTGAATTAACCCAGATCTACATTTTAAATTACTTCATTTTGATGGATTATACTGTACAGTACTAGAAATTTGTACTAAAAACAGTGCTGGTGATCTGACTAGGATAGTTGTGGTGATGTTTCTCATCAATGAAATACAAAAATTAACTTGGGGTCTAAACTACAGTACATCACAACTTTGGCCCACAAAAGTTACTTTTTTTTTTCTTTAACTGCAATTTTCTGTGTGCTTAAGGCTGATTGAATCAACTCAGTGATCACAGTGGGTTGATCCAAATTTTTTATCCGAATGACTTTATATTGAAAAGGCATGACGTACTGTAGGTAAATCAGCTACACTGATCAACAGGGGGCCTACAATGACATCCCCAGGCTAGCAGTGTGTGGTATTTCTTCCAGTGGTGACAAGCTATACATCATCAATGCATGCTTTGCTCAAGGTTGCAGAGCTATATGTGTGAGATTCTGTCTCACGCCTCTCATTGAGATTTGCACCACAATGCACCTGTTCACTGGTCTCCAAGCCCTAAATGTCACAGGTCACTGAAGCTCAGCACAGAAATGCTCCAGGGGGATCAAGTCTAGGGAGCAGCACATCTGGAAAAACACCATCACATGCTCATCTCACAAGAAAGCAGTTGTGACAGAAGCAGCATGAGGACATCACGCTGTCCTGCTGCAATCTTGCCACATCAGGATGAGCCCACAGACCTGGCAGAAGGTGAGAACCCAAGACCCGATCACTGTGCAGTCAAGCTGCCATCAATCACTACAATCGGAGTTCTGTCTGTAACATCGTTCCAGGATGGAAACTTCTGTCTGTGGACACTTCAGATGGAGAGAGCCAGAGTGTAGATGGTGTCCAGTTTCCAACATACCAGTGGCACAAAGGCATAGCTCTCTAACAAATGGGGCACATATTGTTTCCTTTCTGTGTTTTTGTTTCGTGCCTTTCGCCAGGCTTGACATTCAACAAACTGAATCACCTCATCCCCTGCGGCCAATCAGCTCTTTCAATATTGAGGTGATCTGGGCTCTTGTATAACAAAGGCACTGAAGCTTATCAGGGTCAATCACAAATAAAGCGATAGGTTTCTGTTGATGATCCACACATACCGCATATATATACCAGGATCAATCCATGCATTAAAGGTCATTTCAAATAAGGACTCGCCTGAAAAACCAAGTCAAGGACACAGAAGAGAGGTCCTGAGAAATGTACAGCATGCCTCAGAAATTCCCCAAAATTTATTACACCAAGTCATAATAACCTTCTGTAATTTACAACTCATCCATGTCTGTCCTCCCATTAATAGCTCCGATTTCCCCAACTTAACTGCATCAGCCAAAGCCCTCCTACCTCTCGGATTTTGTCTCGCTTCTCTTTGACATCAGGATCCCCTGGATCGCCGTCATGGATGCCCACCAGCTTGGGCATGGGCACGGGCGGCAGCTGCTTGCTGTCCTTCTTCTTGAGGTCCTGCGCCACCTTGTTTTTCTCCGTCTGGATCTCGGCCCTCAGCTCCTCGCGGGACTTCTTCAGCTTCTCCTTGGCCTCCTCCAGGGCCCGCTCGTGATCCGCGCGGATCTTGTTCCTCAGGCTCTCCTCCTCCTCCCTTCGGGCAAGCAGACAAGGCAGGAGATAAGAGGACGACACACCGGCTTCTAGGACCTCTTACTGGAGCTAAGCACCTTTTCTTTGCCAAGCTATGCAGTCATAAGAATGTATTTGCAACCTTCCTTATGAGGCAAACAATCTGCCCTCCAGACCCTTATGGTGGATAGTAACTGTTTGATCCAGGGATCTCACCCAGCCTATTTCCACTCCCCAGAGTAGCCAGTCTAGGTTTCAATAATGGCAAGAAACAGAAAAAGTCTTCAGGCTTGTACACAGTTTCCTGTACAAATAATTATGATAAAAAGATGGTAGTAACAGAAAAGAGCAAATAGAGTGGGTGGACTTCAAGGTGACGCCACCTTGAGTCTTTCAAAATAAGAGAAACACTAAAACAATGAGGTTTTGAGGATGGAATGTTACACATTCAATTTCTTCGGCACCTCAACCTTAGCGAGCTGGAACACATCTCATTTCAGCATCTAAAATTCAAGTTAAAACAAAAGGAATATGAAGATCTAAAAAGGAATTAAATAAAATCTAAGCTCTAGAAGTGTAAAACAACATCTGAAAATCTCGTTGAGCCTACCAGTTCTGCAGGAGATGTTTACAACTCAATAGTGGTTCATACTGCGTTAGCTAATCTACTGAACTACTATTAAGGTCTATGAAGTATGAAAAGAACTAATCAAAGATAAAACATATGTATGAAAAGTTAACGAGCTCTCATTTCAGTACGCAGAATTCGCAAAGACTAAGATATGGTGAAAAAAAGTGTTTGTAAGTCAGGGCACATACACTTCCCTGATCTCCATTGAAGATTTAACCCATTTCTCTTAGACATAATTGGAGGTTAACAATGAATAAAATTCATATTTGATTGTAGAAAAAAAATCACATATGTAACCACAAACATGATTTTTATACTTAAGGGTCCCAAGATTCAAGTCAAGCCTGCCAGGTTTAGTGTCCATTTAAAGGGACACCTGCGAGTCTTCTCATGACTCTTCAAAATAGGACAAATTATAAGTTACTGTTTTTATAAGAACAGTTTCTCGAGCACAGGAACCTTACTGTTGTGCCATACCTTTTACAGGGGAACTAAAGTCCCAATTTCTCGGTTATTAAATTTTGATAATAAAATAAATTAGATTATATCAAAATTTTCTAATTAAACAAAATTGTGAACTCTGTGAAAATATTGTAAGTGGCCATGTTGTCGCAAACCCCTGATCTCGCCACGGGAGAGAGCGACAATTGCGATGTGAAGCAGCCCTTCCTGCTCACTAGTCACTGTTATGACTACTGTAATGTGATGCGATGTACGAGCAAATTAAGTGCAGGTTGTACAGCAGTCATTTCACAGCAGGAATATTCCAACATGATCTGCACGCAGCATTAACACCTAAGTAGTATTTGTCATAAAAACTGACAATCTCAACGTCAAAGTCTCAAAGTCGAGAACAATATTTCGATTGGATTAAGAGATGTATTCACAAGCCTGCTTGTTTACAATGTAAAGAGACACTTAATGTTTCCACATGTTTTGTGGCCTCCTTCTAAATCGCAGAATATGGCAGAAGTTACTGTGTACATTTTACTTTCATTGTGGTTTGACATGCACTCATCAATTTCTAGTACCAAAATATAAAATTAGCACTGCAGCTCCCCTTTAAATGTTAGCTATAAAGGGGTTAATTTACTTTCCAACATTGTGACAGCCCTTCCAAACTGTCACCTTATGATTCTTCTCATGTTCTTAAATGAAAGACAGATGGTTTCACTCCCTGTTTAAAACCCAGCGTGAAATCGAAGACTCAGCAAAAGACAAAGCAAAGGAGAGCAAATGCACGATAGTGCCTGAAGTAAAAATTACTCAAGGACTCATAAAAGCAATGATTTCAAATTAGAATTCTCATGAGCACCATCAAATTCACCAAAATGTTAATAGTATTTTTTTTTTAATTTTTCTCCAATAAGCAATTTAGCTTTCAGAATTCTACTAAAAAATCATAAAACACAAAAGCATTAGCATCAGTGTGCATAAAAATTACCCATCAGACTGGACATATTATTCAGAACATTAAAGTGTTCAAATTTACTTTTGTTTAACAGCTTAAGGAACTAGTAATTAGTTAGCTCATTAAGTAATCACACTTCTATTAAAAACGTTCTCCGTTATTAGGTTAGCAGGTCTATATGTTTAACATGTATATTCGGATATTTCAAACACTCAAGATGTCTTAGTAGTATTAATCCTCATTTAAAGCCCCAAACAAGTCTTCCTCAGAAGGGCTGCACCAAGCTCACATTAAAGCACAGCAAAGAGTGACGTCTAAGAATGTCTTTAACCCTGAAGTGGGTGAGGACAGCCTCTGCTTTCTTCCAAGTGTGAAGCAGCCATCAGATGTTAGAGGTGAGAAGAGAACCTCTCTCAGGTCCCACTTCCAGGTGGGACATGATGCTGTGTGGACTAAAGACAGCAGAGACAACGATGCACTCTTGAGTTTTAACAGGTTAGGCAGCAAAGACAACACGAGCAACAGCACCAATTATGAAGATCAGAGATATAAATAAGACGTGGAAGACGTTTCAATGAAATGACCTATGCAGAGCTCTGTAGAAAATTACTCCAAATAATTCCAAATTAGCTTACATCAAAATCCTGACAAATGTGTTAAACAATTCATGTGGTGACTAAGTAATAAACAGACTGTAGCGTTTGGCCTTGCTGCTGATCATTCACATAAATCAACCCTGCAACTAATCTACAGTCCACTCCTAACTGAGACCTACAGTATAAGCAAACCGAAAGGAAGATTTGATGAGAAGAGAAAGCCACATAACTGATCTAAACAGCACAGCCACAGCAATAACGCCTGAACTGTCTTGTCTTGTGACGGATATTAGTAAAAAAGCATTTGTTTTTTTAGTTAAGGTTTAAAAATATTTACGCACTCAACAGTATCTGATGGGCAAAGGTAATAAACCCAGTAGCTCAGGTGCAGAGTCACTTGCAAGGTGTAGCAAAGAGCAGACAGCTTTCCTGTTCATTCTCATCAAACAGCATCACTGAACATGGGAGGGGAAGGGAGTTTAAGGTTGCAGGTCTGTCAAATACAACTGGCATAAGGTTATGTTTTTTTTCAGGTAAATCTTCCAGGTAAGCAGTGACTTCAAAAGAGGGTTCAAATGAGAACCTCACTCAGACTGTGTGAGGACAGCAGAGTAGGACACGGTTTATACCAAGCTTTCAGAAGGATTTTTTTTTAAAATGCTGGTCAAAAAAGTGTTACAACAATCTATTTTAGAGAAAACATTTTCTCACCACCTGGCAAGTGATCTTCTGAGCCAATCCAGAGCCAGAACAGGAGCAGTCAGCTACAACTGTACATTTATATAAAGAAACACTTCCTGTACAACCATCTCAGACAACAATTGACATTTTCTGCTGCTGGTGTTTAGCAATAATTGAAAGCAATATCTTTTACTCTATACATGCAAGCGTTTCTTTCATGAATTCAGCTGTGAACAAATTAAAAACCACATTGCAACACCGAAAACTGCACACCACACCATAGCCCACATCGCAGGCAGGGCCCTTGATGAGGAGCTTATTACTAGAATTACTAGTAAAGATGCTCAATTCTGTGGCCCCTTACTGTATGTCCAGATTACTAAAAAACTGGAAAAGCACTTCGATCTAAATGGTTGTAATGCAAATTTCATACACAGACCATCATCCAGTTCCAGCTATGTCTCAAAGTCAACCGGATCAATGCAAATTTTCCCTTGCATATTTGCAAACAAGTCTTTTGTGGTTCCCAGTTTGCCTAAGGCGTTTTACTAGAGATTGAAAGATTTCCAGCTAGCAAAAAGCTACACTGTATCAAACACACATTTTCAATGACTTTAAAGTTTGCCTTTAAGTCAGGTCACCAAGCAAGCTTTCAAGTTTTAGCAGCTACCTAATGCAAACTTGGTTTTTGAGCTTCTACAAATTCAGGTCCGTTTCAAGTTCTACACACAGCACATCCCTGGAAACAATGTCCACTACAGTGACTTTTGAGTTTGCTCAGTCTGGCCTACTTTCAGTTCCAGCTCACTCGAGTGATGGAGTCGTGTTTCACTGCTCGACGTGATCTCCTGTGTCGGGAGGCTGCTGGTGCGCTATGGCCTCCACACATACTTCGGCTTGTGCTAGCCCCAGCCTATAAATGAAGCTCTCCTGTTTTCACTGGGTTTAAAAGCCATCCTATAAATGCGTTTAATTAAAAATTATAAGCCATACAGTATTGAGAACAAACTTGTGCTACTGCACATGTTAGCGAGCTATGAATCAACTGTAAAATAATAACCACAGCAGGACTGAAACTCAGCTTCTCGGTAAGTATTGTAATGGAAAGCATCCGCTTTTTCAGCAAGATGTATATGGCCATCTCTTGGTCATTACGCCACTTTTTCTCTCCACCTCTGCCCTGTCCATCTCCAATTCCAGTCTATTATAAAGGAGCCAATGCCATCTAAAAGGTGTGCTACATTTGCTCCTAAGAACCTTGTATTCTTTTCTTCAGGCCAGTACAGAACACAGGCTTTTTAAAATTCACTTGAATTCAGCAATGGGTACACGTCTTCTTCACACAAAGAGGAGCACAATACAGCACCTCGGTGACACTCAGAAGCAAGTGCTCCTTCAGAAAGGAAGCTATTCACTTTTCAGCTCAATCTGAAATCTGCTCTCGTCAGACACCAATGAAATTTTCAAAGGCAATTTCATGAAAGGTAAAAAAGTGGGCACACCAAAAATCTCATCTCAGCGGACAAGACGCGGACAAATTTTAATCTCTTCTTTCACAACAGAAGACTCAACCAGCATGAAGCAGTCCGCCTAATCCAACGCTAGATTTTACATAACATACACTGCAGTGTCACTGCAAAATTACACATTACCTGAATAAGCAAAGCTTACTGTATTTCCCAAAAAATGTGCAATCGCTGCTATCTATTGAAAGCCCTAATAATTAACAGTGTGAACCAGAACTGGTTCAATGCATTTGCTTTACATATATCGCATACCACACTCCTGAGTGCATCTTGCACGAAAACCCCAAAATTATGACCATCTGTTACGTAAACATAGAGCAAGCCTGAGAGACACATGGTTACACTTCCCACATCTGTGCAGCATGTGCACTAAACTTCCTGCACTAAACCTGCACTCAGAACCACTGATCTTTACCAATAACAGTGATGAGACTCATGAGATGCTGGGGCTCCATCTTGAAAAACCTATTCCTGCCAGTGGGCAATGAAAGTTTATTACAGATACCATTAATATAAGTTCTGGCTTCTCTTTCAGTGTAACCGGAGGAAATGTGCTGAATCTCAGCTTGTTTTTTTCGCACCGATCACCTGAGGTCAAAATGAGATTGCAAGGCCCCTCGCAAGCTTAACGCTCGTTGATTGCTTGATTGATCCGTCTGATCTTCACCTTCACGGTTTGCAGTACATCCTTTGTCCACGTCTTGACCTGTTGACACTGCTACTTCACTTCCATGTTGCCAACAGGAGAGGCTGCATGACATGCGATTTTAAAACAACGTGCATTTTCAATTATTTCATAACTCTCTGGACCAAGACCCCCCAAATCTAATATTAAACTACCAGACTGATGGACAATCAATTTTCAAAGGATCCCAAAGCACACCGCACATGTGAGGAGACCCACCTCATCCATCACTGAGGTGTAGCCCTAACCTGGGCCATGTGTCGGCATCCCCCCTACTGCGCACATCAGATGGAAATGTGAGAAAGAGCTTCAACAGCTGAATTAAGGGGAAGGGGGGGTTTCAGTATACCAGTCTGCACGAGCCGCGAGTGGAGATCAGGCAGGACACCAGGCTCAGTTCCCATACGGTTTCTACAAGCGCCAAAGGATCTCTGACAACCCAGTAATCAGGGCCTTGTTGTCACATCTCACCTAATGGACAGCACCCTACAGCCCAGTATCCCACAGTCACCATACTGGGCCACTGGACTGGAAATACTGGTCAACTGCCGGGCCACTGACTCTACTCAGCATGTACAGTAGTTTGCCTGGGCTATCTCCCATCCCAGCACTGACCGGACCCGGACCTGCTGAGCTTCTGACATCTGACTAGGTCAGGCGCCAAGGTGGTGATGTTGCAGCTGAGGTACCGGGTCATTTACACCACTTGTATCACTTTCCAAGACATTTTTGAAGTTTATAAAACTCCATCAGAAAAAAAATCCCAAATGACAGAGACAATGCCACTGAGATAAGAGGTACAATTCAAGCTGCATGAATTGTATAACAGAAACAAAAGCGATTCAAATTAGTCATCACATTATAAAGTGTAATTTAAAATCCATCAAGAAACACCTCATTAATAAAAGCCGTTTCAGAAATATTTGTCAGAGTGTTAAATACATCCTATTCAGACCACTGAAAATAATGTGAAAAACAATTATTTCAAACTATAAACAACACATACAATATGAATAGCATTTCAATTATCAGCCGTTTTTACAAATCATTTTAATTAGGAATAGGAAAGGATCATTCCATGTCAACACACTAGAGCTTTTCAACACAAGAATGTAGTCTTTGACCAGACAAAATTCGGCTTTGGAAAATTAGCAACAAAACATGGAAAGATATACTGAAGCTCACTGATGAATGTTAACTGACATTTGCCTACTTGTGTAGGGGTGGAGGGAGTCAAATTTAAAGTGCATCTGACTTCGGAGACGTTTATGTTTAGAATAGCAGTAGTTCTACGAAAGAAAGTACAGAAGGGCAAGATCATTTTCTGTACAAATACGCAAGAATGTGATAATAGCTGAAAATAAGAAGAGACCATTCAGCCCATTTTGCCCTTTCTTGAAGGATGCCAGAGCATCAGGCTCAACATCTTTATGGGTAGCTAGGTCCATACTTCCAGACCTCTGCAAGTTGCCCCATGTTGTCAGTTTTAAATGCACTTGCACATAGGAGCCACTTGAGTCCACTTGAGGACCACTTGTGTCCTCTGGTTCGCTTAGAAGTCCAACCTGTGGATTTTGAAAATGGATTTTGTATACTTGTACTTTGTAGTCTTCTCTGTTAGATACTGCAAAAGACTAAAAAGCTTCAAGCTTCAGCTTTCAATAAATATAAATGCCACAGCTACAGTATTTACTGTACAGTATACGACTCAGTGATGTGAGTTAAACAGACCTTTATTGTGGGCTTATAGACATGAATTTGAAGAACCCGCGGTTAAATTATTCCTAAAAAAATATACCAAACAACAAAAGAATAAATCAACAGCCTAATATTCTGTAGAGTATATTATCTGATTTGTGCAAATCCATGAAGCATGAGCAGTGAACTGTTCATGACCAGTCAGCCTGACAGCAGTCTATTCCTACAAGCCCATGTGAAAGGCACTTAGTGAAGACCTTCTAAAAACTACATGCAAAACATATAAATCAATAGGCACTTTAATCAGAAGGAGGTGAGGCTCAACTCACGTAGCATTCTTTTCAGTGAAAAGGTCAAGAATTTTTACTAAAGCTCTGCATGCATGAGTCACTGGCTATTTGCTTTTGACTGTGGACGAACTTGTAAAATGCACTTGTTGCCACCCTTAGGATTTCATATTAAAATTGCACAAGGACCGGGGCAAGCGTATGAAGACAAAACAAATTGTAGATGAAAGGCAAAGCCACAGACTCTCACTTTCAAGGAAAATCACTTTGAGCCTTGCTTAAAATTAGTCCAATTAGAAATTCTTCGAACAGAAACAAAAACAAATGGCTTCAAGTTACATGAAGACAATCTGGGGAGTATCTGGGTTTGTAACCATCTGGCCAACTGAGGTTCATTCCCCGAAGTTCTATTATTGTGAAAACTGCAGAGCAGAGATACTGCATACAAATACAGGTAACTACAGCCCGCTGCTGGGGAATTCTGCACGGGGAGGAGAGGGATGTAACTGAATGTTATTTTTTCATGTCGCCATATTCTAACCTAATACATCCCAGGATCCAGCTCTCACACCTGTACCCGATGGAAACAAACCGGGCTTTCTCTGGTCACAGGTGGGGTGCTGTGAAGCGCCGTGGCCCCCTCTACAAGGTGGCCTGAACAGTCAGTTTCATGTCGTAGGGGACTGTACTACACGTGAATTCACAGTGCACCAGGTATAACCCTCTTTCATGCACAGTTCACTCACATGGTGTGACAATGCACATTCAGCTCCTGGTCTCCTGCTGTTCAGCGACAATGTAAAATTAGGGTGGTGTGACAATTACATAAAAAAACTTGCAAAGGCATGTAGAACATGTGCACCATGTACATATTGTAGCAAACATTTCAGCCTTTCACTGACTGTTTCAAATCACAGCTTTTCAGCAAGATACTCAGTGGGTAACACCCACACTGACAGACTGACAGTTCTTTGTAAAATGTCGTCCCCTACGTTATCATTCATGTCTTATTTACACCAAAGAGTTGACCAATATGCAGTGGAAAACTACAAGGTCTGCATGTAACAGCTCCTTAATGAAACTGATTTGTTTCCATTACCGTTCCACGTGAGATTACGTCACAGTTTTAGTCACCTTAGTACGGTTAAAATATTCATAATAAATACTTGTTCCCAAGTATGAACATCTCTTTATTTGTCAAATGGGAACTGAAAGCCACACAAACGTAGCTGTGTGGCTTCCAAGTTCATTAGCATTTTTCTCTTTGAAGAAGGGTTTGTTCCAACATACAGTGAGTAAAATTCAGGTCCTTAGGGAACGAAATTTACTCCAAGTAACCCATTCACAATGTTAATTTGGTTTAATACACATTCCTTTTTCTTGGTCTTTTGGAGTAAAAAAAAAACAAACATCATAAGCATGTCTGCATTCATACTATTCATTTATCATAAGAGCATTTCACCTGTTACTGAAAGCAGATATACAACAAGCTCCAATAATTCCCTGCAAGTGTTAGATAAGAGTTACAATTATTGTATTAAAAAAACAAGTCAAATCTTGGAAACACTAGTGAAGTTTAGTTTCCTTTTTGTATTTCCTCACAGTTCAGAATATGTTCAGATTAAAACTGGAAACATTATCAGATAATATTTATGAAACCTGGGGGTTGTCCAAAATGGCTTCTACACACCTACACTTTTTTTTCTATTAACTATTAATATTACCAAGTGTGCAATACAGATTACAGTATGTCAATATGATTTGTCAAAAACTGAAATTAATAATTGTTGATAAAAACAGTTATATTTTAATCATTTAAAAATTATTTTTTTAACAGTGGTCCCAATTTGATACTACAGATTTTTTTTAATGTAAATGGCATACTTCAAAAAATGTAAAAAATTCTACAGAAAACTGTCTCACTTGCAGTGATTGTAGTCACTATGTGCTAGTACATAATACATCTATAGGAACATCAGAAGAGAACATTTATAGTTTCGAAGTAATATGAAAAATATTCTTCATATTGCTTATTGTTAAATCAGCTTTCATAATGTAGCATAGCTAGCAATCCTAATTTCAAGCACTTTTCCTAATAGATTAAAATATTTTTCCAATGCATTTCCTTCCACAACTCCTTCAGAATTTGCTTAAATTTATGTTAATTTTGATTTAACAGCAACAAGAACAGAATTCACTACAAAGACATCAGATAGTATTGATGAAAATCAGAAGAAAATGGATTGCTAACTATAAATGAAGAGAACAGTTGGGATATGTTCTGGTATATCAGATCATGAATTTCAGACATTTATGGAAACAGGTATGCTTAAATTTTTCCTGCCATTGATCTTCAGAGGTTTGAAATCTTTTCCATGACAATATTAATTACAGCACATTTGTTAGAACTGCTGTTTGATCCTTAATTCACAGTGCCTGAATTTAATCCAGTAGACTTTCATGGCATCTCTTGCGACTTCTGTATTTTTATACACTACTTTTCTTTGATCTATCATTGTGCGCTTGAAATACATAACATTTCTAAGGAGAAACAGATTTCCAGAATTTGCATGTATAGCATACACACCTCATCTCAGAAGGCCAGCAACATCAACCCAAATCTGGCTTCACAAATTTCTCATAACACAACACACTTTTACAGATTAGTTGGCACTTAAGAGGGGTGATGTAATACATCTATTCAGTGAGTCCACTATTTTTCAGAAATAAGTCCTGTAAGAGAATCCTTATTTACTCTGATTAGGAGTGTTTTCAAAACGTCAGCTCATATCAGATTAGATTTGATTTAGACAGGAGAAATATTAACAGTAATAATGAAATCTGAAATAATGAGATTCAAAGCCCCATAAACTAACCAGATCAAAAACCTCTGTACAGTCATCTCCCCGCTATACGAGATATAATAATTCTCACCTGTTTTTTCATTTAACGAGCAGATTTTAATTCTTACGAGCTGGGCTTTCGTAAAGTTTTGTTGAGATTCTTCTTTCCTCACATCTTATCAGATCAGGAATTTACTTTCTTTTTTTACATTTTAAGTTTTTTTTATAATAAAAGCTTGTATGTGTTAAGTTCATATAGTACAGGATATTACCTAACGTTTATGCATTTGCTCGCAACTGTAACAATGTAACTACTTTATAGCACTGTACTGTAAATGAGCAGGAGTGTTACTGTTTTCCTACCTGTTATTTATGCAGCAGCTAATGACTTTAAACACGTTTACTCAAACACTTAACCAAAATTTTATTGTTTTCATACTTAAGTACCAGTCTGTGCTGCATTTAGGTGATGTTTGGGTGTTTAAGTGAATATTTTTGTGTTATGTTCTTTAACACCCAGGATTAAAGTTACAGTAGAGGAAACACTACCCAGAGCCAAAAAAACACTTCTACACACTCCAAAATATATCCCTCTAAAGCTGAAACAGAGAGAAGCAAACTGAATGCTGTAAAACCCACTGGCACCAGCACTGTGGTAAAAGTAACTTGGTCTGGAGCATAACTGCAGCTCAGCAACGGGCTACCTTACAGTCAGACACACAAGCAGTGGCCCCGAAAGAAAAGCATTCCTTGCACTTGAACTGAACATAAGGCTCATAATTTTTATGATCACCTGTATGAGGAGAAAATTATATTAAAAGGCCTACAGGGAAGAGAGTAATGGTTTGCACCAGGACAGAGCATTCACAGTGTTAACATTCTGAGGCCACAAGCCACAGCCCACCTGCTCCTCTCCAGCAGGAAGAGGGGGAGCTGAAGGAAAGTCTGAGCATTAGACAACCCAGAAACCTAAAGCTGCACTTGGCAGATGCACAACGCTTCACTTTAAAGGCTTTCTCCGAGAGGCTGCTATGAAACGTGAAAACTTGGTCCTACGATCTCTTGTGATGCTCTTGACAGGCTACACCATACAATACAAACCTGCTGCCTAGTGCTTTTACACTAAATGTGAAAGGATCTACCAGCAAGGATGGCTAATTTAATTTACAACCTGTGCCGTCAACTCTCAACCTGCACATAAAGAGCACCTTCTAACTGAAATTTCATACTAAGGTTATTCAGTATTAGGATAATAAAGGTACTGAATGCAACTGTGGTATCTGAATTTCAGCTATTAATTTAAATCCCAATTAAGATGTAACAGAAGCACGATTTCAATGTGATAGCTTGATTGGCTTCATATGCCTCACTTAGAGAATGGCAACCCAAAAGAAGAAAATTGGACCCATAACCAAGACATGGGTCAAAAACAGTCTACTGAAAGCCTGAGTACCATTTCCAGGCCCACCAGTGAGGGCTCAGGGCACACAGCCGTGAAGAGCACGGTTTCGACCGAGGATGACCAGCGGGCAGGAGCTGGCATCGGTGCTGTGTCACCTCCAGAGCCTGGCTTCACACGGACCCCCCAGAAAAGCAGCAGTACAGATCAAATACGTCAAACCCCCTTTGAGCAATTCAAGGCCAAGGGGCTGCAAACCCTCAGTTCTGTCCGCAGGTCACCGGGTGGGGTGCTGGGGGCCAAGAGTGGAAAAGCTGGGGACCGACCGCAGGAGAGGGGTGGAGGGAGGCAGACCCGGGTACCCCTGGGGAAACAGCAGGCTGGGCGGCGCTGCTGGACTCTGTAGGGGCTGGGCGGAGGGTTCGGGCGTCGGAGACGGAGAAACCAACAGCAGGAGCCGGAGATCTAGAGGGTGTCCCGAGGCAACCCGCGATCCGCGGCCTGCCGAGCTGGGAGGGGTGCTGGGGCTCGGCGTCGTTTGAGCGGCATCAGGGAGAGCCGGCATGGCGAGGTGGGCCGGTCGCGGGCCCAGGCCTCAGGGAGACAAAGCAGAGTCAGAGTCATGGTATTCAGACAGAAGGGGCCAGGTTTAGGGATATCCTCCACTACAGACTTTCACATAACTCCAGTCTGCCCTTTTAAAACGGTTTTATGGGATCGGCAGGTAATGTAAAACGAACACTCTGCCGGACATGAACCTTTGAAAGCTCCTGTTACAGTTATTATTACCCTGCCAGAGAATTAAAAAATTCAGGTGCCACCAACGACACCAACCGTTCGGGTACATTAGTGGAGAAATCATTACAAGTGGAAGGTTATGATTATTTATTTTACTTATTAACTAACCGCTCAGTCAATTCCCGTTATTCACCATTTTCGTAACCCTCCGCCCCCACCCTTTGTAACACTATCAAGGCACTTTTCTACCCATGTACACTGTGAGGAATCGAGACCACCAGTGTCTTCCGCTACCTGTACTGTACAGTGTCTAATTGCTCCATAGCCAGCTAGATATCAGCTCATTGATCTCTTCATTCATGACACACATGAAAATGTATGAGTACTGAGCACCTGTACTATCTGAATGGTCTTATTTTCTTTTTAAACAATATGCCTCTACACTATACCATATGCATTTCAAATACCCTTTCACACAACTGCTGTTCATTGATACACAAAAATAAATGTGGCTTGTTCTCTCATTATTAATTTGGCATGGGGCTTTATCCAAATCAAAGGTGACAAATTTACAGCAGCAACATCAACACTATGGTCATGTAACCAATAATAATTATAAGGTCTGCAAATATATACGAAGTAGGTTACATAATGACCGATAATATTCTCTCACATTCCGACATCTATCCAGGGAATTTATAACCAGTAACACTCACACTTAGTGGTTTGCTCAGAAGAACAAAGCAACACATGGTAAATGAAAAATTAAAAATGACCCGTCTTTATTTGCCAAAACATGTCATTCCTTCATACTTCAGAGGCTGAGAAGATCAGGAACAGGTGAGCTTGACTGGGTTGAATGCTCAGCGCCTGACTGATACACAAATTGCCAATCACATCTTAATGAAGAGAGGTAGCACAGAGGTGGACACAACCGCTGCCAATTACTGAACAGCACTTTAAATGCATTGGAAACATGACTCAGGGTTTCTCATTAATTTTAAATTGAAACAGGTTTAATTCAGAATAAGCACTAGTACAAACCAAGTGAAATGGATTTAAATGTAAACTCTGCAACTTGCATTTCAGTACAGATATGTTTGCATTTGACCCCTAGTCAGTTCCTCAGATCCAAATAACTCCTAAACACTGAAGCTGTGCTGTACTCAGCAGATATTGTCCTTGTCCGGTTTAAGCAGGGTTTTTGTTAAATAAATCCCAGCTGATTCGTACAGCACCTTTCGCAGACTGCACAGATTAGGGGGTTTTGTTCAGATTCCTTGAAAAGGGAAATACAGTGGCTCAAAATAAATGCATGGCTGGTAGCTTCCTATCATTACTTTTTTTCAGGAAAAGTTCTTCAACACAGGCATCCAATATTTTAAAAAGTGTGGGATCCTGATTATTTAGGAAAAGTTGCTTTTATGCATGATTTACACCATATACTAATGTCAACCGACCTTTCCATTATGTGACTAAACCACAAAAAAGTCTCAGCTCCTCACGGACACCTGTTTTGCAATTAAGTGACAAAGCATCTTGTATGAAAAACTAAATGTTTGAAAAAAGCTAATGCATAAATGTATTTTTTTTTAAAAGTTAAAGTGTATCTCATCTGCACCTTCCATGTGATGTAAAAACACGGGACATCTATTAAATGCATTGAAAACCTGAAACATCTAAGCTGTCTTGAGCACACAGAAAAACTCAAAACTAAATAGGAAACCGTATAATCAGTTGGTAAAAAAAAACAAAGTCTATTACTGACACTATGTTTTAAAAGAGAATGCATAATTAGCAAGGTGTCTTCTTGGAGTATAAGGCACTTAGTATATGTGGATGACAGATTTCCAGTTCCTCTTAACAAGATTAATTCTTGGCTTCTTCATTTCTCCTTCCTTCTGTTTTCTTTTCATTGTTAATTGATGCTCTGAATACAATATATTATACCTTTAGAAAATAAACAGTTGAAACAAGACAGCTTTAGTTGGGCTCAGTGGTGACCTGCTGTGCTTATCTCAAAGTCACTTCATTAAAAAAACAAATTAAAAGGATAAACAGGAAAACAATGCATGCACACTTCTCGCAGTGCACTCTCGCAGGGATTTTTCTGTTGATGTAACTAAACAACAACATCATCAAAAGTAAAAAAAAAAGAACAAAACATAAAACTGTTTTGCTGGAAAAGAGCATTTGTAACCTCCCGATTTCTCCGTTCCCCAAGGGAAAATAAATAACTCCAACATGAAGGGCTACCCCAAAGAAATAACAGCTGCTCAGACCCTTCATTACAGCAACAAGCTGTCAGAAATGATAAGTACGCTCCTGATTACAAGGTTGCCAAAAGACCTCCAGAAGGCAGGCGTGATCACAGATTGCTCAGGCACAGTGCTCTGCACACCACAAACAATTCTGACAAATTAAAACAAAGATGTGGCCATCGCTTGGAATCTCTGACAGAACTGTACTTCAGGGCTTCGAAATTACTTTTACTCTAGGTCCCGACAGGCTGGTCGCAGGCTCTCACCTCGCCAAACTGGCACGCCATGCAGCTTGACAGCCCTGCCATTTGGAGTTTAATATTATGAAGAGAAGTTTTGGCAGGACCGTAGAAGAACATGCAAGCACACTCTATTCACTTTAGGCAACAGCTGCTCAAAGGCTTAGATCATCACCAGATTTTTCAGCTTAATATCCGTCTCTTTTTTTAATTGGTTGATTCAATTTTTGCTGTATTTGAGCAAATTCAGTTCCCAAAACAAACTGTATAAACTTGGCAGTGCTGTTGTTGTTCCATGATGATCTGAGCTATTATTAGAAAGAAACAATGCTTCACTTTACAAGTCTACACACCAAGAAAAGGACAGGAAAACATCTGACAGAAATAAAAATTTAATTACCGTACAATTCGGACTCTCACTGAAAAATAGAGCACGGATGGAAAAGTATCACATTGTAGTTCAAGACAGATCATATGTAACTGTGATGCACACTTATGTACAGACTGCTATTTTTTTGGTATTAAATTTTCTATCTGCCCTGGAATGGATTTAACTGTTAAGTACAATGTAAAGACAATGCAGTACTTCTTACTGAAAAGGGGCCGTTACTTACCTACTTCAGTAATACTGGAGAAAATCCTAGGGGCGAATTTCTACTGACTCCTCTGCAATTGACTCAGTATACTACTAGCTTCATTTAGAACATGAAATTAAATTGCGGGACATGAGACGTTTAATTGATTCATTCATTAGAAGAACACAATGAGCTCCTTTAACAAAGCAATATTGTCTAGTTCTTCAAATCTCAAAATAACCCTACAGCTGTCAAAGCATGACATGGATCTAGAAAGAGTTAGAACTTTTTTACTACAGAACCTGTTCAGTGTTTTCCGTGGGTTAGTTTTCAAATTCAACACTTTTACAGCAGAAGATGCAATTTAGAAACTGCTAAACAAATCGTGTTTTTTCTATACAAATTAAATCCTCCGTCGTACAACTTCTAAACATTTTCTAACCACTTTGTCCAGTTCAGGGTCGCAGGGGAGCCGGAGTCTATCCCAGTGAGGACCAGGAGCAAGCAGGGTGCACCACCGCAGGACAGACACAGACACAAGCATGTACACACTCACGCCAGGGACAACTCTCCTGGAGGCCAGCTACCTACTGAAACAGTGCGTCCCTGGACTCGGGGAGGAAACTGGAGTACCTGGAGGAAACCTACGCGAACGCGGGGAGAACTTACAGACTCCACACAGATAGAGCCCCAGGTCTGGAATTGAACCCGGGGCCCCAGCGCTGTGAGGCACCAGTGCTGACCACTGAGCCACCCTTGCTAAATAAATGAAAAATATTATTTCCAGCCCCGCAGAGCTGCGTGACAGAAGGCATCATCACAGCAAACTTCAGATGTGAAAGGGACTTTTTAAATACTTCAGTTCCACATTCTGCAGCACTTGACAGTCACATTTGCCTCTGAATATACCACAACAATAAAAGGCATTAAAACCTTACAATTGTAAACTAAGAAATGCAAAATTACATTAATTTGATCTGAACATATTTCAGTAAGTGTCACCAAATAAAACAGTGAAGATCTCTGACCTTTATTGACTAAACCATGAGAACCTACTTCTACCGCTGGCTAATGACTGATTATCCCGTCTTTAGCAGCGCACAGATTAAATTATAGGAAGCATTTCACAACTGTTTCATTGCTTGGTATTATGGATCTGTATCTGTATGGATTCAGTTTTCTACCTGGTAAATGCAATGGCAGGTTTCAAATCAATCAAAATCAAATCAGATGACACTAATAACATACTCCAAAATGTCACAGGATCTTGACAAATCTGGGCTTACAATAGAATTCTTACATGGAAACAAAATGCTTTATTATCAGTTAGATAAGTTACCAATTCTACTCCCACGGTCACTCTGGAAAATAAAAAAAAAAGAAACACGTATACAACACCTTTTTTAAATAATGGATTTGGTCTCAAAGTGGACGGTTGGAATGTCTTACAGTTGATTCCTCTGGGTCTCAAACTTACTTGGCAGCCATCTGCGTTGAGCAGCTCAGCTCTTAAACACTCCCTGCACACCTCCTCCTACCAAACCTGTTTTTCACTTAATCCAGGGACACAAACTGCCTGCTCTTGTGGAGACCACTGGAACACCTCCTCAACTTTGTAGGACATCTTAAATAGCTTTGAACATTTTGTGAAATGGCATTTTACAGTTTGTGTGATGCATCACAATACAAAAAATGTTACATTTTGAAAGGAAAATTTTTTAAATGCTCAGCTAGCATGTCTAACTTCGATACATTGTGCCAGACAAGCTTACAACAACACATGTACTGCCTTTGTAATATAGACGTGAACATACTCCTCTCTTATCAACAACTTTGGAAATATAGTATATATACTGTATAGACACAAAACTAAGCTCATACGTTGGGACAAAACATGAGAAAAAACTTCCCTGCGTTTGCTTCATACGTAATTGAGAACAGATGCAATACTAAGCCCAAGACATGACTGCCAGGACTAACTGCAAAGTACATAATGTTGACTAGTAGTGCAACTACAATCCAGGCATCATGGATTGGGCTAGAAGTCAAACACTCGAGCAATGAAGGCATAGCCCCGACAAGTATACAGACAGAAAACTAACCGCTGTGTACTTCTGGGAAAATAGCGTGAAAAATTAAAAAACACCATGAGAAAGCAATCTAATCAATTTACATTTAAAAAAGCAATTGCATAATTCATACCTGTTTATTAATGCGTGTGAACTGTGAATAATCCCTTCAAAGCCAGCATTACATAAGCACCATACTTAATGCTCACTAATGGCAGTCATTAACAATGTACCTACAAACATCTCACCTCCAGAAGCATTTACATTAATACCAACCAAATAACCATAAATTCCACCTCCAAAGCACAGTTATGATGACACAGCAAACAAACATTCAGGGATTTTTTTTCACAAAAGCCCCATGACAGACTGCAAATTGCTGCATTCGGACAGAAGCTATTAAGCTATTATTAGCCTATTAAAGCTGTACACTACAGCCCAATAATCCTGGTTAAATAAGTATATCTAATTATATGCTAAACGTATGTGTTCTTAAGTACAGTTTGGTGATACAAGAATAAAATGTGTACAGAATCAGCACAAAAGAAACCAGTGCACAGGCAGGGAAACGTAGAGCATACTGTAAACAGGCAAAGTTAATTCCAAGCAGAAAAGAAAAGTGTAAAAGACCACAAAATTATAATGCTCAAGCCTCCTTCAGGTATGAGAGAAAGAAAGGCTTTCCCTTTTTAAGAAACGTAAATAAAGTTTGACTTTACCTTTTTATAAAAGGTTAATTAAAGTAGCTCAAGACAAAAAGATCTTACAGACAATTCCTCAGTACAAATGCACTGCTAACATGAGAATCTTTAAAACCGAGAATCTGGCCCATCATGCTTGTTTGATTCATTACAGCTGAAAGACCTGAGCTGTCCCTCACACCGTTTCTTATTTCCAGTGTGAGGATCCCACAGGGTCAGCTTCAAGCACATGGTAAGGAAGTTTGTTTACAATTCTGGACTCTTAAACCTCTGCATTTTTCTTGTTCCCCGTCCTGAAGGCTCCTGAATGTGACATCCAGTGGTGTCAATGTCCCTGCTGATCTTAAAGAAGTCCTGCAGACTAACGAGGTCAGAGCACTTAAAGATTTTGAATTTCTGAATCAAGTCCCAGCGTAATCTCTTTTTTTGTTCCAGAAAGATCTGATTCTCTTAATCGCCTGAGTAAAACATTCCTGTCTGATCACTCATCAGCCTGGATGCTCACCATTGTACTGCCTCTGGGGCAGCACTGTCATCTGTAGAGCATAATAAGCAAAACTAAACTAAATATTCCAAAGGACGATGAACTGTAAATTGCAACATCACTTTGCGTGATTTAAATTCTATAATCTCAACAATAAGACAAAGCATTCTGCTGGCATACCATCTATGGTAGATGAGGAGACTGGCAAACTCCATGATGTTTATCATAGATTGCTTCTACTTGTAATGCAATACCATCCATTAAATACTTAAAATATACTTTCTTGTTGATTGCATTTAATACCTTGCACTCACCCACGTTATATTTAATTAACCAGGTGCATGTAAGCTCTTGTATCATTTGTAGTGCTGAAAAGGCTGTCCTTGTATTTCAACTTGCCTTTGTATCATCTGGAAATTAGATTTCACTAACTATGCCCGGGTTTAGTCGCACACATTAGGGCTCAGTGTTGATGCCTGCAGTATTCACTAACAGTCACAATCCATTTTAAGGTAAAACGTATATATATATAATCCTCAGCTGATTTCTCTGCTTTGTCCTCACTTTCTGGAGTTTGCTTTAGGGTGATTTCTAATACGGAGCTTCTTCTGCAGGAGTGCTGCAAAACTGTGTGTAGCCATCATCTGATTGTATCTACAAGTGACTGGAAGAGAAGAAGGCTTTGCATCAAAAATACCAGAGCACATTCAGAACACCGTTAAGGCATTAAAGAAGTATCACTGTCACAACCATCGGAAGGTGAAGATGCATGTTACGGTTCGTCGTTACCCAGCTCAAGACTGGTTAAAATCTCTGGCGCAGAGACCTCACAATCGCAACTGCAGCTGATCCTGTTATAGCTGACATTCAAATTCAGGCAAGGCCATTACCAAGAAGCAGGGTGGTCATTTTCAGTCAAGATTCAAGATCAGTGCGCACCAGTCCAAGGTGGGTAGACCGCAATTTCTAGCGTTCAGGAGACCAGCGAGAGTGGTCACACCAACACCTCTCCTCCATTGTCCAACTGAAGCAACAATGCAGCAACCTTTCCTCAATTCCCTCATTCTGTCACAAGGTGGTCATTCCTCAAAACCAGCAAATTAAGACTAAAATATCACTAAATATCAGTTTCCACAATCACGTATCTGGACTTGACTGCAACTTCTGAATCCACCCTGACAGAGCAAGATGAAAGTGTTTTGGGCTTCTGCAGTCACCACAGGAAGCAGAAGAAGCCCACCAGGAGAAGAAAAGACACAGATAACCTGTGAATTAGCAGCGACAACCAGGCTTTGAAGAGAGATGCCAGCTTGTGCTGCAGCCGGAGCGAGAGAGAGCTGTCTCCCAGGGGAGACCCTGCGTGCAGGTGTCAGGGAGAAATTAGAGGTGCTCTCCTCCTGGAGAGCTTGCATTAAACGTTACTGAACTGTGAAGGTAAATAAACAGCATTTTGTTTAGCTTGTCCTTTACATCTAAATTGAAGATAGCTGTAATTGATGAGATATCATGAGGTGAAAGTGACCTGCACACGTGCAAGGGCACTGGAACGACTGGCTGGTTACCCAATCAATGCAGTTCCTTCTCATGCAGCTTCCACTGAGTGCCTGAGCTTTATTTGCAGAAAACCAAAAGAAAGCTGAACCACAGCAATCAACAGTTTTAAGACTTCAATAAAAACAGAACTGAGTTGCAGCTCATTAACCAATTCCCTCCTGAATGACTCAGAAAAAAGCAGGAGACTGCCACTTCAGGGGTACATTACAAGTTATAGGATAGAAAAGAGCCGTTGTCTTTTAACTCTCATTAACAGTAGCTTTGCAACATCCATCTATTTTCTAACTGTTTAATCCAATACAGGGTCGTGGGGGAGCTACAAGCAATGATCACAAAACATAATACACCCTTGATAGGACGCCACTGCAGGGCACACACATACACAAACAGTCACACACTCAAACCCGGACAGTTTTCCCATAACCTACCAGTATATCTTTGGACTGTGGCAGGAAACCCACACAAACCGGGGGAAAACATACAAACTCCACACAGATAACATCCAGGAATTGAACCCAGGGCCCCAGCACTGCGAGGCAGCGATGCTAACTACTGCGCCTCCAGAAACAAAGCTCCTAAAACACGTTTTTGTTTGAAAAAATTAAGCAGTTTCTTCAGAAGGTACCTCATGTAAAACCTGTAAATCTGCAACAAGAAAAAAGCTGCAGACTTTAGACTTTAAAATCCTCATGCTCACCTATAAGGCTCTGCATGGCTTGGCACCTCAGTACCTGTCTGAACTATTATCGCCCTACTCCCCACCTCGCAACCTTCGCTCTTCTAATTCTGCTCTCCTGTCTGTCCCCCAAGCTCATCTACACTCTATGGGTGACAGGGCCTTCTCCTGTTGTGCCCCCAAGCTCTGAAACTCTCTCCCCAAGGATATCAGAGAGTCACCTTCTCTAAACTCCTTCAAATCCAGACTCAAAACCTTCTTTAGAAGAGCCTTTACTGAACTGGTTCTGTTCTTCACCCCTCTGCTCCTACTATACTTAGTACCACCATCCACACCTCCTCTGTGTACTGTAATTGTGTTTTATCTTGTGTATTCTTTTTATTAATTGTTGTTGTCTTTCTGTAAAGCACTTTGAGAAGCCACCTTTAAAGGCGCTATATAAAATTAACACAGGCCTGCCACGCCAGGTGAACAGAAGATGAAGAGGATTCCCTCCTATATCTGAAGCACTTTGCAATTTTTTGGGACAAAAACTTGCCAGGTTCCCCTTGGGCTCATGGGGTATTCATGCATCACTATAATATATTAGGAGAATGAACTTTCAGTTGAAGGCTGTTTCTCAGCATTATTTCTTTGGAAATCTAGAAACCATTCTGTCACATCTCCATTCACTGCAGGGGTATTACGGTGCACAGTTCTACCACTAAATAATAGGCACAAACTAGCAGTAGGTATCCAATTTACTGTGAAGTCATTTCTAGGCCTACTTTCCTGTACTGACAAAAAGGGGTGACAAAAGCCTTTGAATATGAATAAAAATTTAGGTTTTAGATGTACAGTATTTCCCTGTATACCAGGGAAACTCATGGCTCGGGTTTACATGAAGACCCTAAACACAATGCAACAGGGCAAAAGCAAAACAGGTCCCTTTAACAATAAAGCAAAACTGTCAAAGAAAAATGACAATGTTCTGTGTCATTTTGTTTCAGTTGCTAAATTATGTAGACTAGGCTGTACGTCTCAGTAAACAATACACTGTCAAATCTCCCCTTCTAGATGTCTGTGAAAACAATTCAAAATAGAAGTCACACTGCATTCAAAGAGAAACTGAGAGGAATTTCAGGTAACAATTACAGAGATCTTCAGTTCTCATGTTAGGAAAATTACCATCCTCTAATGCTACTACTGCTTAGCTGGGCATGTGTAATAAAGTACTGTTTTACGAAAGTAAAAAAAAAACAATGATCTGAAACAAAGGATACTAATCCATGTTCCAGAGTTAAAAAAACTGACAAAGATATTATCTGTTGGTACAATTCAATTCTCCCACTGCTTCCCACAGCGGAAAATCCTCATGCTGACAGGGAGAAAGCACCCTTCTATACAGCTACTGTTAGAGACAGAACTCTGCCCCACAAAGCCATCAATTCAAACGAGCAATGTAGGATTCCCATCGCTACAGTATGTTGAGCACAAATTAAAAGGCTGAGAGCTGGATGCAGTTCCCCTAAAACAGAGCCCTAATTAAGACGCATTTATTAGGAATTATGAGAACAGACATGGGGGCAGAAATGCAAACAACGCGTGACAGAATCTCACCCCACGCGAACATGAAAGCCCCACGGTACAGTCCTGTCTGATATCGGACATGGCCATCGGACCTCACAGCGCGCTGCACATGGGCACGACAGGCACACTGAGCCGGGGAACCTGGCTGCTGCAGAGGAAGGGGTCCACACCTCCAGGAGACATGGAGACATACTGAACTTTCAGACCCTGACACTGAACAGGAATAAGCATCGCGCTTGATCTTAAATAAGTTTTATATACCATCCATTTTATAGATGTGTAATTTTAAACATGTCTTCAGATCAATGTATTACGTAACTTTGCCAATAGTTTCACATCAGCTACATTATGCCGTTCTTTTTATTGAGAAAATGTTGATTTCTGTATAATGATGCAATGGATGGAGGAGGTCACATTGCTGTCATTAGAACTCACCCGCACACTAAATTATCTTTAAGAGATGCAGTACTTGCGTTTTGTCCGTGTGTAGACCTTTTAGGGCAGATTCTGACTTAGAGGTGTGCAGTTATAATCCCACACAGATGGTGGCTTGTAACCACTGTTCAAGTTCAGGCTCAATTCTTTACAACCAGTTGCATGGAATTGGTTTGGTGAGCTCATACAATTAAAGACCTACAATACAAATACACAACATAAAGCCAATAATAGACAGCATCCACCCAGCACATTTACATGTATAAGCCATCCTAAGCACACAACAGCATTAAAATACAGAATAGTGGGGCCTGACAGAATACCAATGAGTGTACCATTGGCCCCTCAACCCAGGACAGTCACCAGACATGCACTGAACCTGGGCTTCGGATGGAACCTGATGCGTAGGTTTTAGACTGCAGGGATCTGTCACCGATTCATCACCTTCCCTCTCGAGGGTGTGTGACCACTGAGAAAGAGGAGTCACTGCAAGAGAGACAGGATGTCATTGGAGTGTGGCAGCATCTCGCTCAGCATGGTGTTGGGGTAATAAGAGCCTGTCACGCCAGGAGTGTTTACGTCCGGACAGTCGCGAGACACTTCTTCAAGAACACGTGATTATATGTTGCAAAGAGCGTAGCTGGTTTTTAATCCATCGTCAACAACCCCAGCTCGGCAGAGTTTTGTATGCAGCACACCTATCGTGAATACGGGAGTCAGGCTCCAGTTGGTTGCACAGAGTAGCCTTCGCTAGCTACAGCTTGGATTGCTGTGCGCTTGTCATAGCAATAGCGTTGACCATACCAGCGTTTCAGATCCCACGCGGACGCGGTGCATCCCGACTGCTTGCATCACTGACAACCACAACACATTAAAGAACATCTACACACAACTTTATACGGTGGCTCTTGTTTTCCGAAAAGGCTGGTTTCCATCGATCCCGGTCTTTCACCGCCTACAAGACAAGCCACAGCGCTGGACCTCGTGTGGGTTTCCCACCAGGTGCTCCTGTTTCCTCCTGCAGGGCAAAGGCATGCTGAGAGCTTAACTGGCCTATGGGAAAACCGGCCCTGGTGTGTGCGTCTGTGTGCGCTCCGCGATGGACCGGCGTCCCGTCCGGGACAGGCTCCGGCTCCCGCGCCCCTCAGTGGGATAAAGAGGTTAGAAAATGGATGGATGGTCTCTGTCACTGCTATTTGTAATTTAGGCTCACTTTGTTACGTCTCCTCTATTACGCCCATGCCTACATTCTCGAAACACGCCTCTGTCGAAGGCAGGCGCGACTGTCTCCCTTTCCCTCTGCGCAAGTCACAAGGCGCAATAACAAGGAGACGCCGAAAACAAAATTCTAAAAAGAGAGAAAGGCCCCCTGCAGTATTGAAAGCCGAGAAGCCAACTTGAAAATTATGTTTAAAAAAAAAAAAGTGTGGCACGAACACTTTAACACCCTCCTCTGCTCTCAGTATTTCACAGCAAGTCACAGTTCTGCCGATACCTGAATGATGCCTGCTAGTAATTACGCTAACCTACCAGTCTGGCTGAAGCCGGAGATTAGCAGAAACAAGGAAAATGTGCTTAATGTTGAGCACACGCTGAAAAACACTCAGTCCAAGGAGACTGAATGAAGGGACTAAAAAAAACTGTACATCTTTCAAACCAACAAGCCAGAACTCTATTTTCAAAATACTTATGCATTCAAACTCCCCGGAGCTATGGGGATTAAGCACCTGAGAGTTCTGAATACAGAGCCCACCACACAAAGCCCTTTCGCCATGGAGATTATTAAACAACTCAATAAGAAGCATTTGCATTATCAAACCTTTCTAAAATGTACAGACCTTCTTTTTTATAACTCATCCTCCGTACACAAGTCCCACAGCAAAACTGTCCAAACTTGATGCGTGTTGACGTGTGTAAAGACAATCAGCTCATGTAGCTGCCCAAGGGCACTTATCTAAATGTCACCAGTTCTGAAGGGGCACGGAGAGATTTTGGTGTTGAAAATATCCGGGGTGAATCAAACTTATAATTTTCATGCTCCAGTTTACCAAATTTTTTTTTTATGATTTAAGGAAAAGCTTAAATAAGAACTAAAACGCACACCTCAAAATAAAGTAAAGGAATACCATATGATGTGCACTTAAAAATCTTTCGCTTAGCTTTCACTTCCATTTTTCCCCAATGTTGAAACATGTAACCGAGTTCAGTTTTCTGTCACATTAAATTCCTGCCCATGTGCCCCATTTGTAGCAGAACCCCTAACTCCCCCCCTCAGCTTTCACAGATACGTCATTCACCCAGCAGAAACCAGCACTGGCTCACTACCCTGTGTGTGTCTACCCTGTGCTCTCCCAACTGGGAGACCCTGCTTGTTCAGCTGATAGCACAGCCAGCAGCCTTTAGACCACGTGGTCCAATCTGACAGTCATGAAAAACAGAGGATTAAGTAGCACAAGGTGAAGTCACACTCATTTTGGGAAAGTGCCAACTCTTGCCTTGCTCAGACCCTATCTGATGGTGTAGGAGGCTTCACAGATCCAGCCCTCTCACACTAGAAACTTCCCTACATACGCTGCACTCCGACATCAGTCGAGTCGTGTTACTAAGACAACCGGCATCCTTATCATTACCATTAAGCTCCGATTTTCTTTTCAAGCCAACATGACAACCAGTGCCCTCCCCGCTGTGCTCGTGAGCTGTCAATATTGTAAATGTGCGTTTGCAGGCCTCCACAACCACTGCGGCAGGCACGACGCTGCAACGCAATGGGTTTCTGCCGGTCCCGCAACGCCACACACCATCTTAAGGTGCTCAATAATTCTGTCATTTCAAATTACTCTTATTTTGCCATGACATTCGTACAGAGGAAACTTTCTGTTTACTTTGGAGACAACACTGTGAAGCAACAAAGAGGCACTGAGTGCGTTGTGCACATAATGACTGCATTCAACAGTGTGTGAACACAAACTTCAACTTCAGTCAAACAGAACCACCTCCTCAGCAGGCAGCTCAGAGACTTTCTGAACGTAAATATTTATTTGTTAAAGCCGACTGGTCCAATAGTAGGGTATTCTTCAAGAAATTCTGCACAACATTTATATATACTTTATACATGGCTGCAAACAACTTAACCCTTCGCCCCATCAGAGATCAATGAAGACATGTTGAAGTCTAAGATTGGATTCAATCTGACCTCAAGCCTGTTCTGCTTGCGAATGGAGCCAGGCAGGACCACACCTCTGACAGCACCTCAGTACACTGCAGGGCACACTTACACACAAGTTAACCAGCACGTCTGGAGGAGGTGAGAAGAAACCTCAGGCAGAAAAGGGGAGAGAGAAACGTACGAACTCCACACAGGAGGTGCACAGTAAAACCCAACACCCAAGTGCTGAGAGGTCACCCACGCTGGATGTCAAAAAAGGAACTCAGTAAGCACGTTTTTACCCCCCAGAAGGGGTTGTAATATAACCTACAGTAGGTCGGAAAGTATTTTTAATAACCCACTTGATAGCTGTCAGATACAGTACATTCGCCCTTTTCCCCATCTTGTGAATTGGAATAATCCTGTTTTTTTTAAAATAATGAACAGTGATTTTAGCTACAGTGGTTCTTAGCCTCTTTCTCCAGAAGTCTGGTTTGGTTGTCAGGGAGTCTCCCAGCCCCCTGGCCAGCCGGAAAGCTCACCTGTGGCGGTGCGCGTCCTGGCCGCCCTGCCCGTGGATGATCTGCTGCCCCGGGTGCCTGCCCTCCCTGCCGGAGTCGATGTGCGGGATGAGCACGTCCTCCAGCCCCAGGTCGAAGCGCTTGTGCTTCGAGGAGTCGGGGAGGAAGAAGAAGGCCCCGAAGCAGAGGGTGATGAAGGCACTGAGGATGAGGAGCAGGATGAACTTCTCGGAGAGGCGCAGGGTGGCCCTGTGGTGCGGGAAGGAGGACGAGCCGGGGGCGAGGGTGGGTATCCTTCTCCCGGACAGCGGCAGCAGCGCCGGCGTGGTCATGGTGCGCGCTTCTGTCTTTCTTTTGTCCGTCTGTCTGTTTTCTTTAAATCGAGGACAGAATAAATATCAAATCGTTCGTGTTTCCCCGGTGCCGCCTGTATTATCTCATCCCGGTGGAGCAGGCTAGATTTTCAGACCGGTTGCATTCTCGCCCCTTCGCTGGCGCAATGTGTCCCCCTTCAGCGGAGAGGCGGCCGCGTATTCTAAGAGAAGAGCAATTACATCCATTACAATAATGAAGGCCATCCTGAAAACATTAGCGCTGCCTTCGTTTAAATACCTCTCAGTCACCGAGGAGTCAGTGCAGTACAGTCCCGACATGTAAGCGACATTAATACGTACACAAAAGCACGTGATCACAGCTTAATAATCTGATACGTGTCGTTTTTTTTTTAATTTATCTTCCTTTAGCAGAAATCATGTGCTATCCGATTTCTTGATGCTTCTCAACACTGCGTAAACAGTATTCAAATAAAGTCGGTGACACGCCAAGATACTTAACCCAAGAGCTCCCGGACGGACAATCCGCACTAGTAACTGATCAAAACCAGAAAAGCAACAACAACAAAAAAACACACGGTATATGGAGGGAATAAATCGTGATTAATCTTATCGACACCAGGGGTTTAACGAAGCGAGAACAGTATCAAGCGCTTGGTCAATCAGACTCCCGCGGCAGCTCTCTCAGCTGCCTGCCAACTTTGCGACAACTAAAGAGTAAAATATTAAATTGTCCAGTCACGATTTCAGCTCAGGTTTCTGGTTTGCTCTGTGATCTGTGCAACTCTGTTACTGGCCATCGATCACATCAGCAACCCAGCGTGATAAAGGGGAATAACAAACGTCTTAAAATAAGACAATTTTGTTAGACTCCAATTATCTGAGACGGTCTTTCCACGAATCTCCGACTCACGACTGAAACAGCGTCGCAGGGGCGCTAGCAATTCAACCAGCCTGATGTCTCGTACATTAGCAAGTGGTATTATTGTGCATGCCATCAACGCTCAATGCCCCTCATGCAAGTCACATTTAAAACAGAAAATAATTAAACAGACGCATACCGTGCAAATCAGACCGCGATCCATACTCATCCGCAGGTTGGTCTCGTCCGAAACTGAAGTTATTACCGAAACCCAAACCGAGAAAAGACATCGGTTCGCGTCCGCAGCGTCGTCAAGACAGCAAGCCTGTCGCCCCCGGAAAGAAATGTCGTTTCAAAACTAAAATGATCAGCGTTTCTCTTTTTAAAAAAAGGGGGAGGCAGGCGACTCTCACATCTTTAGAGGAGCTGAACACACACACACGCACAAAAGCAGTACTAGGGGAATGTGTGGCGAGAGAGAGCGAAGCGCTGAGCCGGGCTGCTGTTACATGGTGAGACGGACCTCCGCCAGGCCCGATCTCAGCAGGTACCGGCGGCACAGCCCCGCTGCAAATGCATTCAAACAACACGCTGGACTGAGGAGAGGAGGGGGGGGGAGGAAAAAACAAGAGAGAGAAACCCGCACAGGTGCGCCACCAGACTGCTCTTCCGTGCCAGAGTCTCTGTATCTTTGTTAGAGTGGCTGCGCCGCTCTCCGAGGAGCCGCCTGAGACGGACCGCCCGGCTCCCCCGTCCAGCGCAAGCGGTCACCCCGGGCGGACGTGTGCATGTATACCCCCCTCTCCTCCCCTGGCGGTACCGGCCCTTTCCCGACCTCCTTTCCAATCTGCCTTGCTAGGCGGACACTTATCTATCCCCCCCGCCTCTTTTTTTTCCCCTCTCTCATTAAAACGGTATCCCCTCCATCGGAGATGTTGTTGCTGCAGCTGCTCCTCCTCTCAGTCCTCCAGCATCCCATCAACAACCGGGCGGGGAGACGTTAGGGAGCGTCGGTCAACTCCCAACCCTGAAAGTGAGCGGAGCGATCTGCTACTGCGCCGGCCGAGAGTCAGGGTCTCTTAGGGATGGAGAGCAAATTCAACGCTTGAAAGGCTAGGCGGTATTAACCCTTACACACAGCCCTGTGTGCACGCTTAGATAAGAAATCGCAAGGTACTGTACGTGGTTTGTTTTATCTTGGTAGTGCATTTTTGTATTATTTTGCAAGGTGCTTTGAGTTATTAACTCAATTATTTTTATCCTTTTTATTCTTGCGGACACATACAGTACATGTTTTAAGGCAAAGGCTGGGATGAAACTAACCTCCCGCATGATTTTGAAGGATTTTCAGAATCATGCCGTCATTTCCAGATACCTGTACGAATTCTGATTGTCATTTTTTTTCATAAGGAGTGCAGTTCAAAGCTGAATAACTTATAAACAGGATATTTATAAACAGACGTTCCCTGTGGTTCAAGACTTATTCATTTATTTTCTCCATATAGAGATATGTTGCTTCTTTCCTAGATGTACGGTGAGTAAACAGATATCCCACACTGACAAGACTACTGGCCTCTAGACCAGTGGTTTTCAACCTGTGGGCCGCGGCCCCCCAGTGGGCCGCGGAGGTACTGCAGGGGGGCCGTGAAACTCTTCAACGTGGCAACTATTATGACAACGTTGTAATAAGGGCGGCGCTGTAACCCCTGTCCATGTGTGCGTACCTTTCCCGATTCAAGTTCAAGCTAATAAATGTGTTCAACCCTATTCCCTCAGTCCCATGCCTGCTCCATTCCGTACCGAAACCCAAATTCGTTACAATATGTAGAATTGGATAACGCGACCTGTTCCCCTGCAAGAGTGAGCAAGAGACAAGCTTACATTTAACTAAGCTGTGTTCGTTAGGGTGCAACATGAAAGCGATCCAGAAATGTAACTCCGGCAGCGAGAAACGCAAAGAACAGAAAAGTCCATTAGAGAGGAAAAGTTGACCAAGCCTTTTTTCTCTTTAACGTCTCTCTCATACAAATAAAAGAAAACACACAAACTTCCACAACATGACAATTTTCTCTTTTTTTTGCGAACTAAACAGTTCTATACACGTCATATAATTAGTAAAATTATGCGGAGACAGAAGGAAGCCGGAGGGGATTTTGTATTTACTCGCACCCGAGCCCAAGTATGGGTTGCGCCGGCCCTGGCTGCAATTGTAAAACAGTCGTAAATATATAACATATTGTAACGCAACGGGGGCTCCGGCGGGCGCCCTTGCCGCATCAGGTCGGCCCCACACTGTCCGGGGCTCGAACCCGGGACTTCCGCGTCTCTCTGCAGCGACCCAGCCCCGTGAGCTAAAGAGAGATCTCTCCACAGCCCAGTAGCTGTAGTCCTGCTATCACAGGGAAGGGCGGTGACGTCACCTGCTCTGGTACGCCGGCTCTTACACAGTACCTGTCGGCCGTAAGCGTTACAATATATAATAGAAACATTTGTCTATATTATGGCTTAGCGTGTTGGCATGACGTGACCGCCATTTAGCGCTATTATATGTGACATGACAAGAAAGCTAATGCAGAATGTAGTATAACTGCCTAACTACGCTTCATGTCAGGGAGAAGTGGTTTGCGGTTGGTTCTCTTGCAAAGAAAGCGCTTCAGTGTCTTATACCGTTAACCCAAAACCCAAACCCAAACTCAAAAAGAGAAAATGGGAACTGTGAACGAGCCGCTGCCGCTGTGTGCTGTGTTATTTAAAACCAAACAAAACACGTCTCTGCAGCCCGACATCCAGCATTCGGCATGTGTCAAAGAGAACCAGCCCTTTCCCCGAGTGAGCCAGGAAGAAGGTGTTTACAGCCGGGCTAGCTGCAAGCTACTGAGTGTGCATTCCTGCGTCCATTGGGAAATCTACGTGTTGAATATAATGTAACGGATTAACGGAGTTAACATATACAGTACTTCTGATTTATAATTATTTTGATAGTTATTGTGCACATTTTTGTTTCTCAACGTCCTCATAAGTTCATTGGCACAGAAGGCTACCCCGCACTTGTGTAAAAATATTCAGTTCCTTTTGATTCCGCTCGCTCAGTTTTGTTTTCTGACAAGGCTAGCGTTAAGCACGAGAGATATCAGAATCAAGAAAGGGCTGTACTGATGCCTTAGTTTTTACAATATTTTTCTTATTTTTATTTTTTGTGAGGTGCTGACTGGACTCCTTCTGTAATCAATAAAAGGTCTTTGTAAAGCCATGTCTGTAGCTTGTATAGTATAGGCGTATTTTCTCTGATTACCGGTGTCGATTAGGCTACTGCTGAGGTATAGAGCTAGCCCGTTTCAAACGGTGAGGACGGCCGGGTCCTTGTGTGGGCCGCGAGCTGGTAAATAAAGTAGCTGCTCGGTCTAGGCCAGCAGTTTCCAGGCCTTTTCGAGTTTAAGGGCCCATTTGCAATTTTCCCCTATACTGTATTTTGCGGATCACGGCATGCTTGTAGCTGTTTTGACACTCCGTTATATATGAAATAATCTGCACTCCGAAGACACACCTTAAGATGTACACGCCTTAAAGTCTCATTCGTTACCTCGACATGCTTGCATAGCAGCGCTTGGGCGTGAATATACTGTAAGTACAGTGTGCCGAGTGACTTAATGAGATAGCTGGTGTTGTTCCGCTGACGTCACAGACGAGGTGTCGCGTCAGCCTTAACTGTGATTCCACGTCGCGTCTTGTTGCCACGGCCTGGCTGTAGTCGTTCACTGGACCACAAGGGGACCGCTGACCGCTCGCCGGCCTGAGCCTCTCATTCTCGACTGCAGGAATGTGGGTCTCTTCTGCACGAAGTGTGAGCGAGTTACTGCGCATCTACAAGCATGATGATGGCACCACGAAGTGTATACCCTTCTTCTGCTTTGTCAGTTTCACGAGTGCTTCACAATACGTAGACGTTCCGTTAAAATAAATCAAATCTCCATGAGTCTGATCTCCGTTTGCATCCTATTTCATAACCCTCAGCGACTGAAAATCCTTTGGACTCTAAACGCAAGTCATTTCTGTACACCCATTGTGAAAGTTTGTCAACAGCATGGAAATTAAGGAGGCACCAGCTGGATGGACAGACGAGTTATAGACTCATTTGGAGGAAAATTCCAAGCACTATACATTAACACTAACTGAATAAAAAGTAGCTCATATGAGCACCAGGGGCACTGATATCCCCACAACTTCATAATTTTTTTTCAGAAGCATAAGCTTCCAAATCAAATTTGATGTCACAGTCAGGAACAGGGACTACAGGACTCAAGATGCTACTTCTGTGAGCTTGTCCAGACAAGACTTTGCTGCATTTAGATTCTTACTAACTCAAAACTGAACATCTATGCGTAATTTCAATAACTGATCGACTGGACAAGCAAAGGTTCATATTAATATTGTATTAAAACAAAGTCCAGGTGAAAAAAAACATAGTTAATCTACATAATGGTCCTGGTAATAATATTTTGGGATTTTTGGAGTGAGTGTGCGCGTCTCTGTGTCTCTGTGTGCCCGTTGCTCTCTGGGATCGGCAATCCTTTACCGGATAAAGGGGTTAGAAAATGGATGGATGAGATCAGGAATGCAAACGAATAATTTTCACCCTGTTTGAAACCCTGGGTTTGAAGGACACTTAGCAGTTTTATTCTGGTATAATAAAGGGTCAAATATAATTGCTTTATAAGTTTAAACAAAACATAACAATCACTGAGCAAGCAAAGTATCTTGTTTGAGTATTATAGGAATACTAGCATTTTGGACATTAAAATATATATATATAGCTTTAAAAAGCAGGGCCTAGGTGGAAATCAGATGAACTGGCTGCACTTTTATGGATCGTGTCAACAATATAGCAGGTTTACAAGCCGAGTGAAAGCACTGACAGCGCTGTTAATGTGGTGTGGACGTCCAATTTGGCAACAACTGGAAAAGGGAAAGGGGGATGAGACCGATGGATAAGTTAGAAAAACAATTCCACCTCCGTTAGTATGGAATAAAACAAGCAGCCACTGGAGTAGAAAAATAAAAGATCTTTTATATTTTTTTATTTCTTTACACTTATATATCGCTTTATCTGGACACTCCACTCAAAGCGCTTTACATGGATCCCCTCCACCACCACCAGTGTGTACCCCCACCTGGATGATGCGCCAGTCCGCTCCCCACACACCAGCTCTCAGTGGGGAGGAGAACAGAGGGATGAAGCCAGTTCAGAGATGGGGATTATTAGGAGGCCAGGATTGGTAAAGGTCAGAGGGGTAATTTGGCCAGGATGCCAGGGTAACACCCCTACTCTTTTTGAGAAACACCCTGGGACTTTAATGACCACAGAGAGTCAGGAATGCAGGGTGAGCACCCCCTGCTGGCCCCATTAACACCTCTTCCAGCAGCAACCTTCGCTTTCCCAGGAGGTCTGCCATCCAGGTACTGGCCAGGCTCACACCTATTGAGCTCCAGTGGGCTGCCAGCGGGGAGCTGCAGGGTGATATGGCTGCTGGCAAAAGAAGAAGTTCTAAAATACAAATAAAGTGACCTGAATGAACTTCTACTTGTACCATTTCATGTCCACACTGGAAACATTCTCCTCTCATGGGATTTGAGTCTGTTTTAAATCAAGACTCAAGATGAGTTGTTTTTTGTGCAAGATCTCAATGAATAATGCATAATCAAGAACCAGGCTATCCATTCATTCTTTGCTTTTCATAATGTGATAATTAAATATAGTCTGGGTAATGGGACATTTGTGAGTATCCTGAGTGTTTCTTTTAATTATTTCACAGATTACTGGACCAAACTGAAATTTCTTTTCACATTCTCATGCTCAGAATGTTTCTCTGGCAGAGAATATGAGAACTGGCCTTTCTCAGGGGAATGGCAAGACAGGATTCCGGGAGGCTAAAAATCAGAGGCATAAAATAAAGCAGAAAAATAAAATGGAAAATGCAAAGGATCAACAGGAGTGGAGGCTAAAGAAAAATATTTTTTTCTTCTTACTTCTTCCAGCTTAACATTCTGTTTTTCCATATCGGAGTATTGCCTTTTATTCTTCATATGGAAGATGATTATTTAGGACAGTAGCACTTTTAATTTATTGACTTATAAACCTACTAAAACCTTTATTTGCACTGACCTTAAATGAAAGAAACATTGCAAAACAGATTTATATACAGTACACTGTATTTTCACTTCAGCGCTGAAACTGTTGTTCTGTTTTCTTAAGGGCCTCCGCAGTGGCTCAGCCACTTTGTTCACGGGTTCGAGGCCGAGTGACGTCAGTGGAAGACTGTGACCGGGCTGCCCTGGTGGGGGTGTATGCTGGCCAGGGTGGGGGAACAGGCGGCCGCTGCTCTCTCAGCTCTGGGGGACATGGTGACCCCTGCAGCCCCTGTGTGCCTGCAGGTGTGCGAGGCTGTTAGTGAGGGACTTTCCCCTCCTCTGGTCCACTCTGCACCTGTGTGGCCTGTGACATGACTCACTGGTGATACCTGGGATCACAGGTCAGAGTAGATACACGAACAACACACACCTGGCTATTCCCATTCAGGAGGGTACAGTATAACACAAATAATAATGAAAAGAATATAGTGACAGTAGCCATGTTTAAACATATCACCGGTTTCATCATCAATTCATGGATTTTGCAAGAGAACATGAATAAAGTGTGGCTTGGGATTTGGCTTTGCACCCTGTGGATTGTCCTTGTACTCCTCCCCCACCACCATCATTCATTCATTTCCTCAGTGGATCTGTGCTCCTAGCAGACTGGAGTCAAAAACCTAGAAAAGCAGACTGTGTTTTGGTTTCATTCTTAATGTTTTTTCTTACCAATAGACTAGTAAGATGAGGTGATTGTGAATATTTGTTGTCTGTGGACACAGTTGTTCACTTTTGCAAAGTTCAGGGCAGGATCCTTACCTATCCCACTCACAACAGAAAACAGAAATGTCTCTATACAGTATATCTATATAGCCTGTCACAACAGTCTTTTCGTAGCTCGGGTGATGAGCCTGTGAGAAGATGGAGGGATGAGGGAAAAAGACACGGTTTTCACTTCAAAAGGATTGATGATGCCCTGAAAATACTGGTCATGGATCAGCAGGGAAGGATGAGAAATTCATCCACTTCATCAGCACCTTAGAATGCTCCCAGTTAAAGGGAGAGCTGACAGCATGATTACTTTCTGGAGCAATTTTGTTGTCATAATTTTCCAAAGAAAAAAAAATGAATGCTTATGACATTCCTTCAAGAAGAAATCTGTCTCAAACTCACAAAACTTGAATAATGATAATGTGCCAGAGATCATATTATAATATGGAAAAAAAATTACTGTTGGTAATCTGGGTGAAGATTTTGTCCTGCGTGTGTTTATGAGAAGAAAGCAGCTTCCCCAGATATTAAAATTCAGCAGATCTCTACCAGTTATTTAATGCAATTTTTTTCCTCAAAGCATAGGTGGAAATCCAGCTCTATGCAGCCAAGGTGAGGAGAACGCATATATCTGCTGCATTCAGACATGACAGCTTCAGAGGCACAGAGCCCCATACCGTGTATAAAGGTGATGGCCAATGGCCATCTGTCTCTGATGCATAGTGCTGTCCAACCTTGAAAAATTGAAGTTTTTAGTAAATGTGTCAGATCTGCTGTGCCTGTTCTAATGAACTGATTAACTTAGGAATCTCTGTTGATGTCAGCCTAAGGACCAGGAATGAGAAAATGGACTCGAGTACCAATTCTCTGTTGAAGACTAAAGGCAAGTACAAGGCATGAGTACAGTTTCAATAACTTGTAACTTGTTAACGTGTACTTGAGTACAAGTGCTGTCAAGAGTACAGTGGTTACAGCTAAAGAGTATTTACGTTTTAGTGGTAAAATGGATACACCTACTACAAAAAACATCAAAAGCCTGTTAGTATACATATTCCACACATGGTTCAGTTACAGTTACAGTGTCTCTGTGAGCACAGCAGATGCTGAGGCAGTGACAGGTGGAGTGGACTCATCCCTGAAGTCAAAGATGTCATGCTGTTTGGCCTTATTGAAGTACATGAATCTGACGTAGACTGGTGGATTAATCCAAGACATCATTCTATGATGTTGCTCAGAATGAATATCTGGTTTATATACCTTCTGACCTTGGGGAACCCCTTGCTCTTGCCTCAGCTTGTCACCAATGGCATCACCGATGGAAGATGTTGGTAACCTGTGCTGTCTTTGTGCAGTCATGTGCCAAGATTTGGCTGCTGATTTGGGCCCCTGGCCGGTGTCCCAAGTTAGATCCCTAGAGGAGGTATAATTTGTCATTGGTTCGGTAACTGGACAGCCTGGTACATGTAAAACCTACCAGGGGCCTACACCCATCAGATCCTGCTCCCAGGATTCCTGGGGCTTGCGAGCCACACCTCTATAGCCAATTCAAAAGACATGGGGAAGGAACACATGTTCTACTGGAGTACAGGTACCAAGTAAACCTAAGCGCTCCAGAACTCCAGTGTTTGAGTGCATGAGTTTTCCAAGCATGGAAAACTAAGGCAGGTTGGGAAAAAGATGGAAGTGTACAAAATCTGGCACAGGAGGTGGGAAAAGGTCCATGCGAGGCAAAAGTCTCACAGCAACAGCATTCTGAACACAGAATGAACCACCTTGACATTTCTCAAAACGTAATGAAATAAAGGAAGAAAAGAACTACTTTGGCATTAGCAAGGACTCGGTTGAATAAATCTGACCTCCACAGTTTGTCTGTCCTAACAGTTACCAATGTCCTTCAAGCGTGTGAAAGTTATTAATGTAGGGCGATACACCAGGGATGACGATGTAGAAAAACTTCCTATTTTTCACATGCACAGTGATCTGGGCCTCGAAGGGGAAAAGAGGGAAATTAACCTCATTTCTAATAGACTCAATTTTATGATCTGTTCCCTTGACAGCTATTAAAGGCAGACCAGCTTAACAATTCAATTTACTTTCATATAAATGCAGCACATAATACATAATTCCCCTCCTGTTATGTTCAAGGCCTTCAACATTAGGACTAAGTGGAATGAACTGTAATTTACAAGGGCCAGCACATGACATTTTTAGAGGACTTTCCACACATAAATGTGGTTATATGAAATATTTGAATATGCAATGCAAATTTTCGGATTTTCCCAATCAAACTCAGAAATGAACGTAGAACCATATAATAAAAACTAAAATGTAGATTGTACAAATTACCAGACATTTTAAAAGTGACGATCCCATTTTGGAGGACCTCCTGATTTTATTCCAGCCTGAGCAGTCAATTAAACAGTTAACATAATTATGGTTAGAAGTAGTTCAAGTAGGGAGCTGTGTCAGCATGCGTAGGCTGCAAAGGAACTAGAAAAGGTTTAATCTACTCTGAAAAGAGAAGAAAATAAACACAACCTTTTGGCTGTGGAGCCCTCTTAACCCAAGGAGGCTCCACAGCTGAAACACCGTTTTTCCTTTCTTTTCAAAATGGGATAAACCCTTTCTTATTCCATAGTTATGATGAGCATTACTGCCTCACAGCGCCGGGGCCCTGGGTTCTATTCTGGTGCTGGGGTGCTGTCAGTGTGGAGTGTGGAAAATTGGCCCTGGTGTGAGTGTGTACATTTGTGACTGTGTGTTCCCTACTATGGACTGGCATCCCATCCAGGATGTATCCTGCCTTTCGCCCATTGCTTGGGGAAAGACTCCAGATTCCAAGCAGCCCTGTATTTGATAAAGTGGTAAGAAAACGGATGGATGGATTTTCCAAAATGAGAGACTGGCTATTTCTTAAGGTCCATTACAATTGGTTACACAAATCGTAATCTCCAAAGGTACAATAATTTATAAATCACATCAGAGCCTGGTTTGAAATATTGCAATTATGCTGCTAATTAATTAATTAGATCAATGTGAGTGGAACAGAAAGACGGTCTTTTGACACTGGGCCTTTCAGGAACTGGGTTAGTGACTCCTGCTCTAAACCCAACATGATGTGTAACAGATACCCTGGTCAGTATCTATGTTATTCTTATGACACCTGTTGTGTTTCAGAAAGTTTTACACTTCTATCTTTATGACAGGCAGGGTGTTTATATATAGATTAATATAGAGAGCTTGCTGGCTTATTTATTTGAGAAAAGGCCTGATTTCCTATGTTGTGGAATCCTCAGGCTAAAAACATTCTCCCCTAGTTTGGAGATGTATTTTTTAGAATATGGAATTCTAAATGTAGAATCAATTCCCATGTGCTTTTGGGCATCCATGTCACAAGAAGGGAGATTTAGTCCTGAGTAGTAACCATTTATATTAGGACAAAGGTATTTATTTTCTTTTTGACCTGGTAAGATGTTTCATATTGTATTTAGAGGACAGGGATATAATTCTGGATTTTCTAGATTCTGTAGGATACAGGCCTCCGGAACACATAGATTGTAAATAGTTGTATTTAGTATTTGGTTGCATGGTTGTGTTACTTTGTTAATAAGTATTTGTTTGTCCTGTCTGTCATGTCATTAGCCTGATTCATTACTGTATCACCAGAGCTGTGCTGGAGAATAAATAGAGCATTTTTGTCTTATGCTTGGGTGATTTTCTGACCTGCTAGTTTGTAACATTATCACCCATTATCAAAAAGGATGGCTTTGGACGATCTCTAAACTGCACAGAGCAAATTTAAACAAAAAAGCATTTTACATGAAAATAAATCATAAAGTATATAAATTGTGTCACATAGATTGTACACAAAAAATTCTGATTCTGATTCTGATTTTAATCAGATACTTACAACTTCATTAACGTGACACAAAATGTTTGTCACAGAACTCTGATTGTGTTTTTGCAGGAACAGCTGCAGTGAATTTAGGAGTGAAAAGGGAGGTATGATTTTCACAAACAATCTAAAAACTCAAGGAATCTACTGTATAGAGTCCACGATGCTATAAAGAATCAAATAACTAAGACATGCTCAGTGCCCAAAAGAACAGTAAGATTGCATGCATCTGGTTTGATGATAAAATGTATGGTTTAGCGTCTTAAAAGAGAAACAATTCTATAAATGCAGGATTTAAAATATTTTTAACCACTGATAAAAGCACATTAAACGTGCAATACTGGAACACAGTCGGTAAACATTTGCTTTTAAAAAATAAGAATCTCTTCATAAAGCTACATTCTTTTTTTTCTTGTGCAGGTTAAATAGGTATAGTGCAGATTTAAAGTAAATGCTTTATTCTGTGCACCTTCAAGAACATTTATTTTAATTAATAAGTCAACAAGGAATTAATCAAGGACAGGAAATCAGCTTTGCTTAGAATCTGGGTAGACTTTCCTGAAATTGTTCTATGGCAGTTCTGAAATCCAAAAAAGTGTGTGCAATGCAGCTGGCAGTAACTGATAACCACCTGGTGGGAAGTTAAACGTGTGCCAGCCTGGAAGAAATAAGCCAACATACTGAGTCAGAAACATACAATAGTTTCCAACAGTACCTGCGTTTCATTAGCAGTTTCGGCAAAAACACCAAAAAGAAAGTCCCATCCAACTAGTGCATCTGTGCTGCTCGCACTATCAATTAACTCCGAAGTTTTGTATGATCTTCCTTTTAAATGTTTTATTCTTTCAAAACACCTTTAATTGGCAGCCAGACCCCATACGGTAGATTTCGTGGCTTTTGATGATTTGCTGAACTGAGACGAGGAAACAGGAGAAGAGTTTGTACATGTGACGTCTAGCTATGAAGAAAAAATGTGTTTTCATTGAGAAAAATGCTGTAGTTACCAAGACGCAACAAAGACCTTGTTTAGCTTCCTTTATCTGTTATGCAAAGGAAGAACTGGGTTGGAGAAATCAGTGAAACAGGTCGAATTACAAAGCCCTTGAAGACGGGTTAGGAAAGCAGTATAAAAGGTAGACAGGTTTACAGGAACAAGGTAATTAGTGTGCTCTTAATATGATTGTCCACACAAATATGACACCTTCAATTTCAAGACAGCATAGATAACTCACCCGCCCACCCTAAAACCATCAAAGCAAAAATTAAATTCATAAATATAATGCACTGGCTGCATTTCCTAAATTAATAAAGTTTTCTGTTTTGCAAACAAAATTATGCTTCAGCCTGTACTGCACTCAAGCACCGTCACAGACTGTCAGGAGTTATACTGGAACTAAGCATTGCTGACAAGACAACGCTAGTTTGAATTGATGATAATGTGGCTTGTATTATACATCTGTTCTGATACATTACTATACAAGAATCATATTAGAAGAGCAGAGCTGCTTTTCTAAATTTAAAAAGACCAAAACCAAGTCTGATATATTTACCTTTTCTTGTGAAAATTATTCTCGCGATTTTGTTTCATCATAAAATGGGACGTCCAGAAATTACTTCCTGTGATAGACTGACATCTAGTGTCTGTCAGAGGAGGTACACCTAATAGTGGCAGACAACAATAACCTCTTGATTACCAAACGATTACTGAAAATCTGTATTATTCAAAAACACTTAAATTTCATCATATACTTAATGCATTTATGCAAGATTTTATAAGATGTGTATGATTTATTGCAAGAAACGATCATTGACTCTTCAAGCTTGTTTAGTTAAGCTTCATCATGACTCTTTTTAGAGTACAATCCTTTGTTTCAGATTTATATTCATAGTTAGCATTGTTGTTCATAATGAACACAGACGAACATTAATGATAATAAATATATTATTTTCACTCAGGTGGTTTGTTTGTAATGATCTAGAGAAAAGCACAATCCAAAAGACTCAATATAGGGTGGTCAATTAGCATTTAGAAGTCCATGTCTTCGGTGGCGTTTTAGATATACTGTAAGATTGCTTCAAGTCTGCTTCAGATCGAACACTATTCAAGCCAAAATCCCATCAACACTATCCCTCATCGCATATGAGTCTTCAAAGTTTAGGCATACGTGTTTCCTTGAATGAGCCACTAAGCTATGCTAAGATAAGAGATAAGATCACTTTATTTTTCTGGCTTCTTCTCATTTGCAATCCTTCTTATGTTCTTACGAGTCAAAAAAACGAGCATTAAGGCAACACCCACCCGGCCACTCTGAACAGTTTAACTTCATGTAGATCCCCGTGCAGACACTTGGCAGACACAGAAGGGTATTTTTAATGCAGAAAACAGTCAATGACCATGTTAAAGCAATTTCATATGTAACACAAAACAACCCAATAATTCACAACCAGCATGACAGGCATGTCAATAAAACAAGATTGCAAAACTAACTTTCCAGTGCACAATAAGACAAAAACACTCTGTGCTAAGCCTTCTAAATAGTGAATTAAACATTTTCCTTTAGGTATTTATGACACAACCCCATACCTCTTACCACAGGTCCATTTTAATTACACAATAAAACAGCCTTTGGTATGTAATAATATTACAGTTCTGCAGTCTTGTTAAAAATAAAAACATTTGAAACAAATATCAATTTGAAACAATATATAAAAATGTTGCAGCGCCAAAACGCTGTTTGAGACTCAGTCACAGTGCCTTTATTCAACAGCAGCATTACATTAACACAGGGGGAGGCAGAAGAGCAAGCGCTCGATAACCTTTTCAAAGGAGCTTTAAACGTGTTAAATAAGGCACAAAATCCCAACACATTCGCCGAGTGTCTTTGTGCAGACCAACATATCGGAGGTGCAGACATGACATTTTCTCTGACAAAGCTCGTGTGGCGCCGCACCGGGCGGACACTTCCAGGACTGACACGGCCGTTTGGAAAGCCGGACCGTAGCGACCTGGCCTCTTGTTTCCATGTCCATGCTCCTCCCCTCCGCCCTCGCAGCAGGTGCCATCCAGGACTCGCCTGGATACCGGGAGATACTAACTGTGCTGGGAAGCTCCCGCTGGGAATTGGAATCTCTCCGCCTTACTCCTTCAGTAAATGTCTGATGCCTGGGTTTCAGCTCGAGGAAGAGAGGTTCTCTACAGAACTAAGGAGTTCTCACTAAGGAGAGACAAATAGCAGCTTCTTTCCCCAGGAGCAGAATTTACTGTGTTGGAGGCGCAAATAAGAGGACATGCCTACTGAAATAAAATTCACCTTTCTAGAGTCAATTTGTTTGCAACCTAGAAATCAATCAAATCAATCAGAAATACTCCATCTGCTCGGGACTAGTTCATTTCTTCCTTTCACACAAGTCAGTTTAAGTGACACAAAAATAATACACCATTAATTCATATTTTCATTGTAATAATACATGCTCACTCCTTTAATATCACAGCAGAATGATTAATAAAACTAACATTATTTTCTATTCAGTATCATGGACAATAACACTTTGGAAAATTACATCCTTGCAGAAAATGAACTCTCTAAATTATTTTTTAAAAAAACAACAGATAATATTAGTATCAAAATAAAAATATATCAAATTTATATCAAGATTGTCAGTAATTGTGCCACAAGAACAAAAGATGATTTTTGCACAGATTAATTAGAATAAAATGCATAGGTCAGTATAATCATAATACTCCTACAACATAAACAGAAGGGACAATTCTCCGAAATGAGAAGAGAGTTGTGAAGTCAAGAAAAAGCAGTGACACACTTTTATAAATATGCATCACATGGCAGCTCTTGGCTTGAAAATGAAACGGCTCGTTTAAAAGCCTTCTCTTTCGATGAGATGTGGACAGATTATTTGCAGATCCAAACCTTCTCCAAGCGCAATGAACAGTCTGCAATGTGAACTTTGAGAAACTGCCCCTGGACCGTGCTTTCTGCAGCTGGTCCGAGCTTCGTCTGAACTCGGGGGATTTACTGTGAAGTTGACTTTAGACGAGACAGATCTGTGATTTATGGCTAATGTGAAATTCATTCAATGCAAAACGGAATACCGGTGATACACCAAGTCTCCCCTTCGTGCCATTGTGGAGCATCGCAGCAGACAGGGGGCGTGTGGAAGAAGAGGTGAGGCTCATGCCGGTCCCCTCAGAGGGCAACGGTTCTGAAGAGACTGCGAGGCGAGGCTGTCCCGGCGCCGCGGCCCAAACACTCGGAGTCCTCACTTCCACTTCCGCAGCAGGACCAGTGAGGCTTCCCGGGATGGCCCGCGTGTCCGTGGCCACAGCCTTGGTAGCCCCCTGCAGAGACGAGAGCGCACACGCAGCTGCTGAGCTCAGCCGGCACTGTGAAACAGCCCAGGCAAATCTGCAGCACCGCTGTAACAATCACATACTCCGGCAATACCGACACTGGACAACATGACCGCCCCTGTTTTTTAAAGAAAAGGTGCACAAATAGATAAATGCTGCTGATGTGTGAAATACTATGTAAAGTCTTCAATTTGTAATACAGAGGAATAAGGACAGGGTAATTCCACACTGAAAAGCAGACACAATGTTTAAGCCATGGCAGCCATTTCATCTCCTCTTATTGCCTTTCAGCGTGGAATCATCCTCTGCAGTCCCCAGCTACTAGCACACTGATGCAGCTCCGCACTTCAGCCTCACCAAACTGCAGGGCACGGAACATCACAAGAGCTATCGAACATCTCGGGGTCTTCTAGAAGTTCCAGATTGTGTATTTTATGAAGTCACACAATTCACTCTAACTCTACATGCTGACTGGCAATTTGTACTTATTACAGTATTAAAATATTTTGCTATGAAAGGGGCACTTTCAATAACGCAAGCAAAGAAAATTACAAGGTTTCACTCACTCGCTTGCTCTCCTAAGCTCTCTGTTCAATAGCAAACAAGAGACTTTTTTGTCAGCACACACACTGTAGGACATTCTGCAGTGAAACAAACTAAATTTGAAAAGATCAGTACTCCAAATATAGGTTGGGTAATGGAAATACATGACTTTAATGACACAGGGCTAAATAGAACAGGTATCATTCTAGACTGCTGTGCATTTATGGATCAATCAGCAATATAAATGTCTGATGTAAATGATAAGAAATGTCACAGCCACACCCACACCTCACTCCCCTCCTTGAGGGAAGTCACACACCCAGATTAGTGCACAGCAGGTAGTTTTTTGTTCAGTCAGTAGTAAGAACACAATTAAATCCTTTCACTACTGATAAGGCTCTCTGATACTCAGGGATAATGAGGAACCACCCTCTGATTCTTACCTGTAACAAATGAAAATCTCATTCTTGACTGACTTATTAACTCTCAATCTTTCTGCTTTTCAGACAGTCTGATGTTTTTTTAAGAGGTCAGTTTGCAGAGATTGCTTTACATTACAGAGCTTTATTTACTGCCAGGCTTGAGAGACTGGAGCAGACTTCTAGACCGCACAAGCCCTGCCTGTTGATCCCCTCTCTCGGTAGCAGTAAGAACACGGGGCTCCCCGAGCTGCGGCCCACTGACCTGGCATCGTCCCCCCACAGCCACAGCGGGCCTCCTTGCGCCCCCCGCTGGAGCAGAAGGTGCAGCAGTGGAAGGTGCCGCGGTGTCGGCGAACCTTGCTCTTCACCAGCAGCACGAAGGGAGAGCCCTGGACACACAAACCACAGCCTGCTGAGCGCGTGCCCCCGTCCCCTGCGACAGCTCCTATCACACAGCACACAGTGAAGCCGAGCAAGACCCCGAGTGCAGGTGCAACATACGAGTATTGCAGAAATTGTGTGCATTTTTAGAAATGTGGCACTCCAAAAATAGCAATAAAAGGAGTGATTGAGTAATATAAGAGAAAGTGTGAAAATTGGAGTACCAACTTAGCACAAGAGCAAACCAGTGAAATAATATGCTACTACAATGTTTGTTACAGACATCACACAGATTGTCTGAAAGCAGTAAGTCTGAAGTGAATCTAGATGTGCAGTGCAGGCAGAAGATATTTAACACGCCCTGAACACACATTACCTTGACATGCTGTCCCTTCACACGCACCCAAACACTGTAGGCCCCTGGCTCCACAGGGGTGTAGGACACATGGTACGACCCATCGTTATTGTCCACTACTGCAGCCTTTATGGCACTTGGGGGAAAACAAAGAAATGTGACTTCCCAGTGATCAAAAGCATGCACGTACAGACAATCGTAAACATCCAAAATCCACGTGAAGATCTGGGATGTGCTGAATAGAATAAATGACTGGACTCAAGATGCAATATCATGTCCTTTCTCACAGCACTCCTGTAAAGGAAAGTGCACAGAGGCGAGAGCTCAGAGTGCAAAGCCAGGCTCAAGCTCCCTGGCTTACTTTATCCCTGGGAAAGCCTCTGGACTGCCAGGAGAATCATGTGAGGCACCAAGCCGCGGGCTTTGCGTTCGCTTTCTCCTCTCTTCCGAAACTCACCAGTCCTTCCTCTCGGTGTGGACGATGCTGACCTGCACGTCTTCCCCTCCTTTACTCACCGGCTCCCCCGCCGCGTCCCTGCAGACCAGGGCGAAGTGTCCGGGCTGCTCCTGCCGGCCGGCCTGCAGCGCTGGGAGAGGAGGAGCAGCACGTCTCAGGAACGAGAGTCTGCACGGCAGAGGCCGGCTCTCGGCCTCCCTGACCCACACCTCCCAGCTCCCGGCTCCCGGCACTGAGCTGAACTAATCTGGACTGAAAGGGAAAATGTAGTTTCCCTCAAAGGCCTATCTAATACGCTTTCCTGTGTGAATGTTTTCTTTATTCTTTAAAGTGAGAATTATCCAGACAAGAAAAGCCCTTGATATAACAAAAAAATAACAAGAGGCAGTAAAGTTACTGGAAACACTGTTAACCCCACTGACTGTAAAATGATTTGTGTTGCGCACTTCTATAAAATGATGCTAAAATGAACCGAGTAATTATAGACCAATAAAAACAGGTCAGGCTATCTAATAAAGGATAAATTAGGGTGATGTACCACAGGGATCTGTATTTAGGCCCTAATTGAAACCAATGACAACAACATTAATAAGCATTGTAGAAGCTGCAAAGTAAATCTTTTTGACCGCGAAATTAATTCAAGACTTGGTAAACATCTGACAGATGATATTTGCAGAGTGTTACATGTGATAGATGGCATTTGCAGAGATAAGTGCAGAGTATTACAAACAGGTAGCAAAAAAACTGATCTTAAAGAAGCTACTTGTAGAGAAAGATTTAGGCATTTCTGTTCACATACAATTTTCTAGATAATATGTGGACTCAATAAAAAACAATATTTGGATATATAGTTAGAAGAGCAGAATTTAAATCAAGGGATGATAAGGTAAAATAGTATAAGTATACTGCTCACAAATTCGATCAGCACATTACAAAAAAGCTATTGCTGGTCTGAAATCAGTCTAAAGAAGAATTACCAGTTACAGTCCATGGCTTAAACAAAAGTCTTATACCGACAGGCTAAAATTAAAGAAACTTTAGTCTTGAACACAGAGCACTACAAAGAACCCAATCCTAGCTTCCAAACTAATCAAAAGTACAGACAACATCAACCCTATCAACTTCATTTAAAAGTGCTTTAAAATTGAGCACAAACTTTTTCACACATTTCAGCAGCTCAATTACCTCCTAATGAAAAGGACAGAGGGATGAAAGGTGTAGAGGGGATTTGGCGTGACTCGCCTAGCTGAGGGAATGCAGTCTAGCTGTGAGGACAGGCTGCCCAAACCCCCCTCTCCATAGTGAGGACTGAGCTGGGGAGCTGCTGCGAGGGTGTAGGTGGGGAGGCAGGGGGGATGCATAGAGAGAGAGATACACAGAGAGAAGTCCTGGGTAGGAGACATATATGTTAGTAGTTCAGTTCAGTAGTTCAGTAGTTTGGCTAGATCCTGGTGAATATGACAGAGGGATGAAAGGTGTAGAGGAGATTTGGCGTGACTCGCCTAGCTGAGGGAATGCAGTCTAGCTGTGAGGACAGGCTGCCCAAACCCCCCTCTCCATAGTGAGGACTGAGCTGGGGAGCTGCTGCGAGGGTGTAGGTGGGGAGGCAGGGGGGATGTGTGACCGAAGTCACAGGTGTGAGACTTATATATGTAGGAAACCAGTGAAATTAGGATCTGACCTTCATCACGAACCTCTGATACAAACTCTATAGTCTTGTGAGAATCTGGATACAGTGACACAGACATGTTGCCAAAGTCATATCCTACCAAAATGAGCTTGAGAGCCACATGGCTCCTCTTGTTTGCACATTTTTTTATGTTTAATTTTTTACTCTCTATGCAGATTTGTGATTCAATGAGGGAAAAATTGGATGGCTTTCCTTACTGAGACACCCCATGAATCAAAGGCACTTTCTGGAATGTACTGTACATCAGACAGGAACAAAAAAACTCTCATTAAAGGGCCATCAAAGCAAGGAATGTTACCAGCTTATTACCTCACTTTACGTAGAAACACCTACAGCAACTATGACACGAACCTCTCCTCTACTCCAGTTGGTACGTACTTGAGCAGGTCAAAAATAAGCAAATGTCTCACTGGTCACTAACCAGTTTTGCTATGTTGTTGTGGTTGGAGGGTCATTTGTTTGAACTCCCCTAATTTTCAAGGGCCAAACAAGGGATTTCACAAAACAGAAAGAGATGTTTTTATTTATTGTGGAGATGCACTTCAAATCTACCAAAAAATGTCAAAGAACTGGCAGAATTCAGCACCAGGCTAAATGACTGAATCAGTCAGTTAACTTCAGGTTCCATGTTAAACCTAAGCACACGTAACAATGACGTCACTGGGGGCGTGTTGGAAAAGCAGAGAAATCTAGTCAAAGAAAATGTTCAGCATGCAGGAGTTAAGAAAAAAACGTTCAAGAAACGCCTCCTACCTTCCCCATGAATGACGCACTTCTGAGGATCCACAGCCCTCACGCTGATCACGCCAAACAGCGGGTGGGCCCCGTCCTGCCCGGCGCTCTCCTGGGGGAGGAAGCTGATGTCGTCGGCGGCGGCAACAGGGTGGACGCTGTAGCTCAGCTCCGCCAGCCTCCTCAGGCGCCGCACCGTCACGCCCTTGGCCACCAGGATCTCCGCCTCGGAGCCATTGGCCAGCAGGCGCTCGGCGAAGTCCACCCCCGCCCTCACGTCCGCCAGGGTCTGCCCCAGCTGCGCCCCCTGCAGGAGCAGCTGGTTGTTCTTCCGGACGCGGGCGTCCTCCAGCCGCCGGAGCAGCTCCTGGCCGTGCCTCTCCACGGCCCGCACGTGCGCCTCCGTGAAGGCGCGGACCTCCCGGGCCACGGCCTCGGCCCGGGCCCGCACCGCCTCGCGCGCCCGCTCCACGCCGCGCAGGGCCCCCTCCAGCCGGCCGGCGTGCGGCTGCACGCGCCGCACCAGCTGCCTGATGTACTCCCCGTGCCGCGGGAGGACGTGGGCGGCGTAGTCACACGCATGCTCCCGGTGGGCCGCCACCACGCACTCGCGGCACAGCGGCTGGTCGCACGTCTCGCAGAACAGCCGCAGCTCCTCGCCGGGGTGCAGCGCGCACAGCACGGGCTTCGCCACCCGCCCGCTCCTCCGCAGGTCCTGGAGACGCGCCACGGCGTGGGAGGAGGTCTTCTTCTGCCTCCTGCGGGGACAGACACGCGCCAGTACGGCAGGAGTCACCTGGGACGTTCACAACGAGAAGGCACCATACTTTCCACCGCAGGTCGGACACAACCGGACGGACTCCTCAGACACCATGAGCCTGGGAGGTTTCAGATACGTCAGCCGTGTGGGCTGCCAAGGCAGAGAGGCAGACAGAGCACACGTTAAATAAACTGCAGGAGAGGTTAAGAAATGCCAACAAGGAGCTTCATTTAAAACGACAAAATCATATCCCTATCCAACCCTAGATAACCAGGTCATCCGTTCAGGCGGCTGAACTACACTTCGCGTCTCTGCGGCACAGCCCAGCGCAAGGCGCCACCCACCTGTGGGCCTGGCAGCAGAACTCGCACAGGTTGGTGCCGCACTCGCCGCACCGCCTCTCGGCCGACCCCTCGCCGCACAGGTCGCACGCCAGCTCGCAGCTCTCGTCCAGGAGGCTTTCTAGGAGAACGTCGTTCAGGGCCAGGTGGTCTGTAGTCAGCCCGTCCACCCCGCCGGGCGGCAGGGGCGCTTCCGAGTCGCACACCGGGCACAGGACGGTGACCGAGGGCCGTTCCTCCGGGCGGGCCGGGGCTGACGCCTCCGGTCCCCGAACCCCCGGCCCGGAAACCGGTTCCAGTCGCCGAATGCAGTCCGCGCAGAAAGTGTGCAGGCAGGGCAGGATTTTGGGGTCACTGTAAAGGTGTTTGCACACGTAACACACCGCCCTGGAGTTGACAGCCTGTCCATTCGCCCTGGAGACGGTACCCTGGTCCAGTACGGGGGGCTTCACCGGATCGCCCCCCAGTTCCCTTTCGCCATTCAGTGACATCTTGAAAAGCGACAGCTAGCAGCAACTTCGGTCGCTTACCGTGGCGGCACAAACAACAGTGTGTCCGAACACAGCTCCGAACCCCGTTCAGCTACAAGGATTTTTTTTTCCAAGAAACGTGACTACAAAAGACATATATCGGCCTCACCAGAGCAACACAACAGCAGCTGGCTTTTACCAAGATCACTTCCAGCAGCCGAGCAACTCGGCACACGGGAGTCCGAATCCCAACGATACACCGAATTCCTGCACAGTTTTAAACTTTCATCCCACCATAATCTTATCACTGGGTGCACTTTTTGCGTCTAGTTCACATAATTAGATATGTATATAATGAAATCCCAAACTTTTCAAGCGTTTTCGCCACTTCTCTTTAACTCGGACACCTCAGTTCACCGACCGGACCGCCCCTCTCCACTCAGCACAGAGCATTTGCGAGAGAGGCGCGGTTCAGCATAACTTGCACCAGAAAAGACAGCTCTTCCCACAGTTTTTTCTAGAGGAATATGCTCTGTCCCCACCTGCTGGATCGATAGACCACAGTAGAGAGCAGACTTTCAGTCCACAACTTCGATCCGATGACCAGTTTTACATATTCAAAATGCTTAGCGCTATTCTGGTAAAAACATCTTATAAAATCAAGACACATTTTATTATACTTAATTAAAAATGTATTGAATCTATAAAACCATTAGAGTATATATTTTTGGCTCAGACACTCAAGGCGTTTGACAAAATGGAGACTTCGGTTTTTTTTCCATTATGATAACTAAAATAAAGTTCTCTGAATTTGATGCACTCAAGACGACAGCGACGACGAATACCTGTTAAGCATTTCTTTCGAGAAACTGACGAAACAAAAGCGCGAAGGACATTTATTCAAACGTAATGCCTTACAAGCAAGATTTAATAGGAAACGTGGAGTACATATTTATTGGACTTTAATTTTATAATGTCACTTCTTGTTATAACATGAGTGTCAGTCTGTCACTAATCGGTGACATCTATTTATAATACTTTTATAGCTGCTAATATTGTGTGCAGCTTTTAAAACACTACAACTACACTGTACAGGCAAATTGAATACTATAACAGATTATGAAACAACATGTTACATTGTGTGTTCATTTTTTAAATTAGCATACAGACAAATATTGTTGAGTATTTCAAAGGCTGTAGAATTTCTGATATCTAAACACGGGTAAAAAGCAGGAAAAGAAACGAATTGTACATTTGTACATGGTGACGTCTTTATTTAACCATTCAGTCTATTTAAACAGTTTTTTTGACAGTATTTAAATTTTACATAATTTTCAATATATACTTCGTAGAGCCTTTATCGGCTTTTTGTATAAATATACAAACGATTCTAGTAAAACAGCGTGTATAGACAGTGTATGATGATAAGTGCACCACTGTTTGTTATCGCAGTGTTTCTGAAATGCAGCACTAGGTGGGGCACTTCTGTTGTACCCTTGAGCGAAGTACTGTACTTTACTCACATTACAGTGCTGGGCGTCAGTAACATGCCCCGGCATATGATAAAAGAGTCCATCAAATAAATTATCACCAATAACACGATACAATATAAATCATTTCGTCGTACCGCGAAAGAATTAAAAGTTTAACATCGGAGCTCTGAGTTTCAACAGAGCACTGGAGCACAGGACTGTATACTGTATAGTAGAAGAATCACGGGCCATTATATTTAAACACGAGCACCTAAACAGCACAAATGATTGGAAACACGTTCTGACGTCTTCGAGTCAAAAGTAGCATTACGGCGCAGTGGCGCAGGGCATGTCATCCCACGTATGATTGCTGGCTCTGGTTAGTTATGTAAACCCCGAGAACCCGCCAGGGCTTACTGCTGTAACCACGAAGTGCCTGCCCAGGCTCAGCAGAGTAAACACGGCGACAGGACTGTACGTTATGTCCCTCCTGCACGCCAACACCGTCACCCACAGATCCACCCGTCCACTGCCGGCCCCAGCTGCAGGAAAACCCCGGGCTCCTCTCTTTCCAGTGAACACTTGCTTTCGTCCTTGGCTTTCGTTCATGAAAACGTAACCGAACTGTTCTACAACATCCAAAATCCTACTACAGCTATCTCGAGGACTCGGGGTGTTATAGTTTTGGTCTGCCCTCCCTCCATGTTTGTCCTGAATAAACCTTCCAAATAGAACTGTTGTTTACAATTCTTATTTTCTAGTCACAACCCGCACTGCTTTTCTTTAACAGGGGTGGCTTGTTTGCATGGAAACATTACCAACTAGGACCTTATTTCAGGGAGAAAGAGAATCATTCTTTTTTTTTTTAAATCCAGATACAATACAATAATCCTCAACCCGTCCCGCACAGCATCAGTTCATATGCGTTGATGAAGCTTCTTGAACTCGCGTCCGTCAACATTCAAGTCAACAGACAGTCCAGTACATCCAAAGCAGAACATAGCTCACAGCAGACTTAGGGTCCAATGGGCGTTGGTCCGCACCGCTGAACACGAAGTAAGTACTGTCTATTACACCACTATCTGCAGGAAAAAAACCAATACAAATATCATAGCGGTTTTTCAGTAAAGCAAAGGATACAGTACTGTATATACAGCATTAGTATTATCTCATGGGGCCATGTTATTGGAGCAGTCATCGGGACTTTAAACTATTAGTAAACTATGTTAATATCGCATATGTATCCATTTCAATCTAAGAAGACATCGGGTTTAGAAGAAATGTAACGTTCTGCTACCTACCTACGGAAGCTTATTAGCGCCACAGAAAAAAAAAACATTGTATCTCGTTTATACAGTACGAGAACATTATTGCGTTTATATGAGACAACTATTGCGTTTAAACGCAGAAGTTAATTGAGAACAATGTTGCCTACTATATAAATATATATCGCATTCTATATGCAATAATATTGTCCCGTGCAAAGTAGCATTGACTTCAACAACAGTAGAATATCGTCACACTCCTTTTGTTGGAAAAAAAAATAATCTAAAGGAACACGTGTTCTGTCATGGACATCACCGTGTCAGTAAGCATTCCAGGTTAAACGCGTGTTTCTGTGACAAGTACAAATGACACTGTTTTCCAAACGTATGTTCTTCTTGATGTGAAACTGCAGAAACGTCTTGTACCTGACTTTTTGCCGACTCTGCAGTTTCACAAAGCTACTTTGCATGGGACAATATTATTGCATATATGATGTGATACATTAATATAGTAGGGAACATTGTCCACAAATTAACTTTTGCGCTTAAACGAAATAATTTTCTCGTATAAATGCAATATAAATCTCATATAAATGAGATTTGTTTCTCTTTGACGCTAAAAAGCTTACGTACCTAACTACTGCACTTTAACATATCACTAACATATCTCACATGTCAGATACGCAGAGAGCCACGATCATGCTTTACCTGTCGCCGTTGCTTGAGACACGGATTTCACTAGACTGTTCCCTATGGTGCAGGTGAGGACGTCAGAAACACTAACGTTCGTCAGCGCTGACGTCACTTCAACTATTCCGGCAGGGTTGCTGACGAAACTAGTGCTCGCCTTCAGATCGGCTCCTTCAGAGTTTGTCCAGGTAACGCTCGGCCTGGGATACCACCTCTGTGCCACAGCCTTCAGTGTCTGATTTGAGGTAGTGAATTTTGGAGAAGAATAAGCTGAAATAAAACATACCCATAGAAAAGTTTAGTATTCACTGGTTTCATTGTTGTTGTCCTGTGTGTTTTTAATCCGAAGTCTCTGTACAACGTTCTGCTCTTTGTTGGACGCCAGCACAACTGGTCATCCTGGGCTTCAGCTGTCTGACCCTATGAGTTCTGTTCTGTGTGGGCTGGATTCCTCCCCCAGAAAAGACTGCGCTTTAGCTGCCAGCAGAACACTGCACTATGTACTGTAGCATGAAAAAAACATTTTAACGGGGCTGCTTTATTATTTTAATTAAAAATCTATTAGGCCGCGCACAATTCTGAAAAATCAAATGACGTGATTATTTTAGTCTAATCCTGAACTTCACATTTTTATTAACACTATACATCTTGTGGGACAATGCATGATGAAAATGTTGATGACCAAAGACTCTCTGGTAGGAGCAGCCTCCTACCCGGTAGCCTGGTTTCTATGTTAGACAGACCTTTTCTACTAAACCGAAAATGGTCAGATTCCAAAACCATGGGTAACTGATTTAGAGACGCCTGACATACAGACTAAGTGAACAGAAGGAGCTCCTACCAGCCACCCGGAGATGTATATTGACTTCACCCTGACCATTGGATGCACTGACTGAACACTTGTACAGTCCCTCGTCCTTGACCTGGACACTCCTCAGGAGCAGTGATGCGTTGCCATTGGAGATGACATCTGGGAACAGCTGGGCTCTGTTTATGAAATCCGGGTTCTGGGTCTGCAGCTGTCCGACTGCGTTGGCGTACTTGTAGACAACACCAGTCAGGCCCTCCTTTTCCCAGGTTATCGCAATTTGTGTGGCTCCTCTGCCGTTTGTATTCAATGGGTTGAATTTGCAGTCCAGCACTACTGCATCGTTAATGTTGCCTACTGGATATGGGTTTGGACTTTCCACAGTCGAAGGCTGTGCGCCTAGAAAAGAAACACACGAGCTTTCCTTAGCTGTTTGAAGAAATATTACAGTTGGAGTGAGAAGTGAACACACAAGCTCGAGAAATGTTTTAATTTAAAGTCAGTTAAAGGTGAAACGAGCATCTATCTTTGTGGAAAATGAAAACCTTGTGCCTGTTGCAATTTGTAACCAGATAGGAAATCAAATGTGTGTGTGAAATGTTAAGAAGAGGAAAAATGGAATGGAAAACTTCAGAAGATTAATTACAGCCCTGAAGGTGGTGCCTTCTTTGGCTCATACTGTATGTGCTCTTTTTTCCCACATTTGGAAGTGAAACCTGGATGCCAAAAATCAGGAATGGTTCAGAAAGCACAGCATAAACATGTATAAGCACAGAAAGAGGCATGCTGAATAGTGCAAGAAGAGACAGGAAAAGACCTGTTTTTAGCATTATTGCTGGAGTTGAAAACAGCGAAAACAACCGTATGCTGGACACAGCGAGAGGAATGTGTCAATGTTAGAGCAAGGAAATTCAGAGCTGGATCCCAAGATACTGGATACAAGAGAAGACCAACAGGGAGGCCTCGTGGAAAATGGGAGGATGTACAGTCGTTAAGAGGCTTGTAGGAGCAACAGGGATGAAAATGTGGAAGGTCTCCAGAGAGGGCAGAAGATTCAGAGGGGCTGAGGATACCCAGAAAGTAAAGCCTACCTCACTTTACCTCAATCAAAATGTACCAAATAAAAATGAATCTTACACTATTATCAGATTCATTGGTTACATAAACCCTGTCTCCAAGTCTTACAGCACTGTTTTGTCTTTTCTAGAGGAAAGGTGTATTGTTTTGAATGCGTGGAACCGACAAACCGATTTTGCTTTCTGTGGTTTGTTACAGCCTGTAGTTTAGATTTGAACACAGTTCTTGGCATCTTTCCAGAAATGTTTTTGGCTGTTGCCATGATGTGCGAAATCAGCATTAGATAACACGTTAGATAGAATATCTTAAGTGTATCTACAGCACAGAGTTATGATTATATTAAAAATATAATTATAGCTAAACTGACATAAATATTGCATTTCCCCCAAAATTGTGCTTATACACAACTATTTTATAAATGTACCATTTCCTTTTCGTTTGCAGAAACATTTGGTGTCCTTTTAAGGCTAGGTCTTGCCTCACAGGAGGCTGCATACAGTATGTTTGAAATGTAATTTGGAACCATGTGTTACTCACATCATGTAATGTGAAGAATATGTGAAAATTACATTTAAGGTTTCTTCTAAGAGTGGTTTTATATGTGTATATGACGTATACCGTATAAATATCATACTTCAATTTTTGAAATATTGGATACTCACGTGAAAATGCTAAGGCTAGGATGAAGATGATAAGTCCAGCAATGATGACTATGAGAACAATCATGCTGTAAGAAAAGAAGACACGTTACTGTAGATGAAACAATGCGTGTGTATTGCATGTCCTTCGTAGTTTTGCACATCCTTGATGAATCAGATCTAAAAGGTGATTCAGCAGAACAGTCCAAGTGCAAAACAAGAGCTTGTGATACATGGAAATAAAAACAGACTTCCCGTATAGTGCAGTATACTTACATAGAACACCTTGGTCCTGTATATTTTAAAGGCTTGATATTCAGATTCAATCAATAGTTCTGACTCCTCCAGGAGCCGCTTCCTGCAGCCTGTTTCAGACCCCAGGAGTGCTGAGCAAGGAGCTCCCCCAGGCTCCGTCTGCAGCTCGTGCCACACATGTCCCCGCAGAGTTGGGACGACCAGCTCTGACGCTGTCTTGAGCAGTCGCCCGTTTAGCGGGTGTTTCGTTCTTGCGTTCGCCCAAGTTTAATACCCAGTGGCCATGAAGTCAGCTCCAAAAGCCAGACTGAGCTTTGGATCCAGGACCTACCAGACATGAACTTTGGATACTCTGCAGCATTTACTTTCAACACATTAACCTAGTGCCACTATATTTAAGTCATTTGTATAAAAATCTATTTATACTGTATATAACTGATATGTGGCCGTCTCACTGCCCCTGGGTTCTGGGTGCGATTCTAGACTGGGGTGCCTTCTGTGTGGAGTTTGTTCTTCTCACAATTTCTCCAGGTACTCCAGTTCCCATCTGTCTTTTGAAGACAAGTGCTCTAACGTGACAGATTAACCGGCGTCTCTAAATTGTGCATAGTCCTGCCTTGCGCCCTGTGCTTGCAGGATAGGCCTGGTTTGCTCTGACCCTTATGAGCATTAAATTCGTCAGCTAATGGATGGATGTTATTTTTTAGCTAGGCTGTAGATATATCTACAGTAGTACTTGTTTTCCGTCACATTTTACTGTATTATGTTTTAATTCATTCATGTGGAATAAATAAGATTGACACCTGTGTTTTCCTTTCCAAATCAAATTTTTGTTACTTTGCATTAAGAACTCAAATACACTTGGAGGCTACTGTACAATAAAAAAATAACTGTAACAGTTTTGAGTTTATGCATGTAAGGACCTGAAAAGTATGCATTGAAACGGTATGAAGTTAAACAGCAGACTAATAATCTACTTGTAAAACATGCAAATACATTTTGTAAAGTTTCTACATCATTCTGTGATCTTAGATCTTGTGTAATACCTGTTGAAAAGTGTTCTCCATGTCATCTCATGATCCAACATACAAAACATTCAGATGTGATGCAAAATTATTCAAAAATTAGACAAAAATATTGAATATCAGTGTTCATGCTAATGCTTCGTCACTTGCAGGACCAGTTACTAAGAGCCATTGGCTTCTCTTGAATTTTATCATTTGTCCCAGACAACTTGTGACAGTTTCTTTAAATGCAATAATACATATCATTTAGACACAATCATTTTGGGGTTGTAAAGTAGATGACAGACAATAGCAGCAGGGCAGAGAACACAGGGAATTGTGATAATTTTGTACAACTTTCTAATTTGAATCTGCTTTAAACCCACCCTTTAGTGTACCACATGTGCATCATAATACTTTAAGAACCAAATATGTCAGAAAACCTGCGTATGAACAGACACTTCCCTGCACTCAAATGCATTGCTCTTGTGTTTCATTTAATGGCACCCTGCCTTGTGTTTGACTTTCGCTGAAGCACATGTGCCTGACAGACTAGCATTTTCAGTTGCTATAGAGCATTTTGTAAAGTGTGGGTTTCACAAGAGGCTTAACAAGATAGGGGTGTGGATGAAAGAAAAGTGTGGTCAGTCTAGTTAGACAAGCTTCAGAATCAACACAATTGTTAATTATATAAACTGAATGTCTTTCTGTGAGTGAACCTGTCCGCTGAAATGGGTTAATTCCAAAGGAGAGAAAGTTTTGTCACTTTTTTTACTTTACATGCTGGTGACATGATTATGCATAGCAGTTGTTTTCCAAAATATGGATGGTGTTTGCACTCTGAATACAGCACTCTTCCATGAAGACCTTACAGAACAGGGCTGTCCATCCTGGACCTGGAGGGTCAGTATGTTTCTCGGTTTCACTCCAACTCAGCTCTTAACCAAGCACAGCTGGAGCTCAACCAGCTGGTTACAGGCTTACTCGTAGCACTTGAACAGCACTGGGTTATTTCCTAAACATTGTTTTTGAGTATGTATAGATTTATTTTTAATTCTTATGTAATAAAACTCACTGAGTACTATTTAATATCCATTTTACACTTGATGCCTGTGTGTTCTCATTGTAAATTTAATGTACTCTTAACTGACATGGGTATTTAAAAAAAAAGAAATGAAGCATGTATAGTCCAGTCCCAGAGATATCTTGCTCATTTCAAGTTAGTTTGGAAGAAAAACAGCAGGCAGATATTGAGTGAAAAAGGTGACTTGTGATAATCATCTAATAAACATCTAAAATAAAGTTTGAAAGCTTAACAGTGCAGTCTAAAACAATTACAACATACAGTAAATTTGATACTAAAAGCAATTCAGTTTAACAAACTCCACTAAGGGCCAGTTTTGTTTCTCCTTTTGAACACATGCAATAGTATAATTAATTAAATATTGTTTTATGAGATTTTGAAATGGCAAAGATGTGTTTCAAACTCCACATAGTCTATTAGCTTTCAATGGAATTCAAGATCACAATGTCACATTTTTAGTGTTTATTAATACATGCTAATGTTTCAGAAATCGTGTTTACTTTCAATCAGGTTTTGTTTTTTTTTATGATTGCTTGTTGCTTGCCCTTATTTAACAAAACGACTGCCGTTTCGACAATAGAAATGTCAGTTTGCCCTCAGGGAAAAACATGAAGACTACATTTCAGCCTGTATTACATAACAAAATAAAGAACTTTCCTATTTACAAGAATGATTTTTTAAAAAGAATTAAATCTATAGATCACACCAACTTCAATTAGAATTAGTCTAGAAACAAAAGAAAACCTGAAAAGCAAATCCTTGTATGTGCACAATGTAACTTTCTGTTTTAATACCTGTATTTTATTGTAAGCGATGAACCAGGTGTTATTTTCATACAGTTGAAGTAGGGCTAGTTTGTAAAAGCCAAGTAAAGGACACAGTACCTCCAGAAGATGATCTGTCCAATCGAAGCCATGTCATTGCAACCCAAGCAGCAGTTCAGAGGACTCATACACCTCGAGCGCAGGTCTTTCTAGGGAAACTGTTCTTTTGCACTCCGGTATGCTGCCTGGAGCAAGGAGTGGTCAGACGCTCAGCGTTACTTGGCACAGGGAGCCAAGTTCCACCTGTCCAACATGCAAATGCAGGAGAGCGAGACAGCTTGCGGCTTCACTCCTGCAGTCCTGCTGCTGCTGCTATACAAGGGCGCAGGAAGTCGTCTTTGAATGTAAATATTGTGCTTGGAAGGCGTGTGCTGACTGCACCCTGCAGAGCTCCGGCGGCCCATCCAGGGTGTAACCTGCCTGGCGTCCATTGTCTGCCGGATTAGGGCCCGGCTCGCCGCAGCCCCGCACTGGGCTAAGCGCTTCATGGAAACGCTATTAGTATTAGGAAGCGTTCTAGGAGCATAAAGGCACAAGCCTCCCGATTCAGAGACAGCCTCTTCCTGCAAGCTGTCAGATTGTTGAATCCTACTTTTACCACAGACTCATACTGCTGCTTTTTTTTATCGCATACTGTTTGTGCTGCCTTTTTAACTTTGATATTTAACTTTGTTTCTGCATTTTCTTTCTTCTCTGTTCAGCGTGGAATACACCTTTACTTGTTCCTTTACAGCCTACGCATGCTGACACAGCTGCCCACCTGAACTACTCCAAAATATCCTATATATTATAGGAATGGCATCCTATAATATGGCATTATGCATGATGATTACATAATACATAATTTTAAATAGGACTAGACAATAATGTCATCTTAAGTTATCTGCAGTAATTTATATATTGTCTCAACAGCATCATTACTGGGAACAATGTAATATTTCTTCAATTAAATAATCGCACTAAAAAAAACTTATTATACAAGCAATGAACAGCTTTCTCTTTGTGGTGCTTTGGTACTATGCTTCTCTAAATCTGCCTGCTTCATGCTTAAAAAATCATGCATACTGTAAGTGATTTCTATAATTACAACAAAAAACAACAATCCAAATTGAATAATTTTAATTATCTTTATTGCAGCAGTTTTGAAGAAAATAAAGAATACATTTGGCAGTACAGTGTTTATAGCTTTGAGAATTCTTATTTCATAAGATAAGGAAATTTCTATTTGAACATGTTTTTAAATATCTGGAGTTCCTCTACCGAAAGCTTAAACACCGAAAATGATCTTGAGGTCGGACAGTGTGAGCTTGGTGAAGGAGTCTCCTGACCCCGACAGCACTTTCCTGGCCAGGTCCTTCTTCTTCTCCTGAAGACTGGAGATCTTGTCCTCTACAGTGCCGTCACATACAAACCTTGGGGAAACAAGGGCTCCTTCAGTTAAAGTCTGGGCTGGACGATACATTTAACTTCAGCAAATAGTTACAGACCTCCGACAGCCTTTTCTTTTCAGATCAATCCAGAATCCAAGCTCAATTTCTTCCAGGTCCGTGCATTTTGCCCAGTTCTGGGAGACGGGCTGCACAATTAGCCTCTCACCTGTGTATTGTGACGTTTCTCAGCTGGCCCACTCTGTAGATACGATCGCAGGCCTGGTCTTCCAGAGCGGGGTTCCTACCACAGCAAAGACGGAGAAAGTCATTCTTACTGTAAGGCCACCCATCTCAGAACAGCTGGGCACAATCGTTCACGCGCGGTGAAGACAGGACAGCCACTGTCCACAAAATACCAGGAGAGACTCGATGCAAGCCTCACGCAGTCACCAGCAGTCTGCCTTCGACTTTGAAATGGGCACTTCGGCTCTGAGAATTAACTTAACTCAGGGGGCAGCTCTTGCCAACACAATCGCTGTGCCAGTTACGACAGGTCACCCCGGTTTAATCAGCTACGGATTGCCAGGGGGACCCCAGCTGTCAACACGGAAACACGAAACCTCACCAATGCATGTCGATCAGGAAGAGATGGTTTCCTCCGGTGAGGTTAATTCCAACACCTCCCGCGCAGAGGGACACCAGCATCACCTGCAAGCAGGGAAGAGCTCATCACTAGCTCGAAGCGCTTTAGTCGTCTCCTTTTTCCTCCTTACCCGTCTTTGGAATGTCACTGTATCTCTAGGTCTTGAAAATACATTTCAGTGTCAGAGAGCGCAGTCATTTTGTAACGGTTTATTTTGGGCAGGTGTTGGAGGAAATCTAAGGCAGTTCCTCGGTACCTGCGGCCCTCTGGGGTTCGTGTTGAATTCCTCCACCAGCTCCATGCGCTGCCTGGGGCTGACGGAGCCGTCGATGGTGGCGTAGCGCAGGCCCAGCCGGTCCAGGTGCACGGCCACCACCCGCAGCATGCTGGTCCACTGCGAGACGATCACGCTGAGGGAAAGGCAAGAGCTCAGGGCGGGAACTGAGGGCAACCCAGCCTCCTTCCATGAAACACATATCACTTAAAATCCTCAAATTAAGACCCCAAACTTATTTTTATAATAAGCTTTGCAACACAATGCTATATTGTTACAAATAATGCACTTGAAATCAACAGCAAGGAATGAAATAGAGAAATCTCATTTCTCTGTGACATTTTGAATAACTTTTTTTTTATTAGTCCTGCATTAATCTTAAGATATGGATTCCAGCAAGGAGTTCAGACTGTTTCCATGATCTCCTGAACCACATGGTATCAGATGACTTACCTTTTCTGAGCCTCTGATTTTCGTCCGATTTCCTTCAGTTCAGCAAGAACTGCAGAAATCTAATAAACAGCAAATTAACAAAGTTAGTGCTCCACAGCCTTTATTCCCTGAAGATGTTGTGCATACAGATCTAGGACAAACAACACATTTACATCAGGGATGTTTCATTAAGTGATTCTACACAATACACAGAAAGACAATGAAATCCTGAGAATTTGAGAAGATAAAAAGGTTTCAAATGAGAGAAGGAGATTCAGCTACTCTAGTCCAAGAAACCAGGATATCGGCTTCAACAAGGCTGGGTAGCACGTTCAATATTCCTACTAAAGGGGATGAGACACAGGACTTAAATCATACGGAGGAGGGTAAATTCTTTCACAGTATGATCATGCTCTTGAAATCACTTTACTCCACTAAGTATTTTTTCACAACTAAAATCATTAGGAGCAGCATTTATCTTCCACTTGGCCAGAAAATGTGAAAATATTATATTGTATCGGGCCTCGGAGAGTAGCAGAAACAGTTGAAACAGGCCATGTCAGCAAAGATTTGTTATGTTTTCAGCCCAATGCTGTCCCATTCTTGTAGTAAGATAACTTTTAAGTTGGGTGTGTGTTAAAGGAAAACTGCACTCCCAATTTCTCAGACCGGTTATTAAATCTCGCTAAAAAAATAAATACACTGACTGTATAGAAAAATTAAACAAATTTCGAATGAAGCACAAAACCGCAAGCTTTGTGAAAGAACCGGAAGTTGCCGTGTTGTTTCACAAGCCGCTGGTCTCGCCACAGGCGAGAGTTTCCAAGAACTGTGACATGATGCAGCCCTTCCTGCTCACTAGTCACTGTAACGAGTAACGTAAGGTGATGTAGAGCAAATAAGCACAGGTTGTGCAAGCAGACATTTCACTGCAGGAATGTTCCAACGCGATCTGCATGCCGATTTAACAAGCAGTATTCCTCATCAAAACCATTTCGAAATTGAAAGCCAAATTTCTATTATATTAAAAGAGATGTAGTCACAAGCCTGCTCGTTTACAATGTAACAGCGCCACTTCGTGTCACCAGATGTTTTGTTGCCCAGTTCTGAATCACAGACAATGGGAATTTTGTGATGTAAATTGGAGGTTTTACAAGTTATTTTACTTTTAGAATGGTTTGCAATGCACTCATGATTCTTTCTAACCCAGAAATACAAAAATAGCATGGTAGTTCCGCTTCAAGGATAAGAGCGTGTGGGACTGAAAGTGCTCATTCCAGCAGTTTTCTACAGGAATGAGCTGGGAGCTTGTATTAGTCAGGGAAGGAGAGGGAACTATCCTGTGCCTCAGATCCCACACACATACGGTTTCTGGGGGGGGCTGCTCACTTGACTGGGATTCCTAATATTTTGGGAGAAGCATGAGACCCACTGTATGAAGGATCTGTTGTCGTTCTATCCCCTGCTTTACCTTAGTGCTTTCCTTTGTCTCATCGAAGAGGTCGGACCTGAAGTTTTTTCCATTCAGGGAGACTGTGGATTTGGGATCAGGACCAGACAGCTCCGACAAGGACAGGGCATTGAGCTGCTCCTCCAGGGAAAGCACTATTCCTTCATCCTGCAGTTCTGCACGATCCAGCGTCTACACAATTCGGGCAGCAAAGAACGCACGATGCCGTAAGTCATGCTCAAGCATTTACTTTACCTACAGTACCTCCCTCTTCAGCCCAGCCCTTTACGACACTTTAAACAGTCATTCAGCAACTTATTCAGGAATTCCTTCTCAGAACTGTTGTCCTCACAAGAGGCCAAATCGTGTAAAAATCCTTCTGCCTTTCCAAGCCACAGCATGGCCGCAGCAGAGCAAAGCCTGTCAATACTGGCCCAAAAAAAGTGACCCAACGTTTGCGGAGAAACGAAATCCGAAAGGAGAAAGAAAAGCCTGTGGAAGCTGTGCGCCGGTGTGGCGGCTCCTACCTTCCTCAGCAGCGAGAGGTGGCAGCAGCACTGGCGCAGCCTCAGGAGCAGAGACAGGATGTGCACCGTGCTGGTGGCGTGGGCCCGAGACTGCTGCGGGGCGCCAGCGAGCACGTCCCGCTGGCACACGACAAACTCCTGTGCAACTGCAGGCACAAAAACATGTTACATAGCCTCTCGAGACTTCATTTCCCCCCCCCCCCCCAAAACAGCTTATTCCAATTTCCAGAGCCTCTGTATCAACCCCGTCATGTCCTAATGAAAGTTATGTGCCTATAAGTCCGACAACACAAAGCTGAAGATGTCTATGGTGCACCTGATGACAGTTTAATCCTCCCACTTTGAGTCATTAAAGAAACAAATAACCTGAGCTTTGAGAATAATGTTATAATTAGGAGCCATGTGAAAATCATGAATTGTAATAAACGCAGAACAAAGATGACGCAACTTTACTGTTTGACACTGCATTACCAAAAACTAAAGTATTCTCTCTACAGGACTTTCTACAGAAACGTCATCAGTTAATCTTCTCAGTCTGTGGCTCCTGGAGACACACAAATAAATGAGAGGTCTTACAACAATGGTGCATGAAAATATTAATTATTATTTCCTTTTAATGTGGTATACAGCATGCACTACAGTCTAGACTACAGTGGTATAGTAAAGGTGATGAACTGAGATGGACAAAGTGTTGACTAGACAGTATGTGATCGCATGTGTGTGAATAGAGGAGGCCTCAGCAGTGAACAAGACAACAGCCCCTAACAGAGGAAAACAGTTTTAATATCCTGGATTACTGACTTTCAGTTTGCACAGGCGGTTAATCTCAGACCTTTGTCAAAGGGATTATTTTTATTTTCCACCTCCTTGGTTTCCTGGCGTTCATATCTCTTTAGGTAAGACTGCAGGGTTGATCTGCAAGACACAGATAAAAATGCGTTATACCGTTGCTGTTTAATACATCTTTAAATATTAAATTATTCTAAAAAAATCTTAAAACTCTGCAAAAAGCTTATGTGTTATTTACATTTTATATTGTAGAATGCTTATGGTCAAATATAAAAACAATTAGGAATCTTAAAACACCTACCAGTAACTATACTTACACAGACTTTGCAAAAAGTACATTATAAACAGACTGTTCATCTTCAGACAGCTTTAAACGGTGAGTATGACAGCAACATTCAGGCAGAGAAACCTAAAAATGTAATTTATGGTAGAAAAGAAGATCAGGCTGCTGTTCACATACAGCACAGCTTATCGGTCAATCAAAGATTTCAGCTGCAATCATGGGAAAGATGAGCAAATACCTTGAGATAAAAAGCCTAACTCCTGCAGTAATAAAATACATGTTCCATTTAGAAGACATAAACCTGTTTGGAAACGATATGCAAGGAGATCTAACTTCCAACTCGGTGTCCATGTCTTAATCACTTAACCCCAACCTCAAACTGCGAGTCCGACCCTCCCAGTTCACTTTCCGATTAACGATGTGTTAACCAAGGCCAAGGGAGAATACTATCTCCCTGTGAAGACCGCATTTACATGCAATTTATTTACGCACATCCTTCACTTTTTTTGCTTTGAAAACGGCATTCGCTTCATTCTTTGCACTGAGACCAAATAACACCTGCAAAACAATGTGGAAGTCTTGTGTCTTAGCTAGGGAAGATCAGATTGACCATCATCTCAACACATGAACGAAGACTGGAGAAGAGAGACCCATGGAGCCCTCTAGACAGGTGAGAAATGAATGTTGCACTGTTCTTGGGGTAGTCTGAGGCCTGAAGGTGCGTATGAACAACTTTTAACTTGAATTTTCTTACAATTAGAATTCTAAGATTATGCTCCATGTCAAACACGTCCTTTTCCCCACGCTGAATCCAGAAACTTTTGCTGCAGACTATCTTTACAGCCTGTTTGAAACCCTTGGCTGACAGTACAATACATCTACCCAAGTGTCCACGTCAATGCACATCCTTCACTGCTGGCTTGATGATAACCCTCACCCATGCGTGTCATCCTGTACAATGTGGTAATATCAGAGGTTTACCGAAACAGTTATACGAATCTGAAGAACGTGTTTCACTAATCAGAGCACTATACCAGGGGTTTTCCGGTGGAATCAAACTGGTCCTTGGTCCTGCGCAGCAGAAGGGCTTTGGTGAGGATGTTCAATCTCTCTCCTCCCCTCTTAGAGCCATTGTCCACGTGAGCCTTCCACAGCTTGTAGTCATCAAAGGGGGAGCACCTGAGAAACCTACAGCAACACGACGGCAGCTCATGGCTCATGCACTGACAGAGCTGGTCAGTAATTCGGTATCTAGCAAACAACACTTTTTTTGAAGGTACTGGTGCCCCAAAAGCAAGTTCCACCTTTCCCCACAAATTCCATGCTTTTAAATCCGTTTCGGCTTACAACGAAACACTGAGCATTATTAGATCTAATGATACACTTATTTACTGTTCATGGGGCTGAGCTGGCTTTTGAATTAATGATTAAAGGACACACGGAAGTAAATAAAGCAAAAGAACTTAACTGGCCGGATATACTTAACATAAATATATCCTGATACACAAAACCATATTGATAGATCTTAGACACAGATATATGTAACAAAGTAGCCAACTTGAAGGAGGTTGTTTCTGCTGGCAGCCAGAGGCCGGAGCCAGAGATGTGCTGTGTGGAGCCGAGCCGGACTCGTACTTCAGCAGCGAGTACAGGTCCAGCAGGTTGTTCTGAACGGGGGTGCCGGTCACAGCCCAGCGCGAGCCCGCGCGCAGCTGGCACACGGCCAGGGAGGTCTGCACCCGCGGGTTCTTGACGTTGTGCGCCTCGTCCAGAACGATGCGGGACCACGTCACTGCCAGCAGGGGCGGCCGAGGCCGAGCGGGAGGCTGAAAGCAGACCGGCGCCGCGATGAGCTCCACGCAAGACGACACGGGGAATGCCATTCAAATACCATCGGCATCAGGGCTTAAAACAGCACTATCCAGGTCAATCTGGATACAGCATTCTTAGGGTCCGAGTGCTTGGACCAAAAAAACTACTTGCTTCTATAGCACATTGGCTGTGATCCCCATCACAACAGGGCTGCACTGCATCTCAAGCTACGAGGACAAGGGGGAATGCTAACTCGTATGGCCCTCGGGGGTTTCTGGGGGTGTAATAACGTTAGCTCCTGCTCATTTGCCATGTTGAGCACTGCATTTTCCGAATCTTTTAGATCTTTGCTCCCACCCCAATGTTATACCGACCCTTTATATCAGTAGCCCTGTAACAGAATACGGTGGGGCGGAGCGGTGGCTCTGTGGCTCAGGATCTGCGCCTGTGGCTGGAAGGCTGCCGGTTCGTATCCTGCGGCCAGCAGAGGAATCCTACTCCCTTGGGCCCCTGAGCGAGGCCCTTCACCCCAAATGCTCCAGGGGCACCGTATAAATGGCTGACCCTGCGCTCTGACCCCCAGCTTCTCTCCCTGCCTGTGTGTCTCATGGAGAGCAAGCTGGGGTCTGTGAAAAGACACATTCCTGATACAAGAAATTGTACATGGCCAATGAAGTGATCTGATCTTATCTAATACACTTCAGCTTTCCACACTGTTGTCATCTGTTCACACGCACCCAACTCTCAACAACAGCTGCGATTACTTCCCTGCTTTGGCCTGCACGACACTAGAAACTATCTGCACTTCTGACTTCCTGAGTGGAAGCAAGCACCTCCACTCCCCTTTGTTCCCAGACTGAGGGGCCTCACGCAGTGCCTTCATTCCAAGTCAAGACACTGATTGTTTCTCGTACTTTTTGGAACAAAAACCCCAAGTAAGAACGTCGATAAGCATTATATTATTATAATATACAGCAGTTTAACATGGACATGGTGACTGACAGAAGCCAACAAACACTTCCTCACCTCCTCCGCTGCCCCGTCCTTCTCTGACGGGATCTCCTTGGACACCAGGCTGTACGTTGTCACCACCACATCATGCTCCGCTAGTCTGAGGGATACAGCAGTAAATAATCAGAACAATGACATTTAGCAACAGAATTTAAACTCAGCAAAATAAAATAACCTTTCTTCCCCCCCAATCACTGTGATTCGCCCATAAATTACAACATCTTTTACCTTTATGTTCTTTTCTTTCTTTCATGGGCTGGACAAGTCTTGCCATGTCCTCTCACAAGATGTTACATAATCTACAGGATGACATGCGACCTGCTAAATAAATGTAATACTGTGTAACCTTCTCCAGTGTAATGGTTGCTCTCACATCACAAAAGACCACCACTCAGCCTTGTGTTTTTCTACTGGCCAGAAGATGTGCTCAGACCTATCTGCATGAAATCTACTATAAATAAACAGTGGTCACCAGAAAAGGACACGATACTAAAAGTAACCCACTTGTGTGGTGGTCAACAATCTGGCAGCAATTTCCCCACAAAGGCTTCTTTAATCCATACAAAACTTTCTCAAGTGCTTGAGAACACTGTAACTAAACTCAGAAATTTATGACCTCGGAAAATGCAGCAGGTTTTCTGCTTAAAAGCTTAAGGTGCGTTTCCTTTAGTGCTTTATGTCTTTCTTTTTATACAGTTTAGAGTAAATACAATTTACCCCACTTAAGCACGTATTGGTATACCTCACACATGAAGAAGGCTCCACGGCCGAAACGTTGTGTTTTCTTTCTTTTCAGCATGGAATAAACCTGTTACTGGTTCCTTTGCAGCCTATGCATGCTGACGCACCTCCCCACCTGAACTACTACGTATTGGTATATCCCACTTAAGAGCATTTCATTACATTTACTATGTCTATTAAATGTACTTAATGAAATTTAGATCCTCATTTTGTCAGGGCCGTTAGTGCATTTAACACTTTCAGTGCAGTAAAGTCAGTGACAGCAGCAGTAGTGACCTACTGAAATGACTAAAGGCACCCAAGGCACTCAGAAGCAGGCAGAAAACAAACGGAAATGAAGAAATGGAGGCGGGATGTGTGATCGAAGAGCAGTCCGACCCCTACCGGCCCCTGGCTTGGAGCACACTGCTACTCAACAGCGTTTCCCAAGGAGACGCCCAGCAAGAGCATCCGCCTGCAGGGAAGTCTTACATGCGTGCACTCCTCTGCCTGTTGGGCCCGTGGTACAGACAGACGCTCAGCGCCGAGCCCTTCACGTGCTTCTCAACCTCCATCTTCCAGTGGTGAATGAGAGAAGCAGGACAGATGATCAGAGTTCCCTGGGACACCACGGGGGAAGGATCTGTCAAACGATTAACAATTAAATCACATTTATTAATGCGGCGTGGCGGAACCAACCATTCAATTTAACATCAGTGAAAAATCGGTGCCTTTCCTTTATTATTATAGCTTATTAAAACACACAGAATGAAACCATTCTTGTAAATAAACTACCGTTTTTGGAAATCCAGCCTTCCGGTTTTTTGTCCTTCTTCTCCTTCTTCCTCTGTGCCAGGATGAGCGCGATCATCGTCAGAGTCTTCCCCAAGCCCATATCATCCGCTGTGGGAAGGAAGAGATGGGATTTTCGAACTGTGGGTGAACTGGCAGGCAGCATCACCGATATGTTCAAGGAGGGACAGCCTCTGAAAGCACCGTCTCCTCTCGCACTCAAAACAAAAAAGACAAAACGTTTCCATGCCATTTTAAACTTTACTGCTGCTTGTTGCAGAATATTGCTCCAAAAATATTCCTACAGAAACCCCAAACACTCAAGTCAGTAAATACGTTTTGACCAAGCTAAGAAATAAGCCTTTGCTGGGTGCCTCTGGTATCATATCTGCCAATACAGTATAACAAGACTCCTATAAATTGGATAAAGACATTTAACACACAGCTATTTTTAGATATTATGATATATATTTTGTATACATTCATTTTTAAAAATACTTCAGAACTTTCTTTTGCAGATAAAGTGAACATCATGCAGTTTTCAAATAAATCTGTACTATTTACCACTGACCTTTGCTACTAAACAGCACAGAAAACCTAGTATTTCAAGTTCTTAAATTACTCATCTAAATCTAAAGGTTTATATCACTTTTTATAATGCAATACTTTCTTGGACCTTAAACAATGGAGCAGATTTACAGGAGAGCACACAAAAACATCACGAGGATAGGAACACGCTTTCTTAGGGAAGCGGTCAGGACATTTGGACAGAGTGCAGCCTGCACTATTCACTGTATGCTGAGCTAGGGGGTGACACCAACTTTTAAGGCGCTGAACAAACCCAGTTACTCCTGCCTCTCAAGACCAGACAAGGACTTATTTGTACTAATGACATCCATAAAACACTATAATTAATTGAACATTTCTCAGCAGGATCCATTGATGAACAAAGCAGACAAGTGGAAAATGGAATTTTCTGATCTTTGTCAGTATCGTGACTGTGCGGTCATGGCCACCATGACCAAAGTGAGCACAGAAGCAGTCAATCTCCCTTTCCAACTCTGCAGTAGAAACCCCTGAGCTGGCAGGCAGGTCCTGCAGTGACATGTGTGACGTGTATTAAAGAACAAAGGCAACACAAATGAGTAAATGTGAGTTCACCAGTGGCGCCAGGGGCTGGCACACAGGACAGACCCGGCCTGTGGACAGCATCATGGGGAGTTAAAGGTCCTGCAAATCACAGTGGACCTTGTCTGAAATGTCTGTAAGAACTCTGCACCTGTCTGAGCTGCCAAAGCCACTGGGCTGAAGACAGAACAGGTAGAATACGATACTGATGTCACGTCAACCAGAGAGGCAGTTAAACAGAAGCAATAACTGTGCTTGGAACTACAGTATTACATAGGAAAACATCTGAGGGTTGCTGCAAAACAGCTTTTATAAGTGGATTATTCATTACAATTAACCTAATTATTCCCTTGATCCTATACAGGACTTTGAAGAGGATCTTTTCATTCCGTTGATTATTCAAAACCTTCAATTCATTAAAATTACAGCTAACTATCAGGCACCATGAAGCTTGATTAGGAGTCCTGCAATTATGTAATTGATTAAATAATGAGACCGATTCAGGTGGCACAAAAACCAGAGGACATTAAGTCTTCTAGGAAGAGGGTTTGCAACCCCCACTTCAAAAAAGATGAAAGGTGACAGGCTAGAGAGCATCAGATGTTTGAAAACCATTTCTTTACCAAGAATTCCTCCACTAGGTTTCTGAGTCTCGCGCCACAGAAGCCAAGCCAGGGCCTGTTTCTGATGAGGCAGCAGGTGGACCTGATCAGGGAAAAAACAAGTCCATTCAGAAGAACACAGTTCTCAGTAGATACAAAACAAGCACTTCACTTCTCAATCAATATGTTTAGACATTATTTCTTAAACTACATATACAAACATCATAACACATGCCTACCAATTCTGAAGAGAACCATATTTAACATGTGGCTTGGGAGTGTTTTGTGTTCTGACAGGCCCAACAGGTCACTGTGAATAAGTAGCGTACACTTCCGCTACCTTGAGCTCCTTCGGATCCTCGGCTTCTGCTTCTGCAGCAGGACAGGACTCGAGGGACTTGTACAGATGGTCTATAGCGTCTGCTATTGTGCTACCATACAGGCGATTGTACTGGGGGTTCACTGGAGACGAAAAAACACAAAAACGGTTACGTCACACAACTGCAATAAACATAAAAACACACTGCCTTCAGAACATGTATTTTAGCTTAGGTAAAACACATTTCACAGCCCTAGAGTGTAATATACACTTTTCAGTAATAACCTTGTATATTGAATATGTGATCACAATTTTTACAATACATTGTGTGAGGCGAGAATTAAGAAATCCCCTGTTTACACCAGTAATGACACCTTCTGAGTTTGCTGTGCCTTACGCTGAAAAATAACTCGCTTTGAAGCTGGTGCCAAAAGTGAACATGATCTGCTCTTCTGAAGACAAGCACTAATAAATGGAATTCTAAATTCTATTATTTTACTCTGGCACATGTGTCCTTTTTAAGTCTCTCGACTTTATTAGACTGCCAGGTGAACAGAGATAAAGATCTAGCTATGGGATCTTCCAAACTCTTTTTCCAGAGCTTGGTCTAAATGCCCCAGTAAAAACAGCTCGTGGGCGTCGGCACACGTACCCCCAGACCTGTGCCAGTCCGCTCCCCGGCTGGGCGCGGGGGCAGGCAGCAGAACGGTGCCCCCGGGCCTGCTGACTGGGTCCTGCTGGCTGGGCGCCGACACACAGCGCTCTTCTCCTCCTCCCCGGGCATCTGAACACAACATGAATGAGACGCTGCAGGGAACTACTGACACAGCTCAGGGAATAAACACCGAGACCAAGTGAACAGGAATATTTTCCCTGCAAAAAGGGGAACTACATTAACTGCTCACTTTATGTACTTGCGATTAAGAAATTATCATATACATTTTCTGAATGCATTAATACCCGTTCCTTCTGTATGTGCCCTGACTTTCGCTTACAGTACAAGCACATCTAACAGTGCACATACTGTCTGTCCTGCCCACCACCCCTTAAGCCATTTTTGTAAGTTTGAACTCAATACATCCTGCCCAATACGGATGTTCACGTGCCAGAGAACCACAGCCATCGGTTTCTGCCAGTCAGTGAATCACTGCACATCAATGTCAAATAACGCCTCTTCATTTATTTTTAATTTGGGTTCTCTTTTACTTTAGACTGTATGCTTTTTTAAACCAGTAATGTTTATAGAAAGAAATACAGTACAAATACTACATAATTACCGTCCATGACTGTTATTAATACATGTATTATCTCATGTCACTTACTTCTAATTACTGCCTTGAAATTTATTTTCATTGACCGAATCTAACCTAAACGAACAACCTAATTGAGAAGCGCATAATTTTCGGATAACGAGGAGCTGATGTATTGCAGAACATGAACAATGACCAATTATGACAAAACCAGCAACACTTTGAGTAATTCAAGCATTGCAACTGTGAAACTACAGATGAACATACTGAACTTCCTCTTTTATTTAAAGAAATACTTTTTTCTGCCACTGGCTCATGGTTCTCACCTCGTTTGTTACTGTCCTCATCTGAGGGAACTGACAAGCTCAACGATTCCAGAGCATCTTCTAACTCCTTAACCTGGCTTATCAGCCTCTGACCTTTATCAGGGAGTGTAGAAATATTCACAGTGGACAAAGTAACCTAAAAAACAACAGCACGTCATTGAATATGCGTTTTACAGCCCCACCGTCCATGACAATGGCCGAGGCAAGACAAGCTCACAGAGGTCCACCAACCTCTCTAATCAACACTCTTTCTCAATATCAAAAACACAACTTTTAGTTAAATAAAAAACTTAGCAGTTATTCAGAAGGAAGCCATTTTTTTGTTTGTTTATACTGTAGGTCATGGTTTTACAAATTAAAGTTTTCCCACACTCAACAACACAGCAGGGTAGGCCTAATTTTTCCACAAAGTGGACAAGTGCGGGCATGGCGCGGGCACGCCTACCTTCTTCTGTCTGAGCTGGGCAGAGAGCGTGCTGTGGAGCGCCCGCGGGCCCGGGGGCTGCGACTGAGACGAGGGCAGGAAACCGTGGAAGCTCGTGAGAGTCTTCTGCACAAGGGCCGCGGGACAGGTCTTCTTGTTTCCAGGCTGCACCGACACTATCAGGACATCTTCGTCCACTGTCCTCTCCGCCTGCTCCGCCGTCTGCTCCATTGAGGGGTGACGTTTCTCGATCGGCCCGGGTGTGGGATTCGGGTCACTCGGAGGACGTGCTTGTGCCTTCCGAGACTCAGCTCGTGAGGGCTTTGGAGACCCCCTGCAAGTCGCGACCTTTGCCCCCGAAGCACTGCCTACGTCTTCCCTTTCGCTGTCTCCAATGCTCTCCTGCTTCCGGCCTTTGTCCTTCCTGACGGGCCCTCGGTCGTTCTCTGGGATCGGCTCCGATTTGCGCTCCTTGCTTGCCGAGCCCGGAAGCCGGCTGCGGTCCCTCCTTGCCGCCGAGCACTCGGGCTGCTCCTGCACATCGCGCTCTGAGCCTCCGCTCGAGATGCCCGATTCCTCCCGGCTGCCCTCCGGCTGCAGGCGCTCTTCCCTGGGGCCACGGCGAGAGTCATCCTGCTTTGAGAGGCCCTCCTGTGCTGCCTGCCCATCTGCAGGCGATCTCTGCTTCAGCTTCACGCCTGCGGGTAAGCGCTTCTCCCTCCAGGACTCGGGGGCAGGGGGGGCTGCCCCAGCCTGGTTCCCCCCCCCCTCCGCTCCTCCCAGCCCCGCTCTCTCATCCCCGCCTTCGTGGAGCGCCTTCCAGTCGGAAGACTTCGCAGGCTTGCTCGTCACCCTGAACGGGTTTCTCTCCACAGGGTTCTTGCTCGGCTGGGATTCTCCATTAAACGGGGGGCTCTTCCCTTCCTGCTTCGTCTGCTGCGGATAAAAGACAAGCCTTCATACGCAAGCCAGTGCTTTCTCACACCGCTCCAATCCGGACTGATGCGGAAGTTCAAGGACTGTCCCTACCTGCCGTGATAAATATTTCAGTTGCACAATATTAATCCGCCCAATCAAGTATGCTGGAAGATGTTTTTTTTTAAAAAGTCAATGACCTTTTCTCTACTAAGGTTCAACAAATGCCTCGTGTTTGAATAGATAGCATTATGCTAGCCAAGTGCAGCTTGGGAAATAAGATATTCCCAAACTGAACAGAAACCTAACATTTCTTGAAAAAGTAATGTTGTGCAGTGCAATAAGATTCAAGCACAGTAAAGCCCGTTAATATTTCATAGATGACATTCAATAAATTGAATTCATTCAATTCAGAAACTGCATGCATTCGAGAAATTTGGAAGAAATCCCAGTTTTAAAACAAACGCGCTCCTTCAAGGATACATATTGTTGGGAGCTGCATCAGCATGCATAGGCTGTAATGATGCCATTACAAATTGTATAATTTATTAAAAATAAATGCATTCCATTTGTAGAAGAACATTTTTGCACACCTGCCATGGAATATTCCCACACCATTTCTTCCCTTCAGCCTTCCCTGTAACGCAACGAAATAACAATCTGAAAATCAAGTCAGAGAGAGAGAGAGATCAAATCATTTTCATCCACACCTGCGAATCCCTGGTGACAAGCTACTCTGCTGGAATTTGATGTAGAACGATCTTTCTCAACACGTTCCACAAAGTCCATTCCACATCCCACCTTAACTACAGCTCGCACCTGCTAGCAGTACCGGCTCTCGAAACAATGTGACCAGACACACCTGTAGCCCGGCCTTCCTTCGTGCTTCACGAGAGCCTGCAGCTCGACCCAGGAGTCTTCATGATGCAGGCAGTGAGATGGAGGGATGCTTAAAAAAAACACACAAAACACAACACTGGAGCAAAAACAGACACACCAGCAACACCTGCCCCTAGATGTCGGAGAAAATGCCATCAATGGTTTCTCTAATAATGCTCCATTGGAACATTCACATCTGTTCATTACATTACCAGGTAAATTGATGGAGAAATAAATATAATTTACAATAACAAGCTGGGGAACCACTTATACATGTTCTTGAGCGACTTGCCCAAGGGTAAACCATCATCTTTATCATCCCACCCAGGATGCGAACCAGGACCTTCCAGTCCAGAGCCCACAACTGCTATTCCACACTTCTGTGGTGCCGCAGCAATAATAATCCATCACACACACAATGCAGTGATGCTGCCAGGCTGGCTAGTATTCGCTCATTTGTGTCCCTGTTTGGGGCAGACTCCTCCCTACCCATGCACATGACAAAAATAACCAGGGACAAACCTTCAATAGGCACATTTCCGTCCTGTTATTTATACTGCGATTCCTAAAGCTGTAGCTGATTCGAGTACTCAGCAGAAGAAGGCCAGGTTACAGCCCTCCACACTCCCGTCAATGGGCACCATTCTAGTCTTGGTGCAGAGGTTTTAACGACTTTAAGATGTCAAACGCCCTCGAATTACGCTTATTAAAATATACGTTATCCTACACATCGATACTACCCCACTCAATCGCAGTGTAAAGTTGAAACGCACATACTGAGCGGGTTTAGTGAAGTCGCAGGCGGCCCCTCCTTGTGAACTGCAGAGGTAAAAGCTCTTGCCTTTGTTCGGCCCGTCTCTCACACCGGTCTTCAGCAAGCACGGCCTTCCTGAAGCGCCAACAAGCAGACAGAACAGAGAGCACAGCCTATTTCTCCTCTGTCCGGCTCACAGCATGGCATATAGAAACACATCTCCACGTTTATCAGGCGATAATGATCTCGCAATCGCAGCAGAGTCTTGGTGAGGGATCTGAGTGTCCTTATGCTTATAGTGACTCTTCTCACACGAGCTGTTTCATTAGCATGTCATCCTGGCTAAACCCGGTCGAAAGTTAACTTTGGAGAAAGTCTGGGGCGCCGGACACCCTCACGACCACTACAGTGAAAGGTCCATTTGAGTTATTAATAATTAGTTATTGAGTTACGATTAGCTTTTATGTGCAACAACAGCACCATGTGACGTAGCTTGTTGGAATAATTGATTGATAATCATTTCTCACGAAATTACGTCATGATGTTCATGATTATTTATTGCTTTCTGATGGCAGCTATGCGCTTCCGTAATGGTATACGATTTCACGAAAAGTAACGTATTCAGTGTTTTCCCCTACTCTCCGCAGTTACTGCTAGTAAAAACAGGCTGTGTACGCAGAGCCTGGAAAACAAGATCGGCTCAGTAAAGGCTATGGCTTTATCAGCGAGGCGGATAAAGACAAGAACATATTCCTCCTTCTTCTCGAAACGCCGGGTTTCACGGAGTCCGTTTTCCTCCAACATGTGTCTTAATTAGATTCAAACTCAAACTCGTTTACTTGTCTAAAACCCAGAGTCGCCATGCGAGCTCAGCACTCACGAACCCCTAGGGCTCTGACCCTCAAGTTTCGCACACTTGCGTCTTCGGCCGCAGCCGTGACAGAGACTCACCGTGCCTGTCACAGATGACTTCTTCCATGGCAGGATGTGTTACTGTATCTTCCACCGGTCTCCTGCGACTTGCCATCCATTTCCCGGGAACTAATGCGCAGCCGCAACTCAACTCAAAGCCCGAGCCGCGGAGTTTTTTTATCCAATGAGACGTGAACCCGCAACACTTTTGAAGGCGGGCACAGGGGAAAGCCTTTCATGTTTGGCTCCGTCTCGTTTCGATTTATCCAATAATTTTGATTTCGCTAGCATTGGTGTCATGACGCCTTATAAAGACGTTCAGAAGAATGAGTGGGAAAAGTCAGTGGAAGGGTATTGATTTGCATTGCTTATGTGTAACATTTTCCTTTTCTCTTTAAAATAGATATTAAAATACAAATATACTGTAAACAGTGCCAATACTACAGGATGAAATTTTATATACGTAAAAAACAACATACAGCATTTGCTAAGTGTCCTAACTACGAAACAACAAGCATATACTCGAACAGCATGTATTTGTGACTGCTTGATTATGCTTACATCACCACATTCAGATATTCAAAATTGTCAATGAACCAATTATTATCCCATTCATTAACAGAAACGTTATTCTGGAGATGGACGCAGGAAGCGGGTCTCCACACAGCTGTCCAGAAATCTGGTGCTTTTTGCTCCCGAGTGGGGCGCCTCTTTGTCTCAGAGCTTTGTTGGACGGGAATGTTTACAATTAAAAATCGAGTTTAACCATCGTGTCTTTTACAAATCTACACAAGCACCAGAAAAGCATTCAAACTACCAGGAGCTGTGAGGGTGCAAAGCTAAAAACTAAGTAACCATAACCCACAGTGGCTCTGTGGCTCAGGATCTGCGCCTGTGGCTGGTAGATTGCTGGTTCAAATCCTGCAGCTGGCAGAGGAATCCTACTCCATTGGGCCCCTGAGCAAGGCCCTTAACCCCAACTGCTCCAGGGGCGCTGTACAATAGCTGACCCTGCGCTCTGACCCCTAGTTTCTCTCCCTGCCTGTGTGTCTCATGGAGAGCAAGCTGGGGTCTGTGAAAATACAAATTCCTATTGCAAGAAATTGTATATGGCCAATAAAGTGATCTTACCCACTAACTCTATGGTTTAAGAAATCCATTGTCAGTATAAATCATGAAATGAATATTCAGTGACTGACATTTCGGTTGACATTTTGACTGGAGGATTTAAATAGCATTCAGAAGCAGCCAGGAAAATGGCACAATACATTCCATGTTAGTAAATATTAAATTTTGCATTTAGGTAAGATAAATATGGGATTATTACACCGTGGGAGATGCAGAATTAGAAAGCACACAGTGGGGAAAAAGGATTTAAGGTGTGAGGGAGACTCGTCACTCACAGCACGTAATAATCTAGCAGAATGAACAGTCCAGTCTCGGCTGTGGCAACATTGGGAACAACAGGCTGGAGACGGCTCACAGGCTCCCTGAGAGTCTTACTGCCCTTTTCATTCCAGCAGGGGGTGCTGTCACAGAGCAGGGAAAGCTAGGGAGGAAGAGACAGAGAGAGCACTGGTCTCTCCAGGTCTCAATGCCCTGCTCGACAACCCTGCACGGGATGACCAATCTGTCAACTACCCGAAGTAGTGTCTTGGGATCCGCTGTCCCACAGCCTTCGCCTGCCTGGAGAAGGAATCACGGACAGTCTCGGCACGCTCTTGCTGTCTGGTGCATGCAGGATTCTGGGTAGTCCGCACCGACTCTCTGTCTGGAGTCCGTTTTCGGTTCCCTTGCGGCCCTCTCTGGAAGGTGCACGCATGACAGCGGTACCTGGCAGCTCACAGCCCATAAGGGGCCTCCAGCCGCGTTGTCCCGTGTGACTCAGGGTGCTGGCAGATGTCCTCGGTGGGGCTCAGGCAGCAGGGTCCCATGGCTTGTGTAAGTGGTGCTGTACGTCAGCCCTCTGTCAGTCCAGTGCTCTGCGTTGTCTCTGGCTTCTGTGGGAGGAGAACTGTGCGAGGCTCGACCTCTGGGACGATAAAGGCCACCTCATCTGTATCCCAGCTACTCTGCATCAGCTCTGTCTGGGCAGCAGTCGTTCCACTGTGTTCCTAGTTCTGTCTGTCACCCGTGGTGGAGCATCTCATGGCTAACACCAATTTAACAAATGCTTCGGTTTTCTCATGCTCAAGGTGATGACCTACAGGCTTGCTGACAGTTTTATAGTCCTCTTCATTAAAGTGGGGCATGTTTGTCACCGAACAGGTACAGGTAGGAAGACAGGGAGAGTGCCGTACTCCTCTGGACTCGGAGGAGGGGAAAGAGAGAGCAGGGAGAGTGGATGGCTGTGGGAAAGGATGAACCTTGGGTACGAGATCACATGGGAAATTCTGCACTCATTTCTGGAATCCACGTTACAAAATAAATCAAGACACCTTGGAGAAAGTTCAAAGAAAAACAAGAGTCATTTTGGATTTACAGAGAGGAGTTTATTCTTTTTCTGTGTCGATACAAGACATTGGTCTGTACTAGGATTGGAAAATACTTTTTGCACAGAAATCAGTGGTTCCTTTTAACTCACATCATTGACGTCATTGTTTCCTGCTACTAAGGTGGTCTGTAAAAGGGGAATCCACAGTGCAGGTTCTTGACAGGAGCAGAGGTCTTGTAGGAGTGACCTTTAGAACTACACACTACATGCAGTTTGTGCCATTCAGCTTCTTTCTTTTCTTCCCAGTGCACACAGCCCAGGAAGCATGGTTAGCTTTGTATTAAATAAGACATCCTCAAAACCCAACAAAAGCTATTTGCTTATTCATAGTCTCTCACTATGTGGTGTTCTATAATAATAATACCAACAGGCAAACAAGGTGGCCAGCTATATCCACTGGACAATGTGCAAGCATCTGGGGGTACCAGTGCCTCACAGTGCTCTATGAGCACGTACCCGAAAAGGTTGTCAACACCACCGATATCACCATCATGTGGGACGTGCCTATAGTCACAGACTGAAAAATACCAGTGAACCGTCCTGACATTGTGCTGCATGAGAAGAAAGCGAAAACAGGCCTGCTGATCGATATCGCCATTCCAGACGACTCGAACATCATGATGAAAGAAATTGAGAAGCTGAGTAAATACAAGGACTTGGAAATTGAGATCAGCAGGATGTGGAATGTGAAGCCGAGAGCTGTGCCAGTCATAGTTGGAGCACTAGGGACACTCAAAAAGGGATTTGATCATAACCTTTTGTTGCTCCCAGGCCCTCCATCAGCAGGCGAAGTGCAGAAGATCGCACTAATGGGCACTGCACACATGCTTCATGAGGTGCTGGAGTGAATCACTTCGATCTCTTGTTGAGATCTGGATTTACAAGATACTGCCAAAAAATATCCAGTGAGAGGAAGAAGACATTATAATAATAACAACAACAATAATAATAATACAAAATAATAATAATAATAAAGGAATTAACTCCTTGATTATATCACATCATGCTACATATACATGTGTTATTTTACATGTACATGCATGTAATACATCAAACATGATATACTGTACATGTAAGATACAGAAATGCATTACTGCATACAGTACGTACAGCCTTACCATTTAACAGTAGGAGGGACTTTCTAGATGAATATTTTGGTGCAAATATAAAGAATTAACATCATGTTTCCTGAATCTCAGTTCTTCTTTGCTGTGCGTAACAACCACTTACTGTACATTACTTAACTTTCTCAAGATCTCTGAAAGGCTATTTTAATATGTTAACTACAGTGGATGTTATCTGGATAGAAATTTCCTTTACTTGAAAGGCTTGAACTTGAACTAAATTGAAGGAAAAATGTTTCAAGCATTATTGAGAATGAGATAAACCAAATGAATGAATTTACCTGTTGCATTTCTGTTTAATAACGTATCACTGCATCTGTAAAAAAATGATATTATTTTAAAAACATCGGGAGCACTTAAATTAACTAGGGATAAGATACATTTTTTTTAATCCTCATTTTGTAATGGATCTTTAAAAGACTGGATTATGTCAGTTGCTTAAAGCTAGAAGTTAAACATACATATAATAAGATATGCATATATTGTATATTAAATTCCTTTTCCAATATATGCCCCTGTTATACAAGCACTGCAGATATAGGTTTGTAATTTTTACGTACAACTAAGAATTAGGCTTAGAAGTCATTGTGCTGATGGTGCAGATAATTCTGTAGACTGTAAACCAATTATGTGATAATTGACCTGAGCATTACCAACTAGTCTTCACACATAGCTATTGGCATAATGAGCTTGTATTCTTAATGAGGATAAAAGAAGATACAGTATTTTAATTTACAGAAGATCATTGTTCTTTTCTAAATTAACAGCTCTAGGTGGTCTTTTTCTAAATTAACAGCTGTAGGATATTATACCATAACTTTACCTTTACATTTTTATCTTAATAATAAAGGTTTGAACTCATAATATTGCTTAATGCTTTGAACATTGAGAAATACAAAAATGACTGCAAATGCAATGTTCTCTGTAGTGTCTTTAAACGTTTTCTACCTGATGAGTACGACTGTGATCTAATTTATAATGGCACATGCAGTGAGTGAAGCTGATACATGTGAATCTGTCCATGACTGTAAACATAATGTGATTAATTTCTTTTTATCTGTAATCATAAAAATCAAGTGGTAATAAATCCAAAATTAAATTGTAAGCTATACCGAGCATCAAAATAACCTTATCACTGTTGATACTTGCATTTTCTTTAAAAAAAAAAATAAAGTGTATAATTCCAGACTGACCTTAATGTGCATAATCAAGTGACTTTTCCTGTTGCAAGAATACTAAATCACCTCATTAGTGAGAAAGGTGTTTGGGAAAGCTAATGAAGCGGTTGACACGACACTAGGTGGAGGTCAAGGAAGAAGAGCACAGAAATGAGATGAGATGTCTGGTGTATTGAGAGAACAACAGCTCAGTACACTGGGGGCTGAACAGTGGCCAATTGCCAAACAGTAGTTCATGGATCTGAAACTATTAAAATTGGGCCTTTTTATTTATTTATTCTTCAATAAATCATTATATGAATATGAAAAGCTGAAACCTACTCAGTAGCTGTGACAGCTTACAAGCTGTATGGATATAGTATGTATCAAATATTGTACATCCCATTTTGCTTCAGTACGTGCTATTTGTTCCACATTCTGTAAGACCTTGTAACACAAGCATAGCTTCAGCAAGAATACAAAAGTGAATGGATTACAGAATTAAACTGGTATGCACAACATTTTAAGACAAGAAAATAAGCAAGGGGCAAGCACCCACCACCCTAATTTCACAATGTAAAATTGGTGACGCAGTGGTGCCACCGCCCTCCTGCTCCCTGGTCCCGGATTGAACTCCAGACTGGGGTGTGCTCTGTGTGGACATTACATGCTCTCCCCGTCTCTGCGTCAGCCTTCTCCAAAAGTCAAAAGTCATGCTGTCCAGGTTAGCGCCTCTAAACGGCCGTCCCTGTGAGTTCATGTGCACCCCGAGATGCAGTTCCGAGGGTTTAGCAAGGGGTCAGGTTCAGGGTCACAGGGACCCTCCAAGGATAAGGCAGTTCTTGTAAATAGATGGATGGTAATATTGTTACAAATGGGGGTTACAACAATGGTGAAAATCAGGAACTGACAAAGCGGCTTAGTTAGTAACTAAAATAATCGTAACTCCAGGAATATACCCTAGAGGTTGGTATAAATACAGGCACACACCTTCTCTGTTCTCTGACACAGATTTCAAGAAAAGAGTAATAATTCAGGCACACCTGGTTAAACAAATATTCATTAACAATGACAATACAAGCACTACAGGCAACAGAAACATACAGCGCAACAGTTGCTCTGTGTTTACAGTATGTACAGACAGGGTGTTTCAGAAACCCAAGTCTAGACCACCCAGAAAACCACCCCAGACTGCCACCAAGTGTTCGACTCTTAAACAACGCTAACAGAAGCCAAAGGAAGATACAGTCTTCTGTTAAACCTCTCTCTCTGCAAATGTAGATGTCACAAAATAAATGGGAGCCTATTTCCCTGTCCTAAAAATGCACCCACCAAGCAGGAAACCAAAGTTCCCTAAAAACATGGCACAAAAGGCAAGCTCTCTTTAGCAAGGTTCACATACTGTACTTAGCTCCAGTTGGACCCTTGGGAAATATCATTATTACCTATTGTGTTTAGATTGTACCAGATACAGTTTAATACAATTCAAAATATTACACTGCATTCATTTTCCACAACAAATGTACAATATCTACAGAATCTTATTTATAGGTTTTGGACCTATTCTTTGCTGACCCTGTACTTCATAACTATCTTTATGTTTCTATCCTAAATATGACAGAATACATGTCTACTCACTTCTTTGCTTGGTTTGATTCCCAGTGAAATAGCGAGTCCCAGTGAGTCTCGTTATTCTACCTGCTCTGTAGCTGTTGCCACACTATTAGCCAGATGACTAATTCATCTAATTGGAGGCAATATGCCTCACCCACCTTCCCTTCTCCACTGTCTCAGAGATCTACAGTAGTTCAATATAAACTGGAAAAAAATAAATGTATATTCCTGATATATTTTGCAGGAAACCCTTTTTAAGCTACAGTATATTGACTGTCTCAAACCCCCATTACATCAATAACGACTGTTTCCTTAGTATAATCAGAACAGCCAGAACATACAGATCTGCATCCATGATATGATATGATTTGATATGACTCTCTCAAAGTCGTTGTTTCTCTTGTGTCTCTTTGGGACTTCCTTTTCCTTTAATGTTATGTTTTCTATATCATGTTAGAATTGCATGTTTTCATGCTGCCTATTTTGTGTATGAATAGAAAATGTAAAGGAACTAATGGGATCTCTGTGCAATTTCAGCTCCAAGCTGGTTAACAAAGCAGTGGGCAGGATCCCCAATTAAAGCCAGTGAGAGATGCATTTGCCTCTTCTGACTGCTAGATTGCAACAGATAATTGCAATATACAGAGCCTGGCAGCTTCATCAGGAGGATAGACAGTTACTTATTTTGCTCTGGACAAACTACATGTTGCCAGAATTAACATGAGATAAAAATGAGCCAATTTTTTGGAATATAGCCCCAAGCAATGTCCTGAAATATGTTTATTTTTTATTAACTATATACCTCTAACAGTTCTCACCTATGCCACCTTATTACCAGCCTTATTCCAGCTATGTAAACAGTGAAGAGAAGAAAGGAACCAAGTCCATCCATTCTTATAAAAAAAGGGTCATAGAAACTGTTCTGCCTCTGAATGTGCTAACCTGGGTTTTATGATCCTGTTCTCGGAAAGGAATTCTTTAATGACTCATGAGTTTAATTAGAGAAACAATTGGTAAGGTTTCCCACACTAGTAGTGACTGGTGTAGAGTAGGTAGATAATACTACATCCTCCTGTAGTTGAAGATGATAAATTAGTATAACGGGCAGCACAGTGGTGGAGAGGTTAGAGTTGCTGCGTCACAGCCCTCAGGCTCTGTATTCAGTTCTGGACCTGGCCTGCCCTGAGCAGTATGTTCACCCTGTCTTTACAGGTATGTTGGTTTTTGCCAGGTGCTCTGATTTCCTCCCACAATCCAAAGACATACTTCCTCCCCCCTCTACCCCAGCAACACTGGCCCTGGTGTGAGTGTGTATACCTGTGCCTTTATTACTGCAAATGACATATTTTGTGTTCTTAAAATCAGATACAACACAACAATACATTTCACTGTTATGTAAATGAGCAGGGTAATGGCTGAGAATGCCATTTTGTTTAGTAATTATTTTATAAATAACATATGATATGATGCTTAACTTAGAAAGCATTTAAAAATCTAATTTAATTAGCTAGGTTAAATGGATAAGAGTATCTTTAAGTTGTTACCCAGTCATTTATCATCAAGAGTTGTATTTAATATCAACAGTTGTTGCCTGCAGGCACGTAATGAATTTAACAGTGACCTCTGTGCCCAAAGGCTTTTTTTCTACAGACTGTGTCACGTGTGAATGTCTTCTTTAGAGATACTGTACCAAGTTTGTTTGCAAAGCGTTTATTTAAAATCCCAAAGCACTGCAGAGATAAATATAACTAGGAGAAACTTACACACATGGAAGAAGTTTGCAGGCAATAAACAAACATACTTTGATCTCATCTTTGAAAGTGGTAATGTGTGAATCACACACAAATATGTGTAAAATATCAAAACCTCTGAAACTGGTGTTTTTTAAAGATAATCTCCTGAATAAACAAGGTTGGAACCTAAGTATAGCTCTGTACCTTTAAAAACAGAATTATAATCAGAATTATACAGTATATGACGTTCTATACTCTAGAACTTCAACTTTGGATTTTAAGAAATTATTTTTATCATTTTAGTTGGAGGCAAAATACCAAAACATGCTTTGAAAAGGGAGAAGATAGGAAACCTTTCAAAACTTACTGGCCAAAATGTTCAAAACACTTGAAGTATTGTTTCTGAAGATTTCTGCATATGAATTAAACCTTACTGCTGCCATTGCCCTAATCAAATCTCCAGGTCCAGGCCCTGGAACGGCTGTACTGCGAGGTTAGGTTTGTGTGATGGGAAGATCGAAATACTGTAATAAATGGGATATTGTATATGAAACAAACTGCCAAGACTGACACTGTTACTTATTTTAATTCCCTGGGTCACACTCCTTTGACATAATGAGTTTGTTGGGTAGAGTGAGGATGCAGGAGCATGGTATCTTTTTACTGTCTGGTTTTGCTGAGCCTGTTGTTGACATTAGAGGTGATCTGCAACCACTAAGAAGGGCAGAACTGAGATCAATGACACTCAAAGCTCCAGTTGGAAAGAAATGCAATACTGTAAACTAATGAGCAGAACATTTTGCTATTTGAGCTTCTACACGGAATGTGGTTTAGGCAGCAGTTCTGTATCTTATCAAGGAACAAAGGTGATGTAGACTGTCTCCTAACAGGCTTTAGACTAGCTAAGTCAACAGTGTAGAAAAAAAATAGCCCCGTGTACCTGAAGATTCCTATGAACAGAGGTGGAGTATCCAATATTTCTTTTTATGTTTATGAATCTAAGTGCTTTATATGATAACCCCTAACCTTTGTCAAGTAAAGCTGTGCTAGTCACATACTTTGATGTCTGGACGGTGACAACACTGAGAGTTAAAATTTAATTTAAAACACAAATTCAGTTTATATGGAATTAATAAGGAAACGGAGATGCAGGGTACAGTAGATGTGCTTCGCTGAACAGATTGAATGTTTTGCTTCATTAATTTCGCTAACTTCTCCACCCCCAATCACAGTTTTCAATTACGGAAATTGATCATGGCTGCGCCAGTTCATTGTGCTCTTACCTTCTAATTCACAGAGCATCTACAAGTTAATGAACACTGATAAGATGTTTGAATGAATCAATCCTACAGGCAATAACAGCTGAGGCTGCCACAGAATTCAGAATAGCAATGAGCGAAGAAGTGAAGTGCCATTTTAAATTTCAGAGCGTTGTCAGAAAGCCACTGATTCCTGGTGAGGGTGGTGGCACCCTGGAGCCCGTTCCTGAAACACAAGACGTGGGGCGCTCAGACACGAGAAGAACATGCAAACTCCACATGGAAGGTTCTCCTGTCAGGTGCTACACCCACGACCCAAGAGCTGTGGGCCTTAATGCCATGACCCGCTGCCAATATTTAAATATATACAGTACATCAAAACAAATCTCAGTAATGCAGTATAATACATACTGTACATTTAATACAAACACAGACATATATAATAGTCACAGAAGCTGACCTCTTGTTCTCCTTATTGGCATGTTAATTAAATCAGGTTTTCATTATCCAACACTCTCATTAAGCCCCCAGTGAGAAGCATACAACACATCAGGCACTTCAAAAGAACATTTTGGAATTCATGTTAAGCACCACAACAGGCATTTTGGTGGGAAAGGATTCAGTAAGTTCAGTTGTCCTGGTTCATGCCATCATTATTTTAATTATGTAAGCATGGGGAAAAGAAGAACATTTTAATAATGTGACACATTATATTTCTATTTGTCCCTTGGCTAAAACCCTGAAATTTGCTAAACTGAAAATGTAAAATCCATATGGAAAAAGATATAACAAACTCTGAACGGTAATTTTTCTCATGGTACAGTTTCAGCAGCTCTGTATGATTTTTTCACCATCCTGTCTACCCTTTTAAGTGTTTCTTAGGGCAAATTAAGCTCGCATGCCTTTATGAGATTTTTGTCTGAGCAAGTGTAATAAGTGTTCATTACTTGAACTGGGTAATTGGACTGAAATGTGAGGATCAGTGTAGCCGAGATGTAAAGGGAGCTTGGAATTAACAAAAGGTGTGTACCCAGAAGCCCTCTGTAGGCAGATAAAAGGCTCATTATGCTCCTGGATTAAGGCTGGCATGAGTGGCTCATAATAGTTCTCTCCCAGTTTCAGATACAGTAACAGACTATGTTCCAGGATTAGCGGACATTAAATTAAATTAATCATGCATTTGGAAAAACTTCAATGCTTTTAAAGAGGTTGCATAAAGTATGGACATACGATTTACAGCAGATGTTTGAATCAATCATACTAGGGAATCCTTTGAAAAATTTTATCGGGTGTGAAGCCTTTTTTCCCAGGCCTGCGTACAATAAAATAAAACTAAAATACACCTCATCTCTCAGCCATTGTGTTTAAAATATGAAGAATTAAATAATATCTTTCAATTAATTGATCTGTGGTGTGAGAATTAATAGAAGAGACATTTTCACGAAATGCTAAACATCCTGTTGGCACAGTGGCCAGCCCTGCTGCCTCACAGCGCTGGGGCCCTGGACCCCCAGTTCCTGGAGTGCTGTCTGTGGGGAGTTCGTATGTTCTCCCCAAGTCTGTCTGGGTGCTCCACATATCTCCCAGAGTCCACAGACACACCAGTGGGCTAACCGGCTTCTGGGAAGATCAGCGCCGTGAGTGTGTGTGTGTTTGTGTCTGTATACCGTGTGTGAGTACCCTGTGATGGACTAGTCCCAGCCAGCTTGAACCCTGCCTTAAGCCTATGACTTGCCAGGAGCAGCTCTGGCTCCCCCATAATTGATTGAAGGGGTTAGAAAATGGATGGATGTGTAATATCTGTTTTGCAGGAAGAGAAAAACACATCAGTGCAATTTGAGTGAAGTGCAGATACTGTATATAGTGCAGAGATGAACACTTGCCTGTAGGTCTAACTCAGATACGTCTGATTGGCTTGTGCAGTAGAACTCAGTAGAACTGAGAATATAACCTTCTAAATTACATGGATAATTCAATTAGTCCAGCTCTTAATTATAATCTTTCTGAAAGAATCATAAAGAAAATCATAACAGATACATGTCTCTTGGAGACAATTAAAATGTTTAGGAGCTTTGATGTTTTTACCTGTTGTGTAGCTTATTACAAGAATAAATGTAACAATACCTTTTAACATCGGAGCCGCTAGCTAAATTGATGGTTTCACTGAGCGTTCCGATGTTCTCTTCAATTAAGGAAAACAATTTCCATCCTGTAATTACCCCCAGTAAATGTGGGTTTTCTCACAGACAGGGGGGTGGTAAAAAACATGGTTGAAGGTTTTTGAACTGCATCCCCAAGACATTTTTCCTACACTTATATTTTTGTTTGATGTTGTACTGCACTTTTAAGGCAGGAGAATATTCTATCCCGGTATGGTTTGGTACTGACTTTTCAGTAGCTTTTAATCACTTCCATTTTCCATTTATTCATCACTAAACTGTATATTTTTAAAACACACCAGAAAAACCACAAGCAACTGTCAGTATTTTAAAAGCAAATAAACCCTTGGGAATTATGCACTATGTTCTAATATGCACTAACCATAGTAATGGAAATGTTATACATAAAAACATTTGTTTTTCAAATTGATTGAAATCCAATCAATTGACTGTGCTAATGCATACTTTTGATTGACTAGAAAATTGTTTTCATTCTTTTTTCAAAACTAAATTAGACTTGCATCAGGTCTCCTCATAATCTTACCAGTTCCAGACTAAAAACGATCAGTCCTTCCAGGCTGTCAGTGCAAGACAGTGCAGGACAGTGCAGGGCAGTGCAGGGCAGTCCATTAGGCCTGAGAACATACAGTATCTGGTCACTGGTCTCTGGGACGACTGCTGAGCAATAATATCTTTTTTTTCACATGGTGACCGAATTGTGCACTGTACTCTATTTGTCTTACATTGTACACATTGTACAATTTTAAAACCACTTCCCTTAATTTAATTTCTGTGCTTTTAACTAAGACCTGTGAAAGCTAAATAGGTTTAGAATTTCTGCAATCTAGCAGGGATCTGGGGTCTCTTTAAATCATCAAAAGTTTAAGATTAGTAGAGGAGTTTCCTAACATTTTATTTGCTTTCCCACATTGCCTAGAGAAGATGTGAATGATGTATCAACGTAAAGTCCTACTGTATGTCTTTTTCAAAAGTAGCCCCTTTAAGTTCCACGTCTACTCTTTTGAATGATGGAAACTCTTGGCTAGTTTCCAGATCACTGAGATAAATTAAGAAGAACAGTCTTCTTAGTGTCACGTCCACCAGCAACCGTATTCTATCCTGCAAGCGGCCTCTCGCTAATCAGGCCACAGCTACGGGTCATTCCAGCAAGCGCCAGCGCGCTGATCAATTCTCCAACTACGACACCACACTAATGACCGCACCCTCCGCTTGCCGGGATATTTAAACCCTCACTACTCTCAGGTCGGCACTCGGTACTACACTCTTTCTAGGAGCTCCTACCTCGCTGTTTGTTCTTTGCTGAGAAATTCTCTTCCTGACTGAACCTCTGGCCTTCGATACTCGACCTTGGTCCCTCGACCTCGACTTCAGCCCAGCGTCTCGGAAAAGTAGCCATCGAACTCTTCTCCCTTTTACCCTTTTCTCTGACCCTCCAGGTCTCTCAGAATAATGCACAGGGCCCATCCTGTCCCCCGTGGACACAGCATTCGTAACACTTAGTGGAGATCCTTGAGGATCTCTAATTACATCACCCAAACTCGAACACTCACCCCTCTTCACACTGCTTTCTATTTTTCTAGAGAATTAATGAACTGCAAACTTTTGTTAGTGGTTCTTTCCTGGTTTTAATTGATTTAATTAATACAACACTGTGCTTTGATCAAATACTTTGCTCAAGTTGCTTTCCAAATGTCAGACACACTAGTGTATTGTGTCTTTATATCACACCATTCATCTCTGTCATGAATGACATACAGTATAAATAGGACTTGTCAGGTTTGGTTTCATTTTCAGGTAACCTCCTCCATTTTTAGCCATATTTACAGCTTTGCAGATCTCTCTGTGACCTAATTAAAGAAAAAGGAGGCAACACTGCCTGTTTTAGGAACAAATGATCAGAGTCACCGGCCGGCCACATTCCATTCACATTACAAACAGACGAAACCAGCACTTCAATCCAGACATGAACCTAAGAGGTCCCAGCTTCATAATTATCAACTTTTAGTGTTTCTAATTATCAAACTAATTTGTCTCACAGCACGTTAACAAGGGTATCACGTAATCAAAATCAAACACTGAAGACTTCCAGCTCTACATTATGCAAATGCAGATTTTACCCTGAGGACACTTCTGCCTTATTTGCAAAACTGTTCCCAAGAACTCACTGACTTTCATTTCCAGCTATGACTTAACAAGTGCTTCCTCGTGTACGAAACCCCATTAGTGAATAATAGGAAGACAAGAAGCAGTGAATGAGTATCGATTGCAGGACTGTGGACTGTCTATGTCCAGTAGTCTCTGTTCTTCCCTAGGTGACAGCACTGTGGAAAGACAGGCTGGAGAAGGAGGAGGGGCTCAGTCAGGTTTCTTGCCGGATTGCTTACAGAAGGGTCTACCAGCCACTGCAGGAAGATGGGTAAAAGAGAGACAGAGGGAGAGCAAAAAAGCAAGAATAGAGACCTCCCCAGCGTTGAATAGGAGAGAAAGAGGGAAGAGTTGTTAGGGAGGAGGGGCAGAGGTCAGGACACAGACCACCTCCGGGGTTGCAGGGCACTGCGGTACAGTTACAACCCATGGCTGAAACCACGGAAATCTCCCACTGTTCCCCACAAACCTGCCTCCTGTCCTGCTAGTGTAGGGGGCGATGTGGAGCAGCGGGCAGGGTCCTGGACTTGCGGGTTCAAATCCCAGGCGAGATGCTGCTGTAGTACGCTTGACCAGGGTACTTAACTTTTACCAGTAAAATACCCAGCTGTGTAAAAGGATGCAGCTACAAGAGGGTAAAAAGAGGGTAAAAAAATTAATATAGAAATACGTATAAATATATTTACTGGATATACAGTATAATATACTGTAGGTGTCATGTCAATGGGGCCTAATGGTACCTTGGCTCTATGTAAAATTACTTATATAGTACTTACTTATAACCTTGATTTTTTTATGTCTGGCTGAGAAAAAAAAAGAGTTTTAAGAAATTGTTGAATTGAAAAGAACTTTCAGAGCACCAGCCATCACAGGTATTTATTATTTATGAAAGAACAAAATGAAAGAGGTGTTTTGATGCAGGTTTCAAGAGGAAGCAAAGGAAACCCACTTCTCAGATGTACTTGCTCAGACTTGCCTGATGGCTTACTGGTTATAACAAAAACAGTTTTCGAATTCCCAGTCTACCACTGCTGACAGTTTTTTACTTCGCTTTTATAAAGTTCCACTGCTTTTAGTTCATAAAACATTAAAGAGAGACGAAAAGATATTTCCATATAAAAACAACTTCTGGAAAGCAGTAAGAATCTATTAAAATATTCTGCTGCTTAAATCTTCATTCAATAAATATACATATTTGCTACAAAAATCTTACAGTTATTTTGAGCAGGCCAATATTACACACTTGAGATGATACTTGTAACCCAAACTAGTTGTGAGTTGTGAGGTAGTCATGAAAATACCACTGATTCACTTTTGGTTGCCTTTTGGTGAAAACTGCACAATATACGAATGTTTATGAGTTACTGTGAGTAGTTTTCATGCCTTTTAGGTAGTAGAAATACAAAGACTGTGTTTACCTGTTTACAAGAGCTCATATATTATACAAGAGATTCAGAGTGCTGGTGTGCTTGACTATGAATTTAACATCAAAGGAAAGTGGTATATATCGTAGAGGAGTTTAGTGAAAGCATAAAAGATAAAAGCATTGAAGTATCAAATCTACAACATTTTGCAAGACCAGATTTTTACATGTGAACAGGATCTGTTTATAAAGCCCATCTATTTTTAAATGATAGATTTGAACTAGAACTCAGTCTGACAAAGATAATGTGAAGTCATTTACTACTGCCAATTGTATAGTAAAGCTTTAAATGCAAACGTTCACAGATTACAGTGATCATTACCTTTGCATGTTAAGGCAACACATTGCAGCCAACTTTCATATACTGTAGCACCATACAAAACTAGTAGTAATCATCACCATCAATGAACACCTAGCTTTGGATCCGTAGTCGTGTACAGTATCTGTAACCAAGAGAAACAGAAGTTGTTTAATGCAGGCCACCTTCACAAAGAAGTCCAGCAGAGACTAAGAAAATTTTAGGATGATCTAAAATTGCATTACAAAGTTACCTGTGCCTAACATAAAATATCTATCGCAGCAAATTTGGTGGGTTTGAAAAGTTTGTGGGCACTTGAGGAACATGGGATTTGGGATCCCAGTGTTTCATTTTTGATCCAGAGCCTGGAATGAACGGCACTTGTCTTGCCCCCCTGGGCAGTTTCCATCTCTGTGTCCCACAGCTCTGGAATTCTTTGAGTGACTGTAGAAACACAGTGGATATGAGGGTTATACCACCAAGATTTAACCGAACCCAGTGTGTTGCAAAATCGGCTTTCCTGAGCTACTGGAACCAGACCTTGTCATGGAACAAAGTCAACCAGGAGGCCTGGGCTGGTTGTAAGGGAAGGTGATTTTGCTTATCAAGCAGACCTCAAGCTTGTATTGTGCTAGAATGACGCAGTGATATTTAATTAACAGCAGATGTCACTCGTTGCAAAAACATGAGGACAATAAGCATTTTTATTGAAGATCTTCCCTTCTATCACGGGTGTTTTTTTGCAGGGACTATATAAAGTCAGTGTTAATTAACAGCCCAGAGACCAAGCCCCACATGAGACGGCCCGACACTAAAATTAAACAGGTTAAAATGTAGGCAGTTCAATATGTTAGCAGTAATGGGAATGGTAATGAGAAATCAAAGCCCCTTTAAGTTTCAAGCTTAATTTGTTACAGCCAATCAGTGCTTATATTTAGCGCTGAATCTTATATTAATATTGACACTACTTTTCTTGATCTAATGTGCATTTGCTAGATGTAATTTTGCACTCTCTATGTGGAGTTATTTTATACTTCACTTACAACAGTGAAAAAGCTCTAGCTATCAGTATAATACACTGTTTGTGCAAACAAGGCTAAGCATGCCGTTCTTGGGCAGAGTGGAGACCTCAGTGATGGAATCGCAAAGCTTTCGTCATCAGTTTTGATAACAGTACAACTGGGGCCCAGAGAGAAGACTCAAGCATTCAAACAGCTACAGTCTGATTACCCATCACATCATTTTAGTTTTACTAAACGGAATTGGGTCCCCTGAAACGTTATATAAATAATGTTCCTGTTTTTACACCGCCATCTACTGTAGTTGTTAACCGGTGGAAATACAAAAAGTTTATGTCTAAAGTTCATTTTTTTTCTTTGAGTTTAATATGAAAAATTAGTCATCTATTTTGGGTGCTTTCTGCGTAAAATGGTTCATCTCTGATTTTGTTTCAATATAGCAAATGCCTTTTTTCCAGGTTCTGGTGACCTTTTCTAAAATGACTAAACACATGGTTCACCTTTTAAATTACTGTACTTTAATATGATTAAAATCCTATTGTTACTACTACTGCCATGTCTACTAATATTATTTTTGATATCATTTTTTGTCCTAATTCACTTTTACTTTGTGCTCTATTTTTCTTTTAATGTTAAAATACGAAAATAATTGTCATATTGTTTGCAATTTCAGGTGAGAAGATATGCCAGATTTCTTGACACATTCAATGCTAAGTCTGCCTTTAAATAGCAACGTTTTTCTCCCAAGTAGCTGCATTTTAGTGAAAATTTTTAGATAGGAATCCCAGGAGATCTGTCTTGTGTTTCAATGACATCTGTGGAGATAGCATCAGTTCACTTAGAGATGGTGTTTGAATATGAGCACAAAATAAAATTTCCAGAAACTCCTAAAATGTAAAGAAAACAGAATACTTAATGGTCACTAATAGAGTCTTTTACGTGGTAATTATTAGTCAGTCTCCAAAAACACAGTGAAGGGGAAGGTTATGGCGAAGTATTTGAATTAATGTTAGACGCAATCAGAGAAAGAAGCTTGTCTGATCTCAGAATCCCATCTGTTTCTCGTGACTTCAATACGCCAGTAAGCTGTGGGATTTCTTTAATTACCTAAGCAAGACATTTTTCTGCATTTCACCTGCGTAGTTTAGAGATGATCAACTAGATCTGTAGGGTGCAATAGCTACTATACCACTTGAAAGATATGTTCATTATGATCTATCAGTTCTGTCAAATAATTGTAACTATGTTTTTTTAATAATGTAACATGTTTATACCTTAAAAAGGGCAGATGATTTTATTATGACCTACTTGGAGCTTCTAGGAAGATTTTGATTAAGTCTGAGATTTTGAGCTCATAACAGCTAATCCTGCAGAATGGAGAAATAAACTGCACTTGTAAGCAGCACTGAAAGAGGTTGAGAAAAAGTCCGTTCTTGTGTTGATCCATACGTCATTACAGGACAAAGCACGACCTTGCCTACAGATGAGACCATTGTTAGAATCTATCCTTCTAGAAATGGTTTTCAGTGTAATTTTTCAGCATCACTGGATTGTTCCTGGTGTTTAATTTTATTTTCCAAGCTCACTCACTCTTCCAATAAATGGGCATTATTAAGAGATCTATACACGTCGCCCAACAGGCATGTCTGTCGAAAATGAGTCCCACTCATTGCTTCTTTACCTGTCAAACGTGTCAGATCTCATCATCATGAAGATGGCTGAAGTCGTGTGTAAACTGAGCTGAGCAAGTGGAAGGTCAATGCATTTAGTTTTCATTCACCCATTTGAAAAGCTAGATTAAAAAATTCAGACTTTCATGTAAAGGGTTGGAACTCAAAATAACAAGAAAAGTCAGGCCTTTGTGCTCCCATGACCAACCTTTTGAACAAGCTAAAACAACACCTATACAATTTGTGATTCATTCTGCTTTGCATGGAAAGAAAACTTCCAATACCGACTGAACTGTGTGATGTTAGTATTCATCATGATTTATAGCAAACAGTATTCCATGCCGACTGTTCAGCTGGCTTGTGACAGACCTTCATGCTGATTCAGATGCCTGACACACTCAGTAGCGTGGGGTCAAATTATAATTAAAGTAGGAGTTGAATTCATTTTTCTTCATCCAGTTTCTAACCTCTTTGTCCAATTCAGAGACGCACTGGTACTGGAGCCTATCCTGACAAGCGATGGTTTGCAGGGCGCGGTACACCCTCGACAGAAAGCCAGCCCATCGCAGGGCACACACACACACACATGGGACAGAGACACCAGGGGCATTTTTGCCAGAAGCCAATTAACCTCCAGTATGTCTTTGCACTGTGGGAGGACAGAACACAGGGCTCTAGTGCTGCGAGGGACCAATGCTAACCACTGTGCCACCTTACTGCCACATTTTCTCTAGGATTGTATCGAAATAGTCAAACCACCAACTATAAAGACCCACCAAATCTACAAATCTCTGGTTTCATTTAATTGAATTCACTGATCCCAGCGAATGAACTGCTGTTTAGGTGAACTGTTCAGAAGAAAAAGTGCAAGGAATTTCATTTCACAGAATTTTACTCATGAGGAGGTCAAACCGTAATCTAACTGCATATAAATATCTCACCTCCAGAGGCTCCAACCACTCCTGCAGCTGCTCCCTGGCTCATTCCTCGCAAAACAAGGGTGGTGGGGGGGGAGTTCGAACATCCAGGTCCTTACAGTTAGGCTGACCTTAAGAGCCAGGCAAGTGAAGTCAATTAATTAGAGTTCGGCTGAATGACTGGTTTTCATTCTGCAGTTCTTATACTGCACAGACATAAAATTGAAAGGAAAAAAATCCTGTTAAAAACATGTACATTAGCTAATCATCTTTATATTCACTGAATATTCTTTAATATTAGAAAGAACCAACCAACCCATTTTGCTTTCTGGGAGGTCTGAGATCACAGTACACAATACGTGTAACTGTCAAATAGAAGATTTATACAGTATTTATTTTTGCCATCTTACAAAACGCTTTTTCTGCTAACTCATAAATCAATTCCTTGTGCATATACTTACTATTTGAAAGGAAAACCTAACTGACTAATATTTTAAGTGCACTATGCCAGAGAACATGTAAAGTGCGTTAATATCTCAATCTGAACCCAAAATACTTGAGACAAGAGAATGACATAAACCTTGTCTACTTTTTGTAAATTGGAGTCAGACTTTGTTGATCTCACCTTTACAGGAAGAATGATTTTATCATGCAACATTTTCACTTTAGGAACAAAACCTTCACCACAAATATTACCTGGTGCACAAAAAAATTAAAATGATTAAAATGCATAGACCTAATGGATTTACTACTCCTGTTGATAATAATTGCTTGAAATTGTATAACACTTTTTATCCCCCTTGATAAAAGAACAAAGCACAGAAGATATGCCCTAGTTCATCTTACACTGAAGTACAGGATGCTCCTGGGTGAAAAACACAGTTTAGCAAGGATACTGGGATTAACACCCCTACTCTTTCAGAAGCACCATGGGATCTTTGACGATTACGTAGGAGGGAACCTCCCACAGCACAGTGTCACCTTATTAGTGCATTACTGTAGCTTCCAAACAATGGTTCAGGGTGAAGGGTGACACCTACAGGTGAATCATATATTCAGTCACGGAGACAAAATCAATTGAGACTCATTTTACAGCAAGCCACAACGAAACACAACTTTTAGACGTAACATTATTAAACAATTAGAAGTCTTATTTAGCATACAGTATGTTGTACAGTGATGTGAAAATGAAAATACACCCTCTTAAGATTCTATGGTTTTACTATACATATTAAGACATATCTGACCTTCTCCTAATACTCACCAAGTCCTTAAAGTGCAAGTAACCTCATGTGACAAATAACACACACAAATTTTACTTTGCCATTATTAATTAAACAAAAACAAAATCAGCCAGCATTCTGAAGCCTTACTGCTCCCATATCAGTTACGGAGGCAATTAGAATCAGGTGCTACTAAACAAGTGATCATCAGGAACTGCTTCCATCTGTATATAAAACCAGAAACGTTGTCAGCTTGGTCTGCAGAATTCAAGAGTGTGGTAACATCATGCCTAGGTCAGTAGATATCTGTGACAGTCTCAGAGAAAGAATCATTGCTGCTCATCAGTCTGGGAAGGCTTATACAGCCATTTCCAAACAATATGAAGTCCATTATCCCACAGTGAGAAAGATCATTTACAAATGGAGAGAGTTCAAGATTTTTGCCCAGGATCTACCCAGGAGTGGGCGCCCCAGCAAATTCAACCTCCAGATCGCTAAGAACCCCAAAGCTACACCCAGGGATCCACAGACCTCTGTCAGTATGGTAAACATTAGAGCTCATGGCTCTCCCGTGAGGAAAAGACTGAACCAGAGCGGCTGTCATGGAAGGGTAGCCAGGAGAACCCCCCCTCTCCAAAAGGAACATTACTACACAGCTTAGGTTTGGAGAACAGCACTTGAATGAACCGCATGACTACTGGAACGATGATCTCTGGACTGATGAGGCCAATATGGGGTTGTTGGGCCATAATACAACATGACACGTGTCAGCACAAGAGCCTCATGCCCTCCATCACGCAGGGTGGTGGAGGGGTGGTGATTTGGGCCTGCACCGAGTCCACCATGAATCCCTCTCTATACCAACGCATCCAAGAAAATGTGAGACCACCTATCCGACAGCTAAAGCTTAGCTGAAAGCGGATTCTGCAACAGGACACGGCAGTAAATCTACAACTGAATGGCTGAAAAAGAATTGCCGTGTCAGAGTAGGCCTCAAACCCATTGAGATTCTGTAGCGCAACCTAAAGACAGCTGTGCGTAAACGAATGTCCTCAAACATCACCGAGCTGGAGCAGTTCGGTAGGAGGAGGTGCCCAGAACTCCTCCCAGGCGAGCGTGAGACTGACAAACTCTTACAGGAAGCGTTTGCTTCAAATTATTGCTGCTAAAGCGGGATCCACACGTTACTGGACTGTGTGGTGCTGTGTTCGTTGGCTGAATTTTGTTCAGTAAATAATGACAAAGTAAAATGTGTTGTGTGTCACCTGCCACATGAGGTTAGATTTACCCACTGTTGTGTGAGGAGTAGAGATGTCCTTACTTTTGCAGGTCACCGTATTTAAATGAAATTCAAATGACCTACACAGTTAAGAAGCTAAGAGATTCTAATATACTAAATACTTTTCCATACCTCCTTTTCTTTATTAGGGAAAAATATAGAAAAGATATCTTAGATATCTAAAATAGCAGAGATGTCTCAGTCTCATGTTGTTCTCCTTCAGATGAGATGTTAAACAGTGATCCTGACTACTTTGGTAAGAGCAGGACTGTTGACCTGGTATGCTGCCTAAATTCTGCCTAAGATTTTCACACTCTGCCCCTCCAACAATTCTCTGTGAATTTAATAGGTGAAGTATTTTCTCATGGCTTGGCGGTGGATGAAATGTGTCTCTTCAGTTCATAAAGTGTTTCAGGATCCTTTGGCAAGAAAAGTGCTTTAGAATTGCAAGGAATTGTTAGTTATTGACTAAGCAGTATTACCAGACATGTAGATCCAGCATGCAGAGGGAATAGATTAAAAAATCACCCTCTGAATTAAAAAACAAATGGGAAAAGAAGACAAATCTTTAATAAACAATGAACATTTATTCAAGCTGTCAACTGCAAGAGGTGGACAGAATAAAACCATGAACCAGTGCAAGGTACATGCTAAACAGCAGAATTCAAACTACAGCTGTGAGAAGGAAAGACACTGCTCTCACACAGCAGAGAAATGCACTGCCCAGGGCGTGTGGAGGCCACATCGCAATCTCTGTTATTTCCAACATAGTCCAATAGTACAACAGCAGAAGTAAAGACTTAAACTTGAAACACAATGAGTGCCCAAAATACCTGAAATATCAAGTTAAAATCATTAAAAATTAAATAAGGAATGCATATGGATGTGCACTGTATACTGTATAGAAAGGAGGCAGTGACTTCCAGGACCTGGCCATACAGTACAGTATAATCATCTTATTTGATGCAGGCATTTAAAAAAAGATAATATTAGGGTTATGGAAATAAAAACACATTCAAAAAGTCAAAACCTTTCTTGTACAAATTTTGGATGAGAGGAACTGCTGGCTGAATTACTTGCAGCCTCACTATGGAGTTGCAGCTAGCTCGGTTAGCGAAACGAAACACAGCATATTAAAAATGTTTGTATGTTTGTACAGTAAGCGATGAAAAAATCTCAGATTGCCCCACCCCCAATCTGCCTGTGAAAGCACTTGCTACAACGAAAATAAAAATAAAGCAAAATACAAAATATTCCGACGTACTTTTCTTTTAGTTCAGTGCACTATGTTTGAACAAATCATGTTTAAAAAAATAAAAATACAACATGTAAATAAGCAGCACTGGCTTCACCGAATGCACACCACTACTGTTTTTACAGCCATTTTCAAGCCAGTACCTACTACAGAGAACACAATCCAGAGCATTATTTTAAGTAGAATGTAAAAATCACGAAACATCCAAGATGTTCCTGCTATCATGCATATACATTTTGAAACAAGTTAGAAAGGAAGAAAAATAAAGCTGACTGGAATCGCCTAAAAAATAAACCCCTCACACAAAGGGTTCAAAGTTCGACTTATCCTATTTTGAAATCAATCTTATTCTGTTCTTCTAAGGAACCTACATCCATAGGGTCACGTGTCACATGAATGACCCAACCATTTACGTCACCGAATTCCATACAAGCTGTGTTAGTCTAGACGACAAATCCACTGGGTACATTTGGTGTTGATGGCACAATTAGTCTGCTTCACTTCGTGAAAAAGAAGATAACATCAACTGTAAGATCCTGCAGCGGAATCCACTTCTTTGTAGCTGTAATATATAAAGCTTCCACACATTTAACTAGGTATCACACTTAATAAATACAATAAAAAATAAAAATTCTGACCAAATGTACATTATCACACTGTCTAAAGAGCAAACTTATTGGCATGGTTTCCAACACAATGCAGAACATTCGTTTACCCGGCCCTCACCAGAAAGCACAGAGGCTGGTTCTAACCTCGTGACGCTAAACTGAGAGGAGGACCGGATGATGACAAACTCCAGCGTTGCCAGACAACGTGTGCCAACTGGTGCTCAGCTAATGACTGTGCTTTCTCACAAAACTTAGCAGAAATATTGCGAAATATCTTGCTCAACTACAGATGAAATGGTTAACTTGAAGTTTTGATAAAACAATCTCCTTAGCTCCTAGCAAAAAAAAAACCATCCAATATATCTGACCTTGTGCTTGTTTCAAACCTAAATTCCAGGTTTTTGATGTCTGTCACTAGAATGTCTTTGCATTACACATTGCTTTGAAAACGCAGCTCTATTCCTCTGAAGAGCACACATCCCTGTAGATGAGTAGGTGGATTAACAAAAACCTCTTTGTGCATGCCAGCACACAAACCTTTTCATGCAGGTGATAACATCTCAGTTGTCTGAATCAGAACCTTAACCTGCTGTATGCCGGTTTCAAATGGCCATCAACTTAGAAGTTCCGCCCCGCTGCGCAGCTTGAAGTTTTTAGTGATACAGTTGTTCCTGTATGTATCATTTAAGGCATACTGCATGAAGTCATTCTTACAGCTAATCAAACCAAAGAAAAGGAAATAACAGATGCCGCGCCCTTTAAAAAAGTTTGGATTATTAATACTTACTCACTTACCATTTTGTTTTTTTCAGGGCTTGTGATGTTGATACCCCAAATCCCTAGTGTACTAGAAACGTTTCTCTTTTCCTCCTCAGTATCATATAAGCACACAGAGAGAATTTGGACCCTTTCTAATGTCTATCTAGAGTGAAGTAGGCAAGTCTACAACTAGGACAGGTACGCCAGTTTTTGGCACTAAAATGTCCCAAATGGGCAACATTTAGTTTTTAGTTTCTGCGTATGTTCAGAAAAAATGATCACTGAATCTCGCTTGATTTAATTCACAATTTAAATTCAATTACACTGTCAGGTGAATCAGCACTGCGATCACACTGCGTTGATTGCCATGAGCTGAAACATTTGTTCTCTTCAAGCTGCACAGATTAATACAACTACAGGTTCACAAGAAAGATCCGCCTTACGTTCACCGATACCCATAATGTTTCAGAAATATACAGGATCAGCGGTCGATAAAATTGCCAGGGAACCCGATAAAAAGTCTGTCCGAGCCCCTTTTCTCTTCTGAACTTCCTGCAAATTTCTGAGGAAGCACACGAGGGATTTCAAAGATTTTTTAATTCAGAAAAGTCTCTGCTTTTTCAAATCCCACTCTCAGCTCAGGAGTTTCATGTCATACCCATGTGATAAAAATGTTCAGTCTGGCACAAAAAGGACAATATCGACACCCTCAGCTCCTTTTGCTTTTAGAAGCTTTAGCTTCAGAAAGATGTTTTTGCTCATCTGTAGACCCATAACATTAAGCCAGTGCAGACCTCAGATTATACTTGGAGTCGGTACAGTTTCACATGTTCAAAGGAAGCATGGTTTCTTTGGCACTGGAAACAGGTCATGTTTTTGCTGAAGTTCTTTTTTTCCAATATTAGCCGCCAAGTCCTTCTAAACTGTTTTAATGTCACTTCAGTGCCAGTCCAAGTTGGTGTGGAGGCCACCACCACTCTATTTCAGTGCCATTTCTTTCCTGCTAACAGGCGTGCAGTGGAAGACCACTGCTTTCCCACTGACAGATCACTTTTCCACTCGTGTCTGTGTCCAGATGATGATTTACAGTGGCACATTCTAGTGGTCGTTAGTGGAGAACAAATTAAATAATCAATGATATGTACAATGCACAAAACGATCACCGAAACAATGACAAGCAATCAAAAGGAAACCAGACATAAAACCACACTGACACTTAACAGCAATGAAAAGAATGCAAAGACGATGATTTGGCAAGTGTCACCTGTCCCATGTATTTTCTCGTTGTGTTAATGAAAGGTGCCTGATTTGAAAGCAATGGGGATGCAAGACCTCTCAGGGTGCAGTAACGCTGTGGGAATTCTGGGGAAGTAGGCGTTTGGCTTGTTTGGCATGACAATGCTTCTAATTTCTAACCGGCGCGGCCTCACTGACAGGTCACAGGAATGGACGGGAGACGTTGAGCGTTGAGACACTGGAGAGCAGTTGCAGCCAGCGACTGCAGCCCAAGGTTATTCTCATGGTCCACGAACGAACGCGTCTTCCAAAGGCCCCCCGCTGTCTTACTCCACAGAGCCTGGGTGGAGGCTGAGCGTGGGAGGATCCAGGCAGGTCGGGGAGTAGTTGATGTGCGGCTCTTTGATCCAGAGCAGCGGAGCGCCGTTTTTGCCCTCCGAGTTCTTGCTGGAGTTGCGGGCCTTGTAGCGCACCAGGAGAATGGTGATGAGGAGGATCCCGAAAATGGGAAACGGGTAAAAGAAGACGAAGTAGAAGAGAGAATCATTGGAACAGATGACCGACTGCAGAGACGTACCTGCGAAGTATTGAAGAACAGAAACGTTAGACAAGGTACACGACTGCAGAGCAAAGAGTAAAACACAGTAAAACAGGGGAAGAGCATTTAAGGACCGGGTTTAGAGTTTATATAATAAAGATAAGAACGTAAAGGTCTTGCTGGAGGAAGCGCTGTTCAGTTTTCTGATATATATTTTTACAAATCTAAAAAATAATTCTTGTTGTGATAATATAAGTCATTTAAAAGTATCGAACAGGGAGCTTGAATAAGCAGATAACTGTCATTGTCCTCACAGGTTTTCATTAAACCAAATGCCATCATAGAAATCTCTGGCCACATCAGTATTCCAGTAATCACAGAGACCAGCCTATTTTCAGCTATTTTCAACACGGTTTTATAACGAGAATGACAAACAGGACAATAAGGCAAACCCTTAAGGACAGCACAGAAGACAACAACGAATTTCTTTAGCACTCCTGGCTATGCAACCACTGTCCGGATTTAAACAACGCACTCAGTGAAAGACTAAAACATGGCTCTTCTACTTCAACATGATTTATACAAGAGTTCTTGAATCGGAAGCCCTCAGGGGCTCATTCTTCCTCGCATTTTGTTGTGAAAGACAGAAATGCAGCAGGGCCGTTCCCTGCAGACCCAGTCTCACAGCCACGGGGTCCAGCTTGCGGGGCAGCGACCAGCTCACCTCGCTCGCGCACGTCGACCAGGGTCGCTCCGGAGTTGTTGGTGGCCAGGCGGTACCAGGCGTTCCTGGGGTTGAGCAGCCACTCCTCCACGTGGCAGTAGTAGCTGCCCGAGTCGGCCAGGCCGGCGCGCTGCACCGTCAGGCTGTACAGCTCCGCGGAGGGCCGCTCGAACTGCAGCCGGGAGCCGGGCCCGGAGCCCTCGGAGGGGCTGCAGTTGCCGTTGCCGAAGACGGCGTCGTGGCCGATGGAGAAGATGCACTCGGGCCCCTCGCCGGCGCCGGCCTTCGCCCGGAGGACGTACCAGGAGACGGAGAAGCGGGAGTCCTTGCTGGACTGGGAGGGGATGCTGCAGCCCAGGCGGAAGGCCTCCGTCTCCACGACGGTCAGGTTGGACTCGGACTCCTCCACCTGCAGCCGGATGTCTGGGGGCACAGAGGAAAAGGTGGAAAAATCAGCCTGAACTGAGTTTTGGCAGCGAAACTCCCACACAACATGGCGCCTGTTTCTACCCACCTGAACGGCTTTGAATAAATGAAAATGTGAAGACAACACATCTTTACAATCATTATAATGGGAACTATCGGAAAATAGGATCTGGAGATTGCTTTCCACTTTAATATCTATTTCTAACCAATGTGCAATTTCACTTCCTTTGTACACAGATTGCCAATCTTGAACACCCTGTTCCTTTGCACCTCCGCATTTGCTCATGGGAGTTAAAAATCCTACTGAATATACAAAAATGGATTATGAAGGATCTGAAAAAGTATTTAAAATACATTTGTGTCTCTAAAACTTAATATACCCCTTTTTTTCCCCAAAGACAAATATGGCCCTTTTTATTTTTTACACTCATGAGCAATAAACGAAGAAGGGGAAACCGATAAATATGCATATATTGAATGAGATATTCTGTGTTAAGCTTCTTGATATAATTAGCTTTCTTGAATTAAATGAGGCTTCAGAAGCAGCCGGTTGTCAACTACAGTACTTATTAAAACCAAATAATTTCTTCCACATAACGCAGAGCAAAAGAAATATAATTCCTCGCTTCACATCTATGGTACTGTGTCTGTTATCTCGCAATGTTTTAGCAAATCTCCTCACTGCATGTTAATTACACTGAATTAGAACATGTAACATAATTGCATAACAGACGGCTGCAAAGGCCATTTCAGATTTTCCAAAAATGAAAAGATCAATTTCTACATCTGCAAAAAAATAAATAAACGAACCTCTGAATCTGTGAACTGTGAACTGGAGAAGCCCAAACACAACGTACAGCACCAGTTCTCAGCCCAGAGGAGAGATGTGTCAGAAGCATGATAAGGACAACAGGTCAGGTCCTGTTCTGTTATTCATGTGATTCCCTGTTGTGCCCATGTAGCAGCAATGAGATAATCAGAGGTCCTTCTATGAATGGTACTGCACAGAGGAACCTGTATTCCCAACAGGCTGGTGCACAGACAAGAGCTTGCTTAGCAGCGCAGGTTCATACACCAGTGAAATGCTGTAAAAGACCAGCAACATAAAGGCAACATTTTGGAAGCTATACAGTATTACAACACTTTGTTGTCACAGAGTCCATGTATCTCTCACTAACAGTTAAAGGTTAAAGCAGTACTAGTTAGAGCAGCCAAAATACTCTCCAAAATGGTTTAGAGAAATACTGTTTTTTTAGAGCTATGGAAGTGGGAATTACTTTTAAATTTCTTTTTATTATTTTGGCAGACACTGCTCCCTCTGAACACAGCTCGCTCCGGTTTTGGATCCAGGGCTGTAATCATAACTCCACACTGAGGCCAACTTTATATGCGTGATCATGTGCTTCTAAACCCTGCCTGCAAACAGTGTTTTATGCCTGTAGATGTTGTGAATTGTAGTTGTTAATGGTGCAGAAACTAATTCCATTTCATCTTGCCCCTTTTCTCAATAACAAAACTAACGTCACGGTCTCAGAGGTCGGCAGAATCGATTTGTGCCCCGAGATACTAGTTCAGTTATCCAGGAGCTGTCCGGCTTTTTTATTAAACCAAGGCCGCGTGGTTCTTTGCCAGGCTGTCCGCTCGAGGCTCGGCCCAGACTCCTACCTGGCTGCTTCACCAGCACCTCGGTGAACCCCGACGTCTCCTCGGCGAGCTGGTACCAGACGTTATTGGGGTCCAGCTGCCACTCGTGCACCCGGCAGTAGTAGGTGCCGCTGTCGCTCAGCTCGGCCTGGTGCAGCGTGAGGCTGTAGAGCTGTGGTGAGAGGCGCTCTGACTGCACGCGGCTCTTCAGCCGCTCCTCCTCCGCGTACGTCCCGTACTCGAACGCCGAGTTGTGGTTGATCTTGAGCAGGAGCTCGGCGTCCGGCTCGCCCGCCTTCCTGGCGTACCACAGCACAGTGTACTGAGACTCGGGGCTCGTCCGCGCGGTGATGGAGCAGTTCAGGCGGACGCGGCTGTCCTCCAGGAGCTCCAGGTTCTGGTCCAGCTTGCTGACGCGCAGTTTGCTCACTGCCGAGCAAGACACAGACACATCGATCAGCTCAGCAAAGTCTGAAAAGACACCTGGCTGGCTGGCCTTGGACCTCTGAAGGCAGGGCGCTCCACACACATTAAAATACAAGGAAGGACCGACCCTGCCTGTCCGTTTACGAGCCTGTGGGATCACAGTACCCAGTGAGCAGGACAGTAAACTGAAACCTGCAACCAGCAACCTGTCTGGTCTACTTTTCAGACTGAAAAAAAAATCAAATCTCATGAAAATAAGTTATTATATTTTACGGATGCAAAAAATCCAATTTTCCAGATGTTCTGACACTTGCTGCACTAATCCCAGCGGGACGGCGCCTTTAGTTCCACCGATGGCTCACACTCGACCACAGCACAGCCTGCAGATAGGAGAGCGACAGAGACGCGTTTTCACACCGTGGGGCTGAGGGAGGAAGCTTATTTTAAAAAAGAACCCTCAGGCAGGCACATGCATCATCACACTCCAGGATAACTTTCTTTGTGAAAGAGGCAGTGCAGAGTGACTGAAGCTGACAGCACATTGCGATACTGAATTAATCGAAATGAAAACAGAAAGAAACAATGGTAAAATAAACCGCATAGAATACTTCATTTAAAAAATCCAAACAAAACAGGTTATGCCGTGCATAGCAACCCTCTCAACCTCTATGTCCTTCAGACACGTATTTCGAAGCTTCAGCAGTTTTGAAATGGAAAAGCTTGGTTGCTCTGCCTTGGAACAGTAACCAGTACAACACATCTTTAGATATCTGTCTGCCGCAGAGAGTGACAGGAGCCGAGCCCAGACACAAGTTTGTGAAAAGGCCCCGTGTATCTTCTCTACTCTTCTTCGAGGATAATTATTTTAAGTTTCAACTTTCTAGTTCTTCATCGTTTCTTTTGGGTCAGAGATAGTTATTCTGGTCCCTGAGACAGAGCATCAAAATTACACCCAGTTCCATTCTACTAATATCTCTTAAATAATTTGTCTTCAAAAACACAACACTACAGAGGTATTTTACAGACTGGTTCAATGTTTTCCCATCAGAAAAAAAAAACGTGGCCTCACAAACCTATTTTATTTCCTATGGGTGATAGTGTTATTCTGTGGAAAAATCTCAAAAGACAAGATCTGTCTTCCATTTAACAAATCTCTGTACAATCTTCAAAGGTCAAAATAATCGATCACAACTCAACCACTCTGTAAATACTGCGAAAGTTAAAAAAATGAAAAACTGCACAGAAAAAACAATAGGTATGAGGGATAGTTAAAAGGTGCAGTTTTATAAAGCACCATGCTTGTGCTATGTTAGCATGGTCATAAACTGGTAACAAAAACTAAAAAAAGAAGCAAAGAATTTCTACATGACTGACATGATCAGACTAACACACAAGTCTCATGACACAAATGAGAGGAAGGAGTGGTACCGTGTGTGGAAGACTGTAAGTGTGGGAGGTGAGGCTCGGAGAACATTCACACATGAACACTCACCAGTGCAAATAAAAGGCCCAGCTTGCTTCTCGCCTTCACTGTTTGAACTCTACGTGCAACACTGATACACAGAAAAGAAAATGTTGACTCTACTGAGCTTTAACTAATTTCAAGAGTCCATTCTCTTACAGCCAGGAGGAGTCCTGGTTTGTTTCCTCCGCATGAAACCGCAAACACAGAGTAGTAAAAAGTAGTAAAACAATAACCAAGCTGGTGTTCTTTCACAGCAGTTACTGTACCAGTCAACGTACAGCTCTTACTCGCCAGGAACAACCAATCCAAACCCTTTCATACAATGAATTCACTAGACCAATGTGAGAACGGACACACTCTTTTTCACTTAACCCATTACTCGACAGGAGTGAACATTTACATGAAGGCGAGGGTGAGCTAATCAGCAGTCTCGCTTTGGCGCCCTCTTGTGGCCACCCTGTTGACATTGCAGTCCTCCTGGGGGGGGGGGGGGGGGCAATCTCCCACATTTCTAATGTTACAAAATTATTTACCCCACAGGGATACCCGTTTGACACTACAATAAATAACTACTGTGTGAAAAACAAGGATAACCGCCGAAAACATTCAATCTCTTTGCAGAGGAAAAGGCCCCAGTGCTACAGCAGTATTTATAAGGAGGCCTGTCCAGAAACACTGTGCTGAGGTCACTTAGTGGGCCCTGCATCATGCCAGTGATCATCATAATGTTCACTGACGCATTTATTCACATGTTCAGTTTTCTTCTGTCTCCTTAAGCCTATGCATTTCAAACTGGATGCCATTCTGTCAGCGGAAGGGAAAGACGTGAAATAACAGAGAACTGAGGAATGGAAATCTTGTCTGCCGAACTCCGAATTAAGCAGTTTTGTGCCACGGAGTGACACGCTCCCTGGTGATGCCGGAAGCCAAAGGCTTCTGGTTGGAAATTGCTTGTTCATTTTCATTAGCACCCTATTCCCATAGGAACAGCAAAATGCTCCGTCACCTTGGATACAACAGCAATTATATACAGTACGTCTGAGATAAAAATAATCAGGGAGACACAACTCTTTTCGACATAATCCCATTAATGTCTCTGTGCAAAGAATACACACACACACACACACACACACACAACAAAGCTGCACAAAGAGATTTAGGAGCTGCTTTTGTGGGGCACTAATTACATTTGATCACAACAAATGACCTAAGTGGGGACGTCTCTAGAGAGAAGCCGGTTTGCACGTACACCTATTGTGCCAGAGTGAAGCGCATTCTTTTCCTGGGTGACCTTTAGAATCAACAGGGGCGAAAAGGCTTTTCAAACCGTCACAAAAAAAAAAAATGTTCTGGATCCTGTCAGAAAATTGGCCTCCGGGGTTGAAGGATTAAGAAGAAGAACACACAGATAAAAAATTAACCTTGAAGATTCTGGCGTTTTTCATGTCTGCGAGGTTTCCAAGGTTACTCAATTTTCTCAGCTAACAGCGATATTTGCACCTGCGTATTTGGCTCTGCATGCCTGCAAGTCTGTAAAAAGACCAAATGACAAATACAGGAGATTCCTCCATGGTAAGAAGAGAAGCAATGAAATAAGACCAATTAAACTGCCATGCAGATTTCCAAACCTCTGAGTGCTTGCTGCTAAAAACAGAAACAAATTAAGCTACACTTTCCAGAGCAAAAGCTGCAATCACATGTTCTCCAGTTAAGTGGATTTGAAAATGGATCATTTTTTAATACAAACGAATGGGTGTTTTAATACTAAACAAGACATTTCTAATTAATAAGTAGTTTGGTTAAAGTAAAATCTCTCTTTATGAAATACAGCTCATTTATTTTTGCACAGAGCAGTTAATTGCTGTGTAATCTGTACTATTGAGATAAAGCTATGCTCTATAATTTTTATAGATTTGTGCAAGTATGCATATACTGTACATTCAGATACATTAATATGCACTCAGATACCAGTTTTGTGATTTGTGGATCTAAGCCAAGGAAATGTTATTGATTATGTATGTGTATCATTAAAAATCAAGCTCACAAAGTGCTGTCTTGGTTTTTGAAAACAAAACAATTTTCAAATTAGATTGTTCTTTCTAATAAGTCCTAAATTTGACAGCATGACAGTCAAAACACCAATTTGTGGCTGGTTTGAAGAAATAATGCTATAGCATGGCTAATTCCTTTATTTTTTCAATTATCTTCTCAAACAGGTTGCTAAAAGATTACAATGAACTGAATTCCTTTGAACTGACTGGCAAATTTCTTCCACCCACTTCACTGTGTTACTACAGACCAATGCTAACCACAAAATGACAAACCGACGAGTTTCTATTTGGTAAAAACTACTTTATTCTTTGCCTTTCCCACCCCCTGCTTGGATCAACAAATGCCTGCTATAAATCACCACTATAACTCATGAGCAGGCTCAGTCCCATCCTGTTTCCTGATCCACAGAGAACCTGCACACCTGGGAAGCTCATGCAGACTGGGAGGACTGAGCCTAATCCACCAAGCACTGGGTCCAGGTCAACTGGCATAACTTTCAGGTGATGAATATCATAAAAATTATAATATTAATTCTTTACACTTATACGGCACTTTTCTGGACACTCCACTGAAAGTGCTTTACAGGTAATGGGGATCCCCTCCACCACCACCAGTGTGTACCCCCACCTGGATGATGCGATAGCAGCCATAGTACACCAGTACACTCCCCACACACCAGCTCTCAGGGGGGAGGATAGAAGAGTGATGAAGTCAGTTGAGATGGGGATTATTAGGAGGCCATGACTGGTTAGGGCCATTGGGAAATCTGGACAGGACACCTGGGTAACACCTCTATGCTTTTCGAGAAATACCCTGGGATTTTTAATGACTACAGAGAGTCAGGAACTTGGTTTTATGTCTCATTCGAGGGATGGCGTCTTTTTACAGTACAGTGTCCCCGTCACTAAAATAAGATTAGGTAAGATAAGATAAGCTATAGTGGGGCATTAGGACCCACACAAACCGCAGGGTGAGCGCCCCCTGCTGGCCCCACTAACACCTCTTCCAGCAGCAACCTTAGTTTTTCATAGGAGGTCTCCCATCCAGGTACTGGCCAGGCTGACACCTGCTGAGCTCCAGTGGGCTGCCAGCTGTGAGCTGCAGGGTGGTATGTCTATGAAGAGAAGCTCAGCAGGGTTTCCTGTCTGTGCTCCTGGGAGAGCAGATGCCAGATGTCTTGTCTGTGAATCATGAAGACCAGACTTGTGCTTAAGGAGCAATTTATAATCTGAGAAAATTTTCTTTTAAGCAAGATGTTCAGGAATTGCTGTACTACCTTCAGACTAATCTGTAGCACTGGCTAGCGGTGTTCTAAATGTCCACAACATTTAAGACATGTTCTCCATAGTCACAGGAGATCAATCCTGCTCAGTAAAAAAACCTCAATTTACAAATTAGCTTCCAGAAAGACACAGTGCCAATGGCTATGAAAGAAATTAAACTATTCTTTAGAAGATAATCATTTTATTTATGAACAGACAGAGTTCTCAATTTGTATGTTCTTAATTAGACCTCTTGTTATCCAATTTGTAGAACTCCTGAAAACAATTCATTAAAAGAATGAATTAAGATCATAGTGGCACAATGAAGACTCAAGGTATGCATTGCATAATACACATTGCATTAATCTCTGCAAAATGTTTTTGTTTACACGCATGCTTAGAAATGCTAAAAAGGCAGCCCTGAAAAAGAAATCTGAAAGGCTGAGGAAGACAAGTGCAGAGATATATGGATTTCTGCAGTGTCAGGAGACTGGAAATCACTCCTGTGAACAGGCTGTGCAGAACAGCAAGCCTCCATTAAGAAAATCATTTATAAGCTGTAGGTATAAATGTGCTTGTTACTAAAGAAAAAAATGCAATATTATTTATACCATAAAATATTAAAGCTGTTGGTAATAAAATAGTACAGCCTTTGGAGAGCTGTCAGTCAACAGAACATGAAGAAGCAAGTGACACATATAAACATAATAGAGAAAGGTATTAGCATACAGTATGTCAAGCATGTTTATTACCATGCAGGTTAAAGGAACCGACATGAAACATGCAACATTCATCTCACAGTAACTCGCCCACTCCACACAGTACCTCAGCACCTCTTTCAAACTTTTGACTGGCCAATACATCTTTCTTTTTTCTAAATTGCTTGATACGGACAATTTCACAAACCTAATAGTGTTTTCAATTTGATTCACCTAAACAGTTGCTCCTCTCACAACTTTTTATTCATGAGTAGAATTTTTGTCCTTGCAGTATCTAGAAGATGGAAATACAAACAAAAATGCCAGTGACTCTTTCTTGTTTCTACTGTATATTAACTTTAGTAGCTAATACGCAGAGTTTAATTTTTTTCCAAACCTTTAAAGGATAAACCTAAAATTTTGATAGAGATTAGTAATCCTATTAGCTTTAGTACAGTGTATAAACAAGTCCTCTTTCTCCTTAGAAAAGAGACAGAGCTCTACACAGGCACTGGACTCCAATGAATCATACACAAGTGAGATGACTCTCCATCCTCAGAGGGTGAAGTGCCCACACACAGCTCTTTATTTTATGATAATCTGAATTTGCCATGTGATAATTTATTTTTACAAGCCTATTCAGGTGAGTCAGTTCAATGAATCAAAAGCAGTAACTCAAAGGCAGTCTTTGGTCCTCACAAAGAAAGTGAAGACAGAAGATGAGAGCCAGTTCGTCTGTAAGACATATCTACAAGAGAATGTCTGAATGAAACAGCTGCTCTAATGAGTCTGACCACTACACTCATAAAATACCAAACTCATTTGCTGTGTGCTTACTACAAACACGATGTAAAACATGGAAAAAACAATCTAAAATAAAGTGCTGCCAAGGCTGTAATATTTATAATCCTTGAAAGATACTTTACCTGACATAACACAGACTCTTAAAAAAACAATTACACTCTAACCAGTATTTAAGAGTATATAACTCCTTTTCTGCTCTGAGCTATGTGTATGCCACAGTAGTAATATGCTGAACTTCACAATGAACCAAATGCAGAGCTAAACATGGCAGTGATGGCTTTATTGTGCTTAGGATAATACAATAATTCTTTTAATTATTAATAATTATTAAGAGTACAAATGTCATTTCTCTTTAAATATATTCTCTCTGTCAAACTATGGCTACAATCGGATAAAAAACACACATGACAAAGTGCTCTAAATTTGTATTCTGTTCCAGATTTGTGGGGTAAATAATGATCCACAGCCAGAACCGGGCTGGCGAGAGAAGACTTTGTGAGAAGATGTAGCCTTTAGAAAATGTATCCCTTATAGCCATTCTAGGGGCTTTTGGAATATAATATCTATGCTAATGAACTGAATTCATCTTTGATTCATTTGTGTCAGTGGAAGAATCACATCTAAGTTCAATAATATAATTAAGTCTGGTAATTACCTCTATCTGTTCACAGAGCAGGCACTGCCAGGGCCTAATTAGTCCTCCAGGTGCAGGGAGACTAAACGGACAGACAACTTTCTGCCTGCCTTAAAACTGTGAAAGCGAACACTTCTGTAAGGGACACTTTAGCAGATCAGCTGAAGAGAGGACAGTAAATGAGAACAGAAATAATAGTTTGCAAAGCTGAGATACTGAGTTACACATATTTGATGAAGTATGCTGAAGAGCTGGCGAGTGCGTGGAGGACTGAGCACTGGTGGGTGGCACTCTGCAGAGCTGACCTGGGCTCCATCATCAATGGTGATTAACCACACAATTGTTAAATAATCAGACCCCACAGAAAATCAACCCACAGCTGTTCAGCACCGTCTTGACTTTGATCGCATATTTCATACTGTTTTTATACGATTTATCATGAGAGCAAGATTTTTAGAGTTGAACCGGGCATGCTGCCTAATTTAGGATAAATCCAGTTCTGTTTGCCAATGCTGGGCCACTGCAGGGATGTGCAAGTGTCCGTTTGGAACGCATTACTGTGTAAACACCTGTGTATCAGGATCTCTTTTTCTTCACTGTGTGATGTCTGATCTTGAAATCCTCCCTTTCTGAGCCTCAGATTGCAATCAGGTTTCACATAGTGAGCGTATACCTAAATCACATCTTGTACACTTCCTGTTCCCATTGCATTCAATAGTTTTTGTGAACCATTGCATCAATGCACAAATTGTTTCATGATTTTTTAAAACAATTTGTCAATGCAATTCAATTGTTCTAACAGCAACCATCCATTCGGTTTCTAGCTGCTCCATCCAATTCAGGGTCATGGGGGAAGTGGTCTCTACCCTGGCAAGCAACGGGCACAAGGCAGGACACTCCCTGGATGGGACACCAGCGCATCGCAGGGCGGACACAAGGACACGCAAACACACGTGCGCACTCTCATGTCAGGGCTCAGCTTTACCAGAAGCACATCTCTGGACTGTGGAAGGAAACCCACGCGAACATGGGGAGAGCATGCAAACTCCACGCAGACAGCACCCCAGGAACTGAGCTCAGGGCCCCAGCACTGCGAAGCAGCAATGCTGACCACCACACCACCGTGCCGCCCCTGACGGCAACCAATTAGGATTATTTCCTTCCAAGCGCTTAGAACGACACCAGTGCTTAGAGGCTTAATGCTAAAGCACCTTAATGGACATGAGTGCCAAACCACTTGGTATCTCCATCCTCTTACACATTCATGAAGAGGCTTAAAACAAACTTGCGTTATAAAATCAAGGTTTCTAACAGCATAGTTCCCCTGGGACTGTGTACAGATGAGTGAATTACAGTATGTGAAGTAATTATTGCATGCTTGCCTGGAATCCATTGCAGACTTACTATATTTCCTTTAAGATGGGACACCTGAATTGACAACACAGGCTCTGATTGATCTAAGAGACAGAATGAAAGTGCTGACATCAATGCTTCAGTAACAGTAGCATGCTGTGTATGAAGGAGTATCTGAGTCGCAGATGCTCTGAACAGGGATAATATCTCTTTATTAGTCTTCCATGGCAAATTGACTCATGGTTCATTATTTGTGTTAATTTATTTTGTGAAAGTTGGAGTATTTTAGCTAATGGGATTAAACTCCAAAATCTGCATTAGCTTGGGGGTTTTTAATATATTTACGATCTATCTGCAGAGCCTAAAATTGAGACTTTGTCACTTTGTAAAAGCTTTCAAATCATTCTTCAAAGGGTACGTGGCACTAGAACACAAAAAGCATTGTAACCCAGATACTGTCCAATGCGTATTATTTAACAACTTCTTTAATGACAATTAAAAGAAAAGTTAGGGTCATATAATATTGGTCAGTATTTAAATGAAACAAAAAAGAAAACTTAACTCTCAGTTATTAAATTGTACTTTTCAAAATGTTTATATTCATTTTAGTTAATATTTGTAGAAATTATCTTGCAGTAACACATGCGTATACACATATGCAAGCCATAGAATCATGACGAGTTATATTTATTTACTTTAGTTGTCGCAGTTATATTAAGGCAAAGGTAGTGGATCAACCTCTTAACCTATAAAACCTATAAAAAAAACATTTTACAAATTGCATTATGGTGTAGTTTATGAGAATCACATTGAAAAATGGTAGTATTTCAATGCTGTTTTGTTGATTTATGTTGTTTTAATTATCTGCAAATAAATCCAATCCTTCAGCTATAAAGCTATTTCTGTTATAGGTAATGCTGCAAGGAGAGATGAAGTAAGGCAATACGCTTGTTTGTTATAGTGCAAGCTTGTCTATCTTATCTTATAGAGAGACAAACTACAGCTACGTAATACAGATAAATTCTGAACAGCTTGAAACAGCATTGGTAAATAGAATATTTAAAATTCTTCTCATCTCTTCAATAGTGAATCTCTGTGCTCAGAGTTCAACAACTGCTGCATTACTTTTCCTAGAAAACATATCTCACATTTCGATGGGGGGGGGGTGCTCTGATGAGAGGGGATCAATGATTAATTCCACTCTTCCTGGAGATAGGCTTCCTGAGAAAGGGTCTGTGCATCAACTATGGACAAGCTTGAAGCCCAAGCTATCAATTACGATAAGGAATTAAAGTAATCGCAATGTCATTAAACATACTGCCCTTCTTCGCTACCCAGGCTTGCTAGCATTGCAAGGTCTGAAGCTCCAAGATCTGTAAGTGCTGTTACAATCCAGTCGATTGTTTAAAAGGACATCTGCATTGACATTAAAATAAATAAAGCACTCACTCAGTAATGGAAAGTTAAACTAATTAAAACATAATATACAAATTATTTGTAGCTTATCAGATTCCATTAAAACTTTCCTTTGCCTTTTATACAGACTTTCTTTTTGTGTGCCTTTGACTTCACACAGCATTTCTGCCGTTTGACTTACAGGGGTAATTACTGCCTTTCCACTCGCCTTAAATTACTCATTTGTCAGCCGGGGAAGGAGTTAGTGTTCAATTTCATTACGCACTTGCCCAGCTCAATAAAGACAGGCTCTGAGAAGACAGCTTAATATCATACCACGCCGTCAGGAATCCTGCCTGCCACACTGAAGTCTCCCCATGTATGACAATGGGTAAAGATAACAGAAATATTACAGTCAGAACAGGTTCAAGCGAGCAGACAGGCTGAAAAGCAGGAAGAAAGAAGAAAAGGCACAACACTTAGGTTGTTAGGCTGTAGGAGCACACCTTAAGAAGGTTGTGTCATCTCTGATCTGACTCCTTTCATTGTCTGTCTGTTGGATACAGTATGTAGCCGGCGTGTCTAAACACGTTTTCTTCCCTGAGCTCAACAACGGTACACATGAAGACATGACAACGACAGGGGGACACAGATCTAGCAGCTGGTCATGGCGAATTGCAGCAGGAAACAGCTTCTCGGGTTTCAAAGCAGAGAAACCAATAAAGGAATATGCAGCTCTCACTTGAACATATTGCATTTCCAAACTTTCATTAATCTCAGAGGTGGCAGAGCCATTAAACTACGCACCAATCTAGTGCTTATTACTGCAGATATTAAATTGTCTCCAGGAGATAGGATGGCAAATCTCTCAGTGAGGTCTGGGGAATTGTAAGCGTGTTTGTAGTTATTACATTTCTAAAAAAAAAGCCAGAAACAAATCAAAAACAAGCGCATAGGAAAATAAAGACATGAGGTAGCAGCCGTTGCTAGACAAAATACTGTCTGCTTTGTCATAAACATCAATTACAAATAAGCTACATGACAGAACTGTGTTTAATAATGTTAACCATTTCCATTGTGAGTACTTTTCAAGGTATTTTAGCATTACCAATCAGAAAAACTAACCCAACCGATTCAGGCCTCTTGTTAAACACTATTTTAGTGTTTTTGAAACACGCAAAAATGAAAAGTTTCAGAATGTGGCAATGCTACACTCATTACAGTTGCAAACAGTTAGATTACATTTTTTTGCACATGAAGAAATACTCCCACAAAATCAAAATGACAGTTATTAATATTAAGTGGAAGAGGAAATATGGAATTGCTTCAAATCAGAAAAATACAAGAACTGTTCTTTCTCACCGTTGAAAAGGCAAGCTTACATAATTATTATATAATTATATCTATTTATATCATTATATCATCCATATCATGTCATTACTGCTGAAGGAACAGATCTCCAGCGCTCGTAGTTGTTTGAAAGCTTAAAACCCATAGCTTTCTGGCATGAGAAGGATTTAAGCCCACTTTATAGATGCAGTACACTACGCCTCCCATCTCTGAACCAGGAAGAATGTGTGGGATTTGAGATGCTGTGTTGCTTTCTCTTGACAATCGTGAAAGAAGCTGGTTTCTAAGTGGTGTGTAAACTCTGTCAAAGCCTACCTGATGAAATTTGTGGATTCAAGAAACTTTTCCAAATTAAAAAAAAAATCTGGCAACCTAGAAACCTCTGGAAATCTAGCAAACTAAATTTTCGGAGCTTTACTTTTTTTGCTCGTTTTCAAACTCTCAGTCATGTTGACTACCCAATCCCATAGAAACAATTCAAGATTTTTTTAAAAAATATTTACAATTAATTGGCCAGAACAGATATTTAAAAAATTTACAAAGCATAACACCCCAACTAAAAAGGTTTACAAAAGAATCCTTGTCTTCTCACATGGGAAGAAATCAAAACAAATAATTTCTTAGACATTTCTGATAATCCAACAAATGTACAACCTTTTATAAACAAGTTTTCATCTATTTTTTAGCCTGTTACAACAGATTTTTTATTTCTGTAATTTTTAAGTGTAAGCTTGCATATATACTTCTCTGAGGTCTTTTTGCCCTGATAGAAGTACAGAACCAGTGGGTGGATTCTGCTTGGATTCAGCTTTTGGCTCTGTGCCTAAAAAGCCACTGGGTCTGTTGTTCTACACAAACAAGCAGCCACACAATTTCCACGCAGTCGTTGTGCTTAAAAACATAAACATCATAAACTAAAGATTTTTAGCTACTAGCAAGTAATGTCAAAACCTTGTGTTTAAATTCCTTTCCTCGTATCCTTTCTGAAAGTTCTAAACGGTTGGAACAATAATATTGGGAGGGGTGTGTGTGCGTGGGCGTGCGTGTGTGAGAGGGGGCAATGAGTGACAGTTTCTCTCTGAGATCTGGATCAAATACAGTAGCTACTAACTACCAAACAAGTTAGGTGGGTCAAACTCACTAAATGATGTCAGACACTTCTCAACAAAAGTACTTAAATTCTTCAATCCTCCAATTCCAGTCAAAAACCCATCATCAGTAATGCTATTTTCAGTTCCATCCCACAACACCCAATTAGACACGAGCCTTGAACTCTGCCAACACTTAAGGGGCTGATGAAAGCCATCCAACGTATAAAGAGGCACAATCCCACAGGAGGTGATGGAATCCCTTCTGAAAGTGTTAAGCTCGTAGGGCAAGAACTAACACTACGGGAGCTAATCTCGGATCGTTTCAAGGATTTTCAAGAAAGGGAGTGCGCCCCACTGCAATGTATGGGGAACCAGAGTTTTACAAAATGTTCTCATTGTGCTTGTTTTAGGCTGTGAGGTAGCGGGAGGTGGCGTTGAGAGAAAGAGCTGAGTCTGTGAGTGAGGAAGGGTGAACTGGGCACCCCAGTGCCAGGTGATTAATGGGTGTGTGAGCAGAGCAGCCTGGAAGTGGGAGGACTGTGCAGTCTTCCCTGAGAGGGAAACCATGGAGAAGAACTAGAATCCCAGAGGGGATCCAAAGGAACAGGACAGACCATGTAACATGAGAGACTAGGGCAGGGGCAAGCTGGCAGTGTTGACACGTACACTAGGTGCTGTGGAGTGTGTGCCAGCTTTGTCATGTGGGCCTATGACATGTGTGAAGGCCGATCTTTTTATTAACTTGATTCAAAATGTCCACCTCTGCTTTTAATTTGCCATCAGCCCACTCTGTACTGTAGGTTCTTCAGTCAGTTCATTCAAAGCGATTTTTTTTTAATGCTACCTCTCATTCAAGATGCACACATTCCATGATTATCCAGAACAGGGTCACAGGGGAGCCAGAGCCTCTCACAGCAGGCACAGGACTGCATATTCTCTGGACGGGACGGGACGCCAGTCCATCACAGAGCGTAACACACACACGCATGCATACACAGGCACTCACGGCACACGCACGGGCACACGCACGGGCACCAGGGGCCATTTTCCCAGATGCCAATTATTCCAGCAGCATGTCTTTTGACTGTGGGATGAAACTGGAGCACCTGGAGGAAACATACAAACTCCAGCCCACGCAGAGAACACCCCAGGACCTGAAACCAGGGCCCCGGTGCTGTGAGGCAGCAATGTGTCACTGTGCTGCCGACTCCAACTCCAATGTAGGGATATTAATTACTTTCAAAAAATAGTTTTCCCCTGTCTAAAAATTACAGCTTTGACAAAGAGCCCTTTCTCAGTGGTAAGCACGAATTCCCCATTGTGAAACAGGCTTGTTGCTGGGAGAATATCAATGGTTTAACTGTGCTACGGAAGAGAATATTGATAAAAATGATCAATCACCCCAGAGGAAGTGACAGGCATCTCTGGGATTAAAGAAAATGATCAGGATGTAGAGAAAAATGTTGGAGAAACTCAGAGCTGTAATCAGCGACAAGGGCAAAGTACTTACATGGTTCATCATGTTTCATGAGGAATAAAGCAACAGCAAAATGAGAAAACTAGCAAGAGAGCCGAGGCTCGTTAAAAGAAATGAGTTTCAAGTCTGAAGTCTCTAGTCCGCAGTTTAAAAGGATTTCAACTGTGTTGTGAAAATGGGGTCAACCATCTGTGTGTGGTGATAAAAAGTTTTGTTTTAGCATGATATAACACAGTACATGTGCGTGTAAAATTAGCAACTTGATCATTTTAAAGCTATTTCTATGTGAGAAAAAGAAAGAAAATGTAAATTTTCAAATTCCTTGTATTTATCTAGTAATTAAAGTGCTTTACAAAAGGGAGGGACCCACTACAGGAACAATCACAGGGACAGGCGACAGCCATTGTGCGTCAACAGCCCTACTGAACAGCAGATCAAGCAGAGAAGCAGAACCTGCTTCACCAGTTGACTCAAGGAGGGACATTAGGTGGGTCAGAGCATCTGAGCCCAGAGTGTAATTCAGTCTGGACCCTGGGGTTCCACCAGAGAGTCTTTAATTTAACTGTACAGGTACTGTATGCAGTTTAATGTCTCACTTGAAAATTGGATCCTCCTACAGCCTCCGTCACCATAAAGGGGCGCTGGTCTGGAAATTCTGGTCAAGAAGGAAGAGTGCCACCTACTGGTCTACCAGCACTATGCACTGCAGCAGGTGTCCTCTGGACATTTCCCATCTTAATAATAATAATAATAATAATTGCTTACACTTATATAGTGCTTTTCTGGACACTCCACTCAAAATGCTTTACAAGTATTGGGGATCCCCCCCACCACCAGTCTGCAGCCCCACCTGGATGATGTGACAGCAGCCATAGTGCGCCAGTACACTCACCACACATCAGCTATCAGTGGGGAGGAGAGCAGAGTAATGAAGCCAATTCATAGATGGGGATTATTAGAAGGCCATGATTGGTAAGGGTCAACAGGAAATTTGGCCAGGACACCGGGGTAACACCCCTACTCTTTTCAAGAAACGCTCGGGGATTTTTAATGACCACAGAGAGTCAGGACCTCAGTTTTATGTCTCGTCCGAAGGACGGCGCCTGTTTACAGTATAGTGTCACTACACTGGGGCATTAGGACCCACGTGGTCCGCAGGGTGAGTACCCCCTGCTGGCCCCACTAACACCTCTTCCAGCAGCAACCTTAGTTTTTCCCAGGAGGTCTCCCATCCAGGTACTGACCAGGCTCACACCTGCTGAGCTTCAGTGGGTTGCCAGTTGTGAGTTGCAGAGTGATATGGCTGCATATCGTATATCTTGTTACTATGACCAGGCCCATCTTTGTTTGGCTGCTGAGAGCTCTCTTGAGGCTATAGGGTTGGTGCAATAGATATTGGCAAATCCCGAGAGAATGAATTAAACAAAGAAAATCTTCATGCCTATATTAATATAGAGCTGATCAATTGCTGACCCATACTACCAGGCGTAGGGCTACAAGCAAGCTGCAATTGTGAGTTGAAATAGTTCATGCAATGCACAGTTGATCAGCACATGCACAAAGGCTTAGAAACCACTCAGTTTAAGTGGATTACAGCAGGAGGATACCAGATCTTCAAGAGAGACTGAATCGATTAAAGCCACTTGCCACCTGCTCTGTATCACCATCTCTGAATGAACAACAAACTTGAATCAGTGTCATGGCTATGTACCATCGGGAATGACACTGGTCAGCTGTTCAGGCTATTGAGTTAAACCCACCTCATTCTGTGATTTTTTTCTCTAGACTTGGCACTTCTGTTTTGAACAGAAACTTTATGAACAAACTAATAACTAACACACAGTCAGACTTGCCTAGAAAATTCTGCTGCTAACTTTAGCTCAAGGATTTTTCTGAAATTAATGCAAATGATGATCGAGTAACCAGGTGAAAATTTAATATCACAAACAACCTCTGAACAGCCAAGAAGCAAAGAATCCAATAACAGCTAATAGACGGACAATTCACAAGCTTGCAGACTCGGCAGCAAGCACTGCGCTTGATAACGGGAAGATGGTTTAGAAGAGGAGACTGAGCAAAACTATTTCAACAGCATCTATCCATCCATTTCGTAACCAGTTTAACCAGTCCATCGCAGGGCACAAAGACATGCACAGTCACACCACAAACCAATTAACCTACTAACATGGCTTTTGACCGTGGGAGAACACTGGAAGAAACCCACCTGAATATGGGAAGAACAGAAATACTCACTGCAGCACTCCAGGAATCAAACCCAGGGCACTCAGGGCTCCAGCAATACTGACCACGGTGCCACCATGCCAGCCTATCTGAACAGCAACCTTGATAATGTACATATTGCAGGACAACCACTGGCACAGCTGGGTACCTCTGGGGTACGCTCCACGTCCAGAAGTGGCAGGGCTTGAGTGAACTTACTGTAGCAGGAACTGACCACGAAGCGGATGTGATACAGAAAGCCTTGCAGCATGGCAGTAGTGATGCTGTCACTCCTGAAGTGATTACTCATCTGGGGGGGACTCTAATAGCTCTATCAGACACAATGGAAGAAGATCTTATAGAAACAGAATAACAATAATACTCAACAAAGGAATGGCTAAGTTGAATACGGGAAAACAATAAAACGATTGACAAGTAAGTTTTATTTTGAGCTGACCATAAAATTGCAATGTTTCTGTAGTAAAGCGTTTACACTAGAGAATTGAATAGCTTTCAGAAGGCTTTCACATTCATTTTCATTTCATTTCCTAATACTGATTTGAAGCTGGAGGAATATGAGGAAACATTTATTCAGTGAAATACACGTAGGTGTTTAAACATCAGTAGGTGTAGACATTCATTAAGTTTGCTTCAGATTTTTTATATACAATACTAAAAATGATGCATGTTTACATGATCAGTGTAATAGTTTAAATTACTATTAATAGTGTAAAATAGTGTAAAAGTCAAGATTCACTTGTCTTCAGCAGATGGTTAATCGACAGCATGAACAGCTCTACATGTCTGTCTTCTACCAGTCTGAGCTGACTGTTGCTGAGCTGATTACAATAAACACGGTCCTGACAACCCATTCCATCTTATTCTGTCAAAGCTGACTGATGCAAAAACAGCTTTTTAGCTCACTGATACCTCACTGTAGAATTATCATTCTGTTAAAAGTGAGAACTTAATATACCAGGAGGCTAGAAAAAAAGAGTATAAATAATTTTTTATTAACTACTGTACAATATAAGCTGAAACATTTCAGGTGGACAAGTCTAGTACTTCTAGTCTCATGTCATTAAAGTTTTATCTATTTTTTTTATCTACAGAGAAACTTTACTTTTCTTTTAATTACAGTACTTCATATTCGCTCCCAGGGACCAGTTCATGTCTAAAATAAAGATAATTATCTGTCCTCTGGATTAGACAACAGTGAAGTTAATTCTTTATAGTGTCTCATAATCCCTCATCAGGAGCTGTGAAACACATAGCAAGCCTTAGACTACAGGATGGGTGAGTGATGTTCAAGGAGGCCTTTTCCCTCCAGGACAGAGAGTATAAGAGGAGTTTTCCAACAGCTGTAACCTCAAAGACGTCTCTTGCTTTCTTTTTCTCCCTTTTCTTTCCCTCTCCCTGCTTCACAATATTAATTTTTTAAAGACTTTTTGACTATACATGCATATTACATATTTACTTTTTAAAGATCTAGAATCCTAGTTCTAAAACAGGGTAAACGAAGTGCAGGAACAGGCAGTGACTGGTAACTGAAGTAAATGTAAGTTCAAGAAAGCTTCTCACAGTACCTAGTCTGATGAGAGATAAATACAACAAATGATACTGAGGCCAGTTTTGTTTTCCCCAGAAGTATATTTTCCACAGCGTATCCGTAAAAACCACCTTGTTCCCTTAATTTCCAAACAACCCTTTAAATAAACAGGAAAACAACTGTAGCACACTGCAATGACAGAATGTTCTGTTTCCCTGCGAATGTGGAGGATTTGACTTCACGTCTTACTGCACCCGCGACCGAAGATACGAAAAGTGAAGTGAACTGTGCCGCGTTTTGCCAGTCACAGCCGAATCAAAATACTGCAAGGTAGAAGGCAAGAATGTCCACGTCCACGTTCTCCGGACGTCTAGGTGCAAACTAATTACATTCAGTGGGGTTCCCTCCTGACCTTCAGGGGCCGGGACAGCCTGGGGTCACCACCCCTACGCCGGCTTGGTACATGCAATCGCTCCCAGTGAGCTCCCATTCAGCAAGACAGGCGGCTGAGGGGCAGGAGCTTCACCGGCCAGCGAGGGCAGAATGACTGGAATAGCCTCCTGTCATGGCTGCGCACAAAGGCATCACAGATGAGTCCTTACGCTCAAGCCACAGGGGGCAGGCAGAGAGGTACCGCAAGATACGGGGAGAGATACCTTCCATACTGTGTCACACAGGTGGTTTGGAGGTGGAACTGAGGTGGTGTGGGCTGCAGTACAGTTTGGGTGGAAATCACGGTGTTTATCGATGGCTCCTTGACCACACGACTCAGTTAAAGGGGAACTGCAGCGATATTTTCATATTTCGGGTTAGAAAGAATCGGCCTTGATGAGCGCACTTCAAACCGCAATCACAGTAAAATGTACACAGTAACTTGTAAAACCTCCAATTTACACCACAGAATAGATTAAATTTCCAGGGATGTGCAGCGCCATGTTCTGCAATTCAGAACAAGGCAACACCAAGACTTCTGTTGACATGTGTGGCCCTATGACACTGTAAACAAGCAGGTTTTTGAATACAGCTCTTTTAATCCAAGAGAAATATTGCTCTTGATTTTTAGATGGTTTTGCGGAAAAATACTACTTACTTGTTAACTCTGCATGCAGATCATGCTGGAACATGTCTGTAGTGAAATGTCTGCTGCACAACCTGTACTTGTTTGCTCGTGCATCACATTACATTAATCATTATGGAAACTAGTGAGCAGGAAGGGCCGCATCATGTCGCAATTCGTGGGAACTCAAAAGCGAGTTTGCGACAGCATGGTGACATAGTACTTATATATAGTATATTAGCAGTTCACGATTTTGTGCTTAATTCGAAATTCGTACATTTTTTCTATAACTTCAATGAATTTAGATTGTTAACAAAATTTAATAGCCAGTCTGAGAAACTGGGACTGCAGTTCCTCTATAAGACACCGTTTGAGAGAAATACGTTTTACTTGAAGGTGCTGAGAACGTGTGTCTGACTTTTCTGGCATCGCACAGCTGTTGACCTGGCACGTAGACTGCGTGTTTCCCTGCTCTGGCTTTGCCAGCATTTGATCAGAGGGTTGGTCAGAGCCTTGACACAGCGCCACTCCCTGGATAGAGGGGAACTACGCTACACCAAAATGCCAGGTCCATTACCCAAATCTCTGTACTTTCTAGATTTCAGGCGGGGTAAGATCATTTCTGGAATGGGCTGTTGCCCAGGAACCCAACAGAGCTCTTCTGAGAGAAATCGTGCGCATAATGTGTACACTTGCTGAACTCTTCTTGGCGAGAAAATATTATTACTGAGAAAGATAGAGGGAATCAAAGAGAAATAACGACAGTGCTACATCAGGTGTTCATATTATTAGAAGCACATTGAGGATATATGAGATGGAGGTGTTCATGGGATACAAATGTGCTCCTTTGGTAATAATCCCCTCTGATCTGATAGCAGTTTGAACATTAATGTGTCATATGTGCACCAGGGTTATTTACAATCCATGCTGCTGATTAAAACTTAAATCAACATGTATTTTATTCTCATTTGGCAAAATTTGACATGATGTGTTTTAATGGCCCCCAGAATATACTGTAGTTTTTGGATTATTTACAAAATCAAGTATCCAAAATCAAAAATAAGAAGTACAGATTGAGTCTTATGAAGTGAAGCCAACAGTGTCCCCCTTCAGTTGAAAGATAAAAAGGTTACATTCTGGAAGCAAGGAAATTTGAAAGGTCCATCTCCATTCTAACACTGAAGGCCATACACTAGATACAATTTATCATAACTAGAGACACTACGATACACTGCTAGCCAGATATACTAAACACCAATAGTGTGACACAAATTCCTTTTCCATGCTTGTAAACATCAGAAAAACACACTGAGTACATTAGAAGAAGACAAAAAGATCACTAGCTTCTAATAGGAGTGTTCATAAATTTTGCAAGCAGTGTTAAATTCTTCACTCCTTTGCATATTTCAACAAATGATACACTGTACAGAGAAAGAAAACCTTTTTTATGTTAATGTACACCTTGGACCAATCTAATGAGTACACACATTTTCCTCTCCTGAATTCCCCTTCATCCACTATGACAGAACATGATAAATATCTTGGTCTGTGGGCTCAGATGTGCTTCTCTGGCCCTCATTACTGTTACCACGGAGATTAGGCCTTTTCTTTTCTAAATCTCAGCCACAGAGTTAATTTGGGAAATCACTTCATAAATATTGAGCAGCTATCTCTGGTATCATTATTTAATGTATTTCAATGATATAACAGGCATGCTGAAAATTAGCCTTTATATTCTTAATTTTACCCATTTGCAAAAAGTGAGCAAGCCATAAGAGGCTTTAAAAGAATACACTGATCAGCATGTTGTTAAGTCTGCCCTTGTTACCACCTCTAAAATATTTTTAGAGTATTTCTGCAGTTGACCCAGCTGGAAATACTAATTTAGTGATATATGTACTGTGTGCCAATTTTATTGTTAAAAGTCATGAATATGTCTTTTCTCAAGTATTAGATACTAAAATGAATACTAAAATGAAATAATTTAAAACAGTAGTCTTGGAAGCAAATGTTGTAGCTGTCTACTTTTGTGTATGGGGTGGACATCGGAGTAAACATACAATAGATGTAAGCAATACATAGGACTCCAGAGTGAAAATATGATTGAAGAGGGAAAAGAATACTCTTTGCATACGTAGTATTTAATTTTGAACTACATCTTGTAATTTAGCAGTTCATACAGTAAGTCAGGTCATACACCCAGAATAAGGGTGAATGTTGAGCAAATAAGAGTGAAAACGTTTAAATTTAAAACTTACTGCTAAGACATAAAGCCAGGTGTTACATTCAGATCTGCAGAAGAGTAGAACAAGGTGCTTTAGTGGGGGTACTGTTGCCAACCGACGCAGGCCGCGCGCAGAACAAACAAACTTCAGTTGAAGATTAAAGAAGGGTGTCACAGAGATCTTGAGGAGACCTTAATTGAGTTCAATGAATTTGGCTCCCGCTTCGCTGCAGACGAATGTGAAGATCTGTGTGCGTGACAGGCTCTTGCTAAAAAAATCACTCCAGTAAAACACAAGGAAGCTCCAGGCAAATCATCTGATGAGATGAAAAGGAAGATGAGTAGACGCGAGCTGACGCAGTCCTTGTGAACTTGTGCAGCGCGAGAGTCACGGGGGCTTGGGAAAACTGCAAGAAGAGAATTTCTCCCAGGAGCAGCAAATGAAACAGAAGATGGTGGAAGTATAAAGCAACAGGCTGCACTATTCTGCGCTACGCTGCCTTTGAACGCAAAATCAGCCCCATTTATTTGTTGCTGCCTCTTCTGACATCCTCTTTGTTGAACTGTACTGAAAGGTTTCTACTCTTTTTTCTGTTGTCCTTGCAGCTGTTAATCAGTGAAAACTAGAGAAGGGCAAAACCGATTTCTTTAAAATCTAGTGACTTATTCTGCATCAATTACTTTAATTTACAGTAGCAATAAGAACAAGACATACTCGGTCTCAGATCAGTAATCTCTTACAGCATCAATTGTAAAACATAGACAACAGTCTAACATAAATATTTCCCTTCCTTCCTTATTCCTTGAGCAAACACCTATTATATAAATATGTGTTTACCTATTAACCTATTTATCTATATACATTGCCTTACAAAAGTATTCAGACACTAGCACAATTTTCACATTTTGTTGCTTTAATTACTGCGGTCTACTGTGAAGTAGCAATTGATATCCGTTATATATACAACCAACGCTACAAATTCAAAAACAAAATGTAAATAATTAACATTAAAGAAAAAATGGAAAAGACATGGTTGCATAAGTGTTCAAACCCACTGCTTGTGGCAGTGCTTAATTAATTTAAGTACAACCTTAATTAACCTTAATTAGCTACACAATTAGTTGAGTGACCTCTTTTTGTCTACAATAATAGTGGTTCACATAATTCCACACATCTACTGTATGTAAAATACAACTGTCTCTGTAAGTCGGGCAGTGAATTTCAAGCAAAGATTCAACCTTTCAGACTAAGGAGCTTTCAAAACAACTCAGGGAAAAAGCTGTTGAAAGCCATCAACCCTTACTAAGGTTTATTGTGCTGCCCAGACACTGGCAGGGTAGTGTGAGGCCAACACCGACTTTGAAAAAGTCAGAGTTCAGTGGCTGAGATGGGAGGAAATGTCCATGAGTCAAAGCTGGTCTGTATGGCGGAGTGGCAGGAAAGAAACCATTACTGAAAGAAAACTCCAACTCTGCATGGCACTTACAACAAAGTATATGAGTGATATGAGAGTCATGAGGCAAAACTGTGTTTTGTGGTCAGATAAGATGGAACTGGAACATTCTGGTCTAAGTGCAAAAAGATACATCAACTTCAAACAACCAAAGTTGACAGCACACCACCCAACACTATTCCTAACGTCACGCATGGTGTACGGTGCTGGCAGCATTAGGCTACGGGGTTGCTTCTCATCAGCAGGGGCCGAGACGTTTGCCAAAACCGACAGGAACACAGATGGGGCAAAGTGCAGGCAGATCTTAGAGGAAAATGTGCTTTGGTCTCTTAAAGACCTAAAATGGGAATGAAAACTCACCTTTCAGCAGGAGAATGACCCAAAGCACAAGGTGAAAGTCACACTGAGTGGCGAAAGAATACTGCTGTCTGTAAGCAGTCTCCAAGCAAGTTGAGAGAGCTTGCACACATCTGCCACGAAGAATGAGCAAAATGTGTCCTGAGTTATTGTGCGAAGTTAGCAGAGACTTACCCAATAAGATTTGTAGCTGTAATTGCTGCCAAAGGTGCTTCAACTAAATATTGAGTTCAAGGGTCACTTACTGCAAAGTATCTTATCCTCAGAAGACTTCAGTTTCAGGCCTCAGGTTTTGATTAAAATATTAAGTCTAAATGATGCATATATAGTACATTTTTCATAATTTCACAAAATGGGACACCAAAGAAAGGATCTACATACTTTTGAAAGGCACTGTACCCATTTTACCACCCTGGTACTAATTATCATAGTATATTTAATTACTCATTAAATAAGTAATAGCACGTTTCTTACAATTGCATCAACAGCTCTACAGTATATACTGTATATACAGCACAGTGTGTGTCAGGGGAACAGAATGGGAACAAAATTAAGCAACAGAAGTTACAGTGCTTGGAGCTCAGAAGTGAAGGTCTGGAAAACCATCAAGCTACTAATACTATGCACCCAGTATTATTTTCTAAATAAATTCTCTGTTCTTTGTTTTCGTTTTTTTCAGAATGGTTCTTTTGTAAAGGTACTCTATTATACCGTAGTGCTTTCAGTTCCTTTTTGCTTAAAAAAAAGCCTTCAACATAATTTCTTCTTTTAAAACAATTACAATGTATAATGAATGTTTATATTATTATTAACTAGTAGATTTTACAACTTCGTTATTATCTATCACGTCTACGAGATGAGATTCTTTCGGGATGTGTTTATTAACTCCAGAAAACAAGCCCCTCGTGTTGAAATATATCTGAAATTACTGTTCTTCTAAAAAGATCAGAGTGCCACATATTTATTCAAGACTGCTCTATGATAATGACAAACCCGATGGTTCTTGGCCAGTCTATTATATAAAGTGCACGCCCACTGCCTTACATTGAGGGCTGAGGGTTTTTCCTCACTTCATTGTTCCCAGCCAAGGGACAGACAGAGCTATTTGTCAGGTTCAACTTGGTAGGCAGCAGAAAGAAAAAGGTGGCGGTATCTGGGTCATTGGAGGTGGCAAGCGTGTGGCAGATTCTCTTGCCATCAGCCTCGGGGACAGGGAAAGTGAGCCGCACATCAGGAAAGTTAACAGCGGCCCGCAGATTGTGAAGAATGAGAAGTCGATTCCCAGACTGATCTCGATAGGGGATACAGGCCTTTGCTGCACCTGGAGGAAGATATAATGCTGATCTATCAAAACTCGAGAGAGCGTGAGGGATTTATCGTTTTAATTCTTCAAACAAATCACTTTGTTTGGGCAATTAAAAAGACAAATCCCTCATGCTCTAGCAGATATTGCGCTTCCAAAAAGTAACAAATATAACTCTTGTCTACCCCAAGCCAGTGTGTGCAGCTGTCCAGAACTTCAGCAGTTTATCATGAAAGTTCATGTCTCCTCAGAATATGAAATACTTGACTTGGAGCAATAGCACCTGGGCTATCCACAAGGCCAGACACCCCATTCATTAAAAAATACGGTTCATATTCCGTGTTCATGAGAAAACGCTTATACAGAACACAGAATATACACATATACACACAGAATTCACATATACAGAATATAAACTGAATACTACACATACATAGCATACAAATGAAAGATATCTTCTGCTGAAACAGAGTTCTCAGTGACACAGATAATAACTGCAACTTTGTAGGGTAGATTAAAAATTATTCTGAATTTATTCAATTGTGTTTAAGGAAAATAAAGTAAAAGGCATTTGTGTATGACCAATAGTTAATTAGGAACAAGTAATAGGTTTATTCCATGCTGAAAAAAAGAAGAAAGAACACAACGTTTCGGCCGTGGAGCCTTCTTCAGGAGTTCACACCTGAAGAAGGCTCCACGGCCGAAACGTTGCGTTCTCTTTCTTCTTTTTTTCAGCATGGAATAAACCTATTACTTGTTCCTTTGCAGCCTACGCATGCTGACGCAGCTACCCTCCTGAACTACAATAGTTAAACTATTTGACATAGGTATGGATATGAACTATGCAAGCAAAACAGTATATGCATTACTGTCACTGTATAAAAAGCAATTATATTTAAACCACATTTTCAATTCAAAGAAAGGTTTGTATATAGGATGCTGTCATGTGCTTCACATCAGATTTGTTCAGTGGGTATCAAGTTTTTAAAATAATTTCCATGGAAGGCTAATTTATAGAGAATTACAAATGAAGAATTATAAGCAATTGTAAAGAACCGTGCAAAGTACTGCATAATCATGGCCACTAATTAGATGAATAAATTAAGTTTTGATTTATTGTAGAAAAAACATTTTGGATTTTATTTTAGTTTGTAATAGTGACCGTAAGGTTTTCTAAACACACTGAACAAGGTCTACTGACGCTGTAGTTGTTGATAAAGACGCTGATAAACTGCTGCCATAACACACTGTGTAGGCTTCACGCTTTATGAAGAGACAACAAATATCTACACTAGGGGAGGCTCTCAGGCTGTCAGAGTGCAAGGCTCTCCCGCGTGGCCTGTATCCCAGTAACAGGAAGGGACGGACCAGAAAATCTGAAAACGAAAAGGCTGCTTGATTCTCTCTGTTTTACTTGTACAGATCACCGACGAACAGAACACTCAGCAGAAACGTTGTCAATTGCTCCATTGACAATGTGTGAGGAACTTACACTTACTGCAATGCACTGTGCACAAGATCCACCACTGTGTGCAGGAAAACCAGGGAGCATTGAATGTTATAAGGAATACAGACAGATTCATTTGCACTAGTGAACTTTGAACAATTACACTGGCCAATAACATTCCGAAGGGACTGTCTCATTTCTGAAGACTACATAGAAAACTGAACAAAAATGAATGCAACTGAAGTTATTCCACCTGCATTATTATTGTATTAATATTGCATTAAAACTCCAGAGATGCAATAAAGCACAGGTCAAAAGGCAATTAATGAGGGGCTGCTGAAATTAGTTTAACAGCTGTGCATCTAAACAAAGCTGCTTAAACCACAATGCAATTCAGCTTGTGCCTTTTCCAATTAGATTATTAACTGACTCTTCTGTTTAGTTTACTGACTGTTATATGAAAGGAACAAAAGAAACAAAAGGTGGTTTTGAATGTGTGGTGAAGTGTTATACAGAGTACGCATTCAAACAGACCTTAGAAGTGTGAACTTGCATCAGGCGGGTTGCATTAAGTGGTTATTTTAAAAAAAGTATTGCAAATTTTCCCTCTACAATGAATACTTTTTTACTCTACAATGAATAAGATTCATTTAGAGTACAAGGCTGGCCTGAAGTGTTCTTCGGGAAATGCCCAGCTAGCATGACATCTCAAACTGGATAACAGAAATTGTTTTGGAACTGGAGATCATGGGATTGATATTTCGGCCTGTCTCACACAAAGTCCAAGGTTGCTGTTTATCGTCATAGCGAGTTGGCCAGAGACAGGAGCTCAGTTTCAAAGCTCCACTTGAAAAAGACAATTGTAATGGCAGCTGTAGAAGTCAATTCAGGATTGGCATATAAAAGCCTTCTGAATCTTTAACGCACTGAGCTCCCAGAAACTCAGTCCTGAGCTGCAGCCAATTCTAGAGTTAGACTTAACTTCTTCCCAGCACCTGCTGTAAGCATATGAATTTTCACTACAAAGACAGACAGTACAGCAAGCCAGCTCAGAGGAGTATTCAGTCATATTCAAAGATTTGGCACTACTTGACTTTAATCAGTTTGGGGCAGAAAACTGAAATACAATACATCCTTGTCTTTAAAGGCAGAACACATACAGTACAAGTTCATTGTTTTTCCGATATACAGCATTCTGGTAGTCTGACGTCTCATTTGTGTTGTCCCAACATCTGAATTTTCTGTTCTGTATCTAGTATGAGCAAAGACCTCATAGAAATTATTTTGTTTTTCATTTTCGTCAAGAACACAAAACACAAGATAATGATTACCGACTTGATTAAGACAATGCAATAAGAGTTTGAATAACAGAAATTTCAGAAAATTCATTTACCTGCCTTTTGACTTTTGAAAATTCCATCATAAGTGCCCTGAATTTCTTTCTACTAATTTCATTAACTGTTTTCCATAGTTATTACAGTAAGAAATCCACTGAAAAACAAGCGTTAAATAATGCTTCTCAAAACTGATCATGACACGTGGTATTTAGCATGCTCTACTCCTCTAACAGCATTTTCCCCTACAGGGTACTCAAGAGCATCTCCATCACACCTCCTCATACTTGGCTTTGAGCTTTTCTAACTTGTGTCTGACGGTCTACTAAATGTAATAGAAAAAAGAAAAAAATAATTCCACAAATAAGAAGAGAGATTATAGACAAAATACAACCTATTATAACCTTTTTCCAACCATTTGGAAACGCCAAAGAGAGACGGTCACTTTTCTGGCAAACTGTAAGGGCATTGATACCAGGTAACACTTTCCTTTTAAATTACACCTTGGAGTTCACTGAAAATCACTTCAAGACATTAACATGGTCGTTAATCTGCAGGAGAGTTCAATACAACAGGCCAAAACGAGTCACCGCCGATGATCTCTTTTATTGCTGAACTGCGCAGAGCTGGTAGCGTTATCTTGTCCCGGAGGCTTCTCCCGGCTGTCCCGAGGGGCCGGATTAAATGAGCTCTCCCTCACTCTCCCCTAATTACTCCGCTCATGTTGGGAAGTGTATCAGTACAGAGGGAATATATTACCGGCTCATTGTCTCCACTCAATGCCATTAGGAGGAAATGAAGTCAGACGCAGCAGCCCTGGTCTGGCCTACGCGGTGGCTCTTGACAGCTCGACAGCAATTAATGAACAAGAAAGGAGGGGGCAGCAGGCGGAAGCATCAGATGAGGAATAAGGAAGGAGAAGGGCGTAGGGCGAATATGAAACAACATAAAAAACGCAGTTAAACTGCACACAGAGTCATATACCAAAAGCACGTACAGGGCGCGGTAGCTGGGAAAATAAGAGAGACGAGGGGCGGTCATGTGACCCTTCCCGCGCTCCGAGTTGTTCGGCAGGTAAGTGAATGTAAAATTTCTCGCTGCTTCTCGAAGGGACCCAGCGTTCGGGTCTCAACCACTCTGCTGGGAAGCCAGTTCCAGACCTCTATAGCTCTGCTATGAGCAAAACAGACTGAGCCCATCGATACTCTTATGTTCTAGTGTACTTGAATCAAACCTCTACATTTCCTTTATTGTAGCCTGAATAGATTAATGGTTCATAACTGGGCTGCATATGACAGTTCCCCGAGACCAGGAAAGACTATTGAAATCTTTCTAAAACGCATATCATTTTTGCAGTCTGGTGGCCAAAAGGGACCACAATACTCCTACGAGGTGTTACTAGTGTATTGTTAAGCTTGAGCATAACTTCTCTAGATTTAAATTCCAACTTTTGCTAAAAACAGAAATGATCCATCTGCTTTAATACTGGATGGGATAAGGACAAAGAAGAATCTGTATACACACATAGAAAGCCCTTTCATGTTGCATTTGCATGCAGCTGTGAATCACTCATGCATTACATGTAAAGTACTGCATGTTCCTACAATCTGTGTGGACGGATAACTGATAATTGTATTTGTCATGTGTCTATCCAATCTGTGATTTTGTAACTCCCTCGTCATTATTTCTGTCTGCCCCTCCCTCTAGTTCTGTATCATCTGCAGATTTAACTAGTCAGCTTTCTAGACAGAATTTAAAATCCTCGATACAGATCAGGAAGGGCAGCATGCCTGACTCAGACCCTGGGTGTGGTGAAGATCACTGCTTACATGTGCTAAGTAGAGGTTGTGACCCTTAGGATGAAGCACCGTTTCCCGATAACCATCGTTCAGGTCTTAAAGCCTGACGTGATGGGGCACGTTCAGCCTTATTACGGCAAAGAAGCAGGCCAGATTCACACCCTGTGAGCTCAGTTGTGTTTTTTTTTACCGGTTCACATTAACATAAAAAATACAATTTTCTTTATTTATAACAGACTGCCCTTTCCCATTGGCATGACCTACTGTAGGCTTGTATTAAAGCAAAACTTCAACCCATTTGCTAATCACAAACTTTAAATCAAGCTCTTCCATTGTTTGTTTGAGGTTTCCCCTTCTTTACCTTTTTATTTTCCCTTCATTTACTGGAGTCATTAAGCACTGGGTCTGTAATGTGATTGACAAGTGGGCCTCTGTTTGTTGTAATATTGGCCTAATTTAATCACAATAACTATACCTCCTTCATGAGCGGGACAGGGCTTTTCAAGAGGTTAATACTACCAATCACGTTTCTCAGGAGTGCTTAAAATGGGAAAAGATGCATTTTTCCATAGTGGGTTTTTAATAGAAAATATGATCATTTGTTGCATTAAATGTTTTAGTGTACTTCCATTCCTCATATGAGACCCTTACATTTGACTGCAAAATATGTGCACTGTTGCTAATGTCCATCTTCCTGGAGACAACAGTTAAAGATCACCTCTTACAGCCAACAAAGGTGCTTCACTACTTGAGTGGGATGAATTAGCTATTTTAGTCAGATCATTGCCTCGTTTTTCCCCCTCTTCATGATCAATTCAGAGATTATTACAGTATTTTGAAGCGTAGCACACAAAAAAAGGCATGAGCATTCAATTTTATTTAAAAAAAACTTTGAACACTCACTCTAAATTAAAAGAGTAACTCACATTTTATACACGCCGTCTTGTGAACAGGTATTTCAAGCTGTAAGCCACAATAGAAAATGTACAAAAGTACAATAAAGGGATTGTGAAAATATATGAGTGCACATCCATTACTTAAAGAAACAGGAATGCGCAATGTGAATTTCTCAGTTAAATACACGCTAAATAACAATTATGTGGCTTCATTGTTGACACTCTTCTGTCAACAGCCTCAATCTCATTAAATTCTGATATTATGTGCACAGGGCACTGACGGATTTGGGCCCCAACAGGAACAATCAAAATTGCAAAATAAAAAAAAAGAACAGAAAGTCATAACCAAAGAATACACAGCATTTGGGCTTCTGTTTTCTTTTTAATCTTCTGATCTGTTCAGAATCGTGTCATCATTTTTCAAAGGCCTATGTCAAATCAAACTGCTGTTACAGAATAACATGTTTCGTGAGGCACCTTGGTCTCTTGCCTGGGGTATCAAGCAATCACCACTGTGACCTTATCCACTGAAGAGAACCAGCCAACTCCAAGTCCTTATGTCTTTAAATGCATCCTAGGCGTAACTCCTGAACTTACCAGGCTTCATCACCGTGATGCCCAGCGGGTTGGAGGTGCGGTTGGTCACTCTGGCCCAGGTGCCGTCGTAGTTCTTCCTCCACAGCTCGGCGGAGCACTGGTACGTGCCCGACTCCCGCCTGCTGGCCCGGCTCACGCCAAGGCGGAAGTTGCTGCTGGAGGCCGACTTGTCGATGGTGGTTCTGGTGCCGAAACCGGACAGCTGCCCCCCCCACTGCAGGGTGCCGTCGCGGGTGAAGGTGACCAGGTCGCGGAACTCGGTGCCGTTGGCGGGCTGGAAGCGCCAGGTCACGGAGACCGGCACCAGGCGGTTGTACCGGGGCTTGACGATGCACTGCAGGTCAAAGGAATCGTTGTAGGTCACGCTTGGAGTCCGAGAAGAGGCCACGATGGAGAACATGGATTCTGCGGGTTTAAGAGAACAAAATCGCAGTGTTAGTACTCCGATGCGGTAGTCACCGCACTTCCACCCCGTTCGGCATGACCACCGGGAAAAGCCTGGAGTCTGGGAAAAGCTTATTAACCACTTTATAAGGTAAACTTCTTTCAAGGAAGACTCAAATTATCCGTTGTCTCCTTAAAAAGCTGCCATGAAAAACACAACAGATTTTATAAAGATACTTCCAGCACATTCCCTGAGAATTTAAAATGTAGTTAAAATTTTAAAATAATAATTTACACTAATTCCTTGGAGCCACTTGTCATTAAGCGATTAAGACAGATTATCCCTCCAATGATTTCTGGCTCTGAAGCATCATCTTAAGATGCTCTAAGAGATAAGTCAGGGATTCATTAGAACTTCAGCAGTTCTTCTGTTCATCCATATTCACTCATTTGTCTTAATGATGCTGAAAAATCTGATTTACTACAAGCTTTCTCTTGGGAGTATGCTGGCAGTGTACACTGGAGGAAAAGGCTGTTTTATTTTGGCTCTTTAGGCTATGTAGCCTACTAACACAAAAGCATCTTGCTTTTCTATATTTTGCATTGTGTGCATAGACATTTGGAAAAAATACAAATGTAATTAATTTGTATTTGTAAAAGCATGAATACAAAAAAAAATTTATGAGATTACAGAAACTTGTATACTAAAAATTTTAAACAAATACAGGTTATGATGTCTTGCTGCTGTATATGTTGTGGAATATAGGTACACCCGGCTTTCATATTCTAGGCTTTCATATATTCTATATTCATATTTCATATCTGATGGCTCAGATTTTGGCAGCTTCTGTTTGGAGCACAGATCTATTCAAGCACGAATCTCTTCACTTTTCCTCATGAGAATATCCCAGGCTGAGGCTGAAGGGTGTAAAGATGTTACCGATCTTCTCTACGAAAATCCTTTGCTACATTTTCAGTTTACAAAGGGGCAATAACAGGGGCAAGGTGACCTAAAGCACACAAACCAATTCATTCATCACACAGCAAAATACCTAAGCAGATTAAGAGAACCATTAGTTTAGCAGCCAGTTGCAATTTGTTAATCTCTTCCGACAGTAGATGTCTTTATTTTAATTGCTATCAGTCTTGAATACAGATAACTTATTCTGCCTAAAATAAAAACAGTATATTGCACAGGAAGAGAGAAAAAGAGAGAAAGGAAACGAGAAGAAACAGAAAGCACAGAAAGATGCCATTAAGTAAAACCTGTTGGTAAATGTGATGCTTGTGTCAGATTTCTTGTGACATTTTTGTTTTCTATAAAGATGATTCTCCATTAAATGTTCAGCACATTTATTATTATTATTATTATTATTATTATTATTATTATTAATATTATTAATATTATTATTATCATCTACAGCCATTAACTAGAAACTTTCATGTCTGACCTAAAAATACTTTTTTATAAACCCAATAGTTTTTCAAATTGTAGTCTGAAGTACAGGGAGATTTTGACTGCAGCCTCTGTTGCCAGTGACCCTTGGAAAAGCACCTTTTGCAAACCTGAGAAAGAATCTTAATGCACCCAACTCAGCCGCTGGCTTTGTCAAATGGCTTCAAGTCCTGCTATTAAACAACAAAGAAGGTGAGGACTGAAAGCTCTGTGCTACTTCTGCGAGGCCCCTGGTGCTTTAATATAATCCACAACTCAAGCACCAAAGAGGCCGCCACAAACAGTGGCATGTGTGTTTCTCCCTTAATTGGACACTCATCCTGTAGCCTAAACTGAACGAGCTGCAATAGCTCCTGCATTGAATTTTCTTTTGACACCCAGTTAAGGACAGTGAACTGTACTGTATGTTCTCTAGCTGGCTTGCAGGAATTCATGAAGCTGGACTAGAAATGTATTCAGAGCTCCACACTCTTCCCTGTCCTCATCCTGCCTTCTTTGTGAAGCCATCTGAGGTCTGTGATGTAAACCAGGTGGAGACAGGATTTCTGACACAAACAACGTGAACTTAAAATAACGTGCTACAAAACACTTGGGGCATTCACTTTTCGGCTCCTGCTTGCAAGCTGCTTCTCTATAAATTTCAAACAGTACTCTGTCGTTCCATGACTTCGAAACTCATTTTCTTTGCTTTTATACAGGCACGGTAAGAAATACAGCTACTTCTGCAAGGTGGGATGGGAAAATGTGGTGCTCAATCAAATTATTTAATGGGGTTTAATTTGAAAACAGGAAAAACACAAGATCTAGCCCCAAACAAATATTCAGCCATGGCTATAATTTTAGTTAGGTTTGTGCTTATTTTCATGTGTTCTTTAGGTGTTTAGGCCTGATAGGAACACAGCAATTAGCAAGTAGAATGCATTTGGAAACACGGATTTCTTGCTATATGATGAGAGAACAAGTAACTAGCTTGCTGCTGCAACCCTGGTTCCACTGGGGGGAATAATAGCTGAAGTTCTCAGATCTGATAGAGAAAGAGGATTCCTGTGTATAATTCAAGCCAAGTTCCTGACAGGGTTTAGGATTTTCTTGAACTGCCTTCTGACAAAATAAATGATTTCAGCAGTACTCCTGCCCATTGCACACTTTCATCAAGTGAGCACTGACACTTTGTTCAAAGGCTCTGTAGTCCAGCCTGGGAGGGAATATGCACAGAACATTCTGTTCTCCTCAAAATAAAAAACGTCTTAACGCCAACACGTGGGGCTTCTGACACCCACAAAATCCCACACTGAGCTATTTCTAAATGAGCTTGTCAACAAAGTGATTAGGACTGCATCTGCTCACTCCATGTGTCCGTTCTTCCAGTTCAGGGTCATGGGGGAGCCGGGAGCCGCAGCCTATCCCGGCAAATCACGGGCACAGGGAAGGGCAGACACATCCTGGACGGGACACCGGAAGACTACATTACGCTTTTAGACTGTGGGCGGAAACCAGAGCACCCAGAGGAAACCCATGCAAACTCCACACAGACAGCACCCCAGGTGCAGAATTGAACCCTGGACCTGAGCTAAGAGGCAGCAATGCTAACCACGGTGCCCCTGCTGTATCCAATAGGTTTAGTCTTCTGACCTCTTCCAGACTTCCCTTCATTAGAAATCTAGCCTTGTCTGAAGACATGTTCATTACAGACTCTGATACATCAAACATATTAAACGGCAAGGTTTAGATATAAAGTGATTACACCTGTTCAAGTCTCTTTTCTCCAACTGATAAGACCTGCATGAACGACACAAATCTGTTAAAATACTGCAGCATATACAGCTGTAAGTCTGTCACTATGTAAAAAATGAAAGCAGTGAATGCAGTTGGAGCAGGCTGTATATACACTATTATTTTTCTGATAATTTATTTAAAAGGGCACTTGTAATGCTATGCAGTTTATGAAAAAAGAAGCCCTAATATACGCAGCAGCTCAGAATTTTGTAAAGCTGAGCCTCTAGAGACATTTGCCTGTAGTAAATATAAAAAAAGTTCATGTTTGGCATGACACAAATAAAAATGGGCTCAATCCTAAAAATAACAGGATGGAGCTTTATCCATCTTTTTTTTTTGTTTAATGTAATCTTAGAATACAATTGAGAAAAAAAGACCCCAGGGACATGAGTGCACTTACCAGCATAAAGAATTTTAAATTACCTGCAGTGAAAGAGAAGTGCTTCTAAACTGCTGTACATAACATACTTGTTAATGAGCTGCTGTGCGTTTTAGAAGACTGGGGTGCCCATTCCTCACTGAAGGAGGTATTAATAGGCATCCCAGTGTGCCGGGTGTGAACGAGCCACAGAGCATTCACATGAGACCACAATTTAAGGAACAGACAGGAAATCATTTCACAACCGTTACAGACCCTTGCTGTGCACATCTACATATTGGTTTTAATGCTGATCTCACGGTGAAACTGAATATATACGTAGACACTGTCCACAGAACTGCCACAACAGCTCAGCAGGGCTGAGAGTGAGAGCGTGTCGGGGTGTGAACTGAGGTGCTCTCTCACAAAGGCAGCAGGCAGCGCTTGTCCTCCACGCTGCTTTCCGTGGCTGGAGCCTATTCTGAGAGGCAAAGGAAGGACTCTTAAACAGTTGCAGGGGATTATTGGAGCAGCTCTCGCAAGGGTGAAATGTGAACGAGCAATGAACGAGAAAAACTAAACATCTGGAAAAGAACTTACCGACCGCAGTGACGGTTACAAGCTTCCCGGCCGACTTCTCTCCAATCTTCTCCCAGGAGCCGTCGGGCCTGGTAACCCACTCCGCCACACCGCACTTGTACTGGCCCTCGTCCTTGGGAAGGGTGTTGTAAACCGAGAGGGTGAAGGTGTCTGGCCGCACCCTCTCGACCCGGATCTCGCCGTAGCTGCTGCGCTCGCGGTATGACGGCCCCAGCCGAACGGTGCCGATCTGGTCCACGGCCGCGATGTCCTGCGTGGAGCCCTGCTTGTCCACCAGCTGCCAGGAGAAGGACAGGCTCCCCTCCTTGTCCAAGGTGGACCGCACAGAGCAGGTGAAGTGAATGGCGTCTCCTTCTATTACATTGGTGGAGTTGCTGGACACGGAGACAGTGATGTTACTTCCTGTGGAAGCAATGAAAGCGAAAGGGGGATCTTTACTTCATTTAAAAACCGCAGATACACGTGCGCTGATAAGTCCTTGTAAATAAGGGGGTGTGCTGGCTTAAATTCGAGACATTTTGGTGTGCAACTGCTAAGTGTTTAACACTAATTTTTGTGATCATTCATTCAGGTGTTTTAATGTCCACTCAGAAAACATGCATTTCCACATTTAGTTCACATCTAAAACAAATTGATCAGTAAATCAATTGTTATGCACTGTGATGAATAAACATTTTTGTACCAACCTAAGGTTAAAAACAAAAGACATTTATCTAATTGATTTTAAGCTTAGCTAGAACTACTATAAGCTCTACTATAAAATCACATTAGAAAATAAAAGTTAAACAGCCAAGATGAAATGCTCATTTGTCAGATTACAAACGGCTGAAGCAGTTTAAGGCGGAACAGGCAAATAATGAGACAAGAATTTGAAATATGGACCTGAAAGCAAATAACAGTAATAAACGTTTGACTAAAAGCAGAAATTTAGATTTAGATTTATTAATTCAAACTTTCTTGGCCAAAAAATATGATCTGGGTTCCCTCAGCATTTTAAATAATTTCAAGCAGTGGTTATACTTTCTAGACAAATGCCAAGTTAAAGACAAAAAAAATGACATTGATTTTACTGGATGTGACAGCTACTTATTTTCAAATTGTGTATCCTCTTTCTTAAAGCAGAGCATAAGGTAGTAGGTAGTCAATGATACAAACAGATGTTACGTGATTTGTAAACAGCAGCCACTGTATCATGTTGTCATTTCTGTTATTGCAATTCATTCAATATTACTTCCAACTCCAATTATCTGTTTTAGAGGAAGTGTGTTACAAGCTCATCACTAAAAAACCTCAATAATTTATTTTCTAATTGCTTCACCAGATATATCATTAATATTGTTAGAATTCAATACGTACAGTACATCTTTCCTGAATGTCATGAAAAATGAAAGGTTGTCAAACATCGTCTTAAAGAGCCTGCTTTCAAAATGTATACACATTTAGGATTTGTTTTTTAAACATAATTATGGGTGAATCTGAGCAATTCTGTAAGATGGATTGATAAAAAACGTCACAATTTGCACAAGAAAAGAAGTCACAACTGCTGGGGAATACACTAACCTTCATGCTTCCACTGTAAAATTTCCTTCCTCTTTAATATTAGTTTCTGAGTCTGGAACCAAATTATCTTTCAAAAACATGTAGCCTATGTTCATAACACTTATGTGATAAAACTGATTTAAAACCAACATTTCCCTCCCTATACAGTATCAATGTGAGAAACAGAGGCAGAGAAGGCCAGACTTTCACACAAAGAAGGGAATATTGGGACTTTATCACTCTGTCACAAGACAGTGTTATGAAAGACCAGCAAAAAACATGACTAAAAACTATGGAAAATAATGGAAAATGCCACAGCCAGAAATGTTACAGCATAAATATTAGCTTCAATGAAAATGGTAGTTTGAAACATCAATGAAAGCCTAGATGAGTAGCCCTGATTCCATGCTTACCCTTAATGTTCTGTAAAGCACTTTTGTTTAAACATTCTCAGAAGCTACATGACCTTTTGAGTGCCTTAGTAATTATCATATTTTGCCCAATGAGAGAATGTTTATAAAAATGTGAAAATGTCGAACAGGGAATTTCTACTGATCAAACCTTAAGTGTTCTACCTGCAGTGCGATGTGTTCACAGACTCCCGGCCGGTGTCGGGATTAAGTGTGGGATATCAGATGAGATGACATTAATTTGATGCTCATCGAGATGCTTTAACCCAGGTCAGGTCCTATAATTTAACCTTCAAGCCTGACCGTTCACTTCCCACTGAACCAGAATACATTAATCCAGTCCAGGGATTTGCTGCAAAGTACAAATAACAGCCTAGAGGAACGGCCGTATTATAGCATTCATTTTCATGCATACTTAATTAAATTGTATTCACCTGCAACAAAAACATCTGATACTAGTAAAAAATAAAACTGGCTATGAGAATAAACTATATACATACAACTATATGAATTAACATATTATTAAAGACATATAACACATTTTCATATTTATGCAAATGTATTAATTAATTGTTCATCATTCCCCCATGCACCTATGTTTTGCTGTATAAATGTACCTATTAGCAAGTCAACTAACAATCTCTAATCTAGACCTGGATCCAGTTGGAGATTTGAATAACTTAAAAAGCCATAGCCATAGCAATTAAAAAGTATTGCATTTAACAATGTAGAGTAATCGATGTTGATAACGTATATTCATAAAGGAATTTGGCAGCGCTAAATTATATTTTTTTTTCTCTAAAGATTTTAAGGTATAATTTAATATCACAGATCATTTGACGAGATTTGCTGTGCTTTTCTTTTTCTTCTCTTTCTTTATCGTTCTGTGCAAGCTCAGTGATACTGTACTGCTCTTTTAGTCCCTCAGAAAGGGCTCAGAAACAAAACGATAATGCAATTTTCATGATGATTCATTTTGCATTAATAAAACAAAAATGAATGAAAACTGAACATTTAAAAATCATCAGATATTTCAATCCTTAATATCTTCCTAAGGCCAAGTGCATTAAAACAGATCAAGAAACAACATTCATCTCGATGCCACCATGCACAAGCTACGTCAAAGCTGCACCTCCGTACGTGAAGAGAACAACAGGTTAATGATTGTTGATGATGCATTGTGGAGCGGCGGCTCTGTGGCTCAGGATCTGCGCCTGTGGCTGGAAGGTTGCTGGTTCGTATCCCGCGGCCGGCAGAGGAATCCTACTCTGTTGGGCCCCTGAGCAAGGCCCTTAACCCTAACTGCTCCAGGGGCGCTGTACAATGTGCTGACCCCAAGCTTCTCTCTCTGTCTGTGTGCCTGTGTGCCTCATGAAGAGCAAGCTGGGGTATGTGAAGACACATTCCTAATAAAGTGATCTGATGTTATGTTATCTCTAGGTGGAAATCGACGCCCCTGACCCCGGGTCAGCTGTCTCCGGCAGTGTTACTCACTCAGGGGCTGGACGGAGATCTGGACGTTCCTCGACCGCTTGCTCTTGTCGATGAAGTCCCCAGTGGCCGTCTTCTCCCTCTCGGTCACCCGGCAGATGTACTTCCCGCTGTCCTCCGGCTGCAGCCGCTGGATCTTCAGCAGGTAGACGGAGTCGCTGTCCTTCCGCACGGTCAACTGGCCCGCCGCTTCGCGCTGGACGTAGTCTCCGCTGAGCACGGGGACAGCATTGGGCCCCACCACAGCCACGGGAGAGCTGCTGAACACCCACGACACGGAGAAGAAGCGGTCGGGGACGCTCTGCGCGTCGATGTTGCACCGCAGCTCCAGGGGTTCCCCCGCGGTGTAGGCGCGCCTCTCCGTGTTGAGCTGAATGCTGAAATCCTTGTCTATGGGGAGGAAGACAGACAGACAGTCTGCATCAGGAATTCCACAGGATGAAGAGGAGTGTTTTTCCGATTCTGTGGGAAAGGTCTCATTTACTTTTGTACTGCAATTAAAGACAATCACTGGGTGTGACCGTGGCCAACCAGGTCAGCCCATCGCCCACACACAGTCCCTCAGAAACCCAATTCTGGTGAAATCACAGTCAAGCACATGGCCTCACTGGAAGCCCTAGAATGGACTGCTAATCCTGACATGAGATAAAACTGTTCTCTTACTTATTAATAAAATCAACATTTGTGTTGGAAAATCGCATCAGTTAAGCCTGAAGACTACTCATACCAAAAGTTTGGGGATTTGTAAATTTGTGTTCGGGGAAGGATGCAATAAAAAGCAGACCTTTGCTCATGTGATTGCTGCCACTCATTCATCCATTGCAGAGCAATCAGTGAAGTCATTCAGACTCAGACATGACCAGTCCAGACCCATTATCTCTTATGGAAAGTATGACAATGACGGATCACTGAAACATGGTTGGGGGACTCAAAGAGTTTCTGTTGCAAATATTGTGGCATTATCACCGGTTCCTGGAAACATCAGGTTTCAAGATTAACTACATAGGGCAGACCCTAGTACAGACCCTCTGGAGCTATTCAACGTCAATCACACGAGCTGGTCTCTCGCCTGGTTACTGCCAGTAAGGCAGGGGTTCAGCAAAAGATTCAAGAATCAGAGTTAAACCAATGCTGAGGAAGAAACCGACATTTGCACCCAAAAGAAGTTCAGCAATATAGTTCTCTCTGGAAAGACTGCGTCCAGCATATTCAGGGCATCACACGGGGTGCTGCCAATCACCGGCATCCCACACAAAATGAACATCACTGCTAATATTGCGCTTATTTCCTGGCCCGGCTCCGCAGAGCAATCTGTGACAAATGATTGACTCGGGGCGCTCTGCCGCTGCACAGCAATCCACCCGTTCACAAGGTCAGGTCCGTTTCGACACCTTGAATCCGCGCTGCGCGATACACGCTTTCATCAATCCAGCCGCCAGGGATGAACGGTTAAGTGCACAGTCAGAAAAGTCATTTTACCAGGGAATTGCTAGCTTGAAGGGCAAAATCACTTAGCATGTTGAAGAGCAGAGAATGCTGAGAAAGAAGTAGAGAGTTCGTTATGTTTCTTCTGTATATCTGAGGTGAAAACTTTCAAAAAGTCTTGTGTGTCTGAAGACATGTGTCTGGATATATATCTACAGTGTATGCATCTATAAATATATAAGGAGACATAAGAAGACCAAACTGAGTGTTGTTTACCTGTATGGCAACCCATTATTTGGAAAAACATGTTTTATATTCATTTTCCAATTTATGTCATATCGGTAATATTATAGAAAAACTAAATCTAATGAGGATGGAGATGAAATAAGATTAAATAAAAATATTAGGCTTTAGCCAGTGAGAGCTTTCCAGTTCTGGATCATTTTGCAGACTTTATAGATTCAGAGTAACCACGGCTATGTCTGCATTCAAACATCAAGCGTTCATAAACCTTTAAAAATAAAATAAAACTACATTCCATTTCTCCCATACTAATCTGTATGAGATTAGCCTATTGTTTACATTTAATAAGTATCATTTTTATGATACTTCCATAACTGAGTCATTAAAGATGTCTCTGATTAATATTTAAAATCTGATCTATCAGGTCTTTTCTCAATAGGATAAATTATCACCAAAGCACGATCAGACTAATAATTTTAATCTTTGAAAAAAACTTCACTGGTCTGTTTTAAAAGTAACATTAAAGAGGACAATAGAGAGCACAGACATCTCTGTGAAATGTGCGCATATGTACTAAAACTTAAAAAGGCAAATGTTCTGAACAATTTAACTTCCTTCAATTGTTCACTATGACCCATCTTGCTGTGATATAAGAATTGCTCCTTCACTGTCAGTTCCATTTGATCTTTAATACTTGACAAATGTGACATTTCAATTGTTTTGTCAAAAACATCTATGAAAGAAATCTAATTCAAAATCTCTCAAACTCATAGAAGAGATCGAAAGTTAAATGGAAAAGAGAGAAAGACTTGTAACCACAAAATACATTTTTAGCATGGTACAAATGTCACACTTAAACAAAAATACATTTTTCAGAGTGTATGGAGACTCAAGACTAAACACTCACATATTCAGTTTGGATTTTGTCTGGGTATTTGAAAGCAATGCAAATATTTTTTTACTGGAAGTATTCTGAATACCTTATGAATTTTAATTTACGTAACACTGCAAAATAGCAATGCTTTCTTATTCAAAATTTGACATTTTTCTAATACCTTACCTTTATTCAAAGAACCAGCTTTTACCAAATAGTAGTGTTTTTTTTTCTTAATATAACAAGGATTTGATATATTGATATAAGTCCTGAGAATAGTTTAAAGTAAATCACCATAATCTGCATTCTGTGTAACTCGAAATCATATGTGAAGCAAATGTCCTTGAAAGTTTCCAAAGACTCAAACTGTTCTCAAGAGAGTAATGTCTAATAAAGCACGGAATTAATACAGACCTCCAACTTGAGATTCTCAAGAATATTTGATAAGAAATGTCACAGCAAATTCTCATCAAATGCGGATGAGTAGCACAGTTAAGTTCTGCAAAGTAATTACACTGCTGTCATAGCAAGAGATTCGCAAAGCTGTATTTTAGCCGTGAGAAAATCTTAAGACTGGTCTTGTTTAGACATGTTGATCAAGAGCTCTTTTAAGCAAAAAGTAACACTAATGCAACACTGGAACCAGAATCTGTTTGATCTCCTACTGTGATAACTTTTGCTGTAAATAAACGTAAATTGGTCAAAACAGGTTTCTAAACCCATCTTGCACGAAGATGAATAATTTTGTATTTATACTGATATTCAGTACTTGTTTACACGGATTTTCACTTGGAGCAGCCTTCGAAGTCCCGGCTGATCCCAAATCATTTTGTAATGCCTTTTCTGCTTTTAGAGCATTTACCGATCTACACCTTTTAGGCAAATAAGAAAGAACTGTTGGCCTTGAACAAACCTGAGCAAAACAGTCATGGTATCCCCTAATTACCTCCGGTCAAAAAGAGCCCCATTTCTCTCCTCTTATTGTAAATCCCCACTAACCAGATCTCCATACACGGACAGGGATTCTCACAACTTCAGAAAACACCAGCAGGTTCTGTATTACTCCGTGGCAGCAAAGATAATTAAGACGAGAGATGTCTTAGAAATGTAGAATACATCTGGAACATTTTAAACTCAAGCTAACCATTTACATCTTCTGTCATGCAATACCTATCCCTACCAGTTACCTCATTACGGCCGCCCTTTCAGAGATAAGGCTCATACACACCTGTAGGCTGCACGTTGACGACTGTTTTCTCCGACTTCTTTCTAGTCATGGCGAACCAGGATCTGTCGGGATCCTGGATCCACTCAGCTGCCTCACAGTAGATCTCCCCCTGGTCTGCGGGCTGCAGCTTGTAGATGCTCAATCTGTAGGCCGTGCTGCTGGTCTTGTCCAGCCTCACGTCTCCGGAAGAGAACCGCTGCTTGTAGGGGCTCCCAGAGCGCAGCACGAAGTCCTTGGAGAGGGTGACAACGTCCTGGAGGGCGCTCTGCTCGGAGGTGCGCAGGAACCAGGCCACGGAGACATGGCTGTGCTGAGAGGTCTGCTTGGACACCTCACAGGTCAGCTGCAGGGAGTCCCCCTCCACTTTGTTAACAGTCTGGGCCGCAGACATGACACTCAGGGTGTCTGGAATGACTGCAAGACAAAAGTCAAAGAACTGCGCTTAAGATGCTGAAAATACCCTCTCCGCTGCTCACATCATGTTGGAATACCACCAGCTGATCTCATGCCACATCAAACTGACAATTCACATGGCAGCGTTACATAAAAATGGTATTGATGCTACCGCAGTATGTTGAACAAGTATTATAACATACAACAGCTAATTTTGGCTGAGTAGAACTGTCCTTTGAAAATGATGTAAAACAAGACCTTGAAATTTGCTTGACAACACGACTTCAGTCCAGATGCTCTGGCTCATGTTTACATTAGTCACCTCTCTTAACACGGAGAGAAACAGCTCAGAACATAGACACCTTTTCTTATCTTTTTTTTTCCAATTTTTTTAGCTATTTCAGACAACAGTAAACAGATCACAATTGTTAGCTTTGGCCCGAAGAGTTGGGTTGCAGCAGGGATGCAGAAAGACGGCCTTCAAGCAGTATTTAAACCATTTTAGGAAGTGATGTCAAGGAGGATTACAAGTACCAGTCGTGAAGAGAAACTTGGTTGCTGTTCTTCCTCCAAAACTTTTGTTTAAAACATTTAAATGAATGCAAAACATGAAGCATTTTCAAAGACGCTGAAGATCTTTGCTCTGAAACCCTCATCTTTGACTCAGATCCCTGATTGTATAATCTTGTCAAAAACAATCTGGTCTGACTCATGCCCGACTCAATGACAAGCATTGTGGAAGAAAATTCAGGCATTGCATAATCGCTCAAAGCAACCTGTGATGTCAGGCTCATCACTGGGCTTTGGCTTCATGCCAACCATCTATACAAATGCAGCTGCAGGTGTGCGAGAGCAAAATGAAAAAAAATTACAGTGGAGCTCAAATTTCCTAACTTAACTATTCTTTCAACTGGACTTTACCTTTATAAAAGGTACAAACCTGCAGGTTTTAATAATTGTGCCTCAACATTTAAGAAAGTCTAGAAAAAAACAAAGCAAAAAAATACAGATTATATACTGGATTTTAATCCTTTGGAACCACTGCTTATAAGGGACTAATTGTGGTTTGAAACCTTAAACAATCATCTACGCAAGAGATCGCAAAGGATGGTAAGAGGAAACAATGTATATTCTTCCAAATCCAAATATTTGAATACACTCCACACTAACAAAGGCAGAATGAACAGCAGTTGCCAATGACGAACAAAATAAAGCAAACTGACTGTGTTTTTATAGCAAAGAAATACCTGTAAATGTACAATATTATCAAAAGCCAGACTGCTACCATGATAAAACACAGATTCAAAGACCAAAAGAAATAAGAAGATCCAACTGGGCACTAAGGAAATAAAGTTAACTTTCACACCAAAAAAAATTTTGGCAATATATCACACATTACTCACTCTAGACTGTCTGAAGGGAGTGACTATAAATGACTGTCATGTCTCATGACAGTCTGACTACTTTTTTGTAGAAGATGACAAAAACAGGGTGATGCCACAGGCAATAATTTGACTTTACATCCATCATGACCATCATGACCACAGCATTTCCAGTTTTCAGTTATGGACAGTTTTCAACAATCTTCTAAGACTCATCCATGGTCACATGCAAGCTCTGTCCTTTCATTCATTTAAAAGGAAACTAAAAATGACTCCCTAGCTTCTCCTCAACAACCCAGCATTATAAAGCAGGGTTCTCACCATGGGAGAAGCTGTTCATTTTAAAGTAATTTTAAAGGTTAACATGCCCAGTCAATCAAGCTCTCCTGCAGCTCACAGGACACAGGAATGGGAAACCTTTCTTAACAGTGTTGGGACATCAAAGAGAAAACGTCATTAGAAGCAAAAATACTCATCTAGATGAGTTTTATCTTTAGGGAGAATATCCATGGTTTAGAAATGCAGTGGGGTATTTACATGAAACAGACTTCTCCATTGAGCTCATTATCACTTTTTTGCCATTGATAAAGTTCTGCTGACAAAAGCAGACCTTAGCCCTTTTATTATTTACCAAAGCTTCAGTCAAGAGATTAACTGCGTGCCTTACACTGGACTACACCCACACTTGTGTCAGTGGGATGTACTGACATCCTAACAGCTACTCAGCAGCTCTCTGTGCAGATCTTCAGATTTCCATACCACTTGGTAAAACAAGATCAGAGCAGCTGCTCAACAGCAGACTGCGGTGTGGTGCGTACGGGAAGGGGGTTTAATGGTCAAAACCAGTGACTGTACTGCTGATAACACCAGCCAGTCTTCCCATAAGAGGAACTGCAGAGATCTGCACAGCTTCCTTTTTCACAACAAGCTCATGAAAACCTACCCCTGGGAAAATGATAATGTTACACTAGTATGTAGAATAAACTGCACATTAATACCACACTCCCTTTTCTGTAATTACTGTGCTGAAAGAAATTATGGAAACAAACATGCTATCTATACAGAATTCACATATAATCCTTAAACCCATTTGTTTAATATACAAAATCCAATATCACAAACCTTAAAAAAGATAAAAACAATATGTTGTATAAGGCATTAGTATTTTATATGTGAGCCTGCGCTTTGTACAGAACACAAGCGTTGTGTTCATGTTCCTATTCAGTTTATCTGTTTATGACTGTGGAATGCTGTTCAAGGTATCCGGTAGTATTTTCTAGAAATTCACACAGTTTTTACTTGCTGTTTGTCTTTATACTTGTATCTTCATGTACTCTCAGTGATGTTAATACCAACACCTTTAATGCAGGAGGAGCTGTCTGTGTGAAACGTTCCACTGGGGTCTTTTATGGAACAGTGTGATGGAAGAGAATCTGCCTGAATCCGCCAGCCTACAGGACCGCAGACATTTCTCGTCTTCATTGTAGCTAGTGCACATTCACCATGAAAACGCTCCCCAGTCCACCCTTCCAACAAACTGTTATTGACTAAAACATTTCAAACTCAGACTCATCTGTAAAGAGCGACAGTACAGCCACTACATTAGAGAGAGGACAAGAATAGAAAGTGGCAGGGCCTGTGTTATAGGAGAATAAGCATTAAACAAATGTACAGGAAGGGAGAGACTTTTTTTTTCTTAGATCTTCACAAAGAGCCCATGAAACCCTAGTCTTTGTCACTGGCAGGAAGTGAAATATCACACCTACACTTTCGACTTCAGGGGAACACGGCGATCCTGCCAGACCTGGGGGTTTCAGCTTCTCTGTGCACAGGACTGGAAAAACCTGTGCTTTCATGTGTCTGTGCTGTGGAAAACACTTGGATGTATTAGAGCAAATACAGTTAAAATTAATCTCCTGTTAGGGGAGGCGAACATACTGTAGTCCTTAAGATAAAAAATCTTAAAATCAAGAGTAAGAACCTGAATAGCATCTGATTAGAATTTCAGATTTACAGAACCATGAGCAGGAGAATGTTGAAATACAGATGGAATGTCCCCCATCAAACTTTAAATAGATGCAGTCACACTCGGCTTTCTCAGGAACCACAGCATTTGTCTCAACACTTTCAGTCTGCTGGTCTTACTCAAGTGCCAGAAAGAGCCACTGGAGGTCAGTGGCAGATACAGCCTGAAAAAAGCATTGTCCTTCCCGCTGCAGGTCCACACCATTGGAGGCCAGGACAGCTGGGCCACAAGACGCTCTCCGCCCCACTGCTGGAGCGTCACCTGCGCCACAGAAACATCTCGCAGGCATATGGCTCACGACAGGTTTGAAGTCCCTTCCCAATTCCTTCCAGAGAGTTTCCTGCACACGACAGCAGCCCTCCCAGAGGGAGGATACCAGATACTTCATCGCCCAGTATTCACAATGACTGGAGTGTGTTTCATTGCCATACACGATACTTGATGCCATACACGAGCGAACATATTCCGAGACCAGGGAGGCCACAAAACAAAGTCTGTAGACCAGCCGTTTTCAACTGGCATGCCAAAAGAACTACCTAAGGGTGCCGTGAGTGTCTGCACAAAGTTTTCAAATCAATCTAAAATCAACACATTGCTCCATCTAAAACAATGTACAATGCATCTGGAATTGCAACTCATAAAATAAGACACACAAGGCATGAAAATTAAATTAAGGGATTGTTCTTTTGAATTCTAAAACATGAACATTTTAAACGCAAAGGGGGGGTAAAATGAAAATAACATGATAGTTTTTACTGGCCATAAAAAGCAAGCATATGCTGTCAAATCTTCCCTTACTCGTTAGTCAATATTTCCAGTGGGAGAGATTCCTTGAAGGTAGAAGAGCTCTCCCTGGAGACAGCAGCTCCAAGTGCAACACCGACGTTTCCTCTGCGGCTCGGAAGCTGCCACATCTCAGCCGAAACTGCACGCACACATCTCCTCACACAGGACTAATCCAATTGCAAAGGCTCTTGCTGGAACTAAAGCCTCATTTGAAGCAAGCTGCAGATTCTCAATAGATGCGGACAACAGCAAAAATAGCTTATGGTGCTTAAAATTTCAGAAGGCAAATACTGCGGTTTTATTAATATTCGAAAATAAAAACACTTATGACAGAACATGAACTGGTGGAATTTTGCCAGCGAACATACCGGCAGTGAATTCAGAAGGGTCCCTTGTGATGTTTCTAGACATACCCCGACCTAATTGATGGAAATGAGATGTCTCTTGACAGAGACGACAGTTTCAAGTTATCTAATTGAGTGAGAATCATTCCATTACATGAAAGGGAGTGCTGAATTATCAGCCTCAAAGATATTTTTACTGCTTGAACATACTGTGGAGATGGAGAGGGAGACAGATGGCTGGAAATTGTTTTGTGCTGTGTAGAGTTCGCACTAGATTGGCATTCATAGTTACTGTGTGAAATATTGTGCTGTTGGGCTGCTGAAGTAGCTGTTCACAATAAAATAAAAATTATGACTATTAGGTTATACTATTTTTATCATAAACGCAGTGGTGATATTCTTTTTTCTATCTTGAATGACAAGTCAGAAATAAGAAACTATCAGTTGGATGGCTTTTGGACATTTGTTTTTAGGTAGCTTATTAAAATTAGAAAACTTTACGAGCATCTCTTGAAAGTCATTTGCACTGAAAGTACAGCTACAAAATTGTCAGCTTTCCTTAAAATCTACCATCCACCCAAAACACTACACTAAGGAAAAACCTGAGGTAATATTCAATTCTATAAGCCTGTATTGAAAACAACATCCCATGATACATCTTGAATTCTCACTGTTCATTTACCTTCAACATATTTATCCATGTTCAGCTACAACAAAGCTGAATACATTATATTGTGCAGCCCTATTAGATACAATTTCAGATGTTCTCTCTGCTACTTTTAATAATAATAATAAAATAATAATTATAATTATAAACTTTATTTTATATAGCGCCCTTAAAGGTGGTTTCTCAAAGCGCTTTACAGGATGACAACAACAATAAATAAGAATACACAAGATAAAACACAATTACAATATATAGGGGAGACAGTGGATGGTGGTACTAAGTAAAGCAAAGGGGTGAAGAACAGAACCAGTTAAGTAAAGGCTCTTCTAAAGAATAAGTTTTTGAGTCTGGATTTGAAGGAGTTTAGAGAAGGTGACTCTCTGATATCCTTGGGGAGAGAGTTTCAGAGCTTGGGGGCATAACAGGAGAAGGCCCTGTCACCCATACAATGTAGACGGGCTTGGGGGACAGTAAGGAGGGCAGAATTTGAAGAGCGAAGGTTGCGAGGTGGGGAGTAGGGAGATAATAGCTCAGACAGGTACTGAGGTGCCAAGCCATGCAGAGTCTTGTAGGTGAGCATGAGGATTTTTAAGGTCTGAGAGATCCCAACAACTGTATGGATTCAATATAACTATGTTATACATAACTTTATTTTCAACGTAATGTCCTGTATTTTTAAGAGGAAAGATACACAATTAGCAAAATTAGCACGTGGCCATAGTCACCTTGCTATTGTTTTCATTCATAGGCTATAATCCCATCAGCTACGGGATGTTAAGGATAAAACACAGCAGCACTTACTTGCTATTCCAGAAGACACTGTATCCTTATATCTGGAAAGCCTTGCACCTCTCATTGTCATAAAAACATTTCAATATTTCTCACGCACACCCAGGCACAGTCGTGTGGTTTCAATCGGGCATGGAGCTGCTGTAGGTCTTTTTGGGCTCCCAAAATTAAATAATAATAATAATAAAATAATAATAATCCCTTACACTTCTGTGCTTTTCTGAAATGTTGTTCTTAGAATAAAAAATGACTAATACAGACAGTTTTACAGTTTTCTCTAACACACCCTTCCCTAAACAAAGCACACAACAAACAAAAAAACACTCTTGTCCTCTGCCTCTTTTTCTTCATTTTTTCTCTACCTAATCTAATCGTTAAGTTTTGATTGTGCAAGACATCCTAAAAAAAATTAAAGTGGCCACTGCCTGATCTTTATAAAGCATATCAACATCTCACCAATGTTTTAGTTTAGTTTATGTTTTTATTCTATGATCACATTCCTCAACTTCTTTTTACAAAAACTTGAAGTGCACTCTGGGTGCAGTAAAAAATGCGGGACAAGGGAGTAACTAACGCTATGAATCAAATATTTTTCTTCTTGCCATTACTTCCTTCACTGTTAAAGGTTTAGTACTCGGTATGCAATTCCTTTCAGTCTAAATGCGAGTCATTTAAAATTAATAAATAAGTCAACATAAAACCAATGCTAATAGGAGAAAATTACAGAGTCGTCATTCTCCCCAGCCACATGTTCTTCATGTGACGAGTGTTTCCAGCAGACTGCGGTGGGAAAGCAGCCTTTTACTTACTACTTCAGGTATTTACCTGTCTGCCCTGCGTGGAGAACATACAGGAGATTTTTAAAACATTTAAATCCAAGCCATAACATCAATAGCAAGACCTCTTCAAGGCCAATCAACATTTTCACTACATTCTTAAATACACGGTCTGTTGATTTGCTTTATGCGAGTCTCCAGATTTATTTTAATGATCTTTGTAACGAAACACATTTGGAAAACAAGGTTCCTTATGCAGAAGTCAAAAGACCTTAACTCTGAGTAAAAGATAACTTTTGAGGAACTTGTTTTTATTTTTGCGTTTAACATCAAATGGATCAAAACTACATTTTCTCAAATGTTGAGACTTCCTGTAGGAGAATGCTGAGAAGTAAAGGAATCGTTGATGTTTGTGAACGACTGCGTTCGTATGTTGGCCGCAGCTCGGCTCTGTCCCTAGAGGGATTCGCTCATGGTCTGTCGCAGGCTCGGCGCAAACACAGCATTGCTTCCTAGAGAGCAGCGAACTTCACTGAGCCAGCAGACCAGGACCCACAGATCTCCACACAGCTGCACAGAGCGTCGGAGTGTCACAGAGCGCCACAGAGCGCTGTACTGCCCAGGTTTTAAGGGGGTGGTGTGACTTCTGTACAATGCTCAGAGTACTGACCCCTGTTACATTTAGAAAAGCCTACATTGGTGAAACCTACCATAAATGTTCACTTTGGGAACCTTTCATAAGTTTTATTCCATATGGCCTCAGCTAAATGGCCTTGAAACTGAGATACACTTCACCTCACTACAACAAAATCAGACTTAAAACTTAAAATAACACTTGACGACATGTATGCCCTTTTCCAGAAGATTCAGTTTTCTGTGTTTAGGTCTTTAAATTATTGGCATCTTTTTCCATGAAGTAACAAGGACCATGGCAGGAATTAAAGGCCTAGAAGCAGACTTCATACATTTGGACAATATAATCTCTCACAAAATGCACTTACAGTAACACAAAAGCTGTTCTGCTTTGACAAAATACCAAGCACAATGGTATTCAGTCAGTAGCATGCAGTAGTCTCATTGCCCTATTGTTCAGCTTAATATTTCAGTGAGTGCCAATGAAATTACACAAAAGGTACTTTATTGAGAGATACAAAGACTCTCAATTGATTTTTGCAGAGTTAATTCTCAAGGGGATATTTTTAAAAATCAATGACCACTGCTACACACTTTGTAGGCATGAACCCTTATTCTACTTTCAACAAACAACTATGGCAATAAACTACGATTCAATTACAATAAATTACTAATTTAGCTTATTAGAGGCATTGATGAACTCAGGCAGGAAATTACTGAAAAGAAAATATATTAGGACAGAATGCTACCTTTTAATCACTCTTATGTCGTAAACTTTAGTCTCTTAAGTTACAATTAAAGTCACTGTTATTCTGGCATGTGTGTAAAACAGTACTGTGAATAGAGTTAGGACATGCTTTAGTTTAATTTCTGACTAATATCATCACATGCCAATAGAAATATGAAAAATACTACAAGCACACAAAAAGATGCCACCTTTAAAGGTGCTACATATTTATTATAAAGAATGAAAATGTTTATAAATTGTTAAAATTTAACGTTAAATGAAAAAAGAAATATGAGAGATTCCAGAGTAACTTCAGATTGGAAATTTTTCTATATCCAAAAAATTTTGAGTGGTGGTCAACAATCACAAACTGATACAGGCAGAAAAGTGAAAACTAAAAAAATATTAGTTCATAGTCAACTAAAAAAATATTAGTTCATAGTCTTCACTGTATCCCAAGAGACAAAATATCCATAATGACTTCAAAGAAAGTTTGAAAAGGGTGGGGGACAACACTTACAAAGCATTGAAACAAAAGTACATTTTTTTCTTTGCGAGCAAATAATCTGAAGTTAAGATTGATGGGTTATACTCTGCAATAAACTCAACTGAAAAAAGCATAGACGCCTGGAATATCGACAGAAAACATGTCACATGAAGAAAATGGTGACAGGACAATAGCAAGAACACAACAGCAGGAGTTCAGTGGCGACCTACATTTTACTGATGTGCCAGGGTGGGATATAGCGAGGCACTCATGGGACATGCAAGAACCTCCATCACTGTCATTCACAAGGCAAGAAGAACCCTTCAGATTAAAAAAAATCTATAAGTATGATCCAGCTAAACTGACAGGGAACAGTTCTCACATGCTCCCAAAGACAACACCATAGTACACTTAATATTACACACTTTTCCCCCAAGAAGCTTAATGAAAAAAAAACTTTCGGTTTTCAAAGCTCATCTGTCCTTTTTAAACATCAATACCTCCTCTTGAGCCGAGATGAAGATAAAAGGAGAGCATCTCAATGTTCAGCAAGTGGCTAATCAATTCCCTCGTTCCATTTAAGCTATCCTGAAGCGTTGGTCTCAGCACGGAGTCAGCGCCATTATGTGTTAAAGAATCAGGTATTCTTAATGAGGTTTTGGTAGAACAAGAAGCTGTACCGTGTGAAATTTACTTGGAGCATTTGTAACAGTGACAAAGAAGAGGTAATGGTCCCAAAGGCATGGCAAATCTGTCGGCACAGTGGTTTTATTACAGAAGCATCCACTGCCAGCTCAATTTATAATGGACTCTCTTGTGCGGAAACATGTATTATACACTTCATGACGACCCCTACAGTGGGAGAAATATGCACCGATTTTGTAGGTTTCATTCAGGTGAATATGATTTCCATGCGATGCGAGTCTTGGATTAACTATACATCACAGTATTATCAAAGTGCAGTTTAGCTGGAACACGTCATGCTCATCGTTTAAAATGAGCCTCCAAGAAGTCAAGTACTGGAAAAGACCCAGCTCCACACATCTCTTATTTTGATGTATGAGGCAAATTGCAAAAGATTTTTTTGGGGGTCTGAGCAAAACGTTCCACATCCCTGAAGACAACCATTATAATCCCCTTTTAAACACATCGTTCAAAACTTCTGTATACCATTTACTTACTTCATGCGTTGCAGTCAGTCTCCAGTAAAATCTAATGTGCCTCCGGCACACTTTTTTCCCCCACAACGAAGAAATGGGTCTTTTGCAGAAGCACACACAGAGCTTCTATCACTCAATCATGCGTTCTGCGGAATATCTAATGAAACTCATTTTTAGAAGAAATGCTTCCAAATTCAGATTTCAATTCTTTGGAGCAGCATGTGTTCTTGCCTTTAGAAATAAGCTGTAAACCTTTTTACAAAATTGTAGCTGCACCACAAAAATCACTCCGCAAACAAAACTTTTGAAGATTAATAATTTTTTTCCTGCTCTTTAAAAGTCACATTTTTTTTCAATTTTCAGCCAAATATGCATTATTAAAAAATATACAAAAGACAAGAAATGTTGAGCAAAAATAGGTTCTACATGGAACAGTAGAAGAGTCCCTCCTCAGATTGGTATTGGTTACTTTTACCTGTTGTTAAATTCCACTGCTCATATTGTATATCCAAACTGTGAGCCAAAGGGGTTAAGAAAATTAAGAAAATTTAGAAAATTCTGATTTATTTTACACCCTTCATCACACAGATGTATATGATTCTTATATTTAATAAATGTCATGATTTTTATACAACGTTAAATCTGCTAAATGAAACCCATTTCTCCCAACACTGTTACAGAATAGTTCCTGATTTGTGAATATATATATCTATTTCTTTTGTCACATCAGTCATGCCAAGGTTTTACAAAAAAGTAAAAATTGTTTGCTATAAAAACTTTTAAAAAAGCTCTAATTTTTTTTTCATATCAAATTTCCAGAGACTTCCCACAGAAGATATAAAGTAATTACTGCATTAAGACAAAGGCTTAATTAGTTGCACTTACCATATTTGAAAATGGTGAAATCCTGGAATAATGACAGTGATCAGTCCTCTGAGAACTGCATATACTTGCTTTACTGTGGAACATCAGTTGCACTTTAATTTTTCTCATCAGCTTCATTTTTAGACAAGGGGTCTTGGGGATAGACTGGTATAAAAGATAGTGTAATGGAGTCTCTCTAACTATAAATAACCAAACTTCTGTTCATTATAACTGGTCTCTTTTATCAAGTCAAATGAGTTACGGGAGGGTGAGTTAAGATTTCCAGTTTGGAAAGTCAAGATACCGTTAACTTTGATCTCAAAATAAAGAGTGTGACATTAACATCAACGTCTTTTAATGGAAAAATCCTGATCCTTAATCATCTTTTGGCCCTTCTACCTCCACATTTATCTACCCATAAAATGTTAATAAGAGACACAAAATTAACAGGGCTCTACATCTGTAAATTGTATAATGTAATATAGTTATAATGTTTTGAAAAAGAAATTTCTGCAGCTAATCAGTAAACTGAAAAGATGACTACATTCATCTAACTGTCCAGGTATTTTATGCCTCTTCAAATACGCATTTTACCATAGAGTAAAAAAAGACTGGGCAGTCAGAAAGCAGTCTCAACCAGGCGCTCTGAGACTTTCATGGCTGATCATGTCCAACAGCAGATCTGTTGATAATGCTTCCTCCCAGGACTCCTGGTCCTGCATGTGAATTTAGGGACCTTCTCAGGGGGCTCTGAGCAAAAAGATTCTGTAATAACTGAAGCATTGAATTTTGCGACATCAACAGCTCAATTTCACTGCATTGGTGTTTCTGTCAAATTTCTCTCAGCTGAGGGATTAAAACAAAATGCAGGGCTATTTGTGGGTAATGGGATAACCTCTAACAGTATATATACAGTATGATCCGATATTTTTTAATAAAGGACTATATAACTATAGACTATTTCATTGAAAAGAAAAAATGCAGGGCACAGGTTGTAGTCTAAGCTCTATCAATATTGATTATGAAGGAGCGAATAAAACACTGTTTTTGAATGCTAGTCAGTATGAAACACTATGTATTTTCCACAGACAACATGATATACAATTAGAATTTAATTATTTCTTCTAGATCTTTTCATAGGAAACATTACATGACTCTTCAAAAGATTTTTCAGACATTAATCGACGTGATCAAAGGGATTTATATCAGGGTAAAAAAAGGTTAAAGCATTCTTGACTATATCCAATAATGAAACCATTATTTCATTATCATACAAAATTCCCATTTTTGATGGGAAAACCACTATGAACCATCCAGGTCAATGGGAGGAAAACATAAAATGATATAGGGATCAGACAAATACATGAATGAGTTGTGGAAGTGTTTGTTGTCAATTAAACTAAATCTGCTTTAAAATAAAATTTGTTAAGCATGTTTTTTTCCTATTATTGATGTACTGTTTCACAGCTTATCAAGATGCACAACACATCTTTAGTGTGAATTTTCAAACTATGGAAAAATGTTAAAATTTATCTGAAATCAACTATGAATTACTATACATGCAAAATTCACCAAAATTCCATCTCACAAAATCAACTGCTCAAAGTGTTTTTTATTCATGTTGTTGCACTTTCTGTTGGATTCCAGTTTATGTTGCATTCTGTAAGGGAAGAGGCTGACAGAAGGAGCCTTTTGTGAGCTTTGCTTATCAACAGAGGAGCTCACTTCCCACGAGAACTCCTTCATCTTAATCTCAGGGCTTTCATGCCTTCTGGGAATGCTTTAGTGCTTTGGAGCTGGCAAGCATTTTCTCTAAAGCAGCCACACATAAATCTTCTGTACAACATTATCGGGAACACAGCACAGTTTCTCTTCCACTTGGCTGTATCTGTTGGGTAGGTAGACAATAATTGGAGCCGCCATCATTAAAGTATGAGTCTCAGTGTATGAAAAAGGCAGTGAACATCCTTGAATACGTGATATATCAAGTGCCTGCTAATGTGACAGGGGACCTCATGGCCCATATTGTACTTCAAAAAGGGCTAAGACAGGCCTAATTCTACCACAACACAACTAGTTGTGGAATCATGCCTCACGCCCATTATACAGCTGTGACAGCTTATAAAGTATCATCAATAACATTACATCATTTAAACTTTTACACTCAAAACCTGACCATGGGCATCCACCTGTAAATGTGTTTGGATAATTCTTGTGAAAGACATCAGACATGGACTTATTCTGCCTTGGCTGATGTATGAGGCTTCATTTGATCTGTTGAGCCTAGCTGTGATGCAATAGCCCTTCAGATGCAGGAGATAAGCCTAATTAACTATCGGGAATATGGCGCAGATACACAAGAAGAAACACTGCTAGTTACCAGTTATCTTTGCTTGGACACATAGAAAGCCATTTCTGTCAACCACCTGAAGAAGGCTCCACAGCCGAAATGTTGTGTTTCTTTTCTTCTCTTTTCAGCATCAAATAAACCTTCACCTGTTACTTTCTGTCAAACAACACAGTCAGATGATTTCAGATGTTCCTATTCCACCTTTACACCAGTGCTACACGCTCCACAGCATCCTATCGTCCATCTTAAAATTCTCCTAAACTCTGCCTTCTCCTTCATTTTCAACCTTCCTTCTAACTCACCTGATGACCCTGAAATCCATTTCCTCCTCCAAAACTGGCGGCATCCACAAGCCCTTCTACACCACATCCCCTCCCTACTGCACTTTATTTACACACCGTAACTCACAACTTCCCAGTGCAAAACAAATGGTAAGACAGTCTAAAAAGTAATCACAAATGAAAATATGTATTTTCAGTGTGTATATAAAGGTAAAATAAACTCAGATTTAACATGTCGATTTCAGGATGTTAGGCCATAAAATGTGTTACTTTGGAAGAGTGTGTAGACCTTCTATTGGATCTGTATACAGGTGAATGTAATAAGAAAATTAAAGCAAGCATTTTACAGAAAGTATACCCATATATTAGTCATTTGCATCACATAAAACAAACATGTTTATTAGTCATCATTATTATAAAACAATAGTGCTCGTACATAAACTGGGGATTAAACCTGCAACTTTAAGGTTGCCTGTAAGAAATGGTGGCTGAAAAAAACAAGGCACTGTACATCTACACAACAGAGAAAAGAGAACTGCTTCTTTCCGTGCCCAGCGAATTTGGTGAACTGCATCCCTGTGCTGGAGGCCATAGCAGTGATCTGTCTGTAGGTGGGTCTTGGCAAACAGATACATGTACGCAGCTGAAAGGCAAATAAATACTTTTATTTATATAGTGTGAGGAACTTTAAACCTATGTGGGCTCTAACTATACTTTTTCTCAAACATCCTCTTTTTAAATTTCTCCAGAAATCTTTTAAAAACCCAAACACTCTTTACTAACAAAACTTACAAACCTCCTAACAAAATGCTGGGAGCTCTCTCCCCCCCAGCTCTGGTGCAGCCCATATCGGGAGCTCTCTCTTTCTCCTCCCTCTCTGGTGCAGCCCGTATCGGGAGCTCTCTCTCTCTCCTCCCCTCTGGTGCAGCCCGTATCGGGAGCTCTCTCTCTCTCTCCTCCCCTCTGGTGCAGCCCGTATCGGGAGCTCTCTCTCTCTCTCCTCCCCTCTGGTGCAGCCCGTATCGGGAGCTCTCTCTCTCTCTCCTCCCCTCTGGTGCAGCCCGTATCGGGAGCTCTCTCTCTCTCTCCTCCCCTCTGGTGCAGCCCGTATCGGGAGCTCTCTCTCTCTCCTCCCCTCTGGTGCAGCCCGTATCGGGAGCTCTCTCTCTCTCTCCTCCCCTCTGGTGCAGCCCGTATCGGGAGCTCTCTCTCTCTCTCCCCCAGCTCTGGTGCAGCCCGTATCGGGAGCTCTCTCTCTCTCCACCCTCTCTGGTGCAGCCCGTATCGGGAGCTCTCTCTCTCTCCTCCCCTCTGGTGCAGCCCGTATCGGGAGCTCTCTCTCTCTCTCCTCCCCTCTGGTGCAGCCCGTATTGGGAGCTCTCTCTCTCTCCTCCCCTCTGGTGCAGCCCGTATCGGGAGCTCTCTCTCTCTCCTCCCCTCTGGTGCAGCCCGTATCGGGAGCTCTCTCTCTCTCCCCCAGCTCTGGTGCAGCCCGTATCGGGAGCTCTCTCTCTCTCCTCCCCTCTGGTGCAGCCCGTATCGGGAGCTCTCCCTCTCTCCCCCAGCTCTGGTGCAGCCCGTATCGGGAGCTCTCTCTCTCTCCTCCCCTCTGGTGCAGCCCGTATCGGGAGCTCTCTCTCTCTCTCCTCCCCTCTGGTGCAGCCCGTATCGGGAGCTCTCTCTCTCTCCTCCCCTCTGGTGCAGCCCGTATCGGGAGCTCTCTCTCTCTCCTCCCCTCTGGTGCAGCCCGTATCGGGAGCTCTCTCTCTCTCCTCACCTCTGGTGCAGCCCGTATCGGGAGCTCTCTCTCTCTCTCCTCCCCTCTGGTGCAGCCCGTATCGGGAGCTCTCTTTCTCTCCTCCCCTCTGGTGCAGCCCGTATCGGGAGCTCTCTCTTTCTCTCCTCCCCTCTGGTGCAGCCCGTATCGGGAGCTCTCTCTCTCCTCCCCTCTGGTGCAGCCCGTATCAGGAGCTCTCTCTCTCTCCTCCCCTCTGGTGCAGCCCGTATCGGGAGCTCTCTCTCTCTCTCCTCCCTCTCTGGTGCAGCCCGTATCGGGAGCTCTCTCTCTCTCTCCTCCCTCTCTGGTGCAGCCCGTATCGGGAGCTCTCTCTCCTTGGATTACAGAGATTGACAGCTACTGGAAGCCTCCGATTCCTCCTTTTGAAAAATCATCTGACCAGTTGTCTTCCTTCAATTGGTCATTGACCCAGTGCAAAATGCACTCACTGATATGATTTCCGAGACTAATCTCCAGCTTCAACTATATTTTCTTGTTTACTGATTTTTTTCCACAGATATTTTGATGAAGGAGAAGAAAACATATCATCTGTCTCTACAAAGGGAGTCAAAAGAAAAAAAAACTTAAAAGCATATGACATCTTTTGCAGCTTTTAAGCATTACAGCTTTCCCCCAAATTGCTATGCTCTTCATTTAACTTCTAGTTACAAATAATGACCACAGTGCTTTTAATGTTTTAGTAACTTGACTAATGAATGTGAGCCATATGAAGTTATAATTAAGCGAAGTGGTCTGATATACAAAACAGATGATGGCCTAAATGTACAGAATCAAATGTCTCTGTGAAAGTAAGCACAAAACCATGTTTCTCAAGTAAAACTGCAAAACCATGCCAATCTGGGCACGTTAAGCGAAAGCCTGCATTCTTATGCTGGTCAGTCAGCCAGTTTAAGGAGTCAGCGACCAAGATATTTTTCCTGATTCAGGCAAAGCAGCAGTCGGACCTGCCACAAGGTTCCATTAAATAATTAAGAGAATGGGAATGATCGAGTAACACAAGTCTGCTTTAAATCACTTCTCAATTTCAGACAATGAAGCTAATTGGCCGAATACCATCCTCTGTAACAGTCCTTTGTAATGATTCTTACTGGAAACACTCATCCAACATTTCCATTAATTACATTTCCATGGTGATCAAGACTATATTTTATTAATATCTCAAGGTGATGAATCCCTAGCTATTTGACTGATTCTGCATTTGTGTATTAAAAATAAGTCTGAAGCTATGAGGATGTATTCTACATTCATGTTCTGCAATAGTATTGTACTGTCGATGCAGTGCAGGATTGGACTATAATGTGCTATAGTGTATTCACTTAATTATATTAGTCTATAGCAAGGGCTCTGCACTCCAGCATATTCAGTATAAAAGGACAACATACCTACATGGGTTTAGAGATCTCTTTATGCAGCTTCCAAGATTCTGTTTGGTACATTGCAGTCCGTAAGTATTTGGACAGTGACACATTTTTTGTTGTTTGGGCTCTGTACTCCAGCACATTGGATTTGAAACAAAACAATGACCATGAAGTAAGAGTGCAGAATGTCAGCTTTAATTCGAGGGTATTTACGTCTAGATTGGGTGATCCATAGTCCTCCCATAATCCATCAACCACACACTCACCTTCCCCCAATTCAGACCCCTAGACATTAGGTGGAGTTTAACTGGTTTATTGTTTGCCTGAAACAATTCAAAAACAAAGACTGGAGTAAATTACAGATTCTTGATTATTATCAGGTAATTTGTCATAGACTGTTCCTGTATGTAAAAGCCTCAAGCTAATCATTAAACATGATATGGAAGAACCTATAAAATTGATCCCTTTTGATGAGATAAAAGCAAATACTTGTGAAGTGAAATCTAAATGGTATGGGATTCTTCTAAAAAGCTACTTTCTGTTTGCTGCATAAAGCATCGGTATTCAACTTGCCCAATAAACAGTATCTGACAAGAGAAAAATATCTTCTATAAATTGAAGAACACAGTTCACCTTAGAATAAAGTTCTGTAAAACAGAACAGAATAAAATAGCAGTAAAATAGTGACAAGACTAAAGGAACAATTATGCCATTGCTTTCTCTAAGAAAGTAGGGCACAGTTTAAAAATCAAATCAGTTTTTTTATTAACTTGTGATATTCTTTGCAATCTTAAATTATCTTACCCCATCTGTTTGTAGCCATTATTAATGTATCACATCAACACAGCAGGCTGATGTGATCTAGACCTCTTTCACAGTGAAAAAATGAGATGCATTTAAGCTCACCTGAGCTAAAGACTATCTTATTCTCCATTAGTTCTGATTACTACTACTATTTCAAAATCCAGGCAAGGCAATTAAAGGGAAAGTAAAGTCTAAATTCAAGGAAAAGATTGAAAATAATCACACAATCAAAGGAATCAGTGGTTAGTCAGCAGTGCCGGGGCCTCGGGTTCAGTTCCAGTTCCAGGCTTGGTGTGCTGGCCGTGCAGAATTCGTATGGTCTCCTGTGTTCACGTGGGTTCCCTCCCAAAGTCCAAAGACATACGGATAGGTTAATTGGCTTCTGGGAAAACTGTCCCTGGTGTGAGTGTGTGCGTGTCTGTGTGTGTGTCTGCGCCTGCCCTGTGACAGACTGGCATCCTGTCCAGGTGTGTGTGTGTGTGTGTGTGTGTGTGTGTGTGTGTCCTGTGACGGACTGGCGTCCTGTCCAGGGTGTGTGTGTGTGTGTCCTGTGACGGACTGGCGTCCTGTCCAGGGTGTGTGTGTGTGTGTGTCCTGTGACGGACTGGCGTCCTGTCCAGGGTGTGTGTGTGTGTGTGTCCTGTGACGGACTGGCGTCCTGTCCAGGGTGTGTGTGTGTGTGTCCTGTGACGGACTGGCGTCCTGTCCAGGGTGTGTGTGTGTGTCCTGTGACGGACTGGCGTCCTGTCCAGTGTGTGTGTGTCCTGTGATGGACTGGTGTTCTGTCCATGGTGTATCCTGCCTGCCTGAATTAGCTTCGGTGCCCAACAACCTGTGCTGGATAAAGCAGCTGGAAAATGGATGGATGAATAAAGGAAAACTACTACAGATCTAATTAATGACTTCGGTGCAACAGTGAAATGTTACCTAACAGCGCATCAATTATAGTGTCATGCCACAATGTCACTGCTTGGCAGGCAAACCGTCAAAAAATGATCACTATGCTCTTCAAGAGCGAATCCCTTCTCAAAAAGTAAACTGCGTGTGTACTTAAAAGGCCTCCTTTATACAAACATAAATCATGATTATGATTAACTGAAGACTAATTGTAATTAGCAATGCTTCACAATAATTAATCTTTTATGACACGTTGCTCTGAAGCACAGGGACACTGGAGAAAAGACTCAAGAACTGAACTTGTTTAAAGTTGTTAAAAAATGAAAACCTATCAAGGCGGGGGACAAGTGCGAGAATGAGTGGGTGTGAATACCAGAGCCTTGTCAAAACCTCCAAGGACTTGTTGCGTGGTGGACAGGAAAAATGCCCAGTTACCCAACACTAATGCTTCATAGCCTGTGTTAAACTAAAAATATGAGTGTCTATATCTGGAGCGAGTATTCTGAACAGTGAAAAAAGGTGCATCGATAGCACAGATTCTGTTCTCACTGCCGAGACGCTACTCAATAACGAGGTGAATCCACATGGAAAATGTTTTTTACTTAAACTGAAATGTCCTCTGTATTATTTACCTATGCTGCCTCCCAGGGAGATTCAGCATTAATTCAGCCTTGGCAGCTGGTGCTCAAGCTGGCAGAGGTCAACCCCAGGCGCATGCTAGACGTGCTCTATTGTACAGACTGGCTCAGTCTCCGGGGCTGCCCCTCAGGGAGGAGATTTTGCATGCCAGAAACGGGGACACCTACGCAGGGAAGTGGACTCTTGAGCTACTATACCTCCAGGTTCTGGAAAATAGCGAGAAATACAGGTGCCCTCCCCCAGCACTCTTGACTATTTGATTTTAGATCTAATGCCCAGCTAATGCCAGCTTCCATACACTTCCACCACTTTACAAATCTAGACATGCAATTATTCTGCTGTTTGAACTGATAGTTGCGTGTCGATGCGTCACTTAAATCAGACAGACAGACAGCGAGTGAGTCGTCGGATATTGATGTCGAACAGCATCACTTCATTCTTTTTTTCCCCATCCTGGGCCCCTGCTACTTTTTGTAAAATATTACAACTCAATTTGTTTTAATTAGTACTGTTTTAAGAAATAAATGGATTCTCTACAATTACCTTCTTTCGCTATGATTAATATACACTATGTCATATCTTAGGTCTCATATCTCAAATTACTTCCTTAGCCTAATGGGAAATTTTTGATTAATGATTTTACGATCCCTTTCAATGAATGAATGCATCCTTTTTGTAAAAGGAAAAGTTGCTGTACTTTGTTCTGCAAAACATTTTACCCATATGGTCACTAAAGTAAATTTAAACATATCACGTTCAACATCACTATGACAATATGTACTCAAAGCTCTTCGGTTATTTTGAACCTTTTAACATCCAGCTGAATCCCAAACCAGATCTGTCAGGTAGGTACCCACAAGGCTAATGTCTCCGATTCGGTCACAGAGAGCAGGAGGTGTCTGCGAGTTTCTGGAAAAGCCTTACAAAGCACCTTAGGATGGTGCAGACGACTCAGTCAATAGGCTGCTTTTGTCTCATGTCATGAGCAATTGATTGTGCAAATGCATAATTTGATGAGAAAAATCAAATGAAAATGACATTCCCAATACATCTGGGAGAGAGGAAAATACTTAAGGGAACATTTCATGAAAGTGCTGGAATAATGTTCTTCCCACCATGTAATAATTCCTTTGGAGTACAAGTAAAAAGTAGTCTGTGGGGAAATAAATCACTTGTATTATTCTGAAACAAAAGCTACAAAGCTTCAAATCAACTGTTTTAATCAAAACTTTAAAATGCTAAAAAAAAGTGCCAAATACTTGCTCGGTTAGAGTTGATACTGCAGCACTGAAAAATGGGCATCCTAGATTCTAGTAATTAACCATCAGTAGTAAAAAAAAAATGTTTCTGAGGTATCTGATGGGTTTACAGTGTTCAATATGCAATTTTACAGCATCTGTAATTATGAAGTGAAAAACCAAAACAGACCTGTTTCAAAGTCACAGACCAACTTGTACACGCACAGAAGAAAGTAGTCTAGAGAACATTTTAATTTAAGTTGTGTGGGACAGCGCATTCAAAAACATACAGTATCCTGCCAGTTTCACGTGAAACCTCTCCACCGAGAACAGATAACACTCGCAGATGAAAGAACACAAACCACTGTGCTCCTCAAAGGAAGAGAACGGCCTTCATGGAGAAAATTAAATAATTTGACCATTTCTGAGCAAAAGCGGTTTCTTTAGGGGCTACAAAGATTTAGTCTATAATTGAAAGCCTGAAATTATGGATGACAGAATATTGTTCTAAAACACTCCCCTGAATGGCCATTTCTGTCATCTTAGATTATACTGTGTCCAACCTGCTGTAATCTTCACAGCATGGCTCCTAATGTCTGTGAATGAAGCAGAAACGCCCTTCCACTTAGCACAGGGGGAACCAGATGATCAGAACTCTTAACCCAACTCATCTCTGCTCACACTTCATTGATTTGTACCTAGAGACCCCAGCTTGTTTCTGCTTTTTTATTTCAATGTTATAGTTAAAGTGATTTCTAGACACGTGGTAGTTTCATTAGTAGTAGTGCTAACAGTGGTAATGTAGATAATACATTTGACATAAATTTGCACATATCTTTCATTATTGTAACACACTTCATTGGTTTTCTGCAATTCCGGTTAATTACCAGCTATCACTGACTACTACTAACACCTGGGATTATTTAAAGGATGTGTTCTGCTGAACATACCTTTAAAACAGTAGTTCCATTAGATAGTGTGCTTCCACTTACCAATAATGCCTGTTGAAAGGAGTGACAATGATAATAAAAAAGTTCAGATGACAAGATTACACAGTACTGAGTCGGCCCAGCTAGAATTAAACTGGTTTGGAGTTGCTAGAAGGGGAATGAGAAGGGTTCTGCTCTTACAAAAGTGAATCAGTCCTAGTACTGTGCCCCTTCCCAGGAAGAAATATTCAAATTCCTATGTTTACCTATACAGATATCTCAGACCCCTGTAGTAAAAGAGTAATTGCTAATTTTATTTTAAAATTGTATTAATTATTTATACAGTTTACCCACAGAGTACCTCTGTTTGGTTTGGTCAGAATAATGAAAGCCATGTAATACAAACTACAATATTACAATCAAGATGTAAAATGCCAGCACACACCTAGGGTATATGGCCGTTCAAGCTCAGATGGGTTTAGCAGAGTGCAGGTCAAAGCAGGTACTTTGAAGAAGCAAGCCCCACTAATAACATAACACTTTTCTGCTGGTTAAGATGACCTTGCAAAGTCTTAATTGCTTCAGTGCCGTAGTTAAATGAGTGTAAAGAGTATGCCGCATACATCATGCTGTTAAAAAACGAAGCCTACAAATTAAATGTCTCGCCCTCAGGAGACGTCAGTTCCACTGGGTAAGCATCCAGCAGCAGTAATCAAAGTCACCTTAGCCCACAGCACTGCTACCAAGATGATCTAGTCAACAGCTGAAAACGTTCTATCCGCATTTGCAACAGAACAGTCCCCTCTGTCAGTCATGGGCAATACATTTCTTTTACTCAGGATATAAAAAGCTCTTGTTCTTCTTTTACTCTTCTTTTACTCAGGATATAAAAAGTCTTGTTCTTGCGGCTAATAAAACAGAAAGGACAAGCAATACCCAAGAAGAGTTTGTGAAGCTGCTGTTTTGCCTTCACAGAGAAGAACTCAACAGAAGATTTTCAAGAGCAGCTTGAGGCAGGGCAGCTAGTCACCTGCGGGGGAGTGTGATTATGTGAACGCAGAAGCGATTTCCCAGTCCTGCTAATATTAATGCTGCAGTTAAAAATGCACACGGTTGAAGCAGCCGGAGGAGAAAGAACAAAAGGAATTTGTCTCTCGCTGGGCGACAACTGTTCCATTGTTTGGTGCTGTCAAAGGTGTCCCAAACACCCTGTATTACATGAACGGCACTTCACAGCTCGGGCGAAAATGCTGAGGAAAAGAAAGTGGCAGCAGGAAGATAATGTCTCTGAGCTTCAGCAGAGAAAAGAGAGCAACCAGAAGGCAGCTCTGCCACCTTTCAACAGTACCACAGTACAGTCAGGGGCCTCTGGACAGCTGCCTGCTCAGCACTGAACACCACTGTGCCGTTGTTGGCTTATGAAAGATATAAGGTGTTTAAAAGTGCTAAAAAGAACAATGTTAAAACATGTATTGTTCCTATCATTATAGTCTGGGGATAATGTTTCTCTGCAACTGGCTAATGGCATATCAGAAATCTTTTAAACATGTGAATGTGTTACACAACTTTGCAGTTTATTCATTGTACCCATACGATTCTATTTTTTAAATTAAAGATGTTTCTTTAAAGACTATTAGACTCCAAAAACTTAAGCACATTGTTTAAGCATTTAATTAAGCACGATTGTCTTCCTCAACAAAATAATAATAAGTTTACTATTACTATTAGTAATATTAAATCAGATTCCCTTGTTTAATATTATTTGGAGGGTGCGTTATTAAAGTCTGCTGATACTGATTAGCCTAAGGTTTCATGCCATTCTGAAGTTTTCTATAGTCTAAAAGCCAAGCCTACAAAACACTATTTAATTAAATTCCTATCAGCTGAAAAAATTCTTTAGCAGCAGGGTCTTTTTTAGCTGTACAGGGACCTGAATGCAGCTCTTTCCAGGATTTCACTAACCCTTCTGTGAGCCTTTTCCTTCACCACGCTGTCAAGAGGAGGACTTAACTTTCTCTTCCTGCTCCTCTCCCTCAAGCTGCCTTTCACCCATCAGCTCTAGAAAGTACGGGTTCTTACTACCTGCATGTACTCACGCTGATTTCCTCCACATGCATTAGCTTGTGGTAGTTGCCTCTCTGCTCCCCAATTTATTGCTCCTAAAACTGACCCCTGTGGCACCACACTACTATACCTAAAGCTTGTAAAAGGAGATGCTTCTGAATGCGTTAGACGGACTGATTATCTACAAGCCAGATCTTGAGAAATGACAAAACCGTCTTTGTTGCCTTATTGGAATCATGAAACCTTTTTTTTAATTCATTTTCCTGGCATAAAGTAGCCCTTTGAAACTCGGTATTGGCACCACAGTTTCACTTGATTAAAAGTTCAATGATCCTGGCGATGCTCAATGGGAATAATAGTATCCCCATTACCAACAGCACTGAGATTATCGATAATGTTTCAGCTGCGACACTAAAGGCTGGCGAGGAAGATTTAGTGGTTTTCTTTTGACAGACTTCATTTATTTCCCCCACAGATCCAAGAAGTGCTAGCTACTGTATTAACTCCTCGCTGCTTGAGTTCAGATTTGTGAATCTCCTCCGTTTCTCATTGCTAACGTTTTTAACCATCCACCTCTCGCACAAGCCCGACGGATGTTTAAAATCCAGCCACCCAGCCGAGGAGCAGATCGAGAGCTTCTCCATGAACACTGTGAAAGCTGCCAGACCGGAGCTCAGGGCTCTGTGGGAACACTGTACTGTAGGACTGAAGGTCCTGCTCAACAGCTGTCCGGACATAAGAAGGTATTTTATTATTTATCGCGTTTCCCCACATGTACAATTAGATGAAAAAACAGCTATTTTCCACACAATCCGCATGATTCTGACAGACAGTATATAACACTTCTCTCTTCCTTCATGTCATGAATTTTCACCCCGAGTATAAATCATTATCTTTTGATTGCCTTGCATCCTGTTCAATTTCCCAGCTGGACATTAACATGAGAAAAAAAAAACTAATGCAAACCTTTTAATGTCAACTCAAGCAAAAGCTACCATGTTTGCTTTTTAACTAAAGCAAACCACCCCCCAAAAAACAAAACAATCTGAGCTCAGCTGTTGGTTACTTCCTAGACTCTGCACAGTTTATGAACAACAATTTAATAACTGAAGCTCAACAGAGCAGAACTCCAGGGGAGGTGTTGCTTTAATGAAGAAAAAACATAAAAGTAATACTTCAAGAAACTCTAATTCTCTCAGAATTAAGACGATAAGTTTATGAGACAGTCAAAACATCTCTATGACACAACTGAATCTGCCAGTACATGGTCTGCATTACCATGGTCTCTGTGGAAATCTTGCAATGGGTTGCCTTGGCATTTTTTGAAGTTTTTTTCTGTATCTGTTATGTTGCTTCACCCTTTGATTTTCAGATAAAAGTTCCCATAATCAATCAAGTACAAGCTTATTTTCTTATTATTTTGAAAGAGGTACAGTATACAGCTTTTATGTTTATTCCATGCAGAATACCTCTTACACCTGAAGAAGGCTTCACGGCCGAAACGTTGTGTTTTCTCTCTTCCCTTTTCAGCATGGAATAAACCTATTACTTGTTCCTTTGCAGACTACACATGCGGATGCAGCTCCCCACCTGAACAGCTTTTATGTTACTTGACTGGAGAAAAATGACGGGGCTGTGAATTGCAAGTACTTGCCGCCCAGAGCCACCCCTTCTGATACGTCTTCAAGCAAAGCAGCAGCTGTCCCACCAACTTCAATGACAAAGTTTCTTCTATTGCCCACAACACAATCTCCCATTGAGATCCCGAGAAATACAAGGAGAAAAGTACAGAAGAATGGAAAATCATTCTTCTATGTTCTCTGCTTCCTTGGTGAAGAAACAACATAAAGAAAATAAACACCGCAGAGCTCGACACAAACGAGGTGAACATCTAGATCCCTGGTCCCTGGGAATCTACGACTTGAATTATTTTAAAATAAACTTAGTTTTATCTTCATTATTTGCTAGTTCCCTACTTTAACTCAAGGTTTCTAAACTCTAAAAATCCATGAGTGCAGAGGTTTGAAGGTTAATACATTCTTATCTTTTTCCGCAGACGTAAAGCCGAGTAAAGACTACAAAAACTTCAAAACACTGGTGTTATCCAAACCTAGGCACCCTGAATTCCCGTTCCTATTTGGCAATAACACTCTCTTAATGCCTTCTCTGAAGCAGAGCTTACCCACTAGGAGTTTAATAGCCAGGGAAAAAAAGAGGAATATTGTCACGCACAAATTAGAATTAAAAGGAAAACTTAGTTTTCTCTTTTTTTTTACTAACATGCTCTTCTAACAGGTTATTCTTCAGATCTGAAATACTGAAGTGCACAGAGAAGCGCAATAGTAATTTACCAGATAATGTTCATTTCCAATATCACCAGCTTCTTTTCTATTAAACTTAATAAACATTTATTTAATTCTTTGAAAATGACAAGTTAAACAGCTTATATAAATATATCATAGATTTATTTATACTGTACATGTGAGTGTTGAATCACTAGGTTCTTGCATTTAAGCTATTTTGGTAGTAACAGCCCTGCATGGATGTTTGTTATTTTTATACCATTTAATTAGAACACCTCCGCAATGCTGCTTCTTTAAGCCATTAATTGAAACTGCAAGTAAAACATGTAGGCAAAAATACATGTATTCTTTAATTCATATATCTTTTTAACGTGTAAATAACTCTGATGAGTTGATTTAATTCACTTGATTTAAAACCTTTATGGACAATATGCAATAGAAACATCATCACTGTCATCTACAGGATGGGAGGCTCAGTGAATATAGCAAACAGACACTGGTAAGTCACTTACATACAGTACGATAGGTACAATACGAGAAGATGGTGCTGTTTTCATAAACACAGATGACTGAATGGGGAACAAAAGTCCGGCTGTAGATTTATTAAGGGAATAAAAAGATTCCCTTAATAAATAAAATAAATAAAATATATTCTGCTACAAAAATCCCATCATGCGTCTTCAAAATATACCAATTTGCATGCTATTAATACTTTTTTGCAGTTCAGATATATTAGAAAACAATACACACTTCTTTTAATATTCATATTCTTTCATAAAGTTCAGCTGTAGTTTTCACAAGCATACTTCATTCATACACACACTCATGAAGTGTTTCATAACCTAGTGAGCTAAATTGCACACAGAATTCTTCACGAGATCTAACATCATATAATAATAATAATTATTAATAATAAAATAATTCTGTCATACCTTCTCATGACTAGAATGCAACACTGTTCAACACTGAAACCGGACATTTTATGGAACGAATGACAAAACACCTCATTCAGGTGCTGAGGATTCTTCCTTAAAGTTGATTTTTAATTTTATTTATATATTTTATTTTTTTCCCGTACATTGGAAAAGGTCACAATCGTGATTCAGCCTTACAGCCTTCACTGGGGTTAAAGTTTGGATCCACGGTTATCTTGAGTATGTTTCAATATTTAAAACCTTCTCTCACACAAAATGCCACATGCCAGACAAATTCATTACAGAGACACACTGCTCCTTTAAAGGTCAGACGTCCCTCTGTTTTCTCTGTGGAGCGCGTACACATGGTGATAATGCACCAAGAGGCTTCCAGTGGTTTAAATTGCTTTCCTGAGCTGTATCCGTGGGTGCACTTAAATGCATTAGTGGTTGGTTTAGCTGCCCACTTTGGGGGTATGTCAGAAACGCAGACTTCCTTTTCAGTGCCTCTCCCCTGAGACTCTGCTCCAGACAAGCCTTTGGCTGCGCATCATGTCAGAGACAGCACTAACACAGAGCGAGAGACACACAATTTCATTGTCTGCACCAACACAACACAAACCCCCAGCCCCACCTCCTGCACCAGCCCAGCAACCCCAAATGGATGTTGTCCAGACTACCAGAGTGACAGGAGAATTTAATTTGGACTGCAGGAATCATTATAAAGGCTGCATAATGGCTCAGCATGTCCTGTGCTGGAAATCTAACAAAAGACAGCAGTTACGAATGTCTTCTTCTTCGTCAAGGAGATTGGAAAAAGTAATCTGATGTAATATAAGATTAACAGTGCCCCAGGTAGACCTGTTTTCAGCCTGTTAGTGAACAAAAATTAATGAAGAACAAGGATCTACATGAAAGAGCAGTGTTGCAAAGCACACCGGTTAACAGGAAAATACGTTTTTGTCATCTGGACAAGCTGGTGTTTCTAAATTGGCACGTTTTGTTGAAGAAATGCTGTATATAAACTGTAACTGCACGTTATTATAATATGATGACTTTGCATCTTTTACAACAGTTGGAGAATTTGCACGTTAAGGATCTGCTGACACAGGAAAAGTTAAGGCCCAGTGATCGTGAAAAAAAGGCAATGAATAAAATATGAGTGCGAATTAATATAAAGCAAACATGGACAGATGCAGTAGGAGATGTGTATTTATACAGAGCAGTCGGTTCATGAAAGAGTTTGTCAAGAAATATTGGATATTGGAGATACTAGTTTAGTATGATGACAGAATACAAAGTTATTGTATTAGTAATAAGCACGAGCACAGCTGACCAAAAGCTGGCTTTTCAGCCATGAAAATTTAATATGTACCATCAGCATCAGGAATGTGATACTCTAGGAACATTCCTGAAAGCAACAGGTGAAAACCACAAAGCAGGGCATTTCTTTGAAAAATAGTAATATTTTTACATACCCCAGAATCTTGAAGATCATCTAGTAACAAAATGTACTTTTATAGAAAAACAGCATCAAAACTATTCCTTCTAAAGTGCCAATAGGCTACAGGTCTTCGTTCAGCAAAGGTAGTTCGAAACAGCAGAAGAGCATGTGTCGTTTATTTTTTAAAAGGAAGTCTGATTTGACCTCATAATCGAAGTTGACATTAAACTTTATGTTGTACCTCTCACCAAACCAGATCTTTAACTCTGGTGGTCAGCAACGGTAATGATGATCTCGGCTGAACTCTACTTGGAGGAACCTGTCAACATGCCGGTGTAGCTGCCTCTTTTAAAGCCCTGCTCATCTGTGAGGCAGACCAGTGTGCGTCTGGTCTTGTTGGCGGGCTGTTTTTTGAGCTCATGAGGGGTTTACGTTGCTCCAGCCAGTCTACTAGCTTGCGTGTAAATAGAGTGCCATTCCTGAAGGGGCGGCATCACCCAGACAAATTATGCTGCGACAAAGCCACAGATTCCTGCAAAGTTGACCACAAAACTAAGTTTCCCAGGAAAGCCTGGGAATAAAGCACAGCTTTAATTGACACTCTAGACCACACCCTGGTGACTCTGTGCTGCATTCGCTTAACAAACAAATATTAAGCTTTGCTGAAGGATGGACCTTTAGGGCTGGTGTGCAATTTGCGGTGCCTGTCATCGTATTGCAGCCCTCAGCAAAACACAGAGACAAGGAGAAATCATTGCTGCCAGCACAACTATAAGCATCCATCAGTTTTCTAGCTGCTTCTTCCAATTTAGGGTCGCCGGGGAACAGAGCAAGGCAGGCTACACCCCGGATGGGACGCCAGTCCTTCACAGGGCACACACAGATCAGGGCCATTTTTCCCAGAATCCAATAAAACTACCAGCATGAAACCTCCATGAAGACTGAGCCCAGGGCCCCGGCGCTGTGAGGCAGCAATGCTGACCACTGAACCGACACCAGCTGGCTTCCAAGTGCTCTAAATGCACTACCAAGTTTAATCTGATTCAACCTTAAAGGGAAAATTAGTGAGCAAAAATCAAAATGCACTGTTCAGAATGCACTGGGTCACTCTACAATAATATGCCCCAAAACACCTCTAGAATGCCTCATCGCCAGTCTCATCCAGATGTCCACGAGGAGAGGCACTTGTATCGACGGGTTGAGACGCGTGCCCAGGGCAGCGTGGGCGGGCACACTCTGGTGTTGCGAAAGCAACAGGGGAACAGGGTCTCTTGCAGAGTTCCAGGTGGCGAATTTCCACATTCAAAAGTCTGATCCTCTCCATCCTGGATGGCTAACGACCGAGCAGCTTGTTTGCTGGCTGATTTTTTTGAGCTAATGAGGTCTTAGAAGTGCTCCAACCACTATACTAACCTGATTGCAAACAGACTGTCAAAGTCATCTTTGCCTTGGGCTATTTTAGACAGCGTTTTTAGTGGGCTTATTGTTGGGGGCCACATCAAAATGCTGTCCCTTTGATTCCCACTTCCATATCCATTATAAAATTAGTACATTCAAAACCTTTAGAAAACTTCATTCGAAATGGCAGCTGAACTATATACAGGTCTAGAAGAGCTAACTATTACATTATTATTATTAAAGTGCTTGTTATGCTATATTATGTGTTTATCAGCAAGCACGTTATCATTACCAGGATGATACCAACAACCGTATTAAAGCAAGGATACATGAAAATTATTTTGGTCTTTGGTATCTTGTGGCAGAGTGAAACAAGAAACTTGTTCAGTAGAAGGTTAAATAACTACATTACCTATCCCACAAGATTCAGATGGTACCGAATGCAGAATGAACGCCAGCTACAGGAGTGCATTCAGCAGAGCCATTTTGAAACAAATGAAAAGAAAAAGGGAAATAATATAAAAGTTTCTTTGTAAATATTGGCATCCGTGCTAAATCCTTGACTGTGCACCGCTGGGCGTTTGGACACCTTTTGCCAGTTACCAGCCTGTCTCCATCTGGCGTCTGACAGCTCAGCAGCTTATGCACAGTTTCCACTCATTTCTTTAAAATGATCTCTCACCCCAGCTGAATATCTCTGTGACAAATTAAGCCTCCCTTCAGGAAACTTCAAGCATACCTCAAGCTATAAATATCAATACCTCACCAAAGATGGAAATAAATCCTCTTATTCATTAATTGGGAAACTGTCAAGACAAATTCAAAACTGGATTGCATAGAATAGTAGGAAAAAAAATCTACCTTGTGAAAAATATCCAAGCAGATAGTGCTTCGAAAAGATTTGAAAGGGAGAGATACCAATGTTCTCAATCTGGCACTTCGACTGGAAGAGCACAAATCATTTCCTTAGAGAAATTCCTGCCTAGAGAAACCAAGTGATACTTATGAGGGACATGGTTATACCGGATGATCTACAGAATACAAACTAATGGCACAAATACAGCTCTAAAGTGTTTCAGCCGGTATATAAGCGTGCACTAAAACACGGCAGAACTGTAACATCTTTCAGCTCACTGTTAGGTTCATCTATTCACCTGGTTCAGTATGTTACAAGGCAACATGTCTGTAGAAACTGTGGGGCTCCCCTCCCTCTTTCACATTCATTTCTTGTCCCCACTGGGGTATGAAATGACACTTCTAACACGCGTGGCAAGAGATGGCTGCTCATGAATACAAAGTGCCTACAACAGGAGCACACAGCCTCCCTGTGTGACTGGATTCAAGTCACACGGCAGCCGCGCCGGGGCTTGATGAACGAGAGACAGGACATGCGCTAGGAACGCTCCTGTAGGGATATCGAAAGGAGAAGTTGCAAGAGAATTCAGAGGCCTAGGCTCCAATAAATGTACATGTGATCATCCCTGAAATGGTCAACAGTGCATATTGATCCTGAGAGGATGACCAGACTGCCAACACAGCGGGGCGCCGCGCACGGCCCGCTGCCGGGGCTGCAGTCCTCAGATGTCTCAGGTGATCACTCACAGCGCAACAGCACTGGGCTGCACAGCTGCCACATGCACGAATGAAGACGCCCCTGGACACTGGCAACAGTGAGTGCACTCTGATCAAGCCCCATGAGTATAAACGAAACCCTGAAAGGTTTTCCAAGTGGCATGTAAGAGGGAGTGGTACTGTTGCGATGTTGGCAACATCATGCTATGCGGGGCTGTAGCTGGGCTGTCGTCATTACCTGCAAGCTCACCAGAAGACACTATTCTCACAAGGTTGTGAAACCTGCGCTCCACCCGCTGTTTCAGCAGCATTATCTCTTGATCTCTCAACGTGACACTGCTTGCCCCTGCACAGCAAGCGTTGCCCAAGACTTTCGGCTTCAGATTCGTAAGCAGTGCCGCGCACTGTTCCACTGAATCACCTTAACCAACTCATATAACCAACTTCGTGCTCCTTATGTTACTGAAACATATCTGAACATCATCATTTTGCTTTTCTCCCCTTAAGGAACATAAAAAGAGTGTGTAATTTACCTCAGTTCTTCAAGAAAAACCCGACAACTGTAAACTGCTATAGCTCAGTATGCAGAAAATGTTAAAATGTTAACTTGTGTTAATTAAATTATATCCCGACTAAAATCTTTGCAACTAGTATTTTTGTTTATTCTTCACAAATCTTTCTCCCGTCAGTGACATTTGACTGATTCCCTCAGGGGTTCCCTCAGTTTTACAGTGTCTATTGTTTCAGGAAACTGATATGTGTCATATGTTACCACTTGTGCCCAATAATCCGGTTTTCTCTTAAGCTGTGCGAGGCAGTGAGTGGGACAGCCACACCCCCTCTTGTTCACTCTGGCACTCCTCCAGCCAGCTGCTCAGGGCACCTGGCATCTCCCCTGACAAGTGTTTCTGAACCCTCGACGGAAATACATCATTCAGAACTTGACCGGCAAGGACCACTTGCTTGGCCGATCATCCATCTTTCAGTGGGAAGGCAGCCGGAGTTATTACACGGCTTGTCTGATTTAGAGAGCCGTCTCTGACACGCAAGACATTCCGAGATGTCAACAGGCCCTGGGCCTGCTCAGATTAACAGGGGGATCTGAACGAGTCACATCTGTTCAGCCATCCCCACCCCACCCTGACCAACTGTGCATTTCACATGCTAATAGATCTGCTGCTCAAGGATATTTACCATTGGCAACCTATGCTCCCGTTTAAGCAAGGCACAGATTCAGTGTTGCCCATAGGGTATGGCCAAGGTCCAACGGCAGAGAAACGGCCCATTCTCCTCTCGAGCACTCACACGTTCTGGCAGCAACAAACAGCCAGAGGCCATCTGGGATGTTTAGGACAGTGCATTACGAACACAGACTGTCATCTGGAGACACATACCATCTGTGAGGCAGACCTGTTTTCTTAACTGAAAACAAATATCCAAAGATTATCTAATACTGTATAATTCTTAAATGCAGATGTTGGTCAATTAAGACCTTTAACCCACTATCCCTAGTAAATCGCTAATGGAAGCTGTATAGTTTTAGCTTTTTGTATTTACAATCTATCATTTATCTGCGGTACTTTTTTAATTTGGAGTTTCAGTAAGGTATGCTTTATTTATTTATTTTTTAGTTCACCATATCTTAGAGGGTCTTTGGATACAATTGATGGTTTCCTTGATTGTTTCTTAAAGAACCACATATTCACAGTAATCTAAAATTAAGGAGAACTGTGGTATTTTTTTACAAAAGAGCCTTGCTGAAAAAAAGAGTCACTCAAAGCAAAAATAAAATCTTGATCTATACATGAAAACAATAAAAGCAGCAGGAGAGAGACACACTGGATACAATACTTGTAAATTATTTAAGTTTAGGGAAAACTTAAAATGAAATTAGAATGAACATTTAATGGAATACAGAATTAAGCAAATTAAACTATATAGCAGAAATTAAAAGTACAGCACAATGTTCAGTTTCTAACTCCGCAGAAAAGACACTGTAATTTACTTAATAAATTTTTCTACTTGATGATCACATTCTTTGAAAATAATTTAATGTCCACTTCACCAGTTAGCACAGATAGTTTACCTGGACTCTGTCTGTGTTAATTTGTGTTCTGAAGATGAGAAAGAATCCAGAAAAATAGGAGATTTATTTTATCCCACTAAATGAAGCCAAAAGCTGACGTGTGTCTGCCAACGGTTAACACACGGCTGTACCACATAAAAAAAGACTCAGTGGAATCTCCCAGTTCTCCCAGCTCCTGGTGCACATAGCATAGATATCAGCATGCCACACAAGTGAGGGGAAAAAACTGCAAAGATAGGGGTGTAAATTAAAATAATCTGGATGGGGTTCAGAAAAAGAAGAATGTGCATCAAGTTTAACTCTCTGTTAGGAGCAGCAACATATCTCATCAAATACATAAAACTTTTATAACGATAAATAAAGGCATAGCCCTCACTTTAAGCATCCCAGCTACATTTTATTACACATAATCCTGCTAGCCGAGCTGTAGTCTTAGATATGGTTTGTAAAATCAGTGACATGCCAAAGCAACTTAACTGAAGCAAAGCAGAACACTGAAAAAGAGAAGGCAGACTGCTTCTGCACTTTAAAACATTTATCCAGTGACAACAAGAGATTTCCATATTTTTTCCATCACAAACCATACTGGAATTTTTTTGGCCAGGTCTATAAAATGCCTTACTTAGATACTGAAGGGAACAAAAAATAATAACAGACATTTAGATAAATGTTGCTGCATCAAACTCAAGCTTGTCTCACTAAATGTATCCAAAGAGATTACACTCAGTGACCTCCATTTCATAAAGTATCAAATGTGAAGCACAACTAATTGAGAAAGAGTTTACAAGTGCAGCTTACATCTACCATTCAGTGCCTAACAATGAACCATGTGCCTTTACATGCTACTTCATACAGTAGTGCAATAGATGAACACATGGTTTGTCATTAATTTAATTAAAATTGCAAATTGTTAGAATATTTTGCACAAGCCCCCGGAATGAAAGGTTAAGAGTTCAAGCCTCTCATTATATGATTTGAACTGAAGCATTCTTTAATGTTGCAAGGCTTTTCGAGAAATCCCAACAGCCAAGGAGTGATTAAGATCTGTTTTTTTGTTACTGCCGTACAGATCAGTTGGAGAGCTGCCAAACAGGAGAAAATGGCTGACAATTTTAATTCTTGTCTGTTACAAATGGAAAGCAAATCATAACAGCCCAAGAGGGAAAGAAGACACAATACCACTTCACACAGTAAGCAGGAGTCGTGCCAGGAAAACTAAATTCCATGCTGTAGATAATGCAACAACTAATATGGTAAAATTGTGCTGATCATGTCAGTCCTCTTTGGTTCTCTTAGAAATGGCTAAAAAGCTGAAATATAAGATATGACCGGCAAAGGAACAAACAGCCCGACATCACCCGTTGCAAAACAAGAAAAAACAAACACGTCGTGTTACATTAAGGGAGGAAAAAGACAGGTTTTTCAACTTGGTAATAGCTAAACTTACAGTATATTAATATAAAAATATATTTACATACTATAACATACTATATATGAACTGATGTTTAATGGAAGGCTGAAGCAGGGAATAAATTATACAGACTATTTTCAACAACGAAAAAAAACTATTAATTGCACTGCAATAGCTAATTTGCTAACCTACTTAAAAGATTTTTTTCTTGTGTATTTATACCTTGTCATTTTCAGTTTCTGCTGTATTAGCAAAGGATTCACAATAAATTAATTTCTTATTCAGCCTGTTTATGCAATAATTTGAAAATATCTACACCCATTAGCAATTTCAATAATATATGCAACAGTAATCTCTTTAATATGGTTTATCTTTTCACTGCTATAGAGCAGAAAACCATTACAGATTCCAAATTGGTTCTGAAAGCATGATTTGTATTTTACAATGTTAAAATTGTTTCACTTTTCTTATTGTATACTTTTCCAGTTGGAACACAGCAAATGAATTACTATTTACTACAGATTCAATCAGGAACTTGAAAAATATATGTAGGAACATATACATATATTTACAGTCTCCTGTCTTGTAGGTAGTGTTTAATTACCATAATATTAAAAAAATATGTTCTAAATTGCACATTTACCTCTGAACTACATTCAAATATTATTAGGTTGCAAATTTGTTGTGATGTGAGAACATCATGGTTTGTTTTTAAAGCTTTGCTTATGGAAAAGCCTTCAGCACAGAAATCTCCCTTGATTTCTGAATATCAAGCTGGACCAAAGCTATGTGCTATTTTGCAACAAGAATGCACTGCTCTGTGTCTAAGGATCTGCACCTGTGGCTGGAAGTATATGGCCAATAACTCATCTTATAATAAAACAAGTTCACTTTTTTACAGTGCAAGACTAAGACTCAAAACCTTGGTTGAAATCTGGCAACAGGACTCACCCAGGCAGGTTTCCATTCATGTTCCATGTAACAAAACAAAAAGAAAACACTGCTTTGCTGGTGCACATTTCACATTGCTCAGGTGTTTTCAGCCTGTTGGTAATCTATATACTATAAACTTAAAAGGCATACACAGATTTTCCAGATGGACACTTTTTAGGGCTGTCTTTTTGTCCCGAGCAAAAACAGAGAAAAGAAAAATGTATTTAGGAAGTCTGCACCTGCAAAAGAAATCTTCAAGCCACATTAAAGCTGAAGCAAGTGGACGCCCATGAAGCCAGAGCAAGCCAGTACAGCAGTGCTTTTGTAGAACTACAAAGTACAGAGTATAGAGTATTTACTTCATCACTCCTTGTTTATCTTTCTGAAAATCTTGGAACCTTGAGCAGACAGCATTCTGCTTGTTCTTACCAGTTCCTTGCAATTTATTTCCAGGCACAGAAACTAAAAATCTATCTAGATGTGCCTCTGCAGTTTTTGCAGACATACGAAAAAGGGAGGAATTATAGCAGGAGTATCCAAGAACTCAAATCAGTTGATCAAAATGGCTGTGAAACGGCAGCTGTAATTTCAGAAGCAAAGTATATGAAACAACGTTTTCTTGTATGTCTAAAGCAGGTAAACATGGAAACAATAGGAAACTCAGATATTGTTACAGCACGATGAAACACCAGAACCGGCTTACACTGTAGAGAGCAATATTTCCCTTCAGTACCTCTCTCTTTAATGCTAAACCAGAGGATAGCAAATTCAGTTTCATTACCATTGTCTCATATTTTTAGTATCAATACTGTAACCTTTTGCTAAATAACGAGTCTCAGAGGTGCAGATTTTAAGACATTTTTGGGATTTTCACTTGAATAAACTGAAAATGAAAATGTTATCTAGAAAGAAAAATGCTTTAGACATTGCTTCAGCCATTTATAATAAAGTGAAAAGAGGATTCTGAATGAATACTAAATAATTATATGATGAAAACCAATATGTATGGATTACACAAATGGGTGAAAAAGTCAGATTATTTTGTAATCGAGCATTTGGCAACATGCTGGATGAAGGCTGGAGAGTGACAATATCTCCACCTCACAGCCAAAAGGAAAATGTTACTCATATTGAAAAATGGCCTTCAATGCACACCATGCTATGGCCCTCTTTAAACAAACCTCATCACTAAAACTAAAAATCTATGCAGATGTGAGTTTTAGTGGCTGTGACAAAATTATTTTAAAAACAACAAATAAAAACAATTAATATTTTAAAAATAATAATAATAAAACACCCCCACCCAGGAGTAAACAGTCATATCTGAGTACTTTGTAGAATTTCTCTGCTCAGATTTCAGGTTCTTCGAGCTAAATTGATTTTATACCTCTTAAACCACATTTTCACTACATGCCTGTATGAAAGACATTGACACAGTGCTCGGCCATGAAAACGGAGAATAAAAATGAATGGATTTCTAAATCAATTTACGTCTGGATTTAGACAGCGCATGTTTGAATTCTAAACTACATCCCCTAAAACGAATGAATCATTTTATCTGCGGAGAACAAACGATGAAAACAGCATACTAAGTGACAGTCCTCATTAGCTACAAAACAGCAGAAAAACTATGTTAATACCCCATAAGGTAATGCAGGGGATAATATTTTACATAATTCTTGGGCTGCTGAAGTCCAAAACCAAGACTAAAACCAAACTGGGCACACAGTCAGGAGCACGTCCATGAATGAGAATGGCAGAGGGGTCAAAGTGCTACCAGCTTCAAGCGGAAAAGCAAGTTAATCTCCCATAAGAGCCTGAGGCGATACGAGACGGGAACTGAAGAGCATCTTCAAGGTGGCAATTACATACACGGTCACAAGCGCTGTTAAAGGTCAATCTGGAAAAACACCAAATGGCACTTAAAATTGGATCAAACTTCAAATAGCCTTGTCACCAATATAATAAACTTTCAAAATCCAAAAGGTGTGCAAAATAACCTGTATTCACACATATAACCTGTAAACACACGATTACATGATTCCTGTTTCTTTCAAAAGGTATTTTTCTCTTCCCCTAACAAAATTGTAACAGTACATTCGACACTACACAGGTGTTAGTCATTAAGTGAGGAAAGCATTTTTCAAGCATTATTAATATTTTGCAATGAGGAAATATATTACATGCTTCTCAAAAGTTTAGGGAAGTGGTGTAATGTGGTACAGTATGTTCACCATATGCTTAACATTTCTTTCCTGTTTCAAACCACGCAAACGCATTGTCTGCAAGATGTGTGCAGCTGCTGTGAGGGAGGACTTATCACTTGTATCGCATTACTGGACAAGAAAATCAGGTCAAGAGGTTGGAAACACAGCAGGTCACTGTATGCTCTTCCTCACCTGTTCACATCAACACTTCTCTCTCCCACTCGATACTTCCAGAATCGCAGCAAAGGGCTCCACACCCCATTCTTACCGTCCGGATCTCTCCACATCATATCGAACCAGGAACTGTAAACCTATCCGGCAGTTCCCATCTGTCCAAATTTGAGTTGGAAATGAACCAAACTGGTAAAGGTTTGTAACCTTACAATACAAAATTCCAAATCTGCAGCTTAAATCGGTCAACTGCGTAAAAAAATGGGGTACAATCAACCCCTCTCTTCGTAGTCAAAGTTCAGCCTGGAGTTTTTTTAAATGCTCAGTAAATGCACTCTGCTGATCTCTAAATAGACGGGAAGCTTCTGTTCAAAACCAGGCACCCGGAGGCAACCAGATAATATCTAATATGTCAAGCTAAGCTGTCCCATTTACATCTGTGCAATTCTGAGGATGCCAAAGGAGTCTCATGGAGGAAGGATGTGCTGTGTTCTACACAAATTTCTTAAACCTGAGCTTGTGAAACAAAATATTTTGGCTAGATCTAAAATTCTAACAATTTTAGCTAAGCAACCAATTGAAAAACATTCTGGGTAACTCTTAGAACAACAGGTTTTCTACAACCGGGATTCAGGTTTAAAACGGATTTAGTTCTGGAGTAAAAGTCAAAGAAAAAGTAAAAAGGTTTGCAGCAGTGGGGACAGCAAACTGGGCAAGAGAGTCTCCGAAAACCTTTTGAGCGTTTCTTACCAGTGACGTTGGTCTGAGCGCTGTATATGCCGAGGTACTCTGCGTCGGTATTGGGAGTGTAGCACTCGAACACGCCCTCGTCCTTCAGCTCCAGCTTGGTGATGTGAAGCAGCACAGAGTCGCCACTCAGCCTCTCGATGTAGATCTCCTTGTTCTGCACCCGCTGGGCATAGACCGCGTACGCGTACTTCTCCTCGTTGGTGCTGACGATCTTGATCTCCTGCAGGGGGGCCGAGTGCCGATACATGGACCACTCGAAGTGCTGCTCCACGCCTTCCGTGTAGCCCGTGACATTGCACCAGATGGTGATGTGGGAGCCCTCCGTGCGGTACAGGGGGCCGCTCTGCACCGACACCACCCGCCTCGCCGAGCTCGCACCTGCGGGGAGGAAAGAGAGGGGCAATTTACTCACCCACAGTCAAACTACACCTTCGTCATGAGTGCGTATTTCAGCAGCTTGCACAGACGGCAAGAAAACAGAGCTGGAAAAGGCCACCTGAATGCAGACAAACAGTCTGTGGGCAAAAGGCACTGTTCAGAAACCGAAATACCAGTTTAACCACAATGAGAACACAGAACTGTTAAGGTGCTGATCCCTTTTTAGGGCTCAAAAGCACTATGTGACGTCAATTCCCAAACTTTCAAAAGAAATCCTTATGATTATAAAAAAAAGACATTGTTGCGTCTTTAAAAGCAAGTGTGTTGTATCAGCTGTTCATCTGGTCAGGTGTTCCTTGTTGGATGCTAAAACAGTAACAGACATGGCAGGATATTTAATGTAATTTCCTGAGCAATTTAGCTGTCTCATCTGGCGAGTGTCAAAGTTACCAAAGTACCGAAATGAATTGCCCCTTGAAGCAGCAATTTCTGTCTTGTACAATTAGTCCTCTGCTAGTGCATTTAGATAAGAATTTCAATTGAACGTGAGTATCTGTTCAATACGATATGAAATGCTATATAAAGCAGCAGACACCTGACATGATTCCAGAAAAGGACTGCTTCTTCTAATATTCTCTTTCGGGGGTTGTAACTTTTTTTTCTATGTCCGACATCCCTAGAGTGCACCATCCTTCTCTTTACTGTGTTCAGTTACGTCCTTCCATCTGTCTGAAAATCAGCTCAAAACAGATGTCAGGTTGTCTCTGTAATCTGCTCTGTCTCCTGGCAGACAAAATCCAATTTATTTATTTGGATGGAAATATTTACACAATATCTAGGGCACAGCACATGAAATTCCATACCATCCAAAGACCCAAAAACATCCTTTTGACAGAAGCAGCCACAATATAGTCAGTCACACATCTGTACTAAAGATACACTTCCAGCTATACAAATGCCTGACATCAGAGTTGCATATTCACAGATAGGAGTATCTATTTCATTCGCATCTCTGCCATACTTCTCTGCCAGGAGGGGGAAAATAACATTTTAGGGCAAAGCAATGCTTCTGTAGTCCTCAATTACTATTCCTGTTTGTTTGTGGATTCAGGAAAGCCACAAAGATGACCGAAAAAAAAAAATCTTCACCAAAACAAAAATCTACATTAGTTAGCAAACATTCTGAATTGTTATTTTTAAAAAAACCTAGGTTAAAGCAGACGGCAGAAATCGGTTAAACAAATACAATGCAAAGTTATACATGGATTAGAACGCAAAGTTTAGTTTTTCCCCTACACAACATGAGAACCATTTTTGTGTCCTTGGTGCAAAAAAGCAAAACCAAAGACATACCTATTTCCATTACTTAGAAACATTTTAAAACTGGAAATTGTGCCATCACGAAAAGTAGCTTTAGATAAACACTCTGTGGCAACTACTGCATCTTAGAGCATATTTTTTCACTAAATAATATTGCAGGCATCGCACAACAGTATATGAAGTGTAGAGTATCTAATACCGCTTTCCTAAGGTCTCAAAGCGTACTTCTTTGTTCCGAACACAAATGCACGTGTGACGTAGGACTTAACCCCTCCTGTGCATCAGCTTAACAACTCGAAACAAGCCGAGGAATGCTATGAGACTCTATGTTGCACCAGGGACATAATGATAGCTGTGGCCTAATGTGAAGTCAAACCAAAGCATCCATTAGCCATTAGAGCTCAACAGTGGGCATAGTGCTACGATGAATCAAAGACGCTGTGCTCAGCAATATGGCCAGGAAAATGGGAGACACTTAGTATGTGTCAGCAGGAAATCTTGGAACCATGTTAATAAAACCTGGTCTATCCAATGTATTTTACAAAAATGCTGCATTGATTGTTTGGGGTTCCCATAACTATACCCCCATATGGATCCAATGTTAATACAATGTAAAAAGGAACAAGTAATAGGTTTATTCCATGCTGAAAAGAGAAGAAAGAAAACACAAGGTGTGTCCGTGGAGCCTTCTTCAGGTGTGAGCAATGTAAGAAGTACTTATTCTACAACTGCTGTGCCAACCTTACACTTTGTTTGAAACAAACCCTTCTAGCTTCTAGCTCATCATATCTAGGCGTTTCATTAAAATGTTTATAGTCTCACTCTTCAACAACTGACATTTTAATGACTTAAATAATTCAATACAGTAACTTCAATAACTCACATTTCAATAACTGAAATGTTAAATACAATATAAAACCAATTATACAGGTTACAGAAAATTCTAATTATACCAAAAAAACCTTCAAGCACTGTAGGAGAGACTAAACGTGCAACATCTTAGCTCTACATTCTTACCTTTCCAGGTCTACTAATGCACAGCTACGAATACTGACAGGAATTATATTACTGCTTTTAGCCAGTAACAACAATAAATTTGTTTTTTCTGATATACTACTCCTCTTGAGTCCTAACCTGCTTTAAAATATTTTATTAAAATCATTTACCACAATTTAAAAAATAACCAAATCAATTTCCTACACTTCTTTTTCAAATCTAGCGATACATCTATTGCACTGGACATGCAGTACCACGAATTCCCCGTCTCTCCTCTGCTGAGTACGAACGAGCGACACCTACCTTGTACCTGCGGTCCAGAATGTTATTAGAACTACGAGAACTGGCCAAAAGAAGAAACATCTGACCAGGAGTCACCGAGATGCAGTTGTGACAGAAACACTGTCCTTTCACCAGACAGACACTTCTGAGATGCTAGGGATGTATGGCCGGATTATAACACCAGACGTTTTAGAAATTTAAGGCTTTACTGGGAAACCAGTCCCTTAAACAATTTGGAGACAATCTTCACAAACACTTTCTTGCATGTTGAGGCTCTGAAAAGGAGCTGTTGGCTTTATTTAAAATTACACAACAGCCACGAAGGACAGGCCCACTTGTGCGTCTGTTGGCTCCTAACAGACTCTCATACTTATTCATGAGATTGCATTTTTCAGTGACATCTTGTCCTTTTGTTCCTTGCAGATTCTTTTTTTTTTAAATATTAAACGCTAACCTTCATCTTCTGGAATAAAAAAGGTCCTTGTTTTCCCTGAGAACTGCATTCTGTTCTGTAAATTAAAAAAAACACTAGATGTGCACTCCCCTTGACCTTTAATCAGCACTGTGGAAAAGTGACAAAGCCCAGCGGGTTTAAAGGCTTTGTACCTGCAAATCATCACTTTCTCAACACTCACGGGTACGGGATCGTGTTGACCACCTGAGCAGGGGATTTTTCCTATTAGGGACTCCAGATGTAAATCCCTATACCCCGTCATGCAGATATAGCTGTCAGGATAATTCCGGACTGGTTGGAGCACTAAACTGATCAAAGCTCATGTGTTCTATGCAGATACAAGCGTTTTTTTAAGGACTGTGTGGGCAATCCGCTGCCGTCACTGGCTGTGAATGAATCGCTCTAACCCGTCAGGCTACTGTTTGCTCTGTGATTTTTATGCCAGTAAACTGGAAAGGTGGGGCTGGGGGTCTTAGTGCAGAGGTAACTGCATTTCATTTTACTTTGCCATCGAGGAAATATTTGCTTTTTGTCCGGCTTTGTTTCTGGGAGATTCCGGTAATTACGACTCTAAAAACTGGAGAACAAGGATGGCTTTTAGTCACTAATAAAAACATATTCCAGTATACTTTGAAGGTTTAAAATGAAAGGTTCCACAATTTCAAGGAGCTTCACTGACTATAAAATGCCATGGTGCTGTGATATTACAGAATGCTGATCAATGTTAAATTTCCCACACTTTAAAAATGTTAAGCTGTGTTTCTCTGTGAGAGAGAAACAGGGAGAAGTAATGTGGGCCACAATTTTTACATTTTATTACTGGGGAAATCCACAGACGTAACATTTAAGTATTTGCATCTAATACCTCTGCTGACTAACTGAGCTGAAGGATAATCAAGGCAAGACAGCACTCCAGTAAAACAGGAAACAGATAAGGCGGCTCTGAACAGTTCATAAGAGATCTCACTAGGGCTAATGCCAACCAGAAGCAATTATGAATCACTAGTTCATGAGAGCGTGGTGACTCAGCTGGAGAGAAGTCTGGTAAAGAAACTGAAGGTAACCCACTACTAGTTCCCACTACCAGAAGACACGTTTCTGGTAGAAACACGTTACAGACCTGTTTAGACAGCAGCCACACAGGAGTACAACATTTTAAACAAACCTACGTGTTCAACTTAAAAGTTTAATGAGAATACAAACACCTTACTTTACTGTATATTTTTAAGTTCATACTATATTTGGTACTTCATTATTATAAATCTAAAGCTTTAAAACTTTTTTTCATGAAGTTTTTATGAATACAAAGAGCAGTAATTCTCTATAAGGCACACAGTTATGTTCACCCAGTGGGTAAGAAAGGGTAGTTTCTGACTTCGGTAAAACTCGGGTTGCGTAAAGACTTGTGGAAATGAACCTTTCCATAACCCGGGGAGAGGGTGTGTGTTTAGTGAGAATGCAACTGCTAGAAGAATGGCTTAGCTCTTTGAAAACAGAGGTAAATAACTGCATATCTTTCTCTTCTTAGAGTTACACCCAAAGTACCATACTCAACAGCCAATTACCTGTCCTTTTAAGAGGCTGGAACAGCCCTTTCTAATAAATAGAAAGACAAAGGGAGGGAGCAGAACTACTTGCAGAAAAAAACAAAAGCTGAGGGGAACGCCTTTTCCCCAGCACAGCCTATTGCTACACATCTGTGTGAAGTGACACTGGCCATCCCTGAACTCTGACAGGTCTGCAAGGTTTGACAGGGAAAGATGTGACAGACCTGAAACCCCAGTCTCCAGAAATGCGGAGATCATACCAGAGATGTGTCCTCTGACAGAAAAGAGGTGGCTCCTTCCTTTCCAGGAACCAGACTTCTTTCTTGGTGAATAGGCAGGTGTAGCACAAGCTGTTCTGGCTGTGTACAGGAGTGCTGCACTCTTCAAACACCAACAGGTACTTACAAAAATAAATGGGAACTGCTTTTCAATAGCTTTTCACCTAAAGCACAGCACTTTCCAGGGCAGGACAGTAATATTGCACTACAGTTTGTTCAGAGTGTGCTTTCTGATACACTATCCCATTTCGAATGTTATTTGATGTCAAATCAGGTAATACAATTCTGAAAACTCCACTCTTAAAAAGATTAATTAAAAATTAATTAGCACACTGGACCTCAGATATTAGAAATCCTAGCAAACAGACTCTTTGCTGTAAATTTAAATGCTGTAAATCAATTATATTATATACAATATCAATTTAAATGCTTAAATATCATTATTAATGGTCCAACAACATTCTAGTGTAATTTATAATTGCCTCTTCATTTCGCTACACATTAAAGAATGCGTCACTGAAAAACTCACCTGGCAGTGTTCATGTATTTATAAGCAATACCTCTCCTTAGTGCTACAGGAGAGGGCACTTGCACAAACAGCTGAATTTACTTGGGAGAGTCAGAGCAGCGCAATTACAAGTGGATCAGGCTCTAGCAGCGAGGCAGCTGAAAACAGAAGGAATTAACCCTCATGAAAATAAATGAAGGAAAGATTACAAACAAAAGCAGGCCATTTGGCCCATGCATGCCCTTTTAATGTGACAAACATTTCTTCTGGACACCCAGGCTGCACAAACCTCACCACAGCCTATTCATTAATTATCTCTAGCTACTGCTGGGTGCTCTCAAGCATGGCATTAGCGCTGGGTATACTCTCCTCCTCCAAAAGGGTAAACTGTGCCATTTCTCACAGGCTTTAAAACTGAATTTCTATCAAAGGCTTACACGTCTCTCTGCCCCCATTGTTCACGCTGAATATGAAAGAATTCGTGCACACGTCGGCTTCCATTTGCAGAGATCTAAACCTTTTCAGTGAGGATTTACAGTCTGGAATGACTTCAAAGGAGCGAACATCCTGAGCGGCTGTAAAGCCTGTCAGTGAAATTAGAATCCTCTGCCTGGGCTGTTGCACTGCTACTCATTCCGCCTGCCTGATGTACTATCGGCCCATAATAAAGAACTAATTCCGTCAATGACCACTGCAATCAGATGATCCGAGTCTAAAACCTCTAATAAGAGTATTCTTCTGCCTATATTGTACGTATATTCAAGTGAGTATTGATACAGATGATGCTAGTCCATAAATTTACCCCAGTTCCAACCAAAGATTCTCCCAAAAAAGAAGCTTAAAAAAACCTGGAAGAAATGTTACATTCTTCCCTGAGTTTCTATGTCCACAGCTGATATTACTAAATCCATTCAAGGTGAGGGGCCTGTTTTGAATACGGTATGTGCAATATGAAAGGCCATGGCTGCACTATTATACATGATTAATGACTACATCTGCAGCTTTACAAACAAAACTGCTTCACCCCACATTGCTAACCAATTTCAAAGCAGTACCACACATTGTTGACTAAGCAATGTTGTTAAACATTGTTTTGTATTATGGTATTGTACTGTTGTGGTGTTTTATTACATTTATCATATATGTTAGGTTTTGAGACAAATTCTCTTAGGGGCCATAAAAGTTAATTCATTTCAACTGTTGATTAATTAATGTTTTAGGCCAGCCCTTTGATTTTGCATTAATATAAATTTTAAGGTGTGATAAAAAAAATCATTTTGACTGTGAACTGTAATGCATTATGAAACAAAGCGAAAAAGGATCTTGGGCCGTTTTCTCTTTTTTCTTCTACATTTTACTAACGCAACTCTCGACGGTCCAAAACCCTAGTGCAAGAGATTTTCCTTCGAAAAAGTGCGATTGCATACTATCTGTTGCAAATATTGATGGTTTTGATGTACAGAAATCTGGTTAATTAATGGAATCTTAAATTCCCAGAATTTCAAGGATTAACGTTGCTTCGCTTCATTTTTTTAAAATCAACTAGACTTGATGCAAATACATGAGATTTTCAGACCAAGGCATGAGACCGCGAGATTCCCTCGCAGAGCGCAGATCTTGAGACGTTTGCGATTATGTATCATCATGGCTGCTGGCTGGCAGATGATCTTGAAATGTATCACAATGAAACAGTAATTCGGTGTGGATTCTAGTGTACACTGTATACAACTGCGGTTAACCTGTACTGCTTCAATTTTACCACCTATATCCCACAGTAGAAACAAAGTTTCCAAACTATTCTAAAAGTCGGCACAGCTCAGCAGTCAAGGGTATATAGATGCACTGGTGTCTCGCGTCACCGCAGGAAACCGTTGCTTTAATCTATCAGATTACAGAATCAACCGGCATGTTTACACACTCGACCAAAAAAAAAGTTAACTCCAGCTGTCTGGAAGTCCTAAAGAGGATTATTCATTGCAAAAGAGCTAATCCTATCAGGGGCAGAACACATCTTATCTAAAGCAAACACTGCCACGAATTCATTAACACCTGAATCGATTACCATAGTCCTCTGGCATAATCTCAAAAGCTACTTTTACTGCACCTGTGGAGGTGGAGGTGGCTTCAAAATCTAATGTCAAAGGGTTTGAAAAGGCATACATAAAAACATACAGCTTCTTGATGCCTGTTTTATATCGAAAGTGAACGTTCATAATATGAATCAGACCCTACGTTTGGAATTTCAGGTGGTAAGGAAACAGCCGACACTGTCCATGTACGATAAACAAGATTAACCACATCAATTAATTCTAGGAGCAAGAATGATGACAAAACCTGTAAAATGTCAATGCGATTTTATGTGCGAGCACTTCTCAACAAACTAAAATGTCCCAATTTGCCTGGTAAACTTAAAACTGTAGATGAAAATGTGTTGCATTTTTGGAATCCAATTCCAATACTGTGAGAGGACTGAGGATATAGCCGTGGTCCTGTGCTCTGTATTTGGAAAAACAGGCCCTGTAAGCTTTTCCTCAAGCGGCTCTGCAGGACAGGAAGGATTCAATTTCGAGCAGTATCTGCATTCAGAAGTTCTGGTGGGCATGGAGATTTATCTCTTATCTCCCTTGTCGAGGGTTCAATTCTGACCTGGGTCTTCAGTGTAGGACTGGCATATTCTGCCAGTGTCTGCAAAAGTTTTCACAGTGTCCTCCGGCATCATAAAAACCTTTTACAAACCATCCAGCCCATTTGATGAGTCAAGGTTCATTGATCCGAAGGTTCCATCCAGCAATTTGTCTTCATTGCTTTAATTGGTAGCCTATACTTATTTTTGTATATTGCTTCATTTCTGTCACTGAAACAAACTTGTTTTTATTTGGAAAAAATGGTTAAGGCTTCAGGAAAACATTATGAATTTGGATTGCTCAGCCAAGATCACATCATTTTAAGCTATTAACTGTTTTTACCTCAAGCAATTACAGATTATCTAAAAACGTACACATTATTAATAAAACCTAGTCAGTAGTGTTTTGCCAAACTCATTTCACATTACTTTGAAATTGATACAAATGGCTTTCATTCGTGTAGCCTTAACTTTATGTCATTAGAGACACTATAGTAACATTTTCAGCTATTAGTAACTATATTGAGTATTAGTTTTGCATGGGTAGTGAGGAGCATGCGGGGTTTTCCTAGAGTGTGGAGTTTTTCTTCTTAAACTAAGGAAGCTTAAACCCCTGACAAGCCTTATTGCAGAACCACCACCGGTTACATTCCTGATTTTTGTAAACGCGAATATGAAGTCAAAGATTTCCAGGCTTCCATCTTGATTGGAACTTCACTGACTCAGCTGCTACCACCAGACTTAGTATCATACTCTTCACACTTATCACTTTCCACAAATTCATTTCCACTCAATTTCACAAATGGGCCATTTTCCCCGGGCCTCTGTGCTGAGTACAGAGAGTAGACAGGACACTAGGCCATCAAGTATCTGCTCAGGCTACAGAAATCTTACAGCTAGGGACGAGTTTTTCTAGAAACCATCGTGTTTAACATCACCACATTGCCTGGAAGAGATGAACAAGCTGCTCCTGTAAGATGAAACAGAGGATTTGGGTCTTTGAGTGGGTGGACGTTTATGATATTTATATTCCAATGGAGGGCTGGGCTGATTTTAAAAATTGTTTTTACAGACCACGGGGGAGGATACAGCAGTGGTCTAGTGGTACAGTCTTAAGTATGAAAAACAAATTAAGGGTTGCAACCAAACTCACAAGGAATTAGGGACATAATCATTCATCTGAAAACAGTACACAACAAAGGGTGACGACAATAGTTTCTCAATTTTCATGCTCTTTAACAACCACCAATTATAATAATCCCAAAGAGAAGAGATTTTGCTTCAGCTAAAGGATACAGCTTAAAATAACTCCAAAAATAAATGGTCATAATCACCACTAGTTTGCACGCCTGCCATTGAGTCAACATAATGTTTTATTTAATATTCTGTAAAAAAAACAAACACACACTTCTTTTAATTAACAATTAACTGTTCCCAGTCGGAACTGCCAATTTGTAATGTTTACGACAGCAAGCGTACTTGCACAGGAGAGATGAAGTGAACATTGACACACATGCTGCCAGCAACATACTCTTGTTAGGCCATCTGCTTCTTATTGTTATAGCTGACCCACATTGCCACGACAGCCAGAGATCACATAAGAAGATAAGATTCTCATTGGTAGCACTGCAAGGTTACTGGTGCATCACAATACACAGGGGTCACTTGTTAAATGGAATAACAATAACCTGCAGACACAAGGCCACACAACATGTCACACAAATGCAGAAACCCAGAGGCTATTAGCTATTGTCTTTGCCCGGATTCAAGACGGTGATGTCTGCACTACAGAGCTCATCCTGTGTTTCCAAAGTTGGAATCATTTGAGAACATGCCGTATTTTGTAAAACTGTATATTGCTGGATAAGAAGCCATAAAAGAGAATGAAAAACTAGTTTTGTCTAGCACATCCTACTTATTTCATTATGTTTGCAATACAGCAGGAACGTGTAACACAAGCACTCAGCACATCCTCTTTCAGCTACAGAACATGCTTCATATTTGACTGGAACCATTTGTATACACTTCTGCTTGCTGTACACTAATGAGTATATTCATTACATGTCTAAATGCATTGCTTACAAAAGGGCAATCAAGAGGCTATTATATCTAGTGTAGAATGTATTTCCATTTTAGAATGTGGATGGCATTTTCCTCAAAAAGAACTTTAAAATTCTCATTCTTCCACACAGAGCACATTACCTAAAAATGTCAGGCTAAATGTATTTTAAAATTATATTTGAAATGAAATGGTAATTTCCTTCTCCTTTAAGCCATGCTTTTAAAAATTAAAATAATTTTACTGGTACAGTGTGTCCCACACGTTATGCATTTTACTTGTGGTTATTAAATAATTGTACCCTCCTGACTCGATAGAATTTCAGATATGTACTCTATTATTTGCCTTTTTTTCCCACTGCATATAGCTTTCCATTTGATCCATTTTTAACAAGAGTCTGTTTTTCACTATGGACCTATGACTGTTGCCATCACAGCCCAGCATATTTTAACTGTGAAACCGAGTCTTAAAAGCATTTTAAGAACTAATGTATCAAAGGTTGCAACCCAAACCCACATAAATGTTCTTTAAAAAAAAAGTTAACGTTGGCTCACCTTCATCTAAATATAAACGGTGAAAGTGTAGAAATCAGACTAGTTTAGCTAAAACAAGATATTGCAGCGCACTCATTTTCAGGGCAGTTCAGTAGCAGTGGGGTGGATCTGCGCCTGTGGCTGGAAGGTTGCCAGTTCGTATCCTGCGGCCGGCAGAGGAATCCTACTCCATTGGGCCCCTGAGCAAGGCCCTTCACCCCAACTGCTCCAGGGGCGCCGTATAAATGCCCTGCACTCTGACCCCCAGCTTCTCTCCCTGTCTGTGTGTCTCATGGAGAGCAAGTTGGGGTGTGTGAAAATACACATTCCTAATACAAGAAATTGTATATGGCCAATAAAGTGATCTTATCTTAGATTCAAAATGCCGTCCTTCTGCGTAGGTGAAAGCTGAAAGTTTGTGCACAGATTAATACAACACCTTTGTGCCTCCAGAGCAAATGATGGACATTACTGAACACTTCGAGGGCAACACCATCACCTCAATCTGCCGTGCTTTGTTTTTGGAATTTAAATTATTAAAATCCTCCCCCATAACACCGTCAGCGCACAGTTAACCATCTGTGATTTTACGCCTCTGTTGTGAAACTTTGTGTGAAGCAGAGTTGATGGTTTACATGCCAAACGGGGCCTGTGGGAGAGAGGCTGAACTTCACTGCTCGCTGTTCCAACGTGGCAGACAAGCCCAAGACTGGCTGTCTGGCTTCCGATTTGCCTCGCTACCTTGCGCATGCATTAGGTCAGCATCCTGCACCTCATTGCGCTGACTCGTGAATTATTCACAGGCTTTCCAGAATCTTCATTTTCCATTATTAACAGACAGGTGTTTAAAAATTCAGCGTCTAGAACCCATTTCAATCACTTTGTCCATCCATGTCCTTCACGCGCTCCAGCGTGGGATGGAGACGCCAGCGGAGACGTGTGACCCCCCCCCTCCCCTCCCAGCAGGCAGCAGCACACAGAGTGGAAGGTCTAGGCTCTGGCCTGAAGGATACACGTCCTTGTGGCATCATTATCCGGTCTGGATAACGGGCTTTCCCAGTGGGCGCACACAACAGTCATAGGATCTCCCCGCGTGGAAGCACCTGACTTGCGTGTCTCTCTCCACTCATCATACCTGACCAAGGGGATTATAACAAATACTCCAGCAGGGCTTTTCAAATTATGTTAATATGTGGCACCAAATTAAAAATGTATTTTATTTAGAAAGAAATCACACTTGTAATAACTCTATAGGTTTCTCCTTTTTCAGAATTGCGTATCTGAGGAAACTGATTAAATCCTGCTCAGCAAGATTGCAACTGTGTTATTTGGTACAGTACTGTAAAGCATTCTGTAATGCTGAATCGACGCGCTGCACATACTGTGAGCTGTGATTCACCATGGACCAATCAACAGTATGAAAATAAAAACAAAGTCACCTTTTTCAATGAGTCCAGCTCAGATGCACACCAAACACTACCCCCTCTTCTCCTTCCCCATGATAAAAGTGCTAGTAAAACTTGATAATCTCAAACTTTATTAAACACTAATTTACTTCCAAAATATAGGTTACAGTGTGTTCTACTGTTACTTACCAAAAGAAGGAAAGAACGCAATGGCAGCACAGACTAAACACTGTTGTTTTTTAACAGAAGGAAAAAATAAACAATACTGCTTTGCTGAACTGCAATAAAGAAATTAAATGAGAGGGAGCTTGCACAAACATTTGTCTAATCCAGGTTTTGTTCAATGATACTAGCACCTCCAGCTGTATTAAAACAGAGTACATTCTTAATTCCCAGGGAGCCAAGCTACAGTCTTGTTATTCAAGCATTCACCTGTCTATTTAATGAGGACAAAGTAATAGATCAAGTTCCTCACATGAAATAAATAACTGACTCTCTGTCTCGGGCACAGCTAACAGAGGTGCCACTTATTAGGCTTACTGATGGAAAGAGGGGGGGAAACAATCTTGAAAAGATTAACGGAAAATCAAAACCTTCCTGGTCCCCAACTCTAAAATTGCTAACGCTTCATGCGGTTAACACTGCCTCTGGAACGAGTCTGAACTCACGTTAAATTAAACTGCGGCAATGGGAAAAAGAAACCAAGCATCCGAAGAAAAAAAATACAACTCAGATCAATTACTGTTCATCCCCGAGTGAGTAACGGAAAAGTACTCAAATTTACTGACATTTAATCTTCTTGCCAACACTGGCTGTAGCATTCGTCGTAAGCATATTGTAAATGTAAAATAAGGTACAACTGGATTATCAAGGAGTTAATATATTAAAGTTCAAGGATGTTGTTACTATGAATCTTTAAATATTTATTTTAAATGTTCATGTAAAAATCAGCAACTGTATTCACCAAATACTATAGGCTGGACTGTTATCTAGAGCAATGTCTGCTACACAAATATTTTAATTTACAGACTCCTGATGGTCTGGTTTACAGTTGCTTCAAACGTCACATGTCTATGTTTTTTTTTAAAGTAAATGGGAATTAAGTGTATGACTGCACACTGTGAAAATGAAAGGCTGTTATCGCGTCAGTGACTTCTGAGCATGTCTCTACTTTAAATGAGAACATTATCGTTATGCCATTAGGAGGGAAACAAGGTAAAAGGGAGAAATAATATCATCCAATATGACCACACAATAGTTTGTAAACAACAAATACTATAAACAAAAAATACTATTTGTTATTTCCCTATAAATTCTAAAAAAAACGGCTCCATATTAAATGAAAACTGCAATAAGGAACAGAACAAACACACAGAGAAATCAGATATATCAACTGCACCTAAAATTTTAAGTGATTGGAATTTGAAAATATGGGAAACTAATTATAATCTGATCTGTTATTCCCAGACCTGCTTTACAGAAGAACATCTCCGCTCAGAGAACATGATCGTTTTGAACAAACAACACACCCTATTTTAAGTAAATATTGAATTATTAATATTCAAAACATTTCAAAGCAGTGAAAGGGAGTGTCTGACTTAAATGTTGCTAAAAAACAATGATATTCCTACATTAAAAACAAGTCCCTATACCCCAATGTACAACTGCTTTTAAGACGTGTCCACCCCCAATCATAGAAAAACGTAAGTAAAAGAAGACAATACTCAACCTATACAGCTAGTAAAGCAGCAGACTGGAAAATCTTTAGTTTAAATAGCTGGTTGTGATTTTCCATGTTCAACTGCAGATGATAAGAGTCTCCCCTAAGGTATAAACATTGCTTACACTCTGTTTCTTAGGAATTAATTGCAATTCAAAATGTACTGTACAACCAAAGTATCCAAGACAAGGAGTGTTTCTTGTCTCATTGATTTTCATTAGTTTGTTTGTGAGCCAAGGGATTCTGAAGAAGAGACAACTGAGGCAATGCCAGTAAAATCAAATGATGAACACTGAAAATAAATTCACTCTGTATTTGGAAAACACAGAAGAACAACGTGGAGGTAGTACAATAATCTTAGCTCCCCCAACATTTCCCCCATGGGATCCTGAAGAAATTATGGTGGGTTTACTCTGACCTGCCTGGGTTTCTAAAATCTTCAGCGAGAACACCTTTGGGCAGTTTACCAAAATGTAATGCACTTGTCAAACCTTGAACAACCATGGGAAAAATGGTTCAATTGACAGACTGTTTATTAGGTGAATGAAAGTACCAGTACAGCCAGAACATATACAAGTATTGCCCTGCCAAAATCCTGCTTTAAGTCTGCACAATGTCAAGATATACTGTAAAGTACAGTGGAAAGTTTCCCCAAGAGAACTCCTCAGATCCACCCCCGGCCTTCACTGCACAGAGCACTGTTTGACAGGACCCGATAAACAGAATTTACCAGCTGCCCACTGTACATCTCTGCAACCAAGGCAAAAGGGGTCAACAAGCAGTAACCTAGGCGTACAGTCTTCCATGCATGGAAGAAATATTTTTTTTTAAAGAGCGTGGCACTAAAAATACTTTCTAAGCCAGCTGGCATTCCAAACTTCACCACGTCACAATGGTGAGAAGAGGAGATGTCTGCTAATGTAGTAGTGTCTCCAGAAATGGGAATCAAGCCTTGGTCATCACCGGTATACTGCACAGTCATTACAGACTGGTGGGCTTTTTTGCGAGGTTTAAACGCTACAGAGAAAGTTGCATGATAATGGGAGGCCTAAAAAATGTTTCCAAAATATACCAGCCATTTTCCTGAGTTCTCTTAATAATAGACTATCACCCAATTTTACTGCAGAGATAAAACAAATTCAAAATATTTGAAACATTAATGAAATGTTAACGTTCAGATAAAGGGAATCAATATATGCAGATGCACCTTTTTTTAAAATATAGCAAAGCATCTTTGTTGTTCTGAATAAAGAAGTTAATTCTACTCAAATCAGGAATTTAAACCAAAAATGTATTCCACTGTTTAAAGGATTGCATACACTGTACAATGCTGAAGCACTAAGATGCCAACAAACAGATAATTAAAATGTTATGATTTTTAAAAATGAAAAGGCATTAAAAGGAGAAGAATGATGAGATGAAATGGACAAGACAGTCCCAGTGTCTGCTGCTGCATAGTACTGTCACTGAAACATCGTGTGATGCACTTAAAGACCGTGTGCAATCTTTATGATCAGAAATTCAGCATTAGTATTTCCCTGAAAAAAAAACCTTCAGAAATCATTGGCTCCTACAGCTGGGATACTGTCCTAGAAATAAAGAATCTTCTCCCTCACTCGTATCCTCCTGCTGTTATTATGCAACACCTACTGAAACACAAATCTGGCTACTATTTCCACTGCTGCCCAGCTCTTGAGTTTGCAAACAATGGCGCCAAACGGAGTTAAATTTCCATCTGCTGGAAAAATCCACAGGGGGTTAAGATGGGAACATTGCCAAAGCCTGCCAACGAAGACTCTCATCCGATACAAATGTTGAACCACTTGTGACAAAATCAATTCTATTTCTTGGGATAGGAAGAGCAATGCCTTAAAAGTAATTGAAAGGCAGTAATTCCTTTCTAAGTATGTCTGAGACACGCCAGGATAAAAGAAACAGTATTAAATGTGAGTGTGCCAGGTATGGGGATTCCAGAGTAGTTTGCTCTAAAATGCTGTAAAACCCCTTATGTATATTTGCTGGGTTATGAGAGAAAGGGTAATTGAACTGTTTGGATCTCAACAGTGACATCTACAGAAAAAAGATTTATAATCTGCTACACGGACACTCATAAGTGATAATGGTTAATCATACAGGCCCATGACTTGCTTTGTCACAGAACTTTAATTGGGTCAGCATGAAGAACGTTTGCAAGCAATCTTTAAAAATTAATTGCACAGGAGCCCTGCAAACGTTGATTTTTTAACAAACCTGCTGGATGCCCGCGTGAGGACTGTGATGTACTGTGATTAATATATGAGCAAAGAGTAAAGAAAATAGTAACTGCTAACAAGATAGGATTACTAATGAGTGTTGTACAGTATATCCATCAATGCTTTTTTACATTACAGCAATACTATTATTAGTAAGAGTCACGTTTTAGAAAGGAAAAATCTATATTGCTCTTAACCCTCTTCTAAATAAGAGAATCGTCCACTCCTTGGGCAATCCAATCCTATGAAATATTTTTCACTTTACTGTGTCAGATTAAAAGAATGCTGATTTTCTCTGCCTTCTTTTCCCCCCAAACAGTATTATGTAAACTAAAATAAATTAAGGAGTTACAACATCAATGTTCTAATTTTTTTCTGTTTTTACCTTCAGCTTTTCAACTAAGCGACAAAACCAATCCACTTTTTTTCTTTTGCGAATTTGTCCCGATAAAACACTAAAACCAGAGACGTTACAGAGAATGGTTATAAAAGCGCATTTCCACTAAAATACAAATTCCGTGTTGCACAACTGCAAGTAGTGAACAGACAGGTGTGCCCAGTATTGAGAAAGTAGGGCACCGCTCGTGCGTCTTTTCACACGGCGACAGCCAAAAATAAATGTGTATTTAATCAGAAGTGAGCCGATCTCAACTGACACAAACAGACTGTAAGAATTCCGTTTATCAGTGCGCCCCTTTGTCGCAAATCGCAGAACTGTCGATCAGTACAGCTTTTTAACTGGCGCATAATATAATATCTAAAATGCAACTTCCACATTCTTAAAATAACCTTACTCCGGCAGTAACAACAATAGAAAATCACAATGGATGCATCTACCTATTCAAAATGATATACGACTAGCGTTAAAATGAGGATTAGATTGTATCGCTAAAATGTATTTCCCCCCTCTCCGTGGCTCCGAGTTGCAGTCCTACATGACGGGTGACTCAGTGATCAAGACACGGCTTCTCCCACGCTTGGTCCCAGGGAGTGCCCACGGCACAGGAGGAGTGGCGGCCGAGCCCTCTCCAGGGGCGAATTCCCACAGGCAGCGAGCGACCCGTCAGCCCACCGCCTCCGAGGTCTTGGCCAAACACCACCGGCGAGCATCGCAACTCTTCAAACGTCAAGATACCGCAGGTCCCCGCCACCTCGGGCAACATTTGCTCAACACCCCCCCAAAAAAAAATCCTGAAAGCTTAATCCTGGAAGTATAGGAGCAACATACGAAAATATCGATCATGACCCCTTAAAGTCAAACAGACATAAGATTACGGGGGCTGCATGCTTGTAACATGAAATAGACAATACTCCAAACATGGAAAATACACTTACCAAGTAAAATACATGCGATGACAGCGGCAATTAAACCCACACTCTTGATCGCTGCCATTGAGTCCGTGGACGCCGCACTTAATCCTTCTCGACAGTGTATCACGGTCAGATATACTGTTCAGTTAACTTCCTTTTAAAAAAAAAAACAGATTTCCAGTATAAAAAGATTGCCCAGGAATGAGTCTGTTCAGACCACAGCCCCTGGTCTAATTTAATAACTTTACATCTATCACAGACATGTATTACGGGCAACGGGGGGGGGGAAAAAAACCCAATCTCCAAATCAAGAGATCAGTGAATTGCAATGTATCGGTGGCTTCAAGAGAGCGCTTTCCGAAGCTTCACAACGCCGGAATAAATCACAATCACACGTCAGCTGTCAGTTTCCACAACATCGAGACTAAATTTGTAATGGTGCCTCCAAAACGCGGCTGTCCCGTCCGCCGTCCACGGACCCCGCTGTGAAGTGTCCGGCTGACTCCGGAACGCCGTGTGGGGTGTGTGCGCGTCTGCTGGGATGAGTAAGGTGAGAGAGCTGTGGAAAACAGATCAGCACAGGGCAGCGCCACACACCACGGACTTCAGGCAGCGGCGTGAGGTGGTCATCGGTGCCTCGGCTCGTAATCCTTTTATTTAAGAAGGAGCTTTGCTTAATACGGCACAAAGGGATGTTTCCCGAGATAACTTTAGAGCTCTCAACCCCGTGGGCAGAACAGCGGAGAATGGTTAGTGACGATGCGTCGTTTTGATGACACTTCGCAGCTGAAAGAGCTCTTGTCACAAGCGAAACGCGTTAACCACAAAGAATAGTCGTGGGCAGGCAGTCCTGCTCAAAACGATCTCGTCCCCGGCTATTTCAAGTACCTCTCTCCGGACGGGGTGCGCGGAACGAGGATATGAAAGGACAAAATCAGGGCGAAGTAAACTTCTGCCACTGCCCAAGGGAATCGGGCTGTAAATCCGCCAACACGCATCTGTCGTTGAAATGGGGGGGGAAACTCTACATCCTTCTCACAACAAAAAGACTGGTAGCGATTTCTAAACGGTTAGTTTTAAAAAAAAAAAACAACTGTCCGTTTAAAAGAAAACTCAGATTTTCCCGGGGAGCTTCCTTTCCAGTCTTTGAAGGAAGTGCGCTGGAATAAATCCCACGGACAGGCACGTCAGGTGGCGAGCGCTTTCCCTGACAGGACTTGGACACGTTTGATACTGCGTCCACACAGTGAACCCCTCACGGAGATAGCCCCTGGTCGCGTCCTTTCCGGCTTTCGTTTCCACTGGTCCGAGTCCACTACCCCCTCGGAGGTTCCGGCGTCAGCAAGAAGAGCGCAACATCCCCCGGATCAGCGCCTTGCAGGTCCCAGCTCCTTTCCTCCTTTTGCACTTCACTTCGCCTCACTTTCTCTTTCCCACATCTGCTGGTAAGGTCACTGGAGTAACAGGGCAGCCTCTTGGCTTCCTCTACCCCCCCCGGCCAGTACAGCAGCGGTACCTGTGCGGGCACTGAGAGCGCATGTGTGCGCCTGGCTTTGTTCAAGGTGCTCCACCGGGAAGCGAGTCAAGCCTTCCTCTTTCTGCGGCGCTCTTTGTTTCCCCCGTGTTTGCGAGAAGATCAGCATTCATTCCCATTTCGAAAAGTCCTCTTCCTTTCTTCCTCCCCAAGACCCACCTCCCGGAGCCGGCTGGGCTGGTGCCGACACGGAGGCGGAGTTTACTTCAATTCCTTCCCAATTGGACGGGAGGCAGGTCTCCTTTTTAAATTACAGCTCCGGACAAAGTCTCTCCTGGTTTGAATTGATTGCTTTTTTTGCGTTTCAACTCATAGAAAAGAAAAAACCCAAAACATGAACAGTGTGACAGTAAGGATAAAAGGGAAGTCACGCAGTTACAGTTTTTAAACGATACGTTTCTTATACTTTATAAAAGTCGCAGGACACGAATGTCTGTTTTCAATTGTTTCTCCTCCGAACAGTGTAGTCTGTGTTGCAGCCTGTTTAAAATGTCTGCCGACGTGTGAGCTGCATTTTCTCAGGTGTAGCTGAATCTGCCGATCATCGACATTTGGCGAGGTTTAATGGGAGGATATGATAACAAAAGGACACGACCAAACGCAGAACCGTTCGTATATTTCTAGCACTGCAAATCAGTTGATGATCCCAGTTACTATCCGGAACCAACCCACTCTCTCCAATTACCGGCCTGCGATCAGCATGTATTATACACAATATGTATATATCATACTTCACAAAGGAACCGTTTAAAATGAACTTTTTGGGGGAAAAAGCAACATTACTTTTTATTTAAGTATGAACTTCTATCTCTTCGTAGTGGTGACCTTTGTTATCTGTTGTATTGATAACCCTTTGATATCTGGAGAATTTATTTTAATTTTCTCAATTATTTATTGCTCTCTAATGTTGTCCGCGGTTTTTAAAGTACCACTTAAACTGGAGTAAAAATAACTCCCTCCGTCGAAGACACGTGGCCGTCGAGGTAGCTGGCTGTACTATGGTATATCATCTGAGGGTTTCCAGCCGTTAGTAATGCTTGACGTGTTGCAAACTCAGTTATGCCTTTTAAATGTGTAAAATAATTGTCTGCTATTAGTGCGAGTAACAGATCACTGACAATTTAGAAATACCTTGCCTGTATTTTAACTACACAATAGTGGGTCGTCTTTGGAACCAAAAGTCCACTGTAAATCGTACTGTATTAGAGAAAGTAAAATGACATAGCAGTAACCCAGCATGTGGAATATCCCATGTTTTCAGAGGATAGGAAAGTACTGCCAGACAGCACATCTCTGAAGGCAATATCAGACTTGGGTAGAGTGTAAATTCTGACAGTCTCGAAGGATTGCTAGCACCTCAAAAAATCAGGAAGCATAATTCAGACTTCAAGAAGCTACATTACCAAAGAGACAGATGGCAGATTTCACTTTTTGTGAAAAAAAAACAGACAGTCAAATCTGATAGAGCTCAACATGCTCTCAAACAATGGAAGGGAAGATACAGGTGCCTTGTGTCCATGACAACCAGGCGCCAGGAGCTGCAGAAAGAGGGCACTCAATGTAGAGTGACAGTCTGCAAACCACTGGTGTCTGCGAGAAGCTGCAGTGTCAGCCTGCAGCTGTGGTGTGAATGAAGAGGTTGGCCGAACAGTGCGAGGTGTGGTACAGTATGTGTGTCGCCAGCATGGTGACAGGTACTGCGATTTTACAGGCACCAGGACCCTTCTGCTCCACAGTTTGATGGATCCCTCAGAGCCACCAGCGCACCCACAGACCTGCTCAAGGCAGGTAGATGCCACAGTAATTATTCTAACGTGCTTCTTGTAACAACCCTGAGGTATCACAGTACACACACGCCGTAAAACAAACAAGCAATTTGACAACCAATAGACAGAGCCAAAATAAAGTTTTGTAGAGCAGTCCCTGAGGAGGGGAGAGCCCTGTATCTCTCCACCGTGCTCCAATGAAAATAAAACATCATCCTGGCACGCCTCCTTCTGCCGCTCAAAAAATAGGAAGAAAACTCCTTGTAATCCTCTGGCTATCTCGCTAGCTTCTTCCTTTGTGGTGAGAGCACCAGAGAAATATGTTCCACTGGGCGTCTCTTAGCCTGGCCCCTGACCTCCACGTGCCTCCACTGTCCTCCACTGATGTCCACTGTCCTCCACTGATGTCCAATGGGTTCCACTGACTTCCACTGTGCTCCACTAATGTCCACTGTCCTCCACTGTCTTCCACTCACCTCTACTGGCCTCCACTGATGTCCACTGACCTCCACCTACCTCCACTGTCCTCCACTGTCCTTCACTGACCTCCAGTGGCCATGGCTTGTGTATGTTACACCTGCATCCTGCATCCTGCATCCTGCATCCTGGCCGAGGATGTCCAGTGGCGGTCATGAGGCACAGGCAGACGGAAACCAGTGGGCTCTGCTTGAGGTACCGCTGGCATGAAGATGACAAGGTGTCACGGTGCACTGGTCCCTCCCTCCTTTGTCTCTCCCCTCTGTCCCTCTGTCCCAGATCCAGTCTCAGCCTGCTCAGCACCCCCACACCGTCTAGTGTGTCTCCTCCGACTGTGTGGCACATGATGGGTGTCCGGGCCTGTCTGGGATGATTGCTGCCTGCGGTACTGTATGCACTACAGGGCTGGCATCCCTTAAGGGGAGAGGGAATCAGATACAAGAGAGAAAAAAAAACATACTATATCTGACAAAAGCATTGGTCATTATATGCAAAAAACCCAGGTAAACACAGCCTCCAAGTCAAGGCCCTGCTCCTTCTTTCATCACCCTGTGATGAATACCATTTTACAAATACTGTAGAATGAGATGTAAATGAAGAGATTTAATCCCATGTTTAAGAAACAGAATGAGTTGAGGAGAGTAACAACAACATTTATGAACTTGTAGTCCCATCCGTTCCTCCAGGTGAAGTACAATATGTTGTTTTTTTTTAATTTTCCTCTGCTGAACAGATGGTGTCATTGGAGCAAATTATACACAGGCAAAACACAAGCGGTAGAGTCGCAAAATTCTGTTAGGAGGAGAAGAGCAACACGATGAGGTTAATTTTAAAATATTTTTAGACAGTTTAGATGTTTACGTAACCAAAATTAATATAACGGAAATCAAAAATTGAATGTTGAACACAGAGATGTATGATGTGAAAATACTTGTTTTGTAGGAGAACGCAATAAGTTCTCAATAGCTTGTACAAGATTAAGACAAAGCATGGGAAGCTACATAAAGACACGTAATTTATAAAATGGAAGAACACTAAATTCCATCCAGGCAGGATAAGGGTTAAGGTAAATACCGCGCTGAAGATAGAGAGAATGTCAGATTGTCTTACTTTATTTTCAAACAAAAATGCATTGTATGACTTCCAGTGGTGGCTCAAGATGAGAGGGTGAGGCTTCTTTATGGACATTTTCCCCTTTAAGACACATATTTGCTCCGTAAGATATCCATCCACTCCTTTTCTAACTGCTTTATCTAATTCAGGGTTGCCTGGGAGCTGGAGCCTATTCAGGCAATCAACAGGCGCAAGGCAGGATAGACCCTGGACAGGACGCCAGTCCATTACAGGACACACACACACCAGGGCCAGTTCCCCCAGAAGCCAATTAAGCTACAGTCTTTGGACTGCTGAGGAAACCAAAGCACCTGGAAGAACTCACACAAACACAGGGAGAACAAACAACCTTCACACAAAAAGCTCCTTAGGTCCAGAATTTAACCCCGCGCTGTGAGGCAGCAATGCAAACCACTACGGCTCTGTGCCACCTGTGTAAGAGATCACTTACTCATCCCTTTTAAACATCTGTTAACTGGGAGATAAGACTCCTCACAATTCAGGGCTCCATTCATTCAGTTTTAAAATTGTTTTCCCTATTGTTTGTTGGAAAACACATCTTTTAAACATTAATTTATGAAATCAGACTATAATATGATGGAGTGAATGTGAATGTATTAGCTCTTGTAGTATTCTGTGAAGGATATTAATTTCATATTGCAGCAGTATAGTTTCCAAGTTGTATGCAACTGGAAATGAAATCTGTGTTATGAAACTTTGACATCCTTTCATGTTCTGTAGGGATCAAAATTAGTATTTCTAAAACTCCTTTATTAGAAACTTATTTACATTTATTTTTGTCTGCCGTTATGGCTAACAGCCTGCAGTGCGGATCACTAATTAGACTGCTTAAAATGCACCAAAGGATTCTATACAGCTCTTCAGAAGTTCCTTTTCTTTGTGTCAGTGGGCTGCTGTACCTCTGATGGCTACTCAGTTCTGAAGTATATTTGCATATAGTAATGTTATGTTTACAACTGTGGAAATAAAGAACCTCATGAAATAACTTATGTACTAATGTAGATTCAAACCTTAGAGAGCATTATGTGTTATAAAATTGTGCTTTGTAACACCTCAATGACATTCAGTAATACAACAATACAATACAGTAGATTATTACAGAAGATTTCAGAGTCTAAACCAGTATTATTATCATCACTGATTCAATACTTGAGACAGGACCAGTTACCCATGATCATGTCATCATCTGTCTTCATCAGAACTTTACAAGAAAGACATAAATACTAATTTAGTTATAGTATTCACTACTGCATTCTAAAGATATCCAAGGTAATTAATTACTCTTGGCTGTTGCCTAGTTCTGGAGAATAGAGGTGATTATGTCACAAATAATTAATGCAACATAAAATGCAATTTCTCTACATTGTAAATGAACTAAACTCTTAGTCCTTCATTACAATATATGAGGCTTAAACATTCAAAGGGAGTTTAAAAAACATGGAAGAAACCTGCAAGCCTGAATTTCTTTGGGGAGGAGTGTCTATCTCATTCATTTATGTAAGACAATCACATTTTGTACAATGAACTATCACATGCAAATGTTACACAGTGCAATTAGCAGACTGATATCAGAAAGATATACCTCTATTAGAGACACATCATAGAATGCATTGTTTCATGTATATGCACACATGTGCACCTCTTGAAAAACAGTAGGTGGAATTGTTTTACCATTAATATGTACAATAAATGAATGGCACAGTGTTGCAATTGGTAGCATTTCTGGGGCCCTGGGGTCAGTTCCTGGGCCAATATCTCCCTGTGTGTCTGTGGGGGTTTCCTCCCACAGTCCAAAGACACACTGGTGGGTTAATGGGCTGCTGGGGAAACTGGCCCTGGTGTGAGCGTGTGTGTGTGTCTGTCCAGGGTTGGTGGTGTCCTGTCCAGGGTGTGTCACGTCACCTGTGACCCTGTACTGGATAAAGTGGTTAGAAAGGGGATGGATGTACAAGAAATAAGCGAAATCATATATACAGTATGTACAATAAATAAGTGACTGTCTTACATGAGCAGAATGCCTCAGGACTCCATAGGCTGTTACAAACATAAGGCTACAAATTGTTCATCGGTGTTCTCCAAGATGGCAATACTGTGTATATATATACATCTATAATACAAAGGAACAAGTAACAGGTTTATTCCATGCTGAAAAGAGAAGAAAGAAAACACAACGTTTTCTTCAGGTGTCACCTATATGTAACACAATATGTGCCTGAGAAACAGGAATATGGCAAACGTTAGTAATTTTAGCTAACTTCTTCAAACACCCATTTGTTTAAAAAAAGGCCATTTCTAACAAACATGCCAATTACGGTGCCTCATTAGGAGAACTCCTGCAGAGATAAATACATATCTCTCAACCCCTGTGCGAAAGGGGATGTGATACAATGAACATAAGACGTAGTGGTGTAGATAATATGGTATATGTGGAAATAGCTAACTAACCAACAGGCTTCAATATTCAGCTGCTGGGCCCCACATTATGTTTCTGCCAGCAAAATGTGTTAATGTCACTCAATTACTATCGCTAACACAAGTACCTACGTCTTTTGACTGAAATCCCATCCGGTAGATGGGATTTGTGATTTGCATGATGTTACTGAAATATAGCTACCGCCAAAACTATGAAACTGCCTTCTGCATGAAATGTAGAGGTGCTTATTTTTTGGGACCAGTTTGCAGAGGCTTTCATAATAAATAAGATCTTGGTTTTATTTAACTTTTAATTAAACTAACAATATGCTCAGTTGGGTATTTTAAATTGGTTTTAGCCTATATACCATTGACTTGAAAGATTCCTGAAAAGTGCTTCTGGTAACTTGAAATCTGCACCTTTTAGGGAACAGAAACCAATTAAAAAGCTTCATGTAAGGATCCCATTAAGTAAACGAGAGATGAGTTACTGTATAATCAGAAACCGACAACACTGCAGATTCAAAATTCAGGTTTCAGAGCCTCAGCTTTCAGACTCTCATCTTGTTAGTTTATTATTTTATGATCTTCCCTGTAGTCATCTCCCTACTGGCCTTTAGAAATCAAATTTTAAATGATTTAACGTACGAAATTCTGTGCAATAACATCACATTTAAAAAACACCATTTAATATGCCCATTAATTAAACTGCAGTACGAATGTAATTATCACAGAGAAAGCACATTGACTTTCTTTGTACCAGGAAAAGTGTTATTTAAAAAGAGATCTTTAAAATGTAAATGTGTGCCATGCACTCCATCATCTGACTCTGCATTATCCACATAATAAATGCCACACAAGGGAGATGGGCAAACCAGACTAACAGAGAGGCAGGGGCTTTATCAATACAGAACAGTCAATCAGCATAAACCTAGAGTAGTTCAGTATCAGTATTATTATGATGCCTTCTTCCCAGCTTCATGGCTTGACATAACAGTTTCCTCCAGAGGTTTCCACAAAACTAATGCAAAACCTGACACCCGCTTTTCACATTTCCTTAGTCTAGAGGGACTGTAAATTCCTATGGTTTTTGGCAGACTAATTATTAAATTGGAAAGCTTTTAATCAAATTATTATTAAATGCAACTGTCACCACTTTTCAGTGAGAATGAAACAGGCTTGTGTTTTTGAGCTTGACCATCTGTGATTAAAAAACATGTCTTTTTCTGTATCAGGGACACATCTTATACCTACCATACATACCCACTATATACCTTATGTTTAATCGGAAACAGGACAGCATTTCTTTGTCACATTTCAGGAACTAATTGACCTAATTGGCAAGTAACCATTACAAAATCACCCAATCCCCCCACCACACACACAAAAATAATGAGAAAACAGACCACAAGAGACCTATTCCTTCTCCTCATACAGCACTCCTCGGTTATTGTTTGGTTTGTAAATGGTATTTAATGGGAAGCAATAGCCGAATGGCTGAGTTATAAAAAGCCTTTTTCCTGGGAAGTGTGATTATACATTATCTGCTGCCTTGGAAGTTTTTGACTAAGTGTGTGCACGGGGGGGTGGTGCAGCACAAACGAGGGAGTTTAAGGGCTTTCTAAAAAGGAAAAGGCTAAGGGGTGAATAATTCTGGCAGATAAAAACCTCTGTCTGATACAAACCAAGAGAAAGACCTCCTTTCCTCCTCTAAGATGACAAAATCACATCAGTACGTTTGCAGGGGCAATTTGTGCTCGGATATTACAAAGCAGAAAACCGAAGAATTGTCCAGCAGAGAACTGATAAAGACTTAGAAAGATAAAGAAGATTACATACTATACATCTTTCAAAAATCATTATTTTGTTATCTTATAAGGCTTTAATACAAATATATTTACAGATTCAGGTGGGTAGCTGCGTCAGCATGCGTAGGCTGCAAAGGAACAAGTAATAGGTTTATTCCATGCTGAAAAAAAGAAGAAAGAGAACACAACGTTTCGGCCGTGGAGCCTTCTTCAGGTGTGGCTAAGGGGTGAATAATTCTGGCAGATAAAAACCTCTGTCTGATACAAACCAAGAGAATGACCTCCTTTCCTCCTCTTCACACCTGAAGAAGGCTCCACGGCCGAAACGTTGTGTTCTCTTTCTTCTTTTTTTCAGCATGGAATAAACCTATTACTTGTATATTTACAGATGCTAATCCGGTGACAAAGTTTACTATACTGAACTTTGAATACTCTTGGAACTGATTACAAAGCACTGAAATGCAAGTGCAAATCATCAGTATGGCATATTTACAAACCAAAAAGTAATACACGATTATAAAACACTACTTTAATGGTGTATATTAGAATATGTTTTGTTTTACAATCCTTATACTAGATACAGGATGAAACAGTTTTGCATTATGATTTTCATTATTTTTTGTTTGTTGCTTTTTGATAAAAGCTTCCATTGTTTTACAAAGCATTTTAAGTCATGTGCTCTTCTTTAGTATAGTGTACTTTTCCTTTCCATCTTAAAAATGTTAGAAACATTTGAAAATGGGATCTCTGCACGCCACATATATATGATCACTGTAAGATTACCTCAGACCCTTTGCACATCAAAATCTTTTCAGAAGTTTGTCAGTGTAATGGTTTCTCACATTAATAGCTATCTCTGTCATTCTAATGATGCCTGTCACATTGTTTCCTAAATGTTTATCGCAAACGTTTTACTGTAGGTTGAATTAAACGTTATGGGATCTATGGAACATTGATGCATGTTAACGAAAGCCGCTGCAAGGCCTATGTAAGTTGATTTGTGTAAAGAATTGGACCCCTTATTCAATCATACTAGTTTGTATGATTGTCTTTTGAGAAAGACACATCTATTGTCATTGTAGTTCAGGTGGGTAGCTGTGTCAGCATGCGTAGGCTGCAAAGGAAAAGTAAGGTTTATTCCTGCTGAAAAGAGAAGAAAGGAGACACAACGTTTCGGCTGTGGAGCTTTCTTTGGTGTGAGAAAGACAGGGCAGACAGCAAAGATTATATAGCATAGGAGAACAAAAGCTGGGAGAGTGGAGGAGGAGGTAGCAAGGGAGAGGCAGAGTGTCCACTTAGATGATGCGAGGTTGAGAGAGGTGAGGAGAGGTGTGAAGTTGAAACCTACAAATGAATAGAAAGGATTAGAAGACAACGAGTCTGTCTTTGAGAGAAGGGGGAAGGTGTGATCCTAGTGTCAGGGTTCTTTTGGTTTTGAATGTCTTTCTTCAATAGGAGTTGAGAAACCCTTCTTTGAGAATGCAGATGGAGAGATCAGTGTAATCATGGCTGTTAGATTTGAAATGAGAAACTATGGGCTTGGAGAGATCTTTGATCCTCACAGCCCTCACACGTTCTCTGAAGCTGTCTCCGAGTCTCCTTCCTGTTTCCCCAGTGTAGATGGCTGGGATGCAAGAGATGCAGTAAATAAGGTTGCTGGAGGTACAGGATGTCATCTGAGTGATCTGGAATTGTCCAGAGGGGCCTTGAATGAGTGTGGTATTAGAAATATATTTTCAGGTGATGCAGCGAGTTCTGTTGCAGGGGAAAGTGCCTGGTGTGGATGGTTGCTGAGGGCGGTCAAGGGAGCTGTGAACAAGGTTATGCAGATTAGGTGGCTGGTGATATGACATGATGGGGTCAGAAAAAAGAGTACCAGTGGAGGGTCATCCTGTAAGATGGGAAAGTTGTTGTTACTGGTCCTGGGGATAGAAAGGGTGTAAGGGTGGTAGGGAAGCACTGAAGGAATGTGGTTGTTAGGCCAGGAGTTCCTGATCGAGTTGACGGTCTGAGTGCTGTTTTTGGCTTGGGAGAGGGCCCTGCCAAAAACATGGGTGGGGTATCCTCTGTTGATGATAAAAGAGCACATTTTGAGTGCTTGGGTTTGGGTTAGCAAGCATACACAGAATGAGTACCCAGTGTGTTATTAACATCACTTGCAGATGCTTATCAAGAGGTCTTGTATTCAGAGCTGTGGAATGATATTTCTATATTAATACAAAAGTCTTACTAATAACAAAGTCTTTTAAACAAGACGTTGATGGTACAAAGTTCATACTGAGTGTGTTGGTACAACTGTGTGAATTTTATGTTCAATCTCTGACTGTTGCTCTGGTTTTCTGTGTTTCTAGCATTAAAAAAAATCTTCATTTCAAAATGACAAATTACTCAGGGCAGTGGGCTGCATAGAGAATGAGGTTTAGGAATTTCTTATCACTGCTACATTAAGAACATGTCCTGTGCTGTCTAAAAACAAGATATTTAAAATGACAGTTAGCTGATGGCAGTTTGAAGTTGTGTTTCTCTAAAGGTATTTTCTGTAGAAAACGTTTCAAGTTCGCTCCTTGTGTATACATTTGCATGTTCATTAGCTGTACTGTATGTAAACTAAAATGCAGCCTTTTGAAAATAGTTTTTTTTCATTATTTTTTTTAAAAAAGGATGCAGCACTACACAGATATTAAAACAAGTGAAAAAGAAAAATGACCAGCAATTTTGTTTGAAAATGATATGTAATTTTTAAAAGGCTAAAATAACTCTTTTGGCAATTTCATCTACTTTATATATGCCTTAAATCCTTGTTTATTTTTAATGGACGTCCTGTGTTTTTGTGTTTTTTCAGGGTTTCATCATTATATAATACCAAATAAAATGTCTGACTTGCTGGTTTGCATAAATTTTGCTTCTAAGACATAAATTCATAATGGGTTCTATGTTTTCATGAAAAATGAGAATATTAGTAGAAATAGCCCATTCCGTATCTTTCTAACATATGACAATGAACATTTGTATAAGGTAGTATACCTACAGAGCGAGGATTCCAAAATCCTATTAATAACAATTTATACCTCATTGTCAGACTGATTTGATTTTTTAAAAATATAACAGGAAATGTCATCTTTCCTGTCAAATTGGCTTATGTAATGAGAGTGTAAGCCAAGTACTGAGCTATAAGACATATGGATTTTATTAGGAAGATACAGTGATTTTTTATTCTGTGATTGTATGTTGTTATGTAACTCTTGACATCACAATTTGAGAAGAGGAAGATTCCAAATGCTCCTTGAAAGCCTGTGTTCGTGGTCAGAGGTCCTGCAACAAACACATTTGTAGTAAATTTCTTGAATCAGTGAGTCAGTTTTATTAGTTCTGGCACCTCAAGACAGTACATGTTCTAATTTGCAGTGGGCTGTAAAATAACTAAGAAGAAGTATAGAGTGAAGGCAATGTGTTAAAACACATCACCAGCTTTTCTCATGTTAGAAACCATGCAGCGCTAAAGGCTTAATATTTCAGCTGCTGAAAAGCTTGACGTCAGTGGGATTGGGCAGATTGCTGGTTAACTTTCACCATGATGTCAGGATTCTCAGTCGCAGTGGGTATTTCACACTGATGCGACATCCTTCCACTTCCACAAAACGTTGAGTGCAGGATCATGAACCAGACACAGGCCAACAGTAGCAAAACTCTGGTAAAAGCTGCAAATAAAAAATAACTGTATTTGTAAGTTTGGCTGCTCACAGAGGATCTGTAATATTATCAGGCTACTTCCAGCATGACAACATGCTGAAATGCTATTAAAAATAAAAAATATTTTGGTGCAAATTAGTAGAGGCAAGTATCTGTCTTCTGGGTTAAGCTCAAAGAGACTTTCCTACTGCTCTACATTGTCCTTGCACCAGGTTAAGCTTAATCCAAAGGAAGAAAAAAACAAACAAACTGGCTCTTTTGTGCTGGCAGTAAAGCAGATAGGCAGTTTGTCACAATGGTAATAATTCCTGACTACTGAATGAGGGTAACTGCAATAGAACACCTCACAATTGTATAACAGCTCATTCTGTTGTCTTTTTTATAGAGCTTATTCTTTAGACTGAAAGCCTGATACGTGTACATTACTTAGCTGCAGCATTTCATGGTTAAATACCACCTTATTTCGAACAGTATGTTGGCTCTGGGGTGGCACAGTGGCGCAGTGGTTGGCACTGGTGGCTCACACAGCCCAGGACCCTGGAATTTGTATTGTTATCCCTGTGTTTGCTGGGGTTTCCTTTGGATGCACCAGTTTCCCCCCACAGTCCAAAGCCTTACAGGTAGGATAACTGGCTCCTGGGAAAGATTGCCCCTGGTGTGAGTGTCTGTGTCTGCACGTGCCCTGCGATGGACTGACGTCCCCTCCAGGGTGTACCCCGCCTTGTGCCCGTTGCTTTCCGGGACAGGCTCTGCCTCCCCTGCCTGACTGCACTTCATAAAGAGGGTAGAAAATGGATCGATAAGTAAGGATTTCAATTAGTCAATAATCCTGGTACAGTCAGGTCAAAGCATTGAACACAACCAATGAAAACACACCAACGTGAAGACTACATTACAAAATGAGTAACTTTCCATCTTATTTGTGGGGGGGAAGAGTTGATTTGAAGAAATATTAGTATTTTTCTCATTTTGGCTGACACACGGCACAGGGCTAGTATTTTTTAAATGTTGGGATGTATCTGACATGTGACATTTAACTGTACTTTTGCAATTTCAGACTAGGTCTAACATAAGCCAGCACATTTTTGATTCAAATTAAACTCCACGAACACATTTGTGTGAACTAAGCTTTGAGGTGGGAGAAATATATTTACATATATTACAAGATATCATGCAACAAAAACCCACATTGATTCTTGTCAGAAGTCACCTACTTTAGAAATCCCAACTTCTAGATTTCAGATTTTAAAGTAAGTTAATGTTCTGTCTTCATCGATTACCACACGTGAGATATCTTAAATTAGTAATGGGTTGTCATGCTCTAGGAATTATTAAAATGATCAATTTTTCTCTGTGGTAAGAGGTCCAAGGTAAAGAATCTGACGTTCTCAAACATGAAAGCCTCATTTTTGAGTGACTTAGCCTCAGCAAGAGAGTAAAAATGAAGATGTCAACAAAATAGGAAATCTTTCCAGTCAGAATGACTCACAAATGGCAGGTAGAACTAAGACATTTCTATACTGTGTTTGGTGACAGAAATGCCAAGCCCACAGCTAGTATTGGATAAGGGATTTGTGTAGTTTAGCTCAGCAGTAAATAAAATATATGGTATGTGTAATGCTGTTCTTTTTCAGTATTTTATACAGCAGTAGAAAGTGTCTCTAAGGACTCATTTTCACAGAAATTTCTGTTGAAAGTTTTTATTTTGTATCTGGACTAGCACAAAAGTACCAAACCATTTCCCTGGACAGACTTGATCTTCTTGGACTAGTCTAATAACATTGTCGTCAACACACATGGCAGATGAATACACTTACAATACAGCAGTCTCCTCTTCTCCTTTTGATTAATGTTTTCCTAATACTATTTTCAAACATATATAATTGCAGTAATATATTCAATCATAAAATTACAAAGCAATAAAAAGGTTAAATCAAACATTTGAACATTCTCCAGGTGTGAAGATATTAAAGAAGTATGATGGGGTTTGACTGCAGGTTCTCTGAGAGGCTAGAGATTGAGACTTCGTGGAAAATAGGGTCTTTGTAAAGCAAATCAGAAACAATATGTGCTTACTTTAATTCCCCATTATTATGAAACATAGCAGTTTACTTACTTAGCTGTGCTGCTTCTTTTTCTGACATATGGTTTTGTCTGTAAGTGATACAGCTGCTTGCTGAATAAGCTTGGCTTATACTACCTTCAGAGAAATGATCAACTTTGCTTGTGAGTTGTATAGCTGTAAAGCTTAATACAAATACTTGCCTGCAACCCGCTCTGAAGTTATAGTGAGTCATAAAAAGACCTAGGAGTCGAATGTCCTCCAATGCTTACTGGCAATCTGTGATGTAATGACCTTAGATATTCAGGTACAGATCATAATTGAATATAAAATATAATGGCAATGTAGTGATTCAATCAGGGCAAAAGGGAAAGAGAGAATTCTATAATGCTTTGTTGTATAAGCAGAACTCACTGCAGTGAGTCGTTGATGTATACAGAACATGTTTAAAGAAAGTTGGTTTTCAGGCTGAAAAAAAAAGAAATCAATACTGTGAGCAGGAGCAAGATTAATAGATTGTGATAAATATTTCAGTATGTCATTTGTAATGTAACTGGAATGACCTTTTGTAACAAGCCCTTGGCTAGGCTCTATCTTCATGAGAACAGCAAGCAGGCTGCTTGTCAGGAGTGCACAGTGAGGAGAGGAAACTAGGATGTAACTGAGGTTTCTTTTAAATGAATACTAAACATATCCTTTTCATAACAAAATGCAAATCATCCTAACAGCATTCAAGCAAGACACAGTACCCAATTCAAATCATTTAAACAGTCACTTCAATTTTAGAATGCATTAAAATCTGAAATACACAAATTAAAAATGAAAATTGAAAAAAGAAAAAAATCAATGTGACAAAAAAAGCAACAGTGGAAACCTGACAAACTCCTCCAGCTGGTATTTACTTCATCTGTCAAGACAGGTGTCACAGAGTTTCCTGGAGTCCAGAGGGATCTCAGCACATGGCTGATTCTTCTGTGTCCTCGTATCTGACACATCATTGTGCCATAATCCAAATGGCACCAACAGTGTTTCACACAGTTCCAGATCTTTTTAATGAGCTCAGCTTCTGTCCAGGGTCTGTCCATTCCAATCTGCTTTTCACATTTGTCCCATATTTGATCTTTTTAAATATTTTACCTGGAGATCAAACACGGCTCTCAAACCATTTGATTTTTTGACCACCTCGTGTGGGAGGTACTCAATCAGCACTGCATCAGTCTATTGGGATCACGGTTCAGGCAATGCAGACATCATGGAAAATCAAAGGATTACCAAACAGCCATTGGTTTGGATGTGATTTCTTCAAAATTTGAAAATCTTTGAATACAATGTTGGTAATCATGGCTTTTGAAGCTCTGTGTTGTGGCTGGGAACAGAGGTACACTGTATTAAAATGAAATAACCATATAAGCATGACAATGAAGACGTAACATTTGTTAACTTTTAATTTGTACCTTTAGGTATATACTATACCACCTTCTGAAATATGGGAACAGTCATTTCTATACAGCTCATTTGAAATCTTTGTTTTTTTAATTCAAAAACATATTATGTTCTTCCTAAGACATAAAATGTGACTTGTTAGATAAAATTATAAAATTAATGTGACACATTACAAGCTTTTGTCAGCATTTTGCTTGGTTATCTAAGATGTCTTAACATCTAGTATTACAGAAATCAAACTGGACACAACTACTGTTCACAGAGAAGACAAAAAGCAGGAAATAATAACTCTTAATAATGCTCTAAGGCTTAATGATGCTCAAGGAAGAGTTATACAAAAAACACGAGGTGGGAAAACCATGCTATCTCCACAACCTAGTTACTGTCACAGACATTACAAGGTCTTTAGGAAATACTTGCAATGTTTGGAATATGTTTAACAAAGGGATTCACATATACCACCTTCTACTGATTGTTTCTGCTGAATGCACTGGGATTCAGAAGCAAAAGACGCTGTGAATTATCAATTCTCAATTTTCCCAGATAAGATGATGCCACTTAAGGGTCATTCCTACAGTATATATTGTATGCCCATTTATTTACTTAATAACTTACGTTTTCATGATCTTCTATGAATTGAAGCACAGTGATGTGCTCACTCATATATATTGTTTGTAGGTAATAAAGAGCTCTCTGTGAACGTTGCTAAAAGGGCATATGTCAAAGACTATTCCATCAAGAGACGTTATCAGGTCAGAACCACTGTCCCTACAGAATAACCTGTCTTTTGGTATGTCATTGCTTGAAGCCATTAAATTGTTTAACTTGTTCATTTTATTTGATATTTTTAATTCACTAAGGCAATTCACCACTCACTAAAAGAGGTATTTGTACTGAATCTTTATCAAGTTCTTTGTTGTGTTCTGGTATGTGAAGCAAAGGTTAACCTCTTAGAACAAGAAAGAGCTTTTCCTTTAGAAATTTAGATCCTTACTCATCCTAAAGAGGCAGGAGGCATCTGCAGCCACCCACAATTGATACACCAGTGAACAATTCTCTCATTAGATAACTAATATGGCTGGCATGGAGGTGCAGTAGTTAGCATTGCTGCCTGGCATCGCTGGGGTCCTGGGTTCAGTTCTGGACATAAGGTGCTTTTCTGTGAAGCGTTTGTGTTTTCTCCCTGTATTTGCATGACTTTCCTCCGGGAGCTCCGGTTTTTCTCCCACAGGCCAAAGACATACTGGTAGGGTAACTGGCTTTCTGGGCAGACTAGTTCTGGGGTGAGTGTGTGCGTGTTTGTCTATGTGTGCCATGTGATGGCCTGGCATCCCATCTGGCTCGGCTGCGACCCTGTACTGGATAAAGTGGTTAGAAAATGGATGGATCAGTAACATAATCATGTTTTAACCACAGAGGACCTTTAACTTAATTTACTTCTTTTTTAAAAAAAACTGTAGCAGCAAGGCATATTATTTCACTTCTAATTAAATGTTATTAAAGATTTTTAATAATCTTTCTCTGCTTTAACAAGCAGCTTGAGTCTCTGTGTAGGAATGTGCAGAGGAATGTGGCCAAGAGGCCCCTCTGATAAGAGACATGTAAAGCTTTGTCCAGTGCTGAATCGTCTAATGATATACAGCGCAGATGGGCTCCAGGGAGTCTAGTTAACCTCTTTCTGCTAAGATCACTGGTCAATGTCAATGTCTATCATCCAAAGGAAGATCCACCAATGGGGGACCCGCAGATTGGGTACCAAGACTATAACTGATGACATCCTAGACACCAACTGTGGTGTTCACCTTAACAAAATAGAACCCAGCTAATTTTCATTGGTTAACTCATTGATTTCTCTTCTGTCTTCAAATGAACCTAGTCTAGTCTCCCAACATCTAACTTGTGGCCAGACTCAAGCAAGACAACAGTGCACACTGTGTGTCTTTAAAGAGAGAAGTTCAGCACGACACTAACTTCCTGGCAGAGCTGTCCACAGCAACACTAGGCAAAGCTCTCTCTCTTCTCTCGGCACCAGGACCTTCCCAGCACAGAGGGAGCGGCTGCCAAGTCGGGCCACAGACCAACCCATCCAAGGTCCGTTTTCTCAGTGGGATGTTTGAACTCATCAGGGGCATTAGGCCGGCGGATCTTTGAGTATAAAGCTTCTTTATTCATATTATAATTTGAAGTTGAAGTATTGTTCCAAACACACTTCTGATTATTTAGTTGATAATAGTAAATGCACTTTTACTTTACATTTACTTGTATCTGAGAATATGAATGTGATGTAATCACATGAGACTGATATAACCTATGAGGTAGATCATACCACATGCTATAGTCTATATATGTGAACTCTGAAGTTACTAACTCTTATCTTTGTAATTCCTGAGTGAAAGATCACCCTTTCATATCCCAGCAGATCGAATATATATACTGTATCACAAATATACCTTTTACTGCATATTTTACGCAGTAAAATAGTCTGAGTCTGTTACGCATAGTTTGAGTCTGTTACGCATATTTTTGGTGTTATACCAATGAATTGTATACTGTATATTCAGAATACATATATTTGATTAATTCCTTACAGTCGTCAAGGACACTCGCAGTTTTCTGTTCCAATTACAAATTGTTACACTAAATTAAACCCTCACATCACTTCAAAACCATTCTAAAAATACCCAGAACATTTTAAAGCACACAGAGAAATATTCACTTTTTGTTTCCCACCTTCTTCCATGGTTTCCTGTGTGCTGAGAACAGCAGAACTGTTGTTTATCAGAGGCGCAGGCTCTTTCACGTGTTAAAACCATCCATCTGCTTATCATGGGCTGTGCGTCATAACTGCCTGAACCCACCAGCTAATGTGAGAAGGCCCATTGATGAACCAAAGCAAATATATGTCACTATGTGGTTGTAAAAACAATTATCTAATTATCTAAAAGTTTTTAAAAATGTATTTATATAGCACCTTTCCAAACCCAAGGACACTATACAAATGAAAAAAAAATACAATAAAAAGAAACATATAAGGCAAACTGTAAGACAATGAAGCATGGGCCTTAATAAATAGGTGAGTTTTGAGGTTAGATTTAAAAACCATCAAATCGAATTTGACTCTTTAGGAGACACAGGAAGGGAATTCCATAAAAGGGGGCAGCAACGCAGAAAGCAGAGTCACCAGTAGCTGGACACTCAGGTCCAGGTACAGCTTGCAATAGACCAGCCTCAGCTGAACGGAGCCTACTGGAAGGAGTGTAAACATCAAATGTATGATGGAGCCAAATTATACAGCCTTATAAGTCAATAGCAAGATTTTATATTGAATATGTGATTGTATAGGCAACCAATGGAGAGGTTTGAGAGTAGGAGTAACGTGCTCTCAGACTCTAGAATGACTTAAAAGTCTAGCTGCCGAATTTTGGACGTATTGCAAGAAGAGCTTTAGCGAGCCTATCAGACAAAGAGTTACGGAAGTCAAGCCTGGATGTTATAAATGCAAGAATCATGCACTCAATATCAGACACTGACAGAAATTGCCTAATATAAACAAATAAGTCTTAACCGAATTTTTCACATGGGGCTCGGATGACAGGTTGCCATGTTAAACATTTTCACTTTAAATATTAAGACTCCCCCAAATCCCACATTTTGGAGTGTAGGAGGATATTAGAGCACACAGAGAGAGCCAACAGAAACACAGGGAAGAAAAGATAAATTCCACACATAAGATACCATGGTCTGGAATAAAACTTGGTCCAAGAGATATAAGGCAACAGTGTTAGACACCACAGCAGTGTAGCACCCAGTGCATTTTCCTTTAATGTTCACAGCTGTGTATGGCACAGAATACAAGAGGTTCACAACCCATTTAGAAGACTTATCCATGGCCAGCATACATTCAAATGATGTGAACATAACCACACATCAAAAATTTAACACAGATGACAAGTTGTATCAACTCTTTAGGTTTTAGGTATGGGTAGTTTTTCCTTTAAATACGGTGCTGGCTTGAGCTTTTTCATGTTCAAGACACATTTAAGTGAAATATTAAGGGGATATTTAACTTAACAATTAAGTATTAAGGTTATTAAATACAGATCCATTCTAATATTAACCAGGTACTGACTTCAAAATGTTGTGTAATTTTGTGCAATGGTCTTAAAGAAAACCTGCTTAAGTGTAAATCATAAATTTAGCTTTTTATGATTTATGTAACTAGCTCAACTCAATATAACAAAGGAATGCAAGAGCTTTTTTTGTGTGTTTAAAAGGACAACTAAAGTCAAATCAAACTGTATGTAACTTTTGCATTGAAAATAACCAGTTATGATAGATCACTTGGTCATGTAGAACAGACACATTCGGTGTTCCTACAACAGTTTCTAGTACCACATTTTCTAGTATCTGGATTGTGGGGAAGAATTTAATTTTTCCTAATGATAAGCAACTTCTTACAAGTGGATTTAAATATACTGTTTAAGGTTTATTTATGCTCAACCTCTCTCTTCACTAATACTCCATACTAAACCAAAGATAGGAACTGGAAGCACCACTACAAAAACAAAGAGTGAAGCACAGTTTGTGTTTTGGCCTATTTGAAAGTGAGAAGGAAAATAATTTCCTTTTTTTATATCTATATGACAAATTAACTAACACCAATGGAACTGGACTCATTTGCTTTTACGTTGAGTTACAATGTGAGTCTGGTGCTGAACCATCAGTCCAGACAATTTATGTGTCCTTAGTTTCCAGATATAATCGTATTTAAAGGCATCACCTATTATTGAAATACTGCACTTTGTCATGAAGAAGATTGAATCTGGTTGTTATGTTTCTTTTCTTTTTTTCTTATTCTGGTTAAGTGCATACTAACATGCATAATCCAAAACAATACAAGAAGAAATATCACATTGCGACACATCACAGTACTTGAATCACCCAAAAATACATTCCTGTATTACCCACAGCAGCAGCAGTAACACCAGCAGCACAATTCCAGAACAGAATGTCACAGCCCACTCACTAATAACACATGGCAAAAACTGGTGGGAAATGTCTTATGTTCTGTGACATTTTGTTTCCTTGATTTTTTAATCTTTATTTAAAAATTGACATTTTCTGGTACTCTGAAAAACTGAAATCTGTAGTTTTGTACATAAAGGCTTTAAACAATGCAAATTTTGCCCCTTGAAGAGAAAGGGCTGATTCTTGTAAGCGTTTAACTCCTGTATCTCACTGTCACTTACTCTTTTTTGTATCAATCTCCAGTTATCTAGAGAACAGAAAAAAGTTATTTTGGATTGAGCCATGGGGAATACTACTGACCGAAGTATTGTTCAATTTTCTATTATGTATTTTTTTAAACTATGTCTCATTGCATAGATCAAACCATACAATATATCTAGATTGCAAACGTTTAGATACTGCATATGAGAAGATGACTTACTATTGAGACATGTTAACCTGTTAAATATTGAAAAAGATGGTTTTCGATCTTATATTCATAGGCTTCTAAAAATATTTCTCCTGTTGTTCACCCCAGCCTGCACCTCTGGGACACCGAGAGGATAGGGCTCGGAGGGCGAAATGGGTTCTAATGTGTATGGGAGGGTGTGAGGGGTGGCTTTTGTGGAAATGTCTCAGATGGCAGCAGTTTTGGCAATAAGCTCCTTCCGTAAACGTCACGGGGGCCGGTCCTGACTCCCATGAAGTGTGTTGTTAAAGACCCTATGCATGACGGTATCATCCGGGAGAGTCTGGAGAAGGACATCAGCAGTATTAGGTCAGGTTGACAGACAGGGGGCAGTGACTGCGGTGATCTGGTGTCCGGGGGGAAAGTAGAAGCAACCAAGTTCAGGGAGGTCCAAAAGGGTTGTCAGGGCACAGTCCATATTCCATAAACCGGGAGATCCATCTGGGACGAAGACAGTTAAAATCCCTGGGAAGGAGAACCAAGCCCTGGAACATAGAAAACTAAAACCGTAGCGGGACCAGGCGCTCCGAGCCCCTGACTCAGTAGGGCAGGGCGCCGGGATGAAGGCCTGTGCCCTCAGGCTGCTCCAGACCTGGGGACAGGCGGACCTTCGGACGTCCGTCTTCCAACGCTGAGCCCGGATCAGCGGAGACAGGCCTATAAAGCCAAAACACTAACAAGACTCACCGGGAAATAATGGAACTGAATCAATAACAGAAACGGGTAGGAGCGCCCTCTAGAGGAGGAATGTGGAACGTGACAGTGAAGCCCCCATCGTATCATTGTCCACTCCCTGCAGTGGGGCAAGGAGTATTGCCAGAGTATCTTCTTTACTGGTCACCTCTGTCCGAGCACCTGTTGCTTTATTTTCCCTCTGATCTACAAGCTGAGTCTAAAGCTAGGCCTTGCTAAGCTTACCTTCATCTGTGTTTAGAGACCGACTTACACGATTTGCATCATCAAAGTGTTTGTAACTCACATGTTTGGAAAATATTTGCGCAACTTGCCAACGGTAAATTCCATTGTATCCTTTCAAATCTTTAACAACATGTTCTTTTTGACAAAGACTTAGTTTTTAATTTGTTTTGTCTAGGTTTAAATGACTAATTGCAAAGATACTGTTCAGGTGCCTTTGAAATAGTCTTTCTACACCTTAAAAACCTTCAATATTGCTGTTGTTTTATTTCATAGAAAATACTCATAAATACAAGATTTTATTGTACATTTTCTTTTGAAAGCACCATATGAATAGGTGAAAACAGGAAATGACAACAATATAGGACTGAAAATTAAACACTTCTAAGTGCAGTTTTTGATTAGCCTACGCAAAATGTACATAATTTGTTTGACTGCATTAGTATTAATATGATTGTATTTCATAAACACATATGCTGTTATGTAACAACACAAATGTTACATAAAATAAGATTGTTAACTAGAATTGAAAGAGCAACAAAAAGATAAACCCCCCACATTTAAACAGCTTTATCAAACCTACTGTATGTCTGAATTGCATTACTATTCCACGCAAGCATATTCTCAGGTTCACCTGTTTTAAACGTCATGCAGTTCTGGGAATCTAACACAGCTCTCTACATGAAGCTTCAGAAAAATCAAAGTTAATTACATTCCCAGAAATGCATCAATATTTTTTATGAAGTTGTCAAAGAGATCATTGCTGATTTTGAATTTTTCATTTAAATCCATATTTATTCTCCCTCATAAGAGACAGATTGCATTTTTCAAAAATGTGTAAACAACATTTACTGTCAAAATGAAAAATAAATGACATTAAATGTGCTGGGCACAAAAATTGGCAAGCGTATTCTATTAAGTCTGAAAGTGAAATATTGGTTTACACATCGAGACTTTTAATACCCCTGCATTTTTTCTTTAAATGTTGTTCAAAGAAAGCTAATGGATTTGTTTAACAAATACACAAGAGAAGACATTTACAGAAAGTAGCAAAATGGGAAGCAGTAGTATGTTATGACGATTTTTCGATGACGATGTGATGGACGTTCACTGATAGTTTCACTCTTATTTAATATAAATCAGGTCTGTAATACTCTGGATTTTACATTGTAGTTTTGGTAAACACATTCTGCATAATACATAGAATAATCCAAAGCTATTCACTACGTTTTGTCTTTAGCATTTGATGGCAGAGGGTGTAACAGTGAAGACAGTGTTGATGACATCTCTGCTCCTTCAAGAAGTGCCACATTCTCAGTCACTAGCCTAGGGCCTTGGAAATTCTGGTTGAGTGAGAAATGTGACACCTACTGACCCACCAACACCTCCAGCAGAAGCAAAATGTTTTCTTCAAAGGTCTCCTACCCTGGACTGAGGCAGCACATGAGATCTGATGTAGCAGGACTGTAGAGTTGAGCTGCTTCAGTGTTTGATCACTGATGCTGAAGTCACGGCTCTAATAGTCAGTTCAATTGCGTGCGATTTTTTATAACCGGCTAAATTAGCTTTATTTTAAATAAATTAACTTTAACACGATGATTGAAGTATCTCAAATCATATTTTCTTACCGGGCCCATATGTTGCTTCCTATTTGCACTACGGTAAACTCCATTGTTCCAAATATTTTCACATACAAAACACGAGTTTACAGTAACTGAACATGCTGTAAAAGGCAATAGATGATGAGTAATGTTTGTGTTTTTACTCCCTTCGTATGTACAAATATATTGATAAACATTATATTTACTTTATATGAAAGCAAGTGAAGTTTACAGTTGGTTACATTGTAGTAAGGTGTACCTTTCAATATAAAATTAAATCAATAGTGGCACGGGCCATAATACATACTGTATTAAATCAGAAGTATAAATATGGCCACATGTTGTTACTCTTTTGCCATTCTGGTTTTTAATCCTCAAGATGTAAATACTGACAATACTGTAGCTAATGTATGCCATATTAATGAAACATTGCAGAGTAAAATAGATAAAAAAATTAAGTGAAGGTTTAATAAATAATTGATCTAGCACATTTCAAAATACGAGAGGGGGTTTCTTTGCCTGGAAAAAATACCATTTCAATTACATTTCTAAAGTAACTGAAGACAACATTTCATTTTTAATTTAATCACTTTCGCAGCGTGGCATAGCTGCTGACAGTTGAAAAAGATTGTATTTCAATTTCTGTAATCACTGAGGCTCTCGGGGGCTCAGCTGGTAAAAGTGCTCACGCAGATCGCAGTTTGAGCTTTAACAGTTCCAGTCCGGGCTGTGTAATTAGTGACTATGACAGGATTTCCCCCAGCAGTGTTGGGCGGGCGTGAATTGTCCAGGGTACCCTTGAAAATCCCTTTTTATCTTATCCTCAGAAAAATGCAGCTCTGTTACTCTATTTAAATCTCTATTTGAAACGTGTAAATGAAGGTTTTACTTATATATTCTTTTAGCGTGTTGACATTGAAACTGCAGCATGGAAACTTTTACCGGTGGTTTTGGTTTCACCGGTAGCTCACAGAATTGTGTGACACATCAGACACGAAAATGGGAAGAGATCCATCATTGTCGAATTTAGGAGCTGTTGAACATTTGGTGAGAAAACATTGAGAAGGGTTTCTTCTCTGTGATGAGAGGTGGAGCCATCCATTATTCTTTTCTATTTTTAGGATCCACTCCTTATAGTCTGTGAACCAAAGACCCTGAAAAGCTGTGCGCCCACGCTTTAAAGAATCTCATTGTGAAACGGGGAACCCCAGATCTATGGAGCTCAGATCCAGATGTTGACAGATGAGCAACGTATGAACTTTGATATCTATCTTCTTCAGCTTTGTCACCCAGACAAAGACCGTTATTACTGGAGACATATGGTCTCAACTTTTCAGTCTTGGGAGTTCCTGAAGCAAAAAAGACTCTACAGAATGCTCATGGGAGATGAGAGCTACTAAATATCGTTGGAGGCCAGTAAATCTTTTTTAGTTATGAAAGATAACAAATATTCGATTTTTGTTTCTTCAAAAAATTGTTTAAAAACAACTGTTTGTTTTCCATGTAGAACTTTTCATAAGAGATTTTTTTTTGCTGTGTGTTGGATATCACACATGCTTTGCAGATTTGTTATTTTTATTGCACCTCTTGTCTTAAAACTGCGTGGGTCAGTTGAATAGATTACACATCAGGGAATGTTATCTTTGGATTTACGTTTACAACTCAGTGTTACCTGATGAAATAAGAAGGTCCACCCTTAGATACTTTTACCAGATAGTCTGGAACTGGTGCTGTAGTAAGTGGTTATTTAGATTTATTTCTTCACATTATGCTAAAATGCATCCTGTTCTTATATTGCCAGGATAGGCGGCACTCAAGGGACCCATGATCCTGATTTTTGTTCATTTAAATTTGATAGGAAAGACAAGAGGAACACAGAGCTGCTTGCGATACATAAGAAAAGCAAATGATCCTGCAGGAATGACTTCATATTTCCTCTAAGTAGATAAGTCAATTAAGAACAGTTTCTCATGGTCAGTGATGACCTGGAGACCTATGAATACAGCTGGCCTTTACTGCAGTGCGACCGCAGTGCCCCACCAGGCATCTGAACCCCTGACCTCCGCCCCTCCAGTGGAGCATCCTGAGCTCCAGAACTCTCCTCCCTCTTCCAGTTTATTACTGGAGTGACTTGATCTGAACTTAACAAAGAGCATGGATGTATTCTGCTTATGTAATGGAAACCTTTTTTTAATCCACCAGGTAAAGTTTACCAGTCTTGTGTAAATTTGGATGTGTTATTGCAGGGCTTGATGGTTACCATTTTATCATCATCTTTAAATGTGCCTGTGGAGGATTTGTTGTTTTATTAAACTTGCCTAACCTGTTTTACTTTGTTCATTTGATCATACATTAGGATAGTATTACACCCCCAGCACACATTATGGTTCTTATTATTGGAAGATTTCCTTAAAGTATCATACTCTTTATGAAATTTAATACAAGTAATGAAACATTCTGCTCTTCCAAAGTTACTTTTGACGAGCCAAAAGTCTTATTCACACTACCCAGTTGGTGTCTGCAAAAACCCAGTGTGAGGATGAGACTCCAATCTGTCATTATGCTATTGATAGAGAGTCCAAGTTTATTTTACTGAGAGCAGGGAAGAATTTCAACACTTTCAACACACTCCTATTATGATATCTTAAACACCAAAAATGATATATTAGCAGTATGTTTAGTGTGGTTTTAAATGCTTATCTCCATATCCCATATATCACAGAGGAGCCCACTGATAAGTCGTATGTTCAGTTTTGGACCAGGAGTGCTCTCTATGTGGAGTTTGTATATTCTCCCCGTGTTCGCGTGGGTTTCCTCCAGGTTAACGTAGTATAACTGGCATCCAGGAAAGCTAGTCCTGGTGTGAGTGTGTGTATGTGTGTGTCAGTGTGTGTCTGTGCGTCTGCGTTTGCCCTGTGAGGGACAGGCATGCCAATGTGACCATCGCAGTTCCGCGCGGGCTCGTGCCCTCCACCGCCTGTTTCGTCCCGCAGCACCTGGGGCGCGAACCCAGGCAGCTGAGGTTCCTGCTGCGCGCAGGGAGGGCGATGATGTCACCGTGTCAGAACTAGCTCCGCTACACCAAGGATGTGTCCTGTCTGGTGCCTGTTGCTTACTGGAATAGGCTCTGGCCCCACCACAACCCTGAATTGGAAGAAGCAGCTAGAAAACGTGAGAAACATTCCTGCTCTTGTGCTTTTTAAAACTAGTGGTCAAATCTCATTTGCCTTGCAGTGCAAAACTGTTTCTTCTTCTGTGTAAAAAGTAAAAGAGTAAAAGACAGAGGGTGCAGGATATTGAATAGTGTTACCTCCTCTGGAATGCTTTGACTTATCAGACAACAAGTTTTTTTTTGAAGTATTGTGCCAGAATTTCCCCCCAGTGATTCCTGGGAGCCGCCTCTGTTTGTTCACTCGATACTGACATCTGGACTGTAAATGCCAGCTCACAGATCAGGGCACTCTTTGTTTTTGCATTGCAGGTATGCTTGTTTATGGTAATAGTCCCAACATTTTACAGAGGTATCAAAAATGTGAGCAATTCCACATATACAGGGTGCAACACGACAGCTGTAGACATAAATTGAGAGTAGACTGTGGACTTAGGCTGGACTTTTTTGACAGGACGGGTCTAACACAACTGGTGACATTTAGAGAATTAGACTGATTATAAACCATTAAAATGTCATAACTCTTTCCTCCCTTCTCTACGTGATCTCCTGGTGTGGAATAGCAGCCATGTGTCTCTCAGGTGGGGCTGCACAGCGCTGTGGAAATGCAAGGAGTTTTTATGATCATTACAACTACAGAAATATCAATAGTACCTGTCACGATCGTCATCCCTCCTCTTAAGGGCGCTCCGACCCTTCTGTATTTTAGTTTATTGCAGTCACCTGCCTCCTGTTTTGCCTGCTATTATTTAAGCTGGGCGCTCCCGCTATTCCTGGCTCAGCATTGGGAGATGGACGCCCAGGAAGCCCACCTACCAGCGGGTCCAGGAGAGACCCGATGGCATCGGCTTCCTCACGGCATCCTGACCGTCTGAGTCTGGGGCTCAGAGCTCATGGCCTCGTTACCCTGTTTTTATCTTCCTGGTTCCCTGTTCCTGTTCCAGATCCCGTTCCGGATTTTAACTTTGCGTGTGTTGGATGGTTCTCCCGGAACCTGGACTGTGGATTGCACCCCGGATTTCCCCGTCTGTCTGATCCTTGTCGTCTCCTCCCCTTTGTCCTACTCCACTCACTTCCGGATTATACCGTCTGCATAGGGTCCAGAACTACGCTTCACGGGAGCCTGGACCGGCCCCTGTTACAGTACCAATATTCAAGTGAAAGTTTTATATTATTAATATTCAAGTGTTGAATTCACCCTCCCCCCTTTTAATTTTTAAAAGACAAAAGTATTTTGGAAAATATTCTCGCTTAGCAATGTTGCTTAAGTATTCTTACATCAACATGTTGCTTTTTTTTAGAAAAGTGTTTCAAACTTTTGTATCATTGTGTGATATTTTATTCTTCAATACAAGATGGGAATTGCCTAAAATAAGGTTAGTAGGAAATGGCCCTGCAACGCCAATATGTTCTGTAATCATCCTCAATTTCCTAATGCATTCGGCACCCTGTTATACCATCAATTGAAACACAGTGCACCGAAAGGGACTGGAAGGTACTAATGCTTTTTACAATTTCTGCTAGAAGGAAGGAAAGTGGTGTACAAACATAAATGAGACTGGGTAAACAAAACCAGTAGGTCTCACAATGGTGGGGCTGGAAAATGGATTTTTCACAGAAAAGAACTGCTGTTTTAGGACTCTCCAGAAGCTCCTTGCCTTTGACACAATAACAGTTGCTCATATTAAGAAATACCCTTTAAATCCGAATCAGGTGGTATTCTAATTAACTCATTTACACTTCAAGCCTTCTGCTCTTGGAAGAGAACAGGTGGCGAGACTCATGTAAAATCCCTGTGGTTTCTTTTCCTTGCAGTTGGATGTTGTCTGGCCATTTGACATACCAAGATTTTCTCACGCAGAGCCCTACAGAGGTTCCTTTGTTCTTTAGGAAATCCATTTTGTTCTCACATAAAAGTACAGACAGCCAGGACAGGATATCAATATTAATACAATCTGTGTGATAAAGCAGTAGTCCTTTATTATAACTTTAGGGAATTCTCGAGTAATTGAAAGAGAAAAAAGCCTTTAGCCACACAAGTTGGTGTGATCCCGTGTTGCATTAACAGCCTTCTCCCAAATCACAGTCACTGAAATTTCAGAAAGAATAGTGTTTCACAAAGTCAGTGCCTATGGCTCAATTTTATTTTTTTAAATGCAAACCCTTTTCATTATTTTGTATTTCCATTGCAAAGCACACCAGTAACATAAAACCAAAGTAATCTTCAGAATTTTTTTTTCTCCTGTTGTAGATACTGTTTAGCGATTGAGGGCTATATTAACAAAACGTCTAGGATCTTGACCTCTTGGGAGGTCAAAGTCAGCAACAATTACACAAAGTATTGTGCTAAATTTTGGTGTCTTTTTTTCCGAAGACAGGTATTAGAACCATGATTTGCAGCCTTTCTGGTCAACAGTCATCCGGGTGATGCCTGAGCCTTTCACTCGTGTGGCTTAATTCTTCTCTAGCTTTCCTTCATGAGCTGTAGTTTGTACAGCTGCTGCTTCTACCAATAAAAGCACAGCCATGCCTTTATATCTGTAGAAGCTGGAGGTGAATTTTTGCATATTATCTGATTAGATTTGGTTTTATCTACTGAGATACAACCAGTGTGAGGTACAGAGTGGGGTCAACCTTTGCCCGGAGTCTAGTCTTAAAATAGAAGCAAGATTATATCTAAATAAATAACGTACAAATATTTTCTTTGAAAATTGATCTAAATAGGCAAAGAACACCGTCAGACTGAAATAGAACCTTGCAAATGGGAAAATAGCTGAAGTATCCACTTTGGTTGAAATGTTTTATGGTATCTTACAGTGAAATTTGCATGGCCATCATCTCCATTGGACTGTATCCGAATTGTGCTCTGGGCTCGATGGCCAAAATGAACGTTTTATAGTTTTTCTCCAACGTACCCAGCACTGTTGATGACTTCTCCCTTAGGATATCAGAAGTCTTTTGTATAAATAAAAATCTCAGACTCTTTTCAGAGGCAAGTGCTATGATTTTGATGCTCTAAGCAGTGATTATTCTCAAGGTTTAATTTCATGCTGTGGAACACAGCTGCCTGTTCTGATATACAGAACTTGGGATTGATTGACAAGGGCATTGAGGTTTAGAGTACTCAGCAATACGTTTGTCAAATGTCATTGTGCTCCATTTTCTTCATGAAATTACCTTCTTAGCGTAGATTATTATAAAGTGCTCCACAGAGCCACTAGATACTAGTACTGTATCTGTTTTCAAATGTCACCTTCTTGAGTTAACTGCTGTCAGTGTCTGCAGCATTTGATTTAATGAATTAGCATATCCTGCAATATGTAATAATATTACGGCATTGGACTCCTGGATTGTACTTCTTTTTGTAGAAATATTTAAGATAAAAGTCCATATGTTCAACTTAAAGATTAGATATTAAAGCATTATTCCGACACTTTAATAATGTACCAGTGAAGAATATTATAATGTTTTCTTTTATTTTATTCAGACAAACTCTGCTGAAAATATATGGAATCCAGTTCTACATTAACACTGAAATTAAGAACCCTTCTTCTTGAAATTAAGAGTACTTCTTCGAAAATCAATTAATGATAATGTTCCTCTACTGTTTGGGTCCTCACTTGATCCTGGAAAGGCACAGTCTTTTGTCTTTCATTTACTGTAGGTGTTTGAATTCCCTATAAAACTTGCAGAACTGGGAACTTTAGGACTTGAAATATGCACTGCTGGTATAAGTCTTCCTTGATCTTTAATGATCCCAACACAGACTAGTAGAGATAAAAAAAAGAAGTAAGAAGCAGATTTTAGACAAGAAAATCAGAATACAAAAGAATGTTTCCAATTGTAATTGTTGAACAGATATTGCTAAAAATAGAAGATCTGTAAAGGTTACTGGGTTTATTTTAGATGCAAAAAAATAAAACTAAAGCTATAGAAACAGAACCATTAATTAGGGTTCATTTGACAGTTAACTGTAAAACAAAGATAGTGAAGAATGATAGCAGAGGACAAGAACCGTAATATAATTTATATCTACTAGGTGCACATTTACTGGTTATATGATATTGAAAAATATTGATATGCTAATGTATATGTAAAATGGTTTCCATTTTCATAAATGTCTGTAATGAATGTCACTGTCTTTTAAATCACATTTAAAGAAATACATTATTCTATAATCTGAATCTACTTTAACTGGCTCTCAAAATTAAGTCATAAATCAAAGCTAAAAGTTGTCAAAGCTCTGGAACAAACCAGGTCATTTCTGAAAAAAAGACGCTTTTGTTATGTTTTGTATTATGGTTTCTGCCGTTCTGGAGAGGAGAGAGTTTTAAGACAGATGGTAATGGGATAACAAATGCAAAGGAGTGGTGAAAACTTTGATTCACAAATTTGACAATTTTATTATACGATTAAAAAAAATAAAAACAAGTCAAATTACAGCCCTTATGCATTTATGCACAAAATCAAGGTTAATACTGTATATAGTCTATCATCTTAGTTCTGGGAGATGATAGTATGATTGACATGAGGAATGAGTTCTATAAAAATTAAAAGTTTGGGGTGTGTATTGCTTTTGGAAGGATAGATGGATGAAAGAAAGCACTGTTTAAGAACCTTATAAGTAAAATCATGAATGCTTTCTTGATTGTATTGTTTAACCTTAACCTTTTTAACCCATAATGCCAACATAAAGCATAATAATAAAGCACTGCTAATTGATATTTATTACCTAATTCTCTATAGCAACATCTGTCAACGTCTAAGACATCTGTGCCATCTTTTAGAAGAGACACAATCAGACCTCTTGCCCTTCTCATGTGACTGTCGAGGGAAAACATGTTATGTCTCCATGTGCAGTTTACAGTATTATAATCCTGCACTCTCATGCTTCACAATCAGGTATCAGATTCTCATATGATGATGGAAGAAGAGCGAGACAAATTCCAAATACAGTGAAAATGTTACAGTAAAGACATGTTACTGTATAAAATACAGTTATTTGCAGTTGTTCTTGTGTCTGAATACATGATGGATGAAAAAACAACTTTTCTTTCTGATTAAAGAAAAATAGCATGGCTTCATGACAGGACACGACATTATCCTAGTGAGTCAAACACACAAGCGAAACATCTGTTCTACTCTCCCTGCTTCACTGCTCTTTCCCCTTATATATCACAGAACGTCATACTTCTGAGGCCGAAGGCTATCTTTAGGGTTACCCTCCCACAGCTCTGCAATATTAAGATTTGTACTGTTGCCAGGAATTTAGAAAAATGATCACTGTGAATTTTAAAAAGCTTTCACATTAAACTCTTTCCTGTTGATTTGAGACAGCTTTATTCAGGGGTACATTGCCAACAGAAACCTTCAGCTTTATTTATAAATACAGAATAATTGTAGTTTAGCAGCCAAAATCATCTGCGCTGTATTTGTTCAGTCCATAATATTTTAAATTAATTTGCTGATGATTGCATGTCAAATACCATTAATTAATCAACTCCTGTCCGCAGAAATGTTCTCCTGCTGCCCCCTCTCACACTCACACTGCTCCTAGTAGGTATTGTATTGTATTTTATCTGAAGAAATATTTTACAAATAATTGCATTGACAAGGGGAAAGTAAGCCAGAATCAATTTTCACTTTGAATTGCTTCCATTAAATATAAATCAAGCTGAAATGTCATTTTTTAATTTCTTTCAGGCAGGTGGCTTATAGCTGTCAATGCATTGTATTTAACAGAGAAATTAAAATACATCAAAGTAGCAGTTTTGGAGAAGGAAAAAGGAAATACTTCTGGAGTAAGTAGCTTGATTAGTGTAGCACCACAGGGATCTGTATTAGGCTCTGTATTATCTGTAAAGGCTCTTCCTTATTTTTAAGGATCTTATTTCTGGCATAGTAAGATAGTGATATATGCAGACAGCAAAGTAGGAGAATTAACAAGATTTGGAGACGCTGCAATTGGGAAAAAAAGATTTTAAATTTTATGACTGGTCAACCACCTGGCAGATGACATTGATTGTAGACCAGGGCAGACACGCAGGTCACACAGACATACACAATTTTGAAAGATACTGTATTAGACGGGAAACACTGAGCTTCAAGGAGCTGTCTATGAAAAAGATTTAAGGTGCAACAGGAAACAAACAGAATATGAGGGTCAACAATTAAAAGTGCTGAAATCGAAGGATCAGTCAATTCACCCATCAAGCCATGAGCACAGGTCCCAGTACCGGATCAGACCCCAGTCCGGTCCATCACAAGCAAGCAGGCAAACAGTCCGCCTTATTCTGAAATGGTACAAGGAAGACATAGGAAGACATCTAATAAAATATTGTGTACAATTTTCAATTTTACCTCACTAAAAATTTACTTTTATTCCAGATTTCAGAATTTTCAAGGGCATTTAGAGTGTCTTCCCACAGGAATTCTTCAGATTTAGCGAGGAAATGCACACCAGAAGCCACAAGAGGAAACTATGGGGAAGTGCTTTTCAAACTGGTAGCTATCCAATCTTATTGAGCTCTTCCAGGTAGCTGCTGTATATTGGTGATCCATAGATGCACTCAGCTACTACCATCAACAGTGAAACACAATGCAAGAGGACACAAGTGGAAATGATGTAGAAGCACAGTAGGAGGCAGTTTTTTACCCCAAGGGCAGCGGTAGTATGGAACAAGCCGATACCCTGGCTTTTTTCAAGAAACAGTTAGATGTTGGATCAATTAACTGCTAACTGGCTAGAGGAGCTCAATGGCCTTATATGGGCAACGCTTCTTAAAGGACTTCATTTCCTTTTTTAATTGAAGGTCTTTTCTGCTAAATAATTCATCATCAAAAACACTTGAAATCTATTTTCTTTATTCTCTAGCCTCTCTGATGTCCCCTACAGGGTATATGGATTGATACGTCAGGAATAATAAAAGTGTTTTATAATGTCCAAAAGCCACTGAAATGTCTTTGATTTTACCCTGTGAAAATAATCTACTAGTTCAGTACTGACACTGAAGAAAATTCTTTGATTCCCTCCTCTGTTCCCCAAGGTACATAAAAAGCATATCCTGGGTCAGAGCTCCCTGGATTCAGTCAGTTTGGTATGAAAAAAGATAGGTTTCAATAAATGATTATGTATACTGCCCTATCAGATCAGTAGACAATGATAATTTCCAGGGCAACGATCCATGCTGTCCCAGCCAGTGGGAAATCCCCGGCATGTATTATGTCCTTTGATTCCTGAGTACTATGCAGGAGTTGCACACCTGATCTTCTTACTTTTCTTTTTTCACACGAAAGTCATGGCTTGAAAATGAACTTTGTCACAATACGATATTGGCTGATTTGTGGTTTGTGTGCAGCACAAACACAACAAGGCTTACAGAGCGAAAACACTTACCTGGTGTGAGTATTGTCCATGGATGATATTAGTTCTCACCTTTGTTTTACTTGAGATGGCACTCTGGTGTTGTATGTATGCTATTGTCTTTTTCTTTTGAAGCTTTTTGTCTTTAATGTAACCTGAGAAACATAAGTTTTACTACAGTACATTGCACATTCCTTCTTATGCAGGACAGCAAATATTTTAGACACTGACAGTACATTACTGTTGACCCGTACAGTGTTTTTACCTTGGGGGTTCTCTCACTGCTGAACACAAAATACCTTTTCCAGATTTCATTTACATCAGACCTGAAGGGCATTGTTCTACAGTGTGTAATGTATTCTGCACTAGAAGTTACCAAGGTCATTACATCAGTCATTTTAATCAGTACAGCAGACAACTAAAGTCACAATGAACTAATGTCACAATGTTTCCTATACAGTGGTTTATTTAATGAATAAAACATTGCAATATATACTTGAGACACTTCAGTATTTTGTTTTTTCCTTGTTTTACATTCTGTTTTAAACTTTGGGAGCTGGTGGCACAGTGGTCAGCAGGGCTGACTTGCAGTGCTGGGGTCCTGGGTTCAATTACAGGCCTGGGGTGCTGTCTGCTCCCTGTTTTCACCTGTGTTTCCTCCAGATGCTCTGATTCCTTCCCACAGTCTAAAGTGTTGCTGGCAGGTGAATTGGCTTGTGACAGAACTGGCCCTGGTGTGAGTGTACGTGTTTGTGTCTGTCTGCCTTGTGATGGGCTGGTGTCCTGTGCAGGGTGTATCCTGTCTTGCTCCTGTTGCTCGCTGGGATAGGCTCTGGCTCCCTTGTCAGCCTGTATTGGATAAAATGGTTAGAAAACGCATGGATGGAACTTGGTGATTGACAAGAAAAAAAAACTTGTCAGTGTTATTTTGTATTTCCTGTCTATCTTTTTGGGATCTTAGTGACTTTTTTGTTTGTGAAGAAAAGGCAGAAATATCCATTGGAGACTTCAGTTACCAACCCCCATCACCTCCAGCACTGGGTTCCTGCTTTGATGATGGCACAGTGAAAGAGATTGCAAATGTGTTTGGAGTCTTTCCTTCAGGGATACTTTTCACATCTGGTCTGAGTCATGTGGGTGATGAGAGTCTCCGGGATATTCTGTTGTATGCACTTGTTTCTAATTCTTCGGAAAAGTAGGAGACGGGGTTTTATTGTTCAGCTAAGTTGAAGGCATCATAGCCCTCCTATGCAACAGATCAAGTAGAGAAGTGATTCATCAATTGAATTTTAGGAGGAAATTTAGACCAGATTGTGAAACCCCAAAGACGAATTTAGCCTGGACACTGGGGATAACAGCCCCACTCTTATAAACAGCTTTAACGACGACGTGGCCAGATGATGTAATATCTCATCTGAAGAATAATATCTCCTACAGCACAGTGTCACCTATTACCGGACTGGGGCACTGGACTTTGGAAACAATTCTACTGACTGGTTCGCCAACACCTTTGCTGCAATCTGGGTAACATTAGAAGTCTCTTATCCAAGTGCTAACCAGGCAGGCCTTGCTTGAGATCAGGCTAAAATGTACAGTAGTAACACTGCTGTCCACCAGAAAGCCACAGACACAGATCCTTTCCCATAATGTCTTACAGTACATGCAAGTAAGACCAAGCATTTAAACTTCACACAAAGTATGAAAAAATAACTTGAACATGGAACAATGTGTTCCACATTTCACCATAATGTATAAAATATAGATTTTAAAAGTAAAGAGCTTCAAAGAAATGTATTCACCATTCCTGTTCCCTTTTTTCATAAAAGGGACACCTGGCAGTATGTATCAGATTTTCAGATAAAATTTTACTTCAGTAAAATTGAGTCACCTAAAAAGCATCTAGCTACTGCTCCAGTGCATGCAATTAATGAGATAGTTTCCATGAGGTTCATTTTTTTTGATTGGTTTGGTTTTAATATGCTCTAACCAACAGTATATTAACCCAGGAATGTGTACCTTTCAATTGAGTGTGTTTCAGCCAACACCACTGTTTTATTTACTGGTTGTACACCAGGAATTGGAAACATTTCTACAACTTATTTTTTACATTTGATATAAAGTATTAGCAGTAAGAACAGATATCAAAGTAAATATATTCATATACCCAGCAATTATTAAAAATGAGGGACAATGTTCCATAACAATATTCACATAGCTTAAGAGATTGGGAAAATTTATCAAATTTAAATAGTAATATTTATTTAAAAGAAATATATTTTGGAATGTTAAATTGTATAAATATGACCAGAATAATTAGAAAAATTATCAGACACTTCTTTTTGAGAATGATGTTGAATCCAAACAAATCTGTCAAGATAAAGTCTGTGCGCTGGAAATTGCGTGTAGGACAGACAAGACAACTAAATCACACAGATTTCAAATTGCAGGCTGTGTTCTTGAAGTAATGCCCTGGCTTCAGTTCCCATTCATGTGGAACCTTATCAAGACATTTTTCATCTTAAAGGAATCCAGTCTTGTAAATTTTTAATCCAAACATCCCATTATCATCAGAAGCAACTGATCAGTGCCTCACACTTCAATGATGGATTCATTTTTGAGTTCTCAGTTTTTGGCTTGCATGCAAAGTTAAATAAATTGCTTATAATAGGTTATGTATAAATAGAATGAGAATTTATATCTGTTTTCCTTATGGGCAGAAAGGTAAAGTATAGGTAAATTTAGTTTTGATTACTCAAATCTTGAAACAGAACACCTATTTTAATGATTGTTTGTCTCAGATTTGCCTTCAGAAGTGTGATGTTCAGAGTTCTAGGTACAGCACCCCTGTCAGATCTTGGAACGTTTTGACAATTCACATTGTAGTAAGTCACTACAATTAAGTCACTTAAGGATATCCAATACGCAAGGTATAGAAAATGCAGTGCTTGTTCTGTGGAACTCTGAAGATATATTCTGATATCTATAGAGTCCTCAAGGGACTGTCAGTGTTGTTATATATTCTGAAACCAGTCATCATACAGGAAATTACTTAAAATTTAAAACAATATGTAAAAATGAACATAAATACTTTGCATACCAAAAGATAGGAAGCAATGTTATAGAGTGATACATATACATACCTACTTTTTGTTATATTGCTTCATAATACATTTAAACAAAACGGCTTGCAAAAAAATTAGTAAAAAAAAAGTAAATTCTACTTGTTTAACATACTGTATACTTATGGTGTCCAACTATTCATATACATCAGAAAAGCGGTTAAACTTAACTGGTTTATGTCAGGTTCCGAGACATTTTGGCGCCAACCGTGTTTGTATAAGATGGTACTTTGATAACTGTTGTTGGTATTTTAGTAAACATACTCAAATGTCTGTTATGTAATGTGCATATATGAATAAAGCAAATTAAATTAACACAGTTATTCACAGTCCTATACAAAACAGCTAACAGAACTACATTTACTGGATTATTTGGATGCACTGATTATACTGAATATTTCGCTGGCGGACATATATGACCACTGAGGCAAAAGGGACATTTTTTACAAGGTTTATAGTTTTTCAACGCTGGGCATTTCTCAGCTCGTGAAATACCTCGAATCAGATCGTTGTTACTATGATTAAACGGTCTTTTCCACGGTAGCGGCGCTTGCCAGTGGGAGTCTGAAATGTCATTAGAGCTCTGTTCTTTATGAACCACGGGAATCACCAAGTGAGTGCTTTTCTGTAATAGATGGGCAATATGTCTGCTGTTGCACGGTCCTGGCATACACTTTCCCTGAGAGCAAAAGCTCAAAAGCCAGGTAAATCACCTTCTCTTTGGCTCTGACTCCGACGAATATTATAGACCTTCCTGGAACCACTGCAGCCTTAGACATACAGTAGATAAAAGAGACCTAATTAAAATGATCCATCTTTGTTGCACTTGGCTTGTAAAGATTAAAAAACAACATTTTTTCCCCCAAGTCCAGATAGATTTTTTTTTCTTTTTTGAAAGAAATAGAATGCAATTCAGTTTTCAAGGGCTTGCTCCCCCCCCCCACTGCACTTTAATAATTCCCCAGCAATAACAGTAATGGCTGGCTGGCTGTATCTGTTTCCATTAAGTCTTTAAGGACTGAGATGGAATGAGAACCAGCACCTCGGAGCCAGTTCTGTGGGATCCTAACGATGGCGAGACGAGCCGAGGAATTTAGAGGGTGCTTCATACTGTGGCTCTAACTGGCCTGGCTGAAGAAATGACACTGCTGTAACACCCTCCTCATTTATGAGTTAGAAACAGGGGGAGGAATGCTGCAACAGTGAAGGTGGGGTGAGATTAGAATCTGACCTCCTCCTCTCCTCCTGAACCTCTGCTCAGTAACATCCTTTGAGGGTTGCCACTTACCTGCTCTGCTCCCGCCGCCATCACTTGACTCCAGCAGAGTAACCTCCTGACAGGAAGCACCTGTGATCAGCCCAGTCAGGTCTGGTGCACAGGAGCCTCTCGAGACCGCCCTGCACAGACGCAGCGGAGGGAGCAGACACCATCGTGCCTGGTTGTCATGCAAGACCTCTGAACACAATCACAGTCATCAGATGGCTCTACAGCCGCACCTTAATTACCAGGCAGCCCAGTTGTGTTTTATATGCCAGCGTTACAGCTGCTCCTTGGACATTAGTATAGGATGGTGCTTCGAGATTCATCCTGTCTCTGAGTTTGCACATAAAGCAAAGAACTTCAAAAGTGTGTTAAGCACTGTTCACAGAACAGAACAGTATTTTTGCGGTGAGGGGGTAGTTTTAGTAGAGATGTAAGTAGATGGCTTGTTTTTTTGGACTATTCTGTCCGTGTCACTGAATTTTTCCCTTCGGAAACGTATTTAATGATGACGAAACGACATCTTAAGCCAAATTTAAAACAAATTTAAATTTTGGTTTTTCCATTTAATCTTTATCTTCAATCAGGGGTAGGGTTTCATTGTGTTGTAGGCAGTATTATTTGTTATTGTTGTATGAGATAGCTTAGATATTTACAAAATACATTTTACGACCATAATAAATGCGAACAAAATGTTGTCACGATCGCTAACCCCTCCTCTTAAGGGAGCTCCAGCCCTTCCTCGTTCCCTCCCATTGCCTGCACCTGTTCCCTATTCCCGTTCCCCCTTAAAAGCCAGACGCGGACTTCACTCGGGGTTCCTCATTGATTTCCACATCAGGAGAGCCCGGGGTCTGGCCCCGTCTGGCCCCGTCTGGCCCCGTCTGGCCCCGTTATGCTTTTAACTTTCTGTTCCTAGTTCCTGGTTCCCCTCGCCGGTTCCGACCCGGTTCGTGTTTTAACTCTTTGGATGGATCCCCTCGTCTTGGACTCTACCCTTTGTCTCGGATTACTCTTTTGGATTTCCTACATGGATTGTTCGCCTGGACTCACTTCCCCTGGACACCTGCGTTGCATGGACACGCCCCCCGTCTCCAGACCCTTTTCCTGCATGGCCATTTTTCCCCTTGTGTCTTCACTATTCTGGATCGTGTCGTCCGCATAGGGCCCGGAAAGAACTGCTCGTGACAAATGTCAAACCATTAATTCACAGCTTTCATTCTTATGGATTTTTATTTCTGCTAACCTTAAAATCTTATCTTACTTTTTTTTGGAATTAGAAAAAAAGAACAGAACCATGCAATGTTCTGGGTAAATCATCACACTTCTCTCTGTACTTCTTGTCAAACCCTGGAAAATCTCAAGGTTTTCCTTTTAATGTAAATCCTGTTATAAAAAAGAGAATAGAGTGACAGTTCAGATGTACATGTGACAAATGTATTTGCAAACCCTATTAAAATGCCTGTACAGGAAAGCAATATTGTTGCTGATGCCTAAGAGACAGGATAAGGCTGTGAATTAGTGTAGCTCTCAATCTACTCCGTACTCCTTGTCCAAGGGAATTCTGCTGGGACCAGCAAGGCTGCCAGACACGGAGATTGCTGGAGGAGAAATGTAACTGCCTGAAGCATCTCTTCTGTCTTTCACTGATGATGAGGGAGGGATGAGTTTAATTTTCAGCTCCCCTTCCATTTCTCCAACATCTTATATCCATCTCTCTCCTTGTAACGAACCAAAGGCCTCAGAATCAGAGGCAATTTCACATCTGAGCAGTGTAGTAGATTCAGTAGATAAAGAATGTAATAATACAGATTTAAGTGGAATCTCTTTTTATTCAAGCATATAAATATAAAAAATCCAGATGACTGTCTTTAACTTTTAAAATGCAATCCATGTGTTGCTTCAAACCCCACACAGACCTTGCCACGCACTGCTTGCTATACATAGTGTAAAAAAGTTTGTCAAATTGTTAGAGAAATAAACATGCTGTTATGTCAGTATTGTAAGTTTTTACGTCAAAAATATGTCTTGTAGTTGGCCAAGAAAATAACTGCCTCTTCTTGAAAGCAGATGAAGGCATATTTCAACAGTAAACATTTACCAAAGTGGTAAATAAAGCTCAATACCCCACAGCAGTACTGTAACAGTACGAAACAAGGTGAAGAGCAACTCACATCAGCGTTACATAACAATGATACCTAAGAGCAAATGAAGGAAGGCATAGCTGACAACTCTACCGTGGGTTTTCAAAGTAAGCGATGTTTGCGAAGAGGCATTAAAACTGACACTACAAGAAAGAAAAAGGTGATTCTGACTATCTTCCTTTTGGCTATATTCATCAGCATTCTGGTTTTGCTAATAAATCAGTAACTACAAAAGGAAATTTCTAAACCTGTGTTTTATATTCTGTATCCCAGGATTTTAAAGCAAGGATTAAACAAGAAAGAGTGGCCAGCAACAATGTACTCAAGCATGGCTTGGTTAAGAATTCATGGTAACTCATAAAGAAATCATCCACCCAATATCTGTAGCATTATTGCTACACTATTACTACACTATTATTATAAACACGATTATGTTATCCTGCAGCTGGGATGTGGCAGGGGTGATCGATGAACACTTCAGTTTATCCTCAAGGGTTTGCTCCAGGTGCTCTAGTTCCTTCTGCCTCCCAAAAACACGCTTAGGTTAATTTGTGTCTCTAATGTGTCCCTCTGTAGGTGTATGCGTGTTTTAAACAGCTGACAGGAAAAGAAAAACTGGCATAGTAGTGAATTTCATAGTAGTAAAAATGCAAGTGTGCATTTTTAAAATATTAAAGGACACGGGTCTGTTTAGAGTAATATGCAGGAGCTGACTGGATTAATTCCCTCAGAACATTTTCATCACATAATTCACAATATCTAAGGACCACTGATGAGGCAGGGAAGCTGGTTACAGGCATATTTTCAGCAAACTGGGGTCCACTAACCAATCTCTCAGAAGCGAGAGAGAGGAGGGAGTGTAAGAAAATCCATCACAAATAGCAGCTGGTCTGAAAGGAAGTATCATCATTTATCAACATTAACACAGAGGCAGTGTCTTTGAGAAACATGGTCCAGCTTACAATTCTGTCCATAGAAAAAGATGATATTCAAATAGATATAATTACATGTATCATGGAGATGCTAAATGCTATAACACCTGGAAGATTGAATGGTTTGAGGTATGATTTTATTTTTATTATTCCGATTTCGTTTCTTCTTTATTGTCTTGTGGGGATTCACCGGTCACATCAACTGTGTTTCACAAACGTCTGTCACCGATGTTGCTTTAAAATGTTTTCAAGCCGCGAAGCAGCAAAGCTTCTTAGAAATGAGAACAGTTTGAATGCTTACTGTTAACTGGAACAGATACAACTTTAAAAGACACGTTAGTGTTACGAAAGAGACTTCTGTCAGTGTTTTCAAACTGGCAGTTAGCTGCTTCCCTGCTCTCCTCGTGGATCATGAAGCTCCCACGCACAACAGTTGTTTCCATACCAGCTCAAGCAGGCTTTCTTTGGTACAGCAAGGAAACTATTCGAATGTGAAGCCATTACAAATTTATGTCTGCAGAATGAACATGAAAGTCAGAAAGTGATCTCCACTGTCCTAATGCAAACAGATAAATGAAAAGAGATGCATGTAGGTGCACAAACACCTCACACGACCTCTACTGACTTCTACTAATTCTTATACACTTGCTCACATACTGTCTTTGTCCATCGTAGTTGTTGGTTTTATGACTTCTGTGACCACGCCTGGATTTTATTTCAGGCAGTAGCATCACACTTGTACTTCCAACTTAATTTACTACTACTAACTACAGCACCATGCCTAAAATTGTACTGCACTACAGCAAGCTCAATATCCACTGCAGCAAATTGAAAGCACAAGAGTAAAAGTTGGAAGTGCAAAAAAAACGCAGATTAATGCAATTTTATATGAAGACATATAGTTCTTCCCCTAGGATACTGATTAAAAGTGTATGAATTCTAATGTGAAATTTGTAGACTTTTAAAAAAAAAGGTTTCATTACAGAGAAATAATTTTTACATTGAATATCAATAAGGCATCCTCATTATGAAGTGCTTTGAGGATGAAACACTGGAAGTCCTTTTATACAGTTCATTTTACTGTGTTTAACATCACCTCTTTTTTTAATTCATTCCTTTTATGTGTCAGTCATTAAAAAGAAATGGGGTTACACTGTTCTATGACATATTCTGTTTAAACACAGTTTATAAAACTTGCACCTATTTATGAAAATGTGAGTAGCACTGTATACTGCTTGTTTATTCACAGTACATGTGACTGTCACATATCATTGGCAGATTTAACTTTCATTTCTTATTTTGGTTTGCACTTAATACATGCAAAGGGCCAGTATATTTACTGTATAACACTATTCAAGAATCTGCAGCCTATGTAGGAAATGCTGTCCTCAAAAAAGATTCAGTTAAGGTAAGAAAACATTTGGATACAATATTTAAAACAGTTCACTCCTTTAAAATATAAACCTCAATAAAATTAAACACTGAAACGATTTCTGTTCCTTTACATGATGTAAAGAAATGAGGATAGTTTAACCAACTAACACTCAGGTACTAGCAAATTGTGCACAACATTAAATAATAAAAAATGCATAGTGTTTTGATCCTTTTATTTAAAAAATAACATGTGTAGAATATTTAAGATAAATCACATGACTCTTAAACCCTACTGAAGTCTAGGCACAAATGTTGGAATGGAAAAGCACTTTCCTAGGCTCTGAGCCGAAGCAGAACCTCAACACATTTATGTCACAAGGAAAGCTAACAAAGCAATTTAAAGACTGTTTTATCTAACTGTTATCATAAATTGCAGATGAATCCCACATAGTATTTTTTCTTGTGCGATCTTAGTTCTGGTAAAGTAGTGTGCTTCCACTCCCTTCACTTATGCGAGTGAATGCATTCTATGAATGAAAATGCAGACTTTACCATGACAATTAAAAGGTTTGCAGATGATGTTTGTAGAAACAGAATTAGCTGTCAGTGCATTCCACAGCACAGTGTAAACACAGAGAACAAAACCTGCAATAGAATCTCATTGTCAACCTCAAGTTCTGAGACACAGTTAAAAATAGAATCGACCTGCAAAACCTTGTGTTTTGATTAGTGGGTGTTCGTTTTACCTTAAAATAACTCATGCTGCATTTTTTGCTTCCCGGTTTTATAAATAAATCTGAGTTTTTTGGTTCTTCAGCTAGTCTCAGAAAGCAGTAGACACATACTGTATATATCTATTATCTATTATACAGCTACAGTAGTTTTTACTCAGTTTAGTTTGCTCATTAACAGAATTTAATGTTTCATATTATTGCTGACATACAGGAAAGGGTTGCACTTACCTCTCCTTGTACATTCTTTCATAAGGTCATAAAAGCGAGTCATTTTTGAAAGATACTAGCATTGAAAACTTAGTACCAACTGACTTTGGTACTAAGGAGGATCAGGATTCATCCATCTATGCATTGTTTAACATCTTTTTCCAATGCAGGGTCACAGGGGAGCTGGAGCCTATCCCAGCAAGTAGTGGGTACAAGACAGGGTACACCCTGGGCAGGACACCAGTCCATCGCAGGACACACACAGAGACAGAGATATGCACACTCACACCAGGGCCAGTTATTAACCTACCAGCCTGTCTTTGGACTGCGAGGCAGCAAATTCTAGCCACTGTGTCACCATGCCACCAGGATCAAAAAAAGAGGAAAACTAGCAATTGTGCAGCCACTGAAGGTTAATGCTGTTGTTTTCACTGCTCACAAGTCAGTTAAATTCTTAGAAGATGAATTATGAACAGTAATCCAGAAGAGATAAAGACAACAGCACTTATGGAAACAATGACTTCAACATGAAGCACTATTTTCCTAATGAATAACAAAACTCAGGCTAGAGAAGTTGACGACTGAAAGATGAGTGTCAACACTGCAAGAATAATTATTCTAAAACACCATTTAAAAGAGAGAAAATTGAAGAAGTCATCACATCTTGTATCACATCTGTTCTTGAACAAAAATGGAAGGAACTAAAAAATCTACATTTTTTCCCCCAAAATACTTTGTCTGAAAAAAGAGGAAGAGGCCAGTAATGAAAATATTTTCTTACCTTGATTTCCAAGTCATTAATATCTATTCAATCAACAGTGAAAAAATAGAACTTCTATTTTCACATTTGCTATTTTTAAATCACTTTGAAAGCAGTTTAGTTTCCTGCAATGCACAATAAAATCAAACACAATAGTTTCTAGCATAGTTAAGGATTGAACGTCTATAAAACTGCAATACAGCAATAATGCTGTTTATCTTGTGCCATTGCTGTTGATGATAGCATATCAAGACAAAGATGTACCGAGGGCTTATTCTTTAAAGGGTGATAGACTATAAATACACCAGTACATTGTTTCTTTATATACTGTATATGCAGATAAGAGAACAGCAACATACTGTATATAGAACAGCATCTGGGTCCATTGGAAGGAAGAATGATGTTGGGCCAATTAAGAAAAAATACTCTATATCAAACTGGTTTTGCCACAAGCTGCAGAAATTCCCCTACCCTACTGTTCAGGCAAATTGAAGTAGAGTTCTAATGTAACGAAAAGGAGCACTTCCACTATCATACCCACTTTTCTGAGCAACAGATAAAAACCAAAATGTTAAAGAATAGGTAAAGGTTTATTCCATGCTGAAAAGAAAACAGACAACGTTTTCGGCTGTGGAGCCTTCTTCAGGTGTTGACACCTGACACAGCTACCTACTTGAACTTCTTCAAAAAGTGTTATTTGTGTAACAATTCACATAGATTTTAACTGATAATGGAGGGTATTACTTTATCACCCTAATCATCTTCAGGGGAGACTGGAGATTTGGCTCACTGGTCTGTATCAGAAGCCAAAGCTCCTCTTGACAAAGCTGGACATCTGCTGTCACTGGTCCTGCTGCCACCTAAAATCATTCAGTTAACGTGCAAAATTCGAAAAAACGGGACCATTATTACTCTTAATTTCCCTCCATTTCCTTTGACCTTACAGCGAGGGATCTCCCTGATCAGTATTCAATGTAATCACTGGTATCCACCCATTCATTTTCCCCAGCCCATCAGGGGGCACACACTATAGACCGACAGGGGATGTCTTTGAGCTGTGGAGAACATACAGACTCCACACAGACAGAAGCCTGGGAACTGAACCTGGGGTGCCAGCATTGCGAACGACTGTGATACTGTCGCCATAATCACATAATAAAATGATAATATGATACATAAAGATTTTTTTATAGAATACTTTGTAAATGGAATTACAAAACAAGTAAGCTAAGGTTGTATTCTCAGTGTTACTTCCAGATGATCTATTTTAATCTTATTGTGCATTTATGTGTTGTGTACAGCTTTTGTAAGCTGATACAGAGTACAGTGTTAACACAGTTGAAAAGGCAAAATGTCATCAGTAATAGTGGGATTTTTTAGTTACTGTACGTGTTCATTATTGGTGCTTCCACATGTTACCATGGTAATGCACACAGGCCACAATCTCTGCTTCGCATCAATTACCTTAAAGTTAATTCTGTGTCTGTTCTCAAAAGGAGTCACATTCAACTCCACTCATTCCTGAGAGCAGCTGAAACTACAATCCAAATACCAAGTACCCAGAGCTAAGCTGAGGTATTTTAATATTGCATGGCCTTAGTCATTCTTTCTGTTAGCCTTTTATTTTCTTATGGGATTGTGAAATTTGTGAGAGCCCTTTATCAAAGATCCTGTTACAAACATGACATCAGACAGGTTTCAGGGGAGGGGAGGCCGTTCAAGCCATCTAACTCATTTGGCTGCTAGTATAGTACAGTAGGTACAGTAATTGAGCCAACAAACACTTACAATATATATTTGTTTTCCACTGTTTAATCTGAAGAAGCCAATTAGGTTGACTTTGTCAATTCATTTGACAGTTTTGTATCAGGTCTCCTCATAATCCTCTTTTCCTCCAGTTTTCATTTGAGACAAAAAAATCAGTTTCTTTTCAGTTCAGTTGTCTCTGAATGACGGTTTCCCATTTAGTATTTATCCATTGCTTTTCCTACCTGCTTGGTACACTGTGCTCTTGTCTACATTACACAATCTGGCAGTTATTGGCCCTGTCCTGAATTTTACTAGATTTTGCTTTTTTTCTACCTTCATTAGCTGCTGGACCGATTTTGGTAGATTTGCTGCCAAACTGTTCAGTTTACTAACTAAACTAAAATCTAGATCATCTATATAAATCAGGAAAAGCAATGTTCCTCATGCTGGAGTGGTACATTACCCTAGTTTGAGTATTCACCCCATGACAGTTTGGGCTGCCACATTAACACTGCCGACAGTCAAGACCATCTATAACAGTTCTTGTATTTACAGTTGTGTCTTCTAGTGTAACGGAAAAATTAGCCTCACAAGCTTTCTTCCTATTAAGTTACTGTTTACACTTCCAGCAAAGGATAAACGTCTAGCTTCTGCTAAGGGAAGAAAATATGGCTCCACCTTTGGAGACCTTTAGCTTGCTTTCACCTCTCAAACCTTTCTTTGTTCTCTAATCTTCCTTCAGCAACAACAAGAAGCCTGAAGCTTCAGTAATTCAAACCTTCCTAACAAAAGATAAAAAGGCTGTATCTACCACACCTTATTTATACCTCCAGAGGCTACCTACTCACCCCAGCTGAGTCATGCCTCACACAGCAAAAAAAAATGCATTTGTGAATAATACAGTATATTTGATATGAACTGAAAATAATGTGCTCATTAATGATGGATAGTTTAAGAATATAAATAAATGAATGGTTGAAACAAGCAGTTCCGCACAGAACAATTCATTGGAGGGATAATTTCTCTGGCAGAAATACAGTATCTTCTGCTTCTAGCTTCTTCTTTTCCCTGACCATGCTTGCTAGCATTTATAACTGCTGTTTCATGACACTTGTCATGCTCTCCAGCAGACATTTGCATTGCCTTCACACAGTGTGCACAAAATCCTCACTTCGCCAGATCTGGATTCTACATTTGGAACAATTACACTGAATTATGTTAGTACTATTGCTGCATATATGAGGTGAGACAAACACAATCAGCCAGTGTTTTTACAGGCAATGTATTTCAGTGGTCTACTGGGAATAATAGGTAAGTGTAGGAAAGCTTAAATACTTTTCCAAAGATATACCATGCCCTTTATACAATTCCATTGTTAAAGTTATGTAGAGAATACCTTTTACCTTATGCATTCTATACTGCTCAATTCCCAAGACTAAATATTTGACAGCTAATAGCAAATTAGCTATGCCTTAGCCAGCAGATAGGAAACCAGTGCTATTGTAGAATCTGTGCCTGAGTTTTTGAGAGTAGATGGTTTCAGAGGGCAATCCTATTACAAGAACACATGTTTATGAGGTAGAAGAACTGCACAGTTTTGGTTGCATTAGAAACAATGCTTTTTAAAGCTTCAAGGGACAGAATGCAAAATGTGATAACCTATGCCTCTCTGTAGAACTATATACTGTACTTGCGTATACTGCACTTCAAATAATATTGATTTGCTCATAATTAGTTCTTTGTGACATTTTAAAGCCTGATTTACAAGACATTGTGAAATAAGAAAAACGGTCAAGTACTTAGTATTTTGTTGTTTGTCATATTTCAGGCACTATGCTTAGCTTGTAGCGCAAAAAACATACTGTTCACGCTATAGTTGTAAAGCTAGTTTTTAGGTAATTTCAACATCTTATAGGCACAGTAAATAACAGAAACATGTCCAAATGGCACAACAGGTCACAATTTCCTTTCATGTGCAAAGCCATAATCTGTACTTGTTAGTGTAAGTGAGAAGGAGCTCTGAGATCTTGTGATAATAATGGAAAGAGTGAAATAAGAACACTACACCCGTAAGAGCCCAAAAGGCAGAGCTGTTCTGTTTCTTGTCCATTTTTATAATGCAGTTATGAAATCAATCCATAATATTATTTTAACAATTATAGCAATTATTTTGACCTTTTTTATGAGATAAAACTGATCTACCCCCCCTGAGGAAGTCTCCAAAAGACCATAAAAATCAAAAGGTTAGAACTCTTAATCTGCCAGGCGGTTTTCTTTAAAATGCCAGCCAATCTTTAGAGTTTCTTAAAATCTGCAGACAATACAGTTGTGTGGATATTTCACAAATGTCACACGTCTCAGAAAAGTGATTTCGCTCTGCGTGTACAGTAAGTTCTAGGAACTGATGTGGCTAATTTCAGTGCCACGGTGCTCATTTTTCCTGCACCACTGCTGTGAAAACTTCGCTTTGCAGCTGTTTTGATTTTGTTGTGGTGCAATTTGCAATTCGGTCCAAATGTGAATGCTTCAGAAGAACCCAGTCTTTTTGTCGGTTTGATTTCATCCATTTTATTCTGTCTTGGCAGACAGGACAGAGGGGCTTGTGGATTTGAATTGCTGTGCTCTGGTACATCTTGCCAGCTCACTTAAACAAAAAGCACTCTTTTAGCAGCGTCATTGCACACAACAACTAAATGATAAAAATAACGGGATCCATTTCATTGTTGATTTTAAAGAATGTAGATACACATTTCTTTAATTCTGTCAGTAATTTGCAGAGTTCTGGAAGTATGTTACCAAAAAGCATTATGAGCTCTTGTAAAAATGTCCAAATATTTGTGCCTAGAGAGATGCTAAAACTGGATGATGGCAGACAATATGGTAGAGTGTTTTCATTGAAGGAAATTGATTGCCACTGTGTTCTTTAAGTTTTTTCAGGGTGTAGACATAAGGCAGCAAGAGCAGAAAATCAAACGCGTTTGTCACCGGCGCCCACCGCACCAGGAGGTTGTGCAAGGTTATTTCCGTGATTGTAAGCGAGACCGACCACCAGAGGGAGCTATTTGATCAAACCAGATGCTGACAGCACCTGACAGAATGACCTTTTGCCAGCTTCAGTCCCTCATCATTATGATTGTAAATAGAGTCTTAGTCTTAAATTCGACACATCGCTGTGTTCTTTTAGAATACCATTGTTAAAGCAAGCTGAATCAATCCTTCATTGCTAATTCAATTCTGGCAATGGCAACAAGAATCATCTGCCATTTTACATCTAAACATTCAGTGATGGACATATTTGCGAAAAGTAAAATTAATTCAGAAACTGCTGGTGTTCTGAATTATTACTGAATTACTATTACTAAAAAAAATCACATTCTTACTTAATCTATGCCCCTTAGAAACTTAAAGGCTGCAAGCTTTATTATAATTAATTTTTGGCTCGTACAATTTTAAAAACTGCCATCTATTAGCATTTGTTTGCCTTCATTAAACTGATGCTTTGACTCTTAGTTGGTTATCCATACAAACCCAATACTTGACAGTGCCCTCTGGTTTCTGTCAGATGACAACGTTCTTATTAATGCAACTTGCTCTGCCAAGATTAGGCCTAATTCTTCATTCTTTCTTTTCCCCAGTTTAATTTTTCAGTACCAAACACACACACACTCATTTGTTTGTATTCCTGTTTTTGACGGGACTTGGAACAGATTCTCTTACTGTTTCTATTTATTATCTTATACCCCACTGAAATAAAACGCATGGGGTGAGAGCAGACCTGTAATGTGTAGCTTAGACATATTTAGGGTTTTATTTGAAAAAAGAACTTGGCACCACAGTGATGCCCTTATGCTGTATGACACATTGGTTGGGATGTTTTCTCAGGTTGTGATCCGTATTGATAGAAATACAGGCCCATGCACACCGATATTCTTCTCTCTGGCCAGAATTCAAGCATGGATTCATGGATATATAAATCTTTACTGACTGATGTTTGCATGATAATGCGATTAGCTCTTGACTGTAACTTTTTAGAAAAACGGATCGATGTGAATAGAATTCTTCTCGTCACAAGATAAGAAAAACATCCTGGTATTTTAGTTCCATGTAGTAATTACATATGTTTTCACTAATGTCTGTAGTTCACAGTGATCTCAAAGCAGAGCTGTTTGCCATAAATTACAATATTGTAATATAGATAAATAATGTCTTTTGTTTCTATAAAAGAGATTTCTAAAAATATGAAAGTTAGAGATGTCAACATAAAAGATTTATGAGGTAGTATCGTGTCATGAGCAAAACAACATAGGTCTCACAGCTAGAAACGGTTTTGTCTTTATAAGGCTAACAATTGCAATTTTCTTTAGTCGAGGGTACTATTTTAAACACTTCCATATTGATTTTGGGGTGAAAGATATCATTAAAATAGTGCAAATTATATTTTTTGTTGCACATAACTGACCATGAATCTGCTTGCATTTACTGTACAACACTGAATATAATTCTAGTGAAACCTGAAGACAGTAGTATATTACTATGGGACTTTAGTATATTAAACACTTAAACAATGGCCAACTTTCACAGTTGGAAAGCTACTGTCACATGACTTAGATACAGCTACCAGACTCCACTCTAAATGTAATCACTTGGACAAGCATTCAATTAATATTTTCTCAGTTTCTAGTGTTTGATCATTAACATCCTTGATACCCTTTTTACAGTATATACACCTTTAATACCTGAACATCCTGGTAATCAAATGTCATCGTTCAACATAGTTCAAGTCTAAGTAGCTACAGATCTACAGATCATAGAAAAGCCAGAAGTGTGACCTATGAAAATCTCTGTGGTCTTGACATGTTTGTGGATTTCTAGGAAATATCTACTACCTATTATTCAGTTAACCACTGGAAATATAAGTTAATCTGGAGATAATATTGTTCTGGGCAGAGGATGCGTGCTGTACTTTTAACATGCTACAGACCTTCTCCCACATGATGCTCTGCTATAGTCAATGTACTGTCATAATTTCTCATAACTCATGAAATGTGGGTGTTGTTATAGGTATAGCTGCTGCCTCACAGTCCCAGAACACTGGCTTTGTGTTCGTGTGATGTGCTTCCTCTCCTCATTTGTGCTGGGTGCTACAATTTCCTACTTCCCCTCAGAGACAGACAGGCTGTATTTTACTCTGTGATCCCCACTGGTGAAAACAGACAGCATGATACAACCTACCCCAACAGCTTTATAAGAGGAAAAAAAACAAAAGTTGGAAACATTTTCTCACTTGCATTGATGATCTGACCAAGTGACTTGCAACATTGTTGCACAGATAACAAGCAGTGAAAGCAAAAAAAAAATCGATAATATGTAACAAGACAAAATGGATGGATGAATTTAAACCAGTGAGCGTTCATCTAGGTATACAGAGCGCCAATCAATCATAAAATAAAGATCACAATGATGAGTGCGAAGGGTACACCAGTGATAAATCTTATAGCAGAGTGATACTAGACATCAATTTTCAAGGCATTCTGTAAACACCCTCACCTTATTCCCAGATGGAAAGTATATTTGAAGCTAGAGGATACCTACTGTGGAGGTGAAACAAGACTCGATAAGCTGACAGCTGTTACAGAGCAGGAGACGTTAGGGACTGGCCCCTGAGGATTCAGCCCAGTGGTGACCCTGTGGGTCTCATGAGTGGCACAGACCTTTGCGTTTCCTCCACTTGTGACAGTTTATATAGCACCACTACAATCATGCGCCATTCTCACTTGATCCGCCTACGCCTCTACGTCTCACCAAGCACTGCAAGCTCTGTTTGCATGATATCCCTGTGCTCAGATTCACCTTGTCCTGACCTCAAGACCGACTCAAGTCCAGTGATGACTGCCAATGTGAAGTTCATATCTAAAAACTCACTCAGAAAGAAAAAGTTAATAAGAAATCAAATCCTTGTGTCACACCTGAAGAAGGCTCCACGGCCGAAACGTTGTGTTCTCTTTCTTCTTTTTTTCAGCATGGAATAAACCTATTACTTGTTCATTTAACATCTTTGCGTAGGAGGGAGTGCTACAAGCATTACAGTGTTGTCAGCATTGACCTAAAATACCATCTTTTCATTTCTCAGAAACTGCAAGTGGTATGGCTAATTACTGTCCGAGTAATTCTTAGAAATCCCTGGTGACAGAAGTGGGACCCCCAAAAATTAAGAAATACCTTGATTGAAATGTGTCAGTAAGATTTGATAATTTTTGCATGAGCTTAAATGATAAAATGATGTGTGATCTCAATATTTGTCAATGTTATGTAATACTTGATATGTAATGTAACAGATAAGCAAGTCAGTTTTTTCAACAGCTCAACTGAAACTAAAACAAGAAAGCAAGAATTTCACATGGAAGGTTGTGGGTTTCAGATCTTGCTATCACAGTACCCACTGAAGACAAAAGGAACAGCAGAAGGTTTCAATACCTCCTCATGACTCATGCGCAGCAGCAATAAACTGAGTGAGTTTTCTGGAGGAGGAACATGGCTATGGGCAGACATACCAGAGAGCGAGAAAAAACAATCAATAAAATATTCTAGGGCCATAGAATTAACATTTTACATTTATTTTTAAAATACCTTATTTTGAGTTGGACCAGTGCCTTGATATGAATTGGCTCCTCACCAGGCTGCAGAGAAGATGCCTGTCAGCATGCTCCCCTTTTTTGTGAGGAATGAGCCACGGAGCTGCTGCAAGAGTGAAGACAGGGTGAAGAGAGGGGTGCAAAATGCACAAGCAAGCCAGAAAGGGGATATTTAAATGTACTGTAGGCAGAAGCAAGCAAGATTAGGGTTTGACCTCCAGAAAGTTGATTTAAAAAATCTTACCTTAAAAATGTCCATGGTGACTGTATTTGTATGCTTCCAAGTCATTCTCTACAAACTCTTAATTTTAATTGCATTCTCTGGGTATATTTAAAGAGGGCAACCACATATTCGACTGCTAGAACTGAATTCAAATTTAAGAATAGGATTTTATTTTTCCTTCTAATAATGTGTGTGATCTTGGAATGATTAGTTGTGGTTTTAAGCTATGCCCTTTCAGTCTTGCGCCCACTTCTATATCTTTTAGGCACTGTGGCTCTCTGGGGTTGGGGTGCTGTAACAGGATCTTTGAAACAAATGCAGCCATGAAGTACAAACCAGTGTTTCTTTTAAAGTGTGGAGGAAAAAAATACCTACTCCAACAACAAAGGCATTGCTTCTCCACGAGTTTCTGTCTAGACTTATTCCGCACATCTCAGTTCATATATGCTTTCTGGCCTCTCAAAAAACTCTAAAGTACAAGTTTGTCTCTGAGGCATTCTCTCTTCTCAAACCTTAGACTAATCTTTGTGAGTATGCAGGTGAGTCGGTACCTGCCTTGATTGGTAGGTTGGTCAGCCAGCACTGAAATGTCTTGTGAGTTTTGTGATCCTGCATAGGATCTACTGCATGTCTTCAAACAGCAGGCAGACCAACAGCTGCCAGCCTCCTCTTCCCGGTTTTTAAAAATGTCACCCCACCATTCCTTTTCTCAGAACTGGTCAGGTGACTGAGAGCAGCAGTTCATTCTCCACAGCATTATGCTCTTCTTTTCCTGTTTCATCTTCTTTTCACATCACTACGTAAAAGAAAATGCATCAGCATCATGTGCTCACAGAGGCAGATACGTTCAGGGAGCGCCCTGTGATGGACTGGCATCCTGTCCAGGGTGTGCCCTGTCGTGAACCCAATGCTTGCTGGGATAGGCTCTGGCTCCACTGCAACAATTAATTAAATGAAGGAGTTAGAAAATGGATGGATGTTCACAAAGTATATTTTTATTGTCAATATTTGTTTATTGTAGGTACCCATATGATCTTCTCAGCATTTTGTTAATAAAGCATAGTCTACATGTTACAGTGAAAAGATCATGAACTGTTTTTCCATCTTTATGTAGAAAGTTCTATTTAGTTTTCTATCGGATTTTTAGCCATTTTGATTACTCACAGCAGTAAATGCTGGTAGATCTATATTTTGCATTAGAAACTGTAACCTTAGCTTTATGGATTTAAAGAGAGGAATGAATAAATATAATGATGTGGGACACCTAACAGTGACTCAATTAGATTTGATTGCTGAAAGTGAAGGAATAGCGACAAAATCGTATTGACTCGTATGTATTGTTTACCTCGAGCTGCTGAGGTTAGACTTTTGAAGGTTCTGATCAATATGAATTAAGATTCCTAAATGACGAAGTTGGTTTTTCTCTGACCCAGGCTAAGCTGTATTATTAACAGTCGGCACAGTTACAACAGCAGCAGAGGCTTTCTGGCCTCAGTAAATTATTGGTGTTTAAAACATACATAAATTGCGACTGCCAGTTGCGTCTGAGATGTTGATGTCATTTGCAGAACAATACTGTATATGAAACCCAATTCTTAATGACTGGCCTGAACAAATCAGAGACATTGATCATCTGTTCACTCTGCGTACTCAACATTGAAGGTCTAAGGTCTAATGTGCACGTGCAGTAATCATCAATATTCATCCCAGCAAATCTGTGTGCTTCATTAAAAAGGGAAGGTCATTTCACACCCCGAACACGGAGTCATAATGCTATCCGACCCAACCCCTATGTAACTCATTTTCATTCCAGATGGTTATTTCTGTGAGCAGTGGTAGGGAGTGATGTACTGTAGTTTTCTCGGGAGCATTTTGTCAGTGGCCCAGTCTGGGATCCTGTCATTTTGTTTGTAATTGCTTCATGTGTATAAATACATTTTCCCATATATTTTTTGTTTGACTTTTTTATTTTTGTTACGATTTGCTAGGTGAGGTTTTCTAATGAAAAATGACACTCTAAAGCCTGTTAGCCCGGATCGTGGTCACCGGTGACCATGCCGGTCTCCCCAGACTCCACTTTTTATTTTTAAGATAAACACAAGATAAACAACGTTTTTTTCAAACCGCTCCACAAATTTTCTCACATGCACGTATTCTCCAATATCATCACAACAAAACCATAAAGTTTGTTTCCACAGATATAATACTATTATGCAATAAACCAATAAATTAATGAACTAGCAGAATCCCAATAAAAACACCTGGCCAGCACAGCATGTCAATATCATACATTTTTACCAACAAAACTGCAAAAGCAAAAACCAGCAAAATATATATATATCCCATGTTTTTACCTTACTCTGAAGCTTGATATATATCCACAGAAGCCCAGACTAGCTTATCTCCAGACCTGGAGGCTATTGACTGTTATGGCCTGTGTTGTAAATAGTAGTAAATGTTTGAAGAAGGACCGTGAGAAATAAGGCGATCTGATTGGTAAAAAGCTCTGTCATTCATTGTATTTTCAGCCATTCAGAGCCCTTAGGGGGTGAGACTTCCTCTAGAAGCCTCAGGCTGCATTTGGCCTGCCTTTTAGCTGTCAATCATTGACTCAGAAGGGGTAATCAATCAGTTTTTTATCAGTTTCTTATCAGTGCTCCTTTTTTCACACCAGAAGGCAACTCTGAGGTTTTTTTTCATTGCATAACAGCAGATAAAGGCTCTCTAGCAGTGTCTAAAGGTTTTATAGCAATTGCAATGGTTTTTATTCTTATTATTTTCAATATGTTTATGATTTTTTATTATAGGCGTGAAATTTCATTCCAGGTCCAGTCTTCACAAAACATGATGTAGAATTTTTTCTAATCGATCAATTTGTCCCAGATTTTTATCCAAGCTTGTCGTCACACTCAAAGCCAAGGGGTTTAGCTTCAATTTAAGACCTGAACCAGGCTCCTGCTATGTTCTGCTGCAGAGATATAACAAATGTTTAAGGGGAGTAAATTCCAGGCGGACATTGTCTAAATGTGTCAATGGTTAGAAGAGGCTAAGATTTAATTGTCTTGCAGGAAAAACCGTCTGGATCAGGAGTTCCCTTGTCAGTAACTATTTGCTAACAGAGCTCCTTTCTTAGTAGCACAATAAAGCAGAGGGCCGAGGTCAGCCAGTTCTCAGTTTGTTTGGCATCTTTTCTCCTGTGCATTTGATATTTAATATATAGTATCACAGCAGGGGATTCTGAAATAGCACCATACAAGCCAAAACTAAACTGATTACGAACTCTGCATGTTTGCTGTAAGTGACAGTAATCTCCCTAAACAAGCAGTTTATGCAAGTTTTACAGCCAGAGGTGAGTCTCATGGCTTGGTGATTGGCCAATGGACCAGACAGTGACCCAGGAATGTCCGTGCTCTTACAGAAATCAATGAGGAGGTCTAACACTCCAGAGCAGCTCCATCAAGTTAAGGCGTGGCCGCTCACGTCCTGCCACACACTGGCGAAACAAATACATTTCCTGAAAAATACAGACATAATACAGTTCTTCAGGTGCTCCATCGACAAACATAAAACAGTCTGCAGGTCGTCCATGTGTGACCCTGGACCGACAAGACTATACTGTCGCAACGCTCTCTTCCAGCAATCAGAAACATGTGTCTATGTATTTCCATAGTTACAGGAAAATTTCCAGCACCATCTTCATTTAACCCACTTGCCATCATCATCATCATAAGATGGTGCATTTAACCCAAATGACATGCTCGGCTGTCAGTGGGCCAAACGTTGATGAAGCATCATCATCATCATCTTCATCATCATCATTCTTCTTATTCCAGGGAGACTTACTGTGCAGGGTCAGCTGCAATACGCCTGCATAGCTTAGAGCTGCATGCTAAGCAGTGCAACACTGTCTCCGAAACAAACTCAGCTATATGCTCAATTGCGATAACAAAAAAAAAAACTGCAGAACAGGACCAGCTTGCCCAGGGAGGTGGAGAGCAGCTGATGTTACTGAAGATTTAGCAGAGCTGTTCTACCAAATGAGCTGAATAGGGCTCTGAATCAGAACATTTGAACTGATTGTATCACTAAGGTAAGATTTTACAATGAGCATTCATTTAACGTGTGCAGGCTGACATTCAGAATTACTTTGTCATATGCAGCATAGCTTCACTGTATATGCAGGTAATAATTTATTCTTAGTTTTTAAATGAAAAAAAAAAAGTACTGCTGGCCTTTTTCTTTGAGGTATTAAAAGGAGGCACAGGACAGACGTAGAGTTTAACGGTTTCTCTACTTTGAACGGCTCGCAATGAACTTCAGCCAGCAACTCTCCAACTTCCAAAACTCATGCACACACCAGACACATGCATGTTTGCACACTGAATTTAACAAACAACAGTTATTGCTCAGGGTCTCTCGAGTATTTTTAAAAGCTCCATGTGAAAGTGTAGAGGAGCTAGTTCGGACAGGGTGACGTCAGCGCCCTCCCTGCGCGCAGCAGAGACCTCAGCTGCCTGGGCTGAGGGAGGTCTCCTTTAGCTCATGCGGCTGGTTCCCTGTTGCGTTACGCCCGAGACCCGGGTTCGCGTCCCAGGTGTTGCGGGAAGACACGGGTGGCGGAGGGCATGAGCCCGTGCGGAACCGCAATGGTCATAAAAGCTTGTACTGTAAGTACACGATACTTAGCTAATGTCAACTAGCCATTTAACAAAGAAGAGCTGCTGTTTTGGTTTTGAATTTGATAACATTGGCATTAATCTTCATCGATAAATGATACAGAGATGAGTGGAGACACTTTAGATACTATATGAGTTCACATGTGCAATGTGTGAGATGAAAAGCCTATGTTTATGTGCATGTGATAAAGACGGCTTTTCTGCACTTTCATATGTTGTATTTCCTGTCATCTGAGAGTATTTTCTGATTTACATGTATATCTGTGGATCTTCATTGTTAGAGATAGGCCTTTACAATCTTTTCCAATATTAATCTTGACTTTCCAAAATTGTGTGAGAAGACAAGAAATATATTTCTTACAGGTATGCCAATACATTGGTTGTAATACTAATACTGTATGTGTATTACAGCCATTATTACCACACAAATATAGTTTATTGAGGTAGGGATAGAAGGTACAGTATATCTAACTCAAATGTTCAACATTTGCTCGGTTAAGCATATCCAGAATATTGAATGTGATTAAAAATACAGTGCTAATGTGCTTCTAGAAATTTCAGAAAATGGTTTGTTTCTAAACTTTGAATAGGGATAATAAAATTGTCTATCCTAATATACAACAAACAAAAAATAGAAACTGTATGAATTATATAGCATTTATTAATTTACAACTGGGACATTTTGATTTTAAACAGTGAAATCAAAATACAGGTGATGGAAACTTTCATGTTTACACAGCCCATATACAGTAGCATGACTTTATTATCTATAAAATCCCTGAGTATCACAAATGTAAACATGCACACAGATAATTAAAAAATATTTATAAAATCTAAAATATTAAATATTGTGCAAGAAAAATATACCATTATTCTTTCCATTAAAGGATGTCACAATCTGCTCTCAAATACACACTTTTCATATTTGCTTTGGTAATGAATCTCTTTTTTCACTCACCAAAATATGAAAGCAAATATAATGCAAATGGATTGATAACTCTGTGAAATAACAGAAATGCTAATTGAGATGTATATACTGTATACAGTATATAATATCTTATATTGAAATACATGTGTAGTTCTGGTTAATTTCTGTTCATTACTGCCTGTCCCAGTGTGTTTATAGCTGTCTAAAGGCCACATGGTGTAGATCCATGTTTAAAACTGTATTATTGAGACATTCATTCTCTCTTGGTATTCACAGAGATGACACAAGTTCATAATTATATTTAAGCACTGTGTAGTGCAAATTTTCATTGCTGATTACGCAAAATCAAAACAAAAGAAAGGTGATTTTCTAATCCAATCCCACCATGTTTTCAAAACATTATACACAAATGTGCAAATCCTCACAGCCTGTTACATATCAAGCATGCATAAATCCTGCTGAGACTGAATTCTTCAATGGCAATAAATGCTTGCTGAAAACACATAGCCAATTGTGAATAATTAGGCTGTGAACAGTTTAACTTTTCTTGAAAGGTCATATTTTGTTTCAATAAAACAACATTTGTGTTTTTTATATAAAGATGCTTTGTCCATATTTTACTCCTATGTGGAAAGCAGAGGATAGCTTTGCATTTATGCGTCACTGTTTTTGATTGCAGCATCAGTAGAAACTGGATTGAGTTTCAGGGGGCAATCATCTGACCAGAGGGACTTTTCCTCTTTTTTCTTACTTGATAAGTAGCTTCCAGGAGCTTTCCTCAATTTATAATGCAGATACAGTATCGCAGTCATCAGCAGCCCGATGATTATGAATGGATAGACGAAGACAAAATCAAAAAGAGGTTGAGACGCACAAACAGTGGAGAATACGCTTGATTCTGAAAAAAAGGTAAAGAAAATTAGTGAACAAACTGCTTATGCTATTGCATTAATCCAATTCAAAAACTATATTCTCATATTTATTTGTCTCTTTCAAAGGAATTTAACAAAACAAAACTGTTTTTTGTAACAAGTGGGACCCTGTCTTCACACAAAGTATTGACTGTATGTTACAAAATTTACTTCTGCGTTAACTGCCTCCATCTTCACTGCCAGCATTGATATGGATAATGTAGATAACTGATAACTGATAAGCATGAGACAATATTATAAATAATACAGGGTTAGATTTTTTTTAATTTCATGCTGAATAATATTTCTGTTATGGGCACACACATACAGTATATTCCTTTAGATTCCACTGCGTTATTGGCGTTTCAGCTTCTGAGCTGCAGTACTGAGCCTCTGCTGTTAAGCTGCCTGGCTGGTGCCAAGGTCATTGTGCTTCAATACTACCTTGCATGAGAGAGACGCACTACAAATGGCTGTGGCATTGGCACAGAGGATCACAGGATGTGACTGACCATCAATCGGTGAGCTCAATCTATCACACAGGATCCCAACCACCCCGGCCACAAACTGTTCTCCCCCTGCGCTCTGGCAAGCAGTACCTCACTACTAAAGCCCAGACCACTAGACTCAAGAACAGCTTCTATCCCACTGCAGGACACATCCTCAACAGCTAACTGCAGGGCCTCAGACTCAATGCATGTCTGCATTCTACACTTTTTGTATGGTCTACCATGTTTTGTTTCTCACTACCACCTATTTATTGCTCCTGTTGTTCCTATTTATAATGTTTGTAATGCACTGTCTGCTGTACTGTGTGTGTCCCAAGAGATCAGCGTGAATAAGAGTTCCAATGTACATGTACATGTGCCAATAACTCCTCTACTACTCTGCTCAGCAGCTGAAGACAGGAGATGAGGCAAATTCAAATATCCAACAAGGGTGATCGCTAAATTAATTCTATTTTAAAACTCTTTTCTTTTCCACAAACAAGCACGCTGCTGAAGTGAGGATGGTGCTTGCTGAGCGCAGAAATCATGTGATGAATACGTCTGATTACTGTCAGGAACAGTTCTTTCCGGGCCCTATGCGGACGACACGATCCGGAAGGTGAAGAAACAATAGGGAAAAATATCATGCAGGAGTGGGTCAGGAGACAGGGGGGCGTGTCCGAGGTGAGCAGGTGTCCAGGGGGAGTGAGTCCGGGGCGAACAATCCAAGCATAAATCCAACAGGGAAATCCAACACGGGAGGCAGAGTCCAAGACCAGGGGATCCATCCAAAGTAATTAAAAACCAGAACCGGGTCGGGACCGGCGGGGCAGGGAATCAGGAACAGGAAACTAAAACCATAACGGAGCCAGATGCGGCAGGACCCCGGGCTCTCACGATGCGGAAATCAATGAGGAGCCCCGGGCAAACGCCTGCGTCTGGCTTTAAAGATGGAACTAAAGAGGGGCTGGAATAAGGAACAGGAGTGGGGAATGGGACAGAACGAGGAAGGGCTGGAGCGCCCTTAAGAGGAGGAGTAATGATCGTGACAATTACTCTTTTCGTGACTCAAGCATTGCTTTGCCTGATAACTGCTAATATTCTCTTGTCACAAACCTTCAAAATTCTTAAGTACACACTTGTCAAGTGCATGTCATGCAATGAATATGTTCTGTAATTAATTTCACCATATTTAATCCATGGTTACTGTGTCAACTCTTTCCATTGCAAGGCAAGTGCAATTTATTTACCATTTCAGGTAAAATGGTGGAAACACAGTACAATTGAATACAGAGAGTACACTCTCTATTGCAAACAAATTTTGATTATGCTAAACAGTACTGGATATGTAGTATGTATAAGTATTTTCTGTGTATTCAAATCTTTACTGTTGCATCTGTTTAATGGATATGACATCTTGTACTATAAACAAATTACTAAGTGCTTAGAAAAACAAGTATTAATAGGTTAGAGCTCCTTGGCGTATGTTATCTGTAAAATAAAACTCAGTGTTCTTCAGTAATCACTTTAAGATAAATGTTAAATTCTATTCTAATAAACAGTTAGTAATGAGAATTCAAATCTGTTATGCTTAAGGCATTCAAGGCCTGTATCAAGTCAAGCTTTTTAAGGGCAGACCACAACTTGAAGGTCTTTTACAATGAAAGGAGGAAACCTAGTCCATTTCCTGTCAGACTATGAGTTTAACCTATTTCTTGTCATTGAAGTCACTGTTATCACCATGGCGACTGTCTTGACTTGCTGCATGCAAATTTTATCAAGAATCTGAAAGCTCCACGAGAGAAACCAGAGCCGCTACGAGAAGCTCCTTAAATTTAAGAAGGAGGTCACTGGCAAAATGCATTGGCTTCCTTATTGATCATGATTACCAAGAAAATATTTTTAAAATAAAAAATATGTACTAAGGCAAACACATAATAAAGTAATAATTGTACAAACTGCATGCTTTAAATGAGTAATGAATAAATTGCAATTTCCCTCACGGGATCAATAAAGTATCTATCTATCTTAAAATAAGACAGGCAAATTCTAAGGAGCTTAACACATGGATTCACACCACCAATGAGAAAGCTTTAGCTGCACTTTAGTTTGGTGTTCTGTATGCTAAAGTAGATACCGTATGAGTATGTCCTGTGTGCGTCAAAGTCAGAAGAACAAGGATATGTATTTACCTTTTGCTGTAATAGTAACGCTTACATTTCCAGATGTATCATTTGCAATTTTATACCACTTATTGCCTGGACTTAACAACCACTCCTCCACCTGACAGGAATAGGTGCCCTGATCAGTCACTTCGGCCACAGGAAAGGTCAGGCTGTAATTCCAGGGAGAAAGCCTGTTGAACACCAGGCTCTTTCTGGCTGTGGGGAGCAGCTGAAGGGTGGAACTTCGCAAGGCTCTGAAGATGGGCTGAGCATCCTCTTCCCCATACCTCTTCAGCCACGTCACCTCAAAAAAGGACCTCTTGTCCGAATATGAGATAATGTCACAGTTTACTGTAAACCCACTCTGCTTTTCCTCAATGCTGACCTTCTCATTCCTTTTAAGGACTTGAAGATTGCTCTCTGTGTGTGAAATTGAACGCAGATCATGAGGTTAATCTTTGACCACTGGAGAAAATCAGTCCTGCCACAACGACAGGTTTCATTATCAGTGCCAAATGTCTGAACACTCTTTGTCAACCGAATAATTCTTGTACACCACCTCTGAGTAGATAGTAGAGCTAATTTTTATAATAAAACTTCAAATGAAATCAACAAAAACATCTTGGACACAAACTAACATCACTCCCCACTCAATAAACAATATATATTTTAACACATCATCACAGACTGCAAACTGCCTGATAGTTACTGTTCATCCCTTTTGTGTACAGTTAGCATTACAATAAGCGAGCATGTGAAGAGCACTGTCCATTAATCTGTTGTCTTTAGTGAGAATTTGTCTTTCGGGAAAAATATCAGACTCACAAATCCAGGCTGTGCACTTTCAAGTCTACAGGTATATACAGAACTGTTAAATAAAGTGCTGTGAACTATTAGTCATATTTCATGCTGAAAGAATGAGAACATCCCACACTTCTGTGTACGTTTAAGACCTGCTAGCTAAGATGCTAGCAATGTGGTTAAACAGTAATGAATAATTAGGTAGATAGCGTCGTACCTGGATGATGAACAACAATGCTAGTAAACCCTGATTCATCATTGGAGAGTAACTGCCAGCGACGTTCACTGTCAAGCTCATACTCCTCCACCGTACAAGAATAATTTCCGCTGTCGGCCACGTCGGCGTTCCGGATTGCTAGGTGGTGCGTATTGCGAGCAGAGCTATAAAATTGAGCTCTCTTCCAAAGCTCTTTATTTCCATCCTGAAGCACGAAATCTTTACCCCACTTCAGTAGGAGTGTCTTCTCAGAAGCTGCTGACACACGATACCAGGAGACGGAGAACTGGGACGTTTCTTGGACGTCACTGTTGATGGTGCAGTTGACGATGAAGTCTTCGCTATCTCGTACCGTGATTTCTGCCCTTTCCTTCATGACTTTCAACTTATTTTCTGTGGGAGGAGAGACGGAGTTAGTGTTGGCAGGGGATTCAAGAATACCATGAAATCTGGGCGGCTGTGAAATGAGTCCTGGGGCCTGCTTCAGTTTGCTTTTTGTTAGCTTCATGTAATGAATCCTTCATGGTTCAATGAGATGCTTAATGAATATCAAATTGAAGCCGAACACCAAACCTCATCCACAGATAATTCATTAAATTATCTAGAATAATTGAAATTGTGACTTAAAAACTAATACTATTTCAATTGTAATAACACAGACCATAATACCAATTGACTAGCCTCTCACTGTTCTCATCAAAACAGCAAATGCTTTGTCTGAAATTCATCAATGCTTGATCCTCTTGTGTGTGTAAAGCCCCTGACCTGCAGAAGTGTTGAAGAATTTTGAGTTTATTCTTTTGTTAAAAATAATTGCTTTAGAAGGCCAAGGCTTAGTGAAAACTGATGGCACACAACGGTGTGACGTACCTGTTGATTTAATGGCGAGCTTTGTTGTAGAGGACCTCCGTGACAGTGAGTACCAGTTCATGCTGGGGTCTTGTAACCACTCCTCAACCTCACAGATGTATTTTCCACTGTCACTGAACTCTGTCTGCAGAATGAGCAGTTTGAAGGAATCTGGAGATTCCCTTTGGAGATGGTATTTATTTTCCCTAGTTTTCATAATCTCTCCTGGCTCCAGGATTAGGTTGCGGTCAGTTTTCAGAACACTTCGTTTTCCTGTCTCGGAGTTGTTGAAATACCAGGATACGGCAAACTGAGAATATGTAGAAGTAAGACCTAATATTTTACATACTATTCCCACATTGGCATTTACAGTACTTTCTATTTCCTTGGGCTCACTGCTTATGGATAGCTTGCTGTCTGGAATAATAAGAAAGGTCAGAGTATCAAGAGGTTAACAAGTAGTAGGACACAGTTGTTTAATATGAAAATTGTTCATATGTTTTAAAGGAGCAACAGTGGTGATATTTTATAATGACATGAGACAACACTGTTCTTTGATTGGTCATTCTGAAATTAGACGTATGTTTCATACATCATTTCATAAGACACACTTCAACAGTGTGACAGGAACAAGGAACAGGAACAGGAAAGTGTCAAAACTTACTTTCCAATTGGATTCAATGAAACCACAGAAATGTAAGTATAACATACACACAAGTGAATATATATTGCTTAAAGAAGTCATGTGCAATAGGAATAATGTGCCCCAGCAGTATTGTATTGTGCCGAGATGGAGTCACTGCTGTGCTGTTATCCCAGCTAAAGAAACATGCACATGTATATTTGCACATATGCATATGTTTACATACCTGATTTGATATCACAACTGTAACGAAAACAGTTATTCAACACAAACCAAAACTGTCACATTAGTTTTGTGTTACAACAAGACTCTGTACTATTTCAACAAGAGCTTAAATTGTGTTTCAGATTAGGATTTTTTTTCCTGAGAGTTACCAAGAGAACACATATCACTGTACAGACACACAAGGAATATGAGGAAAAATGTCACAACAGCATGTTTTCAATAAAAAAAATCAGCAGGGGTGTGAAACACGATACTGAGTCACAAGTTCTCACGACACCTTGACGTGTTTTAAAAATGGCTGGACAAGACCCTCGAGTCAATTAGCTGCTAAAAAAGCAAACAAGCTAGACAGACCTAATGGCTTCCTCTCACTTCTCTCCTCGCTTGTAATACGTCAGAAGGTCACTGGTGCTGATCTTCCAGCCCTCTCCTCCATCTATCATTTACGTGTTTTGCCTAAAGCAAAATTCATCTGTGACGATCCTTCACACCCCTTTTTTAATAATAATGCAGACACCGACTCCCCAACGCTAAAACCAACAGACTGAAGTTCTCATTCATACTGCAGTCATATTGTTTCTTTACACTTGACCTTCTATGCAAATATGTATATTGTTGTTCCTGTTGTTTTTTTTCTTCTGTTTCTCTGTACACCAACACTGCTGCTGTAAAACAACTTGCCCCTCCAGGGGTAATAAAGACACTCTCTCTCCTTTCTTCTTGTTGTTTGTTGTTTGTTTTCACTTACCTGGCTTTTTAACTTGTACTGCCAGTTCGTTGGACAGTTTTGTTGCTCTGAGGGAGTCCCTGAACCACGCTTCTACAACACACCGGTATTTTCCTGCTTCCACGGTGCGGCTTTTGGACACTTTCAAAATGGAGGTTATTGCATTTTGTTGCACTGAAGTCTTAATCTGAAAATTACTGAGTTCTTTATGCCACAAAATACTGCCATTGTAGAGGAGGGACACAATGTTCTCCAGTAATGATGAGCCGCTCTGTGCGAATGTCCAGGTAATGGACAACGGAACCTGGGGCCCCTTGACTGTGCAGTGCAATTCTAAGTTTTCACCCTCCTTAATATGCATTGTGCGACTTCTTAGAATTGCTTCTATAAGCGAATCTGAAAACAAAAAAGAAAAATGAAAATTAATATCAACATTACAATCATTGTGTGAGCTTGAAGGCATCTACAGTAAATAGCTTACAGAAAGAAATATGGTTGGTTTAAAAGAAATAATAGTTTTATATTAAATCCTCAATGACAAAGAATGAATTAAATAGAAACTTAATAAGATTTGTAATGTCCCACTTATGATGTATTTGTAGCCATTGCAGAAAGATTTTAAGTGCTGTTTTAAAACTGATTACATTTGGTTCAAAAATGATCAAAATGTAGTCCTTCTGCAAAGAAAATAATCTTGCAAATGTCATAAAGACTCTTTATATTACATTTTAATCATTTAAATAATAAAAACGTATGAATTGTACAGAAAATATCTTGCCCTTAAGGATTTATTAACAGCAAGAATTATACCCCAGAGCAGTTAGTTATGAAAAAAAACAGATAAAAATAAATCTGTTTACTTGTGCTTATTATTTCTGCCATTCACATGCATTAGACATCTTCTCAAAATGATGTTAATGATCTAATCTTAAATAAACCATAGCAGTAAAACAAATAGCCATAGCCATATTTGTTAATTCTACATCATATGTGAATAATGAAACAAAGTTAAACATCCAGCAATATGTCTTTGTTAAAGGTGATGTTAACTGGAAGTGCTAAATTGGAAGATGAGTTGCCAGTACCATTGACTCATTTACTGTGAATGAGTTTACTGTGCTCTGGGGTGGCACAGTGGCAACCATTGGTGCCTTGCAGTACTGGGGCTCTGGGTTTAATTCTGGACCTGGGCTGCTATCTGAGTGGAGTGTGTGTGGGTTTCCTCTGGGTGCTCCGGTTTCCTCCCACAGTCTAAATACACGCTGGTGGGTTAATTGGCTTTTGGGCCCTGGTGTGAGCGTGTGCGTGTCTGTGTCTGCCCTGTGAGGGACTGGCGTCCTGTGCAGGATGTATCCAGCTGTGGGCCTGCTGCTTGCTGGGATAGGCTCCGGCTCCCCTGTCACCTGGATGAAGCTGTTAGAGGATGAACAGATGATTGGAGTTTGCTTCTGCCAACGGTTTCGCATTGAAATCGTCTTCAATATTTCTTGAATCTTTAAGCAAATGCTTATATGATCATTTGGAGTTATCAGTTGTTTTCACATGCCTCGGCACACACCAAGGAGAGAATGGGGATAGTCAGATGCTCCTGTGACCCACCCACCCAGTGCAGTCACCCAGCTGCGGACATACTGCAAGCTCCTACAGAAGAGACAGCTCTGACTGGAGGGGCTGCACATCTCTCACTGATCTCACTGCAATGCACCAGGCTACCTGGACTGTCGCCGTGGCTGTTATTTTGTTTTGTTGGGAGCCCCGACTGACCACTGTATCTCCTGCTCTGCTCCCACTGGCTCTCCACTAACTGTGCATTACTGCTTCGGGAATCCGGGACAGCCAGCCAGTTACAGTATATTACCCAGGCTCAGACTCGCAACATCTGGGCTGCAGAGCTCAGCCTGAGCTTTGAGGAAGACTTATTCAAGTGAGCGGAATGTTAAAAACTCCAGGAATAATAATTTGATTTTTTTCAGAAACATCTCACCGCGGGCAGCCCACTGGAGCTCAGCAGGTGCGAGCCTGGTCAGTACCTGGATGGGAGATCTCCTGGGAGTTTGCTGCTGGAAGAGGTGTTAGTGAGGCCAGTAGGGGGTGCTCACCCTGTGGTCTGTGTGGGTCCTAATGCCTCAGTACAGTGACGGGGACACTATAATGTAAACTATAATGTAAAAAGGTGCTGTCCTCCAGATGAGACGTAAAACCGAAGTCCTGACTCCCTGTGGTCATTAAAAATTCAAGGGCGTTTCTCGAAAAGAGTAGGGGTGTTACCCCGGCGTCCTGGTCAAATTTCCCATTGGCCTTTACCAATCATGGCCTTCATCACTCTGTTCTCCTCCCCACTGAGGGCTGGTGTGTGGGGAGCATAGTGGCACACTATGGCTGCCATTGCATCATCCAGGTGGGACTGCGCATTGGTGGCAGTAGTGGGATTTCCAATTACATATAAAGCGTTTTGAGTGGAATGTCCAGAAAAGCACTTTATAAGTGTAAGGAATTATTATTATACTTAAATTATTTGAATTTTGTAATTGTATTTATCAGAACAATATAAGATTAGTATTGTCTTTTATCAACTGTAAAGTCATTTCCAGCTAATTAGTCATAACAGAATATTATAGTAATATAGTAGTTTCTTTCGAATGTGAAATAATTAATTTCACACTGCCCCAAAATTCAGACATGTTTGGGTTATGATACGGTATTTCATCCAACAAGAGACGAAAAGTCACAAGAAAAGTTCAAGAATACCTACGTGTGTTATGTCACGTGTATAAATGTTGTAAGAGACCATAAATGTTTTTGTTTTTGCTGCCTTTATTACATTGCTCTGTAAAAGACATGGTGTTATTTTCCAGGAAAGCGTAATAATACTTTCTTACCTAGAGAACTAATAGCCACGGAAGCCTCTTGGGACGTGCTCTGTATTTTCTGGAGGTCGCCACTGGCCCCTGCAGCCCACTCTGAAACGATGCACTTGTAGGAGCCCGCATCGGGCGGCAGGGTGTTGGGAATCTCCAGCAGGAAGGACCCCTGGTCGATCCGGACTGCGCGAACGTCTCCGCGCTGACCGCGCTGGCGGTACTGAGCGCCCTCTTCCAGCCGCCCGTCCCAGTGCAGGCTGATGACGTCCCTGACGGTGTTCTCACTGGTTTTCTGCTGCCAAGCGATGGATAATGGCCCCGTGGCTCCAGCAGCTTCGCAGATGAGCTGAAGAGGCTCTCCCTCGTTGATCTGGATCGTGTGATTCGAAATACTGACTCTGAGGGTGCTCTCTGTGTCAGCAGAATATTGTTAGTGGGTGAGAAAGGTTACACAAAAGTGTATGCGTACAACTGGATGTTTAACATGGAGTTCAAACTGCTTCAAGGGTCATGATAAGAAAATAGTAGTAATCTAAGTGGTTCATTTAAATCAATAATTGGCATAATTACATCAAATAGACACAATACAAAAAAGTGAGAACAAAAACACATTGTTTCAGCTGTGGAGCCTTCTTCAGATACAGTAAATGGAAAATGATCTGTTTTTTTCTCTTTATTATTCAGCATGGAAATTACTTGTTCCATTGTTTCACACACTGAGGCACTGTAGTTCTAAAAGTAAAGATATCCATTTAATGTAATATTATGTACAGTATTTTTCACTGGTAAAAAGAAAAAGTAAAAATAATACAGCTGGTGGAAAAACTAAAATAGTGTTTGCAACAGCAAGTCATTTTCTATTAATTAATGAATGAATTAATTAAATTTAATAAATTAATTAATTTTGTATCATTTGAAATTATCTGATAGCAATGATGAGGTTATGGGTTATTGAATAAACTTTGTATTTTAAGTTGTTAGAAAATCTTTGTTCTACATCTGATACATGATACAGGAGTATAGAGCCCCAACAGAGAATTTTATTTCGTCTGAGATTTTAACATATAAAATCAATTTGTTGATTATTTAAATATGGTGTATACCCTATTGTTTGAGGAGAGCAACAGCCATGGGAATTTTATATAAGTGAAGTTTATATAAGTTAAGTTAAACTCCTCAATGGTTAAGGATTGAAAATGGATAATTAAGGTTAAATAACTATGACTGAATAAAGTCATTAAAAGAACGAGCTCAGATGGAGCAAAGCCAGAAACAAGATCTTTCTAGCTTTCTTTCAGTGACTCACAGCTGTAACAGTTATAGCTAGACAATTATAGTTATAGCCAGAAAATACTTTTCAGAATGCCAATGCATGTTCCGGTTTTCATTTCACCTTACTATTGTAACTTCCTAATTGAAACATCTACTATGTGCACTGAATAAAGGTTCTTTCATTGCGGTTTATTTAAAGCAAGATTATAAACCCTGCAGGACTGTGGCTCTCCAGGACATGGGTGCGCACTGTTTAAACATTGATACAAATTGTATCTTTTTGTTTTGTACCTTCCTGTGGTAAACAGAACTGATTGGAACACCCACAGACAGTATTAATGAAAACTGGTGCAAAACAAAAGATATTCCTGCTTTCTGAGGAGTTCTCTTTAAGCAGGTAGGTATTTGTGGGAATCAAGTATTGTGCATAAATATATAAATATATATTATAAATAAGATTGTGATCAAAAGAAGGGTGGTATATCCATGATCAACATCTTCTCAACAACAGTACCCTAAATGTCTTCAACATTGATGGCTGTGTATCATCTGGATCACTGAAGCTAGTGGTTCTGCATCATTAAGAGAACAAATACAGTACAAAAGCCTATTTCCCCTGATTCAAGATCATACCGTAGATCAGTATTTTCCAACACATCACCGTGGGACAACTAACTACAAATTACAGACACCAAATATGGCGTAAGTATGTCACAAACCTCATATGAGGTATATTTTACTATGTGGCTGACGCTTTTATCCAAAATGAATTACAGTACATTTGCACCCATTTATACAGCTGGGCATTGTTCCTTGCTCAGGGGTACAACAGCAATGTCACACTTCAGATTTCCACAGCTCTCACAAAGGACCTAACCGAGGATAAAATCCGTAAGTTGTATAGGGTGTATTCCAAATATTAACCTGTTGGAAACTAGCTAATCTCTGTTTCTGAGATCCCTGGTGCAGGGTGAGAGAGGGCAGTCTGGGGTTTAGAAGGGCCGGAGTGCTGTTGACTGGCTCAGGTTTTACATCTCCAGTCTAACTGTGTGGTTTTTCCGTTCAGTAAGAAACTTGGAGGGATGTAGCACTGAGGGAGGTTGTAGTAGTTTGGGTTCTGTTGCGGATAATTTAAAAGAAACTTTTGTTCACAAAAATGCTTGACTCTATTTTAAAAGAGAGCAGGAAAACGTACCTTTGGCAGTAACCCCCACTCTGATTTCACTGGATGTTTTGCTTTGCTTTACTGATAAACGTCCGTCAGCGCTTCTTTCCTCTTCAGAAACTCTGCAGGTGAACACTCCTTGGTCCTCTGTTCTGATGTGTTTAATCGTAAAGATGTAATCTCTGTCACTTTGCTTGATGGCTCGCACTTCTCCATTTTTGTGTCTCTCTGCATAAGTATTTCCAACGATCACGACACCTGTGGGTCCGACTGCAGCCAGTTCCTGGCCCTCTTTTATCCAAGCCACCGAGAAGTAATGGTCTAGAACTCTTGGGACTCCCACACTGCACTTTATCTCTAAAGTTTCTCCCTCTTTAAATTCTGGTCCTGAGCTTTCAATATGTGCAGTAAACGTATCGGTGACAGATCCTACAAACGTAATAAAAAGATTTGTTACATTTCTATTAAAAGACATAGGGTGTGGAGTGAGAATAATAGTGCTTCAAGGTGAAATCAGCTCACCCAGGCTCTGGATATCAAGAGCAGTTGCCTCTGTCCTTTTGGAAGCGATTTTTATCCAGGAACGGTCTGGGTCTTGAATCCACTCCCCAGCTTCACAGTAAATATCCCCCTTATCGGACGCCAGGAGCTTAGTGACTGTGAGTCTGTACAGGGTGCTCCCGACTTTATCAAGCCCAATGTGGCCTGACCTGTATCTGTGCTCATACTCTGCTCCCGGCCTCAGGGTGAAGTCCCTCATCAGAGAGAGGATCTCGAGCGGTTGAACCCCCGTCTTGCTGAGGTACCAGGTGACAGATATGTGTGTGTGCTGTAAGGTCTGACTTGACACCTCGCACTCCAGCTGCAGAGTCTCTCCTTCGTTCTTATGAAGAGCCTTAGCGGTCATGGATGCTGTCAGCGTGTCTTGAATCACTGTAAAGGACATCCAGATCATTTACAATGACCTCTTCTATTCCAGCTTTTAAGCAGTAAACTAGCTGTATATTGGTTTATAAAAACAGCATTAACTTTTAGTGTGTACTCTTCCTCACACAATACAGGATTGAAAATTTAAAATGTTTCAAAGTGATTTTTGGACAGCAAATCTGTTTTCTTTCATAATTTTTATTTTTTATTCAGTTTTATCTCTTCTGTTCTAGCATTTTTCAGGAACAAATAATAAGCTTACAAGGTGTTATACATTTTTACATTCAAAAACATCCCCTTTGTGGTTCCTTAGGATTAAATTAAAAAATAAGGTAAAATATTAACTTATACAGTATAATATTTTTGTTATCCTGTAAACTGCTGGTGTCAGTTCTTAACTAGTTAAGCAAGATGGCTGCTTTATGCTTCATGATAATGTAGTAAAAATTATATTTTGTCTCCTCCATCAGATTCAGGGTAGGAGTGATAATACGGAGCTAACATGGTAATGGAATTAAGAAATTCATACACCTTTAAGTACTTCAGTTTAATGAAAACTTAAATTTCTTCAGTTAAATCTGATGTCTTTTCCAGGCAGTTGTCGCCAGGAAGTTATTATTCGAGGAGCAGGGAAGTAATAGGGAGCTCTGGTAAAAGAGGAGGGAAAGAATGAACTATCAGGCAAACGTAAAGGCTTAGGATCTAGCAAATAAAAGAGGTGAATGGAAAAAGAGTGTGTCTGGAAGAAAGATAAAGCTGATAGAAAACTTGAATGAAGAAGAAATAAAGAAATAAAAGCACAGCCTGGAAATTTTCCTGAGAGGGACCTAGCAAACACAGGGGTGCAGGACAGAATCCTGACACACCTCCTCCTGGCCCGTCCAGCAGAGAAGACCAGCGCGGAAAGGAAGCAAGAATCACAGAGGAGAATGGCCGTGAAATAAAATGTAGTTTTATGTTTTAATTAGAGAGTGTGTGTGTTTTCCTGTGTTTTTATATCCTTCTGTTATATCCAGTCTGTTAACTCCATGACATGTCTACACTGTTGATATTAAGCTAATTGTTGCGTAAAATAGTTTATTGCTTCACTTAGAGGACTGGCCAGTCTTTGAAAGCTGCAGCACAAGAATTATTTTAAATCATAATTTTTATATAATAATAATAATAATAATTGCTTATATACACTTATATAGCGCTTATCTGGACACTCCACTCAAAGTGCTTTACAGGTAATGGGGATTCTCCTCCGCCACCACCAGTGTGCAGCCCCACCTGGATGATGCTCCAGTCCGCTCCCCACACACCAGCTCTCAGTGGGGAGGAGAGCAGAGTGATGAAGCCAGTTCAGAGATGGGGATTATTAGGAGGCCGTGACTGGTAAGGGCCAATGGGAAATTTGGCCAGGACACCGGGGTTACGCCAGAGTTACCCCCCTATATGTAGTTAGAGATTCCAATTCCCCCAAAATCAGTGCTTTTACTGTATTTGTAATACGATTTGTAATACCAAAGCCATGGTACAGTATATCAAATGTGAATGAGTTACAAAACACAGATATCATTGTATGTTTTTGGCACCAAAGGTGACGGTGCTAAGATGCAACCACTATGAAACTACTTCTCGGGTACAACTGCCCATATCGGTAACTTGTGGCAACACTGTTGCAATGACTCGATCGGCTGCCAGAGGCAGCTTAAGCAACGAGCTTAAGGCCCAGTGTGAGGTCTCTGTACATGTCGTCTGAGGTCAGATCTGTCAAGGGCATCCATCAGTACATAAAACAATCCACAGCTTTCTCTAGCCCATGGAATACACAGAGTCAACTTCACAGCTGTTATCATTTCCCCCGAATGGCCTCAGAGTGCTCAGGCTGCTCTGCTCATGCAAGCACGATTTCTAACTGGAAGTGCGTGCTGTAGCCCCTGCAGAACATTCTCATGCAGATCTGTCAGGTAGATGTGATGGCTCTGGACCACTGCAGTGACCCTCTACATTCCAAGATGTGGCCTATCCCTCTCAGACCCAGTTTCTCTGTTTCTCTGTACTAGTCTGCTGACTGATGATGCGGAACATTGTGTTATCTGGGGCTCTTCTCTCACAAACAGGCCATCGTCAAGCAAGCTGATCACTGCCAGGCAATCTTCAGGAAAGCAAATGAGGCATGCTGGGACCTTTTGCCATTCATACATTAATTAAAATCATGTTTTCTGAAGGGCTCTTTGGGCAGATTCTTAATCAACTAATTGTAAGAATTATATCTCACCTCAAATATTGACTACTGAGTACCTGGCATCTTAATGAAATCACATGACATGAGATCACTGTTGTGTTATCCCAAGAAACAATACTACCTTCAGAGTCAGCAAATCTGTCAGGTTACAATTTAAAAGGTAAATTGTTTAATTAAGGTGCCTAATCAGCTATTGGTGTCAATCACACACTGTTGTGTTTTCACTGTGCACCAGTTTGCTTATAAATATATGTATATAAAGTAATAGCACCCACAGCAGCCATTGGCAATAGAACTGAAAAAAACTTACCTGTGAGGTTCATTTTGGCACTGTAGACCCCATGAAACCCTACATCAGTATTAGGAGTAAAACACTCGTACTCTCCTTCATCACTTTCATGCAGATCTTTGATGTGCAGCAGTACTGAGGAACCTGTTTTTCTCTCAATTTCAATTTCTTTATCCTTTACTCTCTGAAAATATTTAGCATATGCGATTCTAGGATCTTGTGTGCTGATTATTTTTATTTCTTGCTCTGGTCTTTCCTGAAGGTAGATGGAGAACTCAAAATCTTGTTTGTCGCCTCCTTTAAACCCGCTGACATTGCAAGCGATAGTAATTGGATAACCTCTGGCTCTGTATAATGGACCCTCCTGCATCTGGACCAGTCTCTGGCCTGCACAGCAATCTAGTGAGACAGAAATGCAAAAACAACAGTTGAAAGTTTTTATACATGATATTGGTTTATGTATAATTTCAATTATATATTCAACCATAAACTGAGGGATTGTGATCTACTTCTAGTAGAGTTACAGTGTGCAACATTTCAATCGCAGTCATTTTTCAATGGAGTATGTACAGTATGTGTTATATCTCAAGGGGTTCACAAAGGGAGCTCATCACCACACATGCTACAAAGGAACAAGCTGAGGTTCATTCTGTAATGAAAAGTAGAAGGAAAAAACATAACATTCCAGCTCTTAGGCCTTGTTCAGATGTAAGATTCAACAGGCATAACATTGTGTTTTCTTGCTTTCAACTTTTCAGTGTGAATTTAACCCGTACTTGATCTTTTACAACTGTTGATGTTTCGCATTAGACATCTTCTGTTTTGATGGTGGTATAGCAACACATAACACGTAGTAATATACTGTATAATGTTCACTACATTTCCAATAATTCCACAATATAAAAACAATATGAATAAAAAAAGACTCTAAAAACTGTTGTTAACAATACAATTATTTCATAGAGAGACCACTAAGACATTAAAGGAGCTCATAGTGGCTTTTTCTCTATATTGAACTACAGAATAAAATATTTCATTTTCAAAGGCTGAAGTAAAGAACCTCAACAGCTAATTATGTATTAAAACCTTCAGAGACTAAGAAGGATTTTTGAAAGCTCCTATTCCCATGGGGATGATGAGGTGGGTCATGCTCCAAATACAACAAGTACTTGTAAGGTTTGAATGGATCAAGCTGAACCCCACGAATTATTCCATGTACTGTGTGACGGTGGGAAACGGTTTTGAGACGCCATCAAAGCAGGCGAGCAGAACTTACCCCATTGCAGAAGCTCAGCAAGGGACCACAGAAACAAGATGCTACAGTGATTCATGATTAGAGCTGAGCTCTCCATCCTGCCTCGGGTTTGAAAAAGCCAAGTATTCGTGACAGTTCAGGCGACAAGACCTCTTTCAGAGGCGGGAGGAAATGATCAGCTGCGGTTTGTTTCGTCTCGCACTCAGAAAGGGGAAAAACTCAGCTACCAGCCCAGACAAGTATCAAGTCTCAAAGACTATTGTGTTCATATTGTTGCTTTTGCTCCTGTGCCGTTCATGTACCCTCAGACACTATTCGGCATGTCGACACTTTCGCTAAACTTCTGGTTTAGTCGCACTTTATTTTGTCATCACCCAGTAGGCAGTAGAAGGACGGGGGGGTAATTTAGAGGGGGGGATCGGTGTGTATTGGCCTTCTTTGCTCATTTTATTTTTCATAAATTAAACAAATGTTACATTCTTAGATTACTGAGCTAAATATATTTACAATTAAACAGTAATCGCGTTTAAATAACCTTCCACACTACAGTTTCAAGACGTCGTGAAAGTATATATTTTTTACATTATTTTTAATCTCATTTTGCTAATTCGCTTTTTTCATACTGGATATGAATCCAGTATCTCAGGCAATAATTAATGATATTTGTCGTGGTTTTTTTTTTTGTGTCTTTAACAGTCTAGACCAGATGGAGACAGTAGTATTGAAATCAGCAACTCCTTGTTGCTGTAATGCTGTCTGAAGTTGCTCGAAACGGGAAGCGAGAAAGCGGAAAGCAGAAGTAAAGTAATGAAACATCACCGCACCGCTGATACCAGGCGCCGGGTCTCAAGGCCAGCCGATGGATTTAACTGATGTGTCACTTCTCCAAAATTATTTCTTTTCCGGTTTTTATAACACTCAATGCCTTTAAGATCCTGGATGTGTCCTCAACTCTCCTTGCATTTGATGTCTGAAGAACTAGTAAAAACCCTAGGAGGCTAAAGTGGGCAGCAGACCGTGGACTGCCTGACAAAACTGTTCCTTTAGTTTCATTTTCAGAAATGAACTCTCTGTCTCTTTGTGAATGTCTGTTGTCTTAATTTATTTCCAAATTATTATTTTAGCTTGTTTTTTTTTAATATTGTTTAGCGTCAGGAGCAGAGCAATAGGTATGAGACGCTGAACATGATCCCTTATAGTTTAAATCTATCTCTAACCCAACTTTTGGACAGCTGCGTGAGTTGCTGCTGTAGAACACCACCACTTCCGTTAGATGTCACTCAGTTTAATTTCACGTCTCATGACCGCTTTCGCCGGCCACAGCGGGTGCTGCACAAGTTTCATAGCGCACGGTTAACTTTTTCTCAGGCTTTCTACCCTCTCTCCTCTCCCTCACGCAGAACGGTCGAGGCATTTGTCAGGTGTTGGAGATGGAAAGGTCATCGCCTCTCTGACAGGGCTGTCCTGCTCCTGGCTGTGGAGAGCGCCCTTGACAACGACACTGGGGCCGAAGTCTGTCACGTCTGCATACAGAACAGCTGGTGGCTTTTCCATACTGTACGTGTGTTCACAGAGAGATCATCCCTAGTGGATCAAAGAATATGGCCAGACTGAGATGGGACACTTAGCGTTAGGATTTTGTTTTGAAATGTGCAGTAAATTTTATATTTTTTTTTACTATATTTGTGTTAACGGTTTTGAAGATTGTTTTCAGAGTGTTCAAAACTGGGCTTCAGCAACTGAATAGTATGGTGGGCTTTTGTAGAATAGAGCTGTGAATGGTGGTGTTAAATTGCTTTCTTGCTTTGTGGTATAAGGCTGTCTAACCCTTTTCCTCAAAAGCACACACTCCTCTATTTGGTGCTGCACACCAGAAGGTGCTAAAAACTAAAAGGCTTCCATTTCTCTTCAGGGGCCTCAATGGCATGAGAACTGCAAGGCAGCCAAAACTCAGTTATTATGCAGACATCCTAATTATAAATGACCATTATTGATTACAGGGAGTTATAGATCAATTTCTTGTAGTAGGAATTTGTCTTTTCCACATACCCCACCTTGCTCTCCATGAGACACACAGACACAGAGAGAAGCTTCAGGTCACAGTGTAAGGTCAGCCATTTATACGGCACCCCTGGAACAGCTGGGGTGAAGGGCCTTGCTCAGGGGCCCAACAGAGTAGGATTCCTCTGCCAGCCGCAGGATACGAACCAGTAACATTCCAGCCACAGGCACAGATCCTGAGCCACAGAGCCACCGCACCACCTGCTTCTGCTACATACAAAATGTAAACTAGCTCCAGACAGTTGCCAGACAGATGATGTTGTCAGCTACACAAGCGCACACTTGTAACATGGAGTTACATATTGTTCAAATGGAATAGGAACAAAGACAAAACAGGCACTTCTTATTATTCATTGGCAAGCTTACCTTTGAATCAGATGCTAAAAACAGTAATAGGGCACAACCGTGATGAAAATTCTAATAAACACGTGTTTTGTTTTATTTATTTATTATTTTTTATATGTCCAGCAGCCATTTCACCCTGCAACCCACTGAAGCTAAGCAGGTGTGAGCCTGTCCAGTACCTGGATGGGAGACTCCTGGAAAAAACTAAGGAAAAACTTGAGGTGGAGCTGCACACTGGTGGTGGAGGAGGGGATCCCCATTAACTGTAAAGCCCTTTGAGTGGAGTGTCCAGAAAAGTGCTGTATAAGTGTAAGGAATTATTATTATTAAAAATGTATTGGTATTACAGTTTTACTTCACAATTGGCTGAATGTCTTTTACATAGCGTGCTTTTACACAAACATATATATATATTGGGTAAGACCCTGCATTCTGACCCCAAGCTTCTCTCGCTGTCTGTGTGTCTCATGGAGAGCAAGATGGGGTTTGTGAAAAGACAAATTCCTAATACAAGAAATTGGATATGGCCAATAAAGTGTTCTTATCTTATATATCACCAGATTTCATATGCTGTGAAAAGAGCAGAAGTGGAAAAACTACACAAACAACAATAGATTCTGTAAACTATTTCTCATACTAAAATGAGGTAGTTGATCTGAAAAGCCTATATATGAACTTGTGTTCTGGTGCCCTTATCAGCTCAGTCTAGATAGCATAAGCCACAAGTGAGCTGTCTTTGCAATGCCTCCTGCACAGTCTTGGCTCAGAGACGTTAAATACTTAATGTGCATACTGCAAATGCATTTAAACTATATCAGTAGCTGCAGTAAAGAATGCATATGTTGTATATTTTGTTCTAATCTGATTTCACCATGCCAACTGAGATTTGTGTGTCATGGCCGTTAGTGCTTGTATAGGCTAGCACCTTTTCTTACCACTTTGTTTAAATTCACACAGACACTGAAGGAAAGCTCAAACAGGAACGTGGCGAAATTAAACTCTTGAAGGACATAGTCTACATTCTGTCAGAAACATAGACTGTTGCTTAAGAAAGACTAAGACAATTTGTAACACATACAACTCTTTTTTTTTGCTTTACATATGCCCAAGACGTTTTACTTGGTTGTCATTTTTTAGTGTGATTTCACGGGTGCATTAGTGTACAGCTGCTTCTTATACAGTACTTTTATTTCCATAGATTTTTTTTCTTAGCAAACATTAAGTGCTGTATAACTAGTTATTTCTCCTTTTGTTTATTTATACCTACTGATATAACAGGGTTCTGGTTGTTACTGTATGTGCCACTGCTGTGTTCGACTTGTGCTTGGAAGGATACATAAGAATTAGCATGTTTAGATTACTTCAAACACTAAGCTTATTCATCATAATCAAAATATACATGAGACAGTGAATATGTTCATTTTTAAGGTCAGCAGATTCATAGGGTGTTTAATTAATTAAATTAATATATATTTCCAACTGTGAGGGAGATGCTTATTTAAAAACTGACAACAGGAAAAGGTTTAATACAAAATCCCCAGCAGCCGTATATGACATGGATGTAAAGTAAAACAGGCAAGGTATCTTACTTGGAACTTAAAGTAATTTGATTTCAATTATTTTTATTATATCAGAAACAAGATAATATTTTTCAATCTTTTAGTGACAAATAACTGTAATAGTAGTTCAGGTGGGTAGCTGCGTCAGCATGCATAGTCTGCAGAGGAACAAGTAATAGGTTTATTCCATGCTGGAAAGAGAAGAAAGAAAACGCAACGTTTCACACCTGAAGAAGGCTTCACAGCCGAAACATTGTGTTTTCTCTCTTCTCTTTTCAGCATGGAATAAACCTATTGACTGTAATAGTTATAGCTTGACTGGTGATAAAATAGTTCTTTCTGCATGCAGCAACATGCTAAATATTTCATTTCACCTTATTTACTAACTTCCTAATTGAAACATCTATTGTCTGTACTGAATAAAGGTTGTTTCATTGTGGTTTATCTGAAGCAAACTTACAAAAACCTGCTAGGCTGTGGCCCTCCATGACTTCAGTATGAATATATCCTTCAGTTAACCTTTCATTGGCAAGGTGAAATAAGGAGTGAATTGTTATGGAATTGATTGGAGCACCCACGCATACTGTGCATGAAAACAGGTGGAAAAAGAGAAGATATATTTCTTTTTTCTTAAAAATTGTGGGTTGGGAAAAATGTTCTTTTGTTTTTTTTTGTTCTCTTTTGGAAAATTTGTTCACAAAAATGCTTGACTACGTTTTTTTTTCTGGACCAGAAAAACTCACCTTTGGCAGTAACTCCCACTCTGATTTCACTGGAGGTTTTGGAGTGTTCCATCTGTACCTTTTCCCTTTTAAAAACTCTGCAGGTCCTCTGTTCTGATGTGTTTAAAAAAGACGTAAAGACATAATCTCTCCTTTTCTGTCTCTCCCTGCTTAAGTATTTCCAACGAACGCTACACCTGTGGGTCCAAGTCAACCCAATTAACAGTCACAAGCACTTTGGAATTCCACAGTCACACTGCAAGCCAGCAATGCTAACCACTGTGCTGCCAGGCCATCTCCTTTCCACCTCTTAATATCTTTTATTAAAAACAGGCTGATGTGGCAAAAGAGAAGTGACATACACTGTAGTAATAAAGAAACACATCTATTTTGCCATTAAATAGCTTTCACTGCATGTATTTTTGAATGATAATACTCTGTGCATTTTGATGATTAGGGACTGTAAGCAGTAACATGATTGTAGGAAGGAAACATATATTGTATTTCTGTGGTTTATCAACCATTCTTGCACATTACACATTGGTGAAAAAAATATTTGAATTATGCTTTTGATTTTTCTCAATAATGTACCTCCTGAATTACAAAAATGTGTAATTACTGCTACAAAGGAGTTTCAATAACTAAGGTAACAGCAGCTCTCGTGGTAAAACATTATTCATAAACACGCACAGGAATAGAGCCTTTCAAAAATATTTAGACTCTTGCTCAGTTTTCACCTTTTGCTGCTTTAATGCTTGCAGCTGAGACACTCTGAAGTAGCGATCAATATTTGTTACATACACAATGTCCTTGACACTCTCAAAGCAATCTTTGTATGCTTGAAGCAAAAATGGAAATGTCATAACTGCATAATTATTTAAAACCATTTGTTATGGCAAACCTAAATTAATGTAGAAGAACAAAATGAACCTTAACCCTTCACGATTATCTTAATGAGCCACACAATTAGTTGATTGGCCCTTGTCTACAGTACGTGCAGTAATAATGTTTCACATTAGAAACACCTGTCTCTGTAAGGTCCCAAGATAGGTAGTGAATTTCAAGCAGAGATTCAACCATGGAGACCAAAGAACATTCAAAACCACTTTGGGATAAAGTTGTATAAAGGTACAGGTCAAGAGAAGGGTTTAGAAAACATTGCAAATACCCTTAACATCTCTTTGAGCATGGTGAAGTTAATCAGTCAGACTTCTCAAGACTTAACTGCCTCCTGAACTTCCCCATTAGTTGCAAATTGTCTTGTAAAAATGTGCTTCTTCAAGACAAAAAGAAATTAACCACAGTGTGACTTAGTGATTGTCTACATACTCAAACTGTCTGTTTTTTGACCAACTTATTTCATTAGAAATATGTCACCCAATTTTAAAAAAACACACATTTGGGAATCTTTGTGGAGGAGAAAGACGGTAGACTCTTTGACTTAACCTGCTTGGCTGCCTTGTCTGTAGAGACTTCCCATATGGAGAGAGAGAAGTTATCAAAAGGGCAGCTGCAAAGGTGAAGAGGTTTTGGAGGAAGGATGCAGAAACAGAAATGTGTACAAGAGATAAAGAGGCCCTCTGTGGTATTTATACTTTTTTGACAAGTGATGTCATGGAGAACTATGGGTTAGAGGAGCAGAAAGAAAGGAGAATTTGGTTGCCGCCCCCTCTAGAGCTATATTTATAAACTCAATTTACTGAACTGTCCTTTTACGAATGTGTTTTTGTTACCCTGGTGTCCTGGCCTAATCCCCCCCTCGTCTTTACCAATCATGGCCTCCTAATAACCCCCCTCTCTGAACTGGCTTCATCACTCTGCTCTCCTCCCAACTGAGAGCTGGTGTGTGGGGAGCAGAGTGGAGCATCATCCAGGTGGGGCTGCACACTGGTGGTGGTGGAGGGGATCCCCATTACCTGTAAAGTGCTTTGAGTGAACCAGAAAAGTGCCATACTGTATAAGTGTAAGGAATTGTTATTACTGTTTCCCATTTTTTATTTGTAGTTTTTGTTTGTACTATTTGCATGCAGAACCCTTAAACATCATCTTCCAGGTGTCTTGGGTTTTATCTAAATTTTTTTGCATTTCATCTGCTGCTTCTCCAGTGTCTGCTAATCATCTGGAAAAGTGATGACATTATTAAACTCTATTAAAATCTAGATTATCCAGAATCTAGATAATCAATAGAAGTAAAGAAGGGCAGTAGTCCTGGTGCAGATCCCTGGGATACTCTAATATTTACATCACCCCAGTTTGAGTATTCACCTCTGTGCCCTCTGTTTTCTATTTCTCACTGCAGACATTCACATTTCCTTGAATGCCTATTGCCCACAATTTGAGTGTTAATCACTCATGACGAACTTTATCAGAAGCCTTTCAGAAATCCAAACACTCCATATCACACATTCTCCGTGTATTACTCCTTGTTCTAAGAACGTAAACTGGTTGATTAGGCAAGACTATGTTGACTGTTTCCTAGGATATTATTTCCATATAGATAATCCTCTAGTTTAGTTCTAGTAACTGTTTTCATAACATTCCGTGTAATACAGGCCAGACGTATTGGTCTATAATAACTTGATTCAGTTATCTCACTTTATTGTGGGTGGGTATACCTATCTCATCATTTTGTTTGACAGGTCTACTCAATAGTGTGATGGCGAAGTGCCCTAACTTTAATTGAACCCTTCTGTGGAATCGGGGCTGGTCTGAGGGCTGGAGGTTACAGGAAGAAATAGTAGTACTTATCCAAATCACAGATCCAGTCTTGACAGGCGCGGGTTGGTAAACCGGAACATCTGATAACAGGTGGCGCAGTACTAGAGGTTAACAGGGAAGTAGAGCTCCTCTGGTGAACAGTTATATAGTTTGATGCTGACTTGACTAATGGGTTAATTGAGTAATGCTTCTGCTTGAGTGGGAATTAGCAAGAGTTTGTGATGATTATGCGTAACCGTGAAAATAGTTGGATACTTTAAAACACAACCCTTATTTAATGTGTATCCTAATGGATCTCAAGCTGTGGAGAATCCAAAAAACTGTTTCCACCTATTACTATGGCAACTTAATAGTTGCTGGTGGCTTATAATAACGAGTCTATTCACCGAATTTGAAAACCGTAAAAACAATCTGTATGCTTGCTGAAGTTGAGCGGACATGTTGTTCTATTCTTAAAGTTAAACTCGATAGTGATGATTTGTCTGTTTCAAGAGAGTGATGCCATCTGGCATTTTCATTTGCAAATCTGAAAGCCTATTGTATATTGTGCCAAATGTTGCATAATTGTTTGGCAGATATCATCTATTTCCATACTGTATGTCTATTTTGGATTCTGCATCAATCTTATTAGTAAAGAGTTGTTACTGCCTGGTTTGGTGTAGTTTATTTGTAATGAGATCACAAAGGAAGAGCTGGGGGAAGTGTCTTCACAGTTACATCTCACCGGGGTTGTGGAGATACTTGTGTTGTGATGGTAGATTAACACTATCAAAAATATTCTTCATAACTATGCTAATAATGTCCAGGAGTTTATTATTCTATGTTGGATGGTGGAGTGAGGGTATGTTATCTGCATGTGCAGGAAGTCTCAATCAGTTTGGTTTAAATGGATGAAAGTCAATTTGTGGAGAATTTGTGTATCTGTTTCTCTCCTCTGGACTGATTACAGAGCAGCAGCTTCTCTTCTATGACATGGTGACCAAAGTTCACAGTATTCTAATAGAGACACAGCTAGTGCATTGTACAATTTTAACACAACATTAAGTCCCAATCGATTTGGTTTAAATGGGTGAAACTCAATTTGTGGAGAACTCTTAAATGTACTTCATGCCAGTGTTACGCTGTTGATCAGCTGTCGGCAGGGGATGGACTCTATGCAGGTAACAGGATCTCAGGAAAGCAGTAATTACCGTGAAAGAGGTCAAAAGACTAGCAAAAGGTCAAAAGCCAAAAGGGAAACTAGGCAAAAGATATCCAAGACACAATCCAGAAATCGTGGTCGAAAAGGCAAGCCAAAAATCCAAAAACCTAGAAGAGTCCCAGGAAGATATTGCAAAGGAGGACATGTGTAGCTCTCAAAGTCTAACCCACTACTGAGCGAACCTGGAACAGGGAGCAGGGTTTAAGTAGGGTGGGGGGAGGCTTGGTGATGAAAGATTAACCTGATTAACCTATGCCTCCCCTGAGTAGGTGAGGGACACACTATCGGTTTGGGTGCCCTCTGGTGGCGGGGTGCTGGAACTGGAGCAGACAGTGAGTTCATTTCTTTTTTCCATTGAGAACGACAATGGGCGAAATGAATAATTGTATGTTTACATCCAACTAACAGCAGGTGGAAAGACTGTACCTCAATGCAGGAGCTCGGCAAGGTCTCACAGAAAGAAGATCCTGCAGAGAGCCGTGCTGAGAGGAGAGTGTTCTATCCTGCCTGCTGTTTGAAATAGCTAAACTTCATGCCAGCACATGTGACAACCGCCTTAGGTGAAGAGGAAAAGGTGAAGTGAGGAGTTCTTTCATCTCTCTGTTAGCAATAAATAAAAGAAAAGTTATAATCAAAGACTGAGGAGACAGATAGCAATTGAACTCTGTTTTCATTTAGAATCTCATGTTCTCTGAATGCAATGGATTCAATTTAAAAACAACCTCTCTAAGCCATACTGTATCTCTAGAAACGTCAAAGTTTCCGGTTATTCTTTTGCTGTGGATTTTGTTCCTCCCAGGTAACTAAAGCTCCCTACCGTTATCAGCTGAGAAAGACGAGAAGCAAAATGACTGAATGGCCCAGAAACACCATATCACTCATTATACAATATACTTAACCATGTAAATTAATATTCTTAAACAGTTTACAATCACAGCAATGTTCCATTTTGCTTTACAAATGTTTCTGTTTTTAACAAAAGTCTTAGATGAACAAATGCTATACTTAATTTCTCCCTTTTCAGTTATGAAAAAAATTAAAATGTTAGGTTACTTGTAAATGACCACAACTGAACTGATATCTAAAACATTTTATAAATAAATGGAAGGAACAATCGACAAGAACCTCTGAACATACAATAGCTTTTCAATGGACTAATTCATATGAAGATGTTTTTTGTTAACAGTTTAAAGTCAGACTGCTATCTACATCTATGTAGTCATTCTACTGTGCTTTTGAAGGGTCTGATAAACTTCAGGAAACATTCACAACTCCCCTTGCAGCACTTACTGCTATTATCAAGTACTAATTGTCTTGCTGTGTGATATGGTTATAAAATCCATTAAAGCTTCTCACTGTTTAACTTCCCAAAGACTAAGAGATGTTTTGTTTTGAAACTGAGCAGCATGACTGTGCTGCTAACCGTATTAATTTTATCTGAAGACGAGTTGTTCCACGATCTTCTCTGTGCATAGCAGGTACTAAACAAAACTGAACATACTGTAGAAGCATAGCTGAAGCTTTCCAGCAGAAATGAAGGTCATCCTTATGTCAGGACACCTTTAGCACCATCTGGTGATGAAAACAGAATCAAACGGTTGTATCACAACACAACCTCCTATCTATATATTTATCTTATATATATTTATTTAGTTTTTGCCACTATCACATCAGCTTGGTACAATATCTATGTATTTTAGTTTTCCCCACAATTTTAGTAAGATTTTCTTTTCTTATTGATCTTTTCACTGTTGAAAAGAGATAATCAATCCTGCACAGTCATGTGCTTTTAGTGGCAGTAAAATTAGATTTGTTTCTAACTGAGCAGACAAGCAGTAGAAAAGACTTTTGTTTTCATGATTCAAACCCTTATTTTAAATTAAGAAGAGCATTATCTTTAAATTTAAATCAGCTAAGTATATTTGAAATTGAAGAATGTGATGTCATTTACATTGGAGCTACCAACGCTGTTTTTCATGGGCCTAGATTCTCTGATAGCCTCCTTTACTTGCCTTATAACATAATACAAGGTTTGAAAGCAGTTCCTATTCCCTGAAAACTCATACTTGGCTTGCCTTTGTAGTCTTTATTATTATTTTTGTGTCTCTGCCTGGCAGTAAGGGATAAATGATAAATAGTGTAAGATAGTTTACAGAAATCAATAGATATGACCTCAGGCTGCAGCCTGGGCCTCACTCGTCCACACATACCTGCTGCTGACATCACTTATCTCAGAACAAACCTCTGTGAAGAAGGGGAGCGCACAGATGATCTTCTACAAGCATGACATTCCAGTGAACAGCAGGGCCAGCGGAAAGGGCAGAGTGCCTGGCATCTCCTGCTTTACCATGGCAACGGGGTGCTTATGTAATCTCTTGACCAACATCCTCCAGTATTAACAGTTGATTATTCAAGGTGCCATACTGGTTAATGTGCAGCTGATACTATATTTTCAATTACAGCCAACTGAAATATCTTCAGATTAATTACTGTTCATTATGTATTTAAAGACTATATCTACTCCATGGCAAAAAGTATTCTCTCAGAAGACGTGGGATAGCTAGTTCACATGTGTACGACAATGTAGTCATTTCTCAGATAAAGATGATTTGCAGACATTTTGTAAAACCTACAAATACCACTTCAATTGATCATCAGTAATCATCGGTGACGGAAAATGAGTACGTTTTTTCTTGTTTTGCAACATTTAACATATTTTCGATTAGAAGTGACTCAGAACTTTAATGAATGGCTCTCCTCTGAAGCTACAGATGTACTGCAGCCATCTAGAAAATGTGAGATGTCAGTCAGTATTCTGCTCTGTAAAACTGCCACATGGTGCAGTGAATCCTTAATGTACTACAGCTGTGTGTGGTTGTCAGAAAAATCGTTACAGTATTAAATGTTTATTTACACATTAGTGTTTCCCTTTCAAAGACAAAGTGTAGCCCATACCCCAAGAAAAATTAAGACAAAAATACTGTGAACTGTAGAGATATTACGGCGACAAACAATTTCATTTAATGCAAAGATTACTTTGTTGATACAGGATGTTGTTACCACATTGCTAACACAACTCCAAATGAGATGTATCAAAATAGTTTATGACACTAAAAGTGTGGTGTCATTTTGTAATAGGTATGCATACTGTACAGAAACTACAGTATTACCTCCATTCATGTACCACTGTTTTTCAAGTGATAATTGAAATGAAATAAGAATGTTTCAGCGGAGCATACATCAACAGTGTAATGGCAAATTGCAATTTCAGTTAACAATTGAAAATTAATTTCAGTTGTCTTAATTAGTTTATTAATTAATTAGACGTAATTAGACTCTCCGTGAAATTAATTGTTTTCTGTGAATTTCCATGAAACCAGAGACTTTAAGAAATAGAGGTCCAATCCAGGATCCATTCATGGCATCTAATTCTCTTTTCACAAAAACATTACAGCTACATTTCATTTTAAGACGATAGCTAGGTTATTTTATATGTCTATATAACATGTAAAATGAGTGAGCCACTTATTTTTTAGATATCCTTAAGTGGGAGCTCTCTGCCAACTTTATCCCATCAGTATCATCAGGATAATTTTGCTTATAGGTATTATTCACAGGGTCAAAATGGCAACTCTTTAGAAACAATAAGGGAAACCACACCAGTGCTTAAATACATTTCTTTAAAGTAAAAAAATGCAATAAAACTTATTGTACCAAGCCTCAGACACGTATAATCAAACCTTGCCTAGAATTTAAACATGTTGTCTAAAACATCATAATTTGATTTTCTGCAAAAAGTTCCATAAGAAGCAGAACAACTTAGCTTGTAAAGATCTACAGATACCGCAGAGGAGATTATTAGCAGCATTATTTTATAAGGCTTCCGGCTCCAATGTGGCTAATTTAAAGTGAATCTCTGCTAAAAGTGCAGGAAGAAGCCTGCGGCAGTCAGATTACTGACTGAAACCTCACCTGGCTGCTGTGATCTGATGCGGAACGTGCTCTGGTCACTGTCCTGAGGATGGCTGGACACGCGCTGGACCAGGTGCTGCTGCAGTGGCCTCTGCCTCGGCTCCATGTGGCGTCTGGCACTGAAGCTTTTTGTCCGTTTGCATTTATATGAGGAAGCTTGTAAAAATATAACACAACCAGCGTTTTTTTAAATCCTAAATCTGAATTTTGAAGAATAATAATTGATATTGAATTCAGGAAGAGGGGGAGGAAGGGAGAGCTGTTGTGCAGGGCTCTCACTCTCAGACGCTTCAGGTTAGGATAATCTGCTCCAGACCGAAAACTCAACAACAACAAAACAGCCTTCCTGCAGGATAATGACCCAGAGCACAAGGCCAAAGCTAGAATGGACTGGCTTGACACTCGGAAAGTGAATGTTGTTGAGTGACACAGTCAAAGTCCTGACCTGAACCTTATTGGTAATCTGATAAAAAACTTGAAAACTGATGTCCATACTATAAGTGATCCCCAAACAAACTGAGAGAGCTCAAGCACATCTGCCGGGAGGAATGAGCAAAAAAATGCATCAATTTTCTGACCGACTTTTACATTCCTTGAATTCTCTCTTAGCATTTTCTTGATGTGATGCACATTGAGATTCACTGCAATGAAATGTGGTATATAAATTGATTGTTACCATCACCACAGGAATATTTAAAAGGGGTATGTCTATTTTATAGACTGCAACAAAATAAAAAAAAATTGTAAGCTAGCGCTCTGAGGGGGAAAACCTTTGACAGGTCTCACATGAGTGCAGACTAACGACCCCCTCCTTAGTAAAGTAGGTTGGAAATTTGAAGGCATTCCACCCTGTCTTCATACCTGTTACACCTAATCTGACCAGTAGAGGTCATCCATTGTAGCATTTACAGAGTAAAATCAGAACTATGTTCTAGCCTTCTAAGTGCTAAATATGTTCAGTGATAACAGCATTCTTTGATTTGCCAAGGAAACTTTAATGTAAAAGTGTAAATTAATGTTAAAATGAGAACTTTTGGGCAAGAAAAAGGACATGATCTGAAATTCAGGAACACGAAGGTCACTGAAATTACTGTATGTGACTCTCTTGGTATGCCTACTGCATAATTAACCATTTCCCACAAGACCTGCACCCTACTAGCTCACTTTCTCACAATATTGCTGCCTTTCTGTTAAAATATTTGCTCAGGCAGTGTTGACTTTGTCTAGACATTCTGCAGCCGGCTTTATTGAAAATTCCTGACTCCACAGCTGAGCATTACCGCATGTCCAGGAATAATGTTTCTGGGAATCGTCTGATATGCCAGGACTGCGCTTGCATCTTTACCACTGTAGTGTTGCATTCTTAACTAGGATATTTGTAAGTAATCTGAATCTGTGATTAATGTTCCTTGCAGATTATTTGACCTCATCTAAGCCATTCTGAGGTCACTGAAAACATTATACAGTGATGAATAAATCCAAATCTGAATGCTTTTCCCATTTCATATTTCAACAGTTCTTGGCTAATTAAGATCATATGGCTGATATAATAGGATGGAATGCAAGAGGTTCGGGGAACATTACAGTTTTCCGTCAGGATTTCCCAAACTGTGTTGTGAAGGGATGCTGCTCTACACATTACTCCTGACAATTAACTGAACCAGTTAGTTCTAGTTCGTTAGGTGCTGCCGATTTAAAAGAGACAAAACATTCAGGAATGTTTCCCAACAAGATTGAAGCTGGGACCTTTTGTTTAGTGTAAATCTAAATTTTTAAACAATATCTGTCATATTCAGTATATATATATATAAAAAAGAAAAAACAAATAGAAAAATTAAGCCAAATATCCTTTGAGAACAGCAGATGTCTGATCTTAACACCTGTAGGAGTACCGCTTGTGAGCAGTCAAAAGTGGTTTCAAATACAAGTATAACAGCAAGAAGAATGTCTCAAGCTCTGGCTAGCCAGCTGACCCGAGGGTCAGAGGGATTAAGAGTGGCACTATTCCAAGAAGATGGGTCCAAACGCACAAGGGAACCAGTGGAGCTAAGGAGAGTACATGAGTATTTCCCTTTCAAAGTAAAGTGCGCACCCAAGGACTAAATAAGAAAAATACTGTGAACTGTAGAGATATCGTCCAGTGATAATACAGATTGTTGCCTTTTAATACAAACATCATTTATAAGGTAAGATCACTTTATCGGCCATCTACAATTTCTTGTATTAGGAATTTTGTCTTTTCACAGACCCCAGCTTGCTCTCCATGAGACACACAGGCAGGGAGAGAGAAGCTTGGGGTCAGAGCGCAGGGTCAGCCATTTATACAGCACCCCTGGAGCAGTTGGGGTTAAGGGCCTTGCTCAGGGGCCCAACGGAGTAGGATTCCTCTGCTGGCCACGGGATACGAACCGGCAACCTTCTAGCCACAGAGCCACCGCAACTCGTCATGAAAATTAGGTATTGCCTCCTTTGAGATGATGGACTTCTCACGGTGCTGCATGCAAGTAGGAAATCTGAGTGGTTTAGAGGGCAGCTCTGCCCTGCGATATGCTTACAGCCCCCTCCAGACTGGAGGACTCCATCCAGACAGGCAGAGTATCTCTCTTACTGAAACAACCAGAAAGAACGCATGAAGAAAACATAAGTTTAAAAGTCTTTTTTTCCTAGTAGCAGTGTGATTCGGGATTGGTATGGTGACATGAACATGCTTCCATGTTTTTCATTGCTTTAGTATCTCAGCAGGCAAGAAAGCAAGTAAAAGACAGCATTCATAATTGCATATTAATAAGGAACTAAATCAGATTAGACTAAGACTAACAGATCTTGGAATTGTTATAACCCAAATCTAATTTTTAAATGGTCAAAATTATCAGCAAGTGCCTTAAACTTTAACCTCACAAACCAAAAGCTGGTTGTTGGAAAAAATACTCAGTATCTTTGTATGAATGAAATGAAAAAAAAAGACATTAGTTTAATGTAGCAGGTTTTTACTTTTTCGGTTGGACATTTTACTGCAGATAACAAAGACAATACTTCTTGCGTTTGGCATAACTTAGGATGACAAAGTAAATGTCAAATACACATTTGAAACTGGGATTTTCCTAATGATCACCAACAGTATTTAAGGAGCTTTAGCACTGAGCACAAAAAAAAAATACTGACTGAAAAGAGGGAAAAAAAATGCAGTCAAACTTCCATTGCATCACTCATTAAAGAAGTGTTCGAACACCCAAAACTGATTGGGTAAATGGATGAGTCTAGCTGGTGCAACTGTAAGGATCAATGCTAACAGCTGTGTAGTTATGTGAAAGGCAACAGTTTCCCATGAAAGATGGATTACAGCACAACAGGCAGGACACACAGCAAAAAAGCTTCATAAGCTACAAAAGTTTAAATGTTCATTGGCATTCAGCTGCCAATACTATAATCTCCATTTAACAGCACAGATACCGTGACAAAGAAAAAAGCAGGGAGTGCATTTTTGGTGGAAAACAATCGACAACCACTATAAGGAACTGAAGAAATAATAAAAAACCTGTCTTTTGTACAGTGTAGAGGTGCAGTTCATCTACCTTCAAATAAAACTGCTTCCTTAGGAGCCACTGAAGAAGGCAGCTCAAGTGTCTTCAATGTAACATTGATACATTAAAAAAGGACCCAAATGAATATTTAAGTGTAAGAAAAATATATTTCAGGCTTAGTGTCTACAAAAGCATCATGATGAAAAGGCCTCATAAATATAACTTAGCATTCTGAATCCTATCCGGCTTATAAAAAAATATTATGGCATCAATGTTTCAATTTTTTGAGTGTTTAGAAACATGGTATGAAAGTTTAAAAAGTGACAATGTATAAATCAGACCATTCCCTGAAAACTATAATATACTAGCTAAACTGTTGCAGAATTTATAAAAACATTTTCATCTATAAAACCTTTAAACTATATTTCGCTCTCATCCTTAGGAAACACCTTTGGCCTTTTCTATTATAATTGAGCCAGCGGTCATATATCTGCAAATACAAAATACAAATGACCAAAGTCTTACTACTGCCTTCATTGGAATGTCTTTCCTCAACTTCCTGTACTGTACATTTTCAGTTCTTCAGTCACAAGATGTGTAATCAGCACTTAAAAATTCTGTTTACAAAGTCCAGATGGACCACCTCTCTCAGCTAATACACAATTGCAACAGCTGTTCACTTAACCAGAAAATCTTTGTTCTGTACTGTTGGTAAAAGGGAACGTTTATGATATCTGTTAATGCAATTTTGGAACCCATGCAGAATTCACGCACACAACATGTGCACCTTTTAGTAAGTTATACATTTTGTTAAAAAATAAGTAGCTTACACATAACTATTAAAAAATAAACCTGAACAAACTTTTAATGTATTGTCTCAACAGTGAAATCCTTAAATTAACTCCCGTGTCTTACAGTACATACAGTATCCGTTCCCTTATTATATGCAGCAATTATAAAAAACCTCTCAAAACACATTAAAGCCTTACTCATCTTATAAGTCATTCTTAAGGCACAGAGATGACTACTAGTCAAGACACTGATTAGCACTACAAGTATTTCCTAGAGACCTGAAGAAGACGTTTACAGAAATAGAAAACAAATCAAAGAAGTAGGTAAGAGTTAGGATACTAAACATTTTAAAATACTTAAAATGGTTTTGTCCCTTCTCCGAATAAGTCTATGTAAGTGAAGTGAAGCCCAAGTGTTCTGACATTTTTCCCCTAGGTCACAATGTTCATACACCTGCAGTAACAAACCTGCTGCACAGCTCACATTCACAGGCCAGTTCTTGCACTTGTATCCCAGATACAGGTCTGGTCTACTGCATCATTTTTAATAACAGTGCAGGATAGAAATACTGCCACAAAATGCTTCTCTTTTCAGACACTGAAAGGCTGAAGCAGTCTTTTGACCACAGACCATTTGGACCTGAATTGTTTAACATGTATTCTGTTCATTTGGTGACGTCTTTCCTGAGTATAGTGCAATTATCAATGGTGGAAACAAAAGCCCTTACTGAGACTTTCAAAAAGTGGTATTGCGTTTCATATATTATCGTTAATCTGTTTTATAATTCTTATCTACGTTAATGCAGTCACAAGGCAATAGTCAAAACTGGACCTGAGGTTTTTTTATTTATCTTTTTAAAAAAAATCAATCCCTAAGGACTGATAAAATTTATTTTCTTGGCTTCTGTTCTTCTGTATTAAAAAAGGCCCTTGTTTCTTGCCACAGTGACCGAGCAGGAAGAAATGAGATCGTGCTAGGCTCGTCAGAAGGTAGCCACAAGCTGGTGGTCTTGCGAGGTCCTCGTCTCAGTCCATTTCCATGGCCATCAGCCGCCGCGTCGCCCGCGAGTCCTTTTCGCTGGCTTCCTTGAAGCAGCAGCGCGCACTGACAAAGCCAATCAGCACGGACAGCAGGCCGACAGCAAGCGCAGCGCCAACTCCATACAGCAGTGGCAGCTTCAGCGACTCCCAGACTAGAACAACAAACACACAAGGTCCGTTAGAACAGATTCTACCTCGGTATCAAAGTATAAAACAAACTCTGGGAGATTTTCTCAGCTAAAACAACCTTCTTTCTTCCAGCCACTCAAAAGGTAATTCGGCTAGGCAGTTTTCCTTGACATTGACCACAAAACCTAAAGACGACACAAACCAATGGCACAGAAAGGCCACGCAATGAAGGAATGACCCACAATTCTGTGACCATATCTAGACCAGGTCACAGCTTTGAAAAGTCACTCTATGCTAATTTAGTTCAAGGCACTATATGTTGTATGAAATATAACATTTTTCTTCTAAACCAAAAAATGACAATTCTACTCCCATGTGCCTTTTTGCGTCAAGAAGTAAGAAATACTTTGGGAGATTCCATTTGAAAAATACAGCACGTTACTATCTACTGTACTAGCTGATAAAAACAACCAAGTCCATGGAGTCACAACTGACTTGCGAACTTCACCACCAGCAGGACCGGCAAGGAGCTGATGTCCTTCGACTTCTGCCAGGACCCGTCTGCGGTTCTGACCCAAGGCGTGACAGTGCAGTGGTAGTTTCCCGCGTCGCTGTCCTGCGCGTTGTGGACGCTGAGGCGATAAGTCTTTGCGTCGGTCCTCTCCAGGCTGCAGTCACTGCTGCTGTTCCTCTGGGCCTGCCTCAGCACCCCCCAGCGGTCCACAGAGGCCAGGAAGTGGACGTCCTCGGTGTCCGCGGCGCGAGACCGCTCGAGGAACCAGCTCACCTCAAAGGAAACGTCACCTGAGGAGCAACACGGGCGTGTCAGGCAGGCGGGAATCCGCAGCAGCGAGCATGAGCAATGAGCGAGAACGAAAACACACAGCCTGAAAAGTACCGCCTTCCGTCCAGGTTTCCTAGAGTAAGTTTCCTTTATGGGTATTACAGTCTGACGAAAAACCCAGAGAGAGGCTGGCAGGGCACAGTCCTACCAGACACTGCTCAATCACCTAAAACAAACATGGAAGACCCTACCTTTGGGTTTGCATGTATGGGAAAAAAAAACTGGAAAATTAAACCAGCCAGATGAGGAAAAACAAGTAACAGAGCTGTGAAAAGAAACTGAAGAAAACCAAAGAAAGATCAATTTCAGTCATTTCCAAGTTTCACTGAAATAAACAACTACAAATTAGATCACCTCAGCTCTCGTTACTGCACCTATGTCGTGTTTGTGTTCGTCGGCTCTCCTAACACTGAAACTGCTCCCATAAGCACCAATTAGGTCAATCAGATGAAGAAACTGCCGATATGTACAGCAGCATATTTATAACACACACAACAACATCATATCACACCTGAATGCCAGCTGCAGTTTGCACAAAAGATACCTAGCTTCGACCATAATCACACCTGCTGTCCAAAAAATAAGACTGAGGAACTCCAATTTTCACATGCATGGAAATATCCATTAGCAATACAGCATTATCTATGATCTTTCCTAAAATGTGTTATAGAGAGCCAGGGAAATAAAATCTGAACATTGTGCAATCAAATGTATGTCCTTACCAGCACAATGGCAGATCAGTGAAAGTAGGCACACATTGTTCAGTTTTTTTCAATTTCAATTTTATGCATTAACCATCTGAGAATCAATTTGGCTATGAAGAGAATGTAAAAAGAATGTTCTGCACCCTAGGGATTTAAAGCACAGGGCTTGAAGAATGAAAAACAGCATCAGCTGTTACTAGTCAGAGAGAAAACTGCCACAGGAGCAGTACTGAATATTCTGTATATAGATCATAATAAGAGGAGGTACACATTCACCACAGTTTGCAATCAGGCCAAGTTTTGGACTGGGGGGAACGAGGACTGGAGGAAATGTTTAAGGCTGATGACAAAATACAGTACCTGTATAAGGACAACAGTACAGACCCCTTTCCAAATTATAATATAAGTCAACTTAGAACAACAACTAAAATGCATTCAGGCACTTTTATTACCATATTTGTGGACAACAAAAGGCATAAATGTTGATAAGAACCAAGACTAACAATTTGGTAAAACAAAAATTCTCCAGTTTAATTCTCTGTCTATTCAAAGATTAAAGAGGTGCAAGCATTTTTAAAGTAGAGGGATTTTATATACACATGGTCATGTGACTCACATGGTGAAGCAATGCACATTTAGGTTACTGAAGAGGTTTCTGATTCTACACACTTTTTGAAGCTGGTGTAAAATGTGGACAAAGTTATTTTTGCACTGCACACACATTGCAGTCACAGTACAAGTAACCTTATTTAATGCAAAATATAAAAAAAGGTTTCTTCAGTAGCTAAGACAAGATTATGCTAAACTACATTCATAAAACGGTTCACCCTCCCGTGTTTCACAGGGGAGGAAACCAGGGGCATGATCGTGGTCTGGCACTTTTGACTTTGTATAGTGGGCAGTACATCTAAACTGCTTTCACAACCTTGGTGTCAGCAGTTCTTCACACCTCCAGCAATACAAGCCACTCATTAAGGAAGCCGAACATCCTGCCACTTACTTTGCTCACGCTGTCAAAAAAGTATTTGTATTTGTCACACCCTCATACTCTGATCACTGTTAATTCCTATCTGTAACTGTAATAAAGTAAAAACATTTCACAGGTTGCACTGTGTGTACAAATACTTACAATCACATACAAACATTTTGTGTGAATTAACTTATTTGTAAGCAAGATAATTTCAGCTAGCTTTCTATGATTCATTCTCTATTAAGCATTCATAAAGAATCAATTAATGTATCTTATACTGTTACCAAAATTACATTACAGGACTAGAGGTATGGCCTGGGTTAGAGCTTTGTTACCCACATGAGATTAATCTATAGAAAAGTGTGGCTCATATCAATTAGGCTTCTGCAACCATTTACCTAAATTATTACCATTATTCCTTTGTACTTTTAAAAGTGTCACACTGAATTTGTCAATCAGTAGTGCCCCGTGTTCCACAGTGAGTAAATAGAGAAAGCAGCCGGATCTATACTGTTCCATTGGCTGCACTGATCCTGGTGCCTGAGGTACCCTTGACCTGGTATCATCCTACTCTGTGTCCTCATTATACACACACATCTATACAGTATATCCTTACATTGTCACACTGCATGCTTCTTATTTCTAAATACAATAACTGAAATAACAGGTGGATGAGTGTCACAGCATTATTCAAAGTACTAACTAGGAATTGTTAAAACCTATTCTATTGCAAATTATGAAATTCTACATATGCAGTCTCCATGTAGCTACACATTTTTTTTCTTTGCTTCATCTTCTAAAACACATAGAAAACATTTTTTTATGAAGTCTTCTCCAAAGTGCTTCTCACTACTCATCTATCCTCTCATTCATTTGCTTTGCACTTTGAAGCTTGAACTCCAATGTATACATTTTTGTGCACAAACAAATGGAAGGGACTTTTGGGATAGCAAAAAAAATTCAATTACCCTCGTCATTATTGAAGGTATTTTATGATTTTGGCTGTTTTCAGGAAATTAGGCAAGAAATTCGGGAAGCACTGCACAAAACCAAATTAGCAACAACAAAAACAAAGCAGTGCATGAAGTCATTGTCTGAAGCAATCAATAGCAGCTCCTCTGGAAAAAATGCTGTGTCCTTGTCGATTCCTAGAAGAGTCTTATTCTACTGTGCAAGACGAATTTCCAAAAATACTCAGTACATTTACGGTCTTCCAAGGAGATTCAACCGAAAAAGAAACTTTCAGATCCCTCCTACCGGTCTGACCGAAATCAATCATATCCCTCTCCCAGCGCCCAGCGCCTAGAAAGACTCCTGCGGGGACTTGCCTTTCCAAGAACGCCCGTTCCCTCAGGGCGGAAAAGCAAACGTCACTGGAAGCAAATCCCAGTGAGTCACAACAGATTCCACAATCTGTCAAACCCCTCCGATTCCTTTTATGTGCAGAGGATGCTCTGACTCGAGACCACAGCGAGGATATGGACGGGAGTGATTCCCTGAAGGCGTCGGGGGAGGAATGCCGAGAGCTGTAACTGGCTGTGTTCAGAGCGTTAGCAGAGGTGCCAGGTATTGAATTGAGCATCCTGGGACTCAAGGCCACGCTGCGCACAGCGGCGACAGGGCAAACATCTGTGGCCAGAGGTCCACCCAGAGGACTCCTTCAGACTAAACAGGGGAAAACCAAGCGGAAGTGCATCTAAAAACAAGAACAGCAAGGACTGGCCCCCACACACTCCCCTGTATACACCACTGACAGCCGCCAACAGACCCCGCCACCCCTCCTCATGGTGGAACACAGCTGCTACAACACGCGTCGAGGGCTCCGCTAGGTAAACCACAACGTACGTTACGGACTGCAACAAGCATATTTAACAAAAGAAAATCAAAGGTCGCAGTTAGCAAAAGTGAGGGGAAAAGAAAACCAGACTAGCCTAACAGTGTCATTTATGCAGGATTCTGATAGGACTTTGACAGATTACAATAAGACTTTTCTTTCCCCCAGTACCAGTGAAATGTTAAGGAGTATGACATGGTATTCATGGTACTCAATGAGTTTTTTAGAAAAACAAATATTGTAGAATTTCAATTTCTCTAAAATCAGCAAGCATCTCTAAACACACACATGACATCCCCAAGTGTGTGATCTGTTCCCCCCGCCAAGGTAAATCTTCTGTTTGCATCACCATGTTCATGTTTGACGATACACATATATCGTGTACCGACAGGCCTTAATATGCAAACAAACCACCATTTTTAAGGGTCTAATGCCTCTTGGTATGCATCTGCATATCTGCGTGTGCGGCTGTCGCTTGCCTCGTTAGGAAAGGCTGACAGTGCGGGGCCTCGCAGTACAGTTCTCCCGGTTCACTGCAGCCTGAGGTCGTCTCTGGGATTGCGGGCGAATGACACAAACTACTCAGCATTGCAGCTGAAGCCGACACCCTGGCTTCTTGTAAGACAGCGCAGGGTGAGATTAGGCTCGATTAGCTACTAACAATGAAACGGGCCTGATGGGCCACATGGCCTCCTCTCGTTCAAAACCATTCTTACGACCTCAAAGTTTAGTTAATGTGGACAGCGCTTCGCCAAATGTGGGAGTGCAATAAGTGTGATTAATACCGCTGCCTGTTCTGTGATTCATACTTTAAACTATTCTTTACAGTAGGCTGAGGTACATCAAGCATACAAAAGCCTAATGTAAACTCTTAGCTGAGAATTGGCAGCACTCTCCTGAGTGGAGAGCACTCTCTTGATCCATTTGGATCAGAAATGTCCAGCCAGTTTGATGTCTGGTGAATGGCAGTTAACATCAGAAACAGAGTTTATATTCCTGATATTTCGATCTGCCTTGTGCACTGCCAATCCCATCATTGCAAAAACTAAAATAGAACAGAGCCTTCCATGTATCACCAGTTTTATGATCTCATCTCCAGCAGCTGCTTTTATCAATCACCCTCTTGTTTCTGTGAGACACAGCCTCTGGGCCCTGCTAAGCTCTTGCATCTTCAGAGGCAACAGTACATTTCTGGACTAAGCTTCATTAAAAAGGGGGAAAATGATCTGGAGGTAAAGAAAGTGTTCAAATCTAAAAATTAAAAAAAAAAATAGATGAAATGGGGAAGCAAAAGGCTGGTGAGAGAAGATACCGGCAGTGATAATGCTCAGATATGGAACACTGCAGTCTGTCAAGAGCTTAATTTCATTTTATACCTTGTACAAGTACACAGCCCACATGGTACCTTTAAGCCATTGCTCTGCTTATTTGTAATTCAGTGATCTACTCTACAGCTTTCATGCTCCCAGCTTTGCAACATGTTGCAATCACAGAGGATTCACTTTGTACCTGGTGCAGCTTTGTAGAAAAGCCATGTAGTCATTTTATAAATCTAGAGATGTGTACCAGGCTACCCAGAAATAACAACACTGGAAATGAAGGTATTATCCATTACTTCTCTTTTCTCATAAGGCAGAAGCTCTTATCACTGATTTCAAATAACTACCCAGGAGACAGCGTCCACTCCTATAAATACCACTCTGTTAGGAAAACTCCTTAAGTGTTACAGGTTAATATTTAAGGTGAGGCAGTGGGCAAATTGCTTGTATATGCATGCTTCAACATGTTTCATAGTTTAAAGGTTGAAAATCAAATCATTTCCAAATAAAAACACTATCCAGCAACTCGTGTTTCATATTCTGATTATGCATTATGTTGCAAAGCAACTGTACTGACCTCGTTAAAGAATATTTTGTAGCAAAGCATTGACACACATCACAGAAAATTGAAAGGAATTAAGGAAATGTACAGTACTCAAGTTTAATGGTAATTCTTAGTTGTGAATGGACATGTCTGGATACCTCTTTCCATCTCAATGATGAATCCATATATTAAGCTTGAACTGACGGTATTTTAAAATATATATTTATAAAAGCTGGTACACATGGGTACAAAGCCTCATCTGCTTTGATAACCAGAAAACTCATCAGCAAATAATGCAGAAAACAGAAGCTTACAGGCAAGATTTGTCATTAAGCACTTGATTAATTATGACTCTGGTTTCAAAAGCTCTTTTAGTGTTATAGAAAATATACATAGTATTTTATAGTACATGTGCAGTAAGAAATCAGGTAAGAAAATAACTCCTGCTATGAGCTTGGTAAAAAAAACACATTTCTTCTCTGCCACAAGTGTAGACACTTTACAAGTGAAAGAGATTTAGATTACTTAATGTCATAACTGTGTAACTAAAACATTGTGCCACTAGAGCACCACTGCTCTGCCAACTACCAGTAAATAAATCAATTAAACTAGAACAGGTTAATGATTCAATCCAACGAGCGACGGGATGTTCAAGACTAATGACTTTGACAAGTCCCACAAACGCTGCGGTCTGGCAGAGCGTTCGATCTTCCAAACGGCCAGGACCCTGTGGAGTTGTTGGGGAAACTTGCCTGCTTTAGCAACCATCCCCAGGACAGTCACAGCACACTGGATTTTGGCGGTCTCTCCGGGGAACACGGACGAGGTGTCCGTGTGAATCGACACGTTGAAGGCTGGACCTGCAGAGACACAATTCCAGGGGCCCAGAGTCAGGGGCCCCGCAGCGCGCCAGAGGGACCTCCGCTGCACTTGACGACTCTGAGAGGCGGGTTCCCCCCAAAGGGGATATGACGTATTCTTAGGGCTTCTGCGTTAATAAGAGGATAGGTGCCTTATTAATTTCTTCATTTCACCAGGCTTCCCTTTTGATTTGTCAAGTCAGGACAGCCGATTGCTCCGCCTCCTCGTCTCCCAGCAATCGCTGCTGCTCTTTACAAGGGGAGTGAGGAGGGACACTCGTGGGGCCGATGTCATCCGCCACCCTGCAAGCCCCACAGCGACTGACACGGGAGTGCCTGCAGGCCCTAGCAGCCGCAGGGAGTCACGGTTCGCTAGAAAGCCGAGACAGGCACGGCTGTCTAACCCCGACCCTGCCCATGGTGGCACTCAGCCAGCTGGCGCTGGGAGTCCCCAGGCGTTGCCGCACACTGCTGGCTGGTAACATCATCCAGAGCCAAGCTGGAGACACCTGGGCCACAAAGCTCAATCTATAACCAGCGCCTAGCCCAGTGCTTCTCAGAAGGCCCCCCCAAGCATTTTTAAACCCTCAAGGAACAAGCTGCAGGAGGGTCAGTCTAGAGAGGCACTAAAGGAACAAGCAGAGGGTAATTCCACACTGAGAAACAGAAAGACCAAGCACAGCGCTGAGCCTCCTTCAGGGGAGGTGGAGTAGCTGTAGCCTCTTCAGTGTCTCCTTCTGTAAAAGGGCCTGAGTTCACCTACAGCAGACTGGCTGTATCTGGAAATGTCAGACACGATGTGTGACCCAAGCAGCCAGCTTTAGCTTCCCCGGGGGGTTCCCCACAGTCCACCCACCTTACTTTCTTTCCACTGAGGCCCAGGCGTGAAGTTGCCAGGGTAAACCTGCACTTAACGTATGAAAGCCCTGGGACTTACCGTGCTAGGGAGAGACACATCGGCCCAATCAGTGCTTTATCTTTACTTTTCCCGACCCTTTTAATACGGACAACCGCGGCCTCGGATGCTCGGAAGCAAGTGCACTAGGAATCCACCACTTCACCGAGACCGTGAGTGCGGGCAGGAAGACAAATGTCCCTTTTCAGAAGAGAGATAAAGATGCTTACCTGTGTCCTCAAAAGAAACTCGGACTTTGTTGGAAATGTCGGTGACCGCCTCTCTCCATGTGCTCCCAGCGTCGGGCGTCCAGGCAGTGGCCTCGCAGAAGTAGAATCCCGCGTCCGACAGCTGGGTGCCGTACATCCGGAAGCGGAAGTCCTGCTGGCTGGTTTTGAGCAGCACCACGCTGTCCAGGCGCTCCTTGTCGGTCCCGTCCTCCAGTCGCATCACCGAATCCCGACTCAGAGAGACGACCTTCCGGACCTTGCCCCCCAGGGACTCCTCCACCTTTATGAGCGCAGAGTAGCTGGGGGTCTGCAGGTTCCTGCCCGTCACTCGGCAGCCCATCTCAAAGGTGTCTCCGCCAGAGAAGGCAGTCTTCAGGTGGGTGGCGACCACCACCAGCACTGGGTCTGAAGCGCGAGACGCAGACAGGCCTGAGCTCACCCGTTCAGGAAGATTTACTCAGAACAGATCCCGGCACACGAACAAGGCATGGAACTTTGGATGAAGCATAAACGGAGAACAGACAAATTCTTCATTAGGGGGTCGTAAAATAAAACCCTCTTCTAAGACCCCGGACGCTGAAAGAGCAACACTACATCAAGTGAGCGGGATTATAATAAACTGCTGCCCTGCGAATCAGTCAGCGTTTCATTGCTGATACAACTGCCCTTGAATCCAGCAGGAGTGCAGTGCTTCCACGCAGCTGAGACATGATAAAAAATGAAGGGCTCCGAGATCTATAAAGTGAAATCAATCTGTCATTTATAAAATGTGATATGTTTGAACAAAATGTAAAGGCATGTAATAAGTATTTGCTAAAGGTAGTGGAACTGTCTTTAAAAAACGACAATTAAAAAAAAACAAATCCACTTCATCTTACAAACACAAAGATCAGAGAAAGTTTTTTGAACAACTAGTTATACACTAACCTAGTCTATGAAAGAAATTCATTAACTTCCTCAAAAACAAAATGCTGGCAGCCGCCAAGTGGATGAGAGAACTAAAAAGGTTTTTCTGGCAGAAAAATACGAGCCGACAGCAGAAACTGTCTGACCTGTGGCCTGCTTTCCTGACACCATGCTCAAAGGAGTCCAGGACCCTGACCGCCTCTCTTTCAGCAGCACGGTGCATGTCCACTTGCTGACAAAGGGATATTATGAGCTACATTCAACCGAGGATTCGACAGCGATGGGAATAAATGTTCACAGCGATAAAATGCACTTGAGCTGCTCCCAAAAGTCATAAAATATATCTTAGTTTTTGATATCATTCCTCAATATCTGATTTCTACTATGTTCACTTTCAGGAGCTCCATAGGTAAGGGGAATAATATTGTAATAATTAACATAATGTATGCAAGACACTAAGAACTCATTTGTTAAAACAAACTGAGACATTGTACATCGTATGTTTTTCACCATACTGTTGTGGCACCTATTACATCAGGGGAAAACAAACAAGGATAACAAAATAAAACTAGTTTCAGATATTAAGGTATTCTAATTAGGAATCTCATTGAAAAGGAGAGGAAAAAACTGAACCAAATTTAAAAAAAAATAGTTCATTTTGCAATCTGCTACTCAAAATGTTTAGGGATTAATGCTTGTATACATTAAATGGTCTACAATATAATAATATTGCTAATTTCTGATATTCTGTCACGCATTCTTTTCTGGTGCATACTGTAATGCACCAGGATAGGTGTGGTGCGATATATACACCGTGGTACACAAGCCAGCTGTGTGCAATGTATACACCGCGGTGCACAAGCCAGCAGTAGCTCTTCCTCTGAGCATCACAAGCAAACGTGCTTTAAGATAAGGTTACTACAGAACTGACAGCACGCGCTCTTGTAGTGAACTGAAATGTAGCACAGGGCTCCTAACTGTATTTCAAGTAATGTTTTTTCAAGTTTTAGCCATGAAAGATCAAAACAGCCCTAGCCTGTCCCTCATATGCACTAAGGAAGGTTTCTTTAAACCTCTAACCCTGTTTCATAATACTGAAGAGAATGGGAGGATAACTCACCAATAATGCAAGCTACATGATAAAAACATGACCAGCCCAGGCTAGGTGTGCTGCAGCACTAGGACCTGAGCATATTTTCTCAATTTCCTGGTGATCCTTTACTTTGCTTGTAAGCAATAATGGGGTTTGACAAGCCTCGCCAGTCCATACACCAGCTTTGGAGATGTCTGCTGCAAACTGAATTACCTGCCATTTCTTATAACCTGAGCGAATATAAATTTCAATACACATTTGTTCCTTATATATTAAACCAGCAGTGCTTGTTCTACTTTGACATTTATCCTTCTATAAATCCTAATAACTCTCAATTTAATATATAGGTATTGAAAAAATATTCCTTTTTAATGGGTTTATATTAAAGGAAACATTAGTAGACAGCATGAGAAGTGAAGGCTGAGGTTCTCTGATTACAGTTTGAAGTAATTATGTAGGTTTTAATATGATAGTGGGTTGCACACCTACTCATTCTGGGATTAGCTAATCACTGTCTAAATAATACATTACTGAAGACTGAAGCTATGATCTGCTCTGTTAGGAGTTAATCACCTCTAGAACAGGCATGCATAAGTGGAGTTGCTCGCTAGGAGATTCCCAGTGTAACACGTTTTATTTGTAAAGCCGCACAGGCACAGTGGAAAGGTCTCAAATGAAGCAAAGCTTTTTCCTTAGAGACACCAGCTCAATAAAAGTGAGCAACTCTCCTGCACTCCAAAACGTTCTTCTAATCTTTAGCTTTTATAAACTGGTCATTCTATTACAGCAAGTACTTGAAAAACAAGAGCTGTCTCTCGGCAAACCTGCCGATTTCTTCAGCCACCCCCAGAGCACTTACTTTCCTGTGTCCAGGTCACTCGGACTCGACCGGACTCCACGGCCTTGCGCTTCGTCCAGCCGCCCTCTCCCATCCGCGACCATGCCGTTACTGTGCAGAAATACCTCCCCCTGTCCGTGTCCCGTGTGGACAGGATCTGCAGTTTGAACGTGTCCGGCTTCACCTTGCTGAGAACTATGAGCCCTGCCTTCACGCGGTCTTCGTATTTGTCCCCAGCCTGGAGGTCCCAGTTTTCGTCCACCAAGGCGATCATGCTGGTGTCAGATGGCGCGTCCGAAGGCAGCACTTGCTCGAAATACCAGGCGACGGTCATGTGGACTCCGCTGGCTCTCTCGACGTCTGTAACTGTGCACTCCAGCTCTGTGGGCTCATCCGAGAATGCAGCGCTGAGGACAGGCTTTAGGATCACACTGTACGAGGGTTCTGTGGGTGAGAAAACAACAAAAACAAGGATCGATATTGTCCTAAACATACAACTCATGAAGCATAATGCACAAGTACGCAAAGTACAAGTCCACATTTACAAAAAAAATACACACTGCAGACACGGTAACTTGGCACATTCTGCTCCACATCCGCAGGTCTTTTCCATTCGGATGAGTCCAGACCAGTAGAGCACCCAGCGTTTCCAAGACACACTGAAGATCACGATTCATTTCCACGGCTGACACCTGCTTACGCTGTACCCATTCACAACACCGGGCATTTTGCTGGAGCAACCCGAGCGAACACTGCCCTCGCGGGCAGAGGAGCAGCACACGCTCCCAGCTCCGAGCCCGGGGCCTTGACCACACTGCCTGCTCTCAGTCTCTCTCTCGCACCGTTGCCTGGGCTGTTTAGTTTCCAGGATTTACTGTACAAAATTACATGGAGTTTTAGGTACTGTTTCATGCTGTCAGGGGCTTTGTTTTTTTTTCTCCAACGGTTCCAAAAATGGCAGTATTGTTGTTGTTGTTTTCAAGACTGCCGTGCTGTGGGTGAAAAGCAGCCCGAATCGCCCGGGGTTACCGCAAGGCTTTAAATGAACATTCGCCCCTCTGCTCGGCGCCCCCTCCTCCTGCTGCTGCGTTGGCATGACTGCTGCCAAGTCGCCCCCCAGCCGCCCACGGAGCTGCGGCTCGGCAGCAGGCAGCATACCCACTCGCCTCCCGCTGGCACGGACTGCTGCAGAGCACCTTCTTCAGGACACACCCGCCAGACCAGCGTGAGCACCAGGCCTCCGGTCCGCCTGATCGCTTCGGTATTAAATCTACACCTTCCTCCTACACTGGTAAACAAAAATAAATCACCAGTGCTGGCAAGAGGGAAATGCAGAAACAAGCTCGGTATGAAATCCGCCCACCCGTTTCTGAACCACTTTAACCAATGCAGTGCGATGCAATGCAGTGTTACAGGGGAAGGAACTGGCGCAAGGCGGTCTCACCCTGGACAGGACGCCAGACTAGCCTACCAGCATGTCTTTGGACTGTGGGAGGAAACCCATGCGAATTCGGGGAGAACATACACACTCCACACAGACCGCACCCCAAGTCCAGACCTGATCCCAGGGCCCCAGCGTTGCACCACCCTTGAACTGCATTCTGTACGGACAGCCCTTGCCTCTACAGGAAGGAGAGAGCGCTCTATCCTATTTGTTAGTCATTGTACCTGGCAGCAACAAAACCACAGAACAACGTTTTTTTTTTTTTAATTTTCATGGCTCATGTAACCTTTTTCCTGAATATGTGGCTATGCATTGTAATGTGAAGAAAAGTTTTGGAACTATTAACTTCAATTTACAGAAACTCAAGCAAAGTAACCATTAAATGCATCATAACAGGAAGCAATATTAAAATATTTAATGCTGGAAAGCAAAATGTATATTTAAGGACAGTCTAAAATACAAACAAATGGAAAGATAAACAATTTTCTAATGCCAAAACACAAGATGTAGGAGTCTCTTTAGGACATCCTGTGTTATTGCTGCAGGACTGTGCAATTCTCTGGTAATCTTGAGTTTCTTCCTCTCCGTAATTCCACAGGGTTAGGGAAGCACATCTAACTCCTGTCTGCCCAAAAACCTGAGAGCCCCCCGAGACAAAAAGTTTCATTACAATACTAAAACAATCTGGTTTTATGCGAATTTCCGAATGTACTTTACACAGCAATAGCTGAAGCTAAAGCATTTAAAGTTTAGTTTATTCCTCAGATAACCCTCTGTGGATAAGTGGCACCATCTTACTATCAAAACGGAAACAGCCTAGTATGACAAAAATAAGAAAGGTGTGATTACCCTTACATAGTTTTAATGTAATGCATGATGGGAGGGAGTCCATGAAGGGATCAGTGGTTCCAAATATCTTCATAACACCCCTGTAGCACAAGCAACATATCTTTGTCTCCTGAAGCTGATTTGAGGAAAAGTTATCCGCACCTTACTTTAAGACATTAAGATATTCTCTATGTAAATTACTGTAGAATATTAAAGAATCAGATTGAACTGCTGTTTTTAACATTTATTTTCCCATATTCAGATATTTTCATATTTAGGACAATTTGCAAGGGTTACATTAAGCATGTAGTCTTATCTCAATTTAGGAATAACACTGCAATTTTAAGAAATACTTTCCCCAGTGCAATGTTAGTATAACTTTAAATTTTGTTTCAGCTGAGGCACATCTATCTTCATTCTACACAATGCTCTGTCTCTGCTGAGAATAAGTTAATCCACATGGTAACTATTGCAGCCATCTCCCTGGGATGAGATCCTAAAGCCAATGATAAAGAAGAGATGAGAAAGCAGATAATCTCAGAACACCCTTAAGCCTACAGGCCATGCACTGGCTGCAGAAAGTTTCCTCTCCCCTTTCCTACTGCATTGAGGAACCCATCCAAGAAAACACACCCTGTTGGAATACTGTTTCTTAAAAACTGTACACACACATTGGGACACTGCACACCATATAATGGTGAAAATGGTGTTCTTGGGTTTCCAAAGGCATTATCCTTATTAAACAGTGGAAAAAAAGTAGAAAATTAAAATTTGTTTAATTAGAAAAAAAAGAGAAAGCACACATTAATATTTCCAGTCTGTGTTCACATTATAGAATCACAGAACAGAGTGTGCTCAGCTGGAGTTCCAGAGCCCAGAACACTTCATCCAGTCCTACCCTTTCAGTTACTCTGAACAACAAACCTAACACACTCAGAGGTTGACACATACTGTGTATTTATACTGAAAAATAACACTGTCATTTATGAAATAAATAAGGATTAGTAAAAGTCCACAATCTAAACTATGCTAAAAAGTAGACAACCTTAGGTTCCTATAAAAGAATATATAAGTACATACGTAATGACAACTGTTGCCTGGCAGATTTAAAAAGGGAAATCACGTATTTCTCCTCTCCCTAGATTAAAAAGGAGTCCCGTCAGGTCCCCTCAGCTGACAGGCTTTGCCAGTGAGGAATCCATGTGGTGGAGATTATGCGCAGTGCCAAAGCTCACTCTCTCTTATCTTCTTTGCTTCTCTCTTGCTACACTATCCCTATTTTGTGCTACAAAAGCCTCTTTAAATACAGGGCTGGTCAATTGAGCTGGGCTGATCAGATCTGAGAGCATTCCAGCCTCAGATTTCCCGATGCCTTGTCAAAAGCAATATCTCTAGTCAGATGGGGGCTACTTATCTGATCAGATTACCCCCTAGACATCCAGAGATCTTATCTCCCCCCCAGCTAGCAATTCAGATAACACCCACAGTCATTTTGTTCTGGAAATACCAGCTACTGCAGTCTCAGAAACCTGAGACTGTTTGAACTGAAACTTGGTAGGTAGGCGTCGCCACACCTAGATGTACACTAATCTGTCAATTCTGCTCTTTGCTTTGTTTTTGGAATAACTTTCCCTTCGAGAGATAAGGGGAAGTGTAAAATCCAGCGTGCACATCACTACGTCCAACACATAACAACACATCATTTTAAGTACTAAAGCTTAGTGTTCTCAGTAGGGATACAGCCATAAAGAGTCTGAAGGCATAATTATTTGCCAGCATGAAAACAAGAAAGAGTTAGGGGAAAAAAGCTTTATCTCTACTTTGAGATCTTACCAGAGATTTAAAAACCCCAGATGCTAACTGCCAGAAAAAAACCCCACTAAACAGCACAAAAGGTCACTCTCTACGGATCAATCCCTCGATTTGAGTGGGCAAAAAGAAACCCGTCAAAGTTATTGACAGCGATTTTATTTTTTACTTGGTTGTATCAGGTGTAATACACAAGTTGACTTCTTGGCAGATAGATGAGAAATTAATAGACTTCCAAATTATAAACAGCACTGTATTATATTAAACGATACTTGAATAACGTCTTTCATGTTGATCATTTTAGAATACCTGTTCATCTCAGGTGAATGTACACTGCTTTCTTAAATCTGCAACCCTTGAAGAGCACCTATTAACAAAATGTATTATGTGCCATGATCAATCTTGAAATGAAATAGTGTTAATCAAACAATTTCTCTCATACTTCAACTACAAACTAACTAAAAACAAATGAGCTATACACCATTGTATATTTCTACCAGGAACACCTTCATGTTTTAGGCTTTATGGTGGATCTCACTGAAAACTCTGTGTTAAGAAGATCGTTTTGTAAATAAACATAATCCTCACTCAAATACGAGTAAAGGCTTTTGCTAAACTTCACGAATCCAAACAATGTCACAAAAGCATATCTGATTACACACACAATGGCAACACAAGCCACCTCGAAAACATTTCTTAGGAAAAGATTTTACCTGAACTACTATTTCAGTATCTGAAGGACACTTTAGGAACTCAAGTCTCAGACAGACTCCTTCTTTTCTGCTCATTAGGTTACTCAAAAAGATTCAATGATAAACTATTTACTAATACAACTGAATTATATCATGTTTACATACTGGATATCCATCGAACCTTCAACCCCAGTCACTTCAATGAGAAGTGAAACAGCACTCAGAAGGTATAAGAGCTAGCTAGATACTTGTATCAGTCCTCTCTGCTCAGGTCTCATGTTCCTGCACTGCAGAACTACAGAATTAGAAACACGAATGTATCAAATGTACAGTATTTGCTAGACAAGAGTCTCTGGGCACTACATAAGAGTTCGTTTCCCTAGATAAAAAGTTATGAGTTGGGGGCTATTCTAGTATACAAAAGTGTATTGTGAAGTAGCAATTCTACATTTACTGCAGCAGAATTTAGCCAGAGCAGACAAGAAACAATGGGAGAACAGATTCCTTAAAGCCATCTGGTTAGTGATTCCTCAATGGGCAGAGAGTTTTGCAGGGGCAAAGTCACAAGTCGGTTGGGAAGTGGCTTAGAGTGTCTTCTCGAGCTGTCCGCCAACAGGAGGCCTGTCACTATGACAACCCCGGGGGGGGGAAGACTGCCTCACAGGTGATTGGCTGTAAAACCATCTTAGTACACAAGAAGTAGACTTTGGTCAGTTAGCTCTCTTACTCTCTGGTGAGACACCTGACTTCCTTCTCCAGACTGAAAGCAGTGGAAGCTCAATTTTGCATTTATTTTAATTTATTTTGCATAAAATTCAGGATCAAGCAAAAAGCTTTGACAGTAATGAACAAGCTTTCTTATTCTGAAAGGAACCCAGGTAACTCTATCATTATAGTTTTAATTAACAATGAGATCGCATTTTAATCACAACTGTTAATAACTGTCTGAATGCCGGTTTCCAGTTTCTCCTTTTAAAACACCATCAGAACAGGTCACTTCCGTGTGTAGAACAATAAGGATCCATGTGGTTAGGATTCTGCCGGCCCCTTAAAACACATGTAAGAAAGTTAAGATCACGTGACTGACACACCTCCTCAGAGGCAAGGCAATGAATGAGAAAACACCATTAAAGCAGGAACGGCCATTTCTAAGCTTTAGAGAAGAACGCAGGTTTTACCAAGTCATTACCGTCACTCACTTGTACCTTTTAAAACTTCACCAAGACAAACCCTAATATTGGTCTTAGACACACCAGTTATTCTGTACAGAGCTCTAAAAGCCACTGCAGCGATCTGCCTTTCTGTGAGCCCTCTGCAGAGAGCGCGAGCCTCCTTTCAATGCCATGCGTTAGCGTGTACAACCACAAGAGATAAAAGCGAAGGCCACCACTCCCTCTGGGCTAGAAGTTATTGTCTGTACTCTGTACTCTCCCTTTCATTTCTAAAGATGAGGCGAAGAAAGACGAGAGCTGAGGGCAGGGAAAGATGAAAAGTGGAGAAATCACGAAGATGAGGCAGGGCCTTGAAAGAAAAAAACAACTAATTAGGATTTAATTTCTATGTGATATACACGTACTTAAAAAGACCATTGAAAACTCTAGTACTAAAAGATCACATTATAAATGAAGTATTCATCAAGATAGGATTCAAAGATGACAACTCATTAGCCATCCTGAGCTGTACAACTGTGTAATAGTTATTCATTTTTAAACAGAACAGAGATCTGCCTATTTGATGAGTTTAAAATACATAATGCAAAATTATTACTAATTTAAAAACAAAACAAAACTGAATGAGGAATTCAACAGTTCCTCTTACAACCTAAACATTACTCCTGCTTTGATTCACTGAGTCATTTTGTTTTTGTTTCATCGTACTGGCACAAATCAAACCTTACAAATCTTTTTTTCCCCTCAGAAATGATGTTTCAAATGTGGTAACAAAAAGAATAAATGAGTATGTGTCAAACATCTTTGGTGAAAAAACTTGCAGGAATATACAGAAAGTTTCTTTTTGTTTTGAACTAACAATTCCTCTTAGCACACATTTCAACTGATCAGATTCTGAAGTTAATGCTCCCAGGAGCTTTCTTTTGTATTTGTTCAAAAACTGAATATTGCGTAAATGTATAAAATCTAATAACTTTCCACGAGACCAAAAAACCGTGGCTGCCCTAGTCGGCGCCATCTTAAAACGACCGTTTCCTTTTATAACTTCCCGTTAACTTTGCAGCCATGAAACATCTGAAACATATTAAGACTGTATGAACTTCTCATTGGTTATCTGTCCTGCAGCAGTTTTCTCCACAGATCCTCTGACATCAGTTAATAACTAATATTTGTATCTTTACAAGGGGTCGTGTTTTTTTTCTATACAAGCCATTCGAATAGTAATTGTACAGAATCATCCCTTTTAGTTGAAATGGTGTAAAGAGCTCATGACACAAAGCCAAACTGCTGTCTCAGTTGTCTGTTGTATATATACAGTACAGAGTATATTCGTGTCTCCATGTTCTGCAAGTCAAGATTGCCAATTTTAACAAGGTCTAGTTGTACAGAAGGAACACATTTTATTTTAGCAAAAGCAAACTCCCTAATAAAACTGAACCATAAATAAATTAAAAATGCATAAATGACATAAAAAACGAATTCAAGTAAAGTGCAAGACATCTGGTGAGGGTTAAAGCAGGATTAAGAAGCTCTTCTATTACATTAGAACCCCACACACAGACCCCTAAACTGCTTCCCAAGATACAGAAAGGAAACTGGAACAAATTCCGTCCTCACAATCAATCAGAGAGGTAAGATCTGTCCTTCTAAAGAAGAAAGGACAGCAACTGGCAAGGAGAGCTTTGATCCGAGGAAACTTTTTTTAAACTGACCATTTAAAATCCTTTTACGAGGGATGCCACACTTGTTTGGCACTATATAAATCGAATAATATGAATGTTGTCATTATTTAAACTACAGCACACAGAATACCTGACAACCCCCCAGGTCCCACAAAACCAAAAGCAGTTCATTTGAGATAGAAAAGCTGTCTGAGGGGGGTCTTTGATGAAATACTATTCACTCGAAAAAGGATGTGTGACAGGTTGGGTGAGCCCGTCTCGGGGAAGCTGGGCATAATATCAATAATTGATCACTACACTCACTGTGTGTTTGACTTTCAAACTGTATAACACGCACAGTACTGTTGCCTTACAGTTCTGGGATCCTGGGTTTGGCACATTCTCCCTGTGTGTATGTGAGTTACTCTTAAATCCTGCATTCCTATTGAGCTTACTTCAAACTTGGGGAATTTAGTCTTGTATCTAGCATGTGGGATAGAGACCCAAATTAGTAAAATGGGCTGAAGGAATGAAATCTCTCACATTTGTCACATGGCTAGAACTACTTTTGGTTTTCACAACTCTGCCTGAACCTTCACAGTGGAGACTCTCTCCCAACGGCACAGCAGACCGAGAAGAGGTGTCCTCCACAAAATCTACACAGGCTGTGAAACGCAATTAAAAAGAAACTCCCTGGGGATACTTTCTCACAAACTTGCCTTGAGGTTTTTAGGAGTGTTACTATTAGGCCTTCTGTAATTGCTAAAAAAAACAACACTTATGTTTCCACGATTTGACTGTCCATTTGTTTTTTTGACACTCCTTGGTAACTCACATTTTTTACATTCAGGATGTCTCCATGAGAGACAGTACGTGATCAGAAATCTGCATGTTTCTTCTCATGCGCCACATCCCGGTGTTGCTTCAAGCTTGCAAAAGGCAACATCAAGCAGGACAGCCTGTCGCATTATCTCCCACACATTCATAATCTGGTCTCCTTCCCTTCTGATTAAAATGAAACCTTGCACTATTCCTCCCGCACTTTTGTTTGTTTAGCAAACAAAATGTCACCTGAACACACAATATCCTGTCCCTCAAACTGAAACCACAAACCGAAAAACAAATAATTGCCCTTTACTCTTAAATAAACTCCATTCTTCGATCTTTGTGTAAGAAAACGAATTTCATAGAACTCATTTGTACTGTTCATTGTACACTGCTACTCTGAGAATTATGGGTGGATGTTTGAATTTATGCACTGTGGTCAGGAAGTATGTAGGTGGATTATTCCTCAATCACAGTATTAATCAAGCAAAATAAACATTAGCAACAGCAAAAAAAGATTTCAGCTGCTCAAAAAGACAAAGTAATTAATACAGAGCAATCTGAATTAGATCAGAGAGATATGTCGTTACAAGCTTTGACCCAAGCTTCCTCTGGGATAATTTTATATCTTTGGAAAGATTTAAAATGAAGCTTCTTGTTTATGTTTTAGATTTGAAATTAATATTTAACTTAGTTAATGATTTAGGCCAGTGAGAGAATCAGGCATTGACAACTGCGATTTCAACTGGCACACAGCAAAACACCGATGTCGCATGATGCTGCTGTCTGCTCACTCCTGGAGGTCAGCTCCACTTAAATTCTGTAGTCTCCCTTCTTCAATGTGACAATGCTGTAGTGCTGCCAACTTATTTGGAAAGGAAAGGCAGGATTTTATTTTTCTTCTTGATATTGCTGATGGTAGACATGATTAAATATAAGTAGTTCAAGTGGGGAGCTGCGTCAGCATGCGTAGGCTGCAAAGGAACAAGTAAAGGTTTATTCCTTCCTGAAAAGAGAAGAAAAGAAACAAAATGTTTCGGCCGTGGGGCCGTACAGCTCTTTGTGTTGCTTTTCTTCTCTTTTCAGCATGGAATAAACCTTTACTTGTCCCTTTGCGTGATGAAATATAATATGTGTAACTTTTTAAACATGTCATGGACTATTTTATATTGCATTGAACTCAAACTTGATCAAAAATAAAAAATCTGGGTTCCCATATCCTGGATGGCAATAATTCTGTGCCTATTACTGTGCAGGAGGAGCGGAGAGCAACGAGACAGATAAAAGCAAACTAATCTTCCAGTCCCACATAACTCGTGTCCTGTCAGTGCCCTGTGCAGCACTCTAGTGAGATAAAATGGCTGAACTGCAACTACAGTAAGAAGAGGATCATAACTTAATCACTACACAGAAACATGGGGAACAAGTTCTACAATTCCTTAGTTACAGCAATTGTTACAATCGTTTTCAAATAATAATGTGTTTCTAGAGAGAAAACCACCATAAACTAATAAAAGAAAACTGAAAACTTAGGAGGATAATGGACAGGTTTCCCGCCTGTTTACCTGACACAATGTTTTTAAGCAATGTACGTTAAAATAGAGAGATAGGTGATAACGCGCAAAATGAAAGCGCTATTCTACTTTAGATAATTGTGTGTACAAAGATCCGATTTCATGTGCCATCCTTAAAAACAAAGAAAACCGGCAGGCTTCAGAAAGCAAACGCCGGGCCTATATCCCAGTCCGCAAGGAAATACAGCCATCCATCCATCACTGGAAAGCCTTATTCCTTCAGTGCTTATTCACAGGGAGCTGAGGGAAGCAGAGGCGTGATTGCACCCTGGGCATGATGCCCACACTCACAGGGACCTTTAATCCAGCCCAGCCTCGTGCTTGGAAGATGAGAAGTTACAGAAGAAGCCAGTGAAAAGCATTCCGATTCCACTGGGGAATCGAACCCCAGGCCAAGGAGCTGTGGGGCGGCAGCGCAGACTCATGCACGAGTGAAATCACTCACCCTCCAGTGCCACCGCCACCTGCACCGTGCTGGAGTTCCTCTCGGCCGCTCTGTACCACTGCCCGCTGGCGTGCTGCACCCAGGCGGCCGCCACGCAGAAGTAGTGCCCCGAGTCCGCGCGGCCCACGTCGCGGACGACCAGCCGGAACGTGTCCCAGCTGACGCGGCTGAGGCTGGCGGCTGCGGTCCCGTTCGTGACCGAGTCGCGGCTCATGTGGGCCAGCAGCCGGGCGCCGTCCAGGCTGGCGTCGGGAGCAGAGCCCACGTACCACGCGACCTCCAGCCCGAGCAGGTCGTAGCTGTCGGCTGCCACCCTGCAGGCCAGGCTGAGGGCGTCGCCCACGCTGAGGCTGGCATTGTGCTCGGCCGAAACCTGGAAAGACTGCGCTGAGAAAAACAGAAGGCAGAAAGGGACACAGTGAACCAACTTAAACAGCAAAAGAGCCCAACAACATCAACACACAAAATACAAAACTGATTCACCCATAATGCCCACAACACTGGCTACATGAACACATCCGGTTGTAAAACAGAACATCCTTTAAGGCTTTATTTTACAAATGTTTTGAAACGTTTCAGTATGCAATTCTATGTTCCTGACAGGGGCCGATTTTTTCGGCCGCAGAGGTAATTCTACCAGCAGCTATATCTTGCATTTATGTACACTGGAGTCATATTCCAGAATTTTAAATAACAAACCTGCAGCAGGGAGGACATGACCTGGCAGGAAAATCCTAGGCAACTACTGCTCAAACACAGGCACTTGTTTCAGAGGAGGCTTGCAGATGAGCACAGCACAAGAACAAGTCAAATATTCAGACGACCAGTCTTACAAAAAGCAACTACTGGTAGATTAACTGTTGCAGACTGAACCTGAAATATGGGTTTATTTCATGGCTTTTCCAGAATGACTCAATCGATACTAATTGTGTATCCTAGAAGGCTTATTTTGTTTGACTTGTTGCTGACTGCAATCCGATTCATGCTTAACTCTGCGCTCAACGGCTGCAGAAAACATTGTCTGCAAAGACTTCTGAACAAACGAACACAGCATTGTCCTCCATAGCTGTGGGATAAAAGAGGCGCACTGATTGTGAATGATACCCAGCTCAGGCCCTCACACACATTGGTAGAGAATGTCTCAGGAGTTGTTTTGACCTTTATTTAAATACCCACCAAACACATACATAAAATCGGACACCATAAGTCTTAAAAGAAAAAGGGAGTGTAATTCACCTATTGGAACCACCTTCACGTCCGTCAGCTCAGTCTGCTTCTCCTGAATGCTCGTCCAGGTATCCCCATCATCTCTTGCCCACTCAGCAGCAGAACACACGTACAGGCCTTCATCAGAGGGTACCGCATGGGAGACTATCAGGCTATACACTCCATCGCCGGGCAGGTCTAGACGCAAACCTCCATCCGCGTAGCGCTGGCGATAACTGCTTTCGGCTCTCACGACTCCGCCCGGACCGTAAGTGAGGATCTTCTCCGTAGAGGGGCCTCTCTTGACCGCCCAGCTGACGGAGAGGAAGGTGTGCTCCACAAAGTCCACCGAGGCTCTGCAGTGCAGTTCGAAGGACCTGCCTTCTGATACTCTCGCTGAAACCTGGCTTGAGTTGTTCAGAGGGATTACCACAAGGCTGTCTGGAATTACTGCAAAAAAAAAGCAGAAAAATGGGTTTGTGCTCTGAGTTAGCCAATCACTGACAGCCCATTTGTTTCCGTCAACAGAGTCCGTTTTCTTGGCAACTCACATTTTTTGACATTAGTAATGACCCTGTGAAATACAATATGCGATAAGAAATCATGTTTCTGCCCCCAGTTTCCTGATCACGTCTTTCCTGGGCTCTCCATCTCCCCTGCCTCCAGCCTGCCACAGAGCACATCAAGAGGAGAGCAGGCCAAAGTGCCTGCCTCATTATCTCCCACACATTAATTACGGCATCTGCTGTTCCATCTGAAGGGGATCCGTGCCGTGTGCCAGGAAGCGCACACATTCTTCCATGCCCTTCAAAAACAAACTTTCCAAATATGGGAAAGCTTGTCATTTACAGCTCCTAGTGCTGCAGCTGACCTTCTCCGGAGATCTTGTAAACTTAAAAGAAATTCTTTCTTAGTAGAATCACACCTGTCAGCAAGCGACTTTGTGAGAACATAATACTCTAGCTTATTTTGGATGAAGGAGTTCTCCCACATCATGGAACAATGATTGTGGACTTCTAAAAGGAGGTCATTAGTTCCAGTCCTTTAACTTAACTTCACTGTCGTTTTAATTTCATTTCCCAATGCTGGGTGTTTTGGAGGTATTTTCTACTAGATTTGTCAACTTAAAACATCCTCGACAGAAAAGTCCCTCAACGGAAGTCCCAAAGTTTACAGGTTTTTTTTTGGATCAGAGATCTACCTAGAAATCACACACAATCTTGCGTATGCCCCGACTCTGAACAGAATAACGGCTTTCGAAACCTTACTGAGGCTGGACTCGCGCAGCATGCCAAGTGAAAGAACTAAACGACGACGGCCATAAGACGTGTGCTCGCATTGATATGACCATATTTTATTTAGAAAATTTAGAATGATACGGTTTCAGAATTCAATCTAATCTGAGAACTGTAACTTTCTATACATACAAAATTTCTGTGCATGTACCACATTTCTACTCTCTGACTGCTCGCTTAGTAAGGGGTGATGGGCCCCCTTTCATTGCAAGGTCAGGATTCACGGGCTTAGAGCTCTGATCACCACTACAGACGCAGATGACAGACATGCTAATGAGCCAGTGTATGAAGACAAGGCTGAAGGAGCACCGGTTGCAATCATATTCTTTGAAACATCAGCTACGTCCACACAGTCACGCGCATTCTCTCTCTGTACATGCAACATAAGCCTTTTTAAACTGGAGCGGCTTGTATATCTATGGCGGTTTAGCCTATATCCAAGACAAAACACAACCAGCTGCTACTGCAACAACTGCTTGCAAAAGGCGACGCTCGTGAAATAAAAATGAATCATAAGAATAACACAAACCTTTTATCCACACATTTTCTATATACGCAACTACAAGACTATTTCAGAATGTGTTCTCAGAAAACGAGACTGAAGGGCACCTCGATAACGCCCAACAGCGATCGTACAGCCGAACTTACCTATTAATCGCACAGTCGCATTGTAGTTTCCACTCAGCTGGGAATCAGTGCTGGGTGTTAAGCAGTCATATGCTGCGCTGTCGCTTGGCTTGACGTTTCTAATCCTGAGACTGACCGAGTTTTCACTGGTTCGGTCTATGGTGACCTCTCTGCTGCTGACTCGGCTCCTGAAGGAGCTGTCCGTGAAGGATGAGTCCAACGTGGAGATGAGCTGAACAGACCTGTCCCCCCGGATCACTCGCCAGTCGAAGTCCTGCTCTCTAGGACCTTCGTAGTCCTTCACCTCACAGGGGATGGAGACCTCTGTCCCTTCCACTCTGACCAGGGGGCCCGCAGGAACCTTCACCGTTCGCCCCAAGCAGAGCGCTGCACAGAAACACGAGAACACGAGTTGCATTAATCAAGTCACATTCTCACAGAGCAAAACACCTTCACCTCCGACTTGTACATTTATCTTAAATCAGGGTCCCCAGCGCCGGGGGCTCAAATCCATTTCAAAATCCATGTCGCCACACACGCTGCTGTTTCTCAAGACTGGTACGACGTCCAAGTCGGTGACTGAGCAGGTAGTTTGTTAAATCGATGAAACTCTGGTCTTTGAGGACCGGAGGGTATTCCACTTTTTTCCCCAGATGTTCTCTACATTACTCACCTGAACAAACCACCTGGATCAGTTTAACCCCATTCGACGTCTTCAGAAACCATAACATATATAGAAAAGTCTTTAGAAATTTAAATGACTGGCGTTTGAAATGAAATGAATGGGCTGTCATTTAAGGATTCGGCAATTATCTCTAAAACCTGCTGGCTTGTGGCTCTTCAGGGTCGGGGTTGGGAGTGCTTGTCTTGAATAATTGTAAGTTTCTCAGTTTTCTTTGAAATGCCCATCATGTAGTGTGAAGGATGTTGCATAATGTATAACCAAAGATACATTATTTTGCACATATTAAATATTGCTCTGAATCATTCAAAGCCGAACTGAACAGGTTCCTGCAGGCAATCCTACCGTGAAACATGCTGAGACACTACTCTTTTTAGAGCAGCGTGGTTTCAGCCTCACAGTTCGCTGTGAAAACCAGAGAAGGAGTCCAGAAGTCCTTCAGGTCACCTTACAAAGATTGCGTAAGAATCCAGACCAATATCTCTCTTCTGTTCACAGCTGGAGCTTTTGTCTCTAGTGTCAAGTTTGCGGTCTGATATACAATGTTTGAACTATGTTGTGAAGTGGTGAGGGGGGTGAGGGTTTATGCAGGAGTCTGGCAGGGAAGCACATCTCTTTAACCCCCAAGGCAGAGGGTGGCCAAATAGGGTGTCAGTAAAAAAAATACCCAAAGCTGCGCTGGATAGTGGATATAAATATATAAAAATACCATTTCCAAGAGCTTCATAATAACATAGTAGAAAAAAAGTTGCTTATGCCTGCACAGACACGGATTTAAAATAAAAAGATGGCTGGATTGGAGAATTAGTTATTTAGAATGGGCTCCACTCTTGCATACAGCACAGAAATACCCCTTTTTAATGGAACCTCATTTTGCTTGACAATAGTAAGATGAGTTTCTTTTTTATAAAAAGGCACCACAGGGTTATCCCATAATCCATTTGGTGCAGCATGAGAACTTCCTGCTTGGGCCACACTGAGAAAAAAAACAACTCAGAAACGCGTTTTATTGATCTGGGCTGACTGGGACCAAAAATGTTAAATGAGACATTAGTAACTCAACTCGGAGAAGAAACACAACTACTCCTCAGAGGTCTTCTGGTAAGACGACAAATGACGGTTCTGAAAAAGGGGGTTTCTGCGTCTTTAAGTTAAAACTATTAGCTTGACGCATGGAAAGGACAAGTGAAGAAACAGACTGAACTGGTTGAAACACATCTTGAACGAGACGTGGGAAGAAAAAGAAAAAGGGCTTGTCTGAACAGATAAAAGCAAACAACAAAAAAAGAAGGGCGCAGAGCTGGAACTCGAGACGCGCTGGATTCGGAAACAATCTCTGCCATTATAGATTGTTAAACAGCCTCAGCCAACAACCTCAAACAAAACAATCATCTGAATTTAGATTTATGTTCTTGTATGTCCTAGAAATAATCAATGTAAAATCAACTAGCCTGTATTACATAAAATTTATCATATACACCTGTTAGAAAGTATTGTTTTAGGGCTTTTAAAAAGTTTGGAAACAGAAGCTGATTTCACATAGAGTTTAAACAGTTTTTTATCATTGACAAAAAGACCAGAGCTGAAACATGTTTAATAACTGATTTACCAAATTTACAGTATTAATACTGAACGTAATCCTCGTACATCTGCATGTGCCTAAAGTGCTATAAATAGGTGGGTCACACTTTTACAAACATACTATGGATTTTAATTGGTTTTCAAATGAATTAATCTAAAAAACTATTGAACAACAACCACACATGGTGAATAACACAGCAGACTCTGTTAAAAATAAAAACACTCAGAGTACTTGACCTTTCCGAGTGCCCTCGGATCTCTCAAAATCCCAAGATATGAGAACAAATGCGACTGCGTAACAGAACACAGTCTACTACACAGTGATAGCAAACATTTTTACTAAGATGTGTAGGGAATGAATGCTACAATACTGTAAAGAATCTGAAGAAGCATTTTAAAATAGCACAAAAGCTTTTAAACCAAAAGCTTTAAAGCTTTTTTTTTAAACCAAGCAGCGTGAATTGGTCAATAAGCAACTTGAGGCTTGCAGTCTATTAAAACATCATTTTAAAAGCTGTCCAAACTGATCAGTAAAAATAAGATTTTCACTTGTTCACAATGTATTTGTGAACAAAGGCTTCAAGTTTTATACATTTTTGAGTTCCAGTAAAAATAATGGGTTGAAATATTTTGAAAGGTGTTTCCAATTTACACAAAAAGCACTTAGTCCATCTCAGCCATCTTGCTAAGGAGCTGTCAGGCAGAAAATGTAGCAGCTGCATACAAATTGCATTCTGGTATGTTCCTATTTTCTGCAGTGAAAGCTTTGCAGATCCTCAGAGATTTCAGGGGAGGGGATGTACAGTAAAAGCGTGTACAAATTGTTTATTGCTAACCAAAACTTCCTTTAATGTGGTTCTCTGAAATGTGATTTCCGTGTCATCCAAATGAAACATGGACACATTTCGAAGTATCAGACAGCTCACGTTACACTTCCCTATTTTAAGCTCTGGCACGGACGGAAGGTACCTAAACAATCCCCCAGAAAAGTCACTGCGACTTGCAGGGTCGCCTCGGCCAGCAGCAGCAGGGAAAGGAAGGCTTGTACAGTACTTCACCAAAGTGCGAAGCACCGGCGTGCAAAAAAGGGCGCCAAGCTTTAAAAAGCCGAAAAACCCATAAACGGCTAAATTAAGTAGAAATATGGAGAATATAAAAATGCTAAATAAACTAAAGAATTATGCAGAATGGGCAGGCATATGCGAAGACACAATCACATATGGTTAGCAAACGTATTTATGTCCAGATCTCTAGAAAAATATAAGAATAAACCCTTTATCCGCATGCATTTCCATTGATATGTAAATCATACAAAAATGTAAAATATAAGTATATAATTGCCAATTGAGTTTTTTTTAATTCTGCAGACTAGCTGAAATTAAGTTTAAATTCCCAAGGAAACGCGCCAGTGAGATCGTTTGTCAATTTCCCAACGTCTTTTCCCATGAAATGACGTTACAGGGAGGAACGGGTCTCTACACCTCCATAATGAATCACTGGCTGTGACATTAATAACGGGATGTGACAAGACGAAGATTAGGTCGTTAGGAATGTCCTACAAATGATGTCAAACATGATACAATTCTGCAAACAACTGTAATAACGACTCAATGACAATACAGATGTACTGACGAATTGCAATGAGAACGCACAGCAACGGAGAAAAAAAGCACTTCTGATGCACTAATTTTAGTTTTCACCAGACTTCTCCATAGGGATGCCAACACCTGATTCTGGTTCTCAGGCTCCCCAAGACCTGGACGTGACTCAGTCAATTTGTCGCTTTACGTAACTCCTGGGTGTAACTAAGCCTATCACCCAGCCTACGATAGGTCCGATTCAATACTCGACCACAAACGATAAAAAAAAAACTGCTCCGATTAAAACCCAGGAAAATGACATATTACTTTCAGCTCATTGCCTTTTAACATGTCTAGAAAACGTGTATACAACTGGATTGTATTGTTTCTCAGATGTAGTATTATATCTCTGCGGGTATGAAAGAAACAGTGTAATCTAAACAAAGTGATCAGTGTAAAAAACGAAAACACCGTTTTAAACCACCTTTGCACGCAAAACAATGCAAAAATAGCAAACGACCGCATATAATGAAATAAAACATTCTCGGTTAAAACTCGCTTTCCGCCTGTTTGAAAACCTCTGTTATCACAGGTGAAAAACTAACTTTTTTTCTCTCTGGAGTTAGAATTCAGATACAGAGAAATCACTTTTATGGGGCTACAAATCCGATCAAAGGCACACAATTCAAAGCCGTGCCGCCAACGACGAGGCGGTGTACCTTAAATGCAAAGATTTCACGCTGAAATCAAACTCAAGGCACTTGGCTCAAGCCTGACCTCAATCGTTCAATAAGATCGCTGGCAAAAAGAAAAAAAAAGATCATATCAATGAGTACATAACTTTTCCCGCAGGTTGTAACCTTCCCAGGAGTGGGAACTGGAAACGCCGGGATCAGAAATCCTACCGCAAGTCAAGCAGAAGGCGAGCAGCCGGCAGAGCAGCTCCATCCCTACAGGCGCGTCCCCGGCTCTCTGCTCCCTTTGTCACCTCAGCAGCCCGCAGGAATCCCCCGGGTCTTCCTGTAAACCTGCCGGTAACTGCGCAAAAGCCCCCCAACTTTCTGCCAGCAGAAGTCCAGTCCTTAAACGAAAGCAATACTCGTTTTCGCTCAAACAAACGCGTAGAATAAGTCCGTTCCGCCGCGAACAGTTTCAGTTCTGGGATTCATTTTCAAGCCCTCTCTCGCCAGTTTGGTGCCGGGAGGGACTGAAGTGGATCCGGAAGTTGATCTCCTCCCCGCGACTTGGGAAAGAAACTTTGCAACTTGATCTTTTAACCGCTACAGGTAGCTGCTGTTGCTCAATCCGGGATATGTGGAAGGGGAACTCAGGTTTGTAACCAAGGCGGAACAGCAGTCCCTGAATGGCAGTCTCGCCCATGTATCCTTAAAGTTTAATCCGCCCCTGAAAATGTCAGAGCATATCTACAGTATCCCGCAAGACATTAGAAATGTACCGGTGTCAGACATAAGGATTTTTAAAAGTTTCTGATGGCTTGAGGTTAAATTATAGAAAATATATTCATGGAGCCCAAATTATCTGAGCACAATAGACTTGTTTATCATTAAACATGTAGAGAGCCCAGATTCCGGCTCATAAAAGGGCCTGACTTTTTCTGTTTTTCACTGGGAATGGAGTAGTGTTTTGAAATAACCCCCTGCAGATATAGTGATATAAAAGAAAATGACTAGTAGGACTTCAAACGCAACCTCATAACAGCCTAGCGCTATAAATTAACTTGAAAGTAGCTTTTCCGTGAAAAGGTTAGAGGTGTCCCGAGATACGGCTGTATTGAATAATGATGTTACGCTGTGTGGAGTTAACAACACTAAGCTTAAAGGCGCTGCATTTTTCTCGTGTTTGTGGGAAACGACAAATGCAATAATGATCTTTACAGGAAACCTCTGAAAACAAAGCATTTATGTACTGGGGTTAAAATACATTCGAAAACAAAATGAAATTCATTCATCCATTTTCAGAAAATTACATGTTCCTGGCGAGGGAGGTTTCGTACTGTGTTCTAATGAAACTCCTTCCGTTGTTTTTTTCTTAAATGAAAATCTAAGTGCATCTTATTTTAAAATCTCGACGAGGTGTTCGTCCCCAGCTCAGGAAGTGTCTTGGATGGGTCGCTGTTGATTTTTCTTTCCTCGCTGTATGAAACATTATATTAAAACCGAATGCAATTTCGGATTAAAATCATGGCCGAGTCACTAGTCCACCCATGCATAGAGCCATGTCAAAGTGGATTAAATCCAATAATATCAGGCGTTGTTCGGCTGAAGAAACGTCTAATTCTGATTTAAGCATAACAGACTCGTAGCATATCAAATAAAAGCACAAGGGCTTTAAAACGGTTTTTAGAGAGCATTACGTTTTATCCCTGAGGTTGTAAGTCTGGTTTTATTTCTGAAGCCCAACATGGCTCCATTATCTTTAGTAATACTGTGAGACACAAATACATGCACTGTTGAATACATATACACTGAAAACTATATACTTTTTCATTTTAACTTCTTCAAACCTTTCATCCTAATCTGGGTTTTTGAAATATATATCCTGTTCTTGTGGGTCATGTGAAAATGAACAAGCCAATATTTCATTTTGAGCCGGGACATCTGTGTTTGGTGAGGACCCAGTAAGCAGATAGTAAACGTACATCTATAGTTGCAAAGGAACAAGTAAAGGTTCAATCCGTGCTGAAAAGAGAAGAAAGGAAACACAACGTTTCGGGTGTGGGGTCTTCTTTTGGTTGTGTTTCCTTTCTTCTCTTTTCAGAACGGATTGAACCTTTACTTGTTCCTTTGCAACTATAGATGTAGTTTACGTTTACTATCTGCAGTGACTACTGGGTCTTACGCATGCTGCCGCAGCTACCCACCTGAACTACATCTATACTTTATTATTCTGAAAATCTTAAATGTAAAGCATAACTGCACAGGTAATTATGCTCCCATTTAGTTGGATCTTGAGATTTTATAAAGATTTATAAACAATAGGGATGTTTGAAATATTTTTAAAGTATACACATATCAGAACGTCAAGTATAAGTGTTTAACCTTTCATTCTTAATGCTCCTTTTGATTAACTTCAACTTTTCCATGTGTGTATAAAACCCAAAATGTCTGCAGAATTTCTAAGATGTTTACTTTGCGTGCTTGCCAGTTATTTGAATTACTGTAAATGCTCAAATGTGTAACATAGCTGTACCGCATGTTAATGAACTCTTTGAAAATATTAATCAGCTCTTTCTATTATTTGGGCAAAAGTTAAATGCCATATGTTCTTTGGGAGCCTAGAGTTTTGATTGTATTTTGACGTATCAAAAACTTTGTTGTATGTTTATATGTTGAAGCATCTGAATTTGATTCAGGTCAGTTTTCAATACAATCTTACAGTAGATCCACCCATCATATAAATGCTTAAAATAAAAACCAAGAAGGTATCAGGTTGGAATTATGTAAAACACATATTAAGAAAAGTATTAATTTCCAAAATCTGCCATATATACAGTACATATATAAAACCCATATTTCCAGTTTGGCTATTGGATTTAATCTCAGCATTATGAAGCAGTTGTGAATTTAAATCTTTCAATTTACCTATCAAATGCCAAATGCCTTCCAAGAAATCTGTATACTTCTTCAAATTTGATTGTGGGAAGTTATAATCTGTCCATTCTTAATGGTATACGAACAATTTTAAAGGCTTCTAAATCCATGTCCCCATCAATGCCAAGGTAATATTTTTGTCCTCAACATAAAAGTGAAATCGTCGTGTCCCAAGGGCACTGTGTAGATAGTGAAAAGTAAAAGAACTTAGTAGGACTTTCTAAGAGAGGAGGATATCATGGAGAGCAGTAGTAAAAGCAGCGCTTTTCATTAAAACAGCCATTATATTTAAGCAAGGTTGGGTCAGGAAGGGAGACCTACAGGGAAATCTTGGTTGGTGCTCTTGAATCTGGACCTGAGTTTTTAAACCTGTGCCCCATGGAGGGGCTGTCTGTTGGGTGAGATGTTAAATCGAGGTCCTGACATGTTCATTAAATGTCACTTTCCAAGAGTTGGGGTGTTAATTTTGGTGCTCTGACTAAATTCCTATCTGGGCTTGAGTGAGGTTTCCCTACAACTCTCCCATAATTCAACCGGGAGGCATTTTCTCACTCCTCCACCTCATCTGCTGTGTGGGATGATTGCCTTCACATGTGAAATGATGGAGTATTCTTTCTTGTTTACAGGCTCAGAAAAAATTATACTGTTATTAATTATGAATCAGTTCAAAAAGGCTCAAGATAATACGTCTTGCTACTACAGTAATGGGAAGAAAGCCAGAGCAACTTCAAACACAGCTCTACTTTGAGATATGACAGCTGAGCATCGCATTGTGCTGAAAGATACTCAGCAAACTGTATTGCACTTAGGATGTCCCTGTTGTATTTCTTTGTATTGTGTAGCAAAACTAATATTTTGTTTGTGAAGGGATAGTATTTCTTTCTAGGATACATGATAACTACAAGAACAAGGTCTAAGTGAAACAAGCCCATGGTTTGTTGGGCGGCTAATAATGAAGCAAAATTTAACTTGGGAAAAGCAGAAATCGAGAACGTCCACACACATTCAGCAGCAAACATCTCGCTGTGTTCCCCCAGACCAGCTGGGGGCGATGTTAGCTGAGGGACCCCAGTTTACCAAAGCTCAACAGCCCCTCAGGGGTCTTTACTGCTGCACAAACTGCCCCGCAGTGGCTCCCCACACAGGCACCCACACCAAGCAGGAAAACGGGGAACCATTAGAAAGCAAATCCTTTTTTACAAGTCTCCAGGTCCCCCAGCAGTGCATCTGTGGAATGACACCTTAGGTGTTCGATTATTCATTAATGGAATTGCTAGTGGTGGGGCGGTCGAGCTTGGATTGGAAAAGAATGTTTCTTTTTTCTGATTATAAGCACCATAATCCTCATGAAGCCTTTGCTAAGGAAGTCTATTCTAGTCCCAGGTTTGTTGCATTCAGCTGTGGTTTGCATTGTTCTAGTGGGAAAGTACTGCTTAATGATAACTTATCAGATGTCTCAGGGTGAGGAGTAATACCTCAAGTGGAAGGCAAGCTATAATGTGAACTGGTAAATAGCAGGATGTACAGAGTAGTTGCCCTGGTTCTCCAGTAGTACTCTAGAATCTCATCATTTACCACATGATACCTGTACAGTATTTGACGTATAAGCAGTAGAAGCAGATCACTGTGGCCGAAATAATATTACTTACAGTAAAAACGATTTTTTTCTGATAATAGGACTCATGCTAGTAATTACTTTTGCTTAGTTCAAAACTAAGCTCACTAAAACTGCTTTCAGTCTAGTTACAAGCAAAAAAAAAAGGGGAAACAATTTCAGACACAAAGAAATTCAATTTCAGTGAAGTAACCGTAATGAAGTTACATAAAATTATATCAATTATGTTTTAATACTACTGTATTTGCAAACTGCGGAATGTAAATACATGCTTTATGTAAAATAGGGAAATGCCCAAGCAAAGGAGGAAGTTTTTTCAAAGGGGTAGTTATCAGACATGCAGATTAGCTGCTGGAGAAGTTACTTTAAAGTGAAACCTTTAACTTTAAATGTGGGTATTGAACAGTAAGTGGATGGGTATACACAGAGGCACATACTGTACATGTGCCTTTTTTACTTTAGATGTGTGGCTACTTCTGTAGGGTGTGTGCACACGCTGTAAGTCTATTTATATACTCGTATGTTTATGTATAATCACATACATTTATACGACACGTGAGATCTTCACTTGCTAAATCACAGTCATTGCTTGCATCAGCACGTAGCTTTTCATCCCAAAAAATCCAGCTCATCCTCTCTGAAGCACAGCACCACCAGCTTCACTGCCGTACAATTCAGCAGAGGAACGAGAAATGACCTCGCTAGTTACGGGGAGAACTGTTATGGAGGGGCGGCATTGAGGTGTTATTGCTGGGTCCTGGCGGTGGACGGTGGCGCCTTCTGTTCTCCCATCTAACTGCTCAAGCGGGTCTTCAGAGCGTGCTCCTCAGTTCTCGTGGCCTGGGCTGTCCTTTGTGGTTTGCTCCAGTATTATAGGATAGCTTCCACCATCTTCATTTTCTCTGCTGTGTTCTGTCCGCTTAAAGAAAATAAAGTACGTTGCAACTATACCTTACTCTTTGCTTAATGGAGTATAATCACACCACTTAATTATACACCAAGAAATCTTACTTTCTGCTATCCAAAGACACTAGACTGATCAGTCTCTAAGTTGTCCACCTCTGTGTGCCCTCCCATTCAGATTCAGAGCAGATCAGATCCCAGTGGTACTGAACTAGTTACTTTGCTCCACTTTAATAATTCTGCCCCTTATCTATACTGTGCTTTTTACACATTTACCAGTTCTCAATCCAGATACCCACATTTTGAACATTTCGATTTGAGAATACAGTGTGTCTTTTATGAGGAAAGTTGTCTAAAGCTGCTAAAAAGCTAAATATCTCATGCTGTGAGTGTGTTCATTATTTTTTGCTTGTTTTAACAAGTTACTTAAGCAAGACCTACCATTTCTAAATCCTAACTGTCCTCTATTACCTTGTTTCCATATCATTGGTCTTCAGGTTTAGTTGTAATTATTATTTTCTTTGACCTTATATTTAACAGAATCAGACCTCTTGTTCTTTTAGTCTAGCTAAGGTTACAAGCCATTTTTCTGTTATTCCCCCTGATTTGTTTAAACATTCCTTTGTGGTACATTAAAAAACAATATCAAAATGACAAACAAAGAATTATTGTGGAATCCCTGCACGGTTTCTTTTTTTGCTCAAGGAAGAATGTTCTGACAGGCACAGTGACATCTGAGGTCAAATCATTGAGGAGAAAGTCGTGGTCCTAACCTTAATGAGCCTTGGAAAATTGCTTGATGACTTATTTTTACTCAAGATTGTGGAAGCGGTGGTGAAAGGTTAAACGTGTTCTTAATGCAGTGCCTGGCACTGTTTCTATTTTTATCTGACGTGACGCCAGTCCCGATAAGCTCCCAGCCAGTGAGCTTTCCAGTCTGAGTCTGCGGCATTGACCTTCCTTCTTAGTCTTCCCTTGTGGCCCTAAGAAAAATGTACCTGTGAGCTTAAAGGGATTGTTAATTAGGAGACCTGTTTTCTTTTGTCACATGTTGCTTTTAGATGCTTTATTGCTTATGGGAACTGTTGCTACTAATAATGAGCTTTTTGAGAAACAAACTGTGCTGTTACATGGAATAAAAGCATTGCTAAAATGTTCACAGCTTACTTTATCTGATAGTTGAGAAACTTAATGAATGTGGAAAATCACCTAACCACTTAACCTCCATTTCCTGGCATGAATGCCTGTGATAAAGCACTTAAACCTACGTTTCCTGTCATTCAGGTTTTGTGTCTCTTAATGGAAGTTTGACTTGTTCATTGTTTTGGTTTATTGAGGCAGGATGAAGTGGCACTGTGGTGGAGGTGCGTAACAGCTCCACGATCCTTGGTTGGACTCTGTCCTCAAATGTCTGTCTGTGTGGAGTTTGCATGGTCTCCCTGTCTTTATATGTGTTTTTTCCTCAAGCCTGGCCTGTAACGACCCTTCAGTGGACTAGCAGCCTGCTGGGAGAAGGCTGCAGTGTGCTCCCAGTCCTCCTGTCAGGACAGGCCTCAGCTCGCCTCAGCCCCCAGAGAGTGGCTTTCTCATAACAGAGGGATAGAAGGTAAGTAGGGGGAAGTCAAGATAAACAGTTTTAAATATATTTCACATTAACCCCGGTGGAATGAAGCCCTTCAAGGCCAGATTTCGTCAAACATTGCTATCTCCCTGTCCTCTCTTTCAGTAACCCACATTCACTTGAAGTAAATTTCAGAGTGTGAGTTTTTAATCGCAGATCCCTTTGAGACAATAACTGCATGAAGTCTGTAGCCCTTTGAACTCAGCAAGACCATTTGAAATCTGTTGCCAAGCCTGTGCTGCTACTACTTTGTGCTCTTGCTCAGGGCGTTCTGATTCGAATTGATTTCTTCAGGCTTGCAGAGAGATGGACTTGGCCAGTGTAAGATTTCCCACCTTGTTCTCTCGCTCTTTGATTGCCTTCCCTGTTTGCTTTGGGTCATTGCCATGGCTCATGGTGAAGCACCACCCAATACATACGGCAGCATTTTCTTCTACATAATCTCCATGTTTGTCAGGGACTTCTGAATCCTTCCTGCTGCGGCCACCGTTAGTTACATCATTAAAAAAGAGTGTGCCAGCTCCAGATGCAGCCGTGCGTGTTCAGGCGTGAAATTGCCTAAAGCACACTTCACAGCCGAGGTGCATCAGCCTCTCCTTTCGTCTCGCTCACCTTCCCACCACTGTGGTAAAAGAGTTATCTGCATCTCTTCTGTCCAGAAAACTCTGTGGCTCGTCCTTTTGCTTCCAAGCAAATTCAGATCTGGAGTTTCTGTCCTTGGAGCTGATGAGAGGTTTGCATCTTGCAGTGCAGCCTCTGTATGTCTGCTGTCTCGGTCCTCAGCAGGCGGTGGAGTTTGGGACCTTCTGCACTCTGGAGGCTGCTGTTGGTTTCACTGTTTCACTGTTTCAGGGTTTTCCTGAACAGCTTTGCTAAATTTTCTGTAATCGGCTACAAATGTTTTTGGCCATCTTCATTTTGGCTGAAAGGTAATCATACCTGTGTATTCTTTCTTCAGTATTCCAAATATATAGGATGTTTTGAGTTCTTTTGTGAATGTTTAATTATCAGAGAGATAAATACCTGACCAATAAGAGGAACCTGTCAGCCAAATGTCCCGATACATACAGTATGCTCTTTCAAAATAAAGAGGTTCAACACTATCATTTCTTTAATTGATCCAATCGGGTAAACCTGCTCAGACTTTATTAAAAAATGAAAAACTTAGGTGATGTAACTATCGGTCAGGACTTTTCACGAGAAATGATTATTATTGGAGTTCATAACTCAAATTGCTTCACTCTTCCAATGTTTTTGCAGGGCACGGTAGCTATTAGAGTATGAATCAAGTCAGATGGGCTGAACAGCCTCTTTTCATTTCTCTCTTATGTTTGAGTGCTGAAACTGCACACAATATACTGTAAATGCCAGACTTGTAAACAAGAGTCATTTCAGGGAGTAATATATAATTATACAGTATAATCCTACAGTTTGTTTTTTTTTGCTGCTCTCAGGAATATGCTAGCTGACACTGGAACAGCAAAGGTTAAGGTCACAAACTGGACTGACAATCAGACTGACGTATCAAAAACCATGTTATCCGAGTGCACATTTTGCATTAATCATGTTGGCCTCAACACTGAGAATTTCAAATAATGTTTATGCTGGGATGTCATCATGACATCAATCAATAAAACATGCTCACAGTAATTCAGTAACACTATATTTATATAGATTGTACATAGTTGAAGGTTGTCTGACCTGTTAAGGGCTTCCTTTGCTTGTCTGTACTATTACAAATAATAGATTTATGATCATATTGTTCATGCAGACTAAAAATGGACAAATCAATATTGTACATCAAAACACTAGTATATCTATTATCTATATCTTCTCCCAGTTGCAGAAAGATTCCCTCACATCCTGGAAGGTTTCCGGATTTCACCTATGTGTTTAGGGTACCATGGTAATGTGACCAATACACTACAATACAATAAATATCATATAATATAATATAGAACAGGAAAGACAGCCTTGACAATCCTCTGTCTTCCAAGCAAACCACACCCTGGGATGCCAGTGTATATTATCAATATATAATCCCCCTCCATCCATCCATTCTCTCTAGCTGCTTCTTCCGACTTGGGGTTGCAGGGGGCCACAGCCGTGAGGCAGGGTACAGCCTAAAAACAAAGCTACAAGAATCCAATCTTTAGATGTGGCAATTCTTTCACTCATGTTTTAAATTGGCACATGGCACCAAATTAATTGGTTCATTAAATACATATGCTAGTAAATCCAATGAACGAAAAGAGATGCTACACCTTAAAGCATACTACTTGTGTATTTTTCATTAGATTTGTTTTTATTTAAAAAAATTGAAGGATTGCACTCTGTTATACAGGGTTATCCCACATTAAAACCAGACCTACAGTGTTTCCTTTCCTTTTTTTCCCCACCTTTTCATTCTTTGTTCTAAAGACAAATCATGAGCAAATGACAAGGTAGTTCTGTTTTTCAAATTTATTAAAAAGAAACGAGCATTATTGTCGAATATAAGAACAAATTAACTTTGAGAATCAAATGAAAAAAATTACTTTTTGTTGGCCGCTGGGTGGCTTTTGCATAGAGCAATATCGCCATCTACTGAAAATGCACAAGGTTTTAATCTGCATGTCAGTAACGGAAACAATAGAGTACTGTAGGTGGACTGGTGAATTTCTGAACATTTAGTGACCAAATTCCAATCAAATGGACTTAACAGCTAAGAGGGTTTCTCCTTTTATCCTTAAATAGTAAATAAAAAAGTAGTGTTGTGACAGAAAAAGGACATACATTTTAGCATTGATGAATTAGGTTGGTGATTTTTAAAATTCATTTGAATTTACAGCAACGTGTTGTATAATACAGTATATACAAATTTCAAGAGTATGTTGGGAATTCAGAATTAAGCAGCATCCAACATGTACAAATTATTTTGATTAGTTAAAGAATGTTAAGCCCAGTATTTAATGAATTGGGTTTATTTTCAAAATTAAAACTCTTTATCTGAGCATAATTTTTTCATAAATTCCTTCTCAACATGTAAATATTCGTATCACAAAATACAGTTTTCCACCAGACAGAAAACAAAGTGAACAAACAGTATGAAGAGGAGGAAATATGTTATTTGACTCGCTGTAGTCCAGAGACTAAAATTAAGTGTAAAATAAATATTAAGCATATTTGTTCTCATTCACACAGAAAATAGGTTACAATGTGACAGGCTGCACTTGTGCAAATGACAGATGTGAGATATATTTTTGTCATTTGCAATGATCTCTTTGAACATACTGTATATATTATATGTAGAACAAGACTGATGTACCCATATACTGTGTATTATGAGCATTATTTTATGAAGATCTGTTTTAAATTCAAAATAGAAAACAAGCAAATACTTTCAGATACTGTAACTCTCCATTGCTGTTTTTTTGTTAAGACATTCAAGGTCTGGCTAATGTGTAAGCAGTTCAGAAGTTTAAGAGTAAACTGTCACATTTTGCTCAAGTCATCACTGTCGTTGTTAATACAATCAATCAGCACAAGGAAAGAAACTGAAGCTAAAATGTTTCCTGTTAAGAAACAGTATCTGCAGAGTCCGTGCATCAACTGGATCAGATATTGAGATACTGGGTATTTCAAGCAGGAGCAGGTGGAGGTAGTGGACAACTCTAAGAGTGCTGGTTGTGAAGGAAAATCCATTACAGGAACAGGAAGCTGTTAATTCAGTAAGCTGGACCTCTGGACTGAAGCAGGGGAAGAATCTAAAAAGGTTTTCGCTATTAATTCCCAAGAGGTCTTCTGCGCAGCAATAGGCTTGTCCATGTTGTGGCCTGAGCTCCAGCTCTGTGGCAGCGTGCACAGGATCCAGCTCCGAAGGCAAGTCTTCTTGACAATGTGACCTGGATGACGTCATCATTACTGAGGAACAGCTCAGCAACCCCATAAGCTCCTGACTGATTACAAACCCATTTCAGCAATATTCAGCCACGGAAGGGGATTTCTAAAATTGCACCTATGTACATCCAGACATCTTCTTCGATTTTAGTTACTCGACGTAAAATGTTAAATACACAGACATCAAGTAATATAGCAACTCCGATGGATTCTCATAAGATGGATCCCTCAGAAAAGGAAAACCGTTTCACAACCATGGTAAACCGCTAACAAATGTTAACACATTTCAAGTACCCTGGGTTAGCAGGTCACCATGACATGTGCAGCACTGAGAAGAGAAACTACAAAGCAGTCCTGCCTGGCTTAAATTTACGAGCCGATGGCAAAGTGCTGCAGAAAAGCCTGATGCCATTGAATTCCAGGAAGGATCAGATCACTGTACATTGTGATGCCACATGTGGTGGAGTCAGGAGTAAGAAACAGGATGTGGCCAATTCTCAATGGCCATTCAGAGGCCGTTAGACCTGTTAAGAGTTATTTGGAAAAGCAACAGTGATAATGTACTAATATAAAAAACAAATTTTTAGTTTTAGAAAGTTGTGGATAAAGTTCATAACAAATATTTAGTTTTCCTGTTGCAGGCAGTTGGCATTCAAGGCAATGCATGCACAGTAGTTGGACTGGTCGACAGATTCAAAATAATACCAATAAGGGCTGGATGCTCACTTTGGGGTGGTGTAATTAAGTACTGTGGGGAACTAATTAAAAATGAGACAAAAAATATTTAAATCTCATCAATTTAATTTCACAACCAAAAAACAGGACACGCTTCTTTAGACAAAGGATTGTGGGAATGTGTAAACCACATGCAGGGCGAGTGCTCAGACTCAGAAAGGGACAGAGAGATTCAACACATCAAGCTCTGCGTCTCTCAGGTGCCGGTAAATACCTGAGCAATGGCCACCTCACATTTGCAGTCTTCTCAGACCTAAGAAGGTATAGACAGAGCACATTCAGAAGAGATAACACAAAGAGACAAATATTTCTATGTCATTTTAATTGCTGATTTAGCAATACAAAGATCAAATGATAAAAATCTACCGGAACGCAAATATGGATTATACACAATTTGTACGAAAAATTGAGTGTACAATTCTACAAGTGTTAATGACATCATTACATCAATGGTAAAAAATAGCAATGCAAAAAAAAGAATAACAAAATGACAAAGCTGGGAATTATGAACTGCATTCATAAAACACATTTTCATGAACTAATGTGATTATTATCAATGTTACTTCAGTAACCACTTCAGTGTTTCAGTAACCTTGTCACATGCAGGTGTCCTAACACCGTTCTCCGTGGTAAAAATATATATTTCTTCCTATTAATGAAGACACTGTTGAAGTTGGGAACACATTCTACTCCCCAAGGCTGCCTCCGCTTCACATCAGAAAGGACAAGAGGATTTGAGAGGACAGGAGCCAGCTTGATAAGCTCGATAACGGCGCTCCACGAGAGCACACTCTACTAGCCTGAAGAACGACACCTGTGAGGCAGACGAAACAAAAAAATCGCCAAAATGTAAAATGAAAACACAGCCATGAAAGTTTACATTTGCACATTGTCTGGTGTCTCCAGAGTGTCTGACTACAAAGAATGTGTTATGCACAGTCATGGACCCGAGAATTAAAACCCTGGAATGCATAGACTAGAAATGTTCACTACAGCTGGTGAGGATTAAAGGATTTTTGATCAACCTGGGAGCAATATCATTGTTAAAATATTTTAGAAATAAAATGCTTCATATATTGTAGTTGAATGTAATTGGAGACGGAAAGTGTGTCTGCGTGTGTCTGTGGACATCAGGGACCCTTTGACTATATATCTGAAAATAACTCCTAGTGTACAGCATAAGCTCATAACAGAGCATAGAAAAGGAGGCCATCCAGCGCATTCAGTTCATTTGCTTTCTAATTCATAGTTTTTTTTTAAATGTAGCAGTAAATTGTAGGTGGAGTTCTCATAACAAAACATAGAGAAAAGGGACTAAATGCACTAAAATTTAAAGATGTTGCAATACAATACTAAGTCTCAGGCTGGTAACCGTGACTATATTGTATGATGTCTGATAAAGCTGTGGTCCTCAATTTTAACGTAGCACCCCCTTCAAATTCAGGGCTGTTACATAGTAACATCAGTGGTACAGTACGTTATCTCTGTTTTTTTAACCACAGTATGAACCGGATACACACAAACCTTTTCTGTAGATTTTTGTTCTTACATTAAGAAGTTCTTAAAACTTCTGGACCAGTATTCTGTCAAAGTTATGATGATCAGAAATGAATTATTTGCAAATAGAGTGCCGCATTACTGTACGTTCACATATTCCCAGATATGTGTTTGGACAGTTTCAGGCAAACCCCACGGCACTGTGGAATCTGAAGGGTCAGCAGTCTGCAGAAGACTGGCTTGCCAGCTTTAAGAGGCCTGTGCATGAACTACAGTGAGGAGGAGGATGGATCTGAAGAGAAGAATGCAGGAATGGGGAATGAGAGGTGCGTCCCATTCTCGGATGTTTGTTTTGGGAACTATAATTAACTCTGCCTGTAATTTACTGCTACTCTTTAAAAAAAAATTGAAGTGACTGTGACTTTGACTGTTACATAGTGCTGCTTTCTAGGCCTGGTCTGAGCCTGGATGAAGACGAACATTAACATCCACTGATCTTGATTCATAAGTTAGCGCCCTCTATGAGTAAATATGCATTGTTTCTCATTTAGTCTTCTATCAAAAAGCTCAAATTACTGATAATTCTAGTGTTAAACTGTAGACAAGGTTTTAGTCTTTGTGAAAGAAAATGTGCTTATCTGGTGTATTTCTGCATTTTGGGCGTTGTGAAATTTAGACGCTGTTATCACGTGACTTACTGTGTGCTGACTGCAGCTCGTTTGCTTCGCTGTTTTCCCATGATCTGTTGGTGCTCTCAAGAGGAACTGAAATTAGGGAAAAAATGCCTCAGCTTAACACACTCTGTGTAAAGCTGAATTAAAAATCCTTTTAGATGGTACTGTTTGTAACATTGGATTTCTAAATTTCTAAAGTTTCTACTGTTCTAATGGTCATAGAAATATAATTTGCACATTCCACACAATTCATGTATTAGGTTTTGACTAAGCCTATGAGAAGATGGTGTTCTCTAATGTCATGTTTCTATCCATTATCCAGTTATTTTTAGAACATACAAAACTACTTCTGCACAGTTCCAGAGAAAAAACGTTTCTTATACACTAAGAAAAGTCTGTATAAAAGTCAGTATTTTCGGTCACACAGTCTGGTTTCTATGGAAGTCACATATCACACCCCTGTCAAGTCTAAACAACAGAGGTCGGAGAAGGAGGCTGCATCAGTGTGCATAGTGCAAAGCAACAAGCAGGAGTCAATTCCACACTGCTGAGTCAAAATAAGAGAAATAAAATCACGTTGCAGCTATGGAACTTTCTTTTGGTGCATGAAGAAAGCTCCAGAGCTCAAAACGCTGGTCATTGTCATTTGGTCTGAGCAGTTTGTTTGTTTGCATTCTATTTAAATGTACAGGAGTGCTGGGTGTCCATAAAAAAATTCACTCAGGGGACAATAAAATCTTAACTGATCTTATCATTTGTCTTTTTACTTTTCGTTATGGAATTACCCTCTCCTGGTTCCATTAACAAATGCCTGGGTGCTTATATTCGGTTCTGTTAAAATAAAGATGACCCATTTTTATGTGAACTTATGTATGAAAATTAATGAAGCAAGTGATGGTTTGGCAGAAGAATAGGGGAGAATTGGAAAACATTTCGTTTTTTTGAGGAATGGCGACAGCTCAAGTTCACCTGGTATAGCCGGAAATGCGTTTTCCACGTAGAGCTTCGTTCCTCCTGTCCTCCTAGTGGTCAGGGGGTACCAGGACTTGTCTGGGTCCTGGATCCACTGCGTGGCCTGGCAGTAAACCTGCCCCTGGTCCGAGCGGTGAAGAGGAGACAGGGTCAGCTGATACGTGGTGGGGCTGCTTTTGTCCACGCGCAGGTGCCCCTGGTGCAGCCTGCGGAGGAAGGACTGCCCGGCCTGCAGGACAAAGTCCCTGGAGAGCGTCGCTATCTCGAGAGCCTGCCCTCCCCTCTCCAGGAACCAGCTGACGGACAGGTGGGTGTGGTGAGGGGCCTGCTGGGACACCTCGCAGGACAGCCTCCCAGAGTCCCCCGGGGCCCTGCGCACGGGCCCGGCTCGCATTCCCACCTGCAGAGTGTTTGGAATCACTGCATGGAAAAAGAAGGATATCAATATGCATGCAACCTCAACCTTTACATGGGTGGCATGTCGGCGCAGTGCTTAGCATTGTTGCCTCGTAGAACTGGGGCCCTGGCTTCAAATCTTGGGCTGCTACCCATGTGGGTTTTGTGTGCTCTCCCCGTGTTTCCTCCCACAGCCCAAGACACACCGGTAGGTGAATTGGCTTCTGGGGAAACTGGGGAAACTGGCCCTGGTGTGAGTGTGGGCATGTCGGTTTGTGCCCTGTTATGCACTGGTGTCCTGCCCAACGTGTTTCCAGTCTTGTGCCTTTTGACAGTGGGGACAGGCTTCGGAGCGGATCGTTACACATACTGTACACAGAAAAGCATGTTGTATTGTTTCTGCAGGTGTTTTGATCATCATGTTATTTTAGAAGGCTTCACTACAGTGTGTGAAAAACATTTCTTTCAGAGGACTTGGCCCGAGTATCGTTGTAACTTTCAAATTCAGTACAGATCAGTTACATTTATTTCCACATCAGAACCATCTTCAATTTGACCATGAAGAAATCCCTGCTTCCTCTTCCCACTTCTGCAAATATTGTGAAAAAGTGCTATTTCATACACTTAGACATGTGTAAACAAGTGATTGTTTTGGGTTTTAACATAACCTAACTTGACTTAAAAAACTGAAAAGTTGATGCCTTGACACAGTCGATTAAATTAAACGTGAGGGGATGGGATTTGTGTTCTTGTGGGGTGTGTGTGACGGGCACCTGTGAGATTGATCTTGTCGCTGTATGTGCCGTGGTACTCCGGGTCGGTGCTGGGAGTGAAGCACTCGTACACCCCTTGGTCCTGGAGCTGCAGGGAGCCGATGTGCAGGAGCACAGAGTCCAGGCCAGTCCTCTCGATGTAAACGTCCCCGTTTTTCACACGGCTGCGGTAGAGCGCGTAGGTGCTGTGCGGGTCGGCTGTGCTGACGATGTGGATCTCCACAGCCGGGAGGGCCAGGGGGTAAACGGACCACTGGAAGTCTTGCCTGGGGCGGCCTTTGTATCCACTGACATTGCAGGCCAGGGTGATGTGGGAGCCCTGTGTCCGGACCAAGGGGCCCTGCTGCGTTTTCACCACTCTCTGCCCACGGTGCAAGGCTGCAACATGAACAGTTTGCACATTGCACATTCCTGTCTTCGCCTCTTGCAATAATGAGCAATTAGAAACTGTAAACCTGCTGCTGTCCGTGTGGCCACGGGGTCAGACACAGTGAAACACTTCACATCAGGTTGAATTAGCGTCGCCAAGGCCGCATATTAATATATGCACACTGCATAGTAATAGGCTGCGGCTCTCAATGTATACTCAAGGGCATAAGAGCTTATTTTTTGAGAATCTGAAAGGAGCCTTTTTCCAAAATGTAGATTCCAAAGTGAATTAAGAACTATGGATATGCATAGCAGAATTCACCAGCTACATACTAATTCATTTTCTGCATTTTCTTCATTTATTTTATTTTTTAAGAACTCTTGTTAGTATATATATTTATAATTTTATTTATTTATATATCACAACTGAAGAAGGCTCCACGGCCAAAATGTTGTTTTCTTTCTTCTCTTTTCAGCATGGAACAAACCTATTACTTGTTCCTTTGCAGCCAACGCATGCTGACGCAGCTACCCACCTGAACTATATATATATTTGTATGTCATACTAGGAAAACCATTAGGGATTATGGTGTTTATGAATAAGCTTTCACTATAATTGATGAGAATGTGAATATTAACTATCTCTGGCGATTTCAGTAAGCTAGAAAGCAGAAACATATAGAGAAATGACCAGACACCATCCTGATACATACATACACAGTATATAATGAAATAAAGGGTTTCTTCACACCAGGGAAAATAAGTCATCAAACAATGATTTCCCTGAAAAACAATATGTACAAGTAGACATTGAAAAATGTTGTATGTTTTTACATAATTAGTTTCCTGCTCATTCACAAAAAAGACAAGCATTTCTATCACCTCAATCTTTTTCCACTACTTACCCCAAAACGACAGGAAGACTATAACTGCTAGTGCCCTCCTTCTCTTTACACTGTGTTCTGATGCAGCCATCTGTGACCCTGTTCCTCAATGAAACCCAAGAAATGCACCTGAGTTGCAGCTTTTCTGAAAGCGCAAAGAAAATGAAGCCTTTATAAGGACAACTGCAAGTCAGCTACAGTATCAATACTGTTATCTCCTGTGATGATTGAAACAATCACGGGTTAATTATTTGGAAAATGACACACACATGATAAGACACAAACAAGGAATGTGCAAGATCGCAATCATTAATATAATAATAAGCTTTACTTTATGTAGTGTCTTTAAAAACAATCTTCTCAAAGCTTTTCATCTGAGTGTTTGACAGATCCACTGCCAAAACAATTAGTTTGAGGTTGTTTTCCCATTTAAGATTATATGTGGTACGTGCAGGGAAATTGTCTTTCCTTGAGAAATAATCAATGCTGCAATCAAGTCCATGTGAAGGAATTGCAGTCTGGGTGAGCTTTTGTTTGTTTGTCCATCAATGGAATTAAAATTATCTGGTCTTTAGGTACAAAAGAAAAATGAGCCTGAGAGATTAAATCAATTATTCTAATTTGATGAGAACTTAGTTCATATCCTGATTCCGCCAATAAAAGCTTAACTTGCCTCCTGATTCTGACTAGTTCATTAATACGTCTCTCAGGTATGTTGTGTTCACACCATGTACAAATTTTAAACTTAGCCAGGAAACTCATGTGCAATCAGAGAAGAATACAGATCAAAGAATGTTAATCTTTGCATGAAGCACAACAATCTGTATTTAAAACTATGAATGTAGTCATTGCGTATGACATCCTTGAGCATTAATGCAGTGACGTGATTAACCGCTGGACAGACTGCAACCAGCTGGTCAAAGGTCACTTGAACAACATGGTCAGCATAACATACTGTATCATAATATCACATACTGTAGCAGGGCAACATCCCACTAACTGGAAAATATGTTTGCACCGATCCTTAAAAATAAATAAAAGTGATCATAGACCAATAATACTCAGTTCATTTAAATATAAGTGCACATAAACAATAACAATAATAATAGAGTAATAATAAATAAGCCAGAAGATCTTATATGTGAAAATAGGATTCAAGAAGATACTCAACAGTGTTCTCTGAGCAAAAACAACACAATGGACAAACATAGAGCTGAAGCAGTGCACTGAGATTCTCAGAAGGCTTTGAATAAAGTTCCTCATAAAATATTAATTCTCCGATTGTAGGCACAATGCATTCAAGGTAATGTGTGTGTTTGAATTGAGATCTGGTTAATGGATAGGATAATGGATACAGGGAGTGCAGATAAGGGATAAGGGGTAAATGCTCAAATTGGGCTGATGTAATTAAACTGTCACAGGAATCTTTATAAAGATGGCTGCTCTTACCACATAAAGGACTTAGATTCTGTTATACTTAGTAAACTAGGCATGTTTGGAGATGTTAGCAAAATAGGAGGATTGGCAAAAACTATAGAAGCTGCTAGGAAAATTCCAAAAGTTTTCGCAAAATTCAGGAGTGAGCAAACACTTGGACAAGTACAGAGTGCAGAGAAGACAGCAAAAGCATAAAATATTATTTAGAATGTGAATCATCCTTTTGTCTTGTATGGTTTTGGGTACTCAGTGAAGGTTAGCCAGGGCGTTAGAAGACACTGACCGAGTGTTTTGGGTTTTGTTTTGTAGTCAGGTTAGCTTTCCCTCACTTTTTTAGCCAGCTCCATTTTGTTTGTTATTTTCTTTTCTTTGGCACCACTCTAGTTTCCTTTCCCTGTGTGTTATTATGTCCTATTAGGTACCAGTAACTAATTTGCTTTAAAATAATTCCCTTTTGCACCAGACTTCCTAATTCCCTCACCAGAAATCCACCTGCATCCAAAACCATGCTAAATGTTACAGCCCTTTACCCCTAGACACTTGGGGTTGTAACAGTCGTTGATTTTCAAAGTCCGCTTCGCTCGAACAACCAGTCATACTGAAAGTCAACTTTTAATTTGATATGAACTTGACCTCGGAATCAAACAAAGAGGAAATGAAAGCTGACGTAGATTCATTTAAATGATTATGCAAAGATTGGTCTGTTTATTACTTGAAGCTATAGCATTATAGTTCACATACTATAAATATGAGTGTGCCATTTTTAATTTTAGAGGATTTTTAATTATACAGAGTAAAGCATTATTTCAGTTTTCCCTAACTTAGAGGTCAAGAGCTATTAGATACAGCAGTGTGAAATTTGCATTATAGGAAACATTTGCTGACAGATTCTCTATACACACCTCTGATACAGAAACAGGGTTAACCACAAACCCACATTAGATGTACAACATTAATTGCTAATCTACAGTAGTTAAGAAAATATAATGCATGTTTTCTCTCAGTGTGCTCTGTTTCTGGTAATATTTTTTCCTTAAAGAGGTATATATTAATATGCTTACAATTACTGACACCTTTATGTGTGTTTATTGACAACAAAAAGTACACTGTATATGCATTCACTAATTTCCTAACCACTTTATCCAATACAGCACTGCAGGGGAGCAGGAGCCTGTCACGAATCCGTGGAGCATGTTGCTAAAGACCCTCTGCGAGTGTCTGGAGAAGCACATCAGGGAAGACACAGTAAGGATCGGTCGGGTGGACAGACAGGGGGCGGTGACGGTGCTGATCCGGTGCACGGGGAAAGGCTGAGGCGGCAAATCCAATATAATCCGTGGCCTGAGGGCATAGGTTTCTGTACCGACATCGTCCGACCCCCTGAGCCTGGGCTAACCCCCGTGTTGCCCCTGTTACTGCTACGCATAGGTCTCCACTGCTGTCCTTGTCCTTCCGACATCCGTGACAATAATGAAGATAAAGTGGAATCAAATGTATTTCTTAAGTAGCATATCCTACAAAGAGTGAATATGGTGTTAATAAACAGCAGAAATAATGTCAAAAGACATTGTTGTGAGGTGAGTCAATGTGCTGGAGGCTTGGATTTGAACGTCTACTCTACCCAGCTTAACATCTGGTTCTTGCTCTTTCTGATGGTCATCTCTGTGGGCTGATGGGAGCTCTCCCAGGTCAAAACGTCTGCGATGACAACAGGCTCCAAGCAGCAGCAGAGAACTGGCTGTGTGTGTGGCACTGACAGGCATACCGTATGTGGATGTGCTAGGAGAGTAGGACAAAGCAGGACTTCCACACCTGTGAAGTATATATAGGCAGTAACTGGCAGCAAAATTAGACTGATTGAAATGTGCACCAGCATTCTGCTTTGTTGTTTTTGACATATAACTTCTTTCACCCATAAAAGTGTGCAGTTTGAGCATTTGGGTTTTGATTAAAATATCCACTTTCGCAAAATGTGTATATTGTACTTCTTTTGTAAAGAAACAAGTAAAGGTTTATTCCACGCTGAAAAGAAAAAGAGAAGAAAAGAAACCCAACGTTTTGTCGCACACTCAAAGAAGGCTCCACAGATGAAATGTTGTGTTTCTTTTCTTCTCTTTTCAGGATGGAATAAACCTATTACTTGTTCCTCTGCAGCCTACGCGTGCTGACGCAGCTATCCACCTGAACTAGTTCTTCTGTAGTTCAACAAAATGGGACATGGGAGGGGGTGAATACTTTTCCAAAGCACTACATACTGTGAGTTTAACACTGTGGATGTGGATGCATGAGCAATTCTTAATTTCAACAGCAGGAAACGATGCAACATTCCAAACTCAGCATTTAGAGGTATTAACTAAACACAAATGATCAAGTTAAATATACACTTACAAGTACATTTCAATCCCCAGGGAGATAGCATATAGCACTGTTCAAACGTTTCTCCCTTTCTATTTCAGATATTATTAATAAACTTTATTTATATGGGCTAATATATAAAATGCACATGCTTTGAACATCATTTCGCTCACACTAGTACATTTTGCTGAAGTCTGGGTTGTACAGTAGATGACGCTGGCCAGAGAAGTGAAGCTTTAAGATTTATTTTACTCACACTGGGGCTCAGATTCAACTTGCAACACCCACACGTATGTCATTTGCTTTCAACTGCACAAACAATGCATGTGTTTCGGACGTGTGTGGGGGGTATTTCCTGGAATCAGGAAAAATGTGGCGGTTCTGTCAAATTACACCTCATGTGTACACTTAACAAATTAAGAGAAAGAAAAAAACAAAATTGTATTTTAATTGTAGGCAGTGACACAGAAAAAAAGGCATACATACTGTAGTTGCATAAAGTAGTGGTATATGTAAAGTCTGCAACTCTGCTAGAAAGAGCTTCCTGTTGTAATAACACAGATGGATCTGCAGGAACAAAAACAAGCATTCAGATTATTTTTTCTGGGTTAGTTACAAGTGTGAAAACCTTTTCTCATCTACAGAACAAGTGGTTGCTGGGGTTGACACCTCTTGCTTAAACTGCAATGTAAAGAAATTGAGTTCAGAATTCAGTTCAGTTTATTTGTCATATGCACAAGTGCAATGAAATGCTTATTTGCATGTATGCTCCTATACAAAGACACTAAGAAAACACCAAGCTTAAACACAGATCAGCAGCATCAACAACAGTTAAATAACACACAACTTAAATAAAGGTAGCACAAAAAGAAAACAAACATCAGTGTGCATAAGGGGCTGAGGCAGGATTCAATAATCAGACAGCTTGCAGGAAGAAGCTGTCCCTCAATCTGGTGGTCAGTGCCTTTATGGTCCTATAAGACCTATCAGAGGGAAGGGGAGAGAAAAGTGGAAAACGAGGGTGATTGTTACCCTTTGCAATATTCTCAGCCTTCCTCAGACAGTGGGTTGTAAAAATGTCCACAATACGGGGGAGCTGTACTCCACTAATGGACTGGGTTCACCTGGTCACCCCCTGTAACGCCTTTCAGTTAGACATTGAGCTGCTGCCAAACCACACTGTAATAACACATGTGAGCACACTCTCAATAGCGCACATGTAGTATGTAGTATGAAGTATGTAGGATGTAGTAAGAATATCTGAAAATAGACCCAATTTTTCAACCGTCTAAGGAAGTAAAGGTGCTGTTGTGTCTTCTTTGTAGCTCCGCTTACATGCAGGGACCACGTTAAATCGTTAGTAATGAAGTTACCCAGGAACTGGAAGCCGTTAACCATCTCTACAGCCTCCCCACTGATGTGAATAGTCGGCCTGCCTGGGAAGTGTCAGTGTAATAAAACAACCCTGAAAACTGGGAAAACAGAGAAGCCAGCATCTCCACCCCCCAAAAACCTCTGCACCACAACTTCATCTGGCAAGATTGTAAGATCCGGTATTTCTTCATGACTGACCATGTCTTTAAGAGGCTAATCGAAAGGGTCCGCATGTACAAAATACATGATGGCCACAAGAAGTGAAGTCCAGGAGGCTTTATTGTAGTCCTTTCCAGGAAAGAAGCAAACCAGCCACCACTATCACCATTCCTGCCCTTTAAATCTTAATTTGCTTATTATCCCCCATTATGAGACTATTTACCAATGTTGGAGGCCATGTAGAGACATCTAGTGTAATTATAGCCCTTTCCTGGGCGCTTTCCACACCCTGCAATTCAAAAGGAGTTCCATCACTCAGCTGTGTGCCACAGAAAACTACAAACACTGGTCATTGTTGTGTTAACCACTGATGTCAGAGCTGCACCAAGTCTGTTCAAAACAGTTTGGGACATTGACAACAGTGTCCTGATACTGTTTAACAATGTGAGATTTTGGACAAAGTTAGTTGAACAGCATGCCAGGTGCCAGTATAGACTTAAACAGTTAAATAAAACTTCCTAGAGCCCCAACCGCTATTTGTTCTGACAGTTCGATTCTGCAGTGTATGGTTTTTAAGACTATGTGGTTAAAGAAGAGTTAAGTTCTATAATTATGGTATTGCTAGTTTAATGGGCCATCAGGGTGTGTTGAGATGATGTTTGATCACATTCAGGAATAATGTTGGGGAATTACAGTATCTTATATTCATATTTCTCAAATAAAGAACTCCTTTAACCCCCCTGAATATCATCGTGGAGTTTCAGCTCCGCATTTATACATTCATGTGATTACTTGTTTGGTGACATTTTTGTCTCTTATAGGAAGAAGATTATCACACAGTGTGTTTAAGCTTGTCTGAATCACCTGGCATTGTTGGGAAGCAGCACATCTTCACATGTGGTTTGCATCGTCTCGCCACATAACAGGTGACATGAGCGGGCAGCCATTGAAGCAAGGTTCAATAGTTTGCAACATCTGCAGTTTTTAATTTCCAGTCTAGAAGACTGCTTAAGAATGGGAGAGGTCTGATACAAGGCATAACCAATCCAGAATACACTGATCTAAAATATTTTGTCTGGTTAAGACTCAGCAATTGTAACGTTTAGAACAGTAGGTCATTTCACTTTTACCACCAGTAAAGTTCATTAAGAAAAATATCACAGTATTGTAATGAATGTGACTTAAAGTGCATAGGTAATCCCCTAAGAAGCAGGTCAGGTATTCTGGCCTTGCAGTAGTAAGCATGTTTCTGTGTTCAAGTCCTGATGACCTGAAATGGGATTCCTGCCTCAAGATTAGAACAGCAGATTTATCGCAGTGTGAGGAGTCTGGGTGAGTTTTGCAAGTAGAACCGTTCCCAACGGCCAGGAAATTTCCAAGAAGACAAAGTTGTTACAATGGGGACTAGAAAATATGGGGATTTTGGCTTTTCTTGTCATAGAGTCAGATTTCTCATAACTCGTTTTAAATTTGCATTGTTTTTTTTTAAAATAAAACGTCAGTGTATTTTTTCCATTTCACATTTTCATTGCCTCTTGTGATGTGTCTTCGTGAAAGACGTGCATTACACCGTAAAAAGTTATGACACCAACAAAGGAACTTTCATTCTGATCTCCACGCCTTTGCACAGATGTTTTTGTCTTCTTTCCATTCTTGACTTGAAGATGTTTGCTTACTCTGACATAAGAGTGAAAAACGAACTTAAAACATTCAAGGAAAATAATAAAACAGCACAGTATCAGAGGAATATGACTGTTTTTCCTGCAAGAGTGGAAAATACAGGTCATTTGTAAAACAGAAGAAAGCTAGCTAAAAGGACATGGCACTTCTCAGTAAATGTGCTCGTAAACTACCATTGTCAGAGCTGAAGGCTTAACCACAGTGAGAGCGTCACAGGCACTATATGTGCATTGATATAAAAACAGGAAAGAGCAAAACCTCATCTGATAAAAGCATGGTAGAACGTGTATGCACATTTACCGAACAGATAATATCTGTAAAATGAAAGGATCACAGAACACTTGTGAGAAGACAATGTGAAATATCACATATACCTTTTATGTGTTTCTTCTTAGGCGCAGTCATATTTACAATGCAGACTACAGTATATACAGTATATAACTTCTTGTGACAACCAAATGCCTGTCTGAGTTATACATGTGTACAGTACATACTGTATATGGAACAAGTAATAGGTTTATTCCATGCTGAAATAAAGAAGAAAGAAAACACAACGTTTCGGCCGTGGAGCCTTCTTCAGGTGTGACCTGAAGAACCTGACCTTACACCTGAAAAAGGCTCCACAGCCCAAACGTTGTGTTTTCTTTCTTCTTTTTTTCAGCATGGAATAAACCTATTACTTTTTCCTTTGCAGCCTACGCATGCTGAAGCAGCTACCCACCTGATATACTGTATATGTATGTTTGCAAGCCTATAATGTGCATGTTTATATACAAAAATCTATTAATTTCTTTTACTGTGTAAATTGTAAAATGTAAAATTTTCATTATTCAAAATAAACATTTACTGCATTAGCCTTAAAAATGCCTTTAAGTGTTATTTTGGAAATTATTTTCATTTGTCCAAGTTTGCTTTGACAAGAGGGTATTATTGTGGTAAAACATAACTGAGGAGTTTAAGGGCATAATTAAACATATAATGCTGATGATTAACCTCTTTAATTCTATATTTTATCTTTCGTTTCTAACAAGAAAAAATGCATATGATCAAATTAAAATAAATTCCAATAATTACCATTATGTTCCCTCATAAAATCCAATTCCTCCTCTAAAGTAAATATCCAGTGTGTAGACTCAAAAAAGTAACGTCTGTCTGTCTTTTCAAGACATAGTTTAATCAGGATATTGTCAAGTTTTAATCAACCTTTTTTTAACAGAAACTTGACAAGTTGCCAACTTGTCTTGTCCTTGCAAACTCCGGTCTCCTATGAGAAACTATCTCGCCTCACGAACTTCCCCTCACTGGTAACTCTCTCACTACTTCTACCCCACTTTCAGCCCCTGAGCTCGTTCATCATGAGGGTCCCTCCATCCTTTTCTAACCACTTTATCCAGTGCAGGGACACTGAGGAAGGGGGACTTGTCCCGGCAAGCAACGGGCGCAAGACAGGGCACACCTTGGACGGGATGCCAGTCCATCACCGGGCAGACACGCAGACAAGCGCAAACGCTCACAACCTCACACCATGGCCAGTTTTCCCAGAAGACAATTAACATAACAGTGTGTTTTTGGACTGTGGGAGGAAACCCACGCAAAAAAACATACAAACTTCACTCAGAGAACACCCCAGCCAATGAACCCAGGAGGCCAGCTTTGCGAAGCGGCGATGCTAACCACAGCGCCGCCGCAAAATCAGCCTCATCTTTGAACGGTTCGACTGCCATTCCCTCAGCTAAGCAAGTTACGCCGAGCAAACCTCTAATACTTTTCGTTGCTATGTCACTTCTCTGTCCGATAATACTTAAATAAAAGATCGCGTGTTTGTGAAAGTCTGTTGACTTTTTTCTATGGTCCGAGGAGTGAGTCTATTTCCAATTGAAAGCATTTTCTTCCATAAAAAAAAATGAAACGACGAAATTACACAAAGTTCAAAAGTATTAAATAGAAAACTATCCTTTCCTTTCATCATCAGAGCCCTTGATCCAACACGTGTTAGATTTCATCAGTGTTGTTACTCAGGAACCGGCAGGTTAATTTCGTGCAGAGAAGTGAAAACAGGAAAAAGATAATTTCGGGAGTGGTGCCCCTAAAATGATGGTGGTAACGGGAAAGGTCACGCATATCGGGAGAATGGCACCCTGCGACGCGGAAATCTGAGTGACCAATTCCAGTGTCAGGGAGATGTCTTCCTTCTCCTCTTTCCCCTGTTCCCCCCACACACGGGAAGAGGCTCCACAACTGAAACTATTTTGTTTCTTCGTATCTCAATGCTCGACGCGCAGTTAACCTCTGCTTGGTCCCTGTCGCTCCCCCGCTGCCATAACTTCGCCACTGGAGGCCCTTCAGTTATCAGAATCCATCATTCAGATTAAAAATAATTTTAAAAAAATCAATTGGAAAAATGAAATTTGAAAGGGAATAATAAATGATTTCATACACGTAATGCAGACTCTGTGGTTTTTTTCCAGTTTGAAGTGTTACACCTTTAATTGTCTCATCTCAAACACAAGGCCAGTAAACTTTACGAATAACTTACACACGGCAACATAGTATTCACTTTGAACATCTGTATACAAGCGCAATTCCAGAATGGTGTGGATTCCAGCAAATTTTGAAATGTGTTTTTTAAGATGGGAACTTACAGTACATTGCCGTTAACTACTGCATGTCTGTAAAACACGTTTATATTAAAGTATTTCCAGTATCTCCACTGATAAATTAAAATAAACACCACAACGATAGACTGTCAATCGCTACTACCCGGACATTAACAGTATTTACAAACTTTAAATTCATAAATACAAGACCAATCGGAAAGCAGATTTAAATTTAAAATTCATACATATCCGCATGGGATTAGTCGCTAGAGAGAAAATATGCCAAGGACAGGAAAACAAACACCACAGCAGAGTTAGGCTACTGTAAAAATATTAAACGTTATTTCTAAATTATGCTATTTACAGTTCATACTATTTATAGCTAATTTTATTCATTATATTCATTACTACATAAGTATTCAGAATTATAATGAATTAATTCTGAATACCCTTGTAGTTTAACATTTGCAAGTATTGTTAAAAATAAAAATTATGAACTAAGAAACAAGTTCATACAATAACTGTTTCATAAGCCATATTCTGATGTCAGGCCTGGGTTAATTCAAAATCTCAGCCCAGCAACCCCAAACTGTCCACACAGTGACTGGTTACCAGATCTTATGTGATACATATATATATATACAGTAGGTTTATCCCATGCTGAAAAGAGAAGAAAGAAAACACAACGTTTTGGCTATGGAGCCTTCTTCAGGTGTGAGAAAGCTCCATGGCCGAAAGGTTTATTTTCTTTCTTCTCTTTTCAGGAAGGAATAAACCTATTACTTGTTCCTTTGCAGCCTACGCATGGTGACGCAGCTACCCACCTGAACTATATATATACAGTATGTTACCAGCAGATAATGGAATTAGTTTGCAATTAGGTGGTTTGAGGTTTTGATTTGGCCCAGGCCTAAGTCTGATATGATTTTAGTGAAACTTGTGTTTTATTTTCAACAGTGCAGTAAAGATAATGTCCAAAAAAGTATATAAATTAAAGAAAAATTAACAGAAGTAATGAAGTTGCCAACAAACATATGACAAACAGTAATGTCCAGAAGGTGACACATCAGATAATTACATACTTCAGCAAATAATGAACAAGAATAGTTTAAATGCCTCTTTCATTAGCAAGCTAAATGAAAATAATAGATATGAAAAAATTGAAATACTAATTCCAATACTTATAACTAATTTTAAATACTGAAAAAAACATATTGTACCAGGTTAACTCTTTTATTTATTATGTATTAATTTAGTTACAGAATACATCATATTATGTCATGTATTAATTAGTCAAAAATATGTTTGGCTTGTGGAATAAGATCAGAATGGCACTCCGGTTTCAGCTCACCATTGCAAATACAGTATGGAGAGTAGTAGCTAAAGCAAGATACTATCACAACCCGTGGGTCATGTTACCAGTTACCAACCACATTGTTTCAATGTCATGATAGAACGGGTTATTAAAAACACTTAACTCGAGTTACCATGAAGGAGATTTTTAGAGCACACCTACACCTGGCACCGCGGCTCGTGTGAATCCACGTGCGTCTCTTCAGTGCGCGGGAAAGCCCGGCTGCGGGCGCTAGCTCGGCGGCGGGGGCCTTTGCCTTGGTCTCGGCCTGGGTGGTGGTTGATCATCCAGTGGGGGCCCGGCGGTGTGAGGGGGCCTGGACTTCCCTTTGGCCCTGGGCTTGGGCAGCTCGGGTCCGTGTGGGTGGACTGGAGGCCCGCGGGACTGGGATCGCGGAGGGGGCTGCAGTTTCTGCTGGCCTTGATTTGAAGGAGTTGACAAATTGGGAAGGAACTGGTCTTCGTCTAATCGAAGGAAAGAAAAACACAACCTGAAGCATCCTGCAGTATACATAATTGACACCATTCCTCATAAAATGTGAAATCATATAAATGAAACAAGTGCCAGTGGCTAACCCTTACTGACCACAGGTAAATTCTGCCATTTCTGTTATTTAGCTGTAGATTTGTTTACAAAAATGCAGCTTCATTCTCACCACTGTATGAAGTGCATTAGCCAGACATATTTCAGAAATGTGCTCCTTATTTAATAGATCTCTTTAAATTATGTGACACCAACATTTATTTGAGATAATTCTCCATAGTATGGTTGTTCAGCTCATGCCTCTTCAAATCCAGTTATTACTGTACAACATTGCTATAAGCAGATCTTATTTAAATTATTTTATTGATATTTAAAACATTGCATATAATGTAGCAATTAAGGTACCAGTTCTGTCAAACATACTGCAAAGGTGTGAAGTACCGCAAGTTGAACAGCCCAACTCTGTGACTCACTTTGTTGTGCAGTAAATTAGAAATAAGATTATAAATTGTAAATCCAGTGTTCAGACAGGTAGCCATACCATTTCAAACTGCTTGTCATTGCAGTATAAGGGATGCCCGCTGACAGGAGTCCTAGATAATTAAATCATAAAATTCAAATCAAGTAACCTTATGCTAAAGTTGTGAACACATTAGTAAGATTTCACATACAAGTTTTAGTTTCCACGTTCTGAAGGAGACTGTTTGTTCAGAGCAGAGTGACAGAGTACGTTTCCAGGCCAGAAGGGGTTTCCAGCACCAACAAGCTGAAAGAACCTCTCTCATCCTGAGCAGCTAAGACTCTGAAAGGACTTTGTGTCCTCAAGCACCGTGTTTGGAAACCCCAAGCTCAGCCTCACTGGACATATGTTCATCAATTTCCCTACGGGATTAATAAAGTATTATCTATCTATCTTCAGCTGTGAAACCTGGACGAGCCGGCACAGGTGAAATCAAGGGGGCGTGCATTTAAGACACTGAGGAAATGTATTAAGAAAAGGGGGCTTTATTTACTTTATTAGCTAGGAGTCAATCAGCTTCTAGCAACCAACCAAGTTAAAATGGGCCTTAAACTCTCCTTTTATTTGTAACCTTCATAATTAACTTCTTTTCAATGTCCATTTGCATCCACATGCTTATTTAGTTTACAATGTTATTGTCTTGTGCTGTCAATTCATATACTGTATATATTTAAGTTACTTTTTGTTTTAATTGGTGTGTTACCCGACAGCACAGCAACAGCAGAGTTTCTGTGTCAGGGTGGGGTACACAGTGACGACACTAAAGAACAGTGAACAGCTATAACTTAGCAGTCGTAGGGCAATCGCTTTGAAGACGTAATGTACGGCACCAGAACACTAGTTCAGAGAACAAAAATATTAAATCATATTTTAGTATCAGACTGAGACCGACCTTTGAGTAGCTGAAGTATGTACAATATATATGTAAATTAAAACTAAATATAATCCCCTCCAAATACTGAACCTACTGACTTCAATTATAAAGCCTTTCAGAGGCTGAACCCCACAAGAAAAGACAAATTTACACATGGTTTATTACAGGAAAAATATCCTTCAGTCAGAAATGCAGCACAATGCATCTGCTGTATCTGTGTTTTGAACAGATTGAGCACATTGGATAACACATTAAAACATTTTTTTCCTTTTAGGGTGCTGAAGAGGTATTTATTCAGCAGTTTAAAATATGAAATAATTTCCAAATACATATAGCCCTAAATTAAGAGAGCATATCCAATGTAAACTTTAATGTAAACAGTACATGCTTATTCAAGTGACTGGTTTGATACTATATTTGTAAAAGCAGCGTTTTCTTTTTTTTCAAGTGGGACTAATGTGCCCCCAGCGGTTTAACATGTTGATGTATGATACCTCTTCAAAGACATGAGGTTTGTCTGCTTGATTGTACGATTGTCAAATTCATCACAGCTTCATCCGAAAAAAATAATAACATAATAAACATGCAGGAAGAATCCAAGGGTGTAATTAAAACCTGGGTCCTACTTCTGTAAAGCACTACCTGCAACTGCCCTACAAAACTGACAATTTCAGTTACAAACTAGGTTTCATACAGTAGGTTACCACATTCATGCTGTACATTCTACAACCAAAAAACATCAAATGCCAATCAACTTATACAATTTCTAGAGAAACCTCCTTACTAACTTTAGATGAAATATATGTCTTTCACACGGGTGACACAGTGTCACTGTGATCACCATTGCAATGGTTTAACACCCTGGGTTTTAATTCCTGGGCCGCTATCTGAATGGAGCTTGTATGTTCTCCCCTTGTTTGTGTGGGTTTACTCTGGGTGCTCCAGTTCCCTCCCACACCCTAAAGGCACACTGCTGTTTTCTGGGAAAATTGGCTCAGGGTTGTGTGTGTTTATGTGTTCATGTGTTCCCTGCATCCTATCCAGGGTGCTTCCTGCTGTGTGCCCGTTGATTGGCGGTTTAAGCTCTGACTCCCCTGCGACCCAATGCTGAGGAAAGAGGTAAAGAGGTTAGAAAAAGGATGTATGGAAGTTGATTCTCCAGTGCACTACACACAGAGAGCAGTTGAATACAAGCCTGTTGTGGGTGTGGCAAGATGGTCGATAGTGAACGTCTGGTGAGTAACACAAGTGTACGACTATAATCAACACACGGTTTCTCTCTTTTGAAGGACCAACATTCTCTTGCTCCCAAGAACCATTTCAAATTGAAAACCTTTGGGGTGAAAGAATAAGGAAAAATCCCAGGTATTTCAGGATACCTGAAAATTCCTCCCAGTTCAACATTTAAGGACCAAAAAAGGAGGACATGTCTGGGAGAAATCGGATGTATGGTAACCCTATGTGAATGTGGAAATCAGACCCGAATCAGTCTGATGCCTCACTGGGAACAGAGCACATGCTCGCAGCCAGGCAAAGAGGGAATGTGTGAGTACAGGAAGGGGCAGATGAAAACACAACATTGCTGGGTCCGAAGTTGTGATGAACAGGGAAAATCAGAGGAAAGAAAGTGTCACGGATGTCGGAAGGGACGAACCGTGGAATGGCAGGTGAGCGGAAAAAGACCCTAGCGGCGAGACAGGGGTTAGCCCGGGCTCAGCAGTTCAGGAAATGCCATATAGAAACCTATGCCCTCAGGTAGCGGACGTGGGGCGACCTGGTGCTAGGCGGGTCTCAGGACATCCGAACCTCAATGCTGAGCGAGGAGCAGAGCAGACGCAGGAAGTTAAATAGGCTACACAACAAGACACACCAGAAAAACATTAATAATCACAGGGACCTAGGAACAGGAGAGAAGTAGAGCGCCCTCTAGGTGTACTGGGCGTGACAGAAAGAGCAAAACAGTGAAGGAAGGAGAGAAAAGATGGGCATAGAGGAAGGGGCAGACGATGCCCCCTGTTATGCAACTATTCTGGAGCTCCCTGCAGGGGCGGCATGACCTATCATCTGAAGTAGAAGGGAAAATGGCCACTCTGGAGAGCATGTGGAAAGGGTGGGACGGCTTTGCCTAACTTATAGAAAAGTTGAGGGTGAACAAGAAGATGGATTTGGCTGCTGGAAGAGTGGAGTTGTGTGGCTGACATATGGAAAGATGGAGGTAGGAGGAAGCTGGTTGCAGTGAGTCTTGCCAGAAGGGAGACAGGGGGCAGGAAGAATTTGAAGAAGGGTGCAAGTGTTAGAGACTGGGGTTTGGAGTTCTGGGGAGTGTTGAGTTCAAGACGCATTTACCTTCCAAATCAGGTTGGAGTTCCATGGTTACTGACTTGGTGGAAAGAAGAAGAAGGTGAGGTCTAACACCTGCAGGAAGCTCAACAGCCAAAACATTATGTTTTCTTTCTTTCTACTTTTCCATGTGTAATTAACCTCTACTTGTTCCTTTGATTTTCCTGAAAATGATTATGCCTAAATGAATTTGTTCCACTGCACACACATTGTTTTGCATCATGTTTTCCAACATATTTGTAGATCTACTTTCCCCTTCTTACCTTGACATTGGCGCTGTTTTCTCTTTTTCTGACATTGGTAGACAAGAAGAACTGAGACCAAGATGATTAGAAGAACTCCTCCACCCGCAATTGCAGCAACAAAGTACCAGAATTCAAGGCCCAGAATCTTGTTCCTCCTGTTTCCTGGACAAGCACGGGTTAAATGAAATTTTAATGGGACAGTTATCGTTCTGATGCACAACTATAATGTACAATGGATAACAATTCTTAATATACAGTAGACATTCTTTGTCTAACTAAAAAGCAATTAAAATAATAAACAAAAATAATTACTAGTTGAATATAAGCTTGTTAATTTTCAACAGGCAAAATGTATTTGGAAAAACTTGCGTATCATAACTTTTTCTAATTTACTTTTCAATATCAATAACAACAACAAAAACAATTGAATGTCAATGATGGCTTAGAAATGGGCTCTGTAAAATAAACATATAAAGAAAATAAACTATGGATTTCGTTATAGTGCAGTTATAAAAGTACAGCTATTACTTATATTCTATTGAAATTAAATAAATAATATAAAACTTCCAAGTACAGGTAAGTGGTGGTTATTAATTGCTCTCTTAGCACCATATCATGAAAAGCTCAGTATTAACACCAAGGAGTATCAACTTCATTTCCTTAACAGAGTTTTAATCAAATGAATTGGGGAAGGTCAAACCGTGATCTCTTCCACTTCTAGATCACATTTCTATCTTACTTACTAACTGTCACGTTCGTAGATGCTCCAGCCCTTCCTTGTTTTCCACTCATCGCCCGCACCTGCTCCCTGTTCTACCCCCTTTCAGTTCTCCTTAAAAGCCAGGCGCTCACTTTATTCGGGGCTCTGCATTTGATTCCCATATCGTGCGAGTCTAGGACCTGTATTCGCCTTGCTCCGTCATGTTTTTAAGTTTCTGTTCCTGTTCCCGTTCCCCCCGTCGGTTCCGACCCGGTTCCAGTTTTTATCTTGTTTGTCTTGGATGGACCGCCCGGTTTTGGACTTTTGCCTCCTTTTGGATTCTTCCTTGGACTTCTTCCTGGATGGTTTGCCTCGGCCACACCTCCCCCGAACACCAGCGCACCAAGGACACACCCCCTGTTTTCATCCCCGATTCCTGCATGGCTTTTTCCCCCGTGTTTCTCACTCAACCCCGGATTGTGTCGTCCGCATAGGGTCTGGAAAGAACTGTTTCGTTACACTAACAAATTTCCTTTTGCATGATAATATTCTTGCACTCACAAGAGACAGACCTCGCTGTACAGCTCTCCAAGACTCCTTCACCTTCAGCCTGTCCAAACCCCAGGGCTATGCCAAATTGGCAAGTAACGTAAGCCAGACTGATTACACACATTTCTACATTGCCAAAACCAGCAATCTTCCCCCCACCAGAGCAATTCACTCTCAGCTCTTCCAGCAGCCACACAAGTCTGTTGTTCCTGCTTGCGATGGATAATAACCTACTCGTTGGAGTCCCCACGCCATCCTCCATTCTCCTGTCCTGATGAAGTTACCACTCCACAAAGCACACAGTGCCCCTGAGGGCACCTCCCATCCACTTCTCTCTGCCCGTGTTTTCTCTCCCTCCTTCTTTTTCTCTTCCTGTTTTCCTGGCGGTCGTCGGGTCTGCTCTTCCCCTGCTCCTGTCTTCTTATTTCTTCATTGTCCGCTTTCAGCCACAGCAATGTCTTCCACCTTCTGTCTCCTGCCCTTCCCCCTCCTCCCCAGCCTGTGGGCCCACAGCTTCACACTGTACTGGCTCTGCACTCCAGGGGTCTGTCCTGCAGCCCCCACCCCAGAGCTGCCCGTCCCATTCGCAGCTGCTGACAGTCTGACCCTGCTGTCCCCTTCTTCCACTGTTTCCCATTGCCTTCACTTATCTACACCATGCTAGTTATTTCAATACTTTTATGCTGCATTTTAAATCTTCTACACAATGTTAAAGAAGCACAAAGCTAGTTATTCAGAATTCACTTTTTTATTTTTAAGTGCCCCTGTTTGCACCTTCATAAAGGAATGATTGACTTAAACTCTCTGTGAAAATGTACGGTACCATGACATTTAAGACAAAGTAAGAGAAAAACAAAATCTGTCACATGCTATAAACTTCTACTCATTTTATGACTGAGCCAGTAGAGCAATGAAGTAGCATCTCTGAGGACAACTGAAAGCTTCTGTTCTGAATTTGCAATACTTGCTTACCTTCAGCTGTACAAGGTACTGTACTTTCATTTTTCACTTTAGTTCCACAGTACTGTACTATGCATGCAAACCTATCAGTAGGTTCATACTGTGCATTTAAAACCATTGTTTTTTTATCATCTTTAAAGGTAGCTCTTGTGTCATCTACTGGTTTTCCATTCCTTTCCCAATAGATTGCAGATTCTGGAGCATGTGTGAAATTGCAATGAATCATTAGTTTTGGTTTGCACATGAATGCCAATGATGGCTTAGGAATGGGTTCTGTAAAAATAAACAAATAAATAAAGTTATGGATTTTAGGTATGGTGCCTTTATAAAAGTACAGCTGTTACTTATATTCTATTGAAATAAAAAAACATGAAAAACACTTTCACAAGGCAAGTGAGCACTTTTAGTAACCTCAGTATTTTTAAAATAAAAACAAATACCCCTTTTAATACAGTAGATTAATAGACTAATAAAGTTTTTCAACAAAAAGTAGAGCATCAAAATGCATATACCCTGAAGCATATCTTAAAAACAAGGGAACTAATATGTCATAGACCTTTATACGAAACAATTCAAACTTCAGCTTTAGTAGTAAAATTCATAAAACATTCTTCATCAAAATCAAATGTTTTAACCACATCACACAGCGTTATAGAACACCAGCTGAGAGGTTCTCATTTGCTCAGATCTGTATCAACTCTGACCTTCTAGCTAATACTTGGCTTATAAAGGGAATGCTTTTGGGAATGCATACAAGTGGCAATCATTGTATTAGCTCTCATGGTACCTTACTTACCTATGACTTGTAGACTTATGACAGCTTCATGAATTAATTTCCCTTGTGTATTAAAGACTTTTGCAGAATAATTATTTATGGCTATATTTTGTAAAATTCCCAGTTGGAGAGTCCCATCTTCAGAAATATTGAAGAGTCCAGATTTCACTCCATTTTTTATTCTTCCAAGAGTATGTGTGCTGTTTCTCCAGGTTATATCTTTTATATCCTTGAGCTTTTTCTCAGGTTCCCATAATTTCAATTCCTCACGGTTTCCCAAAACGGTGCAACGTTTTTCTTTTTTGGTAGTAACACAATACATGGAACAAGAAAAAAAAAAGTAAATTAATACTGTTCAGCTTTACACATTCCAATAAATAATTATATTGCCTTTGTTTCTGCAGAAAATTCTGTGCATACCTTTTGTCATTTACTTCCCCTTGATTTGTTTATAAAAAAGAAGAGGGAAGACCAGAAGGAATGATCAAAGAAGGAAATCGGGCTCATCTAGCTGGATTGGATTCTATTAGCTGCTGTAAATGACTTGAGGATCTCAGGAAGGTGTTTCTTTAAGGAAGCCATGGTACTAGCTTTGAAAACATGGGTGATAGCTTGTGCCAAACTTACACAACGCTTTGCGTAAAAAAGTACCACCTCTTCTCAGCTCAACTGAGCTTTCCCATAATTCATCATTTCCACATGTGTCCTCTGGTACAGGTTTCACTGTGGAGTTTGAAACAGTTCAATGGGTTGACTTTCCCAGTATCATAACAGATATATACTTCAAGATGGCATGCTTACAGTGTAGTCTTTCTTGTTTTAAACTAAAAGGAAGAACTAAAGTTCTTTTAGCTTGTTGGAATAGGTCATTTCTTAAAACCCTAGAATTGCTCTCCACCGAACTATATCTAAAAAAAAAGGATGTATTTTTTCAAAATTGTTTTGTTGTATTCTAAATGAGGTCTTACTATTGCATTATATAATTTTAACGAGCCGTGTCTTATTTTAGTTGTATATTCTAACATTGTGAATGAGCCACTCATACATAATAAAGGCGACTAAAATAAACCAAAAGATGTGCCTAATTTGCCTAAGACCAACAGGTCAATACTCCCATAACTCCTATTACATCTAAGAGAATGGAAACAACATTCAAAAATGAGAATTTCTATACTAGTAAGATTCTAGGTGATAGACCAAATGGTTTTAAAGAAGGAAGATCTTATTCAAATAATGTGTTACAGTTCTTTAAACAAACAAAAACATTGCAGGACACTCGATAAAGTTCTTTGTGAAAGATTAATTCTTGATTAGAAAATTGAAGGCATGCCTGGAAATACATGTATTTGGTAGTTTTGTAAGAAAAGAAAATACTATAGATAATGGATGTAAAGGATAAAAGGATGTAATTAGTGAAGAGCCTCTGGAATCTGTATTAGGATCACTGCTCTTCCTAATGTATGGAAGTAAAAGTAATTTCTTATTGTTGTTAAACTAGGGCAGTCCATGATGATGCCAAAACAGGAGAGTTATCAAATCTTAATGCAGAAGAGGAGATCCAGACAGGTTCAGACAGAATTCAAGATTAGGTAAACAGATGACACAATGTTGACAAGTAGGGAGTTACAAGCAGGTAGCAAAAAAATATACTACACGTTTAATATGGGAAATACTGAACTTGCAGAAACTACCCATGAGAAGTACTTTACAGATGTATGGATATATAATAAAAAGTATAACATTTAAATCAAGCAATGTTTTGAGAAATTGTATCGTATCAGGAAGCCCTCATTTAAAAAATTCTGTAGAATTTGTGTTGCCATCTTATAATACAGAAATGACTATTTTGGGACTAGTCCAAAGAACAGAGCCCTGGCACTTTCCGGGTTTTAAAGGAATATCCCATCTGCGATATTGAAACAAGGACGCCCGAATCTAAACCTTTCTATCTTCTGGCAATAACAGCTGAAGGACCTCACTATAAAAAGACATTCTGAAGTCAGTGACATTGTGGTGAACCAACCTAGCTTGGTCGTGGTTTTCCACTATCTATTGCTATTTCTGTTACAATTTAGAAACAATTCAATTAAAGTACAGACATGACCAGATTTTCCTCTGAAAATTAGAAGCAGAAAGCCAAGCAATTGGCTCTCTTATCACCATGAAGCTCCCACCCAGAATGAGTTGCGTCACAACAACAGATCAAAGCTGTGAGGAAGTCCTGGGTTTGACATATAACAGCTGCCTGTGTCACTAATTAGCACCTGCTTGATTAGGCACCAGTGAGGGTGGCACCGGCTTCAGATATGCAGTGTGTCAGGAACACCCAGAAGATGTGACTGCTACTGTCTCTGCATAGTGTGTTGCTGCAGTAAGGAACTCCTATTTTGGGAATACAAAAATACTGAGTCTAAAAATAAACTCATGCAGCATATTCTATGGTTTTTATAGGCATTTCATATATGGAAGTGCACATTCTACGATACATATCCACACAATTTGTTTATTTCTGTGATAAAAGGGTGTGCTTAAGAAATATGTAATGAGAAACCAACACACTAACATGGGGACCAAACAAACAGCCTACCTATCTATAACTATCCAGAGTAGAAGGAGAGAAGAGGGAAAAGACAATATTAATCAAGCTAAAAAGAATAACAAAGAACAATATTGTTTTACACTAAGTGTCCTTTCTAGTGTTGAGCAGTGATGACCCAAATGTTCAGGCTAAGGCTAACTGAATCACTGATATACTGTAAAACTCATCTCATTGTGTGATGATTGATGTGCCGCTTTTGAAAAAAAAACTCAAAGAAACTGTTGAATTACACTGCACACAAGTGCAGTGCTCTTTTTTTATTAAATATATACTGTATGATGCCTCAAAGGCACAGTATGAATATGAACTTCAATTTGAGATTAATATAACCAACTCCCAACCACTTTTCCTAAAATTTCCTATATTTTTTTAAGATGATGAAAAGAAATGACCGTGCTCTCTTGAAGTTCAGAAGTGATTTTATTTGCTTTTATAAACATCAATGATCTATATGCCTGGATTCCACTCTCTGAAGAATGTGGTCAATATTCACATAATATATTGAACGATATGTTTTTTAGAACAACCATAGTTAATCCTGACTTTGTCCCTTTTTAGACAGGTGAAAAGAACATGGCTTTAGCCAAATTATTCATTTTAAAAATGTTCTTTTCTGTTAAAAACTTTATTTGATTTTATTTGTTTTTACTCTTCACAGATTGGTGGATCGTATGGAAGAAGATTACTATGTATTCTTTACAACTAATCACATTCTAAATTGATTTTCTAAATAAAAACCTAAGGTGCAAAATTTGGACAATTCAAATCAGTTTACCTGTGATTAATTTACAGATTCCACTGTTAACTAATGTGAAACACTCAGAAAACATTGGTTTCTGGAGTTTTCTTCAAATTATTATATTTAACAAATTAAAGATATTTAAACAATTAAATTTATCTTTCAAATTAATTTTTTCCCATTATTCCAAAGTATAGGTTAGTTCTTAATTATTGTGTAGTAAATATAAATCAATATTGTTTTTTAAACGTTTACAATAGGGATTTTAATCCCAAATACAAATACAATAATTTTTAAAAACATTTTAACTAAGCGAAGCATTCATATTCACCATATTCATTCACAGATAAAACTAAGTAACAAGAAATCCAGTAGTTCAATTTAAGCCTTGCTCATAGAGATATTAAATGCAAAGACTTGTATTTTAAAAAAAATCATAATTTATACTTAAGAGCTTGTATTTATTTAGATCTCTAAGTCCCTTACTGAATGATGAGTTCAGTTTATTCTGAATAAATGGAGTTGAATTTCTTTTTGAAAGATGACATACAATTTAACAATTTTCTTTTAAAGAAACTATAAAATAGTTATAGAAAAATATCTGTCTATAACTGAATATTCAGTTGGACAAGGAGGTATGCAATTATTTTACCTACTGTTAGTTACTGTTAGTTGTGAAAAAGTCCCTTTCACTTCTCAAGAGTAATTAAAATGCAAATATCCAAATTATAAAAGTTATAAAGAAAAAAGAAACTTAAATCAGTTAAAATTTTAATAGCTATACCAACCAAATTAATTGCTCTTTTTTGAACCTTTATACCAGTATTACAGATATAGAAAAAAATTACATGAAATACAAATTATGAATTACATATTTTTATCTAGAAAAGATAAATTTTTCAGATACAAATATATTAAGAAACCAAGGGGTTTCAATTTTAACACCCTGTCCCTCCAACAATAAAGTGCATTGTAAACTAATTAATATGATACATTTCTCTTACTTACCAGAATAAGCCTGAGATGTGCAACACAATAGGCACCAAATTAATACGATTCTTTGACATCCCATTGCTGAGATCTTGTAAGCTCTTGTAAGCTCTTGTAAGTCAGTTTTACCAAGTTAAGACCTGCTATTGAGACAAAAGATTTCCTGAGTTTAAGGCCGGGGGTGGTTTGATGTTAACAGGAAATGATCAAATCTACTCTACTAAAACACATTTAAACTTTTTCCTACAATTTAGTTTAATTCTCCTAGATTGATAATACTAATTTATTGAATGATTAATGAAAGTGTAAAGGCGTAATGGCTCTAAATTTTCAAACAAAAGAAGATAATTGCAATAAGGCAAAAATAGTTAAAAATATTTAATTTTGAAATGCTATCACATCATTTATATTTTATTGTATGGAGACTTATAATGACAGTTCCAGGAAGCTTTAGGAAATGTTTAACTGTGGAGTGGAAAAAACATTTGGAATTATGATAGAGAAATGTTTAGTACTGTATTTACTGTACTGAATCCACGTTATTCATTGTAATGTAACTGTAGTATTCCAGTATCTGTATTAAGCTCAGATTTGTTTAATTAATGTTTAGCAATATATGTAAAATCACAGTAATAGCTATATAACCGCCTCCTTAAATGAGCAAAAAACATGTAAAATACATACTGTATGAATATTACTCATACTAGGCTTATAAACAGTGCAATTGACAATACTGTTTTTTTTCACTAAGCAGAATAAAAGTTGTAAATAATGAACAAATGAAAGAAAAGGCTGTTCTGAATCTGTCTTATAAACAGGCAATGTCTGAATAAAATAACAGGTAAAACTCGGAAACATGCCATTCTTCTCACAGGCATAGTGTGGATAATACAGTAACATAGTTGTCATTCTTTGTGTTATAGTGACACCAGCTGGCGTAAAACAATTTTTTTTCACTGATGAACAGTAGTTACTGTATGTTTAAAATAAAATGCATGTCACACATCTGAGTGCCAAACCACCTCCGAGGACCTGCAGACTAGCCTGGGGCCCTGCGGTACCCAGTTACCATCTGTCGTCACGAGGAGGCGCTGCACAGGGTTGATTTGGAGAGTCTGTGTACTGGCAGGAGAGACTTACGTACTCGGCTCTCTTTTCGAGGTGCTGCGAGCAGCACTGCTAGCCAGCGGTGAGGCTGGAAGCAAGAGGCGGCAAGCAGCCAGCACACCCTTGACAGAATGGACCACCGGCCAGTGGTTAGGCCCTGGTGCCCACGAACCCAACCTCCAGCTATGGGTAAATCCACACTTACACACATGCCAGCAGCCATATCACTCTGCAACTCACAACTGGAAGCCCACTGAAGCTCAGCAGGTGTGAGCCTGGTCAGTAACTGGATGGGAGACCTCCTGGGAAAAACTAAGATTGCTGCTGGAAGTGGTCCTGGCCAAATTTCCCATTGGCTCTTACCAAAAAGGCCTCCTTATAATCCCCATCTTGAACTGGCTTCATCACTCTGTTCTCCTCCCAACTGAGAGCTGGTGTGTGGGGAGAGTACTGGAGCATCATCCTGGTGGGGCTGCACACTGGTGGTAGTGGAGGGGATCCCCATTACCAGCAAAGCGCTTGGAGTGGAGTGTCCAGAAAAGTGCTATGTAAGCGTAAGCAATTATTATTATAAATAGCCTCACTGCCTTGTGGGGGGGGCTAGGGAAAGGTAAAGGCTAAGGGAGTGAACCCCGGATTGGAGCCCCAAAGGCGGTTGGTCTGACTGTTAGTCATCCTTCCTGCAGCTCCTGCAACCGAGTTAGTGCCAAAGGTCATGCTTTGCACTCCTTCGGACCACACTGACGAGGCCGAGAGGGGGACTCTGCCAACTGGGCAACCCAGGGTCTCCATACGCTTTGCCCAGGCTTGTGCCCTGGAGAGGACCCTATAGCTACCTGAGCAGCCAAGGGTAAGCATTCTTTCCACAAATGAAGTATGTCCCATTAGGTGTGACATCTGAGGGTAAAGGAAGGCTCAAGTTGATACCGCCTATATCCATAGAATAGAACAGCACAGTCTCGCTCACCTTAACAGCTGCTTATCAGCCTAATAGAAGGTGGCCTTGAACTGTGACTATAGCGGAGAGCATAATTGGCACTAAAGTCTGTGATATGGAAACCTTCAGCTGTCATAACCTCCCCAAGAGGGGCTGTACGGTTAGTTGCATTCTGATACATTTGAGCTACACTCAGACTAAAAGCAGAAATATTTACCCATGCCAATGGTAAATCCCTCCCATGAGCATATCTTGGTATAGCAATACAAACCCAACATGAGCTCTGATTATTGTTTGTGGCTGATAGATATGACAACACCAAGAAGGTATTGAACTCCAGGAAGTTTCATTGGTTGTCCCATGATGATCTCAAATGGGCTCAGTCCCACAGTTCTGTTTGATCCAGCCCACAGGCTACACAGGCTGCCTTCGCATCAATACTGTGAAGACAGCATGTCCCAGACCTGCACGAGTGTTTTACAGACTCCATCGAGAAAGTGCTCCAGAATTGCCTAGTAGGCAATGCCGAGAAGAGATGGAACCACATCCGTGATGCAATCTACATCAGAGCCATGGACACCTTTGGCAGGAAAAAGAGGAAAAGTCCAGACTGGTACGAAGCTGGATTTGCTGAGAATTTTTGTGTGTGATTTTTACCCCCCCCCCGGTGAGCTCATAGAAAAGACATTTCATTGACAGCAGCTACTGCTGTATGCTGTATTGTTGTGCATTTGATAATAGGCTGCTTGTTCCAGTCAGCCTTGACCTTAGGCTGACTGAGAGACAGTAACACTATGACAGATGACCTCAGTGACAGAAAGTCTACAGTTATAAAATTAACTGATTTAAATACAACTTCTTAGGCTTTTTTGTTGCTTCTCGTCGCTTCGTATTGTGAACAGTAAAATAGTGTAAAATCCTAATCGCTATCATGTGTTGATTCTTCTGGTTCAGCACCACATATCCCAGAGTTAGAATCCTGACCTGTTGAAATATTTCACTCCTGTCTGCTTCATCTGCTTCATGTTTCACTCACTGTCGGCCAAGTCTTTTTATTGCTTTTTGGTTTTTACTGTGTTTACAGTATCCCTCCTTGCAAATGTAGATCCATGTTTACTGTACCCAAGAATAATGTTATAATTTAGATAATCCTTAAATTTAAATCTAAAAGGTATTTTCACACATCCAGATTAACAAATAATAATAATAATAATAATAATAATAATAATAATAATTGCTTACACTTATATAGTGCTTTTCTGGACACTCCACTCAAAGCGCTTTACGGGTAATGGGGATCCCCTCCACCACCACCAGTGTGCAGCCCCACCTGGATAATGCGACGGCAGCCATAGTGCGCCAGAACGCTCCCCACACACCAGCTATCAGTGGGGAGGAGAGCAGAGTGATGGAGCCAGTTCAGAGAGGGGGATTATTAGGAAGCCATGACTGGTAAAGGCCAATGGGAAATTTGGCCAGGACACCGGGGTAACACCCCTACTCTTTTCGAGAAACGCCCTGGGATTTTTAATGACCACAGAGAGTCAGGACCTTGGTTTTACATCTCACCCGAAAGACGGGGCCTGTTTACAGTACAGTGCCCCCGTCACTATACTGGGGCATTAGGACCCACACAGACCGCAGGGTGAGCGCCCCCTGCTGGTCCCACTAACACCTCTTCCAGCAGCAACCTTAGTTTTTCCCAGGAGGTCTCCCATCCAGTGTCCTGGTGTTGCTGATAATTAATATGGGATAATCCAGTTAAAAGAAAACTCTGTGAAACCAATATTATATATCCAGAAGTTTACAAGAAATTGAAATAATATTTCATTATTCTAATTGTTCTAATTTACAATTAGGTTGAACTGACATATAATCAGGATAAGAAATGTTAAAAACCGAGTTCCATTGTACCACCAGATACTTTTTATTATTCATGTCTTGATGCAAGGAAGCTTTAAACTATTTAAATTCGAGTAGGTACGGTATAGAAATTCAACGTGAGTTGACTCTAAAACGAAAGAACGTACCAGGGAATTTTCCATCTTGTTATTTCCTGCTATTCAACTTTCTGTAAATTCCCCCGACACGCCTGTTTACACGTGATGGTAGCTCTGTGCCATGCAGTGTCCCTGTTGTGCAACGAACGAGAGACCGTTTCGACCGCATTAAAGTCATCTCAAAACCTACTGCGTCTGAACACAAATCCAAAACGAAATGTGTAATTATTAAAAATAACGTAAAATATTTTAAGGAACAGAACTAACGTCATGTTTCCTTTTCCTGTTATAATAGCTCTTTGTTTAATTGGAATGAACAGTAGGATACTTTATTCTATTCGAAACTACAGGGGCCATGATCCTGAAAATAACCGGTGATACAGCAAAATAAACTTTCACTTTCAATTTGACTATTCTCTACCACACTATTCAGAATACAACCTACAGTAATCTCAATTGACATTAAGAAAATTGATTACACTTCCAGACATTTGATTTGTCAAGCCAAAATACGTTTGGAAGAAAAACATTTATAGATGGAAATAAAAATTTGGCCAGAGCAGCTTCATTTTTCTTCTCCTGATGTCATACCAGAAATTTAGTGGAGCATTCACTGCAGTTATTACGGTAAATAGAAAATCAGCATTCCGAAGTCCGTTCTTATCTGTGAAGACCTGAGGGAACCAGAGACGAAAACATGGAGAAACCCTGGTTTCTTATTGCATTGTTTGTTCTGCTCACGAACCTCACTACTGGTAAGTTTGATATGAAGTTTATTTTACACTATGTGATGTTTTAATTTTTCAAGTTAAATTAATGTTTAGACAGCATTTAAATGAACAGACATAGAGACATTACCTCGATACTGTTTATCTAATGGAAAGATTGCTGAACGTGATGACCAAACGCAAAATGTGTCATTATCTTTGCAAAATATGAGTTATATTTTATATCAAATGTAACATGTTCTATATCAATGTATATTTATTTGGTTTATTATGTTATCAGATATGTTATATGTAGTTGGACGATTCAACCATTTACTTGTGAATGATAAATTGTGATTTTTAGCCCTCTTCCTCACACATTGTGAGTTAGCATATTGCGGTGCAGGAGCAAACTGACACAACTAACCTGCTTGGTGTTAGATTGACCAGTGACCAGATGAAATTTTCCACAGCAGTGCAAATGGTGAATGCGATTCCTCTTTCACAGCCTCTTTGGATTTTCATTAGTACTCTACCCTTCTTCTACACAGAAATCTGTCCTTTGAAAAAATGAAACAACAGTTATGTGAATACTAATACTAATGTGACCAATAGTGATGTGAATTCCACATAGTTATTTATTCATGGCAGATTCAGCTCTGCTCTGCCCCTGCCAGGATTCGATCACGGTCGAATCAAGGGGTACAGACTGTACACGGCGCCACTCCCTAAAGAGCAGCTAACTCCAGCTCACCAGAAGACTGGATCGTCTGTAGCAGGAGAATAACACACTGTCTAGGTTTCTAGTCACATCACTTCTGTAAGATGTGTACTGTCACTGAGCACTGTTACATATATCTGACACAGGTGAGGTTCGGGTGACCTAAAGTAACACAGAATACACAGGTGAGTGAACAAGCCTGATGGTCCAATAAACCAGCAAAGTGACCCAGTGGGTTTGCTGTGCCTTTCAAATTCCAGTGGATTTCTCACTATAACAGGTGCACAGCAAATAACCTCTGTTATATTCAGCTTAGAATGATCAAATATAAATGAATAAAGCATTTTTCTTCTTTTGTTAGTAATCTCACTAGCTACAACTAAAATATAGTGAAAAACACATTTAAACGGGTGAAATGAAATGAAGTAAAATGTTAAAGAAATGCACTTAATTCAAGTCTAATTCCAATATTGTCATATTTTTCACTTTAGGCAAGTTGGAGTCACGCTTTGGATTATTAAATGGAACCATACAATTAAGTCCTGCCATTACTGAAAAATTGACAGATATTACCTGGAAGTTTTCAGAAGACAAAATTGCTGAGTTTGACAGTTCTGGTACAACAATTTATGGAAGGTTCAAAAACAGAATCTCATTGAACGAGGAAAATGGAAGCCTGACGATCGAGAAGCTCAGCCTACAGGACAGTGGAACGTACGCAGCAGAGGTGGTCCAAGATGGCAGAATTAAAGTCTTTGAGTATCAAGTGAAAGTCATCAGTGAGTAGCCATTATTTCAGAATTAAGATTACAATGTATCCAATGCAACATCTACAGAAGTCAGTCTTTCTAAATGTCCGACATATTCGCTGCATGTCAGATGTTCTTAGTGGTCTATGGTGTTTTTTAACAGAAGCCTGGGAAATTGTCAGTTGTTACGTTGCACATCCACTCCTCCATGTGCAGTTGCTGCTTGCATCTTTTCCAGCACCATTTTCTTCGCCAGGACCTTACATTTGTCTCGTTTCCACTAACTAGCACCTTCTCACCTCTTCTTGATCAGGCTGCTCTGTGAACTGAAGTTCCTTACTGAAAACAACTGGCTCTGTTCTTACTAAGCCATCTGCTTAGGTTCCCCCTTTCCCTTCCCTTCTCTCTTGCCAAATCCTGGTCAGTCTGCTTCACCTCAATCCCCCTTTCTCTCCGTTTCTGACTAAGACTGACTAACTCACCTCGTCTACAGCCTCTGGATACATTTGTTGTTTTCCCTTCTCTCCTTTTATCAACCCTTCTTTTCACTGTTGCCACAAGACCACCCTAGTCACTGTTCCCCACTCTGCCTAATCATAGAAATGTTAAAGGTAAGTGTATGGTGTCTGTTATGACCTTTGAAGTGATTCCTTTTCCTATGTAGGTTTGACTTTTCAATCATAGAACCAAATGGTAATGAAATAGAGGGATAGCATTATTATATTTTACAGCACCAGATCAAATTCATATTTACATGTTCATATTTAATTTCTCTCTCAAAGAGTGATCCCACTTGTTTTCCTACAATTTTAGGTTCGGTAACACAACCAGCGGTAACCTGCACTGCGAACAGCTCTGCTGCAGTTCTGCGCTGTGCTGGGGACACAAGCCCCAGTACTGAGTACAGATGGGAAGTGTCTGGAGCTCCTCCGCAGGTCCTTGCAGGGAAAGAGCTGCAGATCAGCAGAGAGGAGAGCGAGGGCCGGGTGTACAGGTGTATCTCCAGCAACCCTGTGAGCGAGAGAAGCAGCGAGGACTTTTCTGCTGAGCTCTGCTTTAAACCCGGTATTGTAACTAGGGGTTTCACACTCAATGAATGACCAGTACAACAGTAAAGTTATGTGTTTAGGTTCATAGCATATAGTTATTTGTTATTTGTTATAATATGTCTTCTGTCAATTCTTTAGATTTTAGCCTAAGACTCTGTCCCTGTGATTCATCTACAGCTATATGGCTGGTTTTCAGTTTAGTTTTTCTTTATCATAGTTTTTTTTTATCAATCTTTACTGTTACGGATGTGTTTTTAATATAATTTCAGCATATTGTGATGAATACCATTCTAGTTCATGGTTGATAGATTAATCTTATGTGTTACTGTAACTGTCATAAAATTTCTGCTCCTAATACATGGGGTTTTTTATAGCAAATTGATTGACTGGTCATTTTCTATCCCATGATTTAGAATTAAAATGTATAAGTATGTGTTTTATATGATCTAGGGACTTTTGAGGTATAAGGGAAGCTTAATTTGATTTTATTGAGAAAAAAATATGTACCTTTACTTTCTATGAATTTAATGCATTTCTGTCTTTTTTTAGGTGATGATGGAAATGGAAATCAGATTTCTATTGTAATTGGAATTCTTTCTGTGATCCTCATTTTAATACTTTTGGGTATTTTATTTTGGAAATTTTACTGCAAGAGACTTCAAACAGGTGGGCTACTCTTTTTATGAGAAAGCACAAATTAATTTAGTTCTTCCACATGTTTAGAATCCAGCAGCATGGTAGTCTGCATTGCTGCTTCACAGATATGGGGCCCTGGGTTCAACTGCAGACCTGGGGGACTGTCTGTGTGGAGTCTGCATGTTCTCTCCATGTTCGCAGGGGGTTAATTGGCTTCTGAGAAGATTTGCCCGGGTGTTTTTGCATGTTTGTGTCTGGGTGTCTTCCTTGCGATAGCCTGGCATCCTGTCAAGGATGTGTTCTGCCTTGTGCTTACCAGGATAGGCTCCGGCTTCCTCCATGACCCTGAACTGGATTAGAAAATGGATGGATGTTTGTAATCATCCATTGTAATATCATGATACTGTATTAACATTAGCAACTGAGCTGACCATGGGATTTCATCAATTTCATCAAAGTGCGAGTGGAAAATGAAAAATGTATCTATTTACATGCCCTTAGCGACTCGAAAAGAAGCATGAACAACAGACAGCTTTTTGACTTAACCAGCATAACCGGCAAGTGACATCACGTGAGGGTGTCCCTTTAACCTTTTTATTAGAGTGCACCCTCAAATACCCACACACTTGAGGTCCACACTTGCGCGACATCACAGGAAGGGGAGGTCAGTGTGAACATTAGGACACCGCCTAAGTCTTTGGACGTCTTTGTGTTAATATTTATTGTTGTTTGTATTCTACAGCACCACTGATGAAGTCAGGAGACAATAGTGTCCACACAGGTATGTACTACAAACACCTGGTAGAATGTGGAAAATACAGCTGTGCACAAAAACTTTCACAAATTTGACACCATAGGAAAAACCTAAATACATTTGCAAAGCACTGTATATGTTCTTATTACATAAGCAGGAGTATTTTTGCTCTTGTTTGATACTTGCACACTTATTGTATGTGTGCAGGCGTACAGACATTTGTATAATAATTTTATAATGCTATTATATTACATGATGTTCATGTGGTCAAATGTGGCAGTCTTCTTTAGCGTACAATACTTACATGGCTTGTTAAATTTGCTTAAAAAATAATACTTCTGGCACACCTGTTCTGGTTTGATTTGGCTCTATTAAGACAAAGTTCAACAGTCTTTTGGAGGCTTTTAGCTTGGAATGCTAAGTAATTCAGAAGAATACAAGAGTGAATTTTATTAACTCTAATTGGTCAATTAAAAGCTAAGAACTACTTCATTTTCTTTATACAGTGCCTGTAGACAGTCTACACCCCCCTTGGACTTTTTCAAATTTTATTGTGTTACAGCATGGAACCATGATGTATTTAATTGAGAATTTTACTCAATTAATTAACAATAAAACACAGAAAATAATTAAAAAGTATTCACCCCTTTGCTTTGACACACCTAAATTGCCTCTGAAGTAACCAACTCTCTTCTCCAAGTCACATAATTACTTGACTGGAGTCCACCTTTGTGCAGTTGAGGTATTTCACATTATTTTAGAACAAATACACCTGTGTCGGGGAGTTTCCCCACTTAGTGCATTTCCAAGGAAACACAACACCATGAAGACCAAGGAACATTCCAAGCAGATCCGAGACAAGGTTCTTGAAAAACACCAGTCAGGGCAAGGATTTAAGAAAATTTCCAAGGTATTGAATATACCTTGAAGCACAGTGAAGTCCATCATTAAAAAGGTGAGAAAATATGGAACAACTGTGAATCTGCCCAGAACTGGCCATCCTCCAAAACTGAGTGTCTGGGCAAGAAGAGCTATAGTAAGGGAGGCCACCAAGAGGCCTATGGCAACTCTGAAGGAGTTACAGTCCTCCATGACAGAGATGGGAGAAACTCCAAGAGACAACAATATCACGCACACTTCATAAACCTGGCTTGTATGGAAGGGTGGCAAGAAGAAAGACTTTGTTGAAAAAAAACTTATATCACATCTCGGCAGGAGTTTGCCCAAAGGCATGTGAGACTCAACAGTTTGGAGGAAGATTCTATGGTCTAATGAGACCAAAACTGAATTTTGTTTGGCGCAAACCTAACACAGCCCATCACACTGAGAGCACCATCCCAACAGTGAAGCATGGTGGTGGCAGCATCATGATTTGGGGATGCTTCTCTGTGGCAGGGAGTGGAAAACTCATAAAGGTAGAAGGGAAAATGGATGGAGCTAAGTACAGAAAAATCCTGGACCAAACGTGCTGCAGTCTGCAAGAGCACTGAGACTTGGAAGACGATTCATCTTCCAACAGGACAGTGACCCGAAACATACAGCAAAAGCCACACTGGAGTGGCTTAAAACCAAAAAGGTTAATGTCCTGTTAGTGGCCCAGTCAAAGCCCAGACCTCAATCCAATTGAGCATCTGTGGAATGACTTCCAAATTGCTGCTCACAAAGGTTCCCCATCCAACTTGATGGAGCTTGAGCAATTTTGCCAAGAAGAATGGGCAAGCATTCCAGTGTCAAGATGTGCAACGCTGATAGAGACCTACCCAAAGAGACTCACAGCTGTAATTTCTGCCAAAGGTGGTCTTACCACCTTATAAAGTATTGGGAGTGAATACTTATGCATTCAGTTATTTTCTGTGTGTTTTTTTTTTAATTTAGCCAAATGTATATATTTTTCACTTTGTCATTATAGAGTACTTTGTGTTGATGAGTGGCAAAAGATTCTCAGTAAAATACATCATGGTTCCATGCTGTAACACAATAAAATGTGAAAAAGTCCGGGTGGTGTAGATTTTCTATAGGCACTGTAAATGTTAAGCATACACATTTATGTTAAAATATTTGTGTAATCAAAATAGAGCGATTTAAACAGGAACTCCAATGCTGAGCCTCTGGTACGAGGGTGTAGCATAATAAGAGATGAGCATCTCAAAAGTTGATGGCTTGGGGGGGTCCACCTCCACCTGCTCATTTTCCTGTATGAGATCGCCGGGTTCATAGCTGTGAATAGAGACATGAGAAACTCACAGCTGGCTCTTCCAAATGAGTATAACAGTACAACTAACAAACATAGCAGCATCTTCTGGGGTTACCTAAACAAAATAATTTGTTTGCTCTTTTTGCAAAACAAACAAAAAATACTGTAGTATTAATATTTAAAGTGAAATGCTTATATAACATATAGTGGACAGGGGAATTTTGTCCATTGTGTGTGAATATCTAAATTGAAATAGTTTTGCTTTTTTTCAGGAAACTGTATTTTCTCTTATATGTAGACAATACACTTTCAGTATATTTCAATCTTATTTTTTTAATTCTGATATTTGGTTCTTCAACTGAGTTCAAATGTCTTGAAACAAAAATACATCCACATTTGTAATGTCTATACTGAAAAGTTTTTTTTTCAGGTCAGGCAACGTCTGTGGATGAGTGTAATGAGACTCAGAAGCTGATGGAATGCTACGCAGACAAGAGGCTGGACAATCAGAAGCTGACAGGGGACTGTCAGGAGACGGACAAGAAGGAGGACATCTGGAAGCTGCAGGTGGACATTCAGGACACAGAAAAGAAGCAGGACAGTCCGGAGCCACAGGTGGAGAGTCGGGACACGGACGAGAAGCGGGACAGTCTGGAGCCACAGGTGGAGAGTCGGGACATGGACGAGAAGCGGGACAGACCGGAGCCGCGGGTGGACAGTCAGGACACGGATGAGAAGCGGGACAGTCTGGAGCCGCGGGTGGACAGTCAGGACACGGACGAGAAGCAGGACAGACCGAAGCCACAGTTGGAGAGTCGGGACACGGACGAGAAGCCGGGCAGACTGAAGCCACAGGTGGAGAGTCGGGACATGGACGAGAAGCGGGACAGACCGGAGCCGCGGGTGGACAGTCAGGACACGGACGAGAAGCGGGACAGTCTGGAGCCGCGGGTGGAGAGTCGGGACACGGACGAGAAGCATGACAGACCGAAGCCACAGGTGGAGAGTCGGGACATGGACAAGAAGTGGGACAGACCGGAGCCGCGGGTGGACAGTCAGGACACGGACGAGAAGCAGGACAGACCGAAGCCACAGGTGGAGAGTCGGGACACGGACGAGAAGCGGGACAGACTGAAGCCACAGGTGGAGAGTCGGGACATGGACGAGAAGCGGGACAGACCGAGGCCGCGGGTGGACAGTCAGGACACGGACGAGAAGCAGGACAGACCGAAGCCACAGGTGGAGAGTCGGGACATGGACGAGAAGCGGGACAGACTGGAGCCGCGGGTGGACAGTCAGGACACGGACGAGAAGCAGGACAGACCGAAGCCACAGGTGGAGAGTCGGGACATGGACGAGAAGCGGGACAGACCGGAGCCGCGGGTGGACAGTCAGGACACGGACGAGAAGCGGGACAGTCTGGAGCCGCGGGTGGACAGTCAGGACACGGACGAGAAGCGGGACAGTCTGGAGCCGTGGGTGGAGAGTCGGGACACGGACGAGAAACAGGACAGACCGAAGCCACAGGTGGAGAGTCGGGACATGGACGAGAAGCGGGATAGACCTGAGCCGCGGGTGGACAGTCAGGACACGGACGAGAAGCGGGACAGTCTGGAGCCGCGGGTGGACAGTCAGGACACGGACGAGAAGCAGGACAGACCAAATCCACAGGTGGAGAGTCGGGACAGTCAGGACACGGACGAGAAGCGGGACAGTCCGGAACTGCAGGTGGAGAGTCGGGACACAGACGAGAAGCAGGACAGTCCGGAGCCGCGGGTGGAGAGTCGGGACACGGACGAGAAGCGGGACAGACCGGCGCCGCGGGTGGACAGTCAGGACACGGACGAGAAGCGGGATAGTCTGGAGCCCCGGGTGGAGAGTCGGGACACGGACGAGAAGCAGGACAGACCGAAGCCACAGGTGGAGAGTCGGGACAGGGACGAGAAGCGGGACAGACCTGAGCCGCGGGTGGACAGTCAGGACACGGACGAGAAGCGGGACAGTCCGGAGCCGCGGGTGGAGAGTCCGAAGAGGGACGAGAAGCGGGACAGACTTAAGATGGAGGTCAGACAGACAGGCGACAGTGAGTCAGACTTGAATAAGGACAGTTCAAAGCCTGTGGGGGAAGGTCAGGCTGCAGACAATGGGCAGTAAAAAGAGTGGAATTCTTTTTTGTCAAAATGTGAAAATAATTTTTTCGCAAACACCAGATAAACGGAACAGGTAATGAAATAATCCCTCACTCAATATACAAGAAAGAAAATTGAAATAATTATTCATATATTGATTTGATCTTTTCTGAGTACTATTTTATTTTTGTTTTTATTCCTACAGGTGCATTCTGAATGCATATCCATTTTATTTACCATATTTTAGAGCCAAAACATTCTTAGGACTTCAAATTAGTCTTAATGAGTAGATTAAAATAACCTGATTAAGCAAATAACACAGAGAAGATATACTGTATTTGAATAATTTAATTAACACCATGGGGCAGTGATTAGCATTGCTGCCTTGCAATCCTGAGTCCTTTGGTTCTATCCCTGGGGTGACACCTGTGTGGTTCTTACGTTCTCCCTGTGGCTGTGTGGGTTTCCATCCTCTAGGTGCTCTGGTTTCTTTGCACAGCCCACAGACATGCTGGTAGGTTACTGGTTTCTGAGAAAAAATGGTCCGCCAAACTCCTCCCAGGCTGCACCCCTGGAATTGCTAACCACTGCACACTGTGCTGCCCATCATGAAAGCCGTTCTCATTTCTCAGACACACATTACCTGCAGATCCTTTGATTGATTTGTTTTGTGACTTCCATATCGCTAGACTACGTCCTATGTCATCACTAACTGTGTCTGAAAAGGCGATCAACACATTTGTCTTCTCCCAAATTGACAAACAAACTCCAGTATGTCCAAATTTCGGCAGCCAGAATCCTGACCAGGTCTTGTGCGAGTGATCAAATTACTCCTATCCTGGAGTCCTTGCACTGGCTTCCTGTCAAGTTTTGTGTCGACTTCAAAATCCTCATGCTCACCTATAAGGCTCTGCATGGCTTGGCACCTCAGTACCTGTCTGAGCCCTACTCCCCACCTCGCAACCTTCGCTCTTTAATTCTGGTCTCCAATCTGTCCCCCAAGCCCATCTACATTCTATGGGTGACAGGGCCTTCTCCTGCTATACCCCAAAGCTCTGACACTCTCTCCCCAAGGATATCAGAGAGTCCCCTTCTCTAAACTCCTTCAAATCCAGACTCAAAACCTTCTTCTTTAGAAGAGCCTTTACTTAACTGGTTCTGTTCTTTACCCCTCTTGCTCCTACTAAACTTAGTACCACCATCCACAGCCTCCTCTGTGTATTGTAATTGTGTTTTATCTTGTGTATTCTTTTTGATTGTTGTTGTTGTCATTCTGTAAAGTGCTCTGAGAAGCCATGTTTAATTGTGTTATGTAAAATAAAGTTTTTTTATTCTTACCAATTCTTACACCAATTCTTAATTATTAATTTTTCTTCTTCATGTAGGGTCTGAAAAAATATCAGTTTACTTAATATTAAATAACGCTCTTGCTTATTTAAGCAAAGATGGTTGCATGGTAAGCAATTATAATTTGCATAATTATATTGAGGATTTAAAAACTCTTTTTCCTCATCACTGTGCACAATTTAAAATTTACTCTGATATAAGGAGAAAAGGTGAGCAAGAAAATGCCTGTTGCCACAAGAGCTTCTGTATGGAAAGGGGGTATGCTGAGTTTTAGTGAGGAAAGCTTGTTTGCAGTTCCCAGCTTTGTTGCCCTTTTCTAAATGTTTGACATAATAAAGCATGTAAACATCAACTGGTCCACAATGATCCAAAGGAGTCCAAATAGTTAACTCAGATTAAACAGTCACGATTACATCAATAAACCAGACATTCATCCATTTTCCAACGCTTCTTCCAAATCAGGGTCACGGTGAGATTTGCAGCCTATCCCAGCAAGCAATGGGCTCAAGGCAGGGTACACCCAGGACAGGACGCCAGTCCACCCCAGGGCAGACACAGACACACTCACTCATACCAGGGCCAATTTTTCCCAGAAGCTAATTACCTACCAGAATGCTTTGGACTGTGGGAGGAAACCCACACAAACTCAGGGAGAAAATACAGACCTCACACAGGAAGTACACCAGGTGTGAGCCCAGGGCTCCAACACTCTGCGCCACCATGCCACCATTACTATCTGGAGTAAGTCTGTTTAGGGCAGGGGTGCTCAACCAGTTGATTGATCGATGTTGATCGAAAAAAAACAGTCGATGTTTGGCAAAAAAAAAAATTCTATTTGACTGTTTACTTTTTTTTGATAGCCTAAAAATTCATTCAGATCTATGCATGTAATGTCATACATTTGACTGCCCATGTGTGTGTTTAACCCTTGTTGAATGTGTTGTAAAAGTCTCTTCCCTGAGTGTTGGCTGATGCTGAAAAAAAGGCTTCAGGAGCTCTGTAAATAGTGTTGTGAGTGCTACCCAAGAACGGTCTCTTGGTTATTGCCGCACGAATCTCACATTCGCCACAGTGCATAATGGAGCGAAACAGACTGGCCGTGACAAATTCGCCAGCAGCTTGATAAGTTTGATAGTTGTGAGAGAAAATGATGAAGCAAAGAGACCAAAAACTTACCGGTACCACAAGGAATGGGAAGATGATTATTTTTTTGTACTTTAGCATTCAAATCTTCAACGCTAGCGTCTAAGCAAGAAAGGGAAATATAGAACAACATTTTCAAACTGCACACAAAACATATGTTTTGGACTTTCCCACTAAAAGTGAGTTACGGAAAAGAAAAGTGGAAAAATTAAAATCTCAACTAGCAGCAGTCGGTTTTCACGAGGCCTGGTGCGTTGACAATAATCCCCCCCTCAACGTCAGCAAAACCAAAGAGCTGGTCACTGATTTTAGAAAGCCAGGTAGAGACCACACCCCTCTTCACATCAATGGGGAGGCTATAGAGATGGTTAGCAGCTTCCAGTTCCAGGGTACCTTCATTACTAATGATTTAACATGGTCCCTGCATGTAAGCGGAGCTACAGTACAAAGAAGGCAGAATAGCGCCTTTACTTCCTCAGACAGTGGACAAATTTTGGTCTGTCTTCAAATATTCTTACAACTGAAGGATTGTGTTTTATGTTTTGTATAACATACTGTAGCTGTAGCCAGAGAACTGTTAACCTGTAGCCTACACAAAATTGCTTATATCTCACAGGATTCAATAAAAACAGTTTTTTGTGACATTTGATAAAAATAAAATCCAGGCCACTGGCAGGGACAAACCATCTGATCAACAAACTATGTATCATGTAATGAAAACAAAGGAGCAGACTGTAGATCTAGTCTCTTGTGCACTGCTGCTGTGCCCTGACATCAGTACTGAAATAAGGGCCTGAAGATCAGTTCACCTCTGTAGCCTGGACTCTGTTTCTCTTTCCCAGTCTCCTGAAGAGGATTGATCTCACCTGTCTGCCTTCACTGTTCTCTACAGGTGCGCTATTGAGAGTGGATCACGTGTGGGATTACAGTGTGCTTTGGCAGCAGCTCGTTGTCTGGGGGTGATCAGGTCAGCCCAGTCCATCACTGGAGTACAGCTCCCCTCTACTGTAGACATGCTTACAACACACAGGAAGCTGTCTCAGGAAGATGGACGTATCACTAAAGATACCAGTCATCCTGGTTTCTCACTTTTCTCTCCCCTTCCCTCTGGTAAGCATTATAGGAGCAGAAAGGTAAAAACCTCCAGATTCAGAGACAGCTTCTTCCTGCAAGCTGTCATGATAATGAATTCTACCTCTACCACCGACAAACACTGACATTTTTTTTGCATTTTTCTGAGATAGAGCCAATGTTTGAGAGTGAGAGCTGTCTTTTGCTCTATTTTGAGCTTTGAACAAGTTCATTATAATAATAAATATCATTACATAATAATGATCAAATTGTTATTAAAAATAAAGAAAGGAACACAGGTCTCACAATACAAAATGCAATGTTAAACTTAAACCAGAAACCACAATATTTCATAGAACATTTATGCATACATCATCACTTTTACTTGTTAGTAACTCAAACAATTTTTATATTGAGATATCCCTGGTATCCCGCCAAGAAGTTAGTTTTGCAAGCTTCTACAGAAAACAGGATATATGACATTAAAGCATTCGATCAGACATATCTGTAGCAGAGTGAGTTGCATTGACCAGAGGCTACTACTAATTACATAACAGACATAACAGATAGCATCCAGCCATCAAATGTTTGCTTTTTAACCCTTCATCATACTAACACATTTACTACAGCATCTTCCATGCTCCTCTGTCCATCTGGCAATATGGACTTGTTTGGAGGACTCGTGATGAGTGTTACCAGACTAGCAGCAGTTACGATAAAGCAGTTGAGATAAAGGAGAAAGATCAATAATGACTTAAGTTACACTTTCAGTGTAACATTACCAATAGCAAAGTGGAGGAGGAGTGTGTGTTGTTTGCTCTGTAGCTCTAACTCTAAATGAAAGAATACTTTAGTTACAATGATGCTAAGTCCTGTATAAGCACTCACTAATCCAGTGTTAATTAGCTATAAGTAGTTATAACTATTTTAACTAACTATAACTAATTATTTGGACTTTATTATTGTTTTGAATAACATGTTTAAGGGGTACGGTGGCATTTTTAATTACTTTTTCTCCAGAAGTGTTCAGACCAGAATATTTTGTGGGTTTAAGGGCTGCAAATAGTTGAAGAAATGAAAACACCTTTAGAACCACAACCAATTCATTTTTCCAACTCTTGATGAGTACGCGTTTCTTCTGTAGCAATGTAGTGCTCAGAAAACTCTTGCTGACCCTGAGGCTCTGTGGTGGGATGAGCTCTATGGGCTGTGACCTGTGCATGATGGAACAAGGGGTTCAGGCTGACCTCTATCCCAAGACCCTAACCTAAGGCCAGAGCGGTCTACTTGTATCAGATCTGCAGATGATTAATACTGGTAACCAGTGGGACCTTCACAGTGTTAATGTGTTGAAAAGAATATATAACAGCTATTTCCTGTACAGCTCCTTACACCCCACACATACTAAAAATCCTCTCCCCTTTTCCGCAGTTCATCAGGCTCCGAAAAACTTTGCAGTGACAACATGGACTTCCATAACCAAGGCCTCAAAATGCACTCTTTTTTCATCAACAGAGTTAACCCCACCCATGTTATTGACAGGGCCCTCTCCAGAGCCAAAAACAGCCCTCAGATCTACCACCCTAACACCCTTTCTGTCCCCAGGACCATTAATGACAACTTTCCCATCTTACAGGATGATCTCTCCACTGGAACTTTCTTCTGACCGCCCTATCATCTCATATCACCGACCACCTAATCTGCATAACCTTCTTGTTCACAGCTCCCTTGACCACCCTCAGCACTCATCCACACCAGGCACTTTCCCCTGCAACACAACTCGCTGCATCACCTGCAAATATATATCTAATACCACAGTAGTTCAGGTGTGTATCTGCATCAGCATCCGTAGTCTGCAAAGGAACAAGTAATAAGTTTCCATGCTGAAAAGAGAAGACAGAAAACACAACGTTTCGGCTGTGAAGCCTTCTTCAGGTGTGAGAAAGACAGGGCAGACAGCAAAGATGAAACAGCACAGAAGAGCAAAAGCCGGGAGAGGGCAGGAGGCAGGAGGGGCAGAGAAGCAGAGAGGCCACTCAGGAAGTGCAAAGTGGAGAGGGGTGAAGAAAGGTCTGAAGTCAAAACCTGCATGAGAACAGAGAAGATTACATGAAAATAAGTCGGTCATTGAGAGAAGGGGGGAAGTGTGAACCTAGTTTCAGGATGAGTTTCGTTTCTGTTTTTTTCTGCTATGGGAGTTGAGAAACCCTTCTTTGAGAACAGAGATCAGTGTGATCATGGCCGTCTGAGGTGAAATGAGAAACGATGGGCTCGGAGCACTCTTTAATCTTCACAGCCCTAACATGTTCTCTGAAGCGGTCGGCTAGTCTCCTTCCTGTTTCCCCAGTGTAGATAGCTGGGCATACCACGCTCATCAAGGCCCCTCTGGACAATTCCAGATCACTCAGATGACATCCTGTACCTCCAGCAACCTTATTTACTGCATCTCTTGCACCCCAGCCATCTACACTGGGGTAATAGGAAGGTATTTCATGTAGTTAAATCTAAGGGATAATTAATAATCAAAACAATAATTATTAATGTAAAATATTACAAAAACAGAACTACATGCCATGCTGCCTTTTCCTCTTTGATTACAATGAAGCACTTTAGCTAATTTTAGTAGGATCATTTATTCTAATTGAAACTACATCAGTCATGATTTGGAAAACTGCAAAATATACTTTCATTTTCAGTTTAACTATGCTTTACCACATTGTTCAGAATACAATTTACAGTAATCTCAAATAACATTAGGAAAAGGTATTACACTCCCTAAGATTTGATTTGGGGTGATTACAAACAATTAGAGGAAAAAAATACATTAACAGAAATAAAACGCCACCTAGAACACCTTTTAATTTTCTTTACCTGTCAAACCAGACATTTCATTGGAGCATTCATTATAGTTATTACGGTAAGCAGAAAAACAGCATTCCAAAGTTTGTTCTTATCTGTGAAGAGCTCAGGAAATCAGAGACAAAAACATGGAGAAACACTGTTTTCTTATTGCAGTGTTGTTTCTGCTCACGAACCTCACTACTGGTAAGTTTGATATGATGTTTATTTTACACTATGTGATGTTTAAACTAGAATTGTACCAAGTTAGATTCACATTAAGACACCGTTTAAATGAAGAGACATACAGCATTACCTACTTGTGCTGAAGAAATTGAAGTAGGTTTTCCCAACTATCATAATTAACAAAACTGAAGTTGCCAAATCAACAAGTGAGACAATATGTTGAGACACTTTCAATACTTCTAGAAAAGTGTGAAAATAATTCCATTTATCTTGAAATAGCTGAGTTCCCTAAGAATCACAGTATCTATCACATCTTTGTGTCTATGAGTCCAGTCCCAAGTAATTGACCTTCTGACCATTAATACAGCAGGTCTGAGGGGAACATTCCTGTGTTTTCAAGACATTTGAGTTCAAAGAGAACTTATTACACCATTTATTAAAATCATTTAGAATGGGCCCATTATTTTCTTGGTATTTTAATAACCTAACCAGGGCTGTGTCATCAACAAACTTATTGAGATGTCTGTGTGTTTGCTCTTACACTAATTAGTGTACAACATGTACAGTAGGAAGGAAAATCACAGCCTAATGGTGATTCAGTGGAAGTATAGTAAATGTCAGACCTATGTTAAGATGTCTAGGACCTATTCTGTGAAGTTATGGTGTCACATTTAAATTCTTTGAGAGTTTCTGTGTAAATTGCGAGTTTCCGTGAGATGGTGGTTGTTAGCCTGGCGGTTTTTGGAATGGGAATAGTAGATTTATTCTACAGAAAGGGAAACACAATTTCTACATCTGAAAACACAAGTTACAAATGTCATATAACTTCTGATCTGCGCACTATTGTAGGAACTCTTCCCACATTCATTGTCTGGACCTGCGCTTTGTCTTTCATTAATTATCCTCAACTGTCTACACTGCTTATCAGCTCTTGGTAGTAGTAGGTTTTAATTCAAAATGGTTATAAACAGATTGAAATTAATTCTATCTATTGAAATACAGGTAGCAATTTAAATTAAACCAGAACAAATTGCACATACGGTACCTCCATGTTTCTTTAAATATGTTAGTGATTAATGCAGGTTGAGACTCCCACCACTCACACTCATTGCACTCTTAAATGGATACATTATATTACGGGCCTGGACATAAACGCACCACATAACTTGGCAAATTTCTAGTTAACTCATTGATAAGTATTATATAAGGGAGTATATTATCACTGTATTTTTTAATTGTATGTTTTAGATGTACATGTAATTTTTGCATTTTTCTATGCTTCTATGTTTCAACTTTATGTCCTCTAACCCAGTGGTTCTCAAAGTTCTATGAAAACCGCGGACCACTTAATTACTTAAACCACTTAACCACTTAAAGTCACAGATGCGGTGGACCACCTTTGCCTACGTCCACTTCTTACTCTGTAAAAATAGTAATAATCGCAAGTAATAAGTGAGACTCAATCAGGATTTCTAAAAGGAAGGAACAGCCATAATATACGTTTAGTGTTGGACTTGTTAGATCATCAAAACTTAATATCGGATGACGGTTTAACAAGGCTTAGATTTCTACAAGGCTTTTGACAGACTGGAATATCAGTTTATTGGTCAAACCTTACAAAATTTTGGTTTTGGCTCTAAATGTATTATAATAATTCAATTACTATATAATAACATTGACAGTTCGGTTTCTCTTAGTAATGGAACGTCACCACGATTCCACATCAATCGGGGAGTTAGACAAGGTTGTCCCATTTCTCCGTTATTATTTATATTGGCTGCAGAAACATTAGCAATCCTAATCAAAAACAGTAACATCAAGCCGTTGAATGCCATGGGCACTCCTATTAGTATTAGCCAAATGGCAGACGATAAAACATTATTTCTAAAAGATAAAGATCAGGTATCTTTGGCAATTGAAACCATTAAGACATTTTCAAATGTTTCAGGATTATCTTTAAACTTTAAAAAATATGAAATAATGATGATTTATGATAACCAACTTGTATAAATTCAAACTATACGAATTAAATCTGAAGTCAGATACTTGGGGATTTGTATAAATAAAAATGTAGAGGATAGGATTAAACATTCTCTAGCCAACAACATCTCCAAAACTCAAGCTACGGTAGGCTTAATAGCTGACTACAAAGAGATATCTCCTTATTTGGTAGAATTCTTTTGGTTTAAACAGAAAGTATCTGCAGATTTATCTACCCAGCAGCTTCTCCATTCCCACCACAATAATTAAAAATATAAATAAATTAAATTTCTCCTACATCTGGAAAAAGAAAACGCATTATTTAAGAAAAGGTAAATATTAAATTCTGGTTTAATAAAGGTATTTGGTCAGTGGTGCATCTATTGAATGCAACCCAAAGCAATGCAAAGAAATTACTTAGGCAATTCCACCTGCTGTCCTAGCTTTGGTAAAAAACTTCTCTATCTTTACAAAAGATAGTTAACAAAAAGCATAATTATTCAGCAAGTCATTATTACATTTCCAATATTTCTTGGAGTGGTTCCATTATTTGCTATTAGAGTTAGAGAGATTGCTGCATGGTCAGTGAGTGGGGCAGCTGAGATTTCTGCACACGATACGAACTGAAACAGGGAATCAGAGACAAGCCAATAATCAATTCTTGATTTAAGAGTAGCATTTGGTTTAAACCATGTGTATTGTTTACTATATGGGTGCGTTTTCCTCCAAATATCGCCAACTCCTGTCATGGATGTCGGAAGGGAGGAACCGTGGAGAGGCAGGAGAGAGGAAAAAGACCCTATGCGAAGCGGCGGAACGGGGAGTTAGCCTGGGCTCAGCAGTGCAAAGAGTTCTGGAGTGCCGTATAGAAACCTATGCCCTCAGGCCACGGATGGAGTGGCGACCTGGTGCTAGGCAGGTCTCAGGACATCCGAACGTCAATGCTGAGCGAAGCAGAATAAGTGACCCGGAAATATATAGCCCCAGAGAGAGAGACACCGGAAGGAGACAGGACAGAGAAGGAGCGCCCTCTGGCTGCAGAGGGCGTGACACTACCCCCCACTTAATGGGCGGCTACTGACGCCCATATAAATAAGTGAGCTGCACAGCACTGGGGGGAGGAAAAACCTCATTTAACTGAAAGGAAACCTCCGGGAGTCCACGGCTGAGAGCTGCCCCCTCCTCCAGGGTATAAACCTTTATTGGGTAGAGGAAGGGGGGGTCAGGTAGAGCTCTGGAGACTTAAAACAAAAAAAAGACAAGTACACAAGCACAAACCACAACAAACATAAACCTGGGAGACCAGGGTGACAAACTACAAAAAACAGATGGGAACCAAAAGTTCCGAGACACCGGGAACAGGGGGACCAAATAGAAGGGGAAACCAGGAAGTGAAAAATCAAAACACCAAACAAAAAACAAAAATAAAAAGACAAAAACACGTTCAACATTCTATCACTGATATCGGAATGAACAACCCGAGGAGAGCCAGGCACAAAACCCGCTCACAGACACGGATGCTTGGAGTGATATCCAGCAATGAGAATAGGAAAGCAGGGAAAAAGCTCAACATCCTATCACTGATATCGGAGTGATCTACCCGAGGAGAGCCAGGCACAGGACCCGCTCACAGGCGCGGAAGTCAGTAGTAGCATCCCGCGATTAGAATAGAAGAAGTGAAAAAAAAGCCCAGAGAAAAAGAAAAAACTGCGGCAAGACAAAAAAGTGACACTCGTGGGGTCGGAGATGGCTCAGCATTCTGTCACGGATGTCGGAAGGGACGAACTGTGGAATGGCAGGAGAGAGGAAAAAGACCCTATGCGAAGCGGCGGAACGGGGAGTTAGCCTGGGCTCAGCAGTGCAAAGAGTTCTGGAGTGCCGTATAGAAACCTATGCCCTCAGGCCACGGACGGAGCGGCGACCTGGTGCTAGGCGGGTCTCAGGACATCCGAACGTCAATGCTGAGCGAAGCAGAATAAGTGACCCGGAAATATATAGCCCCAGAGAGAGAGACACCGGAAGGACAGCAAAGGACAGTAGAGAAGGAGCGCCCTCTGGCTGCAGAGGGCGTGACAACTCCTAAAGTGTCAGCAAAGTAATTCACTATTGTTTTATGGGGGTAGTCGTATTGAGAAGGATCTCTGTCAAGGCATTCATCAGGACATATGTTAAAGTCAATTCCTATAATTAGTCTAACAGTTGGAAATTTTATTTTTAGCTGATTTATTATTTCAAGGGTTTCTTCCATCAGATTTTTGTTCTGTTTAAGATTATTGTAACCATATATATTTGCCAAGATAAGAAAGCAATCATCTAAAGCTAAAACAATTACAGCCCAATGACCATTTTCATCTGTCTTACAGTGTATAACTTGACCCACACAATTATTACATAAAATCGCACCCCTGCTCACCAGCAGGATCCATGGCTGAAAAAAATGTGATCACCCCATTGATTGCTCCAAAACTGAACATCCTCTGCTGTAGAGTGAGATTCATGTAGGAATATAATGTTGGCTTTTTGTTCTTTGCAGAACAGGAACATGGCTTTTTTGTTTAACAGCATTTTTAAATCCCCTAACGTTTAAGGACATAAAAGATAATTGAGTTTTAATTAGGACGAAGAACAAAGAACATAAAACCGTTTGAACAGTAAAGAACAAAAAAGTCTTACGCCTAGAATAACAAGGTAGTAGAATAAAGCGGAATTAAGTGTCCCCGACTCTCTTTTTTTTTACCATCCTCAGTTATACTAAATTAGATAACGAACAGAGGATTCTTCTTTAGCCGAAACAGGGCGGCCATTTATATAAGCTACAGGTTATAGCTATATTGACTTGTCGTTGTTTGTATTCCTCTCTTCTTCCCATCCGATAAACTGTGTCCACAACCTCTGGAAATTTTGTAGAGTACTCAGGAGCAATCCGACTTAGTATCTCAATCACCTTTTCTCTGGTGTTTTCAGAGTTCTCTTCTTTCAGCCCTTTTAGCAGGGGACCCCATCCGCGTTTGTATCTCTCCTGTTCCAAACATATTTTCTTTAAATCTGTTTTCATTTTGAAGTAGGCTGAGCCGTTTTCTAAATCTGAGATTTTCGAATTACAATCTTTCAGTTCCGCAGCAGTGAACTCAAGGGATTTGGATAGTGAAACCACTATCGCGGTGTTTTGTTTAATTTGCTCATGTACATTTAGGAGCTTCTCGTCCTGTGAGTCGAAACGTTTTGTAAGATTTTGTATCGCTTTCAAAACCGCCAAATTAGCGGTGTCTGTAACTTCTGCCACCTTTGATTTTTTTGCCAAAGGACTTTTGGTTGGTGTATTAATTACCTTATGCCTTGGTGTCTGTGGCAGAACCACCTTCCCGGGAAAGACACATCACCATCGAAGGTCTATTCAATAATTTGGCTGTTTCAAAGCACTCTAATAAATTTCAAGCAGAATACCTCCTTTGATGATATGTCTATTACATTTACACTTAAAAAAGTGAAAAAAAAATTATCCCCAGGCACTGGCACACCAGGCTAAAAGAGGTACCATCGAGATCATCTTGACAAACTGTATCATTGTTTGGTTTGGGAATTGTAAGGTCTCAGACCACAAATCCAAAAAACAAGAACGGGAAGTAAAAAAAAAATCTTTGGATTACGAAGAGAAACAGCAGGAAACATCATTGGAGCCTCCCTTCCATCCATTCAGGACATCTTCCACAAACGCTGCACACACAGAGCCTCTGGGATCGTGGACGATCCCTCCCACCCCTCCTGCAACCTCTTTGCCCTCCTACCATCTGGTAAAAGGTGTCGCAGTACATGGGCCAGCTCCCCTGACTCCGTAACAGCTTTTTTCCCACAGGCTGTCAGGCTCCTCAACACCCTGGTACCTACTGCACCTACTCCAAATCTGGAAACCTAGTTCTTTTTCATCTAATGTCAGGCATACTGTCTGATTAATTCTTTGCACAATCCTGTAAAGTAAATTGCACTCTGTACATTGCCCTTTATGTACCCTGTACCCTGTAAAGAAATGTCTACATTGTCTACACTCTACAACATTGTCTTGTCAGTGTCTGTCTTTATTCACACCGTAGACCTGGAGAACTAGATTTGGCTGGACTGACAAACAAACTTGAACTTGATAATGGTTGCTAGACCACATATTAACTTGCTCCAGGTTCTTTTCATCTCCCAGTATCACCAGTGCATCCATAGACCAGACTATTATCATATGTAGTATCCCATTTATTTCAGTCTATTATTCTACCCATTATATATAATAAAATTCATTCACCAGAGTCACTGACAGAACAGTACAAAGAAACAGTACGAATTCTCATGGATCTATTGCAAGTAAAGTATGTTTAAGCTGCTTTCATAGTATTGATAAATGCATATACAGTATGCAATTGTCTGACAGGTACAAAACTAAAAATAGCGAGGTGGTGATGAACGTTTCTCTCTTTTTCAACTAAGGTGAAGTGTCATTACATCGGGAAGGATTTCTGGGTGAAAGCATTCACTTAAAGGTTAACAGTTCTTGGGATGAAATAATATGGAAATATAATGCAGACAAAATTGCGGAATGCATCAAGAGCAATGGTAAAGCACAATACTATGGCATCTATAGAGGTCGAGTGAGGCTGCACTGCAGTGATGGATCTCTAACAATTTACACACTGACATCTGAAGACAAAGGGGAATACTCCACTGAGCTGCAGGTTGCTGCGAAAACACTCACAGAAAAGATTTCTCTAGAAATATTCAGTAAGTAACAAATGCTTTCATATTATTGAGCTTGGGTACATACAGTACTGTACACAAGAATAACAGAAGACCTGACATGAATACCTGCAAATACCTGCACTTTTTCACAGTCCGCAGCTTCACGTTGTCTTGTCTTACTAAATTAAAGTGATGGGATGGTTTAAATAATTCTTACTCAAAAAATAATACGTCTTTTTTGAGTAAAAATTAAAATTTGATCAGATATTTCCCCCAGAATTCCTATTCAGAGTAAGTAGGTTAGATACAGTAGGTTAGGGTAATGAACTAGGGTTCATTTCTGAAGCAATTGCATCTTGATCCAGTGCAAAAGATTCCTATTGATGATTTTTCACATAAATTCCATCTTATTTTCCGAAAGTATCATTAAACAGAAACTATAAAACCCATTTGTTCTCCTATGCACTTTATCTCTTAGATGTGCATGTGAACTTTTACAATTACTTTCACACAATGAGAAAATACTTACCTTAACATCAAAATCACAACTTTTAATGTTTCTAAAGTGTTACAAATGCTTTGTTCTGCCCACAGCCCGAGTACTTAAACCAGTAGTGAATTGCACGGTTACCAACTCTGAAGTGATTTTAGAGTGCAAGGCAAATAGTACAGACACCACTTACAGATGGAGCAGCACTAGAAGCAAAATTGAAGACGGATCGATTATTAAGAAACTGAGAAATGCGACTGATGACACAGAATACATATGTATTGCCAGCAATGAAAGGAGTGAAGCCAGGAGTGACCCTATTAAAATTACAGACTGTATTAGAAGAGGTAAGATTTCATTTTTTTAGTTAATATTTCTGACAGAACTGGTACTCAGACTACTGATATGCAAATTGTTTTGTTAATAAGGATAAAAGGACAATCTGTCTCATTAAAATCAAGGGTTTTATATTCTTACACCTCAGTGTTGTCTTTTTCCGACACGTTCAGTAGTTTAAATCAGCACATTGTTGAATATTATGTTTAGCAGTTGTTTTTCCTTGTCATAATACCTTTTTATGTCTTACTTATTACACGCTAATATAACTTTTATATTTTCAAAAAGTTGTAAGACAAATGGTCACTTGTCGACTTATGTTGTACATAAAAAAGCTGTTTAAAAGTCTTATCTAAAGTGCTACATGTGTGTTACTGTAAGCATGTGTATTACTGTATATCATTATTTGTCTATACTTGTACATCACAATTAAGAACTGTTAAAAAAAACAAAGTAAAACAGACAGTCACATTCCTGTTCCCTTTATTGGGGACAATAAATCATTCATGTGCAATGTAAGTGCAGGAAGCATGGACTGTTTGGTATTTTTGTATATAGAAAAAAACTATTTTTAAGTGGAGCAAGAGTTTGAATGATTTAATACAGTACATCATTTATTTAAGGACTGCCTGAACAAATGAACATCTTTTATGAAAGATGCAGTACACTGTTCAGGAGTTTAATTGTTTTTACAATATTTTTACATTGTTAGATGGATCATACCACATGTCTATATGCATCTTACAAAGTACACTTTCTGAGTTCCTGTGTTCTTTTAAGAACAAGCAGACTATGAATTGTGGGAACAAATAGTAATGGCACAACTTGAAGCACAATAAGAGCAAGGAAGTTGTCTGCGGTGGCTCTCCCAGATTTTCTGATGTCTTTTACATAGTTCTGCTTTATATGTGAGATTAGAAATTTGATTTGTTTCGTGTGTTCATGCCCAGTGCTAATTAATTTTGCTTGTTTCTCAGACAACCTTCCAACCTGGAGTCTTGCATTCATTGCTGTAGGATCCTGTGCAGTCTTAGTAATAATAGCAATTATGGTATCCTGTTATTATTATAAAAAAGGTATGTTCTCTTCATTATTTACTGTGAGCGCTGAGTGCCATTGAAAACCAACTCAACTGGTATAAGACTTGATGTCTTACCGCATAGAAGAATACATTTCTCCCAGATTTCCAAAGACAAACAAAACAAGAACATTTTACTTTGTTATTTTTAAGTGTTTATACGGTTATTAAAATCTTAAAGGCAGTTCAGAAAACATTTGCATTATTGTGACAAACATGATTAAATGTTGAGTAGTACAGATTGTGTCAAAAACCACATCACTGTTTTTATTTTCCAAAAGGAAAGATCAGATTATTTTTGACTGCTATTCTTCACATTTTAAAGGTTAATCTACATATATTTTAAGAAAGCGAAACTTAATAATAGAAAAAAGACTGTGATGATTGCTTTAGTTATATAATTTAACATAAATTTCTGTATCAGAAAACACAATATACAATACTGATTTGTAATAACAGACATTTCTGAGTTGGGAGTCTTTTTTTGGTATTTGGTATAGATTTTCACCCCAGGTAACCATTGGAATAACCACATCCTCTTGGCTATTAGAAAGGCATTATGTTCTTATTCTTATAGAAATTACCATTTTCTCTGCCAGTCAAATTAACACCAAAGTATTAAATATGCTTCTTAACACGTACCACTAACTACAGAACACTGACTCCAGCCTGTACCGCCCTGTGTGAGTATTCTATGTGGGAATGGAATGCCTACACTATCTAGTGTTGTGCACCTTAGTGTTAAAGCATTTTCCAGTGGTAAGACAGGATGGAATTTACACTCTTTAATCAGAAAATCACACAGCTCTCACAGAGATCTGGAAAGTTTAACACAGTGAGGAGCAGGGGAAACTCTCCAGACCACGCTTAACCTCTTAGGGAGAATTGTGAAAAATAGAATTCAGTTACAGAGGATAGTAAAAAGCAACATGGCACAACTAACTATAGAACTAATATCTCTCTGATACGCAGTTCAGTAACCCTGTATTAAATCTTAAATCTTTTGTTGCCCACATGGGCACCAATGCATTCTAGTCATAAGAGCAATCACTAGATGCCACAGTACTGACATTGTTAATTTAAATTGGTCGCATTATTACTCTTTATTATTCTCTTTTTCAGGTAATGCTGAACAGTCTGATGAACAGTCTAAAGAGAAGGATTTACTTCTGCAATCTAACAATGACTCAGGTCAGGTCTTGATTTCTTCTTCAATAGACACAGTCTATTTTAAAGAACTGTGTTTGCACTGATGTCATATATGGCACATTTTTTACAGTGAATGGCAAAAGTTTAGGACTTCCAGGAGCTTTTTTTTCTCTCAGTCTAGTGTATGTGTCACAGATGTCGGAAGAAACAAACCGTGGAATGGCAGGAGAGCAAAAATAGACCCTATGCGTAGCGGCGAGACGGGGGTTAGCCCGGGCTCAGCTGTTCAGGGAATGCCGTATAGAAACCTATGCCCTCAGGCCACGGACAGGAGTGACCTGGTGCTAGGCGGATCTCAGGACATCCGAACCTTAATGCTGAGCGAGCAGCAGAGCAGAAGCAGGAAGTAAATAGGTTACACAACAAGACACACCAGAAAGATATGAATAATCACAGGGTACTAGAAACAGGAGAGAAGTAGAGCGCCCTCCATGTGTACTGGGCGTGACAGTATGTGTGACTGTAAAGATTGGCGAAGTTGTGAAAAGCAATATATTCAAAATACATCTTAAATTTTTACAATTATATACAAAAATAAATAAAGTAGTAAATTAGTTTCATGATTCATGATTAAGAACGATCTTATTCATTTTCAGTTTACTGAGGGAGATGACAGTAATGCATAAGAGGAAGTGAGAAATAGATACAGTGTTCCAGTTCAAGTAGGGAGCTGCGTCAGCACGTGTACGCTGCAAAGACACAGATAAAGGGTTATTTGTTCACCTTGGTCTTCAGATGTCACCTAAAGAAGCTTCACAGCTGAAACATTGTGTCTCTTTTCCTTTCTACAGAGCATAAATCTTTACTTGTTCCAATGTTCCAGTTGTTCTTTCTTGCTGTTGTACTATTCCCTTCTAGAGCATTATCAAGCATTGATGAAGCTCTGAGGAAAGCAAATTAATAAATATAATGAAGTCACAATCTCCAAATTAATCATCAAAAATAGTCATTTATTTTCTATTTCTAATCCATTGAAAAACAAGATTCAAGTTGAAATTAAAATTTCCCTTGATAATATAATTGAAATAACATATACTGTATATACAATAATATAAAAAAGTATTATATTATAATACAATAAAAGAAAAATATAATATGCATAACTTTGTTAGGAAAAAAATATTCTTTGGAATATTAATCAATTTTTGGTCTCGATCTGAAAACCCTTTGTTATGAAAACATAGACCAGAATAGAATAATTAAAAAGTCTTTGCATTCCCACATCAAATAATAATGAAAGAAATAAACATAATGAGTATCAGAAGGGATACAAAGTTAGTATTATATCTTATACTTTTTAAATGGTGCATTTCATGGATAATAAACTGCAATTTCAGTTTTAACTTGATAATTTTCATTATTTAACAGCAGCAGGCGGAGCACCAGAAGACAATACAAATGTATTTTCACAAGAAATAAAAATGTCCAAGAAATTCTGTCTTAACCCTTTTGTCTAAGGGGCAGCCTCCTGGCCATAGGAGAAGGGGGCTCAGGCCCCCTTTCTGGGAAAGGACCTCGCCAAGGGGCAGCTGCAAAGGTGGAGATGGGGTAGAGGTGGGGCGCTTGAATTAACAAGTCAAAAAAGAGGTGTATCTCCCCACCCTTCTGGAACCACCAGTCACCAACAGAGCAAGCAAGACAGTCATTCTGCATAACACCCCATTTAATTATGGTTGTTCAATCTACCTGCCACACAAACACATCTCCCCATGACACAGCGATTCCTATCAGGGCCCAGCCAACTCACAGAACATGTGACACAGTTACCCTCAAGAAGCATACACACACACAGAGCTCGTGAAGAACCTCATGGACCACAGTTACCAGAACCAAATGTGCCAGAAGAGCAGTCCAGCATCGTCGTTCTTCGAAAGAAGCCCCTTTCAGATACTTGGCCTCATTGTGCTACAGCAAATAAATTCTGTGTAGTCTTTGGCATCCCTATTGCCCGGCTGTCCTTCAGTGGATTGTCAAACCATGTGGTCCATCGATGCACTCCCCCCACCCCCCACCCTGTTTGTCTGCCAGTCCAGTTTTGGGTATGGGGGAGGGGGCCTTCCTCCCCTGCTCTCAGTCCCTAGTGCCCATGTCCTCTCCTGGGTGTCGATTAGGGTTAGCTGCTGCATACTCTGTCTTTTCCCACTTCTTTGCTTATTTCTCAACACTCGCCTGAGTTCTGCTCACTAGGGCTTTTGGAAGTGTAGTATGCGTGGTATGATTCAGTCACTCGAGTGATTTGACTACCCAGACAAGAAGCTGAGGAGATTGTACCAATTCAAAACGAGTGACAAGTAAATTACTTTTCTCATCAGAGTCAAATCAAAATCTTTTGTTTTTCTTATTAGTGAAGAGAAACACTGGAGTAGCAATGGCAGCTGGGCATAACTCAGAAAAGTGTTGCAAGCCTTGATGATACCTACTAATAAACAGTACTTGGAAACAGTGGTTAGAAAATGTATGATGGGGCTATTTCATGATTTAATCATGATGAGAATTTCTCTCAGAGTCCTTCTGTATTAAACAGTGAGAGAAGATTGTCTGTCTAAGGATACATAAGAAGAAACCAGTTATCACCATTAATGAAACAAGCCTACAAAACTGGACATTTGTACTAGGCCAGTGCTCACATTTGTACGAAATGTTGGAGACAGTATCTTCTCTTCCACACTTCCAAACTTCTGACATAATGCTTTTTTGTTACTTTTATAATTGATACTAAAACGGGCACAACTCTCATAGTCCTTATATATTAAACAGTGAGAGAGGACTAAATCATGATTTGGGGATTTTTGTCTCTAAGCAGAGAGAATTGTCCAGCCAGCAGCACCAACACCATCAAGGTATCCTGATCCAAGAACATCAGCTGGGGAAAGAAGTGACTCAGCAGATACAAAGGCACCTGAGAAGAAAGATAAACCTCCAACACCCCCATCAAAGCCAAAAACACAATTCCCATTTGCAAAACCACCACCAAACCCAGAGGGTGAGTTTCTGCTGTCTGTTTAAGAATACAGGAGAAGAATCCGTATGTCTTCATTAAGATACAGGTAACCAGCTTTGTGGTTCAAAATTTTAAATCTGTTACAAATACAGTGTTTGATAATATTGTAACATCAAACAACAGAAGAAGAAAATGCACAAATGTTGAATCTATTTTCTTCATAGATTAAGTGTATACATTCAAATTCATGTACAGTACAAGACATTACTATTAACAATGCAATACTTTGCACATACTGTAGGAGCAAAAAACACTCATCCTAAACCTGACTTGGGCCCCAAAATCCAGCGCTGAGCTTAAAACTTGTCTAAGTTGTGTTTGCATGCTAACACTAACCCTACCTGGGGTGTCAACTGAGCATTTTCGTGATCTATATCTGAACCTCTCTGGGCATAGGATTTTGACATGTTCCCCAAAACAAAAAGATTATGTTTCTTAAAATGGTGCAATATAGAAGCACAGACATACCCACAAATAATATCTGACAAAGCTGAAATGAAAATTAATCTTTTAATCTCAAGTCCGAATAGGTGAGTATACAGCAGAAATATTACATCTGACATCACTATTCCAGTATTTATGGAGGGCTCTGCATATTCTCATTTTTTGATCATCGGTGTCATAGTTTAACCAGCAGTGCACAGATTAGAACACTTCCTTTTGTAATTGATACGCTTTCCACACTTCCAAACTTCTGACATGATGCCTTCTTGTCACTTTTGTAATTGATACTAAAACTGGCACAGCTCTCATAGTCCTTTTGTATTAAACAGCGAGAGAGGACTAAATCATGATTTGGGGATTTTTGTCTCTAAGCAGAGAGAATTGTCCAGCCAGCAGCACCAACACCATCAAGCCATCCTGATCCAAGACCATCAGCTGGGGAAAGAAGTGACTCAGCAGATACAAAGGCACCTGAGAAGAAAGACAAACCTCCAACACCCCCATCAAAGCCAAAAACACAATTCCCATTTGCAAAACCACCACCAGACCCAGAGGGTGAGTTTCTGCTGTCTGTTTAAGAATACAGGAGAAGAATCCGTATGTCTTCATTAAGATACAGGTAACTTGCTTTGTGGTTCAAAATTTTAAATCTGTTACAAATACAGTGTTTGATAATATTGTAACAACAAACAGCAGAAAAAGTGCAAAGGTTAAATCTATTTTTTTCATAGATGAAGTGTATACACTCAAATTCATGTTTAAGTCATTACTATTTGCAATGTAATACTTTGCACATATTTGGACAAAAAGTAGCAGTTTTTATTTTTGCTATGGTATTGCAAACTATATTTTTATAAATTGTGCAATATATAAGAACATAAATATACCATAAATAAAAGCTGACATTCTGTACTTTTGCCTCAAATTCATTGTTTCACCTCAAGTCTGAATAGCTGAGTATGCAGCAGAAATAGCAATTCTAACATCACTGTTCCAATATTTATGGATGGCACTGCATAATATAATTTATTGATCACCGGTGTCATAGTTTAACCAGCAGAGCACAGATTAGAACACTTCCTTTTGTAATTGATACGCTTTCCACACTTCCAAACTTCTGACATGATGCCTTCTTGTCACTTTTGTAATTGATACTAAAACAGGCACAGCTTTCATAGTCCTTCTGTATTAAACAGTGAGAGAGGACTAAATCATGATTTGGGGATTTTTGTCTGTAAACAGAGAGGATTGTCCAGCCAGCAGCACCAACACCATCAAGCCATCCTGATCCAAGACCATCAGCTGGGGAAAAAAGTGACTCTGCAGATACAAAGGGACCTGAGAAGGAAGATAAACCCCCAACACGACCAGCAACAATCCCACCAAAAACAGCACAGCCACCACCAGAGGGTGAGTCTCTGATGTCTATATTACAATATATAAGGAAACAATAGACGCCACCTCTAATGATTGAAAGAACCTATTATATACGTTGGCACACAATATTCAGATTTGAGAAAGATATAACATTTGATAATATTCCATCAAACACAGGAAACTTTGATAACTTTGGCATGTCACTGTGGTATAAAGGACACCTATATCTTGTCATTATATTTATAGCCACTAAGCACTTCAGACAGGACTCAGTTCAAGTCAGGTTTTGCCAGGCCTAGAAAAAGGAGAGTAGGGGATGATGGTACAGCTGGCTGAGGCTGAAATTACTAACCAAGAGGAGAGTGGCTGATACAAGCGACCAAGGCATATATCAGAGAAGCTATGTTTGCTGCAATGGATTTCAGTGCATTCCAGGGTACACTGATAACAGGGGGAGCAGTTCACAGATTAGAACCATGTGCTCATGTGTTAAAAACAAACACTGTCGGACACATTCTGTGCTTTCCACACTTCACTTCCATCCTTCTGACATGATGCCTTTTTCTTACTTTTGGAATTGATACTGAAACTGGCACAACTCTCATAGTTTTTCTGTATTAAACAGAGAGAGAGGACTAAATCATGATTTGGGGATTTTTGTCTCTAAGCAGAGAGGATTGTCCAGCCAGCAGCACCAACACCATCAAGCCATCCTGATCCAAGACCATCAGCTGGGGAAGGAAGTGACTCAGCAGATACAAAGGGACCTGAGAAAAAAGATAAACCTCCAACACCCCCATCAAAGCCAAAAACACAATTCCCATTTGCAAAACCACCACCAAACCCAGAGGGTGAGTTTCTGCTGTCTGTTTAAGAAAATAGGAAAAGAACCAGTATGTCTTCATTAAGATACAGGTAACCAGCTTTGTGGTTCAAAATTTTAAATCTGTTACAAATACAGTGTTTGATAATATTGTAACATCAAACATCAGAAGAAGAAAATGTGCAAATGTTGAATCTATTTTCTTCATAGATTAAGTGTATACATTCAAATTCATGTACAAGACATTACTATTAACAATGCAATACTTTGCACATACTGTAGGAGCAAAAAAACACTCGTCCTAAACCTGACTTGGGCCCCAAAATCCAGCGCTGAGCTTAAAACTTGTCTAAGTTGTGTTTGCATGCTAACACTAACCCTACCTGGGGTGTCAACTGAGCATTTCCGTGATCTATATCTGAACCTCTCTGGGCATAGGATTTTGACATGTTCCCCAAAACAAAAAGATTATGTTTCTTAAAATGGTGCATTATAGAAGCACAGACATACCCACAAATAATATCTGACAGAGCTGAAATGAAAATTAATCTTTTCATCTCAAGTCCGAATAGGTGAGTATACAGCAGAAATATTACATCTGACATCACTATTCCAGTATTTATGGAGGGCTCTGCATATTCTCATTTGTTGATCACTGGTGTCATAGTTTAACCAGCAGTGCACAGATTAGAACACTTCCTTTTGTAATTGATACGCTTTCCACACTTCCACACTTCTGACATGATGCCTTCTTGTCACTTTTGTAATTGATACTAAACCAGGCACAGCTCTCATAGTCCTTCTGTATTAAACAGTGAGAGAGGACTAAATCATGATTTGGGAATTTTTGTCTCTAAGCAGAGAGGATTGTCCAGCCAGCAGCACCAACACCATCAAGCCATCGTGATCCAAGACCATCAGCTGGGGAAAGAAATGACTCTGCAGATACAAAGGCACCTGAGAAGAAAGATAAACCTCCAACACCCCCATCAAAGCCAAAAACACAATTCCCATATGCAAAACCACCACCAAACCCAGAGGGTGAGTTTCTGCTGTCTGTTTAAGAATACAGGAGAAGAATCCGTATGTCTTCATTAAGATACAGAAAATACAGTTGATACATTATCAAACCTGCTTTTCGGCTGAAAATTTCAAGTGTGTTACAAATACAGTGTTTGATAATGATGTAACATCAAACAGCAAAAAACTTGCAAATGTTAATCTGCTTTTTTCATAGATGAAGTGTATACATTCAGATTCATTTACAAGTCATTACTATTTGCAATGTAATACTTTGCACATATTTGGAAAAAAAGTAGCAGTTTTTATTTTTGATATGGTATTGCAAATTATGTTTTTAAAAATGGTGCAATATATAAGCATAAAAATATCCCATAAATAAAAGGTGACATTCTGTACATTTGCCTCAAATTAATTGTTTCACCTGAAGTCCGAATATCTGATTATACAGCAGAAATAGCAATTCCGACTTCACTGTTCCAGTACTTATGGAGCTTACTGCATATTCACATTTGATGATTACTGGTCCAGTTGATTACTTATCCTGTTGATTACTTAACAAGTAGAGCACAGATTAGAACACTTCCTTTTGAAATTGATACGCTTTCCACACTTCCAAACTTCTGACATGATGCCTTCTTGTTACTTTTGTAATTGATACTAAACCAGGCACAGCTCTCATAGTCCTTTTGTATTAAACAGCGAGAGAGGACTAAAATCATGATTTGGGGATTTTTGTCTCTAAGCAGAGAGGATTGTCCAGCCAGCAGCACCAACACCATCAAGCCATCCTGATCCAAGACCATCAGCTGGGGAAAGAAGTGACTCAGCAGATACAAAGGGACCTGAGAAGAGAGATAAACCTCCAACACCCCCATCAAAGCCAAAAACACAATTCCCATTTGCAAAACCACCACCAAACCCAGAGGGTGAGTTTCTGCTGTCTGTTTAAGAAAATAGGAAAAGAACCAGTATGTCTTCATTAAGATACAGGTAACCAGCTTTGTGGTTCAAAATTTTAAATCTGTTACAAACACAGTGTTTGATAATATTGTAACATCAAACATCAGAAGAAGAAAATGTGCAAATGTTGAATCTATTTTCTTCATAGATTAAGTGTATACATTCAAATTCATGTACAAGACATTACTATTAACAATGCAATACTTTGCACATACTGTAGGAGCAAAAAAACACTCATCCTAAACCTGACTTGGGCCCCAAAATCCAGCGCTGAGCTTAAAACTTGTCTAAGTTGTGTTTGCATGCTAACACTAACCCTACCTGGAGTGTCAACTGAGCATTTCCGTGATCTATATCTGAACCTCTCTGGGCATAGGATTTTGACATGTTCCCCAAACTGAAAAGTACGAGTGAGAAACAATCTAGACCGTTGATCAAAGCTCTCAGTTTCAACTTAGTTTCAAAATACAATTACCGCACGGTGCAACACATCACCAGGCCCCAGAGGGTTTCTGAAAAAAAAAGTTCAGATAGGAGCAAAAAACCACCCGTCCTAACCTGACTCAAGCCCAAAACCCAGCCCAGAGCTTAAAAATTGTCTAAGTAGTGTGTGAACGCTAACCCTAACCATACCTGGGGTTTCAACTTAAGAATTTCCGCGATCTACTGTATATCAGAACTTCTCTGGGCATCAGATTTTGACTTTCCCCAAACCAAACAGCACGAGTGGGAAACAATCATACCTGATTTGGGTCCCAAAACCCAGCAGTGAGCTTAAAAACCTAATCCTACCTGGGGTGTCAACTGAGCATTTCTGCTATCTACAGTATTTGGAGTTGTCGTAGCAGTTTTTATTTTAGATATGGTATTGCAAATGATATTTATTAAAATGGTGCAATATATAAGCACAGAAATACTCACAAATAATATCTGACAGAGCTGAAATGAAAATTAATCTTGTCATCTCAAGTCCGAATAGGTGAGTATACAGCAGAAATATTAAAACCAAATACTAAATCAGGTACAACTCTCATAGTCCTTCTGTATTAAACAGTGAGAGAGGACTAAATCATGATTTGGGAATTTTTGTCTCTAAGCAGAGAGGATTGTCCAGCCAGCAGCACCAACACCATCAAGCCATCCTGATCCAAGACCATCAGCTGGGGAAAGAAGTGACTCACCAGATACAAAGGGACCTGAGAAGAAAGATAAACCTCCAACACCCCCATCAAAGCCAAAAACACAATTCCCATTTGCAAAACCACCACCAAACCCAGAGGGTGAGTTTCTGCTGTCTGTTTAAGATTACAGGAGAAGAATCCGTATGGTTACATTAAGAAACAGGTAACCATCTTTGTGGTTCAAAATTTTGAATCTGTTACAAATACAGTGTTTGAAGTTGATGTAACATCAAACAGAAGAAAATTTGCAAATGTTGAATCTATTTTTTAATAGATTAAGAGTATACACTCAAATTCATGCTTAAGTCATTACTATTAACAATGCAATACTTTGCACATACTGTAGGAGCAAAAAACCACTCGCCCTAACCCTGACTTAGGACCCAAAATTCATCCCTGAGCTTAAAAATTATCTAAGTAGTGTGTGAATTCTAACCGTAACCCTACTTGGGGTGTCAGCTGAGCATTTCCGCTGTATATATCTGAACTTCTCTGGGCATAGGATTTTGATATGTTCCCCTAACCAAATTAAAAATGAATGGGAAACAAAGAAGACCACTGATAGAAGTACTGGCATTTTAATGACATTCAATAATACTAGGTTACAACTTTTGATCCGACTAATTCAGTTTTTGAATACAGTTGCATCGCAGTGCACCGCGACATCCAGGCCTCTGGGAGTTTCTGAGAAAAAAAAATTCAGATAGGAGCTAAAAACCACTCGTCATAAACCAGCCTTGGGACCCAGAACTCATCCCTGAGTTTAAAAATTGTCTAAATAGTGTATGAATGTTAACCCTAACCCTACCTGGGGTGTCAGCTGAGCATTTCCGCTGTATATATCTGAACTTCTCTGGGCATAGGATTTTGATATGTTCCCCAAACCAAAAAGAATGAGTGGGATACAATGAAGATCACTGACAGAAGAATGTATGACATTCAATAATGCTTGGTTACGACTTTTGATCCAACCGATTCAGTTTTCAGACATGATTGCCGTGCGGTGCACCGCGACATCCAGGCCCCTGGGAGTTTCTGACAAAAAAAAGTTCAGATAGGAAGTGAAAACCACTCATCCTAAATCTGTTCTAGGACTCAAAATCCTACCCTGAGCTTAAAAAATTGTCTGAGTAGTGTGTGAATGCTAAATCTAACCCTGCCTGGGGTGTCAACTGAGCATTTCCACTATCTACAGCATTTGGAGTTTACGTAGCAGTTTTTATTTTTGAGAAAGCTGAGATGAAAATTAATCTTTTCATATCAAGTCTGAATAGCTGAGTATACAGCAGAAATAGCAATTCTAACTTCACTGTTCCAGTATTTATGGAGGGCACTGCATAATACAATTTATTGATCACCGGAGTCATAGTTTAACAAGTAGAGCACAGATTAGAACACTTCCTTTTGAAATTGATACGCTTTCCACACTTCCAAACTTCTGACATGATGCCTTCTTGTCACTTTTGTAATTGATACTAAAACAGGCACAGCTCCCATAGTCCTTCTGTATTAAACAGTGAGAGAGGACTAAATCATGATTTGGGAATTTTTGTCTCTAAGCAGAGAGAATTGTCCAGCCAGCAGCACCAACAGCATCAAGCCATCCTGATCCAAGACCATCAGCTGGGGAAAGAAGTGACTCTGCAGATACAAAGGAACCTGAGAAGAAAGATAAACCTCCAACACCCCCATCAAAGCCAAAAACAAAATTCCCATTTGCAAAACCACCACCAAACACAGAGGGTGAGTTTCTGCTGTCTGTTTAAGAATATAGGAGAAGAGTCAGTATGTTTACATTAAGATACAGGTAACCTGATTTCTGACTAAAAAAATTTCAAATGTGTTATAAATACAGTGTTTGATAATGATGTAACATCAAAAGCAGAAATTTTGCAAATGTTAAATCAATTTTTTTCAAAGCCGAAGTGTATACATACAAATTCATGAAGTAATTAATATTAACAACGTAAGACTTTGCACATATTTGGAGTATAAGTTTTTATTTTTGATATGGTATTGCAAATTATGTTTTTTAAAATGGTGCAATATATAAGCACATAAATATCCCGCAAATAAAAGCTGACATTCTGTACTTTTGCCTCAAATCCATCTTTTCATTTCAAATCCAAATAGCTGAGTATACAGCAATAATAGCAATTCTGACATCACTATTCCAGTAGTTATGGAGGGCTCTGCATATTCTCATTTGTTGATCACTGGTGTCATAGTTTAACCAGCAGTGCACAGATTAGAACACTTCCTTTTGTAATTGATACGCTTTCCACACTTCCAAACTTCTGACATGATGCCTTCTTGTCACTTTTGTAATTGATACTGAGGGAACTTACTAAAAGTTTGTATTATATCTTGTTGGCTATTTATATATTTATATTTTACTAACTCAGTCTCAGGATGCCTTTTTTGAAAAGATTATATACCACACTGTATCTTTACGTATAGTTGTCAGGGAAATGACTGAGTGATCTCTCCTGGAACAAATGGTTTATTCAGGTCGAGGCAGAAGGGGCTGCTTGTCACGCAAGCCAGCAGTGAAGAAAATATAAGTACTGGTCAGCTTTCTAGAATGACCATATATAGCCACAATGCAAGCAGAGATTCATGGGGGAGTATATCTTGTATCATTTGTTTCACTGTATAAAAGAGCACTGTAAGTGTTGTCTTTTGAGTCTTGCGTACAAGAGCAAGACTCCCATATGCATATGAAATAAAGACGCCTTTCAACACACAAACTCTCGGCTGATGCCCTTTGTTTGGCACAACAATACTAAAACTGGCACAACTCTCATAGTCCTTCTGTATTAAACAGTGAGAGAGGACTAAATCATGATTTGGGAATTCTTCTCTCTAAGCAGAGAAGAATGTCCAGTCAGCAGCATCAACATCATAAAGCCATTCTGATCCAAGAAAATCAGATGGTAGAAATTAGTGACTCAGGAGATATTAAGGGACCTGAAAAGAAAGATAAACCCCCAACCCCCATCAAACCCAACAATTCCATTTGCAGTAACACAATCAGACAGGGTTAGTTTCTGATGTCCTTAGACTATAAGAATATATGAGAAGAATCTGGATGCTTACATTAAAATATAAAAATATGCTCTTTCTCTCAAAACTTTCTTATCTGTTATGTATACAATATTTGATAATATTGTAACATTTAACAGAGAAAGATCTGCAAATGTTAGAAATCTCTCATTTTCTTTCAGCTGAATATATATAGGTACATTCCAATTGATGTAATTGAAGTAGTTAATATTAAAATGCAATATTTTTAACATATTTGGAGTATAAGCAGACGTTTGTAATGCACCATGCACACACTTTGTAAAAACAGCACCACATGAAAAAAGTATCTCCTTTATTAGACTTTAAATGATTTTGATATTGGGCTTCCTGTTCTTTGTCTTTTAATTAATATTGACACAGACATAATTTTCACTATTTTTGTATTAATCAATGAGGCTTCATCATAATTTGATAATTTGGGAACGTTTTTTTTCATGCAGATAAAACTGTCCAATCAACATTAACACCACCAATAGCATCAGCTGAAGGAATAAGTGACTCAGCAGATAAACAGGATGCTAAAGAGAAAGAGAAATCACCAACAACATTACCAGAGCCAGAGGGTGAGTTTCTGCTGTCTGTCTTAGGTTACGGAAGAGGAATCCAGATACTGCCATTAATGAAACAAACAACCTGCTCTTTGGCACATAATTTTCAAATCTATTACAGAATATTCAATAATATCAAATCAACACTTGCAGGAAACCCGACAGATTTCAGGGGCTTCATGTAGGGTCATTCTACATAAACAGAGTATACACACACAATATTATGTTTATCTTCCAGTTAGGATACACAGAAGATCAAGGTTATTGTCTAGATTGTGTCTTGAATCAAGTATGCAACAGGTACTAACGTGCTGCAAGCAAGTCCTTCACTCCGTCAGGCTGCCATACTTTGCCAGACTTGTTCAAAATCATTATTCAGATATATAAAATGAGGTGTAATATAATATATCTAAATAAGAAAACAATACTGATCATATTGTCCTGTAGGTTTAAGTAGTTAATACAATAACAAGCAAAAAATAAATCTTTTTTTTCCCTTTTTCATAGGTTGTACAGTATCTGAAAGTAAAACATTAAATCTAGAAAAAGACGATTGAAGAAGGAACGCAACAGTAAGGCAGAATGTTTCACTTAGAATTAAGTGTTATTAAGGTTTCTATAGATTATTTTGTGCCGTGACCTGTGTAAATGTAGAGGAATGTCTTTAAGAGGCCCCTCTGATAAGAAGCATTGTAAAGCTGTGTCCAGTGCTGAACCATCAAATGATATACAGCGCAGATGGGCTCCAGGGAGCCTGTAGTCTGTTTCTACCCAAGAGCACGGGTCCAAGGTCACTGTTCATCACCCAAAGGAAGATGCACGAATGGGGACCTGTTGGGTGGGTAGCAGAGCTACAGCTGATAGCACCTCAACCAGTAACCAGCTGTGATGTCGCGCCTTAAAAGCTATCACAAACTTGTTTTTCATTGGTGAACACACTGGCTCCTCATCTCAATATTGTTTCTAAAATCTTTCTGAAGAAGCAATCTTGTGTCTGTGAACCCACTGCTATTTCACCTGACCAACACAATAAGACAATTGGACTCTTTTGTTGATATCCTGAATATCCTAGTGTGAAGCTATAGCCTGGACGAACTGAGATCTCCCCACACATCTCCCCTATGGCCAGATCCAAGCAAAATGACATGTTGAGAGGGTCTCTGAACTTTGTACACACTTTTTCCTGCAGAAGATGCAATATTTTACAAGATGGACATTCAGAACTGGTTTGAACTGGACCGGAAGAATGCTGGACACAAGGTCTACTATGTAATTATAAACCGTTATATAGGAATGGTGTGCTACGAACCTAAGTAACCAATTGTATTAAAAGAGGTTAGCTTTAGCAAATAGGGATGTGTGATTTTGGAACTTCTTGTAAGCACATGGAAGGTGATAGATAACAGAAAGATAAGTAAGGACTGTTCTAGTTTAATTACTTTGAGAAAAAAACACAGAGCATCTCTGTGTGTTTTTGCTCCCATGCGCATGAAATAAAAGCTTCTTTTAACTTCTGAGACAGACTCCTGACAGTCTTTTAAGGGGAAGGGGGAAATTTTTCTCCAATGAATCTTTGAGTATAAAACTACTTTATTCACATTAAAATTCTCAATTGAACTATTATTCCAAACACATTTGATAGTTTAGGTCAAAATAGTAAATGTATACTATAAATAGAATATAAATGTGCTGAATTATATGAGACTGTAAAACCCACTGTAATGCATTCTAGTCAATGTATTTTAACTCTGATATTTGTTTTACCAGAGTGAACAATCAGCTTTTTGTTCCACAGCAGATTGTTTCACAAATATATTCTATTGAGTTTGTTATGCATGTTTTAATGTTGTATCAATACATTCTATATATTGTTTATTTAGAACTTGTGTATGATTGTAAATTGTTTATTTCCTAAACAATTGGTCAGGAACTGTCACAATTTACTCTTCCAATTTCAAATTGTTACAGTAAATTAAAACCCTCACATCACTAATAAATGTTCATATTTTTTTAATAAAAGCCATAAACTGACAATTAGCACATAGGACAATAGATTTCAGTTGAGTTTTTGTCTTCCTGATCAGTGTTTAAGATTTGAGTATTAATGTCTTACCCAAGTGGTATTTCATAACCAGAGAGGAGCAATGAGAGCAATCAGAACTGGCATCACACGAGGAGAAGGTTCTGCTGAAGAGCACCCTACTGTGCAGTATGTACAGCTTTGGAACTGCAGGGCAGAATCCAAGAGAATCTTTTACGGATCAATGGAGGAAGGAAATGGGAGATGCTCCTCTGTCCATCTGGCAAGAGACAAGGGTTTTGGAGGACCTGACGAGGATTGTGGGCACTGATCATGCGACACTTGCAAAACAACATTCGGTGGACATGCCCTGATGTCCCTCCTCCCTCACCATTCACTCTCATAAAGATACTACAGACACTGCAAATCTACAGTTTTTCAGGATCAAGTGTGTCCGCATTTGAACTGTTTTTTAAAACGTATTGTACAGAGAAGTTATTATTTTGTTTGGATGATTCTTGGCCATCTATGAAATTGAAAAGCAGAACACAATGAATGCATTGATACCTTTGAATGATCATGGTGAGTGTTACCAGACTAGTAGCAGCTATGTTTAAGCAGCTGGGATAAAGGAGAAAAAACAATAATGACTTGTTAGACTTTCAGTGTAATATTACAGATAGCAAAGTGAACAAGGAGGGTGTGTTGTTTGCTTTGTAGCTCACTCTATGAATACTTTAGTTATAATGATGATGCCTAGTCCTGCATAAAGCACTCACGAATCCAGTGTTAATGAGTTATAAGTAATGTAATCATTTGGTAACGATTGCGGAAATCAAGAGCCTAACCAGGAGACACAGGGCACAAGATGAAACTATAAGTCTGTTGATCACAGGGCCCTCGAGGATAGTTGAGAGACACACACGCAGGCAGCATGTGGTTGGAAGGCAAGGGACACCAGAACCCCAAATCCCGAGTGATCACAGGGAGATCATCAATACTCCATACACAAAGCACAGTAGTGATGAGAAATTAAACTGACCAGGTGTCTTTATCTTTACATTTATACTTATAATGACATGGATAAAGTTTTACATGATTCATCATTTTCTTCTACAGTTTTGAATGGCTAGAATGTGGTGAACAGCTCACTACTATAATCAGTTCTGTAAAAAAGAAAAAAAGTTTTTCAGCTTTCCTGGAAGACTTATATCTGCTTGTATATTATGTAAGTTATGTATACTGGCATAATTTAAAAAATGAATGGACTGGATTATTTTACGGCTTGAAATAACAAACAAAAGGTGTATGATGTTTAGAAATAACAATTTAATAATAAGTCATTTTATCCTAAACATCCACTATATATAGGAAACTAACTGCTACCAACTGTAGAGTCTTGCACGCACCTGTTAATTACAAAGGGCAATAAACTTGTGTGAGGATTCAGCCATGCTGTCCTGATTTCTACTACTACACCTGCCGGTAAGACTTCAAGAAATAAAAAGGATCGCTACATTATGTGCGATTCCCCTACATTTACTGAACTAATTAATTATATATATTGTCTGTGCTTGCTGGTTAATGCAATTGACGATTATTAGTCTTACAAATTTAGGAAGTGTAGCAGTGTATTTTATCTCTAGATGGCGAAAGAGTAACACAAATAAATTAAACCTCAATGTACAGTATGATTACAATCATACTTACGATATTGAGTACTGTGATTGATTTTAGTTTTTCTGAATACGAATTGTATGGGAAATTTGTTTTTTTCACTTTTGCTTTTAAAAATCCCTTTTTTGTTCCAGCAAATTTGAGGGGAAAAAAAAAACAGGAAACAGACTTCTTACTTTCACTTTCAATTCAGCCTCGCCCGGGGTTCTGTAGACGCTTGTTACACTAGTCTTTTCTTTTTACTTAAATTATGTAAAGGTAGAGAAATGCAAATAAACGCATGCCTCTTTATTCTACTACCTGCCGTGCTGCAGCAGACCCGTAGCGCCAGAACAGGTATGTCTCAAAAGAAATTACAAATAATCAGGTTTATTTTTCTCGTGTATTGTGTCTTCTTGTAGCCGAGGTAAGAAAAATGAACAAACCTTTAGGAATAATTTAGTACAAAGAGTTGATTGCCTTTATTTCTCATTCGTGGCCCAGCTGAGATGATGTATATCTCTTACCGTACCTTGAAGATGAAAGTATTGGTTGAGACTGGACATGAACGGGCCTTCTGAGATCTGGGTCCTTCATTGCGAGGCGGCGCGTCATTAAGCTCCACGGCGTAGTAGATTTCAACAACCGAATATCAGCATGAATAACATTTACATGAAATGAACAGTTGAAATGTTGCATCGGGTGTAATGCGAATGTGGTAAAAACATAAAATTGCTCCACACATTATTCGAGGTGAAAAGAAAATGGGAGAAGCTGTTATTATTGCACTTCCTGAAATATCCATTTTTAACATGCCCTTCATTCAACACATGGTACGAAAGCTTGAACGCGTCTAAACAGTTTACTAGGATCTTGATTATAACTCTTAAGTTTATTATACTTAAAACAATGAAGACACTATAACCTAATAATAATCGAAAAATAACCTAATTCATTTGTCTCTGACACGAAATAATTAAGCAGTAAATACTGTCACTTGTCTCAAGGAGAAACAACTTTGGAAGACTCCAATACTTACAATGTTATTATATTAAGCATAATTAACATTTTGTGGAAAAATATAGATATCCTATCTTTAGGCGAGAAAAAAAATATACAGTAGCAGTACATCTGTGGTAAAGGTAAATTTAGTTTTAAAGTGATTATTATTTCTCATTGAAAAATAATTTAATCATTGTGGTATATACAATATTACAGTTTAGCACTAGTTGAAATCTTGATAATACAATTCATGATGTTATGTTAAATTCTGTGGGTTTTATGTGCTGAGGTCCTTGGTGTACTTAGTGTTTGCTAGAAAGTTTATGTTCTTATATTCTGTTGCAGCAACACAATATATACAGTAGGTGAATGTGAAAGGAGAAGTACTGATATTATCAGATCTCATTCCGATCCGCAAGTATTTTACCTGTCTTGAACTGGTAGGAATCTTTATACAAAATAGTTTTGAATATCTGTACTTGCCTGTAATGGTTTATTTCTACATACTGTATGCAAACCAATGAATCGTGTAATTTAAATAATCCAAATTTGGTCATTTTCATTTTTGTTTTTTCGGATTATTTTTATATTCTCTCGCTGTGCAATGATCATTTGTAAACCTACAGTAATAATCTGGAGCCCTCATACCAGCATGCGGGGAGTCCAGACTGGTCCGAGGCCCTTTTCCCCACTGTGCCTACAGTGGAGTTAGCCCTGACCTGAGGAAAGTGGCTCTCAGGGGCCTCAGACAACAGGCAGCTCACAAGTGCTGGAGAACATGGCTGTGATGATGCAATGGAGATGACAATAAAGAGACGAAGAGTAATAATAACAACTATTTTTTTTTCTTTTAGATGAAATCATCTATGGATTATTAAATGGCCACGTTGAGATATCTCCAAGTTTAAGTGGATCAATTCAAGACGTCATATGGCAGTTCGGAGTTAATAAGATTGCTGAATGGGATTCCAGTATAAATAAACCAGAATATTATCCTCCTTTTGCAGGACGAACACATCTTGAAAAAAATGCAACTCTTTCCATTAAAAACTTAACAGAGGAAGATTCTGGTGGTTATACTCTTAATGTAGACATTAATGGAATAGTGCAGACACAAGAGTTCACTATTGAAGTAATCAGTAAGTATTTAGTATCTATTACATTTGTGTAGTTTCATAAAACAACACTTCTAAATAATTAACAAAATACTAATTAATATACAGAGGCATAACAAGCACAACCAGTACTGTTGGTTCCAGGGCTCATTTGTTGCATGTTTAATGGCTTTCCAGATATATTTGAAATTGTTATGAAAATGGTCTAATGTAGCACCATGTAGAGCCAAAGTGCTTCATGTTTTATTAGCTGTTATTAAATTGTTTCCTAAACAATACTATTGTGTACAGAAAGTGCTTAATCATTTGTGTGGTGTGTGTAGGGTGTATAACCCTCATAGTGCACCTTATTTTCACTCAGAAACTGTTAGAAATAAAGTATGAAGCTGGGTTATAATTTTATACTGCAAAAAGAGTGACAGCACACTGAGACAGATAATCCGTTATATTTCTGACACAATGAGAGTCCTGTGTGAACCAAGATGGCAGCCTGACCTGTATACTCCAAAACCCTTTTAACCCTTTCATTCTATCCTCATGAAACACAGCACCATTTGAATGGAAACTGGCAGATTTCTTCGACAACCAAAGGTTTTTAAATTTTGCACCTGAAAGGCTACTATGTTAGTTTTCAAACCTGAAAACGCTCCCCACATCCTGCCAGTTACATTCGGCAGGAAAACCATTCGGCCAGTTACATGGTCAAATGGACCACTGTTTGTTCACTAAATTCAAACTGCCTCTAAGTTTGTGTTTTAGTTTCCCCTGGGTACTGTACGTTGAAGCCCTGCATTTGCTATTCACTCACCCTGTTAAAGTGTGTAGTGACTTGATTGCAAGCCTTCAGAACTTCTTGCAATTTGTACTAAACATGTCAAAAGTACTGTCTCAGTTACAGAATTTTTTCCTGACATTTTACTGGGAAAGCTTTGGTGATTTTTAAAGATGAACACAAAATATCAATTCAAATGTAATATGGAGAATATCAGCCAAGCTGGTAATTGGTTATAAATACTGAACATTTTGGTACTGTTAAAATTGTGCTGATGTTAGCCTCCTTCAATAGGCACGGAGTCTAAGGGAACTTGAAAAGGTCAGAATGAATGATGACAAGGTTGATGCTTAAGTCAGCAATAGTTTTGTCCTTTCTAATTCTTGGGTTGTCTGTGACTAACTCAGTGACCGCAGCTAGAAAGGGTGGAGTATTCGGCTCCGTTTTCAAGAGATGAAATGACACACATGGAACATAAGTTTCTGTGTGTATACCTGAAAACTTTTGCAATGATATTTCTCAAATATCCGGTGTGCTGGGTGAAACCCTGTGGAAACTTCACCACTGAAATTGAGATTTTACCCCTTAGTATTTTTTGCTACTGATTCACAATCAGAGCCTGTCATAGGAAATGCTACCTTGTTCAGCTCCTTGACTTCAAGCCCTTGTCATTCCAAAACTAGGGTAAATAAGAATAACAGAGAGAACCCCAGCGAGCATACGGTAGAGCCCTTGTAGCAAATGGACCTTCTGCTAATTTAATTTTAGGTTCAACAGATCTGGAAACAAATTTAAAAACAGTAACCCCCTCTTGCGCAAACCACCCACATTTCCTTAGTTACATTTCATTTTCGGTTACATAACATTTCCCTAGTTACAAACAAAACGACAAGCAGAAAAAAAATCCAAGGCAAAATGTAAGATGGAAGATTAATAAAACTGTAAAGAAGGATCTCTTTAAAATCCAAACAGCAGACATGGACTCAATCCCAAGTTCCCATCTCCGGCTCAGATGGGACCAGGTCTATAGTCTTTAGTTCACGGCAGCTGCTTCCCAGAAGTTTCATGACCAGCCTGAGGTTTGGACCTCCCAAGAATGCCTGTGATCTGGAAGAAAAGCCAGTCAGAAACCTTTTGTGCTCTTCCTGTAGAATGTACAGCCTGCAAACAGAATAGCGGGGAAATACAGTTCTGCTCCATGCACACAGTAGGAAGTAGGACTGTGTGGAGGTGTGGCAGTGGTGTTGTCTCAGAGTAAGCATGTCCTCCACATGTCTGTGTGGGTTTTCTCCAGGTGCCATTCTTAGCCAGTATACCATTCATCTCCCACAGGCATGCTGGCCAAGTTAACTGGTGTCTCTAAATTGTCCTGGCGGTCCTGTACCTGTGTCTTGTGGATACCTGCCATGGACATACAGTAGTTTGTCAAGACCCCAATCATGAACTAGAGGCTTTGTGATGAGGGGTGGACATAGGATGTAAACTGGAGAAAGCTCACAGGCTTTTTGTGCTTTTCACTAAGACACAGAATGTGGAAACCAAATTGCATTTTATTCAGAATTTCATATATTTTTTTTATCTAAAAATGTTAATTGATGTTAATCAGTGTTTTCATTACAGGGCCGGTCTCCAAACCAAATATAACTGCAAGGTGCAATGAAACTCAGTGCAGTTTATCCTGTGAGAGCGACAGTACCGTTAGAGAATACAGCTGGAGCATCAATGGACGGGAGGGTTCATGGAGCAACACTGCTGAGAAGCTGCTGATTTGGAGAAATGAAATCCTTGAATACGTTTGTAAAGTTAGAAACCCCAAGAGTGAAGAGGAGAGCGAGCCCTTTGTCATAGAACCCCCGTCAGGTTAGACAATCAAAAATGTCACTGTGATTCAGTTTTATAAAGACCCCTTCCCCCTGATTGCAGTCAAACTTGAAATAATCATGTAATTAGTATCACAGTCAAACTACATTGTGATATTTTGACACAACCAGTGTCCCTCCTTTTATATTTTCAAGTATTATATTTCGTTAAAATATTTGCAAAAAAAATGGCCATATTAAGTAAGACTCCGATAACATTGTTGCTAACATTGTTGAAAACATATATTTCAAATGGCAAAAGCTGAACATTTTTAAAGGTTCTTTCATATGGAATCTTTTTTCCATCTTTGAAGAAATGTAGCTTTATTGTGGTAACTTCTTTATATTCTCCCACGTAATGCCTTTATAAATCCTTTTTATTGTAAATGCTTCCTATTTTAAATATGTTCATGTTAATCATTAACAGAACCGTGATTAGGTTTAGGCTTTGGAATCTCCTTTGCTTGCTTGTGAGTGTTTCCTGCTGTGGGCTCCTGTCCTGTCCAGGGTGTTGTCCCTCTTTGTGTCCGGCCACAGACCTTGCCAAGGAAGAGCCGGTTGCCGAGACAACACCTTTCTTAATGGCAGTGTTATTCAAACTGGTGGTCCGGCTGATTACTCCAGCCCGTTTGTTAAGCGTGATGTTTAATGGTCTTCATAACGACCATTCTTGGCAATTTTGCACTTTGGCAGTGGAGATATTTGGAAAATTATCATTTTGTGTATAAACAAGGAAAATGTTAATATGTTGTGTATCATGGTGAAAATGTATAAAAAATCATTATGTTTATATCATTATAATCATTTATATTTTTTAGGAGGACGTACGCATTTAATCCTAATTCTGCCAGTAGTAATCGTACTCATTACCCTTTTGTCTTTTGCCGTGAACTATGGAAGAAACAGAGGTAAGGGTGTGTTGGCATCTGTAATATACAACAATAGTGTAAGCAAAGTATTAATGAAAAAAATGCCGTGTTATTAATTTCACCAATTCTCCACTCAGTGTTTAAGGCTAGGGTGCAGTGGTTAGTGTTGCTGCCTAGCAACACTGTGGCCTGGGTTGAATCCCAGACCCCGGTGCTGTCTGTGTGGAGTTTGAATGTTCTCCCCTTGTTTGCGTGGGTTTCCTCTGGGTGCTCTGATTTCTTCCCAAAGTCCAGAAACATACTGGTACTGTAGGTTAATTGTCTTGTGGAAAGATTGGCCCTGGTGTGAGTGTGTGTTGAATCCTGCCTTGTGTAGGCCACCCCACAAGCCTGAATTGGAAGAAGGGGTTAAAGAACAGATGGATGAATCCAGTCCACAAATATCCAAGATCCAAAAAAAATATATAAAACGTAGGCTCCTTTTAATGTTATATCTGTAGTTTGAATGAGAGTATAATTACAGTGTGAGTGTAAGTTTTGGTCTCAGGTGTCACTTGGGGAAACAGGTTCCATGGGCAAAAGCCTACCACCCTTTAATATTTCACACAATCGTAGTTTAGCCATGAAGAACACAGCCATCACCCAGACTAAAGGCAAAGTTTTATGTTTTTTCTAAACCTAGCGAGGTAGTTTTTCTAACCCTAGATTCTGTGCTTATGTAGCACTGGTTGATATCTGAATCCAAGATATCAGCGAAAGTGACAGAAACAGACTTACAACTGTTTTCCTTATTTTATGAATCTCTTTATTTTATGAACCTTTAAAATCAAACTTTCTCAGAAATACTATTTTCTTTTTACTAAGATCCTGCAGCTAAAGGTGCTTCAGATGTGGACAATGAATCGGAGACTGAAAAAATAACAGAGAATTCAGAAGGTGGGAAAACAATCAGAGATAAGCCTGTCCCATCAGAAGGTAATAACTAATAATAATGGAATAATAATATTAAACCATCCTCTTGAATAAGAAACTATCCTCTCCTTTGAGCTGGTTTTATAAGCAAAAGCCAGTAGTGCTACATGACGAGCAATTCTTCACATTTACCGTATAACGTATTTCACATTACAACCTTGTTGTATTGCTCTTATAGCTTTTTTTGTTGTTCTTGCTTTGATAGTTTCACTCTAAATTTAAATCTGTGCTAGAATAACCAGCCTTTTTAAAATTAATGTAGATGAAACACCTGATAAAAAGCAGAATGAAGAGCCTGAGAGTAAAGAAATCCCCAGCACATCAGATGATGAAACCCTGAAGCAACCTGGAGACACCCAGAACACATCAGAAGCAGGTTAATAGATGATAAGATAGATAGATAATACTTTATTAATCCCGTAGGGAAAGTGATTAATTAAATATGGTTCTTTATTTGTCTAGAACCAAATGAAGTGGATTTTTGTGAACTGGAATTTTTTGTCTTAAGACAGTAGTGCAGAAATGATTGTAAATTTGGTAAATTGACTTTTTTCAGTTTTTTTTTCATTTTTTCGGTTTAATGTGCTTACCATTTTGTGAAATTGCTCTAGGTAAAAACTGAAGCAAGGCTCAGGGTTAAACTTCCTTTTAAACGTAGGCTCCTTATAATGGTATATCTGTAGTTTGAATGAGAGTATAATTACAGTATGAGTGTAAGTTTTGGTCTCAGGTGTCACTTGGGGAAACAGGTTCCATGGGCAAAAGCCTACCACCCTTTAATATTTCACACAATCGTAGTTTAGCCATGAAGAACACAGCCATCACCCAGACTAAAGGCAAAGTTTTATGTTTTTTCTAAACCTAGCGAGGTAGTTTTTCTAACCCTAGATTCTGTGCTTATGTAGCACTGGTTGATATCTGAATCCAAGATATCAGCGAAAGTGACAGAAACAGACTTACAACTGTTTTCCTTATTTTATGAATCTCTTTATTTTATGAACCTTTAAAATCAAACTTTCTCAGAAATACTATTTTCTTTTTACTAAGATCCTGCAGCTAAAGGTGCTTCAGATGTGGACAATGAATCGGAGACTGAAAAAATAACAGAGAATTCAGAAGGTGGGAAAACAATCAGAGATAAGCCTGTCCCATCAGAAGGTAATAACTAATAATAATGGAATAATAATATTAAACCATCCTCTTGAATAAGAAACTATCCTCTCCTTTGAGCTGGTTTTATAAGCAAAAGCCAGTAGTGCTACATGACGAGCAATTCTTCACATTTACCGTATAACGTATTTCACATTACAACCTTGTTGTATTGCTCTTACAGCTTTTTTTGTTGTTCTTGCTTTGATAGTTTCACTCTAAATTTAAATCTGTGCTAGAATAACCAGCCTTTTTAAAATTAATGTAGATGAAACACCTGATAAAAAGCAGAATGAAGAGCCTGAGAGTAAAGAAATCCCCAGCACATCAGATGATGAAACCCTGAAGCAACCTGGAGACACCCAGAACACATCAGAAGCAGGTTAATAGATGATAAATACTTTTCTTTACATTAACCTTTCTTTACTTTCAGATCTTACTAATTCTACATTATCTATAATAAATGTAGATATTTTGTCAAAACTATAATAAAAAAACGATCACAATCACAAGTAACGACAAGTAATGAATTTCAGTAAATTACTTGTCAAGAAAAAAAATTGTTCGAAATTTGTACTTGTACTTGTACTTTGTACTTAAAAACAAAATGAAGAGGCATTTTGTTTATTTTTTGTTTTTATAAGCGATTTTGTAACCTTCACAAAACGTTTAAGAATCAACTACTCTTTTTCTGAGATCTTCTGAAATTGCTTTTGATTGTGGCATGATCCATTTCCACTAATCTTTATGGTGAAAGCCAAACTCGCTAAGATTCTGGACGTTATATAGGACTGGGCTGCCTGTTATCTAATTATTTCACCACCTAATTGTAATTGTTGCAATTGCCATACTGATATTGGGCATTCATGAATCTGTTTTTGGCACTGTATGCAAGTGTTATGATATGAGAATGCAAGTTGTTTGATTATTCAGATATTTTCAGATTTGTTCCGGTGTCACATGCAGTTTTGAAGTTTTTAAGTTTTAATTACAATTTTGTTCACACAGATGATGTTCCATAATATTATTTCCTTGCTGATGAAGATGGAATTCTGGCCTGAGGACACTTGATATACCATATATAGAGGACTGCAGTAGCAGTGCCTATGGAGAAAAAAAGTAAATCTTACTGGAAAGATATCATTAAGCTCCATCCAAAGAGATGATATAAATACATGCAATATGTTATCTTCGAGGAAGTAGAATTCTTTGAAGACAAAACAAAACATGTGACTTGATGTTGTAGAAAAAGAGTGGCAACAGGACTGATTAGTTTTATTTGGAAACCTGGCAGCATTTCGTATATGTTGTGTAGTAATGAGACAAGTGAGAGCCATTCTGCAGCATCACCACTTTGATGCTTTATCATTTTAAGTTCCTTAAAATATGTTTATCAATATATGTTAATGCAAAGTTTGAAAACTCGATTTCTCAAGTGTGGCTGAATTAAGGAGACACAGCACTAATATCACTGTAGTGAAACATCACTTTTATGTCAGTTCTCAACACTGCTTAAGGATTGAATGGAGTCGTAAGCTCATTGCACAGGACATGAACTGAACCAGATACAGTGGTACTGAAAGACATGTGACTGTCATTCACCTGAAGAACAAATGAATAATCTGTGTTAGTAACTTTTTCTGTACTTTAAAATGCTTGTTGATGAGTGAGTGTTGAATTTTTAGCTGCATGTGTTTATTATTTTAATGTTATGAGGCTATGATTTATTTTGCATGATACATCTGTTGCAATAACAAATATCTATGCTGTAGAGTGGAAATATTTATATTCTCTCCTTCCGTGTCATCAGGACATAACCCTTCCTTACATGCAGAGCAGGTCAGCTAGCTTATTGAGTAGATAGCAGCTAGTATTTTGTTTAACTTATCTAACTTATTATTTAAGTTTTGGAAAGGATGATAACTTTGGCAAGTGGCTCATATGAAAATTAGGTAAGACTGGTAATTAACAAAACATAAATTGTTCTTTAATTTGATGTCTTTCAAATTCTACTTTATCTACAATAAATGTACATATTTTGCCAAAACTCTTACAAAGACCGAACAAATCCACCAATATTTCAGTATTAATTTCAGTAAGTAAAATGCAGGAAGGAGAATGATAGAAGGCATTTTTGTATTTGGGACTAATGTTTAAACAGCACTGTTGCTGGAGATTCAGACATTTGGTATATGTGCAAAGGAACAAGTTATAGGTTTATTCCATGCTGAAAAGAGAAGAGAGAAAACACAACGTTTCGGCTGTGAAGCCTTCTTCAGGTGTGAGGCATCAGCTCACACCATAGAAAGTACATTAAAAAAATGAACAATATTCCTAATCAATTCAATTCAACCACACCACAAATAAATCAGAGGAAATCAGCACTTAACAAACAGAGACAGTGATGTTAGAAACAGGATATCAAAGTGATAAGAAACATTAATTCTGTACACCTGAGGTGTGAGGCTTTAGGAAGGCAGTTTGGCTTTGGTCACTAAATAGACACGATGCAAACTTTCACTGTCCCTGTCTGAAATTGGGGGTGAAGAAGGAAATACAATTTATTGTGAAGTGAAACAGTGACACAGTTCACCAGGAATGTAATGCTGCATATCAATTATTCTAACAGGCCTACTGTGTGTACTACAGTTTTAAAATGTGTTTAAGAAAAAATGTACAGTACCACGAAAGGAAACATAAATGTAAAAGAAAATGTTTCAGGAACATTTTTTGACTAAAAAATGACTAACTCACCAAAATGTATGTGTCTTTTGATTTTAATAAGATTTTAAAAATCTAATTTATGTTCAGTAACATCTGTGTGATGTACAGTATGTAACACATACTTAGTGTTAGTGCGAGCGGGGAGCAAGTGGCACAGGGAGGAGGAGAAGGAACGAAGAAGAGATCTAGAAAGAGATTTAGAGGAAGGCATAGCTGATCGCAGCAGAAGTGGAGTAGTTCAAGTAAGCAGCTGGATCAGCATGACTATATTTTTATTATATTGCTGTATTATATAGCTTGACACAAAAGCGGTATGCTCTGGTCTCGGTAATGTAGGAAGTGGTAAGTAGCACAGACACAGACTGGAAGGCGCTGGGAGCTTCTGGCCCAGAGAATTCCTAAGGAAGTGCCACTCCCAGCTACTGACTTCATAACTGAACAGTTTGTCACGGGAAACTCTAGAGCCAGGATCTCTCCTCTAAGCCGACAGGGAGAAATATTGGGTGGTGGCTCAATACGCTGTACTGCATTGCAAAATTGTACCATCTGCTGGTGACAATTGGAATTACAATTTTGATACTGTATATTAAGATTAAAACTGAACCTGCCAAGGACAAAGAATTTCAATTTGGCATGACTAGATGACGAGACCAATCAACAGAGTGACCTGAAACTATGTGTATCTGGGGGTGTTTTAATCTGAAACAGTGCTTTGTTCGGTGCTTTGTTTTCTGTGCAATAGTGGTACAAGCCTCTTGGCTAGATAAATCTTCGTAGATGAAGATTTGTTCACAACTGAATTAGTAGAATTCAAGATTTTCTCAGATCACCTGTGTGTGAGAATATAACAGTAATCTACCGCTGATGCAATTCTTAAAGTTCACCATCATATGGCACTGTTGATCACTGAGCAACTTCATTCAGCTTTCTGGGGTTCCTGTGTACTACAGTAGATGTGCTATGTTCCACCTGTAGTCTCATTTTTAAATGTGCCTTTTAATGTGTATGTTTCCTTTCATTCACAGTAGCACAACTCATCAGACTTTTTAACTCTACAAGCACTCTGTGTTTTGAAATTGTGTATTCCTTTCTTCTGGCCTGTACTTTTACACAGCTTTATCTCTAAGTTGTTTCAATTCGCTAATTGACATAAGGATCTTACAGACACAGATGCATTTATTATAAAATCATTTGAACAACTACTTATGCACATTGACACACCCCACTCATCCAATGGCTAGTTAAGGTAATTTGTGAAACCTAAATAAATTTCATTTAGGGAATTCTTATGCCATCATGACTTTTTCATTCTTCTCTCATATTTTCTATTTCTTTTTCATTTTTTTTGCTTTGCGTGTAGTAGGTTGTGTATATAATAAATACCGACTGACATTTCAAAGTGTCTTGACTGCAAGCTTTAAAGCAACAAAATGTGAAAACTCAAGGATTTGCACTTTTACTGGATACTTTTGCAAGAAACTGTATGTCCGATACCTGAATGCAGGTTAGAGATCTTTTTAATACACCTGTATTTAATTATTTATTTTACACTGTTAGCTCTGTATTTGGCATTATTGACTATCCCCACTATGTCAGTATAATATTCCCAAGCCTAATCTGAATGTTTCTGAACTTTTGCTTTGTGTCCGGTCAGTTGTTTGCAATTTTCTTCTGTTAAAAAGCATTCACAAACATTTCCAGTGCCCTAGGTACCTACAGTTGCTCATCTGCATAGTTTATTGACATCACTGGTACAATGTTTATTTTCAGCAAAGCATATTTGTTATTACTTCAGGTCTTGTCAATTTCTTCTATGTCGTAATACAAATCAACTTATTCTTATTTACTATGAGAACCAATGCAGTTTTTTCTTTCTATCATACTGTAAGTGTTATGCCCTTTTTAAAAACCCCCAAAAGATTTTTTTGGCTGCTGCATTGTGCTTCAAACACAATCTTGGACATATGTTTGTACAAATGTTGTAGAAACTAGAACTGTGTAGTGTAACCAAAACATCACAGTAAACTATGAAGGTGTACAGTAGTCTCAATTAGAGATCTGTAATCTAATTTAAATTTGTGAAGCATTTATGTAGAATACAAAGAGGGCCAATCAATAGAATAATGCCAATTACAATGATGACCGTAATGGGGGACACCAGTGATAAATCTTATAGCAGGATGGTATAAAACATCTACATCTAAAACATCAGCTATATTGCTGATACACAATAGACGGAACCCAGGACAGAAGCCTGTGGAACTCCCTTATCACCTAGAAAAGGGATGGAAATGAATCTGACAGACTTTACACTCTGTACATGTACTGTACACCCAGCATGCGAGAGAGTATTTATATTGGAACAAGTAAAGGTTTATTCCAAGCTGAAAAGAGAAGAAAAGAAACTCAATGTGTCACACACCCAAAGAATGCTCCACAGCCAAAACATTGTGTTTCTTTCTTCTCTTTTGTTTCTGCTTTGCTTTGCAAACATAACATGGCAACTGTCACAAAGAAAGCTACTTACCGCAAGCAAAGCACATACCGATAGTCACAAATAAGTATCTATTACTAGGAACTTTGATCACCTACAAATTTAAACATGAAACAACATAACACAACATGGGCAGACAGCATTTCCTGTTTACTGTTACTGTGCAGTAACCATTAGTCCTGGGCAATGCATTGCAATTCCCTAAGCAAACAATGATACAGCTGGTCAAGGTGCTCTCAATGGTGCTTCTGTAGAGAGTGGTAGAATGGGGGGGGGGAGGTTTGCCCTCCTCAGTCACCGCAGGAAATAGAGACACTGCTGTGCTTTCTTGGCTAGGGAGGTGGTTTTGAGGGACCAAGTGAGGTCATCTGTAATGTGTTCACTAAGAAACTTGGTGCTTCTAACTGTCTCCACGGGGGAGCTGTTGATGTACAGTCAGGAGTGATCAGCGTGGGCTCTCCTGAAGTCAATGATTATCTCTTTTCTTTTGTTTACATGAAGAGAGAGAGGTTGTTGTTTGTGCACCTGTCCACTAGTTGCTCCACCACCTCTCTGTATGGTGACTCATGGTTGTTGCTAATGAGGCCCACCACTGTCGTGTCATCAGCAAACTTGATGCAGTTTGAACTGTGCTGGGCAGTACAGTCCTGAGTCATCAGTGTGAACAGCAGTGGACTGAGCACACAGCCCTGGGGGGGGGGGGGGGGTTCTGGTGCTCAAGGTGATGGTGTTGGAGATGTTATTACCGATCCGGACTGTCTGAGGTCTCTCGGTCAGAAAGTCCAGAATCCAGTTACAGAGGGAGGAGTTAAGGTTCAGCAAGCTCAATTTTTCTGTTACCTTCTGGGGGATGATTGTATTAAATGCTGAAATGAAATATTAAATGCATTCTTACATAAGTTTTTCTTATCGAGGTGGGACAGGGCCAGGTGAAGGGCAAGAGATACAACATCATTAGTAGACCGGTTGGGGTGGTATGCAAACTGAAGGGGGCCCAGAGGGGTAGGGAGTCTGGACTTGATGTGGCTCATGACTAGCCTCTCAAAGCGCTTCATGATAATTGGTGTGAGTGCCACGGGGCGATAGTCATTGAGGCAGGACACGGCTGACCTCTTCGGCACTGGTATGATAGTGGTGGATTTGAAGCATACGGGGATGACCGCCTGGCACAAGGAGATATTAAAAATATCTGTGAAGACGTCAACTAGCTGTACTGTACATTCCTTGAGCTCGCGACCAGGTGTATTATTGGGTCCAGCAGCCTAACGTGGATTAACATTGGGTAGTGTCCTCCTTACATCAGCTGCAGACAGGCAAAGCACCTGATCGTCGGGAGGAAGTGTGGTTTTCCTCACAGGCACAAGGTTCATTGTTTCACACTGTGCATAGAAGTTGATCAGCACATCTGGGAGGGAGGCATCACTGCCACTGACACGTGGGGTAGTCCTGTAATCAGTAATGGTATGGATGCCCTGCCACATGCGCCGCCTGTCTCTGGTGTCCAGGAAGGGGCCATGATTTTTTGTGCATAGGTGTGCTTTGCCTCACTGACGGCACAGTCTTAGACAAAGTCTAATGTGACCGTGGAACCCCATTCTGTAGTGTACCATTGACTAACAGCACACATACAGGTGGACTGTTTTCATTAACATCTTGTATGGTGGGCATGTTTGGCAATTTAACTCATGCTGCATTTCCTGCGCAAATTTGACTGCCTTTTGTCTGATTTTGACAACAATACTGACAGATGCAATTGGGCATCTGAATTGCAAGATTCATCAACAATCGATCCTGTGATCCTGTGATTTCCAATGTCATCTACCATAACTGACTGAGTGCTAGCATTTGTGCTGCTGATTTTGTGCTCTCGCTCCTCCTTTCTCCCAGCTTTTGTTCTCCCACTACATTACCTTTGCTTACTGCCTTGTCTCTCTCACACCTGAAGAAGGCTCCACGGCCGAAACGTTGTGTTCTCTTTCTTCTTTTTTTCAGCATGGAATAAACCTATTACTTGTTCCTTTGCAGCCTACGCATGCTGACGCAGCTACCCACCTGAACTACTAATTGGATATACTGTATATCAAATATGAAAAAAATGTTATATATATATATTGGACAGGTAATGTAAATGTATATACTTTTGAAGTAATGTGCACTTCATGGTTACAAAAATACATAAAAGGATTTCAACTAATGTTACATTATTTCATCCTATACTGTATTCTATCCTATACTGTGATGTTATGCGACTCTTATGTTTTGCTTCTGTTTTTTGTACTGCTGTGGCAGAAGCCAAAGACAAATTTCCACAGCAGTGGACAATAACGTATCGATCTGTAAAGACGCAGCGAGTCTTTCAGGAGATTATATATATATAAAAAATATTTTTCACAGGAAATAAATCGTTGTAGACGTTGTTAACTTTGTCAACTAAAAAAAAAATAAATGTTCCTAACTGTACCGATTTTTTTCTTTGTTAAGCAGATCACTCGTCTGCTTTAAAAATCTCTCCCCCAGACATGAAATTAGACATCCACACTGTGCAAACATCTAGCAGGTGCGGATGTTTTGCAGCGGTCGCATCCCAGCACTGGGAAGCACTTTTACTCCCGTGTTTCGCGAACGTAATTCGATCAACGTATTTTCAGCGAGTCCACTTTTTTTTAATTGATTAATTCACAAACAACATGTTGTTTCACCTGCTTTCTTGACTATGCCGTCAATTTCTTTTGTTGCTGCCATTACTGGGGGTGGAAGCAGCTCGGCTCCCCCGCACGCAGGGCCACCAGAGGGCGCAGTTGCGCTGTGAGAGGCCGGCAGACGGCCTGTTCCCTTGCAGGGCAGGGCTGGAGCGCAGTAGGCAGCAGAGCCTCAGCGTGGAAATTTCCACGGCCTTTTTGCAGCGATTTAGATACATTTTCACGTCTTTACCTCGCGTAAACGGCTGACTCAATCGCCATGAAAGGATTGACTTCGGGAAAACGTATCCGTTGCCTTGCTCAAATTTCAAAGTTTGTCCTGTAATTTTCCGACGATTTGTTTGGATTGCAACACCCAGAGTGAACGAACGGGAACTTTGGACGTGTTCCAGCGGAAATAGCACAGGTTTCAGTCCCTTATTACAATACAGTTTGCTTTATCGGACATCTAATGTGAAGGTCAAAAGACGGTGAAGAGACCTCTGTTTTCTAAGGCCATATGCTGCAATATATAAATCTGAGGTTTCTCCAGGCAAACAGGACAATTTAAACTTTGTAAACTTTTTATCCTTTATATGCTGAAGAATGACTGACGGCACAAATTTGCCTAATAATTTGAACAGCCCTTTTTATTATTTCTACTGTTAATGGTTTCTGGTAGTTGAATCCGAGTTACATACCGTATTAAATGGCTCATTTATTTTTCATTGTGAAAAGGAAGTAACTTTTAGAAAACGTCTATCAAAATGTAAGCACTTTTTGGAACGCGTAGAGTGTTCTCGGTTTTTGGTTCCAGATGCAGACATTTCATCACACAATCCTGGCGTCATCAGGTGAATTTTTAATAAAGCATCACTAAAAATTCAAAATACTAAAGCATTCTAAACCAGTTCCCTCCACATCAGTAGTAAGTGTTATGGTCACATACTGTATAACGCAATTGAAGTGAAGTTCAACAACGCTGCACAGTACATGAGCTCATTAGGTGTGTCGGAGACCAGGTGCAATAGTTTTCCATCTGGACTAGTTATGAAGTTACAGTATGCACAGATTTAATCTGAAGTTACTATATGCTTAGCCGCATTCTTTTTAACAAACACAGATGTAAAATAGAATGTGGTACTTTTGTTGTGATCACCTAACCTACCTGCACAGACTAAAGGGGAATGGAAAAACATCTTACTGATATATAGGAACAAGTAATAGGTTTATTCCATGCTGAAAAAAAGAAGAAAGAAAACACAACGTTTCGGCCGTGGAGCCTTCTTCAGGTGTGATACTGATATATAACCTACTGAAATAAAGGCATGCTGGTAAGTAGCCAGTTGAAAAATATCTCGACAACAATATACTGCGTACAGTATATTCATTTGTATTATGACAGGCTATATTCTCAGTCATCTGAGCAGCTCCTTGCCTGCTCTAGGTTAACATGAGCAAAGCTCTGTGCTCCTTGGTTCCCTGACAAGAATTTAGGAAGGTCACGATTGCAGGAGTTCTGTCAACATTTAGCCTGTACAGGCTAATATACTGTACTGTACCATTATCATGGCTCAACATGTCTCTAGACTTGACATTCAAGTATATATTTTAGTTATTGTCTTACAGTATGTACACAGTTCAGAATATACTTCAGATATTTCACTTTTTAATTGTGAATAAGTTAATTGTATAATCAAATCATAAATTCAAAAGGCTATTGTTTCCTGTGAATCTTACACCAGTTCAGTGTTTGCTGGTAATAACCAAAAAACGAGTTCACAGCTTATCAAAATACTGTATGGTTGTAACATTTCCATGAATATGTTTAGCAATACTTGCATGATAACTGGAGTAACAGATCAGTGAGATAAGAATTGCTCCACAATATCCATAAATAGAATAGGTTATATACACATAAAAACTGATAACAGTTGCTCACTGAAACAATACAATGTTTCAGTTTATGTTCTTTTTGCTCTTCAATCATCATTTTCCTAATAAAAACATTCCACTTTTTAACTCTTCTTAATTAGATTACATTAAATAATATAATTACAATATTTAGATAATTTAGTCTTTACTGTGAGTTAGACAAAAACAGTAAGTAATGCTAGATGAACTTAAAACAGAGATCTGAGTGAAAGAAATATGATTTGAATGTTATTTTATATTTTGCCTCGGTAAAATGCTTATTTAATGCTTATTATTTTCTAGATCTTGCAACTCACATTAGTAATATAGTTGTTTATATAAGGGTACTGTAAGAAGTAATCTTATTATGAGCCCAGCAGCTCTGTTGATCATACCCTATTTATCACCTTAAAGTTGAAAAAAATGACACAAAATTAAAGGTTTGACTAATAGCATGGCTATTACTTTTGGGATCGGATACAAGCATTGACAAATCTACCAATTTTAACAAACCACATCCTCCTGACTAAGCAAACACCTGAAGCCAAACATTTCAGCACACAATCTGCATTTATAATGAAAGAGGTTCTCTTTAAGAGGGCATTTCCCAGTTCAAATTCTTTTGTTGTCATCACTCAATGGTAAGAGGTGAAATTTAAATAATGAGAAATAATGACATCCAAGAATCAGATGCTTTGTGAATGTTTACTGAGTATTTTTACTCATTTTGGCTTAACTCACCTGGTTAAGAAGCAGCCTCCACCAAAACAGAACAAGCAGAGACAGAGATGGGAGGAACATGCAGGCACCGGGAGAGTGCAGCGATTAAAGCTACAGGGACGCTTTCTTCAGAGCACCAGGATTGATTCTGATTCATGTGTAGTGTCCGTCTGAAGACCAGCGACGAGTTTCTTAGTTAAGTAGTCGGGAATACCATGGTGACCTGCTGGGGAGGCTATATCGAAACAAGAGACGACAAAACATCTTGTTAGAAAATCCTGATTTTTAGAAAGATATTGTTAAGGTGAAAGAGGAACCAGTTACGGGACACGATGAGTCCTCTCTTAAAGAGAGGAACTGGAAAGGAGTGAGAGCATCACTGACATTGTTTAAATAGCCTGGGAAATGAGCTGTGATGAGAACATCAAGTATGGATTAGAAATAGAAAGTCATTTGAGAATAGACTTTTGCTTGCAATTCAGGTCCCAAAGAAAGGCTGCAAAAATGATTGTGTATAATTAAAAAAATGTGACAAAAAACTTGTCAGAAGAGTATGTAATAGAAAAGGCAGAAGGCCGAAACACTTTGATAACCCATCCACAGCCAATAAAAAACTTGGTTGGAAGTGATTGGTGGGTCATGTTGGATATCCAGAGGCCTGGGAATGGTCTGACTGAGCTGAAGGTAGGACACCAGTGGGACCTGGGCCTGAGGAGACAGCATTGAGAGCAGCAGGCTGAGAGGGAGGCAACAAAGGTGTTGGACTGTGTTAGACATTGGGCAAAGCAGCAGGAGGAAAGGGAGATATTATAAGCTGTAGGATGCCCATTGGCTGACACAGAGGTACTATAGGATGCTGGATAGAGCCAGACAGAGAGAGAGAATCATGAGCAGCAGGAGCCGAGAGGGAGGAGCCTAGGGCCAAAGGTGATGGGCGGAAGTGTGTAGGACTCTACAAGGGAGATGAAAAATACCAAAGGGCCAAGTAACCTGACTCTCAACCTCTCACTCAGTCCTGTGCCAACAACCCCCATTGACTCCTCTTTACTTTTTTATCCTTTCCATTCCCATCTTCCTCTACCTTCTTCCCTTATGTGCCGCCCTCATCTGTTGGCAGTTCTGTCTCCCCATGGATCCCATTTGCTCCTCCTTCCTTTTCCCACTCTGCTCTCCGAGCCTCACCCTGACCTTCATCCCACCCCTTGTCTCTTCTTGTCCGCCTGCTCATTCCCTCTCCCTGTGCTCCCCCTCAACCACCACCGCCTTCTCCTGCTTGATGCCATAAACTACACTGTTTTATTACTCTTCTGTGTTTTCAGTTATTTATCCACTAAACAGAGGGCATTAAACTTTGCTCACTACCACCGTGTTAAGGCACCTTGAAAATGGACATCAGCCAGCCAGATGAATACTATAGAATTAAAGTTTATAAGTTCAAAAAGATACAAAGCATTGTTTTCAAAATTTACACTTTCTTGCTTGCTTCTGAATTCAACAAATATATTTCTGCCTGTTTTGTTTTAAACATTCATCACTTATGTATGTATATCTGACAGGGGTCACCTAATATGTCTTTTTTTGTGAAGTATCTTAAAAATGTGGGTGCGTACCAGATGAAACACCTGAAAGTTGAATACTGTTATTTGCTAACTAGATTTCAAATTGATGTGACAGAGTAGGAGTTTTCAAATTTGCACATCTTCCAGAGAAAAGATTGACCCCTGCTGAGACAACAATACGGGAGAAAAAGTATTTTGAGGTGAATGAGTAATCAATACATTAATAATGAAGCAAAAAAAGACCACAATTAAAAATTACAGAACAAGTGAAAATTATATACCTCAAAATATTCCTGAAGCATCACAGACACTGTTGGGTACAAACATAGAGGATGAGAAATGTCAAACAAGTGAGCCTAAGATACGCCAGTTCTGTTTTAAAGAGTATCCAGAAATGAAAGGTGCAGGATGTTAATATTTCCTTGGCATTCAGCACACGCGCTGAGAGTGTCAGCGTTTACTCTTTCATGAAAACATTGAGAACATCAGTTTACTTTTTTACAGTTCATTAAGGTACTGTAGTTTGGATCAGTGGAAAATATGGCTGTAATGCTGAATTTTTTTCCACTCAGCAAGCACAATGCAATGCTGGTTGTGAAATCAGATTTATTTTGAGTGTCAACATTAACCACTTAGATCCTTTCAGATTACCAACTCTAGCTCTTTAACAGCTTTTGACATTTATTGTCTGACTCAAATGTGCATCTGTGTAGTGAAAGGTAGAACTCTGCGAACTCTCGATTATGAGGTCTTTCACGGTGACAAAAAGAGTTAGGTTAGAGTTAGGTGTATCACCAGAATTCTTAAATAAAATAATCTCTGCAAAGCAATGTAGCTAGCAGCATGAAATGTCATTAATTTCTGGATATTGTTATAGTAGTGTGACAGTGTGGAGTGGGAGGCGCTGTGGCGAGCACTGGTAAACAGTCAACGCCCCGGGCGAGGGGAGGGAAGCACCGGTGTGAGGTTAGCAGGGACCAAAGATATCACAAAAAGAGTGAAAAACTAACAAAAAGACAAAAAGAAAGAGTACCGCTGTGCTGCGTTCCCTCCAGGCTGGGCTGACCCTCTCTAACGGGGGGCCAGCCTGGGGGAAAAAAAGAGCCGCAAGCACGGCGGCGAACGGACTGGACTGACCCTGTTGAGAGAGGTCCAGTCTGGTGGAGCAGGGCGCATAAGGTGAGAATAAAGCAAGAACTTTGTGCGTAACTAAAATGCGTGTGTATGCCTACCCCAGTGAAAGTGTATAATGGGACGTGCAAAAAGAAAAAGAAAACCTTACGCGGGTGCAATCCCCCTCCGGGGCTGTCGGTGAAAACTCCCCCTTCTGGGGGTGCCCTGCTCGTCCCGTCGGGGGGGGGGGGGGGGCGTGTACAGTGTGCCTTTATAGGACCCGCCCAGGTGGGGCTCATCATCTAGAAGCCAGGACAGCTGAGACGTCTTCTACCAGGGCTCTGCTCCACACTGGGCACTCCCCCGCGTCATGCCACAGTACCAACAGCTGTAGAAAGAAAAGAAGTCCCCACATCAACAAAAGAAACAAGTAGCAATTTGAAAAGTCAGAAGAAAGAGCAGTGTAAAAATGCACTCTGCTAAGTATATTTACAAGTACAACAATGTTAGTTGTAGCTGTAAGAAGTTGTAACAATATACAGTACAATATGTTAATATACAATATGCTGAAGTATCCTTTAACAATGTACAATATTAGGCAGTATTTAAGGTGCTGTCATTGAGGTACCTTTAGTGGTATTACAGTGTTAATTATGTCTGCAGATGTACCATACCATATAATAACTCCCTTTGTGCTGCTGAAATTTTCTCACAGCAGGTTAAAGTCAACAAGAAGAACATGCAGTTCTTTTCTGAGAGAACACTAAGAACACTAAATTGTAGTTGGGCATGAAAAGGGGAGAGACAACAAGACAATGCTGCTTGATATAAAGAATAGTGGCCTGACAGTGACTTAGGAAAGAGCAGGTCAGGTTACCCTATCTAAAGACATCTAAAGATATACTGCAGTGCTTGGAGCCTGCCTGCAGTTCATTTGGTTCCAATATACTCTCAACATACAGTATAAGACAAAAAAATCTCAGCCGTATAATCAGTATTAGATTAGACTTTATGTCTCAAAGCCATGTTTAAACTGCTTTTCCCATTTTGCCTGTAGTATTAGACTTTGCTATGTTATATTATTGTCTTGACAATAATAATCTTATAAATGCAATGCAGATTTATTTTAAAAAATCACTGTGCTCCAGAAATTTAATTGAACTCCTATTTCCAGAACAAGCAAATTAATGAAAGTGGCACTGCTAATATATTTGGTGTCATCATTTGACCATTTCCCTGTCGTAAAAGGGTAACATGGTTAATGAGGTGACAAGCCATTTTAGAAATACATTTTAAAGTCGTTAATTTACAATGGGTACAATAATAATTTGTAAATTCTGTTAAAAATCAAGAACTATTTTATTTCTGATGTCTGTGGTTCACATACTGCACACCATAAACAAGCAATGTCATAATGCCTACACAGTATTGAATTCACTGCCTTTTGAGCTGTTCGTCCTGTTGAGTTTCCATATTGACTTCAGCATGTTCCCAGTTCTAAACTTGTTTGTTAACAAGCTCTTGGGTTTGATAAGTAGAGATTTATCAAAAAAGTTATCTTTCAAAACTTTTTGTAATGTTTGTTGTTTGTCCACAATTCCACAGACTAATCAAACCCATGTGAATAATTATTTTAAAATGTTGATATTGCTGAAATTTCTTACTTATTAATAGATAGTGATTTCCTGTTGCCTCAAATTTAACCACTAAATACCAGCATTTGTTTTCTTCTACAAAGCAATCACATTGGTTATAATTTTGTTTAGCTAAAGTCATGATTTGTTTTACTCATCACTTCATATTGCTATAGTAACAGCAGAGGGTGGAAATCATTCCATTAAATTCCAGAACAACTTTATTGCTTTTCACACTCTGACCGAGAACATTATGTGACACTCTGATCTTAAGAACAGAATGAGCTTGGTTAAGGACTTTCCAGGAGCATATTGTATGTTAGAATGACAAATTTAAGAATATCATTAATCATTGATTGATTATATTGATACAAAAAAAGGAAACTGAAAAAATGTATATTCAAATATTCAAGGTAGGAACAACTAGCACCCTTGGTTTATAAACTGGCTTAGATCCTTAGATCCTGCCAGGGATACTGGTCAACCACAAATCACTGTATGAATCTTTTGCATGATAGTATTGTTTTATTTTTATGGTTATGCCCAGCAGAAACCTAATGTCAATTCCCAGGTTTTCCACCTGCCATTCTGGGCCAAACTTTCTGACATAACCTTGAGTGTTTTCTCCTACTTCTACATTATTCATTGGACTTGGTGTCTTGTTCACCGCACTACTTATTTGTTATAACAGAGCAATACATGGGCTATTGTTTATCTTTTAGTAACTCAGAGGGGCTTCAAGAACTATAGCTATACAGGAACAGCGCCTTGCAATTCAGTTTTTGTTTATCTCAACGTAAATGTAAAGGTAATAAAAGATGCACAATAGTAGATAAATTAGTTAATAATACGTATTAAAATGTTAATTTCAACAGTCTGTACATTGTTCCATGAACAACTAATGTTGCATTAATCAACAAAAGTTTATAGTTCTAATCAAGCTTGCTTTTTAAGAATTAAGTTTAAGTCAGGAATTGGTTTTCCATATAAAACTATCACATTCATGATGTCTTTTTTAATTTTAGTTTATCTTTTGCTAAATAATTATTAGAGGTTCATAAGCTGTAGTTATACACTTCATATACAGATCAAACATGTACAGTACAGTGTACTTGATTATTGTTCAGAATGTCGGGATATCACATTAAAGCGCAATGACATCTTTGAATCCACAGATAGCAATCTTTCATGGAGGAAGAAACAAAAGCCATGCATCATTTAGTATAGAAACTGCAGGTGAAGCATATTTCTGGCATTAAGTCATGTTATGTTCTCTTCTATGGGAATTTGTTATGAATTACAATACTTTTTAAGTCAACAGATACTCGTAAGAGAAACACATCTTCAGAAATACAACAATTAAAAGTAGTTTTGAATTTTAAAACCTTGCATAAAAACTAATAAACTTTTATTATGTAGGTGATTTTCAATTGCCAGTGTGGTGTGTCTCTATTACTGTACATACAGTATGGGTGAAAAATAAGATAGCTTGATTATAATTCAAAGCTTTTACACATTTCTACTAAATTTACAAATGTGTTTCTACTATACTTCTTATACTACTGTATATACTGTGAAATCTCTTGCAAGTTACAAATATTCAGCATTTATCTACTATATGTATTGTATACACAAATATAATAGTATGCTTTCTGAATACCAGTTTGACTTATGAAATCCATCTTGTTTTCCAAAGAAGGTTATATACAGTATTTGAGATGTTTTACTGGTATGTTTTAGGTGAAAGTCATGTTCACACGTTAGTGGTAGAATAACTGGAATGGGAGAGTGAAGAAATTGACTTTAACAATCAATCCTGTTGCTTGTAAAACAGATAACTTTATTCAGGTTAGAGTTTTTTACAAAGAGTACACAAAATGAAATACAGCAGTCTGTAATGTGGAAGTGTTTATAAGGAAGATTTATTTAGAGTGTTCATTAACCATAAAATGACACAGACATCAATGGAAGAAGGATTTTGCATTTTGAAGCTTGCAGTAGCAGAGTACATGCTGGCTCAAGGTCAGATTATTGCATAACTTCATTACATGCAGGAATTTGGGAAAGTGTTTCCATTGTTCACAGCCATGTGAGAAGGTTCAAAGGTTAACTGCACAAGCATGTGAAAATGCCTTTAGCCTGTGACAGGCTTTTTTTAAGGTATCTGAAATACTTCACGGTGAAACAACTCCAAAAGGAATCTTTTAACTTTGTATTCGCCATTGTTAGAGGTGCATAAAATGAAATTGTTGGATACTTCCTTATGACTTACATCTTTTTTTCTTTCTTCCCAGTAAAGTCTCGACACTTCTGACATCTTGTGGAGAGTATGACCAGTCAAATCATTGCCCGCCTGTACAGTATATGAGAATTTTATATGAAATACAACTAAGATGTGGAATAACATTATTAACAATGTTCTCTTCTTCAGAACAGCAGAACAAAAATACAGGAAAATAGCAGAAGCACATTCAAAAAGGTGTTCAGCTCCATTTACTATTTTATGTGTTTTCTAGTTTTGATTCTGAGATGAGAAACACATTTGGAGAATCAATTGTCAAAAGAATATTGTTAATCTTTCATCTTTATGATCTTTACTTTTTTCTTTCACAGACAATTTAAATTGTAAATGTTTTATTGTAAATCTTAGGTTCCCCATGGGTTACACAGCTTGTGAAGGTTCATATTAAAACGATCAAGGATCATTTGCTTATAGTTAAACTCCTAGGAGATCCTTTTTCCTCCTGGGAGGCTGATGGGTTCAGAGATGCACTGTACTGGTTTCCCTGCAGGATCGTTTCAGTCCATGTGCTGCTCTGAAGGTCCCCAGTGGTTAAGCAGACGCAGCTTGTAGAGCCGTACAGTAGCTGTATGAAAACAACAGTGGATATCTGCCAAGAAAACACATTTGCGATAGATGTAGATCTTGTTTTCTTTTCAATTTTGTTTGTAATGTTTTTTTAACCATTGGTTTTAGTATAATTTAAAAAGAGATGTAGTGTTACAGATGTTACCACAGATTACCATATGTATGAATAATTACAGTAAGATCCTCCTATATAACACACAGTAATTACAGTAATCATGGTAATTCCTATGCCATTTCCTTAGGCCAGAGAATCATAACAGTGTTTATGTGTCCCATGTCTTCATATGGAAGAATTTGTATTCTGTGTGGTCTACTTGTTTAAATCTCATCGCAATTTATGATGTAAGTGTATTTACAAAACACACTTTAGTGCTTACAGGTATTTGTAATTCCATTTATTTTAGTTTTATTTTAATATTGTATCCTGCATTTCTTTGCTACAGTATATCATTATTTTTACATTCAGTTTATGACCATAAAAATACTGAAATTGAACGTATAGTCATTACTACATACAGCATTTAAAGCCATGGGGATTTATGTTCCTCAACATATTTATTTGTTTTCTTTATTGAGAGAGCAGCAGAGAAGAGAAGAAGAAGCTCTTCTAATGTATTTTCTGAGACCAATCTCAGTAATGTCCTGCTGAACCCTTTTTGTGCTCCTGGCTGAATTACATAGTACTTAATCAGAGGATTGTGTAATTCCATCTTAATCATAAAAGCCAATGCTCTATTCTTGATGAGAAAGCATGTTTCAATGGAAGGTGGGGTGAATTTACGAATGTCCTTATTAGATTATAAATCTGTAAATCGCACTGAGATCAAAGTACATTTCTGTCTGTTGGCATAGCAATGGATGTGATAGGGTCAAAACAGCTACTGTGTAACTATATTTCTTTTACTTTTCTTATATTCTTGGAAACTACTGACAAGCCTAGTATTACAAGGTATATCATCTGTACCTTTAACCCTTACCAATAAATTCTCTAGTAGTGATAGCTAAATCTTATCTTCAGGTCGTTTCATTTGAATAAATTGGACTTTGTTGGAAAAGAAAAAACACACATCTTGAGAGAACCATTTGAATCTGATTGGCATTGTCACGGTGCCATGTTACAAGTGAAGACTGATTAAATTAAGAGGACATTTGTTATATTGGCCACACATATTTTTTAACACTTGATCACAGGCCAAATCTGGATCTGCACTCTGTTGCACTCTGGAGCTGCCCCACTGCCATCTGATCCAAGGATTGAAGCCAAGGGCCCTGATGTCTGGACTGCTACATTTTATTTTTTATGAGTCCTATGTTTTGATGGCTGAATTGAAATTTTGATTTAGGGATTTTAGTCACTACACTAAGTGTCAAAAGACATTTATCATTTACAGCTCCAACAAAACACACAGTTCTTATCAGAAAAGAAAGACAATTTTGCAGCAGCTGCTCCGACATTTTAATTAAGGTGATTACCATTTGTCATCAGCAAGGTTCATCATAGAGGTCACAGGCTAGAACATACATGTATATCTATCAGTGCAACAAGTACAGGTTGTTGTGTATCTGTGACAGATTGCTTTGCACCAGGCTGCAGATGCTACCTTGTGAGATTCTGTCTCATTCCTCTCACAGAGCCAGAAGAAGCATGTGCCTCATCACTGGGCTCTGGGCCCTAGCTGCATCACGTCATCCCAGATCACCTCATAAATGTTTAATGGAGCTCAAGTCTGGTAAGTAGGGCAGCCATGGCATAACTGTCACTTTCTTAACTTGCAAGAAAGACATCATTGCAGCATCAGCATGAGACATGCTCTGTCCTGTAGGAGTGTTGTCATGTGGGGAATAATTTGCAGAAGGGGCAACAAACATGAGGTTGGAAAACTGATCAATTAAATTGCCATGCAGACTGGCATTCACCACCATAACTGGGACTCTGTACTGAACAGATGCTTCTGCCCAGCCCTTCATGTTCGCCGCACTTTATTGATTGGTCTGTTGTACACAACAATTAGCATATAGTTTGTGCCACACTCACTGACATCCTTCAGAGTGGTCTACACAAAACTCTGATTCAACAACTCTCTTCAGCAGACTTGACTCTACCGCTGGCACCTGAGGTGACTTACTGTAGCTCAGCCTCCAACATACTGATGGCATAAATAAATTGTTTTCTTGGTACGTGGGAATAATTGTTTCCTTTCCGTGTTTTTTGTTCTTGATTTTAACTAGTTTTGACATTCAAGAGTTGAAGTCACCCCATTGCCTGTTTTCAATGCACACTCTCACTAATGAGGTGACTTAGTGCTTATACAACTGTCAAAGTCACTCAGCTTTATCAGTCACAAATGATCAATTTATCAAAATGATGCCCGAAATATTTATATAATACTTAATATGTGCATACTATTTTTCTAAAAATATGCCTGCAAAGATGGTGGTACAGTGGCACAGTGTTTAGCATTGCTTCCTCACAGCCCTGGGGCTCTAGCTTCAGCTGTAAACCTGGGGTGCTACAGTATCTGTTGTGAATGTGTGTGTGCCCTGTGATGGACTGGTGTCCCATCCAGGGTGTACCCTGTCTGTGCACCTGTTGCTTGCTGGGATATCTCTGCCTGCCCTGTGATTCTCTACTGTATTAAGCAATTAGAAAATGGCTGGATGGATGGATACATGCACCGAAATACTCTCGAAATACTTCAGAGTGTTTAAATGTATGCATACATTCATTTATATAATAGAAAACAAAGCCTTACAGAGATGTGACCATTTAAAGTACACCATTCCAATAACCTTGTTTATCAAGAGAGGATAAGTTCTCAAGTGGTTCAAATGGGAGAGGAATAGACTTCAATCACATTAAAACTAAGGTACTTATTCAAGTATTCAAGTATTTTTGTTCCACTCAGAATTAGATATTGTGTGATTATGAACGAGCTGTAACTTATTCCCTTGTTCAGTAGATATCAAAGCAAACAGAACATGAACAGTTTCAACAGTACTTACATTAATAATATGAGCTGCCACCACACCCATACATAATTACTGTTTACAGAAAGAAGGGGAAGAATATTCATCCATAACCTTCATTTTCAAACTAGCTAATGTTGTAGAAACGCCTCGCACTTCAACAGAGCGCCCACATGCATCATTTCGGGAAGGATCTGCAATGATATCAGTGGCTAGTCATACAGAAAAAAGAGCTCAAAACAGTAATTTTTGGGAATGGCAGATTTTTATGCAACAGTGTGTAATTAATTATTTCATAACCCAAAACATGTTGATAGGACAAAGTAGATATCCTACCAAATACTGTGTTTGGCCTTTGCAAGCAGGAACAGCAGCTTGAAGTGGGTATGGTGAAAGGTTTTCAAATATTTTTAGCCCAATTTCATCCCATTCTTCTTGCAGGATCTGAAGTTATAATAATGGGTGGGTTCCTATAATTCCACTGCATTTCAACAGGATTAAGATCCAGGGAATGTTTTGGCCAGGGAAGATGGGAGAAGTTAGTATCATGCTTCAGAAAATCAGCCCTGCACTGACCGGTGTCAAGGTCGTATTTTGGCTTGTGAGTGGGTGTGTACAAATGTAGTTTTTAGAGCTTGTTGAGCTGCACTACACAAATAAATGACTGAAAAATAAATATCTGCAGGTATGTATTTCAACCCTTAATGTGACCCCCAGTTAAAGAAGTGAAATGAAAAAAGACAGTAATGACTAAAAAGGTTGAATCTTTTCACGGCCTACTCAAAATAGATTGCCAAATAGCCCCACTGAGTATGTACAGTATGTCTATCGGTTAGCAGGAGCTGAGTGAAGATGGGGGAGGAATGTAGGAGGAAAGGTTATAGGTTTTACAAACTCTTGATAACTGCGTAGTACAGTGATGATCTCAGCTTTAAATGTTGTGTTTCTAGATGCACAGAAAGAGTAAAATTAATTTAATGCCCCCAGGATAGAACAACAGGCAACATACTCAGTTATCCTGGTTCCAGTTCCTAGATGTTTTCTGCCATTAATCAAATCATGCTAATCTGAAAATATGAAAGAAGCTCTGAACCAAAGATTATGATAGATTTTCTATGCAGTGAATGTGTGTTCAAATGGGAGCTTAATTTAGCATCAGCAATCAGCCCTGTCATTGGCTCGGGGTCTACTTTCAGTTAACCCTGCTGAGAGTGCTCTGTAAGTCATCATTAAGACCGTGAGAAAGGAAAAAATTTAGTTGAAAAGGTTAAGTATCTTCAAGGGAGTTTACTTATGATTCGGTAGAGTGGCTTAAATGATTTCTGCTGAGGTGACATGAACAGAATCATTAAATTTGGTTTCTTCATGGCTGTCTGTACTAGGTTAATTCACCTCACTGCATGATCCTGTTTGTGCAAGCACGCATCTGAGAGCAGCATTTCCACACTACAATGTGAGTGGTGAATATGTCTGCTTCCCATTAGAACCCCTCTTTTCCACAGCATCCATGTCACACAAACAGTCCATACCGACTAAGGGATTGGACAGGTCAGGCATGTTAAGGGTCAGCTGAAGAGCAGGGTTAACATGATGAACAGGGCAAAAAGTCAGTGATCCAAAGGACTTGATGCTTAATACACTCTTACTCACATCAGCCGACCTGACTGAAACTACACTGTGATATCTCACTGAGACTTTTTCTCTAAATCCCACTCTCCACATTAGGCCACAGAACCTAAACACGTATTACCTACTGTCAGCTTACCTTTGCAGGTATCTGTGCAAAGAGTTGTACTGTAGGTGCATTCCAATAGCTGCTAAAGAAAACTAAATTCATTTAAAATTGTACATCCACTAATCTCCTCCACTCTATTAAGTTAATTAGTTTCAATGTAATGTATAAAGTATTAAAATTCCTGAAGATTTATATCTGAGATTTAAATATGAAATGTGCTTATAATAACTTCTATGCTGCATCAATTGTTTTTATTCTTAATTTTGTGTAAATATGCATGGCAAACACAAGTATAATACAGACTGAGGCTGTATAAAGGCTCACAGATTCTTCTGAACGTAGAGTACTGCTCTGTATTTTCACAGTAAAAACCAGCCCAGTAAAACACAAGAATAGCACTTTTTCTCAGAAAACCTGATTGCTAATTACCCACTCACCAGGATATTATGTACTACAAGTAATTTTTACTGTTACACCAAATTATTTTTGAGTGAGGATTACAGTGCAATTCATGAAACATGGAGTTTAATGTATGATTTCATTCGCTAAAATTATCATTGCAAAAGGAGCTTTGGGTTGGTAAATGACAGCTGTAGAATCAGTTCACTAAATGTAGTGTCCTGTGATATTAAGGTTACCATGTAATTATTATAAATAGCAATAATTTAAAGACAACTGAAAAAATGCAGACTTTGAAACTAGTCACTTTTATGTGTCAGTAAGTTTTTTTAATTCTATCTTTCCTTCCTGTATTTAATATCTGATTAATTATTAAACTCCTTGTACTGATCTGTGTATTCTCAGAAAATTATATGTTCTCATGGGACTCGAAGCTCGAAGATTCTTGATCCAAGCAGAAAGGCTTATTTAGAGTAAGACTTTCTGGAAATTCTATTTGCAGTTTCTGTCTGTGTCGCAAATACAAATTTTATGAGTACACTGGAATACAAATACCTTCAGTATGAGGATATCAGTGGCTTTCATTTAGCTGGCACTGTGAAATATTAGCAGATATTTGAACAATAATAATTATCAATGTACCTAGAAATTTACCAAGTATGAAACTGCAAGCAGGATGACATTCTGACAATTAATGTATCAATGTGAACATTTCCTTTAATAGTAATGCAGAAAATCTGAGCAAGCACTCCATTAAAATCCAGGCTTCAGCATATCCACTTGCTCTCATCAACAGGGAAATATCCAAATTTCTGTTAAATTAGACTGCTAAACAAGACTACGTTCACCCATGATGGAGAAGAAAATGTGGCTCGAATGGGTGAGGACTGCAGAGCAGACACATTGCACACTTCATGTTTGAAACCCAAGCAACGCCACTAGTTAGGTGTTTGATCCTTTATTGACCTGGATAGAAACTGAACTACTAATTAGATGTTACCTTGACATGACAACATTTATCCTGGAAACTAGACTGGAACTAATAGAAAGAGCCTAACAAACAAATTGGTTTTAATTCACAAGTGAAACTGAAACAGCAGGAGCATATCTGTCACATTACACAGCCACTGCAGCAGAATCCAAGTTGTAGTGTGCTCCTAATATTGGCCTTTATCTTGCTGAAGGCACAGCATTTTCAAGCACCATCAGGATGCATCTCATAGAAAATTGGTAAACGATTCACTTCAGCAGTTCAGACAGGCCCTGGGAAGAATGAAGTCATATTTTTATTTTCTGACATAACCTTGTAAATATTACCTAAGCGCAGGATTTTGATGTAAAAGTGCCCGTGCAGCTCTTTTGCTGATTCTGTACAGTCGTCAAGCATAGTTGTGTACAAGTACAATCATGCACAGCCTGGGCAAGTACCTGCCTGAGCCACACAAAATATCAAAGCAAAATGATAAGTGACTGTCGTTTTACATGTGTTCATATTAAATATTTAAAATATTAAAAAACTAGTTATTATGTATTCAAATATGATACAGAGCTCTTTAGTCCTCAAAGTCTATTTCTGAAACAAAAATTAAATAATACAATAATAAGAAATAAAATATACAACAGAGGGCGAGAGCAGGCACTCATGATAATTACTTTCAATAAAAAATCTATTCTCAATAGACACAGGAAAACTTCATGGAGTTTAACATTAGATGATTATGTTTTTAGCTGGCCAAAAAAAAAAAAACAACATAATTTGTATTTGTCAAAAGTTACTCATATTAAACGTATTCTTATTGGATTAAAAAGGAGAAATTTCAACACCGTTATTTTCTTAAACTAAACAAAAATCCTCAGATATGCAGTCTATATTGTTTAATTTGACTTGCTACATCATTTGCAGAAAGTAGACCATAGTGTATAACTGGTAAAAAACGTTTTAATTGTGTTATTGTTCTTTTAATAATAGGGTGTGAAACCTAGTACAAACTGTAATTTAGGAAAGAGAAGTTTCCCACCACCTGTAAAAATAAACTGGGGTTTTAAGCTTGGTCCTTATGTCCCGGAATGATGGCAGGAGGGTTAGAAAAATTAGACTCTTTCATCAGAAAATTGCAGAAAATCTTTTCTTTTTCTACAGCGGGATGGAAAGGGAAAGAGATGGAAATTAACATTTAACTCGTTGCAGTTGTCAGGGGCACTAGAATATTAAATCAGAAGGGGGAAGTGAAATATTATTAAATGATTTGCAGTTCACATTTTGTAAGGAAATAATTTCTTATTTTATTAATGTCACCTTGAGCTACTGCATTAGTATGAAAAAGGATACTTTTAAATGTCACAGCGGTGCTTCTTCTATTTATATGCAATGGAAAGCCATTTTTTTCATGGTAATTATGTTAATATGTTATATTCTTTCTTTTAATGTCTATTTTAAAAGTATTTAAAAAAAATATATCTTATGTCTTACTATACAGCCAGAGTAACACCTTTTCTATTCAAAATCCCTATACAACCCATATTACTGGAGCTGTTTTTACTTGCATGCTTGTGGTCCTAAATAAGTTCAAAGCAATTTAATTAATATATGGTCTGCTTTATGCCTCAAAATTCACGGTTCTATGTTTTTAATTATACTTATTTAACTTCGACCAAAATATTTAGAACTGATTAACGTCCAAGTATTTCATAAACACCTTACAGCTCCAGGAAGCTCACAGTGTCTCGGCTGTGCCTGGTTTTAAATTCGTTTATTGGGGTTTCAGTCCTGTCTGGGTTGTGGGACAGGTTCTTGGGGGAACAATTAAGGAGGAACCAGTTAGACCCCAGAACTGTTTATATTCTGCTTCTAAATGGAGGGACATCTCTTTTAAAATGGGTCCCAGAGTAGCAAAGCTGCTGGAGATTTTGAAAACATTTGACCTCTTTTTCCTGCCAATTGTGCAAATGTTCAAATGTTCTCAGCAATCTGGAATAATCCTTTCTGTTTTACTGGCTCTCAGCCTTTCACCTGGCCAGAATGCTCTCCTAATGCTCTCGGTGATGCTGTGATGGTACTGGATTGCTTTTTTCTGGTTTTATGTGCCTCAGGCCTCTTTATGCAAATGCCACGACCTGGGACAATACCGTGTCTTTCCCTCCTGTAGTTCCTACAATTCTGCCTACAACCGACAAGGGTCCTTGGCTCATCTTTATATTAATTTTGTTTATGGATACAAAACCAACCCTTTGCCAATTATTTTTTGATTGGTAGAAAGAACTAGATATCTTTCTATTTCAATCAGGTGATAGTCCTGATTGAAATAAGATTTCAGACAAGGTCTTTTCCTCTTACAAAATGTAGTACATTACTTTATTCATTTTAAACTTGCTCATAGAGCCAATGGTAACACCAAACAGATTTTTCCTGGGGGAATAACTTCTGACCCTCTCAGTCACAGGTTCGGCCAGGGTTTAAGTTTGAAACGGTTCTTTGAAAGAGCAGTTTTGGTTATACAGTGTACAGTATGTAGTTGATTTGATTTCTGTGGGTCTGATTAGGATTTGAGATCTCTTTTTTTCGTGAAGAGTTGCAAATTAGAGCAAAGGAGAATGCTTGATAAAACGGAGGAGTCTGGCACTTATGCAACCACTGGACTTTTTTCTAACCTATTGAAGTCCCTATTTAAAAACAAGAATTGTCCGTGTTATGGTTGACCAAGAAGTTGAGAGGCTTACTATAAAACCTGACTTATTTTCAGGCCATGGTACTTTAATGGCCCAGATGCCCTACCCAGAAGATATTTCAGCAGCATTATTTCAATGTATTACTGTTTCTGGTTACTTTTCTTTTACTTTAACAGCAATGTTCTCTGGCTGAGATTGACTATTATCAGTGTAACATCCATACGGCATGTTCAGATCCCTTTAGAAAGTAGGAAGACAGCTTCCTACTGGTGTTGAGAATGACCAGTGTCTTAAAGTACACTAGCTGTAACCTTTCTTACTTTGCTATAGCTCTAACTAATTATCCAAACAAACAAAAGTATTTCAGTAATGCAGTATTGACAAGATTATCTTTGGGTAGCCTGTTTAGCACTGATAGGTAAGGTATGAGTTCATTAGGAGTCCTTATGAGCTCAGTTCTGTGTGATAACACTCCACTGTACAAAATATCTGGCTTGTCCTGCTGTGAAATATATTTTTAGCAATGCATTTTGTATTCATCTGCTGCATCGGCACTGGGTTCAGAGCATGAAACTACAGTCACAAGATGATCAATGAAAGAAAATTCTGTCTTGCAAAAGGCAGAACAAATGTATGCATGCTTCAGAGATTCTATTTCTACACTACAATATTGCTAAGAAATTATGCTAACTATATATACAATATACAGGATGTTAAATCTTTGCAGATACAATACATAGTCACCAGTTTCTCTAGTCGCTTCACAATAATGTGTTGCTATGACAACATTACACAATAAAATTCAAGAACTAAATCATAGCCATTGTCCATTGTTCTTTGTGCATTGTTCTAAAGTGAAATATAGTTCCTTTTAACTTGCACATTATGTGGTAAACAGGCCACTTATTGCACTTTAAGCCTCTGCTACTTCCACTGCTTCCCAGTGCCCCAGGATATATCTGGAGATAGAAATCAAATCTCATTATATCTCTCCAGGTATACTTAATTAACTTGACAAAAATCAGGAGGAAAAATAAGAAACAACAGACTTCGGGGAAGCCAGTGCTCTCAACCATTAGTATCGCCTGCATAATTCATTTGCAAAGGCTGAAAAGAATGTCCTATACTGAAATACTGTTATAGTCTTGATTTACTCTGTAATAGATTAGGTTTAGAATATGCTGTCTAAGATTGTGAAAACACAGGCCATAGCAAAGATACATTAGTGGTTACCAGGTGAGCTTCTCTACTAGAACATATCATTTTAAACAAGGAAAAATCATAAGTTAGCTCTCTCAGTTTCATTTACTATAAATGCCAACATGTTGCACAATCTCTTTTTTAAAAAAGGTTATATTGAGGGCAAATGGAGAAGTTTGCCTGAAGAATAATAGTACAAAATATCCCTTCCCTTTCATCACATTTTATTGCCTCATGGTTAATGTACAATAGCCTTGTCTCAGCTAAAAATAAATCTTTGCACGGATTGTACCAGTTATTACTATGTGATGACTAGCTTGACAGGGTGGAAATGACACTTCATAAAATGCAAGAGAACAAAAAACTACCGTGTATTTACAGGATTTAGAAGAAGGTTAAACGTACTATCTGCTGTTGCCATAACCACTTCAGTCACTGAACGAGCAGCCAACAGTCTCCACGATGAGCAGATCACGCGTCAATGCCAGAGTCTCCGGGATGTCCACTGGAACAATGATAAAGGAAGGATGATCAGTTTAGGATAAGATTAAACATTTGAATGCTCAAAACGACTATTCCAATCTCTCGATTTTATCTTCTGCAAAAAATGTATTCTTGACTTTCCATTCTCAGCTCTAGCAACAATGTTTTGCACTTCCACTCGGTTTCTTGCAAGTGTTGTTTTTTAATGGAGAGAAGAATGAAGAAAAGAGGTGCAATTCTGCTGTGGATAACAAATATAAAATCCACCTCTCAAAGAAATTAATTTGTCCTTCTATTTTACTCATTACAGGACAGAAGAGCACATTACTATTTATTATAAAGTGATACTAAGTCACATTGGTTGTCCAATATATCTTTATTTCTTGAAGCAGTATCATATTAAAATGCAATAATATGAACATCTAGTCCTGTCTTAAGGGTATTTCACTTAAATAAAGAAAACAGATTGTTTCAGCTTAAATGTTAGAACATTGTTTAATTGCATAAGGCACTCACAATGAGTGAAAACAATAAAATACAATGATCAGTTAGATATTATAAATAATCTGTGGTGCAATTTTATATCGCTCCAATGGTTTAACTGTGTATTCAAGATATTTCAATGTGATCAGAAATGTATAATAACACTAACAATTTCAATAACAATTACATTTTATATTTACTGTATAGTGTATAAACTGTAATATTTGTCTTAAAATTCCAATATGTTCTGATATTTGCATCTCCAGTTTCTTGATATAGTACTGTATATTCATTACGGGGCTTAAGTTCCATGTTGGGCCACATTAACATGGAAGTCAGATTTATTTAAAAAAAACAAACAAACATGGTCTTCATTACCAGTTACAAGAATTAGAAACCATGAAGAGGTACAGTAAGATGTTATTCATCTCTTTAGGGAACCTGACTTGAAATTGGTCCAAATTGGTCAGCTTCAAGTTTTGCTGAGTACTCTGTCTTTTCACTTTGTACTTTTGTTTAAAATACTAATATCTCATTACTGGGCAGTGAACATATTGCATTGGGCCTTTAAATCCTTATATCTTTAATCACCACAATTAAGATTTCTCTTGCAGTTTAGGCATCTTATTAAAAAGTTCAGGAGGATTAATGGTAGCTCATCTGGCTGATAAAGAAAACAATTCTTCTGGTTGTGTCGAGTTAGCTGTGACTATATTTGCATCTTTCTTGGCTGGATGCTTAATACAGTATGTTCTTTGCATGAAAGATGAATCTTGAGAAACAATGAAACTTGAGCATCAGCATGTTCACCTCTTGGTGAAATTGAAATTTCCAGTTTCTTAACCAGTTGATAACAAGTATAAAAAATATCTGTGTGGTTGATATGAAAGGTTTTATGAAAAGGTTTAGAGTGAGATGTACAGTAGTTTGGGGGAAGGCAATGTGTGCTTTAATAAGCCACTAGACAAATATTAAACTTATGACTAATTATTTACATGGAGGAGTGGTCAACAGTCTCTCATTAGTAGAGCCTGAGCCTATAATAAGTCTACAGGAAGTGCCTTCTTCAAAAGTCTAAAGAGGATCTACAAAATTCTGATTTTCTAAGATGTGAATACATTTGATTTTGTGATTCTCTGTGTTTAAAAACATACTGTGTGAAACTATTTCTGACACTCTTGAAAGCTAGGCTATTAAGTTGTGCTACAGTGACATCCGGATACTTTTTTATGTTTTCAGGTTTTGTCAAAAGATACTGAATGTGCAGCAGTATTTTCTTTGCTAAATCCTCTTTTAGTTACACTTTATGCAAAATTTCAAATGCACATCACATGCGCAGGCTATAATGTTTATGTGCCAGTCTATGAGGTGCTGTGAGCAGAGCAAGGGAGAGATTTGTGCCTGAATGAATGGTGAGTTGTCACCAGGCAGGCTCTCTTCCCTTCAGCTTTCCGCATTTTTCATGGTAGACTTCAGAGCTTTTCATGAGGCCGTTATTAAATGGTGCATTGAAGCACAAGTAAAGGCCTTTTTCCTGTATTAGGTGGTTCATTGTTTCTCTGAAATATGGCTTGGCAGAGATCACAAGAACTCCATTAGCACAGAGACTAAAAGCAGAACAAGAGAAGTACTGAATGACCAACAGATGGATTAGAATGTTTTTCTCTCTCCCTTACTCATGAATTAGCTTATTTTACATTATGTGCACTTAAAATTCACCATTATACTTTTGATTACCTTGTACTATAAATTATGTTCCAGAATAATTTATTTTTTAATCACTTCTAAGGATGAAAGTTAGAACAGTTTCTGTGGTTCGCAAACTGTGTAGAAAGAAAGACAGTAATACATCACAGACACTGAATTAATTTTCCAATGTCTTTGTCTCTATAGGTGATTTGTAACACTGGGAATGCTACCAAATGTATTCCTGACCTTGACATCATGGGACTGAAAGCTGATTTAGTACAGGAAATATGGGTGTATATTTTTATTGTATTTTAGGTTGCTCAGTGAGATGACACATACAAAAGAAAAATGCAAAAAGCCCTCCCCCACCCAGCCTCCACTCAAGCCCTTCAATAACCACCCCCCTCCGCCACGGACCAGGCCAGTATGAAAATGTGCTTGTTAATTACATCAGGGACACTCGTCCAGTGATGGCTGTAGAGAGAATGCGGGGTGCCCTATCACAGTAACATCTTTTTCACCTTGTAGCCTGCTCTCGTCAGATCTCAGAAGCTGATCAAGGCCGAGGTGGGTGCTGGGATGGGAGGCCTCTGATGAAATTAAGGTTGCTGCTGCAAGTGGTGCTGTTGGATCAGTAGGTGGTCCTCTTTCCCCTGATCAATACACCAAAACCAGCACCCAGTGTGGGGACTTGCTGTTTGAGGTGCCATCCTTCTAACAGGGGACATTAAACTAAGGTACTTGGTCTTCAAAGATCCCACAGTACACTGGGTCAGACCTTCCTAAAGTTTCCCCTTAATTCAATTGATGAAGCAGGTTCATCACTCTTCTGCCTGACCAGCAGAAGGGCTGCAGCCACATATAGGCTCCAGCAGGTCACACTGGAGGACGAAGTGGAACCTGTTCTATGATTAAGCTCTTTGGGATGAAAAGCACTACATAAATGGGAAGAGTAAAAATTATTCTGTCCTCTTTCTGGTAGGGAAACAACCATCTCACATGAATAATTTCATTGCTGTTCCCAGAGGTGTGAAGGGTGATTACCTATTGCCTCCGATTAACTGACACTTTCTGATGTGATCTTTCCCCAACAACTTATTATAAACATAATTTGCATTATATACCCCCTTGTTTCCTTAATTACTTGCAATCCTGTTAAAACAAGATGGGCTTTAATGATGTCAGTGCCAGAAGAAAGAAAACAAAACTTGGGTGTCACCACTAGGACATTTTTAGATTTTCTCTGAGGAATTAAAGACAAGTCCTTTGTTTAAGCCAAAGATGTTTTTAAGGATGTTTTAGCCAAATTGATAAATAAATCTTCAACTTAAAAAGAGAAAAAGACATCTTGAAGATACAAAGCTGTCTGAATTATTTTTTTCCAATACTACTTGCTCTATATTCCATTTCCTGTATATATAATGTATATATTTAAATGATTATCCGTGTGTCTTCTTGGCATGACTGACCTGTCTTCCCTTTCCCAAGGCACCTCTGACAATTCCTGGAAATCCTCACTTACTGTAGCTGTTGTAAAACATGGTGATTAAGTCTTCTTGACATTCTTGACGTTCTCTGTGAAAAACGTAGGAAAAATTAGCTTGCTCACTGATATTTTACATTCTTTAAAATAAGGAATATTTAAAATCTGTATTTCAAGGAAACTTGGAAGACATTTATAGGAAGAAATAATTGCTTTTTATTACTGTTTTACTGTGCATGACTTATGTTTACTTAAACATTTTCTGATACATCTTCATAGATGAAATTTTGTCTAAATGTTTAAGAAAATGCACAATTTATTTTAAAACAACCAGCTGTCATTCAAGTTAATGAAAATGTGTAGCATGATCTTGCCTAGCTGCAAGAGAAATACATTCACTTGTTTTAATAAGATTCTTAATAAACATTAATGTTTTCAGAACTGAAAATGTATTTTTTTTTCCTTTTCTCATTAAAAAAATGCTACACATACAGTGACTATAGTTTGGAAAGAAAAAATTCTAAATGTTTATATAAAGCTTTTTGTCTCTCAGCCTCTAAAACAGAACATTACAGTATATACTGTAGTTTGTAAGGTTTAAATGAGATAAGTAATACAGTATTTACTCATTATCTAAGCACTGAAAGCAATTTACTCAATAAAGCTTTACAAAGACTATGTACAGACAGGGTTTTTAAGCTACCAAGTCAGGAAGGTCTTGCGTTTCTTTTTTAATTGTGTACATATGCTTTCAGTTTCGGGAAATGCAATTTTTTAACTGAATAACATCTTTTGTGTGCCTTTTACAACAAAGCTTCCTGCTGTGATTCTTCATTATTGTCTGAAAATGTATCCATCATATACCTAGGTATAACAGTCACGGAGCTGGAGAAGAAATGTATTATATGAAGAGTATGAAGAATAACAACAGAACAGGTGATGTTGTTGAAAGTCATTCAGTATTTGCCATTGAATACTGAAATGACAAGTAATGGAACAGCCTTCCCTGCAGAAACAAGACAACAAAATCGAGAACTTGGGAACAATGATGGAACAAAATTATTTCTGATTTTCTAGTAATAAACATGCCTCTTTCTACCTTCCTGACATTATTTTAAAAATCATCATTAATATGTAAATATTATATTATATTAATATTTATTAAATATTTTTAAAAGTCTATGACGTGGTATGCACTGCAGTTTAATAAGGGCTTAACTAATTTTAAGAGTTTTTCCTCGCCTCCGAAGCCTGTAACTGCCCAGTCCCAGTAAACTGCAAACCCATGACACTTTGGATTGCTCACCAGTAAGTCTTCCACTTTAGAATCCTTATCAGCCTCAACAATGGCATATGATCTGAGTCATGGCACTGAGCCCACATTTCACAGCCCAAAAACAGAATCACACCCTCTTTCCCAAAAGCTTGAGCCACTTCATGCTGGAGATATAATGGGTGTAAAGAGCCCATGGAGTGACAACACTATAACAAGTTAATGGAACTCTAGGAGCTCTATTAAAAATACAGTGTAAGTGTGACCCTCATATAAATTAAACACTTTTGTGAAGGCGTTGGCAACAGCACATGCACAATCTTTTTTCTTTCCTTTCCAAGCCTAATTCACAAAGCTTTATGGTGTTTGGGTTCTGCATGTCAAGAGCTGTGCTCCGGAGAATGACCGCTGTCACAGCAGGAGAGCTCCTCTGGAAACCACTGCTCTGTGCCTCTGCCCCCAGATGAGTCCCAATAACACCCGAGTTGTGGTGCGGTCTTCTTTTGCAGAGTTATGGATGTTAGACTTTGGGCAAAGGGTGTCTCTCGATCAACAATCTGCAGATTCATTCACATGCAGCCACAGGTAGGATGTCTGGATAGTATCCAATTAATGTGTTGGAAACTTCAGTTACATTATTTTTAATATTTTAATGGCTTTAAATGCATTAGTTTAAAAAAATATTAATTGCATATAACAATTAATATTTTCCACACCTGAAGAAGGCTCCACGGTGAAACGTTGTGTTTTCTTTCTTCTTTTTTTCAGGATGGAATAAACCTATTACTTGATCCTTTGCAGCCTACGCATGCTGTTGCAGCTACCCACCTTAATTGCATATATATCAGCAAAGTCTTCCTGTTATTCTGAAAACAATAAAAGTAATTTTTGCCTGGTTAGTGTGAAGAAATCAAGTAACAATTGCATTTCTGGTACACAAATTGTTTTATTGCATATAAATTTACCCAAATTTGCTGACCTTTCCTGTGTAGGAGTAAAGATCTGTGCTCTGTGTAGGCTGATAATTTCATTGCGCCACTCCTGAGCTCAGTGGGAGTCACCCATCTGTGGAGGTGCAGATTGTTAACCTCTTACTTCTTCAGATGCTGTTGAATTATGAATTCCTAGCAGCTTGAAATTCAGTTGAAGAAATCTTCCCTATACTAAGGAATTCTGAAAATGGAATGCAACCGGTTCTCAAAAAGGTGATAACTATTCTTAAAAAATGCAAAATAACATGTTTTTCCAAACCCAAGAATACTGTACATAGTAATAAAGAAAAAAGAGGAAAACATATAATAAAAAGTAAAAATAAATGAGAACATACAGGGTAATCTTTAAGGTAATCACTTACAGGCCTGAGTGAAAAGGTGTTTTAAGACTGAAAAAAGTTTTTTAAAATGCTTCTCAGAGTCAGAGGGAAACTATAATCTATTTTAAAAAAAAATCAATGTGACAGGAATCCAAAAAATGTTCACAGAAGGCTGCCATACAAGCAAGCAATATGACCTAATTGTTAATAATCAGGCTAATTTTGCGATATACATCCTAAAAGTCATAAAATGTGTTGCAAAGATATTATATAGCAATGCAAACATATTTGGAACATGGTCAGCTATAAAACAGAAATGGGTTTCTGGAATAAATTTAGAAACTTAAAATGACTGTTAGTTTTGTACATTTAATGGAAGTGATGTACCTTGTAGTACATAAAAACTAACATCTTATTCACACTACCTGCCTTCTCTTTCTCTTAGACATCTCTTTTGAGAGGAATCCTGGACCGTTAATTCGTATCTTGAAAGAGCTGTAAAGCCAGTAAAGACCAGTGCTGTGAACTCTTTGTGGTCTGAATGAGACTTTCTGAAGGGAGGTTTAAAGAGATGAATGCTACATAATAGTTTGTAAAAGATACACTATTGGACAAAATATCTGCCAAAAAAGGGTTATATTTTGCTTTTTTCTTCTCAGTGTTGGTATGCTGTGTTCACAGGAAATAGTTTACACGCCTAATTACTTAATCAGGTGAATGCTGCTGAACTTTCCTAGGATTCCTTCAGTGGGCAAAATACCCTGAATGAAACTTATTTCCAGTAGTTCACAAATAGTTCATTATGGATTTATGGTTCAAGAGTTTTGGGGAAAGATATTCTGGACACCAGATGATTCCTAAAGCCTTCTAGATGAACACGGATCTAAAATTCTATGCTTCTGGTCTTATGGTTAGTGCAAGACTGCCATTGCAACTACTTCACACCCTACTCAAAAGGGACAAAAATCTTATTTTGGAGAGGTTGATTAAAATGGCACTCTTTGAACTAATCTACAATTTAGATAAAAGTATTGACATTTGGTTATAGAAGCCTTAAGATTTCTGTAAAAATGAATGACATCATATATTCTGCAAGGCCTTGTGAATCATTGTATTAGCTTGTTTTGCATTGGCTTCCATTAGTATGCAAATGGAATTTTCCACTTAATATTGACCCCAACTGCACTAGTCAGTCTGGTTTGACTGGTGAGCATCTACTGTAATGAAATCCCATCCTTTATCATGTTCATTAGAAGATGCTGTAAGAAATAAGATAAACCATTTGATTTCCACAACCCTAGCTTTTATAGGAGTGTTGAAAGGTCTTCAAATGCTGAAACGGTGTATACCCGAGCATTTGATTGGTTTAAGAATGCTCATAGGCCAGAAACAGGAACATCAGTTTGTAAAATACATTATTTTCTGATCTATCGGAGAACAGGTTTGGAAATAAGTCATTGAATGATCAACATTTAAAAAAACCCATGGCATTAACAGTGCCCTCCCTAAGTATTGGGGCAGTGAAGTATACATTTCTATCTTTGCTGTAAGCTATACTGAAGCAAATTGGATTGGAGATGAAAAGATTAATTGAGGCAAAAGCACAGGATGTCAATTAATGTTTAAGAACAACACTTTTCGGCTCCCCCCTCTTCCCCAATTAGAGGAACAGAAGTACGGGGACAGCTGGCTGCCAGGTCTTTCTTATGGGTCAGGTGTTTCTTGTTGCATTGATTGTGCTCATAGCTGCGGGATTAGGTTTCCCTTAGTGCTCAGAATGGAATATTTCATGATGTTACAAAAAGTAATCACAAGACAACAAATGAGACTTGACAAAGTTTATTTTTAATTACTGTTAAAAACCATGTATAAAATATTTCCTGCTCCAGAACAAACACCAAAAGTCTCAGTTTCTAACTCAGTTGTTTTGAGCATTCTATATAAAAACATCCAAAAGTTACTGAGGTTAAAAGTCAGAGCAGCACGACTACCATGCATGGAACCGTGTGGCAGATGGGGATGCTTTAATAATACGACTCTCTCTCCACCCAACCTGCAAAATAAAAAAAGGCTACATTAGGAAACATTCTTTCCTCCACTTAAGCTTCACACCGAAGTGCGAGCTTCACACCAGAGCTTGAGCTTGAAGTACAGCAGGGTCTTGACATTTGCAAATCTATCCAACGGCTAATTTGCCAAGTTGCGATTCAGTCTGGCAGATTGGGTCTTGTATGTAAGAGAACAAACCGAGCCTGAAACCAAGTCGAAGGTTGTTAATCACAACATTCTAATTAGCAGAGCAACAGATATGGATCATGAGGAAAATCTAGCTAGTGAACGACTCTCTCCCCAAGTGGTCTTGTTCATTATATATATATAACGAACTCTCCAGGTTCTGTGTCAGCCGTGTAGGGAAATGACAGGCTGGAGACAGTTTTACAGGCGCTCTAAGTTTTTTTTGCACATTTCATCACAGAGCAAGGTGATAAACTTGGAGGCAGAGAGAGAAAGCACAGGAGTCAGCTGGATGCAGAGGAGGGGTTCGTGTTTATTTTAGATGATTACTGTAAATTTGTTATTATAGTTGTTTGGTTTTATTGATCAATGTTATTTAAAATTAACTGAAAGTCAACTCATTACTGCTTTAAATATTATATAACGGAGTGTTACTCATGTCTTTTACCCATACAAACTATGTTGTAGGCCATTATGCAATGGGGTCAGAGAAGGACTTGTTCACACAAGAATTTGGGTTTTTGTGAGGGCTCTGCATGTCAAGACCCAACTGTACTGACAAACAACAAGAACCACAGGGAGCTTTTACAACAAAGTTGAGAATTAAAAACAATTCGTTTCTTTGGTCAAACAATCAAAAAAATATTAGCACAAAATAGTAACAAACTGATTTTGAACACTACCATTTATAAATTCTATACATCTCAATGAACATGGATTTCCAGCTATATAGTGGGGAGCAAATAAGCTTAACGTTTCCTTACCACTAGCACAAATCACTTTTCACAGTAATTTCAGAGCCAATGGAAGAGAGGAGCATAAACATCATGGAAGACTAACAATTGGGGCATGGTCACCCTGCAAGATTTCAGTCCCATCAGGATAGAAATGCTTCAGCACAGGATGAGAGTGATCACTCAGAATGGCTTTGTAAATACCAATACATACCTTGTCCTGTAAGGGGCTGAGTGGCCCTTATCACCATTAAAATGCACCCCTCACTATAACCCTTCACTGTGGGACACAAGCACTTGAGCCTGGGAGTTTTTTGACATTCGCCACACATCTTCTCGTCCGCTTGTTGAGACCAGGGTGAGGAATGACTCATGATTCCCCCCCCCCCCCAGCTGCTCAGTAGAGCCCAGCCTGTGTTCTTTGTACCACTTTACTTGTCAAAGTGCACTTTTAGGTATAATAAGGGGTTTATGCACTGCAATCCAACCATAGCATCCTTCTCTGTCAAGTTCCCAACGGACTGTACTTGACAAAACTACAACTGTCAAATCTAAAATATTAGCAGGCAGTCAACAAACTCAGAGCTACTTGTCTGTTTTGCCTTGCATCTCAAACCAATGCACCAACATCACGGTTGAGAAGTATGTCCTTTCGTCCACAGTTGCCTCTAGCTGATGTCATCTTTCCCTCCGACTCCAAGCCAATACCAACCTAGCCTCGGCTCCTCGTGAAATGTCAGCAAGTTGACCATTGAAGCTCCTGTCAAACCTGCCCCAGCATTCACCCTTCTCACATTCACTTCTCTTCTCTTAGCCAAGGAAGCCAAAATAACGGGCAATAATGCTTTCAATATACTTTGCATCCCTCATTTACTCACGTGTTTCCCTTATTTTAGCAGTTACCTGTATAAACCTGTTATAAGCTTAGACAACAAATACACTTGTAAACAAAAAATAATGAAGAATAGTCTTACCTCCTGGGCTGCGTCGGAGGATAAGTTTCCGGATTTCATCATAAATAAAGATAAGTAGGGAGTAGGGGAAGGCGCAGAACCACCAGTTTGGTCTGAAGAGAGAACAAATGTAGCAAATCAACTTCAATTTAATGTAGCCAAGTAGAAAGTGTATCGAATTCATTAATGGGTACTCATATTTTATGAATGATGCAAATACTAACGGTTTATTCCTTGGTAAAACAGGTTTGAGATCAGTGGTCAAACAGCATCAGAAAAAGGAATTAAGTCAAGGGAAAAGGCTCAGATAAAAGTCATCTCCCACCAGGAGACTTTCCAAGTCATAATTACAAGAGATCAAATGTGTAGTCCAGAGAGCTTTCAAAACAATCAACTTCAACACTGCAGCAACTGATAAATGACTCCTAATAATAACTTTAAGCTGAGTACATGTTACATCATCCACTGGTGTCAGGGAGACGAGGGTCATCCTTCAACTTGCAGCAGTACACAGCCAAGGTCCCCCCTTCCCGAGATCTTGAACATCTAGTTAAATAAAGAGCAAGAAAGCACTATACTTGAACTTACTTGAGTGGGTACATTCTGAGGGCAATGTCCATTCCTGGGCAGTAAGACAGGAAAGCTGCCAAAGCGGTTTCTTCAAACAAACCAAAGATGAGGATTTTGTTCCTGTGGAAGATTAATGGTAAATCAGGTCTTGACAGAAACGAGCAATTTACGTGGATCTCTGGTGGAAGAGCAATCGGTGTTCTAGCTGAGCCATTTTCTCGACTACATCAGGTATCGAATTCAGCAGATTCCCCATCACACTGTAAACTGTCAATCTGCATTTCTCTAACAATTACGATGCTACCAATTCAGTTGAATATCCAGTCTTCAGTGATATTAAACTTAATTCAAAAGGTTACTCTGTGGTAGAAAGTAATTCTACACCTAGTTTCCCCCACACTTACTTCATTCCCTGCTGGAAGACAGAATTTCTTCTTGTTTTGCAGATGATCAAGTCGGCCCACTGCACCACCACAATGCTTGTAAAGAATGCTGTGTGACAGGTGAATTCAACAATTTTTCTTTGCTCGTAAGTCTACAAAAATGAAAACCGAGAAAAAGACTAAATAAACATCTTGCATTATTATTATTTCAATGCAGACATGGTCAAAATATTAATCACACTGACCCACTGTTGACCATAGCTGTCTTCCACATCATTGACGTATTTGTCATCCCAATCCACACGGATCCCAAGCAGGTCAGACGGTAGGAAACCATTCTCAGCAAGAATGACAAAGTAGGTGAAGAAGCCTCCCAGGGCCTGAATCATACCTAAGAAAAATTGAAATTTTATAAAAGCAGTTCTACACAGCTGAGCGTGCATTGGTTTGTAACCCTCAAATACTATGGAACATGACAAAATATAACCATTGCTGTGCATAAACAGCTCAATCACAATTTGATAAAAAAAAAACATCAACAGCAATACTATCATCTGCTAGGTGCAATTATGCTCGGTATGTTCAGTCATTCTTTTAAAAGGTGGTGAATCTGCGGAGTATGGCTACGCCTTATCTATTGGTCAATATGCTACAAAATGCACATGATGATCATTAGAATGTGCATCATGTGCTTTTTGTAGCATATCGACTAATGTCAATGTTACTCGAGGCTGCTGGATAACAGGGTCTACTAACCCTCCAATGCTTGGATTTATTTTGATTGAAACAACCTTTTCCCTAATAAAAACACTTACCAATTTGACCATAGGCCATACTAATGAGCCTCTCATTCACCAGCTTGTCTGTTTTTGGATTTCTGGGCTGTCTCTTCATGATGTCACTCTCTGCTTGTTCATAAGCCAAGGAAATAGCAGGAACCTTGAAAAAAATAAAAAAATGACTAATGGAGGCTTAAAACTTAGCTAATCGAAATTGCAGTTTTAAAATAATAAACTTGCACATTAAATAACTAGAGCAGATAAAATTACATTTGAAACAAGTAGTGAAAAAGAATAATGCATTTGCTCTCACCATGTCAGTGCCCAAGTCAATGCACAGAATGGTGACAGTTCCCAGTGGCAGAGGAATGTTGGCAATGATGAAGAGCAGGAAAGGTGTGATCTCAGGAATGTTACTGGTCAGGGTGTAGGCAATAGACTTCTTCAAGTTATCAAAGATCAAACGGCCTAGTGGGAAAACAAGTAAAAGTTCAAACAGTTATAGCAATGTCTTTAACATACAGAATACATAAAAGGGGACCTACTTCGCCACTGAAGAGCCACCATCACAAGCCAACCAGGCAGAGTTTATTGTACTTACTGAATTAAGAAGGGACTTCGACAGGGCAAAGTGTGCAAGCCCAGAATGGAAATCAGTCAGGATGCTGGGGGTAATTATTCTACTTTAAACAGCAGAGCCATCAGATCATCAGATCTTGGTGACCAAGAAAACGGAGGTCCTGAAATCTCATCTGAGGATGATTCCTATAGCACAGCGTCCTCTGTCAGCATAGTGAAGAACTGGTATGGAAAGTCTTGTCTAGAATGAAAAATCACCATCACCATTCTCTCCTCAGAGGCCTCCCATTCCAGTATTTACTGGGCCCAGTCTTACCAAGCTTTAGAGATCTAATGAGGTCAGGCTGGGAGGCAACAATAAAACCCAGCCAATTCACTTGAAAAATTAAGACCACATTCACGGATAGCTCTTTAAAAAAACTGTTTTACCTTCTTCTACACCGGTCACAATGGAAGCAAAGTTGTCATCCAGCAGGATCATGTCAGCAGCCTGTTTGGAGACATCTGATCCAGCTATGCCCATAGCAACACCGATATCTGCTTTCTTCAGGGCAGGGGAGTCGTTCACACCATCACCAGTCACGGCTACAATGGCACCCTAGTGAGTGGAACAGAGGAGATGTTGGCATAACTAGTTCTTTTTTCCCCCCAGTTATGTAGTTATAAAATAACATAGAAGTGGAATATCCAAATATCACTGGAAACTATTTTATATTTTCTTTAAATTAAGCCAAAAGCTGAATGTGTTTAAGTCTTGCCATAAACTGAGCAGTGAAACCTGCATTTTGTGACAAGAATAAATCTGCTGCCTAGTCGATGGTTCTGCAGTGAATCCCTAGGCTCTTCACTGGGGGAATGCACATTGCCAGTGCTGTCCAGGGCGATGCCCCGTACAACATTACAACAAAATACACATCGCTCATCTGAAATAAGGTTTACACTACATATAGTGCGATTTGACACAGTCAAGCCTCTATAACACTGTCCAATTGTAAAAGCTGGAATAAGGGGAACCATGAAGACATTGAGACTTTTAACACATTTAAGATCAGTAGATAGATAGTATTCAAGAGGTTTTCTCAAAACTGTCTTTAGGAAACCACCAAAAATGTCACCAATAGTTGGCTGCATATTTAAGAAACCTCAATCATTTCTTGCAATAAGGGAATGTACCATTGGGGGGGAAAAAAAAAGACACTAATGGTTTTCCAGAAGACAGCCACAAATAACCTGCCAACCTACCACACTTCATGTTTATTAGTAAAGCTAGAAATAAGATGCACATTTTAAAATATTTTAATGACGATCATGTTCATTTTAAGGCATGAGTTTTACACTTAATCTCAATGCCTGAATGTTTCAATAAATGAATTTCACCCAACATGCCTACAATGTAAATGAAAAGTAACATCACCATCAGCATCCACTTTACCTTGCTTCATACAATTCCAGGAAAACCTCATACACACAATGTAAAGGCATCGGCTCTGCAGACCTCAGGAGCTCGTTAACATTAATACTTTCTCTGCTCGAGCTCCTAGCACCACCGGCACATCTCTGCCCTCATCCCTGCCGCGCGCATGATGTGCCTTCAGGGCCTCCTCTTACGACACACAGACTTTATTTGTATTTGGTAAAACATTAAAACATGGTGCTTCTTTAGATAATTATGATTTGTCCAAATAGATAAATCAAACTGAAGGAAGCTAACCATAGAGCATCTATTTATAATTGCTGTGCATAATATAATTTTAATAAGATGCTGCATGACTCCATTGGCCAGGAGCTACATTACACTAACGTCTCTCTAACATTTGGAAGTCCTCATCAGCACGCTGGTGATGCATACATAACTATCTAGGTTCAAACACTGTTCTTTCAACAAAAACTGTTCAAAAGTATGGTGCTACAAAACAAGTTACACAAAAACTAACACTATACCTTGTGTATTTTTCAAGTTCAACAGTTACAGTCTGGCACATAGGTAATATTATAGTTATGCTGCTCATACTCATACAGCATTATTGTCTGCTTTCTATTGGTGAAATTGTATTATTAAGTAAACCCTTATTACATTACTGTAACCAGCCTTTTCTGGCTTTTCATTTTACGGGATCAGTACAGTTTTTAAAAACAAAATGTATTTCTTTGTGAAGAAACCCCAAAAAGTCTAAGTGTAGCTATTGCTTACATATCTAGATAAAACATCCCCAGCACACCCACGTTAAATAGCATTCAAGCCTGTTATGCAATACAAGATGTCAGATCTCTTCTTACAGCTTATACATCACAGTATTGTGTATAACCCAATCTAGGGTGTTTAGTCAAGGCTAATGACTATTGTCAGAACAGGAGTAACTCAATACTGCGCAGCACCTGTCGTTGGCAGCCCTCCACGATGATGAGCTTCTGCTGAGGAGAGGTTCGAGCAAACACGATCTCAGTGTGGTATTTTAGGATGTCATCCAGCTGCTCGGAAGTCATATCCTTCAGGTCACTGCCGTGAACTACACAGGCTTTGGCATCTCTATAAAAAGAGACCGTTTGAGACGCAGAAAAAAATAAATGTGCTATCAAAAAAAAAATGCAGAGCTGGATTGACTCAACAATACCCTTTTTAAACAGTCATGCGTTATTTTTAACCTCAATTTGTATTTTGTGTATGATGAACAATTCCAAGACCTTTTAGTTTCCAATACCTATAAATGAAGCTGCAATTTTTGTACTGCAGCAATAAAACACAACAAACACAAAAGGCAAAGAAGCTTAGTTACGGGTCCCATACCTGGGGTTCACTTCTCTAACAGGGATGTTCAGACGGGCTGCAATATCTTCCACAGTTTCATTACCCTCAGAGATGATCCCCACACCCTTTGCAATGGCCTTGGCTGTAATGGGGTGATCACCAGTAACCATGATAACCTGAAATAAAATAAGGGAAAAATGACTCCAGATTGCTTAAGACAGCCATAATGACAGAATGCTTATATAAAAAAAGCAAGTTACCTTAATTCCTGCACTCCTGCACTTGCCCACTGCATCAGGCACAGCAGCGCGGGGAGGATCAATCATGGACATCAAGCCCACAAAGCAGAGGTTCTCGGTTGGGAAGTTCACTTCATCGGTGTCAAACTGAAACTCTTCAGTAAACTGGTCGTCAGGCAGGGCAAAGTGGCAAAATCCTGCAGGACAGCAAATGGAACATGAGGAACCAGCAGATTCAGCAGTGAGAAATCTTGCTCATCTTACTGCATTAACCCACAAGAACCCTCAACAGTTAGGGGCCAAGACCAAATGAGTCTTCTCCCTCCTGTGTGCGCTACAGTTGAGTAGTTTAGTTCAGGAGAGGGCAGCAAGATGAAAAAAATTGGCTCTACGGTGACTGATAGATCAAAAGCCATCCTGCACCAATTGTGAAAAATTTGGCTTTCCTCACATTCATACATTTAAGTTTCTCTTAATGAGGCTGAGAAGGCAACAGAACAGACTTACCAAGCACTCTCTCTCCCAGGCCACCAAGCTCAAGGTAGGCATTCTGGAAAGCATCCTTCATCTCATCGTCCAAAGGCTGTTCCTTGCCCTGCATCAAGATGGTGGAGCAGCGGTCGAGAATTCTTTCTGGGGCGCCCTTCATCACCAGGAGGTATCGGGATTCGGATGGATTTTGGTTCTTATGGATAGACAGCTAGAGACAGAAGCCATTACGCATTAAGTACACATGAGAGTCTGTCCACATTGATACAAAAATTGTTGTGCTTATCCATGTTTGGAGAACTGGCTTTTGTGGTTTGCCTTTAGGCACCTGGATTAATGTTTGTACCTGGTACTTGTTGGTTGAATTGAAGGGGATTTCTGCCACTTTGGGATACTGCTCTCTCATTCCTTTCACAGACCCACAGCACAGCTCAATACATTTCAGCAGGGCAGCTTCTGAGGCATCACCAGCAACATCTCTCTGTGAAGTTTCAAGATAAACACAATGATCATGCAGTCCAAAACTTTGAACAGGAGAATCCTTATGTTCAATCAATATTTAAAATTTATTTACCCTGTTTAAAGAGGAGAAAAATCATTGAGCTTTTTTTTTTTAACATAACCTACCTGCAATGCCAGACTATCTGGAATTGTACTTATTTCTAAGCCCGTCCCATGTCCAAGTTTGACAGAGATGCAGCAATTTAATCACCCAAAAGGAGCAAGGTGAAACCCTCAAACCCAGCCTGCATCCTCGCGAGGTGGGAGGAAACTGGACCCCCCAGACATGGGAAGGGCATACAAGTCACACAAAATGTGCTACAGAACACAAATCGAACCCAGGACCCAACACCTGCGGGGCAGCTTGGCTAACTGCCGTAACCATCACAACTGTAGCAAAGTAATTAAAGAAAAAAATATAAAGGTTGAAATGAACTTTTTTCTAAAGGATGTGTCTTTACTTCTCAATTTAAACTTGCCAGTGTGCAAGTCCTAAAAGCAAACATCTCAGGTCTGTGTGAACATTACCACATCAGTACACGAACTAAAAAGCACACAAGCAGGAGAAACGGAGACATGAACGCTTGGCTTTTTTGGTCGGCCTAGGGCTGTGATTGTGATAAAAAGACTAGGAAGTTTTGTTTTGGCTCCGACATCTATTTTTGATTTGATATTGTTTCCTATGGCACACCAGTTTTCTCGCATTGTACATCCAAAAACACTAAGGACTTTATTTTTTTTTTTAATTAAAGTCAAATTTGTAAAATATTTGAAGCCAGGAAAACATTTGAATTAAAAATCGTGCTAGAGTTTGAGCTGTAATTTAAACTTAAAAATACGTCATACGAAGTTAATTAAACGTTTGCTAAAAAGGAGCTTGTCTGTGTTATGTGCTTGCGTTGAAAGAGGCGCTTTCATTTAAAAAGAAAGGTCCTACAAAAAGATTAGCTGCGTCACTCAGTTAAGCTAAAACAGTTCTGGTGAAGTTTAAACAGATGAAGAATAAATGCTAGAACCCATCAAGCACAATAGAAGAAAACGGAAAAATAGCGCCAGCGTGTCTCGGTAAGCTCAACAAACTATAATTATGTAGGAGTCAAACACTTCTCCAGTATGTGGGATCTGATAGTTCTCACAGAAGCTATGTTGCACAAGATGGAGAGGCAGCCTTCCTTAACGCCTTCATAAACGGAGATAGAAAGACGCTTTCATTCAGAAAACCAAAATTGAAATAGAAATAAATTCTAAAGTTTCTTTCAATTACTGTGAAAACCAGCTTATTCTGCTTGTGCTTACTTACACCCTCAATCTACCATGTACCAAGACAGCAGAACACTGTGAACTTTTTTCCCCCAAGCAGACAGGGCCAACTGTTCAGCAGCAGGTTAATAAACATCACCAGCAAGCCTGCAGGGGAGTTTTTAAGGAGGTCAGCTCCTCCTCCTGCTGCTGCTGTAGCACACAGTAATCCCACAGTCCTTTTTTCTCCTCATCAATTAAATGCTTATTAAAATGATCAAGTCCACATTTCCCTCTAAATAATGCAACATGTTAATTTTCACAAATGCATATTAATAACCAGATACCAACATCACAGCCATCAGAGTTTCTAGTTCTTCTGGCTTTACTACTGCCAATGTGCCCGAGACGATAGCTAAAACAAGACCTACTACCTACGTGTTGAATCTTACTCATACACCCCTGCAGACAGTTGACTTTCAACATCTTTGTTCGTTTTTTTACGATGCTTGGCAAAGAGACCCTGTAATCTGGTTTTGTACCTGTAGGCTCCAAATCTCTATGCAAATCTGTTAATGTAATATAGTGGTCAAAATGTTTAAAAGTTGTTTGTAACCATACTCATGTTCTTAATATTGAAGTGCCAGATCCATCCTTCCATTTTTAATAATGGCTTAGTCCAATACAAGGTGACAGTGCTTAAAGCATCAGATATAAATTTACTTATGTAAAGTAGACTGATAATTTCAGTTCTAAAACATTTTATTAAAAACTAAGTGGACAATGTTTTAACCCATGAAATACACTGCACCGATTCCATCTTTATGCAAGTACTGGAGATAACCTACTACCTTCTATTACAGTGTTACTACATTTTACAATCTGTAAATTGTAATTGTGTAATTTATTGTATCCTAATGTTAATCTTATCCCTATAAATTCCTGTCCTTCTACACTTCTATCCCTCTTAACGAGCTCGCGGACAAAGCATTTCATTGCCGACGACACCGCTGTATGCTGTACTGTTCGTGCATTGATAAATAAACCTCTTTTATTTTTTGGACTTTTATGCTTTGGTGTTACAGAAGATTTGCCACCATTTCTCCTTTAAAGCCAAAAACTGAAAGAGAAAAGGCATTTAAGCACTATTCCATCAATGGGGAGAAAAAAGGCCAGCTGTTTTGAATCTCTTCAAAAGAATCTTAGGAAGCAAGGGCAATTTTTGCTGTGCAGTCCCCATGTCATTACTCCCCATCTGATTGATAAAACCTACGATGTGACCAGATGTTTGTTGTTTTTTTTTAAATTTTACTTCGACGTCAGACTTGTACCACACCCAAAAAACAAACTGGACAACAGCTTACCTTCAGAATTGGCACGTTTTCCTGTGCAGCCAGAAACACAGCGCGGTTGCACAAGCCGGCAATCCGGGCCAGAGCCGCCCAGGTTGGAGAGCTTCTGTCAAAAGACGTACCTGCAAGAGATCAGACAAGTGATGGAAGACCTCCCACACATTCCAATGCACGGTACATCATGTAGCGCTTTCTTGTCAATCAACAGTCCATATTAAGAGTTCATCCCATCTCTGTTTATTTAGAAAAGGAGGGCTCCTGTTTTTTTTTTTAAAGTAACCAAAATGAATTTTATTCATTTCATGTAGCTTACCGCTCTGGTTCTCGGTGGTGTCGGCTTCATGAATCTGGTTGTCAAACCACATGTGAGCAACAGTCATTCTGTTCTGGGTCAGGGTGCCAGTCTTGTCCGAGCAAATGGTAGAGGTGGACCCCAGAGTCTCCACAGCTTCCAGATTCTTCACCAGGCAGTTCTTACGGGCCATACGTTTCGCTGTGAGAGTCAGACAGACCTGAGGGGAAAGGAGAGTGAAAGTACACACGGTTATAGTTTCAAAATGGAAGCTCTCAAAGAGAGTGAGTGAATGTCAATAAAAAAAAGATATTCATAACAAAGTAAAACCTGGCTAACTAATTTGATCTGAAGCAACTGCTACTGATAGCACATAAAAGAGACTTTTTTTAAACCAGAAACTGTGACAATGGTCTTTTTGAGGCCTTCAATTCAAAATGGATTTAAACTTCCTTAATATAAGGCAGATTAGAGAGATCATTACTTCACATCTGTAACTATCTTTATGAACCACCATCAAGGGTCCTTGAAAAATCTTAAAGCTCTTACAGTGACAGTAGCCAGGAGACCTTCAGGTACATTGGCCACAATGATTCCAATCAGGAAGATCACGGCCTCCAGCCAACTGTAGCCAAGGATCAGGGAGAGGATGAAGAAAGAGATTCCCAGGAACACCGCCACCCCAGTGATGATGTGGATGAAGTGCTCTATCTCAATAGAGATGGGTGTGCGACCAACTTCCAGACCAGAAGCAAGAGTTGCAATGCGGCCCATCACGGTTCGGTCACCGGTGTTGATGACAACCCCATGAGCAGTTCCTTTAGAAAACAACCCACATCAGAGAAAATGATGGAAATAAACGAAAGCAACATTCCAATTCTCTGCAGTACTTGAGAGTTAATAGATCAAAACCTGCAACAATCTATGAAATGGCACAGGCTTAGCCTCATATGGCAACTTCTCATGGAACACTCCACCTGTATTAGCAATGTTTAAATCCAAAAATGGAAGGGATTTCTGTACAATCCTGTACCATCACTAAACACGGGGTTATTACTACACTTTGGAAAAGGTTAGACCAACTACATTATATGGTGCTACAACTAAGCAACCACAAAGTGGCAAGCAATTGTGTCTTGGATACAAGTACATACCTTCAACACAGTTGGTGGAGAAGAAAGCAATGTTCCTGGTCTCAAGAGGGTTTTCATTGGAGAAGTCAGGAGATCTGGTCTGCGGCTCTGACTCCCCTGTGAGTGAAGAGTTATCAACCTGAAAAGACACAAAAATAAATTTGCAATTTTCTGAAAGCTTAGCCATCTTGAGGAGAGTGGAGTCCCCAACGTTCTCTTTGACGTGGAAAATTAGCCAACCTTGCAGCCGTGAGCCGAGATGATTCTCAGATCAGCAGGTATCCGGTCTCCCCCCTTCACTTCCACCAGGTCTCCAACAACAACCTCCTCTGCATTTATGCTCTTTTTCTCCCCATCTCGAATAACCAGAGCTTGCTAGAAAAGGAAACCAGAAGGTTTTTACTTCAAAGTTTGTCCACCGACTTGTAGTAATAAAACCAGTTAGATTTTGTAGTTGGCTTGCAGTGGTACCTTTGGACATTCACCCAACCCCCAAGGTGAGACCCATCTGTTTTCCTGAAGCAAGAATTTCATGAGGTTTATCCACCCACTGAACTGCATTTTTTTTAAAATCGATATTAAATACCTGAGGAACCATGTTTTTGAAGGACTCCATGATCTTCGAGCTCTTCGCTTCTTGGTAGTATGAGAAACAGCCAGTGATGATGACAACAGCAGAAAGTACAACACCCAGGTACAACTGTGGAAGAAAGGAATGGTTTTTGAGAAAAGAATGGCTTTGGTTAAAGGAAAAAAAAAAGGAGCCATGTGATTCCTTTAGACTGAATCAATCTGCTTACATTGTCATTGATAGGTTCTTCCTCCACGGCAGACTGAATTCCATAAGCCAGGAAACAGAGAACGGCTCCAGTCCACAGAAGCATGGAGAAACCGCCGAACATCTGCTTGCAGAACTTGACCCACTCTGGGGTGGTGGGGGGAGGAGTCAGGGCATTGGGACCATCGCGCGCCAGGATCTCTGCAGCACGGGCAACAGTTAAACCCTGGGAAAAATAAAAACGAAGACATTCATGCACGCAATATTTCCTTAAACATTCTCAGGCAACATTAAACAATAGGATTCATAATAGTTTAATATATTAATGCAATCTAAGACATCAAACACTAGCTGAAGAAGAACAGCATGCAGGAACATTGGCTCTCTGCGTTTCCTTGAATTCATACTTCAGCAGCACTTGCAACAGCCTCCTGGCTCTACTTAATGAGCTTGAGGTAATGGCTTCACCTACTGTGTGCAAGCCAAACACATTTAAGGCCTCTATTTGACAGAGCAATGAAATATGAAGCAAGCTGTGTCTGTTGCACCTCCAAAATTTTAGTTCCAAAAGAAATAAATCAAAACCTACTCAAATGCCCCAAAAAACTGCAAACGTTGCTTTTACCGAATACTATCCCATTACAGAAACCTTCGTAAGCCAATATAAAAAAAACCCTCATTTTTATCCTCCTGCTGTTTCAAGACATTAACCCTCAGACAGTGAAGGGCTCTAGAACAGCTGACCCTTCAAAGCTTGGTAAATGTCAGGCATCTCCAAAGAGAATTCTTACTGAAGCCGGAAGAAATAATGGAAAAGGCCATAACTTGGAAGGAGAAAATAATAGAGAATTATTCAGAAAGACATGGTTGATTCTTTGACAAGACCAGAAAACAGGTTGAAATATTTGTTTTCCATGCTAAAGGGAACCAAAGGGAATTAAGGTGCTTGCTGTTGCTAAGAAACAGGTTCCCATATTCAAAAACAGGGCTCCTTTTATACTCAGAAGAAAACAGATGAAAGGTTAATAGATATCCTAGGAAAACTCTCCAATATGAAATACAAAAAATTCACTCAAATGCACAGCAGTGTCTAAATAATTTGCATAATGGTTCTAAATAAACACATTCATGGAAAAATATCTTGCAATGTAATCCAGAGAAAACCTTTGAGAACTATAAGTAAGGAGCACAATTTACCTTTAATAATCTTACAAGAAAACTTAAGTCTATAGTTTTGGGGAACAGAAAATGAGTCTTTCACTAGTAACTAATCCTGCCGATATAACAGACTTACCCGACTGAGGTCAGTGCCATACTTCCGATGAAGTTCATCCAGAGTAAGCCTGTGATCATCCTACAAAATAAGATTCAGAAGAACACAGCACATTTAATACGGCTATTTAAAAATGGAAAGTGAAAAGTACATTACCTGAAAAAAAAATGCAGAGAACGGAAATCTGAGTCACCAGGTTTGGTTAACTTCTAATAAAGGAGCAAAGACAGAACAACTGGACAGGAAGTGTTTTTTTCCCCGAGAAAGGTCAAGAGGCACGAGCCTTACCAAGTCGACTTCCTTCTTCAGCTCATCCATGTCTTTGTCCTTCTTCCCCTTCTTCTTCTTCTTCCCTCCCTGCTCCGAGGTGGCAGCCAGCTCATACTTGTCACGGCCTTCCTGTAACGAACATGGGATCCAGTGAGCATCTCAGAAGGCGGTTTGTGACGCAGTATGGAGCGAATCAAGAATATCTGCAACATGCAACCAAGACCTGCAACGTACACCTGTTGGAGCTTCTCCAGGTCATTGCAATGTTTAGGTTACAACAACTAAGATCAATTCAATGAAACTGGAGCACTTCCTCACACTAAGGAAAGTTAATAGAACACACAGGAAAGGAACCTAAATGAACCTGCAATTTTATAGCTCAGGACCAAGATTCAGATTCAGAATAGCATGGACTGTCCAGTTTGAAGGTTAGTCTTCTGGTACCAACAAACCTGTAGGTTGGTGTCCTCTTTGATTAAAATATTAAAATTACAGGTGCCCCTCGTGATCTGAATGTCAATGGATCACCGGTTTTCATGAAACCTAAAGTACAACATTGCCTCAAGCACATCACAATCTCATCCGTCCAGTTGTTTACTTAGTACCTCACGTCATGATGCAGAGCGCACACACTATGCAAATGTGTAGCCTGTTTGCATGCTGGTGCTCCAGAAAGAGCCTGATCTAGTCTATAAAGCCTAGTATATCATATTACCCAAAAGCACAACCAAGTGTCTATCCTTCCTTACTATACATCACATTCATGTTCTATTCTAATGTACGTCATGGTTTTGATGTCAGTTATACTGTCAGGTGGGTATCCATTTTCACAAAGATAATAAACTGGGGAAAAGAAAAAATATGGCACCAGAGAGCACCTAAACAGCCATTCCTGTCACAAGCTTGCACAGAACACCCTGTTTTTTTTAATGGCTACAGTTAAAGCCATTCTGAAAAAAATCTTCACTACAAGGGGTATTCAATATGTGCCATCAAGGCACTTCTTCAGAAGTGGTTTAACTTCCAGTTTTCCCGAGACTCCCAATTCCGTTTTACAACAGCATAAAATTAATTGTAAGCATTAGAAAGTCGTTTCACATTCAAATATCAAGATCATTTGTCTTCACAGTTAATGGTTTAAAAACTAATTTACACACTTCTCGTTCCTACAAAATTCAGTAATGAATGAATTTAGTTTAGTTTTTCTGCATATTAAATCGGAGCAGCTTGGATTACTAAGGGCAATATCTCAGAAAACAAGTGCAGCGAGACGACAGCCTCCGGAGAGAGACCTGAGCGGCAGGTCTTCCACACAGGCTGTTGCCCCACCACACCTCATGCGCAGACTTCCACCCTCTGTGCTGGCAAATCAGCTTGTGTTTTCTTAACGAGTCAGCAAAAAGGGCACAGTGGTAAAGAACAGGAAGGTTGAAGTTCAGAGCAAACTGCACAAGTAGTTATAATAACTGCAGTTAATGAGAAAGCAACAGTGTTTTTACAAGTGATCTGAAGCTAAAGAAGAGGCTTTATACTGAATGAAATAAAGCCCATTTTGAAACAGAGGGTCGTTTCTAAGCATGGATAATTTAGCATCTCTAAGTTAGTTTTTTTTGCCAGCTCCAGATCTTTAGGAGTTAAAAAGATACCTCAACTCAGCTGGTTTGGATTCCACATCAGGGACAAGGTGCAGTAAAAAATTGGAGAAGGAAAAGGTTACCTAAGCAATTTAACCAAATTAAAGCCTTCATTGAAAGAACTGATCATTTTCTGAAATTCATAGGTCACTTAAAGAACAACTATGCGTTTTAAATTGCTGTTTAAAATCCTCCTCTGCACATTTTCAACATGAACATGTCAAGCAGTCTATCACAGCACTGCAGATTTTCTTGCTTTAAAAAGAGAAGACATCCCATTCTAATGCAGCAATCTGTAATGTTTTTAAAGAAATGCGCCCCCCCAATTACAAAAATACTGAAGTGTGATGTACAGAAATGGCAAAGCATTGTAGACAGAGGGGGGAACAGAATTACACACAGGCAGGGAGGATTTTGTAATACTCTTTATTTACCCACCAGAGGGCTTTGAGATATTGTATTATAATAAAAAATAATGGTATGAGCCAACAAGACATTTCAATTACAATAGGTTCCCCGGTGCCCATGAACCTGATGATACAAGTGCATCTTGACAGCCTCACTGTAAATTTATTGTCTAGGGTCACAGAAACCCTGCAACACCCCTAGAGAAAAAAAAAGTCAGCAACATTCTCTTCACTTCCACATTTCTCCTTACTGGAAGGTACCAGCCATCTGTTCTATTTGGATGTTTATTATGCTCGTTTTCATCTCAGGGTTTTATTTGCAAGAATGTTAGGTGCAACCAGCATCGACAGAGGTAGGACAGTCATATCCAAATTTGGCCCACCCAGACAGCTTGGCTTTCTAAAAAAAAAATACTTGTTTGACAAGAACTCTGAACTCATACCTCAATTCACAGGGCAGAACGCCCATCTTTAACAGACTGTCTAAAACCCAAGCCCGGTGCCTCAAACCCCTCGTCCTAAGGTTCTGGCTTGAAAAGATGGTTGAATTTTGAAGTCAGTCTTAGGATTGTGCCTCTGATGGAGTGGTCGCGATCAGAATCAGCTGCTGCAGTGCACTCATACCCATTCTTGCCAAACAGAAAAGTTACCTCAATGTGCTTTTGATACTGCTAACTTTGTGTCCTATTGCGAGTGTTGTGCAACCTCTGCATTACTGTACAAGAAGTGATATTTAGAAGCCACAGTGTTTGACTTCAGTGGAAAATGTTGCCGTCATAAGATAAACAGCTATGACTCGTACACGTCACATTTCTGCACTTAAGCATATGACCTAACTTTTAGAAGAAAAATCTGAAGCATCTTGTAAAGAGAGATTAAAACCAAACACATCCACAGTTATCATCATACTTCTGTATGTGCACTGGAAAATTCTCATCTTTTAATTCATAAAGTTACATGCTTATAACCCCTCACCCAAAAAATAATATTCAAACAAGAACATACTGAGGGTCAAAGACAAACACTACTAAGTACAAGACCTCTTGTCAGCGTTTAGCCATTTGTAGCACTGCACATTATTAAAAAGCAGGCAGCACAGGACAAAACAGTGGTTTGCATTTCAAATGGATGCACTAAATTAAACATCACCACTGGATAGTAGTCTGGGCAAACTGGTTGAAGAAAAACAAGTTTACATTATTCCTCCACTTACAATTTAAATATATTAATAACTTTCTACTTATATCATTTATTCTCTACTAATAATTAATTCTTCTTCTTAATACAAGGAACAGGATAACAGAATCTCGGACATTAAGACTGGAAAATGTCCAACTCCCACCAGGAACAGCAGAATGAAAAGGAATGGGTACACATTTTGTTAAGAGACTGTATCCAAGAAGGTGGGGGAAGCGCTGAAATTATTGTAAAATTTAAATTAAAACAGGGAAATTCGTTCTGAAATCTAGTCGATATTTAACTGCAAACTAGATGTTGTACAAAGGGGAATAAAAGCCCCCTCCACCCCCCAATCTTGTGCTTCTTTAAGCATTCAATATTTTAGGCAAAAACTATGGTTTGTTTTACTGGCATTTTCTCTCTTTGAAATGGTCTTGCCAAAGTTGGGTACAGTATGTTCTTAGAATGGATTTTGGGAGGATTCTCCGACTAAATACATTTCAGGAAAGATCCAACGGTGAATAAAGACCAAGAGGCTGACGTAAACTAGACAGGCACTGATCTAAACTCAGATCAAGATTTTCAGAGAAAAAGCTCATTTTGTAGAATGCCTCAAAATAGTTGTTGCTCATGTACAAATCTTTGGACAGGTATACCACTCAGAAACTTAGCTCAGCAGCAATGACTAATAAATACATTCACACCTCAGGATATTCAAAAGTAATTTGCTTTGCCTACAAAGTATTGGGTTATAAAGTGATTTTTTAGAAAAAAAATCAATACATAAGAAACCCCACGTTCACTCAGTTTTAATGAGAAATTCTGTACGGGGACAAAGACAACTCTTACTTTGACTGTCAAAACCAAGATAATTTTCCACTCGGATGCTAAATCTCGTAATCTTCAATTCACCAGCACAGAGGGAAAAAAAGGGTCTGCTGGATCCTTCCACAGAACCTGACCCACTTTCGGAAAAGGTTACCAAGTCCTAAACAGTAAAAGGAAAAATTCAGCTGACCGATTTTCATTCCCACATTGTGAAACAGGTGCGGTAGGGGATCACATGTTGTAGGAGGGTCACACTCAACACTTTTGCCATTGTTAGGGTGACAGAGTAAAGGAAAGATGCCAACCCTTTCTCTGCATGTCCCACATTAAATCAGCTCTCCTTGTGTCTGATGTTCTGCCAAACATCAGAGTTAAGATCACTGAGCCTTCATGACAAGCATATAACAGTCTTTCATCTTCTATTACTGAGATGGATAAACAACAAGAGTTCAATTAATCATGACTAGGATGTAAAAAAAATGTTACATCTTTAAAGGAATTGCTTAGATATGGGCTCACCCTAGGATTTTTTTCTTAGAGACGTTACAGTAGGCAGACTTTGAACCTTGAACATATTTCATTATTGTTTCCGAGGACAGCACACAAAGCCAGCCATTGGCTGGAAGAACCTACAGAACTGCTGCTCTTCCATATTAATGAGCCCATGAATAGCAAGTGTGTTTGGGGTTCAGCGGGCGTACTGGCAACTGCAATAAGGATCACATTTCCAGCCCGATCAAACAACCATACGACAGAATGAAAAGGGTTATTAATTATTTCATAAGCATACGGATTCAATGATCAGCTACTAGAGAAACGCAACTGTAACTTGTATAGAATATTCACTACACTCGCCAGAAACCCGGGCGCACACACCTCCCAAAAAAAACGTACAAATCAAAATGAGGTCACACTTGGAAAGGCAGTTTGTTACCCACATATTAAGCCGGAGATCTACTCAAATCAGCTTTCCTCTACCTAGCAACGTATCTTCAAAACACGGTTTTAAAAGTCTTCAACTAAAGTCTACGAGTCACCGTGGTTTTTTCAATTAAAAGTAGGCTAACCCCCAGATGTCTTAAAGTTGGCTTTTACTTAAGACACAAGAGCTTTTTGAGAATCGATGAGAATCGGTGAAGGACTCGCCCCTGTAAAGCGTGATTTTGTCTCAACATGCTACATTTTTTGTAGCAAAAATCGCATTCAGGAAACGGGCCGCCGTCTCTAGGAAATAAAAGTGGCGAGTTCATTAACGAATGTCCCGCAGAAGAAAAGGGAAATGTGTGCAGAGTATTATAGCCATGAATCATAATAAATAAAAACGCATAACCAAGAATCTAGTTTTGGATTTCAAATTTAAGATCATCCCTTTTTTATTGAACGACGTTTCTGACTTCCCTACCGCAGTTTTCCAGAAACAGACAGGTTTATTTTTTACACCCGCACATTTAATTCAGCCTAATCCTGCTCGTTACGATACGATGGTCTCGCACTCCCGTCGCCTCCTGCCTCTGCGCCACTGTGCCAGCACATAATCCACATCTGCAGCTCCAGCCCCTCACTCTTACGGACTAGAACCTCGTTTTCTCTCGGAAACCTGAAAAGGAGAGCTGAGCCGACATCCGGCGAGCACCACCACAGATGACAAACGAGACGTGCGCCAATTTCCCCAGCACATGATGTGCTCAGTTTCAACATACCGAAGAAATCCAACATGTGTTTTATTCAGCTACTGTTTGGTGCAGCGCGCACACATACACACACACACAAAATAATAAACTTAAAACCCAGAAGAGTTATATTGATGTCAGTAAGTTAACTAATCGGTTTTAGTCACAAAACGGCGAGTTTAAGTTTTCTTTCCCTTTTCTTCTCACCGTGGAAAACTGTAGGCCACGCTTAACAAGTTAGGAGGAAGTTACACGTTATCTAGCCGTGTTTTTTTTCCTTCCCTTCATTCACTACTACTGTAATCCCAGACAACGATTATAAAGTAGCCCGTATTCACACGTCAGGACGTCCCCCCCCAGGTATAAACTAGAGTCTCAACGCCCAGCCCCGTTCCTCACGGCTCGCTTGCGCGCAGCAGCCGCCGGCGCCTGCTGAAATGTAACCAGCTCGCCGCCCGCCTCCGCCGGCTCTCGGATGTGCCTTGAACTTTCCGCGCTTCTCAGTCAAGTAAGCGGCGCGGATACAGGTCCGCGGCGGACCTTTGATACGGGCTTGCGCCGCCCGCACACAACTCTGGGGCTGCAGACAGCTCCTTATTTACCTCCGTAACCTCCCCCAGACAAAAAACCAACACCACCTGTAGGAGTGGGACTTACGGTGCCTTTGGCGCCGCTCTCCCAGCCGAGGGCAGATTGTCAGGCACCAGACAAGAAAAGGGGAGAAATGAAAATTGAGAAGATCACTTACTCCAACTCCCATGTTTGCTGTGTTTTGTGTAAATCTTCCTAGCCGAATTCCAAGGAGTTAAGAACAACTGATAAATATTTTGGATCGGATCGGGTGTACTTTGCTGCGCTTGGCTGTCCTCAGTCCACACGACGCACCTCTCCGAAGCCCACAGCCGACCTCCCTTGGCTCTCTCGCCGCCTTCCAAATACTTATATACTGGGTTCGTTCGACGGTGACGTCTAAACTTTTTGCCATGGTAACCTTGAAATGAGGGAGGAGCCTCCCTCCTTTGAGTAGATTAGTATTATCAGTTCTCCTGATAAACTATAAAGTTACTTTCATTATACACACGCGAATGAAAAGTTCATGTGTAGAAGATCGTGCAAATCTGCCGAGAATGTTTAGCAGAAATGCGGAACTGTCTGTTTTTTTTACAACCTTTTGTCAGTTTTGGGTAATGCACTTTCGAGTATGCTTGTCTTGCAGTTTTTTTGTTCTTATTGCTATGTCAGCCGGTATACAAGACGATCACCCAAGAGCTTCATTCGAAAGATTTATCTGAGATGATGAATATTTACCCTTCAAATCTCGGTGTGTGAATGTTTCTTTTTATAGCGAGGGGTTGTAAAAATAATACTGATTTAGTTTTTGACAGCATTTTCAACGAGAGCCTTGTTGTTATACTACTCTTGGATATATAACACAATATTTATGTTTGAATAATTAAAAGCTACCTGTAGGGTTATTTTTAAGTAACCTTTCATTAACAGATAGAAGGATGCATTTTAAACACAGATGGAATTTTTTTCTGACCTTGTGCAATGAGGCTGTGACCTGCACAAAGTGAATGAGGTCACCCAAGAGAAACACAATGTTTTTTCTTCCTAAAATTACTTACAGTACTGAACATGCTCCTTCCTCAGTCCCCTTACTAACTTAAACTAATGCTGTTAAGTGTGGTTTACATTTTCCAGATATGTTCATTTTCTAGCTTTGTTTGGATTTATGTACATAAATACCTAGTTTAAAATAGCATCCTAATAAAGAATGCCATAAAACAAATTTCCCCCAAGGGGACAATAATAAAATTTGAATTGAATAAAATGTGGTCTAAAATGTTTTGATTGATTTTACTTTGTGCCTTTTTAAAGAGTTTTACAGAAAGTGCACCCTTAATGTTTTGTTAATATTGTGTAATATGCTTTTTAAAATTTGTAATATTTATAAAAAATAGCTAAATAACATTTTCATGAAAGTCTGAGCATTTTTAACAAAAATAAAAGACCAAGAATGGTACTCTAGTAACTAAATGTAAAAGCCGTGTGATCACAAACGCCCAGTGACCTTCCGCAGGTATTTGGTACAGCCAAGGAGAATGTCCAGCGCCCTCCAGCACATGTGGGAATTGTTTCTTTTGTGGGCCTTGTTTTCTTTTAGACCCAGCATTCCAGACAATGGGATAGATCAACAGCTTCCAGGCAAGGGATTAAAAGAGAACTTTAACTTTCAGATACCCTTAACTTGAACTCAATTACTTACATTGGTGTGGATGCAGCACAAAACACATGAGTGTAGTGAATGAGTTTCCACATGATCCAGAACAGTGCTCTACTGGTTTGTAAGTAGCTTCTTGTCCTGAATGTGCCCATGTTCTCTGACCTTGTGATGAATCATGGCAGTTAGCAAATAATACTAAACTTTATTTTTATGTAGTGCCTTTAAAAGGGTCTTCCTGTAGCTCATTACAGCACAACAGCACAAAACTGCACAATGAGAGGAGATAGTAGATGGGGTTATGGAATACAGTAGGACAGCAAAGGGCTACACCAAACCAGTTAAGTAAAACCCCTTTAAAAAAAAACCCTTTTTGAGTCTCAGGGAAGGTGACTCTCTGAAATCCCTTGGGACAGAATTCCAGAGTTCTTGGGCACAGCAGGACAAGGCCCTGTCACCCATAGAGTGTAGACGGGCTTGGGGGACAGACAGGAGAGCACGATTAGGAGAGCGAAGGCGGTGAGGTGGGCAGTAGGGCTCAGACAGGTACTGAGGTGCCAGTACATGCAGAGCCCACAGGTGAGCATGAGCATTGCTATTAGAGGCCAACATTTACAAATCGTCTGAAGATATAAAGCTGAATTTGTTATTGCTAAAGTTAACATGTTGCCTAGATACTGAAAAGTAAAGTATAACAGTAAAGGAGCACTAAGAGAAGAAATAAAGTCTTAACTTGTTAAATGGAAAGCAAAGTGGTTCACAGTCTTTTCATAAAAAGCAAATTTGTGTTTCATAGCATGAATGCACATACATACACATACAGTATAAGATATTCATCTTAAACATTAAGATTATACACATGATCATGAGCTCGCTGTATCACCTGCAAATACACAGCCACCACCACACTCATTCAAGGCCCCTCAGGACAATTCCGGATCACCCAGACAGCATCTTGTACCTCCAGCAACCTTGTTTACTGTATCTCTTGCAGTAAATGCCCAGCCATCTACATTGGAGAAACAGGAAGGAGACTCGGAGACCGTTTCAGAGAACACGTCAGGGCTGTAAAGATTAAAGATCTCTCCAAGCCCATTGTTTCTCATTTCACCTCTGACGGCCACGACCACTCTAATCTCTCCGTCTGTGTTCTCAAAGACGGTTTTCCAAACTCATACATCAGAAAGACCACCGAAACTAAAATTATTCTGCAGCTAGGATCACACCTTCTCCCTTCCCTTAACGACAGACTACTGTTCTTTTAAATTTTCTCCATTCATTGGAAGTTTCATTTCACACCTCTCTGCACCCATTCTGACTTCACACCTCTTGATTGGCCTCTCTTTCTGTCCCCTGCTCCCGCCTCTCACTCCTCCTCCCTCCCAACCTTTGTTCTCCCGCTACTTTACCTTTGCCTACTGCCCTGTCTCTCTCACACCTGAAGAAGGCTCCACGGCCGAAACGTTGTGTTCTCTTTCTTCTTTTTTTCAGCATGGAATAAACCTATTACTTGTTCCTTTGCAGCCTACGCATGCTGACGCAGCTACCCACCTGAACTACACATGATCATATCTTGTGTGTATAATAAGGAATTATTATATATTATATAAATATATAATATGGGATTATTATATATTGTTACAGTATATGTATACCTTTGAGTTTACCTTCAAGTCTACAACTGTGTTTCCATGGAGACAGTCATGCTCCTATTCTTCAGGTAGAAAGGTGTGTATCGTTATTTGTATGGTGCCCTCTGCTGGAATGCAACATTTACAAGACAAGACTTGAAAGGGGAAAACTGGAAAAGCTAATAAATGGTTAATCAGTTTTGAACCCATCACCTACATTGCCTTGCTAACAAAAACAATGTATTGGTGGTTTGTAGGTAGAGTTTTTTTATTGTTTTTATGTTTCTATTAATTTAAAAATTGTTTTCATTTTTAGACATTGCATGCATTGCATTTAAATAAGCGTTTTGTATTTTGAAAACAGGTAAGTCAAAATTTCTACATGCTTTTCTATTTTTAAACAGAAATAACTAATTGCTGGCATTGTATTATTAACTGTAATATGTGTTTCAATATGTAAAATTGTCCTTTTCCACTACTGTTTGAAATCAACATCTGACCAGAACCCTCTTGAATCCTAATGTTTGAAATGGAAATCTCATCCTCATCTTTAGAAACAACTGCATCCTTAATCAGTGCTTAGCATAGCAGGTGAATATGCCATCATTAAATCAAATATTCCCCTTCATTTAACAAAATGAGAAAGAGTCTAAAACACATAGGCTTATGTTCTGTGCTCTGGACATACAGTATACTTTAAGTGAACGTTTGTGGGCCCAAATCAGTAAAAAAGTCTTGCTCTATAAATGTGTGCAAATGTAAGTTGCTTTGAATAAAATTTTTCACCAGATATTGAGCTCCATACCTATTGTCTGACTATTTAATCAACATATTTCAGTTTCATACATTTTCCTCATTGGTTTTTGCTTACATTTGTTGTAACTAATCTTACCCTTTAAGGTTTGCAGTTTGAGCATTCAGGATGTGAAACACATTTTTAGCTGCACCGAGAATCACATCATACTCCTTGAGTTCCAGCAGCAACTTTACAAGGTAATTACTAAAATCTGATCTGAATGTTGCAGAGGCATAAAATGAAACAAAACCAGTGAAATGTAAGCTTTCAGAGATGCCAGTGCCAGTAGTCCTTGTTTATTACCCCTTGACCCTGATATTGGAATTTGAAAATCCCTTTACAGTGCAATTAAAGCACTCTTTGTTGTGTTGTCTGGGGAGGAGGAGTCTATGACACAATAACATTTATTAGCAAATCCTAGTGTCTCAAAAGAAACTCCTGCAACATCTGTTTCATTTTTCCTTCGTAGCAATTATTAACTACATACAGGAGAATCTGTTTTCCAAGACAAAGTAGAAACATTAACTCATTCAAGTCAGAAATTAAATACATTGTTAGAGGGAAAAAATGATGCCTTGAATTCCATACATCTATATCCTAGCCATTTCATCCAGTTCAGGTTATCTTGGCAGGCAATGGGCACAAGGCAAGATACAAGCTAGATGGGATGCCAGTCCCTCCCAGAGCACACACAGATATCCACACCCATTTGGCTTTGGATTGTGGGAGGAAACTGGAGCACTCAGTGAACACAGGGAATACATCCCAGCTCCAGGCAGATAGCACCCCAGGTCTAGGGATGAACCCAGGGCCCCAGCACTGCAAGGCAGCAGTGCCACTGTGCCGACTCATACCTGGAATTAATAAACATAAATATACATGGCAGTTGCTGGGCAAGAAGTAACAATACTGGTAGAAGTTCAATGCTTAACTTTGATCTTTAACAGCGTACTGTATCACCATCACCAAGAGCGGGACCCTTTCATTTCCCATGTGGAGTCTTTGCTGTTGAAACACTGTACTTACCATGCCGTCAAAAACATCGGACCATGAAATTTCCTCCTAGCGAGGGAGAGAAAAAAGTCTCAACTGAATTTCATAAAATAGATCTATGGATAGAGTTACAGTAGACTTACAAAAAAAATGTTGTGCCCTTAAAATAACAGTGTTTAGAGAATCTTCACTGAGGGGAAGCAGTATAGGGCTCAGTAGCACAGCCATTCCAGTGACGTCTCAATAGTGACCTCCAAACATGCTCTTTTACAGGGTATCGCGGAACAGTTGTCCACCAAATACATCCTGAATGCATCTGTGACAAGAGAGGTGGGAATCCCATCTCCATCCGGAATAGCTGGCGCGAATATTGAGGACACTCTACCAGCTACATCAGGAAGAGAGGTATTGAGACAGATACTAAGTGAAATCCATGTATAAAGAGTGTTTTTTCCTGTTTATTACATCTTACTGTTTCAAACTTTTCAATCAGCTTTTACTTTTCTTATAAAATAATATGTTTTTTGCTTGCTTGCAACTGGTTATTTTTTCTTCATCTAAGTTTTTTCTCTTTTTTGTTGCTTACTCTGGAGCAAAGCTAGCTAAACAACAGTTCAGTCTAGATAAATATCTGAAAGAACACACATTTAATTAAATTATCACATTGGGATTTCTTAAGCTTAAGGCTTTTGCAAGTCAACTTTCATAGATCGCATTTTCAGATAATCTGTATAGTACACCCTCTTTCTAGACTGTCACACAATTGTTTTTTTAAAGTATATATGTATTCTCTCTTGTTTTGCAACCTATCATATCAGATGCAATGAAAACCCCTTCTAGTTCAGTGAATGAATCACTCATTCCAGAGAGGAAAAGATAACTATGTGTGCATAGGCTGCCACTGCAGGAAAAGACATGTACTGAGGCTTTTGTTGAGATCTTTGTGTCCAACTGCATCAAGATTTTTCCAGAGATTGATCTAGGAATTTTCTACCCTAGAGGAAAATGGCAGGGCTGAGGAGCTCCAGGGCACCTGGGAGCTCACTGCCACATGCAGAAGAGAAGCTGTGACAGTGGGGGACCCAGTCAGAGCTGCTGACAGTACAGTGCGTGTGACGCAGGGGGAGTCTGTAGTCTGCCTGTGCAGGTTCCAGACCTCCCTGGGTGAGAAGACAGGCTTCTGACCAGACCCAGGGTGGATCCAGCTGTCACCGTCCCTGTCAGAACAAGTGGTGTGAGGAAGGGTAGACCGATGCTTCTGCAAGACAAATCGAAGGATTTGGTTTGTACACATAGGAGCAGAACATGTGTGCTGGTCTTCTCAGGAATCTTGCAGGAGCCACATCACTTGGCCATGGGGTGGCAAGATGTCAATTTAACACACAAAGAAGAGGGGTTTTGATTTAAGGGGTTTTCAGGGACCTTTTGGAACAAATGTGACTTATGCAAAAAGGACCATCGTATCAAGAAAACATACAGACTGTAGTTAAAGAAGTTAAAAACACAAGAAACAAGTTACATGTGAGAGGAGATTCACTCCATCCTGCTCATTTTGCTGCTTGTAGCTAATTGATCTAGCCTTTCCAGAGTATCAGCTTCAAGAACAGGACTTTCTCTTCCAAACAACCACAATCCTCAGCATAACAGGTGTCTCCCATTACATCTCTGAATGTATTTCCTTGTTTATTACCTTTGGTTCTGAAGAAGTAAAGTGGGCTTGACTTTATCAGTGCACTTACGGAATTATGAATATGTGAACAGGTTGTCTGAAAGTTTTCTCAGTCTTTCTCAGTAGTGATCTCAGGTGAGAGGCCGGGTAATTGGGACAGAAAATGCTTTACTTCCACAGCCAAACCAAATTAAAGTATTTCACCCCTATGAGGCCCTCAACACCCTGGAAGAAAATTTTATAGAAGATCACTTTATAGATGATCTTCATGGATGATGTTTCCTTATAATCATTATTTTCATAGCCATATTTTAATACTGTATTAAGTTAGTTTACTGGTCTATTATTATTTGGTTCCGTTTTTGTTGTTTTATGGATGGGCACTGTACAAACAATTTTCCTGTCAATGGGTATTATGGTACCTTGTTTTCGGCAACTGCTGAAAAAATGTTGTTAATGGCATATGGATAACATTTCTTGTTTCTTTAAGAACAAATGAGAAAATAACAACAGTCTCTGGAATTTATCTTAAATGCTTTATAAAACTTCTACCTCTTCTATGCTGATTTTGTTTATTGTAGAACTTCTCTCAGCATTTCACATGTTGTAGATTTCTTCACCCATTCATTAGTAAATATTAATTCAATTCATCACAATTCCCTTTCATGGACTAAAGGTTACTCATTATTATCTCTGAGTCCATTTACATTATACTTACAGTTCCATAGCTCTTGGAATGCTGAAAAAGAAAACAGATAATCTGTATATCTGATGTATAGCAATTGCAATATTCATCTCTCTTACTGCATGTTCCAGCAATTTATTATATCCTTTTTTTAATCAGATCCTGTTCTTTTCAAGTGTTTTATATTGTGCTTTCTTTCTCCTCATGTTTTTCTTTGTTGATTTTTCAGACCACTTGGACTGCTGCCCTCTTCACTTCGATCTACACACACAAAGAATGAATGTGGTTTCACAAGCAGATTTTCTTTCAACTTTGGCCATCCATGTCTATCATATACAGTACGCTTCATATCTATCCTATCCCATTATACTGCTCTTACACTGTATCATTGTTTAATAATCAACTTTCCTAAACATATTTTGTTTTGTGTTCTATCTGTACAGTTTCATATTATACATTGTTCCCTCTTTTGTTCTCTCTTGGTGCTCTGATGAACTGAGAAAGAGAGCTGTTAGCCATCTTCACCATTTCAGCATCAGATGCTGACATAATTTTTAGTTTTTCCAAATCTGTTAACAATAAAGTCTCCCTTGAAAACTACTTTTACAGTACATGCAATGACTTCTTTGACTTCATTAAATTAGACTGCATTATACTTGTAGTGTCTAGTGTAGTAATCTGTAATGGTCTCTTTTTTATTCTGTAGGTCTGACCCATATTGGAATATTTAAATCTATGGAACTGGAAAGCAAAGAGTTTACAAAGTGTCGAATCTGGAGCGATGAAGAAAGTCCATGGCAACACAAAAGTAAACTTAATGCATCAAGTAAGCCTGATCTTATTTTATCTCCATGCTAGAAACATATACAGTACTGTAAGGGACCAGAAGCAAAAACTCTAGGTTTCTAAATTAGCAGGTTACTATGACATTATAGGAATATTTTAAAAAATAAACATGATTAGAGGAGAATGATAGGAATAAATATCAAATTAATAGGTATATGGGTTCATAAAGACTTTAAAATAGATAAAATATATGGACCACTTTATGCAGACATGGGAACAGGTATTTTACTGAACAATGAGATCAGGAAGACACTTGACCAAAGTAACATTGTATTAATGGGGGATTTCAAGTTCCCATGCATTACCTGGGATATTGCCAATGGGAAATGGAGAAACTGAAACTGAAAGGAATAACGATTCCTTCTCAAAGGAATCATTAGAGACACCCACTGGGGGAAATGTTCTTGTCACAAATGACCCGCTGAGCAAATGGGAAGATGAACCCTATGCGGTACCTTAAGGGGTCTAGAGATGAGGGTGAAGTTCCCGAAGGGAATTAGGGCTAGGCGAGAGGCGAGGTCAGAGTCGAGTTCTGAGGTAAGAAACAAAAGGTCAACAAGAAGCTTCCAATCCAAAAGGGCAAGACAGTAGATGTGGTCGAAGGAAGGTTCGTAACGAAGAGAGAGTAGGATACAGAAACAAAGGCAAGGTAGGAGCTCCGAAGAACGACCAATACCGGGCGAAGAGCAGAGGGTTCTGGAGAGTTTAAGTATTGTGCGAGGAGGAAGGTGCGCTGATTGATGAAGTGTCGCAGTTGGCTGATTGACAGGAGTGGTGTCGTTTGGCATCAGTGCTCAGGGCTGGAGTGTAATTAGCGCGAGTGCACTTCCGTGTGAGAATGCAGTGAGATGAGGGCGTGACGGTTCTTATGTACAAGGCCTTTAAAAATATTTGAAATAATGGAAACTGTAACCATAATCAGGCAAACTTTAAATACAGTTTATACTACATATATTTTGAGAGACAACAGCTTTAATACCCTGTAGCCTGATTGCATCAGATCTGTGAAGATAAGCCATGCTGGGCCTGGTCAGTAGGGAATCTGGTTGTCTCTGCAAGTTGTTTTGGTGGACCAATAGGTGGCACTCTTCCCCCTGGACCAGAGTTCCTATGCCCATCTCGCAGTATGAAGACTAAGGACACTACCCTATATGAGGTGCTGTCCTTTGAATGAGCCATTAAAAAGAGGTCCCGAATGCCTGGTTATTAACGAACATCCTCATGGAACATTCCTGACAGGTGGGGTTTTCATCCCAAAGCCTGGGTTGTGAAACTGCATATGTCTGATAATTGTAGTACAAAACCAGGTGGGAGCTGGATGTTAGTGGTCCATGAACTGGGACAACTTGTGAAGATGGACTGTGGGATATTAGTTCCAAATACTGCTATTATTATACTTCTAGTACAGTCTAAGTGTGACTCTAAAATAAGGCAGAGCATAAAAGTAAAAACAGCTGAGTGGTGACAGATGGATAGAGAGTCAAAATTAGATGGTTTTATACCATATAAGAAGAAAATCTTAGTTATATTAAAAACATTTATCCTTAAACTAGTAAGTGCAGCTCAGAGGAAGTAGACAGAGGCCTACTGTATATGATGTAATGGAAAAAGTAAGAAGAAACTCAGAAGAGAAGAGAGTGTTATGCAGATTGCGTAAAGGGGCCCAGAATTACAAGGAATACATAAAAAGAACAGCAAACAACAGATAAAAAAAAGAAATTAGAATCTCTTTAGAAAATTACAGCAGGGGCAAAGATAATACTTTTTTAAAATAATGTCACAAAAAACAATAGCAAAAGTTGAAGTAAAGTTGAAGTAAACTGTTTGCAGGATAAAATGGGATTAATTATTGTAGATTAAAATGCTATATTACATATGCTAAAAGAATAGCCCATGCAGGTTTCTACAAAATGTCAGCAACATGTCCCTTTTAAATAGAAGAAGCTACATGAGTAGCATAACTGACAATGAGGTATTATAAGGACTGGGGCAGCTTAAAATTAATCACCAGGCCAGATGGTATTTTCCCAGTTGTACTTAAGGAAATGATGGATGTTATTCATGGACATTTAACTAGGATATTTCAGCTGTCATGAAGGATTGGGACTGTACCCACAGATTGAAGAACTGCAAATGTAATATTAATTTTTAAAAAGCGGAAAAAACTTAATTAGGACATTATAGACCAATCAGTAATGATATTGTGAGCCAAACAAAAAAGGTATTTATGAAATAAAGGCATTTTAAGAGACAGGCAAAATGTATTTAGGAAAGAAAAATCTTGTTTAACCTACTTGCTGTATTTCTTTCATAAAGCCACAAGGATGGTGATGTCTCAAGCATGTGACACAATACTGTATATTTAGATTTCCAGTAAGCTTTCAGTAACATTCCTCTTAAAAGGTTAAGTCTCAAGCTAAAAGCAATAGGAACCCAATGGTAATGTACACACTTTCACTGGAAACTGGTTAATGAATGTTCAAGAGCCTAACCTCCGATTTGGTCTATATAAACCATGGTGTCCCTATGGTACCTGGAACCATTTTAGGCTCTTCCTTCTCCATATCAATGATTTAGATTCTGAAACAGCACACTAGTTAAATTTGCAGATGCTTCAGAAATAGAGAGTGTAGCAAACAGAAAAAAAATGTCAAAGGAATTGCAAAAAGCCTTAGATAAAATTGTGAAATGGGCACTTGGCAAATGAACATGGATTTGTAAATTTAGCTGTAAGAAGTATAAACTGGTCCATGCAAGAAAGAGGAACATGCACTCTACTGATCACACGGCCGATTCTGGGCCACAGGAATCTACAGAACACGTGACAGGGAACTGGGTGCTTATGTAGATTCTGCTATAGCTTCATCAAGACAACAGGGGGAAGCTTAAAAAGACCAGACAGAATGCTTAGATTTATAGAAAAAAGAGTGGCATTTAAATCAGGGGAAATTACGATTAAGCTTTACAATGCAGTTGAAACATGTCATTTAGAATATTGTGTTCAGCTTTGGTCATCATACAAAACTACAATTATAACCTTAGAAAGAATTCAAAGAAGGGCTGGTCTGAGGGACCATCATATACGGCATGGCAATGTTCAGACACATGAATCTCTTCTGGCTGATCATTTAGAGGAGAAACTAGACCCCTTGAAGTACCTCCTGAAACAGTTGAAATAGCCACTGGGTGACTGTGGAAAGCAGTATTATAGTACTGTATGTGTTCTGAGAGACGTCCAGAGAGGAAATGATTCCGACTACTGTAGATAACAGTTTATGAAATTTTGGGTTAGGGGGTCTCTCAGATATTTAAAGAATTAGTGGTGATTCTACCCATTCAATGGAAGATAGCTCTGTCTTTAGAAGCAGAAAATATTTTTATTGAATATAATTTTGTAAATATCTAAATACACGATTTCTGGGGTTCTGTCTGATGTTCTTTGCCTGGATGTAGCAGTAATACAACAGACCAGTGTTTCTGATCACATCTTCATAATGTGTGACCATGATTTTAATGACAGCGGCTACATATTTACTACAAAGTAAATATAACAGTCCTGTTTTGCAGGTATAGTTCTACTCTAAGCACAGTTCCAGAGGCAACATCGCTTTATTTGACGTCTTGGGATTTGTATTTTAAATGAGTTATCATACAATTTGGAATCAAGAGTATATTTACATTGCACATTTTAAGAATAAGAAATGCAATAATAGAATTGTCTAAAGAAGTGACTTTCATGCTATATCAATTTTCTATTACAATTGTTATTCTATTATATTTACTGCACTTTGTGGTAATCAACAAAGAGATAAAAATGCTGGTGAATGTCATAAGTAATGTTTCCCACCTCTTTAAAATACTGTATATTACTTTGAACACCATTTGATCATACAGTAGCAAAGCATTTTATTAGTAAGGTTTTACTTTTTGTTTTTTAAGACAAAAATGTTGTTCCACATGCAACTGATCATTCAAGAAATTTAAGACAACAATTAAAATTAATTAATTAAACTGTGAGTATGGTACTCTATAGTGCTGTCAAAAAGTTAATTTAGCATTGATGCTGTTTAGTGGCAAGTGTAGGACAGCACAAAAAACCTTAGGTCAAATCCAAATGATTTTGAAATATGGGTTTTGGTTTTGAAACAATTTGAATGAATTTGTCTTTTTCCAGAAGTCCTCTGCTCTTCTGTCAACATCTGAATTTTAAATGCACATTGGTTATCTTGAACTTTTGACTACATCAAAAATCAGTTCTTAATTTCTAACTACATTTAAAATGGGAATCTAACAGACTTTTTGAAAATCTCGACATAAAGGTTCACAAAGTTTCTGAAATGATTACAAACTGCTCAGTGAACTAGAAATAATTAACTTAACCTAGACCCTGAAATTAAATGCGTGTTGATTTATTTAAATTTTGACCTGAAAGGTTCCATCACACCTTTTTTTTGCAACACACACAACATACCTTGCAAGGAGTTAACTTGCCTTTTATTCAGCCAGCAGTTGTATCTTGAGGATAAACAGGAGATGTCTTCCCTTAATGACCCTGCTGGCAAAAGATTTATTATGTGTGACTAAAGCTCTTATAGGCGGAGACACAATAGTTTTAAGGTAGTTTTAAGAGGTTTAAGCTAGACAGATCTGCACATTTGCATACCCAGGTGAAACTTGTTTAGGCAGAACATACATAATATTTACCGACAGTCCAAATAAAGTTGTCTAAACAGTTCCCACTCTGATACCTGGATAGAAGCCAGACAATAATTATTTGTAAGATAATTTGAGTTTAACGTTTATAAAATTAGAATGCAAGAAAGAGTCCACTATACTAGAATTTTTCTGTTTCTTTCTTGGACTACCTTTCAATTATTAATTTCAACTATTAATTAAAACAAATGGAGTTAAATCCTGCTCTTGTAAACAGATTCCATTTTTTTAGAAAATGTTTGTTTTCATGGCTAAATATCTACTAGTTTTTCATATTTTTCTTGCCAAATATCATGAAGCTCTTTCAATTAAACCTAAAACAGAGTCTATACATGAATGTGATAAACACTATGGAACTCATTTATATGGATTATGAACTTAAGGTCACAAAAAGAGGTTAAAGCTCCAAAATTTATACAACATTTTAATAGATTATATTTTTATATAGTGGTACATTAAAATGTCTACAATCAACACTCTGAGGAATTTTATTAAAATGGAACAAAACATATTCTTAATTTTATTCAACGTATTCCATGTAAATAAAAATGAACAATCTATTATTAATGAAAAACAGCTTGTTTATTTATAATACAATCATAATAAAGAGACAGGATATGAAATTTAGACAAAATAATTTAAGAAAGCTATTTAAAACATATGTTTAGTTTTGAATGCTTCTCCACTGTAAATCTTGTGAGATTCTTGTTTGGTAAACTCTCTAGATTTACAGTAAACAGCAGTGCCTTGTTGTGGCTACAGTGCACAGCTTGGTTCAAATGAAACCCAGCTACTTTTTTTAAACATCACTGAAATAAGAATTCAGCACTGGTCAGAAATTCGAGATATGAGGAGCAAAAGCGAGAATTCCCATTGAATCATGTAATAAATTGGATGAGACTTAAAGGACCTTGCACTGCCTCTTAAAGATAATGTTTTCAAACTCAAAAGCGTCCTCAAAAATGATGAGTGGGTGAATGGATTAAGTGCTTCAGCCTTTTTTTGTGTGTGTTTTTCTGTGTGTGCAGTTCTCTTCAGAAAACACCTTTCAAGGTTGTGTGGTTTTTAAGAACGGGCAGAGGTCCCTAGGGTTGATTGGGTATATTTCTATCTTATTGAGAATTGGCTAGGTCACGGTGCTAGGAAGCAGAACCATGTAAAGAGACTTCTAATTCTGCCTCGTGAACATCTTGTCGAGCTACAGTAAGTAGCCACGGAAGTGCCTCACAGCAGAATTCTAAGCAGGCTAGCACCGCTGTCTAACGTGCAGTGTTCAGAACGTGTGCTGCTGTTCTTCCGTTCCACTGACGGTTGAACCTGTTAGCAGATAGCAGCCTCTGATGACCCTGTAACACCACTCACCTGGTAAAACAGCGCAAGTCTGTGTCTCCAGACAGAGGACAAAAAATACTTTCTTCGAACAAAGCCTTTCCATTCAAAATTGGTTGGAAGAGTAAATGGCATCAGCTGTTGTTTTGATTTCTTCTTTGGAAGCCACAATATCAGCATCAGTAGCATTGCCTGTTCCAGATCCCCACAACCTATTGTGTATGTACATTAGGTGTAGTTTCCACTTGTGTTCTCTGGTCATGTTTTACTGTTGATTCCAAAGACTCCCACTGGCTTGCTTTTGATTATTTTGAATACTTGAAACAGGTCGTCTTAATCATTCTCAGACTAAAAAGATTTGGTTCCTTTGGCTAGACTGAGCATGATATGTCTCTAAGCCCTGCAAAGCATCTGGTTGCTTTTCTATGAACACAGTACTGTGATGAGGTTTTACATTGTTCAATTTTAATGCATGGAATAAATCTGTTAATTTAAATTCTAAACTTTAGTCATGTAATTGTACACCTACATTATATTATAACATGGCACTGAAATCATTCATGAGGCCAGGCTAATCACACTCCACACTTTATATAAGGACCAACTTCAGATAAGGACATCCTGGTTCCTGTGTACTCTAGTCTGAAGGTGTTTTGATATACTTTTTTGACAGTGTTCACCTAATGTGAACTGAAAGTTATTTACACACTAACGTTAAAAGGCAGCATGGTGCTAAATGCTTACTAAACAAAGTAATTAACAATGGAATAATAAAATTTAAATCTTAAAAACAACAAGCTCTCAAACAAATTTAGTTATACTGTACCTTGGACAGTGTTCTGGGTCTGGATTGCTGGGTCATATCATATGTCTAACCCTAACCCTAAAGTTCTGCAAAAATGGGTGAACGTCAAATCAAAAACATGACACCTTCATGATCATAGATAAGATTAGAACGGGGCCATGTGTTGCCAGAACCTCTATGATGTGGCTGAGGGAAAATTCATTCATCTACCATGCTCAGGAAATTTATCAATATGTCATGACTTCTGCTATTTATACCCTAAACCCATTTTTTTCTTTAGAAATGCTACTGTTCTAAAATGCAGTCACAACTTCTCAATTAGAATGCTCTAATTAAAATCACAGCACTGAAGACTGTCAATACATGTTGTTATCTGTGGATTATTAAGTGCTGAACTTCAGCATTTTGCTCATTTACAATTTTCAGTTCTAATTGAAGCTTGACACAAGTAAACAGTCAGTTTGTTGTCAAACGAGGCATTATGGTATTATTGTCATAAAACATTGTTCTCTGCATTGTAATGGTTCATGCAGTATATGTTTAAATACCACTTAGTAGGAAAAAAACAGGATCCATGTTTTTTGTTTATGAAGTCATATTCTAATATGTTTGTTACAATTTCTTGTCATTAAGTGAAATTCTTCAATGCTAGATTTTTGAGAAAGCATTAGAAAGTGATAGGAGTCATTTCACAGTGTCTCACTGGGGTACTATTTCATTTTCCATTTAGGTCACAACTGAAGTAGGATTGTGTTGTTTTTTCTAATGAATTTTAAACATGTACTCTTCTGTGAATTTTATTATAATTATCCCTTCTCTGAGTTTAGCTGTCCCAGGAGGCAATTGGAGCATGAATAATTTAAGAAACACAACAAGACAAAAAAAACTCATTTGCTTTTGAAGTACTCTAGCACATTGTATAAGACATCTATTAATGTAAGGTAAACTATTGATTGCAATATTTCATATTCTGATTTAGCATTTTTTCTTGAGATTTTGAGGAAGAAACAAACAGGCCTTTTGTTTATTTATCAGCAGGGCAATTAACATTTTTTGTAAGCATGTGACACCTTCAGTGTACTACAGTTGTTTAGTATTTCATAGTTTTTAATGATTGTTACATGGACTGAACAAAACAAAATGTCATTTTTACTATTACCTGTAGCTAAATGTTGCTATGGGTTTATACAATCACACTCCCTAAAGCCCCCCAATTTAGTTAGGGAAATAATTTTGCACTTGTATATACTAAGTTAATAATTTGTTGCTTCTATATATTGCCATTCATAAAGGATTCCAAAGATCTTTACATACAGGAGGGGACCCATTTTATTCACCAGGGTGACATTTAACAACCATTGTGTGCGAGTGCCCCACTACCCAGCAGATGAGGCTGAATGTATAAACCCAGATTGGAATTTACCCAGAAAAAGCACCCCTGCTCTTAACACTTCATCTGCAACACAACACCGACAGTACACCATAGCCTTGCTGGTCAGGATCTTGGTGCATTGTTTCGGAAATTCTGCTCCAAAGCAAAGAGTACTGCCTCTTGGACTGCCACCACCCTATGATAAGTCGAAAAAAACAAACAGTATTTTATCAAAATATCTGTTAGGGAATAGCTAGTGAATAAAGAAGGCCAATGAAAATACTCTATAAATTATGTGAATTATTTTTAAATTTATTGTAGGTAATTCTACAAATGCAGTTAGAACTTTTAGGTTTTTAGAAATAATAAAATCATCTGATATGGGGACTGACTCCTGCCAAATCAAAATGTTTCAGCATTAATACACTTAGTATTATTCATTTGCTTATTTGTTTGTTGTCAGGGTTAACACAAGAAGAAAACTAATGAGTCCTTCTTTGTCTTCTTTCCTTCTCATATAAAATGATAGCATTGTTTTAGTGGGGCACACATTTCACATCACAAGAACACCCACCATATGGAAAACACACAAAGGCAAGAAATCATTAACATGAAAATAAATTCCATCCTTTTTTCAAGAGGCATTTTAGAAGGGCATAGCTCCTATTATCAATATTTCAGAGAAAGTTAATTCAAAACCAATAAAACACACAAACATCTGCATTTATTCAATAACGGTATCAAAGAATTTGAATTGAATGATTTGGCTAGGAATAATTACCTCTTTTGACTGCAATTAAAATAATAATACAAAATACATTTTTTACAAAACTCCTTTCATGAATATCTCGTGACTGTAAGAGGTCACTGACAGAACTGTTTCTGACAGAGAAGAATGGTGTTTAAACAAGGCCTGTACTGTCCTTTGTGTGGCTAAGAAAATGACAAGGCAAAACGAAATGAGTGAGTTAGTGAATACTGCCATGCTGGAGTCAGCATCTTTCTCTTTATAACTTAGATTCAATACTTTGTGAAAGAACAGTTTCTTGTAGTGCAATTAAATTGCAGTATCAACACACATTAAAGGAAAGTTATATATTAAGACCAACAGAAATGTATCAATAGCATTGTTTTTTAAGTATTGTTATTTAAAGCTAAGTACAGATTACCATGTGTATTCATAAAATTGAGGGTTATTTCTGACTCCAGTGCTACTTCAGGTAATGTTGAATAACAGTACTTAAGCTACTGATATAATTTATATACACAATAATTCATATTCTTGATTATTAGAGCACATATCTAATATGAAATATATCAAAGACATGGTCTACAAACAGTTTAACCTTCCACTTTGTTTTCTCTTTTTTGCTGTACAGGGGTGATAATCAAAATGACCATCGGCAAAAAAAAAACCAAATGAACATCAAACACAGTTCAAACACTTCTTTTTGAAAACAATGCAAAAGATTCGACCCACAATTTAAGAATGAGTATACTGTCTCTTCAGTTTTTTTCTGCAAAATCTACAGCACAATACAATTTGTGGTAAAGATCAAAATAAACTGTGCACCTAACAAGGATGGGATGTTTTTCTGCAAGGGGCTTTGTTTTGACTGGAACTACAGTCTCCTTTTATATTCGGCTCTATTAACCAGTTTCAGCTCCAGAGTTCCCCAAACTGGCCCCTTGGGCCCAAGCTTGGTATTGATGTGTGAGAGAATGTGGCTTTTTTCAGTTTCATAAAGCATCAAGTCAACAGCCTGATTGTAAGCTGATTCACATCAGGTTATTATACTACAAAATCTCTGCAGAATGTAAAGGCCCATTGTTACCATTCAGTAACAGAGCTCTTTCCTGAAAATCGTTCCAAGAAATTGTTCCTTCAAGAGCTCAGGTTACCAGGCGATTTCAGCCTTTTTCTTCAAGTTGATGCTAAAAGGCTAGGTTTAGCAGCCAGATAGTGGTTTTATTCACTCGCTAAAATCCTAGCCTTCTAACTATATATTAAGGATTATATTATATTTCTTATTAAGAATTACATTTAAAAACCTGTGTATAAAATATACAGTATTTGGAGAAAAAAAATCACAAAAAACAATTAATAAAATGTGTGTACACATACTGTAGTACATTGCTGAAAAGAGCAGAAAACACTGATTTTCAAAGAAATTTAAATAGGAGTGTGCCTTCTGGTAAATACCAGATTAAAAAAAAATACATTGTTTTTCAAAATATTTAAAATGTTTTGCTTCCAACCACACAGTTTCCAGAGAGTCATACTGTACTTCACATCCTTGTTCAGAAATACAAACAAGTGCCTTTGACACTGAGCAATTAACAAACTGATTATGCACATATGAAAGAAATATGTGGCTATATAAGATTTACATGGCTTTTAAATAAACAACAGAAGCTGCTGGAGGCGCACAAAACATAAGCTTCTTATGCAATATCAGGCTCTCATGCTGGGTGTTCCATTATATCTTTCTAAACAGTGTTTGTTCTCTTGGTTATACAGTTATTGCTGTGCTCTGGGAAGAATGCTCTAGGAAGACCTACGGTATCTGCAATAAGTGCATGGATATCATTCAGCACTTCTGTGGAACTGCAACATTTTGTTAGATTTAATGTGGTCTCTGGCTATGCTTAAATCTCAATGCTGTCAATAAGTTTAAGTGGTGAAAAGTAAAGAAAGGGCTGGCATGGTGTCTGCTGATGTTTTGTGATATAGTAGGTTTAACGACTTCCTCAAGATTGTTCTTCTTCATGTGACACATTCAACATTTTCCAGTTAAGTTCCTGTGTGAGTCCAAGTGGCTTATAGTGTCATAGGTTTACCTTAAGTGGAAAGAACAAGGTTTCTTGTGAATGGGACTCTGAGACCATTAGAAGTTCAGCCCCTTGTGCTGTGTTGATTGGAGAAAACGGGAAAGTGCATTATTTAAAGACACAAAAGCAGCACAAGATTGAAGACATTACCTTCTGATAACAAGATTTCAGCCCTAACCTTTCCTTCACGCTACCTCATTCTTTTTCTGTATATGCAAAATGTTTTATTTTGTTTAGCTCTACAGAATGAACTTCAAAATCAACATGATTCAATTATCTGGGAGAAAATCGGTTTAAATATTTTGACATGCCTCAGCTAAGATAATGGCTCTGTTGATTTGTTTAGTAAATACTCTGCCCACCTCTAACCCTGAATGTGTATGGTTGTTTCATTTTTAGCTAACAAATATAATGACAGAATAAATAAAAATGTCTTTTGTGTTGCTAGACACACTAAACATACATTATATGTTTTCTAAATTGTGATTTAAAATAGCTTAATAAAATAGCTTTTTTATTGCATGCTGTTACTTTGGTGTGAAACCCTGATCTGCTGGATCTGCATTAAGTATTTATTGTATCAGCTTATTTAATTCAATAGGATATACAGCATGGGACTTCTAAATTATTAATGAGAGTTTTTTGTGAGTGTAGTTCACGCAAACAGCAACAAAGGGGGAAAAGCCATTAATTCAGGTAAGTGGGAGGAATTCATGCTCCATGTACAAAGGTTTCTATTCATGAAAGCACTCTTGTTCATATTCTGCCAATTAGGTGTCTGTTAAAACTTTTATTCATCCTCTGTCTGTGCTACAACAGCATGATTTTCCTTTCTCTCCCACTCCAGGGAGCACACGTTAATGATCTCAATGGGATTAATGTAAATGTCCTGGCTATAGTGATTGAAATAAGACCTTCTTGCGTGAAAGAAAGTGAAATATCACGCAAAAAACTCTGTTGAACATTTTAATGATCTGCAATCACTAACGCAGGGTGACCTTCAAGAATGACCTTCCATATTTGGTCCCACCTTGGGAATGTCATTCATGAAGGATTTCTCTTGGAAACAGGGTCTTACAATCTAGATAGCAGGAGAGAAACAGAGTGGGCACTCAGGGGGTGTGAAGTTGAGAGGTGAGGAGAGGTGTGAAGTCGAAAGCTGCAAATGAATAGAGAGGATTAGAAGGAAACGAGTCTGTCGTTGAGAGAAGAGGGAAGGTGTTTTCCTAGTTTCAAGATAGTTTAGATTTCAAAACCTCTCTTTCTTACACCCAAAGAAGGCTTCACAGCCAAAACGTTACGTTTCTTTTCTTCTCTTTTCAGCAGGAATAAACCTTTACTAGTTACTTTGTAAAAAATGCTGAATCAGCCACCTACCTCAGCTACTATGTTCAGGTGGGTAGCTGCGTCAGCATGCGTAGGCTGCAAAGGAACAAGTAATAGGTTTATTCCATGCTGAAAAAAAGAAGAAAGAGAACACAACGTTTCGGCCATGGAGCCGTCACCTGAAGAAGAATATGTTGAGAAAAATGATAAAACATAACATGAACATTATGTTGTGAATAGTTTTTTTAATTCACCAACATTTCCATTTCAGCTGTATCTTCCAGGTCAATATTTGTTAGCTGTCTCGTATGACTTTTTATTGACTAAATGAAGTGCAGTTTTCAACAGAAATTAGTTTTTTGAAAATATGTACAATAATTTATTTTTTGTTCCTATATTTTCTAGTGAGAATTTTTATATCCCTTTGTGTGTGGTTAACAGGTCTCTACTATGATTGAACACTTGGATGTCCAGAATACCTGGTCTCTATGAATATTTACTTATAAAGCAGAATAATAATGGGTCTCTTGCTTTCAGCTCTGTGCTTAGGGGTTAAATTGAGACTGTGCATGAATACTGTATGTGTGCGTCCTTCTAATAATTACATGGGTTGTGTGTCTGTGTTCTTGTAAAGTGAATTTGTATTAAGATATGTTGCAGAATCATTCATTTTAAGTTTCTCACAAGAAAAGTATAAGATTCTTCATGTTTTCTTCATTAATTAATGGTTTCTGTTCTGTGCTTTATCATATCTCAACACATTTAAAGGAGCTCCATATACAGGCTAAAAGAAATACGTATTTTTAGCCTTGAACAGACATCATGATGGATGTGATACAGTAGCACTTTTCTGGACACTCCCCTCGAAGCGCTTTACAGGTACTGGGGACCCCCTCCGCCACCAGCAGTGTGCAGCCCCACCTGGATGATGCGCCAGTACGCTCCCCACACACCAGCTCTCAGCGGGGAGGAGAGCACAGTGATGAAGCCAGTTCAAAATTTGTTGAAGTCAGTTTGTTTGACTTCAATAATTGACGTTTTTTAATTCATTTATATATACGTTTTAGCTTTGCATAAAACGTGACAAAACTAAAAATCTGATCTGAATGATATTATTCCATTTCATTGTGTGTTGTGTATATGTCTAAAAAACAACAAAAGAAGCATAAAGAAACTAGCAGAGAAGAATTGTTCAGCATACAGAGAGTGCTGTCACCCTGGATGTCGATGCAGCTTCAGTATAAGTCACACAACAAGTTGTTGGAAATCTTACTTCTCTTCATCTAGCCAGGAATGCCAGTTTTCACTACTTTTTTTCCTGTTTTTGTTCTGCAAATATTGAAACATATGAAGAATTTCTCATACCCTCATTCTGGATTGCATCATCAAACTAAAAAATAGCTGTAATAAAACACCACTTTTAATCAAGTGTATCTCATATCACCCTGTCGCTAGTATAAGTGCTCTGGACCTGCTCCTCAGAGATGCCGTCTCTGTGTTTGAGTGAAGCTGCATGCTATTGAAATGAAAGAGAAGTGCGCATATTCACTTCACCGTTGAAAGGTTGCCATGCCATTTCGTTTTTCCTCGGTGAAACCTGCTGAGGACTGGCACTCACAACAAAGGCCCTCTGTTGCTTCTAACCTAGACAGCAAAGCAAGAAGGACATGTAGTCAACTGAAAAGTATGTAACAGCTTATGAAAAGCTATTAAATACACACACAAAATGAATTCCGGTAGAGTAGCCCTTGCTGGAAAAGTGACTAAACAATCTTGAATACACGTCCCTCATTAAGAAATATTTTTAGCAGCTTTGAGCTTTTGGTACATATACTGTACATATACTGTTTCTGTGTTATCCGAGACAAGCAATGTCAAAGGAAAAGAAAAAGTAGAAAACAAAAGAAAATAAAAAATAAACCACGCTCATAGCACTTTGAGTTTCAAGGGATGAATTGAAAAGTTAACATTTTAGTTTAACTCATAAAATGTTAGACCAGAAATAGAAAGCTTTAAAGCAAGCAAATGAAATAGAAATAAAGCAGATAATACAAACTCATTCTTCTGTGAACCTTTATAAACATGCTGGTTCACTTTATAAATACTGGGGCACCAGAATTGCAGACACATTTGAAGTTTTCTAATGCTGGAATTGTTACATTCACCTCAGGTGTGACAAAATAAAAAATACACATGAAATAAGCACATTCCTTACATTTTATTTTTCAAAGCTAATCCATTAGAGAGTAAAGCTATCAAACAAGTAATTTCATTGCCATTTACAAATTAGTTTGTTCCAACACCATCTGCATTGACAGGATGAGACAAAGAAGCTATAGATTCGGCGCTGGGTTTGGTCATCAAAGAATCTGCTAGACACATTTTGTACCAAATGGGATATATATACAGTACAGGTATGTGTTTATCAGTGCAGAGAGCATTATCAGAAACTGATACTAGAGTACAATACAGTTAGGTAGGCCAGTGAACTTGGCTGGGACTAGGATCATGATGCAATCTTGAAAAATAAACAGAAAGGTACTGTACTAGCATTAATTGTACAATTTCCATTGAGTCTTTCTGCTTTTTGTTGAGCACTTTGGAAGTCATTGTAAAAATGTTTTTACTAGAATTTCCTAGGACCATAATGAGTTACTCTGTACACTTTTAAATGTTTTGCAATGATAAAGAAGAATGCTTGTAGTCATCTTACAGTAGGTCTGTTTTTTTTATTAGCGTTCTTCAGTTATGGCAACAGCTTTGTTTCCTTTTTTGCAAACATTAAAAGTCTCTAATCAAGAGCAAAGTTTAACCATTGAGTTGCAAACAGTCAGCGATCCCATGTGATTGAACCGGGCACATTAGACCTGAGTAATTGTGATATTTGGAAATGTTCAACCCCGCAAGTTTTTTAAACATACAGTACAATTCTATTTCACCAATACTATGTCAATAAGATGTCTACTTCTACATGTATGGTTTCTTTTGCTGCAGAAAACATTATTTGAAACACATGTACTGGTGATATAACATTGTCTACTGTCTACTGAGTGCTGAGGGTTCACTATATGAAATCAAGTATGGGAGAATTCTGTCATTGATTATTTTTAAAATTATTTTATTCCGCAAACACCACATTACCAGAGCTACTCAGCTGTAATTGTATACTTCATCTCACGTGCAAATCTTGGAACAGGTTTGCCTGGAATATATTGTGAGCCTGACCTTGAGATACAAATGGTGACACAAAATTAGTAGAACTGTGTTTTGCCATTTCATCTTAGAAAACAGGAAAATGTGTGAACGATGACAACTTGCTGAGAAAAGATGCCACCTTTGCCTTCTACGTTATGAAAAAGAAAATTAAATTGGTATTTTTAAAAATTTTTTTCTTTAAACTCAGATGTGCATATTCAACAGTACCTCATACAAAATCCAAGTAAGGAGAAGAAAAGATACATTTACTGTTCTTACACCAAGAAAAGCAGATTACTATAATTGGAGATAATTGTATTGTGGGTGCAAGTTCCACAAACAATCTGCTGCTGAGAACAACCTACAATTTCAGTTGGTTTGAGGAAAAAATGCAAGGAAATGTGCAGAAGTACTTTCCACTACCTTTATACATCATCATGAAATCCATATTAGGAACAATTTTAGGTTTAAGCCGCCCACATTGACTCAGGGTAAATGCTCTATGGAAAAAAAAACACTAAAATTAGATGATTCTTCAAAAAAAATCAAACAAGACAAAATTAGCCCAAATGTTTCCCTTAAGATCAGCTCACTCAGCGTTTGCTACCTTCATGCAAACTACACTCCATTTGAACTGGTGTTTGTAAGTCTTTTAAGAAAAAAACAACTTCATTATATTTTAGGAAAGAAAACTCAGAAATGACCTTGATGTAACCTCTTGATAAAATACTTGCCTGTGTTAACTAATTTAATTCCATTTACTTAGACTTAATTTCTGAGATGCTGTTTAAATTTTTTTACGTGTGGTTTCATGTGGAACCTGGATAATGAAGTCTTCCTTAACGAAATCTTTTAATTTAGCAAACTACTGAGAATCTGAGGAAAAATAAAACACTTCACCTCCTGCAGGGTGACTTTATTTAGCAACGGTGTCATTTATATAATGTTAATACAAATTAGCACAAAGCAGACATTAGTGAGGTAATGTAATGTTTCGAAAAGCAATTCAACAGATGAGAAATTGAAACTCAGTGATCCCCAATCCCTCCTTTGCGCAGTCAAAATAAGGAGAGAAGTGAGAAGGTTCTTGTCCAAATAACACAGAGGTCAGTGAGCCAGGAGGGACGGATTGTTCTGAATGTACCTTTCTGTTACAGTAAGTGATGTTACAGCCAGTGAAGCATTTATTCCACGAATGTAATGGCTGAGCAGCTCTGTAATTGTTTCGGCAGCTTTGTTCAGTGTTTCATTAATCCTCTGATCTGCCCTGTATTTGTTGATCTCCGTCTATATTGAGTGACCATTTCAAGACAGCCCTAACAAAGTGACTTAGGTTAAATCTTTTAAGAGATGTGAACTACAAATACTGTATTTACACACAAATAAGTTTTATTTGGGCTTGTCAGAGATAGATGTGTTTTGAAAATGGTACATTTTGTGTCAGTTGAATGATGTCTATCTATCCTTCAATGGGGGGCTGAGTCTCACCAACTTCTATGGTGGCTCATATCACCAAGATACTGTATGTTACTCTTGCTCCAGAAATGAAGTATATTGTTATGGAAACACTGGTAACTCTTCTAGATTTAGATGGTGACACTCATACTATACTGATACTATTCCTTCCCTATCTTTCTGTAAAAATTGTCATAGATAAAAAAAAACATTTTGCTTGCTGTGTTGTGGAAAATAGCTCTTTTCCCCAACTGACCCATGAGCAATTCTAGATGTTTAATGAAAGAGTGCAGTCCTTTGTGAGTCCAGCTGAATTGAACTTTTTGTTTTTAACAAAGAAACAGGAAAGGATTTTACTCTTTCATTTCGGCCAATTTTGTGAAACAAGCACATTAAGACTGTTATTTTTAAAAGCCAAGAAAGTATTGCAGAGATGAGAAAATTCTGATATATTGGTCAATACAAGAATCCAAATAGGGCAATAAAGAATGATATGAATTGAAGAAAAACTGTTTTATCTTACATGTAATTGGTTACATGTGCTGTAGTATTTAAAATAAAACAGAATATTTTTGAAAATGCATTCAGTAGATCTGTGAAATAGAGTACACAAATATTTTATCTTTATTTTATTTATTGAGCTTTGGTATAAATACGTTTTATATGTCCAAGATCAGATCTGAAAGAATTAGAGCTGAAAAGAGAGTCAAGGCCATTTGAAGGAAAACCTCACCCTCCTCAATGTCAACACCAGCATTGTGCGTAAAAAACAGAGGAAACAGTGGAAAACTTTTAGAGTCCACGGGTTTCAACTGTAAAGCACATGTGCATCTGAGCTTGTCTCTTAATCATTGTACCTTAGTCTGCACTTGCTGCCCTTGAGGAGGTAATGGTGCTTCACAGTTTATAGTAAACTGAAAATCAAGGAGTTTACCGTCACACAACCCTTCACTTTACTTCATCGACTCCCCACAACACACTGTAATTCACAAGAACTAAATCTGTAAAAGAGCGTTTGAACGGTAAACTAAGAGGGTGATGTGGATGATGATGATGATGATGAGGATGAAATGGTGGGTGTGAAGATCAAGGAATTGTAGTTTTAAAAATTAATATATATATATAATATAAAAAATTCTAAGCAGAGCTTTAAGAATACCTAGGGAAAACTGTTTTCATTTTTTTTGGTAAATATTATACGTACTGTTTTCCTTAATGGTGATTAATAAAGCTGAGATTTTGGTAGATTGCACCTGTGTGCTCCAATCATGCATTCAACCTTTTCTCTGAAAAAGGTAACTGGTTTCCTCCTATAAAAACTGCCCCTGACTGGACCTGAACATTAACACAAGCAGGACCGGCAATTATGCAGAAGTTGACCTTTTGCCACATGAGTGCAAATCATGGGAGAGTGGAGAGGCAGTTACAGAGCAGCTTTGCCAGCAGTCAGAGCAAGTGGACCCAATCAGTTGAATTTACAATATAAACCTATTACTTGTTCCTTTGCAGCCTACGCATGCTGACGCAGCTAACCACCCGAATTTACAATATACTGTTAATGTTAAATACCAAGCCTTGCTCTCATTGACTTCAGCTTATTTACATATCTTTAATCAGAAGATCATTTTTTTCTGTTTTCTTTCATGTTAATGCCCTGTATTCTTGGTTTTAATTGTTATAAAAAAGCATGCTGACAGAATTAAAAAATGCATTACATGTACAAATGCTTAATGACCAAATAAAAAGAGTTAACTTTACCTTGCTGTGAAAGAAATCCATTCAATCAGAAAGTTTCATGTATGTTAACCAACAAAAATCATGGAACAAAGTGTCTGAGCATTTCAAACTAAAACAAATGAGACCCACAAATAAAACAGCTTTATGAATTACATTTATGATAGTTAATGAAAATGTAGAAATTATGATGATTTTCAGTCAATATCATAAAAAATACATTTCATTTTATTAAACTATGAAATTAACATTGTAATGAATAATTTGATCTTTTTCATTATAAAGCTGAATATTTTCCAATTTCATGAATGTAAACAGAATCATAAATGTAAACATAATCTGAAAAACATCAAGTATACTGTATACAGTTTGTGAATTACTGTTATATTGTTTAATGTGTGTTTTAAATGAATACTATCAATACAGGTTTTATCCAGTGTTTATTGTGAATATACCCTATATGGGTCTTTTCCTCTGACTTTGAAAGCATAAAGACAAAAACACATGAAAACCTAAGAAAAGACATTCAAGGAACATACTGTACTTTAGTGCAATGAAAAAAATACATTCACACGAAGTTTTTTTCTTTAGTTTTACTTTTCAACATGGAATTAAATCTCCAGCTAAATGTATTTAGGAAAAAATACTAATTAATTACAGATAAAATAAAATGGTGTTAACAGTAACCTGGTGTATCGACATGCACAATAACAACCCTGGGAAAAGGCATTTCATATATAGAGCATGCACATCACTTTATCAGTCCAAATTTAGAACTTTATGGCTGTTTATGTTTTCTACAAGTTTTTATTTGGTACAGTAAATGAAATACAGTATGTCTCTGTATAATGACCTACTTAAACGGATAGACATAACCTTGTAGGTTTATATCAACATTGTCAACAGTGCTAATTTTTTTTGTACTTTTATATTCAAGTAAATGGACGCCTTCATTAAGACACAGTAAGAATGACTCATTGCATCAGATGTGCTAGAGCACCAGGTTCAAACAAGGAGGCAGTTCTTGTGTAAACTACAATACCCAGAGAGCCGTGGGAAATGACCTGCTGCCCTGTCACCTGACCAGCTGGACGAGGAATGGGTCAGGTGATGATTTAAAAAGCAGGAATTGTTGGCATGAAATGTACAGTTGTACAGTATAAAACAGCAGTAGGAAGAATGAGCCACTGAGTCCTTTTCAAGAAGAAGCCAGTAAGCAGCTTAGCTGCCGGGCTATATTATTATAAAAGAAGGTAGTGAATTAAAAAAAAGATTCAGCCAGGATGACCAAGAAACAACCTGGGGATAAAGGTGTAGAAAGTCACACATCAGGAAATGGGTATATAATAATTTCAAAGACATTGGATATCTTTTTGAGCAGAATGAAGTTGATGATTAAGAAGTGTAAGGAGTGTCATTGAGCCCATGCACTGACCAAAGTCCACATTAGGCAGTTAGCAGCCGGGCACGGAAAAAAATGATTGGGGATTCCATCATGAGTACAATAGAAACTTTGAGAGTTACAGTGTTTGACGGCTTAGATGGGAGAAAACATTAATGAGTCAAAGTGAGACAAAATGCTGGCCATCCACAAGGCTTGTCTGTATGTGTTTAAAACAAAACCCTAATCAAATCACACAAGGGATGAGTAACAGAGCATTTAAGTGATGTTTAGAACATGTTTTAAAAGAATTTGTGAACAAATGTCAAATGAGACAAAATTGCAACTTCCCGGTCAAAATGCAAAGCATTTCAACTGGTGCAAAACCCAACACAATGCATCATCTAATACCACAATACCATCCCTACAGTGAAGCATAGTGGTCTTAGCATTTTATAGAGGGACTGCTTTTCACCTGCAGGGACCAGGAAGATCTCAAGTCTGAGAGGAAAATCGAGTGCGAAATACAGGCAAACAGGAAAAGCTTTGAGGAAAACTGGCCTCACTCCTGCTGAAGATCTAAACCTGGAATGAAATATCACCTCTCAGGAGGATAATGAACCCAAGGAGAAGAAAGTGAATGTCTGTTAGGGGTCTAGTCCTGACTGGAATCCTTCCGGGTGTCCATCTTCCAAAGCTGAGCCCAGATTGGCAGGAACATCTGGCTTTTATAGCACGGGGGGCAGGAACCGGAGGCAGGTGCAGGAGATCAGGAAAACAAGGAAGGGCTGGAGCATCCTTAAGAGGAGGGGTTTACGAGCGTGACAGAATCTGATAGAAAATCTGTGACCAGACTTTAAAACTGTGCATCAAAAATCCCCAAACAATTTGACAGAACCTGAGCAAGTTTGCAAAGAAGAACAGATGACATCTGTACCATCCTGGAGTGCAAATTCTAATCAGGACCTCAGAGGGTGAATCATGAAATCAGCATATCTTTGTTAGGGTTTTTTTTCAACAGTTTTTGCTGACATTTACCTTCTCTCACCTATAAATGTGCTCACTTTGAAAATTCAGGTTTTGATTACAAATATTCACTTTATAAATGTGTGTACATTCATTACAATTCAACAAAATAGGACACCATTGGACGGGAGTGAAAACTACTAAAAGGCACAAATATCATTATTAATAAAAATACTCCTTTCATTTAATATAATGTGTGTCATCACTTGTTACTACATTCCAAAAAAATAAAGCTACTCTGCAATCAGTCCAGAGAAGTGAGACCAGATATATTGCTGTGTTTAAAAGAATGTCATACTGTACCCTGACAGGCTAAATGAACTACTGTATGTATTGTAGTCTTAAACAGAGAAGACTGTGAGGGCATGTAATTCAACTGTTCAAAACAAAGAGAAACTAAATCAAAGTGCAATGGCGAACGTATAACTACAGGCACTTTTAGACCGATGGTTGTGGAAGTGCTTTTAATCCGAAGATGATGCCCTGGCTTTTTCCAAGATGAGATGCTAGGATTACTTAGCATCTCATCTTGGAAATCTTCTCCACACCTGAAGAAGGCTCCACGACCGAAATGTTGTGTTCTCTTTCTTCTTTTTTTCAGCATGGAATAAACCTATTACTTGTTCCTTTGCAGCCTACGCATGCTGACGCAGCTACCCACCTGAACTAGTAGGATTACTTAGCTGCTAATCACCAAACAAGGTAGATGGGTCAAATGGCTTCTTCTCCTTATGATTTTTTGTTTCCTCATACTGAGAAATTGAAAGCTGTGTGCTGTATAAGAGTGAATACCTTAGTAGGACATCTTTCATACACGATACTTGTTAAATATTCAGTTGTACAATAAATAAGATCAATCCTTTACTATTTTTAATTTTTTAAATAAAATATTAAAACTAAACTTAAAACAATTGTCAATTGGAGTTCTTTACACATCCACAAATACAGGTTTGAAACACAGGCCATTTCAAATGAATAGTTTTAAATAATCTCTGGAGTCACAATCTTTCTGACTGTCTACAAAAGCATTCAAGATTTCCCGACCAAATGTGAAAGGAACAAGCCCCTCAAACAATTAGCACAATTGCATTCCAAGCATAAATGTCATATTTAACTACTAGCAATTGTTTGCATGAAAAAAAAATAATTGCAGCTGACCAAGAGGGAGTGAGCCTTAGACAATCAATCTGTCTTACACTAAATGAAATGGAGAAAAAATATACTGTACATTGTGGATATGTATATTAAAATATTTGTGCTTTGATCCCAGAATCTACCTCTGACATCAATTTAGTATTTCACAGAAATGTATTATAAAATCCTCTCATAGAGGGATTTGCCTTTTCCAAGAGTTCCTAAAATGATTTATGCTTTAGCATGTTTAAAGCATTTCAACAGAGCTGAATATAACCCTATCAAGTGGACAGCATCACATGTTATAATTGTGTGTCTCATGGTGCTCAGTGGTCAGTACCTTTAGAATCGTGGGTTCAAATCTGGAATGGAGTCCCCTTTGTGTGGAGTTTGCATGGGTTTTCTCCAGATGGCCTGGTTTCCACCTGCCTCCCATGGTCATGCCAGCTGGGTTAACTGGTCCAGTATGTACTGTATGTGCACGCTGTGATGGACTGGCCACTTGTTTCAGATATATTCCTGTCTTGCACCTGTTTTTCTTAACAGGACTAAGCAGCCTCCTGGTAATGGATGAATAGACAGGCTTTATTGAAGCAGATGCCTAATGTTTTTTGCAAAGAAAATAGTGATGTACAGTAAGTGAGTGAAAATAGTGACAAACTATGTTAGTGATATCACGACCGCCACTTATGGTGGAATTAAGCAACAGTCCATTGCTTGATATACAACCCAATAGCAGGCGAGGAAAGAGGCAGGCTGGTAGTGAATGATCAAGCTGACATCAGCAGGCAGTGCGGTAAGTGCAATGCAGATGTCAAGCAGGTCAAATGAGTAGGCAAACTCAAACTCAATCTGAAGGCGTAGACAGGAACAAAGTAAACTTTGTAAGCACAACAGCAAGGCACCGAGGGAATCTGAGCAGTGTGGTTGAGAACAAAGTGAAGACAGGCATCCAACAGAAACACAAGATCAGAAACACAGGAACTAGAGGCGGAATACTTGAGAGGCTCTGAACAAACACTATACCAGAACACAGTCAGAGTGGACCTTAAATAACCTGAACCACCTGAGGGGTACATGGTCATAAATTGCTCCCAGGTGGTGTGGGTCTCCTGTCTGATTACATATCCATGGCAAGCGCCATGGGGGCCAGGTGAGTGGGGGTGTGGCTGGCTGCCATGACAACGCTAACTCACTCCGCTGCTCTCCAGTGGGGACAAGTATGACAACTGACATACGACTTTTTAAAAGTACAAAGATCATATCTTTTGCTTTGGAGGCTAAGAGAGAGCAGAACTACCTGAATATTGTGTTAGTACTCTTGCATAGTCTCAATACTATACCTTTAAGAGCTGACATTCAAATTGTTAGAATAAAAGGCTTTTTTTGGTACACATATCATGAGACAAAAAAGGGGATACATATTTTGCTGTTTCATTAGAAAATGTAAAGACAATTCTGGCAGCAAAGACAAGTAATATTTTAGTCTATGTCCAGATCTAGTGGACCAACCATACCGTTAAGCCTGTTAGTATCTGTTCAGTTATATAACATGATTTAATAACTCATACAAAAATAGCAACAATTTATCATATTGTCCATAGTTTATCTTCAGATTGATAGATAGAGTGGTAGATTACTTTTTCATAACTCTCACCGGATCTGATGTTCATCTTAGCCCTGAAAGAGCTCCTTGCTGAGTTTAAATGTAACCTGGTCAATTTCTATGCCCATGTTGTATGTAGGTTATTTATATATGGTATGCTCAGTGCTGTATTTCAACGGAAGAAAGACGTACAACACCAGCCCAGACCTTCCCAATCACTGGAAATGAAATGTGTGGAAATGCGTTGGCTGCCCTTCTCCAGTCTAGTCTCCAGTCCCTTGCAAAATTATCTCCCCGTTCCGGGGCTCCCTGAAATAGGTTCTGTGCCAGCAATGCTCTGTAGTGCTGAAGAACAAGATTACTGCCCTGGAAAATGTTATGTTAAGGGCAGCACCATGAATTATTAATCCAATCATTCGAGGTCAATGTTTTTTTATAGCAAAAGAATTTCCAGCTTTTCTTTCAGATATCTCTCTGCTTAACTAACGAGAAATGACAGGTCATGAATTTTTGTTAAATTAAACTATTCATTTGATTTGTTGTTTAGCATAAGGCAAACACAAATGCGTTCAACCACCCAAGGCAGTCAGATGCTTTGTGCTGTGTGGTAGTGGGATAGATCCCTTCAGGCCATGGTCCACAGATGCGATCATATTATTTGCATTTGTTAAGCACATGGAAATCTCATGGTTTTCCCATTTAATCACACAAACAAACTCTAAAGGCCTTACCCGGTGAAGACTTTACATATGTGTATAATTTTATATTTGTGTTAAACATGCCTTGTTTCACTGTTTTTTTAGAAAAAGAATATAAAAATTGTAATACTAATGTTTTATGGTTTCCCTCTGCTAATTAATACTCCAATAAATACTGCTAGAGCAGTTCCTCTGTTGTAGGAAGTCAGCTGAACACCTGTAAGGGCTCACCAGCTAGGGTGGAGTACAGGGGTTGGCTTGGCTGACCAGGTCATTGTGCATTGTGTGCAGACCTCAGAGGGTTTTTAAAGGGTTAAAACGCAGAGTACAGAAGGCTGCTCTTAGGAGAATCGTGGTAACGGCGGAAGATACGAGGGAATGTCATCGGTTCAGGTATGTCACTAACCTACAAGAATCAGTCAAGGCTTGGAGCTGACACAGGTAATTAGGGTGAGCATCTTCCTTATAGCAGAGGTTTCAGTTTACAATAAAGTCTAATTGTTTTTCTTGAACTGTTCATTGTTAATGACCTGTCAAAAAGTTTATTATGAACAAGAAGCTCATTATAACAAAATGAAATAACACAAATGTCTAGAGACTCAGGAGGGCTATTTCACTTTAGAACGGATGTAATTAGAATATTCCTTTGGTTTGTAAATAGCTTTTTTTTCACACTGTGTGACCTCTGGACTTTATTCTTCAAGACTTAAAGCACCCTAGGGGAAACCTGTATTTGCTAATCTAACACAGTGCTTGTTTCATTCAATAGATTATTAGTTCAATATGCATTCAAAAGTAATCTTTGTTTTTAAAAAATGTTTTCTTTGGTATCCTCATCCAGCATGTATGTGATCTGCCAGCCTAGATTGCAGCAAGGAGCTGTATATATACCTGCAGTGTTCAAGCTAGTGTGAAGCAGGTGGTCTTGAGGTGCTTCCTGTTGAGGTCATTTGGTGGGTTATTTCAGAAAAGCAGTTTACACTTTCAAGAATCCTTACAAGTAAGATGTACTGTAGGTTATTTGACTTACTAATTGGTCAAAGGTTGCTGTACAGTATATCTGGATTTAATTGAACAGACCACTGTATTTTACACTACATTGGATTGTACATTCGATACATTGGATGTATCAAAAAGTTCAAGTACTGGTTTGAAACTAGAGACCAGTATATGACATTCTAGAGGTATTCTCAAACCTGTGTGCAATGTTGTGAGTTGTATGGATATATCAGAAAGATAAAGATGGACTGTTTTGTGCTTGCTGTTTAAATTGTTTCTTGTATCTTGAAGATTACATGATGTTGTCCAACTGAATGCAGGGACTGGAAAGGCTGAAGCAGACACAATTAAAGTGCAGTGTTGGCCAGGAATATGAAGATCATTTGCTCTTCAATGGTAGATAGGCTATAAAAAGTTTTTTTTTTCATATTTGATTGCAGAGCAATAGTGTTATTTGTGGATTTGACAGATATTCAACATGACAGACTTTGACATTAACATGCCTATTGTATCAGAATCTACTGTTACCGACGGCAATGAAGACTGTCTCATTATCAGGGTCAGCACCTGCAGATATACTGAATCATCACAATCACCCCTTCCTTAGCATATATGCCCCCCTGGTCTTGTCAAAACAGACATCATCCATTTCCATTTAAAAAAATGTGCTCAGTGATTTTAATATATATTGTATATATATATATCTTTACATAAGGGATAACTTTTCATACTTTTATATAATGCTCTTCCTGCAACTATTAACTGTGCCTTCCCATGTGTCCCAATTTACAAAATTATGCATACACATTTTTAAAATTAATATTTTATTAAAAGTTGAATGCTCAAACTAAAATCTTTTAAGGGTAAGATCAGTTACAGTACATGTCAGCAAATACTAAAGTGTAAAAACTGAAATATTTGAATGTTGAATTCAATATTTGGCAGAAGCACCCTTGGTAGCAAAAACTAAGTCTCTATGGGCTTTCCACACTGATTTCCTGAGATATTTGCCCATGCTTGCTGCTGCTCTAGTCCCTGCTGTTGAGAAGTCCCACAATCTACTGCTGCCACCACCACGCTTGGCTTCGGATGGCGCCGACTGAGCGATGTGGTATGATGCGATGCAGTAAGATTTTATAGTCCCCTGAGGGAAATTTTTTATGGACACACAGCACTCCTGTTCATTTAAATAGAATGCAAACAAAAAAAAAGGAGAAAAGAAAAACATTGCACATTATTCTATTACAAAAAATAAGAAAAACATTGCACATCACTCTATTGCACACGTACAATATAACACATATAACAACATGTAACATTTATAACACATCACAAAACATATTGCACTCAAGCGGGTTGTAAGAGTCAAAATGCACTGTGTTGAGGTTGTGTCAGATGAAATGCTTTGTGTTCCACTTGATAGTTCCAGTTTTGCCTCGCCTGACCTCAGAACCTTTCCCCACATGTTTGCAGCCCCACTCGTGTGTTTTGTTGAAGCCCCCCCATGCGCGTTTCAAGCTCCTTCAGCCACTGAGCTGCACTACCCTGACCACTGTGGTCCTCTCAGGGATGGGCTTGGCACCCTTCACCACCCTCCCTGCCCGGTGGTTCAGTCTGCAAGGGAGCCTGATCTAGGCAATGTCAGGGTGCCCTTTGCTACTTGCTGATCAGCTTCACTGCGTTCAGAAAGATATTAAGGGTTTTTGAAATTTTTTTATACCCTCCTCCTGATCTGTTCCCTTATACGAGTTTATCCCTGAGTTGTTTTGAAAGCTCCTTAGTATTGCTTGAAATTCATTATCTGACTGGGGGCGCTCACAGAGATACAGTAGGTCTATCTATTCTGAAGTCTTGAGAACCACTATTTATGCACACAGACAGTATCAGTTTTGTACACATAAATTACCTTAGACAAACTACATAAATTAATTAATACATTTTTGCACTTTTCCCATTTCAACTGACATTGAACTTCTTTCACCCATAAAAGACTTTAGTCTGAGCATTAAAAAAATAATTAAAGATATTCACCTTAAAAAATGTATGTAAATCATTTCTAATTCATGGAAAGGGAGGTGAATATTTGTGTAAGGCACTGCCTTATATAGGATGTATTTGCACTGATAACCTTTCCTTGACTGGCCTGTCCTTTCCTGAGCTGCCCCACTCTGTTTGCTGGTTATTGAAGTCTTCCACCTACAGTACATACAGGTACATGAGTAAGTGGAGATGGCTGATGGCTATACCTTATTGGGGGACATGCACTGTTAAATGTCTCAAGACCAGCTGTGATGATAATTGCCAAGGAACTAGTGATTAAGGGATGAGACTTGAAAGCTGATCCTGCCCGAAGACAGTGATGAGTCCAAGCCTGGCTGGTAGACAGCAGTTCTCTGTCTTGTAAGTTGTCATCCAACTATTCTCCTTCACATTTGTCTCTTACAGGCCAATGACCTTTAGATTTGTGGCCAGGGCGTCACACTCAGGTCTTCACTGGCATTCAGTGTTTAGTTGCTACAATCTAAAGACTGTGCTGATAAACATTTATCTCTCACTGATATTTTAAACAGCGTTCCCAGAATCAGTTCATTTCCATTTGATACTCTTTATGAAAGACATTTAGTGTCCCCCACACTGTAATAATACAATAATAATAATAACAATAATAATAATATTCCACAATGTGTTGTGCATAACACACAGTATACAGTATACAGTATACCTTACCTATATTACAGTATATACAGTAGGATACTCTGATTTTTATTATTTAATGTTGATTTGCATGATCTTCAAAAGAAGAAAAGATAATCTTGCAAAGGTTTTTTTTTTAACTTAAGCTACAGGCAGAGCACATGTTGGAATTCACATGTCACTGCTGGGAGCAAGAGGGGGAAAATCACTTTGCAGTTTATCTCCCTGGTTAGAAAATTACTTTACTGGCACTTTGTAAATCTATAATTAGCTGCACTTGCAAAGTACAATGTTACTTATTGACTGAACAGAAGGCTGTTTCCTTTTGATGCCCTGCAAAATCACTGTACTTTTACCTTAGTTAATATTTAGAAGACTATAGTACTTTATGAACTTTACTGAATAAGCTCTTTAGGTTTCTCCTCACCAGGCCACGGGATGTATTGCACAGTGCATCTGATCTGAAATGTAGGTAGCCACCCTGGGGGAAACTCTTCTTAATGAAGCACAGCATGCAGAGCAGTCTGCTGGAGATTTCTCTGTGTGTTTGCACAGGAATATGCCATGCCAACGAGCACTGTTGCAATTTGAACTTGGTGACCTTTTGTTTTTGTTTATGATTTGTTATGTTATATTTTGGCTGGTAATTGTGAAAAAGGTAGGTCTTGTGTCTCACACTGCAGTCTTTGGCCCAGGGAGTGGAAGAGAGCTGCAAGTCCCTGAGAGCTCTCGGTGTTGCTAGGCAACCTCAGCCACATTCCAAAGACCCTGCTTAAAGATTAAATCCAGGAATTTTTGCCGAAGCTCACACAGAAGGACTTATTTTTAATTAAATAATAATAGAAGAAGTAGAGATGATCATTTTTTTTCATGGTAAACCAAAAATAAACATACTCTTTCGATAAGTAAAAAAAAAAATATCCTTTCATGAGAAAACAATGGGCAATACTGGTACAAACTTGAACAAAAAAAAATGAAGATCAAAGAATATGCCAGTACAGTATATAAAATCAAACGTGACAGATCAAGAGCAGATCCCCCTGAGTGAAATAAATATCATTAAAGACACAAGTCTGACTGCTGTTAACAGTTGTATGGTTACCTCACACCACCAAATTCATTGGGTATTTGCTTCAAGGTCGGATGATTTATTGAAAGAAAATGGCCAGAATTTCAGTTTCACTTGAGGCAGATAGGGTGGAGCAGTGGTTAGCATTGCTGCCTCACATGGCTGAAGCCCTGGGTTCAATTCCTGGGGTGCTCTTTGTATGTCTTCCTCGTGTTTGTGTCAGTTCCTCCAGGTGCTTTAGTTTCCTAATGTAGTCCAAATATGTGTGTGTTTGTGTCTATGTCAGTATGTGCCTTGCAACAGACAGGCTCCAGATCCCCAGCAACTCTGAATTGGATAAAGTTGTTAGAAAATAGATGGATGAAGAGAAATATAGATGCTTTAATGCCATAAATTCTACTTCAATAATCCTACTTTGTGGGCCTCACAAAAAAAAAGCGATCGGTTTTGGCTTTCACTGATGGTGCCATCTGTAGCAGTTATACAAATTGTGAATTTTCTTTTCTTTTCCAGCATGGAATTAAAATTTTATGTCCTTTTAGCCCCCTGACGCAGCTCTTCTCTCTGTCTACTGTAGTAACTGAGGCGTGAGTGGCTCCAAACATATCGGAAAAAGGCTCAACAGCCAAAACATTGTGCTTTTTAAATTTTTGTGCAGTTAGGAATTTGCCTCTACTTATTGTTAATGTAATAATTCCCTTAATTCACTACCTTCCTTTCCAAAACCAGTCTGGTGTCTGCGCTTTGATACTGATGTGGTAATCGCAGACAGCAACAGACGTGCCATTGTTTACAGCGCAGCACTGACAGGAGAATTACTGTATTACTGAATGAGCACCTTAATGCTTTCGTTTCTTGGCGACAAGCACAATTTCCTTTATTAAATAATGGGGTAAACATCGGTTTTGCTGGCTAACACCACTGCCTCAGTGCTCTTTCTTGTGGGCTCAGTCCTGGCGAGGGACACCTGTCTGTGTGGAGGTTTCTTGCTGTCCTTGCGCTCACAAGGATTTTTCACCAAGTTCTCCTGTTTCTGTCTTTATCTACCTACTGAATTTGTGGCATATAACATGTCCACTGTTTTCTTTCGTACGGCACTGAAGCAAAGAACAATAACTGAAATGAGGCAGAGGGAAGCTTTGTGGCTCCTGTGCAGTGTGCTTAGAGAGCACACCTGCAGTGTGTGAGCGGGTGGGATTTGCATCATGTGAGTGTGCTGAGGGCAGGAGAGACCCTTGGCTTAGATGGGCCTGAATGGGAGGAGGGGGGTTAGAGGGACCTCTGCTGGGAAGAAGCAGGCTGAACCCTTTCTCAGAGGAGTAACATGCTTATTCTGTGGGGTGGCAAGCAGGGGTATAATTCTGCTCCCATTCTTTGTGTCTTTGATGGCTGTTATCAGGAATGTTGCTGTTTCACGCCTTGACCACATGACCTCAGTTGAGGTTTTTCATGAAGTCATTATTCACTTTTCATTACTTAAAGAAAAGACATCCTTTGATGATAGAGATGATATAAATACTGCATATGTTTTTATTGTAATGCAAAATTGGTCATTTAATTAATGTTTCGGTTGTAAGGATTATCGTCTTCTCTGTTGTGCATTGTGCTGGCCTTGCCTGTTTGTCCACCATGTTGTGTTGGGTTACAGACCCTGTCTCACCTCTGGAGGAGCTGGGGGCAGAGTTCAGGGTGTTTAACCTCACACTGTGTCTGTGTGCTGCTGCACAGCCTGAGCAATTGTAGGCCTGCTTCTGAAAACTGCTAGGAGGGCAATTCCTGAGTGAAACTGTAGTTTCGTGTTTTGTTGAACATTTTGGCTTGTTTTTGTACACGCTCTTACACTTTATGTTGACTCATATTTATGTTTGATAACTCATGAGATCTACTTTCTGAGAGGATAATGCGTCATGGCCAGGAAACAAAAAAATAGTGAGATTGAGAAAGAATAATGAAAATACGTTTTTCGTCTTTAGTTTAAACATGAAACAACGAATGTGAAATATAGGAAAGTAAGATATCTGTACATTTTAAACATTCACAGCCAGTCTAATTTTTAATGGTTGCTGTCTTCCACACTTTTTTCATCTCTTTCTTCACTCAAATTTAAGTTTACCTTCAGGGGAAGGGATTACAATGAATTAGCATGTCTATGCAAGTAAAATAGAATCAGGACATTTATCTTGTTCTGCTATTTAATATAATGCTGATAATGTCAATGGGAGGAAATTTGTGTTGAAAAGGATCTATTTTTTTAACTAAAAGATATTTTTGTACTTTTGAGCATTTTTAATTAAAACGGTTTCCAGCGCCTTTTTCCTTGTTGCTGAACAAACTGAAATGATTAAATTGCAGAACATGCCAGGGCAGATATGGGATCCTGGTGCTGATCCTCTTACAGCGTCAGTCCTGATGGATGGCAGATGCCTGTCCACGAATGCCAAGGAAGTTCACCGATGTCTTCCCACAAGTTGCTGGGAAGTGCCGTTATTCAGGAGAGCTCAATGCTGAATGCTGAAGAGCCCTGGGCAGGACAGGGCAACACTCCTGCGTTTCTAGAATTCCACAGAGGGCACTTGGAGCCAGGGTACCAGAGAGAGGATGGATGGAAAACTCGAAGACACATCCGTCCATGGCAAATCTGAGAAAGAGCGTCCTTCAGACTGACAGACTAAAATCATTTTACACGGCTGAGCCTCTGTAGCCTGGAACATCTGTAGCAGTGAACAGTGAACATGTGCACAGTGAGTGACCAGAAGGAAATTTCAAAGCTACTTGTTCGGAAAGGGCTATAGAGAGCTGTCCTTTTTTGGAATTAGAAAGTACATTGGCTAAACCTCTTATCTCAGCGACATCTGGTCTTTTCAGCTGCGAAGGAGAATGTGGATGCCTGCAGTGAGAGATCGGGGGATTGAGGGGAGGGCCAACGGCGATGACAATGTGCAGTCATGTCCAGCTTATTGTGCAGTGACGGTGAATACATTTGGTCCGTGTGGGAGGATCCACTGTCTCTGTGAAGGGGCCAGGCGTCTGTAAGGAATGTTTGAGCACGAACTGCGTCACTGGAAGCCCGTCTCTGTGACCATGTCCTTCTTAAGGAGGTGAATTCCTTGCACACTGTGCAGGAAGAACAACCATGTGGTGCCCCAAAGGAATGCTTTCTTCCCCCATTTCTTCAGGCACGTTGTGTGGTCATTTTTATGGCTCTGTTTAGGAAGTCATCTCACGGGAAGTACAAGCTACACATCTCAGCATGGCTGAAGAGTCTGACTGCAGTGTGACATTCTCAGCTCAGTCTGTGATACTTCAGTGGAGCAGTGTGTCTATACTAAAGTAATTTACTCTTTTTAATATAATTTACCTAATTATTTACACTGAACAAACGTAATGCACACAAATACGTTTGATTTATTCCTTTATTGATGTCCACGTGGAAATATTTTCAGATTACATGCCATATGAGTCCAGGACTGTTTAACAAGACAAAAGTAAACAAATGGGCCTGGCAAATGAATAGAAAACATCTTGTTTCCCAGATAAAGATACTGATAAATCCCAGGGGTGGTCTGACTTTTAGACGTTCAAGGGAATAATTATGCTATAAATATGCTATGCTATGAAGAAATTCTTCAGGCCATGTACAGGGACACTGTTATTACGTGATATTTTATATCACTGTATATACATACAAACAATGGAAAGTCTGGAACAAGTTTGACTTAACCAACGATCTCCAAGTAAAAAAAATGCAAAAGAATTTTTAATTCTGGAAAAATAAACTGTAATTAACACCAAAAAGGTGCCTTAAAAAGGTTTCACAGGATCTCATAGTTCCTTTTACTATTGCATCCCTTCTCTCAGTGTTTGGTAAGGAATTCTCCTGCCTCCATTATCCAAACCCCCTGAGGACTAAGGCTCAATATCAATAACATGGCAAGGCAGCCTTCACTCTTATTAGCTGTAATAAAAAAAAGTTCAGCATAGGTTTAGAATAACATGGCATTTATGTACAGTATATCAGCAGAGAATTATTTTACACAGCCTGTGTGGCTCAGTGGAGAGTGAAAGAAAGACAAACCCCTTTACTTTATCTTGTGACACAGCCTGCAGCAGTGGAGACAAAACATTCACAAAGACAAGTATGTCCACTGATAAGGATGCTAAAAGCAACCTGTTTATAAAACGCAGATAGGACAATATGGCAGACTCAAAGAAGACTTTATTGGGAAGCAAAATAGCAGACTGAGGTTGAGGAGTGAAGGAAAATGTATTTTACCACCACTTCATACAAAGACACGACCATTATTTCACAGTGTAGACATTACAAGCTTGCCAATCCACAGTGCCTTCAGAAATAACTACATTAAAACTAAAGCACTCACTGTTCAGAATTTTATAACCAGGAAAATAATTTAGACTAATCCCAAAACGTTCTTAATATATATTTATTAAGTTACTATGTGGTGTATTTGAGGACAATAAAAAGTGTCAGATTAGCTGATCCAATGAATGTGTGTATATGTCCTAAGAAAAAAAAACTCCACTTCTCACTATAAATAGCAACTGCACAGCTGCCAGATAACATTATTGCTCTTCAAACACAGGCTGCAGGAGAGGAACTGGAAGAAAAATACTGAAAGGCATTAAAAACACAACAAACCAGTACTTGAACTAATAGCATTTGCTATGCTTTTCATTTCACTTAATATATTATTTAGATATATATATATACACATTTATATATATCAATTCATATATTATATATATAAAAATGTATAAAGAAAATACGTTTAAAAAAAATACTGTTCACAGACTACCTGACAAGCAACGTACAGAATGTGAAGTACCAGTCTTCACTATTAAAACTATTTTTCCTTATATTACTGTCAAAACACAGTGTCTTCAGCTTCAAGTCGAAGAAGCAATGAAACTACAGCACCCAGTTCCAAACATTATACAACGTTTTCAGGATGGTTTTGATTTTCTCCGGCAAAGCAGCTACACTTTGTTTTCCAGCCCCTGCCTTGTGCATGTCTCACGTTCTGATTGTGCAGCCCCAGTGCAGAAATCAATATTTCACATCTCAGGATACTGTCGTGGGGGGAGGACACACAGTTAGCAGGCAGCCTGTTCTTTCATAACGGCAATTTCTGTTCTCTGTTCACCCAGATTCACCATTATCTTATATAAACCGACAATCCTTACTTTGGCTTTCTTCCTCTAAAAAACATTTAACATGAGCAATCTCTTACATCACCATGATGATCTCTTTTTCTCCTTTGAGGGCCAGCACTTTGGAAATCTGGGCCAGTGAGCTTTTTCCAGCCAGCTGCTCCTGACCTCCCAGGATGCAGTAAGCCCTGCCCTTACCTTTCCTTTACACTTCTCCATGCCAGCATGCAAGACTGTGCTTCACATTTAATTTCTCTGTTTTTATTTTATCTAAATACTTACTTCTATAAAGCCTAAAATGGGGGAAGTATCCACTGTGTCAGAACTAAAAAATGTAGGAAGTACAAACTCAAAAACATAACACTTAGCTCAAAACATAGTCAAGTAAAAGATAACTGGTACCTTTTTCAAGATCTTAGTGTTCTTCATACATACTGTATAAAGCTGTCAATACTGGGATTTGAGAAATAAAAAATATTTTTATACTAGAACTGAACAAGCCTTACTTTCTCTTTTACAGGTAGAACTTAGAAATAGCATAAAAATCAAAGAGAAGCATTTTAATGAATGCAAGCGCCAACAAAAAATGTTAATCCTAGAGACACTTGCCTTTATGAGGCTTGCTTCCTTTCGACATTCCTTTACGAGCACATGTGATATTTTTTCACCCTTTAAAGCTCATTTTGTTGCTTGAACTTTGTTCATGTTACTGAAGTTTAATTAATCTGTAAGGTGTTACAAATTTATAAGAACACAGTTTGATATTACAGCTGAGCTGTACCAAGGAAAAACCGCTGGAAACATGAAGAAACACATTTCTCAAGATCCACACAAGACATTGAAATTTCTTTAAAAATAAGAGTCCAGACTAATCCAACACAATCATTAAAAATAAAACAATACCGTATAATACAAATATGCACAATTTTTAACATTTGTTTGGTTATAAGCAAAGTTGATCATTCACTTTTTTTAATTGTTCATTGTTTTGACTGAACTGATTTATGTACACATTCATTATGTTTTTGATTGTATAGCTCTTCTGTTTAATGAGATGACAAGTGAAATAATTACCTATTTATCTTTTATGTCTGCAATAGCTTTAATCCGAAACCTACCATGGCCTTGAGTCACTGGACAGTATTTTATTTACCTGTCTTTGCGGCCTTTTGATAAACTTAAATTATAGCAAAGGGGACATGTTTATTAAATCAAATGCTCACATTTTCTAAACCTTAATCCATCATGCATGTAGAATTGGACTTAATTACAATAGGATAAAAATAGATTTTAAATTTTTAAATACCCAGTTGTGTTGGTTAGTCAACAGATTTAAATGAAAACTTCATTTTACCACTGAGGTTTGTTTAAGTATTTGTTTAAGTATTTAAGTATTTGTGTACATCCAACATTTAAGTACTGTGTAGAGGTCTCTATAAAGAAGTCTAGGTATGACAAACAAGTATTACTTTTTATTATTTCATTAGTTCCCCGAGCGACTCTCTGAACAGGCCTGTACTTTTTATTAAACTCATTTTTCTTCATACTGTTGCCTCAGATTTCTCCAGCAGTGTACCGAAGGGAACATTATCTCATCTTGTCCTGCACTGTACACTGGCACCTCGACTTTGATTCCCCCATCTCCATCCTCTTGGAAGTCCTCTTGTCATCCAACCACAAATCTGTCAATAATCCCCTCACCCACTTTGATCAGTCCCCCTGATGTCCCAGTTAAACCTCTGAGGGGCATGAGAACAGGGTAGCTGGGGCCAGCATGTTCTTGAGCCGCAAGGTAAATTGCATTATTGCTCATCATAATCTCACTGATGGTACGAGTCAAAATTATAGTAGTATAACCGTAGCATACAGAGAGGCATTAAAATCCAACAAATGAGTATTGCAACCATTATACTGATTTGTTGATTTTATTACTTCTCATTAAAAAAACATGGTACATCATTGTGAAAATTAAAAGTGTTTTGGGGAAAATTAAATCACTGGTAATCAACATTTTTAAAACACGGTGACTGTGCTTCTTATTTTCATTTTTTTTATTGCTTAAGAACGCAACACACAGTCTTACACAGAATTCACGATTTAAACTATGGCTTACTTAAAATGAAATGTGCTATTAAGGTTATTATTGTCATGAGCTATTTATGTTTTTACAAGTAACCTGCAATCTGCTTTTTTCTGGTGTAGCGTGTGAAACGTATAAAGTAAAGCTATTACAACATTATGCTTGAGATAAAGGGCCAGAAAATATGATGTACAGTACAAGCTTTAAATATTCTAATAAATTTCCATTACCCCGTCAAAAATTAAAGAAGAGTGAACAGTCAAAAATGTCCTTCTACATACGAAATAATAGTATAATTGATTTAATCTCTCCAATGTTTTCAAAAATGCTGCAGAATGGCAGCCACATACAGAACACTCCTCAAGAGGTCTGAGACATTACAGCTCGGTGTGTTAAGCATGACCCATCTGCATGCAATGGCTGCAATACTGACGTTAGAAAGGGAAGATTACAGGCTTGGGCGAAAGCAGATGGTGCACTTGAAGCCCCAGTGGCATAAGCTGCAGTTGCTCCACATGCCAAGCAGGTCACAAGGCAATACAGATTTTTTCACAGTGAGCATTTTCCCCCTCGGTTTCTCTTTTCAAATCCCGTTTTGCCATCGTAGGCGCTACGTCGTTCGTTCTCAGAGCCCATAGCAGTAAGCTCTTATTGGTTACAGTCTCACACCATGCATTGACTGGTTAAGATGATGTGCACAGGAATAAACCTGACTTCTAAATCCCATTTTCACAGACAATTAGAATACATCAAAACGTGAAATAAATCAATAAGCTTCTAACAGCTATATCAGCAGGGGAGGTCCCAATTTCTTTCTCTCATTTTAAGTCTAATTAGTCTTGTATTGTTTTCTGACAGTTTTTATACAATAGGTGTGGAATTATATATACAGGATACTGTATATGACCTTATTGCTGTGGTGAGCAATACATAGCAAAGCACAAAGAAATAAAAGAATACAACAGCAAATATAGATGCAGCAAAAACATGGAAAGATAACAGTACAAAAAGTGAGTAGGAGACTTGGGAGTATTTTGAGGGGGGTTGGAGAGTTTAAAACAGTACAACAGGGATTGTAACTGACAGTTTTCTTTGTAGAATTATTCATAAGTAACAACACAAACAAGTGTGGAAACTGTCATTGGAAATCAAAGTGATTGTTCAAAAAATGAACTCTGAATCATTAAGAGCACAATGACATTTCCCTTAACATTTCACATCAAAGAGCACTGAACACACATCTGATAACTGATGAAAACCAAAACTAAATTAAAAACATTCAATGAGTTGCAAGGAAGTGAGTGTTAGAGGTAATTCTACAGTAGCTATCCAGTGGAGGGGATTGGTCAGACACTGACCAGTGGCCAGGGTTTATCCCAACCAAATAATGATGCCATTGTACAGCCTGGGGTCTCACACGTTATTCTTCCTGAACCTTGATAGGAAAATTTAAAAATCCCCTCTGTAGCATAGTACAGCTATGAAAACACTACCCAGCATTTTCTATTTTACGATTGGCCTGGTTCCCATTGTGCAGGTTGTAGTTCTAACATGTTGGGTGTGTTTTAACATGTTAATGTGACGTTTTACATGGATTTGCAAGTTTTATATGAAAACAGATTAATTGGCTAATCTAAGTTTTGAACTGGAGATAAGGTGGCAGTGATCGTATCGTAGTTTTGTACTCTTATACGGTTCTCTTCTGTACTCTGTCCTGTCTTGAAGGAATTGGTTAACAAAAGGAAGTTCTGCCCAGGCAGTGAAAATGGCCAAGGCTGTCATTGTATACCTTGCGACACTTCGTCTTGAGCAATGTCTAATTACTCAGAATGGTTTAGAGAACAAAATCCGCTTTATGTCCTTTGGAGCTACACTTACATTGAAAGGGGAAGTCTTTAAAAGGTTTAAAAATATTTTTTTGCACTTAAAGGGAAACTGTAAAATTTTTTTATATCTCAGGATGAGAAAGAATCAGCATCAGTTGCAAGATAGACAAAAATCACAGCTACTGTACGTACAGTGTCATACCTGCGATTCAGAATGAGGCCATAAAACGTCCAGTGGTGTGAAGCGGCCCTATGGCACTGTAAACAAGCAGGGTTGTCTCTTTGTATCCAATTGAAATGTTCCTCTCAATTTCGAGATGGTTTTGCGGACAAATACTATGTACTTGTTAACTCTGCGTGCAGATCACGTTGGAACATTTCAGCAGTGAAATGTCTGCTGCACAACCTGTACTTATTCACTCTACATCACAGTACATTAGTCATTACGGAGACTAGTGAGCAATTCCCGCAACGGTTTGTAACAATATGGCGACCATACAGTACTTTCACAAAACTCACGATTTTGTGCTAAATTAGGAATTTATCAAATGTATTAAATTTCACAATAGCGTCAATTAATTTATTCTGTTACCAAGATTTAATAACCGGTCTGGGAAATTGGGACTGCAGTTTCCCTTGAACAAAGCCAAATCTGTAATATATATACTATTGAATTGTTACAAGAATCATATATCCTTTTGAACACAATATTGCATTATCTTTTTTAAAAATGCAATATTTTTTTAAAACACCAGAAAGACCACTTTCAAAGCTTGTTTTTTTCATTGACCACAACATGTGCTCAAAGTTTAACTTTTAAAAGACCCTGGGCACAGGAGCAGAGTACTCTTGCCATGAGGTGGGAAGCAGACACTTCTCTGAAAGAGATGTGGGAAGGTCACCTAGGAGGGCCAGACCAGTCCTGCAGCAGCAGACAGCATGCAAGATGCAGCCTAATCATCTTCAGTGTGGATCCCCACCTCAGAGTGAGAGCACCTCTGGCCTGGAGTTTGACATCTGGAGGGGGCTGCTGGGATACAGGCTGCAGCCCCACAGGGTCCAGAGTGGATTGAGTAGTCATGTGGTAGACTTTCAGACCAGGAAGTCTCCCATGTGGCTGCCAAGAGCCATGGCCTAGGAGCTGCCTGGGATTCAAAAACAGTGTTCTTTTATTGGCAGTTCAGTGAACTAACACACCACTCCAAACCAAAATCAATCACAAGGCTCTCTCCTTTTCCTCCTTTTCAAGCTCCTGACTAAACTTGTCACAGGGAACAGATACAGTAGCACAGAAAATACAACATTCATACACCTTCCATTGAGCGGTTGCTAGATAAGTTCCTGAGGGTGCACACTCAGGGCTTGACTAGTAACTGCTATTACTTAATTTCATATACATTCACGTACATAAACATACCTAATTTCACATACACTCAAATACTTAAACACAGGTATGAGTGAGTATTGTGGTGTGAATGGAGAGCGCTCTCAAAATGGATGTTACTCACGGTTTGTTTGGTGTTGATACTTCTGGGGTGAGTCAGCCTATGGTGGCCTCAGAAGGCCAAACTTAACCCCACTTCTCAAGGGGTATTTATGGAAAGAGGAAAAACCACCTTGAATTAAAGAAATGGTTTGTTCCAGAGAGGGAGGGGCTTACAAGCTATTTAAGCTGGCTCCTCAGCCTAAGAGTGTTGCTGGTTGCTTTTTTTTGTGGGGGACTGGGAGCACTGTAAATAGACTGCATTTGTTTGCTTGGGTGCTTTTGCGGCAGAGCCAGTTTGAGATAAAATGGACCTACTTTATCCTTGCTCAGGCCATTGTGACACTTCCTATGTATCATAGCTGGGCAGCTGTGCTGCTTACCAGCTTCCAAACATTTCAGCCTCTGAAAGAGGCTTTTTTTCCAAAACTAGTCTCTCCTGAGGCACTTCTCAAAACCTTCAAAAATCTTAAACTGTTACAGTTCCTTTGTCCGCAAAGCAAAGTACTGCAGGGTGAGGGTCAGTCATTCTTTCTTCAGCATTTTGTGCACACAGAGTATCTTCATTCTGGCCTCCAGATAGCAGAATTATCTACTAACTCAGAGTGTTTCCAGTTCCTGTTTTTTAAATACCTGCCCAATTGTCTCCCAGCCAGTGGTCATGTGCCTGGGAGTGGCACCTCATTGCCTCAGAGGCTTCTGGGAAATGTGGTCCAGACAAGGCAGGACTCTCACAATATGTATTATCTTTGAACAGAACTTAAAGCCATGATGAATTATGTAATTATGTAAGTCTTTTTTTAACCACAAATATTAACACAATCAAGGCTTTATAGTTTTGCTTCTTGTTAAGGAGTATCTTTTACATTTCCCATTCCATGGGTAGATTTTCCTTAAAGAAATGTTTGTGTGATCAGTCCTAGAGACCCTGCATATCACACTGCTACAGTTGCTTTCAAAATTTAGACAAAGAATAAGCTTCTCTCCCTGTCTGTGTCTCATGGAAAGCAAGTTGGGGTATGTGAAAAGACAAATTCCTAATACAAGAAATTGTATATGGCCAATAAAGTGATCTTATCTTATATTTCTCCTGAGTGACACAGTGTTAGTATCCCAGAATGTAAAAATAAAGTTGCACACCTTATCTGCCTTTATTACACAAAATATGTCCAGTGATGCAGACTGTTTAAAATTTGAGTGTTTGCTACAGATTTAGACCATGAACATTATTTTCAGTTTCCATGAGTATCATTGATTTTTTCAGTAAAATTGAGAGACAGCTTTATTCAGTTGTTGACTGTCATACCTACAGTGTGCAATATACTGCATAATAATATTAACTACAATAGCTGATGTTACAGACTAGTTGAAGAAGATCAGAATACTATTTTTACTTGACCTAATTTCTCTCTCAATAAATTATTAACTACCAGAGTGCACACAGCAATTAATTGGTACAGCTTATCAGCGAGTCTAAATTCAGAGGTAAATTCTTGGTATGAACTACAATTACCTGACAGAATTTCTGATTAAATGTCTTTCAGAAACATGCACATTTATTTTCTTTAACACTATCGAAGAACTCTGTGTCACTCTGAAAATACAGATACTTTTGCAAATGCACAATGGTTTGCTAGGTCTTAATTCTCTTAATTCCTGTGATTAAACGCCAGGTGACACATTGCATCCATGCGTTGAATGAGAAGTATGAAAAATATTAATTGTACAAATACTTGGTTTCATTTACTGTTTGAGTCAGATACAGTACAATTAAAGGAAACAGTATTTTTAGGATTTTTAAGAGTTCCTTTTTAGAGAAATGTATTGGGGAATTAGAGATTCTAGTGGAGTGAAGCAAAACTCTAAATATTAATTTGGATTTTAAAGATGCCCTTGATAGCAATTATAGCAAATCAAAGTATGAACGTCTTGACTTGGTGCTTAAAAATCTTAAGACATTTTGTGATTATACATAATTCAGCGCACTATCCTATATTTTTGGATGTGCCAGAAAGAAGAGAAAATTCCAGTTCATCCACACCAGCAGAATTTATCTGTCTTATGGGTCCCATGTGTGACCTGGATAGACAGCTCATGGAGCAGACAATGAAACTCCATCCGCAGCTCTGGGGGGTGGGGGTGGGAGAAAACTGGAGCACCCAGAGAAAGCTCACGCAGACTCGGGGAGACATGAGAACTCTGCACTGAAGGGCCCCCAGACGGGAATTAAATCATACCCAAGAGCAGCGACGCAGCTGGGCTTCACATCGCCGTGCTGGCAAGCGAATGTCATGCAGAGATCACTAATAAACAGTCAGAAAATCAAAGCACTCAGAACCTAGAACTGTAGAGATACTCATCCCTTTTCGAACACAATGTTCATTGTTAACATGGAGCACATACTTATCAATGTTCCTATATTTCTGCTTTGTACATGTACAGTATATACTGTATAGGGTTAAACATTTTGTTAGTTCTTATTATTCAATTTGTTTTAATTTTGTGCTTGCTTTCACTTCCAACAGTTTTTTGCATGCTTTTTATTTTATTCTTATTTTATTGTACTTGCAGCTCATCACATCTATTGTTGCCTTGGTAATCACACTTCATGTTACCCTCGTACACCTTGTAACTCACCCTGGAAAAGGGCGTCTGCTAAGAAAATAAGTGATTAATAACACGGAATAAAAAAAGGTTGCAGATTTGTATGGCACCTTTCAGCAACAATCTCAATCAACACATTTCTCTCCCTTGTCCGTAAAGAATAGGCTTCAGGCACTGTATTCAAACTGTTAACAATCAATAAAGGTAAGTAAAACATAATTCCTTACTGTAAAAAACAAAATTTATGAATTTGATGTTGTAACACACATGTGGAAGGAGCACCCCTTTTCCATAATGAGATAATTAAAGATGCAGGCAACAGGTGTAACTGTAGGAGGAAGTGGCACAAAAAGTAAGTCAACATCATGGTACAGAGCCTTTTTTTGGTGGGGTTCCCCATCTTGGCTGGCAAGACTCCAGTGTGACCCCTTCTTTGGCCACTGATTAAAGCCTTAAAGATGGCACCTGGGACACCCAATCAAATATACATGACAATAACATCCTCTCAGCTCATAGTATCATGAGCACTCATGCAATAAGCACATTCAAACGATAATTGATAATGTGGGAGTGGAAGGAAGTGGTTTTCAGAGCTACGACTATTATCGGTCTTTGTATGTATTTGAATGTGCTTTCTGCTCCCCAGCCTGCTGCTGCTTCCTCGACCCTGTCTTACTGAAAGGTCAGACAGCTCGCTGCCGCCTTGCTAAGGTTTTGCCAGTGGTCAACCAGGAAAATGGAGCACTAGGTTGCTTAAAGGGCAGGGAAGCCTCAAGGCATAGCCATAGGCAAATTAAGCATTTATAAATAGTCTGTGGTGTTCAAGAACCATTGTATTTGTGTGACTCTGCCTCCTGCCTGAACTGGGATAGGCAGGAGTTTTTGCCAGCTCCACAGATCCATGCAGCTTCTAAGCTCTTGTGCTGGTCAGTGAAGCATGGTCTGCAGCCACTCATGGTGTAATAGCACCACTGAAGGATCTGTCACGGTAACAGTAACTGTGTTTGAGCGAAAGACGTAATAATACGTCAGCCATATCGTGACACTAGCACATATGGCACTCTCACATGCGGAACACTGAGCTTTAAAAGAGATAGAGATGATCCATTCTGAGCAGTTCATGACGGAAAGGGGGAGATTAAATGTGAATACGAGCTGGACACATTGTTTGGAGGCTCTGACAGTAGCTCACACAAGACGATAATGCAGAGTGTGCTGTATGCTGGTGTGGGTTTCCACCGATCTGGTGGTGAGGTATGGCCGAGCCCTCCTGTGTATTTAGATGCACCCCAGGCCTGAGGGAATGTGAATCTAAGATGAAAAGACGGCAGCTGTGATTCACTGTACACTGTTGCTTCAGATGCTTCGTTCAGTTATTATTTTAAAGTACTGCATTAAGGCTTGGGTAGGACTTACCTCCTGGGAAAGTGCTACATATTATGCCCAGAACCAGTGAGTATTGGCACTCATCTAAAGCTTACTACCACATTAAACACAGTATTCTGCGTGACAGCGCTTTAATAACTATCACATGTTATATTGAAATTACCCGATTTGGCTGAGCTGTATAACATTCAGATAAGGACAAAACATCAGCCCAGATGTTGTGAGAAGGTGGCTGGGCTTGTTTTCACTTCAGCCCCTGTGCCCCTCACAAGAGGGTCAAGAGTGTGGTTAGTGAACTCACCCCAGGGGAGACAGGTCCCACAGCAAACATTGTTCATGAGCCCTTTCTTCATCTGTCACTCTTTTGCCCTCTCTGTGGGATGAGAAAGAAATGTCATTTCAAAGCACCAGACATGAACAGTTTTTATTTTGAAAGCAATTTTTTTTATTCAGGATCACAAACATTAATCAAAATCTGTAAAGACTGTATCTCTCTCCCTGACCAGACATGGCACCGCAATGAAACAAATATTAAATAAACCACAAACATCCCTCTAAATCCCATCAGCAAATGTGGTGACCCTGATGTGGCTTTCTGTCCTGCAGGGACTTGTGTACGTGTTTCAAGGCTGGTAGTCTAACTACAGTGTTTTCACAATCATTCCCCAGCCTATAAACCAAAGTGGCAGCTCTGATCAGATTTCTAAATCTTTGTCAAATCCCACAAGCAGTGTGCAATAAAATATACTTACTAAACCACTGCATCCTTTTATTTTTGTGTTCTTTTCAAAGAAGGAAGATATTTGTTTTAAATCAACTAAACATCAAATTAAATAATCACATGGTTATCAGGAAAATGCCAATGCATGTTCACTAGCATATGTTTTGAGATTTTATGGATATGGAACAGACACAACACAGATACATTTATTATGCCGATTAATGTTTATAGTCATTAGTCAGGTTGATCACTATGAAAATCACAGGCTAAGAAACTGTTCACCTGCGCTGTATTTTTTAGCAGGTTACAGATGTGGACTTGTGTTACTGACCTCTTCCTCTTGTAGGACCAGGACAAGAATGTGCCTGTTCATCGGTCTCAGACCTACCTCATGTCATCTTAGCTCATCCTACAACCTTCAAGGTGACACAAGTCTGGTGAATAGGGTGTCTACACCTGTCACATTCATGTCATGCAGGAAATCCCTTGTTGACTGTCTGCCTGAGATGTCATTACATTCTATACAGTCCAGAGGAGGTGTCAGGACTTGATCAGTGTTGTGCTGTAGAGGCAGGTTGTCGTTGATTAGTTCTGTACTGATCAAACACACCTGCACAAACTACAGTATCTCTCTTGGAACTCACAGTATGATCAACAATTAGCTAATAATTCTGCAAATGTGTTCCACTTTCACTGGCATGTGTTAGCGTGATCTACAGTACACAAAACCTTAATTCATCACTAAAGATTCCCTTGTTGCTGAGTCATCCTTGATATGCAGGCCGTTCTCAGTTTTAAGCAGCATGGCATTCAACAGGTTAAACTGGCTCATCACCTGTCTCCCCAGCCTGGTGATTTAGGGTTTTCACAATAGTCAAGGTCAGATGAGAGTATCGCAGCCATTCATGAAACAAATGATCAATTAATCAAAACCCAAAAACATTTAGTTAAAAAAAACTCAAAACCTGTATATTTTTTTCCATTTTCTTGAAAAACACTTGATCTTTCTTATGTTTTAGAGATTAGAGCCATAAGCTTATGGCAGTGTATAATATAGGCTCTGTGGATAAACAGCTCAGGCTGGAGGCCCAGTTTTCTCCCGTACTGTAGCACACAGCACAGAACACAGGAGTGCAGGCATGGCAGTTCCCCTCCCCTTTCACCACACATCATCACACACTTAGCTGCTAATTCATAAGTAAATACATCCAATCCATGGCAGAGGAGAGCTTTTAAAGCTGTCTCTAGCCATCACTCCTGCTGCTTGTCCGAACTGCCTCCCTTCACCTTTGCCTACTTTCCCCTTCAAAGGAGGAGGAGCAGAGCTTCTGTCTCCCTGCCCTGCTCAGGCAAGCTTAGTTTTGAATGTTGCATAGAGATGTAGCCTAAGGACAATTATGCAATATGACAAAATGTAAAGGCTTAAGCAAACACCTATTTGCCTGAGGTTTTCTGACTCACGTTTTGTGAAGTTACTATAATTCAACTTCTGAAAAAGTAAAAAAAAAAACAATTCTGAATAAAAGGTTAAAAGTACTTTAAAGGTTTAAAATTCAAGGCAAAGAATTTGTAACCTTTGTGATTTTTAATTTGAATGCCTTTGAAAGCTTTTTTACCGAGTTTGTTACCACAACATGTGCATTACACTTCACTAGCTGACCACTAGATGGTAATAAAGAGTCTATTATTTTGACTGGCTTATTTAAATGGAGATCAAAGTTGTTTTTTCCATTGTGTATATTTTTATACTGCTCTGTTGACAGCACTGGAGAACAGAGCTGTTATGCAAGTGAAGAACAGATGTTGTTTTAAAGCAAAGGAAAATAAATGTGACATTTCCTCTTACAGAGCAGTAGGATGCTTGTTTTTTATTTTATTTACTGAGGCAAGTGCTGAATATTTCACATGTATGACTTATAATTCTTTTTATTTAGTACCTTTTTGTTTAAAAGTCTTATTAGTGTAGCCTGCTCTACCTACAGATACCTAGAGTTATTTTCGTCAAGCCCTCTCACAATCATCAGAATAGATGAAACTGCACACAGCTGCTTGACATACTGTACAGCACACATGCAGGTTGGTTGGCATTGGCTGTTGACCACCCATGAAGTCAGAAAACAACATGAGCAGCACAGTGCTGGTAATCTACCTTAGAAATCCATTTATCTCCTCAGATTGAAGGACTCATTATATTTAACTTCTCATTCAACAATTCTACAAAGTGAAACTGTTTTGAAACCTGCGAGAGATGAAATTGCTTAAATATTGTAAATGGTTAGTATAAAAAAATAGAATAACCTGGAGATGCATTCTGTTTTTAGTTCTCAAGCACAAAAATACAGTTAGTGCTAGCTAATATGATCAAATAAATTGAACCACCAGACACAGATAGTAACTCTGTGAAATTTTATTTTGTTTTACAGAGTTAAAAACATACAGTTCTAGGTACTCCATAACAAAGGCACAAAAAGTCTTGATTCTCTAACTGAGCTGTTAAAGGTCAGAGCTGTAAGACTCATGCACAGGCCTGTATGATGTAGAGAACCCTAATAGTATGTCTCTTTCTCCACCCAACCTGAAAAAAGAACAAAAAAGATATTATTCTTTCAAATTTCCACTCATGTGAAAAGTTACCCCAAACCCAAAGAACAAAGACCATAGGAAGACTGCAAAAACGCCAGATATCTGAGCCAATCAGGCACTCCCGAAATGTATTAACATCACATAAAAAGTACATAATAATAAACACATAAAATATTGGAACCAGCTGCATTTATTGCATGTCCAGTGCCACTCATTCAATAAGGTTATTGAATGTACTCCCACTGCAGATCAGCCATTCGGGTCTGCGATTTCATGGTGGCAATAAGCATGGTCAGAAGCCAGTTAGCCACCAATCGCTTAGACGTTCTCAGTGAAACCCTCCAATAAGTGTATGTGTCCGGTCAGTTACGCTCGTTAGTATCACTCTAACATACAGCAGGTGCAGAAAGTAATGCCAAAGAAAATTTAAATCTTGTGTTCTCACTCACCTCCTGGACAGCGTCGGAGGATGTATTTCCGGATCTCGTCATAGACAAAGATGAAGAGAGCAAAGGGAAAGGGGCAGAACCACCAGTGCGGCCTGAAAAGGAGTAAAGAATCTCTAGCAGCACGTATGGAGGCAGTACTGTCTACTCTTGAGTATTACGGTGATGGACACAGACAATTTGAAAGTTAGAATTAAAGTCCCATGTAAGCAAGAGGCTGGTTACACAGAGTACTTTTTGCCACATGTTCTGTTGCCCATGACTTTCAATATAGAGCATTTCTAAATGCAATGTATTCAGCATTACACATTGGTGACAGCAAGTACAGTAATACTAATAAAAAACAAGAAGAAAAAATAAAATCTCACTTGAGTGGGTACATTCTGAGGGCAATGTCCATTCCTGGGCAGTAAGACAGGAGGGCAGCCAACGCTGTCTCTTCAAACAGGCCAAAGACCAGGATTTTGTTTCTTGTGGACAAAACACAAAGAAATGAAGTCATCTAGGAAAGCTGAGGTGCAAACAGGGAACAGGAGGCACTTCTTCACACAAAGGATTGTGAAGCAAGAGGAGGCAGGCTGTGAACCAATTCAGCAATTTGGTCAACTGTGCACACATCCCAGAAGGTGTTAATGGATTACATACCTATAATATTTCATAAAAAATAAACATGCAAATAAAATATTACTTGGAACAAAGAAAACTAGCTTATGCATTCGTTTTTTTTCCAGCATCTTTGTACTGCTGAAGATTCCTTACATTATTAAGACCAGTATTAATCAACTTACCTCAGTCCCTGTTGGAAGACTGAGTTTCTTCTTGTTTTACAGATGATTAACACCATCCACTGGCAAATCACAATGGTAACAAAGAAGGCTGTTTGGCAGGTGTACTCAGCAATCTTTCTTTGCTCATAGGTCTATATAAAAATCAAAAAACAGAAGAGGATGAGAAATGTTATATGGGTTTGTGTTTTTTTCCATATTTTGAGCTCAAAGAGTTGCTCATTTACAAGGAATGATTGATCATACTGACCCACTGCTGTCCATAGCTGTCTTCCAAGTCATTGATATATTTGTCATCCCAGGTAACACGGATTCCCATAAGCCTTGATGGAAGAAAACCATATTCACCAAGAATGACGAAAAATGTGAAAAATCCTCCCAAGGCTTGAATCATTCCTAAGAAAAAGAAGATTTTTTGTATTTATTTGGTTGACAGTTTTATTGAATGTCATCTACTTTTGAACCCATTTATAAAGGGTACAATGGAAATGCTCCATCAAACATCGAGTATAATTTCCAGAATCCTAGTAAGTGTTCCTCACTGCTGTGCATTAAAGTAATTTTGAAAGAACAAAAAGGGCCAATTGCACATTCTTAGCAGGCTTTTATCATTGAATGTATATATATATAGCTGCATTTGTCTGTCAAAAGCAGGTTTAAAAGTTCATTGAAAATTTACTGTGCATTTATTGGAGATCTATCATAGCTCACCTCTGATAAATTTGTTTTGTTTGCTATTAATGTAACTTTGTCTGTGTGAGGAGGAACCAAGCTTATTATTTCACAATCTTTAACTCACATTGATCAAAATCCTCAAAAAGCCATGGTGACAAGTCAAGGTAAAGTATACGTGAATAAGCAATATGAAATGTTGTTGTAGCTAAACCATCACATTTACCAGTCAAATTTAATTGATTGGTAACATCCATAAAGCTACAGTTCTTTTTGTATTGCATTATACAGATCTACTAGCATTTGTTGTATTTTATATTCTAAAATTTGAGTTTCCACATTTTTTCCACAAAGAAAAGCACAGAGTAAAAAGAATACAATAGTGCAACATGTCTAAGACATTTGCACAGCGGTGTGTGCATGGAGCTTCACATAACTATCAGCAAGCACTCAGCAAACAACAGCTTTGTTCATAATTCCCTGTGAAGTACACCTGCCTCTCTTATCTGTAACATGCTATGAAGTACCTTCCTAATTATCCTCATTAAAAAAAGTGGTATTGCCATTTAAATTGACTTACTACAGAATACAGGACAAATAAAAGTAGTGCTATTATGCTTTGACTTTTTCTTGATAATACTTTAAAAATCAATTGTTTTGTTCTCTTGGTTTTGCTAAAATAAAGCTCTTACCGATTTGACCATAGGCCATACTGATCAATCTTTCATTCACTAGCTTGTCGGTGAAGATATTCCTGGGGTTTCTCTTCATGATGTCACTCTCTGCTTTTTCATAGGCATAGGAGATCGCAGGGATCTTGGACATACAGACACATTTAAAAGCCTGTTATTAAATCCTGTGCACAAATGCTGCACTTTTTATCTTCATTCCCACAATAACAGTCAGGACTAAGACACTGTAAGCGGGATTTGTGCCTAAACCGGTCAGACCTCAGTTCTGGCACCTCTTAATTTGAGTCATTTCTCCACATCTAAGACGGTCACTATTTTATCTTGTTCACTCATCTATTACATTTTCATGATGAAATAACTCTTTGCTCTGAGAATACCTTAGATACAGACTAGAAGAGTAACAAAAATGGAACCGGATGCAGAGCCTCACTTTTTGGTTTGCTGCTGCTTGTATGACAGTACAAGTTTGCTTCTTAAATCTGACTAAAGTGTTCTGATTATATTACTGTACATATCACGATGGGTTTAAGTCATTATTTCATTGAAATTATGAAAGATATTAGAATTTTATCCATGAAATGAAATGATCTACAGTATTTGTGTCTGCAAGGTTACCCACAAGGCTATACAGATAACATGTGTGTTCTGTTTGCCACTGTTGAGACTTGATCATGATCACAAAGCCCAGCTCCCAGGCTAGCAGCTATTTCTGCAGGGCCAAATGCCTGGGTCACCTGCTGCAGCAAAACTCCACGCTATCTTTTAAGGGGATGAAGTCACGTTATCACCTATAGTCTACAGGGAGATCATACAGTCAAAACTCAATTGCCCCAATGACAGGAAAAGTAGACTTATCAGTGTATGAGTATAGAAGTTTAGTTACTTTGTTAACATGTTATCAACAGTGGTGGCTTGAAAATGCATTGAAAGAGAGTTACATTGAAGTTAAGCTGTATCGAATGCTCAGAGCACAGTAAAGGTGCCGTTCTTCCGTTACGCATTGCACAGTACACCCCCTCTTTGCTGTTTACATCGAACTCCGGCTCCTTGTGACTTCCAAGTTAATTTTAATAGTTAGGTATTGCTATTAGTAAACAGTACCCTCTGCTAAATATGTACAGTGTTGAAACTGTGGAACATGAAGAGTGTTCCCAATTCCCAATTCCCAATTCCAATTGGGAATTCCAGCCCCAATTCCAGCCACAGTGTTATAATTAATAATTGTACATGAGATACTAGAATTGTGGTTTGCCATACTGTGTGTGTAACCGTTCCAATTGAGTTTTAAGAAGAAAAACAACAGTTCTTGAACAAATGAATAAAATGTAGCTGCTCTCACCAAGTCAGTGCCCAAGTCAATGCACAGAATGGTGACAGTTCCCAGTGGCAGAGGAATGTTGGCAATGATGAAGAGCAGGAAAGGTGTGATCTCAGGAATGTTACTGGTCAGGGTGTAGGCAATGGACTTCTTCAGGTTATCAAAGATCAAACGGCCTAGTAGGAAAAGAAACAATTTTTAATCAAGCAAAAGGAGGACTTTGGGCAATTTCACATGGAATCTAACATTACTGTCCCAGAAACTTTGGGACACACTTGCTTTACCTTCTTCTACACCGGTCACAATGGAAGCAAAGTTGTCATCCAGCAGGATCATGTCAGCAGCCTGTTTGGAGACATCTGATCCAGCTATGCCCATAGCAACACCGATATCTGCTTTCTTCAGGGCAGGGGAGTCGTTCACACCATCACCAGTCACAGCTACAACGGCCCCCTGTAGATGGACAGGGGATTTACTGGTTTGTAAATGTAGGAAGATGGCCAACTTGCTTTGGTTTATCAAATTCTTTCATTTTAATACAGAAATTAAAAAAAAAACAACTGACTGGAATAAAATGAAAAAGTCTGATATGTTTTCAAGCCTGTTACGTAATAGAAGATGTCAGATCTCTTCTTACGCCTTATATACCACAGTATTGTGTATAACCCAATCTAGGGTGTTTAGTCAAGGCTAATGACTATTGTCAGAACAGGAGTAACTCAATACTGCGCAGCACCTGTCGTTGGCAGCCCTCCACGATGATGAGCTTCTGCTGAGGAGAGGTTCGAGCAAACACAATCTCAGTGTGGTGTTTCAGGATGTCATCCAGCTGCTCGGAAGTCAGATCCTTCAGGTCACTGCCGTGAACTACACAGGCTTTGGCATCTCTATAAAACAAGGTAATTTAAAAAATGTAATTAAAGCGACGTGGAAGTTCATTTTTAATTATTCCAAGGCTCTTGTGTTTTACGCCTAATGTAATATACATTGCTCACAACGCTAACAGTCAGAAATGCATCAGTTCCTTCTCTCAATTTGTTACACATGTACTGTATTACATAAATAAATCAAATTTCCACATTTTCCAAACAAAATAAACTCTTTAGTCAACATCTGGGAAGTGATTTCTCCTAATACTGTACCTACATCCTATCACTTAGTATTACTGCAACAAAATGAAGGAAACCTGAGCCACAGAAGCTTAAAGTCTCTGGTATTATACCTCGGGTTGACTTCAGCAACAGGGATTTTCAGACGGGCTGCAATATCTTCCACAGTTTCATTACCCTCAGAGATGATCCCAACACCTTTTGCAATGGCCTTGGCCGTAATGGGGTGATCACCAGTAACCATGATAACCTGAAAGAAATAAAGTGAAAAATGACTCCAGATTGCTTAAGACAACCAACATGACAGAATGCTTATATAAAAAAAGCAAGTTACCTTAATTCCTGCACTCCTGCACTTGCTAACAGCATCAGGCACAGCAGCCCGGGGAGGATCAATCATGGCCATCAAGCCCACAAAGCAGAGGTTCTCGGTTGGGAAGTTCACCTCATCGGTGTCAAACTGAAACCCTCCAGTAAACTGGTCGTCAGGCAGGGCAAAGTGGCAAAATCCTGCAGGACAGCAAATGGAACATGAGGAACCAGCAGATTCAGCAGCAAGAAATCTCGCTCATCTTACTGCATTAACCCACAAGAAAAGAAATCTCAGAAGACTCAGAAGACAAGACAGAATGTACTTTCTTATTATTGTGTGTTCTAGAGTTGGTTTTTAAAGTCCAGTTAGGGAAAGAATTACTGTGTCCCAGCTTTGGAGTCACAATTCCACCAGTTATTAGAACGCACACTATGGCAATTTGATGAATACAGAATTTTTACTTCTTTACTTTTAACATTTTTTAACACCGTGGCAATTTTACTTGCCACTTATTTTACTTATTTACTTGCCAATTTTTCTTATTACTATAAAACCTATTAAAACTATTATTTCTATTAAAACCTATTACTTCAGCCTAGCCTACTCACACCTTACATCATAGTTCGTTGCAACTATGGCTGCTGATGCTGCTGTACATGCCATTGTGTGTCTCAGTGCTGGCCTTCCAGGTACACTGTAGATACATTTGTTCTGACCAAACTATCCTCCTCCCCACATGTCTGGATGGTGCCCGAGCTGGGCACCATCTGAGTTAAATACTGCATTACTGCCATGGATTCAAAAGGGACATAGCGAATACAGCTATCGTTTAGGAGGATTTTCTGGTCTCAGAGATTATTTAGAATTATATAATCTTAGCATGTCTAGAGGGGTTGGGGAGCCAGTTGACCTTGGACCTCTAGAGGTTTTTCCTGACTGAGGAGTTTTGGTTCGTTTCCTCTGTTGTCTTCTGGCTTGTTCTCTTTCTGTATTGTAATGTCATGCATTGTCACACAGCGTTCTTAAGTGCCTTGGGGCAACCTTGTTGTGAAAGGTGCTATATAAACATAAATTGAATTAAATTGAATTTTACTTCTAAAGTGTAAGGAGTGCAGCTCCGCCTCTGCTGGGATTCAATTTTATCTACTTACAGACAACACAGGGCCACACCTCAGTTAAGAATTTTGCTTTATGAAAAGATTGGATTTTCTGCAGATGGTGAATAGAACAGTATTGAAGTTACAAACATGTCACCATCTGTATTTGCTGAGGAACCTACTTACAGTAGGTGCCAACATTTCCAAGTTGAACCACAGCACTGTGGCTGTGCACTTACCAAGCACTCTTTCTCCCAGGCCACCGAGCTCAAGGTAGGCATTCTGGAAAGCATCCTTCATCTCATCGTCCAAAGGCTGTTCCTTGCCCTGCATCAAGATGGTGGAGCAGCGGTCGAGAATTCTTTCTGGGGCGCCCTTCATCACCAGGATGTATCGGGATTCAGATGGATTTGGGTTCTTATGGATAGACAGCTAGAGAAAAAAGCCATTATGCGTTAAGTACACATGAGAGTCTGTCCACATTGATACAAAAATTGTTGTGCTTATCCATGTTTGGAGAACTGGCTTTTGTGGTTTGCCTTTAGGCACCTGGATTAATGTTTGTACCTGGTACTTGTTGGTTGAATTGAAGGGGATTTCTGCCACTTTGGGATACTGCTCTCTCATTCCTTTCACAGACCCACAGCACAGCTCAATACATTTCAGCAGGGCAGCTTCTGAGGCATCACCAGCAACATCTCTCTGCAGAAACAAACATACTGAACTTCCATTGCAAATGCAAAAATCCATACTGGGAATGGGAGTCTAATGCATAGAGTAAAAAATTATTAATTATGCATTTTTGTGATATTTTACTGGGATACCATTTTTTAGAGGGACTTTTTTTAATTGTGTAATATGTGATACAGTATATTCTAGAACAAACAAGTTTTAATTGAGTACTCTAAAGTAAAAATATGTCTATACAGTATATCAATTAACATGAAAGCCTTGAATTATAAATGTGTTTTTAAAATATAAGACAATACATAAAAACTAAAAAAAACAGGACTTGTTCACTACATATTAAGTATGTATTCACAAAAACAGTGTTACCTTCAGCACTGGTAAATTCTCATGGTCAGACATAAACACAGCACGGTTACACAACCCAGCAATACGGGCCAGAGCAGGCCAGGATGGGGAGCTTTTGTCAAAGGAGATACCTGTCAGAAACCAGACATGAAGAACATTACAAAATCCAATCCATCTCTAGAACGTTTCTCAGTCAATTAAAAGTCATTGTGTTACATTTTGTTTTTCTAGGTGGCCAATTAGTTAATTGTATGTTCATAAAAAGGATGGAACATGACATCGGCAGCTACAATCCTTATGGTGCTATGAACTTCCAGCGGGCAGGAGCTTCCAGAGAGTACCTGTTTGACTGAATATGACTGGATGGAATCGGTCAACTGGAGAGATTTTTCTGTGATCTGCTTTTAACATAAAAATACTTAAAAGCTCACAATGCAAGAAGAAGTGGATGGCTTCACAATTCATAGCTTTGAGGATGAGGAGTTTGAACTGAGATATAACAGTCTTGTAGATTGAAAAAATGTTTTTTTTATTATCTGTTGAAATGAAAGTGAACTTTTTTCTTACCGCTCTGATCCTCTGTGGTGTCAACTTTGTGAATTTGGTTATCAAACCACAAATGAGCAACAGTCATTCTGTTCTGGGTCAGGGTGCCAGTCTTGTCCGAGCAAATGGTAGAGGTGGACCCCAGAGTCTCCACAGCTTCCAGATTCTTCACCAGGCAGTTCTTACGGGCCATACGTTTCGCTGTGAGAGTCAGACAGACCTGAGGGAGAGGGAAAGATTAACAAGTATAACAACTGTAAATGCATAAAGTAAGCAAAGATTAGTCCAACTGAAGCTCTACATGTTCAATTCCTTATTTTAACAACAGAGAATGGACCCAGATGATCAGATGTCAAGTTATTACAATACGTTATACATTACATGTTCATTAAACAATGTTACAGTTTGTCTAACTTGCTAAATGCCAAAATTAAATTTAAATAGAGAATCAATTTGTCTTAAGTGAAAATTTGCCTAAATGATCTTTAGTGTCAATGAGATCATGCCATTATTGGTTCAAAACAATAAATATTTTCTTCCTAAACTATCTTTTTATGCCAACAATATTTTCCTATTCATGTTTCATGGTATTTATTGAGAAAATGTTATTCTTACAGTGACAGTAGCCAGGAGACCTTCAGGTACATTGGCCACAATGATTCCAATCAGGAAGATCACGGCCTCCAGCCAATTGTAGCCAAGGATCAGGGAGAGGATGAAGAAAGAGACCCCCAGGAACACCGCCACCCCAGTGATGATGCGGATGAAGTGCTCTAATTCAATAGAGATGGGTGTGCGACCAACTTCCAGACCAGAAGCAAGAGTTGCAATACGTCCCATCACAGTATTGTCACCAGTGTTGATGACAATCCCACGAGCAGTGCCTAAAAGAAGAGAGATACACAATAACTAGTAATACAAAAAATCCTCATTCTTTCTTGAGTCCGACCCTGTAAGTTAATGTACCCTGTAATAATACCCTGTATTAATGAACGCCTTATAAACAGGATGCACAGTACATGGTTTACTGTAGAATGCAGTTTTATTGCAATGTTTAAAATAAACTGGAAATGAGAAATAACTTTTAGGTGCATCACATGCTTCTCAAAATATGTAAATAACTTAATAAAATAGTTCAAGAATGACACTGGATAAAAACCCGCACCTTCAACACAGTTGGTAGGGAAGAAGGCAATGTTCCTGGTCTCAAGAGGATTTTCATTGGAGAAGTCAGGCGATCTGGTCTGAGGTTCAGACTCACCAGTTAGGGAAGAATTGTCAACCTGCAGAGAAAGACAACTGTAATTTTACCAACGTTTGGAAAGGACAGCTACTGTATGTCCAATGGAGGTGTCACTTCTTTTGTCACACAGAATTAGCCAACCTTGCAGCCGTGAGCCGAGATGATTCTCAGATCAGCAGGTATCCGGTCTCCCCCCTTCACTTCCACCAGGTCTCCAACAACAACCTCCTCCGCATGGATGCTCTTCTTTTCACCGTCTCGGATAACCAGCGCTTGCTGAAAACGGACAAATTAGTTATACTGCATATTCCATTTCTTTTCAAATACGGTAAGGGTTTGCATGTGTAATAAACCAGTTGGATACATTATGCATCATTGTTTCATTTAGTCTCACTTCACTAGGACAATTAGTCACACAGTATACGATGTGTCTGTGGTTTAAAGACATTTCATTACCAAGTATTATTGTGAATTTTCTTCCAGGAACAAATATATTAAGCATGACTGTCATGACTTGACTTTAAATAGATGAAAAGAAATACCTGTGGAACCATTTTCTTGAATGAATCCATGATCCTGGAGCTTTTAGCTTCTTGGTAATATGAGAAGAAGCCACTAATGATCACAACAAAAGTCAGTGCAATTCCCAGGTACAGCTGCAGGAAAATAGAAAAAGACACTTGTCGGCACCAAGAACTATATTATACGTGTCTTTAAAGTTTCAGACCTTACCTATGTGCTTACATTGTCATTGACGGGTTCTGGCTCTGTGGCTTGTTGAATTGCATAAGCAAAGTAACAGAGGAAGGCTCCAGTCCACAGAAGCATGGAGAAACCGCCGAACATCTGCTTACAGAACTTGACCCACTCGGGGGTGGTGACAGGAGGAGTCAGGACATTGGGGCCATCTCGCGCCAGGATCTCAGAGGCACGGCTAATGGTTAAACCCTGAAAAAAATCAATCAATCAACCAATCAACCAACCAATCAACCAACCAACCAACCAACCAACCAATCAAACTTTCCTTCCTAAAACTCAATTAAAGATCCTCAATTAAAATGTGTTTGGTAAACTTAATATTTTTAAGATATCATATGTACCATCATGTCCAAACCTACAGCACAAGCTCATTTACGTTCATAGTTCTGTAACCTTTAATTGAACTTTAATTGAAGGATTCAATAGAGTGGGATAAAACCCACCAGGTTTGAGAGCTATACCTATTCAGGTATCAATGGATTAGAATTAAATTTTGGATTAAAAATGTGTGAAAATAAAAATATATACAATATACCATTACAGTGACTGAAATGTGAAATGTTCAGAGATAAAAGGTACTGAAAGGATTACCCCAGTGATCGGAGGAGCGCAGAACAGAAACCTACCCGTTCGAGATCAGTGCCATACTTCCGCTGGATCTCATCGAACGCCAGCTTATGATCTTCCTGAATATAAAAGTTAATAAAACTCCTGAGTACAAAAGGTCTTTAATCAAATAGTATTGTGACAAAATATTAATATTTCAATATTTACAAGATATTAACCATTATATTTTTTCAGATTAAACAAAAGTGATAAGAAGAGGTTGTACTGATAAATATATTTTTTTGTATAGGATATATTTTTTTTAGCTAAGAAAGTAAGTGCTAAATGTTTAACATTCTTGCAACACACCCATTAAGATTATTTCCATATTCACGATTTACCATTGTCATGTTTCTTTACGTAAGGAAACATGACTCTTGGGGAAACTCAATGATTCATTCGTTTAAAAAAGGCCAATTACTGATCATGCGGCATGCCAAATATGGTTGAACCCCAGATTCACATTTCCAGTACTGTCACTCAGTACAGACCATATTATAGGTTCATTTCCCCCCTTGAATTACTGCATTTTACACTCTTACTCTCAATGTAAAAGAGAAAATAGTATCTACAAGTGAAGAGTAACTTTACAAAAACAAATAATATATCAGATACTCACCAAATCAACTTCCTTCTTCAGTTCTTCTATGTCTCTATGTCCCTTCTTCTTTCCTTTCTTCTTCTTTCCTTCTTTCTCTGATGTTGGAGTTGCCTCATACTTGTGTCCTTCCTAAGACATTGTGGAGATTATTATTGTCACTACTGCACTCAGCAGGAAGACAGAATGGTTAGCATTGCAAAAGGTTCAATGATCATTTGAAGAGGAAAACTGAATTGGACCCCTTCATACAAATTCAATTTATGTCCTCAGGATGAAATCTGTGACAGCTTTGCACCAATTGAGAGATTATACTACAATGTACATGTGCAATGGGTCCTATTAACTCTTCTCTTATCCTTATCTTTCCTTATCTTATCAACAGTTTGTAAAGAACAATTAATGGATTGTAAGCAAAGGATGTCAGATACATAAATACAGAAACCCTGCTTATGGTACTGCATATCAAGCCTATTGGATTGTCATAAGGTTATACCCTTAGAGGACAATAAATATGTTAACTGAGGTTAAGATGCCAAAGATTCAAAAGTTAAATTCATTCTTCATACTGCAAATACAGCCATCTTCTCAAATCTGTGACTAAGCTGCTTTGTCAAGTGGTAAATTAGACGGTGGTGAGATTTATTCTTTGGCTGCTTCATCAGGTCTGTTGCCCACCATTGTCATTCAAACAGAGTCCAGTACCACACTTAAGAGATCACTTTATTGGCCATATACAATTTCTTGCATTAAGAATTTGCCTTTTCGCATACCCCAACTTGCTCTCCATGAGACACACAGACAGGGAGAGAAGCTTGGGGTCAGAGCGCAGGTTCAGCCATTTATACGGCACCCCTGGAGCAGCTGGGGTTAAGGGCCTTGCTCAGGGGCCCAACAGAGTAGGATTCCTCTGCCGGCCGCAGGATACGCACCGACAATCTTCTAGCCACAGGCGCAGATCCTTAGCCACAGTGCCACTGCTCCACTTTTTTTTGCAACGTGATGAGCAGATATATGTTGTTTTAACACAAAACTACACTGAAAATACCTAAGGATAGAGTACATAAAAAATACTTACTAAAAATCCCATGTTTGCTGGCTTTGTGTGGGAGTCTTCTTATTTAAACAAACAAACAAACAAACCAATAAATAAATAATTTGGATTTCCTCCTGAGTAGGCTGTGTGGTGTTTCCAGCTGTTCCCAGGGTGAGTGAGCCTCTTCAGGAGGACACAGCCAGCCTTCCCTACCTGTCTTCCTCAGTCCTGCACATTTATATCCTCCAGCCAGCGTGATGTCACAGATCCTGCCATGAGCAGTGAGAAGACTCTTGGCCCTTATTTACTCAAGTAAACTTCAGCGTTGGTTGTGCCTTCAATTTAGTGTAAATTGAACCGTGAAGGTAGTTTAGCCAAGTGGTTTGCCATCATCTGTCTGCCTTTGTAAATACAGGATTCAGTATAGAAATTATTTTGCTCAAACTGCAAAGTTTTGTTTTATCTGCAAAAACTACATCTGTAGAATTTTGCTTGACATCCATATTTCAGCACTGGAAATGAAGAATGTTGACACTTACTGGTGTTTCACATGCAAGTGTTAGTAATTTCTTGATATTAATTAAGGTTTGCGATAAACATTCTTAAACAATTATAGCACCCAATCACCATACCCGAATATTGTCATAAATAAAGAATTGCTAAGAAATTAATTCTCCAGGGAAAAATGTCCTCTGAAGTATGCAGTTTTAAAAGAAAATCATCACTTATTTGACTTAGGTCTAGATTATATTTCTCTATAAGGAAGAATTATTTAATTTTTATCATTTTAAGGTTAGGTGATTATTGACAAAACTCTAGTTCTGTCAACTAAATTCCTTGTGTTAAGTTATGGTGTATTGATAACATGTAACATTTTGATACCACAAATGTATACATTGTTTGTGAAATTTAGTATCTTTACAGGTACATGTTTAGACAAAATGCATACCGTGTATTCTAGAGATTGGCAGAGCTCATGTGGATTCTCTTATATTCAATCAATAAAAGGTTTAGATTTAATGCATGTTAAAATATCTTAGATGCTCCCATATCAGTAGGTTCAAATCTCTGTCTAAAATGTGAACTTAGTACAAAAATAATAAATCTGCTTGGGCATCTGAAGCTATAAATAGAGCTATTCTGTAATAAAGTATCCAAGAGGATGCCATCTCTCAATTTAGTCTCATTGAGTAGTTTCTGTTCTTTTTCCATTTCCTTTGCAGATAACAATATATTTTTGCAATTGCTTAGAACAAAGGAGCCCCTATTTTCTTCATCCGAGTCATGTTTGTTTAGCAAATGTGTCTTTCTACAAAGCCACAGCCACAGCTGAACGGAGCCAGCCCAGCCTAGAACTTCACCGCAGCTGCATGAGGTGACCTTATAAGGACCATAGAAGAGGCTACAGCTGAGATGAGGATCAGAAATGGCTATTTGGTTGGTAGTAGTTCATTGATCTACAGATTTCATCCAGTGTTTTCTTTTGAGAGGTCAGTATTTTAGCTTCAACAACTTGACATGTTGACATGTTGTTTGTTGCAGGTCTTGTGTGTGAAAAATGCCTCCTTCTCAGAGGTTTAAATGCACTTCCACATACAGGAGTTTTCCATTCTCTCTTCTGTTACATGCTATTGATCTAATGATCTTGAAAAAGTAATTTGGGTTCATTTAGTCAACGCCTTTGAACATTTTGAAAACTTAAATCAAGTCCCTTCACATTATTCTCTGCTCAAGAATAAAAAGGGGTTTGTTCCTTTTGCCTGTCAATGTGTGATATTTAAGCCTGAGAATGTATCTGATTGCTCTTCTCTGGACTGAATGTTATACATAACATCCCTTGATTTAAAATCTGCACCTTAAATTATATATCCAAACATTTTTTTCTGCCTCAGTTATTGCTTCCTCACATAGTGTAGATGATGTACAAATGACATGTAGTGTAAGCAGTTTTTATGAATGGAGTTTTAAACACAGGATGAGGTCAAACCCTAATCTCACCCACTTCCCTTTACCTACATATTCAGATCATTTTTCTTACTCACTCTCTTGTAAGTTTCACCCTTACAGAACACTCTGGTGATCCCCTGGTGGGGTGCCAGGGAAGCTACCCCAGAAAAGCATGTTTTCAAATCATGCCTCTTCTCTGCCTTCATTAGATTTTGACAGAACTCCTGAAGTATTTTCTTCAAGTTCAGTGTTATCTGTTCTTTATGCATAGCTAAAGCTTTTGTTGTCTATGTCAAACATTCTATTTATCTTTCCATTTCCAGGTTTGCATAGTCCTGAATTCTACCAAAATAATTGTAATACCAGAATGTGGGTGTATGTATGTTCATATGTGACTGCACATATTTCCATGTATATAAAGGACTGTAGCAAATTTGTGATAACTGTTATCATTTGTATTAAAACTATTTTTAAGAATCTGAGGTTTGAAACTAAGAAATTAGAAAAATCAGTACATATTAAATGTTTACTGAGTCTGGAAGGTGTAAGGAAGTTAGTTGATCTTCAGTAGTATTTGTTTGCTCCACACCACAATATAGCACTAAGATTTGTACTTGACTTCCTTTACCTGTTGAAGGGCTTTGGGAATAAAGTATCCAATAATATTGTCATGCTTGTGCTTACCTACAGTATAAGCTAAATTAAGGGCAGGTATAGGCTAAACTGAACCAAAACAACAGAAACTATAAATGTACTTCTTTTTAATGATAACAGGCATTTCCTGCTTCCTAAATGTTAATGCATTTTTCTTTAAAAAACAGTTTTTAGTTGTGTCTACAACTCTATAAAAAGTGAGATTTCAATGTACCAATTTCAGTAATTACAAATAAAGAACATTTGTTTTGTTTGTTATATTATAGAATCTAAATAAATAATACATTTATGTATTATTTGTTATATCAACGTGGCACAACAGAATTTCACTCAATGTTCTATCCATATCTAAATTAATACTTTGTGTGATATGTAACCAATAAATCCTATAATATTGAAAAACTACAGGTAAATTCATTCATCCACTTTCTAGCCATTTTATCCAAAACAGGGTCACAGGGCCAAGACACCAGTCCTTCACAGGGTGCACACAGACACCACCACTCATATACTCACACTAGAGAGAGTTTTCCCAGAAGCCAATTCACCCACTAGTACTGTATGTCTTTGGACTGTGGGAAGAAACCAGAGCACAAGAGAAAACACACACGAACACAGGGAGAACATACAGACTCAAGTCTGGAATTGAACAAGGTGCTGCAAGGCAGTAATGCTGACCACTGTGCCAGTGTACCACCCCCTACTTTTATTTGGACATTCCTTATTTCGTGTTAAATACAGTGTAATGTCTTTAGTGCTGGATAGTAATGGACAATACTAAGTGTTTGTATAACCTACTGTAGATTGCTTCTTCGTGTCTTCTACTCCAATTGAAATTGTTTTCCTTATATTTGCATTCTAGAATTAACGAATGAACCCGTCCAATTTTATAGTCTAAATTCCTCTCATGTGACATTGGTCACTTCAGATGTTTGGCATTGAAACTCATGTCTAGATATTTTTTGTTTTCCACAAAAAAAAGCTACTCTGCATTCAAAAAAAGCTGTTAAAAGAGGGCACTACTCAGAAGGTTATCTAATGTATTGTAAGTACAGTGAGATTCTAGGCTGGGATGGCTCCATTCCAGTTTGGCTCTGGGTCATTAGGGAGACAACATCTTTGAGCAGACACCAGTATGATGGAGCCCATGAGCTCTCCTTTGTGACCCATGAGTGCAGAATGTTCTTGTTAGCTGCAGTGAGGGTACCTCACAACAAACATTGGCCTGTTTATGATAAACAGTGAGGTGAATCATCATTTTGTAGAGAAAGAGACAGGATGGCGCACTGGGGCCCCGGGTTAAAGTCTTGGGTACACCGGTGTGTGTACAGTATGTTCTCCCTGCGTTTGAGTGGGTTTCCTCTGGGTGCTCCGGTATCCTCCTGGAGAAAAGGCAAAGCCATACTGGTACTGGAGGTTAATTGGCTTCTGAGAAAGCTGAAGTGAGAAAACTGAAGTGAGAATTAGTGTTAGGGGAAGGAGCATGGCTAAGGGCAGTGCCTCCCTACAACTATTTCCATATTAAAAAAACACTTTGTGAGAATAAGCAACGGAATACAACTTGCACGGTATACAGTAGTTCAAGTAGGGAGCTGCGTCAGCATGCGTGGGCTGCTAAGGAACAGGTAACGGGTTTATTCTATGCTGAAAAGAAAGGAAACACAACATTTTGACTGTGGAGCCTTCTTCAGGTGTGAGAATATATACAGTATTGTATATATTGTATATAGTGCTATATACAGTATTGCCAATATGACTAAAAAACATACAGTAAACCACATAAATCCCATATAAAGTTTATACAGTTTAAAGAAGTAAGGGTTGAACATAATGAGTCATGCCACAAATAACCTTTAACTCCAATTATTTATTAACTTTAATTGCCCAGTTAAATAATACACAGCAAAGGACCACAAAAATCAATTTAACATTAATTGGTCAGCACAGTTTAAAAGAAACCTTAAATGCCATGTGCTCTTTTCAATACATGCTGTAGCACAGCCATATGATTCAGTTCTGTTGCACAACCAATAACAGAACTAAACGTCTCATAATGTCATTATTACTCATTTCCACAGCCCAAGTTGTGGACAATCAAATTAACTTAAACACGGAAACCAAAATCCTACTTCAAAGACAGTTGCTACCAAACCATATTTCTCTTTCTGTCCTCTCAGGTTTGCACATACAATCTATGCTAATTATGGCCAAAAATGTATTTTCCTCATGTACAATCTAATTAGTTTACATGTCACAGCTAAGTATGCATAGGAAAAAGATGGGATTGTTTTTAATTCAATTTGGACTTCAAGCCACAAGAGGAAATAAAAAAACAACAACATAGGATCAGGTTCTCGAATGAGGGTTGGGGTTATGTATTTTTTGTAGTAAAGATTTTATTTTCTAAATGGCAAAAAATAAAGTCAGGAGAGTTAGTTATTTTTTAGAAACATGTCCACCTTAGGCAGAATAATAGCTCATAAGGTCACCTAAAAGAGTTGCAGTTAGATTCTGGAGAGGGCTGGTTCATTCTAGGAAGACAAAATTATTTAACAGACACAAGTGGGATGGAACAAATAGGGGTTCCTCTGTTCTCTATGATTGCAAAGTTTTCTTCTTCTTAAAATAAACATTGGTCTGTTTATGATAAATTAAGAAATAAATCATCGAGTGGTTGAAAGAAATTTGGAGTCGGTACTGCTACTTATCCCTATATACAAGATGAATTTATGGCAACACTTTATGACCAAAAATTCCTAACAAATTCCCATTGAATAGGTTAGGAGCAGCATGTGAATACCTCACATATTCTCTCTGATTTCTGCTATACTTCATTTTGAAATCAGTAATTAATTAAAATAATTTTTCAGCCATTATTTTAAAGTGTTAACACATTTATATGTTCAAGAGCTGTCTGATAGATTATTAGAGAAGGTTAAATTTGATTTTGTTTTATTAAGCAATGCTTTTAATTTGATGTATTTTCACTTTTGCAGCTTTGAAATAAAATCGTTCAATTGAATGTGGCTTTATTTGGAACACATAACATAGTTACATAGCTACACTCAGACCCATATTGTGCAGCCAAACTCAGCATGTAATACAGCATACAGTGACAGAGAGAGAGAGAAAATGGAGACAGCAGGAGGCAATTAAATACAAATCAAACATGAAGCTTTTTTCCAGACTATCAAACATTGTTACCAATGTAACATTGCACCAGATTTGATTAAAAAGCTAAAGAAGCTTAAGTACTAATGCCCAACATTTGTCTAATAGTTATTAGTTAATAGTTATGTGAATGTACAGTAATGTTCCATTATAATACAAACTTTAGTCACTTCAAAAGCATTTATGTTTCCTACAAAACATCTTCAGAAAATAAAATGTTCAGGAAAAATATATATTCATAAAGTTTGCTTCCTTAAAAACAAAAACAAATGTGATTTCCAATGGCAAAATATAAAAACTTTTAAGACAAGTCTTCTTAAAACGTATGGCAGGATTTCTTGTACATAACTGATTTTGATTTATTAAACTGTATTCACACTTGTACAATTTGAAAAAGCAAAGAGTATCTAAAAGTTGTAAATACATAAATGATTTAATAATAATAATATTAATAATATGACATTAATAATCAAATTTCTACTTTTTATTTGGAAAAAATAAACTTTCCAGATTTGCGATTGTTTGATTTAGCAAAACATCAGTTCTTTTGGTTTCTTCATGATTGTTAAATGATTTCACTTAAACATAATCTTCCTGAAATGAGCATTGGCTATTCTTATAGTTGGTTTCAATCTATAGCTCTTGTCTACTGTGGCAGCTATACTGTAAATGGAGTTTTAAACAAAAGTTCAAGAGGAGGTCATTCTCCAATCTCAAACCCTTTCAGCTACCCACATACTGTATAAATATCAGACATCCTGCTGACTCACTTGAACATTTTGTATATGCATCCCTCCCTCCACCAGTTCCACCAGCCCATCCTTCATTACAGGTTCAGGAGGGAGGAAGATGGGCTGTCAATCTCCTCACCCAGCTCATTTACCCAAATAAAGTTCACTGTTCAGATCACGCCTTTTCTCCACCTTGTTCAGGGTAGAAAGAGGTACTGAGTAGGGTGTATGTGTACGCATACTGTTTGTTTATGCAGGTAGCGAGAACATGCATTGAAAGTATAAGACAGGATATTAAAGAAGTAACCTTTCTTAGGGTATACCATGAAAACTGTAGAACTGGAAGGAGGAAGTTGAGTAGCTAGACTGCATTTAGAATATTGTAGTCGATTCTTCTCACTTTGTTGCAACAACATTACTGCTCATATACAGTATGGAGAAACTGAAGAATCCAAATCTCTTCAGTCTTGTGCAAAGAAGACTGTGAAGGGTGCTGGAGGCAAGAATTTACTGTGTATTACTGAAAGATCCTGGAAGAGTCAACCCAAGGGACTACTCCAGGACCAACATATACCAAGTGTGTAAGTAGTGTGTATTTGGGTCCTAGAGTGTGGACTTAGGACTGAAAATAGGAAGCACTACTTCAAATAAAGAGGTTGTGGGTGTCTTGAAGAAATTATCCAGGTGTATAAATGCTGAATCAGGAAGAAAAGGGTAAATTACTTCCTCAGATTAGAAAGTTGGGGTAAATAGCCTTTACCTCTTTGGAGCATTTTCTATTCTTATGACAAAGAAGGGTCCCAGTTGTGTTTATATTACTTCCTCATGATTGGCCAATTTAAATTAAAGTTAAACACAAACATTTACTAATGACAGTCACGGCTGTATTTTTGTTAATTTCTTTATGCTACTTAATAAAACTCTAAGCTCATCATAAACCGTAATATAAAACTGCACCGTAGACATTCTGGTGATAATAACATCAGTGTTGATAATATGTTTTGCACCAGATTCCAGCTTTTACAAGACCAAACATTGTGGTAATGGTACCATTATCAGGGTTTTGCTGTTTCAGATTTTAATTATTTCAGTGTTTCATTTTGCTTGAATGACACCTTTGAATTTGCCCAATAAATCACTATGTGTGATGAAGCTTTCAAATGCTCACACATTCCTGATGAAATGCCAGGAATTCTAATTCTAATAATGGTATGTGAATGGCATCACCTTCTGTGGAAAATGCAAAGCAATTCTATTTTATCTCTTTGAATCCTATGATCTTTTTGTCCCAGTTATAAAGGACTGTTGGAAAAATACAGAGACTCTGTTTCATCCCTTTTTCTCTGTACAAATCTCTCACATCTCTGCCTCTTCCTAAAATCCAGTGTAGCTTAAATACTGTCTCCCCATGATGATAAAACCTGAATCAATGCCAGTATTGAAGTTATCATCACTCTGAAACAACATTCCTCCCAGCTATTTCTGCATGGGAAGTCACAGATAATAGTTACTGAATGCTATAGTAGATTTTGAAGGATATAAAGCTGTGAATAGAGTTTAGTTTTGACACAGATTTGTGTTAACATTCACGCAACAAACTGTGGTCATGGGAGAATTACCATGATTAAATTTGCATAATATAAAATGTCAGTGTTAATGTGCACATGTCAAATGTAACGTAAAGGTTTAAAATGGGTGTCAGTCATTTAGGAACATTTCATTTTAAACAGAATAATGAATTCAGGATAAACATAAAACCCAGCAATATATATTAATGAAATAAAGCCTTGGCTTTTAGCCTTTCTGCTCACCTATTATTCACTCTTATACTTAAAAGCCACCTCTTCAATAAGCCCAAACTTGCAGTGCATGTGAAATATGCACTAATTCTAATTGAATATGAGAGTGAAATACAGTATGTTTTTGCCCATTAAAATAATTTATTTTGCCTGGCTCTTGTTTGCATCTATTTTCTTATTCAAGAATACTGTAAAAAGTCTTATATCAGTACATGTAGAGTCCAGGGTTCTCAAGAAAATCAGAGATCTTTTTGCTCATGATATCCAGCTCATTGGTGTTGGTGTATTTCAGCAGGTTGTAGCCCCGGACGAAGTAATGCCTCAGATACCGCTGACTCACACATTTCTGAAGCTTCTTCACAAGACGAAGCACGCTCTGTTTAAAGTTTCTCCAGTCCTTGGTACATGGATATTTCTCACAGGACCAAAATAACAGGGTCTGGAAAGGAAAAATATAGAGTAACATCTTAAACAATTAAATTATCTGCAATGAATTGCTTGTATCTTAAAATTAAAAATAAAAAATCTGAAATTATCAATCTAATAAACCTTCCTTACATTTCTACAACTACTATACTGTATGTGTATTGTACAAAACTATGTACAATGACCCAGTAAAGGAATTGAAGCAAATGAAATGTCATCTACTGATCCATCCGTCTTCAAACCATATTATCCACTAGTGGATCATGGGGCAGCAGTCACCTATCCCAGCGGTAACCTTCCAGTATGTCTTTAGACTGTGGAAAGCAACCAGATCACCCAGAGGAAACCCACAGAAACACACAGAGAAAACCCAATAACTGAACCCAGGGCCCTAGTGCTGCAAGGCATCAACACAAACCACTGTGTCATTATTCCTCCCACTCAACCACCCAAAGAAGACCACAGACATTTTAATATAATGCACAGTAAGAAAGCTTTTTTTTACTTTTGCTTTAAACAAATTTCAAAACACTAATGCTATTTCTGGAGAAATTTTGCTAGGTTCAATGGTGTGCATAGAATGGTAAATATACTGAATGTCAAACAAAGCATCAATCTTTTTCACAGTAGATGCACTGACATTTTATTAAATAGAAAAAACACAGACTAGTAGCATGTAAGGCTACAGCTGGAAGCAATACAAGCTGTACATCTGTGACACATGCGTTGCCTCAGGTTACAGATGCTGTCTTGTGAGATTCTGTCCCATTCCTCCCACACAGTCTGACCAACCGCGTGCCTCATAACCACGTGCCTTACTGTTCTCTCAGTCCTAGATGCCTGAAGTTATTTCACTGCTCAAATGTTCAATGGAGCTCAAGTCAGGCAAACAGTGCATCTACCCCATTGTGTCATGTTTTCTATCGTACAGGAAAGCGGCTGTTACGTAAACAGCATGAGGATGCCCAGTCAAGTCCAGATCATCACTCTCGAATCTACTCAATCACTACCATGTTTTACACAATTAGCCTATTATTCTGCATGGCTGTGTCACATATGCTGTTGTCAAGTAAAGTAAAGTTTAAAAACCCTTGATTCATCATGAAAAGAGGACTTGGTTCCACTGTTGGTGAGCCCATCCAAGGTTTTGCTTCAACATACCAATAGCACAAAGGTATTGCCCTCTTGTTGAAGATGGCACAATGCCTCCTTTTTGTGTTTCTGTTTCTTGATTTTCACCTGGCTTGACATTGCACAGGTTAAATTATCCCACTGAGAGTTGTCCCAATCAACTCTCTCACTAATGAAATGATTCAGTGCTTCTGCAACAGTCAGAGTATCTTTCAAGTATATCTCACTCAGTCATTGATTAATCAAAATGAAAACAGAAATATTTAATAGATCCAAAATCCTTATACTTTATTTTTCTAAAAAAATGCATACAGTACACAGAGTAAGCAAAAACAAATATTTTGCTCAGTATTGTGACAGTGGAGCACACCTCCCACTGCACTCCCTACTCCGCGGTGCGTGGGAATGTGCAGCTACAGCACCTGAGGCTCATCAGGTTTGCTATTTAAGATCCCCACGAGATCGCGGACAGGCCTCAAGCTCTGAACCAGCGTTGTAGCGAAACTGCTACTGAACTATTATTTTTCCCTTTAGTGGAAAAACTCATAGGTGTATATAGCAGAGAAGACCCGCCTTACAATACAACGACACACCGGCACACCGCTCGCTCCCTGGCTAAGGAAAAGAAGCTCTCTGCCAGTGCTCAGGCAGTCCACGCAAACCCCTCACTATTACAGTATATACTTTAAAAAATAGACTCAAATTTTCTGGTCAATTCAATGCAGTACAGCGTTCTGCAAGGCTGTACTGTTACGCCTTCTTCAGGTGTGTACTTGAACCTGTGCAGCCCACCCAGGCCAACACGGTCATGACACCCAAGGTGAGAGGTCTTTCCCTGGACAGGCTCTGTATGTTCTCTGATGAATTATGGATAAAGAAGACAGGGGCCAACTAATTGACTCCAGGGGTCTCCAACTATGGGAAGATAGTTTTATCAGAAGATCAATGTCTGCAGAGAAACTATCCTGCTGCTCCACTTTCTTCACCTGGCAAAAAGGCATGGCCATGAGAATGTGGGTGACTCTCAGCTGCATGAGTGCCTCCCTATCGCTGCCGGCAGACTCTCAAAATCTGCTGACCTGCTGCCAGATCAAAGCCTGTCAAAACATAAGCAGCCAGACTCTCGGGTGAATCCTTTACAAACCTGCTTGCCCTCCGGCATTCAGAACACTAGACAAAATTTGTTCTTCTGATCCACCTCCCACTCCGTCGTCTTGTCAAAGAGTTTCCATTTGAACTCGCCTCCCAGCGGCCCTCGCGTGGACAAGGCAGGGCCAGGCAGTGCCGGCTACAGACAGGAAGTGGGAGCTGACAGCTGGGGCCATTTCAGTCGCAGGCAGCTATGGTCTGGGGTGAACAGTCGGGTTAGCCTAAATGGGGGTTCCCCAGCATTCAGAGGGTTCCCTCTGGATGGTATGGGGATATGCAGCTCTGCAGGTGGGGGTGAGCTGCTGAAAAGGGGCTTCTCTTCCACTTCCACATCCTAGTAGAAGTGCGGCAGCAGCCTGAAGCAGAGGCCATTTGTCCTTCTTCTCCCTCGAGGGGGAACGGCGGTAGCTGGCGCTGCAAGCAGGAGCACGCCACCGAGGACAGACTTCCTGGCTCATTCTCGCATCTGTCTGGAGGCTCTGTGCCTTCTTGAAGAGGTGCGCTGTTTTTCTAACCAGGCACAGCTTCTTGTTCTGTGGCATGGCTGGCATGTTGGCACTGCCATGGTCCCCCGGCCCCGGGTTCTGTGTCCTCAAGTGGAGGATTCCCCAGTGCGATCTACCAATCTGGTCCTTCAAGATGGAAAGGTCTGGCTTCAGCCTGTCCACTTGTTCTGGAAGAAACTTCCCACTTGGACCTGATGTCCTCCATGGCCTTCCACTCACCTTGACACCAGCATAGTGCTCGGACATCCAGTCAGTTTTTCATGAAGCAACTAAACTTTAACCTCAGAGACAGGCAGTGAGTCACATTGCTCACAAAGGGGGAATAATGATTTAATTATTGCAGCGTGCAGCGTGGCAGGAAGCAGATGGCACTGCCTCCCCCACACTCAAAGTGCCCACTTGCTTACTGCCAGCCCTCTCTATACTACAGATTAACAGGGGATGACAGCCACAGACACCAGGACAAAGATACTGTCCTGTCAGTTCTATCCCAGCAGCATCCATGGTAGAGGGCTTACATGATGACAGGCCCATTCATTGCAAGCGGTCGTGTCTTTAAGACATAAGCACTCCAAAAGCCTCTGGGCACTACAATATTGATCTAATTTCTAATGCAAAGTGAATGCACAGCCTATACAGTGCTCCAAATCTTAAGTTAACACAGATATATTATTCCTGGCTTTGAGCTAAATTGGCTATCAACTGACATAAATACAAATAAGAAGCTTCAAAATAGAAACACTGACTACTGAGTTCTGAGGAATCGTTTATGTTTAAAGTCATTAGCTGATACTGAGGCTGATACAGATTTAGAGTAGCTTGCTAATTCTGTAGATTCATATCATCAGTGTTCACCATGTATCACTAAAACAGTCTCCAAAGACAACAGTTTGTTTGATTTATTGATGTGAGTTATGCTTACCAGAATCAGTTTCTCACCTGCAGATGATACGCTGTAATTACAGGTTTACTTCCAGGGCACCAAACATCCTCCTTCAGCTGCCTGACAACCCGGTAGCACTTCCTCCTGCATCCGCCATCCTCGTCAATACTGCTCATCAGGACCTGCTCTGCCCTGGAGAAGGACAGGAGCCAGTGGTAGTTCGAAGAGGCCATCAGGTTAAATCCAAAAGACTGGAAAACAAAATGAGTTATTTTTACATTCACAGTATGTTGGAGCTCCTGTGTGTTTGTTCAGGGATGGGGCTGAGTATTACTGTGTTCAGGGGTATGAATAGTAGGTGTAGGTACAGTACGTTGTCAATGCAGAGAAAGGAGAATTTGTTCTCTCCAGAGAAGGGATTATTTGCCACAATGTAGTCTGCTACAGGATGCACTGTTCTACTGAACATATACACCATGTTTTCACTACTTTATCCCATACAGGGTTGAGGGGCAGCTGTAGCCCATCCCAGTAAGCAATGGGCACAAGGTGGGATACCCCCCGGTTGGGACGCCAGTCTGTCAGAGGACACACCAGCACAGACACGCTCATACTCAAACTGGGGCAACACCTTGAGAAAACCCAAACAAACATGCAAGAACATACAAGAACATGCAGAGAGCACCCCAGCTCCAGAACTGAACCCCAGCGCTGTAAGGCAGCCATGCTGATCACTGCGCCTCTATTATTCATGTCTTCATGGACAAAATTTATACTAGATATAGATAAATACTGTGATGAGGATTTCAATGCTTAAAGTAATGTTTTCCCTCTACCCGAAGTCACGATTTACATTAATTATATGCATACATTTGTGTGTTTCATAAATAAATAACATGTGACATCTCTGCCTTTATGGATTGTACTTTCTTTTAGGCAAACAAACATTCTAATTTTAACTGTAACCACGTCTTTCTTAAGTATATTTGTATCTAAAGCAAATCCCTTGTAATACTTTTCTGAGTTTATTTTGAAACCAATGCTTCTTTTGGCAAAATTGATATGGAGATATGTATATCGCCATCCAGCCGCAGGTTTTAGCAAGGATTTATAGATTTTTTAACTGAGGAAGCCTACACATAAGAGGCCTTGCAAGGGGGTTTAAGGACTCACATTCTTGAATATTAATGGAGGTACTGTATGTTTTAGAATAAAATATCTCTTCTAGCAGTAGAGAAGTAAATTGTGTTCTTGTGTTCTTTGTGAGTCAATACACATTGATGCCTTTCCAAAATACTACTGTATATACTGTATATATAACATATAAACTGTTGATTGGTGGGAAACTCTTATTCTCCTAAAACTCATTCACCCTTCTTCCCACGTTTCCAAAGATTAACATGGACTACCCAACAGGACTAGCTATGTAATATGACTATTAAAATAAATTATTAAAATATTAAAATAAAAACAAAAAGGAGCCCAAGGTTATTGTGGTTATCTGCATGTTTCTTCTGAACCAAACAAAATAATTTTCATCAGCAGGAAAGACAACGTTTTGAAAAAGCTTATCTACAGTATGTACAGCAGTGTTACCACACCATAGCCTGATCCTGCAAGATCTGAGACCAAAGAAAGCCAGTCCTGCTGGTCAGGTCAGGGAGACCTCTCAGTAAGACTAGGCTGCTGTTTCCTTCAGGGGAAACAGTGAACTGAGGTCCTGACCACGTGGTCTTTAAAGATCTAGTGGCACTGATCATAAGATTACCTATCAACACCAGTGCAAAATTCCCCTTAGGTTTTGAGCAATTTTTACTACCTAAAGTTCCCCCTTAGATGAACGTGTGAAGTCATTTCTAACTTCTCCGCCTAGTCTGCTGTATAATGAGGATGTTGGTGCATTAAGGCTGCTGCATGTCACCCAGCAGGACAATGCCTATGTTGGGAGATGACTTTTGAAGGAAAACAAAAATAACTGCTTGAGGCTGATAATACCAGACATCTGCATTGTATAATTGCATGTCACAACAAAGGTCGTTCATTCATTGACTATGCATTTCTGCTTTGATCTTCTTTTATTCATGTCATTCTCAGTGACATTTCTAGGTGTCTCAGAAGCTGTATGCTAATATACTCACTAACAATAACTCATCAAGAGTTCTTATTGTCTTCCTAACCATTCTTCCCCCTTTCTTCAATATGCAATTAAAAAAGCAGATTTAATTTTTGTTGTTAATATTTTGAATCAAGCTACAACTCATTGAATTAAGTAAGATGTGAATGAGCTTCTTTCTACAATTATGTCCATATTAATCAGAACCTAGTTTTATATCACAATAAACCTTTGATTATTCAATTCAAGCAGCTGTTTCATATTCTCAAAAAAAACATCAAGCTGTGCAAGGTCTGCAATACTCCCTATTTATCAGCTTATTAGAATTGAGACTAACCTTCATATTTTATTGGAAGACATCAATTATACAGCACAGTCTAGACAAGAAGAGGATTAAGATATACTACTGTCTTTGGATGCGGTAGCAGTAAAACTGAAGACATAAATTCAGGTATCTAGGAATTTTATCAAGAAGCAATTTATTACAACTTTGACATTTGAAATATACATTTGAACATCTGAATCCCATCATCAGAGAGCATTGCAATCTCAGTATGCTACCTTACATGACAAGTGAGACCTCTTCTGCTATACGCACAGACAAATGAATCTTAAGCCATCTGTTTTCACCCCTGTTATAAATAGCATCTTTCAGAGTTGTCAAACAGATTTTAGTCGGAGCACAAGTTGCAGAAAAACATATAATTAAATGGAATGGGACTAAAGAAATATGAAGAGCAGCAATTTACTTCCTATTTAATAACTGGCTTATTAGATGTGCTGCTAAAGCATTTCAATGATCAATTATTCAATTAATATACAAAGGCTGTTATGGGGGGGCAACACATTTTTCACTGCCGGTGCCTTATTTTAAAGCAGAAAGTCATATGATGCATAAAAATGACGTGGCAGTACTACAGTATACAGCATCGAGTATGTAACCTACACAAAATGATTTTAATATTTAGTCAGAAAACTAACCAGAGTGCAAGAGTGCGTAATCTGTGATCTCCTTTATACAAGGCACAAAAAATGTAATTTTGTATGGCCTTAGAACTGTGATCAATATTTCATGTCTAAGGGCACCATTCTGGGACAGAATGAGCAGTATGAATTAACTTTTTTCTTCATTCTCTTTTTTAAACTGACAGTCTTTAGGGAAAGAAGTAATCTACCCTGAGCTTTGGAGATTCTTTTTTAAAAAAACTAGATCTGACCTTGTTTCTGCTGAAAAGAATTCCACATGAATATTGCATACAGAAGTATTTTACTACACCTTGATGCATCTGGCTTTTTCCTTTGAGGGCCAGCGTTTGAGAAATCTGGGCCAGCGAGCTTTTTTTGGCCAGCAGTTCATGAGCTCCACAGTTGGAATAAGCTCCGCCTCTACCTGCGCTTCAGATGTCTCCACAGCAACACGTACCATAGCACCAACAGTCTCTAAAATAGTGACTTTACCTGTGGAAAGAAAGCAGAACCAGTTTTTACCACTGCGGTGTGAAGACAATGATTTAATGCCAGATATCAGTCCAATACTGAAACAAAAACATCAATGCCTACGTGGTTGATACCATTTTAATATAAATTAAAAGACATGGTTTAAATAAACATATCTGGCGAGCATTAATCAGTATTCAATGTCATAGAGCAAACTTTGATCCGTTCAATCACAATCATTGAGGAGAAAATAATATAGATACAATTTGTTTCTTCAATTTTATGTAAACAAAAATAAGTCAATTTTCCCAGAAGCCAGCTAACCTACCACTTTGTCTTTGGATATTGCATCATTTTTTGCACATTTTTTGTTTATCTTCTTTTAAAGTTTGTGGGGGTTCATTTTATTTTCTTGAATATATATTTGATTAAAACAGTGTGAAAATGCACCTGAACTTGTTCCACACTACAAAGAATCTACAGCCTTATGTAAGACAGCATCATCTAGTGGTGTTATGTGTTATAACATTTTAAAAACCTTGTGTTTCTTAATTAGGGACATTTATTAAAAAATTAAACCACCATCAAAACTCTTTCAATCACATAAGAAAAATAAGTCAGCTTTTTCATTTTATGTATTGACAAAATGGCATTCGGACCGGTGGTCATTTTCAGAGATATTTCCTAGGTTTGTACAGATCCAACCATTCAAAACGCGCGACATATGCTCCAGTAAATCGCAGTGCACGTACGGAAAAGAACAGGGTAATACCGCATGTTTTTTTTTAAGTAGGGTGAATATTTTTTTTTAATAATTTGAAATACCAGGTGGAGAACGTCTCATGTGCGACATTTGGGCTGTCACCAGAAACCGCCTGGCTTTGAATCCCGGTCAATGCTGAGGGATAATCTTTTTCCAATTACAAAATTTACGTTGTATACTGTTTTAAACTTTGTATTACAGCATGTTACACACTAGACTGATTAAAAAGTAGGTATATTTTATAAAAGAAAGATTGCTCAGTCGGACAAAAGTACACAATCTTCCACCTTCTTCATAAAAGTATTTTATGCATCAAAGTCTTTAACTTGGTAACTTACAGTGGGTTTTGGTTGTAACGTGCTTGTTCTAATATTATAAAAAGTTATAACGTTTTATCCCGTTTCTAAGAATACGTACCGTAAAACCAAGTGGTCCTCATCCAAAAAGAAAAAAATCAAACATAAAAAATCTTACTGATGTGATGACAATCAAAACAGATATAAAAACAAACAAACCAGGATGTTTAGGACACCTTTATGGAACATTTTATGGTTGATTATTTCAGTCATAAGCAGAGTCATAAGCAAACTGCAAACATACAGACCAGGAACGTATTTTTTTCTTCATTTTTAATATTGTCTTTCATCCATGTTAATTAACTAGAAGTTTTAAAATGATTATGTATACAAATAAGAATGGAAAAAGAGAAGATATTTAACCAAACTTTAAATCTATAGTTTTTTCAAACCCATAAATATTTCTAAAATCAGGCTTTAACCTACTGTTGTAATCTTTAAGGAAATATGTCTGGTACCACCTTCACTTTAAGTGCCAGACAATATGCATTTCTCAGCTCTTGTTAAACGTGTTAAACTGATGTCTTGGTCATACTGTATACTCTTGTGCATAATCTGCCTAACAAACTCCCCCACCTCTCCACCTTATTTCAGCTGGTTAAGTAATTTCTCTGGTTTATCCTTGTGCTCTTTTTCTACTATCTGGGATAGTAGAAAGCCCTTGATGGTGCGTGTTTAAATGTCACAACGGAAGATGACCTATTTTCTGAATATTTTACTGGAGACAAACATGTCAAAATGGTTTCAGCTACGTTGCCTTAGTCATACTGTATGTGCAGCCCTAAGACAGAAAGAGTGCTGGAACAGGGTTTTACTGACAGGGGGATGTCAGAGTTACAGATCCTGATGTCTGGGCAAGGTGAAAAGAAAGACGACTCACTGGCAAGGTTACAGCTCTGGATGGCGGCTTCCAGGAGCTCCTTGAAGAGGTTCACCACTTTGGCAGGCACAATGTCCCCTTCAATGGCCACTCTGGAGTCGTGCCACTCCTGCGAGGGGCTGCAGAAGTTCTCCAGCTCCAGCCACTGGTGCAGCTTCTCCGGCTCACGCACTGGAGAAAGCAGCCTGGAGCCGCTCAGGGTGTAGTACCGCCACTGCCTGGCCCTGCGCTCCTTGTACCCACACAGGCCCCTGACCGGCACCGAGATTAGGAACAGGGCGGGCGTGAGGACCTGCAGGGGCAGCACCGCTTGAGAAAGTGCACACAACGTTCGAGAACGAGTCTGCTTCAGGATTTCAAAAACAACAGAGACTGAAAACATATTGTTAAGCAAAACACTCTTTTTGACACACGGCATTCTAATATTTATAATATTGGAGATTCTATTCATATAATTCAGCTCAGCCCCACATGTACAGTATATTCAAGTAACAACAGCGTTATGCTTGACAGTGTACACCTTTCAACAAAGAGAAATGAAAAACAGCAAGTGTTTAAAAGTAAAAATGAACTTCGAGCTAAAAGGCTTAATACAGCAATCAGTGGGACAGAAACTGTGGCCTTCCAAGTGTACACAGTGTTTCAATTCCAGAAAACAGTACCAATTATTAATTTTATTAATATCATTAATGTCAGGACCGATCATCATTCATGGGAACTCTATTTCTCTACAGTTAGAAATTGCAGTGAAATGGTTTGGTTTAAAATCAAAGCAGACATGTCCGATGACGCAGATCAGCACAACGTTTATGAGACGCTACCTGAATGGCTGGGTTGAATGCACATTTTCCCCTCAGAAGAGCTGCCCATTTGGCCATTAGAGCAGGCTGATCCTGGCAAGCATAGTGAAGTCAGAGAGTCAGAGAAGAGGACTGCACTGAGAAAACAGGGTTTTTATTTCAGCATTTTTAGTAAAGCTACAGCTACAGTTACGTGTTGAAATTCTGTACATCTTACTACCTTAAACATAACCCCTTTGGAGATACTTGTGCCCCAAAATTGACATTCTACAGTATGCAGTTATTATATAACTTCTAATAAACACTGGACATTTTAACCTACATGATAATTTGGGTTTCAAAGACAACATGGTCTCCATTTGATCTTCACAACAATTCTTTTCAGCAGTAATCCCAAGAAAGAAAAACACAAAGAACACAGACATGCTGGCAGTTTAAGAAAACCTCTATGGAGGGGTGTTGAAGGGACTGTTCTGGAATTAAAACTAGGGAGAGGAAGAAAGCCACATCCGAAAATGGCAAAACTCTGAAATTGGAGACTGAAAGCAAATAAAAGATCCAGAAAGTGCCTGGCATGAGCTTTGCAACTGCACACTCTAATTACAGGGCTGTCAATACGAATGTGCTGGATTTAGATCTACTGTAGTTAAGGCTGTTGATGGTGCCTGTAATTTTGACAACCTCTTTGCTCCTATTACAGCAAAGCAACAAAATAAATTTATGTCTGAATTGGTATAAGCCAGACTTAATTGTAAAATGCTAATGTAGGCACATACAATAATATTTATTTGAATTTCTTCTACCTTATTTTCTTCCATTAATACATTACAGTCATTACGAATGTCCTTCATTAATCTGTGGCTAGTATTTGGGCCCAGCCTTTGAGGCACTACCCTGCTTCTCAGGTAACATGGTAAACAAGTTATACAGATGTACCAAAAAGGATATATAAAATGTACCTTTATATTATCATTGTGGACACCAGAGTTGGAGATGCTCTGAAATCGGCCATCCTTGGTGCTCACCTCTGAGGTCAGGTCCTTGATGATCTGCTGAACCTCGTCCACTGTCTTGGACACCTGACGGTGTCGGAGATCCACCTGCAGAAAGGGGCATTCAGAGCCACAAGGCCACAGGAAACACAGGAAAAGTTTACTCATACAATATGGTGTGACATACAACAGCAATGCAAATTAGAAAACTTGAATAATTTTATCAGAAAGTTTTTAACTGGATGTACTGACTACCAGCAAAAAAAAGCAGAGTTGAGAATATGATTTGTTTTGTTGTAATGAAACAAAACAAATGTTTCGATACAATAAGAATGTCATTAACAAGACAGAGCAGGGGCTTCATGACTGAACTGTTATTTTTCAGCTTGAAAGGAAAATAAGCAGAACAAATGTTATACTGTAGGTTATCAAAAAAGCTAGGGTGAGTGTGCATTAAATGTACCTTTAAATTAAGTTTAGAATTACGATAAATGACTTTTGATCAACATGTTGAATATGGTATCTAAACAATGATATTCAAAGTTTAAGTCACAAACTGAATTTAATTAATTTTATTTTAGTTTACATGCAGTTGTAATACAATTTCCATTACCACAGTTTCCACATGGCCACTCTAACTCTGGGTTAAGAAAAAGACAAACATTTGTTATTTTTAAGTTTCTGAAGTGCTGTTCCACCAATCACCTTCTTTTATACAAGGACTATACAGTACATTATTTATCTTCGAAGGCTAGCTCATACTTATTTTTATATTTTGTTCTTTTTTCAACATGTTTTTTCTGAGGTGTTGATTGTTTACATCTGTACTGATGTATTGGCATGAAAGACTCTACCGTGTATAAAATAAATGTTTAGTATTAGAGTGACAAATGCAACATCTAGCCATACAAAAAATATTTTTACCTGTTTTAGATAATTTTATATTTCATAAAGCCATATCCTTAATTAGTGTTCAAAATAATGTTTTTCATTGCTCAAATAAAATTAAAGGAAAGTTGAGACTAATTAAAGGATTAGGTTAAGACAGACTGGGTAATTGGGTAGTATTTGGGTAATATAAAATTTGGTAATTGGGATTGGGGAAATAATCTAGAACTTGCCTTGCAATATGACACACCTTATATTTAATTCTTCATTAAATATCATTGTAATACATATATGCAAATATTTCCTGATTGATACCAAATCAACTATTGGATAATAAAATACTGATCACCACATTGCAATCCTCTAGTACAATACTGGTCCCTCTTGCAGAATCAATGAAATACATAAATACTGTACACATCATGCAGCACATTTACACATCGTTGTATATTGAGCAGCTACAATCCTAATCATTTTAGAAAGAAACCTGATAAAATAGTCTTTCTCATAATATAATTTTATGTAATTTAAATTACAGATTTATTATTTGAAGATGACAATATTACCACACCCTGAGACAATTTATTATACTGCATTAACTGTATAAATAAAGTAGTAATTTTTTAACCAATAGAGACAGACGAGAGAGAAAGAGAGAATTAATTCATTTTAAAAGAATATTTTCCCAAAAAGATTATTACCTGGTTTTGTAGGAAGTTATCCAAGTCTTCCTCTGTAAAACCTGTCATTTCACACTCTGGTTGTATTTTGGTTCACTTATGTACTTACTGTAGTTCTGTGTGATTCTTGTTGCTTTGTTCTGGGTAAATAATCTTGCTTCTCACAGATGTGTATCTCACTCACCACAAGCTTCAGTGTGGCAATGCGTTTAACACCAAGCCAAAAAAAGGGAATTGAACATTATGTTATTGATTAAACACCATTGACTTTAGGAATGAATGTGTTCTCATGGTCCCTTAGTCCTCCAAATCATACTATCAAACTATCAAACTATTACCCATTTAAACAACACAGAACATTAGCAACCGGTTACTAAAATCACTTTAAATACAATGTAATTTCCCTAACATATACAGGTATGTCATGCTTATGTATGCTATTGGTTCCATATAATATATAAATACATAATAAAAAATACTTAGCACAATAAATACAGATAATAGAAAGGTGTTTGAGAGTATATAAACTACAGTACATTCTGAAGGTATTGAAAGTGAATAAACTTTCTCTAACATTGATTAACTTTATGAATACTACCATGGTTATGTGGAAATCTGAAACATTAACTTGAGGTACAGTACATTTTACGGAGACTATTACCTCACCTGTTCTGTTTGACCTTTGACCCTCTTTATACCGGTGGCTGCAGATACAACCTGCACAGTGACATCAGCTAACATTTCAACACCAAAGGCTCTGTCACCTAGAAAGATGATAACATTCAAAATGCAACAATCAAGAGAACTCAGAAAAAAAAGAGACAGGTTACTTCACTTTACACATTTTAAATATTGTAAACTGGAATGTGAACGAGATAAAAATTATTCACAGCAAAGCCAGCATATTATTCAAAGTGATGCCTAAAGGCAGAAAATAAACACCTGCCAAGATCTGATGGAATCGGAGGTTTCACAACTTTTGACCTGACCTACAAAAACAGCTACTGGAGCTTTAACTCCACTTGAGCAACAGAGCAGCAGAGGCAGATGAACAGAGTCAAACAGAAAGGTCAGGGAAAGGGGATATTGATAACTTGTAAAAGTATAATATAGAAAATATACGAATGCATAGTCAGTACAATATCTAGTTATTCAGGTGGGTAGCTGCGTCAGCATGCGTAGGCTGCAAAGGAACCAGTAATAGGTTTATTCAATGCTGAAAAAAAGAAGAAAGAAAACACAACGTTTCGGCCGTGGGGCCTTCTTCAGGTGTGAGTCTAACAATATCTAGTTAGACTTACAAAACCCACAAATCAGTGATCACACACACAGGAGCAGGGACTGATAATAGCAAAGCCCAGATTATAGCATCATAAAAGGAAATCATTGTAGCCAACAGACTTTACCAGATAAGCTCATTAAGCAGAATATTAATATCATAAACCACTTTATATTAGGATAATCTAGTCAACACCAAATGTCTCCAAATATACAGCAAACGTGCAGGTTACATACTGTATACAGGAAAACAGGACACCTGCAGTAGGTGTGGTGTGAACCAAACCATAGTGGGACTACACCCATGGGATGTTCTGGTGTATATAGTACCTGTTCACACCGAGAGAAAAAACAAACAAACAAACAAACAATGCAATAGGCTGACAGATTACATTCTGTAAAAAGAATACGTCCAAATTTAAAAGGGTCCCGAATGCATCAAACAGGAAAACTGAAGACCAACAGCACTGTCAGAAGACCTGGATTGGCAGTAAACTCACTACTGTGGGACCATGATTTCAGTGGAGGTGAGAACTAACGGTAACAAATCAACAGTAATACTGTGCTTTAGACCCGATTAGAAACACTTAACTCAAGTTATTGTTTTTTTTTATTTGGTCCTATCAACATCAGCGCTTTACATTTATGAAATCCGGATAAGACTGTGAGCAAAAATGTGTATGGCACAGTTAGAAAGCATGTCTCTCATATTCTATTCATGGTGTTATTACAATTAATTAAAAACTCCTCCTTTTATAGGTCAAGTCATGGGTACAGCAAAAACACATAAACGGAAACAGATAACCAATTCAGCTAGCATTTGGACCCAGGGGAACATTTTATCATAGCGACCTCTGCACTATTCAGTCCTCAACAGTCACTTAGAGTGACTCACAATGATTTGGGATTTAGTATAATTGATCATAAAGAGCAGCTAGCCTAAAACATCTGATTGTGTTGTCAACAACTGTAAACTCCCAATAAATACCATTAAAAGTTTATTTTTAGAATAACCATGACTTACTGTTTTAGGGTGCTTAAAGTGTTACTTTAGGTTAGTTTAATGCAAACACATAATATTTATTAACAGATCTGCAATGATTAAAATACTGGCATTTCACAGTCTTACAGTAAAATAATAGTGACTACCAATGCACAGAGGATAAAATAACACAGAAAAGTACAATTTAAATAATGAACTGTTAAATAAATGTGAACACTACGCTGCCCTGCAAAATGTAATCCAGATGTTTTTGTGTCATTATGTTGTAATTTAAAGTGCTTGTGCTAACAAAGTTTGATGCAGACTTGGCAATATAGCAAGATTTTTCTTATTCAACAAATATCCATGTATTTTGAGCATTCAGGATGTGGAAGTTTATTTTTCATTTTATAAGAAGGATCTCAGCCCCTCCTACCTGTTTATCATCTGTACAAACGTACAGTTTGTGTAAATTAGGCACTCCATCTACAGAGTCTTTGCGAATACCATGCGCATAACATGACTCTGTTTACTTGATCCTTCAACATCATTGGAATGCCTTGCAGTGCAATTAGCAGAGTCATAACATTTAAATGAAATTTGTTTTTATAACATGCACATGCATGTAAGGTTTGAAAACACTTCAGTCTGTGGTTTGTGTGTATGCTGTTTCCCCTTGAGCTTATACATGTCTTATCACATTACGGCCTTGTGTGAATCAGCCCCTATGCATTTAGTACACTTTAAAATAATTTAAAGAAGGCTGATGTATAAGCTTGACTACTTCCATTTTATAGCATGCAGAACAGTTCAATGAACTTAACAGTTGGCTTACTTTTCTGAAGCAGGAAAAACAGGAAACTATCAGCGGTTGAGCACAGTAATGTGATCTGACACAGTCGATGCCATTGACTTCTGACTAGAGGATTTTTTTTCTAAATTTGTACTCAAAGCCACTGAATTGATTACGCCCGTATTTCCAGCAAGAATGTATTAATTCACATGAAGCAATAATGTATCTGTGTTACTGCTTGTATAGGCTTCAGTCTCAGAAAAATATCCTTCCCTTATTAATGCTGACGTTCTAACTGTGGCCAGTCCCTGTACATCTGGGAATATGCTACAGATTTTAAATTATTCTAATTTATATTAGTTATTGGTAAAATAACATATTTGCAAATGTGCCTAAATCCTTTCAAACACCTAATATTTGGTCCATGGCTTCTATAAAACCAAGTTGCACATTTTATACTGGGGACCAAACAAGAACAAAATTTAGGTGAAGACAAAACGAATCCAGGCACAAGTAAATTAAAATTTCTCTCCCAAAAAGTGCTTGAAACAATGCGAGAACAAGTGATCTCAGTTTGAATCAGTTTTTTATATATTGAAGAAAAAAAACATGACAGATAATCAGCTTATTCATAAGTACCTCTCCCTATAAATATATCCCATTCCAATATGATTACATATACAATCTTCTACAAATGCAGAGTCATAAGGCACAAAAGAGAACTGTAATTCACTGTAATTTCTATGCTTCAAATGCAGTGTTTCAGAATAATTCTTGCAATTACAAATAAAATACAGTACAAACTGTGAAGACAAAGGAGTAGTTCAATTTATTCATGCTGTACTTTGGTCTTAATCCACATGAATCTGTATAGGGATCACAGTTATTCTTAATTTATATCACTGTTCTCAATTCTGGCAAAATTAATCAAAATTAATCAATAAGTCATGATCACAGATGATACCAAAATATTTAGATTAGCAGGACATTAATTTCGCAACATTTAGAGACAATTCAAAAGTGAGCAATCAATTGAAAACACTCAGAAGATTATATTGACACTATTTCTATCTTCTAGAAAATATGGGGGGACAATTAAAGAGACAAATTGTTTCAATATGTGATTAAAACTGTACAATGTACTGTAAATGTACTTCAAATTATAGAATGCACTAGTAAGACCTAATTTCACATTTTGTGCTCCATTTTGGTTAATTACAAAATTGATATGACTCTGGAATCAGGTACAGGTACAGTATACAGGTATATGGTTCTGTGCTTTGAGGAATAAAAGTACTGAGCAGTAAAGTCTTACAAAGAGACCCGATTCAAGCATTCAAAGGCACTGGCAATAGTCAGAATCATCCTTGAAACACAAGCCAAGCATTCTAAGGAGAAGTTATGGAAATTCAGAATAGGCTACTCAGCCATTGTTGTCAAACCCGATATCTTGGCTTCTTTAAAAAAGCAGTCAGAAGAGATCCTCAGAACAATTCATATTAGCGCACAGTCAAGATGGCCTGATGGCCTCCCTTATCTGCAACCATTCTTACGTTCTTAATCATTTCAGTCCTGTCATACTGTATATATGAAAACTAGAAGTGTGTATAATTCACAGTTAATTTTCCCTGTAACAATTTATGATGATAAATATTCTAGGACAAATAGCTTCAAAACCAATCAGTACACAGGAGAGAAGCTCAGTGATAAGAACTGTGAAGTTAAACATTCAGTTTACATCCTTCTGGTGACGGGAGCTGTTTTATATGAATCTCCTTGTAACCATCCAGGAGTCTGCCAAGCAGTGACTGGATCTAGATCTACAATAAGTCTCTGCAATCAATTTAGATATTTATGTTTCTAGAACTATTTCCTTACTTTTTTGTTAATATTCCAGATTTGCATAGTTTTTTTTTTCATTCACTTCCTTCCTTATGTTTGGAATCAATAAATGTTAAATCTATTTGAATCGCAGCTATGGTGTTTGTACTACCTACTGTACGGTACAGAGACTACAAATACTTTCTTCTGAAATGCACACCAGACAGAGCCAACTTCTGTTTCATTACCCTGCGAGTGCAACAGTGCTTGGAGTGGTAGCTCTGTACCACTAAAACACAAAAGCAGTTCTCGTTTTCAACCCTAGAATCTCACAGGTACTGTACAGCGTCACTGTTGTACTGCCTATCCAGCGACACCCAAGCCAAACCAAGCCCACTGCGTGCTCGGCCAGCGCTGTGGAACTCATTGAACCCAGCCACAGCGGACAGACAGCCATTTCTGGAGTGTTGTGCTCGACAGTTGCTCTGAACAAACAGCCTTCACTGACTGAGCCACTCAGCAGAGGCCATGATGAATCGATCTTGTCTACAGGAAACAAATCCTGACATTCCAGATGAAGCACTTTGCATCTTAACTTTTTGGTCTTACTACCAAGAATCAAATTTAAAATAAACTTTGTATCATTGCGTAAAAACAGTAACGATGTCAAAGTTGGTGAACTTGTATTTTCAATTGATCAGCACAGTGCTCTACAGCAGCAGTACAGTAAATAACCCCCAATCTATAGAAGAAGAGCATGTTTCTATGTAGTTGGTAAAGACTTAGATATGTACCTGTAAAGGCTGTTGTTTTCTTCAATATGATCAAGCTTCAATTTAATGTGAAAAACATAAAATATTTGTTCTAATGTAACATTTTGATCACAGTAACTTTTTTTGCTGGTCAGGATGCTCATCGTTTACGTCAGAAATGAGCTTCAGCAAAAAAAAAAGTTCACTACAATTGTGGTGGATTGACTGATATTTGTAAAACATTACTGATCAAAATCAGAAACTATTTTACTTATCTGAATGCATTATACTGTAGTAGTCATAGTATACCACTCTGGTGCATGACATTAATTAACATATGCACAGTATTTGAGTTGTATAACTTTCAATTGAATGTTAGTCATTTTGATAAAGGTGTTGGGTAGATTATTATTTATATAATTCTTGTTAGTAGAAGCATTATCCCATTAATGAAGTCAATAAACTGATACATTTATAAACAATTTTAACTAAATACCCCAATAATTTTATTTGACTGGGAAACTGAATTATATTCATTTGTACTTTAAAGAGAAGAAAAAGAACAAAACAATATTAGAAATTCAAAACAAAATTTTGGAAAGAAAATACCACAATGCAGTAGTTCGGTATTTTTGCAAGTATCATAAATAATTTTAACGTCTCAATATAATAATAATATAATAATAATATGTTTTTACTCAAATTTAACAAGTACTGTAATGGTTAAATCAGACTATGCAGTACACTTTAGAATGATACAATTAAACCCTTAGATACAGTTCAATCTTCAGATATGTTTTTCCTGATTTTGTAAATAATATAGAATACTATTCTTTTTCCTTATTTTTTCCTTATTTCCTTATACTGTACATGATCTCTGAGTCCCATGTTCATTTAACCAATATCCTACTAAATTGAATATGAGCAAGCTGAAATACAGTACTTCTTTAAAGTGGTGGAAAAATAAAATGAGGCCACAGACTGTACCACAACCTTAAAAATATCTTGCGATTAGCTATTCTAAGAGGAAGGCTGAGTGTTTTGTTCTGCAGCCTGTGTGCTCTTTGTCTTCAGCTTGAGGTTTTATGTTGTACTGTAGGTCTGCAAACACACTGGATCCAGGGATGACAAGTTCCAGACCACTCCACTCATGTGATCATCTGTGTTTGTTCAGTTGCATTAACAAACTCATCCTCATCTGTCTCCTCGTGCCCCTCACTGTGGGCTGCCTGTGAACAGACATTAGACCAGAAAAGCTGAAATAATATTGGATACTCACAGGATTCCAGTTTCCAGCTAATTGCAACTCAGCTAACTAGATTTTCTGGAACAAAACCAAAACTGAAAAGACTAATATTGTCTAATATTTTATTTTTACAAGATAGTGTCACAAAGCAAAAGATTTCTAAATAAAAATCACTTAAGATTTCTGATTAAATATGGCGTCTCTGTGCTTTTTTGTCTTGCAGGGCCTTGTTTGAGTTTCAAAGCTAGTAATAATCTAAAGTACTCTCCAGAGGAACTGCATTTATTGTTAAATAATTTTAGCCACTTATTAGTTTTGAATAATCAATTTTAAGTTTTTGCATTTGCTCTCGGAACATGGGCATTACAAAGAACAAAGTAGACTAGATTATATTAGTGATCTGTTTTAAATATAATCTTGTAAATATTGTCAAATGACATTCTCTTCTTCACATTTATATCTTCCATGCTATTCTTCTTCATAAAATAGACTGTCCAAGACGTAATTTTTTTTTGCGACTGATTCACTTCATAATAGTAGTTATTCCAAAATAAACACAGCAAATACGAGATGTACTGAATCATCAAGAAACAACACAGTTCCATTATAATGGCATGCTCGACATCTAGAAAAAAAAGTATTTGTTTTACTTTCCTTTAGTGGTTATGGGAATCCAGTAAATTCACATTTTATGTCAGATGTGGTAAAGGTTGTCAGGAACAGTCAGAGGAAAGCCAGAAGTTTAGTATTGGTCTGGTGTCAAATTGTGTGTCTGTTACTAGTCCCTACAAGACAACATTTGCACCTCTTAACTTTCACAGCTGCTATGTCAGTCCTCCAGGGCTCTTTGGTATACATGTTTCATGAAAAAGCACAACTCTGGAAACTTAACAATGCATACTTTTTTTTTAAATCAGTTCTTTATATTCTCCATGCAAATGTTTTGCGTTCAGAAAAGAGAAAAGTCATTCAACAAACTACACTAAAGGTAAAATCGCTGTAGACAAAACCATCTCTATTGAGATGGTTGATTTTATGTTTTATAATCATCTGTCATCTGTTATTAGAATATCAACATCAAATGGATCCTTTTTGTCATTGGATCAAGATCCAAAAACTACATTACTTTCTGCAATATTAGGTATGGCCAATCTCTTACAGTTTTGATCAAATGTTACCAGCTTTGGAACTTAACAGCAAAATATTGAACATGCATATTTATGTTTCCTGGAAAAACAAAACGGTATTTACCAATTCACTGCCAAGTGTTTGCAGTGGTAGAGATAATTCATCCTCGATTCTCTGGTAATAAACACCATTGCACCTCTCCCCTAGGTCAGAGATCGTCTCTGGCAGTCGCTTCTGCAGGGTTTCTGGCAGCAACAGGCTCAGCAGTCCTGCTGATAAACCAGCAGCTCCAAATACAAAGAATGGCAGAGCCCACTGTATTGATTTCTGGAAGAAACCAGGAATACAGATTTACAAGAAATGCAGTTTAACTGTATTCATTTTTTAACACCACCATCCTTAACCATTTACGCCATTTATTGCACTTTATGCAATTTACTGTATGTAGAACGTCCTTAAGGAAACTTCATGTGATTCCAAAATGTAAGGACACTGAGTACACCAGTACGGGATGAAGCAATATGAGTGAAGCAAATAACATTAACTTCTCTGCATTTTTTTTAACTTTGAATATTTTATTACTTTACATTAAAGCACATTAAACAAATGTTAAGTCACAACACTTACTGACCAGGGAAGGAATAAAAGGAGCCAGGATTCCCCCCACTCTAGAGGCTGTCGAACATACTCCCATTCCAATATTCCTGAAACAGATCACTCAACATCAGCATGGAGAAATTACAGTTCAGCTAGAACTATCCGCGAAAGTAAATGAGGTACAAGGGATTTTGAATAGAATGATTACAGTAATCATAAGGCATGTAGAGAATATTTTTAGATATTTGTTTTGCAAAATAACATTTCATGTTTTGTCTTGTAATTCATCCTTTTTTATAATGGGAATAAAGCCCTTAAGCAATGGGTTGACTGCAATATTTTAAACTACTTAGAAACGGCAGCAATTGTTTCTGAATTGTTGGAACAACAAGTTTTAAAAGCTTCCTTAGATGAATCATGAAAGAAAGGTAAAAATGTAACTGTAGCCATGGTGGATTAATGATGTATGGATTAATTAAATATTCTTAAACATTCTTTATTAAATAAACCTCACAGAGCAGTGGCTCTGTGGCTAAGGATCTGTGCCTGTGGCTGGAAGGTTGCCGGTTCAAATCCTGCAGTCGGCAGAGGAATCCTACTCCGTTGGGCCCCTGAGCAAGGACCTTAACCCCAACTGCTCCAGGGGTGCCGTATAAATGACTGACCCTGTGCTCTGACCCCCAGCTTCTCTCCCTGCCTGTGTGTCTCATGGAGAGCAAGCTGGGGTATGCGAAAAGACAAATTCCTAATGCAATAAATTGTATAGGGCTAATAAAGCAACATTATTATTATTATTATTATTATTATTATCATCATTATTATTATTATTCTTAGATTCACAGCTGGAATACATCAGTTTATCCCAGAAATGGCTTTGTCTGCCATACTATGATGTGTAAAGAAGTACATAAATAATATAAATAAAATACATTTCAGTGTCACATGTTCACTAATACTTCCTCACAAAGTTATAATAAAGTTTCTTGCAAACAACCGCATAACAAAGCTGCTCTTCAAATCCAGGAATGACTTAAGATAGTCTTAACAACAGGCTTTTGTCACCCTCTAGTGGAAGAAAACAGCATACAAATATTATTTTATATGTGCAATATTTATGGAGCTATGGATTTGTCAGGTACACATGATGAAAAAACTGAGTGTACAGCAATATGCAGCATTAACATAAAAACATTAATCAAAGGTTTTCTATGTACACTGGACAGTGAATACAGATTTAAACTAAATACAAATGTAAGACATATTCCACTATTTATCTATTTTGTACAAAAATGGGATAAAGACAGTCCTGAAAGCAATGCAAACCTCTTCTACGGTAACAAAAACAAAAAAAAAACTTATGAACTATGATGTTATTTTTTAAATTCTGTCACTTCTGGAAAGCTAAAATTGATTTCTTTCCACATGTAGGTGCTTAATTGCAATAAATAATTGTACTTCTGTTTTTATACACATACCTGGACAGGATAGCAGCTCTTAAAACACTATTAAACAGCTGTTGCTGTGCATATTGAAAGTTTCACGATAACAAAAGAAAGCAGACTGTGTAGAGCAAACTCTTGCCTGTGTGTACAGTAGATGAGATCAACCATGTTAATAAACATGTCTGTTTTCCTTAATTCAAGTAATCAGTACCTGACTGTAGGTACCAAGTGATAGAAAGAATGTCTCATATCCTGCACCTGAAACAGGCAACACTGTAAAATGTGAAAACGTAATTAACCAATCAGCCTTTTACCTGACCACCGTTGGATATAGCTCTGATGAATAGATGTAGACTATATTGAAGGCAGAGCTGATAACCATCTTTCCAAACAGCGAGAGAGTCAGTTTGTTCACCACTGCGAACAGGCCAGTTTCTGTCAAGAAGTCAATGTTTTAAAATCAGAAGTCTAGCGCATTGCAAGGTCAAGAGTGAATAATGAAAAGCGAAGGTCTTACAAACTTTAAAATAAATGACCCATTATTAATTCATTCTCGAAGGCTCACTGTGTCTCAGGATATAAGACTTTATACCTTGTTTTTCTGGCACGTATGTGATGATGAGACATGCTAGCCCTCCCAAGAGAAGAAAGCCTGCCAAAGACCTTCGGCGTCCAGACCTAAATGATAACGCAGTAAAGCAAACGTTTTGAAAACTATAGCAACAATGATTTAGATGAAAATACAAACAAAAACTTTTATGAAAAATTAAGCTAAACAGGAATGAGTTTCATTGTCAGGAACAGAACTTTGCTAAATTTAATTTTTGTAGTTAACCGTATTTCAGGAACTTAGTAATTTGTTAGTCATGGTTTAGAGTATTTGAAACTGTTGTGTATTAATAAATATTACATACTGTACAATACATTAATTATAATCACAGTTATTATATAATGGTCGAGTTATAATTTACAAAAACTGCCTTTAATTATCTATCTTCATCTCATGCAACTATTCTGATTGTCTAAATTAACCTGCCTAGAACTGCCATTTAAGACATTCACAATTACCTACAATGGGGGTTGTACTGTATCTCTTTAGCTTTGCAGGTCTGCAAGTGTTGTCAAACTACTAAAACGCTAACTGACCACAGATGTTTAAACCATTAGTAGGACAACAGGTTTAAAACGACAAAACACAGCTCTATTAAACCTTGACCTTCTCTTAAAATCAATTTAAAGAAGTTAATTGAGTGAGGTTTTCGAAAACATTATGTCAGATCTCTAACTGCTTAAAATGTTCACCTACACATTGAATTAGGGTAGAAATATTCTCATTTGTTTAACTAAACATAACTCACCATTTGCGGCTTATTAAGTACAAACAGACTGGATAAGATGGTAGCTCTGCAACTCCTGAAAGGCCCAAATTGACATAAATATTTCCATCCATGTTCCCAACATTCAGCGTAAGACCATAGTACACAAGACTGCACACAAACCTGATACAAAGGATGACAAGGGCAGCTATCAGTCAAAATCAAAGATAAACATAACACATATGGTCATAATTGTCAATAGATTCAAGTGTTACAGTTTTGAGTGTAACCGCAACAGTTTTTCCCAGAATTAAATGAAGAATTACATTTTACTGAATATTTGAATCAGTATCTTTTATTGAGCTTTTAAATGTTTAAGTGCACTGTACCTGTATACATTTTTCAATATATTACTTTCATCCTTACATTTAATAATATTATAAAGAGGATGTACTGGAACTGAGGGTATTTTTGTAGTAAGTGACTATAGTACAAAAGTGTTCATTTTTAATTTAACTGCATTTACAGTCTAGGGGTATTTTGTGAAATACCCTCATTAAGGCCAGGTAAACTACAGCATGTTAATGGATTAATGTTGCATGTTCTCAAAAACTTTGAAATACAATTATTTTTCATTTCTTGAGGAAAATACAGAAAATCAATAATTTAGATTTCTATTTTAATAAAGGTGTTTTTTTTTATTTTGGGACTTTTGTAGGACCTGAAACATTCCTAATAAAGTGATCTACTGAAGGTAACCAACTGACATACAGGCTACTGCACTGACTGTATGATTAAAGAAATATAAAATGACACCCCTAATTACCAATTCACTCTTTTATATCCTGAGATGTTTAAGATACATTTGAAACTTTTAGATAAGAAGTCATAGTGTGCTTCACCTCATCGGAAGTTTTGTTCCCTCGTTCTGAATCGCAGAACATGGGGCTGCGCATACCTGGAAATTGTGTCTATTTTGTGATGTCAATTGGACGTTTTACAGGTTACTGTGTACATTTTAATTTCATTGTGGTTTGAAATGTACTCATCGATACCGATTCTTTCACAACCACGAAATATAAAAACAGTGCTGCAGCTCCCCTTTGATTCTTGGGTGTTGTTATTCCTAATGAAACTTTACTTACCATGTATACATCATGATAAGTGTACGCTGGAGCAGAACCCTGTGGTAGAACAGGTCCAAAGCGCTGGCTTTATGCTCCTTCTTACTCTTTGGTGGGGGCGTTAAAGAAATCGAGCACTTTAAGTTTCTGTTCCATTTGCTGATCAAGAAGAAGACATTTTCTGCTTCACTGAGTCGGCCTTGTGAGTATAGCCAGCGTGGGGATTCTGGGATGAATCTAAAGTCAGGAAGTTATGTTCATTAACGAAGGAAAAGGTCAACAAAACTGTAGATGGTTATTTATCTATTGTAGTTCAGGTGGGTAGCTGCGTCAGCATGCGTAGGCTGCAAAGGAACAAGTAATAGGTTTATTCCATGCTGAAAAAAAGAAGAAAGAGAACACAACGTTTCGGCCGTGGAGCCTTCTTCAGGTGTGAGCTTTCTGCTCTGCTTTCGTTCTGCTATATCGTTCTGCAGGTGTGAGCTTTCGTTCTGCTCACACCTGAAGAAGGCTCCACGGCCGAAACATTGTGTTCTCTTTCTTCTTTTTTTCAGCATGGAATAAACCTATTACTTGTTCCTATTTATCTATTGTATTGGTTTAGAAATATGTATAAATCATTATGGAAAATCATTTGTAAAATGAATCCAGGATGTATAGATGCTTTTGTAGTAACACATTTACTTTGGTAAAGTAATTCATGGTATTAGTGGACATGCAAAATAAATCTCAATAAGCCAAATATTCCTAACTCCCCCAGAAATATCCTGAGTACTCTGAAATTAGTGATAACAACCATTAACATAATACCATAATTTAGAGATTAAAACATAACTTCACTGTGAAAATTACTGTTGTTTTTTCACAGTTTTTCTAAGTTTGTTTAGTTTACCATGTAACCCTTTGTAATTACAACAAGTAATAAAAATATAGATATAAGGAGAAAAGAACTTACAATGAGAGGAAAAACACCAGCACTGCCAGGAGATTAGCCAAAAGAGCAAGCAGCCTCCAGGAGTGGACAAAATAACCAATGACTGCATACAGTATGATTCCCACAGCAAAGAAAAAGCTACTCAGTGTTCCTGTAATCACAGGACAGGAAAAAAGGACAAACTGTTGTAGAACCTCGGCTACATTCTGTTTCTCAGTTGCTAAAACAGCTGATTCAAATTGGGTACTAAAAACCCTGACACAATAACTGAGTTATGACTTTATATTTTCAGTTTGAATATCTAACCATACATCCATTATGACTATAATTTTATTTTCAAAGACTATATAAATGTGTTGAGGAATACAGAGATGCAGAAAACTTCAGAAGTTCTCTAGAAACTAGTACACCGAGAAATGTGTTCCATGACAAATTACTCTTAAAATGTGTAAAACACTTCCAATTAAAATGAATCTCATTAGATTTGTTCCATCACCCTGAAATAAGCAAATATTTTACTTTACGTGTTTAAAGTTGCTTCAAAAATTATAAAAAGCAGGAAAATACTAGGATACCTGTGATTGACCAGTAGGATGTTCCCACATACTCATTAAGCAAAACAAAAGCAACCAATGACATTCCTCCATTCATTATTCCTACCAGGAGTCGAGAGGCAGCAAAGAGCTGATATGTAGGTACAAGGCCACTTGATACACCAAAAACTATATCAAACGCCAAACCTTTAGAGAAACACAAATCAAATTATCAACAGTTGAAGAAATAAAATTAACTTCTCATTTTCACAAATTATGCAGTAGGTTTTAATATTCTGAATACCACTGCTTCTTTATTTATGATAACCATTTAAGGCAACCAATAATTAAGTCATCAGGATATTGTGAATTATTTTGATGAGGAGTCTAATTTATTTGTGGCTGTTTCTGAGTAAAAATACTTCAACATTACCTCTGTAATATCCCCTAAAGAAACTGTGCCTGAAACCACAAAAAGGTGTGATACTGAAATGTCAGATGTACAACAAGGTTAACTAAATCTACTGGATCAATCAGTATTGTTTCAAGTGAACATCTTGCATGTGCCCTGTTAATGATGTTATGACAACATTGTAATGCCTCCAAAGTTCATAAATGGCGCTTCTGCGATCTATGAAGTGACAGACAACAGATTGAAAGGACATTCCAGTTTGAAGCACGCCCGATGGTTGATTAAGCTCATCACTGCATAGTTGCATCATTACTCTCTAGGGCACAGAGATCTTGTTGTGAATTTGTGGTTGCTCATTGAGTCTTCGAGAGTACTGCACACGACGCACTTGTTACAATAAATAAATGGAACCTAAAGTTTAAATGTGCCAGTCAAACATTTTATGACATGTCATGCTGGACTGATTTATCACTGATTTTCATGTGACAAATGTATTTGGTCTACACTGTGAAACATGTGAATCACAGAGAGTAACAGGATGTTTTGTTTGGTGGGCAGTATTGCGTTTTAAAGGCAGCAGCAGAGCCTCACCAGCGAGGTAGAGCTTCTTTCTTCCATAGCGATCAGAGAGTTGACCGAAGGTGACGGCGCCCACCAGCACTCCAACGAAATACAAGGAGCTCGCAAGAGAGACTTTGTAGGCAGCGTCGCCTATCAAATACCACTGAAACACACAGTTATACAGACCAAAAAGTCATAAATAATAGGAAAAGAAGGAAATTAATATGCAAAATACCCTCTCCGTCTGCCTGTTACCTGTCAGATTTGGATGTGATATCATAATATTTCCTCATGTATTTAAAGGCAACAGAAGTGAAATGTCAAAAGTAAGAAAAAAAGCACCAGTGTGGCTGTGCCACCTTCTTCAGACATGCAGGGGGATGAGGGAGTGTGCAAGAACATGAGGATTAGGAGATAAAAGAAAGCGAATGTGAGTTTGGGCAGAAGACAGAAAGGGGTCTAGAAGGCCAGAGATCTGGGGGCAAATCCCAGAGGAAGAGTGGAAGGCGGAAATTTACAGATGAGTGGAGGATTATAGAAGTCATAGAAAGAAATTAGTTGATTGCTGAAAACTGAGGCCAAAGTATGAACCTAGTTTAAGGATACTATTGGTGTCTGATATATTTCTGAAGTAGGAGTCTTTGAATCACTGTGAAGAAATACATAAAGAAAGCACAGTGTAATTATGGTCAGGACGGGTAAAATTAAGAACTATCAGATTGAGGAGGCATTAAATCTTCACTTTTCGTTGATCACTACTGATATGGTAGGACAGTTTTTCTGATTCTTCATATGGCAAGGTTTTTTGCAAGAGATGCAATAAATGAGATGGCTGGACAAGTCAGGGGAAATAGAAGAGGAATTAACTTCTGCTTCATGCTTTGTAGCTTGCATGCTGACACAGTATACAGGATATAATATCTAATTCTGAGCACCTTTCAACATAGTAAAAGCACTGCTCAACAGCTCTCATGCATTACATACGGTACAACAAAAATTAAAAAAGCTAATGACAAGTCTTAGTGATGAATTTAAAGAGCGAAAAATAATAAAGAGTTTAAGTGATGTACAGTATGAGAAAGACAATAGACTAACACCACTGGCTAAGCAAGAAAGCGATGAAACACAGCTCACCCTTACCTCTGATATAATTGAGGTGTAGTTGCCATTGAAATGCAAGTGCTTATGCATTTCATTTTGGCTGGCTTCATGTAGCCACTGTTTGAAGAGCCGATCCTCCGCAATATGAGACACACTGAGCAGGCTTTTATTAGCAAACTGCTTCTGAAGGTCCCATTGGAAAGGAGGTGACAATCCCACCAAGGCAATCAGTACAGCTTCCATTGACACGTATAACTACAGTACAAAATTACAGATCAGTATGCAACATCAAATACTGTAAGTAATAACATGCAAGATATGAATGAAATTTTGTACCATTATAATGTAAATAATATTTAATGTATACATTATGTAAATACCGTATATCGCATGACAGAACGTCTTTCCCAACACAATTTTACAACTCATCAGCATAATATATCTCACTTTTCATCCTTCTCGCTTACCGTATTGTTTACGGTATTTTACTTACCATCAGTAAAAATGCTAGAAGAAAACAGAGGTACATTTGATAAATGCCCATTTCACCACTGGTTTTGAATGCTTCTTCGATTTCCATATTTGTAGTCCGTGTAAATGCACTGAAAAGTTAGACAAAGAGTGTTACTGTACAGTAAGTCGCGTTACTTTTAAAACTCAAAACAAAACAAAGCCTTAGATCCTCAATTTACCAGTTCTGGATAATTGATCTATCCACGTAGACTAACGTAATTTATTTTTATTGCACTATAAATCAGTTCATTGTTTCCTATCTTATGACAACCGTTATCAGTATAACAGTTTTTACATGCTCTCAGCTTGCAGTAGTCAGAGCCGTCAACCTGCAGCTAAACTTCACTTTCCGGGTAGAAAAAACACGCAACGTCGCGTCATCGTATTCAACGGAATCTCTCATTAGCTAAGATCATGTGAAAACAGACTGTTTCAATTCTACTTGTAATCCTCCCTGTACTTCTAATGAAAGAGAGCTTTTAGTAACAAAAACATTAAGGAGATCTACCGAGAATCATTCTTTATTTGGAAATTGTTTCCGCTAAGAAAGGGGCGTTTTCATTTTTTTTCGTCTTAGTTAATTGTGAATACACAAAAGATTGGAATGAAATCTACTATGATTATAAAAAAGACCAACATATCTCCTTCGCATGATTAACTGAACACCATTCCAATTTAAGTTAACCCTTAAAGGGGCTTTTGAGCGCTTACCACAAAAAAAATTAACTAATATCTTAATTTCCCTTTTTGCATTGTTGAGCATAGAAGTGCTCCCATAGATTCTGAGAAACTGCAAAAAAAAGCCTGTGAAAACGGAATTTGTTTCCTTTAAAATTCTCTTGATTCAGCCGCAGAGTTGATGCCGACACACAGCAGACGCGCAAGGTGCTTGAAGCACAAAGAATGACTCGACAGGAGCGGCGCCTCTGACGCCTCTCAGAACAAGCCTTGACAACTGTGCGGCTGTTCCTCCTGTTCCAAATGTGCCGACCGCACTTGGAAATGCATGTTTTTTTTTCTAAATGTCGATTTCTTTATGAAATGTTGAAGTGAAGAAACACTTCCGGATCACACGCAGTCGGAGTTTCATATTATCAGGCTTAGACTTTTTTTTTTGCAAAGAAAAATAAAAAACGAAAAATCTGACTTACCAATACATTCAAAGTAACTTTCTTCATGCCCTGAAATGGTCACTTGGGGTCCACGGGCAGTGAGTGTCCCCTGTGAATAATGTGCGTCATGAGTCCTGTGTGAAAGGAAGACTGAAATAAATGGGATATTATGCAGGATGGTTGTATTGCCTGGCCTGTTGGTGCACTGGTGTTTTGGGAAGATAAAATTAATCTGATGCTGGGGAAAAAAAGTGGTCTTGGCAACTTTTAAAAATTGCTAGGTGAAGTAGTCGACTGTAAAGCAGGAGATTTTATTCTGCATACAGGGGTCACCATCTGTGACAGTTACCATGCAGTTTGGTGCAGATTTGAAATCCGATTATGAAGCTGAGCAGAGAGAGGGGGTCTCAAGCTTAACTCTGAAGCTGACGTTGATGAGTTCCCTCACATTAACATCCAGCAGTGAACAACTTCTTTTGTGCTTCATGAAGAATAGAGCATTGTCTCAGGAAAAGGGGACATATTTGGACATGAGAATGGACAGGATTGAAGCGGACAGAATCATTAGCTACATAGAATGTCCAACTGCTGAAAGTGTCATATTGCGCTCAATGTTCTGACGTAATCAGCTTACAGTATGATCTTTACTGCAACAGATTTACAACAGGTAACCTGATTTTAAACACGAAGAAAAGACAAATTAATTAATTCTAACTAAAATTTACAGCTGCGTGTACTGTATTTTAGATTTATTTAAGAGCATACCACATTGTCATAATCAGGAACTCAAAGGAGCCTCATTTTAAATATCTCAACCCCCAGTTCCTTAAAGCAAAATACATTATTATTATACACTATTATTGATTCAAGAGTATATATAATATATTATTACCTGAGAAAATATTCCATATTATGAAATTCCCTCTATTGATAGAACCATGCTCACCTAATACACTACAGAGCTTTTAATATAGTGTATGTTCTCATTATAGTTTTGTGATTAGACCTTGAGGAAGTCCTTGCATAAGGTGGTCAGGCTGGTTGTTAACGGATTGATTGCTGATGAGTCATTCGTGGGCTGTACTTGTGAAGGCCTGTCTGCCTGCCTGTGAAGGCCTGCCTTCTCTTTCTGCTTCGCTCATCAAGGTTTATGAGGTTTTCAGGAGCCACATTCCATTACCGGCTTTAGCTGCTTGGCATTACACTCAGCAATCTGAGCTGTTAAACCCTTCTAAAACACTGGGTTGGCACTGTGAAGCCATGCAGTATCTGTACTGAGCAAAGTTTTCCAGAAAACCTCCATTCCATCTCACCTGTTAAGCTTAACAGGCTTAACAATGAGTACCATACATTCCTTTTTTAAAATCAATAAAATAAATGAAACAAGATCATACATCTTTTACTCTAGTCCCCAGAAACACCTGTGTCCCTACCGAAGGTTTTCAATATCTGTCATGTTTCATGTGTCAGTGCTCTTAATTGCACTTAACCTTCATCAGGAAGAGAAGAAGATGACTTTATTAGCCCAATACAATTTCTTGTGTTAGGAATTCATCTTTTCGCATACCCCAGCTTGCTCTCCATGAGACACACAGACACAAAGACAGGGAGACAGACGCTTGGGGTCAGTGCGAAGGGTCAGCCATTATACAGCGCCCCTGAAGCAGTTGGGGTTAAGGGCCTTGCTCAGGGGCCCAACGGAGTAGGATTCCTCTGCCAGAGTGGGAAGAGATTGTTTATCAGTACTGTCCATAATGAAGGAGCTCAGATTGAGAAGAGGAAAAGCATAAATTAGAATATTACATTCAACATTAGCAGAACCAATTACAGTGATAACAACAATAATTATTAACCACACCCATTCCATTGTACCTGTTGAATACAGATTTCCTGAGTAGTTCTTGATTGAGAATTTCCTTCGTATTAGCAATGAGATGACACAGAGCAGATGTATAACGTATAACGCAAAATCACCAAGCAGCTTCATTCTTGTAATATATCAGGTTCATGCTTTAATTTACATCTCAGTAAATTTTATTGGTACAGTAGGTATGGAATAAATAAATGGTTAGAATCTAATGGCCTGTGGATGACAAATGAACAATACTCATTTTTTTTCTGTAAATGCCCAGTATTTGCTAAACATATTACAGAATTCCTTATTAATGTTTGGTTGATACTGTAATAATACTTTGATCATTACAATTCTTTGCACAATCTTTGGAAGAAAACAAAATGACATTTTGTAATTATACAGTTATTATAGTTACTATTTTTATCAGTTATAGCTATTTTCTTTAGCTAGAAAATACTTAATTGGATGATATTGACACAACAAAACAAGTGTTACCATAAATAATTTTGGTAATAAAAAAAAGATTTCCTGAGAGTAAAAATAATGCATCTCTGACTTTGGTATATGTATATAACTGTATATGCTTTTAAAAACCATGAAAAACAAATGTTTTTTACTTTTTGAATGAAAGTTAAAGATCTACTACTGTAAATGCTCTTTTGCGGGAAAAAAACTGTAAACATTTAGTCTTTCCCACAGAAACCACAGATTATTGTCTATGAGAAATATTGCACAATTATTTAAATGGAGATTCTGCTCAACCTTTTGTTGTTATGTAGTTTGTACACCAATACCATATTTTAAAAGTTGCAATGTAAAATACTGCATATTATTTTAGTTGCATCTGGAAGGAAAGTGAGATTATTTTTTGTCATGGGACAGTAGAAGAATTAACATAAAGTACTTAATTTCTCATCACTTTTGCAATAATGGAAGAATATCCAGTTAAATTTCAATCAGATATATTGGATATATGTGGCCATTTTAAAACAGCATGTACATTTCCTTAAAAAAGTATTTCTCGAATACAATATTTTCAATTTACACAGGTCTCCAAAATGTGGATTGTGAGTTTAATTCAAGGTTATTCCAAAAGACATCATAGGTAATTTATTTTGAAATAATCTTAAAAATATCTTTTAAAACATTTTTAACTTTCCATTCGATTAGACACTTCAATTAGACACTGTCATTGTTCTAACAATTTAATGGTTGAACAAATTGACGATGATGTTTGGTCATGTTTGATATTTTGCACCATTTCAGGAAACACTTGTGATACAAGAAGAGTCTTTTCTGTGGACTTCATGGCTGCTTAATGACAACAACACAAGCACCAGCTCTTCCAATGTTCAGTGATGCCATCTGTATAAGAGAAGATAAGTTTTGTGTGAAAAATCTATTTAAAGAGAAGTAGGAACACTGCTTTATCTTACTTCTACTAATGGAAAATGTTCATGTTCTTTTTTTTTATGTCTTACTCACCTTTGTCCATTCATTTGTTTGAGGGTCATAACACTCCATTGTTTGTAAGTATGTCTGCCCATCATAACCACCGATTGCGTACAGCTTATCTCCAAGAAGGCAAACTCCAACAGCGTCACGAGCCAGGCCTAACGGTGCCACAGCTGTCCATGTGTCTGTTTTGGGGTCATATCTGCATGGAAATACCAAAGGCAAACAAATAAATTATGCAAATGTATATAAGAAGTTTAATTATAATTATACCCCTTATACACTGGGGCCCTGGGACCAGTCCTGGGTGCCAGCTGCATGGAGTTTTTATGTTCTCCCCATTTCTGTGTGGGTTCCCTCTGCTCTCCCTATGTCTGCTCTGGTTTCCTCCCACAGTCCAATGATATACTGGCAGGTTTACTGGTTTCTGGGAAAGTTGGTCCTGGTGTGAGTGTGTGTGTGTTTGTGTCAGTTTGTGTCTCGCGATGGACTGACATTCTGTCCTGGGTGTATCCTGCCTTGCGCCTGTTACTTGCTGGGATAGTTTTCTGCTCCCCTGTGACCCTAGTTTGGATAAAGCAGTTAGACAATGGCTGACTGTATTATTAAAAAGTTGTTTCTTACTATACACTTTTAAGTACCTGTACAGAGTATAGATATACTGTATGAGTGCACAGTCCAAATATAATACATGTTGTATGCAATATACATTCAAAAATACAGTGAGTATGAGGATTAGCTATTTAGCCTAGTGGCACAAATGTACAAATTTCAAAGGTACTTAACTCCAAAGTTACTTAAATTAATTAAGACAAGGAAATTTTTTGTGCTGATAGATTTGGCTTTCCATAATGAAGCAAAGTGACAGACAGGGAATGCATGAATGACTCAGTTTGCTTGTGTTGATCTATACAATTCTTGTACAGCAACAAGCCTAATTAAATGCCTGTCTAAAATATCACACAGTGACATTCTGTATTACAGCCAGTCACGGAACGGATGGTTTTCATCAACCAGATTTTCAGATTTTTTTGCTTTTATTTTGACACAAATGTTATAAGAAACCTTACAGTAGGAAAAAAAATAATCAAGACCTTAATTTTAGACAAAATGAAAAGGGCTTGAATAACCAGCATTGCTGACCTTCTACAGGACATTATGACCAGCGATCTGGCATGATCGCATTTTCTAAAGACTATAACTACAAACTGTATTTATTAACGTAATTCTACCAGGGGGTATTACTTAATTACCTTTCCACGCAATCAGAGAGATGGGAACTGTGATTGGAAGCAGGTGCATCATGCCCCCCAACAGCGTACAGAAATCCATCACACGTTGACACCCCAACACCTCCTCGTCGTTTGGACATCGGCGAACAAACATTCCACTTATTAGTGTGGGGATCAAAACACTCCATCGAGCTGAGACAGGAGCTCCCATCCCGGCCTCCCACTGCATACAGCCTGCTCAGACAGAGGTACGGGAGATCGACATTCACTCACAAGGGCTTTTACTCAGGTTGCCATTATTTTTCAATCAATCAAACATCAAAACAAGCCTTAAAATGGGAGAACGTCTTTTGACACCCAATGTGTGGCGCTCTGTGGAAATGCAGAAGTTGCCCATTACTCACTTTCCATTCAAAGAGGCCACTCCTACAGTGCTCCTGGCGGTGGACATGCTTGCCACAAACGTCCACTGCTGACTTTGAGGATCCCACCTCTCCACGGTGCTCAAGTAACTCCAGCCGTCATGACCTCCCACTGCGTAGATGGGGCCTTCCAATACTGTCACGCCTTGGAAAGACATGTTATCAGCAGCAATGCAAACTAAATACTGAACAGAATGATGACTTTGTATTTCAAGACCTTCTAGAACTACCATTGTGTTTGATTGTGATTGGATGTATGGTGCATGTGCTATTGTGTGTGCATTCACCCCTGCAGTAAACTAATGCCCAGATTACTTAAAAAAGGGGTTTTAAGAATAACAGAATATTAGCCTCTATGACAGTAGCCTTAGGAAAATACTATACGACATAATTACTATACACATGGTTAGTTTTTCTTTCATTTATAATAATTGAACACTTAAATAAATAGCCCCAAATGAAAAAGTAAATGACTTAACAATGCATTCCCTCTCTTTCAGTAAAGGCAACAAAAATTATTTTGTTGCTAATTTATGGCAAACATTACTGCAACACAGTATCAGGCCTCTTATTTGTAGGAGGAATGTATCATCTTCATTAGGAGCGAGAATCCTTGTCTCTAGTGTATTTTGCATTTTATGCACACTATAAAATACACCTTCATTCTAGTAATATTTATTTACTATGTCTCTTTTAAAACATGCTTGATTTACATGTTTGTGTTTGGCATTTTATTAGTGAAGATGAAAATATTTTCATAAGTTACAGCAAACAAAATTACATTAAGGGGTAATCAGTCTATATATAGATCATAGTTACATCCCCTGTCTTGTATAAAAAACAAACTCTGTGATTAAACTGTCAGATATGCCTCTTAACTCTTATTATAGGATTATTGGTGTAGGGGGAACACCTGTATACATCATAGTATAGTATTTACATTTTTAGAACCTATGCTATTTCCATTTTGATATTTCAAAAAATACCTTTATTTTGCATAAATAAGTCATACATCATTGCCTGTTGATAAATATGAGCACTTAGATCACAATAAAGGCAATAAAGGTTACAAAAGAGAGGAGGCCATTGGCCCCTTCAGCTTGTTTGGTTGCTAATAGAAAACCGATCCAAGGATCCTATCCAGCTTTCTTCTTTAGAGTAGCCAGGGCCTTTGGCTTTGACAACAAGGGTAGCAGGGTAGCTTGTTCCATACTTCCAGATCCCTTGGAGTAAAGAAGTTCAATTTTAAACACACCTTCTCCTCACTCCTCACTCACATCTTCTAGCTTGTTTCAGTGTTGATACTGAAGAAGCCCATTGAAGAAAACACTGTGCTCTGCAAATACCCTCAAAAGAAAAGTGATAGAGCTCCTGAAAATGCATAAACCTTTTTATTGCATATACCATATACAGTATATTTTAACAGTTTATAAAGTTACCTACATGTACTGTAGTACTGTGATAATCACTTTAACAATAAATGTGAGCAACATATTTCTCAGATATAAAGCTATAGTGAATATAAAAACACAGGCACCACCTGGGGAGTGTCTTGGAAAGCTACTTAATGACATAAAGAAACCCAGCAAACTTGTTCCCCTGCCCAGACAGAAAATGTGTGTCAAACAAACTAATGCAAATATCTGAGGTATCACCAGAATTTGGTGAAATGCCATCCACGTTTTTATGTTGGAGATGCAATTAGATAGAATAGATAGATAGAATAGAGATAGCCAGATCAGTGGTATAGATGTAGATTTGAGTGTCATCAGCATAGAAATAATAGTTGAGGCCATGTGATCTTAAAAGGTGACCAAGTGGAAACATGTACAGTAAATACTGAAAAGTAAAGGGCCCAGTATTGAGCCCTGAGGAACACCAGACTTAACGACCTAAATGCGCCAAGACAGACAAAGTGACAGCGATCAGTGAGGTACAGTAAGACTTGCACCATTTGAGAGCAGTGTCAGAAACTCCAAACACAGACTCAAGATGAGAGAGTAAGATGTCGTGGTTAACAGTGTCAAAAGCAGCACTGAGATCAAGAAGAATGAGGATAGAAAGAGAACAAGAATCAGAAGCTATTAGAAGATAGTCCCTCCCAACCTTTGTTCTCCCGCTACTTTACCTTTGCCTACTGCCCTGTCTCTCTCACACCTGAAGAAGGCTCCACGGCCGAAACGTTGTGTCCTCTTTCTTCTTTTTTTCAGCATGGAATAAACCTATTACTTGTTCCTTTGCAGCCTACGCATGCTGACGCAGCTCCCCACCTGAGCTATTAGAAGATTGTTAGTGACTTTGACCAGGGCAGTTTCAGTGCTGTGAAGTTGTCAGAAGCCAGATTGGAGGGGTTTGAAAGTTTATTTGCAATGAGGTGGCTATGTAACTGATTTGTGACAGCACATTACAAATATCTGGAAAGAATAGACAGATCTCTGATTTTTTTCAAATAGACAATATTTCAAAAACAATGCACGCAGTTGAGTGCTCTTAAATTAACTCCTTAACCCAATAAATGAATGAATCTGTCACAGAATTTTACATTTGTGTGTTCTTCAGCAGTCCAGTCTGTATCAACCATGGCTCTCCAACGCACCGATCAGCAATGAATATCCAGACAGTGAAGGCATGGTGAAGGAAGGTGAAGAAATAAAAGAAAATGAACTACACAGCCCATAAAAGACACTGGAATGGAAAGGACAGAGTAATGATGATGAACCAATGAGCTAAACAAAGTATTTAGGTCGAACAGCTTCATGTGATGGGTGACGAGGTCAGCATTGGGTTCGGTTCCTGGGGTGCTATGTGCTATGTGCACGGAGTCTGTATGTTCTCCCTGTGTTCACCTGGGTTTCCTCTGGGTGCTCTGGTTTCCTCCCAAGGTCCAGAGACATTCTGGTAGGTTAATTGGTGCTCATGTGAGCGTGCGTGTCTGAGTCTGTGTGTTCTGTGGGGGCCCAGGGGTGGGCTGGCGTCCCGTCCAGGGTGGACCCATTGCTTCCCCTGACATGCTCTGCCTCCCCTCTGACCCTGAGCTGGATACAGCAGTTAGAAAATGGATGGAAGGAACTTCATGTGAGGAAAAAGAAAACCCCTAATTGTTTTAAAGTTGCTTGTTTTTGTTTAGAAGACCATTTCAACTGTTATTTTGAAGGAGCTAGATACAAAAGCATTCCAATACATACTATGGCTTTGTAATACAAAATTTTAAAATCTTTGCATTTTGTTCAGAAAAGTTTTTTTTTATTGACACAGGTATGATTATATTAGATTATATTCTATGAACTGAAGTAATTAAAGTTTCACAAAAACCATCATGTGGTTTTATCTCATTAATTATAATTAGTTATAATATGTATAATATGTAACCTAATTGCAACTCCTGACTTATTCTAAGGTTTCAGCCATTTTCTAGGTAAAATGTCAGCCTTATTTAGCTAAATTATGTTTCGAATGGTCCTCTAGGAAAAACATATTTGTCTAATAAAACAGGATTTAATTAAAACTTCTACCTCCTTCAACACCTTAAATTACGAAAATAAATTCTTGGTGGGGTTTTTAGACAAAAGCTTCTTTCATCTGTTCAATGCGAAATAGTCAATGCAGGATTTAAATTCATAGAGAGATTGGATTACTGTTTATACAGAATACAGACTTCAATTTGCAGCTGAACCTCAAGCTAAAATTCATAAGTGGCTGACATCTTTCCTGCTAGGAGGCAGGGTAACAAAGATACAGCGCATTACATGTTCCTAGAAGTGACATCATCTGCTGCCAGGGTGGCTTTCTGTGTGTTGTGCTGTGTGTCATTAGTGAGCGTCTTCTCACAGCTCAGCAAAGAAGATCTATGGCGTTGATTTCTTTGCATAGGGGGAATACTAGATTTCAGTAGCAATGTCACTCAGTCTGACATCAAGGCAGTAGTACTGTATGTCACTGCCCACAAATGTCGACAGATAATTGCACTTTGAAAAACGAAGACCTGGGAAGACCGATTGTCATGATTAAGGTCAGGTTTGCTTTGAGTTTAATGACTCATCTTGCCTTGAGGGGATCATAACTACAAACTGAGAAACGAACTTCTGTTACTTTTAATTGGTTTTGGAGTCCTCTGCTTGTTGAATTATTTATATGATAATATTATTGGAATTGTTTGCTTCTTAGATCTCCTCTTTTTTATTCTTCAGTACCTTTGAAAGTGAACTCCACATTAAAATCACATTCACGATTATGTATTTCTTACTTATTATTAAACAAACACAAATACTTGTTAATAATGCCCCATCCCAATTCTATCCCAACCTGTTTTTTGACCTGCTGTTCAACTCTAGGTACTGTATAACTGTATATTTATATTACTGTGTATATTATAATACCGTGTAAACTGGATTCCATTTAATCCAGCTCTTACACCACATTGCATGTTTTCACAGACAACCAGCAAACTAAGGGGGAGTCATATTAATAATAAGTTTAATAACAGCTTCAAATGAAATGTACACAAGCGTACAAGTAATAAATGAACAAGTCAGTCCTGCTGGGACATGTAGTATCTGTGATGCAGTGATGTGATGTGGTGGTAACTGTGATCCTGTGATGCAAACCTTTAACGACATGAAGAGAATGTAAAACAGGTGTGTATTTACAGAAGCAGAAGGCGATGTTTCTGTATTAGGCTACAATATGGACTTCTAATGCAGGATGAATGATAATTGACTAAAAAAGATAGTAACTGCATCATCAATATTGACTTTTTTTTTTAGACACTCACTGTCATTTCAGAGTGTTGGTTAAATTTTAATAGTTTCCTTTCATCATGGAATTATAAATAAAAACATTTTTGTGACAAATTTAGGAAAGGCTATACAATCCTTATATTCCCTTTCACAAACAATATCTGCACATGTGCTACCATCTAGTGGTAATACTAGAGGAGTCCTTCCTTGTCTTGCACAACTGTGAAATCATTAACACTTTTCTTCTTTTAATTATGGACTTCAACTCTAAGACCAAAATATACAACTGCAACCTGTAAAGGAGAAATTGGCAGTTTTAGTTTCCAAGAGCAAGAGTAGCTGCTGGTTGATGTGAGTTAACAGTGCTGTGATCTGATGCCACAGCTCAGAAGGATATTCCAGTGCTAATCAACTCCATAGCAAGGCCTCAATGGACATAAGCTGTTGGTATGAGCTGTCATAGCAGGTAAACCTGCAGCCCAGTAGGCCCCTTAAAAAGAAATTAAAAGAAAATCTACTGGCACAGCTCTGTGAACAAGGGTAGAAAACTGACATCACAGTGTAAACACTGCAAACAGCTAAAAAGAAGAGACATTAAATGGAACAGTGAAACCTAATGTTCTTTGCTGGTGACTCCTGTTAACGCCGGAATGGATTATTGATGGTAATCAGAGATAAAGCTTTACTTTCTGAAGTCTAGCCAGGCATATTGGTACTACTGCAGCAGGTCTCATCGTAATCTAAATAACAGTTAATTGAAAAATAGTATGTAGAATGGTAAAACCAAGTCTTCCAAAAGTGAGTGTGTATAAATAAGTCATCTTGCTATTAATCACCAATTCTGTCTAAAATTGTCATACATGTTTCTGTCAAAAATGCCATAAAGTCCTGTTTTTTATGGCATAAAATATGCTGTATATAAATGGTCTAAATAAAACAGGAACCTTGATTGGAAAACAATACACAAGTTTGAAAGGTTAAAATCAATAGTCTTTTTCCAGTCATACCTTTTATAAGACTCATACAAGGTAAGATTCACTAGACAAAGCACTTAATCCTCATTATGTTGCTATTGACCTTGTTTCCTTATACACAGTGTGGTTTTTTCCTTCTCTTATGTACAGTATACTCAAATATGTTAACCTTTAACTGTGTTTAGTTTGGGACAGGAACAAGAAAGAGATCTGCATCTTTTCAGGTTCACACAGTAAATATCCACTGCCTTGCTGATTGTGTGCTCCATACACTATTTATGAAATTCACCCAGAGAAGACATACTGTATCAGAAATATTATTCTTCAGTATGTTGCCAAATAAACCTGCTCTGCACTAAAGCATATTGTTGCCCATCCATTATGAGGATGATGCTTTTCTTGGTCAGGGCCACAGTACTGTATGTCAAGGCCCGTCCAGGGAATATGAGGTTCAAGATGGGACAGAGAGCCTGCTCTCCACCTGGATGGTGTATCAGTCTGTCACAGGGCTACAGAGAAAGGGGAACATTTGAAATAGCCAAACAAACCTTCCCAGAATGTCTCAACAAGCAAGGTGGGAGGACACAAGAGCACCCAGGACAAAATAAGTGTGAAACTGTAGAAAACATGCAAACTCCACACAGTGTTGACAGCAATAGAAAATCAGAAGAAACTACTGTATGTAACAATAGAGCAGACACCATGATGATCTTTTGAAAATAGAATAACACCTGCTTACATATAAAGATAAATTATGAAACTTCAAAGCTAAATAATTGCTTCACCGTTCATCTGTTTCATTTTGACAAGCAAATATTACATGACTGCAAATAAGTCTCATTAAAATGCATCAGATGCTTTAGTTTAACAATGTCCATGTGTGCTGTAACTGCTATGCAAAAAAATCTTGGGTCAGATTCCCATCTGTTAAAAAATTAGCTTATTGTAAGATATTTTCCTCACAGTGGTTGAATAGTAATTGATCAGTATCAACAGTGCAAACGTACTGGACAATGGGAAATGAACCACTAACCTCTGGGAATAAAACTGCAGAACACAAAGTATAAGGACATAATACTTGGCTGAAATTTCTAACAGGAAAAATGTGTTGTATTTAATTACATTATTGTGTAATACATGCCATAATATGTACTGTAGATATTAGAAGACAACATCATTTTCACCAATGTGAGTTTACTTATACATTTTATTTGTGTTTTTCTGTGTTCTATTTTCTTCATATTTAAAATAATTGCAAATGTAACATTATATAGTCATTTACAAAATGAGTTAATGAATTCTTTGCTTATTTTGCAGTGTTTCATAACAATGGTTGAATTTAGCTGTTATATAGGTTATTTGTTATTTAGCTATATAGGAGACAAAGTTCTTAAAAATCAGCACAGCACTTTGTAAATTAAAATCTGTCAAAAAACATTTAAAACCAAAGTAGAAAAAAAATATAAAAATTAAAGGTGAAACTTTAAGTCTGAGCAGGCTGCTTCTAAGAATGACTTTGCTGCATATGATGATGCTATTTTAATCTTCCAGCAATGTGGGAAAGCAGTAAGTGAAACAGGATATACAGTATTGTTAAAAGCAAGTGTTGTGAATCAGTGGTTATGATGTTAAAATTGCCTAATGCACTATTAAGGCCTCATTGAGAAAACTGTGTACAATTTGGTCACTGAGATGCGAGGAAGATATTGCATTCGGCTCAGAGACGGCAGGCAGATAACTTTCTCTGCTCGGAGGAATATCCTGCATAGAGCCGGCTATGAGAGGACTTGATTCAGAATCCTCAGAAGCTGACAAGGTAATTATATGGATTGCTTCATAATCACCAGTGAAACTAAACCAGACAAGACAAGTGAAAGCTTTGGAGATCTGAGAACCGGAAGGCTGTGGGAGTATGGAGCGAGTTGAAGCCGATACCCTGGTCTCCTTCAAGAAAGCGTAGAAATAGATTCTTGGGTGGTCAATTTAATTAGTTACTGACAAAAAAACAGATAGATGGGCCAAATGAACACCTTTTTATGTAGTAATAATAAGGTGTTAAACAGTACACCTTAGTGTTAAACAGTATGGAATATATGTAGTAGTAAAGTAGTAGAGGAGTTTATAGACATTTGTATGCAGTATGTACATTAGACACCACACAGGGTAGACAGTACAAAAAAACATGGTAGACCATGCAAAAAGTGCAGATGTGCATCGAGTCTGAGGCCCTGCAGTCAGCTGGTTAGGAACCATATGCATTTAATTAATCAGGCATCCAAAATATTCTCCTGGAGAATTATATACTCCAAAGTTCTTATACCAGAAAACAATTAGCTAAAAAATGTGTGTGTATCAAATAGGTTAGGTTCAGTCTCAGTTTGACGTAATAATTGCATTTTTATCTATTTAATGTTCTCTGTTTGTCGTGGAAATGGAAGGTATGGAAGTCCTTAATTAGAAATTAATAGGGTAATGGGGCCTGAAAGGTTACAAGGCTCAGAAAAAGTCATTAATGTCTTGTAACAGGAAGGAGAGTGCTCATCAATTTATTTTTTGTCTCGTGTTATTAATCCACTGGGCTGATTGATTTGAGAATTATGTCTTTAGCTAGTATCAGTTACCAAAAAACAACATAATGAGAGTCTTCTTGTGTAACTGTTTCTGACTGCCCACTTGTATTCATGCTTCACTGCTGTTTGGGTAGCCTTGAAGGAGCCAAGACACCAGATCTTAAGACTGAGAGCTGAGTTTATTTGAACTGCACTTACAGTTCATGGTTTACTTACCAAGTCCGTGTCTATGAGTTGACATCGCAGGCACGATGGTCCATGTTTTTGTTTTCAGGTTGTAACATTCCACTGAGTTTAAAGTCTGTAGGCCATCCCTCCCACCAATAACATACAGCTTTTCATCAATCACAGCCACTCCAAACTGCAGCCTCCTACCGTTCATAATTCCAGCTTGTGTCCAAGTGTTTGTCCTTAGGTCATATTTCTCTAAGGTTGTTGCACCTAGGGAAGCATTCAGTACAAGAAAACAGTGAAAATTTATGGTGTTTGTTCACAAAGGATTAAACTCACCAATCCTTATTAGAAATTAATACCCTGTTGTTCCATATAAAGAAAGCAAACATATTTCTTATACATCTAGTACTACAGCAGAGATATCCTATAATTAATTTAAGCATTTTTACTTCCTAATGCAAATTTAATTGCCTGAGAATACAACAATTACTATACAGGGTGTTCCCAGGCTAATAAAAATATATATATAATTGATTTGTGTTTTCAATTTAAATATTTATTTTTAAATTACACACTTAAAATACCAGTTGATAAGCAGATGCTATACATAAATAAGTTTGTAAATCATTGCTGAGTGATAGATGATACATTGCAGAGTGCTGATGCATTGAAACATTCTTATCTAAGAAATAGCAGCTTCAAATTATTTTTAGATGATATTAGGACAAAGAGAAGAGAAACTAGATTTTATACGGGCTATAAGAATTAGGTCCGAAGTAAAGGTAGTAGGTTTCATTGTAACTGCCAACTTAGTTACATAAGCAGATTCCACAGCAATATAATAACAGGAGAGCAGATTTGTTTGAGCTGCAGTAGGTGTAGCTGACATGACTGCAGGAGTCATCAGATGATTATTAACATTGTATGTCTTGCTTGTGAATAAAATCATACGTATTTATATTGTTCAGTAGAGGAAACAAAAATAGACTGGCTCAGACATTTTCGTGATGGAGAAAAAAACGTGACCCTTCCCAAGAAAAAAGGAATAGAAGAAGGAGCTGGCAGCCTTGAGTGCTTCCTTATAGACCTGGCAACGCTGTTCACAAGCCTGTAAATGAGCAGTCAGCCCTGTCTTGCTCGGCAAGCGATCAAGGCATCATCCTCCCACCTTGAGAGGACTCGGCTGGTCGGTACACCAGGGGAAGAACGAGCAGAAGAAACTGGATGTTTTGGGAGTCGCAGGAGTGTCAATAATTTGTTAGCATCTCACTATAAAAAGCAACCGAACCCACAAGAAAAAACAGATTGAGCTAACCTACTGTACTTGAAGTTTTTTTTTTAGTTTCTCCACCAGTCTAGTTGGGATCCAGCTGATTCTTTCCATGGGAGGGCATAGTCCATTGCCTACTGGTAGGAGGTGGAGAGACTGCCTCAGGACAGGAGATTAGTAATGCCCAGTTTAAATGCCTGTAGGATGGTAATGTCCATGCCACAAGAGTTCATCATGTCTATTGTATAGCCTATGTTCTGTGCTGGGAAGTTGGCATCCTTTGTAAAACTAACGTAATTCAAAGTAGCTAAGCACTGTAACTGACAGTAGCCCGCCAGTCAAGAGTATGAACATGCAGAGTATATTGAAATCACTGCGAAGTAAAATATATAGACAGCAGTGTCCAGAAACCCAAATAGAAAGGTTGAAGGAGGACAATGAATCGATCCTCGTTTTCACATGATACAAAACTGCACAGGAACCATATTCAGACCACACTACACAATGAGTTACAGCTTAACCACCACCCCGACTGAAGTTCACAGATATAACCAGAGGTAGCAACTTCATTCAACAGCAAAAGTCATTTTGAAATGGCAGAGTAAGAGACATAGGAGCGGTGTAGTGTCATGGGGGCTTTAATGTCTTCGGGCTGCCCTAGTACAAACAGTACAGCAGACAGCCATCTTCACAGCCTTATTAAACAGCATAGTGGATTTTATGACTAAACTTTTAGAATCAGAGAGGTACATCATTAAAGAACACTTTATGTCAAAAACATTTTTTTCAAATATTCTTTTTATCCTGCAGATCTAGAAATAAATCTGTTTTTACATGTAAATCATGTTACCACCAGCATCATGGATTTATGTGGCTGGACAGAGTTACAGCGGTAAGGAAAGGGTCTGTTTTTTCCTTTAAGAACCTGAGTAGAAATTCTGCCTGGTTTGTTCCCCTAAGACCCTGAAATGAATAGTGCAAAGAATTTTGCCCGGGGGCAATTTGTTTGTTTGTATTTCTAGAAATAATATATTGTATTCTGAAAGCACTTTAAGTGATCCAGAAGAGCATGGGAATGTTTGTAAGTAATGACAAGAGATGTCGTTACTTATTGAAACGAATAAGGGAAAGAGTGTAGTTAAGCTGATAATTGTTTTGGAAACCCAGATACTATCTCCGAAGAACTGGGCACAGGGAAGAATAACTCCCAGTGATAAGAGGTGTCCAGAAAATAATGTTTTTATAGTCAATTTAAATAAGCTTTGTTTCTACATAAGCAAACATATTAATTAAGTACGCGCGTAATTATCTATGAGGCACAATGCACTGGCTTCTGACGGTGTTTCTTAATAATGTACATTGGAATTCCCTTAACAGAAAATGAAATACAATTCATAAAAAAATAATTAACTCATTAGTCATGAGAATATGCACTATATTGCATTGTGCCAAAGCAATTAACCAGACACTTTTCTGCTGTATATTAAATTACTGTACTCAACATTGCATCTTTAAAGTATACTTTATTCCTGTAAAAAAGAAAATAATTCAAATGTATTCAGAAACACATTATTTTCCTACTTATGTCGCACTGTCTTGAGATTATATTGAATTATGGATGTGACAGATGCTAAAAAGTTATTGTATACAAAGTAAAAAGTAAGAATTTAAAACAAAAAGAAAACACACATTGCCTGGCTGCTACAGTATTTACAAGGGAGGTACAGTATCTTTGAAGACTGAAGCACTGCTGGAACAGGGCAAATGTTTCCTGAGGAGAAAATACCATTTCCATATATTATTCAGTACCTTTGTTATTATCCATCCCTCCAACAGCATATAGCGCTCCAACTGTAGACTTCCTCGGTTTTGTCCGCGGGCTTTGCAACAAAAGCCTCCTTTCTGGTAGAAGGTGATATTTCATGGCTTCAAGAATTAGCTTTTGACATTCAATATCATCCTTGAAGAGAGCGTTATTCTCTAGATCTGCCAGGAGCTGTATGAAAAATACAATAAAAAGAACAAAAGCGTCATTGATTTTATCTGAAATTAGAAAAGTTCTGCTCAGTCCGAGAATGCCCCTTGCACTGAACTGAAATCTCACGTTTCTTCCTTGATTTGTGTCGACAGGGCAATATCCTGCATAGGTGGAGGACACCTATGACCGCGCCAAATGGAGACGGGCGTGCCGACAAGCGGACCCTGCCGATGCGGGATTAACGCTAGGATGAAGAAGGGCAATATCCTGCAGCCCTGATAAAATGTTAGCAATCTGGGTTAGGCACCAAGAAGAGAATACACGAACCCCCCTTCAATGAAACGGGTGCTAAATGCAGCTGAGCTGAAGGACATGCTGTATTACCTCACACAATACCATACGAGCAGACAGACCTGGCACAGTCGCTCAGCATAAGCTATTGGCACAGTAGCTTTGCAAATTAAATACCGTCTTCCCTTAACTTAATGATCATGTTTGCAGTTGATTTCAGTGTATCACTTTTGAGAGAGAAAAAAACATTTTTATTCTATAAAAGTGGTTTGATTTCTGACGAGACGTTTATGATCCACATTCATTATCCATTTACTGTTTTTTTTTTCTTTTGTAGGAAGTTGTGGTTTTGTCTGGTTTTCTTCTGTAGGGTGCCTTAGAAACCTGTATCAAATTAAAAGTGAATTTCATTTTTACAGTACTGTACATGTATATCTGTTTAATTCTTACATAATAGTTAAGTCCATAAAAGACTCTTATAAAGACTCATAAAAGTCTCATGACTCTTCAGCCATTCAAATTGGTGTTTAATAGTCATAGATCATTGGGGAGGTTCTTTCAATATTTTCTCTCGTTGAAAGTAATACTGTGCTTTGCATTTCAAGGCAAGTGTTTTCGCACATGCTAAGATGTTTCTTTTTTCCTGGATTCTTGGTTGTGGCAGGAATAAACCCAAAAGGTTCTTAACTTTATTCCGAGTCGCTTGACATGTGTCCAAGCATGAACAGTTATACAGGTAAATACGTTTTTTTCCCTTAAGAACAATTTCACAAAACAAAATGCTACCAAACCAAAACCCTAGCATTTAATGACACAAAAAATAACTCCATCCCCAAACGCAGGTTTGTTTGTTTTAGTGGAGATGAGCCCTGGTTGAGTAGTTTATGAAGATGTACATGAAAATGTGTGGGATTAAATATTTAAACAGTGTTTAACTACATACAAACATGGTGCAATTCCAAGACAGCAGTTCTCTTTATTGTTTGGAAATAACCTTCAACACAAATAAATATATAGGTTTCAATAAAGTGGCTCAATGTTCCAATTCATAAATTATGCTGCTGGACAGGGGTTTTTAGAGGTGAAGGTGTTGTGTGTTTTATTATCTAATTACAGTACATGTACCTAGAAAACAATCACTTACACTGACGGACCTGAGAAAGCAATTACAACAAAGTTCAAAGATCAGCAGTCCGTTTACAGGAAGAGCTCAACTTATTGTCCTTATAAAATGATACATCTAACCATTAAAAATTTTTTGCTGCCAGATTTCAAGAATACTGTGCCGCAGTCATGGCATGTCCCGAGTGATAAGGTACAGTAAATGCACTTCTACAAGCAAGACATTTCAAAACAAAAGATCAATCGTATTGAAAGTTTTGAATTAATCAGGAAACTAAGCATGCTTGTAGTGTTTATGACATATTGATCTGATTAAATATGATTATGTATATGTATTTTCCATCCCAATAATTAAGATTTGTGTTGCATGTAGTTTATATTTCTCTACGTAATTAGATTCCTGGGCTTAGTCTTTTTCTTGGCACACAATCAATGAAAACTATTCAAAACCCAAATGGCATTCTCTCCCTTTTGGCTCAAGGCTTTAAATACAAGCAAACATTCCTTTCTTTTGGCCTTTGAAAAAATGAGATCCACAGGCCAAGCACCCTTTTCTGATTACCAAGGGCTCTTTATTTGCTTTCATTAGTATATTTGTAGACATATATCTCTTGATTGTATTGGAAACCAAGGAAAGGTTTTGTATTTTTATTTATAATTAATATAAATAATAACAGCAAAGTATTATGAATGTTTCTTATTGTGTAATATAATATTATTTTGATAAATGCATAGGTGCTTCTAATAATGTCAAGAGTCTGAAGTATGATGAACTGTGCTGTCTGTGTACATCTGTATAATACAGAGACAACATCATAGCTTTTGCCTGTCAGGCCAGTAGGAGCCCCTTTCATTTAATATCATTGATCCACATTTCTTACTTTTACACTGTCCTTGTATAGGTTATTTATTTTTGTTTTTTAGATATTCCTACTTTGGCATTTAATTTGTCGACACGATATACACGTACTCCAAGAAAGAGAAAAAAGAACATCAACTGTACAATGTGCAGAAATGACATCTGCAGTTAAATCAGTGTTGTCACAGACATCAGCACATCAAAAGGAAATCCAAGTTGAATTTCCTCCATATTCACAAAACACCAATGGCAGATCATACATTATCTGTAAACTGCTTAACCTTGAGCACAGGGCACAAATCAGAGCTGAATAATCCCCCTGGTTGGGAGACAAAGAGACGTTTCAGGGCAGCCAATCAATTCTTTCGGGAGGGATGTGGAAACGCAGACACACAGAGAAAACCCCCACACACTGGACAACCATGTAAACTACACACGGATACCTGAGGCCAGGATCAAACACCCAGAAACCAGAGACCGAGAGGCAGCACTGCTAAACACTCTGCCACACATAATAACACACAAAAATCAACTGATGGAAATACACTTTACAAAAGTACATCTCCCGAACATCATTGCCTTGTGTTTTTAAAATATTAATAAGCCACCATGAAATTCCTATTTTTTCAGTCCCATTATTATTTGTCTTACATCTGTTAAAATGAAGCTGCAAGTTCCTGATATGTACTGTATCTCATTCATTTATTTCAGTTGTGCTCTCCTTCCAAAAGTAAATAATACATAGGAGATCATATCATTGTGTATTAGACATTTCAAGAATAAATTCAGCATGGTTATACTATTGTTTATCTCTATATGTCATCTGTCATTATTTTTTGTCTTCTTTTCTTTGACATTGTTATGCTTCTACTATTTTGCAAGAAAACAACTTTTGTAACATTATATTGTACATCAGAATATTATATTTAATTTTGTCATTCAAGAGTAGTATTTATCTATCTTTATCCAACATACTAGATTACATATACAGTACATCATTCTATTTTCAGCACAAACAAACTGAATTATTTTATGCTGAAAAGAAAAGAGACACAATGTTTAGGCTGTGGAACTTTCTTTAGGTGTCTGGTGTCTGATACCTCTTTTCTTTTCAGGAATAAACCTTTACCTGTTCCTTTGGAGCCTACGCATGCTGGCACAGCTACCTACTTGAATTATTTTATTTTATATTTTATTTATATATTTTATTTTATTTATTTATAAGAGTCTATTTCAGATGATATTACAGAAAAGTTTAAAGAGAACAGAAATGTAACAATGGCAATATTTTACTGTAGGGTCAAAGTGAGAATTTTATCTTTTGCCTTTTATGTCCTTTTAGAAATAAGGAATAGCACAGTAACTCACTAAATTCCAAGTCCATTGGTTTTTGAGTGAAAGCTATTTTTAGTAGTGTCTGCTTGGAGACAGTCCTGTGCCCTATATATACTTATATATACTTTGTTCTGGTAAGTCCAACTGTATTCTTGATGGGACTTATGGTCAAACCTGCTTCCCTTATGCTGTTAACAGCATTCAGTTTTTCAATCTGTGTCAAAAATGATCACGTCATCCATGTAAATGGAAGACAGCCAAGATGGGGCTGAAGCATCCTGTTTATCAGACACTGAAATGAAGACTAAGCTCCATGAAGCTCAGAGGACAGGATGTTATTTGGGTTTTTCCTTTGTCAATTGTTGCTAGTGAAATATGCTTGCATGTTTTTAGAAAACGTGTCAAATCCAAGGTTTCAAGGTATTTGACTCAACTGAGTCCATCGATAAGCTCATACACCCTGATCAACTGTTAGTTGTTGAATTTGTCAACTCATTTAAACGACACATATTTTTGCAAAACAATCATCAGGCTTAGGTATCATAATGATTGGGTGGACAAGCACTGTCACTTTCTTCTATATCTTTTAAGTGCAATATTTACAGTATATTTCAGATCTTTTTTTGGGGCACCACCACAAGTGGTGCCCCGACCGCAAGTTTTGCTGATTAACATTTGCCAATAACAGTGTTCATCAACAGGGAGCTGACTGTGAAAGTCACAGGCTAGTAACTTGTGTTGCCAACATTGGAAGCAAACACCTGTAACACAGGCTTTCCAATAGGCAGCAAATGCGGTCTTGGGGGATTCTGTCCCCAAAAGGTTTCTTGTAGAGTGTGAATAAGCAGTGCCTGTTAACTGGACTGAGCCACAGGTGCCATAGTTTGTCTAAGCTCATCCTACAAATCTTCAGCATAAATTATGTATAATTGTAGTATTAAGTATAATTTATATTTTCTTATCTTACAAAAAAGCCATTGACATTATTAGGACATATGTTGTCCTGCAGGAATGTTCTCACATCAACATAAGCCTGCAAGAAGAGCAGCAGATGACTTCCAAGAACTTGATTAATATAACGCAGTAATTTTAGGTTGGCTTCTACAGCAAAACGACACTCCTGACAAGATGATCACACATGGACCTCCTCATTGTTTGGTGTGTTGTGTCGTTCTGTACGTGCACCATATGCACTGATTTCCATTCAGGTGCTTTACAGAAAACCTTGATTCACGCTGAAGAGGACTTGGCTTCACTGTGGCGAAACCACTTGAAGAGACATTGTACCACTAAGGCCTTCTCTTAATACAGTAAGTGGGGTTTATTGGTTCTTTTCTGTGTTTTTCTTTCTTGATTTTCACTGCTTTTGTTCCACATTTTAAGTCATTTCACAATGTGTGCCCATCCAACGTTCATCATTGTGCCTTATGAGGCATGTAATTTATTTCCACTCCAACTCAGCGATGGAACAAACTACGCAGCCATTTGCTGGAGCTGGAATGGTTGGATGTGATCTTCAGGTCAATGAGCAACAGTCAAGCAGGCAAGATGAGCTCTCATTTCTAACTGCTCTTATAGTTAACATAGTCCTGGGAAATACTGTATATACTGTATATATACAGTAGTCATGCCTTTGACTTCTCTGACAAATAAAATAAATATTTCCTACCCTCTTGCTTCGTATTTCTGCTCTCACCCTCATTCTTTTACACACCAGAAGAAGGCTCCACAGCTGCAAAGCTGGTCATTTACAATTTTTAGTCTTTGGACTCCCCATGGCCTCCACTGGTAGTCCAGTGTCATTGAATGTGACCCGACATGTTTTACAGGGCTATCCTAGAGACTAGTGTTTCAGCATTCAGCACACCGAGTTTAAATATTTTACAAACCTTACCCGCCTACAGCACCAGAATCACTAACTGGATTCCAACTGAAAAAAATAAAAAAATATTTAACATTATGCTTTTATTTATGTTAACAGTCTTCTAAGCCCTACTATAAACTGTTTTTGTTTTCTATTTTTTAGAATCTACTGGAAAACTGTTTCATTTTACAAACTCATGTCATGTCATGCCTTTTACAAAATGTTCCCTTTAGTTCCTTAACAAAGTTGCTCCCTTTAAAAAGGCACAGAAAACTAGAGCTAGTGATTGATGCTTGTAATATCCATTTTATACGAGGCATGACTTTGTGAGTCACTATGGACATAATAATGATGGTAATGAAAAAATCGAAACATAAACTATAGCCTTCTAATAACTTTAAAATAAAGAAACTGCTTCCTGCCTAGACAAATTCCTTCAGGCACTTAAGAATATCATTAAAGCTATAAAATTGAGCTCTGCCAGTATTGTAGTAAAAGTCTTTTGTAATTATATAGTGGGGTTATACTCTTCAATAATTAGAAATCAATATGTTGAATAATTAGAAATCATAATGCTGTTTTTCATTCATCCAATACATAGGCATTTTAATTGTAAATATTTTATGTATAACATTTCAATTGCTTTTTTAATGTAAAGAATTGGTTGCACTGTATCTTAGTTGTTTGGTAGAATCATTACTAAAATTGCAATGTACTGTACCAATGTGTCTACAATATAAGATCCAATATGCACTGATCTTTCAGCAGACAAATTCAGTATTAAATTGGGGAAGTAACTGCCTTACAATTAAAGGGAAGAAGAAGAAGTAATACAGTTTTCACCGCAATCTTTTTAATGCGTAGTAAATGTGTAGTGTAGACATCAGTAATCATAATGCACAGTAAGTATGGAGAAGACAAAACAAGACACTCACATTTGGCTATGTAACTGTCAATGTGTCATTACATGCCTTTTACAAACTGCACACTTTAGTTTCATAATTAAATCATCTGCATTTGTTTTTAAAATAATGCATAATTTATCTTTCAAGTACAGTAAACATTATCTGATGGTTTGGTGACTTACAGTATGTGTGTTAAACATAACATACATAAGTCATTTCCACAGAGGTATCTCAGCCTTGACTTTGGGTTACTGCCTCAAGGTTACTACTAGTTCAGTCCAAGGCTAAGCTACTCAATGACAGTTCTGGAGTTACTTTGGCTCAGCAGTATTGACCACGAACCACTGTGGCTGATTGACAAGAACAGCCTAGAAGATCATTAACTACAACAGACAAGTAACGTAAACATTTTTTTTCTGTTCACCTTCAAAAAACTGTTGTGTTGAAAAGGTGCATACGTTCAGTTCACTACAGTGTAACACTACCATCAGTGATGCATTTTCTTAATTACTATTTTGAAATAAAAAGCAAGGACTTAAATCTGTAGCCTAGACTTGTTTTGACCTTTCTCTTTCAGATGTCACTTATTTTTGCGGGTTTTTTTCCTTCCTTTGGCTGTCAGCACCTGTGATCCCCATTATGAGTTTTGCAGTTTCCATTCCTCTGTGCTGTTCCACACTGAAGTGTAGTGATTTAATGTATTGTGTCAAGACCACCGCAGGAGGAAGCACCTCCTGAAAGCATCTGAAGGCCTCAAAATCACTATCTAACAGTCAACAAGGGAATTGCTCTCCGGGAATCACTGTGTGAGCTATTAGGAAAAGAGACGGCTCATGTGGAAGTTCCAATAAAACACAAGTGTCCTGGATCTAGTAAACCAGCACAAAAGTTACAGTACACAGTAACTGGGGGGGGTTATACTATTCCAGCCATTCGTCCATTTTTGGAGTGCTTTTTCCAATTCAGGGTCATGAGGGAGCCAGAGCCTAGCCTAGCAAACACCACGCCCAAGGTGGTGTATTCACTGGACAACGGTCCATTCCTTCACAGGGCAGACACACAGACACACACACAGACAAGCACACCAGGGCCAGTGTTCCCAGAAGCCAGTTGACTCAACAGCATGTTTTTGGACTGTGTGAGGAAACCAGAGCACCTGCAGCAAACCCACACGAACACGGGGATAACATGCAAACTCCACCCAGACAGCACCAGGTCTGAATCCCCCCGCGCCATCCGCACTGCCCACTATATTATTTGCTATTCTTAAAATAGCAGAGGTATAAAATAGCAAGCTGGAAAATATTTCTTCTTTTTCAAAAAGAGGTGTTTACACTAGCAACATGAAACCTACTAATTGTTTACTACTACTAATAAAATTAACAACTTTAACAGACGTTAAACATAATAGGTGGTGTTTATAACGTGACTACAACATGGACAGACTTCACTTTTGATCAGTTAACTGAACTCATGAATAAGATCTGTTTTACAAGCCATAAAGGAGCCACATTTCTGGACAAATATTGTTTGCCTACAACTGCGACAAAGAACTTTGCAGCTTCAGTAGAAATATATGATGACAGATGTGTAGTAATTCATATGATTATATACAGTATTTATAGATGGATTTTCATGTATAGAATAGTTTTTCTCAGCGTCCATGGAGTCCATGGAGTCTGCTAGTCAAATGTAGCCACTGTGCATAAAACGCTGTAATTTAACATTTGTTCTACAAATTCTGATCTGTCTTAATTCTAGAAACATTTTTCTTCACCCTGTTTGCAGTAAATTATTTACCTGTGCTGGAAGAAGAGGAAGTCTAATGTAGGCAAGCAGAGTACTTAAATATTTACACCTTTGTGTGTCATATTTCACCCATATCATAAGGGCATGAAATATTGTTTCTTCATCGGGAACATTAACATCGTCACTGGCAAGGAGCTGGAGAATTTCATCAGCAGAAAGCAGCAGGAATTCTTGATTTCTTATCACCTCCATAATATGTTCCTGTGGAGAAAACAGAATTCTATTATTTGAATGATTTTAAAATTAAGTATTTGATTGCATTTTTTAATAAGAAGCCTCAACTAAACATTAAAAAGACTACAATTATTGATTTGATTGTTTTGTGGGAATTAATATTACTTAGCACTGGCTGTTTCATAAGACTAGAAAGAATAATTGTGTAAAGCAGCTTCTAATTCCTTGGTTGTTCATATGTGTGTGAAGATAATTTTAATCCAAATTACACCTTTCCAGAATTCATTTGTTACAACATATTCATTAGGATGAGGAGGAAAACAATTTCTTCACCCAGGCTGATCTTTGTCTCTGCTGCTCTCTCCTGCCTTGAGTTGCGCACTGTGCAGCTACTCTCCCGCTTCTACAGTCCCACACTGATGTTCTTCACCACCTCTTGGACCTCCTGCTCAATTCCCTGTGGAGTCTGACTTTCCCCTCTCACTTCCCTCTATGTTTTCTTTCAGCTCCCCCCTCGCGCTCTGACCACTGTTCTTGATCCTTTACTTTTCCATCCCTCCTCACCTCGTGCTCCCAGAACAGCTTGTCCAAGGAGGGCTCCCCCTCTCCTGCTGCTTGTTGTCGCCAGTTGAGAGAGGCGGAGGGTTCAGTTCCCCGTTTGTCCACATGAAGAGCTACAGTGCAGTACATACCACCTCTCCTCCCTTTTCCCTTACCTCTTTGCTTCACTGACAAGTACATGGCGCTCATTTGCCATCAATCAAGAGCATCCAATGAGTGTGAAGGAAGGATATATAAAGCTACTTCCACTGTATGAGCTACTTGCAAATTCTAATAATGACAACATTGAGCATTTTTGTTTCACCTCCTCCTTTCCACCCCACGGTTGCTTCCTGGTTCTGTCCAATGTGGACTGAAGTAAATAACCCTCCTACTCAGCCATTACTGATACACAGGTATGCTGATCTAAAGGATTGCTTCGGGGCAGGGTTACATTGAAAGGGGGGGTACAAGGCCAGTTTTGCAATGTAGGATATTAAGCTATTTTTTTTACAAATGACTTCTTCTGACCTTTATCTGGTAATATTCTCTCACCTACTGTATCACCTCCAACAACTCACCTATTTAATCTTGTGCTGAGTTATATCATCTCACCTTGAGTGCTGCTCTCTTCAATATCACAGCAAGAAAGGGATTTCAAAATATTCTGTCATGAGTTTTTGAAATGGGATTTCACATTTTGCCAAGATAATATTATGTGAATCCATAAGGTTGTTTTCCGATTTTGTTTTCTCCCAAACTCTTATTACAACATAAACATCAGGAAATCCAGCAGACAAGATAATGCAGGCTGTTGAAAATTCATAACCAGTGTCAGAGAATCCAAATCTACTGTATGTTCTCTGTTTAGGAATCGCTATTGTCCGATGGAGTACTGTATATGGGCTGTTCCGAGGAGAGTGGTCTCCTGTGCCTGAGCCTGCAGCTCATCGGGGTACTTTTGAATTACGAGTCGAGGAGTTCCAAGAGCTCCAAATACGACTGGGATCACACGTGCCTTTGTGCTCCACATGCGCAGTATCTCAATCTCAAGGTCCTTGTATTTGCTTAATTTTCCGGCCTCCTTAAGATAGACATTTGAGTCATCTGGAACAGCTACATCGATGAGAAACCATCGCTTCTTGCTCCGATCATGGAGGATGATGTCTGGTCCGTTGGCTCCAATGGTATGATCGGTCATACACGGTGGTGATGTTCCCCTTCTCCACAACCTTTTTTAGGCTGGTGATTGTACCAGTGATCAGGCACTGGTAGGCCAAGCTCCTGAAGCACTGACCAGTGCAGGTAGCTAGCTATTCTATTGTGCCGATGCGTATATTCTTTCGGCGCTAGCATAGAGCATCTAGCAACAATGTGGCTGATGTGCTCCTCTTGTTGGTGGCACAACCGGGAGTTGCCATCCACATCCGTCTTGAGGATATTCCTCTGATCATAGCGAGTGTCCAGTGCCTGATCTTGAGCTGCTGTGATAAGACTCTCTGACTGTCATTTTAGGCCAGAGCTTTGTAGCCATCCAAAGGTTAGTTTTCTATCAACATAAACTGTTAAAAGTCTGTTTGTAAAACTGACCGTGGAGTGGCTTCGACAAGAGTTTGCTGATTTTCTCTTCAGTGAGCAAAGCCTTCATCCTACTCTTGATGGACTGCCGACTAGATGTTGTTGTATGGGAGCTGATTTCAGGATTGATGTATCGGCTTTTGATTTAATAATATCACTTTATTAACCCTATACAATTTCTTGCATTAGGAATTTCCTCGCCGATGTTGACCAGAGCATTTCTTCGTTTTTTCATGTCTTATTATGAGCCTGTTTGTTGGATCCTTGCTTGATGTACTCGCTTAGGCCGACAACTGTGCTCTTGTATGCGGTTTCCAGCTCAGTGAGCCCACGGCCACCACTGCTCCTAGGTATATATATTCGATCTACATCGGTTCTTGGGTGGAGAATACCAAACTTTGTTAGCAATTTTCTGGTCTTCCTATCCATCTCCTAGATTTCCTGCTCTCTCCAATCAATGATTCCAAAGCTGTACTGCGGCACGGGCACTGCTAAGCTGTTAATTGCTTGCATCTTGTTCTTCAAGTTAAGCTCAGTGCCAAGAATAATAATAATAATTAATTATTATTATTATGTGTCACAGTCTGATTTTTATGTGATCATGAAACCTTAAACAACATAAATAACCTTTCTATTGTTTAATTTTATCACACCCATGATAAAATTTATAACTGAATAAAAGTGCTTGTGTCAACTATAGTTTTAATGTACATAAAATTTGATGTTTTAAAGCTAGAATTCAAATTTCAAGAATACTCAGTACGTTGTATATAAAGTAATGTGATATAATTCTATAAATACATACTCAAAAGTATATACACTTTGTACAATAAATAATGATAGTAATAATTCTAAATCACATAGTATCTAAGAGTATTTTACAGTACAGAATATGTTGTATTAAGGAGGTTACATTACACAATTGAAGTATTTGGACAAGGGAAAGGCTTGTCTAAAGAATTTTATCAAAACAATGTTGAAAATAAACTGATGATAAAGCTTGCCTTAAGGAGTTGAGTTGTTAAACAAGCCAAAAAAATATTACAATCATGTACAAAACAAAGAGCATAAGATGAAATTGAAACATGCTATACAAATATACCAGAATTAATTGGCAGTCCTTTTTATGCATTTGTCACCAGCCAAGTGACCAGGTTTGGCTCAAAAGAAAAGAAACTCCCACAAAGCAGTCTTCAAATGCAAACAAAACTGGATTTATTGCCATCAAAATAGGAATAACGGGGGGGGGGGTATAATTTATACAGTATCTCTGCTAGGTTATCATCTATTAAGGCTATGAAAGTATTGAATGGCACCAAAAGAGCCATTATTCTTCAGTCAACATAAAAACAATGTTTTAGGGTGCATGAAATCTGATGGATTAATGCTTTTTTAGACCTCTGCAGTTTATTGAGGTGATTTATTGCACTGGTGTGAGCTGTACAGGTATGTTACTTAAAATCTATGTAAAACTAAAAATATATTAAACACTTTAAGGTAACACTTCATTTTGAAGGATTGTCTTTAAACTGTGTATTATTATAATATTACTGAAAAACATTGGATGAGTGTTGGTTGATCCACATCCATGGTAAATATTGCCATTAGTGAAACTTGAAATATGCTTTATTAATGGATAAAGGTAAGGCAAGTTAATAAGCTTTAAATGATAGCATTTAATTCATGAATAACAAACATATGGTTTGCAGATGAATCTTTAAATAAAATGATATCCACTACTCTTTAAAAATGTAGGGAGCAATGCAGACAATAGTCTTGCATATACAGTACATTATAATGTTTTAGAACCACTTAGAGGTATTAAAAAGTCAAAACTCATTTGTTCTGCCTCTCAGTATGTATTTACACATGTTTTTAAAGCTATACTAAGAAAAAAAAATAGCTGAATATTTATTTCCTACAAAATACAGTGATGAATGTTCATGTTGTTATTATCACATATTAATAAGTGTAATCGTAAAGTAAACCATAATTCTAATTTTGAAATAGGAAGTTATGTTAAAGTATTACATTACGCATAATTGCTTTAAAATTATTTAATGCTTTTCAGTTGTATCTATTACATTTAGATACAAAATCTCATGGTGAATTTAATCTGCATTAAAATTGTTCAGAGGAAACATTTCAAATGGGACTAAATCATTTTAAACTAAACATGAGTATCTACACAGTTTGGTCTTGTACAAATGGATTCATTATTCTTGCAAAAAAAAATTCAGAAAAAATATGACGCAAATGAGTACTGGATTAAAGATTAAATTAAGACATTGCTTTCACTCTCTACACTGAGAGATACAGTAAATTATTTTAAAATGCCTCTGTTGTCGTGAATCCAAATACTAATTTTAAAGCTTCTGCACGGTAAATCTATTGGGTATAGATTTGTATTAAAAACTGAGAGAAATTAGTTTGGTCCTTTTGTCACTAGAGAGTGGGTATTGGATTATATCACATTATAACTGCATTACTTTTTAATTTTCATTTGGTTAGTTGTTAGACACTCTCTAGGCCAATATAAGATTTTCTGTGCTAAGTATACAGTATTTATGTAAAAGGCAGGAAGGCAGGAAGCGGAACATTCCTTGAAATATTCAACCATTAAAAAAAACAACTAAAAAAATGTTACAGAAACTTTTAAACACTTTTACAACCCTTGGCATATCATTACCTGTGCATTAGCCTCAAAGAACAAAATAAAACAGATGTGTTCTTTAAACTACATCTCTCTACAAAGGGGATTTCTAACACAATTAATGAAGCATCCTATAATTAAAATGAACTTTCCCTGAGCATAAACTTCAGAATCCATGGCTAAGAACTAAATGCATTAAATTATTTTAACACTATTAACGACTCAGAAAGGACAAATGTCCATAAAAATGTTCATATGATTTGTTTGGTGCTGCTACCCTGGCTGGGCAAAGCTAACTGCAAATGAGTTGATGGATTTGTTTAGGAGCAGCAGTTAATATGGAATATGGAACATTTCAAAGACAATTTGCAGTTCAGCAAATAAGCTGTGTCAAGCTGCGATCCGAAAGAATATCTCATTTTTTCTCGTGTACCATATATGCTGCACTGGTATTTTTCTATTGAACTACAGTAATTTCGGGATTTTAATAATGCTATGTAAAAAACGAGAAAGAAGCCTGGAAATAAATTAAGTAGCGTGCGCTGAGTCAGTTTCTCACCATGCTGTAGCTGTGTGCCACCTTCATGAGTTCAAGGCAGCCCTGAGCATCTGCAAAAGCCCGGATCCCAAGACAGTTGGATGGATGCAGCAGCTTCATGAGGAAGTGACAGCAAACGTCAACTACCTGCGAGAGCTGCAGCAGACAGGCAGCTGCCAAGAGGTTTTCAATGTTGTCTTCCTTCAGCTCGAGGCACCCTACAAGCACACGATGAAAGACTAAATCAGGGTCTTCAAGACTAGTTCAGGTTTATTTCACACCCGCCTTATTTGGTGTGGAAGGTAGGATGGCAGTTTTTTTTTTTACCACTGCAAAACCTTGAGGCCTCCTTGGTGTTGATCTGGCGAAGTACCACTGGTTCCACTATGTTGATACACTGAACAAGTGGGGCATTATTTTCCTCCATCTTGTCTTTCTAATGAAAATTGATAGAATTAATATTTCTTAAATGCCGGATAATGGATGCTGTGGTCAGTGCTGGGCTGTTTTTGTAGGATATGAACAGTACAGTCTACAAACAATGCGATTTTATTCACCAACTAACCAATCAGTAAGCTGTTGCAGACAGACACCAGCTACAAACCACCTGAAAGCAAAAAAAAAACTTTATCTTAGTACTGTCAAAACCTGGTAAAGCTGTTTGGATTGGTAATAAACATTTTTGTCAAGTGAGTGTTGTTTTTAGATGTTACTCAGATCTATTTGCAATGTTATCTGCTTTGCATGTGTTTTAATTACTGTGTAAATCTTCATCTCAGGTTATTGAAAATCATATATTACTAAGCCACCGTAAGCTCTAAATTGTATAGATATTAGAAAATGGATACTGCACATGAAACAAAAGTGGCTGGTACAGTATAATTTATTTTTCCTCTAGTTTACCTTGATTAATTACAGTAATTACTAGGTAAAATACTCAAGTGTTTCATCAGTCCTGGAAAACATCAAACAGACAGAGGACATGGCGAGAGACAGGAAGATGGAGAGGAGAGAGAAGACGGCAGAACAGAGAAAGGAGAAAAGTGTTCCTCTAGATTATCCGTAAAGATCTTGTTCAAGTTATGTGTTTGATCCTTGTTAAGAGAGCTGGCAATTCTTTGGTATTTAGGAAACATTGATTTCCCGTATAGAGAATCTGTCAGTTAAAAAAAGGGCTTCATGTTCAGTGTGTTACTGTATATTTTATTTTTTTTAATAGGAAGATAGGATCCCATTTATTTTTTTAGCTTCCAGGTTCATAAAGAAAACTGACTGTAGGTCATATCCTGTTTGGCTTAGTAGGCAGGCTCACAAACCCTTTCCGATTTAATGCTCAAGATTCTCCCACACAGAAGCACACATGTATTGTTTACATGTATGCTTTATATTCTGTAGCGCCCACGTGGGGCACTGTAGCCATCGCGCATGCAAGGCAGGCTGGGAACGGTGGCTGTTGGGCTGGACGAGGGATGGAGACGCCCTCTTCCCTTCTGTGTCTGTGTAGGCGTGGTGCAGTGCTGTATCTCCCCTGTCCCTGTGTGTATTACCCCTCCTCAGCGTCTCTAATAAATGTCTTGCCAACAAGCGCCAGAGCCTCTGGCCTGTTTCTTTCTGTCAGGCTAACCCTGGGAGCGTCACACTTCTCATGCACTGTAAACATACAGTAAAACTATGTGAAGAAAGAGATCAATATGCAATCATGAAAGATTTTATTGCTAACTCTGTACAACACTCTGTACAACCACAGACAGTTGCAGTTCTGATTTTGGAAAGATACCAAATCATCCAGAGTCAATAGTTAATAAGAGCTGAGTTTCTGCAAGGAGAAAAAAAAACGGCTCAATATCAGTGCTGCAAAGAAAAATCCTCATCAAGACTGGTGAGAATTTTAAGGTGTCAACACAATCCAGGGCCATGTACTGAATCGACAGGGAGATCGTCTCCAGTACAAGAAAACAGTACCACACAAAAATTCTTTCAACATGCAGCGAGCACTATGGGGCCTTGCAGCCGAGAGCTAATCATCTACTGTACGTCATGCAGTATCTGTGGTGTTCTCTGTACTGTACTGACAGAAAATACACAACTTATACAGTATGTATAAGTTCACCACACATAAGGCCATCTGACAATAATAATAATAATAATAATAATAATAATAATAATGGCTACTTTCCCCCCTTGTTTAAAAGGCTAATGACATCACCCAGATTCAAATCCATATCCGAGCCATGATGTATGCAGGGGATACAGGCTCCTTTAATATTTTATTGCTACTCTTACAATACACTTTCCTTTGAAGTTTAAGCCTGGTACTGACCTCTATGACTGTTGTTGACTAGCTGTAAAGAGGATAGTATTTTCAGCTACCTACTGCACCACTAGAGGCTGTAAAGTTCTCTATCTCTATCCAATTAGTTAATTGGTAAAGGGCTAAGAGCCACATTCTCACAAGGGAATAATTTATAAAGGGACTCACGAGTTTTAAAGTGAATCTTTGTTGGTGTTTATAGAATATGTGTATGAATAAAGACCCCTTTATATTGTGTGCTGCTGTCCATCATGTGTTGTGCAGTATATGTTCAGACCTCATGAGCCACCTATTTGGAAGGAAACCTGTCACAATCTAGTTTACCTGTTTTAAAATTCTTGAAAAACAAGTTGCTGACTAATATACTAAGGAGATCAAGTAACTGGTTTGCTAGAGAAGCTTATTTTAGTCTTGGCTTCATTTACATCATTTACATCATAGTACAGCAAGTGCCTTCGTTACTTGTAATTTTCTTAGATCTTTCTGACAGATTTATTATAATGGATCATTTTATTCTGTTAGTTTGCTTGCAGTCTTGCACTCACTTTTCTGATAGTTTTGGATGGGTTTCAAAACATTTTGGTCAGAGGGAAACTGTACTCTGAAATGAGTTATGTGCAGCTTGGTGCTCTTAGAGTTCCAGTCTTGGTCCTTTATGTTTTATAATGTTTGAGTATAATGTTCATTTTTACACAGGCAGCGCTAGTCATCCACACTCTTACTGAGTATGTAATTCAGAATAATGCATAGATTGCTTCAATCTGAAATTAAATTCAGATAAAACTGGGATTTTGGCACACTTTGATAGGCACACTCTGGCCCATTAATCAAACATTTGCTAAAATATTGCACCATCTACCAGAGCAAAGAAAATGGAATCTGGGCTCTATTTAGAGTAATTTACCTTTAGAGGTAAATTAAAATTATTTTGTGAAAACTACATTTTGCTGTATCAGAAACCCAGCTAGGTTGAAATATGTTTGCTGTAATGGATGTAGAAATAATCCAACATGCATTCATAACTCCACAGCTAGGTTTCTGCAATCACTAGAGCCTTTTGCTGTTCTCTTCCTGATACATGGATTTCCATTCCATTAGGAATTTCACCCTTTATTGCAAACATTATGCAGGACAAAACCTCAAGGTCTTTGAGGTGTACATTTTAATCTAAACCTGCTCTTAATAAATGCAGACTTTTGAAAAATAATAATAGTTATTATATTATATATTATAATTATGTAATGAATTGTGTATAATAATACTCGTTATTATTATTATTTTTATTATTATTCTTCTTATTATTATTATTATTATACATTGGGTGACTGTAATCAGTAATTCTATGATTTTCTGAAACTGGTGTTAGCCATTATGAAACTCCAGTAAAGATGCTTGCCTGAGTGTAAGATGAGGTCTGTCTGTTTCAGGTGAAACTGTGAGCCCTGCAGTGATGCTCTCTCCTCCAATCAATACTGAACCTCCTGTACTTGAATTTTAAAAAAAAATGAATGGCCTTAAGGCAGATGTATCAGAGCTATTCACACCTCCTCATACTCCCCCTGTGTGGGTGTGTACAGTAACAAAAACTATTTGGCGGATCAAAATTTAGAAATAATAATATAAATGTATAATATTGTATATTACAGACTTCTGACCTATAAATATAAACATTTTTATTGAAAAATGTACTGTACTAACCGACACTATCAACCGCTAAATCGCACTATTGAGAAACTTTCTGCTATGCAAACTTGAGGAAAACCTTTATTTACTTAAAGAAAAAAAGCCTTTATTCTCTCTTTATCAAAACTCAAACACACATTGAAATCTACCTTCACCTCGCATGTCAAGATGTTCACTCCCCATAATTTTGTATCCTTTATTTCATTCTGTTGACGTATTGTTTTGCACTTTGCCTGTTGTCTCTGTTTTTCTTTTCTTATACAATTGTATTGATGTTTTTTGTACTACTTACCATCTGAAAGCTAGCTAAATAGCATTTAGTTATATTATATACTGTACCTGTGTTTGAGTATAATGACAATAAATTTGAACTTGAACTATTGTGTTTTGACCCATTCTTTGCATACAGTACGCTTGAAGAAAACACTTTCTTGCACTGGTTTTCTATATAATGCCGAGATCCATCCAAGAGCCTGAAAAGAGGCATCAGTTTGACTGTATAATCTATATGAATGCACATACTGTACGTATGACATTATGTATAATTAATATATTACCATTTTTTGCTGGTGTGTAAAATAGGTCTGAGTGTATACCACTGCTCACACACTGTACTGTTTGACCAAATATACCCTGCCATTATTAATGTCTTTATGTAGTGATGTTGTTTGAAACTCTTCAGCAAAAGTAAACTACAAAATGGACAGGGTGTATAACATATTGGTGCATATCAGCTGTGTACAGAACTCCTTGTTTACAAAACTTTTATATCTTACAGCTGTGTCTTATACAGTAGGTCAGTTTGTTTGTTGTATTGCCAAAGAGCAAAGAGCACGTAGCTGTATCCTGTGGACGGAAAGTGTGGTTAAAATGGATGAGCGGAGTGAAAACCAGGCACATAGCTCTCTCTTCATCTCTTTTTTTTTAATTAAAAAATTAGTGTCAGATTACACTTTATAGAACAGAGACAGATCCTGATTTACAAGGCAGTAATCAATATTTTATAATGGGCTCCTATTGATTCAAACATACCTAGACGGTAAGTGGTTGAATTAACTCAACAACAAATTTGTTTCAATTTGCCTTTGTTCTGGATAAAGTATATGCATCAATAAAGTAAACTATTACATTTTAGTTACTTTAGAAATGTTGTGACTATGTCAAATATCAATTTTTAGTATATCCCATTTATATGTTTGTTCAGCCATTTGATAACAAACTTTCAATATGTGATGTTGCCTATTCTATAAATGGCCAAAAACACATTAATAATACAATTTGTAGTAACAGCAGTGATCCCAATAAGAATTAATTTGGTTTCACATTCTAAGAATATTTTATTATAGAAATGGACAATAGAAATTTCTATCATTCAAACAATATAAGAATTACTATAAATCTTTTTATAAACACATAAATGATATCCTTGCCATCCTATATATATAATTATTGGGTTATTGTATGTATGGTATTGATTCTAAATATCAATCTAACTACTGTAACATTATTGAAATAAATAATGAGCTTGTTTTGGCTACACAAATGTGTGGAATTTACTACTATTTAAGGCTGTCAAAGTTACCTTTTCATTGCAGAGAACATGCTTTGTTTTTCTAATGATGTTTCAGCTTGTACAATGTCCAGAATTTAAATTACTCCATAATCACTTTTCTTCGAAGAAAAGCTTTATAAACATGTTTTTTGTACTGGCATTATGAGATTTGTCTGTTTGTATGTCCCTAATCCTAGCTCAGATTTAGAATAAGATACAATAGTCACATCTGTGTTAATAATTCCTTCAAGGAATTTTTAATTGTTCCATACAATATCCACATCCCCCCGCATCTCTGCGTTTGATATTATGTTAAATTTCATTTTGATTCAAGGAAAGGTTTATGGTAGAAAGCTGCTTTAATTAGTAGAATGTAAATTAGAAAAAATACCAGTGTAAGCGAACTGCACCAAATCCCACAGGGCAGATGGATCAATCCCTTCCATTTTGACTTCTTCTTGTTTGGCTTCACAAACATCACTTGTAAACATTGCAGCAAAGTAGTCTGACACAGCGCTTAGAACGAGCCTGCAAGTGAATCAACGAGACAGTTCAGAGTCTGATGCTAAAAGTACATGATGATCCAAAATATCTCTATAATTGCTGATATAATTACAGCACTTTTCAAGATGCTTTAAAGCTGTACCGTCTGCACACATAAAACACATAAATGAGAAAATAACATGGTTAACTGACTCTTAAAACCATGAGTTTTATTTAGCTTTTAATGTATTTTTTGTAAAACATATCACATGAAGTGCTCAGTAGAGTGGGAAGCCCTGAATCAGCAGGTCTCAGATTAAGAGTTGAGCTCTCCCCATTAAATACGCCTTAAGATATGCTCTATGCAGACCATTATTTTACTTGACCAGGAAAACGCTAAAAGTCTCAATTTCATAGAGAGCAGGTTTGTTATCTGGAGTTTGGCCAATTGGTGAGCAATAGAACTCTAAAATCCACACTAGACTTGCAATTTACAGAGTACTGAAGTCATGTCCCGATTATGAATAGTTTTAGTTAGCCCATTTATTACCATAGTAGATACCCAGTAAGACAGATTTCGATGTGATCAACATGAATTCTTTAATTACACTATTGAATATTTGCACAAACAGAAAGGGCAATTGCACTCCTTCTTAGGCCAAATTAGAAATAATTTTGTTGGATTAAGAGGATGATAAATTTCTTTAAATTCACATTTGAAAAGGAGCAAAAAATATTCCCTATATTTTTTCTTTTAATCTACTTCAGCAAAAATGTGAAAAATGTGAAAATTTTTTAAATGCAGTTTAGACCCCTTTTCATTATATTATTTTTAATATATTTGCTAGTATGAGTTGAAAAGAACAATAAAAGACATTTAACTTGAATTATATTGAAATTTAAATGTAATGTAGTGTTCAAGCACTACAGTAAAGACTACAAAACATATGAACTAACAACACAATTTTCTGTTTTGGGCTAGAAAAAATATTTTCTATACAGAGTTCTCTGTTATATAGTTCATATTGAACATACTGTATATACAGTATATTCTTAGTTAGAAAAATATATTCTTGGCCATTTAAAAATAACTGTAATTTTATGGTTTATTATCCATACAATACATAAACATTTTGTAAATCATCTGTTATCTTTAACATATTTTATGAAAACTTTAAATGTCTCCTTTAATTGATTTGATACAGTATATTTTATTTATATACATAAACTGCATATGCATCATTTCATCAAGAAACCTGGAACACATATAAAACTAACAACACCTCACAACCTAGGCACGTAGCACTACTGAGTCTCTATTTAAAACACAAAGCCATGTAACTTGTACAAATTATGATGGGAATACTATGTTGCACTTATCTTGACCTAAGATGTTGATTTAATCTCAAATATCTGAAAAGCTTAAATTGAAACTCATGAGGACACAAACTAAAACCACTGAGATTGCTAATAAAGGTCACAAGTGTCTGTCAAAAGATAAGATGTCCAAGGATTCTTTAAATGGCATCTTTGATGCTGGTGGCATACCAAATGATTCACTTCCATTGTGAAGAAATAGTATTCTAGCAGAGCAGCCTGGATATTGATTTATGTGAGAAACAATCATTTTATGATACATATTATTTGTATCTGGATATTTATATTCACTGTAATTTTCTGTTTACAGTATGTCACAATACATTTACAGTCATGTTGATGAAAACTGTGTAGAAATTATCTGTTAAGGAACACTGCCAGGTCTGAACAATCCTGTTGTACCCAAGAAGTCTTTTGCTTCTTTGACGTGCAGTATTCATTGGCACACTTTGATGATTTCTGATTCTATCTTATGCAATTATTAATTTCTATTTACCACAGTGTTATTTAGAAATAACTGTCATGTTCTATGTTTTATCCCTGCTCTCTGTTATGTTTGATTTTCTGGTGAAATTTAGAACTAGAACAATTAACGTGTTTCCCCCATAATTCTCAAATCTTAAGTTTGAAATTATTTTAGAATAAACTTAAACAACATCAAAAATATTTATGTGTATGTAGAACTTAAGAAGTGGTAGCCATTGCATGCATAATTGAACAGTTCTAATTCAATAGCTTTGGTTTTGTTTAATGTCCAAGTTCCTAGTTCACAAACAAATGCCTCACCTATGAGCAGGTATCTTGCGGTCTCCGGCAATCAATATAACATCACAGAGCTGTTGCTGCTTCAGGTAGCTCTCCATTTTCCTGAAGGTCTGCTCTGCATGATGTAAAGACTGATAAAACTCTTCTGAACTGTCTGACTCCATATGGTTGAGAGGTGTCAGGGGACAGCTGGCCACTGTCAGTCTAGAAAGCACACAATAATAGCATTGGTGATAAAAGTGCTCTTAATTCAGCAGTTTTAATCACAGTGTTTGCAGCAAGACCCTGAAAAGCTAATAAAGGAAATCAATATCCCTCTGACAACCACCAGAGAAAGAGCTACAACAGAGAATAATCTGTTGAACTTTCTTTATGGTCTGTTGTACTTCTGAAGTAAAACACCCATATTACATTTATGAAGAAAATGTAAATGACTTGGCACTGTTTTTAACTTTTTATTTCTAGACAAGTGAACAAAAGTCAGAGGTTACAACAGTGTGTTAGATGATGAAAAGATTTAAAATAAAACTACTGGGTATTCTATAAATTACTTGCCTCATATAGTTGAATAATAAAAAGATAAATTAATATCCCAGGGTCAATTCTTAACTATACCATTGAATAAAACATCAGTTCTTGAGATTAAAGTTTTACTCAGGTTCAATCTTAATTAGAATAAGGTTTATGATGAAATCAGGGAGTTTAAATCAGCAGGTCTCAGGGGTTTACTATACTCATGCAATAAGTTTGTAACCTGGAGTTTGGTTATTTGTTGAACAGTAATACTAATAGTGTAAATTCCACTCTAGGGTTTACAGTTTACATATGATTTGAGTTATGTGCTGATACAGGTTTATATGTTAACTTTTAGTTATCACATGAGCCACATACTGTACCTCTGGACATATTAAAAACTGTTTAGTACCTTATGTGATATCCTTGAATTACAATAGTTTATGATAATGTACGAATATCAAACAGAGTCGGATTTTTAGCCAAACAATATGGCACAAAAGAAAGATATCCCTGTGATATTATTAACATAATATTTAAATGACAACATGTGATCACATATAACATCAATGTCCATCAAGACCTGGATATTATCATCAACAACATCAAAACCTCAGTCATTAAATTTGCTAAGATAATGTTGGGAACCTGTGAGGATAATTTTATTCTTTGAATCTGTGTGTCCAGTACTTCTCCAAAGGTTCTGATTGATTGATGCCTAATTGATTGATGCAAGTTGATCTGAGTATACTCAGCATGCTACTGAAACCCATGGCATGAATTATCTGACCAAGATGCAACATACAAACATTAAATAATAAAGATCTCAGCACAGAAGTTTATGGCAAACCTTTTGCAAGTAGACAACATCAAATTTTAAAACTATCATGATGAGTTAATTGGCTCCTCATAGCCAAAAAGCAGCCAAACCAGCAAAAAATGTGCAGTGCCTAGATGGTCCATCAGACTGTGTGACTGACAGTATCAAAAGCTGCATGTACTGTAAGTACAGAAGGAGAAGAATATTATGTGATCTAGAGAAAGACACCCTCTGCAAACATTTAGCTGCCTTAACAAGGGCTGTTTCTGTACAGTGTCTCTGTCAAAACTTCAACTGAAAAGGTGCAAAGAGCTCATTAAGCTTAAAATGAGATTGTAATTGAACTGCCAATTCATGTTTTTCTGTGAGAAGAGGAAAAATGGAATTAAGACAGAAACTGTTTAGTGAAATAATTGAATATCTTTATACCATAAAAAGATGAAAAGTTGCAGAATGTATTCATCTGACACTTTTATTCAAAACAACCTACCATGTGTACCCATTCACACAGTGGGTAATGTTGGTGAAGCAATAAGAGTGAAGAATCTTGCTCAGTGTTCCACCAAGGCTTTAACCCCAAAGTGTTCCAGATACAGGGCCCAAGGGTCCTAACCACTACTGCTGTCATGACACAGAAGTACGTTTTAATAGACTTCATCTTTTTTGTGTATATGTGAAAATGATCTTGTACAAAGTACAGGGTATCTAGCCTGCATTGGCAACAGTTAGTCAGCTTGGACATTTTAGCTTCTGCAACATAATGTGTACAGTGAAATATCTACAATATCAAATAATTATGTATTAGTCGTGGTGAATATTGCAATGTGGTTAGCATTGCTACCTTGCAGCACAGGGGCTCTGGGTTCAAGTTTAGATCTGGGGAGTTGTCTTTGTGGAGTCTGTATGTCCTCACTGTGTTTTCATGGGTTTCCTCTGGGGGCTCTGGTTTCCTCCCACAGTCCAAAGACATGCTGGAAGCTTAAGTGTCTTCTGGGAAAACTGGCACTGGTGTAAGTGTGCCTGTGTCTGTGTGTGCCCTATGATGGACTGGTGTCCTGTCCAGGGTGTGTGTCAGTGTGTGTGTGCCCTATGATGGACTGGTGTCCTGTCCAGGGTGTGTGAGTGTGTGTATCTATGTGTGCCCTGTGATGGACTGGTGTCCTGTCCAGGGTGTGTGTCTGTGTGTGTGTGCCCTATGATAGACTGGTGTCCTGTCCAGGGTGTACCCTGCCTTGTACCTGCTGTTTACCAGGATAGGCTCTGACTCCCCCACAGCCCTGTAGTGTATTAAACAGATAGACAATGGATGGATGGAACACTACCATACCACAGTAGAAAAGACATGTGTTTTGATAAAATCCCTTGTAGTGTATCGACATGTGCTTAAGGAAATCATCAGATATCTGCAACAGTAGTGAGGTTTAAGGGCTGAACTTTAAAAAAGATTTACCTTTATTCTGAAAATTACTCACACAGAATATATACTGTACAAATCACACATGCAACTACAATGACACCCAAGATCAATGCCTGTATGAGGAATGTCTGTTAGGGTTTTTTTTCTACAATTGAATTGAAGAGCAAGCTTGTTAAATGAAACAAAATCAGTTTCTAATTTTATTTAATCTTAGTTCTGAAAATAAATATATACATTTTAAATTATGAATATATTTATTATTAACTGGTTTAATGTTACTGTTTACTGTTACATTGTTATTTGACATGTATCTGAAAACCCTGTTATACAGTTCACAGTTGCCAAGTTAAGAAATATTATTCCTGTGCAATATCTTTTGAATTATTAAAGCCCTATAGAATGTAGTCTCTTTTCACAAAAAATGTATTTAATTATGCAATCTACTGCACAGTTTAATTAATTTTATTAATATCAACCTTAGATGATGAAGAACCAGGCAATTTTGTGAAGCACAGTTGTGGAAGTAATAGCCTATTTTAATAATATCCATTCATTACATTCTTTAATTACTTGGATATCCTCTCAACCCAATTTTGTTAAATTGTTACTTGGAAAATGCATTTGTATTCACAGCTAGAAGTTGCAAATGTACAATAGGTAATCTGTTTTATACCAAAGAGGGGTTACAGAATCACAGCTGATTAGTATTTCACCCACTTGTAAGATGTTAGAAATTTAGCAGATAATTTATTTGACGCATGTATGTTCCGAATTCCAGTACTGACATAAAAAATGTAAGACAATATAATGCAAGATAAGTTAACCAAAACTATAGCTATGCTGCTTCATGTGTTTCTATAATGGGTCGGATAATTCAGTTATTGTGTAATTATATCTAATTACATAGTTTACTCTGTAATTGCTACAACCTGCTTCAGTGCTTTATATTTCCCTCATAACTGAAACCCCTGATGTGTTTTAAAATGCCAGACATGCAATGGACTACATAGTTAAAATTGTTTTCATTTGCATACAAATTATAATAGTTAAACATCTGCTTTATTTAAAGCTTAGATAGATACAATCTTTAGTCAATATTATTTTGTTTTGCAACTAAGTAGTGTTTATTGAAAAATAAACTATTTAAGTGGTGAACCTGGTTTTGGAGAATCACGATCCAGAAGGATTTATGAGTCAATCTTGAAATGTGAATTTCTAAAATTTCTAAAAATTTAGTTTTGAACTAAGTGGGAGATTAAGAACATAAGGTTTCAGACAAGAGGAGGGAATTCAACATAACTAGCTAATTTGCTAATTATTAGCCAGTTGATCAAGGTCTCATCCAACCACGTTTTGAAAGAGGCCAGGAGTGGCTGAGTAGCCTATTCCACACTCCCACAAAACCTTGCCTACAAAAGTGCCTTTTGTGTAAGTGTTAGTTTCCACTTGTGTCCTTGTTTGTGTTTATTTTTCACTGTTATTACTGAAGAAATTCACTGAGCTGACTTTGTGAATAGTTTGAAACTTTTGGATCCACTCCTAATCTTCATTCAATTTCTTATCATCATCTTTCCTCAGTTTGTTCAATGAAGTAGTTTAGAGACTGTTAGGAATTCAAATGCCTACACCTTGTAGTTCTCTAACACAACCGGCCTTGACACACAGTATTTAACATACTAAATAGTGCAAAAGTTCCTATGTCTTCCAATTCTGCAAATTAATCTTTTAAATGTGACCTTAAAAATGTATAAAGACCTGCTGGACTGTGCTTCTCCAAGATTGGAGCTGTCCATTCCTAAACTAAAACCTGAATATAAAATATATTAGGTATACTAAGGACAAGCAATTGTTTTTCTGAAAAAATACTCTATGTATTCCTGAAATTCTACATCTAAAACTTCTTCTACTCCTTAATGAAAACATTATGTTAGTTATGTGGGTGGATCTCCTTTTGACTATGAGGGCTTTTCTATAACTAAGGTAAGACAGTGTGTTTATTTGTACATATAGTAGCTACAAGTACAACTAAAAAAGCTATGCTGCACGTAATTTTCCCACAAAGTCCCAAAACCATTTTAGGCACGTGTCCCTCTGCAACACCAATGTATTGAAATTTGGCACATGAAAAATATCTGTTTAGAGCTCCTGTGCTTTGCCATCACTTACTCATCTTCTTCTAGAAAGTCATCTAAGGGCTGTGAGTGGGGTATTTCAAGAAACGGATGCTGCCGGCAGTATATGATTTGGCATTAATGTGTGAAATACAGCAGCCTTGGCTATGTGTATCTGTGAGCATCTGAGAGTTACTTTGGAACCAGTACCCAGAGGGTGAAGACTTTGCAGTACGCTTACTGACAACGTTTGTGCACAGTGCTCAAGGAAATGCTGAGATCATTTGCCACTACAATATCCGTTTTCCTTAATCATGACTTGATTAAGGAATAAATGATTTAATTACTACATTCTCTTGTGAAGAGACTGCCTGGTTACCCATGTTATGGCCCTGTTGAAGTCTTAAATGTCCACCATGTCATTACCAAAGGTATTAAAAACTACATCCATACTTGTTTCCATGACATTACACGTTGTTATTGTACTTAGAACAACGTTATTATACGCTATTCTTATACATTATTCTCATGACTTAGAGATGAAATTCAGACCGTGCCGTGCTCTTTGCACATACAAAATGCATCACAGTTAGCAGTTCATATTTGCACAATACCAAAGCACACAAATGGAGTTACAGTGCTATTTTTTCTCCAACCAGGGTAACTTGTTTTAAATAAGATAGGCCTTGTTGTCTTATTAACCTTGTCAATGACGTTATTATGTCAATACCTACAAAAACACACAACTCAATTGGATTTTGTTTCAACAATAATGGGAAACAATATCATAAGTGAAAAGGATGTTTCTAAAAATACTGTTCAGGGTATTTGTCTATTATAATTGAACTGGTAATAATACAGTATGTCAATGTGTTACACTGAAAAATGATTCAGACTGAAGCCCTCCTTTAAAAAATAACAATAACAAAAACACATTTCACAACCTGATAATTTATGGTTAAGTGTGTCCTTGCCGGTAGCACTGTCATTTGAAAATATGATTTAATAATCAGTGATGTGAAACATCTTAACTAGACAAGATGATCTAGACAGCTTCTGACAGTGTAACTTCTAGCATAGTTTTTACGTAGTGTCTTTTTTCAGGGGTTGTTTAGAAAAAAATCACCCATTTCATACAAAGCCCCTTTACATAATCTAGTTTAACCCAAGCCTCTCCCTACCATACTTATATTGTAAGATTCATCATGGTTTGCATCACTTCAAGAACATATATTACAGTTTTTCATACCGAGTATTGACTGCCAAGCAATACTGGTTTTCTGACTTAATTGACTTAATGTCATCCTCACCCACTGTCATAAGCTTTTTGTTCAAATGCTCCTCAACATCAAACATATAAACAATTAATTTAACATATAGACTGCCTACAGTAGAGAACTATGCACACTCCTTCCACAGTGCTGCATTTGTTGTTTATTTTACAATTGAATACCTCCTTTTAAAATACAATTAGCAGTCATTGTATCTTTATTAGATAACAATTTGGCAAGCTTATTCATTGCCTTCAGATCATACAATGTTTTTTATCATTATTAAACATAATTATTCATTATAGATGCTATTATTGTATGCTGCACACATCTTTGTTCTGTTGTCAGATATAAGGATGGATGTCTCTTTCAAAAACTAGCAAAAATAAATCTGCAACAAAATCTATTAGTTAGTAACCTGCAGAACTAAACCTCAAGGTCACCTGTAAACAGTGTTTGAAAGATTGATGAGGTAAAACACTCAGGGGCAGAGATGTTAAGTGAAATCCGACTTGCCTTGTTTCTCAATTAGCAGACTTTTGGTGTTTTTGTTTGGGGAATGGAATGAACCCAAAGCAGTTTTATAGAGAAGTGAAGTGACAAAAATAAACATTGAAAAGGAGAAACACTAACTCTAAACAATGCAGTCAGCAAAACTCAAAACTTGGTCTTCCAATACAGTAAGCATTCCATGTTTTTTGTTTTACAAATCTTTAAGCCAATTAGAAAATGTCTTTCAGTGTTACAACATTATCTTTAATTCATACAGAAGATTAAGCAATTCACAAAAATCAAACTGTGTGGGGCTGAACCAAAGTATTCAACTCATACTGTACTGTAAATCAAAAGCTTTTAAACTTCTTAGTGGTGATCTGGTGGTAGAATCAGTCTCAGCACAGGTGTACAGTAGATATCTAAGAGATCTGCAGCTCCTGGACAACAGCAGTTCTCACCTACTGTATACCAATATGCAACAGCAGTAAGAGCTAAATGTCATCTCTAGTAGATCACACTAATGGAAAGACTGAAAGCATTTGGAGTATTTTGCAATATCTGATCTAAAAATAAGAAGCAACAATGGTTTATTTGTATTTATTTATAGGTTAAACAGTTTTTAAAGGGCAGTTTCTGCAAAATCACATCAGAATCTTTCCATAAAAGAGACATAATTATGGCTAAGTTGTTTCTCAGCAAGAATTGGACAAGTTGTAATTGTTTTTAGATTAAACCCAAAGTACTCGACATAAAGTACACAGAGGTGCAAAATAAGTCAGTTTTTAGCTTAGAAAGGTTATAGACATTTGAACAAGTAATTTTCAGTAGTTTAGCTTAAGACTATTCCAAACACTGAAAAAGAATAACCTACATTAATTATTTAGTAAGCCAGTACGGCTGTTTCTTTGTACTGTAGTAAACAGCAGTCATTGTAAGGTTCACTAAATGTCACAGGAGCAAATGAAAACATATTCCATTATATGTCAGTCATTTTAAGCTTGGTGAAGCTGAATTAAAGCATAAATCTAATGCCACTCTTGGACGAATGCGGCTTTATATTTCCTTTTGTTTCTGTAAAGGTCCTGTTTTATTATCTACACCCTAGATAAAGTCCTAAGAGTCCTGCTTTTATTAACAAAGGGCATCAAAGGGCACTTGAGTGGCAGTAAACCTGTCAGTCTGCTTGTCAAATAGATTTGGAAGGAGCATCTCATGAAAAGCGACAGCTATCATGCTGTGAAGGTTTTGTTTAAAATGAATTACATCTCATGACAATGCATATCACTAGTTTAGACTATACATCTGTCAAAATTAACTATAACCTTGAAATCCTTTATGGTTTTGCTATGGTGAATTGATTATGTATTTCAGATATAACCACGTATGTACAGCATATAAAAATGGAAAGTGTACTCAGTGTTCTGCTGAAAGGTATAATTTGCAAGCCTGATATATAGGCATACAGTACATGGTAGACACCTTGGCTATTTCTGAACTCACCAATCCTCAGTGAAGTTTAACACTTTAGTATTTAGTAGTTATTTTTCTAGCAGGAAAAGACTTGGCTTTAAGTCAAGTCATACTACCAGAATTCCTTCTACAGTATATGCTCTCAAATGACATCTTCCTTTCTCTGGACCTGAGCAACTTAAAACAGACACTCAATAATTTCAGAATCTGATATTGTATTGTTAAGACTCAGCTTTTCCTTAGTGAGGAAATTCTTTAACTTGCTGTTTTTTTCTTTCTTAATTACTGAACTAAAGTAATTTTACAAGATAACTGAAGGTGTTAGAGGGATTAAACTATTTAAATTTTTGACATTTTTTAAAATTGTTTTTGCTGTATGTTTCACTGTATATTTGCACAATTAACCTTTTACACTCTTTGCAGGATTGTTGGAATCCAGATAAGGGTAAATTGGAGTCCTGAAGCAATGTCACTGTCATAGGATTGATTTATTTCATTGATCTGAAGGGTGCAGATAAAGGTATAAATTCAATACAATAATGCCAGCAACTGTGAAATTGTTTTCTGAAAAAAAAATGACAATCTTTGTAGTATTCTATAAAGAAAACTACTTAAGGCACCCAGCCATGCTATCAAAGCTGATACCCTGGCGTCTTTCAGTAGCATTTAGATGAGATCATTGGATAAATTAGCTACTAACAACCAAATGAGCTATATGAAGATGAGATAAATGGGCTCCTCTTGTTAGCAAGGTTTATGTTCTTAAAATATTTGAGTAACAGAGCTCAGTTAAAAATATATACAGTACGTTCTTATCTTGAAAAAAAGGTAAATATTTTTATTATTTTCTTTAGGACACCTAGATTATACAGTCTTGTGTGTAAAGTCAATGAAAACTGATATATATTATCTTAATAAAAAGCACAGTTTTTGTTGTTGTTTTTGTTGTTTTAAATAAACAACATCTTATATTAGTTCAGGTGTGTAGCTGCGTCAGCATGCATAGGCTGCAAAGGAACAAGTACTAGGTTTATTCCATGCTGAGAAAAAAAGAAGAAAGAGGTGAAGAAGGCTCCACGGCCGAAACGTTGTTCTCTTTCTTCTTTTTTTTTCAACATGGAATAAACCTATTACTTGTTCCTTTACAACATCTTATATTTATACATTTGTATTTGCAATTTACAATATGACTTTCTAGTCAATCGTTTAGCTCATTTCAGCAGCACAATTACCTCCTAATGAAAAGGACAGAGGGATGAAAGGTGTAGAGGAGATTTGGCGTGACTCGCCTAGCTGAGGGAATGCAGTCTAGCTGTGAGGACAGGCTCCCCAAACCCCCCTCTCCATAGCGAGGACTGAGCTGGGGAGCTGCTGCGAGAGTGTAGGTGGGGAGGCAGGGGGGATGCATAGAGAGAGAGATACACAGAGGGAAGTCCTGGGTAGGAGACTTAAACATAGGTGAACAGAATGTGTGAGATTAGGATCTAAACTTCCTCCTGAACTTTTGTTAGAAACCCCATTTCACAACAACCAGTCTAGAATTTTACACAGTATAGGTGAGCTCATAACTTCCCTCAGTTGCCTCCAGCTACCTGCCTCTGAAATGTAAAGGACATTATACAGTAATGGATGCCCCTTAGCTTAATAAACTACCATTGAATATCTTGATTGTAATGCATTGGGTCTCTAGGAAACAGATCGGGCACTTCTGCTCTGTTCACTAGCACCCTAGAGGACAATTTAGGTACAGTATAGTCTGTGGACTGCGTGCTTTGCTCATCAGCTAGGGCTGGTAGACCACAGTGCTTTGTAAAGACAGCATTCTTTAAGGTCTAGAGGTACAGTCAAGTGTGGAATCATTGGGATCCAACCCTTGTCCTGAAGGATAAGCATGTTTTCATTTTGGCTGGTCTCTGAATTTCTTAATTGACCTCAAACGGACTGACAGCTGAACATAAAACAGTAGTTTTTCAAGGCCAGGCCTGGGAACCATTTCATTAGAAAATTGGTAGAACAGAATTCTCTGAGTATATGTGTTAAAGTTTGCTTTTAAATAACTGATTTCATGTGTGAAACCTCATGAAACATTAAGACCTTTCATGTTCATCATGGAATAGAAATTTGTATGAATACCACAGATCAAAATCCCAGGGCGTTTCTCGAAAAGAATAGGGGTGTAACCCCGGCGTCCTGGCCAAATTTCCCATTGGCCCTTACCAATCATGGCCTCCTAATAATCCCCATCTCTGTATTGGCTTTATCACTCTGCTCTCCTCCCCAGTGAGAGCTGATGTGTGGTGAGCGTTCTGGCGCACTATGGCTGCCGTCGCATCATCCAGGTGGGGCTGCACACTGGTGGTGGTGGAGGGGATCCCCATTACCTGTAAAGCGCTTAGAGTGGAGTGTCCAGAAGTGTAAGCAATTATTATTATTATTATTATTATTACCACGCAGATAAAAAAACACCAACATCACTTTTATTGCTGTTAGGACATGAATGTAATAGCTCAAATCAAACACAAATCAAATAAGGAAAAACGTTCTGATAAAAAGAAACATTATTATTCATTAAACATTAGTAATCTAATATGTAATCTAATTTCTACTAGTTACATCCTTTTGTTATTATATTGCAGCTTAAGGGGTATCCTGTTCTTTATATCTGCTGACTTTGTGAGGACATATTGGGATAAATGCCAACAACACCCTTTGGCATTCTTATTAGATTGTTAATTATAAGACAGGATGTTTTGTTTTATTATTTAATTGTTGACATACTAAGCAGCTTTACTATTTACTGTTTGTTTGACTCTCTGATTTTCTATTAAAGATGTACTGTAAGTATATGACAACCCCAGTGATTGGTGTTGTTTTTTAAATGATGTTTGCTTAATGTGAATCCTTCCTGATACACATTTTTGTTTTCTGAGAAAGGAATCATAGTAAAAGGTGACCATGGAGCAGAGACCCACTTGTAGTTAAGACATGGAGATTTTTCATGTTTATGTTACAACCACAGAAGCAGACTTTCTAGATTAACAAATGTATTATACAGTACATGTCACTAAGAAACTGAACTAAAACATGTTTCAAGAGCTTTGGACTTACACTAACATTAATGTGTTTAAAGTGTTTGTGTTACAGCTTTGGTGGCCTTGCTTAAGAAACAGTAAACTGACCATTGAGAAGCAATCGGTATTGGCTGGACCTTAGTGGCACTATACCGTACATACTGTACTGCATTGTAGCTTACACCATTTTGTATTCATCCCACCTTTATTTTTTACAATGTACATAAAGGGAAATCAGTACTTCTATTAAATTTCTCATTTCATTTATGTAGACATACAGTAGATACAGTATGTGTTTATGATGCAAAACATCTTATAACAGAACAGCAAATCATCACTCTGAGGAACAATGTTGGGACAAAAGCAAAAAAACAAAACAAGAAAGGATGAAATGCCATATTTGCACATTATGATATAAAGCATCTTAAAGCAAAAGACGTAGCTGAACACACACAAAGGTTAGAACATTCTGTGAATGAGCCACTAAAAGAGCCAACTCAGAAGGCTTTTTTTCTTTTTTCCCCTTAAGAAACAACTCTGCAGACTATGACTAGGGTGCATTAAACTCAAACTGAAACACTAAAAATCAGAAAAGAAGAAGCAAATGACAAAACTAACAATATCTTTCCTGTTATTATATGTGTACAGTATGTACAGTATAGTGCCTGATCAGAAGTACATAAACACACAATTTGCACTATAGCCCGCATATTCATAGTATAATTACACATTATCTTTGGAATACATGTACAGTGAATGAAGAATGAAATGTAATTGTTTAAACTAAATTGCTGTAGCTGTAACCTGATAAAGGGGTTAAGGTTTCAAAACTGGCCAAGAAATGTTACTACCCACTCTGCAGTGACTGGTTTAAGGTGAACAAATTTCACTATATTTTGTTTGAAATGTAGAAGGTAAAAATATGGAAGATAGGAAGATAAGGTGGTTTATGAACTATTTAACAAACACAGTTTTGATTAAATTCATTAAACATACATTAAAAATACAAGTCTACCACAATGTTACTGTATATCACATACCAGACTGTGTGCTGTATCCTCTAAAACTAGATCATGATATTAAATTGAACCTGTGACTTTACATCTCCTTTTTTATTTTCTATAAAAAATATATCACCCCTCTTCCATTGGACTAGCACAACAAATATTTAAAGTAGAAGGACAGGAAATCAAAAAAGACACTTAAAATGGGATATTCATGGGAGGAAACATAAATAGATAATGCAGATAATATAACATTTTTCTTTAAATTTAAATGTTTTTTTTTAATGTCAAGTATATCTTTGACAGTAAACACATATACTGTACAGTATACTGTAAGCTTTATTCTCAATTTCTGTTCGTGCTCATATGTGTATATTATTCAGTTGCATAGCTTGAGTATTCATTTTTATGTAGCTGAAAAATAAAAATCTTTGAACTGGCACATGTTACCTTGGCTTAAGTAACTTTTGTTGTCAATAGCACAGCAGTCTTCGAATATACAGTTTTATAAACTACAGCCAGTGCATAAATTACTATCATGGATTACATGAGAGACTTGTGAGATTTCTCAATATTCATTGCTTGTGATTCTGGAACTGCAACAAAATGTTACACAGGATATATTTTATCATCAATAACTATATTTTACATATGTGTAAAATTATACTTCTGTGCATGCAATAAATGACTTAATATATTTAAAAACATGAATATTTTCCTCTTCTTGTGATCTGCTGTCATGTTTAATCATTACAATAAAGAACATTAACTGAATACTATGAGTTAATAGCTAATATCTTATTAATTTATAGAAATAAGTTAATAAGATGCTTTACAATGATTAAATCCAGTATTTTTTTCTTGCTGGAAGTCAACACCAAAACATTGGTTAAATGTTCAGACCTTTATCTAAGTATACTGTATGCAGTATGTTTACTGTATGCAGTATGTTTATACACATTTTTGGTAATCTAGGGCATGTCATCTGGTCTTTTATGAGGCGGCACATTTTTCGGGCTGTTTGTCTTGTAAATAAAGTCAGCAGAGTAAAACTGATCCTTACTTATTCAATCAGTTTTATTAGACTGAAAAGCTGCTGCTTTGAGTAGTCATTTTTCATAGAACACAGCACATACTGTTAAGTATTCAAGGGCATCCTATGATTCAGGCTACCTTCATCTGTCTTAAATATAATTGTGTTGTAAATATCAGACTTTAACAGCAGAGATTGCTGTTTTTACCTACAGTATGTTGCATTTATATTTGGATGCCAGGACAGCTGTGCTAAAATTGTGTTTGATTTCTTAGGGGTATTCAGTAAACACAAGGACATGGATACAGTGCAGTTTGAAGCATAAGGCATTAACTTTAGAGGGAATTATAAATATAATTTTATTACTGAGATAAAATAAAAGATTAGAAACTACCAGAGCATGGGTGATCAGATTCTATAAATTTACTTTCTTAAGCTGTTTTGCTTCAGAGTGATTGAAAATACACCATTTTTCTGAACATCTAGAAAATTAACACCATACCTGTACATACAATCAATGTGAATTGCACCCCTAATTTACTGTCTTATTTTCAGTGCTTATTTTTCATGTAAGAATTGGCACTTTTTCCATTTTACTTACCTTTTCCTTAAGTATTGCTTAATGTGTTCTGTAAACATTTAAAATTAATCCATTAAAGCACACTGTTTTTAAGGACATTCCTTCTGTATTAAGTACATGTTATCACATTGTTTGTCATTTTACTTCAGTTCATTTTTTATATGTGCAAGTTGAAAAGCCTTAAAGTATAAGCTTTCTGTCATGTTTAATGAACCTACATGTAATCCTTTTGCTCAGATAGCAACAGAATGCAAAAGTAAAACTATTAGTATCTGTTAAACTGAACATCAGCTGTTTCTTTTTCACCCCTCTATTTATTTAATTATATTGAAGTAGGTCTCTTGAATGTAAGTTTCAAAACAGGTCCATGTAAAGGACAGAGTGATACATTTCATGTTGTATCTATGCTTTCATGCTCATATTTATTTATACATAACAGATGTAACAGCTATGATTCTGAAAAATAGAAATCATAACTGGATCATCTTGCAGTTGTGTGTAAAACTATACTATATATACAATATAATTACAGTTCACACATACAGTACACACTACCAATGACAATTCTGCAAATTCCAAGTTACAGTAAACTACAGTTGACCCTTGTATTACTACAGCTGATTGCAATGTAACCTGCCTGGTGGAGACTGCTGTACAGGAATCTTCAAGCTGTATACTGTATTTCTTAAATGATCTGTGCTCCTTCACCCTATTAATATTTCAAGAGAGTCATTGTTTTGCTGCAGTGTGTGCTGTAAATCTTCACCAAACACAACAGATGGTATAATACAGGTTGCTTGAGTAACGAAACGCCCAGTGGAAGATTTAAATTAAAAAGTTAAAGTACTTTGCTCTCTAAAACTATACAGTACATCAAGATTATATCTCCCAACAAATGAAACTACCTCACTAATACCTATTTATCTCCAAATAATAGGAAATAATTATAATATCTCCAAATAACCAGGAAGTGAAATGAAAAACTTATTCAAATAATATGCATTTTGATTTCTTCTTCTGCAGAATAAACTTTAACATATTTTAACAATCTATTTTAAAAAGTCCTTACCTGTTCCCACACCCCACTCCTGTCACATTACTGCTGTCGGAATCGCTTTCTTCTTCCTTGACTTCATGACCATAGGGCTGGACCTCCCCGGTGAACTCCACTCCAGGCATCTCACCAACAGCCTCCACGTAGAAAACAGTTCTCTGTTGCTGGCAGCTGTGGTTTCCATGCCTGCCATTGCTGGGCGATGGAAATAGAGAGCCATTCACACCACTGACTTTCTTCTTTAAAGCACTCCTCTCGTGGCTGTGACTCTTTATTCGAGGCTGACTGGGGCCCCAGTGCTCGAAGCTGTCCTGAGGAAGACAGCTTCCCGCGGAGCTCTGAGATGGGTGACTGAAAAGTTTCCATCGCAGCCTCAAGATGTGTTTCACATCAAACTCTTTTCTACCTGAGGCAGACATTTCCAACAGCAAGCGAAGGTACGGTTCTGCAAAGTAGACGTGCTCAATCTGCAGATATCTCAAGATATAGCATCACTGTAAAGAACAAAAAAAACAGTTAAGCAGGAAAAAAAAACGGTAATCTTACATCTTAAGGCAATACTGCCATTCAAAAACAAAGGCTACAGTATCTCAGGATTATATTTGGATGGTACCTGACAAACTCAGAAAATCCATTCACTGCTCAGCATGATAAAATGTGACAAAATGGAACACATGTGGAGACAGTTCAGTCGGATGAGAGATATCAGGACTCGTGCATGAATATTGTGCACAGCCATGGTTTCAGAAAAGAGAGTGACAAAGGCAAAACACCAGTCAAGTACTTGACAACTCTAGGTTAAAAAATGGGCAAACTGTTATTTGAAAACATTTTAAAAATCTGATTGGTGCCTTTAACATGCATTCAAAGATAATTAAAATGCAGCAGCACCACTCGAGATGTTTCTGCCTAGCATTATCTTTTACAGTCTGCTCCACACAGGCTCACATGCTGGAGCTATAGTGACCACGCTGAGGCAGACGCGAAGAGCAGCTCAGAAGCAATAATCAGATTAGAGCAGCCTTACTGAACAGCGCGAGCAGCTGGCTTTGTCCCCTTCTGAGCAGTGGCAGAAGTGAGCAGTCACCTATAAGCTTTCTTCCTTCACCAGCCCTCCCAGACGTCTCCAGGGAGCTCGTGCTCACCGCGGCAGAACCGGCAAATAGCCTGACAGAGTCTCCAAGCAGACTCTTTTTAAATACAAATGCCAGTGCTGTCAGGGACCTCGGAGTGTAATTTCTGTTCCTCCTCCTCCCCATCCAACTGAGTGACGCATCTCTGCCTTCAAAGAGATAAGGGAGTTCAAGTCCAGTTTTCTCTCTCTCTCTTTTTTTTATTTTTTAACCTGCTCTCTAAGCCTTAACTGCCTGTGTGCATTTTTTATTTCTGAATATGTACAGAATAATGCTCACACGAGTGAGCTTTCTGTAAATTAAGTAAACACAAGCCAGTTAGTGAACTAACAGATCAAAGGAGAAAAAAAAGCTGTCTGGAGGCTGCTGAGGAGAAGGTTACACTGCTATAGCAAACACCAGCAAAGACAATGCATGTGAATGAATGGATTGCTATGAAAAATCTTAAAAGAGTATTTGTTGTGAAATTTGCTACAATTTGAATTGAAGAATGATGCTTAAGGATAAATCAAAGTAAAGTGTTTTAAAATTAAACTAAATAATTTCCTTTTAAATGTGATATTTCATCCTACAATTAGTTTTTTTTCCAATTCCTGTGGTCTCAAATATAAATTTATTGCAATATAAAATATGAACAAAGACTTCAGGCTATATACTTATTAATTATCTATGTAAAACATTTAACAGTTGAAAAAACTTCAGAGAGGCAACAGAATATTGCTGTTAAGAAGATAAATAAAATTATAGGTCACACAGGTACTGCAGTGGTACCCCAGAGGACATTTTTAGCATTAAAATACACACTGTCAAAAAAGAAGGAAATCAGCATTAATTTGTTTAACTGGACTGATACATACTGCAGTTACAACTGATCATAAAATCAGGATGCATCCACTTGCAATAAAGTGATGGATAGTAAATAATTCAGCATAGTACTCTCATTCAAAAATCAATATGTGAACATACAGTATATTTTCTTATATCACCCAGGTATTTTTATTAATTGATCATTCATGACAATTATCCATGACACACTCGAGTGACTCCAACTGTTGCATTAGCACTAAATCACCTCATTAGTGAGAGGGGTGGCTGGAGAGCAGTGAGGTGATTTGACTTGTTGAATATCAAGCCTGGAATAAATCGAGGATGAAAACACAGAGAGCAACCATTTGCCCCATGTATCAAGACACAAACACCTTTCTGCCATTGTCATGTTGACCATGAATTACAAATTGGAGAAACTGATGGGAATCTCCAAGTGTGGCAGCCTGTGCTGGAGCTTTACTTGTACCAGCTGGTGTCCATCAGTAATAGAGGACCTCTGGGACTTCTACTACTGCGCCTCCCGAAGGCTCATCCTAACTATCCTGATGCAAGAACATGCCCTTCTGCAAACACAAAGCACTGCAGATGTTCAGCTTGTAATTCTGAAGACAGCTAGGCTTGCGACGTTTACAGTAGACTGCCTGTTGATTAACTCTGTCAATGACAAATGTTAAAGAATCTATGAATGAATAATGAATCAAGAGTTTGTAAGAATTTGTAATGGTCCTGGAAATAACGTTGTGAAATTCTCACAGTTAAAAGTAATGCTATTCTTATGATGCTCTTAATCTGTCACTAAACTAAATATTTAGTGACAGATTAGAATCCTGTAAAAGTTTAGGTATCAGTCAATAACACCTAGGCTATCAGCATGATACAGGTAGGTACATTTTTGTTAGATACTCTGAGGGAGGGGTATGGATTTGACATTATAATGTAGGGATCTTGGTAATAGTGCAATATTGTTTTAGATTGTATGAATTATTGGGAAGTATGAAGGTCTATGTATTATATATCATCATAAAAAGAAAATTTAATAAAAACTGACTGATGAAAGACTTTCCAAGTCAATATTTTATTTGTTATTTTACAGTTTCTAATCCAGATTGAATTGTGAACTGTAAACCTCAGCTGTCAGTAATCACAGTTGGAAAGAGGATATACAATTAGTTTCTCTGCATAAGTATTGCTCCTAGCTTTGGTATCATATACTGTACCTTCCGAAATAGCTGCATGATTCAAATGTTTCAAAATGACTGTTACAGTTTTGTGAGAAGAATTCTGATCATAAATACCCTTTAACAGCCTGCAGCCCTTACAATAGGAGCAATATGATAAATTTGATGCTGATACTTCTATTATAAGAGAAGCACAGACCTCATTTTTATCAAATAATCAACATTGAAGAGGTTCAGAAAAAAAATGAAAGCCAAAGAGGTATTAATTTGAAATTAACAGTTTTTAATGAAGGATTTGAAGTGTTTTGTTTTCTTTAAATGTCTAAGTTCAATTTTAATAAGCAGTCACTCACAAGGTTGAATGTGGTTGGAAAAATGTTTTGATAGTAAACAACTGTTTGTCACGATCGTAATCCCTCCTCTTAAGGGCGCTCCGGCTCTTTCACATTTTGCTGATTACGTGCACCTGGCCCTAATCCTGCCCCTCCTTATTTAAGCGGGGCGCTCTCGCTATTCCTGGCTCAGCATTGGAAGATGGACACCCAGAAGCCTGCCTACCAGCGGGTCCAGGAGAGACCCGACGACATCGGCTTCATCACGGCGTCCTGACCATCTGAGTCTGGGGCTTGGAGCACCTGGCCTCGTCATCCTGGTTTTATTCCCCGTCTCTGTACCGGATCCCTTTCCGGCTTTTAAACCTTGTGTTGTTTCGTCTCGGATAGATCACCCGGTTCTGGATCTTGGACTTCGCCCCGGATTTTCCCCCTGGACTCCTTTGACTTGTCTGCCTTGGCCAAGCCCCCTGAGCACTGGATTACCGTCGTCACGCCGCCCTGTCCGTCAACCCATCCTGATCCTCTTTCTCTCCTCCCATGATGTCCTTTTCCACTTACTTCCGGATTATGCTGTCTGCATAGGCTCTTGAACTACGCTTCATGGGAGCCTGGACCGGCCCCCGTTACACTGTTGTTGTATGAAATTGAATGAAATAAAGCAAATTGCTCATAATGTTACAATATACTGATTGTTTATCTTAAATCCATATAAAATAGATAGATACCATTACAATTATTATTGAGGTATCTTAAGAATGTAGTGACAGTGGTCAGCACCTGGCCTTTGCCAACATTTCTCAGGACCTTCAAAGCAAGAAAGGAACTGAGGTGTTTCATGAGTGGTGATTTGGTTGACTTTGGTGTCTTAGACCGAGACACATCGATCAAAGGAATTGTTTGGAAGCTCACTGACACCAAGCAACCTATGTGTTCTATGTGTTCTAAATGTCCTATGATTTGTTTATATTGTAAATATCTGAAAATGTTGTATTATCTGTATATTCTTTGGCAACACTGTAATTTACCGGTCATGCCAATAAATCTGTTTGAATGTGAAATTAAATTTGACAGCGCAAAGAGAGGAGTCAGGTGTGTGGTCCTTGTTCTGATCGGCTTTTAAGACCTGATTCGAGTCAAGTATTTGGACCTTGTTAAGAGAGCTTGCCATTCTGTTGTATTTAGGTACTGTAATTCTGATTTCCTGTATAGAGAATCGATAGATTAAAAATCCTGGTTAGTGGATGCATTTTTAGAGTAGGAAGATATACTGTAGTAGGTTCCTATTCGTTTTGTAACTTCTGGGTATATACATGGAAATATTTAACTGTAGGTCATATTCTGTTTGGTTTAGAAGTCAGGTTTATCTCTCTTGTTAGCCTGTGTGGGTGTTATATAGGATCTATATAGGAATACTTACAGTAGCAGCAGTCTGGAATTTTTCTGGTCGGTCAGTACTGTATGTAGACCTTCAAGACACCTTGTTTGAAAATAACTTGCATGTTGTATTCTGTTTTTCTGTGTTCTAGGTATGTGTTATTGTCATGTCTCTGAGGTACACTGCACTGCAACTTCTTCAACTAAAACAAAGCTACTTCCTGGTCAAAGACACATTCGATTACTGCCGTTTCACTGGGATTTTACGACCGAGTCGCTACATCCATCGCAGCACGGGACGCCGTTTTTTTCGTTCGTCTGCCAGCGGAGTCTCTATCCCTGCCTTTCGGCGCACGTCTGTAAGTCTATCACGTACCAGCGCCGATCTCAAAAATCTCCTCTCACTACCGCACCTGGACCGCACTCCGCTTCCCCCTGCATCCCCGAGACTGGACAGATCAGCGCTTCTAAACACCCGCTCCATTAACAACAAGGCTCTTCTTTTATGTGACATTATCAAAGAAAAAAAACTGGACCTTCTGTGTTTAACTGAAACATGGCACAAACAAAACGATGGACTCCTGTTCAACCAACTAGTTCCTCCTGGATATGGTTTGTTTGACCTTCCGCGTCTTTTAGACAGAGGCGGGGGCATTATTGTTATTTACAACCTTTTTTACAGTCTAAGTCCTATTACTATACCTCCTCCCTCTTCTTTTGAGTGTCTTGTTTTAAATGTTTCTATCCCCCAATCTACTATTATTGCCACAGTTTATAGACCACCCAGACCTAGTGAAGCCTTCTTAGGTAAGTTTGCTGATTTTCTCTCATTCTTATGCCTTAAGTTTAAAAGGATCCTTATTCTAGGGGACTTTAATATACACATTGATTCAACCTCTTCCAGTCTGGCTAAAGACTTCCTTTCTCTTTTGGGATCCTTTGACCTTACTCAGTTTGTTTGTACCCCTACACATAACAAAGGACACACCTTAGATCTAATTATTGCAAATGACTCCTTTGTCTCCCACTGCTCTCCCCTTGATCTAGGCCTCTCTGACCACTTAGCCATTCTCTTCAATCTGGAATTACCTGTTTCTAACACCTCCTCCCCACGGTCTGTAAATTTCCGCAACTGGCGATCAATTGATCACCCAAGGTTTGCAAATTCTGTTCTGTCCTCCTTATCCTGTTTCTCTTCCTCTGACCCTCTAGAGGACAAAATACAGTTACTTGACAATGCTCTTTTATCTACCCTTGACACCTTTGCTACTTTAAAAACTCGAACCATCTCTTTCTCTCGCCCTGCCCCCTGGTACAATGACCATCTGCGATCCATGAAGGCAGCCTCTCGCAAACTTGAGCGTAGGTGGCGTCTTTCCAGCCTACATGTACATTATCAGGTTTGGAGAGATTACTTATCTGAATATAAGGTTACTATAGAGTCTGCTAGATCCACCTACTTCTCTCACATCATTGAAAATCACCAAAACAACCCCAGACATCTTTTCTCCACCATCAACAGACTGCTCAAGCCAAACTGCCTTACCACATTACCTGCCTCATCACAACTTTGCAACACATTCTTAGATTTCTTTAGTCCTAAGATTGACAACATCCGCCATCACATTCTCTCCACTACGCATATAATTTCCATACCTCCTCCCTCCTCATCCAACTTCTCTGGTTCCTGTCTCTCCAGCTTCTCTCTTCTTGACTCAGCATCCCTAAACAAACTAGTTACGCGCATGAAACCCACCACATCTATTTTAGATCCCATTCCCACCACTTTATTCTAGTTCTGTTTCTCTTCTCTCTGTCCCATTGTCCTCAATATTATACATGAATCCATGAGCACTGGCATTGTACCAACGGTCCTCAAAACTGCTGCCATTACCCCCGTGCCAAAAAAGCCTAACATGGCTCTCAACAATCTTAACAACTTTTGCCCCATCTCCAACTTACCCTTTCTCTCTAAAATTCTACAACGTGCTGTCACACTTCAGTTACATAACCACCTCATGACAAACAACCTTTTCGAACCCCTCCAATCTGGCTTCCGTCAACTTCACAGCACAGAAACTGCCCTGGTCAAAGTCACCAACGATCTCCTAATAGCTTCTGATTCTGGTTCTCTTTCCATACTCATCCTTCTTGATCTCAGTGCTGCCTTTGACACTGTTGACCATAACATCTTACTTTCTCGTCTCGAGACTGTGTTTGGAGTTTCTGACACTGCCCTCAAATGGTTTAAATCTTACCTCACTGATCGCTGTCACTTTGTCTCTCTCAATGGGTACAGGTCTGAAATTGGTCTTGTCAAGTCTGGTGTCCCCCAGGGCTCAATACTGGGCCCCTTGCTCTTCAGCATTTACATGTTCCCACTTGGTCAGCTTTTAAGATCACATGGCCTCAGCTTTCATTTTTACGCTGACGATACTCAAATATACATCCATACCAAACCCGACACTGATGTGGCTGTCTCTATTCTATCTAATTGCATCTCTGACATAAAAATTTGGATGACTCAAAACTTCCTTCATCTTAACTGTGACAAGACTGAAGTCATGCTTATTGGTACCCCCATCAACTTCGTAAAGCCAGTCCTGTAACCCTGTCTGTAGATGGCTCTGTACTTGAGCTTCAATCAAAATTGAAAAACCTTGGGGTTATATTCGATTCTGGCTTAACATTCGACCCACATGTACAGCATACTGTCAAAACATCTTTTTTTCACCTTAGAAATATCGCAAGACTACGCCCTATGCTATTATTAACTGTGGCTGAAAAATTGATCAACATATTTGTATTCTCTCGAATTGACTACTGCAATGCTCTACTCGCTGGGGTATCTAAATCTACCCTGAACAAACTGCAGTATGTCCAAAATTCAGCAGCCAGAATCCTGACCAGGTCTAGTGCAAGTGTTCACATTACTCCTATCCTGGAGTCCTTGCACTGGCTTCCGGTCAAATTCCGCGCAGACTTTAAAATCCTCATGCTCACCTATAAGGCTCTACATGGCTTGGCACCTCAATACCTGTCTGAACTATTATCGCCCTACTCCCCACCTCGCAACCTCCGCTCTTCAAATTCTGCCCTCCTTACTGTCCCCCAAGCCCGTCTACATTGTATGGGTGACAGGGCCTTCTCCTGTTATGCCCCCAAGCTCTGGAACTCTTTGCCCAAGGATATCAGAGAGTCACCTTCTCTAAACTCCTTCAAATCCAGACTCAAAACCTTCTTCTTCAGAAAAGCCTTTTCTTAACTGGTCCCATTCTTCACCCCTCTGCTCTTCTTAGTACCACCTTCCATGGTCTCCTCTATTGTAAATGTTGTATTGTTGCAATTGTAATTGTGTCTTATCTTGTGTATTCTTCTTATTTATTGTTGTATTCTTCTTATTTATTGTTATTGTCATCCTGTAAAGCGCTTTGAGAAGCCACCTTTAAAGGTGTATATAAAATAAAGTTTATTATTATTAATAAATATTTGTTTAATTCAATGTGCCTGATTTATTACTCTTTTCACCAAAGCTGTGCCACAGAACAAAGAACTTAAGTGCCTCTAATTATGCCAACCCCTCGGGTCTATCCCTGGCATATCCTTTACAGCTTTGGGGTTAAGATTATTTATTTCAATTACTGACTAATCCTCGTGGTCTGTAATTCTCCATTTCGTAGCCACCCTAGTGGAGGAGGCAACAGAGAGCAGAGCTGTTCTGCTTTTTTCACATACATGTACTTTATGTTTATACAGTGTAGGTGATTGTAAAAAAAAAATACAATACAGTATGTGTTTCAGTTGGTTTTTATCTACATATTTTGTATTTATAAATTCATAATACATTCATTCTGCAGTTAAGTTATATTTGAGGAAACGTGATATACCAGAGCTTGATATGACTGGGTTTGCTATGAAGGTTGCTGAGTCACAAGGAGTAGGGGTCAAAAGAACTGTTGGAAAGCATAATAGCACAGTACAATTACATTGTTATGTGAGAAATAACAATATTTTTCTTTACATTAAAATCAATAGACTTTAAAACTGTGACTCCTTTTAATTTAGCCCATTAATGCCGCCTTTGAGTTGCATAACTGTAGGCTGTTGTCAAAGCTGATTTATTAAGGCTGTGTTAATTAGACCATGTCCCTAGCGTTTGTCCGGCACCTGGTACTGAAGGTAAGGCAGACAGGAGGGCTCTAGTGGATTTCATCCAGATCAAGCACTGCTGTTAATGAGGTTATTTTCACATATTTTTGTCATTGCATGATGCAGGTACTGAAATTACTGTATTTGCTTTGTTCCAACTGTATCTTTATAAGCTTGTAAATATTTAGGCCAGCACTGAATGTGTATCAGACACTTAAAGTTAAAATTCCAGTTTAATTATGACATCGTTCACAGCACTTTTTGTATTCTGTGAAACCAAAACCATCGCTCTCACCAAATGAAAAGCTACAGTACCAGAACAGCAGAACAGAATACTGAGATTCCATTTCATTTTTACCTGTAGTTGCTTTAAAGGGGAACTGCAATGCTATTTTATATTTTGGGCTTAGAAACAATAGGTATTGATGAGTACATTTCAAACCACAATATAAGTAAAATGTACACAGTTGCATGTAAAACCTCAAAATTTATATTAAAAAACTAAACAGGAAGGACCACTTCACGTCGCAATTCTCAAGAACTCTCGCTTTCGCCTGTGGCAATATGTCGACCATATGGTACTTTCAAAGGGTTCATGGTTTTGTACTTAATCTGGAATTTGTCAAATTTGCATTACCGTCAATCAATTGATTTTGTTACCGAGATTTAATAACCGGTCTGGGAGACTGCAGTTTGCCTTTAAACTCGTGAGATAAGTATCATGGTGCAGTACAGGGAGGATGTACTGGGGGTGCAATCAAGAATCTACTCGTTCTAATGAAGACAAACAAAACTACTTTACGACACATGTATTTATAAAATAACTTGTTCATTTTACGTTACAAAAGTTCCTAAAATGAACAAGGGAGCTTGTTTTGTACTTTGGAAGTGCAAAAATACCATCTAAAATTTTACAAAAATGTGTTAAAAAAATAAATTAGTAGAGAAATGTGATTATGACTAGGAGGGTCACATTACTATTACTTATAACTTTAATATGCAACTTATATACAATATCTCTAACATTGTAGAAAAAAGATTAAATTAAGAATAAGAAAAAATAAACTCTTCTGGCTGTTCTGCAAAAACTCAAAGCATTAGAATTAAACCTCTATAATCTATTAACTGTTTCTTTGCCTTGCACTCAAATGCGTTGCCTCACAGTGCCCATAGTAGATCACAATTTCCTTCATTGCTTGAATGCTTGATCACAAACAGTGGATTCGTTTAGAATAACATCTATCTTGTTTTGCTGTTTAAGCACAGCTTTTTACAACATAAAACTTTTAAAAAAGGTTAATTACAATATTACATTTTACAAATAAAGTTAATTTCATCATGAAGAGTTGAAAGAAACACAAAGGCTCTTGACCCTCCTTCAAGTGTTCACATGTGAGGAAGTGTGATGGCCCCTGAAGAGGCCTTAATAATGAGGTTAATGAAGAGGCCAAAACAATGCATCTTTTATGTCTTTCTACTTTCAGTGTTTAATTAAATTTTTACTTGTTTCTGTGCTGTCAATGCATATTGGGTAGATCAAGAAACTGGTTCTTGATCTGCCCATGCAAGATTGTTTTCACTCTATTAGATCTATGCAGTACCCTACAGTCAGTTTTATCAGTCAGCTTCTTCCTGTATTGTGGAAATTATTTGCAGTTAACTTAATCAACTGGATAACTAATAACACCTTTTAACCAGTTAATAAATAGTTAAAACAGTGGTACCTAATGAGCAACAGTTTTTTAAATGTGTGATTATATATATTGTAGGACTAATGGATATACAGAGCATAACTTATGGTACCATACTGGTAATTTCGTTTTCGTCTCGAAAGGCAGATTGACGAACTGACCATAATGAATGACATTATTTAGACATGCACCTTTGTATACAGATTTATACCAAACACACACACAATCAATACTTAAAGACCTTTTGATTGTGAACAAGATAAATTAAACCCACAGTTTATTAATGAGGGTTCTAAATAAAGCAATGTAGTCCTACATTCACCTGTGATTTCAAGGGAAAAAATCAAATCTGTCCATTATTGTACGTTGTATTTATTTTTTATTTCCCTGTCAAAATACTCTAGAAAATGGATAATAAAAGCCTAAAGAAATGCAGCACTCGCTGCAGATAACATTCTGGTCTGAGTTAATAGACTATAAAATCATAAAAGAGATTCATAAAATGATTTTAGGACCATGCCATAATAACACAGACTGATTCATGAGCTGAAGCCCTGTTTTGTTCTTTCATTGCCTCAGGTAACTTTTTGTGCATTAATATGTTATGACAAAGAGTTAACCCAAGAAAATATGACTTATCTAAATGTGTAATCTGAAATAAAATGAATACTACTTGATATCATTATTTCAATTAGAAAGATAATACTGGTATATACATTTATACATAATCTCATTATATTTTGAGATCTCATAACTCATAGGAGCTCAAAAAGTTGTTTTCTATTTTTATTTCTTCTTTTCCTGGATTACAGAATAAGAAGTGCACTACAAAATCTGAAGCATTTTATTCAAATATAATATCTTTGTAAGTATCTCCTTCATGCTGCTTCATGTACACCTAAAGGAGGTCATGAACTTCTTGGTTTGTTTACAATTTCCATGGTAGTTTCCCGCAGGAGTGAATAATAAACTGGTAAACAGTGCCTTCTACAGCCTTTGTTTATCTTTACAGAACTGTTACAAACAGGCATGTCAGCTAATACTTGAAGCATTAGGAAGCATATTGCTACTATTATAATGTGAAAAACAAACATGAATTTAAGAAAAGGAATTAGGTTTTCAGGGGTTCCCAGAAAAACAACACAGAAAAGAGCAGAAAACATCAGAAGATTTTTATAGATGTATTATGTATTGATCAAGGTCTGTATTTTTTTAAACTGTATCTTTGGGATATTATTAGCATAAAATACCCAATAAAATTGTCCACAATTGTTTACGTCCACAAAGACAGAGAAGCTCAAAGAAGAAAAATAAATATAGTGATCTTCTATATTTCTGATTTCATTTTACTGTTGTATGAAAAAATAATTACCTACTGTACTGTATACTTATAGTATACCTATACCTGTATAACAAAAAGTCAATCAGATTAACACCACAAAAAATGGAGCATGCAATGTGATTCGGACCATTAGACATGAATTCCATTATTCCATCGAAACTTTAACAATAAATTTGAACTGGAATCTATGAAACCCTGTGTGTATATGCTTCCATTGAGTTCTGGGATGCTAATTTCTTTCTTGTGCTTTTGAAAACAATGCACTCACTAGTAAAAATATTAGGAACTACATTCTACAAGATTTAGAAATATTTAGTCCATCCCATAACCATTCTTCTTTTCTTAACCTTTTTTTTTAACCTGATCCAACTGAGAATGTACAAATTCTCATTGAACTTCTAGCCCAATACGTTTCAGTTACAGTAAGTGTGTGCAGTGATAACGTTGTAAACCATGTTTAAGTGTAAAATGAGCAAAGCATTTATGTAAATCACTCAATGCATTTTCAAGCCCCTGCTATCAATAACATTCAAACAAGGCAATTAAAAAACATTTTAGTGATTTCAAATACCTTAATTACATTCAATGAAGCATATTCTATTTTTGAAGCATTTCCACTCTCACTGGCCTTTTATCATTGGGGTTTCATGCACTGTGATCTTCCACATATAGTACTGTACGTACACTATGGCTCAGTGCAATGAATATATTACAGAAGTTATGTCATCCCCTTGAAAACCACTGTAGACAGTCTTGAATTCTGCCTCAGTAGAAGAGCTGGTCTTTGTGCACAGTGGAGCTCTCTACTGTGAATGAAGAACAGAGCTGTGACTTCTGAGACCATGAGTGATTAAATTCCTGCAAGGGAAGCTGACTGCACACACTACATACTGTATATAGTCTGGTTTAACCAAATTGACAAAATACATTATATTATTTTACTGATAACATTCTTTTCTTTTTCATTTTGTCATAAACCCAGGATTTAAATACATTTTTATGTAGGAAACGTATAAGCAGGTGTGTAACATGATTAAATAGCTTATTTTCCTTTCAGGCTGGTAGCCTTATCTAACATTAGCCAGATTTTAGGAGTGTACTGCATTACCTTTTCAAACACCTTTCTCTTAATTTCTGAGGAATAATAGGGCATGCATCCCACATCAAACCTGTTCCTTTCCTGACACTTTTGTGTTCAAAACGCATAAGTAGCTATGTTATGTTTAGTCATTTATTCATGTTTTTGTAAGCTATGAAGAAATCTCTGGTTGTGGTGGATATTTGTTTAGAACGATCATTGATGATGGTCTGCACTAAATACTTTGACAGAAGGCAGTGTGTTTGACCACATTTTGACCATTTCTACATAAACATGGTAGCAGAATCACAATTAAAAAGGCTAAACTACAGTAGAATTGGTTTTAAAGCTTTTTTATTGCATTTTTCTATGCACCGAACATCCATCTGTACAGTTGTCATTTCTCTTATGGACCAATTGCAGTCAATGATACAATCAACACATTGCAACATCTTTACAGTATATTTAGGTCACTTTTAGTACAACTAAATTAAACTGTATTTAGTTAAATTTTTGTGCCACAAGGAAACGCTGGTGTGCTCAGAGGACCCAGATCTCCAACAGTCTAAAATCTGCAGGTGATGGAGCTGAGCCGGGCCAAGCACAAATCAAGCACAGGCTAAGACTATGCGCTGAGCTGCAGATCCCTCTGCTCCCAGGGCTCTTCAGCATGTTTGCAGTCTAGGAAATGTGTCCAGGGAAGGTAAGAAATTCTGCTTCATGCTCTTCAGGCCTTTGCCTGCTATTGAGAGAATTTATTCATTTGATCATGGTCTTATATTTTGTGCTGTCAGTGTGATAACAATTCTTCTGCTTAACCCACATAATGTTGCAAACATCACACATCTTTTTGCCTTTTGAAATAACTATCTTTTGGTTCCTGTCACAAATTTTATGCTCCACTGTATGCATTCATCTTCTCCTAATATAAAAACACAAAGTAAAAAAAACAGAAATTTAGATGTGTATACTGTACCTAAACAATAGTATTGCAAACAAAATGCTAGTAGATAAAGCAACTGCGTTACTATGTACTGTATGCATATGATGTAATTGGAACCACTGAAACATTGCTAATAGTGACGCTGACGAATATAATATTAGTGGATGCACAGAATACAGAATTAACAGAAAAGATTGAAAAGAAGGAATGAATACAGGGGACACTATACTGTACATTTAAAAAAAGCATTTAGGCACCGGAATGTAACCTGACAATAATAGGGACATAACCACACTCTTCAGAAAAATAAATGACATTTTAATTTTTATGGGTCAAACCTTTAAAAAAATAACATTTAAAGGGCATAGGGCAAAGATGTATGCTACCGGCCATAACATTCAGATATTAATTATAATGCATGGGATTGTGCCATGGATGAATGTACAGTATCAAGGAAGAAGTGGCATTGCCACCTTCATCACTGATTACCTTATCAGATGTCAGAAGCTAAGCAAAGCTAAACCAGGTCAGTAGTGGGATGGGGGACCTCCAGGGAAATCCAAATTGCAAGTTGTGTCCATGAACCAGTAGATAGCACTTTTCCCTCTTGGCCAGAATTTCCAAATCTGTATGATAAGCAGATATTTGTTGTTAACATATTGTTATGCAAGACATTATAAGTAGTTTTCACTGTAAGGAAAGTAAATACCCCCACAATTAGGAAAAACCAACCAGTGATATTAAAATTAAAAACTATTTCAATTCAATTTAAAGCTTTATTGTCCCCTGGGGGAAATTTATTTTATGACACAGTCCAACAAAACAATACAACAAGGACAATCCAACATTACCAACAAAGAAGGCAGTACAGCAGAATTTCAAGAGTTCAGAGAGTTACTTTACATTGTTTGACAGCCAGATTGCACAGGGGATGAAAGATTTCCAGATTCTGTTACTGTTACTCCTGGGGATACAGAGGCATCTCCCAGATGGAAGTAGTGTAAAATCACTATGGAGGGGGTGAGACACACACTCCATAAGGCTCTTGGCCTTTTTTACCACCCTCTGTTTGTAGTGGATATGTACTGTAGGTTGATTTAACTTATCCCCATTATTTTGCTACTTTTCTTCACTAATTTCCCCAACAGATTACAATTAACAGTACTTGTTTTACCAAACCAGCAACAGTATAAACAGTATCTTAAAGCACTTTCAATAAATGACTTCTAGAAAAGTGTTTAAATTAAAATATCGATTGTAAAAAGATATATACAGTAACAGATGCATTCTCAGAGCAAGTAAATCAAAGTCAGGAAAGCTGTGACCTACAGTAAAAGCGTTTAAAACAAAACAGCAAAATCCAGTTTAGGATAGATAGTACAGTGATCTGAAAGCATTTGTCAAAATGATACTAGAAAAGCAAGAGAGTGTGATAGAAAGGGATGTTGCAATGGAGGTTAAAATCAATAAAAGTTTTTTGGGTATTACAACAGCAAAAGATCAGTAAAGCATGAAGTAAAATGTATCCAGAATAATAATGGAAAACATCTAGAAGATGAAACAGAAATGACTGATGTATTAAATTAATATTTCACCCAGGTGTTTACCAAGGAAGAAATCAACAGCATGCCTCAGGCTGAATAAACACAAAGTTCTAAATTAAATAATACCAGAATAGAATAAGTAGAACTGTTACATATACTGTACCAGAAAAACTTAAGATAAACAAAACTCTGGGGCCTAGTGGTATTCTATCAATTGTACTGAAGGAAACAAGAGTTTCATAAACCATTACGAAGTCTTTTTGCAGCAGTGTCTCATGACAGGGTTGGAAAGACACGCTTAATACCCACTGACTTGAAATTCGCTCACACACAGAAAAAGTTACAGAACTAAACCAAATAATTATAGACTAATAAATCTGTTACATGTAAGGTTAGGGGGACAATAATTATAACTAAGCTAGAGGATCAGAGTTCTGCATGGCAATAGGATTCTAATGAATAGTGAATACTGTATGAATTTAGAAAAACTAGGCCTTTCTTAACTAAGTTGTGAGAATTCTTTGAACAAGCAACAGACGTGATGGACATAAAACATGCAACATAGTTTATTTCGATTTTTAGAAGGATTTTCCACAAAAATATAAATTCTCAATTTACAGGCAATAGGTGTCCAAATTAAAGCATGTACAGGGCTTAAAAATCTATCAGTGGACAGGAAATAGTGGTAAATAGATCGAGGGTAAATACTAAATTTCAGATGATGTACTGTAATTAGTGGAGTACTTCAGGGGTCTGTATCTGGTGCACTGCTCTTCCTAATTTAATTCAGTGATCTAGATTTCTGGTAAAGTCAGCCACCTACTATAGTTCCCAGATAATGATAAACTGGTACACTTGTAGGATTGTTGTTTTGGAAATCAGTCCTTACCTATCATACTGTAAGCCTCTGAGACGCCTTGTTTGTAATTAAAGGAACTTGCATGTTTCATGTTAATGTTATGTGGTGTTTAGTGTGTCATTGTCATTTTTAATAAATATTTGCCCGACCCAATGTGCCTGACATATTACTCTTTTCACCAAAGCTGTGCCAAGGAAAAAGAACTCAAGTTTATTTTAACTATTGATCATTGTCACAGTCTCGTCCTCTAAAAGTTCAGAAACGCAGATTGGATGCAGATATAATGACGGTACAGCCACAATAGCAAAGAAGTGCAAAGGTGTTTGTTGTGAGGAACTGTGTTTGTCTACACCCCCCCCCCCCCAAAAAAACACTGTGAAAAATATAAACTAACCAAGGGGGGAAAACACAAAACTATAGTTACAAGAATATATATATTAATTGCTTTTTAAAAAAGGGTTTTGCTGTAAGCAGCGCCTATGCAACACTACTGCAAGCGTCCTATCTTCTTTTCCCTACGCTGAAGAGCTCCTTTTGCAGGTAAAACTCCTCCCCCTAGAAGATTCCACTATAAAGCAAAAAGGAATTCTACAACATAATGATCAAAATTCTGATATACGCCTTTCACCAACAAATACACAATTTAGTAATCAATATATTCTTAATAAAATAAAATATAATTAATCAATGTATGTACATAAATATTTTTAAGAAAATACTACCTCCTCAAAATGGTATCTTCTTTCAAGTTGATCAACGCATGCGCAACACTGGAACAGGCACTACTAAGCCAGCCCCTGTTGCCATGGTTTGGGTCCTACAGGCTGCAGGAGAAACCATTTTGCAGGTGAGAAACAAAACAAGACGTTTATTAGAAACACGCGGGTTAAGCACCAATTTGGCCATAGTCATTTAGTCCATTTCACTAATAAAACCAAGGAAACACATGTTTGGTTTGAGTTAATATTTAATTTTGATCTTACGTGAACAACCTTACTTTATTCTATATGTGCATCCCTAAAGCAATCAAGCAAAGCTGTCCCCGGGATTCCAGACTAGTTCCAGTTTGTGTTTGAATCTGGTTTTATAGATTTGTTTAGATGGTGAAGTGCTTGCGTACAGTATGTGTATGTGTGTGTACATGTGGATACCTCACCAGTGTCAGGTGACCTGGAAACGGAGTCTCCTGTCACAGTTATCCAGATCAGATTTTGGGCATTCTTTATTTTGGTAACACTATTTGTTACTCTCTATACATTTAATTACCCTATTGCCATTTGCTTTTTTTCCCCATTATTGTCTTTTACTATTAATTAACAATGACATCTTATAGAACATCTTTTTAGGAAGGCTTCAATGTATAGAAGGAAACTTAGAATGGACAAAATGATTTCATTAAGCTTATAGTTATAATGAACTATTGATGACAGACAATTGGTTTCCTATCCATTCGTGTTCTTCTGTGGGTTATTTGTGTTAGTGCAGCTACAGTTTGTCACAGTTTAAATATTATCTGATCATTAGAAATTTGTCCAAACTGGCATTGCTCCTATTCAACCAAGTTTATCACATCTGATATTCTTCAGGGCTTGTTCTTGGTGCCATTTTTTATCTATATACTTGGTTTGCAATTGTCATTTTTGGATTGGGGGGCAGTCTTTACATCTTTAGAATACGTACATTTTGCTTTACTATCTTTTTAGATTTATTTGAACAAACAGTGGCAGTGAGTGATGCAAACAGAATGTAATATCATATGTTTAGATTTTCAGAAACAACACAACAAAGAAACATTTTGATAAAAATCAACATAAAGATCTGAGAAATTGGCTTCCAGTGTTGGGCATTAATGGAAAATGCAAGTATTTGGATTTTATCTACTGCCTATTGGATAGAATACAGAGAGTACATCTCAGGTTGGAGTGATGTAAGTCGCAGAGTAAGACAGCGACCTGTATATTAATACCACTGGTCTTCCTGTTTTATAACAATGATTTACATTCTGGTATAATTAGCAAGCCAGTCAAGTTTACAGATGATCCCAAATATAAGGATTAGCAAACAGTGTAAAGAACATTTAGGTAGAGTTAAAGACTGCAAACATTTATTTTTACCTTGAATTTCTACAAATTATATCACTCCAATGTAAGCTTAGTATAAATAGTATATTACGCATCTACTGTATGTATTTATTTTAAAATGGGAATTGCTCATGCATTTTATTACATAACTGACGCAAACAAAATCACTGGGGTTTTTTGAAGCCTGCTGTTTGCAACTTGCTCATGGTGAACTTCTATAGGTATTTATTTTGTTGGCCTCAAGGGATAAAAATAAATGTAATTAAATCACATTTCTTGTCATACAGTAGGATATGTGGAGCAATGGTATTTTTTTAATCTCAGTAGTAATTTCAGCATCAATCATTCCAGTAAGGATATAAAATATACGGACATTATTATCTTTGCATCTAGCCCGCTAGCTCCTTGTCATTGAGCATACTGTAGGTCCAGAAGACATGATGGTGTTTCTTATGACTTTGTGATATCCTTTTAAGCCTGGCACTTTTATTGCCCCCAAGTGTTTGTCCTGTCACTATCTCTGTCCCATATTGCTGTATATAAATTGTATATACAGTACTTTCATTTTCAAATAAAAGGATCTTGTAGTTGTTTTTATTCTCTGTACTATACTCATCCTTTAGTCCTCAGTCTCTTGAGCAGGGACACGATTGAGTTGTCAGTTCCACAATGAAAGTGTACAGTATCTTAGTAATAGCATACTATTTTAAAGACTAACAAATGTAAACAGAAGGACTGTATAGAGCACAGGCAGTACCCTTGTCCAAGGGTTGGTCATCTAGTATCAGATAGAAAGAATAAACCGTACTTGTCTTCATTTTTAGGGAAATTACTAAGTGATTCTATTAGAAATTAATGATATTAAAAGCTGCATCATATTTTAATCGTCAGCTTATATTTGATTCCACAAGAAATTACCTTATGATTATGGGTAGAGCTTTTTCAGAGATCACAAATAAGTCAATGGAACTTAAAGGGGAAATCTGATGCAAAATGAAAATCAGATATAAACTATAAAAAATACAGTTCAGAATGTATCGTGATATTGTAGGATAATTGTATGTTTCAAAACATCTCTGTAATGACACATTGCCAATCTCAAAATTCAGTCTTTTCAGTGCAGCTTCCAAAAAAAGATGTTTCAGCCAAAAGATTCAAGAACCTACCTCTAATAAAAAAGGCATTTTTCAACTTTGAGGTGATTGTCTGCAGCTGACAGGAATCAAACCTTGGCATTAAAGGATGAAAGCAGCTTTTTCCTCATAAACCTGCAGGACAACAGGGAAGGGAAAGACTACATTCCAGATGGAACCAGATTCCATAAGAGAGCAACTTGCCATGCACCGAAATCAAATTAAATTATCTGATCTCACAACGAATAACAACATCTAAGAATCAGATGCTATGCAAATGTCTGAGTATTGAAGTATAAGTTTTGGCTTAACCCACTTGGCTAAGGGGTAGACTGATTGGACAAGGAGGAGATTACCTTAGAGTTAACCGAGAGGGAGCTGCAAAAGTGGAGATGCTGGTATATATACTGTATAGAGAGTGATACTGTATACTGTAGATATACTGTATATAGAGATGGATACTGAAGGCCAGCAGGGGGCGCTCACCCTGCGGTCCATGTGGGTCCTAATGCCCCAGTATAGTGACGGGGACACTATACTGTAAACAAGCTCCGTCTTTCGGATGAGACGTAATACCGAGGTCCTGACTCTCTGTGGTCATTAAAATCCCAGGGTGTTTCTCGAAAAGAGTAGGGGTGTAACCCCAGTGTCCTGGCCAAATTTCCCATGCCTCCTAATAATCCCCCTCTATGAATTGGCTACATTACTTTGTTCTCCTCCCCCCCCAATTCCGACGGCAGGCGGAGCGACGCGCCGGTTGGAGTATTTCTCAGTCGCATTTAATGGCAACGTCAGCTCAAAGATTTGGTTCAAACCACCAAATGGAGATGGGCGTGCCGACAAGCGCACCCTGCTGATGCGGGATTAATGCTAGGATGAGAGAGAGATGGATACTGAAGGGTCTCAAAATTTGCACATTTAACTGTCACAAAATTAATTTATTCACAAAATTTGGTCTGGCTGATTCGATCTTGTACAACATGGAAGAGAAGAGCAGGGGGAAACCGGGCCAAAGGCTGTAGCAAATTTCAGCTTATTGGCAGAACAGACCAGGACCATGAATCTAGGTAGTGAGTGAGGCTCTCTAGGTAATCACTATCCAGCATCCACACCTCAACGTGATCTTGTTTTTATAATGCAACTAGCGTGCCCAGTTGTGTCAGCAGTATGGGGAATGACTGACTGGAGACGACTTTACAGGCTCGCTGACAGTTTTGTTGCCCCTTTCATTACAGTGGGGTGTGTTAATCACGGAGCAGAGTATTTCCCATAAAAAAGATAGAGAAAGTACAGACATCCACTGGATGCAGATGAGGGATTCTTGTTATTTACTGTTGATGATTAAGTCTGTGATTACTGCAGTTTGTTTCAGTTGGTTAATATTATTTAAATTAACTTAAAGCTAATGCATTAGTATTTTACTTATCATATAAGGAAAGGATACTTATGCCTTTTAACCATACATATAGTATATTATATTCTCTGCACTGAAACCTGATGAATGTGAAGACTCTGCTGTATTGCAAAAGTCAATAATGACTATGATTCAGAGCAGCTGGGGGAAATTGGCCTGTTATACCTCCCGAGCTTCAGTTAAGAACTGTCAGAAAATTTGTGTCTCATGCATCTTTGGGACAATATTTATTCTAAGGAACAATGTCTTCAAAGGCAGCTTAAAACCCCTAGCAAAGTTTGAATCGGAACTCATGAGACCATGGAATGCTATGCCACTTGATTGGATTTAAACTTTTCACTGAAGTCAGTGAGGTGTTGGTGGAGTTAGAGCTGCTGCCAGTATTCAAACTGAATGTCTAAACCAGAGAAAGAAAGAAATTGTTTGGAAATGAGCAGGATGTTGTAACATTACAGTATTATGAGCTCCTCTCTCTCATGCTTTACCCTGTCATGCACATTGTTTCTTGTGCAGGAAAGTACAATATATGGACTGTATACTATGTACAGTCCATATATTGTACATAAACATGTCAAGAATGTACCTGGAAAATGTATACTTAATCTAAAAAACATCTCCATCTTTAGTTTCTCCTAAAGAATGGTGAAGAAAATTATTTTGTGCATTACCTGCATTCTCAAACCTTGGATACCTGCAGGACATTCTTATGTCAGACTGCTTGTAAAGCTTGTAAAAGCTATGTCTTTAAGAACTACGAAACAAGTATTGATCCAAGGGTAAAAAATGCACTCACTCCAGAAGGCGAAGTCACAGTTTGTTTTAATATAAAAGCAAGTCAACCTGAAACACATTGGCATAATGATTTAGCACTCTTTCTTTATAATATCAGTGAATTGAAACCCCTTTATAACCTGCAGCCTTTTATTCCTCATTCTAGAAGCTCATTTTCCTTGTAAAATTATTGGATGCTTTTTACAAGTAGGAGGAACTATGAAATTTTTAGACCTTGAAGAATTTCAAAATGAGTAACCATCAGGACAAGGGCAGCTAGGTCACAACTCATTTTCCAAAACAATTTAACCACATCAGTATCTTTGACCTGAAACAGGGCATATGTCAGTGTTACTTTGGAAACAAACCAAAAGTATCCAAAATACTGAATTATGGTGACAAGACCAAGATGGAATAGTAAGTTGAAAACTATTTAAGACAGAAAATAGAAACGCTGATTGAAATCCTGCAGTCGGCTGTTGTTTACAAACTCTTTGTAAACCAACAGCTGACTTTTTTTTCTACTGTGGCAGGATGTGACACGGTAGGACTGTAACAAACATGGCTCTGCCAGTAGAGGCTGCCAAAAATCCCTCAAAAATACATACAGTTTCATCAGGAGGTGCAATACTGACTGATTAATCATTTGAAAAGGGTTCATGTTTGGGTGTGTGTATATAAGGGTGTCTCACCCAGACATTTGGGAATGAGGAGAGTTTTGCTTTAGTTCATTTTGTAGTATATAACAACGGTTTACAATTTTTAAAGCTGTTTTTATGTTCTTTTGAGAAGTTAAAAAATCTTTTTTTTAAAGGTGTGGAAGCCTCCTTAGTGTTTGTATGTGCGAATGGCCTTGAGGTATCAGGGCGACGTGGTGGATATTTCTTCCTGTTTACATAATGCAAATTATACCGTTACAATTAATTTCACTCATAACTAATAAACTTCTCTTAATCCTTTAATTCTCCTTGAACACTTCTACAGTGTTTGTATTGAGTGAACTCTAGATTAAGCAGTTTACTAAGAATGTAATGTATATACCTTAACTAATTACGTATAGTAATTTCCTGTAATTACTGTATAGGAAACCTATAGAAAAATGTAAGTTTGCTTTACATATCACACCATATTACTTTAGATATAACACCATATTACAGCATTATACTGTGCATAAATAGATCTCTAGATATACTGTAGATGCAGATACAAAACATGAGGTTTGCTCAATTTTAAGCACAGTAAAAGTTATAAATAGCCGTTACTATGTGTTAAATCTGCATAAAGTACAGTATCTAGAATGAATTAAATCTAGAATTAGTAAAACTAGAATTTCCATATCTTCAGGTATGTTTTGCAGATTGTATATACCTGGATTGGTAGAATCGGTGTAAAAGTTTAGGTTCTGACTGAGGTCTACATCAATAATTCCATTATCTTTGCTATCTTAATTTGATTAACATGTTTTTCGTTTTAAACGTTTGTTGACTAAAACTCATGGTAAATATAACTTTGTTTAAAAGATCCTCACAACTAATTGAAAGCTAAGAATGAGAAAAAAGAGGAATCTGATTAAAAATGCCCACTGCAGCTGTACTGTGAATGATACATCCTCTCCCATCTTTCCCCTTCTCTTTATGTGGCACTCGTAGGTTTCTTAGCAGCGGGAATTTTAAAAAGCATATTCAAATATGTATTTATGATTTCACTACATATAAACAGACTGACCTCATTTAATTTGTCTTGGCATTTATACTATGTTTCAATGTTACAAGTATCCAACAACTACAATGCTACAATCTTTAATTACAAAAAATAAAACAAGATCATTGCTTTTCAATATGATGACTATGGAAAACCAATTGGGTGAGTACAAATAGAAAATGAGGAGGCTGGAGCCTTTTTTAGGTATATCAGGAAATACAGTGCCTTGCGAAAGTATTCGGCCCCCTTGAACTTTTCAACCTTTTGCCACATTTCAGGCTTCAAACATAAAGATATAAATTTTTTATTTTATGTGAAGAATCACCAACAAGTGGGACACAATTGTGAAGTGGAACGAAATCTATTGGATTTTTGAAACTTTTTTAACTAATAAAAAAATGAAAAGTGGGGCGTGCAAAATTATTCGGCCCCTTTACTTTCAGTGCAGCAAACTCACTCCAGAAGTTCAGCGAGGATCTCTGAATGATCCAATGTTGTCCTAAATGACTGATGGTGATAAATAGAATCCACCTGTGTGTAATCAAGTCTCTGTATAAATGCACCTGCTCTGTGATAGTCTCAAGGTTCTGTTGAAAGCGCAGAGAGCATCATGAAGACCAAGGAACACACCAGGCAGGTCCGTAATACTGTTGTGGAGAAGTTTAAAGCCGGATTTGGATACAAAAAGATTTCCCAAGCTTCAAACATCCCAAGGAGCACTGTGCAAGCGATCATCTTGAAATGGAAGGAGTATCAGACCACTGCAAATCTACCAAGACCTGGCCGTCCCTCTAAACTTTCAGCTCAGACAAGGAGAAGACTGATCAGAGATGCAGCCAAGAGGCCCATGATCACTCTGGATGAACTGCAGAGAACTACAGCTGAGGTGGGAGAGTCTGTCCATAGGACAACAATCAGTCTTACACTGCACAAATCTGGCCTTTATGGAAGAGTGGCAAGAAGAAAGCCATTTCTCAAAGATATCCATAAAAAGTCTCGTCTAAAGTTTGCCACAAGCCACCTGGGAGACACCCCAAACATGTGGAAGAAGGTGCTCTGGTCAGATGAAACCAAAATCGAACTTTTTGGCCACAATGCAAAACGATATGTTTGGCGTAAAAGCAACACAGCTCATCACCCTCAACACACCATCCCCACTGTCAAACATGGTGGTGGCAGCATCATGGTTTGGGCCTGCTTTTCTTCAGCAGGGACAGGGAAGATGGTTAAAATTGAGGGGAAGATGGATGCAGCCAAATACAGGACCATTCTGGATGAAAACCTGTTGGAGTCTGCAAAAGACCTGAAACTGGGACGGAGATTTATCTTCCAACAAGACAATGATCCCAAACATACAGCAAAATCTACAAAGGAATGGTTCACAAATAAACGTATCCAGGTGTTTGAATGGCCAAGTCCAAGTCCAGACCTGAATCCAATCGAGAATCTGTGGAAAGAGCTGAAAACTGCTGTTCACAAACGCTCTCCATCCAACCTCACTGAGCTCGAGCTGTTTTGCAAGGAAGAATGGGCAAGAATTTCAGTCTCTCGATGTGCAAAACTGATAGAGACATACCCCAAGCGACTTGCAGCTGTAATCGCAGCAAAAGGTGGCTCTACAAAGTATTAACGCAAGGGGGCCGAATACTTTTGCACGCCCCACTTTTCATTTTTTTATTAGTTAAAAAAGTTTCAAAAATCCAATAGATTTCGTTCCACTTCACAATTGTGTCCCACTTGTTGGTGATTCTTCACATAAAATAAAAAATTTATATCTTTATGTTTGAAGCCTGAAATGTGGCAAAAGGTTGAAAAGTTCAAGGGGGCCGAATACTTTCGCAAGGCACTGTAGATGTCATAAATGATCAAAGGACACCCTCTGTTGCCTGAATAGTATCGTGTTAGTAGTATTGTTATGTTTCAGAATGTAAATTAAGATGATTATAATGTATTAGTCAATAATGTTAACATTGTAGTATTGATGTATTTTAAACAGGTCTGGTACTTATATTTTAACATTGCCCATGCAGTATGTCAGGATGGACCTCTGTTAATAGAGGGAACCTGCAGAATGAAACACAGCTGCTCTGAAAGAGTAATTAGCACTCAGAGGGAGTTAAATTCCACACGAGGAAAAGAAGCTATCAGGGAAGGCTCTGCATGGAATTTGACCTCGTCTAACCCAGTGTGATAGTAGTGAGCTAGCTGAGCAAATCCCATTCTCCTTCAAGGGAGCGAAAAGGCACTCCTCCACCAGATGGCCAGTCATTAGTTCCCCCACATTTATAAGCCACAGTGGCATGAAGATATACAGAGCACAGAGATACAGAGATGAACATACTCACACGAGGGCCAGAGTTCCCAGAAGCCAATTAACCTACCAGTATCTCTTTGAACTGTGGTAGGAAACCCATGCGAACACAGGGAGGCCATGCACTCCCCATGCAGACAGCACCCCAGGTCCTGAAATGAACAAAGGACCCAGAGTGGTGAGGCACCAATGCTAACTGCTGCTCCACAGTGCTGCCTTTACTTGCACATATGGGAGTTAAAATATCCATCACCTATATGCAATTTACATGACAGCACTCCTTGAGTGACAGTCTGCTGCCTGTGAGTGTGGTGGAGATAAGCAGCACTTGTCTGCTGGAAGGTTGATCTGTCCTTTCTCCACACGTGATCCACCTGCTCCTGCATTGATGGTCATCTGGTTGAATGAAATCCTGAATCACTCTCTTGAAAGACTGATAGCTCCAGAGGAATTATGCTGGCAGTGTCTCTTGAGCTGGGATTTGATTTAGATGTCAGTTCCACAATGAAAGTGCATCTTAATAGTATCCCATTTTAAATACTGACAAAAGTTAACAGTAGAACTGTACAGAGCACAGGCGATGTCCTTGTCCAAGACACACATATTGCCATTTCAAGGATGTAAGTCATTTAGTACCAGATACAGTACAAAGAATAGGCTGTACTTGCCTCCTATATTGCACAGTATTTTTAGTACATTTTCATTTCATGTATATAAAGAAAACAATCTTGGTAAAAAAATAAAAAACCCTGTTTGCATGCTTAAACTGCAAAGGAGCAAGTAAAGGTTTATTCCATGCTCCAAAGAGAAGAAAATAAACATAATGTTTTGTCTGTGGAGCCTTCTTCAGTTTTTTTATGTTGCTATTTTTTTTGTATTGCAGCAACTGTTCATAGAACCGGAAGAATAGTGCATGCATCTCAGTGAATTTTGCAGTGAATTTTGAGTCATAAATAATAAAAACAATCATTAAATATTTTAATTTGGAAAAAAAAGTGTAACAAGCACAGCTGGCACCAATTAACTCTAAATGATTCAATCTTCATGCCACAACTATTTAAACCCTCTGCTCACTGCTACTGGCGCTCGGTATTAGGATTTCATCCGCCACTTGAGCCTCAAACCCGCCCCACCCCGCCCCGCCCTCCTTTCCTGACACCCTCTCTACCTCGTCTGGATCCCCTCACCTACAACTCTTTGGCTTTAAATTCCTCGCTCGTCTCGCCCCTCTTGGATTTGTTTGTCCGACTACGTTCTGACTACTGTACCTCCTAGTTCTATCTCCCGTCTTGGATGCCTTAGCTTTCAGACCACATCTTGAAACCTGCACATGGTTTTATTAATAGCCCGTCACTAACAAAAATGACTGTTACAGATTCATAAAGATAGTTTACAGACAAATTCATATACTTTTACATATGAATTTTTTAGCAGTGCTATAGTCTATAGGTTTTTTGTAAATTGTGGTATATTAATTAATTTAAGAGCCGGTCCTTTACATATTTCAATTACATATTACATTTACATTATTTCAATAGAAAATTACTTATTGTTTTAAATTTGTTTTTTTTAGTTCCAGAAAATTAAGAGGATAAACTTTTGATTTTATTATTTTTCAAGGCTTGATTTGAGGGATGTTTCCATCTAAAATGTTTTGAATTGACTGTAGAATCATCAATCAGTTGGACTGCATCTGAAATATTACAGCACAGCTCTGGATTGTAAACTGACTTGTTTAGGGAAAAAAAGACTTTCTCAGATTCAATTACAAATTACTTAGGCGAACATGGATCCATAAATTATTGTGTTTTTTATCTTTGTTGCTTTGAAGGTCTGTCTGCCAACAGGCTTGTTGTAGCGGTCATGCCACCCTGTTAGTTTAGCATCTGGCAAGGTTTATATATCATCTCTTTATTACATCTTCTACTTTAGCACTAAAAAAACAGATGTTGACTGTTAGCTAAAAAACTGTTTTAAGATGCTATTGCAAAGTCTATAATAGCTATAGTTTGCATTTTTCCTGACTTAAAGGATTGGGGTGAGATTTAAAAAAAGATTAAAAGTTTATACTACAGCGGCCATAAACCAAAGAACGTGCAGCATAGAAAATTCAAATAATAAGAAATGAACATAATATGGGGCGAACAAATAATTTTAAAAAAATTAGGAAGAAACAAGTATTTAAATACAAAATCTATGTAAAAATTAAACATATGATAGTACTTTAATTAAGTTAATGAATGAAAATGATACATTTTCTCAACATTTCATAACCTTAGAGTAAACCTGATTAAATCCACTGTGTAAGTCATACTGTAAGGTGTAAACAGCCAAACTGTCCAATCTCTTGTTGCTGCTCTCTGCTAGTGAACTGTTATCACATCAGCTGTTAGTTGAGGGTGCTGCAGTAGCCCTGAAGATAAAAGTATGTACAGTGTGTGTTAATCTTAGATCTTTTCTATTACGCAATCAAAAAAATAAATGTTTTCAATCAAATGACAGTGGCTGAATTAAATAAAACATATTTTGATGAATCATCATTTATTGCATTTGGTGAAATTTTGGGTTCCAAAGTGGAGTAGCCCAGGCTGACTATGTATTATGTTCATTTTATGTTATTTCTATACCCATTTGTTTGTCTGTTGTTTCATGGTACTCACCTCTACACCATGCCCTTCTCTATTTGAAGTATTTGCCACCTTTGAAATATCTTGAAAGAAAAGGTAGAAATAAAATACAACCTTTTGATAAAAAAATCGTTACCCTGTTTGCCAGTGTCCTTACTATTAAACAGATAGTCCATTTATCCTGTTAACAAAGTAGATGTTTGGGATTTTACAATCCCCAAGGAAAAAAGTAAAATGAAGAGTGATAGAATGTGCACTGAACATTAAAAGAAACAGCATTCCACACATGTATATTTTTGGAAAACAGCATATGGCTTTTTGATTGATTAAATGTTTTTGTGGCATTTTGATTAATTGATCATTCATGACTAATTGATACACTCAATTGACTGTTTTTTACAGGAACACTAAATCACCTCATTAGTGAGAGAGCTGATTGGGCAGAGGTGACAAGTTAATTTAACCAGCTGAATGTCAAGACTAGTCTAAATCAAAAATGAACATCACAGAAATGAACTGATACAACCAAGTCACCAAAAGAACAACATCTTCATACCGTTTGTATGTTGGAAGCTGGACTAAGGCTAATACTCACTATCTAGAGAGTTCAGAGAAAAAAAACTTAACATTGACAGCCAAATACAGCTGTCCCCCCCTTACACCTGAAGTGGGCTTCACAGCGGAAATGTTGTGTTTTCTCTCTTCTCTTTTCAGCACGGAATAAACCTATTACTTGTTCCTTTGCAGACTACGCATGCTGGTGCAGCTCCCCACCTCAAATACAGTCTTGCCAATGAGAAGCCACAATCCAGGAGACCATGAATCATAATACCTAACCCATGTCAAAGGAGAGGATCAGGTGTGATGAACTGGGCAGGAGTGTAAGTGTCTATGCGCTTCATACCTCAGACTGTGAAGTTTGAGTTTCAGACTCAGACTTCACAACTGTAGTGATTGATTGCAACCTGATTGATCCAAGCCTGGGTTTTCACTTGCTGCTTTTCCTGCTGGCTCATCCTGACACGACAACATTCCAGCAGGGAGAGACATATACAGATGATGCCCATGTACTGTAACATTTTCTGGGGATAGAGAAGTTATGGCTCGGATGTCCTCCTTGTCAGAACCCATTGAATGTTTTTATTCTATGAGCTAGGATGATGAGTGGCATCAAGGACTCAGAGACCAGTGAACAGGCACCTGCTTGCCTAGACTCAATAAGAGGGATTGGACAGAATCTCACACGGTATCATCTGCTGTACAGTACATGCATTTTTGTACCAGATTCAATCTATAAATATACATTGTACAAAGCATTCAGATATATGGATAACATTGCTTCCAATAGTTGCTGCACACACTTATTTTCCTGATAATTACTTTTGAGAATTAGTTGTAATTATACAGTAAGTGCTCATTTTCTTTTTTGATGCTCAAAATATATATATACTGTAGGTTTAATACAGACACTGAACAGCAAGTTTTTTTTCAAACCATAATTCGTATGGAAAGAAAAAAATTAATATGCAAAGCATTCAGCTATTAAAGTGATTTAATGAATAATCCATCACTATTATATTTTAACTTCCTATAACTTGTCAGCACTGTTGTCTAATTAACTACAGAGTCAAAGCTTTTAATTATTTTTAAATATAAGTATCCTCCAGAGGGAAACATCTGATCATTATTCAGATGGACTTTACTTTGAATGCTAAATCTAGATTACGTGATTTCAAAGTAGAATGTATCTGCTGAGTGACAGAACGCATTCAATTCCTACACTGCCCGCCAGTAACAATTCTCTTTCACTGAGTCTAGGAACATGGCATAATTCATAAAATGTGGTATAAAGTTTTCATGATTACATACGATTTGAATTAACATGCAGCAGAAATATTGGGTTGAAGAGACATGCAGTTACAAAGCAGTTTGTAATCCCCTCAGCAAAAATGTTATTGCTTCTCTCAGTGATTAAAGTATGAGTTACTTTCAAATCATACTTTTTCAAGTATTACATTGAAGTTCTCCTTGCACTCACACTTAAGAAAACATGGATACCCGCATTAAAGCTGTGTCTATTTTGATTTTTGGTATAACCGACAAGTGTTGATCTTGTTCCAACACTGAAGCATCAATACCTCAAATTATATTCCATTTATAACTGTTTCAGTCTTATGGAATGAAAATAACATCTTCTCTAATCTGTAATAGTCCTGTTTCCCATAAAAATCTACATTTACTATGATTTTTCTATTAGTAACTTCTGGTAGACCTTCACTTCCACAAAGGCTGTCAGTGAGGCTGTGTATCCCTCTCTCTCTCCAAGATGAGGAATAGTACTCAACCATGGTTTTCATTCATCCTACATCTTTAAAAACACCGTGGTTTATATGGATAACTGAAGCCTGCTGTAAGTATGATTTGTACTAATATTAATCTACATCGATTATTTTCCTCTCGCAGTGGTAGGGTGGATCTGTCCTTGTGCAGAACAAAAGATAACAGAGACCTTATATAGCACAAGAGTACAGTTTTCAGATTGCCAGCAATTTTCATAATAACAGGTCCATCAAGTATTTACTTTGTACAGACAGGACAAACCTACAACATTTGTTATTAGATGTCTGCTTAAAATACCAATCCACTCCTGTGGTCTGATAAACCATCTTGTATTGTATTCATCTTGTCAGTGTACTGGATTTAATCGTATCTTGTGTTATTTAAATAAAATTTGGCAAGATAAAAAACGGATTCATTCTGAGTTAAAGACATCAGTGGAAATTTCCTGGGAACAAAATGGAATCTATTATAGTCCTTCTTTTGCAACTTTTACAGTAATTGCGCTACATCACCATGAAAAGAAAAAAAACAATTTTCATATTATAATATATATTGTTTCTTTATGCCTCCTACAAAATGATGATTTTGACTTTAACAGAATCAGTCAGAATTTAGGTCCTGAAGCTCTAATTTTTTTCTTTCCAGAGACGATCAACCTTTGCCTTCACCATAGTAAATCCACTTAATTGAAAGATAAGAGTTGACACTTTGATGGCCACTTTAACTAGAACCTAAGCAATTATGCTACTCTTTAATTAAATCAGAATTCTTCTGAATTGTTGAGGTACATTGCACAGTTTTCCTGATTGTAATCTTTGTTCTCTGGGTACAAAGCAATTGATGCTGACATTATTTCAGTAAATAACCATTATTAAAAATGAGGAAAAGTAGTGTAAAACCCTAGAAGGAAAACCTGATTTACTGGTTTAGCTTAAAATTTGGGCATACGTTTCCTGTCGTAACCTATGAAAGTAAATGTTTTGACAAGTCCAAAGAGATTGTTGGCAGTAAGGTGTAACAAGAGTTATAATAATTTTGCTGGGAAACACCTGTTGTATTGTTTATTAGTATTTAATACATTGTAATATTCTCATTCAAGTAAACTGTATTACAGAGAAATAAACAAAAGTACTGTAGCACACAATATCTTAAATAATACATGTATCTTTTCAGATGTACTGTACTGTAATGAAAACAGATAAAAATCTACAACTAACAGCAGACTTTCTGAAAACGCCACTGGTGAAATCCAGATATGAACATGTTGCTTTTATATCTTTTCATGTTGTTATTCATAGTTTAATCTATTTAACAATATATATAATTATATGGGTGAATCAGTTTTACCAAGATGACAGTACCATCCAGGTGGATGCTGCACATTGGTGGTGGTGGAGGGGATCCCCATTACCTGTAAAGCGCTTTGAGTGGAGTGTCCAGAAAAGCGCTATATAAGTGTAAGCAATTATTATTATCATAAGATTACAGTAGCACAAAATCAGATCTTTGTCCTCACAGACATACTCTGATATTTAGGTGCATACATATTCATCAGTGATTTGGCCATTCTTAGAGAAGTCATTATGCCAGCCACCATTGGAATGGACCACTAAATAAACTAAGGCACCAGGACAGGGTACTACAATAAGGGCAGAGAGAAGTGAGGGCCAAGAACAGAGGCATAATCATTATCAGAATAAGGGTTCTAACTCCCTATGTTGTGGAATTCACAAATCTCTCCTGAGTTACATGAGGCATACTGTACCGATGCACTACAAGTGATCCTTGGTTAGAATAGGGAAATTGGTTCCCATTCCTTTGTGAGCATCCATTTAGAGAGGGTCATTTGGTCCTGATTAGGATTAATGGTTAACAGATTTTTAATTAACTATCAGTGGTTAATTTATTATATTTATAAAAGCCTTTTATGTTTTTTGTCTTTCCATTTGTTTCCATGCAAGGTGTTCATAGATTATACGAGCTGACTTGTGGGGATTTCCATGTCTGCATAAGTTAGGAAACTGGAACTCACAGACCTGTAACATTATTATTATTATTAGTAGTAGTAGTAGTAGTAGTATCTGACTCTGAAGGACTTCAGATGACTGTAAAAGCAATTATTGGATTAATGCAGAAGTTAGTATAGAAAACCTGCATGACAGCCATGGTAAATCATTAAGAATTCTTAGAGAGAGAAATTCATACTAAATGTATCTATAGAAGAGCATAGTGATCTCTTTCTTTATTTAAGATCATTAATAATTATTATTTAAAACAATAAAATTCTTATTTTTATTATGCCCGAAATAATAAAGCAATAATTTAAACGTATTTTAATATAGACTGGGCTTTAGAGTCAGCTATATATCACAATGAATCTTTGGTTTGGGATATACAGTACTGTAGGAAATAATTATTTGGAGTATATTAATAAAGAATTTATACTACTGAGCAATAGTCAGACTCCTTTATATCCTTGAATCGTATTTCTTTTAGACAGAGGAAAAAAACCCAACATAAAATCCAAAATCCCAAATGTTTTCCACCCCTGCTGCTTCATAATACATTCATGAGAGCCTTGTTCTTAGTAAGACAATTCTTTTTTACGTATCGACAAGGAGAAATTTAAAGTATAAATCACAATCCCCAATCAAAAACTCATTTATTTATTGGATTTCTTTTCAGTTTAGTGTAGTTTAATTAATAATAACAGTTTAAAATGTATGTGTAACACAGCAATGTTTCTACTTTCTTTTATCTATACAATAATTTGAAACAAATACACTAATGTTATATTTAAAAAATATGAAGTTTAAATAGTGTATATATGACAACATTGCATTTAGGAAAAAATATTTCTGGTTCTTCCATCTCAAAGTCTGTTTTTTTAGTTCATTCAGAGTTAGTTTGAACTGTAGCAGAGCTAATCAAAAGCAATAGGGTATTAACCTACAGAGTATGTATGGAAATCTGATAGAAAAAGATGACTAAACCATGAATACTTCTATAATAACTGCTGAAAAATGCAATGAAAGATGTCCTGTTTAAAATTAGTAGAAAAAAGCAACATTTAAGTTTCAGTAGAAAATGTTTATAGGTAGAATCATGCAGCTAAAACCCTGGTTGGAAGATGATGTTCCCTAAACAATGGTCATATAAAATCTTATTATTATATAAAACTAATTATTATATAAAAGTTTTATTATATAAAACTTAATGTACAATATACACATACTGTATGTGTAAGCCAGGCATGATCTACTTCTCCAATTTTGTTCCTTGGAAGTTGCTTTCAGATAGTTTTTTTGGTCTTGTTTTTTTTTCCCACTAAAATAAATGAGTTTTCTATCAGCAAATTTTGGATCTAATTGTTTCCATACACTGCCTTTACATGTGACGCTATTTCCCTATTGAAAGTGTAGCCAAGCAACTAGTTGTGAAAAAAGGTCTTGAAAACCTGGAAAAAGAAAAAGCAAAAGCTACCATAGCCTCTTGCTGCTTTAAGACTGTAATGTATTCATAGAAGACAGCTGAAGGGGAATGGAGAATCAGGGGATGCAGTACACCTGAGCATCTCGAGCGTCAGCCTCTGGCAATTTAAATCTTTCAGCAGTCTCTTCTCACCATACCCTGAGCAAGCCTCCTGTGAGAACTGTGGTTATGAAAGGGGGAAATATTTACCAACAAATACTTTTCCTACTAGAATTGCGTATCTTTCAGCTGCCAATAATCATATCCAACTTTTGTTATTGTGCTTTGGAGAGAAGAAGGAGTCATGCTTTTCTACGTAGTTTTTGACTGCTTATATCTAACATCTAGAATATCAAATCAAAGCTACTGTATAGTTATTATAGATATAGTTCTTGAATGGAATTAGACATGCCATTTAGTTTTTCTAAAAGAACAACAAGGTTCTTGGAAAATAATCTGTGCAGCTTTTAAAAAAATATATGGTTAGATATTATGATTCAACAAACTGTTTGGAAAAAAGAATGAAGCATGTTGTCTTCCTTATTCATCTCAGGCCTACCGACACACAGCACACTGAACACACTGCTCAGCTGGAGAAATGAAAAATAAAGGCCTATTCCACTGCTTGTAAAATATACTTTAAGAAGCAGCCCATCTCCCGGAAAAGGGCAAAGATTTTTATGCCTCAGGATCTAGGGAGTAGCTTCAAAATAACTGCAAATCAGCTGTTTCCATAGCAGCAGCTGCAAGTTTATGACTTATTTTGAGACACGGACCATGTAAAAGAGCTTGGAAAGGACAGCTGAGTGAAAAGATTAAGGAATCTCCCATTTGGACTTGAGTTACAGGCAAACACCAGAGGGCTTTTTGCATTACTACTCTCGACAAATTTTAATAAACAACACATAACTGTTTTCAGTTTAAATATTTCACATATAATTGAAAAGCCTGGGTTATTTTTTATGCATTACAACTTACTTTTTTAGGGAGATCCAAACCAATTTGCATGCATGGAAATGTAATTGAAAACAGAGCTTAAAGGCTGCCAATAAAATAAATGCCATTAGTCCTGACATATTTACATGTGTATATATTTTTAGCTTAGTTCTGTATTTAATTCCAAATATCTTACTTCATTCTGATATTGACTTAATTAAGTGTTTTTTTTTCAGTAAAAAATACCTGCGCAACTGAATAATAACCCATTTAAATGCAAAAGGCAATGTAAGATATATTGCACTTCATTCATTCACTCTCTATCAAGGTGTTTATATTAGGATCCCTTGTCAAACAGACTATATCCATTTATTGCAGTGTTGAAATATTAATATGTGGAGGGTGTCTCAATATTTATTAGGCTTCCAACTAAGCATGGACGCCTCAAGTCATTGTAATGATTTTTCTTTTCTATCCCAAATTTCAAGTTTTCCCTGTGGAACACCATGTAGCTGATCTACTTTCAGCTTACCAGGGACAGTATAGTGAGTAAAACATACAGTTGATACAGTATGTGACAAAAAATGTTACCCTAGATGATTATCTTTCTAAATATTCTTCCTAAAATTTTCTAACAAATGGAATTGAACATGGGTGATCTCAGCAGCTTCCAAATCAGTTGCAGAAGGACTTCTCATTTTGTCATGGTAATTACACAGGTCAATAGAATCTTATGGCCTTTGCCACAGACTGCTTATATTCAAAAATAGATCAGCCAGCTAACTGTAAAATATTTTAGGTATGAACACTGTAAGAATACAAAATAGGTTAAGTTACTCTTTGCCACTTTGTCTCAAATTTTACACTGTCATCTGTCTCCTGGTTTTGTAAGCACTGTGTCATCTTAGGCATAGTAGTATTCAAAAACACCAGAAAATATGCCGTAGACAAAAAAAAGGAGGTATTATTGTATTGAGCAAACAGTTGACGACCATTACTGTACTGTATGTCCTAAAATCAGACTGCCTCTATCTTGGGAACAGGTGCACTGATTGAAAGGAAATGTGGCAGATTTCATGCATGTCCAAATCTGCTTGTATAATTCACCGCAGAAGTGGCTATAATAATTTTCCTGTCACAGTGCAACATTAACTGCTTGGCAAAAGAAGGCATCTTATGCAAACTTCTCTTGTTCAAGTACTGTTAATCATACTCTTATTGACATGGAGCAGGTTCCTGACCACAATGACTACCTGACCTCGATTTTGTCTGCTGAAGTCAAATTACTTGGAAACGATGAGTGAGGAGCCACATCAGTCATGCAAGCTGCAAAGTGACAAGTAGCAGTTAATTTCATGCTGAAAACTTAAAAAGAAAAGCGGTATGTTCAAAGATTCCAGTACATCCATTTGTCTCGCAGCTGCAAATGTGCCATTTTATAAAACTTTCAGGTTTTTTTAATCTTTGAGACAATCCCACAGTCCCAGTCCAAGTCCCTTAACAGTCCCCCAAAAGTATTTTTTACAGTAATTAGTGACATTGAGAAATCAAAAATGTATTATTGCTACAATTAAATAATGTATCTTTGTTTTTTGCTATTGTTAACTTTTAAATGTGTCAAACATTATCCAAATACTGTATGTACAGTTTACCAAACCCCTGTTTTGCAAGTGGGAGCTTTCATAAACTGAAAGTCTGGCTTTCTTTCAGTTCCCAAAATGGGGCTCCAAACAGTGGGAGATCAGCATCCCTATCAACATTTTGGACTTACATCATAATAATGTACAGTAACTGACATATTGCCCAGCAGCTTTGAGCACTCTATTTTGGAATAAAACAGCAAATGATAATATGCATGTTCAAATTAAATTAGTGTTTAAAGGTGAAAACATGGGTACATTTCCTGTTGTCTGTGAAACTCACTTTGACAATAACCGCTCATGTATTCTTGTCATTTAAATACTGTATTTTATGGAGAAGAGGATAATATACAGTACATTAACTCTTTTATAAATCTTGACTACAAAAAGAACTACAGTACTGTTTTAAATAAATTAAATAACTTTTTTAATTACATTTAAATGATAACCTTTAGCTGAAGGTTGTGGGGCAGAAGCAGGAGCTCTTCCTCTTCCTCAATTATTCGATTATCTCTCCCTATTTAAACCTGAACCACACTAATGCACAAGGATCACTCTGGTTCCAGGCATCCTTTCCTATGCTTTACTCACTCAAGTGAAACTGAAGTTTCTAACTGAAGTGTGAGAGGGGTAACAACAGACAAAGCTAATTACTTTAAATCAAAATCATTACCGACCTTTGTTACATATATATTTTGCACAGACAGCTTTTAATTTTTGTTCACATTCATCCCTCCTCCAACCCATCTCCATCTTTGTTAACTCCTCTCTCTGAATGGGCAGTCAAGCCTCCTCATCCTTTGGGTTCAGCAGGGTTAAGCCAAAGCACATACTAAAACGCTTAATAGACATTCACAGAGTATGTGAATCTTGAATGTAGTTTCCCCCCTTAAAATGTAAATTAAAACTTATTAAAATGTAAAATAGAAAACGGTAGGTGATTAGCAAATTTGCTTTGAATATAAACCTGCTATGTGAGATATTACGTATTCTGTATGTTGTAAAATCAACCCATCGGTTACCAAATGTACAGTATGTTGTAATTAGGAGAACACTAGACAACATATGAAAGTAAAAAACTGTCTTCTATATTTACAAAGGCCTTAAAAATGATTTATAGAGACTGCCTAGTCTTACCAATCAATGTTGCACTGCTCCTACCCAATTTGATGTTCAGCATTCTATAGAATAGGCACTAGTTACACTGAACCACTAACCCTGGGTAGCACACAAACCAGCAATAAATATCTTCCTGACATTTTTCGTGATTTATGCATGTTATAAGTCAGTAATTTTTGTGCTGTGACAACAAATCATGAATGTTCTTCTCAAGTTATTTCATACTTTTTTAATATTGTGTTTTATGAGTGAATTCATAAATCACACAGAAAGTACACTACCCAGTATTCCCTGGTTCATTCTGGGTTTTTGTAAATTCTACAGTTTTGACTGTTGATATCTTTCCTCTTTTTTTCTATGCATAAACTATTCATGAATGGTGCACTATCCTTACACAACAATGTGATATTGTCTCTTGTGTTATAAGCTATTCTGTTTTTTCTTTTGCTATGATTACACACAAATGATTCAATTAATCTTAAAGCTAAGTCTGATGTATTTTGGTTCAATTTTTTTTTGTAATTTTGAGGTAGGTGAATGAAACTTCAAATTGTCCCTTTTCATTTTAGTGGGACAGAAAGTGGTATGAAATGGTTTATTTTCTGTGTTTGACAGTACAAGATCAGAGCACATACTGAGAGTTACACTACCCAGGCTTGTTTTATAAGACCATTATTCTCTTTTTTTTTTGTAGGTTTTTGTGGGTTTTTTTCTAATAAACAAGATACTCTTTGAAACATAAAGAATAGAGTCTCCAGTGATATTTCATGAAATAATGAGTTAGAAGATTTTTGCATTTTGATAATTGAAAAGATACCTGAAAAGCCATGGCTGCTAACGACAGTATATCAAAGACCCTCAGCTGGTTCTAGAAAGATCTTTGTGTACTGCACAGCGTATATATCCGATACTTTGAAATCAATATATTCTGTGCTGATGTATTTATGCAATACACATTTTGAAATGTATTTGAAAATATAAGCTCAAAACATTTCTGATATGTAATGAGCCCCATTTCTTTAACTGTAAATTTAAACCTTTAAATATTTCAGAGGTTAAATATAACAGTTTTCAAGGGACATACAGATGCAGCCTTTCAAAATGCGCAGTAAAACCCCATACGGCGCAAAATTATCTGCAGTTATACCGCAGTACGTGATTGGCTGGCCAAAATGACCGACAGGCGGCACTCATGGTGCATTGAGTGTTAGTGAAACGATTTAATCTCTTTACTGTGCATGTTTTAATCTGCTCAATATTGAATATTAATATGGAATTTTACAATGGCGCATAAAGTGTCTGAAGGTCATAAATGATATTAATTTAGAATGTAAACGTCACGTAAACTCTATATGACTGGTATTGGTAGTTTAAATAAAAAATACACACCCCTATTCCACTTTCTTCATAAACATTTTAAGCATCAAAATCTTTCATTCGGTTACATACTGTACTGTGGTAATTTTGGAAAAGTTTTTACATGCTCCTTCTGACTATATTAACTTTATATTCTTCATAAAAGTCATACAGTAACGTTTTAACCTTTTCTATGAATACTTGTGCTCATTATCACAGTTAAAAAACACATAATTTTTAGAACTTGATTAATAGGGAATATAATATGGAATTGCGTATCTAAAGAAATTAATAACAATTTAAATCTATTCATATAGCTCAAATTATTACAGTAGTACACTTTCTTTGTAAACATCTGCATCAATGACTTGGAATTTTTGCCTGCCCTTTCAGCTATTGCTTAAGCTGGCAAGTGGCATGTTGGTGTAATGGCTTTGGTGTGTGCCTTGTATGCTGGAAGTTAGGGGTTCTAACCCAGCTCTCGTCATGAGTTTTCTTTTAACAAGTAAACATTTCTTTGAAAAACTAAAATAGTAAATATTATCAACACTATACTGAATTTTTTGTTATTTCTAAATATCACAACACATTCAAAGTTAAGTGATTTATTAATCACAACTAATAATTTCAAACTGCTTGTATTTTAAAATTGTATTTTGTTCAGGGTGATTTGTCACTGTTTTTACAAACTTCAATTTATTAGATGTCTATTTTTGAGACAGGGTGTTCCAGACCTCTGTTTAATTTCTTAAACTCCCTCTGTATTCCATGTTTTAACCTTTTCTATTAATACTTGCACTCGCTATAGCAGTGAAAAACCTCATACTTAGTATACTTTAGAATCCGCTAAATAGGGAATACAGTATATTATGGAATTGCTTATCTTAAGAAATTAATAACGATATTAATTTAAGGATCTAAATATATGTATTGATATAGCCGGTAGTATTACTGTCATCCACTTTCTTTGTAAACATGTTTTATGTTTAATAATTCATGCGTGATAACTTTCAAAAATTTATTAAGCTGTTCGTCTCAGCTATGTTTCTGAGCAGCCCATTGGTACAGCGTGCTTGCCAATAGAGGTTCTATATAGGTGATCTGAGTTCAATACCTGCTTAGGGCACAAGTTTTTCTTCTAACAAATACTTTTTAAAAAATAAAATTGAAAATATTATGTACACTATATTAAGATGATTTTTTTAAATACTGTATATTATAACATATCCAATATCCAAGTTATATTAATAATGAAATAAAAACGTGAATAAGCAAATGTGAATTCTGTCAACTGTTCAACTGGTTTAATTCAAAACACTTTATTCAGTGGGGCAATTTAACAGACTGATTTAAAATGAATGTCTTTCTATAGCAGCAGTAGCAGCAGCAGTATAACAGCTAAAATATTTTCAGTTTTGTAATTATATAATATCTAACTGTATTCAAGGGTGTCACGGTGGCACAGTGATCAGCATTGCTCCTCACAGTGCTGGGGCTCTGGGTTTGCTCTAAACCTGGGATGCTATTGTTGAGTTTTTGCATACTGTATACTGAATATGAATTTTGTTTCCAAAAGACAAAAACACTTTGGTACCAATGCAGCTGACCTGCTGAGCATACCCTCGTGTTCAATAGGGCCGTGCTCTGGATTTTAAAAAATGCTGCTTAGTTCACATTCGCTATCTGCATTATTAACGTTAGTCACATTAATTTTCCACATGGACCGTGCTTCCAACGATGAGCAGGGAGGGGAAAAGTGTATAACGAAGGAATGCAATTCCCCTGGCCTCTCACAAACCTTGTTTTTATAACGCACTTAAAAAAAAAAGCTTTTGCTCTCTCGGAAGTTCATAAACAAATCATGGCTATTCAGAATATTTCTGCTCAGCTCACAGCAGGATAGACCACTGAGCCACCATCACTGCAAACCCACAAGCATCCATTCTGCAGTCTCCCTGTGTTTCTTCTATCAGCGTTCTTTCTCGGGCTGTATCTGTTTTCCTTATTATCCTGTCTAAACTCACTCCTCTGAATCTCAAGCCTCACACTGCGTTCTTCATCCATGTTCTTTAATCTTGCTTTTCTCCCACACATTCTCCTGCTTTAGTTCCCCGGTGTCCAAATTGGCACTGGGTTCTTCCCTCTCTCCCCCAGCTGCTTCTTTTGCCATCTCCTTGGCCCCGGGTCTGTCTGGCGTCCCACCTCCAGTTACCCGGCAGTTGTCCTATGACTTAAGTCTCATTCCCCAGTGTCCAATTCAGCCCTGAGTTCATTCCTGTCCTTTTGCGCTGCTACTCATGCCACCTTCTCGGCTCCAGTTCTGCTCTTGCTTCACTTCATATTTGTACAGGTAAATTCCAAGCCATTTCTGCTTCCGGGTCAGTCCAGCACCTTCTCAGTTACAGTACTACAGCCGGAGTCTGGAGCCATACTCAAAATGCCCAGCTGCCTAGATGGGGGGGTATCCATTGTGCTGGAACCCCCAGAGGTTTTTTTTCTCCTGATGGGAGTGTTTTTCCTCTCCACAATGCCCACATGGATTTGTTTAGTGGCCAACAATGGTTTCAGTCCAGTTCCAGAATCTGTAAGAGTCCCAGCAGTTAGTTCCTTATACTTAACACTTCATCAGATACCAAGAGGTTACACATCAACAGGTTTACATGCCTCAGTATGTCCTTTGAGCCGGCGACTCTGTTTGCCCAGGAGACTTTTATCCAAATCAACAGTTATAGAAGGCTGAGACGTTGCCATTTACCTTCATCTCTCCTTCTAATCACCGTACAAATAAAGTGGAGGAGTCTCCAATTTTCATTGCTGCTTTTGGGGGCACAACTGCAAACATGGTCCCTTATCCATTCAGATAACATCACCGTTTATAATCAATTCAATAATACCAGTGAAGTTCCCAACCTAACCCTGTGTGCTAACAAGATCTCAGTCTGGTTCCTCATCATTCAGACCCATTTTGGGGGTCCTGGTCTCCTTGTCCTATGGCCAGGAGGTCAGCCCTCAGCCAAGCAAGTTAAGCCAACTTTTCACTCAATGATCCTTTCATGATGCTTTAATCTTGGGTGTTGTCATTCCTAGTGAATTAACTTTTGGAGACTTTTAGCTGCTTGAAATGCACTGTTCAGTGACTGCATCCCAAAACTGGGTCAGACGAAAAGTTTTTAGAAAACCTTTTCTAATGGGTAAATGCTATTAATTTAATGTAATTGAAAGTGCAAATGCAAATAGAATTATAACTGCAGTGAATATTTAATTGTTACTGCAACCCTAACCCTCCACAGGCCAAAAGTGAATGCTCATGTAAATACCATTGTCAGACTATTTTTCTATAAATCTGATGATTGGATGGTCTCAGACACAGATTGTAGTACTGCTCCATTGAAACCCCAGCTAGGGTTAGGGTTAGTATTGCCACACCTACTACTGGGTTTTGGGGCCCAAGTCAGCTTTATTATGAGTGATAATTTGTTCCTTTCTCCAACTTATTTTTTGTCAATTTCTGACTGCTTGGACGATACGGTGCACCATTCATTAATTGAATTCCAAAAGTGAGTCAGTCAGATCAAACTTTGTAAAACATAAATAGTTAACCTAATAAGTTTGCAAGAGCTTTTATCAATGCTTTTGATTGTTTCACACTCATACATATTGGTTGGGGGAACTTGTCAAAATCCGATGCCTGAAGGGCTTCAGATATAGAATGAGGAACTCAGGAACTGAGGAACTCAGTTGAAACCCCAGCTAGAGTTAGGGTTAGCATTCACACACTACTTTGACGATTTTTACGCTCACTGCTGGATTTTGAGGCCCAAGACAGCTTCAGGATGAGTGATTTGTTGCTCCTAATTGAATTTTTTTTCACTGAGACTTTTAGCTGATTGGATGGTATGGTGCACTGTTCTGGATCAGAACAAAAGTACAATCTAATTAATTTGCAAGAGCTTTTATCAATGTTTTTTATTGTTTCACACTCATTTTTTATAAATGTATTTATCGTATTAAAACACATAAAACAAACCAAAAATCACACACAAAGTTGTTAAATAAACACGTATCAGTAAACAAAACCTCTTAACAAATCCATTATTTACATTACCAGTAATATAGCTGAAAATCACCACACCCTCAAATACTAAACTTGTCAAATTTCACAATCAATTTAATTGAACTGAAATGTAATCCTTCCTCAGTTCAGCTAACTGAGATCTACCTTCCTGAGACCTACTAACATGATCTCATCTAGACTCACACACCACAATTATCTTCTGCCTTATCTTTCTAAACTGTCCAACTCCTACCTAAAACCAATACACACTTTCTACAAGCAACCCAATTAACATCACACCCACTCCAGACAATCAGGACACATCTGAATTTTCTCAAGTTTCTAAGACTATTTGAACCATTTGTTGATACTCTTCTACGAACGTATTTAATTCATTTGGCGGTATTGCTCCCAACCTCAATCCCTTACACCTTTCTCCATCTGAAATTAAACTTAAATTACATTTTCTCCCTCATGTCACATTTCTACAAATTTAGAAAGGCTGCGGGAAGTTCTACGAGAACAAAATTTGAGTCAGTTATTTCCCCTGCACACACCCCTTGGCTGCTCATGTTGGTCTCATCCTTATTCCCACCAGATGCTGTTTTTCTACCCTCCCTAGTCTTTAGCCAGCTCTGTTTCTCACTGACCCTTTCATCTTTCAAATTTGCACTTGCTTCCTTCCCTTCTTCACCAACCCTTTCTTTCTTTTCTACAACTACAGCTTCCTCTCCCTCACTCGGCCTCAACTCACTCACACTGCCATCCTTCCTAACACCTGCACTTCCTACTCCTTCAGATTCTCCTCCACTCCCTTCCGCAGATCCCAATTCTGTCAAACTTTAGAAGCAATTGGATACTGGCACTGTGTCCTTCTCTCTCACTGGAAGGCCCTCTAAAAAACAGCCTGGTTCTTCTACCCGTTACTGTCACGATCGCTAACCCCTCCTCTTAAGGGTGCTCCAGCCCTTCCTCGTTTTTCCTCATTCCCCGCACCTGTTCCTTATTTCAGTTCGCCTTTTAAAGCCAGGCACTCAGTTCACTCGTGGCTCTGCATCTGATCTCTGCATCGTGTGAGCCTGGGTCCTGGTTGCGCCTGGCTCCATTATGTTTTTAGCTTCCTGCGTCTGTTCCTGTTCCCCCGCCGGTCCCGACCCGGCACCTGTTTTTAATCCCTAGTTTTCGGATGGATTACACGGCCATGGACCATTGCTTTCGTTTTGGATTCTCCCTTTGGATTTCTTTTGGATTGTCAGCCTCGGCCACACCTCCCCGGATCACCAGCACTGCATGGACACGCCCCCCCGTCTTCATTCCCATATTCCTGCATTACTTTTTCCCTAGTGTTTCCTCACAATTCTGGATTGTGTCGTCCGCATAGGGTCCTGAAAGAACTGTTCCGTTACAGTTACCAAATCAAAATCAAATCAAATCAAAGTTTATTTATCAAATGCACAACAATACAGCATGCAGCAGTAGTTGCTGGCAATGAAATGTCTTTTCCACGAGCTCACAAAAATCACAGAAATCATAAAAATCACAAAAACACAAAAATCACAAAATTGAGGTTATGAAAATAAGGTTACATAATAATGGATGTAATAGAAATGGAATAAAACTCAATATTAGTAGAGCTGCTATGTGTCCATGGTGTATGCAATACTGTATATACTGTACAAGTAGTGCGGTTATGCTGAATACAGTGAAAACTGTGTGTCCATGTAGCCATTACAGATGATTTGCTAAAGGAGCTGCAGGTTGGCTATTTAGCAGTCTTACTGCCTGGAGGTAGAAGCTGTTCCGTAGTCTGTTGGACTTGGACCGAATGCTTTGGTACCGTTTACCGGACGGTACGAGGGAAAACAGTTTGTGACTGGGATGACTGGGGTCCTTGAGAATGGACCTGGCCTTCTTCAGACATCTAGCTGAGTAGATATCCCGGATGTTTGGTAGCTCACAGCCGGTAATGAGCTATGCTGACTTCACCACCCTCTGCAGTACTTTGCGATCCTGGGCGGAGCAGCTCCCATACCAGGCAGTGATGGAACCAGTCAGGATGCTCTCAATAGTGCACCTGTAGAAGTTGGCCTGGATATGTGATGGCATGCCAAACCTCTTTAGCCTACGGAGAAAGAATAGGCGCTGCCGTGCTGTTTTGACCACGGTGTTGGTGTGGTGGGTCCAGGTTAAGTCCTCTGAGATGTTAACTCCCAGGAACTTAAAACTGCTGACCCTCTCCACTGCAGTCCCACTGATGTAGATAGGTGTGTGATCTCTATAGTCCACAATCAGTGGTTTTCTATAGTCCACAATCATCTCCTTAGTCTTACTGATGTTAAGAGAGAGGTTGTTCTCCTGGCACCATGCTGCCAGGGTTTCAACCTCCTCCCTGTACGCAGACTTTTGTATCGTCCGCAAACTTAATGATGGAGTTTGAGTTATGCCTGGCGACACAATCATGAGTAAATAAGGAGTAGAGGACAGGGCTAAGCACACAGCCTTTGGGGCTCCAGTGTTTAGAGTCAGGGTAGAGGATATGTTGGTGCCCACCCTCACCACCTGCGGACGTTCTGTCACGAAGTCCAGGATCCAGTTACAGAGGGAGGTGTTCAGTCCCAGGTCCTGGAGCTTGATGACAAGCTTAAGGGCGCTATGGTATTGAATGCTGAGCTGTAATCAAGCTGTACCACTGAGCTGTACCACTTTCCGTTTCTTCATTTGGACCACAACTGATGTCCAGTCCGGTGTCCCTGGCTCACCTTCCCCCATCTCTCTGTCTCCCCAGTCTGTGGACTCTGCCGTTGTCGATCCAGAGGGTGCCGTTATGTCCATTGCCTCTGAATTCTTCAGCACTTTCTCAGATTTTCCTTGTCCTGCACCTGCTTCCATGGAATCCTTTGGCGGTTTGGACTCATCCTCTTTAGTTGTGGCCCTGTTTTCAGTGTGGAATGTTTAGGGAGTCACTTCCACCAAATCCTCATTGTGTCTTCCAGCTGGTCCACCGTATCTCAAACCCCTCTGCAAAACAGATGTTTTTCTTGGGCAGTCTCTGTATACATGTCCCACCTCCCCACAGAGATTAGGGCCTCAGAGACAGATTGCAGAACTGCATTGTTGAAACCAAACAACAATGGGTTGGGGTTAGTGTTCCAACACTACTTAGAGTTTTTTACACGTAGTGCGGGGGTTTGGAGCCCAAGTCAGCTTTAGGACGAATGATAATTTGCTTCTTTTGGGCTGCTTAAATTGCATTTGGCACAGTTCAGTAACAGAAACCCCAAACTGATTTAGATTAAATGTTTTAAGAAAACTTGTTCTAGTGTGTAGATTCTTAATTTGGTCATTTAAAGTCCAAATAGAAGTACAACTGCAGTAAAAATTTCATGGTTCTTGCAACCCTAATCGTACTGCAAAATCCCTGCAAATTTCAAAATAGTTTTCATTTATTCATAGCTTCCTCTGAAAAATGTTCTTTACCATGAACCATGAGAAGGAATATGTTGAGTAAGAAAATTGTGTCTGTAAGTAACACTATTTTCTGTCAGTATAGTTATATTATTATTTGTTAAAAAATCTTGCCGTGTTAAAAATTCTAAGTTCCACATTGCTTCTGATACTTTTATAGCTTTTAATTCAGTTTGCACCCTTTTCTGATTACTTGTACAACAGCTGGTCATACAGTAGTTTACTGTATCAACACATGACTGCGAGAGCATTTTATTTTACATGTGAAGTGGGATTCAATTATTTTCAACATTTTTAAATCAAATTTAATTATACACACATAACTGTTCTAGCACGTTCAGGCACTGGCTTTGCAGTTAGTGCTTCTGCTAGCTTTTGGGCTCCTCATTTAATTCCAGAGTTTGCATGTTTTCCCTCCTTCCAAGGCCAGTCTGGCTGGATTAATTGGTGTTTCTAATTTATCCTTGTGGGTGTCTGCTCATGTGCCCTGTAATGGACTGGTGTCTCATTCAGGGTTTAGGCCTGTCATGTGCCACATGCTTTCAAGTCTGTTTGAAATGCTAAAAAATAACTTTTGTACTAAACTAATTACAAATCTTTGTGAATTTATTTTTTAAGTTGCCAATTATATTTTCTCATTGGAATTATTTTTAAGTTTATGAATTTCCATATTTACACATCACCTTTTTATATATCTACCACTTGTCTTTTTATTAAATACAATATATAACTTTTGAATGTACTGTAGTTATAGAATCATGCACTTGACTTAAATAGGATAATACTCATAAGAGACAAGTAAAGAATGAATTATAGAAAGCAAAGAAACAAACAAGTCCCGCATTCCCACATCGTTTTGCAAAAAGATCATCACACATGCAAAATATGATATTTTATTCATCTATGTGTTTTCTCTTATTAGTGTACTTTTAAGAACATGAACAGCATGAGATTCTCCATCAGTACCACAAGGGGGCACCATCAGTTTAGAAATAAACTATAGCTGCTTGTATCTTTGTTTACTGCCATGCTGCCATTCCATGTGGAAGACCCTGTTGTAACGTCTAGTGCTGCAACATCAGGTGCCCTTCGACAATAGCCCTCAATGGCAAAAGCACATGATGAAACATAAACTACAGGAGCACATTTTAATGTGTTTTGCTTATTATGTTTCAACAGAAATATTGTAAAACATTAGCCAGCCTAGGTTAGCCTAAGGTGTAGAACAGATATTTTTAAAAAATGTATTGCATTTTATGATGTTTTATGAAAACAAGGATATGGAATAAGGATACAGAATTGTTTTAAATTACCATATTAATGGAACATTTACCATGGCGTAGAAACAAGAATGAAGAAGTAGGTTAAAAATCCAGGGAACTTAAAGAAATAAAACAATACTACTTTAGCACAGCATAGTTCTGTACAGTATATATTTAAAGCACTGGGTTATCATGTTTTGATATCTTATTGGTATAGAACCTGCAACATGCAAAGTGTTGATTTATGAAAATCCTTGGTGGATAGCTATAAGAGCAGACAGTAACATGCCAAACAGCTTTGCCATGATCAGGATGTTCACGAGAAGCAGCGACATTTTAAAATGGATATTTTACCAGTGGGATGGGGGAAAATCTATTTGCTAATTGATGTTACACATCTATTTTAAAATGTACTGTATCTAGTCTGGAATCTAACCCATAAATTGGCTGCAAAAGTGGAATAACAATAGGAGTGAGTCAAATAATTTCTCATTCCATGAAAAACCATTTATCCACTACAGTGGGCAATACTAATTATATCTTATCTTCTGTCCCTCCTGTAATATTGCAGTTCTTTCTTGTGAGTGCAGGTTTTAAGATCATTGTCATGAATGTGTTTGTTGACATGCAGCACTGGAGATGTCATCAAACCATAAGCAGGCAGGACTGGACAGGAGGCAGGAGGCACACAGGACTGGTTATGAGCGTGGCTGTGTCTGTCTGTTGGCATTCTTGAGCAGTCATTAATGTTCGGGTCCAACTAGGCAAAATCTTACTTTCTACAGCAGGTATTTCTATTTTTCATTGCCAGGTGTCATGATTGTCACTGAGCACATGTAGATTGTTTTCCTCTAATAACAGAAAAATCATCCCAGAACATTCAGTATGCAGGACAAAATTTAGGACAAAGCAGTTAACAGTCCCTGTCACCAAGCTACTCTTCTCCATTGGAAAAAGCATTGGAAAAAAAATTTATAGATGGATTGTCCTTCATGAATTGCTAATGTATGTGCACTAAAAGTTTTATTATAATATACTGTATTCTAACAACAAATGACCAGCAGAGGTCTACTTTGAATCACTAAAGATGATGAGCTGGTGCTTGCAGGGGTTCATTTGCTTTTGTTCTTTCGTTTCCTACTTTCACACATTATGTGTGTTATAGTGTTGTTTGGAACTTACTGTTTTAAACATACTGTAGCTAATACAAGAAAAAAGTTTCCTATGAAATCTTTTGTAAACATAAAATATTGCAACAGACATTTCAAGAAGTATCTTGCTTTACATGCATCAATTTTTACCGTTCTTATTATAGAGCACTGATAGAATAATCAGGAAGAATGCAAAATCTCGGAAGAGTACAAGTTTTATCCATTTTTTAATACATACAATAGGTGAGCATCCCAAAAATGTATCTGGACTGCAAAGAATGTTAATACAGTTTAGTAGAATTTTAATGCATTTTTATGGTAAAAGGAGGAAGACAAAGAGAATGTAGAGTCACAGAATATTGTAATTGCTACTAGCAGAAACAATCACATCCTTGATTAAATGTGAGCTAAAACTCACCCAAAATCTCATATCTCCTAAGATTTCACTGTCCAGGTGCCAGACGCCTTTTTGCTTCTACTGTACAGAGTCAAAGTTTTGATTTAATTCAAGTTCAAAACGTCATTAGCAATACAGTATGTAATATGTCAATCAATCAATTTTATTCAGAAAGTAACACCCTTTGCCCTACTTCTCACTTTGCTGTGCAAAACGTTAAAGTTAAAATATAGAAAATATTGTGAAAAGATTGTCTTCAGTTGAGTATGAAAAATATTCAGATAGTACAGAATATGGATAAAGGCAAATAATTCAACATCTGAGGTATACAAACATAAAATAGAGTTTCAGTTGTTGCTTTATTACCATAGACAGAGAAAGAAGGAGACTGACATGAGCTATTTATGATTTTAAAAAGATTTTGTAGATTATTTTGTTCACTACCAACAGATTCCAATTTGCATTCAAGCTGACAACCTGCAGACTTTATGGACAGCCATTCCTCATTATACCTCACAGTACAGGGAAAGGGTCCCCAATACATGCGGTAGGTGCTATTGTTTTATTGTGTCCGACAGCACAGTTTTGCTCAAGCAAAGTTATCCAAAGATATCAAATCATGGTTGTAGAAACATGAATGCAGAATTGCTTCAGAAACCCCATGAAGGTGATTCCCACGATGATGAACTGATGGCCAGATTTGGAAAAGGGAATGGGATTAACAGTCAGAAATCAACACTGATGTACAGCCTGACTAAGGGCCAAAGGGAATGTTAAATGGGAATGGACTAAGGACTGTAGGAATGAAAGTAGGGAATAGTTAGGGAAAATATTCAAGAATTCATTTTAATATGTAAGAGCCCAAGTGGATATTAAAATCGCTCAAAACTAAAAGGTTGTGAAAACACATCCAATATAAACATGTTTATTACTGATAAGGGTTACAGCAACCTAGAGCCTGTCCTGGAAACACAGGAAAATGTGACCTGCAGTCAGAAAAAATGTGCCATCATCCTCTCCAACGTACCTTGATTTAGGTGGGTAGCTGCGTCAGCATGCGTAGGCTGCAAAGGAACAAGTAATAGGTTTATTCCATGCTGAAAAAAAGAAGAAAGAGAACACAACATTTCGGCCGTGGAGCCTTCTTCAGGTGTGAGAGAGACAGGGCAGTAGGCAAAGGTAAAGTAGCGGGAGAACAAAGGTTGGGAGGGAGGAGGAGTGAGAGTTGATTTATGTTTATATACATCCAATGCAAAATTATTGACTGCAGGTTTTGAGAGAGGGAACAACATCCCTATATACAGTACAGTACTGTATGCAATGTACAAGGACCAGGAAGATGAAGAAATTGAATTGTTGCAGACATAAAAATTATCTAGAAAGAGGAACTGACTGTTTGCCTTAAGTAATGGAAAAAGTAATAGACAGACAAATGATGTAGTCTGGCATTCCTGGTGTGTCTAATAATTGTTACACAATGCATAATGTAAGAATTAATGACTTTCATATGCTTGATATGGGTAACATTACCATCACTGACCATTTGCATGGTATTTTACAAGTCTACTTCTGTTTATTGGTGTCGTGCTGCATTTGAAAAGAAAGAAAACTGTCCAGGAAAACCAAACATTTTGCTTTTATTATGCATTTTTGGTATTTCTTTAATTTGTTTAATATGTATAATGGCTGATTATAAAGTACAATCACTAGTAATTTGTTTTATAACAACTTGGGCAACTGCAAAAATCAAAATAATTCTAGGTGAGTTAAAGGGTAACATCTACAGTAAATATAAGCTGTTAACAGACTTTTATTTTGGTATGGAATGGCATAATTAGAAGAACTCAAAAGTGACTGCTAAAAATCAATATAATGAAACAATTGGGACCACATAATCATTACAGTGTTTTAATTAACTTAGGAAGTTAATATTGTTGGTACTTTATTTAACAAAGAATGCTTAAGATCAGATCACTAATCACATTTATCTGGGGGATTTATGAATCATTTTGACATTGGAGACAAAATGTTTTACTTCACTCCTATAAAAGTTGTTCCTCTTCAAGTTTTAGTCAACCACTTTCTCACAGCTAAGGGGTTGGCGTCCCTCATATTTAAAATCTCAACTGGTGATGCACTGGGAACATTAAAGGATGAGGATCTTTGTTAATTATTTAAGCAGTGGTGGACCTTAAGACTGCTGTTCTAAAGAAATGTCAGCTGTGATGTTTTCCTCCATGGTAGGCTAATTACTCCCATATTAATATGACCAATAATACAATGAGTAATACTTTATCTCAGTTTCAGCAAGAAAGAAAAGTACTCTAAATCTGGCCTCAGCAGAGAGGTCTCCAGTGCATTAAGATTCATTTTCAAAAGCACACTTTTGTCTTACTGTATACAGCCAAGGTCTCACTGTATTATTCAAAGATGTTAACTTTACAGTAAGTGTTTCAGACCAGCTCCTACTCTCTGTTCAGGTGACGCGTCTTATTTAAAAAACCCACTACAGAAAAAAAATTAACTCCTTGTAAATTTATGAAAATTGCATTATTTTTCATGGATTTTGGTAGGTGACTTTATGTTTTGCTTACAACAGCAGTAAAAGGAAGTTTAAATTACTGTACCATCTGAATCCAGTTAAATGGCTTTTACTGAAATGTTTTTGGTTGCAGTGCTGAAAATAATTTAAAATAACTCTTCTAAAGAACAGTGGTATAATATATAGAATAGGTGAAGGGATGTCCCCATAACATAAAAAATGGATACAAATGTCTATGTAGCACAAAGTGCCATTAGACTTTTACTTTGTGGTATTCAGTCATTTTTGTTCTTCATTGTAAAATTTCTGTGCAGGAATATTCAGATCTAGGTCTGCAGATCTAGGTCTGGCAGTTCAACACTGTAAGCCACACAGTTAACTAACTTCAATCATACAGGTGACATGTTACTGGTGACATAATGTGATTTGAGAATTAATTTATTACAGTAGCTCTTAAAACAGTCATTGAAAAACTGGATTCATTTTAAATGTGTTATTGTCGAGCTATTAATAAATGTACTTTCTTGTGTGCTTGTGTTGAAATGTTTTAGATAGATCATTGAGAAAGTTATGGGATTTTTATTCTCAGCCAGCAATGCACATGGTCCAGGGTATCATATTCCATTCATGGAAGGCTAATGTGCATACTGTTTTTTGCATCATGTGAAGTACTTAATTAACCTGATCATTTTCTTAATTAAGGTTATACGTTTGTTTAGATTTTTATTTTCTTCTCTTATGTAGCTGATAGTTGAATCAAGATATACAGTAGTACAGTATATAACTTTCTGAACCTAAGGGAAAAAAATAGCCCAGTTAATGCTGTAATTAGAAGAATGTAGCTGAGAGCTAGTTAATTTTGGCTGGAGCTAAATCTGGAGGACACTGCAATGCAGTTTGAGGCCCTCTGTGATGCCACATTGCAGGTGATGCCATCTGTAATGTAGGTGACAGGTAGTTCCACTCTTGAACACCACAATGCCTTTCTTCCACTTGGACACCAGATGGTACCATCAGGTTTCCCTTTATGGTGGTGCTCCAGTGATGGCACTGGGAATGTAGTCCACAGCAGCCAACTCAGCTGAGGCCCCTGAAGCCACAGGCAAAGCACCATTACGACATCACTGCCCATTGTTTTCCCACCCACATTGTTGGACTGACTTCCTCCTTTAATAGAGCTCCCACTCAGCCCCTAGGAGCCCTGGATCAGTCAAAGGATCACTCTCCTGTCTTTTCCTGTGATAACTAGGAACCCACATGTTTCCTATATTTCACAAGCTTGTTCACAGCCAGTCTTCTGACTGGAATGGTTAGTAGGCGGCTGGCTCAGTTGCATACTTTGGCTTGCACTCCTCCTTGGACCATAATGCTAGGAAGAACATTGCTCCTCATACCACAGCACTAGGAAACTCCACTAGCTCTCCCAAGACCTTTCACCTGCTCTACTGCAACACTGGGGAGCCTATTGGCTTTTCTACGGCTACAGGTTCACTCTCCGACACTATCTAGGAGTTTGGACAGCTTGCCAATTTGTCTGCAGCTAGGAAAACCACTGACTCTTAAATATGCTCTGGCTCGTGCTCTTACAGTAATTAGGGCTGGAACACTCATCATCCTATTGGTTTTCTGTGGTGTCATACAAGCTTACATATTAGCATATGCATTCTATGTTGCAGGTCAGAGCAGAAGACAAAACACATTTCCAATTATCATCCTCCTCAGCCATGGCACAGCCTCATGACAGAGGGTGAGATTCCTGGTCTCACTTACTGTTGCTGCCATGTCAAGCCCTACAACTGAAACATTCAGCCACCAGTGATCTTGTTAAGGAAGGATAAATATCCACTGTCTGCTCTTGTCTTTGCGACACCTTTTAGTCACATGGACCTCACACACCAGTGCCTCTCTATAGAAACTCTGGCCACGTCCCTGTTACTTGCCCCTCCCTGGTTAAATCTTCCATCTCCCAGAATTTTCTGGGGTCAGATTCCAGTCTTCACTCCTTACTGAATCCACCTGTCTCACATGCAGACCATCACCCCTTGCTCTGCAAACTGGCTTTGATCAAGGCTGAGTTTGGATGTAGTCGCATACCTTGTGCCACCCGCTCACAAAGGCCCTGGTACAGTATTCACCCTGCTTCCTGCGTAGTCCTTGGCCTGGCTATGCCATCTGCTTCTAAGGGTATCATCTTCGCATGAAGTGAAGTGATCTCTCCATCCTTCCTGCTTCTAAGGAAGCTTGCTCTTTTTAAAGCTTGAATTTGGAGGCTGGAAAGATTGACATCTATACTCCACTTTTCTCATGTTTTATTGAAAAGGCTGGTGTCAGATTCACAGCACCACCTAGTGGAAGCTACTCCCAGAGGAGCCATAATTTCTAGTCCTCTGCTCTTCCACAGTGCATTCTTTGTCACTCTCCTCTCCACAGAACTCCAAATAGAGTTGGTGTATAAGTGTTATAATATTAACTGCTCCTGTCAGGGAGTTGATTTATGAGACCAAACCCTCATCTGGTAACCACGATAAATGTCAATGATATATTTATGGTGTGTTGTCCTTAATCTGCATTAAATTCTGTTGTAAAATGTTGAAAATATAAACCACAAACCACTGGACTTTATGCAAGACATTTCACACATGGCAACATTTTCCTTTGTTCAATTACACAATGAGTTTTGAGTTGAAATTAAACAGAAAATAAAACTGAGTTCTGATGTTGTGAAGCAATGATAACAATGTGGTTTCTGACCACCTTGTGTAAGTTAAGTGCAACTAGGAAGGACTTTGACAAAAATGTCATATATCAACTAGATTTCACAGAATACAGACTAAGATCCTGTCCTTTGCTATCAGTATCTAAAGATATTTCCTGAATTATTTAACTTCCTTTAGAGTACAAACCATTAAAGACCTTGTTATCCCTTCTGTCAGCAGCCGCCCATATGGGAAAATAGGTTTGAATGTGAAATGCACCCTCAAATAAATTAAAGCAGCTAAATTATTCTGCAATGAAAACTAGCATTTTATGAAAAATGACTATTACTGAATTTAACATTTACTTTTTGTACTTTTTTAAACTGACCTTGCCTGAAAAATGCAGTTGAAGTGCAATTGAAGGAATATTCATTCACATGCATTTCTAAAGTAGCCATGACCTTGCCAGGTATTATCAATACTGAAGATAGTCTGCCAGTATTTTCTCCTATCTTAAGTCTCTATCCTCCTGCTGGTTAGAAGTAAGGGCCCTACATCCTCCAAAGTACATGTTTTTTCCTCTACTTTCATATTTAGAAATAGTCAAGTTTCAGCTTGACTCCAATATTTGCTTTACAATCTTTGCTTTGGTCTTGATCTAAACGTTTTCAGGTGCCTTGGTGTGATGGTGATATGAAATCATTACTGCAATCACAGTAGACTCAAATCTTTTTTCTTGTGATTTAATATACATCTGGTAACTGGTTTTATAAGAGGCTCTTAAAAATAGTTTAAAATAAGCAGGAGGTGATTTTCTATGAAATGATACACTGTTGTATAGATCTTGGTTTACCAAAAACAGGGATTATGAGATGTCCAAAATGTTCCAATACAAATTTCTTGATTAAGTCAACATCTTCACATTTATGTAAAGCTGTTAAAATATTTTGAAGCTTTCAAAAAGGTAATTGCAGGCTAATATGTTCTTGCAATGTGTAAAATCTTTCTTATATCTAATTGTTTTATTGCTCATTCTGCTGAACAAATACTATTAGAATAGCTGACTCAATTTTTTTATTACCAGTAATGTTGGCAGGAAAGTTAAAAAATTGGTAGACACCAACATTTTTTTACAGTCTTTAATAAAATAGTTTTACCGTGAGACTGACATTAGATAACTCCAGGTGGCTTCAAAAACATTCTTTAATATGTTTAGAAAAATTTGTATATTATACACTTTCTTAATTTGGATGACCTGTAAAGTGAATGATTATAATATATGCACACATTGCTGAAAGATTAGAATTAAATGTTGGGTATTATAATTACCCATAATTATCTTGTGCCCTTGAGGTGAGGATTTCTTTTTGCATTACACCAAACAATTGTAGCATAAGTAAAGTATCTGGTTAAGTAAAGTATCAATAACTTTAACAGTAATGCTAATGGATAACAATAGTGATGAAATGAAAAATACATCAATTAAAATCCCATTAATTACTTCAACAACTTGAGATAGAAAGTAAATATGCTTTGTGTGTATTTTATAGAATACTGGGTGAGAAGTTATACTGTAAGTCACTGCATCATAAATAATCTATCACCTTTAACTTTATAATATTTGACACATAGTTAATTGAACAGTGATTAATAAAATGTTGAGCTAAATTTAACCCATATACAGTAAGCTTTAATTCACATAATTGAAGTACATTTTAGAACTTGAGAACAAAAATGAAAGGTGAAGCAGATGAGTTCAGTAAAATTTGGTGTGTACAGACATTTCTTGTTTGTTGTTTATGAAGCTTGGAAAATAAATTGCTTTTGTTCCAAATGGTCAACTCTTAACCTTTACTTCAGTATTAACTATATTATTACTGTTTGTAAGGGTTCTCAGAAAGATTAAGGTAATTATTCACTGTGAAAGCTATGAACAGGTCAGAATAAGCAATCTTGGTCAAGAAAATGTCCCTCAATAAGATGCATTGTACCGCATTTGCACATTTATTCTTAGCGGCATTTAGCTGAACTAATTTTTATGAAAAGTGACAAATAAAAATTAGGTGCAATTTGGGAATGTGGATCACTGAAACAAACTTGTCACCAATAATCTTTTGCAAAACATCTCACTCAAAAGAAGTACCTAAGAAGTCTTTGTCAATAATAAAGTATTTTAACAAATACATAGTCTGAAATAAAACTGTTTTAAACAAATTGTCATATTTGATGAGAAAAGGGGATTTAAAAATGAGGAACATCTGGATTTGAAGAACAACAATCTAAAGGAAGGATATTTGTTTGATACAAATATCTCATTTTCTGTTACATATTTTCATATTTAAAAAAATGATACTGTACATCACAATAAGTGTTTCTGTTTTTATGTAGTATTAATCTATCACTTAACTAAAATAGTGCTCCATATTCCTGGTCTGGCAGGGCTCAGGTCGGCAGATTTATGGATAAAATCCTTGTTGAGTAGAAGTCTGGAAGCAGGTTAATATATGCCATTTAAGTGAACAGCTGATTCAAATCAAGTTATTAGAAGAGTCCAGCAATCATGGCTGTCTTCCAGTGAATATCACTGAGCATTTGAATGATCTATATCTTATGGTAAAAACAAGCAGTAGTGGACAATTATGACTGAAGAGTGTTCTCAGCTTAACATGGCATAATTCAGACAAGTGTATTTCACAATAGCCTTCTGTAGCATGGAGAAATATTGTGGAACTGATATTATGTCAAAATATGTTGTGTGTAGTACAGTTATACCCACACAATCACTCCCAAATCATGTAGATACAGCTCTTGAGTTTGACTGTTGTGCATTCTGTCAGTTCCTGTGAATTAGGTCGGAAGTACAGTATGTGTAGTTTACACTGAATAGCTCTAAAACATGTGGTCTAATAATTATGTGACTGAACATATGAATATAACTGAGTTTAAAGGACCTGACTATTTATTATAAGAAATTAATGGGAATTCAATTCAGAACCTAGTATATGATAGCTTTTTGCTTGACAGAAATATGCCACTCATCATCATGTTCCAGGTTTTCATGTTTCTATTTGAGAAAAATGTTGTTCCTGTTTTCTATTTAATCCAGGAAAACCAAGTGAATCAAGACAAGATAAAACAAACTAAACAACTAAATGTTTTAAAATATGTTGACAGTTAATCTAATAATCTCATTAACATATTTATTTTATATCAAAATACCACATTTTTCACCTGTAAACGCAGTATTACAAGGGCATAAATATACAGTATATATGTACAGGAACAAGTAATAGGTTTATTCCATGCTGTAAAGAGAAGAAACAAAACACAATGTTTCGGCTGTGGAGCCTGCTTCAGGTGTAAGGGCACCTGAAACATACTGTAGCACTCTTCTGACTGATCTTTTAACCATGTCTCAGTGTCCAAGGATGTTTTGTCTTGAAGCTTTGTGCCATGAAGCTTTGGTTACACAGGACGTTGTGGCATGATCCTGAAAAATATTGGGTGTCATGTCTGTTCCAGGTAGCAGTTCTGGATCAGTCAAGATTCAGACTGATATGGAGTTTTCCCTTAAATGTAATACTTTTAATGTTAAATAAACAGGTATGCAGGTATAAGTATGTCATTGACAATCCATTATAAGTTTATCACACACACAATTGTAGACACAAAGTTATGACTTACAGTATGTGTTGGAAATAATAAATATTAATTGTTTATAATGTGTATAAATGGATAAGACACTGACTATCTACAGTAGTTATTTATAGTCAGTATACCTTAACCATCAAGTTCAAGTTCAAGTGTATTGTCATTATACTCATATACAGGTATATGGTATAATTTAATGCTATTTAGCTAGCTCTCAGATGATAAGTAGTACAAAAAAACAACAATACAATTGTATAATAAAAGAAAGACAGAGACAACAGTCAGTGTGCAAAAACAACAACAAGCAATGTGCAAAACAAGAAAAGGTAACAGGTAATGTGCAAAACAACATCAGATGTGCAAAAACATGCATCAACAGAATTAAATAAATGATAGAACATTATGGGGAGTGAGCTTTTTGACATGTAAGGTAGAGGTAGATTTCAATGTGTGTTTGAGTTTTTGGTAAGAAAGAAGGCACTGTGAGGTTCAGATAGGTGAGAGGTGAGGTGAGAGTGAGAGAGGCTGGGAGTTTAATAGTTTGATAGTGCGGGGGTAAAAACTGTCTCTGAGTCTGGTAGTCCAGGCCCAAATGTTCCGGTACCATTTTCCAGATGGTAGAGGGTCATACAGTTTGTAGCTGAGGTGTGTGGGGTCTTTGATGATGCTTAGAGCTTTCCTCAAGCACCGTCTGTCATAAATGTCCTGTATAGATGGGAGGGCAATCCCAGTGATGGACAATAGCAATAATGCCATGCTATTGCTATTGTTGTTATTCTGTTGTAATCCCTGAAAAATTGATCAGCCATTTTGTATTTCATGGCAGACTGAGCTGCATATATATTGTCACAATAGGGAGGTTTTGTAAAAATATTCCACAGGGAGGTGATTCAAATTTCTAAAGTCGTAGATTACAGGGAGTTTTGCAGAGTGTGTTCTTTTATTCTCTCTCACATCCAGAAAAATCTCCCTTTCTAAAACACAGATTCCCACAAGTGAATTGGAATCAATTTCTCTATTCTAAAAAAAACATTTCTAAAATAGGAGAGGCATTTTAAGGGTGAGAATTCCAAGAAACTCAAGGAGGAGGAACTCAAGAATTCCAAGAAATCAGAATTTCTGAATAAATAAGACTGCAAGGCTCATCTGTAATGAAACTCAGAGTCCAGTACTCTTTTCAGTGTCCAGATCACCTCAATAGAATATGATTATAGGTATGATAGGAAATAGGAATTAGGAGGTTTCCCAATGCATAGTTCTAGAGGACGAGGAAGATGATGTTTGCTGTTGATGATGTTCCTTCTTTGCTCCCTTTTCTTCCTCTCTCCCTTTCTCACTATCTTTTTTCCCGTATTTTTCTATGGCATATTCCTAGGAAGACCGTGTTAGTGACCTTACAAGGAATGATCCAGTCACTGTTGAATGTTTATTATTTGAATTGAAATTGAAATTATTAAGACTGTTTTGATCATCAGTATTGTCCTCCATATTACTTGACTGCTGACCCATGGACTGCTACAGAAATACAGTCAACCTTCTGGGCAAGGCAGTCAAGATGGAAATACTAAATCTGCGCCCTCATCCTCACCAGTCACTACAATATCTTTACCTGCATATTACATATTTTTTTGCTTCTTTAATAGTGTGTATTAATAAAACTATATGTTATATCCATGTGCCTTTGTTACTGGTTATTGTACTTGACTCTTAGTAGCCATAAAACGTACTCTTGCAATTTACTGTCTCCATTTCAGATTATTCCAGTAGATTTCATTTGTCATCACTACACAGTATGGACTTCAGAGTCAGACATACTTTATATACAGTATAATAGTAGCTGATGACTATGTCTGAGATGTAAGTTGGGTTATTCAGTTGTTTATACCTACAAGGGTGTACAACAGCCTCTGCAGACTTTTGCTTAATGATATTGACATGCAAAAGCAAAATGCTGTGTGTCAATATGTCTTGCAGTTTACACAGATGTCTTTATGCAGCAGGTCTGCATAATATTAACCAGGGAATGGAGTTCTGTGTCTTGTGTACGTGATTAGTGATACCCCTTTTTAATGCCAGGAAATGTGGGTTATAAGTTTGCCAGATGAGAACCCTGTATTGGACTTCTATAGCGGTGCATTCAAATTTGTACATTTCACCTCAAGCTCAGAATTCCAGTGCTGGACTCATGTTGCATCGCTACTAATCAGATCTCCACCAATTCTTTACTGGACCCCACTCTCTCATGAACATTTTCTAAGTAGCTATTTTGAAGCAAATTATTTTACTTTAATTTAGCAGTCAGATATTTCTTCTCCACGACAGAGACTGTTTCTGGAATGTCAAGTCTTGCTTTCATCCTTTATTATTTTTTTGCCATGTTTAAATTAATAAATTCATTATGTGACTGCAAACGTGAATCCATGGATTTGCTTTATATTACATTATTCCTTGGGCAACACATCTCAGAGATGTGTGGATTAGGGACTTGGAGGTGACAGTTTCACACAGAAAGTGGTATTGTGATATGGATCAGTGAGACTGATGCATATACAGTAAGTTTCTAGAGCTGCCATGGAGTTTTGAGGTATTATTTAGAAAGGAAAAGTGTAACAACTCTCAGGACGTAATAGAAACACTGCTATGGTGAAGGTCCTCCACAGGAATCTCAAGAGTATTAAAAATCTTTGTGGCAAGAGGCTATAATGTTTTGACATAATTGGTTTGTCTTGGGTATGTGATTTGAAGTTACCTGTGATGATGGTTTAAATCCATCTGATCTGAATACACTCAACAATTTGTTTTGAAGCCTGTTGTACAATGAACTGTTGTACTGGAAAAACAGAAATACATTAGTCATCCATATGGCAATAAAAACCTGAAATGTGACACAGATTGTACATGTAGTTTTCAATAATTATGGTTATGGAATAGTAGTTACAGTCAGTCACACTCTAAAATTGTCTCTTGAACTTTTAATGGCCTTATGCCATATTAATATTTATGCCTCTAAACAGCCACTTTGTGATCTAGTTCTGTAGATGCCCCCCAAAAACATTATTATGGGAAGTACAACAGTGACTGTCAGCATGTGCATATAAATTAAAATATTATACTATACATAATTCTATTAAATTAAAACAAATATTTTGTATGTTTTTAGAAATACAAATCTGTTAGAAATGCACCATTTACTAGATTACAAAAGTAAAGATCCATGCAAAACAAAGAGTGGGACTCTGATGTCAGTTATTTTAATATGAGTAAAATTCCATAGATGAGAAAATGTTAATTATTTGTGAGCCCTTATTGAATAGCTGCTAAATTGTTTAAGAAAATACTGTATACTCAATATCTGTGCTATATTTTCATTTTTCACATTACATACAACATTAAACTGTGAACCAAATCATATGAGAATTCACAGTTGACACCAAAACTATTCATGATTGCAAAGAAACATTGCATTTGTATTTTCTCAGGAAAATGTGATTTACTTTAGTTTCTGTCCATTCTCTCAGACAGTAAAAAAGTATCACTTTCCAGCCTTTTCATAAATAAGATACTGTACTTGTTGAAAAAGGATCATCAACATTGATACTCTGTACCTCTTTGTGAAGCTAATATAACCTCAGGAACATACAGTATGCCATGACAAATTATTATCTTGTGTTTATTTGAGTATACAAATTATTTGTTTGTTTCTAAAATTTCTATTTCTATTCATATTATTTCTATTTTATAAAAATATGCAAGCATTTTAACCTTTAACCAGATAGGGTAAATTGCCAACAAATTCTTATTTGCAGCAAAAGTCTTACCCATTTACTGTATGAGGCAGGGCATTTAATAGAACAACCTGAGCAAAGCACATTGGTAAAGGGTATAGCAGCAACATCCTAGATGATATTTAAACTCATAACCTTCCAGTCAGGGCCCCTACTAGGCCTCTCATCTACGAGCAATTTGAGCACCAGAATATTTATATGATTAAAAGAAATAAAAACACAGAAAAGTAAACAATACAATGTTTTATTTCATACACATTTGTCATTGCTTTTACAGAAAAATAGAGGTCTATATGTAGAATATACAATACTGTGCCATACTGTACCACCAGCTCTCTTCCTTCTTTAAATCAAAAAACAAAGTTTGAATAAGAAAATGCTGCATAAAAAGGTATATTTGGAGCTCGGCCTCTAATAATTAATGAATGTGCCTGTAAAAGATGGAGCACTTATTACTTGCAAAGCAACAGAAAAAGTAACAGTTATGCTGTACTATCCTAATGTTCATTGTACGGCTTGGCCAAAATCCACCCTTCTCGTTGCAAAAACATCTGTCAAAACATTGCACCATTGTGTACAGAAAAACCCTGCAGGTTCAGTTCAGGCATCCATAAAATAAACCAAACTAAACTCTGATTAATTGCTTTAGTTTTCTTTTAGTAAAAATGTCAGCTACAGCAGCTTATGTTAAACCCTTTTGAGTACAGAGCCAGGTGCTTTGTTAATGCAGAATGCAATTTGCCTCCTTGATTGTCCTGTGCAAACAACCCTCCATCCCTAAAAGGCAACAGCAAACAAAGAAGGAATTATAACAAGTCTAGAATTTCTATATTTCCATTTTGACCACTGGCTAGACATATACAATTAAATAAACAACACTTTATTAAGTTAAAAACGAAATCACATAATGACATGTTTACACACATCAGATCAGTACATTTGTGTCCTCCTCTCTGATCTGGACAGTGTTAACAACTCTGCTGCAGCAGAGGATCTGTATTTTTCATGTACAGAGTGTTGGCTGAGTGCCGATTGATACACGAAAGTTTGTACTTCTAAGTACTGACTGCAATGATCCTACACTTAATTCTCCTTTAAGTAAAACCAATCACTGAGCAATGTTACTTTTTGAAAATAGAAGGTATTTTTTTACTATGTGCAATTAGTTCAGCTATGAAGAAGACACCCAAGATGTTTTACATTCAATATAGTGTAACAGGAGCCGGTCCAGGCTCCTGTGAAGCGTAGTTCAGGACCCAATCCAGACGGTGTAATTTGGAAGTAAGTGGAGAAGGATATCAGGGGAAGGTGCAGCAGGATAGGGATTGACAGACAGGGGGCGGTGATCCGGGGCTCGGGGGGCATGGCGAAGGCAACTAGTCCAGGGAAGTCCAAAATGGAAAATCCAGGGTGCGGTCCAAATTCCAAAAACCGGGTGATCCATCCAAGACAAGACAGGGTTAAAATCCGGAATGGGATCTGGAACAGGAACAAGAAGTTAAAAGAAAGTTACGAGGCAAGGCGTTCTGAGCCCTGGACTCAGAGAGTCATACTGCGATGATGAAGCCGATCATCGGGCGTCCGTCTTCCAATGCTGATCCAGGAATAGCGGGAGCGCCAGGCTTAAATGATGGCACACAAAACAGGGGGCAGGTGCACACAATCAACTAAAATACGAAAGGGTCAGAGCGCCCTGAAGAGGAGGGATCCCGATCGTGACATATAGAAATGCAGGAAAATACTCTATGGCTTATGTCTTATGGTATTAGGGAAATTATACAAAAATAAATACATCCATGCTGGTTTCTAAGGTCCTAGCCCACAAATAATGAGTCTGCTATTTCACATTTTCACCCTTTTGTCCACATATTGTTGGTTCATTGTGGCAGGGTTATCTAAAATGGCACCAGATAAATGTCTGAGTCCTCCTGTGGTTGGATGCCTTTGTGTCAGATAGATGCTAGGACGTGCCATCTCGGAGCTGGTAGTTTAATCAGTCCTCAAGCTGATGCTGTCTCCACTGTAATTAGTTCGCAGTGTGTCCAGCAGGAAACAGACTGATGAGGACCATATTGGACAAGATTCACTGTCCTCGGCATCTCTTTGCAAGCCAAGGGATCAACCACTGTCAATTTCACATTGGCAGGGTGGTGTAAGGAAAATATTTTGTGGGAAAAGAAGGTGATAAAAATAAATAAATCATTGTCTTACAATAAATAAGCTCAAAAGAAATATTTTTTATAAAAAAAAACTTGTTTTCATGTATATTTACATCCTACACAAAACTGTCAAATCAACATGACTGATGATCATTGTGTTCAAATTAAAATGTTAAGCTCTCTGATTTAAAAGAAAAAAAAATAACAAAAAAAACCCTCAAATGTCTATCTGCAGTCATTTATTTAAGCAGCATTCATAATACTTGCTGGCCTTTGATCTATGTGCTTGAAATGCTGCCTGTTTCCCTATAGCTCTGCCATTCATATGCAGATAAAAATACATCTAAACATTTTCTTTCTGCAGGAACAATGCCCTTTTTACAGAAAGGACATTGTTTTGACAGATAAGTAGGCATTTGATAAATTGAAACAGGTTCTGAATTATTTTGGGGAAATGTGTGCTACATCTGTCTGCTGATTTTCCACTGAAGCGCTGCTTAACTTTCTTGTCTGATTGTGATTTATTGAGATACAATAGAGGTTAAGAAAATTTCATGGCTCTGCTCTTCAAATTTGTATGCGAATCAAACGGCATATGTTACTGTTTATTACACTTAACATATGAAATTTCATAAAAAAGCTAGTTACAAGGTACAAGTTGTATGGTGAAGAACTACGTTTTTCAGGCATTTTCAGATACTGTAATATGTTTATTATTAGGTACAAGATGAAGTTACCTATTTTAATTTAATGTATTGCAAGTGTGTTTGGAGATGAAACTGTAGCAGCTTTGTCATTTGAATTGTAAACAGTATTATTTTTCAGTTGATCTTTCAAATGACAATATAAATTGGAATTTCACTACCTACATTATATCAGTTGATTTACAAAAAATGTCATTATATCATTGATCTTGTCTATAACATGGAAAAGAGAATTGTGTTCGATTAAAAATTAAATGGAGCATTGTTTATCTCTAAACCATTGACAGTGCAGAAGCCAATATAGGCCTTTTGTGAAGCAAACAAAAAACAACAAACTCTAACTCAGGTTAGAGGATACTGTAAATTGATTAATTAGTATTCATGTTTAATAATGTAAATAATTTTTGAAGAAAAAAACAATGCATTTATTAGTATATTACCCAATTTGTAAGAATATTTCTAAGATAGTCTTACAAGATGACATTATCATTATGACATTATGACAATATGACAATACCGTGTTTTCATTAATCACAATAAGTGCTTATGAATGTTTGAACATTAAAACATAATAGCACATTTAATAAATCACTATCAATATTAGTAGCAAGGTAAATTACAGAGAAAAATGTTTATAACAACAATAGTTTCCCTTTGGAAAAAAAATCTTTGAGATGCATGTTTTTGTTTAAGAGTTTATAGAAGAATTTTTAAGTAGAGGGCTAATAAACTAATTAATAATGAATATTTTAATATAAATATATTTTTTATATTTTAAAAATCTTTTTGTATTTTAATTTATAATCATTTCAAACCCATCACTACAGGACATGCACATCATTTACTGCACATGGGTTATCGTGTATACAGTACATGGAGAAATATATTACATTTCCTTGAGATATATATAATAATGTAGGGAAATTTGGTATAGATAGAAATATATAGCATGTGATTCATATTTTAAATTATACATAAATACTATTAGATTGTGAGTGTACTACTGGCTGAATCCCTAACATGACAAGGACAAACGGAGTGGCCCTGCGAGATGAAACCCATCTTCATTGAAGCTTTCCATTAAATGTTGTGCCTTTAGGAGTGGGGCTTACTCATCAATGTGATCTTGTTCACAATCAAGGAGAAGAAAGATTAAACACACTGTCCCAGATGGCTCATCTTACCACAGAGACGCACTGTCCAAATGGGGGTGGTGATACATCACAGCGTGTAAGAGCTCATGGGCAGCTCCGCCTTCAGAGTGACCAAGCCCTTGTCTCTTGATAGTGGTGAATACCTCTATGCCAAAAGGCAGGTCCTCTACTCCAGGTCTCCTGTGATGGGAAAATTAATCTCTGTCTATGTTGTCACTTTCTGTAACAGGCCTTGTATTAGTAAGAAGTTTGAGCATGCATCGGCTGCAAAGGAAAAGGTCAAGGTTTAGTCCAAGTTGAAAAGAAAGAGACACAACATTTTGGCTGTTCAGCCTTCTGGCCACCCAGAGAAGGCTCCACAGCCAAAACGTTGTGTCTCTTTTCTTTTCCTTTCACTTGGGAAGAAACATTTACCGGTTCATAGTATTAATAAGCCCTGTAACATCCTCCCCCTCTAAACTCTTCCTTGTCTGCCACCGCCTCAGTTACGGACAGGCATTACTTTCCGCTACTAACTTTGTGATGTGTGTGGCAGCACCCTCTCCAGGGCACATCGCCACACCAGCTCCAGAGCCAGACAGTGGAGGATTCTGGATCCTCCGCCGTGAGAGGAGAGAGGAGGGGGCCCTCGTAGCGACTGACAGACATCAGCCTGAGTCACTGCACCACCGTGACACCTGCCCTTACGACCAGACCCCCCGCGCAGCAGAGATTTTCACACCGCACTGCCAAGATTTCAGACAAGAGTGACGTCACTTCTCGAATATGTCCAGTGCACTGAGCCCCGCAATACAAACAGGTGGAAACTGAACTACTGTACAGTACATGAGCACCACAATTCAACACATCACCAATTTCCAGGAATACTGAAATACACATTGGAAACAGGTGAGATCAAGCTTGATCTTTTTCTCATCATTGTTCCATTATACCATTTGCCATGTTTTTATATAGTAAAAATGTAAAGTTCTGTATTGGGAAATAAGGTAATTTAAGTGCCTTGCTTGGATAAGAGAAATTATATTAACTACTGAATTGTTATAAAATTAATTGTTGTTGTATTAATAAAGGGAATTGCATGACACACGTTTCCAAACATGAAAATGATACTACAATTTCTGATACAACAACTATAATAATAATAATATTACCATTATATATTTTATATTCTATATTTAGTGTGTCTTAAATATTTTAAAATATTTATCAAAACATGATTCTTCCACATTGGTTCAGTATGCCTTCTGAGTCTTCTGAGCATCAGTACAGAAAAACAAAAAAAAAGTAGAGCAATTCGCTTTATTGTTTAAGGAGATTAATGGAAAATGTCTGCTCCATGAATGCAGTGTGTATCTCTTTAAAAAAAACATGTTTATCATTTTTAAACAAGCATGCATAATCAAAATATTACACCTTCCAAATACATTTATGGATGGTTAATTAAAGTGAAATGAACATCCTTCTGCTAATAAGCAGTGAAAATCATTAAGAGATCTATTTATTCATCAAGGAAAATTCTAAGGAATTTTGAAAGTTTTATTAACAAAATGTCCTTTGCAATCAAAAGATTCATTTGTAGCGCTGTAAAGTGCTTAAACTAACTGCATCAAACCATTTCTGAAGCATCACACAGATTTTATTAAGGAAAGAGATTAGTGTGCAAAAAGGAGCATACTTTTTTAACCCATTTTTTCAATTACATCAGATAAACAGCTGATGCAGAAAGCTGTTTAAGTGAATTTGTAACACATACTGTACAGTATATCTAAACATTTGGTAGACTTAATTTTGTATCTACAGTGTATTCGGTGAATGACTAAGATACATAAAGCATAACAGGAATTTTATCTACAGTATAAAACCTCTAATAACACAATGGAAATAGTGTGTGGAAAATGTTATAAATGTGTTGACAGGCAGACAATACTTCATAGGTGCTTTTGACTTTCAGTATTTTGTGGGCAAGAACTTGAGCCATGTGTTACTTCAGGGACTTTTTGCTGATCTTCTGCATATGGTAACATTACCCTAATATTGGCACAGCTCCTAGACTTAACATTTTAGTAAAAGATTACTTTCCAAAACGATTAAAGTGAAGTACTCCATGAAGTACGTTGATTTGTTTAACTCAAATAAAGCTTGGCTTACCTTTAGCTATTTTCCACATCATCTACAGTATGTTTCAGCTTTATATTATATTGCAAAATTGATTTTTTGTTTGTTAGCATAAGGAATAGAGTAAAAGTAACATGAATATTTTTTCTTGTTATGCTAAATCATTTTCTACTAAATAAATGATTGTTAATAAAATTAACATTATGTTCATTCACTTTTATTGATTTCTATTGTTCATCTATTCATAGATATTGTCATATAAACCACCTACTTATCATTTGCACAAAAACTATGAAAACTGTGTTTATATTGCATGGAATACTATTCTGATTTTCTTTTTAAATGTGGTGTCCTGTCCTAGTTTAACCAAAGCCTACCTACATTTAATTGCAGACAACATTTCTGCTAATATTCAAGTACTGTATGTGATTGTGTTATTCTTTGGTGCTCTGTCACTGTGCAGAAAATTATTTAATCTACAGTACATACTGTATCTGTTCATGATGTCGTTCTCCAACGTGCAGTAGTTGCAAGCTGTATAACCTGAATATCACAGTTTTGATTGAAATCTTTCAAGTGCTCAGAAATAATCAACCCCCTGGTCAGCCTGTGGTCTCATCCAGGCGGTGACATCTTGGAGGAGAGACAGCTGGCTGTGAGTATGTGCATAACAATGTCACGAAAAAGAACTCCTACCAACTGCTGTGAATTGACGAGTCACTGGATGACATCTCTGGCTTGTGAAGGTTCATCTCTCTGGATATGCACAGTCAGTACTGGCAGGTATGGGTTTCTAACAAAGTTTAACCAAAAACTGCTGTCATGCCTTTGTGGCTGTGCACTGAGCTTATCACTTTTGTGCAGCTCAGATAGAGGGTGCAAATGACTGTTCCTTGTACAGAGTGCATTGTAGACGCTAACTATTAGTTCACTGCCTTACCTACTCCAGGTTGCTTAGAAATAAATGTAAAATCCTTATTGTGTGCCATTGTCGCCCTTCTTTCTTCTATGACCCTTTGTTGAATGTTTGAGTGAACGTGCCTACTAGCCCCCATACAGTTTGAGTCTTAAGCTTTGGTGCTGTAGGCCTGGCAGTAGGAAAGTCAAAGTGTGTGTCAGCAGGGATTCTGCCTTTTGGCCAGGCATTGCTATCCTGCATCTGCTGCTACTGTAGCCTACTGTGATAAACCAGGAATTAATCTCCATTTGTGCCTAGTGACTCATTGCTTATTCTTTGAGCAAGAATTCCATCATCTCCTGAGGAACCCATGGCAATTGCTATTACTACAGTATAATACTCGTATGGTCATGCTCTCTTACAAGAACCAACAGCACTACTCCATACTATAGGAAACACATTCACCGCAATGCTGCTACCTTCACAAAGCTATCAGGACAGTGCACTGAAGAACAGTATGTTTGTGCTACTGGTAAAGTAATTATTCTCTCCAGACCACTATTAGTGCCATTTCTTTGTATGTTAGCATATTATCATATAGTATCACTAGTAAAATGTATTTATAAGCTAGACCTAAACTGAATGGTGTGATGTTATTCACATTCTTAAAGAAGTTCCTCTACCAAAATATTTTCTTTCTTTTTTCTACTTTTCAGCATGGAAGCCTGTACTAGTCCTTATACATTTAGAAAATACTTGTTTTAAGTAATTTACATACATACAAGCCATTCGGACATCAATCAACAGATTCACACAATACGTTTCACACAAAAGTATTCACGCAACGACCCTGAAGTCTTTATGAAACTTGCTGCAACATGTAGAGCTTCTTGAAAATCTGCCTGTATTCTCACTGCCGTGGAATCCAGATCCTCATTAGACAAGTGAATCTTTTGGAGCTTTATGAGCTGAGAGAAAAAACACGGTATATGGAGAAACATGCAAACCCTTTATTCAGGAAGGTGTGCACCCCAAATTGTGATAGTGCCAACTTACAGTAGGAACCTCTGTCATCCCTGTGCAATTAGACTTGGGTACGAAAATCCTCCCCCTTGTGCTTGTTGTAGAAAATAGGCAATGAGAGAGGTTTGGTCAGCATTGACAGGGCAAATCACAGAAAGACTTCTTAAGTCCCGAGGCCACTTTGTTTACAAAGGAGGTCTCTCAGGATTATTGTATCTTGCAGATTCAGCAAAAGTGTCTCTGGAAGCCACGTTTTTAATGGAAGAACAAGTGTTTTAAGTTTTAAGATATTCCAGCCTGGAATATGTCAATAGTTATTCCAATTGAAGGCTTCAAGATTAATAGTTTTGGTTTCCATGTTTTTTTTTTAATCAAGGTTGTGTTCTGTCAAGATATGTGTAGAAGTTCATGTGCAACAGTTTCTCCTTGATGACTGTTCCTTGAATATCAAACACAAGTGTGTTTCTTCCCCAGCACAGGTCTTATCAGACACTTTCAAGTTGATGGTAAAGAGTCATTCTCAGCTACTAGTGAATCAGCTTGTGGTAGTTGGCGCTGCTACAGTTATCCTTTGATTCATTAACATAACTCTTATACTGAAAACTGTATGTTAGGTGAAAATTCATAAATGGAAAACATACAATATAATGTATTTATTCATGAGAACAGGACATGAGGCAAAAAGATCAAGTATTGTTTTTTAACCATCCTGAAATTTTTCCACACGTTTTGGACCCATGATGGGTATTGATTTCACAGTCAGTACATGATAAATTGATAAGCTTGTGCATACCGCTTATTATTAAGATGTATTTAAAACAATGAACTAAGTGTGACATAACATTCAGAAATACAATTGAGAACAGTCTGTGGTGTTTGTATAGATGAAACTTTTCTAAAATGTATAACAAAATTAAAGACAATCAAAATCTGTCATCTTTCCACATGTAATGTCATTAGAAAGTACAATAAGTTCCTGCTTTGTCTAACGATGGTAACAAAAAGTAGTCTAAGTGGTGAGAAAGCTGTGCTTAATGAAAATAAAGGGACTAAGAAGTCAAAGAAAATGATTTACGTTGTTTAATTTTAAGTTATGAATGCAGACGCCATTGGTGCCATTCGCACCCCGCTCTGCAGAACGGCCATTGTGCAACTTAAGACTGAGCTCCGCGCCTCCTCCCTCTCGGTGCCGTCTCCCCCTCTGACGGAGCGCAGTGGGCGGTACGCTATTTTTAGAGCCTCTGATTGGGGGAAAAAAGACCTGCTGATCTGTTCTACATAACAGGAAGAGAAGACAATGTGAATTTTTTCTGTACAAAACGCGTGTTGCATTTAGGAAATTCAAGTATTTTAAACTCTTAATTAAGAAGTAAAAAACTTACAGCGTACACAGAGATTCTAAGCTGATCACGAGAAAGAAAAATCACCCATTCAAAAGTGGTTATTAACTATTTAAACCTGTTTTGTATAGCTTTTAAAGTTATGCAATGTCTAAGTTAAGCAGGGACACTTCGTTGCACCTTATTTTTGATTTTTTTAAAATTTAAAATCGTTTGCCCAGCCTACGAGTCTAGGTATGGTGAAAAAAAATCAAGAGGGTGGAAAAACATGTATATGGGGGTTCAGAGAGCAGGGAATGACTGTATAAAATTCAAGTTCACATTCTATACAGTACCTAATCTCTCAGAGACCCAGGTTGACACCACACGGTTTACTGTTTGTCACATTGGTCTGTCAGTTGTACAATAATTGTGTGTACAATACTTAAGTAGAAGTGAAAAAGTTATTTAAGTAGGTACTGTAGCTGCGTCAGCATGCGTAGGCTTAAAGGAACAAGTAAAGGTTTATTCCATGCTGAAAGGAAAAGACATTTCAGCTGTGGAGCCTTTTTCAGGTGTTTAAAGGTGTAAAAGGTACAGTATGTTACAGTAGGTACTCAGATCAATTGAATATAAATATCTTTTTAGAATTTAATTTTGCTTATGTATTTCCATATGACAAATCATACAATTCCATGGAAGTTAATTCAAGAAGATTTTCTGTTTCTTGGAACTGGCAGCATTCTGGGTTCTGATTAATTTTTAATGGGTTTTAATCTCAAACCTAAATACTGACAGAGCATTCACTAGATGTATTAATCTTCTTTCATCAAATGTATGACCTTGCTTGACCATATAATGAAAACGACACGTTCGTAAACACAATGTGTAAATTTTAATTTTAATGCACTTGAGATTACTAAAATGAATGTACCTTAATAAGAACAAGTCTTAAGGGACAGAAACAAATATTCGTTTTTATTGATAGATGGTTCAGCCATCTAACTCCTATTCAATTCTATTCAATTCATATTCAGATGTTTAACCCTCTGAAGTTCTTTTACTTCCTACATTCTTCTGAGACCTTAGTAAATGTGGGGTTCAATTTGACCAGTAGAATAATGATTACTAATGAAAACTTTTACTTATGCATCTAGCAAAAATCTTTACTTAAGCATTTTATGATTCATGTGAGCTGTACCCACAGAATCTAATTGACAAAATTATTACAGAACGAGTCATGTTCAAGTTTTGTTTTTATATGGGTCTGGTTTTACAGACATAACTGATTAGAACTGTTTGCTTCAACAAAGTAGGATAAACTTATTTTTTTCTTGCTAGTATTTTATGCTTGTGTTTTTACTTAAAATTTGTGTTTTCTACTAACAACAGCTTTGTTGGCAAAATTGCTCAGTTTGAGTTCAAATAAACTAAATACATTAAGCTTGTCATTTAGCAATATTAAATTTATATTCCTCTGAATTTTCAGAAACTTAAAAATAGAAAAAAACACAAAATGGAAAAATCTGAACAATGGAAAAATTCAAAGTGTAAATCTTTTGCTCAGTGGTACATATCCTAATCTGAGTGGTTATCACAGCGCTTTAGAGTGCTTGGATTTAATTCCACCCTGGGGTGCATTTTGTTTGGTGTTTGCATGTTCTCTCCATGGGTTTTCTCTCACTGCTCAGTTTCCCCACACAGTCCACTATCTGTTAATTGGCATCTCTAAATTGTTTCCAGTATACTTGTGTGCATGTGTGCCCTGCGATGAACTGACATCCAGGGTGTGTTCTTCTTTGTGCCCATTGTAAATTGTAAGGCTCCATCTCACCACAATCCTGCACTGGACTAGCCAGTTATTGAAGATGAATGGATGGATGTACAGTATGCTCTAATCTATTTGAAATAAAATTTCACCTGCCAGTTAAATGTTGTACTTTGGTTCACTTTAATTAGTGTAATAGACAAATGCTTTATTGGTGTTATGGCTACATTTGCGTAGGACAGACCTAGGTTACAATTTTCAGTAGGTCTTCATATTACAATGATGGTTTGTGTTGGGCTTGGTAACTTCTACTGTTTCCAGTTTATTAGGATGGTTTGATTACAGACTGAGCTTAACTTTTTTTTAGTTATTGTACTGTACTGCGTTAGTGTACTAAGTTGTGTTAATGAATTGGGTTTAAAGATATTTAGTTTTAGATAAGATTTTGGGTTTTAATTAAAGTCTTACCCAAAGTTTTATCCTCACCATGCCTCCTGCTTTGACCCTCATCCTACTCATAGCCCCAAATCCAAACCAGTGCCAAACATGGATGTAGTTTACCTCCTTAACTTAGACCCTAAAACCCATTAATGACTCATCCATTTGGCTATGTCCATTAAAGTAGACATAAACAATAACTGCAGCAGAAGCAAAGCTCACGGAAGAACTTCATTGAAAAACTCCAATCATCCAATCAAGAGAGACTATTCAGATCAGTGCCTCAATTGAAAACTGTAATTCCAGTCAAATACAGTGGGAAAGTGTGAGCAACATTTGAAGCACCCTTATGTTTACTTTCATCAGCACAAGTAATTATTTTCCAGGGAACATCAACGCTGTCTTTATGAGAATGACAGAGGTCTAGGAGTTCGTCAATGGCAAACACAACTCCCAACAAAAGGCAAGGAATCACCAATGAGTCAAGGCTGCAGTTCGAAAGAGTATCATCTGAACCATTACAAGCCAATGTGAAGTTAAGACAGGAGCCAAGCAAGGGTGCATCATTGCTCCAACTCTTTATAATAATAATTGCTTACATTTATATAGCACTTTTCTGCACACTCCACTCAAAGCGCTTTACAGGTAATGGGGACTCCCCTCCACCACCACCAATGTGCAGCATCCACCTGGATGATGCGACGGCAGCCATAGTGCGCCAGAACACTCACCACACATCAGCTATCAGTGGGGAGGAGAGCAGAGTAATTAAGCCAATTCATAGATGGGGTTTATTAGGAAGCCGTGATTGGTAAGGGCCAATGGGCCAGGACGCCAGGGTTACACCCCTACTCTTTTCGAGAAACGCCCTGGGATTTTTAATGACCACAGAGAGTCAGGACCTTGGTTTTACGTCTCATCCGAAGGACGGCACCTGTTTACAGTATAGTGTCCCCATCACTATACTGGGGCATTAGGACCCACACAGACCGCAGGGTGAGTGCCCCCTGCTGGCCCCACTAACACCTCTTCCAGCAGCAACCTTAGTTTTTCCCAGGAGGTCTCCCATCCAGGTACTGACCAGGCTCACACCTGCTTAGCTTCAGTGGGTTGCCAGTTGTGAGTTGCAGGGTGATATGGCTTTACCACAATTCCACGTCTGACCACCAACAAGCTCCCAGTAAGAGTGGGAGTAATCCCAGTAAGAGATACATTGTTGGATGGCAGATGTGATGGTTAACTTAAGCCAACTCAATTCCAGAACAAATTAAGGATAGAGCTCAAGGAGTATTTGTGGTAGATGTATTGTAGATTAATGACTAGGGCTAAAAATACAAGATCCCATAGCATTTAAAAATGAATCTTTCATCCAAAAGTATTTTTTCATCTGATATAAACGTGCTTTGATCTAGGGTTCAGTCTTCAAAAATTGATATTAGCAAGCTTGGGGACCTGGTTATTGTTCATGTTACCAAGTTGGTAGGGATAGGGACTTATTAAAGAAGTGGATTTTTATTGGAAGCTCATAATAGAGAAGTTTAAAGGTTAAATGAAAGCTGATAAACAGTAAACTGTTTAATCTCTTTACCCAGATTAACTTCTTATCAAATGCATAGCCCCAACACGACCCTAATAGCAAAGGAAACATAATCCTTTATTTAACCAGCTGAGTTAATTGATAACAAATTCTTGATTACAGTTGTCACCTTGGGAGTATCCATTGTTAGAGCTGCATATCTTGCAGGAACAGTTTACATGAAATACTTTGCTCAAGAGAAAACTAGCAGTGTCCTACCAGGGTTTTGAACCCAAGGTGAACCCAGAGTACAGAGCCTTAACCACTGCTCCCAACCTTTAACTAATTTCCATTGGTTAATTGTCTTATGTCAACACACATTATATTGCTTGCATTGTTAATCTGTAGATTGGATTAAATTAAATTTTTTACTCCAATTTTAGTGAAAAAAACAGTAACCATCTTTAATAATGCCTTTACTGTGACATGTAGTTAATTTATAAAAAAAAAGATGGGTCCAATATGCACATACTGTTATTCAATCATGCAGTGTTTTTATTAATATTGTTTTGAATATTTCTTCATTTAGATCTTCCTTCATTTAGTAAGTTGTATTGTGTATTTCTGGTGTGACCTCTGTCCTGAAGGAGTTCTAACCAACATTGACATGCATTAGAAATTTTAATCAGGGAAGAGGTGTTTCATCGTGTTTTGTAAGTGGCTGAACAATTCATTCACAGAGAGATGAATATCACACAGACAAATTTACTACAAAACAGACATGGGACTGGGAAGTAGCAGACTTTCACACAATTCACATTTCAAACATGCTTCAGATAGTAGATGATTTTCAAAGGAACTTAAGAGTTCTTAATGCAGTTCCCAATGTTTCTATTGTTGAGTCTAAGATTTGATACTGTTTTTATATTGTTCTAGTGGGAGTTTAATGGTGTTGGCCCCATGCCTACAATGTAATTTACCATTTTTATTAGTCTGTCAATATCACCCATTAAGGACCAAAACAGCCCTTACTGAAAGTGAAACAATTCCTTTAAACTTTAGGACAGAAAGTTAAAAAGGAAACAGCTAATGTGTGTTCCTAATGGCACACATCTAGATTAAAGCCTTTGAAGGAGTCAGACTAATTAAATTGAAATTTTGTGATGAAAGAGCACAGAATACTCAAAGTTGTTTGAGAAATGTAATATAAATAATTCAATCATATAAAATGTAGTTTTTAAAATTTATAGTTGATTTAACATCCACAGGCCCCTTAAGAAATTACAATAATTCTTTAATGTTAGTGAGTTTAGGCCTAGACAATGCAAAGAAGCATTAAAAGGGAAACAGAATGTTAGGGCATACTGTACAATATGGGAAAAAGAAGAATTTAATTCCACAATGAAAAGTAGAAAGAATAAAGAACACAGTATTTCAGCTGTACAGCACTTCTTCAGGTGTGTGGAGCACAACAGACCTTCAAAATAAAAAAAAAGTTTTGTATTTTTTTTCCCAATCAAGCTGCATCTACTTAATAAAAACTGAAAATACATTTATAGTGCAGGAAGAAGACAAAGTGTCCTGATCTGCACATCAGGACCAAAAATATCACTAGGTCTTTTCTGCATTTACATTGTAAATCTGCAATGTGGTTTCTATATGAAAACAGTCCTTTAATATGCAGTGTGATGAAGGATAATGTAACTGATTATGAGGAAATCTCTGTACTGAAATAATATGCAAGAAAGAAATGTATCTGTGGAAAACATTTATCTTTACTAATAGAGAAAGTGGATTTGAAGCAAATACTCAAACACTCCATTCCATTTGGTGTTTTAATTTTTAAAAAGAGTGTTCTCTAAAATTAAATAGGAATATCATTTACTTTTTGTAAAAAAAATCGAAGCTAATGGAGTTTATCTGTATGTCTCAAAGCTGTTTTTCTTTTTTTAAACTTTATTCTGGTGTTTAATGTCACACCAACAATTACATTACCAAACTAAATGATTCTCTGATGAAGTTCAAGTAGGTGCTGTAGCTACAGCAGCATGCATAGGCTGCAAAGGAACAAGTGAAGGTTTATTTCATGCTGAAAAAAGAAAGAAAAGAAAAACAACTTTTCGGTTGTGGAGCCTTCTTCAGTTCTGAAAAGCCAAATCATTTTGTTTCTTTTCTTCTCTTTTCAACATGGAATAAACCTTCACTTGTTCCTCCAAATGATTCTCTGTGTCACTATTGGAATTTAATAGTCCATCTGGATACAATATTTTACAAAGTACAGGTCTATATTTTATGTTCACTAGTTATCAAGAAAATTCTCTTATTTCGTCACTTCTGCTCAATGAGATATCATTACAATGCAGTATAAAATATAAAGCTATGAAAGTAACCAGGGCTTGTTTGAACAAAGAAATTTCTTTCCGAATTCAGCGGAGTAATCGAAAGGTTTGAAAAATGAATGTTTATCTTTTTTATGTAAGATTCAAAAGTCCTAATTTAAAAGTTGGACTAACAACAGAAAAAAAAAATTCCACATTGAGAAAGAAAGAGAAAACTACAAATGAATACCCATGAAATATTTCCATTCAAACATACATCATTTGTGATTCAACTTTGTTCTCTGTTCCACAGATGGTAACCTGAATACAGCTGAAGGCTGTATGAAACATTTCACAGAAGTTATTCTGACAGATGATCAAATAAGAGACAGCCCCTAACAGCTAAAACTGTTCAAATGTAGACCAAGCATACAGACTGTAATAGATGTAATAGATTCTTTTCATTATTTTTTCTTGTTGATTTTCATTTCCTAACATGGATTTAAACTAAATTAGAGAAGTTTCAAAAGTGTGTAGCTTAGATTTCTGGTGGGAACATACAGTATTCTACTGCTGGATGGAAGCCACCTTTCCACTGTTAATTTTATGTGCAATGAACAGTTTCTGAACCTTAAACCTTTAAATTGAGCACCTGGGTTCAGACTGAAGTTGCTGTATGCCTGTTCTGCTTGTGGCTATTTTCTGGGCCTCATATTGGCCATAGTTTAGAATCCATAGTGATGTGGCATTACCTCTGGTATGTGTTCCTCTCAAGTGGCCAGACTGGAACTGCTTCTGTGATTCTGGTTTCACAGTGTTGTGGGTTGCTGTCACAGCCTTTGCTTCAGACTGTTGATGTGAGATTCCCTCTCTCTCTGAGCACTATGCAGTCATCCCTTATTAGCGGTGCCCACTGTTGGTTGGTGTCCTTACTGATAAATTCATTTCACCTACTGCTGATCAAGAGACTCAGTAAAAAATGGCAGTGTGTTTTATTTTTAAAAATCACGTATCTTGTGAGGTACAGTACAGTATGTGACATCTGCTATCACCCAGTAATATTGCATAGACAAGGGTATTTGTGCAAGGGCTCATTCCAAAAAACATTTTCGCCTACATTTACAAAAATTGACTCATCAATACTCAGATCTGCCACTACTACTCCATTATTTAAAAAAAATCTGGACCCTGAAAGTCTGTCTCACTTTAGGACAATTTCAAATCTTCCATTTTTAGACAACATGCAACTGATAACCTCTCAACCATGATGATGATTCATGAGAAATTCAATGAGAAATGAACTTTCTGAACCTTTCCAGTGAAGTTTTAGTCAATTTTGTGGTACTGAAACAAGTCCATTGAAGGTGACTAATGATTTCCTTATGGTTTCAGACTCAGGCATGTTATCTATCCTTGTTTTATTGGGCTTTAGTGCTGCCTTTGACACTATTAAGTGTACACTCCTTTTAAATCGATCCGAGACATATGTTGGTGTTTCCTGATTTTTAATTTAACTAAACTACATTCAAGCTTGTTTTTTTCCTCATGCAGTATTACTACAATCAATGTATTGGCTTGATTGGGGACACATGCAATTTGACACACTGAAAAACTGTTTTTTAATGTCCAATATTTGTATTGACATTTGCAATTAGAAAAATGCAAATAGATTAATTATAAACAAAATGCTCCCAATAAGATAGATAGATAGATGATAGATAGATACTTTATTGATCCCGTGAGGGAAATTGCAGTGCAACAGCAGCTTAACACACACAACACAGCCACAGTGTAACGAATTATATAATAATAGTACAATACATACAATACAATACAAGAGTTACTCACAGTCCGGACGCACAAGAACAAACTAGAACAGAACAGTACACAGAAAATCGTATCACACTCATATCACACATATGAATATAAATATAGATGTAACTATAGATATAAATATAAATGTATTGCACAGGTCCCTGGCATATATTGCACAAAAAGTGGTTGTAAACAGGAAAAAGAAAAAGAAAAAGAAAGAGAACAGATGTAGCAGTAGATGTGTAGATGTGTTTAGTCCAGAAACAGGTCACTGTCGATGTTGCCTCTGCCAAGACGCAAGGTAGATGCGTTGTACAGTCTTATGGCAGACGGCAAGAATGACCTCCTGTAGCGCTCCCTGTCGCACCGTGGATGAATCAGTCTATTGCTGAACGTGCTCTTCATTCCTGCAAGCCTGTCATAGAGGGGATGGGAGAAGTTGTCCATGATGGCCTCTAGTTTGGACATCATTCTCCTCTCAGCCACTACCTCCAAGGAGTCCAGGTCAAACCCAATGACAGAGCTTGCTCTCCTGATGAGCTTGTTCAGCCTTTTGGAATCTACTGCTCTAATCCCAGAGCCCCAGCACACCACTGCGTAGAAAATGGCACTCGCTACCACCGACTGACAGAACATGTGTAGCATCTTACTACACACATTGAAGGACCTGAGCCTCCTCAAGAAGTAGAGTCGGCTCTGTCCCTTCTTATAGATGGCCTCGATGTTCTTAGACCATTCCAGTCTATCGTCGATGTGCACTCCCAGGTACTTGTACGAGTCCACCATCTCCACGCCACTCCCATGGATGTAGACAGGAGTAGGTTTGACCTTTTTCCTCCTGAAATCTACCACCAGTTCCTTTGTCTTTGTAACATTCAGTTCCAAGTGGTTCACCCCACACCACTCCACAAAGCTGCTGACCAGTCCTCTGTACTCCTCCTCCTGCTCACCCTTGATACATCCCACAATTGCAGAGTCATCTGAGAACTTCTGCAGGTGGCATGACTTTGAGTTGTACTTAAAGTCCGAAGTATAGAGGGTGAAGAGGAATGGAGAAAGAACTGTCCCTTGAGGTGCCCCTGTGTTACTCACTACCTGTTCAGACACACAGTTCTGAAGTCTCACAGACTGTGGTCTGCCTGTCAGGTAGTCAGTGATCCACGAGGTCGTGGAGGCATCGACTTGCATCTCCTCCAGCTTCCTCCTTAGAAGTAAGGGCTGGATGGTATTGAAGGCACTGGAGAAGTCGAAAAACATGATCCTTACAGTGTTGCCAGCCCTGTCCAGGTGTGAGTAGGCCCTTTGCAGCATGTAGATGATCGCATCCTCCACACCAACACTGGGCTGGTAGGCAAACTGTAGGGTGTCCAGTGATGAGCTGACCAGGGGTCTCAGGTGGGATAAGACCAGCCTCTCCAGTGTCTTCATGATGTGAGAAGTCAGTGCAACTGGTCTGTAGTCGTTGAGGACAGAGGGGCGCCCTTTCTTTGGTACCGGGACCAGGCATGATGTCTTCCAGAGCACCGGGACTCTTTCCAAGCGCAGGCTCAGGTTGAACAGTCGCTGGAGCACTCTGCTCAGCTGATCAGCACAGGCCCTCAGAACTCTGGGGCAGATGTTATCTGGTCCTGTGGCCTTACCCTCGTGCAGCCGCTTCAGCTCCTTCTTCACCTGGTCAGCTGTGATGGTCAGCCTGGCCTGGGGGATGGTGCTCATAGTGCTTTCAGTGCTGCAGGTGTTAATGGTGGAGGTGTTGGAGAGTGGCAGCTGTGGGGGATGGGTGGGTGAGTAGCCGTCGGGGGTTGTGGCTGTAGGCGGCCATGTTTGTGGGGGGATGGAGGAGGTATTGGGCAGTCGCAGCTGTGAAGGGTTAGGGAGCGTGTGGCTGTGGGGGGATGGGTGTTGCGCCACAGAGGACCCAGAATCAAACCTGTTAAAGAACTGGTTCAACTCGTTGGCCATCTCCAGGTTCCCTTCTGTTGCACCCCCAGCCTGTTTGAAGCCAGTGATCTCTCTCATGCTGCTCCATACATCTCTCACCCTATTCCTTTGCAGCTTGTCCTCTACCTTCTTCCTGTATGCGTCCTTGCTCTCTCTTAACTTCTGCTTTAGCTCCCTCTGTACACGCTTGACCTCTTCCTTATCTCCCCTCCTAAAGGCTCTCTTCATGTCATTCAGAAGAGCCTTCAGGTTGCTGGTGATCCAGGGTTTGTTATTGGAAAAGCAGTGTACGTCTTTGGTGGGGATGGTGTTGTCTACGCAGAAGTTAATATAGTCAGTGACACAGTCCACCATGCTGTCTATGTCGTCCCCATGTGGTTCGCACAGCACATCCCAGTTGGTGGCCTCTAAAGCACCACGTAGATCCTCCATAGCCTCCTGAGACCATCTCCTCACAGTCCTCATGGTCACAGGTTGGCGCTGGACAATAGGCGTGTACAGTGGTGTAAGCAAGACAAGGTTGTGATCTGATCTGCCAAGGGGGGGAAGGGCTGTAGAACTATATGCATCCTTAGCATTGGCATATAATAAGTTCAGTGTTTTGTTTTCTCTGGTCGGGCACTTAACAAACTGGTGGAAAGTAGGCAGAGTGATGGAAATAGATACGTGGTTAAAGTCCCCTGAAATAGCTATAAAAGCGCTTGGGTGCTTTGTTTGTAGCCTGGCTGTGACTGTGTTTATGACGTCACACGCTACCTCTGCATTTGCCGTAGGTGGAATGTAAACAACAACAAAGATGGCGCATGTAAACTCCCGCGGCAGATAGTACGGACGCAGTCCTACGGCTACCAGTTCGATGTCCGGGTTGCAGACGTGCTCCTTAACATGAGTATGTCCAGGATTACACCATCTGTTGTTTACAAGCACCGCAAGCCCCCCTCCTTTCCTCTTACCGCTCTCGGTGTTTCTGTCCGCCCGCACCGTCTGAAAGCCGCCGATGGTAACGTTCGAGTCCGGAATAAGTTCCTGCAGCCACGTCTCGGTGAAACACATGATACTGCATTCACGATACTCCCTCTGGCTTCTCACCAATGCTCCAAGTTCGTCCATCTTGTTCACTAAGGACCTCACATTTCCCATGATGATCGAAGGAAGATAGGGTTTAAATCTCCTTCTCTTCGCCTTTCGCGTCGCACCAGCCCTACAGCCTCGGCTTCTCCTCCTCAGCTCCTCCGGCACCGATGGCTTCTCTCCAGTGAGTAGAGCCGGACGCGCTAGCGCGATCAGCTGGTCCCGCGTGTAGACAATGCTTCTGTGGCTATCGGCATTGCAACTCGATAGCCACAGAGGTCCAAGTATCAGAAAAAACAAGAAAAAGTTTCTCAGGTTCCTAGTATCCATCATGTTGTGATCGCAAATCTAGTTGCCGGCAAAGGTATGAAGAAAAAACACTAACACACTAGCATTAACTAACTGAAAGAAACAAAAAGACAACAAAAAGACACAGAGCTGCTGTAGCAGGCTGCCACTAACACGGCGCCATCTTGGATTCATAAGATCATAAGATTCATAAGATCCCAAGAGAAAACAAAAGACACTTGGTCATCCTTTGTCTAAGAACCAAAAAGCAGAACTATAATTTGGAGGCTTTTATAATTTTATTGCTCAATGTTTCACTTAATTTAACATCAGTACAGCCAATAGAGTGGCCACATGATTCAATGTAAATAAAAACAAGTTTAAAAAATATTTACTTTTTATTGTTTATGTTGATGTGAAAGAAAAGACTTTTACGTAGCTGTTGACTTACTGTACTCTGAGGTTTGACAGAGCCAAATTGTACCAGCTAAAGATCAAACCACCAGATGGATTGCTGAAAAATCAGGTTGCTTTTTAAAGTGATATTTTTGAGCCAGTAGGAGAGTACAGTGGTCAAGCAACTCTTTCTTACAAAAACCAATGGCTCACTGTTGAAAGAGAGCACTGTTCTGTAGTAGGTGTTGGCTACCCATTGAACAAGACATGAATCCTAGGCCTTTTCCCCTATACCACACTGTATGGAATGCAAAGGTAGGGAACTAAACTTGGCATTAAGACCAAAGGTTGCAAAATGTGGCATACAGTAGTTAAAGTTTCCCCACCTCCATTACACTTAAAGTTTTCTCCCACTGTGCTTCTCGGGTATTGCTGAATTTGGACTAACAAACTGCATGTGATGCAGTTGTGCAAATGTGGCTGCAACATTCAACCTTATGAAGTGTTGCAATAGCTATTTCAGCTTGGCCAACACTGTACAGTAAGGGGAATACTGTGCTTAAATTGACTCGGAGATCTACATGCATTTTCTTTTACATCCAGTACTGTATGCAGCTACTGTTAACATGTTACACGATTTCAGATTTCTTCAGAACATCTTTGGTTTAGTTTTAAGCCAATTAAATTGTAATTAAAATGCAAGCCCTAAACTACTTAGCCAAGGAAGTAGTTTGGCAAAGGAAAAGTTCCATTGACTTGTGTTACAATATGACTTTATATTAGCTACAGTAGTTATAGTATAGCCAGTCAGCAATTAAAAATCAGTTACATAATATTTGTATCTTAAAAAAATCTGTTATAGAAGGGCACTCTTGGCAACTTATTGGATAGGAAATTCCTTAACTGCACAGGTACATGGACCATATTCTAATACAGTATATTGCTTTATAATATAAAATCCATATTGTATTCTGTCCCGTAATTAACTCTGTACAATACATAACCAAAACCAATTTGAAACGGATAAAGACTCAGTAGTAATGTTCAGTAGTGACATTTTATTTTTATCATTAAGGGCAATGCTGGCTCTAGACTGTGTCGATTGCAACAACCACCCAACTTTAATTACAGTTTGATATTTTCATTTTTTCATTTTCAAGTTCTTTTGTACTTTGACAAAAACCTTATTGGCTTGTCACATTAGGTGGTCTGTTTTACCATCTGCTTCCTAGTAGCCTAATCTGCTTAAAACACACAGTCCAATCTGTGTAATATTGTTAGCATGGAGCAAGATATTAAAAACTTAAAATTTTCCATTGTAGGAAAAATAAATAAGAGGTGTGTATTTTAATTAGATACAACTGTTTTTAAAATCCCCTCTTTTACAAATAATATTACTGACGTCTAATCAGACTCATTTGTCTTTTTATATGGCAGCTCAGAAACATTCACATTCCATTGTATGCCTGGAGGGTTATACATAAAAGTATCCAAAAAGAAAAGCAAAATGAAGACACCTGCTGGCTTCTAACACTAATATGAAAATATTCTATAGCCTGCTGAAAGTAGAATTGAAACAATATGTCATTCTGAAGAGATCTCTTTCAAGTTCTCATGTACTTTAATGAAAACAGTATGTGAAAGCTAATGAGACAGTGAAGATTTGGGAAGCTGTTGCTAAAATGTTTGGTACATTTTCCAACTTTTATTGGCAAACATAAAATCTAATGAGGTTTTATTATTAATTTAAATTCTTAACATCTGTAAAGAGTTTCCTTGATCTTATTCTGTTATGAAGATCCCAACTTATTCAAGTTGTGTTCTTGAGATTAAATCTCTTTAAAGTTTGTGTATGATAGGAATTCATGACTTATTCATGACTTACATTTTCTGTGTATATAGTATATATTATATATACAGTACACCTAAATTTGTACAGATGCTGTATATGTACATATATTATTTTTCATATTAACATTCACCTTATTTTAATACACAATTATGATGGAAATAATTGTACCTAGAAATCTAATTAAAAAATAGATTTTAAGATGTATAAAGATGGTAATTGAAATGTCACTTTTTCAGTTTCAGTTAATTACTGTATAAATAGCTACCAACCAAATAACCTGTGAAGCACATACAGTACAGTAGCACTAGCTCACTTTAATACAGTAATAACTTCTGCAGCCTGGATTAAAAGTAACAAGTATCTACTTTAAGGTGTTATTGACGATAATTTTAGCAATTAACAATAATTTATTCTTGTCATGCAGATTCAGTGTTCACAGAAAGCTGTGCTGAAAGTGTTTATTTTCAGTCTGGAGAATTTTTAATATTCTAAGGTGAAATACGAATTAGAGAGTTCAAGATGCTGCAGTCAGTCACATTAGTCTGTTCTGCTGCACTCTATCAATACCTCAAAGGTCAGTATGATAGAATGGTTGGAATGATTCACTGATCAGAAAGCAACTGGAAATACAGAATTATTTGTCAGGCGAGGGAAAAAAAAGTCTGAATCAATTTTAGAATAAATCAATAACCTTCTACAAATAATGTCTCAGAATTATGCAAACTATTTAAGAGAAAAAAAAATAAGCACACAAGAATGAATAAGCCCATACAGAACAAAAAATGCTAGGCATTCACATTTCCACTGCCTTTCTTCAGCTCAAGCCAGTAACCTAATCTGAGAAACGTGATGTTGTGAAAATCAGATTAAAACCCAAATGCACCTGCCACCACATTCATTGTACCATGCTGTGAAATCATTACATTTATGTTAAAAAAAGAAAATAAACATAATAACTACCGTATTAAAAACTTAATTGAGAGACTTTATGTACAGTGTTAGATACAAATAGTCTACAGTAGATACAGATAATGTAAAAACAGTTGGGTAATTCAGCTTTATATAAATTTTGTCAGCAAGAAAGCAAAGCAAAATATACTGTAAATATAGTTGTAAGTTTATTTAACTATAACTGTGAAAGCAGGTGTGCTGAAGATGCTTGAACCACCACAACAAAGTCATGACTTGAATCTTTTTGAAGCCGTATGAGATCATCCAGAGGAGGAGAAAAATAAGAAGGACATACCAGACATAGAACTGTGAAATGTTTTATGAGAAATGGTAAAAGCCTTTTGCAACGGTACCTGAGTCACACACTGAAAACATGATTAAACTTATTTTGTAATACATTTAAAGTCTCTTAAATCTGTAAAGTACTGTAAAATGATTGTTTTGTAATGAATTTAAAAATATATAGTATATGCCATAGTACAACAATTGTAAGCTAAAAGATGTTTATATTTGAAATAGCCCAAACTTTTGAGCATTATGATAGATGACAAAAAAGGCAGAAAAGAAAACGAACATACAGTATGTTTGAAATATAAATATGATTATGGCTTCTCTGATCATAGTTTTGTAGTGTGCTGACAAACATTAAACTCTATTAAGCTGTCTTCAAGTATGCAAAATAATATGATTTTACAATGATTACGTATTCACTTCACAGCTGGCTGAGTTTATGCATCTCCATTTGTCATTGACTATTGTGTCCAATTAAATGATTAGCTTTTAAAAACTGCAGCTATTAGAGAGCCCTTATGTGTTTCATCGCACTGAGTGATGCAGAAACAAAGTCATTACAGCATGTATTCACACGTATTAAATAACAAACAGATGGTCATTGTAAATGGGGGCTGTTTTTTTCAGCAGAAGTGCCAGAAAAAGGTGTTTTTATTTAGCTTTGTTTTCAGCTTATTTTTGACTTTTTTTCTTCTGACAAAGCAGCAGCTGGTTGCTGAGTTTTTAAATCAGCCTAGATGAAAGGGAACCTTGTTTCCATTAATTCTCGTAAAGTAAGTCTTTGAATTATTTCAGTTAAGAATGTATGTGAAGCAGCAAGCTGCTTGATTAATGCACTTGTTATGAAGATCTAAAATTTGCAAGAGAGCGTGTAGATAATTCATCATATTTAGCAAGACTGAACTGAACATTTAATTGTTTTAATACCTTTGCACTAATCTGAGCTGTTTTATTTTCCCCTAATTTTCAGTTTGTGGAAAGTAAGATGGGTTGAAGGTCTCAGAGAAACTTCCAGTTATAAACATTATTGCAAAAGGGGGCATAAACTACTATAGTATAAGAGTATATGATTGAAAAGGGATTATTTTCTAAAACAATATTTAATAGGAAACTGCCCTTCATCAAAATTGAGTTATATCAAGAGGAAATGTGTATTTAAATAGATGAACTGCTTTTTCATTAGTAGATTCTCCTTGATAAATATTAAATGTAGACATAGATATAGTTACACAATACAAATGTAGGCATGCGGTGCAATAAAAAAAATGGAAGTTATTTTTCTAGTCACTTCTTATCTACAGTATTTTTCCTGAAAGTCTAAAAATCTCTGGACCCTTAAACTTTAAATAAATCTTCTAAAACTTCCTGGGGTAAAAGTCAGCCTATGTTCTAGCATCATTTTTCTTACATTATAATATTGTTTTATTATAGTGCTGGCAGATATGGACAAATAACTCAGGGTAATCATGTTTATGATAATTGGTAACATTTGTCAGAACTTTGCTGTGGAGGCCACAATCAAAACAATTTACTGGGAAGAAGCATATACTGTAGGTTTTCTAGTTCCGGTGAAAGCAGATGGTTGAAAGTTTTGGAAAAAAGTGACCTGCATGTTCCACGATAAGATGCAGCATGTGGCCATTATCCAGCAGTTCCTGCAAAGAGATGGTCTGTGCAATAAAATTGTAGTCTTTTTCTAACAATCGGACAATGAAGGAAGGTACTTTTTGGTGTTTTCAGTAAATAAATGAATTAATGTACTGTAGCTGGAGAACAAGGGTTCACAAATTGTTTAGATGGTTTAGATTCCATTGAGACCAATATTACACATTTGATCCAATTATTTACTTAACTGACCAAATTAAACTCTACATCCTCCTCTAAAGCCGGAAGGGTCAGATACACAGCTCTGGTGGTTTGTGCTTTTTGGTTAACCATGTAATAGAACATTTATTTCTGGAAATCATGAGAAAATGTTCACAAGGTCAGACCAAAAACAGCTCTTGTGATTCTCATACATTACCAAAAACATATTTGGCTACGTGCTTGAACCTCACAGGTTTTCTGCATAATCTCTTTCTTTTACATGTGTTCAGCCATTTTCTGGTATTTCTTGGGAATGTGTAAATTATAACCAACTGGTGCCACCACACAAGTTTGATTTTTCTCCAAACCATGTACTAGAATTCTTTTTACTTACAGATCCACCCATTCAAAATGCTCAAAGTACGCTGCGTTAAAACGTGGCAGGTGTGACGCGTCACAACGTGCCTTAACGCATCATAACGCGTTATCATAACGCATCATAACTGCAGTTATGATAGTAGTATCCAGAATCGCCTTGTAAAACCGCTAGGTGGAGCTAATAAAGCTTAACCTCTCATGTACAGCATTTGAACTGTCGCCAGAAAACGCCCTGTTTCGAATCCCGGTCACTGCTGAGGGACACTCTTTTTTCAATTAAGAATTTAAGTTGTATAGTCTTTAGACTTTTAATAATTTTAAACTGTGTACTACAGCAACTTAATAAACATTAAAAAGTTGGTATATTTTATAAAAGCAAGATTGCTCGGTTGGACAAAAGTACACAACCTTCCACCTTCATCTTAAATATTTTAATTATGCAGAAATATTTTATGCATCAAAGTCTTTACAGAAGATATTACTAATAGTATTAATAATGAATGACTTTGGACAGGCTGTAAGCTCAAAGTATTACCATGGTCCACTTTCTTTGTAACTGCATCAGTTTAACTGTTGTGACATGAAAATACTTTTTTTTTCTATTGACAAAAAGTAACACCACAGCATTTCGCTGATCCGATCATGTATTCGTTTCCAATCATACAAAGTAAGTTTTGAGAATCTCAGATTCACCATGCCTATAGTCATTTCCCAGAGATTGCTCAAAAATGCTATTGATTTAGGAACATAAACATATTATGTAAACCGTATATGACTGTGATAACTTGAGCTACAGTATATGAATATAATTATATCATTATTAATTTCTTTAGATACGCGATTCCATATTATATTCCCCATTAATCAAATTCTAAAAAGTATTTTTTTTTACTGCGATAACGAGTGTAAGTATTCGAAGAAAAGGTTAAAACATTATAACTTTTTACAACTTTTTAGGCAAATTTCAGGACAGTGCATATTTTTTCAGATTCTGAAAGCATGACAGTATGTCTTCTCTTCTGCTTTTTGAAGTGGCTGACTGCGGGACGGAATGGGTGGCGGTGGGCACGAGCCCACGCGGAACCACGATAGTCACGCTTTCACATTATTTTTTAAGTTTTATTTCAGAGTCAGATTTTTTATTTCCTACAAATTGCAAAATGTGCCAAATTTAAGCCAAAGCAGAGCATGTATCTATTGTCTTATTTGAAAACTCTTTTTAGCTAAGAAAAAGAGTGCACCAGTAATTTTATCCTGAAGACTACTAATGTGATCTCCTGTCACAGTTTATAATGATAAGCTCAGGTTCTTATTATGTTACAGCATGTTAAAAAGTCATAGAGAAAGTATATTGAAATAAATTTTATTTGTTTCTACAGGATTGTAAAACAAAATACCCTTCAATGGACTCACATTTAAGTTGATAATCTCCTATTTCAGCAGTACATGCTTTTACCTTCACATAATATTAGATACAATATCCTACTAACCTGATACAGACTACAGATAAAATTTCCCCTTTGAGAGATTCTTATCACAAATGGTACTTGATATGTCATGAGAGTGTCAGCATTTGGTGAAAAAAATCACATAACCAAAAAGTCGTTGCTAAGCTATTTCATGGTACCTTATTTCAGCAGAAATTTGATGAGTCTTCATGTAAAAATGCTGATTTGAATTAGATTTAGAATATATTTCATCCCCAATTAGCCCTGCTTTCATCACTATGATCCCATGTTCACATGGAATGATTCTCTATTTTCCTGCAATGTACAGGGGAGGACACTTGTCAAAATTAATTTACTTCTACCTACTTCCTTCTGAGACTAGGTGACCACTGAAGAGAGGAAACAAAAAAACGGAAGCATCATTACAGTACCTCAACTTTAACACAAGTTCAAAGTACAAAATCATATACAGTAAAGCATTGGTAAGTCAAATGCAAGTGATCATATACTGTATATATTCTGAATAAAACCACATAGTCAAACATAAAATACCTTTAACAGGCATTAAGCATTGTAGAAAATGTTAGAATTAGTAATGTTTGAAAAAAGATATTGCTTCAATTCAGATTTACAATAATTTTAAAATCTAATAAAAGTAGATTTTATTATGTACTGTGGACTATTAAATTCTGAATTCTTAAACTAGAATCAATATTTTCTGATGAGCATTTATGCTGTGTAATGGTCACTATGTGAGTATCCTTTGATAAACTCTTGATAATACCTTCTGTATCTTTAAGTTGAATGATTATTATTGGTCAGCAAGTTAAAAATCTTCTTAACGAAATGTGTTTTGTCTGTATTTTTGCATTATTTTGATGTATTTATTTAGCATACAAAATTAAAAATATCCAACCGAAAAATAATGGGAAATCTGACCACCACTGAACATTTCACACAGAAATAATAACATATACAGTACTACAGTAACTTTGTGAATTGGGCCTAGATGAGCTCTGAATCATTAGTATTGCAGATTTATTTCACAAATGAAGAACATGCATATTACTATGTCTGAGGTTTTCATTATTTATTTATCACATACTTGGAAACCAAACTATAATAACTATTCCATAGTTATATCCATCCATTCATTAAAAGTTCTCAATTCTCTGATTAGGCTAGTTTCAGTATCAGGCTGCTGTTTCCAAAGTGTTTAAATGGTTTTCTTCTGTTTTCCAGACTCATATGGCTGAATTATATGAACTGGATTATAACACACTGATTTTACCAATATGAAATGGCTTGTTAATGACCTGTAGCTGGTGTGGGAAGTTAGGTTCTGGGAGGTGATGAGTAGTTAGATATTTACTCATCTGTTTGACTGTTCTAACGAGGATTTAATAAGCTATGGTACATGACAGCGGGTTTATCATCTTGTAGCCTGATCACATCAGGTCTTAAAAGCTAAGTAAGTTTGGGCAAGGTCAGTACTTAAATTAAAACCACATTCTTAGTGGACAAGTAGGTGGCACTGTTCTTCTTGCACCAGAAGATTTCAAAGGAATGATCCAGGACACATCCCTGCAGCACACTCATTGTGCAGTAAAAGGTGCCAGTCCTTCATATGAAACATTGAATGTTCCTGACCAGAAATGTCCGGAATACTTGGTAATTATCAACCTTACATTACATAAATGCAGGGAATTCATATTATTCGTTAGTTTTGCCAAACCCCGATCAAAACAGATTCCAATAGTATCAGGATAATCACCTGGCTGAAGGACATACTGTTGAATAGTGAAGACAGGGTAGAGGGAAGATGTGGGAAAAAAAGCACCCAAGCAAGTCAGCAAGAACAATTGCATGATATCGATACACATGTTGGAGGAAGTGGGCAAGATGAAGTCTTGACCTCCTGCCAGACTATTGTTTAGAACTCCATTGCTTCTTCTTATTATCTGAAGAAATATTGGGAACTGGAACGTCCTGGTAAAAACTATTAAATGTTTTTTTAAGAGGATAATTATGCAATTCAATAACTCCAGTAGCTGTATGGTGAAGTCAGTCTGTATTGCTCGGCTCTTGCTGTGGTCAGTGCATCACATTTGTTGTCAGACTTGTGCAGAACAAATTTATGATGATGTTTCTGTGAATAGGGATCCAATGCAAAAGAGATTCTACAGCGATGTAGCATTAACATTTTATTCATTATAGCAAGGGAGCTGTAACAGTTTCCTTTTAAGCAAATTAGGCTGTACACTTGCCACACAAATGTAACCATGGATATAACTCCTTAATAAATTATGGTAATTCCATTAGAATTGTTAGCTTATAAAGAATATATTTAAATGTGAAGATTTACATACAGTTAAAAGCTTTTTGTGTTATGGTTAATTTCCTATGTCCTTTATGTCACAATTTTACATCTCATTTCTTTTTTCTTATGAGGGTCAGTAAAAGAAAATGCCATTCAATTTAGGCTGTCAAACTGTTGCAAAGTAAATTATATTCTCCCAACTGCACCCACTCTCTTGTATCCAAACACCTGTTTGATATTAAGCTGATAAGACAGACATATAAGACAGAAATATTTATGCTCAATAGTGAAAGCCATTGACAAATCCTATACCTGAGTAAAAGGATAATGCTTGAATTATCCCTTAGTCTACTGAGTTAACACAAGTAGCACAATACTTTGGCAGCTGTACACCAATCTCCATTTTTCAAACCTGCCTCACTTTCACAGCAAACTAGGAACAATCTTCCCCACTTGGGGTGGGAGGTACAGTATTAAGTGTCAAGGACACACCTGCTGTGTCCATTTCAGCTTTGTGGCATCTACTGTAGCTCGACACCATAACAGCAAGGTATATTTCCTTTTTTATAAATATTTAGTTTCTAACCAAAACTGTGTCCCTTTTTCATCCTTCATCTTGATGTCATAAGTTACAAACTTGATTCCATGTGCTGCGTGGAAGAGGGTCCATGCTGTCAGTATAATTCCCAAAAACTGCAGAATTGTTAGAAAAGGTTTTTCAGGCCCAAGGAAGCCATATTTTGTCAAATGGCAGAAAGTGATATAAAAGATATGAAACTGAAACTTTTTCTCAGCTAGTACAGTGCTGCAATTCAGTTTACAGTGCAATTCATGTTATTTCTCAATTTATGCATTTTCATCATCCCAATCATCCCAATAAAAACATGTATTGTAATTTCTGTTAATATCAGGGCTACTACTGGATATTTTGCTGAGAAGCATTTTGATTTTGCTGAGGCGTGTGCCTCTGTGAAGAAGTTGAGGACTCTTGTCTGTCCTGAGATACGGGAGCTGGCATGTCAGCCAGTGCCTAGCTCACACAGCTCGAACTCATTAACGTTTCAATGTTTCACAAAACTTTAAGGTTTTATAAAGGTTTATGTTAATAATGTGAACAAGAGCCAGCAATAAGTAATAGGGAGCTGCGTCAGCATGCATGGGCTGCAAAGGAACTGGTAACGGGTTTATTCCAGGCTGAACAGAGAAGAAAGGAAACACAACGTTTCGGCCGTGGAGCCTTCTTCACACCTTATTTATAGGTCTTTTCTATATAGTTTACTATTTGCAATTATAATGATTTGTTGGACTGTTATTTGCCTTTTTAAATAAACAAATAAGCAAATATTAAATGTGCAAGGCAACAACTGCAGTATTAAAGTAATTTTGCAGTATTAAAATAATTTTGAATATTCTTATTTTTTAACTTCTAGATTTCAATAAAAAAAGAAAAGGACCCTGCTGGGTACTTTTTCATTACTTGTTAATTACTAGCTTGTTTTTTTTTTCTGCCACAGCATTCAATTTGCAATCTACAGTATATATTCTTTTCAGTAGCAATCACAGACAGGGAAAAAAAGTACCTTCTCAGAGGGAAGTCTGTCTCCTTTTGTTTTTCTAAGCACGACGCAGAAGACAGCTAACCTGTCTAGGGATTCTGTGGCTGTAGGAACTGAATCTCAGTCTGTATAATATGTTGTGCATCTGTATTGTTTGCCTGTAAATGGTAAAATATCTGCTGTCTAAAATTTCACATTGAATGAAGTTAAATTTATTTGTAAACAGATGTTTCCATAACTAAAAGTTATTTCTACAGGACTACTCTTTGTTACATTCGGTTCCTTCTGCAAGAAGTCAGATGGATATGATACTTGGTTAAATTCCTTGAGACGTTCACAAAGCTCTCATGTAAGGGGCTATGGCAGCACAGAACCGATGGAAGAGCTCCAGACGAGCCCCACAAATGCTCATGTGAGACTACAGAGCAAACAGACTGAGGACATGTACAAATTAAGGGTGATATGTTTTTAGAAGATACTGTATAGCGTGATATGTGTTAGCACTGAGTCTACCAGCATGAACAAAAGGGCCAACTGGAAACCATGAAATGGAAGCATTTGAGTTAATCAGTAACCAAGATTATAAAGTCCGAACATTCACTGGGTGAATATTTTTCAGGTTTGATGGTCATGGAGCTGTGAAGGAATTCATAGAGATTTGGCTACAATAATTTATTGCAGGAATACAGAAACTCATAATGCAATGGGATGGATGTATTTTGTACACATGGATTATCTTTATAAATAGGACTAATGTTATGACTATGGCATAAAAAGGCAAGGATTGTAGGCCTTTGTGTCTTTACTTACTGAGATGTGATTGGATTATGGGCTGGTGTGTGCATGTATAGTACTGTATAACCAAATAAAAAGACTGTTACAGATTTTAGTTTTGTAGTAAATCTAAGACGTGCTTTTTGGCCTGTCTATAGGGATTTTTATGGATTATTATGGCTACACTCACTTGTTATTTCCTTGTATAATCCTATATTATTACCTGTTATGACATATTCTGTTGTGTGTTCTGCTCAGGATGGACTGCTAAGCTTTTTTTAATACCAGACTAGACATTCTAGCAAAAATACCTTACCATGCTTCCCATCATACTAAAAATATCTTACTTTTATCTTATTCTGTGTAAAACACCGGTGAAGCATTATTCAATACTATACTAATAATTTTTATTTTTAAGTTTCAGACCTGAGGATTTGGAAGTATTTAATGTTTAACATAACATAGAAATTTAAATGGAGACTGAAAGAATTTTAAAAATAAAATGGTTACATCTAATAAATTGCACACCATTAAAACTGAATGGGATACCATGCATTGCATAGATGTGGTGCCAGTTTATCTGTGACAATAAAGGAGTAGAATTTGCTGACACCTTCTCAGTAAAATGTGTTGACTGGTACTTTTGAAATCTTCTCAGGAAAATTGAGTAAATCTAATGGATCCTGGTTTAAATATACTTCAGAAATTCTTAAAATGTAGTATAAACAGGCATTTTATGCAAATCTCATCTGAAGTCATTTCAGAACATGGGATTATGCAAAGCAGGCTTAATGTGAATTATATTTCTGATTTCATTACTATTCTGCCATTTGAAGGTCATTCACGGGCATTAACAGCACTTAGGGATCTTTCAAATATTCTACATTCAAAATGTTCATTCAATCAATTTTAACTGAACAGCATTAATATTTGTGATGTGCACATTAATATATATTTAAGAGTGAACCCTCTTTTTGGTATTCTTTTTACTAAAGAGTTTTCCATCACATACTGTACCTGTTGTTTCCATCATACCTGTTGTTACTGGCAAACCTAACATCAGAAATATATTGCTTTGTCCAGTCCTTATTTACAGTAGATGGCGTATCTTGTACTGTACATATTTAATATACTGATAGTCTAACATAAAAAGACATTCAATTTTAATGGGTTACAAAATATTAAAGAATGTCGGGTTATCTTTTGCTCAAGTAGAGCTGCGTTGTGTAAATCAGTATCTACGGTGAACCTTGTTTTATTGTAAAAATTTTGTGAATAAATAAAGTCCATTATAATGTATTCTTTTAGTGTTTTTGAGACATAGAGTACCTAATGACAGTGCTTGTATTAACAAGCATTTTATGTTTTTGATTTTTACTAATGCATACTGTATATACTGTACAGCTAGAAGGAGAAACTATTTCACTATCACTGATATGATATTTAAGTAAAGTATTCTAAAATGAAGGTAAAACATATTCTATGATCACAAGATAAGCGTTTGATATTTAAGTAAACTAACAGTATTTTAAAATGCTTAGAAATAACAATACAAATTTGGTGTAAAAAATTGAAGTTTTTGTTGGGAACCTGTATTTAGAAAATTGCTTTAAAATAAACATAATAATTCTAGCAACTTGCATATATATAGTAAAAACAATTCTGCATTTAAACTGGTTTTCTGACAAATGCTAAGTGTTTCTTTAATAGTAAGTCAGATAATAGAGTCCTGCTATATATCTGAATTATGTATTACGGATGTCACAGAGAACTGGAATATGATATCTTTAGCATACGCTATCTTTCACCAAAATGGTGCATTTAAATACCTTATCTTTTTCAATAAAGCAAAGATACATATAGTCTGCTGTTTAAACCTTGACAAAAAGGTATCTCAGATAAGGCATTTACTTAGCAAGCATCGCTGCTAATAGATCACTCAGTCAAAAAATCTAACTGAGGGAAATGTATGACTTTGTCTACAGCTGCAGCTATCTTAGCAGATTGTACTGTCACTGTTTCACACAGAGAGCATTGCAGCACCATTAGTGAATATAAATAATGCACAGCCTTTTCTGCTCTACTCAGCTAAGTGCATAGAAACCTTGGGTTTCTCTTGTCAGAAATTCAATGGATTAGTACCTAGATTTATTTTAAGTCCATAAAGCACTTTGTTCTTGACAGCATTCAAAGGGGAAGGAGTGTTATACTGAGTGTGCATCTTAATGTTGTCATTTGTATCTTGTAAGGTGGGCTAATACAGTGACTGTATCAGGTTTCTTTAATATTTAATTTGTTCTCCCAGAGATCTTAACATGATCCTCTGCAGGTTGCTTTGTGAGGCAGGAAAAGCTGAATAATCATATTATAAAAGATGTAAGTGTGAACATGTGTATGTTGATACACAAAGGACTATGTTAGGGATTGTGTGGCTCTTTTTCCTCACTCACATCCTTGCTAAAGGAATTTCTTTGGTTTGTAAAACACACAAGTATAAAATGATCTCAAATATTACAGTTGTATCTGCATTCTCCATTCTCTCAAATTACAAAATACTCAAAATTGTCTAACACAATTACTTTTTTCATAATATTATTTTATTTCTAGCTGAAAACATGTGTGATCTGTCAAAATACTGTATGTAAACATTCATAACAAGCATCCTAGCTGAAAAAGGCACCAAATATGATCTATTGTACCCAAGTGCTTTCCACAAATAGACTTATTTTCTGTATTTTTACTCCTTAGGAAATATTAGGACACAGAAAGTTAGAAGGTAATGTATAAAGCATTTACAACAAAGAAAACGAACTCCCGTTACTGCTTGGATTGTGCTTGATACTTGAGTGATACAGAATTCACCACCAGCATGTTCCATTCTGTATAAGGTATTGAGTTCATGAAATATTCAGTGAGAGCTCAATGAAGCAAACAATGCTTTTGTCAGTCTACTTGCAAGAATATTTACACTAATTCTTTCTTATACTAGTGAAGATTGACCACTCTTTAAATGTTAATGATTCAATATGTTCACTAGTATTATGGAAAATATTACAGAACATATACTGTACTTAAAAATAGCCAAAACCCATATTGTCATATACAATAAAGGTCCCATGCTGTATTTTTTTTTATATATTTCCACTCATGCTCTAGGGATGCTGCAAAGAATAGAACAATAGACCTAGATCGAAAAACTTAATTATAAAACGGTAAATGGCTGGCAAGCTCAGGGTTAAGGTGAACCATCATCTCTAGAGAATGAAATCATAACAGAAACACAAATTTCATGAAGTTCAGTTAAACATTTACAGTATAACAGATACAGGAAGTGTCGTTTATAGCAGAATAACTACCTAATCCTTGGAACAACATGCTAGTTTCTAGACTGGTGAGATAGATGGGACACATTTTCTCCACGCACTTACAGTATAACCTCCATTCTTAGGTTGTCTCTTCTTTTCAAAGGATTATTCATGAAATTGCTGGTGGTTATGGTGCATCTTTTGTATAGATTATTGGTACTGGGCTGGTTGCCTTCATGGTTATCATAACCAATTGTTCAATTTTTCAGAAATAGATAATATGCATTGTAGACCACATTACTTGTTTATGATGAGAATCCAAATAATAGACCTCCTCAATGAAATATTTACTGTCTTCCAAAAGTATTCGCTTCCTTCCAATGATGGTTTACTTACAAATGAGATGCAGTATGCTGTACACATTATTTAAAAGTGAATATTTCTAACCAAAGCATAAAGTTGATCAATTTAATGATTGTATGGATGGAAATGTTTTTGTCAGAAAAAACAGCAAAGAAAAGTAATCAAGGCATTAAGAAAACCAATACACAGTCAAAATAATCAAGTCTCTAAACAACTAATGGACATTCGCAACCCTCTGTGGTATTTCATGATGTTTAATGAAAATTAGAGATCTTGCTGTCCTGCTGCATTGGTGATTGTTTTTCCTTGGTAGGTTAACCTTGTCTTTTCTGTTTGAAAGTTTCCGCCTTTCTACAAACTGAGACTGTTATACAGTAGTGATATTACAGCACAGGTCTACTTAGACATTCAAGCTCCCTGTTCCAAAGAGATCAGTTTCTCTTGTCTTAATGGGCCAGATGTTAGCTTTTCACTGTTCATATCAGGCATCTGGAGTACAGTTGACAGTGGTTCATACAGTCTAAGGTACAGTATCTGACCATATCCAGTACACACCTCATTGAACACTGAAAAAAACAATTTGGTAACTTACCAACCCCCACAGCACAGCACACACAGTATCTCTACATTGGTTGCCTACAAAGTCATGTACTGTATTCAATATAAGATCTTGTTACTGACTTTCAAGGCTCTAAACAATCTCCATCATACATCTCTGAACTCCTCCATGTTTACACTCCCCCTCGTAGGCTACGTTCAGTTGAGGCCGGTCCTCCCCTCGCTGTCCCCAGCCAGTCTAAACCCCGGACTCTGGGTGGCCGAGGCTTCTCTGTCGCTGCTCCAGTGTTGAGGAATGACTTTCCTCAGACTCTACGAGACACAACTTCTTTAACTCTCTTCAAATCTAAGCTTAAAACAGACTTTCTTGCCAAAGTCTACATCTGAAAAAACTGTATGCTCTTGTTTTTCTTTTCATTTACTTTATAATGTACTTTTTTTTGCCTTTTTCATTATTCTTTGAAAGACTTAAAACTGGGGAGAAACTTTGCTTTTCAGCAGAACTAAGATTCAAAACACAAGGCTTTGAGTGGTCCCATACACATCCTGACTTGAATCATGTTTAGAACCTGTGCAAACACTTAAGAAAAATGTACTGTAGGTGATCATACAGTAGGCGATCTCCAAGCAATCAACAAAAATTGCATCAAGCCAGTATGTAAAGCTGGTAGAGACTTCCTAAACGACCTGGTGCTCTAGTTACTGGCAAAGGTGCATCCAACAATTATTGAGTTCATTGTATTGAATACAATACTTAGGCAATGAACAAATTTAATTTTTTGTCTTTCATTTCTGACCCTTGGCAGTCTTTAGTTTGAGCATTCGCATTTTGATTTAAAATGTGTATACATCATTTTGTAAATTCACAAAATGGGACACCATAGGAGAGATCTGAATATTTTGCAAGGCACTGTATAATTATGAATTATAAGTTCATGAACCTTCATTTAGGAATCTTGTCAATCACAGGAGTCACATAGAAAATGATGAAGTAGACAGTTCATGAATCAGATCATGAAAATATTTTAATTTTAAATCGATCATTGTCATTGCTTTGAAATCCTAATGAACATTTCACATTAAACAAATTCATATATCCATTTTTAATAAGCCCATAAACCAATAAAGAGGTGAAGTGAGTTGTGGATCTTATCCCAGCAAACAGAGGCCACAAAACACTATTCAGAATACTCCCAGAATAGGATGCCGGTCCATCATAGGGAAAAAAATTATTTAGATAATCAATATTTGATTATTCTAGATTCACTGATACACTCACAGACATGTTACGCTTGTATATTCTATTCTCAGTGTGAATGACATATCAGAAATGGAAATTATTTACAAAGTAATTTTAGGTCCTTCATGTTTGTTATGTACTTAGTCACAGATTACAATTTACAAGATCAGATTTATTCTATTAAAACATTGAAAATTTAGGAAAATAATGTGTTTTTAGAATTTCTATAGCATTAAATGGAATAACACAGTACAGTATACTGTATATCACAGTAGCATCAAACATTTTGTTTCAGTGTAGAGTCTACACACAGGTGCACTGAGTAATATATTTACAAGCACTTTAACTTGTAAATGTAAGTTAGAGGATTTTGCCATAGCAGTCTATTGTAAATCATGATCAATTCCTGATATGACTACTTAATATGGGGCTATTAATATAACAAAGTACTGGTTACACTAAAAAATGAGAGACATTGTGTAATGCACCTGAAGTGATAAAATCAAAATACTAATTTCATTTGGAAATTATGTTATAAGAATGGAATCAATACATAGATTTTAAGCTTCTCCCTCAAATTCTTGGCTATTTTACAATATCAAAATAAAAAAAAAACAGCATTTAAAGCTGAACAAAAACCCTAATTGGACCACAAAGTGCTAAGTTCTTTATTGTTATTTCTACATTATTGTAACTTTTTATATAATATAAACATTACATTAAGTCACGTGCAGAATATATTTCTTTTTCAGATTAAAAAACAATGTTATGGCACTGCTCTCTTCTCCGTTACAACTTGTACGACTTGTCGACAGTAGGTGGCGCTTAGTGCTTTGCGTTTTTCAAAGCCAGCTACCCCCTGATTTTATGACTTGTCTTCACTACTTAGTTCAAATAAATAATGAAGTTCTGAAAAAAAAACAGACTTCTTTCAGTCCAACCTATTTTTTTTAGTTTGTAATCTTAAGGAGCCGCTCCAATTACTGTACTTATATGATAGATCTACTGTAGCTGCCTTCAAGTACACATTCTCACATCAAAAGAGACACTAAAATATCATTTGTTTTCTATCTTAAATGGTATATTTTATATAAACAGCAAAGTAAATTAATCTTTGTGATTATTTCATTGAAATGTTTATTTTATACCCTTTTTCTGTACACATTTTTCCCAACTACCCTCTCCTCCCCTAGGTTTGTGTTTTATGTACAGTATGTGCATGATTTTCTTCTAAAATCCCTCTTAAACGTCTCGCTACTCATGTTCCTCCACAAAAATATAATATACCGTATATACTTCACCACTTTAAACTAAACCCCCAGATAATGAGTGAACATAAGCCAGCCTCATGACATTCTCAAGCACTGATTATTTCACCCTCTTTGCCTTTTCTCTACAGCATGTGTTCTGTCAGCCACTGGCACACTTCTAGGTGTAAAGTCTGTTTCAAAACACATTCAATGTATTTAGTAACACTTAAACATATCTAGTGTCTTATTTATTTTTCTAAACATAGAGTGAATATAATTTGTTCATAGGCTTATTATTTGTAACAGCCTTCAGTGGTCTAATGTGTCACTCAGGAAAATGAAAAACAGTAAGTTGAGCTGGACAAGTTACAGCAGACAATTTGATTTGATGAAAAGGTCCACGTTAAAAGTGAAAATTGGCCTATCACAACAAGACCTTGAATGAAATAGGTAACTAAAGTTGATGTACAACACCCTTCAAGCCTGAGACGCATATCACCAAGCATGCTGAATACAAAACAGTGATATTGCACAAATATATATTTATATATCAGTGGAAAACTGCTATTAAAGTACAGGTTAAAAACTCACCCTCATTCTTGTTTGATATTGTGAAGCAATACAAAAGACTTGAAAAAGTGATTAAATAAAAGAAAGTATCTTCATTTAACTGTAAATACATAATTTAATTTATCTGTTTCTCACATTTTCTAATGGCTCATTAGTTTTTTTTCCACTAGTGAACCCAGTAAGAATGTGTTCAATACTTATGGATATGGGCATACCATATCCTAATTCAATAGGGTTTGGGTTGTATTTTTCTGTCCTTTGTAAATATTCAGTCAAACTACAACAGCTGCACAGGTGAAAAAAGAGTATAAAATTATGTGTGAAAAAACATCAAAAACAGGTGGGTAACTTAGCTCTGCTCTGCCTTGTGTTTTACAGTTAAGGTTAGCTACCAAAGAAAACATGTCTGTTTTAGAAATATAATACTTCTTTATAAAACTAATTAGCACTTCTTGAGAATGTTTAATTTAATCCTGAAGGTTTACTGTAGTTTTAATTAGTGAAGAAATCCATACTGCTTCTTTCAAAATCAATTGCTCTGTTTTACACTCCAACAAATGGTAAGTATAATTTAATTGATTCCTGGTTTATTGACTTCCGCTGGCATTTGATGGTACCAGAATTACCTTTATACTTAAAACTACGATTTAGAAATTAAATTGTGCATTTGTTATACTTAGGAATATACAGTATGCTCTATGATTTAGGTAATTCACAGCACATTAATAGATAAGCACCATTCAAACCACATTTGTCCTAGAATTTGTAATGCCATTTTAGTTAAATAGATTTTCAAGATTTTACCTAAGCATGGTCAGAACACAGCAATTTAGGAAGAGGTGAACCTGGGAAACACAACAGATACTCCAGGCAGATTTTATGGTGAAAGGACAACTTTTCAAATCAGAATTTGAATTTGCTTGTTAATTAAATCATATGAGTTTGTGAATAATTTCATATGATCAAATGGTTGTCAGGGATCACTCTGCATCAAGTTGTCATTCCATTTTTTGTTGCTTTGTGATTGTTAAGTGACATTTATTATTTCTGTTTAACAGTAAAGTGAATACTTTCTGTTTGGCATGCTGTGTCACAGTTTTCATTTTCCTTGAAGGGGAAAGATCTCTTTTTGTATTGAAGGTATTTATTTTTATTGAATACAATAATTTTCTGCTTTTCTACAATATCATTATTTTTTTCATTTGTTGAAAGCAGCTGTGTTTGTAAAATATACTGTAATAACCCATGTGTTTTTACAGATATGCATACAACAAAACAACGATATAGCCAATAATTTGAAATTATTATAGGATAATAGGATGTTACAAAAGCCAAGAGTGATACATGAATATTTCAAAGCAGACTAAATAAATACTTAAAAGTTTTTGTCACTATTACAACAATAATAGATTAGCAAAGGATGAATTAAATGGTCTGAGACATACAGTAACAAATGGAAACCTTTAGATAATGAAAAGGAACTGGTTAATATACTAAATGAATATTTCTCTCTGGTGTTACCAAGGAGGAAATCAACAGCGAGCCTCAGGCTTAGGAAAGACAAAGTTCAATATTAAACAGTATTAACACTGAAGAGGCAGACATGTTGCAGGCATTAGAAGCACTTAAGATAAACACATCTTGAGGTCCTGATGGTCTTCTACCCATTTTACTTAAGGAAACAAGAGGTGTTTTTAATAGGCCTTTACCTCTTCCACAAGTCCATTCGTACAGAGGTAATACCCACTGACTGGAAAATTGCTAGTGTCCATCTACAAAAAAGGGTGACAAAACGAAACCCTGTTATTATACACTAATAAGTCTGCTCATATTACATTTAAGGTAATAGAAATGCTCATTAGAATTATTCTATAATTTAATCTGAATGGCAACAGGATTCTAATGGATTGTAAGAATGGATTGTGAAAAGGTAGGTCTTTTAGGTACTGTACAGTAGTACTGTACTGTACAGTAGGTACTTTAAGTAGGTAGGTAAACTAGGTAAAGTACAGGTAATTTGTTTTGGGTCTTTGAACAAGCAACGTCAGTGATAGATTTATCTACATATCATTAGCTACATTTAGTTTTTAAGAAGGTTTTGACAGATTTCCTGATAAACAGTTCTCCAACTGCAGGAAGCAGGAATTTAAACCAATGTATGTATTTGCAGTGATATACAGTATTGCTAACAGACAGAAAAAGAGCCTAAAGGTGAGAGATGATATGATTAGCACAGTACTCCAATGATCAGTATTAAGACTACTTTTCTTCCTAACTTATAGAAATGAATTAGTGTCTCATATAGTTAATAAACTAGTCACATTCCCTGATGATACCAAAACAGGATTATTTGAAAAAAAACTGCAGAGGCAACAGAGATGATAAATGTACGTATATAATGTATAGGGACAAAGTGTTACGTACAGTAATAGAAATACAATCACAAACTACAGCATAGCAGATGAGTAGTATTGTCGCATGATTCTGGAACATGATACTCGGTCATGTTATTGAAACTGATACCTTATATTCACAGATGATACCAAAACAGGATTATTAGCAAACAATGTAAAAGATTCAAAAAAGATCATATTTAAAGGGCAAGAGCACTGTTACACAGAGGAAGTAAAATAAGAACTATAAATAAAAGATATTATCTTTATAAAACATATTTTTACAGGAATCTTCCTTTAAGAAATGGCTGGATGAGAGCCTTGATTCAGTTAACTAATAATACTAAACAAAATAATAGGCTGAAAGGCATACAGTATTGTGTAACCTTGCTTATTTTCTGGATTGATATTTCAACATGATTTGATTTCTGAGTAATTTGAGTGCTTTAAAAATATCTGACTAATTACTCATATTTTTTTCATGACTTGCTAACTCAGAAACTGCTAAAAGGAATTTAACAAAAACAATCTCTGTCACATGTAAATGAAGCATGCCAATATAGCAGAGGTAATATACTGCTGAATATCAGGTTTAATCATGAATCTCACAGCCTCCTTTCCTAATGCTGTGCTCCTACACATCTATTCTTAAATACAGTTCCTGTGCTTACATATCAAGGCACATATTTTACAACCCCACATCTCTGCAAAATATTGTATTCTAGAGGTCAATTTTCGTTGATTTATAAATATGCAAATGCATCCATCTCAATCACTAACCTGCAAAGCTGCACAGCAACACTAAAATGCTGATATTACTGACCTTGATCTACAGAACTGATCTCACACACAATTCATATTTTGACACAAATATCCCACTTCCTTTGATGAATGTATTAATAATTTAAGGTAAATATTCTGTGCTGTAGATGTGTTGATATTGCACAAATAAAAAACATTATTAGTTATCCTACCTGTGTGCAATTTGCTGCAACTACTTTGCATCTTGTTTTCTTCTTTGGAAATACACATTTTCCTATAGATCTTTGTGCCACAAATATGAATCACTAGTAGCCGAATTTTAAGCATAATAGTCCATGACACCAGCAAATCAGTGCCAAGAACAACTTGTTATGGGAAACATGAGGTACTACACATGTTTATCATCCAAGTGTGGAACACAGCATTTTCGTCAAGGAACAGAGAAGCATGCAAACAAATGGAGAACCTAATAAGCATGTTAAGGTACTGTATTAAATGTCTCTACACCAATCAGAAAAAAGTAATGAATTCCTTCAGTAAGGAGTGAGAAGTCTTTTTTTTCCTACAAAGAAAATAAAAAAGATACAAGAGAAATCTATGCAGTCATATTAAGCGTACAATAGTATGCGATCTATCCATTACAGTGACAGAGAGCCTACAGGAAAAAAAATCCGATAATCCTTTTTTTCATGTAATGACCACTTCCTCATAATACTCTTTGCAAATGATAAAATTTGTCAATATACCTGCAGTATTTTATTTTTAGGAAGTTTTGAGTTGTTAATTCAATTTATATCCTATTGCCCAAATAGAAGTTCATGGTGTAACATTTCTGAACCACCAGATGAAGCGCTTTAATATTTGACACTGTTAGAAAATTGATTTCAACTGATTGCTGATTTAATGACAAAAAGACATATTCTGGAAATTGTCTTTTGTCGAGGACTTCATTTAGAACCGTTTCATCTCACTATTAATTAATTGCAATGGAAAGGCTCCAAATTCCTATATTAATCACATCCTTGCTTATGAGTGAAAAATTACCAGCTTGCTTTGTAGATAACTGATAAAGACAGAGTCGTGTAAAACCCTGATTTCCTTTATAAGAAATGTCTACACTTACACAATACTGTTACAAGTGCTTAAAATCTTGACAGTATTGTATGCTGTGATTTATGTACACGGTATATAATGTACACTTTTAATTTGATGATTTTGGAAAGGACTATGAAGGTCTCAAACATATAAGGGGTACATAAAACATCATATTCCTAAAGAAAAAAACACATCTGCTTATTTATGCTTTATTACAGTACGTGGACCAATAGTAAATTTAGTCTGGACAAATGGACTTAAGAATTTAGAAATAAGTAACAAAACTAATACAATTATTAGTCTAGTATAGAATGAAATTAAGTATTAATTATAGATTAGTGTTATGTATTTTAAAATAAATTAAATTTTAAACCTTAGTACCTCATTTATTAATTAGAGTATCCTTATAGTTACAATTGATAAAAAATAATAAAATCCTCATTAGTAAATTCATATTTTGTGACTTTTTCTTTATAACATGCCAAAGTTATATATGCTCAAATAAAGTGATGGTGAATGTAAGAGAGCTTATTGTAATTTTGTTTATGCGTAGTTTTGCATTATTAATTTAGGCAGAAGCAGCACTCATTTCAAGGGTAAGACCTATCTTTGTGTGAGGAGGTCTTAAGTGGGTCTTATTATACTGATTATGCTTACAAAACATTTTAGCCTAATATATAACGGTCAAGGATATTGCCTGAGGTTGTCATTATTTTAAACCATATGTTGTCTATACTGTTCTAAATGGCATACCTGATTCTGGTTGCTAAATGTCTTTCATCCTCTGTTTAGAGCTGATTTTTAAAAATAGAAGACCAGCTGTAGAGCTGTATTTTCAGTGTTGCAGAAGCATTGCTCTGCTGATAAGTGCTTGCCAATAGCAAGTGATGTGTCCTCAAAGACCTATAAACAAAACAGAACTAATGTATCCCTTTGATAATTACAGCAATGGAATTCAGATTTTCCTTGAAATGACACTAGACTTTTTACTTTACTGCCTAAATGGACACAGAATGTTGAGTACAATACATAACGAATGGAACAATTAAATTGATTTATTCATATACTATTCCAGATGCTTCTATCTAAACTAATAAAATCGAAAACAACTAATATAACCAGTATGGTGAAAGTTCTGCATCTTATCTTTATCATGATCTAAAACTGTGACGTCTTAATCTTCTATTTGTCACACAACAATGGAATTGTGTCCTATATTGTGGCCTGAACTGTCAAACTATTACAGTATAGATGGAACAGTGCACTACGTCTTCAGAAAACTAGTTATTTTTAATGTTATTTTTATTAAATGCAATAATGTTAATTCTGTGAAATTTAATGAGCTTGTAGTTACTCATAATGTAAGCATCGTTACAGTATTCAGAGTTTCAGGTGACTGGATTCATTGTTTCTTAAAATGTGATAAGGCTCAGTGACCTTAATAATGAAAGATATACTGAGCTTGATCATGTTTGTCCTTAGCAAGAATAAGATGTGCCTAGGTTCTGAAGTAATTAATTATGCCACATTTGTTTAAAATTAAGAGGAATGGCACCTTACTGTTAGTTTACGTAAATTAGGGAAAAAAATGGTGGTACACAATGTACAGTTTTATAGCAACAAGCATAATGCGTGTTTCTGTACTTACACATCATCAAGTAGGGTATCAGCTCTTTATTAATATAAATGGTCTTGTAATCTCTTTTTTTCAAGGCGAAACTGAATCTGAATCTGACTGTGCTGGGTTAAAACTGATACTATCTTTCAGAGGGGACAATAATGTATTGGTGAGATTCTATTACAGAGAATGCTATGTTACTAGAAAGACTGTTTGTAGCTGGTGAAGAAATACAATAGGCAGTAGTCTATCCAATACTTTTAAACACACACATGGATGGTTTCAGGTGGAACGGTGGCCCAGTGGTTAGGGTTCTTGCCTCAGAGCACTGGGGCCCTGGGATCAATTCCTGGAATGCTGCATATAGGGAATATCCATGTTCTTCTTGTGTTCGCATGGGTTTCCTCCCACAGTCAAAAAGAAAGGCTGATATGTTAACAGGTTTCTGGGAAAATGGGTCCTGGTGTGAGTGTGTGTGTCTGTGTGTGCCCTGTGATGGGCTGGCGTCCCATCCAGGGTGTACCCTGCCTTGAGCCCATTACTTGCTGGGATAGACTCTGGTTCTCCCATGTCCCTGCAGCGGATAAAGCAGTTAAAAAACAGATGGATGAATGGGTGTTTTAAGAAATATTTATAGACGTTTGGAAGCTTAGTGGACAAACTAGTGAATGCATGGCAAAGCAATAATTTTAAACCATGGAAGGAACACAAATAAAGCTTGTGACAGCCTTCTTTCCACCAAGGGGACATTCCAAATAGCTTGCATCAGAAATATATTCCCTTCATCATTTTCTCATAATGCACATTAAAACAAGACTAAAATATCCCTAAAGATATTTTGATGCCAAAAAATAAGATGAGTGCAGCAATGTTTCTCTGCATATCTTTTCTGAGATTGCTAGAAATCTTTCCAGAACGTTTTATACGTTAATACAAATTGTAATGTATTGTTCATTCTTGCCATTACCTCATTATGTACATCATTATGTATTAAACATTTTAATGAATAAATACAATATAGTCCCATTTCAGCCTTTGTTCATAATTGTTTGTATTGTGCAAATAAACAAGTGTATGGGTACTTTGGTGTATTGGTCGGTTTCATTAATATTTCAGATTCTTAAGTGTGAAGCTCAAAAAGTACTTTTATATACATTATATACATATACATTATATACATTATTTAGAAGCAATGCTGTGAAGCCAAGTCAACCCAGTAGACTTCTTCAGAATCAACTGTGAAACACAGACCAAAGGAGTTGAGTGGAAACTACTTGGATGTGTGTTTAAAGTGCTATGGATCAGCCTACCCAGCCATGATGTCAAAGCCAATACCCCGGCTTCCATCAAGAAACATCTGGATGAGATTCTTGGATCAATTAGCTACTAGTGTAGATACCAGATGCGCTAGATGGGCTGAGTGGCCTCCTTTCCTTTGTAACCCTTTTTATTTTGACTTCTGACCCTTTTGCATTAATTTTGCTACCGTTATAGGGGGACCTGGGGGAGAGCAGGATTTCCCAGATTTCACAAGAATATCATGATTATTCTACAATATGTGAAGGAGTGTGCAGATCCTACCGGATGGGAAAACTCACTTTCACTTCCAATGTGTTACAATGAACACTTCCAGGACACAACCTACCTTTCCTGATGAACGTATTCTGTTCAGCTGCTGCAGTCTTCAATATCTGGAGTTCTGGGGCAGCAATGACTGCCCGGGCCAAGCTGGATCCAAGCTAATTGAATTTGCCTTCATTTTTTATACCAGCCAGCCACGGGTCCTTCATTGCTCAGCTACACAGCAAGCCCTGCGGGGTCCTGCTCAGTTGAAGGCATGTGGTGCTGTCGGCAAGGGTTGTGTGTTTCGTCCAGTTGCATTTGAACCTCCTGCACAGACGATGAGTGGCTTGAAAGTGCAGAAGTTGCAAAGACCCAGCTTCAAGCAGAGATGTGAAAACACACAAGTATTTCTAACTGGGTGGGTATTTTTGCATTAATGGTGAAATCTGAACTATTTTTTCAATATGTTTTTACTCTTCCTCAACTTCATTTGTCTATATCCTGTTTATTTTTTAGCTATATCTTTTCAAACAGAGATTCACCAATGAGAGACAAGCTTGCACTCTTGTTTTTAACCAGCTCCATTGGCTTCTGTACGTTGGTGACCATGGCTTGTACAAGGTCCAGCTGTGTGCCGTGTTGGTTCATGGATTTTTTTAAAGATCAGTTTCACAAATTCTCTGCCCTGCTAATAAGAGAGCTGTTTGGAATTTAAAAGCCAATGTTGCTGATTTAGCTCTCAAATCTCTACTAACTTTCTTTGCATTTTGAAATGATCACAATGATATTTATGTTTAAGCCTATAGAAATCTTTTTTCCATTAATGAAAAGCCTTTAATGCTCTAAAGGATATCTACTCAACCTATTGTCTCTCCAATCTGCATCATCCCACAATTGTGCAGCATCAAGCTTCTTAATTATTTAATGTTAACCTTTTATTCTCAGTGACACATTTAGCCAATGTCCGCCTGGAATTTTCTCCCCTTAAACATTTGTTATATCTCTGCAGCAGAACATAGCAGGAGCCTGGTTTAGGTATTAAATTGAAGCTAACCCCCTTGGCTTGCTTTGAGTGTGAACAGTCAAAATTCTTATATTTCTTAATGTATCCACTCAGCAGACTAACATATACCCCCCCCCCCCAAAAAAAAAAAGGCGAAAATGTTTTTTTGGTTTCAGAGGTCAGATTTTTCAACTATATGCCTGTAGAAAGGCTTGGGAATGATTTGAAAACCTTGTTCTAGGTGACTACTAGCTTGGATAAAAATCTGGGACAAATTGATCAATTAGAAAAAAATTCTACATCATGTTTTGTGAAGACTGGACCTGGAATGAAATTTCATGCCTATAATAAAAAATCATAAAAATATTGAAATTAATAAGAATAAAAACCATTGCAATTGCTATAAAAACCTTTAGACTCTGCTAGAGAGCCTTTATCTGCTGTTATGCAATGAAAAAAAACCTCGGAGTTGCCTTCTGTTGTGAAAAAAAGGAGCACTGATAAGAAACTGATAAAAACTGATTGATTACCCCTTCTGAGTCAATGATTGACAGCTAAAAGGCAGGCAGATTACAGCCTGAGGCTTCTAGAGGAAGTCTTACCCCCTAAGGGCTCTGAATGGCTGAAAATACAATGAATGACGGCGCTTTTTACCAATCAGATCGCCTTATTTTCTCGCGGTCCTGCTTCAAACATTTACTACTATTTACAACACAGGCAATAACGGTCAATAGCCTCCAGGTCTGGAGATAAGCAAGTCTGGGCTATTGTGGATATATACAGTATCATGCTTCAGAATAAGGTAAAAACATGGGATATAAACTGTATATTTAAAAACACGTTTTTTTTTAAAGCTCTGGTTGTCCTTTTTCGAATGATAACATGGTTTTGTGGTTTTGTTGGTAAAAATGTATGATATTGACATGCTGTGCTGGCTGGGTTTTTTATTGGGGTTCTGCTAGTTCATTAATTTATTGGTTTATTACACAATAGTGTCACAGCTGTGGAAACAAACTTTATGGTTTTGTTGTGATGATATTGGAGAATACTTGCATGTGAGAAAATTTGTGGAGTGGTTTGAAAAAAAAGTTGTTTATCTTGTGTAAACATTAAGTGGAGGCTGGGGAGACCGGCGTGGTCATCGGCGACCACAATCGGGAATAAGCAGGATCAATATAGTGAAGGTGTTTGCTTCAAAGTCCTGCAACAGAGCAGATTGCAGGGCCACAAGTAGAGTAGCCTTTCTACAGACCAAGCCTAATCTCTGTAGTTTGGAAATGTTGCAACTATTTTTCTTCAACTCGCTAAGCACTACTTAGGTTCTTCTACTAGGTGTATCTTTTTAGAACAATCAATGATAATTGTATAATTGACAAGAATGTCAAAGCAATGAGATAATTTGTGATGGCCATGAATGAAACCAGGATGATCTGAACCAGGATGATCTGAATGATGCCTTGCTTCTGACGATAAGTACCCAGCCACCCATGATATAATGGGTTGATAGTTGCAATTAAAATACCAGAGGTCCTGCTTAAATGTTCAGTGCTCATCATTCATACTCTTTAATATTGTAACGCATATGGCCTCCATTGCTTGCGAGAGCTGGCTTACCAGAGCGGTGACGTCACCGCCCTTCCCTGTGGATAGCAGGGACCGCAGCCGCTGGGCTGATGGGAGATTTCCCTTTGGCTCAAGAGGCTGGGTCCCTGTTGAGTGACGCCAGAGGCCCGGGTTCAAGTTCCCGACGGTGGGGGGCCGACCTGAGGCGGCAGTGGCAAGGGCCCCCATGTGAACCTCAGAGCGTTACAATATATTATACAAAATAAAAACCAACCCAAGATGGTCTTCTAAAAGACTCATGTTCATTGTATTTAAAATAAGAATTCATATTGATCAAGTCATAATGAAACTTAAAGACATTTCAATCCTAAAATAAATTAAAAGACAGTCTATAAAGACATGTGCATGACACCAAGATTGTGTCAAAACAGTGCTTTACACAAGTATTCATTCCCTCCCAGTGACATCCCATTTTTCTGACATACAAATTAAACACAATAAAGTGTCTAACTTTTTTTCAAACCTTGCATCCTCAAGCTGAACACTTGTTACTGGTGAATGAAATTGTCAGCAAAATTACAAGGAAAAAACAGACATTGAAATATGTTGATTGCATACTATAAGTATTCACACCCTTTGCTATTGCAAAACTAAAGCAGGTGCACATAATAATAATAATAATTAATAATAATAGTGGCTCACATTAATTCAGAATAAATACATCTATTTTTGTATGATCCTTCACTAAGATATCTATATTCAAGATTCAACAGTGAAGACCAAGGAGCTTTCAGAACAATTTATGGATAAAATTGCAAAAGGGCACAATCTGAACTTTACTATTGTGAAGTGGAAGGTGTATCGTAGTATCCAGAAACTGCAAAGATCACATATCAAGAGAACAACATCTTCATACCATTGATAATGTACGTTGAAGCAACTCATCAGTTTAATTTGATGCCAGTGGATCAAAGTCCTCACTAGCAAAGTAAGAATTAGTGAATCAAAGTTGAATGCACATCAACCTGATGAATGTCAGAGAGCATAGTGCAGAGGTGCAGAACTATACATTAATTGGTGTGTGCAAGAGACTAATTGATGGGTAGGTTCAAGAGTGATGGTCTGGCCTAGTCACCATAGAACCCAACTTTGTAATGATTGTTGGCAACCTGACTGCACCACGTGTTGCATCAAGTCTTGGGGATTCACTTGTAGTCCTTCTTGTGGGCTTACCCTTTATAATGCTTTGAGCCACCAGTATCTGGGTGAATTTGTGATCCAACGTAAGTACTTTTATTGGTGTAGACATTCAAGACCCCATCACATGTTAATATTTGATGAGCACATTGTTACACTGTACATATCCTAACATTTATGAATAAGATTATCAAGATATAAAGTAATTTCCAATGTAGTCCAATGCAGGGAGTGTCTGGTGTGGGGGCGGACACGTTGCCATTCAAACCACACCTGACGTGAATAAGTGAATGAACGGCAGGTGTAGAAGTGGTTTAAAACTAGCCTGAATACCTTCTAGAGGGAAAAAGATCTAGCTGATGTTAGAAGCGCTTGCCGCCGCGTATGAGTGAACAAAGACTTGATTAGCTGCTGTAGAAACCCCGAGAGGGGCTGGAGAAGATCGACAGTCCTGGAGGGGATTGTGAGAGGAGTAGCCTGCGAGAAAAAGAGTGAAAACGTTAGTTTACGAGGAGACTGACAGAAGAAACGGAGCTTTATGAGAGCGCCGAAAGATTTAAAGGGATAACATCCTGCTAGGGTGTGAGAGCAGGACTGTCGTTTCTGCTGTGTGAGTGAGCTGTGATTTGATTAGTGAGTTATTGTGTGTGGACCAGAGTGGGTTGTGTGGTAGAGGGATCCTCCCCCTGGCAATACAAGGTATTGGGGAGGCGAAGGGGGTCTATCTAGCTGCACCCTCTGGGAGTGCAGTGGTGGCTCGGCACAGTGAGATGTGCTGGCAGCTGTGTAGATATAACACAGTGATGGCTGGGCACAGTGAGGTGTGCTGGCAACTGCATGGTGTAACGCAGTGGTGGCTGTGCACAGTGAGGTGTGCTGGCAGCTGTGAGTTCACAACCTAAGGGCCTGAGAGTCAGGCGCCAGGAAGGTTGTGAGTGTGTGTTAGAGTGGGACAGTGTGTTGGGTCTCGGCATGGTGTGTAGTGCAAAAGAGACTTGGTGATGTAGGCACTGTGTGTTTGTGTAACCCAACCTGTTGGGAAGAGGACGTCAGGGCTGGAGGTGGACCTGGGAGTCCGAGGCACTGGTTGTGTGTGAGACAGTGACCTAATGGAGTAGGAGCAGGAGGCTCTGTGTTGGGGTCTGGGAGCAGGAGGTTCCTAGCAGTTCATCAACAGGATGAACTTGGTGAACCTGAGACTCCGAAGTCAAAGGGCCCAGAAGTAACAGAATGTGGAGTCATGTATCCTGTTACCCCGATGAAGGGGATCAGTGTGATCACCACTCTCGGAGGAGAGTGTGTAAGATAAAGAAAAGAAACCTAAAAGAGCTTATGAAGGGGCGGGACAGGGAAGAATGGGAGCCTGACCACACCCAATGCAGTGTCAACTACCCCCGTCGCACCAAACCAAATAAAATGTAACATACATGAATGTGAACAGGAACATAATTTCTGATCAAGATAAAATCTTGCTTTAAAATGTCATAACCTATTTTTTTGGAAATATTTATCATGCCCAATTACTGTATATTGCAGACATTTTTTTCAAAGTGCTGTATGCAGTACTTTTAATTTGTCAACATACTGTAGCGTACTGTATGCTATATGGTCTCTCGCATTTAATCTTTTGGGACTATTGTATGAAAAGTAGAATAATAAGTAAACATTTCAATTACATTAAAAACAAGCTCAAAGTGATTATTAAGTATTTTAGTTCTATTTTTTTTATGATTCAATAAATGCAAACTTTGCTCAGTATTTTGTAATGGTAATTATGTCAACTTGGGTGTTTTGGAGCACCCAGTTATGGATTTACATACAGTATTTACCCTTTTAAAATATTTAGTAGGCTTAAATGCCATAAATCAGTCATGACAATCTTTGTTGAAACAATCAATGAAGTGCAATAAATATTCTGTAATATTATATTGATATGAGCATGAAACTGCAGCTACCTTCGCTGAAATTAGAAAAATGAGGCATCTTCTTCAAATCAATATTTTGCTTTTTATGCCATTCATTACAGGATTATCAATAATACATAACATTTGCTTGGTCTATGCCCAAGAGCATTTGGACAGTTTAATGAAACACCCTTTTTTGGACTGCAGTTTATCTCTGCATTGCAAATAAGTATTGCTTGATGTCTATTTAAATAATATTTTGGCACAAATAAATAGCACATGCAAAATTATTTGCGGTTATGAAAAATAAACAATGCAATCAATTTTAAGACCTTGTACTTCTCCTGGCTGGTCATCAACCTCTTTTCTTAAAAAGGTTTAAAAAATAATAATCGTTCAATGAAAAAATATCAAAATTCTGTTTGAAACAAATAATTACTCTTCTGATAACATTTATTGTTTATTTTGTAAAGCCACATATTTCTGCTTTTAGTCTATTACATGCAAATGTTGACATTGATTACAGACTTTGTTTTTACATTTTATGCATTTATGATGTGAATATTGTTGAATGCATCACAATTAACCATATTTTTTGGTTTCCTTTGCCAGTAAAACTTGCTTTGCCTGAGATCTCTCCCCACCCCCATTCTGTGGTTTATTGATTGTTTTCTGTCAAGAGAGGATGAGTCCTTAGGTTACATTCTGCTTGAGAGCATTGCTAATGCAAATGCACTCTTACCTGCTGTGTAGGTCATTAGACCACTGTTCATTTATATGCAATAAAAGGCAGAAACAGTCGACCTGGAATTTAAAGGAGAAAATGCTCTCCATTATCAGCCTCTAAAAAGTGAGTTAATTTCAAAATGCTTGCATTGTGATTAAAATAGGTAGTATTTGTATGCTTTCATGTTGCAATAAGTAAAGGGTAGGTTTACATCTCTGCAGCACTTGATGTGTCAGCTTCCTTACATTTGATTTAATTAAAAGGAATTTTAGATCATCAAGTATAGAACATCAAGTATAAACATTTAGTTTGCTAAGAAGATTTTTTTTCATTTTGTCAAGCCGCACTTTAACTTTCAAAATGTTTTTCATTTGTGAATGAATCTGCAGACCTACTTCTTGTTTCTTTTTATAATGAACTAGTTGCCTGTTTCAAAGATTTAATTATTTATATGAAGAATGCATTTATTAATTACAATTACTCTTCTCTTAAGCTAAAACAGTAGATTTACCAGTCTTATACTGTAGCTTCTTCAAGAGTTTCTAAAGTTAGATTTATTCAAAGACCTACCTACAGTATACACCGGGAGACTATAATGTTAATTTTTAATTTTCAAAAAGTACAAAGAACAGTATGAATGGTGAACCCAGAAACCCAGTTTTCCAAATATAGATGTTACCATTTATGGAATGGTATTATTAGCAATTATTATATGATTTAAACTGGACTTACAAGATAGAAAAGGGAAAATGAGTTTTGAAAAGAAACCAGGTTTTATCATTTTCAGAAGGTAGTCATTAATGTAGGAGCAGAAACTTGATCAGAAGCTTGATTGGAAATGTAAATTGACCAGCTGCAAAGAGAGCTTCCTTCCGAAGAAGGAAGTCCACACTATATGTGAACTGGGATAAGTACATAGGGCCCTAACACCCAAAGGAGAGCTTCTGTATTTCAATGCAATTACAAAACATCATTGTACCCGACAACCTTAACTAACCCTATACACAAAAGTTCACACAAATACACATTTGAATTACGAATACAAATAAGGGAAAACGAGAATAGACACAAGAAATAGGGTACAAAAGAGCACAGAGGTTGATAGTTTGGGCAAGGTAATGGCGAAGTAAAGATAATACAAACAAATGAAAGTACAAGGAGACGAACACAAACAAACAAAGCCGAAGCTATACGCAAACACACATGAAGCGAAACTGATGAAAACGGAGAAGCGAAGCTGAAGCGAAACGAAAGCGAAACGAAGCTGAGCTGAGCAGAACTGAAGTCAAGCGAAAGGCCCCTTCGTTCTGAAAAACTTCAAGTTAAATACTGAAGAAACTGAGATCTGATTGGTCGAGAGTTGATTGACGATGACGTAATATGGAAACAATGGTGTAATGATGGACCAATGGAGTGGGAGATCAATCAAAGTCAGGAAGTGTGGAACATAGCAACAAAAACACACATGGACCACACACTGGGATGTAACATTACTGTGTTGAGATAATTAGCTTGTTTTTATTTGTGTGCAATTATGAATTCACAACTATATTAAAATTCAAACAATTCAATCCATCCATTTTTTAACCACTTTATCTCACACGGGTTGTGGGGCTGTCAGATCCTTCCCTGTCAAGCAATGGGCACAAGACTGGATACACCTTGGTTGGGACATCAGTCTATCATTGGGCAGACTGACACAAACTTACCATTATGTTTTTGGACTGTGAGAGGAAACCAGAGCCCCCAGTGATAGCCCACAAAAACACAGGGAGAACAAACTCCATTGCTTAACACTTGGACATGAAATATAGCAATTGAATTATTGTAATTGTGTCATGAAATCTGAAAACAGTAGTCATGTTTCACTCTTTACAGAGAAAAGGCATTTTACAATTCACTAGGTAAAACAACACCCAAAAATTAAGTGTATGGAAGTCTTTATAGGGTGTTGTAATCACAGTAAATGTGGCCTAAACCACTTGGGTGAAGGCCAACCTGTCTGCCACAGGGCAAAGAGACTAGGACCCCCATGCAGAGTGGAGATGGGGTGGAAGAGGAATGCAAAAGAGATATGTGAGGGCGAGACAAAGTATCTATAATTTTTTTATGTAAGGAAATGACATCAAGAATGATTACAAATTACTGACAGCTTAGGTTGAATGTACTTTGATATTGTCATCCCTCTAAAACTTTCAATATTAACTCATTTGAAACTCCATTTAAACTGAGATATATACTGAATTACAGTGTACATCAAAATAGCCTGCTTTTAGAGAGCGCTTCGTAATGTGAAAGGAAAGTTCTTAACTGAAGTGTGGTGGGTATAATGACAGACAAAGCCAGTTTCACCTAGGTTGTTTTTAAATCATAATCATTACTGACTTTAGAGACTGTACATACTGTACTGTATACTGTATATCACACAAACACCTCTTCTCACATTTTTGTTGTATGCATGATTCATCAACACTTGAACCAGGGTCTAAAAAACAAAAAGACAGAATAAAATAGAAAACGAGATTGAACCAAAAAAAAAAGTTTCTTGTCACATTTTACCTCACACATTATTCATCTATATGTGGATGGTGCTCCAAACAACAAAGTAAGAGTAAGCAAGATGGAATGAAAGAGAAAAATATTTTACCAGTTTCACATTTGCTTCATGCATTATTCGTTTATACATGGACTGTGCTCCAATCTGCATCCTTTTAAAAAAAAATCCTTTTCAGAATGGGTCTCCAGATCTGTTTTTCCAATGAACTTTCGGACTCAAGCAAGAATCCAAGAATCTTAGGCCTCTTCTCCCCCATCATTCTCCCATTACTGAACCCCTGTCATCAAGGATTGGACTCCAGCTAGGGTGAAAAGGATTCTTTAGAATTACGGCATTACCTTCAAAAACAAAAAATGTTCTCTTTTCTTCCCTCTCTACCTCTCTGAGGTCTACAAGAAGTTAACTCTGTCACCCAGCAATGACATTGAGCTAAACACTTGTTATTAAAAGGACCCCTGGGGCTCCCCTGCTGTCACTCCCAGGACCTGCCATTCGTCCTTGTCCCACTGTTTTTATTTCGTTTAACATTCCCTCTTCACTGTTTCTCTTTATGTCTGCTATTTGTCTATTAATCCCCATCCTTCTTCTGTCTCGACTCCTTTTTGTTTTCCTCATCCTCTAATTCAATAATTTAAGCTCTTGCTTTCTTCCATGCTGTCTTTTCCTTCCATCCCCAGTGTCCATTGCTGCCCAGTCACAACATCTTTGATACCTTCAGCTCTTGTTTTCTCCCTCACAGCCCCTCCTGCTACTGATGCCATCCCCTTGTCCCTGTGTCTATCTGGCATCCTACCCGTCTGCAGGTGTCTTACAGCATCTAATGTCTGTCTTCTTCTTGCTGCTATGCCAACCCTTGGTGCCTGTTGCCCCACGTTCCTCCCTTTTAACCCACTGTTGAACCTGATGCAATCTCCGCAGTCCTTGGTCTACCTCCAGCTCAGTTAGCAGCTCATAATGTCTGCTTTTTATTTTTTAAAATAACATCCGCCTTTCCTTCCTTTACGGCGTTGAGCATCCAATATTTCCCAACACTTTGGAACCTTGAACCCTGGCTTCTCCCAATAGCTCCCTGTTGTTCGTGAAGCCACCTGCTTGGCCCTGGGTCTGTCTGGTGTCCTACCGACTGACTTTTTGAATTATACCTCATCGTTGTCACTGACTTTATTTGAGGTCACAATTGGGAACAAAGTTATGTTCTAAAATGAATTTATTACTAATCTGTTTACGCATTAGTGGTTTTGGGGTCCACTTGTTTCTCTTTAGGGTCCCAAGCCTTCTCCAATATGGCCATTAGGCTGCCCCTAATCAAGTACCAAGTAAGCCAAAACTTACTATACTTAAAATACTCAATATGCATTCACAAAGCATTTTATTCTCAGATGTGGTTATTCCTTGTGATATAATAATAAACTTTATTTTATGTGTTGATCAGCTTTTCTGCAACAGTCAAAGACACATTGGATGTAGTCTGGAATTATTTCTGAGACATAACAATGATGTTTTTACAATTTTCTGCATATTAGTATTAAAAGTCAAGCCAGGGTCAAATATCTCTCCTAAAATCTTCAAGTAGCATGAACAGTGTTGTCAATCATGTCTCAGTTTAAATTAAAGAAATTTTGAGTCATCCAGGTTTTTACTGTATATCACAGATGCAATTAGAGAATGCAGAGACAGCTACTTCAGTGTCAGGTTTAGTATGGACATAGACTGAATAGCATTGGCCCAGATTCTAGCCTTGGGGAACTCCAGACCTAATAAAACCAACTTCAGAACTAAACCCCCCAAGGTAAGTGATGGTTTTCAGTAAGATAAGAGAGGAACCATTTAAGAGCGATGTCAGAAAATTGTCTCCTGTCTCAAGACAGGAGAGTAGGTCTAGGAGAATTAGTATAGAAAAAAGAACTGAATCAGTTCCCATAAGAAGATTATTAGTTACTTTAACCAGAGCAGTTTCTGTGCTGTGTAATTATCTGAAACCAGATTGGAAGGGTTCAAAGAGGTTATCTGCAAACAAGGTGATTGGTAAATTGTATTACAACAGCGCATTTAAAAATTATCCCAAGAAAAGTCACGCTAGACATACAGGTAAGATGAAAATCGTTTAAGTTGTCAAGAGCCATGTTTGTTTGGTTTTTGGCACAGATGTAACTGAATCCATTTTAAAGGCTGATGGTTCCACTCCAGGGCTCAAGGACTCATTTATTATGTCCAGGATAGTAGGACAGAGGAATGAAAAACAGTACTGAAATAAAACAGAAGGAATGGGATCTAGTAGACAGTTTACTTAGGCATGCGTTAAAGGGAACTTTTTACCTGAGATTCCAGATGGAAAGAGACAGATAAAGCCAGTTCACCCGGCTACTTTAAATCTTCATCATTACCAACCCTTACAATACAGTATGTACAGTATATCAAGCAAACATGTCTGTCTTGGAATGGGTGTCCAAGTCTCTTCTTATGGCCAAGAGGCTACTGTACCTCTTAACCAAGTGGGTTTAGCCCAAACCTACAGTATTATACTCCAGATAGAAAACATTTGATTCTTGGATGCCATTATTCCTCAAGAAGACATTCCAAAAGACAAAAATCTATGGATTATTACTTTAATTTATCTATGTGGATGTTTTTTTAAGTGTCCATCATAGATGTTTCAGCAGTTTTCCTTTCTTTACTTTCCTTCGAAGGGGAAAACAGCAATTAAAACATGGGGAGCATTCAGAGAGTAAAGACATTCATCTAGAGAAGAAATTGAGCCCTGTAGTCCAGTACTCACCATTTTTAGTCAGAGGCATGTCATCAACTAACTAGACCAAGAAATCCCAAGGTGGCGGCCTGACTGAGGATGGGTGGATTTGAGTGGATTGTCCTGCCTGTCTCCTGTATGCGTGCAATGTTATCAGTCAGGCACAGTGCTCTTCCTGTGTCTGCTGTGTAATGTCAAATGAATGTTTTGTGGAAAGCACATACAGTCTTCATTAGTTATTGCTGTTTCACAGTTGTATGAATGACTGGAAAAAAACTGCAAAACATAAAAACTGATTAAATTTAAAATAGATTTATAATCTAAATCAGATAATAATTGTAGTTTATAATTCAATTTTATGGTGTTTTTTCTCTTTTACATTTGAAAAACTGATTATATTAAAACCTCATCAATACCCAGGTATACAGTATCTTTTCATGTTATCATAGTTTAAAAAATTTAATATCATACTATCATAATTTGATAATCACTTATGCATCTTTTATTTACTTTCTTGTAATTCAGGATTAATAAAAAGGGCATTTTTATGTTAGCAGGCTCAGCGGTAATTTGTACAGCAACTTGTCAGTTTGTTACGTGTTTAGAGAGCAGGAATTTGAATGAGAAGTAAAATGGTTGAGCAACCAAGACAAACTATCCTAATAACATGGTAGCAGAACACAACAGAAAAACATGCTGTCCTTCATAGCTTTTTACATTATACATATTAGCATGAATAAAACCTATAAACATTGTAAAGAGGTTGACAGAATTAAAAAACAAAAAGAAACAGTTTACATTTCCATCAGTTGACAAGCTAAGAAAAGTTTAACAAAACCATACAATTACTTTAATTGGGCTCTGCTCAGTCCTGATTTTGTGTGTAGCAGTTTATATGAGGTTATATCAGTTAGTAGCACTAATTTGTCAACTACTGTAAATATGTTTTATAGTTTTATAGGAGAGAGTCCCTTTGCCCATGGACATACTTCTGTTAGTGCTTCACACAGTAATGGATATACTGTAACAAAATGATTTTTGTTAGTCCGAAAAAACCAGTGCTAAAATATTCCACACTTCTGCTACAAATATTAAAGAGTTTTGTGATAGACTTACATTAAATTCCCTTTTTATTTGACTTTATTTGTCTTATTTATACTGTTTACTTGTGTCTGTCTGGATAGACTGATTGAGCATGGGTTAAGAATGTCTTCTTCTTCGCATTTTCCCACTTATGTGGGGTCTGCTTGTTTGCACCGATTTTTCCACTTCGTACGGTCTGCGGCGTCTCGGCGGGTGACTTTTGCGAGGCGACAATGCATGTCGTCTTTCAGCCGATCCAGCCAGCGCGTAAATGGTCGTCCACGGGGCCGGCGGCCTTCCACATCGGTTAAGAATGTACAGTATGGTGCATTATTTCATTGGCTGCTTAATCAGTCAGTTGATCCCCATGGGCAAATAGCTGTAGTGTCCCAGCTAAAAGATGAGGATGTGTGTTTTTTTGATTGGTGCTAAGGACTCAGCTTAGTTTTTTTTTTTAATTTGCAGGGGGACCTTTTATGAGACTGCCTTACATCTACAATGGACCGATCTATTTGTTTAGATGTGGCCTCCAAACTAACACCTTGCTAACATTTGTCTTTGTTTTCTAAAACGATAGAAAGTTCAGGTCTCTTTACTGGAAAATGTATTTACATAAATACTGTGTATATATATACTGTATGAATTCATGTTTTTAGATTTTAACAATACAAATACATTTTATGTGAAAGCTATTTGATCCCCCCAATACACACATGCACACCCCCTTCCATCTGTTTCTTTCATAATTTAATTTCACTGTAGTAAAATATCACTAACCTTATATGTTGGCTAGGTAACAAGTCCAGCATGAAAAACAATGAGACACCTTTGGAAAAAATGTTGATTTGTCTATCACGTTAATTTATGTATTTATGTACCAGAGTAATATAAAAATCAGGATTTCAAATATGCAATCCCCTGTACACCTCTGTTTCCCGCTGTTTGCTTTTTCCATAAAAGAGCTGTAAAAGGCATTTGAACAGATGGTTGCTGGCCTACTCTGTCCTGCATCTCCTCACAACTGCCACACTGCCTTTGTGTTCATTAATCTTCCATAGACTTCCAGTAGCACAACTATATTAAACAACTCGGGAGAGAAAGAGACAAGCCAGCACTGCTGTCAAGAACTTCAAACTGAACCATCATTCCACAAAGCCAAGTCTTTCTGCTAAACGCTACTGTAAAACAGCAAGAGAAAATAAACATTTAGCCAGGAGCCTGACCCTTAAACATAGTCTCCATAGAAAGGAAACGATAAATGCTCATTATACTAAGGGCAGTCACTTCAGCAAGTGTAGGGCAAGCTTTGAAAGGGCAGTTATAAAAATCACATACCATCTGGTTTGAATTCTAACTGACTCATTAGGTTTTAAGAAGATAACTGTTTCCCCCTGCACAGGGTATGGAAATATTGGCCTCAAGGATGCTTGGATTACTTACAAGGAGTTTGCACAGTGGGCGATAACTAAATAATTTTTTCTTGTGGCTATAGATAATAAATTCTACAGGGGTGGATGCAGGTTGATGACATTTTCAGAGTAGCTCAAAGAGAAGCACACATCAGGTATTGTATTCTGTGTTTGAAACTAAATTAAAAATAATTTTCCCCTTTTATGTATTTTTCCCTAACACCTATTCCTGGTCCCAAAATAAAAAGCTTTCATTGCTTTTTGTTGATTTATATTTAGAATCGTTTAAGCATCCTGTGACAGAACACTCACTATTTAATTGTAGTGGATAATGTAACAGCAGCACATGAAAAATCAATAGCGTGTTCAGAAAGATGTTCTCGACACATTGAAAACAAAATCTGTTGCACTTTTTTGCACAGAACATAGACATCAGACATATAGTAGTAATATAAGAAAACAGCTATCATCCTGGTTCCTTAAGAAAACAGCTTCCCTTTCTTTCAGAAATAAAAAGCTGCAGGCATTGTTGAAGACCTGCACAGAGGGACCCCAGAGGTCATACCTGATGTGTTTTCGCAGCCTACCCATGCTGTGCTAAAAATCTGTTGTCTGAGGCGGCAGCAGAGGAGAACACATTAAGGAGTCGGGCCCCTGTGAATTTATGAGGAGTGCATCGCCATGACAAATATTTCAGGAGCGCAACTCTATTCGGCCTTCTCTGCTGTGTGTCCATAGCAGTCAGCAGCTAAATTGAAAAATCAATTCCAATTTAAATTATTGGAATAAAGAACACCAGGAGTCAGAGATAAAAAGGCTCTGTTCTCCTAGATCCTCTTTAATTGGAAAGTCATTTCTTCAGGGTATTCTAATGGTTCTGAGGGAAGATTGCAAAATAAAGTTGATGAGCTGGGGGAAGGTTAATAGCTTATGTGCTTTTTTCTGCACAGCAACCCTCTCTCTCTTTCCTTATGACAGAGCCATCAAATGAAGAAAAATCCCTGGATTCACTAACACTTTTGATGAGATGGGCACAGGATATTGCCTTTTGTTTCATCAAATGGGTGATTTTGAGTTTTTAAACAGTTTTGTTATGTGTACTGCAAAGCTTGTTTACTTCTTCACTAAAGTTTCCTCATTGAAATGGTTACTTCTGAGTTATAATTGCTGTTATTTAATGTTGGATTGTTAAGCAGATAATACAATGGGTTCAATTCATTTTTCCATCTCATGCTAAGTGTTGCAGACCCTAAGATTGATGTGTATTAGAAAGATGGAAACAGTAAAGGTGTTTTCTTCGGAGTATGGTTTTACTTTAATAAGGGGACCATCGTAGGGAATTTTGTTAATTTGTTAATTGAGTTAATTGAAATACCCATACTAAGCATAAAGAGTGACTTGAACCTCACTGTGCCACACTGAGTCTGCAGCTCTTAAGCAATGCTTCATTCTATGGGCTGTCAACCTTTCTAAAACTCATAAACAACTAAAGAAATAAACATTTCAGTCACATTATGGCCAAGCTAATCATGTTGCAAGGGGTGTAAGTAGAGGCGAGGTAGTTAGTTTTATCCATTATTTTGTTCCGTGTGAGTTGAGTTTTCATGTTCCATTTCTGTTAAGCTGCCTTAACAAGGAAGGGTGTAAAACTCAATATTCCCTGTTGGGCTAAGAACACTGTTTTAATAAATCTGATGGTAAGTAACAGACAGACACGTAAGCAAGTGTTTGACTGTACTTTTGAACCCAGTCCAAATAAAATCCCTCAAAGCTGTCTGGGTTCCCATCTCATCTTTCTATTATCCTCTCTTAATGGATTATTTAGAGATAATTAAAATGATGTTTGTGCGATTCGAGGCAACCTGATGTTCAAGCGTAGTATGAAACATACTTTATCAAGAAAGTCTCCTAATTGTAGTCCTGTCGCATTTTAACATTACTCAAAAGTTTAACTTAACATAAAAAACATCTGCAAATCTTTGTTCAAGTATTACTTTTAATAGCATTAAATATTGTCAGTAGATGCAGCAGTAATAATAATCTGTGAGGTGAAGAAGTAATTGTAACATTAGTAATTTCATTAATGTAGTGAGCAAAAAAAGTAAACAGCATCTTTCAAATAAAAAAACTTGATGAATTTGAAATAATGTACTCTAGTAAAAAAAACAGCACTGCATCAGAATTATACTGACCAGCCAGTGTTGGATGATTAAAAGCCAAGAGCAAATACAGTACATGTGAAACAATCTATCTGAAATTATTCAAGCCAGAGCAGTTCAAGCAAAAACAATCCTAAACAAACAACAACCAAAACTGCCTTTTTTCTTATTAATTCTCAGTTTGGCTTCATTTCCTACAAAGAAACTAAGAAAGTTAAAAGGTGGCCCCTATACAAATGAAACTCAATTTCACGGCACATTATCCCTCCCTGTTCTCTTCCCTTGGCTTTCATTTTCATTAAGACCACAGACAAGCATAAATTAATAATTACAACAGGATGACTAAATGCAGGCCATACTTTTCTAGCCTTTCATTTTCCTCGGTGGCCTTCCATGTTCATGCTTGCAAAATGTTAATTTAGATAATGTGGTCTGCCCCTTGTCAGATAATTCTGTTTTGCAGTTTCACTAATACATAATGGTCTCTTCTGATTAGATGACATTAACTTTATCTTTTGTTCAATCATGCCTTACCATTTTCTTAGGCAATGGCTCACAAATGTTTTGAGAATCTAATTTTACATTTGACAAAAATGTAAAATTAGAATAAAAGAGTTTTAGTTGTTTACAACTTTGGTTCTGTATGGAAATTGATTATTTTCTGGATATGAAATGAAATCTTTGATAGTTGCCAATGTCAAGTAGCCTAGTGCTTTTTCATATCTAACTAATGAATTGTTTATTTTAACACAATTAACTTTTTAAAGTAAAACTAACAATTCTGAACACATACAGTAATACAATATAGAATGCTAATATTTCCTTGCATTACTATGACACTTTACATCCCAAACTTTATGTGATCAGATGAAGAGGTGACAAATTGTTTCACCAACTGAATTAAGAGGAAACTTTACGAAAGGTCAGATTGCAAACGTTATGTGGTTAAGTAGTCTTTAGTTTTATTAGCCTTTAGTAGTATTATCTTTTCCATTTTTGTTTTAAATGAATTCAAAACAATGGTTTGGGAGGAGGACAATTCCAGATCACATCCACTTCCACCTTCCGTGTGTTTGCCACTTGGCATTGTAACATATTGAAATTGTATGGCTCATCATTATTTTCTAAACTACTTTCAACTCGTCTTCACCTTGACCTCTGCTACTCCATCATCCTTTGCCACTTCAGCACTTTACCTAAGGTTCAGTTCCGGCTTTTTTGCTGTGAGCATCATCTCTAGACCCTTCAGCCAGCCACAGCAGTTTGATCGACTGGTCAGTTATTCTGATTCCCTGTTGGTCATGGAGCTACCAGTCCCCAGATCGTCCTCCACAAAGTGGACCAGTTTTCTCATGGATCCTCCAAAAGCCAGCACCATCCCTCTGCCTGCATCCTGCCAACACTAACGCCCCTCCTCCCAGACATCCTGAAAAGAGTATTCAAAGAATGAGAAGTCGTTTTTCCCCTTTCCAGCAACCAGCACATCCCTGTTACCATGACACCTTTCTTTCCCATGATGCTTCATCTTTTTTTGTCCACCCTGATGATGTCACTCCTTCTGAAGACCCCGGTCTTGGCTGAGAGTCCCTGGATCACGTCCTACCATACCAATGATTTCCTCTCTGTCGCCACCTTGATCCTCCGCTCATTTCTGAAAAACGGAGAGTAGTTAGTCACCACAGTGCTCTGCATCTCAGTGAAGTTCTTCAAGACCAATATACTGATTGAGGAACTGTTTTCCGGCCATTCAGTTTGGATTAGGGTAGTGTCCTTGACACCTCAAAAAGGGCTACATGATAAAATATTTAAATGATATATCGAATGGATTAAATGATCAAAGATTTAGGATTGAATGAAGCCTACTAATTGTACATCAGATCAGTTAGGAACCTCATACATCCGAACCCTTTAAACTCTTCAATTATGAATTCCTCACCAGTGTTTTGGGGTCCTGCTGGCTTACAGTCAGACTCTAGTTCCCTCAGCCAAGTGCATTATGCCAATAAATCAATCTAATTCCATTACTTATTTTATTCTGTCTCAACTGGGGTTGTCTAAGCTACTGATTTTTTTATTATTTACTTACTGTGTTGAAAATGTAATGTCTGACTTTTGTGAATACCTACAGTATGCTGGAATTGCAGAAAGCATTTTCATTAACGTATATACTGTATGTCATGCAGTGAATTTACTCCCTTTAAAGGAGAATGCAAACAGTAAAATGAAAAGCAGTCTTTTCATCCATAGTCTGGAACTTTCTTAAGATAATGCCAAAAAATCACAATTATCATGGTTTACTTGTCATTCCCAGAGTTTACCCAATGTTTTACTTTGAATATATTCATTTTGTTTTTTAATGTTTAATGTGTATACAATCATACATTAGTCTTCTACTTTGAAAAAATGTTTTTGGACTCACTTTGCACATGCTTTAAAATGAAATAACATTACCAGACCACTTTGATGAAGAACAATAACCTTGAGTAGCTACACTTTATTAAAACCATCTTTATTAAATAATTGCTGTCTTTATATACAGTACATTATGCTTCATTCCATTTTATTCCATTTCTGGTATAAAACTGGTCATACCCAAGTTATTGTATATTTACTAGAAACACATCACACTCAAGCAAATTTTATATAGCCATGTTATTATTGTATAGTTTATTCAGGACACTTTACCAAGTACAAAATGCACACTGATATGAAACATCTTGCTTCAGGGTCCTCTTGTAAGCAGCTGGAGCATAAGCAGAAACAATTCTAAAATAACATTTAAATACTCTGCACCTGACTGACCTAAACTAAACCAAATAAGGTACAGTACAACTCTGTAACAGAATTAACCCTAACTCTTTTGCAGTACATACCATCTCAGTAATCATAATAAATGCACTGCACTGATATTCTACTCAACCTCAGAGACTATAATTTCAAAGACTAAGTGAATTTAATCTATTTCCTATTGTGTTTTAATGGTTAATGATGCTAAATATTGCTGTTATATATTATGCTAAAAGGGAGGACTATTTTTAGTTTTCTTTTTTTGTGATGTACTCACTTGGTCATGGATGTTGCAACAACACAACAGAGAATGCAGAGATGCAGTCAAACACTTTCAGGGCACCCACCTTTTCACTAGAAATAGCAATACTCGAGATTCCAATATATTGATAAAATGTTTATTGAGCGTTTTAGTCATAGTGAATTTAGCTTTAACCGCTTGGCCGAGGGCCATAGCATGAGGAGGACGGGGCTCCCGTGCATCATCTTGGAGGAGGGATGCTGTAATTTATGCAATTTAGACTTTATATAATAGCAGATACACACCTCCCATGTCGTGCCTATAGGAGTGCATGTATTGATGTTTGTGTGCGCTAAAACTTCTGATCACGGTTATGGCCATCAGCCATATCACCCTGCAACTCACAACGGGAACACTATACTGTGAGGCGTTGTTCTTCTGATGACACATAAAAAACACTGGTGGTGGCGGAGGAGAGCCCACATCACCTGTGCTTTGAGTGGAGTGTCCAGAAAAACACTATATAAGTGTAAGCAATTATTATTATGGCTGCAGCTCCAACTTTGAGTCTTCATTGTTTTATGCAGTCATGTTAAAAGGTTAAAAAAACAACAGATTCAAAAGACAAATGCAAAGGAGAGAAAAGGTTAAAATTTAATCTTTTAACCTGAAGAAATGACGTCTGGATTTAGGGCGATTTAGGAAAGCTGAGACCTGCTGAACTTGGCTGCTGTTATCTCTTTCAAACCTTTGTTGTAAACCCCGGACTGCACAACCCTATGCTGGAGGAGAGGCTCGTCCTTTACTAACAGCACTACTGGTCTGCAAGCAACAAAGAGGCCGTTGTGTTTCCCAGAGAGAGCCAATCCCGGGGTACCCTCAGTGCTGCTTGTGACTGTGCAGTCACAGTCCGCTAGTGCCATAAGCCGAGAATCTGCTCACAGGAGCTCTTCACTGGGAAACAGTGGGTCTTTACTCAGAAACAGGTAATAGAATAAACATTAGAAAAACATTTTTTTTGCATCATCATAAAAGGGTTTGACCAATTCTCTGGCAAATCTGAAAAACTGACTAATCTGGCCTTTTATGTTTGAAATCTCAAGGTGTCAATCCAACCTGGTCCACAGACCTGAAGGATATTTTCGAAATCAGCATGTCATCAACTGACTAACACTGAAAAAACAATCGTGGTCACCCTGCGATAAGTAAATAAAGAAATCACAGTATCTTGTAACTGTCATTCTCCTGGAAAGATTAAAGCAAACAATCAAAAACCATATTGCTTATTTTGAACTTTTTTGTTTTCTCTTCCCTATTGTCAAATAAAATTATTAGTTTATTTGAAACAACATAAACATCACATGCTTTGATTTTGTATTTTGACATTAACCTTAAAGTTCTGGAGTGAAAACCAAGTGATCTTTTGAATTCACCCTAACATTTCACAAGATCCTAACAATGTATTTAAGATAGAATGCATCAAAGATTGATGAGACCTGCATACTGTATATTTTAAGTGACATAATTTACTAAAAAATCATTTAAAAGTGGTGAGAACATTGACTGTGAAAGTAACATCATGGATTCTCAATTATCATTGCGAAATTAATTTATGCACACATTTTTATTCTAAGAAGTCTATTCTATATTTTTTTATGTTTTTTATCCGTTTTTCGGAAATCTAACAATTCACAAGCACACAAAGCCCTAGATTTTCTACTACTGTGGGAAAACGTTCGATGTTCTTAAGATGTTTTGCACAGTTTGTAGAGAAACACTGTCTTAAATGTCTTTCAGTTGTATTTCATGTATGTACTGTACATATTAGCACAACATAAAATTATATATTTTTTAATTTAATTAAGTTATAAATTTGCATTTTAGGCAAAACCAATTAAGTTGAATTTGTTTTTCTTTTTTCTTTTATAGCACACATACTGTATGATAATGAGTTTTTACAACTAAAAAGATACTGAAATTCAACATACCTTGCCTGGTGAGATGCAATGCAAATGGAAAAAAAGTTATTAAAACACAAAATAAGTAATTATTGTGATTTCGTTCAAGTACAGTAGGTATCTGCGTCAGCATGCGTAGGCTGCAAAGGATCAAGCAAAGGTTTAGTCCATGCTGAAGAGGGTGTCACACCCGAAGAAGGCTCCACAGCTGAAACGTGTTTCTTTTCTTCTCTTTTCAGCATGGAATAAACCTTTTACTTGTTCCACTTTTGTGATTTGTTGGTCACAGTTTTTGACTGAAGAAGAAAATACAGATTGTCAAATGTCAGCAGATGGAAAAATAACAGAATATCCCATTGGTTTATCACTTTTTTCTTCCACTTATCTTTCCATTTTAGAAGACATTCTACTGCCATTAGAAGCAGTCTGTCTTTCAGCATGATATTATTTTCTCTCACAAAGTATACACTCTCAAACACAATTTCAAAAAGGACATTGTTTTTCAGAGCATGGTGAAGGATAGACTTAATTTTCACAGCAATCTTTTATGTGCTTTTTCCTCTGATAGGTATACAAGAGATTTTACAGAAAAATACATTTATTCAATCAAATCGATTTAAAATACTATAAATTTAAGCATAAAAAAGACCATGATAACAGCAGCACCAAGAACAGAAACCAGCTGAAGCAGATGTCCTTTAGCTTTGTGCTTTATTGATTTATGAACACTCAGTCAGACTACCTCATCTCTGCAGAGTAATTTAGATATGGGAAAATATCTGTGAAATATATTGATTGCATTATTGATTGAAAAGCCAATTGCTGTTGCACTCCTGTTTTACCATTTAAATCCTGACACAATTTGACATATGAGCCTTGATTCTGAAATGAGATAACATGAAAGCTGTCATAACCAGTTCTCTGTCAACTTGTAGGATTTACAGTACACTACTGATGGTATCAGGCTTGATCTACAGCAGCTTGCATTAATTAAGGCTTGTTTTGAACACTGTTGTTTATGACCAAGATAAATGCAGATTTGTTTTTCTGCTTTTAGATGTCTAAAAAATACAGCACGAGCTCTTTTGCAATTCATTAAAAACTCTCCTCAGCACATAATGATGTACAGTAATCTGATCCATGAAATTAACAGTAAATTGAAATATAAAGGTTTGTTTTTTTATGAATTGATAGCCATGTTTATTTCAACAAGTGTTTTTTTTTCTGTGAACATTATTTTTGATTATTGCTTGTGCTAGACTACACTTTATGTAGAGGAACAAGTCAAGGTTTCTTCCATACTTCTAACACCTAAAGAAGGCTCCACAGCCGAAACGTTGTATGTCCTTTCCTTTCAGCATGGAATAAATTCACCTGTTCCTTTGCCGCCTACGCATGCAGACGTATCACCTGCTTGAACTTCTTCAATACATTTCATGTGGTAGGTGAGTAGTGGGGAAAGTAAATTAAAACAGATGCAACACAACATCAAGGGTTCAACCGTTAGTACGCTCACACGTTAGTATCTTTGTATTAACGTTTCCCAAATTCCTCATGATGTAAACAAACATGGGCTCAAACTGTACATGTTGTTTTCCACAATACTCCCCCTTCACAGGCCAGGTGTTATTTGGAAATAGGAGTCATACATGACACGTGAAAATCCAAGGGATATTAGTACATTAGTGTACAGTATATTAGGATAGTAGTATAACAAACATCCTTGAAAGAAGTTACAGTATGATGATGTGCATATTTTTTTCCCTGTTTTTAAATATGTAAGTAACGCAGCTTGAGCTCCTTAAAATCTCTCCTCAGCACGGAATGATTGCCTTAGACATTGTGACTCCTGGCTGGGAACAAACCACATGAGATCGGACCTGGGAAGGGCTGCACAGAGCATGTTTGTGGCTTCAGACTTCAGTTTTGCAAGGGAAGCCTACGGAAAGGCTCATTGCTGCAATTCTAAATTATTCTAAACTACTTTGTAACTCTAGCAAAATAGGATACATAAGCAAATCAATAAAAAGACAAGTATCAGCAGTGGAAAATATTTATTTTGTTTGGCTTAGGATGTCCAACATTTGTTATAGAAAGGTAAGTTTGAAATAAAAATTCATAACACAATACTGAGAAAAACAGAGGACTGTTCCTCGTTTGTTGAGGTGCACTGCAGTGAGCACTTTTTTTCTGTTCGTCTGTGTTACTGACATGTGAAGTATTTTGAGAGGAAAAGAAATGTAAATATAAATGAAACAATTTCTCTTCAAATATTTTACATTAGTACAAACATAAAAACTTAAAACTGATCTTGGTTGACGCAAATATTTAATATTAAAATGGCTGATTTGGTCTTATTATTGGTGCTATTTCCGTAACTTAAAATATTTAATTTCAGAGGGACGAAAATCATTTTAGATATAAGAAGGCGAGACTTAATATTGTGAACTTTTACACATCATACTTCATTGCCTATTTAAATGTATTTTTTTCAAGGTTGATTGAAACTTTAACCTCATTTTCAATAAAGACGAAAAGCTTGAAATTTGCCAGACCTTGAATTTTTACAACACTGTGTTGAATTATGCAGTGATCAGTCAATTATTCATCTCTCCCAGTCCGTGATGGCTATGCTTTAAAAAGCATGCAAAATGGGGCTACAGAATGCTATGCTGTGTCAACACATTTCACTCAGGATTGCTTACAAGACAAATTTTTGTTTCAATGTCGATTCTAGTTTTCTTTATACAAGCTTGTAATAAGGTACCTGTTACAAATCAATTGCTCTGTGCATCCTTCTGACTCCTCCCCTGCCACAAAAGATTAAACTACTTCACTCTTTTAGAAAAATGGCTTTAATTCATAAATTGTCCAATTTTGGATGTTTGACATGTCTGGATATTTTCTTGGCAATTTTTAGGTTACGGCTGTTTGTAAATTGCAGAAATAATACTGAACAGATGAGATTTATGGATTCTTACAGTACTGTAGAATATCTGATCTCAGGAAAATAGTAAACACGTTGAGGAGTCTTCTAAAGACTTCTCTTTTTCTCCCACTTCTATATTTTTTGCACAGTTTTACATAGGGAATTGCACAGATGTTTAATTGAAAATAGGAGCTTGCTTCTATAGCATTGATCCTCTTACAGAAACAATACCCATAGTAAAATCATGAGCACTGTACAAACTGCAGTACGTACACACTAACGTCAGAACCACATAGACAGAGAGAAAAGGGATATTTGTTTTGTACACCAGGCTGTCATCAGCAACCCTGTTGGTGCAGCTTTCACCCCAAGCCCAAAGAAAAGCATCAGTCAGAAGTCATAAAGAGGAACACAGTAAACTAATACAGTACAATCCAATATTAATACAGTATAAGGAAGAGGAGTAAGGTACATGCTGTACTCCATGTAACAGTATAAGAATTTGGTACCTCACAGAAAATCCTTTAATGTTAGTATCAAATTCTTCTTTAAGTACAAGGCAAGCTGCATTTTCTACTGTGAATATTTCCAGTCTGTCTCTACAGCCCTCTTCTTTCAATCTTTCATTGTGCCCAGAATCAACAAAGGCAGCAAGTGGTGTCTGCTCTCTTTTTCACTCATGATTTGAAATTTTCTCAGTGGAGCTTGAGTCTGATTTGTTTCATACAACAACTTTATATAATCCAGCTCTAAAGAGCCTAGATCCAGTCCTAACCCTGGATGATCATGGGTTGTGGACAAAAGGTTACCCCTGAAACCCACAGTTCTATTTAACTGGGGAGTACAGCTGCTTCTGCATTTAGAAGACCTCAAAACCCTTGGTGGCTGAGCTTCTACCGTGAAACATCTACTAGAGATAGGAAAAGACCCTTTACCACAGTGGAAATACCAAACAGATCTGACACTTTTTCAGGCAAAATCTGCAGATGATTTGCAACAGGTAAAGATGAAAATCTGCCAGTAGTTCTGGTAGTCAAAAGCACAGAATAATATCTATTCTAAAAGAATCAGTGAGGATACAGTATGTGTTCTTGCTCACTATGAACACGTTTACAAGAGACATTCCAAAACTGTACCTCAATTGACAAATCTAAGTGAAGTCATAATATCATGTTGGCAAGACTCACTTGAGACCGGTCTCCCAGTGACACTGAGATGAACAGCACAGAGGGCCAAGCAGTGTGTATGTGTAGATAGGGAGGCAAAGCACATCTGGGAGTAATGGTGATTATTCCATTGCAAAAGGGCTGTTGGTATAAGCTTTTGTTCCTGTGCTGTCAAAGTGGACTAGTCAGGTGATAATTGATTTGAAAATTTAACTCATGCAAAGACACTTTGAAAAATGTTCTTTATAATCTTTTCCAAGCTTTATGAAAATAGACCACTAACACATTTTAAGGAACTAAAGCTGTCATCCAAATGATCTGCAATGAAAACCAGTTTGATAAATTGAAAAAATGTGAAATAAGCATATGAATATCACATTCATTTATCACATTTGATCTTCATAATTGGATAGTGTTATATCAGTTTTCCATCAGGAGAGCTTTGCAAATTTGTTATTGTAGATAATTTAGTAGCTGTTAAATTGCTGTGACCTACATTTTTTACTTAGCCCTTTTCTGTTTATATTTATGTGTGTTGGCCTGTTAATTAGTTTATTAATTGATCAATGTATAGGTAGAAAGATATATGAAAGCACAATATAAATTAAATAGTATTCTAGTATTCCCATTTTTAACAATTAAACTATAAGGAAAGTCAATCTTTAGGTTAAAAATACTAGTTAGCTGTACATTTATATACTGTATATATATAATTGTATATTATTGTGATTATAGGAATTATACCCTTAGAGGCTTGATAAGTTTTGAATTTTTTCAAACATAAACAGTACTGTATATCAAAAGTACAGAAGAATATAAAAAACTACAAATTAAAAAAATACTTTAACTTTTCAATATGAAATGCGACAATTTGTTAAAATGAAAACTTTTGTGAATGTTCTGTTGGGTATCAACATTCTTTACACTTCCTGCAGTATTGAGGCTTAGACCTGATCAGTCTCTAGACATCCTGGTAGAGATATTCTGCTGTTGTATCCTGTTGGTCACACAGATATTCAACTGGACAAAGGTCAGGAGTAAAAAACTGTCCACAGCAAGAAATCAACCTTAATTTCTTCACGTTGTGCCACTGTAATCCTAGCATTGTGTGGTCTTGCATTGTCATGGTGGAAATTGAGCAACCCTGGCTGATACAAACAGAAAAGGTGTTGGGGCAAGAACTTTATCAACATACTGTACAGTATCACCGAATAGTAAGGTTGCCCACAATATGTACCAAAAGGGTTCTAGTGATAAAGGTGAGTCTTCGCATCATCATTATCCTTCCATCGCCCCGCCAGTATGCTTGAACAGTGGTTGAAGAGTGCAGCTCTACTGTACCTCCGCAGTGACTCAGCCATGGCCTCAAAAGTGCCCCTCATCAGAAAGTTGGGGTTCCAGCTATGCCAAATGAGTGAGTTACTGTACATTGTTTGACTGCTGACTGGGTTCCAAGGGGTATCTCTAAGCTGTCAACTTGTTAGTCTTGAATGGCCTATAAGCATGGATATCATTTTTGTGTGGACGGTGGGCTACAGTCACTTTGCTGATCTGCAAGTTATTTCTTCCTGGAACCTGGCACATTCTATGCAGTGCAGCCTGAAAACTATTACACAGATGGAACAAATAGTTTTTTCCAGGAGATACTGTACGCAGTAGTCTGTTTCTCACAGGCCTTGTTTCCCTTTTAATTGGACAAGTCTGCCGATGGCTGAAAGAGAACATGCCATTTGGGATGGCGACATCTTTCACGAATGGGCCACCTTCACTACAGAAGTGGGGTATGATCACATCCCTTGCTGTTCTTGAATTAATTTAAAAAATGTCTTTTTGATTGGATATTTATACAGATGCATAATCAACTCCTTTTGGTAATTTTAATACAACTTAAGTGCCAAAATTTGAGCATCTGGAATTTGGATTAAATTGCATGCCTTGAACTCAGGATTTAGTAATTCTATGCAAAAAAACACTACTTAAAAATATCAACAAACTTATTTGATCACTAATTACAATGTAAATCAAATATTTTCCTCCAAAATGTAAATAACATTATATATGCACCCAGTGAGATTGCTGCATTTGCATTGTGCATCAGTATATGTTTTTAATCAAAAGTTTTAAATTTGTTAGTGCCAAATGAGGGGATAATTGCACAAAAATTGCACTAACATTCTATTGTTCTGTTTCTCTCCTCGCCACAAACTCAGAGATATTCTTTGTTGGAAGCATACACGGTGTATTCTATTGTAGTTGTGTATTTTTGAGAATCTTTTTGTTTTCATTGCTGATCTTAACTATGCTGTTTTATGGAAGGTGTTGTCATTGTTGTCAGAATTTGTTTGGAACTTTCAAAGTAATGTCTCCTCTCCACAAATTTAATGCAAAAAAAAATAGTAGCCTACAAATCTTCCATTTAAAATTACACATCAAAAGGCTGAAATCTTGCAATGAAAACACTATAATTATTAAAACGCATGATATAGAAACTAAAGATTCTATTAATTATTATGTGCTGAATGATCATTGTTCAGTATTGTCTCTTTAAAGACAAGCTGTTTTTCTAGTTCTGAATTAATTTCGCTCCAATGCACAACAAGTGTTCCAGCTTGTCATAGTTTCTCTCCAAGCAGTAATTTCAGTGACAGCACGGCTAATCACTTTTCTCAGCACAGACCCAGAAGTGTTTAACTCCACCCTCCCCTCCCCACTACCATTTCTTTTGTACTTTTGTAGAAGCAATATTTTCTATCCACTATAAAAATCCATGGTCCATTGAGTTGATTTTAGACACTCTTGTAATTGGAATACTGAATCAACTTTTCATTGCCACCAAAACCAATAAAACAGTAAAGTGTCTTAAGTGCAAATCAAAAGCTCAATCTGGTAGAGGAGAAGGATTTGAAATACTTTAATATAGATCCATACATTCTATAGGTAAATATGGGTTTTAATAGTGACTTTTTCTTTCAAATGATTAATCTTTGTATCTGGCTAATTAATCAATCAATTACTCTGCCAATTTACTATGCACTATAATGGAAGTTGTAATATTTGGACTGTGTTAAAGGTGTTTCTTATTTGGGCATTAAGAAAGATAAAAGCAGCTCCATGTAAGACCTGGGGTAGGATTGCCTACATATGGGATTAATGACATTAAGTTCTTTCGGTAACAGTACATTTCTAATCATTGAGACTGTATCTTTTCCCTTTTATTCCTGTCTCTCAGTCTTATTTGAAGATCAGGGGCATCACCGGGGGGAATACATGAGTGCCACTTTCCAAACTCTCCAAGTGTCAGCTTTTGTAAAATGTTAAAAGGCTTCTGCACAAACCACTCTGATATTGTAATCATATACTGTAGGATGAAACATTTTTTCTCTTGACTAACCATTTTAAAACAATCCTTGTGTTAAAAAAAAGTGTAGGTTAATGATACTGCAGAACATGCCCAAAATAAGTGAAAAACCGGTTTAAACTCACACATCTCTGTGACCCATTAATAAGATGGCTATGGGTTTTGGCAGCTGCACAGCTTCTTTGGATGTACAGCACCTGAGTCTGCTGTGACTGAGCAGACACCCAGGTACAATCCTCACTCTACCCGCTACTGCCACCAAGGCAGGAGATCTCAAATGCCTTGGGTCACCTTTGTATTTCCAAACACTTAGTACAAACTGTAATAGGAAGTGAGTGATATAGAGTTGCCCATTTGTAATTGAGAAAAATTTCAAAAATGAAATTGCAAACATGAATATTCCAGTTACTGGATGTACAGTACTTAATATCATCTTACTGTATATACTTATAATAATGTTCTCTTCCTATGAATGTTTTATATTGTGTATATATTTCCCTATTCTACTGTATACTAACAATATAAAATTCAGATAGTTATATGTAACATTGCTAAGACTGTGGCATCACCCCCTTGGAACTACACTACCTTCTGGTGCTGCGACACTGCAGTCTATGGAGCCGCACTGTGTGCTTTGGAAGTTAGAGTTGGTCATAAGTGACCAGGATTCAATCCCAAGAGGGGCAGAGCTGCATCCGTCACATCCTCTGTATCTTTTTTTCTGTACATGCACCTATTGCATGTCTGGTATCCATTGTAAGTTGCCCTCGTGAAGCTGTTAATCACCATTTCTGCAAAGAAAAAGTCTCCATCACTCAATAGAAATTCCATTGTAAATAACACAGCAAAGACAACATCCCACTAACCGTAGCTGCATACTACTATCCAGAAAAGTTATATGTGCACAAAAGAGATGTTCACTGTAATGCACAGTTCTTTTATTGTTTCCTTTTCTTTTTTGATTCTATGCACATTGACTTCAAAGACTTGACTCATGACTTTCTCGTGCCTATTGTAAGGGAAATATGCAGGTTAAAAATTAAGCATCTACATTTAAAACAAAAAAGGGACTGGCTTGGCTGCTTGCCTTAAAAATGACAACTTGGAAGGATAATAATGTTTAAAAGGAAGGTTTTATTCAACTGACAAGACAGTCAAGATCCATCATCTCTGATTTGCGGTGGTCGACTGGCACACAAACAACCCCCACTGATGTCTCCCCCAGCTGTCCAGTCAGGGTGCTCCTTCTGACCCACTCATGCCCAAGGTATATGTACATATCCAACACCACTGCTAAACAAACTTAAAACGTTGTTCCATTTTTCTTCTTCAATATATGTGCCTTAACAACTCTTTCAACTTAACTTTTTTAACTATTTACAGGTTTAGCCTGTCATGTGGCTTTCTAGTTCAGGTTATACTGTAGCAGTTGATTTCCACATTGAACAAAATGCACAATCTAAATACAGTATGTTTTTGTAATGTTTTTATGATGATTTTAGCAAACATGCCAATAAAAGTAGTAAGCTAACTAGTACTAGAATCAAAGCATTGAGGGTAAAGAAAAGCTTTTGTGAAACTATTATTTTTTTAAAAAGTGAAGGTTAGTTTCATGCTGAAAGCCTTTTTCAGGTGTGAACAGCTGATATGCCCGTTTCTTCTTCCCGCATTTCAGCGTGAAATTAACCTTTATGTGTTCTTTGCAGCTGATGTACTGTATATTAATGCAGCTCCCCACTTGAACATCAGAATTTTTATTCTCAGTCTTTGTAGGAATATAATATAATGTTTTTGCCAGAATGTGATGGCCAAGTGTCACCGGAGCTACAGTATCTGCTTCTAATGGCATCTGAAATGATGCCCCTAGTGGAGATGTTGGTTCTTCAGAAAGGTGAAAGTTAGATAATAGATAATGGTAGGATTGTTGCATTGTTGTACATTGATTCTTTTAGTGTCATTGTAAAAACTGTTGTCACATTGGGAATTGCTGGATCAAGTGTTGACTGTATGACATCACTCATAGTTTTCAGAGAATTATGTTTCCCAAAACCATATCTTATGAAAATACTGTAACATACTGTAACATAAAGCATCTATATAGTTCATATAGGCCTGTATCACAGCTCATATCGTTATATACAGTATATTTCATCTATAATCTATAGGTTAAATTTTTAAGAGATACTGAAAGTAGTGGAAAATGACAAATGCTGAATGAAAATTTTTATCTACAACAATTAAAAAGCTTATAAATGTTAAAAGAACCATAATAATATTAAACCAAACAAAGAAATGTGTAGATTCCAAACAGATCTATGTTCAAATAAGTGGGTGATGTCTTGTAGCAGGATAATAAAGTAAACTCAAACTCTTTAACTGATGCATTAAAGCAACTAGAGTATATTGAGTATCAAAATAAACATATTTCTCTGTTCATGGCTGTATAATGTTGAAAAATAATTTACATGGATTCTGGATATTGAGTGAATGTTGTAGTGTCATTTAGATTAATTCATCATTCATGACTGACTGTGAGTAACTTTGACTGTTGCATAAGCACTAAATCAATTAGGTCGGGCATGGGTGATTGATGAGATGGGTGATCTTTTTATAAAAACAGAATAGCTGGTTCTTTTCTGTTCACACACCATACCAATATTGCCAGCTGTGTGTTTCTTATTTTTCTGCTCATAGCTACTGTACAAATCTCGCCTCCATACACGGGGGGAGAATGAGGTGTGACCCACCATTAAGTCACTTATATTTGAACACATACTGTACTATGAAGATCAAGGCAAAAGAACAAAGAAAGCAACCAAAACATCCTACTTAAAACTGAACAAAATGTTTGTGCCATCAGGACACTCAAGTCGCCTCCTGTGTTTTTGTCAGGACATGGGAGACCTGTCAAACTGAAGAACTGTCATACTGTACGGTGTAAAATTTTTGTCATCCTGTTTTTGAGAAAGAAGTCTGTTTGGGATGTATTAATTGATCATGTTTTTCAAAGAAGTCACCCTAGTAAATGACCTACAAGTGTCAATACAGGTTTGAACACGATTATTCCAGTTAGTTCTGTCCCATATTCTGGTTATTAAACAATTATACCTTTTTACACCTGTGCAGGAGGTTACCATATAGAAATTATATCCAGATTTGAAGGTAAATACAGCAATCTCGACAGAAAACAATAGAAACTGGTAGATTTAAGTAGTAGAAAAAACGAAAAAGACATTCCTGAGCCTAGCAGTCACAAATACAGAGCTATTAGGTTAAACAAGGTTGAGTTAATGGCCCATGCTCTAACAAAATGTCTGCATGCAATTGCAAACACACACTGAAGACACGAGTAACAGATCTGAAGTAACATTTGTAATATTGCACAAATAATTGTCCATTTCATGAAATATAATATGCTCATACATCCATGCATACTGTATGCACTCAGGTAAAGCAAATGTAACCCCACTTTGTGGTGATCAGCACAATGTCTTATAGTCTTGAATTCATGGATATATTACAATAATACAGAGAAAGCGCAAAATAACAGCTTCATAAACTCTGAAACGTGTATAAATAAATCATGTAGATGGAAGCAGTTTGCTTATCTGGCAAGAAAAATATGGAAAAAATGTGCTTGTTAAACAATAATCACAGAGTGTGCTTTTATGATATTTTTCAGCACAGTAACTCATGATAGAAAAATAGCAGCTGCATGTTAAATCAAAAATTCTACGCTATTGTTCTCCTAGCAATGTAAAAAGCTGACTTCTGTTGTTTTAGGGTTCCTCACTGACAGAAAGCAAATATCCTATGATGTGTTATATATTGCCTGGAAGTCTTATCAAGTGAAACAAAGGCTACAAGTCTTAAGATTTCAGACAGTTTTATTAGCAGATTGTTGAAAAGAAAAAAAAATTAAATACAGTAAAACGTGGTTTCTCACATTGAAACTGGACTCATAGATCTAGGCTACCATAGAAAAAAACCTTGCATTCTTGAATTATGATGTAAAAACAGATTTTCTTTTTTGTACAGCTTTTTTTGTACAACAAAATTTGTAATAACCTTTTTCCTTTTTTTTCACTTTTAGAAAACGTTAAATACATAGATAAAAATAGACAATTTCCATAGGTCCTACGTGAAAATGAGCACGGTCTGTTCCAATGGCTTGCATAGAGTGCCGATGTTGTTATCATACAAGACAGCCTGATGCTAATATTGTTAACATATATTAAAAAAGCAACATGAACAGTAACTTGAAAAATGAATTTTATGATACAAAGTGAAATAATTTGAAATGTTTCCAGACATTGTTCCTTCATCCTTTAAAATAGAGCTTCTTCTTACTGTTTGAATCTCCTCTTTATAGAAATTGTGACACTTTTCTCGTAGTAGGGATCGTTCACATTACGTAACCCAATGAACTCTCTTACTGTCAACTCTATGCAAGGAGCAGAGCAATGCGAAGTGCTACTAGGTACTAATACTATTTTTTTCTCATTAGAAAGTGGACAAAAAGCTTGTCATTATCATACACAGGTGTTAACCCTTTAAAGACTAAAATAATCCCAATATTTAAATCAGCCAGCCAGTACCTTTCATGATTTTCATGATATTTAACTATGGAGTTTTACCAATAGTGTTGCATTGTGCTGAACAGACGTACAGTAGCTGTAACAAAGGAAATGTCATACAATGTTTGTGTTCTCTTTGAAGGAATGAAGAGAAGATGCAGATGGGTTTCACTGTTAATTTGGAATAGCTGCAGTAAACCTACTTTGAAAGAATTAAGCATGGTTCTCTCATTTACACAAACTTTAGTATTTGGAGATAGCACTGAATATTAAAAAAGAAAAAAATCCTCATGGAGTAAAACTTGTATCAGTATTTCTGAAATATTAATAGTTTTCTGCCTTGTAATACAAAGTAAAAAGGAACAATATGCTCATAAATCTTGCTACAGTGCGTAACTGCAAGTAATATGTTATACTTTATACATATAAAAATATTTAGAACTTAATACATTGAACACTTGTTAGCCTAATTAGAATAAATTATATGGCAAATGAACTGTTTTCCACCAGGTCAGATTGATCAAATCATGTTGTCTGAAGTACATGTGTATTTGTATTTGATGCCCCTGGAACTTATTATGACAAAGTAAATAAGTAAAAAAAAATACAAGTTAAAAGTCAATAGCTGCCAACATTTTGCACAAGTCAGACAAATCAAGCACACCCTCAGCAATTTAATCACAAATTATGATAGTTTATAAATAAGTAATAAGATTTTTAAATATAAAATGCTTATTATCTTGTTATAAAAGGCATGACTGTCAAACTTAGGCTTCAAAGGGTTAACTTGTCAACAAGTCAATGCAAAATTAACATAAAATCTACACTACAGAGTTAAATTCTGTGTCATAGGTTTACTTCCAGTTATCTGCACAGAATGTGAAAACATAATGGTTTTCATCAATAACAGTGAGAATTACATAGAAACCAACCTTGCTAAATACAAGGGCAGAAGACAGACTTCAGCCAATCAATACATAAAATGTTTCTGTAAGTTGGAGCTGATTTTTAACAATGATGTGTGTTATTGTTATAAAAATAAATTTGATGTCTGAATCACAGCACAGCCACAAACACAAAAATGTCTTCTTTTCTTTTTTATAAATAAATAGTGGCTGTTAAAATGGAGATTTTTATATTTCTTCAGACATCAAAAAATCCATTTATTCAATACCATGACTCCAGGACAAACATATACATGCCTGCATGCTTAAAAACGAGAAAGGCAGCTTTTCTGACATTAAGGTGACTGAACAAAAAGAAAGTAAAATGATATTGGGGGAGCAAAAAATCAAATTTAGATGTTTCATTTTCTAATAAATCTACTGCATACATAATACCATCGTTCCATAACTTTATATATACAAACCATCTTATTAACTATTTTCAAAAGCCACCCTTCACCGTTGAGCAGGGATAAACACAATGAAGAAAAGGAGACAGTGGATTGTTTTGCTTTTTCTTCTGATTCAGAAAACATTCAAATGAAAGTTTAGCCGATTCTTTCTACCGAATGCAGTCCAATCATACATTTCACCGGATGTCTTCCCAAACCAAGAATTTTTACGGGTTTGCGAATAACTGTAACAGTTAAAAATCTGATCCGGTTCCTTTTTTGAAGCTTTCTTGCTGGTATGAATACAGTATAAAAATTTTTCCACTTAACAGTATGGTTAATTTTTTTATTTTTATTTAAATATTACATGTGTACTTCCCAATACTTCTGTCTTCTGTGCTCAGTTCTCAGCTTGCAGAATAGGAGGTTTTACACATATAAAACAGGTGTCATACCTGGGTTCACAACACTCAGTTCATGTTGGCAATATGTGTAAGAGTCTTTTTTACATATCGGTCTCTCCTCTTTGGCCACTAAGAGCAGCCTCTGAACATCTTCAAAAGTCATCTGGTTTCTTAAGAAATGACAAGGTCTCTGATTTGTCCTTTCTGTGACATTGTTGTGAAAGGTTCTTCAAAACATCCTGATTCGGTTTTCATTTTAAAGTTTTTTCTTTTTAAATTTAAATGGAAAAAAATCTTCATTCTTGGCTCAGTACATCACTGTAGTTTTCAAAAAAAGTCTTCCATCTGTTAAAAAACAAATAGAAATAAGTATAAGGATACACATTTATACTGTTACGAATTAGAATTAAAGAAAACAGACAAACCGTATGCAATTCCTTTAAAGAAAATGATTGTAGTAAGAGTTTTAACAAATTCTGCTTTTTAATTATTATTGCTATTTTTATTAGATTAAATGAAATGTACAAGACTGAAAACGAGAGATCTCTGAACTGAGAGACAAATCGTCCTATTCAAAGTGAGGGAGGTTTCTGTCATAATGTTACTTAGTAGAACTTTGCAGTAAATAGAACTGATTGAAGATGGCATGAAAATATATCACTCGAAAGAGAATTATCACAGGATGAGAGAGCCAGGATAATTTGTTCATTGCAATTCACTTGAAGATTAATTACAAACTACAGTATATAGAAAAAACAAAGCTTAGCCACATCATTCACACGAAGGACATTTTGATATGCATGTCAACAAGTAAAACAGATCTGATTTCAGAGTGACATACAGATGCAGCCATTCAAAATGCGCGGGCGATACCGCATTATTTTCCGGTACGCTGTACGCAGTCTACCGCAAGCTACCGGTAAATACCGCGAGTTACCGGTAAATACCGCTAGCAAAATAATAGTATCCGGAATTTCCGCAAGGTGGAGCTAATAAAGCTCAACCTCTCATGTTTGAGCTGTAGCCATCAAAGTCTTTAACGAAGATATTAATAATAGTATTAATAATAAATGACCTTGGACAAGCTGTAAACTCAAAGTATTGCCCTGGTCCACATTCTTTTTTTCATTGACCGTCTTTGTAAAAGTAACGCCACAGCATTTCGCAATCACGCATTTTTTTCCAATCATGCAAAGTACAGTGATTCACCATGCCTTTCACATGCTCATAAAAGAGATTGATTTAGGGACATAAACATATTACCGTATGCAAACTGTACTGTATACAGTATGTATATGTATATTTAATGTCTTAACTGTGCCCGTTTAAGTATTGAATATTCATATCTAATTTTACCACTGAAGGGAAATCTTAGTAGCTGAGCATAAAAACAATAGGAGCATACTGCAACGCGTGTGAAGGCCATAAACGATATTAATTTTGGAACATAAACATACAGTATATGGCTGGTCTCGGTACTTTAAAGAAAACATACACGAAACATGGTTTCATTATGACCAGAATCTTGAGATATTTTTAACTTGATTTACAGTATTTGAGAGGTATGTCTTAACACCGATACTACAGTGCTTAAGTACTACTCACGTATATGTTTCTAGGTTTATATTATGCATTTCATACGGTCAAATTACTTTTGAGCAACTAATAAGAAGCGCGAAACGGTATGCGTTTTACTTTCGTTTCGTGCTGGGACCCGTGGATTGATTAGAGATATCAAGTACATACAAGTCATTTTTTAAATGTTGTAGTTCGTCTTGAAAAAATGTTACGAGTACATCATCTATCAACAATTACACAGGTTCTGTTTCCATATTGCGGATTTTGGTTACGTAATATTATTTTCTAGATTTCACGTTGTGAATATATGATTTGGGCAAACAGAGCCGCAAAGAAGTACATTATGGGTTGTTGTTTTTTTTTGCAGTTTTATCTAGAACAAGCGATGCTTAAACCTTTGTCTGATTCTTGTGAAACTATCCACACGACAGTTACAGTACCTAGGAGTTGACTTCAGTGATGTCACTGATGGGATGTTTCTAAAAATCCATCCTCTGTAAAACGTCTTCTCTAGTTGTCCTGCATATGTATTCGCTAATGAAGCTGTGTGTTCTGAGCCTGGATCTCTACATTTCTGTATGAACCACCTTAGAGGGCTAAAGACAGCTTGTGTTTAAATTGAGTGTAAGGCAATTTATGCTTCTAAAGTCATGGTCAGCATTTTTGTACTGTGCTGTAAACTTGTTCTGTGCCTAGTCACATTATTTTATAGCGTTTTCATAGCGTTATCAAATCTGGTGGCGCTGTGTTAGTTTCCTGACTCCCATGTCACATGGTCTGTGATTGTAACCTGTAATACCGGTTTAATTCGTCACAGCCAGCACTCCGGTTGTAAAGTAGAAGCAGGCGAGATTTCCAGCGAAAAACACCTCCCCCTTCTTCAGGTGTGAGGGTCTTCTGCTCAGAATGAAACGCTAAAATGTAATGTAGGCTCTGAATGGGTTCTGACTTGCTTTAACAAAATATGTTTACAAATCCTTTCACCTGGCATTTTCGTAGTTAGAAATTATGGAACGCTCTGTTAAAAGCAAGGGAGTTTTTATGTCCGTTGCAGTTCTTTTGCAACATGAATATAATTATATCGTTATTAATTTCTTGAGATACGCGATTCCATATTATATTCCCTTTTAATCAAATTCTAAAAGTATGCTTGTTGACTCCGGTATCGCGTTAGTTAAAGACTTCGATGCTTAAAATGTTTAGGAGAAATGGAATACTGGTGTGTATGTTTTCTTTAAAGTACCGAGACCAGCCATATACTGTATGTTTAAGTTCCAAAATTAATATCGTTTATGGACTTCACACGCGTTGCAGTATGCTCCTATTCTTTTTATGCTCAGGCACTAAGTAAAAGGAGATGCTTCATATTGCTTGACTAATTTTAAAAACTAAGTTAGAAATGCAGACGCTCCCTCGGTGCGCTGCTCTGGTGCGCCGGCTCTTACACAGTGCCTGTCTGCCGTAAGCGTTACAATATACATACCCAACACTGCTTGTACCCATCTGTCATGCAAATAAAACACCTTGAATTGAATTGAATTGAGGGGAGAGGGGGGAATACTAAAGGCAATACTGGCTCAATACCCTCGATGGGCTTTGACGTGCTAATGCGTTGGTTTAACAGTCCGGGTGTGGCAGGCTTCCAATGTCAACTCGACTCGATTGGAAGACAATGAACGTATTTTGTGATATTTAGAAATATAAATTTGTTTGGTGCGAGTGAGGTTTTATTTAATCTCTGACCAAGGGAAACGTTTCATTTTTTCAAAGAAATGTTTGTTAAAAAATAAAGTCATAGTTCTATGGGATTCAATCACAGACCATGTGACAAGGGAGTCAGGAAACTACTCTAACACACAGCGCCACCGGATTTAATAACGCAATAAAAACGCTATAAAATAATGTGACTAGGCACAGAAAAAGTTTACAGCACAGTACAATAATAAATGCTGACCATGACTTTAGAAGCATAAATTACCTTACACTCAATTTAAACACAAGCTGTCTTTCTGTATGAACCTCTAAGCTGGTTCATACAGAAAATGTAGAAATGCATTAGCCTGATTATGATTAAAAAACACATAATTAAACACGCGTTTGCGATTTAAATCAGAACACGATTTAAATCAATATAAATGTTTATATTGTAACGCATACTGTCCAGCCTCCATTTCTCTATAAAAATTTACTCTGTTGCACACACACACACAATAGAAGGAGGAACCGCTGTCAGAAGGGAAGATATGTTCAAAATATCGCAAATATCGTTCATGTTGCGATATTTTGAAATATAAAAGTCAATTTATTGTCCATAATATCGCTATTCTATTTTTTCGAAGAAATGTTTGTTAAAAGAAAAGTCCGGCACCAGCTGGATTCGATCACACAACCTCCCAGTTGCTAGTCACGCACCTAGACCAGTCGGCTAGAAGACAGCTCGCATGAACAGGCAGGCGAAAAAGCCCTACACAGCCCTGTCGCAGCACACGAATACCGTTATTAAATTCTTTAGATACGCGATTCCATATTATATTCCCTTTTAATCAAATTCTAAAAGTATGCTTGTTGACTCCGGTATCATGTTAGTTAAAGACTTCAAAGCTTAAAATGTTTAGGGAGAAATGGAATACTGGTGTGTATTTTTTTCTTTAAAGTACCAAGACCAGCTACAGTATATACTGTATGTTTATGTTCCAAAATTAATATCGTTTATGGCCTTCACACGCGTTACAGTATGCTCCTATTCTTTTTATGCTCAGCTACTAAGATTTCCCTTCAGTGGTAAAATTCAATATCTACAACGGGCACAGCAAAGACGTTTTTACTGTAAGTCTTTCTACGACAGACCAACGGACCACGAGTGCCCCTGTCGGTCAACCAATCACGTACTGCGGTGCCACGCGTCATCTTGCGTCATACTGAGCGACGTCACCTGCGGTACGTGTCTGTGACGCGCACTTTGAATGGCTGCATCTGTAGTATCATAAGAAAAAGGCAAGACTGCAAAGCAAAGAAAACATTTACATCTTTACATAGGTAGCCTTAGATAGGTAGGCTTAATTTCAGGCTCCCAGAGGTGTAGAGTTGCAACTACAGATAAAATAAAAACACTACTGGTTTTCCATAGTATTATACTGTTTTACCCAGAACAAAAGGGCTCACTTAATAATTCAGCTCACTTCTGCAATCTCTAAAAGCAATGGGAGCGATGGGAGTTGATCTTCTCTCCACAAAAGTAATAAAAATGCATTCTTATTTAATGCTCAAATTGACATATAATCTATACATGTTTTCTGTACTAGAATTGGGGCATTAACAAGTGGTTCACAGAAGCTCAATTAAGAGCAAACCCAGGAATATTACAATTCAAGAAAGAACTTAAAATTACAAATCTTGCAATCAATTTATTTGACCCAAAATTAAAACTACTGTGATAAGACTGTAATAGCTGATTATTAATCCTCTTTAGGAAAACAACTTATTTTAATTTTTGAACTTCTTTAAAGAGGCATAATTTTCCTCTGCTAAAACAGATGTGAATTTTTTTTAAAGATGCTTTATGTACAGTATAATATTTTTTCTTCTTTTTTCTCTGAATTTCACCCTGTTTTAAATAACAATTATATGCTTTTCCACTGAACTGGTTGCCACTTTGTTTTATACAGTTAATCCTGAGAAGTCTATATTTTGTAGCACAAAAAGTAATCTTCTAGCTTTACGAAATTGTAGAGAGGAACAAATTATATTGTTGAAGAAGATCAGGCTGTTTTGTAAAAGTGATAGATTAGCAAATATTACATTTAAATTAGGCTGCTCAGCTACTTTGAGTTGTGATTGCATTTTAGGAGATTCTGATCAATGTGAATGTGAGATTGCCAAATGACAAGCTTGCTTTCTTCTCACCCACACGAAGCTTTACCAGTAACAGTCAAAGATACTGTATTATAATTATACAGATAAATAACAAAATGTATTCCTAAATCTATAGTATATATATATAATAGATGTTATAATACTAGAAAACAGCAGGGGAGGCTCTGACTATGTAGTTGATATTCATATCATAAATATATTGTAACTCATTGAGTCTGAAATGTCTATATATCTATCTGAAATAACAATGTTCACACAGCACTATCTCTTACTTAAATAGAATAAACTGACATAGCATGAGAAAAGGTTACTTCTATTTGAATAATCAGATTACGTAAGACTGTTTATATGTAAATATGTCCAGTTATTAAATAAATTGGACTGAACATGCTGAAGAATGGGCTATACATACTATACTGCAGAACATACAGTACTACATTATATGGACAATACAGTATATTGTAGAAGAGTACAACATGGAGTTGCTAAACAGAGGCTTGGTAGGAGGACCAATTGTAATCTCGTACTTTCATGCATACAGTAAGTACTCCTGCAGAGCATCTCTTTGTGCACAACAATTCTGGTCCCCCTTCCCTTCACCTCATCTTCGCCCTTACTGCAGCCTCCCTGGTTCATTCCTCACAAATGAAAAGGGGGTTTGTCAGCCTTGACCTTAGGGACAGTGCTGTTAGTTTTACAGCCAGATGAGTTATTGCCAAACACGAAAATATTAAGTATGCTGTCCCTTTATATTTATATCATTGCATCACATTAATTTGAATTTGACTGAACTACTGAACTGATGTTAGCAAATTTAATGAAAAGGTCTCTTCGATAAACACATTACAGTTAACAGGTTAATACATTAACCCTTTTACATACATCCAAAACCAAAAGATCATAAACTGTCAATGAATATTTTATCTTTTAACAAATGTGAACAGTAACATTGGGAACAAGGATATCTTTTAAAATCCGGTAAACACAATGATGTTTAATAAAACAGGCAGGGTAAAAACAACAAGCAAGAACAAAAATAGCATGTGTTTAAAATGTTTCTTGTGATGCTTGTTTGAACATAATATTGCACTCATGATGTGAAGCCCTACATAAATTACATTTCCTGTAAGGAAGTAGGTTTATTGAAAACAGCATCTCTTGTTCCCAGACACTATCTCCAGACACCTGTAATCTAACGAGCTTTGTCCATTTTCAAAGAACACTCATTCATGCATGCCTGAGTGCACACCAGCTCTCTGATTTGAAGCTGGTAAAAGCATCTGTTAGGCATGGCTCAGAAGCTTGTTTGATGTATGTTGCCCTTACATTTCCTAGGTAGGAACAACAACAAAATACTGTTACAGACTTTAACCAGAATTTCCTCTATTCAAGTTCGCATCTAAATTATTCCATTTAAAAGGGAAACATGTGAAAACGTGATGACAAACTGGATGATTGATGTGCTGTTTAGATTCTAACATGACAACAAGGGAAGTCAAAATGGAAGCAAACGAGTATGTGGGAACAGAGCATACAGCAGAGAGAATATTTTGCAGAGGAAATACCTAATTATGGACAAGATTTCTTTCTAAAATCATTTGTTATTTTTGAGTAATTTAAAATTTGTTGATAGGATCTGAAAGATACATACAAACAAAAAAGGTCTGGATAAGCATAGGAAGTCTGTGATATGGGGAGTCTCACTCACAGAAGCCTGGGAATAAAAATAAAATGTAAAAACCTAACATATCTTTGACACAATTAGCTGTTCACATCAAACATACTTTTAAAATTCACTTTTCCTCAACTGTTTTACTTAAACTCCCATGTTCGGCTATATCTTTCATGAAAGGGTTTTACTGTATATAATCTGATTTGCTTTTTGACTCTGGTTTATACAAGACCAGTTAACAACAGAAGGGCAATATGATATGTAATTGCTTGTTTTCAGTAACTTATTTAATATTATATATCAAATATCAAAACAAAGTACTCCAGTTAGGCACTGGAGAGCTATAAATCATTGCACTGCATGATAAAAAAAGCTACAGCTTTGCATATTTAGTCAGAAAGTATTTCTTTTCAATGGCCAGTTCTAAGTAGATATACATCTTTGCTATTTATTTTTTTAGCAGCCCTGTGAACTTGGCTACTGTTGTTCTGTGTTCTATCAAGAGAACAAAGGCCGTTCCAGGAAAAGACAAACACAAGGGCTAATTACAGCAAGCAGACCTGAATCTCTAAGGCATTGCATTCTGGCCACTTCTATTGAAGCAACACTATGGAATTCTATGTAAAACTCATTATAGCATGAAGTCATTGCTAAAAATAATCTGTGTGTAACTCTGCTGTGCTTTCAGTATGTTCAGAGTCCAGGCAAAAATTAATCCTACTCTGCTGCAGCTGCTTCAGCCTGAAACAGTGATAGCAAAATGCATGGAGTTACAGTAGCTTCCATACTGGAATGCAGACTGTACTACAGTAATGAAGAGGTCAAGAAAATGCCAAGGTGTGAAAGAGTTATAGTATGTAAGCAAAGCTTGCCAAACTTCTTTTTTGTTACCATTATCCTAGAAAAAATATTCAAGGAAAATGTTAGACTCAGAAAGCGTGAGAGTAAATTATGGTAATCACTTTCAACAATTAAATGAGATAATCCTTTAATTGGCCATGGGAATTTCAGCATTTAAGATGTAGTCATAGTGTCATCAAAAAGTTGGGCTGATAATGACATTTATTTTTCCTCTCAAGTTAATCTGAGCATGCTGACACTTATTTCTTAATATCTGAATATCACAATTATCCTAAAATAGGGCTGCACAACCCCGGGTCCCTTTAACCCCAGTGTTAGCTGGTTTGTGTTCTAGAAGAGATATTGATTACTTAATTGAACCCCAGGCAGAATAATTTACTATTTTTAGTGATTTTTAAAAATAATTTACTAGTTATACATGTTTAATTGCTTTGAGCGCAGAAGCTATAAGTGATTTTAAATTTACCTATAAATATGTGCAATTAACTTCAAAACTACAATATTTAAGAAAGAGAAGGTCTAATCAATCCCATTATTTGTTCAATTAAGCAACCATGGGTTGAGCTAGAATGAAAATGAGCAGACAGGAGGACCAGGATTGGAAAGTATGAGCCTAAAATATTGTTATATTTTTGTGCCAAGGATGCCAATTTAAATCAATAAACTTGATCTAGTTAACAATTAACTTGATGAACCACCAACAGATATAAAAGGATGCTGCCCAATTTATGAGACAATCCACGTCTTATGCTGGTGGCATTGTTACAGTTGATCAAGGTTTGTATCATTAACTCCATTTTTACTGTATTCTGAGTATTATTTATTCTTCCTGCCAAATGACTCACTTTCTCTGCACCAGTGCGGAGCAATATAACAGAGTAATAACAGACTGTCTGTAACTTAGACAATGTGCAGATTTGAAATTGTTAATTCAAACGAATGTAAATACTGTAACTTCCCTTAAGTGTATAGCAGAGAAGCCATCAATGTATTCACAGAATACATGTTCTCTTGCCTTGAGGGGTTGTTTTTATTACTTAAACATGAAAGGTATCAATTTGCAGTATTTATATTTGGCAGGGCATCAATGTCAAAGCAGACTAACCATTTTTTCAAATATCCTGGACTTAAAATATATAAAACGGCACATATACACAATTAAATATTGCCTGCAGCAACTAAACTTTACTAGATACAGATAGGCAGAAAATTTAAAACAAAAAAGCATTATCTATTTAATACATATTAGCATTTCATAAAGTGTAAAAAACCATAAAGACTAAGCATGTGATGTGTATTTCTAAAGTCTTGAACATATCTTTATTACAGTCCCAATATTTCTTTTTGTAATTGTATGCAAGATAAGAAGTGTAACAGATATACTTTCATAAAATACTAAGGTGAGGGATATGTCATTTAAGTAATCAATCCCACTCTTCAATTTATTTAAAAAATAATCAAATTAAAAGTCTATAGAGCATGTCTGCGCTAAAGAAAAAGCTGTTTTGATAGGAACAGTTAAAAAGAAAAAGGAAAATTTTCAAATTGAAATATATGTCTTTGATTTCCTAGTAAGAAAAAGCTTGTGATGCCAGGCACATTAAAATAGTGTTTTTATAAAAGAAAACCCTCATTAAAATATGTAAAAACTTTAGCATTTTCTAATTCAAATCAAGATGAGAAGTTCATTAAAGAAGATAAATATTTCATTAGATGCTAAATAAAACAAAGGGAATTTTTGGCTTCTCTCAGCATAAAATTCCTTTGAAAGATTAATTAATACATGTAAATTATGCAAATTATGCCCATGCAAATATTTTATGAAGACAATTAAGGGAACCATTAATTACTGCCTTTTTTGCTTCACTGAGATTCATTCATTTAATTTTAATTTCACTTTAACTGTTTTGATGTTTAATCTTGCAACAAAGAACTTTATCTCTCCTAGCAGGGTCACGTAAACTTGCAAAACACATCAAGTGGCAAGCTAAAGGATTCAGGAAAGAGATTCTCAGTGCTATGTTTAGCATCACCAGGAATTTGTGACAAGATGCACTCCCAAAAGCTAAGAGACTGGAAATACATGTGAGCTCATTCTTGGAATAGGTTCAAATACTGGAAAAGCAATTAATTGACGCAGGCTGTGTTAATATAGGAGAATTAGAAAGTGTGACACAAGACAAATAGAAATAATTAGTTCTCTAAAATGATGTTCTCATTAATATGGTTTTTACAGTAGCAAGGAGAAAAAATATTACACTGGGTCTTGGTTGCTAAACATGTAAAATGAGGCTTTTTTGTATAATTTATGGGTCTTTGTGTTTTTCTGCCACATGAGAAGTTTAACGCTTATGGCTGCAGCAAAAAAAAGGTGACAAAGCAGTGGCATATATCTTAGATGTTCTCTTTCTGTTGTCCCCTGCAGTCAGGAGCATGGGCAGCAGTGTTTGGGCCAAAATACACATTTAGTGTGGGGAGAATACAAATTAAAAACTCCCTGTACAATAAGAAACATTTTCCTGTAGGAACTAATTATAGTATGGCTATACTGTTAACCACAAGTTGTTTGTGAGTATTTCATTTCTTTAATTATTTCTGTTTAATTTTATACACTTTTTTTTTCAGTTGAAAGGTTATTAACAACCTCTCTGCTATTTTGTAATATATTTCAACATTCAGTTACTGTAGCTACCTTTGATACATTAGCAGTAATGATTCCATAAATACAACAGTTTTTTGCATCAGTTCAATTTTAAGTTAGATTATTAACTTTTTTAATCTGGGGCATTCAGTGTTACCTTTTGATTATATTATCCGTGAGGCGATTGACACATGAGAGTTATTTAGTGGACTGCTCCTTTTGTGATTTGTTTTTTTATAAATGTGGGGAAAAAAGAGTCATAAATCCCCTCAGTTGTAGAGAATGAATTTCACTTGGATTCTTTATTATAACGTGTTAATTATATCACATGTTTTGCCATTTCAATTTATTTGCTCTTTCACTGAAGCACTGCCGTAATTAAAGGAGTCAGATACACAAATCCAAAATAAACATCAGGGAAAGACAGGGCTATGTAATAAACACCACATAGAGTACAAGACTCATATATTATAGTATGTGTAGTAATGTTGCAAAAAATAAGAATAAATGAAGGCTCAAAGACTATCTTAGTTTTGTCAGATGGGACAAAAATTGGACAATACAGTTTATACTAAATCAAAGAATATGGGTATTTTGAAAAGCTAAAAAATATAAAATAATAATAGAAGTGTTTCTCTTGGGCTGGTGAAGGAGATTTCTGTGAAGAGTTTCGCCTAATATGTTTTCAGAGATTCCTCAGGAAACATAATGCACCTGATATTTGTGCTTATAAAAACTGTGCTGTGGCCAGGGTCTGTGGCATAATTATTATCCAGTTTATGGAATAATGCACAACCTACGGTGTTGCCTTTAACATCACAAATAAATGTTACTTTTTTTGTCTTTGTTCACATATTATATAGAGCAGTATTCTAGGATTTCTTTAAAATAACCTCATTAAAATACAAGTATTTAAATTAAAAAATAATAAAAATAAAAATAATATCTCTAATGATGGTTTAATATGCTTTAAGAGAAAACATTGAATGCAACTGTAAATCTTAAATGAAGTGTCATCAATAGCAGTTTTTCTACTCAAAACTAACGCGGTATGAAAATTCAATTTGCAAGAAAATAATAGTATGCCTTAAAAATGACAAATGTTTTTGAGAAAAAAGATCTATGACTATATCCCCCTTCTGTAACACACTAAAACAGAAAGCATTTATATGTGTTATGCCATGCCACATTTTTCTTCATTTAAAAATGATTCTTTGAAGCACCTAGAAACCTTTAAAACATACTTATCATCATAATGATTCTTTTTGGAATGAATTAAAACAGTGCTATAGAATACAAGTCATACACTTCTGCAGTATTCTTATATTCTCTGATAAATTATAAATATTTTTGGAAAATACCAGAAAAAAGGTAGAAAAACCCTGAACTTTTGGATTGCTGTTAAATATTTACATTTTGCTGATTAATCCTGAAAGCTCACATAACCGAATTAATTCTCAAAAGCCACTTTTTGACTCCCAGCCCACTTACACTGGAAATTGGAATCCATCTACAGTATTTCTTCAGAAACTTGGCAATCTTTCATTAAGTAACATAACCTAACCTAGAAATGGTTTCAAACTAATACATTTTCACAACTATTCTCTTTCCTAAAGAGACTATTTATAAGTCCTTCAGATCATGTTGAAAAGTAAGCCTGTCATTAGTAACTGTAGCAGTCTATAAACAACTTCTGTTCAGCACTCCAAAGCCTGGCATTACACAGATTCAATAGCTCAGGGTTGTAGCTTATATTTGACTTTATTATTTGCTCAGTATAATTTTACAGAGTTCCCAAAGTATAACTTACCTCTGTCATAATGAGACACAGTTTACTTACTATTCAGAAAAAAACATTATTGTTGCGTCAAATAATCTCTCTTTTTAAGGTAATGCAGTGTAAGTGAAGCCTCAAGCACATTAGAAGTACAGGTGCAGAGCGTGTTATGCAGTTACCCCAAGGCAATCTATAAATTGGAGCACAGGCAGAGCCGTGTTGAGGTTCTGTAACAATGATGTCATTATTCATTTGCAGTTTATCAACACTCATTCATCTCCAGAGCTTAAACTATTAGTGGCACTAAATTATAGGTATACCAATGGGAGTTAAAAGCAAGTCTTGTTAATTGAAAGTCAATAGGCAGAGTTTTGGCTTGCTATAAACTCTTTATTTTAAATATACAGCTTAAATGAGAAAAGTCACACAGTGAATAGGAAAAAACTTAATGTCTGTTTATCACTGCTGTGGCTATCGCTGCTGCCTCCTTAATTCTTTAATTATAGATGAGAATTTCTCCTTTTCGCATCATTAGATGGGAGAAAGATTAAACTAAATTAAATGATTCATAATTATTTGATCAAACTGCCCATATGGCATGGCATTGAAACAGAAAAGCTTAATTAAATCTAACAGTTTAATTAAAAGCAACACTACAAATTCACAGTTATATAATTATAGACAAACTTTCACTTCATGTCAAAAGAAGTAAAATAAAAAAATTCTGACCAGCAAAACACATATTTAACATTTGCTTATTCAACTGACAATTAAGACAATCAATTCAACATCTGCATTCCCTTTACAGATTAAAATACCAGTAATTACCAGACAAACCACAAAAATGTTTAAAAAAAACCCTGCCGGAGGATTTTATAATAAATATTTTACTCATTTTGAATTGCTTAACAAGTTCTCAAACTAAGGACTAAAAAACAGCTTACTAAAGGAAATGCTTGCTTCCTCTCCATCCTTTGATGTACAGGTCTCTTGCAACACTGAATACAGTATACCCCGGCCATCTCAAAGTGAATGGACTCATATCAGTTTTCACCTGGCAGTTCTCTGTTATCTGACCTCTCAACTCAGTTTGACTCCGTCACTTTTTTTCCTCGTGCTCCAATGAGAAACATATTGTAGGTGTCACCCTTGAACCTGTATTTTCCTTCACGGAACAGACACTATCTACTCTTTGGCAAGGACTTACCCTTCCTTTTTCGCTGTGTCCGCAAGACACATTCTCAGTTCTCTGTTGAGCTCCAGCGGCAAACTGGGTTACTACAACACATTTATTGTCAGATTTGTTGGCATACACTCTGCATTCACTGCAGCTCACAATAATTGCTTATTATCTCATTCTCTCTCAACGCACTGTGCCCCTTATATCACGGTCTCCACTGGCTACCTTCAGCCATGTGGATTCAATTCCAGACGCTTGTTCTCACCTGCTTCTGCCTTCATTGCCCTCTTCACTCCTTTCACCCGTTTCTTGCGTCTGCCTGCACTTCCTGCCCCTCTAGTCCTCCCCCCTCCTCCTCTGCTGGTGGGGTGTGGCATGTGGTGTTGTGGAGAGGAAATCTGGACAAGGATGGCCATGGGTTCAAATCGAAAGTGAGATGCTGCTCTTGGTAAGCATTGATCAATGCTTTGCTGTGCTTGAGAATTTCTCTCCGACTTATCTGACTAAATAAAGCATTAACTTGCTCCATTTCTTCTCTTCCCTTCCCCAGGCCTCCCACAGTGAGGCGAGCTACAGTAGCAGAGGACTGCTGGACTGCACTGTATCTTTTTCCAACCTGCTTCACCTTCTCCAGATTCCCTGTCCTGCCGCTCTCTGAAGAGCTGCCGCTGCTGTTTAGGTGTCAAAATTTTAATTTCAGACCTTGTGTAAATATTGTAAACAATATCACACAACTTGCACTCCTTTCTCTTTATAGTACGTACTGCATTGCATTGTAATCTTGTGAAGACAACACATTTACTGCACAGGTTACCGTCAAAGACTGTAGATAATATTTAACATCATTTAGTAACTTTCTTACTTTTGTATTGCATAATGTTGTTGCATACTATGATAATTAACCTTTTAAAACTGTGAGTTGCTTCAGATAAAGACATCTTCCATATAAACAAAGAATACTAATATACTACACAAATATATATCAGACAAAGAAATCTTATGTCTCAGGATCTATTCCATAAATTAATTAAACTAATGAAATTCAGAAGGCAAATTATTATATATTTAGAAAAAAGACATCCTATGGAAATTTATATTCTGCAAAAAAGAACAATTTTAACTGCATGTTGAAATGAAAATCAATACTAATGCTCAGGGAATCACAACTCTACAAAAAACTCTCCAAAAGGACCCATGTTATTGTGAGCAAATATAAAATACTATATCCTAATATTATTAACTAGTATATATGTGTACAATAACAACTGTAAAGAATAATGTTACTCTGGAAGTTGACTAACTTGTGCTATTTTGCTGATGACAGTTATTAAATATGCCTGTTTTCAGCTTTCAAATTTTTTGGCATAACGGAAATAAATAAAACACTGGAGAGTTCATTGGCCTTTCACCTCTGGGATGGAATTCAAGTCAGACTAGTGAAACAGGTCTGGTGTTTCCCACTTTGTGGATACTATGTACAGTATATCAATACGGTTTGTAAGCAGTAAAAGAAGAGAGCCCAGAATTTAGAATTGGGAAAATATTGTCTCCACTCTGTGTCAACAGTGAGGTTTTGCATAAAAAATAAACCAAAATCATACAAAAATCACACATAATGTGCCACCCCTGTAGGTTTTCTTTTGTTTCCTTTTTAATAGAAGGATCATAGATGTGAACCATGTGCTGAATGTAAATATTGAAATAAACAAACCAGGACTTGCACATATGGATCTAATTATTTTAAAACATAAAAGGGTCACATATTTCTTTTGCAATCTTTTTTTTTTCAGAGGTTTTCCAAATTGTTCTAAGTCTATATTGAAGTCAGGAGGCAACCATTCCATTATGAGACTGAATACTTACTGAAATATTAATTTTATTTAAAGGAATGCAACAAAAGCAAGACTGAATAGGACTCACTGCTACCGAATGGCTGCTTATATCTACATACAGTATAATATACAGTATAGTTATAACATTACATATTTATATAGCCAGTAAAGACAAATCATAATTCCGTGATAATCAGTGCAATGATAAATATTAACTCAGAAAAACATTTAAAATAAACATTTTAAAAATAATTTTCCTATATAAAATCCGGCATACAGTATAGTTCGATAGTTCTACAGTTGCTAAAGTCAGATTTCACCCTCCTGAAAGCATGACATCTAATTAAGCTAAGTTAAAAAATTAAAGTTCCAATCACACTTTCTATAATATTGCATGGTTTAGATTTTATTTTTGTTCATTATAAATGGAATTTTATTTCTACCCACAATTTTTCTAAAATGGGCTAATTCAATTATGTTAAAGGGCTTTATAAGGTTATTTAAGCTCTCAATGCTATTTTCCACAATTTATTAGCCATTTAAGTGGGGGTATTTTTAAAAAAGAATTTAGACCACTCCATAAGATAAGGGCAACATTTTTCAGTTGCTGCTGGGCTTAATTATAAGCAGGATATTATGTTATGCAAAAATGGGCTACAAGTAAAGCATACTATTATCAGGTTCTACCCAAAGAGACTTAAAATAAAAAATAATACACTCCTCTTTGGAAAGTTGTGGACTCTCAATCACTCCAAGTTTAAAGATACAGTATTACAATGCACAAAACATTATACACACTTACAATATATTTAAACCTAATGTCTTCTAAGGGACTTGGCAAGAAAAGTGAGCAAGGGGAAAGAATTGCAATGAGCATGCCTCAACCTGAAAAGTCACAGCTGAGAAAATACCTGTCACGCCTTCAATCCTAGATCTCACAAGAAACGCCCATAGTGAATCTGTTGCTGCTTTAACTAGGAAACTCATCTGTTTAACCTGTTTATCTAATCAGTGGGTGATCCAAAGCTACTGAACTCTAGCAAAGCCATGTCATGGTACAACTAGTACTGTGCATCTCCCTGTACTCCTTAATACGGGAGCACATTCGACATTTCCAGTAGGTGCCTTCCACATTGTTACTGTACAGTATCTTGACACAAAAGAAACTTTACTTTTAGTAACATGACTGTAATTGAAATTACAGTTAATCATTTTCTTTATCACGCAATCTTTTCAAAGTTTACTGTTATAATGGTATAGTTGGCATTTTATTCCATTAGAAATTTGATGCTACTTGTAAATTCTCTTAACCATTATCACTTGTCTTTACTTTAATACTGTATGTCATTATTCACCGCCTATTAATAGACAATACATTCAACATACCTTAGCTTAGAATTATGTTATTAAAATCTGGATTTGCTTTATTTCAAGTTTTTTTAAAGGTCAAGTGACATTATTAATTGCTTATTTTCTAAAACACAATAGAAAATGACACTAGACGTTAAGGTTCCTTGAAGGCAAAGTACCATTACCAGTTTACTACAGAGAAAGGAAGTCAAATTCAAAGAATATGAAAACAAAACATTTGTATACCGTAAGAATGGTGTCAGGATGAATCCAATGGGTAATAAGTTCATCTGCGTTAATACAATTATGATTTTATGTTGACTGCTTAAAACTGTAATACACTTTCAGGATACTCAAACATAGTTTAATCAAAGCTCCTTGAAGCCAAATAATTACTGCTTAGTTAAAAATCCCTTTTCAAAAATGTGATGACTGTACATTGTATAGTTAGTGTGAATGAAGTTCAAAAGGTCAAAACTTGGAAATGAGTTGATGAAATGAGCTTTCAAGTCATTTTCTTGGTATTACAGTAAATTGGAAACTTTCAAAACACATTTTTTGACACAAATAACTATGAGCGAATGATTAAACCTCAGTGTGTTTTGAACCTTTTCCAAATCAAAATCCTTACTTATCCTCTGACTCCCATGTTCTTGTTTAGTCTGGAAAAGGTTCCAGACAAAAATGGCTGGATGGTGCCACTTTCATCTTTTTAGCATTTGTTAAATATACTAAGGAAGATGTACATATATTTTGTTTCACATGCCTACTGTATGTATTTGCATGTTATGTGTCTATACAATTGTGATATTCAAACTATGAAAGGATATTGTGATATTAAACCTAACAGCAGCAGAACGTAAAAAAACAGTTTGGGCTTAACTATCTGACACCTAACACCCTTAGCTCACGTGTGTAGAGCTTAGAAATAAAAATAACTATAAATGATAAAATCATATTTGAAATGTAAAACAAAATTAAGAATGGGTGTGGCTCCTATTTGTCTCTCATAAACTGTTTAGAGAATGAGAGGAGGCCAATCAGCCCTTCTAGCCAGTATTGTCCAGTTTATTCAGGGTGTACCACAAGGCTATATCTTGGAGCCTTTACGTTTTACTGCTTACATGTTGCCTCTTGGTCAGGTCATGTGTTATCGTGGATTTGGGCTTCACAGCCTATTACCGTAGAACACCGCAAAGGCATCTTTCTTTCACCTGTGTAACATTAGTGACATCCTTGTTCCAAATATCTGATGCTGAAATATTGATATCGCATCAAGACTAGACTCTTGCAATGTCTTACTTGGATATGTTTTAAAGTACTAAAAACATTTTGTATAACCATGAGTCTGCATACCTAGAAGTACTCTGTATCAGCACTTCCCTCCTCTGTACATGGCACTGGTTCACCTGCTCATGTAGAGGATAATACACTGAACTGTTCCAGATTATGCTAAGGCTTTATGACACGAACAGAGTTCAGGTCTCAATCCATTATCTGCTTGCTTGGGTCTTCTTGCTCTGGTGGAGATCAGGCACCACACAATGGAAGGAAAAAACATATCTTGTTTTGCTGTGTCTGGGGCAGTACAGTAATAGAAAGCAAAGGGGAAAAGAGTGAGCACACTCACAGACTCACTTTCTAGAGTGCTCTTGAGGCCGCCCAAGGTGTACTCACAAATTTCAGGTCAGCAACCTCTAAAATCAAGTGGGAAAGCAAAACACAAGTGGGAGAAAGTGCCCTGGTGGTTTTAAAACTACAAATTAACCAGCATTGAGTGTGCATGATAGCACGTGCCGGTTCTGGAGAAGTCACACTCATTTGTGCAGACTGCGGAGAGCACAAGCCATAGGAGCCAGGCTCACAAACACAGAGAGTATAAGCTTTTTCTTTCTTGCTATGAGAAAGCATTCTTAACTTATCAGATTGCACAGTACCTCTTCAGTTTCTATGCCATGCTATATATTGCTATGTAACATTGACATTTTATAAATATAATTGGAGGATTTAAATAAATATGTTTACAAAACAGCCTTTTCTTATATAGTGTAAATTATGTGAAACCCCCAAAAATCACATATTGCTTTAAACTAGCATAACAATGGATATGTTATGAAATTAAGTAAATGAATACATGGTGTAATACAGAAATGATTTTTTTAAAACAAGGACAACAGTACTTTAGGCTAAAATCAACATATGTACAGATCTATCTGTATAAACATTATATCTGTGTCTAAAAAACAAAAATAAGATTGCACAGTTTACAGATTATTTATTGTATTGTCCTTGGTTAAACATTTTATATTTCACAAAAATGTCAACAGTATATACTCTATGAGTACTGTGACAAACAATAGGGAATAGAATTAATCATCACATTACCAAAACAAAGGGCTTCTACAGTATATGAACTAATTTTTTAGATGAATTTGAATGCTAGAAAACACAGAGTTGGACTGTCTTTTCTAAGTCTTACTGTACTGTATGTGGGAGTGAACTACAACACATATCGGCATCACTCATTTTCTGTTTGAGGTGAAGATGCTTGTCTGAACAGTAGTGTATAGTCTGTGACTCTATACGTCTGTGTCATAAAGAGATTGGAGGATTGTGCCTCAGTGTTTGATTTTTGCCGTTTGCCCAAGACCCACGATTGGTCTGCGTGCACCGATGTGGGCACCACATGGGCCCATTCTGGTGGGAAGATGCTGTTTTTCATTAATGACCTTCAGCGGCAACAGTGTAGTTTTGCCAAGAATGTATTCAGAGTCCGCAGGGCCGTACATTATCACCTGTTCAATTCTGCCATTTCAGTTCAGCTGCTCATCGGAATGTTTCCACCTGAATCCTGCTAATACCTGACAGCAGCAGACGAGTGAAAGTGCTTCTATAACTGTAGAATTTGTCTTGTACGTGACAGGGTTGTTGGGGAATCAACTGTTAGAACAGAGAATACACTGCCGGACAGAGCCTTCCCTCCTCGGACATTCTGTACATCACGGTTGAAGATATCTTCACCTATAGTACAGGTCTTGTGCGTGTTAACCTGCACAGAACTGTATTGTTGTGGTACGCTGCACAGCTTCAGCACTGATGCCTCCCCTATAGCTGCAGAGTTTCAGCTTGAACTATACTTCCTTGCTGTGCGGTGTGTGCGTGCCATGTCACTCTCTTGGCACAAACACGAGATTAACCTGGGCTTTCCTTCACTGCTTATTAACCCAGCACAGAGGAAGAGAACAGGTAGAGCATGACGTCAGCTGGGAGGCAAAGTAGGACTTTATTTGTCGCTGCAGTTTACATTGAAGTTTCTCCTGTAGTGCTTCTCATCTGTTCTATATTAAAAATATTTTTTAAAGTATTTATCATCTACAAAGCATTTCCTGTACCTTTACAAAGCAGAGGAAAAACAATGCAGGGAACCATTGTGCGACGAACAAAAACAGAACAATAATACAGTTCTTGTGTCTCCTGGCACGGAAGCTGGCCATTTGGCAGTTTGTCGTCCCAAGTTAATCAATCCAAGACAGGATTGATTTAGGAAAACAAAAGGCCATATTGATTGCTACATTTGGTAGACATAAAGGTATTGTTTCCAGATGTTTTCAAGTCATTTTTGAGATACACCTTTGCATTTTTAGCTAATTAATCAGATTTCTTTATGCCACGTAAAAAGAAACTGATTTATTTGCACTGTGTGATTACATTGTACATTTACAGGTACATTTATTTATTTTTGGTTTATGGAAAACTGGGGTTTCTTTATATGATAGACCATTAAGACCGTTAAAGTGTTCCATGGTTAACAGATAGGCTCAGTGACGTTTTGATACATACTGTACTGTAAAACATGAATGTAAAAAACAACTCTTAAAACTATTCCTTCCAATGTGAAATCATGTTATTACCCTAACAAAGAGTATGCTATATCAAAACATGAATACAGAAAAATACATCTAAAATAATAAACGCATCTAAAAACAGCCATTTTGATGGCAAAATCAAAGCAGTGCAATAAACATCTGTGTCATTAAAATGAGAAAAGTTCCCTCCAGCTCCCCCAAGACATAGTGTTGCAAATATCGCTGAAAGTGCCTGCCATACACGTGCCAGCCATGACAAGAGGAAACCCGAGCCATAAAGTGAAAGGCTCTACTCTACAATCAACCACTGACATTTCAGTTGAGCAGGAGACAAAATCATCTACCATTTCCATCTCAATAAGCAAGCAATTTCCGATTTGCGTGAAAAGTTCACACAAAGCGCTTTCTACATAATCACTGTTAGTGATATTTTTTGTGAAGGCCATAAACTTTCACACATGCCACAAATTAATGATGAACTACTCATACATAACATCTGTGAAAAGACTGTCCTCTCAGACATGCAGTTGCGCCAGTGGCAAATGTGTAGCTGTGTTATTTAAATGCCAACATCACAGCTTCTTCAGTCTTCTACAGCACCCAAGTCACAGCCGGACACCTGACCAATACAAATAAACTAAACCAATACCAGCGAACTTTTCTATTTCAAACGGCTGCATTATTATTAGCAGGCCCTATTTTTATTATTGAATGTACTTAAATATTTCATGTATAATACACTTTATAGTATTATATAAAATATAAGTAGTAGTAAGAATAACAGCACATTTTTAATCCCAAAGGATCAAAAAGTAATTCTTTTTTTACAGGAGGAAAATTGTATCCACCACTCTACTGATGTCTTGGGCTCAATGCCCAGTACAGCAGTTTAAATACTATATAGAAAGTACCTCTTTTGATGGTAATATACAGTATGGGATCACTTAAAGGGTAATCCACCTGCACCGTGCCTTATCATGCCTTTAACTTTATTTTGCTGTCTCAAACGCGACTCTAAGTACAGGACTGATGTTGCTATACTGCTGTGCTGAGAATCCCCATTGCTAACTGAGAAAAAAACGCAGTCTAACAATGGATTTAGAGACACACTCTATAACACATATACAGTTTAAATTGTTTGATTTGGAAAAGGGGATATATAAATTCAAATATCAAAATAAAATTTGTAATTAAACACAGCAATCTTAACCTTGCTTGAACTTGGAGTGCTGTGTCCCAGATGGTAAACTGCATGCTTGAACAGCAGGCTGAGACTAAGTAAAACTCATAGAGCAGGAAGTAGATTTATAGCCTTCTCAGAAATGTACCTTGTATTGCCCTCTCAGCATCTGTTCTGCCACTGTTGCGGTCAGTCTCCATCTCCTGGGTCAATGAATCTATGAAAACAGAAAGACATTGGTAAATAAACATTATTGATTTGCCATATGGATATTAATATGAAGAAACTACAGAAATATCTGACTGGCACACCTGTTTCAGAAACACCTAGATTATATACATCTAGCAATGAAACAGAAATGAAGAATTACATTATTCATTAATCAGGATAATTCTCGTCAACTGAAGAAAAAAATACAACAACAGATATCTTAAAGAATTTAGTTAACACCACAATTAAAAAGGAGTTAAGTAATACCACCCAGGTGATTGTTCACCAATTCTAACATACTGCTATAATGGTATGTTTAGGTGTGAAAATCAATTTACTACTCTAAACACATTTAAAAGGAGGCATTATTATGAAGTTTAATGGAATTTCCCAAGGCTGATGTTTGGACCTTCAGCATTAACAAGCCACAAGAATGGCTCCAGCACTCTTCATAGCCATCTCTATGTGTATACACCTTTTGGGGTTGCTCCAGTGTGTTTTGTAGTCAAGTCTCACATTCTATTGTTTGATGAATGATACAAATGTGTCATATAGATGGCTTTAAAATAAAGACCAAGGATTTAGAGAAGTTTTTCAATGTCATATAAACCCTTTATTTTTTTACTTCTTTAAGTCACAGCATATCACAAAACAGATCTCCTCCAAGATCGCTTTGTGCGTCAAGAAGGAAATGAAAGAAATTAATTTAGCTAAAATTCTATTGGTTCTCATGTTGTGATAGTAACCAAAGTCTTCCAGCTATTAAAAATCAAGCACTGAATTAATTTTCCTGTTCATTAACCAAACTTGTTCAATTCCAAAACTGAGTGCAATTTGAGAAGTGAACATTTTTATATGCACACAAATTCAATACAGAATTCAATAATTCAACACCCATTTTCATGAAGTGTGAGATCACAAATACAGTAAGCCCTTCTCTGGGTACAGTTTTTACTGCATATACAATGAAGAATTTTATCCCCACAATTTCCACTGGCTATATAAATGTAACTCTGCTCTTGCTTTTAAAAAAAAAATAATTCTACTTCTATCTACTCAGTAATTTCAAATAATAAATAAACAGGAGTCTGATTGATGATACAGAAAATTGGCAATAAACCTAACACAGGTTCCCATTACAAGATATCTGCAACAAGCCGTTCCAAGGAGACACCCGACATTGCTGAAGGAAAAGATAACATTTCTATTAGTTTAATGAAGGTACTAATCTCACTGAACCACGTTTTTCCACTTCTTTCACTAGCGGCCTTTGATTGTAACTTTATACATCTGAAAACATTTTAGTGGCTATTTTTTCTCACCGTTAAGGGTCCTGAGACTGTCTGTGGAGGTTGCCTGCTTCAATGTCTGCTCTGCCTGTTCTCGCCTTTTGGTTTCATATTCAAGTGCTTCCTGCAATTTCCTCTTTGCCTTCTTTTCCTTCTTTAACCGCTTCTGAATTATTGCTGGAGAAAAGGACAGGCGATGAGTGAAAATTACATGTTCTCAACCATACCTCTTTTCTAAGAGCCGCACCATTTCTCTATAAACAGATGTAATTTTTAGCTATGATCCAAGAAAAAAACATAAATTCAAAAGTATAAATTTTTCTTACCCTCAATTTGCAACACTTTATGAGAACGAAGAATGTAATTCTATTATCATTAGTAAATATGCTGGTTTAATATATATTGAGTTATTTTTTATATACATTTTCAGATTCAAGGTGAGAACGTATTTGTCTCACCATATTTTACTCCCTTCTAGAGTAAAGATCTAAAAATGCAACAGCGGGCGGAGCAGTGGCTCTGTGGCTAAAGATCTGCACCTGTGGCTGGAAGATTGCTGGTTCAAATCCTGCAGCTGGCAGAGGAATCCTACTCTGTTGGGCCCCTGAACAAGGCCCTTAACCCCAACTGCTCCAGGGGTGCTGTACAATGGCTGACCCTTCGCTCTGACCCCAAGCCTCTCTCTCCCTGTCTGTGTGTCTCATGGAGAGCAAGCTGGGGTATGTGAAAAGATGAATTCCTAATGCAAAAAAATTGTATAGGGCTAATAAAGTGATGTTGTTGTTGTTATGTTAACAGTACATTTTTATATACAGATTTTATATAGGGAACAGTGATGGGGCCTGAGGTGTAAGTTTGGTGAAAAGGGTTTTAGAAGTGGGCTTATGAATGCTAAAGTAATTTGATTAATTATATGTCAAGTGACTTTTAGAATGTTTAGTCATGTCTTTTCACTTTTCCGTGTGGAATTAAATTTATTTTATTTCTTTACTGCCAATGCACTTTGATATGACCAGATGCTGCTCTATGTGAACAAAGGCAATTATTTATACATATGCACTAATTTTAACTGATAATTAGAACTCCTGAGTTCTCATTTTTGTTCACTTCTAGACTAATTTATAAGTTGAAGATGATACCAGGAAAATAAATTAATAATGCTAATGTAATAACATTAATACAATTCTGTTACAACTAACTAGTTGCTTTAAGTATTCTATTGTTTACTTTTGAATTGTTTTTTCTCTCTGAAATATACTTTGCTAAAACGTGAACTGTTCATTTTACCATTCATACTGTACATTAACAAAACAATCCACAAGCCTGCTACAAGAACGATGCTGATTGAAGAGAATAGCTATATGTATTGTGAAACTTTGTGAACGTGCATTTAAATCTGAGCACAGGAGGCTTGTCTTTACCCAGAGGGTTGGGGAATACAGACCGAGCGGCCCAGCCATGTAGTTCAAGCAGAAACCTTGGCTTCTTTCAAGAAACAGCTGGATGAGAGCCTTGGATCAGTCAACTACTAACTACCAAATGGGCTAGATGGGCTGAAAGAACTCCTCTTGTTTGTAAGCTTTCGTGTGTTCTTATGAATTAATTCCTTCAAAGTGTGCCGACTGAGCATTGTTTAGGATGTGGATGGGGAATTTGTTAAATGTTAAATGCAGTACCGCATCTTGGTTAATAAGAGAACTTATTGAGAGTGGCACAACTGGCAGTTTAGAGAGTTCCTATTCATTACATAATAAGAAATACTTTATTTACAAGCCTGAGAATGACACTAGTTTGCCATGTTTAGTTACTTGTACCATCTCATAACACATACAACTATACTGCTGAAACCAAAGACAAAACTATAGACCACATGGGACTGAGTCAACTAAAATCTCTGTCACAGAATGTCCAGAGTAGCTCTTCACTGCAATTTTTGGCTCTATAAGAAGTGAAACAAGAAACAGTACTCCAAACAGTAAGAAAAAAAATTAGGATTGCTACGAGGGTTGCTATGTTTGCTTACACAGAATATTTCTATTCCCCAAACAATGGGATATCAGGAAAAAGCCCTTGTTTCATGCTAAATACTAGAAAGGAAACTGCGAGCTCAAGTGCCAGTCAGAGGACAGACACGGCTCAGACTGTTCCTGTCCTCCACTGCGGACAGCTGGGGAGCTAAAGGGGCTGCTGCTGGTGTTTGACAGGAAGAGAATCCCCCCGTCGGTCTCACTCCCATCCAGTCCAGACGGCAGTCTGCGTCCCTGCAGGGTATCGATCACCACAGTTTACTAGTTGCTTAAAGTACAGCAGGGTCGTAAATTCATCATTCCCCCTGGAGAATAAAAAAAAAAAGCCCTTATCATGCTAAACTATCAATTCCTTGGTTAGGTTTTTAGATACCTCTGTTTTTCTGCTCCACGGCCAGCTGCTTCTCCAGTGTTTCTCTGAGCTCCCGCTCTCTGAAGAGCTCCATCTTCAGCTCGGTCTTCTCCAGCTGGATCTGCTTCTCCTGGGCTCTGGCATTGTCGATGGCCACCTTTAAGAGGCCCTGTATATATGTTTACATTTTTTAGGCATGGTCGTCTGCCAGTGAAGAAAGTTCTGAAAGCTGTGCCATTCCCAAATAATTTTACAAAATCAGGATGCTATATAAAGGACAAAAATAATCAATTTGATAAATGAGGCCAGTCATGTGAGTACAAACCCAGATTTATTCATTGCTGGTTTCAGCAATACCTGCATGTGTGAAATTCTACAATGTTCTTTGTGTAATGCACTATGATCGCAAAATTCTTCCAATAACTCACTTTTACATCATATATTTTATAATTTACACTATAAAAATGCAATGATTAATAAGTATTAGTAAGTATATCAATTTTTATTTTGTAAAAAAATCATTTATGTATAAAAAATAGAAGTAATCCTTTATGTGGAACTTTGTGAAAAGCCATTTAAAAATTTAAATATACTGTACCTTATCATGAGCTCTACAGATATTCATTACATATATATATATAGGTTATATATAAACTGCAAACTGGTTGACATTTTAGTATGAATTTGAATATAGAGTAAACTTTTCAAATTCATGAATAATACCACATACAGTAGAAGTTACAAAGGAAAGTCACTATAGGCACTAGTACTGGTCAAATACCTCTTCAGAAATATAGTATCAAGTATCATATACATACTGTATACAAGACATATACCAAGTTTTACCTGCAGGCAACAAAAATGTACATCATAAATACAAGTTTGGTGACACTATTTTTGAAGAGCAGCTATGGAAGGGTGTTTTTGTTTAGTTAATACAGTCTGCTTCAAGTCAACTGTTAGGAAGTGTTAGGAAACCCCAAAAATGCTAGCAGAATCTAAATCTGGGAACTTTATGACGATATCATGGCATGTATTAGTTATACCTTATTTAAATTATTGTGAAAAACAAAAGTAAAAGAGGTGTGTAAGAGAACAGATAAAAGAGAACGTGGAGTAGAAATAAGACAAAGAAATACTGGTGAGATGAATGTGCAATGGTATGTGTGTTCACCCAGTGTAGGGACGGGGGCCTGTCCAGGGTGTAATTTTCCTTGGTTTTGGGACAGACCCTGAGCTGCTGCAACTCAGGTCTAAGCAGTTCTATGATAACAGGTTGATGGATAAAGAACATTCTCATAAACGACAATGAATACCACTTCCATGACACATCAAAGACGACTTAGCAGAACATCTAGCTAAAGTCAAAACAAGGTTACGTGTTAAGAAACCAGCAATAGATGTCTGACTTCAGTGTTAAAGCTTTTGATTTATTTACCTGTGATGAATGTGTACATAAAAAACTTGGAAAAAAATAGGAATAGTATTAGAAAATAAAATGTTTAAAAATGTAATCAAATACTATCCTGTGGGGAAGGATAAAAAAGTTGATTATCACATTTATAAATCTATTTAATATCCTATTAATACAGGATTGACTTGCAATAAAACCAAATATTTCCTAGTGGACTTTATTACAGGACATATAAAAAGGAAATATTCACATATTTACATATTTACAGCAAGCTAGGACAATATCAAACAGATTACTCCCTACACACATACAATTAAACCAAATTAAATGAGCTATATCTTATTAATTGGTCTTTTGCTTGACCTCAATTTAAATAAAGTTGACATATCTCAATTTTCTGCTTGGATTCCTTTTGTTGACTTATACTATGGCTGTACTTCATCAGAACTCTTCCCAGAGATCATTACACAGGATGACTTATTTTAGGAATGTATTGTGCGGCTATATATAGAGTTGATTAATAATAATGTATTACAAGCCAGGCTAAACGGAGTGGAAATCATTCCGACCTGACTGATGTCCAAGTCACATGTGAAATGAGCTAAGCAATCTGAGCCACAATAATTAATACGCAGCTTTAGAGACCACAAAACCAACACTTGACTCTGACTTCAGTTTGCAAGCCTGGTTGTTTAGATCATGGCCACAAGAAGTGACAAGAAGTCAGGAGATAAAGGTGAGCTATATCATATATAATGTGCTAAACCCAGCCCAACTTTAAATGCACGTTAAATTAACTTCAGCTTTGTGCTTAGTATTTAAAATCCAATGAACAGTTTATTGTCTGTTCTTTTCCATATGTAAAAATGCAGTTATACATTTCTTTTTTATACAATTTCATCATTTATATAAATTACTAATCAGACAAGCATTGAGTTAAAATATATAATATAAATATATTATCTTTAATCAAATCAGAATGATGTTTTTCATTGTGAAATATGAATGGATCCATATAGTATATAGATCCAAAGTCTATTACTGTACATCTTGGAAAAGTAAGCATACTACTGTACATGTATATAAAATAGCACTCATTTTATACTAGTTTTGTTTCTAGGATGCTGTGCAATCTGTTTTAGCAGAAAAAAAACATCTAGATTAACTGAAAATAAAGCAATATTTGTTTTTTCTATAGAATTTATAGACATGGATAATGGAAAAAAAGTATGGTTTAGAACAACACAACCACAACATTTCTTATAATGTTTGCAAAGGTGCTGTTTATGATTTCCACATTTAGAACATTATACTGATGATGAAAACACAGAATTTAATCAGTATTCCACTAATGATTTCTTGTAAACAATGCAATCACAATCAAGCAGATTCAGAGTCACTCAGTGAGTCATACTTCCTCACTACGTTAAGGACTTCAGAGACTACAAAAGCTATACTCAATTAAAGGCATGCTAATGTCTTTAAACATGATCCTTAATTACCTTATTGCTAAATGCTGACATATTGTACACAGGAAAAGGTTCATTTTCTTGAACTTTTCAATAAACTTTACATCCATGCATGTGTTGATGCCCATTTCTACCTGTACATTTGCTGAATCTCCACTAGATTTTGAAATGCCCAGTTTTTTTATTCTAGTTTAATACAAGCAACAGAATGGCTCTTTAGCTCTTTAGAGGGTCTCCTCTCTGTCAGTTGTTTTAAAAGAAGTCACCTATCATAAGACAATATGAAGACATATGTTTAAATACATACATAAAACTGCATCTTGAAAACTCACCTGTATATTGGTTAGGAGTGTCTCTATTGAGGATAGGCCATCTGGGAACAGGAAAGGAGATGGAAATCCCGGAGGTAAAGGCTGTCCTGCCAGGGACAGCTTCTCAAAACTGTCTCTTGCAGTCGGAGTGCAAAGTGGAGTCTCATCTGTAACGACAACCAGAAAAACAAAAACAGTTACACTTGCTTCTTTAAATATGATTACTTTAAAGAATTACTCGTCAGTTTAAAGTAAATATTGAGCTGTCTTATGAACACTAGAGAGCTTAAAAATGGTTAATGGTTAAAATGGGTTGGGGGGGGTTCCTTTAGTACTGTGGTAATAAGTCTGAGACATCCTGGGTTTGAGACTTATAGTACCTGAGATGCAGAACAGCCTAAATAAGGATACAATGAAAGTAAAGTTAAAACTATACAGTATATATGTGTGTGCTGAGTACTCCGTGAAATATATCTCATATCTAACCTCTAAAAGAAAAAATATCAGTGTTGTTAAAGCTGTGCCAATCGAGGTTAAATTTCACCTGAACAGTTTGAGAATTAGACGAAGGTTGTGTAAAACGTGCTGTCAGCATGTTAAGGTGGGGGTGTAACCCCGGCATCCTGGTCAAATTTCCCCTTGGCCCTTACCAATCATGGCCTCCTAATAATCCCCATCTATGAATTGACTTCATTACTCTGCTCTCCTCCCCACTGAGAGCTGATGTGTGGTGAGCATTCTGGCGCACTATGGCTGCTGTCACATCATCCAGGTGGGGCTGCACATTGGTGGTGGTGGAGGGGAGTCCCCATTACCTGTAAAGCACTTTGAGGGGAGTGTCCAGTGCAAGCAATTATTATTATTATTATTATTATTATTATTATTATTATTATTATTATCTCTTTTAGTATACCACTGCACTGGAGCCTAAGTTAAGGGTTAAGGGCCAGAATTTGAGCAGAGCCTGGTTATGAAGACATCTGTAACCCATTTCAGTTGCAAAAGCAAATTCTTAATCCCCGCTTATCTCTGTAGTTATAAATTGAAAGCTAAGCACTGAAGGCAATACCAATAGACAACAAAAAGACAGTAAACGGCATCAAAAGTGCAACAAATGATATTTGCTCCAAAACTCATTTGCTGTGTTTTTAATGCAGCTCAGTACAGTATATACACAGTATACAAACTGTATAATGTAATCAGCAGTAGAGAATCTAGGAGATCACTCATAAAAAATAGACAGAGGCATGACAGTGACTGCCATAAGCATTACCTTTATCAGGATTTCTATTAAAAGCTTCCTGGCCTGTGCTTTAACTTGCTATTGTCTTGTGCCATTGTACACCAGATGTTACATGAAAATGTCAGCTGTAAATGATTGATGGTCTCCCTTTCCCATCTCCAAATAAACTCCCAATTATTGATGTTTGTATAGCTCTAGACGCTGCTTGAGAATATCCTATTTGAAACAATCAGCCCATTTATTCTGCATTTCTTGTTTAATGTAATATTTATATGTTTATGAACATTTCAGCTGAGAGGCCCCGGTGCACAGAAGTGTTGCTAGCTTTGCCTGCTCCACCCAGTCCATATGGCGTGATTGCTTACCAATGTGAGGTCTAACTTTCTTTTTCCACCAGGCACATATGGCAGGCCTAGGCTAGCCAGGGTCCTGGATCCTCAACAAAGGCCATATGGCAGAGACAGAGGGAGCAGTGAGCCCTCATTTACCTTGTATTAATATTTCATCCTCTCCCCTGACACAATGGTGAGCAGGTTTGGGCAGATATATCTGATCCCTGGAAAAGAATTGGCTACAAAATCAATACTGCAAAGGCAGTTTTGACACGAGCTGTGAGATGGACTCAATATTCCTTTCATTAGAAGAGGTGAATGCTGGTGATGATTTTTCAAAACCTCTTATTTGTTACATAATGATTGATAGTTAATCTATGTGGACATACTTACATCTAAGGACTACTGGTGGGTGGAGGGGAGAGTAAAAGACTTTCATCACAATGTTTCAGAGGCTTTGTGTCTAATCCCACAGACAGTAGTCAAGCAAGTTACTGTATATGTTTTAATCTAGTTGTTTCTCTTATTTATCTTTTAAACTAGGAAGGATCTTTAAACTAAGGATCACCAGCACAATATACAAGTAAATTACACAGACCTACTGTACCTAGCCAGGTCTTTCAATCTGCATGGCTATATAGCTTTTACACTTCGCAGATTTCTGCTTTTCTATTTTACCATGCACTCTCCTTCCTCCCTCTGCTTCACTGCACACATCACTTCATCATCTATAATTTGTTTGTGTGTGTCAGCTATAATTTGAAATTTCATCATATATGTGAGTTGCTGCAACCACATACAGTACCTTCATAGATTCACAGAGACTATTCTAGTGACATGACAAGGACCTGGATATTAGCTATAAAAGTGTGTACAGGCCATAGGGTGTCACAATTTGCAGATATGATACCAATCGGAATCATATGGCTTTGAAACCTGATCCAAAACACTGGATATTTCACAAGCTTTAAACAGGTCAACCACTTCAACAAAATCCCAAAGACATTCCTTAAATGCACTTCCTGGATATCAAAACCTAACAAGACACATACTTTGTAGCACAGGAAAGAAGTGAACCACAAAACTCTCACAACACAAAACCATGTCAATCATCAACTGCAATGGACACCATTGTTATCATATCTTCTGAAATAAAACTATTTTAAATTACTGTGAATATATTCACTGTATTTTCTACAAGTTAAACATTTTATAAATCAATGTATTGTACATTGTATATTTGTTGTACTGTATATTTTACAACAAACTCTGTTAAAAGATCACACAAAACTAATAGTTCCCGCTAACAGGTGTGATAACAATGGTTTAGACATTAATTAATTGTTGGACAACTCAATTCATACCATATTAATATAATTTCCATCTACTCTATATCACCTCAAAACCTCACCTAATCCTAATCCTGTAACTGAATGCTATTTCTTTTATTAGCACTAATGGATGTTAGAAAGATTTGACCTTAATTTATTTGCACTATACACCTCACTTGGTACAAAAAATGCACCACAACAAAACCCAATTAAACAGGAAAGTCTTCACATTTACTGCAGGAGAAATCCATTCAAAATAACTTCTTCCAGTGTATCTCTGAAATCCAGGAGAGTTCAATGCCCAGGCAAATTTGAGGTTTTCTCTACTAAATGCCATTTCAAAGGTTACAAACAAGTTGCATCTGGTTCCTATAACCTTCCACCAGTGTGAATAGGTGCTAACTGCTCCCTGTTATCCCACCCAAGGTTACAGGGCCTGACTCTTTAATAACATCTCCTGTCCACAGAGACCAAATCCCATTATGGCTCTGTAGAGCTCGGTGAAGGGTTAAACAATATCATAAAGAAATACAAATTGCACACATTCTCCATTTAACAGATGTCAACCAAGTTCAAGATTTAGAATTCAAAGCAGTTAGGGCTCAACCTCAAAGGTCCAATTCCACTGTGAACCCATTGGTCCTTGTCAAATTTGTGATGACATCATATCACATCTATCAATTCTTTAAGGGCAGCCCCTGCCATCTGCTCTGCAGGCTATCATAACTCCACACACATTTACAAGAAAACAGTGCACAATGACATTATCTTAAAGCTGTCATATAGAAGTGACGCTTAAGATCTAAATAAAAGAAAGGGCATTTTTGAAGGGCCCTTTTGTCAGCTTGCAAATTGATATACCTTACAGAAGCAAAACACATAAAAAGGAAGATAACAGTATTACTCTGGCTGTACAGTGGATAAAAAAGAATGGTTAAGAAATACAGTAAATAATATTAAACATATGCTAAGTATTTAATTACACAACCCCTAAGAATCAGCCGGAGATACATAGCATGCACAGCAACTCAGTATTGAGTTATCTTTTGTTAATAAATAAACATGTAATCTTTCATGTTGTCTCTTACAGCAGTGCCACCATCTCGTAGCTGTTCGTGGTCCTGCAGGTGGTACTCATCCCTCAATTTCTGACTCAGTAAACCACTATGGTGACAGGGCATAGGTTTTTGCCTGACATTTAAACTGAGGTCCTGACTGCTTAGTTATTAAAGATCCAATAGCAGTGTTCTTCAGAGCAGGGCTGCTATCTTGGAATCCTGGCCACTTTCCACTTTGGGCGTGCCCAGTCTAGATGGCCGGTTCTCCTCATGACTCAGCTGGGAAAGTGGTTTCTCACTTTTACACCTGATCTGCAGTGTAATGGGGCTACTGGCACATAATGGCTTAGGGATCCTTTGGGATGCAAAGCTGTATACAGATGCAAGGATTGTTAATTATTATGTCACAAAGCAGGATGCAAAGACAGGTCACAAAGATAAGTTTATGAATTTCATCACATTTAATATGTGGCAGGTAAAGTCAAGTTTTGCTGAAGACAGACTTTTCTTTTCTAAAAGTAAAGAGTTTATTGGACACATTGGGTACTATGGTAGAGCTGCCAAGAATAAACCACTTCCTTCACTAAGCAACATTATCAGACAAAAGCTGTGCTAATGTTTGTACACAGCATGTTCAGCTAATGTATGAGAAGACATCATCATTTTTATTCTAACATAATACGGTTTATCTCTGAAACAATCTGAATTAAGAACAATCTTGGGTTTGTGAATTTAAGCATGTTAACATTTTTTTTTCACTCCCTCTGCAAAATAGCTCATCAGTCCTTCTCTGGTCCTCTGCCTTTTCTGTCTGCCCTCAGACCAGAAAGGAGAGAAACGTTGCCTCACTGAGCCCAAAGGTTTGTCCCCACTGTGATGGTGTCTGGTTTGAAAACTTTTTCTTCTTTAATTTTAATTGCACACCTTCCTCCTAATCTCTGTAATCCACTCTCATGCAGTATTTATTCTTGTTTACACTGTAATCTAAATTACACACAAATAAAAGACAAGTCGAGCAGCCCCTCTTCTCCCATCAATATTCACAAATGCCTGCCAAGTCTTGGTAACAGCTGGTCTTACATTAATTAGTTTAAAGTATTTATTTCATCCATCTCCAGAGCAGATTGAGCAAAAACATTAGAGATTATATCTAGCATCTGCAAATGCCCTGGAAACATGAACAAACCAACGGTTGAATATTAGGCATCCACTATTAGGGTTTGTGATTTTGAATTTTTGGAAGGGATGGAAGGTGATATTAGCAGTAATGGCCCACTGAGAGCATAAAAAAACAGCATGCATTCTTGAATGTGGTTAGCTGAAGATAATTAATTATGATAACTAAAACGCAACACATTTGGTTTATGTTTTGTTTAAGGCTGCATATTAAATAGAAAGGCATTGGACATAAAAGTATCTTTTAATTAAGGTACAATGTAAATGTTTATTTTATAAACTAGTAACAAATAATGTTTCAGTCTACATTTGAAATATTTTCATATACATTAGACTGGAAAACAGACAAACAATGGATAAGAGAGTGCGACATGCTAAACACTCTCATAACATGCAATGCCACATGTGCCACCAGTACAGAGATTTCACTCAATCAAGGCTAAAGGACCTGCCAGGCTCTGTTCTGGAACAGCAGGAAGCCCACAGTCAGAATGAACAGCCCCAGAGACCAGGGAGAGAAATGATACTTGAGGTGTAGTTTCTGTGAACCATCACTCTCAGCCTCACTGGGCATAAGTCCATTGAAGACATGTGGAAATAATTTAGACTGAGACCTGTCCTCCAGGCTCAAAAGCTTATTAATATATTTTCATGAAAAGAGGGGTGGGGACAGTCTTCTGCACAATTCACATTATGGTTGCAATGGTAAAGTGAAGTTGTAAAGCCCAAAGAACCAACAGTAACCAACAGTCATGAAACTTTCTCAAACTGAATTTAAAGCCTAGACAACAAAGGAATGCTGCATGCTTGAAATGCAATGCACGTTTCAATCAACATTAACTGCAAAAGCAGGTCTGTTATGGTACACACATTGAATTCCATATCTACAAAGAAATCAAGAGCAATATTTAGAGTATTTACCACTGTGTTCATCTTTCACCAGCCTGTGTCTAGAAATGAAATTGAAAATGAAAGAAATGATTTATTTGGTGTACTGTCCCTTTCATAATTTTGATGGTGATGATAAATAATTGCTGTAACTACAGTAGCTACTGTTAATTCTCAGCAGGGCTCCTCTGTAAACAAGAAGTTGGACCACAGAGATGTTTGTGTTTAAATATTGTTCTATGATTCCACAAAATAGTTTGCTCGAGGACCCGTTGCTCTGCTTTTGAAGAAAACTATTTTTGGTTTTATGATTGCAAGTGACAAAATAATTAAAAACATAACATTTTCAAACTGACTGTTGACTAGCTTCCCTACTATCTATAGCATCTATTATCCAATCTGTTATCCGATATCTACTGACCCTGCTAAGGGTCAAAGTACCCCAGAGTCTGTCCCAGAAGCACAGGGTGCAAGGCAGGATTGGACACACCGACAAACGTTAGCGCAGAGGAACAATCAGGTGACGCCAAGTCACAAAACCAGCATGTCTCTGAAAGAGAGGAGGAGACCGAAGCAGGCAGTGAAATCCCACAAGAACATGGGGCCTGCCCTCCCAGAAGCTGTGAGGTAGCAGTGTCAACCACCACACAACTGGCCTTCCCATTCCCTTCCCCTCCCCAATGAAATTCTTTCACAAAACATTAGACATCATTTCTTTCCGTTTATTTTTTGTCACGTCACATTCTTTTAAAGTTGCCTTTGGCTGATTCTGTTTCCCTGTTAAAAACACTAAGCCCCTGCTAATTAGGAAACAACGCGAGCTGCTTTTCACTGAACATCACAGCCGCCCGGTGTTTTGCCTCATCAATCCCTCAAGCAGAGTTTACAGGTGACGCTGATCACTAATCCCAGAGCCTTAGCTTGATTCAGTCCTGCAGATTCCTAACTAAATGCACAGGATATACAGTATATACGGTTGCACATTGATTCTTGCCTGTTAAGAGAACCAACAGTATATTTTTCAAGGTAACAGACATGCAAGTATTGTACAAAAATCACAAATGTAATATTTAAATAATTATGGTTAACAATGTTAAAAGGGACAAGTAATAGGTTTATTCCTGCTGAAAAGAGAAGAAAGGCAACAAACCGTATCGGCTGTGGAGCCTTTGGGTGTGGAGGGGGCAATTCTTCTTTGGATGTTAAAAGGGGGCAATTAATACATTACTCAAAATGGAATTTAATGAGGATGTAATTACGGCAAATTTTATATTTAAAGAGCTGTGTATTTTTTCTGTAAAATAAACACAGAAAACGCGAGACACTAATAATATGTACAGTATATGGCTTACAAGGGAAGTAAGAAGAATCCAGAATAGACTTACAGAATTATGTTATTATGTATCCCAACTCATTCATTTCACTGTAATTAATACTTTGCTTTATTTTAAAAAAGTGTGCATTTGTGACATTTGATAAATAAAAAAGGAGAGATTATTTTGTAAAACAAGCAACAAATCTCCACTCTGGGTTAAAGCCTAGAAAAACTCAGAGGAAGATGTAGACATTGATGAATCACGTCCTACATGAGCTTTTTTCTTCTTTGTGTTCTTATACCGATGAATTAATTTGGAGGAGAAGCTTATTTAATTCAACAAGCATTTTGTAAATGCAATTTGTTGAGGCTCTACTGTGGGTGTATTTGAAGAAAGCCTGGTGCTGTAGATCTATGGATGTTCTTAATCTGATTCTTAAACACAGGACTTCAGTCACAAGTACTGTTAAGTCGCTACGGATAAGATCTCACTTCAACACAAACATATTTGGCACAAATTAAACTCAATAATACTTTGTTTTATTCACTAATGGAAACAGAACAACAGTTCTGATTATTGAAGAAAACAATTGTGAACCTATGGGAAACTTGACCAAATAATGATGGTGTAAGAATAGGGATTCAGATGGCACCACCAAGTACAGACAGTAGCCCTGGTTTACAGACACAACAAATGGCTGCTAATTCACATTTTTAATTCTTTTGTTCAGATCTGTTATTGAGGGGTGGCATGGTGGTGCAGTGGTTAGCACTGCTGTATCCCAGCACTAGGGCCCAGGGTTCAATTCTGGAGTTTGTATGATCTCCTTGCGTTTGTGTGGGTTTCCTCTGGGTGCTCCGGTTTCCTCCCACAGTCCAAAGACATACTGTACTGGTAGGTTAATTGGGTTATGTGAAAATTGGCCCTGGTGTAAGTAAGTGTGTGTTTGTGTACTGCATGTTTATGTGTTTGCCTGTGATGGACTGGCGTCCCATCCAGGGTGTACCCTGCCTTGTGCTCATTGCTTTCTGGGACAGACTCTGGCTCCCCTGTGACCCTGAATTGGATAAAATAGAAAATGGATGGATCCATTTTATATCAATATACTGTATAATAGACTTATCCACTGACGTGCAAAGAAGAAACCTAAAGCTATGTGCAATGTAACAGTGATGTTGTTTTCATCATAAAATAAAAACCTGATATTTGAATATGGAATTATTCTTGTTGAAAAGATATTTTGTTGTATTTAGGAACTGTAAAATGGACGGAAGCAACAGCATTCAGTTTAGATCCAAAAGCAAACACAATCTCTTAAAATATCTTTATCAAGAACTTCTTAAACTTTTTCCCCTTATTTTATTGCCTGACAGCATTGGCAAGATTTTAATGTTTTGTTTCTCTTTGGTTGAGAATTACTGAACTCCACTTAATTATAGCAACAGATGCTGAAGCGATGGAACCAGAAGAATCAAATGCCTCATTTCCAGGTTATTTTTTCCACTTCTGCTGCCAGCAGCAGATGTGTAAGATCCTTGTGCTGTACTGCAAAATACTTATCAAATCCTTACAGGTCACCTGTGTCACAAACAACATTTCATACACAACTGTTTCACCCGATAATAAGAGCCACAAATAAAAATGGCAAGCTGTAAATACAATGCATTCTGAATGAAATGCCATCATTTAAAATTGCTTTTTTTTCCTCTTGTTGCTGCAGCAGGAGTCCTTGACAGTATACTGGCCGTGATAAATCACCCTTCCAGTTAATTTTCTCTGTCCTCATTGTGTGCCGTGCTGCTAACAGGAAGGGAGGGCACAGGAATTGAGCTGAGACCCAAACTTTGGTAAAACAAATTATTAGTACTACAACAGCACAACAACAAGAACACCACCACCACCACTAATAATAATAATAATAATAATATAGAATTCCTCAAATTTGAACACTGTTAGATATGTTGCAAGACAAAATATTTTATCAGAAATAAGGTAGTCCTTTATAATTAGAGAAAGAAATTAATGTCCACTGGCACATTCCCAGATCCACACATACCATACCTACTGTTGTTTAGATTAATATATATTAATCGTCATATAATGTACAGGGAAGTCACGTGATCACTCCATGACTAAAATGGCTACAAAAGGCTGTGTGGAACATTATCGGTGATCGTCTGCCTAAACAACGCATCATCTCTATAAGATACCAATAAGCAATGGCCAACTAGAGCACTAGGCTGAGATGTACACAATTCCCCTGAGATTCTGTCATATTGCACAAGACTTTAAGACAGCTGTAGTCAGAAATCAAAGTAAGAATTTGCAAACGTATAGCAAACAAGATTAGGCCCTTAAGAATTAATTAGGGATGTGGACACAAAGATATACTGTATTTAAGGTTTCAGGTCTCTAGGTTCTAGTGCTGAAGCCAATAACAATTGCAGTATGTCCAGGTAGAAGCAGGCTAGCATTGGTGTAAAAATGCAAGAAAATGGGTAAAGTAACAGCATAACAATGGGAAAAAAATCACAATGTATGCCTTTTGGATTTATTATTGTAGATGTGCCACAAAAAAGTGTTCATTTTTAGGTTTCACAAGAAACTGCAACATGTCAAATCAGAACGGAAGCCTGCAACAAACACTGTTGCTGTAAGTAAACAAACACACACACAAATGCTGTGTGGCTCATCACGAAATAGGGGGAAAAAAATTGTAAAAAGAAATAAGCCAAAACAAAACAAGAAATACTTTCACAAAGCAGAAGTTTGCCTTTTTTAAATTATAAATGGCTGCAGCCGACCTTGAGAGCCTGGAAGAAAATACAGGCTGAGCAGATTGATGCGCAGCCATATGTCTGGAAGGTCCCAAGTTTGAATCACAATCCCAAAGGGGCTTTCAGCCGGACTTGAGTCCCCTTTCGGTGGCACATGGACCGCAGGCTGGAGAGGCCTCCTGCACTCTTTATGGAGACAATCAGACCTCCTCTTTAAAAAGAGGACACTGTCTAGCTGGGCAATCATGGTGATATATTGACAGGTAAAGCCTGTGTCCTTGTAAAGTCGTGTCTCTCCCAGCAGGAGGATTGAGCAGAAAAATCTGGAGGCTGTCATCTTAGTCTGGTGTGTGTATGGGGGTGTTTCCAACAGACAATTAGATTTAATGTACCCTGTCTCTCTGAGGGTAAGACATATCACATACTGCAAACATCTTACATTTATTAACAGTAGTAGTATCACTCATAGTAGCAGTAGTAATACTAGAATTAGACGGTCGTGTTAGTGTTTTCACTGATGCTTGCCTTTGTTATTTTTATTAAACAATTAAATTCCAGCTTCCATTGTATCTTGTAGAGGTGAAAGGATGTGATGCATTATTGCTATGCCTCCATAAAACACATTTTTTCAAGCACTGTATTGTACTGTACTGTACTCGGTACTATATGCACATGTGGAAGATGTAAAAGATGTAAAAGAGAAATACATACGTGTTGTAATTTTTTAGAGTTAGTTCACTGAAGATTTGTATAACAAACAAATATATCATGAAGAATGTTATCGAAAGCCTTTTTTTTAATTGACATTTCTGACATACTAATATGCCAACAAGTATTTCTGTACAAATGCATACATGAGGTGCTGTACAGAAATGTGTATCTGTGACTGGATGTGCCTCTGTGTGTACAGTATAAAGGTAGTGGGCAAAATGGTAACACCAATATGAATTAACTTAATAGGTCGTTGGGCCACCAAGTGCAATCGGCATGGCCGATTCACTACGACCTAGACCCTACCAGCGTCTGGGGTTCTGCAGGAGGGATGCGGCCCAATTCTTCCAGAGCTGTCCCTGGAAAGGGATGAGCAGAATATGCACAACTACTCAATTGGGTTTGAGAGCTCAGGGTTGTGGAATTCTTTAGGTTGGCGCCACAAGTGCACTCATCCGTTTGAGGAGGACGATTCATCTGACCAGATCACACTACTCCACTACATGGGAGTCAATCCCCAGCTCTCTTTGCACCTCTGGGCTTGCAGATGTGCCTTACCAGGTGGGCAGAGCAACCCCACTCGCTATGGCGTCCCATTCTGTGGAGCTCTGGGCAGAATGTTATTGACTAAACTAGCTACTCATGCCCCATGTAGAAAACTGCACTCAACCGATCTGCAGTTGCAGGTCCTGGAGTATGTACTTCCACCCACTGTTGCTTTTTGGTGATGACTTCTTTCCCGTGGAGCTCCATAATGACATCAGTTTACAGACTGTGTTGTTCACTGAAGCTTCTGCCCCAGCAATCACCCCTCTTTCAAAGTCATGAGATCTCCTCTAACAGTCTTGCAAGCCGTAATTGTAGTCAACCAGGCCTGTCCAGCAGTTTTATGTATGACCCTAAGCATTCTGGAATGTTATTCACTTAATTAACACAAGTGCCACACATGTGTGGAAGCTCTTGCTTTCAATATGTGTCCCTCATTTACCCAGATATTTCCTTTTTTTGACCATTACCTACGTTTCAAAAACACATTCAAAGATTTTATCTCAAACAGGGAAAGAATATTCTGATATTCTTTGTAAAATAAAAGTTAAATTAAATGGAGAGTGCCTAAATGAAAAGAAATCCTGATTTGGGTTCCTATTAGTCAGAGAAAGAAAAATTCCAGTGGCAGTGTTGGTCTGGCTTGGATCAGCAGTGCACTCTTAGCTTCAAGACCCTTATCTTTGTGAAAACCAGTGGTGTTATTTTTTTCCCCTAATGTTCCCTACATTTAGAGATTAAATCGCTCGCTGCACAAACCCATTTGGAAGAGGAGAGAAGGTGAAAAGGATAATCAGCACAGCCACTGGTCCGTGTTTCCTAAACGCTTTCAAAAACATTACTGTGCACAGGCATAAAATTAGCGGCAGGACCTTAAAAAGCTGACATTTAGCATGACTTTTTGGAAAGTGACACCCTCATATTTTCTTGTAGGATATCATTAAATTTCAACTGCCCTATGGCAGTGCCTTTCCATTAATAACCAATTCAGTGTGTTACTGTGCTCCCCCTTTTGAAATAATGAGTCCTTTGCTTTGCTTTAATAAATTTAAACATATTCTCAAGGCCAAGGGAAGATAGCAGCACAGATGGGTAGATAGAAAAAATAAAAAAGGACAATTCATAAATCGTTAACTGTCTTGAGATGGCTGGACACAAAACAAAACATAACTTGTAAAATATTTAATTCTCCTAGTACAGCAGTAGAAGCATAAAGTCATCAAGAGATGATAGCTATGTATAGCAATTCATAAACGCTGTAGGGAAAATGTTTGATCAATGCAAAGGAAACTGACGAATATGCAATTTGCATCACATCCTCTCAGTAATCCATGCCAAAAATTCAGAGAAGCACAAGAAAACTTCAAAAAGCACAAATAACTTGTGTTCTACACTTTAAGTACAGGGAAAAGTACAGAAATAACAACTAAACAAAATATGTATTTACTTGGTAACAAGACTAAATAAAAAATAATTCAGAATTGTTTAAGAAATAAATATACTATTCAGAAGCATTAAATAAAAAAAATAATTTAAAAATATAAAACACAATGTAACTAATATTACCGCAAATGATTTAGTTTTTCATACACTGATAGAACAAAAAAATAATACACATACAATTTCCACCTCAATGTAAGGTCAAGTGGCTGTACTATAGTACAAAAGTCCTATAGTACTCGGACTTTTTTGTTAGCTAATTTGACATCATAAAGGAAATAAATTCAATTCTTTGATAAAATGCACTAGATTATCAGCGACATTTCTATAACAGAATCCTTGTAGTGCAGTAATGTTACATTTGTGGTATATTAAGAGAGAAGCATTAAGTCTGGCTAAGGCCATGCCAACTATGAGTCAAATAACAACAGCAATCATACAGTAATTAGGCATCTGTAGGTTCTGTTAATTCAATGCATGCTGACAACATAGGCGGTAGAACATCAATATAACCCAACATTCAAGGACAAAATATAGTTTTTTTTACCGCCTCTGTCATATTTATTGCATGAGAAGGGTCAGGATGTTTATTTGCTATAAGTCAGCATTTTCCTCAAGTGCTATGATAAAAATGCAAAGAGAACGGCATTAACTTGTGGAGAAGCTTTAAACGCTTGTGTTACTGGGTGTGATCTAAATGAAGATGACTGCAGAAAATCATATTATATTGTGTGTTTTCAGACCTCCACCTTGAAACAGGGCTTAGAAGTGCAGTTTCTTTCAGAAAAAAAAATGTATTGTGCAAAAACGCTGGATTTAATTTGCTCTTGAGTGTGAAGATGAAAGAAAAACAATGATTTAAGCAGTAATGAGGTACATTACTGCACTGTTAACAGTGTTTGGTGAAGCTACACAATAAGAATCACGGAAGATCCTTTAGAAGCTAACATTAGTTTACTTTCCATGATATAAAAATACTACATACAGAAAGTATTAGAATGTTGCCACAACCCAGCTGTTTTAGAACTTTTGAACATAGTTTGAACATGAAGGCACTGATGAAGCCACAGTTTTGTGGAATCCAAATACACTTTCAACTCAATAACTTGTTACCTAAAATAAATTGATGCAGATTTAACTGGAGATTTCTAGAAAATAAAACACATAAATATAGTTACAGGTAAACATTTACACACTATTTCCAGATTTATCAGGATTGAATATTAATATTGCAATATGCAGTGATGCACAGATAAGGGCTCCTGTATCTATGCTGCTTTGAGGTAAGTAAGTAAGTGTACCACTGTCCCTTTCTGCCATCACAGAGGGCTTCTGTTATGTTTTATATTATGTATTCTAAACCACTATGTCATATAGGCTCACCATTTTATTAACTATTACTTATTTTTCTTTAAGGATCAGAGTTTAGATTTTTATAATGTTTTTGTATCAACCATATACAGTATATATTATGATGTGTTGTCTCTGACAAAAAAGAGTGGTAGTATGAAGTAACATACATCAATAACAGGTATGAAATAATTAAATGAACTTATAAATATCCAATGAATAACCACGTCTGGTCCTTCAAAACACTATCAGCATATGAACGTATGTAATGCATTTTGAAATATCTTTCATAAAAATGCATGCCATTCCGTTCTCGTCTAATTCACAGTTATAAAAATACTTAAGGGTTTTTAACCAGGGTATGTGTTAAACGTGTGAAAATCTGTTTTGATAACATTATTCATAACACTGGCTTTGCACTGCTTGAATTAATAACACTCCATTTACAGAAGGAAGAAGCTGGCATGGTATTTCCAGTTAAAGAGATTAATTTTTAAACACCTAATTGACAGGCAAGGGTTAGAAAGGATAAGCAACAGATTCTCTCTGCTGCTGCAAAGTCAAGGTGACTAGAATACATACTGAAGCTTTCAAACATGAGGACGAATGTTTTAAAGCATGGAGGAATAGAATTGTCTTCCAGAATGTCTTTTTCCCTCTGTTCTTTTTTTATTAGGCCTGATTTATTTCACAGTGAAAGGATATAAAAGGCTAAGTCTCAGAGTAATTATGGTATGTTGAAAATTTAAGGGTTTGACTTGCAGTGTCCTCAAGTCTGCTGCAAGACTGCTGGTTGCACAACAGAAAAAATAGATTAGCTCATACCTTTGATTCACATCACAGTATTTCTGATTGACTTGTACTGTAAACTAATTTGTGAAACCAACTAGAACACATTGGCTCAATGTCTGTTTCAAGTACATACGTCTATTACTTTGGAGATGCCGATTTAATAAGAATGACATAGCAAAATTGGTTTTCAACAGTTTTTCCAGTAATAATATATCTACAAAATAGCTATTTCTCTCTACTTAACCACAGAATGTATCATTTTTACAGGTTAAACTTGTAAGTTATCACCTTTACGCTTTACAGTTTAACATGTGAGTGGAATTTACTAAATTATTATGTTAATTTATGTAAGAAATAACAATCTATAAAACATTCAAAACAAGAAATGGTTTGTGATCCTATTAAGCATGAAGTGTATTCAGCCCTCTATACTTGAGTACACATTAATAATATTCACACTTGGAATGAGACTTATACTAACAAGTATGTTTTACTCACCAGCAAGTCTCCTTAATTATCATATTGCCTTTAAAGAACTCCTTGAAAACAAATAAAAATTCATAAAGGGGTCAGCACAATCTGACATTAGACCGGGAAATTTGCCACCATATGTATTATTTTACATTTTGCATCACAAATTACCTTCATATTGCAAAGCTGCATTACCTCTTAGAATGTATCTTCTTTCTGTCAAAAGGCATGCAGAGAAACATGTTTACAATAATGTGTACACTGGTGAAGACAGATGTTAAAACGTTTGTTACCAGAATTTGTGTAATCCAATTGATTTTCACTACACCAAAGTGATAGCTCCTCAATGAACATAACATACACAGGCGGTTGAAAAGTTCTGATTCTCCTGAACAACACTAAACAAAGAGTCCATATTGAGTAAAAATAGAAACAGAAAGCCAGATTACTTTATTTCTTCCAATTCCAGCAGACCAATAACCAGGCAGAATAGTTTCAATTAAAGCAGAAAACAAATACCTCAGATACCCACTACAAATGTTTTAAAAACTGGTTTGACTACAAATGACTGTTTATGCATTCCTCAACATCTCAGACTACAGCACAGGCAGACAGCAACAGCGCGCAGCCAGAATCTCTCTCTGCCCGTTCCTGCAGGTGCTGATTCACTGAGTAAACTGACAGTCGAAAACCTGCATACTGTACATTTAGTCTTCTCTGGGATGAAAGTCACCTATGGTATGTTACTTTCTCAAGTACATTTGTGTAAAAGCAACACTAATCATACACAAAATACACTTAATAATAAACTTGCATTACATGTGAATAAAACAAAAAAAAATAATTTACATCTAACAGTTCATTATCTTTTCGATTTATAAATATAAGTGAGTAGAACTACGTTTACCCACAATAGTTGATGTACTGTAGAATTCAAAACCACAAACATATAAATATTTAAAATCTTAATCCCTATAATACACAATCCTCTGTAAATATTTATGTATATTATAAATATATTTACTGTTACTGGTAAAGTTTATTTAGAGGCTAAAATGTTGAATCATCCTACAACACTTTGCAATTTTATCAAAGTTTCTTACTCAGACAGGATTAAAGCAAGTTTCAAAATTAAATTAAGCTGCAAAAGGTTTGAATCGTAATGGCACAATAAATATTAATACAGTACTATTAAATTGTTTTTATACTGGGATAACAGGCACTATATGACAAAAAAGTCTTACTTTGCAGTCAGCGCTAAATAAATATGAATATATGACACAGGATGCTTACATGCAGAGCACAGTCCCAGTCTTATAAAAGCATTAGGCCCAAGTGGATTGTGCTCTGAGATAAATGTGTTTATTTTAACTCTCCCATGAGAGCGTTGTGTTACTGAAGATATGTTTTCATGCAACAGGGTGCTGTCAGCATTGCATCATGTTTTCAAAACAAGCATGTTTAATGGTGGCGATGTTCATATTAAAATGTAATAATGTTGTAAACATATGCTACTGCTGTGTATCTTTAAAATTAATAGATAAGCCTTTTAATACTCAGTACTCCTTGTCTTTCCCCTGCATGAGATGAAATATGAGTGGGCATTTATGTCACTTAAGTTTTTCCTTTAGCTGTCACTTCTATTAATATAATATAGTCCAAAAAAGTGAGTGAGTTCAATATTAAGGCAAGATAAATCTCTAATACTCTACATTATAAAAACTGAAGTATACAAAATAATTCATAAAAAAATTACAATACCTAATTTCAACCACATTTAAAAAAAAGAAATACACAAACTCCAATTGCAAAAAAAAACACGTTACATGTTACACATTACAAAGGTGACGTTACATGTACAGTAGCATATATGCACATTTCTCACATGAGGAGTGGATTTTATTTGAACGGCATAATTGTTTTGAAAACAATTTCTACAGTGAGCACAAGGTTTCACACAGACAAACAAAGGAATTATCCAGTGAAAAACATGTCCTCTCTGAAAGTCACAGAGAGAACTGACAAGGGAATTCTGAGCTAAACAAGCCAGCAGGCAAAGCATCTCAGCACACTCACATGACAAGCAAAATGCTCAGGTTCATATTGTGTCTGCCTGTGCTTTTGTTATTCATGAATTATTTACAGATTTGCCTTAGCTCTTATATGGCAAGAATAACCAAAAATGCACTTTAAAGATCAATAACTGTGAAGTTAGCAATTCATCCTAGTAGTGAGTACAAAACAGAGAATTAATAATAGTAATTAACACTGTAGGTAATTGCATCTAAAAGCAATATTATTATTATTATTAATATACCAATTTGTCACAACTGGTTAAAAAATATAACCTATCAAGATAAGATAACAAAACCAGATTTTGTACACTGGTAACAGTGTAGTTATGATGACTGCATTATCATGACAGGGAAAAGAGAAGTTTACTAACAAAGAGATTTAAAGTATATAGAACAAGTTTTTTTCTTAAAGCAAATTTCTCTTTGCAAGTCAAGGTCATAGTTTGTCTCACTTTCTTTAGGGATGCATCAATTAAGAATGTGCAACAGTCTATATATATATTAAATAGAGAAACTATCAGAACTTTAATCATGTAAAAAGGACATTTGTGTGAGAACAACTAGAACAAAACATGTTCATCTTGTAAATCAATTACAGTTAAATTAACAGATGGCCTGTCATTTAATATAGTTTTAAACAGGATACCAGTTATCTGCCAATGACCAGGAGTGTATTTAAGAAAATGACAGGAAGGCAGGGGAATCCTTTAAATAATTAAACGGCTATTGTGAAGGAAGGCAGTCAACTCAAAGAAAATGTTTGTGGTCCAGATTAATTTATGTCTAGAGGTAAAAATATGACAACCAGAAAAAATAGGTTGTGTTTTGAACAAAATATTTTCCTTCTCAATGTCCTCACAAGACAGCCTGATCTTAGTATTTATTACTTTTTTCATACTGGCCCAGCTGACAAAAATTGAAAAAAAATTGAAATTGAGTTCTTTGGTGCTTTACTATGTAGGTTTTAACCCATTTTCAATGTCATTCTCAAAACTTCCAGATTCTATTTTTATTTATTCAATCTATTTTATTATTACATATATCTCTTGTTCTTTCTATAATACAATTATGTCAAAATTACTGTAGCAGCTTGCAGAGAAATGTTGATTCTAAGACAAAAAACAAAATAGTTGCCTAGTTTAAAATCTGATTTAAAGAATTATGCGGTACATCTATTAGTGAGAAAACAAAAGAAGTCTTATTTCTACTTATAAAATCAGCAGGTTTGGAAAAAAAGATTAAAAACACTTAATTAATTACACTGCATTTAAACTCTAGAAGTTTACTTTCAACTTTGTTCAGTCAGGAAGTCATTATTGCAATCTGTGGGGTTTATTGTACCTCAGAAAACATGAAAGCGTATCCAATAATACATTTACTTTGTAGGATATAAAAATACCACTATCCCCCACATTGCCTCAAGCTTGTGTTTTATTGTTAATATTGAACATTTTTGGTGGAATCGCAGATTACAAAGCCAGGAAATTGGACATGGTATGTGCCAAACTTCTACAAGCAGTAAAATAATCTAAATTCAAAATACTTTAGTGATAGCCAGTCTTACTTGACTTATGATTTGGTTTATTAATTTAAGAACTATAACCTATTTTCATTTAATATTGCGTTGGCAGAACAATGTTCCATTTTTAGCATTTTTTAAAATTTTATCCATAACTATTGATAACTTCTTAAAGAATTCATCAGCTTATTGTACTGCTTTATATAGCTTGTAATAAATCTTCTTGTTAGTCCCCTGCAGCTAGTGACAAACTAGAACGTTTTATCACAAGGTAGTCTACTTTTTAGGACAGCAAAAAAGCAATTATTTCAATGTGTCACTTCCACTTACATCTTTCTGTAAGACCATCACTTTTCAAAACAAAACCCAAAATGATGTTTTATTCAGGGACTCTCATGCATTAAGTTGTGTATGTTTATTGCATGATAGACACAAAAAATTACCTACTTAAAGAATCACCTTAAAAAAGCTATGAGAATATAAATTTAAGTTTAGTCAATAAATTATATTTTCTTGTAAAGATTAGAGTTACTATCAATTGTAACTCACAATGTAGTATTGAGCTTATCTCCATAAATAAAAAATACATCTCCAATGAATCTGTGAGTTCTGAATGTGGTATATAGTATATGCTTTGTTATACACTGTTGTCAATTTTTGGTGATCACGAAAGATCACAAGAGTTTTACAAAAGAGATTTACAAGAGTTGAAGCGCTGTTGACAGGTTAGTCACTCAGTGTAAATACAGTATAATAGTTATTGCTCCACGCCTCTAATACAGTTCATTAAAGTCATCACCAAATATTCTAGAAAATCCCCTTTCTTTCGCATGAGCTGTGAAAGATCATATCACTTTCAAAGCTTTACAAAATTCCACAGGCTACTGCACACTATTATTCACTTGGTTATCAAAGAACATTATCTGAGAGTCTTAGGTAAGGTTCACACAGTTGTGTACCACCCTTAACAAAAGCTTGATTTTTCCAGCTAAGTAGCATAAAAGAATGTGAGGGAATGATACTTTTATAGGTATACTTTATTTTTGGAAAAGAAAAAAAAGGTATGACAAACTGTAGGGAAGTAAAGAACGTCTATAGTTCGCTAAATATAAATATGAAAATGTCTAAGACTCAGAAAATATTATCAAATGGGCAAACAACCCACACAAACATACAGTAGGATGACATCTCAGTCTGTCTATTTCTATTTTATTTACTAACAATCTCAGACAAGCAATACACAGCTGCATTCCATACTGCACAGATTATAAACTTAGAATCACCACTCCTAAGAATTAGATGTCACTGCTGGCATACACCTGTCTAAAACAGTGTACAGTATATAGACAAAGAAATCACAGGTATTTATATATCCTGTTGTACAGTATATATTACATACACAATATGTCTAGTTTGAATATCTTTCTGTTCAAGATTTACTTCTTCATTTAGAAATATTATAGCATTTCTGTAGAAATATGCATTCTGATAAAGTACAGGAAAATTTCACCTTCACTGAAGAACAATAATACATTATTAAATTCACTTTTCTGCTCACTGGATACACTTAGCTGACCACAGCAAATTCATTCCCTGTCTGAGCCTTACAACTTGGCAGAAGAAAACATTCTGTCACATTTAAGGCATTTTAAAGATTAAAAGAACCCCCTCTTTTCAACAATTTTAAAAGCATCCTTTTGTAAAATATGATTAGCAGTTCCTGGTGTCATGCAGTGGATCATTCTTGAAGGAGAACAAATATCCAAATGAACTCTAGTGTCCTGAAGGAAAAGCATCTGGTCCTGCATCAGCAATATTTGTGACATGGATTCCTGTATTTGATTGATCCTACATTGAATTATTTTTGCAGTACTCTTTCAATCTAACACAAGATTCTTACGAGCTGTTTGATCACAAACGACTCTGTGCCATACTCCCAGTTTATTAATTTTTTTCCTATGGCTACTGAGCTGGAGTTCTGTCAGATGAAAGTCAGATAGTCAGCACTAGTTACCCACAAAGTTTGAATTAAGCTACATGCCAAACAGAAATACTGTACAAGCCAAAATGTCTACAAAAGGGGTATAGATTCAATTTTTTCTTATGATGGTGATTGTACTGTTTTTTTATTATTGAAGAAATAGCTTCCCATTGCATTAAGAGTTTTGTAGAGGAGACTAGCCTATGTTACACAAATAGGTGCTGTTAGCCATGTTTCACATCAACATGATGTCTAAAGGTTGCTGGTTCAAAATGTGAGAGCAATCTACCAGGTAATGTCAGTATGTAGCAAAGATAAAACTTGCATCAGTGAGAAAATACAGTGAGGATACTCTTCTTCTCATCATAGTCTTAGCCAGAATAACACTACAGAACAAACTTGAATAATGTATCATTCACTTTAAATAATTCATTTAAATTAGGGGTAGTGAAAGCACTTTTTCAATGTACGGAAACAAAACCTGACTGTCACAGTCTCTGGCATTCAAAGAATAAATTAGAGCACTGCATTGAAACTCAGTGGAACAAATTCAAATTGAACTCCACATCTGAAGGGAGAATCTGCTTTCAAACCCTATTGAATGAGAAAGAAGGCTTAATATGCTATACTGCTGTTGAGTAGAAATAACAAAAGAATTTAAGGGTTAAATATGTGTCAGTTTTAAAAAGCAGTCTATTAATATTACTTCAACAAATGACATGAGCATGAATGTATAACTGCAGGCACAAGACATTCTGTTCTTCCAGGCTGTATTTTGTTTCACAGACATACTATTTGTAACAAAAGAATTCTATGACATCCTACGTTTGGTTTGATCACAAAGCTCTGTGTCTTTTTTCATAAACCTTTCTTTTTTCTTTTTGAATGTCAGAAATGAAAACAACACAAAGCTATGTGTACCTACAAGCTACTTAAAAGCCTCCCATCTGCCATACATCCGAAGAAGTGATCTCATGGCACCAAAAGTCTTTTAAAGTGCTGTGGTTTAAGTTAACTGTGTGCTTCTGTGCAGTCTTCTGGCTTAGGAGGAATGGAAAGTGGGACATGAAGCAATGAAAATAAAACCAAATGCCACTGTTATTTTTAACGGACGCCCTTAACATAATGATCAGCCTTATAGCCTACATGACACCTCAAATTTCATTATAGCTGGGACTGGATTTTATAAGGTATGATTTTTTCCATTTGCACTTTATCCTTTTGAAGTGTGTCAGCTACCAAAACAAACAAAAGAAAGGACGATCCTCCTTCACATGTGTTGCAGAGCTGAAACATAAGGATTTTTTCAACAGCGCTTTGGAGTACCTTTAAAATTCCAGCTATAAAATGGATGAAAGTGTTAAGACATAAAAAAGGCAAATAAACAAGGTTCAAAATGTTAGACATGTTAACCTTTTTTTTTGTTTAACCTTGATATATTCCACCTTAAAAAAACTGTGCATGATTTTACATTTGAATGCTGCAGACCGAATAAGGTGTTAATAAAAATGTTTAAATGTTTTATATGGAATGGTTACTGTGATGCACACCTCAGGCCACAGACTTTACGTGTAGAAAATTAAAATTGTTTGTATATTTTTATTTGAATTTAGCCTTTCATCTTAGCCTTCTATAAGAGTTCACATTGATTAACCTGATGCTGTTTAGCGTCTGGACTGATACAGGAGATGGTATTTGTGAGATATGCTCCACACAAAATTACTTTATAGCAAACATATGTGATTTCATTTACCACAGACTGACCAGCTGGCAAATTGTCCAAGTGATATTGCTGCTGCCACACTTAATAACTCACACGACTGCATCTGCATGGAAGTACATCTTCCTGGAAGGACTAGGCCTGGCTGGTAATTGTTTTTTAAGACAAGCAGGTAGGTGAAAACCACTACTTACCAGTGCTTGCTATTATAGACTACTGACAATAATGATTTATATATGAGCCACTTACACTAGAACGAAAAGAGCAATGCTTTAGTGTTTTGCCTATCTATAATATGTGATATCAGATACATGTCCAGACTGCTCCACTCTCGTCACCATGCTCATTAGACTGTTAAGTACAGTATGTAAGCTCTTTTATATTAAAAGACTAGTTAATTATTAATCCTTCATCAGTTTTATATGGCTAATCCTCTTTTCCCATTATAATGAATTACATATTTGCAATCATTTATCCTTTTCAGTAGCGATGTCAATACAAGGTTGTTTAGAATATTTTATATTAAATGCTTGCTAATAGCATGGAAATCTTCATGTTATTTGTATGTATTTTGAAACACTATTTAGATTTAAGTTGTAATTAAAGGGGAAAACTCAAATGTCCTTTAACAAATTAATTATTTTCTTAAAAAAACAAATATTTCAAGTAATTTCATAGTCATTCTATCTGTTAGCTCATTCAAAAGCAAAAAAGGGCCATTTGTGTTCCACATGAGTTATGACTGTTTGTTTATAACTACGGAAAGTGGTATTATATATTACTCGATGCATATTCATTAGCAAACCTACAGTGCAAATCTAAGAAATGTGATTAAATGCAACAATATACATACATTTATATAAAGCACTTAGCTAACATCAAGCAAACAATCTAAAAACGATTAATCTTAAGAGCTCAAAATGTTACATTTGACCTGCATAAACATGTATTTTTATAAGCAAACAAGCACAGTTTAGCCTTTGTTTATCCAATGTACTGTATGTTAGGGCCATGGATGAAATCATTGCATGCTGAAACATTTACTTTTTTAGATGTATAATGCTATTTGCGGACATTCATTAGTATATACACATATTTTTTTCTTTCAATTTTCATGGTAAGCATCATCAAAATAAAAATGAATTTAAGCAATTCCTAACCATAATAAAGGTCAACTTATTAAGTATTTGAAGTACAGTGCATTTTGAAGTACTAGCCTCAAAACACAGTCCTAGAATTTGTAGTTCAGAGTGGAGAAATACCTGTTGACTAATTCATGCCTGCGCCATCAATCTGGAATAAGGGAAACATTGTAGGAGGTTAAATTAAGAGCATGTCAGCCCTACTCCTTACATCTCCGCAATGCAAACCCGATGTTTGTTATTCTGATGTCTCCAGTCACATCAACCGTTAAGACAACTCTCCACCCCTAAAGTGTAAAGTCCCATTGCTACAGCTAAATGCAGAGAGCAACAGTACAACACAAAAATAGGGTCTTAAGTTACAATGTAGCCAGTGTTTTTGTAATAACTTGGTCAACCCTGTTTTGACATTTCCCTATGTACTTGCAGAGTTGTTGAAATTGTACTTTGTAGAGCTATTTGTGGTGGTAGGATTAATGTAGGGCAGACATAAAATGCCCTAGATATCAATTTGTCAAAGGAAAGAAAAAGGCACCTTAAAAAAATAACGGTATGTCATACAATTTTACTTAACTAGCTACAAGTGTTTGCTGGCCATTTGCTTGTGAGTGCATAAAGAATATTTTAATGCAGAATAATTAAATTGTTAAAATAATTAAATGTAAAATAATTAAGGTACAACTAATCTACAAGAAAAGGCTAGTTAGAGTCAGCTATCTGCTGTTCTGAAGACAGGCAGTGTGCTAAAAGCCATCACAACAGCTTTTCTTTATGATCAAATACATACATTCCAAGGTTCCAACAAACATGTGAGGAATTAGTTTTCTTTAATTTAGCTTTTATCTCCTGTTTTTCTATGATAGATCATTTCATCTTTGTTTCAAGTTGATATAGTGATCGAGCTAAAAGCAGCCCAAAGGCAGCCATATGTTAATGCTGGATTCACTTGCTCCACAGCAACACAGAAGTTTTCAACCTAAAAAAGGCAGCTTTTGTCCTTGATCTACACTAAAAAGGAAGAAAATCAAATATGTCCATAACTCAAGAACAATGATGCACCACAATGTATATGTTATAGTCAGGTCTGTTTTGCATGTTTAGTCACAGATGATCCGAGAGACGTCTTATTCTGTCCTATAAAATAGTGTTATACTGCATACTGTATCGAAAGTATAATGCATAAAATTAATTTAATGCTCTGCCGAGACCATAAAGATCAAACAAGTGGAGAAATATCATTAAACCATTGGAATGTTATCTAATTTGTCTAAGCAAACTGATCCGATGAACAACCCTAATTAAAAAGGCTGTCATAAACAAAGCGCAGATTGTAGGCCCCTTTTTAACAATGGAACACATTTATTTTATTAATCTAATGCATCATGTATCATATCATTACAGTTCTATATATATATCATTAATTTTATTCCCTTCACTTAAGCCTTTTATTGGGATTACTTTAGTTATTAGTTGGTCTAATGTATTGGTTACTTCTAGATCTCGCTGTACAATCTCTCTTATCTCGCTGCATAAAACCTGTGCGTGTTATTCAAATTGCCTCATTTATTATGATAGCTTCCCCATGTAAATTGTGCTGACTGCTCGCCCTTGCACAGTCCTCATTAGACTAATGAAAACCTTCAAACGAAAAAACTAAACAACCTGCCAAATAAAGGTCTGAGGTTATTATGAAAATTACAACTCTGGGAGCTGGGAGAAGCTCTGTTCATTAATTCATGCTCAGCAAATTGCTAACTAATTTAGTTGCACTCCTCTGCATTAATGGATTATTTTATAAAAATGTTTTCCACAGCCCGAGACCTCTGGTGCACGCATTGAAGAGCCCTGAATTCTAATCAACCTGAGCGACATATTAAGAATTTAGTATCTAAATAATAATGGGAATGGCATATGGAGAGAAACAATATTAAAAATCCCATGAAAGGGGCTTTAGGCTCTCTAGTTCAACTGTCAATTTCAGGGTGGTTAAATCTAATGTACTGTGTTAATATGCCAGGACTGAAACAAAGGCCATTCTTGCAACTTGAAAAAAAGAGAAGAGAAAAGGCATGTAACAAATGAGCTGGATACATAAGCAGTTCTAATATTGTAATACCTTCCTTTTTTCATTTTCCTGTGGACATGTATACCTGTAATTTGACCCACAAAATTAAGGTAGCAATCACAGTAATTATTACTTTTCTGAAACCTTTTCAAAGCAGATCCAGAGAGGTCTTAGTCTGCTCTCATTTGAGGGCAACCCAGGTGGGAAAACAGGGCTCAAGGAAACACAGTGGTTTCATTTTTAGCACTTTCACCAGACATGGAACTCATCTGAGAATACAAAGGTCTATTATTTGCTTAATTTTGCATTTAATCCACTGTAGTCTAGAGATTGCTTTCTTTTGCCTGCCTTTCGTGCTATTCCCATGCTGCTTGAAGGAATGAGTAAATCAGCTCTTTGAATACTGAGCTTCAATGGGTTTAAACTGCAGGTGACACCTGCCTTCTTTCAAACAGGATCCCTAAAACTCTGGCCTTTGAGTTTTTTTATGTTTTTTTTATATCCTGTACAACAGACATTAATATTACCTTATACAATCCTATTTCAAAGCCCCGGGTTTTAGTACTCTAATCTTGATGCCAAAAGAATGAGGATGGGATAATTATTTTTTTTATTTACACTTTACACAGTCGTACTGAAATCAAGACTGTTCCCTTGTCATGATTTGAGGATTTTCTAATATATTCAACACTGCATTTCATAAACAAGAAACAAGAATAACTCAAGATTTATCGACTCGTTGATTAACCTATACTTCCTATATATATTCTAATTATTACAGAAGCAAAAGGGTATTTTGAACTACAGAATTAAACACCCAGCTAATGTAAATCATAAAATAAAAACATATGTATTCCCATTATTTTCAAGTTGTTAGTTTGTTTGTCACGTTCTCTCTTTAGAATTGTATCATTCCTTTCATGACATCTCAAACCGAGGTGCTGATATCTCATTTTTGATTTGGGGGCAGGTGCAGTATTAGAGTACTTTGGAAGTCTTTACCTTTCTCGATGTGTATCCTCTTGGCTTCATGCCCCATGTCATGAGTGGCAACATCACCTTCTTTGGGCCCCGGCAGGACATTGGGAGACAATCCTAGAAGAGCCTGGTTCATCGAGAGTCCGTTCTGATGCACAGCTGCTTGTTTTTTTAGAGATAATAAATAGAGACTGTATCACATAAATAGTTCAGTAATTATATATCTTGACATTAGACAGTCACACAAGAACAACATGTCGACCCTAACCCTCACCTTTGATTTAATCCAAGTCCGGGTGTTTCTACGCACGAATAGTGACGCCACACAGGGGTCAGCTACAGCGACTGTCAAGGTGAAACCTGCACATTTTGCTCTTGAGGCTGACAGTCAAGGTATATTTCTCTGGTGTCATTTATGATTACTGCTTCCTGAACATATTCTGTTCTCATGCAGCCTACATGTAGTTAAAAAAAACCTTTGATGCCTCCCAAAACAACATGAAGTTTGATGTATTTTACACAGTCAATCACTGGTACCAGAATAACTTATATTATAAGAAAACACAAACAGCTAATTTGTCAGAAACATTGTTGTTTATGGATATTTTTTAATTATTTCGTATGGGACTTTCAGAAATGGTAAAAGCTCCTCCTCTAGAGTTTTGAGATGGAAAGACCATAAGCTAAAAATATCTCATTTTCCTTTTCCTAATTCCCATTTTGTGTTTCCTCTTGTAAAACCTCAAGTCTTAAATATTCAGCCTTTAGTCCTTAGGCTTAAATGTATTGTATTTAGGAACTTAGACAATTAATAGAGTTTTAATAAAATATACTATTTGCTTTGTTCTCTAGTATTCTCTTTTAGAATTTAAAAATATATGACAGTGCTCTATAAAAGACTATTTAAATGTGAGTTTCACAGAATGGAGTCAGGGTACATATTACTGGATCCTCCATTAATTCTCCCTATGTTTAAAAAAAAATTAAAAATGGAGAAGAAAATCGCAAAACACTAGTGGGATGGATGAATGGTGCAGTTCTGTAAGTAAATGGAACATCCTTCAGCTGAACGCATCCCTGCACGTGAGACTGGGGGACTTACGGATTCTGTCTGAGGAGCTTTCAGTCCGGGCTGGAGAGCTCGATACGCTGCTGCTCCGGTGGGAGGAAGCATGGCTCCCAGGTCTCCTTCCATCTTCAAGGGAAGGGGCAGGAGAAGGGCTGTCCGGCACACGTTCCTGCCGCAAAGATCACACGAGCTGTGTCATTGTGCCTGTTTGAACCACACCGGAACACATGGAGCTGATCTATGTATTTTTTCTGATTCCCGTCTCTCCTGGTTTGTAAGGATTCAGGGCCAAGAGAGAGGCACAAAAAGACGACTGCAGTACTAAAAGAAAATAATAATACCAATACTAATACTAAAAGAAAAAAGAATGAAGCACGAAGCAAGGCTTCTCTGAGATAAAAGGGGAAACATTTAAATAATGAGGAGTCTGACGTAATTAATGGATATTTCACTCAGGTGTTCACCAAGAAAGACATCATCAACGTGCCTCGGGCTGAGGAAGACAAAGTTCTTATATTAAAAATGTATTAGCATTGAAGAGGCAGAAGTATTACAGGTACTAGACTTGCTTAAGATAAACACATCTCCAGGGCCTGATGGTCTTCTACCCATTTAACTTAAGGAAACCAGAGATGTGATTCATAGGCCTTTAGCAAAACTCTTCAAACAGTCACTGAAACAGACAGGGAACACTCATTATCTGGACAATTACTAATGTAGTACCTGTTAGTAAAAAGCATAACAAAACTCAGTAATTACAGACCAATAAGTCTTACTTCTACTACATGCAAGGTGAGAGAAATACCAGCTAGAACTAACTAGATGATCTTATTATGGACATAAGATTCTGGGGGATAGCCAGACTGGATTTATAAATGATACTGTAATTGTTGCTTATGTAACTTCAGTTATCTAAACAGGCAATAACAGCAGGCAATGCAAACTGAGCATACTGTACTGTATATTTATATTTTAGAAAGACTTTTGTTAAAACTCAACATAAAAAAGAATAATTGCCAAATGCAGGTGGTAAGCATTGAAGAAAATGAATGCATTTGGAATAATGGATGTGAAACAGAGTCAGTATAAGTGGTAAACATTCTGACTGTAGTGATGTAATTAGTAGTGTATCACAGGGATCTGTATTAGGAGCCCTGCTATTCCTGATATATACAGTATATATATCAAAGGTAAATCAAAGATTTTAATAGACTGGGCAAACACTTTTAAGTTAAAAATGTAATTATAAATGTAATCATTAATTATTTAAAGTGCAGACTCTTATATGCAAGTGGCAGAAACATAAACTATAAATATGAAATTTATTTATTTTATATTTATTTTGTATAATTTTTCATCTATTCTGATGTCTGTTTTTGCTTGTCTTGGGCTGGACTGCTGTAACACATCAATTTCCATTCGGGATCAATAAAGTCTTATCTATCTAAATACCAAACACCAGGAAAAAGCTACATATAAAACAACTTGTTTAGGTGGGCACATTATTTTAATCAGGTAGACAATGTGGAGATGCAATAAAAAGGCAATAAGGCAATAAAAGAAAGAATGTTGTAATATACTATATAAACACAGTATATTTAAAATGTAAAATCTAAATACAGAGATGGTATGTTGAAATTGTACAAATCAATAGTAAGACCTGTAGAAAACATATTGTGTGCACCCTTTACCGCCACAATACTAAAGGATACTACTGTTCTGGAATCAGTCTAGATTAAACTTTTATTTTCAAAGAGACCTCTGTGAGGGGACTTGATTCAAGTACTCAAAATTCCCAAAGGCAATGAGAAGGTCAACACAGCAGACCTCTTCAGAATGAACAGATTAAATTAAAACAATGGGGGAAAAAGGTGGAATTCACTTGCTTTTGAGCATCACCAGTGTTTACAAATACACAAAACAAGGCCAATAGTGTTTGTATGATGTAATCACAGATTTATAAGCTGGCACCATAAAACCGTTAAAATAGCAGTGTGCCAACTTTCAAATCCATCTGGATATTAATTTTGATTGAGCTGATGTGTCCAAATGGTTGGGAACAGATGTTTATTCCTCTCTACAAAATAAATTGTCAGTTTTTAAGAGTATTTATGTGCAAACACATACTTTCTTTCCACATGATGCCTTGACTGAAAGAAGTATAGGGCTATATGGAAAAAAAAACATCAGAAGAATCATTTGGTGGCTTAAATTATTTTTTGACTAGAGAGACATTTGTAAATTCTTTGACTTTTAATACCATTCATCTTTTATTTCCATATTTAGGTGATTTCCTTCAACTGAAATAGAGTTCTTTAGTTCCAGCCTTGAATGACAAAAAAATCTGGCAGCCCACTGGAGCTCAGCAGGTGTGAGCCTGGTCAGTACCTGGATCAGAGACCTCCTGGGAAAAACTAAGGTTGCTGCTGGAAGAGGTGTTAGTGGGGCCAGAAGGGGGCACTTACCCTGCGGTCTGTGTGGGTCCTAATATCCCAGTATAGTGACAGGGACACTATACTGTAAAAAAGGCACCATCCTTCATATAAGACATAAAACCAAGGTCCTGACTCTCTGTGGTCATTAAAAATTCCAGGGCATTTCTCGAAAAGAGTAGGGGTGTAACCCCAGCGTCCTGGCCAAATTTCCCATTGGCCTTTACCCATCCTGGCCTCCTAATAATCTACATCTATGAACTGGCATCATCACTCTGCTCTCCTCACCACTGATAGCTGATGTGTGGGGAGCGTACTGGCGCACCATGGCTGCCGTCGCATCATCCAGGTGGGGCTGCACACTGGTGGTGGTGGAAGAGAGTCCCCATTACCTGTAAAGTGCTTTGAGTGGAGAGTCCAGAAAAGCGCTATATACAGTAAGTGTAAGCAATTATTATTAATTATTATTATCATGTGTGGACAAAGATTAAAAAGTTACCAACAGACTAAGCCCTCTGCAAACCACAACTGTCTCCCTCATAACTATTTGGAGCTGCTGCTATCTGGAACCCAATTCCTAGACCTCACAACCCCTTCGCTGCTGCGTACATTAACCAGAACAAAGCAAGGAAAAGACTTTATATTACTCCCTCATCCCTTTGATATAACCGACATGAAACATACTGTGCCTTTCCATAAGAGAAAGCATCACTATGCAATTTTGTGTGTGAGTAGTGAAGTACCTATACAATCATCAGTACCTATACAAAGTAACTTGCAGTAATACTTCTTTTAAAAATGTGGCTTTTCACTTTGAAATGTGGTAGGTAAGTTGCAAATTCGGTAACAGTTCAGTAGTTTGTTTTAAACTTCTTGCTATATATCTATGTGTGGAGGAACACATTTTGAGTTGAAATTAAATAACATTTTTTTTTCTGTACAAGGACACACAGAGATTTTACAGGCGGGAACAAAATTTAACAAAGGTTTTGTTAATTAGCTACTAAACATGTTAACAGACCTTTTTGTCCAGGAAGATAGATTCTTTTAAGAGTGGCCACATGAAAGCTTTCAAAAAGGCAGACTGTTATTTTGTTATGCAAACCATTCACATTAAAATACTATCTGCATATTGTGCAAAATAGAAGAAAAAAACAGCAATAAATAACGTTAACTGGAAGTGCACACACAATTTATTCTAAATACAAGGCTAGCTTATATGTTTTACCCAACCTTTGATATATATTTGGTTTGAAATCGCTTTCACTTCATTGATTTAATTAATAAAACAACGCTACTGTTTGATAAAACACCTTGCTCTATTTAGAACACCAGCAACATAGCAGTAGCAATAATGAAGTAATTTCTTTTTTCCCCGTTATAAGATAATTAAACACGATTGTTAGCAAGCTAGCATCGCATTACATCCTATAACTGTGGAATGTGAAGACATGGCAGGTTAATCTCACTGAAGGGAGACACTGAAGCTGCCGGATTTGTTCAAATGTACAAGGTCATTATAATTTAAAAAATCAGCAATTTTTATTAATCATTACAGTAACTAGAGCGTTTTCATGAAGTGCTTTCATGACGATTGCACTGTTAATCTTATAATTTAGATAGTATGGATTTTCCTGCACTAATAACGCATGGAAAATGTATGCTTTGAAGCTTAAATGTGCGCCATTATACTTAACTTTACGCTGGATCCTGACTTTGATGATTCTAAATATGGGCTGCCTTTGGCTGCGGTCTTCATTGTTACCTTTATAACAGATGTCTCCACTCTGGAGGGGCAACTCTGGACCTGGGCAGCGGCGGCCATGTTTGCGATGGTGCTGAGGTGATTCATTTGACTCATTGCCATGGTAACCGAAGCAGGAGGTAGACTGACTGGAATCAGGGGGTGGGGCATCATCATGAAAGGGAGCTCCAAGCCTAAAAACCGGATACAAGAGGTTAATGGCAAAAGGCATCATGTGACAGCCTGTGCTGTACAACACACACACATGTAAGTACAAATTTCATCTAACAAGATTTTTGTTTTAAGGACGTCATAGTTCTTTCACATGTATGCAGTTACAGGCAAACTAAATTTGTTAACTGGATGTTTCAAATATTCCAAACACTTTAACTTGCCAAATTAGCTCTCGATCACATTTACCTAAATAACTTTCATTATACTAAAGTGATATTTGTAATTATCCAAAGGACTTGTTGCATAAACACAGCTTTATATTACTCGAGTGAAACGATTAGCTATAGTTAGATGTTTGCTGTTTTTTTTAAGTAACACATCTATGAATGTGAATTTTTTTTAATATGAAAAGGAACAAATGTGAAAGCATTTTTATGGTTGGAATTTTTTATCTGCAAGGTACTAATGAAAACCATGTTAACATACTGAAACAGTTTTTAAGTTACAGAAGACTTCCGAATCCTGAAAACTGAATCACACAGCACACTCATACCAAATGAGTAAACAAAAGCACAGGATGTAGGCGGCAGTAAGAAGCTGGAGGGCCACAGTTTTATTGGAAATCCATTACATAAAACATGGAACAGCAGGCAAAAAACGTCTCATTAACTCACAAAATTAAAAAAATGAGAATTGTAAACATTTTCAAAATATTCCGACACAGAACTTCATTAAACGATAAGGAAAACAATACATATTTAGCATTACAGGCCTATTATTCATAATTTTTATAGACTCCGTGTTTAACACAATCAAAATGAACAATTTCATTTTGTATCCCAGAGGCCTCCTCCAAAAGCCTCACATGCCAGTTCTCACAGACAGCACTGATGTAACTCCTGAGGATACAGGCACAGAAGAGATCTGCAGAGCACAGTTCTGGTTCGACTATAGTACAATCAACCCCCTTTTTATGACAACTACTGCAATTTTAAATAAACTGTCAATAGATTTACAGTATATAATAAACTCTTAAATGACATAACTCAGAAGTGACAACATTGTCTTCAGTTACAATAGCAAAAACTGTATCGTGATGACAAGGATCATAGCAATGAATGGAATCAAGGATTATCGAAAGATTCGCAGAACGGTTCCTGTTTTTTTCTAAGCTTTTTTAAATAGGAGAGTGAGGGTTACATATTTCAAAAATGGCCAAAGGTCTACAGAAGACTACTGAAGACCTTTAATTTCTTGACTACATTACATGTGTTTTTTTTTCCTCTTACCATTGGGTAGAAGGCGGTTCTGCTGGAGAGGATTAAGGGGGTGACTAACTGAAAGGTTATGCTGTCCAGGTAGGCTGGGGTGAGTAACTGAGGCCTGTGATCCTTGGACATTGGGAGACTGGAGTTTCTCTTTATCCCAGGAAACATCACTGCTACCTGAAGAGAGATTTACCAATGAAGTCCATTAGGATGTGTGAGTAATGCAGGCCTTCCTTTGCCTCGTGTAGTGCTCAGTGCCATGCATAACACTAGGGTACTCAATTCGATCTTTAATCCCATAAGGAAAACTACTTCTGGATTAAAATGTTAATCATGGACAAACAGGATCTCAAGATCCATAAAGCACCAAACCCAAACATTTTCAAAAAAACTTATTTACGTTTATATTAAACTGTGAGCAGAATGTCAAGACAGGAAAAATGAATGCACTGAACCAGGACAGTTTAAATAAAGCAAATGTTTGTTGTTCATATATAATTATTCACTAGCTCGTAATAAAGTTTCATACAATTAAGGAACAACTCTGATATGCAGCAAGGACTACTGGTACAGTATATACAGTATAAGCAATGGATTTCTGATCCTGGTTTACTAGTGGCTCGAGTTCTTACACAGACTAGTTTCAGTTTCTCTGTAATCTACCTGAAAACTAAAGATAACCTTTACACAAAGAGAGTTCTAAATCTCAAACAACCTGAACATCAATAATCAATGGTCATAAAGCTAACGAGTTTTTAAAGCATGTAAATACAAGATGGATAGTGTTTTGGCAAATTATGAATGCACAGATTAAAACGTGATAATGGATTTGTCAAGATAATTTGCCTAATCTTTTCTTTTTAACTACAATGGACTTGCATTCATTATAAGTGCGAAAATAAAATAAACAAAAGGGTTCAAACTGAAACTAATTGATACTATGTTTGGAACAGTTTCACTACTTTATAATTGAAACCCGCTTGTAAAAGAAAATCCAAGCTGTTACCTTGAACTGTGTATGACATACAAAAACGATAAAAGATTTTTCCATCGTGCAGTGCAGAGAACTTTATATTTTCTTTGCAGCCTCAACTTTTTTGTGACACAGTTAATATAGCAAAAAATACACTAAATATTTTAAGTCCAAAGTTTCATAATCTTGAAAGATGCATTAATTAAGCTGTAAGGAATAACATAACAAATTATGCTAATCAGTTAATTATAAATAATTAATGTGTTGAAAATAATCATGTAAAAGTAAGCCAATTATAAATGCAATTACCCAGATGACTAGTTAAAGTCTACCATAGACCAACATTAAGATCATCAGATGAAAACAGCTACAAGCCAATTAACAATACTTGGGACTAATTCACCAATGTCCTACTTTTTTATAATCTGAAATGTCATTTCATGCATATGAGGGTTGCTCCATAAGGTTTATGACAATTACTAAAGGAAATACTGGAGGCCAAAAGGCAACACTACAGTACTTGTCGCCCATGTCACATGAGCCCTCGAAACAGCCGGTTCACAGTATTCTACTTTGCTTGATTCTGCTTCTAGAGCCCCATCTTCTGGGTGGAGCGGTGGCTCTGTGGCTAAGAATCTGTGGCTGGAAGGTTGCCGGTTCAAATCCTGCAGCCGGCAAAGGAATCCTCCTCTGTCGGGCCTCTGAGCAAGGCCCTTAACCCCAACTGCTTCAGGAGTGCTGTACAATGGCTGACCCTGTGCTCTGACCCCCAAGCTTCTCTCTCCCTGCCTGTGTGTCTGTGTCTCATGGAGAGCAAGCTGGGGTATGTGAAAAGACACATTCCTAATGCAAGAAATTGTATAGGGCTAATAAAGTGATGTTATGTTCTGAATAGGAGCCTGAATGATGGCACAAGCCAAGAAAGAAACACACTTTCATCATTGAACGTCAGGTGTAAGTAAATTCTCCACTGGCACTTGTGCAGTGCCTGTCAGCATTAAAATGGTAATGAAAATGTCATGTTTTTTTTCAGCATTCATTATGGCCTAGCAGCGCATGACAAAACTCAGGTAAGACACTTAACAATTCGAAATATTAGGACTTGAGCAAGATTCCATGCGAGTCAATAAATCGCTACATTTTAACTAACCTTACGGTTTATTTTTGTTCAGGCTCAGAACAAGTGATTCCCTTATATAGATAGGGCTCTTTATGCAAACACTCAATGGAGGAGGTTCTACATCTACATGCTTCAGTCAAATAACATACACATAGACTTATCCATTATAATATTGATTAACTGTGGCAAATTATAATTGTAATAAACACAACTGATCAATGAAGAAACGGCTGAAAATCAACTAAGAAATAGCAAGACCTTTCAATTTATTTTCTTACGTGCATAACACATTCATTTTTTCACCTGACACCATGTCCAATTTTCATATTATCATTACCATTTGTCCTCAGTCAAGAAGTGTACAGATACTGAACATTCTTGAGGCTTGTTAAAACAAAACACACAAGAGTGCTTATAAACAGACATACCTTAGATACTGTAAAGTAACAAACCTACAGCATACATTCCTGAGCATTATAAATGATGATTTACTACATATTTGGCAGAAAAGATATGTGTGGCAAATAATTATTCTGATCAACAGAATATACTGTATCATGAAAAGCAATTTCATAAACTGAACAACCATTGAGGCATTTTTGCATATTAAAATAAGGTTACAGAATTAACTTCTGGAGGCAGAAAGGTCTGCATAGTCCTTTGTTAAAAAGGAATGTCAATATTTTTATGCATTATTGTATTTCAAGACTAGGTTTTAGTACTCTCTGCTAAACTATCCAAGTTATTCAACTATGACAGTCAGCTCTATGTGTCTTTCTTAATCCAAATGTTTATTTTTTCATATTGAACACTATCAAAGCCTTTGTTATATGAATATTGTCAGATCTGTGATAAGTCAGATACAACATGCTTTTTTTTAGAATCATAGAATTGTACATTTTATAAGTATATTGTACAGACACATGTGCATAGACACATGGTACATGAAATAAAGTGGATGTAATTTTAAGCATTTTGGTGTCATTATGAATACATAATTTTGCCCTTCCTGTATTATAAATCACTTTCTCTTGTATGGAAAAATCAATAATACATTAATTGTGCTTATGTTTATCTTTAGATTTGGCAACAAATGCTAAATTAATTTGGCATTTCTAATGAAATAATTACACACTGCGGGCATCGTCATCTGAATTAGCACTCCCACTTAAAACAAATTAGAATGAGAGTTTCAGGTATACTATGATTTAATTTAGCAACAAATGTCCAACAGTGAGTTCAGGAATGCTCTCTTAAATGTTAGGATTTAGGATTCAGCTAAACTATATTCGCTTTCTGTGTTTAACAGTTCCTTTCCACTTCCAATTGCCATCTTCATCGCTATCATTGCTACTCAGTCATACCTAAAATATAAAAGCTAGAGTGAGCAACTGTTCCTTGCTAAAACAGTCTTCAATTATTTATATTTGTTTTGGAATATAATATTGTATGGTGGGAATCTCTGGGGCAAGGACAGTTATTGCTTTGTTTTATTTTTTAAGTATATAATTTTTTACATTCTTCCATGTGACCATCACCAGCAGTGTGTCCTCCCAACAATTTATGGGAAATTATAAAAAATAATATTATGAAGAACTCAAATACACTAAGGCACTGGTGAAGATGTTTCTCCAGGGAATCCCTTTAAAATGAGATTAAGTGGTTGGAAATAAACTGGTCTATTTTACTATTTTACTCCCCTCTTGAAGTAGAGTGACACAGCAACAGGGTTACTGCTAAGTGCACTGCAGGCTTGTACTGTAGCTACAGTCACAAAGTGGACTGACTTTGAACTGGCAAGACATTAAAAGGGTCCAGAAACATTTCATTCTGCAGCACTCACTCTCTTCCTTAAAGGCTTTGCTCGACTGCTTAAAAAGGAAACTTCATCTTCAGTCTTGAAATTGATTGTGCCCCATGTTTTTTGGTCAGCTGAAAGAGAAACTCTGTGCCTTGAGTGTTAATCCACAAAACAATTTAACTTTGCTTTTGAACAAAATATCAGCGGATAAAGGGGCACGGGGATCTGAATGCCGGGCCTTTAAAAAAGGATCGCTGCAGTGTTTGAAAAAGAGAAGTACAAGCTCCCCCTCTCTCTTTCTCTCCCTGGAAAAAGATTGATTTCCATAAGAAAGCTAGCATGCAGATCGACAGAAGAACAAATTCAGAAACAGAATACCGCAAGAAAAGAGAGGAGTAGATTAAAGCGGAAGAAGGCAAGCACCACCTTGTTATTGCCGCTCTTGTAGAACAGTGATTCCGTATCAATTACAACTCACTCGGCTGGACTCAATTAAAAGCTCACACAGAAGCTGTGTGATTGCAGAATACTTACCCCACCACAAGGAACAAATTGAGTGAGTCATTCTTGCACACATCTACCTTTCAAAGACACACAAAAGCCAGACTGAGTGATATCCAGCCTTTGAGAGAGAAACACAAAGAGCCTCTGACTGGTTTGCAGGAAACCAACACACACAAGAAAAATCCCTATTAAAGACACTGATATGAATTTCCCTTTGTCATTTAAATGGCTGTCCTTTATCATCCTTTGCCATGAATGTTGTCTCCAATGTAAACTGACTTGCTCTTTGCAGGATGCTATTTAACTATCAGCACTCTGCATCAATGAATTTATACTCCAGGCTTGTTCAGCCGGGAATGAAATTTTCAAAATGGTAAAGTGGGAGATTAAAAAAACAAAAACAAAAAACTGAAAGGCTATACTTAGTGGAAAATTACCAATTAGTAGTAGTAATAACTGACAAAAATTACAAAAAGATAAAATTACTCCTTAAAAACGTGCTCCACTTTAAGCACATCTGTCCTGTTCTTACAAATATCCGCACATAGTGTTGTTTGTAGGGTACCTAGAAAATCAGCTAAGCTATCATCATTGTAATTAATAAATAAAATACTATACTAAGGTAAATAAATGCTTTATCACCTCATGGGCCTCCTTAAATATCCAAGACTCTCATTCTTTGCTTTATTTCACATTAAAGACAATTTTTAATCCAATACAGAACATTTTATGTGTAAACATACAGGCATATCCTTTCATGATATTTATGAGACAGAATTGCAGAATAACAAATTAGAATAATATTAAATGACCTCCAGGCCAGTCCTTAACAGGCCTGTAATGACCAGTGAGACCTGGAGATTGCTCAGCCTGACGGCTTGTGGCTCCAGCCACCCTGCCTGTCATTGGAGACCGATTGACAGCTGGCTGCTGGAATGAATGGATGAAGACTCAGGCACTGCTGACGCAGGTGTGGGGAGCATTTTACTACCCTGCACCACCTGAGTCATGCTTACAACCAGCCACCTCCAAACACAGAGAACTTCACTCCTGCTGTTACAGAGGCAGTCCAGTTACATTGGGGAGTGTACACAGAGGCTCTGAGGATGCTCAGAGCTGAAATGATGAGAAGGAGCAAGAAGAAGAAGAGGGCACTTGAGAATCTGAAAGTATCCAATTCTTACATTTTTTTAAATGTTCTGGGGATACAGAGGCATGACTGTGTCTGGCAGCTACTCTTGCGACACATTGCTTTGCTGCATTTACTAGGATACACCTGTAATAAGGCAAACCAGCAGACAAGGTATGGTCAATACAGGAGTCCACATTTTCCAAAATAAATCTGTTACATACTGTATAACTACTGCTCAGGCAGAACGGTGGCGCAATGGTTAGTATTGCTGCCTCACAGAGCTGGGGCCCTGGGCTCAGCTCCAGACCTGAGCTGCTGTCTGTGTGGAGTTTGTACGTTCTCCCCATGTTTGTGTGGGCTTCCTCCAGGTGCTCCCACCGGTCCACCTGACATGCTGGCAGGTTAATTGTTTTCTAGGAAAACTGGCCCTGGTTTGGGTGTGTGTGTCTGTGTGTGCCCTGCGATGGACTGGTGTCCTGCCCAGGGCGTACCCTGCCTTGTGCCCTCTGGGATGCGGGGGTAGATTCTGGCTTCCCTGCGACCCTGAATTGGATAAAGTGATTAGAAAATGAATGGATAGCTAGAGCTCTCAATGACTGGACAAGTGTTCATTTTATTTGGTTGAAACTACAGTAGTTGTCAGACACTAATGGTTAGGTAAATTACACGCTATGCTTTCATCCTTAGTTCTACACAGGTTTGTTTAGTAAAGCACCCATCCCTGTTTTCTGCAGGTGAGCCAGTGGGAATGGTATCAGTTCTTATAGGAAAGATGAGCAAGTAATGTGCAGGATATCCAATCACAAATCTGTATTTTCAACCAATTCAAGAAGTTTTCTCAATGTCAATTTAAATACTGTAGTTTTCTAAAGGAAAAATTCAAATCTGATGGGAGATATTTTCCCCTGAGTACGTTTTCTGCTGAAGGGCATACATCTTTGTAGTAATTTACCTGAAGTAAACCTGTGGGACTTCAAAAAGCGAAAACATGTTTATCATTATTAATACAACTGAGCATTTATTGCAGTTTATATGGGGAAAAAAACTCACTAATGTGCTGTATTCTGCTTATATGTGTATAATCACACATACCAGAGCTGAAATTGAATCTTAATTTAAACAGCCTTTAGTACGCATCATCCACTTGTAATTGAAAAGGACCAGTTCTCATATATTTAGATAGCAAACCGCTTTACACAAGCAGCTTTTGTTCAAATGAGAAAACTAGTACTTACATGACTTTCACAAGCATAACTGCCATTCCATTATGGAAATGGCACTGCACACAGTAAATACAGGGCCCTGGGGAATTGTAACCATCGATTCTATTACTGTGTTTGTAGACGTATTCACAATTGTCAGTTATAATTTTAAGCTGCACATTTAATATTTTCATTGTAAAGGACATTTGAGGGACAGTGCATTTATAGTAAATAAAAATGTATACATATATGTCACCATACTTATATGTAATAATATTAAAAAGTGACACAAACTTTGTTTCTAAACTCTGTCCTGATTCAAATCAGTTGATGACAACCTCACAGATTTGCTTACTTACCAGCTAGTTAATTTTGTAAAGATTAAATGTTTGTCAAACAGTGCATCAAGGGAATTGCTGTTGAGTGAATATTACAAGGTAAATCCACACTTCTGTTATGCACACAGTTTACTTTTATCTGAATTTTTATCATACACTGCTCACCCGTAAAAATAGGCAAAGACTGCTTAACTCCCTAATATTGGATATTACAGGTGACGTCACCGCCCTTCCCTGTGAATAGCAGGGACCGCAGCCGTCGGGCTGAGGGGAGATCTCCCTTTAGCTCAACTGGCTGGGTCCCTGTTGAGTGACGCTGGAGGCCCGGGTTTGAATCCCCAACGGTGGGAGGGCCGACCTGAAGCGGCAGCGGCGAGGGCGCACACCCACGTGAACCTAAGAGCGCTACAATATTTTAAGGAAAAATATTTTTTTATTCAGAAATAAAAAAGAAGTGGAGTAGGACTGAGGAAAGGCACTTAACACAAAATACATTGTTTCCATATGATGACACATCGATCATAAGGTTATGTCCATACATTGGACGAAAATCAGCTTTAGCTAGATTATTTGCTTTGTGTAAATTCCCTTCCTGGATTGATCTACCAGTGGTCTTATTAAATGCTAGGCTATGCTTTGTTAGGAACGCCTCTTTAGTGTCTTAGATCTTTTTTAACAGTATGTTTTTAGGTTCACTTACAAGGTTGACTACATTTATATTCTGCTTGTGGCTCTATGTCCTCTGGCTTCAGTTGGAGTAGTTCAGCCTATCTTTAGCAAAAAGAGTGCTGATTGTGATGATAGCATACAAGCATACAACTTTTGAAAAAGACAGGGACAGGGCTGGGGGGAACACTAACACCCATTCTTTGAAAAGCACCATTTGAATGAGCTTGGACAGAAGCCAGTTCTGGTCAAAACCCCTATTATCTCTGGGTTTTGTTAAAGGCCTCCATCTGTAAACTCAAAGCCATTGCTGTATACTAATCTTGCCCAAACATTTGGGCTCTTTCAGTAGCAAATGGTATATTACTTGCAAGAAATTTTAAAATCTAATTTACTAAAAGCTTCACCATTTAATTGAATTGAGAATCATATAAAAGAAGAAAAAGGAGGAGGGTGGCTTATATGATGAAACAGCAAGTTATTGTTTTCTTTTTATTTGGGAAATGTAGAATGAAGTGGGTTTGTGAAACTGAACTACTGAATTTAAACTTTGACATCTAGCCAAGTGTAAATGCAAGTTGATTCTGGAAACAGAATAACTTGATTGAAATTTTTCAAACCTTTCTCAAGAACAGCACTATTTAAATGAATTGTGAAAGGAAAAGAATGAACAGGATTTAACAGGTTTACTTAGTATAGGATAGCGATGTATTCTAAATACTATTTCTGTGATACGAAGTATTTAGCTTCACATAAAAATAATCATAACAATATGGAACAATAATAGGGAAGACAAGAAAGGGAAGGCTCGGGAAAGCTCCACAGCCGAAATGTTGTGTTTTCTTTCTTCTTTTCTCAGCATGGAATAAACCTTTACTTGTTCCTTTGCAGCCTACACATGCTGACGCAGCTACCCACCTGAACTATCACAATATGTTTTTCAAAATGTTTAACTAGCTCGTAACCTCAAAAACCTTTTGAAATCTGTTTTCAGAAAGTTAATTTAATAATGTAACTTAATAAATGCAAATTTAATTTTAATAATGCATTTCTTAAAACAATGCATTTATAGAATAGTCTCTAAGCTTTGTGCTGAAATCCATGTGCTAAACCCAGCATGCATTCTGTATATTCTTATTGCCATTATACACCCCTGGATTTGGAACATTACGATACTTGCACTAACTTAGAGGCACGTACAGTACATTTGTAAACAGGTACTGTCGTGGCTATTTGGAAGATACACCTCTTATCAATATTTGTTGTATCTTAGGTTCATCCTAACAAAGTGCAATTAGGATATCTTGTTCACATTTCTACTTATTCCATAGATTTCTAAAAAGTAGCATATAAATACAACATATTTATCAAGCTAACAACACATTTTACTTCCATATAAAATAGTGTTCAATGACCTTGGAGGACATACTGTTAAGTATATAGATAGCTTTATTTATTTTAACAGTAAATAAATGAGCGATACTGTTGGAGTTTGAAAGCATATGCCTATGTATGTAACTGGTTGAGGCTCCTCCCCAGCTAATGACTGAAACGTTGGCTCTGGTCATGTGAAAGCATGGTGGTAATGACATTAGATCCATACATGCTGATATCATTACAGAAAATTTATTTATCATGTTTTATGTTGTCATACACTAGTCGGAATGTCAAAGATGTAGCTGTCAAATCCTGCACTGCACAGAAATGTCTTTTTATTAACTTTATTCTTTTTATTCTTATATCAAGACAAAAAAAGCTTGTAGGACAAATAAGTTGTATTACGAATAAAAAAGCATGAGACCCGTGATCATGTAATGTGATGGTGATGATAACAAAAATGATTGTTATTGTATATTAGTATTATTTACAAACAGACAATAATAATGTATAAATATACTGAGTGGCACTAAAACTAAAACAAATGAGAAATGGAACCAATACTAGACATGTATACAGTATATACTAATTAAAATAAACAAAAAATAAAAACAAAGTCAATATAAATGCACTAGTTGCCAAAAGTATGTAATTTAGCTGCACTTGATAGAAAACGACAATTGCTCCTGTAATGAATCCATTATTGGTAAATAACACCATATCTCCGGCAGTCAAACTCTGGAAGCCGTTCCGAATGACCTAATCCAACATTCTTGTTTTGCTGCCCGTTTTAAGCTTTTACATTTACTGTTTGTTTCTTGGGTTTACACAGATGAGCAGGGATAGGAGGGCTGTGCAAAGCAACACTGGCAGCCGATCTAAATTTCCATCATCTTTGCCAGGGCTTCTCTTTGCTGCCTTCATGTTATGGAGTGCCGATCCCATATGCAACAGAGTCTCTCAGCAACTCGAATGGGATCAGGGCAGCCATGCCGCAAAACATCCGAGGCTAGATTTGAAAACAGATTCATACAGTATATCAAACACGACATTTGTATTTTTGCCAATGTTTTTAATAAGTTGTTTGCAACTTATTTTTTGGCAGTGGCTGCAGGGTGTATTTTTGCATTATCTGTAAAATTGTACCGTTTGCACTCATCCACATATCAATGCACAGCATTGATACCATGAATCCTAAAGAGAGAAACAAAAGCATGCACATTTGTGACTCAGTGGTTGTAATTAGCCCTGTAAAAGAAAGGCAATGATGTACCTAAAACTAAGCTAAAACTTATTTTTCTTTTTAGTTTTAAAGCTGCATTCCCCAACATCCAACTACATGACAACTCCCCTTCAAAATGCTCCTGCTCCCGTTGAAAAACAGCACAAACACATAAGAGAATAGCTGTGACACTGCAGGGAAACAGGTTTACTATGGGAGGAAGAAGTCTGGAGGGAAGGGCTGGCTTCACTGAGGTCAAGATTTTGTAATTTAAAATTGTTGCTTTATGCATACAAGTTACTGGAGCTTCAGACCACCCATGTGTAAAATTGACTTCAAGTTGGCCCCACTGTAATGAAATGAAGCATCATGTTTGGGCTATTCTGGATAAACAGTTTCTTTAGATAAACTCTATCGGGGTGCCAAGAAGAATTAAGATTGTTTCCAGATCATTAGTTCACATCACTCTAATGTTTATTTTTTTAAACTTTAATCAACAGCTTGTTCTGTGATCTACAAAAGTGTTTAGAAACAATTCTTCAAAAAGGACACTTGAAAAACTTCAATTTCAACACGCAGGCTTAATTTCTTTGTTGTGGATATAAGGTATCTCTCTGAAAAATGGTGCTATTATTGGCGTACAGGATATGCCATACAAGTAAAATACATACATTCTCGTAAACAGAGAGCTATTTGAAGAAACGATTCATCTGAAAGAATTAACCACGTCAGATAAAGTCCCATTTGCAGTATAAATTAGAAGACTTTACGCAGCCGGGCAACTGGATTACAAAATTGCCAGAGTTTGCCACAGCTTCAGTTCTAGATTTAACAAAGAGTAGGTGTGTGCTAAACACACAGGCTCCCCCCGGGGGGAAGCTGTGAGTGCAAATCTGAAGGTGTAAATTAATTCAAACAGAAAAGCAAGTGTGATGAATACACTGACGACGCATAGCTGATTCCAAAAGTCAGCATATAGATTTTTTGTAAATTATCAGGAGGCTTGTTTACAGGGAATCATAAAACAATAAGGCTCTTAAAACATTGTGTTTCTCAACAAAAAGCGTATTATCATCCAAAAGAAGCTAAAGATATAATTCTTAAGTTTACTATAAGGATGAAGCCTTTCTCAATAAACAGAGTTTAAAGTACATATATATGCAGATTTAATTTTGTGGTGCAATGAGCAAAAGAAAGCTAATAATTAAAAGGGAACTTTAAGACCGAATCAGAAGGCACACTGTGCTCTGCCAGTTTCACTACGATATTCTAAAATATACAGATGTCTGCCTCTGACAAAAAATTATTTATGCAAAAAAATAATGATACATGTATTTTATTAAATGTGTCAGCCTTATATAACCCTCATGGTAAGACTTCCCTTGAGATGCATGGACTCTGACATACTAGAGACAAGAAGGAGAACTCTCACACAGAGATTACAAATATTACCAGTACATAAAGTGAACTTTTCATTTTATTTAGTAAGAAAACTCTCCTAATTTTTTTCTCTTCTAAAAGAAATAGATTCACGAATTGCTGCCCGATTTTGAGTAGCCGGTTGTGTGTTGTGCACGTCTCGGCTCCTCCCGATCTCCACGCCGCACAGGACAGGATGAGGAGGTGGAAATGGACTCCTCACCTGCTCGCCTGTCAACACGTCTGGGGTCCCACAGCCCCACGCTGGGCGTTCAGCGCAGACTGGAGGAGAGATGCATCGCAGGGATCACAGCATTGACGAGACCCTAGTGTGACCTGGCCGACTTTCCTACATTCCTACACCTTCCTACATAACGTACAACATTTGGTGACACTGAGCCAATTATGCACTAACACTGGAGGAGTAGTGGCTGGCTAGTGACATGACCCAGTCAAACCTGCGATCACAGAGCTCAACCCACACTGGATCAGTCCTTTACTGGCTGAGCTTCTTGGGAGGCCCATTTCCATGTATTTCAATGGTTAATTTCCCGATCTTCTCATTACCGACACACCTAAATGCTTTGAATACACCACAAAATTCTGGAAAGAACAGTAAAATATTATTGCGTACACTTGTAGATGAATCATGTACATTTAATGGCTATTTATGCAGTTGTCTCTAAGGACTGGTAACTTTATTCACAGCTCTTTTCATCTTGTGTTAGTTAACAGGAAAGAAAACACATTTAAAGCTAATACGCAGCATTTTTTTTATTCTGGGAAAGAAAAAAAATTAATGAAAAACCTCAGCAGTGCTGAATGAAATCTCAGCTGCACAGTGTTTGATCTAACTCTGTAGTGATAGCCCCCTTTCCTTTTACATTATTCCAGTAAGTGTTGAAGATTTCCCCTGACAAAAATTAAACCAGCACCCGTTTGGTGCTTTATTATCTCTTCAACTGAATGATTTATCGTTTGTAGGCTGAAAGCAAAAGAGGAGGAAAATTACATTTTCAGCGCTGCTCAAGCTGGCCTCGTCTTTGGTCCTATATCCTGGAAGAGCTCACAACAAACAATAATGTCAGCTGTAATTGATCTGAGGTCGCTGGTGAGCCCTCTAGTAAAAGCCTACTATTTAAACGACAAAACGCCTGCCGGTCGTCAGATGCTGTCTAATGAAGCTGTCTGTCTCTGCTATTTACCTTCTCTTAAACGGAGAAGAAAGATATACTGTAACAGACAGAACCAAAAAAATATTAGCTTTCCCCTGCGAAATAAAACCAGCAGATGCCTGAGGAATGTATAATTGCCTGCATCAACCACAGCAATGATCCCACACTAATTAAATGACTGATTTCAAGCCTATCTCTTCTTTGTTTGAAAGTCTACAGCAATATTACAACTCTTTGTAGGCATCATACTTGGATTGTTGAAGTGATGTGGTTAACTTCATGTTTTTTTAAAGGCCTGTTACATCGTCATTATCGCCATCTTTTAAAATCATCAGACTTACATCTTTTTTGAAAGTAGCATCCAAACTAACAGATAATATATGTAAATGTTCTTGATTTAGGAATCAGTTCTTATTCCTTACAGAAATCTAAGGTAACAGACATCTGTTGGAGGGAAAACAAATTGAGCTAACAGTTAACATTCAATATCTTTAGTATTCTTGCCATAGAACTCAGCAGGGTTTCCCAGATTATTCTCACAATACCATCGGTTTAGCAAATATTTCTATACTACATACTGTATGTCCACGTGTTTATTCACCAACAGTATCGTTCATTGGTATAAGAAAAAAGGAGATTATAGGAAAAAGGTTTCCAAGTTTTTCAGAATGAAGACCCTTCAAAGTGCAAGTAAAATCAATACATATGAAATGATCATAATTTCAGTACATAGTAACTGAGCAGCACGGTACACTAAAAGAAAACTGTAATTATTGTCTGAATTAAAAACTACATACAGTACATCAGCCAATGGCAAATTACCAAGATGGCACTAGAGCAAATTTTAGTTTGCCAGAGGTTTCTTCAGTCTACCAAATAGAAACCAACCCTGCAAGTACTGGATCTGTATTTTGTGAACAGTGGGAGGGCTAATATATTGATCAACTCCAGCCTGAAAATCCATTCTGAAAGCATCACAGTTTTTTGTCACTAACTCAGGAAACTGAATTTATGCCCACAACAGCAATACATCTCCTGTCTCAAAAGTATCTGAGTCCAAAAGAGAAGAAAACAATCAATAATGAGGCCCAAACATTGAAAGAAAACTTGAGATCAGAACTCATATTTGGGACGGACTCTATCTCAGAGGGAACTCCGCCTGAGTCAGGTAAAGAAACTACAGACAAACTACCCCTCCTCCCTTCTTACAATGCAATAAAATACTGTTGTGCTTTTTTTCTAAGTTGCTTTTTCTCTCAGCAAGATTTAATTATATTTAGAATTCTTGTAATTGTTTATATAGTATATACTGTAATTCTGAATGTCCCAAGTAGTTCTTTCCATCAATTCTCTGGTCTGACAAAGAAAATGTGAAACAGCACATAAGCTTTCATTTTACGAAGAAAAAAGGATTCATTTAATTTAATACAAGCAGATATCTGCACTAAATAACTGCCCTAATAAAATGAAAAAATGTTGTCGTGACAAAGAACCTGGTTTATGTTCCAGACTAAGGTGCTGCCACAAATAGCAGGGATCTGTGCATTAGGTCTGAAAAGAGGGCTTTGTAGTGGTTAAGTGAAAGATTTATGCTATCCAAAGGAGGAAGTGGATGGTTTATGAAAAACTAAACCTTTAGGCACTGAAAGCTCTAACTAACCATATCATTATTTTTTTAAGTGCACAATGCTTTTCAAAATAAACATAAATGAAAAGGCTGGAGATGGATCTAACGTTGAAATGAAGTGTCATTAAATATAAAATTATCCTTTACTTAATAAACATCAAAAAGGTTCATTCCTTATTGTTTCAGGAACTTGTAAATAGACTTGTAAAAACCATTTGTGTGTGCTTCAGTTACTTTAGAATATAGGAATCAAGGTGCCCTGTATCTGAATTAAATCTCATTCAATTATCACAGGCACCAACTTTAGCATTGTTTGATGAATAATTTGTATGAGGTATAGGAAGGTATAGAACTGCTGTCACAGATTAAAAACAGACATACACTTCATGAGCACCAATGAAAGAAGCAAAAATAAAAAAATAAAAACAAAACATAAAAGTAGAACAAACTTGAATTTAGCAAGCTAAAGTAAGAACACCTCTTCTATTTAAGCCATCAAAGTAAAGCACGTCATAAGAATTATCCAGAAGACAGACTACAAAAGGCAAGTTGTATTCAGTTGTGCTTTCAGCAAAAAGATAAAGGCATAGCAGCTGTCCTCGGCAGATGGTTTAATGATTTTGTTCCAATAATACTACTTGCTGTGCAGACTGGGAATTAATAAAGAAAAAACTGTTTTCAACACTTAAATTGGTCTCACTATAAATGCTGTTTTTACAGCCTCCCTTTGTGAGATAGGTGATAGAGCTTTATTAATACCATTTGAAAGGACATTCAGAAGAGACCAACATTAAAAAAAGAAACACTTAGGAATATTTCAAAAAGAAATAAGGCTGAAAATTGGTTTACTTACAGTATATTTAAAGAGTGTACTAGAGCCACATTTATTAAACAAAGAAGATATCTTAGATTTCACTCTGTGCTCCCTAAGGTTGTGACATGAACAGTAGATAAGGATATACAGTGTACAGTGTACATATTTTAAATTGGAGTATGACAAAATGTAAACATTTAATTTGGTTTTATTTCCTCCTAAGAAACTGGTTGGCTAGTAATATTCCCAAAAAGCTTAGACGTGCATGTAATAATTGTTCTCTGTTTTATTCTTTTTATGTTTTTTGGTCAAGCAGTTCTATAAATATCTTTTTCTTCGTTAAAATGGTTCTTTTCTTTTACTTTTCTTAACGGAACTGGCATTGAAAAGTCAGTTCAAAACACCACAGATTTACCAACAACTATTTTACCAAAAACAATCTGAGTGCTTCTTTTTTCTCCTTAAAAAAAAGATTAATCTGCTTTCAGTCAGCGATATGTGAAAGATTGACAAATATTGACAAATATGTATATAAGAATTACAGCAGGTAACTCAAAAAAGAAAGACTGCAAAACAAAACACTTTGTAAACAAACGCACAAAACAGATGTATTGTAACATGCCAGCTAGACATGAAAGAATATACTGTATATATCCACAAAGTATTTTCATTATTTGCATATTATGTATCTGGTGCATCTTTTTATTAGCTTTTCCAAGCTTCACTCCCTCCCCCCATTGCTTTATCTGCAGATTGTAATTAACAGAGCCCTAATCTGGCCAGTGTTAATGACCACTGTTCCATCCTGAAATCCCACTTAGGCCAAGTTGATTAAGATCCAATAAAAAAAGTCTGTGTGCCTTGAATAAAGTTAAGATCATATGACAGAGTTATCCTTAAAAAAGCTAAACATTATACTGTTAGTGCATAAAAATACTACTTCTGTTATAACCAATACCAGAGGGGGTAATAAAACATTACATGAGCATACAAAATAAACCATTCAAAATCCCAATCTAACCCTTGTTGGGTTTTTTTTAAATTACACTGTGTATACCCGTGTGTGATTGCTTATTTTGTCTGCAGTCATTCATTTCTTCTCAGAATTATGTGTTTCAGGACAAGTTTAATGTCAGTCGTACCAAGGCGAACTCACACAGAGAATACCTAGCTCCAGAACCAGTGGTAACCCCAATCTGATTAGCATAATTAGTAGTCTACAGATGGCCAGGCATGCCAAGACACTGGCCTTCAGCATGCATTGCAGACTGGAGGCTTTAATCTGTATTTGAATTGGTTTCAGTTTAAATTTGTCCTTTATCATTCACAATAAACTACAGCCGGTGTTGTGAGGAAAAAGACATTACTAGCAGCTGTTTCAATCAGGGGTGCAATATATTCAAGAACAATCAATAAAACCCACACAGGCTTTGACACACAACCAGACAGAGGAATCATTTTCATCTGATACTTAGCAGAGTCCCTTTTAAAAAGATTGCTTTCAGTCAATGCTGGCTGGTTGTCATTCTGGTCAGGCTTTTAAACAAAATACATTAAACAGTATTATCAATCACTAAATACCCTGCTACCATATTGCTTTTGAGTAAATCCAGTTGCATCTGGTCAGTGGGTCATCTCCTTCAATTAGATAATGGATGTCATTTTTTTATTATTATTGCTAGAAATGACTCTATTCATAATCTTCCTTTAAAAGAAATGACATAGACAATGTTTTAAAGGATTTGGAAAACTATTTATAGTTTAAAGTGAACAAGAGAAGGGGGGTGTACAGTACAGTATGTTGTGCTTCCACCCAAAAAAGTCCCAATATAAATCAGAGTATGCAGATTTAATCTTGTACGATTCTTCCTCGATTCTGCCATAGCACATTCACAAAGGAGCTGTTAGAGGCTTTTATGGGCCAGCATTTTAAAAAGGAAACATCCCCCACAGTGTAGTCATATGCTTTAATTTAATGTTTTGTGACAGATAATCTTACTACCTGCAATAAAAGTCTTTGCTTACCAGCTACAAGGAACACACAGATGAACTATTATCTTATTAAAGAGACAGTGACTGTTTAAATACCCACACAGTGGCAAAATAGACTGGGTGATGAAAAAAGAGACGAAAAAGAAAATAACTCATTTATCAATGTATCTTTTCTGCTGACACTAGTCTATCCAATGTCACATGTAGGCAGCAGACATAGTCTGCTAATCCATAACTCACGATCCTAATCCATAACTCACAACAGCTATTGTACGTCCTACTGGAACATCTTCTATTTTGTGAAAAAAGTTTAGATGCACAGAAGTATAAAATGAACAAGAAGAAAGTAGACCTGACTGCCTTTGGAGGTGTCTGAAAAAGAGAATTTCGATTTCTCTTTAATTTGTTTTAACCACTTTCAAAGCAATATAATGTATATGTATATCAAACCAGTTAATCAATTATGAATTATCAGCTAGTATTCAAATCAAATACAAAGACAGTGACTAGACAATACTAACAAACCAATTCTTACACAATCAAAATCCATTATCCACTAAAATTAAGGTTTTTAGCATGTCAGCCTTAAAACAAAGGGCATGTATTTTTTATGTATGAAATATCCTGTATTTCTAAAAAACGCATTGTATCACAAATTACAATGTACAGTACATGTAAAAGTACACAATACAACCCTAAGACCCTTTCTTGATACACTAGTTTAAGCATTTGAGAGATCACAAATTCAGTTGTTACACTATTGAGAAAACACCAAAATCATTTATTATTGATCCAAGGATGATAAATGCTTGTTTCAATGAAGAACAATAAGTAGAAATAAGCAATCAATTTAGGAATTCCCACACAGGTACATTTATAATTGCACTGCTTTGGAAGGCTAAAAGCATTTATCCAGAGGATTTGGGAGAGAAGATGAATTAGAATGTTGTACAAACAGCACATACATGTAGCTATATTTTTTTATGGCATGTACTGTATTTTGAAATTTCAGGGTTGTAAGGAAATGCAAATATGGGACTAAGAGCTACAAAGCCACATTACTAGAAATGCCGAGACTGCCTGTGAATCAACGGCATTTTAATAATTAAATTGTATAATAAAGAGGTAAAAGTCATGACAGCCAAAACTCATCAACGCCACCTTATACAGTATATTTACTCCATCCTACCAATGGTGATCAGTTGAAAAGTTCAAAAACGAATTTAAGAATTTTGACACTAAGCACAGTAAACTAGATAACTGCAATGTAACCAAAGCAGGCTACAGAAAAAGTGCCAGTTTGAACACAGATGTGAACTGATGATAAAGTGTCAATCTGTTACCTCTTCTATTGTTTCAAGAAAATTTATAATGCACTATCTCTAACGTCTAATACCAAGAACAATTTAACGTTTTTTATGCAGGTATTAAAACCTGCACCCAATTATTATAGTTTTTTTTCTGCATCTCAAGCCAAATTGTCTATTACGAAAAAAAATTCCCTGATCCCTTCCAATGGGATCTTTAGACCTCTTATAAAGGGAACACACAGAACTGTGTTAAAATTTTAGACCATGATAAAGCTGGCATATAGACATTAAGTCATCCTAAAGTTTTCAAATATCTTATTTGATATGCTTTTTCTGTTTTCTTTTTGTTAAAACTGTGGTAATGGCGGGAGACTCCCATTAACTCTGGTTAATTCCACCCAAATCTCTTTTAATTAAAGATACAACTGAAACAATTGAAATCTATTATTTTTAATGGGTGATATAAGATACTATTATACAGTATCTCTGCATTAATGAGAAAACTTGAGTAAGCATTACTACTATAGATTATACACACATTAGAAATTATGAAACAGAAGTAAATGCTTATCATCTGTGAAAGGCTGAATGTTATTTATTTCTTGTATCAAATTTACACCAAGTGACACTGTCTTTTCAAATTGTTTATCTATTCAGCTTCCAAAGGTCACTCAGTTCCACTTGTAAATTCAACCTGACAGAGATTACTAAAAAGGGACAGCTAAATGAATTCATCATCATGCAATCAAACATCTCCAAATTAATTTATCCAATTAATGAAAAATGCAACCCAATGCTGATTGGGAGTGACATGCAAACTGGTCAGTATTTTTTTTTCTTAAATACTTGTGTTCATCTTTTGAGGTAACACAAGGAGACAGCAGTAAGAAAAAAAAGCACTGCACTATTTCATGTACCAGTTAAGCACACTTAATATTTCTGATATAATGCTATCATTCATAATGAAATTTCTATGGATCATTACAGAAATAATTTTAAATGCATGTTCACGTTGTGAAGCATTTCCACAGTAGCAGACATTTGTGTACATAACTATTGCGTGTGGATTCTTCGGCATGCATATTCAATTTTATGCTGATGCTAAACTGCCAATGCAACCAGAATTAATAACAGCTATTCGACTTCATTAAAAATAAATGATTATCAAGTTATCTTCAAAATTCCATTAAAGCTTAGCAATGCTCTACAGTTATCAGGCACCTGCTTCCCAGGAACAGAAATCTCTAACAGCATTGCTCTGAATAAGTTAGCCCAAGAAACTTCTCTTACTGTTAAATACAGTTTTGTCTTTACAGGAGTATTAAAAGTGACAGGAGTCTTAAAAAAAGACTTTGAGTTTTTTACTTAAATTAATTTTTGTGAAACAATAAAGCTTAAAAATGAAAACCTAACCATTCCAGCATTCTTTTTAGTTTTCTTACTGCACTAAGGTTAATATGTATCAAATTATATGATTAATATGAGCCCTGTGGAGGTTTCTGTAGCAGCCCTCTGCCCAACCCTTATCAACAGTTCGAAGTGTCAGAAACAGATATTCCACCGTGGAAATTCGAACACCATCATTCCTCAGTGTGTGCAGTACCATAGAAGACAAACAAGGGCTCTTGTTGGGTTTGCCCTTCTACAGAGTTGGAAATATTATTAGAAAGGACATAAACAGACTAATTAAATCACAGCAGTCAGACTGAGATGACAGCTGGTACAGTGTGTGACTGAGCAGATCCATATCTTTGATTTCAATGCAGCCTCTATAAGCTGTTCTTAGACATCCCCAAGTTAAATGCAGTCTTTCTATGGTGTGTAACATTTACGTTCTAGACAGAAACATTTGAAGCATTTTGCAGTCTACAAAAGCTTTCAATACCATATTAGATTCTGGAATAAAAACAGTAATGATCCCATTAGCGTTCGTCAGCAGGACTCTTGAAAATCAACAGCTTTATTTTATCTTGCTGTGAGTTATGGCTGTGCTATTGCATATGCAGTCTGTATGGCACAGAGTACATTATAGCTTTTCCTTGCAGAACATGCATCCAATATAAGATAAGAACTTAATTAACCCCTACCTTGTCTATCTATTGCCAAAAATCAATGCCAAGAATCTGAGAAAATATACGTATATTATACATATGATTTATATTAATTTACATATGAATGTTACTGACATCACCAAAAGGGGCAATATAATTGTGGGAGAAACAAATCAGGATTAATAGAATGTTCTGTTTAATCAAAAACTGCAAAACAAATCAGTAAAATAACTACTGTCTTCTATTATACAACATCACTGAAATTTTAAATGGTGATGCACAAAGAGTTAACATCCATTCCGTAAGTCAGTAATGAGCAGGTTGTTTTGCACAAGATAAATCAATTTACATGCTACATTCAGAAATGAGAAACTTGAACCAAGACAAAGCAGTGACTAATTTGTTGATAATTTTTAGAAAGCTCCTGAACTACATTTACCCTAATTATCTTGTTTTCTGATGCATCTTTTGCAGAGACTGAATATTTTTTAAACCCTTTTTTCATTTCTTGTGATTTGTTTTTTTTATGGATTCACTACAGTGACAATGAGGTGTTTACTGAGTTCGCTTTGCCCCGACTTTTTTACCCCCTGCATTTGAAATCTGAAAACTGTACCACCAGCTTAACCAAAAAGGATTAACTCTCATATCCAACTGAGAACACAGATAATTCTCAGTAATTGGTAAAAAATGAAGATGAATGGGACTGTGAGATAAGGACCAATTAGCTCATCGTGGTTACAGCTGCGGTCTCAATCCAGACACATCTCTCGAGTCTTGGCCTCCTTCTGCAAAGAAGCCTGCTGGAATTAGCAGGATGACCCTATGAATAGTGGGATGCCTTCCCATCATCTATTTCTCCTTCTATTTTAATTCCTAACTGAGAAGAGACACCTGTCACGGCTTGCAGTGCACGTCACTGTTCCCTCTCTTAGGGCTTTTCAATGGAGTCCATGTCGAAAGCCGCGTTTTGTAACTAACTTCTGGAGTTAAATGACTGTTGTACACAGCCCTAAATTCCCTGTCAATCGTTTCATTATAGTAGCATCATCTGCTTGATAATACACGCAATTCCCTCATCTAATTATGGAGAGTCTTTGAGGTCCATTAACGTTGCCGAGGCGAGGAATCAGATGTAAAACTGCACCCAGTGGCCAGCAAGGCAAAGTTTCCTTTTCTTCAGCTCAAGGTCTCAGAGACTTTTTTTTTCCCGAGCCTATAAAATATTCCCTTTCTTTAAATAGGTGCACATGTGTCTGCAAGAAGGGGGGAAATGGCCACAACTTTACTTTTGACAATAAAGGTTCTGTTCAGGTCAATTCAATAAGAAGGAATTAATCGCTATTTCTTTCTGTGCAGCAAGTATGTCAAAGGGATGTTTTTGTTTGGTTTCAAGCTGTAATTAGGGAATTTCCTGTGAGTCTTTGCAATAACCTACTCTCCCAGCACAAAACGAAAATCAAAAAGATTAAAATTTGTTTTTTTTTTCTTGAATGGGCTCAACAGCCTAGATATTCTGACATTTTAAGCAAAAAGTTGGATTTTCAGTTTCATTCGCTGATATAATTAACAACACTGATGCACTCAGAAGAGAGTAATTGTTTTGAATATTTAATGCAGAACAAACATTGGCCAGCTCAATTTAGATCTATATAGAGACAACACAAATGATTTAAGTAGAGCACAAAATGTCCTTCACATGCCACATCTGCTATTTTTAACACAGCAGCAAAATAAACACAATAGATTTTCTTCAGTAAAAGTGGTCTGTAATTAAAGATGAAAGATCTATGCAATTTAAAGTAAACGCTATTGGTTGCTATCCCTAAGTATACCTGTACAATAATTTGATAAAGGATTTCTATAGAATTTAAAATAAAAATAAACATGATCAGTACAGCTTGTTAAACTTTTTAACTGATTCAAACTATTCTTGTATCTTACATATGTATGTCCAGACTTTTTATTGGTTATTTAGGCTATACCGTACAGACTAACATCTAAAATAACAGATCAAAATTGTAATTTTTAAATTAGCAGTAGTCTTCCTTTGTTATCATAGCAATCTGTATGGTCATTTCCATCGATTTAAAAAAAATGAATACCCACAGAATGTGTTTTAGTCCCTCCTACTCTTTATGTAAATTATATTTAAACACAAATAACAGGAAAGTGCAAGGTGTGTACAGTACATAAACACATCTACACTGCAGTCTTAAGAAACATTATATTTTATTTTTTTAAAAAGACAGGAACTTATTTCTTACTTTTCTGGAAGCAGCTGTTTGAGCAATTTATTTTAAATAGGAATGAACTCATTTCCTATTAATCAGCCTGCTGGTATTGTTAACAACAGGGACTATAGTCAGAAAGGATTGCTGCCAAAAAAGTTCTCACTGAATACTGTCATGGCTATATCTGTCAATGATACAGTATATATATATAAATACCAAGAGCAGAATCTTCTATTCTGTAGTGCAGTTGCATTCATATGCCAAAACGTTAGGAATATAAAGGTAAATAAAAGGAAGAGGAAAAAAAGTAAAAATGTGGCTTCACACTGCAAGTAATGTGAAGAGTCTTTAATATCAAAACAGTGATTAAATGCATTATGCATTATGTTCTTGTGACAGATGTGGATTTTTAAAATGTTTTTAAGGCTAAAGGCTATCTTTGTATTAATGCCCCTGATATGTAATAGATTTAGTAGCATCAAAGCTCTCCTTATGCATAGTTTCAAAATCTTTCTTCTTTCCTTTCTTTCAGAAATATACTGTGGACAATCCTATTTCCAAGCAATCTGCTACTCATGTAGTTAGCTGAATAGAGCTTGCAACATTTTTCCTCCTGATCGTCTGTGTAGCTCCTATCGGCCACCCTGTCACAAGAGAGTGCTTGATATAAACAAGAGATTGCAGAGACATCCAGTAATCAATATTAGGATGGCTTCAGTACCGCACATCATTTGTCTCGGCAACCATTTCTTTGACCAAACGAAGCATTAATTCAAATCATAAATCTGAGGTGATTTAAATCCAGGAATGAGAGGCTGCCTGCTTTAATGATTTATTTTGTACATTTCTGCAAGCGAGAGATTTGTCCATACGCAGTGACAGGTCACCTTCAAATGCCAGTGGCAGACTGTTCATCACCATGCAGACTAGCATCTCATCGCTGCAAGTAAATATTAAAGTAAAAGAATCCAATTGATTGTGGATGGGGGAGAAAGGCGTCACTGCCATATATTTTACTCAGAGTGCTAATGCCTTACTTTCTGCACCTTCAGTGGCTGTTTTACTAGAATTATTATTCTAGTGGGAGGCTGTGTGCTCAAGGTTACAATTTAAATTGTAGCAGATAAAACAGTTTCTTATTAGCTTCATTGCCATGGCCTCGCTGCTCTTATTCACATTTATCTTTATTTCTGTGACCTCCTAGCCTCATTTTTTTCTCGCAGTTATGACCTCATTCCCCATGCATTTTCTTTGTTAAACATGTTTATAATACATCCTGTTTCCAGAACACACGGTGTCAAAGATTGACTAGGAATTCCAGCAAATCATAATCACATTCAAAACTTTTGAAGGATAAATCAAACACTCAGCTTGGGAGCCACAGCCCGAGAAACAATAAAACATATGTTTATTTTACATTTTTACACTATGCCTATTTTTTTCTGGTTCAAGCAGTGCTGTGTATAGCACGTCTTAATGCAGCCCCCATTTTGTTAGCAGTAATTTAATAAGATCCAAGTATGAGATATTTAAAATCCCCCTCTCTATCAAGATAAATTCTGTTTTTTAAATAATGGAATCTACGTACTGTAATACAATATACAATATTTTTTCCACCACATGATGTAAAAACAGTTTAGAAATGTGCTGTTTGTCTTAAACAGGGAATTCAAAGGAATCTAATTACCCTTACACAAGCCTTTCAGATCCCATTTCAGGATGTGAGACTGGCTACAGTGTATCAAGACCTCTCTCAGATAATAATCAAAATGCACTAAAAGCTACCAGGAATTCCTATATTTGATCTTATTCCATTTAATAAAAAGAGTTTTTAATCCTTTTTAAAGCTGTGATTTCTTTCCCAGAAAAATAATATTTTATGTTCCAACAGTTAGAATGGACCATTTTTCTCTGTATTACACCAGATAAAATGTTTATTGGTTTTAAAATCAAGGTCTGAAACATTCAATTTAGTAGAGTATAACCACAAAAGTACAACTTAAATACTTAATTAAATACTTAATATAATAAATATTATGATATCAATCATAATAATTATATTATTATTAAATACTTTTCTCCTTTGTTTGCTTCTAGAAATATTGCATTGACGTCATTCTATTTCTTTCATTGGGAAGTTTTTTTCCCCATAAATGGGGCTTTTAGATTTTTTAAAGCATTCATATATTCACTGAAACGGCTTTATGTGATACAAAAGATTCTTTTTTTCACATTGCATTGTTGGCGAATGGATGTTGGTGAATCAGCTATGAGAGGATGGATAAATAAGTCAGAGAAACATCAGTCTTCAAGTGCACACGGACCAAAGACAAGGTGTGATGAAAATGAACATGAACCACTACTTCTCCCCGGCTGCACTAACTACACCGGCTGACTGGAGGCACGCTCACTGCTCCTGCACGGCACTTGACTTCTTTGCCCTCACAGCACACTGAGATTCGCCCGCTCACAGCTGTAAACCAATACAGTGCATATCAATGCTTTTCTTGGCCACAGAAAAAACGGTAATTATTATGTTTATTAGCTTCCTAACTCTTCACATTTCTGGTTGGAACTCTGCCCTCATCATGATATTGATTTATGTGGGACCCTAATAGCTCTGATGAAGCAATGGAGTGGTTAAACGCCGACAGATTGCTGTTTTTGGAAGAGGGTTGTGCGGCATCGTGGCCCTCTCTCGGTACGGGACTCTTCCCGCGGACCGACCCCCGTGACGCCGCAGGGGGGGGGCTTCGCCGTGCCTCTGGGGGATTGCGCCAGCGGAGCATGAGCGCGCGAGGCAGGTTAGAATCGCGGCGCGGGAGTGAGGCGGCGGGGGCCGCGGAGTGAGTGAAGGGGTGCTTGACGCACTCACCCACACTGGAGTTGAGGTCTCCGTTCTCCGAGTCGCCCGCGTGCTGGTTATTGCTGCTGTGGTAGCTGCCCATGACCTCGAGCTTGATCTTCTTCACCTTCATGGCCTCAGCGATGGCGGCGTTCGTGGCGGCCGCGGCCGCTGCCGCGGCGGCTGTGAGGCCTGGTGACCGAGAACAAACAACACGTGAGGCAGGACTGGGGGGCTCCCCTCCTGCGGGGGCAGACAGCACCGCTCGGCGCCCCCCTGCTTCAGGGCCTTTCTGGGACGCAGATCGGCCAGTGCCGATTTCACCAGAACACAGCGCCTTCCCAAGCCTCGTCCCAGTCCGCCCTCCGATGGCTCTTTCAGCCTAACGCTGCATGCCGTGTTGTGATTTACTAAACTTTGGAGTTGCAAAGTTCATACTAGAGTATTCAGCAGTAAATAATACATCCTAAATATATTGCTTTGGTACTGTGTTATTTTAGGATTGCTTCTGAGTGAACTTTTTTCACCATCTGTGCAAAAGAGATTTGCATATTGACATTCTCCCATCAGAGAGAATTCAATATAAAAAAAGGCAAAGGAGTTTTCCCATGAAAGGTGTGTCCGTATACAGAGCATACACACATAGGTTTTATACCAGGTTGAGCAGCAGTGCACAACTAAGTTAAAACTAAAAAGAAACAGGCTGAAATCAATATAGAATCTTTTTTTTTGTTCAGACAAAATGTCTTACCTTCAACATGCTTTCTCTTATTTTACATGCATAGAATGTTACAGTATATATACAGTATAAACTGTATAAACTACCACTATGTCTTTTATACAGCAATTATTTTTTGTATAGGATGTACAGTAGCTGATGTGTCCTTGTGCAACTAAATGATTTGTAATGAGCTATACACTGGGGAAGCATGAGGAGAGTACACTTTTAAATGGCACTAGAAATATGGCACAGAACACAGTTTCTGTGTATCTGGTGGTTGCAATATTGTGTGCCCCTAGGACACTGGTGTGCTCTATAATAATGTGTTTATGCCATTGCTTTTTGTTGGTGACAGATGGAGTCAGACTAACACAGATGAACTGACATACTGTCTTTATTTTGTGTTTGTAAATGAAATGTGCCAGCAACAGTGTATGGAAGAAGATGTAAATAGAAATGTAAAGGCATTTTGATGCAAGAAAAGCTGGTATCAATACAACCAGCAAAATAAAGAATGTCATAATTCCCAGCTTCAGTGACTTTAATGATTATAAAATGTTCACTCTTTTGTATTTTGCACAGTTGAAAGGGCAGCTCTGGGTTGGGAAGTGAATTTTTCCGTAAAGAGCAAAATTCTTAGCTTCACAGTAGTTTTCGATTCTCCTCCCTGAGTAACTTGAAAGGGCTATGGCATTTCAACTGATGAAAGAGGCTGGAAAAAAACGAGAACAGACCTCTGTTCTAGAGTGCCAGTGAAGTCATTACAGCATACTCCTCTGCTGGCATTTACTGGCGCGATGCCTATCTAACTAAAATCTATCCACATAACTAATATTATTCATAATGCAACTCTGAAAGAATAAAGGAATTCTCTTACAGATGTCACAGAGGTGTCGAGGGAGCAAAAGCACATTGAAACATATAGAGATGCTACATTCGATCCTCTTGCACAAATAAATCTCAAGTGTGCAAGAAATGTATGATCCTTTGACCTTCAGCATCATTGCGCTTCATATCTGTAACTAACCTTGAAGCGGCAGTTAACTCTGGTGAATAATATAGACAGTAAATATTTCTAGTATATATATCCAATTAACAATGAACTGCTTGCTGTCTATAATTCCTTAACTGTACTGCATTTTTATGTCCAGTAACTATTAGCTAATGAAAGTAATTCAGGTAGGCTGGTTTATTTAAAAAATAAAAACAAGCATATTATATTAAAATTTTGTTTTTCACTAGCCTAAAGAGGTTTTTTTCAATTTATATGCACTCTAATCCAGACAGTGAAACATTTCATTTTGTAGATTAAACCATTTTGTAAAGATAGAGAGGCCTTACAATAAAATTGTATACCTCACAGTAGTAGTGGGTCTATGGCTAACCGACAATAAAGATGAAATTTTGCACCTGTCAAATCAGAGATTGAGCTCTTATTTTATCTAAGCCACCCTCAGATTCCTTAACATGGCAGTGGACTTGCAAATTGAATGAATGAAAAAAAATCTCTAAATTTGTAGAGCATCTGAATGAGCAGTGCAGTATTGTAGCAGCTGTCTTTTTAAATTTAGGAGACGGTGTCAGGAACACTTCCAGTCTGTAACTGCTGCCAAAATCCAAGGTAAATGTCATAATTAAATTGTAGTTAAAACTATCCAAGAGCTTTCACTTAGTTATTGTGCACAGCACATGAGAATTATACAACTTTCTCTGCTTTAACAGTGTGACTTCCAAATGCAATATTTACGAATAAAGCACTGGTTTACTACATGCTTTCCAAAGATGAAAAGGTGAGTATCAGCATTAACAGCAGTTTAATTCATTCATTTTTTTATATTCACATGACTATTTTTAATGCTATGAAACAACGAAACTCTAAAGTAGCTGTCAGTAAAGAGGGTTACTTATAGTTACCTTGGGGCTAATTTCATTTCCTGGGAGGTATTTAAAGTTCCACCAACTTGAAATCATAGAATGCTTTTAAAATGTGAACATGACAGATGGCCCTATATGGATGCATTTTGAGTTTTAATCACTTATAAGAGTAAAAGCTGCCCCTTTGCTAACCAGTTTATGCCTGATATTTTCATGGCTGTTTATTACAAGGGACAAGTAACTTCATAAATATCTCATCACTTAGCTGTCACACACATTTCAGTGACATGACTCAAGCACAACTATTAGCTGTGCGAATGTAGCCAGTACACAGAGAGGAAAATCGAACATGTGGCATTAATACGCAGTCTTGGTTCCTAACCATCTGATAGGCAGATGGTGTGAAGCGGATTCTCCAGCAGAAATGAAGGGGCACATCATTTAAAACCTTGTTTGCATTTTAAAAGACATCAGTTCCATATTGATGTACAGTATACATCATGACAGAACTTAATAGCCACTCTTGTTTGCTGTCGCCTCATCCTATTCCATATGTATGCAGAAATTGTCACTCCGTACCCCATAAGATGGCTTTGCTATTTAATATAATGTATGTGGCCTCCACTTTCTGCTGAAGGTCACTCTTCTTAGGTAAAATTTGCATGAGTCAAGTGATTCTAAATGAGGTATTTCAAAAAGTAAAATGAAATAAAAATACAATAGCTCATAGATTTAGCACAGGAAGTTGCTTTTTTTTTTAAATCAGATACCACCAAAGTGAACACTGCATAAAAACAGATCAAAAGAACTTAGTTAATAAGTGCCCACATATTATTTTAGTGTGGGTTAAAATTATTATATTGACCCTTAAGTTTAGTTAGGTGTAGAATATCATCATCAAAACCCCATTTAAAATGGAACATTACACATGTGTAAATTCTCTGTCCTAAATGAGCTACATCTATCTGTCTGTCTGTATGTGGTGGCAGAGATACGGCAAGGATAGGGTAGAGGGACTAAGAATAAACAGACACCTTTTGAAATGCAAGAGGGGCCATTCAAGTCACATTGTAAGCATTCGATTGCCAGGTATAAGAACAGGCACATGACAGAGGGAGGTTAGGAGCAAGCAGGACTATTGTTACGCTGTTATTTAAATGCAGCATTAAGGCACCTATGATATACCAACAGCGTCAAAGGAAAGTCAAAGGAAACAGTGGAACATTACAGTCAAACCATGGTAAAAAGCTTCTTTAACATAAAGAGGACAAAACATGATGTAAACCATGGTACACACAAGGTAAAACCAAGCAATGGTACTGTTTTGAACCTCCACATAGGGGCTATGCAGTCTGATTACTTTAATCATGAAAAATAATGAGAGGTCTACAGAACAGGATTCTGGATATACTGTACTGTAAATACACTACATTACTCCACAACCTTTACTCTGAGGTTATAAACCTGGGACACCCTGGTGAGGCCTTGGTCTTCATGAAGCTGATGAGCTACACTGTCTAAAGTAGGTCTCCCTCAAGCTGTCTTGCATGGGACTCATTTTCATAACTGTAAAACTACACAACAAAGTATTGCTTAGAATTGGATTATGGGACTGAACATCAGTCAGCTCTTACCATTTCACAATACAATGCTACTACATGTATCACTGTACCTCCTTTTACACCCCAACACCCTTTTCACAGCCTCTGGAGGCCACTAGATAGTCATAGAGGCTTCCAATACAGTTCCAAAGGGCAGACTGCTACTGTAGATTTGGTTTTGCAGAATTATATTGAAAGAAATACTTAAAGGTATTAATAAATTTGACCCTCTTGTTTTCTAAAATTCAGTTAATTATGACAAATATGGGTTTGCTCTGTGCAATGATATTATGATTACAGTATAGAATTATTTGAATTTTTTAAGAGAGATACATGATCTAATCCATAACTCATTCTGCTGTAAATTGGCTTTTGTTCCTGTTTCATCTGGGGTATTAATAAATCTGGTGGGAACTGTATAAACAAACTTTACTTACATGAAGACCCATCGATTTATTTATGCAAAACATGTTATTTGATCTTTAAAGTCTTTGCCAGCTGGTAGCAAATCTGCATTGATATATAATCATGCTTTATACCCCAACAACTTGGTATTGCCCTCCCTTTACACAGGCAGGAATCAGCCCAAGTACTTATCATAGTGCCACCTGCAGTTTGCAGAGGAGCATTATGGCACTAATGTTAATGGAAATTAACCCCTACAAACCCACCAGAAGCTTTATCTTGTCTTTTTAATATAAAATATAAAAATATAAAAAAACATATTAACACATTACTGTTTAAAACAAGTTTTGTCAAATCTGTTTGTAAATCATCTCAAACATTCATGCCCGAAAATGACTCTTTTTGTCACAAATTAAACTCATCTCATCTCAAACCTTCACTGAATTGTGCTGGGACTCCATGCATCCCTACAAGGTGTATACATCCTTCAACATCTACAAAACCTACAAATGTTAGTTTGACTTAATTAATATGTATAGTTAGTATATAATGTATTTCCAGATCAAGGGGGCAGATGAAGCATAACCAAGCACTAATATCAATCAATTAAAACTGCCCATTAACAACCAACCCTGGGCCACCTACTCAAAGCCATAAGCAGACAACAAGTAACAAAACCACATGACTATCAAGACTAACCAAAAACTTTCAGGGATATAATCTGATAAAAAAAAGTCAAGTCCTTTTTGTCGTCTGTGAAATCTGAAATATCAAGGTTTCCTGGAAGAACTATTAAAACACTTTTCATGTGACTTTTTTTACAGAAAATACATTATTTAGAAATCTTAAATAATAACTGATGAACACTAAACACTTGTGTAGCTCTTTGGTAGTCGTCATAAATTCCCTCAGACCACTGAAGATTATGGCCTAGATCTGATATTAGTATTTCATTGCTTGGTTTTATCCTCCGGAAAGAAAGAAACATCAGTGGGGTTTTTTCTGGTGTGAGCCACCACAATCAGGTTTTCCAAATCATTCTTCAGTACTTCCCTAAACAGCATTTTGTTACTAAAAAAAGCAATATTATTCGTATCCTGTGCTCTCGGCAAAGCTCCCTGTCACATAATGCTCCCTCTAGTATGAAATCTCCAGATGAAGCTACAACATGTTTGTGGAATGAATGTCCAGAAATACTGTCACCGTCACCGTGTCCTACTTCTGGAACTGAATGGAGCAATTGTGTTGCTATTGTTTGTTTTCATAATGAAGGTAAAATCATAATCAAAATACTCTTCAATGGTTTCTTAAGAAACATTACCAGAATATGTTCAGGTGGGTAGCTGCATCAGCATGCATAGGCTGCAAAGGAAGAAGTAAAGGTTTATTCCTGCTGAAAGGAGAAGAAAGGAAACCAAGGTGTGTCACAGCTGAAATGTTGTGTTTCCTTTCTTCTCTTTTCAGCATGGAAAAACCTTCATTATCAGAATATGCTCTGCTTAATGTCAGCCAGAGTTACCTAATTCATGTCCCATGATAACACTGAGACAATTCTGAAAAATAGTTTCTGATTTTCAGAAATTCATTGAGTTAATCGGAAATCCATCAATTCAGATCAATCATGTTTTATTAGATGTGTAAAAATATTGACACCAGACACTGTTACTCTTCATTTTCCGCTAAGTACAGCCAATAGTCCACACACCCCCATATCTCTTGAGAAAGAGCTTCTAATAACTACTAAGCAACATACTGAAAATGCAAGATAATGATTAAGGGCTTCTGTTTTAGACAGGGGCACTGGTATGTTTCTCTGTTTTCTAAATAAATGGAGGTTCTAAAATATGATGCATAGTACATATTTAAACTCATTAGTTCACTGCAACACCATTGTGTTATTGGGGATAAAGAGGTCAGTTATTACTGGAGAACAAATAACTCAGCACTGACCTGCCACAGTACATGTCATTCTGCTGTAATTTGCATAACATACTGAGAAGAGTTACAGTGGAACCAGTTAGATAGTAGTTGAGAAATGGATTATATTGTTGGTATAATTTGTGTTTGTACCACATGCAGGTAAAACTCTATGCCTTACAGGCACATACAGGTCATGCTGGCTGCATGTGGTGACCCAATGTCCTATTAATTATATATTTATATATTATATATTAACTATTAATTATTACATTAGTGTTTCCACTTTTTATCCATTACCTGTACTTAGCATGTTAATATAGGGTATTGACACAGAATCCTGCATCCAACTAACAGAAAATGTTTAATAAGATATCGTCCCTAGCTAAACTATGTGGAATCCCTTTTTCTAACCCTTAACCAAGCACTATATCTAATCCTAGATGCTGTGCTCATTTAACACTGAATGTAATATTAATCCAAATATCAGATATTTACGTTTACAATAATGAAATAGGTATTTGTACCTTAATTTTAATTTGTATCTTAATTTTAATAAAACATACAGTATGCTGTACTTAGGTCATAGTTTAGACATAATAGTGCAATTAAATAATAAATCAAATGGAGATGCACCTTTTAACTGCATTTAAATAGTCAAACAATCAGTGCTATAATGTCTGGTTTTGATTTCATGCAAGAGTCACTGCATTGACATTTATTGGATTTGTGATAAATGGTGAACATGCAATGTTCATAGTCATAGCATCCCATATTTTTAATAAGGTTATTTATTTCACTCAAGAAGCACATTCAGAATGTGTGTTGATGTTTTAAAGCAACAACATACAAGATTTTACTCCGTTAAAAACTGTCAAAGTGTATTCCATCAAGTATATTCCTTGTGTAAGCTGTGACTGTTTACCTACCACAAAACCATTCAAAGTTATAATAATAAACTTTATTTAATATAGTGCGTTTAAAAGTAGCATCTCAAAGTGCTTTACAGTAGGTATGAAAAATAAGAAACAAAATTCACAAAGAGGTTTAAGATAGTAGAAATTCCTGTGATATAACCTGATCTATCCATTTCCAATTAGAATACCTAAAAGCAGGCAGACAGAATGTTACAGAAATCCATTAAAACCAAAGAGCCAAAGGTCAATGCAGTGATATAGTACATGAAATCTAATGTCACAAGAGAATGATGCAATCATATTCTTTGCAAGTAAGGTATTCACGAAAATTTGCTGTTATCCTAAAATTATTTTTTAATTGTTATCTCAAAATCACGAGATAGACATTATCTCAATATCTCAATTTATCACTGAATTATAGGACATCATCTAATTTAATATTCAATGACTTTCAATGAATTGGATTTTTAATTAATTTCAGTTTTCACTGCTAAATCTAGGTAATATGGTCTTCTTTGCACAGAGTCTTGCAACAGGTAGTGTGAGCAGTTGTGACTCACAAACGACACACAAGACTTATGTTATTTTGATATGGGCTAGAAAAATATTTTATACCTTGCAAAACAATTCAAGATATAAAAGTAATGGCTAATTCCAACAATTGTATGTGTCAACTCTATGGGATTGAACACAAGAAAAGGTTTCAAACAAGCCCCTCGACTCATTGAAGTATGGATATGGAACTGCTGCTCCATACAGGGGTCAAACCCACAACTCCACCCTGTAACCAGCCACTCTAAGACTGGTTTAAATGAAGGCTGGTTAAACCACCAGCTTAATACGTATTGCATGGATGTTTTCTTTGTCTTTGGCTTACGGCATTCGCAGTTGAAACATACAGAGTTGTGCTCTTTAAGGGATCCATTATAAGTTATAGGCAGTGAATATAAGAAGACTGGAATCCAATTACATGGGAATGAGGCAGATGTTAGGTTGCTGAGGGTGGATTTAGGTCTCTGTAAGGGACAGAATAGGCATGGATGTATTTTTGTATTCTTCCATTATTAGTTTATACACGTCATAAGTTTGCATGTACAGTAGATACAGATCAGGTGCATCAGTTATATGTGGATCCAAACATTTCATCTCAACCACTTTATCCAGAACAGGGTCACGGGGGAGAAGAGCCTATCCTGGCAAGCAATGGGCACAAGGCGGGAAACACAGTGGAGAGGACGCCAGTCCATCTCAGGGCACACACAGACACACACCAGGGCCAAATAACCTACCAGAATGTCTCTGGACTGCAGGAGGAAACCACAGCCTCAGTTATATACAGTACTGCATATATACAAATCTTTAGATCATATATTTAAATTATCTTGATCCTTGAAAATATCAGTGAAAATCGTTGAACAAAAATCTTGGCTCATCTTTACAATACATTAATTACCATTGTGAAATAAACATTTTGATGTGAAATAGAAAGATATTTGAATGCTTCTGGTACATTTGTACAGGTACTTAAGAAAATCAGTAAAAATATCAGTGTCATATTGTGCTTACTTGCATAGAGTGAGCAGTAAATTACCTAATCAATCGAAACCTGACTTTGTTAAAAAGTCAAAGGTTTTGTTTTGTATGGTATTATCTTGCTCTTTAAGCCTGTTTCTGAAAAGAAAGAAAAATACTGCCAAGACACTTATAATAAATGAAACGGTTCAGCCTCAGGCAATGGCCTAGTTAATAAACTTTCAATGCAGGTTTCTTTCAACTGTTGCGGACAAGGAGGTTAAAAAAATCTTAAATTACAGCCATGTGTGAGTTTTAAAGCATCTGTGCTTTTTATCTGAAACATTTGGCTTCAGAAAAAAGACAAAGAGTGATTGTCTTTCATTTTTAAAATTTACAATGAATTTGTGACAAAAGGGAGCAGTGACTTTTTTTTTAAAAAGTGTTTAAAAAGTAGTTTGTTCAGAATTAAAAGAGATTATCAATGGTGCCATTCTTTATGTGAATAAAATTAAGTACAATGCGATAGTTTTTTTATGCACATCTATAAACACCATCCTGTGGCTGAATTAAAACTCCTGCACACACTAGGAAAACTGCATTGTTTTTTACATGGGCAATTCAAAAAATAGTTTGGTGTCACGCTGTTTAAGACCCATAAACCCAAGACATGCTTTTGGAAGACAATGATTGCTTTCTTTATCAGTGGTAATCAAAACACCACCTCCCTAAACCCAGTCATGTATACCAACAATTATACAGGCTGTGAATTCATGTTTCATTTAAGATTAACTAAAAAGTCACTCTATATCAGCAATACAGAATGTTATACTTTTTGCATAACTATCAAAACAAACATTATTCTATCTCAAAACATATTCAGTACTAATGAAAGACAAGGATTTCTTCATCCTGTCCAGCAAGAAGCACACGTAAACAAAACCTGCCATTTGAGGAAGAAATTTCCATAACTCTCAGGGATAATCTAGCAGGAGAGAGAGATTCATTAACTGACCTTCAATAGCAGTTTTTAGAAAAAGAGTAAATACTATATGCAAGAACATCTATGAACATTGCTTCCTGAAGATTCCTGTTCTTGCTTTTTTACATATACTGTGCCCTGCAGATTTATTCATATGGGAACAAAACAACCATGCTCTAAGGCGTACTGTATGAGAAAGATTTATGAATTGTATGATCAGACCTGCAAAAAAAAAATGTCATTCTGTAATCTTAATAGCATTGTAAAGTTTATATTTATCTTATATAATTTTAGAACAGAAAACATGTGAATCATTTTTATTCTCACCCCTGTAGGTATTCACACTACCTGTAGGTAGTGTTTTGTAAGTTTGCATCTGGCATACATTATATTAAGACAACACTTCCTATAGTATGTTATAATGTTATGGGACTTCTGAGGGAGATCTTCCAAAAATGAACCACAACTATCTGATTACACAGAGGTCTGGAGATCAAGATGGACAGTCAAGAACGTGTGTTCTTTACCACTTCTCTGTTAATGTGGATGCACTATATGCTTTGGGCTAGAAAATGCTGGAATGTCCATTTTCGGCCAAGCTTGAGCTTCTCTGCAGAGGAGATCAGGGAGTTCATGACTCTCCTTGTCTTAACAAGAGTTCCAGAACCTGCAGGTGCAAAACAACTCCAAAATATAACAGACCCCCCACTCCCATTCTTCACAGTGGGCATGAACTTTTTCTCAACATGAGCTTTCCTTTCTTACACCAAACGTAAAACTGATGTGCATGTTTCTAAAAGTTCCTTTTTAATTTAATCTGAGTTTCAACTGTTGTTCAGATGTTGTCGGGAAAATTCAAGTGACCACTTTCTCGGCTTTTCCCTTGCAACTGGGCAGAATGCCACATTCTTACAGGCGAAGTAAAACTGTGATTTTTGACACTTTGTATCCTGAAGACATCAGTTTGTGCTGGAGATCTCCAATAGTTGCCCCTGAACCAGTTGTCTCACAGTGGCAAGATACATCCGTGTCCTTTTCATTGCAGAGTGGCCACTATAGCAATAACCTTACATTTCTTAGTAATGGACCCTACATTAGAAAGAAAGCACTGTTGTCAGCTTGTGTGGATTCCTTTTCAGCCATCTCCCAGCCTGCTGAGGTCGATGACCCTGTACCTGCAGGCTCCAGAGAGCTCTCTGTCCTTACTCTGTTGTTAGTCAGTGAGTTACCCTTTATACACAAGGCAAAGAGGAAACCTATGTTAGGTACCTATGTTAGGATGCTGTTTACAGATTACAGCTCAGCTCAACAATTGTTCCTGCCAAGCTGGTCCCAAAACTCAGGAATCTGGGTTTATGCAACTCTATCTGCAACTGGATACTGGATTTCCTGATGGGCAAACCTCAGGTGGTGAAAATTGGCAACAATATCTCCTCTACAATATCTCCTCTACAGCAAGACTAAAGAGTAGGCTGCTGTCTCAGTCCTAGGCTATACTCCTTGTTCACCTATGACTGTACAGCCACCTACAGCAGCAACCACATCATTAAGTTTGCAGATGAAACCACTATTACTGGGCTGATCAACAACAACGATGAGTCCGCATAGAGGAGTGTGGTGGAGCTTCCTACAAGATGGTGCCTTGACAACAATCTGGTCCTGAATGTTGTCGAAAAAGAACTCATTGTGGACTTCAGGAGACCCAGAGGGAGTCACGCCTACATCAGCATCAATGGCACAGCAGTTGAAACTATCAGCTGCTTCAGGTTCCTCGGCCTGCAGATCTCCACCAACCTGGCTTGGACTCACAACACTGATTAATCTGAAAAGGGCACAACAGTGCTTGCAGTTTATGCGGTGCTTAAAAGAATGCGGTTTGGGAAAGCAGTTTCTCATGAACTTTTAACACAGCACTATAGAAAGTGTCCTCACTAGTGGCATCACTGTGTGGTACAGCAGTACTACCATGGATGACAGAAATGCACTAGAAAGTGTTGTCAACGGCACAGAGGATCATAGGATGCAATTTACCATCAATCGGTGAGATCCACACCATCCGCTGTCACAATAAATTCCAATCCATCATTCAGGATCCCAACCATCCCGGCCACAAACTGTTCTCCCTCCTTCCCTCTGGCAAGCAGTACTGCACTCAAGAAGAGCTTCTATCCCACTGCAGTGCGCATCCTCAACAGCTAACTGCAGGGCCTCAGACTCAATACACATCTGCACTTTTTTACAAAGTCTGACCTTTTTTTCTCTCAGTCTCACTACTACATATTTATTTATTTTTCTACAATATATTTACTGTTCCTGTTGTCTACATTGTGCAGTGTTGTCTGTTGTACTGTGTGTGTCCCGAGAGATCAGTGCGATTAAGAATTCCAATATATGTGTACATATGGCAATAAACCACTCCACTACTCTACCTCTGAAGGCCTGTTTCTCTTCCAAAAAATTATATTGCAAATTTGCTTTTGTTGGATTGTATTTACAGAAATAGTCAATTAATTATGACCAAATATGACTTTGCTATGTGCAAAGATGTCATAACTACACTTTAACACTTTTTGAATAGTTTTAAGGAAGACACATTATCCCCATTATTAATCCATAACTCGTTTTGCTAAGATGTTTTTGATCCTTTATCTGAGGTAGGAATAAATCTGGATGGCACTGTATGTATTTATCAGCAAAATGCCTTAATAAAGACATTTGCTTGCTTTTTAAATATCTTGCTGGCTTGTGCTTGATTTTCTAGGAGTGTATCAGAGATTTCTCCTTAAGTCAATCTGAAACAGTCCCCAAATTGTTTATATCATTCTGCACCACTATGCAGCAAACTGACAGGTCTTTATATAAAGCAGGCTCTGGGGAGAGGGGACTAAATTAGCCACTTGAAGCATTCGTTCTTCCAATACTGTAACTCCCCACTGTATCCACAGAGGGTTTCAGTCCCCAGTGCTGTCACTCTCTCGTATTTAACCACCACTTAATTTAGTGCAGCGTTATCAGCACTGGATTGACAATGCGATTGACCAAAAACTACCCGTGCTGCTTTGACATACAGCGAGGCTGTCTTTATTTGGAAAAATGAACTATACCTGCATTGTTTTTGCAGTAATAATAGCAAATTGTATGCTTGCTTTCAGGAGAGCCAACGGTGAATGATTCTGTAAGGGTGAGTGTGAAATTTGAATTATGTTGCATACATCAGCATTTTCTTACACATTTTTAACATGTAAGAACATGTAACATGTAAGTGTAAGAAGCTCACTGCAACTGTTCAATACCATGGGTTCAATAAAGACCTCTTATGAATCATTACTGATTTAGTCTCCTGTATTCGTTCATCCACATTTTATCAGCAACCAAATAGTACAGAACATTTTTCATTTGTCTGTAAGGAGAGACTGTCAACGGGATGTCAGCCCGTGACACTCAGCATCTGTTCATCTGTGCAGCAGAATCGGTGCATCCTGTTGAAGGCAATGGAACATTTCTTTTCTCTCTCCCATGTTCGACAGTATGCAGTGGCCTATTTTAATGTACATAAAATCCATTCAGATGTGACTGCTCTGACTGCTAAGGTGTCAAATACACAGCAAAAGTGCAATTTGTTGGTTAGTAAATAACTCCATCTCTGAGACACTGCTTACTCCCAAAGAGGATGTTGCTGGGTTGCATTTGAACCAGGCTGCAAATGAAGGTCAAACCCACTACCACACAATATTAGACCCTGAAACAATGGATCTGTTTCTGAGGACCCAGGGAAGTGACCAAGGCTCAGCACACAGTATATGACAAGCCTGCGGCCCACAATTATGACACATACACATCTACATCTCTCACAGAAAGTGTAATAGTAATTAGAAGAATTAGACTTGAAAACCAAACTTTAGAAAAAACTGAATAAACAAACCTTGTTTAATTGATGTCCACATCAATTACCTTCCCTTAAGGTAAAAATAAAAATTTCTACAATTTGTGGAAAACCACAGGCTAACTTGCATATACAGTAAGACAGAAATAGGACATATTGTAAAGGACCAATGGGAAAGGTTACTAAAAACACTTTATTAACAAAGAAATTCATTAACCAAATAAAGAAAAGCATTGTTCTGTCAAAGTGAGCACAAATAACAAATAATAGGGATTGAGGCTGATAGTAGCCTCTGTGCTTGGAGCAGCTGTCATATTAAATAATAATGAGGGGTCTATTAATATGCAAAGGAACCAGCAGCAGACTGGCTTAATGCTGTCATGCCTCTGCATATTGTCAGATTGTTCATTATTAATTAACATGCTTGCTGCCCCATACCTGTGCAATGTCAGAACATTCTTATAACAAATACTGAATGTATGTGCCCTCTCCTAATAATAGTGTAATTAAATTAAAATCAGATTAACTACACATCAGTACACAAAGACTGACTTTACAACTCAGGCGATAAAGAATTACCAGCCCTTATCTGAAATGTTACTTTTTTTAACTGTGGGCAGCCCTGACTCTTGCTTTACTTATCTAACAACGTACCTGAGAAAAGCACCTATCCTCTTACATCCCAATGAGCTGAGAAGCTCTGTTTTATGCATGGGCTGGTAATAATGACAAAGTCAGGGTGGAGTGCCGGGGACTTTTAAGTGGACTGTTATCATCTCTGATCTATGCTTATATCATGTTAAATTTAATATCAATTACAGCAGCTTGTTTTCAAGTACGTATCCAACGGCAAGAGGTAGTGACTGGCGGAGCCAGAATCTGACTGGCACTTTTGCTAAATATTAAATCTGCACGCAAGCAGTTTTCACCTGAACTCGTACTGTAACTGAGTAAAAATCTAAAGAATATTTAATTAAACTATACCCTCAGGTCATGCCTTGACATTTGCCACAGTGAATGACCAAGCACACTTTGCAATAATGGTTAAAGTAAAAGTAAATTAACAGAAGGTTTGATTTCAAAAGGAGTCAGAATAAACGTAGCCTAATTCTTAAGAGATTTCAAGGCATTTTAAAATTTATCATTTGAAGCAAGACAAGAATATCTCAAAATAATAAGGAAAGTAGTTCAAAAATAAAGATTAGATGGATTAGAGTATGTGTAGAAATAATTGCCAAATTTCAGGAATTCTACATTTAATGGGAAACAACTGTTAGGGACTGTGGAGAAATAATATCTTACACTTACATACTGTAGCTCCTTCATTCTGAAGGATCTCACAGCTTTTTACACATAAAGGAGGGGGCCCACTTCACCCCCACTGAAGTGATCACCTACTGTACATGGGCACTGCAGCTGTCACTACACTCTGGCAGATTCGTAGCACTGAATACCAGGTAGAGAAGAGAAAGTCCAGCGTGGGACTGAGCCAGGACACAGGGGAAATACTTCTATTCTTGGGAACAATGCCACAGGATCTGTAATGACCAAGCCACAAGGACCACTGTTTAACACCTCATCTAAAGACAACACCCCCTACAACACACAATCTCTGGTCACAGACCTGGAGCACTAGACTGGAAAATCCAGTTCAAAGTGAAGAGCGCTACCTACTGGTCCGCCAACACCTAGTGACGACAGCAGCCTGACTTTTCACAGTATGATGTTAACAAGGCCAACAATATTAACGAGGCCTAGCCTTGCTCAGATGTTTTGAAATAGTATTTTCAAACTACAATGAAACGGTTAAATATGTTTAAAGTATTAAATATAAAAAACAGAACTTATTACTGATTATTTTGAACCTACCACACTGTGGTTTAGACAGCATAACACGATGTCTTAATGAATGCAACTATATAAACTTACAGAGTTTAAGCAAAATTTTATTTTAAATATTTAAAAACTTTCTCCTGGTAACAGCATGAAAGTGTTTTGAAATGGGCTCAGGGATATACAATGAGCTTGCTAATACATTGAGCCATCTTCTGTCTATTCACCACTTTTAACATAGTTACAGGCTCATTCAATTCAGAAACTCATCTTTCTTCTTACTTATCAGCTTTCTCCTGAATTTGATCAAACATAGCTGACTAAAAAGAAGCTTAAAGAAAGAAGAATGGACAAAAGTTAAACCTGAACACAAAACATTTTTTTAAATATTTGAAAACCATGACAAAATGTTGTAAAAAAAGAAAGTTACCTAAAAATGTGACTTGTCCTTTTTTCCTCATGTATTTTATATATGTTCATATTTTTTAACCAAGAAGCATGGAGAAGTAATTGAATATCAATATAAAGTAATTTATAAAAAATATTTTTTACTTTTCAATCAATGGTCACCTAGATCATATTTAGAATTAACAAAGATATAATGTAAACTATATTTTGAGTCACAATTTATGAATTAATCCTTTAATATGTGTGTTGTTGTACTGTACAATATTATTACTAAACTTGCTTATTAAATAATGTTAGTATTTTCACATGTATAGCAGTAAATCCATGGATACTGTACTCTGAAACACATTAAAGATATCTACTTAACATGTTATTCGCTGTCTATGAATCTCAAAAAACTGCAATTACAGAGCTTTTGTTTTCTACCACCAAAAAATCTTTGAAATGCGATCCAAAAAAGATTGACAAAACCAAATACAGTGCACAGAGCTGTTAAGAATTTGACTGGTATTTGATCCGCTAATGTTTCGGCACATTGATCAATTTACCTTTCATTTCCTAATTTAAATGAACATTTCAGGGCTTGAAAGTCTGGTTGTCACATTATGATATTAGATTACAGGACAACTAAATATCTCCTTTCTGCTGTTGAAACAGAACAAAGTATTAAGTGCTGCAACTCATACTGATAAAATCGCTTCTATTCTTACCCTGCCTTCAGTTAAGCAAAGTATAGTTTAGCGGCTGTAATTGCTCTACACCTCATGTTATGCATTCATGAATCAGATGAAAATGCAATACACAATAGCACAAACTGTACACTTCCTTTCCCATCAAACCAGAGGTACACAAAGCCCCATCTAATGAACAAGATTTACAAATCCTCTGTAAAGATCCGACAATTAAGAAAATGTCTAATAAGTACAGTGTGTCCTTCCTGCTGAGTGCTTCAAACCTTAGCCTCTCAAAGTAAGCTGCGGTATCAGCTCGCAATTAAAAATTAAACACTTTAGATCTTCTGCCGTTAAATCGAAAAAGACAAGAGGTGTTTTAGCAGGAGGAGTTGTCATTAAGGGCAATCAGACAGAAAGGCTGTTTCCCTTGCTCTAAACAAGTAAAAAAATGTTGAGACTCTTGACAAGAAGAGATTCCTTTCAAAGTATTCTGCCCCATAATGGGTTCTCTTTGAAATTTCAGCTCCAGTACTATTTATTCCAAACTTAGAGCCACATCATTGCTAAAATGCCAGACTGAATTCATGAAGAGGATATAACAAAACGTCATGGTATCACTGCAAGAACGCAATGCACTGTAATTAAAAAAAAACATTCTAAATTTCATTTTACATGCATGCTATCTATACCTCATACAGTACTTTCCTTTGTATAAATCTTATTAACTACCCAAAGATTATCCAAGTAAGTGAATGTATGGTTCTATTCGTAAAGGTATACTGTACATGTCTTGTTTCACGCATATGGGAAAGTCAGTGAGCAAGGTCCTTACACAGAAGTGCATTTATGAATACTAAATATATGTGATGATAATAATAAATATATAAAATAAATGTTAGATTGTCCTGTATAACCCTGGGTCTAAATTGCTATAGTATCCTTTTTCTTCACCTTATGTAGATATTGAATATAGCACTAGGTTAGATTTTTTAATGTATTAAGTCTGGGTTCTATCCAGTGAATTTTAAAATAAAGCCATCGGTAATGGATATCATGCTTATGAGCTAGCTAAAGCATAAATCTTCCTAACGATACTGGTAGTGTAGGACAGAAATAGCAGTATATATTGGTGAAATGTGAAAAAGGCCTAGACGAAGTCAAAGGGTCTCACTTCATGAATATTTGCAGTTTTATCTTGAGAGTTTCACTGTACAGATACTGCCATTTAAAACTATGTGTCCTTTAAAGCACTAAAAGCAATACCAATGCGTGATTTGAAAACATTGTTTTAAACTGCCAATCATCTCTGTTGCACAAAAAAACACCTTGGACTAATGTGTGAATGACTTATTTATCCCAAACAGTGTGTAGTTGCACCCATTTCTACAGCCAGGTATTTTACTGGAGTAGCACAGGTGAATTAGAATTAGCAGTCCAGACCCCTAACCACAACTCCCCACCTCTGCCAGAAAAAATGGAACATTTAAAAGCTAATTGATTAATATCAGAGTAATATTACTGAATCTATTAACAGATTAAAAATTTCTGAAAATATTATATAAATTACATTTGTCCACAGATCTAACAGACTGGTGCACAGTGAATCAAAGAAATCAAAATACGGACACAGCAGTAGCTGTGACCCTAAAACAAACTATGTGGCAAAGTGTTGCTAATGTGAAGGATCAATATGTGATAACCATGAATGCTACACACTTATTATAAAAATGTATAATAACGCTTAAAACTAACTTTTAAAATTTTTACCTTTCTCATACAAAATAACAACTTTAATAATGCTTATCTTACTGAACAGGAAAACATACAATAAGCAAAGCAGTAATACTGTGGGCTTGAGACAGAAATAGCATAATACAGTATTGGGAGGAGTTTTAACTAAAAAAGACTAATTTTGGATTGGTGACACCCTTAAATGTCCTTAAGATATTTTATTGTTATTTTCCTTCTAACTTCTTCTAATTAAATTTTAATTGTTACTCATAACAGCTAAGGACTCCAAAAATGACTGTGGAATAAAAATAAACACAGATGCCATAGGAAAACAGCATCTTGGTAGTTGTACAAGAGTAAAAATTGTTAAAACTTTGTAATGACAAATATTTATATATCTGTTTTTGGCTTGTTAGATTTTTATATTTTAAAATTAGCATAGTTGGCTTACTGTCCTCCATAACTATAATAGTCAAAAAAGATTAGACACCTGACCACAACGTTTTCAATGTAGAGCCAAGTTCAGATAAAAGTCTAACTTCAGAAAATGCAGCTTCACTCAAAGAAGCTGAGTCTGTAACAACAGGACATTCCTATAAAGGAATGATGCAAACAACTTATTTTAAGAAAAGGAAAAGTCTGGCCAGCTTGATCACTCTCTCATTCACAAATCCAAACCAGAGCTTAAACGTAATCAGGGATCGGAGAACCAGGTTAGCCTGACTTAGATCTGTTTTAACTAAGACAATTAAATCATAATTTATGTTTTTTTTTAATAAGAAATGTGCTGAAAACACAAACCATAAGAAATAAGGACTTTTTGCATCGCTATAATAACCTCGTGGCTTAACAATAATTATACCATGTGAAGAAACACTCCTCCATCTCCAGCCTGATTATTTTAACAAGAGTTGCACCGTTGCATTTCTTACTGATTCTTTGAATGTTTAGCCGAATGGAAGGTTTCTATCACAGGGGTCACAGACTGGACACAAACAAAATCAGGATGCCAGAAGGTGTGGGAGTGACCCTAATTTTTAGAGAAAAAAAAATGACTGGTTGGTATGAGGGTGGATGCGAACCTTATCCAAGCTAATACTGAAATTCGTGGCTCGAATGTGAGCCTAAGCTTTTCACAGCTCCTCTGCTTTAAAGGAGATGTCATCTATGTGCAGTGTCAGCTGAGAACAAATTTTACGATTTAGAGCGGCAATCTCAGCGTAATGCATTAGGCATTGCAAAACCCCTGGAGCCAAGCCCTGAGGAGAAGGTATTTCACAAAGGATATGTTGGATGATGTTTGTTTTGTTAAATGGGAACCAAAGCAGATTAAAATCTCTTTGCCTAACCTGGCCTTCACTCATTTAAAGGGTAAAAAATAATACAAAGGCTGCTGTAATTTTCTATCTCAAGATAGCATGCAGATCTGTCACTATGAGGCTGATATGTGCTTTGGCTAGGATATGGAAGTCCTTTTCGAGGAACCTACTGAAGTAGACAGCTTTCTGTGGCTCTCACAAAGCTTGCTGAGGGGAATTAAAATAAACAAAACAAAATAAAATTAATCTTACAGTGAGTGAAGTTTTGATACATAAGTTATGGCAGCTCCCTTTGCCCCAAGCAAAGAATGAGTTTTGCCATTTGATAATTTGCTTGATTCAGTGCACTGCTTCATGCAGGGCATTTTCTGCCTGATTTATGTTTAATCGAGTCACCTGCTCAATGTTAAGGAGGGTCGCAGGCAGACAGACGGGATATAACTGCGTTAGTACCAGGGCTTTCAACATTCCCAAATCTGACATCAAACAGAGAATGAGTTGCTCTGGACAGCATTTCAAAGCACTTTTTCCAGCCCTAAAAAAACTAATAAACGAAAAAGCACAGCCTCTATTCTGATTGCATTATCAAATCAAACACAGTACTTTAATAACATTTATACAGGTTTTTTTTCCCTACCATTAATGTGCTTTCAATTTAAAGAATACACTCTTTATGAGAATTTTTAATCAAATACATTATTCAGATTTGATGTATTAGGATTGATATCAGTTAAACAGTATATCTACAGTATACTAAAAACATAAAATGTATTACAATGATAATCATGTTGAAGAAAAATAGCAGTAATGAGTATAGTATACCACTAATATTAATTGTAAGTAGGGTGCTGACAACAAGATACAAAAAATCAGCATCACTTCTATCCTTCTTGAGAAAAAATATTATTATATTCAAATGTACTTTTTTTTTAATATACTGTATCTTTAGAGTTCAAAAATAAATATGAAAATATTAATTTTTCAAAACCCAATAATACTAAACAAAGGGGAAAAAACAGTTTTTAGAGTCAGAAAACAAAATAGATGGAATAGAGAAGAACCGATATAAAGTTTCTAAGGACGTCACGTCTATGGGTGTTGTTTATAGAACATTATGGCAGGTTCTTTTTTAAAGTTGCATATGATTTTCAAAGCCTTCTTTTCTACTTAAAGAACGCCAGGCTCTCTAATAAAAAAACAACTTTGGGACCAGGTTTTAAAAAAGAAAATGCTTTATTTTCAACTGTGACATACTGAATATGATACACAGCTACAAAATAACATCTCAGTGCGGACAATGTGAGGATAATGACACTATGAAGCTGACAATTTTTCTAAAACATGGGAAACTTTCATAAACATAAACTTCACATTAGATTTACCGTTCATAATTTAAAATCAGACCAGGCTTTTCAGGATGAGGCACTGCTTTTTGTTTTCTGTGTGCCTTGACAAAATGTCAAGATCACAGCATAAAAGAAGAAGCCTTTTTGTAGGTCTGATGAGGACGATATCAAAGAGGGTTTTGCTTTATTTTCAGCTAAACAAAACCCTGCTCTCCAATCCTAGCTGTCCCCCATGGCCTTTAAGTTTCTATTTCCAAAAAGACATTGAGAGTGTGACCTCTTCCAAGACATGAAAGTGGGGCAAGTATTTCCAGCTCCCTTATTTAAAAGCACAAAGCTGTCATCTGTGGTTTTCCTTTGTTAAATCTTGCATATTCTGTAACTGCGTTTGAATTTCAAATTCAGCTCTCTGTACATTTTTTCCAAACTCTGGTCTTTTTTGTGGACTGAAAATAGCAAAAGAGCAAAATGCCAATATGGGTTAACAGAAACTGCAGATATAAAATCTCTGAAGTGACATTATTAGAAAATGATTAAGGATCATGAAGGAAAAAAAAAGTTTTATGAGCTTTAAACTAAAACAAAATAAAAAATTAAAATTTAAAAATCATTTCTTTAAATAACAGTGTAAACCTCTTTCCCAGAATAATGTTCTTGGCATGCTCCTTTAGTTTCTTAGTATCATGAGGGAGAAACATCCACATTTCTCTGGTTTCATAGACAGGCTCATGAGATACATTTAAGGTCAAACGCTGCACCAGATTCATTCACCCAGAGGACAGAAACTCTTTTTAGTGAACACAAAAACTCCTCCTAGCAATATGGGTATTTGGCATGCGAAGTTAGTAATACAAATACCTTGTTAGAATCCATTCCGATTCAACCAGCAGCATTTACAGCCCTGCTATACAGGCTACAATAGGCCTTGCATTCGTAGATTTCTACCTGTGTTAGTCTCAAATAACAGACAATATACCAGCCTATAACAGAAGGCAGTATTTGGTGGTTTTAGCAATGATTTCTATTGAAATAGCAGACTGTGGTAATTTAACCTCTTCAGGCATAACAATAAATCAAATTCCCCCTCTCCTACATAAAAAAGGCAAAAGGTGTTTTTTCATTACAGTACGGAGATTTCAAAATATTGTGAACAAGGTATCAGATATATTCAACAGGAAAATTAAGTTTTATATATTATTAGAAAAAAAAGCAATCAAACCTGGTTTAAAATTTAATTAAATCTCAAAATTATTTAATGACAGACTTTTTATCTCTATTTGTGCACTTTTAAAATCTTAATGTACTTCCACATACCATATTACACATTACACAGCTACTCTTTGAAATGCAGAAAGCCACATTAGAGATAAATGATGTTGCATAGTCTTCCTCACTATGGCTCTGAAGAAAAGAGCAATAATATTTACTGCTCAAGCATGTCATTTTAATGTGTAAGGCTGAGTTGGTTCATGAAACTCTTATCCCTGTGCATTCTGATAGAGAGATAGATTAGATATATTGATGTCCATAAACATACCTTTGAGGGAAAAAAATATTAGCCACTCTGACATCAAGATGGAGAAATCCTTGTCATAAATAAAAGGTTTTTGTTTTTTTTTCATTAAGCAAATGGCTCACCGCTGGTTAAAGACCAAGAGTGAAAAAGCACTGCCTTTCTAAAGGGAAAAGTTAAACATTATTTCCTCAGCACTTTAAAGTTTATTAAAATAAAATGTTTGCATTTAAATGTAATATAACACTATTCTTAATAACTTTACATAACACTATTATTTTATGAAGCCTAGAGGCATTATTAAAATATGTTGTATAAATCAGTAGGCTTGCTTGGCATGAGCCCTTATTATTCAAAGACAATTAAAACCACAAGCAGTTGTTTCTGCAGGTTTGAGACAAGCACTGCTGGTACGGACTACAGCACACCACCGAAATCATTACCACTGAGCCAGCAAGAAGTACAAAGCAAGAGCAAAAGGGAAAGCAGCTCTCTCTCTTATACCATTAGCTGAAATAAAACATGCTGAAGGCTAACTTGAAATTCAAATGGTTATTGTTGATTCTTGTGGCAATGAGCTTAGTTTAACATCAGCAGTGCCTATATACGTTCAGAAATGAAGTGGATTTAATTCAGGATAATTATTATTGTACACTCAAGGCATAATCTAACTCCTAATGAAATAATCTGGAAAACGGAGAGACAGCACTGATCAACATATAAAGTAATTGGGAATCTTATTTTATTCATGTATAAATGAAACATATTAGAACTTGTTATTCCAGACATTTCAGACAGTTGTTAGATTTCTGTGACATTGTCAGGTTTGTTGATTTTTCTGTGCATAGGTACAGATTCTAAAATAAAATATCCTTTTTATAATTTGTGCATGAAGCAAAGAAACACTGTATGTATAAGGAAAACCAGTTCCAAGGGAGGGGCAGAACAAGCCTATGAGGCATGTTAAAACATTATTGTGTTTTTCCCTGGGCTCCCGAGAGAGTGTAGTGTTTTTAGACCCTGCTCCCATCTCTGTTAGTTTATCTTACAGTCGTTGTATTCAGCTAGCCTTCTGTAATAACAGACAGAGAATGGTCTGCTCCAGATTCTCATTTCATAATATTCAAAACTGAGGGAAATGCTACAAAATTCTGCAAAACTCAACCATGTTATACAGAATGTTTGGAATAAGCTTCTAGTGGACCGAAAGGGGCTCTGTTAACATCAAATTTATTCTCATTCAGATATGTCAAGGTCAGAAGCTTAGGGCAAAGCCTAGCATCCACTTTAGCAAAAAGTTGTGTAATCTCTGTCTCTTGTTGTGTTTCTTTGGCAAATGCAGCATGGCCCTTCTTTGTACTTCAAGGCGATTTCAAAACAAAGCGCATAGGAAACTCAACTACTTTTTGCAATCTGTTAAACACAGGTTATGCAATGATTACCTAAATGCTGTCATGTTCAAAACAGCACAACATACCGTACTGTACACGTTTTTTATCCCTTTAGCAAAATTGTTTTGCTACTGGAAAAAAAAAGGTTTCTTATTTCATTTATTGCTAACTTTATAACTGAAGTGTTGCAGGCCTCAGTTTTCTTAATGGAAATCTTTAAAAATCTCAGTGCTAGGTTGTTCCTGCAGGTATCAAAAGATCTCTTGATCACACACAGTCCTACAAAAACCCCACAATCAGAAAGGTTTCGCTACGGTGGGTTTCATTCTGAAGTGGCACTTTGATCCTCTACTGTTTAAATTTCTGTAATAGGCTTAGTTAATAAGAAAATGCATTGAAATTAAGATAAAAACTGTTATGTATGTAGGAAATTGTATAGATTTCCAACACCATAATACCAGTAATAAAAAGGATATGCATGGGTGCAATGATAACTAGACCTACGTCCCAATGACTGATGGAAGTTCTGCTTTTAGTTTTCTGTCCATCAGGCTTGTTCACTGCAGAACGTTCAGAGCTGTTCAGTGTTCACAGCCAGTCCACTAAGACACAAGAATAGATTTATTTCTGTGTGACACAAGTCCGATTTAACTCAAAGCAGCATTGTCTAGCTTTCTCTCAAGGCAACATGTGTTTTTAAGGAGACTAATCTGTTTTTGCGGAATGATTATTTCTGCACATCTCCACGACTACTCCACTACTAGTTATTCGGGATGTCAGATTGCCATTTGCAATCCCCCGACTGCAACGGCGAGCGGAGCGTCCTGGGAGGCAGGCGAGGGAGCAGGGAGACAGGTCCTGAGGAGAGGAGTGCGTTTACCTGTAGGAGGAATGATTCCTGGTGACATGAGGCCTGGGACAGTGTGTGGCATGATGTGTGGGTTCTCCGGAGACGTGACACTCTGAGTTCTCTTCGGTGGCCTCCCGGGTCTCGAGCTAAAATTAAAATGAAAAAAGGAAGAAGAAAGAAGTTGTTTTTTTTTACATGTGGACTGCTGTCTTTAACGCGGTGTTACTGAAAGAGCCAGCATGTTCTGTAAATAAATTTATTTCAAGGACAGTTGCTTTTGCAGTTAGATGTAACAGACTTCCATTACTAATTAGATTACATGCTGAATTCATTTCCTTCATTGAAGATCAACCGCTTTTGATGCATAATTCATAGCCAGCACCTCGTTACCTGCTCCCTGGTATTAATATCCAGACACTATTTGAATTGCCTCGTTTGCATATGCTAAAATTCAGCATGCAGCTTTCAGCTTGAAAATTACATGTTAACTTGTAATAATTATTGCAGTCAGGCCGCTATTGATTTATGAGACTTTTAAAAACCAAATATGTGTAGTTCTTGTAATGAATGATATTTTAAGGTTCTTCAGGAAATTAAAAGGCAATGGCCGCCTAAGGAAATGTTCTGCTTGTTTGATTTAATACTACAGTTAGCTGGAAGGTGGTATGAAAGAGTGATTCAGACCTGTAGTACATTTCTGATGATATGTTTTATTACTTCTCACCACTGGCCCAGTATCTAGATGATAAATGACAATACATGCCTAATCTGGTGGAAAGGGTCTCTATAGTGTCTTCATTTTCATTCTTTTTTTAAGATGATGAACTTAAATACATTTATGCTTGTGTGAGTTTTAAATGGTATGAAGATTTAACTCTTTAGAATCAGAAGGGCAGAAGAAAGTAAAGACATATTTCAGTGACAATAGCAAGTGCTGCATAGACTTCAAAACTGTGAAAAGTAATGTCCTGTATGTTGTGCTTGGAAACCATTTCAAGCAAAATGTGTTAAATTTTATTTTCAATTTAGCTTTTCTTATTAAACAATATACAAGGCATGCAGCTTTGATAAAACAGAGGAATTGCAAGCAGTGTTAAAATATTAGCAAAGTAAATAAACAAAGAAACAGTGTCCTCAGTGATAAATCTTCTGCATGTGCTCTTCTAACATTATAATCAATAACACTGACACTTGATTCCTGTATTACTTTGCTGCTATTATAGTTTTGTTTTGTGTATACTTAGAGAAAACAAATAATGACCACATACTTTCACACTTAAAGAAAAAGAGGGCTGAAAGATTTGCATTAATTCACACAAAATACTCAACCACACCATAGCACTCACAAGATTGTATAATCTACTCCTTTAACCTAAAAAATAAGCTAAGAAAATTAAATGTATTCTGCATTTCAGAACATTCCTTTAGGCCTGTAGCATGCTAACCAACAAAGAGAATTAATTGCACATACCATAACTATATTATTAATATCTGAAGTAAATGCATGAATGAAAAAAGCATCCTGCATTCCAATAGTACGTTTTCTTTTCTGCATCCTTTCATGTAATAAAGTGGAACCCTACTGCTGAGATATTTATAGTCTCTCCGTATGGTTCAGCACTTAAGTAAACAGAAAAGCACATAGTAAACGGTGTTTGCCTCTGGGAAGTACTATAGATTAATATAAGTCTCTGTTAAATGGATTTCTTTTTTATTTAACTTCCCACTATTTCAGTAAATGTGTGCTCACACTTAAAGGAAGAACATGTAACCGTGATATCACAAAGTTGTAAGGGATAGGAGGTAACATGGATTTAGAAAGAATGTTTTTTGAAGAGAAAAACAATCTAAAATGTCTATGACAATGAGTCACAAGATGATCTGTTGCATAACATGCATTTAAAATGCTTATTGACTTTACAAATCAGAGAGAGCTTATTCAGACTGCAGTGAGACTGGAACCTAGTAACACAAAGCAGGCTTTTTAAAGAACCAGAATTCCTGACCTTTAAAGTCTGAAATGTACACAACAAATATATTCTTCTCTTCCATTTTGTCCTGAAGCATCCTTTCAGAAATGCTGGTTGTATTAAGCATGTAAAAACCATAAAACACTTGTTTTCTATGAAGTAGTTTCGGAATCAAACCTCATTCCTTTGCAGTGGTTAGGTTATCTGATTTTGCCATCCTTGTGAGAGCAAGTTATTCAAAAATGAGAGCTAAACAATAAATGAGCCAGATCAACAGAGAGCTGCTCTGAAATACAATTCTTCTTATTTCAGAGAGATGCCCTTTGATCTTACAGTGAAGATTGAAGATAAAAAATCTGCTGTTATCACTTTTACTGTCCTCAACTGAATTATTTACTAAAGGCGTCAACACAAGTATATGATGGTAAAAGCAAGCTAAAAGCATAATCCAAATCATTCTGTGTTTTTTTAAAGACAAAACATGTCTAGAAAACTATCCTGTGAAAGCCATGTTGTATAGACTGTATTACAAAACAAAATGAGCTACTGTAACATGGAACAAGTAATAGGTTTATTCCATGCTGAAAAAAAGAAGAAAGAGAACACAACGTTTCGGCCGTGGAGCCTTCTTCAGGTGTGAGAGAGACAGGGCAGTAGGCAAAGGTAAAGTAGCGGGAGAACAAAGGTTGGGAGGGAGGAGGAGTGAGAGGCGGGAGCAGGGGACAGAAAGAGAGGCCAATCAAGAGGTGTGAAGTCAGAATGGGTGCAGAGAGGTGTGAAATGAAACTTCCAATGAATGGAGAAAATTTAAAAGAACAGTAGTCTGTCGTTAAGGGAAGGGAGAAGGTGTGATCCTAGCTGCAGAATAATTTTAGTTTCGGTGGTCTTTCTGATGTATGAGTTTGGAAAACCGTCTTTGAGAACACAGACGGAGAGATTAGAGTGGTCGTGGCCGTCAGAGGTGAAATGAGAAACAATGGGCTTGGAGAGATCTTTAATCTTTACAGCCCTGACGTGTTCTCTGAAACGGTCTCCGAGTCTCCTTCCTGTTTCTCCAATGTAGATGGCTGGGCATTTACTGCAAGAGATACAGTCTCGCTTCCTACACTGGCTATGTCCCTGACCTCTACAAACGATATATTGATGACTGCGTCGGTGCCGCCACATGCTCCAACGATCAGCTTGAGTTCTTCCTGCACCATTTCACCAACTTCCACCCGTCCCTCAAATATACGATTAACATATCTTCCACTACTCTTCCGTTTCTAGACATCCACTTGTCTATCAACTACCCCCGACTGTCCACTTCAGTTTATTACAAACCCACGGATTCACACAGCTACCTCCTGTACAGCTCATTTCACCCCAACCACACTAAAAACTCTCTTCCTTTTTCACAGTTCCTTAGGTTACGACGATTATGCAGCGACGACATCGACTTCGAGAACCAAGCCCTCGAAATGTACTCATTTTTCATCAACAGAGGATACCCCAGCAGTGTGATTGACAGGGCCCTTGCCCGAGCCAAAAACACCCCCCGGACCATCAACCCGATCAGGAACTCCCGCCGTAACAACCGCATTCCTCTGGTGCTTCCTTACCACCCTAACACACTTCCTATCCCCAGGACCATTAACCACAACTTTTCCATCCTACAGGATGATCCCTCCATTGGGGCCCTCTTTTCTGATCGCCCTATTATCTCATATCGCCGACCACCTAATCTGCGTAACCTCCTTGTTCACAGCTCCCTTGACCGCCCTCAACAACCATCCACACCAGGCACTTTCCCTTGCAACAGAGCTCGCTGTATCACCTGCAAATACACAGCCACCACCACACTCATTCAAGGCCCCTCAGGACAATTCCGGATCACCCAGACAGCATCTTGTACCTCCAGCAACCTTGTTTACTGTATCTCTTGCAGTAAATGCCCAGCCATCTACATTGGAGAAACAGGAAGGAGACTCGGAGACCGTTTCAGAGAACACGTCAGGGCTGTAAAGATTAAAGATCTCTCCAAGCCCATTGTTTCTCATTTCACCTCTGACGGCCACGACCACTCTAATCTCTCCGTCTGTGTTCTCAAAGACGGTTTTCCAAACTCATACATCAGAAAGACCACCGAAACTAAAATTATTCTGCAGCTAGGATCACACCTTCTCCCTTCCCTTAACGACAGACTACTGTTCTTTTAAATTTTCTCCATTCATTGGAAGTTTCATTTCACACCTCTCTGCACCCATTCTGACTTCACACCTCTTGATTGGCCTCTCTTTCTGTCCCCTGCTCCCGCCTCTCACTCCTCCTCCCTCCCAACCTTTGTTCTCCCGCTACTTTACCTTTGCCTACTGCCCTGTCTCTCTCACACCTGAAGAAGGCTCCACGGCCGAAACGTTGTGTTCTCTTTCTTCTTTTTTTCAGCATGGAATAAACCTATTACTTGTTCCTTTGCAGCCTACACATGCTGACGCAGCTACCCACCTGAACTACTGTAACATGGGTTGTATTTGTTTTTAATGCGGCCAAGATAAAAATGTCTGACACTCCACAACAGCAAAGAGTTTCACAAGCATTTTCACAATGATCTCTTGTTTTCTCCCAGGTTTGATTGACTACTCTAAATTAGTTGTTTTCATACTTCAGGAGTTAGTTTCCAGTACAACCATTACTGGCTATGGAACTATAGTCCATTCAAACAGAACCAAATGAGTCTGACATTGTGACATGATCTCTCTGCTTTGAGGCTCGTCAGATGTTCTGATGTAGTCCCTGTTATCCTTTTTGAAAAAGAAACATATTTAGGTTTGTTTGAAGAACACTTAAAATATTTTATAATTAGATACCCTGTCAATCTTTTCAATTTTTTAATAAAATATTTGTAAATAAAAATTGATTTTACAAGTCAAATGTTGACTTGTCATCATTAACTGGGGAGTCAATGATATTCTGCATAAAGCACATCTCAGTCTTCACTGCTTGGTTTGCTTCACATTCATCTTTGGGAACAATTCCCAATGAATACAGGACTGGCTTTGAGATCCTTGCGAAGTACATACTGTACAGCCTGGCTGGAGCAGCTTGTAGAGCACATCGGAGCACCATTCCTTACTGAGAGCGTTGGAAAATGGCTACTCACAGTACGAGTGAGCTGCTAGAGGAAGTGAGATGTTCATAAAACAAGAAACAGTGTGATGCTTTCATGGATTTGTTTCCTTTGATTAATTTGATTTTTAGCTAATTATCTAAATTAATAAATACTAATACTTTTTTTCACTCTTTATACCATTACTGTCATTTTAACCTGAAGGGATCATGTCTCATGAGCATAAATGACTAGTCACCAGTCCTCCTCACAGACAAATCATCTCAAATATACTTTCAGTCATACAATGTTCTTATTTGCCATAAAATGTTGCAGAGCTCATTTAATGTGAAAGGCAAATCTCACACTGGGAAGGCTAGAATCACAAGGGACGAACGGAAGTCCATACTGTCAAAACAATGAAACTTGATTTTGGTTGATGAAAATCCGCATGGTGGCCCAGAGGCACGGTGGTCAGCATTACTGTCTCACAGAGCTGGGGCCCTGGGTTCAATTCTGGACATGGTGTGCTACCAGTGCGGAGTCTGTAAGTTCTCCTCAAGTGTGCATGCGTTTCCTCTGGGTGCTCTGGTTTCCTCATAGTCCAAAGTCATGCTGGTGAGTTTATTGGCTTCTGGGAAAATTGGCCCTGGTGTGTGTCAGTGTGTGCTCTGTGATGGACTGGTGTCCCATCCAGGGTGTACCCTGCCTTGTACTGTACCTGCTGTTTATGCAGGATAGGCTCTGACTCCCAGCAACCATGTACTACATAAAGCCAGCTCAGCAGGTGTGAGCCTGATCAGTACCTGGATGGGAGATGTCCTGGGAAAAACTAAAGTTGCTGCTGGAAGAGGTATTGGGGTGGCCAGTAGGGGGCGCTCACTCTGCAGTCTGTGTGGGTCCTTCAGATGAGACATAAAACCGAGGTCTTGACTCTGTGGTCATTAAAAATCCCAGGGAGTTCCTTAAAAAGAGTATGGGTGTAACCCCGGCATCCTGGCCATATTTCCCATTGGCCTTTACCAATCATGGCCTCCTAATGATCCCCATCTCTGAACTGGTTCCATCACTCTGTTCTCCTCCCCACTGTGTGGGGAACGTACTGGCACACTATGGCTACCGTCGCATCATCCAGGTCGGGCTGCACATTGGTGGTGGTGGAGGGGAGTCCCAATTACATGTAAAGCGCTTTGAGAGTAGTGTCCAGAAAAGAGCTATTTAAGTGTAAAGAATTATTATTATAAAAGGAAGAATAGAGTAATGCCCGATTACACTGAGATGATCTGGTTCAGAATATCCTAGGCAACAGCAACCCTACTAATGTAGCCCAGGAATACCAGAGCCTCAGGATGCTCTAACCCATGAATGGAACTGATCTGGCTCTTGGAACTGATAGAATCAGTAGCATGAACAGGGAATGAAGTGGGTCTGTAGCTCATGGCAGGTACACGCAGTCATGACAGCATGCAGACACACAGAAAGGCAGCCCAGTGGGTCCAAGGTCCATCACAGGGCACTCACAGACCCACCCACAGACACTCCTGCCAGTTTCCCAGAAGCCAATTATCCTACCAGTATGTCTTTAGACTGTGGGAGGAAATTGGATCACCCGGAAGAAACCCACATGAATACGGGGAGAATATAAAAACGTGATGCAGACAGCAGCCCAGGAACAGACCCCAGGACCCCAGCGCCGTGGGCAGCCACGCAAACCATGCACCACTGTTCCGCTGAGCTCCTGACTACTTAAACTAAGCATTTGCAGAGGAGCTGCTGGCAGAGATGGGTCGCCAGTGAGGAACGCAGTTCACGGGGGCAGTAGAATCGCTGAACACGACTCCAACCCAATGAAAAGCACCATGTAAACGCAATGACGTTTTTAATTGGGCGATAAAGCTCCTCAGCACTCAAGCTGGCAGCAATGCAAGTCGGTACCTGTCAATCTTCCCTCAGCAGCTTGAGGAGATGCTGCGTCCTGCTCACTTTGCTACAGTATGTGACGACTCCACATAGACGCAAACACTGTTAGGAACTAGAGGCAGGAAAAGGCACAGAGTGAAAGCCTTCCGAATGTGAACAGAGCTGTTTCGGAGGCAAGAGCTTGATATTTTTGTTAATTAATTGTTATCCCTTTCTGAGGTTAAAATTTGCAACAAAATAACATCTGTAAGAAGCTTTGTGAATCTGGCATGCGGTTCTTATGAAAGGATTTATAATATTCATTAGAACATAATTAACTCCATTAGATTAATATTTGCCATCTATAGAGCAGTTGCAGCCAGCAAACATCCAAATTAACACAAAGAAAAGGATGCAATATGTTAATAATTTGCTATATGCTACACCTTACACTGAAAAAATAAACTACTGTAATTTAAAAAAACAACTGCTTAGCTTTCCTAATCCGACCGGATAATTTTTTTTAATGCATCAGTAAAAAACTGCAGTTCAGTTTTAAGGGAATTTCAAGGAAAGATTCAGCTGTCATTCTGCAAGTTTATGATCAGAATCTAAACAGTAGAAGGACTCGCTGAAATTCAATCCTTGTTTCTCAATCTGCATCATCTTTTGTCATCATCTCTATAATAATCGTTTATGTTCCCCCAAAAAACAAGACTCACATAACAAATCACGAGAGAAACCTTGACCTCTGGGCAATTTTTAATAGAATGGAATATGTTTAATTAAAGTTCTGGGTTTAAATATGAATTACTATGCTATTTTGTTTGTTGTTGAAATGTTGAGGTCTTTGGAAGAGCAAGTGTAACTACTCCTTTTACTAAATGACATCAGTAGTCCAGCCAGGAACATCTGTGCTTTTCTTTGGAGGTGATCAGAGGATATTCTGATGTTTACAGTATAGATAATCGCTGGGTTTATACAGTACTCCTGACTTCAATTTAGGAAGAAATAGACCACACTTGCTCTAGGGTCCAAGGCAGCAATATGTTACAAATGCAGGATTTCTGCCTTTTTTGTTTTGTAACCATGGCAAAAGAAAATAGCAATGAACTTTCCCTGAACCTTGCTTCTTTTAATGGACTTGGCCCATGTTGACCCAGCAGTGCAAGCTGGAACCTGATACTATCGGATAGACTGCTGCTAAAGCAATCAGATTAAAGGCAAACTATACACTCCATTACAGTACCAATTTCAACACAACAAAGCCATTAGAGCACAACAGCCTATTTCTATTAATCATTCCATCTTTTTTCACTCTGTTTATAAGGAACCTATAATTAAGTTAAACATAAAATATCACTATGTCATATTACCTTTGATCTTTGAGTGAAGCCAGTGGTTTCACAGGGTTAAAGACGCTGCATCACTCAGATAAGTAACCTTATATTTTTCACATTCATCATTTTTTTAAATTGTATTTTATCTACTTTTTATCATAATTTGAAATTCTTCTGTATGTAACTGTTTGCAGATAGATAGCCTATTAAAGTAATGCAAACAAAATTATTTGCTCATTTTATTTTTATGCAAATAGAAAGTATCTTTCTATTTTAGTTAAGAGTCTATCTAAATGGCACAACAGTTTTTATAATGTTTCTCATATATGTCTAATATACATAATAGTAGTCGTATAGTAGTAGTAGCTGCACTATTTTATATTTATTTTCATGTCATTTGTAGTCCTTTATTGGGAAAATGGGATAAAAAAGTATCCCATTTTAATCTGCAAGTATAACCTTAACTGTTGGGAACTGCATTTCAAAACATAAGAAGAAGCAGTGCTTTACAAAGAAGGTTGTGTGAGAATGGAATAAGTTACTCAGCCATGTTGCAGGAGCTGATACCCTGGTTTGTTATCTTCAGATCAATTAGCTCCTAAAATCCCAATGAGCTAGACAGTCAGATTAGCCTCCTTTTGTAAGAACATTTTAGAATGGGCTCATGTATAGGTGTATAACATTTTTTATTTTATCAGAATTTACAGCACCACAGTGCCTCATTTCTACAGAGCATTCTAGAACAGAATGCGCTGAACTCAGATTACGCTTCTGCTTCTCTAAATAAAGGCCTTCCCAGCATACCACCAATCAGACCTTATAAAATATTAACTCAATGTCATTGCCCTTTTAAAATCTCTCACCTAGAATTCCCTAATTGTTCCTTTTCTTTATCTCTCTGTACCAGAGAGTAAATAAATTAACAAAATAGCTTTTATCGCACAGAATAACCTTTTAACTGAGGGATTATCGCTGGTTTATTTTTCATTTCTTTTACAGCAGATAGCAGTGCATGCCTCATTGATTAGTTTGCTGAGGTGGTGACCAGCAACGAAAACAAGGTCTTTCTGAAATTACCAGGAAGTAAAGGCTTTTTTATTTTAAATGCAGTCTTTAAAATAATAATATATTTTTCAGAGATGTTCTATATATGGGGCAAAGAAAGTTTTGAATCAAAGGTTTTATATTTTTAGTTAAATAAAGTTTTACTTGTGATTGCACAGAGATCCCAAGAGCTTTTATCTGTGTTTGCTAAAGGATAAAATATTTCTGTTATAAATAAGCAACCTTTTACAATCTGTAAGATAAGATAATGTAGTTGGTACAAGGCAATTATGCAACAAGTTAATATCAGATACAACGTTGACAATATTAATATTAATTAATTATTATAATAATATTAAAATAAACTTCTGTAAAGTATTTTGAGGGTTAGAAATACTAAAACAACTGTAACCACTCATGAATTTTAAGTATCTCATAAATAGTTTTACTATACTCTATAATATTTATATTATTGATATATTTTTTTATTTCATTAATTATGTTTATTCATACCATATTTTAAAGTGATGAGTATCCTGTTTGGAAATATACTTCAGGGTTTAGGACAACAATCTATCTTGTGGACATCAAAGCGATGATATACATTATAGTATATGAAACTGAATACAAATCAGTATATTCTATCAATATTTACATTCACTTAATTTAAGACAATTTTTCAAATTATTTTTCTTTTGTCAGAATCAACCACAAAACAAACATAATGGATAGATCTTAGAACAAGAAAAGGCTTACTTGATATTGCATTTTTTTGTAATCTTGCACCCTGAAAATAAAATGACAATTGCTTTGCAAGCACTCTTTTAATGCGGCACCATATTTCAGTATTTAACACAACCTATAGATACATATTTAGTATATTTAGATTAGAGAATCTGCAAGCAAATGAGAAGATCACAAAAAAGGTCAAACAGTGACACATAACAGGCTATTATGCTCTCTGTACAGTATTTATCAATTCTTACTGTGATCTCTTTATCAACAAGTTGATTTGCATTGAGCGGCCACAGGTTTATCTCAATCAGCTTTCCCTCACACCTGTCAAATGTTCATTCACCCAGGTAGCTGGAGCTGTGTTATCAGATAGAGATAGATGGATTATGTGTAAGCACTTTATATAAAAACCCTCTTCTTTTTTATTACCAGGAACAGCTGCTTCCTGCGGTAAACTCTTTACTTTTGTTCTGAACAATAAATTAGATCAAATGCAGAAAATCAAAAAGGGAAATGTTACCTTGAGCTCTACAGGCCTTTTAATGCAGCCCACAGACCTCTCAACAGCCTTGAACTAGCTTGTTACATTCAGCCCAAAAAAGTTACCAAAGAACCAAGTGTTCTTCCTGTTCAGTTTTGTAACTATATTATTTATTGATAAAAACAGGTTTGCAGGAACATTACAATGTTTTGACTGCTGAAGAAATCACCCTAGGGGAGTTTTTTAAAATCTGTTTACATTTCTCTGTATTTTTAGAAACTCACTTGCTCTGTAGATATAAGAAATACGCATATTCATTAATTAATTTAAAAAATGCACATTGCTTTTTAAGGACTGCTCAGCCTACTTTAGATTTCATTAAAACAGTATCAGTGAAAACAACAGCAGTTTGTAAAATTAACCTTGAACAGCTGGTTCCTGTTTTATAAATGCAGTTACAGCAAGGCCATACAAATCTCTATGACTATAAATAGTTCAAACTTATTCAGAAAACTGTAACAGTTGAAGAAGATCATAGATAAATGTTTTCCATTTACATGTTTTCAATTTACAAGTTTAAAAGTGGATCTAAGTACTCCCTTATTAATAAATACAATTTCAGTTCCAAGGATTATTTCTGAGATGGTATAGTACATTGATTTAATAGAATAACACCTATTTTTATAAAGCATAATACATCATTATTAGACAAAGCTTATTCCATGATTGTGTTCACTAATTATAAGGCACAAGAATTATTGTGTATCACTTATATTACCACTAATAAGGAATGAACAGACTTTGTACATCATGGGAATTGATGAAGATTGCCTAATTGGTTAGCTTTTTCATTCCTAATGGACAATATTCTTAATTAAACAAGATACTTTACCAAATGTTATAAATCAGATATGGCTAAAAGTAAATGCAGTTAATCAAATGTATTAAAATTAGCAGTTCCAGGAAAGTCAAAATGAGATTTGTAGATATGACTTTTCTCAATATTTATTAATTGCAGTCCCATTGGTTAACAAAACAGACCAGGTCTTATCTTCAAATTGTAAGAAAATTTCATCTAACTGGTTTGACTGATCTTTCATTTTCATGAACCGCAATGCATGTGAAACAAGTCTTCAAAAACAAGGCTTTAAAAACTTACTAGTCAGGGTGCCTTTGAGGATATTTAATTAAAATCTAATCCTGCATTCATTAAGGCTCACATAAATTAAGCTGTCATTCATAAGATTTATGGATTCTCATTTGCATATTGCATACAATTCATCAATTACTCAAGTATGAAAGGAGCACATTTCCCTTGGAGCTGCCTGCTACCCTGCCAACATTTGAAATGAGAGAAAGAGCAAGACTGTCAGGCATTCGAACAAACTTTCCTCAGAATGTCTGCTCCTTGATTAATCTAATTTTCTAGCCATCTTTTACAAGATTTTACAACAGTCCAGCTGCAGTTTCCAATTATTTCTCCTGTCTTTACAACAAACTTTCTCGTTGTTTTTAGGAGCTACTGAATACAGGGGTGATTATTATATGTTAATGATTTGGACTGGTTGTTTTCATTATATTGTTTTTTTTAAACAAGCAATCTGTGAATAAATTGCTTTGTTACAAAATTCTAAGAGTTTACTCGCATCTGGGTACACATACTATAAAAGACCTTTAATTTCAAACTTGCAAATGAAATGTTTTAAAGGACAAAAAGGAAAAAGTAAGCACATTTAAGTATTTCACATACACTTTTTCACAAATAATTTCATAGCAACTGTTTTGTAATCACTAGCTATTACTAAGTTCTTTTTCGAAATTGAGCAATGTTCAGAGCTACATGAACAACGTCTATAGAATAATAATGTATTTCCTGTCACATTTCAACTACTAAGTTCTTTGACAGACTAAAAGTGGAAGAGTTACTGCCAAACAAATAAAATCTCCCTTTTTGGACACTACGATGGGAAACACAGTATGGAACTAGAAAGTACTTAAAACAGCCCATGCATGAATATATCTTAAAGTCTGGAAAAACAAACAGATGACTCTCAAAGTTTAATCTGAAGCATGAGGTCATTAATATGAATGCTTAATAAAAGACGTGTTTAGCCTCCAAAAAGACCTGTTAATCTATTTGCTTATTTTACTTGCCATCCTGGTATTTTGGTGTAAATTACATCAAGTTATTCCTAGGATGGTGCTATTCTTTCCCATTCTTTTCACTTGACCCCAGCTCTTTACATTTCAATGTTTTCTCAGCAGGTATTGTGAGACCAAGAATCCTCATAATAGCAAAAAATGTCACCTGTTTTTTTATTATTAATAATAATGATTTTTATTAATAGTAGTAATATTAATAAGAATAATACATAATTTATTAGTTTATGTAGCATATTTTACAGTGAATCTCAGTTAGCTTTGCTTAAAATGCTAAAAGAGAAGTCAATAAACACAAAATTATGAAGAAGGACAAAGATACAGTAGGTTAGCAAACAATTTATAGTACTGGAAGTTGATAGGTAGAGAAGGAAATCAGGAAGGATGTTATCTCTGTTCTCTCAAACTGTCATTAAACAGCAAAAATTTAAATTCAGCAACCAATAAAACTGAGAACCATTTAGTTTAAGGCACTTTTTATTATATTTTAAAATTATATTTTTATTTATTTATACTGTAAAGTCACAAAGCTGAATTGGGCAATCACTGTCTTTTGTGATGTGTTTTATCAGCACTCTATCAGCATATAAAGTTTACATATCAGGCTTTGCAACATTTTAATAAACGGGTTGCATTAACCTCTGTGTTATATATTCAATGCTAGTACTACAAAGACAAACTTGTCCTAGCAAAACGATTATTTCCAAATTAAATCCCAAATCCTGGCAGAAGAATACACAGGCTTTAAGAAATGAAAACTAACTAAGCCTTCCTGGAGGATATTTAATCTGTTCCCCATAGTAAGGAATATGAATAGCTGAAATAAAGCTGCAATTTATTAATTCACTCTATTATTTTGGGATATTACAGCTAAAACTCAGCTAAGATAGTTTTAATTATTAAAAATGTTGTTGTGTGACTGTAATTGGACTACTTATCAGAATTCCAAGCTAAATAAAAATATCATCAAGGCTAAAAGAGAATAATCTAAATCTTAAAATAGTTGTCAGATTAATTCCTGCACCATTTTAGATCAGTAAAACATATGAGGAAACCATCTGTGAATTTATTCTCTGAACACAGGGGAGTTAAGTGCTTTTATTGATAATACATTGCAATGCAGAAGGAATACAGGCAAATGCCTGATTTTGAAATTGGAACTATTGATATCACTCCAGAGCTAAAAATATACCAAACCCATTTTATTATTGTATATTTTTAGGAACTTGGAGATGACACAAGAGATATGTTTAAGTTCAGCAGGAACATACTTTTGCACTATCTCCATGTAAAAACATCACACACACAGTTCAACAACAAGAAGAAAAGGCTACAATGTATGGTCACATCATTAGCTCCTACATTAACTAGAAAAAGAAAAAGATATCCTTGCTGAGACAAACATTCTTTATGTACAAGTTAAACAGGAAGTCCTCAATGATTAGCATTAATTGGACTATGCATCAGAATCCTGTGTGAAACATTAAACAAAAATGATCTGCTGTTTATGCTCTTTTTTCCTTTTTAATAATTAATGAAATGTAAATAATCGAGGGAGTCCATAGTGCTTCATATTAGGAGAGGAAGGGAGATGTTTACATAATACTAAGAACCTCTCTGTATAGAAGAAGGCTACGAATCTGCCCCGTTTTCCCTGTTCAAAGTCAGAAATAATGGTGCCTGCTCCCCAGAGCCTTAGCTGCAAGAACTGTTTGCATATTTAGTTATTGTTTACGCTGCTCCAGTCATCTGCTGAAGTTCATTCTGATGTGGCCCTGATCAATTCTGCCAGCTGTGCTTAAATGCTGTTTACAATAATAACATCACAGTGCATTTTTATTCAGAAACAACAGTTCTGACAGCACCTCGGCACATTCACAAGAAAAAGCGCGCACGATAAATAAGAATCAAAGTAAAACTCTTAAGTAGAACATTGGGGATCTATCGGTATGTCCTCATGCTCATTTCAAAGGCACCTTTGTCTGCATTCACAGAGAATACATATTTATGAACAGAGAACACAGGAGCTCAATGCAGCTTTTATTCCCCTCCCATCCTGAAACATTCACCAAAAATCAGAAGATGAAACTTGACTCACAGGACTGACAAGAGTGCAGCACAATCAGGAAGAGGACAGAAAAGATGCGTATGCTCTAAAAAAAAAAACCTTTGGTCTCCCATTGAGTCTCTTGTGGGATAAATTAATTGAGAATGGCATAAAAGTTTACTTTCATTCCCACTGACAGATAGGCATCTACTGCCAAACACGCAGCGATGCTTGATAGAACCTGGAACATTTAAACCTGGCTAATAACAATTACTTCAGACAAGGCTCATCTGGTCTGTGGCCTGTGCGAGGGCACTCCGCTTCTCACTAAGTAAATTACCACTATATTCCTCAAAGCTGCGGATGCTATTTAAGGCTTCATAAGAAGAAGTGCCGCTTTAAGCTGTAAAAGCGAATTGTTGAACTCAGCAAATCCAGACAAAACAGTTGGTGTCCACCCACAAAATTACATGATTTTAATGTATGGCTTCACTTTATAGACATAAATCCTCAGCAAGATATCACCAGAGTTTTCTGATAAATTGTTTGCAACATTCTAGAGACTAAACCCCTCAATTCCACCTTCTAATAACTCTGAGGCACTGGAGATGTGACAGTATGATGAATATCACAACAGACAGCTCCAATATGGCACAATTTTACCAGATCAATATCTCACTGCAATATAAGAAAAAAGGAGCTGATATTAGTCTACACAGTGTATTACAGATGAGGTACATTTCTTCTTTCTGCACTCATGCTGAACCTGAGCAATATTTCATAGATGTCTGAAATGGTTTACACACTCGTACATGCGGTGGAAACTAATCATTGTTGCAGCATCTGTTTAAAATTATTATTGCACATATAGCTTAAAACTCCTTGTACAACATGAGCATGTACTTGGAAATAAGCTGTAGTACTGAGAGCATGCATGATGTTACAGTCAATTATTTATGAGAAACCAAAAAGTTCCATCATATGTTAATAAAAGATCATAATACTCATAAGGGATCTAAGCTCTTTAGAACAGTGCAAAGTGATTGTAAGATCCCAGATGCTTTTTAATAATTAAAAAAGGTTTTCCACAGCATCCCAATCCATTTAATGGCACTGTAAGGATAAAGCCATATAAACACTTGCAAACAGATTGCTTGAGTGATTACTTAACTAGAGAGTATGTTTAGACAGCCACGTTGGCTAATGTTTTAACCAAAAAAAATGGTTACTGGAGCATAAGAATGCCATTCATTCAATAAAAAGAAATAATAAAGAATCAGATGAATGATTGCTTGGTGAGATAAACTGTGCATAGAGCAAGACTCTGACACAGTTTTAATAGTGTTACAATCCATGCTTAAAACCACTGGAATGTTCTGCTTTTGATACTTTTCTCAAACAGGAGGCCTCATTACATATGGGTTAGGAGCAGCCTTGATGTCAATGCATATCTGGAAAACAAAGATTAAAGGCAGGAGCTCTGATCGTTTGGGATCCCACGAAAGAAGGCCAGAGAAACGGAAGTTCTTGAGTACCGCAGGTGGCTTGCGGAAACATGAGCAACATAAGGACCACCATCCGCCCTCTAGCCACGATGAAGAATATCAGGTGTCACAGTCTTGTTTTGCAGTGACTTTTACCTCATTCAGCTTTGTGGGTTGGCCAACTCAGGCATCGGCATCACGTTTAGCGGGCTCGCCCAAGACAAAGCCCAAATCCCACAAGAGCCATTACACAGGCCCCCTCCTGGAGCCCAGGTCCTTGGTCTCAGCCGTAAAAGACATCAGCTTAGCGAAACGGGAAGCTTGTTTATGTTCCCACAGGGAACTTCAGCAGGGGAAGGTGATGATGGCACGACAGGACTGGGTTACAGGAATTACATGAACACTAGAATAGCAATAACATTACACACACTTCCATACCAACAGCTTTGAGTGGCTGTTAGCTTCCCATCTTGCTTGTACAACCTTTCTGAAATTACCATCACTCATCTAGATTTGCAGGTAACCCCTCTCCCAACGTACAAGCTTCCTTATCGCTTATACTGTACATTGTTGAGTATCACTTCACTTATTAATCTCATCACATCACATCAGAACCACTAAACTTACTCAGACCATTTAAATCCTTATCAAACAAACCTAAATTATTTTCATATTATTTCACATTAATAGGAGTTTTAGACTGGACCCCAACACGATTGCATTTATCTATAAGGTTAGAGTTTTATAAATACTTCCAATATATACTTCTAACAGGATTTTAGCTTCACCCTTGTGTTAAATACATCAAGGCCAAAGACAGAAAGTGCAGATCTAGTGGTTTATTGGAAAAAAAAACATTCTAATCTCTTTTATTAACTATCAAAAATCAAGATAAGAAAAATATTAAAAGGGTCACAAAAAACTGCATTGCAAATTTTCATAATGCGCAATATCTTCTCTCACCAGGGAGCTGCTCAGGGCCCCTGAGCTGTCGCCAGCAATAGGACTGCTCCATGGTGAGAGCTCAAGGTTCGTTAAATGCTATTAAAGGAACACAGTATCCCTTGTGCAGAAAACTTGTCAGCATTTCATTAGAGACTGATAAACATATAATGCATAAGTGTCAAACATAGTGTGTGCTTTCTGACAGACTGGCAGGAAGAGTATTTTGGGATCACTTTGCTGCAATAATTCCCATGCACAAGGCTGACAGAATTAATGATTTCGAAGGCAGGACGTCACAGTCGGAATAAAGAGCATTTGAATGTCCCTGTGAAAACGGTTACGATTTAATACGGAGAATGAACTGGCCAACTGATTCTGAGAATAAGGCCGTATCAAACTAGCTTTACAGATGGCAAAAAATCCATCTCGCATATTATATAGAAAATAAAGATTTGTTTTAGTTTAAAATTTGAAATGATTTAAAAATCTGAATAGCCATCACTAATTTCTATCCTCCTATTCAAACTGTTATTTTTTGCTCCATCTGTGACAATAAAGCGCAATAAAGCACAAAGTTCTTGTGCAAACATATTTTGTAAAGACAGAAGATTGCTTAAAATGACAAATAATGACTTGGTACAAATACTACAATTTGCCACAGCTGAAATGTGATGACAAGTTGATGACAAGTAATAAAAATGATTTTTACCAGCCTTAAACGTTAAATCCTTTCTTCTGTCCGGTTCATGAAGACTACATTAGAAACTGCACAAATATTACACTGGGATGCACAGACCCAAAAATGCACAAAGAAAATAGTTTGTACAATTATTATTATTATACTATTATTATGATGTATATAATTATAATTAAATAATAACATTTTAGGAACCAAAAATACTGTACATTATATTAGCACTGCATAACTGGGGGCAAAATAATTTCTTTTTTTTTCCAGTTACATAACTGATATACAGTAAAGCGTATATACACATGTTTTAATAACATTTTCAGATATTTATTTTTAATAGCCTACACTCCAGCATTTTTTACAAGCACACTTTTCATATCCATACTGTATGTGTAACTAGAAAAGGACAGGCTATGAAATGCACTATATGATAAATGTATGGCAATGAACTGTTGAAACTGTAGGAAACTTAATTGCATACGTGCCAGCTGAGTATCAATAAAGTTAGCTAATAAAGCAGCAAGAACAGAGGCAAAAGTTGCTGTTGTTTAATATTTCAAATCCCAGTTGAGAAATAAAAACCACATCACATATTGAGAACAAAAATTAGTAAACACATTCAAGAAGAGAAAGCAGAACAATGTCATAAAACACCAGGTGGTTATATAGATATTTATGTGTGTTAGGTTTTTTTTAAGCTGTAAAGTCATTAATATTGTATATGGGTATAAAAGAGATGGGAACATGGTATCCATTTTATATTTGATATTCATAGTTGCACTAAAAAGACAGGATGCACTGCAAAGGGTTATGGTATTTAAAGGATAAATCCATACTCCAAACACATGCAGCAAATACTTGGAAACAGCTCAAACATCTTGGGAAAATAGCCACTAAAAACGCTAACAAAGTACATACACTGCAATAATAAATGCTGAACGAGTAATCTGACTTGAAACAATTACCGTAAAAATGCAAGTAATCGGTTACTGACAGTTACTAACTTGATCTTTTTTCAGAAATATCTGGAGTTTAATAATTAAAAACGTGTCAGGTGAAAGTCCGACTAGCTCCCTCCCAGTATAAGTTCTCACATTCCACTCTTTGTTCATCTTATTAACCTTCTAGCTGCACAGTGAGTCTTTAAATGAAATCTTTAGCCCCTTACATGTGAAATTAAAACTACAGTCCCTTGAGCAATTTTAATTATTCTTGTTCTAAAAAACTTCCACTTTGTCTGCCTTTTTTATTACAAAGTTACCGACTCCCACTCAGATAATGTATTTGCCAGGCTCTGTCATGCTTCACTCCATTGAGCCTTTTTTTCTGCAGCCCTGTTAAATTCTCACCTTGCTCTGCCCTTGTCGTCAACTCGTTCAAGCACAAAGCAAGGAGCAAGGGAGTGTTTACTCATTTCCCAAGTACATTATCTCACACATTAATCACCAGGCTAGAACTTCTGGACAACTGCAAATCTGTTACATTGCATTTGACTGCATTACCCTGAAGTTTTACGCTAACAGTTTGGAAGTGGGGTTTGCCTGTTCTGGTTTATGTATAATAGGAACGGAAACAGCAGGCTAATCTTTTAAATTTTAAGTGGTTTAAGCCATTTGACTGTGAAAGGGCCTATGAAACAAGCAATTTGTTAAATAATAAACATATACAACATTAAAATGCATGATAAGAAAAAATAGGATTCAGTGTTTCTAATTAGACAAAATTAATTGCTTGTAAAGTGCATTTACACACTGAAAAAATTATAGAATAGGGTCCTTATGGATTGCCTAAAACCATGTCCTACCAATATACCCCCTCCTCCAGTTTTTCCGATTTTTCATGGGCCCTTTGGTTTTTGGAAAGAAATTAAAGCTCTCCACTTCCAGATACAGTGCATTTTAATATCTTCATTTAAGACAGCCTATTTTTCATACAATCCTGTCAAATCAATTATGGAATGTGTTCTGTGTACACACCATCCCCTGTCATAGTAAAGTACTGCTTTAATATGATCATAAAAACAACAATCAGGACAAGCACTTATTTTCATGCATATTGTTAATTACATAGAAAGATAAACATATATATGTAAAGAAATGAAATTAAAAAGATTACACAGGCATACTACATTTGCATTCCCCTATGTTGTAGTTCAGACCTGTTAGAACTGAAATATCAGGTATTATTTAAGATATATTTTGAAATTCTGGACTAAAACATTCAACCCAAATATCTTCTCCCCCTCAACTATGATTTACACCACATGAATATGTCCTTAGGTATCAAATTCCTCAGGGCAATGAAAATAATTAGATGGAATACAAACTAATTAACAGGTTGGTGAAGCTCCATAACTAGAACTCTTTAATGAAGAAATGGAGATCTGAAAAGATGGATAGCCATGGGCTCCAGCACAGGGCCACTGACTTGTTTGTGAATCATAACACTTTATTGCCTGATATGCAGGTTATAATGAGGTACGGACAACAGCAACATTATCCTTAATGATTTTGTTCACTGTTTCAGTCGGGCCCCCTGTCCTCTTGCAATTAACGTTTTACCCAGTCGCCAAAGGCTGCAATGTCAGTGGAAAAACATCTGAAATTCAAATAAATGAGCAATGTCAATAGTTTAGAGAAAGAGTTTACCCAGCGAACAATAGACCCTTATGAGCCACAAGTGAGAAAAAAATGGGGAAAAAATGAGCCAACACAATGTAGCCCTTTTCCTAGAGCAACTTGTTATCAGGCAGTAAGCAGAGCCCTTTCAATCTGCATTTAAATACATTTCATTCCATTTGCTCATTTGCATTAATTTCTCCCATTATATCTGAAAATGGCCGAATGTCTAGCCAGCACAATGTGGCAGCCTATCATGAACAACCGGGGCCCGCACCTGATGCCAATTTCGCCTTCTCGGATCCTTTCACTGCCATTGCCCATTCTGACAACTGGAGCTCCTCGCAGTCCAGGGGACTTTTCAATTGGATTTGCTTGTGGTGACAAAATTGTTGTGCTCACCGAGAGGGGGGGGGTTTCTGTGACTGGGCGTCTATCAGGCTGCCATGGGAAAACGAGAGACGAATGATTCTCAGTGGCTTCTGATTTCCACTATTTGTTCAGCATTAGGCCCACTTATCTCTCAAAGAAAAAGCAACATGTGGAGAGAAAGTGACAGGCAGAAATACACACTCACTAACTGGCTCATTGTGGACTGAAGATCTGCATTCAAACAAGAGGGGCCTCTTACACAGACAGCTTCAGCTCTGGCTCACTCAATTATCAGCGCTAATCCTTATTGCTATAGAAAGTAAATATTTCATTAAATTTTCAAATAAACAGTTCAGCTGGGCTGATGAAGCACCAGCAGAAACGTGACAGCAGCTGGAACTGCTCCTGGATTCCTTTGCAATGCAATGCTTTGGCTTACAATATACAAAGTGGTTAATACATACATTGAGATGAAAGAAAGTGGCGAAAATGAGCCGGATAGTTCCAAATACAAAGCAGAAATTCACTGTTGCCTCAAATCATATTTATTTCAGCCCAACAACAGGTTTTCAAGGCATTGCAGATTTAGCTAATACTTCAGGCTGAATTTAAAAGAGGAATATTCAAGAAATTTCTTAATGAACGAAAAAGGCAAATGTTTAAATTCCAAATGACTTTTTTTGTGAAGCAGCACAGAAAGCGTATATTTATAGAACTAGTATTGACATCATGTCATTTTCATCTCGCAATAAAATTTAAGCAGTCTTCAAGGAATTAGTGGATGAAATAAAAACACAGGGGGGGAAGTGACAGAAGGATCCCAGTGCTTCTTGCTCATTAATCACTGTAGCGTCTTTGACCTTTCATTTGCCAAGGGCAGAAAGCAAGGAGGAGGGTGTCCGGGTTGAAGAGAAAAAATGAGAGGCTATAGATATGCTAAGTCCAGAAGATGCCACAACACATTCCTAATGAAGAGTGAAATTAATCAGCTTCATGGGTTGTTAGATGAATCCGACATTTCCCAGCCCCTAGGTGGTATCAACTGCTTCGAAAGCCTGATAAAGAAGGATAGGCCCCTTGCCCATTTGCACTTGTTATTAAAAGAATTACAGAGATGTATGCCCATTCTTTCCATCTCTGATTGCAAAGCTGGTGATAGAACAGCCAGGACAATTCTAATGACAGTGCTGACACAGGGGTCATCCTATCTTTGACAAAGAGCCCACGGTCCTTATTTGTGGGGAGTTGTGGGGTCAAAAATGACCCACAGTAAAACAAAATGCAACCCTAGAATGCATTTTGGCAAATGTCGCCTCTATGAAGGCACTAAATAACCATTTTCAGTTGAAGACTATGGAAAGCAGGGCAGACAAATATTGATTTACAGTGTCAGAGCACATAATACACTTGGGATGACATAGACTGGTGGCGTAATGAATTAGAATTTACTTTTTTTTGGCTTTCAGGGTCCACAAACATCTCTTGTTCAGGTTTATAAGTGGAATATGTTACAATAAATGCCACTTGTGCATCAGAAAAAAAGAAAAATATGTTTAAGCTTTTATGTTGTTCTCTTAGAAAACAGGTATTTGAACAGGTAAAAATTCTTGCATTAATAAATCCTTTCAAACATTTAAGCACATGTACAGTATTAAATCCAATAAAGTCCATACACAATGGGCTTCTCAATTAATTTATCAGTTATGAATAGAGTATACAAAAGCCATGTCTTTGGTAGACAATGCATGAATTCATTTCTGTTAGATATTGTGTTACCAAAGATGTGTTCAGCTGTTATATTGTATACATATACATTTAGTTCAGGTGAGTAGCCGCGTTAGTAGGTGGCACCCGAGAAAGGCTCCACAGCCGAAACATTGTGTTTTCTTTCTTCTCTTTTCAGCATTGAATAAACCTTTTACTTGTTCCTTTACATATAATTGTGCTGCTGAGGGCTGCAAATCAACAAATCTCTATGTTGTGGTTACAGTAATTCCAACTTTTGAAATGACAAAACTAACAAGAAATAACGATGGCTTGAAGAGTTTCACTTGTTTATTTCCACAGATTTGACAACAGCTATCTCCATAGAGAAAAAGAAAAGCAAATACTGCAGTGCAGCAAACCATTTTGAAAATCCTCTTGAAGGCCCTTGACCACTTACTCCAAAAAACTCCTTTCAGTTTCCCCCTGAAACACGCTATCACACTATACATTCCTTTGGCTAATGGATCCTTTTCAAAATGAGGTTTCTTTTGCAGTGTTAGTGTTGTGAATTCATTCACTCTGAGATCAAAAGGAAGCCTGCTCACATTGTCACTTTGATTAGCAATACAAGAGGACATTGTAAGTATGAAATTATTAGTCTGTTTTGTGCTTTCTTAGTCTGAGTTAACCCTAAAGATCCTTCGACAGTCTTCACTCTGTGTTTCCTTTGCATGAAACGCCAAGAGACATCTAGTTTCACCCTGTTATTAGAACTTACAACCTTTTGTCCAAAGTAAACGGAATTATAAAAACTATACTACAAAACTACACTATATAAGAAAAACCATACAAACATGCAGTAAGTACTTAACTTATAACCTGTGAGTTACAAGGTATTTCAGTTTTAACTTTTTTTTCTTCAATTCGTGAAGTTGAGAGAGAAGCAATAGGTGTTGAATGTCTATGTGAATCAGAGATTTTATTACTATTACTAATAATAATACTTGGGACTTTAAGCTTGAAGATGCTTGGAGAAAACATAACTTTTCAAAACATGCTAAAATCTATCAGAATACACTGATGACAACTGTGCAAACTAAAAAATACAAAAAATCATGAAATTCCTAGATAAAAGAACAATTTACATTCAAGCAGATGACCACAAAACTGCACCTAAGATAAACTGTTGGTGTTGCCACTAAATCATTAAAACTACCATATATAAAATGCAAATTAATTTAAATAAAGACAACATTATTTAGAGCTTAAGTGCTACATTCTTCATGGACCATGTCTGATTTAATTTCCTTTGGAAATTAACACATAATATCCACAGAAAGTATCACAGGAATTTGAAAATACAAAACCTTAATTTAAACATAATCTTAATGTTACTCAGCCTACTGTCTGGATTATAAATTTCTGTATTTATGTAAGTTTACATTGGCATCCTTCACAGAGCAAGCAAAATTAAACTCCACTTCTTTCAGCTGTAGACAGTGTGCAAGAAAGTTATTAAAATTAACGCCTTAATTTGTTGTTTAAGAGTGGCCATAAAAAATATTTAAATTCATATATATATACATACAATTATAAAACCAAAAAATGTCACCACAGTTTTCATATATAAAAAGAACAAGAATTAACTTTCCAGTGATGTCCCTGAATAGTCTGATCATGTCTTCTACACTTTATCAACCCATGGGAAAAGACACTAGTCACACTACTTTGAATTTTTTCTATTGGAGATGCAGTAGATGAGATGCATAAGAACTTCAAGTATCCTGCTATTCAAAGTTACTTATTTGATGCCCGGAATTAATATTAAACTACTTCTGTTTTGATCATTTTACGATTAATTCTGAAAACTCCATAAACTGTGAACACCTTCTGTAAACTCAGAGCACTTCACAAAGCAGAAATTCCCCATGTTACCCTGACCACATATGACATCTCTTTAAATGTTGTCATTCATACTATCTCTTTAGCATGTCCAGTGACTTAAATCTATTTTCCTTTTTCTCTCAAATGTGGATTAGCAATCACAATTTTGCCATTCCTTTGCAAAATACTTGTGTGTAAAGGATACTTAAAGGAAGAAAGTGACTTCAATTGTATTGCCTAGCCTAGGAAAGTGGATAGTGCCGAGCAATACTGTCCTTAAGGACCTTACTCAAACTGAATTAACTACACCTGGCCACACAGTGTTCCTGATCATGTGCAGGCCAGGTAGTACCAGCCAGATAGTCAGCAACGAGCACTGACAGGGATTTGTTCCAGCAATGTCATTTTTTTATTTTTGGTAGCAGATCTGAAAATATCCTTTGGTTTCATACAAAAGCTTTTTGGGAATTATCTCAAAATAATATTACATTTTGAGTTAGAGGACTGAAGGTTGTCAAATTATTGTTTTCTGTTATAAAATCCAGGGTATAAAAACACAAGGTATATTTTTTTAAAAAGATGGAAAGACACAAGCCCAACAAGAACTTGCAGGCAGCTCGCTATCATTTGGATTGTTATTTCAGTATCTCTGTGTAAAAATGAGACATACTATTTTTTTAACATGGGTATTATTAAAGTTTCAAGTTGCAATCAGTATTGTGCTACCTACTGTATTGTAGTAAAACTAAACAGAATCACGCTGCAGCTCTTTTCCAAAACCTTTTCACACTGAGAACTAAACTGAACTGACACCAAAGAACTCCATGCATTAGGAAATAATTCTCGTTGAAAATTCTCTGCTGCATCTTAAGAATTAAATTTTAATTATAATCATCTCAAACGAGATGTATTTTAAACTTCAACCACAAAAGACACCTAGCAGCAAGTGCCTGATTGGATTTTTGTCTCCCAGACAATAAAAGTGGTATTCCAATATATTTTGGCTAGGAGTCACAATCATAGCCCTGTGGTAATTGATATGATATCATGGCTAAATATAGCTATTCCTATAAGGCAGAAAATCCACTCAAAATGTAGCAATATAACAACAACTTTTGCATAGTATTTATGGGAATGATTATTAATTGAATGTTGCAGTTTCATAACACTGAGGGGTTGAACTGTTTATGGAGACTTTTAATTCTGCCTTCTGTGCAAATGAAAAGGTAGCAGCCATGGACAACTAGTTCACTATTATTAGGGCGCATCAGGGTGACATAGGAAAAGTGGGCCAGTGAAACTACTGTAGATATCTTACAAGGAACACTTTTTAGATCTGTGTCTTTAAAGAGCATGCAGTTGCTATGAATTGAGGGAATGAGTGTAAATTATCTGCATTCTCTAAAACATATAACTATAATCTGAAAGATGTTCCTTGTAAGATAGATAAAAAAAAACACTGAAAAATGATGTTTACTATTGGCTGTGACAATGTCTTCAACAGAAAGTCTTTTCAATGAAGAAACAAGTCAGAAATTCATACATTGCTATACTTCCTTTATTTGCATTTTGCAACTTCCAGAATTACCACCATTTTAAAAAATGTTGTAACCTTGTTGGTTTGGGTCCTTTCGTCTCCTTAAAGTCTACCTTCAGCATTGATTCGCAAGACAAGAAACTGTTTCAGTCAGAAAACAGGCTTTTAACAAAAAAACATAGTTGTTATTTATGGCTCAGATATGAAAACAGAGTTTGGGGAATTTATCACTGATGAAAGAATGAAATGTCTGAGCTTGTTCTCTTCTCTGTAATCCATAAACCATTTTCTCAGCCACCCAAGTGAATTCTAATGGAACAGGAGAGATGAAATAATATTTTCCAAAAGCCTTTAACACAAACAATATTTTCCAAAGGCTTTAACACTTTGCCTACTCTGCTCACTACAAGCAATTAAAACAACATATCATGCGCATCTCAGGGCAAAAACAATAAATATCTGTATATAGGCCTAAATAAAAACTAAAACAAAACACAAAGGCACACCTAAAACTTAAATTCAGTAATATTTACATGTAGTATCTTTATTGTGGAGTGGGTTTGTGAAAATTATTGAAAGAGGTAACCATACTTACAGTATTTATAGTGTAGGCTTTGCCATTCTTTAACCTATTCACGATGGTCAACAGCTCTACCTTGCATCCCAATTACAAACACTAACATCATTAAACAAAATTACTTTTGTATTAGGAACAAATAACAGAAACAGTTAATTTATTTTGAAAAACAGGGAATGTTGGGAACACCTCTATGTATACATCTTCAGTATACGCATATACTGAAAATAAATATTGTTTTCCACCTAATGGCTATGTGGAACTTTTGTAATAATGTATCTAAGGTTAATTTGTAAAAGAGTACTTGTATTTCTTTAAAAGGAATGTTACAGACATTATATATCAACACAATGGACGCATTCCTATCATCACTGCAAGTTTGACTACTGCAATAAAAGAATTGATGATCCCTCGATCTCTCTTTTTAAAAGAGGTATGGGAATAATCAGACAGCATTTATAACTAGGCATTTGTGCAACAAATGCACTTCAGCCTGTGTAGAAGCATAGAAAACAGGACTTCAAGAACCTGATTAATTTATATGAAAATCACAGGACTTTTGAGGGTGTTCTAGGTTTCTAATATTTCTTTGTATATATTTAAATTATATTTTCTTCCAGATAGCTGACATCCAAACACTGAATGGAGGCCCCTTGCTTCCACTCCATGGGCTATTCATACATCATCTGTTTTGTAAAAAAAAACTGTCACATGGATGTCCCGGACAATAGAGCAGTTATCTCATATTTTGCGATTCTTGAAGGTTAGCCTTTTGATGTCTCTGTGGCCCCTTTCTCCTGGTTTTGTCAGGGCTACTTCTGGAAAACAATTTATGGCTGTGCTACAAAACACTTGACACCGGCAAAGAAATGAAAACTAATTGGTTTCCATGGAGACCATGGCCAATTACATGTCTGCATGACAGAAATGCAAGGTCCTTAGCACTTGTAAGTACACTTTACTTCTCTAAGCCATGCGCCACTGTATATGTCAGACTTTGAAAGTGCAAACAAAACTCAACTGCTTTGAAGCTTTCAACTGTTAGAAGCTCTCGTTGGTGGAAAAAAAAAGCTGAATTTGAACATACTTACAACGGGGGAAAGCATTTTCAATTCCTGAAAAATAACTGTTGTTGGAACAGACCCACAGATTAGAAAGATTGGGGGTTTAGTGCCAAATATAGTTTGCAGTTATAAATATACAGTTAAGCTTATGTTTAACCCTAGCTGGTGTTCAAGGTTAATTCAATCAGCCCATTTCTACCTCTGAAGTGCCTGCTCCAATTTAATTGGCTATTTTTTATTGCCTCAGAGAGCTCTTAATTGAAACCAATAGGGATCTAACAACAACTGTGACATACCGATATCTGGGGATAGCACTGAATCTGTGGCAAAACTACAGGCAATCTGCAACTCGTATGTACTGTAGTAACTATATACACAAAAATGCAAATAACTTCATCAGTATTTCACCAAGCCTACATTTTATTTTCCAGATCTGTGAAAAACGGAAATGTTTTTATCTCTTTATTTGAAATCACATATAAAGATACTATTTTTCTGTACAATTATCACAGTAAAGAAGATTTTGATTGTAAGGTTACAAAACATATTACACAATAATACTGTATAAGACTGATAATTATTATTCATTTCTGCAAACAATTCACTTTCATCGATCTTAAATATTTGAAAATGTGGCAATAAAAAAATCAAAACATACAACTCTTACAATAATAAGTAATAGGTTTATTCCATGCTGAAAAAAAGAAGAAAGAGAACACAACGTTTCGGCCGTGGAGCCTTCTTCAGGTGTGAGAGAGACAGGGCAGTAGGCAAAGGTAAAGTAGCGGGAGAACAAAGGTTGGGAGGGAGGAGGAGTGAGAGGCGGGAGCAGGGGACAGAAAGAGAGGCCAATCAAGAGGTGTGAAGTCAGAATGGGTGCAGAGAGGTGTGAAATGAAACTTCCAATGAATGGAGAAAATTTAAAAGAACAGTAGTCTGTCGTTAAGGGAAGGGAGAAGGTGTGATCCTAGCTGCAGAATAATTTTAGTTTCGGTGGTCTTTCTGATGTATGAGTTTGGAAAACCGTCTTTGAGAACACAGACGGAGAGATTAGAGTGGTCGTGGCCGTCAGAGGTGAAATGAGAAACAATGGGCTTGGAGAGATCTTTAATCTTTACAGCCCTGACGTGTTCTCTGAAACGGTCTCCGAGTCTCCTTCCTGTTTCTCCAATGTAGATGGCTGGGCATTTACTGCAAGAGATACAGTCTCGCTTCCTACACTGGCTATGTCCCTGACCTCTACAAACGATATATTGATGACTGCGTCGGTGCCGCCACATGCTCCAACGATCAGCTTGAGTTCTTCCTGCACCATTTCACCAACTTCCACCCGTCCCTCAAATATACGATTAACATATCTTCCACTACTCTTCCGTTTCTAGACATCCACTTGTCTATCAACTACCCCCGACTGTCCACTTCAGTTTATTACAAACCCACGGATTCACACAGCTACCTCCTGTACAGCTCATTTCACCCCAACCACACTAAAAACTCTCTTCCTTTTTCACAGTTCCTTAGGTTACGACGATTATGCAGCGACGACATCGACTTCGAGAACCAAGCCCTCGAAATGTACTCATTTTTCATCAACAGAGGATACCCCAGCAGTGTGATTGACAGGGCCCTTGCCCGAGCCAAAAACACCCCCCGGACCATCAACCCGATCAGGAACTCCCGCCGTAACAACCGCATTCCTCTGGTGCTTCCTTACCACCCTAACACACTTCCTATCCCCAGGACCATTAACCACAACTTTTCCATCCTACAGGATGATCCCTCCATTGGGGCCCTCTTTTCTGATCGCCCTATTATCTCATATCGCCGACCACCTAATCTGCGTAACCTCCTTGTTCACAGCTCCCTTGACCGCCCTCAACAACCATCCACACCAGGCACTTTCCCTTGCAACAGAGCTCGCTGTATCACCTGCAAATACACAGCCACCACCACACTCATTCAAGGCCCCTCAGGACAATTCCGGATCACCCAGACAGCATCTTGTACCTCCAGCAACCTTGTTTACTGTATCTCTTGCAGTAAATGCCCAGCCATCTACATTGGAGAAACAGGAAGGAGACTCGGAGACCGTTTCAGAGAACACGTCAGGGCTGTAAAGATTAAAGATCTCTCCAAGCCCATTGTTTCTCATTTCACCTCTGACGGCCACGACCACTCTAATCTCTCCGTCTGTGTTCTCAAAGACGGTTTTCCAAACTCATACATCAGAAAGACCACCGAAACTAAAATTATTCTGCAGCTAGGATCACACCTTCTCCCTTCCCTTAACGACAGACTACTGTTCTTTTAAATTTTCTCCATTCATTGGAAGTTTCATTTCACACCTCTCTGCACCCATTCTGACTTCACACCTCTTGATTGGCCTCTCTTTCTGTCCCCTGCTCCCGCCTCTCACTCCTCCTCCCTCCCAACCTTTGTTCTCCCGCTACTTTACCTTTGCCTACTGCCCTGTCTCTCTCACACCTGAAGAAGGCTCCACGGCCGAAACGTTGTGTTCTCTTTCTTCTTTTTTTCAGCATGGAATAAACCTATTACTTGTTCCTTTGCAGCCTACGCATGCTGACGCAGCTACCCACCTGAACTACTACCACCTACAGCTGCTGCGACCCACTATGCCTTCCTCCAAATCTCTTTCTAGATCTCTTCGTCATACCTTCTCTTCCTCCCTGGGCCACTTGCCCTCTTCTCTCACTAAACCAGCATTCCGTCTCTTCACAGCTATCTGTTCCAAGACCAGGCTTTCTAACCACCTTCTATTCCTTTACAGATGTCGTCGACATAATATCATCCCTAAAGGATTTTGCCTTAAATTTAATACCTTTTCTTTTGACTCTGATACCACCCAGAGTAACACTCAGAGACTTCTAAAACAATTTTCTAGGAAACTAATGCTCTCTACCATTTTCTCCCTCAAAAAACAGATTATCCTTTCCGACAACAACATCAAAGAGGCTAAGGAATTTATACGGCTTACAGCTCCACATCATCTTCCCTTCATAACTAACCTCATTAGATCTCTCAACTCTAAACTCTACCAGTTTCTCACTACAGAGAAGGACAAAAAACTCAGTCATCTTCTACAGAAGAAAACCATCAACACCCCGAACACCCTCACCAACCCTAACCTTGTTGTCACCATACCTTCTGACCTTTCCCTTTCACAGGATGAGCGATCCCTCCTCAGCAAAGGGCTCAGTTTTGTACCAGTTCCCAGGAAGCTGGACATCCCCCAGACCAATGTCGACCTTAACCGCTTTTACCGCAGGATCCGTCTCAGAGCACATTTTGCCGACAATTCCTCTTCACAGGCAGCTGATAACAACCCGGTTATTGATGTCATTAACAACATTAATCCCAAACAGAGCTGTTGGACTCCCTCCTCTGGCCGTTTTCCACCAGTTGATTATTTCATCAACCAATGCACTAATCAAGCTCCCAAGGCACTCTCTATACCCAGTAAACATAGGTCTAACCTCACCCAAGGAGAAAATCAGGCGCTCCAGTCTCTCCGCAACAGGGATGATATCGTCATCAAACCAGCGGACAAAGGAGGCGCTGTTGTGGTGTGGCGTAAGGATCTATACATCTCTGAAGCCTCTAGACAACTAACTGACACTTCTGCCTACCTCCCTCTCCAACAGGACCCTACCACTGACTACCAAAAGGAAGTGGTATCCACCATTTCTCTTCTTATCAGCAGTAATGAGCTCCCCCAGGAGGCAAACCGGCTCATCATGGAACATCCACAGGTATCTCAATTTTACCTCCTCCCCAAAATCCACAAACCGGACACCCCTGGACGCCCCATCGTATCAGCATGTAACTGTCCAACTACTTACATCTCAGCCTTTCTCGACAGCCTCATGAGACCGCTGGTTGAAGATCTTCCCTCATACATCAAAGACACCAACCACGCGCTCCAACTTTTTAATGATTTCCAATTTCAGGGTACCGAATGCTACATTTTTACCATGGACATCACATCTCTGTACACCGTCATTCCCCATAATGACGGCCTTACAGCACTCAAGCACATGCTGGACAAACGCACAGTGCTTGATCCACCCACCCACACCCTGGTACGCCTTGCAGAATTGGTCCTCACACTGAACGCATTCTCTTTCAATAATCTTTTTTACCAACAGGTCAGTGGAGTTGCCATGGGCACCAGAATGGGACCCAGCTATGCCAACATTTTTGTCGGCTGGGTAGAAGAACGCTTCTTCGCTTCCTACACTGGCTATGTCCCTGACCTCTACAAACGATATATTGATGACTGCGTCGGTGCCGCCACATGCTCCAACGATCAGCTTGAGTTCTTCCTGCACCATTTCACCAACTTCCACCCGTCCCTCAAATATACGATTAACATATCTTCCACTACTCTTCCGTTTCTAGACATCCACTTGTCTATCAACTACCCCCGACTGTCCACTTCAGTTTATTACAAACCCACGGATTCACACAGCTACCTCCTGTACAGCTCATTTCACCCCAACCACACTAAAAACTCTCTTCCTTTTTCACAGTTCCTTAGGTTACGACGATTATGCAGCGACGACATCGACTTCGAGAACCAAGCCCTCGAAATGTACTCATTTTTCATCAACAGAGGATACCCCAGCAGTGTGATTGACAGGGCCCTTGCCCGAGCCAAAAACACCCCCCGGACCATCAACCCGATCAGGAACTCCCGCCGTAACAACCGCATTCCTCTGGTGCTTCCTTACCACCCTAACACACTTCCTATCCCCAGGACCATTAACCACAACTTTTCCATCCTACAGGATGATCCCTCCATTGGGGCCCTCTTTTCTGATCGCCCTATTATCTCATATCGCCGACCACCTAATCTGCGTAACCTCCTTGTTCACAGCTCCCTTGACCGCCCTCAACAACCATCCACACCAGGCACTTTCCCTTGCAACAGAGCTCGCTGTATCACCTGCAAATACACAGCCACCACCACACTCATTCAAGGCCCCTCAGGACAATTCCGGATCACCCAGACAGCATCTTGTACCTCCAGCAACCTTGTTTACTGTATCTCTTGCAGTAAATGCCCAGCCATCTACATTGGAGAAACAGGAAGGAGACTCGGAGACCGTTTCAGAGAACACGTCAGGGCTGTAAAGATTAAAGATCTCTCCAAGCCCATTGTTTCTCATTTCACCTCTGACGGCCACGACCACTCTAATCTCTCCGTCTGTGTTCTCAAAGACGGTTTTCCAAACTCATACATCAGAAAGACCACCGAAACTAAAATTATTCTGCAGCTAGGATCACACCTTCTCCCTTCCCTTAACGACAGACTAATGTTCTTTTAAATTTTCTCCATTCATTGGAAGTTTCATTTCACACCTCTCTGCACCCATTCTGACTTCACACCTCTTGATTGGCCTCTCTTTCTGTCCCCTGCTCCCGCCTCTCACTCCTCCTCCCTCCCAACCTTTGTTCTCCCGCTACTTTACCTTTGCCTACTGCCCTGTCTCTCTCACACCTGAAGAAGGCTCCACGGCCGAAACGTTGTGTTCTCTTTCTTCTTTTTTTCAGCATGGAATAAACCTATTACTTGTTCCTTTGCAGCCTACGCATGCTGACGCAGCTACCCACCTGAACTCTTACAATAATATACTTACAGATTCAATTCTTGATCTAAAAAAACAATTGTGAGAGTTTTTGAGGAGCTTCTAACACAACTCTATGAAAGCCTGCACTTTTCTTCGTGCTATTGCTATACCTCAGATACAGAATCAGAATGTAAAAGGTTAAAGAAGGTAATGTATATATCCTCTGGTTTTTCACAACACTACATGGTGAGATGGTCGACTACATCCTGCAGCAAAAAAAGAGTTTTCTCCAGTGTAACAACAATGCATCAACTGACTACCTCCAACGAGAAGGCAGAAAACGAATCCCAAATCTATTTTTCACTTCTCTGTAAAACTCTGTCCAGATTTTGCCCTTGGTGCCTCACCAAAACATGAGTGAGGACGAGCGAGCCAATGGCAGGCATGGCAAACACCAGCAACTCAGGCCTGACATCTGTATAAAAACAGAATAATCTGCTGTCAGCAGAATGTTCAATGACTTCTACCGGTGCTGATAAAGAACACCGGCTGAAAGGATTCTGCTGTTATGTGAGGCTCAGTGGATAGGAATGCATGCTAATTACCGTCAAAAATATGTGTGATCCATACAGTTTCTGGCATTGTACAGTACCTTTATGAAGGACAAGCTGAACTATTCAAATGCCTTAAAATTAAATTAAAAACATGCACAGAAATGTAAAACAAACAAGACCGATAGTAATTACGACTTTGCTTTTTTCTTTTCCTTAAAGTGGTGGAACTATTGAGCCAGCATTATTTTTTTAATTAAAAATGCTTTAGAACCAAAATATTTCTGTGGTTGTTTGCATGTTATTATATATCTGAGAAAAAAAATAAAACCACAAAATCACTACATGAATAATACACCGTACATAATGTGCCCTGCTGTTCAGATATGCGACTCCAGTCGTTTTGTCTCAGCTGTCAGTAAATATGAAAATCCTCTAGGTTTCAACAGGAACAAACCTTTCACTTTAAATAATTGATACTCGCTAATTAAATGTGCCAGTTCATAGATAATGAATTCTTTATAAAACTGACTACGCGCCTTGAGCAACAAAGTTGCCACACTCTTGAAGACAGTTTTACGGTGAGATTTGCCCAAATTTTGAAAGTTTAACCTATGTAGATCAATGCACTTCCTTAAAAGAGTTTAATAAATTAAAGTGCAGAAAGCTTTTTTCACTGAGCAGAAAAAGCTGATGAGACAGGTTTAGTTTAATCTCAGGCAATAGAAGTCATTAACCATTCTCCCAGGAATTAAAATATAGCTTGCCCTTTTCTTCTCTCACTTATCATTAGCATCACTTTAATCTCCCAGCGTTTCACACTGCTATTTTAATCATTACTTACTGCCTTTTGACAACTGAAGAACATGCTTTTTCCTCACTGAGGCAATATCCTGATTTTAGCTGAAAAAATGTAGGGCAAATTTGAAAAATATCAAAAACGTCTTTTATTTGTTTTTTTTTTCATTTAAAAAGAGGCTAAATCTCAGATACATCATTAAGAGAAAATAAAGATATTTTTACAAAAACAAAGTATGAAAATTTTAACAATAAATTAAACTGGTACATGTGTCTACCATATTATTGAATACAAAGAACATGAACAGAGACAATGTATTAACTTATTTTTGTTATTTGGTGTGAAGTGGACATTAATTTCTTAGGACATCTTCTAATGTGCAAATCAGACAATACAAGCCTTGTCTTTCAATAACTATACACTTTCACAGATAAGGGGCATGTTCTTTTAACTTTTTATTATGTTCCCTACATTGTTATGTGGGCACAGAGTAATAGTCCAAAAACTCACTGTCCATTGTAGAGCTCACCCAGAAGGTTCTGGGAAAAGGGAGATTCAAGACTCCTTTATCAGCCTGAGAGGCATGTTCAAAAGGGGATGGCTTCTCATTAGGAGAGAATTATGAGCACCGGCAGACACAGAGTCCTGGGGTTTTCTGTCTTCTGAAGGAAACAATGAGCAGATGTCAGTAAATTATCTATCTATCTAGTACTTGACAGTCATACTTCTGATTGTTATAATACTATGTGGGGGGAGGGGAAAGGGGGAGGTCCTTATTTATCAGTTTTGCATTTGCATTTTGGCACCAGTGCTTTTAGTTAGAGCTTTTAATTAACCGAAGATATTTAAAAAACATTATATGAACAAATAAAATACCAAATCTTTTCATCCATTCCTCTCTCCCTTCATCTATATCTTTTTTTTTTACTTTCATCTATGATCTACCCTCAGTAGGCAACTACATGCAATATGTCACTTGCAGACCCTTTCTTGCTTTATCTTTTATGCAGAGATGTGTTATGTCTTCAGTCTTTGGTTGTGCATGTATGCACTGCTGGACTTGTACCTTTTACACAAAGTAACAGGTGGGACAGGAATTTTTCCTTGCAAAATGCTTTTTATTGTTAAAGTGACTGTTTTCAGTGATTTCAGCTTTCCAGAGGTCAATATCAGTATGCACAAACAATTTTCCAGAAAGATTCATCTGAAATTTGTTATATTCAATATTACATACACAAACATATATATTAGATACTCCTGTGTTGTTAGGATATGGAATGTGAATGTTCTTTTTAAAACCCAAAGGAAATCTTTGTGAAAACATGAAATTAAACTAATCTCCTTTTCACTGACGGATTCAACATTGCTTTTGCCCTTTAAAACTGCTACATGATTAAAAGCATTACTAAGAACAAAAACCTCAAGCCAGTTAGATTAGTGTTAAATTACTTAATCCTGTAATAGTATTTGAGATTTCGCCAATAAAACAAGTACTTCAGACATGCTAATTTTATTGCTGTCAAATGAGGCAAGAAAATGACATATAAATATTTTAAACCTTTAACTCCTATGGACTTGTATATACTGCAATTTTAGAAGAATGGTGTACACTTTTAAAAGGAATGGAAAACAAGAAGGCATGTTAGGTTTTTTTATAACTGAATAGGAGAGTACACAATTAATAATGTTGTTTCTGCACATTGTCATTGAAACAAGTAAACAATATTTCACACTTCTTTCATTGTTTCTTTCACAAATTAAGTGATAACATGCTTAATTTGAAGACTCGTTAAATAAGCAACATAAGGCAAGCAACACGTTGGAAGGAAAACAATGTCTTACTGCTGTTTCCAAGTACTGTAGCTGTTTGTTAACTGGTAAGTGATAGTCCATTTTTCACTTAAGACAGTCACAAACTACCAAATGCTCAGCTGAAAGTCAAAACCCTCTGTCCTAAATCTCCTTTAACTATGATTACTTTATTTTCTGAATGTTTCAACAATAAAATCCCTTCTTTCACATCAAAAAGAAGCCCATTTTCATGTTCTGATCTCTTTCCAAGTTCAAAGGCTTACTCAAAGTGATACTTCAAAGAAACGTGTAAACAAAGACAAACAGCTGTTAAAACAATCTTTTGTTAGTTCATTGTCTTCTAACCAGACTCTTAGCAGAATCCACACATATAGGAAAAACAGAAAACCAAGCAGTGGGTTAATTGAGCCGCTTCTGTCAGTTCTAGGAACACATTACAAATATATAAGATATGTAGATACAGTACATGTCATGACTAAATAAACGTGAGGCGACTTAGCAGTACCTATTCTGGTTCCTTCCATCTTAAGATCCTGAACATCTCCTCCTCGCAGATATACAAAGCTCAGAAGAAAAGAGCATAAATGAGTATTAAAGGGAAAAACTGAGAAAAATCTAATGAAAATGTTTTTTTCTCCATCTTGGGAAAGTCACCATCCCAACAGTTTTGTGTGCTCTATAAGCATTTATATTTAACAGGATCTCTTTAGAACCTGTGCCCAAAATTTAGTCTAACATTGTTTTTTTGGTTTGACTTTGAGACCCTTTTTTCCATTTTATTTTTCCATTTTACAAGCTTAACGTCCTGGAGCACCCCCTCCTGGTGTGAGTGAAAACAAAACTCCAGGAGAAATGACTTCGCTAAATTCTTGCCAGGGTCTTAAATTCACCATGTCTTCCACATCCAAGCACTGTTAAACAGGACTCAAGTTACCAGATACATTTTTTGAGCTGAGGAAATATGAAAATTCTGGATGTTCTGGAGGTAGAAAAAAAACTATGTAAAAATCAGCACCTGTCTGGAGAGCACAGGTTGGAGTAAAATGCAATTCTCAAGGAGAGAAATGGAGTCTAAAAAAAAGCTCTGCCAAAGCCAAAGCCTGACTTAATTTCTTAATACATGGCAGCACCTTTCTTTAATCCGACTTTAATACATGAAGTCAGAGGTTACAGTCGAGATAGAAAAAGCACCTGTCAGTCAAGAGCATGTCAAATTAAACTATGGCTCCATGAAGTTTTAAATGGGAGACTCAAAGACACTGACTAAAATGCTAAAAAATGCCTCAGTAATTGCTGCAATTTCACTGTTGTTAAAGAACTCACTTGATCATTTATTGCACAAAACCATATCTCATTAAAGGTATTTTTATTATGCTTTTTTTTTCATTTCTCCTCAGTTCACATTTCCTCTGGCCAGAACCCCAACCCATTACAATTGTGAAAAAAAATGTTTTCGTTTTTAAGGTTTTATTTTAAAAAATGACATTCAAAGCCAAAGAGAAATATCTAATATCATCATTAGCACAAATTGCCCATTTAAATCATTTAAAGCCATTAAAAAATAGAGCACAGGATATCTACTCATGGTTGAACCAAATTATATTTTTGAACTATTCATTTAGAATTTTCAGGACTATCAGAGATTTGCACTGGACTGCAAAACGCTTGCCATTACAAAATAGCAGCAATTTAGTATAGTTACAGTCAATAAATGGAAGCTTTTTTAGAAGTTGAAAAGTAGGAACTTCTCACTCATACATTACATTAAGAACAATAGAGTACAGTACAGACAGTCTTTTATGGATAACAGTAGCTGTTCCTGCATTGACATCTGTAATGTACGGTAGTCCTTATCCTTTCTGGGTTTTATTAAATAGTATAGTTGCCAAGTGCAGTTGTCTTTTTAATGATTGTAGTAAGATGTAAATTACGTGTGGCATCTTAATTACCCTTCACAAGTAAACTTTTTGTAACAGCTTCTACACTGCGGTAAAATGTTCTGACATGGCTTTAATACATTATTAGCAATAAAGAATTTAATATTCCTTAAGCTTACAGCTGTCAGGACTTTTTAAACAGGCTCCATATTGAAATTTACAGGGTTAAGCAGCTAAAAGCCTCCTATAGGTTTGTGTGTTCATTAGCAATAATTTTTTTGTACTTCACATGCCTAAGGATAGGGTCCTTAAAGCTGACAATACCTTATTTGAAACACTTTTATCTCTAGCTATTTCCCCTTGGCCAAGGAATGTTCTCCTTCACAGAGTAATAGAGCTTGAAAACTCCAGCATCGGCAGGGAGGGAAAGCACTACTTAGCCAGTTACTGTGAGAGACAAAATGCAATTAAGGCTCCCACCAGGGAGAGGGAGAACCAAACAAAACTCAACATCCTCACACAAGAGCCTTTTTTATTCTTTACCACAAAAATACAAGGGCTCAATCTTGTTACTAAGACTGCTTGCTTTTAGGGCAACAGGCTTCATTTTTTTTCCACTGAAGATCAAATTAAAGCTGAGAGGCTTCAGAACAAAGGGGGAGGGGGATACAATGTACTTACATTAAAGGGTGATTAAGTTGGACTTACATGAGGTTGAGAGAGTTGTCAAAATTTTCAACAGCCACTACCCTGTGGTTGGATAAAGAATTAGTTCTATGTTGCTGCTTACGAATCTGAATGAGACTGTGGGCCATTAGAACAGCTTTCTCAGGTCATACTTTTCTCTTTTGTTTAAAGGTTATTTCAGGAAAATAAAGGATTGGGAGGCAGAGGAGACTGACATTAAAACAAGGTTTGAAAAGACAGCTCCTACCCATAGATCATATGCAAAGTAGGAGCATGTTAGACCCAGGAATTGTTGTTTTTGCTTACCATATGAACTGGAAGTCCTGAATTCGTATCATTCCTATTACTCAGTGAATTGAAAAACAGTTTTAATTACTCAAGATGTCAAGCATATCATTAGATTTGAATTAGATAATGCTGGTCTGAGCATCCAAGAATGATTCTGTAATTATAACTTATTGCATTAGACACACAATTACTTTGGGCTGAGACTACATAGACAGGTGATTACAAAATGCTCCCTTTCTATTTTCATAACATAAGAAAGTTTTCGTTTTACCCACATTTATATTGATAGAGTGTGAGTTGCTTGAGCAATGACATTTGCATGAAATGACATAGACAAAATGTCCCCGCTATTCTTATCAACTGTAAATTGTAAAAAACAAGTCATTTTTGTCTGTTCTTAACCAAAACGGTTACATTTCTGTAAAAATATGTCAATGTCTGTTATTAGAACTTCTGTTTTGCTCTAAAGTACCTCCTATTTTGCATAAATGTTACGTTTACAAATTCGCAATGTACAGTATGAGCAAGTCCAATACAAAATAAAGTAGTTTTTTTTTTACTGAAAGTTTAAACACGAAAATTCCTTTAAAAAACGTGGAGACTGCCTAACCTGTAAAGGCAATTATTCAAAGCACTGACTAAGTCCTATAGTGCAGACACCACTTATTTAAAATCTAGGTTACACCATTATCCAACTGTAACAGGGATTCCCCTAGGACACAACGGGCCAGCCACCACCAGGCTTGGATTGGCTTGAAACAGTTTGTTTAAGAATATGAGAGGGGTCACAAGTCAGAGGTGGTCATTCAGTTCATGCACATCTGGTTGGTAATAGCTGATCAATCCAAGGATCTTGTCCAGCTGTTGCTGAAAGAAAACCAGGGCATCAACGTGTGTTGAACATCCAGGCACCACATCCTTTTATGTAAAAAAGAGTCCCTCATATTCTAAATTCTAAATGTAATTTCCCTCAGTGCCCACTCTGGTCTTCTGCTATGTGTTTCCATGTGTAATTGTGATGCAATAACAACCACGAGACCTAGCGTGTGTTTCTGAGATTGCTGCACAGTCAATGAGAGCTGCATCACTTCTCCAATCAATACCAGCTCTGCTGTGAGAGCTGTCCAACTCAGAGCACGAGCAAGAAACAGATGGTTCTGACAGTGCAGTCTGTGGAGTAAGGTGTGCTCAGTCCTTATCACTCCATTATGTAAGTCATAATGGTTAAGACTGGCAGTTCCAAAACAGGGAAGCAGTGTAAAAGAAGAAAAGCTAGCAAGAAAAAGTTTTAAAAATGTAAATAAGGACACAAGACAACTGTATTCTGTTTAGGAACCACCAAGTAACTTCATATATACTTATTCTATCCTGAAGTTAAATTGTAAAAATTGAACATAATATATGTTGCTCATGTTTTCTAAGTGAATTATAAGACTGGTCTTAGCTTTGCTGCTTTTTGTGCATAACACTTGCACTTGTTGATTTTAGAGTACTCAAGCATTTCTTGCAAATAGTTTCTGTGTTGTTGCTTGAATGCTGAAGGACATAATAGCTATTTTCTGGTGATGTATGTTTAGTTTGCCTGTGGTTGCCATTATTGGTACAAGAATTAAAAATGTACACACATGAAAATTGTGGTCTATGCACACAAAAAAAATGTCAGTTTCTTGGAAAAATGACAAAATTGTATTATATTCCATTATATAATTATATTCCAATTTAAAAACCTCTGCTGCAATAATCTCTTCTAAATTCAAATGTTGTTTTAATAAAAGCAATATTTAAACATGAATGGACTGCAGTGCTTTTTACTAAAGCATGTAATTGCTACATAGCAATTTTCAAGAAAAAATCTAAATAACTGAACTCAAGATTTTTATGTTCCATCTCCTGCATTGCATCTCTCAGTTTTTAAAGTTTACATATGAAATTATTTTACAGAAAAGTTATATATTTTTGCTTTTCACTGCTGTTACTGAATGGAAGGACAAAAAGGACACTTCTGAAATAACGATGCTAGTTTTGATAGGAAGGCAAGTGGCTTATCTCTGGAAATTGGGGTTACTGATAATGCATTCTTCAACTCTACACTTCTACGGCTTCCGGAAAGCCTGACCTCAGCAATTAATCAAAAATTATATCTCTTATCAGCTATAGTAAACCAGACAGTTCACTTAGATAGATATTAGTATGATCTTGTTAGAACGTCAAAAGAGAGAGCATGTTTTATTAAATCCTTAGCATGTACAGTATATAATTGTGTGATTAATTTATTTTTATTTATCTAAATGTACTACCATTAATTGACTGCAATATTTTTAAACCAAGCCAATCATACCACTAGGCCTCTATGAAAGGATAACTTATGTTGCTTAAAGATTTAGTACTAACTAGTGGTTCAATCTGATTTTATTTTAGAATTGAAAGCTATTTAAAAAACACAATTTATAACTTATCAGGTAAATATAAGTATCTATGGGAATAAAAAAGTGTCTAATGTTATTAAATCTTAAAAAAGGCTGGTGCTTTGAATGGGAAAAAGACTCTAGGGAGCTATATATCGCATATATTTAATGCAGACCAGTATTTCCTAGGCATTACTACTGTAGCTATTTCTAAAGTAAAAATGTATATTATAAACTATTAATGGAAACCCTGTTTAAATGCAAATTTCTATTAATGACATCCATTAAAATAAGTATAAAAACAGATGCTGTCAATACAAGCAAAAGGAGATATTGTGTCACACAAACAAATGTGACATGGAAAATTCACGTAACAGTTGTAAAACAAAATGAAAGAGTAGCACTCTAGTAATGATATTAAATGTCATCAAACAAAAAGACTCATTTTGATAGGGTTATAGCCTTTCCTCCCCTCTGCCCCTGTTTTCCACACACACTTCTAAAAGGCACAGACAGACCCGACCCAGGTATACACAGGGCTCTGCATCTGCGAGTGACTCCTTATGCAATAGCCCTAGGAAACATGTAAATTGTATTTCCTCACTGCAAATTGCAGCTGAATTAGACAACTGGGTAGATATAATACATCCACACTTCCCAGCTATCCCTCGAGCCCCTGTCTGAGCATGTGGCAAACTAGAGAACAACACAAAGGCGAAATAATCCAAATCAAGGCCTGTGACACTGTGGTCCTTTAATTTCTTAAACATCTACAGCATTACATCAAAGCTTCATGCACTGTGGCATTGCGTGGCTAACCCTGTGACAGAAATCGAAGGCATGTACTGTATGTCATCTTTTAAAAACTTGTGGGGGGAGTGTCTAGGGCGCTCCATCTGGAAGATTCAAACATTTGGGATCTATCTTACAATGTAGCAGACAAAGGCTTGATGAAGGATAACAAATGACTTCATGGCGAAATGGCTATTGAAATTCTTTCAGTATGTGGCATTAAAAACAACTGAACAAACAGAGATAAGAGGGTTAGTAGGATTCAAAATGGGATTTTTTTTGTTAAAGACCTAAACAAAACAAATGGAGCTTATTACTGCAGATTACTTTTCAGCGGACAGTTTCGCTGTGTGGGGCCAGTTCCTTTCTCCCAGCGTACTAGATATGCCCCATTTATAACACAGCACAGTTATATTCAGTTACTTTCATGCGATCATAAGTATGGCAAGTCAGATAAAAAAAAACACATATTTTGGTTTTAAGTTGAAAAATGCGTTCATTAAATAGCTGTTACCATGTGCTTTACCACATAACACTGATAAATGAATTAACCACAGCAGCTAGCACTAATGCTATTTAAATGCGCACCTAGATACTGGACATATTGTGCACCAGGAATATGTGAAAACACCAATGTTGGACGAGTCTGACATTCTGAAGCTGAATACATTTTTTCAAAAATTTGAAAACTTTTTTCTTCCATTTCATTTATACAGTGTTGTCCTATTTCCTCTATATACTCATTTTTTATACTTTTTTGTCTTCTTTTCTGTATATAAACATTAGTCTTGAACTGTCATAAAGTGTCATATCATCTGAAGAGTCAGATTTCTTCCTTTTTTTCTTAGAACAATAGGTGCTAAAAAGCATCATCACAAGACAGATCTAATTAGCACTCCTGTTATTAAGTTTAAAAATGAAACGCAGTGAGTCACCAGTTGACAACATGCAATGGTGAAACAAAGAAGCTTCAATTTGATTGCAACTATTTGATTTTCATTACCTAAATAACGTTATTGACCAGATACAAATTTAGGGGTTCACTTATCTTTATTGTTTTAATTTGACTAGAATGTTGCAAATACAATTAATGAGATGTCAGTGCTGTCCCCTTTCAGTTAATAGGCTGTAATAGTCATAAATTGCATTTATGTAGCACTTTTCATCCCAAAGGAAGAGGTGCTTTACACATAGGAGGGATCCACTTCATCCCAGAGTGAAGAGCAGCTCCTACTAGAATGACTCACAACAACCGTTATGCACCAGCAGCCCTGCTACATAAATAAATAAGATAAACAAGTAAGAAACCAGTTAAATAAAGGGAGGTCCTTATGTAGGGCAGATATACAGTACATCTATTTCTTTCTATTGTACATTAACCAGTTTTGTATCAGTAGAAATAATAATTGAAATAACAACCAATAAAATACTTAAAATACACAGTATACTGAATAAAATAACATTAGAGATTTTCCCAATTCAACAGAACATTTAATTTCTTTTCAAATTCAAATAATATCCAGAAGAATGATGTTTGAATCCTACAATAAAACGAAGCAAATTGTTGAACATCCCACCATCTGTTCAGAAGTATAACAAGAAATCTGGCAAACTGTTTTAGAAGCCTCAACACATATTAGTCAAGCAAGTTGTGGAATTTAGTGGCACAGAACATAGACCGTTTAGCGTTTGATCTGAAGACTGTTATAATATTGCTTCTCCTAAATCTGGGCTTTATCCATATTTATTCCAACTGTAAACTCCTGCTGTATTTTTAAAATCGATTTCATTTTCATTGTGCATCACAAGCGGATACTATGCACATCCGCCAAAGTCTGTATTGGCTAAGTCTCAGTTATCGAAAAAGTGTAATATAAACATTATGTGACACAATGTGTTTACTCCTCTTCATAAACATTTTCTGTTGGAGAAAGAGAAGTAACGGTTCAACCAAAATACTTGTTGATACCTTTAAATAATAAGTACAGTACACTTTTAAAAAGAATTTAATGAATGTAACATGTATTGATTGTTTAGCAGTTGATGTATCACATAATGGAACATGACTTTAATTAAAGAGTGGATGAACACAAGCTTACTTAGATAATAGTTCATTACTGTAGCTGTGTATTTAAGAAACGTTTCAAATATGCTGAAAATTTATCAACCTTGTAAATTTAATTGAAAACAGACATAAAAAATGGAGAGTAAAACTACCTTGAAGCAAAGGACCTACATCCAGTACCTGCATACAATCAAAACACATGTGCCTGACAGGCCACACAGTCTCCTCTTGTTTTTGATCTTTCCGCTGCATTAAGGTTACAGTAATAGTGGGGCTTATACAAATCTCCAGTACAACCAGCAGCCACACTCCCAAGAAGATAAAATTCAGCTGAACCGTGTACTCATACAAGTAAAAACGCATTTTACCCTCCCCAAAAAATAAAAAATGTAGCCCATTTTATTTGTTTACTTCATGAAGCTGGAACATGCTCACAATACAAGTTTGCTACTAACTTCTTAGTGTTATTGTTTTCCTGGCAGTGCTAAAAATAAATTAACATTTGCTCCAGTATGGGGCAATTCCTTTTCCCCTCTTCATACTTTAGCTGTCAGACCCAGGATAAGCTGAATTCTGGCTGAAAGACTTACTTTACTAATTAGGGACATTTACAGAAAGTATACAAGTATAACTGAAATAAAATGCAAGCATCCACTATGGAATGTTCTCACACTAACCCTGCAATACAGGGAAAACAGCCCCTGAGATTGTCCGAGAGTGACTGCTATGTATGACATTTGCTCTAAAGCATAGCAGCAGATTACACAAGGCAGGGTGGTTAAACTGTGAAGGGGATCGAGCTTCAGCAGAACAATGTTTCCAATGGCCCATCTGAATCTTCCACACAGGGAAGTGCACTGTGCTGCTCTTAGTGCAGACAGTGCTTGAAAGGGAGCCTCTCTCCGCTGTTTGGGGACTACGCCGCTGAACCCAGCTATTGACAAAGTTTAGGCAAAATGGTACAGCTGTTCTGTGATGTGAAAGGTGTCTTGGGCCAGTGTCTGTGAGCGGTTTAGCAAAAAAAATGTTCCAGACTATATGAGGTATCTGAATCCGAAAAAGTCTTGTGTCTTCTTGTGTGTTCTACTTGTCTTCGACTTACAGTACACATACATCTGTTAGGGGAAATTAATTTTTTACTCATGTTTGTACAGATATACTCGCCTTTACCCTGCACACGGAGAACTTCAATTATCTATCAACGTCTGCGTTTGCTGTAAACTGTATATGCCCACCTTTCTCAATTGGCACTGCACAATATCACAACCTCAGATGCTCCTCAAGCACCTACAACTAAGATCTCTGGGCCGAGTGCTAAATGAAATGTGGTTTCACGCTTTAATTGTATTCGTGCTTCCTCCATTGAAGTAAAATCTTAATACGGTAAAACATATTGTGAATTGTTTTAAAGCAGGATGATTTTACATTAACATCACCTTTCCTATCAAGGTATAATAAAGCTGTAACACTGCCACCGTATTTATGATTCAGAAGCAGGGTTGCTATGCAACAGGCTCAAAGCAGCACTTCAGTACTCAGGTCTAAATTTATTATCAGTTCAGTCCATCTAACAATCAGGCGCTAAACAGAACAAAACCTATTCCAAATAAATTCTCACTGTATTTGTGTGTTGATTTGAGTTAAAGGCCTTCGGGGAGGCACCATTTGGTAGCACGGGAACAGAAAGGGGTAGGTGCTGCCGGGGAGGAGGGAGGGCTCATGTGCCAGAAGTGTTATTGTGTCAGGTTGATTTATTGAGTGAGCTTCATTTCACCGAATGTTCTCAGATATTTATTTCCCTAAAGGCCCAGCAAAGATATGAACAGGCCTGCATCCACAGATGTCATCATTGCTCATTTTACCGAGTCAGGAGATTTTTCCCAACTGCAAAGATATATATATAAATACTACAACCAGGCAATGTCACTGCACTTTTCTAAATCCACCTTAATATACCATTAAAGCAAAAGTACAATTTATTTAAACAGAAATGTGCATTAATCTTTTCAAATGGATGCTGTCGGCCACAATCGCAACTGAACAGTAATATCCTTAATATGCTCAAGTGAATTAGGTTTTCCATCCTGGATCAAAATGGTCAAATATCACTGACCTTGACAGTGTTATAAAAGCAGGTATTATTTTAAGCTAAAAAATTGTGTCTACAGTATTTTATGCTATCCCTATAAACATCCTTACCACACAAAAATACATAAAACGACAAATAAAAATACAGTACGCACTACAAAGCTAGACACCCTTTAACCTTGAAGACAAATGCTTACACTTCAACAAATTAAAGTAAAAAGGGAAATGCATCTTCAGACTCTTTTTGCAGATTGCTGTCTGAGCTGGTACAGACAGGACACTCGGGAGTCTCACTGAAAATCTGCCTTTTCCAGCTCCACTCGTTGAGGTCCTTTGCTGAGGAGGGCAGGGGTGAGGCCCTGCGTGGAGAATCACCAAGTCAATGTATGTGTCAGCCTTGCTTTGGTTGACTGAGCTTGAGCGTCAGTGTTGAATGGTATAAAAGCCTAATGCCCACCCACCACCCACAATTACTGAAGCTCTAATTGTTGCTGCAGTTTAATTTAATCAGATTTTTATTTTAGTTGTTGGTAGACAAAATGGATCACTTAAAATTATTGTGCCAGAAAGTACCACAGCAGTCTTTAATAAAAGAATGATGTAGCAATCACCCAAACAGATTGAAATCAGCTTATTAAATTTGAGCTTTGTCACATTTCTACATGACAGAGCCAACACAGTTACTACATCAAATAACTTAATGACACCAATTTAGAAGTTAAATTCATTTTATAAGACACACAGAATAGACTACTATAAATTCTATTCATTTTTTCAGCATTTGCAGAATACCTGCAAAATCTATCATTCTGACGTTTGGAATATTGTCTCCTTTGCATCATCATTTTAAAAGCTTTCTTTAAAATTTCACATTTTTTTAGAACAACAAAAAGAAAGTAACCTTCACCCATTTGCAAAATCAATTTGCCACATTTGCACATCAAAATTAGCAACTGAAGCAAAATCGCCTTAATTTGCTGTAGACCAGCAAATAACCAACTAATTTGCAGAAACTCCTGCCAAGTACACACATTAAATGCTTCATGCTTATAATATGGCCTTTGCTGCACCTTTCTTTCCACAGCCCTGTGTCACATGATCATTAACATATTGCAAGCTCAGAAACTTTATTTTAACCTTCCTTAATTAATGTGTGTTTATGGAAGGCCACAGGACTTCAGATCCAGTTAATGAAACTTCACTCCACAGGCCTCTGGAGCTCAGTAGAGACACTACTCCTCTGTTGTAATGGTTGCTTTTTTCCCACTGTTTGTTTATACACAGTTAATTGATCTCCATTCTCCCAGAAGCATTCCAGGGACAAAACCTTTTTTCTGTCTCCAATTAAAGATTTTAGCTTTCTAATGCCTTCATAGTCTACATCACTATTTTTTAATTAGCTGTACATTTATTCTACATTACATGGTAAGACTGACATTCTTTTTCAGCATGTTAACATTTCCATGCTCTGTTTAAAAAAAAAACTTGTTACATTTTTTAAAAACGTTTCATGAAAAGAAATCTCTTTGATCTGCCCAAGAGCAATCTAAGTTGCTTATCTGTGCAGTTACCAACTCAGAGTGACGGGGAGAGAAGCCGGGCACTTTTGTCAAGCATGGCACAGAGTACATCAGCTCCCTGCAAACATTACTGATGATGCCATTGAATCTGATCCTTGATTGTCGTGATGTCACTCCCAGAATGGGAAATATTTATTGTAACTATAAAAAGATCTTTTAGTCACTCTAGTCGAGCAGATTGGTTTCCTTGGCAGAACAGATCAGCATAACGGCAGATAGAGGGCATGTTCTCATCAGCTTGAGGGATTACAAATGGGAAACAAGCATTTCCTGCTAAACTCCTAACAGTAAGCAGCAAGATTTGGTGAGAGTAAACATTACTTTAAACTGCACAAAAGAAGTAAAGGATCACTTTCAGGGATCTTTATTCACATGGCAGGAAATAAATAAAAGCTCTTTAGCCAAACCAGGATTAATAATTGTCCAGTTTATTAGTTACAACTTCTAAAGGAACATAATCCTAGTAGAGTACTTCAGTTTAGGTTCACTTTTTGAAATGACACTTTGCAATTTAATGTACAAAAAGCATGGTAAGAGGTATAGATGTATTTCATTGTGATTCTGTGTCTTATTCTCAGGATAAATTGTTTTTTTTTTGTGGTAGCTGGAATCACACACTATCAGGCTTCTGTTATAGATTACTGCAGCAGTTACAGAGCCTGAAGTCTTACCCAAACATGACTCACCTCATACCAGCAAAGAATGTCATCCATAACTAGCACTGAATCACCCAGAACTTCAGACATTCAATCACTAAATGTGAGAAGCACTGAAAGAAACCTGCGTTGGAAACAAACATTTAAACATCTGCTTTGTGTGCTGATACGTACTGTCGCTGAGGAGACAGCAACCAATTTATGCTTGTAATAATCCCATTTTGTCACCCAAAGCAGTCACAATTAAATTAACAAAAAGAGGATGAAGCGTGTGACTTTCTTTTGAATTTTGCCTATACAAAGAACATTTGGAATAATAATGTTAACTACAAAGTGGTCACTCTATGTAGGCATGTCCTCTGACAGAAAATGATCTCTTTCTAGAATTCAAAGATAAGTTTAGATTGTAGAGACACAATATTGATGAAACCCCCTCAGTAAAATAGTGATGTTTCAGCCTAAATTCACAAATATAGGCCTAACACCCAACAATATAGCATTCTCTTATCCAGGGTGAATCCACTCATACAAAGACTGGCAAAGCTGATATCTCTCTTAATAGAAGCACCTGTGCACGATGCCATTTGTGCTGAGCACATTCTACATAATAAACAATGTTTTTCCAGCCAAATTCTCTGAAAGAATGCAAAAAGGTTATTCTTTTATTCTTTTTTGGGCTGGATATTTTACCCTGCAGTTATGCCTTCCATATGCAATTCCTATTGATGGGTCTCAAAAAATAGGACACTGCAATAAAAAAATATAAAGAGGCACCACAAAATAAAGAAACATTATAGTGCTAGGTCAAAGGGACACAGAAATTAGATTTATTTTTTTTCCACTGTACATCTGAGCAGGCAGCATTTATGATGTTTGCATTTGTAATCTTATGTATCAGTTAAGCTTATGTTGAAAAAAATGACTATCTGCCCTATTGAACATTTTCCCCTGGAGGGCAAAGAGTGGTAATGAATACCTTGGACCTAAAGAATTACAGCATGCTTTATCTCTCTCCATATTGAGAGAAAAAAAATCTGAGACATTTCAGAATCCTATAAACCTGTAAACAAAATCTGTGGAGCAGATAAATTTTAAATGGCACAATGCAATTAAAGCTGAATTCAATTTGAGCACACCCTGTCCATCTGTCAGAGGGAAACAAAAGCCGAGGAGCTCCATTATTGCCGAATCCCTGCTCTTGTTAATTTGCTTGCTGAGAGATTTCAGTTTCTAGGAACTGCACAAATTAAGCAGCTATAGTGTTCAGTCAGGGCTAGATCCTCAGTAACTATCAGCAGATGGTGAAAATCAGTGCTAATCAAGTGGCCAAACCTTTTCCTTTTTTTCTGTGTCTGATTGAAGAATTTTAAAATACTCTCCCTGTGTTTTTTTGCAAATTCACACATCCTTTAAGACTAGATCATTAAATGACAAAAACATTGTGAATGTTTTAGATAAATATATTCTATTAAAACAAATTATACATGAAATGTCAACAATTAATGAAAAATTAGATTAAATTCCAAAATTGTGTACTGTATAGAAAAGCATACATTCTAAAAATGTTCATTCTTACATTCATCCACTATTGTAAATCTTATCTAAATCTTCAATAAGGTCAATTTAGTTTTAGCATTTGAAAATGTGTGCTGTACTAATTAACTTTTCTTAGGACACCATTTTAATTAAAATGTTATTTAAGTCTTTGGGTATTTGGCGTTTGTCAAAAGGCAGGATTTGCATCAGTTATCTTGCCTAAAAGGAAACATTCACAGCATTTCTAAAACACAAACTAAATAAAATTCCCACAGCTCGAGAAATATAAAACAGAAAGGACTTTACAGTACATCTCACTGACACCATGTGTCTTCAGAAATTGCAAAACACATCCACATTTTTATTTTGTGTAAACACTGTGTCTAGTTAGGTGAGTCTCTTTTCTTATTATTACATTTTTCTGTACCTAACATCATGCATGTTGGAATAATTAAGGAAGTAACAATGCCTGTTTTCACTTTTCTTTTACAAACACCAGGTAATTGTCATTAATGAGCCAGCTGTCACTGGTACTGTCACCTGTACTTCACTTGGGGCAATTGTTTGTTTGCACTGACAAGTTATAGTGCTACACAGCTCTTACTGTGCCCTGCTGTTAAAGTACAGCTACAGCTTTGCTCCGACAAGGAAGCTCAGAAACGAGCTCAATGTTGAATGGGTTGTGACAACCAAGTATTCTGTAGACATTTACAGAATCTGCATGATGCTGATGGATTTATGCAGTACAGAGAAAACGTACTTAAATTTCCATGAACTTAAACAATGCTATAGTGTTACATAAACCAACAATATGGAACTAAACTAATAGGTTTATTTTTACAAGTAATCATAATTTATGAGTGCAGTCAAAAAAGGCTGACTATGCCTATCCAAGTATTTCTGTAACTTCCTGGAAAAAGGTGCATAAATGTTTTGTTTTGTTTTTCCCTCCCAGGAGAATTGAGTTCAAAGGTCATTCAGTGCTTTTGTGTAGATTTGATGTTCTAAAGTCAGTCCCTAGTGTACTGTAGTTTGCATTTGAAAACTTCCATGTAATTCATCACCCAGCAACACTGATGCCAATCATTGCTCGAATCCAGTGCAGCATACGATTATCATATACTTACAAATATACAAGTAAATGAGAAACTGAAAACCAACAAACTGTTTTTGCAATTATCCTCTACATTGGTGTTATCTCCATGTACCAAGAGGTAACAATAATTTAAGGCAAATGGGTGTTAAACATACGTGCAAATTGTAATCATGTTGATTTATGAAACAGAGTACTACATATTTGTCCTTTTGCCTATTAAACTTAGATTTCTCTACTTATTTTTAATGTGTACGAGCCATTTACGATGAAGAGTTGGAGCAACATTTAATACTCAGTGCCAACATTATTAGAGGAACCATTATGAATATTCAGAAGAGGTATTTGTTCATGGAAATATAACACACATACAGTTTCTATTTCATATTATACACAATTTATTTTCAGCACGTACTTTTATAATAAGTGTCATTTTATTATTAGAGAGTGTGAAGCCAGCTTTCTATCACCCAGTTTGTCCACTTCTGAATCTGAGATTAAAATCTGAATCTTTCTGTTTTATTTTGGGTACTGAATTATAATGCTTTCAGCAGGAAATCTTATCATCTTCAAAGGTAGAGGAGTATGTCAATTTAAAATCAGAAATGTATCTTGCATCTTTATGCTCCTTAAACTACAATACATCTAAACTGATTAAAGTACATCAAAGGCTCATCATTCATTCCTCAGAGCAAAAAGGGTAGATTTTAATTGCAAAATGTAAAACCTCACAATTAAAGGCTTTGTGGTACTTAAAGCCAGCACAAACACAGAAATGTTAAGAGCAGCATACAAATTAGCTGCAAATGTGACTGGATATGAGAGACTTTTCAGAAAAGATGTTATCAAAAGCATGTGACAGCCTTATAACTTTCAAGCCTATTTATTAGAATCACTTGACTTATTAATAAAAATACTCACTAAACTATTAGACAGATTGTTTTCAAGAGCTACTTATACAGTACGTTACAGATTCTTTCTGTACTTCTGTTTATTAAATGTACTTCTCTTTTTCCTCCTTATCTCACTTAAGCTGTTGCAAGCCCTTTTTCAGTTCCAGTGCTCACTCTGTCTATTCTCTATGGACTCCAGGAGTTTAAATATCTAATGCTGTATTTTACTGATGGACAGTGTATCTATCATGCCAGCGTGCTCATTAGGATCAACAGCCAAGTTAATTGTGATCAATAAGTGAACAAAACAAGTGCACTTATGTTGGTGATATATACTAGGAATGCATTAAAAACACAACAGATCTTAGTGGTTTCATTATTCATTTGTTGTGTCTTTACTTGCTCTCAGTGGAGCCTCCTGCATACTGACTGGAGAACACAATCACAGAACACAGAGCCGGTCATCACACAAGGCTTCCATGATAACAAACTGACACAGAGACTATGGTGTTAATGAGTGCAGATTAACTTGGCAGTATGTGCCTGGCAGGCTGTCACAACAGCACATGTTTTAAGATCAAAGCTGTCTCTGGATAAACTTTTTTATTTTTTGGGGGGTTTCTTATGGCAACTATGGCATTATCAACAGCTGTTACAGGATAAGCGCCGGGATCTTTTCTTTATCTTACAATGTTCCTAAGTAGCTGTGAAGGAGGAGGCATTGAGAGTTTACTTAATGTTAGGAACTTTCGAGTGTTAGCTCTACAGACATTATGATGCTTACAAATGTATTTTTTATTTAAATGCAAAGTTGTCTTTAAAAAAAAACAAATCCTATACATGCAATATCCTTATTCAATAGCTGTCTAATGTAAAGTTTGCTTGCCAGTGTATAAAAGTCAGAGCTGTCAAATATTTACTTTCCCAATCTTCTAAAGCATCTTCTTCATGCTGGTCATGTGCTCCTGATAAATGCATGACATGCCCATTAATTAAAAGGGCTGCTGGACAAGGCTTGTGTCTAGCAGATACACCAGGAATTAAAGTAGTATATGCAACTGAAGGAGCAACACCATGGACCCAAAGGGGATAAATGAGAAAAACTCTTTCATGAATAACTCATAGAGAGGTGGCCAGGGAGAGCAAGAAGAAAACCAAGCAGTAGGATGGCATGTGAGGGGCTTAGAATGTGTAACCTCTCATTTTATACTTTAATAAAATCTCACCCAGTTGTCCTTGATTCCTCCAAGTTGCCTGGGGCCCATAAAAGCTAAAAGAGGCTCAGTTACAACACAATTCAATAACTCCTTTTTATTTTCACTTCAATAACACATGTAGATCCTCTTCTGCTTAGTTTCAGCTAATTGCTTATCTAATTACTTGCAAACATACAGAAAGGCAGACAATAACAAGAAAACCTAAGTCTGAATTAACATGGAAATAACAGCCCATCTATCGGCAGTTGTTAACCCCTGGTATCGTTTTCAACTTGGCCTTGACAATGACCTAGTAACGGAATCAACCTTTGTGGCTGTGTGTGTCGATAACTTCAACATTACTTGTGTAACACATTGCAAAACTAAACAATAAAAGGCAAGTCACTTAGCTGTCTTTAAAGCTAAGCATGTGGTTATCAGTTCAACATCTAGTGTTTTTTATGGAAGATGACAAGCTTTTTTCTATCAACTGTCAATAAAAAGTCGGACACAAATATTTAAAATATTTTTAAATTGCAGCTTAACTTCAATGTAAAATCTCCTTAGAACTGTAAGATTGCTTAAAATCTACATGTTAAAATCTCCTTAGTTCATGCATAACCCCAGAGCTTAAAAGTGTTCAAACAAAAGTATGCAAAAGTCCATACTTAATATTTTAAGTAAAACAGTGATACTTACAGCAGTCTTAAAGAACCAAAGCTTTCAACTCCAGACAGAACATGTGCATACAGAATCAGGATTTGCATTGAAGGTATTGTTCCTAAATACAAATCAGACAGAGACACAGGCTATTCCTACAGAAAAAAATTGAATAAACACATTAAAAAAAGTGTGCCTAAGCCAGAGATAAAGATATAAAACAGAGGAAGCCTTCTTTGTTTATGGATCATTAAACCCTTTTTTTAAACCCTTTTTTTAATTCATAACACCAAGAAATATTTGCTTTGTTCTTTAGCCACAGGGCTGTATTACTTCCGAGTTGTTTCTACTATGCACATCAATATTTGTAATTTGAAGAGCATGGAATTTTAAAAACACACACCATTCATGGACAATTGAAAAAAAACTTCAACATTTTAACTGTCACTCATGAAAGCAGACATAACAGGGTTAACACCGTCTTCAGCTACTAACACTGTCCTGAGAAAACAGGTGTGAAAATAATCATTTCAGAATTTCCTAATGAATTGGCCGGATGTTTGCCAACATACAATGTGAATAAAGAGACTTACGAAGGGTTAAAAGAGCCCTGAAGCCCCACCCCCAGTTTCACCATATCATAAGCTTTGAGAGACATTTCTTTAATTAGTTCCATATTTCTTATTTAGCTAAATTGACAATTTATACTTATGTAAAGGGGGAGAATAAGGCACGTTAAACAAACGCTGTCAGCAACTGTCATTTGCTTCGATAAGAGCAATATGAGCTCAGCTTGGCAGGTGTGCAGAACTGCTGCATGGCCCAGCTAAGCAGAGAACTTTGCTTTTAAATATACGATTGGGGGAAAAGAAAAACGCTAAATCTAATTTTCATTCTTTTGTCCCCCCAACAACTTTTGTTTCACAATGACGTGCAATGGGGATAACCCAGCAAAACATATTCAACTTGGCTGTTTCCGTCAATTCTGCCAGACTCTACACAGAAACATGCCCATTATTCAGTATATTTACAATTGGATTTTTTTGACTTATCAGAGTTGAGTGTTTAAGCAGTTCTTACTGCCTTGGCTTTCAGCGTAAATACCCTATCTTAAATTCCAATTATTACCTTTCTTGCCAGGAGAATGCTTACAAAGTGCCAGAGTCAACTATCAACAGGGGTTTCAGCACCAGACTATTCATGCAGTCGAAAGGTTAGTAATACCAGCAGCTACATTTCCTGCTGCTTCTGCGACAGCTATGCTAAGAGCTTGCTGCGAGGGAGAACTGGAAGGCCATTTAGTCACTAAACCTTCTGAGAGACAGCCGCTCCAGGTGCAGGTCACCTGTTCAGTACTGCAATCATTTCCTTTAATTTTATGCAGAAACCCACTATTTCTCTTTGAATGGCTTACAGAGGTAAAATATCAACAAACGGTATTCCAGACATCACAGGCACATTCCATCAGAGATTGAGATTTGGATTCTTATTGGAAGAGTTAAAAATGACTAACATCGAAAACCAACAGGCAGTGGCTGTTTATTATCTGCAGCGCACTGAAAGCAATGTGTAACATAAGGCTAATTTTTCTGCTACATTACTTACATTCTAAGAAAGGTAAAATTGTTTCCGTAAGCAGAACGCATTAGCACGACTACAATAATAGCATCAGAAGGAAGATGAGTTTGGGACAGAAAATACTACTCACCAGCCACAGAAAACTAACATAAATTAGAGAAAAAGGTCAGGTCTTAAGGATGCTGAACGTGTATTATTTATTTTGCTGGTAAAATAAGAATTTTAAGTCACCTGTTTAGATTTCATCCCTAATGTGCTTTCACTTACTTTTGTTTTTTTGCAACTCTTTTGCAGTGAACTATCCCTCTGTATTTTCGCAGTACACTGGATACGTGTTGACGCACGTGTTTGTTGTCTTTCACACCCTCTTTCAGGCACGTCTTTATTCTCCCTGCAGTGTTTCTACTAACAATATTCAGAGTGAGTAAATCTACAAAACTAAATAAGAAGCAACATGCAAAACGCAACCTTCCGCTACGTCTAATGCCTGCATTATATATTTATAAATACACTTCGCTCTGAAACTGAACAGTATCTCTACAGAATTTTATTACAAGGGTTAAAAAGTTCACTACGCTAAAAAAATGCACAAAGAAGTTCAGAATGAGAATTCTGTTTCCCTTTGGATAAAACAGCGCACAACAAATTTCCAGAGATTTCCAGTTTCCCATAGTAATCGTTACGAAAATGTCGTGTGAAGACACAGTGGTGCAAATTGGAAATGTTTTAATAAGTTACAGGTTTTGTTTGTAATCATAATCTGCCTTACAATTCACTCACAGAAACTGAAGGAAAAAAGAAATACAGCAGAAACCACCATCATCTTGCTACATACGTCATACCAAATCACTCAGATAGCCCAATTGGGCATCCCTGACAGTTGCCGGACGTGTTTCATATATATGGGCTAAAGTTCCAATAGTACAGCCTATTTAAACATTTATTCCTTGACTCGGTCATCAGGAGAGGGAAACACAGTCAAGAAATGTTCCATTTACCCCCATCAAGACTATTTACATGCAGAACATACACCTGTCTCCTCCTTATTTCATTCTTACTTTAACAAATCTACCTATATCACCACTGGGAAGCAGCTGGTCTATGGAAATGTTTACAGTGAGCTTTTTAACTGACAGCTGGCAGAAGGAAACTCAAACAGCTGCACCCCCGCACAAGTGGAAAAAAGAGAAAGCAAACAGCCTCAATACCCTCAGGGTTGTCAACTCCAATTCTACAACCTGCATTGTTTTTAACCCGGCAAACAGTGGAAAACTGTTGCAGTCTAAAGAAATTACAATCTTCCATGAACATCACTTGTGTTTCAGTGCTTGAATACAGGATTCTCTGGCCTCTTCCTATTCAGACAGACAGGCTATGTGTGGAAAGAATGCAATGGAAGAAACTTCCCAGGCTTTGAACTGGTTTTAGAAAGGGATTTATGAAGTACAATGGCTTTTTTTAACAGTCATTCCCAACTGTTTCATTTTGGATAGTCCACAAGAAAGAATGATGAACATTTGTTATCTTAACTTGGCTAGGTAAGAGAGGAATTTCTATTTATAATACAACATTTCTGGGACAGGGTATAACACATAAGAATTTAGTACTGATAAATCACTGAGTAGATCAAAAGCAAAAATAATGGATCCGGTGAACAATAGAAAGTGGACGAATGTGAGTATTGTGAAAGCACCCCTGAGATCATGCCACTCAGTTCAAAAGAGTGCTGCTGTGCTGGCCCTGTTTTACAGTTAGATTGATGGGTATAGCGGTCAGCTAACCTGACTAACTTAGCCAAGTGCTTGCTGGCGTTCTGATGCTTAAGGACTTTAAACACGAGGACCATCCGCAAGGCAGTCAGAAACCAAACTTTTCAGCACAATGTTCTTTTGTGTGTTTCAGAAAAACAATGAACACACAGAATTCACTAATCTTAATAACCTCTAAACTTAATCTACAGAGTGTATTGGGAAATGAGCCCCCTCAGATGAACTTTGAAGCAAAGAATGGAATTGCTTCTCTGTATATTAACATAATATTGTGGAGGGTAAATAAGTTTAAACAAAAAAAAACACTCAAAACAACAATATTCTCTGTTTATTAATGACTTGCCAGGTAATAGATGTTTAATGTTTCACTAATTATCTTAGAAATTAACTGATGCAAAAAAATACCAGTGTAAATCCAGGGATGATGGTGATGATGTGGTTCGTTTTCTATAAAGACACTTTAATCACTTTTGAATGTTATTCATGGCATGAAATAAATAATAATAAAGCTGAGGCATAATTTCAGAACAGAAAACCTGATGCAGTTCTCAAATCCAAACAGTTAACTGGTAAGCCTAAACACATACTAGAACTATTTACTGAGGCACTTGAGTTCCCCTAGGTCTGGTCAATTCCCAAACCCTTCAAAGGAAGATTAAACTGCAGGGTTAGTGGAAAGAGAGATGGATAGACAGAAAAAAGATAAAGGGATTATGTTTCTTGAAGTTAAAATGACCATTACAAATCAGTTATCAAAAATAAATGAATAAACAACTGTCCAGGTTGTGTCTTCCATGAATTTCACAAATGTTTAGTAACATATTTTTTTTTCAAATTGAGTTTTGATATGAGTTTCAATAGGGTAATTCAATTTACCAAATATATAAAAAAATATTAAAACGCATTATCTAAGTAGTTACATGAATTTGTATTTACAAAAAATAAAGTTATCTTAAATGATTGGGACATTGAAAGGTACTTATTTAATTAAAAAAATAATTTTTGGTACACAAAACCATAAAAGACCTATTTTATTCACTTGTTTATTACCTAATTTAAACAGCTAACCAAGTAAAGCTGGCTAATAGAGATACAATAAAACATAGCTCCAATTCCTACAATAAGGGAAAAAACAACTCCCTTCTCACAACAAAGACAGGAAATCCAACATAGATTTGTACTTTTTCTCATTTACCTTTGGAGATTGTAACAGAGAACAAATACAGCCTGGAGCTGGCAGACACCTGCAATGTATTTTCTTTCCCTCGACATTAAAGTCCTTCGCAGAAATCAGAATTTAATAAATCACCCCGGAGTCTGACAGAGTTTATCTCAAGGGGTCGTTTCGACTCCAGAGTAACTTGCAGACAGACAAAGCAGGGCAGATAAGATGTGAAATTAAATACAGTTAGCAGAGTGAAACAAAGGAGTGAATATGTCATACTGAGCCTTTTACTGCAAAAACAGTCCCACACTTTGAAGTACAGCGAAGGCAGAAGTGAGCCATTCATTTCAGTCACATTAAATTGCCGAGGCACATTTTCCAGTTTAGGATATGTTAAAGAGCTCTGCATGAGCATGTATCAATGTTATTATTAATTTATTTGTCAGACACTTTTATCCAAAGCAACTTACATTTGTCTCCATTTACACAGCAGGGCATTTTGCTGAAGCAATTTGAGTTCCTTGCTCAAGGGAACAACAGCTGTATCTCTCCCAGGATTTGAACCTGCAACTTTCCAGTTACAGGTTTAAAGCCCTAACGTGTGCTCTTTACAGCTGTATGTGTAACGCACATAAAATTTTCAACAACATCCCTTCCTTAACAGTTAGGAGAGGATAATGTCATTGCTATTCCACTTACATCTCCCTTCCTTTGAAATAAACAGGGATTTAATATAAGAGTTCTTGATATATGTAATACAAAGGGATAAACTAAATCAAACTGCTACAAGACAAACATTTCAGTAGTTCAGCATTTACAGTTAATTCAGATGTCAGAACATCACCAATAAAAGACTAACATGAAGAAAACTATATCTCCACAGATAACATGAAATCCAATTTATTTAGAATGAACAGCTAATAACAACAATAATAACTGTGCAAAGTGAAAGCAAATATTATCTTGATTTTGTATTAAACAATAATTTCTTAGTCTTCCCCTGTAAACATTTTGTGTATTAAACATGCCAAAGAATTGAAGGGATCTGTTTCAGGTAGATTAATCATTTTATTAACTGAAATGTTCTACACACATGCAAGGAATTATTATAATTATTGTTGTTGCAGAAATCTGGGTAGGCTGACTTAATAGCATGCAGTCTTTCAGTGTGGAGGTTACATGCAGATTTTCAGAAAATGCAGAGGGGATTCGTTGTTCGAGAGGTTTATTCTATCCTTTGCTCCCAAGTTTTATTAGATTACAATAATAAACCAGCCAGGCTGTCTTAATGGTGGGAACACGGTGACCCCAGGGTGATTTATAATCTTGTGAAACCCTGTCCACACTGCTGACCAGACTCTCTGTGAGCTTGCTATCTGTTTCTTCAACTGATGTCTTCCTGCTGTGACAACACTGTTGGATAGCTGTCAGCACACAAGCATTTCTCCGGCTCTGCATTATCTCCACAAACATTTCTCAAGTTATTCTTATTCAACACTGTGGAAGGGGCTCCTGTTTTCTAACAACTCTGTGACTTTCCTATTAGCTTGACCCTGACAGGGAAGAGATGGGGTATTAAATCTTTTAAAAGAAAAACAGAAAAAAATGTCATGCATAAAAAAGTTACCCTTTTAAAATGAGTATAAATACAGTGTATGCTGGATATATATGTATCAGTTTTAGTAATATTATATAAGGGTCCTGCTCAGCTCATATGTTTCTTAAAATAATGTTGGAAGGTTATGTGGCATGTAATTACTGGAATGGCAAGTGGCACAGCTGCAAGACAGCTTTCTCTATCATGCACCGATTTAACACAGTGGTGATAAATCAGGATCACGATTTTTCTGGCATCTAAAAATGTGCAAAATTGTATTGAAAGTGCAAGCTGTAAAATACTAAACTGTCCGAGTTTCCTTTTCACTTCCTATGAAAGTGAATTCTAATACACTTTCTGCACTGCAGTTCAAAAAGTGTTATTCGTCCATATCTGATCCATGTAATCAAATCTATATGCCCCTTTTATGTTCCCTGCTTTCCTGTTCTGACATTTAAAAGGTCAGGAATGAAAGGATGTCCAAAACTTGCAGACTTCTGTTTTATAGCCTTTTAATTGCATTTTCTCCTGGTAGTAGAACAGAGGAAAAATAAAACTTTTGTAAGAATAATTTGCTTTTCAAAATTTATTAGATAAATTAATCATTGACTCCCCAGTGCAAATGTTTGGGAAACTAGGGCCTGTGAGTTCCACAGAGACCTTATCTGATCAGTAATCCTCAAAGTTAACTTGAGCCTTCTATCAGAGTTCAGAGCTAAGCCTGCTCTGAGAGGTCATATTTCCATATATCACACACACTATAAATTACATGCACAAAAAGACATAGTAATAAGAACAAATCAAGGTCTGTCTAGTCATTCCAGGGAATACTCCTCCATTTAGATTAAGACTAGTGCTTAAAGCAGAACACTATACATTTCTGTCCACGACAGTGCAAAAGGAAATCGCACAAGGATAACCACATTTGTGCTTGACAGGGAAACCTGATGGCAACACTTGTTAGGGTTAGCCTCCAGTGGCTCACAATTTCTTATGTCCTAACAGGAGTGATGGCTTTTTAGTGTGTTGACATTTGAAAGCTTTCTCAGAACAAACCATCTGAGATGCAAATTTCATTTCTTGTTACTTTTTTAGGGCACAGGAAAATGATTTGTATTAAATCTGGAAAACACAGCAAAAATAATTTAACTACAACATACTTTTTTTTCCTAAGTCTAAACTGGTGTCTATCCAAGTTAATGTTATGTTTTTAAAGTATCTCATAAATCATGATTAATGTTACCCTGTGTTGCCTTCTTACATTATTTTTTTTAAGGTCTTAAATTTAAGAACTAGCCAGGCCCAACCCTGTTTAGCATTTAATTTCTAACGAAATCAAACCGCAAGGTGGCATGGCTTGAAGGCAGCCAAGGTGCTTTGACTGCAGGCTCAAAGTTGCATTTCAAGTCAGGAAGCAGCTGTTATTTCTAAGCTTAAACATCTTTTTGAAGCATCAATTTTTGAAGAGAACAATGTAGACACCAATAGCAGCTGAGAGGATGTGTTTTACTGTATACATGGGGAGAAGTAGTAAAAACAGAAAACTACATATTACTGTATAATGTTAAGTCAAGATGCAAGTCTTTAAACATTCAAATTAAAGGGAGTACAAGGTGTTTGTTACAACTTCTTCCTTCAATAACTTCCATATCTTGATACACAAGGAAGAAAAGAAAGCACCGACTAGTGAAGTACTGTTGAAGTGTATGTTTGGCTATCACTCTACTACAAGTAACGAAAGTCTTCCTGTGGGTAATTATGTCAGCATGTTTTCTGATCAAATGAACATGTTCTTACATTTAAAAAAAAATCCTTCTCTATTTTCCTAAAAATCAAGTGCCTTTCTTCAAGACCGAGCAGAAGTAATATCATGTTAAAACAGGTTGTGGTAAACACTTAATTATTTTTCATTGCTGGCTATCATGATCAAAATCATACAGATGTAAGATTTAGACTCTATCCTGAGATTAGGATTTAATGAATTCACCATCTTCCTTAAGTTGTAGGAGGCACATACAATAAATACTGCGCTCCTCACTTCTGTTACATAAGGATAACACTGGATCTTGTCTCTGTAAATGTGCACAAAGTGTAACATTTGATCCTTCCATTGCTTTCTGCACAACACACTATTACCCTTGAATACTTATCCTTTTTAATAGCAACCAAGTGAGATCTAGCACGCAACAGCTACACTTAACACCTTGTACTCAGACAAAATGTTTTTGATATCCTCATGTCATTTAATCATTCCATTTTCTACAGAGCTGCACAGAACAATTTTGCAGGATATTAACTTCCAGCTAAACCTTGCTTGAATCATTTGTGGTTCCACTCAGTTAGCAGTCCCAAGAGTCAGTGTGAGCTCTTTCCAACTATAATGAGCTTCACTAAGCAGAATAAAAAGTTGATAGAAAGGTAATATCAAAAATGTATGAATAATGAAATACTGGGTACTTTTAAATAGTTCCTGAAATCCTTATTGGCAGACTGTCTAATAATTCAGTTCCTTGACATTCAAGGTCAAAAAAATCAGAGTGTTGCATGACCAGCCTCACTAAATGATCAATTATCAAACTGTAAAAATCTCACCAAAATGCTTTTATTTCACATAAAGAGTAGAAACAGGTTGTTTACCTTGGTGTGTTTTGCCAAAAAAATGAATTGGTTAAAGAGCTGAATATATCAGCCACTGTACATGCAGAAATAAAGAAGGCAAAGGATGTTTGCAAAAGTCATCTACGCTCTGTTTTCTTGAGAACAATAATAAGAGAAAGGAAATATAGTCTTATAAGCTGACAAAAGAAAACTTTATTTCCAAGAAAAACTTTATGCAGTCTCTACCATTTTCCATTACATAAATGTTATACTAATATCTGTTATAAAAATATGTTTTGATAGTAATGTATAAATTTCACGATTAACTTGTTATGCCCCCCCCCCCTCCTTAAACCCCGGCATATCATCACTGAATTTACAATTTCTGATAGCTATCGGTTTCAGATCTGCATCTAGGCCAAGAAATCAGCTGTATTCTTTGGAAAGGCCTTTCACAACATGCAGGAAGGTAATGCCATCCCACGAACATCATCTTCGCATTCTGCTACAAAGAACTAGGTCATCTTCTCATAATTGTCAATCATGCAACAAATCTTTATGTGCCACAAATGAAAACTGCATCAAAAATGAAACAAAGCTTATTGGCATGCAATGTCAGCTTGACTTAATTCACTCTCCTTTTCAGAGAAGCCAATTCACATGTGAAGTTTGGGGATGTCACAAATAAATCACTCTGCTAAATGATAGTCTGAGAGCAATAGTGTCTGTGGACACCCCAGCATTTTATTTCACAGGGAACACACTTCACATCCTATTTACTGCACCAGACTGAAATCACCAAGGGAATAGCTTTTGAAGGTAAAATGTCCATAGAAGCACTATACAGAGCACAGGGGAATATGAAGTAAATTTTATAACTGATACCACTGTGCTGTTTACTTGCTTGAAATTGTCTCCCATTGCTTTCACGGTATAAAAACATCCATTGTTGGATGTGGATGTTGTTGGAAAGAGCAACATACTGTACTGTAGGTTTACATTAAAAGGTAACCATATACAACTTAGCGTCAAAAAAGAGCGCATCTGTCTTCCATGTTGAATTACTTTCCTGGCAGAACACAATACTTTACATGTGTGTTTTAATAGCACTCCGGGCATGTCACTGAGCCAAATAAAAAATGACCCTGTACCCCTACTGTTTTTCCATTTAAGCTGTTAAATTCATTCCAGTAGGCCCTCTTTCCACCTGACACCATATAAATGAAAAGGAAAGGCGAGGGCTTATATGCAAATTAGCCATGCAGACAGTACATTGCTTCATATTCTGAATTATTTCATACAGTGAGCTGCTTTAATAAACTAGTGGCTTGTAAACTGACCTGTGTTTGCTTGTTTAATACATTATTTGCCAATTTCTCCCACATCACTTTTCTCAGCTTTGGTGTAGTGTGTCATTAGCTGTGGCTTTAACCCAGAGGTATAAAATGAAGCTGCATGGATAAAATCCAGCAGAGATGTGAGAATATTGAGATCCTAGGTCAGGCCCCTCCCAAGCACGCTCATGAGGCTGTCAATAGAGCTCGCTTTACATTTTCCGGTAAAAAGTGGGTACGATGTTTTAGGTCATTCTCATGTGTACAATTTACCTGACCTCCTCTGCATTCTGATTCAGCAAGCCTCTTTCCACAAACATGCACATACAAATCTGCCTCACAAGCCAAAGAAACTACATAAAAACACCCCCAGTGCTGCAGTGTTGTACAAACAGTGAGGTTACCTGAAAAAAGCACGTCTTTTGAACCACTCTAATACAAGCTCAATGGAAGCATTATGACTTCTGCACTTCCTGACAGTGAAATGTCTTTTTAACTTGAGCAGATCCCTACTCCACTAGCAGATCAGAAATATATGGGGAGTGATACCCTTCATGGCTTTGAAGACCAAGCCAATATCTTGAAGTTTAACAGGAAGCCAGTACAGAAATTTTAAGACGGGGGTTATATATTCATCAGAATGAGCCAGAACACTTGTTGATGAGTTTTGAACGTACTGGCTTTTAAAGTTTTTGCAAAGTGCTCTTTGACATCCCAGCAAGTATGGCATTGCAGTGGCCAAGCCTGGATGATACCGAAGCGTATACTAATGTCTCCACAGCAGGCCTAAGATGAAACAGGGATATTTTGCTGATGTTAGACGTACAGCTCAGATATTAGACTGGGGTCAAAAAGTTACTCAACGTCATTCATTTTTTAACATAAATCAGGTTGGACACCACTGATAGAGAAGACTTTTGACCCCCTGGTGGTGACTGCTGAAACCACTGGAGCTGTCACTGGATGGGAGGGTACAGCAGTGTCCCAAGGCACCCTGTAGGTATTCTAACTCTAGCCTATGAAATTAACTGCAGCTCTGACAAAGAAAAGATAATAGTAGTGATTATGGACAGGAAAAGGAAGAGACTCTGCTTAGTATGAAAAGATCAGATCACCAAACAAGCAGGTGGACTACCCATACATGGTTGCCTTCCAGTACTTTTAAAGAAATCAGAGTTTCAAACAAGAGGCTGGTTCAATTCAATTCAATTTATTTTTATATAGCGCCTTCACAACAAGGTTGCCCCAAGGCGCTTAGCAATACAATTGACGATACATTTTATCAATACAGGACAGAAGACCAGAAGACAAAGGAGGAGGGGAACCAAAAATTCCTAAGTAAGGAGAGAAAAAACCTCTAGGGGTCCAAGGTCAACTAGTTGCCCAACCCCTTTGGGCATGCTGACATTATATAATTTAAAAAAGGAAATGATGAGGGTATTAATCCATCCATCCATCATGTCTTCTGTGTGTTAGTACTCCATGCATATCTCTGTAGACCAGTAAATTCCTCCTAAACGATAGTTATATCCACGATGTCCCTCTTGGATCCATGGCAGTGATGCAGCATCACCAGTTGATGAAGGTTGATCAATTCTTATCCAGAATATAGAAGAGGCATGAAAGTCCAACTGCCCTTCCAAAAAACTCTGTGCTCATGACAGATAAAAGGATCATGTAAGCCTTCATTTGCTTAAACCCTTTGCAAACAGGTGCATGGCTGTGTTTAAAAGTGAGAGCAACCCATTTACAGAACACTCTAATGGCTTGTTACCTTTTTTAAGAAGAGAAGGGCCAACCTGATTCAACATCTTTAGGAGTTACTCAGGTGGAACACAGGCTGAGCCAGAATTCCCCTTTACATCACTCAGCTGAATTGAAGCTGAGGCAATTTCAGTGGATTTAACAATTAATTGACCAATTCTGTGCCGACTTCAGAATCGGAGAGATGTGAATAAATGTCCTAAATGGACTGCAGATCCATAAACAACATTACTGTGGGTTTTGATTGCCCCCATACACACAAAACTTGAAAAGCATTCAGCTTGTTCATATAACAGCTGCCTTGTCTTGTATATTAGAAATTCTACTCAAACACTTGAGAGCTTTAAAACTTTCAGTATGACAAGATGTCTAGGCTTAATCTCAAGTCATTACATCTTTCTACAGTTTCTAACAGTATTGTTAAGTATAAAAAACACAGAAAAACATCAAATGTGAGGTTTTGCTAATAGAAGTCTATGGCTTTGCCTCCAGAGGTGGTGAGGAATAATCAGATGGCACCTCCATTACAGTGACAGTGCAGAAACAATTGCTTTAATTTATTTAGAGCACTGTCATTAACAGCACATTTAAATCCGAGAATTTACCAGTTAATTCAATAACTGTATTACACACCGGTATATATTTTTAAACACAGTGCTTCACAGGACCAAATAATTAAAATGTCTGACATGCAAATATCACTGAAAACCTGTGATTTCTGACAGATAATTGCTGTTGTCTTCACACTGAATACACTGGTTATGTATTTGGCAGCAGTCACAGAATTATTTGGATAAGATAATATGACACAAAATAAATAGCTGCTTGTACTGACCTTGATATAGTTTTCAGAAAGAGAATCCACATTTTCCAGAATACGCCTAGATTACTGTCAGAAAGACATCCCAGTGACAGCCCTCTGCACTGATGTCATTCAGACACGCAGTGAATTAAAAAGCAATATACTGTGGAAGAATGCCACGTAGGATTCACACTAAAAACACTCCCAAGGTTCTGCTAGATTTAATTTAAAGTAATCATAAAATATTTTGAAAACCAAGCTTCTTCTGTTTGATATTTCACAGTAACAAGCAAAGGTTTATTACATGCTGAAAAGAGAAGAAAAGAAACACAACGTTTCGGCTGTGGAGCCTTCTTCGGGTGTGAGGATGTGATATTTCACATAATACTATGTACAACCAGCTAATGTGTACATTAGGCATTGTTCTTAGAATATTGAAAACATGCCTCTTTCACACAGACCCTGTTTTTTAGGCCTTGATTTATCCTACATTAACAAAAATGAAAGAGCCCTGAAGCAGCAGGAATATTTATTACTACATGGTGGTTTCAGCCAAGCTTCTTTGAAACAAAAAAATCAAGAACAAACAAAGAACACCCTAAATAATTATAAGATTACTCCCCTCTCTCATCTTCATTTAGTGAAAATCCCGGAATGAAGATTAATTCTGGGAATATACAAGGCACAATAAATGTCCAGGGATTTATTGTTTTTAGGAAGCAGAGTAAGCACAACAGGCTGTTACTCATGGCTGTGCAACAGGCAGCACATAATTACCCACGTAAACGAGAAATAATTTACTTACCACACCAAAAGTCGGAGAAAAAGATGAACAATGCATAATTAATATCAGTTCTCACATGTCCAGGAAATGTATTAAATCACCTCAGTGTTACAGTATTCATTTTACCTAAAAGGATGAGGGCATCAGAAAGCTTTTTTTAAACCTGTCATGTTCTGCCTTAACAAGTTATCTGTCCCTGCAAGCACTAGTCATCAGCGAAAGTCTCACTCGATCTCACTAGAAATTTCTAAAACACAAAATAGCCTACTAATTATCTCTCAGCTCTGCTTTAAATCATAAAATACACATATTCTCTGTATTCTGGGGAAAAAATTAACTTATTAGTCTTTATCACACTCTAAAAGCATCTTCTGTTTTTGTAAAGGATTACTGTTTGCAAATAATTTAGATTTTAGATTGTCAAAGCTACACACATAAACTGTAGTTATCTAAAGTTCTTATTAATCTATGTAATACTGAAGCAATATCTGTCAGACCTTCTTCTTGAGTCAGGATAATCAATTGTTCTTATTATCAAAATAATGTCTGTAAACCTTGACAATTCACTAAATTCACATCCTAAAAAACTCAACAGTTTAAAGAAACATGAGTCCTAAGAAGGGAAAGGTAGTAAACACCCCAGCCCATGAAAAACTGTTCAGGAATAGAATCATTGGCTTTTAAAATACAAAATATGACATTGTCTGACACAAAGTATTGTATTAATTGGTATCAACTAGCTATACTAAACCTTGCAAGTACGGGAAATTAGAAAACAATATTTCCTCTGCACTGTCTCACTTACCTGTCCAAATGAGATCAACCACTATAAGGAAAACAGAGTGCACTTCAGTTCCACATAAAACACAAGAAGAGGAGAGGGACTAATATCACAGGTGACGGCAGAAATCAGATATCTCATTCATGACAGAGCACCACTAGTGCTGTTTTTTACATTGGATGAGTAAAGGGGCTGCCTTACTCTGGAAATGTAGTCATATTTTTTCAATTCAGTTGTAAAGGAGCAGGAGGAGCACCACTGAGTTATTAAATGAAATGTATTATATTCTGTTTGCACAAACTCTGGCACTGTGCTAGAAAATACACTTTATTCGTATAAATTATGTAACAAATTGCACCAACTGTTTCATTATTGAGATAACATTATTATGTTTACATTTAAGCAAATGAAAGTTTAATGACCCTTATTAAAAATAAAAAGGAGGAAAAGACAGAGATGAGGAAATTTCCAGAATCTCATCTGTGACCGTTTGCTTTTGCCCTGCTTTAACTCCCAGCTGCAACTGCAAATCTAGCAAGCAAAATTTAACTCCCAATACAACAAGAAATTAGACAGTGAAAAATACACTTTTTAAGCATTCCAGCCTTGTCATTTCCAATTTTCTGCTCTTTGGACATGCTTGTATTCAGATTCTAGAACATCTATTCGCCATATCAATCCTAATTAGACAATCTGGGGCTGCAGAGGATGGGAGCTGAATCATTTGCATAATTTAATCATAAATACTCAGTGATACATATTTCCAAATGCATTTGTACAATTATCTTTTCATCCTTAGGGCAATAGTATTAATATGATTAGGCAATATTTCTAAAAAAAAGAAAGAAACAGGCAAGTGTGCACTCTTTTTAACTGCAGCTTTGGGCGATATGAAAAATTAATTAATTTCTGAAGAAAATCAATTTCTCTACGTGACCATATTAGAGAGTGCCAAGCAAGGCTTGGAATCTTTTCTCAATCAGGAAATCTCATCTGCTCCTTCTACCTTCTGTCAGTAGCGTTTAGCATCCTTGTACGAGCACCAGCGCCTTCTTCCCTTGTTCCTAAACATGCTGTAACAAGACAAGATGCTGTCTAAAGAAAGGCCGAAGTTATATAAAGCCTCGCTGTATTATAGAATGATGTGGTGCATTACTTTCTTGTCATTTAATCAATTTTAAGCACTGATATCACTACCTATTGTTTTCTACTTTAACTAATTTGTTAATTTTGCACGGAATAGTTCCATTAAAAATAGGCTTGAAGAAACAAAATAACAAATAGGTGTATCATAGAATTCTTCCAACTTAAACATAAAACAAACATCAAAAAGCAGTGTGATTAAATTTATTTTAACTAGATAAGGAATAATATTATAACATTCTATTTCTTCACAAAGACCGGGTTAGAGTGGGCATTTTCTTGTTGTGTTATCAATCTAACTGCTGACATATTTTAAAAAACAATGACAGCAGCATGGACATATATTGCTCTTGACTGTCCTTCATCCAGCCTATAAGAACATGTAAATAAGGTGTGAGCCTAAACAGTGCCTTACACAACAAGCATCTTAAGCATGAAAGTCTCAGATCTTTAGTGCAAACAGAAATCTGGAGCACAGAACTAAGTGATCTGCAAAGCAAAAAATAGAGCTTTTGATTTCAATCAACAGCCAAGATTTAAGCCACAGTTAATAACAAGAACAGTTACAGCACACATACTTGTATCAAATATAAAAAAAAAAACTTCAATTCAATTTTATTATTTAACACATTTAACGAAGGAAAATGCACTCTTGGTACTGTTACCTTAAATCTTAATGTCAAATCTCCAAATAACGTATTACATTCTATTACAACCTTTTGCCATCAGAAAAATTTGGTGACATATGTCGAATGCACTATAGCTCTGAACGCAGGTGGCTAATCCCATTTCAAAACGTTACTCCTTTGAATGTTAATTAGTGTAAAAATCACATTTATGGTTTCAAATGAATCTTCTTTTTCTCCCAATCAACAGAAATACTATAAATTATGAGATGCAAATGTGGAATGTTCAGTTAATTTGTGTGAAGGTGCTTGAATGAATTTTTGATTTTAACAAGCCTCATTTTTCATGCATTTTTCTCTCTCTCTCTTTCATCCTAATCAGGCATCTGTCACTCTGTTTTTTGAAGTTATTATCGCCCTGGTTCCCTCTTGGATGTGGTTGCTGGGTGACGGGTATCTTAGCACCCACTTTGACTGGAAAGATTTGAATCTGATCCAGAGATTTCCCATGAGTACCTGAAAACACATTCATGCCTTGTAGAAAACAAACAGGTCCAAAGCATAGGGCAAAGGTTAAGGGAAAAAAGTTGCTTTGAGTTAATTAAGTCAGAAAGTACCTTTCCTGTCCACTATTAAAGAGTAGCTTAACTTATTTTAAAAATGAAAAAAAAATCTTATGACCCCAGATATTTTGATCTTTACTTAATGGTAAATCACAAGTTAGACAGCAAATTAAATTAAATCAAATTGGAAGTTTTATAATGTTGAATTAGAAATTAAACATTTTGCTGTTGTCATTGAGGGCAAATAGACCATAGAATTTGCCATTAACATTACATTTAATTCCAAAATCACTGGAGGGATATATTCTCCATTTCCTTAAACCATTTAGCATTTTTCATGTGGTAATTATTCTAAGATATAAACTCCTGTAAATTTGATATTATCACTCTCAAACAAAATGTCTTGTATTTGTCATCCTGAGACAATGAGAGAGGCCAACCAAGTGACATATCAGATAAAAGAAGAAACACAGATTATGTGACAATGTATAGCCAGAAAAGCAGCCAAGTAACATAATTCCAGTTATTTTATTTTCTTAGTGAGTTAAACCTATGAATTTTACCAATGAAGCACTGTGATTATAAATTAATAGCAGTACTTCAGCCACTGCATTAGCAAGCAATCTTGACAAAGACTCCAATGAGACTGCAGTGATATTACAGTGACACTCCTGTGTTTTAATAACCTTTATCAGAGTTCAAGCATTAAACTTCTCGAAAAGCTCTATCCCACAAGTACAAAATGAAAAGGAAAACAAGGAGCTGAAGTATTGTCGTTCGTAGGACACTGTCATAACTCCTATGAAAGTGAAGAGATTACTGCCATGTATCTGCTGCTGAGCAGAAGGTGCACATTAATCTCATTGGAAGAGCCCTCAGAAACTGAGGCTGAAACTGAATCACTTTCTTCTGCAGAAAACCAGTTATCTCGCAAGTGTATATTATAGTACATGCCATGTAGGACCAACCAGAAAGAATATAGATGACATTTCTTGTTAAAACAACAGTGCTATATAAATAAACAAAACTAATTTAAATTGAAATATACAAAATGTGTTTAGGTTTTAAAACTGGCAACATCTTAACACTAATGAAGTCTATGAATGCAATAAGGAGTACAAACTGATTTTCTGGGTTCAAAATATCTTTGATGTGCCTTCAATCCTACATGACAGTAATACAGGCTTAAAGTTCTCTTAAAAAAGGAAAACCGCCTCCAGGCCTATGTTAAACAAAATTAAAGAACAAAATTGATCCTTTTACTCGAGCTGAATTTACAGCCACGAAATGATAATGTAGTGGCAGTGGTCAGCATTGCTCCCTCATAGGGCTGGAGCCCTGGGTTCAATTCTGGGCCTGGGTTGCTGTCTGCGTGGAGTTTGTATGTTCTCCCCATGTTTGCAAGGGTTTTCTCCCTAACTGGAAGGTTAACTGGCTTCTGGGAAAATTTAGTGTGTGTGTCTGTGTTTGTCTGTGTGTGTCTTGCAAAGGACTGGTGTCCTGCCCAGGCTGTACCCTGCCCTCAGCCCGGCTCCCCCACGACCCTGTGTTGAATCAGGTGGTTAGAAAATGGATGGAAAATGGTAAATAATGACATCCCCCCCCTCATTTTATATAAGCCACCAAAGAAACGTCAACAAAAGGAAGGTCACAAGATAGAGGCAGATAATTGGTCCAAGATCATTTGGTTCTAATACCTAAGCAATCTAAGAATCTCATCCAGCCACTTCTTGAAGGAAGACAGGCTGTCAGCTTTGACAGCATTGCTTGGTAGTTTGTTCCAGACTCTAACAACCTTCAGCATTGCTATACACCATTGCCAAACTATCAGAAGGCACTATCAATACAAAGCTTGGGTGTCATGCCCAAACTAGCCAGCCAAACAAAGTTTTTCTTCATAATGCCATAGGCATTGTAACAGAGCTTTAATGTCAGGTATTTTGTACCAATAAAGGCAAAGAAAGAACTTTATTCAGGTATTTCCTACTAGCACAAAACCTAATGATGAAATGTAATCATCCTAAATGATTACAACCTCTTTTCTCATACTAGTATTTTTATTTCATTTTTAAGCAAAATGTATACTGCAATAATGAATGGGTACTTTGATGAATAAACTGCAGATGTGATTCTTATACATATAAATAGTTTATATTTTATAAAACTAAGTTCTTGCCATCACTGTGTTTGCAGCTAAAGCATAAATGGAACAATAGGACTTTTAAACAGAAACAGAATATCCCATTCCCTTATGACAACTGCCTTCCGAAAACGCACCTCTAGCAATCATTTATTTTTGTGGCCGTTTGTTCATCCATTTTCATTTTCACTGCAACTATTGTGTAGTGCATATCATACATTCAAATTAATATATACAAATCAGAATTATTATTATTATTATTACTGCATGTTTTTAATTCAGAGAAAAATTGGTTAATCTTTCCAACACCAAAAAGTAAAACTATAGTTCTAAAACAACTTAGAATATAGTAGGAGATAATGGTGACATACGTAAATCTGTGAAACATCTTTAAGTACAAGCGTTTTTAATACTCTACTAAAACATACACTACTTATAAATTGCAGTATTGTTTAAGCTATGCTCTAAAACTTTGCAATGTTTTTCCAAAATTTTCTAAAACACACACATTTGTGGCATACAGACACCATGTAGTGTCAAAACACATGAACTACAATTTAAACACTAATATCTTAATTTCTGGTACTCTTCTAACAGTAAAAGTAAGGAAAGGTAAATCCTTCCACTTGCGAAGATGTCTTTCTCCATGATTTTGTGGACGCCTGCATTTTCAGAATGATGTAATGGTCACACAAATGGGCTGAAGCAATTGTGAAAGTGATTGATTTCAATCTAACACAACCACAACCAGGTGCTTTCAAAGACAATTACAGGCCTCTCCGTGTAGCTGTAATAGCCAGGCACTTCACTGTCATTAAAGCAACATGTAGTACTGCATTATCCTTTAACCCCATCGCAGGCCACACTTGCTCAGGCCCTGGAAGTTGCAAACCATATCGTTCAAGAAACAGCCTTTTACTTGTGAGCCTTTCCAGGTCTGAAATGGAGAACCTCCTTTTACTAATACGGCACTAATTTAGCATTTACTTCATGACCTTCAACAGTCTAAATACAGATCAGCTGTTTTAAAGAGGCGTGGTACAGTAATACACATGTGATACCAGGACATGCATGATGTATAAAAATGTCACAACTGAGATCAGTGTCAGTGTACACAGATATGATCAATTGAGAGCAATGGGTTTGTTTTGATATATACATAAAAAGGCACAATGGTAAATTACTTCACTACTGAAACATCTTAAGAGATACAGCTTCAGATAGTGTATTGTCAGTGTTATTTGCAGCTAGTAAATTGAAACATAAAAAGCATTTCTTCGCACATCACATTTTAGCTGACAGACATTTGCGATTCTGTTTCCCAGCCTGCTGATGAGACATCAATTTACCTTTTTTTCTATAAGTGGTTACTTGTTTGATGTTTTCTTTGATTTCCTGCCTGATCTACTTTTAAAGATAAACTTCATTGAACAATAGCACAAAAATATGTTACTAAATCACATTTATTTGTAGATAACAGTAATCTTAATCTGCACATTTGCAAGAACAGCGTGTTCAACAGTTCTGTTATCGTATAAATCACAATTACGTCTTGACAACAACAGAAACAAGTGTGGATTGGAATGCCAGCAAACAGCCATTGTGTTCAGCGCACATACTCTTGCGTTATTGAGAAATATCAAGTTCCCATTTCTATGAAATGAGTCTTACAAAAATAATGCTAAAACAATTTGTGTAATACATGTTGCACACATTGCTTAATAGACTTTCTGTCCTGATAATCATTTGCAAATACCTGCAGTTAGCAGCATATCTGGAATGTTTAATTGTTATGAGTGAGAATTAAAATCTTAGTCAAATACAGGCATTAGCACTGAAATGATTTCAAGCTGGAAATTCAATATGATTTTCATAGTACTCACATTACACATTGACTGGATGTAAAGCATTTACTTAGAAATACAAGTATTGTTGAAGTATGAGTGTTGATTCATCTATAGTCTGAGGTCATAGATTCTAAGATTTCTATTACTGACATGCTGATCCTCTGTTTAAATGCAAACAGTGATCAAATGTCTGTGAATGTTGATTCACCTTCAAAAAAATGAGGTCACTTTTTGATCATTTACAGTCCGATGATGCCCGTACTTCCCATGATTTATAAACATATCCACTGTTCTGGAATGTGATGAGCTACAAACAGGCATGTTTTTCATATCTTCCCCATGTACCCTTTACTTCCACCTGCTGTCTATTTTCAGTCCTTGTTTGGTGCCTGATGAGGGTGATTCACAAAAGCATACCAAAAAGTCGAAACATTGTAAGTTAAAGATTGACAGAAGAATTTAATGAAAACACATGCTTCTGATTTGTTTTATCAAGCATACTTTAATTCATGTTTTTTTAATCTGCCTTCACAAATGCAAAAAAACACAGAGTGATGCTCAAATGTCTGTGCCCAGAATGATTCTTGTGCCGCAATAATTGCCTTTTGTGAAACGTGTAATATCCACTCAGTTTTATGATCTGAAAATGTAATCACAGTGATATAGTCTGTCGATGTGCAGAAAAGAGAAGGTTGTTTTACCTGCCACATCATCAGACATTACCTAGTTGAAAGCTGTTCTTATTTTATGGATATTGTAAAAATTTGATCACTGCTGCAAAACAAGGAATTCGCAGCTGGTCAATCATAGTATAAGTACAGAGTTAAACATATTGAAGTGACAAGGGTTTTATTCATAAGATAGGCACCTCTCATCTCTAGGAGTGATATGTGAAATGTGAAATCTATCACACTCATTTAATAGGAATGGATATATCTAATTAATCACTAAGAGGTGGGTGTCAGTGCACAAGCCAAAGAACATATATTCTTTCAACCTGTTAAAGTTCAATATAAAAACTGCAGGAAAGCACAGTAATGCATTTGAGAAATGTTAAGACTCAAGGCTGCTTACTGCTTTTCTACTTATTGTGTTTATTATAAATAATATATTTGGCTTTCTTAGTATTCGATTCAATAAACTGTAAGAATTAGAAAGATATTATAAAGGTATTAGGCTAGTAAAAAATTAAATAATAAAAAATACAAACATCTAAATTCCATTACGGATTTATTATTTCACAGCACAAATTACGCTATTCTAACGTGCTTTTCTCAACGCAACAAGGCTGTAACTGCTTTGTAAATTGTATGTAATATTGAGCCCGTTGAAGTGCAGAGCGCTTAAAAAGTTAAGCCAAATACATTTAAAAACAATGCCAATGATACAGAAAGTTAACACTGCAATTTCAAGATGTCAGATGAAAAATAAAAAGTACCGGAAAGTTTGGTTAAGAACGTAATCAAGAGTAATAGCATAATAAATTCGCAGTTCACTAGATTTTTCCATAAAACAATGGGGTGTGCGACTGAGTAGCTTAATCGATTTACCTTCAGCCATAAATAGCCCAGGAGACCTTAAATTCAGTTTCAGGGCAATACGTAAACTTAGAGATCACACACCTCTTTGCGTAGTACTCTCGGCGTACTGTAACCTACTGTAAAAAATCTAAACAGTCTCGGTGTTAGAAAAACAATTCTCAGTGACCGAAACACCCGACGTTATTGTCCGGGTTATAAAAAGACGCACAGTCTTTTGTACTCCCAGGCTTCTCAAAATTCCCAAATTATGAACATTAACCAATGTAAAAAACAAGTTAAAGACACGAAAATAATCCCTGTAACCAATACGTGGAGTACAGTAGATTGCATCCTTTGAGGTTTGGTGATAAAGGGTAGTCTTTAGCAATGAATTAGATCTGATTGGATGATTTCTTGGCCTTCCAAGAAAAAATATTTTAGCAAAAAATAACACTGCACTTTAGAAGGCGGACTACATGACATGCGCCAAGAAGTAATGAGGAATCTTAAACCCTGCAGTGTCACACAGAACTTTGGGGAATACTGTGTAATTACAACAATAACATACGAATAAGATACATACCGTAACAACGTCATTTCAACTTCACCAGAAGTAGAATGACAGGACTTTTATGACAAATTCAAGATATTTATCGAAAATATTCAACAAAAAATCAACTGTTCAAGTTGTTCATTGACAAAACAAGAAAGGGGGTTAAATAAAGCAATGTAAAAATAGCAGCAAAATACAGGTGGTGAAAAATCTCATTCTAAGGCCTTATTAAAATTTCTCCACGTTCACATAAGAGGGGTCAATAAGTTCCGATCAAATCGTTTGTCCATTAGGAAGATGATCGTAATGAATATCAAAACATGAGCCTCGACAAGATCAATTTTAGACTGATAACCACAGACTTCTATGTTACGAAGAGTTGAAAATACAGATTCTCACAACCATGATCAATTTAATACGACGTCGTTTAATTAAACGGTGCATTTTCTTCAGCAAGAAATCTCCCTACTAAATACTCTGACGGAGCCACGTTTCGTGTATTTTAGGGGGATCGGTTTTAATGTAATAATCTGTTCTTCATAACAGTCTGCACAGTCTCAAACTTCAAAACCCAAAGCAATAAGTGTCATCTCCTATTACGACTTCGGTGTCCTGAGACCGTTTTCATCCACTGAAAAAAATCCTATCAACCTGAGTGCATTATTTAAACTGCACCTGGAAAACTAAAAAAATGGGTAACTTAAGGAAGTACATCAATAACAACGTGCGTGTTTATACGTCTGAACCTTTACGTGACCGACAGGTATTTTTTTAAGATCCTCAATCGCTTCTTAGTTTCTGGACACATTGGGACGTGAGACCTATTTTCGGTTATTTTCGGTGATTAAAGACAGAACATTGCAGTAACAAAGAGGCAAGTACACTCACCCTGTGCGTAACCATCATTTATCTTATCACCATTAATTTAATGAAATGTCAAATCTGACGTTTATTTATCACCTTTTAATAACTCTGGAGCGCATTAGCAAGGGACTGGACGGTTTCGTGGGGTTATTTCGCGAGTCCCTGCGATTGTACAGTGTGCTTCCTGGCTGAACGTGTTCTCTGCTTTGCAGTCCATGACGCCGCCTGACCATCCCCTCCTCTGTTCTCCGACAGAATTGACGCTAATCACTCTTTCGTTACACTTACCTCTTCACTACAAACTGGCAGCTTTCCTATAGACTTTCATATAACCTCATGCAGGGCTCTATTTTTTAACTTTGCGCAGTGCTTAAATTGAGAAGAATTGTGTGCACACTTTTAAGTAAAACTAAATTATATTTTACTGGGGAAACAACGTGCCTATTGAAATGGAAACCACAGGAACAGATATATTCCGTGTTTATGTAAAACAAAATAAATAAAAAAAACACTTTCACAAGTGTATGCAGTTCTCCCCTGCATAACTTTTGTCCTGTATTTCCATTGTTTATCACGGTCAATTGATAACATTGCCGTTCCGTGCTCTGCCCTGAGGACACCACAAGACAAATGCTTTTTTAGTTTTTGATCAGCTCTGCACTGTAAGTACAAAATAACTGTTTAAATTAATATTAGTAGATTGCAATGGGTTGGTATAGTCCCCCCCCACACACACACACACGCAACTGCAAGCCAGTCAGTAATAAGTAACTTAGGAGCTGTTAAATGACCGATCCCCCGACTTATTGTTAAACTCATCATCAAAATAAAAAAGTCGGGGACCTGATATGAAAATGTCACCTCTCCGCTCACCTCGCGTTGGTGCAGTCGTTGTAAAGCGTCTCGAAGTCCTTCCTGGAGATGAGTTTGCAGCGGTTGACTCCTGGCTGGATTGCCCCGAGTCCTCTCAGGATGCGGACCTGCTCGACATTACACACCACCGGCGTGATCTCCAGCCGCTTCAGCTTGGTGTACACGGTGTGGAGCCCTCCGACCAAGTGCTTCAAAAACAGGTCGAAAGCCTGGGGAAGACAGATCAGCTCGCAGCCGTCCACTGTGAAAGAAGCCACCTTTGCGCCCCTCAAATCCACCATCTTACACTCATTGTTTTGGGGAGTGTTCTCCACTGGAGACGGAGTCGAGTACACGGGTTTGCTGGGCAGGTTGCCGGCTGGGACGCCGGGGCTGCTGGTGGCGATCGGCTCCGATCGGAACAGGTTCTGTCCAGAAGGAGCGACCGAAGGAGAAGGAGAAGAGGTTGTCGAGGGTGAGGAGGTTGTAGCTGAAGAAGTTGAAATCGGAGGTGGAGGGACCAGCGGGGTCGGGGGCATCAAAGCAGCCGGTACGGCCATGGTCACCTATGTGAGTTCAAGGTAATGAAGCCCCCAGTATAGAGAAGTGTCCCGAGAAAAGCGAAACAAAAAGTCCAAGGGGAGGGAATGACTTCTCCCGTTGTTTGTTTGGGTTTTTTTACAATCAAAAGCGAATGTAAAAAAGAGGGGGTCTGTTAGCTTTAGACTCACAACAGTAGTACATTGATCAAAGATTGAGAGAGAATGACAGGGAGAAAATGAGCTGAAAAGTGCAGCTCGCTCTCTGGACGAGTTGTTGTTGTCACAAGGTACGGAGGAGGAGGAGCCGCAGGAACTTCAGCCTTTGAAACCGGCGCTGCGCACAAGACACACGCCCGGCGCGCAGACCTTACCGGCCGGCAGAAGCCCGTGGAAAAAATGTGTCGCTCTCCAGAAAAAAAATCAGGATGACTTGTTTTGAAGAGCCATTGCCTTTTCTTGGGAGACGAATAGTGTCGATCTATACGACAGCCGCTGGCCCGCTGGATAATTACTGTATGTAGCCAGTAAGGCTACAGCCTTCTCGGGAAAGTCAGAGTGCGTTCAAAAGATTGTCCCATGTGTGTTCTCCGTTTTTTTCAAAGTTATTTCACACATATTTAGTAATCCGCGATATTTTATAATATCCTGCTGGCTTCTTCCAGTTTTATTAATTTTTTCTCCTTTGGAAGCACTTTGATTTAGTGTTTTGAAAATAATTTAGACTAGGGTTGTTAACCTGTGCGTGTTATGTGCTGGAGGGCGCAACGTGGTGTTAGTAATTCGTCTGAATACACAAAGCTTCCTAAAACAGTTATTGAATTTAGAGCTCCGCATTTAGCACACTATTTAATTGTCTTTGTACAAATTAATTGTACAGTCTGCTTATTGGGGTTTTAATTACTTTTAAGTTCATCACACTAATTGTGAAAACAGTTTAGAAGTTGTAAACATTGACAAGTTATGTTTTTTACCAGGACATCTACGAAAAGAACATTGTTGTGAGCTATATTTGCGATACAAAACAAGATAAGCCTTTTTCTTCTCAAAAACTAAGATCAGAGTGTTGAATGCTAATGTCAAATATCCTACATTTTAATTACGTGTCAGCAAAATCTTTGTAGTTTTTACTTTTACAGATATAAAATAAAACATTGGATTTCTGATTTTTGTTTTTAAAGAAAAAATAAGCTTGGCACACTACAGCGAAAAATACAAAATGGAATGTTATAGTACCTTTAACAAATCTGTTTTTTTTTTTAATACAAAGAGACGGTATTTTACTTCATCGTTGTTTCGGGTGAAATTATGTTCCAGGAGCAAAATGTAGGAAAGGGTTAACAGCACGGCCTACTCGCCTATTGTATGCACCAAAACTAAACAAAACTGCGAAGGAAACATTCCTGTCAGAACCTGGTAAACGCGCCAGCACATGACAGATTATTCGCAGATGTTTAGAATGAACGAGAAGACAATAGATTAAAACAACAAATGTCCACTTGTGTTTCCACCAACTTGAAAGCGAAGCCCACATATATGCGCCACTGGAGCGCCAGTTGACTAAACGAAAAGGCACTGCAAATAAAAAATAGCTTTTGTTAGCGCTCTATCACAGGTGATTGGTTCTTCAATTTAATTTTGGGAGACCACAATGTATGGTATGATATATGAAAAACGAATCTTTTAATTTAAGATTTTAACTTTTATGCTTTTCAGTTGTGTGATTGTATTTATTTGGTCAATAACCTATCCTATTATGTAATAACAGAAGTGACAGCTGAACAGACATTTCTGCTTGAAGAAGATCAACAAGTTTAATTACAGTCGAGCGCAGGCTAGCGCTTAATTTTATTGCAGTCATGTCTGATAAAGAAAACAATCCAATGACTTAAACTACAGGGAAGATGGGAGATGTTGAGTATAACACAAATTATTAATTCTAAAGATTCATTAAACGTATTTACTGTTTATTGTCGGTAAAGCTGAAACGGCGGAAATTGTAATAGCCAGTGTTCAAGGAAAAACAACGTTGAATAACGGAAACACATTTTTCATATAACCTAGACGCTGTCGTCAAAGGCTTGAACATGAATTGCACTCAAAACTACTCTTTCAGTGAGATTTAAAACTTTCCTGAAGTGATATAATAGTGGTACAGTATATGATATTTTTGCATTTTACTAAATTGTATATTTTCAAAAAAGCCTGATCACCTGTGTAAATTACAAGAGTCTTAAGCCTACAAGAGAATTTAGGATTTCTACATTAAATTAAGCTAAATATTCCCATTTGACCATTTGAGCTTTATATTTGATCCCGGATTACGTGAATGACTTTTCCAAATTGTTATTCAGACCTCGAAGTACCTGATAGTGTAAAAAATCAATGGTTATTTACAATTCATTGCCATACAATCCGTTTGCCCTTTATATTGCAAGCCTTTATTTAAATGTGTATGAAATGAAGATTTGATTCCTTGTGTAATTATCGCCATTAGAGAGTAGTTACAGTAGCAAATACTATATTAAACGGTCAAATTTAAAAAGAGCAATGTGTTTCAAAAACAGCCTTTCCTTAAAGGAAACCAATAGTGCTTATAACAGTGTTCAACAGATTATCAACACTCTAGGAAAGCCAGCGGGTAAGATAATACTGTACCTATAAATGTACTGCTTTTTCAAAGTGGCATGGGTTTTATATTTAAATTCTGTTACTCTGGACAGCAATGAAGAATCTTTACTTAAATCAACACTATCTTCAATTTGTAACATATAATTAAAACATAAACATATAAGTCTGTCATCATAAAACATACATATTTAATCACATTAGATCTCCTAGTTTCTCAGGTTGCTAAGTACTTGTTTTTATAGATAACAAAGGTTGAAATAACCAAATTGAAAGTGTAGAGAAATTATGAAAAGTTTACCTTGAAGCTGAGTTACAATAGTAAGGAATTAAACTTGATAGTCATTTGCATTACAAATATCCAAATCACACCAGACAATCTAAAAAAACACACAACAACCATTGCTCCTATAGGAAAATAACAATTCTCTAGATTTCTGAAGTCAAGCCATAGCAAAAATAATTGGAATCACATCACCCAGTCAACCAGTTTGTTATGGCTTCCAGTATATTTCATGATGCACAGTATATACCATCACATGTACACAGTACTTACTGCAATCACATCTGCCTGACCATAGTTATACTGATGAGCAAGGCCTAAAAAGGTCTGACCATTGTGTATATTATAACAGATGAAAAGTAAAAACTGAAACTAGCCGTAGTCTTTCAGTTGCCAAATTACAGTATACTGAATTACATACATGAATATACAGTACATGTATTATTGAATTGTTTCTGCACCAAGGCACTGATATAAATTCCTTATACTGTACATATAACATGCTTGGCAAATAAAGTAATTCTGATTTCTGATTCTGAAGTTCTAACCTCATCAGTCACTACAAAAGGTATGATATAAAACTGTTAAAATTAAATGCTCAACATTCAGTGATTTTGACTTACATCTGCCAAACTGCCAAATTACCGGTATAAGGACGAATAGTATAATATTCTTTAGAAAATCTAATTTTGCTTCAGTTTTTTATTTAAATCACTTTCCTATTGTTGTATAAACCACAAACCATTATAGAGCATGTTATATATAACTTTTAGAATCTTACACAAGACATAAATATAGTACACACACTATGACAACTGCCTCTCTACCAATGTTCAGAGCATGTTTAAAATATATTAATTATTAAAGTTTCATTTCTTTACTGAAGTATTTACAAATAGAAGTAGTTATACAGTATATTTACATTTCCCTATTACAGACTATATTTCTATTTACAGCTTGTCGGATCCTCTGCATAGAATTATCTTATCAATTTTCTCGTAGCTACAGGGATTTAAGAGTTCTTATGTGTTAATGGTTATCTTGGCCAATGATAAACTCTACACTTCTTTAATTGTACCTTTGACCACTACAGGCTGTCATTCCGTCGTGTCTTAATCACACCATGCAACAAAGTTGGCCAATCAGATATGTTTTTGTCCTCTGTCGCGAAGAAATAGAGTTGTTGTAATCTGTTCCTAGATTCAATAAATGTCATGTTTGCTAAGTAATCTAAAAAAGTCAAGCAGTTAATTCTATGAAAAGGATATACATCATATATACGGATATTAGTGGCAATCACAGAAATTACATTTTACATAATTATTCAGCTGTTACGCGTCGACAAATTTCTGTAGATTTTGAACAGCAAAAATAAATACTGTAATGACAAGTTGTCAATTTTAATGTTTACTTGAGCTGGTTTTAGAAATTAGTAACACACTGTAATGCATGTTTGGAAATATTTACCGTAAGTATCCATCTAGTTCTTTAAAGCAATGTCCTTTATTTGCAAAATTATTTTTAAAAATCCATTGCCTTGTGTTAAAGTTGATAATTAAGAAATATGTTCTCTTTTATTTGACTCGTTGGTACAATTTCCATACACGCTTGGCATTTAAGACATAATTTTTGAAGTGATAAACACTGGATGAATTTTATGATGATGCTGTCACCTGAAATTGGATTTAGTCAAAATAGTGTGATAGATGAGCTAATGCTCAAATTTTATTCTTGAATGCCAATTATTTTAATTATTCTTTGGAGACATGGCTGCTCTTTAAACGCGTTCTCCTTAAAACCAGTTTTTAATTCTCCGGATGAATCATTTATCGTTATTTAATTTTATAATCGTTCAGCATTGTAACTTCTAAAATGGTGTAATTTAATCGTTGTCCAGTATTTTCGCACCGCAAAGTTCTTAGTATTTAAAAAAATAAAAGTGAAAAGTGTACAAAGCCATCAAACGAGGGAACGAAAGAAAAAAGTAAAGGCGGCATCTGTTGGTGACTGTATGTAACGACGCGTTGATAAACAGGTAGGTGAATACTATGCTCCAGTTCAGTAGTACAATCCCGTTCACTACACACTGCCGTCGTTTATACAACATTTACACCCATCTCCCATCTGCAGCAGAACGAAACCCGATAGACTCCAGGCATTAGAACAAGTCGGAAAGATTTTCTCTTCTGTGTTGCTCGCATTATCCAATTAAACACTGTATAATTAGAACAACATGGTAAATGAATGAAATCCTTTAATTATGACCTAAAATCAGCCTATTCAAAACACGAATTTGGGCAAGTACAAATGTTAAATAGGCCAATGTACAGCACGCAGCTTTCAGCCACACTATGACACGGAACAGCGAATTTATGTACAGAAAAGGCCAAATCGAGTTGATCAGAATTATCCACCTTTGTGGTTAATGATAGTGTATTTTAAAAGTCTATTTTCCATATGTCCTGTCCTATCGAAAAACTTCTATCTCTGTTTTAGATATGAGGAAAAACAGTACATATAGGTCAAGTTCAACAGTGTAGATGAAATAGGAAAGTTATATGAGTATTAATCATGAATGACATAAAATACCACAATTTTATATAATACATAACCATTGATAAAAGCTGGACCTGTGTCTGTAAAAATATACTTGTATTATACTTCATATAATCGTTTCTTAATTGCTTATATGATTGTGGCCATGTATTAGCAATAACATGTATATACTGAGCAACTAAGGTAAATCTGTGGTAAGAAAGCATCTCAAAACGTGAAAAAATATGTCTACTTCTTCTTTTCAAAGGAAGTGTAGTGGATTAAGTTTGTGTTCTTAAGGGGTAGTGTCACAATACATTGTGCTCTTTTCTCACTAACAGAAAATTGGACAAGTACTCTGACATATTGTACATTATGGAGCTTTTTTTAAAAACACGGTCAGAATAAACACAGCAGGCTTCTTCAGAATCAGCTGTATAAAACAAACTGAGCTCTCCATTACAAACTGTGGGGAAGTGCTTTCAGACAGGATGGCGGAGTCATGTTTTTACACGAAGGGTTTTGGGAGCCTGTTGCCTGTAAATACAGCATGGATGCCTATCCCTTTTTAGCCTTTATAACGAATTTGAACGAAGATATGACTTCTAACAAACCACTCAGTCATGTTGTCGAAGATGACACTTTGGCTAGATGAGTACAGAGCTACAGCACTGTCTTACCTGGGATTGAACCTGCAGCTATCTCTGCTCCTCGCCTGTAGGACTGCCTCCCTGATCATCCCAGACAAGCACTTTCAACTGAGACCTTTAACAGATCTTAAATCCCTTCTCAACTGGCAAGCCGATCACTTCCAGTGCGATAAACTGTCTAATTTCTTCTCTGTTCTGTCTGAGTAATTTTAAAAGTTCCTTGATTTATCTTTTGGCTTTTTCTTTTATATAAAGCACATTGAGATTCTATGTAAGGAAATATGCTATATAAATTAAATGTATTGATGATCAGATTAATGTTTATTATTATTATTATTATTATTATTATTATTATTATTATTATTATTATTGCAAACACTACTCTATACTGCTACTACAAAGGAAACTATTTTTAAAAATAAATTGTTCAAAGTGATGTTAGTTTGCAGGTTCTGGGAAGTATACCCGTTCCATGTGTGCCAACCTTCAGTGTACAGTATTCAGTGATGACCAGGTGCTCCAGACGGTTGAGTTTCTGATCCATTAGAGGGCACCTGTGGATGATGGAGTATTGTAAGTATTGTACGATGGAGATGTTTGAGCTGTGTCAGCGTGTGGAGGCTGGAAAGTAACAGGCATTTACCTTTCAGCATGCATGCAATGAACCTTTAGCTGTTCCTTTTTGTGTTAAAGTTTTGTAATGCACTATAAAAGGTTACTGGCTAATCCTTGTTTTAAAGGAAGTTCACATTTTTTATAAAACAATAGAGGAGTGTTTTCTTCAGCAGCAGTTATGAGGAATGCAAACTTTTTTTTAGAACTATTTGTCCCAAAGTTACATGTGCTTAGTAAGCACTGATGTTTTCTTGCTGTGGTTGAAACAAGCTAGCTGGATGATTTCCAAGATTATTTGTGAAATATATAAATATGGAAATTAAGAATCCCTACAGTCAATTACCTTTAAGCCAAAAAGGATTACATTTCGTTCTAGTTCTTTACAAAAATGACAGAAACAGTTACCAAAAAAGGATATGTGTTTTCCAGTATGGTAAAAAAATGCTGATAGCACACATGATGAGTTTTTGTTTACAATAATCTCTTGTTATATTTCAGTCTGGACATCAGCATGTGCATGCACATACTGCATATTAATAGACATACAAACATTTAAATTGGTCTTTTTCATAGTTTACCACAGACTTCAGAATTCATGTGAAAGTATATTAATTTTCTAGAAACAGTTATAAAGAAAAATAAATAAATGAATTGATCTTTTTTTATATTTTTAAGTATTTTTAAAATACTGGTGTGTATTTTAAAGATTGAAAGGTTTCATACACTAATGTGGTATTATGTACTAAAGTCAGATTTTTTCAAATTTGCTGGTATTGTTTTTTTTCTTTCGGAACAAAAGGGCAGCATGACTTTGATGGAAGTTGCTTGGCCTAATCAAGTTATTTAATAACTCTCCAATGTTTTTTACAGATAAGTTAGAGTCGTTTTAGAAAAGGTTCCAATATGTGAAGAGATGTCCTCACGTACTGTATCAGAAGATTGAAACTTATTGCCAAAGTATGTTACTCTTTTACTTTTTGAAAATTCAGTGCCATTCTAACATTTTAAAATGACTTCTCTTTCATTTATAAGTCAACAACAAACAATTCTACCAAAAGGAAAACATAGGATATCGTCTTGGTTTTGTAATGAAGATGTTTAAACATCTATATTTGATTAACAGACACTCTCAGTTATAGCAGTAGCACCAGCTATAGCTTCAATGTATACTAGATTTTTCTTTTATTTTCAGTGGTGTGTTACACTCTAAGCATACTCACGAAAACGGAAATTACCACTATTATATCTTAAATGAAAAGCCTATGACTAAAGTCATTCAGAGTGCCAATATAGATTCATCCACTGACCAATAACCTTGTTGACGTCTCAAGAACCTGAGCCTATAACACAGCGCTCGATCATTCTGACTCGCTTTGCAGCCTCTGGTTTCACTACACTCTTCTCAGAATAAAAACATCAATTAATGATTCGTGGATTCATTAAAGGGATAAAATACAAAGTGATTTAAAAGACTTAATAATTTCATATCCTGAATGTACTGCTTCAACTACACAGGATGTTTGGCGGTGTGATTTCATTTATTGCTACAGTATAATTAATGTACAGTGAAAAACCTAAGGCTAAGTCTTGTGGTTCAAACCTGTTGTGCAATCTCATTGTCATTGTTGGGAAACCAAGATTGCAGGTTTAATGTTTTGTGTCATTTCTTTTTAGAAAACTGACAGAAAAAAAGCTAAAGCAAAATCATTTTTAAACAGAGATTTTTCTGCAGGAGCAACATGGTGGCTCAGTGGCCAGATTGCTGCCTCACAGCACTGGGGCCCTGGGTTCAATGCCGGACCTGGGCTGATATCTATGTGGAGTTTGTATGTTCTCACCATGTTTGCGTGGGTCTTTTCCAGGTGCTTCCACCTGTCCAAAGACATGCTGGTAGGTTTGTTGGCTTCTGGAAAAATTGGCCCTGGTGTGAGTGTGCATATGTTTGTATCTGTGTGTCTGCCTTGTGATAGACTGGCATCCCATCCAGGGTGTATGGTGTACCCTCCCTTGTGCCTGCTGTTCGTTGGGAACCTTTCTTCAAGGTTCAAGCCTCCTCTTGCTGGGAGGATTCAGCTCGCATGTGATCATGAAATGGGAGGAAGTGGTTAGAAAACAGATGGATTTTTTTCTGCAGATAAAAAAATTCAGCATTGAACATTTGTCTGAGACTCCAATCCAGAGTAATTCACAGAGTCATCATCTACTTTCTTGTCTCACAAATTGTGGTGCCAATTAATACGGTCAGTTTTGCTGCGGTAACCTGGGTAAAATAACCTAGTTCAAGGGCACAGCAAGGATGTCTCCTCCTGGGACTTGAGCCCACAGCACCCGGTCAGGAGTCCAGAGCCTCTAACCTTTAGGATGCCTGATACTGCAAGTGTGTGCGAGGTGATCCTGATCCTGTGTCTTGTCCTACCTTGTGCCATATTGTATCTGTTACGAAACCTCTTCTAGGACCCTATGCAGACGAAAAATCCGGAAGGGAGTGAACACACACAGGGAGGAGAAGAGGAACTAGACTGGTAGAGGAACGGGGGGGGGCGTGACGAAGGTGCTCCGGGGGGCATGGTCCATGCGAACAGTCCAAAAGGGAGTCCAAAGGGAAGTCCAGTGCAGGCAAAGGTCCAGAGCCGGGTGATAAATCCAAGACGAACAAAACAAAGTTAAAAGCCGGAGCGGAATCCAGCGAGGGGTTGTAGACAGATGAGAAAAAGTTAAAAAACCGAAGCAGGATCCGTCGAAGGGTCGGGGGGAAAAAGGGGGAACGGAACCAGGCACTCCAGGTCCCGGACTTGGCTGGTTAAGGACACCTAGGAGGCGAATGCCACCCGAGCCGTGGACGTAGAGCGACTCGATGGTAGGCGAGCCTCAGGGCGTCCGAGTTCCAATGCAGAGCCCGGAACAGAGTGAGCGTCTGGCTTTTGTAGGGAGGCTGGAACAGGGAGCAGGTGCACAAAATCAACTAAAAAGTGAATGAGCCAGAGAGCCCTTAAGGGGGAGGGATTACAATCGTGACAGTATCATTGAGGGATATACAGTAGGCTTTAAGCTGCCGCAGTTTTAGATGGTTTGGGTTGCTTACAGTTAAATAATTTTTTTGCAAAGTTTGGCACATTGTCTCTTCTTCTTTATCTTGTGGTGTTGATGTTGCAGTCCTGAACTAAAGTGATGGATTTTGCCTACTCACAGTAGCCAGTATGTTCTAACTCCTCAGGCTACTCTACCAAAGTTTTTTTTTTGCCTTTTATATTTATTAATAGGTGGGCAAAAGCCTGTTTAAACACGATTTAAACTATATTTATTAAGTCTCATGTTGGCAATGAATTATAGGAAGTCTATTGAATTTGCCTGTAGGTGGGTTTAGCACATAAACATTTGCTGAGTTTTATTAGTTTGTGCTGTTCTCTGTTCCATAAGGCCTTTGGCAGACAGACCACATAATGAAACTTTTATCTTAACAAAAATGATGTTGAAGGGAAATTCAACCTTTATGATTATTGACTGCATCTTTCTGCATATCAGGTGCTGAAGGCTTTGGGGAATTCATCTGGACGTCAGCCATGCTTTTCAAAAGCGTATATATTGGTAATTTGAATGTATGTTGCCTATAAATGACTTATGGCAAACATAAAATACATAATTATCTGAAATATTTATTTCTTACAGCAGAATAATATAAAATAGGCTCGATGAAACTTCATCACCCAGTGATTTTTTTTGTTATTAACGATAGACAGTGGGGGAGTCTGGCTGTGCAGTGGGCTTATGGGTTGAATTTATGTCTGAAGTGTACTTTTAACATTTATAGGCATAGTACACAATATCTTCAAGTCCAAACATCAGACCTGCTAAATCATCAGTCAGTTTGACCTTTTAACCTAGCTGGATCTATATTTCTTCAAGGCAATGCAAAGGAAACCATTTTTCTCAAATGTCACACTTTCAATAAATTAGTAATGTTTTTTAACTAACCCAATAATTTTAGCTACTTTAAAACTTTCATTACAAGAGACATACCACACAGTATATGACTGTTTGAACATAACAGCTAAATATCACAAATATGTAATAGTAATAATTATTTATGGTTTATTAGAGATATTTGACCCATGTTGCTTCCTTAAAGAAAAGTACAATATGGTATGTTTACTAAACACACATATTCCAGAATGAACTGACAAGAGGATATAGTCTATTGTTTTAGTAGTGTAAATAGTCCCAGGTGGACTCTAGAATCTATCCTTATGTCCCCTGAAAAGATTACATCATATGCATCATACTCCATCATAGTCAGGATATTATCAAGTTTATACTCACTGAGGACAATACAGTATTCCAGAATGACTTGACAAAATTCCCAGTAGGAACAGCACAGCAACCACAAGCATCATCAGATTTCTGCCTGCTGTATTCAATTTTCTTATCATTTGAATTCAAGAGGCAAACCATACTCATACCATTAAAATAAGTGTTGCTTTTGTTTTTAATATTAATATTGTTTTATACCTATATTATCCAACTGCTCTGTGATGATGTTTGATTTGTTTATAGAGCTACAGTGCCATCATACACCACTGTATCAATACATCTTTATTATAATGTGAGCGTGTCTTCAGAGTACATAGTAAACACGCTCTGATGTGCAGATTTCTTCTCCTGGGAAAAACAACACCTGCTGTTTCATCTTAGTGTAATGTAAGGTTCCAGAACAGAATGTAATGCAATCACAGCAGAACAATTCTGGAAGACAGGAGTAAACACAGTAATAATAGACCGAGGGTCAACTCTTTTACCAAATAACCATGCACACACTATTATACAATGTTTATATATTTTTGAAGGGGATTATAATAATAGCACTGGCTAAAGCATGAGCCTTTAAGTTGTACTATCTAAGTGTAATGACCATGTTAATTCTTATTATTTGATAAAAGAAAAAGCTGAACACTGTTTGATTGCATTGCATTACAGGGGACTCATGAAAGACGGTCATGCTATTAGACTGGCCAAATTGAGAAATACAAAATACTAGGACAAGATCTTCAAAGAATACAGGCAAACAGATAATATTAAAACTCTCCATTAAATTTCTGGAGTAAAACCGCTCATCAAGTGAATATTAAAACCACAGCTTTTTCAGCAAGCTCTGGGTTTTATAAAGACAACAGAAAAAATTGCAGTTTGGATGAATGTTATAGAATATCTTCAAGTGAACATGAAGATATTCTACTATAATATACATGTACTTGCCTTTCAATTAACATTCTTGTTTTCTGTTGGCAAATTTGGATTCAAATCAAGATAATGTAAATATATCACTAAAAAATCTACAATCAGTTAAAATCTGGAATTAGTACTTCTTAAGGTGCTTTCTCTGAAACAAAAAAAAACTAAATCAGAGGAATGGAATAATTAAATAAATGCCAATGGCATTATTTTCATAACTTAGGTCATTCACTAAATTCACAAAAATAATGTGATGATTGTTTAATGGTTGCTTAATTATCTTATGATTGTTGAAACTAAACTGTCTTCTTGTGGCTGGAGGATTAAAATACAGGCAAACACACAAGTCGGGGATTTCACAGGACCCTAGACAGTTTGAAGTTAATTGAAAGGATAAGATAGATAATTTCATGTTCAGAAGCACTTGTACACATTACAATACAAAATACATTTACTGTATCCCACCTAAACCTTTTAAAACACTTTTTGTTTATTTTTCACCAAAATATTCTTATTAGTTTTTGAGTATTATTACAACCAAAAAAAAAGAATATTGATTAATTAAAATCTCACTAAATTTGGGCATTGATAACTGTAAAACAAATGTTATTTGAAAGTCATAGAGGCCATCAGCAGCAAAAAGCAATTCAGTGGGGTCATTCTGATAACAAGGAAAAGAAATATTAAGCCATGATTCATTCATACCTCTAAGTTAATTCCTGAGAAAATATTATTTTCTATTATTAGTTTTAGTTTGATTTTCAGAGAAAGCTTTGTACTGTACTTTAAAGTATATTGTTTAAACTCCACTTTTTGTTTACTCATATTACCCTATAATCTTTCCAGATTTATCATTTCATGGAGGCAGAGATAAATTCAATCAACAATGTTGAGTGTATTTATGTTGCGAAACAAAGATAAATAAAATAACTGTATAAAAACTGAAGATATTGTGACAATTTTTCAATCTCTGACACATACGGGATGAGAAATTAAAAGCATACATGTTAAACATTTAAATGCTTTTGATGGATACATTTAGTATTCTTTCAAATAATTTCTATTCCAACAGTGGTAAGAATAGACATGTCAGACAATAGTGCATTGTCTTGTGAAAAAATTAACAGTGATCAGAAGTAAAGAATTGTATGTGAAATATTGACATTTGAAAACAACTTTATTCACAAAACAACTAAGAAAATAAATTGGTTTCTCCATGTAGGAAATCCCACTTAGTGTGCTTTATCTAAAGTTTAGTTCTAATGCCCTCTACATCATTAAGGGGTGATTAGTAAGGCAACCACAGGCCAAGAACAAAAATGATTACATAAGAATAAGATAACCACAGGTTCAGATTGTGGCTGGGGTCATGTTTTGGCTTTTTGTCACTGCAATTAGTGCCTTTGTTTCAGAATCCGTACGTGTTATGACTAAAAACTCTTTTGAAGGGACAGGTCTCCTTGCTCATACTGATCTTTGTGCAAATTCTGAGCAGGTTTGCCAGGATGTCTCATTATCTGGGACTATTTGGACTCCTCTCAGTGGGAATGGGAGACCCATGCCATGATCAATTTAATTGCAGTGGCTCAGACTCAGCTCATTTTGTAACAAGTACAAATAAGAACCTTCAAAATCTGCAGAATATTACATATGTTATATATGTTATTATTGTATGTTTATGCGTGGCTGTATAGAGAAGTATTTATATTAAGCTAAACCTAAAAAAGTGATTATTTTGTGATTATTACTTTGATTATTGAACTGATTATTTAACATTATAAACTTGACACAATACAATACCTGAGAGTATGAGAAAAATGAATATACAGATTTAAGGATACTGAATCAAGTGTTTTGCACTTAATTTCAACAAATATGTAATTATTGCTAATCATTAAGCTCAAATCATTAAGCTTATTTGCTCTGTTAAAACACAGAAGAAAACAATTGTAGTTTTATTATCAAAAACCAACCCAAAAACTCCCCTTAGTTGTGAAATTACAGGGTGTGAGTATCAGGCAAAAGCCCATGAGCATCAGAAACAGCCTAAAATCAATATCAAACACTTTTCAACTGGTATCCTAAGAGAATATGTTCCACTGCTCGACAAGAGCAACCTGCCGTGTTGAGAGACCCTGATTTCCATAGGAGCATGCTCAGGACCTGTATTGTCATCCATGAACAGGATGTTGTCTCTGACGTTGACTCAGGTGCAAAATGACTGGATCCGTGACATTGACCAGTAAGACAGCTATTGCCACCCCAACGCCTTCCCAGGATGCCACACCTGCCTCTTCCAAAACAACCACAGTTGTTGAAGATAAAAGCTCATCTCAGAATCTTCAACAGCACTGTTGGCAATCATTTTGGCATGAAGTGAACCAAATTTCATAATTAAACTTAACTGAAGATCACTGATGTCTTGTCCAGTATGTATGTGTTCACAAGCCCTCTTCAGAAAAAAAAGATCTGTTATGGATGGTCTGTCTGGACATACAGGTATCCCTGTTCTGCTGTGTTACCTTCCTGAATTGTGCATCTTGAATATCCACTCCTGGCCACTCACTGCCTTAGTGTTTTCCACAGAGTCTGCTGATTATACACTGTGCAACGCCAAGTTCATTAGCAACTTCCTGTCTCCAGCTGGGAGAACGCTTTCCATCTGTACAGTATGTGCTTGTCACTCAGCCACAAACACTTCTTGACTCCCGATAGGAGCGCTCAAATTAAGGCACATGATACAACTTCTTCATTTCATTGACCCCTGAGTCAATAATTTTAATTCATTGTGAGCAAAGATTAAGCCATTAGTTTAACCAACTATGGTCCAAGCTATCTACTATATGGTCTGTTAGGTAATAAGGCCATTTGTGCTTATCATTCATTGTACTCAGTATCGGTAACTCATGTTTACCAGATTTAGTTTTAATTTTTTTCTATTGAATGTCATGGAGTATACAGTTTTGATAGTGCTTAAAACAACTCCCTGATTGATTTTTTTGGAAAACTACCACCCACTTCTCTTTCAATTTGTCGTGCAAATAGTTCATCCTGGGTTCTCTTGGGTTTAAGAGCTGATTAGGCCAAATTGCTGTCATCTTGGTTTTGGTTTACGTCTGAGTGAGAGGAACCATCTTCTCTTCACAGAGCAGCTATTCCTGTTGGACTGCTGGACCGCGTTGTTTAAATGTTGGCTAAAAAATCTAATTGACTTGCTGACAGCAAACATGAAGAAGAGCATGGATAATTCGGTCCTAGTTCCTTCCCTTCCTATACGGTGCAACCTTTGGATTGATTTTATTGATCAACTGGAAAATGTTTTAAAAGCTTATTGTCTTTTTGTTGTCTAGAGGTCAAAACTAAATGCAAATATTTAAGGTCTTGATAAACAGGCTTACAAAGCACACTTCCATTACCTGATCTTATTAAAAGCAGTTTGTAAGTCAGGCAGTAATCATTACTGGTACTCTGGTCTTTGGTCGGTATTAATACTTACAAAATGTGTAGTAAGCAAAACAAAATTGTATAACTATACAGTCAGTATAACTACAACAAAGGATTGTTGTGGTCTTAACTGTTATATGTTAAACAACAGAAAAAACAGGAGTTTGTGTACCTATAAACACAAACAATTATTAAGTAACCATCTCTTTCAAGCTTAACAAATGAATAAGTGATGCAGTAATAGTTTTAGACTAAATTGAGATTATGTGGATGAAGATGGCTCAGCAGAAGAGAATTAACATGCTCCTTTCACCAGCAATAATACAAACCACTTAATGAGCTTAAACCTATAACAAAGGAAAATAGCTATACAATATTATTACATGCCAGTGTAAATGCTTTCTACTTAATGAATTATACATTTTTGTCTTGGGTCCACTTTGCACAGCCAAATAATTATCTTTCTGAGATGATAAATGAAAGTCTTTTTCAAGACATGCAAAGATTGGAGATATGAATTCTACATGATGCCACTGTACATTTTTTGATATAATAATTTATTCGTCCTCTAAGTCTTTGATAAAACAATGTTGAAAAGCAATTTAAATGAAATTCATTTAAATGTCAATTCTCATGGTTAGGATTTTTCTATAATTGGCTATTTAATTAAAATAATTTTCATAGTCATTAATACAGCCTGCAACTTGTAGTGCACTGACATGTTTTAATTACATGGTATTAACAAAATTGATATGCTTTAGAAAGCATGGCGAAAATTTGAATAAGAAATAATTAGGCCAATCATACATCATCCCCTTATGGACGTTAAGTGTATTGCAATATAATTGATGAACTATCAAGAACAAAAAAAAGATAAATATAATTTTCTTATTATGAAATTAGTTAGAACTTGAATATAAGATAAAGTAGCAAGCTCTATTTAATATATTACATATACTGTACATTTTAGATTTATTATGAATTGTTTCATCACTGTAGAAAATGACATGACATTCACTAACCAGCTAGTTACTGGCTAAATGACCTTGTTGTACTCTGGTATTCCATAACAAAGATCTACACTTTTTCAAAACAATTTTGGTTGTTGTGAGTGATTGTTTTCCACAAAGTTCAAGGTCATTTTCTTAAACAGGAGCGTATATTTGCAGCTCAGCAGAAGCAGATGTGTTTAATCAGATTAGTTCCAGATATGCTTAAAATAATCACAAACAATGAAAATAACTTTAATGATTTATATATGTGGAAATGGCCCTTAATATCAAGAAAAAAGGAACATATTTAACACAGAGAGATGTCTGGTTAGTGCCGATTGGTCATTTCAGGTTTTCTAGACCCAAAGTTTGTTTCAGCTTGTATGGGAATAAGGACATTGATTCATATGTTGCTCTCTTAGTAATGATGCTTAGGTGTATATTTAATTGAAATGTGGATTCATTTAATGACCCATGTCAATTTTTTAGTCTTTAATCAAAATTTTAATAAAGCCTACTGCCTAACTCCACAACAGGTTAAACATGTCCTTTATACTTCTCAGAAGACATTGGTTAAGTCTCAATATTACACATTTCTGGAACATATTTGCTTACTTATTTCATCTAAATAAAAGCTATATAATGACTAAAAGGATAAATGTTAACCGAGACTGAATGGATTTCTTTCAAACCACCAAATCAAAATCACAAAGAAAAGGCACTTATTGAATTAAGTTAATTCTTATAAAGGGAAACTTTAAGATTTTGCTCTTTATTAGCCACTCTACCTCCAGGATAGTACCTGAGGATGTTGCAACGTGACAGCGGAGCAAAGGAATATGAATTGTATAAGGGCACATGATAGAAAAAAAGTAATCAAGACATTTTTGCTTTACTTCCTACCAGTTTGCAATTCACATAATTTCTGTACTTTCCAATCATACAATATTTAATTTAATTTTCAATTTACTTCTGCATCTATGTTGTAGTAAAATTATTGCAATTGTAAAATGCCTGTGTACAAATAAACAATACTATAGTCCTGTATGCGTGTGATGTAATTGTTAATACTCTTCAATTATATATACATATAGCAAGTATATACAAACAAAAATGTACATTAAAATATCAAAATTATGAAAATGAAATTGTTGTTATTTTCTCCCACCGTTCAGTTTAATATTTTTCTTCTCCCTGAAAGAAATAACAAAAATTTAAAATTATAAAAATATTTTTCTTAATTACATAAAGATTGTATATAATAAACAATGTAAAACATATTTTCAATCAACATTTTCTAATTTTAAAAATGTTTAAACTTAAATTCTCATTGAATTCATACTGTTTTGTTCTACAATGCATACAACTTCAGAGTTTACCTGAAGTTAAATTTAGGAAAATGCCTTAAATTTTATTTCAACCTTGATCTTACTTATCCCGAAAAGCTGGAAGTCACTTAATTCTGTCTCAAATGAGAATCAGATGTTAAGAGAGATCCATGACCCAGCCATTCTAGGTTTAAATTCACATAATACAAGTAACACACAAAACAAAATGGGACCCTGAAGTTTAATGGATTCAATCAAAAATTTTAAACCAGCTGGCGAAGTCTGAGTTTGTCTCCTGTTGATGACTTTGGAAAGTTGGTTGCATAGACAAAAAGCCGACCAACACCAGACACCAATATTGTTTTTATGGAGTTGACCCATTTTAAGCCCTGATTAGTCCTGCACAGTCCTGCTGGGAAACCTTGTAGGAGTGAAGAACTGTTGGCTCAAGCATGTCGTTAATGTATTGGTGAGACAATGTGTGTCTACATACAGTACAGTATGTGATATGTTTCTCCCCATCACACCTCCACTGCCTCAGCGGTGGTCTTGAACATCGTAGCAGTTAGCATATCGTTCACCATGACATCTCCACACCCACTGTCTTCTGTCACTGGTGTAATCATACATCATCATTCTTGTTAGAATGAACTGCTTGCGCACCCCTTTCTGCCATCACCTGGTCCACAGAAGATGGCAATGTTGTCTCTCAGCTTTCCCGAGTTCTGAGCAACTATGGTCAATGAAACAAGTATGAAATAATTTCCATGCAGATGGGGTTCAAGAGTCAGTTTGCTGATCCATGACTTATTCCTACCTGGAATTTCCTGACTGTAGTTATTGCAGTTTGGAAACAAGAGGAGTTCAGCTCTGGCTCTGAGGATGTTGACTGTCCTTTGTAGGTACAGTTTCCTGGTTACTCTGGACTAATTTGCTGATTGTTGAAGTAGAACAACTCATTCACTGGGTAACAGTCAGTTCATTTTCAGTCAAACTAACCTCAACCAAAAAGGGCATGCTAATATATTTAACTGTTCTAGCATGATTAAATCATGATTTTTACATGACTATACAGCTCATTTTAGAAATTGAATTTAGAAATTTTAATTCAACTCAAATATTAAACACTGACCTCCTGGTGTTTTATGAAATTACATGGCATGAACGCAGTATTTTTTATCCCAGGGTCAGTGTATTAAACAAATCTAACTGCTCACACTTTAACATGTAAAAAATATGCATGTACCCAAGGAGATATTGACATTAAATTTTCATTGTACTTCTGCATAATTTTATTACATTAATAAAATGATCCAGAACTGCAGGTACTAAAAAATCACAAACATACAGAAAAAAATGTGAATAATAAAACACAAATTACGTGACTAATTCCTGATTAACACGGATCATCTCAATCCTTAATTTAACCAGAAGAATCAACTGATATTTAACCAAATGAGTCAACTGAGAATGATTTCTAAGTACCTATTACTTATACAGCAGGACATTTACTAGAGTCTTTTGACTGAAGGCCCTTGCTCAAAGGCACAACAGCAACTTTCTATTTGGTCTCCCACAACCCTCCAGTCTGTAGCCCTTGGCATTTCCCCATGTTGCCGTCTCCCATTTTCCAGAGAAAGCCAAGGGAGTGTCAAAAACTACCAAGGTGGAACCTGAAGGGTTTCTTCTGCTGTCAGCCGCAGGTGTGACATGGACTCGATCAATCTTTATGTAGATGCTTCGTTTGGCTGTGCTCCAGCCGTAGTCATACAATTCATTAGTCTGTCAAAGGTGGGGTCCCTACATCCATACATAGATAAGTTAGTCAAACTCTTCTTTTGGAGACAGGTTATCCAGCTCTTTTGATATAACAGAATTGATGGAAAATATCAAAAGGAGCCATATCAAGGGTGACCTTTGATTTTCATGTTGGTGATTATGAGGGAGGACACGGAACACAGTTGGGTGAGGCTGTGTGTCCAACAGGTTTTGCTGCTGGCTTTCTTAATGGTGGAGAGGGGTGTGAATGGAATCTTTGCTCAAGCATGGCATAATCAGCAAACTGAAGTCCTCTGTTCAGGATAGGCTGCTGTTTGGTTTTGGCTTTTAGGTAAGTATGTAGGATTATACATGTCCTGCACAAGTAGAGCCAGCCTGCGTCAGCATTTAAAGTGTACTTCAGGAGAATTCAGAGAAGGTGCCGAACAGTTTCGGTGCAGGGGCACATCTCTGTTTCCTCCTGCAGATCTTCTCCCTGTCACTTTGTGCACTGCAACCTGCCTTCGTCCACTTCATCATTCTTCATAGGGCTCACATACACATAACAATATAATATTAAAACATTTTTCAACTTGTCAGGAACCCAGCTGATTAAATACGTTAAGTTTTCAAAGAATGTGCATTCTAGGGGACCATTTTAAACAATTCACAAATGCAAAAATGCACCTATCCTTTACAGGCTGTGGACACTTGTTTTTCCTATTTTTACTTTCTGTCATTTTCACTTGACGGCTGCACAGATGGACAAATCAATGTCACAATCCACAATGTGGTTTGGTCCTTTCAGAATGATCGAGTGTCCATGAACTCTGACATTGAACAGGCATGTGTTTACATTTATAAAATTAAATATGCTTCCCAGAACGGATGATATAAGGACCGTAACTAGTTAGTAATGGTATTTATTATTACATGAAAAGGTGTTTTAACAGCCCCTTAAAAATACAATTGTAAAATAATGTATAAAAATACTTTATTCCAGTGCAGTATAGCTTTATTGCTCACACCCTTCACACAGGAGAGTGGTGTGACTCCTAAGTGACAGCACTATAGCGGTTCAGAACAGTTCCTGTGCAACATGCTCAGGTAACGATTGCCAGTGACATATGAAAATTAGGTAATTGTATCGAATTATGTGAATTTAACACAATGCGCCAATTCTATAACAATATTACAAACCCAGAAAAACAGTTGGGAGTGAGAAACATGATTATGCTTACAAAGACACACAGCAAGCAACGTCTCATTCTTTGCAGTGCTTCACACTGCCTTTGTTTTCCACACGCCAGATGCAGAACAGTCCAAAAATGAAGGACACATAACAGCTTCAAGAAGATGGACACCCAAAGGGCTGGGTGGCTGCAGTGTATGAATCCGTATTGCTCATTCCACTAGGCTCAGATACAGTGCTTAATGTCTAGTCATTTCTATGACCTAAATGCTTGAAGACATGAATATTGCTTATGAAACTCTGTATCAGTACATGAGTTTCCATTGTGAATGAGAAAGAAAAATGTTGGTAACATAAAAAACACTGACGTAATTCCATCATAAACCAAAGTTTTATCTTGCATTTGATCATTTTTGTTTTGTTGTTGTTAAATTTCAACACATAATAATATTCAGTATGTGCACCGCAGCAATGAAAAAGATAAAATCTATTTTTTGCATATGCTAGTGTTATTGAGTAATTTATTATTTTAGTAATTCTCTAGTAGTGCTACCCAATACTCCATGCCTCCAAGCACATTATATATTTTTTCATATGAATAAATCAGTGTTTCCAGAAAGATTTAATCTATGGTCCAAAATAACAATTCCCCCAACCTGAGTTGCTTGTTACTCTCAGAAATTTTACTGTACTTTATTTTTCAATTTTGAGTCATTACATTTTAACATGAATGAAACAGAATCATCATTAAGCACAGTTCTTTATTACTACTAGTATACAAGAGCATTTATAAACATTTTTTAAATTTTTACTTAAAAACAGCCTTTTCTAACTGTTGTACTTGTTTTTATATTACCAGAAAAAATATCCTTTTGAAACTGGTGAAGCATACGTTTTTATTACTGATAATAATATCATAATATTGAAATAAACAGTGCAAAACAAGTGCATTGGCAGTATATTTGTTGATTTTGATTACAGCGAAGAAGATGAGTTATGAGAAATAGTCTACACACTGCTAATAACTGAAAGTGTTCAATGGATAAAAAAGAAGAGGAAAAACTAAGACAATAAAGCTTTGCTTCATTGTTCTAAATTTTCAGAGTCTTCTACACCCTTGTCTGAAATCTGTAACAGATAAAACTTTTAAAATTTTCAGTATTAGATGTTCAAATTAAATGATTAATTTTATGTTATATTTAAGTAAAAAAAGTGACAGGTTATAATAACATGGAACTGTGGAACCTCTAAGGTGTGTTCTTTTCATGTTTAAATGGATTGTGGTGTGTCCTTGGACAGAAAAGCCAAAATCTGCATTTAAATGGAGATATTTAAAATATACAGTATACTGGAGCCAGCAAGTATCCATTATAATGAGTAGGAAGCCATAAGTTTAGTCAATTCTGCAACCTACATTAAAGCAGTTGTCAGAATTGATATTTTATGTAATATCCTGTTACATACAGCTTTTACATTTCACACTTGCCAGTATTGTAATCATGTGTCTCAGCCACATTATTAAGCAAGAACTATTATTGTACTGTTTTGAACAATATATATATATAGCATATATATATATTTGTAAAGAAAGTTTGTCTTTTAAGAATGGCATGTTTTAAATATTCAGGCCTCTAAAAATTGCCCACATCAACTTCTATCGTTAGGATTTTAATAATAAATTGTTTATGAATTAAATGTAACTGTGACAGACAACTTAAATGATAAATGTCTTCTTAAGTTCTGTGGAAAACATTGTTTGCCCTTTTCATTTTTTGAAACATGAAATAAGAACTGTGAAAAGAGGTACAGTATGGTCTATTACTGATTTGTTTTCTTATTTTTCTTCATATACCAGTATAGCAGAACAGTAAAAGTCTGTGGTTCCTTTTTATTTTTTGTAAAATTACTACTTTATTGCTGTGGTCTAAATAAACTTTAAAACTAAATAAAATATCCTATTATTTCACAGCCTCAAAACATATTGGATTTATATGCATGTAATTATATGTAATCCTTTTATTCTTAAAGCAACTAAACCAATGTTTACATTAACATTTAACATTTTGGAATAGAGGTTAAATTAAATCAAGTACAACACAATCAATACTATTTTTATGAAGTTTTTATGAAAAACCTCTTCTCTGATTAATTTATTTTATAAACTGTGCTTGTTGTATTAACTGTGCTTCTTTTCATTTTTTCTATGAAAAGGTTTCCTTCTATAGCACAACTTTCAAGTCATATATTTAGCTTATGGGCTTCCTGTAGGTGAAATTGTTTAGGCAGGGAGTACAGTACATGCTGGGATTGTACTGTCTAGCAGTAATACACAGTGCTGAGATAAGGTAGATTTTGCACTTTCAGAAGTGTTTATTGTGTAAGAGAAGCAGAAGAAGCTGTGTCTTTCCAAGGACAGTGTATGAGCAACATGATGGTAGTTGTTACAAACCCAGAACACTACATTCTATAACAAGTGAATGTAGGCTGGGTACTGTATAATACATCTACTTTCAAATATATATTATAAATTAAATTTGGGAGAAAATACAGTACTAATAGTGTGGACTGATGTATTGCAAAACTTTATCTTACAGTTTTGGGACTTTCAATTTCAACCACTACAGCATTTTCTTTTGAAGCGGTGTAGTATGATTTTAAAGGTGCTCACTTTGTTTCCAAGTCAGAACTTGGGAATCCAAGTTACAAAAAAGACCATGTTTGACTTTGGATGCACATAAGATAGGCCCCAGGAGTTTTTTAAGGATGTTGCTCTGTCCTGCAATTTGACACCACAGACTTCTTAGTATATAAAAAGATTTATGGATATCTAAATTGCAAGGTAAACCTGTATAAACAGTAGTAATTACAGTGCCATTGACAGCCTTTGTTGTGCTCATTCTGAAGGAGCCGGAATGATTAAAATGAATCCCCATCGACTTCTCCATTAAAATTGCTGGCAGAAGCGATCCTTTGACCTTTCTCATTGATTGAACACAACAATCACAATTCAATTGTAATGCAAAGAGAACATTTGTTATAATGTACATGAGATGCATGAGACATTTCCTTTGTGCTCTGGGTAATCAATGAGGCGACTTCAAGAGATGTAGAGAGCACAAAGCCTCAGGTTTGCTTAATTCACAAAGGCTGCAATATACATTTGATTAAGCAAATAATATGTATTTATACATTCCCAATTCTGTTTCTAAATTCAATAAAAGAAGCTCTAAATGAGGAGACACTTCTGTGATTCTGTGTCACCCTGACCTCAGTCATATGACAGATTTTGATGCAGATATGAGAAACACAGAAGAAATAGATTTACAGTTTCTCTTTGGAGATGAAAAATATCTCCTGGCTACTTGAAATGACTATTTTTCAAACAATGAGCCAAAAATAGAATGGCTCTTTTTTATTATGACATTTCAGTGCTAAATGAATGTATTCCATTTTCATTTATCAAGTATCAATTAATAACAATTTTTGGTTATACTAAAATAAATTAATGCATCATGTTTCCAATTGTTATAAACCTCTAAAACACAAATGATTCAAAATGTGCCATTAAAAATTTAATAATACATTCTGAACCAGAAGATGGCTCTAAGTGATTTTCCATTGACTTCAGAAAAATAGCAGATTATATAGATCTCCTTAATTGTCACAGATTGTGAAATCAATAAGAATAGAGTGATTTGTACTGAATATAAAAATGCTTCTTTAAACTGATGCATGGTGCTATAATACCAAACAAAGTTACTGTCACAATGCGTAGTATAGGACCCTGTGCAGAGGGTATGCTACAGGGGAAACATGGTTAGGAAAGGAAGGGATGGCGAACAGGGGGCGGTGCCGACAGTGATCAGGTGCAAGGGGGGAGCACAGGCAAACAGGTCCAGGGAAGTCCAAAACGGGAAATCCGGGCACAGTCCAAAATCCAAAGCCAGGTGATCCATCCAAGACAAGACAAGACAAGGTTAAAATCCGGAACGGGATCCGGAATACGAACAAGGAGTTAAAAACAGAATGATAAAGCCAGGTGCTCCGAGCCCCGGACTCAGCTGGTCGGGACGCCAAACGGAAGCCTACGCCCTCAAGCCGCGGACATAGGGCGACTTGATGCTGGGCGGGCCTCCGGGCGTCCGTCTTCCAATGCAGAACGAGGAGTAATAATGTAATGTAATTGTAATGTTGCTTTATTAGCCCTATACAGTTTCTTGCATTAGGAATTCATCTTTTCGCATACCCCAGCTTGCTCTCCATGAGACACAAACACACAGACAGGGAGAGAAGCTTGGGGTCAGAGCGCAGGGTCAGCCACTGTACAGCACCCCTGGAGCAGTTGGGGTTAAGGGCCTTGCTCAGGGGCCCAACAGAGTAGGATTCCTCTGCCAGCTGCGGGATACAAACCGGCAACCTTCCAGTCACAGGCACAGATCCTGAGCCACAGAGCCACCGCTCCGCCCGAATAGCGGGAGCGCCAGGCTTAAATAATAACAAACAAGACAGGAGGCCGGTGCAGTTACAAGTGACACTCGTGACAGTTACAAGGTAGGCAGATGGACGCCCGAGCCACGTGCTCGACTTGTTTTTCAATGTAGAAATTGTTCTGGAGCATCGGTATAATGTCACTGGAAACTCTGGACAGACTGAGGAACAAGCTAGAATTGCAAACATGAACACAGCCAGAGAATTTCCTTTTCCTTTGAATAAGTCGTAATTATGTACCATTAACTTAAGTGATTTCAAAATTATTATTGTTCTGTAAAAAGATGCTTGTTGTGGCAAAAAGGAAGGCTTGCAGTAGCCCTTAGAAAGAGAGTATTTGGGAATTCAAAGACAATTGCTGCTTAATACACAGTCGCACACTCCCCACATTCTTTACTCCCTCCCTCAGGTCAACCAAACGTAAGAACATCATTTATCCCCCATTCAGGAAATTCTCCTCCTTTTTTAAGGAGTCAGTTGAAAAGTAATCTGCACAGATGTGTGATGTTCAATACGTTCTTAATTTTGTTCTATTAGTATCATTTTAAATATTGTTTTTTGTGCGCTCTGTTTAGTTTGGTTCATCCTGTAATTTCTTTTTGGGTTAAATAACATGCGGAAATAAAAGAGATCATTTAAGCAGAAAACTTGAACCCATGTGCCAGTTTCTTCACTGGCTCTCAATATGTTTTAAACTTTAAAATTTCTTAGGATTAGGCATTTTCAGTAGGTATTTCAGACTCGGAAACGTACCTCTTAATGAGTTCCTGTGAAAAGACCACTTTCTGCTGATGCTCCCCAATGGCACATTACAGAAAGTCACCTTGCTAAGTTCATTTAAGTCACTTCCCTTTCACTCTCTAGTCAACCCATGAAGAAATATTTACATTTCTCCAGCCTTCTACAAGAAAGCTGAAATGCAAGCATTATGCTAATGTAAGCAGGATTTTGTATTCTTTATATACCATTACAGCCAAAATGCGAACTGATTCTTGACTTCTAATGCCCCTTCGAAAGGGAGAATTCTTCTATCCAACAAATCTTATCCTCTCTTCTACCATCTAACAAGACACACACATTCAAGGCATAAAGATGATTTCTGAACCTTTATTGCTCCATACTCTGCACATAAAGGTGCAGGAGATGAAACAGGTACCCTCAGGAAAAAAAAGACTTCTAATTCTACTGTAAAAAAAACAATTCCATTTGTTCCAGCAGTTGATCCTGCCTTTTAAAATTGCAGCAGAAGAAGAATGCATACATTGTTTAGTTTGCTTCTAAATAGGTTGTGTGAAGGATGTGTATCCTTTATAATCACCATTTAGAGCTAGTGGCCTATCAATTTACATTAATGCTACATAAATTAAACAGTAGGTAGGGTACAGTATGGTAACTTGATTTAGGACATGTATTATACTAATTAAATGCAACCAGCAGTAAAAATGTTTTAAAAGTAATGTATAAGCTACTCTGACTTACAGAATTGGGAATGTATAAATACATATTATTTGCTTAATCAAATGTATATTGCAGCCTTTGTGAATTAAGCAAACCTGAGGCTTTGTGCTCTCTACATCTCTTGAAGTTTTATGTAAAGAATAGATAACCACGCCCAGAAGCTGTGTAATGTGCACTGATCTGGACACCAACTGTTAGCAACCATTATAAGTAATGTGTAGCAGACAGTTTGTCTCAAAAAAATATAAATGATGACAGATCTCATTCCACTCTGCTGGTGTTTAATAAATGTTATACAAACACAGAAGCCTATCTGACTGTATCTGAACTATAACGTTTAAAAACAAAGGGAAATTTTAATTGCTTTAATCATCCTTTGCTTTGACATTGTTATTGCCTTTAAAAATAACAGTTAACAGTAACTGTCTTGAAAAGGAAATTGCACCACATTTTCAGAATGATACGCAATTAAGATATAGACATGTTTTACTGCAAAGTTTAGCCAAACTGTTGTGTCTAGGAAATGGCTACAATGCCTTTTTTCAGTTCACATATTTTAGTTTATGATGGTGAACATTTATAACATCCACTTCAAGAAAGAAAGATATATACAATAAACTATAACTTGAATTTCCTCTAAATTGTAGCAATTTAATTAGCAGAATAGGCCCAAAGCAAACACTATCCTTTATTATAAATCATGTTAATAAAATATAATGACTATATACTTTTAGCCCTTCGCAAAAAAATTAATAAGGCCATTTTAATTAACAGATACTGGAGGTGTCTGCTTTTTGCTTTAGAAGGTAGACGTTTTCTAGTTAAACATCATGAAAATCTACAGCTGCAGTTATACTGTACCACTCAGGAGTTTAATTTCACTGCCAACATTTATATTTAAAACCTCATTAATGTGTTCCAGCATAGCATAAAAAGAGTTGTACCTTTAATCTATGCTAAAAGGAAATCATGCGTTTCCTGCCTTATTTACCATGCTTACTTAACAAGTGTTCCTGTACAATTAGAATTGTTAATAGATTTAGAAACAAAAGGACTTTGAAGGTGGGAAAGTGCTGACATTATTTCAGTTGGGAAAAACACTCCTGAGAGAGCTGCAGTAAATGTAATGTTTTCTGGAAAATGTATCCATGAAGCACTTTGAGTCTTCTCATTACAAAATTCCATGCAGATGGTATAAATCAAGGACAGTAAAAATTTCATTGTTGAAACACTAAATTACATGCTTACTATTGCCCAGTGATTGTGCCTAAACATTGTAATTTTACTTTATCCGCATTAAATGTATGCACAGTTTTACAATCCATAAACAGATCTTGAATAAAAGTTAATAAATGTCAAAATTTGCATTTCAAAAAAATCTTGCTGCATTTTAGCAAAGATCAATCTATGAACCTTTCAACATTTTGTCAAACGAAATGCTAATTGTACCTCTAGGAATTTCAGAGACAGTGACAAGAAATTAAATGTTCTGTTCTTTTGAATCAGGGAATCAGCATGGGTAGCATATACTGTACTATCTTGAATACAAGCAAGGAGAAATTGAGCACGGGAAAAGTACTTGATACTGCATCAGAAACTCTCAGTAAAGACTTGGATATAAGAGTATTCCTTTCCTGTGGTCTTTAAGCACAAAGCTCACCATGCTCTTAATATTTGGCATTTTATCTGCTTCTTTTTCAGCAGATCTGGTTGAAGCATAAGCTTAACAGCTTTGAATGAAGCTATTATTGTTAACAGGGAATGTACAGCTTCAATGTATAGTATGTAGTAGTATTTAAGAATGAATTGAATGAAAACTGGCAAGAAAGTAGAATTTCAGTTCAGTTCACTTGTCGGTCATAAATAATTGCTGAAAAGACAAAAAAGCCCACAACACGAAACAGACAAAGACCTACAGACAAGGAGCAACACACAACACGTCGCTACTCTCCAGCACTATGTTAGGTCAATCGTAGAAGCCAACTGTAATGCAGAACATTCAGGTGTCATCAGTCACCACTTGCCTACTGTAGGTCTGGGTATCCATTTACAATACAGTGCCAGACAACAGCCATTACACACACTCCAGAAATCAGCTGTTTCTGTTTTGTTGCCTAAAGTAATAGAACAAGCTAATGAGCATTGTATTGTATTAGTTGGAGTATCCACTGAAACAAATGTAAGGAGTTCACATTTAAGCCTTACAGTTTTTATTACAATGTTCTTTCTTGAGGCCATTATAATAAAGATCAAGAATGACATTTTTTCCCCAAGCAGGTACAGTATATTTTTGCCTTACATGAAATTAGTGCTTTATGTAGGGTAGGACTCAGCTTTTACAGGTCATTCAACCTTAGTGGTAAGGTGGAGGATGGTAGATTTTATTTTACTTTTACCTAAAAGACTGAAAACTGGATCTTTATCAAAACTTGCAGAGTCAGATCAAAACATTTTCAAGGCTTTACTGTACGCAGTCTATTTCATTCTTAAACCTCGTGCAGGTTTGTGAGGGAGTCACACTGTCATCAGAATTTATTAAGCAGCAATTAAACATTCTCTCAAAAAGAGTTAAGTTAATTAAATTATAGTCCCAAGAAATGCAATTCAAGCCATCACCCAAAGCTCAGAAAAATGCCAGGAAATGATGAATGAGGGGTAAAGGAAGTGTGGAACAAAAACTTTCTATTTTAGTTTTTACTAATTTTACAGCACTTGAATAGGCTGTTAACATGGTCTTAGATTCCTCGCATTTTGCAGACGACATAAACATGTACAGTAGTTATCAAAGACTCCAATTGTGGTCACTCCCAGTACATTTATCTTTAAACGTAAAATCCGCATTATAAGAGCTTAATGTCTACACTGTTACCAGAAATCCACAGTATTAGAAACATTACAACAAAGAAGGTAGCTTGGCAAAGCACATGTTTTCAATAAAGAAACACAAGATAAAACTCACTTCTGTTATGAATACCTTTTGATCGAATTCTAGAAATAAAGTATTTTGATCTCGATTTGTTTGATTAATTCAGCATGTCAGGTTCCCCTACCCTGCTATAGAGAGTCTTGTTTAATTCATTCATTATGGGCACTCAGTACATTAATTCAAGCTTAAGTTGGGTAAATCAAAATTATGCCATCTGGCCTCTTGTTCTTAATGATAAATTTGATATAGGGTTGAAGTAGATGGTAACCGGATCGGAATTTAATGCATGGAATGGAAAATTAAACGGCATTTATAAATGACCGGTAGTTACAAGAACGTATATTACGAAATCTAATTTGTGTACTTGGTAAGAAAGCGCAGTTGTAATTGCCAACCAAAGTCATTTCGAGATATTCAGACGCAGGGATTTGGTGATTAACAAGGCAAAGTTCTTATGCAGATAAATTGATCTTACGAATGTAATATGTCTCTGGACATATGCCAGCGAAAGTCATTAATTACACCGGATGTATTCAGTAATAACAAATGCATCTCTCTAAATCTCTGCATGAAACTGTCGAAACTGGGGGAGTATATTTAAAAAATAAAGTTTCAATAAGCTCATATGAAAATATTTTTTATATTTTTAATTATTTATAATTATAGTGACTGAAGAATGCGAAAGCAGATTGAAAGCATCACAAGTGACACATTGTGTCATGAACAGTACAATCCCACGAACCAAAGATTAAAATATATATACTGTATATAAACGTCATCACAATGTATATTATTAATACAATTGTTAAGGCAGACTTGAAATCCTTGTTTATACAGAGAAATATGGAAAGCAAGTTACTAAGTTTTGAGATGTATCCAAATTCTAAATATAATTTAATTTAAAAAAACGAACCTCGCTTTTTTGTATTCTTGGGCCGCAGCTTGGTCTCTAATGCACTTAGAGCGAGCAAGTCCTCTCTAGCCTGCCCTCTTCAGGACACAGACAGCACGAAGAACTGCCACATTAAAGCAGACATGGGCAAGCAAGGATGATCTCAAAAGCATGGACTGACCAGCTATTTCAGTGCTGTACAGGAAAAAATGACGAAATTCCTCATCAGCACATGTAATATAAGATTTGCAGAAAATTACGGTGAAGGTGGACAAGTTTTTGATACAGAATTTTAACCCACTGCATTAAGTTCAAATATTTGCCTCATTTCTGATTAAAAGCATATGGGCATGTACATTTATTATTATTGATTATGTTTAAAGCTTGTATTTCTTCGGTCATTCTGCATTCTGAACGTATGTTTTAGTATGTGCGAGAAGTGCATTAGCACGATCTGTAACAGGGGCAGTGTTGAGCAACACGACTATGAACTACTGACCTGAGCATTAAAGTGAAGTTTTGAAAGGTGCTGACCTTGTTATTCCAATACAAACATGGAAGGAGGCTTGGAAAATACAATTATTTATAGCAGCTTAATTAATTTTGTAGTGCATGATGATTCGACTGTAAATACACTTCTAAGCAGGTGGTAGATTGCGAAACACTACAGCTGTACCCTGCTTATCTCACTCAAGGTGGCAAGAAAGGCCCTTTCAAAGCTTTTTTATTTGTGTCCTGGCACTGACAATCAAAATGTTATGTAAATTAAAACCATTTGGCAATAGACAGAATGTCTACTTAAATTATCTAATGTCTTATGTTGTTCTTGGAAAGAGACAAATTTCTTATTTTTATAACCTCATCTTCTGATGCACTTGAGTGGGTGGGTATATTGATTTTTCACCTTCTGATAGCACTGAAGTGTAAATGGAAAATATCAGACTTGGCAATCACTTAAAACATGTGAACATTTCCTGGCGTGAAGGCTATTAGACTGTCTTTGTGGTTTTTCCTCAAATGGATGTAGAAAAAAAAAACATTTCTACAGTTTGTTATATCCCAGACAGTTAAGGAGAGTAACCTAGTTTACTCTTAGCCATTGCTATTTGAGTTAAACAGGTTCCTTCTTAAGTAACTAATTAATGGAGGAAAAAAGTACACAGTGCAAAGTTTGTCTAACCATACAGTAAATCCTCAGTTGAACATGGAACTAGAGTAGTAAAGATTGTAACAAAGATAAAGAGAATCAAGCAAGTTGGAGAGTATGTTTGACCCTTATAAAGGAACTTGACCAAAAAAGATCAAAACTGGTAACTTCGAAAATTCGAAAAATAAAATCCAAGTGTGAGGTATAACATTGAACATCTAAACATAGAACTGAGCATCAAGTGTTTGTAACAGTACAGCAGGTTTGTACTGTATACAGTATGTGTTGTAGCTCTTTTATCAATAAAAAATAATACCTGTAAATTTACTTCTCAGATTTGTCTAACTGCGATCAATGAACAGAATGTTATGAACTAACATATATGCCTAATTGCCTACTTTGAACCTAATATGAACCAGCGTATTGGCCTTTCACAGATTTGTCCAATTAGGAACAATGAACTAACTTGAGAATGTCTTGTGGTAAATGGTAGTTTTGCTCCTGATACTGATACTCAACGTATAGACACCAGTCTGACAGAAAAAGTTTTAGCTTTGAGTAAATCTGAAGATATTGAATCTTAACTGCACTTATTTGCTGTACATCTGCAGTTGTATGTACCAGAAAATAGGGAAAAGATTGCCCTGCAATTAAATCAGTGAAAAAAGCTAGTCTGCTAATCTTAGTCACTGCACCTTCAAAATCCTGTACAAACACACAGTTCATGAAACAAAGACCTGAAGGAGTCATAGACCTACATTTATTACCTGTTTATGAATTTTCAGTTTCTTTACATATTAAATATAATTCATTATAAAATGCACAGAAACACTCTTTAGTACAGAACTGTTAAGACAATGTAATTAACTTGGGAAATTATTGAAATATTTAGATAAACACCAGAAGCAATGCTTATTATTTTTTCCCTGACACTCGTATAAACCCAGCCTTAGAAACATCAAATACATTTTTAAACATTATAAATCTACAAAACAATTTATGGTATGTTTTACATCATTATGTTCTTATTGCAATGAAAATAGTACTCTTATATTTTGGTTTCCTCTTTATTTTCAGATTTTGTTCAGTGGCACAGAATCCTCCTGAGAGGTCTTATTGTTTTCACGGTAATCCCTCGGGCACAGCATCACATAGTTAAATCGCTTTATTCACACAGCATAACACCCAGAAGACAGAATATAGCACAGCCTCCTTTTAAGCAGTCACATACAATTTGAAGAAGATTAATTAAAATGCTTTTAAAGCCACTGCTGATTGTTGAGATTTTGAAAGATTTAGGAAATTATTTCATTTTTTTGAGCCAGAAACAAATGGACTTTCCCCAAGTTTAACCCTAGAAATAATAAACATTAGTTGTATTATGATGGGGCTTGATAAAGAGAACCATATATGCATGCTTTATTTCTTTGTTTTTTTTTTCCAAAAGGAGAGAAAGCTAATTTTGCACTGATGGACGATTTACGATTCCAGTGTAACAAATGTATGAACACAGTTTTACACTGACTTAGCCTAAATGCATCGAAAGACACAACATTTGCTCCGATGAACTAGAATTTGCACTCTGTTGTGCATAAAGAAAGCATTAAGGGAGCTGTCGTGTAATAAACCTTTTTCTAATGTAATAAAAAGAGAAGCCCAAGGCAGTACAGATTATACATTTTCACAGAACAAGAGAATTTGACAAAAGTACACAGAATGGACTGCCACAGGGCAGGTGAACATGGGACTTTATGCTTTTAGTGTTACATTCACCCAGAGACCTGTGTGTGAATCTTATACATAAACTTTAAATGTTTTTTGATTCATGACAGCTGCCCTGGGGTATCACATAAGCTATTATTTAAAACATTGGACAATTTATAAGTGTATGGATACAGGGCAAAATAAAAGTAAAGTATTAATCAAAATGGGTATATAATTTAAAAAAAATGTATTGTATGTATTACATTTTTTGTTCATTTCATGTTCATGTTAGTGTTGGCAGTATTGAACAAAAATTGGAAAATGTTGCAGAAAAATGTTTAAAACTACAGGAAAATGTTTAACAAGGGAATGAATTACATACAATGAACTATGAAGACATGCTTAACCCCCTTTTAAACATTGAAGAAGTACCATTTATAATTATTATATATTATATATTACTATTATATATTAATATATATATTATACTATTATACTATGCTTTATATTATGTTCTTATATTTCTTTTTTGTTTGTCCCCTCATGTTTTGTAAATGCCTTCCATGTGAGAATAGGTTATTAGAAGCAAACAAGGAATGTGAAAGAAAAATACAATTTTAACATATTTTATTTTAAGAACTCAGTGTATCAGTGCATGCACTTCAAATTTCAGGGAACTAAACCCATTTCCAGTGCTCTGCAACTTGTGTTAGAGCAACAGCCAGATTTTAGGTAGGTGAGAGGTACTGAGACCTGAGTATTAGTCACATACTGTATGAGTTATCAATTCTACAAAAAAACACATAAAAGGGTTTATGTCAACAAAATGTAATACTTTCTCTTGTCATTTTGTATCATCTCTTTTATGTCCCTTTGAACAAATTTGATGCAACAGTAAATACGTTAGACTTTTGTAGACTGAAGGTATTTAATATGCTGTGCTATGTGAGCATTTTTCAGTGCTATTGGAAATGCATAAAGCATTGTTTGAATACATTAAAAAGGCACAATCGGACAAAAAAAACAATGTACTCTATTATTATTCTATTTTACATATAGGAAAGTATGTTGCATACTCTTATCTGTTTTAAAAGAGATTAAAAGCAAATTCATAAAGGGTTTTGGTTTAGGGTTTGTACTTTAAAGAAGTTGTTTTGAACATATTTAAGTTATTCCCTCAACTGCTGGAGTCTGATCTTATGAGACAACTTAAATGAATCACACATAACAGGTAAAGACACAAATATTAGTGCAATTGAAACACTGCATATAACTCCTTCTGGACTGCCAGGTGTGGGAACATTTGTGTCCAATTGTGCTGCATCCCACACGATGAATGGTGTTTCATGAAATGCCAATAGATTTGATTGCCAAATGCTTGATTCCAAACTCCATAAAGATGCATTTGTAAAGAACTGCATCTAGGAGTGACATTGACAGAAGAACTGCTGACTTGCATCACTATTTGTCTTTTGATGTGAAAGATCAAATCGATGTACAAGCTTTCATGCAAAGATGCAGGGTGAGATTAGTATGCAGGAGCAAACATTGAGTAGGGTGTTTGCTGGCCCTAAACTGTTTGCATTTAATTCCTGCCTTTCTGCATTTTCATATTTTAAATGTTGATACTTTTCAAATATAGTGTAAATATTTTTCTCTCTTGAGAAAAACATTACATTACATAGACGTTAGAGATATTTGGCCTTAGACATACTTCAGTTAAAGGAAGGAACTGAGCCTAAACACAGATTTGTGGAGATACTGACAACAAAAAATAGAGGAGACAGTTCCATCTTTTTAATGTTGTACTTTATCTTGTCTTCTCATATTTCAGCGGTCAGAATATTGCGCCATTCTGATTATTTTCGTTTCTTAAATTCCAGTATTCCTTTCTCATATTCTTTATTGATGGGGACTCTGTGTCTCTGTATCATGCCAAACACGGCACAATGAAAATAAATCTTATTAAAATTGAAAAAAAGTAAAACAAAATTAGTAAAAAAAAATTAAAGGCATTTCCAAGTGGTTGAAAAATGTCTGAAGTTTGAGATACCTTGCTGGTGCAGAAGCATAGTGTGTATCAGAAAAAGCAAGTGGCAGAAATTCTAAAGCGGAAATCTGAGTCCTTAGGGATCTTTGTGCCAACAGTGATTGATCAATAGAAGTCACACAGTAGAAACGTGACATTCAGTGAGTTATTCCCTGCTAGTCATACATATCTCACACCAGTTCTTAAAACACTACAAAAACTGCAGTCTGCTTTACCAGAAACCATGTGTCCATCAAATAATAACAGGGGGCATTCGGGTGTCTAAAGATGATGTTTTACCTCTCTCCGTCTCAGAATTGTAAAATGTTCTGTTTTGTTTTCAAGCTTTCAATAAACTAAAGGTGAAACAACAGCTGCATGACAAATAATTCAAACAAAGCCTCTCTTTAATGTCATTAAATAAAGTACAGGAAATTAAAAAAAATAATCAGCATAGGATAAAACTTCATCCACTACAATAGAATGTACTTAATTAATCCAGATTTTTTCATCTGTAGTCTGATATTTATTGCGTTAAATATTATACATTGGGTGTCAGAAATATCGGAGTGTTGCAGTTGTTTGTAACACGTTGACAAAGTCTACATGAAGAAGTTGTTTAATGAAGTGGCAGCCTAGCCTCATTACATGAACGATCACTCAGTCCTGGATCAGAAACCTCTTGTAACACATGGGAGAAACTGATTCATTGTTCATATTTAGCAAAGAGTTAAAAAAGTCCAGCCTGATCATTTATTATATACACTACATTGATTAACTATTGTTTTGGTGTTGTGTTATAATTTAGAAACTTGGAACACCAAACATGTGAAAGTCTTTTGCTCTGGTTTAATGACCAACAGTCCATGGTTAATATTATGTAGAGATTATGTACATATTATGTATATTATGTGTTTTAACAGATAAGACCCAAACATTTATACATTTATAAACATCTATATCAGGAATAAGGATATTAAAAAAATGAAGATGTGATTGGATAGTAGTCAAAAGGACCAAGGCAGTCCTCTAAACATACAGTATGTCACAACATACAAAAGAGACGCAATTGTAGCTTCCTTTTTCCTCTTCTGACTCAATAACATGTACTGGCCAAATTTAATTACTTGAATGAAATTAATAAAAATCAAAGCCATAAATGAAAAGGTTTCTCAAAAATGTCTAATGTTGCATTAGACCTTTAAAAGACTGGCCTGTTTGAGCCAAAGTCAAAAGCACAATGACTGGCTAACATAAGATTAGCAAAACACTAGATAACATGTGTAGTTTTACCTCTTTATGTCTCTATATTGTTTGACAAATGTACAGTATATTAAATATGAAGAAGTTATTAATTTCAAGGGAAAAAACTATGCAATTTGAAGTATCCTGTCACAGAAATAATCAGTGCATATACATAGGCTTAATCTACTGATTGGGTATTGTAGCTGCACATGTTTTAATTAAAGAGCTTTTCTTATTTGCATAGTACAACCAAAAGATGTGAAGTAAAAACTAGAAGTAGGCCTTCCAATTTAACCAAAAGATCACCTTTTCTTTCAAAGTGCCTACAGTAGCTTTCACCTTTCAGACACTATACGTTTGTACAATGTTATCCGTCCATTAGTATTCAGTTAGTTTTAACAGTAGGGAAGGGAAATGGAAAAAATGAAAAGCTTAAGGAAAATAGGAATTTTACCACTTTTTTGTGAATGTGTAGCCTATATTAATTTGTTCTTGTTAAGTATGTGTGTGTGAGATGCTTCTGTTAAGAAAACCTTTTCCAATGCTTCCAAATTCACCAGAAGCTCAGTCCTGTTCAGAGCTGGTCTTCCTTTTATCTAACTTGTCTGGAGTCAGTGCTGTGAATCTAGATCTCATTATTTCAGTTAAAAATTTCAAAATTATTTCCGTTTAAGGTTCTCAAGTATCTCAATGAAAAGAATGGGTGATATCCAAAATAATATATTTATCGTCATTTATGTGATGTGGTTTTTCAATGTTTATGAAAATATCCTAATATCTTTTCTATTCTAAATAGAAAAGGCCTGCATCAGGAAAACTGATTATTTGCTTTTCTCAACTTACACTTTATACTCACCTGAACATTTTAGCATACTGGTAACACAGACCATTCAGCACATTTCCTGGCATGTTTGGTTTGTTTTAAAATGTTCTAAAATTAAACTGGTGCTGCTGCTCCCAAGAGTGGCTGCAATGCAGTAAATTGCTAGACTCAGTCTGTGCTCCTTGTTTGCCTAATGAAAATAACCAAACAAATGTAAATTTCTCTTATCTTTCCAGGGTACTCCTAAAAAGAGGTTTCACAGTCTTCTTTGCTGAGTACAAAAAGCACTAACTAGACTTCCTATTACTTTTGGGTTGTGCTGTAACTTTGATCGCAGTACATTAAGCGATGCAGCAATGGTTTACTGATTCAAGTGGAGGCAGTGTTTTTCCACAACATTTGAATTCATAGTGTCTGCTTGGAACACCATACAAATGATCAAAGTTAAAGAGAAAAAAACTCTCTTGAGTGCAAGTTACGAAGATGCAATGAGGAAAAAATGCTTTGCTCTTCTACTTTGAACAGTTTTACACTTTCCAATAAGCTTTGTTTTTTAATTGGCTGAAATTAATCTTAGGGATGTAGATGCCAGATTTGCATTAATTAAAACTCCACCAAAGAAGTCATGCTTAATTCCAATCAAATTTGCTTAATTATGCATGGCGAGAGATTCCCAAAAGAGGAGAGGATTTTCGTTTGCTTTTTTGTTTCTTATAGCAAATAAAATGTAATGAAGCTGTCTTTCCGTGTTTTAGAGGATGTTGGAAATAATATGGCGAGCACCTTGAGTCTTTGCTGAACAACAATGTTATTGCTAAAGTAATTATAAGAATCTGCATTTTTCATTGTTAATTGCAGTTGTCAGCGTCATTAATTTTAATTTACAGCCAGCAATAAAATTAAGAATACTTTGTGCTGATCTTTTAAATCATGCCATGTGGAGGAGATGCATAGTGCAACTTAAAATTCAAGAAGATATTGATTGAGGGAAACAGAAACTTCCATGAATTTTAAAAAGGCTCCAGGAACTCAGTTCACACTTGTGACTTGCAGCTTCCTTCAGCACATGGGTAGGGCATTCCTCTGCTCTCCAGCACACTGTACACTTACAAGAAGAGAAACAAAAAGCAAAATACACAAATGAAAGCCACTGGTGACTGTTGACTTCGCATTTGATTAGTTAATGCGAATAGTTAAAATGTGTGTGTGTACACCATGTAGAACTTGAAACACAGTCTGTATGTATAAAAATGATTTAAAATCAGTCTTGTCTTGATTCTGTCCTAGATTTCCATGCAAAATGACCCTGCAGTAGGCTTTTAAAAAAAAAGAAAAAAATCCTAGTTATCTAACTAAAGTTAATTTACAATATATTATTAGTTTAAATACAATAAACAAATGCAGTACAAAATATTTAATAGAAAATAAAAGCATTGAATTTCACAGATCATAGGTATACATAGTATAGCATGAAAAAAACAAAAAAGACATTACACAAGGATAAAAACAGAAATAAAAATAAGTAGAGATTCCTTACATTATGTTTTAATTAAATAGTTTTAACTTTCAAAATTGAGACCTATCTTCATATTTCCATCCACACAAATATGATTGTTTTCAGAAAAGTGTGCATTTGTTTTTTTACAAAAAGAAACCCCCCTAATGTAATTGGTAGGTTCATTATATGTTGTACAGTAAGTTCTTTTTGTCCTGATTAGAGATCATTTAAAATATGTTGTAATAGATTCCTACTCCAAAATATTTACAATGTTTTGTAAATTTATCCAAATTATTTCACTTTGTATACATAGTAAGAACAAACAGGCCATTAGCAAAACACTTTCAACAGTCACTCAAGACCAGGGTGAAACACATTGACTGGTTAATTTCAAATGTAATGTCCATCCATTAAATCAAGCCTATTTAAACCAGTGAGTCTTGATTTTATTACACATAAGATTCTGGAAATTATATTTTAAACTAATTCTGAAAATGCACTAGATGGGAACATGATTCTAGAGAGGGTAGGAAACATGAATTTAGAAATAACATGACTTTAATTAACTTAGAATTAATTGAATAAGCAACAGCAGAAATTAATAAAAATCCCCGGGTGTTTCTTGAAAAGAGTAGGGGTGTAACCCCAGTGTCCTGGCCAAATTTCCCATTGGTCCTTACCAATCATGGCCTCCTAATAATCCCCTTCTGTGAATTGGCTTCATCACTCTGCTCTCCTCCCAACTGAGAGCTGATGTGTGGTGAGCGTTCTGGCGCACTATGGCTGCCGTCGCATCAACCAGGTGGGGCTGCACATTGGTGGTGGTGGAGGGGATCCCCATTACCTGTAAAGCGCTTTGAGTGGAGTGTCCAGAAGAGCGCTATATACTGTAAGTGTAAGGAGTTATTATTAGTCTTTCCAGAGCAAAGAAAAGAGATGTGAATGGGCCATTAGGGAACTTGGATCATAATAAAGTTGATACATATACTAAAAGTGTAATGACACTGCTCCTATCTGAATAAGAGCAGTGATCGGAGACAAAGAGAGCAGCCCAAGTGCAGGGTGAACCAATAAAGCAATAAGCAGTAGACAACAGGCAGGTGTAGGAAAAGCACAGATAAACACAGACCAAAGAAGAGGTCAAGGAACATAGCAGTGTTCATAGCCGAGAAGGAGCAGAATCAATGAACAGACAGAGATCCGAGAAGTGAGGTTGAAATGAGCAGAACACAGTCTAAAGCCCAGAGTAAATACAAGAGAAATCCAAGGTCAGAAATGTCCAACTGCCAGGAGAAATTAAACTGAACTCTCTAAGGCTGAGCAAGGAAGTAAAGTTAAAACTGATTTTAAATATCCTATGGAACTGAGGTAAACACCAGATAACAGTGAACAGGTGGAACTGATCTTCAGCCAAATCATGTGGGCATGGTAACTGATTGTTTGACATATGAATCAATCAAAGTTAATTTATCAATAATGTTGCAGTTGCTGAGGTTACTCGGTAGCTTCTTCCAGAAATCTGGCATTCACCAGTGGGTACTACAGAAACAGAGTTCAAAATAAAGTTTCACAGTTTCAGGAAAGAAAACTACTGTATGAAGTAATGGGATAGCATATGAGAAAGTAAAAGTAAAGTAAAGTAAAATTATAAGGTATCATTTTCCAGGAATTTTGCTTGAATGGATTTATCCCAGAGAAAGTATTTGGTTGAAATCAGTGGTCCAAACAAATTAAATAAATGTATCCATTTATAATAATAATAATAGTGCAAGACAGGATACAAATTGGATAGGATGGTAGTCCATCACAGGATGCACATTATCCATACATTTTATAACCGTTTCTTCTAATTCAGTGTTGTTGTAGAGCCAAAGCCTATCCCGGAAAAAAAGGTGCACCCTAGTAATTTCAAAATTCATGTAATTTAAAATGACAGAGAGCATACGCTGTAAATTATGAGAATCCTTTTTCTTGTAGTGCTTTGTAAAAAAAAACAATAATTCCTTTAAAGCACTAGGACACTCACAAACAGATGTGTCCTGCGAACTATGAAGGACTAGTCTGACATACAGTAAATAATAAGAAGTTGCAGCTAGATGGGATGCCAGACACAAAAAAAGACATGCACACACTCACACCGAGGATCAATTTCAGGCTGTGCATAGATGAGAAAATTAACCTGGACAGCATGCCTTGCCTATGGAAAGAAACCAGAACACCCAGAGAAAACATCACATGCCTGAATTAAACCAAGGACCCAAGAGCTGTGTAACACCAATGTTAACTGCCATAAGATCATGATTACTGGTCTAATAAAACACTTACGAAACACATAAGGAGAAAGAAAGCACTTTATCAAGTATTTAAAAATAACACCCAGTTAAAAAAGTGAATACAATTAATTTCAAAAGGATATGAAAAAGACCAAAAGATACATTGAAATTAAAACTGCAATGGAGGCTAAAATGAATATAGTTTTTAGTATCATAATAAAACAATAGTATTAAAGGATGCAGTTAATTGTTTGAGATATAATAATGGGTAATATTGAAATGATGAGAGTTAAATTGCTATGTTAAATAAATATTTTACTCTGGTGCTCTCCAAGGGCAAAACCCAAAACATACCCCAGAGCAAAATCAAAATTTTATTTAAATAGTAATAGCATTGGGGCAGGTATTAGAAACAAATCTCCAGAGTGTTCTACCAATTCTAACAAAACTGGGCAGAAAACTCTTATAACACTCAGATTAAATACCTATTTGCAGGGAAATAGGTAATGCATCTATTTTCCTCAATAAACTAAATGATAATAGTACTATAAGGGAAACTGAGTTTCAAAACCTAGTCTTGAAGAGAATGATCTTTGTTGACACATTATTTCAAGATTTTATTGTATTTGCCTTTATGTAGTGGAGCAATTATAGAAAAGGTATATGATTTAAATTAAGGAGTTAAAAAAATTACTAATGTTATGATTACACAATTACAGGTACTGCCAAGCATATGTTATCTTTCCAAACTGAGCCACTGGCCAAGCAGGAAACTGGTTAGGGAGTGTAATTCGGGTGTCGCACTACATGACTTTTCAGTCGTAGCCTTCATTTACATAATCGTAAGAAAATCACAGCGAGTTGTAGAGAGTCACAGCATGCGCCCGTAACCGTCAGTTGTGTCAGTTGTGTGACATCCCCAGCGACTCAATCATAGTGCTCTTAATAGCCCTTACGACTCTCAACAGGTTCGATTTTCTCGTAGCCAGTCGCAAGTCGTAGGGGTGGGCTCCTGTGTCTGTGACAGTCACAGCCAGTAAGCGCCCAGCCGGAAGTACAACACGGCCGCAAGGAAAGAAGGAAAGCGAATGTTTTGGACTGTGCAAATGGAGGAGAGGCTCGTCGAACTTTTGAGCCAAAACAGATGTCTGTTCGATGTTTCGTGTTTTTCAATTCATGTTCGTTGTTTGTCTACTTTCGTGCGGTGTTCCCCTTCTTATTCCAGTGTGCTCCACGTTGATTGGCTGCCAAAAGGAGGCGACCTCGCGGTACTTTCGTGGCACAATACCATATTTGGAACCGTGATGAAAAGTTAGAGGGAATTGTGTAATTAGTCACCCCCTGCGATTCCTAGTCGTATAATTTGACACCATCTAGGACAGAAAAGGCAACGAGATTCAGCAACTGAGTTAAAAACTCTCCGACTATAATAAGTGTCAGGTCATGTAGTGTGATGCCAGCTTAAGGAAGTGTACAGCAGCTGACATGGGAGAAGATATCCATGAGTAAACAATATCCCCGTCACTCCAAAAAGGAGGTATGATTGGGACTGGAAAAAAACATTTTAAATCCCACATGGGATTGGATCAAAACACCAAAGTGATTCTACAAACATGACAAACAATTTTATGGTCTGACAAGACAAAATTTGAACTTTTTGGTCTAAATGCTCATACTCAGCTCATTTTGTCAAGCAAGGTAGTGCAAACGTTATAGTTCTGCTTCTTAGCAACAGAGACTTGGATTCCTGTCATGATTGATGGGAATACAGATGGAGCAGAGTACTCACAAAGCTTAGTGTTACGTTCTACAGAATGTTCCTGAGTGACTTGAATCATATGGATAATCTATTGAATCCTACTGAGAATCTGTGAAAAAAAGTCTTCAGTTTACAATTGATCCCTAAGAAACTTGAGCATGAGCTAATCTGTCAAGAATAAAGGGCAAAATGTGCAAATGGCCAGCATGTAAAATTGGTAGGACACATTCAAAGAGATTTGTGGTTGTATTTGCTGTTAAAGGTGCTTCCGCTATATATTGATTTCATGTGGCTGAATACTTATCATGCAATATACAATATACATCAGTATATTATGTATTTTTCTTTAGGTTTTGCTAACATTTTCTGTAACTTACTGTATCTAACCATTAAAAATTGTTGTTTTTAATAAACTATTAGGTTTACAAAATGAGTATGCATCATTTTTCAAAGTTTCAGTCTAGGAAGAATACTTTTGCAAAGCACTGTGTGCAACCAGCGTGATAGCAAGGACTCCATACTAACTGCCCCCAGCTCAGACAATCCCAGAAAACATCATACAGCTCCCTCTTCTTTTAACACAAGGTTAAGTACGTTGATCCATGACTTGTGGGGAACCTGCTTTAAAGAGGAAGAGACAGATATATCCATTTTATTGGTGAAAATATAGAAACAAAACTTAAATGACTCCATATACTGTATGTATGTAACAGTTCCCAAATAATCAAATAAAAATATAGGAATAAAATTAAGAAAAAACAATTTAAATGAAAATGTCATTTCCATTCTTTTAAGAGTCAAATGAAAAGATATGATGACCTTGTGTTCAGCAAATGGCATTACATGCAAGTAAATGTACTGTAGTCTTTATTTTGGGAAGATCTAGAAAGGGCTGCTCTTATAGCTCACAGTCTGAAAACAAAGGAAGAGGGAAATTGATCTTTCAGAAAAAAATCAATAATTGGTCATTTCCTGTTTCATGTACATTTGACCATCTAACTTGTTCAGTCTTTGAACTTTCCTTGTCAGTTATCTCAGCATTGAAGGGTCTTCTGAGTTTATTTTAAACACAGTTAAGATTACCTTTCTGTAAATAATAACTCAGTCTCCACCAATTTATTTAGTTAAGAATTCTAGTATTTTAGCAATATAAAGCACTGTAAATATTAGAGAATATATTGATGCTTGAAAATAGCAATAGACTATTAATGTTTATTTATACCATTGAAGAGTTTTCAGAAAATCAAACCCTTTGTCTTAAATTACTCCCACCTGCTAGAATCAGTGAATTTAAAGTTTAGAAAATTCATAGTTTCACAATATACTGTATGTGTGCTGCAGTAAATAAATTAGTCAAAACATCGTTGAAGGTGGTGGGTACCCAGATTCTTTCCATGTGATAAAATCCACAAACTTCAAGGTCACTGGACATTTTCTTAATGCAACATGTTTGTTTCTGCCATCTGCAACGCGTCACTTGGAGGAGATGAATTTGTCTTACCACTACAATAGAAGTTCTGTGCAATTGTTCTTTTATGGTTTGGACTTGAGCCTCAAGGCCTTTTACTGCTCATGCTTCTCCGATTATCAGTTCCACTTTCCTCTTCCTGCTTTTCTCCTGTCATGCAGTGAAACAACTTATCCTCGTGTAACAATAACAGAACAAGTGATTTCATTTTGCTTATCTGAAAGAATAAGTACTTAAACAGCTGCTGTGGCCTTTGTTCAATTTACTTTCTGCAGATTCACTTCCTAACGCATAGAAAACAAGTTAAAGTGTGTGGTAATTACCAATGTCACCTGATAAGTCCTAACAAGCCTTTGACACAATGTCATGTTGAAAGAATGAACCATGCACTTGTTTATGAATGGAGAATTACCAAGTTAATAATATAAAACTTGAAAAAATGAATACAGATACACAAATAAATTAATAGGCCCTTGGGGAGGGAGAAAGAGCCAAAAGGTTATGGAGAGTATCCAATATGCATGTTTGTTTTTTATTTCTTACTTTACATTCTGGAAATTTTTCAAATTGTTTCTCATGAATAGAGGGCAGAGGCTCTCTACTGCTATTATTAGAATACAGACTCCAGATATACCGTAAAAGCCATAAGAGTATTTAACACTATTGCAGGCACTCCGTGGTAAAGGAGAATATACAGCACAGATTGTTTCCAGAAAATCCAGAGCAATTGATGACTGTGACAGACCATCAGCCAAGGCTTGTCTGAGAGGCTACAGCTTTGGGTGTTTACAACGGTGATAGAATATACCTCTGGTACGCTGTATATACCGTAGTTATAAAGAATAAAGAGCACTACAGTTCTATTCATTTTTTTCTCATGTGCTATCAAATTTTGGTCAGTCTGTAAAACAAATATACTATAAATACTGTAGAAAAACAGCAATCATGGATTCAATTAGTTTGTCTGCAGACTTAAATATGAAACATCGGGCAGTGGGCATATGCATTTTTCCACTTACTGTGTGGTAACAAAAAATTCCAGGGACAAAAGCTAATTAGCTTTTTTGGGGTCAGACAGAATAAGTTTCTCTTCTTGTTTATTGATGAAACCAAGGTAGAGACACATCACTCATTCCTTGGATTTTTATCTGATCATAATCATCATGTTTCAGGCTGTGGATTTAAAAATGCAAGGGGAATCAACTGCTTAGCAGTAAGACTTAGATTAAAATAGCAGGGACAAAAAACTTCAGCACCTTAGCATCCTGTCTATAGTTCACATCTAGAACTTGGAAAAAAATAATATGGTAAAAATAAATCAGGTGTTCACTTATATTTCCATATGTATGAACCTTTTTGTGGGACTGATTAAAAAATAGAGTGAGGAAACAAAGGCTAACGACTTAATAAGATCCATAGAACAATTTTAATACCTTACTACTGTGCTTTAGACAGATAACCTTTTTCTCTGGGTAAAAATCAAAGAAGCCAGATGATTCATCTGTACAAATCAGCTTGTTGAATTTGATGGATCATTCTTAAAAGCACTGCTGCTAATCTTCAGGTTTTCTTTTTTAGGTTATTCACAGATCAGTGGCTTTTCCTGCTAATACAGGTCTTTCTGCTCTTCTGTCTCTGCACATAGTATTCATCATATCTTGACAAGAAAAGACCTTCAGTCTACAAATAACCTTCACTGCAATAAGACATGCAGTGTGTTGCTGTATGTTGGATAGTTTCCACGGTGGAACATGAAAACAGCCTGTGATAATATTGTGTCCTTGTTGGCAATGAGACACGACCCTCTCCAGGTTCTTGAAATAATCATTCTTAACCCTCACTGTGCCTTCGACAACTCAATCAGCCCATTTCCTACCTGGGACATAGGTGGTTTGAATGAATGGCCCACTTCTATTGGTTCACACTCATATCAATCAAACCAATGGGGATACTACTGCAGATGTGACCACTTGCCATTCTTGCGTAGCCTTGGAAACATTGTTTCAGGAGCAAGCTTGCCATTTAGAAGCAGTAAATCAAGCTATTGAGAAATTTCCCTCTCAACAGAGTATCTTACATAGCCAGAATTCAGATGAGTAGTTTATCATCTCGACATTTGATGCCAATGAACTGAACTGTCTCACCTATCTCTCAATCCTGTCATCTTCTGCCAATGTCATAGTGCTTTATAGTTCCTATCAAATAATGCTGCGGTATCTCCTGATATGCTATACATCTTTACATTCCTCCTTTCTCCTTCTATAGTTCTACAGTCTATATGTAAGCCATTTTCCTCAACAATAACTTTGACCTCTAAAAAATAGATTAGCAATAGCAGGTTTCAATGTTTATGCATTTTGTGATGGAGATTTATTTAGCTAGTTACAAAGTCTTGCAATAATCCTGGAAAGAAAAGGCAATATTAGGTTAATTCCTTAAAAGGTTTAGATGCCTGCTTCATATTACGAAGATTAACTATCACCGATTTTGTATGTACATAAGAATCGTGTACATTGATGCTTATTAAATTCAAGTTCTAATCCAAAGTAGATAACTTTTTGGTATTTTATTGCAATTCTATTTTTGTATAATTGATAATCCTGAAATTGATTGGTCTCTTTTATATCTGTTTCCCATTAAATCTTGTGTCCAGAAGTTTTAAGTGGATATCTCTTATATAATAAAATATTTACAATGAGCAATGGTTAGTCTGAGATGATAGCTTCAGTAAGGCTGTGTATCACATTATAGTAGGCTACATATTTTTGACCTCAAGGCTGTTATTCAAATTTATATGATAAAGGTAATGGCTATTATGTATGGAGATGCACCATTTTACATTGATTAAAAATTGATAAATCCCAAAACCCCCATAACCAAAATAATAATTCAAAGCAGCACCACTGTTTCCCAGTCCTCACATTTAAATGTCATCATTTCCCTTGAGTTGTTTAGATACATCATACAGAACCACAAAGCTGCTGTAAACGCAATATTAACATGTATTCCATAAAATGTCTGGAATAGAAAAAGCAAATGGTAAAGACATTAGTTCATAATATAACACCTTAAAGCATCCTTGTAACAGGATTCAGTTCATGTTCACCTGATTTGCACCAACAAGAGCGTGAACCTGCTTTATGTGGCTCATGATTTATTGTCAAAATGCCTGTGAATTAATCAACAAACCTCGGTTTCCTCTGTTTATAAAAAGTAATTCTCTTGAGGTACTGAAGAGTTTGGAGCTAAACATAGTCCTCATTCAGGGTGCCAAAAATGCTATTAGTTGTCTGCTACAACGCTCTCCAGCTAACACAATTGGCAAGGGAAAGACAATGGCTTTTACTCTCTATTGCTTTAGAATGCAAAACAACAAATATGCCCCACCTATTTTGAAAAAAGGACAAAGGTAAAACTGACCAGTTTCTTAATGAAATTTCAGACTGAGAAAGTAAATCTTTGTAAAGCCTGTGTGTTAGACCAGCTTAAGCCCTGTGTTGTAATTTACTTAGAATGCAGATACAGGTCTGCTAATAACACGTTAAAAGTGCTGATTTAAACAACTTGGCTTTATTCCATTACTGCTGTGCTCAGCTGATCACACTGCCATCGGCGTCAGGAATGTACAACAAGGAGGAAGAACTGACAGTTTTAATCAATAGTTGTAGGTGGCAATCGCCAAGGTATAAATTTGCATTGTAATAATTTATATTAGCTGTTTCAGTGTCCACACTGTTAGAATATTACCTCAGTCTGACCTGTTTAATCACATATTTGTACTGATTATATTACAGTATTTCAAAACACATACTGTATGAAAGGAGAATTTTGAATACGTTTTAGAGCACATTAAAAACTAGATAACAAAGCAACAACCATTTTAGACCTGTTTCAATATTTCTTGTGTGGAAAGATTATAGATCTTACATGTCTGTCTTCAGTTTATAGGGACTTAACCTGCTCTCTAAAATTATTTTATTTTAATATTTAATAAATGTTTTTACTCAGACCAGTTTTAGGTTTGCAAATAGCAAAAGCTACAGTATCTTTAAGAGTTTCTCAGTAAAATCTCAACTCTGGAAATTAACTTTAAACAGTCCCGGTTTTGAAGAGATATCATACATAAAAATAAACATTTAATGTCATTACTTTTGAGTTTCACATACTGTACATATTATTGTCAAATCCTGTTGAAAACCTGAACAGTATTTCATTAAACTTCAAAATTTGACAGGACCAAGGCATTTTTTGCTCAAGAATTGTGGAAATCACCCAGCTAAATCTCAGACCCAGACCTCTTGAAGAGATTAAAACCAATGTGAATTGAGGGAGACAGCTTTGTAAAGGATGCCTGTTAAATAAACAAGTATTTTGAGAGCTAGGTAGTTAATTAAATGAACTAACAGCAGAAGAAAAGGTGAGAGAATATCAATAAAAGACAAAAACAACTATTAAAAACATGTAGGTTCCTAGTCAGAAGAAACAATTTATGTGAATTACATGGACTGGGACTGAAGGTTCAGACAAATTAGGGCAAAAAGGTGACCAGGGAAGTTTGGATTTGGGGACACTATGGTTATAATGTTCACAGACTAATGAGTGTGGATTATAATTTGAGGATATTAAAACAGCATAGTAGTGTCCTGCTGTATATAACATAAGAAGAATAAGAATGTATGAATAAACACAAGAATAAAAATAACATAAACTATTTTATTTTCTAAATGTATAAAGTGAAAAAAATCCCTTTTAAATATCTCCTTGGTAAAATCTTGTGTGGGGAGTAGTAATTACAAATGCAAAGCTACAAAACTGTAGAATTTTAATTTACCTCTCACTACTGAAATTACTTGTATTTTGCATATTTCTGTCAACAGACCTCCCCGCAACCTGTACACTGTAGAAGAACACTGGTATTCAGAGTTTGTTCTCATGGTTCGAGGTATCCCTGTCTGTCCAGTAACATGATGATGGCAGTTTTCAGTGTGGGAGGTAAATTTACTGCAATTCATTTGTCAACATTGTAAACTGTGGAAGAATAAAGTAAGGTCAAGTGCTATTATCATTGACTATATAGTGTTTTGTATGTTTTCCTATGATGAAGGGGTAATGAGCAGCACAAGTTAATATGGTTATTGCCAATAATGTGTTACTTTGTTCCACATTTTCAGCAGTGAAAGTATGTAAATTTATTCTTGACTATCATCTACAGTAATGTGTCTTGAATGAAATGAAACTTTAGAATATTTGCCTTGTGTCCTCTGGGAAATTGCTAAAGAATACTTTAGTGACATTCAACATACCTTTGTGAATTGATTATGCATACCAGCTGAGGATGTGAGGATTTGGTGAGAATCTTCCTTGCATTTCTCCTAGTGCTTTCAAGAATAACACTTAAAATGTTATCCTTTTTTTGTTTTCCTTAAAACATTTTCCTTCCTTGTATCCAAAAGGAAGTTGCTAAAGAATGTAGATTTTTTTCAAGGTAAAATTGTATTAGAAATTTCTTTTAAAAAAGACAGACATGGGAAACTAGAAATGCAGGTAAAAGACCTTGGATTTTCTCCACCACTACCAATGAAAATTATAACAATTCTATAAGAACTAAATATAGGTGTACAAACAGAATAGCTGATAAAATACAAGTTTTGGCAACAACGTTAGGATCTCAGACTTTCTAGTAAATTACAATGCAAGAAAAAGTCATTCAGAAAAATCATGTAATACTGTTATTTTAAGATGAAAACAGTAAAATAATTCAACATCATCACAAAGTTAATCATTTCTAATTTTTTACTTCATTCATTTAAAACCAGAAAATGGGAATAAGTTTCTTTATTCTCAATGGTTGAACTCCAGAGGCAAAATACAGTATGCACAATAGAGAATCTTCCTGGTTAGTCAGATTTCTCTGTGCTGGATTTCTTTTATAATCACCGCATCCCAAATCCTTCAACATATGAATACTGCCATTATTTTCTCAATATTAAAAAGGATAAATAAATTGTTATGCACAAGTTGTTATCCTGTCTCAGTACTGAATGTCATCTTAAAAATAATTTGCATTGCCATAGCTCCAAGGTTAGAGTTCTTAATCTACAATAATCATCCTGACAAGACAAACTTCACAAAAAGCCAAAAGTCCTCTGACACGTGCCTTAGCCTAATCTACAAAACTGAAATCACTCAATGTTGCAGATACACTTGATTCTTTCTATCCTTAGCACTGAATCACTCAGGTTTTGGTAGTAATTTTATTAAATTAATTAAAATTCTTTAAGCCTCAACGGCAGCATCTGTAAATGCAAATGGAGTGATATCAAATCTTCTCTTTATGCTCTTTATAATCATACTCTTTAGGGGGGCAAAGCAAGGCTGTCCTTTATCTCCCTTGTTGTCTTCATTATTTGCCAAAGCGTATTTGAAGTAGCTTTGGCAAATAATTTGTCAGATCAGTAGTGATCTGGGAATTTAAATGGGATTAATCTTAATAAAAAAAATAAAAAATAGCCAAATTAAAAAAAAACTTTCTAACTCCAGTTTCTGCTGCCATATGACATGAACCCACCAAAAATACATGTTGGATGTTAATTGGAATTGTATTCTTGTGTTCTTTAAAAGGTTCTTATATGTGTTAACAATATAATGTGTTAAAAAAAGGCAGGTGAATACATTTTAGATGAACACATCTCTCACGATGGAGCCCCATTCAGGTTGATATGACATCAGTCAAAATCGCTGTATCAGTGACACCTACTGGCTTTTATCTCAGATAAATAATTATCCGGATTGCATGTGAGTGCTCCACAAAATGCTGTCAAAGCTTTCATCTCACAGATTTTTTTTGGAAAAGTATGAGAATACATTTAGAAACTCAACATAACTACATGAACAGATTATTATGCATACCAGCTGAAGTTAGGTGTATTGTGTCAAAATTGTCTTTGCTTTTCTCTGTGTGCATTCAACAGAGAAACAATATGATACTGTAGCGTACAATAAGTCGTTTCAGATTCATTTAAGACTTGTGATGGTTTATTAATTCTAGGGCTGTTTTCCTTAGGTCGTAAGAAATATCTAATAACAGCAACTGTGCTGAATTTTTTCACTTAGTTTGAAACACTGGATTTCTTAGTACTAGCCTTTGGGGACAACATAATCAGTTTAATAAAATACAAAACCACTCAATCTGTAAAACAAATTAGAATAATAAAAGCTACAAAATGCAAAAGCACTATTGAGATGTCCCTAAAAGCTACATGTCAAGTAGGAGCCATTAATGATACTCAGAGGACTGAAAATTACCATCTCGGATATGTCTAAACCAGTAAACTGGTAAACAAGCCTGCTGTTATCAGTGTGGATGATTTGAATCAACAAGGGTGAAAAGATATGGATACTCTGTGCATTAGTGTTAATAGGAATAGATTATGGGGGGATATTTGTGATGTGACCTTCAGTGCACTAATTGAAATAGTATTCAGAGTCAGCAGTGGAGTAATCAAGTTAAACACAGAATCATAAATCATCATGAATAGTGCTGTCACAACTCAGCCATTAGCACCCTGTTTTTTTCTGGGCCGCCTCATGAAAATATCTGCCACACCGATCTGTAGGTTAATAGGAACAGAAATGGCATTTAAAGTCTATTTGGATCAAATCTACTCTGAGGTTGAAAGTGTTACTTTGTTAATTTGCAGGTAATTTGAATTGATGTAGTTAGGGTTAGAGACAGTACAGCTGAGCCCCTACAGCAAAACAAAAGCTCTGAAAGAAGGGATATCTTAGCACAAACATGGTCCATTCTGTTTGGTTTTAATTTAAAAGGTAACTGTGGAGAAGATAGCTGAATGGTCGTAACAAATGCTTTGAAGTGATTGCACAGTGATGAAAATCACCTCTGGCTGCAGATGTCAGCCATGCTACTGTGGGCCTTCAAAATGCTGGCGCATCTGAAATGGAAGACAAAACAATAGAGCGGTATCTAGCTCACTCCTGCCAGAGTACAGTTCAATCTTTCACACATGCAAAAACTTTCAACAATATAAAAAGTAAGTATGCTATTTTAAACACCCTCATAAAAAGTTACTTTAAACCTTACTGTATAAAAAATATGCTCATCCCCTCTCTGGAAAAAAAAAACATTTTGAAAAGAGACATAGTTGTACTGATCATTAGTTTCAGCTTCAAAAACAAATTTAGACTACCAATGAATCCATGGGTATGTTTGTAAATACCGTACCATAAATGCTTTCAAAACTTTAAACTTGTTACTAAATCATATACTGTACAGAATGCATTATTAATATATTCAGATCCTTCTACAGTTTTGTTGATTTAAAGCTTGCAGGTATGACACATTGAAGTAGCAATTCATATGTCATGTACATAATGTATTTGGAACATTCAAAGCAAAAAACAAAAAGAAACAAGGAAATAGATAAGTATGAAAGAAAAATGTGATGATTGTATACAAACACTTTACTGTGGCAAAATCTAAATAAATTTAGATGAACAAAATTATTTGTCAGCTCGTTTCACAATTATTAGATTCTGACTGAACAACTGAACTGTGATTTACACCTTTAAAGGTTTCAGTTTGATAATTCAGATTTTGTATAAAGTCTAAACTGTGACAAGACAACCCCACATTAACTTTATAAAGCCAATGCAGTTAGTCTATCTGTGGATGGGACTATACTTAAGCTTCAGTCAAAATTGAAAAACTTGGGGGTGATATTTGATTCAGGATTAACATTTGACCCACATGTGCAACATATTGTCACAACATCTTTCTTTGACCTCAGAAGTATCGCTAGACTACTGTATATCCTATGTTGTCCCTAAATGTTGCTGAAAAGTTTGTCAACACATTTGTCTCCTCCTGAATTGACAACTGTAATGCCCTACTGGCAGGGGTTTCCACATTGAAAAAAACTATGTCCAGATTTCGGCAGCTAGAATCCTGACCTGATCTTGTGCAAACGATCACATTACTCCTATCCTGGAGTCCTTGCACTGGCTTCCTGTCAGGTTTCTTGTAGACTTCAAAATCCTCATGCTCACCTACTATATAAAGCTCGGCATGACTTGGCACCACAGTACCTGTCTGCTCCCCACCTCACAACCTTCGCTCTTCTAATTCTGGTCTCCTATCTGTCCCCCAAGCCCGTGTACAATCTATGGGTGACATGGGCTTCTCTTGTTATGCCCCAAAGCTCAGGAACTCTATTCCGTGTATTCACAATGTCACCTTCCCTAAGATCTTTCAAATCTGGACTCAAAATCTTTTTTTATAAGGGCCTTTACTTGATTGGCTCTGTTATCTACCCCTTTGCTCCTACTGTATTCCATGCCCCCATCTAATATCTTCTCTTATTGTATATTTTCTTTGTATATACTGTATATTGTGTATTTTTTTTCTTTTTTGTTGTCATTCTGTAAAGCATTTAAATTTTTTTAAAGAAGCCATTTTTTATTACATTTTATCACATTCTCAGATTATTGTTTTACACAATTTGTTTAAACGTGCTATTTAAAAATACATTTTATTATTATTTATTAGAAATCATTTTGTAATTTCACAAAATAGGATATCAAAGGAAGGTTTAAAATATTTTTGCAATGCTTTTAAATGTGGTGATTTCCACAAAAAAAATCTATTGTTTTTACTTAATATTTGGTGTTGAAAAATCAGTACTATTGCCATGATGACTTAACCAAACACTTCATAATAATGCATGTTATAAATGTGGTTCAGAAATAAATTGGTAAAACTTTTTTAATTAAACAATGTAAAAGCAGAGTAGCATAATGCTTAAACCATCTCCCACTGGTTTGGTGTTGATAGACTTACAGTAGTAATTGACTAATAGACTTTTCTTATTTTTTGTATTACTCCAACTTAAAACATATTTAATTTCTAGCTTTAGGCTAAGTAACTCAGTGATAATTGATTTGTCATATGGCTTTGCAAAAATAAACACAAAGGAATTTCACACACAGAATGCCAGTTAGAACATGTTATTGGAGACATAATTTCCTTAATTACCAAACATCTCTTAATACATATACTGTACCATCTTTCAAAGTGAAGCACCTCTTTCACTGTATTACACCTTTTAAACGCCAATGTTTACCCAAGGCTTAAAGCAGTGAACTATGTCAGCATGCGAGCTACAACTACGCAAGTAGAGGTTGATTCCACTTTAAAAAGAAACAGGAGAAAGACACAATGCAATGCTTCAGCTGCAGAGTGGCCCTCAGGTATAAAGGAGAGAGCCGAAGAGCGAAGAGCGAAGAGCGAGGAGCGAGGAGCGAGGTAGGAGCTCCAAAGGGCAACCAATACCAGGCAAAGAGCAAGGGGTTTTGGTTGGTTTAAATATTGTTAGAGGAGGAAGGTGCACTGATTGATGGAGGGTCGTGGTTGGCTGATTGGCAGGAGCGGTGTCGTTTGGAAGAAGTGCTCGGGGCTGGAGCGCAATTAGTGCGAGTGTGCTTCCGTGTGGGAATCTGGTTGGATGAGGGCGTGAAGAAAGTTCTGGGTAAGGAATTCCAAGGGGAGAAAATGTGTAAATGAAAAGATAAGAAAGAGAAAGCAGTCGAGCACCTCATTCTATGTGAGTTCTTTCACACAAGTAAGTTATGAATATTTACATTTCCAGAGTACTAATCCTAGTTTAGTATGATACTGATGATGAGCTGATGCAGGTTGAAACTGCAGGACATGGTTGCTGGAACTGAAGTAATATGCATAAAGCAGAATTAGAATTGTCTTTATTATTTTGTCTAATGTTGTAATCTGGTCAGAACTAATTAATGTGTGTACACCCCATAATACCCCATTCATAATAATGCTCAATGGCATTTCTTAGAAGATATATATGCAGTTAATGAAATATTTTATGTATGTTTTGCAAAACATTCCAAAAACATGTTCAAACATTTTTTTAAGTTTTCTGTTTTGTAGCCTAAGAGAACCAAAACATGTATTCATTCGCACTAATTCAGTAACTCTCATTAATGATAATTTCTCGTCCTCTTTTCATGTGCTAAATTTCTGTGTATTTTAATGACAACTAAAGACTAGTCCAAAAACATCTTTCCCCTCCTAGATTCAGCGGTACATTTGCAGATTTCAATTTGTACATTTCAATTTGTAAGAATTATGACTAATATTCTCTCTAACAAAATTAACCATTCCAAATTGAGATGGATGGTATTTTTACATATCTAAACAATATTTTGAAAATATTTTGCAAATGTATGTATTGTATTTATTTTTAAGTTTTTGAATGTGCTGTCAAATATCTTTATCAGGTGCTGTTGTCTATGTTAAAAGTTTTTTTTTTTCTCTGGGGTATGTAAGGAGTGAAAGTAACAAAATGACACAAGTATAATACTTGGCTGTAACACATGGTTGTTGGAATTTGAGAGGAATAAAATCAAAGTATATGTACAGGCAAGCTCCTTAATTTCATGTAAGAAGACTTCAAAGCACAACAATGAAGGCCACACATGACTTGCAGCCAAGAATTACTGAGTCTGCCAAACACCCATTTCATCCACAGCGCATATTAACAGCTATTTCCAAAGTCTTCTGTGGATCACAGAAACACTTCTTGGACATCACAGGATTAGTGCCAGTATTGTTCAGCTTCCGCTATGTGAAGGAGAAATTCATGATTATCAGCCTCTTCAATGACCATGTCTTGCTCAAGGGCATGTCCAGGCTCAACTTTAATGGGATAACTGATTTGTTCATTGGAATCAGATTTGATTTGGTGATGTGCTATTCTCTAATGAATCCAAATTTAATTCTTATCAAGTATTTCTTGGACATCATCAAATTCATGCTCTTTGAAGGCAATCCCAACCCTAGCAAAATTTGAGTGGGAGTTCAGCCAAGACTGAATGTCAGATTTGAATTTTGATTAATTTAGTGAGGCAAGCAAGAGTGATATTTTATTGGAGATAAAATTAAGTGTGAATAAATTGACTTAAGAATGACTAAGGTACATCTACATTTGGATGTACATCATAATGGATTCATGCTGAACATTAAATCAGAAATAATCATGAGATATGAACTCACTGAATTAATATTTTTAAATTGTAAAATAATTTTTCAGTGTTCTTAATGATATTCATCATGTATTACCCATTGTAAAATAAGGAAATGCAGAAATATACATCTGGCCCCAAAGTCATAATTCCACTTTTTGAAATGTAGTTCCACTGAATACATAAGGATCCCTTCTATGTACCATTAAAATGGAACTCTTAAGATCATTGTCCTGGCATAGTCTAGTCTCCAGATGATGTATTTCTTCAGAGTTTGCATTTGTGCAGATCTGAACATTGCGATTTTGGGTGTGTTCAGAAACCTTGGACACACCCAGTTGCACGTGGAAGATTGTCATTACACTTCCTTAGCTAATGATAACCTCTTGTTACCTACAGTATCTATTTTGATGCAGTTGTCAACCATTATTAAGTTACAAGCAAGGCAGGTAGTGTCAGGAACAGTTCTTTCCAGGCCCTATGCGGACGACACGATCCGGAATAGTGAGGACACAATAGGGAAAAATAGTCATGCAGGAGAAGGGTCTGGAGACGGGGGGCGTGTCCGAGGAGTGCAGGTGTCCAGGGGGAGTGAATCCAAGGCGAACAATCCAAGCGTATATCCAAAGGGGAAATCCAAAACGGGAGGCAGAGTCCAAGACCAGGGGATCCATCCAAAGTAATTAAAAACCAGAACCGGGTCGGGACCTGCAGGGCAGGGAATCAGGAACAGGAAACTAAAACCATAATGGAGCCAGACGTGGCAAGACCCCGGGCTCTCACGAAACGGGATTCAATGAGAAGCGTCGGGGTGACGCCTGCGTCTGGCTTTTAAGGTGGGGCGAGAACTAAAACAGGTGCAGGTAATGGGGCAGAACAAGGAAGGGTTGGAGCGCCCTTAAGAGGGGGAGTAGCGATCGTGACAAGTAGACCTTGGCTTTTCGTTAAATGGCTCAAGCCCACATTTAAACCCAGATGACCCCTTTGTAATTGTAATGTTACATTTACAGTTCCACCAATACATCCACCAATCAATGATGAAATTCAACAGGTTTTCTATCTCTTTACAAGAGGTCCTCTTTAAGTCCTCACTAATCCATGTTTTACCGGGGGTAGCATAACATTGTTGTCCTCAAACTGAGAAAAGAAATATGCACTTACTTTTCCATGAGTACAGATGCAAAGGAGTAAGCTTGTAATGTCAATGTCCTTGTACCTACAGAAACTACCAAGTTGAATGGACAGGCTCTGTCCTATGAACGTTAGTCCTATGAATACCACACTGGTATTTTGAATCAACCAATTGCCCACAATGGTTTATCCCAGAGTCTAACTTGATTGAACCTATTGTATGTAATCTGGAAAATCTTATACATGTTACAAATTGCTGAACCTTCTAAAATTATTTTAGTCTGCAATTACTTATAGAAATAAATCTAGAAAAACACTATATTGCATGTTTCTGTGTATATTGGATGACAGATGAATTTCAAATGTAGCTGAGCAAGAAATAAATTCACATGAAATGGTTGAAACCTACTGTATATATCATTCTACACACTGAGCTTTGTACATTGCTAAGGAACTAAGTGATGCAAAAATCAATCGTGACCAGAAAAAAAGCTTTGAAATATTCTGCTTTATGGTTAGTTAAGGAGGAGAACTAATGGATACAAGCTTCTTGAAGCTATGTCACACTACAGGATATATCAAGCTAACCCATATTTCCCATGATAGGCTTTATTACATTCTCAGATTATTGTTTTACACAATTTTCATTTGGGAATTTCAAAGCAATAGCATTTCAAGAAGAAATAAAAACTTAACAAAACATGCTGTTGATATGGGAACGTCCTTGGAAAAACTACGATACATGGGTCTAATCTTCCTCTAATATATATTAAATCATTTAATTGAGATTTAATGCTACACTGCTAGAGCATTATGTCTGGTTTGAAAGACCATTAACCTGAATATTTGACAGCCTCATCTACCTTAACTGTAGTGAGATTAATGCTAATCAGTTTCTGCAAAGATACAGTAGCTGATATAGTTTACATCCTGTGTTAGATGCAAAGTTTTTTACCTGGCAAAATACTACTTCTTATTTAATTAGCATGTTGTTTCAAAGAAGACAGGGATGTTTTTGTTCTTATAATTGTGTAATGCTTTCAATTTTACTTGAAACGCCATGAAATTACATGTAATAATATTAATTTATCAAGCTCACACCTGAAGAGGGCTTCACGGCCGAAACGTGTTTTCTTTCTTCTCTATCAGCATGGAATAAACATATTACTTGTTCCTTTGCATAATATTTATAAGTATTAAATATAAAAATACATGAGGATAGATAGAATTAAATACGAGGCACTGTTTCCTTTGATTATTTCTGTTTTGTCAAGGATGGAATCTTCATTACAATTAGTGCAATCAAGGTATCAAGATGCACTGCTCTTTGAATTGCAATAAACTAAGAAAAAATGCTACGAATAGTAAGCTTGCGTCAATGAAATGTCTTTCACACTACAATACCCCAAAAAACTTCCCGTCTAAGCAATGATAAGAGGCTGTTCCTGAATGCTTACACGGCATTAATCAAATACCAGGTCTAATTAAAGGAGCTTTGCACAAAGCTTTTTCTAAATGTTGCTCAGGTATTGCAATAATTTCTGATCACCCAAGCCTGGAAGACAAATAATTAGAACTGCCAGAGCATTCTGATGAGTGATGTCAGCATCTCCAAGTGACCTTCCCTCTACTAATTAATTTTCATCTTAAGAAAAGAGACCCTGTTGTTGCACATTATTAATTGAGTTCACTAAAAGATGCGCCTGATTAATTTTTGTTGATAATACTTGTCATTCTAGGCAGCGGTTGTAATCATTTTATGGGTTTTTATTTTAATCTTTTTCAAAGTTGTTCTAAGTCTGAAGCGATGTGATTAACTTACGCGCAGGTAGAATGTAGCTGCAAGGAAAGCGAGTTCCTATTGTGGCATTGCTGCTTTTTTCCCTTGAAAAACAAGCACTCCAGTTGCATATAGACAAACTACACTAGCAGCTAAAATACAAAATATACTGTATTTGCCTCCTAATGATAATAAACTGAGAAAAATGCTCTATTTGTTTCCTGTATTTTCCAAAAGAATTAATAACAGTGGTATTTTCATATAGATCATTGGTTTAGTGTAAGAAATATAATCAGTAACACAATTTTTAGTTTTTTCAATGTTTTTAATGTTTTATTGGACTTCCATTAACTATAATGACTGCAGAACACTTTTTTAAGGCTTACACATGATTTATGATATGAATATTTGTTTTTTAAAGTCTTGTTTACTGTTACTGTTACCACTGTTTACTGGTGGTATTATGGAGCTGTGCCTAGCCTGCCACTTTGTGTTTGGATTCTGGGTTTGAGTCTGGACTGGGGCACCTTCTGTGGGGAATCTGCATGTTAGGGTGGGTTTCTCTGAGTGCTCCAGTTGTCTCTCACTGGCTATTTTCTAAAGACAGGTTAGCATGCTAAGTTAATTGGTCCCTTAATTGTCCCTGTGAGCTCAGGCTTGTGGCCCGTCACAGTATAATTAACTCCAACTCTAGCCACAAAGTCATCCAGCCTTGTGCCCTGTACGTGCTCTGTACTGTTCCAACCCATACCAGGAATACATACCAGTCAATGAATGATTGAGAAGATTAATTGGATGCCTATCATGGAACCAGAGAAGTCTCAAGTCTCTCATTCAAAAGGTGTATTTCTCTTCAATTTTCAAAAACCAAATATCACAACAAACCAAATACACTTTAAAATTCACTTTCATATATATGAAATTTCCATTTTTAAATGATATATTTTCACTTTATAAAATACTTAAGTCTTTGAGCCTGAAGTCAAACGAGAATTTAGAAATCACATCAATTTGTACTCAATTTCAATATGTTATTTCTTTCCCCAATTTGTGTGTGAATTAATACTTTTCAAGCTTGTTCTTATACTGTAAATATGGAAAAAGTTGGAAAAGATCAAAAAACATCAGTGGCAATCACTTATGAAGTTGTGGCTCTGCTGGGCTCTGAACATGACAGTGTTTAGTTTTAACGCTGTATCAGCTGATTTAGTCATAGACATAGACAGTACTGATTGACATCAGTACTTTAATACAAGGCATTGAAGTTTCAGCAACAGAGTAGTATTATGTTTCATTCCTCATGAATGAATCCATTTAGAACTCCTAAAATCAGTAATCCACAGGATGTTTTTGATAAGTGTCTTATTTTCTGACTTTTACAGAACACAACAATGCTTCATGTGAATAAAGATGCATTTACATCATGTGCAGATCAAAACCATTTATATTTGATCATTTGGAAAGTATTTTTGTAAGTTCATTATGCTATACATTTGCATTTCTTTTAATGTTAAATGAAGAGGTGTTTCTGAGTTTGGGAATTTTCCACCTACTTTATCCTTTCCAAAAGAAGAAAAGAGTACTCAACAAAGACCTTTGAGGGTGTGTAAAACATACCATCTTTAAGTACCATGGCGATAAGGCCCTCTTGAATGATATTATTAATGTTTCAGTTCCATGATAAGAAATACAAATGATGATAGATAAGTCCCAGTAATCTTTTCTTGTGAAATGTTAAAGAATAGTGGAAGATAATCATAATTAAGTATACCTATAGCACAAAACCAAGTGTTTGACTGGTGTAATAGGCAAATACTGAGCATGAATTCTGTCAGTGTGTATAAATGCTTGCTGAACGTCGCACAGTACATTATGGCCTTCTAAGTGACTGTATTCCCAATATAGTGCTTTTCAATTCTACTCTTGGAGACACCCTGTGTCATCTGGGTTTCCTTTCAGCAGATCTCTTGATTATAAGCTAAACACTTACATTGGATTCTAAACTTTGACTTTAACTTTTTGTTTGCAAAGAGTTCTGTTTTTCTCTCTCAAACACTGGAGAAGTTATAAATTAGGTCATTATTATAGAGAGTATGGGGTTTTCAGACTCCTCTTATTAGATAAATTATTTCAGTGAACACCACATGTGCAAAACCCAGCAAACTCTTGGGAGTGCTTCATGCTGTGTACTTTCTACACATTATGCAATTTATAGCCTGTTGAGACTGTTTATACAGCTGTAGGAGAGCAAAAATAACTAAATATTTTGAGCATAAATTGAACAGAGAGCTGTAGGTTAATGGCCTAGGCACCATGGCTAAGCTCACATGAATAAACATAAAAAATTGCCATTGTCATAGTCATTGTCATGCAACTATGACGTAGTGTGCACAAATTATGTACACAAAACATGACTTGGGAATGTAACATGTCTGGAAAGCCTGGCTCAAGCCCTTTCTCCTGCTTAGAAGACATACAATCCAATATGCATTGAGATATCTCAAAAGCTGCACCACAATATTTTAACTGTAAAGATATTTCAAACATCGAGAAGCTCTACCCAGAAACCAAGTCTGTACCACTTAAAGCTCTGAGCTTTGAAACAACTGAGTAGCTCCTCCTGACCAAAAACACAAACAGAACCCTGTTTTCTCTTCTGTCATTTGCTGTGCTGCAGTTTCATGCATGTGTACTGTAGGTTAACTGGTGTGAGAGATGTGAGAGATTAAAAAAAAATAAAAAGAGTTCAATGCAGGGCCCAGTGAGTAAGTGAGAACCCAGCTGAGAACAGACAGGATTGCCCAAGTACCAGGGCCTGGAATGGGAGAGAGAAGTTTACATATTGGCAAAATGTTTCTTTGTGCAAGTTATTCACAGCTTGTCCCAATTTGTTCTGTTAGCAGTGAAGAAAAACATGTAGAAAAAAATAACTTACATTTTCCATGCAAAATTATTCACATTTTTTAACAAAACAGATTGCCCAATGTCCATAGTCTTGTATCTTGTGATAAGATCATTTCAGCATGTTGTACGTAAAGCCCATTAAGCATTAATAATATAGGGAACAGTCCTCTTAATCACTCAAAAGAGATTCATGGTGATTTGTGAAATGCAAGTTGTCATCGAGCGGGTATAAATACATTGCTTAATGAGTACATTGGCAATTCTTCCACATTGTCCTTGACACTTTAAAATAATGTGAATGGCTCAGCTCATCATATTGTTATGAAACAATATTAATTGGACCATAATTATTTTAGGCAAATTGTTGATTTTTTTCTATTAATATATCACATGCTGATTTGACATGTTCTGCCTAATAAAGTGCAGCTTAAGATAAAAATAAGACCCATGATTCATACTAATTAGTGAATCATTTGATCTTTTCTAAAAAATAAAATGCCCATAGCTAAAAGCCCATAAAGAATGAACTGTATTTAATTCAGAGTCCTAAAACTCTATTTTTAACATTGTTTAATGAATACTAATGTGATTTCCCATAATTTTTCAAATGAAAAGTATAATTTGACTTTTATTTGTCTCCTATTCTTGCATTTGAAGAGGATGTTTTTTACTTTCCGTTATTTTACTGACAGGTGTTGCCTGCAGTTTTCAATCAATTTTCAGATTATACAGCACTGTCTCACGGCAAACATCAATTTAAAGCCACATAACTTTTGTCTAGTTTCCCTGGAGGATTAGTTTTATGTGAGTGATGTGCACATTTTGTGGAAAACCTTGTGAGCAAGGTATGACTGGCCCAAATAAATGGCTCCAGAGAAGATCTGTTTTACTCTTGTTTCTACACATTCTTAAGCTCCAAACATGAAATTCATATTTATGTTTTACATGTTTTACTTTAAACTGTTTATTGACTCTCACTGTTTCTTCAAGAACAGAGCAGAAGGTCCATTAATATAGGGTGTGCCTAGACTATCATTTGGACATAAGGATGTGTTTGTAGGCTGAATCTCCCAAAGTTAAAAATACTGTATAACCCTTGATCCACATATTTTAGGGGTATGTAGCACAGACCTCTAAGATTCTGTTTCATACATGGCAATCTGAGATATATTAATACTATAAGTACTGTACTAATACTAATACTACAAATCTATATCAAAGTATTAAAATGCATGATGCAATTCAGAAATTGCAGGCTTATGGCATCTACTTAATGCTTCAGACACAATGTCATCTAACTAACAACCATTTCCTCATGAAAATGTTAATTGTGCAAATAATCCAGACTTTCTCTGATTTTTCTGTAAAAACAGCTGGAAACAGCTTTTACATTTTAAACCTTTTCATACTTTTAGTGCATGAATATATTTTTTTTTCAGATAACAAATTTTATGACTTCTGCAAAACAAAGCAAACAAAAATGCAGCATACAATATTTACAGTGCTCTTAGTTTGATAAGAGCTGAAGACTGATACTGTACAAAGACACTTAGTTGAGGTGGGGAACTGCGTCAACATGCATGGGCAGCAAAGGAACAAGTAAAGGTTTATTTCTGCTGAAAAGAGAAGAAAAGAAACACAACGTTTCAGCTATGGAGCCTTCTTCGGGTGTGTGAAGGAGGACACACCCGAGAAGGCTCCACAGCTGAAATGTTGTGTTTCCTTTCTTGTCTTTTCAGCAGGAATAAACCTTTATTTGTTCCAACAACACTTAGGACATATATAAATAATATTGTGTGTGAAATTCTTTAATACCTATTAATTCCGAAAAATGCCTATTTCTTATACTATGAAGTAGACATTTAAAATTTATAAAGATGCAAAATGTATTTGAATCAAATGTTATTTTTACACCTAAAAAACTGAAAATGCTCAGATATGAATGTACTAAAATAACAGTGAAATCTAAACAGTTTTCAAGTTGAGAGACATTGAAATCACTTCAATGAACAATAAATGGTAATTAGTCATAGAATTTAACGTTTACAGTATTTATTCATACATACAGTACCTGACTAAGCAGAGGTGAAACGCTAAAAAGGCTAGTCAGTTAATTGCATCTATAATGTAGCTCTCCTGTGCATCTCAGGTTATTATGAACATGTGAAAACTGCAAATTTCATTTTAATTAAAAGCTCATCTGTTAAGAGGGTCACATTTTATTTTCTACAGCCAACTTCAAGGACCATTAAATTCATTATTGAGGCTGAATACTACATTCAACAAAACAGAATACATTTCATAGTTGTCTTTATCTAGAGTGCAGTGCATAATGTACACAGCAGTAAGTAGAAACATTTACCAAAGGAAACAGAATTCCTTCCCTGTGATTGAATATTGTGAATATTGTAACATTTAAATCATAAGGTAGCCCTTTTTAATCTTTCAAAAGCTTATTTTTGAAGGTAAAAATATAAATTATTTGAAGCTGCATTCACAGACACTTTTATATAAAGAAACTTATAATCAGGGTATAGGGTGTCTGTAACAGTAGCATAAAACAACAACAAAACAAACGGTAAATACATTATTAATTAAGCACTTGAATGTTGAACGGTGCTAAGGCATTTTGGTGCTGCTTGACAGACAGGAAGTAGTAGCATAAGAACATATTCAGTGAGTGTTAGTCACAGACCTGTATGGTACAGTATATATTTGGGCGATGTGGTGGCTCTGTGGCTAACAATCTGCGCCTGTTATATACTTTCTTATATACTTAGGGGTCACTACTATATAGTCTACATGTATTACTGAGTATTTATTTATTTAATTTCACCTTTATTTAATCAAGGGAAAATGAACAATGTTTTTAGGGTGGAGTCTAGGAATCTCCAGCATTCTTGCACTGGACAACAGCAAAACATGTTTCAAAATGAAAGAGTAAGACCCACAAGGAAGTGTCAGAACAATTAAACATTTCTAAATCAGCAAAATGGATGTAAAGAGAGAAACGTTAGAAACAGCATCTTATCATAATTGGAATAATATTGTTTTGTAAGCTCAGGCTTGCACAATCTAGGGTTATTTCAGGAGAAAATACTTTTAACTACAGTGACATTTTAAAACAGCAACCCTTTCATGCAAAAACAGCAAACCATTGAGAATATGACTATTGAGAAGTTTGTGCACATGACATTAACAGTAATAATCTTAGTGAACTAAGAGCTTCAACATTAAACTATCACATGAATTAGTATCAAAATTAAGATCTCTGAGGATTGTATCTTAGAGCTGTTAACCAACAATAAGCAAGCTGATCCAACATCAGAGGGTTTTCCATACATATCTCATAATTATATCTCTTGAAGAGAGATGCTTGGCATTGTATAATTTACACTTTGGATTACCTTGAGACTTATGATTTATCTGTATTTTACAAGACCTTATCTGTGTCTATATCTATATTCTGTATAGCTAAAAATCTTATTAGCTTTCCGTACGACTTGGTCATGAATGGATTTTCTTTTGTGACTTTCTATGAAGTCTTTCCTAAGTCTTGCCCCAGGAACTCCATGGCTGAGTAGCAAATTCTTATCAGTATAATGATTCTTTTTATGCACTGGCATAGAGAATTAACTTTCTTTTAACACAGCTTTGATCAACTTGTTTTATAGAAGAAATATCACCACTTAAAATGCTGAGCTATATCAATATAAAATGTACAGTATCCTTATAAATTAAAACATTCTTAATAATATAAGCATGCCATTTTCAGGAACATAGCTACAACAAAACCACATAGTATTAAACAATACTAATGTCCAGAGATAACTTCAATCATTATAATTTGTGACACATGGGATTGAAAATCATATTGATAATCTTTGATGTCTTAGTACTTTAATTATAAAACACTCTTTATTGCCTTTATTATTGTTTTGCAGAATGTAACATGAACTCTCTGTAAAGGTCTTTTCACATGTAATAAAAACAAAACATGTGCTCCAAATGCAGTGGGTCAATTGCCACTAATTTTTGGATTTAGCAAGGAGCTGTGTGTTAATCATGGGATTATTCTCAGTTACTACTCTAGTTTCAGTTTGTTGAATTGACCTACTAAAAACAATGCATAAAGACAAGAAAAAAGTTGTAGTTTTAATATAGAAGCGAGTGTTAGGAATTTTGATTTTACTGGTTGGACAGGACAGTCAGTAGAGACTTGCTTTTCACTTTGGAACATAGCTTCACCTTTAAGAACACATTATGAATTCAATCACCTTTAACTAAAAAATAACAGAAGCAATAAATTAACAATGAATGTAGCACAGCACACACTTTTGGAAAATTCTGTAAATAAGAAAGGATCACAAGACATTGCAAAATCTTGTTTGAGGAAGACAGTGATGAGCTATAACTGAGAATATGCATACAGTATACTGTATACAGTGAGGTGAAAAAGTAAGAATACCCTCTTAAGATTTTATGGTTTAACATATTTAGACATATTTGACCTTTGCCAAGTCCTCACCAAGTCATAGATAAAACAAACCTCATTTGACAAATAATACACAAAAAATGTACTTTGTCATTATTTATTTTAAAACTCAGCTAGCATTTGATATCTTTGCATGTTTTAAGCTTGATACAACACTTGGCCTGTAAAAACCAAAATACACAGGAAAGTCTGCATTACAAGCTTTTCAGTAACTGAGCATGGATACATTACTGAGACGTTCATTGGACTTGCAGTTTGTCTCTTCAGCTGATGAATGATCTTATGGTTTGCACTGTCTGTACCCAAAAATTCTGCACTGGAGAAATGCTGGAAGAGTGCCCTTATTTTCCTGTTCTCAGACTATATCTTCCTTGCCATTTATAGCAGGCATTACTGTATAAGCTTGTAGGTCAATTTTTGAGATTTCTTTGTGTACAATTTATTGCACTTAACTGGTGCACAGTATTCCCTCGAAGCTGTGCACTTGTGCGCTCGCACACAGGTTATGAAATCAGCGCACATAGGAAAGTGAACTGTGCAAAAAAAATTAAATATAATCATAATAAAACAAACACGATCGTCAATAGAAAAATGCTTAATTGACCACATGAGACTGGCTGCAAGAGGCCCAACTTGGCTGTGTGCGTTATTATTGCTACTCGATAATCGATATCTACAGGTATGATCTCGTAGTCTCGTACCTCCCTGCTCACGCTTGCTCAACACTCAACACTCAGTCTCAATGACTGTCCCGGTCCCGGTCTTTTGGATCTCTGCTTCTATGAGAACACCTATATTAACAAATAATAATTTCAAGTTTACAATTTAACATTGTAAACTTGTGCGCACAAGTTTTTGTCACTGGGGAAAAAAGTTGCACAACTTTTTTTGCGCACACAGGCCATTAAAAATATGAGTGGACTTTGCTGGTTCAGTATGTGTTTAGCAATTTAAATGAAAGATATTTAATTTTTTCCCCACATTTTTTAAAGAATTGTCACTCTTTAGTTGTATCAAACTTTTTTTTTCTAGAAAAACCTTCTACTATTGAACATATAAATGTTTAATCTCTATTAAGTACTATAAATGGTTACATTATAAAAAATAAGTTTCTAAATGTTTTGCTTTGGTAAAAAGATAAATGTGTTTTTGACATAATCTTTAAATATTTTTTTCAATTAATGGATTCATTTTTTTGCATACACATAGCAAAGTAGTTTTGTTATATTTCTGGAAATATGTAATTTGTGGAAATAATTTAAATTAAATGTCATTAAATGTTTTACATTATTATAGTGTTATAGTGTTATAGAATTATAGTGTTGTTTGTTTTATGTATTTTATTTCATTTCAGCCATACATTTCAGATGGTGCTAAAATAAATTGCAAATCATGTTTATATATTTACTCTTAAACTGAATTTACTAGGACTAGGAAATACAGAATTATATTTTAATTCTTCCTCCAGCAAAGTGTGTAAAATTAAGAAAAATTAAGAAATATTCAGTACATTTAAAAAGGGAGAAATTAGTGGCTTGTAAATTGAGGGTTTTGCACCTCTGAAGTGGCAAATTCAAGCCAAAGGCTTCATCATGTGATTTTCTAAATTTACAGTTTTATGTATTTCCTTCAAGCTTGAGTTAATATTTTCTTAAAAGACACCCATTTTCTGAGATAATTTTTGTGCCTTCTATTTTTTATAAACATTAAGAGCAAACAAGATTTGTAATTATAATATCAAGTCAGTTTTTTATGTTCTCTGAACATTGTGGTCTTAAAAGAAATGTCTTGATTGCCCAGACAGTTTGATGCTGTGCAAATATGTCATGCATCAGTTTCTCTGAGTGCTGAATTCCCTGTGCTTACAGCTATTCACATTCCCATTTCAAATACTTCCTGTGTGAGACATCATTTAGACATTACCAAAAAGAAGCATTTTTTGAATGTTACGCTTGAATAAAACATTAAGTGACATAATAAGTTTATGGGATCAATCTGAAAATCTGAAATGGCAATCAAATTCCACTTTGAAACAATTTGTTAAGAATAAGGAGCACACTATTATTAGAGCCAAGATTTACTCTGCAATTTCTGTCATTCAAAGTCAGTCTGCCTGTTGAAAAAAAAGGAAAAAGAAACATGCCTATACAGAAAATCCTTGTAAATCTCTTGAAAGCTTTTAAACCAGTCAGTCAAGCTTAGGATGAAGTAATTTAGGGAATCATAGCACTGAGGCTTTGGGGCCTCACTGTGCACGGGTAATAAATGTAAATGATGTAGCTGTATGTAAAAAATGCAGTGAGGAAGTGGTTAAGTGTTTAAAATGGCTATAGGACTGCTGTGATTGCTGAACAAGAGGTGAAATAGTGGACACGTTTTTGTGCTAGTCAGTGTTGAGGAGTAACTATAACCATGGTTTTTGCTTTAATTAAGTTTGGTAACTGGTTTTTGCATAAAAAAGCAACCTCATTTTAATAAAGAGCTATTGATAATGCATAAAGTACTGTATGAATCAGAACGCCCTTTACTAATTCAATTAAATCCATTAGAAATATTTGTCCAAGGTTATGGTGATTATATATGTAATATTAATTCACTGTATATGAGCTAAACGAAATAAATATTAATGCATCTCCCTTTGCCTACAACAAGTGTCAGGTGTTAGTGAACTAATATTACACATATTATACATAAATTAGAATTTTAGAAATTATCATGCTGAGCAGGATTTAAATAACCATAACCCCCGAATTTTAAGAGACATGCTAAGAATATATCCGAGAACTTCGTATAGTTTAAAGCACCTGAGGTTTTTATTCTCTGGCACAGCTCTGGTGAAAGAATAATAAATTATTATTAGCAATAACAATAAGACATTCTAACTAACACACAAAATAAAACATACATCCAAACCAAAGAGAAAAACCCAGACTTCTAATCTAGTATTAAGAAATCCTATATAATGGCCAAAGTCATAAAATAAAAGAATAAACCTGCATCCTAAATAAAACAAAATACAACTCAAAGCTAAAGCTGAAGAAGATCACTTTATTGGCCATATACAATTTCGTGCATTAGGAATTTGTCTTTTTGCATACCCCAGCTTGCTCTCCATGAGACACACAGACAGGGAGAGAAGTCTTGGGTCAGAGCACAGGGTCAGTCATTTATACAGTACCCCTGGAATAGTTGAGGGTAAGGGCCTTGCTCAGGGGCCCTACGGAGTAGGATTCCTCTGCCGGCTGCAGGATACGAACCAGCAACCTTCCAGCCACAGGTGCAGATCCTGAGCCACAGAGCCACCACATCGGTCTTCTTAACATCTGAATGTTCTAAAATGAATGGGAATCAATGTCCCTATTCTAAAAATGCATCCACTATCAGGAGAGAACATTTTTAACCTGGGGATTTTTTATAAAGGAAATCAGAGCTTCCTAAAATAACAGAACAGCAAGCTCTCTTAAAGCAGGTTCTAATTCTTAGCTAGGATCTAGTCTTTAAGGTGGTTTTGAATGAGGTGCGCTCACCTTAATCTCCTCTCTCTGTTTATTTCCTCCTTCCCCTTCTTGTGTGTGGCTCTATCTTATTTCCTTGCTTCATTCTACCTGTTTTCAATCCAGTGTCCCTGGACTGTTGTTCACTGTTAATGATTTTCCAAGAACATAATTAAGGTAAACTAGACAATTCCTTTTGATCAATGTCTCTCAGACCCCTACAGCTCAGCAAACACCTCATCTTCCATCCATTGTTTCTACTTGTTGCTTTGAAGCCTGGGAAATGCAAATGTTGATTTTTATGACCATTGTAGCATCTGCAACAATATACAATACTGTGATGTCCTTAACATCCTAATCACAGTCAGGAATTGCAATTTATGTACAGTATGTCTATATGAATTTACTGAAAGCTTCCATTAGCTTTTCCAATAGTTTTTTACTATTTATAACTCTGATAATTGTTTATACAGCTAAATTCTGGCAAGAAGAAACCAAGCTTGTCTTTTAGCAGTTTTTAATTCATATTGATCAAATCTTTAAGAACCTGAAAACCCAAGGCAAAAAATACAGGGCTGTTGTAGCTAATTAAATTTACCAATCATATCTAATTGTATTACCACCTTGTTAACGTAATTTGTTGTTCTCTACAAATCTATAGAGCTACTTTTTGTACCACAAAATACCGACTTATCAGGATTAAGTATAAAAAGTAAAATACTTAAAAAAGGAAGAACATTGAGAGAGTAGAGCAGAAAAAACGACAAAGTTGAATGCTTTTACAAACTCGTATGAATTATTATCATAATTTTATTAGAATAGTTGCACTGGACATGTTTTATGCTAAACTAATATAATTTAAGACTCACAAAGCTAAATTTATATGTGGGTCTGCTTTCTCTAACATTTAGTTATAACATTAAATGTTAATACTACTGTAATTTCTAGTTCAGTAGTTTGGCTAGATCCTGGTGAATATGACAGAGGGATGAAAGGTGTAGAGGGGATTTGGCGTGACTCGCCTAGCTGAGGGAATGCAGTCTAGCTGTGAGGACAGGCTGCCCAAACCCCCCTCTCCATAGTGAGGACTGAGCTGGGGAGCTGCTGCGAGGGTGTAGGTGGGGAGGCAGGGGGGATGCATAGAGAGAGAGATACACAGAGAGAAGTCCTGGGTAGGAGACATATATGTAGGGGAGCAAAAGTCTACCCTTCCTCCTGCAATTCTGCTATAAAGTCCATTAGTAACAATAATCATGATATGTAAGACATATGATGATATAAACCTTTTAAGGTAAAGTGCATTATTGAAAATAAGACCTGGCTATCACTTACCAAGTAGGAAATTATAACTGCTGGAAGTCGTGTTTTTTTGTGAAAAAATGTTTTTTTTTATTATTTGAAGAGAATACAAAAATACTGTCCAGCAAAAATCAAAGACAATGTACTGCATGTAGTCAAACAATCGACCCAACAAAACACCTCTTCAAAACACCCTTCAGTGGTTCCTCTCCACCATGTTCCATCCAAAGGACTTCAGAAATTAACTCAGCTGACAAAGGTAGAGGTAGATTGTATGTATAGAATAGCATGTAACTAGAATGTATGCCTTGAATGAAATAAAACGTAACAAGTACTTGACCTTGTCAGCTGCAGCACCTCCATCACTTCCCTTCAACTGCCATGATACAGAGTGGAGAAACCTCCATATGAAAATAATGTAACAAATAGGTTACAGATTTTAAACGCAAGAACTAATTACAATTTTTGGAGTAACTTGTATTGTAACTGATTATATTGGCAAAAGTTGGCAACGTGACTACTGGTTATGATTCTTTAAGCAATATGAAATACAAGTCTAATCTAATGTTATATGTAAATGAGATGGGTACCAGTTAGCTTGGAGCAAAGATCTACAGAGAAATTCACAAACATTTAGATTAAATGTTGGATCTGAAAGAAAATCTTCAAGACAGACTCACAAGGAGCAGAGGCAAAAAGTGAACCAAAGGGGGAAACCAAACATCAAAGGGCCAGGTAATTAAATACATTTTTCTACATAGAAAGAATAAAATACAAGAAATTTACTGCATTAACATCAATTATAATGTTACTGAAATCACTAACAGAGAGTGAAGATGACAAAGTCGTTAATAGATGTTCAGCATTAGGAAGAGACAGGAAAGATAGAAAAGGTGGTAATGGAGCACTATACATCAAAAACAGCATTTGGGTATGTTAATCTAGATGAATGCAGGGTCTCAGTGCCTATAAGGATCAGATTGTATAAAGAAACATTCTAAAACCATAATGCTTAGAGTACAACACAGATCAAATTCATTTATTAATTATACTGCAGTTGTATAATGGAAATCAGAGATGTACAGTATGTGTAAAGGAATTAGTTGTTATCATAGGAGAGGTGAATTTTCCTCACTTAGATTGAGGGAAAAAAAAATGTCTGCAACTGAAATGGTAGTCATGGTTCACAATGTCAATGTGTCAGAGCTCCTACTGCCACGGATGTCGGAAAGGCATGCCGTGGAATGGCAGGAGAGCGAAAAAAGACTCTATGCGTAGCGGCAAGACGGGGGGTAGCCCGGGCTCAGCTGGTCAGACAATGTCAGGTAGAAACCTGTGCCCTTAGGCTGCGGAGAGGACGACCTGGTGCTAGGCGGGTCTCAAGACATCCAAACCCTCAATGCTGAGCCAGGAGGAAAGGGTGACCCGGAAATATATAAACCCAGACAAAGATACACCGGAAGGGAAGCAAAGCACAAGAACTAGGGACAGGACAGAGTAGGAGCACCCTCTAACTGTAGAGGACGTGACACCTACTAGAGCCAATGCCTGTATTGATCTAGTGTTTTCAAAAAATCAATACAGAGCGAGGAAAACACTCTGAGGTGAGAGAACCTTTCGGGATCTGTGATACTTTGAAGTCAATATTATATACACTTTCAGTAGTTTTCTTGATATTTTAAGACAAGAAAAGATACCATTTAGAATTACAAAACAGAGGGCAAGGAGTAACTGAGCATCATCTAAAACTTTGGTTGTTTTTGTTTTTCTATTCTCTGGCACACCTCTAATAATAGATTAATAAGCAGGCCCACAGGACAAAAAATATTTATTAACAATAAATAACACATCTGTACAGTACATCACACTATACAGAGATGTACAACAACACCACCTTGAGACAATTGAGAAATTGAGAAAAATGGAATCCACCCAGGACCACATCTCTCTTCCCAAACATGGATGTTCACAATGAATGAGAGCCAGTTTACCTATTAGAACACTAAAATATGAGAAAACATGTTTAGGATTCCACAGTGAAGAAATTCAGAATGTCCTAAAATAAAGAAGACATCGAACTCTCCTGTTGTAGAGCTCAGATTATCTAGAAAGAATCTGGTTCACTGCTTGGTTCAAAAAAGGATCTCTTCCAGTCACATCTTTGGAGATGGGTGTTGAGTAGGGCAATCAATCTTGGCAGTGAAAACTTCAGCTGCCACCCAGTCACAGCAATATTGTGAACAGGTTTGATTACTATGATATAAAAAAGATAGTGGGTCCTGACTGAAGTTTTCAAAACCCAAAGGCATTGATCGCCTACCTACTAAAAACTGAATAAACTAGCTAGACCACATGACCTCTTCTCATTAGTCTTTCCTTCAAATAGTCTATCCTTCAAATAGCTTAATTTTTTAACTTTTTCCTTATTTTTTGACAAGAAGTTTACTCATGAGCACACCTTCACCTTTATATACTGTATAGTCTGCCAATCTTGTATTTAGCCACTGTGGATTTACTGCTGAGAATTTTCCGTTTAACTTATTCAGAAGGATCCAGTTTCCAGCGGAGACAGACTATGTGGAACTCTAAATTCAGTAACACACTTGCTTAATCATATTAAAAAAATTAACTTCCTGATGTATACTGTATACTGAGCATAAAATGGAACCTATCAACTATTTTTTATAATAAAGTACATGGACTTTGGATATTGATTAAATGTTTTGGGCATCAAAATTTTGATTAGTTGTTGTCTCATGACAGATCGTGACGCTCTCATATAGTGTAACTCTGATAAGTTGATTATCCTTTTTAATGTCAAGCAAAAATCTAAGATAGGGTTCTTAACCTGTTTTGGCTGAAACCCAGGTTAGGTTTTGGAGACGGATTCATTACTCACGGAATTAATTGAAAGGAATACATTTTCTTTTAATTACTTTAGTATCTACAAATGTATTATTAATAGTAACAATTAGGTACTTGTTCAAAACAATAATAAAATATGGCTACTAACTAGTTTATTAGTTGGTAGTATATAACAGTTTTGCAAAACCACAAGTATTAGAAACCCAGAACAAAACTAAAACAGTTATTGATATATTAATGTGAACCTTGACTTTGCACAAGCTGTTGTTCAAAATGTGGCTGTGCATTTAAAAGGCTGTATCTTTTTTCATGTTTTGGCTGCAGTCAGCTTCAAGTTTATTTTTTGTGACTACAAGTGCTGAAAAACCTGTTTCATACAAGTAATTTGTAAAAAAGGAGTAAAACTTTAAGAGCCTCGTTTCACGTTTTTTTTCCCACTCTGGTCAAAAACACACTTAGCCATTCTGTTTGTTTTTCAGAATTGTAGCGTGATGTCTCATCATTTTGTACATTGATAGGCTATTCCTAAAAGCCAGCAATTCTTCGATTCTTCGATCAGCCAATTTTTCTATATCGTGTATAATGGCCTGCAAACCCAGCTGTATTTAGTCGGAAATATGTCTTAATGTTACAAACATTTGACTCAGGAATACTTGATTAACAGGAGTAATAACTGATGTCTAAAATACTGTAGATGTATTATACTGTATGTCATCCTTCATGCTAATTACTTTCCACTAAAGGGAGTGCAACATTATTCGTTTATTCTTCTTAATGAAGATAATACTGTCATGAAGATGCTGTTGTGTTCCTAAACGTTTATTTTTAAACCAAGTTGAAAAACATTTTTGTCAAAGTTTTTTTAAATGTTTTTCATTAGTATTTATTTCATAATAATGCAATGTTATCTCGGAATAACGCAATAATATGTTTCTTCTCCTTGGCACTAAAAGACTTCTATAAAAACATACTAACTGTACATATGAGGACATTTCAATTCATATTATTATAATTCTAATTTTAGTATAGGATTGTGGAGACCTGCCCTAAACGGCACAGTGACCCAATTCTGGGTCGCGATCCATGGGTTAAGAACTCCTCATCTAAGACAAGCACAGAAAGTAACCAATATGCGCTGCATATCAGGAGAAAAACACCTTTCTGTTATTTTACTGTAGGTATGACAGTGGCAGTGCACTCTTATTCTCCATCTGGAGTATTGACAGACAGCAAACAGGGCAATATGTTGAAGTGAGATGCAATACATTCATGATAGGCCACAATCTGAGAGACCACGAATGGGACAAAATATCAAAATCATCTTAAACTGGTGTAAAGCAGTCATTGTAAATGTAAAATATATTGCCTTTCAACAGTGTATGGCCTCTCATTTCTTACTGTAGACCCCCCCGGTAGACCCCCCCGGTTGACCAGCCGAGTTGATGAGAAATCTTCATCACGAGAATTAATTTACCTTTAATCTTGTCTGTTCAATAAAAACTTTGGTGCTATAAAGTTATTTTCCTGGTAATACCTTTGTGAATGTGTTGTAGTTATACAGTATGTGATGTGTTTTTACATGCTTATTACATGTGGAATACGTACTGTATATGTAATGAAGTGAAATGAAAAGGCCCCACTGACTACAAATGAAGCAAACAGCAACAAATAACAGACAAGCCTGAAGTTTAATCAGTTAAATACACAACGTTAATTTAACAGTGCGCACTGGGGGCAGAGTGCTTCTCTCTGCATCTGCATTTTTATCTAGAAAAGCTGATTGTTCAGATTTGCAACAGTTAGGGAAATTTGGTTTTGAATAAAAACAGTTATCAATCATTTGTTTTTTGATTGCCAGCACATTGGGCAGCACTGTAAATAGATATGTTTCGTCTTGACAAACCAGTGAGACTGCTGTCAGCTTCCTTAAAAATTAAAGTGGCTATTAATTATGTACACATACTGTACTTCTCTCTTCTGAAAAAAAGGAAATTACTTGCTAATTCTTCTGAATCCTTTATTTTCACAACATTTTGCAACCATGTCACCTTTATGTCAAAAACTGTCTATCCTGACAAGTGTTAGGATGTCTAAAAATAATATATATATAATTATTTTAATTTTTTTATTTATCAAATATTTGCTATTATTTTTATTTCAATTTTCTGCATTAAAAAGCCATGGATATGTTCATAGAAAATGTTCAGTGGCCATCACAAAAGAGTATAAAGTTCTTTTCACTGGTTTTATGATAGTTTTTGTCTGTGTCATGAGCTAAACTGAAGAATCAGAAGCATCAAAAATATTTTATAAGAGGAAAAACAATGAATAGTTGAAGGGCTTTTTTATTTCAGGATTTGACCATGTTCATATGAATCAATCTCTGTTAATTTAATCTAAATACAGAATTACACTCATCATTGATCATTTCCTGGAACACTTTATTTATTTTAAATAAATTAAGCTGTACCCATTATTTTTACAGGATATCAGTAATGTAAAATGAAGAGCTGTCAGGAGATTAGATGCAGCATTGTTGTTGCACAGGTAAGGAGCACTTGGATGTAGAAATAATGTATTTTAGTATGATGAAATAATATTATTTATCCTAGACATTCCTTTCTTTTTCTCTTTATATGTATTTCTTTTCTTACATACACTTTCATTCCTACATGTTAAAAGAGAAACATGACACACAGATTACAACTTTGGTAACTTGTTTAAAGACACACTTTTCAGGCTGTAATTAAATGAACTGCACTTAATTTCTCAATAGTATTAATATATTTATTTAATAATGAAATTCAAAATATTGACCCTAATCATTTTTCAAGTATAAATGACCATCAGTTGATTTTAATTTTATTTTATCTAATTGAAATTATCATGAGTTTGGATACATTTCTTTTGGACAGTCTCCATGCTAACGTTGGCTTAGTAATTACAGTTCTGTTGTCTCTAAATCATATGTCTAATTTATATATTTCCTTGTGAAGCAGTTTGTTTGTTTGTTTGTTTGTTTGTTTGTTTTGAGTTGAGTAAGAACATCACAGTGTTTTAACTGTTGAGTCAAAAGAGGGCACTGGGGGCATGGAGTTCTCACCATGCCATCTGGAGGAGCCAGAAGAGCCCTGGGCAACACGAAGAGCAAACCGAGAGCAAACGGCTCATCCATTCCCAAATGCCTATACATGTACTTCAGTGCTAGAAGCATGAGGAGTGAAGCAAGAGCAAGATTAACAGCGAACTACGACATTATAGGAGTAACAGCAGCATGGCTGAGCGTGGGTTACTGGGATGAACACGAAAGCAATGGTCACACAGGTTTGTAGAAACACAGGCACTACAGAAGAGGTGGGGCTCAGCGACTGTATATTTAAAACAGTCAGGGTACAATCTTTGTGGGTTAAACTGGAAAAAAAATAACAATTGTGACATCATAGGCGGATGTCTTGGTGAATGCTATAGGTCACCTAATGACAGCCGCACACATACCTTACTGTGTGATGAGATCAGGAAGGCATGTAGCAAAGGTGATGTTATGTTACTGGGAAATTTAAACTTTCCACACATTAATTGGGGTAGTGTGATGGGGGATACAGAAGTTAAAACTGAGTTAAAACTGACGTAGTTGAAAGTTCTTAGCCAAGTCTGCAAAAGCACAGACTAGGAATAATTCTCTCATTGACCTTATAGATGTCTTTTTAACCGTTTTATATGTTTTTGTCTTTTCTTCTACTGTATGTCCACATCAGGACAATGTGAAGAAGTACTAAAAGCCAGCAAAATGCTTGTGTATGAAGCCCAAAGCATAGAATTTAAATTTGTTGACATCATTCTCAAGCTTTCCAAAGCACTAGTAAGAATACTCACCTAAAATAGTGTTCAGTTTTGGTCTCCATACCACAAAACTGATGTAGTCTTAGAAAAAGTGATATCAGGGAATTGTTATATACTGTACAGTCTGGCTAAGGAGGCTAATTCCCTCCAAAAAGGAGAATGAGAGAATTAAATACTTGTCCAGTATAGAAGAGCATAAATGGTTAACCCTGGGGACTTCTTCACACTCAGACGTGAAACAAGGACACTGGATAACAATTGTTAACTGAAAGGGAATTAATTTGGGATGAAAACTCTTCTCTACAATTGAAACAGTGGGTATCCAGAACAAATGTCTCAACCAGGTGGCCAAGGATAAAACTCTGAGCTCATTTTAAAATATTGCCGGATGACATTGGTTTTAATTTAATTACTGAACTGCCAAACAAGCAAGATGGGCTGAATGCCCTCCCCATGTTGACTATAAAAAACTGATAGGAAGGTTTAAGTCAATCTGTGTGTTTATACAGTAGTTTCAGAAATGCATATATTTTGTTCTTCGGAGGCATTGTTTTGTAGGGTGTAATTTCCGAATACAGTATTAAATGCTTAATTGGTACCTTTAAAAAGCTTGTTTGATGTACTTGACAAAAGTAGCAGTTAGTAAAATTAATGTTATTGACATCGGAAATGATTGGCATTTCAAGTATTAAGTAAAAGCTTTAGACTTGCATTGATACTTTTAGTGACAGATTAGAGATGTCATGCCAACCTTTTATTTAATCCTTCACAATGCTTTTATATTTACAAAATAATTTCCTCATTTAACACTTAACTTAAGCTTCCTTTCACTGAACAGTGCCATTTTTGAGTCAGTTTATGCCACATAAAGCAGAGTCGTCCACAATCTCTTCAACCGACAGTCAGTTAAAACTAAGCTAACTAAACAACACACACTCCCTATACGATATATGGTGTCTTCCATCAAAGAACAAGGGTAGGATTGCTAAAACGGTAAAAAAAAATCACAAAGAAATACATCCAAGAATCAGATGTTTGAGTATTTAAGTATAAAACGCTTTGGCTTAAAACGCTTGCTTAAGAGGTAGCCTCGTGGCATTAGGACATGGAGGCTGTGCCCCTTCCTCAGAGAGAAGAGTTCACCAAGGGGCAGCTACAAAGGTGGAGATGGGGTGGAGGAGGGATGAATGTGGAAAAATGTGCTCAAGACTTACTGTATATCCTACATATAACAAAAGCTGGTTATGATTGCAGTATTAAACAGCTGGATGAGATTGGTCTGTCTGTTGCTATCCTTCCTGAATGTCAATTAAGAACGCCCACTTTCACCTCCTTCAGGAGTACAAATGTCAGATGCTCTCAGATAATTCAAATTATCCAAATTTCTTTGAAGGTTCTGAAATATGATCACCATACTGTCCTGAATTGCTATGAATTGATTCCATCAATGGAGTTTGAACATATGAAATGATAAAGAATATGAAATGTTAATGGAGTATATAAAATCGTATTTAAAGAAAAAGAATTTACAAAGTGTGTGAAAACCTGCAATAATCTTTGACATTGCTTACTTGTAAGGAAAACTGCAAGTGAATTAATAATTCTTTTGTTACCTTCTGAGGACTTTGATCCCCTTGATCAACTTGAAACTTGAGACTGGGATCTCTGGCTCTGTGATCATGCAATGAAAACTTGTCTAGTGGTTCAAGTTTAAGCTTGTTACCTGTAGATATTGTCAAGGACATGCTTGTGTCAAGGTAGAGAAGAATGATCTCCCTCAAGCAGTGGGGTGATAGTTCAGTACTTGTCAAGCACAGGTAGGCCAGCTAGGAGATGATAAGCAGGCTGAAAAGCTCTTGTACTGAATGGTCAGCGCTTCTTACATATTGATTATAATTAGGACACTTACATTTAAATCATGAAGGTCATATTCTTCAAACATGTTGAACAGAACCTACTTATATAAACGTTATATAAACTACACTACAATATTGCTAAAATAAAATAGTTGCCTCTTTTAAACTCTATTATTTAACATGTAAATGTAACATTTTTTTTTCTACTTGAAAAGTTCTGTTCAGTAGTTTTCCTTCAGGAGCATTGGATATGTTCTCACTAACTAACTGTAAAAGAGCATTATTCAATGAATTCATCTTCACTATTTGTGTTACATATTTAATGTGATTTTTGCCCTTGCAGCTATATGCGTCTTGCTGTGATAGAACACAGATTCTCACGAAGATTAGGGCTGCATAAATATTTTTTTACATTTATTAGGAACAAAAAATATCTATATGAAAAAAACTATCATCCACCCAAAGGTTGATTTAAAATCTTTGATTCTGTCTTTATTAACAATTTAACGTCCATGTTCTATCGAACAATAATGTATAGTTTTACCATTGTCCACTAAAAGCAACGTTATCTCTTTGCACTAACGATTGTTATCTTTTATAGCATTTCTAGAAGAAAATTATAGCTTCCAGTTTAATATTCCAATAACTATTCATAACTATAATAAATAAAACATAAAATAAAAAATAATAAATACAAATATTGATATTATTTTTATAGCTCACGATCCCTGTTTAGAATAAAATAATTAATGTTGTTTCTTGATGCAGGAAGTGACAATTTTCTTGACCATAAAAAGAGTATAATCCAGTAGGCATTATTCTCGTTAAAACATCTGTACATGTAGATTTAAAAAAATCACTGTCAACTTTCTCTGTCAATTTTCCAGCTCTGTTTCCATTTGAACAAAGCAACCTCTGATTGTGAGGTTTGTACTGGTTCAGTTTTAGCCTCTCTATTTAACACAGAGTAAGTTGAGGAAGAGTTACTAATTTTTCATTGTCAAATCATTGTCAGGCTTTTCTCCCTCTCTTTTGTGCAGCAGATGGAAACTTAATTTCTTTTAATTCCTCTTGGCATGCAAAATTCAATGTGTCCTGTAATTTTATGTATCTACATTATTTTTCTTTAGAAAATGACAAATATTCCAGGTTTTGCTTTCCCCATTGTGACCATTTTATTGTAAATCTGCTTTACTGAATAAGTTAATGAGATATACTGTACAAGTGTTTTAGATGTTGTTTTCATGAGCTGTCCAAAACTTTCTTACAGAAAAGTCATATATTGAGCTGGCCCATTCAAAGAAGCATTGATATACCGAGAGGTTTCTTCATCTTTCTTTCTGGGAAAACAAATTCAAACTAAGAAAAAAACATCTGGAACTTTTACAACTGACAGGTACTGTAGCTACAGTATCACCATGTCACCACCTACTGCATGTTCTGCAATTAAATTATCTGAAAGGGAAATGTACTTATTAAACAGTACTGAAAATTTGCACCTGGAACCACACATGGATTAAAAACAACCATTTTTATCTGATGAAAAACACATTTTACTCGACAGTGATGAACAGAATAAACATGTAGAATTGCAGAAATGAACTCTGGCCCCTAGCGACATGAAGTTCTTGTTTTACAGCCTCATTTAAAGGTCAAATTCTCTCTGTCTCATTGTAAGATATATTTTCTCTTGATTAACAGGTATTAAGCCATATATTATTTCATTGTTTAGGAAACTAGATTAAAAAGACAAAAGAAAAAAATGTCTGTTATCGTTAAATAATGACACTCCTCATCAAAGAGGCAAACCTGAGTATGAAATGGCATCTGTTGCTAAAAGGGGTGTTGTGCTGAAATCATGAACATAGCTGGAAGGGCAAATGAAAAGCAGAAGTGTGTTAATCAGATACTGTAAAGGGCTTTAGGCCATTGTGTTGCATTTCAATTGTAACATTTTATATAAAGAACAATAGCTTTCTTTAGAGTTCCTTATTTCTGTTATACAGAAATAATCTTTAATAGATAAATTAAGTTGTCAAAACAAATATTTAACCATGCGGCCAGTAGTGACAAAGGTAAAGGTGCTATTTTGTTAGCTAAAAGCACAGAACTATGCTGTTTTGTATTTATTGTGGGCAAAGTTAATAGAAAAGAAATGGAACACTGATATTTTTTGCCTTTTTTAATGAAGAATTACTTTATTTGTATACCTGTGAGATTATACCTTAAATGTACCTTATTTCTGAAACAGCAACTCAACAATAAATGAACAGATAATGAATTAGTGTCAGTTTGTCATAGTTTGTCTCATCCGCTTGTAAGAGATATGTACATATATATATGTAGCTTAAAACAAATAAAGTAAGAGCAATGAAAATGCCAGCAGACTTTCATATGAATTCAAGACTTCAGATTCCTAGATAACTAAGGCACATTTGTCCTGTTTTTAAAAGAAATTGTTTCTGTCTTTCAGCACCATCCACTGGACAATAGTTGCAATCACAATCTTTCACCATGAGTGATGCTTTACATTCAACATAATAACTTCATGCACCAATTATGTGTGACACAATGATTTTATCATGCCATTTACTCTCTCCGCCGTTAAATCAAAGTCAACTGGGTCTGTAACTGGATTCGATAATTCACAGAGCACAAGAGCAAGCTGGTAGCACATGCTGGAGAGTCTAATGTTCTCACTGCCTTCAGTTTGGGGTTGGTTGTAACTACATTCTACGTATTTCCTATCAAGCAGTTACTGTGCATAATTAGATATCAGCCCCATTTTCAGTCACAATATGTCAATCTTCATGTCTAATTGTTGATAAAGCATTATTGAATGGTTTTATTTAGGTGTTTTTTTTTCCAGGTAGCAAAGACATCACATTTAACCTCTCAACACAAATTGCATGAGTGATTGGAAACACTTGAATTATGCTGAGCTGAATTATAGTACAAAAGAGAAGTACAAAATTTTAAAAGTATTGTTAGTAGGTGTTATAGTTACACCCTTGTCGTACTTTTTTCTAATCTTAAAGGCATGAAATAAAGTGAATAAACTAAATGTAGCAACCTCAAAAGTGTCCCAGTTCTTGCCTTTTATAACAAGAACATGTGTGGCTGGTGTATAAATACCAGCATAGAGTCAATGTTGGGAGCAGTTGTTATTGAAAACACACCTGGCAGCAATATGGGAGGCATTTTTATTAATTTTTATTTTGAAACAACTGTCTGTATTTAGAAGAATTACATTACTTAACAATCACCTCATGTACAAGGTATGTGTCATTCAAATATCTGAGGAGAATTTTGAAATTTATGGGAATATTTGATGACCTTTATGAAACATAATGCATAATATACAATATTGCTTAATACAGTATATCGCTACTGCACGAAAAATGAAGTTAAATTGGGAACAACTGAGGTTCTCCAAACAGATCACTAGAATATCACATTAACCACACATTTTTATGGAACGCAGTTCACAGGATTTTAAGTCACTTTCAGCCTTGCAGCTGTACTTTGAAGGTTTTACAGATGCATCTCAGGGGACATCAATGAAACATTTTCGAGTGTCAATTTTTTTTGTAATTATCAAAAACACTGCCTTTAGAATATTGAATGTATGCAAGGTCTTTTAGCCATTCTGAAATCTTCTGGCACACAATGTATTATAAAAACAACACCTGCAAATACAATCTTGATTTTGACTTCAGAATTAGAACATAAAGGTGATATGGAAAACCTATTTCAGGAGCCACTTATGAAATAAACAATGGCCGTGTGAAATGATCTAATATTTGTTTCAGTATCCTCAATCCTTCGAGGAAGAAGATAAAAATTTTGCATGGGGAATTGTGTTCCCAAAATAACAATCACAAAATCTTTTCTAAACAACACAATCAATGCTGTCCTGCCTTCCCCATTGTTTAACTTTCTTGTCCATATCTAAGATATCTCTGTGCATGTGCTTATCTTTGACCTTCAGATTGTAGCTTTGTCGCTGCTTCCTTTTAGATCACAGATGACCTTCAAAGAGATATCATTAAACCCTGACCCACTTGATGATCTGCTCATGTGGAATGCATATGCTGAATTGCAGTGGCTTTCACAGTAGGGGTGAAGTGAAGTACTTACAAAAATTCAAGTTGACACGCTTTATCAAATGTGGAAAGATGAAGACAAAACAGCTGCTATTGCTGTCGTAAGCAATCTGCCCGTGATTGAATAAAAGTGTCAAGAAAAGGGCTGCTTGATGGTCTTTTGTTCTCTCCCATCCAGCTTGATGTTAGTTTGAGCTGTCAGGAAGGAATCACAGCTGTGTGATTTATCAATACACTAAGTGACCTTGTAGTTCTGCTGGTGGTGTATTAGAAGACAGCGCCCCCAAATGAAAGACAAGCTAACTACTTGGAAAATGTCTCTTTAGGAAATTCTTGTGTATGGGGAATTTAACAAGTAGAGACTCACGTTCACAAACTTAAAAATGAATTCATATAAATTAATTTAACCTATAATCAGGTCCTTAGAGCAAAAAGATTGTGGTCAACAATCTTAAAAATTTGTTTTCCAAAAGGCCCCAAACAAATTGTGTATTGGAGAGGAACAAGGAGAAAGACATTTATAGAAGTGAATGGGTGATATGTGTGAGAGAACAGAGTGGTTATTGAAATTTCTGGATAATTACTGGCTGTACAGTTTAATGACATAAAAGGTGAAAGTCTGTGATCCCAGTACACAACCACAGCTGGACTGAAGGACAGAGAGATATTACAAACAAATATCTCTCTGTCCTTCATTGAAACTCATATAAATAAGATGTATTTATTTAAACCAATTATTCTATTTTTATTCATAACTATTATTTTAGATACAGTATATTAGAAAATATATGTGATTTTTGTTAACACTAACATATCACTATCATTTTAAATGCCTGTATTCAGAACTGAACGTACTAGAAATATACAAAATCTATTTTAGAGGTTGAAGAGGTGAAATGATTAGATTGTAACATCTAATGCTGCGTCACAACTCTCACTTTCAATATAAACCTTTAGAAGGAACAAAAGGGCACATACTGTAGAGCCTAGAAGTACAACACACCTCAGGATCTAACAGCCGTAGGAATAAGAAACACTTAAAAATTAGAACTACTTAAAATTTTCAGGCTGTCGAAAAACTTTTCCTGGACCTCCATAAAGCTCCGACTAATGTAATCAATGTTAGTGAAAGACGAAATCCGTCAGAGAGTGAGTCCCTCAAATCCCCATGAACTGAATTCGCATTCATCAAGTATCACAGACCCAACTATTCTAAGGGTTTTGGTAACTCCGTGATTATGCTGGTAGTATGGTGTACCAGAGAGAGCCTTGAACGAGATGCCAGTCCAGAGCAAGGCATACAGGCACACAGAGGCAGTTCAGAGACTCCGGCAACCTCATCAGTGTAACTTGGGAAGGCAGGAGAAAACGGGAAACTTTAGAGAAGACCAAAGAGAACATGAAGAAAGCATATGAATGTTCCTTAAGAGTGGATATTTTTAATAATCAATACTATGATGTATTCAAAATACATTTCTTTGGATCATATTAATTTACATCTAAAATGTAAAGAAATTTACAGTTTGAAAATTGAATCATAGTACCAATTTACAGTGTGCTGGACATTGAATATTAAATATACATATACAGAATTCCAATTTCAAATATTTCAAATATTTTCTTTCTGTTTTCCATAAATACTTCCTTATCTCTATGGGGATGGTTTAGGTGTATAGAACATAATTGATCTTATTTTAATCAAATCTAAACAAACTTTAATATTTAAATATTCATAAACCATTCATAGATTAACTATTAAATATTACATTAAGATGTTGATTTTCACCAGGTAGTCTGTGATACCCCCACAAATAACCTCATTCTGCTTAGTCTAATTGCTTTCTATTTATGCCAACATTAACATTCAACTCTTATTTAGACATTACTGAGTGAAATTAAGTATTTGGTGAAGAATATAAAATAATGAGGCATAAGTTCACCTGTTTAAAACATAATTGCTTCAAAACATAATAATTTATGTACAAATACATTAATTACTACATACAGGTATACAACATATTGTTTGTATGTGCAATAAATATATGAAGACAAAATTTAAAAAAAAAACTTTCATGTTGCTTTAGTGTACATAAATATTCCAAACATTTTCAAAGTCCAATCAATACATAATGACTTCAGGGATTTCACATAATTACAAATAGCTTGTAGGTATATCCTGCGAATTCCCAGAGTTAGTAAATTATATTTGCCCTACAGTCCCAATTTATTTTATCTGACCAATGGTTTTAATCTTGAAAGTCTAATGCCTTCTAATGGGATATCTGGCATTTTCTTTTAACTTTGTGAATTCTGTACATTCTGGAATTTTGAACCAGTTCTCCTCAGAAACTTTAAAAATCAATGAAAAAGATTAATAATACAAATGTGAGCAACTGCATTGCTGTTAGGTAACATTGAAAACCCTGGCATTAACTTAGAACTTAGCTTAGAAATTCATGGATAGCCTTACATAATGTGCGCTGGTAGTTTTAAACTAAAAAGATTAACATTTTTGTGAAATAGGTGAGCATAACAAACTGTAAAGCAAAAGCTTTACAGTTGTAAAGCAAAAATAAAGCAAAAATAAGACTACAATTTAACAAATTACCATGTTTGTAAGCTTCTAGCTTGGCTTATGAAACTGGCCTAATATTAGGTTTGGAAAATTCATTACATTTAATATCTTAGTTTATTATACCTTATTAAGCTTATTTTCCTTTAATGAATGCAATTACTGATTGTTGTCCAAGTAAGATATAGATATGTAACTCAATATTTTATGTTATGTTACCTTTTTACAAGTTTTTGTCCTGTTGAAGTTTGAGTCAAGTTTTTTTCAAGATATGACATCTCTTAATCCAATCTAATTGATATAAAGATATGATATGAAGCTTCATAAAACAACTAAGGTACATAGATTTAAACATGCTGCATAGGAAATTATTTCTAGCAACACTGCTTAAATATTCTCTTTTAAAGATACCTTTGTTGTTATAAGCTGCACCAATGAAACCTAATTAATTTCCCCAGTTTCTTGCAAAGAATGCAGAACACGTACTAATAAAAATTGCCTTTAAAATATCCCATTGATTGGCAGGCCTGCTTTTCAAGGGACGTTGATCTCTTTAATCCTGAAGGTGCCCCTTTGTTTGGACTTCATTGACTTCAGAACCATGAACAAAACCCCAGCTGATTTTCATTAAAAACTCAAGCATCTGATCAAAAAGCATTTAATATTTAGATAATAGTCTTGAACATGTAGTTTCTTTTGTTTATTAGATCTGATATTCAGTGTGGAATTAATAAAAAAACTTCAAAGGCTCTGGGTTTCAGTACTGAATTATTTTTCTTTTTGAAAAAATTCATGCATTTTATTGTTTCTATCAATACTTCCTCAGATAATGGTACAATAGTAAGGAACCAATGAAAACAAAGACTGGCACGTTTTCATTTTCTAGAATGCTAGAAAATATTTCAATTTATTTCAGACTTGTTGCCTAACAAGATTATTATTGTAAAATGCTAGCAGAGTCAGTACTCTATATTTTAATGTCAGAGTTCTGTATATTTACTGTTTGATTCAGTAGTAGCTTTTACTAACAGTACATTAGAGAAGTTTGTTTCAAAATGAAAGGTATTTGAAATAAGAGCATACTCTAAGTGTGTTTCCAAAATAATCACATCACTGGCAGAGTTTCATTACAGTATGAAAGGCTATTCAGAGTTATCCAAATGATCAAAGTAAAAAGGAGTTCACCGAGCGTTTTTTCAGTGATTACAGTATGCATACAGGTTGCCTACTGATGAAAGATAGTTTTAGACTTCCTACATCGCATGAATTGTCAGGATTTTACAAGTCATACTCCAAGAAAAATAACCTGCTGCCCAAAGACAGCCATAAAGAAAATGTATAAAGCTGGTTAGAAAACAGTTGTACTAAGTGGGAGAAAATAAAGTCAGTGGAACATGAAAGAGATGTATCAAAATATTTGTTTTTAAAGCAGTGGAAATGTTGTGATGCGGTGGTCAATGAAGTTAATCCTATTTATACAGCACAATGAGATCAAATTTGTCCTTATGAGATTGAAAGATTGATCTTATATAACTTACACGTTTAATAATATGAAATACATTTATAGTAATTCCATCTGTTGTAAAAATTATTTTGTCCCAATAAAACAGAATTGTGATATATTTCACAAAACTTGTTTTGGCTTATTGGATAATTTAAGACTCCATAAACATGTGATTAATATTAACTATAACCAAAAAGTTACACCAAAGAATCTTTAATACATTTCATTTATCACATTTATTAGGATTTACCTGGACTACTAAACATTAACTTTGTTATGATTTTATCATACTCTTATCCAAATCAGTCAATATTTAGTCAGCAACTTTAGTCCAACTTTTATGCCAGCAACACATGGATTTAAAATATTTGAAGCAGATCATACCTCAGTTACAGAGTATCATGAATAAGGCAGTGAAGTGTCGATGAACTTTGTTCACCAGTAGCACAAACAGAAAACAGAACTGGACCAAGAATTGAACCTTGAAGGTCTTGCATACGGCCATTGACACAGTTTTAACTAAATTAAATGTATTAGTAAGATAAGAACCCGAACAAAACATTACCTGGAAATCCCACAAATATTTCAGGGGTATCAATTAAAAAGAATGATTGATATTGTCAAAACATTGTCCATCCAGGAGAATGTATACTGATGGCAAACAGGTCTTAACAGGACAATAACAAAGCTTTTGCCACCTGAATCCGAACTATGCATCCGCTTTCTAACAGCTTTATCCAGTACAGGGTCACAGGAAAGCCAGAGCCTGTCCTGGAAATCACCTGAAGCAAAGTGCGGTACATGTAATATTTTAGTGTTTGGTGTTAACACTCCTGGCTGTGAAAATGACAGCTCTGGTTGTAAGGTCAAGGCTGACAAAAACCCCCTCACGTGTGAGGAATGAACTAGGGAGGCAGCCGCAATAGTGAGGATGCGGTGGAGGGAGGGGGGCTGGAAAAGATGTGCACACAGAGGTGATCTGCAGATGAAGTATTTATGCAGAAGAGAGCAGAAGTGCGATACTACCAAATGACCTCCCAGTCTTGTGTTTAACAGCTCTATTTAGTACTAGTACCAACTGGATTACAAGTTTGACAAGGTGAAATATGAAAAATTTCAAAAAACTTTTGCACAAAAAAATCATGTATAGCTAATAAAATATAAACATTCATGTAAATAAAAACCTGGGGCCCTTTGTTACCCCAGACTTATTTTTAGAATTTCCAGTTTATCTTTCTTGGAGGGTAAATTTAAAACACTTGTATTCCATGTAATGCATAAGATAAAATATTCAGGGTTGGGTGAATTGGTGTACAGTATATTCTCACTCCTTCACAGAGATTTACCATGTAATAGACACATGTAAGATATTAGAAACTCCTGAGGGAAAGAGCTGCTGCTCTCAGTCACCTGACCAGTGACTGGGAGACAATTGGTCAGGTGACAGCTTAAAAAGCAGGAAAATGAGGTTCGTTGCGTCAGTCAGTTGGAGAGATATCTGCCCTCTGGAGGCAAAATTTACGAGTTTGGAGAGTTTGGAAATTTTTTGAAGAGTCTCAGGGAGGAGCTGGGTTTTGAAAAGAGTCTGGAACAAACCTAGCTCTTTGAAGTCTGTAAGCAGCAAAGTTGCCTGGCAAAATAATCAGGTATTGAAGAAGTCAGGAGCTCAAAAAACATCCAGGCTCTTGTTTGATTGATGTTTTTTTTCTTTGCACTGTAAATAAATTGCAGTGTTTTTGTTTTTAAACTAATGGCCGTGTATTGGTGTATCTGTTGTCCTGGACCTGCCTGTTTTAAAAGATCCTTATGGCACACCCAGTGGGATGTGACAATATCCATTGCAACCACATCCTCTTAAAACACACCATACCACTGAAAGATGTTCTTTATAATTATAACTGAATGTATTATAAGCATTTTAACAAAATTTCAAAACCTTATTAAAATGGTACCATGAATATACATTATTCTCTTCTGTTACCATAAAACCAGCCATTAACCATGAAATTTAATTTGTAATTCTAGATTATTTGGTCTCAGACATGCCAAGTGTTGAACATTATTGAAATCTGAAGTAAAACATGAAAAACAAAAGTAAAGAAAAAATGCTTATTGAGCATCAATACTCCAATATTCAAAGCATTACATCTATAGAGAATGCTTTCTTTTTGTGTAATACAAAATAAACATGTTACTTAATACCATTATCGATGTAGTCAAAGGATCTGTAGAGAAAAATTGCACTTTCATGAAAAATACAAAGCCAATATTAATCTTAATTTGTCTGTGTTAAATTGTGACTGTGAGGGTAAAATATTCATGGAAAAGTCAATACTGCATTGTAATTTCACATGACACTAATGAAATGACACAAATGACAATTTATTTTTGTTTACTTGTCTGCCCTTTAATGGATTGATAAATTTTATTAGAATAGAAAACAAGAACAGTGCATACTAGGCATATTTTGTAAAACAATTCTGATTGATTTTTCCTCTGCATTCCTTGGGTAAAAGAGAACAATAATCAATCTCTTTAGACTGATTTTGTCCTCATATTGTTTTAATAACCCCTTCATTTTTAGTAGGTAAGCATATCTCTTAGACACAGTAACAAATCAGAAAAGAGTGAAAGGTTGAATTTACTACATCTTACAAAACAGTTTACATACTATTCCTTTCAGGATAAATTTTAAGTGATAAGCCAAGGATTTATAACACAAGTAATCTGTTGCCATTGGGAACCTATTATATTATTCAAGTACGAAAAGAGTTGTATTCTAAGGATCTAAAGTATCTTTGGAAAAGAATAATCTAGTTTTCTTTTTTCCATAGTTCGAGTGTTTGTTTTGTAATTGTTTTCTCCTTTGTCTTTGTAATGCAGCAGGATTCTCTTTTATTGTTTCTGAGTGTGCAGAGCTCTTCAGAAAACTTAATACCACTTGAGAAGATAATGTTGTGGCTAAGAGCTCATTAATGTGTTATTCAACTGCTAAATAAAATAGATGTGGGGAAAAAGCCCTACCAACAACAGAAACTCTGCTTTGCTTTCAGCATTGTATGAATGCTTCCATATGTGCAGTACATACAATGTTAATGACAAAAACAATGTTTTTCTCTGTATCCCATCATAAGAATAGTGTCACATGTTCGCAGCTTCCATGATTACCAATAAAGTGCAAATTTTTAAAAAGACAGGTTACAAATGAGAGGAGGCCATTGGGCTCATCTAGTCATTTCAGTAGTTGGTAGCTACTGTAATTGATGCAACGATCTCATGCAGCTGTATCCTTAAAGAAACTAGAGTATCAGCTTCAACAAGATGGTTGGGCAGCCACACCCCCACAGCCCACTGGACCAATCTTTCTTGTGAGGAGGATATTTACAATAATTACACCACTGAAAAGTTTTAATAGTATAAATAGTAATTCCAGGATTTTCTCAAATTTTCTTCCACTCTGTTGTTAAAAGTCACTTAATCTTCAAAATATTTTACGACCACAGTGCATTTTGCTTGTACCCTCAGAAGCTAGTACTTCTTGAGCTTTCTTGTTCTGTCAATCCCTTGAAGATCTTCCAACATTACAAAACTGAAATCTTTAAAAAAATCAAAGGTTTGCATGTAATCTTCACAGTCGCATTATACAATATTCACCCAAAGCCAGTTTTATCTGTATACTGTATGTTTTAACTGTAGCATGTTTAAATCAAATGACATGACAGATATTTTGGCTTTATTCCTGTGGTGTTAAATCACATTTCAGGCTAATTGGCAGCTATTATTCTGAATTATAAACATGTAGCTTTAACAAGCTGCCTTGTAAGGCCGTGTATAACAATTTGCTATTCGTTGTCTGTTAGAGAAGGGTTGTGACGAGCATTCAGATACAGTATGCCCTTGCTATAAAGATTTTTTGATAGAATTTTGAGAGGCACAAAGGAAAAAAGAATAAAAAGAATAAAAGTTCTAGTTTCCAAGATTTCTGTTTTAATTAGTGATTTCCAAAAAATAGATTTATTACCAGTTACACAGTGAATATGTATAAAAATATGTCAGTATGTAGTGGTATTAAGTGAGAAGGAAATCAGTGGGAGAACAGGGGTGTTAAGTCATGTTAAACAGTAGGCAGACAATTTAACTTCATGTTAAAAAACATGAGGTCAATTTGCAGACTGCAGGGTGCATTTTTGTGATTTTTCTTGTTTTATCTTGTGTGTACACAGTTCAGGTGAGGTTAACTACACCACACATGTATATATTTGCATTTTGATATTTATTTACATAAACCAAATAGCTTCCAAGAAATACCAGAAAAAAAAAACTATTATTTGTAATAGAATTTGATATGACAGGAAATTGCATTATATTGATAATGGGCACTTTATAGTCCTGCTACCTACAACCAGGACCCTAAGGTTCATGTGCATTCCATGGAAGATCAGCGATGGAGAGGTCAAGTTTCCCCTGTCTGTTTTATTATTTCAGTTTTTACTTTTTTTTTAAACAAGGCACAGATTGTTTGAGGCAGAAAACACCTGTAAGGTGCAAGCCACAGAACAACTCACTTTGACAGACTCCCTCGTTTTAGTCAAAAGGCAATTATTTCTACATATGATAGGGGACTGTCAGCTTCAAACAGACAACATTCTTCAGGCAGATTAGCCCAAATTATGTTTTATTATGTTGGCTTGCTTGGGTGGATTGAACTCTATCTAGTCCCTGCACCAGCGGAATTCAAGACAAGGCTATCACAGTAATGTTTGTGGCATGTTTGGAGTTCCTATGATATTGAGCTCCCTTTATGAAAGAGCTTCAAAAAGTCTAAGATAAAAAGTCAGCTCAATGCTGATGCTGGCTATCATTCAGCAATGATATCCATTTTATCACTGTTTTTGTGCCTGTAGAGAGATTAAATTAAACAGTCTGAACAAATGCATTACATGTGATATTACTCAATATCAAACTGAAGCAGAGGCAAGGAGCCCAGCACAGTTTAAGGATCAAAGGAACAAGAGAGAAAAGGAAGAAATATTAGAAGAGAAAAAATATAATCACCTCAATAACGAAGCAAGGCATTTTCATTTAGAATGCTTTGTACTCTAATAATAGCTTAGAAAATTTAAACTGATGAATGCATCTCAAGTTAATTAAATTGTTTTTATTAAATTAACACATTATACAGAGCAGTGTTCTCCCTAGAGTAAGCTTGGCCTCATCTGGAGATATTCTGCAAACAAACAGGAATCACTTTCCATAACAATAATGTATTTATAGTATTCAACAAGTTAAGATTACAAATATTAAGTATTTTAACAAAATAAGTATTTTTATCAAATTTGATGAATTTGCTAGGTCATCAAAACCAATGTAGTCAAAGAAAATCTTGTCAAACTGTCCTTTGGTTTCAGCAATAAGGACAAGTGATATTTAAAGTAAAAGACCATAAATATCACTAACATAATATTACAGTTTTTACGTGAACTGTAATAAATGTGCAGTCTTATATAGAAGAAAAATGCAATAATTCAAAAATGTTATGCTTACTACATTTTAACAAAAAAATAGGTTAAAAACTAAATGCTTGTGTGAACACAATAATCCATATAATTTCTTGATAAATATACTTCACAAGAAAAGCAGGTTTCCTGACCAGCTTTCTGGGTCACTCTTTAAAAGTCAAGAATCTGTCAATAAGAAGCTAATTGCCTCACTAATAGAAAGAGTAAACGGCATAAAATAGCAGCACAAAAATTCAGATAAAAGGGAGGCAAATGTCCCAATCTAATAACATACATGCATGCATAAGAGGAGATGATTTGACCATTAAGTGAATCTAAAATTGCACCTCATGATTTATTGATGTAGCAGTTTGGAGTTAATCTTCTGGCTGGGAATCCTGTTCTACATTCACACAACTCCTTCTGTATCCTCTAGGATTTTTAATTCATCTCCTTTGATCCAGACTAAAGAAATTTAGTTGTCTGGACATGTAAAATGTCTGTATAGACCTATCCCTGAAGACCAAGACATAATTTCTGTTGCCCTTCTTTTAACTCGAAGGCTATTGTTTTGTGGTATGGTGAGCAAAACTGAACACAGTATTCTTAAATGAGGTCTTACTAAAGTGATCTAAACCTTACGAACAGCTCCCCAGGAATCCACACTTCCTTGAGAACATAGACAAATCTATACGTACAACCTTATCACTCTTATTAGCTTCCTGCAACTCCTAATTACTCATAAAATATGCTTAATGTACTGTATGTCCTGACTTGCTATATGACTTGCTATACTTGCCACATAAGCACCTATCACTGCTAAAATCAATTTGCGTGATTGCACGACATGACTGTCTTTCTGCAATTCCCTCTAGAACAAATTTGAATTTATTGTACATATATTAAAGCGGTTTTTAATTATATTAGCATTTCTTTTTAAGATGGAAAACAGGACCCTGCCAAAATGCTTGAAACTGAAATCACATCAAGCGTATCAATAAATCAGAAATCGGTTATGAAACAACCCATGGTGGGATGAATCATGAATCAAAACATCTGCAGTAACAAAAACAAAGTAACAAAAACCAATAGGAAACCTACAAAACATCAACTTTGGGAACAACCCCTTTACAATGGGATCTGGGTTTTCTGCTCATACATTGGGAACTCTTACCTGATTGAAGGGAACTTTAATGCAGTTTTGCATTTTAATGAAGGGAACATATTGCAGCCTATAATGGCACACAGCAATTTTAGGCTAAGATCACAAAGTTTCATATTTTCACAAGCACAACAACAACGGTCCATTTGACAAGTCAGCAAAAGACCAATTAAAATGCAAGAATGGTCAAGGCAATTAATTTACCTGTCAAAATTATAATCGCTGATCTGAGGAATGCTGCGTTTTGCCAGAGAGATCTGAATGGAGTCAGATGCCAAGTATGTAAGATGTCAAAAAAGACAGAGGAAAACACTTAGGAGACAGATGCTGATAAGTCAAAGCTAAAAAAGTTTGTATGTTTTCATGTAGCCACAGGATGGCATATAGGGTACCTAACGTAAGTGTTTGGACATACTTTTCTTCCAACGCTTTCCTTTTATCCAATATATGATGTGTCTCCTTATAAATATCCACATTTTTTAAAATTATCTTAAAGTAATACTTAACATAATTGGTATTTTTTTTCCTTAGAATGTTTTGTACAGTTTGTACACAGGGCTAATATTTGTTAACTACTGTAGTTGCAGTAACTGCATCGCCCACAAGACACCACCTCCTTGTATTGGAGGAAACATGTTCACCCATCAGTTTTGCAGAAATCATAGCAGATGTATATACATGCAAACAGGTGGTTTGGAACTCCTCAACCCCCCGATTATATTGTTTTTACGTTAATTATTATTAAACTTTATCCTGTATATTGAAATGTTTTAAACTGTAAATAATAAAGTACTACCATAAATGGAGGTACATTCTATTTTAAGGTTCAGATGAATGTCATCTGGCACAAATGTTGTAATTCAGTTTAACGCCGTCTTACAGTAAAAGCTCAATTCTGCTAACGGCTTGCTAGCTGACAGTGAGCTTGCTCCACCCTGTGGTGTTTCTCTTTACTGCTTTCTTAGATTCCTGAAATGCAGAGCAAATTTCAAAATCAAACTGGTCTCTATTCAGAGAACAGAGCTCAATTATATTTTTCTTTATACCAGTAAACCAAACTTATCCATAACAACTGCCCCCACTATTAAAAACAAAAAGATGGGTACCAAATCTTATTTTATTTTATTGGGCAAGCTCATTATTTTGTACTCCATACAAAACTGAAAGAAAACCTGATAAGTACGTTTGTAATTCTCCAAATCACAGCATACATACACATGGTTCCACAACCCCTTCGCAAAAAGAAAATCCAATCACCGATTTAAGAAATGAAAATATTTTATATGTTAAATTAAAAAATCAATTAAATCACAAAGTTATGGCATAAAATACATTTAAAGAATTCTTAATACTGTGCTGCAGGAAGACCCACAACATATTAATGTGAAATTTCACAAACAATGTTAAAACAGATTAAGAAACAGTCCAAGTGAAACAAAAAAACAGTTGAAGAAGACATTATTTCAGACATGATTATAATTGTACTGAAGTACTTCTAGTATAAATACCTTGAGAGTATCAGATTAAGCCTGCAGCGTTCTGTAGATAAAGAATGTAGAACTTTGTTCTACAAAACTGTAACCCTTTTATATGTGAACAAAGAATTCTTTATGAAGACATATCTTCCCCAGCTCTGTGGTTCCATCTTGTCGAAAACGTTTGTTCAAACAAGAGCATCTTGGTCTTTCTTAGCTTGTGCTGTTTTCAGAAGTCTGTAGAAAGAATGTAAAAAATAGAAAACATTAAACATTAGTAAAGCCACAACAAAAACTTCTGAGGTCCATCTTATCACATTATACATGCAGATCTGGAAACTTTTCATTTAAAATAATTTCGGAAAATGGCTTTTTACACAAGTATCTCTACAGACAACTTTGGATTTGTTTTGCATGTTATGACAATAAAAAAACAATTGAAAGCATTTTCTTGGTATTTGGAAAGCCCAATACACAAAAACAAACATCTGTTATTTTGCGTTCATGTATTTATGACTCCAATTACAGACAAGTTTTCTTCTGAAATGCCACTTTACATCACCAGGTTAAAATTAAACACTATTTAAATCTGATTTTAAATAGGCTACAGTCATTAAATTACGATTTAAATCAGTGAGTTGAGTTAAATATTTAAATCAGCCAACCTTGACCTCTAGCATAAAAGCTGTATACTTCAAGAATTAATTTGTCTCAAACAAAATACATTACCATACATTTGTGTTCTTTATAATTGATTACAGACTTAGAACAAATATCATAAGGACTAAAATAATTAATGGTAAGAAGGTCTAAGGGATTTTGTGTTTTAACTTGCTATGATAGCAGTAAACAAAGCTGCAGAGCAGTGGAAGTGTACAAATCCGGTCTATCCATATCAGAAGAGAACTATGCTATGGCTGACAGTCAATACAGATGAGGCCAAGTATCAGTGAATCCCAGGGTTCACTGGACTGCTCCAGTACTGTCAAGTTACTTTATTCTCAACATGAAAACTTTTTGAAGTTGGAATCTGAACTCAGTTCCAAGGGGGTGATCAAATCACTCTGCTAACACAGGAGTTATTCAGGAAGATCACAACTCCTCAAATATGCCTTGAGACAAAGCATATTTACATAGTAATAGAAGCTGAATTTGATTTTCCTTACAGATCTATAACTGTTGGAAGTCTCGAGTCTTAACTTCAGCATACAGTCACTTTCAGCCACAGAAAAAAATAAAATCATTAAACTCCTGATTACAGTAACAGACAGTAAAGACAACAGAATTTAAAGACAACAGAAAATAAGTTACATCTACTTTTAGATAATATTTCTGCAATGTGTAGAAGGCTTATCTTGTTCAAGTATTCCAACTGTGACCGATACCATTTTTATAAGAAGGATCCCATATCCTGAAGCAAAAAAAACAAACCAGTTTCTTTGAACCCAGAAAGAAAAACATTGGCTTGTACCTTTAGTGCATCAGAAGCTTTACGGAGCTCTTTTATAACTGAAGAGAGTGCCTCAGGATTGATTCCTTGTTCACACAGGCGAACACAGATAGAAAGAGATTCCATGTCCAAGCCTGTATTAAGAAGCCTTGATATCTCTAGAAGAACTAAGAATAAACTTGTTAGTTAGGATGTGCAACATTATTTCCATCATTATTTCTGCTATGTTATTTTACTTATTGCTCCTTTGATTCTTTAGGTTTGTGTGTGTAAAACCAGCAGAAAAATCCAAGAAAGATTACAATGCCCATTTTTAATCCATGCTGAGAAGAGAAGAAAAGAAATGCAAAGTTTTGGTTGTGGAGCCTTCTTCGGGTATGAAGAACACCTGAAGAAGGCTCCACAGCTGAAACTTTGTGTTTCTTTTCAGCTGGAATAAGCCTTTACTTGTTCCTTTACTTTACTTGTCCCTACTTGAACAAATGAAAATTTCTCAAGCAAATGTTAAAATAAAAAAACATTCCAAGAACTTCAGTTTTCATCAGACCATTCCTGAATGACAATTCCTGCTTTTTTTAAGCCCGACATCCATACAATCTTAAATTCTGATCTACCATCAACTCTACAAAATCACTAAATAAGACTCCAATTGACATGTATTTTGTTCGGTTTGAGGCCAGGTTAGGTTTCATCTAAGGAATGCATCTAGCAGTTTCTTGAAAAAAGCCAGTGTATTGGCATCAACAACATGGACAAACACAACTTTAAGTATCTTACCACTGAGCTACTGCACTTTAATTTTTATACAGTAGAGCTTAAATCAAGGCTTCTGCTCTCAAACTTTAAATTGTGATCTTTCAGCTCTTAATTCCAATCTTCATTTGTGCTTGACTGTCAGGCTGGTGATCTGGTCTTATTCACTGTGGGAATGGACTACACGCTACTAGGCTACCTTCCTTCCTGTGTGGTATCCGCACCACTCTAGCTTAAATATGACTATTCATGTGGTTTGCATTGCACTTCCAACTTGCACTAGTCGTATTCTTCATTTCAATTTAACTCACTATATGTAAATGATTTTACCTAATACTTTTACCATATACTGTACAAATCCCTCTGAGTACACCTACACAATAATAGTTATACTGCACATAAAACCAGGATTTAGTCATACTTTGTATATAACAGAAAAAACATTATTTAAGCGTTACTAACCTATAAAGTCCCGTCAAGTTTCGAATGGTATTACTTTTTTAAAATACAGGACATTAAAATCGAGTAACAACGACGACAAAACGTAAATAGCCCAATAGGCGCAGTCACCCGCAGCGGGAACACTGGCGCGGATTATATTATTACTAATCAACGAGTTGTTAAATTGGATAAACAAAGGTAACATCGAATCAGTTTCATTAACAAAAATGAACGTCCGATCACGTAAACCACGAAAATCACAATAAAATACAGTGTTTCTCACCGTCCATCGTTTCCCGCACAGCGTTCAGATTAGCAGCGCTTGCCATGTTTACAGTGCTCTGGCTCATTTTAAATTGCTACCCGATAAACGTGAACTTGAGTTCATGTAGGAAAAAAATCAAACACAATTAAATCCTTGTAATTTTCTGTTTTATACAATCTATATTAGCTGTTCTTATAAAACAATTTCGTTCAGAAATTTGTATTAATATCATTAGTGTCACTATTGTATGTAATAAAGTTAGGCAATTTTGAAGGGAAGTTGCGTATGAAGGGTGGGGCTTTCATTCAAATTCTTAGAGAAGTCTTAATTTGATTGGTTATCTGTGCTTCCGGGTATAGTTTATTGGTGGAGAGACAGTACCTGAGGTTACAATTGGTGGGGAGAGACAGAAGAAGGAAAATTAAAGTGAACGATTTACCGAAAACTGTGTGAAAAACAAGAATTGCATTTCAGGCATAGATACGTAAGTTCTATATATTTTATTGTATTTTGATATCGAATTTATTTAAGTGATTTTTTTATGTAATGTTTAGTTTAAGTAACTTTTATTGCTGATCACGGCAATTTTGAAGTGGAGTTTAATGGAATGAAAATGAACCGTTTTAGTTTATCTCAGTTTCGATAGTACACAGGGAGTATTGTTAGTCATTTAGAGTTAAGCTAGCTAATAGAACAACACTGTGACGCCCTCACCAAAGGGGTATTAAGAAGTGTTTTAAAATATTGTAACAAATCACTTTCAGTCAGTTTCATGTTGTATTATTCTACTAAGTTTTCAAACCTTAATTCAATTCAGGATTGCACTTTGATTTGCTATATCCAAGTCTATTGCTTAGTCGTTGGATATTATGTTGAAATGTTAGTTAATTTTGTGTCCTCTTGTTAGATGTTAATTTGTGTTTGGTCACTGTCTCCTTGAATAAATATACCAGCTGAATAATGTTCATTCTCTCTAGCCCTTTAGTGGTTTAGTAGTGAATGTATCCAAGGATCATATCCAACCGCTTCTTGAAGGAAACCATTGTATCGTCTTGTTGTCTTGTGTTTCCCTGTATATTCTGAAGACGTCTGCCGGGGTGTCTTTGTTAATGCCTGTAAGGATTGTGAATACTTTGATTCGGTCACTGTGGCCTTCTCTGTTTTCAACCAGAAAGAATAATTTCCTTCAGACTCTCCGTGTAGGATGTTTTTCTTAAACCATGGAACGTATCTGCTTGCTGCTATTGTTTGGATTGATTTTTAGAGTGGCAATATCACGTGGTAACCAAAATTGTATGCAATATTCTACAGGAAATAAAATGTTACTGGTACAGTAGTAACAATTTGCATTCTACGTTTTAAAGAAACAAACATTTTCCCTTTTTTAAGTATTTTTTTCTTAAGGAGCCTCTTTAAGTTCAGCGTTTCTCATGGTGAATTTTTTTTTGCTACCTGCATGTATTACTTGTCTTTTGTCATTAAATGTAGGTCTTGAATTTTAAGGCGTCCCTTGGCATTAACCCCTGTTGATCCGTATTCTTTCTGTTGACTAGTTCTCCACTCACACATACATTATCTAGAATACATTCTGCCTGTGATTTGCTAATTAATTTTAATGAGGACCTTTATCAAATTCCATCTGAAAATGTAAATATACCAAATTCCATACTCTGTCTATTACTGTTGTAATTTTAGGTTCCTATTTCCAGATAGTTTTCATAACTTTAAATGTAATATAACTCAGGTCTGTTGGTCTGTAATTATTTGGTTCTGTTTTGTCACTCATATGGATGGGCACTAAATTGTGCAAATCTTCCATCAATGGGTCAGTCACTAAGACTACCCCTGTCTTGAGTGACTGTTGGAGCAGTTGTATCAATAACCTATGAATGACATCTCCTGTTTCCTTAAGTATAGTTGGTAGAGTATAATTATCCCCTGGAGATCTATTAATCTTGAGTGCTTCTAGTACTTCACACTTGATGTTAATCCTTTTTAATAATGAACCTTTGTCCTTCTGCTGCCCCAGGTATGTTGTTGACTTTTTTTCCCATGGTGAACACCTGAGAGAAACACTCATTTAGTACATTGGCCATTTCTTTTCTTTGTTTAGAAATTACCTCTTATTGTTGTGGATACAATTTTTTCATTCTTAACGTATTTTGCTGTTGTAGTATCGAAATAACTTTTTATGGCCTCTAGCCTCTAGCCTCTATTGCACTATTCCTTTCTGTCTCTTGACCTTTCTAGTTTCGTTTCTAACCTGCATTTGCAATTCTTTGCAGCCTACACATGCTGACGCAGCCACCTACTTCAACATCTGTATACTATGTTTTATCTTCTGACTTATTCACTCTTGAGTGAAATCTATTTTGTGCTTCAAGCAGAGTTGGTTTTGAAGTGTTGTAGACCAACGTTTCCTATTCAATATTTATTCTATCCCATTTTCTTTCATTGCTATAAATTAACTTCTGATATTGACTCAGTCTGGATAATCTCAAAGTCTATTTCAAAATCGTACCATGTTATGATCACAGTTCCTAAATTGTCCTACCTCTTTGTCTTGGTTTTATGTCTGAAAAGCCAAGAGAAATGAAAGCATATCCTCTTGTAGGTGTGTAAATATATTGAGTATGAAAAGAGCTGTTAACCACATGCACCATTTTGGTTTGTGCTGCTGAGAATCCTACACGTCAGTTGTTCTTGGTTATTTGGCTGTGGAGGAACGCTGCAGTCTGCACCCCCAGGGCTATCTGATGCCTTTGTTCACCTGCTTGGTTGTTGAGACTTCTTTGTAACTTTCATCAGTCTTTTCTGAGTGTCCAAAATTCTCTACTTCAAGGGTCTGCTTCCAACAACATCAGCACACAGTACCTTATGCAGTCTCTCCTAAACTTGCTTGCCTTTATTTCAATTTGTAGAGCTCTTAGTAGTTGATCACTTGATGATGAACAGGCATGGGTGGGGATGCCCCTGTACTATCCTCTCCCACCTCAGTGCTTTTTTGCTTTGTTTGTTCTATTGGCTACATTTCAGTCAACACCCATGAGGCCAGTTCTGAAACTGGAATTGACACAGCATTGATGCCAATAGCATGAATAACTTGGTCAGAGCAAAAATCGGAAGAGACAGTGTTCCTCCCAGACCAGCGCTGGAAAACTGCTATATGGCTGGTGGGCAATGTTGAAGTCTCTGGAAAAAAATATACTTCTTTTGCACATATATTCATAATTTTATTATACAGCGTTTAATTCTAATTAAGATCTTCAGTTGCTGCTCTGTAGCATACTCCTAACAGGACTGTATAACCCTAGAATGTTTTTTGCAAGTATGACCAAGTAGCCTCAACTCTATATAGCCTAAATTCTGAGACTCTATAACTCCTGATCCTGAATGCACTTTTTGATATATAGATCTGCAAGTCTGTCTCTTCTCTTTCCTGTCTCACTGGAAAAATGTGTTTCTAGATAGCCACAGGCGCAGATCCTTAGCCACAGAGCCACCGCACCGCCTGTGCATCGATTTTATTAATCCCGTAAGGGAAATTGCAGAAACTATTGTTACATTCATCTCAGTTGTTCTTGTTAGCTATGTTTCTCTGTTTCCAGTTATATCATAATTGCCTGCTAATATGGTACTGTAGCTTCCATCTCATTTTTTCTGATACTTCTAGCATTTAGGTATAGGAATGTAATTACCTTGTCATTTGTTTCATTTTCCCTTTGGTTTTACTTTTACTTTGCCCCTTATCTTTTATTTTATTTGACTTCTTTCCTTCAGTTCTAATTTTTCCATATCTCTTTTGAGTCCTTGTGACTGGTGTCAGTCTCATTCCAGTGGAAGCTGTTATGTCTGTGCAGATCTTTGCCCCAGAGAGGCAAGAAGTGGTTAAGAAGCTGAGGCTGCCTTCTACACACTGTCCTTATCTGTTAACGCAACACATGGATTAGCGTTTGAGCTCTGTGTGCAAGGTACCTCTAGGTCCTTGTTGAGTAATATGGTGATGAGTTAAATGTCATAATATTTTTCTTCTTCTCTGCAGTTTTGGTTTGATAGTTGCTTTTCAAGCGTTTCAGACTTGAACTGCAGAGACTATCCGGAAGTACTGTTAAAACTGTAAATGGGAGGTGCTGCTTTTCACAAAAGGTTGTGGGGGTTTGGAATCAACTACCAGCCTTGTTGTTGAAGCTGATCAATTAGGTACTAGCCACCAAACAGGCTAGATAGGGTCAAATGGCCTCCTTATTTTTCACCTTTAGTCAGTAAAATCCATGAAAAGTAAAACAAGTGAGAAACTCCAGCATGACCTTCACCTACAATTTCTTTTTAAAATAGTTTTTTTAAACTAACTCTTGCTTTTTTTTAGATTCACTTTGGTTTCCATCTGGTTCTCGCTAGTGTTCTCTGTCCTGTGCAGTTTCATTTTATTTTTTTTTAAATACCTGTGTTTTTATCAGTTGCCTTCCAGGTTCATTGTTTTCCCCGAATGTTCCGGTTGAATAACATGGAACATGTTCAAGATGCTGGTGAAATCTTACCTGAATCACCTGGGCATGCTGCAGTTCTCAACCCTTTTGAGAGCCCCAACGATTATCATAGCCTGCATGAATCCGTCGTCGCTAGCCCATCACTCTTCAGGTCTTCTAGGACATCATCAGCGGTGCGTTTTACTCATTTAAAATTAAAGAAGGCTTTTCGAGGTTAGAATTTTCTGCAATTAATTGAAAAGACCAATCTCTTCTCTTCCCTTGAATCAATATGTAAGGGGCACCAAGATCAGTCAAGAAATTATGTAACTGTATTACGTTACTCTTGAAAGAATGCTGTTTTATTCATGTTGTTGAATTTCAGACCCCAGCAAAATTCAAGTGGTCCATTGATGAAATAGCTAGCCTTCTGCCAGTAGACATTGACCCAGAAGACATCCATCGTCAGTCTCTGTATCTGAGCCAAACCAGGTAAAATGTGATTTTGCTCCAAAGTGACAATTATTTTACACAGAACTATTTCAACAAAAAATACAATTAGAAAATGTTTTAGAACATATAGTGAGAGAGCAAGAGTACAGTGCAGTAGCAAAGTGTGCAAAAGACGAGAAAAAAATAAGTTTATATCCTTACACACTTATTGGTGTAAACACAATAGAAAGAAGCAGCTGTAGTTAAGTGCCGTTTTCTGTACCTTACTCTATTTTGTCAAGCTCACAGCTTTTCATTGAATCTCTTCATCTTTGTTTTTCAAGTTTAGTACTTTAATACTAATAAATATGTTGTGTTAACAACAGTCCTGTTTGCTTATTGTGGTCAGTAGGATGTCCTGGAGCATTTCATACTAGGAATGTCTTTTATTAATTTGCTTTGCTCAGTAGCACAATTCAAGCAAAAAGTTCTGACTGCTGTTTTCAAGTTTATATGAAAACTTGATGCAGGCTTTGCTGAAAATAATTTAATGGGTTTTTCTCCATAACCTATTCATACTTTTTAAAATGTCAATTTAGGACAGATAAAGAAATTGAAGAAAGGCGACAGCATGCGATTGAGCAGGTATGATTGTGTGTTTCCTATATCCTTGAAAGCCAAATTTCGGAAGATGTCCTCGCAAAAGTGTCTTTCAGTTTAAAAAACTATTTTTAAAGGTCTGAATGTTCCAAAGATGTGTTGTTGTCACTTTGTTTAATTTCATCAGAGTGTAAAATAATGTCAATGAGTCAATGGAAAATCCTCACAATTATATTAATAGAAGCCTGTGTATGTATATAAATACACTGTAGTCTCCAAACTCCTACAATGATGATGATATTGATATTTGATAAGTAATGTTGTTAAACAGTACATCTAGTTTGCATCCTTTGTGTTGAAAGTAAATGCTGGAAATGTAATCTTAATATTTTTTAGTCATTTTAGAGCCTCATAGTTATTGCAACCTTTTTTTTAAGTCTCTTTGATTGTTGTTTTCTAATGGCTCCTGGCAAGTATCAGTTGCCCTAAGGTTTACAGTAACATTACTCCATTTAGGTGTTATTGTATTTAAATATAGTTGTTTTACAATCTGTAGCATCTCATGTTTTTGTTTTCTCCAGTTCTTCACTAAGAACACAATTGTTCCTTCGCCCTGGGCTGAACCAGAAAGCAAACAGCCAACACAGTTACATGCTTTAAAATGTAAGTTCAGCTTACCAAATGCTGGTTGGCATTTAGAATCTTTTACTGGTAGATGCTGGCACTATTCTTTTATTGTTGTTTTTCTAATAATGACATTACTATCATATTTTGTGTGTAGATTGTTTGTTGAAGGCCAGTTATGTGATATACTTTGATCATTTTTTAATTTTTTTAAATGTAAAAAACAGTATGCTGTATAGTGCCACTAAAATTGTGATATTACAATAAATCTATGATCTGTTTTGCAACACTACCAAATATAGTTGTAAAAAGATCTGATATGTGTAAGAAACAAAATAAAAAACTGCCTCTTTGTTCTGTTTTTTCGTTGCATTTTTATAGGTTCTATTTCACCAAAGATTCCAAGAGAAAATCTTCCAAATGGAAAAGCCAATGGTTTGTAGTTCTATTGCATTACAAAGGTCGTGCAAATTTACAGATGATTGTTGAAATGATATTTTATAGGGGGGGACACAAAAAATGTTACTAAGGATTTAATTTATGTTAATCCTGCCAGCTACCTAGATTTATTTTTCAATTTGTGTTGAGCACATCCCAGCAGAATCTTTCACCTTTTGATTTAGATTTTTTACATTTCACTCTGGATTTTTTTTAGGTTTTGTGTTTTTGAAGCGGAAGCAGCTAGCTATAAGGTGCTACTTTTTTTTGCAATGCATCTTTATTATATCCTCGGCTTTTTAATATGGTTATTTCTTGTGTTAATTAAGAGGCGCCTATGATTGAAATGATAATTCTAAAGTTCTACGTGCCCAAGCAAGTGCAGTTACTCTGGCACATATTTAGAAAAGGTCATTGTTATAGTGTTAGATTTAATATTGATTTTTTTACACCATCATTAACAAACGCATATGGATGAGTTCTTCTTATAGGATTAAATTAATTTTTAATTTGTATTTTAAAGATAATGTGTGTACATAGCAAACCTTAACGCCAGTTCTCGTCATGCATTGGTTTATGGAATGGCCGTTTAGTATTAGAATTTAATTGTTTTTCAACAATGAATCAAATTCAAATGTATGATTTTTAACTGCGATCACCTCCACCCCACAATGAAATGCGGACAATGGTAGATCTGTTTAGTACTGTTATTTTGCTGAGAAAAAGTGAAAGAGATTAAAAAGAAATAAGAATGTAACACAGCAGTAAAGAAGGTTGTAAACCAAGGAGTTGCCTACTATGACGAAATTCTGACTATAAAAAAGGCAGCTCACAATTGATACATTCTTCAAGGACTCCTTCTCATGAACTTCATCTTATTAAAATTCCAATAAATAGGGTGCATTCATCGTAATATTAATTTACAAAATCGTTTTTTTCTGATGTGCATTTCTGTTTTAGTTTTTAATTCATTTTCATGTGACCCTGTTTAGCATGGACTGATCTGAAACCACCTTATCCTCGTGATAAGCAGGGTATATCTGTATATGAAAATATGGCTTATTCGGAATTAAAGCACTCTGTACAGTCATGCTGAGTTACCACTAGAGGGTGCTATACAAATTTGTGGGAAGCTAATTTTCAAGTAGAAAGGCAGTAACAGTACTGAGTAAAGGTGAACGCTGGTGATTGCATATTAGCAAATTATTTTAATAATGACTGACACAGACTCATTTTCTGCAACTATAAAATGCCTAGTATCGGTGCTTACAACATAGAACACACAGGAAGTCCCCAATTGGTAGAGGCATGCGAGACAAAACCTTTCAGCTGAAGAAATTTCTGAATTTTAAAATGACAAAGGACAGATTTAACAGCCTCAGAAATCAGCTGTTGATGCTTTCGCAGCAGTAGAGTTTTCTGTCTGCAAGGATTCGGAAAAAGTGGTAGCGTTGCTTGTAAAATAAATTACGAATGTTCTAGGCAAGTGGTAGAAAATTAGAGTTATTTGAAAAGGGTGTGCCAAAGTTTTACTTCTGCAAATGAGTTAATTTGGCACTGTGTAGCCATGCTGAATCTTTTAATCTGGGAAATATAGAGCCGATAGAACTTAGTGAATGACAACATTTCTGTGTTGTTTTTTAAGAAGTGAAATAAGTGAATAAATAACTTTATTATAAAGTTTATAATAAAGTTATAAAATAAGTTTATATTCAGAAAATACTTCAGAATCCTCTGATCGGCTTAATAACCCTCCAAGCAAGTTGCACAATTTCTCTTATTTATACTATAGTGCTTACTATAACCACTGACGAGATGTAGGATAAAATTAAGTATTAACAGGTTGCTCTTGTCCTCTGATGTGTATGGAGTGTGTCCGAAAAATCTTAAGTCTTTTCAGTGCAAGTCTACAACTAGAACAGATGGCAAATCATTGTTGCCACTACTGAAAACCACACTGTCAAATCTTGCTGTTGGCAAAAGCAAACTAAGATATCAATGTTATGATTCCACAGCTGACTTTAGAAGTCCTTACAATGAGCCTGCTTCTCATATTTAAAACACAGTCCGTGGTGATGTATGTTCACAGTTATAAGCTTATGTTAAATGTGTGTATGCAGCAATTCAGCATATGATTTGCTACACACCTATTAAGTAATCAACTAAACAACATGTTATCTTTAGAGCTTTACAGAAAGGTAGTTTGCTATTGAGCTATCCATTGAAAATGCTAAAAATGTGTTTTTACCACAAGCTAGCAAGTGGCCTAAATCCTCACTGAATATCCACATTTCTTTTTGTAAGGGTTCTTAAGATTTCTAAAAAAAAGTCTGACGTTTAAACTACTTTGGTTGTAATTTATAGAAACATTGGTCTTGGAGGTTATGGGAATGGCATTATGTCAAAGACTGATATTCACTTTTTGTGCTCTTGTCTCTTGTGATCAGTTTTAAAGCAGAACGGCGTACTCTCAAAACCTCTAGATCGTTGTTAAAAGCTTCTGCAATTGATATGCTTGATTTAATGTGAACGGAAGGCTTCTTGCCATTGCGACCCCTGATTGTGCATTGGGTCACCAGATCTGGCCAGTATACACCAATGTCTGCAGGGTGGATGTGGCACCATTCTTCCATTAGAAAATCAATCGGCGCACGTCTGCTTGACGGAGGTGGAGCACACTCAGTCGTTGTCCCAGAATATCACAGAAGGGCTCGACTGAGTTAGATCTGGTGACTGAGAAGGCCATCGCGTATGGACAGTCAATGTTGTGCCCATGAAACCATTGGGCGATCACATGTACACTGAGGATGGGAGCTCAGTCATTGTTGCCGATCTCCCTCCCAGCAGGTTAGGAATTCTGCAAATGGGGCAAAGACGACCACTCGGTACCATTAAGCAGCAATTAGCGTTGACGTTGCCCTAGGAGGGAATGAGTGTGTCCAGCTCGCGCAAGAAAAATGCGCACCTCAACCTCACAGGATTGCCAAAACCCTTCGCTGTTGGAGCCAAGTACTCAGTGTGTAGAGTGCTTCAGGTTGGCTCCACGTGTGCCTTGTCTGTTGTTAACATGTTGAAGGATGATTCATCTGAATCCATCACATTGCGAGCCCAGGGGTGCAAAGAGCATGGGTAAACATGCCCTGCCAGGTGTAATGAGCGATGCGTTCTCCCTGCAACCTGGTTATGGTATTTTACTTTGTAGGGCTCTCGGTGAACTGTTTTTAATTAAACTGCTCGGACTACAGGTTGAAATTTCACCTGTTTGCTCTTGTTCTTAGAATTAAACGCATGTGGAGTCATCCTGGTGTACAGTATGTACTGCTGCCGGTAGTTGCCCTTTACCTTTGTTGAACTGTCTGGATCACTAAAGCTCCTAGCAAGTGTACACCAACAGTCATCCTTCTTGTGCTAAAAACACCACCTGAGGTTTTGGTCTTGAGGTTTTGATGCCTTTAGTCATCAAAAACTGCAAAGGGGGGTCTGCAGTTCTTTTAAAGCCCAATTGACAATTTTGGACACAGTTTACTTAAAACTTTTTTTAAAAAAAGTTACCCTGGAAACTGGCATGACTAAAAAGAGCCAAACCAGACCATCTGTGTTAATCACACCTATAAGTAGTGCTTTGGGTAAAAGAAGGCTTTTTTGCCTTTCAGGAACATTTTTCTCGGTTCGCGGTAGTAAACAGGGTGGGCTAATTGATTTTTTTTTAACTTTAAAACTTGTAGCACTGAGAGCAATTGGCGCCTTCTGCATTAAAGTTGAATCTACAGTGCTTTTCAGGTTCAGTTGAACCTGCTTTCTGAAATGTTGATTCCGTGTGTGGTTTTTACCCTCCTACAACTTATATTAGTTCTGTCTCTCAAGCCTAGTATAGATTAGCCTTAGGGTATTTTAACAATATATATCTACAGTAGACACCAGACCTGCATAATGTAGTTTACACAGGATAACTTATGATATAAATACAATGATTAACTGCCCATTGAAATGAAGTTGAAGTAATTTGCATCATACTGTTGTTGAAGAAACACTCCCTTCTGTGCTCATAGCAAGGTCATTCATATGATGTCTCTTGAGAAGTGTCTTGACTCACACCAGTGAAGTTTTCTTCTATTACAAGCATTTCTACCTTCATGAATCCCAGTGCAAAGCTTAATGTGCATCACTGAGTGGAGTGTGAAATTGGACTGCACTCTGTTGAGCCAAGTAGCCTTCATTTGCTAAAGCTTTTTATTTCTCTTATTTATAACACATTATTATGCTGTTATAAGTATTTTTGCCTTTGATCTTTGTTCGCAGAAATTGGACGTGAAGTAACTCAATCTGCTGTTTATCATAGTTAAAATCCAATCGAAATGATCGGACAATCTGCAGCACTTGCTCACGACTTGTTTATGCTGGTAGATCATTCTTCTCTTGTAGTACTGTTTATCAGGCAACTTCCTTAACTTCTTATGTCTCATTTCACTAGCACACAAGACTATCAAGCTCATTTTCCCTCCACTATTTTCAGTTATCTTAAATCTTAGTTTTGTTCAGTACAAACTGAAATGATCCTAAATGCCAGTTCAAAACAGCTATCGTATAAGCCAGAGATGAATGTATTGAATAGCAGTAGCATAAATCTTAAATCTAACCTGCAACACATGACATTTTTTAAGGTGGTCTTGATAAGGATATGATTTTTTTCGGTAGCTCACACAGAATCTCTTTATGCACTCTGCACAAAATGTAGTATTGCATACTACATATCTGCAATTTTGTGCACTACATGGGGAGTTCTTTGTGTGTTTCTTCCAGCTTCTAGTCAAACGGTGCTTTCATTGCCTGTGGATTTTGATCTGGAAAAAATATTAGGTAAGTATGAGCAATTGTCCGGGTTCATTTTTCATCCAGTGATTATCTTGACAAGATTCCTAGTCTATAAATATTTAAGTCTTACATTTTCAGGTAGTCTTCATTAACTCTAATAGGTAATTAATCCTACCCAGGACTGTGCAATATGCAGTTAAGTGAAACTCTGTAAACCTCTGTTCAGTTTATAGGTTGGAAAGCTTTCTCTATAGTTACAACACTGATGCTGCATAGACTTGCAAAGGGGCTCCGTTTGTGAGCGTTGTATTATAATAGTGCATCTATACTGTACCGAAGAGTTCCACATATACACGGTCAATGCCCTTGTACATCTTGTATTCACAGGATAAGAAATGGCTTTTAAGGTAGAGGGTGTTATACCACAGCTTGGTAGTAGCTCTGTTTCATAGGTAATAAAATCCAGTCCTGGGAGTCCTCGAGCAGTCTTTTTACATTACCAACACTTGAAGACCTATAAAAATTGAAAGCTAGTGCAGTGAAGCTAATGGTTAGCTCAATTATATCATCAAGAGGTGGAACAAAAACAAAATCTATACATGCTGAGGCCCTCCAGGACTGGTCTTGTACACCACTTGTACAGCAGCATTTCTCAGTGGAAACAGCTGATTGATGGGTTTAGCTAATAACGTTTGATTTTCGGCATGCTTGAAGGCAAGCTCTGCCAAATAGAAAGAACAAATGAAATTCTACTGTGTATATTATTGCTAGTTTGGTTTCAATCCATTTTTTATGCCAGAAAAAAATCTGGTAGAGATCCGTTTGCTTTATTTCCACTTCTGACTCGAGTAGCTTGCAGTGCATATGGGCAGATACTTAGTTTTGTGATGTCGTATGACAGTAGCGTGTTAAAACATTTCTTATAAATGTAAGTAGCTGGATTTGTCCTTTTGGTGCTGAGGCTTAAGACCGTGAGCTGTGCATGTGTAACCACGCAGAGTGCCTCTCTGTCACCTGTGGACAGGGGAATACTTCAGGGCGGACGATGCTGACCAGTCCGGCGAGAGTGTGAACTCCCCGACGCTGCGCCGCAAGCTCTTCCTGGACGGACACGAGTGCGAGTCTGTGTCCCCCCAGGCCAGCCCCGCGCACAGCCCTGCGGCCCTGGAGACGCCCGGCGTGCCGTCCTCATATCACCTGTCACCACTGCGGGGCCCAGCTCCCCTTCAGACCCCGAGCTCTGTGAGTACAGCCAGTACTTGGCAGAACCAGGGGCGTACTGCGTGGCAATCGCTGCTCCGACTTTTCTTGTGACACATAGACATACAAGAAATAGAAATTCCATTGTAATACAATTAAAGCACCCTTTGTTTTATTCTCTGCAGAAGAGGCTGCTACATGCCAGGTAATAGCAAATCTACAAATATTTTATTTCAAATGAGCCAGCTGTATTATGGTAGTACATTTTTTTTCCTTTCATCACAGTGAATCTAAATGGGATCTTGTGCATATTTACTATAAAATCTTTAAAAGGGACTTTAAAAGAGATTTTACACGATGTCATTTCCTTCATTCAGGGGCAGTTTTCTTCTAGCCCGATTAAAGGCAGTCCCAGATGCTACAGTTTGGAAAGTGTGACAAGTCCTGCGTTCTCGGAAAGGCCATCTCTGAATTTAAAGTCTCCTACCTTATCGCCTATTTTTCTACAGCCTGCGCAGACGCCAGTTTCAGGTACGAGCTGTATCCTGATCATGACAATTGGGGTGTTTCTGGCTGATGTTTCAAGATTTCAAACAGTTCTTTTTATAAGATGAGATTGAAAAAACTTGAGCAAAACTTCATTGTGCTTCTCAATTAAAAAATTAGAAAATCGGAATGATATCCATTTATTTTGTGGGCTTAAAGTTTTCACCCCGGCCATCCTTTGTAACGCAGTTGTATTAAATCTAGACATCTTTATCTTAACAGCTGTATTCATTTACTTATCAACACATAACCATGTTTGTACTTGCTACTCTTTTGTCAAAATTAGGACACACCCAGATTGACCTAATTAGAAATGTTCTTCATTTATCAGAAATAATACAACCGCAAATCTTCTTGAAGAAGCTTCATCATGTAATGAATAATTAACTCTTTAGTTTTTCTTTAAGCACCTAAGCATAATTTCAATCTGACACTTTATGGAAGCGTATCTAGGTAAAGGCCAACTAGACATACATAAGACATAATTTTGTGTCCTTAAGACAAATTAAATCAATGCATTTCATATTTTGCTGTGGATTTTAGGATGTATGAAGAGATAAGAAACAAATACATGCAAATTTAACAATGCATCATGCTGCAACAAATTAGAATGGATAATGGGCTTGTTGTAAAAAAAAAAAGTGTTATCAAGGTAGACTCCAGTTTTGTGGGGTTGTAAAGCGTGCATTGGAGGAAATTCTTTCAGTCCAGGACGATTGCTTATTCAGTGCAGTCATAGTTGAATATTTTTATACATGCAGCCAGGTCTGCCAGGTTAAGTCTGGCCTTATAAGGGCAAAAAATGATACAAAATGCAGTAAGTTCACAGGTAGTGAAATCTGAGCTGTGAGTTGCTGATGTTAGCACTTAAGCTTTTTTTGCCTTTTGAAGCAGAGAGAAAACGGCTGAATTTCCTTTCTCCGGATGGCGTGGCAGTCTGCAGCTCGAACACGAAGCCCAGCCGCTGCGCTGAAAGCCCTTATGTTGAGGGGTGCTCTCCCATCAAGAGCTGCTCTCCAGTGAGCTCTGGAGGCAGGCTCAGAATGCCCCGCCGCAGGGTTTCCACCTTCCAGCTGCCTCTCGCGCACGAGTGCACCATCGACGAAAAAGAGACCCTGCCGCTCCCTGACCCCATGCCCCCCATGGACATGGACGCCTGCTCCCTGCATTCTCATTCTGTGGGGAGACCTGAACCCTTGTCTGAGGCCTCTGAGTCGCTTCATGTGGAAAGTGCTAAAGGCAATAACACGGTGAACATGGGAGAGCCAGTGGAGAGTGCCGAGGATGAGAGCGCATGGGCAAAGGACGGGGTGGAGAACGTTCATATTCAGCTGACCAGCTCCAGGACAGGAAGCACATCCAATGCAGAAGGTTCTCACATGTTCCTGTCCCTGCTGGCAGAGAGCAGTGGCATTCCCTGCGACAGCGCCAGTATACAGGTTTGTATTTTAATTTTCTAAAACATGTTAGAAAGGTCTCTGGTTATAACACCTTTAACCTTTTCTTTTTAAACATTTACATTTCAGGGAGAAATGTATGTCTCATTTAAGCTGCAGTCTGACTAACAGATATATTTAACTTCAGCAGCCTCAATAACATGGCATTTTTTCCAGAAGACCTTGGCTTTATTCTAATAGCTGTTTCTCAATTTCTTTTCTATTTCTGTATTCTGATTTGTGGATTTAACCTCTTATCTGTTTTGTTACAGTAAAGCTTTTCATGCAGCTTAGATTCTTAAAGAATATTTGTTTTATATTCTTTATTTGGGTGTTATACTGATATTTTTACCCTAAATGTTTAAATGCAAATGTTTTTTTTTTTAGTGTTTCACGCTAATGTGTTATTTTAAATGTATTTACAGGTAGACAGTGCGTACAACACACAATCAATAGGTGTTAGCAATATCGCAGATGGAACTGGTACAGACATCCAGCAGAAAGACATGCTTGACGTACACCTGCCTGAGGAATCCTGCTTGTATAACAGGATGCATTTTAAGTCAAAGGTAATTTATACTTTATTTAAATTAGACATTGTATCATTGACTTTTGTACCAGTAACTGTAAATAGGTCACTGATTCCACTGTAAATATTAGGGTCTATTTAAAAATGGAATGATAAAAATGATAATTCTGTAATAGTTTTCCCCAGTTCTTTATGGAGTATTATAGTGCTTAAGGATCTGAGGAGAGGGAGTCAATGTGCTGATTTTACCTATCAATTTTTTACAGTTCCTTAATCTACATCATTAGTGGTGGAGAAGCTGATACTCCCATGACCTATGCTGCTGATGTTTGGAAAGGTGCTCCAGATGTAATGAGGAATTGGGTTTGCATCTAATTTTACATTTTGGAAATACTCTGCAAGTCTTAAGGAAATTGTCAAAGAAATCTTCCTGCAATATAATATATTGGAAATGTATGATATGATGAATTTTAGTGCCAACTAGAGTCATTATAAAGGCAATGCATGTGTTAGAACAGTATTTATCCCATTGCTATGAATTATATTGTAAAGTTTCACAGTGGGAAATTCATTTCCTGGTTTTTAACAGTTCTTGAAACCTCTGAGCTTTGTCATCAGTGCAGTTGACAAGTCAACTTAGTCAACAGATCTATGAAATGTGCTGTCCAAGCTAACCTCACCATAAAATTATGCTATTAGAATAATTGGATATGGTTTGCTATATCAAATGTTTTATATTTATTTTAATAAAACTGAATTTGCTGCTGAATTTTCTCATAAGTAAAATGATTCCAAAAATGTAATGTCATTGTGCATTTGTCAGCATTAAGAACTATTGAAAGCTGCATTTTGTCTGATTTGTATGACCGAATCCAGCCATTTAGCAGTATGTCTAATATTACTACATTTAAGTAGTCATTGGAATACTTCTGTAATGACATGATTAATATAAGTATTCAATACAGTAGTTAGCATTTATGATCATAATATACTTTGAAACAAGCACATGTAGAGGTCAAGTCTAAAGGAGACTATAAGGATTGAGAAAAGGGTATTTCTGATTTCATGTACAAGGAATTTACTCTAGTGTACTCGGTGCTGCTAAAATGCTCTTCTTCTACCACACACAAGTAGAAAGTGCACATAAAACTAGGACTTTATTCCTAGGAAAAAAGCTGTTTAACGAGGTGGTTCTGGGTTTAATAGACCAGTAGTGTCTTCCTGAGGGGAGTTTATGAACCAGGTGGTAACCGGGGTGGGAGGGGTCATCAGCGATCTTTCCTGCTCCCTTCTTTACTCTGGAATTGCATGAATTATCAATGGAGGGCAGATGAGAGCCAGTGACCTTCTCTGCTGGATGAACAACACGCTGCAGTTTGCCTCTGGAGCAGGCAGACGTGTTGCCAAACCAAACAGTTCTAGAGGCAGTCAGCATGCTCTCAATTAAGGCTCTGTAAAACTATCAGAATCAATATTTCACTTGGCACACAAGTACTGCTGTGTTTTTTGTGATACTGATGATATTCATTTCCCATTTGATGGGATGAAATAAATATATCCAATAGGAAAATGATAACATTTTAAAGATATTGATCTCAAACTACTAAACAGATTCATCTCCTCAGTAGATAGGGGCCAAAATGGTCAAATAAATCAATTAAAAATAGAAGGAGAAAGAAAGCAGTTAAAGACATAAGGGTATAATGAACTGCCTGCACAAGTTAAAAAATGAAATTGGAAAAGGCCAAGGGAAAGAGAAATGGAAACATAAGTTAAAGGTTTATTTAGTTTTATAACAAGGACTAAGTGTCTTAGAAATGAAAATCAGATCCTTCCAGATAATGGAAGGGTCTGGTGTATTAAATGAATTGTTTTTTCCAAGGAAGAAATAGACAGCAGAGCTCAGACAGAGCAATCGAACGTCTACATTAAGTATTAGTGTAGAAACAGCAGTGTTGCAGGCACCTCTACAAGCACTTGAGCTAAACAAATCACTACAGCCTGATGGTATTCTTTACGTGTACTTAAAGAAACGTGATATGTTATTTCTAAGCTTTTATCAAAACCCTTGGTGGGTAATACCCAGTGGACTAGAAAATCATCACTGTAGCACTTAATCTAAAGAAACGTGATTGTTGTTAATACAGATCAATAAGGCTTATGTCTATTACAGGAAAATACAGATATTTAGATCTAGACTAGAGGATGATCAGTAAGGTGCTGGGATTCTGTTAGTAGAATTTGTTAGATCTTTGAACAAGCAACAGCTGTGAGGGATACAAAGAATATATGGTATATTTATTTTAGGTCTTCTGAAAAATCCTGAAAAGAGCTCAAAGATCAGTCAGCTAAGAAAAGAGTAACCCGATACACTCATGGGAATGTCCTACATTGATAGGTGAAAAGAATTGAATCTTACACAGAGAAAATGACAAGGGAACATGATACAATATTCAAAATCCTTAAAGGTATTGCCTAAGTCAAACCTAAGGAAAATCACCATAGTAAAACACAAGCTTGAAGATGGGTGGAACCTACAGGTAAGCACATCAAAGGCTGAGGAACCGAGGAAGAAGCTGCCCGTCCATTTCGTTGGCCCCAGTGGTCATCTAAAGTCTGTCCTTTTCAGCTGGAGAGGGAGCACGTTTAGCAAGCAGAATGACACTGGAGTGCATTGTAATCAACTTCCAGATCATGGTGTGTGTGTGCGTGCGTGTCTTGATATTTAATTGCCCAGATCACCTCTAGACATCTATTAGCTAAAACTACACCCTATGCCACTCAAGTCAGAGCCTGACCAGATATTTGTTCAGCTCATACAAATGTAGTTTAAAATAACTTAATAGTTTGTACCTACCTTTGGATAAAATACATTCATTGTGACAACATCTAAGAAGTGGTTAAAGAACAATGTTGAAAATGGCATCAACGCCTTGTGTTTCATGTTCATTTTAATCTTGCATAGATGTTAAATAGTAGAAAACCAGTCCAGTTCTTATTCCCTTGTAGTTTCCTACAAAAACAGCACTAATTTGCCATCTCAATTAATTGATTTAAATTTTTCAGGAATAACACTGATGAAAACTGAACCAAAAACATAACATATACAATATACTGTACTGTGCAGTCCAGATCATTGAAATAATTATGTTCCCCTGTATGCCCAGTTAACTAAACAAGGTAAAACAAAGAATTAACACCTCTATACTTAAAAATTTATTTGTTACAAAGTATTTGTACAGTGTTGGAACAACAAACTATGTTTTAAATTCAACATGGTGAAGATTTGAACCATTTTTAAACCAACAACTGGATTTCACTATATAAATTGCATTATCTGTATGTATTTCTTCTGTACAACAGTGTAGCAATATGAACTATGCCAAAACTAATTGCTAATGAGAAATTTCATTCATCTGTTAATGTAAATTTAGCCACTGTGATCTGTTGTCCTCAAGATAAGCCCTTGGGGATGATGCTTCTAATAGCAGTGTCATGTACATCTTACAACCAAATACAAAATGACTGACATACAAAAGACATCTGAACAACAAATACAAAAGATTTCCTAAAATTTGCAGGCTTATCTGTCTCACTTCTTAACTACAAAAATTCAATTTTATGGATCTGTAACGATGCTCTGTTAAAAAACACAATACTTTTATGCTGGAACACGGCTAACAAATTATATATAAAACATCTCTGGGAATACTGCAATGTGTCAGATGAAAGGTTTACAAAAATATTAGTTGTTTGTGCCCTTGACAAACAACTGACAAGGCTCAAACATTACAAGCAATATCTCCAAACAACTATCAGGCACTGAAGCAAAAACTGTCACTGTCCTCAACAATCCAGTTTGGTCTTCTTTGCTTCAGGTTCACGGTCTTGCGCTGACTGAGGAGATACACTAACCCCAGGGATCTGGAAGAAATGTTTGTTTTATATCTATACCTGAGGCATTTAAGTCTACCATATTGTAGGTAAACTACTGTTTAACAGAAAACAAATAACTGTACCAACATTTGGAAAACAAAGTTGCTTTGCTTCTATACAGTGAAAAGCAGTATTTACTCCATCAAGAAGAATTTTTATCTGAGCAGGAGGGAATGATAAAACAAGAAATTATCTTTAATTATGAGCCCTAGTTAAATCTATCACCTTTACCTACATAACATCCATCTTGTCTGAATATCTGGAATTAAGCTGATTCCTAGAAAGGGCTAGACATACCTTAAAATCCTTTAATGTGAAATTTTAATTTTGTTAAATTGTTTAAGAGGTTTTTAGGGTTAAAATGACCAGACTCTAATAAATTTCTTACCACTGGCTCCACAAGGGACATTCGAATCTTCTGATGCTGGATGTTTGAAGAATCTAGACTTATGGTTACTTTCACTTTGTCAAACAGATGAAAGGTGTGGTGTTCCACAGTCAGGGCAGGAATCTGAAAAATAAAGATCACAAGATTTTTTCTTGAAGAAAAAATAAAACTGATGTACTTAATTTATTTGTTATAACTTTTAAAATCAAAACCACAGGAGAATACACTGAGACTTCAAAATGATGTCTGAAAATGAATTAGGTTTGTAAACGGAATGGTTTGTAGCTTTATTAATCTCTATTCATCTTCCAATTTAAATGTGATTTTATTGATCACAAGCTGCAGTTCTACTTTTTGAATTTTTATTTTGATAATCACATTAGATCATAGTACTGACATCTCACAAAACATTAATTGCAAATATGGATGAATGGATGATTATTATAAAGAGGTTTTAAAGTGATACATTTCTAAAAAATCCTTTCTAAGATACAGAAAACACAGACCTAGTGTTATATGGAAAACACAAATTACTGAAACATATATATCTAGAGTAATGACTCAAGAACTTGAAAACATTAAATACCTCCTCAATAAAAGTCAGACGGGGGTTGTGTTTGTCTTTGTTTTCAAAAAACACTGTGCCTTCAAGTCCATATTTGGGTATGAGAATAACGATAGCATTTTTCTTGACAAACAGAATAAAACCTTCTTCATTAAGAATCCCTCTGCTTTTGAAAAATAACTAAAAGAGAAAAAAAAGTGATTAAAATACAAAATTTCTAGAGCACATACAATTTTGATTATATCTTATGAGATTCTCTTTTTTCCAAGTCTAAAAAAACACTGTCACAAACAAAAATAAAGCCAAATGTACATGAGTAAACCAAGAACAGTACACGTAAAATATGGGCTAGGAAACAAAGTACAAAGACAAAGAGCTGTAAATAAAGGCAAACGGCCACAAAATGAGGAACTCATCACATTTCACCAAAAAACAAAACTTCACATTAATTTAAACATTTTGCTTTGCAAAAAAAAAAGTTTAAAAACTTGTAAAAGTGGTTTTAGTATTAATGACATTTCAGAAAAATTCAGAAAAGAGGCACTAACATCAGCTCTAACTACAGTGACACCACAGCGAACACATTGCTTGTGGTTACGAGGAATCGTACCTGTGTGTGGAAGGCAACCGATGCTCTCTGGGCATACTGTGCCATTTTGTGTCGGTAGTTCAGGTTGTTGCTCAGAGCTGCCTGCTTGTGTTTGTCCATCAGGTCAGGATACGTACTGTCTGCTCCTATAGCTGCTGCCAGCAGACGATGCACTATAATGTCAGCGTACCTGTAAGAAAACTCCATAAATCTGCTGCTTGCCGGGACTACACTGTACTAAAGACACGTGTCAAACTTGAAAACGAAAAGCAGAAATTCACAAATCCAAAGGAAATGCTCAGCGCACAAGGGATCGGTGTCGATTACCATTACTCGACCTCCGACCAACCGACCTTCTGATGGGCGAGGTGAAGTGCGTGTAGATGGGCGAAGCGAGGCCGTAGTGATGGAAATCGCTGTCCATTCCAGAACAGAAATACACGGCCTGCATCATGCAGCGAGTGGCCAGGATTCTCAGTAGCGTGTTGAAGTACGGAAACCCCTGTGCTCGGGCCGCATCCAGAGAGTCCGCAAGTGCCTTCGCAGAGTCCGTTCGGAGTTCGAAGCTCTGGCAGAAAAAAATGTCCAAATAAAACAGTGAGGTCAACAGAAAGTGAAGATCACCAACAACACTGTTTTGCTTCGTAACACTGCCACTAATAATTTGTTTAACAATATATTTCTAACACAAAGTCTTTCAGAATTTATTAAGTACACAAAATTGAACATTCGGCACATTTGCATTTTTTTCCTGCTTGCAGAAAACCTTTTGAAATAAAGAGGCAAACAACAAGGACCTTGCATTTTATCAAACCTTTCTTGACAGGAGACAAACAATGCAGACCGAAAGGGGAGAAAGATGTAATCCGAAGATCTTCCAAAAACACTTTTTAATACAAGTCTGGTTGATAAGGCACCATCCCTCCAGGGATTCCAGGCACCAGAAAAAACAAACAAACATAAAACCTACTGAACGATTGTTGTAAAAAAACCTGAAAAAATATTAACTGGTAAAAGCGCAGGAAACAGAATACGCAATGATCTCAAAAAGGCAGAGAACCACAAAGGTAAAGAAAAACTAACAGGAAAAAAAACTTGGTTTAACAGAAAAACCTCTGTGTAGGCTTTCAGAAACAAATGTAGAAAAACAGGAACCACAGCAAATTGATCTAGATGTGAAAGCTGTGGGAAATGGTTAAGAATACTTTCAGCTGGTCAGCAAAATCTTCAGATTACTGCAAAGGACTCACAAAATACAGTAATAAAATAGTAGTACCCAAAACCTTTAATTTACTAATTAAAATAGTTTTTGCATGTGATTTTTCATTTTATGTTTACTTATAAAGATGAATATCTACATTAATTTTGCAAAGACAAGCAGAATGTACAGAAATCCATTTACAATGTGGCTGTCAATGTTTTTTCACATCTTAAATATTTTTCTGAAACTATATCTGCATATGTCTTACTAGAAAAATCAGCTCACAAAGTGCTTACCTTAGATTTTGCTGCCTTGACAAGGATGTCATAATTGGAAGGCGGTGGGGCAGGATGTTTCCTGAGAAGGGCAAATTCGGGAAACTCTTCGTAGATCTTCTGAGCTACCGATATGTTTGCTAACAACATGAACTCTTCAACCATAGAGTTAGTATCCCTGTAAATGAAAATTAAGAAAGCAGAGAAGTACATTAAATTCCAGCAAGAGCAGCTGTGTACAATTCACCTAATTTACACTGAAGCAGTCAAAATTATAATCACAGACATCGGCAAATATAATGAGGAGACATTATGAATCACACTGCACATTCATTCTGAAGTAATATTAAAAAAGAACGTTCATGTAAACATTATTTAGCTTACATGATAAAATAAGTTATAGACTTAGCAAGAAATTTAAAGTGCTGTACAAAGGCATACACAACAGGTAAAAAAACAGGTAAAAAACTACAATAAAAAAGTAAAGCAAATTGACTCAGTAAGACCAGCAGCAAGACTAAATTACATGGTGAAAGATCATGGTAAAAGTTCCACAGACCTGTTCCTTCCCACCAGCTCATTTTTTAAACTTTTCCCTTCTGGCAGTTTTCAAAGCATCAAATGTTGAATGTTTCTTGAATTAAGTAAATAGATCTTTAACCGAGATTTGCAAACAAGAGTACAAAGTCTCTAATGGGTCTGAGCAATGAGTTCCAAGGACGTTGTGCTGCACACAAGAAAGCTCTCTTCTCACATTGTCCAGAATCAGCACAAATTAGGTGAACGGCTAGACTCTACTCATGCATTGAGTCTTTAAGATAAGAGATCTGGAGCTAGTAAAACAAGAGATGTGTAATGCAATATTCTCAGAAAAAATGTCACGGCTTATTAAAATTGGTAAAGTGAAATGGGAAACAACTCACTTGAGCTCCTTGGTTTGCATGTCAATGGGGTCATGAGTCTCACTGTCTATGTGGAAACGTACTTCAGGTGAAGACAGAGTTAACGCTCTGAAATAAGGAAAGAAAAAACAAAACTGAAAAAAAAATTAACCACTTATTTCCTAGAGGTCAGTTTTTTTTCCAAATAATCAATTAATCCCCAGAGTCAGCAAATTAGTCACATGAATTAGAAAAAAACAACTCGCATATACACTTACATGCGTAAGTAAATCATTTAAAAAGCAAAAAGCAAGTATAGTGCAAAAATGTTCTCATGACTAATACATGACTACTAAAACAATTTTTAAAACTGAAGCTAATGAATATGGAATAAGAAAAGGAGAATTAAGTGAAATCAAAGTTTCATATCTAAAAAAGATAAGACATTTATTGAGACTTTGAAAAAAACAACTGCAATGCGGCAAAGCAGGAGACCAACTCACCCGTTTTCAATCCTTTTCTTCTTAAGTATCTTGGCTAATCTGTTCAAACCACGCAGGCTTTTGGTTATTTCATCGTTCATGCTGGCATCATCGATTCTCATCTGGGCTTCAGCGTAAGTAAGAGATGCCTGGGGGCAGAAAATGGTGGCACATCCTTTCTGCATTGTCAACCTTTTCGAATGTTTATGAACAGCTGAACAAGCCTTTGAAACTCTGGTTTGCAACAAAACCTTTATCTACAAATACAGATCTTCTAATTACTGAATTAATGAAATGGCTTGAATTGTCATTATTTTGGGCCATGTTACCTCAGAGCCGTACCCTGAGTAAGGAACAGCCTGGGTTCTGCAGGAAAGGTCTGTGGCAGCAGCTGTGGCTGTAATTTTCACAGGCTGTCATTGGCAAAACTCTGAAGAAATCGCTGTCTTATTCATGCAGCAGCACTGCTCGTCCTTGTTGCAGCCCTTAAAGAGGTTAAGCTTTTCCTGATCGCCAATCACATGATGTCAATACAGGAATATTTTAACATCTAAAGGAGATCCAGCAGCACTTTGCACATCACAAGCATACACAAAAAACAGTGCAACACAGAGGAGCATAATACATCCTTTCATAATGTTAACGTACAACCCCTCATAAATAAGGCTTTGTAGTAAATATATTCACCAACCTTGGAATTGATCACACTTTTGGTAAACCGCGTCTTAATAATTTCAGCGTTGTGGTTCACCTCCCAGATGCAAGAGAACGCGAGCCTGAAGGATCAGACACATTAACAGTTATTCAGACAGAACTATCGTGGAAAGTTCATGTATTGTTGTGTATTTAAGAGGAGCTACAAATGTCCTACCTCTCTACATTAGATCTTAGAGAACATAAATTTGAGCTAAGCAGTTCAGGAACCATGTCGATTCGCTAAAAGAAAAGAGAAACCAATTTTAATTTAGTAGGGAAATTCCAAAGGACTTTCAACAATAAAATGCACTGCAATATTTGTTTACATTACCCTTTCGCAAAGGTAGACTGTGGTCCCTCGGCTCGCTGATTCTTGGTCCAGAGCATTTCCAGGACGAATGAAATGACTGACATCCGCTATATGAACTCCAACCTAGCTCAACGCAGAACAGCAGTACAGTGAATCGTGTTTCTGAAGACATTTTTTACAGGCAACAAGTTCATGTGGAAAATGAAGACGCCTTCACATTTGCTTCAGACCATGTCATGAGAAGAATTCTTTGTTCATCCTAGTAAGATGTTTTAAGTAAGCATTTGAAAACAAATCTGTGTGGAGTCCAGAACCTGATGAACATGATGTGATTTCCACACGACCCTCAGAATTTATGGAATGTGGGCTGATGAAAGTTGCCGTATCTAAACTCCTTCCCTTTCCTTATTTCACCATGGTTGTTATACAAATGTGTTACTGTTGTGTTACAACAGATGTTTACAGCTGTTTATTAAATGTATGTCTGGTTACATTGTTCTTCACTCTTTTGTTCTGTAGTCTGATGAGTTAAACACCAACTTCACTTCTTCACAAAGTCTTCAAGTAGCTACACAAATTACAAAAGCATTAATTTACACCTTCCTCAAGCCTTCCACCACAACAAGCGAATACCTCTAAATTTCCACCTTTGCTAGAACGAGTGAGTACCTCTAAATTTCCGTTCTCCAAGTCCCTGCAGTGAAGTGCATCGTCGATATCCGTACACCCGGGAGGATCCACACTACACACATGTAGGTGTCTCAGGTCTTCACGGTTTTTCATATCCTACAAGAAAGAGACAAACATGAACCCAAGAGCGAACTCATACAGCAAAGGAACAACGAGTGTCACTATCTGAGACTGGGAATTAGCTTCAGCTGAACAGAGCACTCAAGACTACAAATCGGCACCTCCATTTCTCTTAAACCATACTGCAAACTAAACAAACAGCCTAGGAGAGCGGACACAGAGCGAGGCGTCTACCTCCTCTGTTATGCTCCACGGCATCTTGGGAAGGAAGCTGAGGACGGCCTGGGAAAAGGCCTGATGAGGAACGTCATGCTCCAGCAGGAGCACTTCCGTCTCTGTTCCTTTGTCCCCGGCGCTCCCCAGATTTCTCACAAAGTGGCCCTACAACAACCAGGGAGAAAAGACCCTTCTTATGTGACACTTCCATCACTATGAACATGGTGGTTTTGAACTGTGAAACGCCGTTGAAAGACGCTGTTGAAATCATTGTCTTACATTGGGATATCTAGAATTTTTAGGCCAACCGTCAATGGCAACGATAATCCTCTGTCCTTCTAAAGCAGAAGCCTGACGAGTTTCTATTCGGATCCGGGGGATCCTGCGGTCAGCTGGAGTGAATAAATGCCTTGTTGCCTGTAAAATAAAATCATCATAATACATTAAAAGCCCCCAAATCTTCATTTCTGGAATGGATGCAAGATAGTTTTTAATTTGTTGTATCCTTCAACTGTGAAATAAAAAGCAAGCATAAAACACAAAATATTTTGGTGTAATTATCCTTACTAGAAATGTAATAAGAACATATCACTTTCCAGATTGTGAATAATATAAAGCATGTCACAAGAAATTCGGCTTTTAACGAAAACGACAAAAATCTTTCTTTCAGCTTGGTTTTACCTCTTTAATATGTGATTTTGAAAGCATTCCGCAGTACGGTCTCCAGTTGCGCTTTATAATGCCCACGACTCTCCCAGTGGGTTTCAGCATCTTTTCACTGGCTACAGATTTGAGCTGGAAATTACAACAGAAAAAAGTATCACAACCTTAGATCTGAAAAGTACTGAATAACTAAAACTCGAGTGTTCATTTAAGGGGTTACTAAAATATTTTTATTAAATAATGCGCGGTCAGAATAGAAATGAAAAAATGCATCAAGCAGCGCATGGCTGAAATTTGAAAACCTAATAGCAGAGGTGAAACGAGGATATCCTCTTTGTCATAATCTTTGTGACACAAAGCTTGCACCATACAAAGAATCCCATCACTAAGAATCTACTTGAATCGCAGCACTACAATGAATGCCCAAGGTGTTATTTAGTGGGGCTCCTTATACCGTTGTCAGTGAGTGTATCAGGCGTTACATCAAACCCCATCAGACACCACGACACTGCAAGAACACATATTGTATTTATTAGAAAGCTATTTTTTTTCATTGTATGAAATATGTAATGCATAAAAACAAAATTGTTTTATGGATAAAAGCACTTTGTTTAGTTCTCACCATATTTTCCTTTTCGTCTTCATTCTCATCTTCCTTAGGGCCTTCGTCCTCCAGGACAACAGAGGAGGGGGCTGCCCACTCGCTTTTGGGCAGTAACTCCAAGGCCACCACATCCTGGTGCACAGCCCGATTCAGGCTACTGAGTCCCTGGATCAAAACCTGGGGAGAAAACCCTAGGAAGGTCACCTCCGAGTAAGACCTTCTGTCCATTTAACACCTAACTCAGCACGGTAACTATCTGAGAAATTAAAGTGCCTAATTTTCTTTTCTAACATGGAAACCAATTATCATAAACGAATCCTTCATTCAATATCTTTTATTGTATACATACTGGAGAGCAAAAGTCGTAGACATCCTAGCAGCATTTGTAAGTTTATGTGTTTTATGAGCATCAACTATTTACTCAAAACCTGTTGTTAATGCAGCTTATTGTGAATGAGACAAAATCAACTTTCCATTTAGAAATCTATAATTCACACTGAGCAGAATCTTCAAAAGCTAGAGATAAACTATAAGAGCTGCTAATATTAAGTAGCTAATACACCACATTTATCAATCAAATGTAACTGACTGACCTCAGGAGCCCCTCGTCATTAACATCATTTGTTCCTTCGCAACAACTCCATAAAGCGTAAAGGTTAGTTCTGTACTGCAAAACGCAGATCTATCACGATTAGCTGTTAACTTAAAATAAAATACCTACACTTTTAAGAGATTATCAGAGAACTGCATTTCAGTTTAAAGAAAGACACTGAGTGAAGATAGCAGAAAAATACAAATCATCTCAGACATTTGGGCAGCAGTGTGTTTCATTTCAAAGGAACTATAAAAATCTGACACAAAAATTGATCGAGATCTCATAGCTTTATACTTGTCACAAATTCCCCTTCACTTACAAATGCTACCTACAAGAAAACAGCAGTGTCGTATGTAAGAATAAGCAGAAATGTTTACATCCTGACATCCACATTACACCACAAAAGAAATCTGAGATACACTTGCAGGACAGTTCCTTCCACAAAGAGAGCAAGACCCACCTCTACATCTTCCTCCCCGTCTCTGTGGACAAACACACTGGCCTCCAGGTAGTTGTCTCTGTTTGCACGAAATGTGCCCTGGAGCAGACGCCCAGACTTGATCCCAGCCTGTATTTTGGAGAGTGGGAGATGCTCTGGAAAGAGGATCTTACTCCTGTCACTTTCATTCTGTGGGGGTCAAAGAACATACTGCTGTTTAAAATAAGCTGCAGCAATGTCATCAATGCCAATTTTAAAACATCCCTCCTTGTCTTAAAAAAAAATAAAATCCCCAGACTGGTATTAAACAGATTTCATGTCATGTCTCAGACCCAGTGGTGTTTATTTTTAACCAAACTTCAACATTCTATTAAAGAGTAACCGGTAATTCAAGAATGTTTATTTAAGAACAGCTTTGATCCACAAGCAGTCTGATCTCTGCTTCTTATACAAGCCTTATGCAGACATGCACGAGTGTCTACATCACTCAAAACAAGATCACAGCGGTGCTGACACCTACATTCTCTTCCGATTTCAAAGCCAGGCGGTCCACAAGTTCGGGGTTTGCAATCAAGCTCTTAATGTACTCTTCACCTGGAAAAGAAATATATATTCACTAACACATTCTGAATTTAAGTGATAAGATCTAAAAAACATTCTATTAAGAAACAAGCACTGAAAAAAATATTATTTTACTAACGTAAGGAACCTGTCAATAATACTATTCTGTTTTTGATACAAATTGCGTTGATATCTCTGTCTTATCATTGATCTAGTAATGCTTTTCATTTTTTACTAAAAGCTATAATTCTACTTGCTGTGTGTAGCTCTACATAAAACTTTGACCTTAAATGAAAGGCCACCTTTGATCCTACCAACAAAGCAAAAAACTAATTCAATAAATCACACTGCCAAGTTCAGCCTAAAACAAAAAAAAAAAACTTACAATTATATGACACCAAGCCAATCTCTTCAGCTTTCTCCTTGCACTTCCCATCATGTGTGAGCAGAATGATTTTAAGGTCCTCAGCTGTCTGGGCCTTCTTCAGGTGCTCAGTGTACCACTGAGCCGCCACACGGATCGCCCGGTCGTGCAGCTCTGCGGCGCTTTCTCCCTGCTCTTGCTCGATGTAGGTCTCCCTGTCCGAGAACAAAGGAGACACAGGAGCTTCTGTTTACTCACTTCTGCTCAGTAAACACACAAAAAGACAGCTCCCTTAAAACAATTACAGGACTGTTATTGCCAGTAACATATAACATATACACATAAGCCTGCCTAGACATGAGCGATCATTCTTATACTATTAAAATAACTACAGCTGGCTCAAGAATTATTTGTGCCCTTGATACAATGTAACTGATAGTTGGTTTGAGCAAAAAATGCTGACATACTTTAATAGAGAGTACTAGATATCACAGAATCAAATCTGTCTGAAGTCATGCTGAAAATTATGCAAGCCCCACATGTCAGAATTCTGTTGATCTATCTTGGGTTTGAGTAACAGACAGGCTTTGTAACAATTTCAGACACGTCTCTGTGGGGATTCATGACCGCTCCCCCCAATACATGAGCATTTCATTGCACTTGTGCATATGACAAATTACACTGTGTGGACTATTAAACTGTTTTTTTTTTATTCAAAACCAGCATGTGTTCTGGTTGAAGTCTGGGAATGGTAATGAACCAAACAAGAACACTGATTTCAGGCTCCCTTAACCATTTGAAAGTAGATCTGGTGGCGAGCTTCAGATCATTCTCTGAAAAGTCAATCTGCAACCATGTTTGAGCAGAGGGAACTAGAGTATTAGATAAAATTGTCTATTATCTTTGAAATATATCCTTCCCTGAATTCTAACAAAGGCACTGGGAGCAGAGGATGAAAAAACTGTCAAAGCAGAACAGACTTAAGTCCATACTTCGCTGAAGGGATGACTTTCTCTTCAAACATGTGTAAATCCTACTGGTGAGACTTCCTAAACACTCTGTTTCCCTTCTACCAGCTGCATCACGTCGTCCCATTTGAAAAGTCCCATCTTTCCTTTTCATGTTGCTACAGACATGAGATTCATGAGGTCAGCCTCGTGGGTGGTCTTGAAGACACTGAATCCTGATAATGAACCTTTTGTTTCAGCACGTCGCAACAAATTGCCAGAGTGTTTTACAGATTTGTGTGAAGAGTTTTTCCCCAGTACTCCCCACTTTTGGCCTTGAGTGAGAGGCAGCCACTTTTCCAACTACACGTTGGGAGAAAACGTTTTCATGGCAACTTCCCGGTTGAGTAGTACCTATCCCATTAGCCTTGAACATCTGGATGAAGGACGTCAGGGTCCAAACTAGTGTCTTATCAGTGTTTACATAACTGTCACTAGAGTAGCTGAGGCTAATAATTTTATAACAGAAATATCCAGACAGTTTTCTCTGATGTACTTCTATCTCCCCCATGATGTTGAGATTTTGAGTGATTTGCCTCCTTTACGATCCAGTGGTAACCAAGATGATTTCCAGAAGCCTCTAGAAACCTTCTGAGTTTTTGTGAAACTGACAGATACCTAAAAGTATTTAATGATTTTTTTCAGCATTTATTTTTGATGACTTGTTACAACCAACATTTCGTTACACCGCGTCAAGGGCATGAATACATGTGGATCCAAATATCATTTTTGTGAAGAAATACATTTGGAGCCAATTCATTTTTGTAAAGAAACATATCTGGTTAATTTATTAAATTATCATACCTGTTATAGAACAAAATTGGACCAAGCAGTAACAGCAAGAAATCTGAAGAAAACACCACTGACAGAACATTGTCTTTTCAGCCTAATATTTACTTGCCAAATTCTAACAAGGAAGAGCTGCTTTTTACCTATGGTGTTCATTAGTGAAAGTGTAGAAGTGTTTCTCCGCGTTATGAATGGCATCTTTGATCCTCTTGTAAACTGGAGCGCTTCTGTGTCTTACTTCTTGCAAAACCGTCTGCAAGATTATCACGTTCCTGATCAGCGGATCTTCAAGGATATCGATCTGGATGGAAAGACGGTGTGTGATCAGCTACATTTCTGTTCAGATACACTTTCAAAACAGGTTCCATTACTGTCAAAGAATCGTCAATAAACAACGAAATAAAAGTAAAATAGGCCTTTGTATGACTTGAAAACATGAATACACTAAGGAGGAAAAAACTAACACCACCGGTCTCTGACCGGTAAAAGGAAAGGAGTGATGCACCGGATGTTTAGCATGAGAATGTCCTGGGATTGTAAATCGTTAATGCATTCCTCTTTTCATAAACTCAGGGTTTGAATTGTTTTATAGTTCCATAAATGAGAGATACATTTTGATTCTCCTACACAACGAAAAAGAAAGAGAATTGCAGTACCTGGTGTAAAACGACATTCGTGTCTGGAATTAGATAGTGAGGAGAAGAGCACAAGCTACTCTCCATGTAGGCATTCCTCTGCAACACCGTGGAGTCCTGTTGGCACGATTGACAAACTTCGCTTCCACACCAGATATCATCTCTGAGATAATGCTCTCGAACAATCTTCCTCACCCCGCCGGACCGAGTCTTCTTTACAAACGTTTTAGACTTCAGCATCTTTATTTAAATTAAAAAAAAAACTTGCCTAAGAACAAATCATAAACACTGAATACAGCAGCTAAACAGGGGGAAAACACGTGTCGGCGGGTGGCCGAACACTACTTTACCTGAGTTTCCTACCTCCACACAAACGCTTTTACAAGATTGAAAATACAGTTAAACCAAGTGTAAGCTTTTAGTTGGCCATCTGAACGTGATTCGTCTACATTGAGGAAGGACAGCGCCCCCTGGCAGCCGGGCTGTTATACTGCAGTTTCGCACGGTTTCTCAGCGGATGACCCAGCCTGGTGAAACGACTACCTCCCGGAAACCGGCTAGATGGCGCTGTAGGCAATTATGATGTCTCTGATGGTAGAGCATCTCTTTCCAAATTCACCGTTAGAAAATGTTTTGCAGCAGAGTTGTTAACATCCGGCGGTTTCTAGGGTGATCGGGACAGGCGGGAGGATAAAGTAATGCTGTCGTGAAAGGAATAGGAACAATAAACGGACTTTATAAAGATTGCAAGAGTAAACGATCTATTGTGTGTCAATTATTAAGGTAAGCAACATATTTTTAGCTGCAAAATGGGTTACCGTTTCAACTGCAATTCTTCCCACTGTGTAACAAAATGGGATACCCTAAGTTAGCTACATCTTATTGGAAGCGCCTTGGAAAGCTCAGGACTTTCAAATGTGTGAAATACTTCCTAAATTTATTTTTAATAGATCCGTTGATTTGTTTTCTATGTAGGCATATTTGTAAGGCTGGTTTTCAGAGTTGTCCCCCAGCACACGAATGAAAAGGCTGCTCTTCAGGAAATTGTGTCCCGTTTCTTGACTGGAGAATTCAAACAAGCGATTTCAGTGAATATCGAACTCATAACGAACAAGTGTGGTGCTGCAAGTCTGCTTGGCAACAGCAGCTGACGATGCCTCCCAGGAGACACAAAGATGCCAAGGTCAACGTGTCCAGCTCTCTGGAGTCGGAGGACTTGAGCTTAGAAACCACGGTGCCTACCGAGGACGTGTCCTCCTCAGAGGAGAGGGAGGGGAGCACGAAAGTCACCAGGCAGCTGATTGAGAGGAAGGAGCTGCTGCACAGCATCCAGCTGCTGAAAATAGAGCTGTCGCAGAAAGCCCTCACCATCGACAACCTGAAGGTGGAGTACCTCACCAAGGTGAGCTACTGCAAAGGGAAGACGGGCAGATGGAGGTTTGATCTTAAAGTATTAACTACTGTAGAAATATAACATCCAGCGCTGGGTTGAATAAGAAAACAAGACAGTCAAGAGGAAATCTGTCTGAGTGTGTTATCACTCCAGCAGAAGAGGAGTGAGCTGGCAGGCACCTTAAAGACATCTTAAGCTTCTTGATCACTTCTCAGGGCAGTTAGCTGCTGTATCACATTAGATGATACGTGTAACGGTATTTCAAAACGTAACAGTTGGTAAAGGAAAATGAGTGAGCAAGTGTTATGGAGGACAAAGAGCTGTACAGGATTAGACTTCTCTGCTTTTGCACGTAGTCCCTTTGTTGTAGAACACTTGTATCCAGTGCCTCCCTGAGATTCTTGAAACTGTAAGATTTTCATTGTGGTATCAGCGAAACCTGCACCGCTGTCTCAAACTCAAATAACATCCCAGAGGTGAAAATCACATTGGGAAAGGTCAGGCTGTAGAGAGAATGTAGCGAAACTTTAAAGCTGTTTGTTCAATCTGGCATTCTTTTGCTGAAGTTGTTGCATCTATGTGTGAAAAGCAGACAGTCACTTGTAAAGTGCAGAACCCACAGCAACTGTATCTAATGTACAAGTTAATTTGGGTGCCATCAGTATAAGTGAAATATAAGCTCAAGATGTCTAATAATCTGATACAGATACTATATATATAATAAATTATAAAGATCCCAGCATAAGAACCCTGTGGAATACCTGATTGGCGATGCCTGGATCATCATCAGATTCAAAATTGCCAAGATTTATGAATTGGGTGCTATTTGCCAAATAGGTGACTAACCATCAAAGTGAGGTACCAGTAAGTCCTAAATAGTTTTCCATGTGATGCAGTAAGACAGTGATTGACAGCGCTATAAGCAGCAAGTAAACCAAGAATATGATTTGATCCTTTTAGCAACCATCAGCAAGCAATTAACTGCCTATCAAATACTGCTTCATTATGATGTCTTTGCCTAAATCCCCACTGGAAAGGTTAAAACAGCTCATCAGATTCAAAATATGTTTGCATTTGAGACGCAAATACCCTTTCCAGAATTTTTGCAAGAAAGGGCTAATTATGAAGGTCATTATTAAGCACTTCAGGTCTAGACCAAGTTTGTGTTGAAAACATTGCAGACTCATATGTAATAATTGTTATATTTGCAAATGAATTTTGAAACAAATTCTCTTCGATTTTCAAAACATTAAAGAATAGTTCAGAATTTCTCTGCTGCAAAGGCTTTCTGCATTGTGATGATGCTGCTCACAAGGTAAACGGTCACTGCTTACACATTTATGTAAAGCCCACTTTTTCTGAGGAACCCCACTCTTCATCCAATCATATTTTTATAGACAGTATTTATCTTCATTTTTAATAACTGTTATTAAATATATGACACATTACCCCCAAAACCTTGAAATCTAACTGCAGTATAAATTCTGTAGATTGAGGAGCTGGAGGAGAAACTCAATGATGCCCTTCATCAGAAACAGTTGCTAGCCTTACGACTAGACAGTCAAATCAAACTACAACAGGAGGAAACCAGGTGAGAATGCATTTATGTCTGGAATATTGCTTAGCTCTTATTGCTAGTAGCTACATGAAAACTGAGATTCCTATGAGCGGCTGTTTGCTAAAAATACTGTGTCCATCCACCCGTTTTCAAATTGCTTTATCACATACAGGGTCGTGGGAGAGCCTATCCCGGCAAGCAACGAACACAAGGCAGGGTTCTCCCTGGATGGGATGTCAGTCTATTGCAGGCACACACTTTCACACTGGGACAAATTTTCCCAGAACTAACAAACATCTTTCAAATAAATACAGATATCTCTGGCTGTCTTGTATACAATTTCTGTTTTTTAAAAAGATGCATTTATCATACTTTTTTTTTTCTAATCCACAGATGTTGCTTGTAGCAGAAGTATTACTGATGTGGTGTGCATGTGCTTAGCTTTTGTGGAGACCGTGCATGTAATTTCCCATAAGATCCGGTTAACCAAGCGGCATTCTTCTTTCGGAACAGGAAACAGCAGGCTTTTAGAAAGCAAGAAATGGACACCATTATGTCACGACAGAAACAGCTGGAAGAGACCAACTTGCAGCTGCGTGAGAAAGCCGGAGATATTCGACGCAGCCTGCGTGACCTGGAGCTCACCGAGGAGCAATACTCCCAGCTGAAGGAACTCCCAGAGGACCAGCTCTCCATCCCCGAATATGTGTCCGTGAGTAATTTATTTCGTCCTCCATAGATACCTTATGATTGGAAGAACTAGATTTGTATGTAATTTGAGCGTGGGTATGTCCACTTTTACATTTTTTTATTATTTTTTTTTAAATCAACAATACTGTGTTTTCATTCATAAAGTTCAGTGTAAACTTATAATAGATTATGTGCATTTGAATAACATTAATGTAATCTAATTTGAGTTAATATTATTACAGTCATTCATGTTAATATGTTAACTGAATTTGCAAGTCCTTTTACAAAGTCACAAGGGGGCAGCAGTGTACCAGAAGAGTGAATAATGCACTGTATTTGACATTGTGCAAAATAAGTACCAACAAGAGATTCAATTCTAATAGTTACTGTTGGAATTTTTATTTAAATAAAAGAACATCACAGATGGTATAATTTTTTTGAATAATGCCATGAAACCTTAAAAAGGTCTGTGCATTTAATTCAGTAATATTTCTTCACAATGTCATGTATTACAGATAGGGTTATGATAAACTTAAGGGACGCACTCAGCATTAACTGGGTAGTTGTTCCAGTACAAAACATAACATGTTGAGCCAATTGTTATGTTGAAGTGCAGAGAGTCAAAATGTTATATAGTTGAAGGAAGCACTTTTGGGTGTGATTGTGTGTATTTGAATAACATTAATAGGATTAACTGTAGTGGGGTTGAACTAGAAAGTGTTGATATCCTTTATTAAAATATAAGTATTTTGTAACCATTTCTGTGCACATTAACATGGTTTATATTTTGTAAATAGGTAAGATTTTGTGACGCAGTTAATCCATTGAGAACAGAGGTTAATGAATATAAGACTAAAAACCGCAGCTTGTCTGAGGACTTGAATAATTACAGAAGTCAACTACAATCAGTGATGGAAGTAAGTATGTACCGATGCATACAATAAATGTTGGAAGTTTAATATGTTAGGTCTTAGTGGTTGTGCATACTATGTATAATTTTGCTTTTGTTTTGGCTGAACATCATCTGTCCTTCATTGCATAGCTTTAAATAATTTATGAGGACTGTCATCATTTAGAAATGTAACGAGTAAGTATGTTACCGAGTCACTAATTATTAATCACCTGTAAAATTATGATGGGTGGAGGGCTTTTCATTCAAAGCAAATCATTGAATGATGCAAGCAGGAAATTCAGATCATTCTGGTTCTCCATACGTGGCCATCACAAATTCATTAACCCTGACATTTATATAATTGTTCAGTCACTCATAATTGTTAGAAAATAAAGTAAAATCTCTTAAAATACCAGAAGAATCTGTAATTTTCTATGCTTATACATTAGTATGTAGAACACCATACCAAGCAGTAAAACATTAATTTTTTAGGATGATTCATATTTTTTGAAAAGTATGAAAGATCACACTTAATCAGTTTATCCGCTCTCTCCCTCATTCCCCCACATACTTGAAGAAATTACTACACCAAACTATTTTTGTTCTTTCTGCTTTTCCAAGTGGAATTAATGTCTGCGTGTTCATGTATATATGTGTAAAGAGTTGGAAATGCTTTAACAAGCAAGTATGACTATTCAGACAAACACAGACTCTGTAATCTAGACTTTTATAGTTTGTGACTGGACTGAGGATGTCATTAGCTGGGTGATAGGCATTCCCCAAGTAGGAATGCACAACTGGTCCAGTGCCACCAAGATTAATTAGTTTTGAGATGGTCAGAGTGTCCAAAGCTTGTCCTTTTAGTAATACTTTAACTCTCTCATTGGCACTGTTAGTTTAAGGTGTGAAAAAGAAGTTCCATGATCAGTTCATCTATCCATCCATTAACAGCAAGTTGCTTAATCATAGTAATGGTAGGTGTCCTGGTAAATGTTTGTGTATATTGTGCTTTCCAGAGTTATGAAGAAGAAAGAAGAATGCGCTCAGAATTAGAAATCAGGAGTCAGCGTCTTGCTCTGGAGCTGGCAGACACAAAACAGCTCATCCAGCAAGGTGACTACAAGCGAGAAAATTATGACAAAGTTAAACGGTAAGACACAGTTGAGGTGCTTCTTGGAGTGTGTTTGTCTATATATTGAGCAAAAGAAGAAGCACATCACACCTGGACAAACTCACAAGGTTTTTATCAGTTAAATGACAATTGCTTTTCCAACAGGTGCCCTGATATTTTTTTGAAAAGATAAGACAAATTCATTATGCTGATTAACATTTATCAACCAGGTGTCTGTTGTGAAGGTCTTAGGCTAATGTCATATGGTCATACGTGGCCACTTCTGGAACAGCTTTGCAGCAGGTTGCAGTAGCTGCCTTGTGGGATTCTGTCCCTTGACCATTGAAAACATGAACACGTGTCGCTGTTCAGTGAGCTGTCAGCCCTATATGCCCACATGGAACTCATGTCTGTCAGGTCAGGCTTTCTCATATTGCATGAAAGCCATTGTCACACAGGCTGCATAAGGATATGTGATGTCCTGTTGGAAAGGTATCGCATCAGGATGAACCCATAGAAAGTGAGGTTCCAGGACTTGATCTATTTCAAGGTCAGTTGGTCATCTGTTACTACAAGTTGAGCTCTGTAGTGACTAGTAACTCCTCTCCTGACCATCACTGAATCAATTAGTCTGTGGCACACAACAATTAGCATTTTTCAGCAATTAACATTTCTGACATGCATCAGGGTGGTGCATGTAAATCTTTCGTTTGTTGTTTAAAGAGGACTTGGTTCCACTGTAAGCAAGTTGTCCGGTTTCCAAAATACTGATGTCATAAAGGTGTTCTGATTTTCACCTGTATTGGCATTCAACAGGTTAAACGCTTTTGTCCAACCATCTCTCCCACTCATGAAGTGATTTATTGTTTATTGAATAAAGTCACTCCATTGCAGCAGTATTGCATATTGCATTAGGTTTTATATTTTCCACATTTTGCTCATTCCTTCATGTTTGACATTTGAGTCATTTGTCTTTGTTTTCTTTTCTATGTCCATGAGATCTGACTGTTTAGTGATACTTATTGTAATGCTTTACTCACTAGAAATACAGTATATATATAAAAAATATTTTTGTTTTATAGTGAAAGAGACAGCCTTGAACATGAAATCTCTGACATAAGAAAACGCTTTGAAATACTTGAAGTAACACACAAAGCACAAACAAAAGAGAGGAATGACTTGGGAAAAGAGGTAAAATAATTGCCTTTATGTTTTTTATATGCAACAATACATAGATATGAAAGTAAATTTGTCTTTTGCAAACACCTAACATAACTCAAATGTAACTTTATTATGAAACAATTAGCAAAGGCAACAATAAAAATATATTTTGGGGGGTTTTGTCTGTGTGATTTTTCTGTAAAGAGAATTTTATTTGTTGGAATAGCTCATAGGATAAGATTTTGTAAAAAGGCACAGGTAAGATTTTGACTTCAGTTTAATGGCTTTAGAACAGATTTTTGTTTAATTATTGTGAACTTTTTACCCTTAATGCATTAGTAAAGCAGTTAAGTAATAGATGTTATTACACCTTGGTAACAGTTACGTGTTAGGGTTTCTTGAATCATTAGGTTACAACCTAGAAACACATCAAAGAATTCTTAATTGTTTAAATGACTTTTATGTTTTTATTTACTTGCAAATGACTAGAATATTTCTTTGTATTTGGTATTTTTCTTCTAAAATTTGTTTCTTTATAGATGTCATTCAGATATTACTTATAGATATTATCATATAGCTTTTGAGAATTTTTTAAAAATCCTTATGGATTTTTTACTTATTCTCATACTGTTAAAAAAATCCATAGTAACAGCAGGAATAAATAAATCCTCACAACCATAAAGATGTATATTGTTAAGTGCATATTAATAATAAAGAAGAGTGGACAGTATCTTGGCAGAATTGTGTTTATATGAACTTCTCTTCTCTGTTTTCTTTAACCCCCAAAACATTGGGTTAGGTGGCTGCACTGCAGCAGTCAGTCACATTACTTCAGAAAGATAAAGAGTATCTGAACCGTCAGAACTTAGAGCTCAGCGTCCGCTGCGCTCATGAGGAGGATCGCTTGGAGAGGCTCCAGTTTCAGCTCGAAGAAGCAAAGAAAGCTCGAGAAGAAGCATATGAAAAATATGTTGCATCAAGGTAGTGTAATCTCTCTCTAAAAAATCATGGTGGAGGTTTGTTGGAATGGTGTCAATTTTATTCAGGCTTTTTTACTAAGATGTATAATCCGTGGATGTAATATTAGTTTAGAATATCTTATGTTTGTTCATGTGTCCCAGTATTGTCCCTAAGGCATTGAATTCATTTCCTGGTACACTATAGCAACGAAGTAAATTCCTAATTTCTAGAAATTATCTTTGCATATTAGTTGAAGAAGGAATAAGTTTAACTTTGGCAACAAATTTGAGTTTTTAATGTAATGACAAGTGCTAGCCTCACCATATTTGGTCAATTTTTATTGAAACACTTCCCTTAAACATTTTCTGCCTTTTCCTGTGTACGTGTGCTCTACCATAGTCAAGTAAGACTGAACTTTTATCTAAAAACATTGCCAGTATGCAATTAATGACCATTGTAGAGGCAAGTCATGAATGTACTCAGGTATGTGGGCATATCTCACATGATGTCTAGTTGTGGTAGCTTCCACATGTATATTTTATTCTTAAAATTTGTCACACAATTTAATAATATTTTACTCTAGGTATATGCTATATTCTGTCAGGAAGGCAGTATGGATTTTACTTATAAATTCATATATTGTATTACAGTTAACCAATTAAGCTGGATTTTGAACCAGTTTAAGAAATTATAAAGTGGTTCAAAAACATTTTTTCTTATCTGTGATTTAGAATAATATGAGTACCTTTCTGATGGATTTGATTTTAAGATACATATATGTCTACAATCGCATACCTTATGTTACCCAAAGACTGGGAGGAGAATAGTTTTTTTGATAGGTTCACTGTAAGGTATTACAAGTACTTAATAAGAAATTAAATGTGCAATAATGCAGCTTTTCATTGAAAATGTTTTTCTTTAATTTTGCACTATAGAGATCATTACAAGACAGAATATGAAAACAGACTTCGTGATGAGATGGAACAAATCAGAACAAAAACTAATCAAGAAATAGAGAGTCTTCGGAGAACTTCCAAGGAGATGTATGAACGTGAGAACAGGTAAGGATGGGTAGCAGTAATTGTTAAGGCTATTTAATGCAATTATTTTACTTTTATTTTTGGGGACTGTTTGTTAAAACTAGTTCCATTGCATGTCTACAGAGCATTTCTATATAATTGTAATCCTTTAAAAGACTAACTTTTTTTATATTTACCAAATGGAAACATATCATTATAACAGTTAATCTAAGATGACACAATCCGCATGGCACTTTCTCTCTACAAATATGACTTTTAAAGTATTACCACTAAACCCTCTTTGTGATGTGTAAAGATTAAATGATCATGCCAAGCAAGGACACTATGACTTGTTCTAAATAGTCTGACAGAGGCAATTAATTTATAAATTTTACAATAGATATATAATCTGTCATTTCACCATTACCTACTGTTATCTTTCGAAACGTCATGTCTGAACTGGAATAACGATTGTGCCAAATTGTCTTAATACTGAAAAACAGTATTTTTGACACTAGACTGTGTGCGACATTTGTGCAGATCTTCTGTATCCTTCAAAAAATGTTTATCCTGGAAACTAAAATGGAGTTTGCCTTATACATTTTTTTTTAATTTTTCCAATATTTGAAATTATTTCAACAGAGGTTGCGCCCTGATTTTCTCAAGTTTGTAGTTTAATTTTTCACGTGTGTGAAATTGAATTATCTCCCATGTACAGGCAGTAATAACTAGCTTTTACTGTGTTAATGCTACCATTGGCAGCTAAACACCACCTGCTGCCTTCTAAGATTTTGTTCTAAGGATTTAAGTGATAGGAGTAAAATAAAAGGTATTTTTTAAAGTAACTTTTAACTTTTATTTTTACTAAGATGAGACAAGTTAGATTTGTATCTGTGGCATTGGCAAAATGCAGTTGAAATGAAACAGAATTGGTGACACATGTGTGTCATTAAGATTTCTTGCCTTGTGGCAGCTGCAGGTCTGTTTGTTTCACACTCTAGAACTTCACACGCGTAATTTTTGTGTCACAGCATCCATTACCTAATGCCCTGTCGTCATACAAACCCACACTGCGTCAACATTGATACATCTTTCATTTATGATCAGAATACCTGAGCATCTTTTTAAGATAGTCTTGTGGATTTTTTAAAAGTTTTGGAATTGGCAAATTTCTCGTTACTTCTTGCAACATTGCGAACCCCACCAAACTGGAATTGCCGACTTTTATTGTCTCGGCTCACACTGATTGCCCTTGTTCCCAGACAGGCTTGTCTCACTCGCCCATTAGCCTAATCACTCATCTTTTCACAACGAACAAGCTCAGCGTGCTTTACAGTAGAGTTCCTGCCGAACGGAAGAGTGAAATATAGTTTAGTGGCATTGCTGCTCTGGAAGCCTGCGGGCGCACAGGAAGTCCTAGGAGTCGCTGTGTCGCGGGGAGCCGTGAACTAATTACAGGCCCACACCTAGCAGCTTTGATCTTGAATGACATTGTATGACACTGCCTGGGAAAAAGCATTCTGTTTCACTTTTAAACAAACTTCTTCACATTTAAGATTGGTATTCCCAGAGTCATTGGTGAAGACCATTTAATGTTGTGAGCAGTAAAAATTGAAGACACGATTTTAATCAAACAATGTCCACCAAATATCATCCCAACCTCTCTAGATTTAATGGGGCCAGGAAATATACCTTTTTGAATACAAGTTAACCTGCTCAACAAATAAAACTGATCTTCTATCTTATCTATTTTCTATCTCACCCTGCGGTCCATGTGGATCCTAAAGCCCCAGTATAGTGATGGGGACACTATACTGTAAACAGGCGCCGTCCTTCGGATGAGACGTAAAACCGAGGTCCTGACTCTCTGTGGTCAATAAAAATCCCAGGGTGTTTCTTGAAAAGAGTAGGGGCGTAACCCCGGCGTCCTGGCCAAATTTCCCAATGGCCCTTGCCAATCATGGCCTCCTAATAATCCCCATCTATGAATTGGCTTCATTACACTGCTCTCCTCCCCACTGAGAGCTGATGTGTGGTCAGTGTACTGGTGCACTATGGCTGCCATCGCGTCATCCAGGTGGGGCTGCACATTGGTGGTGGTGGAGGGGATCCTCATTACCTGTAAAGCACTTTGAGTGGAGTGTCCAGAAAAGCGCTATATATGTGTAAGCAATTATTATTATTATTATTATTATATTAGCTATCTTATCCTCTAACTTACCTTATCAGGCATCTCAAACTCAGTTCTTGGAGGGCCTCGTGCCTTTTGTTTTTTGTTTATTCTGAACCTTCAGTTAAGTACTTTAATAATGTAATTCACTTCAGAATTGTAAAACTTCTAAACAAGTTAAGGTAAAGTTATCGTAAGCAATTCACAGATTACAGAACCATCCTTAAAGTAAATGTTTTGAGTAATCAATTATAAAAAAACATCTTTTAAAAAATTGTCTAAGAAAATAATGAATTGCTTAATTGACTACTCAAGTTGGATTAAAAACCAGTCCTTTAAGCAATATGCTGACACAAGGCCATCCAATAAAATTAGAAGGTACATTAAAATCTGAGTAATTGATATTGTCAACGTCCCTTCTGAAATGTCTAAATTTGCATATCTGTATATATTTGTCTTTGTACATCAGATAACATTACTTTTCTCTTTCCTAGAAATCTGCGAGAAACAAGAGATAACTCAATTGCTGAGAAAGAGAGAGCCATTCAAGCAGAGAAGGATGCTTTAGATAAATACAGCCAACTTCTGGAACAGTAAGTTTTTTGTATGTAATCTTACATATTAGGTGCCAAATAACGACCCAAATAAAAACCCTGCTGTACTTCCATTTTTTTCACGAACCATTATTTTGAAATGAAGGAATTCTGAACATCGCAGAGGTTTAGAATTGGGTGGGCCATGTTGTGCCATGTCCTTAACAAGGTGATTACTCGTGTGGTTTGGCCTTGTCTTGGACTTGGCAAAAAACATGGAGAGGATTTCTTTAATGTTGCTATATTAGAAAGTTTGCATGCATAAAATAGCTTTCGTCTTAGGTCAAGATTGTTCTGTGAAGTATAACATGATTGTTCTGGTACGGTGCTACCTATTGTAAAACATCACCTGCAACATTTTACAATGATTGCATGCTGAAACCATGGTGAGTCAGTGCTGCTCTATTGCATGTTTCAGCCAGTCCATTCCGACAGGTGCCACTGACCTCCATCGACTGCACTCCTTTTGCCTTCCCACAGCTCCAGATTGAGATTTGTCTTCCTGCTAATTCAAGGAGAACCATTAATCCATGTTAAGCATGAATGCTTGTAATTTTTTATCTTTTTGTTAAGGCTAAAGTTACTTCATTTTCTAAATGTTGAACCCATTTCTTAAAAAAGATTGATCACATTTGCCGAATAACTTGCAAGAAAAGCATAAAATGCTTTCCGTTGGTTTTGGACACACAGCCATGATTTGAGATGTTTTCCTCATTTCTATGCTTGATGTCATACTTCTCCTTAATAAAATAAGAGGAATTATGTCTTTATTTTGGGAAAACTCTATTCCCATGATCTGTTTGGTACCCCTTTTGAGCAGTCTCTGTAGTCATTTAACATTCTGTCTGGCCCTGATGCTGGGTTGTTGGGCATTTCTAACACTAAAGGGTCCAATGTACTTGCTTGCCTCGCGGGTCTGTAACACCTTATCTGTCATGTCGCTGTAGGGCTCTGATGCTCAGTGCCTCCGTGACGAGGTCACCCGTACTGGGATGGCTTCATTGGGTTGCTCCTCAGCCTGTGGGAGCTTAACCGCTTCCATTAATTTTCAATCTTTGCCCGTTCTTTCGCTACAATGTTTAGCGACGGAAAAGAAAGTTAGTTTAGTATGGATTTCTAAACTTTTACCTTTATAACATTTAGCTCAATTTGGAATGCTTCATGGTGCACAGATACATTTTGAAAATTTTAATCTCCCCTTAAAAGTCAGTGCACATCCCGGTCTATTCATTCTAAATGAGCTGGAGCGTGGGGTTGCAAACTGACTGAAACTGAACCTTTTTGACAACCACTAATAATATTTATGAACTGAGTGGACTGATTGAATTGAAAATTAGTAGTACATTTTGTTAACAAATAAAGCCTTTTCTAGTTTACACCTGAAAAGTTGCTACAATGTTTTTTATGCCCACAAAAAGTTGCATTATGTTTATTCAGGTAGGGAGCTGCGTCAGCATGCGTAGGCTGCAAAGGAACAAGAAATAGGTTTATTCCATGCTGAAATGCAAAGAATGAAAACACAACATTTCGCCTGTGGAGCCTTCTTCAGGTGTAAGAAGAAGGGTTACACCCGAAGAAGGCTCCACAGCCGAAACGTTGCGTTTTCTTTCTTCTCTTTTCAGCATGGAATAAACCTATTACGTGTTCCTTGTGTTTATTAATGTAAGATGTTTTTATATTTGTACAACAGTCAGTGTTTAATTGTTAATATTTATCCATTTAATGTAAGAGAATGTTATTAGTGGTGGGCAGTGAATGTTGTCGAAAATGCACGTGTTTATAGACGCATATGGACTGGGTCTTCTTTCACTTCAGTGTGCATTAGATGCAATTATTAATCGGTTAATAGCTGAGTAATAATTGTAAACTAGATAAATTGTATTTATTGAAGGTTAAAGTGTATGATTTTTAAATAACTTTACATTTATTTGTATTTTGGAAAATTGCATAGAATTTTGTTTTTAAGCTTTTTCCACATGGAGGCTTGCTTTAAGAGTTTTATTGATTTTATTTTAATATGTATAATTTTTTTTACAGTATAGATAGAAGGTATAGACAAAGACGTTTTGTAGACTTATGTAGTTCACTTGAGATAATTAAAGATGAAGAGTTTTCTAGAAGAATGCTGAAACCAGATTGCCCAGATGCCTGTGTGTCACCAAAGCAACATATAATGCCTCAAATACTCTGTCTTATTGCCTGTTGGCTATGCTGAAGCATGTTAAAGTAATAAGGGGTGCACCCAAAATTAAGAAATGGTATATTTTCTTGAGGTGTGTTATACCAAAATCCAGATCTACCAGTTTAAATACATACCAGATGAATATGTGAAAATGAAGCTTCCATGGCAAGCCAAAATGATTGCCTGAGATTTTTTTTCTATGTTGTTGATAACATGGCCCATAATGCAAGACCTTCCTGTTTAACATCTGTTTGGCCAAGTAAAGCGAAAGCTTAGTGTTATTTCAGTTAGCACACAGTTCCTGATTAAAGCAAAATGGCTTCTTGAATCCCATTTTGTAAATGAAAGTGTGTGAGCAACCACTTTATCAATTGAGATAGAACTTGGCAGGTTTAATTATGTGTCACACAGGCATGCAAACTGGTCCAAAATAAAAATAACCATGCCAACTTCATATTGACATAGTAGACTACTACTTGCCACTAGAAAACTATGAGTAGTTTTTGAAGTTAAAGATAGTACTGCTTGGGCTTATTTTGGATCTGCCTTTTCAAGCATATTGAAAGCATGTGCATTGTGTAGATAATTTGATACACTAAAATCTTTCATATTATTTCAAAACAAAACCTATTTTTACATGTTCTCAAGATTATTCTTATTCATTTTGACAAATATCCTGAGTGTACCTGAACCTTTAAATGGTTTTGTATGTTTTCACATGCTGACAGTTTCTTTGATTTTGTGAGATGTTTTCATTAAATTATAGTTATAATTTCTTTGATGAAGAATGGTGTTACGGAGAATTACATTTGGCATATGTGCTCAACAGGTTTTTGTTCTTTTTATTACAGAAGCCAAGGTAACGGCTTCAACAGAATGGTTGGATAGCTTGTGCCAATTTCCCACAGCCCTTTGGTTGTAAAGTGCCTCCAGTTCTCAGTTTTAAATGCACTTCCATATAGTTTCCACCTTTGACATCTGCTCCATGTTTCAGTGTTCTGAAGAAATACTTGTATTTCTTGTATACTTGTATCAGGTCCCCTCAGAATATTCTTGTTTAAGGTTCAGTTCCTTAAGTCTATCAGTGTAGGACATTTGCTTAAGCCCCAGAATATATCTGATTGCTTTTCTCTAGACTGATTCTGGAGTCACAATAAATTTTATGTAACCTGGTGACCAGAAATGTGCACAATATTCTAAATGAGGCCTCACTAGTGTGTTACATATTTTTAACATACCGTCAGCTGATTTAAATTGATTGTTTTTAACTAGCAATTTGTTTGCCTTCTTAATTGCTTTCCCACATTGTCTAAAACAGGTAAATGATGTCAACATAAACACAAGTCTTCTAGCTCAGCATTTCCCCACTGTATAGTTCATCTGTATGTAATACCCTGCACTCGTTCACATTAAAAGTTTCTGGAGTTTGCCCAGTTGTCATTTTTAGCTTAATCGTTTTAAGTTTCATTTTCTGCTGCTACTACTGCATTTGCTGAGAGTCCATATTAAGTATCACCTGCAAACGTGGCTACTTTACTATTCCAGAATCTAGACCAGGAGATGGCAACCTATAGCATGTATGCCAATATTGCATGCAAAGGGATTTTTAAGGGCATATGCAATGAAAATGGCACATGCAATAAAAGTCTAATAAGCCAACAGGAAATTAACTTAAAGAAAAAGATAAGAACTATGCAAATATGTAGTTCACTAAAACTTGCAATCCAGTGAAAACTCTTTGGCATAGAAAAAAATATATTTACTTTGTTTATTTACTGCATTATTTTTAGAGCCTATTGTATTCATAGGAAAGCTTGCAATCTGTGCTCCTGATAACATTGTTCACACTTAAGTGTAAAGTCAAACATTTTGGACAAAATATCGGTTGCTAAGAAAGCAAAATTAGATGTTCGCTCATTTCATCTCTTTTGGAGAGATGAAAATGGATTTGCTCAATATAAAGTCTGTGCTGTTTGTGCTCTGAGTTAGCAATTCTTGAGAGATACTGTGACTCAGATTGAAAATTGAGAAGAGCTGTGCTTCCTTAACCTCATGCATGGCACAGGCACAGCTAATGGGGACAATAATGCAAAGACATTTATTAATTATTGTGAGGAAAAGAATTGTCTCCAAGAATTTTTTTTCTGTGACTACTGACAGTGCAACCACTATCGACATTGTGGTTGGAAAAGAGAAGGGAGTCATAAAGATCACTGCAGATCTCATTTTCCACCCCATGGTAAATTTTCACTGTATCATACATCAAGGAAATCTTTGTTCCAAGATTTTTAATTATGAGCTGAATAATGTGATGACTAGAGTGGTGAAAATATTAAATATATCTACACTGCTACGAACCTGAGACATGCAATGGTGCTTTTTAATTTCTTAATTTTAGATATTATATTAATCAAATTGTTAATAGGGCTATTTTTGATATTAATAAATATCAATGGAACACAAAAAAAAGCAAGTGCAAGAGCTTATTCTTGCTACGCCCTGTCTGATCTAGACCATTGATATAAAAATGTATCACAAGTTACACCTCTACTCTTTTCGAGACACACCCTGGGATTTTTAATGACCACAGAGAGTCAGGACCTCGGTTTTACGTCTCATCCGAAGGATGGCACCTGTTTACAGTATAGTGTCCCCATCGCTATACTGGGGCATTAGGACCCACATAGACCGTAGGGTGAGCGCCCCCTGCTGGCCCTACTAACACCTCTTCCAGTAGCAACCTTAGTTTTTCCCCAGGAGGTCTCCCATCCAGGTACTGACCAGGCTCACACCTGCTTAGTTTCAGTGGGTTGCCAGTTGTGGGTTGCAGGGTGATATGGCTGCTGGCTGCTGTGTAGTTTGTTGTCACTTTCGAAAAGACAATAGCACAAATTTCTCACTTCTCCAACTGATCTTGTGGAGTGCTGCACTTCAGCGGTGTATAAAAGAGTTACTCTCTTAGGTGTATTATTATTAATAATAATAATAATAAATAACAATAATAATATTTCCAAATATGTGACAAGGTAAATACCAATGGACAATCTGGGAAACAGTGGCTTTGGCTTATACATGAGTGACTGCAGAAAATAAGTCACTTTGTCAGATGGGCGTTGTGGTTCTTGTACCTAGAAAACTGTGGAGACTGACATTCTCTGTTATGAAACTGAATTGACAGTTGTCCAAATAAAGATATAAGCTGTCAATCATTCCTTTTATTGCTAAACATTCCTTCTCAGTTGTGAATTTATCCTTCTTCTAGGGTACTAATTTCCATACAATGTTCAAGGAAATTCTTAAGAAATGCATAAGAATGAAGATACATTGTATATTAATGAAGGTTTATTCACCTCATTTCTATGCATTGGTCAAAATGTCAGTTGTGTTCTCATCAGTTTAATTGCAAGAGATTAATTCATCATACGGATTTCATTTAACTATAGGACCAAACTACAAGAGTCAGATCTGTTTAATTCTTGCACATGTTTTGACTAGCCCTGGTTTTGGCCAGTACTTGCAGTAATAGACATGTCGTTCTTTTTTATTAGAATTTTCAGTGTTTACATACTCTGATTCTTAAATGTTTTTTTATTAAGAAATCATCTTAAGATGATCTAAGAAGAAAAACCAATTCCCAAGTATAATATCTGTATTCATGTTGCTTTGTTACTCCTATGCTTTGCATTCCTTATTTGCTCATGTTAAGGGAGAACTGATCTGCATTGCAGTAAGCACATGCCTGGGATTCCAGCAGATCCTCAGTCCAGTTGTTGGGCATACTCTGAGTTTTTATGCTAGGGAAAAAGATTGCTCACATTCACAAAGGAGCTGGATTGTGAGCCAAAAATGACAGATGCTCAGCTGCAGCTGAATGTTCAACAATTTAGGGAATTGCTCACACAGTTTTTTTTAAAAGAACATATTAATTCTTATATTTCAGATCACTTAAGCCAGGTCTAGTGTTGATTGGGACGTCTATAAATAAAATGTGAATTTTAGAAATAGATTAATTTGTTTTCATGCTAAATATGTCTATTCAGTTGCAGAACAAGAAATGACATTGATTTCATAAGCTGCAATTTATAAGTGATTTTGTAATACATTCTTACATTTGTTTTAATTGTCACTCCCCTCTCAACTTTCTTGGAACCTTTTACTAGAAAGTAAGGAAACTTTATCATTATGTTAATCAACATATGTGTTCTGCCTAATAAGTGATAGTTCTAGAAAAATAAAATTTCTCTAATTTCCTGTAATAATGCATCATTTATCTGAGAGCACTCGTGGTATTTCAAACTATGTACTGCTTTCCCTCTAATGATTTTCCTGGTAGGTAATATCAAAATTGATCCATTTACTCAGAGCCTGTTTATACTGTATAATGCTTGCAGTTTTATATTATTGTAGAAATGCATACTGACTTTAAGGCCACTTTTGGTGGTATGTAAATGGTATAATTTGCTGTGATTAATTTTTTGGTTTCATCAGTGACCCTGGAAAGATTAACTTCAAATCAACAATTAAGGCCAATGGTCTTTTTGCCATATTTTTAGAAGTGACATCTATGTCACAGTGGGACATGGATGAAAACTAGAGATTTAGATAGATTAAAACTTTGAATGAAAATTATTTACTGTATTTTATAACAGATTTCAAACTATTATAGTTTTTTTGAAAACTAGAAGAGGGAGAATGTTAGTTCAGTGTTTTTTATTTATGTTTGAAAACAGATGCATTCTTTCCTGCACTAAAATCATCTTCAAAAAAAGTCTTGGCCTCTCTTGATCTTTTTTTTTTACAAGTTTGGTTGATGACCAAACTTCAGTGTGTTTTTTATTATTGTCGTGGTGTGAAAACATTGTTGTTGTGGGCCCTTTCACTTTCTGTCCTGATATGAAGAAGAATTTTGGTTTAAACGCAGTTTGATATTTTGATATTTTTCTCGCTTTAGCTTGAAATACAGTCATACTGTTATACAAATTAGTTCACTTTGTACAGCTATATGAAAAGCAGGCTTTAAATTATCGTGCTTGGACATGTCTAATCCTGAAACTGACACTACTGCATCAGGGGAAAATGCAAAACACCTTCAGGCCTTTTTGCCTGCGTCATTTTAAGTTTCTGTGTTGCAGCCGCGTCACTTGTCTTGGGAAATAATGTTCTAAGTGTCATTTAGTCATGATTTTTATTATTTGATGTAATGCTAATAAGAACTAAGTTGGATAAAATGTTCAGATTTAATTTTTATTCAATTCTTAAATAAATATTTGTGCTTTATACATATTATATGAATGCGTTATTTGAAATTTTCCTTCTATTTTTTAAAATATGCATAGTCTTCCAGGTATTCTGCATTTACAGTATATTTTAAACTTATCTCTGGCAGTGTCTGTCTTCCAGGTAAAAGCACTCCTAATCACAAAATAGGATGAGCTGCTTTTCACTGGACATCTCAGTTGCAGAGTTCTGTGCCACATCAATCACTGAGAGTGTACAGGTGACACTGATCACTGTTTAACTCCCATTTTAGTCCTGCAGTTAACTGCTGGATAGTAATATATTTGCCTCCAATTGTGGATTTATTTTTTTCAGCTGTTGAATGAGACATCCTGGCAATACTCTTTTCGACATAAAAGGAATGCGCATTATATAGTTTACAATGATCATTTCTCAAGTATTTTAAGTAATTATGTTTATAACGATAAAATCTCATTCTGCACTTAAAAGGCAAAAAAATAAAATCCGATGAAGATACAATGATGTCTAAATCAAACGGAGGTGTGTCATTGTCAAATAAACAAAAAAAACATAAACACTAAGTTTACATTACAATAAAGAAGGGTGGTGGTCACAATTATGTACACCTGCACTAAGAAGTTGTTAGTTTGAATTCGACAACATAGTAAAGTTTGTTTCTTTCGATAGGATTGAAATTTATAGCATGTGAAAAAGAATATCATAGCAATGAGACACACTTGAAAAATCCATAAATACAGACAGTGCTGCAGTCTCTCTTGTACTTCAATTGCTTGTGCTAATCTTCATTATCTTATATTTGTTCTTTTCATTTATTGGGGCTGATGTGCTCATTTGTAACCTAAAAAATGGTTTCTTCACTTAAAATCAGTTAATAACCATGAAAAAACATCTGATTTTACAAATATATAGGAAACCACAGTCAGGCTTTGTGAAACATTTTCTGCCCTTGTAGCATGTACTGTTATTTTTGCAACTGAGCAAAATGAAGTTTACACTGCCTTTAGTGCCTATTAAATGTGCATCTTTATGATATTTATATTATGCCTTACCACCTCATATTTGCAGTCTTCTATTTGGGGAAAAGACAGCTATGAACTTAATTGGTCGAAGTTTGTTTTCCGGTATAGCGATTTATTTGAATATTTTTGCTAAGTTAGTTCTCTGGCACTGAACAGGAAAGTACCATCGAAGCTGATGGCAACACATGCCCCTGCTTGTTGCTCCCGGTTCACACAGCTGTAATTCATCTTTGCTAACTTATAGGCACTGTGGAAAAGCCAATAAAATGCAAATAAATGTTTGGTTGTATGTGTAAAAGCATGGAGTACAAGTGCAGGCTGGTCATAATGAATCTGTATATTGTACCTCAGGAATAATTGTTTTCACTTCAGAGAGGTTATAAAAGCAGGACAGCTTGTCATACTGTGGGTCTTAATGGTGTGCATTATTACGATAGATATAAAGAGCTGGATGAAATTTATTTAACCACAGGAGATAAAGGCAGAGAGGAGACTTGAAACAGGCTTTAAAATGCTGAAAACAAGTATGTACAATCCGCTGATGAAGGTATTCAAAATTAATCTTAAGACATTCTTGTACAAGTAGATACAGATCTAATAAAAGGAGATACCACTTCCTATTAAATGCAATTGATTAATGGTTTTTCAAGCACTTTAATATCATTACATATCCTTCAAGACTAACATAAAGGTTATGCTAGGTTCACTGAGCATAAAAGGCAGTTGGTCATTTTTCTCTAGTTTGTTCTTATTTCCCCTTATATAAAGTAGTCCACTGCATTTTCTGTTACCTTTATTTTCATGTCTGTTACTTTTTAAATGAGTCATTGCATTTAAGTGTTAGAGGCAATACTATTTAAAAACTACTATCAAATATCAATTAAATAAAATTTTAAAACACCTCTAATGTTATCATTATAGTAGTATTATTCAACTTCTTTATAATCTGTTCCACATACAGTATGATTGGCTTTACCAATGAATACATCATTTGTAGAAAATTAGAACTAGCTTTCTAATCCATAGTCTTTGATTATAATAACTGATTGTTTTTTTTTTGTTTTTTTTATAAAAAACTGAAATTTAATTTATCTCAGTTACTCTCAGAATCAATTATAGTATATTACATATTTTACAGTACAGCTGAATACAGTCTTCATATGGTGTTTAAAGATGCATGAAAACAGTGGTAAATGTTAGGCAAAGAAAATTTTGGTCATTCAAAATTTAGTTTACAATGCCCTTTTAAACATAAGATATTGTTTTAAGTACTTTACCAAATACTGTTATCTTTCCTGATAAACCATGTGTGTGCTTGAAGCATTTGAGCAAAGCTTCGATATCTGCTTTGATGGGTGGCTGAAAACAAGTATAAGAGGAGGCAACATAAATTAAAACCTCCCTCATATGTCCTTAAGAATCAGAATAAACATCAACAGTTTAGCTAGTCAAACATTTTTAATTCTCTTGACTAGTCATGAAAACCGCATATTTCTTTCTGTGAGAAGGCTTTGCCCATTCTAAAACTTCAGTCTCTACTTGCAGTGATTTCATTTCCCAATACATCTTTGTGCAGCATTAATATCTCTGAATAACTGCTGTTATTATCATCCTTTTTTAAACCACAATATCTGCTTCTTGTTCTTCCAGGTTCAGACAGCTTCAGCTCGGGACAGACAGCAGAGTTGCTGAGTTGCTCAACCAAGTGAAATTAAAATCCTTTGAAGTGGAGCGTGCTCAGATGATACAGGAGGAAACAGCCAAGAATCTCAGCCAGTGCCAAATAGAATGTGAGAAGCACCAAAAAAAACTTGAGGCAAGCCATTCATTTGTTTAAGAACTAGGTCTTCCCATCTTTTTTTTTAAACAATTATAATATTCTTTTGCCATTATTAAAGTAGATTATTTTGTTTACTAAAACAAAATGTACCTTTTACAGGTTGATTTGGTCAAATGCTTAAGATTTTAAAATGCATACACTGCATAAAAAGTCGTCCTTTATGTTTTTTTTCTTTAACTTTTGTAAAGCAAAAGATGCAGTGTTTTTCTGATTTGAAGTATTCCAGTCTTCATTACTATAAACGTGCATCCCTAGACTTTCTGTCTAGAAGCTAGCCAGGCTAGTCACAGCAATTAAAATGAGGATCTGGTTTATAAAAAGCACTCTTCTTTGTACTACAGAAGCTATCGATTATTTTTGACAAATAGTGAACACAGAAATAATTCTACAGTGTATTTACCTTAAGAGTTATTTTACCAGGTGCTACCCTAACAATTGTACAGACACTTGCGTCCAATCTGCTGCTACAGCTTTTAGTGGGTCCAGTTCTGATTGTTCATCCATCCATTTTCTGGCCACTTAATCCAATTCAGGGCTGCGGGAAAGCTGGAGGCACATGGCAGTCCATAACAGAGCTTTGTTTTCTGATTTATTTTGGTACTTTTTCATATAATCCTTGTGTGTTAGATCATGTTCCGCCACTTGTCACTACAGCCTAGGAGATTATCAGAATCTTAAAAAACGAGTCGGTACAATGCTGTATGCAGCTTTGTAAAACTTAGAATATCCATCCATCCATTTTCTACCTGCTTTATCCAATTCAGGGTCGTGAGGGAGCCAAAACCTATCCTGGCAAGTAATGGGCATAAGGCAAGGTACACCCTGGATGAGACGCCAGTCCATTGCAGGGCAGACACAAACACACTTATACAAGTGCCAGTTTTCTCAAAAGAAAATTAACCAGTTTGTTTTTGGGCTGTGGGAGGAAACGAGAGCACCCAGAGGAAACTCACACAAACGCAAAAAAGGACAAACATATTAACTCCAAATAGTTAGCAGCTCCAGAAAATAGAATATATAAAATACAGAAAAGGTTAAATGGTTTTGTAGTAGAAGTACTTACATTAATGCAGGTTCATGTTATTTTTCATGTTAGGTTTGTTAAGTATTAGAGAAAAAATACCAGGTGTGAAATCTTGCTTAGAGACACAAAAATTTATAACTACATTTTTGTTCGTCAAAAACAGGTCTTGACAAAGGAATTTTACAGCCTTCAGACATCATCAGAGAAACGTATTACAGAGCTGCAATCACAGAACTCCGAGTACCAGGCTCGACTGGAAACCTATGAAAAATTAGAAAAAGAGCTTGACGATGTCACCCTGCAAGCTGCAGAAAGTATGTGCTGAAACACACACATCTTGCGAACATTAATTGATCTAAATCATGTTATTGAATCGTTGTTGCTTTATTTTTGGAATTTGGAAGTACAACATCCAACATCTTCGGCAAACAATATTGATTTTTTGAGAAAACACTTCGCGATCATTTCAGAGGGCCTGTGCAGTCTATTGGGTTGATAAAACTAAAGCTCCATAGCACTTTTATACTAGCTGGCCTGTACCGTGAGGCCCTCATGATATGAGCACCTTCATGCTCACAAATAAATCGAGCTAAGTCAGAACAAAGCTGCCAGACTTTGGCTCTGTAAACTGTTAAAAACTTGGGATTGCAACATACCATTCACAAGCAGAGTCTTACAAACCATAGCAATAGAGCTGAATACAAATAACATATGCAGTATTTCAGGTGGGTAGCTGCATCAGCATGCGTAGTCTGCAAAGGAACAAGTAATAGGTTTATTCCATGCTGAAAAGAGAAGAGAGAAAACACGTTTCGGCTGTGAAGCCTTCTTCAGGTGTGAGCTGAAGGTGCTCACACCTTAAGAAGGCTTAACAGCCGAAACACTGTGTTTTCTCTCTTTTCTTTTCAGCATGACATATGCAGTATGTACAGTATGGCCACCATAATACGTTTCTATTGGATTTAGCTAGTATATAGACATAGTTGGCCTTAGATATTTCTCATTCACTTATCAGTGTCTTGCAGGACTTTGAAAGCAGCCATCTTAAGGTCAGCTGTATCAGCTGTGTACTGTCTTGGATCAAAACCATAAACATGGCATTTCATATTTGTGAGAAAAACATTGAAAAATAAAGCCATGCACACGAAAAAAAAAGAAAAAACTGAGCATAACTAAACCTTCATGTATTGCAGTGTGTTGCTTTCTGCACCAAATTTTTTAGAATTTTTTCAGCTCTTTTAAAATCTAATCTTACAGTGGACAATGAAGATGAAGCAGAGAGAGTCCTTTTTTCATATGGCTATGGTGCAAATGTTCCTACAACTGCTAAAAGACGACTGAAACAGAGGTGATTATCTTTGCCTGATTCTTTTTTTGTGTATATTGTGTCAATGAGAAAGAAAAACTGTACTGACATTTACTTGAATTATAGCCACGTATGCTTGATTGAACCTGTATGGTGTAAAAAAGATCTGTGTTTTTGTAATGCAGACTTTTGAGTTTGTTTTGAAAGTCTCAAACTAGATCTTCTTGTTTCACAGAGGCATAAGATGCAGTTAAGAATAACATGACGAATATAAAGTCTGCATAACTGTCATTGTAACTTTCTTAAGAATGATGTATGAGGTCAAAATAGTGAAGGGAAATCAGAGATTTTGATTTGTTTTTTTTCTGTTTTTCATTCCATCTCTTTAAGCTAAAAAAGAGGAAGTCAAATATCATAATTACAAATAAACAAATGCTGGCAGGTATAGATGCAGAGAGTTGGGGCATGTAAGTGCAAACCTCTGCGTATCTATTCTAGGTCCATTCTATACAAATGAGAAATAAACCACTTGTTTGGACCACATTTAAAAAATATCAGAAAACAATTCTTACTATTAGCAGTAATTTGTTGAATGCAATTTTTGCTGACACATTAGCTATATCTTAGAATGCATGATTTTTTGTAACATATCTTAAAATAAGTTCAAGATTTTGCTTTCTGCCCAACTTGATTTCTGCCCAAGTTAATTGAGCAGTTTGTTTTTATTTTGCTGTAGTGTTCACCTAGCGAGGAGATTACTACAGGTCGAGAAACAGAACACCTTACTGAGGAGAGATATGGAGCGACAGACAGCTCGGGCTCAAGAGCTTTCTAAAGAGGTAACCCATTCAGTGACCGTGTAGAGTGTTACAAACACTATTGCTCTTCCCATTTAAGAATAACTTGAGACATTTCATCAGTAGCAGTTTCCTCCAGGGGCTGGCTTAGATAACCCGGAAAGATCTGTTGTTGGAGAAGGAAGGTGCACAATTTCCTTACAAGGAGATCAAAGAGAGAAAGCATAGATGTACCTGAGGGTGCAGAATCTTTTTTTCAGAAATTGAAATTTAAAATTATGCATTTGATCATACGTTTCAATCCAAAAATGTGCTAACCTGTGATTGATTTGTGCCGTAGTTCAGCTCCCATATGTCTAAGAAAAGCATCGTCAAACTTTAACATTCGTGTTTGAAATTCAAAGATGCCTTAAAAGTAGACTTAAAGTATAGATAGATAATACTTTATTAATCCCGTAGGGAAATTGATGTGTTACAGCAGTCCAGCCCAAGACAAGCAAAACAGACATCAGAATAGTTATAAAACAAAAGACAAACAAAATAAATAAAAATAAACAAATACATAGGTGTGTGCAAAATGTGCTGATCATAGTCGCTGTAAAAACAATAAAATATGTGCAAAATGTGCATAGGTTTATACAGACTGATAGTCCAAAAAGTACAATGGAGTAAACATGCTGTCCATAGAGGAGCAAATGAAGGGCTAACAGTCCTAGCCTAGGGCAGCGTTATGCACCCTGACAGCCGCCGGGAGGAAAGACCTGCGGAAACGTTCCCTTGAACACCGTAGCTGGAGCAGTCTGTTGCTAAATGTGCTCCGCTGCCCAGTAACAGTCCCATGAAGCGGATGAGAGGTGTTGTTCATGATGCCTGTGAGCTTGTTCAGCATTCTCCTCTCAGCCACCATCTCCATGGGGTCAAGGCTCATCCCCAGCACAGTGCCAGCCTTCTTGATGAGTTTATTGAGCCTATTTGCATCTTTTGTCATGATGCTGCTGCCCCAGCACACCACAGCGTAGAAGATAGATAGATACTTTATTGATCCCGTGAGGGAAATTGCAGAATGATGGCCGCCGCCCCCACTGATTCATAAAAAATGTGTAGCAGTGTTCCACACACACCAAAGAACCTGAGTCTCCTAAGAAAATAGAGTTGGCTCTGACCTTTCTTGTACAGGGCATCAGTGTTACCAGACCACTCCAGGTGTACCCCTAAGTACTTGTAGGAATGTACGCCCTCTATGTCCTCACCCTGGATGGAAACAGGGTTCAGCGGAGACTTATTCCTTCGAAAGTCAAAAATAATTTATTTGGTCTTGCTGGTGTTAAGCTGGAGATGGTTAAGATGACACCACTCCACAAAATTGGTAATCAAGCTCCTATATTCCTCCTCCCTCCCCTCTCTAATACACCCCACAATTGCAGAGTCATCCGAAAACTTCTGCAGATGACATGTCTCAGAGTTGTACCTGAAGTCAGAGGTGTAAAAGGTGAACAGGAATGGAGCAAGGACAGTCCCCTGTGGAGCCCCAGTACTGCTAACAGTCTGTTCGGACACACAGCTCTGTAGCCGTACATACTGTGGCCTGCAGGTCAGATAGTCTATAATCCAGGACAGCAGGGGAGTGTCCACCTGCGCCGCCCTTAGCTTATCTCTCAGTAAAGGTGGATGGATGGTGTTAAAGGCACTGGAGAATTCAAAGAACATAACCAAAGTCATAAGAACAAGTATAAAAACCAGGACAAGACAAGGAGCCTTGCAATTAGCTGTGCATGCTGCCAGTGTGGAATTTATTTACATAGTTGCAGTCAGTTTTGCAGCATTGACTAGAATGGAGCGGCAGACTGATGTCAAACCTGCATTGGGGAAAAAACTATTTCCTCTAAAATCTGAGCCGGTGCTGAAACAAACAAGAAACGGACAAAGCCCCGCGCTGCTGGCAGGTGGCAGGTGTGAGGCGTGCTGCCCGTGTTGTTCAAACTAATGACGATACGCCAGCTAACGGCACGGCTGTGGAAAAGGAGAATTGGGCAGCGTCGGGTGGTTCAGGAAGTGAAGACGATATGAATCACGGTAAGAAAATGCACTTCTAACAAGCATTTGGACTTCTGGACAATTGGAAGTTCATCAGACCAAACACCCAAGGCTTATATGGAGGAAACTACTCTAGGCTGCGTGACATGTTGAAAGTTAGGCTCTCTGACACCAGAGAAGAAGGTGGGCATGGAAGGGTGGGTAACGTGCTCCAGCGCTAGATGCTTGATACACTTAGCTGCATCTGGTATTTTTTCAATGAATGTGATTGATATGGGATGGATTCTGCATTCCAATGTTGCATGCTCATACACTCAACAACACATTTCTTCAGATAAATTGAAAGTTGTTTGAAAGGGTAGTGGTAGGTACTCCAAAAATCTAGCTAACACAAGATTATGCTTCTGATTTGAGCCAAAATGTGCCTTGATCAGGTTACACGCCTGTTCGTTCCTTCATTAAAGCAAAAATGCATTTCAATCAGTTTTATTTTAATAATGGAAAAGATGAGAAATTTATCCTTTAAGTAAATTGAAACATCTTTGTTAATATGGTTCCGCATGGGTAAACATGGAGCGTGTAGCTCGGCTCTGCCCCTACCGGGGCTCAGCAGCAAGCTCTACTGAGCCAGAAACTGGCCACAGCGAAGCTCTGCAGTGCCTAGTTTTTGTGGGAGTGTAACGGTGTGGAATGGGAAGAGCCCCAGTGAGCACCAGTATTTGTCAACGCCTTGTCTGAGGGGGTGGGGGCGCTGGTGTGAAGTTAAAGACGATGTGCCGCTGTACACAGGGAGAGCAAGGCCACAAAAAAAAAATCTCAGCCTGTCCTGGTGGAGATGCACGGTGGAATAAGCGAAAAGAAAAAGAAAATGAATGAAAAATGTGGTCCTATGCTCAGTCACAAACCCCTCCGGGACTGTCGCTGGAAGGTTCTGCTCGTCCCTGTGGGAGGAGCTCAGTGCGTCTTCAAGGGCCCCACAGCGGCGGCTCGTCCTTAATCAGCCAGGGCAGCTGTGGTTGCTAAAGCAACATGTCGCTCCGCCTCCACACTGAACACGCCCCCGCGTTGTGCCTTAGGAGTGACGTCGCCTCTGTCACGTTGACATGTGTGAGATCATACAGCTGAATTCTGAAACTCTGCAGACCCAACAAAAAGTCCATCAGAGTGGAAGTGTTCCAACAACAGAGAAGACTTCATAGCATTAGATTATTGTATGTGAAATTAATGATTAAAATGTTTAACTTGTTAGCCTGTTATTGTCAATGAAAATGAAATGAAAATACATCAAAAGTGTTATGGGCAAGACACTGGTGTTATATAACCTCAGAACAAACAGTAAAGTCATCAGGTAGAGGCCCAGTACCTCGGTTGCCTCTAATTTATCCACTCTCTCTTGTTTGTTCACAGGCACTTTGACTATTGCAAATTAAACTCTGGTGATAATGTTGCTTAGTGTTTTTACTCAACTTGCTTTCCCTGTACTGCTCTTTTGGAAAGGCTTCAAAGTAACCATGAACCCTGTACACAATTATAAACTGTAATTTATTAAGGGATTTAATTAAATCTGAGAAATTGCTTAAAGCATTTGTGATTTAGAAGCTTTTAAATTTAAAATGCTACTTTAATTGTGCACTTTAGCAGCTGTTTTTCTTAACACCAGGGTATTGGGAAACATAGTGGTTGTGGCATCAGGAGGTTTTAATACATTTTGCTGACCTTTCTACCTTGTATTCAAAAGATCAATCTTTGTTTTTGTTTGCCTGAAACAGTGGGCTCTCCTGCTTTCTGATCTATTTGATGATGTGAACGCTGAACTGCTTCTGTTTCATATTGGCATCAGTAAAAGAATATTTGGCATGCATACCTGTCCTGTCTGTTAGATTGGAAGTTTGGAATTACTATACAATTTGAAAATGTAACACAAACCACAAGTATAATAAACATAATAATAAACTGAATTATAAATCATTCCCTCCCCTTTGTTAAGTTGTTCAGCCTCCTAAGTAAGTTTTAGAATGTGTCAGCTGCCAAAATAAAAAGCAGAAGAATACATGCCGAAAGCTAAATGGAATGAATTGAGCTCTTGTGGTTTGTTATGTTAGCCTGTCGCTCTCACGTGGAGTATATTAGTGATGATACCAAATCATATTGCAGTGGATAAATTGTAGGCTTTTTTCAGGCAAAACTAATTCTGGTTTGTGCTGCTAGGCCAATCTCACATATGCAATGGGCATGTGTATATTATATGTAATGTAGATAAGAGATGGGCGGAGTGGTGGCACTGTAGCTAAGGATCTGTGCCTGTGGCTGGAAGGTTGCCGGTTCAAATCCTGCGGCCGGCAGAGGAATCCTACTCCGTTGGGCCCTTAACCCCAACTGCTCCAGGGGTGCCGTATAAATGGCTGACCTTGTGCTCTGACCCCAAGCTTCTCTCCCTGTCTGTGTGTCTCATGGAGAGCAAGCTGGGGTATGTGAAAAAAGACAAATTCCTAATGCAAGAAATTGTATATGGCCAATAAAGTGATCTTATCTTATCTGTAATGTAGTGCCCTTCAAGTGTATTCATACCCCATGAAATAGGAACAGAAAAAACATTGCATGTAGATATAGAGATACAGATTAGTTAATGTCTGTTCTAAAAATATTAAAATATTATTATTTAATCATAATAAAGCAAAGTCATTTTTATAATACCTGAATTCTGGAATACAAGAAGGTTATATTTAAGCACAGGTCTATGTATTCCTTTGTAGAAAATCCATCACAACAAAACTTCATAGCACACTACTTGAGGTATCTTGTCAGTATTCCATGCCTGGAGGATTTACATAATACTAATTACAGAGGTGTGAAAAAAATTAACACTTTGTTTTTTTGGATTGTATTTATGAAACATACAACTTTCCTTTACATGCTGCTATTAATTATAGTGTCATTACATACATATTTTCTGATAATATATTTATGTATGTCTCATTTTTGTTGCATCTGTTTCATCTATGTTCTGAATCTGGAGGGTTTTGTATTTATACTTGGAGAGTATCCTGTTTTTTATTAGACTTTTAGAGTACCTTTAAACGTTTAGAAAATAGTTACCTAAATAAGGCTAAAGAAAGGTCAGCAATTGATTATTTTGAAGGCCTTTTTTATCTCTAACCTTTATGTGCTGTAATAGTGGAAGCTGCAAAGGGCAAAACACTACCTTACAATAAAATAGCTTGGCAGGCATTGTTTTGAAATATAATTATAAGTAGTAAATAAAAAAAAAAGTCCAAGTAAATTTGCAGATTGATTTTTAATAAAGCAGAAAAGCTCTTTGCTGTCCGTGAACTTTAGATGCTTGAAGTAAATGTGTTTGGTCATTGCTTCAGCTTTGCAATAGCGAAATGTTAAAAAAACATTCTTTGCCAATGAATATTTTATTTAAAGGTAGTGAAACCAAAGGCTGTGCTGACACAGAGTAAAGATGTGTGTCTATTTTTTTACAATAGTTTGACTGGTTATAAAGAAATAAAGAACGTTGAAATCACTAGGAATCTTGTATGTACCTTGATCTAAACCAATTTATTGCTCACTATAACAATTTATCACAGCTGTCCTCTAGCATGAAGTGATAATGGCAGATAAATTCCTCTGGACATTAAGACATAATATTCCATTTGTTCTTAAGTTATAGTGTGCTGTCTAATAAAATGTGTGTTTGTTTGTACTTTTACCCACTCTGTGAAAAACCTCAGCATTACTCAGGTTTCGAATATAAAGGCTTATTTTATAAACTGAACTATTATCAGTACTGTAATAAATTATAAACAATCTGCTAAAAGTGTCACTGAAAACACTGTTTGCTCAGTGTTGCATCCATAAACCAGCAGTTATTTTAAACTGTAGATGTTTGTTTGGCATTTGCAAAGGAAAGGATCCAGACATTTAGTGAAGGTCTTAAAACTTCTTACCTTTAAATTGATTGTGCTGGAATCTATCAAAATGCTTCTGATTTTAAAATAGCTGTATGCAATAGCTTGGACACCCCATGTCAAATTGCATGTTTCACTAAATTACATATTTCTGCACATTTTAATGCACAATTACTATTTATTTCCAGTGAATGTGGAATGTACAAAAGTTTATTTGATTCATTTATACTTTTTTTCTAAACTTGTTTGACTTAGGCCTTAAAATAAGCCAGATGAATACTCTGGCCCTTCTGACCTCTCAGGATGTTGTGCCTACTCTCCAACAACCATGGGCTCCTCTTCGCAGCTGACTGAGGACTTGAAAATAAAGTTAATTTACTCTGTAAAATATATCTAAATGCTTCCAGCTTAGAACTTCCACTGTGAGAAACATCATTATAAAATGGAAGTTAAGGGGAACTGTCCAAGTCAAGGCAAAATCTGGAAGACCCAGAAAAATCAGACAAACCGGCCTGTAAACTGTTCAGATATGCAAACAGAACCTACATGGCTACATAGCCGACAATGGAAAAATGGTCCACAGTATAGCGTTACTTACACAAGAATGATCCACATGGTAGAGATGTCAAAAGGAAACCTATCCTATGACCTTGTCACAAAAGGCAACATCTGAAGTACACAAAACAATATTTAGGTAAGCCAGAAGCTTTTAGGTACAAAGTGCTGTGGACTGATGAAACAAAATGTAACTTTTTGGCCACAGCCAGAAAAGATGGAGGAAAACAGGTGAAGCATTTGAAGAAGAGAACACCTTGCCAACCGTTAAGTATGGGAGTCGATCGGTTATGCTTTGAGATTGTGTGGCAGCCAGTGGCACAGGAAATATTGTGAGGTTGAAAGGAAGTATTGATTCAACTACATATCAACAAATCCTAGAAGCTAATGTCCCAGGGTCAGTGAAGAAATTGAAGCTGAAAAGAGGTTGGATGTTTCAACAAGACGACAATCCAAAACATACCCCAAAATGAACCATGAAGTATTTACAGGAACGAAAGGTGAAGGTTTTAGAATGGCCTTTACAGTCCCCAGAGTTGAATAGTATTGAAAATCAGTGGGGAGATCTCACACACGTAGAGGCATAATTGAAAATCTAAACAGAAAAAAGTCCTAAATCAAGAATCAAAAACCTCTTAGCTGGCTACAAGAAACATTTGGAAGCTGTGATTTCTACCGAGGGAGGTGTTACTAAGTACTGACTGACAGGTTGCCTAAACGTTTGCGCATTCCACATTCACTTTTATTTTTTTTTAAATCTGTATAAGAGCTGTTGAGAAGAGAGCTATGGTTGTGTTAACCTCTTTTCACTTAGAGATTCTGTGAAACATGCAATTTGACCAAACTTTTGCATACACCTGTGTCCAGAATACATACTGTATGGTGATGTGTGGTGAAAATATACTACAACTACTACAACACAATGTAAAAGAAAGTGTTTAATTTGCACATTTCAGTTGCTTTGGGTATTGGGTGTAACTAAACGAGAATGCTAGAAAGAGTTATGTGTAGTTCAGTGGCATTAATGGTTTTCATTAATTTGTTATATTTATTTGTGCACTTCTAGCTGGAGAGAGCCAATTCCCTCCTAAACCAGACCCAGCAGCCTTACAGCTACTTGATAGAGGCTGTTCGTAACAGAGACGACCAGATACACACGCTGGAAGAACGCATCTCACAGCTGGAGAATGATGCCAGGTACACTTCTATGTTTCCATTCTCTTCACTTTTCTAAATCCCTCAGTTATTTTTTCCGTCCGCCAGCAATGTACAGTACTCTTCTGTACTTGTAAGCAAGAGTTTTCACTTTTACAGCTCTCCACTCTTCTGAGTTTTTGTGTTTAAAAAAACTGCAAAAGAAATAAGGGGATTTTGTGATATCTACAGCTACCTGCTTATTTAGAAGTTAGATTACTTCTAAGTTAGTAGCCAAAAATTTCCCATGAAGCCTATGTGAAATGGGAAGTCTGTTCACTTAAATCTTGATGTTGCATCCTTCTTGCACTAACGTTTTAATGCACGTCTGTTTAAAAGTTTTTTTTTTCCTAAAAGTGTAATCCTTCAAGATAAATGGCTGTATAAACAGTGGTAATCCATGTTTTCAAAAAGTATACTACTTTTGGGGGAAAAAAAACTTTTTAACCTGTTTGCATTCCCACAAAAAGCATGAGAACCTTAAACATGTTTTTCACAACAATAATAAGCTCCATATCATTGCCATATCCATTTATTAGTCCAAGCCCAGATTAATTTACATCCATTCCTAAACATAAAACATTCATCGAAGGAAATTTCAATAGAAATGTGTTATTTTTTAAAATTAATATTAAATACCTCAGTTTAGAAAAACTCTAGTGACACGTTATTGTGACGGAGCACTAATAATGCAAACAATAAACCTGATTTCCTTCATGACCCCTTTCACAATGTGTAGCCAAAGATAAGAAGCCTATTCAGATTGTTCTAATTCAGCTCTGAGCACCCACACAAAACTGCTTTGTCATATTTTGTCATATGTTATGGATAATTTTCATCTGTAAAACGCTGTTGTTTAAGCAACTTCACCAAGCCTAGGGTGGTCTAGTCTTGTTTTTCCTCTACAGAATTAAATGTAGTTTTGCAATTTTAGTCCAGTTACAAGATTACAATTAGTTTAAAGGTCTTATTTGGACAGAGCCTTAGCAGAAAACTTTTTTCACAGTTTTATATCTAGTCATAGATTGTTTTTGTTGTATTAAAATCCTCATAATAATGAGAAAATGAACAAGTTATAGGTTTATTCCATGCTGAAAAGAGAAGAGAGAAAACACAATGTTTCGGCTGTGAAACCTTCTTCAGGTGTGAGAAAATGTCATATGCCTGTTTTAGACTTGGTAAGGTGGATAATTTGACTTATGCAAAGCTAAAAAATCAAAACCCTAATAACTCATTATTATTAATGAAATCTGTTTGAATTATTCTCTTGCTTATGTTTTTCCTCAAGATGACAAATCTATTGAAGGTGAACTCTTATAACCGTAGAGCAAATATAATAGCTAACTTTTCTTCTCAGTTTTATACCAGCTTCATTTTATAATCTATTAAGCCACCAGTGCACTCCTTTATCATTGCAGTATTTCCATTTCCTTAATTAAATCCTAACGACAATACTTCTTATTCAGTGCTGTGAGTGGGAGTATGAAAGTCTTTTAAAACCACTGAGTAACCACAAAGAAATCTTTCGATCTCTAAACCATGGCACGCAAGCTGGTTACCTCACAGTTTGCTGTTACAGCTTGTGCATTGAGTCATCCTCAGGGTAAAGAACAGGTTCCTTAACGGCACATAATGGCCACACAAGGTAAATTAAGGACCTATATACTGAGTACTGTACTGCTTAGAATAGCCTGTACTTGCACTGACGAAACTAAGTAGCTAGATAAAATTGCAGATACTTTATAGAGCCCCCACTGTGTACTCTGTACTGTGTACATGGAAATGACAAGACAGATTATAATTTCCATTGCTTGTTTTTTTGTTGTATGCATGTGTGATTTAAATAGTTTGTTTGGGGATATCCATTGTTATCCATTTATTTCAATTCTTTATAACAGAGCCTACTCATTATTCTCAAAAATCTGAGGGATCTGGGTTTTCTTTTATTTCAGAACCCTAAACAAAGAGAACAGGGCTCTGCAGAACATCAAGAATAATATGGCAGCAGATTTAGAAAGACTTCTTAATCAACGTGAGGTAAACATTCTCAATAACATAGGTGTCTAGTGTGTTTTCATGTATAAAAGCGAGCTCTGTTTGACTGTCATGATTTTATTGTGGTTCCCTAATTTCTTATTTTTCATAAAAGAAGATTAATAAGAAGGTCCTGCACACTACATTAGTGAAAAATCATTCTGACATTTAAAATTGACATTTGACATTTTGACAATTTCATCAGTCTGATGAAAAGCTTTGATCAAATTGGCAGCTGTTCTGCTTTCTGTGCTGTCTACAATAAAGTAAGAGTTTTACATATCTCAGTTTGTGAAAGTTTTTTTTACTTTTTTGTGTTTTAAACTATTCTTGTAAACACCTATAGAAAAAGGTAGTGTTTGGATGTTGTATTTTGCTTAATCTTCTTTTCACATACAGATTGATGGGAAAGCTAGAGAAAATAATTGCTATGAAGGGTATATTACATGAGAGATTGATACCATTACATTTTAGTAAGATGTTGCTAAAACTGAGCTTTAGACTAGCTATATTTTTCATTATTTTCATTTTGTAAACAGACTACTGAAATTTAAAAAGAATATACAACTTTAATTTATTTATTTTAATTTAGTTTCCTCTGTACTATTTAAAATTTAATTATTTGAATTTGTTTAGTTGCCATTTTTGAAGAACAAATCTGAATATCTTTATGGAACAAGTAATAGGTTTATTCCATACTGAAAAAAAGAAAAAAGAGAACACAACGTTTCGGCCGTGGAGCCATCTTCAGGTGTGAAGAAGGCTCCACAGCCGAAACGTTGTGTTCTCTTTCTTCTTTTTATCAGCATGGAATAAACCTATTACTTGTTACTTTGCAGCCTACGCATGCTGACGCAGCTACCCACCTGAATATCTTTATAGTTGTTTTGTTGTTATCTCTGAGCATTAAACATTTTTACTTGTATTTTTGTATTTTTTAATTATTCTTTTGACTGTTTTGAAAATTTAAAGAGTTAAGAGCTTTTTGCAAAACATTACTTGTACAACCTCAAGCCCTCAAGCAGGATTTTAAAGGTCAGTTTTAGTGACCAGGAGGTGGCCATTTAGAATCCTCGAAACCTGTTTTTCAGGATGTGCAAAACAAATTATTGTTGCTGCCATATGTAACCAAAGCAAAGAAAAGCATCCGGGTATTTTTTTTTAAACTAAAATTAGCTTTTATTACTCTTGATCACTTCAGGAGAGTTTTGTTTTTTTGTTTTGCTCCTCCTTTTAAACTCACAAATAAGCTACATCTAATTTTCCAGTTCTATGTTTAAGTGGAGAAAAAATATTTTCCGTGTAGAGATTTTCATTGCAGACAGATCTGCACCTTTGATCATTCACCTGTTTCACAGAAGCTTCTCTTGACACATGAACTGCAACATAAAATTTAAAAATATTTTCTAATATTACAGTATATATGTAATATATATATACAGTAGTGTGTACAGTTATCAAACAAGCCAGTGAGTTATGTGCTTTCAGTTTGTTCAATACATCTTTTCACTTTGTCAGTTCTAAAACAGGTAGATGATGTCTGTAATATTTATATTTGTAAGAAGTAGTGTTAAGTAAAACCATAATCAGTCAGTGCATTACAAAACATTGAGGTTTTCCAGAAATCATAGTCCCTTGAAAAAGATAATTGAACTGACAGTGGGAGGTTCTCTTGTTTCTGAATGTCATGAAACTCACATTCCTTTCAAAACTAATATGAGCTGTTCAAAGGGAAGCCTCTGAATACTGAGAAAAGTGCTGGTGTAATTATCCCTTATGTGCTTTTGGCTTTGTCCCCATTTGACTGCTGGGCAAACACATGGACTTCTATAAAACTGTATCCAATATGTTCAAGTTACATTACACTGAATTATGCTTAATGTTTATTACTCTGCTTCTTGCACAGCTCATTTTTTATATTGAATATTTAAAATGACTTATTGTATATATGTATTAAATAAAAGCACCCCATATCCATTTGGCTACCCCTACAGTAAATAAGAAAATTCGGTATTTTAACAATTATAATGCAGTGTTATACAACGAAACAAAGAACATATGTGGAAACTAAAAAGTGGCTGTCATAGGAGATTTGCCTCGCGTAGATTTAGAAAAACCAGTAGGGACATCAGCAGCTGATACTGAAATTGCAGACATGGTTAGCGACCACTTTCTTACTCCATTTGTCAGAAGGTCTACAAGAGGGTAAGCCTGTATTGATACAGTAAGAAAAACAGAGGTGAGAGAATCTGTGATCACAGTCTTGTTTGCTTTGAAATTTATTCTGAAATAGTTCAGGTAGAGTCCAGAATAAGGGTTTAAATCCTCATGAAAGAATTAGAGTTTCTCATAGAATGAGGAACCAATAGAGAATTTATGGAATCGGTTTAAAAGGTATTCTGATAAAAGCATAAAACAGAACACGGGTAAATCCAAGCCAAGAAAGTAGTAGTTCTAAGGGTTATACAGTATATCCAACAATAAACCGGATCCACTTAAAGAAAATGAATATAATGGATTGGATTGGTGAAGGGGAATGGACAGGTGAAGGGGATATTAAAAAGTCCAAGAGAGTTAGAAACAGGTATTGTGGTGGAGGCTAAAATAAACAGCATTTTGTTTCAGTGTTTTAGCAGGAAACAACAGTAAAGGATATACTAAAGCATGTCTAAGGGGAAATGGCTGATATAATAAATACATATTTCTTTTAGGAGTTTGCTAAGCAAGAAATGGGTAACATGCCTTAAGCAGAGGATAGACAAAGTTCTGTATTAAATAATATTTACATAGAAGAGGCAAATAACCCAATCTCCTAGGCCTGGTGGCATTCTACCAAATGTAAAGAAAGATGTTTTCCATAGTCTATTAACAAAAGTCTTCTCATAGTCTCCCAGAAAAATAGTCATGCCAATTCATTGGCAGTTTGCTAATGTAGTACCCAGTCCATAAAATGTGTGACAAAACTGAACTGCATAGTCATAGACCAAAACTTATTCTACTACAAGGTTTTAGAAATTATAATTAGAGCTAAACTAGAGTATTGTGCATATCACACTCTCGATTCTAGAGCACTGTCAAAATCAATTTAGGAAGGGTAGTTCTTATTTAACTTTTTAGATTTTGAGAAAGACTCAACAAACATCTGGCAGATGACATTTAATGAAGGCCAGTGCAGACCATGACATGAAAGTAGCAAAACCATAAACTGTAAATGTAAGATGAGAAACATGTAGCTTGAAGAAACTACTTATAAAAAAGGCTGTTTGTGTTGAAATGTCATTGTCTTGAGAAGTAAATCTAGGGACAAATATAAAGGCAAACAGCATTACGATGTGCAGTTTAAAGTCTTTGAAGAAATGAAATCGCATGATGTAATATTAAAAGTGTACAATGAATGCCTCATGTAGAATAATGTGTAATTCCGGTCACAACGTTACATAAAAATTGGTGCTCTAGATTCAGTCCGGAGAAGAGCCAGCAGATACATTCCTGGTTCTAAAATGTATTGCAGGATAAAGGAACAGTTAATTTTGAACAGAGAAGACTACTGAGTCCAGTATTCAAAAATAATCGAAGGCATTGATAAAGTAAACCCAACCGATATCTTCAGAATCAGCAGTGAAAGGAGAACCAGAGGGCACAAGTGGAGTATGTGGGGAAAGTGGGTTTTAAACAGAACAGGAAGCACTTTTTCACAATGTTTTGTGGGATCTGGAACAAGCTAACCACGGTGAAGCTCATTCAACCCTGGTTTCTTTCAGGAAATGGTTAGATGAGATTCTCTGATCAGTAAGGCAGTAGCTACTGAGTGAGCTAGATCCTCCAAATAAATTCACATTTGTAAACTTTCCTATATGCTTAATTTATTTGTCTGACAGCTTTACCCAGAGCAACCTACAAAGTTTCAAATCACATTTTTACATACAAATGTATTCATACAGTATTTATGTACCCATTTATACAGCTAGGTTAATTGGAGCAATCTGGGTAAAGTACCTTGCTAAAGCGTACAAGTATGTCACTCCCTACCTGAGATTTGAAGACACCATTTGAACGTTTTACTCCATTTCAACTATGTTATGCATTAAATTCGTGACATGAAAATTTAAAAGTTTAGGGAAATAAAAAAACTAAACATGCAACTGTATTTAGTTTTGAACATCTTGAAAGACAGGTTAAGAGGATTTTGTAAAGATACCATCTGGCCATGAAAATTGACCTCATGCTTTAGCGCTTGAGGTGGTCTAGGTCTATGTTAATTATATTTCATATCCTGAAACCTACAAGAAGCTCTTGTATTTTTTACACTTGACACACAGCATAGTATTGAAAGATTGTTTGTATTATACTGTGCATATAATGTGGGTTGGGCTTTTTACAACTTCTTTCACCAGATGTTTGGCACAAATTGTATGATTATGTCCTGTTTAAGTCATAGAATTGAAGAATTTAGTGCACCATAATGCATGCCAATCAAACAGAACTTGCTGCAAGTGGTATTTAATACTTGATCTTTGTATTCATGAATTAAGAGTTGTTTTGTGCATTGTTTTACTTTCTGACTACCGAATCAACATTCTAAAACATCCATTCATTTTCTAAACCTCTTTATCCAGTGCATCTCAGGGGGCACCAGTGTGTAACCTGGCCAGCAGTAGGCGCAAGGCAGGATACAACCTGGACTCTATGCAGTCCATCGCAGGGCACACACAGACACTCATACACTCACACCAGATCCAGTATCCCCAGAAGCCAATTAACCGATCAGCATGTTTTTGGACTGTGTGAGGAAACCCATGCAAACAGGGGAGAACATACAAACTCCATACAGACAGCAGCCCAGGTCTGCAGTTGAATCCAGGGCCCCAGCTCTGCGAGGCAGCAATACTAAACACTGCGCTACTGTGCTGCCCCTATTTTAAAACAATTCTAAAGTAATAAGACAATGCTATTTCATTGAAAACTACAAGTAGAATAAAGGCTGGAAACTGGGAACAAGTAATCAAAAATTCAGGGCTAACTTCTTTTTTTCAGAACATTATTACAGAAAGATATTGAGCAATGTATTCTATTGTTTAATGCTGGAATTAAATGTCTGCTATTGTGAGTTTAATGCTGACCTAATGGGAATGCCTCACTAAAGAAGCTCTGCCAAGTCAGTGTTCGTTCTGAAGATATATTGTTAAAATCCCCTTTCCCTCTCAGTCTTCCTTCGTACTAACATCACACACAAGCACTGTTCACTGTTTCATTTTTTTAAGAATGTTTTGGATTTTAATCCTTAATCATTTCTGACATCATGTGGCTAATTTTCATTTGGTTGATTGTTTTCATCAGTAGTTCAAAACCAAGGGAAATTGGTGTCATTCTGATTTTCAATAATTTGAAAAAAAAGTTCTAATATTTTTAAAAGGCCTTTATTAATTACAGATGAATAATTATTCAGATATCTTCCTGGTTTTTACATTCAATTTATTAAAAAAAATAAGTACACTAAATCGTTTATATAGCGCACTTGAATGACAACAAAATGTCTGAACTGCAGAAGTATTTGTGAATTGAAGACGCATAGTTTGCAATGGATGTTTGAGTTATTTTCATCAAAACATTCCCTCAATGCATCTCCTTGGCATCATCTTTGCCGACTTCACAACTTCTAGCAGCATGTTGGCATAAAGCATGCAGTCCTCGTAGACAGCTGCACCGCAGTTGAGCTTTTTACATGCCAGCACATATGGCCAGGGGAGATAAATAAAAATATTAAATGACCTCGACTCATTCTGCTGAAGACACGTCTGAAGTTTTGGTGATGCCTTTCCTATGTTTATGAACAATACGTTTGTAAGATTGCCACAGAAAGCAAGGATGTGGACCCTGAAAAAACAAACGTAATGCCTCTCTTTTTTAGAGTTGCCATTACGTTCCTATTGCAAATTCGCTGTGCGGGAGGTATTAAATAGCGGTTGGGCCCAGTCAGAAATGCTGTACCCACCTTGCTGTTTCTCAAAGCCAGCTGAGTGGCACTCAGAGGGACAAGCTTCATTCAGATTGAAGCAGCATGTTGGCATTTTCGTAGACCTCCATTAATAAAAGAAAGGTCTAAATAACTGTTCATGTCTCTTGACCCCTGTGCATCCTCTGGATAGCTGTGTTGGGATGATAATTTTTTTGGTTTGTTGTAAACTATTCGCTTAAAAACACTCCAGTTGAAAACCTGTCTAAGTTTGTGAGAACAACTGAATTGTAGGGTTAGGGGATTGTGTATAGAGATGTGTGGATGTTTGGGAAATCACAGAAGCTCCTGTGTTTTTAAAATGGACTAATCACGATTCTATGTTTTATTGTAGGTCCCACCAATTTTATTTAAATGTTTGCAAAATGTCGTTTTTAACGTGACAAGTACATAAAATAGTGGACATTTACTTAAGTTTGAATGTAATCTTAAATGTACACAACCTTCAAGTTTCTATAGAAGGTTTTAGTGCAGTTGTCTTTGAGAACTGTTGTAACAATTCAAGTCTTTAGACACAGACTAATGTTTTCTGGTGTTCTTGACGAAATTGTGCTCAAAATAACCCATTTATTAGTGGGCTGTTCCCTGCCAAACCGGTGGTTTCGCCTATTCTGAGGCCTCATAGTATTTTCTTTAGTCATCTCTGAAACAGTTAAAGAATGACAAAGGGAACAAAAACTCTGAGAATCAGATTTCTTTATTTCCATAATAAAATACATTTGTTTTAGTCCCCATCTTCAAAGTAGAGGATCTGATGAAAATGGATGGCTTAATTGCCTTGAAGTTGATTATTTCTTGTTTTGTGTGTGTATGTCTGACTCGTTGACTGATTTTTGGCAAGTTTAAGAGGAGATTATTTCTGTCTACTCATCTGGATTTATGTTTTTAGATTTTAATAGGAATAAAGTCTCTCTGAAACCATTGTTAAAGGACCTGCAGAGTGCTATGCTCTGTTTTAACTTTCTTTTATTTTTTATTTTCATTTTAGTTTGGTGTCATATTTGATGAGTAATCTGAATCTCAGATTCTCTTTTCACCATGTGCTATGTAGGAAACTTCCTCAACAGTTATTTGTTGTCGGGATTATCGGTCCTTGTACAGGAATATAGTTCACTAGCTGTTTGAGTTACTAGAGGCAGAGGGTTAATTGTACTGTCTTTGTTTTATAGTGCTCTAGGCCTTACTTAAGAGTCAATTCATAAATGTATGTGTGCATCCAAATTACAGGTGAAATAAATGTAATTTTCCATCTATATAGAATGATTAGTGGAACAATATGATAACACTGAACCCAAAAATTCTTTGTGTCCAAATTCTAATAAAAAGAATGGTTGGTGGAATATCTTGTGTAATTCAAAATGAACTTTGCTTTGCTATAAAGTGACTTTCTCATTATTTCCATTTTATTTAACAGGAATTGGCTATAATGAAACAAGTTCTGATTAATATGCATCAAAAACACTATGGTGAAGGGGCAACTCATCTTCAAAATGAAGAAACCAGAAGAACAGCAATATACAGACCAGAAGGTCTCATTAACACAGAGGAAGAAGAGAATATTCTCAAACCAAAACCAACTTTGTTTGTAAGTATTACACACATTTTACACTTAATTCTCAAGAAAGTGTTTTTTTAAATTATTGCTTTTATGTAGTCAGTCAAACTATGTGGAATAATAATAATAGACACTTCCCTGAGTGTTTTAACATGGTTAGAAAATATTTGTTGAATTTTTTGCTAAAAGCAAAAGTGCTTAGAATAGTTTCTGAACGTCAGATATTTGGTAATTCTTTGTTTTGATGATGACAGATGAACAAAGTAAACGAGTGACACCGTGATTGGCTGTTCAGTCTGGTATGCGTATGACTTTTCTTTGGCATTTACACTGAAATGTTTTGTCAGACTGCTTTTTTTGAGAGAGTTCATTATGTACTTTACTTTTGAATGAATTAACTGAAGCTCTTTCTGGTTTTTTTTCCAGACAAATAAAGAGGCTCCTGAATGGTATAAAAAGCTGAAGCATAAAAATAAGTGACAATTTTCTGTTGTCATCATAAAATAAATCATTGTGGTGGTACTGTTAAAAAATAAGTTTACCATTATTTATTGCTGCATATACAGTATTTTATATGATAATTTTGCTGGATTGATTTAGTAAAATCTGTGTATCTTAATTCTTTGTCAATCAAATGTCTTGTGAGATGCCTTATGTAATAAAAATCAGTAAACAACGTTGCAGAAAATGCATTGTATCTCATTATTTAATGGACAGATCTACAGTACAGTACATGCATTTTGTGTCCCCCAAACTGCTTAAAGACATTATTCACCTTACAGAGTTATTGATTGATGAACCTAATAAGATAAGGTTATTCACAAGATCTAAGTTAAAACTTTAGTTGATATGTTTATATTAAACTGTGTTGGTGGTATTTTGTTTTGAGGCAGTATATTAGAACATAAGAGAAAATGGAAAAGAAAATTGTATTGTGTCTAGTCTCTAATATGAGCCTATATATTGCAGCCTATAAATATATTGCCTTTTATATTGCTTTTTGAAAAACTTTGTTAAAGATAAGGAAAACATGCATGTAATGTTTTGATGTTATTTTTTAAAGATGACCAGTAGTAATCATAAGTGCACAGCAGAACCTTAAATGTTTTCAATTTATTGAATATATGATTTCTTCACTATACTCTGCTTTAAGTATTGCTGCGTAACAAATTAATTAAACTCAGAGCATGGTCTTCTTGTTCACTTTTAAATTATTTAAATTTGTTTAAATTACTCACTATTTCCACAGTTTGGAGCTAGAATTGTACTGTTGCTGGGAAAGGTAATTAACAAGGCTTATCAGTATAATTAGGGGCAGGGTGCTGCACTAGTGCTTTGCTACCTCACAGAGCAGAGACCCTGTGTTCAATTCCCTACCTGGGCTGCTGTCTGAATAGTGTGTATGTTCTCCCCACGTTTGCCTGGATTTTCTCCAGCAGCCCAAACACATACTGGGAGGTTAATTGGCTTCTGGGAAGATTGGCCCTGGTGTGAGTGTGTGTCTGTGCGCGCTCTGCGATGGACTGGTGTCCCGTCCATAGCCTCCAGCTCCCCCACGACCCTGAATTGGATGAAGCGGTTAGAAGATGGATGGATGATTAAGTGTATTTAAGGAAATTTGGACGATGCTTTTCTCCAAAGTATGTCCCACAGATTTTAATATTGTGTTTTGTTTCATGCAAATTAATGCAGTCTCTGTTTGGTTGGGCAATCGGATTAACATATTATTCACATACATGTACAATGCCAGTGTACCCCCTACCCACCTGTATGGAGTTCAAAGTCCCAACTGCTACACTATACATACAGTGGTGTGAAAAAGTGTTTGCCCCCTTCCTGATTTTTTATTTTTTTGCATGTTTGTCACACTGAAATGTTTCAGATCATCAAACAAATTGAAATATTAGACAAAGATAACACAAGTAAACACAAAATGCAGTTTTTAAATGAAGGTTTTTATTATTAAGGGAAAAAAAATCCAAACCTACATGGCCCTGTGTGAAAAAGTGATTGCCCCCTAAACCTAATAACTGGTTGGGCCACCCTTAGCAGCAACAACTGCAATCAAGCGTTTGCGATAACTGGCAATGAGTCTTTTACGTTGCTGTGGAGGAATTTTGGCCCACTCATCTTTGCAGAATTGTTGTAATTCAGCCACATTGGAGGGTTTTCGAGCCTTAACTGCTTTTTTAAGGTCATGCCACAACATCTCAATCGGATTCAGGTCAGGACTTTGACTAGGCCACTCCAAAGTCTTCATTTTGTTTTTCTTAAGCCATTCAGAGGTGGACTTGCTGGTGTGTTTTGGATCATTGTCCTGCTGCAGAACCCAAGTGCGCTTCAGCTTGAGGTCACAAACAGATGGCCGGACATTCTCCTTCAGGATTTTTTGGTAGATAGCAGAATTCATGGTTCCATTTACCACAGCAAGTCTTCCAGGTCCTGAAGCAGCAAAACAGCCCCAGACAATCACACTACCACCACCATATTTTACTGTTGGTATGATGTTCCTTTTCTAAAATGCTGTGTTACTTTTACGCTAGATGTAATGGGACACATACCTTCCAAAAAGTTCAACTTTTGTCTCGTCAGTCCACAGAGTATTTTCCCAAAAGTCTTGGGGATCATCAAGATGTTTTCTGGCAAAACTGAGACGAGCCTTTATGTTCTTTTTGCTCAGCAGTGGTTTTCGTCTTGGAACTCTGCCATGCAGGCCGTTTTTGCCCAGTCTCTTTCTTATGGTGGAGTCATGAACACTGACCTTAACTGAGGCAAGTGAAGCCTGCAGTTCTTTAGATGTTGTTGTGGGGTTTTTTGTGACCTCTTGGATGAGTCGTCGCTGCGCTCCTGGGGTAATTTTGGTCGGCCGGCCACTCCTGGGAAGGTTCACCACTGTTCCATGTTTTCGCCATTTGTGGATAATGGCTCTTACTGTGGTTCACTGGAGTCCCAAAGCTTTTGAAATGGCTTTATAACCTTTTCCAGACTGATAAATCTCAATTACTCTGTTTCTCATTCGTTCCTGAATTTCTTTGGATCGCAGCATGATGTCTAGCTTTTGAGGATCTTTTGGTCTACTTCGCTTTGTCAGGCAGGTCCTATTTAAGTGATTTCTTGATTGAGAACAGGTGTGGCAGTAATCAGGCCTGGGTGTGGCTAGAGAAATTGAACTCAGCTTTCCAAAGATGTGATAAACCACAGTTGATTTATGTTTTAACAGGGGGGGCAATCACTTTTTCACACAGGGCCATGTAGGTTTGGATTTTTTTTTCCCTTAATAATAAAAACCTTCATTTAAAAACTGCATTTTGTGTTTACTTGTGTTATCTTTGTCTAATATTTCAATTTGTTTGATGATCTGAAACATTTCAGTGTGACAAACATGCAAAAAAATAAGAAATCAGGAAGGGGGCAAACACTTTTTCACACCACTGTATACCGCAGCCTTCTTATAGGCCTTCTTCTACTGAATCACCTTCCCTAAAAGGGTCCATTTTTAGGAATCTTGATTGATATTGACAAATACAATAACTGTCTCAGGACACTCGGGAACTTGGGTTTGAAAAATAAGCAATCCAGTAAGTATTTACAGACTCAGCATTGTTCGTTACCCTGTAGGGCAGTACATTCTTACCGTTAAGTGTGTAGTTCTTTTAAGCAGAGAACATACTGTATAGTAGTAAATACCTCATTCAATACTATATATATGACCTCAAGTAATGTTTATTCAAAAGTAAATACTTTTAAAGCTCACCCAAGTATTTAAAATCCTCAAAGGCACCGAGTCCAGTGAGACACAAACCAGAGGAAATAACATGGAAGTGCAGTTAAAACTGAGAGTAGGAGGGAAATCTTTTCACAGGGGCTGTAGGATTGAGTAGCAAGTTGCCCAGCTACACTTGATGCCACATCCCTGGCTTCTTTCCAAAACCAGCTGGATGAAATCCTGAAATCGACCAGCTACTAACTACCAAGCAAGCCACGGTGTGTCAGGGGGTCTCTAAGCACATTTCTTGGAATGTCTTCTCATCAGATTTCCGTTCCAACCTGAGCAGAGCAATTAAACATGATTGTTTTCTGAATTTTGCGTATATAGAGTTTTTCCCCTACGGTCTTTTACAGTTATTATTCACTTCCTTAAATGTACAGTTTCTGATAAATAACCTCGGAGCCTAAAATGTCAGAATTATGCAGCTAATTAAACAATCAGACCAACAAGGTAACTGGGACCGTGGATCTAACATAAGCCATAATGCACTAGACCCTTCAGAAATTCATTGAGACCTTGTGCTAGGCGGTCCTCCTCTGGTTCGTGTCTTTTACAGTGTTTTCCGTCATATGATTATAGTTTCTAAAATATACTGTAGAAAATACGGAGAAATACATTTTGTCTTGACAGAATACAAATCACTTATTGCTGTGTTACCGATTTAAATTCTCTTTCAGAATATTTTTTATTTTCTTGCCACTAGAATAATTTCCTTTCTGTCATTCGGGTACAGCTTTTTTAAATGGGTGGATGAAGCAGACTTAAGCTGCACACTTTTAACCGATGTGGGGAAAGCAAAAAAAGTATTAAAAAAGTTATAAAAGTTTTGTACATTTGCATTTTGTGTATTTCTTTCCAAAGGTTTCCAAATGGGATAAACTGCACCTGCTGTTAAAGGTTGGGGAAAAAATCTGGCACATTTTAAATAGCAGGAGCGCGTTGTTATTTAATAAGGTCTCAACAGGACATTCCAAATATAATAAATTGCAGTTATCAGTTTACATGAGTTTTATAATATCTTACTGCTGAGCTAGTTTTTTTAAAAATATATATGTTTTACCCTGCGAGTTTCTATTGATGTTCCTAAATTGCATTAAATGCTGAACTGGTGGACTAACATACTTCACTTTTTTAAATACTGACTTCTAGATACACAATCATGCGATTGCCAGTATGTCGGGTGTTTCACCTGACAGCATTTATGTCGCCTCCTTCTTGGAAAGAAACAAAGAGGCAGCATTTAAACAAATCCCCTGTTCACAGGTCCTGCGAACTGTACTTCACATCTAGCACGCAAACGTACTGTAGCAGGTTAAATGGAAATGGGATCGCCCGGGGCGTTGTTTTCAAATTTATCTGGATGAAACTACACACCCAAACAAAAGCGGGGTTAAAATTGTTTTTAAATGATGTATATTAAAGATGCAGTTGGCGAAGGTTTTACATTCTAATGGCTATGGTGGTTGGTCAATTTTAGACGTTGGGACGTAATTCAAAGGACATCCTTTATCCCTACATCATGAACGAAGATTTCGGCATTTGTGGGAGCTAAATGGATAGGATGGCTTTGGAAAAAAAAACGTGCGAAATATTTCTAACGCTCAAAGTCTCCCGGGTCTTGATTTGTTGCACACACAGCGTTTAAAAATAGGAATGCATTCCTTTATCATTAAGAGTTTCGAGCCGATCCGGGTCTTCTAGTTACCCTTGGCCCGAGGTACTCAGAATAAACTAAACTGCTGTAACTGGAATTCCCCCCAGCTCCACTTTTGAAAGACAAAAAGATACAGTACTTCGTTTTCCAGTACACTACATAAATATTTTTTTCCACAGTTTAGGGGACAAATGTTGTCACGTGTAAAAACAAATACGTGCCACCCTACTCGCACGTTCACTGACCTGCTGTGGTTTGAGTCTGATGATGTTACTATGTGGCACTATTGTTACTTTTTGTTCCCGAAACGATGTGAATCATATCCAGACCTTGTGCATTTTCGCTGAAGAATGCTTCTGAACACTCCGCAGTAGACCAAACCCGCTGAGTAATAAAGTATTCTTAAGATTTTCAATGATTGTAATCCCTACTACGGTTTATAGTAATTGGCCTCCCCCTTGTCAATCCGATCACCTTGGCTCCGCCCCGAGGCGAACCAGAGAAAAAGTGACCGAGGCGATGTTAGATCAGAAAAGTCCAACAACGGCGAGCTGGGTGGAGCGCCGCGCTAAATCTACCGGAGATCTTTCAGTTCGTGTGATTTTCCTATTTGCACTCTGAAAGAATAGCATAAGTAAAACCTAACTGGAATATACCACACTGGGTATTGCACCCTGTAGCTGACATTCATGGCCACTACCACTCTGTTAACGATGACTGCAGGGCTGGGTCCGGGGCAGGACGAACCGTTTTATGCCCTTCTTAAACCAACGCTGTCTGAAGGTAACCAGGAGAGAGACTTGTCGCTGTTTGCTGGAGACATGAAGAATACGGCCAGTGCCAGGGTTTTAACGAACGATTTCATGCAGGTAGGACATACTAAGTTTTAGATTTACAACTTTTCAGTGAAGGTTCTCCTGGGAGCTACAAGTTAAAAAGTCAGGCTTTTTGCGAACGCCTTCTTTTGCACTGTTCAATAGCTCTTAATGTATTTGTTTAAAACTTGGTTTGCATTTTAACAGTCCCTTCGTCTCCTTTGAAGGCTGCCTAAATAGAACACGACATTCTAGTGACGATATTTTCATTCCTTTTCAAGACTTTTTAAAATAAATGTCAGATAAGGTGTGATGGTCTAGATTTTTTTTTGTTTAGATTGCTATTTTTGTATTTTATTTTTCCCCAAAGAGAGAGCCTGCTAAAATCGCGCAGAATTTGAATGGTTTCGTATCATTACTAAGAAAAGAACATCCGTAGTTGGTACGACTGTAAATATATGTATGAATAAAGGAAAATAGTATGTAAGTGAATCTAAAAACTATGTTTATTTCCAGTCCGGGGTAGGAATGAAGGTGGGAGGTACTGTGTGGGTGGAGGGCATTTTTAGCTGTTTGGAAGTTGGAAGCCAGGTCTCTGGCATGGAGTGAGCACTCAGTACAGTTGCTGTACGGCTGTGTGCACTTGACCACCATCTCGTCGACAACTGACTCCCCTCGCCCACTCGCAGCGCTGGCTCGCAGACTGGGAGAAACTTCCCAGCAACGCAGACCTTAATCAGAAAACCGTTTTGAAAGAGATACTGGGCAGTGAACAGCTGGAAGATCTAAATTCAGAAATAGCTAACCATAGCCTAGCAGAACACTTCTAGCGCTTTGTTCCAGTTTAAAGGATTTTTTTTTGGTTACTTGATCATATCACTTACATTAGAGAAATTAGTGAAATTTCCACAAATTATTTGGACAGAAGATTAGTTTTGTTTTAACGCGATCAGGGGACATAGCAGAGTGGTATGAAAAAAGCTTAGCAATTTAACTTATTTTCCATTTGTCAGCTGATTCTGTTTTGGGATTTGGTGTGAGCTGCGTTTTTACAAGAGAAGGGGGAATGTAGCATAAGCCCATTGAAGAGTACTTGATAAATGTTTTGCTGATGACTGTACTAGTAACATATCAGCCTCCTTCCACCCACACGCGCTTTAGCTCAAGCACGGAATGATTACAGTTTAGGCATCAAAATGTCAAGTCTAGTGTTACAGTTTTATAGCTTGACATTATACCCTGCTGAAACGTGGAATGAGAATATTTAATCTGTAATACGCACGCGAAATACACCATGAGACTTTATTGATTTGATAGCTCACATCCCAATGCATGGCTTCCGAAACTTTTTTCGAGATTTTATTAATGAACAACAAACCCTTTTGCTTTCCTTCTGCTACTTGTTTCAAACATCAGGTAGAGGCTGAAGGACGGAACAGTGCAATTTCTAAAGCTGCCTGAAATATATTATGGAGAGATGCATATAAAAGGAGTACACTGGAAACACTGGAATCTGATACAGTTTTGTATTGAAATGTAATAATAATCAGAATTGGCTGTGAGAGAGGAGACAAAATGATTTACAAAAAATCAGTTACACATTTGGTGTCTTTTTTTATTGGGCTTCCTTAAAAACGTCATGTGTAATATGTGCCACCTGCAGATTTAAAGGTCATAATATTAATGTAGAGAAAAAATGATCAGAAGTATTTATACTGTTTTGACAAAAAACAAACCCAAATCATCCAAAGCTTACTCTTGGTCAGATCTTAAAATGGAAGCACTCACTATTTTTAAGACGGTAATGCTTTATGAAATGTATCAGTAGCAATTTTATAGACCTTATTTTACATTTATTATATTAATTTTGTTTATTAAAAAAGGTCCAAAGGGAAAATAGTGCAGTTTTTTTGGTAACAGTTAAATCTTCAGTAGTAGTTTAAAGATATATCTACATCATAGATTGGTTCCAAAGAAATTGACTCTTTAGGCACACAGAAGAGTGATTATGATGAATATAATTTGAATATACTGGGTGTTTCCATAGTGTGTCAGTTGGACTTATGATGTTCAGATTTAAAACATTTTTACACCAGTCTAGGTGAATTTTAAAATCTAAACATTTTTATCTTTTGAGATATTAAATTTCTTCAACAGTTGGTGAAATTAAGAAAAGCATTGCAATCGTTTGTCAGAGTCGTTCCTCTATGCCTGAGAAATACACTAATTTCTTCTCGGGGATTTTCTTGGTTTTTAATTCTCAGACAAGATCGGAGATGGACAAGTACCTGACGCCACAGCCTCCGCCGCCCCTGCTAACACCAGAAGAAAAGAAGTTTCGTAGAGATAGTGCTTCTGTGGTGGACCAGTTCTTTTGCGAAGATGAAGGGTCACCGTACAGCATCAACATGAACGTCTTTCTTCCAGACTTCACGTACCTGCGGACTGGCTTGTGCAGACCCCAGAGGCCAGTGGTGCCACAGATCAAGACTGAGCCCATGCACTGCTTCGTGCACCCGAACAGCCCAAGCACCAGCGCAGCACAGACCCTCCCCGAGTTTACCAGTGTCTTCAGCTCTGCTGCAGGGGCAGACATCAACAGTATCTTCATCAAACAAGAAATGCCTTCCCTTGATATCCCTCAGGAGGGTCCCCTGTTTCAGCTCTTAAATTCCCCAGAACTGGAAGGGCACATTGCTGGGAGCCAGGCCTGTGCTAACCCTCATAGCAACATTCCCATGGCATCTGCAATGCCCAATAATAACAGCCTTCCTTTGGCCACCCAACAGTCTGCTGCCAAGCCATTCTGTAACTTGCGCACTGGTCCCTATTCCCTGCCACCCCAGTTTGTTCAGCAGCAGCAGCAGCAGAAGCCCACCTATCTTCCCCCCTCTCCTCCGAGCTCGGAGCCAGGAAGCCCTGACAGGCAGACAGAACTGCTACAGAACCTGTCGCCTCCCCCCTCTTACGCTGCCAGCATCGCTTCCAAACTGGGCGTCCACAGTCCAACTCTGGCTCCTGCCTTGCAGGGCCCTCAGCACTCTGTACCGGTCCGGTACGCCCGCAGGACAAACCCTGACCTAGAGAAGAGACGGATACATCACTGCGACTTCCCAGGTAAAAAAGCACCATTCCTCCGTTAATGAGTAGATCCAGCAGGGAAGAGCCAAATGTATTTAAGAGTTTTTTGTTATTGTTCATAATGGAGATTTATGTTTTGTTTTACCTTGTCTTTGCTCTGAATTATTTAGTTGAAGCACATTGCCTTTTACCAACTCCCAACAAATGCAAGGAAATTGCTGTCAAATTATTGAATACTGTTACCTCAAAAGGTCCTAGCAAATAAAAATGATTGAAGGATACAGACATTAAAAGGCCATTTGCGCAGAATAGTTTATTTCAAAAGCTAGAATAAAGTGCTTGCCACTTAAAAGAGTACATCAGTTTCGGGTATTATGTAGCCTAGTATGAACAGTACTATGATTAAATACTGTTATTTTTTCCTTTGTTTATGTTTGTTAAAGCTTTATTTTTCTCCAAAAAAATCTATAAGTATGTATTTATTAAGAAGGTATCACAGATGCAATTTTAAATAAGCCAAACTGTTATCAAAATAGTTATTAGTTATGAATGACTGTTTTTTTTACTGTGTGTTTTGAATTCTATTCCATTTCATCTCTAATTTAGGGTGCAAGAAGGTCTACACCAAATCTTCTCACCTGAAAGCACACTTGAGGACTCACACTGGTAAGCATTTTAATTATCCAGGCATCATATCGTAAAACTTTCTTTTAAAAGAGAAGGGCCATTTATTCTCAAACTGTTCCATGGCAATTTTCCAGGTGGCAGACGTTCCTTGTTGGCATCATTGTATATTCATTTTGTGATGCCTGAAGATAAAACTATCCCACATAATTTCATTATCCTTCAGATAAAATGGAAAAATTACACTTTTTCATTTGATTTGCACTCTTAATTTTTCCAGAAAGTGGAAAAAATGGAAGGTATTTTGTATTTTCCGAGAAAAAAAGAGAAGCAAACCTTTTGGAAATTTCAGGCACAACTATATTTCTGTTACCTTTGTTTTGTGTTATAAACTGGTATTCAATGAAATACTGCTTTTTTGTTCTGAGCTATGCCAAGATGTAAAGTAATTAAATTTGATGCCTTCTTTAAGGACTAAATTTGCACCCCTTTCACAAAACATTGGTGTTTTTCAGTATAGTAAGTATAAACAGTATAATCTGTTGATGCTGTTCATTGATAGATTTCGGTTATATTAGTCATTGCATTTTCTCTTTTTGTTCTTAAAAAGGGGAAAACTGCTTTAAGTCCATCCTGAATGCAAAGCAAATGTTTGAACTGCCTTCATACTGCTGCTATCATCAGGCTGAAATGGGCCTGTTGATAATCTCTGGATTTGAATGTCAGTTTTGCTGTTTTCCGTGAGAAAACTGTACCTTTATCAGTGGGCTTATCCCTACTTGTCTGATTTCTTTTTCACGTAAATCCTTTCATTAAACTGCAAAAAAAGGCAATCAAAATATTTAGTTAAAAGGTTGTGAAGTTAAAGTTAATGCTGACACCCTGGTTTATTTTGTTAACCTGTTCTTTTTATGTGCAGACTTGATAAGCCAATGAGCTTTCAATACATCCAATAACCAGATAAGAGGGAGATTATCAGTAGTTGGCATTCTAAATTATTTGACTATTATGAATTGAGATTTGAGTTTCATAGGTATTTTATAGTGTTATTTTTAAACAATAACTATTTTGCGCAAATAAAAACAAGGCAATTGTGCAATTGTGCAAGAACTGTATTTCACATTTGTGTATGAGCATTAGAGCTTGGTGAATTTCAATATGGTGATTATGGCAAACCTGCTGTTACTACAGAACTTAGTTTAAGGTAAATAAGGAAGTTATCACTTTCATTTCTTTCAGCCTCTATAAATCTAAACTGATGTCATAGTTGTGTTTATGTATGGGGATAAAGTTCATTTTACTTAACTGCTGGTGAATAACTCTTGTTTAATTTGCTTGATTTATTTTGTCTTGGGGTGGGGCAGGTAATGGTGAACCTAGATGCTTTGCTCTTGCTCAGTATAAGGCTTTTATAATGGAGCAACACATATCAACACGATTACAGAAAACCCCTCAACACAATGGGGTTTAAAACAAAGTTAGATTCTGTATTTATTCATTTACTTCCATTTCAGAACTTACTGGGAGGCCCTGCAGTATTTCTCTCAGCATTCATTATCTTAAGAAATCCCCAATTGTTTGAAGAAGAGGGGCTTTTTTCTAATCTGAAAGGGTCTAAACAATAGCTATATAATCGCCTGTGATGAAGACAATCTTGTCTGTCTTTTAAGGTGAAAAGTGCTTTAGGCACAGTTTGTCTACCATTAGTAGTCTAAACAAGTTAATGCACATCCCCTTTGTTGGTCTGTGTTTACCCAGGCTTCAGGTCCACCTTAAGCTGCTCTGGGGGTTTTTTCTATGTCTGTCCTCCAGTTGTCTCACATTGTATTTGTGGAGGGTGTATGGTATGTTAGAAACATTGTGTGGAGGTTTAAAAATTGTTTTAAGATGCAGTTGAATGAAATTTCAATTTTAATTGGTACTATTGTTTTAATAGAGACAGAAGCCGCACATGCTGTCCAGCAGAAAAAAAGCAAATCTATTTTTTTAAACCTGGTATACTGTAACCATTTAATTTATGTAAAGTATTTTTAATAGTTTAATGCAATCCGCTTCTTTCTCTTTGGCATATATTGACAGAATTAATTTGTGTCTCTGGATATGCAAGTAGTTGTCAAATATTGCTTCATCTAGAAACTAAAATGCTACTTTAAAGTTGCACTGTAAAAACTGCTTAAAGGATATATAAATATATTAATATCTCATAGGTGTTAGGTAGATTCATTGAACGCAAGCTATAAAAGATTTAGTACTATCTTTTCTGACCCCTAAACCTACTGATTTTGGTTGCAAACATTTACATGGATGGAAGGTAAATTTCTGCTGGTAATATGTCAGCACATGAATGAACGAAACAAACTTTACAAGAGAGAAATAAGACTAATAAGACTAATAAGAAAAACATTAGACTAATTTGCTTGCTCTAGTTTGATTCTACTTGTGTGAGGTCAGTGGTTAACTTGTGTTAGTATGATTTTGGAGATTAGAACTCTTATCCAAAAAACTGAAAAAAATATCTATTCAAAGTAAAAACTGTGACTTGATGTGTGCTAGCAGTCTCATGATTTTAATGTTCCATTAATTGTTAGGAAGTTTGTTCACTCTCGCTAATTAATAAAGTTTTGTGCATTTTCATAACTGTTTCTTATATGTAAAGGAACTGTAAGTTCTGCAGTTGTGTAAAGGGGAAAATTGAATAATTAAAGCAATGCTTTAACGTACTAGTGTTATGTGAGAAAAGTTTGAGAATTGAGAATTGTGAGATAGATACATGTATACATAGATATATACTGCAAGGAGAAATCTCTGCTAAAAAGGAACTTTCTGAACTCAGTAGTTACCCACATACCCAAAAGGGTTTAGAGGAAAAAAAACTGGTAAAGCTGGATAATATGTAATCATACCAAGCCACTACATGATACATGCTTAAACTGTATCATTAAATCCCCCAAAATAATTTTGCCATCTGTCATATTTCAGAAAAATTGATTCTAAAGCATAACACACATTATCAACACTTTGTAAACCTTAAGCTATATTGAAGCAGCATGTGAATTCAATTGATAACATCCTTGCTGAGTGTTTATTATGAAACCATAGATACAAACAGTCAGAAATGAGAAACATTATAAGGACAATTGCAGCCTTGCCAAGTTTCTCGTGTAGCACATAAAAGCATTTATGGAAGTGGAATTCCTTGCTTTGTTTGAACAAGAGTGTATCTGTGTTTTGAAGGGCATTTGTCAACATACATACAGTATTCACTAAATGAGTATAAGTGTTTTCTTGACTACCGCGCCATCCTAATGAAAGTCTGGCTGTTCAGAGAAACACCTTGCTGTGAGAGCAGCTCTTTATTACTTTTGCTTGTTTTTACTGCTTCAAGCTGAGTGAAATTTGCTCTTTTTGCCAATGAATGTCACACTGCTGGGGAGTCACACACTTAGGCCTGCATCTCGCATTCTGCTCAGCTCTGTCAGTGTGCCACTCTGGCCCATGGTCTCGAAGGCAAAGGCAGGGGTAGGCTTTTCCTGCTGTTTAACGAACCCAGGCCACCCTGTGAATTGCTTTGTTTCCTTTCCAGGCGAGAAGCCCTACAAATGCACCTGGGAGGGCTGCGACTGGCGGTTTGCGCGGTCGGACGAGCTGACCCGTCACTTCAGGAAGCACACCGGCGCCAAGCCCTTCCAGTGCGCCGTGTGCAGCCGGAGCTTCTCCCGGTCTGATCACCTGGCTCTGCACATGAAGCGCCACCAGAGCTAGGCCGCGATGCAGGTCGCCCGCATTGAGTGAGAAGCCTGAGCTGTGTCTGATCAACCATTTTCACATTAAGCTTTGGGGGAAAACTGGAACTTTTCAGATTTTTGATTCATTTTTTTTCCCCAAACATGACAGAGGTGCAAACCCGAAGAATGTTTTTGTGTTAATTGATTCTTGCGTCCCCCTTGTTTAAGAGTTCTTGGAAGAAGAACAAAAAGACTTCAAGCTAACACAATTTGAAAACCAAAGATTCTTTTGTGTTTTGACCAAAGCAAGCATCACTCTTATGATAGTGTTTAAAAAAGGGCTTGGAAATCCATGAGACACTGTTAAAGAAAATAAAAGATAACAGCCTTACAGAATTGGATTTCAAACCAAAGAACAAACCTTGGAAACTACTTGAAATTTTCTAAAATGTTTTACTTGTATTAAGACATTTCCATTACTAAAATACCTTTATGAGATTACTGTGTAGTAACAGATATGTTCTACAGCATATATATATATTGCAAAGGGCTTGTTCTGCTTTTTAGCATTTACTTAAATGAGCATGGCAAGCTTCAAAACCTGTTTAATTTGCCTTTTGACTGAGAATTTGTCCGATGTCAGTCTAATAATGAGCTACTACTGCCAACACTATATTTGCCACAAGACCTATGATTTTATCTTGGTGTAAGACACATGACAGTTGGGAAACACAAATTTAAAAAAATCATAAAAATTGGCACAGAAATATGTCATTTGTTAATAATATGTTTAAGTGAGTTCCCGAATAGTCTTGTTACAAAGCATGGATAAATTTTACTTTGGTTAATTAGAAAATGTTTCTCAGAAGCTAAACTGGAAAAATGTAATTACATAATTTTATGTATTGTTTGTAAGCACTGGAAGGGCACATTTATTACTGCATATATGACTGATCAGCACTATCATAAAGCTTTCATTTTAAACTGGATGTCAGATTACTGAAAATATATTGCCTTAATAATAATAATTGATTGTACTGCTACTGGATTTTTTTAACATAAGGGAGCGAATAATTAATTTAATATGATGTAAAAAGGAATTGCCCAAAATGTGGGAATAAACTGGTTCAAGTAATGTATCATTTGTACAAACATAATTATTTAAACTGCTATGCATGCCTTTCTATTTTATACTGTTCATGTTTGAAGCCATATGAATGTAAAAAAACCTTAAAGTTTTCTGTAATAAGCTTTATGAACAAAAATTTCATTACAGGTGCCTTCAAGGCCTTTTAGGAAACAAACATTAAACTTTAAAGTTTCTCATTAGATTAACTAATTTGTAAAGCAATGGGACAGGATTACTACCCTTTCTTAGGCTAGGCTAATGTGAAAAATAGTGGCTTGCTCTTTGGTGTACATGTTCTTTTTCTCATTTTATTTATTAATGTAGCCTAGTATAAGGAAACTGGAAGAGTAAAAGTAAATTATGTAACTAAAATGCCTTAATGTAAATACTTGGCATCTGATGTACATATCATTTTTTTGGTACGATGTGTCAATTGTTATACTCTATTCCTGAAAACAAAGGGGCAAACCAGGCTGCTGTCCTGCTCTAGCATTGTGTGTGCTGTTACATTTTTTGTCTTGTGTTTTTTTATTATTATTTTGAAATTATGTATAAAATGTAAGATGACGTTCACAAAACAGTTGTATTCCCACCATGTTTTGGGACTGATCAAAATATCTAATAAAACTTTGATGTTGCTTAATAATGACTTTGCATCAGTTGTAGTTGGATGTAGTGGCAAGACCTCTTTTCAGCTGTTTCTTTGAGTACTTGTTTTCAGTTTGTTGAAAGTAATACTCAAAACTATGCTTTAAACATTTCATAGTTTTCAATCAATTAATGGGATTGTTCTATATTTATAAAATACAGTATGTATTGAAATATTGATCAAACATTGTTTTTTTTATTTTGTTTAATAATCATTTTACTTGTTGACAGAATACTCTTAAGGCTGGCCAGCCCACTCCTGGTTCTTATCGCTCAAGAACCAGAGAACACTGTTCCAGCTGAGGGTTCTGTTACTTCATTAAACCCTTAATTGAACTAATAATTTGCTAATAAGTTGAAAATTGTGAGTCATTTATACAACAATGTAATTAATTGGAAACATCTAGGACTTTAAAGCACAAAATGACAATGTAGGTCCAATCGACCAAGTTATCAGTCAATAAAGGGCTCGACTACAGTAGGTAATAGTAGTTCAGGTGTGTAGCTGCATCAGCATGCGTAGGGTGCAAAGGAACAAGAAATAGGTTTATTCCATGCTGAAAAAAAAACGCAACGTTTCGGCCGTGGAGATTTCTTCAGGTGTGAACATGAATATTACTTGTTCCTTACATTCACGTATATTTTAAAGAGTATATCCAAGTCACTGTTACACTACATTTTTTATTTTGAAGTATACAATTTTGTAATCACTACAGAAATATTTGTAACACTCGGATATTTCAAACTTAAAATACACCATGTATGTATTAGGAAACATGTTACCAAGTTGGTAAAGATTAAGTACCTCACCAGTGTCCAGTCATATTGAATAATTCTAGTAGAAGGTGAAATAAAGCATGGAACTTTGTTAAGCTTTAATATTTTTTTCTTGCCTACCTGATCTCTGAGTTGATCAAAATTGTCATGAACGTTATTCAAAATAGCTAATTTGGCTGAATATGCAACCTGGATGTTAGAAGGTCTTTGTTGAGATTAGGTTTCTGCACATACAGTAAGTCATTATAAGCCCTTTACTTGACCACAATTATGGAGAGACCTCTGTTCAAAATACTCAAAACTAGATTTTCTTGTAATACCCAATGGCAGTTATACTATGAAGAAAGTGTGTGGGTGCATTGTTTAAGAAGGCTTTCATCATGTTCTTCTCCTTACAGGGAACTAGGTGGGTGTTGAAGATTGCAAAGCTATGGGAGCTGCACATGTCCCACAGCTTTACTTGCTAGAGCCTCCCTGATACGTGTTCGTGGGCTGTAACAAAAAATAACGAGCAGCTGTTGAGATGGGATGTTCTCAGGCTGGTGTAGTCAATCATCCACATAGGAGTATGGTTGCTCAAAGGGTGTTTTTTTCATCAAGGTGGATGCTGCACATTGGTGGTGGTGGAGGGGATCCCCATTACCTGTAAAGCGCTTTGAGTGGAGTGTCTAGAAAAGCACTGTATAAGTGTAAGCAATTATTAATTATTATTATAATTATTTTTTTCCACTGAATGGTGCTCATAAATTAAATATTGAACCTGAAACAAGGATCAGGCTGCTTTAACTAAACCACAAAACTTATCCTGTTTCTGAAGAACTGCCAATATATGCCTTATAACACAGTTACCACACATCAATTCTGACTCCTACTAAGATTAGGTTTAACCAAAAATGTTAGTAGTGTATTGCCAAGCAAACATGGGTCAGCATCATCACCATATGGAAAAGGGCTACTATGGCTGTCCTCTGGTTAGAAGAGGTAAAGAACCTTTTAGATGTGGATTAAAGGGTTTACTGCCGACTATGATTCAGCTGACCGTCACCAATAACCATTCGGATTGAGTGACTATGGCTTTTGGTGTTTGCTAGTAATTTGGGATACATTTAAGATCCCCTTTATTTTTTATGGAATATGTATACAGCTACATCATAGTAAAACCCAGCTATTTGATTCAATCAATGAACTGTGGACTCGAAAAAACCTGCTGGTAGTCCGATTTAAGATCATCCTCATTATTAAGTTCGGCCAATTATAGATTTCTATGAAAACTTTTAAGTGCCTGGGCTAAAGTCCAATCCCTTTTCTGCCTTTAACACCATTTTAAACATAATAGCGAAGGTATTATTCACACACCAGCTGCCAATTTTCTGTTAGTGATTAAATATTAAATAGTAGTTCATGTTTGTGCTTGGAATTAGCTGCTGCAGAGCAAACTACTACCGTTATCATGCACCACATGATTGATGAGCACTGCGTGGCAGGGCATGAATAGTTGCTAGGTTTTAAGCAACCCTTGACTCTCGTGGTTAATTGGCACACATCAGGGAATAATAGGAAATCCTTAAGATAGAACTATCAAAACTAATCTATCAATTATTCAGATTAGTTGAGTGTGTACGTATGGGTACTTATTTTTTTTGCAGTCGCTGAAAGTGTTTTTATTACAGTGCTTAAAAAGTTAGTTGAACTGTTTTAACATCTGTATCATTAAAAATTCATGTCCCATAGATCATGGAAATTCAATATACATTGAATGGCACCACAGGGAACACATGTCTAATGGCAGTCTACACCTGGGGGCAGTAACACGACCACTCTACCACAGTCCTTTGGTAGCCTAAGAATACTGTGCACCATCTGAGGGACATGATGTTAGTGCTGTGTGGATTGCACTGTCGCTATCCGAGTGAATGTGTCCCTAGTGGCTTGCGCTCAGATTTAATTCTGCTCTCACGTCTGGACTGCCGTGAGGATGAGCCACACACCTTGGCCTCTTTCACGAACACCTGGCTCGATGAGATCCTCATATAATCTCGTGTTCTCATAATTAACAGAATTCTCAACAGTATAACGCTCCAATGTAAATGTACTCAAGGATTGGACATTAGAATATTATTTTTTTTCATCTACATAATAATTTACAACAGAACAGCTGTAAAAAATTTGTTAAAGGGGAAGCTGCAGCTGTGTACTACCACCACCAGTCATATTTATACCATTGGCCTCTCTTTCTGTCCCCTGCTCCCGCCTCTCACTCCTCCTCCCTCCCAGCCTTTGTTCTCCCGCTACATTACCTTTGCCTATTGCCTTGTCTCTCTCACACCTGAAGAAGGCTCCTATTTATACCATGTTGACTTATACCAAGTCATAAAATATGAAGATCACTGTGAGTTTTGAGGACCACACCTGCCAGTTTCTCAGCTCTGCATCTGATCTACTGTTTGGAGTAGACTCTTGAAGGAAATGGGTAGCATTCTTAAAAGTCGTTAATTCACTGGAATGTATAAGAATAGCTTCACTTAGCAGCCAATAAACTCTGTATAAATAAAGGAAGAAGAACAAATGAAGACAAGAGAGCTCACAGGGCAGCAATAGTGCCCTTTTCTGCATTCCCTATTTCACTTAGCAAATATGCTTCACAAAATGTTGAGAACTGTTCAAATCCTTATGCTTCCATTCCACCCTTCCTGATAATACAAAAGCATTTTCAAAAGCTAATTTGATCAAACAGGCTAGATGGGCTGAATGGCCTTCTCTTGTTTGCAGTTTTTCTTTTTTATTTACCTGCACTCTTATCATGGCAAACAGCAAGGGGTAGAAGAATAGACAAATGTTTGGCTATTGTATGTGCAAGAAGTAAGAGAGTAAGAGAGTCACTACAGCAAGGAACAGATTACACTCCTTTAAGACTGCATATACTGTATTATTGCATTTGAACAGCATAAAACTAAAATATGTTTGACAGCTGGTGTTCTCGACATAGCCGTCTTAGTAACCACAAAAAGCATGGTACAACTCATGCAACTTAATGACATGTTACACTGTAATATAACATTATACTTCAAATACAAATGTTGATTTCACAAGCTACTGAAAATAGAATACTTTATTAAACACATTTTGTATCTTAAAACTCTTGAATTTTCTTTTGATTTATCATTAGCAAATTTAGCAGTGAAGCTCATTTTGAAGATTTATTATTTCTCCTCAATGATACTTTTCAGTCTCAAACCATTGCAATCATTTTCAAATTACTACCCCATAAATATTCATTACCATGTAAGGTATTCTGCTGCATGAAAGGATGTAACTTTATCGCTAGAGTTACATATTACAAACAAAAAGAGTTTCAACCTTCTGAGCCCTGGTGTAACTTAAACCCATTTAATTGTTTTACAACTTTGAAATGCTCTCCAGCAGCATCTGGAAATATTAAACAAGGAGGGAAAGCTAACATTTTTTGTTACAATATTGTAGTGTTGGTGTTGTTTTTTCATTTGTTCTTTTTAACTAGTTGTTAATTTTGAAGACAGTTAATTATAAGTAATAGGATTAAAACATACAGCATTGGAAATAATTGTAGAAACAAAGGAAGATGTAAGTATCTGTAGTGTGATGAAAGTACAGTACATACATAAATCTGAAATATGAAACAAACATTTGACAAAATGTTTATCAAAATAAAATTAAAATGTTTTCTCAGTTAAAGTTTTGGGTTTTGAGAAAGGGTTCTGTTGAGAAAGAGAAAAGATTAAGTTTCTGTCCTGACAGTTTCTGTTGTTTTACACTGGGATTCATTATTATTATTTGCTTTTCTACATAGTTTGCTTCAGACATAATAGACTAAGACATTGGAAAGCAGGCATGTGTTCTGTTCTCAGCTGTTTTAGCTGTATAAAGACATCACACAGATCATAGCTTTGCACCATTGTGGGAAATGTATACAGAATAAGCAGCTAAAATAAGGAATTGGTGTAGTATTTAAGGAGACAATGTTGAAAAAAAACTGAATTTAAACCTCTTAAATCTGCTACAAAGCTAAATTAATACCTACATTGCAAGAAAGTGGGAGTCTGTAACAACCTCAGTTTGTGACTAAAGATGTGTGTGTACGTCTGTCTCTTGTAGTTGAGAAGGTAAACAGTGCTTGTCTGGGCTCTGAAATGGGTCAGATCTCCCCTTCAGCTCTGTGCAGCTGCCAGTTCTAAAAACACAACAGTGGGAAAGTACTGTTGATTTTCATGCTATTTTTATGTCATTGCCCTTATGAATGACAAAATACAGATTCTGGTCAAGGTATTCTGTTCCGAAACAGGTCACCATTTTTTCCTGTGCACTTTTTGGCATTTTCAAATATAGCCAGATCCCATCTGTGGCTTCTTCAGCGCTCACTGTGAATTAATTTCACTGTTAGCCGTAGGGTAACCTGAAGAAACAAACCCTCTGAATCTAAAATCAACACAGCTGCATTTTGACATGAAGCTTTTTTGTAACTTTTTTTAAATATGAGTGATGATAGGATAGTTTTTAGACATGGATTATATTTTATTTTTGTTTAAAACAGCATACCTTCTAAGCATTTTAATTCATTTCTAATATTACAATGTGAGCAGTGTTCATGAGTGTGTTTAATTTGTATATTGACTATTAGCTGTACTAGCTACTCTAGTGAAGAATGAGCACAATCCACATTATAAATAATGAGTTGTAGAGATGAAGTTTAGGTGAATTATTATTCAAGTAATTATTGTGTATTTATTTAGCCAATGATTCATCAATTGCACAAAGCCATTTCAAATACAAAAGACCAAAACATTGCTGGATAATAAAAGAATCAAGACTGAAAGTAAAAAAAACAGTAAAAATACCAAATACCATAGCTGATGATCAGTTTGCTAAATAATGAACATGATCTTACAAATAAAAACAGCTACTAGCATGCGAGTGGATGAGATTTAGTAACCACCTATTAAACACCAGAGGAATTAACAGAATATGCCTGCACACGATTACTGTAAAGGATATAACAGAAGCAAAGACATATATTAATATATGATATTAATATCATCCTGTGTTGTTGCCAGGCAGATCCACTGTGGGGCTGTTATTCACATGGCTGTTTTGGGGGTTTTATTTTGTTTCTTTCTCACTTTTCAGCTTAGAATTAATCTCTACTTCTCAGCTAGATAGATTTAGGTTTTGAAGTAACCTTTAATATTCAGCTATGCCAAACAATTATATAAAATATATAACATTTCACAAACCACATATTTCAAATCACATTCTTACACATCCGGAAAAAAAATCACAAATCTTTTTCAATAAATACATGAATTAAATATTCAGATTTAAAAACATACATTAGAAAATGTTAATGCTAGTCAGGCCTATCCATATAAACTTAATTTAACGTACCATGAAATGCATTCTTTGGTATTTAACACAACTTTACATTTGTTCACATTTCACACAATCAAATTTAACATTGTTTTGCTTATAGTTCGACACTTTCACATAATGTGAAATAATATAGTATTAAGCATGTTTAGAAACATAATTTATAATAAGATGGCTAATAAAAAGAAAATAAAAGTCAACATGCCACAAAATTAGAAGAGAATATGCATCTATTTCTTCTTTTGAAAATATCTTGTACTTCAAGACAAGATAGGAAGAAGGAGGGGGGAACTCTGCAGGTGCTCACTTGTTTCACCTGTCAAAAACCAGTAATCAAGGAGTGACCTGAGAAGGTGAATCTGTGGAATAATGTTCTGGGTGAGCCTTTAAATGGGACTTATTTGGGAATAAAACAAAATAGTGTTTAATTTTCCTACATTTGCCACATTTCCAGCTAGACTGCAGCTGCTGACGTTAATCTATAACGGAAGATTTTGGATGCTACACTTCTAACTTCCCTGCATTATGAAAAACAATATTACTCATTGTTGTACAATTAAGAGACATAAAAAGTAAAGACAATGATTTCCATACAGCTTTCTTCTCTATATGTGGTTCTTGGAAAACAGACAGAGCTTTTAGAGTAACCTCAGACCTGTGGTAATGGAATTCAGATGTTTAGGGAAAAAATTATTCTCTCTATAAATCCATTTTTTTTTACTGATTTTCCTCCTACATTTTTTACTTTTCTTTCACTCCCTGTCCTCCTACCTAGGGATTTATCTGCTTGAATGCTATTGTTTAATTATACAGAGATTGATTCTCTTGGGCATGGGTGGATATGTTCTCATAATCTATCCTGTTTGACTGGTTCAGGATTGTTCCCTGGTCAGGCTCTGAACAAAAGAGCAAGACATCTGTGATGCAACCTGAGGAAGGAAGTAACTTTAAATTGAAAACCATGATGCCTATGTATTTTGCATATAAATGAAGAAGAACAACATGTTAGGACTTTTACCTTCCTCTTCTTCTAACCCTAGAATGCAATCATATGAGAAAGCAAGTGGACCATAACAATTTTATTTATTGGTCCCTTTAGATTGATCTGTAGCCCTACAGATTTCTAGCTTTTGTCATTTTTTCTTTTGTTAAAGAATATATATAATCCTCTATCTTTTTCTCATTCTTTAACTCAGGTGCAATAGTTTTCAGACTCTGTTATCCAATGATCTTCTATCTTGTTTGAAGCACTCAAATGTAAAGTTTCTTTGATAGAGATTTCTTGTAGTTTTAAAAGTTAAGCCTTGTTTGGCTCATAAAACTCATTTCTGCAAGCTATTATTCACATGAACACTTTTCCTATTCTGAAAGAACATATGCAACCATTAAGAAAAATCAGGATAATGGTAGGCATCCTTTATGTATTTATCTGTTGCTTGTCAACACTAATTATCTCTGAAAGTAATTTTTAAAAGTGATTCATATATAAGTTTCTTCAATCAGAAATATGTTTTTCCCAAATAAATACTTCCTTTACTGGAATGCGTGGCCACAAGTTTTTATATTTAAACTTCTGTATATATACAGATTAATCTAGTAACTATTATTTTTGTTTTTGACAAACTATGGCTGACAACACTTCATGGAGTTTATATAGAAGTTTGGAAGGAAGTTTAGATACTAATCTCACACACTTTTGCTCCCCTACATATATGTCTCCTACCCAGGACTTCTCTCTGTGTATCTCTCTCTCTATGCATCCCCCCTGCCTCCCCACCTACACCCTCGCAGCAGCTCCCCAGCTCAGTCCTCACTATGGAGAGGGGGGTTTGGGCAGCCTGTCCTCAGCTAGGTGAGTGAAGCCAAATCCCCTCTACACCTTTCATCCCTCTGTCATATTCACCAGGATCTAGCCAAATTATTAATACAGTGAATAGCGCAGAAAGAGAATAAAGAAACTAATTTCTGAGCTGAACAGTGATGAAGGTCGCACTGACAATTCTACTTCTACAGCACGCTTTTGCAGGAACCCCTGTAGAAGCCTAAAGAAGGTATTTTATAGAACCCATGGGGTAGGTGAATGCTGACATAAATGTTGTTTACTGGCAGAAGAGAAGCAAAAACTCCCACCCCCTGAGACAAAAACCTTTATTTCTGCAAAGAAGAACCCATTGCACCACCTTGTAAATGCTGTACTCTGCTTTTCCAGAGTGCGCTATTAATTAAACACGGCTTTAGTTCGCATTAATTCAATATAGTCCTAGTTGGGTGTTTTTAGGCACAAAAGACTGTTAGCACTTCCGCAGACAGTCACTGGCTACGATGGAGGGAGTTTCTTCTCCGTCTCTTTTTAATACAGACCAGAAGGAGACGAAGAAAAATATCTCTATTGGTTATGGAGATATTAACCTCCTATCATAAGAGACACTTTTTGGAGTGCGGCTTGTGTGCAACTTGTAGCCAAAATGTGATCAAAATTCGACAGGATTCTGCAGGAATTTGAGTAGTATTTCAGAGATTGTTGAGTATTTACTGTTTGTGTGGATTTTTCATAGACATGTCTTTTTTTAACGTCAGATTTTAGTTGTCTTTTGCAATCCTATTTTAAGTGTGTATCTATTTGTGCCTTGACCATGATCAGATCAGTATTATATCTTTCTTCTCTTCTTGCCCTTTTTAGCTTTACTTTTGATTAGGTTGTTCTGAGTGACAGGAACCTATACTGAACAGTTGGGAATTGTATTGTAGGCATAGTATTCCTTTCCCTTTCAGTTTTTATTGTGCTTGTCTTGTTAACATCCACGAATTAATTTAAAAAAAAATGTTGTCTGTAAACTGCTTTAGTTTCTATACTGTCACTACTAATTCAAAAGGATACAGTTGTTCATTCTTTCCATTATATGTACTATATTTGTATCCTTAGCATCAATATGTATAATTTTCCCTTATTTGCCAGAGTTTTATGTACTGTGTGTTGCCAGTTCTTCTTCTTTCCATTTTTGAATTGTGTGAGCCTCTTTCTAGGTTTTGTAATGTATTCACTAAGTAAAGAGCAAAGTAAAGCCAAGTGAATCACTTATTCATAGCAATGTAGTCTTTAAAAAAATAGCTGCAGGAATAATAATTTTCGAATAAACTACTGCATATGTTTTAAATTTGCAATAACTGTTGTCACATCAGGGCATCTGGCATTAAACTTTAGACTCGCTGTTTTAAAACAATTTTCCAGTTTCACTTTACAGACCACCCAGACTTGAACAAAGCGGGAGATGTTGTGGGAGGGTTTGATATTTGAATAGGGATTATCTTTTGGCAACAAATAGCAGTGAATCCACAGAATACTTCTTTTAGGTGTTTTTTTTTGCATTTTCATATCACGGAACTGCGAATTGCACACCTGTTTTGAGAGTTTCACTTCTGTGAGGGAATACAGCGTTGACTGAGTAAAATGTGTTTTAATGACCCACAATTTGTAGATCAGTACTTTTTGATGAACTTCAGTTTATAATGTTGCAGCGCAATGGTGAGTATGGAGAACTGTAAAAACATTAAATTACATTATCAGTATTTTCCATTTAATTTCCTTTCATCTGCCGATGATATCATCTGAAAATACTATCTGCATGACATGCTATCAGAGTAGTGACATCCTTGTCATAATTGAACTGCATCTGTTGTGTTTAAATAAACACAGGAAGATTCATAAGTTATAGTATATGTGCAGTACATGAATACTCATTGTTAAGGTCACCATTAATGGAGACAACTGCAAATATTTATGAATCAAGAAGGAAAGCTAGGTATCTTTTGGTTTATCCAAAAATCAGTATCACCAATTCCAATACTAATTTAACTTAAAGTTTCTTTCTAATTGAGATTTCATCACAATTTTCAGGTGTCTCTGTAATTGCTCTAAAGTGTGAAAGTACTAAGAAAACTACAGTATCAAGCAGTGCACAGAAAATGAAAGTGTGTGACACTGACTCACAGTCTGACTTCCATGTCAACAGAGACTGGGACTAATGTTTTCCCAGCACACATTTCAGGCACACAGACACAGAAAGTCTACGCTTTCACTGGGTTGAGCTAATTCTGGTGAATGGTGAAGAGTGCTGAATGGTTTCACGGACATACAAAACAAAAACAGAGACCATTTCATCTGAGAACAGCAGAGCATGAGCTCCGGGTTTCTCTGCCAGGATAAGGTGACTGTGCACCTCAAGGCCAACTTAAATTAAATGCTGAAATATGTTTTGTTTATAATATTTATAATAATGTGCTGGAGATGTGTGCATGTGGGGGGAGGGGTGGTGTGTTGTGAATAAATAAATACACTTTATGTGCTGTGGGGTGGAAAATTTGATAAACACTGGTCTAGATGATATAAATTATGTCAACAATAAATACCTAGAAAGTGTTAAAAGAGGGGCTTTAAGCTCAGCATTTCCCCATTTTCTATTTATACTATAGCTTATATTTTTGTATTTTCTCTTTTATATATTAAACATTATCTAACAAGTGTTTGCCCAGTGTTGAATTTTATCTAAATATTTAAAAAACGTAACCTGCCTTCGGTTCCTGCCCCCGTCCTGTAAAAGCCAGACATTCCTGCCAATCTGGGCTCAGCTTTTGAAGATGGACGCCCGGAAGCCCGCCTACCAGCGAGTTCAGGAGGGGCTCGACGGCATAGGCTTCACAACAGCGTCCTGACCATCTGGGTCCAGGACTGGGAGCGCCTGGCCCCATAACCCACTTTTATTCCTCCGAACCCTTCGCCGGATCCTGCTCCGCCTTTTAACTCTTGTCTTGTCTGTCAGGATGGATCACCAGGTTATGGACTGGCGTGCTCTGGATATTCTCCAGGACTCCCTTGGACTAGTTTGCCTAGGACCACTCCCCCCCGAACACCAGCACACCTTGGACACCCACCCTGTTCTTCTTCCAGCCCCTATCCTAGTCTTTTTTCCCAGTGTTTTCTCTCTCCTCTCCGGCTTGTGCTGTCTGCATAGGGTCCTGAAAGACACTTCATGACACAAATGTGACTAGTTTACTATTCCTCAATCTCGATCATTGATATAAAATAGGAAGAGCAGTGGTTCTAGTATAGATCCCTGTGGTATCCCACTTATCACATCATCCCAATTTGAGCATTCACCTCTTATCTATGCTTTCAGTTAATAAATTATCAATCCAAACACGTAATTATTCTCAAATGCATACTGCTTGTACAGCAGGTTTGAGAACTAATCTTTCATAAGGAACTTTATTAACATATTTCATTCTCCTTGTGTGTCCAGATCTCCAGTCCATGTGTTCTATGCTGTGTTATGAATACCATTTCTCATTTTCCTACGTACAAGTGTTATGATACCACAGGTCTTTGGTGATGTGATAATCTTTAGTGTTTCTAGTACTCAAAACTCTTCTGCCATGTTCTTTTCCATCTCTTTATCAGTCAATTTTTTTTATTTGTGCTTGGTATTCATTGTCCTTCTATTCTTTAAATGAATCTTCTTGTTTTTACTTGTTGTATTTTAGGAAGTACTTTATTTTCCTTTTGATTTTTCCTAATCGATCTGTGGAACATTTAGGCATACTTTTTTGCCCTTTGATTTACTTACTCTTCCGATAAATATGTTCTGTGCTTTAAGCTGTTTCTATTTAATCTGTTGCCATCCATTATATAACTGTCCTGTTCCACTTTACTTAATCTCCGTTTCATTCCTTCAAAGTCTGAATTTATAAAATTGTACAGTTACAAAGTGAACTTCAAAGCACACCTCATTATGATCACGGTTCCCTAATGGTTCTCTCATGTCTGTTTGTCTCATTCTGTCTTAATTTTTAAAAGGTGAGCACTTTTCTGTCACAGGTGCTCAAAAAACTGAATAAGAAAGCAGTGGTTAACCATATCTACCATTTTAAGTTTCATCTGACATTCCTACAGATTCCTGTCAGCCTGTTTCACCCATACAAACTACTTCTTCTTGTACAAGGAGAACCACTAGTCATGGAAGGGACTAGCATTAGTACTGATTCTACAACGATAGGGAAAACAATGTTGGAATAATTTTGCACTATTTCTCAATTTTCTGATTCAAACAATTTAGACCAGTGGTTCTCAAACTTTTTGGACCAAGTACCACCCCTAATCCAACCAAAGCATCCAAGTACCACCTACAAGTCATCATCTCATAGGAACCCCAGAAATTCTCAATGACCAACATGAGCGCGCGTGCACACACACTCACACATACATATAATAAATATTATAATTATAAACTTTATTTCATATAGCGCCTTTAAAGGTGGCTTCTCAAAGTGTTTTACAGAAAAAAAAACAGTAACAACAACTAATAAAAAAGCACCATTTCAGTGAGAGGGGTGAGCCTGTTTAGTCGAGCAAAGCAGATGTGAATTAATTTTTCGAGCCTTGATACAATTCACAACAGAGTCTAACAGATTTTAAATCGTCAGGCATTTTCTTGATGGCAAAGGTTTCGCGGTGGATGTTGCGATGCGTCCATTAATTTCTGGAGCAACCTCTCTAATTCGTGCAACTACACCGTTATGTTGGCTTGTCATTGCTCTAGCACCGTCTGTACAAACTCCGACACATTTTATCCAGTCGAGGCCATTCTCTTCGATAAATTTATTCAGAAGCTGAAATATGTGCTCTCCTGTAGTTCCTGTTGGTAGCGGTTTACAGAACAGAAAGTCTTCATGGGACATACCCTCAAACTCGTATCTAACGTAAACGAGGAGATTGGCCAAATCGACTACAGGCTCATCTAATTGCAGTGAAAAACATCTGCTCATCTTAACGCGCTCTATCAGTGTACTTTTGATATAATCCTTCATTTCAATAATTCTATGAATGACTGTGTCTTTCAGGGGGAGGGGGGCAGCAGGTCGAGCTGTTTAGCAGCTTTTTCTCCACACATAATACGTGTCAGCTCTTTTGCCAACGGTAAATACGGTTCTTCAAAAATAGTGTAGCTTACCTGCTTTAGCAATCCGCAAGCTTGCATTTTTCCGCGTTTCCGTTTTTATTTCCGTATTTATTTAAAGTTTTTATTTCATGCGCATGGGAGCGAAACACAGAGACGCTCGGTGTATTTTTCTCAAATTAACTTAGAACAGTTCTTAAATATTTTTCTGTTATCTATCACGCTTTCCTGTGCTCACAAGATTACCAGCGTTCGTAGCACGTATTTCTATGCATTCCTGTGTTTACAACTTGGCATTGTTCCAAAATCACGCACATTCTCCTTCCTCCCTATTTGCTGGAGATACAGTAGCTTTTTTAAATACAATTGGTCACTTGCATCCGTAGCACGCATTCCTATAGAGTGGTATAGAATTACAGAGTATCTCTTGTGTCCACTGAAGTATTAGCGCGCACTGTATCGCAGTACGTAGGCTGCGTATTCGACACGTTTAAAATACAAAATACAAAATATGAAAACCCGTCCCGATTTTTGAGCGCACACGACACAGTTCCAGGGTCTTTTGGCGTACCACCTGGCGGCACTCCACGTACCACTGCCGGTACGCGTACCACAGTTTGAGAACCACTGATTTAGACCAATAAGATGCTAATAAGATGGGAAATATTGCACTGTTTCACTTCATGACAGAGAAATATATAATCTTTTCAATATCTAAGCAACATGTTTAAATATGGTTCACTGAAACCTTTAAGTGTGAAGAAATGAAATACAAACTAATGCCTTTTGTTTTGGAGACAATCAAACTAAATTATTTCCGTGAGCAATTTTATGCTGTGTTGCTGCGGCTGGCTTTGCTTTTAGACTTTGATATTGCAATGAATGACTCTGTTTTGGTGGAGGTGGTGTTAGAAACAACATACAGGTTCGATGACAGTTTTATTGCCCTTTTCATTACAGCAGGGTGCACTGTCACAAAGGAGGGTAAACATGGGGTAAGAAGGCAAAGGTTGTGGGTAGAGTCCAACGCCGGGGGTGCAGATCGCTACAATACCTTATGAGTCACAACCTGTCCCAGATGTGAGCTAGACAAATAGAATTGGGCCACAGTTCTATAACTCAGAATATATCATTTATGTTATCTTCTCTAACACTTGTGTAGTGTAACTAAAAATGTTGCTATGCTCCAATAATGTTATTTGTTAAAATAATGGATCAGTTTTAAAAGGTCCACACATACTGTATATTTTAAGCTACTGTATATTTTAGTGCTTCCAATAACAAAAATATAAAATCTTGACAAAGATCTTGAGGTGGATAGAATTTAAAAATGAAAAGGACAAGTGCTTAAGAATGGATACTTAAATTCTAACAAAATCCCTTCATTTTAGTATCAGTCAATGTTCTATATTCTGCAGCACAATCTAATCTTACCTCAGGTGCTTACTCCAAGTTCCATGAATAAAGTCTTGCTGTTTTGTTCATTTTCTACCTCTGTGGTAAAACATAAGCTGTAAGATTTTATCATCAGCTGTCAACGCTAACAAAACTGAGCACAGAAAAAACAAAGTATACAAAAGGATACTTGCAGGTTTGGAGGATATATTTACCCAATCACCCTGTATTATACTTAAAGCAATTAATCAGGCCTTTGGTAAACAATGATTGTTTTTCAACCCACTCAAGGAACAGATTTATGGCTGTTATTTAGATATTAGATGCCAAAGTAACTTAGCATCATGTGAAAGGCTAAGTTATATTTTTCAGTATTTGCAGATGAAGGCCCTTAAGGAAAAGTATAATTGTATTGCATTTACAATAGTTTAAATTGTCAATTACATGTTGGAAAAATGCTGGATATGCATAAATATATAGTCTATGTGTAAATTATACAATTTACATACTGTATATACATTTTGTACATACTGTATGGTGTATGTGCAAATACAAAAAGAATGTAAACTGCATTATTTCACATTCATACACATAAGGCAGCACAGACTGCACTGCAGATGACAATAATATGCAGATACTTCAGAAATTTTCAAATTTAAGATACAGAGAAGGGTTAAAATTTAAATACTGTACACCATCACTATTGCACTTCTTTACATCAGCAGGTTTAACAACACGCCCCAGGGTTTGGGAATAAAGCTGATCAGACACAAATTCTAAAATTTACAAACAGGTGCTTGTATAAATGTGAGAAACTCGAGGTGAGGTCCTGAGCTGGGACTTTAGTAGAAGTGGGAATCAGATTGAGATCTTTAGAATGCTGTATAGCCCATGGTTTGCAGAGACCCCCATAATCAAGAAGAGAGGGGATGAAGAATGAAGAAATACATTAAAACTAGAGAAACTAGAATCCAGGCCTAGGAGTTGAAATAATGTGTATTGGATACACCATAAGACAAAATGGCCCCTTGGGCCTGTGGCTTCTCAGAGGTAGTCCAGATGAACAACCTGAGAGCGAAGAACAAAGCACAGAGTGTAATACAAAAAACAGAAAATTGCAGATGAGCAAAAGAAAGACAGATACCAGACCATTGAAAGCAACAAAGTGTATAACTGAAGGGAATGAAAAGGCATTTTCTTGATTGTTCTTAACTTATTTAGAGCAGGCAATATTATGAAACTGGCTCATCCTACTGTTAGTTCCACAAGTGCTACTACAGAAAGCAACCATAGTAAGAAGTGTAAATTGTCAAGAAACCAGACATCAGGAAATAAAAGTTGTAGATAACAAGCTTATCAGACAAAACAATACAAAATTATTATAGAGTCCTTTGTACAGAATGTTCTGATAAATTTGCAACTTTATTGGTACCAGTGTCTAAGTTCTTTCCCTTTTAAAAATAAGTTATACTTGTTTTACAGTGTTTGAAGAATGTACTATGCTCCCTTTAATCAGAGTTAATTATTTTACCCTCTGGCACTGGCAGATGATATGCATTAGGTGTCTTTGTACAAATCCTTAATACCAGTACATGCAATGGCCCTTAGAAAAACAGACATGCTGAACCTGTATTTCAGGATCGTGCCTTAAACCTGTTGGAGTCACTATGAAGTCAGGAAGTTGTGTTTAGTAACATAAATTGTTACATAAATTAAAATGTTTAATGTGTGAGAGACAGTGTGAGAGTCTGCTTCAGCATCTGATTATCATTTACATTTCTAGGCACGGTTAATAAAGATTTCAGTTGGAACTGCAAAAGATGCCACAAAAGAATATGGGATTTTAAAAGAGCTGGCCACCACATAAAGTAGTTAATATAATATTACTTTTTGGTTGTCATCTTTTGAAACCATAAGTGGAGAATGCAAAACCCAAAATACATACAAACCTCACAATCGCACTTCCTCAGTATTACATGTTAACAGTAATACCCATGTACCCTGGGATTTACAATAGATCACAGGTGTGTTTTTGTCTAATAGTCCTTAGTATGAAAAGACAACAATGTTAAATCCCTGGCTTTTCTATCAATGCCGAGGTTTTCTGCCTCTAAAGAAAAAAAAAACAGACTACTCAATGTTAAATGGGCACAATTGATTTTTGTAATGGTGCATTTCAGATGTGTGCTGCTGAATAAATATATATCCTTTCTATAGACTGGTGTGTTGTTGTACTCAGATTTGATGTATAATGCCTCATTGTTTTATTGGTGAACAGCAAACTGTATAATAAAACAGAACTGGAAATACAAGATTATATTGTCGTTTTAAGCAAACACAAACAATATGCAGTCCTTTTGCTAAATCACATCTACTTTGTCACAAAGCCTTGATGATGAAGTATGTAAAAAGGCAACACGCCTAATCCATAGCTATTAGTGGTAAATCATCATGAAAAGTCCAAATCTACTCTGGCTCTATGCCTAAACCCATAATAAACACATGTTCTCACTGGTGAGAACACAACCTCATGACATTCAGTATTCCCAATGAATAAGACTAAACCATTTCAGAAACAACATTCTTTTCATAGCTAATAGACAGTGACAAAATCCTGTTAAAGATCTCATGCCTTATTTTCTAAAACAAAAGAAAACAACTTGTTTGTTATAGGCAAGTTATCGGGCTCTATAAAGGGGTGTTTTCATTTTGGTTTCAGTCACTGAATAAATAGAGAAACGTGAAAGGTCTTGTTTTGCTGAACATAATTACTCCATTATCTTCAAAGAAAAGAAAAGTCACATTTGCTTGATGTATTGGCTGCTATAGTGAATGAACTCAATTCACCTGAAATGTTTTTTTTTCCACTGCAGCATCTTAGATTGATAGTAAAATGCCTCCAGAAAGCAGCAAGGAGTAGCGATGTAACCAAACAGGTCACAAAAAGTCTACATTTGCTTTTGGGAAACCTTTTATGACAGAACCTGCTAGATGCAAGAAGAGGAAAAAAAAGTAAAGCTAAACCTGTCAGGTCAAAGGTCAAACACTTGTATTTTGTATACCTGGCGATGCATGCAGAAAAAACATTTAGAGGAGTCAACGAACAGGCCTATGACACAAAAGCAGGGTATCATATTGCTCTGCTTTTCTGGATTTCAATTACCATTGCAGTCAAAGTGGTTAAATGCATGATAGTTGTCTCAGGGGTAAACCCCTTCTACTCTGCTCTGCTTTAACAAGATTATAATTTTTGTAAAGGCATAATTCTATGCAAAAACATCTTATAATCCATGATTTTGTTGTATATACAGTTTTTTTAAACAAATGCATAGAATACAAACAACCACCTTAAAATGTATATCATGAGAAATAAGGAATTTTAAGTTGTTCATGAAGGAAGAAAATATTCTTCAGCGAATATCTGCAAGATGATTTCCCTAAAATACATTTTAATACACATTATTGGTGGATATTAATCTTTCCACAGAAATACAGACATTTTGTAAAGAATAAAATAATCGTTGTAAGATCATGCAATATGTATTTCATCTTATGCACATACATTCAAATGATTACACCTGCTTCAGACAGCAAAAGCCACCAACCAATGCTACTGTGTAGCTGCTTGGTAAACAGGTTACTAGAAGGTCACTAAGAGGCAGATTTCCTCTGCTGCTTATTAAAGTAAAAAATATACAGAGGTCATGCTCAAAGTAATGAAACTGTACACAGAAAAAAAGATTAAACAGCATTCATATTATCAACATTAAAGCAAAAAAACAGAATGCAAGCAATTCCCAGACAAAAATGATCAGTAATGCTGAATTAAACTTAATATCCACACATCATGCTATAAAGTGGTGCTGGCACTCGCTGTCCCAATGTAGTTTCTGAGGCAAGTAAAGGTTTTACATAAAATATCAGCAAGCAAATATATTCTGACAAAGACTAACATAAAATTACTAAAATTGCATTTAACTATTTTTTTGCACCTGTGAGTGACTCTAGCATAAATGAAAAGGAGTATTCAGATTTTATGATGGTGCATTTGAGAAATCATGCTTTATTACTGAAATTCTAGCTGATATCATCTAGGAATTATAAAAAAAATCAGTGTGGACAACGTGGGTGGGATCTCACTCCTTGCTTTTATGAAGAATTATACAGATGGTGATGATTACCCTCTGATGAAATGATCTACTCATCTTGACACAGCAGGCTTTACTATGTCCAGTACCCCTTGACTGATCATTGTGGGCTTCCATGTCTGTTTAGTACAGGGAATATGGCCTAATAGCTTGTCCAGGACTGGATGTGGTTTGTTTTCTCTAAGTGGGATGAGAGACAGAGAGCTCGATTTACACAGCTTCTAAAGAGGAGTGGAAAAAACTAATAACTTAGCAACTTCAGTGAGTCATTGCAAATGGAAGGAATTACAGACAAAAGTACACTGTGTGGTATCAACACCATTGCACCAAAAGTGGGAAGTGTTAAAGCTTGCTCAGAATAGCCCACCAAATAGTGGTTTCATATGACCAACATCCACAAATAATCCATATGAAATTCACCACTACCAGTAAAGGATTTTGAAAGGAGTCATAAATGTTTATTGCTAACATTACTGCTTCTTACAGAAGTCTTGTCTGTGAAACAAACTAAAAAATACCAGGTGAAAAATACAAGGTTTCTCAGGTGAAAAATAACAATACAGACACTACATGGAAGAATAATCCCATACAAATGGAACTCATTTAAGTTCAAGACCAGTCCAATTACTTGCACAAACAGACTTTACATGGAGTTTGCACTATCTTGAGAGTTTGGAAAAACAAAATAAAAATATTTTTAAAAATGCTGAAACCAAGCCAGGTAAGCTGCTGTGATTATGTAGTAAAATCAGCCCTCCCAAACACTATTAACCTTACTGTTTATTATTGTAGAACTTTTCTAATGGTGGAAAATATTGGCTTAAATAAAATCTAAAAAATCATTTAATCATTACATTTGGCTATTCAATATATTTATACAGGCATGATCAACTTCTAACTTATTTGACTTATTCTGTTTATCAGGTGTGTGCACAGTGGTCTTATGAGTGTTATCTCTGACAAACTTGGAAAGACTGTGCCATAGGGAAATTAACAAAGTCACCTCATATCACCAGCAAAAACATTCATTTACCCACGTCCATTTTAACGCACCCTTTGCTTTGCTTTTTGTTAGAACCTGATCCACTATCACTGAAAATGGAATAAAGGCGAGATGTCATCACACTACTCACAAAATTCCTGATGATCATTTCTACAACTATTGTACTTTCCTGGAGAATGAGATCCCTTTTCCAGGCAGTCAGTGTTCAAACCTCAGTTTAAAGTTGTTTAATTGATGGAAATTTGTGATAAAAGATTGTAAAAAAAATTTATAGTTAACAAGCTTTTTGATGCCAGATGAACTGTAACTGAAATGGTTTCTTCCCTCTACTTTTCATTGTGGAAACAATAACCTTCTCTTGTTCCTTTACAGCTAATGCATACTGATGCAGCTCCTCACTCAAACGTTTACATACATACTGTACGCTCAGAATCAAAAGAAATATATCAATACAACTGCAACAAATTTCCAAAGATGTTTTAAGAAAAATTACAAAATCCTTTATGTAGGAGGAACATTCATACTGTATTTTATTAAACATTGGTAAATTCATTATGCTGATTAACATTTGTCATTAATTGGAAGTCCACTGTGGAAGTCACAAGCTAATGGACTGTTTGAGCACAAGATGTACTTTACCAAGCTTTCTTTGGGGTCGTCAGGAAAGATCAGTTAATTTAAATGATTGCTAACTTCTGACATTTTTGTTCCTAACAGCTCAAGAAGGGATTTTCTCTGAAACAAATGTTTTTTTTGCATTGCAAGCTACGCAAATGACATAATATTCTTTCCAAGTCAATTATTTGTACTCTGCAGTTCATCCTCTACTACTAATTATATATAACAAGTATTAAACAACACAACGGCACAATGGAACAAAAGAACATTATGTACTATCCGAATCTATATATTCTGGAAATGGTCTTTTATTGATATAAAATGAAGGCGATTATTGTAAGTGACCCCAGTACAAAAGAAACAACAACAGGATATCCATCTATCATTACTCTAAAAGCTATGAAAAGTGTTCATGCATATATATTGTAAGACTGTGGTAAGAACAAAGCAAGACCTGACTTTTCCATGTGGAGGCCCATTTGAAAGAGTAGCAAGGTCCCTTTAGAAGAATGGTGGTGACACAAATACAACAAAATCAGATCTCATGCGATACCTTGTTACGCAATAATTATCTGTTTCATGAAATAAAACATTAAGAATAAACCCCGACTCTCAATCTTATTAATGAAATTTAGCGCTTTGTTGTGTTTCAAGTGCTATACAACCTTAACAGGGGTCATCCTCAAATCTCACTTCTCAATCAACAAAAATCCTGCAAAAATAGCATTAAAATGTAATATACAGGACGTTTTGACCTAATTCATAATGATTGTGAAATAATTAATTTCAATTTCCAATTACCAATAAGATGATAAATGTCCATCATTTATAAAAAAATCTAAGTGCACTGTGAAATTAAAAAAAAATATAATCGTCGATCACAGACGTGATTAATTTAAATCAGAAATATACTAGATAGAAGCTGTTTAGCAAAAAAAATTATTACAGGAATAAAAATTCATTAACCTCTTCAGGTCTGTCATTTTATGACCTGCTCCCTTGAAATCTGGCTTATGGAAGTAATTGCATAATAATGAAAGTTTCACGTATCTTTGATAAACTTTATAAAAAGAGCTTGAAGTGAGCCATACTGAGAAAACATCCCTATCATTATTAGCTGTGAATTTATAAAGTCTTGGAAGTCAAGAGTCAAAAATTAAATCTTAAAAACACATGACATTCATACACAAGGACTTTGCATTGCAAGGTGTTCCTACAGTAAGTAGACTTTCGCCAGTTTTTCTCTCTGTGCATTTATGGAAATGATAGAGTGCCAGTAGAGAAATGCCTTCAGGAGGAAATCAGAAATAGTGCTTTATACTCACAGAAGCAGCAATGTGGAAAACAAAAATAAAAAAATTACTTTCTTAAGTGTGCCACAAAATATAGTTAGATCTCAGTAAAACAAGCAGCCTGGCTCTTAAAATAACATATTTTGCTTAGGATTGGTCTTCATTCAAATCATAAACTGTATATAAAACAGGGAATGGAACTGCATCATTAATTTACATTTATTGTATCTTATAAAACCACCGCCTTCAAGAATTCATGTCTAAAATGAGCACTGCTGCAAAATTAATTGAAAATTGAATTGGTTTTCCTAAGTCTGGTAAAGTCTATAGATGAAGAGGAGGGGAGATCTGAATGACATTTTCCTCAGTGTCATTACTCGTTGAAGGAACACAAGGATAACATAAGAATGTAACCAACCAGCAAGAAGACCATTGCTACAGTGTAGACAAGATTAACAACTGACCATCTAACCATCAATAAGTTTGTATATTCTCAAAAACTGGGTGAATTCTCACTAGGAGCTAAATTTCACCCAGGGCTGTTTGGATTGTCTCAGCCTCCTCCATTTAGTTAACAGGTTCTTCATTTATCAGGTGACACTACTTAAACTCTGCTGTGCCACTGATGTGCTGCTCTGTCATTGAGTTACCTTCAGAAGAAGGTAATGTGCTCAGTGATACTAACCCATGTCACCGAAGGATACTCTGCCTGAATCCTGCCCTAAAGATTCCCAATTGTTCTTGAACCTGCCTTGCCTGTCTGCAGCCAGTGGCCTTCTCAAGCACCAGAGCAGTGCACGGTTCTTTGCCTGTTATCCCTTCACTGGGTCACTGCTCTGGGATTCTTCAGTCTATCAGCTTGCTGCATCATTCAGAAGTAATGTACTGCATACTCAGAAGGTATTATTTTTCTAAACTCAACCATTACATTCTTTGGAAATGAAAAATGTAATTGTTTTAAGGTACATTAGACACTGAAATCTTTCTGGTTCTGGTTATATATTTTGAATAAGGTACCATGGAGTACAGGGCATGCTAAATGTGAAATATTTCACAATTTTTTTCCCCTTTATCTAAATACTGTAAAAACACTGTAAGTGTATTTAAATTAGTCAGGGTCCCAATCTGACTGTGATCTACACGAAGCAGTAGGATCATGAGATGGTATTTAATATATTTACCATGTTTCATTCATATAAACTTGAAGATGTGTTGCCTGATTTCCATACCTAAATTAACTGCTAATGTGAATGCTATTTAATGTTTTTTTTATTTTTGCAGAACAAAAACTAACATTTAAGGGTGGAAGCAATAAGTGGCTATGTTTCACCACAAATTAGAGCTATATAAAGAAAATGTACTTCTCCATCTTCTCGATGATGTCTGGCATTACCAGATACTAATTAATATTTTAAAACAAAATAAACAGTGTTCCACCAATATGTTGATATTGACTCTTCCCACAATATTTTTTCTGTGAAACAGAGCTTTACAATAAAGTAAGTTTCTGGTAGTCACTATGCTCTTTCCAGGAACTAGAATTGGCTTTCCACTATAATTGTAAAATATTATCATAATGCTTGCTGTAAAGATTAAGTAATACAAAAATCACTGACCAGAATCATATTAACAGGAAACTACCCTTACAGCTTAGTGTTCAAAGATGGCATAATTAATATATATATAGTAAATATTTATAAAAATACAATATTTATGATTATATTTAGTGTATTTAAATATAAACATTTATTTTTACATAAATACCACATTCCCCCCCCCTCTCATTTTACAGACTAGCAGAGTCTAACATTAGACAGGATGCCAGTCCAGTACAAGCTCCTGGAGAAAGGAATCATTTGAAGTAGCCAATCACGTTTCTGGGGAGGTGGGAGGGTAGCAGTGCACCAACAGTAAATCCTGACCACCAGGAGGCGAACACATCAACCCTGCACCGGCAGACCCTGGAGCTTAGAGACATCAGTACAAACTGCCACATCATAATGCTCCCAAATTACATGACAGCAATGTAATAAAACCAGGCTGATATATCGGCAAATGTAATTTACACAAACACACATTTCAATATTTCATCAGAAATTTGAACCCTTTTGCAAGATTTTGAAATAACGAATACAGATGCAAACTATGATCCTAATAAGATCAGCAGTAGAGTTTTTACAAACCCATGAATACACATACCAGCTGGGACGCCAGTCTGCACTGACCTGCACAAAGCAGTGGGTTCACACGACTGATAGTCACTCACTAGTTATTTGTATGCCAGGATTTTGGAAACGTCTATCTATCCCTGGGAGCAAACATCCTCCCTTCTCCAGAGTCCAGTACAATTTCAATCCTGTCAGTTTCAATCCAAACACTGTTTTCTATGCACTTTCCTAGCGTGCTCATTCCGCACCAGGTCACATCTTCCCTGCCTTTTGGCACAGGTTATGTAATTCCTGCATACATACATAACACAGCTGTAAGATAAAGGAACTGCTGTTATTTATCATTAGTTAAGAACAGTTAATAAGTTCAACAGTGCTGATCAGAACACCTCTATTCTCAAAAACTATTGTGCATGACTAGTTTGTAGTACACTGTCAAAATGAATATATTAATTGTCAGAAAATTAAGTAAAACAGAAACTAAATGCTGCACTTGAGACCTCACACAACAATGGAACACTTGTTTCATTTAAACTTTGCTCAACTGCATGTATCATGAGAGAAAAAATTAAGGATCTTTGCCAAATATAATATTAACAACAGTTCACTCTAACCTGGGAATGTTTTGTCAACATACTTTTTTTTTTGGTTGTACAGCAAGAGGTCTTGTTGTTATACTGGATGTTTTGTTTGGATTAAGCCTCAGAGGTCATATTAATAACAGCTTTTTATTATTTCATATCAATTTACCAGTATTTTCTTTTCCATTTCCCATCCTTTACTCCCACATGCTATTAAAGACATGGAAAGAAAGCATTGCTACACTATTTTGTTACAAGCAAAGTTTATTTAAAGGCCTGATATGCACGGGGTAAGAAATTGGTAAGAAACTGGTATCTCTTTCTTGGATACTGGGACTTTGACCTCATAATTGGTGGGTTGCGGTTCAAGTCCACAGTGCAGACACAGCTGTTGTACCCTTGATCTAGGAATTTTACCCCAATTTCTTCCCCTTCCACTCAACCGTATTAAAAGGGACCCAGCATTTCTGGGAGACAATTCCTGATGGACCAGCGTCCCATATGTGAAGGCGGAGAGGGCGTTGCTTACTGTCTTGTCTGGATGATACCACGGAAACCAGGATAAGCTCAGGCCCAATGAGCTCAACGGGATGATCTGTGGAAGTGGCTTACATACTGGTATCTCTTTAAATCACTCATGTTTCGCAATACGGCATTGCATAGTAGTGACTGTGGTTCTTTTTAATAATGTGCATCAGACTTAAAAAATCTCTTCTGATAACATCTACTATGAATAGAAATGGTTTTCAGTTCCAGCAAATGCGAATTATTGAGGTTTAGTTGAATTTTTGAACAAACTCAGACTTTTGTATCTTCAATATAGAAATCTCACTGAAATTGCTGTATATCTGGCACTGTTGATTTTCATTATTGATTTCTGAGACTAGGCTAATTCAACACACAGTAGTCAACAGAAGTAGCCCGTGTTAAAAAAAATATTGGAACACATTTAAATTCCTCAGCGCATCTCCAAGATGAGATGAAGAGTTTGAGATAAATGGACCTTTTACTTACCATGATTGCATTATTTTTTCTTGAAACATTAAAATGTACAAGATTTTGAATTTGTACTAAAATTATTATATGCATCACTGTCTGCAACAATTTGTGCTTTATAAAAAAATATTTTATAATGTGAGTTCAAATAGTCACGCAAATTGTTAAGGGGGAGCTGGTAAGAAAAATGCTTCTGCGATTGATAGAGCGAACATAAAATGTATATGCATGTGCCACTCTTGTCCCATATCTTTCCATTATACTATTCTTGGTGTAAAAACAATAATCTACATACAAGGTTAATAAAAAATACATATAAAAAACTTGCCAGCTTGAGAAGAGTTACAGGTAAAAACAAATCAACAAATTCAATCAATGTATTTTTCCCATTTTTCTAAGCATCTGTAAACTTTCACTCATAATATACTGTGTAAAGGAGTCAACATACAGCAGTGCCATTGGTGTTGACAAAGCTACTACTAAATGTTAAACCTCAATATATTGTCAATACTTAACGTAAAATTCCTACAGTATATACAGTATTTTTTTATATGACATGACTTTACATTCTAGATTTACAGGCACATGTACATAGTACGGATGATTCAATAGGAGTGATTGAGCCATAAGATTACTCAATGTCACCTGAGTTTCACCTCTGCTTCGGGCTGTTTCTCAGAACTTGGCTTAATAATTAAGAAATGTGATTCAAGTACAGAATACAGAAAAGCACATTTTGATATAGGGTATGTCTTTACAGCTCTTAAACAGTTTACTCATTTGGTATATATTTAATTATTAAAATAGAACCATGCCATGTTTTTTTTTATAAATCTATAGATATTTGGGATTTATTCGCTTCTAATGATTTTTCCTAAAAGAATAACCTTTAATAATAATAATAATTGCTTACACTTATATAGCGCTTTTCTGGACACTCCACTCAAAGTGCTTTACAGGTAATGTGGATCCCCTCCACCACCACCAGTGTGCAGCCCCACCTGGATGATGTGCCAGTACTCTCACCACACACCAGCTCTCAGTGGGGAGGAGAGCAGAGTGATGAAGCCAATTCATAGATTTTGATTATTAGGAGGACATGATTGGTAAGGGCCAATGGGAAATTTATGACAACACCAAATTCACAGGTGGATTTCTACTCCATTAATTCATCTGCACAGCTGATTAAATAGTATACAGTACTTATTGGCTGCCAAATATTATACCATTGTTTGCCAATAACACTAGCTTCTGTTTAAGTGATAATGTTTCAGCAACAGAGCAATGCCAATCCATTAGCTTTAACCCTGACTTTCAAAGTGTGGACTTCACACTCCTTTACTATGAAGTCAGCTTTTATTTAAGGCAAAGATTGTGGACTGGTCAGTAATCAACAGATTGAAGATAAAGGGACGTAAAGTGTTCGCTTGTCCCCGTCTACAGTACAAAGAAATTAGTTTCTTTCAACAGACAGAAACTTCCTTTATGTAAGACCAATAACAAAAACTACATACAGTTGTTCTCAAACCACACACACTGCACTTTCACCAGGCACTGCTATTTGAACATCACTAATGCTTCCCACATACTTTATGTCTAGTATCAGAGGCTTCAACCCAGACAATTTAAAGGCTTAACTGATGGGTAACACCTCAGACAATTCTTCATAGGTGCTCTGTTTTTATGCAAGAGGAGCATGAACTAAGCACTTTTATTAAGCTAGGTTTTACAGGTCAGGGTTTTAAATGGATCCAACCCAAGAATCCTTTAATTTAAACTGTGGACACTTCTTGCCTTTGATAGGATGGTTTAAGGTACTTTAATACATGAAGCCACTCCAGCTGGAAAGAGTTTGAGTTCCAGGCTGTTTTCTAACTTTTTTTGCAACTGAAAATAAAAAAACACAAACTAAAGAAAAGAAAACCTTGGCTCTAAAGAGCTTCACATTCTACAGAGCCCTCTCTAACAGCCAGAACCACCTAAGATGTTTAAGATCCTTAACACCAAGCAGAACAATATTATAGAATTCAGGGACATTCACTAGTACACAGTACTGCCACACCTTTATATACACAGACCTCGTTAATTAACCCCATGTGAGAATTTAAACATTCTAATACAAGCAATCACCCAATTATGCAAACACATGTCAGCTACATAAATCATTTCAAGTCTCTGAGGCCTCTGAGGCTTATAGAGGCCTCTAGTGGTTGCCTTTTTGTAACTGCAGTCCTTTCTACCTTCAGCCTGCTGCAAAAGCCTGTTTAGATGCCTATTTGTATGCAAGAGAATTGTGAGTAAAAATCCTATAGGGAAAGTACAGTTTACATAAGGACATATGTGTTGTTATTGAGGAGTTCTTCAGTAAAGCTTCCCCCCCCCCCACCCCCAGGAATGATCATTCTTCTGAAGAATAATTCAGAATTGCATATGGCTGTAAAATATGGTGGTAAGATTTCATCTTCTTCTTCTCAGACATTGTAATTCATTTACTCATACTTCTCCTCCATCCTACTCCAGGATAACTTTTCCTGACCTTCTAAATGCTATCTTGTCCCACATTTACACACCAGCCCTCTTTCTGAGAAACAATTACACACCATTGCTGGGTATATTAGTTCCATAGCCACAATGTGAGTGAAAGGCAGAAAAACTTTGCTAAAGTTTCTCAAGGATAAGGAGATAAAATATTACAGCCATGTTTTACACTGAAATTTATGGCATTTATGCATAATGTGTACGAATTTTGTCACCACGTTTATGAAAAAAGCTTCTTGCATACAAATGCTCTCAAATCAGTCCATTAAAGAGCAACATATTACGTTCCAGAGAATGCCTTCCACATAGGATGAAGGACCTGGAAACCTTTTAGATCTGAACACAGGAGACTAAAAGAGGACAGGATTATCCCAGATCCTCAAGGGCATCAACAAAATCAACCCAGCAGACTTCTTCAGCAGGAAAGGTGAAATTTGAACCAGAGGACACAAGTAGAAACTATGTGGAAATGCAGTTAAAGCTGAGAACAAGAGGCACTTCTTTATCCAATGTGTTGTGGGGGTATGGAACAAGCAGCTCAGCTATGTTGTTGGAGGTGATACCCTGACATCTTTCCATAAAGAACTCTAGGATGAAAGACGTAGCTGGATGAGATCCTTAAATCAATTAGCAATTAACTACCAGATATTCCAGACAACTGAATCTCCTTCTCTTGTTTGTCAATGTTCTTATGTACTTTACATTTATGTTCATTACATGGATATCACATTTTTGCATTCATAATTTTTGCCAGTAAATTTTTAGTGGCTGGTTTCCATGGAAAAAAATAGCAAACTATGTAAATTGAAGCTTATGGATACATAAATGAACATGCTCGAGGAGATAATTACCATATGAGTGCAAAGGAGCTCAGGCTGTTTGAACTGCTCCCTGTTTGTTCACTGTTACAATCAATTGAGACACTGTGTAAGAGTGGAATTTGAGATTGGTCCTTCCCTGGCCAGGGGGTTTGTAGAGTGGAAAAGTTACTTGTAACACACATTTCTAGAGTCTAAAGAGTTATTTATCTCTAAAGGTATTCTGTTCTAATCAGCACTAGGTGAAGTAACATTTTCCAAAAAAGCTTAGTTTGTTTTTTTCTTAAAACCTAGTTAATGCATGTTTTTCTATTGATGTCACTTTTTAAAAACACTTAGAAATGCAGACAAGTTCCTTAAACACTATGCCTTTGATATTTCATCTCATTTTCTGTGTGTTTCTTCCATACAACGAAGAAAAAGAAAAGAGATTGAAGATTGTGCATTCCCCCTTTTGGGTTTGTCAGCTGAGGAAGGGTGAAAGGTACAGCTACTCTGGAAATCTTTTAGATTTGTGGGGTGGAGTATTCTTTATATGACTCTGGAAACTAATAATTCTAGTCCAGCACGTAGTTGTTATACAGTAAGTACAGATATTTTTGTTCTCTCACAGCAGCTCTTCTCTGACGTTGATGACACACCAAGCACACTTTGCTGCCGGAGATGTAAAACCTCACACTGTTATTTGAGGGTGTCTCCCTTATGTTTCATTTCCAATTAGTTTTTCTGTGGTCAGTGAAAACAAGGAGTCAGTCTTTATTAACTAATTTATAAAACCAGAACAGGTGAGTGAGTCTGAGTTCCTCTGTTGGAGCAGCCTTTGCTGGGACAGGTCTGCAGTTTGGCTCAATCCCCATCTCCTGATGTAAACCCATGTGAGGAGGAAACTTGTGATGTTCTCTATGTACCACACAGAGCGCTTCTCTCGTTGAGACCAATGTGGGATCAAAGAGAGGTAGATAACAATATTATTTCCTGGGACAACTTAAAAAAAGCATATATCAATACAGCAGTGTCAAGGTGTCAAGGCAATATTTCTAAGTGTTCTGTAAGGCAAGGAGGGGGGGCTGGTTCTCAAGAATATGACCTATGTTTATCAGTATTGCAGATGCCTAAGACCTGGATAGATGGAATTATAGTATCTATTCATGAGGCTTATCTTCTGTTCATTGTCTGGATATTTGTGATGGAATATTTGAGCCACTGCACCCTGATAGACTATTCCACATTAGGGACCACTTTACCTCCATTCATTTCTTCTTTGTACATAATTGACCGCTGTATCCTCTCCATCTTGCTCTCTCAGACAACTCAGAAAATTATTCTCACTACTACCTTTTCTGCCATCGTGTCTGGGGGAAAATATTCCTTTGCAGGAAAATTAAGGGCACAAGATTATATTTACTAATGCTTCACCCATCATCATGAATGATCTGCTGCTCCTTCTGTAGATCTTCTTATGTATGGGATTGAAGCCTGCTGCCTTGCTGTGTGCCCCAGAGCTGTTATGGATCAACATCATACCTACTGTAAGGCATTAATACTGTTCCTGGAAACTGGGTAGGTGGTAGGTTTCAAAACAATTCTTTTGAAGCATTCCAGTTATCTGCAAATCTAAGTTTTGGACTTAGTTTGCCACTGAAGTACTGCAGTACTGATTTAACATGTTATTATTCTGTGATTTTTATTGCATGTTAGTACATATAGCTACTTTTCTCAACCTGTTCTGCTCAGTCCTGGACAGCCGGTAACAAGTAATTCCAAAGGCACTAAACAGCATGTAGGAAGGACTAGATTCAAACAACACAGAGCAGTTAGTGCAGTAAGCAGCCCAACTTTGCACAGGAAAAGGCTCAACCAAGTGCCTATTAACTAAGGACTAAAGTTCACAGTATGCACAACTCAGAGCAAACATTCACAGCTCATTCTGTTGAATACCTCCTCCTGATCAAGACCATCCATTCAGAATGATTTTTCTGTTCTCAAGATTGAGACAAAATGCCGCTGCTTAACATCGGGGTGATGGCGATACAGTGCTAAGGCGGTATAAGCGTGAGGAGTGTGAAGCAGGAAAAGGTCTGGCTGGGAGAAGGAGGTTCCTGTCACATTCGCCCAGTTGTAGGGTTGCACCAGATCCCTGCTGCACCAGTGAGAGAGTCATCATGAACTATGAATGTCAGTTTCTATGTAATGTCATTTAATGGTCTGCTCTGGTTCACATGTGTTAAGGCACAGTAATACCTGTACCCTAGGCACATTACCCAGCTGGAGAGAACTTAACCTGCAGAGGAATGACAGCCTGTATTTGCATAGACATTGATGCCCTTGATTGGGGCACCATTTACTATAAAATCCTCTTCCAGGATTTACTTCTTGCACTGTCATTTTTAATAACAATGAAAGTGTTTTTAAGCGGGAGGCCAGTTCCATTGTCCCTGACCCCTGCTGAATCCTGATCAGAACAAGTCTCCCAGGTTCCAGCTCTTCTTCCGGTCTGTGTAGTCAGGGCGCAATGCAGTGCTACATTCCTGCTGCATTCCTGCCTTCTGACTATCAAGATGGGATAGCACATCAGACCTTACGTGCCTTTCCTTGATGATTCTGACATTGCCTGATACACAAGTCAGTAACATTACTGCAGTTACCTAAATTGGAGAGCTTGTGTTCACTCCATTGTCCACTCCACACCACTACAGTGCACAGACAAAAATGGAAAGTCCTCATGAAAAAGGACTTGTATTTTGAAGTAACTAAATCGCAATCAATTCTAAACTAATTCTAATTCTGTGTTTCATTTTAATTTCAATATGAGTTACCAATATGTTTCTGCTGTAAAAGACCTTAAAGATAAAGTCAACACTATTAACATGTGAGTTTCAAAAGCAATACGAGAGATCTAACAGCTTTTAAAAAAGTCAAATGGCTGGTGCCCAAATTGCAGGTGCGTCAGGCACACAAACGGCAAGATTATTTGGTGTGTCAGGTGAGTCAAAAATCACAATGGCCGAAGTCACTGACAGAGACAGAAGGACGCTGAACAGGTTACTTAAAAAAACAAACACAAGTCGACAGACTCAAATCTACATCTCTGTGCCCCAGTCTCATCAAAACTGTACATCATGAGCTTCACAAAGTTCATATTTATGTTAGTGTTGCGCAGCAATTACTAACCTGATGTAATGAGCATAAAACTTGGACTTCTGGGCAGTGGAAGAAAGTATGGTCTGATGAGTCATCTCTCACTCTTGTTCTTAAATTTGGATGGGTTTAAGCCAAACGAAAACCTTCAACCCACACTGCCTGATCCCAACTGGTGGTGAATCTGTTATGGTTTGGGAAGCCATCTCATCAGAATCATAGTTTCCTCAAGATGGTACAGTACCATATGCACAGATGATAATGCCTCCATACACACAGCTTAACAGACTCACAAGTGGTTTTGTGAACAACAGGATGATGTCAAACACCTTTGATAGCCTCACCAATCACCACTGAAGCTGTATGGGAAGTTCTGGAGTGTAGAGTGTAGAGTACATTTCCACCTCCTCTCACTCTAAGAACTGGTGGGCTTCTTCTTGAAAAACTGTTCTATATCCCATTAGAAACAGTTCAAAACTGAGTGTTCTGGCACACTATGTCTGCCATCGCATCATCCAAGTGGTGCTGCACACCACATTACCTGTAAAGCGCTTTGAGTTTAGTGTCCAGAAAAGCACTATATAAGTGTAAGTAATTATTATTAAAACTTGTGTAACACAATTAAAAGAAGGATTGAAGCTGATCTGAAGGCAAAGGGTGTTCCAGCTCCTCATTAGTTAATAGATATTCATACATTTATTTGTATTTCCCTGTAAATACCTTGTAGCATATCACCTTGCTGGATTTTTATCATCTTTCTTTCCTTAATCTACCCTTGTAACCGCTATCAACTCCAAAATCACACTACACTGTGCCAAACGCTTGTGTCTCCCCACATGGGCTGTTCAGGACGACTTGCCTGTTTCCAGATGGTGTGAGAGTTGCCCTCTGACTGAGATTCTATGTGAAGATTTTGTTTGTGAACACTTATAAAAGTATATATAAATAAAAGTCATAAAAGTCCTTACTTTTTAAAATAAATTTAAAGTTCTTTAAAATATATAAAATACTCATTAAAAAGAGCAAAAGGATGAACTTAAGGGTTTAGCCAATAACAGCAAGAGGAGTCTCTTTCTGAACTTACTGTACATGTATATGTGTTTATTCTTCACACCTGAAGAAGGCTCCATAGCTATGTATAGTCATCTCCTTCATTTCTAACCCTAATCCTTAACTGTGAGGGTTATGGTGTTATTTTTAACTCCTACTTTTCTAACGTCTAATTCTAAACCCGATTATTGGAGCATCATTCTGTCCCCAGTCATTCATCTAACTCTATCCCTCAACCTCGCCAGACTCTAACTCCTTACTGTCCTTAAATCAATACAAAAAAACCACTCAGTAAATTCTGGTCTTTAAATACAACTCAAGAGGTGTTTTTAAACCTGCAATCAAATAAGAGTTTAAGTTTTGTTTTATTATTGAGATTTTTTTCTTATTTCACCACTTTCTTCATGTGCAATGTAATATTCAAACAAAAAAACATTCCAATAAATAAAATGGTATTTGCTGTACCTGGATTTAAATAAACTTTTTTTGTAAAAGTTGTTGCCCTCTAGTGGCTTTTGTAGAGAAAACAAAACCATTTCTTGCGAATTGGTCTATTTGAGATTTGCTGTAGTCCCGTAGGTCAGGCCATGTTTCAAATTATTATTATTTATCATTCTATTATTATTATTATTCAGTCCATTGGATTTCTATAGCACTTTTCATGCTAAAGGAGTGTATAGCCATTTTCAGACAGGGTGAATATACAGTATACTGTACTGAAGGGCAGTGGCACCTGGGTTACACAGTACACAGCAGCAACGTGGCAGAAGCCCCACTGCACGACAGATAAGGCAGAGGTGTGAGAAATTTGTGTAACTGACTGTATTAAGAGTGGACTTATCAAAGCCAACCTGTACAGTAAGGCCCTAGTAGAACTTAGTCTAGACTTAATAGAACTAATACTTTATCAGAAAGTGCCCTGGGATTTTTACCATCTCTGGAGTGAGGATTTTGGCTAACCAAGTTACCTGAAGTATGACAAATCCATCTGTACAATGTCCCTGGCCACTATACTGGGGCAGTGGGAAGAATGCCACCTAAAGGTCGACCAACAGCACTTGCAGTCCAAATATACACGCAGTCAAAACATTTAGCAGACAAGTTTTGCCCTGGCAGTAAAGAGCAGCCATATCTCCATTGGCTTCTAGCAGGGCTCTACAGACAGGCTCATTTATTACATACAAAATGCAACTTTATTTACCTTCATGCCTCCATTCAGATAATTATACAAATGCATACATTTAAAGGCTTAAACTCTATTTCAATTCACAGCTCAATTCATATGAAAGTTGAGTACAGAAAAAAGCAATGCACTGACAGAATGTTTAGACACCATTGGAAGAAAAAAAAAACAAGAAAAAAACCAGAAACTAAACACTTATTCTTTTCAATCTCTTAGAAGAGATTAGGAATTATAATCCTCTGACAGAATTTCATTACCAGGGACTCCCTTTAAATCATTGTAGGGCAATATCACCATTGTACAATAAGATGAAAAGCTCTGAGTATATTTACAATACATACACTATACATAAATACAAGAACAACACTTACATAATATTGGTAAACTTGTAACATAGGCATTGTCTAAACCTACATAGTGTACAATGCAGAGAAAAATAATCATAATCGGTATTCAATGAACAATTTTGTTTTTGATAAATGAAAAATAAAAAATGGGATTAATTCACAGAAATTTTACAAAGGTTGGCATCCCAGTCTTTGCACTCTCTATAGAGAGAACTTCTGTGTGATTTGTAATACAACACTGATGTATATATAACTGCACAGTTTTTTCATATACAAATTTGATTCTGACTTGAAATTTAATTTGTGGTAAATTAATTAAACAAAATTACACACTGAGTTGCACAAACCAGAGAGGTAATAGAAAACACAAGTCATTCACGTGTTCCATACTTTTTGTAAGATTATGTTGTGTATACTTCCATTTAATTTATATGTAACTTCCATAGGAGACATATAAATTATACAATATGGGCAGGTAGTGTTTACCGATGGCTCTGTACATTTTGTTTTCAAAGGTTTTCTACGGCTCAGTGCATTAAAATAAAACCTGTGCAAACTGGGATTTCCTCAGTTGATCATTGCATATTGTCTTTACATCTGTGCTTTTTCTCTGATCTCACCTTGCTCTTAAGTGTCAATTTAGAAAATGGTTGAGGGTGCACTTTCACATTGCTTGTGTTTTGCAATCTTTACACTGCAGTAAGATGTTTGGGAGGCACTATTTATTATTGCATAACTTTGACCCTGCTTTACCTTACAAAATTATGCTGTGAAAAGAGGTGAATATTATGATAAATCAGCTTTTTCATAAAAAAAGAATTTGCTATACATTTCCTGAAATAGAAAAAAATATCAATGCATGCACACAACTCCTAATTTCTGATGTACGTGCACCTCCTGTTAACACTTTTGTATTCATATTAATACTTCTGGAGCAAAGACTATCTCTAATATGGTATAACATTTTTTCATAGCAGAAAAACTTGAATATACTGTATAAAAGAAAAATCAAAACAAATAAGTTTTCTTTTCCATTCCAAACAGAGAAAGATTGAAGTGAAGCTTTGTTTCATACTCTATACATAAACATTCATGTTTGGAAAACCTATGTCACTTTTTGTCTGTAGATTTTTCCTTTACTGATGTATTTTTTAAAATTGGCAGAAATGCAGACTGCAGCAGGATTTTCAGAAGAATAACAGGAGAAGATGAGCACTAAGGTTTGAACTTACTATTAACATAATTACATGGATACCATTTCAAGCCTAGAGAAAATTAATGCACCAAAATAATAGGTGCATTATTTGAAAACAGATATACCAAATTCAAATTATACATAAAGCATTTACATTCATCTCCTTCTAATATAGTATCATTTTATCTGATCTATTTTGATTATTCTTTCTATTATTCTTCTTAAATCAATTATTTCTGAAACAAAACCTTGATTGTAGCCTCTCAATAACTTTCTAACAAATCCAAAAAAGATTGTTGTAAAATATTTCATTTTTACTATTGACTTTATCAACTTGTTGTTTATGCATCATAAGTATGAAGACTGGAATACTAAGCCATACAGATTTCTGCAAACGATTAGATGTGATATTAAATTATGGAGAAAAGCACATTACTCAAGGTATTTCTTTTTAAAATTACAAACCTCCCCAATTCACTTTTAAAGTATTTACAGCCTATGTAAAACTATGCATTTTAAAATACTTTTTCACTGTCACATATATTACATTATTTTTAAACACCTGATGTACAGTAAAATATTAATATGTAAAGATGAAGTGCCCCTCACTAAACACATTTCAGAAAAATACATAAATTCTGATGTTATGAAAAAAATATGTTGCCTATCATTACCATGTTAAATTTAACAAATATTCTTTATTTAATTCATTGTTTTGAAATGATTTTGTATTTATTACACTTTATAACAAACTAGGCATTTAAGATATGTTCAAAGCCTACAGAAAATGAACAGGTAAGCAAACTAGGTAACTCTTAAAATTTTACAATTCCCATGTATACAAAAATGATACTTAACTATGCATGACATTTCAGAAGCATAACAAAAGGTCTCCCCTCCCCCAAAATACTCACACTGACGTCAGTTTACACACAATTTGTAGTATACAAAACGAGTTTTCCTTCTGAAATGTTAAGATTATATAATGTGTGCATTCATTCTTATTTTTTATTAATTAGTTTTTCTCCTGAAAGGGGACACTGCATCTTCAATTTCTGTTTTAATTAGGTACATTTATTTTGAAATTATTTTTTTAGTTAAACGATTTCATGAGTAAAGTATTAATCGTTAACCCCATTGGGACACATTTACATGTCTTCATACAGACAGTGTAAGGAGTTATTTCGCTAACCTCATTTTGACAAGTGTGCTGCATCAGCACAGGCCTATAATTATTCTCCTTTCAGAGGGACCATACCCAAGCGCTTGGGACTCTTTTCTAGGGGGTATTTTTATATAGGGCAGAGCCAACTATTAAAGACTCTGTGAATATTGCCTATTTGAATCACCATCTGTGGGTGAATAATGCTCTTCTTCTGTTTTGTTTGGGCAATGAAGCAAAGTAAAGTTAATTGATGGGATGCGCTGTTGCTAGGTTACAGGAAGATGGTCCTTTGTATTTCATGTGGGCAGGAAGGGAATGGTAGAAAATTGTCTAAAGATGACTTGAAGTGTAGTCAATCTTGCACATGTCCAGCACAGAAACAATCCTATCAGTAGAAACCATGGGAATATGAGATTAGTAAATCAAGGTGGTAGAAAAAAAGAGTGCAGAATTTCTCTTGGAAGGAGCATGCTGGTATGTCAAAGGTTTCTGCCAAATGGGTACCCAGAAACCTCACCTTACGAGTCAGCGTCTGGAGCTCTCAATAGGTTTTATCATGTGTGGTAAAATTACCTGCTAAGATTATGGTCGGCATGTTCTGTAATTCAAAGCAATATTGCTAATTTCACATAGAATAACACCTGGTCTGGAAGGAATGCTCTGTTTTCTAGCTTTTCCTCCTGCCAAATTCACAGGCTACTAGATACCAGTATTCTGTTTGTAACATATTTGTCAATTTGTTCTCAAATCTTAAAAGGTAAATCTTAAAAGGATTTATAATTGGTATCAACCCTGTAACAGTTACAAAGGTTGAGAACTGAGCTCATTCAGGTGTGCTGCCTGAAATGTAACCAACTGCACCTCTACAGAAGGAAAACCTGCTCACTGTGGGAAATTCTGGTACAGTGTCCTTCCCACGCATGTCTGTTTATCATCAAGTGATCAACAAGTGAGAGCTGTTTCGGCTGAAATAATGGTAAGGAAAGTTGGAGAGAGGCAGCGTTAAGTGTTTTATGCTGAAGTTGCTGGAAACAGTACTCATGAAGTAGGGTATTTCTGACTGAATACATTAAATAAAAGACTAAGCAAGCAGATCAACTAGGAGTGGACTGGATTTAGACTTCTGCAAATTGTAAACACAGTGTTCCTCCAAGGGTGGAAACGACTGGCCTAAAGTCACGAGTGCATGTATGGCGAAATGCTGACACATGCTAGGTCTTCCAGTCTACAGCTCACAATTGTTCTAATGGACAAATGTTCTGAAGCCTGCTTGGTTTTAAGACAACACTGCCTTTGTCCACTGTTAACCAGTGGTAAAGGAGAAATTTAAAGAGTTATAAAATACTGCTATGAAGGACATATTTACTAGGTGTAAATTTACCAAGATTAAGTGAGATTATACTGAGCTAAGAAAATGCTTAATAATTTCTATAAACCTCAGTCAAAAAAAAAACTATTTGAATGCCCTTTGTGTCTTTCAAGTGAATGGCGCATGTTCTTAGAACATGATGTAAGATGAAAGCTGTTTTGAAGGTTTTAGCTTAATTTTAAATATGCATCTCTTTTATGGGGAGTCTTTATAATAATGTGATGTTAGAATATGTGGATTTGCCAGTTTGTAGTAAATAAAGTTGTTGGCATCTGTGTCTGATGTTTAGCAAACAAAGGACATTCTCATGATCTGCTAGGTAAGTAAAAAGTGAAGCTAGGTTAGTAACAGACATTATATTGCACTTGGGATAACCTCCTAATCTTTGACCAAACCATAATTCAAGCTTGTTAGTGACTGCTTTTTTCTACACTGAGCAGGGTAGGTGAGGAAACAATCTTTCACATTATAAGGGCACTCACAACACTAATCTGTGCTCATACCATACATAATTCACATCATCTATGATAATATACGAAGTAGGTCAAGTGGTGAGTCAAGATGGATTACGTTTTGAGATTTTTTTTGCTCGGCATTATAATCAGAACACACAAAAAAACTCAAAAGACAAAGTAGATTCCTATAGCGTGCTTTTAGAACAGTGGGCCCTCAAACATCCAGGGACAAAGGTGAAAAAAAAACATAAGAAATATTTATTTTGGCAACTGAATGTTAAGTTATTAAAAAATAGAATCAAATGTTTTGTATCAAAACAATGGACATACATATCCAATTGTATTGATGGAAATTCCCTCAAGTTTAAAAAATACAGAGCATTTTCTTAAAGAGATCAAGGAACATCAGACACACGGTATATATTTCCACTGCCTGCTATAAGTAGAAAAAAAAGCAGTGATTGTAAGCAAGGTTCAAATTCTTACAAATGCTCTTCAGATAGAGCAGACACTTGCATTCCACCATAGTAAGCAATCCCAGTGCTACATGGAAACTTCAGCATTCCCTTTAAAGTGTATAATAAACACATATCATGGTGAAATAAATAAAATAAACCCAGAAACCCAAAGGGCTTTCATATTCGTAACAGAGTGTGCAATGCTGATTTTTTGTGGGTATGTATTTTTTGGATGCATTTAAAATTTACATGTGAAGAATGCTTCAGTAAAAGCTATTAGGTGTTCATGTTTTCTGTCACTCTAAACACCGGCACAGCTACAAATTTATCTGTTAAAAATATAGAAAGCTCTGTAGTATAGAAAATTATAAATGACATTGACAGAAATACAGTTCCAAGGTGCTGTGAATGTTCAGAGTACTTTAGTGAAATACACACTTGACATCACTAAAGATGGCAAACAGAGAACTGGTCAGAATCACTTTGTAGTTTAAGAAAGTATTGCTCTTTTTAATTTAATAAGAATGGAAAACACCAGTCCCTTTGCTGATTGAAAATATAGCTTTTCTGGGATTTTAGTCATTTCTACAATTATCACATATAATTGAAATATTAGATTCTTTAAAGTGTCTTTCAATGGTAAATAATTATAATTGTGTATTAATTGAAATATCAATAAAATATAATTTATTGCTTTTATTAATGTGGGATGTGTTGTATAAAATATCTTATCCGTATACTGTAGGCAGATTAAGAAAATTAAAAGTGAGCAATTTGTGTATATTTTATATATTTATTAACTGAAATTGCACCTTAGTGATTGCAAACCAGCATAAAATGTACCTGGTACATTTTTATCTCCATGAAAAATCACTAAATAAACAGGCTTGTAGTAATATATTATCACTGGGGATAGACTTAGTTGTCTGCCAATTTCTTTTAAACTCTAAAACCTATTTACATTGTTAGGGTTTGCCATATTTAAATGATCATGTGCTTTTTAAAAACTTATTTCATTGAAACGTAATCTGCATTACATACATTTTATTAACCCTACCATTAAAAAGGGCTACTGAGCACTCTATCACAATCATTGAAATGTCAATAAGAACCATTCAGTTTTCTTAATATTGCTAAAGTTCTGTACCAGTTCAAATAAATAATAATAGTGATACTTTATAGGTCTAGTATTTTTAGTAAGCTGTTGAGCAAGTAGGTCACACTCTTCCATTGTGCTGCAGGTGCTGAGAGGAAGAGAACGTTGTTTTGGGGAAGCTGTGAGTTAAAATGCTGGGCACAGATTCCTGAGTGACATTGTAGGAAACCATAGAGCCAGCGATTACCAACTCAAGTGCTGTCTCTCCGAGTGCTGATCATTTGGACATTTTTAATCATTATGGATTGAAGTCCAGATTAGGGTAAAACAAACAGCACATGATCCTAACACTTACTAGTGGAGGATAGTAGAAATAACGTGGTTGGTGTTAATATCTGAGGTCTTATAATTTACTGCCCAGTAGCCCTTTAAGGAAAGCATCCACTTACACGTGCAGGGACAATTTCAGGTAGCTTTGGCTTTTGAGCTCCATACGTTCCAACTTCCTCCTATTGAATTAGTTTTACAGCACTGTGAATGCACATTAAAAGCAAAACAAAGAATTAAAGAATATTTTTTTTCTTGAATGAATGATCAGGAGGTGGAAACACTGTGTTAACATTTAGCTTTCACTCTGACTTATCTGCCCTCACCCTCAGCAACACTAGATCTTGGAGACATGCATGTCTCATTTTTACTCATTGTTGCTCGTGGCCTTCATGTCCCTCTCATTATTTCCATTGAAAATGTTGCTGTCCAACTTCCTGTGACATGCAGAACAAGCCAGGGTGTTGGAGAACTGACCGTTTGCTCGAGAATCCTCCAATCCCAATAGAAAATACTGTTCATTGAGTACATTGCTTGACAACTCAGCTGAATCCATTTGTGTAGGAGCTCAGATGGACAGGGCCCATCTCTTAAAGTCACAACAGGGTGTTCGGTGGTGGGTTCGGTTGTTTCACATTATAGACGCGGAAAAGCAGCCTTTTGAATACAAACAAAAAGAAATACGGAAAAGTGAATAGTTTTGTTGATGTTAATGTTAATACTTTTTTTGTCCAATAAAGGAAAATACCTTGGACTAAAATCAGAAAGAGAGGGCGTTGAACAGTGCTTGAAAGAAACAGTTTTTTTTCTTTAACTCCAGACAGAAAAGGAAGATGGTTCCAGGGCTGTAGTCTTTCATTGATTATTTTCTGGTCCTCCTCAGTACCGGGACTAGATCTGTTTCCTTCTAGACAACCTCTTGTCCTTTTCAACACTCTGGGGCAGGAACTAGGGGGAAGGACTCAGCCCAGCTGAATTTGTGCTATAAGAGACCCAGCTCTTACATAGTTTGTGTGGAGGGGCTCCTTCTCCTCACACCAGCATGTGTCGACGGCGGTGTAGGGCCAGGTGGTCCGAACGCGAAAAACTGCGGTCGCAGTCCGCGCATTTGAAGGGCTTCACCCCTGTGTGCTTGCGGTAATGTCGTGTGAGCTCGTCAGACCGCGCGAACTTCCACGTACAGCCCTCCCAGGTACACTTGTACGGCTTCTCACCTAGATCACAGACACCACAGAAGCAATGCAAACACACAGGGAAAGAAACAGTGATTAAATCTTAAAATGTTTCTGCTAAGATGTGTTAAGATTCATTCAGAAATTTTTGTCAAGAATTAGGCTTTATAGACATTTAAATTGATGCACTAAATTTTAAGTCAAGATACGCATAAGAACACAATAATGTTTAATAATAGGAGAAGGCCATTAGACCCATCTTGCTCATTTTAGTTTTCAGGAGCTATTGTATTTGTTTCAAAAAGATAACTGCTTAGTCAGTTTCTGACTCCTTCAACCTACTGCGTCCATAAATGCCTCTTGTTCTCAGTTTTAAATGCACTTCCCCCAAGTTTCTATTTTTTTTTCCTCTGGTTTACATTTTACCTTTGATTCTGAAGTCCATACGATTTACACAACATTTTAAATGACATCTTCTTAATGCACTGTACAATTTTAACATAACATCTCTTGATTTGAATTCTATGTTTTTTAATATATTTCTTAAATTCGGTCTTTTTATTGCTTCTCATGTGATGCATCTGCATGAATACCCTGGTGTTTTTAATAGGCAAGCTCGGTTACGGTTTTGCTATTTGCATGTAACATTCTGCACCTGACGGCACCTGCCTTCTTCCAGAAGTTTGACCCAGTCTTCTGTTTAATTCTTTTTGAATCCATTCTGCATCTTCTGCAGTGATTGCTAATCCTTCATTTGTGGTATAACCTGGAAACTTGATTATTTTACTAACTATGCTTGAATCTGGATCATTGAAATAAATTAGCAAAAGTACTGGAATACATTAAGAAAATAAATGCCTGCGTCATTCTGCTAATTACATCACCTGAACTGGAGTCTTCACACTTCATCTGTACTCTTTATCCATAAACTAAATCTTAATCAAAGTTATTTTCCTTGAAAATATTTTTTACAAGAATGCCTCCCACTTGCAATTTGATAATTGCGCCCATCCAATGGCTTTAGAAAAATATTCTGTATGTGTAACAGTAATACAAATTACATATAGAGCTTAGTGAGAATGAAGAAGTTTAACAAAAATCAGTAAAAGACTTGTCATTTGTATTCATATTGCATTTGCCCTATTAACAAGATGTTTCCACCACCTAATAATTGCAGTTTTAAGGCCAAAGAATGGTACTTCTTGTACAAGCACTTGGAATGCTTTGTCAACTTGTATTTTGCAGGTGTGGGCTAATGGAATGAGGTGTGGTAGTGTCTCACAGCAGAAACATAAATGACACAACTGACATAAACCAGAACAACTTTTTTATGTTTAAGGGACTGTTCAAGACCTACATGTCTGATGCTTGGAAGAGCCCTGTAATGCATATCAGTAATTCTGTGACACATACATAAAGAATTTAAAGAACATTTCACATTTAGCATAATAGAAAACCAGAATTGCAACACTGATATTTATTTATAAAAATGTAGTCAAGATGTTTTCATTCAGTAATTCTCATCTAATTTTTTAAAGCTTTAATCAAAGTCTACAATAGTAAATAGGCAAGGGCAATAAGTTATAATTATTTTAGCAAAATTAATTAACAAATGAGGTTAAGAAGAGAGCAGACCTTTAATAAATAATTGTTAGGTAAAACTCTTTAGTACTTCCAGTGGCAATGAAGAATTGGACTGTAAAACAAAGATGCTAGAGCTGACTGCTAAAACCATCACAACATATCACTTTCAGGATAATTTGGCAGCACCACTGCCTTCAGCCTAGATGGCCCAAAAGCATTTGAGTCCCAAGAAACTGTTTTCATTTTTGTTACTTAAAAGATGTAGTCAAAGCACGTATTATTAAGAAGAGGCATCAGACTCTTTGTTATTAAAGTAATTTACTGCAGCATCCCAATGGCACAGGACTGAACTGTCTCCTGCATGAGTTTAGCTGGCCTACACCTCTGATTAATTCCATAGAATAGGAGGAGTGGTGGACTGCTGTTGCTAAGCAAGGTAAACCAATAACTCTTCCATAACGTCTGAGTCATATCTTGCCATTAAACATCATATGTTCAGAATGGGAGGAGGCTGGGGTTAATGCTTCTGACCTTTGATATGAAAGAGGGTGACATAGCAGATTTCACACCGAGTTTACTATGACTGAACTTCTGCCATTATGATTGTGCAAGTGTGCAAACCATAAAGTCAACACAATTATCACTGAGGTGTATTTAGTTCTGTTACGGATCCATTATATTCCCATATGTTCAATCTTTCAGGAAAACACATTCTTGCTCTTAAATACTGTAGTTGTTTAAAATTAAGATAACAGTTTGAATCATTAGTTAAAACACATGCATCTGTTTGCATGCTTGCATAAAATTAGATTTTTCTTAACGGGCGTAACTTCCTATCTTATCAGTTTCTCTACTTAATTTTAGAAGTAGTGCAAGAAACAGAAGTATTTTTGCTCCAGTTATTGGAAATACATTTGCTTTCCTCATCTTCATGTAAACATTACATGAAGCATCCTTAAGGGGTAACTTAGAAAACAGAGGTACAGTATGAATACAATCATTATTAGTATTGATCTGTTCCAATTTTCAGTTTTACCACTTTCTTGAACATTCACAAGGCTCAATGTGAAGAATCACAGAAAGTATGAATGATAATAAAGGAACACTACATTTTTAAAAAATAGCTTTTGCTAATGAAAAAATTTAAATGCCTTTTTCTATAATTTGTTTAGGAGGATTGTCACATTTTAAGGGTGTTTCCATGCCACAATAAGCAATTTCATAATGTGAGTCATTAAGTCAAAGTGTGTTCTATGGATTATGACTCATACCTATGCAACTATAATTGCTTGAAATATAACTAGAAAGTTACTATAGACAGGCAAATTTCTAGTACATTCTGTACCTATCTGTACTCTTTGTTTTCCATCCATTAACCAGTTCTTAATCTACATAAATGCATTTATTTTAACTCTTATCCAGCTGCAATTTGAGAATTAATCTTTTAAGAGGAAATTTCTCAAAAGTCCTCTAAAAACCATAAATAAACTGCTTACATCCATCATTTTCAAAGTCTAATTATTTAAGAACCTCCTTTTCTAAATTCATGTTAACTATCCCTTTGAATTCTATTGCCTCAAAAATGATGGTTAATTTTAATTGTTTCCGTATGCTCACATGCAAAAGAAGTATATTAGTAAATAAAAACTTTCTGATTTTGTCACCCTTTTGATGGATAGTCATTACACTTGTAATTAATAATAAATCAAAATTACTCCTGTCTTGAGTAAGTATTGGAAGGGCGTAAGAGATATTATTCATAAGTCAAGTATATTAGTAAATAAAAACTCTTTGATTTTATCACACTTTTGATGGACAGGCATTATCCATCTTGTGCTATTGACTTATGAATCACATCTCATGCTTCTTTAAACAAGACTTTTGGGCCTAGAGATCTGTATATCTTCTGCCTCTTGTATGCTAACATTATTTAATATAGTACTATTTCTATTTTTCTTACTCCTGGGGCATGTTGTTGATTCTTTCATGGTAAACACCTAGACAAATAGTTTTTTTAAAAACAAGTTTGTTAAAGAAGCCAATTTAAGCTTTTTGCCATTTAAAATGTTTATATGCTCATCTCTGACACACTTTGTTTAATCTTTTATTATCCTATTGGTGCAATACTGAAAATGTTTTAAATGTATTTTAGCCTCCACTGCAATATACATTTCAGTTTTTTGATATTCCTTTTTTATCTGTCCTTTCAGTTCATTATAAACCTTTTCTGTAACTGGATCCATTGGATTTTATTAAAAAAACTCTAAAGTGCTATTTCTCTGTATATTTCCTTATACCAGGTAAGTACCCCAGCAAGTATAGTAATGGCAGGCTACCCCCTGGACTGAACACTAGTTCATCGCAGGGCAGACACAGAGACACAACCGTGCACACATTCACTGCAGGACCAATTTTCCCAGAAGCCAGTTAACTCACCAGTATGGCTTTGGACCATGGGAGGAAACCCACATGAACGCTGGGAGAATATATAAACTCCACACAGACAGCACCCCAGGTCCAGAACTGAACCCAGGGCCCCAGAGCTGCAAGGCACCAAGCTGCCCAGAGTATATCATATTAAGTATATTAACTTCATGGAATAACATTCAGATTTGACAGGGCTAATCTGGTTGTCCCAGATGTTTTCATTACCCATGTATGAACAGTATGGCTACCGTACTGTGAAATGTTTTCCAAGTAAATCTCTTTTCCTCCTCCTTGGTCAAAGTGAATTTTGACATTCTGCGACCATGTACTGAACACAAGGGCCATGGATATTAATTGCAATGTCACACTGATCATCTAAACATCAATGCCTGCCCATTGAAGTCACTGCAATGTCAAGGGTAATGATGCAGTGGATCATTACGAGTGACGGCAGATACACGAGAGAGAGAAGATCACGTCCAGAACTTGATATAGAACTTTGCAAAATGCAATAATTCAGCAGGGTTTCCTGCTGCTTCTCACCTGTGTGTGTTCTCCGATGTGCTTTCAAATGGGAGCTTTTTGTGTACACCTTATTGCAGCCCTCAAAGTCACACCTGTGAATGCGACGCTTCTTGGAGTCTGGAGACTCCGACCTGCGTGGGCGTCTCGTGCCCTCAATACTGAACGGTGAAATGGAACTGAAACAGAGGAAGAAAGCATCATCAGCACCGGACACTGCACCCCCAAATCCATAGTATTAAGAGGAGCCCTTTGCTTCTGTAGCTGAGCACAGAAATTCAAACAGTAGTAGCTTAGAAACTTGGAAAACTGTCAAAACCTCATTAGTTATTTTAGCAATTAGTTCTTTATTTTAGTCATTTTAATTACTGAATTTTAGTAATTTAGTGATTAGTTATCCTATTAATATTTTTACCATGTCTTCACTTTGTTATGATTGTAGGTGATTTAAAGTAGGAAAAAAGTGAATGGAACCTTCATAATAAAAAAAAACTGTTAAGAAATAACAACAATGCATAAATTATGTAGTATTACATTTGAGATTTATATAAAAGTGAATGTGATATTTAATACATTATCTGTAAAGTGCTGATCTGAGTGGAGTGTCCTGAAAAGCGCTATATACGTGTAAGGAATTATTATTATTATTACATAAAATAAACTTCTGTAGGTCAGTAGGAGAACTATGCAACTAGAATTGTATCTCCTGTAAATGTAAACTGAATAATATAATTGCTACAATGTACTACACGGTAGCATGAAGATATATTCAAGCTCAAATCCACCAAATTTTGAGCCTAAGGCTTTTCTTGTCATAGACTGTTACAGTAGTTGGAGAGCCATCTGCTGGCAATTAGCAAACATTACAGCACACTCTCCACTTTTCTTTCTTTGCCTGTTGTTTAGTGGATGTCACAATGGCCCAGTGGTTAGTATTTCTGCCTTGCACATCTGCATTGAGTTTGCGTGTTCTCCCTGTGTATCCTCTGGGTGCTCCTGTTTCCTGTACACATGAATTAACTGTGTTGTGCACTCAGGTTTGTTTGTAGGCATGATGGCTAGCACAATGTCACAGTGTCTGTTTCAAACCTCCAAACCCATATCTCCCTTTATAGAGTGCAGCAAAGTTGTTGCAGAGCCTTAGGGCTGAACTTCAGCAGAGTTGTGGCTGAGCCAGCAGGATGTGTTTGACTGAGCCAGGTTTCAGATGGAATATACTGTATCTTTTGGCACAAATTTGCGAACTACATTCTGCATGGTTGTGTACCAGTTATTCCTCAGCATGATGGCACCAATACTGCTAAACACAACTCTTTTCCTGGACTTCCCATGTAGTCTGTCAGTGTGGTTTAAGAGGAGAGGGAGGGAAAGGTGTCTTAGAATGCTCCCCTTAACAAGGATTGCTATGCCTGACACTGCAGCGTCTAGCCACGACAGTACATTAAACTGAGCAGGTCTAGGATGACCGCTATACTCATGGTCTGTGTACAGGTGGGAAATCACAAAAATGGTTTTAAAATATATGTGACAAATTTTAATGATGGAAAACAGCCTACTATTTTAAATCAATTTGCTGCCATTTCACATTAGCATGATATGTCCCTGTATAAGAAGCACTTCTGCACAAAACTTTTATCACGGTATTATGTGAAATACTATAGTGAGTTTTAAACTTTAGGGGCAACCACAAGAGACAAACTTAATAACACGACAATTCATTCCCAACAATTCCCTGTAAAGGATCTGTGCCCTTTACCCTGGATTGCGAGGAGAAAAATAAGTTACAATTTCAATGACTTCTCATTTTATCATTTGTTTTCTACCCTACTGCATACGCATCCTCAACAGCTAACTATGTCACACTCAATGCACGTCTGCGCTATGTACTTTTTGCATGGTCTGCTATATTTTGTTCTCACCACTATGTATTTATTGTCCCACAACATACTTATTGTTCCTGTTGTTACTATTTATGTTTGTGATGTACTGTCTACATTGTGTGGTGTTGGCTGTTGTACTGTGTGTGTCCCGAGAGATCAGCGGGAATAAGAATTGCAATGTTCATGTACACATAGCAGTAAACTCCTCTACTCTCAACTCTATATTGTATTTTTGAAGACTAAGATCAATGTCTAAATTTACTTCAGCAGTCAACATTCTTTAGAGAAGTTACAGAGTTGTGGCGATGTGAAACACCAATCAAACATTGTTATTCAGTTTTGATTTTGACTGAACTTGACAGTGTTTCTGCAAAGGCAAGAAAGCCATTCCTCTTTTAGAACAAACCTTTCTTCCATTGTGGGATTTCCCACATTTCTACATTCAGATTATATTTTCTAGATCTCTAATTGGATTTATTACATAAATTACTGTATGATTTGTTAAGTATTGTTTTTATAACTACATTTTTAAAGATGTTATTTCATATCCAGCAGCTCAACTCTGAAATTAATATTCTGTAAAATAGGCTCAATTATAAATAAATTACAATAAACCAACAATTATAACAAATTTGGAGTTTCATGCAATTAAATGTGTAAAAAACAAAACAAGATAGACACACACACATGATTATGTTTTCTGTAAGTGCTCCAGGGTCACACAATAAAGAAAACAAAACAGAGATTAATAAAAATCTTTACAGATTCAAATATACACAATAACTACATTTCAGTTGGCCTATCCTTTTGCAGTTTCCCCGCCACACAAAGCACTGATTTTTTTAATTAAAAATTGTAATGTGGAATCAATCACTTATAAAACAAATAGACACTCTTGGTGATTCTTCTTTGTCTCAAAATTAATTGCAATGATTTAGGAACCAGAAATTCAGCCATGGGGTTTTTATCAAGGTCTTTTTGAAAAACAGACAGAGGTGCTTTGGTATGTTTGAACTACTGGCAATGTCAGCTTCATTTTCAGCAGCTGACACAACATTTGTAAGAATAAATACAGGTGCACAACAGTGCAAAAGTCTTAGGCATCTTAGATACAATCAGGAGATACAGTATAGGTTATGAGCATAAACATCTTACTCAAAGCCTCCACGCAGTGTTGTCTATTATTATAAATAATTACTACTACCAACTAATTAATACAGCTTAATTTAAATCAACTTGTAATTCATTATAAATGATCAATTAATTGAATCAATAATTCATATTAACAAGAAACTCTTTGAATTTTTGATCATAACAGCTTAAGTTAGACTCTACATGAGGAGCCAATATGAAGAGTTGTAGTAGCTAATCCATCATTGTCAGGTGGTCCTCATCATTACAATAATACGTTCCTCCCTACTGTATATACACATCATGTTAAAGGCTGCAAAAGAACAAGTAATAGGTTTATTCCATGCTGAAAAGAGAAGAAAGAAAACAGAACGTTTCGGCTGTGGAGCCTTCTTAAGGTGTTCATTTGCAGCCTACGTATGCTGAAGCAGCTACCCACCTGAACTCGTGTTAAAGGCTACTTTTTGTGGCATGACATTCAGATCTATTAGGATTATTTGTCATCTTAAAACAATATGGCTAAAATGTAGTAGAAGATTTTGTTTTTATTACATATATTAGATATTTTTTAAAAAATAACTGAATTGAGATTCTGCATAATTAACTGCTTAATCCAATAATGAGTCACATGGGAGCTGAAGCCTTTCCCGGTAAGCAAGGGGTACAAGGCAGGATACGCCCTGGATGGGACGCCAGTCCATTGCAGAAATATATAGAATTAAATAATCCTATAGGGAACTGTAGTAAGTTGTTCATGTTATTTATTTACTGTAGTAAGTGTACAGACTCTATTAGTCCCACAAAACTATGTAAACCTGAGTGATTGGCCGCGGTGTTCCACTGGCCTACATATTGTGCTCAATCTTTCTTAATATGGAAGGGAAATAAAGGTATTTTTCCTAATTTTATTCACTGTGAAACAAAGCTTTAAAGCATTGATTGCATTGATGTTTGGTTTAAAATAAATAAATACATGATCAATATTAATAATGTAGAAGACAATTTAGTAATTACTGTATTAGGAATGAGGATTTCATCTAATGTATAACTGAGAGAACTATGCAATACAGATTTGTATGGTTGTGTCTCTGACTGAAGTTTGTAAATGAAACTTCTGTTCCCAGGGGATATTTGTAAATGGTCAACTGAAATGCTGCCAGAACTGAACAGGCCTGCAGCTGAAGAAAATTGCATCAGTGGGAAGGAGTGAAAAATGCCACCTATTCCACAAACTTTTCCCCTGCCAGTTTAATCCACTTGTTAAATGTACATTCCAGGGTCAGTATTCAAAATAATGAGTCTGTGTGCTTCTATGCTGGGGGGGGGGGTTCACAACAAGCTTCTGCTTCCAACACAAATGAAAAAATAATATGCTAGAAGCAATTTTTTCATAATTTCATAATCTGCAGTAAGAGAGTTTTTACCAAGGACATTTCATACTTTCATACTTATATAGTTATATACCATACAATTTACATATACATGTAATTAAATTTAACATGCATTTATATTGATATTTAGATCTCTCTATGGCACATTTTACTGCCGAGTACACATGCTACAACTTCCATTGGCAGGAAATGTCTCCACTAGCTAGAGCTGAGATGATCGTTCCACATTTACATTATCAGTCAGAAATCTCACTTTCACAAATCCAGTATTTCTCCAAGACTAATTATCCATCCATAACAGGTATATTTTCTGTTGCATTTTACACTGTTCTTTTCTATACTGAAATTCTTATTTCCATATGTTCTTGTTTCCATATGTTTGGAAATGCACTAATAATCTTTTCTCTTGTTTTTCCCCTTAATGTTTCTTTCTTACTTTCTCCGTATTTGAGAGACAAGAAAATAAACTGACGATACTATCATGATTCATACCCCATTAACTGCAAAGACCATGGAAAATTCAATCTTTCAGGCTGATGGAAAGTCTTGAATATCAAGTAATGAGAAAATAAACACAAACAAAGAAATAATTTGTGATCTTGTAGTGTTGTAATGTGTGTGTTGTCATGGTGTAGTCATGTTGCAGTGTATATAGTGTGACTACCATCAGGATGCTGAAAATAAAATTATGAGACAATGTAGCATCATGCTTCTTTCACTCTGTAGACATCTCCTTGATCTAGTTCTGTTGTGCCATAACACAATCCTATTTGTTTCCATTCTGGCACCTGTATGATGCAGCATATGAACACATGGCATGTAATTGTTGATCCTGAACTGACAACAATTTTTTAAAAATAATGTGGTGAATTGTACTACTATACTGAGCATGCTGTTTTCTCAGCATTGGCCACTAGAGGGAACTACTTGACCTTATTTTCTCCAGAAGTACCAAAGTCTGTCAGACAACCAGAAAGAAGCATCCTTCAAGCTTTTCTGTGGGATAAACAGCAGGGAGAAGCAAAAAAGAGATTTTGTACCATAAAATTAGGCAGTCAAAATGTCATTATTGGCATTTTTCTTTATTTGCTAGAGACATACAATCTAATGATATCCTTTGAAACATCTCGCAGGATCATTCTTCTGGAGATTTTTTTGGTGTTGATTTTCGTTCTGAAAACCATGTAAAAAAGTCATATTTTTCCATATTAAGCTGTTAATGTATCTGTCTTCTGTAATTTGTTGTTGTTTCACTTCTCCAAACACGAGAAATCCCCTTACATTCCATTCATAGAGATTTTACTGTTATCTCCAAGACGCTGGCGTTATCAACATTTCCTGTGTTTTTTAAAAAAAAAACTCATTTCAAATCTCAGCATTGTCAAACGAAGAAAAAATAGCCTGTTTCATTCTAGAAACCATGCTACACTGCATCCTCTTAAAAAGCAGTCCTGAACTGAAGTCTCACTCGACCTTAATAAATTGTCAATGCCACATAGCACACATTTCATGACCAAAAAGCATTGTCTTCTGCATATCTTTTTCCTAAACAAATGCTACATATTACACTAACATAGATAATAGAGTAAGAAAATCTCACTCCTTCAATTTATAAATGGTTGTGCCACAGTAATCATACTTAATCATTTAGAGACGAAGAACTAAGCCAGAGGTGAGAGCCCAGGGTCTGCTCAGTTTAGAGCTCTGCCATCTTTAGTAACAGCTAGGACATTTATTCTCAGGCCATGCTTGAGAGGATTACTGAATACCAGAACATTCAGCAGCAGTCCAACTCACTTGAGGCACAAGGACGTTCACAGAAAGAGCCACGTCAGCCCCCTCAAAGTCTACACAAAGTGAGAATCGCTGCCCAAGAATTCTAAGTGAAAAGGAAGTTACAACTTGTTCTTTAAGGTTATGCTCGTTTGGCAACTGTTCTTTTTGATTAAAAAAAAAGGAAAAGGTGCAAAAAACACGAGTCGGCTCAAAGCTTAAATCTACCCAGCATATCGGTAAAATTACAGGCTAAGCCATATTTTCTCCATGGCTCCAGAAGGAATACCCAGTCCTTGCAAACACTTATTAACATGCTCAGAGCACAGCGACTGCAGCAGCTGAAATGGTCCCTGCCATGCGGAAGGGGAGGGGGCATGGAGATGGAGTCTGGCCAGACAGCCCCTCTGGTGAACTGTCTCATACACACGCAGCCCACTTCCTGCTGTTCTGCAGCTACAGGGATCACCTGTTGCTCTTGGCTGATTGCCACGCTGGGGCCTAGCGGAAATGACAGAATCTGTAAGAAATGAGGCTTCGCTTCCAGTCAGTCCTAGGAAAAGAGGAAACTTCACAACAGAGGGAATGCACAGTAACTGAGTGCCTTTGCAGTGGACACAAAAATACCAGATTTGGTGAGGTGACTAGCATGCAGTCTTTGGTGAATTTCTGCCCTGGTCACACTGTAGCCACAAGCTCATACATCTCCAATCATCCAATCATATGCTGCAGTACAGCTTGAGCTGCCTGCCTTCAGAATCTCAGCTGGGGAAGTACATCACCAAAACAATTGATATGTGGGAGAGAGCATTTGCCGATTACGTTAAATTAGGGGTTAACTGTAAATGTTAATATACTTCAAATTCAGTTGTTGCTTTAAAACTTTCAGTTATAGGATACCACTAACAGTGGTTTCAAATTATCAAATTATGCTTTGAACAGAAAATTACTAACAATATACTAATGAGTCCATAAAACCATCGGTTATTTGTTATACAGACCTTATGCATGTTAACGTATTCTGTTATAAATTAACTACCTGATACCAAATCAAATAACTTCTGTAATTTTGACACCATCTTTTAGGTATTGTCTTCTCTTGTTCGTGTTTAATAGTCCTTGTTGTGAACAGGTTTGTCTACATATTATGGAAGCCAGTCTCATGTTTTTTTAAAAGATTTGCCTCACACGTTCTCTGCACATAAGAAAATCTTTATAAATTTCTGTTAAAAGAAGGTGGTGTTTCTTCGTCCCCACAAATAAAGGATTACAGGAAAAGGCACTGATGTGGCCTCCTGCTGTACTTGTCTTATTGTAGTGTAATAGGCACCATATTCTTCCTCAAAAATCAACACTGTTGCCATACAGATTTGGAATAGCTGTTTTAATAAAGTTCTCTTATAAAAGTCGTGAATTTGTAGTGCAGTTCCAACAAACAAAAACATAGTACTACACAATTGTTAGAAAGGGTTTTTAGCTGTTAATTAATATTAACATGAATATTGAAGTATCCAAACTTTATCAATAAGCATAAGTAATAATTAATTAGTTAAATTTGAACTAATCTTATTTTATGGGACAGCGTTTAAAAAAGATTTTGAAGTCCTTTTATAAATAAAAATAAAAGTGCGGAATTAATTTAATAGAATATCGTTGAACATGCTGACACATTATCTATAAATATGGTTGAGCATGTTTTGCTAAAGCAGGCCCACACAAAAACTTTCCACAGCCACCGGCTTGAAACCCTCTTCACCCTGGAGGGCCCTGTGCTCTTTCCTGAGTTTGCAAAGAACGAATCCGATTTCAGGGAAAGTGCATCTGAGGGTGTTTCAGCTGGAATCCCCACAGATATGTGCCTTCTAAACTCATTTTGACGTAGCTTGCACAAGTTTGTCATAGCTCATCACCAGTCTGGCAGATTTGAGGTCACCTCAGCATGGGAAGCATGTTATTAACAATACTGCTGTCAGTGTTGTTTATATGGAATTTTTAATTGCTGGGATCCATGGTACCAGTGGAGGAATGGTCGAGGCTTGGCAAGGCACAGATGCTTCGGGGTTCCATTGCCACTGCCTGGCCGTACCGAAGGGGCTTAGAGCAGACTGAGGGTGGATGAGGGGGGATTGTTCAGGTGGAGAGTGGTTTCTTCCTTAATTGTGTTTTGTATTGTGTTGCATTTTTGAGAAAATAAAACTTTTGTTCACAAAACAATTTGTTCACAGTACTGGATTTAAAACTATCTCGACTGAGAAGAAGCTACAGCAGACTTCCCAAAAACGTTAAAATCTTTTAAACTTTATTATTTAATTTAACACCTTAAGTACATCTATCTGTACCATTTCATTGTTTTTTATTACCCAAAATAGGTTTGTCACATTCAGGTAAGTTCTCTTCATCTAAAAATATAATTCAACAAATATTTTAAGCTTTTAGCCATAGTATTCAGAGTTTTAAACAGTCTTGCAGGCAGTTTTCTTGCACACTCTATTACCACAAATAAAAACATAAATTGAAAGACCTGTTGTTTTCTAATAGTGACATGAGGTATGCCCATACTACCAGAAATACATAAAACACATACTGTACAGTGATGGCTCTGTGGCTAAGGATCTGCGCCTCTGGCTGGAAGGTTGCCAGTTTATATCCCACAGCCCCTGAGCAAGGCCCTTAACCCCAACTCATCCAGGGGCGCTTTATAAATGGCTGACCCTGCGCTCTGACCCCAAGCTTCTCTCCCCGTCTGTGTGTCTCATGGAGAGCAAGTTGGGGTATGCGAAAAAGACAAATTCCTAATACAAAAAACTGTATATGGCCAGTAAAGTAATCTTATATGTACAGTAACTAAAGTGTTTTGGGATTACTATTTATTTTTTGAAGGACTGAGAGAATGAACTAGAAGCCACAGTGCTGAAACAAATTTGTACTGAACATACAGTACATATACCACTAAACTCAAAGAACTTTGTTTATAAAAAAAAGCAAAAAAGAGGAAGAGGCCTAGTCAAAGTGACTGATAGACTGATGGATATGCACAGTCAAGCAGATATACAGATATTGTGTTTATAAATAAATGGATGAGCTTATAAATGGACAGACAACGGCAGTTACCTTTCACTCTTCAGGCATTCTTGCACAGCCAGGCCAATCTACTGTATGAACTTACTCCCTCTTCCTCCACCTGTTCACTTCAGTGGGCTGGAGCCCCAGGGGGCCACACAGACACCAGCAGGGATCTCTCTAACAATAGTCCTGCCAGTTCTCCCTGGAGCTCATGAATATGGTAATGTGCCGCAGAACTGCTGGCTTCAGACACGATGTTTCAGGAATAACTTTACTTATTAACAAGCTTACCTGGTAAACAACTAGAGTCTCAGAACTTTGAGAGTACCATGTCATATAATTTCACCAGGCTTCAGTTGTGTTATCTATGATGCAAAACTGAAAAGTGAATCAGTATGAATCTACTTCGAACCTTGAACAAAAAAGTCTTGTTCCAATCTACTGAAGCCATACACCTTTCATAAAGGTTGTTTTATGACTTTTGGAAACAATGTTCTATTGCATGTAATCTTTGTTATGTTTCATTCAAAAGGAAATGCATTGCAATTCATCATCAAATGTCTCCAAACCTAATAAACTACTGAAATATCTACTGTACTAAAAATATCTAATTTCTTTTTGTGTGACTTAGTAACAACAAAACAAAAAGCACTGTGATACACATAATATTTAATATCATAGGAGACATAGAGCTTTATAAGAGTAAATAAACCAATCAAACACATCTGCTTTTTGGCAGACATTTTTTTCAGTGAGTGAGAAAGAAAAAGTAAAAACAGCTTGTGAAACATATGACTGAGTCTTTATTATAAACCCCAACTACTGAATTAATAATAGATGTTCTCCTCAAGCCACTAAAATCAAAATACATCTAATCTATAAAATAACAGACTGCGATTTTGATATTTACTACAGAAGGTATTTCTTTACACCTTTCTCACTTTATAACAAATAGATGTACTGTACATGTTAAGAAAATACAATAATTACAGACCTTTAGCCCTTTCATGAGTTATACATGTCATAAGGCCAAGCTAATGAGTGAGACATACATTACTTTGTTAAAATCAGACTGTGATACACCTTAGATCTCAGGGGTCACTAAATTGCTAACTGGGAACTCCAAATCAATGAGTCTGCACTGAGATAAAAAAAAACACTATGGTTTCAAGGCATCTGTGAATGTTTTGAATCTATTATTTATTTTAAAACAAATGTGAGTATTTATAATATAGTTTATCACTGTTATTAGATTTATTACTTTGGTTACATAATTCTCTGTGTGACTCTTGTTTCTTTTTCAGGTAGTTATTTGTCATTCTAGCTATTAAAATCTGCTTTTTAATCCAGTCTCTGCAGCAGACACACTAGCCTGCTCACTTTAATTCACTTCCAAACTCACTCTGGCACTGACTCCCTGTCCAGGAATACCAGACCTGGCCTGGTCCTGCGACACAGCTGTTTATTTGGTGTAGCTTCTCATTCCCATGTCTTGTGCAAAAAGCACCCCTCAGAGTAGAGGAAGAAGAGGAACCCATCTTGTCCTCCTTAATGACCGGGACACCCTGCCAGGATGATGGATGAACAGGCCAGGGCAAACAACGAAGAACAGGGTGACACAGCTAATGAGAAGCACTGTGAACAGAAAATTTGTTTCACTACTATGCTCCCTTGCATCAGCTGTGAGAAGTCTATGAAAGCCACACTGGCTCTTCCATTCATTTATAAGTCTTTATTTCAACAAATCCTTTATCAGCTAACTAATCTTCAGCATCAGGATCAATTAAGTAATTAAAGAGCTGGATGGATCGAAATCCTGTGATGACATGCAATGGTAGACTCAAGGTTGCATAACCTTGAGGTATTTAATGTCTGAACATTGAAAGGCACAGTACAATAGCCTAGTTTGTACAACACAAAATGAGAATGCATAATACTCCAATTCTAAGTATAGGACAGATGTGAAGATTTAATTTATTTTCTAACAATCTATGCGTGGATGACCATTTACAGGTAAAGTACTGTTTGAAACTTAGGAACAACTAAAATAAAATTTAAATAAAATAACAGTAGAAGTGTCAGTGCGCATTACCTTTTAAAACCTGAGTTTACTTGATGAATTGTGATGGATACTATTCATATTTGTCTTCTGTTTTTTTTTTAAGCACAGTTGAAGGAATATTTAAAATAGGTTAAGTGACTGGGAAAGCAAGAGTTATCTTGGCTATTTTGCATGAGTCAACCACAGTCAATTTTCCTTGGTCTGTGGGAACACCCAGGCCCATAAAGGACCATAGTCTGTGGTAGAAGCTTGGCTTTAAACCAGTGACCTTCCAGTTGCATGTCTCCTATTAGGTACTGTCTTTTACCCACATTGTCACTCTGACAGGGTACCCACAGCATTCAGCACTTTGCTTTCACATACTGCACAATTGCCATGAAATGTAGAAGTATTAGTTCTTATACAGTATTATACAGTATTAGTTCAATTCACTTCTCCCCCAAAAAATAGTTTATTTTTTCAAATACGTCTACACTCTTATAGAAATACAAAGTGAAATCCAAGCATCCACAGACCTCTTTAAAAGCCCTCTGATACATGACAGTAACTGTTCTACACAAAATACAGCACCTGGTAAGGATGTCATAAGATGAATGATGAATAAGAGCAAAGCAGCTTGAAGGGAAAGGTCGTGGCTTTGATTAAGTCGATGGATCTGGTGAATAGTCATTTTTATCTGATTCTACTTGGTGACATCAGATAAGCAAAGACGTGTTAGAGAAGTAATTCATGCCAGTCTATCCAAATTCTGGTAAAGCTATTTACTGTAAAGCGAAAAGTTCACCAGAGCTCCAGAGGGCTCAGAGCTACAGTACAGGTTGTATTAAAGGGGCACTGCAGAGCTATTTTTCTGTTTTGGGGTTAGAAAGAATCCACATTGATGAGTGCATTTAAAAAGACAATGAAAGTAAAATGTACACAGTAATGTGTAAAACCTCCAATTTAGATAATAAAATATACAAAATTTCTAGGCATGTGCAACATCATATTCTGCAATCCAGAATGAGGCAACTATACTTCCGCTGAGGTGAAGTGGCCCTATGACATTGTAAACAAGCAGGCTTGTGAATACATCTCTTTTAATCCAATAGAAAAATCTTCTATAAATCTAATACTTATTAACATGCAGATCATGTAGTAACATTTCTGTGGTAAAATGTGTGCTCTTATTCGCTCATACATCTAATTACGTTAGTCGTTACAGTGACTAGTGAGCAGGAAGGGCCAGATTAAGACACAATTCACGCGAATTCTCGCTCTCGCCCATGGCGAGCAGTTGGCGACAACATATGAATAATATACTATATATGACAATATATGAAGATATCACTCCTTTTATCACTCATACTTTTAAATGATCAACTGTATTATACAATAAAAGATAAAGCACTTCCATAAAAACAAATATTCTGTGTACATCCCGTTTTAACATGTGCTAACCCCAAGATGGGTATAACAGGTGAAAAACGTGGAGCAGACAGTGTTGTTTATATACAGTATACATAAATCGATACTCACTCCTGCACTGCTCTTGCTATAGAAAGTGCTGTGGATCCAGTTTCATTAACACTGTCCAAGGTCACATTTGGCAGGTCATCATCTTCACTGTCACTTTTGATTTGTCTTGGAGACAAGCCGTTAGGGTCTGTTTGTGCTGTGATAAAAGAGCCAGAACGAGGAGAAATTAGTACAATAACGCTAGAGGTACACTTCAGAGAAGTAATGAGTCAGATAATCAGGACAAAGAGGTAACACGTGTGTAAATTATTCCTATACTAGCTTTTCACTCATTTCAGACAAAAATACTGCTTCAGCAATGAGTGGATTTGATTGAAGCACGATATGAATATGTCTACACTATCAGAGGAAGACACTATCAATTACAGACTGTTTTGAATCAAGCTACAGAGGGTAAAATGGAATGATTCAGAAGATGTGAAGATATACAGACAGGCAGAAAAAAATGCAATGAATGCTATTGGTTCCAATGCTCATCTGTGGTGTTTTAATACCCCTAATAATAATTTTATATTATTATATAGGATTAACTATCTGGTTGTTGTTGTTAAAAAATCCCTTGTATGTTTTTCCTGGAATCATGAAATATATAAATGTAGCACAAAAATCAAACTCATTGTTTGTGTTTCAATACACATATGAGTGGTTTAGGATTTAATTATTTCACTTATTGACACATGATATGTTAACATTGTTCACCACATAGATGGGTCTGATAATACCCTGTGAGCTCTGTCGAGTTTAATCAACATTACTCACAAGTAGCTGAGTTATGCACAAGGAGGTGTTTACTTAAATATTGCTAACTGACAGGTTGGACTGTGTGAAAGTCCACATCATTCCCTGAAACAAAGGCCGTCTCCACATACATCTTTAGAGCGCTCCACAAAGTATAAGGCTTTCACGTGTCCTGTCCTGATTTAGCTAAAGTAAATCCTGTGTAATTCTTTTTCAGTTTTCCAAAACTGATTCTCTGTAATTTCCAGACCCTGAGTCAACAGCAGACTCTCTGTGGACGCTGGCTTGCAGGAGGCCCCCAGGCCTCTCTGTCAGGGCCTGTCAGTTCCTCCTCATTATCAGCTGGGGGTGGTGTGTCCTTAGGGTCTGGCACAATACCGCCAGATTTCCTGGAGTCAGGCCCACTTCACTTCTATCAAGGACTACCCCCACCCAAAGCACAAAACAACAATGGATCACTGTAGACTGTACAGACCTTTTCTTTTACAAGTGGATATCGGGAATAATAACTAGATGAATTTACATCTCAGACACAGACTGGGTGTCCTATATTGTGGAAACATTCAATACCTTCTCTAACGAAGATCTATAATCTGCTGAAAAACACACCTACTGCGCTATTTAAAACGCATTAGTGCCTTTACACAAAGTCTGTCCATTACATCCATGTGAAGGAGATGCATCTGAGTACTACATGATAGTACTTTGAGAATAGTGTAAGGTATCAAAACTTGTTCTGTAAAAATAGAAGCAAACAAGGTCTGCAAGGTTATCTTTAAACTGTTGAAAATCTAACTCTTGAACAGTTATATTTAAAATCCCTATAGCACTTTTTGTACTCTAAAAGACACAACATCTCAGAAACTCAAAAATTCATAAGCAAGTTAAATCATTTTTTTCCTAAAATGGAAGAGAAATTTCTGATGTTGGAGAACATGACATGAATGGAAGAAAATATCAGTATTGCATTATAGAGCAGTTGCAACATTTTATTTAGTCACTTTGAAAATCGTGTGCCTTCTGCTTTCACAAATGGTATTCAGTACACTTTAAAGTGCAGGACTTTGGGAATTCCTGTTTCAAACTTCCAAAAATTCCTTTTGTTTATTAAGTGAATTCTGGAATTGACATTTTGTTAGTTATGTCTTTGATATTGTCTAACATTGCACATACAGTATCATTTTCAGGTGGGTAGCTGCATCAGCATGTGTAGGCTGCAAAGGAACAAGTAATAGGTTTATTCCATGCTGAAAAGAGAAGAAAGAAAACACAACGTTTCGGCCGTGGAGCCTTCTTCAGGTGTCAGATATCATTTTCAGGTTGGTCTTATTTTTCACTGTTAAAAGTCCTGTTAAACTGAAATCAACATTCCTGAAGATAAGGAAACTGTCCAGCTTGCCCACGACTTTTCTGTCATCATGGAAACATGCACCTTGTTGAATGAAAGTTTTGGCAAAAGATCAATCTGCCAGGTACTGTGTGTCTTTTCTTTGCACTTGGTGTTGTATCACAATACACCAGGCCTGCTCATTTTAATATGGCAGAGTACTCCACTTCCACAACTCAAATTAAATAGTTTTTTTAACCCAAAGTTTAAGCCAATTGGATCTAATGAGAACATTAAAACGATCGGTTCTTTGCTGGGCAATGAGTGCTCATTTGCAAAACGAAAGGCTTATAGTATTAAGCTCGCTTGACATCTACTTTTTCTAAAATTCAATCCGAATAACTCAAAGTTGGACATAAATATGGATTGGTCGGATCCACCAATGTTTTAATATATGAAATTACCAATTATTATGCATTATACACTGTATGTAACCACACTGGAATCAACATATTCTATATAACATATTTCTATATATTTCATATATAATCTTGCTCTCTGGTTGTACACACTCGAGAGAGAATGAGTCACACAGACCCATCTCAAGACCCATTAGTAATGTGACATCTTGCAAGCTGCACAGCAGCCCTTCTTATTCTGGGAACCAAACACCTGATGGTCATTATTCCAGCCAAGTTCTTTAAGCTAATTGAATCCTTAATTGAATGAACAAGCCTTTTGTTAGTTCCTCTATCTTTAATTACTAAAAACTATTCAAGCATTTTTTTTTAGAGGTAGAAAGTCTTGAGTTACTTCTAAAGCAAACCAGAAAAAGGCAACCTCCAAGATGAAATAAAAACAACTGAAGAGATCATATTAATCCTGTTATTTGGCCACTTAAGGGTTCAGTTATGAGAGTGAGAGCTCAGCTGGAGTGTGAGTCTCCAAGACCATAGCAAGGAACCCCAGTAGAGCTGGGGCTGAATGGAGAAGCAGCACATCAGTTTGAGGCAGCAAGCCTGTGGGCAATGGGCATGAGTCGCTATGCTGCTGAGAGCCAAGAGGAGCCTGACTTACTGATCCCATTCTACTCTTGAGGCAAAGAAGGACTCCCAACCAAATCACCTATTGACATGAAACCAAGACCCTGCGACACCTGAGCTCTGTAGTCCAGCATACAGTACATGTCATGTGAATGCCTTTACTGATTAAGACACTCAGAAAACGCCTTTAAACATTTGCACAAGGAAGACGTGTGTATGAGCATGTAGAAAACTTGCAGAAAAAGTGGAAGGCCTGTTTAATAATTTTTTTGCAACTTAATGCTTGTTTCTTCAGGCACTACAAAGATGTGAAAAACACTATTAAAAACTATGATAATTAATAAAATAAGCAATCATTATTTATTCTAAAATATCTAGCATTATGGTCCTCTGGTCTATGCAGAGTCTGATTAATAGATATCAAAGAAAATATAACTGGATCATCATTTATATCATCTTGTAACGCAACAGGGGCTCAGGCGGGCACCCTTGCCTTCTGCCTACACAGGTCGGCCCCGCACCGTGGTGGACACGAACCCAGGCCTTCGGTGTTACTCAACAGGGACCCAGCTTGTTGAGCTAAAGAGAGATCTCTCCACAGCCCAGTGGCTGTAGTTCTGCTATTACAGGGAAGGGCGGTGATGTCACCGCTCTGGTAAGCCGGCTCTTACACACCACTGACGGCCGTAAGCGTTACAATATTTATCCTTAAATCTTTATCAAATTTACTTGAAATGTCCTGTACATGCATTTACTAATAGGAATTTGAATGATAGTTTCAGACTTTGTAATTCTGCAGTCAATATTTTATTGTTCTACAACAGAGAAAAAACTGCCTTAGACTTAGATATGTACAGGATATCTTGGAGATCAAGGCTAATGATGGATTTGACATTTCATTTACTGTGTCACCCTGTACAAATCCAGTGAGATTAGTAAAAAACAATTGATAGTTTTCATTTGTAATGAAGAATTAGCACCTTACAAAGTTGACAGACAAGATAGGATCTCCTGGAATTTGCTCATTTACTTGTCAATTACTGTTGTGTTTTCATAAAGGTGCTATAAAAAATCCTAAAGCATTTCAGTATTGGAAAAAAAACACTGCTGTGTCCCCTCTACTCAGTTCATAAGCTTTGTTTATTTAACATCATTTTAGCAACCTAATTCATTAATACTCTGTGCTGTGTGTTTAGGGACATGTCAGCTCTGATTGGGCAGACTGAACAGGAAGTGTTTTGAAGTTACATGATGACCTGTCGTGCCACTGACATTCAACTGCAAACCAGTTCAAGTGTTCTGTGCAGTTTATGACAAGGTCTCTTATGAAAGATTAATCTGATGCATAACAAAAAAAAAATTCTGGCTATTCCCTACCAATGAGATCCCTAGATAATGCTTAAGCAGTAGCTGAAATACTGGACAAAGAAACAAATACAAGGTAAAATATCATTAATAAAATATTATTCCTGACAGGCAAATCCACAGCACAGAAAATATTAAATTAAGAAATCTAGATATGCTATAAATATTATGTTTTCCAATGGACTATACTGTGTGTAACCTGCATATAATTTAAGCACATACTGTAACAAATAATGATATAATTACAGGACACTAAAAACACTAGGAAAGAAATCTAAACTCACATTAACTTTCTAGAAAACTGTACATAATGGAAAATGAAAGAATTAAGTTTAAACAATAACAAAAAACTGCTCTAAAACATCTCCTGTTATGAATGCCATACACAAAGCTGTTCCAGTCACCAGTCTGAAATGACAATGCACGCGCAATAGATGTACAGTAACTCATTCCATACTACCGAGGAACAAAAGATTTCAACCCAACCGCGCAATCAGAAAAGAAAGCAAGATTGTGCTATTAAAACCCTATGATTTCATTTTCCTGTTGTTTTAAATCTACACTCGTTTCCATGGAAACCTGGCCAGAGTCAGAGATAAAGGGACAAAGGCAACCTGCCGGAATCAGAATGCCAGTCAGCAGCTTTTCATCACGGAACAGCAGAGGCATGTGTGACATCTGACAGCATCGTAGAAGTTCAACAAATGCCCAGGAGAGATATTTTAGGAATACACCTCTTCCCTGCTTTACATCAAAGTATATGCACTGAGTATCACTGACAGCACCATCAGGTTTCTAATAATTATGACTGCACACCTCAAGTAATATACAGTGGGTGTAGTTGTGCCAATCCATGCTGATATGGTAAACTGACTTCATATCACTGAATGAAAATGAACATTTACTTCACTGAAATCTAAGACACTAAAGACATTAAAATGTCTATATTTTAAATGTAATTGTAGAATTTACCCAGTATGTATAGTGCCGCAGTTCTTTAGAAAGCTTTAAACAGTGAGGGTTTCATGACAGAAGGAGAGATATACATGAGGTCTATTCAGTGATAAATATAGTTGATACTGTAACGCATACGGCCGACAGACACTGTGTAAGAGCCGGCTTACCAGAGCGGTGACGTCACCGCCCTTCCCTGTAATAGCAGGACCACAGCCGCTAAGTTGGGGAGAGATCTCTCTTTAGCTCACCAGGCTGGGTCACTGTTGAGTGATGCTGGGGGCCCGGGTTTGCGTCCCCGACGGTGTGGGGCCGACCGTAAGCGGCAACGGCAAGGGCGCCCGCCAGAACCCCGAAGCGTTACAATACTTACGGTTATTGCGAAAGTTTAATACTAGTTTAATATTCTAGTAACTAGAATAATTAATTATTTTTCTCCAAATTCAATTCTTTGTTAGCAAAACAAAGAAAATAAGGAAATGACCTAGCGAACTACTGTACATGATAAATTAGACGTGTGCAGTTCTGCATTACCGATAAATACCTCAGTAAATCAACCATGTTTTTTTCCAAACTGAAAATACAGCGCGTCTTCCATGTGCACTTAGCGATTTGAGCGTGTCTTGCTCAATGAATGTAAAATGCGTGGCCCGAGTATAACACACTTTGTGCGTGACGTCAGAATAAGGCGCACAGTGATGGTAGGTTGCAACACTGTCACATTGCTGCTACAGTGGTTGAAGAATTGGGAATACATTTGCAGCTTTGAGTGAAGAGGGGTGCTAACCTGGCTTCTTGAGCCCGCTATCACTATAACAGTAACACTGTCATTGGTAAACTACGTAACTTGAATTGCTTGTATATAGAGACTAAAGAAAATGAGAACAGACGGGGCTACACTGATCCTTCAGTGGGAGCTAAACGTGCTTACCTGCAAGGCGAACTGATTATTGCAACTGCTTTTGTTTTGCACTGCAAACAAGCTATTCTTGTATCTTCTTAAAAAACATTTTAAAATTGTGTAAAAGTTTATATTTATATCACAAAGTCTTCATGACTTCTTTGCATTAGCACGATAAAAAACAGGTTGTAATGTTGTGTTGTTCATGGAAGTTAATTTGACCTTGATTTTTGTTAAGAGGTTGAATTTAAAAGAATGTGAAGGCTGCAGAGAATGAACTGCGCATTCTCTTCTTACTATTTTTTGCTAATTTTACTATTTTTTGTTATATAAAACAATGAATTAAAGGTACATTTCAGCGCATCTTAGTGTGTAGATATGGCTAAGAAAATCATGAACATAAATATTTCTTTAAGTTGATATGCTGCAATTCATTATGCACCGTATGATACACCTGTGATATGACTGCAACTACTGGTCAGTCTTGAAGAGAAACTTTTTCTAGGGTCTCTGCAGACAAACGTATACATTTGTCAGATCTGAAGTCATACAAAAGACAGCATGATGCCGCATGGTGATGTCTCCACTTTAGTAGCAACCTAGTAGAAGTATCTATATGGAAAAATCTATTTAATATAATACCTATTTTCTATTTTTGACCATGGGAAAATGCAATTAAAATAGGGTATAAAAAGCCCAAGTCACTCTTTAAGAGGAGTTTCTTGGACGATAAAAACAATGCAGTGTGCATGTGTTTTCCTAACATCACGTAAAAGTTGATTCTGCTTTCCTCATTATGTTGTCACTTCAGCCTGGGTGGAGTGGATGTATCTCTGTACCTAATATGTTGCAGTACCACCCATCTTCAGTGTTGGTTACACCCAATTACATAAACCACTCTTTTTTTCTTTTTTTCAATTCTGTGGCAGACAACCAGCAGTTTAAAAGCAATTCTCCAAGGATCACTCTTGCAGTCTACAAGACTGGGAGAGACAGATATCCCAGATAAACAGCAACTGTCAAACAGACTGTTTCCTTGTGCAGTGGGTTTCAGGCTCAAAGAGATTTGAAAGCACACCCAGCAACGTTTACAGTGGTTTTGAGACAGAGCAGTAAAACCACACCCTCTGGGAAAGCAGTTCCAAAACGGCAGTTCACTAGACGGGTAGCTAAGTCTAAGAGAAAGAAATAGAGAGTAATAAAAAACAGACAGGATGTATGTTTCTAATTAAAATAACAGTGTGGCCCCAACTGGCCTACATTACCTGAACCTGAGGCAAGCCAGAGAAAAATCTCACACATGAGACATTCTTTTCATCTCACAGATCTCCTTTCATGCCACTGTGAACAATTCTCCACCTTAGGCTGTTTCTCCGCATACTGTATCTGGTAGAGCTGTGACACCACAGAAGCACTGTCAAGGAGGTTTAAGTACTTCATCCCACTTTTCCAAGTTTGACATAGAGAAGTATAAGCTTCCACACACAATGGAGCTGTCTTAACACTGAACAAATTCTTCTCCATGTCTCTTAGCAAGAGCAGTATATACTGTAACAGAGTATATAAGGAGTGCAGATGAGAAGTAATTTAATACAAAACCACATATGTGACTGTGTTGTGTAAGCCCATAGAATGGATGATGTTAGGAATAGTAGTGCGGTTCAGTCTGTTTTCCATACCAACCCTGGTACTGGAACCCACAAACCTGCTGGTGTTTCTTCAAACTGAGACCTCAGTTACACAACTAACCCCTTAATTGACCTAATAATACAATTAATGTGAGTTCTTTCATTGCTGTCGGAAACATGTTAGAAGTTAACTTTTATCTGTTGCGACTCCTAAGTTATTTAGATCTTCAACTTTTGAGTACCAAACAAAGCTTGCAAAGGTTACAATTCCAGCAGTTTGCTACTTCAATTAAGGGTTTAGTAAAGTAAAGAATTTACCTAAAACAAAATCTGTCAAGTGTGTCACAAAATAGAGTGAAAAAGGAATAATAGTAAATTGTTACTGGAACAAATAATAGAAATGCATTGTTTGCCAATATTTAAGCCACTAACTTGTTTTGTTTATAAACTGCCTTTACTTTTTGACCCGTCCTTTTGTGTATGTCTGAGTTCACATCCATCTGTGTTTAATTACATGAACATGAGTGACTACAGTATGTAACTCAGGCTTTATGAGTTGCCAAGACACAACTATACTATTCGGGGTCCATTCACAGTAATTCTGAATACACATTAATTTCTACCTTGCAATGTATTTATAGTGCAGTTTTATTCAAAGCTGTATTAATTTTGTTTGCCAGTTCTTTACTATTAGCTGATGTCCAAACATCAATTTCTTGTTATTGTTTTCTCTTGATATAATGCACAAATTTCTGGAAGAGGTTGTCAACGTTACATATACATTATCTTGTTTTGTAGGACATAAAGTCCTTAAAGCATGAATCCATAGCATAAGGATGACTACAATGCTTAAATCATTATGCTAGGGGCAAATGAATGTGCAAGAAAGAACAGTTGTTTTGCTGTTCAAATCATTCTGATGTTAAATTTTCTTTAATGTTGCCTATCAGTTTGACAGTCCCCAAAATCATAATTCACACTTATGCTCACTTTGTTAATGATAGACATGACCTGACAGTTTTTTTAATTACAGGTATAGTTAGAAACATGTTTTAAGGACAATTTCGTCTCTAGCGTACACCTGTGAAAATTTAAGATTTTTTGTCTTTAATTAACCACCCTACAGCTATAGTTTTGTAATATACAAACATGCAAATTTAATTATCAACTTACAACCATACATCTTATACCTTGAAAGCGGATTAAAGAAATGTAGAAGAATGTTAATGTCACGAAAGCGTTCTTTCCGGGCCCTATGCAGACGACATGATCCGGGGTTGAGTGAGGAAACACTGGGAAAAAGTAATGCAGGATACTGGAATGAAGACAGGGGGGCGTGTCCTTGGAGTGCTGGTGGTCGGGGGAGGTGTGGCCGAGGCAAACAATCCAGGGATGAGACAAATGGGAAATCCAAAAAACAGGGTAAAAGTCCAAAACCAGGCGATCCATCCAAGACAGACAATTTAAAAACAGGAATCGGGTCGGAACCGGCAGGGGGCACGGGAACGGGAACGGGTACAAGAAACAGAAACTAAAAGCATAACGGAGCCAGGCGCATCCAGGTCCCGGGCTCGCATGATGCGGAAACCAATGCAGAGCCCAGATTAGCGTCTGCTTCTGGCTTTAAAGGGGGAACTGAAAAGGGGCTGGAACAAGGAACAGGTGCAGGGAATGAGGCAAGCAAGGAAGGGCTGGAGCGCCCTTAAGAGGAGGGGTTTGCGATCGTGACAGTTAAGGCTTGTGAATGGCTACCAGACGTGCACTGTGGTATGGTTTTTGCAGCACAAGATATTTATTGGTCATGGATTGGCCAGATGAAGTTCATTTATTGAAAAAATAAAACTCCATACTGCAGTACTTCACTTTACTGAGAATGGAGTTGGAAAAAATGTTTCTCACCACCAGAGCTGTTAATGGTAAGATCATGACAACATGAAAATACCAATGAAATGTCAACACTCACAGTCTGCTACATCTGGAAAATAACCTAGTGAATATTTATTGTATTAGTATTAATTGCTTAGCATAGTTTCAATTCTGTTTTTACCATACCTTTCATGGGACTAATGAAGAAGAACAGCTACCTTGGGGGACTATAACAAACAGAATAATGAAAAAAACAGTTGATGAAAAGGATATACATTTATAAGATAAGAGATAAGATCACTTTATTAGCCATGTAGAATTTCTTTCATTAGGATTTTGTCTTTTTGCATACCCCAGCTTTCTCTCCATGAGACACACAGATGGGAAGAGAGAAGCTTGGGGTCAGAGTGCAGGGTCAGCCATTTACACAGCACCCCTGGAGCAGTTGGGGTTAAGGGCCTTGCTCAGGGGCCCAACGGAGTAGGATTCCTCTGCCAGCCACGGGATTTTGAACCGGCAACCTTCCAGTCACAGGCACAGATCCTTAGCCAAAGTGCCACCACTCTGCCCATGAAGTTTATTGAAGTTTACAGTAAAACTTAAGAGTGAAATTTCTGCAATTTCCCTCAAGGGATCAATAAAGTATCTATATATCTAGTAAAACAATTACCAGATACCAGGGTAAATTCCATCACTGTTGGGAAGATTTTATACTCTTTTAATCTCAGTGCTGGATGTGTACTCTTTAAAATGCATCGTGATACAGAGACGATGTCTCCTTACCTTTGACCTGATTTCTGCCTTCCTCCAGCAGAGGTAGCATGATAGTTGAGTTCATATTTCCTGGAGACCGCACCGCTGTGTACACCAGCGGTACCGACTGGACTACCACCGGGATGCGGTGCACGTGGCTCTGCAGCTTGCTGGTCTGCAGGTTGATGGGACTGGAAGGCGGCACGGGGTGGATGATGTGCAGGAACTGCTGGCCTCGCACTCCTGAGGGGGATGCCACGAGTGGGCCTGGTGTCAACACTGTGGGCATGCCGGTGGAGGAGGACGAAGACACTGAGGCAATGACCGTGGGTGAGGAGGTGTGTCGAGAGGAGGATGAGGATGACGACGAGGATGAGGAGGAAGAGGAGGAGGAGGGGGAAAAGGCAGACGCTGCTGAGGAAATGGGTGATGACTGAGATGACAGCACAGCCATGGGGGAGGTCCTGACTTTGTTCATTGACAAGTCCACTGGCTCAGTCTGTGTCTGAAACTGATCAGTTGATAACAAGTCCTCAGGAGGCTCAGGCTTCACTTTACTGAGCAAAAGAGGAACTGCTTCCATGTCTGGGTAGCTGTGTACTTTAGGACACTGTGGAAAACAGAAAATACATATATTTAATATTATATATCGGCTTATATACGGTACAGTAAATGTACTTTTGTTAACAAGCTATAATGTAATCTATTCAGAAGTGTGATTCATTTCCATTAAATGACTTATGATATAAAAGGAAATTTAGTGTTATTTGTGTTTAAGAAACAATAAACAGGTTTTATTTCAAATTTATGTTCAGTAATTAACATATTTATTACAATTATATGTGACTGCTTTTGGATAATTGTTAAATTCGCTCCTTGCAAACCAAGATATCAGTGAGACATTAAAAAAATAACTTCAAATTAAAAGGAACTGTCAGTATCTGAGGCCTTTGGAGTAATTCAGCCAAGTCAACAAAGAGTGACCCTTGAACGCTCACTGCAGAGAGTTTCAAAACTGACTTGGCAACAAAAGTCCGTTAAGATATTGTGAAATCAATTCCTTCATAAATATAACTAAATGAATATTATGAAAAAAACGTCTCAGATAAATCCTGTTAAACGTTTAATACCTCTTTTACAGTGAAAAAAGAATGGGGTGATTTGACATTTTACAGCTATGAAACCAAAGTAATAAGCAACTGAAACATTTCACATCCACCTATACATAAAATTAAAATTAAATTCAGTGTGGCACTGCAACCTTTTAGTTTTTTCACTTTTATTTAAATATATTCATCTCTGAAGGTCACAGGGTTATATGTGGAGCACTTAAAGTGTGAAATGACTGATTATTTTAAGCAACTTACAATGGTACTCAGAATGTGTATATGTGTGCATTTTAAATATGACTAATCAGTTGTGCTATGGCATTTTGAAAGGGTTAACTTTATACTGGTGTGGTAGCATCCTGTTAGAACTGGTCATTAAAAATGTTAATAAAAATGTTTCAATGTTCTTTAGTTCTGTGACAGAGTGCTTGTTATTTTTTTCTTTCTGAATGTGAAATACTCCAATACTTCCCTCTACCCTTCTGGTATGTTTGAGACAGTGTATGTGATACGAATGAAGTGTGAATGATACTTACTCTTTTTGTTGTTTCCCTAAAAGCACTGCAGTGTTTTCCCCATTTGGAGTCTTGTATTGTATTGTATTGTGTTGTATTATTTTGTGTTGATCAAGATGGCCACCAGTCACCTTTCCTGTTTGTAGTATCACACAAATGATCTTAAAGGGAAAGGTTACTGGTGAGCCATCTATAAATAACTGATGTAAGGCTAGGTGTTTTGTTTAAGCGAATATATCACGGTTGCATGACTCTGTTAAAATTTATAAGGTTTTTTTGGATTGTTGAATACTTTATTTTGAGCAAACTGCCCATCTCTGTTAACAAAAATGTGAGCGAGTCCCTTTAAGAGGATGGTCCTTAGAAGAGGAGGGGCTATAAAAGGGACTGGAGAGCTCAGTATGGAGGAGGGTGCCTTGGAGGAAAGGTGTGGTGAGTACTCCTGTGAGGGGGTTTTTTCCCCCCTGTTATCCCTATTTTGATGGCAATAAATCCAGTTTTGTCTGCATTTGAAGACTGCTTTGTGGGAGTTTCTTTTCTTTTGAGCCAAATCTGGTCACTTGGCCGGTGACAGTTCTAACAAAAAAAGTCATTCAGCAGAGCAAACCACAGCATGGCTTAAGAACATTATTGTTATGCAACTTCAAACAGCTGAGGAAACTTTGTTTTACTCATTTTTTAAGAGACAAAATGCTTTATGAATGTTTTTTCTCCAAAAATATTATTTAAAAACTGTATTCAAAAACTGGTCTTGTTAAAGTTGACTAATGCCACACAAAAACCATTTAGAAGTGGAAAAGTCATTGCTGTCAGTGCAGGAGTCTTTGCTGTAGTATGGAAACCTAAGGATGTACAGTAATAATTCAGAATGAGGATTAGCAGAAAGAAAAATATCATTCGCACCACATCATTTCATAAAAACATTAAAGATAACAAAAAGGTACAGTTATGAATGGAGTAATTATTAGTCTGATTTATAACATTTGTACAGGAATACAAATGTGTATCATATTTAAAAAATGTACAGAACTGTGCAGATTGGCTAAGACATTTACAATTTAGGGATAGTAAAGAAATATACACTCTAGGGAATTAAAATAAAATAAAAAAGCAATCTTTGAGTACCAATTCATGTATGTATTCATAAAAACTAGTTTAAGTAAAATTAATTCCAAGATGTTATCTTATGATGAGGCAGTCTGCATGTTCTCTCGCAAGTTTTGGATTTTCATCAAGTGGTCTAGTTACCTATACCCAGTCAAACTATCTTGGTTAATTGATGTCTCTAAATTGTCTTGTGATGGACTGCTGTTCTGTCCACAGTGACATCCTACCACAGCTATAGGTTTTGTGTCCATTAACAGGAATAGGTGTGTTTCCGATAATAGCTGGGTGCATGGACAAAAAAATCGTGCCATTAAGTAATTAGCACTATTCTTCCACTGGCCACCATACATCCAGTCAAAGGCTGCAACCTGTGATTTAACCACTGTAACAATGAAGGAGGGGGAGGAACCAAGGACAAAAACCTGTAAAAGTCGATATCTGTTTGAGGGGGAAGAGGTTAGCAAAACCCTGGAAAAAAAAGTAAAAAGTAAAAGCATGCCAGTTTGCATAGTGGTATCCAGACTGGACTGTCCCTATTTATCAGGATCTAGTCTGGGAAAAGAAAGACTGCTTGGAACAGTAGTATCTAGTCTGGACTGTCCCTGTTTAGTGGGATCTGGAAGACTGGAAGAAAAGGAGTGAGGCCAAAAAGAAAAGAAAAACTCAACCTTCCCCCCGTGAATTATCATAGCGGGACAGGAGAAAAGAAAACAAAAATAAAAAGGAGCAAAAATGCGGCCTCAATACTCTTGTCACAGTCCCCTCCGGGACTGTCGCTGGAAGGTTCTCCCCTTGTGGGGGTCTGCTTGTCCCTCCGGGGAGGTGCTCAGTGTGTCTTAAAGAGCCCCACAGCTGCAACTCACTCTAAATTAGCAAGGACAGCTGTAATTGCTAAGGCATCACATTGCCCTTAATCCAGAGCTCCGCCTCCACACTGAACATGCCCCCCATTATGCCACATATCCCCCCCTCATGAGACAGGTCATCAGCGGACTGAAGATCGGCAAATTTCAAAGGCCACCCCTCTGAAAACAACCACTAGGGGAGGGAGAGTGGGCCGAAAAAAAAAATTACCCTTTCGGGGAAAAACAAAAAAGAGTGAAAAAGAAAAGGAAAACAAAGCTCACCTTACAGAGGGGTCCAGGCCAAAAAACGCTTTTGACAGAAAGTTCAGACTAGATGGTAAAGGGGGGACCGCTTTTGACAGTGGGGTCTAGACTGGACCCGAAGAAAAACAAAAAAAGAAAAGGCTTGAACCCTGAAAGATCCACAGTGAGAGGGCTTCATAGCTAGGTGTGATTGCCATCAGCTGTAGAGCTAGTGCCGCATTCTCACATGGTACCAAATAAAAAAAATTGCTGGAATGCTGGTTTGCCAACTTCTTCAACTGCGGCCCACTTTGGATGACAAATGTAACAAAGTGGAAGTGGGAGGAGCCACAGCAAGCACTGTTAAAAGTTGACGGCCGATTTGAGGGGCTGGAGGCACAGGTGTGAGGTTAGCAAAAAACGAAAAAAAGGATAAAGAAAAACCACACCATGTTGCACGGTGGTGTCCAGATCCAGACTGGAATATCCCCATCTAACGGGGTCCAATCTGGGGGAAAAGGAAACCTCTTGGCACAGCAGCAGCCAGACTGGACTGTTCCTATTTATCAGGGTCCAGACTGGAAGAACTAGGCCAATAAACAAAAGAAAACTCAATCTGCCGCGGTGGTGCTCAGGGTGTCTTAAAAGGCCCCACAGCTGCAAATCACCCTAAATTTGGAAGGACAGCTGTAATTGCTAAGGCATCACATCGCCCTTAATCCAGGGCCCTGCCTCCACACTGAACACGCCCCACATATGTCACACCACAGGTTTGTAAAAAAAGACTGATTAATCTTTATCGATCCATAATATGCCAGTCATAGCTGAAATATAAATTATGGGCTTCATACAACAAGCACAGTGAAATAATTGAAATTACGAAACAATTTATTTTGTCAGTTACAAGTACCCCTCAACAGAGAAATCACCTTCCTGGTTTTGTCTTTCTTGGGATCAAACCCCTGTTAGCTCACTGTTCTGTTCCACATTAAGATATTACTGGGATAGAAAGGAACTTTGGAAGGGCACCAGTTGTCTCTCTCTCTTCTGCTTTGCATCCCCCTCACAGGAACTCAGTTTTCTTGGCTCCCCTAATGGCTTATGTAAGTTTTTTTTTGGAAAAAGCATACAGGTTCAATCATTTGACCTCCAGTATTATTATTTGTGTTATCCTTGCTTTTGAAATATGATTCAGTAGGAAATAACACAACTTACTAATACATCCCATTTCTTTACTGAAGCACTGTCTTTTTTTTCTTATTATACATATCCTATTAGCTGACACTGTTGTTGCGTTAAAATTTTAATATCACTTTTGCTTTGGTTTATTCCTTCATCAGGGATAAATCTCTACTTCTGTCATTTAAATATAACCTCATGCTCAAAAAGAGAAAACCAAACAGTGCATCATTCAGAATGTGACTAGGCAAATGTATGTGAAAGCACAGTAGCCAATAAAAACATAAAGCAAATGGATATGGGTGCATGTGGGTATGTGCTTATGTGGGTGTTTTTTTAAAGCAGACCACCTGCAATTCAGCTACTACATGCCTTCCAAGGCAGAGGAAAAGGCGGCTCATTGCTATTTCTAGCACTGTACAACACCCAAGACAACTACACTATCAGCCAACTTTTACAGCCTACAATAACTAACATCAATATTGGCACCACACCACCCTGTCAAAACCCCTGTTATATGTCTACCAAAAATAATATGTATCAATCTGAAAATTAAAAAATTAAAAAAACAACATTAAGGTACAACACTCTTAACATATATTTCTAGCTTCTGTGGTTTCAACTAACAAAACGAATGAATACTAGAGGTCAGGTTAGCTTATCTACCAAAGTCTGTCCTCTGATGTGCAAGACGTTCTGACATAATTAATAATATTTAGATCAAAAATACAGGAAACATTTATCCTACTTGGATTTTGACTTCCAGTTATTTCTTCAGAGTGCACAATGCATGTGCATGGATTTAAATTTGAATATTTACTTTGTGAGATTTTCTGCTTTTTTGTCTTGTTGGACCCTTTTTTTGCATGGACCTTTTATTTTTTATGGTCAGGCTGTAGAGTGAAGTGCTGTCCAACAAGTACTGAAGCATTTTTTCTATTTAAGAAGTTTGCTCTAAACTTCAGAATTAATTCTGCTGCTGCCATCACTAGTTACATCATCAATAAAGATGATTGAGCCAGTTTCAGAGGCAGACTTGTATGCCCAGGCCAGGCCATGACCCCCACCATGCTTCAAAATTTGCTAGAAAGTACAAAGATGAGCTAGGAGCCTTCTGGAACAATGTTTTATGGGCTGATGAGATCAAGATAAACCTTTACCAAAGTAATGGAAAGGTTATAGAAGTTAAAGGAAGTGTGGGGAAAAAAAGGAATTTCAGATACTGCAAAATACCACCTCATCTGTGAAGCATGAAGCATGGCCTGGCCTGGGCACAAAGTATGTTTTTGTTCTAATAAGATCTAATGTATAAATTTCATTAACCAAATGTAAACATATTGTGCTTATCATTCATTTTAATTTCATGAATACAAATACTAATTGCTTGACTATAAACCCAATATTTATGGAGAGCACTGAAAAATATAAGAAATTATGTTTTAAGCTGCTAATGGTTTTTAATGATTATTAATTTATCATTCTGACTTCTTTATTTCCCTCTACAATGAAGGTTTTGTTAAATAAATAATGTGGCAGGAGTCCTGGGTGGCAATGCATGAACTCATACTTTGTTACAGGTGTGGCCACCCGCAATGCTATGATACACATCACTTTTCTGCTGGTTAACTGTCTGCTGCGCTTTCTGATTCTCAGATCATCTGCTGGACAGGTGTTCCTTTCAGGGATCAAAGGATTGGAAATCTTTGTGTTCAAGTGTGGGGTCAGTCCTGTGAGGTGGGTGGTCCATTAATGGGTGTGGTCATCAGTGTGTGGCCCGGTGTTATCATGCAGCAAGATACTGCCCAGAGGCAGCAGTCCCAGCTGTTTTTGACGAGTGGCCTCCTACAACTAGTCCAGTGTATGACAGCAGTGTTCCGCAAGCACGCTCTTGCCCTGGCAGAGAAAATCAACAGGAAACACACCCTACTGGTTCCAAAACACAGTTGCCAGGACCCTCCTTACTGATAGAGCTCTTCTGGCCTTCTTTGCAGGAGGGGACAATATTAGTGTCAGCTCTGCTGTCACGTGATGCACCCACATGTTATCGTAGGTAACCACACACAGCAGGAAATGCAGCCCTTCATGTGTGGTAATGTCAGAGGCAGCTGAAGGAGCTCCATCTCACTGGATTTGTCAACATCTGTGAGCTGCTTCAGTACTCAGTGGGTACAAACTTTGCAATACCCCAACTGTCAAGTACCGTGATGTACACTTGTGTACTGGTACCCAGAGAAGTGTTAAGTATGTTTAAGAATGACAACAACTTTCACCTTTTTTATAATTCTGAATTCAAGGCAAATCCAAGTAAGCAAATATTCTCCTCCGAGGAGCAGGTGCTTGGATACTCATGTTGAGCATCCTTTTCTTATTATGGAAGGCATTATCTTTTTTCTACCTTGGAAAATACTGTGGAATACCAATACCATGGAAACACCTGGCTTCCAAGATATGACACATGAGCTATCCATGAATCTCTGCTGATTGTCCAATGTTCTGTGGTGCCATTCATCTACAGAACGTGAATCACACTGCATTGACTACATTCACACAACACTGCCTTCTTTTAAAGTAATACTTGGCATTACCACAGATGGCGCAGTGATATCTGTTCACAATGAATCAGATGATGGTTTTAGAATGCCCTGTGTTCTCAAAACATACAGGTGACTACTTGGTTTGACTGCGTTTTAAGTGCTCTTACCTTATTTGATAATAAGGTATTTTTTTTACTTTTACACAAGATTACTATGTAAATTGTTTGTAATCGATAGCCAATATTTTTCCTGTTAACTAATTTATTGTTTTCTACTGATTTCTGTTATTTGCTCATTACATATACAATAGTTTGCCCTCATGTTTCAGTTTTCATCAGAAGTACTTTCCACCTCACCACCCTATCAAAGATTTGTACCCAGAAAGCATTTTTGGATTGACTGAAAAGCAAATGCAGGAAGTATCACAGTATATGCTGTTGTTACTTGGGCATTCTTTATGGACACATACTAGCCATTTCATTATTCACACCTTCACAGCTGTGTTAGTATATATTCCATGATTCTATAAAAACAGAGCCTTTAACCTTGAAGAATTCTTCACCAACTGCACTGTGTGTCATTTTACTGGTCTATCCTGTACAGTTTGTTTTCAGATTTGGGTCACAGTAAGAACACAAGATTGCCATTAAATTATATTAAGTATGTCAGGGTAGATAGTATACCATTTCATGGCACCTTATTCCAGACTGTATATACAAAAGAATGTTAATAGTCTCATCATATTTCGATCTTCTGGGACACTTTGTGACCATGTTTAGCATTAAAGACTTTAAGCATATTTTTATTTTTTTATTCTTGTTTGAGTGAGGTTTTAAAAAGCATTTGTTTCTGCCCCTCCAGAGCCATTCTTTTGTGAGCTGAAAGACTGAATGAGAGGAACAGCCTTTAGCAGCCCAGAAAAAACAAAAGAAGACAACGAAATACATGTGAACCAGAACAGCTACCCCTGTTCCAAAAGATAAAGAGGAGTCACACACAGGAAGAGGAGCTGGGTGGGGACTGAGGGGCAGCTACACCCTCCTGAACTCTCTACAGTGTTTGAACTCGTCTTTGTTTATTGAAGAAAATATCAACTAACTGCAAATACCAACATCCCACACTGGTTAATGATAGTCAGAAAACAAACATGCTTTTTTCCTCTCTCTATATATATATCTGTTTGCACAGTTTTGGGGCACAAAGTACAGATTTGTGTGTCTTTATACAGTACAAAATATCCCAAAAAAATCTTTATTTTAATTGTTATCTTCATGATAAGATACATTTTCAAAATTTCATTATCAGTATGCTATTGATGTCAACAGTTAAAAAACACTTTCCAGTGCTTCAATTGCTTGAAATTATTCTCTAAAACACCTTGCAAGAGGTTGTTTGGCAGAATATGAAATGAATGGAATCAATTTTGTCTGCTCTACTATGATGTGTGTCTTTCTAGAATGTTTTATTAATTTTAGAGTTTGACATAAATAAGTCACACAAACTTAAACAGGAATGAATCTGGTTTTAAAATTAAACCCATTTAACATGTGATTATGATCTGTGATCATTTTTTCATCTTTTATATATTTGAATGAAGACAATCTTGTGTACTGCTTTATGAAGGGAAAGAAAATTACTGTTCAAAAGAAGGTTGATATGTACAACATATAAAGGCTAACATATTTAGTTTTACTGTGCTAAACATATTGATTTTTTTTTATTTCTCATGAAAAAATATCCAAATGTCAAGCATCTGTGAGAATAACAGCAAAATGTCCCTCACTTTATTGAATCTTCTTCAATAAGTGCAAAGTCAAGGCTCTTACAGATACTCTGAAGCTAACACTCAGCTTGAAAGACACTGGTTGTCATATCACACTTCTACATCCTACAGAAAAGCTGAAAAAGCAGAAAAGCAACATTGTGTTTTACTATTATTTATTATTAACTTATAATATTGCTCTCTTTTCCATTAGTATCTTGCCAGCTGAATACCCATTGTTCAAAGTTTCTTGCACCCCCACCACCAATTTTCACCCTTACTGCTGCCTCCCTGGTTAATTCCTCATAAGTGAGTGGGAGTTAGCAATCTAGACCTGTAAAGCTTAGCCAAGTGAGTAAAGTACATTATTTAATCTTTGTTTTTATCCCACCACGTAAATTAAAACTTGACTGAGCTACTGAACTACTAGTAGTAGTTGTAGTATTTCAACTATTGAAATAGCATGTCCTGCTATATGATGATATATTTCTTGACTCCTTCCAAAAATTCACAATAAGATCTATGATTTAATGGAGATTTTCTTGAGTCCCTACAATTGTTCATACAATCTGTCAATTTTAAACAGTGATTTTTCTTTCTTTTTATGTCTAGTTTTCCGTGGAGGTCTATTTTCAAAGATCCTCCTACAGAGTCCAAAGACTTACAAGAATATAATAAAGTCGTGCTCAGGAACAAGTAAAGGTTTATTCCATGCTGAAAAAAGAAGAAAAGAAACACCCAAAGTATCCTCCACAGCCGAAATGTTGTGATTCCTTTCTTCTCTTTCAGCATAGATTAAACCTTTACTTGTTCCTTTGTAGCCTACGCATGCTGATGCAGCTATCTACTAGAATAAAGTCATGTTAAGAACATTTACCAATATAAAGATACAAATATATTTGTTTTCAATGAGGAATTCCATTACGTGACTTCAGGGTTTATAATAGTCAGCCTAGTATACTGCCCTGTCACATCTGAGTGCATACCCACTTGAAGGTGGAAAGGTAAGGCTGCTTTGCATACAGGTATTTGAGATAGAGGCAGACAGAGATGAGCACATGAGTGGCTGTGCACAAAAAACACCTGAAAATAGTCCTGTCCTTCATTCTGTAGGTGGGATATGAGAACGTTTTTCATCATATGAACTGCAAAGAGACTGAAATAAAAATTAAACTAATGGTGTAAAAAACAGAAATATCAGTCATGTTCTTAGAGTTTATCAGCCTCACAGACTTTATTAAAGTCACAGATGCATTTACATACATAAAAAGAAGCAAGAAGAAAGGAGCAGACTTGCTCACAGATGATTGTACAAAAATAGATAAGCTGAACCAGACAGAACTGGGTCCAGTTGGTGTAGAAAACGCATAAAATTCTTGATAAGATATCAAATTATAGCCTTGCTGAAATAGAAGGGAACACAATATGAACTGTGAACAGAAGAGAAAGTGTCACACTTCCATCATCTTGTGGCTTTCAGATGATGATTATGGGTATACAGATGAACCTTTATTCTAAAAATCCAAACTAAAATTACAAAGCCACATAGCTCTATCATCGGTAAATCAAAAGCTGAATATGCTACCTTAATTAATATTTTTACCACATTCAATGTGTTGATAAATTCAAGATCTTGCTGCTACTATCAGAGAAGCTTAAGCAATTTTGATTTCAGGTTTGCATACTAATGCCACACAACTATACAGTGTCACCTTTCATAAGTCATATACAGTATGTAAGAGAAGGTGTCAGGAAAGGGAACAAAATGCTTTACCCCAAATTATACTTTTATTATCTGCCAAGGAATGTTGGTTAATTTTACAAAACTAAAAAAAAATAATGCACATGTATAAGCATGTATACACATGTATCACTTTGTTTATCTCTGTGTAAAATGACTTAAATAACATTGCTGAATTCCTTTTTATCTTTATTAACTTAAGATTATCTCCCGTTGTGTTACTTAATGTTCCAGCAACAGTTCTGTTAATCTCAGTGCAATCACAACACTCACTGTTGAACATGTTAGCCCTATAGTTTGAAAAAATGTCTGCAGCCCTCTTCTGTAACCTGAGGCAATTACGTCTTGACTATTGGGCAAAAAGCAACATCTTCACTTGCAATAACATTTAAAGCAATAAGGTTAGGTCTTTCACAGTACTAGTGTTACCACAGTGTAGTCCGTGCTCATATCATATAGCAAAGATAAGACTGAAGAGTGTGTGGGAAGAGAATCCTTCCTACACATTGGGCATGTTATTACAGATATCCACCCTTTGTAAGTCTTAAAGCTTGTGAAATCATCATCTTTTTACTTTCAAAATCTTCCTCATATTTAACTAATATGAAAATCATATCATAATTCTGTGCTTTTATGCTCTATAGAATAAGTCCCAAGTGCACTTTGCAGGTTATATAATTGTTATTTCAATCTAGGTCTTCAAAAGAAGACATGTTTTATCAGCACACCCTCTCGGTTATTCTTTCAGTATGTCATATTGATAAGTAAAAACTATTAATCATTATTAGCATTGTAAAATACTGATCAGGTCACACACTTTTTAAACATACAAGATACAAGTGCAATATCTAATTAAGGCAGAGACCTTACCTTACATTTGAATATTTTCTTAGGGTAGTGTGATTTGGAGGTAAAGACTTTCTCTTTTCATTTTACAGTACTTTCAACAAACATTGCAAGGACAATTTTTCCTGCGCTTTTCATAACACTGGTAGTGCTCATGTAGTCAAAGCGTAGTTAGAGGACAAAGGGCTCAGAAAAGATCTGTCTTACAAGAAAGGTTTCATTAACACTGCCAGTAATTAACAACCTTCTGATGAACTTTCCTCAAAAGAAAAGTACCATCCAGTACCTGTTAAATGATATGTTCCCCCTATCTACCTTAAAAGCAAGCTCTGCTTATGTCATTTGCTTATGTTACATCCCAGTTGGAATTCAAGAAAATTGACAGAAATTGTTCTTCCTCTGAAAGTGTTATATCGTCGGCTTGATTATTTCAACTATCAGCATTATCACAGGCTTTGCTAAATGGTGTTAGCCAAGCAAAATGGGAGTGTTAAGGATACAAAAGCAATCAAGTAATGATTTCTGTTAGGAAGGCACAATCATAGCACTTCAGAGAGTTAGTGCAATGGGTCCATGGGACTAATTTACCATGGGGCTAGGTACTCTGTCATTTTGCATAATATTTCTATAAGAAAACAGATTCAAATGTTTTAATAGACATAAGACATAGTCAGGAAAATTGAGGTGAATTATTCTTATTTTGTACAACATCTTATGCAACTAGTAGCTATAATGATGGATAGTTTCATTCCTACTTTGTTGTATTTTGCATGAGATATGATTTGCAATAGAAAAAGAGTTTATTATCTTCATATACAGTATTAGCTATGTAGGGAAGATTTGGTCATGCCAAAACACATTCCAGTAAAACTTTAGAGCACTACAACAATTGCCATGATTCAGCTTTTAAGAGGAATAACCTGCAGTGCTGCACAGGGATTGTGAGATCTGTGGTGAATCTACTGCTGAAGTATTTTTAACATCAGGAGAGAAAAGTGAGTCCTACAGTAGTTATAGAAACAGGAAACCACCAGCATGCAGCAAGCCAATCTCCCATAGAGCCTCATATTTATTATTTATAGGATAGCTAGTCTTTGTGGTAAGGATTCTGTGATGGAAATTATTAAGCTACTGCATATAATAAATTGCAGGCTCTCTCTTACTAGAAGAAACTTTTTCAAGGAAAGATATTTTACTCTTGTACTTTTTATTTAAAAGGATGATGTTTAGTTTTATTGAGATTTATGAGGTCCACAGGTTTTTAATTTAGTTCCAACATTTGTGCCCCCTGACCTTATCTGAACAAAATTGTAAAATATTTCCCATGTGCAAATACAAGAAGCTGAAGCTGCTAAATATTTTCGTCAACAAAGGCCACACTTTTAACAGATTCTGCAAAACAGAAACATAAAAAGCTACTTCAGAAAAAGAAAATAAGATGGGAATATATATAGGAAGCAGTTCAATCATTCAAATCAGCCTAGAGTTTTAGTACCATGGCATTTCAGCATATCATTCTACAATAGTGTCACATCTGCGAAGAAATATGCCCCCCTCCAGTATAATGTTCTGAAAAAATCAATTATTTACACAGATGTAATTTAAAGTTAGTTTTTAGTTACAAGATAAAAGAAACAATTCAATTGCTGATTGTGGAACCTTCTTCAAGTGTGAACTACACAACCAAAACATTTTGTCCTTCTCTTTCTTTTTCTTATTGCTTTTCAGAGTGGTATTGACCATAGTTTATTTCTTTATGACCATACAAGTCCCAATAAAATCAAAGTGCTACTGTACTGTACATACTGTAGCTATAATAAATCTATTATTCTAGCATGCATACATATCCAACAAATGCGCTGATTAAAATGTGTCTTTTCAACCCTGATAATTATGCAACATTATCCAATTAACAGTTTGAATATTATATTAGAAAAGGAGGTGATTTTCCTATAGAAAATCTTGGGCCTCATATCCATTCCTCTTCCACACCCCAGCATTAAATGGAAGACAGTAAGACAACATGTTTGCTAAGGGGTGCGTTCTTATGAAGCTTCTTGTGCAAAGGTGATCTCTGAAACATGGAAGACACAGAGGTCTGCATGTTTTAATTACACAACAACAATGCCACCGCTCAGCGAAACAGAGAGAGAGAATGCACTCTAGGAATATTGCTGGAAAAATCATTGCAGCCTGAAGTCACTAGGGATTTCGGGCTCCATCTTTCAACCATCTCGAGACCCCAACAGTATCACCAACCGACAAGAAGAACCTGAGATTGATACAGACCTGGACAACCACATGTAATGACAGAATCTCAAAGTTCACTAGATTTGATAGACCACCTGAAGGATCACATCAGCACAGCAGCAACTACAGCTTCTCAAACAACTGGGCATCAAGGAGGACCCATAAACCCTGTTGCAGTGATTAGACACTCATGTATGTAGGGTACCTGACTCAAAAGCACAATGTGACCTTTAAATCTGCTTGTCAGAACATTTTAATATTGAGAAAGTTTTTATAGCCCTAAATCATGCTATTTCCTGTGTTCCTACATATTTGTGTTTCAATACAAGTATGCATGCACATGATACATTACACAAATTACAATTACTTTAATTGTAATGTACACAACGCCTAAGGGGGGTTCATTTTTCTCACTGCTTTTTACTTCATAGTTGTTTCTTAAATGCACAAATGGAGACAAAATAGTGTGATTATTACTGTGAGTGCTTAAAGGAACTGCTGAAATTTCCTTCATTTCCATAATCCGCAGCACTAATCGCGTCTAAAGAAAAAAAAGGATTATTTCTGTATGTTCTTTCAGGGCTTCTACTAACCTCTTTCCTAAGCTGTGAACAGCAACAATTTGCTTCAGTAAGGAGGCACCAGCACAAAAGCTATATTTAAAGGCTAAGCTTCCTCCTTAAAAAGTGAGCATCTATCATATACAGTACATTTCTGGGGGTTTGTCACACAATTATTTGGTGGTTAATGATCTGTTAATGAATAATTTTCACCAAAGGAGCCTCCAGGTTGCCCTGAGAACTGTGTTGTCCTCCAATACTGTCCGTGCACTGCTGAAGGAAGAGTAAAGAAAACTGTTGCTTTGCTTTCAGAATGTCTTACATCATTAAGCTACAGTACGTAAGTGCCAATGAAAAAATGTACATCCCACTTGCAGTATTTCTTTTCATCCCTCCACAGGAATTTCTGAAAATGTTAAATGCTGTAACATGACAGAGGCCATACAGAAACTCTGTCCTGCTACAGAAATTAAACTCTATTTATACAGTATATAAGATCATATACAGGACTTCAGTGCAGAATTCAACGACATGACCCTTGTGACTGTTATGCCTGTCCTTGCAGGAGGGCTGTGACATAGGCTGGTTCTGCTGCAGCAGCTGTCCTCGCCTCTTCCACCTGTCACTCAGGCCTGTTGCTGTGGAAACGCAATCAGACAGGAAGCTTGCTTCACCTGTGGGTAATTACCTCCTCCCCTGTGTCCTAGTGAAACAGGCTATTTAAGGTCTTATTTAAAGCAGTGCTCTGGCCTCTGTTATAAAAGTTAACGCCTGAGCCTTTCAAACCCTCAGTCCTGTCTTCCTGTCTTCCTGTCTTCCCGTCTTCCCGTCTTCCCGTCTTCCTGTCTTCCCGTCTTCCCGTCTTGGGCTTTGTTTGAACCCTCAACCCTACCTTGTCTCTCCCTGTCTTGACCTTGTCTCTCAGACTTTCCCTTGGTGCCTTGAACTGTAATTTACAAACCTTAATGAGCTGTGTTATGAACCTTTCTGCTTACTCCCGACCTAGACTTGTGTATCTCCCTTTTGTGCTTTCATTTATTGCCACCAGTCTTTCAACCTTGCCTGCATCGAATATGGATCTGGACTGTGTTTGACTGACACTCATTTTTTCTTACACACCTCACTGTCCTCTTTTGCCTGTCTTGTCCCACACCCGGGTTCATTTACAATACCTCGGAAAGCTGTATCTCGCCATTTTAAACAGTGATACCTTAGAGTGATCAGGACGGATAAAACAGGCGGATGCTACAGTTAGAGTTGCACACCTCTGACTTACAAAAAAATGAGATACAGTACCAAAGGTATTACTCAATAAAAAAATGCATTAGTTTGCTGCTTTTACTACAGTAGTTCTTACCTGTATTTATGGAGATGTACTGGCTCCGATGGCTCCCTTTTCCTAAAAAAGCTTTGTTGCTTGTGAAAACTGACTTAAAACTATTTTAATGTTATAAAAACTTCTTTTTTTGTAGCTGGAGAGCAAATGTTTTGTCTCTTATTTGTCTGTTAATCTATACGTTGTAGTTAAACAATCCTGCAGAACATAATTCTCCTCTGTTATATTGTACTGAAGTACTGTACAGTACTCTACAAAGGTCAACAGCATATTTATTTGACTGTTGCTGCTGTATAAATCCAGTAAAATACCAAAAATTGGTATTTATGGTACGTACTAAAAGGTGAGCTAGTAAGACCTCATAGGTAGCAGAATTGCTCACAGTTCAGGAAGAGGAGAGAACAACATGTATAAATGTTTATTGAATGTTAAGGTTAATTATTTTGTTCTTATTTTGCATTTTATACAATATAAACATAAAATACAGACTAAGACAATAAAGAAATTTTGTTGATTTAATTCATAAACATTAGACAATATGGAGATGAACAGTGGTTGGAAGAACACTGTCACAAAAATTTGCCCAGCTCCCTGTGTGTTACCCTAGCAATGCTCTTCATCCGGTGCTTGGAGCACATGTTTTCTCAAGCACTCCCTCAACTTAAGTGGCTGCAAAGAGTATGTTTAAGTGAGAACTATCCATCCATTTTCTAACCACTTTATCCAGTACAGGGTTGCGGGGAGCTGGAGTCCCCAAGAAGCAACAGGTGCAGAGCAGAGTATACACTGGACAGGCTGCCAGTCCATCGCAGGGCGCACACAGATAAACACACTCACACCAGGGACAATTGTACAGAAGCCAATTAACTTGCCAGTGTGTCTTTGGACTATAGGAGGAAAAAAACACCCTGTGGAAACCCACACAAACACAGGGAGAACATACAAACTCCATGCAAATAGCACCCTAGGAACTGAACCCAGGGTCCCAGTGCCCATTGTGCCACCATACCTCTGAAAGTGAGAACTAATTTGTTCTAAATTAAAAAAACAGTATATATTCTTGAGATGTGTTGAACCAAACCCACACAAATTAAAATCTCGTAAAGGCAATATTACCTGAACATACTGCTTTCATGAGCTTGTGCATATTGACTCCTCTGACTCAAAAGTGAGTCAGAGGAGCCTCCCCTCATGTCTTTATTCTCTCTGTGAGGATACAGGGGTTGTCGCTATGAACAGCTGGCTATTTCAAAATGAGTGGGTATATAACCCCAAAAAAACCCAGTGCTTCTAAATGTGTAAGAAAAAAAATCTCATGTAACTATTGAAGCAATAGTTCTTTTTGCACCTGTAACAAGGCTCAGTGTGCAAGATCCCATTACAAAGCTCTGAAAACAAAAACACTCGCTGTAGAGACTCTGATCTTGTGACGTAGCCACTGGCAGAGTTCTCCAGAGTCTATCGAGAGCTGCTATGAGTGCAATGTCATCAGCTAGAGCTGCACTGTAAAGGCTGTTATGCATCCAAACTATGTTCTTTATGTGTAGTATGAAAAGGAATTATTTAACTCAATATATGTTTCCTTTCATTCAATTATTTAAATATATTTAATTAATTTTAGTAGTATAATGGGGTGCATTCCATAATAATGAGTGAGAATTGTTTTAGTAAAAAAAATTGTTTTGAATGAATAAATGATACCAATAATTTCACAAAAAATATTTTACCTAATTCCTGAGTGCTTTGATCTATAATTTAATATATTAGAAACAACATACCAGTAAATCTGAAAATTTAAGTTTCCTTAACTGTAGACATTATACATTGTCTTTTATATTATTATATTATATTGTATTATATTACCCAATGATATACAAAAATAATGCATTGAAAATTGCAACTTCACTTTTTAAGTTAACTGTAGTTAATAAACTAAACTAATCAAAACTAAAGCATCCTTCAGGAGTCGTAATTTTTAAGTGAAAATGTAATCCATGAATTCTATCTTTAGATGACAATAAACATTTTGACTCTGAAGCCCCAGTCTACTGCTGAAGCACCTTAAAGGGCTACTGCATGGTTTCTATATGCAGAAGCAGTTACCACTTACCACTCCAGTTCCTTACTAGTATTAATACTGGATGCTTTCTGTTGTTTATGTTGTTTTTTTCACTTTCTGCAGAACAATTTTAATAAAATGTAAAAATATGAAATAGCACAAAGAACATACTGATGCTCATGTAATAGTTAGCCTTTATAAATCCTATTTCAGACAGCCCCCCCAGATACACAGACAGTGTATTACTGTTTTATTTTAAGTGTACTTCTTTTCTTTTTATATGCAGTACGTGTGCACTATTTGTTAGAATATAGTGATAATAACTGTTCTCTGTATTGTTTCCATAGAATATCATACATTGTATAAATGTCTGACCTCTTGTAGACAGCCCTGTACAGCACATAGGCTTAAAAAGCTAAGCTATCCTGCAAAGTGGTCCTGTCTGTAGAGTCTGATGAGCAAAATAAAGATGGTAAAGACAGCTTTAAAAGGAGAACTGAAAAACTTTTACTCTTTTTCATAATGATGGATGTTCTATGGGAGTAATGTCAACAGAAATGGAAAATTTGCTGAACCTCACCAACCCCCGCTCTTTCGCTTTTGTGTGTTTCCTCTTCCTTCAGTTGGCTAGCTGCTAGCTCAGTGTTCACAGCATTCATTTATTTAGGTCTGCTTCTAAGTACAGTTAATTTTCCAAGCAGTTTCAAGTCAAATACTTAACAGGACAGACCATTTAGAGAAAGACTTTGGCTGGGAGCCATGCAAATGAGAGCCATGTTTAAGCTGTCTGAACTACATTTTATTTTTAAGAACATCTAGGTTAAAAGAATGAACATCAAAGCAGGGACTGTTTAGCACGCAGACATACAGTTAACAAATCATAAAGCACTAGTTTAAGGAAGCAGAATTATTCAAAAAGTGCTCAATTGTTATATATTTTAGCATTGAAAATCAGCTCTAGAGAAAAGATTTTCAAAAACTGAGTCTAAAAATGGGAACACCACTAATTATAAAATACTTGAATGAGTCCTGAGGTGTGCAATATTAAAACTGAAAACCACCAGCACTATGGGAGAATTATCAGAATTTCTACACCTGTCAGCATCAAATGCAGAAATGGTTTTGCATATACCACATGCTTAACTGTCTCATTGATAGGCATCAATGTTGTCTAGCATCATATTGCAAGATGATAGTACTAAAGCTATGCAAAGCACAGAATGTTTGCTTAAAGACTTGGAAAAATTGTAATAAAGAAAAAATAATATCTCAACCATTCATGTCTTGATTATAAAAACATTATATTTGTTTATGATCTGTGAGAACACCTAAGTGACACACTATTACTGTTTTATGCTTGCTATTTTTAAAATTCAACCAAACAATTTGCATCAGTATAATATCAATATTCGCAGGAAACAGTGAGCAACCTTAAAAATCTTGTGGTTTTGGAAATGAAAACTTTCACCTGAATGTATTCTTTTTTTAAATCATTAGATAAGACGTACAGAATTTGTGGTCCTGAAGCCGTGTTTTCAGGGGAACTATTTGAAACTATCAGTTTCGCTGTGCTCCCAGGTCCCTACTACATTCATAATATTAGGCGCTTTAAGAAGAAAGCTTGTGTTACTAAGCAACGTTCCCAGCATGTCAGTAACATTGAGTTTCGGCCACTGCCTCCAACTCACAGCTGGTAGGTTTATGACAACAACACCATAATTAGGGAAATAAAAATCTCCTTATTTCAAGTTTGAAATTGTTGTAATATCTTTTAGAATAAAACATGTCTATGATGTCAAAAGAATATTTTCAAGACTGTTAAAAGACTTTTATAGGTTAAGCTGGCATTTAATAAGCAGACTAAAAAAACCCAATAATATTTAATATACTGTTCCTCTATAGTTCTGATTATATTTGATTAAATAAGTAATATGTGATAAACTGTTGAGTAATACATTAAGCCGACAAGTAATAAACTGCTTTCTGTGCCCACAGATGCATCATTTGCCAGTTTATGTCTCATGCTACATTGCCATGCTGTTTTTTTACAATATATGAAATGTCACCGAGGTCACCAAAAAAGAAAATAAAGCAAGAGTATTTTTCTTAGAATGAAACATTTACAAACACGTTACATGTTAACCATAGGGGCTGAGGGTTTGGGATGGACTGCCTATGAGATATAACGGTTTCAAGGTCATAAGTTTGTTTTCAGTGTCGGACGGCAATGATCAAATCAATTTTGCTTGTTGAAGATGAGGAGCCTAAAAGCATGTTATCTGTTGGGTCTTTGCTTCAGATTTAAAACAAAGCTATGTCAAGAAAAGTGATGGCTTTGATAAGGCCAGGCAGTCAGTAACATCGAAAGGAAGTGAATGTGAGGTATACTAGTATAAAACGGAGAGTAATTTTGTTTCCCTTGTCTTTGTGATCTTTTTTGTTTTTGTGTTACTCTGCTTGGAATAACAGAATCATTCTGCAGCCTGTGAAGCTCTCAGAGCTGCTCAAAAACAGAACCGCATTCCGGGTCCAGCTGTGCCTCTCCACAGTGCTGCAGCTTTGTAATGACTGGTATGAGACCTCTCCGGGGTCTGGGAATAATTAAGGGTATCACAGAGAGGAAAAGAGAATAGTCTAGAAAACACTGCTTACCCCTTGTTCGGATTCCAGAGGCTCTGCTTTGACTCTGACTGCCGGCATCCCGTCAAGCATTAACATTGTGTTCTAAATGGCGTCTGTGCTCTGCAAAGAAAACAAGAGGAAGGTGTAATTTATGTATTTTAAAACAACCAACATTTAAAAGACAGAAAGTGTGAGCGAATCCCCGAAAAAACTATGATTATTATCATTAGTGCATTGTTCCAGGAAAATTGTGAAATCTTTCTTCTGACCTTCTTGGCAATTGCATTATTTTATCAGGTATGCAATTACTGTGATAATTGTTTGATGGATGTTGAAAACAATTTTACATTTATAATGGCAGCCTGGAGACCTATATATGCAGCAGAGCATTTGCTGGAAGAATCTGAGTGACGTACCACACATAGGGGTACAGCAATGGCGTCTGATCAGGCAGCTGAACCCACAGTCTTCTGGTCCACTATTCCCTGCTATTGTCTTAATGTTTTGTTAAGCACAGACTATTGAAAAATCATATTAGTAGGTTCACTTTTAATAAACTAAAACACAGTAAGCTGTATGTCTCAAATGATTAACTACTTTGTATACTGTACAGGTAGTCCTCCACTTACAACGTATGTGACTTACGACCACCCGACAGCCATCCCCTTTATCTTGTTACTGTACAGTACTGTATATAATTTTCATGTCCCAGCGTTTGGTCGTAACATCTAACATTGATGATATCATCAGCCTGCGTGACACCATACTGCCGCATGTTATTGTTTGGTTGGTTAGCAAGCAAATGGCTAGCAAGCAAAAAAGTGAGTGTTCGGGCCCAGTGTGCATTCAGCTGGCTACATTGTCAGCAACCATATCACTCTGCAATCACAACTGGCAACCCACTGAAGCTAAGCAGGTGTGAGCCTGGTCATTACCTGGATGGGAGACCTGGGAAAAACTAAGGTTGCTGCTGGAAGAGGTGTTAGTGGGGCCAGCAGGGGGTGCTCACCCTGCAGTCCATGGGGGTCCTAATGCCCCAGTATAGTGAAGGGGACACTAGACTGTAAACAGGTGCCGTCCTTTGGATGAGACATAAAACCGAGGTCCTGACTCTCTGTGGTCATTAAAAATCCCAGGGCGTGTCTCGAAAAGAGTAGGGGTGTAACCCCGGCATCCTGGCCAAATTTCCCATTGGCCCTTACCAATCAGGACCTCCGAATAATACCCATGTATGAATTGACTTCATTACTCTGCTCTCCTCCCCACTGAGAGCTGATGTGTGGTGAGCGTTCTGGCGCACTATGGCTGCCGTCGCATCATCCAGGTGGGACTGCACACTGGTGGTGGTGGAGGGGAGTCCCCATTACCTGTAAAGCGCTTTGAGTGGAGTGTCCAGAAAAGTGCTCTATAAGTGTAAGTAACTATTATTATTAATTAATTATTACATTAACGGTAAGTGCAAAGCAGCACTTTTTAATTCATTTTTCATTATTTACTACTTTTAGTGTATTTCATTTTATAATTCCTACATTGTATTATTTTACTATGAGTAAAGAGTAAAATTAGTGAAAAAATGTAACCTAGCTGTATTACACAATGTAGCATTCATGCCTTAATTCTTTATGCAGCTGTATGGTTAGTGTAGTATCGCGATATACACGATCGAGATTTTTGACTTATGACGAAATCGACAGGTAGTCCTCAACTTACGACGGGGTCTACCCGTATATGAAATTCTTTAATTTGATACTTGAAATTTAATGTAAGATGTGACATTCTCTTGCTTGTCAATTCACATGCTTAATGATAATCTTGTACTGCATGTAGTGTACTAGGAAAAGCATATTATCTAAAAAATTATACAGGTGATGATACAGTAACTGTTAACCACATCTAGCCTGGGAAACAATCTGGTGCAGAAGACACAACCTTTTGAAGTGTTCACCTACTGTATGTTGCAAGTTCTGGGCTCAGATGCCTGGGTTTGTTATCTACAGGATAGTGTTTTTTTTCTGTCTGTAAAACTGTCGACCAAGAAAATGGACCCGCATATGTACTGTGTATGAGAGCAGAGAGGAGTTTTCCCTCAAATGAGACAGCACAGGAGGCCTCCCGTCGAGGGGCTGACCTCACTCTGAGCCTTGCTCAGTCTCTGTGATCTGAAGAGAGCTGAGGCCAAGGTGGTATGGCTACAGGCGCTGGAATGATGTCAGCACCTATTTTTGTCAGATAGCAAAAGCTGGATCAGCACTAAAGATGGAGAAAAACGTGAAAGAAGCAGGGTTCCAAACCTTGTCACACAGTGTAGGAGTACAATACATATGTAAAAACACAAAAGAAGAAGAACTTTAATAAAAAAAGTAATTTTTAGCTTCTCTGTAAAAACAAGCACAAAAGGCTGTTCAAAATGCTTTCAGCAAAAGCGGAAGACAAAGGGTAGGAAATATGCACCAATAACTCCAGTTCAAAAATGGAATTATTTTCTGTAGTTACACATATCTGTAGTACAGTAGTGAATGTTCTACAGAAACATGTATCATACTCTGCGCATCCAAAACAAATTTTGCAGGACAATACTAAAAGCAATGAACTACAGCTCAAAAGGATAAAGCACTTAATTGTCATAAGGGGAATAAGAAAATGGCCAAATTTCTTGTACAATGAAGCTATGAAATTACAACAAAGGTCTTAAAAATGTCTCAGGGATTACATTTCAAGTTATATTTAGAAGATTTTGTAACAGTTAACAATTTTCAAACTATTCAAAGAGGAAACAATTTCTGTCTCCAGAACATTTAGTACAGGTATATAGCCACCAAAATCATACATAAAAACAGATTTAAAAAAATTACATTTAAGATACACTACTATCAACTTTAGAATATTATGATCTAAAAAAGAAAATTACAAATATCCCAAATAATTGTACCGCTCTGTGTTTAAGGCCTATTTGTAAATAAAGGTCTGATTAATTCACATTACCTCGAAACCTAACCCTTCCCAAGTCAAGTGTTGCATTACAGTATGAAAAATATTTAAATAGTCCATTTCTGCACGAAACGGGTATGTAAATCGTGCCTGTGGTGGAAGGAGATCTACCGGGGAATCCTTGGCAGTGCCTTTCGACACACCCCAACTCCCTGCTCTGCTCAGCAGTGCGAACATCACATACAGGTCTTTGTTTAGATCAGAATGGGGGTCTGCGCCAGTATGCGAGCTGCAAAGGAGTGAGGAAAAAGAAAAAAACATCACGGCAGTGAAGCCTTCTTCAAACACGTGAACAAGACTTCACAGCCGAAACGTTATTTTTTCTTTCTCTTTTCATCGTCCAGCAGGGACAATACTTGTTCCTTTGTTTAGAGCAGTTCAGCAGCATTTACATTAAGTTGTCTGTTTTGAGGTTGAGGAAAACAATATAATAATACATCTCAAAGCACTTTGTCTCCCGAAGTCATTTTGTAGTTAGATTTTTTGTGCATCTTGCTGTCTTGGGTTTTACTGTTAAGGGGGTTGGCTGCCTGCTGTAGGGTAGGACTGTAGGACCGACCAGCCTGGCATTTCAGAAGATGTAAGCTGTGTTCTAGTCAAATACCCAGAGAGAAGCAGCTTGTTTTCTTCCCAGTGCATACAGTGCATATACAGAGAGAATATTTTTACAGCAGGTCCAGACGTACTGTAACAATAAGTCCCCCAGGCTGCTTTGCTTATGGATAAAAAAGGGTCGATGGTTCATTTTTAAGACTGGGTGCTGCTTGAATATAAAAAAGAAGAGTCTGTCTTTAGTATGAAACAGAGAGACTCACAGGAGACATATTTAATGGACTGTTGGAATCCGATTAAAAGTTAATATAGTTTTTGAAGTGATGCATCAATTTAGAGCAGATAAAATACTTTAAGCAGTTCAACAATTGAGCACCTTTGTTATATATATAGTAATAAATAGCACCTAAATACAATTACTGTTTAATTTGAAGCCTTTTCTATTTTTTATATAATTTTGTGATATGTGATATGAATTGCTTAGTGATAACATTTAACAAATACCTACTGTATAATGTAAAACATTGTTGTAGGTTCTTAAAAACAAGACAGTGGTGCCTCTCTTTGGTTGGACCTGAGATGATGTGTTTGCATTACAACCTTCAGTTTCTTCAAAATAAATCAATAATTCAGTCCACTTTCAAACTGATTTTGATAGAGACAACAATCCAAATGCAATCCCAAATGTGCAGCTGACATAACAGAAACTACAAATACATTTTCAGCACACAGCTGTGTCTTTGCAGAATAGGGCCATATGAGCTAGTTACAACATGAGCATGTTCCCCTCAGCTCAAAATGTCCTGAAGTAACCCACAGGCTTATTATTCCAGAGCAACACAGCAAGGAATGTGGGTAAAGTAAACATGTTCTGAACATCTTGATGACATTCTACTCCTGGCACTGAGACGGTACCATTATTCGTTTTCAGAAGGTGTGGAAGCCACTTATCCTGAGACGTGACAAACCCCAGCAGGGGAGGCATCCTTTTGTCAGACAGTGATCACACTCAGTTAATGAACAATTGCACACGTGGATTTAGGCCACAATGCGTAAGGAGAAAGAAAACACCTCCATATTAATTAAAAGCAGATCCAGATGTTTTGTTAAAATGTAAAAGGCAAACTAATTAAATGGTAATTGAAAAGAAAAAATTCTGTGCCACAGAATCCCAAAACTGTTTTCCAATTTTCCCATTCTTTTTTAGATGTCAAATTTATTGTTTGTACTTAAATTAGATTAACTAGCACATCTTTTGCCACTGGTCTTTGGTTCCTGGTCAACCACAACAAGCTTTCACGATATGGCTGTCTGTAGAAAAAGCCAATTGGAAAAGAATATTTCTGGAGTATAGTGGCTTGCTTCTTTAAATAGCTTTAAAAAAGCCAAAGACCAAGCATCTGCAACAACAATGGTTTCTACTATAATTTCTTAGTCAGGATCTCATCCATACTCTACAATAGCATCTGTGATCAATGTGATCTCACTGTCCTATATCTTGGAGCATCCAACAAACTATTACTGAACAGAAACCCAAAGCATCAAGCACCATCTGTGAAGTGAAAATATGTGGAGGTGAAGTAAAGACTTGTATTTGGTAAGTTTAAAAAGTATAGTTTTTAATCAGTCTTGATTTGTTGAATTGTCACTCAACAGGGACCCAGCCAGCTGAGCTAAAGGGAAATCTCCCCTCAGCCCGGCGGCTGGGGAAGGGCGGTGACGTCACCTCACTGGCAAGCCGGCTCGCACCACCTGTAATGTTGGCCGTATGCATTACATTAATAACCCAATACAAAATACAAAAGCTGACTGCCCAACAGTGCTAATGAACTATTACCGCCTCCCGTGAAATTTCACAATTCTGCCACTTTATTAAAAGTCATAAAGAGGTTGCCCACAAATTGTATTCTTTTTTTACCTCTTTCTGTACAAGTAATCAATAACTTGAAAGATGACATCATCCAATCCATTAATTTAATATAGAAAAAATGTTGAATTAAAAACCAGATACGTTGAAATAAAAATAAAGGCCCTGCGAAATGACTTGGTTGAATATAATTGTGTCCTTCTCAGATCTTGGGTTTCCACAAAGCTAACACCACCAAAATTCAGGCTCATTAGAATTTGTGAAGGGTATTCTCTTCCTGGATCTTACTAGGGAAGAGTTTACTGTGCGCTCCAGGTAATGAAAAAAATATTTGTAACATTCTCCAGAATAAAAACTGGTGGTAAAAACTGAATAGGTCTCTGTCAGGAATAAAATTATCCTGCAGCTAGGATCACACCTTTCCCCTTCTCTTAACGACAGACTAATTTTCTTCTAAATTCTTTCTATTCACTGTAGGTTTAATTACAAACCTCTCTTCACCTATCCTGACTGCACACTACCTGATTGGCCACTCTGTCTGTCCCCTGCTCCCGCCTCCCGCTCCTCCTCTCCCCCAGCTTTTGTTCTCCTGCTACATTACCTTTGCTTACTGCCCTGTCTTTCTCACACCTGAAGAAGCTCAACGGTTTTCTTTCTTCTCTTTTCAGCAGGAATAAACCTATTACTTGTTCCTTTGCAGCCCACGCGTGCTGACGCAGCTCCCCACCTGAACTACTTCAATATTTTGTAATATGCTGACCAAAATGATACACAACATTCTATGTGATGTCTTACTGATGCCTTGTACAATTTTAACATACAGTACAGTAATATTCCTTGGTGTAGATTTTAATTTTTTTGTTAAACTTAATCAAATGCCTTCTGAGAAATAATACCATACTACATTCTCTCTTTGCATACATTAATAGTTTTCCTTGTTCAATGAACTCTAATAATTCTGCAACCTTCCCTAGTAATATTGACTGCCTCCTCAATTCTACTATCATACTGATGATCCTCATTCAGTTCAAATTATTGTCCCCTGGTTCTATTTTACTTGACTTAAATTATACCATTTTTACTTAAATCAAGCATACCTTGTTGAATCTGAGGATTGGGATAACATCCATCTGAAACTTTTAATTTTCCTCTCAATACAAGTCTATGGAAGCCCGTTTCCTCCAGGGAGTAAAAAAATATGCGCTATGGTATCTCAGAATTCCGACTTAGTAACTCAGAATTGCGACTTAGTATCTCAGAATTGCGACTTAGTAACTCAGAATTCTGATTTAGTTACTCAGAATTCTGACTTTATATCTCCTAATTGCGACTTTATATCTCACATTTGCGACATCGAAATAGCCCATATTTCATTGTCTGTCCTTTTGTTATTGCAACGGATTCGGGTTCTAGGGCTTGTTAAAAAAGAAGGTCTTCTTTAGCTCAGCTGGCAAGACCTGGGTTCGAGCCAATGCAGTGAGGCACGAACTAGGGTGGGAGCGGCGAGGGCACAAGCCCTAGAACCTGAATCCGTTACAATAACAAAAGGACAGACAATGAAATATAGGCTATTTCGAAGTTGCAAATGTGAGATATAAAGTCGCAATTACAAGATATAAAGTCGGAATTCTGAGATGCTAAGTCGCAATTCTGAGTTACTAAATCAGAATTCTGAGATACCATAGCGCGTTTTTGTTTTACTCCCTGGCGGAAACGGGCTTCCATACAAGTCAGTGTCATTACAGAAGTGATTCAAAATCATATTTTCTAACGATTTCTCTTAAAACTCTTTAATATAGCTTTTACATTAAAATTTCGTATAAATCCCATCTAGTATAGTTTTTTATCTACATTAAATATGCCGGTCAACTTAAAATCTGCAGATATTCTGTTTTGACTACATTGCTTTTGTTCATCTTTAAGTTGCAGAGTTTATCACTAAACACTTACATAACCCTTACATCATAATCATTAGCTGGAAAACAGAAAATTGGTTTGGCTGAAAGCTTCTATTTATTTATCCAAGTTTAAAATAACAAGACTGCATTTTTAATATTTACTTCTGAAATGCTTAGAAACACACCAACACAAAAATCACCCCAAATCTCAAATTGAGATAATGATATTACAATCAAAACATATTCTTATGAGTATGAATTTAAAACAGGCAAATAATGCTCCCTGTTTGCATTCTAATAAGTGCTTTGTGAGTACAAGTTAAGCCAAGACAAAAAGAAACACTTTAGACATTGTGTGTTGATCACTTTATATACTGTACTTGCCTAAGAGGCACAATTTTGGAGCGCTTCCTTAGTAATTGGTCAAAGATGAGATCACAAACACAGACAGAAAACAAACAAAAATATGCAGGGCACCAAAAGCATAGCTAAAAAATCTGAACATGCAAAACGTAGTGAACATATAAAGTGTTGTGTCGCTTATGAAAGTAACAAAACCGTTATTACTCCTCAGTAATTGTCATGGCTCCTGCTCTTCAGTACTTTCTTGTATTTGCATGAAATGGGAAACAGTTTAGAAACAACTGTGGCAACAGGAGGAATGGGTGTCACACCATACTGAAAAATAAAGTGATAATTACAGTCACCTTTTTTTATTCTAAGCTGAATTAATATCATGGACTCAGGGGTAAAAAAGACAGCATAGTGTGTCGGTGCCTTGCTGCTCTGTGCTGCATCATTTTCTCCCCCCATGAGATATCTTGAAGAAGAATGTGGGCGATTCAGCTTTGAGGAGAGATGGGAGCTGATCTGCGTTTCAATTCCAAGTCGCGCGTTTGTGAGGAGATGGTCAGCATTTGCCTCCAAGTTGCAGTTTTGAACTCCCAGATGGCTATCAGTGCTGACTGAAGCAATCGCTGCTACAGTGGGATAACGTCAAGGCAAGCTGAACAAATGAGTAGCAGATCAATATGAGGTGACAGGGCTCAGAAAAAAACCTGACCTTCAGTGACCCCACAACGACCCCAGCACACAAATGATTTAAAGGATCTTCAATGACTAGTCAGTGCTGTGACACACTGTGCATTGTACCTCTCTGCGTGTGCTGGTTTTGCATTTCTTCTGGCCTTAATTTAACTCTAGTTTATTACAAAAATAACTCTTTAATATATTTGAGATTGTTCTGTAATCACTTTGTGATGAATAAATCCCCTAATAGTTCAAATAAAGAAAAAAATATTTTTATATGTACAGTAGGTCAAACTTTCTATGAATGCACTGAATGCACTGATTTCATCACACCCAAGCAAAAGTTTCTAAGTATAACATAGCTTTGTTTATGTTTATGCAATGCTTTGGGGAGTGTAGATCTTGTAGTTTGACAGATCAGCAAATTTATTGCGTGTGATTTGTTCCCAACCAGGCTGGAAGAACATTTTTGAAATTGCTATTCTACTAGAAAAATGTACAGTATAACTTCTTTGGAAAGAACTTCAAACTGGAAGTATAATTTATCTACCTACAGGTAATAATGCCACCCATCTGCCTAATTTACCAATATGTGTATTTTCACTTCCATACAACTGCACCACAGTCACTAAAATATTTATATATATTAAAAACAGAAAACGTGAGACGTTTTGGAAGAAATGAGTGTAACTGTTACTACCAGTGCACTATCACAGCCCTCAGAATACTTCACTCAACACATATTTCACTTTCTTTGGTATGCCATGATAAGTTTTTGCTCAACCTACAAGAATACCTGTAGATCATAACACACAAGTAACCTCAGACTTCATTTGTAGAGCTCACATCCAGTGAAGTCATACCTTACCTCAAATATGTTATAACAAGACACACTTCACACAACAATATGCCAAATCTAGTTCGTTTCTCAGAATTACAATTATAGTAAGGTTTAAAATAGTAATTTCCCTTTCTGAAGAGAGGATCCTTTTGTATCTTCCTACTTTTTAAAATAAAATGTCATATATTAAATATTAAGCCATGATAAGCAATCATTCATCAAATTTTTCGCAGACTTATATTTTCTTGTCATCAAAAAGCTCTGCTGCCATGCTGACTGCTTGATTGCTCCTCTGCTTCACTGGCACAAGACCTGATCTGGCTGCTGTGAACTGTAGGAATAGCAGAGAGAAAAGGCTGGGACAAAGTAGGTTAGAGGCAATGACTTGGCCAGCAAAGAATATTGCACCATTTCAGCAGTTGAGAAAAACACCAAAACCTTTAAGAGCACAAGAAAAGTAACAAATGAGGAGTCCATTTGGCCCAAATAACTTATTTGATAGTTAGTAGTTCATTGGAAGTTATCCAGCCATTTCTTGAATGAAGCCAAAGAATTGTCTTCAAGCACATGACTAGGTAGATTTTTCCATACTCCAACAATCCTGTGGAGAAAGAAGTGCCTCCTATTCTGACTTTTAAATGCACTTCCATGTAATTTCCACCTTCCACTTCTTGTTTCACCATTCAATTCGAAAAAGTTGAGTGTGTTGAGTTTGTCAGTGCCTTTGAGGATTGTAAAATACCTGTAATAATCTGCATAGGTAACTCTTTGGAAACCTTTGAAGGTTTTGAAAAAATAAAATTCAGGCACCACTCGATGTGTTTTATCCGAATGATCAAGGAGTTAATATTTCAATTTTGTCAGAGCTTAGTCTCAAACTGAACTTCTCTAAGGCTGAGAGAAACAGCTTCCTTTTAGCCTTGGCCTATGCCACAGCTCTTTAGGGCCTGCTTATATTCAGTTCCCTTTTCCTGTGCCCCTAAACACCCAAATATGACAAGTCAGCCAAATGCTAACCTCAGTACACAGCACAGTGTAAAGACCCAGAGTTTTTGTTTGTTTTTTACACAGTGCATGGGAAGTTCCCTTCTTATAAATGGTGCAAAGTAAAAATGTAAGCTATAACTAAGGAACTGAGCTTTTTGCAGCACAGACCTAAGTCAGTGTACGAGGAGCTGGCATCAAATACTTTTGCAGCCTGTTTTAGCTAGACAGCATATTTTAGAACTTGCCATGGGGTGCATAAGAAAATCATGACATGAGATGAAAAATACTATCTGTATTTCTGATATTGTGTACTTATGACTTTACACTGGATAACCTTTAAAGTCTGTCACAAAAATGTTGAGATACACTAGGGTTTTTTATGGTGTTTTCCACCCTAATGATCTCCACCTTACAGAATTCAATGACTTAATTGTTCTGTGCACCCCCACTACCATAGCAGCCCTGTGATTAAATAGCCCTGCTGTGCAACCGAGATATTTAAATTTACATTCAACTAAAAAACTAAAAAAGAGTGCCACCACCCACATGCAGCACTAACACTGGCACTGCTTAACAAGACAACTCTTCAACAATCACTGTTCTACTGTCTTTTTTAAAGCAATCGTCTCTGAAAAATAAAAGGCCTTGTTGACATTAATATCTTAAATGCTCATCTTAACCAAATGAAACATGGGTTTTGAAAGAACTCGCAACATTTGTATTTTCACATGCCTAAGTCTGTTGAAGTAAGGCAGATGTTGTGTTGAGTTTTCCTTGCAATAAAAAGTGCTACTCTAGTTAGATGGATTTTGGACAGAGTTTTTGTTTAATCTTTTTTGGCGCACAGTGAATTACTTCAGACTTTCCATTTCATAAGGCACATTTTCCTTGGCATGCAGATCAGCCAAAGACTTTGGATCCTATCAGGACATTTTTGAATCATGCTCAAGAGAGATGAAATATTTCAGAACCAGAGAGGAATCACAGGGGGTATCTCTTGATGTCTGAACTGGAATTCAATTGACAAATTCAATCAGAATGTTCCTATTCCAAGTCTTGGTACCAACAGAAAATTGTGTGGTGGAGTAAATTTCACTTTGTCTATAACCAGGATTACTTTATAACTCCCACCTTGATTGCAAATTCCAAATCCAACAATTCATGTGGGTTTTCCATTAGGAAGAGACAAGAGCCATCATTTGAATTCATATATTTTGGTGAATGAGTCAACATTTTGATTTAATCTGGGTTTATCTCTAAATGCAGAAAAATGTTTTAGCATATCCTAACCAGTAACAGTAACCTCATTAAAACAATTTGTCTCTTTTTGAAAAGTATTTGAAGTAATTATCGATTTAGATGTAGAAAGCTAGGCTTTTTCATGGGCAATAAATCTAAGGATGCCTCAATTATATTTCTTCTCATAATCACTCTGTATTGGTGAATTTCTACATAATTTTAGAGTTTTTGGATTTATAGAAAAAAATATGGATAGAAATTACACATTTACAGAACATAATTAGTGAGCAATTAATCTGTGGCTATATTTAATGTACTTTTATTTAAAACATTACAATTCAATTTGTAATATTAACAAATTGCTATCAAAATATTTATAAATAAATACTGACATGTTCAATGTCAACTTGTTAAACACAAAACCAACTAAAAACAAGTAAATTACTACACTGGAAAAGATAGTGGGAAAGAGAAACAGAGAAGAGAACAACTCAATTTTACTGGATTCTCAGAAGAATATCAATGTTAAGTTTCCTTTTTTAGACCACAGAATCAGGTATCATTTTGTGCCCTCAGAAATGCCTTGTCTGACATCTACTTTGCTGCTATGAAATAGTATTTGTCATTCTTAACGTTTATCAAAACACAAAACAATATCCTGAAAGTCTTATGATAGAAAAAAAAGATAGAAATTAAAACAATAAGCTTAACAGTTTACAAGACCAAACTGATAACTCAAATTTTTAAAAAAAATGAGAAAAAAGATTCAAGCAACAAATAAAAACACACCTAAGATAAAACAGATTTTCCTGAATGCTGCCTTTCCAGTTTCTGCACTTTAATTACTTCTGACACTTCCAGGAACTACAGTAAATCAGTTTGCATGATTTTCTGAAACAGTGATCTCAAAATTTATAGTTGATAATAAATATGTGCCTCATAATAAGGAAAAATATATTTTACTAGAAGAACAGAAGGTGGCAAAGTATTCAATATTATGGATGACAATGAATTTATGCAACTTCCCTGTAACAGTGTATCGATCTACTTTGAGTGCATTACAAGAGAGTGATAGGGAAAAAAAAAATTTCCCTCAGTTCTAAATCAATTTTCAGAACTTTCAGCATAGAAACTTTATAAAAGGAACTTTTCATTTCTAAATATACAAAATACTGTATTCTAATTACTGTCTAATTTTTACTGTATATAATCCATGTAGATCCGTCTTTCTTGGAAATGCTGTACCTCCCAGATTTGTTGCTTTGTATGTTCTTTGCTTCAGTAATTCTTAATAATGCTCAGGTCTTCTATGCGCATCATTAACAGCTCAGCAACAACTTGAGAAGCTCCTGATTAGATTCAGAATGGTTTCGAATTTCCCATTGAGTCCACTGACGAGTAACTGTGGATTAATGGTTGAGGGGTTTTGTTCAGAGCATATCCTTCTAGAAAGGCTTTGCAGATGTTCATCCAGATTCAGATAGGTCCAAGATGAGGATGATGGGGTGATTGGCAGATTGTTCCAGATTCAGGTGCCAAAAGCTACACTTCGATGCAGAATAAGGTCTTTCTGAATATATCTCAAGTATAATTGGACAAATAATAAAATCCAAGTAACAAACCCAAAGAAAGTCTACACAATCTTGACTGACATGTTTCCAACTTCCTGACAAATCATCTATTAAAATGTTTTATGATTTTTATTTAAAATGTACAATGAACGGCTTTGCACACTGATTAACATGCGTACATATGCTATACATTTGGGTCCTTGGGCAGCAGACATCTCCACAGGAACTACCTGGACCAAAGTCTTCTACATCAGCTTCCAGATCAGTAGCCACAACTTGGCTATGGGAGCCTTCATCATTTTGGTTGCAAATTATTTTCATATACTGTAGTATAAATAAATCCCAATATCTGAATATATACCTTGTTGGTACTATTTGTGTAACATTTAATGAAATTAATGGCACCAATCAAGCTTCATCTGAAAACATTTATTCCATGCTGGAAAGAGAAGTAAAGAAACACAACTTTTCGGCTGTGGAGCCTTCTTCGAGTGAGAAGAAGAATGCTACACAGCTGAAACGTTATGTTTCTTTTCTTCTCTTTTCAGCATGAAATAAACCCCTATTTGTTCCTTTGCAGCCTACGCATGCTGACGCTGCTGTCTACTTGAACTACTTCATCTGAAAACATGTATGTGACAACGATCACAATGTAAAGTGTGAGTTACATAATAGATTACAGTTAATCCTGAAATAACTTTTCTTTTTAAAATGTACTTGATATAGTGCAGAAGTTAACTGGTGACCCCAGGGATCTGTACCGTGTGTTCAAAATATCAGGTTGCTGCTTGTGCAATGTTGCCCAATGTTTGAAGATTGACTCAAGTCTTTAGAGAATTAATTTAATCAAGCACAATTCCTAATGTAAATAGAAAGGAAAGCCCAAGTATTCATCTGTATTAAGGTCACAGTTTCAAGAACAGGAACCAAGAACAGTGGTGGGGCAACTCAATGTGATAAGGCCACCTGTTTATTTCTGCTTATCTGGAGAAAACTGACAGGACTTTGTTCTTTTCCAAATAAACAGTAGAATAATTAGGGGAATCATATTCATTGGTTCTTTATTTTCCCTATTAACTAAAAATAGTTGAAATGGCAGGGAGCTGCAATGGAAACTTAGGGGTCATGAACGCAAGAGCAGCTATACATACTGACGTCATGGTTTTCCCTGAGGCCTGAAGAGGACTTTGCTGAAGCTCAGCAGAATCACATTGCTCTTTTGGATTTTAGCCACATTCACCAGTATTTTAATTTCAGGAACTGAAATTCCCTGCTGCCTTAAATACGATGACAGATATAAGCATGAGGTTTCGTACTTTTGGACAGGAAGCATTTGCAGTTAGCCTACTTTAATGCTCATTGATAAGACTTTACTTGCTCTTCTTCTTTTGTCGCTGATAACTAGCACTGGTTTTCAATTATACATCTTGAGAGCTCAGTGACATTGCTTAAGCAGGAGAAACAACTAACAAATAATGCAGCCATGCATCAAGAAAACACCCCAAACCATTACGGTGCATTTTTGCAAATGTATTTTGCCGTGCTGGAAAAAAAAACATAGCTATTAAATTGGCCTCAATACTGGAAAGGAAACTAGCTGTTATCACACATCTAATGACATCTATGTAAATATCAAGATAGTACTTTAAAACCAAGGTGGCAAAAGGAAGTTCACTTATTTAAATTGCACGCCCTCCGGTTACAGCTATTTCTGATCAAGGGATACTGTGTCAGTAATCCTACGGGGATGAAATTTCCGGATATAGTTCAACTCAGTAATGTTCATACACATACTGTATACCAAATCACTGCTGAGGTGCATCTGGGTCATCCCAGGGTTTATACAGTTGGTGTTCTAATTAAAGAAGAAGAACCTACTTAATTAAAAAGCTGTTGAATTCACTTATTAATTGAATGACATTAAATATCCTCTGTGGGGTATCTTTATTAGTAAAGCTTTGTGAAGACAATACTAGGAATGTGTGTATTGTCCCAGAGACATATTTCAGCATATTTTTATTTTTTTAAATACAGTATATATAATTAAGTGTATTGCAGGTTAAGGTAAATCAAGACCTGAGACACTGTAGATTTTCTATGTCTTACATGAGAGTACATAAAAGATTTGTGTAATACTTCAAAATATATTCACTGTTTACAGTTTCACAACAATCACATCATTAAGGGTGATTATGAGAACCTCTGCATATTTCCTCTTTATGCAGTTTCTAGTAGGACTGTGGTCCATGTATTAACTTAACTAAAAGGTTACACACTATTTGGAGGCTTTTCATAAATTTCACTTTTCAACATTTTCCTTCTGGGTATTACGTTCTGAAATCCAAAATAAAAGTACAAAGAGTAAGAAGCATGATTTGTTCAAACTCAACCTCCTCTGCGTTTTTAAAAAAACATTTCTTTTGAGAGGCAGAACTCATTCAGATCGAAAGTACAAGTGGAATCTTCCTGGCTTGTCTGCGTCTGAGGTTTAAACACTTCTCATAAACAAGTCTAGCTTCCTGGGCCAGGGTCACATTGCTAAATCGGGCAGCATCAAGACAGGCCTCTTCAGCCTGACCTCTGACTGCACTCGCATTCGGCTGCTGTCTCTTAATGTTAAAATCACTGTACTCAGAACATAAAGCACTCAAACTGTGTTTTTGATGAAAAGCATTTCAATATTTATGCAGGTTTCCTCTGACAAAATTAAAAAGTAAAAAATATAATAGAAAATCAAACTGAAAAGAGACATCTCTAAAACAAACATCCATGAATAGTTAAAAAATATCCTGTTAGCACTATCAAAATTGTATAAATAACATTAAAAAGTACCTGACTCTCATTAGGGCAGTCTCCCCTAGAATGCTTGAGCAGTCTTGGTTTCAGAGCATGGAAAGTGACGTGACACAAAAACCTCAATTGCTCAGATGAGCCACGTAGAGGATAAAACTGAATAATGATGATTCTCAGTCAGAAACAGAGCATTGTCACTACAACAGTTCAATCACTCTGGGAATCTTAGCTTTGAATACAACCACTTTTTACTAAATTCCCCACCAGCAACAATAAATTGCACCTACAGTAGCTTGTATCACACTGTTTACATCTGGCACTTACTTTCTCTTCCCTTCTGCTGTGGTTTCAGTGACTAATGGCTCATTTCACCTACAGTGTACCTGATAGGACCACGTTTTATCAGATGTCTATACACACATTCTTCATTTTTCGAAGATTAAGTAGAGATATAAAGTAGAAAGCACAACAGCTTTAAATCAATAAAGTGATGAACATGTTGGAAGTGCAAAATTTTTTAAAGAAGGAGACATAAAGGGTAATAAAATTTATGTCCACATCCATCTATTATCAGAAAACCACTTATTCCCTGAGTATATCCTGGAAAGATAGGTTGTATGGAGGGACTGCAGCCCAGAGAGGATGCCAGTCCACACATTACAGCACACATACTGTACACACAAACACATAGGGATAATAGAAATGTAAATGTCCATTTTGAACATTAACCTAAAACAATACCTTTGACATAATTAACACAACAGTAAATACTGAAGAAAATAAGAAAAGTGAGGTAAAAGTAAATTACGTCAGGTATTCTGATATCTATGCTAAAACAGTTATTTACTTGTAATCTGTGTACAACATCCATCTTATTCTCATTAGTATTTGTCTAATACTTTGGTTTCATGAAGATGATGCACTAAACAGTTTCCAGTGTGCTTAAGAATATCAGTATAAATCAGGTTTCCTCATCATGTGCATATATTCTCAAATTCCAGCAATAATTTCTGTTGGCACAACTATTTTATGCACAGTGGAACTAACCACAACTGCAAAAAGCATTTAATGTTTTCAGAGTCATTAAGCTGTAAAACAACACCACTAAACCTACATTTGGCTTATGATATAGAAGCCCCGACAGTGTGGATTTTGACTCTAAATAAATAACTTTGGATATACAGTAGGGCACAAAACTAATTTAGAATAATATTTTCAGTCTTCTAGACCTGAAAATAGTAATTTGTTTAAGTAAAGTAGTAAGCTTTATTTGAAATTCACAGATCACAGGCTATAATCGTGTGTTGCCACTCTTACAAGCAATATAAACTGTACATCTGTGGTGTACGTTTTGCACCAGGTTGCAAATGCTATCTTTTGGGATTCTGTCCCATTCTTCCCTCAGAGCCTGGACAAGCATCTGCCAGTTCATTGGCCTCGGGGTCCTAGAAGCCGCATGTCATCCCAGTTCATCCCAAAAATGGGGCTCAGATCTGGCGAGTAGGGCATCCATGGCTTCATGGTCACGTTCACATCGCACAAGAGAGGAAGAGATCGTTACACAAGCAGAATGAGGATGTGTTGTCCTGCTGGAATGTTGTCACTTCAGGATAAACAAGCAAGAATAGCAGGAAGTGAGGCCCCCGTTCTTGACCAATGTAGCGCTGTGCAGTTAGGTTGCCATCATTTAGTAACAGGTAAACTGTCCTGCTTAGACCACCATATCTGGGCCTCCACAACCATTGAGCTCTTGTACACAACAATTAGCGCATCGTTGTCTAAACAAGAAAGTCTAGACAAAGCTTGATTCATCATCAAAATGGATTGGGCTCCACTCCAAGTGAGTCCACATAAGGTATTGATAAGTTAATAAATGGGCCGTATTGGTTTCTTTCTTTGTTTTTCATTTGTGATTTTCACCAGGCTTGAGATTGAACAGGTTAAATCACCTCATCACCTGTACCTACAGTAATCAGCTCTCTCAACAGTGAGGTGTTTTATAGCTGACATACTTAAGAGAATTACAGTCTTGAATAATCATTTGATCAAAATGATGCCAATAACAAATATCAATATCCATTCATCCATAGCATCTATAACATTCATGCATATAGTGATACATTTCTTTTGATGCTCTGTATATTATCTTTATTTGAAAATTTCCCTTTTCCTCCATTTAACTGGCCTGTAAGAATAGAATCAAGTCAGAGTGTGGAAATTAAAATTACAGTATGCCAATCTCTCCTGTCAGGCTTTGTGGAACTTGCAGCATGTCAAATGATGAATGATTGTGGAGGTGGGCGTGCTGAGAAGGATATTCACTTTCCTATTGAGCAGTACAGGATTTATTGATGCCTCTAAAAACAATTGTGCATTATTTTAGGGAAAACAGTCTAAATTATATTTTTTTCAGTGCTCTTTAGATATGACTTTAATTGTGAAACAAAATATTCCACTATTCAATTCTAAATATTTTCAAGCTGAAAATATAGGCATCCCCTGGACTCTTAAGGTCACAATTTGAAAATCTGAAAACAAAAACAGCAGATTTATTTTTTAAGTTTCAGATATTGTTTTATGAACTCACTAGATGATGAAACTGCATGTCCCCATAAAAAGCAGAATTATTATGGTATAAAAGAAATATAAATCCTATACCATTATACAGTACAAGATTTTTCTTTGTGGTGTAGGCTATTCCTTTTGTCTTTCTCTTGAAAAATTATTAAATTATTCTTGAAAATTATCATGTTCATATTCAAGATAGGAAAAGTTGACAAGGTAGAAAATAAGAAGAATTTTTGCCGCTACTGTTTCAGTGTCTTAGTTATAATGGAAAGTGAACTAAAAATACGTTTTATGGAATTTATTTTGATGATGAATCTTATCATGCAGAAACTTAAAAATAATTTGTAATCCTAAAGCTACTGTAGACCAGAGCTCAGTTTACACAGGGACATTTCTGTCATTTGAAACTGATTGAACTCCTCAATTACCTTGAGGTACTGAGAAACATTGCAAATATTTAACCAAAATTTACCATTAAATTCAATGTCATGACATACAACTTGTTATGAAAACAAGTAAACACAGTAAGTTTTTTTACCCTGGGTATGTCAAGTATATTTTTTGCATAAATGTTAAATAATTAATAACTACTACTATTAAGTACTGACTATTTTTCAAAGAATATTTGCATTTGTGTATGTATATATGAAGTCAGGGTATTCACAATTTAGAATTCCTTACGAGAAGGTCTGGAAAAAAAACAAGTACAATTTAGAAAAAAATGGTAATTTTATTAATACCATTGAATGTGAATTAGTAACAGTCCAGATGGGTATTCAAATTCATTGTGCAAGCCTAATTTTAATTCATACAGAAGAATGGGTCTTGGTGTAAATACTGCTAATCAGATGTATATAGAAATATATGAGACATATTCCAATTAAAATCTATTCTGCTGAATGTACAGTAGCTTTTGGTGTTTTTGAGAAAAGAGGTCTTTGTTTGCTGGGAAGAACTGCATCTTCATGAGATGTAGTTTCTCGAAAGGTTTTGAAAAATCATAAAGCTAATGTTATGTGTACCCAGTACAATAGCTACAGTTAATATCAAGTAATTAAAAGTCACCAACAACATAGCTGTTACGTGAAACATCCTTCTGTTTTTTGCACAGACACAAACTTGGCAATCTACAAAGTTAAAGAAGAGCTCTGTAATAATGCAGAAGCTGCAAAAGCCTGTAGGTGTTCTGACCTCAGGGTAGCAGAGAAACTCTGGTACCCTGGTATAAAGCTCCAAAAGGTCATTAGAATCGAGAATATTCAGCTAAAACAATCACAGCCAACTTTGTTTTGACAGGTTGGTGATGTATATAAATATGTATAGGTACAGACTCAGATAGAAACTCAAGTTGGAACTAACAATTTCCAGTTACTGTAAAATACCACATGCATTAAATGAACTGTATAATCAGATGTGGCTAACAGAAAAAACTCTAGACCTAAAATGGGTCCCAACCGATGTACAAGATATCCGGTATTGTAGACATCATAAATCAAAGAATATTATCCTGTGCAATTGAACTTTTTATTATGGTTACACAGTGATTATGCTGTTGAGTAATAAAATGTGTAAATACACAAAGTAATATAACAGATAGGTCTAGTACATAATGTATATCTAGCATATATATGCATTATACAGTAAATTATATTTCATATAACATTATTTCATATAGCAAAGCAATCAATATGAGCTAGGAGACCGATATGGCAGATAATGTTGACATTATTGTTACAAGTAATAATAGACATTAGAAAACTGTAAATGACAGAGCATTAGCATGTCATAGACAATTTTGTGGGTCAAATTCAACTTTGTGTATGTGGGCATCTTCTTCTCCAGTCTGATCACAGTGATAATATTGTTATAATGTTATTATATTTAATTTTACAATTTGTGATGAAATTATTTGTAATTGTCCTAGACTTCAGCTACCTTTGTCCCAAAAGATGGGGAATCTTACTGAGAGAGACTTGATTTCCCTCCTCCCAGCCAGAAAATTTTGACCCTTAATCTAGATTGTCTTGTTAGGATACACACTTTCAGAACACAAAAGGATGTTTCGTACTCAGCTGCTTAGATCCTCCCCTGTCAATTCAGAACAGGCTAAATTAGAGATCAGGGTCTGAGGTGACAGGATAGTGTATTATTGTCAGCATATTAACCCAGGGGACAGTCTCAGGGGGTTGTATCCCATGGCTCTAATTGTGAGATTGTGCCTTCCAAAGCAAGGACTGCCTTATCCCCCTTAGGCTTCTGCTTGTGCCTCGGACACAGAGATACAGAAAAGGCTTAGAGACTGGAATGACTCTCTCACATCCTCAATGTTCTGGGGCTACAGAGCACTTTAATTAGTTTGTGAAGCCATGTTAGAGCAGAGGTAGGAGAAAAAAAGATGTGACCTCCGGACTGAGTGAGCATATGTAGGCAGATAGTAAGACAACATAGAAGAGAAAAAAAAGCCTGAGACACTGATGTTGTAAGAGGTATTAGGGCTGTCTCAATAAATTTCCAGCCTGGAATCTTCCTGCACATACCAAGCATGGAAGTTCATTAAAAAAATAAGGTATGAGAGGTGCAAAAGTAATCTTATCATTAATCCAAACTAAATAGAAATATACTCCACACATACACACACAACATACATACATTCCTAATAAAGTTCTGTAACTGTGTTTACTTTCATACTTCACATACAGTACAGTTTAAATACTCTCAAAAACATCTATTTTTATATTAAGCTACTATGCAGATGAAACAAAATGCATATGATTGCTAATTGGGAAGAATATGGCCCATAACTTGAACACAGATTAACACAGCTCTTCTTCTGTTCAAAACAACCATTCTGTGGTATGTTACTGGCTTAAAAATTGATTCCACATGCTGTTTGCTGATTTTTTTAAGAGTTGACCTACACCTGGAGACAAAGTTCAAGATGATCCATACAGCACTGTGTTATAGGGCTTTCCATGATCACTGCCTGCCAAGTCAGGCTATTTGAATTGAAGAACATATTGACCAAACTCATTTGATGAATAAGTAAACCTTTCCATTTTAACACTGGACAATCTTCTACCTGAGTGCATATTTGTTTTGTAATAGTTTGTGCCTCACTTTAGGATTCAATACTGCCCTGGTTTGAGGCCAAGTTAGAGCTCTTTTTACTGATGCAGAACCAAGTAAGGCCTTTTATCTTTGCTACACATTTTTACCTCATCTTACAGTTAATTGGAAAAGCTCAGCATACATTCTACTTTAAAAGACTAAGACTCCAAATTATCTGGTTATGAAATATTTCCTAAAACATGCAAATTCTGCCAGAAGTCTCACTTCTAGTATTGGTAGAGTAGTATGTATTATGTATGAAATATTAAATACATTTCCTGTAATGATTTTCTCATTCTCTTTTTTTTGGCTCACCAAAACTGTGTGTCAATGTTTGCCATCATCCCCCTTGTTCAGTTATCCTCACTTCACACAGCTGTAGTAAACAAGGAAAGGTTGAGAAGTGGAGGTCAAGGGTTGACTCCTGACGGGAAGTTTAAATAAAATAAGGAACTTTCAGCAGTTCAAGCTATAAAGCTCAAATTCTTTGCTACTGAACCACCCTCTTCACATTAATCTATCATGTTAAAGAGTAAAGGACCCTAAACCCGCTCAACATTAAAAATGATTGTCCTATTGGTGCACTTTGGTCACTATGACCTCTGAGAGTCCAGTCATTTGGCAGACTCTATATTGTTCTTGAACACGTTATGTAGTTTTAATTTCTTTTATTTTGTGTCCAAAGTTTTTATTAAAAAATGTTTATATCACAACAACAATTCTGTTATTCCCTTTATTCACAGAATCTAGTGAATCAGGGATGAATTAAATGGTCATCTCATGACTTCGGTTACTGTCAAGCACTATTATTCAATGTGTAGATTAAGATTGACATATTACAGTCACATTTCTTGATTCAAAATTCTTTCCCTGCTCAATGTCTACAAACTACATTAACTACATTAATGATTTGACCGTATGTTTACAAAGCATCTATGAAATAATAAGGAATAATCTGTAAACAATATCTCATTCCACTTTTAAGAGTCTTCTCCCAGCTGTTGATCCTTTTGCTACTCCTTAAAATACATGCTCAAAAGTGTTTCCATTGAGCAGGGCTCAAGAGTCAAATGGTATATCTATACACTATACCCATCACTTTGTCAGGTGTAAACCTTCATAAGCATTAAAGCATACTTATTAAAAAGACAAATGCAGGTGATATCTCATCCTATTTAATACAGACAGCTCCCATACATAGGGGTGTACCTTCTTGACACTTCACAAATACAAACATTGCTCCTCACAGAGCTCTGCATAATTTACTACAAGAAACATTTTGATATTTTAGAGTAAATTCTACACTAAATTTGCATGCTCGCTCACATACTGCTGCTTAAACACAGTGAAAATTCTCCACATTAGTGAAGTGCACTTAAATAGTTGTTACTGGTATTATCATACTCTCCTCTTTGCCAAGATATAGGGTTTTTTAAGTATTTTTGAGTGAAGCAATGGACTATGCAATTTTGTTCCCTTCAGATGCGTATTTCAGAGTATGTATTATATGCATATACTGTCAGAATGGAGATCATTACCTGTCATAATACATTATCTTTCTGTTTGTTTTTTAATGGATAATTCCTGCACTCATGGATAGCTTCAGCTGATAGCTCTAGGAACAAAAAAACCTTCCTCTGTCCAGCAGCCGTGTAGTGCACAGATGGGCACAGTCCTGGGTTATCCCACAATGCTCTGTCAGTGGCTTCAATCTTGCCCTAGGGGCATACCCCACCATTGGGTGAGAGGGCAATTCACCAAGTGTGTTATTTCAGTCCAGAGATTCTCTTGTGTGCAGTTGATCGTACGGAAATGTGTGTTCCAAAAGACTATAAACTGGATTATAATCGATCTGGGTCCACCAGCTCACACATATTTCAATTATAAGTGTGCTAAAATCATTACTTCATTAAGTTTAAATTCGAGATGGAGATATTTTATAATATGGAGTTTTTAATCACAGTAGCTCTTCAGCATGTGAAAATCATTTTCCTCCCTGTCCTTCTAGGATGAAGAGCAAAAAGATATAAGACAAAGCTTGCTCTTGAAGAGTCTAAAGTTAACAAATTACAGTGATGTATAGCACATGGGAGCTCTGAATTTTATTACAATATAATAATAGCAAGGCGAGAATGTGTCTGCGCCATTACTGCTTATTAATAGAGAAACACGGTTCTGGAGGCCCTGTGCCTGATTGCGCTCACATCAGGTGTTTTGGTGAAGTGCAGGCTGCTGTCTGGGGCCCAGAAGCAATATCTCCCAATTAATAGCTGTTGGCAGTAAGAGGGTAAATTGCTGCAAAATCACCAGCAAGCCAATCAAGATGTGGAGGCTGTCATAATCTCTGTAAACATATGTTCTCCTTGGCTTTCCATTAACTTGATTTCTTTACCGCTACTAATGTGACTCTAACTGTACAGTACAGTATGTCTTCGTTTGAGCCTTCCTCCTGATGAGTATTGGCACCTCAATTTGATATTTAGCTCTCAGAGCTATATATTATTATACAAACACACATGTGTGTTTATAGCAGTATTTCAGTTCTGGTAATATGGAACACCTTGAATTGAGCTTTTCTTATATGGCAGTTACCTTTATCATGAACGATAATGTAATTGATGTCAATCACTCTTGTATTGTACATGTACACTGTGCCCAGTTGTGGCCTAAATAAATTAAGTGTTTACAGATACAGGTAGTTCTCAACAGAAAGCAAGATTCTGTATTACTTGTACTCCATTTAAGCAAAATGTGCTTTATAAAATGACTATGTCAGGTATAAAACACTTAATACCCTTTTACCTTGTTTTGTACAACAGCTTTATTGTCATTTAATTAATTTATATAATTAACTGATTATTATTTAATGCAGTTGTTTTCCGTAGTATGTATTGTCACCATGCATAAGAATTCCTGCTACGCAAATAATAATAATAAGAAGAAGAATGCAAGAAAACAAAAAAAATCGATCTCCATGTTTATAAATGGCAGTGCATTTCTAGAGCTGCAATACAGACTGACACAAAAGATTAAAAAATTGACTTGTTTTTTGCTCCTTTTTAAAAAACAAATAAAGTCAAAAGCAACTCATTAAGATGTTGTCTTCCTTATGACATCCTGCAACTGCTCATGAGGGCAGTTTGACCAGTATGCGGTCGTCCTGTTGCGACAGAGTTAACAGCATAAGGTTGAGTTAACTGTGCTCCTCACAGGAGCCCTGCATTAGCACAGTCTAATGTCACAGAGGTCAGAACTCGGTTTTCACATTATACCAAGCTCTGGGGGCCAGCGCCACACTCGCTTCCAAACTCTCCTCTCCGCTTGCGCGTATAAATGTCTCTGCTGTCAGCTTCTGCCCAGGTCTTCTTTAATTGAAAATAACAGCCATGGGCCAGCCCTCAGCTACTTCCATGAAGTGTGCACTGTTACAAGTGACAGCTACCCATCAATACCAATGACTATTACTCTGGAAGTGAGAGGACCATAGATGACATCTAAGATACCACCCCTACACCACCACCCCCTGGCCTTCTACCGCCCCCAGCCTTGAAATAGTTAACCCATTATTACCAGTGCTACTCAATTGCAGCGAAAAACACAGATTCTGTGACACGCCAGTGAAAGCACACACCGTTCACGAACTGAGCAGTTCAGGTAATCATCAAAGTTTTTTGAAGGCTATGAAGGTATACCACCACAATCTCCCCTTTCTCCCCCCCGCCCCCCTGCACTACACACCTCCTCAAAGTAACCTCAGCTGGAACAACAATACGGACTGCATTTTCATATTTGGGAAAGGTGAGTGTCATAGTTATACACTAGTGTTTTAGTGCAAAGCTCCAAAATTATTAAACACATTTCAGTACCAAGGCTGCTATTGCAATTAAATAAGAGTACTACTACTATAATAAAAATAATAACATTTGTTATAAAATATTCTGATGAGAACAATCCAAATTTTTACATTGCTTGTGTTGCAACCCAAACGTCTCATATGCCATCAGTCTAACAAAAAGGGATGTTGCATCTTCATTGACCACATGCACAATAATATATTTTACTGCAACACCATGCATGCATAGCAATTTAGGATTAATGACTTCTTATTTACAGAATGTCAACTGTGTTGACAGCACATTCTGTGCACAACCCAGATGAAAAAACACAGAAAGACAAAAGACAGGAAGACCAGGAAAGGTACAGACCTTGTCAGAAGCTGCAGAGCTGTAGAAACTGTTTTCCTTATAGAGTCCTCTCCCTCTCTCTGTGTGACTCCCTCCCTTTCAGTCTCTCAGCTGCTCAGTGCAGTTCTCAGGAAATGAATGGGGGCTCACAGAGAACTGTTGTACTTGCAAATGACTTACCAGAGTCACATGATCTGCTAAATGTAGGGTGGGCCAGTGGGTGGAGGCTTCATAAACAAGAGAAGACAATATACTCTAAGCTTTAACAGCATGCATCGAATTACACAGGGGCCCCTTGTGGGAGGTTTCCGACAAGCCTGGTTAGCTGTAGTTGCTTAGCTTTATGCTGTGCACGGTATTTCCCACAAAATAAAACACAGGAAAGAGGAGGGTAGGGGCATTTTCTTTGTTTAAAAAAATCATAACATGAATAACACATGGTTTTAGTGTCAGCGTAGAACCAGAATTAAACAACGTGGCGAAGGTGCTGCTAAACACAGAAGCTGAGAAGGAGCAACACCCACAACCCATATAGCTTGCACTGTGCAATGTCAAATGCCCACCTCTTCTGCTAAAGTACAGTCACAATGCTGTCTTGTACTCAGGAGGCTGGGCTGGGTTCACCTCGCTGAGGCAGAGCTGATGTGCTGGTATTAAAAAAAATGTGTGGTGATATCACAATACTGACAGTGTTACCTGAAATTCCAAATTAATATAAAGGCAAGCAGATCAATTTTCATCCCATAAATTCCATTTGCTTGTTTGTACTTTTTAGATCAAGTGTTCCTGCTCCTTAGCACTATATAGTTCCTGCTTTACATCTTGGGTTTTAATCACAATCATGCTCTAGTAAACTTTATTCTAAGAAAACATGCTTCAAAATTGTTTCCACCATCCAGAGAACTCCACTCAAGATTAATACTGCAATTTCTCCTTCAGGTGTTTTATTCTCTATTATCATCTACAGAACGTAGTACTTAGGGAGATTTATCATTGGGAATTATGAAAGATACAAATGTTAAATACAGTTTAATGCCTTGCAACAGTGAAGGTATGTGACCTTCATCTGTTATACAGTATATACAGTGTACATATGTGTACATACATACTGATGGAAAAAATAAACGTAACACCTCCTTCTCCACACTCTGGCCCTCCCGTCTGCATGAAACAGGCTGAAGAGTGACTCATCCGTGAAGAGGACCTGAAGCCACTGCTGACGAGTGTGTCGCAGCCTCTGTCTGGCCCAAGCCAGTCGGGTGTGATGTCTAAGAGGTGTGAGCAGAGGGCCTCTGGCAGGTCGCCTTGCTCTAAGGCCAGCAGCATAGAGCCTCACTGTCCCGTCACTGATGCGGGCATTGTGTCTGCTGGCAGTTTCAGCAACAGTATGGGTGGCAGATCTGAAACGATCTCTCAGATGGACCAGTTGGATGTGTTGGTCCTGCTCTGGTGTGGTCACTCGAGGGCGACCGGATCTTGGACGGTAATCTGTCCTGCTGGTCTGCTGAAACCTTCTCTGCAGTTGGGACACAGTGGAGCAGCTTATTCCATAGTGTCTGGCAATGCTGGCACATGACATGCCTGCCTGCAGCATGCCAATGCCCCTCTCCTTTGCTTCTGGTGACATTCGAGGCATTAGAGTGTAGCCTTTTTTTTGCAGTGACCTAAGCTTTGAATTAAGGCCTTTTTAAAGGTGACCTGATCAGGCACTGTTCCACCTGGACCTCATTGGGTAAAAGTGCACCTAACAAGCTGCATCCTTCAAATGAAGTAGGCAGTTTGGTCCACACTCCCACAATCCTCTGGGTAAAGAAGTGCCTCCTGATCTTGGTTTTAAATGCTCTTCCACCTAATTCCCACTTGTGTCCTCTGCCTTTTGTTTCTTTCTGAAGAGGTCTGCTGGTATGATTTTGAATGCCTTAAAAGATTTGGAATATTTGCATCAGGTCCCCTCACACTAAAAATACTAAAAAGATTCAGTTCCTTCAATTTGCCAGTGTATAATATTTCCTTAAACCCTGGAATAATCAGTTTGTTCTTCCCTGGACCAAAATTGTACATGACATTCTAAATGAGCATTCCTTGATTTAGATCCTAAGCTGTATATCCTAACATTTCTTTGCCTTCTAATATTGCTTCTCCACATTGTCTAGAACATTAAAATGATTTGTCAACATAAATAGGTAAGTCTTTGTCACAAGTAGACTCTACATCAAAACATCATGTGCCAGGTGTCTGCCCAGTCTTGAATTTGATCTTTAGTTAAAGATAAACTAATTTATCTAAAGTATCCCAGTCTTGGTTTATCTTTCTGTCTTTAATGCTTGTCCTTCCTAAAAGCCAATCAGCAGACTTCAAGGCCAACAATGCCCACATTGGAATTATGGTTACTTTCCTCTCAAAGACAAAACTGCAAACTCACAGGTGCTCGGTAAGTTACAGGAGTTGCTGCTATGTGACAGTCCAAGCTCACCATCCAGCCATCCATTTTCTTACCATTCTTATCCCATTTAGGGTTGTTGGGCATCCAGAGCCCAGCAAGCAGCGAGCACAAGGCAGGATACAGCCTGAATGGGACACTAGCGAGCACACACTGACAAACATGCACACACTCACTCAAGGGTCAGCTTTCCCGAGAGCAAATTTACCTACCACTATGACTTTGAAAACCAGAGCAGCCAGGACTAACCCATGTGAACACGGGGAGAATATAAAAACTCTATGCAGACAGCACGCCAGGACTGGAATTGAATCCAGGGCTTCAGCACTGCAAGGCGACGATGCTACTAGCCACAGTGCCATTGTGCCAACCCCAAGCCAATCAGTTAGGTGAGGTCCCCTTTTCAGACCATAAAGGCCCATGGGGGAATGGAGGGCAAGGGCGTGGTCAGCATCATGCTCCAGCTGGCCTATTTCCGCCAGAAGGATTAATCCCCAGTACTCATTTGGAAAGCAGGCTGAGTGGATCTGGGAGCCGTCTGGAAGGAATTAGAGCTACATCGCTTGCCCCTACATGGGATTGAACGCGGGACCTTCCGGTCAGGAGCTAGATGCCCTTGCCATCTGAACTACCACGGTTCCCAAGCCACTCGATGCTTAGTCAATTATTGCGCACCAGCAGTTAGAGGATGCAAGTCACAAAATCAAACCAGGGATCAAGTTTAGAGTAAACTGCTCAGTAGCACGTGAAAGCTTTTTTTCAACTCTGAAAATTTAAAAAGCACTGAAATGATATCTGTATTCATCATGTCCTGGCAAATTAACTTAATGAAAACACTGAAATTCCAAGGACAAATTGTGAAATAGTCTAATTACATTTTTTTTCTAAATGATATTAAACAGAATTATAACTTTCCTTTCTCGGATTTCAGATCCAGATTTATTGTGTTCAATATAGATCCTCAAAATATCAAAGCAGGAAGGTGAAGGATGTAAAAAAAAACAATGTTGTCGTTTTCATATTGAAACTTAAATAACCCCTTCTTTAAATGAATCAAGGCTGAAAAATGCATGATGTGAAAAACTAAAATCTCTGATCAATACAAACCGGAACATTTCCAGGAATGGTGTTTTTTATCACCTCTCAATGGGCAATTAGAGAGCCCATTACAATTAAAATAGAAATTCAGCACAACATCTTATGTCCACTAATTAATAACAACTTGACATAAATAGGTGTTTACATTACCCTTAAAATATCAAACTGAGGTTAGATTTCTGATATTTAGTAAAAAAATATTTCTATAGACAACAGAAATGTCAGTAGTGTAGTTTCTAAGTGTAGCTGTAGCCCTGTAATACAATTCTCAATGTAATCAAAATCATCTATTTAATTTGTGACCTAATGTGGATTAACAAGTACAAAGATGACGTTCACTGCAAAATAAACAGTATTACTCATAAATTAATTTTAAGAATTAAATTAAAATAATACATATTTTTTATATTGATATTAAAATTTTAAATATTTTATTTAATCCTATTTATGTATCCTCTTTTCACCCTGAAGTGCTTTACAGGTAGGAAGGGACTCATTTTGTTTACCACTAAAATACAGTGCCCACCTGTTATGTGCCAGTTGCCTTACTGTATGCTAGATCAGGGAAGTGAGAAAAGTGTTTTACCAATTGAATTAAGGTAGGTCATGTAATGCAAATCCAAAACAAAATTCATCCAAGATACCAAAGTATCTTGTAATTAATGACCAAAAGTTAGGACTTCTGTTTTTGACCTTTATCTCTAGTATTGGGGAATCATGTGTGACTAATCCCTTTGTAGGTCTGGCCCCATGTTGAACAACAGCTCCTTCTCCCCCTCTCTTGTTTCTAGAAGAGATGGCAAGACTTTCTTTTTCTGTCTCTAGCACGGTGAGCTCAAGTAGTTCCTGTTAAGCCCAGGCTGGGAGCAGCTCATGTCCCGCCGTTGCCAGGGGTGACCGGATCATTGCCATGGGGACTTAGCTGTGTACCAGCCCTGTGCAAACGAGGTCTGGCTGCCTCTCAGTCAGACTGACTGTCTTTCGATTGGCCAATCATCCAATTAAGCAACCTATTTATGGCTGTATTCTCTTCAAGATCGGTGCTCTGACATTGAGCTTTTACCGCTTTAAGGCTACAACTTACTCACTCCTTAAAAGACTGCTTAGTTGTGTTCTTCCACCTGGGAAAACTCCAGCTGGCACCTCACTTGTCCCTGCCCTGGCTATGGCCTCCTGGCTAACCACGTTAGTCAGCCTAATATCCTCTTTGTATTGGAGTATACATGTAAATAAGCATTTCATTGCAGTTGTGCATATGACAACTAAACTGAACTGAACTAATAAGTGGAGAGGTTAGTAGGTAGCAGTCGGCTAAATTCTGAGGTTTTGGCCAATCAGGACTCCTAAGCTTCTATGTTTCTGTGGAGGTCACCTTAGTTTCTTTTTCCTCTCCGTTCATAAGACAGCAGAGTCCAGGATCATGCTTATGTGAATGGAACTTACAGTATAGTATGTGACTAAAAACAGGTTCAGATCCTTTTTTTGTCCTTTAACTTGTGAATTCCTTCTTACAATCTAGAAAAATTACCTATTTCTGGTGCTAAGGTGTTGAGTCACCAGACCGAAGACAATTGTCCACAAAATACATGAAAAGATATTATAATAAAATAAATACAAAAAAACAAAGCGGTTCAATGGTACAGCTGCAATAACAACCATATTTTGTGTGCAGTGTAACATAGGAGTTTTACGTTCCTTATCAAAATTGATTCAAGATTTCACCAATTCTCTTATAAATGCGGTGGTGGCTGTTTCAGGTGGACAGCTGATTCACTGAGCAGCATTCCACACATTCCTCATGCTTCACAGTCAGTCTACTAACTAAAAAGCGACCACAACCTGTCTACAGTACATAACACGGTGACCCTTGTATAACAAAGCATTCCTTTGCTCTTTGTGAACTAACATAAAATTTTTGCTTTGTCTATAATGTTATCACTTCTTAAAAAGGCGATGACAATCTCAGTCTGGATAAACTAATTATTATTGTATTATCAGCATGTGTAGAAATCGAAATTAACATTTCTTATGTCATCATATAGATTTTTATATTGCTGTTAATGCCTGAACCTGGAGAAAACCTATACCACAATCATATATAGAAATAAACAAATATTTTTTAACTGTCAATTTAACACCTAAAATTTTCACTTTTATTTGAGGTTCAACTTATTTTTAACACATTGTCTTTCGGATTATTACTTACATATGGCACTGGAGTGACCATGTCTTTGATCACTTTAATCCTATATATCGAGAGTAATGTATTTATTGTGTTATGAAGAAAAGTAAGATGACATACCCAAATGTGAACATTTATAAAAATGTTTCATATTCTCCTGGACTAGTATTTTAAGAATATTTGCTGTAAGGGCCTGTTTCTGCTTTGAACCGAGAAAGGGTCATTAACAAACATTCAACATTATTTTCCCAGGTGCAATATATGTACCTTTAGGTAGGTAAATGCGTTGGCATGCATACTGTATACTGCATGGGAACAGGTAAAGGTGTATTCCAAAAGCAAAGAGACACAACGTTTCGGTGTGGAGCTTTCTTCAGGTGTGGAGGCTTCTTCAGGTGTTTCTTAAGTTTATTTAACAACAGAGGAAAAATTTAGACAAGTAACCAGCTTAAATTAGTTATATTTCAGTGGAAGATTAGGTTTTCCTAATGTGAAATGTCTCCTGTCTGTAAATTTAAGTCTATTAATCATCTAGAGCCTTGGCTGGACGTCAAGCACCTTCACTTGCAGAAGAATTTCCATAGAGTTACAGACAGGTCTCTTTTCAGCCAGTTTTGTTTACCATTACGTCAGTGCCCATACAATCCACCTGATGTAGACAAATCCTTCCTCAGAGAAATATGGGTTGCTTGTCACTGTTGTATTCTATGAGCACTTTCACAAAAGCAGAATGACATAAACAATTTATTTATGTAATCCAAATGTCTGTATTTCTAAATAACAACTGCATATTTTATATGATGGAATCTTTTCATGTCAAAAGTTAAATCTTAATGATGGGCCGTTTGCTTTAGATAAACACTACATTTTTTGCCATCAGTGGAGACAATTAAAGCTGCTGCATCAATTAAAATTCTTATAATATTTTATATCATTCAAACTACAAAGAAATAATGCTAAAATAATTAATTTTTAAGACCGTTAAATCTATTGCCGTTTATCAGTAATTTCTTTCCACTTTTAATTAATTAGTATAAAACGTTTACTCTATTTGGTTGTGTTTTAATAGAGGAGATTTACTACATTTACATTAGAGTGTGGCAAGTGAGGCTCCCTAAAGACTTAATATACAGCAGGTGTTCTTCCAGAACACATTTATACCTGTTGTCCAAATATCGTCTGTTGGAGTCTGGACTGTGTCCCCCAGCAGAGGCACATGAATGCTAGGACTTGGGGAGGCTTGAATCAACCAAAATATCTCTGGCATGTCATGAAACAGCTACACCAGTCACTTCCTTGTTGCCTGTTGTTGTGTTAGTATAGTAGAATGAAAAAATAATCTAGTAAATAAATCTAACTAAATTCTTAAGAAAAGCCTGCATGAATGAGCAATGTTTCATTCTGGATTATTGTTCTGTTACCTTGTGCATATACAGTATATATATATATGTTAGTTTAAATAAAATTTCCTGTTAAGGCATTCGTTAACATGTTTGAGAAGGGTCACGGGTAGTGTGTTAGGAATGGGAGCTCATCTTTTGAGTCCAATATAACATCTTGTAATGTATATCATAGGTTGTAATTATTTTAAAGTATAGACATAGGTTGTAATTATTTTAAGGGTAATTCCACAGGCTGTTGATGTAAAAGGAGAGGAAGTTTTTTTAAAAGAAATGTCTTTTGAAAATGATGTGACTGGCAGGCCATAGTATGATAGTCCAAAGCTACAGCTCCCCCTGCCTCCTTTCTATCTTTTTTTGTTTTCCTCTGCATCCTCCCATGTTATTATTGTATTTGTGTGTCAGAGTTGGCAGGAGAGAAGGATGTTCTTTACCTGCTGTTTCCTTAATTAAAAGATGATCCTGATTCTCTAATGGCTTGCCCACGGAACCACCAACCAATAGCAGGCAAACCTGAGTTCAAGGACTGAGAGGAGAGGTATGTTTTGAACACTCATGCTGCAGAGCTGGAGAGTCTGGAACATAAGGTTGCTGACCTGGATGACTGCTCCTACCCAACACTATCCATTGAAGGGGTTTGCCTGAGGGAAGTAAGCATAATGATCATGACTGAATTTTACACAATGAGACTGAGGTGTGGAAAGACCAAAAAACACACGGAGACCAAGAGGAGATCAATGGGCTCCATGCTGGTAGACAGCACCTGAATATTTTGGCAAAGGAAGAAATACAGTTCACTAGGTGTGAAGGTCTCTCCAAGGCACAATGGATGACATTCCTCAAGGATTAGAATGTTTTCTTCTATGTTGCTTTTCTGTGTCTTTTTTGTATTGTTGCTTGTTGGAACCAACTTTGGTTTGTGAGGGGATTGCCAGCTTGTTTCTTGTATAACAATAATTATTATTGAGAACTAAAATCTCAGTCATTTTGGCCTTTTCTTGTGTTTCTGTTTTTCCAGGAATGCAAACAGGCTAAATGTTCCTATGAAAAAATACTAGCTGTTTAGATTTGTTATGGGAAAAAAACGAGAAGAAAAATGGAAGTTTCTGTCTCGCTGGAGTCTCATTTGAAACAGTAAAATTGTTTTATCTTCTTAGAATTCAATATTCTGGAAGGAACAAAACATAGGGTGCTTTAATTGTATTGTAAAAAGATTGTTTGGATTTCTGTATTGGTGTAGGGAGATTATGAACTGGGAAGACTGGCATGTTTGAAAACAGGCATTTCTGTTAAAATTAGGCAGCATTTGGCAAGTATGTCAGATCAATCATCAGACAAGGTGTACAGTTTAGTGTTGTCCCTAACTCTTTCCAGTTGTGCATCCCCCAGATGTTAGCCCGATGGGGAAGCAGGTGCATTTCCTTAAGTCTTCTGGCATTCAACCAATAGGAATCAGTGCACATCCTGAACTCTCCATTCTTCTTTAACATCGACTCTGAAGTGGGGAGAAAAACTGCACATTTGCTGTATCGTATCATGTTCTTCCATTTTGTATAAAACTCTTTTCAGCTTCTGGCAAAGAGCAACTGGCATTTCTCTCTATGGGTGTCTGAAGGGACATTTGTCAAATCGGTAAATATGAAGTACAAAGTCTGAACCTCTCCCACAGTCTTAGTACAGTGTATGTCTGACAAACTCATCTGCTTACTGCTAAATCAGTTCCACCACAAAAGCCTTCTTATTCAGAGATGATAGTATTGAGACCCTATAACACAAGCTCCTGCCAACTGTTGTTTGTCTGGAGCACACTGGTACTGTATGTTTCACTAGTCCTGAAAGACTATGTGTCAAAGATGCTGCAAACGTTATAAATGACGTTTTAACCTAACATCTTCAGTTTTCAAAATCCTCCAGAGTCAAACAGGGACATACAGTCCATCTGGTTGCACTAGCTGAGCTTCTGACAAGAAAGTCTAAGTTCTATAAATCAGTCTTAAATCCAAAGTCTTTTGAACTTCTGACTTAAATATCATACTGATTGTATCAAGTGACAATTTAGCTGAACTGAATTATGTTCAACAACTATACTTTTTCAGGCGTAAGGACATTTATGTGGACATGTGTAACAAATGGATTGTTCATAAATACATACTGTATGCAATGTTTATAACAAATAATAAATAAAATGCCTATAAGCTTAATTGAAATGGTTGGGTCTTGTCTCAGTTAATTTAGACAATCTTCTGAGTTAAAATATGGAATGGATGGAAAAAAAGTAAATGCGAAAAGAAACCAAACTTTTCTGACAGCAGAAGAAAGCTAGCAAAATGAGCAAATTGGGTTACAGGATGTGACAAATACAAACATTAATACTAAAAAGACCAATAACATGACTAACAAAATTGAACTTGGAGTGGAATTTCAGATTGTGTTATATAGTTTGCAATGTAAAGAGGAGAGTTGGTGAAGTTAGAAAGACATGCAAATATCTCTTGGAGAGGACAAAAATTATATGAGTTTCCATAAGTAACCTACAACTGACAGAGAACTACTACAGTATCTAAGACTGATACAGTAATATAATTCAGATTAATAGACAAGTTTCAAAAGACCTTCCTTGTAAAAGAAATCAGAATAATGAAAAGAGCCAAAACGGCCGTAGACTTTCCCCTGTGGTTCTTATCCATTGCAGAAGTGGCAGTTTCAGTGGCAGTGGTAAGAGCTGTGCCCAATAGTTCATCACAATCAAATAGAACAATACTATCGGTACAAATCCACAATTAAACAAGATTGACATAACTGAAATTAATGTTTTAAGTGACAAACAAATTAAGGTCATGATATAAATGTTATTACACATTCCTACTCCTCCATGAGCAGTTTTTAAAAACACAGAAACAATTGTAATACTGTATATTCGTAATTTTGTATATTATAAGATAATATAAGATATTTCTAGGTCTGTCCCTCATCCAGTGCCTCATTTTACTCTTAAACTGCCGGTTTTAGGGTCTATAGATGTGTTGTTCAATTAGTTTTTTTTTTTCTAATCTGGAGGAATTAAGATACAGACTGTTATCCTTCATTGGAGTAGAGTTTTAGTCAGGTACGGTCCCAGCTCTACTTCTATTTTACATGAGACATTTCATTAAATCGGGTTAGTACCTCCGGTGCAACTTATTTTAAGATTTGCTGTCTGCTGCAGTAGGTTATATTCAAGCACATTTTGGCTTTGTGTAAAATATGTTGTTCTGCTGAATACAAAATAACTACAACAACCATAATAATACCAAAACAATATTGAGAAGCAACATGATCTATCCATCATCAAAAATCTACTTAATTCTAGGGGTCACAGCAATCTGGAGCTTATTTTGGAAGCTTATGGAGTAAGGTACTGTAGGACTACACCTTGGACAGGAAGGATATGAGTCCATTGTAGGGTGCACACATAAGCACACAGTGACAGTTTAGTGACATCAATTAACCTTTAAGAGGTGGGAAGAAACTGGAGCTATACCACTGTTTCACCCAGGTAATATGATGATAAAATAAAAAATGTTGACAAAATGCCTCACATGGGAATCAACTATGCTAGGATCTTGGCATTTCTTCACAGAATATTTCCTACTTCTGAGCAGTCACTGCAATGTATTGTATTGCCTGAGGATTTAAATGTAAATATCACAGCACACCTTTCGTAGAGTGCTTTATTGTTATTCAAATTGAACCATGCCTGGTATTGTGGCTCTACTGAACAAGTACTGACATGATAACTTGTCCCTGGCACACAATTTGGTAATATTATGGATATGGAGGAGGAATATTCTGCTTTCATGAGGTCTCATCTATCGTCTCAGAGATGAATCCATCCCATGACATTGCTTCTCTGTCTAACCTGTTGGTTCTACCATCACTGTGCTACCAACTACAGAGGAAGCAGATGAAGGCTGTTTCATTTCAGGCAACATCTTGACATATGGTGTGCCTACATCTAAACTAGCAAGTACGTGGAAGAACTAGTAGCTGCTCTCTGCAATCATCGGATCATAGGTACAAAATCACAGAATGCTTCGGTTTTCTAATGTTCCATAGTCATCTTTCTGATTCTAAACTATAAAAAAATCAGCTCAGATTCTAACATCTCCATTTTCATACTGGAGATCAACTAAATCAACTAAAAGTTGAACTAAAAGTTGATTTAGCATGTGACTCTACAGTAGGTGTACATTCAATAGCTTTTGATAGAAACAATTCAAAAGCTAGTTGTGCTATTGTGTGTAGAAGCAGAAGATCTGCCAAAAAACAGTTACCTATATTTCTAAATTAATTCAGGTGGGTAGCTGCGTCAGCATGCGTAGGCTGCAAAGGAACAAGTAATAGGTTTATTTCATGCTGAAAAAAAGAAGAAAGAGAACACAACGTTTCGGCCGTGGAGCCTTCTTCAAGTGTCAGGTGAAGAAGGCTCCACGGCCGAAACGTTGTGTTCTCTTTCTTCTTTTTTTCAGCATGGAATAAACCTATTACTTGTTCCTTTCTAAATTAATGACATTCAGATTTCTTTATACCCCAACAATGAGTAGTTTGTCACCACTTCTGACTTTGAGCCTTTCTACAGGTTCTTAAACTATGCATAAAGAATATTTGTAAGCTCCTCTGTTCAGAACCTTTGGCGGCCTACCTTTGTGATCAATTATCTTCAACATATGCCATTTACATACTACCAGATTATGACTAGAGACTCTAAACACCAGCCTTGAGCACTGATACAGTAGACTTTCTGAACCTTTGGGGTTGGATACATGTTTTTTAATCAAGCCTGACAAAAAGCATCAGTTGTTTGCTCAAATATTCCATTAAACATTACAAAATATCTATCCCTCAAATTTAACTAGAAGATCTGGTCTTTATTTTTCAATATACTGTAGATCTCACCTTTCTGGGCTAATCACACTTCTGATGAGATTGTCCAAAAACTCAAATTTGTGTTTCATGCAGCCACATTATTTGGATCTATTTAATTTGGGAGTCAATTAGTTGCTGTTTGTCAAATTCATGTTTTTTTTCTTTTTATGTTGCCATGGAACTACAATGCAGAATCCAGATTCATGAGGTCAACTTTGAGTGGTAGTCATGGAGACATTGTATCCTGATGACGTTCCAGTTTTTTGAAGATATCCAATTGTTGCCCTTGAATCTAAGTTGTCTTCCCAAACCACTTTTCCAAATACAGTATATTTGGTAAAACATCCACACCCTGTCCCAAATACAATAGCAACCATTATATTAGCCTCAAAGGTCTTCATTATTGACATCATAGTCAAAAAAGAAGCCTTATGGATTCTGATATGGCCCTCACTACAGTTGCTGAGGTTCATAATCTTTTACCTTGGTTCTTTAGACATGACTTTCACTTTCATCACAATGAAGTGGCACTGAATAACTTACTTCTGTATTCAGTCTCCTTCACTAAAATCTTTGGCAACATACATTTAAAGCTTCTACAAATATTATGAGAACAACTAAAAACATCAGTGGATTGATGAGTATCATTTTTATAATTGTGTTTTTTAAAATATGTGACATTATTTTTGCAGGGCTATTATGCATCTATTAAATGCTACTTTTATAATTGTTTATCATGTTTATAATTATTTTATGTTAAAATATTAATTTATATCTTACCAGCAATTTTAATAACAATTTTTAAGTAAGTAACTTTTACTTGCACTTCAAAAAGGTATGAATAAATTCTGAGGCTACTGAAAGTCAATATTATTGTAGATAATGTACTTCTGCCCAAAACTTCCAAATGCACCTCTACTAACAAACATTGAAGCCATGCAGAGGTATATTACATCTGTTTGCTTTTTAAGGGAACAATCTTACACCATCTTACAAAATAGCATTTCCTTAAACTAAAACTCAGTTCCATAAGATGCTGCAAGCTAAATGTAGTGATTTGTTCACAAGGAATAAAAATCTATAATGACATTTTAAGTCTGTCTGATATACAGTACAAGCTGTATTTTCAGCCAAAGTAACGGAATTTCAGCATTTCTTAAAGGGAGAGGAGACAGAAAATAAATCTGGTTCTCAGAATTCTGTGAGTGGAACAGTGCCAAAGAGTTTAGCTGCTTCCTGGCTCCTTAGTATAGCTGATAAAAGGCCACAGCCATGAAAAAACTCCTGCGGCAGCTCTGACACATTTCCTCCACTGTGCCCTGAGCACATGACCTGCAGAAATGAGAAAAAGCACAAGCTTGAGGCTCTGCTTTCCTCAAGTAGTTACCTGATATGGCAGAAATGTCTTCGGTGTGGAGGTGGGACCTGCGTAATTTGGTACATTTTGAGGTCTAGAGCTTGCTGCTTCCTGTATGTTGACCACGCAGAATGGAAAAAGCAGGCATGAAGAGGCAGCTTTATAGGTGAATTGTGATGTCTGTGACTGATAAGAGCCTCTCACACAGGTCGCTGAGCAACATTAATTACTTCTAATCAGCAGCTGGAGGCAGCAGTGCAAGCTTTTATGCATTTGCAGCAGAGGGAGCAGGGGTTCAAGAAAATTTTCAAGTTTGAAGATTTGAGAACAGAACATTTGGCAATTTATTACTAATATTAGATACATACTGCATTGTTCTTTTGACAGTTCAGGCAAAAATACCTTAAACACAAAGTACGTTTTAACCCCAATTAGACCATAACATGAGAGGGTACTTATTAGCTAGGCAAAATTTGTGTTTTTAAAACACTTTACCAATTTTAGCCAGAATCATGTCATGCATCTCAATTTCCATGATTTAAAACCCGCACTCTATCTTTCATTTCTTCTCTTTAGTTAAACTACTTTTAAGCTTTTAATAAGCAAGAGCTGAAGGCATGTACAAACCAGGGTTAATAACACGATTCTTCATCATACTGTATAGTCCTACGCACATGGTTAAAAAATATAGATATTTTAAAATTCTTCTTTGTGCTACAGTTAAAACAGAGATTTTAAGAAAAACTTTGATGAAGGATCGTGTAACAGGGCTCACTGGCACTGAGCCTGTTACACAAGGTGACATCACCTCTTTGGAACCTGGATAACATTGAATTCTCATGAAGCAGGAGACCCAGTGTAATTCACTGCTGTCTGCAGGAATGGTACTATGTGGCTCTGAAGACAGAGGTGCCAGTAAGAAGCTGTGATTGAATCTTGGTGGGGGCAGGGCTGCACTTGCCAGATTGGTGCTATGACTCCGATTAGAGAGACTGATGTCTATATGTTATTGGGGTTGATGTGAAGGGGAGATTTTAGAGAGGGAGAGTATAACAAGGCTCAGTGGCACTGAGCCTGTAACAGAAGATGATGTCATCCTCTTGGAACGTAGATAGTGTTGAATTGTCCCATGGCAGATTGCCTGGTGTTCTGGTGTAGTGGAATTCACTGCTGACCGGGGAATAGTGCTCCATGGCTCTGAAGCTAGAGGTGCCTGTAAGCAGCCTTGATCAAGTCTTACAGAGTTTCACTCTTCACCTGCATTTGTGTAGAGCAAAATTCATTTGTGTAGAGACTGCTCAAGTGAAGGTGTACAGTAGAGGCACACGTAAACTACAAAGGTAAAGTGAATTTTGCATTGAAGGAAAATTACTAACCTTGTCATAAATATCTGAGAATGTAATATGTACATTCCCATATGGGCACATGTCACCTGTGACTTTTATTTCATAGCTAGAAGCCACCTTTTTCTTGAACACCACTATGCATAATCAGCCTACCCAAATCGATGGTTATGAATTGAACGTTATACCTCCAGGGTTTACAAGGTGAACAAAGAAAATCTGAATTTCCCAGGAGTGTTCAGAGAAATGTAGCTACTTATGATATGACTCACATCTTGAGTTTCTATGTGGGCAAAGAATAACAGAAGAAATCTCTCTAGCTAGCCTGTGATGAGTCTGAATTAAGCATAAAGAATGTCTGATTCTGATATGTTTTTGCTGGCATTCACAGTGGTGTGTTGATGAATCGTATCTCCATGCTTAAAACAGAGCAATGGATATTTTCAACGTGCAATCTAGTTATTCCTCTTCACAGATAACATTTCATCATTGTTCTTTTGGTTGCTAATAGGATTCACCTATAAAAGTTTATTTTATAAAAAATCTACTAGTTAATTCAAATATACAATTTTTTTGTAGGGTCCCTTGAATAAGACGAACAAAACCAAAATAAATAATTTGTGTGTTATCTAGGAGGGGCTGAAGCTAGGCTAGTGCTTATTAAATGTTTGCACTGCCTAGGCCAGCTCTCCTAGTCTGTTGTGGGATGAGTTGAGGAAATGGGAGGCTGGGTCAGACAGGAGCCTGATTGCAGGTTGTTTAGGAGAGTGAAAGGCAAGACACCACTAATTAATAATGGCATTGCAAGAGGGAGAGAGAAACACTAGCCACACAAAAGCTGCAGTGGGGGAGAAATCCGCCTGCAAGACAACTCAGCAGCAGATAAGGATTAGCTGTAATCATTTCCTCACTGCACAAATGGCCTGTGGTGCTAAAATAAATACCTTTGCATTGGGTATTTGCAGAAGCACATTTGGTGTGTTTGTACTTATACAAAATCTTTGTCAGGAAAAAAATCATGAATGCAAAAGATAACAATTAAACTTGAAGAAATTAATTTTTAAAATGTGTACTACTGTGGGGTGGCTGATCACAACGGCCAGGCCCATTTGGGTTTATCCTGTAAGCAAAAGAATAAAAACAAAAAATTATCCAGGCTCAGCAAGCTGTCTTATTGTCTGCCAGGATGCTTTATTTACAATAGAGCCAGAATTCACATATTTACAGCTTATAACAAGAGATACATATGTTTCATAACACAAACTAAAAATAAATATTTACATGAGTTCTGAGTGAAATGAATTAATCCTGGATCTTCCCCTGGGTCCTGTCTCTGACCTTTGTCCTGTCTACCAAATCCTTTCACTCTCAAATTCTGTAATCATCCCTCTGTGATACTCCTACTTTCTGTTACTCAGAGGGCACTCCCCCCCCCTCCCCCATCAAAGATGAAATGAGCACATCACCCCCTCACACACACACACAATGAATGTCACCACCACATAAAACAGCTTTGCCAGTTACAGGCCAGGGATTTCCAGCCCTTGTATTGGAGTTCCCTAATGTAAAAGTTGTATTCATATTTATTAAGAATGTTTCTAGAAATCAGTTCTTCTACATTACTACAAGTGTAGTACCTTTTAAACGCAATTAGTGCACAGATGATGAAATTGAGAAGTGCCATTTCTTTCGTGTAGCCGTTCATTTAAAATCCCTAAGTACCAATTACAAACCAAAGTGGCTTGTAAGTGTAGGTTTTCCTAGTGTCAGGATTCAAACGGCCTGGGTACATAAGATTCCCCCTTGTTGGTCTGCTAGTCTATTATGGGGGAGATTCCCAGTGCTGGTACCCATTCATACTGTTGAATTCACCAGCTAAATCAAGTAAAACAGCCACACTGAAGCTCACCACCCCCTGAGCAACTGCTCTTCACTGTCCCTCTTTTGAAGTTATAGTCACTATTCACTCTTTTCATATCAAATTAATTAGCACTAAGTTTTTGAAAGCTGATGTAAAAACGCATTATTAGACAAAATATTAACAATAATAGTACGTTATTGGTTTAAATATGCGAGCTTACTGAACACAATGATGAAACCTCGGAATGGAACTGGGAGCATTATCTTTTCATTCTTCTGAGCTATAAAAGCAAGGTACTGAAATACTGAATACTGAAATTTAAGATATCAGGAAAATGACAAAGGTTACAAACAAGAGGATGCCACTTAGGCCATTCTTGCTCATTAATTAATGATCCAATTATTCCATCATGCTGTTAGATTGACTTAAACAATGATTTCAAATATTTTGAAAACCTGAATAGTCTACATATAATATAGTGGTTACAACCAATCTGAAAAGTTACTTTTTTCTTAACTGTTAGTGTATGATACTACCTTCTGAACAGGAATTACCTTTGTACTACCTCTACCATAATAATAGCTATCTTGGTAAGACCAAAAAAGGTCTACAGTATATTGTGCAACTTTATTTTATTTACATATAATATTATTTTTTAAACTCTATATTCTTCACTACTGTATTTATCCAATCACTTTGCTGGTCTTAATACTGCTTCCCTGTCTTATCTAAAACAGAAAAGCAATTAGTCAGACTACTTGACCTTTCTCTAGCATTGCTTCTTCAAGGGCAGTATGACGGATGTGATATTGAAAGTTACATTTCTGCTGAAACACCTTGTTAAATTTCACTGGCCATGTGTCTGCCCAGAACTGAATTTTCTGAGTCCATCAGGAATGACAGGTACAGTATTTCTGTTTCACCTATATTATGTACATATTTGTCAAGTTTACTGACTCTACCCCAGTCTATAACACTGAGGTAGATTAGGATGAGTAGCAATCACACAAACTGAATCCCTTGGTACTCCACTAATAACCCCACTCCATTCTGATTATGTCCCCTTATCTGTACCATCTGTTTGCTGCAATAAAGAACAATTCTTTATCCATGTAGACACACTACCTCAAATTCCTTTAGTTTTAAGTTGTGGCTTACGTACAAATATACTTCTTAAAGTTCCCCCCAAAAATTATATATACCTTAGTGATGTACCGATTCTAAATCCATGCTGACCATCTCCTAAAACACAGTTTATATTAAGATACTGTATTAATTTGACCCTTGCAGTTTAATTCCGGTAAATTGACACTATACTGTAAACAAGCGCCGTCTTTCGAATGAGACGTAAAATCGAGGTCCTGACTCTCTGGGGTCATTAAAAATCCCACGGTGGTTCTCGAAAAGAGTAGGGGTGTAACCCCGGCGTCCTGGCCAAATTTCCCATGCCTCCTAATGATCCCCCTCTATGAATTGGCTACATTACTTTGTTCTCCTCCCCCCCCCAACTCCGACGGCAGGCGGAGCGACGCGCCGGTTGGAGTATTTCTCGGTCGCATTTAATGGCAACGTCAGCTCAGATTTGGTTCAAACCACCAAATGGAGAAGGGCGTGCCGACAAGCGCACCCTGCTGATGCGGGATTAACGTTAGGAAAGAGAAAGAGTTTAATTCCGGTAAATTTACATCTGATTCAGTTTTGTCCCCTTATTTAAAAATGAGTATTACTGTACATTTCTAAATGTACTGTGGGGCACCATCTCATCCTCAAGACTCAATTGAATACTTACTGTAAGTTAAATTATACTAAATGAATTTTTATGTTATAAAGTCGTGATGGCAAATGTAGGCAAGACGTATTGTACATTTTTGTTTTGCATTGAAAAACACAGAAAAATCCCAAATTAAGTAGACTGTCAAAGGTTGTCTCCAGGGTATAATAGCACCTAGCTTAATATTAGCTCCTATAGAGTAGAGACATGGCATACAACTGGGAACACACAAGAGAAAAGTGTATAAGTGAAAATACAAAAGAAATATGATTTGCATAAGAGTGCCTGCTTATCAGAGATAACATTAAAGTCTATGAACTACTGCTAATTTACCAGACAAAAGAAATGTCTATTAATATAGACTGTACTAAATCCATGAGCTTAGTAAGTAAATGTGCTTCCACAAAATCAGTTACATGTTTTTCTGATGCTTATTAAGGTGTTTTAGCCTGATCGTGATACTTAATCCTATTAATGTACTGATTTGCAAAGCCCATTTTACTTACTCTCCCTCCCTAGGACTGGAAGGTTTGATGTAATTTATCAGGAATACTTATCAGGAAAAATCAGTATCTGTACTTTTTTTCGATGATTATAAATATTATTACCATGTAGACACAACAAATAATTAACTTGACTGCTTATTAAAATTGCTTGATTCACCTCACTGGAATCAATGACCCCCTGATAACAGTGCAATCAATACTCTCCAAATTAAAAATTGCACAGGTTTCAGTGCTGTTAATTTGTAGAATGTCTGAAGTTTTCCTTAAGCAACCAACGTTGAAATGAAAAATAAACTGAAGCTGTGAGTTATTTTATTGTCCACAACTCTGAACTATGAGTGCCTGATTTAATTATTTACAGTAATTCTTTAAAATCATTGACTAGTCAATAACTTTGATACCAAGGGCTTAGAGTAATAAATACAATTTATTCTGCAGAATTCAGTTTAAAGATTGACTCCAAAATGACAGTTATTGGCACAATTTGTCTTGTTCTATTTGAAAACAGAGTATTAGAGTCTTTGTCAGGACATCAGATTGAAACCTTTTTATGTATTTGACAGCTCAGCAATATACATGAATATGTATCATGCTTTAATAGATTTTAAAAGCATCCATAGTTATAGTGTAAAGGATCTCAGAGTTAGTCGGCAGGCTGTGAACCTTAAGGTCAATTTTGCAGCCTGTCAGAGTGATCTATTGCATTGTATTTTAACAACAAGTTACCTGCAAAGCTGATAGAATGATGGTCAGTAATATCAAATAAAAAATGATAAAAAATTTCTATTAAAACTTATGTTGGACTTTCACTTTGCGTAATTCCTTGCTATATTAACTCCCTAAATATACAGTATATGCTGTGATGGTGTGTTATAAGACTAATCTTTAGAATATATCTGATTCATTAGTGAGGATTCTTCTTTGGCCTCCTCTTAAAAGTAGTATCGCTGTGCTGTGCTGTGCTGTGCTGTGCTTACAACAGGATGGACAGCAAAAACAACATTCTTTCACGGTAAACATACAGTAAAGAGAGTTCTAAGGCTTTCAGATCATTTGCGCTGAGATTCCCTGGATGATAAAAAGCACAAAACATTTAAGATTTCTTCCTTTCATTGTGTCTATGAAATACCATTGAAGTGTGACTTCAGTTATGTGTTAAGTTTTTAAATATGTCAAAACCAGCTAATAAAGTACCTGCAAGTCAAGCCAGACTTTTCTAATAACAACCTGCAGTTTTGTTTGGATGAAGATATAGTGTTGTGAAGAATTACTTATTCTAGTCCAGGCAACACTGGATCTAGTTCAGGTAGCTCTGCTTTTTTCTTCCCACGACGCACCTGCTTGAGCACGGTCTGCTCATGGAGAGGCTGCCAGGCTGGGGTTACTGTTTCACCGGCTGTGCCAAGGTCAGCTGCTCATTGGGGGGTGGGAGGAGGGGGTTGGGGAGGGTGCAACATGACCACAACCCTGTAAGGGAGCCTCAGTGCCTTATAGCAACCACCTCTAAAACTCCTTTCCACAGCAACTCTCTGTGCACATATCAGACCAGGTCTGTAGAATAGCCCAAACAAGATCAGGGCTTCGTTCCTTTGCAGAAATGAAATTGTGGGTGTCGCTTAATTCCTTCCTCTTTTGTTTCAGAAGAATAATACTGAAGGCTAACAGGAGTCCAGTGTACTCTGGAGCTCTTCGCCAAGTATCATTTGCAGTTCACATATATCCATTACCTGTATCATCTTCCCTTGCCTTTCCAGTCTCTGTTACTGACAGCCAGGCTGGAGTTCCTGTAGCTGCATTCAGTTTCCTGATACTCCATTTACTAAACCTTTTAATTCTTCTGCAAAAAAAGCATACAGCTTCCTGATTAGTAGGAGATGGTGGACACTGAAAGCATGACATATCATTATATTTGTTAGGAAGGAAATAATCAGAGTTGCCAAAGGTTGTTTTTCTTTATTAAACTCTGGTGTCTTTATATAAACCCCTGAATAACTAAAAACATATTCTCCTAACTTTGGTTGTATGTAAATTGAATATAAAAATGTATGAATGAATAGATGTATGTTTACTATTCTTAAGGAATGTATTTTTAAACCGTTATTTATAATCTAAGGTCTCAGGGTTTAACTGGCAGAGCTCTTTGATGTAGGTAATGGTTGATTTTATATGTATGGAGTAAATTCAGATTACACATTAACATTTATTGTGTTTACATACTGTCCAGCTGTCTCATAAATCAATCAGCTGTTTTATGAGAAAACTTCTGTGTAAAGTCTGGGCTGGTAGATAACATTGAGTTCCAGTTTTGCTTTCTGTTTGTTTTTTTCTGCCTCAAGCCTGGTTTGGTAAAAGAGAAACCTGTCCTTGTTTCCTGGCAGCTCCACCCCCTCCCACCCAAGACTGGGTAGGGAAGATCCAGCGCTGTTCATTGTGCTCCAGACACACGGAGGAGGCTGCCAGCAGGTATCCATGGCAACGGCATTGCTTTCAGTAGCTACTTTTCTGCTTTAAAAAGGGCTGCCTCGAAGTAGAAGGCCTCCTGATCACAGGCCAGATTAAAAGGGTCACAGCAATTTGCTGGCACTAACTGAAATAATCGAGGCAACGGATGTGGGAGTTACAAAGCAACAAAGAGACAGGGGAAGTAAAATGGGTGTATAATGAAAAGTATACAGATTACCACAAGATATTTCATTATGGTTTTCAAAAATATTCTTTTATAAAGCTATGTCTATCAATGTTCTCTTTCCCCAAGCTTGTGAATTGTCTTACGCATAAAAATCACACATTCTATTTTAAGTAAACATGAACTAGCATAAACCCCTTTAAAATCTGAGAAATCATCAGTTTTTACTACTCACTACTACAACTAATATTATAATTGTTATTTATTCTATTAAGATCCACTGTTTGACTGTAAATTAATTCCATGTGTAGAAATGTAGATATTATCATTACTTGTTTGCTTAGCAGACACCCCACTCCATGATGACATACACAAGGAGACAAAAACATGATGAATTTGTTTTTAAACTTCAGAATAAAACAGATCCTTATATGTCAAAAATGCATATACGGTCAAAGAGATTGTAGAGCAGAAATATCTGAGCAGTGGTAGATGTTCAATAACAGGAATGTCATGATGTGAAAGGTAAACCTTTTGCCAACCAGACTGTTACTTTCTGTCCTGGCTCTGCCAGGCATGTGAAACTGGATAGGGTTTTTCCCAATATCATATCAAATTCATGCTGAGCACACTTCAATCTGACATGGGCTTGTACAGATTTCCCAGTCTTGGTAATATATAATGATGAGGTTCATTGGGTGAAAAGGCAATCCTTGTAGATTTTGAGTTGAGTGGGCAGTCTTCAGTTCAGCACAGTGTCATGATCGGGATCCTTCCTCTTCAGGGCACTCCAACCCTTTTGTATTTTAGTTAATTATGTGCACCTGCCCCCTGTTTTGTGTCTCATTATGTAAGCCTGGCGCTCTCGTTATTCCTCGCTCTGCATTGGGAGATTCAGGTGTCCTGAGCGCCTGGCCTCGTTATCATGTTTTAATCTTCCTGGTTCCCTGTTCCTGTTCCAGATCCCATTCTGGATTTTAACTTTGTGTGTCTTGGCTGGTTCTCCCGGTTCCTGGACCCTGGATTGCACCCCGGATTTTCCCCTTGGACTGTTGGGACTAGTTTGTCTGTGCCACGCCCCCCGAGCACCGGATCACCATCATCACGCTCCCCCCCCATCTGTCAACCCATCTTGATTCCTCATCGTGTTTGCCAATTTATGTCTAAGGTCTTATATTTATGTGGAAGAAGCATTACCTCTCCTTTCCTAAAATTATTTTTTGCCATCCTCTTTCTAGAGGGTTGACAGTGAACAGTCTTTCCAATCATCTTTATTTTTGGCTGTTCTCACAGTATTATTTATCTCAAGATTTCTCCATTCTGATATGGTCTTAATCAATCTCTTGAGTTGCCTACCCCCTTGATCGATCTTGGTATACATCCATGAAACATGGCCTTTGTAAACTTTGCTTTGTAAACTTTTCAGCATGGAATAAACCTATTACTTGTTCCTTTGCAGCCTATGCATGCTGACGCAGCTACCCACCTGAACTACTACCTTTGTAAACTTTCTTTTCCTGCTACATGACCAAAGGCACCTAGTTCAAGTAGCTGCATCAGCATGTGTATGCTGCAAATTAACAGGTAAAGGGTTATTCCATGTTCAGAAGATAAGATATACAACATTTCAGCTGTGGAGTCTTTTTTAGGTGACACCTCAAAAAGGCTCCACAGTTGATACATTACTTTTCAGCATGGAATAGACCTTTACCTGTTCTTCCAAAGGCAACTACTTCTCGTCTCTTTTTCCTTATACTTGAAAATTTTCAAAATTGGTGTCCAAGGTCTTTAATAGACATATATTGATCTCTTGCTCCGTCCAGGATATTTGTACTAGACATTTATAACACCATATTTAAAAAGTGCCGATTTGATGCTATTTTCTTTTCTTTAAAGTTTTACATCAATATGTGGCAATGAGCCAGAGCAGAGAAGCAAATTTATAGAAGCAGCCATAACTTTCCTAAATTTTTGTTGTTTCTACTCTTCCACATATGCTATGATATGCTCTCTTCCTATCTCTTTCACACATCCACCTTCCTGATTCTATATCAAGATCACATTATTAGCCATATACAATTTCTTGTATTAAGAATTTGTCTTTTCACATACCCCAACTTGCTCTCCATGAGGCACACAGATAGAGAGAGGAGCTTGGGGACAGAGCACAGGGTCAGTCATTTATACAGTACCCCTGGAGCAGTTGGCAGTAAGGGCCTTGCTCAGGGGCCTAATGGAGTAGGATTCCTCTGCTGGCCATGGGATACGAACCAGCAACCTTCCAGCCACAGGTGCAGAGCCTTAGCCACAGAGCCACCACACCATCCAAGCCAGGTCTACATAAGATTCTACTGCTCCAGAACTTCATGTTCAGAATCTGAATGTTTAGCATCTTGTCCCTTGTGTCCCATGTGGCTCAATGCTGTACTCCCCCAATTCTTTGTCTGACTGCTCTTATTCTGCTAAGAATTATTGTAAGAATAAAATGATTTATTAGATTCTCAACCTAATTCTTAATGCTTTAGACAAAAAACTACAATAATATAAAGCAAGAACAGACCTTTTGATTATTATATTTTCTTCAAGGGATTTTAGGATTTGTGGTTTCTTAAAAAGTGTGAACAATTGTCTCTGGGTGAAGATTGCTAATTAATTAGAATTGAGACAAATTTGCATATTTATGAAGAAAACAAAATCACATTTGCATATTTATTAGTGTTGCAGGTTGTACTTAGAATATTCAGGAGGTAACATACAGTAGGATGCAGTTTCTATAAAAAATATATGAATAATAATAAGTAAGAAAAAGACTAGTTTACACTCACTCTTTCCTCCAAACAACAAAATGTTAAACTTGACACAGATAGATTAACTTTTGCTTTTCCTTTAATTATGTTTAAGGTGGTTCTAACATCTCACAAAGCTTGATCATTTCAATATCAAACCTGAGATACAAATCTTTTAGGTAGTGAAAAGAGATACTGCATGCAATGTTCTGAGTATTCATTACAATTTGCATACAGGTATAGTTGGAATATATACCACAATCATTCAAGAAAGGCAAATTATTTGGAAAAAACAGTAAACAATTTCAAACAAGTAACAGGTTATGTGGAACATAATATTTATTTTTAAACTGAACTGAGCTGTTAAAGATATTTTTTTTAAAAAAATACTATTAAGTAAGACAAGATCCTAGGATAACCTTTATCATTATTATTATCACTGTGCTAAATCTTGAGAGATATGACACTAAAGAATGATTAATTATTCTTATTTCTGAAAGTTTTCCAACTCTGCTGTGCTGAAAAGAGACCATCAAGAACCTTAAAAATGCTTGCAAATTGCCAGCCTAAGCTATTGCCAACCTATATACTATATATTTTATGTATAAAAAATATCACTTCACTTCACATATACACGTCAGTTGAATTTAGTGATGAATGAAGAATACAGTAAATGTAATGCCCTTTTATATGCTTCATTGTCAGATTACAGTCACAAAAATGTCAAGACATGCAAAGAAAGAAAATAAAGAGAACTGTAACTGATGACATTTTCAACAAGTTGTGTTAAGATGCCACAATGTACTAGTAAGACCTCATTTGTCACATTGCATACTTTTTTTGACACATTAAAAACAGACATTTCTAGTTTTGGAAGTGGTACATAAAAACAACCAGATATATTCCTGGTCTGCAAGTAATTGCTTACACAGACAGGTAAAAATAACTGAAATTTGTAAGTCTTGAACACAGAATAATATGACAGTCACACAATGGCCTGAGCAAGGCCAAAGTAGGTCAGTTTTATCTCAAACTGGCTCCGCTGCAAAAGCACCCAAGCAAACAAGTGCAGTCTATTTACAGTGCTCCCAGTCCCCCACACCAGAAAACAAAACCCCCCCAAAAAAGAAACAAAAACTAATCATTCAAATAAAGGTAAATCCTCTATCATCTCTATGACACTACCTAACCACCAACAACCAACCAAACTCTTAGCCTGAGGAGCCAGCTTAAATAGCTTGTAAGCCCCTCCCCCTCTGGAACAAACCATTTCTCTAATTCAAAGTGGTTTTTCCCCTTTCCATAAATAACCCTTGAGAACTGGGGTTTCTATTATCCTACTTCTGGTTTCTTTTATCCTCTCCCTCCAATACTTAGAACCTTGGTTTAACCAATGATGCTTCATATTCCTGTTCATATCATATTTCTCCAAGCTACTATAGTTTTTTCCTAAAGACGGCTCACTTAGCACTCGGTCAATGCCATAGTTCTCTGTAAAATGAACAATTACAACTACAGTCCTGAATCTGCAGCTCTACTGTAGCCCTGTTGTCTTCAATACTCTGCATCTCACTTCAACCAAGCAGCCTCTCATCTGAATACCCTTGGCTGCCTATTTGCGTTCACATCAGATTTGAGACTCTTGTCTTTACCTACAGTATATGACACGCAATGACACGCAATTCTACAATATGTTTGGAATTTGAAAGATAGAGCAAATGAGCTAGAGTTTTATGTGCAAGGAGTTGTAATCTCTGCAAAATATCAGTTAAGCAGCTGTAATAATATGAAAAAAAACTTGGAGACAACAGCTTCAGATCTTCATGTCCTCAGGCCAAACTATGGTTGTTGTTGTTCTTCCCATGGGATTTAGAAGGTTGTGGTCGGCTGAGAATGCCTTGGCCAGTCATGTAACTCTGACCCCACTGGCTGGCCCTTGCAGAACGGGTGGAATTTGAGAAGTGTCTTCCAGCTGACAGTTTAGCCCCCCATGTTTCCAATTCAGAAACACACTGTGAAAAAAAGGAATGGGTTAGACAGCAAATTAAAAAGGCAAATTAAATAGCAACTGGTATTTCCTAATTCTGGTTTCTAGTAATATAATGTCTATCATAATGGCTGATTCTGTTTGAAATGAATTTGGATTTTAATCAAGATAGTCTTGTATGATATTAACTTTTCATCATATCTGATGTTGCTTTTTTAGACCCAACTTGCTCCCATTAATTGGCAGTGCTCCATATTAACTGTCATGAATACATTATGAAAGTATGTGCATCAATAAATGATGATAACAATGATATAGGCAGTAGGAGTGTGCAGATACTATTGAAATTAATATTAATTAGTCATTGTCCCACAATGCTACAGGGGATGAACACTTCTAATGATGCCTTTTGTATGTGTAAAGTCAACATTAGTAGTTAGGGTTAGCTGTTTCAGCCCTTGTTAGAGCCTATCTGTGAAACATAGCTGACTTTGATCAGTGAAATGCGTTACAATTTTCATATACAGTAATTTTATCAATTTTGAATTTCAGTGGAGTCCATCAGAAAACCATGAATTTGCCCTAGTAGAAGTAGACTTCCTAAAATCAAACTAGGATTATTCTGTTGCACATTTGCAAAAAATATTGCTACTGTATACTAGCAAAAATAATCTATTTTTCTTTGTTGAGCATTCTTTAGATACTTTGGACCAGCACCAGTATAAACTTTTCTTTTAAAACTGAATGTTTAAATGACATCAAATATTCAGTAAACAATCTATCTGATATTTTTGGGTTTTGCAATATGTGGTATTTGCAAAGTTTTTTGTGATTTTTTTGTCTAGGATTAAAAACTGAACATATCACAACATACTGTAACTGGTTTTCAGAGCAGAACTTAGGATCAATTTAATAACACTAAAGTAGACACTAAAGCACAGACAGACATGAGAGAAACTGCAGGCAGTGTGCAGACAGATATGAGAGAAACTGCAGGCTGTGCGCAGACAGACATGAGGGGAACTGCAGGCAGTGAGCAGACAGACATGAGAGAAACTGCAGGCAGTGAGCAGACAGACATGAGAGAAACTGCAGGCAGTGCGCAGACAGACATGAGGGGAACTGCAGGCAGTGCACAGACAGTTGCCAAGCTGCACTGAGCACTCAGATAGATGTAGTACAGTAACAGGCAGGGGTCAATGGCGGTGAATCAGAAACTAAATGCAGTCCAAGTCACTAAGGGGAATCCGTGAGAGTGGTGTTGGGCAGTGAAGCAAGGGTGAGATCCAGGAAACACGGTAGCAAAGAAGGACAGAGGGAATCCAAGCCAAGGTCATAAACACAAGCTCAGTGGGTCTGAAGCTGAGTAGAACACAGTTCATAGCACTGAGGGCAAACCCACAAGATGTGGTTGGGGGAAGCTCAGGTCGAAAATCCAGAGAGAAAAAAATGCAAGGACTGTCTAGAGAAGACTTTAATTCAGAGTTTAATTATCTCAAACCACCTGAAGTGGGTATGGTCATAAAATATCTCCAGGTGGTCCAGATCTCCTGTCAGATTGGCAACCAGTGCTGAGAGACAGGTGAGTGGACATGTGGATAGCTGTTGTGTCAATGCTAGCTCGGCCCACAGCACACCAGCAGCGGCTAGCATGTCACCTTCCTCCTGTTTCAAGACATACTTCTGCTCTCAGAACTATAATAAAATAGACTAGATAAAGCACCTGTTCTAATGACAATGCTAAAATGTTTCTAAATTAGTATTTCTTGTCATATATTTATTCTAGATAACTGAGTTTTTCAATTCTAAATGACTGTCTAAATGTATTAATCTGTGCCATCAAATTTTTGGAGAGATGTTTGATTTTTTCATAGAATTTTATTTGCTACATAACTTTCCATTATTCATTATTATTTCAGCTTATAGAGCAATCCTTCAATTTAATTTACTTGAATCGGGATTGTACTTTCATTGAATAAAGGAGGATCTTCATTTAATTTAAAGTTGATCACAGATAAGCATCACCTTTTTATATTATATGGCTATTAGTACAACATGCAGTATATCCACCTAGTTTATCTTTTTATTAATTTGTGACCAAAATATGGAAATATGTAATAAGCATAGCAATTATTCTGTTAACTAATGATATGTTGGCTTGATTAGGAAAATGTATTTTAGCTTTAAAAAGTGTTTCCAGGTAAGAGATTCATAAGGGTGTTTAGCATTGTTTTGCAGTATAAACTTTGGATACAGAAGGTAATTATAGTTGAACTAATTTGTTATACTCTTTACTCTCATTATAAAACCTTATGTGAGACACTAAGCATATGCATATTAGCTCTGGCCTAAATTAAAGCTCATTTAAATCGATGCTCATTATTGCTTGCACATTATTATGAAAATCTAAGTGGTTGTCCATATAAGAGCGTAATTATTAGAATGCATCATAAATAGTATTAAAATATTGTGTATAGGCCAAACAAATACTGAGAAACTCATCATCAAAATTGTGCATTAATACTACATCTAGAATAGCTGTCCTTAAAATGGACAACAAACAAAAAAATGACCAAATTCAAATGTGTCTGGTTGTTAAAAGTAAACAGACAATTGTATTGCCAAATTGATTCTACATCTAGAGGGCGCTGCTTCTCTGTCCTGTTCCTAGTTTCCCTGTGCTTTACTTGTTCTTCCGGTGTGTCTTGTTGTCTGGGGCTTTATATTTCCGGGTCTCCCTTTCCTCCTGGCTCAGCATTGGGATCGGTTGTCGAGAGGCTCGCCTCACCCGGTCGCCCCACATCCACTACGTGAGGGCTTGTGTCTTATCCCTGACTCCACCCAATAGCTTGAGCAAGCAGCGAACCCCCGTGTTTGCTCCGTTCCTGTCACTACGCATAGGGTCCTCCCGTCTCGCCAGTCCCTCTCCACGGCTAGCCTGGCTACCATGACACTGACAAAGTCAAGCCTGTGATTTTTTTCTATATGAGCAGTGAAACACAAACCAAAACACAAGCCAAAGGACACTATTGGAAACCAAGAATAAGAGACATTTATTTACCCACAGGGTTGTAGGCGGGTTTTAGGGAGAAGCTACCAGATTGAAACCAGTACTTTGGCTTCCTTGAAGAATCAGCTGGACAAGATCCTCCCGTTAACTCCAGTTATCTAACCAAATAGGCTGGATGGGATGACTGGCTTCCTCTTGTTTGTTATGCTTGGAACTACATTATACACCTCCGAACTTAATGAAATCTATGGAAGAGTGAAACATGAGGTGTCTTAGTAATTCTTCTACATGAATTAATTGTATTCAGGCAGAAGCTGTCAATACCTGTATCTGCATCTCCATCAATATATAATGTTTATATAAGTTGGAGAATTTATTTTTACTAATATATAAAACATTCAACAGCAGTTGTTTATTTTACAACGTATTCAAAGATATTCCATCTATCACAATAAAAAACAAGTATACTGTGTCAGGAAAATAATTAGAAATGAAAAACACATTTAAGGTAAATAATATTAATTAACAAAACAATTACATTTATGAACAAAATAATGTGAAAATGTGTTTAGCAAATTTAGCAATCCACTTTTTTAAAGTATACTATTTTATAGTGAGAGCAAAAACATATCACTGTAAGGGTATTTATTTACAGAGCAGTGTTGAAGACTGCATTAATGGGTAAAAAATCAATAGCAACCCAATACCAATCACAGACCTGAAAGGCTAAGCTATCCATTAATAGTGATAGTGCTAAAAATAGGAAATAGTTATTACAATTGTATTAAATTGCAATTAAATCAGTATAACAATATCGAAGACATTTTTTAAACAATTATGTAATAAGTAAAAAGGTTGTATATATGGTTCTGCTTTTTTGCTCATCACTGTCCTGAAGCAACATGGACCTCATGTCTGGGTGATGGATCCAACATGCTTTGAAGAGAATCACATGTGTTCTCCATGATGAAGACAGCAGTTGAGAGTAGAGATTTAGCACAGAAGAATATTTAAGGCCCTTAATAGCTCAGAAATTCTCACCTGCTCACAAGTAAAGTTTAATTCTTGACGTGTCTCTTTTCTTATTTTTGAGACCAGCTGTGCAGAGGTCTACTGCAGTTGTTTAAAAATGAAATTATTGTTCACACCTTAACCTTCGCTTTCAGAGTTCACTTCAGATATTGGTAGCATATCTAGTTGGTGGTAGTGCAGGTATATAGGATTCTACTTACAAGAAAATGTGCTGAGTAGAGTTAGAAAGGATGGAATATTTTCATAGTTATCAGATTATAGGTCTAAGGTGTAATGGCATTCTGCCCATGATGCAGTCCTGCTTTGTGCATTCTTTTTCCAGGATAAACCATAGGTTTTCTGTGGTCCTTATTAGGAATAAATGGCTTTCTAGCAATGGATGTATTAAAATGTTACTTCTTTTGACTCCATAAATATATGCATTTCTTGATAAACCACTTCTAACTAATAATAGAGCTTATATTTAATAAGAAGTTGAAGCTGCAGCTGTGGAAAGTTTCCAAAACTTGAACCAAACTATCATAGCGATGCAAGAAGAAATTTATCGGCATATCGTTGCCATGCTTGCATCTGTTCTGCTGCATGACCTCCATCAGGCTCTTGGAGTTTTCCATGACAAAGTCTCTGACTGCCAGGGGAACATGGATGAGAGCGCGGATCATGCACTGCCAGACGAATCTGTAAACCAAAACTAACACGCTCACGTCATCCATGGATTTGCACCAGCGTGACATAAAGAAACAGGGGAGGAGAAAGTTGCTTGAAAATACAAACAAACAAGAAGAAAACACATATCGGGGGTGAGAGGTTTCAGGTGCTTTTTTCAGTGGCTTGGGTACACAGGGGAAAAATGCCAGTGTCTCGCTTGACTTCCTCGCTTTTACACCAGATGGCCCTTCACATCTAGGCTGACTGAGGAATTCATCTGGCAGGAGCTCAGAATAAGGCTCAGACCCACACCCCTCAACACTGCACCTTCTTTTTTTACACCACTGACCTATTTGCATTCTCCGCACGACAGATGAGGCACAAACCCTCTACTCTGCACTGGGCATGATTTTTTTGTGTTTGCGTGATTAATTTAGTGCTCATGGCAGGAGTTGAAACCGCTCATATCTGCAGCTACTGAATAGAAATAGTGCTGTCTTCCCAAATGTAATTTTCCTTCATTTTCCTTTGAGCAAGCCTTAAGCTACCCTGGGGAAGAGGGACATTTTCAAGCAGATGACCTTGGTCACTATTTAACCTCAGCCAGAATAAGTGAAACTTCACCTACTGCCTGAGTTTTAAATTAATAAGCACATTTAAAAAAATAGCTGTGAAATATATCCTGTGTAAAACATCCTTGTATATGCATTAAAAAGCATTTCTAGAAAATGTATTCATACCCTTTATTTTTAAAGTCAAAACAATGTTTAATATTCATTTTAAAACTGTATGTGTACTGTATATAACTAAAATTCTGCCAAAGATGTACTGACAGGAAATTTTATTTAATTACAATTACGGCTTCAGGGGGTGTCTCTTGCAATAAAAACACAATGAAGCTGATTATATCCCATGACCTTATATTCTTATTAAACAGAGAGCTTTTTTAATATAGGAAATTGTTAATTATAAGAACAAAGTACTTTCCTTACCTGACACTACTAAAATGAAGTGGGATTTTAAACTCTGTGGTTTAAACAAATATAAGACTAGCTGGATTTTCAGAAAAAAATGATAACCCATACAGAATAAAAGGCAGGATCATATACACATTAAATTGATACTAATGAAACATTGTACAGTTTAAGGAATGTGTGACAGGTTCCTTGTCCTTGTGACTGAGCTGAAAGGAATACTGTAACACCAGCTCACTTCCAGCTCAGCAGTGAATGATCTATAAACACAAATTCCCACCACATTGTGTCACATACTAAGGCTACTGTATGTCAGTCTGTCCCACAATTGTGGGCAGTAGTAGAAAGAATTTCTAACAAAGAAAATGGAGTTTACTGTATGTGAGGTAGAAATCATGGTATTGTAGTTTATTTTTGCTGGGTAGTGAAATCTCGTTTTTCTACTCTTAGATTCTAAATTCACTCTTTTAAATCTCAGTAAAATACACAGACAGGCAAAATACAAATAACAACAACTGAAAATCTTTTAATCTTAAAGACGTTATAATTAATACAACCCATCAGTTCTGCTGACTTTTTCCTGTAATAGATAATTAGAGCCTTTTGTATATCCATTGTAGCATTAATATCGCAATGTACTGTAGCGGAACAAATTCAAACCAGGTTCTAGAATGGCTGAAGTCTGTCTGTATGTCTCCCAATGTGCTTTTGTGCTTCCGACACCACGCTGTGCAAGTCAGTGGTCAGGGTCCGTGGTATTGAGGAAGTTCATTTGAAACCAGTCAGGCATTTCTGATAGCCCTCCACTCTTCTCTGCCTCTTTCACCTACAGCTGAACGAATGTCTCAGGAAGCTGCTGGAGCAGCGCAGACCGTCTGGGACATGAAGGAATGCAGAGCAGGATAATCACAACATCATCAACTCGATTCTCAGAGGTAGCCAGCCAATAATGCTGTTCTAATTGAATAACTTATCCACAGCTATTTCCCCAGGGACAGCCCGAGGCGGAGCCACTGCACAGAGGCAGATGGGGGAGCAACATCTAAAAACACACACACTCTGAAAAAAATGTCCTTCTGCACCACTGTCTCCTAACATGGCAAATGCACTTATCTCATTGTCCTTAGTTTTATTTTTTAAACATATGCACCATATGTTTTGCTCTCTAATCAGTAAAGCCATCCCAATTTTTTCCTTTTATCTAGGCTGTTTATTCAGCTCTCTCATTTTCACATTGTTTCTAGATTTCTTTTTTGTACACTCCCTCTTCTTCTGCGAGTCTCTGAAGCCACTACAATCCTCCAGCCTGGGGGAAGGATAATTCCTATTAAGACCTTCACTGCAGCTCTGTGCTCAGCCACCCATGGGGTCACGGCTCGGGGAATGATGAATTCGGTTTCCTGCTCCTACGTGGGAGTGAATGCCACCCTGTGGGGCCCAGTAACACTCATTTCCTCCACCTTTCCTTTCAGTTACTGTACTTCCAGCAGTGGAATAAAGTCCATATTACTGTCCTAGCTCTGTTTTGGAAAAACTACAAAGGTTTTTTTCCACTTATTTATATTCAATGCTTATCATACAGACCCAAGGGGAAATTCATTCTCAGCAATAATTACAATAACCACGTACAAGTGAAAAGACAAAACTAGGACTATTTTTTCTGTAACTAAAATGGCTCATTTTTAATTTGGGTCTGAACTTTTTATCTGTGTCATATTATAATGAGGTCATTATGTCAAACACAAAAATCCAAAGATGGTGAATTTTTCACAAAGAAGAGGGGTGACACCTCTAATTTTCCTCTTTCAAACCTAAGCAAGTCCTTCACAGAAAGTACACCTGAGTATCAAGTCATGGTTAAACAGGTCCATGATGTGCGCAGTTCCAGGCAGTATTGTGTACAGTCTGTACACTCAAACTACAGTGAGATAAAACATAATATTTGCATGGTTCATGCTCTATAAAACCCCATAGTGAATGGATGCTGTGCATTCATAAATCATTTGGAGAACAAACAAACATGCAAAAAAAATAACAACAGACCACAAGTTTATAAGTTTCCATACCAAATCAGTTCACATCTTTGACCAATTATGACCAGCTGGTAGGTAAACAACAGCTATCTGGGAACCTACTTAGCTACCCACAGGGAAATAATGCTACCAAGGATGCAGACAGCCAGATGCAGAGGAATACTCCATCAAAGCAGATTCCCTGTGATGATATTATATTGTGCTGTTCACAATCCTCTTTTATACATATACCCAAATAATTACAAAACAGTTTGACTATTGCAATTATATATGTGTTATAAGATTTTGTTATTGCTATACACAGGGGTATTAAACACCAATGTTAATAAGATAGATTACACAATACTTGAATACACGTTATTATACTTTATATTATATTGAACCACTTGCAGTGTATGATATGCATATACTGTAAAGAAATTACCATTGTGAAAGTTTATGCTTTGGAATATCATGGAGAAACTGCTAGTACTACTGGTACATTTGGGGAATTTTACCAAGACTCTTTTAAATATAACATATATATATATAAATAAAACATAGATATGTTATAATGTATCTATTGTGTGATGAGTATTTGTAAAAAATACAAAATTTGCAATTTGTATCAATTTTAATACCAGTACTAAATTTTGAAATTCATATGCATTTGAGCCAAGATACAGATTCTATGTCTCATTAGTATACTTTAAATGAAGTTAAGATGGTATAGACTATGTATTAACCTACATTTAGTTTAACACCAGTTACCCATATCACAAGCCCAAAAGCCAGTATCAATTATCTGATCTATAATTCACAATTGGTTTTTAAGTCAAAGTTATGATTAACAAAGTGTGAGAACTAAGAAGCAAAGAAAATATTCTCACAGAATGTTTTGCTTTTTTGCCATAAATTGTGGTCACTCCATGGCTTTAGCAATTCTCATGTACTGGTCTCATGTACATGTTTCACTTTTAAAAACATCTTACAAAAACATTGCTTTAACTTCAATGAATCACAAAAGAATCATTTTTATTTTATAGATTTTTATAGATATAGATCAGCATAATTCTGCTCAGATCCTTCAAATATTAAAATGGGAATGACATTAAGAGGGAATACTGTATGGATTGTCTTTGAACATTTTGTTCACTTGTTTTTTTTTTGTGTCGGTTGGACAAGCGTTCTAGGAGTTGAATATAGTTATAATTTCAGTACAAATCTGTTCGACCTGAGCAGGTACACTCCAGCTAGTTTTTATTTTAGTGGCACACAAACATGCTGACACAGCCTTTTCAGTGATGAGTTGTCTCCCACCCTAGACAAAGTCACAGCAGCAGAGGTGCAAAGATAAAGTCCTAAGGATTATACTCACGCTCAAGCTTGTTGTTTATGGCAGTATTTAGGAAAAAATAAATAACCTGGGAGAATTCCATAAAACAAAATGGAGTTCATAATGAATGTTCGGGAGGGATGACAACAGCTAAGTTCAATCAGCCTCAGCTGTCAGTCATTTGTAATCAATCCTGACAATTTCCTCACTTAAATATTATAAATAGTGTACATGATCCTCATCTCCCCCTCTCATAAATCTCTTGCATCCATTCTCCACCTCATCTCCACCTCTGCAGCTGTCCCTTGGTCACCCCTCACTCTGCATGGGGGTCCCAGCCTCCTCGTCCTGTGGCCAGGAGGCCAGCCCTCAGTAAAGCAGGTGAAGCCAGATTACTGTAAATAAATACTCAATGAACTAATATGGCTCATTCTGCGGTGATGTAATTCCTAGTAAAAATAAATTGTATTCATATGCCAGATGCCCATATGTCTCCCATTGGTGTTACGTCTGCACATTTTAGTAGAATCAAGGGTGCAACTCACAAGTGTTCACAGATTTTTAGTTTCTAGATGTATTCACTGGGGGCACCCCTTCATTGATTGCAATAGAAAACAGAAAATCAAGCGTTATGTGATCCTGCAGAGAAATAGTTTCACAAGCACCTCTGCAGACAAACTGACACATCTGACACATTGGAAGTTCACTAACAGAGGTTGGAGTGTGAAAGCTGACATCACATGACATAATCTGTACTACCACATTCACAAATTCTGCAGCCTCTAAAAATTCATCTGTCTTAACCTTATGATCATACTAGCTTAATTCCACATGTAGCTACACATAACAGCATCAACTAAAGTGTTATCTGATATGAAAGTTTGAAAGTTAAGGAAACTAGGATACCCTTTTAAGAGACAGTGTATAGTGTGTGTTTTTTCTTAATGTTGTTGTGTATTGGGGGATATGAAAATCTTTGCTGAATTTTCTACCACCAACCTATTCTAACTAAAGAAGCCCACATGGTGACAATTGTTGAATCCCCAGATGGAAGAGGAATTAAGAACTAATATTCTTTATTATATTTATATTTATATATTTAATTTTCAGATTATTAAATATGATTATTTATGTATAAAACATGCCTACAAACAAACACAAAAAAACTGATTATTTACCAAGACAGTGAGAATTTGAGCTCAGCCCTTCTATAGCTGAAGGACTCCCCTAAAATATGAGTAAACCTTATGTCAAATTTTAGACACAGTCAGCTTAGAAACAGTCCTTAAAAGACAGGCCATTGTTTAAAACTGATACACAATAATGGAAACATTTTTCTAAACCAGATAATGCATCCAGAGTTAATTCAGGCTCTGCCTGGCTCTTAGCTACCAAGCTCTGTACAAAAAAGGAGATAAATACGCCTTTGTTTTAAAACAACTGAAGTCTTTTGTGCTTAAAACTAGTTCAGATTTCTTCTGTGATCAGAGATGATCTGTTACATTGTTCTCTCCAAAGATCGGGCTTAAATGCTGATGCTTTCTGAAGGCAGATGAAACTCACTTACAGGGTCTAACTCCAAGTCTCTCTGAGTGAGAACATCAGAGAGTGCTGCAGTGCAAGAGAGCAAATCATCCAAATCTACTTCATATACTGTACACTAAGCTGGTCCTCCTGGAGCTGCTGATCATCTTTTAGTCCATCCCAGGATCTAGTCTGCCCTTGCAAAAGAGCTATAACTGGTGGATAGTTAGAGAAGACACTTTAAATTGCCCCCAGTTTGACTTGGGATTCTCCTACTGCAAAACAGGGCCACTGATAAGTGATCTGTATGCCTCCTTTTTTGCCTCCCAATGTTTTCTGGCCTGTTATAGCTCTGTCTAAAATCTATAAGCCATTTGTGCAAAATGGCTATTTCACAATCCGTGTTGGTATATTGAGAAAAACCTCAACATTGTGGAGACTTTGAAGTCCTTTAACTGATGATCTTGATCCATTCAATATTCCTGGATACTGTGCATTGTGGAAAATAAATCTTGACTAAGCTGCTAGGCAAGAGTTCTACTTCACCCAGGCAGGTTTTGATCATGGCCATTTGCAGACACATACCAGCTTACACAGAGCCAGTCCCTAGACTATGGTGAACTACAGTCAACCCAGGACCAGGTCTTCTGTTGTGGGAGAATTCTACACTGTCTAGATATCAAGGGGTGATGTAACCCCTTTTGTGACAGTGTCATGCTCACTGAACCCTGTTAATCGGCTTTGGAATTATCTGTTGATGTTTCCTAATTTATTACAGAATGACACACAGTTCAGCATTTCTAGTGCTCAACACCAAGAAAAAGGGTAGTTCTGATTATGTACTGATTATGCCTGTACTTCTGATACTCCATGTAAGAGTATAAAAAGGTAGAGATTAGGTTAAACATCTGTTTGCTAAAAAAAACTTTTACACTTTTCACTGATGAAGACATTGTTGACCTTCATTAAGATCCTAGGCAGTCCTCTGGAAACAGAACAAGATTCTATGAAATATAATGGCAATAGGAACACAACAGAAGAATTCATACTTCACTCAATGCTGTGGGCCAGTCTCAAATTTGTCTTTCAGAGCAAACTTCTTTGCTACTTAGAAAATGTGAGACATATTTTGTTGTCATTGCAAAGATTCGTATACTGTATATACTTATCAAGCTAACCTGTTAGAAGTTGGGAAACAACTAATTGGTTTATCCTTCATAGTCCATTTCACTACATTCACCCAGCGCTGTCCTCAGATGAGTACCCTCCAGCTTTTTCCCAATTAGTTTCAAAAGAAATGTGTTGTAAAGCAAGTCGAGAGGTTCATTACCTTCTTGTTCCATTGTTCCATATGTGCACCCTGCATTTATAAGAGCTCACATCAGTGTAGTCGAGGATATGCTTTACTATGATTTGTTTTTTGTCCAGCTTGGAATCTGGTCTACCTGATTTTCTTATTTCATACAGTAAATGCTATAATACTGGGAGCAAAGCAAACAACATGTACAGAAGCCAGCTGTTGCCCTTTGTGTTGCAAGCGCCATTGCTGTGTGCAGCAAAGACTGGAGAAATGACTGTACCCATGTTCAAATTCCATGGCATTCAGTGGATCCTCAGAGCATCAGCAGCTGGCTTCGCTGAAAAGCACAGCAGTACACTCAGCCAGACTGCTTGACACTTAACAGGGTCTGTCAACCTTCTGCTACCATTGCTTCAGTGACTCATTCTAAAGCACTTCAACTCAGAACCCAGCGGTTTTGATTATAATGGAAAATAGAAAACCTGTTGGGGTTGGGGGTGAATATAACCCGCAAAATATTTGTTAGGATACAGTTAATTCTAGCATTTTTTAACAGTATAAAATGCAAACATAATTGGTCACACATTTCTTAAAACAAATGCTTTTTTTGCCTACAGTATATCTTTTGTTGTGCAATCATCCACAACTATCCACACATGTCCACTCAGCCCTTGCTAACCTAAAAAAAACAGCATGAGCAATTACATCATGATTTACACAGACAATAATACAAATATATATGTTGCATAACAGAATTGATTGGATCTATTAATTAATTTTCTTAATGAACTCTGATTATTTGAAAGACATAATCTGCTTTAAGAAGGTAAATAAATACTGTACATATTTTGAGTACTTAAATGAACACTTATGCATCCAACAAGATTCTAGCCAAAATGCATCTTAAATATATTTTAAGAAATTTTGAGCATTGAGTAATTCTGAACAAGTGTGCTTACTTTTAAAATAGTGCAATATATTGCAAATACTGGTTTCTCACTGTCTTCAAGTCTTTTCTGAAATCTCAACTCTTTACAGCTCCAACAGTTCTAACAAAGAGGTCTGCTGCTGCTGCCTCACAAATGCATCCTGGGATTTTTGCAGTCCTGCCCGGGGCCCCTGTCATCCTGCAGAGCAGCACAGAGCTGTATCGCTGTAGGCAGCCAGGTGTAGCTGGGAGTGCTGGGAGACTGCTAGTGATGACACAAAAATCTCCATCTGCATCAGTCTTAAAGGTGCAGTGTGCCATTACTCTAAACAAAAGAAGAGGTATAGATTGTAAGGATCAAAATGCCCCACGTAACACACATGTAATTTAAAGATATTTGCATGGAAAGGTGTTTTTTATAACATAATTAATTTCAAAGTTTTTGCCTGGTGATTATTTCATAATACTTATGTTTTATCTATATTTTCTGGCATATACTGTATGTCTTTTTCTATAAAATGAAATGCAAAAAGTAAAAATTGCAGTACATATTAACCCTGAAGCAGACCAAGCTTTACATTCTATGACAAAATGCCATAACTAAAGTTTACAGTCAGCTGCCAAAGGTCGGTATAAATTCTCTACAGTAGGCTGATGTTGTCAACACCTCAGCTCACAGATAGTAGTATTTTGAATTCTTGAGCCAGGTCCCCTCAAGAATTTGTAGTCTTTTCTGCTCAAGACTAAGAAGATTCAGTTTCTCCTCTGGATTGATCCTAGAGCGGCATCCCTTTTTTGTAACCTGGTGACCGAAATTGAGGTCAATGTTCTGAATGGGGTTTTACTAGTGCAATTTTAACATAACATACCTTCATTTAAAATATACACACCCAAAGAAGGCTCCACAGGTGAAACTTTGTGTTTCTTTTCTTCTCTTTTTGGCATTGAATAAACCTCTACTTGTCACTTTTAACCCAATATCCTCACATTTTATGTTGCCTATTTTAAACCGGTTCTGGTTTTAAATCTTCTGTCCAGGCTGGATTGCCTGGCCTTGGACTTTTGCCCTGTTTTTGGATTTCCCTTTTGACTCATCCCCGGATTGTTTGCCTCGGACTCACCTCCCACCACCACCAGCACTCCATGGACACGCCCCCCTGTTCTCATTCCCATATCCTGCATGACTTTTTCCCCGTGTTTTCTTCACTAATCCCTGGATCGTGTCGTCTGCATAGGGTCCGGAAAGAACTCTTTCCCTGACGCTCTTTTCCTTTATCGTATACATCCCTAATTGCAATACATACTGTATATGTACAATAGACTGTATTAGAATTCATATCTGCATTTGATGTGTGTACCAACACAATGCCCTTTGAATGTCTTTTATAATTCAGAAATATATACTGTAGGATCTGACACCCTTGATTCATCTAAATTAACTTCCTGTTTCTGAATGCTCTGTCTAATGTACTGTATAGTGCTACACCTGCACCTCTTCCATTTTCTGTCCCCTCAGAACACAATGCATCCTGAAGATGTTTTATTCTTCTCCATGTTTTACTCTTCTTCATCACTGTCTCTGAGCCATGATTCAGAGATTCCGTTACATTGAAACATCCTGCTACAGCTGTAGCTTCTATTTTTTTTACGTTTGTGTCCAAATACACTTAATTTATATTGGAGCTTCCAGAGAAGTAACCAACATGTCCTACTACCGTCGTCTCCCACAGGATCCTGCCAATGACTACCAAAAGGAAGTGCAATTCACCATCTCTCTTCTTATCAGCAGCAAGGAGCTCCCCCAGGAGGCGAACCATCTTATCATTGAACATCCGCAAGTATCCTAATTTTACCTACTCCCCCAAATCCACAAACCTGACACCCCTGGTCGCCCTATAATCTCAGCATGCAACTGTCCACAAACTCACTTCTGCATTCTTGTTCACAGCTCACTTGACCTCACCAATCATCCACACCAGGCACTTTCCCCTGCATCACTTGTAAAAATACAGTATATCCAATACCGCGCTCATTCAAGGCCTTTCTGGACAATTTCGGATCACTCAAATGATATTTTGTACCGCCAGCAACTTTCTTTACTGCAGAAAATTCCCAGCTATTTACAGGTAAAACAGGAAGGAGACTGGGATACCATTTAAGGGAACATGCCAGGCTGTCTCCAAGACAATGGTGATCTCCAAGCCCATAGTTTCTCACTTCACCTCTAAGGGCCATGATCATACTTATCTCTCCATCTGCGTTCTCAAAGAGGGGTTTCAGGGATCTTATTGCAGGAAGACATCTAAAACCAAAATTATCCTGAAATCACACCTTACCCCTTCTCGCAACGACAGACTTGATTTCCTGCTAATCCTCTTTCTTCATTTGCAGCTTTTGACTTCACACCTCTCCTCACCTCTCAACTTCACACCCCTTGAGTGTCCACTCTGTTTCTCTCCTGCTTCTGCCTCCTCTCCACTCCCGGCTCTTGTTCTCACTGCTTTATCAGCTGCTGACTTTCCTCTCTTTCTCACACCTGAAGAAAGCTCCACAGCCAAAACGTTGTGTTTCTTTTCTTCTTTTTTCAGCACAGAATAAACCTTTACTTGTACCTTTGCAACCTATGTATGCTGACGTGGCTACCTATTGTACTTAACCTATTTACAACTAATTTAGCTTAGTTATTAGTCCTTAATAAATTTCACTCATGTGCAAAACACAAATTAATAAATTTCTAAATAAATAAATAATAGTACACTGAACATCCATGCTAAAGCCTGTAGTTTAAAGCTTAAGTAAGATGACAAAACAGCTAAACTTAGGCTTCTTTGGCATGTATATTAGTTTTCTGAGTCATTCTTTTTTGTATACATAATCTTTGGGTGTTTACCCAAAGACAGAGATATAAGCTTCTATTTTTATTCTGTTACAGTGTTTATTTTGATTGTGCTGGCATTTCAGACAACAGAAATGAAAGAACATTTAGAGTCCAGCATTTATTTCTTTCCCCCTTTGTGTTCCTCCTGCCAGATGACTGTTATCGGCTGTAATATGATGTAGTGAGCAGACAGATGTTCTCTGACCGTCAAGTGTGATTACTGTATATTAGTTCAAAGGCTAAGACAGTAGTGCCATATGCTGTGAGTCTATACAGTATAAAAAGAATTTTTAAGATTTCTTAAGGAAATAAGCTAACGTAATACAAGAGGTCTCTCCCTCAATAATGTACTGAGAGTATGTTATTAATGGAGCTGCAGTATGATGTTATACATACTGTAACAGGAATGACAACTGTAAGCAAAAAGTATTCAAAACAAGCTACCTGTACACATAGTTCACCCATCAGCATCAGAAGTTTAGTCTTTTTTTGAAAATATTTTAATCTCAGTATTAAGGCAATTATAATGCATCTCTGCTAGACCCAACAGTTTGTGTTGTTTTTGTTTGCATTGTACATTTAGTACAAATATCCCGCACTTTTGAATACAATGACAGACAAGATTTTAATTATCTTGTTTAAAATTAATCATCTATAAAATCAGCATAATTTTTTCCTGCATTTTCTTTCAAGTGAAAAATAGAAATTTGTTCATTTGTAAAAACTGGAATTTGACAAAATGTGTCTATGATGTGCTGAGGGTGAAGAAATGACCTAATACAGTATGTAGTTAGAAAATAGGGTAAGATCAAGTATTCTTTATCACCAAACTTTTTTTATCTTAATTAAGAATGAAAATCATTTCTTTTTTTTCCAGTAAGAATGCATGAAATCTAGGAGATAAGGAGTTACAGATAGGAAAAACTAATTTGACATTTTTTGGGGGGGAATTGTAATTTACCTTTTACAGCAACCCCTAGGATTTAAAACAAGAAAGCAGAAGGAAGAGCTTCATCATAAACACATACTGTATATACAGTATGTTTATTAAAGGCTGTGTTATCATTTAAAGCTTATGCATTAATTTTAATATTAAAAACATCCTTTAACAACCATGCACACAATTAAAATATAACAAAAGTATTTAGAACATGTATACAAATATTTTTGAAAAAATGAACCCACAAATATGATGTAAGAGAGCTAAATACTGTATATACTGATTAACACTAACAGTAAAGGTAAGAGGATATAGAGAAGCCTGACTCACATCTGGCTGTGGGGAACTTTGATGAGAGGAGAGAGTCCCAATGACATCAAGTGCTCTGAGACATTGCAAGATTTCACAGTGTTGCCAAGGCACAGGGGAGAAGTGGCGCTGGAAACAGACAAACAGAAGCGATTGTTCCCATCAGCCAGAAAGTGGAATCTAACTGGCATTGATAAAGAGTGCACCGCTCATTCACATCCGTACTTGCCTAGGGTTTGGTACAGCTACAAATTCATCCCTTGGGTGGTTCTGTGGCTAAGGATCTGCACTTGTGGCTGGAAGGTTGCTGGTTTGTATCCTGCAGCCGGCAGAGGATTCCTACTCCATTGGGCCCCTGAGCAAGGCCCTTCATCTGCTCCAGGGGTGCTGTATAAATGGCTGTCCCTGTGCTCTGACCCCAAGCTTCTCTCCCTGTCTGTGTCTCTCATGGAGAGCAAGTTGGGGTATGTGAAAAGACAAATTCCTAATACAAGAAACTGTATTTGGCCAATAAAGTGATTTTATCCTAAAATCTCACAGCCTTTACAAGCAATGTAGTAGCTTTAATGTGTAGAATTTCTCTTTCTTTAAAATCTTTAGCATGTTCAAGGTCACTAACTTTTTTCATGTCTCACATGATTCTATTTTATTAATATTAATAATCCATTTGTCTTGTTACTTTATAGATCACTAAAACTTTGCAGCATATTGTTTTTCAAAAAACAATTACCTCCACTAAGCAGTGTATTACCGAACATTAAAAGAATGTACTGTGTGTGTCTGCAAACTCCTCAGAAGACCTTAAAATCTTACATGTCAAAACCCAATAGCTATAAAGAACAGACTCTTTTAAGCTGTATTTAAATTTGTTTTTAAGCATGACTCAATTATGCCACATTTTTGTTTGATTGCATCAGTAGACAGACTGCATTGACTGAAATAGGGTGTGCTGCTCACTACATTATGTCTCTCTCAGACATTATAAACCTAAGGCCAACAAACACATTTAAGGGGTTTTGGTTCTTACTCAAACAGCTTGTTATCTGTAGACAGTGGTTTTACAGAACCAAACTACTGTCCAGCCCCTACCACTATATCAATGTCATCACCACCACCATCTAAGACTCAGTCAAATTAGTTTTCCATCAGAGCTGAAGGCAAAAGCACTCTCCACACCAACAGCAGTATTTGCAAATGGTGAGAGTAACACAAATCCTTTTCCTTCTTTAAAGAGACATAAAATAGTTTATACACAACAGTATGTATTGTACTGTACATACACAAGTGTAATGGATCAGGCTATTTTGCAGTTCAGTCTGATTTGTTATTTTTAAGACCATTCCATTCTTTGGTGCAGTTTTTTTTGGGGTCTATCTGGTCTTTCTCTGTGGCAGCAGATGCCGGTGGACCAGATTATAGCATGTCACATGCTCTCATCAGGAACAGTATGTTATGTCCCAGTATGTGTCCATGTGTGTTTTTGTTGCTATGTTCCACACTTCCTGACCTTGATTGTTCTCCTTCCCCCATTGGCCCATCATTACACCATTGTTTCCATATGACATCATCATCAATCAGCTTCTGGGCCAATCAGAGTGCAGCTTATTCAGTATATAACTTGGAGGTTTGCAGAAGGAAGGGGCCTCTTGTTTGACTGAGGTCCTGCTTGGCTCAGCTTCGGTTTCATTTTGCTTTTGGTTTTGCTTCAGCTTCGCTTCTTCGTTTTCGTTCGTTTTGCTTCATGTGTGTATTTGTATAGCTTCGGCTTTGTTGGTTTGTGTTCGTCTCCTCATACTTTCGTTTGTTTGTGTGTTTATCCTTATTTAGCCATTACCTTTACCATTACCATTACCAATTCAAGTTCAAGTTCAGGTTTATTGTCATTATACCTATAAACAGGTATATGGTATAACAAAATGCTATTTAGCTAGCTCTCAGATGATAAGTAGTACAAAAAACAACAATACAATTGTATAATAAAATAAAGACAGAGACACCAGGCAGTGTGCAAAACAACAACAGGTAACAGGTAATGTGCAAAACAACATCAGATGTGCAAAATCATACATCAACAGAATGAAATAAAGGATAGAAAATTATGGGGAGTGAGCTTCTTGACATGTGAGTTAGGGGTAGATTTCAATGCGTGTTTGAGTTTTTGGTAAGAAAGAAGGCACTGTGAGGTTCAGATCGTAGGTGAGAGAGGCTGGGAGTTTAATAGTTTGACAGTGCAGGGGTAAAAACTGTCTCTGAGTCTGGTAGTCCAGACCCTAATGCTCCGGTACCGTTTTCCAGATGGTAGAGGGTCATACAGTCTGTAGCTGGGGTGTATGGGGTCTTTGATGATGCTTAGAGCTTTCCTCAAGCACCATCTGTCATAAATGTCATGTATGGATGGGAGGGCAACCCTAGTGATGGACTGGGCAGTTTTCACCACCCGCTGTAGGGCTTTGCGGTCAGCAATACTGCAGTTGCCATACCACACTGTGATGCAACCTGTCAGTGTGCTTTGTAGTGCATCTGTAAAAGTTAGGGAGGATCTGGGGACATATCTTAGCCTTCTTCAACCGTCTTAGGAAGTACAGGCACTGTTGCACTTTTTTTTATCAGACAGGTGGCGTTGAGAGACCATGTGAGGTCCTCAGTGATATGGACACCAAGGAATTTGAAGTTACTGACCCTTTCCACTTCAGTCCCATTGATGTGGATGGGGCATGTCCGTTTTGCAGTTTTCTGAAATCAACGATCAGCTCCTTGGTTTTGCTGACATTGAGGGTGAGGTTGTTGTCTTCACACCACGATGTAAGGAGATTGACCTCCTCCCTATAGGCCCTCTCATCATTGTCTTTGATCAGATCTACAACTGTGGTGTCATCGGCAAACTTGATGATGGAGTTGATGTTGTGTTTGGCCTTACAGTCGTGTGTATAGAGGGATATACAGTAGTAGAGCAATGGAATAAACACACAACCCTGGGGAACCCCAGTGTTCAGAGTTAGTGTGCCGGAGGTTTGGTTTCCAAGCCTAGTATTGTATCAACCTCTGTGTTCTTTTGTACCCAGTTACTTGTGTCTACTCTCATTTTCCCTTATTTGTATTCATAGTTCACTTGTGTATTTGTGTGAACTTCTGTGTACAGGGTTAGTTTAGGTTGTTGATACATTCTACACACGTAGTTTGTCTCTGTATTAGTAACACTAGTTTAGGACGGGTGAGGGCCTTTTGTCTTGTATGGTTATGGGTAGTCAGTGAAGGTTAGCTAGGGTGTTTGAAGACGCCGAAGACCAAGTGTTTTGGGTTTTCTTTTGTAGTTAGGTCAGCTTTCCCTCACTTTCTTGGCCAACTCCATTTTGTTTGTTATTTTCTTTTCTTTGGCACTGCTCTAGTTCCCTCTCCCTGTGTGCTATTTTGTCCTATTACTTATCAGTCACTTATTCACCTTGAAATAATCACTTTTGGCACCAACACTTGTTATCACGCTTCCTAAGTCCCTCACCAGAACCCACCTGCATCCAAAAACTATCCTAAATATTATACCCCTTTACCCCTAGACACTTGGGGTCGAAACAAGGTGTTTTTGAATCTATTCACAACATTTCTACACATTTTTCCATTACATACGGTGTGTTCCATATGAGGTAGACAGTCTTCTATGTGTCATATGGGTGACATTTGACTCTGCTTCTCTTGAGTAATGGTAACCATTACATCATGACCACTACTACTGTACCTAACACAGTTAAACTGAACACTAAGGGGCACAAGAAATGACTCACAGGCCTCCTGAGTGGCAGAGGACTACGACCAGGGTTTCCCAAGGGGAGTAAGGTGACATTAGTCAGGCAGGGGTCTCTTGTCTGTCAGTGGCGCAATGATCCCTGCAGTCTCCCGGGCACTTTCAGGCACGCAATGCCATAGGCATGGGGTGAGCCTCATTGCCAACCAGTGCTGAGCTGGGCTGCGGTACCTGCGACATGTTAAAAGACAAGGACCTCAGAGGTGGGCGAGCTGGAGGAGTCTGCCTACACCCCCTCATAGTTAGATAGGTCATATCTAACACCACATTAATTCAAGTCCCCTCAGGACAATTTCCAATCACTCAGATGACATCTTGTACCCCCAGCAACCTTTTTTTACTGTATCTCCTTTGGAAAATGACCAGCCCTCTACATTGGGGAAACAGGAGACCACTGCTGGAGGGGAGTCCCCATTACCTGTAAAGCGCTTTGAGTGGAGTGTCCAGAAAAAGCGCTATATAAATGTAAGCAATTATTATTATTATTATTATTATTATTATTATTATTATTATTATTATTCAGAGAACATGTCAAGACTGTGAAGATTTAAGTTTTCTCCAAGCCCATAGTTTCTCATTTCACCTCTGACGGCTGTGCCATCTGCATTCTCAAAAGTAGGGTTTCTTAACTCCCATAGCAGAAAGACATCAGAAACTAAATTTATCCTGAAACTTGGTTCACACCTTCCCCCTTCTCTCAACGACAGATTTATTTTCTTCTAATTCTCTCTATTCATTTGTTGGTTTCGTTTCACACCTCTGCTCAAATCTCTCGACCTTGCACCACTCAATTGGCCACTCTGCCTCTCCCCTGCTCCCGACTCCTCCTCTTTCCTGGCTTGTTTTCCAAGGCTATATTATCTTTGCTGACTGCCCTATCTTTTGCACACCTGAAGAAGGCTCCACAGCTGAAACGTTGTTTTCTTTCTTCTCTTTTCTGACGCAGCTACCCACCTGAACTACACTCATTCTGCCTTTTGTGAGCTTAAAGAGTTCATACCCGCAAGTTATTCTAAATTAGGTGGATAGAATAAAAATAATTGGAGATCCTAGATTTATTATAAAAAATGACACACTTCTACAGTATGTTCTCACTTCTGAACTGTGGCTTCATCTTCTATTACTTGAATGGACTGGCAGTATAATAGAAGGGATTTTTTCTTTTTGCTGTTTCTGTTAAATTATATATTGGTTTAGTAAGGCCTGGTGTACTGAGCTCCCATTTTCTCTATTGCATTTCAGGGTTTCTTTGGAGAAGGCAATATAAGTTTGCTTTGGCTCATTTTGCCTACATTTCTCCTCTTCTACTGTAAGTAATACTAATTTAAGTTTTGTGAAATGTTTGGAATTAGATGTTTTCTATTGGTAGAAAGAATAACTTTAGCTTTTAAAATCTAGACATTTATTTAACCTTGATTTCTTAACTGATTCTTACCTACAGTATGAAAGTCTCAGTCATTGTGTATGTAATCTGACTCTGTGAGATATGAATTTTAGATTGGATCTTTATTAGAAAAGTGCTTAACTTGACACTACTATCTTGTTTGGCAAAACATAAAATGTAAAGCACAGTTAAATAAACCCAATGTAAAATAAAATTTAAGTTAGAATATTGTTAATAATATATCAGTACACATAATGTAAACTCCTTTTATACTGGAATATACTGGTGTTACTTGAAAAATAAGATATCTGTATTTATACAGTACCTGTGATTACAATGCATTATTTGGTAGCCTCATAAATAAGCAGACTTTTGGCAATTGTAATCTAATGTTTAATCAAATGTAATACTTTTCAGCCTATAAATTATGCTATCATCAGATTACATACATTGAAAATGAGTGGGAAAATAAAACATTTTTAAATTTACATCAGTCGTTTGTTCTTGTATAAATGTTTGCTGCGTTATCCATGCTTTGGGCATCATTTTGTAACATTCACAAACATACGTTTAGTGTATATATTAAACCAAAATTAGCATGTTGGAGCCCTCAACATTCCCTTTTCTGGGGGTTTCCTAAACCACCAAGGCCAGACAGCATCTGTTTGCAATAATGTGTTGTTGCACTGCAGTATTTTGGGAGTTCTGCTATTAAAAAGCACTTCATCCATTTTTCCCAGATTTACCATAAAATGCAATTTGGTATCTGCTTTTTAAAATGCATGGAGAAATCATATCAGTTTACACAGTACCAGCATTGAGAACAGTGCACATACCTGTTTTCTTTAAAGATTGACTTGTTTAGACATGGAGCTTCCCAGAGGATTTCCCCCTAGTTTTGAAAAATGATTTTTTTTTTCATTTTATTGTTCTGCTTTGGTTGAAAGTCTATAAGTTTAAATGACAAAGTAAGTTTATTTTAAATGATCCATGTAACCAGCTGTCATAAATACCACATGTAATATAACTGACTTTCATAAATTCAGGTTTGTAGAATGAAAGAGCCGATGAAAATCTCACTCCTTCGGAGTTTAACATGACTTATTATAAATTCTCATTTTTTAATAAAATCAAAATCCTTTTTAGAAACAAAATGTTTTTCTGATGTTTGAAGATACAAAATGAACAAATAAAACTATTTACAGGTTTCTGTGCTTCCAATTTGACTTGCGTAGTTTGCAGAACAGCTACACATGCAGTGTGTTACAGTCACCTGGCACAGCGCTAAAATTTATGAAGAAAATAATTTGAAATCCCAGAAAAAGAACACTAGTTTGTCTATTTTTTAATTAGGTCTGAAGCTTGTTTCTCAGTCAGAGTAACAGAAGTACACAAGAATACGTTTTCTTTACACACTTCATTGTTTAAATGCAGACATACTGTAAAAGGGAACTGCAACATTTTTTATATTTCAGGGTTATAAACAACTGGCATTGATGAATGCATTTCAAACCAGAATGAAAGTAATGTCAACACAGTTAAGTGTAAAACCTCCAATTTACATCACAAAAGAGACTAAATTTCCAGGTATCCAGAGCGCCATATTGCCCTCATTGTCTGCGATTCTGAATGCGGCAACAACACATCCGGTGACATGAACTGGCCCTTTGGCATTGTAAACAAGCAGGCTTCTGAATCTCTTTTAATCCAATAGAAATATGGCTCTCAATTTCAAAACAGTTTTGCCAAATACTACTTACTTGTTAACTCTGCTTGCAAATGACATTGGGACATTTCATACATCTAATTACATTAATCATTACAGTGACTAGTGAGCAGGAAGATCTGGTTTAAGACAATTCTCGGGAGCTCTTGTTCTCGAGGCTAGTGGGTTGCAACAATATGGAAACCTTACAGTACTTTCACAAAGTTCACGATTTTGTGCTTAATTTGAAATTTGTTCAATTTTGTCACACTGTCAATTTCACTTATTTTGTTACCAGAACTGGTCTGAAAAATTGGGACTGCAGTTCCCCTTTAAGAGTTAACAGTTTTTGTAAATAGTGCTGCTTATTCAGTTGTGTCTAAAATTGAGCAGAATTATTATTTATTATTTACTGTAAATTTGCAAGAAAACATAGGGATGCCTAAATCAAATGCATACCTTTAGATTACATTTGAAAAATGTTAAAAATCTGAACTCCAGTCATTATAAAAGAGAATGATGTCAAACTGAAAGAATGTCTAATGAGAAAACATCATTCTCATTTCATTCTTTTTTTTTCTCCTAGACCTTGTAGCCCATGTAGAAAGGGCATTTTCTGTATAGTAAGAAAAACCACAGTTACCACCCCCGGCTCACACCCTCCCACACACAGAGATCTGTAGACACATTTGTGCACAGCCTCAGGTCAGGATCCACAGCTGCACCAAAGCATCAGAAATCCACTGGCTGCAGGTCTTGCTTTCCTCTAGAGCCAAGAGCTCAGCAACATCACCTTCCAAAATCACCTCCTACCGCGTATAGTCAAAATCGGACCTTCTGCTCTTCATCTTCCACTGGAATTGCAGTCCCCATCTTTACTGGAGATGCTGGTATGCCAGATGGCACAGATAGTCAGCTACTATCCCTTTCTGTCTTCAGGAACAAGATTCTAATCCTGTTATTCCTTGATCATTCTGCAAAACTAACTGACCTAACCTGCACAGTTTAGACCACATGCTTTCCCACTCTAACTTCACACAAGAGGCTGTTAAAAAAGTTTAAGGCATTCAGCAGTTTCAGGATCTCACTCTTGTATGATGACTTTTCAACAAGTCAGTTTCTTTTAAAACACTCCACCCACAGGAGTTATGATGCTCAGACTGAGAAATCAAGGGCATTTTTATTTTTTTGCTTTGGTTCTTACAGGATGAGCAGGGTGGGTGTATTTATCATTCAGACGCAGTTCTCTCTTTTTTTTCTCTGACTGCACGGGGAATCCAAATACACAGTACAATTGGTTACTTTCACTGCAGGGCACACAGTCTTTGCCTTCAGCAAACACCTTCTACATTCTCCCTGGCAACCCAGATAGAGGCTGCTGTGATTTGTCAGGCTAAATTTAAACAAAATCACTCCCTGCAAACAAGAACTGCCCATTCGGCTCAAGCTCCAGATGTTTCTTATTGATCTCCCTGTGGATACAGCAGAAGGATTTTTGTTTGCTTACCTCAGAAAAAAAAAGTCTTCGGGCCACTGTGTCTTTGTTTTTGCAATGTGCCTGTCTCCTTGATTAAGTGTGCAATTTCAGCCAGCAGTAGAGCTGGCCCTTTTACACTTTGTTCTTTCTCTTGTTAATAATGCAGTGTATCTCTTCCTAATGTTTTGCTGCAGCACTATAGCTGCCGTTGCCACTGTTGTCAGCTTGCAAAGGGATTGTTCTGTGTTTGTGTGGCACTAGGATCTAGGTTGCTGTGGCAGCATGCCTGAATGTATCATGACAGTACCTCTGTTGAATGTTTATTCGACAGACAGGCAGGGGTAACATTTTACTCACCCCACCCTGTACAGTAAACTTGTGTGAAATCTAGGTCACTTTATCCTAAATGTACACCTTCTGTAATAGCTGGGGACATGGAAACATAAGTTTATTGGTTTATAGCAAATGGATATCCTAAATTGCATTTTATAATAGCACCATTGGGCTATTTAGGGGTTTGGCAATGACTCATACATTTGTTCACTTCACCAGCCCTAGTTATTCTATTGTTTGTGTTTTTAGTTTTCATTTTTACTGGGGTGGAAGTTTTTTTATATTTTTTCTCCAATAAACATCTTTCCTTACCAGTGCAAACAAGGCCTGCCTTAAGACCACATGTGCAGCAGATTGCTCCTTCTAGTAAGAACCAGAGCTTACCAAGGCTGGAGGACAGGCATGGCCTGTGCAACACCACTATCCCAGTGTTCAGGAGCAAGGTGAGAATGCTTGTGCAGACTTTTGTTGTTACCATCCTGATATCCTTTAGAGTTTGGGTACATGAACAGCTGCTGCTTCACTGTCAGTGAGGAGCTAAGCCTAGATTCTATATAGACATCTCCATATAGACATCTCCAGACATCCTCCAGACATATAAGCCTCATGTTGCAGCCTAACAGAGGCTTCACAGGATGTGGTACTGTACTCTGTAAAACCCCTTCCCAGACACATTTCTAGCAGATGTTTTTTTAACTTCTGCACTACAGAAAATGAAGCGCAAACTGTTTAAAAAAACAAATAATTATTTGATTTAAATCATTGTTTGAAAGAGGAATAGGATAAAAAAAACAAAAACAAAAGGCCAACAAAAATCTTTATGTACACCTGAAATTTACTAGTTACAGAAGTTTGGTGATAGAAAAAAAAATTAATTCCCTTTTTCCTAGCCACTCCATCAGTGAGGTTTTCTTTGTCTTTCAAAAACAGAGAGCAGCCTGTACATGAAATTTTCCCTCTGAGTGTGAATGTTCCTCTGTGGGTGGCATGTGGGAGAAGGTCTGTGGCACCTGGCTCAGTTTTCAGCCTATAGAGGGTGAGTGATATTTCACATCCAAGGTGATTGTCATCAACAATCCCATTCAGCTTGAGGACTTTGAGAAGAGCATAAACTACATATTCAAAACATTTAAAAACCAGTAGCGATTTTGCAGGCTTCGTTTATGTTTTAAATATATGTCATTATTTTGCCAGATGGATTTCTTTTGGTAGAACTGATTCAGGTAATGATTTCAATGATTTGGGTAAAATCTTACTTACAAATACTTTATTTCTAGCATAGATTATTTTCCCAATAAGTGCCACAAAGTCATTCCATGTAGATAATAGGAATACTTTTTTATAGTTTTTATAATTATAAAACTATGATGGTGCCTATTAATGTATAGTAGCTCCAGAATATAGTAATTCAAAGGATGTACAAAACCTGTTATAATGAATAAGTAAAAATATTGGGAAGAAAGTACATGATTTTGGATGTCACCAATGATATGCCCTGGTACTTTATATTGAAAATGGTTTGTTTTCTTGGCACTGACAAGCTGAAAATGATTGTTTTGGCTCCTGGCTATTATGATGACTAGTAGCTTAAGATCAAGACAATTTTGCTATTTGTCACCCTGTCACAGTCCACTGGGCCAGGGCAAAGTTCAGCTGCTTTTGCACTCTGCTGGTACATATCATTTTTTGTAAATCAATGTAATCTCCGAATCAGATTTGCCATTGAGTCAGTAATGCCTTCTGGTGCCGTTTTCTTCAAAAATTAAACTGAACTTTGTAGCGGGGGGGGGGGCGGCAGTTAGCTCTCTCTAGTTTTAAAAGGTATTGTTTATGTACCACAGCATGAAATTGCATAAATACGAGTATGAAAAGTAACATCACACATGAAAACCCATCCCAGTCCATTAATATATCAATAACCCCAACATTTAGGTTGTGGTCAATGAAAAGGCTGATGTAGAGTCAATAGGGACAGTTGTCAGTTCTAGTGGCTCTATCCCATGTAATCAAGCATATCAAATCATGTCTTTCTTTAACTTTTATATCTGGGAGATATTTTTAGGGGAAGCAGAAAGCTATGAGCTACATTTTTTAAAATACATGGTGAGAAAAGCAATTTTCTTCACAGCATATTTTCTTTTTTGGTGTTATGTGAGAGCCACTATCATGAAATTGCTGTCTTGTGTAAATAAACACAATAAGAATAATGTTAAGTTTAAGAGAAAAAAAAATCCATAACTGCAAGAATGAAAACAAGTATGCAGATTTTCTGCATGAATATGACTTTGAAAACAATCGTGATTTTTTTTCTCAGGATATTCCCTGCTGCAATACATTCCAAAGTTCTTCTGTTATTTTGGCTGCTGTTCCGGCTTCCCCCTGCCAGCAAACTCCCATAAACACACTTGATGCTGAAGTTCAGACTCTGCAGGGGGCATTCCATGAGTGTCAAAGCTACAACTGCTTTCGTCTTTCTAACAAAATCCTACCATCCTCTTGGTCTTTTCGACCACAGGCAACCCCCAAAAAATGAATTCTCAGCATTTTACCTGATGATAATAAGTGGATTTAAAGATTCCATTGCTTGCAGTAACAACTTTTCATTTTTCTCTGCTGGATACTATGACTTCTCATTTCCATTGTTAACTTCATGTTCCTGGGAAACTGTGTCTGTTGTCTGTTATATAGTGAATTGGATGCAAGCACTTTATGTTTGTGATAACTTGGCTATTCATTTTCCTAAGTGAAGTTGGAATGGTTATTCTCACACTTCATATCAAATGTTCACAGAAAGTAGAAAGGAGAAAAATCAGTCTACAGTAACCCCATCTTGGCTGATACCTATTGAAGTAATCTAGAGGTTGTTCATACTGAACAGAATATAATATAAACATATTAATGTTTTTTTCTAATTCAAGTTATGTAAAACCGCTGCAAGTAAATAACTTATATAGAATCTACAGGATCAGAGTTGAGACGCATCAATAATGTTGAAGGTTCTAGTACTTTAAAGCCTGACTAAATACTCAAATATTCCTGCTCACCACACATTCCTGTGGTTTGTTTGACTTGAAACATTTTTTTGAGGAAATTGCTGCCAAGTTACCATATCTTTCTCTGACCATCTATATGTGCGAATGCTTAATGCCTATAAAGTAGGAATATTAGAGAGGCATTTAGCTTTTGTTGTATGAGCAATATCAGCACTGTTCCCCCAGTTGTTCATGCAACTGCACAATGTCATACATGAGTTCATAACCAAACTTATTATACTATTTGAAACTTTCCAAACTTTAGAGATTAATTTTGATGAGAAAGACAACTAAAACTGGTATCATTTATGTTTATTACTTCTCTTGTAATAAAGTGGCAATTTGGACTTGACCCATAATGGAAATTAAAACAATTAGTATACAGTATGTCAACATTTTGATATTGTTTTCAACATATATTATTAGGTTTCACCACCGAAAAACCAAATGAAAAACCAAATGAGCTTGCTGGGCTTATTTCCTTAAACATTCAGTTGTTCCTTATTTAATTTAATCTAAATTTATTTTGAAGTGTGTTTGAAATATCTGTAATTTGTAGCTATTTGATGGAGTTTGTATGTCTATATGGTTTCCTCTGGGTCTTCCAGTTTCATCCCACAATCAATGTTAATTGGCTACTGGAAAGATTGGCCCTGGTGTGAGTGTGTGATCTGTGATGTACTGACATCCTGTACAGGTGGGATCCTGCCTTGCACCTGTTGCTTTACAGGATAGGCTCTGGCTCCCTTGTAACAGTGTATTGGATAAAATGGTTAGAAAATAGATGTAAAACTAGTACAATCATGAATTTTTGAAAACCTGAATTGCCCGAATTTCAGAGTTACTATTAGAATTGCATAGTGCCTCCAGAAATGAAAAGTTATGTAAAATATGGTGAACTAGATGTACAGTGTCAGTCAAGATCTAGACACAAATAAAACCACCCCTCCCCCAATGTAGCTTTCTGCCTTAATAAATCTATAAAAACAGACTCAATCCTTTTTATGATATTATTAAGACGAACAAGAGATATGATTTGAACGGGGAATATCATTGGGATAATTTGCCAGTCTGAGGAGAATGAAGAACATGTATCAGAAAACAAGAGAACATGTATCACCAATGCAATTTTTTAAGTTACAAATACTAAATATGAAAGCAAGTGGAAATTTTGAGAATAAAACGAAAGATCCGATAAAAACCTTAGTAACATTTCCAAGTCAACAAGGGGGAGGAAATTCTCTTGAAGAATGTTCGAATGAGAGTGAAGAAGGAGAACTAATAAGAAACCTGTGATCACTGAGGCAGAATTCTCAATTGCAAAGCAATGTTTGTGTGTTTAAAGATTAGATTTGAATCTGATGTAGACTTCAGACCTTCAAAGGACCAGCTGGTTAGAGCTAAAGAAACTACCAAGTACACGCTAATGTGCACAACCTCCAATTTACATCATAAAATGGAAAAAGTTTCAATGTATGCGCAGAACTATATTGCCGTCTTTGTCTGTGATTCAGATCAAGGTAACAAAACTTCAGATGGCACAAAAACTGCGCTATTACAGTACATTGTAAGCATGCTTTAGACCAAGCGAATTTTGTTACTGTATTAATACTAAACGTTTTCATGAAACCAATACAATACATAAGACAACATATCTTTTACATACTTTTAAGTATTACAAAAAAAGAGCAATATTCCAACCAATTAAATATATTCATAATAATGTTGCTAGAAGACATTCGCTTATAGAGACTAGTGAGTAGGAAGGGCCTCTTTCAAGCCAACTCCTGTTCTCACCTACGGTGATACCAGCAGTTTGTCGTCTGCCTAAGACAATGTGGCAACCATACAGCTCTTTCACAAAATTCACAATTTTACACTTCATTTGAAATGTGTAAAATTTTACGATATTGTCAGTTAATTTATTTTGGTACTGAAATTTAATAAACGGTCTAAGAAACTGGGACTGCAGTTTCATTTTAAAGTGGCATTATTTATAATGTATATGCTGGACATGAGACTGAGAGGATTAGGCCAGATTTGGGCTTGAATGGGAATCCCAAGGAAGAGTAGTGATGACAGCTTGTAAAACACAGAGGAATCTGAGAAGATTCATGAGGCGAATGTGACACAAACATTTCTCCTCTATAAGACAGTACAGCATATGGACAGTGCTGAGCAGTGGAAAAGCTGGAGGTCTTCAGGAGATGAAGCAGTCATTATAGATAAGTGATGCCGTTTCATTGCCTCTGAAGCAGAGGCTACACACTTGATTCCACTGGCAGCTTACAGCTGCGTTAACACTGTGGTGCAGAATTTTTATAGCAGAACAAGAACAAAGGATCCTAATGTGACATTGTGCATAGTGTGGTTTAAGTTACCAAGGATGTTTGACAGCTTGTGTTGAATGAGAGTGAAAGAAAGTGGAAAGAATTACCTTGATGCAGCCAGGCTTGGAATCCTGAGGTGGGACTGAGGAATATGTGGTAAATGGGACCCATTGCCAATGGACTGAATGAGATACCCAGAAAAATACCGTGCATTTGGCGCACAGTGATATAGTGAACTTCAGGAAGTGTTCCTACAGGGACAGCACAAAGCAAGGATTAGGGAAAGAAAAAAAACAACAAAGATTTTGCTGGGACCAAAGGTATGGTGGGTATATCTGATGATGAAATGGGAGGGATGGGTGGTAAAGAATCTAGAGAACTGATCAGTTGTTGATTGTAGACTGAGAGAGAAAGAGATGTGGAGCAGCTTTGATATTTCTTTGTGTTTTTTGCTGACATTTAACTTCATTCAGCCTTGAAAGTGTTCCAATGACACAATCAAGTTTTGATTAAAAATGTTCACTTTAAGAACATTTAATTTTTCTTCGGATGTGCAGTTAAGAGTGGAAGAGAGTAGGAGGGATGGGTTAGACCAAATAAAAGAATCTGAGAATAAGTAGGAGAGGTGAAAGGGGGCCTAAAGAGATGGAGATTTGGACAACAAAGTCCAGGGGAAATCTGTACAATCTGTAAATGACTGGTGTTATAAGAAAGAGAGCCGATTGTAATTTCTGAAGCAAGTTTAAAAGATATATTTGGTTTCTGATGTCTTTGTGATATGGGAGTCTTTCAATCCCTGTAAAAGAACACAAATGGAAAGAAGAGGTCATCACTTCTCTAACACGTTCCTTGAAATTGTTGTCCATTCTTTTTCCATATTCATCAATGTAAATGACAAGCATTTTCATTTGCAAGAGACGGATAGTAGGTAGACTGTAAGAAGACTGTAGGTTTGATGATTGTCAGTATGAGATTATGTTAGTATATGTATATATACAGTATGTATGTATAATATATGTTAGTCAGCCTAGGAAAAAGGTGGAATATCAAAAGAACTTTAGTTTGATAGCTTTATGAATAGAAAGCACGCTAGAGTGAAATAATTATACAGAAGTATCAGTTCAATTCAAGAATATCCCTTTGTCAATTAAAAAACTGCATTTTAAGGGTTTGGTTTTGAAAGTCAGTCTCAGTGCTGTATAAATGACAAAGTCTAAGGAACAGTGAGGAAGGAGGAGAATTTTTAGTATTTTTGGATTGGAAGAAGGTGTAAAAGAGATAACTGTGTGAATCTGCTTTATGCTGAAAGAACATTTGCCAAGAATCTATTATGAACTACGCACAGAAATAAAAATTACAAGACTCTTTCCAATCTACTGCAGGAAATACAAGAATAAAAATATAATCTGACATGAAAAGTTAGCATCAAGTGTTTTTTGTAAAATGAGTGGAAAACACAAACAAGAGCTAAAGGAAAAAGATATTTTTCATTGTAATTAAAAAAAATTGAATATATATTAAAGGCATAAAACAAGACCAGAAAAAAAGTATTATTACAAAATAAATAAAATCAACAAAACATCAAAACCAAAGTAAAAATATTTTTACTGATATATTTGTGTTATAAAATGTAAATATAACTTATTAATGCTCAAACTGATATTACATCTTACCAGTCAAGAAGCAATATCCTCAAATATACCCCTGCAAAAAGGTATCTATTAGACGAAGCTTCAGTGTAACAAAATCTTGTAACCACAAAAGGGTTCAGTTTACTGTAGGTTAAGTGGTGATTGTGTCACATTCTGTGAATATTTTTTAAATAGTTCCACTTTTGAACTATTCCACATTTATGACAAATCTTCAATTGCTACCTTACATTCACATATGAAAAAATTAAGTGCAGTATTTCTGATGTTATCTTTCCAAATGATCAAATATTGTTAAAAACAATTTTGGTTTGATCTTAATGAATTTTTTTGCACTTATCTGAAGCCCAGCAAAAGTCACAGTTAATTTAAAATGATTTGGCTACCTGGTTTTCCATCTAAAGGGATATATCATCAATTAAGCCATTTCAATTAAATTGAGTTGAAAGATTATTAAGCATTCGGTGATCGATGTGGTGATTTAATTATTTATTAGATAAGTTTCATCCAATGGAATTCATTCACATGTTGAGAATTCATAAGGAAAACAAAAGCACCAGTGAATTTTACCGTGCCTTACATAGAGTATAATCTATCCATTTTCCTTATTAAAACTAGTTCATCTTTAGATTTTTTAATAATGTTGTCATCTGGGAGAGTACATAACAGAAAGGTAAACTTTTTTCACAGTACTGCAATTCTGCATTTAATTTAACCAGGGGTTATACCGTTTCAAATGCCATTGGATCAATTAGAATGAGAGTTCTACTTTTTTTAGAAGGTTTTTCATTTGAAAATAGAAATCAACTTCATCCTAATAAAACTGTAGGGAAGGGAAACTGGGTGATGTAAGTTGGTCAACAGGATGAATTTTTAAACACTACAGGAACAATGTATGGTGGTGCAATGAATGGCATCACTGCCTTGTAGTGTGGGGGTTCTGGGTTCAATTCCAGACCTTGGCTGCTCTCTGCCTGAAGTTTGTATGTTCTCCCTATGATCCCAGGGGTTTCCTCTGGGTCCTGATTTCTTCAAACAGTTAAAAAACATACTGGCACGTTAATTGGCTTCTGGGGAAATTAGCCCTGTTGTGAGTGTGTGCTCATCTGTGTTTGTGTCTGTGGGTCTGCCCTGTGTTGGACTGGCATCCTGTCTTGTGCTCTTTTCTTGATGGGATAGGCTCCAGCTCCCCTGTGACCCTGCTTTGGAAGAAGCAGATTGAAAAAGGATGGATATTAAAGAGATAATGAGTCCATTGTGTTCTGGTATCATATTACAATTCTAAATATATTTAAAATGTGAAAAGAATGAAGGCCAAACACTAAGCACTTTCAAACCTATACTGTTTTTTGTTGCCATTTAAACTATTGTCTTATACAGTGCTGAACAAATATTTCTTGTTTCAAGTGCTCAAGTAGTGTTAATGTTTTAAAATTAATTGAAACTTGTAGGAAGTCTTTATCTTGAGGTATGAAATATGCACATGAAAAATGTGCTTCTGAATTCAGACACAATTTGCATTACTCGAGAAATGCCAGCTTCCCAGTCACTTAGAAATTGATTTCAACCACTTTTCCAACCTCAAAATGCGAAGGATTGCCTCATGTTCCTTGGCTTTCTAATGGGAAACACGCCCTAGCAATAATACTGATTAAACTGGCTTGTAGCCATCCACCATCACTGGCTAACAGCATACTGTGTAAATGTCTCCTATAAAATTCCTAGAAAGGAAGGTCCTGCCAGTCTCGTCTCAGGTAACACACAACCCTGCATTGACCAGAGCTGTTCTTGCTTCTAGGAGCCAATCAGAGAGACAGACTTTACTGTAATCAAGAAATGGATGATGACTGAAACCTGCTAATGTCAACTGACTGATGATTTTCATAGGACTGTTCCTTTCTTCTTATTATTCATCTTGCCAACTGAAACAGAACTAGCATTCCACATATTTACTCACACACACCTGTACAGATAGGTATTTGTGTTGATACATTCAACTAGTGACATACTGTGGTGCTCAGTTCACCTGCTAAGTTGGAAACCCTAGACTGCTTAAAACTTATTTTTACAGATTCTCTAGAGGGATTAAGAAATATGAAGGTAAAAAATTACATCGTTATTTTCCAAAACGCAAATTGTACCCTTACTATCAGTGTATTATGCACGATGTAATGTGATCTATTATAATAAAGTAAGGTAAATGTCTGAGTATGTTATCTCCCACACATCTGTCAACTTGCAAAATATCATATCACATTCTGAATTTCTAAAAGTACTCTCTATAAATGTACAGTATAATATAGTATAAAGCTGTAAAGACGTGCAAAAACATCAAATAAAAACAAAGAAATGAGCATCACAATACTCTAAATATGTTGTTTATTTCTATTGTACCATGAAAAATTAAGGACATCAATCTAAGTGAATAAACCGGTAACAAGCTTAACGAGCTGTAAATTGGAAATAAACTGGAGAATCATCTCTTGTATATAGTGTCATGCTTACCCTGGCTGCTGCTCTGCAGGGTGAGCTAGCTGAGTCATGGCAGCTGGTTATGTCATTGTCCACATACCTCCCTACCATGGTTGCTGTGGATACTAATCACCTGAAGAGTTGGAGCACCTGCAGGCGGTTTACAGCCATGCCTGTCCCAGGTGTTCTTGCAAATAAATACTCTGATCTGTTAAGCTTGGGTCTCTCTTATTGAATTTAACTGCTGAGCCCTTTGTGTACAGTTTGAGAGTTCTGCCTCTGGATGCCCTCATAGTTTCCCCCCCAGCTGTGTTTTGTTTGGTATTCTGACCTTTGTTTGTTCTCTTGACATTGTCTTTTGGATTTGCCCTTGTTATGGACTGATTCCGGTGTTTTCTGTCTGCCTGTGCAGTTCTGCTACACCTTTAAGTCTCAAGCTAGCCACAGCACCACATCTGCCTAAGTGCCTGATTCGTTCAGCTTGCCAGTGCCAGCTTGTCAGTGAGCAGCCTGCTTCCTGTAACTCCCAGCTCTAGGATATTCCCTGTATGCTGCTTGCAGGATTCCTAACTCAGCCCAACACTTGGATGTTCATGCTCCTGGATCATGCTGTAAGTTCATTCATAATAGCATGACATTACATATAGAAACAGGACTCTAGGGCATAATCTTTATGGATTTAGAAAAGTCTAAGCCTAAATAATTTGTTAAAGTTCTTTGAACAAGCAGTTATAGTAATGGATACACAGACTATACAATATTGCATATTTATATATTTTTTAAATCTTTTTAAGGCTCTTTTAAAGTTTTTTTTTTTTAAGTTGAATTCTCCAATTACAAGCAGTAGGCATTCAAGCACTAAGTGTGTTTGAGATCTGTTTAATGGATGAGGGGCAAATGGTGCAGTTGTTGTGGTGTACTTTGTGGAGTACCACGGGGATCTACATTGGGTCCATTCTCATGAAGAACATACTATCCTTCCTAATTGATATAAATGAATGATCAAGATTCTGATATAGCTAATAAACTAGTGAAATTTGAAGAATATATCCATAGAGGAGCATTACCAAATGCTGTAGAAGCTTTTGAAGATCTAGATGGAGTTCTGGCAGATGAGTTAATATAGACAAGTGGATAGGAAAATACACAAACTATAGATAAAATATGAAATAATAACCTTCAAAAAGATACTTAGCTGTTTATATTGACACATTTTTTTAAACTTTTGGGAAGCAATTAAAAAAGGCAAACAGAAAGTTAGAATACATTACATCAAAAGTATCCACTCCCTTGGGCTTTTCACATTTTATTGTGTTAAAATATTGAATCATAATATTTAATTGGGATTTCTTGCCATTGATTGACACAAAATATTTAATAATGTCAATGTGAAAACACAATTCTACAAATCCTCCTAAATTATAAATATGAAACGGCAAATAACTGATTGCATAAATATTCTCCCCACCTTGAGTCAATATTTGGTACATAGATAGATAGATACTTTATTGATCCCGTAAGGGAAATTGCAGTGCAACAGCAGCTTAACACACACAACACAGCCACAGTGTAACGAATTATATAATAATAGTACAATACATACAATACAATACAATACAAGAGTTACTCACAGTCCGGACACACAAGAACAAACTAGAACAGAACAGTACACAGAAAATCGTATCACACTCATATCACACATATGAATATAAATATAGATGTAACTATAGATATAAATATAAATGTATTGCACGGGTCCCTGGCATATATTGCACAAAAAGTGGTTGTAAACGGGAAAAAGAAAAAGAAAGAGAACAGATGTAGCAGTAGATGTGTAGATGCGTTTAGTCCAGAAACAGGTCACTGTCGATGTTGCCTCTGCCAAGACGCAAGGTGGATGCGTTGTACAGTCTTATGGCAGACGGCAAGAATGACCTCCTGTAGCGCTCCCTGTCGCACCGTGGATGAATCAGTCTATTGCTGAACGTGCTCTTCATTCCTGCAAGCCTGTCATAGGTACATGTACCTTTGGTAGAAATTACATCCACATGTCTTCTTGAATAAGTCTCTACAAGCTTTTCACATCTTCTAATGAGTCCCAGATACTGCAAACTGCAATAGGTTTTCCTCCAGGTTTACTTCTCTCAGTACTTTGCTGAATCCACTTTGCCTATTATATTCGCAAGTCTTCTAGGCCATAATGCACTGAAGCATCCATATACCAAAATGTTACCACCATCATACATCATGATAGGGATGGCGTTCTCAAGATGATGTGTGGTGTTATTCTTGTACCAGACGCAAAGCTTAACATTGAGGCCATATAGGTCATTTTTCATCTCAACAAATCATCTTCCACATGTTTTCTGGCAAACTGTAGTTGAGGTTTGATGTGTGTTTTATCAACAAAGGCTTTTATTTTGCCATTCTCCCATAATCCCAGATTTGTGAAACACCTATGCAATTGTTGTACTTTGCACTGTTAATCCCATCTCTGTAGTTGAAGACTGTAGATCATTTAGAGTTGTCATAGGTCTCTTGTTGGCCTCCCTGACTAGTGCTCTTCTTGCCCAGGTATTCAGTTTCTGAAGACAACCTTTTCTGCACCAATTCAAAGTTGTTTTGTATTTCCTTTATGTCTTTATAATAGATTTTACTGTGCTTTGGAGGATATTCATTGCTTTGGAAATTTTCTTATACCCTTCTGCTGAATGGTGCTTTTCAACAACCCTATCCTAGATTTACTTTGAAGGTTCCATCATCTTCATGATGTAGTTTTTGTTGGGAGCTATACTAATCAACTTACAGTATGAGACCTCCCACAAGTGCAGTAGGATGCACAGTATGGTTTCAAATTTATGTATTCACAAGAATTCGGTCAGGCCAACAAGATCTTTGAAGAAAAAAGAGCAGAGCGAGATGAAACTGAGCCAAAGGTTGTTGTGCGCAACTTTCAAATAAGCTTTCAAATTTTAAATAAACTTTCCAGTTAGCTTCACAACAAACTAGGATTGTGAGACATAACTAGTGAGCGGGCCTCTCCCAACCTCCTGTTCAAGTACCCCCTACCCGTTATCCCCATCTCAACGCGGTCTTGTTTTCATATTGTAACAGATACTCATGGTTCTGTGTCATCTGACACTGGAGATTACTTTTTAGGCTCTCTGACAGTTTTATTGCCTGCTTCATTACAGTGAGGTGGGCTAATCATGGAGGGAAAAAGAGAAAGGAGGGTTCATGTTATTTATTTTAACTGATTACTATATGTTTGTGATTTGTTGTTTCTTTTAGTTGATGTTATTTAAAGACAATGAAATAGTACTTTAATTATCTTATAAAGTAGGGTTACCCATGTACTTTAACCATAATACATACTGTTTACTGTACTGTATTACGCAACAGTATAGGGGTGGATTCACTTTTATGAGAATCTGACTATTTGAGACAGTTCTTTACACCAAACTCTCATGCTGAGACCCTATTATATTTAACCTGAACTCATGTGAAACACCTTAATTGCACACAGATGGACTCCATTCAACTAATTATGGGACATCTAAAGACAATGAGTTGCATCAGAGCCTATTTAGGTGCGTTATAGTGAAGGGGTGAATACTAATGCAGTTTTTTCCATGTTTTTTTATATTTACAGTTAAGAAATTAATTTTTCACTTTGAAATTCTAGAATATTTTGTATTGTCGATTAATGGCAAAAATTCCAATTAAACGCATTATGATTCCATATTGTAACAATGTGAAAACCTCCAAGGGGAGTGAATAGTTTTGAAAGCCACTGTACTGTATATCACAAAAATATGTAACAAGAATTCAGAAATGTTTTGGTTCTGTAATAATGATCATATTGCAAAGTTAGTAAGAGTAGGTTTTGTCTACTGCCAATCACCACATATATTTCATTTCAGACACCACATATGTCTACTTCTGTGCATATTTAATTTTTCCATCTTTTCAAAACCCACTCAAACTCAGCTACAAAGAGCAGAGACAGTGTCTGTGCTAATGTTTACATTATTTAGCTATTTTCTCAGTCTGTCTCCATAAGGAACACCATGTTCTCACCATTAGATTTGCAAGGGGCTCAAAAGATCTGACTGATAACATCGACATACTAATAAACAGCTCCGAGCCCCCGTGCCTGTGCATCTCCTGTGATCATGGCAATAGGATTTTAGAAAGCCGTTCATTAAAACAGAAATGTGTGCAGCACTTGAAGATGGGGATAACAAGGCCCTTGAGTCACCTGCACACTAAGTCTTCAGTACTGAAGTGCAGTAAATGCATCCTTTCATCTCATCTCACACAACAATATGAACACCTTCCAGCTCAGCAGGGTGCGTCTTACTGCCACTAATTCAGACATGCAAAAGTGTGTTACTTTTTATTTGCGGAGAAATGTTTTCAAAAATGTTTTAAAAAAAACAGTGGTTTTGTCATTTTTAAAGGAAAGTGATAAGGTAAAAGACAATGCACCTGTAGTAAGGAAAATGAATTTTACATAATTAAACCAATTAAATAGAATTTAGAATATGTATCTTATATACAGTACATACAGTATGTGTTTTACAGTATTTTGCTGTAGTCGCTTTATAATTTCAGATAAAGTGTATGAGACATATGTGGGAACAACATATGTGGCTTTCTCTGAATTTGGACGCTCATAATACCTAACACTGATATATAACCTACAAGCTAATACATATGACTAAGGCTTCTCTGAGCATCTTCTATTGTTAAAACAGTCACGTGGGAATTCTGGGAACACAACCCCCACCAAATGACAATTACAACTAAACTAGCACTGTGCAGACATTTCTAGTTTAAAACCTGCAGTGATGCTTTTGCAGTTAGACTTTACAAAAGGAACTGAATGCATGCCATCAATGGCTCCTGTGAGTAGTTGTGTGCATACACATATTGGAACACATAAATGTAACATTTAGATGCCAAACAAATCTGGAAATACCTCCAGGAGCATAAACAAAAGAAAGTGTTCTCTGTGCAACATAGTACCAACTACAACAAAGCCTGTGTATTGACAGCATTGCCCAGTGAACTGGGCAAACAGATAACAGCCAGACCCTCATGTATGCCAGCACACTGGGCCTATCCAGATGGGGATGGGCAGTCCCTAAACAAGATAAAACAGTATTTCTAATCTGAAAAGCAAAATACATTGTGTGTCCTTACCTCTGAGTACATTGGAATATATTTTTCAGTACTCAGAACAATTATAGATCACAGAAATTCACATTCTAAACATCAATGCCTGTTGCCAAATGGTAATGTAAATAATTGTTAGTTCCAATACATGACCTGATGCTTTTCAGCCACTGTAGTGCCTATGATCAAACAATATGTTCATTATGGATATTCATTTCATTACTAGCCATGATATCCAGAAAACCTGAACCAAAGCAGTAGAATAGGCTAATAAGGACATTTCTTATGCTGCTGAAGTTCATTTTACCAACTGTTTATACTTTGAGGTTTTCAGATTCGGATTAATGGTTCATAATTTCTTATTATCACTGCCAACCATCTTGTCTCCGAAAGGACTCGAGTAAATTGTGGATTATCATGCTGAATTTGCTCAACTTTTCTTCCAGCTCCCTCCGGGAGATCTGTGAAAGCCAGTTCAAGATGGTTGACAGTTCTTCAGGACTAAGGCAAGTTATTGTGAATTTCAAATTGTTTCAGGGGCTTTGCTGCCAATATAGCAGGTTCTCATACATTTCTTACCGTTATTTCTGTAGAAATCTCAAATCCTGATTTATAAAGAATGTGGGGCTTTGCATTGCCATCAACAGTAGAAAATGCATTATTTTTGTAATTTAGCAGTACTGGTCAGAATATATCATGTAGCACCATTGTATCTCATTTCTTTATTCCCCCAGTTTGCTTGCAGTTTGCTTACAGTTTAGAAACTGTACAATTAGTAATAAAGATTAGGCTACAGGGTTAGAAAGTTTTAGGGGTAGAACTCATGTGCTTTAAAACTTTACAGTTCTCTGCTTTACAATCCAGCTCTTCATTAAGTACATTTTCAATTAAACCCACAACAACTATCCCCTCACTTATTTTGGTATGACATAAAATTCTGATGTTTTTTTTCTTCATTCCCTTTTTGCCAGGTCAACACTTTGATTCTTCAACTCTTTTTCCATATAAAGTCAAGGTGTTTTGTTACCTCTGCATTGTCATAGATGGGGTACTATACAGTATTCGCCTCATTTTGTAAAATAAAAAACAATGTTGGACTATGCCTAATATTTCTTGATTATCTGTATGTACATAATTTTGTTCGTCAATTTGATTGCACTTTTACTGGTAAGTTTGCAAATATTTTAAATATTTACCCAATAGAAGTAGAAATAGCATAGTAAGAATGCTATTCTTACCATACTATAAGGTTTTTCTTGAGGATCGGTGTTTGTAAAGTTTTCACTTTTAGCAGTAAAATGCTAATAAAAATTTGCTGTGTCTTGAGAGATTGCTTCCAAAATTCAATGAGGTAAGCATGTTCATTTGGTTTTGTACAATTATTGAACAAGCCAAGCCTTTTTATGCTTGGGAAACTTGACTCTAAGTGCTGTACTTTCAGTTACTGCAAGAGGTTTATTGGGAATCTTCTTTTGTTGTTATACAAGCTATAGCTATGTTCAAATTCATCTGGAAAGCAGTCTCTAAATCCAATAGGTATTTTGAAAACCAAACCTGTTGGTGTTGAACAAATCTTAGTGTGGGGCGTATTGTCAGAGTTGGTCTGGAAGCCAAAATGCTTTACCACACACCTCAGGTTAATTGAAATGCATTCATTCATACTATCATTAATGAAGTTAAACATTCCAGTTCTGAATCTTTCCATACTATACTTCACAGATCTGTGTTCTGGGCATTATTTTCACCTGTTCATGTTTTGGTACAAAATGCTTGTCTCTGTAATAGGTCTGTGGTGTAGGTGCTGGTCTGTTCTTGAGTGTGTTTCCTGTTTGTAAAACTGATCTCTTAGATATGTTGAAGCACAAACACACACCAACCCCAGGAGCTTGAATGCAGTCAAGATTGATATCCCAAGCAGTAGGATGTAATTCCACAAATTTACAATTACAGTAGTGTCAAGGAAGATCCACTTGGGCTTGCAGGAACTGAGCTTTTGTTTATCACACCAGATAGAGTGGAGGCTTTGCTAATTTGTTTGTGGATTTACCATTGCAGGACCAAGACTTAGAAAGACACTTTAGCATCAAAATACTATTTTCATTTGCCTTCAGCCTCTATGCAAAGATATTCCAGCGAATGCATTGAGCCAGCAGAAATGGTAATAAGTTGTTGAAGAAAAACAAAAAGGTTCACTGCTTGGAGACAGTACTGGACAGCATTATTACCAACAAGATTTAAAAAATATACCGTATAAAGCATGTAATGTGCCAAAGACCTTATCTGTTTAATATGTGCCTGTAGTCTATAATATCTTCCTGCCATATTGGTTACATTATCAAAGGTTGTTCACCACAATCAGAAATATTAAAGTCTAGCTCATTTAGTATGTATCACATTACTGCTGTGATTGTAAATTGGCACATATTTCAGAACTTGTTTGGTGGTTAAAAAAAAGTGGCAGTGAATGCCAACTCATCAATGCCTACTCATCAACCTAAGAGACAACTGACAGCAAGTGATATTTTGCAGTTTTATTTTCTTTCTGGATAAGTGATTGTACTTTCTTGCCCATCACCAACATTAACTCTTCACACAATGGAAGAAGTATACATTGGTTTCCATGTCCTTTTTTGTTTCCATTTTTTAAATGTGACTTACAGGAAAGTTACCAAATTTGGACATCAGTGTTATGATTCCAAAATAAGATTTCTCTTATGAGCTGATCCAATTATTTCATCATCACTACAAAATGAGAGATCTTTTTCATTGATAAATCTAATTACCTCTGTAGTTCACATACCCTTCACCAATACTGCTTTCCCGTGTGTTCAGTATGAATGCAATGACTGAGATGACATAAGTTAAAATAATTATAGCCTATTGCTATTCTCATGTACCAAGATCTTGAAAGTTGGATGAGCCCAATCACTCATGAGTGGGGGCGTGCCCAGTGTGTAGGCAGAGCCCCGGTAGAAGGGTGACGCCTCAACTTTGTTTCCCAGCTGTCTTGGCTTCTAGATGATGAGCCCCAGCTGGGCAGGTCCTGTAAAGGCACACTGGACAGCCTCTGAAAGGACGAGCAGGGCCAACTCAGAAGGAAGAGTCGTACACCGACAGTCCCAGAGGGGATTGCACCCGTGTGAGGTTTTCTTTTTCTATTCTTTTTCTTTTTGCCTGTCCCATGACGCACTTTCATTGGGGCAGGCACACCTTTTTCACACACAAAGGTCTTGTTTTGTTTTTGCCTTATGCGCCCTGCTCCACTAGACTGGACCCCGCTAAATAGGGTCAGTCTGGTCACTGCTAGGCTAGGGGCTCTTTTTCTCCCAGGCTGGACCCCATTAAATAGGGTAATCCCAGCCTGGAGGTCACGAGGCACAGTGGCAAAGTGGTACTCTTTCTTCTTTATTTTTGGCCACTGCTAACCTCACACCAGTGCTTCCCTCCCTCAGATAGGGGCGTTTTTTTCTGATGCACTTGTGACTTGGATACCTGCCTCCAGTGCTCTATTTTTTAACTCATGTCATTAACTATTTTCTGTTTGCTTGAAATCCTCTGTTAATTCCTAATTTCCTACATGTGTTGTGAAGTCTCCTTTCTCATGTATTTTCATTTTAATAAGAATATTTTAAATTCTGCAGAGTGATCTTGTTTTTCTTCAGGGAGCTCATTCCAGTCAGTTGTGGTAAAATTGTTTCTGTCCGCTTTGTCTTTCTATATGTCAGAGTCAGGACATTGAGCTCTATGAATTTGCTTGGGTGTACTTTTATCTTTAGTCACCATTATTGTCCTATTATTTCATCCAAGAAAATAAAAAAAGCCATATATTACTTGATTAGGATTATTTTTGTTGAGGAGCTCAAGAATCATAATGCATTAATGTGGATCTTTACTTATTCTTACTTTGCCCAAATTTGGACTTTCTTCTGAGTGTATTTAAATTGGCTCTCTTTTTCATGTCTTCACTTAGATTCTACTTCAGACTCTCATGTTATTTTCTTTAAAAACCCTCACTCCTCACCTCTCACGCTTTATTTGCGACTGTCATTATCCCTTGTTTTAAGCTTCCTTTCTCTCCCACATTCTCCATCATCCTGAGTTTTGCTTATTCCTTGTCTATAATAATGTTTTTCTCTCTGTTTATTCTCTTCTAGAGGTAAAAATACCCTGCCCTTTCAGGTAATATGTGGATCTCTTAGCCACTGAAATAAATATAGAAATATATAGATCCATGCTGCAATACCATGATAAATGCATTGAGACTCAAAAATCACTAGGGATGTAAGGTGGTTAAATAGATATTGGAATTATGTGACTATAAATATTTTGTCTAACTTAAGTTTGGTTTGTTAGAGTGTACACATGTAGAGTGTTACACACAGAGACAAGCTATAAATATGTAATGGAAACTACAAAACTTAAATAAGCTAACTTTGATCAAATGAGGTGTTTGTGTTGGTACATTACTTTCCTACTTTACACACTGTGTGAGAGCAATAAAGAAAAGGCAAACAAATGTTTGTATTTATATGGATGTGATATTATAATTGTATAAGGGAACAAGTAATAGTTTTATTCCATGCTGAAAAGAGAAGAGAAAACACAACGTTTCGGCTGTGAAGCCTTCTTCTGGTATGAGAAAGACAGGCAGACAGCAAAGATTAAATAGCACAGGAGAACACAAGCTGGGAGAGGGGGGGGGAGGCAGGAGGGGCGGAGAGATACCACTCAGGAAGTGCAAAGTGGAGAGGGGTGAAGACAGGCGTGAAGTCAAAACAACCGGCATGAGAATAGAGAAGATTACATGAAAATAAATCGGTCATTGAGAGAAGTGGGAAGGTGTGAACCTAGTTTCAGGATGAGTTTAGTTTCTGTAGTCTTTCTGCTATGGGAGCTGAGAAAGCCTTCTTTGAGAACAGAGACAGAGAGATCAGTATGATCATGGCTGTCTGAGGTGAAATGAGAAACTATGGTCTTGGAGAAATCTTTCATCTTCAGAGCCCTAACATGTTCTCAGAAGTGGTCTCTTAGTCTCCTTCCTGTTTCCCCAACGTATATAGCTGGGCATGTTTTGCAAGATATACAGTAAATGAGGCTGCTGGAGATACAGGATGTCGCCTGGGTGATCCAGAATTGACCTGAGGGGCCCTGAATGATTGTGTTGTTAAATATGTATTTGCAGGTGATGCAGCGAGTTCTGTTGCAGGGAAGGTGCCTGGTGGGGATGACTGCCGAGTGCAGTCAAGAGAGCTGTGAACAAGACGTTTATGTAGATTGAGTAGTCGGCGGTAAGAGATGATTGGGCAATCAGAAAGAAGGGAACTGATGGAAGGATCATCCTGTAAAATGGAGTAGTTGTTAATAATGGTCCTGGGGGTAGAAAGTGTGTTAGAGTAGTAGGGAAGCACCAAAGGAATGCGGTTGTGAGACCTGGGGTTCCTGATTGAGTTGATGATCCGAGGGCTGTTTTTGGCCCGGGTGAGGGCCCTATCGATAACATGGGTAGGGTATCCTCTGTTGATGAAAAAATCATGTATTTTGAGTGCTTGGTCCATGTTATAAATGTAGAATACACAGGCAAGATGTTATTTAGATTATTTGTATAGTTTCTGTTAAAAAAATTGCAACAACAAAATTGGTGTTTACAATAGTTCAGGAGGAAGTCAAATTCTAATGTCGCATGTCCATTCCTCTATGCATAAATGCTGCCTTGCTGCAGACAGTGCTGTGCACATCTTTCTAGCATCCAGCACTGCTCAGACTTGATCTTTATTGCGTTCATCTCTTGCAGGCCACGACTCAAGTAGCTTCCTCTCCTCTTCAGCCTCAAATTCTCCACCGAAAACAAGAGCTCTACTTAACCTGTCCAGAAACTCCAAACAACTGTAGCCATTTCATCTTCTCTTTTCCTTCCCCTTCAGTCTTTTCTTATGCCCACTTGCTCCACTCTCCCTCCTTCCTCCCTTTTGTCTTGTCTCTGTAATAGACTTCTGGTTGAGCACAACCCACACCTACAATATTTGTTGTTTTGTCCCTTCCTTTTCCCCAGCCTTTCTTATTGTCTTCACAAAAGCCCCCCTGTCACTGACACCCACTCTGCCCTGTGCATGCTAGTGCACACTGTTAGTCTGTACTGGATCCAGGCCTCCTTATTCATAGCTCCCACTGTTCCTGGCACCTTCAATGGGTTTTCTCCCCATTCGTCTCCTCTCTCTCTCAGTTGGTGTCCAACTGGTGCAGTGTCAGCCATCAATTCTTCCCCCTTCCAAAGCATCCATCCGCAAACATAGCTGATGTTTTCTCTTTTTTTTGGGGGGGGTCCTCAGAATACATTTGCATCCATTTCATCTAGCAAATTTTAGCAAGCAGTATCTCTCTTCGGAGCATATCATACTACTCTTTAGGTTGCCGTAGAGTCATTTGCTGCCCACCACAGAATCTGAATCTCAAGCTAACCGTATGTATTGCATCTATACATATACTGTATATACATAATTATATAATGTATTGCTACTAGTGCTGCTAGCTGTTACTGCTGCCACCTGTTTTCTGATTCTTTTTCTATCACCCACATCATCTGTGCTTCTCATTGACTTTATTCACCGTCTGTGTTGCTTGAAAACAGTTCATATCCAAATGTACTTATTCTGACAAGCTTAAGACTGCACCATACATGCCTCTCATTCATTTAATGATTTGTGCAGTTCTTGTGAAACTGCAGTCGAACTGACTAACTCTTATCTCATTGTGAGAAATTTGTGTCAAGTGTTTTGGGGGATCCTTTGGGGAGATACAACAGTGCTGTTCTCTTACCAGTGCTGTCATTTCATCAGCCGAGCAAGTTAATATCAAGCTATTAAGTACGATATCCATTTATATTCATCAAATTATTTCATCATTCCTCGCCTAATCCTTTGTAAGTGTGTGTAGGGCAGGTGTTTGTGATAATCCTGATCTCCAACCAGTCATTTCCTCAGGTAGGCAAGTTAATTCCAAAGTATTAAGTATGCTATATATTTATATTTCTCAGCTTGTTGTGTCTGTGTTTGAATTTGACTAAACTATACTTGTTTCAAGTCTCCTCATAGTCCTCCTTCTGTATGTTCAACACTTTGAGAAATGTATCTGGAAAATCTTTCTGGACTATGTTCAGATCAGCAATATCTTTTTTTGCATCTTAATGACCCAAATTGCATTCAGTATTCTTAAAGAAGTTTTAAACTTCTTAAAGAAGTACCAAGTACTGGACAGAAGTATAATAGACATCCTTAGCAAGGAACCTCTGATTTGCAAAGAAGCCTTATACCAAAAAACTATTTGGAATGAAGGTGACGAGGTTCATATGACACTTACTTCAGGATAATTTTGAAACTAGTATCTGAATAAAATAATAATTAAGTCAAGTAATAAAGACAATTAAAGATTAATTGTCCCATGTGGTCAGTTGCAACAAGACTCAAAAAAATTAACACACCTAATTGAGTTTTATTTTTTATATGTACTTAATTTGTCATTTATTTATTTCATTGGCCTTAGTGATAGTGGGTGAATTAATTGTTTTCCTGTACTTCAATTATTGGATGGCCATTTTTTTCCTTGGTGAAATGGGTAGTGTATGTAAAGAGCAAGGCAAATTTACTTTTATTACAGTTTTTGAGGCAGGATAGAGCTCGATAGCCTTGCTCGATGGGACATTAGATAGTGTGTTTTGGTTTGGTATTGCATAGTTTGCTCTGGTCCCCCTGTGTGGATAAAACTGTCAAGTTTTACTGCAGCCCTTTCCTGTGAATGACTGCATCGGGGAGTCCCAGCAGACAATTTTGAGTTGATTTGAAATGGATATCTATTTACTCATGAGAATAATGTTACTGTTATCCCACAAGATCCACTCTCCTGTATCTCAACAATGGACTGAAATTCAGAAGTACTTCTCATTAAAGAGGTAAAATAATAATGTCTTATATCTGTGGACAGGATGGCATGAGAATGCCTAGAATGCCTACAGACCAATAAACATACCACTTTGTTATACCAGACAAACTATTAACTATTGGTCTTATTAAGGAGGAAATTATGGGAAATTAATTTTACAATCAATTAGGTAGGAATAATTTCTTAACATTTGTTGCAACTCTTAAAAACCTGCTAAAACAGGTTGTTATTATTAACTGTTAAATGGCTGGTCATAGTGTTTATGCATCATTCACTAATTGTAAAACAATTCCCTAGTGAACCTAATCCACTCACTATACTGTATATCCAGGCTGTCGGGAAAAATAATAATGTCTGAAACTGATGTCATTTATTTAAAAAATATGAATAACTAGATAGCACAGCAGAGTTCATGTTTATGATTTTTCCCATATAAATTTAAGAATTTCTGCTAAGACAAATGACAGAAGACACAGGTGCAAAACAGCTCTTTTATAATTCTTTAAAATATCAGTTTTCTTTGAGCTATATAAATGCACCTGCTGCAAGACTTCTAGCATGGGAAATATTTCCTTGTAATGGGATTTAACCAGTCTCACGTGAAATGTCACAATAAGCTCTGTTTATTAGCAATGTGAGTTACCTGATTCTCAAAGTTACAGTAGCAGAACAGTGTGTAATGTTGATAGCAAAATTTCCACAATTGTAACTGTGATGAAGCATTACAACATCTGTACTTTATGTGCCTGATCTATGCAGCTGTGAATACATAGAGCGGTGTCAGTGACTCTCTTTTACATCTACAAGAAAATGGCTCAGTACTGTTCATCTATTACAAGAACATATGAAAATTTCTTTAGTCTATCCCCTTCTTATTGCACATGAGTTCCAAATGTCTGTATGCATGAACAAAACCTGAGTTTTGATGTTATAATTTAAGGAACACACAAATAGCATACATAAGTTTCATGGTACTGAATTTATCAGAATGTTTTATTTTTCTTTATAGGATCATGTGGAATTATTTGTTTAAAGTCTTTCTGACAAATTTAACCCCTAAACAAAATATTCACACAGAGCTAATGATTTCATCTAAAAGTAAAAATGAATTTTATTTTTCTATAAACTGTTTATGAGGTACTTCAGTATTGAATTAACTATAGCCCAGTCCATATATAACAAAACCACATGTGATTCCTGATTAAATCAATTCACTGTATACTGTATGCAATATGTGCTTATGGGCCTACATGTTTAAGGACTAATATAGTCAGTTATGCTGTATTTTTTACTTGACCTTATAAAGTGAGCCAGCCTTTAAAAATCAAAAGAAATCAATGTAGCAGGCTGTGCCATGATCCCATTTTCCAACATTATAAATACATCAAAATCATCTTTTTCCTGCATTGTGCTTGTGTTGCCTAAAATCATTACTTGATGTAAATGAGATATTAAGAAACATGCTGTTCACTTCTGTTAAGTTTTAAAATCCCAGATTCATGCATACAGTAGTGCACCTTACTCAGTTTTGAGTGAGTCTATTTTGCCCATAGTGAGACAATCAGGAAGACTGCTTTCAGTGCATCTTGTTAAATGCCCTCAAATAATTTGTGGCCTTTAGGTTAACTCCCTTTCAACAAAGTCCTGAGGATTTTTATTTTCTTACAGAAGCCCCAACACCATCTCTCTTACTATTAACCCCTCTATAAAAATTATATACATTACGTGCATCACCTCCACAGTACATGACAGGTATATAAAGCTTCTCTCAATAAAGAAGATTTTTATCTTCAGCTATTCAGTAGCAACCATTCAGATTTAATCTTTAATTCATAATTTGTTTTGAATAAAAACTGCTAAAAATATTTGACTTAAGCTTCAATGAGTCGCATTTACTCTATTAGATAGTATATGCTTGAATTCTGTTAGTTTAAACTACAGTTTTACAGACATGATTAGGATACATACAAATATAAAAAATCAGATGCCATTATAAAAGAAAGACAAGTTTGAAAGAGATCATCCTGCTAATGAGTTAAAATATATGGCATGAAAGAATATTATTTTTAAAGTATTTTGTGTTACCTTATCACAGCCACAATACAGAAAACTAACATCAAGTTACTCTGGAAACTTCTGAATATTTACAGATCTTTCTAGCATAGCTGGTCACCTTATTTTAACAGGAATAATGAGATTATTATTTTAAGTGAAGTGCTTACTTGCTCAGCTATACAAGACAAAAGGAAAAATGCAAAAAGAAAAGAATCTTTAAAAAACTCAATAACTAGCCCAAACACTCTTAGGGGTGTATTGTCGGACTAATAAATTTGTCCCTTGGGTTTCTGGCTTTATTGAAGGAGTGGTCTTATAAATGTCTGCACTGTGTTACGTATTTCATCCAGGGTATCCTTAAAACCAAAAGGCAGACTGGTAAATGATGATGAAGTCAAAGCTGTTGCGCCGTGGTTATTTAAATACTTGGACAATGAGAGCATGTAGTGGCGAAGAGTCAAAGCAGACTGGGCAGCTTGTGAGAATTCTGAGCCAGTGAAGGGGAGGGCAAAATGTGTTAATAATGGATCAGGATAAAGAATGAGACTTGGCTGTGTTTAAGCAGCATTTTATGCAGAGTTTTAGCCTAGAAACAAAGGTCATTTATTCATTTTTAAACAGCTGTCAAAAGGGTACAGTGTTTGTGGATGTAATTGTTTGCTCAGTTATGTTTGCATTTTTAGGTTATGCCATACTAATCAGTATGTATTGAGTATGCTTCTATTAAAGTCTGAAAGATAAAATCCCTTTCACTTGAACATGAGCAGGCTTTTTATGCTAAATTTATTGATTTGTTAATTTCATACACAGGCTAAAGGTTATGAATATTGAAGTCATCAATGTACTCAATGTCTTAAAGGTGTGTGTCTTTTTTGAGAATTGCATGTTCATCTGATTTTGCAAGAATCTTGTATAAATGAGTTTTCAGAATGCCAATTTAATCGTTGTTTTGAGAATCACGATTGCCAAAGCTCAATCAATTGAAAAAGCACAATTAGCAAGTACAGTAAATGTCTGTGGTATAGCAAATTCACCCAACTAGGCAACAGACTGGATGTCATGGAGCTGAAGTTTACCTTGGATTAAGTACAGTTTTTGAGCACAGTTTCAAGTTTAAATCACAGATGCTAAATGCATGACCTGCTGGCTAGAGTTCAGAATTATTTTACACCCTGTTTTGCTAGATAACACATTTAAGGGAGGAAAAATTGTAATAGGCCTATGTACTCATTGGGTGCTGCTGCAGTTAGACAACGGGGACAGTTAGACCCCACAGCTGAACCACTGTCAAGAGGACTGCACCCAATCTTCTAGACGAAATGACCCAAACAAGTCATAAGCCTCTTACTAAGAAGCTATAGAAATTTATCAGTCTATTTGATTCAAGTCCAAGACATCACACACCTCAGAGCACCCAAACCATACAATCCAAACAAGCACAAGGCCTACTTTGATAACACTGGGCCCTCAGGTCAGGGGCTTTGAGCAATTTCACCTTCACTACAATATACTTGTGTCTCTAGGTTGGCAATTAGGAGAAATACTGTAAGTTAACTACTGTACACTGCTTCTTCGCTGTTTATAGCCTGAATACAAAAGGGCCCTTGGAATCCTATGGAAGGAACAGGGCTGATCAAAGAAAGGCAGTTAGCCTTCAGTAGACTGAAGTCTTCTGTCAACAATCTCCAGCTGTAACCTCCCGAGTGCCATCAGTCTGGAATAACAATGAAGACAGTAGAGCGGTTTCCTAACCTTTGGAGGTTTGTGTCAAAAAATGGCTGATAATGACAACACTGGTAACACCTGAAATCTGAACGTTCAGCCAAAGAAAATGTGTTTGAAGAAGTGACATCAAAACTGAAACAAAATTGATGGTACCATACTATAAAGGGCTGAAACATGGTCAACATGCAAGAGGCAATTCAAAAGACTTGAGTCACATCACCAGGACTGTGCTCATGTTTTTAGGTATCAGTTGAAATGATAGACACAACATCATCAGTGTTCACTCTTAACGCAGCACCACAAGCATTAAAGACATGATCATCCTCTGGAGCCCCTTTTGGGATATATTGTCAAGATGTCAGAACTAGCTTGGCCAAGACAATAACAGCAGAGGAGGACAAAAGGCATAGAGGAAGAATATCTATGATAAAGCTCAGCAGTTTAAGAACCAAAGTTAACAGTAAGAATATCCAGAGTATCAAAGAGTTCACCATGACTGTATGCTTACCTAGTTGCAGTAAGCAATTAGATATCTCTCAAGATATCACCTGATCAACCTGCCAGAGAGTGTGCATATTCCACATTGTCATTGTCACCTTCTTATGGAAGGCCATCATCCTCAGCTACAAGGGAGAGCCCATGAATGAATACATCCTATGATCTGGCCAGCTCAAACCACCTGTAAAAATGTGAAATAGTAATGTGGTGGTCAACACTGTGATCAATTACATCTAGGACATTTTAACCAAAAAAAGATACAATGAGAAACATAAAGACAATCTATGATATGAGTTCTGGCTTGTTTTCAATATATTTGCAGTGAAAATTTACTGCATTAACATTTACTAATTATTTACTAATTTCTAAACTAATGGCAAGCCAGGTTTACATAGTTTCAAATTTTCATTGTACCTTTTAAAAACATGTCTACATTTTATTGACACTTTTTTAACATACAGTCTCTGTTAGCAGTGTATATTTTGAGAACTCAAGTGAAGACTTCAATTAGACTGAAATCTGGCACTTTGGCAGGCCAAGGTTACATCGCAATAACACCTAAATACTGCAATAAAGATTGCTTGTATTACATTGTTTTTTTATATTGATCCAGGGGTCTGGGTTTAGTTGAATTTGGCTTGGGATTGCCAGCAAATGTGCCAATTCTCACCTCATATACAGTCTATAATTTAACCTTTCACTGAGATTTTAAGGTCTCTGTTTTTCATGGCTAGTTACTGCAATTATATAGGCTTATTCCAACTATGATATTTCAAACATGCTGCAAATGTGATCTTTTTACTGTACATACTCCTGCTGAGTCTTTGACCTCATGTTATGTAATCAATGTATTCCTGATTATTCTTATTTTCTGAGTTTTCTTTATTTTACTCACATATACTTTTATAAAATTTTAAAAGTTTCTCTATAAATTGTTTAAAATTTAAATATTGTTAGAGGGTTGTATGTTCAGACAAAATGGACACCCTCGTCTGAACCACATTCCCCAGAATGCTGTGGGAAATGAGTTGCTACCCTCAGTCACTTAACAGTTGGGAGAAGACAGACAGCAGATCATTTGTTGTGTGTTTTTACTAGGGAGAAGCAAAAGACTAACCATGTTACGATGGAACTACGATGGAAATTTGAAGTAGTCTAGGTAGAAGCTCAAAGAAGAGCTTAAGCTTTTGTTTTTTGATTTTTATAAATCCCTCTACACTGTAAATAAAATAACTGGATTTTATGCACTGCAGCAACATCTAAGTCTGTTTTTTTAGAGTTGATTTATTAAAGAAATCATTTTCTATGTTATCTCAACCCTTGGTGTGTAACAGTACTTAATTAAAGATTTGGTATGGCATGGTTGCATGTTAGCTGTTGATATACAGCTCTGGGACTCCATGATTGATCCTTTATCAGACATCTTTCTTTGTCGAATTTGAATATTCTAGTTGTGAACATGTGTTCCCCAGGTTCTGTAGTTTTCTTCTTCCTCTCAAGGAAATGCTGGCTAAGTGTGACCAGCTATTCCAAATCTTCCAATTCCCTCTGCCAGTAGGAGGGAAAGGTGTCTGGTCCAAGGAGGCAGTAATGATACTGTATTTTCTCAGTCCCACCTGGTCTAGTTTTTAGCTATGATATTTCCAAACAGCTACATAGATTTGTATAAGCTTATCTTCTACCTGAAGAACAATTTATTTCAATGTTTTTGAAATTTTATTATTGACACTTCATACAGTCTCTGTTAGCAGTGCATATTTTGAAAACTCAAGTGAAGACTTCAGTTCGGCTGAAATGTGGCACTTTGGAACATTGCAATAACACCTAAGTACTGCAATAAAGATTGCTTGTATTACATTGTTTTTTTACATTGATCCAGGGGTCATTCATATCAGCTTATCTTCTAAAACAATTCATTTAAATGTTTTTGCTAAGTAGAATTTCTATCAACAAGAATGACACTTTCCTATTACAAAGACATGTACTGTACTGTACAGGGGTGGGTTTTCTAATTCCTTTAGGAAGGGATTTAAGGTCTGTTTGGGACAAACAGATTTCTGGTAAAATATTTCATGTAAAATCTGAGCCAAAACATCTGCACTGTTACAAGAGTAAAAAAAAAAACTGAAACAAGCAATGTTGTAGAATAAGTACAGTGGCAGAGTGGTATATAAACTAAGAGCTCTCTTGAGTTTTTGTGGTTAATAGATTTACTGGAAACGGGGGTGGAGAAGGGAGGAGGGCCTTTCAAAGAGAACTTCCAAAAAATAGACATTTAGTGTGTCTTTATTGCAGGTAAAACCACAGAAAAATTCTGCTATAACATAAAATGTCTACATAAACAAATTTCTTTTATTATAGTTGTGGAAGAGACAAAAGCTTAGTCTCTTTTTTTTCAGCTTCTTATTTGCACACGTGTCATTTCATTCATATTATAGAACTACTGAAGACCCAAAGCACGGTGCATGCAGTCACCCCCAACAGAATACCTCACTGAGGCTGCTCATTTCATTCGCGATCAATTAATGACTTTCCCTGACCACCTCACTCAGTTCCCATGAACCAATGTAAATACAACGGCAGAAACCTCATCATTTTGGTATAAGAGAATGTCTTGAATTCTTTTACTATAATTATGTCTTTGTTTTATGATTTTAGTTAACCACATTCATGTGGAGGAAACTCTTCAAGCTTTACACCATTTTAGAGTGTCTTGCAATAAAGCTATATCCTGGTTGTCCACATTACTTTATTGTTTCCTTTATTGCAGTAATCCAATTTCCTGAAGCAGCAATAAAACATAAGGCCCTGTATGCAACACTAGACTGCTGAATACACAACAAAAGAGAGAAATGTAAAGAAATTAACTTCAACTGTTATTTAACAGTTTACAGTGCCCTCCATCAAAGGTAGTTGTATAGGTTTGCAGCCTATTTATTTAAACACAAGTTTTACATTCACTAAGGGCAGTATTTTGGATATGGCTGGTCCCAAGTAATGGGAGTTTTAACTGATATTTTGGGAGAAGGTCCCACCCTAATCTCACCCATTTCTTCTCTACTGCACATACATATCATAACTCTTGAATAACTTTCTTACCTGCACTTGATCATACTTCAGTTATCTCACCTACTTTTCTAGTCTTTAAGATTCTTCCATTTTTAACTACATATGGATCTCTAACCTTAATTGGAGCTAACTGATTCCAAATTCCTTTTCTCTGGCCAGATCAACTCCATCTCCCAACCTCTTTTACCTCTCTCCAGGACTGTTGCTCCTCTTCTCATTCTTTACTTCCATCCCTCAGCTTCCACAGTCATCTACACACTTGAATTACTTCTTGGTTTCCATCCCTTCATCTCTCAGCTCTCACTGACCAACCAAGCCTACTGGAAGTCTGGAATTCTAACCACCAATCTAGCCTCTCCAGTCTGTCTCTACAGTTTCAGAGTCCATCACTGCAGTTTGTAAACATGTTGCTACACCATCCATGAAGTCCCCAGCACCACATCCCTTTCAACTTCTTCTCTACTGTTGTGCTACCAGGTGCTGTATGCAATATCCCTACAGTTTTACAAGAACAGCTCTGGAGGCCCCTACACCTGCACCTCAGACCCACACAGACTTCTTTACGGTTTCTTGCTCAAGGTCTGCACCTCCTGCCCTGCATCAAGTTCTGTCTCCAGTCCATTGATTCCCCCTGACTTCAGTAACATAATCTAGGATTATCATCCTCCGTGACTTCCATTCCCACACTACTCTGCAATGTGAGTACAGCCTAAAGCAATATTTAATCTTCCAATAGAAGCTCAGAATAGCAACTAATCCATTTAAAAATTTAACGTACACTGAGAAGCCAATGATATTGGTTCTAGCGTTGATAAATTTGAGTTGAAAAATTAAAATTGGTAACAACATAATCAATAATGTGGCATGTGATGGCAAAATTCTCACACATATTTTTTTAATTTAGCTCAGGTGGGTAGCTGCATCAGCATGCATAGGCTGCAAAGTAACAAGTAATAGGTTTATTCCATGCTGAAAAGAGAAGAAAGAAAACACGAAGGCCGTGGAGCCTTCTTCAGGTGTCAAGTGTTCACACCTGAAGATGGCTCCACGGCTGAAACGTTGTTTTCTTTCTTCTCTTTTCAGCATGGAATAAACCTATTACTTGTTATTTTTTTAATTGGTCTACATGCAAAAAAATGACAACTACTTTGTCCATTAAGTGCTTGTTAACAATATTCTATGCTGTTTGTGGTCAGTTCAAACTGTAGCACTAAAGATTGACAACAGAATTGTGTTCAATCAAGGAAAAGCAACAAGATCAGGTGTAGAATGGTTCAAGCATAGTATTACCATAAAGCACTTTGCTTCAACATTATGGTTATCAGAAGGTGTGCGTGGTCTTTATTCTTCATGCAAGGTTTGTAATGGTAAACAGAATCAACTGACCTATTTCAGATTGGCAGGAGATAAAAAGAACTGAAAAATCCAATTTTTGTTTTTATAAAACTAGGTGCAATATCTCATTTGTCATATTGGATTGGAACTAGCATGTGAGCCAATAATACGGAACGTTAATAATTTTAATTCTAAAATCGGTAATGTCGCTTGTTACTTGAACTTACTCGTTGAATACCAAAACTGCATTTACATTATTGTTCTGCACCCAAACTCTGTATACTGTTTTAGTTTATACTATTTAATTTCCAGCTTCATGCTTTTGTTTTATTATGTTGCATGATTGCTTTACCTGCACTTAACACATAATGTCAATTTTTATACATAATAAGAACTTTTGTTAAGCAAATAAAAAATGACCAATTAAATAACAGTTTTGTAGTGTAATAGATAAATAAAATGATTATACTATCCAACCAGTACACATTTGTGCAATCCTAACTTAAAAATATAGATTTCGAAATATGTTGCTGATTATTAGTTGCAGGGTGATATGGCCAGCAGCTGATGGTATGGATGAGATGTAAAACTGAGGTCCTGACTCTCTGTGGTCATTAAAAATCCCAGAGTGTTTCTCAAAAATAGTAGGGATGTGACCCCAGCATCCTTGCCAAAGTTCCCATTGGCCCTCCTAATAATCCACATCTATGAATTGGCTTCATTATTCATTACTCTGTTCTCCTCACCACTAATAGCTGATGTATGGGGAGCATTCTGGTGCACTATGGCTGCTGTCGCATCATCCAGGTGAGGCTGCACACTGGTGGTGGTGGAGGGGATCCCCATGACCTGTAAAGAGCTCTGAGTGGAGTTTCCAGAAAAAGTGCTATATAAGTGCAAGCAATTATTACTATTATCATTACTATTTTCTTAGAACCATCAATTATGTTTCATATAATGTCTATTTTTTTTTGCAATCAGCATTTGCAGTTTGTAACCAAATATATGATTGAATTTAGTATTAATCAGAGTTCTGTTTAATACCATAATACAATCTTTATATTCAAGCAGCTCTTCCTTGCTGCCAGGCAATGACAAGCAGTTTGTGTTCCAAGTCAGGATAAGTGCACCGACCCATTAAATCACAGGGATACACAGAACCAGTGAAAGAGGATATCATAAACACATTACCTAGTCCAAAATACAAGAGAAGAATTGCTAGCATTATTTATTGGATGCATTGTTTGTTGCTTCCAAAACATGAAATCTAATTCTCTTGCCTCCATCTTCAATATGTTTAGACCAATGTTAGTTATCGTGTTAGAGAAAAGAGGTGAAACCTCAATTGTCTGTCTTGGTGCCAGATAACTAATGTTTTGAGCAAACACCAGGACAGATATTTCATAGTTGTTTTGAAGCTGGGGGACAGTAAGAAACAATATTGTTGTTATGCTATGAAATTCTAAAAATAAACTTCTCATCTATTTAAGATAAAGCACATGTTTTTGGAAGCTTATTTTAATAAGCATACAATGCAATTTTATGCAATTTATTACCAGTATTCTTCACAATACCAAAGCCAGCCCAAAGTCTAAATGCTGAACATTACGCATTGGATGAATATCAATCCCTACTGTGTATTTGATGTTTAGGTTCAGATTTTAGGAAAGAAGGAACATTCTTGTCCAGATTTGAGGAGTCCCAGATTCATATGACATTTCTCTGGACCTGGAACTTCCTTTCCCTTGGAATCACTCAACAGACAATCCATTCCCATGAATGAATGAGACATCCATTCTCCCATCCAAAGCAGAGTAGAAAACACATTCCACTGGATCTTAGCACTTAAAAATAATTAATTACTTATAGCATAAAGCAAAAGTGAGTTTATATTTTCTTTCCATCTGTACTCATCTTATGAAAAAATGGGCTAAGGGCTGCTACTTTCCTCTGGCATGATAGGTTCAGTATACTCAGAATAATTAATCACATGATTTGAAGGACTATGGGGTTTACAAGATAGTATACATATTCCCAACGTCAAAAATGAGACAAATTCAAATAGTTGGTTTATGATATTCACATTATTTTATGATTTTTTTAAAAGTCCTTAACCTGTTCATTTTGGTAGAAAATCTTTCAACCAAAACACAAAAAATGGGTGGAATTAGGTGCCTCTGACAAAGGATAAGTACATAGAGCATAATGTGGAGCATAGGAAAATACCAACACTAAATGCTCTGCAAATTCTTACAACCAGGTATTTTGGAACATCAAATTCATTTTGTGAAAGAATTTACCAACCCAAACTTTGAGGTATAATAACTGATAAACACATATTTGCAACATTAACCACAACACCATAAGCGACTCCCAAACTATAGGGAAGAAACCAGACATAAATGCAAATCGTAAGTCTTCACTGGCTTCACGCATGGTCCATTAAGGAGAAGACTAGACATGTACAGTGTAGTGTAGAGGTCTTCAGCCTTCACAAGGTGGGGGATGGTCTCCAGTGAGACAAAGTAACGAGAGAAATACTGTCTAAAGTGAGAGTTCAGAGGCAAACTGGGCTTATTAGGAAATTCACATCTCCTTTCACTTATCAATCCACCATTTTTGCTGACGGTGGGTGGGATTAGAAGTGATGATAATGGTTAATCTTATTCTTAATGTCATTCTTATTATCATGAACAACAACAATAATAATAAACATAGTGGTGTTCACATCTCTCAGGCGCTGGGTTCATTTCCACTTGTTTCAGAAAATTATGACTGCGTACAGAGGTTTCTTCCCACTCTCCAGAGACATGCTGGCTAAATTTGTGTATTAAAAATGTCCCTTGGTATGTGTGCCTTGTAATGGACAGGCATCTACTCCAGAATGTAGTCCCACCAGGCATGCTGTGCTTCTAGGATAGGTTCCAGGTGTAAATAGGCAGTTTTATGACAGTGGATGGAATTATTAATAGAAGTAACAGTAATAACTGCAATACAAGAGCAATGCTACAAGAACGAGACTACAGGATAAGATTCTGTATCCATGTTAAGTGTCAAAAAATTCTAAGTCATACAGAATCATTCTTTTATTCACCATGGCTCAAGTAAACTACAGACAGACACAGAAATTCCAGGGATTAGCAAAGTCTATACACATACTGCACAGGTCACAAAGGCTGAGCAGGGTAAGTATTTACACATTCTTTGGAGTGCTTGCGATTGCACAGCAGGCTTCAATAATGGACACACGCCTTTCCTTTCTTTCTCTGATATTGGAGCAGGTATTGAAAGCCACATGGTGGCCTTCAAGTCTCTACTTAAAAGAAATATACTGGATTTTAAAAGAAATGTACTGGATTTCTTTTAAAACGATTTGATTTTGTTTTACAAGGAATAGAGAGTACCTGCAGAGCTGTTAGAAACCTGTCATGGTCAGTCATTTGATATCTGCTCATGAAATTTTGTGAGAAATTCATTGTGTGTGTCAAAAGCCAGTTTTCTTTTTCCCTTACTTGACTGGACTTTTTTGCTGCAATTTTGCAAGCAATCGCAAACAGAACAGATGATCAATACAGTTCGGTGCAGTTTCTACATACTGTACCTCTCGTTAAGAAAATACTTCATACAGTAGGTTTTTATTTAATACAGGTTTTGTTACACATTCAACATCAATAAATAAAACATAAAAATATTAACTGCTTAATATAACCCCTTCTTTATTGCTGAAAACTGCATGTTATTTGAAAATGTAAAAAAAATTAGAATATAAAGAAACTGAAGCATTATTAAGAAAAATAAGAGACACCAGGAGGCTAGTGGAGTATTTAAGAGGGTGAAATATTAACAAAGTTGTTCTCCTTTTCCAAGCTTAAAATTCCCCTGAGAAAGAGCATTGAAGTCAACATTTAACAAATAAGAAGTATAAGGCCTATAAATAACACCCACTGAAAGATTGACTGACGCGCACCTTATTTGGATTATTACTGTAAACTTGATAATTGTATAAGATTGAACTTGAAAAAAGGTTAATTGTAACAGCATTCATTCACGTGAGCTTTCAAATTAGGAGAAAAAGACTTATTAATTTCTTTACCTAGAAGTGGTATTTATAGCTCAACATTTTGACAGATGGATGAACTTTTCAATCAATCTTGTTCAATCAATATGCACAGCAATATACAATTTCAAAATGCTGATGCCAACCTTTTCTTAACCTCATACTATATGTTACGATGCTTGAAACATATTCTTTACTCAGCATAGTTTGAGATTTTTTCAGATTGCATCATTGCTTTCAAGCAAAAACAAAATTCCTAGTGTCCTCTAGTGGCAGGAAGAGCAGAACTTTTCTGTCTATTCATAATTTAGTCATTTCAGAAATATATTAATTTCTAAAAGCATTCCTCTTTTATGTGTTTTAAAGTTTGCAAAAGTGATGTAATGACTTCAACTAGTTAGTTCAACTAGTTAAACCATGATGCAATCAATAAAATAACCATTTAATTTTTACATCTAGTCACCAAAAGCAAGCTCAAGCAATGTTTATTTTGGCTTGATCCATATGCAGCTGTTTTATGTTTCTAATGTTCATAAATACACAATACATAAATAACAACATATAACCTTAATTATTAGATTGAAAGCAATGGCAGTAAACTTTCTTGTGGTAAATGTTTAAAATTAAGTTGCTATGACAGTAATGTGTTTGAAAACCAAGAAAATACCTTCAATTTTTTGCCTACCAATTTACACCTAAAATGGGAACATTATATGATGTGTGATATATTAAATGCGCTTTGTGCATATGGAGGGGTGTTATAGCCATCAACAATCACCATATCTCTTTGCAGTTTTGGAAGACCTGAGTCCAGTTGACAAGGAATAATGCATCATCTCCAAAGATTCCAAAGTTTCTTATTGATACGAATCTTATACTGACAGATTAGATTTGCTTGTACAAAATATTGTGCAGATCCTCCTCGCGCTGTAGATCCTAGATTCACCATTTATTGTTTATATGGCAAAAACATCACATCATTCCATCAATGGGTTGTTGAGAGATCAGGTAAGGGTATTTACAGTGATCAGGTTGATGGTATCTCTTTCTGATTACAATGATAAATATTTGCTTTATTCACATAAGATAATGCACCATAAAAGAACCCTTTGGTACCTGCATATTGTTCAATTATGTTACCCACAGGTAGAATCCATTTACAGAAACTACATTACACTACAGTGTTATAAATTGTACATCAAATACTAGGGGAGCAGCTCTCCATGAGAATTTGAACTATTGTATCAGAAACCCACAACAAACATAATGCCAGGTGAAAGTTTTATTCTGTTTTATCAAAAAATAGTTTGATCTTGATGTGAAATCTCTTTAAATGCAGAGGTTTTAACTGTTTTATTACTTATTTTTGCTAAGTAATGAGATCATACTTATGTAAAGCACCTCAGCAGCCCTGCCAAAAACCCATGACATTTTTAATTAGAGAGTCCATCACTCTCCTCTCTATGGGGCGAACACATGTGAGCTCAAATAACCAACCATTTTGTTGGTAGCAGGTCAAAAATGAAGAACTTCTCTGCTTATCAAGACAATTGAGGCGTCCTCACTTTTGACTAACAAGCCAAAATATTCTCGGATACAGTCTGTTGTGCAGTTCTAAGTTGTTTAGCAGTCTGTACCTGGAGAAAAAAGAGCAACGCAACGGCCCTCGCCTCAGAACTGTAGGATTTCAAATGAGGGAAAGCTCAGTGAACCAAAAGCGAATTACTTTTTTCCCTCTGTGACAGGCTTCCAGATATTTACAGCAAAACAGAAATGAAAGGAGGGCATAAATACAGCTTTAACATTCAGTGAGGCAATCTGCCTGACCTCTTATATCCCAGTCCACCAACACCACACCCACGGCACTCTGCGTCGGATTCCACCCTAGACAGACCAGGTTGCCAGAGCTACACAACTCCCACCCATTAGCTGCTTGAATCCAAGATATCCATGGCAACCAGTCTCTCACCCCCAGGGAGACGAGCAGCAGAACTGAAAGGCTCCATTCAATTTCCACATCCACAGCCCACTGAACTGACAGTCTAGCAGCTCCTCTTGTTCCATTAGGGTGGGATGTGGGCTCATTAAAAAAGCTAACACACACCCTACATAATCTCCGGATTAGATCTTTTCCATTTGTTTCAATATGCATGAATTGTGTTTAATATTCACAAATAACACATATTTAAGTCAAGATTGCTGGGTATTTAGTTCAGCTTTTGCCAAATATGTATAGATGGTTCAATAAATAATAGGGAATGAAGAATTCTTAAATATGATTATTTGATTGGACTAAAGAACAATTGTTTTTTGGAACTATTCAAAAAACAGGCAAGAAGACAATTTTAGTATTTCAAAAAATGCAAAAGTAATTTAAATGATAGTATTGGTCATCAACACCATAATTGAAACACAACATGTTTTAAAAACACATAACCAAATATAAAACAAAATATATTTTGTTTGTCATTATATTAAATGCACTTTGTCTGACCATAATAGACTATAACACTGTTAACAACATGTTTGAAAGGCAGTATTTTTATGCTACTGTACCATGCTTCTCTGCTGTATTTATACTTTATTTTCCAGAATACAAACAGCAGATTATACCTCTGCTTGCTTTTTCACAGATGAGCGTTTAAACTAAGAACAGCAACATAAAAAAAATACAGAATCATTTACTTTACACATGTTTATATCAATTTTTAAATGCCCCAAATTAAAATATGGGTTTAACAGTAAACCTTCTGCTGTGCTTATGATGTTATAATTGATATGACATGAATTGGTTAATATACAGTAATATGTCATAACTGTCAGTTCAGTAGCTTCGTTAGATTCTAATGAATGTCATAGAGAATGTACAGTATGCAGAGCATATGTGGTGTTACTCACCTAGCTGAAGGACCCCCCCGCCCCTCACCATTTTGAATATTGAGCTAGGGAGTTGCTGCAAGGGTCTAGAAGGGTGAGAGAGATGCAAGAGAGAAGTGAAGTCCGACAAGACGTACAGTGGGTGAGTGGAAGTATGCGAGAAGTGGAAGTGTGCACAAGTCCCGTACTTGTGTTATATACTCCATTATGAGGCAGATAAAGATCAGCACAACTAAAAGCTGATGGAAAAACAAACCTGAAGCTCAACAAATAAAAAAGGGTATTTCATGTGGAAAATAGGATAATGTTCTAAAATTAATTTCATATCCTGTCACTCTTTGAGTTATCCTCAGAAGTATTGGTGCCTGATGGTATTTTCCCTAACAAAATGAGGGTCATTCATATACTATTAGCTAGGATATTTCAACTTTTTTTAAAGATGGGAGCTGTAACTGTTCTCTGGAAAACCACAGAGGAAACAATTATTAATTAAAAAAGGGAGATGAAACTGAACTAGAAAACAACAGACCATTCATAAAAACATAAAAAGTTTACAAATGAGAGGAATCTGTTATTAATAGCTAATAGCTATACATCTATATAGTTTACACTTACATCCTCAAATTTGTGTTGATTACTTATGAAAGAGTCAATTGGATATATTTTACCAATGTCGTCTTTGAATTTTGAGTACTTGAGTCACTTCATTTACTGTAGGTCTCTGCTCAGAATCAAAAAGGTTAGGTTTTTTAGTGTTTTATCAATGTATGACATTCTTTTAAGCCTGGAAATTAATCTAGTTACTCTTATCTAGACTAATTCCAGAGCGGCACTGTCATTTTTGTAATGTGGTAATCAAAAATAGTAAAAATAGCTCAATGTACTTTTCTAACTTAACATCCCTTGATTTATTATGAATCTTACCTCTGTTATGGTAACATTAAGGAAGCAATAGTGAGAGTTCAACTAGCAAGATACTTACAACACAATGGGATTTTAAGAGACAGCAAACATGTCTTTGGAAAGATATGGTCTTTTTTACTAGAATTCATTGAACAAGCATTAAGGTCTATAACTTTAAATGATATGATTTGATATATTTTAATTATTTTGAGAAGGTTGTCCATAAAAGGTTAATTTCTCAACTTAAAAGCCATAGGAATTCAAGCTAATTCATGCACGTGGAGTGTGAACTGTTTAAGAGACAGGAAAAAGTGTGCAATCTTAAGGAGCACAACCTCTAATTGGACAAATGTAAGCATTGGTGTACTGCAGGAGTCTGTTTTAGGCCTGTTGCTCTTTCTGATCTATCTCAAGACCTTTGATCTGGTATAGTCAGTAAACTACTTAATTTGCATGTAAAACAAAAACAGGGGGAGGTGTAAACGAGAACTAGCGATGGGATTACAAAAAGACATACAGTACAACTGGTATGCCACTGCTTAAGAAGGCTCAGCTGCCGAAATGTTGTGTTTCTTCTTTCTGTTTTTCAGTATGGAATCAACCTTTACATGTTCCTCTACTAAAAGATATAGACAGAGTCTATTGGCAAATACAATTTAACATGAATAAGTGCAAAATGATTCACATTGGCAATATAAACATACAATATACATATTGCATGTGTGCTTCTGAGCTGCAGCAAGTTACACATGAAAGGGATTTGGGTGTTTATGTAGATTCTTCTATGTCCACCTCAAGACAATGTGAGGAGGCAATAGAAAAACTAACAGGATTTTTGGGTGTGACAGCAGGACAAAGTGTGGAAATTCAGTCAAGGGAAGCTTTACTCCTTCTAGTGCAAAGCACTAGTAAGACCACACCTAGAATAGTCTGCTCAGTTTGGATCACAATGGCACAAAAAAGTATTAAAGCCTTCAAAGAAGTGAAACTGGAGACAAGGTGACAACTGGAAAGTCAATGATAAATCCACTTAACACTGAAAGAAGAAAATTCTTCTTTACACAAAGAATTGAGTATCTGGAATTGTCCTCTCCTCCTGTCCAGACGGCCGTGGCTCTACAGGATCGGTGCAAATGACTAGGAAGCAAATCCACCAGAAGATAATCCAGAGACTATATGAGCTGCAGTGTCACAAGTAATATAAGGAATTAAGACAATACAGAGTTTTATCAAATTGATTTATTAATAGAATGGAGTAGCCCAAAACCAAATTGTCATAGTTACTAATTTTTTAATGGTTTATTGAACTAGATGAGTCAAAGGAACAATATTAACATTTACAGTGCCAACCTGAAGAGTACCCATTTACAGTATATAGTAGGTGTTTTACTGGGGCAATATTGCTCAATGTTACCACAATAGCATCAACGTAATTCAAACCTATGGCCATCCAACAGGATGTCTAGATCCCTGGCAACTAAATGACATAAAGAAAACCCTCTTCAAAAACACAAACAGACAAAACAATCAGTTAACAAGCACACACAGTGCTCCAGATCTGCAAGACAGAGAGCACCAAATACTCTGAGGCTTTTTTATACCTGGTGTCTTCCTAAGAGATCCAAGTTATTGATTGATTGGTCAATCATAAACCACATTGTAAATCTCATTCCCAGGCCAATCCCTGCATCAATAAGACTCCCTGTAGTGCAAACATCACTCAAAGATCAGTACTACAAATTAATAGGATGCCAACTATTAGTGGTTTAGCATATTAAAATAGACAAGGAAGGTGGACATTCTTGTATAAACAATGCTTTATCCTCCCAAAATGCTTTATATTCCCAAAAAACATTAAATGTTTTCTATAAGTAATAGATGCAAAACACCTCGTGTCTGTCTGCGGTTAGTAATCTGTTTTGGTAATTACATACAATATGCATTCTAGTTCAAATGCATACTAGATCTTCACCCGTCTTTCTGCATGCTGTAAGAGAAAGTCATGTCAGTGGTCTGGCAGATGTGAGGCTGCAGAGGAAGTGGAATATTTGTTTGGCCTGGGGGTTCACCTTCTCCCAGCAGGGAGCCATCTTCTGAGTCTGGTCAGCACTACGCCCTTCAAGGCAGCTGTGTGGGGCTGTGGGCCTGCAGAGAGGGAACTTGATTCTGTAATGTGAAGGAATTTGAAGGGCCTGGAAAAATAAACAGGATGTACCGTTTCATTCTCAGTGGATGGAGGGATTTTGATATTAAGAAGGAGCATTTCTGTCACTTGCTCTTTTTCTGATTGTCACACAAGTAATATAATGTACTATATACAGTATAGGAATCCTTCAATGTTTTGTCTGTGTAGTGATATATTTACATTGTTTAGAAAAAACTGTAATAGAATACTATTTTATCAATTAAGTTCAGCTCTGTAATTACTGAATCACTTTTTAAAGAGAAATGGTACATGCAACGAATCTGTAACAGCCAAAAAGTTTTTTCATATCAGTAATGTGCAAAATTAATTTCTGGTACAAATGCAGTAATGGAGAGTGACATGGAGACACAGTGGTTATCATTGCTGCCTTGCAGAACTAGGGCCCTGGGTTCCAATACAGACCTGGAGTGGTCTGTAGGTGAAGTTTGTACAGTATGTTCTCACCGTGTTTGTGTAAGATTCCTCCCACAGTCCAAAGACATACAGTAGTTGTAGTTAATGAAAAATTGGCCTTGGTTTGAGTGTGTTTGTGTTCGTGTCTGTGTCTGTGTCTGTCTGCCCTGTAATGGGCTGTCACTGTCCGGAGTGTATTATGCCTTACACCCATTGCTTGCTGGGATAGACTCTGGCTCCCGTGTGACCCTGAATTGGACAGTGCAGTTGGAAAATAGATGAATGGATGTAGTAACAGCATGGAGTAGAATTTAAATTTTGTAGTTCAAAAAGTTTACTTAGTAAGAGAGAAAATTTCTTAATTTTAATCTCTAGTAAAAGCCTATTTCAACTGGATAAACAAATGTTGATAAAACAAAAATAAAAAAATCCTACCAGAGGAGGATGGGGCTTAGCAAGGCGGATCTCTTCCTTAGTTCAGTAGAATTCAGTGACGAAGATTGGGGATAATATTCTGTACGAAAGTCAGTTCTTCCGCTTGGCTGACAGGAACACCCTGTCCAGGGTAGTATTCACTCTGGGCTTTTAGCCAGAAGCAATAGCTGAGCGCCCTGGGATATATTAGCCAGCAGACTGCTGGGAGCATGGACCACCACACCCAAAGGCCAGGGTTCTGATTTTACAAGGTGAGGAAATCTATCAGCAAACATTTAGGGAAAACAAAGTACAAACATAAAATGGCTTAATTAGGATGTTATCTAGCTACGATAAAATTCTGAGAACTCTCGTCTGAAGAAAGACCATGTTCATCTGAATTCTTCATGAATTCAGAATTCATCTGAAATCTAAATTTGTAGTCAAATGGCCTCATTTGGGTATGTCCTTAAGTGAAATCTCTGTACATTAATTTCTTATCACAACAGCTATTGTTGCTTAACTAACATTTGAATGAGTCTAATTGATGATGTATGATAATGTACTGAAAAACCTTAGATTTTGAAAATACTAGAAGTGCAATGCATGTAAGATATTTTTTCTAGCAACTTTAAGAAAAAACTAACACTAAAAATAGATTTATAAATGATGTTCATAATCATTTCATAAATGGAACAAATACAAAAAGTATGGTATAAATAAGGTGGTAACCATATTATACTGTATGTTAATTGGATGATATTAACAAATTCCTAAAATCTTGACCATGCCCTGTAATCACACCCTTAACCCTAACCATAGTATGTAATAATGTTCTTTAACAAAATGATTAATCACATGCGAATAGGCTATTTATAGATATTAATGGACACCAATCTTTAGTGTTAATACTGAGAAAACCATCTGAAACATTTAAGAGAAAAACTCCACATTTTACCTGTACTTGTTATCCTCTTGTTAGTGTCACAATAAGCCAAAGGTTATCCCAGACTTGTAGGGAGCAAGACAGGACTGAGAGCACTGGACCCACTTGTGTGATGGGATGCCAGTCCAGTGCTGGGCCACAAAGAAATGGACAGTTTAGACAAGCCAATCCAATCTTGCCAGCATGTCCCTTGGAGGTGGGAGGAAACCAGATCATTTAGTAAAAATGCAGAGAACATGGGACTGACAAACAGACACATGCCCAAGGCTGGAATCTAACCCAGAACCCCAGAGCTATTAGTCAGCAGCACTAATCATCACACCACTTTTCCTTCTAGTCCTTTTTTATTGTATAGACAAAATATAACTTTATATAAATATAACGCTAGGGCGTTAGAAGATGCCAAAGACCGAGTGTTTCTGGTTTTGTTTTGTAGTTAGGTCAGCTTCCCCTCATTTAATTAGCGTGCTCCGTTTTGTTTGTTATTTTCGTTCCTTTGGCACCACCCATATTTCCTCTTCCCCCATATCAGTCACCTATTCAAATTTAACATATTTCACTTCTGTTTACCTATTCAAATTTGTTACAACTATCTTTTCCCCACACCAAAGATGTCTTCCTGCACACCTGAAATACACTTAATGTCGCACTCCATAGACCCCTAGACTATTGGGGTGCGTAACAGTGCCCAACAGCATATCTGTTTCAAATTCGGGCATGGGAAGAGCTGCACTACACATACAAGTCAGAAGTTTGAGTTTGAAATTCTGTGGTAAAAAGGGATGGATAAAAAGAGATACCTGACTGGAGATTGGAGGAGTCATAATTCCTGTGTTCTTTTAGCTTCCACGTATTTGTTTAGTGAGCTATTTTAATGTACATGTTAATGAAATCAACAACGTTTTCTGCCTTTTGAGTTAGATTCTTACAAAGAAAATATTTTCATAGACGTAGACTGGTTTCCATTAAGCTTTTCAAAATTGATCATTTTGATTTAATGTTATCTACTCTAGGTCTTTTTCTTGACCAGCTTATCATGATGAAAATCACTTACTGAATCACCATGAAGAAAGTCTGATACAATTTATCAGCTCTGAAAACACTGCAAGATGGACTGAATAGCCTCCTCTCATTTGTAACATTTCAAAAATGAAATACACATTAACTGCTATTCCTTTCCGTCTTCTCAATATAATCTTTCCTCATTTCAACACTTGGGAAATGCACAGGGTGAAAGGTAAGCATCTGGACTCATAACTGACAGGTTACCGGTTTGGGTCCTGCAGCTGACAGGCTGTTATATCTTTGACTAAAGTACTTTACCCCATTTGTCCCTGTCCACCCAGGTCGATCATTATATACTGCTTGGAGTAATCCTTTTGAAGGACTGACATCCCCTCCTGGAGGGGAATCACACTCTTTCAGTTTTGTTAATAGCAAATAGGAAGACATTGACTTTCCCTTTTTACCTACCATTTCAGTACATCTATTGGTAATGGGTCAGTTATACAAACTACATACCAAAAGGTGTTTGTACCAAATCATCCTAAACAGTAATTGTAGCAATTGAATAATAAAATCCCACAATAAGGTTAATGGACCTTGTTTTTTTTAATAACAAGTTACTGTACTTGTTTTACTGAAAAGCTCTAAAGGAGAAGTTTAAATGCATGATAGGCAAATGTTTCATTAACTTCATAGATCAGTATGGCCTCATGAAGAGTGTAATCTTAATAACTTATCTTAAAAATCACATTATTTTTGTTTGCAATGCATTTTTATACGTTATAAGCCTCACTACCAAGGTATCCTAGTACATGCTGTCATACAGAGGATAAAACTGATAAACTCCTTAAGAAACTGCTAGGCCAATAGACTCCAGACATAGTAGCTGTCATCCTAATTTTCCCTTACAGTTCACTCACACTATTAAAGTACATAGACACTGCAAAACTGTTTTCATGTTTCTAGTCTTTTTTTGTTTTTCTCCTAAACGTTTTTCTAAAGAAGCTGCCAGGTTATTGATGCTCATTGGCCCCATTACCCTGGAAAAACAAAAAATTGCATAAATGGAATAAGCATTCAGGCTGAGCTTTCTGAAATAAACACACACCCATCTTTTTCTGCCAGTCCTAGAGTGGCTATAGACAGGGTGTGACGTAGAGGGGTTTGTTAGCAATTAATTCAGGGTGTGCCGTGGGCAGCACACACACAGCTGGCACAACAGCACACAGAACTGTCAGGTCAGCACAGCAGAACACTATATTTTAGTGAGGCAAACAGCTGGAGTGCCTGGAGTTACAGATCCACAATGCTGTTTCTGTGCTTCTAATTTCAATGAACCACGTGCAAAAACCTACAAGATTCCAATGGAGAATGGGCATAAAACATTTTTTCTCCTCATATAGAAATTCAAATGTCATCTCAATGCAGACCCTTTGGACATCGAGAGAGAGAGAGCGAGAGAGCGAGAGAGCGAGAGCGAGAGCGAGAGCGAGCGAGCGCTACCCTGTTTGCATTGTTTTAACCTTTCCTTAGTTTTGGTGTAGCAGAATTGTCACACATCCACTTCTCATTTATTTGTCATGTCAAACTGAAGTACTTCACAGGACAGTCAGTGCAGGGAAGTGTGCATGTCTCACTGTAGTCGCCACAAGCTTTCAATGAGCTTTGGAGCTCATAGCTTCCACGAAAATGTTGTTGTGCTGATACTTGGTCAATTAATGCCCACCTATCCCCAACAGCACTTAAGTGCATAACCATGTGAGGAATCACAGTTTAAGCTGGCTAGTGACATGGCTCAGGCTTGAACTGATGACAAATCCTTAGAAGCACCAGTGTTTAAGTAGTATATGTAAAACTAGAACTAAAACAGAACTGGCTTGGTCACACACGTTAAATGGTCTGTGCGGGTGATTTTTAACCTGAGGAGACAACTGGAAGATTAATTATTTCAGGTTAACCTCTACACTACAGAAGATTTAAAGGCAGCATGTGAAAAATAATTTAATTGAGTTATATATAACTTCAGAGTGAATGGTAGAAATTGAACTGGCACTTGCAGAACCGTATTATGTTTGAATTGAGGAGAGGACATATTGAACCTGAAATGGAGTTTGAATCTGCAACAGTGTCAAGATATCCTGTCTAGGTTAATTGGTGTCTTTAAATTGCTCCCCTTCTCTCTCCCTGTATGTCTGTGAGTGAATAAGCCTGTGCTGGATTGAGCTTCAGGTCACTCTGGCCATCCAAGGATAAAATGGTTACTGAAAATTGATTGATGGATGGACGCATACTAATCTGGGTTTTATTAAATTATTATGGCTATGCCTAATAGTCCTATGAATAAGAAATTATTATTGAGTGCTAGTAAATGGCTAATACAGGTCTTATTAGTGATATGTGAAGGCTGTGTTGGAGGATTATTACTGATGAAAGGTAATTGAAGTCAGGCATTATATAAGGGTTGCCCATCATGTACTATTTTTTTATTCACATATCAGCAGCCCATCTTTACAAGTGTTTTCTAAAGTGTTACCCTCAGATGATTATTGTATTTTTATGTCACAAGTCTACAACTGATTCTATGCTGAAAGAGACAACCAGCATCTTTTTAAATTTAGTTTTATTTTTTATTTCTTCACATCTCTCCTGCATTTTATTAGTAAAGGATATGATGGAAATATTTCCAAGCCAAGTGAAATATTTACTAAACACCTCTTTGACACTAAATGGTATGACTGTCCTTGTGAACATTTGCTCTGCTGGCAGTATCTCAACTGCAGTTTTCATTTTTTTTTCTGACAAATACTGTATACAGCTTGATTCATATGATCTATTTTCAAAGTACTTTCCCAAGTTCTCTCTAGTTGATCAATAATTGCTATTTTTTTGCTCATATCATTGATATCATGCAAAATCTTCTAATGTTTATCTGATGAACCTCAGACAACTTTTCTAATTGAAGTTCTGTGCTAATTACTTTTTGATTAATTTTACCCATAGCAATTTTTAAAAACTAGCTGGTGTGATTAATACCAAATGGGATTATGAGGCATGTTATTCCAGTATGCAGGGTATGAGCCTGTCACCAGGGACTGTTAAGTCCCAAGTCCTTAAGTCTCAAGTCCTTAATTCAACTGGAAAATTGTTCTCAATGAGAGTATATGGTAAGAACCTTAAAGCATATTAGCAACAGTCCTGGAACATACTAATGTCTGCTTAACCCTTTCACCATTTTCTAAATGTTATTTTTTTAATTAATTGTGTCACCCATCTATTTTCAATCACCTCTTAATCCAATACAGGGTCATAGTGAACTATCCCAGCAGAAAAAGGTTGCAAGGCAACCCTGGACGTAACACTTGTCTATTTCAGAGCACACACATACTGTTCACGCACTCAAACACATGTTTGTAGAACAGTTCAGAGATAGTTCAGGTGGGTAGCTGCGTCAGCATGTGTAGGCTGCAAAGGAACAAGTAAATTTTATTCCATGATGAAAAGAGAAGAAAGAAAACACAACATTTGGCTGTGGAGTCTTCCTCAGGTGTAAGAAAGATAGGGCAGACAGCAAAGATATTATAGCCTTGGAAAACAAGCCAGGAGAGAGGAGGAGGAGGAGGAGGGAGCAGGGGAGAGGCAGAGTGGCTAATCAAGTGGTGCGAGGTCGAGAGAGGTGGGGAGAGGTGTGAAGTTGAAACCTACAAATACATTGAGAGAATTAGAAGAAAACGAGTCTGTCGTTGAGAGAAGGGGGAAGGTGTGATCCTAGTTTCAGGATAATTTTGGTTTCAAATGTCTTTCTTCAGGAGTTAAGAAACCCTTCTTTGAGAACGCAGATGGAGAGATCAGTGTGATCATGGCCGTCAGTTGTGAAATGAGAAACAATGGGCTTGGAGAAATCTTTCATCTTTACATCCCTAACATGTTCTCTGAAGCGGTCTCCGAGTCTCCCTCCTGTTTCCCCAGTGTAGATGTCTGGGCATTTACTGCAAGAGATACAGTAAATAAGGTTCCTGGAGGTACAAGATGTCATCTGAGTGATCCGGAATTGTCCTGAGGGGCCTTGAATGAATGTGGTGTTAGATACGTGCTTGCAGGTGATACAGCGAGCTCTGTTGCAGGGGAAAGTACCTGGTGTGGATGATTGTCGAGGGCAGTCAAGGGAGCTGTGAACAAGAAGGTTACGGAGATTAGGTGGTCAGCGATATGAGCTGATAGGGCGGTCAGAAAAGAGGGCCCCAATGGAGGGATCATCCTGTAGGATGGAAAAGTTGTTGTTCATAGTCCTGGGGATAGGAAGTGTGATGGGGTGGTAGGGAAGCACCAAAGGAATGCAGTTGTTACAACGGGAGTTCCTGATTGAGTTGATGGTCCGAGGGCTGTTATTGGCTCGGGTGAGGGCTCTGTCAATAACACAGTGGGGTATTCTCTGTTGATGAAAAAAGAATGCATTTTGAGTGCTTGGTTCTGGAAATCGATGTTATCACTGCAGAATCGTCGTATTTGAAGGAACTGTGAAAAAGGGAGAGAGTTTTTAGTATGTTTGGGGTGAAATGAGCTACAGTATACAGGAGATATCTGTATGAATCTGAGGGTTTGTAATAGACTGAAGTAGAGAGTCAGGGATGGTTAATGGATAGGTTTATGTCTAGAAATGGAAGAGTAGCGATTACTCTAATAACAATTTAGAGAGGTCAATCAAACTAGCCAGCATGTCTTTGGACTAGGGGAGGAAATCAGAGGATCCAGCAAAAACATCACCTGAATTATAATTGAACCTTAATAACAATATGCTGGTTTTTATAAGATGTTACAACAATGAATCACTAAAATGTTAACAATGTGAAACCAACTTTGGAGCTGATTATGGTGAAAACAATTTGCCACTGACTTCTTTGCACCAGCCTATTATTTATTCAGTGCACCAAAATCCAAATACAGCAGCAGAAATTTGTAAGCACTATCATCTAACTCATCTATGAAAAGTATGACGCAATTAGAATCTGCTCTGTATTTCAAAAGAAGTCCAGTACCGTACAGTATGTCTTAGCTACACGCACAGTGCTGAGTTTAGTGGGTCAAATGAAAGCTGTGTCTCTCACCTTCCGAGGTCAAAGGCTGTGCTACATTTCCTTCATGCTGTCAAGTGCAGCATGCATATAGGTGTAAAGAAGAAGAACATGACATTTCTACTAGTAGTATTGTAAGGCAAAAATAGTGACGACGACTATGTCAACCCAGACCTGTATTCTACATTGAAAGGGAAAGGGAATGTGATGTTAGGATTTGAGTCACAGCTCTGCCTATCAGAGCTCTGCCTAGGGTGGAGCTGTGGCACTGTGGCTAAGGATCTGCGGCTGTGGCTGGAAGGTTGCTGGTTCAAATCCCATGGCTGGAAGAGGAATCCTACTCCGTTGGGCCACTGAGAAAGGCCCTTTACCCCTACTGCTCTAGGGATGCTGTGCAATGGCTGACCCTGTGCTCTGACCCAAAGCTTCTCTCTGTGTCTCATGGAGAGCAAGCTGGGGTATGTGAAAAGACAAATTCCTAATGCAAGAAATTGTATATGGCCAATAAAGTGATCTTAGCAGATCCAAGATCCCCACCACCCCTATAAGAGATAGCACCAAACACAATGGAAGATATTTGTATAACCTGACATACAAATATTTAAAATATTTTTTAAAACTGTAAAAAAAAAGTTTAATTCTCTTAAAAGAATACTTAATCATTATTAGGTTTATTTTAAAAATGATAGCTTTGCAAAACAAATATCTTCAATAGTCCCTGTTCTGAAAGTAGATTATACAAAAGCATTATCAGATGTGTCCTATATTATACCTCTGGATATAAAAATTGAAAAAAAAACTTAATGCACAAGAAAAAATAAAATCATATCAACAGTGTGAATGTGTGAATTCATTAACTAAAAAATGTAAACATTAACGGTGAAGCACCAGAAAACCTATCCATCAAAAGTTCCACTGCTAATTGGTTGAGAACAAAAGGATCTGCAATTAAGCCAGTCTCACAGCTGGTCTTCAGCCTAGATATAAGTTTGACTAAAATGATTCCTGAATAACATGGAATATTATATATGCAGTTTTGTGTAACAGAACATTAAAAAGGGAATGGTTTTCAAAATTAAAGCTTTTAGAAAAAGGTCACAGCAGACAGCCTGAGACGACATGACTCCTGGCAATAGCCAGAAAGGAGGAATCTTGGGAAGCTCCCTTTGGGCTCTCCGCTGCTTTGTTCTTCTCCCACGAGGGCGGATGATTAATTCTGAAATGTATCAGGTGAGCCCAATGATTTCAGAGAGGATGTGTAGTCAGTCTCCAGAGATTACTGGTGTGCTTTCTAAGCAGCTGTAGATTGTGACTGAAAATGCTGCTCAGAAAGACCCTTAGGCGGAATTGCTTGACAGGTACACCAGACAGAACACAAATTGTATATAACACTGTCTGTACAAATACAAATCACCAAATATCACCATCCAATTGTATTTCTATTCTCTTCCTGGATCTAGCACTGCTGCTCTTCATGCCTGGCTTTTTCTAGTGCAGTTTGAAGCTTCACATCAAATCACTTCCAAACAGGTACTGTACATGCAAACATATTTGTAAACTTGTCATATGCATGTGGCACAACCTCCATGTCATTTTTTCAGCATTCTTATTTACACTGCTTAGGATATGAAAATACAAACATGAAAAAATTCTAGTGTTATGGAATTAACGGGAGTCAACAATACTTTCAATAAGCTAGAATAAGCCTTTATTATACTAATATGCATAAAACAAACACATTGATGTTAGAACTTAAGTTTAAATTTCTCTTGGATAAAAACAAAACAGCAACAAAAAAAACTTATCTACACTCCATATTCCACTTGGCTACAACTAGCACAAATGGAAAATATGATTTTCGGGCTCAGGTTACATCTTTCATGCCAAATATTACTGTATTTAACTTTGGTCATAAACATCTGGTAAAATTCATAACACATTCAAAATCCTTCACCTTAAACATTTACTTTTAGGCAGGATACTGTTATCTTGGACATTAAATCTGTTGAGTCAAATTATTTAAATTATTGAGTTATATGTACATATTTTGCAAGTTAAATTCACAGGATTCAGCTTTTCACACTGCTGTATACCTACATTAATATCTTGGTTCTAAAGTGCTTCACTTTAAGCCTCCTATAATTCGTTTTCAGGTATTTTAATATTTAAACTGATTAACACTGTAGACAATTACATCAGGTATATGTAGAAGAACCTACTGAATTAACATCTGTGATTTCTTTAGGCACCATTAATGTAAGAAATATCAAACTTATTTAGCTAAGATGGACAATCTTAGCTTGATTAAAAGGGGCAAGTGTAAAAAAATATTAGAAGACTATAAAAATGTTATCATAAAAGGTATCATGCAAATGATCATTTCAGCATTCAGAACAATCATAAAAAAAAACAGGAAATGAAACAATTCTCAAGAAAGCACATACAAAATTGTTGTTCTGATCTTGTCTCCACACAGATGAATTGGCAAAGAGAGAAATGGTACATAGGATAACAATAACCTGTACTGTGAATCCCTTGCAAGGGAATGATCATGAAAAATATTTTTTGCTTTGGGCAAAGGGCTTCCTTTACCTAGATGAATGTGTGCCTTAATTGTGAGATTATTCCCTCTCTTACACATTAACAAACCACCTGTTTAAGAAAGGACTTGCATATTCAAAACAGCTACTATTAACAAAGCTGTACCAAAGTATTTACTCCACTCATTTTTCTTTCCCAATGGGAGTCATTTGTGTCCTGTTATAAGCACTGTGGCAAAGTATTGATGTCAGGCTACAACTAATGTGTCCCTGGACTACACTGCTCTCTCTCTCTGCCTGTCAAGCACTTTGAGCCTCTGCAACAGAAGAGCTTTCCCAATTAATGATTGTGGCTGAGGGTAAAATTCTATGTAATTTTTTGCATGCCTAGGTTGTTAACAAGAACATCAGTACTAATTTATCATTTTGAATCCTGGATTTTTAGAATAAGGAAATTAAACATACACTTGAAGGCTGATTATTGTAAACAGATGACAACACACAATCTAATTTTGCAAAAGACTGACCCCCTGCATTGTTTGGTTTTTCTCGGGTTCTCCAGAGCTGTCTTTGTTTTTACAATTTTGAAATCAGTCAGCAAGCAACTTATAGAATGAGGCCATATCATGAGTGAATCCTTGTCAACAAAATGACAATCTGAAGATGAGTCTGGTATGTGAAGAATTAGGGAGTCTTGCTCAGCTATAAAACATCGCTTTTGCACAAGAGTTCGGCATTTGGTTTGCAGCATGAGGATTATTAAACCACAGTCATGTAGTATGTAACACAAAGAATTACACCTGAAATCATACTTCTGTAAAAAAAATATACTCACCAATTCAAGCCAAGCCATTAACAGAACGACCACAGTATAGCTCTGGTTGTTAAGATTAATTTGTAGAGATAGCATCATAACACTTGTGCAATTTCAGGTTAACATAGCCAAGCACTTCAAGGGAAGTGTTTCTGAAACACGTAGAAGAACATGAGCATTGACCATGCGATTATTACACAATTCAAGTTCCTCTGTGGATTGCACTGTTAGCAAGGCACAGCACCTGGCCAGGTATCCCTATGTGAATACTGTCCATTTTAAATTACCCACACTAAAGGCAACATGACATGTGCATAGATGAATCATACAACACTTCTGTCCCTGCAATGTGTGGGAAGGCAACTACAGCTATGCCCACCACCATCCTCTGCTCCTGTATTACTCAAACACAATACAATTTCAATATCTGAGATTATTTTCTGACATTGTCTTCCATCACACAGCAACTGAGAAATAGCTCGGCTGGATTTGTCCTTTTAGCTCCTACATGTTCTGCTGCAGCACCAGAAGTCGTGAAAAACACATTTTGTTTTCCATACAAGGCGAGCTAATAAAGGGTGCTTTGAAATCTGGTAGATGTGTCTGAATGCGATATGGCGCACACTCATCTTCCTGACACTCTGTGTGTCCCGTTCAACAGTGGAGTGGAGAGAGGACACGAGGGAGCAGCCTGGCGGGACCCTCAGGTCACAGGCTGTGGGCTGGATTCACAGCACCTGCGTCTCCTTGTGCTCCATCCCAGCTGCTCCCAGAGAAGCTCCTCTGAAGCACAATCAGACTACCAGCACTGCTTCTGCTGAAACAGCGGCAGCCGCACAAGCAATCCCGACCCGCAGAAACTAACCAAAACACTGAGACAGAATCAAAATGTCTTACTTCAGTTTAGCAGAATAGCTCATTTTGAAAAAATTGTGCCAATACTGCTTACCTTTTGGGTTTTTACAGTTTATACCTCATCGTATCCAACTTATTTGCTGATGTGTGACAGAGGCCACATCATCCAAAACACGTAAGTGTATGTTAATGTGTTGTTTCAGAACATAGTATTTTTCACATTATGGAACAATAGGTTTATTCCATGCTGAAAAAAAAGAAAACTCAATATACTCAAAGCTCCACAGCTGAAATGTTGTGTTTTTTTCTTCTCTTTTCAGCTTGGAATAAACCTATTACTTGTTCCTTTGCAACCTATGTATGCTGACGCAGCTACCCACCTGAACGTTTTCACTTTTTGCCAAGTTTAGTTCCAGACCAGGAAGAGTATAAGCTGTTTATGCATGTATTGGGGGAATTGTTTTAATATTTCTCTCCACTTAAAAATCAACTGAATATTTATATATAACACAAACACATGCATATATACATTTTCTTTTCCAGTCAGGGTTCAGCCTATTCTCCCGATGCCTCCCAGTCTTCAGTTCCAGAGCTTAAAGAACGATGTTCTCTGACACAAGCAATAAGAAGAGCCTTATAAGGCAAAAGAGCACCTACCCCCATCCCCCGCTGAAAGCAGTTCCAACCTGAGACAGTGTAGGCTTTTCTTTTTCATTTTCTATACTTATGAAGCACTGCTTCTATATTTTAAGATCCCTAACAACAGTGATAAATAAAATCATTTAATAAATGTAACAGAACAGGCCCAAGAGATCATTAAATGTTGTAATAATAAAACAAAAACCATCAAGAGACTATTATGTGCACATTTCCAGGAATACCAAGCTCACATTGGACTTTCCCTGTATCAAGGCATTTCCCCAGCAATGTCACTGTTATCACGTGGGAACAGAGATGGAATGTGTCCTTGTTTTGGATGCAAGATAATTTTTTAACATGAAGACTTAAGATCTGTACCATGCAACCCCCTTTCTCACCGAGATATCTACTAAATGAGTCTTCCAACTAAAAAAAATATCCGGACGCACCACACGCTGAACTATAAAACAGTAGATACTATCTTCATGAGCCCATTTCCTTTGTTTCCTCTGACGATGAGCACAAAGCAGCTGAATAGAATTAGACTGTGACCAGCCTTTTTGTCTGAAGCACATACACACCTAACGCGGAGCCCTGAAGACAAAATCAGAACTTTAAAGGTCAAATGAACATGTACAGTCTGCACACATCTTACTCACTTGTCATTGTCATTTTCCATTTCAGTGCTTATTGCTGTACATTTGTATTTAAAAGACAGAACTTTTATACCAGTTAACACTACTAAAAGGTACTACGACAATTGTGTGTGTAGAGGCATTTTCTATGTAGCTTTTTTCACAGGAAAAGTCTTTTAGTCCTCACCCGTTTTCGAAACGTTTCTGACAAAACAAATTACTGTCATTGTAAACCAGCACAGAAGATTCCCATGAAACAATAATACTGCAGGATAGAAAAGCTATATTATAAGCATACAGTATAAGAAATATCAAATCATTTTCATTAAAAACAAACTGAAAGATTGAATTTAAAGCATCTTCAGTTTCTGTTGGAGGGGGGGAATACAAACTAAATTTCTTTTTCTAAAAATGAACATTGATAACTTATTTGATTAAAAGGCCAATTAACTGGCCTGCACTGTATTTGTCACACTGTACACTGTATCTGTCACGGATAATGGAAAAAGTGTATACAGTACCTAATAGATAGATCAACATAAATATGCCTAAGGGCAACAGTGGGTAAGAGAAAACATATCCAGTATCACACAGGTTTTATACTATAAAAACGAACACAAAGCATGTACCTTCAGTTACCGAGTGCAGTACCCTCCTGGTTGGTGTGATGAAATGGGAGAGATGCAATGGTCGACAATGGGGAAAATCCATGCGAGTGAATTTTGAATTGACCCCGAGATGCCTCTCAGGCCAGGCGTGACCACATACCTCAAGCATGCGAAACCGTGGATGGAAAAACCATGATGGAGGATGAAGAGGTGTAATACATGAGAGATGGACCTTTTGTTTGGTACCTAGAACCTTATTAATTATATAATTGTGTAACTATTTTCTACAAAGATCTCACTGAATCATACTCCATAACAATGAATTGGCAGCCATGCAATACGAGCCCATAACAATTTTGAACAGGTTATGGAAACTATGTTGTGTTTAACTTTCATGTTAAAAATTTAAAGTATTTGTTTTGAATTGATCTTCACAGTCCATTTCTTCAGTACCTTAAACTGATTGACCCATAATTATCTTCATTCTAAACTAAATAAAATCAATTCTTTTTCAGCTACCCTGAGTTTGCCCATACCTCTAATGCATGGAGTTAGTACTGGTCGGTGTTCTTTGGTGTTCTTAAAAGACCATCGTCTTTCACCAACCAAAAACTAAGTCATGTTCCACATCTGGTCAAAGCAGAGCAGTTCCACCAATTACTTCATTTTGTAATGAAACCAAAATTCTCAGACATAACAAGATACAAAAATTAATTGTATTTTTCATTCTGTTTTATTGGTGTTAACAATGTAATTTACAATGGCTATTTCATTGCCAAATGATTCCTGGTAACCCCAACATCATAAAAACCTGCACCAGACAAATACTATACAGCAGACAGTCTTCTACAGTGAAAGCTGCATCATGTGCTACATAGAATAGGAAATGACAGAGGATGGGCAGCAGAAATTTTTCTCAAACACTTACTGTAAGTATACCAGTACATCAGTTTACCCTTTACCCTTTTCTATATTCACATTCTTAATTTTCAAGGACACATTGCATAGTGATCATTAATAACTTCTTGAAGTTTCATTAAAAATACTGGTTGAGGAAAGCAATGCTAGTTTTGGCACTTTGTCAGAAAAATGCTTAACTAAGCAAAAATAAAGAAAACAAAACAATAGAAGATAGTCTGTATTTGCAAACAAACTGAAATGGTTTGAAGGTGTTTTTCTGAGGAGTTCACAAAATATCTTGCAGCATCTAAAATTTTGCATAAAGTTACAGAAAACAATCCTCACAGACAAAATAATAAACATCTCTTTAAGTATTAGTTAGTCCACAAAAATAAAATGTGACTTGGAAAAGATAACTCTCTCTCTATAGATTTAAAATTACCAATCATTAATTAGTTCTGCTTTTGATGGTTTCTAGATAATATCTTAGGCCAGGCAAACACCAGTAAATTACCAACCATTTCAGAATCCAGTAAATCTGAAAAAGAAGCTGCAGTTTTTAAATAATATTTGTCAATTATCTGGACAATATTTACAGATATTGATATACATCACATTTCTGGTTCATCACCTATTACAGGTATAAGCAAGTACAAAACTTCAGTGTCTCATCTTCCTGGTGGATGACATGAGCCTGACTAGAACCTGATGAGTTAAGCGTGTTTTTAAGAAAGGATCAATACATTTTTTTGCAAACGTTATGAAAAAGAACCAACACATCATGAAGATAAAAAACAGAGCAAAAGCAGACCAAAAAAATGCTTCACAGGGGCACAGAACTTTCCGCTTTGAGTAATATTCTAACCTCACTGTTTAGGTTTGTGAACAGCTGCAACGCTGCTCATGGTTTCCCACACCGAAGTGTGATCTGACTTTCTCAGGTTAGACAATACCGAAAAGAAAAAAAAGGCGACATCCCCATCACAGAATGAGCAAACTAACAATAAAAATCAAAAAGCAGTAACAGCCTTGGGGGACAGAATTTGTCTAGTTTGTCTTTCTTAAAGAAGCTTAGAACACCTACACTTACAAAAGAAATTAAATCATGAAAAATTATATATACACTGTCCATAAAATCTGACTGTAAAGCACTTAGATTACTTCCGGACACTTTCTACTAGCATCAGTTCTGTAACTGCGTAGCATGCAATCTGTGATCACACCAGCAAAGTTTGCATTAAAGTTACAGTATAAGTGTCATGATGAGAACTGGCAAAGGAATCACTAGACTGCAGCTGTTAATTACCTGTCTGTCTAACACCAAAGTCTGCAACACAGGAAGCCAATGACTGTCGCGACTACAGTTTTGAATTCTGACTGAACTTTGGGTTTAGCTTTTCTTGTAAGAAGCCAGTAATGTTTTTGGTATCACACAGCGCTACAGAAGTAGCCATCCCTTTGTTGCAAATTCTATGTTGTGATGGAAGGCTGTACAGCTTTTAATATTCAGTGTTAACAGCAAAGCCTTATGACCGGTTTATTTGATTCCACACATATATTCTTTTTGCACAAAACAGATTTCATACATGCTGTTCTTTGGAAGGGAAATACATTCAACATTTTCAAGTATTTTCAATACATACAACATTCTTTTGTGTGTCCCAAAATACAGTATATGGAATAAGGTTGTACATGAAAAGCAAAATTTAATTTCAAAACATTGCAATTCACTTTGAATTATATTATTGTAAGGTACTTAAACCCCATATTTCAACGCAACACAGTGATTTTTTCCATGAAAAAACAAAAGGTTTTCTCATGTCGAAATATTAATTTATCTTACCATTACACTGTTTCATTGAAAAAAAGCTCTTATTTGCTTGACATTCAAGGATAATTTGACATTTGTATGATACAGTAATGGACACCCAGGTGAAGCTCTGTATTTCTACACTGATATTACAAAGGCCTGCAAAAGCTTTAACTGGCTCACAACACTTTGCTTTCAAAATGTCATAGGCCAAAGCTTTTAAAGTCTCTGTAGGCAAGGCTTTTTTTTTCCTTATTTATTTTTTATATTCATCCAAAAGGGAATAACATACTGCATGACACCTTACCATATTTCAGCATCACGGCTTTTTGTTTCCTGGTTTTGCTTTGCTATTTGAGCCACACTTAATCTCTGTCAGTTCGACATCAGACAGCATGTCTTGTGGCAGGCTGCTCCGCATGCGCTCTATAGTCTTTTGGTAGGCTGCCTTCTCCTGCTCCAGTGAACGAATCAAGTGCTTCATTTTACTCTCCCGAGTTAGAAAGTTTTCCATGGTAAGTTCCAGGCTCTGGATTTTAAGACGGGCAGCCTGCAGTACAAAAAAAAAATCCTTCTGTCTCATGATACACAAGATCTTCTTCTAAAAACCTATATCTGCACAGCTCACATAAAGGATAAGATAACCACACACTTATCCATTTCTTGTCAAATACTGTGGGTCAGGATTACTTTGACAGGATCTTCACAAGTTCCATTCCATATAACAGTGTTGTCTGTTCAATCAGCTCAGGAATGTCATTGCCAAAGGATTCTAACAGATTGTAAAAACTATGAAGAAAGTAATATGCTACTCTGAGGGATGTATTGTGCAAAGGCCCGGAACTGATAGTTATGTGTTTTCAAATCTAGAATTAAAAAAATATTTCTGAATTAACACTATTCTGATTAATTCAGTGCATTCAAAAATACAACTATGAGAAATGGAATACGAAATAAGTATTTGAATGATAATGAAGTGTGTCTTTGGATTCCTTTGTATGATACCCTTGCTATTTTCTTTTTCTTAGTCTTACATTTATAACTGTCTAAAAGCGCCATCTGCTGGAAGAGAGTTCAACTGCTAAACAGAATCCCATCTTTTTGCAATGTCCTGTAACCAGTGTATAAAGCTCTCAAAATAGGTTTCAGGTATTCGATCACTTTCTTATAATGATTGCACTGTACTTTGTTTCAAAATGAGAACAGGTAAACTGTATGTTCATTTGCCATTTTACAAAATTCTTCAGGGCTGTGAGTTTTGATTTTAAAAACACTCTCTTATTTTGGTCTTAGTGTGACAAAATTATATTAGCCACATTTAATTAATGCCTTCATGCCGAGAAACTGAACAGAGTACAGAGTGTTAAAGTGCAGGCTTTTTAGGCCAAAATACCTTTTTACCAGTCCTGGAAATTGGACATTTCTGAACCATCTTCTTAAAATGTCTAACATAGCACTAGATTCTGACATGTCTGCTCACTTCCTCTTTAAGCAGAGAAGAAGGGGTCTAAAGTGAGAGAGGAGTATTGTTGGCCAAGAAGGACCTTTAAGAACTCTGCAAAAAAAAAGCCTCACCTGTAGTTTTTCAAGCAGGTCCATGTTCTGCTTCTTGAGCTGACTGTTGGCCTTCTCTAATTTCTCCAATCTGTCCCCATCTTCAGTAGGTGAAGATGCTTCCAGCATTTCATCCTGTAGCACATGATATTCGACCTCATATGCGTGGAGCTGCTTGGAAATGTCCATCTCTAGCACCTGCAGCCAGACAACAATGATAAGGCTTAATCACAGTAGTTTCATTAGAGGAGCACTTAGCTTGGTTTTTCATAGTTCCATCTGCTTGCACATGTTTCTCTGGATTTTACCTTTGCTCTGGCCTCACTCAAATATATACCTGGTAATATTTTGCATTTTGTACTTTAAGCTTTTAGGACACTCATAGAAAGAAGCTGCAAAGCCAGCAGCCATATCACCCTGCAACTCACAATTGGCAACCCACTGAAGCTAAGCAAGTGTGAGCCTGGTCAGTACCTGGATGGGAGACCTCCTGGAAAAAACTAAGGTTGCTGCTGGAAGAGGTGTTAGTGGGGCCAGCAGGGGGCGCTCACCCTGCGGTCCATGTGGGTCCTAATGCCCCAGTATAGTGACGGGGACACTATACTGTAAATAAGCGTCGTCCTTCGGATGAGACGTAAAACCGAGGTCTTGACTCTCTGTGGTCATTAAAAATCCCAGGGTGTTTCTCGAAAAGAGTAGGGGTGTAACCCCGGCGTCCTGGCCAAATTTCACATTCTTCCTAATAATCCCCCACTATGAATTGACTCCCCCTCCTCTCCCGGCAGGCGGAGCGATGAGTATTTCTCGGTCGCAGTTAATGGCAACGTCAGCTCCAAGATTTGGTTCAAACCACCAAATGGAGACGGGCGTGCCGACAAGCGGACCCTGCTGATGCGGGATTAACGCTAGGAAAGAGATAGAAAGAAGCTTGAAGCAGTTTTTCACATCTCTCTGCCTATGATGTATAGTGGGACTGTTGGCTGCTGTGCATCACCAAGCTGACCGAAGTGGATCCATTCCTGTATATAAAGTGGTCTGTGATCCTTTGGGATAAAAAGCACTACATAAATTCAATTAATTATTTTTGTGACTTCTTCACTCCCCTGGGCTTTAAACCTTACAGCAGCTTACTGGTGCCTCACTTTCAAACCCTTTTCAGATGTTAATTATGCTTCAGTGATCTATCTAATACTATACAGTCTGTAATGGTGAACATATACACATGGTCAGAATTAATCCTATTATTGTAAATTAAATAAAGCAGGATGAACATCAACAGGGCTATTTTCAATGTCTCTCTGTGATGCACATTACTTTTGTTTATTATAAAGAATACAAATACCCTGTTTTCCAAACTGAGACATGACTATAATGAATGCAATTTACTGCCACTTTAATGTAAAAGTACTGGTATTGTTATTTTAATAGTTTGAAAATAACATAATTGTAATGAAATTTTAACAGTAATATTAGGATTGCTATGCAAAAGTAGCACAGTTCACATTTAATATACCTATATATGCATACATTCTTCTCAAAAGAAATTATTTTTAATAAAATGGTATTTACCTCACTATTTACAAAAATAATATAAAACATTTTTGTTTCACACCTGGGAGATTGTCTTTTCCATCTGAGCTAAGGTCAGATTTGGGATGGTACTCTTCAGAAAGTCCACAATGGTCTCAAAGCTGTCACACTCCATTATACGGGATTCATGGCTACTCAGCAAATACAGAGCCACTTTAAATATCACTTCGGTCCCCTGAAGAAATATTAGATCTGCAACAAAAAGGAGCAAAATTTAGTACTGAGGAATGGAAATAGCTCAATAATTACAATTGATTACAATTACAATTAGCAATTAGCAATAGAAACAACAGCAATTATCAATTATTGTCTATAGTCTATAGCATTCTCTTGTCAGTGTCTTTGTCTGTATTTGCACCTTAGACCTGGAGATTGATATCTCGCTCCTCTGTATACCTGTATATGGCTGGATTGACAAATAAGCTTGAACTTGAAGATGTTCGAATATATGTGGCATTCTTACCCTGTATGTTTCAGACTCAGCAATTCCTGTTTCTTCTCATGTTTCTTTCCAAAATAATCACTAAAGAGATTACTTGAATCCTACAAAATATTCTGATTTATCATTGGAACGCTTTTAGCATGTCTTACAAAGGTGTGCATTATGAACTCCTCATCAGAATGCAACTAAAGTTTTACACTGAAGCCTCAGATCTTCTGATGGAAGGACTGCACAATTATTTTCATGCAATGTGTTCTAAATACTCATTCAAATAACAAAAAGAAAAGGTGCTTGAAAAGATATTGCAAAAACAGTCACAACTGTCACTAGGAGAAAGAGTCTTTCCGTACAGTGTGTATGACCATGGAGAACTTCTCTGAGTGAGAACCTCCTTCCCCTATAGGTGTATTCATGCTCTAAGTAAGGGCTCTCAGTTTTCTGTGCCTTAAAACCACAACAATGAAACTTGTTTAATTACACTTGAATGCTTGCCTTCATATTATAATCACAAAACCATTCAACAAAACTAATGCAGTGCAACAGTCAAATACTATTTTTTTTATTTGCATAACAGCATTTATAACACTTTGCAATAGAATGCTGTATTACTCACCAAATTAACAGTTGATCTTTAAACACAGTTCTGTTACGTTTTCCACTGCTACTATGCTCTTAAGAAGTCTTAAATCATAACTTGTGTATGCATTTAATTTTTGCCAGACAATAGGTTCAATAACTGTTTTAAGATTTGTTAATTCCACAGTATTCATATACCTACTCGGGTATATTTTAGTCTATAAATAGTAACAAAGCTTTACAATCTGATCAATAATCAGATGCAGTGAAAGACAACATTTCCATCGTGTGGAAAAACATTTCTGTATATACAATTTCTGTAAATAAGATGGTTTTAATTGTTTAACTTTAAGTCAATCACACAGTATAAAACTTTTCAATTTCTTCTTTGTACATTTTGTGCACTACTGGCTGGAAATGCTTAGACTCAGCCAACCACAGTAAGCTACAAGTAAATATAAGATTGTCTACTGTGTACACCAATGAAATAATAACTGGTAAGACATCTAAAACTAAATCAAGCCACAGTGATCAGAACACTCAGTAACACACTGCTGTATTTCACAAAAAAGATTGGTCATTCCACACTATCCTCACAAGGAAAGCAATTAGAGTAAAAAAAACTGTAAAAGGCAGTGGCTTTTAAATCAAAAGACAAAGAAAGACAGACACCATATGAAAAGTAGTAACCAAAAACGGTAACAATCCACCCATGGTACTTACCATAAATGCTGGCCACAAAGCCCAGAGGAAACTGAGAAGCAAAGAGAGTGAGAAACCAGGGAGCAGCATAAAGGCTTGGGCTGATCTCATTCTCTTCTAGGTGATCGTACAGATCCCTGTGGTAGTCATGGAGCAGTCGGGAAAGCTGGTACATCTGGATCTAGGAAGCCAAATCCATTCATAAAGTACAATGGACAAAAACAAGAAGATCTGCTGTGAACTTTGTTCAAAACAAAAGCAGATAAACCCACAGTGGAAGTAGTTAAATATTACAATACCTGGTGATGGATTAACTTCTAACTGACACAGGTACATTAAAATTCACAGAACGTCAGGGAAAGAGAATGTATATATATAACTAGGATCACAAACACCCGATTATATACTACGTATCGTGTACCTGCTCATTAGAAAACCCTATACTCTACTTTTAAGGACAATCTTCTTAGTTATACCTATTTTTACTGCTAGTTAAAAATCCTCTCTTGGATAATTTCATTTTTTTGTGCAGAACGTTGAGATATTCTTTTAAGCTATCCTTCAAGCTAAGTGATATGGCTGGCATTGGCTGTTTCTAATTTTTATGCAGGACTACAACAAATGACATTTGCACTTGGCTTAAGCATGAAGAAGGGCTAACAAAAATCTGAGTTAAAATTACATAATTTATTTTTCCAAATCGCAAAGTAGGCTATGATTTTTTTTAGTCATTGCCTGTTAGTCTTATACAGCAAGGACAACTTATGCCCAGAGTGTCCCTCTGTAAAGCTACATCTGCTTTTAATCTCTATTTTAAATTACATGTAAAGTTTCCTCACCTGCAGGGAGACCATGTCAGGCTTGTACTGCTTGCGGAAGCCCAAATCGTACATTATGAACTTGAGCATCTCAAAAGCCTGCTCCTCACTCATGTGTAACAGCAGCACCCCAGCCACAAAGCTGATTCCCTGGCAGTAGCCGACCTCCATGTCCAGCAAAGAGTAGGCCTTCAGAAGATTAAAGAGTGACAGCTGGCCGGCACCCAGCTGCGTGGAGAAGTACTGATGAGTGGGAAATGTCCGTCCTGAAGGAGAAAACAGAGAAGCACTTGATTATTAATTAATTAAATGGGAAAATCACCAAAACTAATGTTTGAAAGTGCAAGTCTTTAGGAAAGCACTGCAACATTTGTTCAAGCAAATACCAGCAGATCAGTACACAAAAATTGACACCACTACAATGTAAGAACACAAGCCAAGAGTGAAATATATTTAAATTAAAAAATGCTGGGGTCATGAGGGTCTTGTGAAAACTGAAAAGGGGGTGTTGTGTCAAAAAGTTTGGAAATCTCGACCTTTCAAGGTTGAGGTTTTATGGCATCATGCTGACATAAGGTGGCACTGTACAGCAACAAGAGAATGCATTAAAAGATTTCAGCACGTTCTTTTTGTTGCTCCTCTCAGTTGTGTTACTAGTACAAAGGAAGCATAGACAGATCAAAAAATATTTATATTAGTCTCAAGCAGTGGTTTTTGGTCTGTCATGGTAGTGAGCCACAGGATTATGCAGACCTCCTCAGTTTCTTAAAAATCCCTCATTGATACGTTTGCACTAATAGATTATCCTACTTTTTTGTATCTACAGTACTTGTTTATTTGTGGTCAGTAAGGCTAGAGAAAGTGTATGTATTTTACAGGCACCTTGGCGCTTTACTCGTGAAATTAAGCTTCACCTCCTGATCTACAATAGCCTCTGAGCCACCATTAGTCTCTACATTACAAGTCCCAAAACACACCTCTGTTTAGGTCCACACATTTCCTCTTATGTGTGTCTTCACCTTCACAAAACCTTTTTCTGTATGCCAACCTGTGCAACTCTCAATTATCCAGAGACAAGCAGCCAGATGAGGAAACTACTTTCATTTGAAAGTAGATGTTATGCAGTAATTACCAACTGTTTTGTAGAAGTTTCTATTTGTAGCACATACTGTACAGCACCATAACTTTCTGTAATGTAAGGGTTCCACATAGTTAAAACAGAGATTAGAACCCTGCACTGCTCTTCCAAGTTCAAAAACAAAGTTCATGTGTGCTGAACCTTGCAAATACACCCATACCTGTATTAGTCTAGCAAAATGTGGACATACTAAGCATCTCCTAATGACAATAATACAGACTGGAGAACCTGTATTTCCTTTTACAGTTCATTGGTCGTCACTGATTTACACAGAGACTAATGGAAACTATTTTTCCTCAAAGAGTCTGTCAGTAGACTTGTATGTTTGTAGGCAATTGCATTTCTCAGTGCAGTTATATACAAACTGTCCGCCAGAAATCTACTACAACATTACATGGCTGCACGTGCTTTGTTTGTGTGTTTGATGTTTTGGGACAGCCAATGTGCATGCCTGCTGGTTTCAGATTTACGCCCCTCAGGCAGGTGCTGGTTACTAGTGATCAGTGGCTCTACCATTGAGAAGAAGAGATGGGAAGCAGAGCTTACCAAGATCTACAAGGATGGCATGCTGCTGTGCAGTGAGCTGCTTCAGGAGCTCTTTGTAAGAAGTGTCTGGAGGTTGCTGTTTACAGGGAAACCGGTGTCGCAGGCGATACTGGTGAGCCAGAAACTGCCAGATCTCCCCACGTCGATTCTTTGGTACACCTACATACAAAAACAAGACAAGTGTGAGAGGGAGGTGGGTACAGACAAGATGGAGACTCTCGTCAGAACTACATTCACCAGAATGCTGTATCCTCGATCACCTGACCAGGTGGCACAAGACCACTGGTCAGGTAAAATTTAAAAACCAGGATGTAGAAGCAGAAGGTGTTTAAAGTTTCGAAGACAGAGGCTTTGTTTTGGAGCTGAAAAGCAGCTTAGTTACCCAGATACTGATAGAGAGTCTTCAAAGAAGAGTTTGGAGCATGTTTGGTTTGTGTTTTGGAAATAATTAGACCGCACACTATAAATAAAATAGCACCTTTTCTTTTCTTTGGCTGGTGTGTGTGTCTGCTTCACCTAAAGCCTCTGTCACACTACAGGACTCGACACAACTTCTAGTCGGAGAGCATGTCAAATTTAACGACTGCAGTTGATGAATCACCCTGCCTTTTCTTACTGCCTTGTCTTTCTCACACCTGAAGAAGGCTCCACAGCCGAAACGTTGTGTTTTCTTTTTTCTTTTTTTTCAGCATGGAATAAACCTATTACTTGTTCCTTTGCATAAAACTATTTGTTGATGTAACAGACACTGTCTGTAAATTAACACTGCTTAGTACCCACACACAATAGCGCTGTGACAGCTATATAACTTACACTGGAATCCAGAATCCAGAGCTCACCTTGACTCAACGCACTGTGGATCTCCTCCATATCACACCGCGCCTTCGCCCGACCAGGAACACTCAGTCTCTTGTCCCATGCTGCTGAAACATCCTTTGGACACTGGCCCACTTCCTGATAATCAAGCTTTATCTTTCGGGTATGGAGTTCATCTCTGCTGGCTGCAACACAAGAGTAAAATCAGTTCTTACTGCCATCTAAGGATATTGCAGTTAAATGCCTTATAAAAAGATTAACAAAACAAGACCTTATCAGCACCAACCAAAACAAAGGAAAGAAACACATACAGGCAAAAACCCATTGTCATCTTGTAATCCTAAATCACCCAGGTATATAAACATACCGAAACAGTTTAGAAACACAGCACATATTTCAACCCCTAATTTGCAGTTCTAAAATACTAAATGATTAACCAGCTTCAGAAATCTTTTGAAAAACAGCTTTTATATGCCAGTAAAAATCTTAGAGCCAGAAATATGTGAGAACAGTGTTGTCAGAAATGTATATTGGTGAGTCTGAGCGTTCATCGCACATGCATAAAGGCACACACTCATCACTTTACTCACACAGCAAGAATGCCAGTCCTCAGTGAGAAAGAGAACCTATGAGAAGCGAAACTACCAGGACATTCTGGATCCATTTATCTACCATCACTAGACTACAGCAGTGCTACCAACTGACAGGAAGCAGTTGTAATTAGCCTAAACCCAATCCACTGTGTATAACAACCCAGAATACTCCACCTGAGGGACCACTTCTGCGCAGTGATGACTGTGGCTGCTAACAGAACTCAGTATTTTGGATTGACCCACAAATCCAACTTAAGTCATCAACCTGCTTAAGTGTTGCCACAGTCTGTCATATAGGTACCCACAGGATGGTAACATTATGACTCAATGTCATGGGGTAGTCTGACTGCACCTTGCACAACAGCATCGGAAAGGCTGTTTAAGAAGTCCTGGTACAAGGTCAAAGCAGTGATTTGTATATGGGAAAAACACTGTTCTAGTGGTGGGTGGTCATTAATGACAGGCTAATATTTTGCTGGTTGCAGATGGTAATCTCACTGTACAGCATTATGCTGACAGCAGTCTGTGACCTGTACTTGGCCTGCTGGTACTCCAACAGCATAGGCAAGACAAGCACCTCAGTGTAAAAAGTTGGGTAGATGTACAAGTTCACCACCCACAATAACATTGCTGCTCTGAAAGCTGCTTGTCCTATTAATATGTATTATGTGTGTTTGTTGAATTTTTCTTATCAATAATTTTCAATTTGATAAAATGGAAAAACACCCCCAAACCCACAGAATAACCTAAATTAGTTCTGTAATTTTTACTTTAAATATAGGGTTGGATTTCTAAAATGTTTCAGCTTATTTAAATGCATGAAAAGGACAGAGGACAAAATAATTTCCTTTAATTAATGTTAATAAGATTTAGGTTTAATGAATATTGTTCATTTCAGAAGGACAAAAAAAATGGAAAAGTGAAGTAAACCACATGCCAGAAGAAAGTTTCCTCTGTTATTCCATAATAATACCGAATCATGCCATCATATAGATTAGTGCCAAAACCTGAAGGTTTTTTCTTACCTTCTACTTAAATTGAATATTCACTGTTAATTCATCTCAAAAGAAAAAAGAACAGGAAACAAATAAACTGACAGAAAAGTGAACATCAAACTTCATCAAAGCTTTCTTGACTTAGTAATAATAATGATAATGTTGCTTTATTAGCCCTATACAAGTTATTGCATTAGGAATTCATCTTTTCGCAGACCCCAGCTTGCTCTCCATTAGACACACAGACACACAGACAGGGAGAGAAGCTGGGGGTCAGAGCGCAGGGTCAGCCATTGTACAGCGCCCCTGAAGCAGCTGGGGTTAAGGGCCTTGCTCAGGGGCCCAACGGAGTAGGATTCCTCTGCCGGCTGCGGGATTTGAACCGGCAACCTTCCAGTCACAGGCACAGATCCTTAGCCACAGAGCCACAGCTCCGCACCCAATGTTAGTAAATACATTTAGAAGGGAATTTAGAAGGTCTCTGCAATTGTAATTATTTCCACAAGAGGATGCTCTCGCCATCAAAAGCCACTTGACCACTGAGCCTCCCTTCAGTTTGTAAGACCAATATGGCTTTTGCTTTCTGACAACAACACATTATAGAGTACTCCCAGACAAACCCGTCATTATACAGTGTTTAATCCACTATAAATATCTATTGTACTAAACAAATCTAATAATATTTCCTAACAAAAAGGGAAAATATCAACACAACAGAGCTGTAGCGTTTTGGATCTCTCATTCATAAGTTCGGTTTCGTTGCTAAAGCATCTATGATCCGAGGAAGTGTCTCTAATCAAGGGTATTCCCACTGGGAATGAGCGAGTGACTGACCTTCCAGCCGCTGGTTCTCCTTCTCCATGCGCAGCAGCAGGATCTGCTGGTGGATGGCCTTCTTCCACAGGGCTCTCAGCTCCTCTGCTGTGTGCCTGGGCCTCTTCTCCACGAAGGCCTCTTCAGGCTGGAGCAGAGCGGCCAGGGGGTCCTTCTCCACAGCGGGCGCCAGCGGGGACAAAGGCAGAAGCTCAGTCCCATCCAGTCGGTCTACAACCCAACAAAAAGACGCCTGTAAGGATGCACCTTATCGGCAGGCCTTTCTGACAGAACTCTCAATGGAAATACTACTCATACATTTAATTTGGCTGACACTTTTATTGAAAGCAATTTACTGTATATTTGCACCCATTTAAACAGCTGGGACAAGTTAAGTAAATGCTCAAAGGTACAATAGCAGTATCTCACAACAGCTTCAAAACTGGATTCAAAACAACAACCATGCAGTTACAAGTCCGGGATCCTGACCACTATGGCCACTGCTGCCAATGTACAGTATACATTTACAGTCAATGTCTCTAAAAGACTTGACGGAGTTTACACAGATAAGTGTGTGATCAGTTCCCAATACAGACAGTCAGAGCTGAGAAACCTTTTATTTATTGCAGCTATCAGGATAGCAAATTAGAATTCTGAGGAGCTAAAGTTGAAAATTAAATCTTTTTTTGAAATGTACAGCATGGTACTGTATATAATTCTGGTAATATCGCTCCTAACACTTTAAGATTCTGTTTTACACACTTTAAAAATGGTATCGTGAGTGGCGAATTGCAGCTTTAATTTACTTTAATTTACACCCGAAGAGGGCTGCACAGTTGAAACGTTGTTTTTCTTTTCTTCGCTTTTCAGCATGGAATAAACCTTTACTTTTTCATTAATTCAAATTTATTTATTCTGCAGACACTTTGATCCAAAGCGACTTACAATTGAATGCAGTCAAGATGCAAAGGGCCCAGTAACAGCAGCCTGTACAGAGTTTGAAATCTGGTTAAAGTCTGTGCATGTGAAAGCAGTGAGACAGACTCCTGTTATGTGTAATATTGTCCCATACTGAATACAGTATGGCAGTCTGCATGCAGAATTTAAAGGTTAATCCTAAATATATACTGTACTGGTCCTGAAATACAGGCTTCTCTAAAACTGGCATTTATGGTAACTAAGAGAGATGGTCTCGCTTATAAAAGTATAAAAGTTGCTTTCTTGCATTACAGTGTGTTCCTGTTTGTTCTCCTCAAATTGGCCTTTTCATAACAAAATAAAACGTTTGCTGAACTGCGCTGCGACTTCTTGCAACCCCACATATAGCAGCAATATAACGCAAAACCACAAGACACTGAAAATGAAAACAACTGAAGGGACCTTTCCGCTGCATCGCGGCGGGGGACTTGTTCATGGGTGAGGCGACCCTGAGGAAGATCTTCTGGCGCCAGGAGATTCGACGGGGGGTGACGGGAGGACCCCCAGCGCTCAGGGAGTCACTGCTGCACCCCGAGAAGGTCCTCTTCCTGCCTTCACCATTGCTGCAGGACAAACGCCACTGTCACCGGACAGAGAACAGCCCGCGCACACTTCTGCTGAGAAGCTCACGCAGCAGGCCCTGCTAAGGGTCGAACTGCGACACATTAACACTGCCGGTCTGTTAATTATGCCCAGTTGGAACAAGATGCTCTCTGCTGGAGATAGCCGCTTATCCTCAGGTGTTTTATTGTCTTTGTTTTCCCTCGTACATTTAAAGTACTGGGCAACAGTGCTTAAAACACTTCTTCGTCAATAACAATCATGGAGAAATAAAGTTTTTCTCTTAATATAAATGTACAATGAACATAATGGTTTTAACTTTTTATCGACGTCACAATCCACCAGTTATTCTTGCATTGTAGAACTACAGGTATTGGACAAAAAAAGTTGACACCTGAGTAAATGAAGGACACCAAGATTATTGAGGGCTGCCTACCACCCACACAGAGGTGGCTCATGGGCTAATTGAGCAAATGACATTCCAATCTGCTTAGGGTTATGTCTAAAAATGCAGGACAGACCTGATTGACTACAGTTACAGCCAGCATGGCTGTATGAGACCTCAATGACTTTGAAGGAGGGGCGATTGTTGGGCTGCATTTACCAGGAGCTTCAGTGGCAAGGACAGCTCAACTTGCCAATGTTTAATAAGTCAACATGTCTAAGATCATGTCAAAATGGAAATTGGAGGGAATTACATTATCAGCAGGGAGCAACAGTGGGCCAAAAACCTATTCCAGGACTGTGGTATCTGTGGATTAATTCAAAGTCCGTGTCAAAACAAGCGAGAAACTGCAGATCACTTGACTGCAAATTTCAACCTTGGGTACAAGCAGCTAGTTTCATCAAGGAACAGTCAGCTGAGAACTGTTTAGTGTTATAGGCAGCATTTTACTGGCATGACTTGGGTGCCTTTGCTACTTAATGGTACTGAGAAATCATCTTTACCTCATATTTCATCATTTCTTTCTTGCTGGTAGGGATGCCCCAATCCACAGAGCATGCTGGTAGACTCTACACCGTGGTGCACACAGGTTGTGCTGACACCATGTAGTGACCCAACAGTTCATTAAGTGACCTTACATCGGTATTTCCATTTTTTGTCCATTACCTACATGTTTTAAAAGTTGTGTAATAAAATACTATGATCTATGGTTCAATATTTCAAGGAACCGATTGGTAGAATTATATTTTAATACTAATTCCCACTCAACAGAGGTATTCCAACAGGTACCACAAATCACCTCTTACCTAAGACAGGAGCAGCTAGAATTATTTTCCAAACAGTTGAAAACTACATAATTATGCCCAAAGCTAGACAAATTTATAATGGATGTCATATACAGTATAACAACAGTTTAATGCGTATTATTCAAATATAATTCAAATGAGTAATGACCTAGATTTCAATATTAAAATATTTTTAAAAAATCACCGAAGCTGTATTAGATAATAAAGAAAAGCCATTAGAAAAACAAAACATTTTAGTCACGTACAAAAACTAAAAAAATAAAGTGATATGATTAAATACAGCTTGATTAGTACCTTAATAATTAGTAAAAAGCTGTAAGAAGAAGCTGCATAACACACATAGTAAGTCAGATATCACAGATGCAAAGGATTCAAAGTACTGAATAAAATGTCAAAAGCTTACAGAAGTGTTTATTTTTCAAATCTCTGAGCGGTTTCATGCCTCTCAGCCTAATACCTTTAGGCCTTAAAGTGCATAAAGAACAGGTTTCTGACAGAAGCAGTTAAAAGTCAGTGTGATTAATGCATTAAGTTTAACCTTAAGACTTTTCAAGGTGAATAAGGCAATAACGCTCAGAAAAGCATTTAAGCTACTTGACAAAATGTGCAAAATAACATGGACCTCTATTCGGTACACAAAGCCCACTCGCCCCACAGTGGAAGTGTTCACTGCAAATGCCATCTGGCTTTTTGGCTCTTCTTATTAATTACCCTGTATTTGGCAGTAATCTCCATTAACCTGCCACACAAGTATGAAGAAAAATCTAAATTGGAAAGCATTAGCTAGCCATCCAATTGCAATGAGATGATGCTTGGTAGAAGTCTTATTAGTTACAGACAAAGCATAATGCACCACTGTTTCATCTTCGAAAAGTGCACAGAAGCTCCTCCTGTTGCAGCACAATCAGGCATATTCAGACAAAAGTAAACAAAAATAACTGAATTACAGAACAGGTTTAATTGATTGTCAAGGGCGCAGTGGCTAGCCCTGCTGCCTCGCAGTGCGGGGGCCCAGGAATTCCAGTTCAATTCTGAGTGAAGTCTGCATGTTCTCTCTGTGTTCGTGTGGGTTTTCTTCAGGTGCTCTGGTTTCCTCTCACAGTCCTTAAACATAACAGCAGGAAAACTGGCCCTGGTGTGACTGTGTGCGTGTTTGTGTCTGTGTGCCCTGTGATGGACTGGAGCCCAGTCACAGGCATACCCTGTCTTGAGCCAGTTGATTTCCAGGTTAGGAGTGGTTAGACAATGGATGGATATAACTAAATGTCACCACAAAAGCACCCCACTAACATAAGTGTGTGACCTATCAGTTTGAGTCACACAAACTAACGTTTCTAACATCAATGAAACCCTCCATTATTTAATGTCATGTCCATTATTTTAACAAGAAAATAAAAAAATGAACTCAATTAAAAATCACAATGCACATATAAATTCATTTAAGATATATTTCACTCACCCAACAGCCTTTAACTGCCATTTCATAAAGCATTTCAGTTATATGAGTTGAACCATAATATCTAATATTCTCCCACAGTGACTTTTTGATTTTGTATTCAACAACTTATTAAACACAAGACTAACACCTTTGCAAAACAAAGACTAAACAAAACAAAACTACTGAGGGAAGGTCCTATCAGATCCTATTTACTAACCAAAAAAACAGAAAACAAAGCAGTTAATTGTCAGTTTAAAACAGTTTAGCTTTCATACCCTACTACACAATAATTACCACACAAACACAATATTTTCGTGATCATGGCAGATGATCAGATCTGAGAATCTTCCTCCCAAATAAATTACAAATATAAATACTAGCACAGCTCAGTTATATTTCCTCGTTAAAGGTTGGAAGAAAAAAAATGCCTAAAAAAATGACATTCAAAACTGGTAACAAACTATATAAAAATCTCTTTTACTACACATAGCTTCTTGCGTGTATAATTGTACAAAAAGAAATATTGTTTCTGTCAAGGAGGTAACTGCATTATAAAGAACTAACTACACCTTATATAAAAAAAGATGTTTATCGCACAGCATACATTACCTTCATTTTGTTCTAAATAGTTTCTAAAACAACCTGGAGCATTTGCTCCTGTTATTTGGCTTATTTGGTTACAACAGAACAAAGGCTACATTTACAGCTGAACTTTTTTGAAAGGGGTTTCATTTTAAGTTCCTCAATTAATAATTAGCGTCAGCTGATGAGAAGCCCACATACAACAGGCGGCACGAAAAGGCTGATTCTTCCTCGCCGTCAGCAATGACATCATAGTCCTTCAATGACAGGTCCTGCCAGATTTACTTGATCCAGAATCTTGATCATTTAAGACAAAAAAGCATTTGTCTCAATTCACTTTAGGTTCTTTTATCATACTGTAGTTTTGTTCTGATAAAGCTGCTGTTGTGTCAGTAAAGACGCAAACAGAGCAGTCTAGACTGACATGGGAAAGGGCACTCCACAATCACATCTCATCTCACATTTTAGTTCCCATTTTCTGTTCAGCTTAGTTGGTTTCTACTGATATGAAGCTTTTTTCACTCCTTTTCTTCTTAGGAGCTACAGTTACTTTTATAAAATATATCTTTTTAATGCCAGATCTTTTCACCCTCTGGTTTCACTCCAAATCAAACATTGGCAGTACGATATGTTTTTTCATGTTTTCTATTCATTACAAGCAAGCCTATATCACTAAATCTCTAGTTGCGTAAATTATAACTTCTCATAACAAGGTAAGTCACATAGTCCCAATTTCACAGAATGTCCTCTACAGTATAATTTTTTAAATGGTGACCCTAAAGCAAGTATTATCCTCATGAAAACCTTAAAGGATGTTCACAGGTAAAATGAATAAACAAATTATTACCAATCAATTCCAAAACTACAAAGATAAACAATTCTGACATTAATAATAAAAGCAGAAATTAAACGGCTGGCCTCTTCAAGGTCTATGCTGGTCTCCACTTCCTAAATTCATTTACAAATCTCTGATAGCCTTTAGTAGACAGACAGGGCACATTGCTTATGTTAGTCCACTTATCATATACAGTATTAGGATATTAAATAGCACATCACTGATTTTTTCATAGTGGAAAATTCATTCACAAAACAACAGGTTACAATGCAGCGCTAAAACAGAAAGACCTAAAGCAAGGGGTTTCAAAGCAAAATCTGACACCTAGCTTTAAATTTTTTTTAAAGAGAGGTAGAGCTGTATATCACCAGAGAGATACAGGAGAAAATAAACTGTGACAAAAAAAGAGCCTGAAAAAGCTGATTTTCCACTATGGAAGTTAGAGTGATTAGACAAATTAGGAATATAATTCAAGGCAGGAAACAAGCACTGAACAGCGGAGCCCCCTTGACGGCACCATTCACCCCCTGAAACACTGCTGATGGGGCAGAGTAGGGGTGGCCCCTCTCACCTCTTGAAGTTCCCACTGTCGGCCAGAGGGAGGGGCCGGCTGGAGGCCTGGTAAAGGTTTTTCAGGAAAGTGGGAGCTGAGAATGAAGAGGGGATGCTGGAGGAGGAGGAATCGCTTTCAGAAACACTGCGAGTGCGCCTCGAGATCGCAATGGGGCTGGGTAAGGCCAATGAAAAACACATTTTCACATTTAACAAACACAAAGGACAAAAACAATGTTAAAAAAAAACAAAGCTGTATATTTGCTGTATATCTGTATATCAATTTTTTTTTATGTCAGGGACATTAAGTAAGGGTAGCACTGGTCAAGAAGTCTGCTAAGCTAAACAAGCATCTTAGTGGTGAGTTCCAGCAACTGTAATATAATCTGAAATTCTGTTCTGGGCTTCTAGCATCCCTACAGACTTGGCATTAGAGAGACACAAATCTGTCTGGATCTGTGTGGAATCTGTCTTTAAAGCATTTAACACCCAGACTACAACTATATAGCATATGCAGTAGGGCATTCCCATTAATAAGCCTCCAAAATGAAACATGCAGTTTAATTACAACTTCTTTTTTACCGCTATAATACATTTTTTGGACAGTCATACCTTGTTATTTGCTGGAGTTTTTGAAAAATACAACAGATAAGGAATTGCCGGAAAATGAAGCAATTACTTGCACAAAGATTAATGTAAAATAGTTGGGTCAATTTCAGGGACTTATATACACTTTGAACAGTACAGTGTTCTTTCCTTTGATAGTTGCACAACACAACAACACAGCAATGAAACATAAATACAAAATAAACCAGGCCAATGTTTGTGTTTTAATGTAACCTTACCTTTTTTACCGTTGTTAGAGTTTGGTGAATTTTACACTAATGTACACGTTACTTATTTTATTCTGATTTGCTGTTTGCTTGCAGGCAAGTTATCAATCTTTGAAAAACACTAAATGTGCATGCAGCACAACGAATTGTAGTCCATGCTGTCATCTGCAGCCCATCAGCCCCACTTTAGTTGGGCAGCTTAGGAAGCTGCTGGTGGAACATATCACAACCATGACCCTGCGCTGCAGCAATGATGAATAGCAGGGTTTGAAATAAGTATACCAGCAATGGATAAAGATTCAACAAGTAGCAGGGTGGGACTGTACATAAAAATAGTATGTTGTTTAACTAAATACTAAAACATGTTTAAATATGAGTAAATGCCTTCTAAATATGACTAAATAGATACTAGATAGTATCAATTATTCAGATATTCACATGCTTGATACAATTATATAACAATAACAAGTGTTCTGTCATAACACTTGTCATGAGGTTACATCATAAAAGGTTCTCCTTGCTAAAGCCTAAAGCAAGCTCTCCGTTAAAAAGAAAAGTTTTTACTGTGTTTGCTTTAAATTAGTACCAAACCACAACAACCGGGAGTTATAAGCCACTTTTCTCATAAGCAGTGTTAGCTCAGACGGTAAAAAGCATGAGATTAAATGTGAATTAAAACATCTTCCATTCAAATTTATATCTCATACTTTTCTCACAAAATCAATTTGCTTGCCACTCTTCAGCTATTTTAGGTATTATGCAGTTTCAGTCTTTTAAGATGAGTTTTTTATAGTTTACTTTACTGCAGTATATAACAGACAGAACAATACATGTATTTTTTTCTGTACACTTCATCTGGCATCACCAGTCTTTCACAACAGGCCCTATAGTATTGGGGATGACAATAAGAATCATAACACACCTTCTATCGTCTGCAAGTTCAGAAACAGAAAATTTGACAACAAAATCAAACTACATTCCTTCCTATCCGAGCCTGTTTTGCAAAGGGTAAAAAAGAGTTACGAGAGAAAAACACAAAACCAAACGATGTAGAGAGTATTGCTGCCTCAGGCAGAAAGAGCGAGCTAGTTTTCACTGTACCTGCTCTGCAGCAGCTCAGGCGCCACAGATTGCTGCCTCTGGATGGGTGATCTGCTGCTCTGAGATCGGGAGTCTGGGAAGGAGATCCTCTTCTTGCTGGAGGGTGGGTGGCTGAAGGTGTGAGCTCGTCTCCTGAACTGCGGAGAGTCAGGGTCTTCCTCGGGGAAGGCCTGTCCCAGCGAGGACACTGGGGAGGCTGGTGGGGTTGTAGGGGGAGAGTCCCCGGGGGAGCAGTCCTGCAGAAGGAACCATGCAGCTGACTTTCAGAGGTCTGAGCAGCTCATGGCAGGAAACATGACAAAACTCTTGATCCATGCACACGGAGCCACAGATCTATTGTATGCAAATTTTCTGCTGGACTCACTTCCTGTGACTCGCAGCGACACCACCTCGTGTTTTTGTAGAATCATACTTGGAACCAAGTCTACTGTAGTTCTTTTTTCCACCCACCAGAGTTTTTTGTAAATAAAAAGGGCACATTTTAGGAGTTCAGCAAACCCTGTGTAGTCGGAAAACACCCCTTGACAACTGAATCAGTGCTTCCTTTTAATATCAGCAACATATTTCCTGTAGCCTTCAAAATATTCTGGAAGACAAACTGTTATTTTGGGATACCACTACTTATCAAAAAGAGATTTCAGGAAGGCAGAAATTTTCAAACAGTAACGTGACAAATGACACCAGAGACAAAAGTCATCCCTGTTAGGACAAAAGCCCAAGAAATAAAATGGAAAAAAAACCCCACAAAAATCCATTTGACATCAGTAATTCATAGTAGTTAAACCTTCTGTTCAATTACACATCTGCTTTCAGCCATATCATCACAGAAAAAAACATTTGAGGAATGTTTCCCCATTATCTTAGAGCTAGAGCTTCTGAATATCAACAAAGTTGATGTTCTAAAATGTTCTGAGGAGGAAAAACATATTTTAATAAAAACATCGCACTTTCAATGACACTCCTAAATTAAAGGAAAAAATGTTGCTACAGAAAGTCAACAAAATTACAGTTTAATCAGAAAATCAAAAACAGACACCAAATTATTGATTTTTTTTAAAGTGCAAAACTATATTTAGGACTATCCATAATCTACAGTAAAACAATTCAGAACATAAAGGTAGGTCTTTCAAAAAGTGTAAATGTATATGATTTTTTCTGATTATGTTTTAGCTGATATTTACACGCTTCAGGATTTGATTTGTACATTTTATGAACTCGGCTAACACACACCAGGTCAGAGACTCAGTTAAAGGCTCCCATCGCATTTCATGCACAAATCCCACAATGACTGAAAGTGACAGATACATTTTGAATGAGGTCTCATTAAATACATACCTTATCGGAGGCTAGGCTGCTGGACCGCTCATAACTGTCCATGCTGCCAAGACGACCTCTCATTCTGCTTGCTCCCTGTTTTAACGATACAAGATTAAACCACTCTAAAATCTTGTTCTATATAAATAGAAAATAATAATTTCAAAAATCGTGATTAACCTACAATATTATCACAAAATATTATGTGCATTTATTATCATTACGAGTCATATTTGTATAGTTGCATTTAAATGAATGGCTATGCACCTGTATTTGTTTTAAAAGCCTTAGAAAGCATTTTAAAAATTGGCTGTTCTGTTCCAAAGTTATAATAACGATTCCCTATACACAGCCTTTTTGTTACAGAGAAGCTGTGTTTATGGCATAAATGTGGCTCATCATTACATCATTAATGTGGTAAATCATTACAAGATAAAAAAACCCTGAAACTATGCTTGCACATGATTTATTTCTTGCTAGCAATCTAAAAATGATTATTCTCTTCCTTGCAGAGAACAGTACAAATGAAGGTGTGTGTGATGATCCCATAGCCTACATCACATTTGAATATTCCTGTTTGTAACATCTTATGATACAGCTTTGAATTCCACAACATAGACACTGTTTTGTGTTTTAAAACACAAACAGATGATTGGGCCGGAAAAATGTTCTCTTCTCAAACAAAGGATGTATTCATCTATCACCGTGGTGTAAATAGGTCAAAAATAAACCGCTCCAATGTGCTAGGCGCCACTGGAAAACAAGGAACAGTTTTCTTAAAAGTAATTAACCACAGTGATGCAGGAGAAAGTCAGGAACATTGACGCAAATTAAGTAATGTAAAACATTGGGATTTCCACATATGTAAGAATGTATTTAATTAAATATTCATTTAATTATTCAATAAATTTACTTATTCACATCAAAGGCCTCCTGTTCAATAGCTGTCAGGTGTTTGATGTTGGCACTGTATAATGTTTCTTTGTTTTGGAGTGAAATTAGCCATTTCAAAATGAATCAGTTGTGCCATCAATTAAATACAGCTGTCAGCATCCTGGTATTTTGAGACCGGTCTCAGCATTAAGAGAAAAACCAAAGCAAAAAAGAAACAGCTCTGATCTCAGCTCAGTCTTTACTGATGCACATTCCCCTGTGCTTGATGCGTCTGGCTGTGAAACCAGCTTCACAGGAAAAATAATAGGCTCTCTGGGTTCAGTAAAATCAAACAAGAAACCTCTCACACTGTTCTACTAAGTGAATTAAAAATGGCTCAACAGACAAATTACTATTAATTAACAGTAAATCTAACTACAGATTACTACTAATCCTTAGGATTCAGATTTAGTCTAAACATTTACTACTTAAAACTGTGATAAGCTCCCAGCTGGTTAAAAACCTTTATTCTGGTTAAATCTATGCAAAAATAATGTTTTTCCTGCCATGTACATTTCTGCCAAACCAATGCAAACAAATATTTTTTGTACTTTACATACCTTTTCACATTCTCATTTCACAATTATAGTACCAAAACACTATAACAGAAAAAAATAACAACAGCAAAAAGTACCCAAATAAACAGGTAAAACCAAAGCTAGAGATGAAGGCACTTAAGCAAAACTAATTATCATGAGATGGCTACACATACCCTTGAAAATATATTTTCCAGAGAGTTGGTCAGAGACTTCCGAGCCTTGTTCTTCAAAACGTCGAGTTTAAACCTGCCGCTTGTAGAAACGCTGTCCGACAACCCGCTGTTTGATGAGTTTGGCTTTCAAGTGCAACACAAAAAGGAGAGATAACACAAACATATAACATGTTTTGTTCATATAACAAAAACTTGAGAACAGTTCATAGAAAGTCTAATTAAAAAATAAAAAAAAATACTTTTTCAATTTTGTCAACAATTATTTCCAGAGATTTCCAAATATACTCCCCCACAGCCGTAGGGGGAAGTTAATTTATATAAAGTTAATTTATTGCCACACAATGTAAAAAAGTAGTTCTCCGGGAAAAGAGGATTGAAAATGACTAGATGAACAGCTGGATAATAATTTTGCTTCAAGAGCAGGAGTTTGCAGTTCAGCATCACCATACAACACACTGTACACTGAAATGTCCAGAGTGCTTCCACAAGCACTACAAGAACATAATACAGCAGAATACAGGTCTACAATCCCATGTATTTGACCAAAATCCATTATCAACATGTAACAACAAATTCTTGGGAATATCTACTTGGGTTTCTCCTTTCCACATTAAATCTGAAATGAAAAACCATGAAACCAAAATTTTCAAAACCTTAAAAATGACCACAACTGAGAAAGTTTTTTTAAAAAAACAAAGTTACACACAATACACAATCTATTTAAAAAATAACATCAAATCAATGACCTTCTTTTTATCTCCCAACATGAAATGTGAAAAGAACAGGATGAGAAGAAAACAATATATGATATTTTATTTGTATCTAGTTTTTAAATAGTTTGCCTTAACTTCAGCCACCCAAAGATGTTATATAAAAATTGAAGACCCAACAGCAGAGGCCTTTTTTTATAGGACATTGTACTGTGCCTCAATTCCTACTGAAAGTGCGAGATCTCTATTCTGAAATGTCTGAAAAGGGCACTTCCGCTCCTGAATTACAGTTGTCAGGTAAGGCCAGATGGTTCCCAAATCATTCCTACTATGACTTTTCTGTAAATTTATTGACAAACATAAAAAGCTTTTATCTTGCACAGAAAGGAAAAGGTAGAAAAGATTCAAAATTAGAGAAGAATTAGGGATTATTTTCAGAAGAAAGATGGCATAGAGAAGTTATAGGAGCTTGTTATCTTTAGCTGCTTTGAGACACAAGTACTGAATTCATCCACATCTCTCCTGGGTTTTAAAATTTAAATAAGACAGATGAGCTGGTTTAACTGAGTGGGGCATTGTGCTGCCGCCCGGTGCAACACACGATTGGATATTTTTCGTATTAGCTTTAAGGAAAGAACGTGTAACCATGTAAACCTGTTTTGCATACAGGTACAGGGTAATCCCTTGCTTTTACAAGGGACGTGTGTCTGCTATGATTTATATGCAAATCCCCTCCAATCTTTACAAAGTCTTTACAAGGAACCCTAACAAACAAAACCACGCTTTTAGATCAATCCTATTATGTTAACTGCGCTGTGACAAGCGTAAGTGAATAAAGACCCCTGTCTGATTTCATTTTAATGGTCTTGTCACTTCAGATATAGTGCACTTATCTAACAACAGGGAGCAGCAGTGCTGTGCTGCAACAGGGAGCAGTGGAGTACGGAGCCATACCTGTGGAGTCTCTCCGATGTGAAGATGGGTTTTTTGTTTAGCTTCACACAACTGCCTCAGGTGCAGAATCACCAGCTCGTTTTCCTCTTGATCGCTGCTTGGCTTCATTTTCTACAAGGAAAAGGTCATGAAAATAAGCACTCACCGTCTTGCATCTTTAGGATAACAATTAAGATAACAGAAAAGCCGTTTTATACCTTTTTTATCATTATTGAACAAATAGAAGCACCTAATCTAATGATCAAGTTTTGTTTGGACTGATGTATAATGTGAACAAATAGAAGCACCTAATCTAATGATCAAGTTTTGTTTGGACTGATGTATAATGTTAAGAGAATATAAATCCACATATTTCTTTCCCTGCAAACATTAAATTGAAAAACTTAATTAATGGTGCTTATGTACTGTATTACTAGTATATCAGGTGGGTAGCTGCGTCAGCATGCATAGGCTGCAAATGAACAAGTAATAGGTTTACTCCATGCTGAAAAGAGAAAAAAGAAAACAAAAAGTTTCGGCCATGGAGCCTTCTTCAGGTGTCTTACTAGTATTACTATTAAGATTATTACTAGTGGCTTATGGACACACCAGCTTTCGGGCAAGTTGGCTGTGGTTTTTGAATAGCATAGGGAAAAATAAAAAATGGAAATGGGTCTTCCCAAGACCAAGGAAATCATTCGTTTTTAAATTGGTAGAGTGGAGGTAGACGTTAACTGGGCTGAGCTCTATTCATTTTGGAGCAGAAGAGAAGAAGAAGCCAGATGGTGAGGTTCATCCACTAAAGAGGACTTGGCAGTTGGTTAGTTTGCATTTGGTATTAGTAAATATTGGAAAAAAGAGCTATTATTATTTAGCTAACTGATCAATCTTTTTAAAAAGCTAAATACAGGGATTCAAGAATACAAAAGAAAGGTTTTTACCAGAACATGGTAGTAGTTAGGCTGAAACCAAGTTCTGCCTTTTTCACATGCAGGAATCTAATATATGCCAACAGATACATCTGAGCCACCCAACTCCCTAGCAGGTGTAATACCATAGGCACATATTTTACCTGAACACGTTCGAAAATGTCAGCCTGTTCATTGTCATTCAACAAGGAAAGATGTCTCTGTATGATGAGCTTTGCTCTAGGTGGGTAAAGACCTACATGAGGGTTAAAAAACAAAATAGATTAATCTTTAATCTTTAAGTTTTTCTAAGACTGGAAAAGCTAATGTTTCAAATTGTGTAGGTATGACAATGGCATTTGTATTAAATTATCTGGACATACCATAATAATTATCTACAATGTTAGATATGAATTGTTTAAGATTAAAAATATAAAGTGACAAAGAGAGTACTTAATGCAATCTTATATATTGATGCATTTCACATGTGAATTAGTAGGCACTACACTAAAAGCAAAATGGCACAGTGGGCAAGTGTCAGGTTACCTTCTATCCTTTCACAGAGTTTGTGTAAGTCATGCATTGGGCAGGCTTCACACAACTTGATTTGGGTTTTTGCATTCTGAAGAGCAGCAGCAGTACTAAATGCTTGTTTCAGAGTCAGCATCACCTCATCCACCTGGCAGGAAAACAGAAAACCAAAAAGAATTGGGTGGCTTTTTGATCTTGTTTTTGATTGGGTGACCGGTACAAAACAAGAAATACATACAGTGTATTATAAACACATTTGCTGTTGCCAAAGAAATACAAAGGGGCAGTGGCTTTTCAACAAGTAAAAACAGTGGAAACATGAAGAAAATACTTTAGACAAGCCATGGCATAAATAATACAGTTGTGTGGCACCTATCATTGTTTTTATGTGAATAGCTTTGTATCACAAACCACGTGGGGGCTACAAGAAAAATGCACTCTTTGCCTGAATGGGACAGGATGATAAAGAAAATACTTTTACAGCTGCATAAAATAACTTTTCCTTGATGCAACAAATCCAACACTGTTTAACAAAGCAACACGATGAGAAAGGAAATACAAAACAGGCTTTAGTGTTGTGGGAGAGAGAATTCCACGAGTATACTGTTCTTTACTATGAGACGGCACTCACCAGAGACTCACTTGCACACTGGAAAACATAGCACACATACTGACTTGGACCTGACTCAATAGCTTCACGGCAGATGAAACCAAAGTGATCAGTTTGTTTAATGCCCTGTAGAAAAGAAAATATACAGATACATATTCGTACACATACATTGAACACTGCATCAGTCTTGTTCAATTATTAAAAGATTAAACTTAACTTTTATGGTATACAAATACAGTGCTTATTTATTTAATTTTAAGTGTTTCCTATTCCTTAAAAATGTAGGCAAAAACAGGCAGAGCATTATTGCACTTTTTCCTTATAAAGATAAATCTAGAATATTGTAAGCTTTTTATTTGTACATAATCATTTGAAGATTAGGTAGTTTCGCCCTATAATCAGTACACATAGAAATATTCTTTAAATAGAATCACTGACAATTGTTTTATTGATATACTGACCTGAGAACATGAAGAAATATCTTTAAAATTCTTTTCAAGCACCACTGATTTACTGTCAGGACTAATGAGGTTTACTTCAAAACGTCCCACCTATAAAAAAAAACATAAAATAGTCTATCTGAAAGCAGCTCTCTAAGGAAACCAACAGTACTGAAAACTAGTTCATAATATCTTAAGATGAGTGGAGAGTATCTCACGGCAGAGGGACATAAGGCTTTATTCAATACCCTGTCATTGTGAGCTACATACTATAACTCCACTGCTCCCATTTAATGATTCCATCAAATCTCAAAATAATTTTATTTCAAACTAGACATGATAGCACCGCTGTAATGCACTGTAAAACGTGTTTCCTAGTTTTGGCACTTAGTCAAATCATATTATTTTAATGAGGATCTGCTTTGTAATCAATGCAATCCGTGGAACTTTTATTTCTGAGTTACTTCTGCAGACTTCTCCTCACCTCAATTTATGAAGCATCTAGTAACTCCTCTCTGGTCTCTCTGCCTCTCTGTGGCAAACCTAGACCAGTCACTCTGGCATGTTTGCTGCTCTGTGACAGCCCAAGAGATTACACCCAGGATTATTGTAATCTACAAATGAGCACCCTTGTACCTGGAAGAGCATGGTCCTGTTCTTTTCTGCATCTGAGGGCTGCACATGGCTTGGCGCACTGGCGTGTCTCCGGCGGAGTGGACCCTTCAAGCTGCTATCTGACACCTTTTTTTGCAACCCTGCAGCCAGGCTGTTGCACCGGGTCCTGAACTCCTGCTGATCATCAAACCCTGAGTCCTCCAAGATGCACTCCGGAAAGGCACTGCGGGACCCATGGAGGCTGGCTTGGCTCGCGCTGGCCGAAAGGACACCGTTCCCATTCACGCTGTCCGCCGCCCCGCCGCCCTCCCCGCGATCGGGCGGGCTGCTCAGGAGCGGCGTCAGGGGGTCTCCTTCCCCAACTATAAAAGTTACCGAGTCTGTCGACCCTCTCTGGTCATTCAGCAGCTTGATGCGTTTGCTCTCCAACTCATGCTGCTTGAACTTCTCAACGCAGTCGTCAATCAGGGTGGAAGGGGCCTTTTTGTGAAGGACTGTCACCTTGCCACAGTAGAGAACCTCAAACCTCTGGGAGTTGTAAAAGGCCTCCTCTCCCTCCTGCTTGGTCTTGGCATCCTCTTTGAGGGCTGCCTTCGACACCTGTCGGATACTGCTGATGACATCAGGCACCTGGGGGGATAGACACAGGCGAACTTCAGCAAAAGACACTAACCTGCAGGAATACTCTCATCTTTACCCAATACACTGATAAAGCACTTCAGTGATAAAGGTCACATTAGCCCGGAGAGGTAAAGAGGGAGGACTCAAGCCTGATAATCTATCTTAAGAGCTGCAGTTGTGGACTGTGAAGTACTCAGCAAAGTTGCAAATCACTGTTATCGACAGTAACAATTGTTACATGGGGAGAAAAAATCCAAATAAATATTTTAAAAAATGAGGAACTGCAGAACAGATTGGAAGTCATGAATTAACTACAGCACCGGGCCATTGCATGGTCACTTTTGTCCTTTGAAAAAACAGCACAATACGACAAAGAATATAGTTTTATAAATGTTCAAGCGAGGAGCTGTCAGCATGCTTTCTTAAATACTCAAATACTTATACATCATCTAATTTATTAAATAATTTTAATATGAAAGAGCAAGTTAAGTGCACATAGAACTTAAAACAGAGCAATACCTTCTCTTTTTGAATCCTTTTGAAGAGAAAAGACATTTTTTCTATTAATACAATCACAGCAAAACACCTTTACTTGGTACTGACCAAGTCTAACAGCTATCAAATAAAGCACTGTGTCGTACTTTTGAACAAAAACACTCAAGACGCCATTTACTTTAGATCATTTCCTCCTTATTTGCTATTTGAGGCTTAAGGGCAGTTCTTAAATCTCCTAGTTTCTTCAAACGATGTCACTTAGCTGTTCAGCAAAATGAAACCGTTACTCCAGGAAATGTGTTTTCTGGGTGGAACTACACTAAAAACAAATTCCAAGGGACAGAATTAAAAAGATAATGTCTGAAAAATACATAACCCCAACTAGATCATACTTAATCTAGGATATTTATTTTTTATTTCATGTTAATAAAACAGAATTCTCTGAATTCTTGAATTCTCTGAATTCTTAATTTACCTGAAACCAGTTCTTGCTAAAATCCATACTTTTAATACAACTTTAAACACTTAATGTAGAAACTGATTCTTTAAAATTTGTTTTTAGTGAGGTGCAACACGTTATAGGATATAAGCCAAGATATGATGTTCTACCAGAACACAAAAAAGAACAGTTTGGGGGTAAAGGAGTTCACATTCAGGTTTTGTGAACCACATGAATAATTATTCCAGATTTAGCACCATAAAACTGTAATTGTTAAAGAAAACACACTGGTTGCCATTAATTTTCAATGTCTTCTCAGTTTATTATACATTTAAATCATTTTAATCTGTAATTCTACAGGCATTATTATACACAGAACAACAACACAAAGTCAGCAATTCAGACAATTACTCAGCAATTAAGATCACTGTCAGTATAAAATATACAGATCCCTGTAATTCTCTTCTTTGCAGAGAACTACACAAGGTTGAATTAGTCCGAATTCTTGTGCTGTGCAGAGGGATTAGCAGGACTGAAGATGTGGTTCATGTGAGCCCGTGGTTCTCACAAAAGTCACCAGACAGCAGTAAATGTAAATTAATTAAAGCTCATTATTAATCACTTAACTATGAAATGAAAATCAAATATGTGTAACAAATGCAGCTGAACTGTTAAGAATAAGCAAGTAAAGGAGCCAGATCTGCACCATTTGCAGATTAGAACACTTCCTTTTGATATTTCTCCTTAGGGTGAATTTATGCGTTTTATTCCTCCTCCCCATTTTTCATCTGATTCACAAAAGCTTCTCGTTGTGTTTTAGTCAAGCATATTTCTCTGTAGGTCCTCCACACAAATGTTATTGTGAAATGTTTTCTTTGCTATCATCAAACTCAGATACGTCATTACACAGCACCTGGTTAACACAGAGTGTATTCTTTGGCAACAGCTTTTATTCTCTGCCAGTTAAACATTTGAAAAGTAAACTTTGCAAAGCCTAACAACAATAAAAGCAATTTAAAATAACCCGATGTACCTTGACAGAAAGCTTTGTAAAAATAACCCTAGTGACAAAACTGGACTGCCAGCCAAAACCAGCCTGAGATGAAAAAGCAAGCTGGCACATGTAGCTAAAAAGAGAAGTGCTGGCCAAAAGCAAAGTCACAGGCTGGTGTGATTTTATCACACAGCTTGAATTCAGCTTCACTGTTCTGGAAATATATGAGTACCCTGCAAGACTGTGTAAGGTCTAATTGATAAATGCTTTCTATTTCAACTACAAAGCTCTGGAGTTACAAGGCCACTCCCTCAGAGCAAACAGCCATACTGAAGGTGGTATGGACCTTGATCACAGATTCTGTATAACATTTCTACCCTTGCAGACACAAAACCTGCTTAACTGAGGAACAGCTAAAGGTTAATTCCACACTGAAAAGTAGAGAAAAGAAAGATTTTGGCTGAGCCCTCTACAAGTGCAGAAGACTCAACATCCAAAACGTTACATTTCTCCTTATTATTTTTCAGTGTGGAATTATCCTTTAGTCTTCAATCAACGTTTTACTACAGCTGTGGTTAGTTTGGTGATGCAATGGATTTAGTGTAGGAACTTACAGTACCATCAGGGAACTGTTCAGTTGAAAAAGGCCAGATTCTTTACTTGAGTTTAATTATGGATATCACTCTGTAGTGACTGAGGAGGGAACTGCATGAGGTCATATTTGTATCCAAAGAAAGTACTGTGAGACAATGTGGTAATCATAGTTGCTGTTAAGGACAGCCTGGTTATGCACTACTTCGAAGGACGTCACTCATCATTTACCAGGGAACTAAAACAGCGGGAATGGTAGTTTTACTGGCTATTTTTTTTTGCTTAGGGTGCTAACCCTGAGCTGAGTGAATGCATAAAGCCAGCAACCACAACTGGACGCCCAATGAAGCTCAGCAGGTGTGAGCCTGGTCAGTACTGGATGGGAGACCATCTGGGAAAAACTAAGGTTGTTGCTGGAAGAGGTGTTAGTGGGGCCAGTAGGGGGCGCTCAGCCTGCAGTCTATGTGGGTCCTAATACCCCAGTATAGGGATACTTGGATGAGACATAGAACCAAGCTCCTGACTCTCTGTGGTCACTAAAAATTCCAGGGTGTCTCTCGAAAAGAGTAGGGGTGTTACCCTGGTGTCCCGGCCAGATTTCCCCATTAGCCTTTAACAGTCATGGCTTTCTAATAATAATCTATGAATTGGATTCATTACTCTGTTCTCGTCTCCATTGAGAGCTGGTGTGTGGTGAGTGAACTGGCGCACTAAGGCTGCTGTCGCATCATCCAGGTGGGTCTACACACTGGTGATGGAGGGGAGTTCCCATTACCTGTAAAGCGCTTTGAGTGGATTGTCCAGAAAACACAATATCAGTGAAAGCAATTATTATTATAAAGAAGTAGACAGGATAGCAATTACATGTTTTTAAAGAAAGTTAAAAAGGTAATTATTAGGTAAATTATTCTTCTCTCTACTACTAAACACTTTGCCAGATCAAGTACATACATAATAGCAGAAAACAGGACAGGAATGTCATGTCTGACTTGAATTCATTTTAGATTTCTATATGATAGAAAAACTGTTTCTACTTTTGCATCTTCCTTATCTAACCAATTCTTCCATCCAGAACCCAGCAGCTTTAGAAAGTGACAACATGGTTTTAATTCAGCTTTTAAATTATGGAGATTCTATCAGGAAAGAAAGTACAGTGCTAATTTAACATCTCAATTCGACTGTTGCTATTGATAAGCAGAACAGCTGGATATCAGCAGCCTCCTCCCTCAACCAACAACAGACGGTTAAACAAACAACTCTCTCAGTTCTCTGGACAAGGTCAAATATAAAAAGCTCACAGCTATCAGCTACACTGCCACCTCTTGCACCAAGGAACAAAGGCATCATAAATAATAAAGACTGTCTTATATTTCAATACAGTCGCTATTTATTATTTTTATTTTATGTTAGGAAAGCTTTATTCTTCTATAGGAAGTATGTTTGGAAAGAAGCTGGAAATAATCTGTTGTGATAATGTCAAGAGTAACAAGGTGAACACCTTGTGTACAGAAAAAAAACATTTACATAATTTACTCAATAATAAAGACAGGAAGAGAGTGATTTTTGTTTTAATAATTTTGCAGTAAATAAAAGAATTTCACATTTTCATTATTCTTTTGGTTGGATCGATGTGTGAAGTGCTAGAATTCTATTACACAATGATCAAACTCATATTCCCCCTTGAGTAATTCAACATAGCTCATGCAGAAGCTAGAATATCGGACTTAAACAGAACCTGTAGGGAATCTCATCTGCACAATAAACTAGACCAGAATATCGTAGGATGTATCCATGATCTACAGCTGCAGAGGTTTCTTAGGGTATTTTAACAATTAAAAATAATTAATACTGTATCAGTAACAGTGGCATTTCTTCTACAACATACACATTATTTGATTTCATGTTGAAGATCAGGGTCCTGCCAGCAAGACATTTCTTTAAAACCAAGAGAAGCTGGAGAGTCCTTGAATTAAAGAGACGGCTCTAATTCAACTCAGAGTACTGAACAGTGTCCACTAAGTATTATTCGTTTGCTTGTTGAGAAAAAGGATCTTTCTGGATGCTGAAATTCAAAATGTTTGCATTTTGCAATTAAAATAAAGGAACCAAATGTTCAAGAGAGGAAGCATGAGAACCATTTTCCAGATGGATCTTGCAATGAGCTGAGTTACTAATGATATAACCTGCACGAGTGCAGATAAAGTGCAGCATAAAAGTCTCAATCTTCCAGCATAAAGGTGATGTTTATTCCCCCACTGAACAGGATTTGCCATTATATCGCCCACAGAATCAAAAACCTTATTATAAAAAGCTGGAATTCCCACTATTAAGCATGAGAAAATGTTATTTGATCTGGTCGCTCGTTTATAACACACATACTGTATATGCCATAACTAACTGGAAATGAGGTCTGCATCGTGTATACAAAAATATCCCAAACAATAGACCACCCACTGAAAAGTGTGAGCCGGACAGAACTGAGGTAAAATGATGCTAAACTACATTAAGAAAAACAGCTGCTCTGAAATGCAAGCATTTGTCTTTAGGATGGGTATGCTTTGAAACTGACCTACTCGAAGCAGGCACCATGTGAACAAAGCAAAGAGCTACTCTTAATGATGCGTGACCATTCTGCTCGTGTTAAACCAGATTAATGACTCCACACTCTCATTCTGATTTTATCAAATTCTGTAAGATGTGCTTGGAGTACTTGTCATGACTCCGCATAAAGGCAGCTCATTATCTTCATTTCTTTTCCAGATGACAGGAAAAGGTCATTTTCCACTGTATGCGATAACACTTTCATTGGCACAGCTGTTAAGGCATGAGGGTGGGTCACCATACTGAGTCAGTCTTTCTCACCTTTTCTCTGGTGCAGGGCACTGCTTTTTTTGTACATTCTCAAGGCTAGATTTTTCACCAGACTCGAGTGAATAATCTTTGTTTGAACATGCATTTGCATTTTCCCAGTTCCTCAACTGAATCGATAGTGTAGAGTACTTCAGGCAAATTGTGTACCAAAATGGATAAGTATATACTGTAGTTATCTAAGAGGTTTTCTATTATACGTTTTTATCACCTATTATTGTCAACACTTAACAGTTAAAAAGTCAAACATTTTCAAACTCCCAAACCCAAGCATCACAATTATAAACAATGAGAAAGCAAAAACAAAACAAGAATTTCCCTACTATTAGATATATTTGCATCAGTTAACCTATGTAACACTTAAAAAAACAGTCTCTCTTCCAGTTCACATATAAGTTTCATACATATTGAAATGCAGATGTTGTATTCAAGTTTAATTTGAAATTGGTGACGTGGCTTCCTGGGTAGATACTTATCTAGCTTTCAGACTCAAGCCCAAATAATTTAATGGCCATCAGTGGTGAAGTGGCCAGCCTCAGGGCTCAACACCAACACGACTGAACAGACAATGCAATTACAGGCCTTACTGGCCTCAGTGCTTGACCCTTAGTAAAAGCATTATGTGACTGAATCTAATTACTGTTAACAAATCTTGCACAGGTAACAAAAATGTACTCACTGCCCTTTATAAAGAATTTGAGAAAAATAAGGCTTTATTGCATGACATAATGCTGAAATAGTGGAATTACTGTACCCCTTTTGCCATTCAGCCCACTGAAGCTCAGCAGGTGGGAGCCTGGTCAGTACCTGCATGGGAGACCTCCTGGGAAAGCTAAGGTTGCTGCTGGAAAAGGTGTTAGTGGGGCCAGCAGGGGGCGCTCACCCTGCGGTCCAGGTGGGTCCTAATCCCCCAGTATAGTGACAGGGACACTATACTGTAAAAAGGCACCATCCTTCGGATGAGACGTTAAACTGAGGTCCTGACTCTGTGGTCATTAGAAATCACAGGGCATTTCTCGAAGAGAGTAGGGGTGTCCTAGCCAAATTTCCTCCTGGCCTTTACCATTCATGGGCTCCTAATAATCCCCATTGAGAGCTGGTGTGTGGGGAGCGTACTGGCGCGCTATATAAGTGCTGTATAAGTAATTATTATTATTCAAGAAAACAATATCATTAGAATGCAGAAAATGTGATGAACAGCCTAAAGGCAAACTATAGAAGTAAGAAGTAGTAATTTTCAAATTTAAAATTTTACCAAAAAATGTCCAAAGCCCCGAAGTGTAATGTCAACTGAAACGCAGGAAAAATATCCTTTAGGTGGTTAAAAGGACTGAAATAAAACATACATTCATCATACATCATAATACAAATAATTCAGATAACTAATGCAGCTGCTGTCTTGTTTCCATGGATGCATCAGGTGTTTCAGTAAGACTAAATCTTAAGCAAAAGTATGCAAATTTTTCAGGAGCATAAATAACTTTTATGTATTTTAGCTCACACAAAAAGAAAAGCGGGAAATGCATTTTCTGTTATTAAATAAATATAAACAATGTCAAAATGTCATTAAATAATACAATGTCAAAATCATCAAAACTTAATAAATCTTCTTTTCTTTAAGCACCACTAATATTAACAAGTGAACAGTCAACTAACTTTTCAATGCTCATCCATTAATTACTTTCCACTATTTAATGTCAGCATTTGTTTTTTTATGTTTTTAATTTTTAGCCTGCAATCACATTATAGCAGTATTTCAGAAAGTTCCATTTAGAGAAGAGGCTCTTGGCAAGAGATCGTCGTGGAGTGCCTTCCCACGTTATTCTGCCAGTGGCATTCCAGCAACTGAAAATAAACAGTAGCCCTCATAAAGACTCCTGGGAAGCTCAAGTTCAAGAGTCAAATATGGTGCAAACGATCATTTCACATTCCAGCTGCAGCCCAGATTCTAATCATTCTAATCTAATACTGGGGAAGTCCGTGCAGCTGCTGCAGCTGCTCATTTGTCTGATTTTACAGTAAAAAGAAGTTTTGGCTGTTGTGCTACTCGTTATCCTGTAGTCTTACTACCCCCATGTTCAATACTTTCAAAAATTCTTTGTTTTTGTATTGTACACTTATTTTCTATGTCAAAATAAACATAAAATAGAGTTTTCATCAGTACAAAATGGGAAAGAGAATAGCTGTCTAATTACAAACTGAAATATCTTCATTTACACTTGTTGGTGTTTCCTTATAAAAAGTCTTCATCATAGAACGCTTGTATAAGCTAGCAAGAAATTAATGTATATAGCAGATCAACTCAGGAAAGGAAGAATATTATCTATAAATCATACATTTTCTTTTTCCTGAGGAGTTCGGTTTCGCTCATCAGTAATATCATACGTAATTACAGCCTGGGAGAAGTTGTAGGGTAATGTAAAGGACACATTTCATACCCAGACTAAATCTAAATTTAAACTCACTGGAAATGAAAATCTTGGTGCGTAATGGTTGCCTTTTCACTGTGAGCAAACAAGAGGCCACTTGTGTGGCAAACTCTGCCGTGTCGTGGGGCTGCACTGCAGCAGCAGACGGAATGAGTCTCCTTATAAAGACCTTTGGGATCCACTAGAATAAAATCTGGTCTAAAAATGCAAAGGACTAAATAATTAAAGTACTGTGTCTCTAACCTGAGACTAGTGGGTAAGTCAAGACTTAGGATTCAGTCAGGGTCCTCTCTTTGCTGGCAAATGAACAACAAATGTTATTTGTCGGAAAGAATGCACTTGACTTAATAAAATCTGCCACTTGCAGCAGCTCTATTGTAGTTTCAAGTTCCATGTATCCTCTGAGCCGTTGTTTTGCTTGTTTTGCAAGACGTGAACTAGAGACTCCACTACCTGCATAACAGATTGCAGCTCTGACGTTGGACTTGTGGAAACACACCTTCCACCTGCCGCACGATTTCTACTGAGAAAAGCAAACCTTCAGTTTTAAAGGAACAGTTGTTTGAACTTTGCACAATAAGTCACCTTCGACAGCTGTGTTTTCATAGAGAACATGGAAAAATGCAGTCAGCACATTACAAAAAACTTTTTCTTTCCAAAACCCAGCTTGGGTATAAAAGGGGGAGCAACAAAAGTGATTCAACTTTAAACATGTAGCCGCTTTTCGTGTAAAGAAATGGGAGTGTAAGTTTTCTTTTGCAATGCTGCAAGTATTGCCAACAATCAGTAGTCAAGCAAGACAGCATTAACACCCCTACTGGAATGACTACAAATCATTAGAAACAACCTGAAAATCTTTGCTTTCAAACACAGGAATGGGAACTCACAGAGCTCTGTGTTATGGGATTTCTTGTTTGTGGAAATATAACAATGGGCAGCTGGACACTGCAACAGAGGGTAGATGAGGTTAACAAACGATTGTTCTCAGCAAAACAGTTTATATTATGTGATGACTAATTAATTTTGTAGCAACTTTTAAAAGCTTTTGGGATACCATTAAATAATCCTATGAGATTAAACTGAAATTAAGGAAAAACTCAGAATAGAAAAGCTTTATTAATTTAATAATATAATAATATTTTATTATAACCTTTGTCTAACATCTGTAAGTGGTGATGTTCATTCACTCTAACCCTGAGGAGATTGTTGAACACTGAAAGCGTTACTGAAAGCGAAAGGTTCACAGTATGTGAACCAACACTTGTGAACATGCGCCAATTAAATCTGAGATAGCACTGTGAAGCAGAAACCTTTAGAAAATGCTGAGCATATCCAATAAAGGGAAAAAATGAGCCCGTCTTGTGGCTCAGACTCATTATGTCTAGACATGTACAATATGAACTCTATATCTAGATTGGGAAATCCTGTTCATTTTCAACCCCACTTTGTATTTTAATACTTTGCTGAAGCTACAGAAACCACACCTCTCTTGCTATTGGTCTGAACAAAGTTAGTTTAAACAGCTTTTCTTTAAAATTTCTTCATAAAGCCTCTTTTCAGTGCTAAAACCAATCTTTGCGATCTTTGCAGACAATAGTACTCAATGGTTATTCTGTAGAGGTTGTGGAGAGCTTTAAATATCTGGGAACACATATCGATCAGAGGCTGAGTTAAACTGAGTATTTAGACTACATTTTTAAGAAAGCAAATCAGAGGCTATTTTTAATTCAAAGTCTAAAGAAGTTTAATGTTAGACAAAATGTCCTAGAGATGGTATGGTACGGCATGGTATGGAAACATGCGGTTGAAAAGCAAAACCAAACTGTCAAGGATTGTGAAAATGGCAGGAAAGATAGCAGCAGCCCCAGCTCTGCGATTTATATCATAATGCAGTTCTCAGAATGGCAAGGAACATCACAGCTGACTTCACACACCCACCCCAATCTCAATTCATAATACACCCATCAGGGAGATGGTATAGGATACCTAATTCAAATAAAAACAGTTATAAGAAGTCCTTTGTCCCCTCTGCAATAAAACTGCTCAATGACTGTATGTAAATGTAGTCTCCTATCTATTTATTTATCAATTTATTTATGTATCAAATACTGTTGTTGTGATTTCATGTGATTTTATGTGACTCTCATATGTGTTTTATACTTCTATGGGAGAAGCCAAAGACAAATTTCCACAGTAGTGGACCATAAAGTATCTATAAACATAGATGCACACTGTACAGAACCAACTCTGGTGAGAAGATTTAGAAATGTGACAAAACTTGATAGACCAAGAAGAAAAAAAAATGCAGTTTAGCTGTTTCTACAGAAAGCCGAGATAATTACCTAAAAATAATCAAATGTGTTTGTACTAAGGGCACAAATGCTAAAAGGCGTGAATGGGCTATACTTGCCTTTTACAATTGCAGCAAACTCAAGGTTCAGATAAACAGGGATATTTGTTTACAATGTGATCATGTTTTGCAAGAAATAATTCACCAAAACACTGCAGATTAGTATGATTGATATACAAAGGGAAGAGAATGATACAGCTTTATAACACAACGTCTTTATGCCAAACGCTTGTCAGTCGTGCAATGTTAACCTTCAGAACAATAAACAACACCTGTCACTGCTGCTCCTGCTGCTAGCAGTTCAAATATAAAACTGTGATAGACCTCAAGAAATTGATGTCCTATTTAGTCTAATTTTGCATAACAGGTTTTGACTATGCAAAGGTTTCTGTGATTTCTTGTTCTAAAATCTTATCTGATTTCAGCTTCACTCACTGAAGGTCAGATTTTTTTTTATAGGAAGTTTATATATTCTAGCTCCACTCCTACACATCCTCATTATAGATATAATTTTTTCCAATTCAGCTGGACAAATGTCAATATTTTTTTAAATAATGCCAAAGAGGAATATGTTTTGTTGTTTGTTTTGTTTATAGCTTTATAGCCTGACCAACAGAATTGTTCAGATGCATCTTTGAAAATCGTTAACAGAGCATGGTGATCATTAATTACCAACTGTATTCTTTTCAACTCCACTCAAGATTCAGGTATGTACAGTCCATCATGAAAATAAAAGCATGGTAAGACAGTTACTTGGACTTATTACTGTATGGCTTTAAAAATAAACTTGACTTCACAGGACAAGCTTTGTCATCTGCAAACTAATAAAAATCCACAAAACTAATTTAGACCAGGTCTTGAGCTGGGGCAATGAGAATATGAGAGGTAAAAGAGGAGGCAGGATGTTGCCTCTCTTCCAAACGACCCATCTAAGTTGTTCACTTACTTGGCTGATGTTATTGAAAACGACTTACATTTGTACCCACCGATATTCTGGGTATTTTGCTGAAGCTACCTGAGAGAAATAACATCAGCAGTGCCTTATCCCTGCCCTCAACTATATTCTAACCTGGTCTCAAATACAAATGTCAGAATTTAATATTTACTGTTAAACTGTGTAAAGAGTGATGCAGGAGCCATTCTCAATAAATATATACAAACTAAACATTTTGATTAAGACTTTCTTAATGACCATTCCATGGTCATACCATGGTCAAGCAGGAACTGAATTTCTTAGATCTCAAACTTGAAGGCGTGTTTAAAACTAGCCAACCACAGTTCCCAGAAAGCAAGATTATAAGAACACATGCTCTAATAGTACCATGAAGCCACTCAATCACAGTGACTCTGAACTGCTTTTGGCTAGAGTCTGCCAGCTCCCTTTACGACAGCTATTCCCAGGAGTAGAGCCTGTTGATTTTGCACTGGTGTACTACTGACATCTACATTTTTTCCCTTAGCCAATTACAAAACCCAGAATTAAAAAATACAGATGCTCCCTGCTTAACTGAGCTCCTTTAAGCCATTCAGAAAACTCAGTGTTTTTTTTTATTTTAAGCCTAGTAAGCATTTATTGTGGCCTGTCTTTCTTTAAATGCATGATAAGCAGCACTTGACAGGATTAAAATGATTTATATTTACCACTTTATAAGGTTCTCCCAGTCTCCTTGAAAGACAGCAGAGTGTAGTTATTAATATTCAAGATGGACTCAGCGTTATCCTCTCAGGAAAGGCACAGCTGAGCACTTACTGTAAATGATTCAGAGATTCAGAGAGTCCCTCCCTCCATCACTGTAACCACATGATATCCTAGTAACAACAAACCAGTCAGAACACATAATACTGGCAGACAATGTGGCAGAAAAAAACACTGATAGCAATAAAACATATTTAATCTAATTATGACGACCAAAACTATCACAGGGTAGAACATGCAAAGTATTTCAAGCTGTATTTTTTAAAATATTAAATAGCCTATTAAAAGCTTTGCTTGTTTCTAAGAAGGTGTATTTTACATGTGGAGGAACAAGTAATAGGTTTATTCCATGCTGAAAAGAGAAGAAAACACAACGTTTTGGCTGTGAAGCCTTCTTCTTTTTACATGTATTTTACATGTGCTTTGTATCAAGGTACTTTCAGAACACAATAATCTTTCAAAATAGTTATGTATCATGTTTTTACTTTCCTTTCCTTCTTGCAGCCTGTAGATTGTTACTCACTCCATTAGAGGTACCGTGAATTTTCATATTCCAATAACCTCACAGCTCCATTAAGGCAAGGGTTGATATATGGGATATTTCTTTAAAAATCTAAACTCTTCCCGAGCCCCATAAATTTGGGGGTCCTGAATAACTCCACCACTAAAGGCTATTGCCTGAAGGTTGGGTAGAGCTGTATATGTCACGATCGTAAGCCCTCGTCTTAAGGATGCTCCAGCCCTTACTTGTTTACCTTTGATTTCCCGCACCTGCCTCCAGTTCCAGCCCCTATCCTACAAAAGCCAGACCCTCCTACCAATCTGGGCTCAGCTTTGAAAGATGGACGCCCGGAAGCCCGCCTCCCAGCGAGTCCAGGAGGGGCTCGACGGCATAGGCTTCACAACAGCGTCCTGACCATCTGGGTCTGGGGCTGGGAGCTTCTGGCCCTGTTACACTTTTTATTCCCCTGACCCTTCACCGGATCCCGCTCCGGCTTTTAACTCTGTCTTGTCTCTGTCATGGATGGATCACCCGGCTCTGAACATTTGCTTTCCCATGGATTTTCTTACGGACTCCCTTCGGACTTGTTAGCCTTGGCCACGCCCACCCCGAGCACCAGCGCACCTTGGACACGCCCCCCTGTTCTTCTTTCAGCCCTTCCAGTCTTCTTCCCCGTGTTTGCCTCACCCCCCTGTCATCTGCATAGGGTCCTGAAGAAGGTTTCGTGAGAGTACAATGCAGACATTGGAAGTTCGAGCTTGGGTCACATCACTAGTAGACTACAATCAGGATTCCCAAAAGACGGATCACAACTGGCTCAGCAGGTCTGGGATCAGTTCGCCAGGGATCTCTGAGATCCCAATGAAACAGCAGCCTTATACTTACTGTATATTCAGGGAGACCTGAGAGAAGCAATTGGGAGCAAAAACAAGTGAGATCTCCTTAAACCAACACCCAACCTTCCAACTGACACTGAAGGACTGTTTATCAGCCTGGACACCTTCCAGAACTTGCAATATCTCTCACTCAACAACCAGAGAGCGGTGGGAAGTCCATGCAGCTGTTATCTCCAAAAAATGTCTGCACATCCCCCTCCCCCAGAAAAACAAATGAGAAAAGTAAATAAAATGTCAGAAACCCACTAAAAGGAGCCATTTGCAATAATGTATATTTATTTACAGTAGGAACTGCAGCATTTATAGAATTGTTCACCACTAGCAGTTTAAGTGTGGGCTTGCTCTTTTTTCACCATGACAACCAGGTCCTGTTAACAAAGATTGCTATGTACACAGTTGCAAAAGGAACAAAAGAGTAGGGCTTTAGGTTAGACTAAAAATACCATGAATAACTAAGCAATAGTGTAAAAAGGTTGTGATCCAATAAAACTCCAGTGAGTCAAGTAATTTATCTCAGCTGCAGCACAGTGAATCCTTAGTGATTCAGAAGGAGATATATCACTGAACTGAGAAATAACAATGTCAAAATGATTTACCCTGTAAAACATATTTTGTGTCATTTGTGAGTAATGGTGTCACAAACAGTCACTGCTGCTGATCTTTCAGCACTATCCCAGGTCTATCAGTTATGAGTTTTGCATAAAGAGCATATCCTCATTCTTCATCTTGAGATTGTATTTGGAGTTTCTGACACTGCTCTTAAATGGTTCAAGTCTTACCACATGTCTGCCTCGCTGGCAGATTTAGTTTTGAAATTGGTCTTGTTAAGCCTGGTGTTCCTCAGGGCTCCGTACTGGGGCCCCCAATTTTTAGAATTTTTATATTTCCACTTGGTCAGCTTTGAAGATTACATGGCCTCTAATATCACTTCTATGTTGACAATACTTAAATCTACATCCATACCAAACCTGACACTGATGTGGCTACATCTACATCCTATGTTATCGCTAACTGTTGCTGAAAAGCTGATCAACACAATTGTCCTCTCCCAAATTGACTACTGTAAGGCTCTACTTGCTGGAAATTTTAAATCCACATTGAAAAAACTCCAGTTTGTCCAAATTTCAGCAGCCAGAATCCTAACCAAGTCTACTGCAAGTGATGAAAATAACTCTTATCCTGGAGTCCTTGCACTGGCTTCCTGTCAGGTTTCATGTCGACTTCAAAATCCTCATGCTCACCAATAAGGCTCTGCATGGCTAGGCACCTCAGCAGCTGTCTGTGCTACTATTGCCTTACTCCCCACCTCACAACCTTCGCTCTTCTAATTCTGGTCTCCTGCCTGCCCCCCAAGCCTGTCCACATTCTATGGGTGAAAGGGCCTTCTCCTGCTATACCCCAAAGCTCTGACACTCTCTCCCCAAGGATATCAGAGAGTCACCTTCTCTAAACTCTAAACTTCTCCAGACTCAAAACCTTCTTCTTTAGAAGAGCCTTTACTGAACTGGTTCTGTTCTTTACCCCTCTGCCCCTACCATGTTCAGCACTCCCTTCTACTGTGTCCTCTCACTGTGAATTTTCATTGAGCATATATTGTGTATTTTTTGGTTATTGTTGAAGTTCTATAAAGCGCTTTGAGAGGACTATATGAAATAAAGTTTTTTATTATATTCAATCCTGGATTTCCCTTCGCACCCTTTGTTTAGTTAATTCCAATTACTCCCTTCTGAATGCAGATACATTTTTCCCAATTTAAAACAAATAGGTTTAAGTTCTAATTTATACCTGTGGCTATAACCGCGATTAACAAATGATCCTTTTGTGCATGAGTATACGTGAACTGCTTGTTTGTGGGTTTTCTTTACATTGTCTGCTGCTGTAAAATACATTACTCCATTAGGACAATAAAGACTTTTTGTTCTTGCATGCTGCTCCCAGAAAGTAGTGGCACAAAACAATGAAATAATACACAAATTATTAGTAGCATCCTCACATTATAATTTTAGATTGATAATGGATTACAAGGAAGAACAATCTCAATGGATATTATCACCACACAGTGCACGCTCACAGTACTATGTTAATGGCTCCTCCCAACATTTTCTTGCTGCAGGCATGCTGGCGCTGGACTCGGACCAAGTTTGTTAAGCTAAAACTACTGCACTGACTTTTTAGGTATGTTGCAGTCAGTCGTTTTATGATTCAAGCTTGCAAAACAGCCCACAATTTTTAACAGTTTTCAAAAGTACACCAGAGACAATTACAGTAGATACACACAAACCTTGAGCTAAAAGATTTTTTTCCAGTTGTTTTTTTAATCACTGCTGTCAGTCTGGACATTTGAAAAAAACAACAAAATAAAGTACTGTATATAAAAATGGCTTCTGTAAAACCACTGAACAGTTGAAAAAAAATACTTATACATATACTACATGTACTAATAAAGAAAAACAAATGATCACACTTATAGGCATGTTGCAGGGGTATTAAGGATTACTGTATAGCCACTGAGCATTATGACCAACCCAGAGTTGATTACAAAGAAAGAAAAGCTGTGAAGTGTTGATACAGCTGGCTATATACAATAAAACTAAACCCTCTTCAATTAGTTTATAGATGACATCAAACGAGGGGAATAGTCAGCACTTTAGACAGAACAAATGAAACTCAAAATTATTAAGATAAATTTCAAGACAGGGCGAACGGCAGGTGACAGGATGTAAAAATTGAACTGTATTAGTTTTGAATAGATAAGACTACAAGGCATCTGTTTGAAGTATTAAAAATCCTTAAGAGGCATTAAAGTCAACCCAGTTGACTTCTTCAGAATCAGCAGTGAAACCAGAGGACACAAGAGTAAACGCTGATTTAAAAACCAAGAACAAGAGCCTTTTTGAAAGGGGATGTAGGTCCATGGAATAAGTTGAATACACTGCTGCCAAAACAACCAGTTGAATGAAATTTGGTTTGATGAGCTCATACGATTAAAAAAAGACGTACAATACAAATAAGAATAATGGCTGGGTACAACAAGCTATAGTATTAAAATACCAGACAGGCAAGAACCAGTACTGATTAAAAATCACATCACTATATACTGACGCTACCTCTCCATATCTGTGGTCATCTAACTTATTTGGTCTATCCATGAAAAGGTTTCCACTGATCAATAAAGTGCATTGTATAAAACAGTTTATTTTTATCATTCTAAGCCTATTAATTTTTTTTAAAATCTTACTATAGCTCCGATTCATTGTGTATTTAGTTTTGATTTGCAGAATTCATGAGACATACAGTAAGTGGTGCTGGTATACCTGTAGGTGGCACTTTTCCCTCTTAACCAGAATTTTCAAACTAGTGCCCCCGTATGGTGACCAGGGACTGGTGTAGGAGGTGCTGTCCTTTGTATAAGACATTCAACTTATAACATCATGACCTAATTACTTTACTTTAAAAATCCCATAGCACTGTTCATGAGAGGGGGTATCCTGGTTAAATTTAACTTTGGGTTTGTATAATCTGATCTACTGAATCTGGGCCTCCTCCTGTATGTAAAATGTGTTGGAATCCTTTGGGATGAAACCACTATTTAAAAAAAACATATTATTGTTTAATAATTATTGTAAGTGTAATGCAAATTGGTTGCTATGGTTGTTGAACTCAAATTCTACATATACCTAATTCTACATTATTCTGCATCTATGACAATACTATCCCATCCAAGGGATCTAGCAGTGTGCTTGAAAAGAAAAAGGAAAATGTGAGTTAAAACCTGACACTTGCAAGCCCTTAGAAAAACTAATTAACAAACCAAAGCTATGGTCTGGAAGAGAGTGTGTTTACAGAGCACAATTAATCACAGATCAGAATTCTGATTTTGCTCGATGTTTCACGGGTCACTTAATATGATCAATAATTACAAAAGCAAAAGACACAAGGTTAGAACCACATGGCACTGAAACCCAATCCAGATGTGGGATGTTCCAGAATCATTTGCAATATTTCCAAGGTCAAAAGAGGGGCTTGTATATCAAAGAAAAATAAATCATTTTTTAACAACCACTTTAATTATCCTTCTGATAACCATCCAGATCACAAAATGATCAATGTTATACCCAATAACATGTTATGCAGGGATGAACCAATTACAGGATTGAATTTATTAAGTTTCCTATCCTTACACCAACAATGGTGATATGACTTTGGACAGCTCCTATCTGGGCATGACTCCAGTCTAGTCTATGGATCGATAGCCGTAGATCAGCAAACAATTTCCAAAGCAGTTAACTGTGAACTCACATTTTTAGGTTTCATGAAATTAGTTGTAAAATTAATTTTGTAGAAGAAGAAAAAGCACTCTACAAGTTGTTTCATTTCTAGACAGTGCAATTTATATTACAAACATAAATAACCAAATAAAACAGTGATAAACGTATATGTATATTGCACCAAATAAAAACATATAAGAAGGACTGGAAGAAAACTGTCATTTCTCAGGTAATATGTTGTTTCTTCAAGTTAAAGTTAATTTATAAGCTCATTTTTGGATTATGTAACAGTTAAAAAACCAGAACTTTTCACTCCATATACCAACCTACTTCAGAGAGCAATTATTTAGATTTTCACACAGCATTATATTAACATCCAAAAAGGTGATATGCTCTCTGTGCTCCTCAAGTACATATCAGCAGAACACTGATCACTCCAATCAGCGATGTATTGAACCTCTAAAATAAGTGTTGGAAGTCTACAAATTAAAATGTAATAGAACATAACAATAATGTTTAAACAGTTAATTTTTCTGCAAACTTACAGCAGGTATTACTGAGTCACAAGTACAATGAATAAACTTGTTTCAGCTACAAGGTGCCAAAGCCTAGCCCTATAGGTGTACTGAATGCTTTGTTCCGAAAGGTATGTTATAGACAACATAATACAAAAGGATTCATATATCACATAAAAGCACAGTCTAATAAAGACTTTACTCATTGTTGATCAAGCTTCAATAACTCAATTCAAAGCTCAATGAATTAATCCAAATACTACAAATCACTCTAAACAATATGGAGATCAGCTTAAACTTTAGAGAAGAAGTCTAGAAGCGAAGAATTAAATATCTGGAATATTTATATTACTCACACTATTCAATACCTGCAATAATGTAGGCACATAACACACTGTAAAAAGCACAATGATTTATTGACATTAACTATTTTAAGTAGTATAGCAACACAGATTAAATTAGGAAGATGAGTGCTCAGGTTCATGCACTCAGATCTACCATATCAGTCAGATCAGGGCCAACAGCTCTCTTCCAACACCCTACAGTCTGAATATGGATGGGAATCAGGATAACTATGCAGTCAGTGTACAAGGTTGAAACATGTTGCACTGCTTCACATCATAGTTGCAAATGAATGTTTGCTTTTGTACATCAATACCAGCAGGCTGTATTTTTTTCAATTTCATACTGTATTTAGTGTGGCGAACATAAAAGGATGGATTAATGAAGTAAAATTGTGTTGAGTAAAAACCCATAAATTAATGTTGTCTTGTTGAACAGGCTATTTAAATAGCCACCCAATAAGCTGTCAATTTGATAACAGAGGGTCTTATTTTCCCTCTAGGCAAACTGTATGCAAGTGGCCTGAATTAGTTAAAAAATGAGTTTTATTCAAAAGGAAACTGGACCAAAAAGTTTAAAAAGGTACCTGAACTATAGCATAGATGCAAAGAATTGCACATTATAAAAAATGATTTTCTAAAAGTAGCCATTTTTACCAGAAAACTCTTTTCATTGTTAAAATATACTTTGTATCAACATTGCTGGAATACAATTCTAAAGCTGTCCAAACTGAAGTATAAATATCACAATTTTGTATCAGATAATTCAGCAACAAGTGTAAAGTTTTAGCAAGTACATCTACTTTAAATTGACAATTTTATAAGCAAAAATCTTTGTGTGGAAGTAACTACTATTTTTTTAACAAAACATTAAAACCTACTACTTAATATCCTTTAGTAATTTAACCCTGAGTCTTTTAACACACACAAAGTTTTCCTTTACAAATCTGTCAGGTTACCAAACTACTGACCTGTCTGTCTTCAAGAATGAAATTAAGAAGAATTATGCAACATTATACATTAAAGTCAGACATATTTCCAGGATTTTGTATTTTCAAAGATATACAGTAAAAAGATAGATTAAAGATAAAGATTAAACACACATTATATTCCTGTAATGAAATGGGATTCAGCAAGTACATATTCAAATTAAAGAAACTTGCTTATGAAAATGAAATTGGCTCCTTTACTTGTTTTTTTTATTCCTTTTCAGATTTTGCAGCTTTAATGTTCTGTTCTTTGTGGAAAGTTACTAAAGGCCACTGTGACCTACAGTCCCTGCTACCAAGCCAGTTTTTCCAGTACAACAGCAAAGCAGCAATTCCACAGTCCCACAGTTGCTCTGTTGGTGCAGCACACTCGGAAACCAGTTAACAGAAATATCACCATCTTTCTCTCCACAAGCCTGCACAATTCCTTAGCTTGTTACTCTCTGAACAGGACCTGCTGAAACGCATCGATGTTATTTTATAAATCTTTGATGACAGACTCTGGGTTGTTTTCAGATGCCACATTCTTTCAAAGCAGAAATCAGAATTTTAACTATTAACTACTTAATCTATAGATAATAGATGTTCTCTCATGGTATTGTATGACACTTACTTATTTGTTTTTATTCCCCTGTTTTTACCCTGGTCATTTTGCTTCTATTTCATGTCTAAAAGAGAGAAAACTTTTGTCCTAAGCTGACTTTTGAGAACAGGGGTAGCTCACTCTAGGCTAGCCTTTATATGATACAGTACTGCATGTTTTACATGTACAAAAAAAGTGCTTTACAGTAGATGTAAAAATGTTAAGGATAGCAAATTGCAAAATAAGGGACATTACAAAATATAGCATATAAGAACATTAGTGGTTAGAGGTATAGCAGAAGATACAAGTTTATTAGAAAATGGAGCAAACACAGACACTAATTAAATTAAAGCCTTTCAGGACTAACATTCTGCACTTGAGGGTGAATAGTCAAATGATAATTCAGACCATGTGATTTTAATATCTGACCAAGTGGGAACATGTAGGGCACCCAGTAACTTTAGAACTAAAAACCCCAAAGAAAATGTCAGTGATTGGAAAGATAAGAGTTGAACCATTTAAGAGCAACGTCAGAAATGTAAAAACCATCTCAAGACAGGGGAGTAGGTCTGGGAGAATTAGAATAGATAAGAGAATCAGAATCAGTTGTGCAATGAGATAAACGTTAAATTGTATTGCAACAGCACATTCTAAAATGGCAAGTTAGAGATAGTCGAAGTCGTGCTTGACTTTTTAGGCACAGCCACAACTGAAACTGTTTTAAAGGCCATTGGTACCACTCCACGCACAAGAACTCATTTATTATGTTGAGGACTTCAGGGCATAGGGCTTGAAGACACGAGTGAAATAAAACAGAACGAATGGGATCCAGCAGACAGGTGGTGAGTTTCACATGCAGCACTAATTACTAAGGCATGCAGTGTCAAGTTGAGAGGAACAAGAAAGAGGAGACCCAGTAAAAACAGGCTTGCAGGGAGGAGTGAAGTAGTGGCAAGTGTGGTGGGGAGAACGTGAAGCTGGATATCGTCAATCCTGGTTGTAAAAAAACTTTAAAAAGTGTTGCATAGTTAGGATGAGGAAGGTAATGCAGTGTGGCATAGGCTTTAGCATTCGATTGACGACAACAGGTACACATGTAGCCATCTAAACTGCTCTTCAAAATGTGCGCCAGTGGAAAGCACACTGCGGTATACTACTATCTGCATCTGTATCTGGGTTGTTTCGATTATTCTCAATGAGAAATCAGAAGTAGCTAGATCTAGCAGATATCACTGCATCTTTATAGTCAGCACCAGTGCATTGTTGACATACAAAAAACAATACCTGCTAAAACAATATTTTATAAGAACAAATCATAAAACATTATAACAGTAAAAATGCTATCAGTTAGGAACCATAGCCAGAAGTTCCAGTGGTTTCTAAGGATCTTTAGGTAATGTTCTAAAGACAAAGATCCTGGAAGCCTTTTCCCTAGAAACGTCTGCAGCACAACAGTTTTCACAGATAGCAGCAGCAGACCAAATTCGACCAAACAACAGACTATCAGTCACATGCACCCATTCTGCAGTGAAGCGCATCAGCTGACTAGTACCAGAGTTCTATCGGAATATCAAGGAAAGTTCTTGTGAAAAAATACAGAGAGGGAAAAAGAACCTTGATGCAGCAAGTGCAAACATTAATGATTCTTTTTTCATAACTATACGAAGTTGGTTTATATATAAATGTTACTATGTAGTTCAATAACATGTCATAATGCTATTAAATATTAAGTTTGTAATAATAATTATTACTATTAATAATTAATTAATGTTAATTGGAAATAATTCCAATTTAAGACATCCTACCAGGAGGGTAAACAAATCTAATATAAAACTGACAAGCCACAGAAACAGGCATGGCTTGGATAAATCTATGTATTACTCTAAGTATTCAAGATTTAGTTCTGTTTACAAAGCAAACATTTAACATTCAGCTTTTTCAGGTAATAACATCTTTTTGTTGAACTATATAAAGTAACATCAAATCAGAGATTTTACACTTCTGAAAATGTGCCAGTTTAAAATACTGTTATCAACATACCATTTTAAAAGAGCAAATTCTAATACATAATCCAGGAATTAAAATAAGTCTCCCCTTGCAAATCACTTAAGAATTTTTTTAGGCTGTTTCAGATTTCTTAGGTTCAGGCTCTTATATGTAATTTGGAGTCAGGCACTGGATGTATCATCTTCATTATTTTTTTCTTGAGCAAATCTTAATAAATGGGCACAGTTAAAATCATAAATCAAGTGCAGACTTTCAAAAGGCACTGTGCACTATTATAAATATTTTTTTTGGAAACTAAATAAAATGGAGGTAGGTATATAATGCAAACTACTTTAAACAATGTGTATAATGTACATGCATAAATAATGTAAAGTATTTAAGCACCAATGCCAATTTTTTTAATGTGCTTTAGGTGCTCAAGTTACATGATAACTTAAATTAGTTAGAGGGCAATTTTAAAAGCCTGTCATGTCTCAAAGTGTCCTGGATTATTGGGCCAGGTGGCAGCCTAGTCCACATCTGTCAACAATGGTTACATCATCACTGCAAAATCCTGTTTGAGAGTAGCTTATTTGAAAGACACTCTCAAACCTTTGCGTACTCATAATGATCAGTCACTGGTATTAACGTTTTTAAACAACAGAAACAACCTACTGTTTTGAATCTGAGGAATTAGAAAGAGAAAATTACAAGGAACATTTTAACTTCAAACCCACAGTGAAACACCCCACATTTATTGACTGATCTGTACTTTTTAAGTTACTCGAAGATCAGCAGAAAGAAAACTTCACAAGAACTAGAATGTGTGGCAGCTTATAGGGTGATCACTGTCCATTAATTATAAATTGTTTTTATTTGTTCTTCAAGCTTTTATTTTGCTTTTGTGCAACCTTTTCTTTTATGTTTCAAAGCTGTATTAATATTTAAATATGCCTGTGAAGTCGAGCCAAACTGCACCCACATTCTTCTTCGCATTTTCCCACTTATGTGGGGTCTGCTTGTTTGCACCGATTTTTCCATTTCGTACGGTCTGTGGCGTCTCGGCGGGTGACTTTTGCGAGGCGCATGTCGTCTTTCAGCCGATCCAGCCAGCGCGTAAATGGTCGTCCACGGGGTCGGCGGCCTTCCACATTCAATTCGAGGGCGGTCTTTGCCATTGATGTGTCATTGCTGCGGAGCACGTGTCCATACCATCGCAGGCGCACTGCAAACTGCACCCACATTACGGACAGCATATGCACTTAGCCCTAAACCATGACAGGTAAAATGATTTAACATTTCACTTTAAATCATTTTTAAAACTGGGGCTTTGAAATCAAATCAATTTCAGCTCTATAATTAATTTTTGATGCAGTGTTAAAAATGATATTTTACTGTGTTACAATTGGATGCTTTTTGTGTTGAGCACACCCTATATCACTTCCTCAGAATGTCACTTTGAAATGAGTTTAAAAAAAGGTCATTCCCAAATTATGTTCCTCCTTAAATGAACTGAATTCAGAAACCCACCCCCTCTCCCCAAGTACTCCCCTCACTTAAGACCAGCACCTCACCTCATTATGCAACATTTTGGAATAGGCACTTATTAATCAAAAAACAGAAAGTCATCTACTATTTTTACCCCAAATACATCTGTGAAAAAAGAAGCTAACCTTTAAAATATTTATTAATGGACAAAGGATGTGCATTAAACAGTTGTGGTATCAATAACCCAATTTCTAGTTGTACAGCAAATTTCTTAGAGGCTTTAATGTTTATGAAAGAATTGTAGTGCATACTTTATACTTTTGAATACCAAATCCCAGAAATGTAGAAACGGCACAAAGGAAATTAAATAACAAGCCATTTTTACTATAGGAAAGATCTCACTGGATTCTTATATCAGGATTTTGATCTGTAAAACACTTTATAGTACAATTACAGTTTTAAACTGTAATTGATTCTTTCCAGTGTTATAAATGATGGTACCTTGGCTTCACTGACTTTTATTATGGAAATTAAACCAAATTACACTATTTTTTTAAATCACTTTGCTTGGCATGATGACACAGTGGTTAGCACTGCTGCCTTGTAGTGCTGAGGCCCTGGGTTCAAATCCGGACCTGGGGTCCTGTCTGTGTGGAGTTTGAATGTTCTCCCTATGTTTGCATGGCTTTCGTCTAGGTGCTCTGATTTCCTCCCACCGTCCAAAGACATTCTGGTAGGTTAACTGTTTTCTGGGAAACATTACAAACCTGTTATCTCTAAGTGTGTCCAGGATTATTGGGCCAGGTGTCCCAATACTACTCACACATCTGTCAATAACGGCTACACCATCACAACAACATCCTGTTTGAGATAGTTTATTTGAAAGTTTTTAAACAACAGAAACAATCTACAATCTTTGAACTATTATTACAGAGTAACTTAAAAAAAGAAAATTACACAGAGAATTGAACTTCTAACCCAAAGTAAAAGACCAAAGTGTAAGTGTAAGTGTGTCTGTCTGCCCTGCAGGGCGTTTACTTGCATTGTGGCTGTTGTGCCACAATCATAAACTACAAACATTTCTTAGAAAATTATTTTTATTACATTTCATAAAATGGACATAAGAGATATACACTAACCTTGCCTGTTCTCTTACTAATGAAAAAGGGAGATGAAATGATCATAATCACACCAGTTTTCACATTAGTGGTATTAAAATAATATCAGTGCCAGAGTACACACACAGTGGCCATGGGACCTTGTCAAACAGCTAAGCTGAGAGACCGATATCAAGTCTCTTGTTATCTACTCAGTCGACACCCACAGTTGAGATAAGGGGCATTAATTTGCAGTTCGTAGGTGGGTAAAAATGAATTAAAACAGACCTCAGTTTCAGTGTTCAAGTGAGAGGAACCTAAGGACTATATAGGAATAAATGCTGCAGTTGGTTAGTTTTATATTGAAATGGTAAAAATCAACTTGTGACAACATTTTAAACATCACTGGAGTTAAAGAGTTAAAGTAACACTTCATCTTAAGTGAATCAAACATATGTTAAAATACATGAGGTCTTCAGTCTCCTCTACTACAGGAGACTGCCTAAATTATTGAAGTTCAGAGTTGATTGATGCATAGAAAGCTTTTTTAAGAAAGTGACATTAGTGGCATTTAGTCTTACAAATTTAGTAAGTGATGCACCTACAGAATAATCTTAACATGTATATGAGTGGGTAGGCGAAATATCACCTGAAATAAAATCACCCACTAAATGAAAGCTGCTTATTCCTGGCAAGATTCACAGTCACCTAGAGTCTATCCATCAAGCACAGGGCGCAAAGAAGAGCTACATCCTAGAAGGCTGCCAATTGATTGCAGACAAACTCAAGTACACAGGTACAATTTAGAGACACCAGTTACTTGAGCCAGCACATCATTGAAGGTGGGAAGAAACTGAAATACAGTACCTGAAAAAAACATGCAAATTTAGAGAGAACATGCAAGCTCCACACATGAGCACCTACGTCCAGCAGAACTGAACCTGTGTCCCAAGAGCAGTGAAACTGCTGAGTTAGAGAAAATCAAGAAGAACAAAGATACAATGCTTCTGATAATATATATTAACCATGCTTCAGAATTTTACTTGTTTGTCTTTTATGTTTTAATGACATTAACTACATTGTAATCTCCTGTAAAAAAACCCACTTGACTTCCATCACTGTCCATTTTTAGGCACAGGCCTAATGCTACAAACTATACATTTTAGTAAAGATTCTACTTAAAGGTTGCAAAGGAACAGGTAGCAGGTTTATTCCATGCTGGAAAGGTAAGGAAGGAAACAACGTTTCCACTGTGAAGCCTTCTTCAGGTGTCACACCTTTCTTTTCTTTTCAGCTTTGGAATAAACCCGCTACCTGTTCCTTTGCAGCCTACGCATGCTGACGCAGCTCCCTACCTGAACTACTTAAAGATTATTGTGAAAGTATGGTAAAGCCGATGGAATTAATGTGGGCACAAGATGATGATGATAACAATAGAAAGACAAAAAAGAACAAATGGAAGTATCTGCCTTTTCTTTATCATCTGAATAACAATACATATATGACACCCAAACAACAGCTGAAACGTTGTGCTTTCTTTCTTCTCTTTTCAGCATGGAATAAACCTGTTAGTTGTTCCTTTGCAGCCTACACATGCTGACGCAGCTACCCACCTGAACTACATATACACATTCTCTATAATCAGTAAAATGGAATAGAAAAATCACCAACAATAAATGAACAAGATCCCCTCATTTCTAAATCCTGTAAACTCTTGCCCTTGCCTGCCCATACACATTGCCTTGAATACAGTACATACTGCACCTAACTCCAATAGCATTGTCAGAGTCACAAGGAACACAGATCGTACCAGACAGTACTGTGCAATATGTGCAGACCATGCATTTGATTTCTTGGAATAACAAGGGCACAGGAAACATACAGAGCTCTCCCTGAGAGCTCTGCCTCTTTGTTTATTCAAGGAGTTCACAAAGTGTGTGGTGCCTAGTTACAGTACTTCTCAAACAGTGTGTCTGCAGTTAGAAAAAAAACAGCTGTTCTGAAAATGAAAATATTTCGTATTTGGTAACAAGGATTTCCATTACAGCAAATAAGAAGGAGTAAAAGAAATGGACAAGGGCGAGGTTACATACAAACTAACAACCTGGTGAAAGTAAGTTTTGGTTGAAAGCTTTTTCATACAATCTTTTGGCAAACTGGAAACAGTATTTCACAAAAAAAAGAAAATGCAACATAAAATGTTTAAAACTGACAATTCAAACATAACAACACCAGTAAGATACTGTTTGTAAGATATTTCCCCGAGCTTTGTCAGTATTAAAAGCCTGTGTTGTTTTGTGGGAGCTCCCATATCTGAGGAATGAGGTGCTGGCCATTATGCTGACACCTGAACACTGACTTAAGTGGAAAATGCAATATAAATCAATAGTTCTGGATGTGGTTCCAACATATAGCTACAACAAGCTAAAAAGCAGAAGAGTTTAACATGTCTGAGTTTCAATAAAAAGGCCTTGTTCACAAAATATCTGCAACATCCACAGACTTTAAGATGGCAATGAAAGGCGTGAAGCAACTTTTCAGCAAATTATTTTTAATGAAGGTTTTATTAAGAAAACAATTACTTGTTCAGTCTTAATTTAAGTTATATGAAAGCAGCAATTAACTGACCATAAAAGAAAATGTACTTTTTTTAAATGATAATTCACTGAATGTACTGTGATAATTATATCGATAATAAAGGCCTTGGGAATGGCTCTGTGGGCTAAGCCAGCACAGAACTATCTCTGAGCTTATTTTGGCCAGCCTATAAATATTCCAACAATGAACGGAAAGAAGAGACTAGGCTATATTTCAGAATAAAAATAAAATATGTAACTAAAAACTATTTTATATGATAAACACACAATAAAAACATATTTCACAAACCATTTCTAGAACCCTCCAAGATTCTTTGTTTGGAGTGAGGACATTTTATTTTTATACTGCCCCAATCTGGTATACCTGATTGTCAATCACTTGTCCCATCATGCACTAGGACCCCAGCACCAAGGACAACATAGACATGGGTGGGGTCACTGCCGGAGGCAGGAGCCAAACAAAGGAGGTTCAGCGATAAGGCAGATGCTTTAGAAAACATGCATCTAGCATGTCTGCTGAGCTAGAACAGCCCATTCCCCACCCCTTCAGGGGAGATGCAATCAAGCCTGTCTCAGGCCCACATGTTTAGGAGGGAGTCACCATCTCTAAAAACAAATGAGAACTATAAAGTCATTCCCACAAATCATCCCCCATCACATCCACCATTTCCAACACCACAGATCACACTGTGCCTACAGCAGGGCAACTGCCAGCAAAAGAGCAATGTGTCTCTCACTAATGACACCATAAGAAGACAGACAACTCAGTGCAGATTCAGGCACCTGTGCAGTGCATCTTGGGAAATCCTGGTCATCGCCAGCTACTGATATTATCAAGACTTATTACAGAGTTTGGGGTTTCTAACCAGAAGTATATAATCAAAATGCATTCAAGTCTGAAGCATGAATCCAAATGTATCTAGCAAAAAAGATACTTTCTAAATATTTGTTATTCATTTATGTTATGCATTTTATGTTCTTATTACTTTCAAATCAACGTTTCTCCATAATTTACTTTGTAAAGTGACTGTTAAAAGTATTAACACGTTTCCATTAATAGTTTGCTCTACAATCTCACAATGATAATTTGATATTTTCCATTGAAGAAAGAAAGAGTACTTGTATCATTTATTGGAAGCAACTACAGCACTTTAATTAAAACCAGAGATCATGTTCCTACAGCTCTGGAAATAATTTTGAAGAAGTGTAATTAAAAAGGTACAACAGCCAGAGATTAAAAGTGTTAGACATTTAGAATGGATTCCAAGGACCTCAAGACAATACTTCTTCACATCTTTAGCAGTTTACTACCTTGGAAAGGAAATCGGTACAATTCATAGAACTGCACCGTACAGAGAGAGCATAAGAGTCAAGACCATATTTTAAAAATGTCCTTGGCATGAACACACGTTTTATAGTTACTACTGGGCTTTTGAATGATCTATATTTTACAACTGTCCAGGGCTGAAAATAAAGGACTTTTATTTGTCATACACAAGAGGTAATTACAAAAAGAATGACTACAAGACAAAGTGCCCGAGAGAGTTTACATATCTGGGATTGTAATCCTTGCGTTACCTCGGTTTATATACACTGCACAGAACGCAGTCCACACCCATCTATGTCCTACAGCGAACAGGAGTTGTGCCAAACCTCTTCATGTGGTAGTCAGACTCAATGTTGCCACACTATGTTTTTTTCCCCAAATAATACATATTAACAAATATATCTTGAATCAAAGATTACAGCTTTTATCTTGTTGTACATAATAACAAAATATTCAGGATTAATCCGCATACTGCTTTACATACTCTGGGCAGCTCCAAGCGCTGTACATAACGGAAGACTTTAAGGAGGCAGAAAACTAGCAAGAAAACACAAATTGATAATTGCAAAGAAATTAAGCGTACAAACAATTTTATGTTAAAAGGGTTAGATGACGAAAGTTTCTAATCTAGAATAAAAATTTGCAAATAAATATGCATCAACAGACGACAGTTTCACGTCATCAACGCAACAGAATAACGCAGCTTCTCTTAGGAAGTTGTTCTCACAAACCTGAGTATGCCAAGGGCTGACGAGTTCGTCCTACTTAAACAGTCATGTGTCAATCCATTTCGTTCTCGACGCAATACAGTTTTAAAAAATCAGATGTAATGACAAAATCAGTAATGATACAGGCAGATGTTACATGTACCCCCTTTTTTTACTTTGATGGTGGGATTCCAGAAAGAGCCCAGCGAATTCAGCCTGTAACACCCAACAAATTAACCATTACCGTAGCTCAACAGTAATAAAGTAAGCTGATCAGCGACTTTCTCGGATTTCTAGGATCGAGAGGATCGAAATGACAGTTTCTAAAACGATAAGGTTATTTTTAAATAACGTTGCTGATAATTTAGTTCATCAGCAATGTTCCAAGGTCTACGTTTTTAATACAGGTTTAGCTCAGAGTAGAAAGCACATATATATATGAACTGTGAAATTATCCTATTCATGAGCAACAGAAACTGCTTTCATGTCACTAGCGCTCACCCCGTGAAACCTAGAACACCAAGTCAACTGTGCTCATAAAGCGTCTTGATTCTGTGAGATCATGGCAGTTACAATCGCCCGTGCAATAACAAATCCTGAGGAAATGCAGTAAACATGTCGCTCACTGTGCAGTGAACCTCTCTTGCGAATCGGCGCAGCACCAGTGCACATGGACATTCCACAACAGTCCGGTTCAGACGAGAGTTACTACTAAACTGAGGACTTTGGCGCGTCAAAACGTGCCTCACCGTAACCCTTAGCAGCTGAAAGGAAGGACTGTCTACTTGCTAACCTTGTAAAAACTTCTGATCGTGTACCCTCTTGCACGGACCGCACGTGCACACTTCCATATCGATGATCAAAGGCCACACGAGCCTGACACGCACTAACCTGGTTTGGGTCTGATGCCTTGAAAACATGGCACGCCATCTCGGATTCAGGGTTGTCAGGCTGAGTCCTGATAAGGTAGGCAAAATAGGTGATGTCATGGCTGTTGTGAATGAATCTGGATATATGCTGTGCTTTGTGCTCGAAGATGAAGACGGACGAGCTGCTGTTGCTCGCAGGAACGCAGCGTATGAGCGGTGGGATCAGAATAATCTGCACCTCCCTGGCCTGGGCCGAACCTGCTTCGCTCCTCTCACGTCTCCTGCGGATCTCCGCCACCAGCCAGGGCAGCATGGGCAGCGTGGTCCGCCTGTCCAGAGGCGACCAGCCCATGTACCAGAGCGCAAACCTCTTCTCGGGCTTCGACGGGTTATTCGTTTTGTCATCCTGACTGTCCGTAACTTCCATCTCCGTTTAATTCAAGGCCAACACGAGAAACCAAAACAAAAGGTCTTTAAAAGCCAGTCTGTGTATCGCTAATATTGGGTTTCGGTAGGGAAGCTACGAGCTATCGTTCTAAAGAATGCAATCGCTTGTAGATTTGTAAAGTCTGTAAATTATTGCAAATGTTGACCTGGGAAATAAACTCAGTATACATTCACTGTAAACTTTTCCTTTAGGATAAAAAAGTTATTACTGAGGACGCGCTTGCATCATACATGTGCACTTCTGCACAAAGAGCAAAATGCATAAAACATCCAGTTCTTCAGGTTGGAGATTTTCCTGCTTTTCCGCTCTATGCTTCGATTCGGTTTTTCGCTGATGATTTCCGTCCGAAGGCAAATCTTTTTTTAAAAAAACGCACGGGAAACACAACTCAGTCCCCTACCTTAAGAGCATGAGCACGTCGAGCTTAAACGTGGCGTCCTTTCCACCCGTGCTGGAAACACGGAAAACGAGACGGGGGAAAAACAGATAGCGAGAGAATGTGAAAACTTGTTTTCGTGTGTATAGACGCGCACGGATGTAATTAACCCATGATCTGCAATGCAGGACTGCACTCAGTTCTGGATCTCTTGGAGCTACTTCCACTCCCCAACGAGCATGCCCTTCGCACTGTTTATGTTTGCCACTGCTTGCTGTATTATCAGCGGGGGGACTGGTCTTGCCTGCCTGTAGCTCCGAGAGGAGTGGCTGTACTTGACACGACTAAGGAGGCTTCCTTCTACTTCACCGTGCAAGGAAAAAGGCGCTGCTGCGTCCTTACGGTGGGAGGAGAAACTGCACATGGCGCTTTGAGTGCCCATCTTTCCAGCCTTGCCTGTGCACCGGGGTTTCTCTGGATGGCTTGACAAAGACCTGTTCTCACAGGCTCATGGCTTCTGTCCTGACCCGGGTAGCATCTCAGAATGCATTTCCGAAAAACCCACAAGATACACTACACGAGTTTTGTCGCTAAAATGACTGTCGCTGCAGCAAAAAAAAGGTTAAGTTACTAAGGTATCTAATTACGCAGGCACAGAAATAGTGTACCTAGATAGGATACCTCAAAATGAGGGGTTAGAACTTTTGTTACATTATGTCATAAACATAAATTATATGAGTTTCCAGCAATAAAGAGTAAGTTATATGGGTTTATGCACTTTAGCATATACTTAACAAAATGCTGTCTAGTCAGACGGAAAAAAAGAGCTCATAACCCTTCATTCTTGTCTCGATTTCTTTTACGTCAGGAGATTTATGCTATCCTTAGAGGTCTAATGAGTGACTGATGAAATGACACATATTAATGTTGATGAGCTGAGGTGCAGCATCTAAGATCGAGGAATGAAAAGCAATTAAAAAGGCTTGGAAGTAATTTTAAGAACATTATAATTTCACAGATTTTATTAGCCTTTATTAATAAAAGAAGGTTTTGTGTATATATCTAACTTGATGCACTTTCTGAACTTATATTCAATGAATGATTGCAGAGCTTGAGATTGTAGACCCTGAATTGGATGAAGTGTTTAGAAAATGGATGGTTGGATAAGGTACTGTATGCTAAAGGTATATTTCAACTATTCCTTGTGTGCCCAGTTTCTCAATATTCACACTGGACTAGGCTTCAGTGTGATCAGTTTTACAAGAATTTAGTAAAATCGGAGTCATGTGGGTTAAAAGTATTAATAGACTTTCGTTTTGGAAAAATATCTTCTTGTGACCTTAAGTAGGTAATTCATATGTCTTCAATGCTGTAAAGGAATTATTCAGTACCCATTACACGGCTGCTCTTTTTAAGAGCTGTATACCTGCGGTGCAATTTTCCTTATACACTACAAAGAATTCTGCAACACACTGTTTTTGGTTAATTTTATGGTAAAGTGTACAAACAGTACATCCAGGTGGAAAACATCTGCTAGTGCTTACAGTCCTACTGTCCAGCAAGAAAGCTGTAGTATATGTCATGTGGAACACAGCCAAACACCAAATAATACTTTCAGGTCATGGTGTTGTTGTGTCTGCGAAACCTATGGCACACTGAGGTTAGGAGTATCAGCTGTGCTCAGTGCTCCAGTGCTGTCTGGAGTTCCTTGAAACCTGTAACAGGATTCCCAAGCATTAAGCTGTCTCCCAGAAATAGATAAAATATGCAACTAATGTAGCCCCACCACCACTTTCTGAACATGTGGTAATGTACCTCACCCCAGGGGCTGGCAGACAAATAACAGACCCAGTCAGAGCTCATATTCTTCCCCATTTATGCTACAGACAATGCAAAAGCTCCTCCTGCTTATCTATAACGTCATTAGGCTGCAATCTGCAGTGTCAAGAAACAGTTCCAACAAATCACGAAAGCAGTACATTAAGCCAAGTCACAAGTGACAACTCCAGGATATACTGTACTGTGTGTAGACTGCACTGTATAAAGAAACTCCAGTGTTTTATGCTGCATGATCAAATCATTACTGTAGCCATAGTAAAGCTGAGTGGAACACATGGAAGTTTTTTATTGGCTGTACAGTATACTACATGGTGGGTCCAGTAACAACATGCACTCCATGTAAAAGAGGGTTGTGTGATGTCTGATGTAGATAAAAAAAGCTATGTATAAGTGGTGACAACCGCTATTCATTTTTGCTAGTTCAGACATTTGTAAAGGAGAAACTGATAAAGATAGTGAAACAAAGGGTTGACAGCCAAGTTTATTTTTATTTTAAAAAAGAATAGGTGGTGTAAAATGATTATGTTCATACAGGTCACTCATGTTTTATGTCTTTGTTTTAAAGTATTTTAAACAGTACCAGCCAACTAAATAAAGGCATAACTGGTGTTATCTTGATCTTTTTAAATAGAACTCCATTTAATACTACACACAACTCTGTAGATTTCAGAACAGACCTCATTCAGGGACACTCTAGCTTTTAAAAGCTCTCCAAAGATGTGTTTTGAATAACAGATCAAAACATGCTTGTGCTGGTAAGGTCTTTTTTAGTGTACTGCAAAATAAACAAATGTTATAAATACAGTCATGCACCTGTATTCTTTTGTATTCTTCTTACTCTTCTATATACTGCATCCCACAACACAGTGAAAGCATCTTTGCACTCAGTGACAGTTATACAAAGTTGCCATCCGTGTCCTGTTTTATGTTTCAGGAGAGATCATATCAAGCAGAATAAGTACGAAGTTCCAGGCCATCACCATTACACTGTTTCTAAAACAGCTGCCATTTCTCTGAACTGCCTGAAGAAGTTCTGAAAATAAAAATAAAATAAAGTTTTAATTGTAGAAGAAAAAAAACAGGTAAAAAAGACAAAATTAATATATAAATCAAGTCTACTAAAATTATGATTTTATTACAAAAGACAATCAGGCTTTCTCCTGTCAGCATGCTATATTTTAGTATACAGTATCTATGTATTTAAGCAAGAATGCAAAATATTAATTCTAATTGTAATTAAATTCACATTGCAACAATGTCAGTGACAACATAGAAACACACTCTGGAGTTTAGTATTGGGTTTGTATTTTGAAGACCCACTTATATTGAAAGTTAAGTAAAACAAGGGAACTGACCTGGAACTGTGGGACTGTCATTTCAAAGGATTTACTCAATAGTTGCCCTGTAGTGTCAGCAATCTTTAAAGTCATGGAGACGTAAGGGTAATTGAGGGACCTGCAGGTGTCTGAGCTCACAGCCATTCCCAGTTTCCACTGCAAATCAACCAACTAAGGAAATAATAGAAAAAAAACTATGATGAGGTTGTTTCTGGAAATATTAATATAATACAATTTTACAACAGAAATATCCATGACTGTAATCCCTTTCAATACTGAAACAAGATCATTCTTGACAATTACTTTAGACATACTGTATTTCCCCTTGCAAGGTTATTTTGATGCATACAGTACAATATCTTAGTTTTAGTGCATAATTTTAAAAATAGAATTGCTCTCATTATTCCTCTCATACAGTAATATTTTATTGCACTCCGGTTTCCTCCCAGACTCCAGCCATACTGGTAGATTAATTTGGTTTGTGGGGAAATTGGCCTTACTGAGAGTGTGAGAGTGTGTGTGTCTATGTCTGTGTGTCTGCCCTGCGATGGGCTGGCGTCCCATCCAGGATGTACTCTGCTTTGCATCCGTTGCTTGCCGGGACAGGCTCCAGCTCTCCTGAGACCCTGAATTGGATGGAATATTTTATCACCCCAGTCAAGGGGAAGCCAGAGCCCATCCCGGAACCAAAGGGCGGAAGATGGGATACACCCTGGGTGGGATGCCAGTCCATGGCAGGGCAGACACTCATGCAAGCACTCACATCAGGGACAGTTATCCCAGAAGCCAATTAACCTACCAGAGTTTCTTTGGGCTGTGGGTTTCTGTGGGAGGGAACCAGGGCACGAGGAGGAAACCCACACGAAGACAGGGAGAGCACCCAAGCACCAAACAGGCAGAACCCCAGGAACTGAACCCAGGTCCACAGCGCTGCGAGGCAGCAATGATAACCACTGCGCCCCCATGCCGCCTATCCCCATTGTGGCATTATGCGGGGCATTCAGTGTGGAGGCCTTGGCAACCACAGCTTCCCTGGCTGATTATGGGTGAGCTGCAGCTGTGGTGCCCTTTAAGACACACAGAGCACCCCCCAGAGGGGTGAGCAGACCCCTGCAAGGGGAGGACCTCCCAGCGACAGCTGTGACCAAGCGCAAGGCCGCATTTTCCCTTCATTTTCTTTTCTTTCTCTTTTTGCCTGTCCCGCCGTGCAGTAAATCGGGTCAGCCCAGTCTGGATACCGCTGTGCCAAGTGATCCTTTTTCCCAGGCTGGACCCCACCAGATAGTGAATCCAGCCTGGATGCAGCAGTGCACAGCAGTGCCTTTTACTTTTGCTTTCGCCCCTTTTTTGTGTTATTTCCTCACAGGCGTTTTACCAGTGTTCGCTGCGGCTCCTCCCACTCCCGCACTGTTACACCATATTTGTCCTTATCTTGGGAGTTCAGGAGCAAAAGGGCTTTACCTGTCCAGTGTTTATCATGGCTTTTGCATTTTGATTTGCCAAGACAAATTTTCCCTGTTCATTCCACAGCTTGTGAATAAGCTGAAGAGCCTGTTTGGACCATTTGCTGCTTCTTTCACTCAACTTCGCGATGAGCTCTTCAGAAGACAAATTGTTTTTTCCTGCTGTTCTGGAGTAAAAGAACCAAAAGCAATTAAATCTTTAAATTTCAACATCACTTTCTATTGTTCATTTTTAACAATGTATGTGAATGTGAGTGCTGTAGGAGAAGTTCTCTAGTTTCATTCCATCTTAAAATAATATAATGCCAGTGTGTAAATTGTATTTATAGTAAAAAAAGCACAAATGGTGTATTATCAAGCTTTGCATGACCATGCTGAATCTGAACATAATTTGACATTTCTATGCCCACCCTCTGCTGCAATGCTGTCTCATTGCTGTTGATTTTGCTCACCCACCTCCAAGCAATCTGTTACGAGCGCTCAGTGAAATCAGCCTCATGTAACAGCAGTACGATAAACTGGGTCTAACTGAACAGAAACATACAGGGCTACATTTCCATGCCACAGTCATTGTAGTTTTGGTGGAATTTTACCTGTTTTGATAAAACTGCTATGCAGGTTTCCTTTCTATTAACTGCGGTAAGAATTTGTAAAAACAAAGAAAATAATCACGATGTTTCTTCCCAAAAAGTCAAATTAACTTTAGTTAATAATAATTCCTTGTATTTCTTTAGCACCTCATATACCAAAAGATCTCAAAGTCCATTCTATATGGAGCTACATGAAAAGTTGTGTTGTTAAAAAGTTACAAAAATAAAATGGTGAGGATCTGCCTCTGCAGTAACAAGCAATGCAAATCAAGGCAGAAATTAATCCGCACCTGTCTGGGTGATGTGTGGTGGACATTATTAACCAGCAGCCCCATAAATCAGGGGGATAAGTAGAACATTTCTCAACCATTTCAAGTATGGGGGAAACTAGATTATGCAATTTAGCCAGGATATGAGTGCCAACACCCCTACTAGCACAAAGAGTGTCATGTGATTTTTAAAGAACAGCTAATTCGGGACCACCATCTAACATCTCTTCTTAAGATTGGCACCTCTTACAGCAGTGTCACCTGTCACTATACAGGCAGTCCTTAATATGTGTCAGACATACAGTAGGAACCAGAAAGTCACAACGTATAGCAAAAATATAAAAAGGAGAACTTTTCCCCATAAGAAGTGCTTAAACATTGCCCATGTGCTTTAAATTGAGAATATTTTCCCATAAGAATTAATGGGATAAAGTGAGGTGAGGGACCATAAATTAAACAGAGGGTGTTTTACTTGTAGCTAAACAAAGGAAGACTGTTCCACTACAAGTCCAGGTTCCATTCCTAAATAATACAACTGTGCAATTAACAGCAGAATAATTATTAATCAGCTACATTTCCATTTCAGATATAGGTATGTACATTTAATTTACCTATAATCCATAAAAAAACAATAAAGATACAGTCACCAGCTCCTTTCGATCTGTGGTGTTGTCGAAACCATCAAAGTCACTTGCTGATTCAGGTTACATTTTTTCCCACACACTGTTCATGCATTATGAACAGGGTTAGTGATAACCTAACGAAAGTCAGCGATATCACACCCTGACCCACTGGTTGGATCGGTGATGTACAGCTCTGCATGGTGATAAGACTTAACCTAAATGTTGGAGCACAATGACTCAAAATCTAAGTCAAGTGTAACAGCATTGTCCTATGAAATGTTGCTTTGGAAATAAAGTATATTTTGATAATAAAAACAGCATTGTGTACAAGAAGAAGAATTTTTAATGTTAGATTTTGCTCTTCACAAATTTTTTTTAAACTTCTGGAACAAAATAATCCATGAACCGCCTACATTACTGGCTTTTGGAACCTTGAAAAACAACATTTAAGTGTGGGCTTTTTTATGTTGTGTTCAATTTATCAATGCCATCATTACAAAGTGATATATACTGTAGCTGGGCAACTTGTAACAGGAACTGCCTGCACTGGGACACTGATTTGAAAATTCTGTCCAGAGGGAAGAGAGCCACCTACTGGCCCAGCATCACAGTTCACTACAGCAACCTAGTTTTCCTCGTCTCCAGCCCCTGACCAGGCCCCCCTTGTTTAGCTTCTGATATCTGAAAGACTGGGTGTCAGAGATCCTTGTACAATGTCACAGCCTTTTCTACTGTGCCTAACAATGATTTGATAATGTATAAATTAAATTAACCACAACAACTGTAATATGCCCATAAGTAATGTAAATAATCTGTTTTTTTATACAATCATTACCTGAATATACTTGGCAAACTGTGAGTAGTACATTTTATACAAGTGATAAAAGATCTGCTGAGGTTTATCATACATTAGATTAAAAATATACAAGAATACCTGAAAATGAATAAGACCATATGAATTATTTTCTGGAGAGCCTCCAAGTCTAATTTCACTCCAGCTTTCTGAAGCCTCTGTTTTAAAATATGAAAATGAAAAACAGAAGTTACCATTATGGACACTGAATTCTTACTGGCAATGAGGTCACTATGAAAAGGTGTGAAGCAGAACAAAGTGCGGACTCACTTCACAAATGTCACCTGTGTCCACAGCTGGGCTCTGCCCTTGCAGGTGTGTAACAGCCTTCTGACACTGAAAAGATTACACAGGTTACCCAGATTGCAAATTCCACCATTCACCACACAGTTCAACATTAAAGTCAATAAACAGCTTTATGGACCTTTTGCTGTGCTTTTGTGGAAACATCTACATTGTAACTAAGTGTAATTTTCCAAAAGACGTGAAACAAAGCAGGGTGTTCATGTTTGTTATATAAGTTACATGAGAACTAAGGAATATCCTGTAAACCGCATAGTACTTCATATTAGTGATTTGTACAAATACTTTTCAGGAACACTGTAAAGCAGCAAAAAACAAACTATTTCCACAAAACACTATAGGATTAACATAAGTAAGAAAAACTTTGCACAAGCTGTAAATCAAGCTCTCAAAACATAATATAAACAGTACAGGCTGCAATAAAAGTATGTACATCCAACATACAAATAATAGTTCAGCTAATGTGAGTTAGTTAATTAAATACTATATAACTGACCTCCAAAATGAAGGTACTGTGTTAAGATTTATTTAAATTAAAAAAGGCTACTAATATTTCTGAATTCATCCTAACAAATACATTTAACAAACATCCATGATGATTCAATGACATTTACAAATTCATTAACAGTTTACTAACGAGTTCTATTACTCACATTAACCACCCATTAAATGTGTCATCAAACTTCTAATGTTCTCATTTTTTAAAGTTATATATCCAATCTGTATCAACACCTTACATTACATCATTACAGTGTACAAATTTAACATGAAAAATTCAATACAATTAATACTGACCCAAAAATTGATGTAGTTTAATTTTCATTCTTTTGGTTAGTCTTTCCATTTACAAAACTGAAGCTTTATTTAGAATAAATTCAGTTTTGCTAAACATTTACAAAACTGAAGCTTTATTTAGAATAAATTCATCCATTTTAAGTCGGATAGGTCTTCCATCTGCTGTAGTGAGTTGGTATTTTAACTGCATTCATTCAAGTTGCTCCTTATCCTTTCTCATATCTGCGCACATTAAGTGGATTCTTTGTGACATCAGTAAACACCACCATCACTGCTCTACACAAGAATTTCAACTTTCTCTAAGTAAGAAAATAAATTTAATTGAATTGAAACTGCTGCCTTGGGGATGAATAAACTATTTTTAACTGAACTGGAAATGTGAACATCATATTAGTTTCTGAAAGAGACTGCAATAAAACCTGCGATTCTTAATGGATCAATTAAACACACAAAACTGAGATGTGTAATACTCTCCTGAGGTTTGCTCATGTAAAAGAAGGGGCTTCAGACTTTGGTAAAATATTTATAATAAGTGCTTCTAGTAACTGATTGTTATCATGAATTTGGTCACACCCCAAACAGCTCATTCAACTGGAATTTATTTTTTATTAAAGTGATGAGAATAAGGAATAATTCTAGTCAAATTACTTTTTAACACATTTCCAAACCATCTTGGTGTGGAACACAGTTTGTTCAAATTTACATAGATTAATTAGAAATGTAGAAAGTTGCAACATTCCATGACTGCTGACAGGAGAAACTATTTTCTGTCTTAAAGTTTTTGTTTGTTTTTTTTTACCATTTGCGATCAAAAATAAGAAAGAAATGCCGGTTACCAACAGCTAGGAACCTAAAAGGTATACAATGTATATACAGTAGCTACGGATTAAAAAATTTCAATACATTTTCTTTGCAGCACTTTTCAAGATATATTTACTTTGTTATTGTAGTCTTGGCTAGTACAAATATAATGTAATGTTTTTAAGTAATAAAACCTTTAAATTGTAAAGTATACATATTTTAAAACCTAACTCACTGAATGATTCCTGTGCAAACTGTGGTTCACATTTCACTATTTGAAAAATGAAAGTAATATTTACATATTATTAAAATTGAAAATAGACTTGTGGTTGCAAAACACTTTTATAAATAACTACAGCTGGTTAATTACTATTTTTGTGTCATTCCTTCTTTCTGACTAGAACAATCCTGATTATAGCCTATCTGTAACCCTAACTTATAAAACCAACGACTGGTACACAAATAACAGACTTGGCCAGAACTGATATTTTTATTTGAAAATGACCATATTTCCAGTATGTTAAAATGACACAGTGGTGCCAATTAATATAAGTGTAGAAAATTGGTAGGAGGCCACAGGCTCCTTTGACCATAGTCTACGTCAATCACTATCCATTAGAATTTCCACTATATGAATCAGCAATGTCTGTTATTTAATGACTTTTGTTGTAACTGGAAAAAAAAAGTCTTGTACATAATCTGATAATTAATTTGATGGACACTATCAACAATATGTGAAAATGTCATATTTGTAACCAGATTATCCTGGTTTTAAAAAAAACATAATCCATTCGTAAATCTGAAAGACAACAATGTTACAAGTGCAATGGAGAGAGAGATTCAGATTATTTGGGAAGGGGTGCTTACTATTTCTGCAAACAAGTCTGGAGGTAGCTTTCCAATTCTTTCAACAGTCTCCTCAAAATCTGAAAAAAATCCAATACTTTAAATTTCAGTTCCAAAAATGTACATCTTCACCTAAATGAACCTCGTCAATCATCGTAAATTAAGGATTCCATCTCTGTCTAATACACACTGATTAATTATCGCAAGATTGACTAAGATTATCGACCCACAGAAAGTATAGGACAGTATAGTCTGTCCTCGTTACAATCTCCCAGTGACACTGACATTTCCGTTTTGCTGCCTCAGACAGCTGATCATGATTATGAGAAGGGCTACGTCTTTAAATTAACCTTACGAAAATAAGGCTATGCAAATACTGCTTAACAACAGAGCTTGTCTCGCTAAATAATAAATAACGTTAGATAATCAACATTTAAGAGTAGGCGAAACCACAAAAAAGAAGTGCGCATCTAGAAGATAAATTAACTTCATGTGACATGCAAGTATCTAAAATATTAACTGTCAGTAACAAATATGCACCCCAGTTTAATTCCAGTATTACACAGACCCCCTGTCTTTCCTTTTGTGGATTACTGTCATTAAATGTATAAAACATCAAAGTAAAAAATGGTTATGCTATAGGGATAATTTATACTGACCACAAGCCAGGCCCACTTCAAACATCTCTGATCTGATCTTCAGCTACAGTTTCCGGGTGAGGATGACGTCTGTCCCCTCGAGCGCGATTGGCTGGCGAGCACCTCACGGCGCGAGCAGGAACACCACCTTGTACAGCTCGCGCTGCGGAGGCAGCAGTGTCCTGTTGTCACCGCGCGCGGAGTTTGAACTCATGCATAATAATGCCCGAGTACCGCAGCTACTGTGACTAATTCTTTAAGTAAAATATACTATGGTAATGTTAAAATGTAAAAAAAAAACAACAAATGTAATTCACAGCGACAGCGGAAACAGTTGCAATGTCATAGATATTACATTTTCTCTGTTGTACTGATGTATTATCGCACGTTGTGCAGTACTGTACATAGTAGTTTCATAAACACTGTTATGAGCTGAACATAATACATGGGATTATACAATGCGAAATGCGCCCACTTCCTTCATGCATTTCAATAAAAAGAATTGAATAAAATAAGTTATTAATGATTTCATGGCGCTCATCTGGCTAAATCCCACTTCTGGCTTTCAAAGTGATCTAGAAAAATCTCCCAAAAATCATTTCCGTGTTTGTGGAGCTTCTGGTTCACAATTGCTGTCGAGCACAATTTATTATTATAGTATATAAAAAAAAACTACATATATTCTATATTGAAGTATCACCGCCCACAAATGCTGTCAGGCTTACCAGTGTCTCTATCAATAAGGTTGTATGAGTCAGCAAATGTTACATTCGAAACAGAACTAGAAATACAATGTAGAAATTGAACGGATTGCGGGGAAAACACGGATCGCTCACGGCTCCGAGGGGAGAGGAAGACGGTCCCAGTGCTCCAGCTGTAGAAAGACGCCCCCTAGCGCCGGCGCCGCGCATCTGCGCTTCAATCGGGCTGACTCACTGCCTCCGGCGGTCTCACCCCTACCCTCTGACACGGCACCGTCCACCTGCGTCTCAGGGGTGTTTCACTGAGCTTCCAGCGCAACCACTGCAAGATACAACCGTGAAGACAACACCCCCTGCACACATGTGCTTTAATATCTCGGCTTATACTGAAAGTGCTCCATGTTGTCTGGGTGGAATTGTTTGGAGTCCAGTTTTAGCTCATACCTCTCCCAGCCTGCACCCCTCTGTGGGCGGCGAAAGTACAAGGCGGAAGCTCGTCTCATCTGTCAGGCTAAAGTGGCGAAGCGCTTAGGAACTTTAAACATCTAGTTTTAAAAAATCCACAGGACAGAATCCGACCAGTCCGTTGCCAACATGGAGTGCCAGCGCTGGCTGCCTCTGGAAGCAAACCCCGATGTACGTATCTGCTATCCTGCGCTTTTAAAATCCACATGCTCATTCATTCTAGCGTGCCCGATGTGATTGCGTTATTTATCATCTGCGCTCAGCTTGAACAATGGTAAACCGCTTCTTCTCTTTTTCGTTGTTTTGCAGGTCATGAATCAAGTGAGTCAGTAGATTGTGAAAATCAACGCTGAGCCCCACAGCTGGATTGAAATAGTTAAATGTTATAAAGGGAGTATGATGAAACGGGAGACAGTATGATTTATTTAATGAGATGCATTTTTGCATAACGTTCTGAAGTGCTCTTTGGACTAGGAATGCGCATAATTTCAAAGACATTAGTATTTTTCTCTTTTTTTATTGGAAAGAAGTTTTGAAACAATTCCAATCCTGCCTCAGAGTCTGGCAGCTCTAATACACTTGTGCTTGAAAGCATAGTTACTGGTGATTCTAAACGTCACATTGCTAATTTTGCACAGTTGTCATCATCTAAAATTGCTCATTCATGATGGAACCACAAGCCGTAAACATTCAGTAGCTAAAATCCACTTTCACTTATTCAGGCTAAGAAATGTTACTTACGTATTCAATAGAATATTTCCTGGTTTTGTATGTGAACTGTTTGTTATGATTATGATGATGATTCAACAGAACTTTATTTACAGTAAACTGGGAGAAAAAAATCAGTAAATGAAAAACACTGAAATAGTAAATAGCCATATTGACCAGAAAGAGCACATCTAAATTTATTTAAAATAATAATACCTAGACATTATTTCCTTCTCTTTTACAATAACTTAAATCATTGTTCTTGTTATGCTTTTATGTGTTTACTATGCAAAAAAAACAAGGAATTTGTACCCAAGCAATAATTGTCTGTTTTATGTCTGCAATAACCAGAGGCTTGTTTTTCTGCATTAGTTTCTGAAGCAGCTGGGTTTGCTGCCGACTTGGCAGTTTGGAGATGTGTACGGTCTGGACCCTGAGCTCCTGAGTATGGTACCAAGGCCTGTGTGTGCGGTCTTACTTCTCTTCCCAGTGACAGAGAAGGTAACCTATCATTTCATTTAGATTTGATCTAAATTACAAGTACGTTGTCCACACCAAAACAGGTAGCCGAACACTAAACCGGGACCAAAAGAGAGACCACTGTTCAAACATAAAAAAACAGTTGGATTATGAGGCAGAAACAGGCTTTATTCTTTCACAGTTCTTGGGAGCAGCATGAAAGTGAAGCCCTTTTTCTGATTAGAAGAGGCCGTATACCAGGAGTCACAGCTTGCTTCACACTGTTACGTTTTGAATATCCATCTTTTTTTCCATAGTTATGTTCCTCCCTAGCAACAGTCTCAGGGCTGAGCTGAAGTTTCAACCTTTTAAAGTGATATTAAGGAATACTCTAATTTTGTATGCAAGTAGCAAAATAATTAAGTGGCAGTAACAGCTACCATCAAGGAAATTGCAAGTCTAGTGCACACATGTCCTGCAGTCCCTCAGGTTAAATTTCTGTGGTATTAAGCTGGACTTCTGTTCCTATGTCTTGTGATGATCCTGTCCATTATCGTAAGCTGTACAAACAAAATACTTTTGTAAATCTAATAATAAATCAAAGTAATAGGGTTGTTTTTGTACTCTGATTCAGCTCTTGTCCTGAAATAACATGCTGTAACACTCTGCGTTAAATGCCTTTATTGTTTTTGTTTCTTCTATTTCTTCTCAGTATGAATCCTATAGACTGGAAGAGGAGGCAAAAATCAAATCACAGGGACAAGAAGTTAGTTCAGAGGTTTATTTCATGAAACAAACAATAGGAAATGCATGTGGAACAATAGGCCTTATTCATGCAGTGGCAAACAACCAAGACAGACTGGAATTTGGTAAGCATTTTTGGTCAGAATACTTCGTTTTTTTCTTCAGCGTTGTTATATTGAGAGTGCAGTAGATGGCACTCTTACACTTTGTTTCTTACAGATATTTAATAAAGTAACTGAAAGATTACAACACAAGAAATCAAAAAAGAATTATACTTTCAATAAGAATTTTTTATAACATAAAAAATGGTTATGTTTGACAAAACAAGTTTCACAGCCTAAGCGGGGTTATAAATGGATTTATTGTAATCTCTGTTTTAATAAAAGTTCAATACTTTTCTTAAATAAATGTCATTTTTAAATGTACACTTTCTATTTTATTTGCAACTTGCAGTTTAAGAGTAAGAAAAGATGGACAAGAGATTTTTTTTTACATTTTGATAATGCTCGCCTTAAATGTATAAAAGTAGATGCATTAAACTTTAGTTAGGAAAATGTACAAATGCAAAATAATATTTTGAGTCTACTAAAACCTTTATATTTTGCTGTCTTGTCAATGTGAAAGTCACCCAGTGCATTTATTTTTTTTTAAATCCTGAACATTGTTTTGTTTGTAAAAGCAGTATATTACTACAGGACTTAAACAGAGAACCACAGAACCAAGCAGACTAGATGGAACCAACCAACCAACTCTCATCTGTAGCCATTCTTATTTTCTTGTTTCTATGAGCTGCACATGATTTCTCTATCCATGGATTAGACAGCAGGCCATCACAGGGTTCTGGAGAATTAAAATTTAGAACGAGATCATTTTTAGTGTATTGCACAAATTCCATAGTTGTGCTGTGTTGCTGCTGCGCTTAAATATACTCTTTCTTTTGCTTTGTACATACATCAAAGGACAAGACTAAATATTTCCAAGACAGAGATATCTGTCAGCATGCTGAAACCTATGTTAATATGAAACATTGGGGGTGAGATATAAGTATGATTTCTGTGTACCTGTGTGGTCTGTCTAAGGCATGACCTGTCTGGATTTATATTTGAAATGAACTTTATTTTGTTTTACATTTTATATTTGATTTTTTTCATTTATTTCCAGAACCAGATTCGGCATTGAAAAAGTTTCTCATTGAATCTAGATTGTTAAGCCCAGAAGAAAAGGCAATTTTCCTGGAAAAAGATGAGGTAAGAAACAATAGAAATGACTAACATTAAAAATGGCATTGAATTTAAGTTTATTTTTTAAAATTGAAATGTATGTACCCGAGAGTCAGCATGTCCCAACACAAGATACATTATGCTTAAAACAGACCTGGCAGTTTCTATACTGAAAAGGAAATGTTGAGCAAAATGGTGTTTTGTAACTTACAGAGGAATATTAATCTTGATTGAAGAGTATTCAGAACATTTGTTCGTTGAACGTTGTTCAGTTCTACCTTTTGCAATTTTGCGACACCTCACAGTGCACAGATCCCACCGCTAGATCCTGCAGATTCATGTCTGCGGCTCAGTGACTGTGGTTGGGATTCCACCTGGGATGAACATGTCAGGCTGCCCAAAGGACTGGGCCTGTTGCCTGGGAGACTGAATAGTGTAAGCAAGGGAGTAAGAGTGTGTCGAGGGCTTCCACACGTGCGTCAGAGCACTAATCCTCGTCCTCTGTTCTCACCAAGGGGTTTCAGAGCAAGCTGGAATACCTGAACATTGCTGACGCATTCCAAGCCCTGATTTAAGACATTCATAACTTACACAACATTCAGCTCGTAGGACGTTGATTTTGTCCTGATGTTAATGAATGTCTTCAGTTGGGGTTAATAGAATACTGCTTGAATGGTATCTGAACTATAAATATGGTGACCTAGTTTCAGATGGAAACAACATGCTGCTTCTCTTCTCACAATCTAGTTGGGTGCTTTGTCTTTAACCCGTGTTGGAGATCAGTACTTGCCTTTTTGTGTGCATCGTTTGAAGTTGTAGCATGTGTTCCAGTAAGAACAAGCAGCCTGATTTCATACATAAAACATATTTTGTTGTTGTGCTGTTTCAGAGTATCCGTGTAACACATGAATCGAGTGCACAAGAAGGTCAGACAGAGGTGAGTATACTTTTGATTATTTTTTTCCCTTATTGATTCTTTTAAAGTAGTCATTTAAACCATATTAAAGATATCTAGCCACACAAAAGACTCCCAGGATACTATCATTATTTGCTTCTACTGTTTTCTTCTGTCTGTAATTGTATTGTCTAAACCATCAACCCTCAAAGACACTTTGAAAATAAACACAGCATTAGATACAGCATTACCTTATTTACATTGTCAAAGAAATACATCTGTATGTGGGAGTCTGAAAACCATACAATATATCATTTTTACATTATGCTTTGCCAGAATCCTTTGTTTTCAATTTTTTGCTTATTTCCCCACCAGAAAGTACATCTGGTTGTTACTGAAATTCAATGTAAATTATCTGATTTTAGAGTCTACTTTCTAATGCTTGGCATAAAGATAAAAATCTTGGTAAAAGTTGGTTTTAATTGTAAATGCCACTATAAAGTATTTCCTGGTTGAAAGGTCCTTGGAAATCCTTATGTTGGGTTAGCAGATTCTTGTAGTTATGTGGGTTTTGTTTAGATGTTAGTTTCGTGATCTGAGATGGTAAGGAGGTTGTTTCATAGAGAGAATTTTCAAACAGAAGTACGATAACTATACTAAACAGTACTGCTGGACATCTGACTTTGGAACATAGTCATTTAGGTCATTTCACTGGCTTTAAACCAGTATCATTGAAATAGGAATGTAAAGGCAGTTTTAAATCTCTTGTATAGCTTGCCCGTTACTTCATCTCTTAATTTTTCTATGCTCTGTTACATACTCTCCAGGACAAGAAACCATACATGTATGTATACACATTTGGATACTTATTGTACATTAATAAGAGGTTTCGAAGAGGTTTCGAATGTTTTTAAAATATTGTGATAAATCTTGGGAAGCACAGATCAATTGGTCAGGATTAGTTTGTAGAGAATACTGAGGTTACTCTTAATGTTGAGGTGAACTTGTGCTCTTCCATTGGAAACGCATACAGTGCTCTCCAGATTTACTCATAACTCAGATGAAATAGAAAAAATACACATCATATAACACAAGGTTTTATGGATTGAATAAAGTGCTCAGTGGAAAAGAAATCCCAAAATTAACATTTATAGAGAGATAATAAAAAGATATTAGCATAATTTGTGAAAGATAAGTGCTTTTAAAATATTTATTTACTGGTGTCTTCCATTATAGATGGTGATGGTTAAAAAACAAGTTCTGTACCCAATGTATTGATTAAGTTTTATGGAATTTTAGTGACTTTGGCATATAAAGGTGTTAATTTTTTGAATATGTTTTGAATTTTTTTTCTGTAATTAGGCACCAAGTATAGATGAAAAAGTGGATCTGCATTTCATTGCATTTGTGAGCGTTGGAGGACAATTGTATGAGTTAGGTAAGTCCAGTAACGACAATCATTTTTTTATATGCATTTAAAAACTCAGGAATTTAGAGTTTATCGTGTATCTGCTATAGGAAAGCAGTTTATTCCTTGGAAGGCTACTCGGCTGCTGTGGCTATCGAGGTCACTGGCAGGCACATGGCACTGCAAGAGATGCATAAGCAAGCACTCGGGAACAGTGCAGAGACACTAATCAATCAGGTCAGCTTGTCTTTGGAAGCAATATGAAGCACCTGGGGAAACCCTGCAGTATGTGGATCAGGGAGAACATGCAGATTCCCCACAGAAGGTGTCACAGGTCAGAATCAAACCCAAGAGTTCTGAGGCACTCACCGCTCTGCCACTGCGCCACCTTATAATTCATAATCTTCTTACTTAGGTTTGTTTTAACATGTTTTCTCAGGCCTGCTGCAAATTCTAGGAAAACACCGTACACTGACATCACAGGTTTCTGTGGCTGATACACAAGTTTACATTTTTGATTGTTGCAGCAGTCTTGGAAATATCCCCACTATGTACCACTGTATTTTTAAAATGTGTACATACAGAATTGTTGTCTTTAGCTCTTTTGAAACTGCATTTTAAATCTAAAAAAAAGATCACTAAGAGTCTTGTTTTTGGAGAGCAGGTCACAAGTATATGTGGAATCTGGAGGTTGGGTTGGGTTGATTGCATGTTGTTTTTGTCACTTTAGGTCTTCATATACCAGTTTTATTTTGCTAATTTCTTATTTGTTGATATCCTTCTGTTGTCTCATATTTTGTGTGGTCTGTTCAATGTTGCAGCAGATTTGCAAATTCACACCTTAATTTTTTACCTCCATGACAAGACTACCAAAGGAGGAAGTTGGGTGCGATCTCAATATCGTGGCCACATGGTTGTATTTGTGGATTTTTTATATCGATGGTCATGATTTTGTTTTTTTCCCTGATATAACAAGGCCTATTCGTTCACTGTTCAGAAAATCATTGTCTTTTTCTACAAACCTGTGGCTGAGCTGGAGAGCAGTGCTAAATGTCATGATTGAAGTCTGTCTTCTACTTGAGCTGACTGCTGACCAATGTGATTCCAGGGTTTTTTTCTTTAGCTTTGTCAAACAGTAGAGGGGGAGACTCCTGTTATCACCTTCTATCAGTTTTGCAGTTCAAGTAGGTGGTGGCATCAGCATGCGTAGGCTGCAGAGGAACAGGTAAAGGTTCATTCATGTTGAAAGTTAAGGAAAAGAAACACATTTCAGCTGTGGAGCCTTCTTCAGGTGTGAGGAAGAGATGGAAAGTAGCAGATAAATAAGGCACAGGAGAACAAAAGACGGAGTAGGTAAGAAGGGGCGGGAAGCAGTGGGGAAAGGGTAATGAAGCAGGTGAGAATGAGTGTCCAAGCTCCGGGAGAGCAGGAGGAGATGTGTGAAAGCTGAAATCTGCAGCTGAATAGATAGGATTCAGAAGAAGATGAGTCTCTCGTTAAGAGAAGGGGGAAGGTATGGTCCAAGTTTAAGGATAGTTTTGGTTTCAGATGTCTTTCTGCAATAAAAGATAAGATCAGATCACTTTATTTGCCATATACAATTTCTTGCATTAGGAATTTCTTTTGGCATACCCCAGCTTGCTCTCCATGAGACACACAGGCACACAGACAAGGAGAGAAGCTTGGGGTCAGAGTGCAGGGTCAGCCATTTATACGGCGCTCCTGGAGCAGCTGGGGTTAAGGGCCTTGCTCAGGAGCCCAACGGAGTAGGATTCCTCTGCCAGCCGCGGGATTTGAATGGGCAACCTTTCAAGCACAGATCCTTAGCCCCATAGCCACCACACCGCCCCAGGTTTGATAACCTTTGTGCTATTACGTTTATGTAAGACTTTTGTAGATCTCGGAGTCCCTTAAAAAAAACAACAACAAATAGAACTCTCATTTCCTGGATTTTCTTTGATTTGGAAATCTGTCAAGGTTGCAAGGGATCTTCAAGAAATCATGGCTGAAACCACTGCATGGGGACACATATGGAGAGAACAGAAAGATTGTGGCTGTTAGAGGTGAAGTGGAGAGCTATTGGTTTGGAGAGATCTCCCAGTCTCCTTCCAGTGTAAATAGCTCAGCATTTTCAGCAATAAATGCAGTTAAAAAGTAGCTGATGGTATAAGATGTCATCTGAGTGATCTGGAATTGTCCAGAAGGGCCTTGAAAAGGTGTGGTTTTGTATATATATTTACAGGTAATGCAGCGAGTTCTGTTGCAGGGGAAAGTGCCTGGTGTGGATGATTGGTGAGGGCGGTTAAGTCACCTGTGAACAAGAAGGTTGTGCAGATTAGGTGGTCCATGATGTGAGATGATGGGGTGTTCAGAAAAGAGGGTTCCAGTGGGAGAGCTATGAGATGGGGAAGTTGTCATTGATGGTCCTGGGAAAGACGGTGTTAGGGAGGTAGGCTGTGCAGTTGTTGTCCACTCTAATATAGCATTTGCTTTCCTCGTATAGGCCTGTGATGACTGTAAAAAAACTAGCGCTCTCTGTCTCAGCTGTCAAAAGCACCTTGAGCTTTTAGCACTTTTTCCAGGATCTATCCGAGAGTGAAGATGTAGTCATATAGATCTCCTTTCTTAGGCAAGTTTAATTTTCTCCTTTTTTCTGCCGCTGTTGGACAGGTTCTGTTCATCTGGCATTGTTATGCACAGTGGCTCTCACTGCCTTCAGCAGTTTTGTGCACATTGTTGACGCCCATTGCCTTTCAATTCCTTAGCCCTTGATTGCTTTTCTGATTTCAGCTGTTGTGTGAGGTTTGATGTTAGTATGACTGGAGTTTCAATGAAGAAATGTGAGTTGGTAGCTGGTGAATGTAGCTGGAGCCAGATTAGCATTTTTGTGAAAATGTCCTACCATCTGTTTGATTTCTTTGTGTCTTCTGCTACATTGTCACTCCCTTTTAAATGCGTGGAGATCAACATGCATCTGTACAGCGGCATGGTTAAATGGGTTTTGCTGTATGAGACGGAGACCTGGGCCATAAAAGAGACACAGCTTGCTGGACCGGATGGCTTTGACTTCTGCTGTCTTCACATTACCTTACATATAACGTTAACAAGACAAGGCCAATGACAACACTGCATACAAATAACAAACCAGCAGAAACGAAGACTGATGGGGTTTGGTCGCACTTTGAGAATGGACAAGTGGCGAATTTCCAAACAAGTGTTGACATGGGCACCTATTCCAAACACCAAATGCTGCCCTAACAGACCAAAAACTACTTGGATGCCAGTGATCAACACAGACCGACAAGAGCGGGAGCTAATTTACAAGTTGCCAAGACAGAACTGCAGGGTGGAGAAAACAGTCTGCTTTATGTTATATTAGGCACAGGTCATTAGACAAGAATTTCTTATTGTGTTGTACCCATTATCTTTCATTTTATAAGCCTTCAGTGGTAACATTATTTTAAACAGAGTGATTCTTCCCCTGGAGTGCTTACTAAATCGTTACTCTCCTAAAATAATACACACTGATATAAAATAAGTACTGTAGATGTTACTGTTTAACTGACTTCATCAGAAACTCTGGAATAATAATAATCCTTATAGACATGGGGAATGTAGCTGTTTCATTTATTTTCTGACAGATGGTCGCAAGCCTTTCCCAATTGTTCATGGAAAAACTACGGAAGACTCTTTTCTAGAGGTAATGAATACTCTTTCCTTTCATTGTCACTCATAAATTCTCAGAATTCAGCATGCAAATTAATTGGTACTAGATTTGGTTAATAGCAAAGTATACAAAGCTTTTTTGTGGGGCATGGTGACTCTACTTAACCCCTGTAAAATTTTGAACCGGGATGGGGATACAAGTTTTTTCTTAAAGGGAAAGACAATAACATAAATTATAACAGACCTGTAAATCCAAATACTGATGTCATGTTGCTGCACTGACCTGCTGCTTAACCTTTCCTCGTTCATTCATTCTCACTTCCCAGAGTAAATCAACAGCAGATCAGTGTGTCTAGTGTGATGGAAAGTGGAAATTAAAGTACATTTTGGAAAATTATAATAAATGAAAACAGTCACTAAAAAAGTATTATTTTTTAACTTTTAAAATTATTTTTGAATGTTTATAATACATTTGAAATAACATGTCAAAGAGCCCTTGTCTTAATAAAATATGAAGTTATATATGTGATAGTTTTGCTAACTATTTTTGGAAATGAAAAATACAAATGTTGATTTTTGCCAGAAAAAGCTAAAAAATGCTTAAATGTCTTTTAGTGGTTCTTAAATAAGTATCCTAATAGATCTGTGCCATTTTCCATCTTTTTTGTGTTATTTTCTCAGAAAAGAAAACAGATGTAAATTTATCACAATAGTGAACATTTGGTTAAGCACCCTTAATTAAGCACTCTTCAATTATCTCCAAGTAGTTAATATCTTACTAATTTAGAGTTCTTCTATCAGTCACATCAGTAACTGGTCAACCATTCGTTTAATCTAATCATTTGCAGGAAAAATAGAATGGCTGATCACAGTACCTCATTCGTCATGCATTTCAATTTGAAATCAGTATTCATTATTGGCAAATGTAGAATCATTTACATGTTTTTTTTTCTTCTAGTTTAAGGGAAAACATAAAATCCCTTTCTGTTTTGGGGTGTTACTGGCAGGAGTGATATAGTTATTCTATATCATCTATCCATTCTAAAAATCTTGGTTAAACCTACAATAAAAATTCATTTAATTGTATTACCCAGTTACTGTTTTTCTTAATTTAGTGCACTTTTTTCTGCTTTAACCTTATCAATGCATTATAGTCAAAATAATATCTCAGGATGAGCTTGTTTAACACAGTGTAACAAAAACTATGATAGAAATTGAACTTTTGCAAAGATAGATACTTTGTTGATCCCGTGAGGGAAATTGCAGAGATGACTCTCAAGACATCTCCTTTCTTAACATTGCTTCTTTGGGAGTTCAGTGCTAGCAATTCAAGGTGTGTTCTTTGAGTTAGGACGTGTGATGAAAATCATTTGAACCAGGTATGGCATAGTGTTTTGGCTGTTGCTATAGCGTTTTGGACCAAACTTCCTTACAACTTTGGCCATTCAAAAAATTGAATTGAAAAATAATACTTTAATTGTGTTATTAAACAAACATTAATTTTTAAGCAATAATTTATATGCTCTATGTTTATGCAAATCTTTACCTTAGTGATACCAGACTACTCTCATTGGATTACTGAATCATTTTCATTGTGATGTTGACTCAGGCGAGGTGTCCTGCCCTGGGCTGCGCTTGGGCTGAGTGGGTTTGAACCGCTTCATTATAGTGACACAACAGGTTTGGGCAGTTAGGAACTGCAGTCTCTTGTTCATATCAAAAACAAGAGAGTGTGCCTGGAATTTCCATAGATGTCACCAGTGGAGCAAGTTGAACAGGTGAAGGGATGTGTGTGCAAAATTTCCATAGTCATGTCCTCGGATACTAGGGTCAGTTCAGTGTTTCTGAAATCCCATTTTTGTTTCACAATACTTTACATTGTGCAAACAGCAATCACATAGTCTAGATTTTTAAATAAATTAGGAACTGTGTTACAAGGTACTGTAACTACAAAGTAGTGAAGATTTAAAAAAATAAACAAGGTGCTGGCTGGACTGTTAGGGGTGGGAAACTCACATCTTTGTCTATTTTTGTCTTTGCATTCACATATGCTCTTTATGTTCGAGTGTTAGATAAATGAATGTTGCACCTTTCTGCTTCTTACAGCGTGAGCTCTTTGTCATGTTTCTAGGATGCAGTGGAGGTGTGTAAGAAGTTCATGGCACGTGACCCCGAAGAACTGAGGTTTACTGTGGTGGCTCTTTCCAAAGCTTAGGTCATGTGCTCCTGCCGATGACACCTTTTGATAAACTCTAAAGAAATATTGCCAACTATTCATAAGTGTGGCAAGGTTTAGGATACTAACATTTTTACAGTGTGTAGATGAAACTGAAAACTATAAAAATTTTGTGATTTTCATCCATGACTTTTGCAGCCGAATTAAAAGGAAGAAAAGAAAGAGAATGCCAATGAGTGTTTGGGTTGTCTACCTTATCCTACATAAGTAAAGCCCCAAATTCATGTTTAAGTCTCCATTGTGAAAGGGTATCATGTAGTGTGATGATTAACATATCCTCTAGATATATTTGGCTAACCGGTGCTCAGTATTACTGTTATGTATTTCATTTTTTATTGACCTGTTCTCACGCTGAAGCTAACAAGGGTGGTCTTTACACTTGTAGCAGTTGAAATTAAGGCTAAAGGTTTGGACGTACTAAACAGCTATGAAGATTAGTGCGAATCTAAATAAACACAGACTCAGTTATGTGTGTACTGTCCTCTTTCTATTTTTAACTCATTAGTCTTTGCTGTGTAAGGAATTTCAAAATGCCAAATTATTCTTTTTTTTCTTTAAAACAATAAAGCATCACATCCTTCACATTGCATAAAAAAACACTGCTTCTGTAAATTTGTGCCCTGATATTATTCATTTCAGAAACTTAAAATGTTTGTTCTATGCCAGTTTTAAATTTCTATTTAAATTCAAATATATTTATTTTTCTCCTTAAATCCAAATTTCCAACAAATCAACAAATATAATGTGTTACTTGAATGGTTTTTACCATTGCATTTTATACATTTATTTTGAGTATAGTTCAGTCTGTATTCATGTGGCATAAATGAAAGCTCTTGTTCAATGTATTCCTCTTTTTCAGTATATTTCTTTCACTTTGAAAGGCTAAAGTTATAAAGACAGTTCATTTTCAGTGCTAGCATGAATATCTAATATTGAGCAATTCTATAAAATTTTGAATGCATTTGAATAAAAATGATATATTTGTTTTAAATTTAGAATATTTGCACAACTGATGTCATTTAGTTTACCAAATGTAATCACCTTTCCTACTGTTGAAACAGTTTAGGGTAGATAACATACAGACATTTGTGGATAAATCCCTTATCTGACCAAATAAAAAGGTTATCAGAGCATAGCACTTACTCAGTGCATTCAATCAGTGTGATGCTTGTATTTAAAGTATAGTTTTATTTAACTGCAATCCTTACACAAGGTTTTCCCAATAATGTAGAGAAGCATCACAGAAGGTTTCTTATTTTTAGGTAGCTATTTATAAGAATGTGTGTATATATTTTTCCCCATAAGAAACAAGTTCTCTGCTTTTACTTGAGGCCAAAGATCAAGGCATTATTTCAGGAAACTGCATAATCTGTGTAAAACATATTAACGATGGAATGCAGTAAAAAAGCTGACAGCTCATCAGTGCCTTTCTTGTTTATCTTCCCTCTTTAGTAGGGTATTTTGCACCTGTTAAAACGTGGTCCAAAATTAGCGTGATTCTACATATATTTGATTTTTTAGGCTAAATAAACACTACTGTGTCATTAGCCATTGCGCCATTTCTATTTAAAAATACAGTTTAATGGTTAAAAACAGATTCAGCAAAACCATGGAAGAAAAGAAAATGCTAAAAGGCACAAAAAAGTGATTAATGTTTTATTATTAAGATCGGAAAATAATAAACTCAACAAAAAGAATCTTTAGAAAATTTTAAGTAGGAATCAACTTGAAAGGACTGAAATGTGAGCTAAGAAAAAATAGTAAATAAAGTCATGCTCTGGTAGAGGGAGTGGTGAAGTAATCTATTCTGGTCTGACCTTAAAGATCATCTGGGGACTCGTTACACAATAACGCTATAGATCGGTTAGAATCCTAAACAATGGCACTCTCTGTAATAACAGGATCAATTTTAACTTTTTCGGTGTTCCGGCACAAAAGTCATATAAGCCATTGAAAGCAATGAAAAAGTATGGCTTTCAGAATTTCAGGAAAAGAGTTGAAGTAACATTTGAAGAGGTAAGGAAAGCCAACAACATACACTATCGTCGGCTTCAGGTAAGGTTTTGTGTGAAAGATCCCATTTCCTTGTAGTGAGTTTTTTCAAATATATCATTCATCCATTTTCTAACCACTTCTTCCAGTTCAGTATTGCAGTGGAGTTCAGTTAAGTATTGCCTGTCCTCCAAGCAACATGCTCAAGGCAGGGTACAACCTGGATGGGACACCAGTGCACACAAAATACAGACAGATACACACTCGCACCTAAGGCCAATTGTCGCAGAAGCCAATTAACCGACCTGTGTGTTTTTCAACGGAAACTGGAACACCACGCAAACACGGGAAGGACATATAGACTTCACACAGACAGAACCCCAGGTCAGGAATTGAAAACAATTTGCCACTTGGAAGTAATCAAGATTCTGTCTTCCAGGGCCCCAGTGCCACCGTGTCTCCAAATACAAACATTTGATTACAGTTAATTACAAAACCTGGCATACAAAATTGGGTCCATGGCCATATCGCAAAGTATCATATATGTCGATTTTGTTCTCAGGTAACTAATCAGGTTTTGAATTTTATGTGCCTTCAAACATTCCAACAGTTTTGTCAGCTGTGAGTATTAGTATATTGCAGTAAAAGGCAACACCTGTTGGACTCAAGTGCTCAGGTATGTGCTTCACTCATTGTTTACATTTTAATTAGGTCACACTGGTTTTTCTACATACTTGAAAATCTTTAGCATTTTCCATGGGTGTGACATTCTTTGTTCCACTCATAAGTAAAGAAACTGGCTTTTTTTTCAAATGCTGAAACTCAATAATAATCAACTGTTCCTTTAATTACCTTCGAACCTTTGTTCTTATTCATTTTGTTCTATAGAAGGTTATTGTATAGCAGAAGCATTTAACCCTTCCTCTAAAAGCACAAAGAGAAAGCCATTTCTGGAAATTACAGGGATTGTGTTAACCAAAGGAAGGCTCTTGCGGATGCTTGAAGAAAGCTAAAAGGAGACTAAATTGGGGAGTGTCAGTTACTGACTACTCATTGAAATCCTCAGGGTGGTTCCTCTTCTACATGAAAGGCATGTTTTCAGAACAGTCTACCTATTACGTGTTTTATCTTCTTGCCAAGGATGAGACTTCTTCCCCATTCCAGTGTTAATGGAATGTTGAAGACGGGCTAAGATTTTCACAGAAGTGTGATCTGAATGAAAGAGTAAAGGGGTCTTTATCAGGAAGGTTCTGATGTACGGACACAGGCTTGATGCCTTTGTGTTCTATAAGTTAACTCCATAACAAGAATTATATTACAATATAATATATGCATGAATCCAGGAGGCCATGGGTTTTATGAACCAGCAGACCTACTTCAGTTACAGCTTTTCAGTCCGTAGCCTTTCAAATGCTTTTCAGAAGGCAAGAGTGCTACTTGTGTCATGGATTGGATTATATCTTAAGAAAAAGATATTGCACTTTATTATGTCATTAGTTATTTTATTGTTAGTGTTTTGAATTTTTACTTCTCATTTAAATTATTATTCAGATTTTGGTTCTGATGTGCAAGTTATATTCATTATAATCAAAATAATTACCCTAACCCCACCAAAAAAAAAAATCAAAATAAGTCCCAGTCCTTGTTCACACAGGATCAATATCACATCTTTGAAACCTGAGAGGAAGCCAGTGCAAGGACTGTGAGACAGGAGTGATATGATTATTAGTGTGAGACCTAGTAAGGATTGTGACTGCCTAACTCTGTACTAGTTGTGTCGTTAAAGAGGCTCAGCCACATAGGATTACAACAATGAAGCCTTTAAACACAAAAATCTGAACCATTTTTTTTTGCAGACACATGAAGGATCAATCCCAATGCTGGTGCCCCCCATCTGACTAGGTGTTGTGAGAAGACCAATAATAAGAATTTCAAAATATTTTGTAAAACTTTTTTGTCTCAGAAATGCAATCAAGGAGTACTGGATCAGCTACCTCGTTCAGGTTTAGGGTGGACATAGATTCAAATATAATCTGCATAAAACTGATAAAATCAGTAAATGTAATTGTAGAATTCCATATTTCAACACGGGGGAATATATGAATACTAAAATTCTTCTTATCACTAGAATGCCTCCGTTTATAATATCATGTACAATATTGGTTACCAAAACAAACATTGGTTGCTGCTCTGAAATCAGTCTAGAGCAGAGCAACCAGACACATTAAGGGGTCTTAGCGAATGTCCTACATAACAAGCTAAAAGAGATACATCTTTTTTTAAATCTAAAATAGACTAGTTTACAAGCTACTGTACCTGATTACAACATGCCATTGAATACAGGAATGTAAAAGCCTCAGTCATTGACAAAGTCAACCTTGTGATCTTTCTCAACATCAACAGTGAAACGTGGACTCGAGCTCACAAGTGGAATTGCATTGAAATCCAAGAACAGGAGGCATTTTTACACAAAGGGTTGTGGAAGTATGGAACAAGCTAGCCAATGTTAAGACAAAACCATGACTTCTTTAAAGAAATAACTGGATGAGATCAACTCATTTGTAAACTCTTATGTTGTTAAATGACAGCCTTCAGATGTCAAATTACCTGTGATTAGACAACACGGATGCACTGTACCCAAGTTTACCAGAGAAAAGCAGCCATCAAAACAAAAGAAATAGAACGTCGATGCTCAAAGGGGTAAAATGTAAACCTTTTAAACGTCACGTTAAGGGCAGTACCAGAGATGTCATACCAGCTATAATTTGATTTAATGGGGTAAGCAGAATGTCATCATTTGCATAAGAACCGAGATATAAAAAGAAGATTATAATCTTTAATAAAGAGCATTTTCAATTATCTAAATCCAGATTGAAAGTTTCCGAAAAAAATACTTTCAGTGAGAGGACCATTTAGTCTACACGACGGTAGCGCATTCTATTTTTTTAAATTTTGAAATGGTCTTTTTACGCTCGAGTTTTCCGCAGATTAAACCGACAATTAAAATAATAGTTCAAGCAGGTAATTAAAATAATACACCATTCAATTAACTGCACCCTACTAAAAAGCAATGTTCGGAAACTGTCCCCAGGAATAAACCGAGTAATGCAGTGCTGCTGTTTTAAATTTAACTTGAAGGTGTTTTTAATCTTAGAGGTTTGGTATCTGGTTTTCTCTGCATGTGTGCTAACACTGATAGCGCCAGTGACCGGTCCTCCGGCCCTGTCTCCTCTGCGGGATCGACGGAAACTTCACCCGTGTTTCGCCAAGTAATCACTAGAGGGCGGGACTTCCTCCCATCAGGGTTTTTCAAACTTTTAAGTTCAGTGCAAGTAGTCGACCTGGTTTCTGGACCTGCAAAGTGTGTGCGGCTGAGGGCTCGTCCAGGGTTAGTTGTGTTTTCGTGACTTCTACGGCTGTTGGAGAAATTCATGCACGACCGCGGGCATCAGGTACCAGCGCCCGGAGGGTGGGGAGTTTTACCGAGCAGAGGATACAGGTGGGAGGCAGAGAGCAAGACGGGCTGTGAAGCTGCAGACGTGGGGATAACGGGAAACACCTGTATGTGCATTGAAAAGCAACTTTTCAATGGGGAGTTTGGGGCATAAAACTTATTCTGTCTGTCTTGATTAACTTGAAAGTAGTGCAGAGCTAAGAGTAAGTATTTTAGCTACAGAACTCAGACGTCTGTAGGAAACATGTAGGTTAGCGCGGAAGTTTCAGGTGAAGCGTTTTCAAAAGGAAACTAAGTTACTATGATTCCATCGCCAATACTTTACGGACTCGTATATAAATATACAGTCGTAGAGTACCAGTTTAATGGGTAATTATCTCGCTAGCATAATCACAGTACAGCTGTTACCTTTGGTTTTGGGGTCGTGAATTAACAATCAAGCGCAAGATTTATTTTGCCGTTGTAAAACTAATATTTTGACCTCGTTTTCTTAATATCCTTCGGGAACCGCGAACAAAGGATTACAGAGCTGCCAGGATTACTGCGAGATGGAGTGGAGAGAGAATTCCAATGTCAGCTGTGATTTGGCTTTTGCAGAAGCTCAGCGATGGATGGAGGTACAGAGCATTTAATTCTAGCAAAATTACTTTTCCCAAAGGCAAAGCGCCTGTTTCGTATTCGGTTAAAGCACGCTTTTATTTTCCTTCGTTGTATACTTGTTCATTTGAGCATTGGTGAATGACGGCAATTTTTAGTTACTGGGTTGCTGTAGATTTGTGGAGAATATACATGTAAAACTATATGAGCTCTACAGAGTTAATGTTTGATGCTGGCAAAGTTTCACTGAAGTCATGTGTGTCTGCATACCTACTCTGGCATCCAATCCCAGACCAATAAAACCGGCTTGTTAAAGCTGCATGGTTCGAGCTTTCTTTCGGAGTTATCTCAGTATCGCTATCTCCACTCAGTAATCTCTTGCTTGGTTTACCCCTCCTTTGAACTGTTCTATGAATCATGCGAACCGTCAGCTATTGTCTCAATTGCTTAACTTACCTGAGATCTCTAAGGAATGTGTTACCAAGCATCTGAAATCTCTTGAACACGTTTCGCGTGCAATGTAAGCGATTGCAAAATAATTGCTACTCTGTGGTTCTAGAAATCGGGAGAAGGCAACTAAAAGAGATTTAGCGGTGTACAGTCGTCTAATATGAGCATTTAAATTCTTCATACACATTAATTTAAATAAAATCTGCTAGCCCTTATCCTGTACGTTCTTTATACAGACCGCTGTCGAATACCTTTTGAGAACAGACACATCATTAAGTTTGCTGATGACTCTGTTCTTGTCGGTCTCCCCCAAGATGTAGACGTTGATCATGGGCCTGTAGTGGGTTATTTTGTTGGAAGAGTGTAACAACACATCTTCCTTTAACTTATCGTGTTGGTCGTTAATTATAGAAAGCAACTACCCATTGCGAAACCAATAGTCATTGAGGAACAAGAAATATTTTGCACTATGGTTGATTATAAGCTAAACGTTCAGGAAAATACGGATGCCATTTTCTGAGGAAATTGATTATTACAGAGAAAGCTCTGCTGTTTAAATGTGTGTAGTACAATAAAACAGTCTTTGTTCTATGGAACTCTTATTGACTCTGTTCTGACATTCACTTGGTAGCCTGGTTTGGTGACCTTAACACATGCAATAAGACAGACTGAACAGGACAGTGAAGGTAGCCAGCGAAGTCTTGGGTGCACAACAGCTACAGCTGGGAGACATCGACATCAAACAGTGTGGAAGGCCAACATGATCGATGGCTGTCATGACCACCCCTTACACAGTGTATTTGAGCTCCTTCCATCAGGGTGTCGATTTAGACTGCCTAGATTTTAGTGCAAATAGTTATTCTTTATTCCTTCGGCTAGCAACCTGCTTGAATCTGAACAACTTGTGATATTTTACTATTTATTTTATTTTTTATTGTCATGCATACTGTATGTCTTATGTATCTGTCTCAGCCACTGATGACAAAGTTTATTTTCTTAAATTGTGAAAATTACTTTTTCACAATTACAAGCTGCTAGCTTGTTTTCCTTTCACTTTATGCATGTATGTTTCGTATTTGTAAATGAGTTAAGAAGTGTTAAATGTATTGTGTTGTAGTGTTATAAAGTTCGAGTAGGTAGCTGCTTCAGCATGTGTTGGCTCCAATGGAATGGGTAAACATTTATTCCATGGTCAAAAGACAGGAGACGCAAAGTTTTGGATGAGGAGCTCTGCAACATCTAAAGAAGACTCTACAGCCTAAACATTGTCTCTTTTCTTTTCGTTTCAGCATGGAATAAACCTTTACCTGTTCCTGTATTGTGTTATGTCTTGTATTTGCCTGCAATGCAAATTTCCCATGTGGGACAACAAAGTCAGTAATATTGCAAATACCATGAAGCTAGGAAGAGGACAGGGGTGGCTTACTACAGTACATATCTGGAGAAGGAAATGGAGCATGGGATGAACAAAAAGCTCTATATAAGGACAGTGTTTGCTCCAGGCCCCCTGTAGTTCTGGGACTGCAGTAGACTATTTATGAGCATTCAGTAGGAAAACACCCAGTTTAATTAAAATTAAGATGTATTTGGTTCGCATGGAAAATGTGTTGTGCAGTTAATCAGCTACTCTTTTCCCATTAGCATTACTGGAAAGTCTTGTCCAGGTTTGCTCTAACAGGACCAAAAATTAGCAAATGTTCAAGGCAGAAGATACTGAAGGCATTTTGGCTTTTCATTGCAAAGTTAATGTGCAGCATTTGCTGTTCTGTGATTCACTAAGTTACCACACTATCCTTTGGTCTGGCCAGGTCTTAATATTTTTTTGGGGTAGGACATGGTTGATGTCCCTTTCATTAAAGAAGTAGTAAACATTTGCACTGTTGCTCCAAGTTAAACACAACCTTGGAAGACACAAGAATCTATTCTCTTCCCATTAAAGATAGCTCTAATTATTGCAACACTATAAGTCATTGTTAAGTATACTTGACATAAGGAATATTAATCAGCTTAGAATTTGGCAATCGTACCTGACCTGCTGTGCTTGATGATGGTGTTAAATTTGATTGTAGAAAAATCCTAAACTTCAAGGGTGTGGAGTTTCTCCTTAGACTCAAAGGGGATGTTTAAATATTTTTGTGGCATGGCTTATACTGTGATTTGTTACTGGTCTGTTATGATGTAGTTGCTAAGAACATCTTAAGACGTCAGTAATGTGGAGTTATTGTCAATTTGTCAATTACTTTAAAACAAAAATCCTTTTTTATGTTTTGATAGAAATTAGTGTGGAGTTATCTCATGTTGGCGATTTCTGTTGATCACTTTAAAGAATGTAGAAAAACCTGTCCTGGGTAAAGGCCAGATAGTCCGCCAAGGCATCAAACGTATTTCTGGCCTCTCTACTGTGTATAATTTACAACATATCCTGCTTGAATGTACCATTGATTTTCTAATCTTTTAAAGACCCCATACCATTTGTTTTAGTATTTCTGCAAATCTTTGGGATTTTCCCGATTCTAAACTATCGGATGACAAAGTGGCTTATAGCACATGTTCATTAACATGAAGTGTGTAGAAAAGCTTGTTGCCGTGGGAGATTTGCTAACAGAAGTTGTTCATGGGATCAGTAGAAGTGACACTTGACTGGATTAAAGCATTGCCCTTTTTGTGTTGTTCTCTGTGACTGAGGCTCTCTGTGGATCTCATGATCAATTTTGTAGCACTTTGCATTGTATCTAAGGGAGATTGGTCTATACATGGTTAAGCTGTCTGACAAATCCTAAGTGTTTTTAGATTGTCAGGGTTGCTGACAGGAGGGGACTTCCTTTTACTGTTATCTATTTTCAATTAAAAAAAAAAAGTTTTTGCTCTTAGAAACCACAAAAACTTGCCTGGAAGTTTGAAGTGTCAGCGTCCTTGTGCTGAGTAGTAATATAGATTAAAGACTGTGGAAGAACAAGCTAAATGGACTAAGTACCCAGCTAAGTACCCAGTTACCAGTGTAAGATGTCAAAGCTGTGTCATTGGGATTGGGACATCTGTGTTGGAAAAACCACACTGCCTCCTCTATTTCAGATGAGAGTGGTGTTTTCAGCTAGAACTGGTGAAATTGGACACAGTATAGAGTGAGCAATTATAAGGAAAACGTCATTAATGGGGGCCTGAAGGGGCAAATTTGGAAAACTGCAAAGGAGGTTAGACATGGAAAGTTCATGAGTGCTCTGCATTGTTGTGGATGTGGTCTGGTGTAACTAGATATGTATTGTGGTCTGTTTGGCTGCAACTCTTCTTGAAGGATTTTTCCATGGTTACAAAATGTAGAGAGATCCTAAAGTGACAATATGTGGTTAGAACTATTAAGCACAATTCTGAGAAGTTCTATTTAATTATTGTTTGAGTATAGTCACTTATTCTTCCCTTTTCCTGACCCATTTAGCAATTTCTGTTTATTTTTCGACTTGACTTTTCACTGAGTTAGCTTGGGGAAAAGACCCACAATCCATCATCTATGATATGCACTTTTTTGATTGTTGGCTTCAGAATACAAATGAGTCATACACTGGCTGGTAAGTGGAATTTCTGCACCTAACACTTTTGTAGTTTTTCCTCCAGCTTGCACCACAGGTAATATATACCTGGATCACTCCATTTCAGTCATCTCTGAATGCTTGGCATTTCAGTCATTTCAGTCATCTCTGTGCAGGTGTCAGTCTTGATTGGGGTCAGAAAACAGTACAGCCTGGTTGTGACCCTCAGGCCCCAAGCCTCACTATAGTGTGTGTATATACTGTATATATACTACAGTATATATATAGACTATATATAGTCAGAGGCTAATAGTTGGTAAGTTGCTTGGGCATGTCCCTGTATTTGACTGTTTACAATACAGTGCTTCAAACAATTTCTTTCCGTGTGATGAAAAAAAGGAATGTTTTTCTATTTTTTTGCCATTTTCAAATTTGATAATTCGTGTGAGAGTGGGATCAAAAGATATTTAGTGAACTATGGGGTTCTTTTTCCCTTTAGTTTTAATATTTGGTTACTTTTGGAAAAGGGAGCAAGTTACACCATGTAACTTGACTATTGCTCAGGTCGTGACCCAGATGTACTGTAGGTGTTTCCATTAAAGGGGGTTTCACAGTTTCAGGTGTTATGAGTTTTTTTGTGAGGAATAAATCTTAAATTGCATGCCAGAGGAATTTTGAGATGTTATGGTTCCTGGTAAAGGGTGGCTTTGTGGTTAGTGCTGTTGTTTCAGAATTCTTGAGTTTTGTATTGAGTTTTCATGTTCTGCTTGAGTTCATATGCATTCTCTCTGGGTAATCCAATTTCTTCTTGTCTTCCAAAGATATTCCAGCTTGGTAAAATGTAACTGTGCCCTACCCTACATTCCCTGCTAGGGTCCTGCCTTATGTTTTATGCTTTCTGGGGTATTATATTTCTATAGAACTGATGTTAAACAGATTTTTTCATATGACTGAACATATGTTTTTAACTTGTAATTTCTGAAAAATCTCCTCCTATCTTGTGTTTATTTGTTTAAACAGGTTTCTTGCATTCAGCAATTTAGTTTGCCCATGCTTGTTAATACCTGTAAAATAGAGCAGTTTTGCTTAATGTCTGATCAGCTAAGAGGCTCACACACAAAATAAGAGGTATAATTTTATCCTGTAACTAAAATGTTTGGGTGGTACAAGAAATCATACTATTGAAATTAATTAAAATGTAATTTAGCTTTAGCTTTAACTTTATCTTGAAAAGTTTTATGTTGAGTTTCCCTTTTTGAAATGATTAACTCATTCAACGGTCGTCACTTAAGACACAAGTTTTTAGGAAAGCTGAACATTATGATTGTTTCTCTATTGTATTTCTGGCAATTTTTCTCAAGAAGGTGAGGTTCTGAGGTGCCGAGGTTCAGACTTTTGATCCAGTTGACACCAGTGCTAACGTACAGGTACCTTGTTTTGAACATTTTTTTCTGTTAAGGTTCAATTAATTTTATCCTCAATTTCTTTTTAAGCTGTAAATATTGGAATACTGAGCAGAGGTGGCTGATTTAAATGACATTTAAAATATGCCGCCTGTTCTCATACTTCAGAAAAGTTTGAACACCACACTACTAGTGAAATCTTATACAAGATAAGGTTTAGTACACTGCACTGAGACTACTTTATATTTGAACAGTCTATTAGTGAAATTTTGCTCGTCTCATCTATATAACGGCTTGAAGAGGACAGGACCTAGTTTGAAACTTCTTGACCGAGATGAATGAGGGACATGTTCCATTGCTAGCTTAGTCTTTTCTGTATGACTTTCCCCCTGTGAATTAAATGGATACAATTGGCATATTGGCAATTGGTGTTAATAAGTTGTGTACTTGAACGTCTTGGTTACATTTGTTGTATTCCAGCTGTTTTTTCCCCAATTTCCATCTTTATTAAACTTTAGTAGTTCAGGTGGGTAGCTGTGTCAGCATGCGTAGTCTGCAAAGGAACAAGTAATACATTTATTTTATGCTGAAAAAAAAACTGAAGAAAACACAATGTTTCGGCCGTGGAGCCTTCTTCAGGTGTGACCTCACACCTGGTTCTGGTTCCAGCCATTTAATTGTGTTTTTTGTGTTCATAAAGGGGCAACATATAAAAGCTTTGTTTAGCCCCCCCAAATCCTCTTTCTAGAAGGATGGTGTTACATTTGAATGATGTCTGCAACTAAACAAATATTGTTCTTATTTCACCAGGGGTGAATGTAAATGCTTTCCCTGTGACATCAGGCCTCCTGCAGTTTGCAAACTGGCTGATTGTAGTAGCTACTGAAACTTGGCAGGGATGTTGCATTGGGTTTAGGTTGATTGCTCTGTGTTGAGGGAGGCTGAATTTGATTGGCCTAGCTAGGATGATTTCCTTGGTTTAGACCAATGATTAACAGATTGTCAGGCTCCAGGGCACTCTTAATGATTATGAAAAATAGGGGGTTGTCAAAACAGAGGAAATAGAGTGGAATGCATCACATGGAAGCCTTCCTGCAGTGCATTCCAACACCGTGCCTAATGACTATAGCAGCAATGCACTGTGGATAAAACATGCAGTAATTGCCTTCATAGCAGCTTTGATGCACTTAAATCAGGCTTTACAGTGACCAATTAATTCAGATTATAAATCCTCTTAATTGCTTTTGCATGTAAATCCATTTTTAAATCAAATAATTGGTTTTGTCCTTCGAGAGTTTATTGAATTCTTTTATAAATCCTGTCCAAAATTAATGAGATACAAGTATAAGTCAAATTGATTTTTAAATTGCATTTTGAAGAAGATATCTCCTGCTCGTGTTGAAACATTTCTCATCTTGCCAGATCCTATTACTGAAGTGCTCTTTACACTCATAGCTTACTTTATATTCATGTACTTGTGAGTTATTCCTGACAGGTCAATAATGGTAATCTGATATTTAACTGGACAAATTGTTAATAGTTTATCTGATTGTCTGTGTTAGTCGATGTGGTGAAGCAAAATCCAGAGCTTTATGTTCTGTTACAGTGTATTATATTTGTGGTTATAACATTTATGTGTAATAAACTTCGGTACAGAGGAATAAAAACTATTAAATAGGTTGCTCCTCTAACCCTCCCCTAAGTGAATTTTAAAATGCTTAATCTAGAATATTTGGAATACCTTTATGAACAATTGTCGCCTTTCTCTGAGCATTAAGCAGCGAGCTTGTTAATGAAATGGTCAAAGGTTCCTCTAATGTGTAGCCTGATTTGCAGAGTAAGGTCGGAAATGTAAAAATCCTGTCCTGCTTGATGCTGTGCTTTATTGCTTACCCAAAGGGTGGAAAGAAAGTGCTGTAAATAAATGCTGGGGCACTGATGGAAAGCCTGAACTGCTTCAGAAATTCAAAAGAGTGGTAAGAAAAGCTTTTGTTTTGTATGGCTATTTCAGTAACATAGAATCATGTTCTTCATTCCACATGATCACTTAAAACATGCAGCTCAGTCCAGGCACACTACCATCATGCATTTGCAGTGTGAATTCAGGCATTGTTAGACTGGGCTGGAATCCCCTGGAACTGGGTTTCTTAGTTTTGAATGTGTACTTGGGTCTGTGTACTGATGTTTTAACACTAACTGTCCCTGCAGATGGCACAAAATAAATAATAGCATACAGTACATACTGTACAAGATTGTGGTTTTACTGTGTTCATCAGGAGTAAGCTTTTGTTTCGTACATTCGTGTTAGGCTATTTACTGCAGTCATTCTGAGTCCACACACTTCTCATATTGTATTTTGAATAAAAAATTATGTAGTATGATGATTGGTTTTCATCAGGTGATGCTATACCTGTCAAGGAAACGGCATTATAACTTGGTTGTCAGAGTGTTGTAGATGCAGATAGCTGCAAAACGGTTTTCCTCTGCAGGATTTTGGTCTTGGAAGTTTAAGAACAGCTCTTTGTATTGGACAAAATCAGTAGATGCATATACATGCGGTATGTTCTGTTTAATGACCTTAAATGATTGGAGGTTGACTTCTTAAGGTACGTTTTTCTATTTAATTTCAGCATACTTGATTTCTCTACGTCCTACAAATTAATAACAATACCCAGTATTGTACCAAGATGAAAACTAATTATGAATTAAATTGATTTTAAGCTTTAATCTGTTAAGCAAAAGGAATAGGAGTGCATCAGTTTTAGCGTGAATGTGTGGCTCATGATGGCATTCTGCTAATTGTCTAATCATCAGATGCAGACTTTTTTTTAACGATGATGTGAACCCAGTTGGAATTAAAAAAGTAACATTTCTTACTAAATCAAAGTAAGTAAAGTTTCTGTTAATTTGGAATAATTTAAGAATGCTATGCAAAAATTTTCAAGTGTTATGAAACAATAGCCTGTAACAACTGTACATGTTATAAGTAGGATTTGTCTTCATGTTAAAAGTACAAGGACAGTTGCACTAGGAAGACCCAATTTAGAGAGTACAATTTTGGTCATCCTGTTACAGAAAATACATTGTTACTTTGGAATCAGTCCAGAGAAGCAACCAGGTGCATCTGTGGTCTTAAAGGGATGTCCTACACTGACAGCCTAAAAGAGCATTTTAGTCGTGTTTAGAGACGATTAAGGGGAGGGGATTCAAGTATTCAAAATCCCTGAAGGTATTAAAATCTGAAGAGAAATAAATCAAAGGACATACAGTAAGTGGGGGGGGGGGAAGGAAGTGTGCTTAAAACTGAGAACAGGGACTTGTTTTTTATGCTCACTACCATTATGTCTATATAAAACTAGCTACAGTATGTCCAGGTGGATGAGGTCCTAGGATCAATTAGCTACATACTAGGGACCTAACAAAATGGTCTCCCCTCCTTTGTAATGATTTGTATCTAAAAACTTATTGTTCTTATAATTTGAAACTTGACAATGTTAAAGTGTGAGTTGTCCTCACTGTCCAAGGTTTTGCTTTAAATAAATGATAGTTTCTCATGGCCTTTGAATTTCATAGTCTCACTATACAGTCTGTCCTTTTGAATCTTTAAGACTACATCTTTTCATTGTACTTTCCAACTACTAAGTATTTTAAGCATCAAGGAAACAGTTCATTTTCTTGTTTGTGTTTGAAATGCGTGACAAGGACATTAATTGTATGTTGTTGTTGTTTTCTTTGTGGCATGATGGACTCTTAGTAATTCTCGCCTTAGATTTTTTTTGTATTAGATTACATTAACATTAAGAGACTTATCTTTTTGTCAGTTTGCTTCTGTCAAGCATTCATTGCAAAACATATTGACCTTTATTGCACTGTTGAGTAAAAGATATGGTTGGTTTATATTGACTGTGGAATTCAAGTCCCACACAGGGACTCTGTAGAAGCAACTGTTCTCTCTAAAATGTTTTGTCCTGGGAACTAAGCATATTAAACGGGATTGCAAATCTGACATGACATTCATAAAGCTGAACTGTCGAGTTGTGTATGTGGTTGTTTAAAGCCGATTGAGAAATGTATTTTAATGATTCTGCATTCTTGAGCAATGAGATACTGTTTAACTCTTATGTGAGAACTGAAAAATGTTTTCAACATTTGTGATGTTGCCAGCTAGGACTTGGCTGAAATCTCCTGCTGGGGATGAATTGGACACACCTGCCTTAATTGTCTGATTAGCATCCTGTGAAATGGAATTCCACAGGAGAAGAGAGGGTTTATGTGATTGGCCTCTTGGTCAATGGACATTCCACAGCATCAGCAAATGAATGTATAACAGCAGTCAGGTGTAGAGTGTGGGGCTGTGGTTGAGCTTCTTTAGTCCAGGGAGTGAGTCAGGAGAAGAATGAACTATTTAGGTAGCACAGGTATAGATACTCCTGGGTCCTAGCTTCCACCCAGCACTCCTAATTTCCAGATAGTTTTAAGGATTTAAGACGGTCAGTGGAAGAAATGTGCAAATCATTTATTGGTTATGGAGTGTATTTATTTATAGGTTAGTTATGATAGTTTTAGTGAATGATAGATCCAGAGTGAACTTAACATCTTGTCTCCACTATGTTTTCCTGTATTTAGTCTGAATTCTCCATAATCTCTGTAGAGTTGTTGAGTAGTGCTGATTATAGTTGAAAACTGGGAGGATGTAAGTTACGCAATGTAAGGTATGCAGGTAGGTCTCCAAGGAGACAAGGAACATGTACTTTCCCGTTAAATGGGAAGCCTGACTATTGTGTGAGCCAGCCTGGTTCAGTGTGTCGGGGTGTCCCTGGGTGTGTTATGAATTTTTTTTTTTTAAGGAATAGGAATGGAATTTGACTGTTCCGGCTGGATTGTAGAAGACTTGACGAGTCAGTTCAGAGGAACTGAAGATACTGTATTTCATTAACTAATACCTCTAGGAAGGGTTAGACTTCACTGAAGGGAGACCATCGGTGCATTGTAGGAGCTTGGAGGGGTTCTGCAAGCCAAGAACAGTGACAGACCATCGAAACACACACTCCTAATCTGGTCATATGCTGTCTCTGGGTTACATGCTATTGCCTGGGGGTCATTGTTCACCATAACATTTAACTGGATTAAGACCTTTATTTAAATTATTAATTCTGCCTTTGATTTGCTTAGTCCCCTATTATGTGCACAGCATTGTAATATTTCTTGTTATTTTGCATTCTGATTAGATATGAGATATTCAATCTTAAACAAGTTCTCTCGGACTGTATAGACTGTGGAACATAAATACTCAAAAATCAGTTGTTCTGATCCCTGCAGTCATGTTGCACTAAAATGTTTATTTTTCCCACTTATTCTCAGTTGTGAGTCTTTTGCAATGTTGCTTTTGTTAAAGTACAAGTTTAGGCTGGTGGTGAGCATAACAACCAGTTTATGTCAAAAGTACATAAATGGAAATTGAATATTTCAGTTGTTCTTTTATGCTGTTAGTATTGATCAGCAGCTGGTACACTTTTTGTTGACAGCCAGGATCTGAAGATACCTTAAAAATAGAATTAGTTGGGTGCACACCTTTAGTGCTCAAAAATACATTTATTAGCACTTGTCAGTGCTTCGGCATACACAAACCTTCATCAGGATATGGCCTTGGCTTGCTTGGAGAATAGTTTGCGCAAGTCTTTATCAGGACATATCTTTGTATAAGTGAAAACATTGACAAGAAGTAATATGTTTTGGAGTGGAGAAGGTGTATGCCTATTCAATTTTTGCCACTTTGTTTTTTTTTACCACACACAATGTGTGTGCATTCTTTTCTTCTTTCTTTTTGTAACCTTTTGCAGACATCCCATGTATACTGTAGTAGGATTCCATGTTATGTAAGTGTCTTTAGTATTTACTAAGTATATTTTAAGAGAATGTATCCTTTTCATAGAAGGCTTAAGTTTTCCTAGACCAAGATAAGATGGCAAGATATTTAGTACAAATTATAAGGCTCTCAAATGTATCACCAGGGGTCAGGATTTCACACCCTGAAAGCATGTTGAATACACAGATTTTACTTCCTTAGTGGTACAGAAAGTACCTAAACAGTGGTAATTGTTCTGTAATTCAAAGGACTCTGTAACTAAGTTAATCTTTTTTGCCCCCTGAAGAAATGTTGCCAGTGAGAAGCCTCTAATAACAGATTTAGACATTCTGTAGCAACCTTCTATTACTGCTGCTTGGGTTGGCTTTTGAAAACACCATGAAAGGCTATCTCCTTGTATTGTTGAGCTAAAAACAGCCTGTTATTATTTTAAAACGATAAAATAAGGGCTTTGTTCTCCTGGAATTCATGTTTCTGAATTGAAATAATCCGTGCATGTACAAGGAAAAGAGTAATTTGTAAAAATATAAAAATATTACATTTGACCTTAATCTGCAAAAATGTCAGAGGTACTCTTGAATTGTACAGTTGTTCCTGAAGCCTTAAGGGTTGTAGTCTGCAGTTCATATACTCCCTGCAGTGTCCTGGTGTTTTCTGACGGTTGTTTTGCAAAGGTTTATGTTGTAAAACAAAAATAAATAAAGCAAGTAGTAAGTTCAGTACCTCAAAGCCAGAGACATTACATTAACTGTTTGATTTTAGTTTTGCACGAATTTCACAAAGGCCATTAATGCCTTTGAAAGAGGGTTACGGTTAATATGCTGTCCGCTTCAAATGAAGTTTGCCAGCATTGGTTTCCTTAAGAAGCTCTAGAAAATTGAGACCATTATACTGGAATCCAAACCACAGAAGACTATAAAGCCAGGCAAGCAAGAGATGTCCTGTTTTTCTCAGTCTTGTGGTAGCAACTTCACAGACACTGCTGTACATATGTTTTTCATTAATTACTGTTGCTATAATGCATTCAACTATGACGTTTGCAGAGATTTTTTTTTGCCACTAAAGGCAATTTTCTCCTATTATTGTTGTTATTTGGAAAGTTGTTTTTAAAAGCCCATCCACTTTCAGGAAACAGGAAAAGCAACACCAAGGTATCATACTAAGACGTGCAACTATTTTGCAACATTAATGTGACGTTATTTAACTTTTTAACGAGCAGAAAACACAAAGATTGAGAACATGCCTAGACCAATCTACCCATTGAGGCTGACTAGTTTGTTTATAGCCAGCCAAACCTGTTTGTGCTTTGGTTTCTCACAAGAAGAAGAGCTGGTCCTGGTAGCTAATTACAACAAAAACACTGTGGATTGAAACGAGAAGCTGTAGGACTGGTCATATGCACATCAATGGCAATCAAAAAATCCTGTCCGCTTGTACCCCCTGCTGAACAAAGATGAAGTTTATCATTGCAAACAAAAAAATTAAAGAGCTCACTAAATAAACATAATTTTAATATACTGTAAATCAACAACTACTTCTAGTATGGACCTGCAGCAAAAAATGTGTACTAATTCGTGTGTACAATATAACTTTGCTTATTTAAACCACAACTGATACAAATGCAAAAAACAAAGTTGTAGATTAAATCTCTCAATGACATGTTACGTACAGTATATTCAGAAAAGAGATTGGCATGATCTTAATAACCCAAAACTAAATGAGTTTTCTCCTTAATAAAGATTTGAAGACAGACAGGGAGAGAAGCTTGGGGTCAGAGTGCAGGGTCAGCCATTTATATGGTGCCCCTGGAACAGTTGGGGTTAAGGGCCTTGCTCAGTGGCCCAACGGAGTAGGATTCCTCTGATGGCTGCGGGATTCGAACTGTAACCTTCCAGCCACAGGCACAGATCCTTAGCCCCATAGCCACCACACCGCCCCAGGTTTGATAACCTTTGTGCTATTACGTTTATGTAAGTCTTCTGTAGATCTCGGAATCTCTTCAGAAAACAACAAATAGAACTCTAATTTCGTGGGTTTTCTTTGATTTGGAAATCTGTCAAGGTTGTAAGGGATCTTCAAGAAATCATGGCTATAACTAGTCTGTGTAGATTTAAAATCTTTTTTGGACACATTAAAGCACAGTGTCTGTTAGGTTAAGGCAATTGTTTAATATATTATAAACAATTAAAGTGACACATTAATACCTTCTGGAAATGCCATACTGCTTGCAATGAGAATTACATATAAAAAATTAAATAGAATATAAATATAAAAACATTACATTGCGTATGCACCTCAGCGCAGTGACCGCGTCACAAACCTAGATGGTGTAGAATTCTTCTGCGGCAGAGGACTTGATCTGCTGGTGTAGCAGAGTTCATATAAAAGAGTGGTCAGCCTGTAGTGACCCTGATCGAACCCTGGCAGGGGCAGGGTGGAGTGTGCATGTTACACTTACATGGAAAAAAAAAATGTTCAAAAGGGAGTACATTTTTGGAAACTAAAAATTAAGGTATTTTCTCTTTTAACAATAAGCACCTGAGTTTGTTTTCAAATTTTAATGTTCTTTTTATCAAGTTTTCATTTTTAATCTGTAGTTTTCTTCAGATCAGGAAGAATGCTAAATGTCTCAGTAAACCTATTCTACATCATCCCTTGTTTAGATTCTTTGAGGCATGCCTTGTATATTTAGAATAAAATGCTGTGCTCAGGTTGCATATATAATGAACATCTACAGCCTATGTGTATGCAAGTAAAAAGTTAATTCTAGCAGTGGGGTCCTCACATTTTAGCAGAATAGGTTAATCTTGTATTGGGGAAAGTTTGCACATAATGCATTACATCTTCCTTTCAGTAAAATGGTAGAACATAACCAATGAACCAAAGAGAATTGCAATAAAACAGTTTCTGATTTTGATGCATCTACCTTCAGATTCAAGTTAGCTATGCGAATCTAACCATCCAGTGGCAGATCTTGTGTCCTGACCTTCTATACCTGTAGAGTGTTCATTGTGTACTGAAAATTACAATATGTGTTTTTTTCCCTATTCTCTGTTTCTGGAATTGCCATTTGGGATTGTAGAGATACTGAAAACATGATGCAAAGGATCTATTAATTTCTTCAGCATTATTGATACCATTCTTTGTGTTCCACATTTGTGAACTTTAAATCATTTTTAAGCAGCCTAAGGCTAGTAATTAACAACATGGTAACATTCCTGCAGAGGTTCTTATCACTTGTCGTGTAGCAGTCTGGTACCCGTGTCTGCTGAAGAGCTCAGAACCCGAGATGAACCACAGCAGAGCCAAACAACCAGTGGCAGAATGTTGGACTCTGTCTTGTTCAAATAATTTATCATTACTCTCTTTTTTTAAAACAAATCTGTTGCATATTTTAATAGCAAATTGTTTTTTTTATCCACCAACAATCCAGGAGGTGACAAATAAGAAGTTTGGAAGTAACAATTTTCGATCAGCACTTGAAAACGGAGTCCTGCTGTGCGAGTAAGTCAATTTCTAACTTGAGACTTTGTGTGGTTTGTGTGCTTTTTTGCAAATATTTGTAAAAATGTGAAATTTGATTTTTTTTCTGGGATTTATAACATGTTTTGCCAGACAATTCACATGGGGATAAATACTAGAAGTAGTACCGTAGTTGTTGGAACATACAGTACATGTTGATGTAAGAAATGTGTAGATTTATAGGATTTTATATTCCTCATGAAAAGCATATGGCTTTTCTCAAATCAGTTTGTTTCAAAGGTAAGTAAAAGAAGACTAGTAGGTAACCAAATAAAGTAATCCTTAAATTCATGGTTCGTCATACGTTTTATCAGTTTTTATTCTCATGAATAACTTCAGTTGCATCAAAACTGTGAACTCCACTTACACTACTAAATATAGGTTTCCTCTTTAGAAATGCACTTCAATTGATCCACTTAAGAGTCCCCAGAAAGGATTATAAAAATACTCATGTGCCTTTATTAAACAAATGATAATGGCCCTAGAATATATGTTCTTTCATTGGAGTGCCCAAATCTCTGAAAATTACTACAGTCTCTGTATGGTTCCTCAAGCAAGACCACTGTTTGTTGTAATGTATCACAGTAGCTAAGGAACTGGGAACAGATGCCAAGAAATTCAATCCTCAAGCTTCTTTTCTGAGAAGGCACTTAGGTTCAGTGGGGTGACGCTTTTGCCTAGTGTGTTTGTGTGACTGGCTTTGTAAGGTCACTCTCACAGAGGGGCAATCATCTCCTTTATTAATTGTGGCTGATCTGTCTGCGTGGGCTGGGCTGGATCTGTGCGCAGGTGCCATTTCTGTGACTCAGCAGCCTAATTACTGTGGTCAGATGTTGCATAGCACTGCTGTTCTAGTTCTGTGGTCAGAAGCAAATTGCATCTTGATTTCATGCTCTAAATTTAGTTCTCATTTCCACATGTGTTCACATTTTTGAAAGGTGCATATATCAGCTTTTGGGTGTGTGTGTCATTCAGCTGTTAAGACAGATTTCTTTCTTGTTTAGGATTGTTTGGGATCTGTTTTCTTCCACATTTGCTGTAAAACCTTATATAATGCAGTAGTAGTATTGCAAATTAATATACTCATACTTGGCATAGTCTAAAAGTTTTCATAAAGTTGACATTGCTAATGAAAAGCTATTTTCGCTAGCACACTTTCAGATGGGATGTAAAAACTGCTGATTTCATTGGGATAGTATTATATAGTTTAGATGTATAACGAGAGAAAGCCCTACCACTGAGTTTGTAATGTGGTTGTAGGCACAAAATGAGGGTTTACCTTTTCCACGCTTTGGTCAATTGTCACCGATTTATGATTTAGTTGAAACTTCCTGAACACTCCCTGTGTTTGATGTCATGAAGCTCTCTGTTCACGTCTTATGAAAAACCACCGACTTTAGACCTGCCGCAATCCACTTTTTTTTTACTCAAATTATTGCAAAACTGCATTGCAAGAAAAGTGCAAAGATTACCAAGGTTTTTAAATATAATCATTAGGACGTGAAGGTGCCATTTCTGTGACTTCACTAATTACTGTGATACTTCAGCAGATAAAACTGGTCTTAACATGCTGTTTTCAGTGTGGGATCAGTGATGCAGACAGTTTGGCATGAGATGACTGGTGATGTATTCTTAATCTAATGTGCTGTTCAGGCCGAACCAGCGTTTTTAACATGGTTTCTGATTTGTAGAGTTTTCGTATTTTAAATTGAAAGACAGCAATTCTGTAAAGTCAGAATGGCAGTAATGAAGGAGTAAAAAATTGACTATTATATACAGTCATGACAAGGCGTTTTAGATGTGTAACAAGTACTCAGTTCAGCAAAGGCCAGGATTAAGTTAAGACTTTTACCCTGCCACCAGTCACAAATTACGAACCCTGTACTTGATTGTAGATTTTCATTTGGTAAAAGAGCAAGTACCACTAGCAGATGAAAAGCTAATAATGGAACAAGTAAAAGTTTATTCCATGCTGAAAAGAAAAGATTACTTTTCTTTTCAACATGGAAAAAACAACTTTTACTTGTTCCTTTATAGCCTATGCATGCTGACACAGCCACCTACTTGAACTAATTTGTTACTTTGTTTCTTTAATGTAGACCAATGTTAGAATTATATTTTTTAATGTATCACAACAAAATGTGGAATGCTTCAAACTCTCAAGGTAACTGCATAGACTTAGAATCCTGGATTGTGTATATTCCAATGGTGAGATACTGATGTACTATATTGTACTCTACTTGGTTTACATACTTTTTGTGCAGAAGTGATTTTACATAACTATTACGATAAGTTAGATTTACTCAGTTTACTCATCAATATTAAAAAAAATATATATATAGAACGTGAAGTTTTTTAAAATGGTACACTGTAGTCTATTTGCCCCTTTTAACGACAGTGGTCTTTTCTAAATATCTCATGGTGCTCATTGTGTGGGGACCTGTTTTATAACTGTTGATTCCAGTAGTCATGGGTTGGTAACATTACCTTTCCTAATTTGAGACACTGAAATTTCCTGTTGAGTTCCCTTTAAATCCTGAATTCACTTTAATCTAGTATTTGCCTGGGTGGAATATCATACAAGAATGATATCCTGTAGCAAATTTAGATGAGCATGCTTTCCATGTTTGTATTGAAAATAGGTGTGTGTACCTTTTCACAGGAGTAGGGATTTACTTAAGAATTAATTAAGAGTGATTTAATTAAGAATTTTACCGCATCATTAGAACAAGGTTATTGGTAGTTTGGCGATCTGATAAAAAGAATATAGTACTGCCTGATGCCCATATTTTGGCTACTCAGGTACAGTATCTTGCTAAAAAAGTACAACACCCCTTTTTGGTTTAGGCATTCATAAAAACGGAGGCACATGGATAAGTAGATTTAATGGGCTTACAGAGCTAAATAAGGGTATTTCAGACAGGATTTGTTTGTTATAATGGAGAAATTTACGAGCAGAAATAAGTTCACTACATGTATTTAGACTGTCTTTTCTTAATGTAAGTGCTGTGCATGTTATGAGACTCGTGGTGCCTAATGAGCCTGTTTACAGTGGCCTCAGTCCCTGGAGCTCCCAGGAGCAGTGGCCCAGGGGATGTGTGCTTGGTGCTGTGTGTGTGACTGTTCTGTGGGCTGTGCGGCTTGGGCACTCAACTGCCATTTCAGTCACATTCAAAACCACAAAATCAAGGATGATCTCAAACCGTGAAGCCACAAATCATGTAAAACTACTATGCAAAAGTATGTATAGTTTGGGATCGTGTGTGTTATGTGTAGATATTAGCACAATCAGTCCCATAAGAAATTTAACACCTACTGTATATGGTGTATGAGATGGTTTTTGTATGTACATGTGTTTTATACTGCTATGACACAGTGTGAGTGACTCTGAGGTATGTTGTCATGTAATAATAATTTAGATGAAAAGAGATTAACCATCTGTTGTGCCTGTTCTATCCTGTTATATAAAATGTTATATACTGTGTGTATAATATACTTTTATATAAAATAACAGTAGTTGGATTTTACTTGAATATTTGTCTGTTCTTAGTATTTTGACTTGTCAACATCCTACTTTCATACATGTATGACTCTCAAATATGTTTGTTCTGGTATATTTCTCAATGGTGTTTCTCATTTCACATTGAATGTTGGGAATGGAGTAAACAGAAGCCAGGTGGCTAGAATTATAGGAAGTAATAAAATGGAGTTATTTCCATGAAGCGGCACTGTTGGTACTTGCTGTAAACTGAACCTCTTTCTCTTTTCTTTTCCAGCCTGATAAATAAGATTAAACCTGGGATTATAAAGAAAGTCAACAGGTTGTCCACTCCAATAGCTGGCTTGGTAAGTTCACAGATGCTTTTAGTAATTCATTGGAGGTACCATGTTTTTTATGGTTTTCCCTGCCAAAATGTACCAGAAGTGTTTATTATATAACTTTCGAAATGTAGGGCTTGCTAACAGTATGAGAACTGGTAAACAGGTTAATACAGAATATGCTGGTTTAAAAAAGTTATATAGTCACTCAACATTGTGTTCACTCTCTTACTTTGTGGGTTCACACTCCAGACTCCCAAATCGGTTATCTAACCATTTGAATTGAAAAACACAAAAAAAATACATCTTTCTGAATCATAACTGTGTATCTCCAAGGGCTGTAAATCGGTTTTGAAGTGAACATTTATTTAAAGATGTGGTTTCTGAAGCAAATTTAAACATGAAAAGTTATGTTTTTTTTTGCCTTTCTAACTAGAAATTATCTGTAATGGCAAAGATAGCTTCTCAGTGCGCTTGCAGTGTGGTTCTTTTAAAATGTGCCATATCCATTCTGACTGAGGTTCCAGATTAAAGGCTGCTTCTAGTACTGTTTCCAGACCATTATAAAATGACCAGCATTGTACATAATTGCAGACAGCTGTTCCAGGCAAAAATAAATGTAGAAATAAATTAGATTTTACTACATTTAGAGGCATCTGTGGAACATTCAGAATTTTGTGAAAACAGGCTTTTATTCTCCAGTTGATATTTATCCACTAATATGTTTAGTGGGTAAATGTTCATAGTCCAGACATAGGCTGAAGCAATTTTCTGAAAGTGCTGTAAAATATTAATTATCCATAAATACTTGCTAAGTTTTACATGCTGGTTTTGGATAGGAAACAGTGCCAACTCTGTGCAATGCAGAGAAGTAGAGTAAGATTAGGTTGAGAGGCATTTGGAAAGCTTTCTAACAGTAGGTTTTTTTCAGAAAAAATTGCAGCCTTCTTCCTAGACCCAATTTATATATTTTTTGTAAATTTTGAATTTTTATCTTGTATTTTCATAGTAGTTCAGGTGGGTAGCTGCGTCAGCACGTTTTGGTTGTGGAACCTTCTTTGGGTGTCATATATGTATTGTTATTCAGATGATAAAGAAAAGGCAGATACTTCAGTTTGTTCTTTTTTGTCTTTCTATTGTTATCATCATCATCTTGTGCCCGCATTAATTCCACCAGCTTTACTATACTTTCACAATAACCTTTTGTTAACCTGACACCTCCATTTGGAAAAAAAAAATCCAAAAGCATTATACTTCCGATGATTTGAGTTTGTATTCATGTAGGATTCCCAAATTCTGTGAAACTCAAGACTGTTTTTTTTTTTAAATAATATTGACATGTACACTTGAACCTTTTACCAATCTGGAAGCAAAGTCTGCAGTTTTGTGGTCTATCAAATTACCACAAGAGACTATTTAATTTTAGTGGAACTGGAGGATGAGGAAACAGCAATGACTTCATGGTTTTGAACCTCAGGCAGTTAATTGTACCAGATAGACATTTTTTGAATTTCTGTAACTTAATTGCAAATGGAACTGCTAAGAAAAGATAAAGACTGCAGCTTACAACAAATATCACAAAGATTTGTTTTAATTGTGCAGCAGCCAGGGTTCCTTTTCTTGTCAGGAGTGCCTGCTGTGTAGATTGTGCATATTAGGCCCTTACCACTGAAAGGGAGCTGGAACTCCTGGAGAAATGCAGGCTAGGTTGGTCGCTGTCTTGACATTATCCCTGTGGGTGGTTTTCCTACAATGGAATGGCATCCTATTCAGATATTCAAATAGGATGGTCATGTAGCTGCCATTGTGTTCTTTTTTTTATGTGTATTATGTACTGCAAACCATTCCTCAGCAGAAACCGGACTTTCAATAGCAAACCTATTGGTAGGTATCATGCTAGTTTCCCCTTTCTGTACCTGAAATTCACTCACACTATTCAAGTAGATGGGCTTGACTTGGTAGGAAGCCTTCAAAATTTCTTGCATTTTTTTTTTGTTTTAAATAAAGTAAACAAAGTCCTTTTTTATATAAACTATTGGCTGAAAATAATCCATACTCCCCTCTTAACATTCCTCTAACAATTGGATATTAGTAGCATATTTGTCTTTGATACTGATTGATCTGTTTAACGGGGTTGACCAAAACAAAGCTTATTACATTTTAGGTACTTCAGCAAATAATTTGAACTTTCATGGCTTCTTGATAAATAGTTTTGACAGTTTTCGTAAGTCATAAGCTTAATCTTGGAACACTAGCAAGGAATCACATGAACCTACTTTAATGCTTCCCTGTCATGTCAGAGTAGAACTGTGGCAGATCAAAACTACTGAGCTGTGCATATTGAGCTAGCTGGATCACAGTTTTAAAATTTATAAAGATTAGTAACTCGTAGTTCTCTGTTAAACGCTTCTACCCCAGATCTGAGGTGTACAGTTATTATCTATTGCTGATCATGCCTTCTTGTGCATAGTTCTATTAAACATCTAGTCACAGTCCATGCCAGGCAACAGAAGCATGTATCGCCTGTGAAAAGTAGCCAGCAGCTTGTGCATTCGCACTCTCCCTCGTAATTTCAGGATAATAAAGGAGGGCACCATACGTGTTCTGAAATTTCATTGCAATTTCTTGTAGTAGAGAGTGACCTAGCATTAGCTAAACATAAGTTAAACATTAGTGAAACATGAGGAAGACTGCCAAACCCTTTCATGAACCCATATCAGACAAATAAAGATTAAGGATTTCTTCAAGCACAGGTGACATGGTGGTGAATTGGTTAACATTGCTGTTTCCTTCCACAGTCCACAGACATACTGGTAGGTTAATAGTGTTCTGGGAAAATTGTTCCTGGTATGAGGGTGTCCGTGTTCATATCTGCCTGTTGATGGACTGATGTTCTTGGTTCTGTTGTTTGCGAGGATAGGTTCCGGCTTCCCCATGATCCTGTATTTGGATAAAGTACTTAGAAAATGGGTGGATGGATCTATTTCTACAAGCTAATAGTCATCTGCTTTACCTCTCCTATTTGTGATGATAACTGATCTCCCTTTCTGCCATTTCACAAGGATTCAAAGACTCTTATACTAAAAAGACATTAGAATCAAAAATGATTTACGTTTGGTTCACAATCTCTCCATTCCATTTTCAGATTGCTACCTTCCACACCTTTTGTCTCCTGCCTTTTCATCTCTTTATCCCTTTTTTCCCCAAACCCCTTTCCTGTGCTCACCTTTTCATTTCATTCCCATCCACCTCTCTCTTGTATTTCTGCTCTCTCCCACTCTTCCCCTCACACCTGAAGAGGGCTTTACAGACAAAAGTCTTTACCTGTCTGTGTGGAATTGAAGTTCCTTGGCAAATCTTATTTATAACTGCAAACCCCAGCACCAGACAGGACACAGCTATTAGCGATACTTGGTGCTGCAGGAATCCTGTCAAGAGAAACAATTCCTGGTATCCGACTGTTCAAGGATTCTACCGTTCTGTTCCAGCAGCGCTTGATTCATTGCCCAACATCCTATGACAATGTGTATGTGCTTTTAACCTCCACTGTATGCATTTCAAACAGGGATTACAAGTAATTTTCACAATGGATACCTTAATGCAGATTTTTCTTCCATGGTAACCTTTAATATTCAGTAAATATGCATCTAAAGGTTTTCCAAGTGGTTTAAAATTGGTGTAGTGATAAACTGTTGTAAAGAACTGGCTGAACCTCCCAAACAGATTGCAGGCTGCTGAAGAGCTCTTGATATATTTCTTTTAACATGCATATCTAATGTATTCTCATTTCATCTTAATATACGATAAATTGTCATTGTGACAGCCAAAACCTGGCACGTACAGTATGCCTCTTTTACAGTAGTTTAGGAACATACCACTTTGATAGAAATGTGTATTAGATCAGAATACTTGTCATAACGAAGTGCCAGCTATTAAAAATATTTATACTTTCAAGTTTAGTTAACCTGATACTTCCCCTATATTTAATTATGCCTTTCTGGTGGCGATAATGTAGTAAATCTAGGCCTTTGCGTAGCTAAAAATATTTAGTGAAAATCTCCTGAAGCCTACATTTAACAATAAAAAGGACTGGACGTCCCATTAAGCTCTCTTATGTTTTAAAATGACCAACCAATCTTAAACCGTCTCTTTAAGAGTGACTTCTTTGAGTTTTTCCATCTAATAAGGTATCTCTTTGGTGACTGCATACAACATTCTTCTATCGCCTGGACATTATTCTGCTCTAAATGAAGATTTTGTTCAGCTGAATTAAACTATAGGAAGAAAGTGATCTCTTTTTTTCTTCTGATTTTATTTTTCTGTTTATCCATATATGCATTTTGTTATCATAATAACAAGGTACTTCATGGGTTATCAAAATGTGGTGCTTTACATCTTGGCCACTTAATACTTGAGTGCAGCCAGCATCGTTATTGTTACATTTATCATACTAATGACCAGTTAAAGACCTCAATTATATAAATATGAGAAGCCTTGTTTTTTTCTTAATTCAGCCAAGGCTAGTTTACCAAAGAATAAAAAATATGTGGGATGGAAATAGATCAGTAATTTTCCATTACAGTTGACCAGCTGTAGTTCTGATCAACTGTTTCCCTTGTGTTTTCCCTGTATTAGAACATTACACCTAACTTGAATCTGAACTTTTTGACTCTTTTCATTTTCTTCTTGTCTAGAAAAAAAACGTTAAGTGGAAGCAAAATTGCCTTACAGTGCTTTAAACTCTGTATAAAGCAAGTTGTTTATTACTAGTTGATAATGTTTTAAAGTGTTTCAATTCAAGATACTGCTGCAAGAGAACTGGGGGGGATCTTTGCTCTTGGCTTTATCACCAAAGTTCAACAGTTTGAGCCAAAGTGTTTGAATCACATACCGGACATTTTGACTAGATAATGCAAGCTCTCCATGTACTATTACACTAGTGACAGTTTCACATCCTGCCTTTATTTTTGCATGCTCAGTATTGCATGCCAACAAAAGCAATTTAAGTTTACAAGTGTTATGTCCTGGCGTGCTGTTCAATGTTTTAAAAGTTGATTGTATACAGTGAAGTCAATGCTTCTAGATTAACCTCTTTCGGGTTGTTATTTACACATGAAGGAGACATGGTTAAGATAATTGCAGACTAAAGAAATAAAAGAAAGCAGAAAAGATTACTATTAGATTGGTCTTATTGATTGTTTAAAATTTTCAGATTGTTTCATACCTTGGATTAAATGTTGATAAAGGTCTAAAAACAAAATAAGGCACTCCAACAATATTATAGAAACCTAAGCAGTTTTGAGTGAGACAGATATGATGACTCTTTTAAAAACTTTTTAAGCACAGGATATATTTATGCAATAAAAAGGTTAATTTGACAGCATGATGTACTATACAGTGTTGCTTAGTACTGTCATGGGCAAAGTCTGAAACAGTAGCACTAAATAATTATATTGACTTCATGCATTTTGGGGGGTGAAAGATTTCTAAAAGTATAATCGTTTAGGATACATAAGTATTTTGTATCCTAAACGATACAAAGGATACAAGTAATTTGTCAAGTAAATGGGATTTGTCTCTCACATTTTTTGGTAACTATTAGATAAATATCAAACCTTATTAAAGTTATTGATTATTCATGTAGGAAAATTAGATTAATTTTATTCTTGAATCATGTCAAAGGAAAATGTCAAGAATGTAGTAGAACACACCCAGTCTGTAATTGTACCTTGGTTATATAGCAAATAAAAATCACAGTTTGACGCTCAAGAATGTTGACTGTTTTAAGATAATCCATATTTTCCAATAATTTTTTAAAGTTTATTTTCCTTTCAGAAATGTGTATGAACAAATAGTTTGAAGTCAAATCTGCAATCTTTTTAAAATACAGTCAGGCATGTCCAAGCCCTGAGCCACAAAGTGTAGAGGCACAGAAGCAGTCAACAGGGATAAGAGGACTTGTCTGCCTTTGTGAGTCTTGGCGTGATTGTCACGCCTCAATTTACACACTGGTACATCAACATTAGGATAATATTCACATTAATAAGGAAAGATTTCTTATTGGTCTTAAATTCGAACTATAGAAAATAAAAAAAAATGAAAGAAAATGATTAATGTTATGTTACTGGTGTTGCCTTTTAAGAATATCTCGTTTTTTAACTTAATTGTACCTTTTCCGTTATTCCAGATGCATTTTGAAAGCTTGGTAAAAATATCATTATGACAATAACATGTGTATGGGCATAAGAAGTGTAATTTACACTGGGTAAAAAGTCTGGGCATGCTCTGGTAATGCACAATGATATCTTTTGAATAATGATGTTAATTTAATCAACTCCCATTATTCAGGTTATTTGTATAATCCTTTATTTTCAAACATCTTTCTGCCATTCTCAATTATATTTCTGTTAATCCCTTGTGTTCAGTTAACATCCTAGTTCACTGGATTCTGAAGTTGCCTTAAATCCTGTTTTATTACAGTTTCAGGCTTCGGAGTAGAGAAGAAGATTTCTGAAATGTTCACCAGTGATTTGGTGGTTAAGTTAAGTTGCATGTGACATGAGGGTCAGACATTTGCTTGTGGTATGGACCTCAAAAACTGCTGGAAGGGTTGACATGAAGTGAGATACAGTTTCTGCTGGTCTTTTCTCATCTCTTAATAATTTTGAATTTTATATAGAGCAGCCAAACCTGTAATCATGGGGGGTGGGAGGTTAGCAGAATTACAGGAGTTGGTTAGATTTAATTTAAGTAACACCATTCAGAATCCTGCAAGCATTTGTGTATAAGAAGTGTACTGTATATTTATGTAATACAACTCTAATGTCCAAATCATCTGTGTTCCATAGAAGAAGACACAGTTTCTCTTCCTATTCTATAAGAGATTGGGTCTTTATACAAGACAAATACTGAACAAAAGCAGCTAGAAAGTTGGTATTCTCTTATCTTAACTGTGTATTCATTAAATGTCTGCTACCCAAAGAGGCTATTATTTGGTGGGAATTAATACTGTTTGAGAAATAGCCTGCATATATAATCTGTGTATATGAATGGGTTTATACCGTTTTTGAAATCTTTGTTCTGGCTAGATTGCTGCAGCTGTACTCTTTCCCCTTGTAAGGTGTCAAATCATGCACATACTGTACTCTTGCCAGTGGCAACATTCCAGATGCCACCACACCTTTGTTTTGAGAGACTGAGAGAATAAGACTGCCATGCCCCTTTGCTTGTCATCATGCCTATCTGCTACATAAAAAAAAGTGTGCATGGTAACCGTACGTCTCCAAAATAATACGCTTAGATTCCTAATGTATTTCTCGGCTAAGGTGCAGGCAGGGAATACTTCAGCTCTCACACCCGAGTAGCTGACAGTTTCTGGGTGGGTGAGAAAGTGAGTTGGTGTTGGGAGGGGCGGAGAGGCAGCATGGCTCTTTGGGTACAGCCTGTCACATTGACGAGGGTGGGTCTTCTGACGGACTGTGACGCCTGGCTGGCTGGGTACTTCCCACTCACGGTGCAGAAACTCTATAACAGGTAATGTTTGAAGAGTCAATCATTGCCGTCACGCAGGGCTGCCTGCACATTATATGTTGTCACTGTTTGCTGCAGCATTTCCCTGTCTGGTTTATTGAAGAAGTGGACTTTGGATCAGAAATTCGGGAGCGTGTTTGCTAGAGAATTGTCCTGTGGTTTTGTGCACCTAAGCAGCCACTTTCCTTCTCCACTTACAGGACAACGTTAATGTGTTCCTGAAGGCTTGCGGACGGCTTGGATTGAAAGAAGCACAGTTGTTTCATCCAGGAGATTTACAAGATTTGTCAACTCGAGTCACTGTCAAGTAAGTTTTATTGATCATTAACTAAAAAACCAAATGAGGTTGCTTAAAATTAAAGCAGTGTGAGCACATTGTGATCTGTTGAGATGCCAGCAAGTGGTGTAATTAAATCTAATATTGGCTATTAACACTTTTTTTGTTCAATTTGTCAGTCTCTGGTAATTTTTCTGTTTGTTGACTGTGTTAAAGTATAAAAGGATTGCTGCAACACATTTTTTTTCTTGGTATGTAAAACACCTGAGAGATGTATAGGGACAGGGCGCTTATCTCTAAAGTGGAGTAAAAGTGGAAATACTGTTATTGAGTGTCCCTGTATCTTCAGGAAGCCTTGGGATATTTGAATACTGTTTGCAGCATAATTTACATACTGCTGAGCTTTTGTCTTGTCCCTTTCACCTCATGCGACATAATGCGACAGAGCTACCTAATAATTTCTCAGTGCGTTGAAAGTACGGCTGTGGTGATAGTTTGCTTGATGGTCTAAATATCTGTTTGGTGTTGTTGTTAAGCTTTAATACAGGGTCTGTCTCCTGTACTGGTGTATTCCTTCCAGTAAACAGCCAGTAAGCAGTAGCCAGTAGTAGCAATCACTCAAGGGGTTCTTTATGCAGGTTTCTTGAAACACAGAAAAGGTTTTACTTTTCACAGGCGAAATTGTACTCAATGACAGTACAGTACATATAGCGAAGATAAAGTATTATACGGTACAAATTATCAAAACATGAAGATCTTCACTCTTTAAAGAATGGCTTTAATTTTATTTTATTTATGTTGCTAAATTAAGAATAAGATGCCAGTTTAGGCCTTGGCCTTGAATGAGTTAGCACTTCGGTCAATAAGGTACAGTGTGATGATCAACCTGTTGAGGATCCTCCACAGGTGTGTCAGCTATTTCATCTCTGAGGGATGAATCAAATGCAGTGAACTCAGTTTTTAATTTTTTAACTATCAGCATCGTTATCATTTATTCTGGAAATGTTACCAGCTGCACACAACAGTCTATCCTTAAATGCTGGGGAATTTTTAAAATAATGATTGAATGTAGGTATATGTTTTTTTTATTGTATAACAGATTTATGGTGCAGACTGAACAGGTTTCTATATATATAACCACTGGAGGAAAAAAGTATTAGTTTGAAAATGTTTAGATAAAAGTATAACCAGTGATATTTCAAATTATATTCTATGAAAAGCAATGTTATATATTTAATAGTCAGAATACAATTCTTGTCATAGTTTAATAGATAACTGCATAAATAAAGGTTATCTTGGGCATTTGTTATCATTGAACTGATGTATTACTTTGTTCATTTTTTAAAACATAACTGTATATAGCACGTAACTTTTTTTCCCCCCCAAAGTGTTTTGACGTTTTAGTAAGGGCAGCAGTCCATGAGTGATATGACTTGTCTGACTGAAAACAGAACTTAACTCTGCTGTTAAAATGATCTTCTGTGCCTTGTTGCATTGTGTTTCTGCATTCCATAGTCATGGAGGATGGTATGCAAAGTGGCCCTGATCCACATACTTTGATATGGAATCACACTTAATACGTGTCCTCAATTATACATTGTAATATATTCTGTGTATACACTGTAATCTCTTGGCTTTTCACTGATGGCTTGCAGAGCTGTCAGAACAGGTGCCGCCAGCAAGTCAAACAAAGGGACAGCTTTGCTCTGCGAGTTTTACCACACCCTGTTGTACCTAGCAACCAGAAAGGCATTCTGATAAATTGAAATGATTGATGCTATTATCCAACTCAAAAACATGGACTTGTCAGCTACATTAAATCCAACAAAAACTGTGTGTGCGGGCTGTGCCATTCTCAAGAGACTCAAGTCCATAGGCCTGTGAATCGGCAACTGCCCCTAATTTTAGAACTGGAAGGTCACTTTTTGACATTGGGTTAAATGGAATGGTGACAAGACTCTATAGAGTAAGCACTTTATTTAGAGCGTTTCCTTTCATTCATTGACATTTATATAAAGGTCCATAAAGAGTCACCACTGACACGGCTGAAAATTGACTTCTTGTGTTATCTGGTGTGGTTTTATATCATGTTATAACCCCCATTTTCTTTAAGACATTCCTCTAATTAGAGAAACGGCTAAAATGGCTTTCTATGTTTATTTGGTTCGCTGATTTTTTTAAACAACTGATCCATAATATGATCAGGTTATTCAGTATAGTTTGAAAATGAGCAGCATTGCATGTGCATTACCAGCAGTAAGGCTGTTTTAGGCTTCATATAACCTGACATAGTCAGGGTTGGCATGAGTCCGTGGTCTGCTTTCAAAATTGAATTCAATGTGCGTTTGAATAACTCATTTTGGTAGGTAGGGAAGGTGCCAACAGCTAAATGGCTAAAATGCCAACATTTTGCATTAGTAATCTTGAATAAGAACTATAATATATTCATACATTGATTTATAACTTCTTAATAGAAAATATTTCAATCCAGTTCCTAGAAGATCTATTGTCTTGGAAAAACTGATTACATTGGGTTTTAATAAGAGGATAGTAAATTTAATGTGATTTGGCATGCAAAGAATCTGTCTCATCATTAATGGAGAATTTAAATTTTTAATTTAAATACTGCTTGGGAGAGACTGCAAGACTTTCACACAAGCGGGTAGATGGAGTTCACAAGATTGTACATTACTACTTAAATAATGCTGCCATTTCCTAGATATATCGCAATTAAAAGTAAGTTTGCTGGCAATTACCTCTCCTCATCTGTAGGTGCTTGTATCCTTGGATTTGTGCACTCTAGACTGTGCCAATTCCTCACCAGGGAAAATAATTAATTAGCAGGTGTTTCCACATGTCAGCCTGAATCTGATAGCTGGCAAACCGATATTTTTTCTGGGGTTTGCTCTAAGGCAGCCTATAAGCATTTCAGTGATTTTTTTTTTTTCAGTAAAAATTAAGCTGCAGAGACGATTGGTATTCTCTCTCTCTTACTTAATGATTGTATACAGGACAACTTTTCCAGCTGTCAATCAATACTAGGATATTCACTATTGACCATAAAATTGCTAATGTCGGCCCCATTCCTAATGACAAATCCGAACCAAGTACTTATACACCAATAAATCTTATGATTACCTGTAAAGCTATAGAAATGATAATTAGAACAAAACATGAGATGTAATTATTGGAATTTCTATTGGAACCTCTACTCTTCCTATAGATAACTGATCTAGATTGTGGTACAGTAAGGAAGTTAATACAGGTTACTAAATTAGGCGGACTAACCAAATAATGTAAATGGAAGCTATTAGACAAAATGTATAATTTGGAAACATCTAAGTACAGAATTTCACATGCAAGTAGTAGAAACGTGATTTCTTGAATATAAGGAAAGATTTAGGTGATTGCTGTTCATTTTTTCCCCATCTTCTGGACAATTTGGGGAAGCAATATTAAAGGTGAACAATGTTTGGGTATATACTGAATTTAAGCTAAGGTGTTACAGTATGTTAAACTTGTAAGGTCTCATTTAGAGTATTGTGTACAATTTTGATCTCAACAAAAAGATAATTGCTTCTCTCAAATCAGTCTATGGCAGATGAAACAGAATGATCTCTGGGCTCAAACTATTGTCTTCTGAGAAATTCAGATTAATAAAATGTAAAAGGTCAGTTTAGCCTTTTACATTCCTTCGTGTATTTCTTATTCAAGTAATCAGAATCCTCTAAAACACTTCAGCAATGTAAACTCAATTAATTTCTTCAGAATCAAAAGTGAAACACACAGCAGAGGTGATGAGTGAAAACTACAGAGACCGAGAACGGGAGACACCTCAGTATTCAAAGGGTTGTGGGAGTCTAGAACGAACATAAAGCTGATAGTCTGGCTTCTTTCATGAAATGTCCAAATGAAATCCACGGAACACTTAGTTATTATCAATCGAATCGGCTAGACTGGTCAAGTGTCCTGTTTAATGTCTTTAATTACATGACCTTTGTGTCATCTCAAACTTTTAAACAGACATAAAATAACTTTCATATTTTTCAAATCTAAGAAAGTCCAGATCTATTGTGAAGATATTGTGCTTCCAAATGAAGTGAAAAGAAAACATTTTTTTAAATTATGCTTTTCTAACTTATTTAAATCTATGACTTTTGCAAACTAGCAATTTTGTAAATTTCCTAAAACAGATTCTGCTGATTTTGTAGTTTTCTCAGGCAGACACTCAAAATGACATTTATTTTGTCCATTTGTTGTTTTTTTTAAATTCCTCCTTGAAACATAACCAAATATTTTTCTCTGCTGATAGTGCATTCACTAGTTACATAGAAACTATTCTGAAAGTTTAGGAAAACAGTGTTACAGAATAATGAAAGATGATGAGAGATCCATAAAATATTATGTGATCGCTGCATGAAAATCTTCAAAAATTTAACTAAGTATTCACAGTGAGAACATGATAAATCCTTGACAATACCCACATCTATTCTGAGGCCTCCAATTTAGAAAAACACATTCTGATGACGTATCTGACTAGATTACAGTATATATAGGCAACACCCTGCATGCCTCAGTACCTTAGCTGTAAATTACTGTAGTTTTTGCAATGCTGTTTTCTGAAGTGTAAAAACTGTGATGGGTTCCTGCTGTGCCACTGGTGTTTTGAATGATTGTGAGTTATGACACATGGTGTGATACTGTGCCACTCCCCAAGTTTATTGTTATCTGTTAGTAACCCTCATCTGGCCTTTGAACTCTTTGTTCAAGAATGTTCCAGTGCTTGCTTTCATTTGTTCTGTACTGGGACTCTGAACAACAAGAACTGCTTGTTAATGGGAGAAGAGGTGATGATGTGGGAAGAAGTAATTGTCTCTTATTACACCTTACAGTGCAAGCCGGTCCTTACAAGAGGACTGATTGTACAAGCAATCACAATCCTCACAGGCATGTCAGCTTCTTTAATAATAATAATAATAATAATTGCTTACACTTATATAGTGCTTTTCTGGACACTCCACTCAAAGCGCTTTACAGGTAATGGGGACTCCCCTCCACCACCACCAATGTGCAGCATCCACCTGGATGATGCGACGGCAGCCATAGTGCGCCAGAACGCTCACCACACATCAGCTCTCAGTGGGGAGGAGAGCAGAGTAATGAAGCCAGTTCATAGATGGGGATTATAAGGGCCAATGGGATTTTTTTTTTTTGGCCAGGACACCGGGGTTACACCCCTACTCTTTTCTAGAAACGGCCTGGGATTTTTAATGACCACAGAGAGTCAGGACCTCGGTTTTCGTCTCATCCGAAGGACGGCACCTGTTTACATTATAGTGTCCCCGTCACTATACTGGGGCATTAGGACCCACATGGACCGCAGGGTGAGCGCCCCCTGCTGGCCCCACTAACACCTCTTCCAGCAGCAACCTTAGTTTTTTCCAGGAGGTCTCCCATCCAGGTACTGACCAGGCTCACACCTGCTTAGCTTTAGTGGGTTGCCAGTTGTGAGTTGCAGGGTGATATGGCCGCTGGCTCGGTGACCTTCTTTACTGAATGAACACTGAAATATGAACCAGAAAACATGGGTTGAAACTACTGTACATGGAAGTGCATTAAAAATCAAGAAGAGCACAGTCCTTACACAATGGGTTGTGGGAGTCTGGAACAAGCTACCCAGCTATGTTGATGAAGCCAAAAACCTGACTTCTTTCAAAAAACAGCAGGATGAGTTCATTGGTACTGTAGTTTGCTATTAAGCAAACTACAGAAGATGAGCTCATATGGTCTCCACTTGTTTATAACTTATGTTCTTTCCTATTTAAAAAGAACACCCATGTGACAGAGTTATAAGTCATTTGGGTCAAACTAGTAAAGTAACCTAAGATATAAATAGGTAACAATGAGGGGGACACTCTTCAAGTTCTTAGTTGCCAATGGCATTTGTGCCACATGGTTTATGGAGAGGTAGATACAGGCCTAGCAGAAGCCAAGGAGCCTTGAGAAACAGATGTGGCTTCATTACTCCCACGCAGAAAATAGTTCTTGTTAATAGTAGCTTACAGTATATTGTAACACAGCCTTAAGTGCTCATGTGCTTTTTCCAAGAGCTTTCTGAGAATTTTGAACTTCAAATAGTATTTTGAATAATACAATTGATGACTGAAAAGTCACTGTTCCAAACATTTTAACATCAAATTTAGTGATATTGTTCCAGTACATAAGAAATTGTGATAGTCCTGCACATCGTTATATTGATATACTAGTGTGGAGATCGAAAAGTGTTAAATAATAACTGTGGTATTAATTCACATTGGAAACTGTCTGCTTCTAACATTGGCTGTTTTAATATTATATTATTTAGCAATGAATGCTTTTTAATGGATAATTAATCTTTTATTTAATCTGTGTACTGTAAAATGGTTTTAAGCTAAAGCCCAAGGTCAGTAGTTCAGGGGTCCTTTTTGCAGTCAGAGAACATTTTGTTACTTTGTGCTGCGGTTCCATCAATTTCAGTCTCATTCTTCTTCATTGTTGTGCCAAGCAATTGTGAAATACGATAGTTACGTACAACCAATAAATTCTGTCATAGATACAAGCCTTACCATAAATGGTCACAGCCCTTGTGTTCAGTGCATACTGTTACGGAAACTATGGAAGATTTCATCTACCCCTCCCTGTTGCCTTTGAACAGTACCTGTACTGTTTGATAAGGATGGAAGCCTTGTAGAGACCTCTATAGTATGTGCACCTGTTGTTGCTTTTACTTACACAACATCAAGTCCTTTCAGTATACCCAAGATATTAAAAACTTGTTAGTCCCTCTTTAATGTGAGGCAAGATAACAAAATGGTGTTTTCTTGATTCTTTAGACAGTTTTGCAGTGCTGGTAATACAATAATGGCTAGAATTATCCGCAGTACAAAGCTCACCTGTTACTTTTGTGCTTTATGTTGAAAGAGATTGTCAATGTTGAGATGCTGGAAATGAATGAGGATGTTTCTTTTTTTTACCCCCTCATGATAAACACACACATACACTTGTGCTGGCTGGTTTTGTCTTTCAGTGTTTATTTAATGCGTTGATGCTTTGGCTATATACAGTATATTTTAGATTGTGTATGTACTGCTTATATTATTGATGATTGAGATTTATAATCGCAGTGCTTGAGTGATACTCCTTTCTCTCATGATTTTTTTTTCTGACTGAATTTTATTACTGTTCCTTAATCTTTATTCTTATTTGCTATGAGCCATTTATCCTTTGGTTGCAAGACACCAGACTGGGAATATAGATATGACATTAAAGAAAGTTGAAAATGTGTCATTCATCAGCTGTACAATAGAATGACAAACTAATAAAATACATTTCCATTTACTCTGCTACTGTATGGGAGCTCTTGCAATGGAGGTGTAATTCCACAGACTCTCCTCTAGTGGTAAAAACCTTTCCAGACCAATAAATATTACCTTTTTGTTACCATTGTTGAAAGAAAATTGGACTATCACTAATATGAATTATTTGCCGAGCATAGAGCTATATTGGCTCAGAACGTCTGTTATAACCTCCCCAGTAGCCAGTGGAATCATATCTTCATATCTTTAATGAAAATCCTGATTTGTTTTTGGTATGAATAACTTTTAACACTGCACTCTTTCTGTATCCCAGTGCTACCTTGAAATTGACCTATTGACACAAAATAAATTTAAATTTATCTTTATAAATGTGTAATTCCTTCAAAACTGTGCTTCAGATTGTGAAAACCTATAGGAAAAGTATCTGAAAAATGAGGAAGCTGAGATGTAAGTGAAATTTCAAAAACCTTTTTTGGCATGGTAGCCTTAGTCTAGTAATGGAGAATACTACTGTCCGTATTTTAAATAGGTAAATTCCAACCAAATAATGGGAAAAATATCTGTTGTAAACTTTTGGTGGTCTCACAAAGTGAGAAAGTTTATAACTGTCCAAGTGTGGTAAATGTTATTAACCCATCTACTTTAGGTTCAATGTAATCATGCACTTGCCTACCTATCTTGTATTATCTTTGCAGATCACTCAAATTGTTTCAAGTTACGTTAAACAAAATTGTCTCCAAATGTACTCTCCTAAAAGTACTGAGATCTAAATATTATTTTCATTGTGTAACAGTTTTGGTTTTCAAATGCAGCATATGTTCAAATATTAGCAAAATGTGCAGTATTTTACAGGTTCTCCTTGCAGTGTAGTGTGATCAATGAACGTCTACAGGTACTGTAGCAGAATTCCAAATGCCCTAATTTAGAGGCTTTCAGCCGAGGAACTGGCAGAAACATTTTAAGGTGGTTTTGAAAGTTGTTTGGAAATGCATGTATTTTTTAAAATTAACCACACTGTTTATATTACATACTTAATGTAGAATCTTCTTTGGTGTTTTATAAATCACAGAATTGTTATGCACCCTCACATCAAGGAAAGGAATCTTTGTGAATTGCTTTCAAGATGGTTCTGGGCATCTTGGTAAAAATGCAAATGATGAAATTAAAAAAGGAGTAAAAAATCTTTAAAACAAAAATGTTTTTTTCTTTCAAGGAGAAACAAAATCTCCTTGAAGACATTCAGAAGATAAACATCGTAGTGATTTATGATGTACTGTAGGTTTAATTTCATTTTTAAAATGTAGCATTAAAACACAAGGAAATCGGTTTTCCTTGAGTGTTTTTTCACTTCTAATCTGGAATTTCAGGGAACAGTAAAGCCCTCAGCCCTTATTTTGCAGCTTCTGCGCTCTCCCATTGTGCTCTCTAGTCTTTTACAGGGGCTCCCCGAAGAGCTCCCCCGTTCTCTTTGTCTTGGGACCCTCATGAGGAGCTTAATTTGGCCATGGTGTGTGGTTGCCTTGACATGCGCCCTGTGCATTTCTCTCTCTGCAAATGCTAGAGCTAGTGCCAGTGTTGCTTATTTCAAGCCCTTATCGTGCTCAATCTCAGCAGGAGAGAATGTGAATTGGTACAGAATGTCTTGTTCACATGATGGGGGTGGGGGAGCCTGCTGTCATCTGACCTGCAGTGTTTCTATCGGGGTCACACCTATTGAGATGAAAGGTCCTGGCAGCCGTCCCCAACATTCATTGTTGTAATACGTTGACAATACTGGCATTTTGTCATAGCAACAGCAAACTGTTCTCGCTGTGCGGCAGCAGTTGTTTTTTCTTGATATAGGCTTCACCTGTTTCATGTGAATTACAGCGGATGAGCAATAAAACCTGTTAAATTCCTTGGGTGTGAGACGGAAACTTTTTTGAATAAGTTTCAATTTGTAGTTTTTTGGTGTGGGTACCTAAATAGAGCACATTGCATTTTAGATATCTCTGTCTTTTAAAATCCCTGTTAAGTATACACTGAAATATTATTGGTGCCTCATACATTTGAGTCACCGGTCAAAGTCAGTGTTGATTCAAAGGTCATAGATGTTTATAGAAATGTCTGCTGAATAAAAAGCCTTTACTGTACCATTGCTGAATTTTCTCATCACTAGAATGGTTATACTATACAAAAACTTTTTTTCTCTTTTACAGAAAAATATATCATAGATACAGTACTTATACAATATATAAAAAAAGTTTTGCTTTTGTTCTGATGCAAATTGTCCAACTGATAAAGGAAAATTTGCATTAGAATCTGTTTCATATGAACGTTGTCTTGTTTGAGAAAATGGGTGGTTGTATGGAGAAGACAAAGTTATTTTTTCTTAGTTTTCAGACACCATGCTCTAATCAATACTGGGAAGATGACAGCCAGCTCTTAACTAAATCGACTAGCTACTATTCTCATTTTCTGACTGATTGATACAGTATGCCTCTGGAGTTGCAGTATCAATTATTAAGGAAGCATGCATTAAATAACATTCAGTTATCTTTTAAACTAGTTCAGGTGGGTACAGTAGCTGTGTCAGCATGCGTAGGGTGCAAAGGAACAAGTGATAGGTTTATTCCATGCTGAAAAGAGAAGAAAGAAAACACAACTTTTCAGCTTTGGAGCCTTCTTTGGGTGAATACAATTATATACTGTTTAATTATTAAAAGTATATGTGATTTATCATTGTTAGTCATAGTTGTATTGGAAGACTATTTGCACTATAAAATTTAGGAACATGAATTATTGCATCATATAACAGACTCTGTTATTTATTTTTCTGAAAACTTTAATAACTGATAACACTAAAAAAGTCAGAAAAGAGCTATTTTTACCTCACGAGCTGTCCTAGCAATCCTCATGTGTATGAACGATTTAGGCATCCAAGTTCAGAATTAACTCCTGAGACCTGGAACAAATGGAACAATGGCATGCCTTGTTTAAGATTATTCCCAAAATCATATAGCATTCAATGAAGTATATTAATGAAGACTTAATTCCACAATTAATAAGCACTGTTTCCATCTTTATTGCAGTTATAAATTGGGCTGTGTGTATAAGAGGGGGTGGGTTCCAGCTGCTTTCTCAATACTGTAGCATTCACAGGTAATAAATTACCTAAGTCTAAGCAAACATAGGAGGGACTAAAATAAAGTTTTGTAACATTGAAGACCTTAGTGCAGATTGATGGAACTGCTGTTCTATGCACATGAACACATTTACAGCATATGCATTGCTTTAAGAAATGCTGTAGTCTAATAAGTCACATTTACAATCAATGTGACATTCTATGAAGATGAATCAATAGAAAATATTTGCTCGGGAATGTGTTAATGTAAAAGGTGACTGACACTAATAATCCCCCTGTGTCAGAAAGCATTCTTGTGCTTTCTGTGCTGGTGTTTCCAGCTGCAGAAGTGCCATGGACCTAGACATGAAAAGTGTCACAAGGTCAAGTAATGTCACATTATTGTATTACCCTACACTGCAGGAATGCGTTGCATAGAGACCAGCCTAGTGTCTCATACTTCCTTAGCTAATAATCTCCCCCCAGCATGGCTCAGTGTTATTATTGGAGGCTATTCAGAGCAATAAGAAGAGCTTTATAGATATTATGATTGATGGTGTACAGGGATTATTAGATCGAGGAGGTGACCAGCTAGCCAGAGGAAGATTTAATTTGTTGATTAAGGCAATGCAATCAGGGTTAGGCACAGTCTGTTGTTGAACCTGTAGTATCCCTGGGATTGCCAACCACATGTGCAATATTGTTGAAATTCCAGTTTCTGTCAGATAGCTTGGTGGAGGCAAGATCTGGTCTGGGGATAGGAATTTTAAATTAACCACTTTTAAATTTCACCTTTGATACACCAAATCAAATAGGCATGCTGTCTGATCAGGTAAGCAGTTTTTGTGAATAGTTCTTGTGAACTGTAATTTCTTTGGTTCAAATAACATGAATGCAAAACATATGACATAAACGTTTTATATAAAGACAAAGTATGTATTTTAAATGTTGGATTTTGGGCCCAAAGTTCTAATACCCCATAAAGAAAGATAATTAAAATCACTGATGTCTAAATGCCAAAAGCACACAAAAACAATCTGCTTTGTTTAGGATCAAAACATTTGAGTGCCATTGATTGTGTCTTAGATAAGACAGTCTGCTGACATGTATTCATGGTTAAACAGGTTTCTTTGAACTATGCGAAGCCGGTGATCTGGTTACCCACTGTTCTCAGTGACAGGAATTCTGTGCAAGCCTTAAGGCCTCCTGGCTAGAGATAGCATGACCTTTTGTAAAGTAGGGTGGAGAGCTCAGCGTGATTGCCTGTGCTTTCACTTTCTGGCTACTTCAGTGGGAGACGGTGAAGCACAGAGGAGACATTCTTGCACTTCTTTTATAACGGCTAGGAGACTACAAATGAATAACCATTTTCTCCCCTCTCTATTCCAGGCCTGAAGAAACAGACAGGAGGTTAAAAAATGTAAGTCTAAATGTGGTGAACATTTTTTAAGTGTTTAACTAAAGTTGTTTACATCGCACGAGCATTGAACTCTTAATGTTTAACATCCTTTTGAAATGTTTAAGAAAAAAAAAATAGAAATTCATGTTTTAAAATCCTATACCTGCTATTCATCTGTCACAAATTGAGTTAGATCTTCCATAAAGTGACTGTATTGGGAAAAGATCATCGCTAATGGGGCAGAGAAATTTATCTTTCAGCCTTTCATCTCAGCTGCTACAGCATGTAGTACCCATGACAGTGTGTGGAAACCACATGCAAAAATAAAAACATTGTGATCTTAATGCAGAAAACAATTGCACAAATTACATTTTTATAGTTATTAGTTATTCTTCTGATTATCAGCATACAACCGTACACATTATATAAGAGGGGGGGGGGAAAGGCTGCATTTTTTAAATTTGTGTGCACTGGGGTTTGTATGTGCTTTTTGCTGATTTATGGAAATCTATAAAGAGCTTTTCAATTCTTGCCAAAAATTGTGGTAGATATTTAGAATAGTGTAATGGGCATGCATTTACTACTATACAGGAGATGTTAAAACACAAGAAAGTATTGATCCAACAAACGCACTGCACCTGAAATGCGTTTTGAAATGTTTTAATAGCAGAGGCTGTTAAGTTGGATCTGACAAAAAATAGCTCTAGGGAATCTACTGTAATTTAGTCTTGTCTGCACATGGACAGCTATAACCTTCCTTTCTAATTCTTTAAATAATTACATTAATAAGCATGAACAACAGAAGTTAATTCCAGACTTCTTTATTAAAGGGTTTTAGGGAAACTCTCTTGTAATACTAGAAATCTCTAGATATTTTTAAATGTGAAATTCAACTTTTTAATTTTTTTCCAGGTTTTAATCACAATATATTGGCTGGGTAGGAAAGCACAGACTGGTCCTTTCTATAATGGACCTCACCTAAACCTGAAAGCTTTTGAAGGATTATTAGGAACAGCTCTATCAAAGGTAATGAGGTTCTTTTTTTGGTTTAAAAAAAAGAATTGTTCCTTAGTTTAAGGTCTAACTTTTGAAATAGGTGGACTGTAATAATGCAAGTTATCTATGAAGCTCAACAGCTGTGTAAAATCTTGTTGTACTAGTCTTTTTTTTGTATTTAGTAGCTCCAGTTATACAATATTTTCTTTTCAATACCTTGAAACGGAGAATCTCTTGCTTGTTTTCAAACTCTCAAAAGCTAATCTTTAGTGTTATTTACCTCATTTGTGTCTCTTAAGCAGTATAAACAGTACTTTCAGGTTTGTTTCAGGTAATTTAGCAATTTCGCCGTTATTGTGGTTTTAAATAAAATATATTGTAGCGCTTCGGGTTCACGTGAGTATGCGTCCTCGCCGCTGCCGCCTCAGGTCGGCCCCTCACTGCTGGGGACTCGAACCTGGGCCTCCGGTGTCACTCAACAGGGACCCAGCCAGTTGAGCTAAAGGGAAATCTTCCGTCAGCCCTATTCACAGGAAAAGGCGGTGACGTCACGCACAACCTGCAATGTCGGCCGTCTGCGTTACGATATTTTTTTTCAGTAATGTTCCATTTAAATTAAATAATGAAAGGACTTGAAACGTCTTTTTCTTTTATATTTGCCTTAAATTGTTTCACAAGCCTTAAAATTTGATTTGATGTGCATCTGAAATGACCCTGAAATTTGTAGGAAGATCTGTAGAACGTGAGGCTGAGCTGGTTTTGATTGCAGGTGCTTGAAGAATCGGGCAGTCTGAAGCGAAGCGGCAGGGACAGCGGATACGGCGAAAGCTGGTACGCGGAGAAAGGGGAGCTGCTCTTACTTCCAGCTTCTCACCAGAGAGACGACTCCCTAGACAGCCTGGACTCGGTCGGCTCGAGATCGCTGAGCAACTCTTCGGACGCAACTTTGAAAGGCAGTAGCGAGGGTACGCCGTGTACCAGTTCTATCAAAATAGAATTGTGCTGCAACTTGGTTTTATTTGGGGGGGGGGGAGACCGCTAGCAGACAGGCTTGGAGAAACCATGATGCCATTAAAAAAAAAAGTAGAAGAGAAGTTTTGTTGTCTTGTGATTAGGACCTCAGCTGGAACCAGTTGATTATCTAATGTTCAATTGTTCCATTATTTAAAAATGGGGTGTGAAGAAATGAGCTATGAAAAGCAAAAAGAAAACAGACATTGATCTGTTGATATATGTTTTTTTTTACCCTAGCATGTGAACCAGAACTACTGTACACTGCTGTATTGTGAGTTTCAATAAATATGTACAGTACCACCCATTAATAACAAGAGCCACCACTGCAGAATTGAACTTGGGTTAGCTCAGTAATCATCAGAAATCCCACTGTATAAAATCATACAGTTGGAACACAAAGCCCTCTGGTGGTGACATTTATCACTGCTGCCATGAAAGAAGCATAACTGAAGAATTTAGACCAGGGTAGTAGAGGATGAGCAGTGAAGCTGTGGAATGTGATTCACACAAACCCACAAAACCTTCTAGGAGGGAGCTGTTTGCACATTCCACAGAAATATTTTGCGCACAGTAGGATTCTGAAATCCTACTGGCCTAAATGCAAGTTTTTCAGTTGCTGTTACATCTAGCCTGATTCAATCCAAAAGATAATTTTAATTTGATGTAAACCTGGTATTTTTAACTTGAGATTGAAGTAAATAAGGTCCAGGATCTTTGATTATCCCATACCCCAACAAATAGGCAAGGTAATCTTTTAATCAAAATATGCAACAACATATGGGTTTTTCTTTCTCTAAAACAAATTCATTTTTGCATGTGTAAAATTACACCCAGTATAATATTTATCGTACAGAAGATTAATCATTATCAGTATTAAATGACAAAATTGATCCTTGTTATTTGATCTGCAGTTTAATTTTGACTTTCAAAATTGCTGTGGGGTAAAAGCATCCAAAAGCCTATTTTAAGAGATATTGAAAATCGTTCTTGAGTGCTGTGAAAATGTATTTATAAATATTTTTTTTTACCTTTATTTACCCTCCAGTACTGAGAGTGGCATTGTGTGGCCACCTTTGCAGATCTTTATCTGTGAAGGTGAGTCCTTTTCATGTTTATCAAAATGCCAAAACTTACCCTCAGTTGTTGGGAATACAAAATGCCTTCCATGCAAATATCATTACTGATCAAAGAACAGATTAAATCAAACATTGGCATGGTTTTGAAGGTCTGGAAATTGTTTTCCAATTATTAGACGCGCCTTTGTTTCTGCTTCTTTGTTCAGCCTGGTGATACATTCCAGTGCATTCAGCAAGGGATTGCAAATGAACATGTTATTCCTGAGCTGGTTTTGTCGCTGTTTATTAACAAAAGTCTGAAAACATTCCAGCCATTGCCAACAGCAGTCTGTGAACTTCTGGATGGGGACAGCGCACGACTGAGCAGTCCGCTGAAATGCGGGTACAGCATTTCAGCTCTGTTCCTCTCCTAACAGGCTGTCTTCTCTTTACAGGTTGTGGGAGTGACGTGGAGTTGGAATCGGCATTCAAGATGTCGGAGAACAAGGACGGTCTGCAGTACCGCCGGGTTGCAGTGGTAGAACCAAAGAGCAATGCACAGTTTAACCAGTTTCTTCCCACTAAAGACAAGCAGGCTGGATATGTCCCAGCCCCACTGAGGAAGAAGCGAGCTGAACGTCATGAAGACAACAGGAGAAGCTGGGCAAGTCCCATGTACACTGAAGAGGATGGCTCCTTTTCCAGGTAATTTGACCTGCTTTGGTAGCAGAATGTTTCTTGTTATAATAAGGAAAAACAAAATATCAGGTGAATAAGGATGCGGGTATGTACGAGAGAGTGGAACAAACAAAAGTTGTTGGACGTCTTCTTAACATTGGTTTTATAAGGTCTACTCTGTGAAATAGTTTCCTGAAAAATGATGGCATCTTTTTATTTTGTATTCTGTGGTATATCATCACTTGGATATCCAACCTGTTTCACAGTTGGTTCTTTGGTTAAATTTAAGTGAATATCCTTGATTATGCTACTTTATGATTATGATTATGAAACTTATCCTTTTCAGAACTACCTGTAAATTAACTTTTCATATTTTTTTCTGCAATAACTGCTTCAGCTGTTACACGAGGTCTCGTCACCAAGTGATAGCATTTGGAAAAATCTTTGCTGGTTATTTCTTCAAATGCGCTTTTCCTTCTTTTTTGCTGCCAAGCTGGTCTCATGTGTTTTAAATGGAATTAGTTTACGCTCTACTGTTCTCAGTGTGTTGAATTGCTCATTGTTCTGGATGACCTCAGTGAAGAAGAGACCAGTAGGAGTAATCCCATTCCTCAGAATGGGGATCCCCTGCAAGGCCACCCTCCCGCAACACACCTGCGATTGGCTTACGACTATGAGAGCGATTCCGACTCGGAGGGCGAAAGGAGGCAGCCCAATGTGCTGCTGGATGACCTGGCTAGCCGCAGGTTTCAGACGCACCCACCTGCTAGCCCGGCCAACTACGCTGTGCCTGTGCACAGCGCCGATTTCTGCTGCCACCTGAGTGGTTCTCTCCCCCTGGGCACTTTGTCACCAGCACCTGGGCTGGCAGTGGGGTCAGTAAGATCTGTAACTGCAAAATAACATGACGCTCAGAATATGCATTGCTGCTCTCAAACTTTACAGGAATAGAGGCGTTTAACCAGCTTGCTTCATTTGCTCCTTTTTCGTCTTTAAACGGGGACTGTTGACCTTTAAAGAAATGCTATGCATTGTTTATGCTGCAAACTCAGCACTGTGCTGTAAAATAACTGCCCTTTGGAGCTTCTGTGTTTTTGAATTTGCACTAACCTTGCTGGCAGTGTTATGTTGAACCTGATTTTCTTTGCATGAAAGCATGGTGCTCGCCCTGGTTTGTGTACAATATGTGCACAGTCGCCCATAGGACTCATGTGATTGGCTCTTTTTGAGCAGTAGCACGCAGCAGTGTGGGGGTGTCAAGGTGGACAGTGACCCTTCAGCTCCAGAGCAGGTCCTCATAAGTGACCTTTGCCAAAATTTGGAAGAGGAAGAAGAAGAAGAAGGCACAGCAGACCCACAGAAGGATGACCTCTATGCACGCAAGGTGGGCTTGGTGCTGCAGCCCTCGGCAATTGTGGCTTATGACACGTTTCTGCCAAAGTACTGGACTCCGGAAGAAGACCTGCGTGTGCACAAGATCAAGCTCGGATCTCAGCGCAGACCATGGTATAGGAAGATCCAGGGTTTCAGGTTTGTTGGGGTTTCACAGCATTTAAGATCCAGTTACGTGGATTTCATTGCTTTATACCAGGTTTAAAACATGCACTTAGGATCATGCCTACAGTAAGTTTAATTAAAAAAACATATTGCTCAAATTCTAATATCATTAAAAAACCCAGTTTCCTTTAATTCTCCTCTTTAGTTTTTCTCAGTAGTGGATTGTTCAAATGTCTTGGACATTTTTAATTCCTTTTTAAATTAATTTCTGTTTCAGTCAGTACATCTTTACCTTATCCCTCCGATGTCTGTTCTGTACTTTGATTTCTTTCCTGTTGGGTCTTTCTGTGTCTTTGCCGTAGCCAGAAGAAGTCTGGTTCATCTTCAGAGGAGTCTGACTGTGAAGGCAATCCCTTCCTTGATCCCTCATCTGCTAGAGATGAACAGCCACCCCAGTTTGTGTCTCATAAACACCTCAGTCACCTGGACAAGCCAAGGGCTGCTGAAAGCATGTCTGATTGCTGTTGTTCCAGAGCGCAGCAAAGGTTCATACCACTGCAAGATGAAGTCTTCAAATTAACTTCCCCTTAAACATATAAGGGGAAATTTAAAAGCATAACCTGTCATAATCTTTAAATTTAGAAATTAAAATCCAGGATCTTATCATTTCATTGTATTTGTACATTGGACTTTTTTAAAAGGCTCAATACAGAATCAATGGGCCCAGAAACATTTCCTGTCATTTAGTATGAATTTCTTTGAAATTCCTTGAAGAAAAAGGGAATGTGCACACTGTTTTAATCAAATGTTATTATATACTGACTATTTTAAGTCAGTTTTTCTTCTTACATGTTATGATAATACTTTTTTTCTCTTAAATGAAGGGAGATCTGTGGTCATCCCTTTCCATTAATTTATTTTATTTTTTAACTAATTTAATTATAGCAAAGTAAATAATTTTTATAAGGCTGGTTTTAACCTGGTATAGGAATTAACTAAAGGCTACTTTTTCCCTTTTCACACTTTGGTACTCCCACTTTTGTTCTACTGGGGTTTTCTGGTGCTAAATAAGTTTTCTTTCTGCTCTCTCCTGTTGCTGAACTCCAGTCTTTCCATGCAGCCACAAACTCTAAAAGGTGCAACTGAACATTCACAATTCATGAAGCCTTGTGCCAGCGTGCCCAGACTTGACCCCATGGCTGGTCCTAGAGTCGTAAAGTGTGAGAGGAACTCATTTCTTAGCCCTTTGCAGCACCAAGACTCGGGCGACATATCGGAAAAGTTTCTTCCTGATCTAGAAAACGATGACATGTTTGCCCGTCGGACTGGGTCTTTCCAGAGCCTTGTGAACCTCCAGTGCACGAGTCCAGAAGCCCGGGAAGACCGTATCCCGGATTCAGAGCCTGAAAGCAGTATTGTCACTCAGAAGCGGCGAGAAGAGTCGGCGACCCCAGATGTAAAGAAAGATGATCTGGTTTTCCGTAAAGTGAGGCTCGGCTCTCTGAAAATGGGACTTTCCCTTTCTGGAGCTCCTGATGTCTACCATGCTATCCCTGTACCGGAGCCCTGGGCTCTGCCACCGAGCCTCCGGTCCCGACTGCTATGCCAGCCCAGGACACCCATTCCCGAAGAGGAGGGGGAAGAGGGCGAAGAGGTGGAGGGTAAACTCTGTGCTTCACACCCAAAAGTAGATGACATGTTGGTGCGAAAGCTGGGGGCAGTTCAGCCTCACACTTCTGTGCCAGTGACTATCCCAGTTCCCACTTCCTGCAGTGAAGAGGACCTGCAGAAATGGAAGGCAATTCGGGAAGCCAGCAGGCAGAGACACAAGAAGAAGCTGATGGTGAAGAGGTTAGGCCTTTGAGCTCTACGGAATGTTTTCCAGCTTCAACATTTCTTCTTCTGCTGCTGATTAATGGAATATGGTGTGGATGCACAATCTAAAAAAGCATGTTGGTTTTGACTTTGGCAATTTAGGTGCTGTAAACGAATGCTCCTGTGTTTGTAGGCATTTTGTGATGGTCCCTTTGTTTAATACAAAAGCAAAGCCCCACGGCTGGTCCTAGAGTCGTAAAGTGTGAGAGGAACTCGTTTCTTAGCCCTCTGCACCACCAAGACTTGGAGGATGTATTGGAAAAGTTTTTTTTCCTGATCTGGCAGGAAAAAAAATAGTGGTGTTTTTTTTTAATTTTTGGACTCCAAAGAAATTTCTACTTTTCATATCTGTCAAGAGTTGCCAAAAGCATTCTCAAAGCAAAGTGGTTGTACATTAAATGTAGTTTATAAATTAAACCTATGTTTAACAAGATAATGTGAGTGGTATTATGTTAAGAAAAAGAGGAGAAAGTAGAACAGTTTATTTCCAGAATATATAATTGCAGTAGTTCTATTTCAGACCTTTGGTGCCATATATGATGTAAACATCAACTAGCTTACATAATTATTGATAAGTAATTTATTTATGAACAAAATAAACATTTGCATTTATTTTCTTAGGTGTCCTTATTATTTTTGTGTCCTTAATTTTTTTAAAGAAACCTAAAAATATTCTTAAGAAATGTGTGGGTTAGACTTGTGCCATGTTTTAATAACTGCAGTCCCTCTGGCTGCATTTTGAGTGTTCTAATTATCTTTCCTCAGTTAGATCTCAAATATGCTTAAGACACTTTAGAAAATAAAATTCATGTCTAACATTTAATGGATGAGAGACTATAAAATAATATTTGATTGCATGTGACTATTTGAAATTATTCCAATTGTAAGTACGAATGACATTCATGGCACTTGTCTGTTTTAATCCCAAAGTTTGCATTCTATCGTAGTAAAGGAACTGCAGCCTTTTTAAAAGTGATATTTTCTTTTACTTTTTTGTCATTCCTTATCAGAGAAAATATTTGGTCATCAAAATTCTTTGAATTCTCTGTATTTTGAAGTCATATTTTGCTTATCTTTCAGTAGAGTATTGTACTCCTCAATAAATCTGCCTGAAAATTTTCTGGGATGTCTGTTAACATGTAAATGCTATCTCTTAAAGGTGTCCCCACACTAAGGTTCAGGTCTTATTCAGATTGACTTAGGAAAGTATGAGCCAGTGGGTAAGACAGGAGGAAGTCTGTTCCAAACCGAACTGATTCCAAGATATGCATTTTCATGGAGAACAAGTTGGGGTATATGAAAAGGCAAATTCCTAATACAAGAAATTGTATGTGGCCAGGAAAAAGAATCTGATCTGTACACAAGGTGCAGGTGCTTCTCTCCAATTGCTGCTGTGAATGCCCTATTGAATTGATCATTTCCCTGCAGTCTCCAGTCCTTAAATTGAGAAATAACTTTCAATTACACTTACCAAGTAAAATAACAGAATAAAGTATGCTATACAGGATGCTATATCAAATAAAAGAATTGATATTGAATAAAAGGATTGATTGCTGTGGGTCACTTTACCTTTTATGCTGCCCCTGTAGTTGATACTTTGACCAGCAGGTGTCACTCGTAGTCAATTCCTGAGTGGGATGCATCACCTCCACACCTTGAGCTCCAACCCCTAGCATCTGGCCATGGAAAATTCTGCTTTGTGTGAATATGCTGCACGAGCTCATGAAGAGCCACCTGCAGAGTTTTCTCTCATTTCCCTGGGACAAGCTCAGACAATGGAGTAAATGCAGGCTCCAAGGCTGCCAGCTGGCCAGAGTTTGCGCTGCATTTGGAAGACTTAAAATTGTATGAAGGCAAAGTTGTTTTAATCATTTGTTGAAACTGGACAGGTTAGGGTTCATTTGTATTTTTTAAACGCATCCTTGCCTGTATGTTTCATTACAAGATCTCTGTTCTTGACCCTTTTCTTTATAGCAACCAGTATTTCAAATTACTTCAAGGTCATAAGAAAACCAATTCTTTCCTCAGCACATCAACATCTGCCACTGTGAGCTCAAAAACTTAATAGTTAAACTTCATTAAGGATCAATTTTCCTTAATTTCCTTTATTTTTCCCCAAAATTTGTTTAGCATGATGATAAATTCGTGGAAGGGAAAATTTAAAAGGGCTTGGAGTTGTCTATAGTGTGGAGAGTGATCTGAAATGTGGCTTCATATTAAATTATGTGCATTAAAGCAACTATTACAGGGGTCTCTACCCCTAGTCCTGGAGATCCCCAGATTCCAAAGATAAATGACCAGTTTGTAAAGACTTTCACTTTTTCACACAGTTTCACTGTGTCCAATTAAACAGGCCATTTGTTAATACATATTTAGATATCATTTGTATCTGTGTACCCTTTTTTTAGTTTTCAGGGACCAAAGTTTTGTTAATTGAACAGATCACTTGATCAATTCAAGTTGATTAATACCCTCCTTCTTTAGTCTTTAGAAGCAGGTGACATGTAAGCCTGACTTGACTGGTGATATCTATCTCTAGGGTTGGAGCCTATGCTCTGTCATTTCTTTTCTTAATGACATGAGTTCAATTTGAGGAAGTGATGCTTCCAGAAAAGTATATACTGTATTTATTCACTGTTATTTAATAATCCTGTTGTTAAAAATATATACAAGTCTGCCCATGTGTAAATGTTGCTTGTTTGGCATGGTGGTTTTATCTAGTAATTAAAACTTATTGAACTATTGAAAGCTATAAAACTATTGAAAGCTTGAATGATTAACCTTTAAAATGAAACTGTCATGTTGTGCCATTAACAGGAATGCAGGGAAGACGAGGTCATTTAATTCCTTATTAAATCTTCCTTAATTAATATATGTAGATAGGATAAATTATAGGTATCTCTACTTGGGAGAGTCATATGGTTGTTTGTGGTTCTCTTTGGTTCCTTAGACTGCTGGAGAAACACTCGGGTGGAGATGGGTGAGTTTGTGCACAGAAAAGGATTCAGCCTGTTTCCCTCTTTGCAGCATGATGCCCCTTAATGGCTTCCTGCGTGTCAGGGTGTCCTGCAGTGTTGCCAGTTGCTTTTTGTTACACAGCAGCGAGCTGCTTGGTTCTGTAGCTTTGCTTCCCAGACTAGGGGTTCACAATAATAGGAAAGAAAGCAGATACATGAAATATATAACAAATCTAATCACTAACATTACTGAAATGGAAGAGGGAAATATGCAGTAGGATGAAACTTAATTTCAAGAAGCAGTTTAGCTCCATTTTTTAGGAGAGCTACCTGGTGATCACGGGTATGTTCAGGAAGGATCACATTAACCCTGACACTGGCTTAAAGCAAGTTTGCCTGCAAACATTTTCTTTTCATTTTTTTGTGTGGCTGATGGGTTGGCTGAGCATTTTGCAAAGATTGTGAATTCTGCTGTAGCTTATTGATTTCCAGTGTTTTCTGCCGTCTAACTATGCCTATTAATACATCGGCTTGTCTGGAAGTTGTCGAAAGTCAGCGTTTCTTTTTTTTAAATGAGCTTTCTTCTTCTAGAGAGCAGCAAGTTAAATATACTCTTTATCACTGTAAAACTGATTCTAAAAATGTTCTGTATTTTTAAAGATTGTTGCATTAATTTCCTGTGTAGCAGAGTGCTGAATGTTTGGGATGCAAGATTACTGGGGAAGAACGGCACCTAAGCAGCACGCTTCACAGTTTACTTTGAGCTCCTTGAAATTGCAGTTTGATTATTCAATTTCAACACTAGGTGGCCTTCTAGTGACAGTCCAAAACATTGCTTGTGACTGTAGGGATCATGGAGTAACAGTATTCTGAATTTATATTCATAATTCTCTCCCCCCAGACATTTTTTTACAGAAATAACAGACATTTGTTTGAACCTTTCTACCTCCAAAGTTATTTTTCTTTGCTTATCAAATTTTCACTTTTCCGGCACACATAGGTAAAAGAAATAATAAACCATGTGTTTAACCCAATTGATGGGAAAGTGCCTGCTTCTCTCTGACTGAGATTTTCACACATGTATCTCCCTTGCAGGAGCAAGTCCATGAACGATGTAACCCAGGACACAGAAATAAACCGCCAGATTCGCTTTGAAGGGTTACAGAAGTTAAGAACTCAGATAAAAGAAAGCGACAATAAGTGGCAGGATGTGAGTATGATTTGCTGGCAGGTCTGCTTTGGCTCACCTGATGTACAAGACAGCAATGAGGGCCACGAATGACAATGCATACTGTCCATCTTGCAAGCTGGTCAATAGCTATGTGTAGTCTTATCTAATTAAAAGATTGCAATGTTCATTTGCTGTTATTATTCCTTTCTGAAAATGGTTTGGCTATTCTTATTTTCAATATAGAATCCTAAAACAAGTGCATGTCACTGATCAGTCTTATGCCGGTGTGATGTTTGTGCTACCATTCAGTGAAAGACATCTCCTGTTTCGGCCACGCACTGGGTGTGAAGGCAGTGCCGAATATAAATGAGAAATCTGTTTTTACCGCCTATCTGCCTGTGCGCCTTGTCACTTAAGGAGGCACGATCAACATTTCTTTTTAGAATAATAGTCTACATGGGTAAAGAAATATGCTGCTACTAACACTTTTAAAACTAATAAAGTTTAAAACAAAAAGTTTAATCATGCTGATATTCCTAATGTGTTACATATGGTTTTATCATCATTCTTTCATTTTTTAAATTATGAATCCATCTTAACCAAGCATTTAGGTCAAGCTCAGCAGCCTAATACACATGGGACAGAAAATGGGTGGAACAGTGTGTTACTTTGAACAGAATTAGGACACCAGCAAATCTAGTCCTTTTTTACTGCAATAGAACTGGCCAGTGCCTTTTCCGTTCTTCCTTCCTATAGCATAGAAATATTCTGGATTTGATACAATGGGTATTGGAGGTTTTATGACATTCATCTTTAGGATCTTGCTAAGTGGAAAAGCCGTCGCAAGAGCTTCAATAATGACCTTGTGAAGAAGATGGCAGAAAGAGAAGAAATTGAGCTGCTGACCAGCACTGATACAGAGAGGAAAACCAAGACCTTTCGAGAAATGCAAGAGGAAAGGTAAACCATAGAGGGCAGACAGACTTCTTTAGTTTGTTTCTCTCGACAGTTACTAGTATTTCTGGATTTTTTTCAGTATTGGAAAAATAAAATTGACCTGACGATTTTGCTTGGCTTCAGTATATTGTGGGCTTGAAACAGTGAAAGCCATTTTTTAAATGGCATTTTTTATTATTTAAGAAGGGGGTCTGTTTTTTTCTTTCATCTCTTATGTACTGTATATTAAAAATATGAGTGATGGTCTTATGTCTCGACAGAAGACCAATTAATACATAATTATGCAGAATCCTGGCAATATTGCATCCCCTTTTCATGTACCAGTTAGAGAATGTAAATGTTTGCACAGCTGATGAACAGTATAGTGATAGTTTTTCAGCTAACTTATACCTTTACAGATAGCAATTTTTCTTGTGATTTTTTTAGTGTGAGATCTTGTTACAATCTTGATTTAAAATTCTTTAAAAACATTCAGACTGTTTTTCACGCATTTGCTTGCTTTTCATTTAGAATATCCCTTTCAGGCTAATTTTTATTTTATTGTTTAGGACCATTAAGGTTATCTAGTTCTTAGCTTTTTGTGCCAATATATAGAAATAGTTCAATAAGTCATTCAGTGGTGAGTATTGGCTTCATTTATTTTTGTCTTAATAGCACTGTAACTTTAGGTATTTAGTTTAAATGTTTTCCTCCTGTTTGTGTGAAAGTGTAACCTAATAGCTGAATGCTTCCAGGGACCATTCCTGGCTCCTCCTCTCCCTCACATGCATTTAAAAGCACGTCGCTTTTTCCACAGGGAGAACAGAGGGCTGAAAACCCTCAGCACAACAGCAGCTGAGAGCATGTCCCTTCACTCATCCAATGAAGACGTGTTCACTGAGCAAAAGCCCACTTCCAGAGCCCTATCCGAGAGAAGCTATACTGTGGAAGTGGACAATCCTTACACGGCCCAGACCAGAGTGGCTCCCCCTTCCACCCCTTCTCGGAGCACACAGAAGGAGCACACAGAATCGTCCACTCCCAGAGTAGCACCAATGCCCACTTGCACACCTGCGTCCACAGCTGCCTCTTCCTCCTTCAGAACAGCCACAAGCCCCACAAGTAAGACCGAGGCAACCACCACTAGCACAGCCAGCAGAGCAACAGAATCCAGGCTCCTGTTTGAGAAATCATCGGAAGAAAAGAGCTCTGTTCCTTTGTATACACACAATTCAATGGACACAAAGCCAGGGGTGGCTCGGGTTTCAGCTTCTCTCCCTAGAAGCTACCAGAGATCTGATAGTTTACGGCTGACCTCCGTAGTTGCACCACGACCTTTTGGAACTCAGTCAAACAAAATTGCATCCCTTTCTAGAGCTTTTACTGTGAGTAACCTCTTTCTTAAATTTTGACAATTTTAACAGTTCTTCTTCTGCTTTAACAGCTCTTGTGTTTAAAAACAAAGCGAATAATGACTTTTTTTCTGTGCTTTGTGTATACGTTTAATGTTACCTGCTACTGCATGATCTGTTTACAGTGTTTATAAATAATAGAATAGCCTAATGTTATACCACTTCGTATCCACATCCTGAAATTTCAAAATGCTTCTGTTTTTTATGTTTATATTTAAAACATGACTTTTTTGTGCTATCGGGAAAAGAAAGAAATCTTATTAATCAGTGTTTAATTGTGGCCAAAGATCTTAGAAATGTTGAACCTGGTGTCATAAATTAGTAATTTGGTGACTGTTTTGGTAAAGCTGTGTATTTGTTGAGTATCCTTTTAGGAAGAAGAAACTTAATTTTAATTTCATGTAAGATTTTCTTGTCTCCAAATGACATTCCTATTATTTTTTGTTTCAGATGGATGATGCACACAATCGCTACAACGGAGAGAGAGAGAGCTCCCAAAAGACCAGCACCCCTAGCCGATACAGCCAGTTCATGACAGAGGATGATGCTCAATCCCAGTCCAGCTCTGTCCTGAGCAGCAATGAGGAGGAGGAACAGGAAGAGGAGATGGACCCTTCTCCTCCAGCACAGAACACAAGCAGCACTCTTGGTGACTTGAAGACTGACGCTCCCTTCAGCTCTGAAGCGGTGTCACCAGCCACAAAGAGAACAGCAGCAAAGCCACCAGAGGCCAGGGTGGCTCCACAGGTGGGTGTGAGTGAGAAAGATGGCTTCTTGTGTTTTAGTCAGTCTTGAACCTTTGTTTTTGGACCACAAATTCAAATGTCCAGTACAACATTTTACATTCCTCTTCAGAAAGATATTTTGCTATGGCTGCTTGTTCTAACATACCTGCAGTTTGTTTTATCCTCTTTAATTGTTTATAATGTTCTGTACTGTCTTTCTTATTGTACAAATTCTGAATCTGCATACAAAGCGTTAGGTAATTAGAAAATGAGAAAGTTTATGTGATTGTTAAAAAAACAGCCATTATTGTAGCAAAAATCATTTTTAACTGCATCGCACCTTAAAGATGAAGCCTCTTGATGTCAGAAGAGCTCACTGTGAGAGCCATGCTTTTGATTTTTAAAGGAAACTTCCCATTAAATTTCCAGAGCACATTTTGTTTGAGGAAGCAGCTAAATATTGCAAGGTTGCAGATGAGTCAGGATAGTCTGTATTTTCTGTCATATTTGTATAGACTTTTGGCTGCATCTTAAGCATCTACTTAATATTTTACTTGAATATGAGGTTATTTCTTTAGAAGCTTTTATATATGTAAACTGCTTAAAAGTGTAATTTTAACAAGACTGTTAACATAAACACATTTTTTATGAATGCCCTGTGGAGTAATGTATTAAAGACATAAATCATTTTCCAGTTTAGTTAAGTATGTTTTCAAGCAAAATTTATTTGATTAGTGTTATAAAACGAACACCAGGCATTGCAAATTTGTCAGATAAAACACAGCCTCTTGTCTCCTAGTCTCAACACATTTAAGTCCAAACTAAAGTTATAGTGTGGTTGTTTTGTTCAGATACCTCTCAGGCATAAGTTGTGTTTTTACCAAAGAAATTATTTTAATCTTTTAGAAATTATTCTTAAGAATTCTAAATTAATACAATTTAATTCATGTAGAAAAGAGATGTGTATTGTTTGTGTTGAATTATTTTTTTTTAAAGCAAGTTATGAGGATTGCAATACTTGCATAATAACACTGCTGAAATTTGTAGTCATAATTGTTTAACAGACAATTCTGCCAGACTTGAAGCAAGAACTGTCTGACCTACTAAGAGCACCTGGACATTGTAAAGAATGATTATTTTTTAAGGTGCATGCTGGTCCAGATCCACTTAAATGAGGGATCGTCTTACCCCCAGGAAAGGCGAGACACGAGATCCTAGGTGTCACGTTCTGTTTTTCAGGAGCAGTATAGCGACATGAGAATCATCCTGAACCAGAAACCAAACAGCAATCGAGACTTTGGGTTCACAACTACCTGGGACTCCACTGCTGCCATTGTGAAGTCCATAGAACACGGTAGGTCACATTTTGTATCAACGGGATGTAGACTGTATTCTGCATCGTTTTTCAGTCATCAAGTTTGTTTTTCTTTGTAGAAAAAAAGGCAAAATAAAAAAGTCAAACACAAAACATGTTATGATGACATTTATGTAAGGAATTAGATGAATGTTCACTCTTTGTGAAGTACACTGAAGTTTTAACTGTTTTGTCTATTTTGTTAGAAGATCCTATATATTGTGGGTGTTTGTCCAGGTACATTCAGTGGCATGTAGGGAGGAAATCAAAACTACTCTTCTATGTGCATGTTATTTAACTCCTCATTCCAAGGTTGGGGTGTTGAATGAAGAGTAGTGGGGAATACTTCCTCCGTACTCTATGCTTTTGCATAATTCTTTCTGCTGTTTTGCAAATATAGCCAAAGAATGCTATTTCCTTATTAAGTACAGAATCCTCTGTCCGCTTTCAGTTAATCTTTTAAGATTAAAGATAACATTTACTTTTTTCAAAAGCAATTGCAATCATTTGCTTCAGAAATATACTCCTGTTTAATGTCTCTATTTTAGAGGACTCTGGTGGAGGATTTTGTAGTGTCAGGATTATATATCGCACTGTGAGTTCAAGGCACTGGTTGTGCTAGTTTCAGGAGACAGCCATGAATGATTTATCAAGGTCTGGGACAAAGGTTCTCCTTACACTCCAGCTGCCACATCAGATCTGAATTTAAAATTCCCCAGAAAAACTAGTGATTGGCTTATCAACTTGTACTTCAATATGGTAATCAATTAGTAAGTATACCTAAAATGTGGGTTTTCTTTATATATAAAGTATATAGTTTATTAAAACATGCATGGTACACTGGAGGGACCAATTACTCTTTTTAATCTGTGAAGGACCTTTTTAGCACACAGAATTTGAAATCAGCAGCTGAAAAAGCAATTTGCTTTGTACACGTGTACAGTGGGATTTCGTTTTTTAAATTCAAAGACGGTGAATTTGTGGATTCCTTGCTTGGTGATGAGCCAGGCTTTCTTTATTCCATTAGTCACGGTGAAAGACACGAGAAAAATGCAAATGTTGTGCCACTATGTAATGATGAAGCATTATATACACTATACTGCTCATCAGGTTGAAGCTGGCCTTGAACTATGGTTATGATCTCCTACCCATAGGTAGCCCAGCTGAACTGTGCCAGCTGCAGGTGAATGATGAGATCCTCACAGTTAATGGCCTGACGGTCTCCGAGATGGACTACACGCAGTGGAAGGAAAGTATGGATAAAGCTCAACAGAATGGAAACCTTGTGATGGACATACGCAGATACGGCAAGAATAGTAAGTTTGGTTCTAAGTACATGGTACTTGTGATGCTCCGTCATGTTTCATGTAAATGTTTGAAAAACTGCACACACAAAAAAAGCAATCAACAAGAATGGATTTTGTTTCTCATGATGTACTTCAGTAAGGCATTATCTTGAAATCACTGCATCCAAAATGTTTTCCCTTTGAGAAAAGGAGGAGGACTCAAAGACAATTCAGTGCAAAGCTGAAAAATCTAAATCAATTGATCTCATGAGAAAGAGGATTTGGTAACATGTGATGAATCCCATCTTTCTTTAAGACAGGTGGCTTGTGAACTTGATGTTAGAAAATAATACAGACCCATTAGGAGTGCTTTTTCAGTTTACTGTAGGTATAATAGCACTCTGTCAAAGTGGTACAAGACTACTGTAGGGTGCATTGTTGGCACCTTATGAGAGCTGCAAGAGGTTTTTGCTTTTGTTTCTGTCATAAGAATATCATATCATGCTCACAAATGATAGTAGATCATTTGGCCCAATTAGCCAGTTTTGTTCTTTATAGCTAGTTTATCAGAATAAGCAGAGTTGTGCTTTTAATTCAGTTGTGGCCTTTGTTCTTCTGTCTTGAAATCAATTTACAAAGTATTCACGTGAAAAGAGAACCTTGGCAATGTTGTCTAAGTCTCTAGTGTAACACCCCGTGGTGGCTGTTGAAAAGGTATAGTGTTGAGTATAATGGATGGGAGCTTGGGAGGTCTACATATCTTCAAAAGTGGCCCGGTCCCTTTTTTATTTACTTGGAATGATAGTGTTCTAGCTACTGTTTGACTATTTTATTTTAATGGTCAGTGATGCTTGCCCTCAGAAACAAATAAATAGAAGAGAGAGGCAAGACTGTGTCCTTGTAACATCCTCATATGAGCCCTTGGAAAATAAATTTCAGCCTAGCCTCAGATCCAATAGCCACTGGTCAATAGCCTGAAAAAAGAGAAAAACTTTAAACACTGTCATTAGAAAGGTATCTCAGAGCTCTGCAGCTCAGGGAAACCATACATTTAATGTACAATGTTCTTGTATTTCAGGTGGACTAGGAGGAAGTAATGGTCTTTTGTCATCAGTATTGAGTGGCAATTTTGTTTTATTTTAAGCTTTCTGGTCTGCAGACCACTTGATGTATCCAAGTTGATCACTGGTGATCATTAAAAAAAAAAGTTTGCAATATAATATTATACAAAGGCATACTATGCTTTCGTGTTCTCGTAACAGTTTTTTTGTGTGTGCAGTTTAGCTTCCTGCCTGTTCACCTTCAGTGGGGGTTGATGCTTGCAGGTGCTTAACTTACTAGGTGTTAACCTAACTTAGTGAGTACTTATGGTTAAAGAAATGGTTCTTTACCAGCAAGGTTATGGATACATCAGTAGTGGAACACTTAAAACATATTATACCCATCCCTTCATGAAATTTTAAAACACACCTTTTGTTTCAGCCTAAGTGAATTATTTTCACCAGGTTGCATATAGAAATGGGTTGGTAAAATATTGTTACTCCAAACCCAAAAACCCAGCAAGAACATGGCATTGCTGCATACATTTGAGTATCTGTAATCTTGTTTGTGAAAATGGGTTTCTTAAGCTTTGACTAAATGTAGACTATGCATGTATGGGGAAGGTGGTCTGTCCATTATGCCCTCTCTTTTCGGTATTGTTTTGTCTGCCTTTCACCTATACTTGTTGTTATTATTTTGATTTGTGAACTTGATATTTTCATAAACTCATGATTTTATGCCATCATACACCATTCAGACTGGGGCAGAGACCTACCTTCCCTACCATTTAAAAGCCATAAAACCATCAATCTGACCAGTATGGATGCAACACTTATAGGTTCCCCTGAAAAGTACAGCAACACCAGCACAGATCTTACTTCACGCAAGTCCCCGGGGGAGACCAGGAAACCAGATTTTATGAGTGAGCCTGTTAATGTAAGTTCGCTGGCTATAAAAGCTTCTTTGGTAAAAAGTTGAATCCAGTTTTTTAATGATTTAACTCTTTATTTTTTTCTTTGTGATTATTGGTTGACATTCAGTATTTGAACAACAGCTTTTTAGTGCCGTCATTTGGCTTGGTAATGAAAGATTGTGATGTAAAATGTAATTCTTAGCGATAATACACTTGCTGACATGAATGAATAGAATTATTTTATACGTCACTCAGTCATGTAAATGTTTAAAAATGGGTAACAGTGTGACGATACATAAAATATTTATGGCAGGAAAATGTTTTAAGACCCTTCAGAAAGCAAGAGCTCATAAAGATTTAGATACTCTTAGTATTGGAGTGAAGATTTGTTTGACCAGGGCAGCACAGATTCCTTTGACAGGAGTTGTGGCAGCTGCCTCGCCTTTCTTGGGTCCTGGGTTCGATTCTGGCCTGCACAGTTTGCGTGTTCACTCCCATGACCACATGGGCTTTTGCCAGGTGCTCCAGTTTCTTCCCACAGTCCAAAGAAATGCTGTCTAGGTCAATTGACATCTCTTAAATTTTCTGTGTGTGATTTGTGATTGAGGATATCTTTAATAGTCAGCTTTTCTCTGCATCTCCCTTATTTGTGTTTTATTCACCGGGTGTTGCTTTTCTAGGATGCAGCAACTAAGGAAGTGAATGGAGGTTTCCGTGGGGAGGCGGTCACAATGAGACATAAAGGTACTGAGCAAAGAGCTGAAAGCCAGCTGGTGTTTTCCTGCCTGAACTAACGTGAATGAGAAGTGTAAGAATTTATCCTTTAGCTATGCGACAATAATATTGTTTGCCTGGGTTTTACTGTGCCTGTTTTTTGTTGCCTGTGACAGGTGGTATGACATAAAAATCTATGTATTAAAGCATATTGAACTATTTCAGTTTCCTAAATTGTTTGAAACCATAAACTGTGTACCTTAACTTTTACTGAGTTCACATTTGGGATTGGGATTTATCCTTGTGTACCTTATTTTTTATTTCTTATGTAGAATCTGAGCCAATTTCTTTGAAAAACTTAAAAAGGAGATCAGAGTTTTTTGAACAAGGTAAAAATACAAAGATCGATGTGTTTTGGTGCTGGCAAATTTTCAGATCATCTTCGCATTGAAAATGTGGTGCTGGGTTATAGGCCTCTTCATCCTTGTAATCAATTCATGTAACAAAGCAACATAATTCATCTGCTCTTTCTTCAGGCTCATCAGGGTTTGCATTCAGTTCATTGGTCTACCTTTGTGGTAATGGGGCCTTGCTTGTTGTGTTAACCTTTATCTGTGAGAGTGATATGCTGTTCTCAGTAGTAGTTTATTGATTTGGGGAAACATGAAGCCAATATTTTAGTTATTTAAAATTCTGACCTCAGTGTTCCTTATAAATATAGACTTTCATTGCCACTTCTGTTTGGACTCCAGTATTTTGTAAATCCTGCACCATGGAGTCCAACATGTATTTATTATGCAGAACAGAATTTCTAATTTCTCTATAACAGCATATACCATGTCATATACCATACCAACATATAAAGAATGCCATTATCATGAGTTGGATTTCTTCCTTGCTTTCAAATTTGTTTTTGTTTTGGCTTCTTCCTTTTTTGAAACATGGCGACAAGGTAGTTTCCCCTTTAAGCAGTATGAACATGGTATAAGCACATAACACTGCTTCCAGACTTTATGCAGCTCTGACCTTTTCATCTTCATCTTATTACGTTAAAAATCAGTTTCATAATTAGATACAGATTTTCATCATTTTTAAATAACTGTGATGTGATTTTTTAATTGACAAAAAATACCCATTTAAATGTAGAGCATTTTGCATTAAATTGCTTTCTTCTTTTGAAGTATAAGGATTCACCTTTATTAACACAATCAATCAAGTGCAGGACATCTCACTTAAACCACTACATGACGTATTGGCTTTATCATGTGCATAAGATAGAATAAAAGCAACTAAATTGAATTCTAATTACAATTTCAACATGTTTTATGGATGTGTGCTCCATATGTGCAGATATATTCATGTTCATGCTGATGTTCAGGTGAGCTTCAGGTTTTTGTGCTACGTGCTATATGTTGGTATGGTGTACAGTGCATTTAAGTACCACTCTTACATTCTGCATGTTACAGTATGTTGGGAATGCCCTAAATTTACAATTTGCTAACTAATATTAAATGCTTGGGCATGTGTGAGTCTGCCATTTTCCTCTCTTAAAAATGAAATACGATTTTCTTGTCAGACGATAGCAATATTCTGATAATTGCTAATGCTCTAAACTGATTTATATGAAGTCATATGAAGCATATGTATCCCTTTTGTTCACGATTTATATACTATATTTATTATACTTATTTTCTGTGCTTATGCTGCATTGCAATTTAACACATGAATAAGAAAATGAAATGTTAGTGTGTGTACAGCAAACACCTAATTATTATATAAATATTTTAACACAAAAACCCAGTGAAAGACACCAGTGTGCTTTGTACTATACAGATCGATCTCATAGATATACAAGTAGATATTAGTAAATCAACTAACATTTTTTTTTGTTCTTAGGTGGATCAGAGTCTGCAATATCAGATGTAAGTTCTGATGTACATATTCGAAAATATTTTTTTGCAAAAATTTTTTGCATTTACTACTGCTTAAGATAACTTCCAGTACCTGGAGTATGTATTTCCTTCTTGTATTTTAGGAAAAACGTATAGCATAATAGAAAACAGAATAGGAACACTTTTGTGAAACACCGCTCTGTATTTTTTCTCATCGCCACTGTCTTCCCTGCGTCCATCCTTGAATCAGTCTGGAATAGGTCTGAAAGAGCAGAAGGAGTTTGTGGCTGCTTCTGCCTCTCTTTGTGTAACTGTACATGGGTATTAACCTAATGATTGTAATTCTAATACCAGGAATATCTGGCTCAACGTTTCCCTTGTCCTGTCTCCGCCCATCAGCTGCAGGTCCCCTCCATCAGCACCTCCTCCAGCCGCTGGTCCTGGGACCCTGAGGAGGAGAGGAGGCGCCAGGAGAAGTGGCAGAAGGAGCAGGAGCGCCTGCTGCAGGTAAGAGTTTACTTGCTTCCGTGTCTCTTAGCACCTCACCCTTTTTGGTGAAGCGATGATGCTTTCTTTCACAGACATCAGAACCATGTTTCCCTTGACCAAAAGAGCATGCCGTACATTAAACCTTCCTGCTTTCGTCACACATGCAGTGAAAGATCCCCACCCCATTCACTCCCAGCCCGGTCCAGGTGTTGCACATTGTCCACTGCTCACAGGTCTCGCCCACCTGTCTAGCTGGTGACGGTGACCTTGCTGTCATTTGCAGGAGAAGTACAAGCGTGAACAGGAGAGATTGGAAGAGGAGTGGCGCCGTGCGCAGCAGGAGGCTGAGAAGGAAGGGTCCAAGTACTATGAGGAGGTATATATGGTGCAATTCCGAAGGTTCCTTTTGTTAATTTTTTTAAAAGAAATGCCTAATACAATAGATATTTCAAGTTGTCATATTCTGATAAACAGTTTCATTCAATTATAATGTCCTATGGAGATGGCTAAAAAACTTCTAAACTTTCTTGAATCACTCTCTTTAGACTTGCATTCTGTATTAAAGCTATACATATTTACCTTTTCTTTTGCTTCTGTTGTATTATGACTTCATTTCAGAATTGGATTTTCTTGCAAATTGGTCAAGAAAAAAGGTGTTTAAGGTTTTCTAATGATAAAATTACATTCCAAACTGGCAGTCTAGCCCTAATTTTTCATATATGCCCAAAGATTGGACCCTGTTTGACCTATCTTCATATAAATCTGTTTTTTTTCCCCCGATTCCAACAGGAGCGCAGGATAATTGAAGTCAACACTAAACCCTGTTTAGTGACCCATCAGTCCCCTGACTCTCCCCTAAGCCCGCAGACATGGTCTTGGAAAGATCGAAGCACTCTGGGGGAGGAGTCATCCAGGATCACTGAAGAGCAGAATGTCGCCAGGCTGCAGGACGAGGAGGCCCAGTGGCTCAAGCAGCAGCAGCAGCAGCAGCAGCAGGAGGAGGAGGAGGAAGAGGAGAGGAGAAGGATGAGGCAAAGGCAGGAGGAGGAGGCACGTCTGGAGGAGGAGAGGAGGAGGCAAGCTGAGCAGGAGGCACGGCAGCGCCAAGAAGAGCAGAGGGAGAAAGAGAGGAAGCAGAGAGAAGAGGAAGAGCGCCAACGTCAAGAGGAGCAGAGGCGCAGGCAGCAGGACGAGGAGAGGAGACGTCAAGAAGCTGCTGAAGAACAGCACAGGGAGCAGGAGAGGCTGAGGCAGCAGCAGCAGCGGTATGACCTCCTCTTTCTCAAGAGAAAGTGTTGGACGCCTAAACCTCTGTCACCGCAGTGCTTAGTTTAAGGAGGATGCACAAGCAAAACGTCAAATAGCAGATAAGAACAGAGGCTTGTACGGTTTGTGCCCAACAAGTATCTACATTTTGTAAACAGTACCACATGATGTCATTCTGTAAATGTTACTCTTTACTCTTCTCTGTCCTCTTTTCTCCTAACATTTAACTGCTATAAAATACTTCTCTTTGCTATTTTCTTGGCTGCACTAACACAGGTCTGGCGATACCTATGGTTTTTCTAAAATCCAGCCTGAATTTGCAGTCTCAGACAGGTTAGTATGACTCTGAAATTCTAATTATATTTAAATTAACAAAACTAAATGCCTCACAAATCACTATAAAATATGTAATGGACTTATATATATACAGCATATTACAGTAAATAAGGGTGATATTGATTATTTTTCAAAAATGTGGAGAAATACCCATCAGTTTATTTTGACACCATATATACTTGTTTTTGTGATTTAGGAACAAGTCAAAGTCTACTTCAGACCTTGATGATGATTACACAGCAGACAGCAAAGGTAAGTTTATATAAGGTATTCTGAAGTGCAATGCAAATTTATTGACTGTTTTATAGACAGTTTGCATACAGTATTTCTGCTAAATGTATGAAATAATTTTGGAAATATTTCCGTTTAGAAATATGACCAAACTTTTTCTTACTTAGCTTAAGCATGTCAATAAAAAAATGTTGGAGCAGAAGATATCAACTATAGTAGATTTTGAACTACTTTGGTTATTTTCAATTTTATATTAAGAGCAAATTATTTAACCCAAACTGAGAAACCCACAAAAAGCCTTTGAAAGCCAGTCTTCACTATCCAGTTAAATAAACTGGAATGTATATTTCCAGTTCTGAGCTAAAGATAGGAATATATGCTGCTCAGGGCAGTGGCTCTGTGGCTAAGGATCTGCCCCTGTGGCTGGAAGGTTGCTGGTTAGTATCCTGCAGCCGACAGAGGAATCCTACTCCTTTGGGCCCCTGAGCAAGGCCCTTAACCCCAGCTGCTCCAGGGGCGCCGTATAAATGGCTGACCCTGCGCTCTGACCCCAAGCTTCTCTCTCCCTGCCTGTGCGTCTCATGGAGAGCAAGCTGGGGTATGCGAAAAGACAAATTACTAATGCAAGAAATTGTATATGGCCAGTAAAGTGATCTTATCTTAAAATTTATTGAATTATTTTTTCACATGAATAAGCTGTCTGAAGTGTGCTTAATAAATACTTCCCAATGCTAATGACCTTATCCCACCTCATGTCAGTTGTCTGGTATAAATTTCAAGCTAACATACTGGGGACTGTATTATTGTTGTACACGGTTTCATTATTTCTTTTTAAGTCCTAATATACGGCAAAAAACATTAGTAGGAAATGACTTTTGGTCATGAAATGAACTACCTTTTCATACTATTCACACAATTTTTAAGAAGGAAAGGTGTCATTACAAATGAACATATGGGTCAGAGTTTACAAGACCATTATATTTAATATTCTCTTCACCGGTGAAACAGAAATGCTCATTACAGTTTCAAAATAAACAAGGTATAGTCGTATAATCGTGTACGTAGGTGTTTACTGCAGAAATGGGGGCATAGCTCAATGGCTGCTGGAGGAGGAATTGAGGAGGAAGAAAAACAGGGAAGTCCAGAAAATGGTGGCAGCATCTGAGCTGGAGGCAGAAAGAAAGCAAATCCTTAATTTGATGAAATATGCTGACCCAGAGAGAGGTGGGCAAAGGCCTTTAATCTGTGGCCTTCACACTGATCAGAAAAACGAAAAAAAAAGTTTTGAATGATTGGCAATTGTGTGTTGATTGGAATATCTCTAATCATTTTCAACATTTATTTAAAATGCGTAATTCAGCATGCTGGTTAAATTCCTCTACCATTTATTTTTCCACCATTCTTTTATGGCGCCTACATTTCTATTAATAAAATACAATTTACTCTTTCTTTAAAAGTGTTCATCACCAAGATAATTACCACCACTGTCTGGCATGTACAACAATAGTTCTTGCACAAATCTTTTTTAATAGAGAATAAACTGTTGCCAAATTGGTGATCTTGAATCAATTAAAATAAGGTCTTTAAAACCAAATCATTTCATCAAATACTATATCACGTCTTTTCATCCCTTAATGTTCTGCTAAGTCTGGACTTTTGGTTGATTTCAGCCACCAGCAAATCCATGGACAGCACCTGGATCAGAGCAGATTCTCAAAAGAAGAAGGACCAGGCTCTCTCTCAGGCAGAGCTGGAAAGACAGCGGATCATTGAGGAGATGAAGAAGAAGAATCAGCTTGTGACTGACAGCAGCTGGATCAGACAGCGCAGTGCCAGTGTCAACAAGGAGCCAGTCAGCTTCTCTGGGCCAATGAGGAGGTAAGAAGTTAAGTCCATACTGTCAAAAACAGTCTATTTCAAAGGTACTTCTTTAAATATCTTCAGCAAACAGAGCTTTATGAAGGCCCCTCCTCAGCCTGCTGGCTATTATTTCTGACTAAACAGCTCTTACTAAAAGATCAATCAATGAGGAACAGAAACAGATGGGAATGATATAGTATCTGACACTCCCACAATGATGTTTTTTTTCCTTTTGCAGAGGACCAATTGGTTACATTTCAAGCAGTACTTCTGAATAAGGGCAGTTCTGAAACTGATTTTGGATAGTTTAATGGAAATTGATCCAGGGTTGAAACCAATTACAAATCCCATTTGACCTTTTAAGAGCTAAAAATAAATTGACAAATATAATATGCCCCAAATAAATAACCTCAATAAGTTAGCCTGTGGTTAAGAAATCAGCTGGAGCAAAAAATTAAAATAGTGTTCTTCCGGAATAAGGTTTATCATTATTAATTTTTTTAAACCAATAAGCACAATTGATAAATAACGGCCATGATCATTCACCTCTGATGGCCATGATCACACTGATCTCTCCGTTCTCAAAGTAGGGTTTCTTAACTCCTATAGCAGAAAAACATCAGAAACTAAAATTATCCTGAAACTTGGTTCACACCTTCCCTCTCTCTCAACAACAGACTCGTTTTCTTCTAATTCTCTCTATTCATTTGTAGGTTTCGTTTCACACCTCTCTCGACCTCGCACCACTCAATTGGCCACTCTGCCTCTCCCCTGCTCCCGACTCCTCCTCTCTCCTGACTTGTTTTCCCATGCTATATTATCTTTGCTGACTGCCCTATCTTTCTTACACCTGAAGACGGCTCCACAGCAGAAACGTTGTTTTCTTTCTTCTCTTTTCAGCATGGAATAAACCTATTCTTGTTCCTTTGCAGCCTGTGCATGCTGACGCAGCTACCCACCTGAACTACATCAAACTCTTAATATCCCTACAGAGGCCACACAAGAGATGAGCTACCTTCTAACTATATATAATGCAACCTGCAGTTAAATCTGCTCCTTTGCAATCATTAACCCACAACTTACTTAGGTATACTAAGATAAACTTTACCATTGTTTCTGCTCAAGGGACCCCCCCAGACCTCAGCAAACATCCTCTTTCCTTTGAAGTTTGAAGTGTTTACTCTTCCCAGTGTCACAAACTTTAAAATCTAAGAGGCACTTCTAAGTCACCTAAAGCTGAAACAGATCATTATTTTGTTTTAGGTACCAAGTTGAAAAATAGTATCAACCTCTAGGATTTGACAGGGAGGGAATGTGTGACATTTCAAATGCTTTTTGATTCATTAGCAAACAGTCCTCAGTTTAAAGATGTAATTTGTGCTTTCTCATAAATGCACTTCATATATCTATATTCCTTCCAAAAAACTCTACCATTTTCAGAGGCGAGTCGCTTGACAACCTGGATTCCCCTCGATCCAACTCCCTGAAGCAGCCTCCATGGATATCCAGTTCGTCCTCCATCTCCTCTTCCTTGGTCCAGGACTTCAGCCGGTATCCCCAGCCAGTGTCCACGTCCAATCGCAGCTACATGCGCACACCTTCCACTCTGCCCACATCCCTCTCCATGGGTTCCCTGAAGCAGGGTCCCTGGAACCAGCCCTCTCCCGATCTGCTCTCGCAACAGCAGCAGCGCAGCAGGTGAGACTGCCCGCAGCTGCACCCTAAGGGCTGGTATCCCCTCTTCTTCCCCTCGAGAAACACGACTTTGTTTTACCGTTGACTTATACAGCCATGCAACACTATTTTCAAATGGTAATACTCTGCTGCAGAGGTGGGAGTAGCAGTGGATCTGAGGTGTAGAATGAACCCACATTCTGGGCGAGGAGCAGCTGAGATGGGGCGACCCGCAGGCAGGGGGGTTGTAGCCAGCTCCAGACACAAGGAGGCGTTGTTGTATGCGCACACAGATAGCGTGCTGTGGCAGTGTAGGAAACCGGGAAATAAGCATAGTCTGAGATTGTGGTCAAACAGGTGGGGGGGGCAAAGCCGATGGAGAGGCACAAACAAGGTCCAAAGCACAGAGGGGGTGTGGTTCAAAGGGTCTGGTCAGGATGAAGTGAGGGTCAGATCCAGGAAACTCGGTAACTCACAGTTTGTAGTGGGGACAGATCTACAAGAAATTGTGAGAGTGAACAGATTCCAAAGAACAAAGTAATAATAATAATAATTGCTTACACTTATATAGCGCTTTTCTGGACACTCAAAGTGCTTTACAGGTAATGGGGACACCCTCCACCACCACCACCACCAATGTGCAGCATCCACCTGGATGATGCGACGGCAGCCATAGTGCACCAGAATGCTCCCCACACATCAGCTATCATTGGGGAGGAGAGCAGAGTAATGAAGCCAATTCTTAGACGGGGATTATTAGGAGGCCATGATTGATAAGGGCCAATGAGAAATTTGTCCAGGACACCGGGTTTACACCCCTACTCTTTGAGAAATGCCCTGGGATTTTTAATGACCAGGGAGAGAGTCAGGACCTTGGTTTTACGTCTCATCCGAAGGACGGGGCCTGTTTACAGTATAGTGTCCCCAACACTATACTGGGGCATTAGGACTCACATGGACCGCAGGGTGACTGCCCCCTGCTGGCCCCACTAACACCTCTTCCAGTAGCGACCTTAGTTTTTCCCAGGAGGTCTCCCATCGAGGTACTGACCAGGCTCACACCTGCTTAGCTTCAGTGGGTTTCCAGTTGTGAGTTGCAGGGTGATACGGCTGCTGGCAGTACAACACACAGCAGGAATCCAAGCAAGGCAACACCAGGGAACACTAGGGAAATGGGGGCAAGGAGAAGCTAGGGCAATGGAAACTATGGACTCAAGAATTCAAAGACAGAGCTTTATGGTAGAGCCCCAAGCTCCGTCAGATCCAGGTATTTTCTGGACCAACTGAACTGGGAGTGGTCATAAATTGTTTCCAGGTGGTCCTGGAAACCATGACAAAAATTAATTAAAAGGTTTTATTTTATTTGAAAATGTCAAGGTAATTTCTGAAGTAATTTTCCTAGTTCCACACATTTTTAGTTATGTTTTTTTTAGATGTATCACAAATGCATTTGTTAAAACAGTTCATGCTTTATTCATCTTTAAGGCACTTAGAAAGCCAAACATTGTTTTAATGTATAGTGGAGAAAGCTGACCCCAGCACTTTGTGTGTTTTTCTTTATTTTGATATGGATCTCTTTCAGCATAACGGAGAGATTCAATTAGGTGGCTGTGTCAGCATACAGTATGTAGGCTGCAAAGGAAGGTTTATTCCATGCTGAAAACAAAAGACACAACCTTTTGGCTTTGGAACCTTCTTCAGGTTTACCTGTGCCAAAACAAAGAAATGTTTTCTCTCATGGATGTTAAATTAATTTAGTTATTTAAATTAATGTACTATTTGGTTGGATAAATGCTACTACACCTACATGTACCTGAGGGACTTGGACATATTATAGATCTCCAGTCACATTTCCATTCTGCAATCTAGGTCAGTCAGTGGGAAGAAAATCTGTGCATACTGTGATGCACCTTTGGGCAAAGGAGCTGCCATGGTCATCGAATCTCTGGGTCTTTGTTATCATTTGCAGTGTTTTAAGGTGAGATCAAGGACTCGGCATCATGGGAAGCTCATGCTGTACTGCTGAACAGCTGCATGTCTGCAAATACTAAGCTCAGTTAATTTGCTTGGACTAATTATCTACTGCATATACTGTATGTGTATGATCCATGCAATTCCTCAGAGACTGGAACTCTTAAAATATTGTCTCTAAAGATTTAAATACTTAAAAATGGAAAACATTGTTTTTTAGGTGGAATCTGAGTGAGAAGTTTCTTTATTTTTATGACAGATGTATAAATTGAGAAGTTAAAGAAAAATCTGAATATAGACTATAACAATTCAAGGAAAAAAGTATAAAAACGTTATTTACTTATTTCCTAATACTAACATTCCATTTGAAGTCTACATCTGTTTTTAGCAGGTTGTTGAAATTGTCTTTATAGGATGCATGGATCCTGCACTTGGGACTATGTCAGTGCCAAATTGAATGCATCACAGAAACATGCTTCTTGTCAGCTCTCAATCACTTTAGCATTTATTTTGCAGTTCTTGCTTTAATTTTTTATTTTTCAGAAACATCTACCATGTACTGTTTTAAAGACATACAGCTTTGCTCATTACATTTTTTTCAGCTATGAAAAGCATTTTTATTTTCCTCTGCCAATTTTTGCTTCTTCAGTGCATTATTTTGTCACCTCCCTATTAACATCTTTGGCTTTTGCTTAACCCCGGTAGAGGATTGGCTGGTGCACTGACTAAAGGCTCACTTCTTACACTAAAGCAGCTTGTGGCTTTTCACACGGTGTCTGCGTGTTCCTCTAAGGCAGTGCTGTTTTAAAGGTTACATTCTTTCACTGTTGTCCTGTGCAGTGTATTGACTGTGGCTCAGATCTCGGTGGATCAGAAACAGGAGCTGAAGTCAGAATACGAAACCGCCAGCTTTACTGTAACTCCTGCTATCTCAGATTTAAAAGTAAGTGTCATTTTCAGTTCACTATTTTCTACTTTGATCAATGGACTAAGCAGAAATGAAATATATTTTAGGTGAGGCAATCTGGAGCAAGACCAAGGGCCAGAGAGAGGTACAGATATGCATGCTCAACAGTAGGTCACAGCTGCAGAAAAGGGCATGTGCACCTAACAGGGGCTACATCCCCAGACCACACTGTGTCTTTCTGGACACTTGTCAACTGTCTTAGTGGACATGGATCTAGGTCAGGAAAGCCTTTCAACCTCCCACACCTAAATTGGAATATTGTGATGGGGAATACAGAAGCCGAAATTGAGATGGTTGAAACGATTATTGACTGCTTCTTAATCCATTTAGTAAAACACCAATTAGTTAAGAAGTTCTTTCAACTAATCTTATTAACCCTCTAGTGCATAGGCAACGTCCTGGGGCCGGCAAGAAACTGAGATTGATTGGCTTTTGCAATTGAATTTGAATATGACCGTTTGAAAAGCTGGTCTGATTGGTGAAAAACGACGTCTTTCATCGTATTTTCAGCCATTCAGAGTCATTAGGGGACGGGACTTCCCCTGGGAGCCACTGGCTGCCTTCTGTCTGCATTCCAGCTGTCAATCATTGCCCCAGCAGTTGGTAATCAATCACTATCTTATCAGTGGTAATTTTTTCAGACCTGAAGGCCACTCTAAATTTTTTTTTCAAAGCTTTACAGCAGATAAGGCTCTTTAGCAGTGCCTATAGGCTTTTTATAGCAATTGCAATATCTTTTACATCTTGTATAGGCTTTCAATAACTTTTATCATTTTTTGGGGGGAGGTGAAAGATTTCATTCTAGGTCCAGTCTTCAAAAAAAAATGAATGAATTTTTTCAAATTGATCAATTTATCACACATTTTTATCCAAGCTAGTAGACACCTATGACAAGGCCTGTAAGCATTTTGAGACCAGTGGCAGGCCTAGAAATTGACAACTTTGACCTCTGAAGACCCCCCCAAAAATTTTTCTGTATCTTTGTCTGCTGATCGGACACATTAAGAGATTAAAAAAATTGACTGTTCACACTTGAAGCCAAGGGGGTTAGCTTCAATTTAAGACCTGAACCAGGCTTCTGCTGTGTTCTGCTACAGGAAATTTAACAAAATATTTAAGAGGAGAAAATTCCAGGTGCAAATTTTCTGTAGGGGGTCTGTGACAGTAAAGGGGTTTACTAGGATATATTTAAGGAAATCAGTGTAATTCCACCACTTGGAAATAGGATATATGCATACTTCTAGTATACATCAAGAGATACCATCATCACAAAACGTAAGTTTACAATTCAGGGGAAATATTTTTGAAAGACTATGAAGGAATGAGGCAGAGTTTGTTTAATAGACTCTTGTACGGAGCTAGTTATAGAAGTGAAACATCTGAAACCTTGACAGTTCATTACTGGCTGACGTGTCCTCTGCCATGGTTCTTACTTGCCATTTGCTTTCTTCATACCTCTTCCTAAAACAGTGCAGTTTCCTTATCCAACATTTTGATTCCACTGAACAAGATAGTGCAGGCCACAGCACTGAAACATTTATTTGCACAGCAGTGTAACAGTGCTTCTGTTTTTTGCTGATTCATGAACAGGGGCTTTTACTGCCTCCTGGCAGAGAGCATGGTTCTGTTATAAAATAGTGTATTTCAGGAGTGATTAACCAAACTCTTGATCCCACTTAGCTGGACAGCCCACTGCCATGTGATGTCACTGCAGTCAAAGGTGACTCTCTACAGCAGATTGAAGAAGAAGCTTCAGAAGACAAATATGTATAAATACAGCAGCAATGGCTATAAATATTGTTGCAGAGAAACACATTGACACTCTTCTTTTGAAACATTCACTGATTCGCTTAGTTTAATAAACTTTGTTTAATAAACTATTTTATCAATGACACATTTTCAAAGTTTATTGAGCACTGATTTATCCTGGAAATCAAACAGTAAGGATTCCAAGTAAAATTAATATTTTATGACAGGGGTTGCCAATAGATTTGTCTCTGACTGTAGGTCATGGCCTTTTCCTAGATATTAAGATTATATATATATAATCGTGAGTCTTTATCAAATGATTGTATAATTCATTTTTGTGACCTTTTGTTGCAAGAGAGTGAGCTTCACAAGGTGACTCCTCTATACTAGAACATCTCTTTCAGCCTGTACAAAGATAAGGGACATGCATGTATATTACAGAAGTTTTATTAAACATGATACACGTATTGTACCTATATCTAGTTAATGAATCATTATCGTGACCTTCAACTGGTATGAGTGATTTAATTTCAGAGTAGCATTATTTGGCTGTTCATATTAAAAGTATTTGATACTTGCTATTTTATCATTTCTTTTGTATCTTAGTACCCCCCTCCAAAAGTTTTTGTTGAACAATTTGTTTGTGGTCTAAAATATCTATCACAGTTTATCAACAATGTGCCTTTTTGATTTTTTTTTTCTTTTGTCAAGGTGACAGATTATTATATATGCAATGAATTACATTGGGTATTTACATTTTTGGTATAGTGGTTAGAAAGTTCTGAGTTATGTTTTTCATTGAGGTGCTCTATTCAATGCATTTTGGGGAACAAAGATTTTTCCTAGAAAAGCAAGTGTTATCATAACTGGAATCTTAAAAAGTCTATTCTTTGTTCAATTATGTTTGTAAATAAAATTATTAAATCTGCATTTTTTGTTTTTGTGAGTGTATGAACTTCATATTTTCCTAGCTACAACATCTTTGATTAAATCTTTGGAATGGCACGTCTCTGGTTATCTTGTTTACTGAGTGTTGTTTTTTCTTGAGATGACTAAAGATTTGTACCATAAGATGGTTGTGAAAACGTGGGATAGATAAGGATTCACTTTCTTGCATATGCATAATGACATTTATCTATTGTTTTTTCTAACCTGGTCTCAAATTGTTCTTTCATCCCTGCGGTGCACATCATAGAGGATTGTTCTTGTCATACTTTGTGTGGAAAGGAACATGGCAGTTTTGAGTCATACATTGTAGTACATTTACAATTGTAAGGATGTGCCTGGATCATAGTTAAGAACTAATAAAGATTTTTTTTTAACACCCCTTTCCATTCTGCTACATTTTACCAAGACTGGTGGCTGATATTGATATCATCTGCGGAAAACTCTTATGATGAACTTTTATGATGCCTACCATTAGTGATAATAAGTAAATTGCATGATTGGAAAAAGTACACTGAATATGAACCATTACATTGTTCCTTACCTTAGATGTATTATATAACTACTGTAGAATGTAAAAATAAAATAATTCTCTAAATATTTACACATTTCAACTCAAAACGCATATTCCCAACAAGCTTTCACATAATTAGACTTTCACATAATTAAACTTTTTCATCTTTCATAATTAAAATGAAATTACATCCATCCATGAAGTGATAAGTGCTAAAATAAAGGTCCTTTTAAATAAATGGATAGGTGACTTCTAAAAATAAGACTTGTTTTGTTTTGTGCACAACTACTGTATGTCACCTAGCAATTATAACAGGTGCTAGGGCCCTTATTAATTTGCCACATTAATTTAATCTCCCAGACTCGCCAATACATCCATTAACTAGACAATTATCATACATAATATCCCATTTATTTTAGTCTAATATTCTACCCATTACACACAACACAAATCATTTACCTGAGTCACTGGCAGAACAGTACAAATCCCATTGGAACTCAGTTACCAAAATATGTCCCCAATGAGGTGTCCAGCAGCAGTGTTCTATGAAACCAGCTCAAGTCAGTGATGTAGTGTGATGCCTTCCATTACACCAAGGAACAAGAATGAAACTGTGTATACTTTCGATGGCTCTTCTGGAAACTGGACTGGAAACTTCTCCAGTCCCGGCCTTCCTGAACAATGCGGTTCCCTTCTGTCCTCCATCTTGATTTATCCAGTTTAATGCAGGGGGGAAGAAAGATGATGCTGGAGCCTTTCTCAGCTGCTCCCTGTAGAATCCATAATGTCTACATCCTCTCCTGGTTTCAACTACAGTGATCGTGATCTGTCCCACAAAACTTCTTCCAAAAGGATCCCTATTCTATACTGACTGGGGCTTTTTATAACACCTTTAAAACAAAGGCTCCTTACTCTTCCCCTGGGGGGGAGGAAAATGTTCACTTAAACATTTGGGTAAGAAGGCAACCCATTTGGGCAAGTAAGTCAGGTAAGTGGGTAACAGGTACACTTTTGGGTAAGCAGGAAAGCTTTTGGAAAAACAAGTAAGCATTTGGGTAAACAGTTATGCATTTGAGTAAGGAATTAATAATTGCTTAACTAGATAAGCATTTGACCAAGCAGGAAACCATTTAAAAAAACAAGTAAGCAGATAAGCATTTGCCTAATCAGGTAATCATTTGAGTAAATAGATAAGATGGCTGATTGGGATGAGTGAGGCGAGGAGGTATGAGACAAGGGAGTGCAGACGGCAGAGGGCAACCCTATCCCGTTTACTGCCAGTCACACCTTACCAGGGGAAACTGCAACAAGGCCTGTCGCTCCAGTCTTGGACTGTACAGTCACAGTAGGCAATGTAAATCGAAAAACTGACAACTACGGCGCAAAACCATGGTCTCTCGAGACAGACAGATGCCATCTATAAGTAGGTTAGCATTTGGGCAAGCATAACAGTCTAGTTAAACAAATAAGCATTTGGATAAGCAGGTATTTAGGTATGCATGTAAGCGGGTAACTGCCTGGGAAGGCAGGTAAGGGTTAGGGTCAGGTTGTTTGGAGCAGAATTCCGTTTCCAAGGACGAAGTCTCTCTTCACCAATAAAATTGAAGAGTCCCCTCTGGGAAAGGGAGAGGAAGGTCCATCCACCCTGTCCTGGTGACCAGAGGTTCCCTCTACATTTACCTGGTTTTTCGTGTACTTATCTCATTTTCTTGACAGTCCTCCACGGTGTTCAATTTCTGGATCTTCTCTCCTTTAAGTTTCTTATTCTGTTTGTATACTGTATGTTGGATTGCTTTCTATACTGTATATTCTAACTGATTCCAGCCCATGCTGGAAGAACTGTGCTACTAGTGGGGTCTGGGCTTCTTTTTTTCTAATATCATGTAAGTGCTGTGCCAATCTTTTGCGAATAGAATTTTTGGACTCGCCTGTGTATAAATTGTTGCATGTGTTACATCTGATGGCAAAGGTGCGCTTGGTATCAGTTTCTACTTTATTCTATATGTGCTGTTATAACCATTACTCTTAATGAATCAGATAAGTGTTTGAGTAATATGGAAATGTACAGGAACAAGTAAAGGTTTATTCCATACTTAAAAGAAAAGAGACATAATGTTTTGGCTGTGGTGTCTTTCCCAGAACATTTTAAATGGTTTTGAATGTTTTAGACACATACTTTTTGGTTTGAGGAACATTCTCAAATCTGATGACTGGAGGACTTCAGAGATAAATTGCAAGATTAATGTTAAAAACCCAGCTAGGGTTAGCATTCCCACAGACTTTTGGCTGCTTATGTTGTATATTGCAGCATTCAGTAATTCTATGCCATAACTCAGTCGGATAAAAAGTTGCAAGTAAACCTGTTCTACTGTGTAAACTCTCTTAATTTTTTTCAATTACTTGCAACAGGATGTACGCCTGCAGTATTTTTCAGGTTATTTAAAATTTGCCAAAAGAGATGAATTATTGAAGATCATCAGTTTCCAAGAGCTTTTTTTCAATGGTTTTGATTGTTGTAGACTTTTGGCTGTTTGACGGTGTGGGGCACCGTTCAGTAATTGTATATCAAAACTTACTCAGTCCAATCAAAATTTGTCAGGAAAACATTATTGAATCAAAAAAATTTACAAAAGGGTTTTGATCATGTCACACTCATATTGTTTGGGGAACATTTCAAAATCCGAAGACTGGTGGATTTCAGTGATAGATTGTGGAATGTGGAACTGCTTGGTTGAAACACCAGCTAGGGTTAAGAATAACATTCCCACATTACTTACACAATTCTTATGCTCTGCAGCATATTTAGGTGACAAGTCAACATTAGGACAAGTGATAATTTCTTCTTATCTCCAACTGTTTTTAGGAGACTTTTGGCTGCTTGAAGAGTGTGGGCATCGTTCATTAATTGAATCCAAAAATTGAGTCAGTCAGATCAAAAGTTGGAAGAAAACTCTTGAATTTAATAAATATACAAGAGCTTTTATCAAAGTTACAAACTGTGATTGTTTCACACATACTTTTTGATTTGGGGAACATTTTAAAATCCCATGACTGGAGGGCTTCAGGCACAGATTACGGAACTGTTCGCTTGAAACCCCAGCTAGGATCAAGAATAGCACACCCACATTACATAAACAATTCTTACAATCAGTGATGGATTTTGGGGCCCAAGTCAGCTTAAGGACAAGTGATAATTTCCTCCTATCTCCAACTTTTTTATCAGAGAGTTTTGGCAGCTTGGATGGTGAGCTAAAATGCTTAGTAATTGTATCCCAAAAATGAGTTAATCAGATCAAAATCTGACAGGAAACATGAAATCTAATAAAGTTGCAGGAGCTTTTATCAAAGGTTTCGATTGTTTCTCATACATTTTGGTTTAAGGAACACTTCAAAATTTAGTGCGTAAATCCTGATCCTTACCCTACCTGGGGTGTCAACTGAGCATCTGCGTTATTTATATCTGACTTATCTCGGCATAGGATTTTGACATGTCCCCCAAACCAAAAGGAATGAGTGGGAAACAATCAAGACAACAGATAGAAGCACTTGCATTTGAATGAGTTTCAAGCATGCTTGGGTACTCGTGTGATCTGAGTGACTCAGTTTTGGAATACAACTGTCGCGTGGTGCACCGCGACCTCCAGGCACTCCGGAGTTTCTGAAAAAAAATTTTGAGCTAGGATCACGAAACCACTTTTCTTCAACTTGACTTGGGCTAAAAATCCATCCCTGAAAATAAAATTCTCTAAGTAGTGTGTAAATGCTGATCCTTACCCTCCCTGGGGTGTCCACCGAGCATTTCTGCGAACTCTACTTGAAGTTCTCTGGGCATGGGATTTTGACATGTCCCCCAAACCAAAAGGAATGAGTGGGAAACAATCAAGACAACAGATAGAAGCACTTGCATTTGAATGAGTTTCAAGCATGCTTGGGTACTCGTGTGATCTGAGTGACTCAGTTTTGGAATACAACTGTCGCGTGGTGCACCGCGACATCCAGGCACCCCGGAGTTTCTGAAAAAAAAATTTCTGCGATTTACCCGAAACCACTTTTCTTCAACTTGAATTGGGCTAAAAATCCATCCCTGAAAATAAAAATTCTCTGAGTAGTGTGGAAATGCTGATCCTTACCCAGCCTGGGTTGTCCACTGAGCATTTCCCCGAACTCTACCTGAAGTTCTCTGGGCATGGGATTTTGACATGTTCCCCAAACCAAAAGGAATGAGTGGGAAACAATCAAGACAACAGATAGAAGCACTTGCATTTGAATGAGTTTCAAGCATGCTTGGGTACTCGTGTGATCTGAGTGACTCAGTTTTGGAATACAACTGTCGCATGGTGCACCGCGACCTCCAGGCACCCCGGAGTTTCTGAAAAAAAATTTTCTGCGATTTTCACGAAACCACTTTTCTTCAACTTGAATTGGGCTAAAAATCCATCCCTGAAAATAAAAATTCTCTGAGTAGTGTGGAAATGCTGATCCTTACCCTTCCTGGGTTGTAAACTGAGCATTTCCGCGAGCTCTACCTGAAGTTCTCTGGGCATGGGATTTTGACATGTTCCCCAAACCAAAAGGAATGAGTGGGAAACAATCAAGACAACAGATAGAAGCACTTGCATTTGAATGAGTTTCAAGCATGCTTGGGTACTCGTGTGATCTGAGTGACTCAGTTTTCAGTACAACTGTCGCGTGGTGCACCGCGACCTCCAGGCATCCCGGAGTTTCTGAAAAAAAATTTTCTGCGATTTTCACGAAACCACTTTTTTTCAACTTGAATTGGGCTAAAAATCCATCACTGAAAATAAAAATTCTCTGAGTAGTGTGGAAATACTGATCCTTACCCTGCCTGGGTTGTCCACTGAGCATTTCCGCGAGCTCTACCTGAAGTTCTCTGGGCATGCGATTTTGACATGTTCCCCAAACCAAAAGGAATGAGTGGGAAACAATCAAGACAACAGATAGAAGCACTTGCATTTGAATGAGTTTCAAGCATGCTTGGGTACTCGTGTGATCTGAGTGACTCAGTTTTCAGTACAACTGTCGCGTGGTGCACCGCGACCTCCAGGCATCCCGGAGTTTCTGAAAAAAAATTTTCTGCGATTTTCACGAAACCACTTTTCTTCAACTTGAATTGGGCTAAAAATCCATCCCTGAAAATAAAAATTCTCTGAGTAGTGTGTAAATGCTGATCCTTACCCTGCCTGGGTTGTCCACTGAGCATTTCCCCGAACTCTACCTGAAGTTCTCTGGGCATGGGATTTTGACATGTTCCCCAAACCAAATGGAATGAGTGGGAAACAATCAAGACAACAGATAGAAGCTCTTGCATTTGAATGAGTTTCAAGCATGCTTGGGTACTCGTGTGATCTGAGTGACTCAGTTTTGGAATACAACTGTCGCGTGGTGCACCGCGACCTCCAGGCACCCCGGAGTTTCTGAAAAAAAATTTTCTGCGATTTTCACAAAACCACTTTTCTTCAACTTGAATTTGTCTAAAAATCCATCACTGAAAATAAAAATTCTCTGAGTAGTGTGGAAATACTGATCCTTACCCTGCCTGGGTTGTCCACTGAGCATTTCCGCGAACTCTACCTGAAGTTCTCTGGGCATGGGATTTTGACATGTTCCCCAAACCAAAAGGAATGAGTGGGAAACAATCAAGACAACAGATAGAAGCACTTGCATTTGAATGAGTTTCAAGCATGCTTGGGTACTCGTGTGATCTGAGTGACTCAGTTTTGGAATACAACTGTCGCGTGGTGCACCGCGACCTCCAGGCACCCCGGAGTTTCTGAAAAAAAATTTTCTGCAATTTTCACGAAACCACTTTTCATCAACTTGAATTGGGCTAAAAATCCATCCCTGAAAATAAATATTCTCTGAGTAGTGTGGAAATGCTGATCCTTACCCTACCTGGGGTGTCCACTGAGCATTTCCGCGAACTCTACTTGAAGTTCTCTGGGCATGGGATTTTGACATGTTACCCAAACCAAAAGGAATGAGTGGGAAACAATCAAGACAACAGATAGAAGCACTTGCATTTGAATGAGTTTCAAGCATGCTTGGGTACTCGTGTGATCTCAGTGACTCAGTTTTCGAATACAACTGTCGCGTGGTGCACCACGTCCTCCAGGCACCCCGGAGTTTCTGAAAAACAATTTTCTGCGATTTTCACGAAACCACTTTTCTTCAACTTGAATTGGGCTAAAAATCCATCCCTGAAAATAAAAATTCTCTGAGTAGTGTGGAAATGCTGATCCTTACCCTACATGGGGTGTCCACTGAGCATTTCCGCGAACTCTAGTTGATGTTCTCTGGGCATGGGATTTTGACATGTTACCCAAACCAAAAGGAATGAGTGGGAAACAATCAAGACAACAGATAGAAGCACTTGCATTTGAATGAGTTTCAAGCATGCTTGGGTACTCGTGTGATCTCAGTGACTCAGTTTTCGAATACAACTGTCGCGTGGTGCACCACGTCCTCCAGGCACCCCGGAGTTTCTGAAAAACAATTTTCTGCGATTTTCACGAAACCACTTTTCTTCAACTTGAATTGGGCTAAAAATCCATCCCTGAAAATAAAAATTCTCTGAGTAGTGTGGAAATGCTGATCCTTACCCTACATGGGTTGTCCACTGAGCATTTCCGCGAACTCTAGTTGATGTTCTCTGGGCATGGGATTTTGACATGTCACCCAAACCAAAAGGAATGAGTGGGAAACAATCAAGACAACAGATAGCAGCACTTGCATTTGAATGAGTTTCAAGCATGCTGGGTACTCGTGTGATCTGAGTGACTCAGTTTTGGAATACAACTGTCGCGTGGTGCACCGCGACCTCCAGGCACCCCGGAGTTTCTGAAAAAAAATTTTCTGCGATTTTCACGAAAGCACCTTTCTTCAACTTGAATTGGGCTAAAAATCCATCACTGAAAATAAAAATTCTCTGAGTAGTGTGGAAATACTGATCCTTACCCTGCATGGGTTGTCCACTGAGCATTTCCGCGAGCTCTACCTGAAGTTCTCTGGGCATGGGATTTTGACATGTTACCCAAACCAAAAGGAATGAGTGGGAAACAATCAAGACAACAGATAGAAGCACTTGCATTTGAATGAGTTTCAAGCATGCTTGGGTACTCGTGTGATCTGAGTGACTCAGTTTTCGAATACAACTGTCGCGTGGTGCACCACGACCTCCAGGCACCCCGGAGTTTCTGAAAAAAAATTTTCTGCGATTTTCACGAAACCACTTTTCTTCAACTTTAAATAGGCTAAAAATCCATCACTGAAAATAAAAATTCTCTGAGTAGTGTGGAAATACTGATCCTTACCCTGCCTGGGTTGTCCAGTGAGCATTTCCGCGAGCTCTACCTGAAGTTCTCTGGGCATGGGATTTTGACGTTCCCCAAACGAAAAGGAATGAGTGGGAAACAATCAAGAAAACAGATAGAGGCACTTGCATTTGAATGAGTTTCAAGCATGCTTGGGTACTCGTGTGATCTGAGTGACTCAGTTTTGGAATACAACTGTCGCGTGGAGCATCGCGACCTCCAGGCACCCCAGAGTTTCTGAAAAAAAATTTTCTGCGATTTTCACGAAACCAGTTTTCTTCAACTTGAATTGGGCTAAAATTCCATCCCTGAAAATAAAAATTCTCTGAGTAGTCTGCAAATGCTGATCCTTACCCTACCTGGGGTGTCCACTGAGCATTTCCGCGAACTCTACTTGAAGTTCTCTGGGCATGGGATTTTGACATGTTACCCAAACCAAAAGGAACGACAGTGAAACAAAGAAGACCACGGATAGAAGCACTTGTATTTGAATGAGTTTCAATCATGCTGGGTACTCGTGTGATCCGACTGACTCAGTTTTGGAATACAACTGCCGCGCGGCGTATCGCTACAACCAGGCACCCCGGAGATTCTGCAAAAAAATTTTCAGCAATGTTCATGAAACCACTTTTCTTCACCTTGACTTGGGCTAAAAATCCATCCCTGAAACTAAAAATTCTCTGAGTAGTGTGTAAATGCTGATCCTTACCCTGCCTAGGTTGTCTACTGAGCATTTCCGCGAACTGTACCTGAAGTTCTCTGGGCATGGGATTTTGACATGTTCCCCAAACCAAAAGGAATGAGTGGGAAACAATCAAGACAACAGATAGAAGCACTTGCATTTGAATGAGTTTCAAGCATGCTTGGGTACTCGAGTGATCTGAGTGACTCAGTTTTGGAATACAACTGTCGCGTGGTGCACCGCGACCTCCAGGCACCCCGGAGTTTCTGAAAAAAAATTTTCTGCGATTTTCACGAAACCACTTTTCTTCAACTTGAATTGGGCTAAAAATCCATCACTGAAAATAAAAATTCTCTGAGTAGTGTGGAAATACTGATCCTTACCCTGCCTGGGTTGTAAACTGAGCATTTCCGCGAGCTCTACCTGAAGTTCTCTGGGCATGGGATTTTGACATATTCCCCAAACCAAAAGGAATGAGTGGGAAACAATCAAGACAACAGATAGAAGCTCTTGCATTTGAATGTGTTTCAAGCATGCTTGGGTATTCGTGTGATCTGAGTGACTCAGTTTTTGAATACAACTGTCGCGTGGTGCACCGCGACCTCCAGGCACCCCGGAGTTTCAGAAAAAAAAATTTCTGCGATTTTCACGAAACCACTTTTCTTCAACTTGAATTGGGCTAAAAATCCATCCCTGAAAATAAAAATTCTCTGAGTAGTGTGGAAATACTGATCCTTACCCTGCCTGGGTTGTCCACTGAGCATTTCTGCGAAATCTACTTGAAGTTCTCTGGGCATGGGATTTTGACATGTGCCCCAAACCAAAAGGAATGAGTGGGAAACAATCAAGACAACAGATAGAAGCACTTGCATTTGAATGAGTTTCAAGCATGCTTGAGTACTCGTGTGATCTGAGTGACTCAGTTTTGGAATACAACTGTCGTGTGGTGCACCGCGACCTCCAGGCACCCCGGAGTTTCTGAAAAAAAAATTTCTGTGATTTTCACGAAACCACTTTTCATCAACTTGAATTGGGCTAAGAATCCATCCCTGAAAATAAAAATTCTCTGAGTAGTGTGGAAATGCTGATCCTTACCCTGCCTGGGTTGTCCACTGAGCATTTCTGCGAACTCTACCTGAAGTTCTCTGGGCATGGGATTTTGACTTGTTCCCCAAACCAAAAGGAATGAGTGGGAAACAATCAAGACAACAGATAGAAGCACTTGCATTTGAATGAGTTTCAAGCATGCTTGGGTACTCGTGTGATCTGAGTGACTCAGTTTTGGAATACAACTGTCGCATGGTGCACCGCGACCTCCAGGCACCCCGGAGTTTCTGAAAAAAAATTTTCTGCGATTTTCACGAAACCACTTTTCTTCAACTTGAATTGGGCTAAAAATCCATCCCTGAAAATAAAAATTCTCTGAGTAGTGTGGAAATACTGATCCTTACCCTGCCTGGGTTGTCCACTGAGCATTTCCGCGAGCTCTTCCTGAAGTTCTCTGGGCATGGGATTTTGACATATTCCCCAAACCAAAAGGAATGAGTGGGAAACAATCAAGACAACAGATAGAAACTCTTGCATTTGAATGTGTATCAAGCATGCTTGGGTATTCGTGTGATCTGAGTGACTCAGTTTTTGAATACAACTGTCGCGTGGTGCACCGCGACCTCCAGGCAGCCCGGAGTTTCTGAAAAAAAATTTTCTGTGATTTTCACGAAACCACTTTTCATCAACTTGAATTGGGCTAAAAATCCATCCCTGAAAATAAAAATTCTCTGAGTAGTGTGGAAATGCTGATCCTTACCCTGCCTGGGTTGTCCACTGAGCATTTCCCCGAACTCTACCTGAAGTTCTCTGGGCATGGGATTTTGACATGTTCCCCAAACCAAAAGGAATGAGTGGGAAACAATCAAGACAACAGATAGAAGCACTTGCATTTGAATGAGTTTCAAGCATGCTTGGGTACTCGTGTGATCTGAGTGACTCAGTTTTGGAATACAACTGTCGCATGGTGCACCGCGACCTCCAGGCACCCCGGAGTTTCTGAATAAAAATTTTCAGCGATTTTCACGAAACCACTTTTCTTCAACTTGAATTGGGCTAAAAATCCATCCCTGAAAATAAAAATTCTCTGAGTAGTGTGGAAATACTGATCCTTACCCTGCCTGGGTTGTCCACTGAGCATTTCCGCGAGCTCTACCTGAAGTTCTCTGGGCATGGGATTTTGACATGTTCCCCAAACCAAAAGGAATGAGTGGGAAACAATCAAGACAACAGATAGAAGCACTTGCATTTGAATGAGTTTCAAGCATGCTTGGGTACTCGTGTGATCTGAGTGACTCAGTTTTCAGTACAACTGTCGCGTGGTGCACCGCGACCTCCAGGCACCCCGGAGTTTCTGAAAAAAAATTTTCTGCGATTTTCAGGAAACCACTTTTCTTCAACTTGAATTGGTCTAAAAATCCATCACTGAAAATAAAAATTCTCTGAGTAGTGTGGAAATACTGATCCTTACCCTGCCTGGGTTGTCCACTGAGCATTTCCGCGAACTCTACTTGAAGTTCTCTGGGCATGGGATTTTGACATGTTCCCCAAACCAAAAGGAATGAGTGGGAAACAATCAAGACAACAGATAGAAGCACTTGCATTTCAATGAGTTTCAAGCATGCTTGAGTACTCGTGTGATCTGAGTGACTCAGTTTTGGAATACAACTGTCGTGTGGTGCACCGCGACCTCCAGGCACCCCGGAGTTTCTGAAAAAAACTTTTCTGCGATTTTCACGAAACCACTTTTCTTCAACTTGAATTGGGCTAAAAATCCATCCCTGAAAATAAAAATTCTCTGAGTAGTGTGGAAATGCTGATCCTTACCCTGCCTGGGTTGTCCACTGAGCATTACCCCGAACTCTACCTGAAGTTCTCTGGGCATGGGATTTTGACATGTTCCCCAAACAAAAAGGAATGAGTGGGAAACAATCAAGAAAAGAGATAGAGGCACTTGCATTTGAATGAGTTTCAAGCATGCTTGGGTACTCGTGTGATCTGAGTGACTCAATTTTGGAATACAACTGTCGTGTGGTGTATCGCGACCTCAAGACACCCCGGAGTTTTTGAAAAAAAAATTTCTGCGATTTTCACGAAACCACTTTTCATCAACTTGAATTGGGCTAAAAATCCATCCCTGAAAATAAAAATTCTCTGAGTAGTGTGGAAATGCTGATCCTTACCCTGCCTGGGTTGTCCACTGAGCATTTCCCCGAACTCTACCTGAAGTTCTCTGGGCATGGGATTTTGACATGTTCCCCAAACCAAAAGGAATGAGTGGGAAACAATCAAGACAACAGATAGAAGCACTTGCATTTGAATGAGTTTCAAGCATGCTTGGGTACTCGTGTGATCTGAGTGACTCAGTTTTGGAATACAACTGTCGCATGGTGCACCGCGACCTCCAGGCACCCCGGAGTTTCTGAATAAAAATTTTCTGCGATTTTCACGAAACCACTTTTCTTCAACTTGAATTGGGCTAAAAATCCATCCCTGAAAATAAAAATTCTCTGAGTAGTGTGGAAATACTGATCCTTACCCTGCCTGGGTTGTCCACTGAGCATTTCCGCGAGCTCTACCTGAAGTTCTCTGGGCATGGGATTTTGACATGTTCCCCAAACCAAAAGGAATGAGTGGGAAACAATCAAGACAACAGATAGAAGCTCTTGCATTTGAATGTGTTTCAAGCATGCTTGGGTACTCGTTTGCTCTGAGTGACTCAGTTTTGGAATACAACTGTCGCGTGGTGCATCGCGACCTCAAGACACCCCGGAGTTTCTGAAAAAAAAATTTCTGGGATTTTCACGAAACCACTTTTCATCAACTTGAATTGGGCTAAAAATCCATCCCTGAAAATAAAAATTCTCTGAGTAGTGTGGAAATGCTGATCCTTACCCAGCCTGGGTTGTCCACTGAGCATTTCCCCGAACTCTACCTGAAGTTCTCTGGGCATGGGATTTTGACATGTTCCCCAAACCAAAAGGAATGAGTGGGAAACAATCAAGACAACAGATAGAAGCACTTGCATTTGAATGAGTTTCAAGCATGCTTGGGTACTCGTGTGATCTGAGTGACTCAGTTTTGGAATACAACTGTCGCATGGTGCACCGCGACCTCCAGGCACCCCGGAGTTTCTGAAAAAAAATTTTCTGCGATTTTCACGAAACCACTTTTCTTCAACTTGAATTGGGCTAAAAATCCATCCCTGAAAATAAAAATTCTCTGAGTAGTGTGGAAATGCTGATCCTTACCCTTCCTGGGTTATAAACTGAGCATTTCCGCGAGCTCTACCTGAAGTTCTCTGGGCATGGGATTTTGACATGTTCCCCAAACCAAAAGGAATGAGTGGGAAACAATCAAGACAACAGATAGAAGCACTTGCATTTGAATGAGTTTCAAGCATGCTTGGGTACTCGTGTGATCTGAGTGACTCAGTTTTCAGTACAACTGTCGCGTGGTGCACCGCGACCTCCAGGCATCCCGGAGTTTCTGAAAAAAAATTTTCTGCGATTTTCACGAAACCACTTTTCTTCAACTTGAATTGGTCTAAAAATCCATCACTGAAAATAAAAATTCTCTGAGTAGTGTGGAAATACTGATCCTTACCCTGCCTGGGTTGTCCACTGAGCATTTCCGCGAGCTCTACCTGAAGTTCTCTGGGCATGGGATTTTGACATGTTCCCCAAACCAAAAGGAATGAGTGGGAAACAATCAAGACAACAGATAGAAGCACTTGCATTTGAATGAGTTTCAAGCATGCTTGGGTACTCGTGTGATCTGAGTGACTCAGTTTTCAGTACAACTGTCGCGTGGTGCACCGCGACCTCCAGGCACCCCGGAGTTTCTGAAAAACAATTTTCTGCGATTTTCACGAAACCACTTTTCTTTAACTTTAATTGGGCTAAAAATCCATCCCTGAAAATAAAAATTCTCTGAGTAGTGTGTAAATGCTGATCCTTACCCTGCCTGGGTTGTCCACTGAGCATTTCCGCGAACTCTACCTGAAGTTCTCTGGGCATGGGATTTTGACATGTTCCCCAAACCAAAAGGAATGAGTGGGAAACAATCAAGACAACAGATAGAAGCAATTGCATTTGAATGAGTTTCAAGCATGCTTGGGTACTCGTGTGATCTGAGTGACTCAGTTTTGGAATACAACTGTCGCGTGGTGCACCGCGACCTCCAGGCACCCCGGAGTTTCTGAAAAAAAAATTTCTGCGATTTTCACGAAACCACTTTTCTTCAACTTGAATTGGGCTAAAAATCCATCCCTGAAAATAAAAATTCTCTGAGTAGTGTGGAAATGCTGATCCTTCCCCTGCCTGGGTTGTCCACTGAGCATTACCCCGAACTCTACCTGAAGTTCTCTGGGCATGGGATTTTGACATGTTCCCCAAACCAAAAGGAATGAGTGGGAAACAATCAAGAAAAGAGATAGAGGCACTTGCATTTGAATGAGTTTCAAGCATGCTTGGGTACTCGTGTGATCTGAGTGACTCAATTTTGGAATACAACTGTCGCGTGGTGCACCGCGACCTCCAGGCACCCCGGAGTTTCTGAAAAAAAGTTTCTGCGATTTTCACGAAACCACTTTTCTTCAACTTGAATTGGGCTAAAAATCCATCCCTGAAAATAAAATTTCTCTGAGTTGTGTGGAAATACTGATCCTTACCCTGCCTGGATTGTAAACTGAGCATTTCCGCGAGCTCTACCTGAAGTTCTCTGGGCATGGGATTTTGACATGTTCCCCAAACCAAAAGGAATGAGTGGGAAACAATCAAGACAACAGATAGAAGCTCTTGCATTTGAATGTGTTTCAAGCATGCTTGGGTACTTGTGTGATCTGAGTGACTCAGTTTTGGAATACAACTGTCGCGTGGTACACCGCGACCTCCAGGCACCCCGGAGTTTCTGAAAAAAAATTTTCTGCGATTTTCACGAAACCACTTTTCTTCAACTTGAATTGGGCTAAAAATCCATCACTGAAAATAAATATTCTCTGAGTAGTGTGGAAATACTGATCCTTACCCTGCCTGGGTTGTCCACTGAGCATTTCCCCGAACTCTACCTGAAGATCTCTGGGCATGGGATTTTGACATGTTCCCCAAACCAAAAGGAATGAGTGGGAAACAATCAAGAAAAGAGATAGAGGCACTTGCATTTGAATGAGTTTCAAGCATGCTTGGGTACTCGTGTGATCTGAGTGACTCAGTTTTGGAATACAACTGTCGCGTGGTGCACCGCGACCTCCAGGCACCCCGGAGTTTCTGAAAAAAAATTTTCTGCGATTTTCACGAAACCACTTTTCTTCAACTTGAATTGGGCTAAAAATCCATCATTGAAAATAAAAATTCTCTGAGTAGTGTGGAAATACTGATCCTTACCCTGCCTGGGTTGTCCACTGAGCATTTCCTCGAGCTCTACCTGACGTTCTCTGGGCATGGGATTTTGACATGTCACCCAAACCAAAAGGAATGAGTGGGAAACAATCAAGACAACAGATAGAAGCACTTGCATTTGAATGAGTTTCAACCATGCTTGGGTACTCGTGTGATCTGAGTGACTCAGTTTTGGAATACAACTGTCGCGTGGTGCACCGCGACCTCCAGGCACCCCGGAGTTTCTGAAAAAAAATTTTCTGCGATTTTCACGAAACCACTTTTCTTCAACTTGAATTGGGCTAAAAATCCATCCCTGAAAATAAAAATTCTCTGAGTAGTGTGTAAATGCTGATCCTTACCCTGCCTGGGTTGTCCACTGAGCATTTCCGCGAGCTCTACCTGAAGATCTCTGGGCATGGGATTTTGACATGTTCCCCAAACCAATAGGAATGAGTGGGAAACAATCAAGACAACAGATAGAAGCACTTGCATTTGAATGAGTTTCAACCATGCTTGGGTACTCGTGTGATCTGAGTGACTCAGTTTTGGAATACAACTGTCGCGTGGTGCACCGCGACCTCCAGGCACCCCGGAGTTTCTGAAAAAAAATTTTCTGCGATTTTCACGAAACCACTTTTCTTCAACTTGAATTGGGCTAAAAATCCATCCCTGAAAATAAAAATTCTCTGAGTAGTGTGGAAATACTGATCCTTACCCTGCCTGGGTTGTCCACTGAGCATTTCCGCGAGCTCTACCTGAAGTTCTCTGGGCATGCGATTTTGACATGTTCCCCAAACCAAAAGGAATGAGTGGGAAACAATCAAGACAACAGATAGAAGCACTTGCATTTGAATGAGTTTCAAGCATGCTTGGGTACTCGTGTGATCTGAGTGACTCAGTTTTCAGTACAACTGTCGCGTGGTGCACCGCGACCTCCAGGCATCCCAGAGTTTCTGAAAAAAAATTTTCTGCGATTTTCACGAAACCACTTTTCTTCAACTTGAATTGGGCTAAAAATCCATCCCTGAAAATAAAAATTCTCTGAGTAGTGTGTAAATGCTGATCCTTACCCTGCCTGGGTTGTCCACTGAGCATTTCCGCGAGCTCTACCTGAAGTTCTCTGGGCATGGGATTTTGACATGTTCCCCAAACCAAAAGGAATGAGTGGGAAACAATCAAGACAACAGATAGAAGCACTTGCATTTGAATGAGTTTCAAGCATGCTTGGGTACTCGTGTGATCTGAGTGACTCAGTTTTCAGTACAACTGTCGCGTGGTGCACCGCGACCTCCAGGCACCCCGGAGTTTCTGAAAAACAATTTTCTGCGATTTTCACGAAACCACTTTTCTTTAACTTTAATTGGGCTAAAAATCCATCCCTGAAAATAAAAATTCTCTGAGTAGTGTGTAAATGCTGATCCTTACCCTGCCTGGGTTGTCCACTGAGCATTTCCGCGAACTCTACCTGAAGTTCTCTGGGCATGGGATTTTGACATGTTCCCCAAACCAAAAGGAATGAGTGGGAAACAATCAAGACAACAGATAGAAGCAATTGCATTTGAATGAGTTTCAAGCATGCTTGGGTACTCGTGTGATCTGAGTGACTCAGTTTTGGAATACAACTGTCGCGTGGTGCACCGCGACCTCCAGGCACCCCGGAGTTTCTGAAAAAAAATTTTCTGCGATTTTCACGAAACCACTTTTCTTCAACTTGAATTGGGCTAAAAATCCATCCCTGAAAATAAAAATTCTCTGAGTAGTGTGGAAATGCTGATCCTTCCCCTGCCTGGGTTGTCCACTGAGCATTACCCCGAACTCTACCTGAAGTTCTCTGGGCATGGGATTTTGACATGTTCCCCAAACCAAAAGGAATGAGTGGGAAACAATCAAGAAAAGAGATAGAGGCACTTGCATTTGAATGAGTTTCAAGCATGCTTGGGTACTCGTGTGATCTGAGTGACTCAATTTTGGAATACAACTGTCGCGTGGTGCACCGCGACCTCCAGGCACCCCGGAGTTTCTGAAAAAAAGTTTCTGCGATTTTCACGAAACCACTTTTCTTCAACTTGAATTGGGCTAAAAATCCATCCCTGAAAATAAAATTTCTCTGAGTTGTGTGGAAATACTGATCCTTACCCTGCCTGGATTGTAAACTGAGCATTTCCGCGAGCTCTACCTGAAGTTCTCTGGGCATGGGATTTTGACATGTTCCCCAAACCAAAAGGAATGAGTGGGAAACAATCAAGACAACAGATAGAAGCTCTTGCATTTGAATGTGTTTCAAGCATGCTTGGGTACTTGTGTGATCTGAGTGACTCAGTTTTGGAATACAACTGTCGCGTGGTACACCGCGACCTCCAGGCACCCCGGAGTTTCTGAAAAAAAATTTTCTGCGATTTTCACGAAACCACTTTTCTTCAACTTGAATTGGGCTAAAAATCCATCACTGAAAATAAATATTCTCTGAGTAGTGTGGAAATACTGATCCTTACCCTGCCTGGGTTGTCCACTGAGCATTTCCCCGAACTCTACCTGAAGATCTCTGGGCATGGGATTTTGACATGTTCCCCAAACCAAAAGGAATGAGTGGGAAACAATCAAGAAAAGAGATAGAGGCACTTGCATTTGAATGAGTTTCAAGCATGCTTGGGTACTCGTGTGATCTGAGTGACTCAGTTTTGGAATACAACTGTCGCGTGGTGCACCGCGACCTCCAGGCACCCCGGAGTTTCTGAAAAAAAATTTTCTGCGATTTTCACGAAACCACTTTTCTTCAACTTGAATTGGGCTAAAAATCCATCATTGAAAATAAAAATTCTCTGAGTAGTGTGGAAATACTGATCCTTACCCTGCCTGGGTTGTCCACTGAGCATTTCCTCGAGCTCTACCTGACGTTCTCTGGGCATGGGATTTTGACATGTCACCCAAACCAAAAGGAATGAGTGGGAAACAATCAAGACAACAGATAGAAGCACTTGCATTTGAATGAGTTTCAACCATGCTTGGGTACTCGTGTGATCTGAGTGACTCAGTTTTGGAATACAACTGTCGCGTGGTGCACCGCGACCTCCAGGCACCCCGGAGTTTCTGAAAAAAAATTTTCTGCGATTTTCACGAAACCACTTTTCTTCAACTTGAATTGGGCTAAAAATCCATCCCTGAAAATAAAAATTCTCTGAGTAGTGTGTAAATGCTGATCCTTACCCTGCCTGGGTTGTCCACTGAGCATTTCCGCGAGCTCTACCTGAAGATCTCTGGGCATGGGATTTTGACATGTTCCCCAAACCAATAGGAATGAGTGGGAAACAATCAAGACAACAGATAGAAGCACTTGCATTTGAATGAGTTTCAACCATGCTTGGGTACTCGTGTGATCTGAGTGACTCAGTTTTGGAATACAACTGTCGCGTGGTGCACCGCGACCTCCAGGCACCCCGGAGTTTCTGAAAAAAAATTTTCTGCGATTTTCACGAAACCACTTTTCTTCAACTTGAATTGGGCTAAAAATCCATCCCTGAAAATAAAAATTCTCTGAGTAGTGTGGAAATACTGATCCTTACCCTGCCTGGGTTGTCCACTGAGCATTTCCGCGAGCTCTACCTGAAGTTCTCTGGGCATGCGATTTTGACATGTTCCCCAAACCAAAAGGAATGAGTGGGAAACAATCAAGACAACAGATAGAAGCACTTGCATTTGAATGAGTTTCAAGCATGCTTGGGTACTCGTGTGATCTGAGTGACTCAGTTTTCAGTACAACTGTCGCGTGGTGCACCGCGACCTCCAGGCATCCCAGAGTTTCTGAAAAAAAATTTTCTGCGATTTTCACGAAACCACTTTTCTTCAACTTGAATTGGGCTAAAAATCCATCCCTGAAAATAAAAATTCTCTGAGTAGTGTGTAAATGCTGATCCTTACCCTGCCTGGGTTGTCCACTGAGCATTTCCGCGAGCTCTACCTGAAGTTCTCTGGGCATGGGATTTTGACATGTTCCCCAAACCAAAAGGAATGAGTGGGAAACAATCAAGACAACAGATAGAAGCACTTGCATTTGAATGAGTTTCAACCATGCTTGGGTACTCGTGTGATCTGAGTGACTCAGTTTTGGAATACAACTGTCGCGTGGTGCACCGCGACCTCCAGGCACCCCGGAGTTTCTGAAAAAAAATTTTCTGCGATTTTCACGAAACCACTTTTCTTCAACTTGAATTGGTCTAAAAATCCATCACTGAAAATAAAAATTCTCTGAGTAGTGTGGAAATACTGATCCTTACCCTGCCTGGGTTGTCCACTGAGCATTTCCGCGAGCTCTACCTGAAGTTCTCTGGGCATGGGATTTTGACATGTTCCCCAAACCAAAAGGAATGAGTGGGAAACAATCAAGACAACAGATAGAAGCACTTGCATTTGAATGAGTTTCAAGCATGCTTGGGTACTCGTGTGATCTGAGTGACTCAGTTTTCAGTACAACTGTCGCGTGGTGCACCGCGACCTCCAGGCACCCCGGAGTTTCTGAAAAACAATTTTCTGCGATTTTCACGAAACCACTTTTCTTTAACTTTAATTGGGCTAAAAATCCATCCCTGAAAATAAAAATTCTCTGAGTAGTGTGTAAATGCTGATCCTTACCCTGCCTGGGTTGTCCACTGAGCATTTCCGCGAACTCTACCTGAAGTTCTCTGGGCATGGGATTTTGACATGTTCCCCAAACCAAAAGGAATGAGTGGGAAACAATCAAGACAACAGATAGAAGCAATTGCATTTGAATGAGTTTCAAGCATGCTTGGGTACTCGTGTGATCTGAGTGACTCAGTTTTGGAATACAACTGTCGCGTGGTGCACCGCGACCTCCAGGCACCCCGGAGTTTCTGAAAAAAAAATTTCTGCGATTTTCACGAAACCACTTTTCTTCAACTTGAATTGGGCTAAAAATCCATCCCTGAAAATAAAAATTCTCTGAGTAGTGTGGAAATGCTGATCCTTCCCCTGCCTGGGTTGTCCACTGAGCATTACCCCGAACTCTACCTGAAGTTCTCTGGGCATGGGATTTTGACATGTTCCCCAAACCAAAAGGAATGAGTGGGAAACAATCAAGAAAAGAGATAGAGGCACTTGCATTTGAATGAGTTTCAAGCATGCTTGGGTACTCGTGTGATCTGAGTGACTCAATTTTGGAATACAACTGTCGCGTGGTGCACCGCGACCTCCAGGCACCCCGGAGTTTCTGAAAAAAAGTTTCTGCGATTTTCACGAAACCACTTTTCTTCAACTTGAATTGGGCTAAAAATCCATCCCTGAAAATAAAATTTCTCTGAGTTGTGTGGAAATACTGATCCTTACCCTGCCTGGATTGTAAACTGAGCATTTCCGCGAGCTCTACCTGAAGTTCTCTGGGCATGGGATTTTGACATGTTCCCCAAACCAAAAGGAATGAGTGGGAAACAATCAAGACAACAGATAGAAGCTCTTGCATTTGAATGTGTTTCAAGCATGCTTGGGTACTTGTGTGATCTGAGTGACTCAGTTTTGGAATACAACTGTCGCGTGGTACACCGCGACCTCCAGGCACCCCGGAGTTTCTGAAAAAAAATTTTCTGCGATTTTCACGAAACCACTTTTCTTCAACTTGAATTGGGCTAAAAATCCATCACTGAAAATAAATATTCTCTGAGTAGTGTGGAAATACTGATCCTTACCCTGCCTGGGTTGTCCACTGAGCATTTCCCCGAACTCTACCTGAAGTTCTCTGGGCATGGAATTTTGAGATGTTCCCCAAACCAAAAGGAATGAGTGGGAAACAATCAAGAAAAGAGATAGAGGCACTTGCATTTGAATGAGTTTCAAGCATGCTTGGGTACTCGTGTGATCTGAGTGACTCAGTTTTGGAATACAACTGTCGCGTGGTGCACCGCGACCTCCAGGCACCCCGGAGTTTCTGAAAAAAAATTTTCTGCGATTTTCACGAAACCACTTTTCTTCAACTTGAATTGGGCTAAAAATCCATCATTGAAAATAAAAATTCTCTGAGTAGTGTGGAAATACTGATCCTTACCCTGCCTGGGTTGTCCACTGAGCATTTCCTCGAGCTCTACCTGACGTTCTCTGGGCATGGGATTTTGACATGTCACCCAAACCAAAAGGAATGAGTGGGAAACAATCAAGACAACAGATAGAAGCACTTGCATTTGAATGAGTTTCAACCATGCTTGGGTACTCGTGTGATCTGAGTGACTCAGTTTTGGAATACAACTGTCGCGTGGTGCACCGCGACCTCCAGGCACCCCGGAGTTTCTGAAAAAAAATTTTCTGCGATTTTCACGAAACCACTTTTCTTCAACTTGAATTGGGCTAAAAATCCATCCCTGAAAATAAAAATTCTCTGAGTAGTGTGTAAATGCTGATCCTTACCCTGCCTGGGTTGTCCACTGAGCATTTCCGCGAGCTCTACCTGAAGATCTCTGGGCATGGGATTTTGACATGTTCCCCAAACCAATAGGAATGAGTGGGAAACAATCAAGACAACAGATAGAAGCACTTGCATTTGAATGAGTTTCAACCATGCTTGGGTACTCGTGTGATCTGAGTGACTCAGTTTTGGAATACAACTGTCGCGTGGTGCACCGCGACCTCCAGGCACCCCGGAGTTTCTGAAAAAAAATTTTCTGCGATTTTCACGAAACCACTTTTCTTCAACTTGAATTGGGCTAAAAATCCATCCCTGAAAATAAAAATTCTCTGAGTAGTGTGTAAATGCTGATCCTTACCCTGCCTGGGTTGTCCACTGAGCATTTCCGCGAGCTCTACCTGAAGTTCTCTGGGCATGGGATTTTGACATGTTCCCCAAACCAAAAGGAATGAGTGGGAAACAATCAAGACAACAGATAGAAGCACTTGCATTTGAATGAGTTTCAACCATGCTTGGGTACTCGTGTGATCTGAGTGACTCAGTTTTGGAATACAACTGTCGCGTGGTGCACCGCGACCTCCAGGCACCCCGGAGTTTCTGAAAAAAAATTTTCTGCGATTTTCACGAAACCACTTTTCTTCAACTTGAATTGGTCTAAAAATCCATCACTGAAAATAAAAATTCTCTGAGTAGTGTGGAAATACTGATCCTTACCCTGCCTGGGTTGTCCACTGAGCATTTCCGCGAGCTCTACCTGAAGTTCTCTGGGCATGGGATTTTGACATGTTCCCCAAACCAAAAGGAATGAGTGGGAAACAATCAAGACAACAGATAGAAGCACTTGCATTTGAATGTGTTTCAAGCATGCTTGGGTACTCGTGTGATCTGAGTGACTCAGTTTTCGAATACAACTGTCGCGTGGTGCACCGCGACCTCCAGGCACCCCGGAGTTTCTGAAAAACAATTTTCTGCGATTTTCACGAAACCACTTTTCTTTAACTTTAATTGGGCTAAAAATCCATCCCTGAAAATAAAAATTCTCTGAGTAGTGTGTAAATGCTGATCCTTACCCTGCCTGGGTTGTCCACTGAGCATTTCCGCGAACTCTACCTGAAGTTCTCTGGGCATGGGATTTTGACATGTTCCCCAAACCAAAAGGAATGAGTGGGAAACAATCAAGACAACAGATAGAAGCACTTGCATTTGAATGAGTTTCAAGCATGCTTGGGTACTCGTGTGATCTGAGTGACTCAGTTTTCAGTACAACTGTCGCGTGGTGCACCGCGACCTCCAGGCATCCCAGAGTTTCTGAAAAAAAATTTTCTGCGATTTTCACGAAACCACTTTTCTTCAACTTGAATTGGGCTAAAAATCCATCCCTGAAAATAAAAATTCTCTGAGTAGTGTGTAAATGCTGATCCTTACCCTGCCTGGGTTGTCCACTGAGCATTTCCGCGAGCTCTACCTGAAGATCTCTGGGCATGGGATTTTGACATGTTCCCCAAACCAATAGGAATGAGTGGGAAACAATCAAGACAACAGATAGAAGCACTTGCATTTGAATGAGTTTCAACCATGCTTGGGTACTCGTGTGATCTGAGTGACTCAGTTTTGGAATACAACTGTCGTTTGGTGCACCGCGACCTCCAGGCACCCCGGAGTTTCTGAAAAAAAATTTTCTGCGATTTTCACGAAACCACTTTTCTTCAACTTGAATTGGGCTAAAAATCCATCCCTGAAAATAAAAATTCTCTGAGTAGTGTGTAAATGCTGATCCTTACCCTGCCTGGGTTGTCCACTGAGCATTTCCGCGAGCTCTACCTGAAGTTCTCTGGGCATGGGATTTTGACATGTTCCCCAAACCAAAAGGAATGAGTGGGAAACAATCAAGACAACAGATAGAAGCACTTGCATTTGAATGAGTTTCAACCATGCTTGGGTACTCGTGTGATCTGAGTGACTCAGTTTTGGAATACAACTGTCGCGTGGTGCACCGCGACCTCCAGGAACCCCGGAGTTTCTGAAAAAAAATTTTCTGCGATTTTCACGAAACCACTTTTCTTCAACTTGAATTGGTCTAAAAATCCATCACTGAAAATAAAAATTCTCTGAGTAGTGTGGAAATACTGATCCTTACCCTGCCTGGGTTGTCCACTGAGCATTTCCGCGAACTCTACCTGAAGTTCTCTGGGCATGGGATTTTGACATGTTCCCCAAACCAAAAGGAATGAGTGGGAAACAATCAAGAAAAGAGATAGAGGCACTTGCATTTGAATGAGTTTCAAGCATGCTTGGGTACTCGTGTGATCTGAGCGACTCAATTTTGGAATACAACTGTCGCGTGGTGCACCGCGACCTCCAGGCACCCCGGAGTTTCTGAAAAAAAGTTTCTGCGATTTTCACGAAACCACTTTTCTTCAACTTGAATTGGGCTAAAAATCCATCCCTGAAAATAAAATTTCTCTGAGTTGTGTGGAAATACTGATCCTTACCCTGCCTGGATTGTAAACTGAGCATTTCCGCGAGCTCTACCTGAAGTTCTCTGGGCATGGGATTTTGACATGTTCCCCAAACCAAAAGGAATGAGTGGGAAACAATCAAGAGAACAGATAGAAGCTCTTGCATTTGAATGTGTTTCAAGCATGCTTGGGTACTTGTGTGATCTGAGTGACTCAGTTTTGGAATACAACTGTCGCGTGGTACACCGCGACCTCCAGGCACCCCGGAGTTTCTGAAAAAAAATTTTCTGCGATTTTCACGAAACCACTTTTCTTCAACTTGAATTGGGCTAAAAATCCATCACTGAAAATAAATATTCTCTGAGTAGTGTGGAAATACTGATCCTTACCCTGCCTGGGTTGTCCACTGAGCATTTCCCCGAACTCTACCTGAAGTTCTCTGGGCATGGAATTTTGAGATGTTCCCCAAACCAAAAGGAATGAGTGGGAAACAATCAAGAAAAGAGATAGAGGCACTTGCATTTGAATGAGTTTCAAGCATGCTTGGGTACTCGTGTGATCTGAGTGACTCAGTTTTGGAATACAACTGTCGCGTGGTGCACCGCGACCTCCAGGCACCCCGGAGTTTCTGAAAAAAAATTTTCTGCGATTTTCACGAAACCACTTTTCTTCAACTTGAATTGGGCTAAAAATCCATCATTGAAAATAAAAATTCTCTGAGTAGTGTGGAAATACTGATCCTTACCCTGCCTGGGTTGTCCACTGAGCATTTCCTCGAGCTCTACCTGACGTTCTCTGGGCATGGGATTTTGACATGTCACCCAAACCAAAAGGAATGAGTGGGAAACAATCAAGACAACAGATAGAAGCACTTGCATTTGAATGAGTTTCAACCATGCTTGGGTACTCGTGTGATCTGAGTGACTCAGTATTGGAATACAACTGTCGCGTGGTGCACCGCGACCTCCAGGCACCCCGGAGTTTCTGAAAAAAAATTTTCTGCGATTTTCACGAAACCACTTTTCTTCAACTTGAATTGGGCTAAAAATCCATCCCTGAAAATAAAAATTCTCTGAGTAGTGTGTAAATGCTGATCCTTACCCTGCCTGGGTTGTCCACTGAGCATTTCCGCGAGCTCTACCTGAAGATCTCTGGGCATGGGATTTTGACATGTTCCCCAAACCAATAGGAATGAGTGGGAAACAATCAAGACAACAGATAGAAGCACTTGCATTTGAATGAGTTTCAACCATGCTTGGGTACTCGTGTGATCTGAGTGACTCAGTTTTGGAATACAACTGTCGCGTGGTGCACCGCGACCTCCAGGCACCCCGGAGTTTCTGAAAAAAAATTTTCTGCGATTTTCACGAAACCACTTTTCTTCAACTTGAATTGGGCTAAAAATCCATCCCTGAAAATAAAAATTCTCTGAGTAGTGTGTAAATGCTGATCCTTACCCTGCCTGGGTTGTCCACTGAGCATTTCCGCGAGCTCTACCTGAAGTTCTCTGGGCATGGGATTTTGACATGTTCCCCAAACCAAAAGGAATGAGTGGGAAACAATCAAGACAACAGATAGAAGCACTTGCATTTGAATGAGTTTCAACCATGCTTGGGTACTCGTGTGATCTGAGTGACTCAGTTTTGGAATACAACTGTCGCGTGGTGCACCGCGACCTCCAGGCACCCCGGAGTTTCTGAAAAAAAATTTTCTGCGATTTTCACGAAACCACTTTTCTTCAACTTGAATTGGTCTAAAAATCCATCACTGAAAATAAAAATTCTCTGAGTAGTGTGGAAATACTGATCCTTACCCTGCCTGGGTTGTCCACTGAGCATTTCCGCGAGCTCTACCTGAAGTTCTCTGGGCATGGGATTTTGACATGTTCCCCAAACCAAAAGGAATGAGTGGGAAACAATCAAGACAACAGATAGAAGCACTTGCATTTGAATGTGTTTCAAGCATGCTTGGGTACTCGTGTGATCTGAGTGACTCAGTTTTCGAATACAACTGTCGCGTGGTGCACCGCGACCTCCAGGCACCCCGGAGTTTCTGAAAAACAATTTTCTGCGATTTTCACGAAACCACTTTTCTTTAACTTTAATTGGGCTAAAAATCCATCCCTGAAAATAAAAATTCTCTGAGTAGTGTGTAAATGCTGATCCTTACCCTGCCTGGGTTGTCCACTGAGCATTTCCGCGAACTCTACCTGAAGTTCTCTGGGCATGGGATTTTGACATGTTCCCCAAACCAAAAGGAATGAGTGGGAAACAATCAAGACAACAGATAGAAGCAATTGCATTTGAATGAGTTTCAAGCATGCTTGGGTACTCGTGTGATCTGAGTGACTCAGTTTTGGAATACAACTGTCGCGTGGTGCACCGCGACCTCCAGGCACCCCGGAGTTTCTGAAAAAAAATTTTCTGCGATTTTCACGAAACCACTTTTCTTCAACTTGAATTGGGCTAAAAATCCATCCCTGAAAATAAAAATTCTCTGAGTAGTGTGGAAATGCTGATCCTTCCCCTGCCTGGGTTGTCCACTGAGCATTACCCCGAACTCTACCTGAAGTTCTCTGGGCATGGGATTTTGACATGTTCCCCAAACCAAAAGGAATGAGTGGGAAACAATCAAGAAAAGAGATAGAGGCACTTGCATTTGAATGAGTTTCAAGCATGCTTGGGTACTCGTGTGATCTGAGTGACTCAATTTTGGAATACAACTGTCGCGTGGTGCACCGCGACCTCCAGGCACCCCGGAGTTTCTGAAAAAAAGTTTCTGCGATTTTCACGAAACCACTTTTCTTCAACTTGAATTGGGCTAAAAATCCATCCCTGAAAATAAAATTTCTCTGAGTTGTGTGGAAATACTGATCCTTACCCTGCCTGGATTGTAAACTGAGCATTTCCGCGAGCTCTACCTGAAGTTCTCTGGGCATGGGATTTTGACATGTTCCCCAAACCAAAAGGAATGAGTGGGAAACAATCAAGACAACAGATAGAAGCTCTTGCATTTGAATGTGTTTCAAGCATGCTTGGGTACTTGTGTGATCTGAGTGACTCAGTTTTGGAATACAACTGTCGCGTGGTACACCGCGACCTCCAGGCACCCCGGAGTTTCTGAAAAAAAATTTTCTGCGATTTTCACGAAACCACTTTTCTTCAACTTGAATTGGGCTAAAAATCCATCACTGAAAATAAATATTCTCTGAGTAGTGTGGAAATACTGATCCTTACCCTGCCTGGGTTGTCCACTGAGCATTTCCCCGAACTCTACCTGAAGTTCTCTGGGCATGGAATTTTGAGATGTTCCCCAAACCAAAAGGAATGAGTGGGAAACAATCAAGAAAAGAGATAGAGGCACTTGCATTTGAATGAGTTTCAAGCATGCTTGGGTACTCGTGTGATCTGAGTGACTCAGTTTTGGAATACAACTGTCGCGTGGTGCACCGCGACCTCCAGGCACCCCGGAGTTTCTGAAAAAAAATTTTCTGCGATTTTCACGAAACCACTTTTCTTCAACTTGAATTGGGCTAAAAATCCATCATTGAAAATAAAAATTCTCTGAGTAGTGTGGAAATACTGATCCTTACCCTGCCTGGGTTGTCCACTGAGCATTTCCTCGAGCTCTACCTGACGTTCTCTGGGCATGGGATTTTGACATGTCACCCAAACCAAAAGGAATGAGTGGGAAACAATCAAGACAACAGATAGAAGCACTTGCATTTGAATGAGTTTCAACCATGCTTGGGTACTCGTGTGATCTGAGTGACTCAGTTTTGGAATACAACTGTCGCGTGGTGCACCGCGACCTCCAGGCACCCCGGAGTTTCTGAAAAAAAATTTTCTGCGATTTTCACGAAACCACTTTTCTTCAACTTGAATTGGGCTAAAAATCCATCCCTGAAAATAAAAATTCTCTGAGTAGTGTGGAAATGCTGATCCTTCCCCTGCCTGGGTTGTCCACTGAGCATTACCCCGAACTCTACCTGAAGTTCTCTGGGCATGGGATTTTGACATGTTCCCCAAACCAAAAGGAATGAGTGGGAAACAATCAAGACAACAGATAGAAGCACTTGCATTTGAATGAGTTTCAACCATGCTTGGGTACTCGTGTGATCTGAGTGACTCAGTTTTGGAATACAACTGTCGCGTGGTGCACCGCGACCTCCAGGCACCCCGGAGTTTCTGAAAAAAAATTTTCTGCGATTTTCACGAAACCACTTTTCTTCAACTTGAATTGGGCTAAAAATCCATCCCTGAAAATAAAAATTCTCTGAGTAGTGTGTAAATGCTGATCCTTACCCTGCCTGGGTTGTCCACTGAGCATTTCCGCGAGCTCTACCTGAAGTTCTCTGGGCATGGGATTTTGACATGTTCCCCAAACCAAAAGGAATGAGTGGGAAACAATCAAGACAACAGATAGAAGCACTTGCATTTGAATGAGTTTCAACCATGCTTGGGTACTCGTGTGATCTGAGTGACTCAGTTTTGGAATACAACTGTCGCGTGGTGCACCGCGACCTCCAGGCACCCCGGAGTTTCTGAAAAAAAATTTTCTGCGATTTTCACGAAACCACTTTTCTTCAACTTGAATTGGTCTAAAAATCCATCACTGAAAATAAAAATTCTCTGAGTAGTGTGGAAATACTGATCCTTACCCTGCCTGGGTTGTCCACTGAGCATTTCCGCGAGCTCTACCTGAAGTTCTCTGGGCATGGGATTTTGACATGTTCCCCAAACCAAAAGGAATGAGTGGGAAACAATCAAGACAACAGATAGAAGCACTTGCATTTGAATGTGTTTCAAGCATGCTTGGGTACTCGTGTGATCTGAGTGACTCAGTTTTCGAATACAACTGTCGCGTGGTGCACCGCGACCTCCAGGCACCCCGGAGTTTCTGAAAAACAATTTTCTGCGATTTTCACGAAACCACTTTTCTTTAACTTTAATTGGGCTAAAAATCCATCCCTGAAAATAAAAATTCTCTGAGTAGTGTGTAAATGCTGATCCTTACCCTGCCTGGGATGTCCACTGAGCATTTCCGCGAACTCTACCTGAAGTTCTCTGGGCATGGGATTTTGACATGTTCCCCAAACCAAAAGGAATGAGTGGGAAACAATCAAGACAACAGATAGAAGCACTTGCATTTGAATGAGTTTCAAGCATGCTTGGGTACTCGTGTGATCTGAGTGACTCAGTTTTGGAATACAACTGTCGCGTGGTGCACCGCGACCTCCAGGCACCCCGGAGTTTCTGAAAAAAAATTTTCTGCGATTTTCACGAAACCACTTTTCTTCAACTTGAATTGGGCTAAAAATCCATCCCTGAAAATAAAAATTCTCTGAGTAGTGTGGAAATGCTGATCCTTCCCCTGCCTGGGTTGTCCACTGAGCATTACCCCGAACTCTACCTGAAGTTCTCTGGGCATGGGATTTTGACATGTTCCCCAAACCAAAAGGAATGAGTGGGAAACAATCAAGAAAAGAGATAGAGGCACTTGCATTTGAATGAGTTTCAAGCATGCTTGGGTACTCGTGTGATCTGAGTGACTCAATTTTGGAATACAACTGTCGCGTGGTGCACCGCGACCTCCAGGCACCCCGGAGTTTCTGAAAAAAAATTTTCTGCGATTTTCACGAAACCACTTTTCATCAACTTGAATTGGGCTAAAAATCCATCCCTGAAAATAAAAATTCTCTGAGTAGTGTGGAAATGCTGATCCTTACCCAGCCTGGGTTGTCCACTGAGCATTTCCCCGAACTCTACCTGAAGTTCTCTGGGCATGGGATTTTGACATGTTCCCCAAACCAAAAGGAATGAGTGGGAAACAATCAAGACAACAGATAGAAGCACTTGCATTTGAATGAGTTTCAAGCATGCTTGGGTACTCGTGTGATCTGAGTGACTCAGTTTTGGAATACAACTGTCGCATGGTGCACCGCGACCTCCAGGCACCCCCGAGTTTCTGAAAAAAAATTTTCTGCCATTTTCACGAAACCACTTTTCTTCAACTTGAATTGGGCTAAAAATCCATCCCTGAAAATAAAAATTCTCTGAGTAGTGTGGAAATGCTGATCCTTACCCTTCCTGGGTTGTAAACTGAGCATTTCCGCGAGCTCTACCTGAAGTTCTCTGGGCATGGGATTTTGACATGTTCCCCAAACCAAAAGGAATGAGTGGGAAACAATCAAGACAACAGATAGAAGCACTTGCATTTGAATGAGTTTCAAGCATGCTTGGGTACTCGTGTGATCTGAGTGACTCAGTTTTCAGTACAACTGTCGCGTGGTGCACCGCGACCTCCAGGCATCCCGGAGTTTCTGAAAAAAAATTTTCTGCGATTTTCACGAAACCACTTTTTTTCAACTTGAATTGGGCTAAAAATCCATCACTGAAAATAAAAATTCTCTGAGTAGTGTGGAAATACTGATCCTTACCCTGCCTGGGTTGTCCACTGAGCATTTCCGCGAGCTCTTCCTGAAGTTCTCTGGGCATGCGATTTTGACATGTTCCCCAAACCAAAAGGAATGAGTGGGAAACAATCAAGACAACAGATAGAAGAACTTGCATTTGAATGAGTTTCAAGCATGCTTGGGTACTCGTGTGATCTGAGTGACTCAGTTTTCAGTACAACTGTCGCGTGGTGCACCGCGACCTCCAGGCATCCCGGAGTTTCTGAAAAAAAATTTTCTGCGATTTTCACGAAACCACTTTTCTTCAACTTGAATTGGGCTAAAAATCCATCCCTGAAAATAAAAATTCTCTGAGTAGTGTGTAAATGCTGATCCTTACCCTGCCTGGGTTGTCCACTGAGAATTTCCGCGAGCTCTACCTGAAGATCTCTGGGCATGGGATTTTGACATGTTCCCCAAACCAATAGGAATGAGTGGGAAACAATCAAGACAACAGATAGAAGCACTTGCATTTGAATGAGTTTCAACCATGCTTGGGTACTCGTGTGATCTGAGTGACTCAGTTTTGGAATACAACTGTCGCGTGGTGCACCGCGACCTCCAGGCACCCCGGAGTTTCTGAAAAAAAATTTTCTGCGATTTTCACGAAACCACTTTTCTTCAACTTGAATTGGGCTAAAAATCCATCCCTGAAAATAAAAATTCTCTGAGTAGTGTGGAAATGCTGATCCTTCCCCTGCCTGGGTTGTCCACTGAGCATTACCCCGAACTCTACCTGAAGTTCTCTGGGCATGGGATTTTGACATGTTCCCCAAACCAAAAGGAATGAGTGGGAAACAATCAAGAAAAGAGATAGAGGCACTTGCATTTGAATGAGTTTCAAGCATGCTTGGGTACTCGTGTGATCTGAGTGACTCAATTTTGGAATACAACTGTCGCGTGGTGCACCGCGACCTCCAGGCACCCCGGAGTTTCTGAAAAAAAATTTTCTGCGATTTTCACGAAACCACTTTTCATCAACTTGAATTGGGCTAAAAATCCATCCCTGAAAATAAAAATTCTCTGAGTAGTGTGGAAATGCTGATCCTTACCCAGCCTGGGTTGTCCACTGAGCATTTCCCCGAACTCTACCTGAAGTTCTCTGGGCATGGGATTTTGACATGTTCCCCAAACCAAAAGGAATGAGTGGGAAACAATCAAGACAACAGATAGAAGCACTTGCATTTGAATGAGTTTCAAGCATGCTTGGGTACTCGTGTGATCTGAGTGACTCAGTTTTGGAATACAACTGTCGCATGGTGCACCGCGACCTCCAGGCACCCCCGAGTTTCTGAAAAAAAATTTTCTGCCATTTTCACGAAACCACTTTTCTTCAACTTGAATTGGGCTAAAAATCCATCCCTGAAAATAAAAATTCTCTGAGTAGTGTGGAAATGCTGATCCTTACCCTTCCTGGGTTGTAAACTGAGCATTTCCGCGAGCTCTACCTGAAGTTCTCTGGGCATGGGATTTTGACATGTTCCCCAAACCAAAAGGAATGAGTGGGAAACAATCAAGACAACAGATAGAAGCACTTGCATTTGAATGAGTTTCAAGCATGCTTGGGTACTCGTGTGATCTGAGTGACTCAGTTTTCAGTACAACTGTCGCGTGGTGCACCGCGACCTCCAGGCATCCCGGAGTTTCTGAAAAAAAATTTTCTGCGATTTTCACGAAACCACTTTTTTTCAACTTGAATTGGGCTAAAAATCCATCACTGAAAATAAAAATTCTCTGAGTAGTGTGGAAATACTGATCCTTACCCTGCCTGGGTTGTCCACTGAGCATTTCCGCGAGCTCTTCCTGAAGTTCTCTGGGCATGCGATTTTGACATGTTCCCCAAACCAAAAGGAATGAGTGGGAAACAATCAAGACAACAGATAGAAGAACTTGCATTTGAATGAGTTTCAAGCATGCTTGGGTACTCGTGTGATCTGAGTGACTCAGTTTTCAGTACAACTGTCGCGTGGTGCACCGCGACCTCCAGGCATCCCGGAGTTTCTGAAAAAAAATTTTCTGCGATTTTCACGAAACCACTTTTCTTCAACTTGAATTGGGCTAAAAATCCATCCCTGAAAATAAAAATTCTCTGAGTAGTGTGTAAATGCTGATCCTTACCCTGCCTGGGTTGTCCACTGAGAATTTCCGCGAGCTCTACCTGAAGATCTCTGGGCATGGGATTTTGACATGTTCCCCAAACCAATAGGAATGAGTGGGAAACAATCAAGACAACAGATAGAAGCACTTGCATTTGAATGAGTTTCAACCATGCTTGGGTACTCGTGTGATCTGAGTGACTCAGTTTTGGAATACAACTGTCGCGTGGTGCACCGCGACCTCCAGGCACCCCGGAGTTTCTGAAAAAAAATTTTCTGCGATTTTCACGAAACCACTTTTCTTCAACTTGAATTGGGCTAAAAATCCATCCCTGAAAATAAAAATTCTCTGAGTAGTGTGTAAATGCTGATCCTTACCCTGCCTGGGTTGTCCACTGAGCATTTCCGCGAGCTCTACCTGAAGTTCTCTGGGCATGGGATTTTGACATGTTCCCCAAACCAAAAGGAATGAGTGGGAAACAATCAAGACAACAGATAGAAGCACTTGCATTTGAATGAGTTTCAACCATGCTTGGGTACTCGTGTGATCTGAGTGACTCAGTTTTGGAATACAACTGTCGCGTGGTGCACCGCGACCTCCAGGCACCCCGGAGTTTCTGAAAAAAAATTTTCTGCGATTTTCACGAAACCACTTTTCTTCAACTTGAATTGGTCTAAAAATCCATCACTGAAAATAAAAATTCTCTGAGTAGTGTGGAAATACTGATCCTTACCCTGCCTGGGTTGTCCACTGAGCATTTCCGCGAGCTCTACCTGAAGTTCTCTGGGCATGGGATTTTGACATGTTCCCCAAACCAAAAGGAATGAGTGGGAAACAATCAAGACAACAGATAGAAGCACTTGCATTTGAATGTGTTTCAAGCATGCTTGGGTACTCGTGTGATCTGAGTGACTCAGTTTTCGAATACAACTGTCGCGTAGTGCACCGCGACCTCCAGGCACCCCGGAGTTTCTGAAAAACAATTTTCTGCGATTTTCACGAAACCATTTTTCTTTAACTTTAATTGGGCTAAAAATCCATCCCTGAAAATAAAAATTCTCTGAGTAGTGTGGAAATGCTGATCCTTACCCTGCCTGGGTTGTCCACTGAGCATTTCCGCGAACTCTACCTGAAGTTCTCTGGGCATGGGATTTTGACATGTTCCCCAAACCAAAAGGAATGAGTGGGAAACAATCAAGACAACAGATAGAAGCACTTGCATTTGATTGAGTTTCAAGCATGCTTGGGTACTCGTGTGATCTGAGTGACTCAGTTTTGGAATACAACTGTCGCGTGGTGCACCGCGACCTCCAGGCACCCCGGAGTTTCTGAAAAAAAATTTTCTGCGATTTTCACGAAACCACTTTTCTTCAACTTGAATTGGGCTAAAAATCCATCCCTGAAAATAAAAATTCTCTGAGTAGTGTGGAAATGCTGATCCTTCCCCTCCCTGGGTTGTCCACTGAGCATTACCCCGAACTCTACCTGAAGTTCTCTGGGCATGGGATTTTGACATGTTCCCCAAACCAAAAGGAATGAGTGGGAAACAATCAAGAAAAGAGATAGAGGCACTTGCATTTGAATGAGTTTCAAGCATGCTTGGGTACTCGTGTGATCTGAGTGACTCAATTTTGGAATACAACTGTCGCGTGGTGCACCGCGACCTCCAGGCACCCCGGAGTTTCTGAAAAAAAGTTTCTGCGATTTTCACGAAACCACTTTTCTTCAACTTGAATTGGGCTAAAAATCCATCCCTGAAAATAAAATTTCTCTGAGTAGTGTGGAAATACTGATCCTTACCCTTCCTGGGTTGTAAACTGAGCATTTCCGCGAGCTCTACCTGAAGTTCTCTGGGCATGGGATTTTGACATGTTCCCCAAACCAAAAGGAATGAGTGGGAAATAATCAAGACAACAGATAGAAGCACTTGCATTTGAATGAGTTTCAACCATGCATGGGTACTCGTGTGATCTGAGTGACTCAGTTTTGGAATACAACTGTCGCGTGGTGCACCGCGACCTCCAGGCACCCCGGAGTTTCTGAAAAAAAAATTTCTGCGATTTTCACGAAACCACTTTTCTTCAACTTGAATTGGGCTAAAAATCCATCCCTGAAAATAAAAATTCTCTGAGTAGTGTGTAAATGCTGATCCTTACCCTGCCTGGGTTGTCCACTGAGCATTTCCGCGAGCTCTACCTGAAGTTCTCTGGGCATGGGATTTTGACATGTTCCCCAAACCAAAAGGAATGAGTGGGAAACAATCAAGACAACAGATAGAAGCACTTGCATTTGAATGAGTTTCAACCATGCTTGGGTACTCGTGTGATCTGAGTGACTCAGTTTTCGAATACAACTGTCGCGTGGTGCACCGCGACCTCCAGGCACCCCGGAGTTTCTGAAAAAAAATTTTCTGCGATTTTCACGAAACCACTTTTCTTCAACTTGAATTGGGCTAAAAATCCATCCCTGAAAATAAAAATTCTCTGAGTAGTGTGTAAATGCTGATCCTTACCCTGCCTGGGTTGTCCACTGAGCATTTCCGCGAGCTCTACCTGAAGTTCTCTGGGCATGGGATTTTGACATGTTCCCCAAACCAAAAGGAATGAGTGGGAAACAATCAAGACAACAGATAGAAGCACTTGCATTTGAATGAGTTTCAACCATGCTTGGGTACTCGTGTGATCTGAGTGACTCAGTTTTGGAATACAACTGTCGCGTGGTGCACCGCGACCTCCAGGCACCCCGGAGTTTCTGAAAAAAAAATTTCTGCGATTTTCACGAAACCACTTTTCTTCAACTTGAATTGGGCTAAAAATCCATCCCTGAAAATAAAAATTCTCTGAGTAGTGTGGAAATGCTGATCCTTCCCCTGCCTGGGTTGTCCACTGAGCATTACCCCGAACTCTACCTGAAGTTCTCTGGGCATGGGATTTTGACATGTTCCCCAAACCAAAAGGAATGAGTGGGAAACAATCAAGAAAAGAGATAGAGGCACTTGCATTTGAATGAGTTTCAAGCATGCTTGGGTACTCGTGTGATCTGAGTGACTCAATTTTGGAATACAACTGTCGCGTGGTGCACCGCGACCTCCAGGCACCCCGGAGTTTCTGAAAAAAAATTTTCTGCGATTTTCACGAAACCACTTTTCATCAACTTGAATTGGGCTAAAAATCCATCCCTGAAAATAAAAATTCTCTGAGTAGTGTGGAAATGCTGATCCTTACCCAGCCTGGGTTGTCCACTGAGCATTTCCCCGAACTCTACCTGAAGTTCTCTGGGCATGGGATTTTGACATGTTCCCCAAACCAAAAGGAATGAGTGGGAAACAATCAAGACAACAGATAGAAGCACTTGCATTTGAATGAGTTTCAAGCATGCTTGGGTACTCGTGTGATCTGAGTGACTCAGTTTTGGAATACAACTGTCGCATGGTGCACCGCGACCTCCAGGCACCCCCGAGTTTCTGAAAAAAAATTTTCTGCCATTTTCACGAAACCACTTTTCTTCAACTTGAATTGGGCTAAAAATCCATCCCTGAAAATAAAAATTCTCTGAGTAGTGTGGAAATGCTGATCCTTACCCTTCCTGGGTTGTAAACTGAGCATTTCCGCGAGCTCTACCTGAAGTTCTCTGGGCATGGGATTTTGACATGTTCCCCAAACCAAAAGGAATGAGTGGGAAACAATCAAGACAACAGATAGAAGCACTTGCATTTGAATGAGTTTCAAGCATGCTTGGGTACTCGTGTGATCTGAGTGACTCAGTTTTCAGTACAACTGTCGCGTGGTGCACCGCGACCTCCAGGCATCCCGGAGTTTCTGAAAAAAAATTTTCTGCGATTTTCACGAAACCACTTTTTTTCAACTTGAATTGGGCTAAAAATCCATCACTGAAAATAAAAATTCTCTGAGTAGTGTGGAAATACTGATCCTTACCCTGCCTGGGTTGTCCACTGAGCATTTCCGCGAGCTCTTCCTGAAGTTCTCTGGGCATGCGATTTTGACATGTTCCCCAAACCAAAAGGAATGAGTGGGAAACAATCAAGACAACAGATAGAAGCACTTGCATTTGAATGAGTTTCAAGCATGCTTGGGTACTCGTGTGATCTGAGTGACTCAGTTTTCAGTACAACTGTCGCGTGGTGCACCGCGACCTCCAGGCATCCCGGAGTTTCTGAAAAAAAATTTTCTGCGATTTTCACGAAACCACTTTTCTTCAACTTGAATTGGGCTAAAAATCCATCCCTGAAAATAAAAATTCTCTGAGTAGTGTGTAAATGCTGATCCTTACCCTGCCTGGGTTGTCCACTGAGCATTTCCGCGAGCTCTACCTGAAGATCTCTGGGCATGGGATTTTGACATGTTCCCCAAACCAATAGGAATGAGTGGGAAACAATCAAGACAACAGATAGAAGGACTTGCATTTGAATGAGTTTCAACCATGCTTGGGTACTCGTGTGATCTGAGTGACTCAGTTTTGGAATACAACTGTCGCGTGGTGCACCGCGACCTCCAGGCACCCCGGAGTTTCTGAAAAAAAATTTTCTGCGATTTTCACGAAACCACTTTTCTTCAACTTGAATTGGGCTAAAAATCCATCCCTGAAAATAAAAATTCTCTGAGTAGTGTGTAAATGCTGATCCTTACCCTGCCTGGGTTGTCCACTGAGCATTTCCGCGAGCTCTACCTGAAGTTCTCTGGGCATGGGATTTTGACATGTTCCCCAAACCAAAAGGAATGAGTGGGAAACAATCAAGACAACAGATAGAAGCACTTGCATTTGAATGAGTTTCAACCATGCTTGGGTACTCGTGTGATCTGAGTGACTCAGTTTTGGAATACAACTGTCGCGTGGTGCACCGCGACCTCCAGGCACCCCGGAGTTTCTGAAAAAAAATTTTCTGCGATTTTCACGAAACCACTTTTCTTCAACTTGAATTGGTCTAAAAATCCATCACTGAAAATAAAAATTCTCTGAGTAGTGTGGAAATACTGATCCTTACCCTGCCTGGGTTGTCCACTGAGCATTTCCGCGAGCTCTACCTGAAGTTCTCTGGGCATGGGATTTTGACATGTTCCCCAAACCAAAAGGAATGAGTGGGAAACAATCAAGACAACAGATAGAAGCACTTGCATTTGAATGTGTTTCAAGCATGCTTGGGTACTCGTGTGATCTGAGTGACTCAGTTTTCGAATACAACTGTCGCGTAGTGCACCGCGACCTCCAGGCACCCCGGAGTTTCTGAAAAACAATTTTCTGCGATTTTCACGAAACCATTTTTCTTTAACTTTAATTGGGCTAAAAATCCATCCCTGAAAATAAAAATTCTCTGAGTAGTGTGGAAATGCTGATCCTTACCCTGCCTGGGTTGTCCACTGAGCATTTCCGCGAACTCTACCTGAAGTTCTCTGGGCATGGGATTTTGACATGTTCCCCAAACCAAAAGGAATGAGTGGGAAACAATCAAGACAACAGATAGAAGAACTTGCATTTGAATGAGTTTCAAGCATGCTTGGGTACTCGTGTGATCTGAGTGACTCAGTTTTGGAATACAACTGTCGCGTGGTGCACCGCGACCTCCAGGCACCCCGGAGTTTCTGAAAAAAAATTTTCTGCGATTTTCACGAAACCACTTTTCTTCAACTTGAATTGGGCTAAAAATCCATCCCTGAAAATAAAAATTCTCTGAGTAGTGTGGAAATGCTGATCCTTCCCCTCCCTGGGTTGTCCACTGAGCATTACCCCGAACTCTACCTGAAGTTCTCTGGGCATGGGATTTTGACATGTTCCCCAAACCAAAAGGAATGAGTGGGAAACAATCAAGAAAAGAGATAGAGGCACTTGCATTTGAATGAGTTTCAAGCATGCTTGGGTACTCGTGTGATCTGAGTGACTCAATTTTGGAATACAACTGTCGCGTGGTGCACCGCGACCTCCAGGCACCCCGGAGTTTCTGAAAAAAAGTTTCTGCGATTTTCACGAAACCACTTTTCTTCAACTTGAATTGGGCTAAAAATCCATCCCTGAAAATAAAATTTCTCTGAGTAGTGTGGAAATACTGATCCTTACCCTGCCTGGATTGTAAACTGAGCATTTCCGCGAGCTCTACCTGAAGTTCTCTGGGCATGGGATTTTGACATGTTCCCCAAACCAAAAGGAATGAGTGGGAAACAATCAAGACAACAGATAGAAGCTCTTGCATTTGAATGTGTTTCAAGCATGCTTGGGTACTTGTGTGATCTGAGTGACTCAGTTTTGGAATATAACTGTCGCGTGGTACACCGCGACCTCCAGGCACCCCGGAGTTTCTGAAAAAAAATTTTCTGCGATTTTCACGAAACCACTTTTCTTCAACTTGAATTGGGCTAAAAATCCATCACTGAAAATAAATATTCTCTGAGTAGTGTGGAAATACTGATCCTTACCCTGCCTGGGTTGTCCACTGAGCATTTCCCCGAACTCTACCTGAAGTTCTCTGGGCATGGAATTTTGAGATGTTCCCCAAACCAAAAGGAATGAGTGGGAAACAATCAAGAAAAGAGATAGAGGCACTTGCATTTGAATGAGTTTCAAGCATGCTTGGGTACTCGTGTGATCTGAGTGACTCAGTTTTGGAATACAACTGTCGCGTGGTGCACCGCGACCTCCAGGCACCCCGGAGTTTCTGAAAAAAAATTTTCTGCGATTTTCACGAAACCACTTTTCTTCAACTTGAATTGGGCTAAAAATCCATCATTGAAAATAAAAATTCTCTGAGTAGTGTGGAAATACTGATCCTTACCCTGCCTGGGTTGTCCACTGAGCATTTCCGCGAGCTCTACCTGAAGTTCTCTGGGCATGGGATTTTGACATGTTCCCCAAACCAAAAGGAATGAGTGGGAAATAATCAAGACAACAGATAGAAGCACTTGCATTTGAATGAGTTTCAACCATGCATGGGTACTCGTGTGATCTGAGTGACTCAGTTTTGGAATACAACTGTCGCGTGGTGCACCGCGACCTCCAGGCACCCCGGAGTTTCTGAAAAAAAAATTTCTGCGATTTTCACGAAACCACTTTTCTTCAACTTGAATTGGGCTAAAAATCCATCCCTGAAAATAAAAATTCTCTGAGTAGTGTGTAAATGCTGATCCTTACCCTGCCTGGGTTGTCCACTGAGCATTTCCGCGAGCTCTACCTGAAGTTCTCTGGGCATGGGATTTTGACATGTTCCCCAAACCAAAAGGAATGAGTGGGAAACAATCAAGACAACAGATAGAAGCACTTGCATTTGAATGAGTTTCAACCATGCTTGGGTACTCGTGTGATCTGAGTGACTCAGTTTTCGAATACAACTGTCGCGTGGTGCACCGCGACCTCCAGGCACCCCGGAGTTTCTGAAAAAAAATTTTCTGCGATTTTCACGAAACCACTTTTCTTCAACTTGAATTGGGCTAAAAATCCATCCCTGAAAATAAAAATTCTCTGAGTAGTGTGTAAATGCTGATCCTTACCCTGCCTGGGTTGTCCACTGAGCATTTCCGCGAGCTCTACCTGAAGTTCTCTGGGCATGGGATTTTGACATGTTCCCCAAACCAAAAGGAATGAGTGGGAAACAATCAAGACAACAGATAGAAGCACTTGCATTTGAATGAGTTTCAACCATGCTTGGGTACTCGTGTGATCTGAGTGACTCAGTTTTGGAATACAACTGTCGCGTGGTGCACCGCGACCTCCAGGCACCCCGGAGTTTCTGAAAAAAAATTTTCTGCGATTTTCACGAAACCACTTTTCTTCAACTTGAATTGGTCTAAAAATCCATCACTGAAAATAAAAATTCTCTGAGTAGTGTGGAAATACTGATCCTTACCCTGCCTGGGTTGTCCACTGAGCATTTCCGCGAGCTCTACCTGAAGTTCTCTGGGCATGGGATTTTGACATGTTCCCCAAACCAAAAGGAATGAGTGGGAAACAATCAAGACAACAGATAGAAGCACTTGCATTTGAATGTGTTTCAAGCATGCTTGGGTACTCGTGTGATCTGAGTGACTCAGTTTTCGAATACAACTGTCGCGTGGTGCACCGCGACCTCCAGGCACCCCGGAGTTTCTGAAAAACAATTTTCTGCGATTTTCACGAAACCACTTTTCTTTAACTTTAATTGGGCTAAAAATCCATCCCTGAAAATAAAAATTCTCTGAGTAGTGTGTAAATGCTGATCCTTACCCTGCCTGGGATGTCCACTGAGCATTTCCGCGAACTCTACCTGAAGTTCTCTGGGCATGGGATTTTGACATGTTCCCCAAACCAAAAGGAATGAGTGGGAAACAATCAAGACAACAGATAGAAGCACTTGCATTTGAATGAGTTTCAAGCATGCTTGGGTACTCGTGTGATCTGAGTGACTCAGTTTTGGAATACAACTGTCGCGTGGTGCACCGCGACCTCCAGGCACCCCGGAGTTTCTGAAAAAAAATTTTCTGCGATTTTCACGAAACCACTTTTCTTCAACTTGAATTGGGCTAAAAATCCATCCCTGAAAATAAAAATTCTCTGAGTAGTGTGGAAATGCTGATCCTTCCCCTGCCTGGGTTGTCCACTGAGCATTACCCCGAACTCTACCTGAAGTTCTCTGGGCATGGGATTTTGACATATTCCCCAAACCAAAAGGAATGAGTGGGAAACAATCAAGAAAAGAGATAGAGGCACTTGCATTTGAATGAGTTTCAAGCATGCTTGGGTACTCGTGTGATCTGAGTGACTCAATTTTGGAATACAACTGTCGCGTGGTGCACCGCGACCTCCAGGCACCCCGGAGTTTCTGAAAAAAAATTTTCTGCGATTTTCACGAAAGCACTTTTCTTCAACTTGAATTGGGCTAAAAATCCATCACTGAAAATAAAATTTCTCTGAGTAGTGTGGAAATACTGATCCTTACCCTGCCTGGATTGTAAACTGAGCAATTCCGCGAGCTCTACCTGAAGTTCTCTGGGCATGGGATTTTGACATGTTCCCCAAACCAAAAGGAATGAGTGGGAAACAATCAAGACAACAGATAGAAGTTCTTGCATTTGAATGTGTTTCAAGCATGCTTGGGTACTTGTGTGATCTGAGTGACTCAGTTTTGGAATACAACTGTCGCGTGGTACACCGCGACCTCCAGGCACCCCGGAGTTTCTGAAAAAAAATTTTCTGCGATTTTCACTAAACCACTTTTCTTCAACTTGAATTGGGCTAAAAATCCATCACTGAAAATAAATATTCTCTGAGTAGTGTGGAAATACTGATCCTTACCCTGCCTGGGTTGTCCACTGAGCATTTCCCCGAACTCTACCTGAAGTTCTCTGGGCATGGAATTTTGAGATGTTCCCCAAACCAAAAGGAATGAGTGGGAAACAATCAAGACAACAGATAGAAGCACTTGCATTTGAATGAGTTTCAACCATGCTTGGGTACTCGTGTGATCTGAGTGACTCAGTATTGGAATACAACTGTCGCGTGGTGCACCGCGACCTCCAGGCACCCCGGAGTTTCTGAAAAAAAATTTTCTGCGATTTTCACGAAACCACTTTTCTTCAACTTGAATTGGGCTAAAAATCCATCCCTGAAAATAAAAATTCTCTGAGTAGTGTGTAAATGCTGATCCTTACCCTGCCTGGGTTGTCCACTGAGCATTTCCGCGAGCTCTACCTGAAGTTCTCTGGGCATGGGATTTTGACATGTTCCCCAAACCAAAAGGAATGAGTGGGAAACAATCAAGACAACAGATAGAAGCACTTGCATTTGAATGAGTTTCAACCATGCTTGGGTACTCGTGTGATCTGAGTGACTCAGTTTTGGAATACAACTGTCGCGTGGTGCACCGCGACCTCCAGGCACCCCGGAGTTTCTGAAAAAAAATTTTCTGCGATTTTCACGAAACCACTTTTCTTCAACTTGAATTGGTCTAAAAATCCATCACTGAAAATAAAAATTCTCTGAGTAGTGTGGAAATACTGATCCTTACCCTGCCTGGGTTGTCCACTGAGCATTTCCGCGAGCTCTACCTGAAGTTCTCTGGGCATGGGATTTTGACATGTTCCCCAAACCAAAAGGAATGAGTGGGAAACAATCAAGACAACAGATAGAAGCACTTGCATTTGAATGTGTTTCAAGCATGCTTGGGTACTCGTGTGATCTGAATGACTCAGTTTTCGAATACAACTGTCGCGTGGTGCACCGCGACCTCCAGGCACCCCGGAGTTTCTGAAAAACAATTTTCTGCGATTTTCACGAAACCACTTTTCTTTAACTTTAATTGGGCTAAAAATCCATCCCTGAAAATAAAAATTCTCTGAGTAGTGTGTAAATGCTGATCCTTACCCTGCCTGGGATGTCCACTGAGCATTTCCGCGAACTCTACCTGAAGTTCTCTGGGCATGGGATTTTGACATGTTCCCCAAACCAAAAGGAATGAGTGGGAAACAATCAAGACAACAGATAGAAGCACTTGCATTTGAATGAGTTTCAAGCATGCTTGGGTACTCGTGTGATCTGAGTGACTCAGTTTTGGAATACAACTGTCGCGTGGTGCACCGCGACCTCCAGGCACCCCGGAGTTTCTGAAAAAAAATTTTCTGCGATTTTCACGAAACCACTTTTCTTCAACTTGAATTGGGCTAAAAATCCATCCCTGAAAATAAAAATTCTCTGAGTAGTGTGGAAATGCTGATCCTTCCCCTGCCTGGGTTGTCCACTGAGCATTACCCCGAACTCTACCTGAAGTTCTCTGGGCATGGGATTTTGACATGTTCCCCAAACCAAAAGGAATGAGTGGGAAACAATCAAGAAAAGAGATAGAGGCACTTGCATTTGAATGAGTTTCAAGCATGCTTGGGTACTCGTGTGATCTGAGTGACTCAATTTTGGAATACAACTGTCGCGTGGTGCACCGCGACCTCCAGGCACCCCGGAGTTTCTGAAAAAAAATTTTCTGCGATTTTCACGAAACCACTTTTCTTCAACTTGAATTGGTCTAAAAATCCATCACTGAAAATAAAAATTCTCTGAGTAGTGTGGAAATACTGATCCTTACCCTGCCTGGGTTGTCCACTGAGCATTTCCGCGAGCTCTACCTGAAGTTCTCTGGGCATGGGATTTTGACATGTTCCCCAAACCAAAAGGAATGAGTGGGAAACAATCAAGACAACAGATAGAAGCACTTGCATTTGAATGTGTTTCAAGCATGCTTGGGTACTCGTGTGATCTGAGTGACTCAGTTTTGGAATACAACTGTCGCGTGGTGCACCGCGACCTCCAGGCACCCCGGAGTTTCTGAAAAACAATTTTCTGCGATTTTCACGAAACCACTTTTCTTTAACTTTAATTGGGCTAAAAATCCATCCCTGAAAATAAAAATTCTCTGAGTAGTGTGTAAATGCTGATCCTTACACTGCCTGGGTTGTCCACTGAGCATTTCCGCGAACTCTACCTGAAGTTCTCTGGGCATGGGATTTTGACATGTTCCCCAAACCAAAAGGAATGAGTGGGAAACAATCAAGACAACAGATAGAAGCACTTGCATTTGAATGAGTTTCAAGCATGCTTGGGTACTCTTGTGATCTGAGTGACTCAGTTTTGGAATACAACTGTCGCGTGGTGCACCGCGACCTCCAGGCACCCCGGAGTTTCTGAAAAAAAATTTTCTGCGATTTTCACGAAACCACTTTTCTTCAACTTGAATTGGGCTAAAAATCCATCCCTGAAAATAAAAATTCTCTGAGTAGTGTGGAAATGCTGATCCTTCCCCTGCCTGGGTTGTCCACTGAGCATTTCCGCGAACTCTACCTGAAGTTCTCTGGGCATGGGATTTTGACATGTTCCCCAAACCAAAAGGAATGAGTGGGAAACAATCAAGAAAAGAGATAGAGGCACTTGCATTTGAATGAGTTTCAAGCATGCTTGGGTACTCGTGTGATCTGAGTGACTCCATTTTATAATACAACTGTCGCGTGGTGCACCGCGACCTCCAGGCACCCCGGAGTTTCTGAAAAAAAGTTTCTGCGATTTTCACGAAACCACTTTTCTTCAACTTGAATTGGGCTAAAAATCCATCCCTGAAAATAAAATTTCTCTGAGTAGTGTGGAAATACTGATCCTTACCCTGCCTGGATTGTAAACTGAGCATTTCCGCGAGCTCTACCTGAAGTTCTCTGGGCATGGGATTTTGACATGTTCCCCAAACCAAAAGGAATGAGTGGGAAACAATCAAGACAACAGATAGAAGCTCTTGCATTTGAATGTGTTTCAAGCATGCTTGGGTACTTGTGTGATCTGAGTGACTCAGTTTTGGAATACAACTGTCGCGTGGTACACCGCGACCTCCAGGCACCCCGGAGTTTCTGAAAAAAAATTTTCTGTGATTTTCACGAAACCACTTTTCTTCAACTTGAATTGGGCTAAAAATCCATCACTGAAAATAAATATTCTCTGAGTAGTGTGGAAATACTGATCCTTACCCTGCCTGGGTTGTCCACTGAGCATTTCCCCGAACTCTACCTGAAGTTCTCTGGGCATGGAATTTTGAGATGTTCCCCAAACCAAAAGGAATGAGTGGGAAACAATCAAGAAAAGAGATAGAGGCACTTGCATTTGAATGAGTTTCAAGCATGCTTGGGTACTCGTGTGATCTGAGTGACTCAGTTTTGGAATACAACTGTCGCGTGGTGCACCGCGACCTCCAGGCACCCCGGAGTTTCTGAAAAAAAATTTTCTGCGATTTTCACGAAACCACTTTTCTTCAACTTTAATTGGGCTAAAAATCCATCCCTGAAAATAAAAATTCTCTGAGTAGTGTGTAAATGCTGATCCTTACCCTGCCTGGGTTGTCCACTGAGCATTTCCGCGAGCTCTACCTGAAGTTCTCTGGGCATGGGATTTTGACATGTTCCCCAAACCAAAAGGAATGAGTGGGAAACAATCAAGACAACAGATAGAAGCACTTGCATTTGAATGAGTTTCAACCATGCTTGGGTACTCGTGTGATCTGAGTGACTCAGTTTTGGAATACAACTGTCGCGTGGGGCACCGCGACCTCCAGGCACCCCGGAGTTTCTGAAAAAAAATTTTCTGCGATTTTCACGAAACCACTTTTCTTCAACTTGAATTGGGCTAAAAATCCATCCCTGAAAATAAAAATTCTCTGAGTAGTGTGTAAATGCTGATCCTTACCCTGCCTGGGTTGACCACTGAGCATTTCCGCGAGCTCTACCTGAAGTTCTCTGGGCATGGGATTTTGACATGTTCCCCAAACCAAAAGGAATGAGTGGGAAACAATCAAGACAACAGATAGAAGCACTTGCATTTGAATGAGTTTCAACGATGCTTGGGTACTCGTGTGATCTGAGTGACTCAGTTTTGGAATACAACTGTCGCGTGGTGCACCGCGACCTCCAGGCACCCCGGAGTTTCTGAAAAAAAATTTTCTGCGATTTTCACGAAACCACTTTTCTTCAACTTGAATTGGTCTAAAAATCCATCACTGAAAATAAAAATTCTCTGAGTAGTGTGGAAATACTGATCCTTACCCTGCCTGGGTTGTCCACTGAGCATTTCCGCGAGCTCTACCTGAAGTTCTCTGGGCATGGGATTTTGACATGTTCCCCAAACCAAAAGGAATGAGTGGGAAACAATCAAGACAACAGATAGAAGCACTTGCATTTGAATGAGTTTCAAGCATGCTTGGGTACTCGTGTGATCTGAGTGACTCAGTTTTGGAATACAACTGTCGCGTGGTGCACCGCGACCTCCAGGCACCCCGGAGTTTCTGAAAAAAAATTTTCTGCGATTTTCACGAAACCACTTTTCTTCAACTTGAATTGGTCTAAAAATCCATCACTGAAAATAAAAATTCTCTGAGTAGTGTGGAAATACTGATCCTTACCCTGCCTGGGTTGTCCACTGAGCATTTCCGCGAGCTCTACCTGAAGTTCTCTGGGCATGGGATTTTGACATGTTCCCCAAACCAAAAGGAATGAGTGGGAAACAATCAAGACAACAGATAGAAGCACTTGCATTTGAATGTGTTTCAAGCATGCTTGGGTACTCGTGTGATCTGAGTGACTCAGTTTTCGAATACAACTGTCGCGTGGTGCACCGCGACCTCCAGGCACCCCGGAGTTTCTGAAAAACAATTTTCTGCGATTTTCACGAAACCACTTTTCTTTAACTTTAATTGGGCTAAAAATCCATCCCTGAAAATAAAAATTCTCTGAGTAGTGTGTAAATGCTGATCCTTACCCTGCCTGGGATGTCCACTGAGCATTTCCGCGAACTCTACCTGAAGTTCTCTGGGCATGGGATTTTGACATGTTCCCCAAACCAAAAGGAATGAGTGGGAAACAATCAAGACAACAGATAGAAGCACTTGCATTTGAATGAGTTTCAAGCATGCTTGGGTACTCGTGTGATCTGAGTGACTCAGTTTTGGAATACAACTGTCGCGTGGTGCACCGCGACCTCCAGGCACCCCGGAGTTTCTGAAAAAAAATTTTCTGCGATTTTCACGAAACCACTTTTCTTCAACTTGAATTGGGCTAAAAATCCATCCCTGAAAATAAAAATTCTCTGAGTAGTGTGGAAATGCTGATCCTTCCCCTGCCTGGGTTGTCCACTGAGCATTACCCCGAACTCTACCTGAAGTTCTCTGGGCATGGGATTTTGACATATTCCCCAAACCAAAAGGAATGAGTGGGAAACAATCAAGAAAAGAGATAGAGGCACTTGCATTTGAATGAGTTTCAAGCATGCTTGGGTACTCGTGTGATCTGAGTGACTCAATTTTGGAATACAACTGTCGCGTGGTGCACCGCGACCTCCAGGCACCCCGGAGTTTCTGAAAAAAAATTTTCTGCGATTTTCACGAAAGCACTTTTCTTCAACTTGAATTGGGCTAAAAATCCATCACTGAAAATAAAATTTCTCTGAGTAGTGTGGAAATACTGATCCTTACCCTGCCTGGATTGTAAACTGAGCAATTCCGCGAGCTCTACCTGAAGTTCTCTGGGCATGGGATTTTGACATGTTCCCCAAACCAAAAGGAATGAGTGGGAAACAATCAAGACAACAGATAGAAGTTCTTGCATTTGAATGTGTTTCAAGCATGCTTGGGTACTTGTGTGATCTGAGTGACTCAGTTTTGGAATACAACTGTCGCGTGGTACACCGCGACCTCCAGGCACCCCGGAGTTTCTGAAAAAAAATTTTCTGCGATTTTCACTAAACCACTTTTCTTCAACTTGAATTGGGCTAAAAATCCATCACTGAAAATAAATATTCTCTGAGTAGTGTGGAAATACTGATCCTTACCCTGCCTGGGTTGTCCACTGAGCATTTCCCCGAACTCTACCTGAAGTTCTCTGGGCATGGAATTTTGAGATGTTCCCCAAACCAAAAGGAATGAGTGGGAAACAATCAAGACAACAGATAGAAGCACTTGCATTTGAATGAGTTTCAACCATGCTTGGGTACTCGTGTGATCTGAGTGACTCAGTATTGGAATACAACTGTCGCGTGGTGCACCGCGACCTCCAGGCACCCCGGAGTTTCTGAAAAAAAATTTTCTGCGATTTTCACGAAACCACTTTTCTTCAACTTGAATTGGGCTAAAAATCCATCCCTGAAAATAAAAATTCTCTGAGTAGTGTGTAAATGCTGATCCTTACCCTGCCTGGGTTGTCCACTGAGCATTTCCGCGAGCTCTACCTGAAGTTCTCTGGGCATGGGATTTTGACATGTTCCCCAAACCAAAAGGAATGAGTGGGAAACAATCAAGACAACAGATAGAAGCACTTGCATTTGAATGAGTTTCAACCATGCTTGGGTACTCGTGTGATCTGAGTGACTCAGTTTTGGAATACAACTGTCGCGTGGTGCACCGCGACCTCCAGGCACCCCGGAGTTTCTGAAAAAAAATTTTCTGCGATTTTCACGAAACCACTTTTCTTCAACTTGAATTGGTCTAAAAATCCATCACTGAAAATAAAAATTCTCTGAGTAGTGTGGAAATACTGATCCTTACCCTGCCTGGGTTGTCCACTGAGCATTTCCGCGAGCTCTACCTGAAGTTCTCTGGGCATGGGATTTTGACATGTTCCCCAAACCAAAAGGAATGAGTGGGAAACAATCAAGACAACAGATAGAAGCACTTGCATTTGAATGTGTTTCAAGCATGCTTGGGTACTCGTGTGATCTGAATGACTCAGTTTTCGAATACAACTGTCGCGTGGTGCACCGCGACCTCCAGGCACCCCGGAGTTTCTGAAAAACAATTTTCTGCGATTTTCACGAAACCACTTTTCTTTAACTTTAATTGGGCTAAAAATCCATCCCTGAAAATAAAAATTCTCTGAGTAGTGTGTAAATGCTGATCCTTACCCTGCCTGGGATGTCCACTGAGCATTTCCGCGAACTCTACCTGAAGTTCTCTGGGCATGGGATTTTGACATGTTCCCCAAACCAAAAGGAATGAGTGGGAAACAATCAAGACAACAGATAGAAGCACTTGCATTTGAATGAGTTTCAAGCATGCTTGGGTACTCGTGTGATCTGAGTGACTCAGTTTTGGAATACAACTGTCGCGTGGTGCACCGCGACCTCCAGGCACCCCGGAGTTTCTGAAAAAAAATTTTCTGCGATTTTCACGAAACCACTTTTCTTCAACTTGAATTGGGCTAAAAATCCATCCCTGAAAATAAAAATTCTCTGAGTAGTGTGGAAATGCTGATCCTTCCCCTGCCTGGGTTGTCCACTGAGCATTACCCCGAACTCTACCTGAAGTTCTCTGGGCATGGGATTTTGACATGTTCCCCAAACCAAAAGGAATGAGTGGGAAACAATCAAGAAAAGAGATAGAGGCACTTGCATTTGAATGAGTTTCAAGCATGCTTGGGTACTCGTGTGATCTGAGTGACTCAATTTTGGAATACAACTGTCGCGTGGTGCACCGCGACCTCCAGGCACCCCGGAGTTTCTGAAAAAAAATTTTCTGCGATTTTCACGAAACCACTTTTCTTCAACTTGAATTGGTCTAAAAATCCATCACTGAAAATAAAAATTCTCTGAGTAGTGTGGAAATACTGATCCTTACCCTGCCTGGGTTGTCCACTGAGCATTTCCGCGAGCTCTACCTGAAGTTCTCTGGGCATGGGATTTTGACATGTTCCCCAAACCAAAAGGAATGAGTGGGAAACAATCAAGACAACAGATAGAAGCACTTGCATTTGAATGTGTTTCAAGCATGCTTGGGTACTCGTGTGATCTGAGTGACTCAGTTTTGGAATACAACTGTCGCGTGGTGCACCGCGACCTCCAGGCACCCCGGAGTTTCTGAAAAACAATTTTCTGCGATTTTCACGAAACCACTTTTCTTTAACTTTAATTGGGCTAAAAATCCATCCCTGAAAATAAAAATTCTCTGAGTAGTGTGTAAATGCTGATCCTTACACTGCCTGGGTTGTCCACTGAGCATTTCCGCGAACTCTACCTGAAGTTCTCTGGGCATGGGATTTTGACATGTTCCCCAAACCAAAAGGAATGAGTGGGAAACAATCAAGACAACAGATAGAAGCACTTGCATTTGAATGAGTTTCAAGCATGCTTGGGTACTCTTGTGATCTGAGTGACTCAGTTTTGGAATACAACTGTCGCGTGGTGCACCGCGACCTCCAGGCACCCCGGAGTTTCTGAAAAAAAATTTTCTGCGATTTTCACGAAACCACTTTTCTTCAACTTGAATTGGGCTAAAAATCCATCCCTGAAAATAAAAATTCTCTGAGTAGTGTGGAAATGCTGATCCTTCCCCTGCCTGGGTTGTCCACTGAGCATTTCCGCGAACTCTACCTGAAGTTCTCTGGGCATGGGATTTTGACATGTTCCCCAAACCAAAAGGAATGAGTGGGAAACAATCAAGAAAAGAGATAGAGGCACTTGCATTTGAATGAGTTTCAAGCATGCTTGGGTACTCGTGTGATCTGAGTGACTCAATTTTGGAATACAACTGTCGCGTGGTGCACCGCGACCTCCAGGCACCCCGGAGTTTCTGAAAAAAAGTTTCTGCGATTTTCACGAAACCACTTTTCTTCAACTTGAATTGGGCTAAAAATCCATCCCTGAAAATAAAATTTCTCTGAGTAGTGTGGAAATACTGATCCTTACCCTGCCTGGATTGTAAACTGAGCATTTCCGCGAGTTCTACCTGAAGTTCTCTGGGCATGGGATTTTGACATGTTCCCCAAACCAAAAGGAATGAGTGGGAAACAATCAAGACAACAGATAGAAGCTCTTGCATTTGAATGTGTTTCAAGCATGCTTGGGTACTTGTGTGATCTGAGTGACTCAGTTTTGGAATACAACTGTCGCGTGGTACACCGCGACCTCCAGGCACCCCGGAGTTTCTGAAAAAAAATTTTCTGTGATTTTCACGAAACCACTTTTCTTCAACTTTAATTGGGCTAAAAATCCATCCCTGAAAATAAAAATTCTCTGAGTAGTGTGTAAATGCTGATCCTTACCCTGCCTGGGTTGTCCACTGAGCATTTCCGCGAGCTCTACCTGAAGTTCTCTGGGCATGGGATTTTGACATGTTCCCCAAACCAAAAGGAATGAGTGGGAAACAATCAAGACAACAGATAGAAGCACTTGCATTTGAATGAGTTTCAACCATGCTTGGGTACTCGTGTGATCTGAGTGACTCAGTTTTGGAATACAACTGTCGCGTGGGGCACCGCGACCTCCAGGCACCCCGGAGTTTCTGAAAAAAAATTTTCTGCGATTTTCACGAAACCACTTTTCTTCAACTTGAATTGGGCTAAAAATCCATCCCTGAAAATAAAAATTCTCTGAGTAGTGTGTAAATGCTGATCCTTACCCTGCCTGGGTTGACCACTGAGCATTTCCGCGAGCTCTACCTGAAGTTCTCTGGGCATGGGATTTTGACATGTTCCCCAAACCAAAAGGAATGAGTGGGAAACAATCAAGACAACAGATAGAAGCACTTGCATTTGAATGAGTTTCAACGATGCTTGGGTACTCGTGTGATCTGAGTGACTCAGTTTTGGAATACAACTGTCGCGTGGTGCACCGCGACCTCCAGGCACCCCGGAGTTTCTGAAAAAAAATTTTCTGCGATTTTCACGAAACCACTTTTCTTCAACTTGAATTGGTCTAAAAATCCATCACTGAAAATAAAAATTCTCTGAGTAGTGTGGAAATACTGATCCTTACCCTGCCTGGGTTGTCCACTGAGCATTTCCGCGAGCTCTACCTGAAGTTCTCTGGGCATGGGATTTTGACATGTTCCCCAAACCAAAAGGAATGAGTGGGAAACAATCAAGACAACAGATAGAAGCACTTGCATTTGAATGTGTTTCAAGCATGCTTGGGTACTCGTGTGATCTGAGTGACTCAGTTTTCGAATACAACTGTCGCGTGGTGCACTGCGACCTCCAGGCACCCCGGAGTTTCTGAAAAACAATTTTCTGCGATTTTCACGAAACCACTTTTCTTTAACTTTAATTGGGCTAAAAATCCATCCCTGAAAATAAAAATTCTCTGAGTAGTGTGTAAATGCTGATCCTTACCCTGCCTGGGATGTCCACTGAGCATTTCCGCGAACTCTACCTGAAGTTCTCTGGGCATGGGATTTTGACATGTTCCCCAAACCAAAAGGAATGAGTGGGAAACAATCAAGACAACAGATAGAAGCACTTGCATTTGAATGAGTTTCAAGCATGCTTGGGTACTCGTGTGATCTGAGTGACTCAATTTTGGAATACAACTGTCGCGTGGTGCACCGCGACCTCCAGGCACCCCGGAGTTTCTGAAAAAAAATTTTCTGCGATTTTCACGAAACCACTTTTCATCAACTTGAATTGGGCTAAAAATCCATCCCTGAAAATAAAAATTCTCTGAGTAGTGTGGAAATGCTGATCCTTACCCAGCCTGGGTTGTCCACTGAGCATTTCCCCGAACTCTACCTGAAGTTCTCTGGGCATGGGATTTTTGACATGTTCCCCAAACCAAAAGGAATGAGTGGGAAACAATCAAGACAACAGATAGAAGCACTTGCATTTGAATGAGTTTCAGGCATGCTTGGGTACTCGTGTGATCTGAGTGACTCAGTTTTGGAATACAACTGTCGCATGGTGCACCGCGACCTCCAGGCACCCCGGAGTTTCTGAAAAAAAATTTTCTGCGATTTTCACGAAACCACTTTTCTTCAACTTGAATTGGGCTAAAAATCCATCCCTGAAAATAAAAATTCTCTGAGTAGTGTGGAAATGCTGATCCTTACCCTTCCTGGGTTGTAAACTGAGCATTTCCGCGAGCTCTACCTGAAGTTCTCTGGGCATGGGATTTTGACATGTTCCCCAACCCAAAAGGAATGAGTGGGAAACAATCAAGACAACAGATAGAAGCACTTGCATTTGAATGAGTTTCAAGCATGCTTGGGTACTCGTGTGATCTGAGTGACTCAGTTTTCAGTACAACTGTCGCGTGGTGCACCGCGACCTCCAGGCATCCCGGAGTTTCTGAAAAAAAATTTTCTGCGATTTTCACGAAACCACTTTTTTTCAACTTGAATTGGGCTAAAAATCCATCACTGAAAATAAAAATTCTCTGAGTAGTGTGGAAATACTGATCCTTACCCTGCCTGGGTTGTCCACTGAGCATTTCCGCGAGCTCTACCTGAAGTTCTCTGGGCATGCGATTTTGACATGTTCCCCAAACCAAAAGGAATGAGTGGGAAACAATCAAGACAACAGATAGAAGCACTTGCATTTGAATGAGTTTCAAGCATGCTTGGGTACTCGTGTGATCTGAGTGACTCAGTTTTCAGTACAACTGTCGCGTGGTGCACCGCGACCTCCAGGCATCCCGGAGTTTCTGAAAAAAAATTTTCTGCGATTTTCACGAAACCACTTTTCTTCAACTTGAATTGGGCTAAAAATCCATCCCTGAAAATAAAAATTCTCTGAGTAGTGTGTAAATGCTGATCCTTACCCTGCCTGGGTTGTCCACTGAGCATTTCCGCGAGCTCTACCTGAAGATCTCTGGGCATGGGATTTTGACATGTTCCCCAAACCAATAGGAATGAGTGGGAAACAATCAAGACAACAGATAGAAGCACTTGCATTTGAATGAGTTTCAACCATGCTTGGGTACTCGTGTGATCTGAGTGACTCAGTTTTGGAATACAACTGTCGCGTGGTGCACCGCGACCTCCAGGCACCCCGGAGTTTCTGAAAAAAAATTTTCTGCGATTTTCACGAAACCACTTTTCTTCAACTTGAATTGGTCTAAAAATCCATCACTGAAAATAAAAATTCTCTGAGTAGTGTGGAAATACTGATCCTTACCCTGCCTGGGTTGTCCACTGAGCATTTCCGCGAGCTCTACCTGAAGTTCTCTGGGCATGGGATTTTGACATGTTCCCCAAACCAAAAGGAATGAGTGGGAAACAATCAAGACAACAGATAGAAGCACTTGCATTTGAATGTGTTTCAAGCATGCTTGGGTACTCGTGTGATCTGAGTGACTCAGTTTTCGAATACAACTGTCGCGTGGTGCACCGCGACCTCCAGGCACCCCGGAGTTTCTGAAAAACAATTTTCTGCGATTTTCACGAAACCACTTTTCTTTAACTTTAATTGGGCTAAAAATCCATCCCTGAAAATAAAAATTCTCTGAGTAGTGTGTAAATGCTGATCCTTACCCTGCCTGGGTTGTCCACTGAGCATTTCCGCGAACTCTACCTGAAGTTCTCTGGGCATGGGATTTTGACATGTTCCCCAAACCAAAAGGAATGAGTGGGAAACAATCAAGACAACAGATAGAAGCACTTGCATTTGAATGAGTTTCAAGCATGCTTGGGTACTCGTGTGATCTGAGTGACTCAGTTTTGGAATACAACTGTCGCGTGGTGCACCGCGACCTCCAGGCACCCCGGAGTTTCTGAAAAAAAATTTTCTGCGATTTTCAGGAAACCACTTTTCTTCAACTTGAATTGGGCTAAAAATCCATCCCTGAAAATAAAAATTCTCTGAGTAGTGTGGAAATGCTGATCCTTCCCCTGCCTGGGTTGTCCACTGAGCATTACCCCGAACTCTACCTGAAGTTCTCTGGGCATGGGATTTTGACATGTTCCCCAAACCAAAAGGAATGAGTGGGAAACAATCAAGAAAAGAGATAGAGGCACTTGCATTTGAATGAGTTTCAAGCATGCTTGGGTACTCGTGTGATCTGAGTGACTCAATTTTGGAATACAACTGTCGCGTGGTGCACCGCGACCTCCAGGCACCCCGAAGTTTCTGAAAAAAAGTTTCTGCGATTTTCACGAAACCACTTTTCTTCAACTTGAATTGGGCTAAAAATCCATCCCTGAAAATAAAATTTCTCTGAGTAGTGTGGAAATACTGATCCTTACCCTGCCTGGATTGTAAACTGAGCATTTCCGCGAGCTCTACCTGAAGTTCTCTGGGCATGGGATTTTGACATGTTCCCCAAACCAAAAGGAATGAGTGGGAAACAATCAAGACAACAGATAGAAGCTCTTGCATTTGAATGTGTTTCAAGCATGCTTGGGTACTTGTGTGATCTGAGTGACTCAGTTTTGGAATACAACTGTCGCGTGGTACACCGCGACCTCCAGGCACCCCGGAGTTTCTGAAAAAAAATTTTCTGTGATTTTCACGAAACCACTTTTCTTCAACTTGAATTGGGCTAAAAATCCATCACTGAAAATAAATATTCTCTGAGTAGTGTGGAAATACTGATCCTTACCCTGCCTGGGTTGTCCACTGAGCATTTCCCCGAACTCTACCTGAAGTTCTCTGGGCATGGAATTTTGAGATGTTCCCCAAACCAAAAGGAATGAGTGGGAAACAATCAAGAAAAGAGATAGAGGCACTTGCATTTGAATGAGTTTCAAGCATGCTTGGGTACTCGTGTGATCTGAGTGACTCAGTTTTGGAATACAACTGTCGCGTGGTGCACCGCGACCTCCAGGCACCCCGGAGTTTCTGAAAAAAAATTTTCTGCGATTTTCACGAAACCACTTTTCTTCAACTTTAATTGGGCAAAAAATCCATCCCTGAAAATAAAAATTCTCTGAGTAGTGTGTAAATGCTGATCCTTACCCTGCCTGGGTTGTCCACTGAGCATTTCCGCGAGCTCTACCTGAAGTTCTCTGGGCATGGGATTTTGACATGTTCCCCAAACCAAAAGGAATGAGTGGGAAACAATCAAGACAACAGATAGAAGCACTTGCATTTGAATGAGTTTCAACCATGCTTGGGTACTCGTGTGATCTGAGTGACTCAGTTTTGGAATACAACTGTCGCGTGGTGCACCGCGACCTCCAGGCACCCCGGAGTTTCTGAAAAAAAATTTTCTGCGATTTTCACGAAACCACTTTTCTTCAACTTGAATTGGGCTAAAAATCCATCCCTGAAAATAAAAATTCTCTGAGTAGTGTGTAAATGCTGATCCTTACCCTGCCTGGGTTGTCCACTGAGCATTTCCGCGAGCTCTACCTGAAGTTCTCTGGGCATGGGATTTTGACATGTTCCCCAAACCAAAAGGAATGAGTGGGAAACAATCAAGACAACAGATAGAAGCACTTGCATTTGAATGAGTTTCAACGATGCTTGGGTACTCGTGTGATCTGAGTGACTCAGTTTTGGAATACAACTGTCGCGTGGTGCACCGCGACCTCCAGGCACCCCGGAGTTTCTGAAAAAAAATTTTCTGCGATTTTCACGAAACCACTTTTCTTCAACTTGAATTGGTCTAAAAATCCATCACTGAAAATAAAAATTCTCTGAGTAGTGTGGAAATACTGATCCTTACCCTGCCTGGGTTGTCCACTGAGCATTTCCGCGAGCTCTACCTGAAGTTCTCTGGGCATGGGATTTTGACATGTTCCCCAAACCAAAAGGAATGAGTGGGAAACAATCAAGACAACAGATAGAAGCACTTGCATTTGAATGTGTTTCAAGCATGCTTGGGTACTCGTGTGATCTGAGTGACTCAGTTTTCGAATACAACTGTCGCGTGGTGCACTGCGACCTCCAGGCACCCCGGAGTTTCTGAAAAACAATTTTCTGCGATTTTCACGAAACCACTTTTCTTTAACTTTAATTGGGCTAAAAATCCATCCCTGAAAATAAAAATTCTCTGAGTAGTGTGTAAATGCTGATCCTTACCCTGCCTGGGATGTCCACTGAGCATTTCCGCGAACTCTACCTGAAGTTCTCTGGGCATGGGATTTTGACATGTTCCCCAAACCAAAAGGAATGAGTGGGAAACAATCAAGACAACAGATAGAAGCACTTGCATTTGAATGAGTTTCAAGCATGCTTGGGTACTCGTGTGATCTGAGTGACTCAATTTTGGAATACAACTGTCGCGTGGTGCACCGCGACCTCCAGGCACCCCGGAGTTTCTGAAAAAAAATTTTCTGCGATTTTCACGAAACCACTTTTCATCAACTTGAATTGGGCTAAAAATCCATCCCTGAAAATAAAAATTCTCTGAGTAGTGTGATAATGCTGATCCTTACCCAGCCTGGGTTGTCCACTGAGCATTTCCCCGAACTCTACCTGAAGTTCTCTGGGCATGGGATTTTTGACATGTTCCCCAAACCAAAAGGAATGAGTGGGAAACAATCAAGACAACAGATAGAAGCACTTGCATTTGAATGAGTTTCAGGCATGCTTGGGTACTCGTGTGATCTGAGTGACTCAGTTTTGGAATACAACTGTCGCATGGTGCACCGCGACCTCCAGGCACCCCGGAGTTTCTGAAAAAAAATTTTCTGCGATTTTCACGAAACCACTTTTCTTCAACTTGAATTGGGCTAAAAATCCATCCCTGAAAATAAAAATTCTCTGAGTAGTGTGGAAATGCTGATCCTTACCCTTCCTGGGTTGTAAACTGAGCATTTCCGCGAGCTCTACCTGAAGTTCTCTGGGCATGGGATTTTGACATGTTCCCCAACCCAAAAGGAATGAGTGGGAAACAATCAAGACAACAGATAGAAGCACTTGCATTTGAATGAGTTTCAAGCATGCTTGGGTACTCGTGTGATCTGAGTGACTCAGTTTTCAGTACAACTGTCGCGTGGTGCACCGCGACCTCCAGGCATCCCGGAGTTTCTGAAAAAAAATTTTCTGCGATTTTCACGAAACCACTTTTTTTCAACTTGAATTGGGCTAAAAATCCATCACTGAAAATAAAAATTCTCTGAGTAGTGTGGAAATACTGATCCTTACCCTGCCTGGGTTGTCCACTGAGCATTTCCGCGAGCTCTACCTGAAGTTCTCTGGGCATGCGATTTTGACATGTTCCCCAAACCAAAAGGAATGAGTGGGAAACAATCAAGACAACAGATAGAAGCACTTGCATTTGAATGAGTTTCAAGCATGCTTGGGTACTCGTGTGATCTGAGTGACTCAGTTTTCAGTACAACTGTCGCGTGGTGCACCGCGACCTCCAGGCATCCCGGAGTTTCTGAAAAAAAATTTTCTGCGATTTTCACGAAACCACTTTTCTTCAACTTGAATTGGGCTAAAAATCCATCCCTGAAAATAAAAATTCTCTGAGTAGTGTGTAAATGCTGATCCTTACCCTGCCTGGGTTGTCCACTGAGCATTTCCGCGAGCTCTACCTGAAGATCTCTGGGCATGGGATTTTGACATGTTCCCCAAACCAATAGGAATGAGTGGGAAACAATCAAGACAACAGATAGAAGCACTTGCATTTGAATGAGTTTCAACGATGCTTGGGTACTCGTGTGATCTGAGTGACTCAGTTTTGGAATACAACTGTCGCGTGGTGCACCGCGACCTCCAGGCACCCCGGAGTTTCTGAAAAAAAATTTTCTGCGATTTTCACGAAACCACTTTTCTTCAACTTGAATTGGTCTAAAAATCCATCACTGAAAATAAAAATTCTCTGAGTAGTGTGGAAATACTGATCCTTACCCTGCCTGGGTTGTCCACTGAGCATTTCCGCGAGCTCTACCTGAAGTTCTCTGGGCATGGGATTTTGACATGTTCCCCAAACCAAAAGGAATGAGTGGGAAACAATCAAGACAACAGATAGAAGCACTTGCATTTGAATGTGTTTCAAGCATGCTTGGGTACTCGTGTGATCTGAGTGACTCAGTTTTCGAATACAACTGTCGCGTGGTGCACTGCGACCTCCAGGCACCCCGGAGTTTCTGAAAAACAATTTTCTGCGATTTTCACGAAACCACTTTTCTTTAAGTTTAATTGGGCTAAAAATCCATCCCTGAAAATAAAAATTTTCTGAGTAGTGTGTAAATGCTGATCCTTACCCTGCCTGGGATGTCCACTGAGCATTTCCGCGAACTCTACCTGAAGTTCTCTGGGCATGGGATTTTGACATGTTCCCCAAACCAAAAGGAATGAGTGGGAAACAATCAAGACAACAGATAGAAGCACTTGCATTTGAATGAGTTTCAAGCATGCTTGGGTACTCGTGTGATCTGAGTGACTCAATTTTGGAATACAACTGTCGCGTGGTGCACCGCGACCTCCAGGCACCCCGGAGTTTCTGAAAAAAAATTTTCTGCGATTTTCACGAAACCACTTTTCATCAACTTGAATTGGGCTAAAAATCCATCCCTGAAAATAAAAATTCTCTGAGTAGTGTGGAAATGCTGATCCTTACCCAGCCTGGGTTGTCCACTGAGCATTTCCCCGAACTCTACCTGAAGTTCTCTGGGCATGGGATTTTTGACATGTTCCCCAAACCAAAAGGAATGAGTGGGAAACAATCAAGACAACAGATAGAAGCACTTGCATTTGAATGAGTTTCAGGCATGCTTGGGTACTCGTGTGATCTGAGTGACTCAGTTTTGGAATACAACTGTCGCATGGTGCACCGCGACCTCCAGGCACCCCGGAGTTTCTGAAAAAAAATTTTCTGCGATTTTCACGAAACCACTTTTCTTCAACTTGAATTGGGCTAAAAATCCATCCCTGAAAATAAAAATTCTCTGAGTAGTGTGGAAATGCTGATCCTTACCCTTCCTGGGTTGTAAACTGAGCATTTCCGCGAGCTCTACCTGAAGTTCTCTGGGCATGGGATTTTGACATGTTCCCCAACCCAAAAGGAATGAGTGGGAAACAATCAAGACAACAGATAGAAGCACTTGCATTTGAATGAGTTTCAAGCATGCTTGGGTACTCGTGTGATCTGAGTGACTCAGTTTTCAGTACAACTGTCGCGTGGTGCACCGCGACCTCCAGGCATCCCGGAGTTTCTGAAAAAAAATTTTCTGCGATTTTCACGAAACCACTTTTTTTCAACTTGAATTGGGCTAAAAATCCATCACTGAAAATAAAAATTCTCTGAGTAGTGTGGAAATACTGATCCTTACCCTGCCTGGGTTGTCCACTGAGCATTTCCGCGAGCTCTACCTGAAGTTCTCTGGGCATGCGATTTTGACATGTTCCCCAAACCAAAAGGAATGAGTGGGAAACAATCAAGACAACAGATAGAAGCACTTGCATTTGAATGAGTTTCAAGCATGCTTGGGTACTCGTGTGATCTGAGTGACTCAGTTTTCAGTACAACTGTCGCGTGGTGCACCGCGACCTCCAGGCATCCCGGAGTTTCTGAAAAAAAATTTTCTGCGATTTTCACGAAACCACTTTTCTTCAACTTGAATTGGGCTAAAAATCCATCCCTGAAAATAAAAATTCTCTGAGTAGTGTGTAAATGCTGATCCTTACCCTGCCTGGGTTGTCCACTGAGCATTTCCGCGAGCTCTACCTGAAGATCTCTGGGCATGGGATTTTGACATGTTCCCCAAACCAATAGGAATGAGTGGGAAACAATCAAGACAACAGATAGAAGCACTTGCATTTGAATGAGTTTCAACCATGCTTGGGTACTCGTGTGATCTGAGTGACTCAGTTTTGGAATACAACTGTCGCGTGGTGCACCGCGACCTCCAGGCACCCCGGAGTTTCTGAAAAAAAATTTTCTGCGATTTTCACGAAACCACTTTTCTTCAACTTGAATTGGTCTAAAAATCCATCACTGAAAATAAAAATTCTCTGAGTAGTGTGGAAATACTGATCCTTACCCTGCCTGGGTTGTCCACTGAGCATTTCCGCGAGCTCTACCTGAAGTTCTCTGGGCATGGGATTTTGACATGTTCCCCAAACCAAAAGGAATGAGTGGGAAACAATCAAGACAACAGATAGAAGCACTTGCATTTGAATGTGTTTCAAGCATGCTTGGGTACTCGTGTGATCTGAGTGACTCAGTTTTCGAATACAACTGTCGCGTGGTGCACCGCGACCTCCAGGCACCCCGGAGTTTCTGAAAAACAATTTTCTGCGATTTTCACGAAACCACTTTTCTTTAACTTTAATTGGGCTAAAAATCCATCCCTGAAAATAAAAATTCTCTGAGTAGTGTGTAAATGCTGATCCTTACCCTGCCTGGGTTGTCCACTGAGCATTTCCGCGAACTCTACCTGAAGTTCTCTGGGCATGGGATTTTGACATGTTCCCCAAACCAAAAGGAATGAGTGGGAAACAATCAAGACAACAGATAGAAGCACTTGCATTTGAATGAGTTTCAAGCATGCTTGGGTACTCGTGTGATCTGAGTGACTCAGTTTTGGAATACAACTGTCGCGTGGTGCACCGCGACCTCCAGGCACCCCGGAGTTTCTGAAAAAAAATTTTCTGCGATTTTCAGGAAACCACTTTTCTTCAACTTGAATTGGGCTAAAAATCCATCCCTGAAAATAAAAATTCTCTGAGTAGTGTGGAAATGCTGATCCTTCCCCTGCCTGGGTTGTCCACTGAGCATTACCCCGAACTCTACCTGAAGTTCTCTGGGCATGGGATTTTGACATGTTCCCCAAACCAAAAGGAATGAGTGGGAAACAATCAAGAAAAGAGATAGAGGCACTTGCATTTGAATGAGTTTCAAGCATGCTTGGGTACTCGTGTGATCTGAGTGACTCAATTTTGGAATACAACTGTCGCGTGGTGCACCGCGACCTCCAGGCACCCCGAAGTTTCTGAAAAAAAGTTTCTGCGATTTTCACGAAACCACTTTTCTTCAACTTGAATTGGGCTAAAAATCCATCCCTGAAAATAAAATTTCTCTGAGTAGTGTGGAAATACTGATCCTTACCCTGCCTGGATTGTAAACTGAGCATTTCCGCGAGCTCTACCTGAAGTTCTCTGGGCATGGGATTTTGACATGTTCCCCAAACCAAAAGGAATGAGTGGGAAACAATCAAGACAACAGATAGAAGCTCTTGCATTTGAATGTGTTTCAAGCATGCTTGGGTACTTGTGTGATCTGAGTGACTCAGTTTTGGAATACAACTGTCGCGTGGTACACCGCGACCTCCAGGCACCCCGGAGTTTCTGAAAAAAAATTTTCTGTGATTTTCACGAAACCACTTTTCTTCAACTTGAATTGGGCTAAAAATCCATCACTGAAAATAAATATTCTCTGAGTAGTGTGGAAATACTGATCCTTACCCTGCCTGGGTTGTCCACTGAGCATTTCCCCGAACTCTACCTGAAGTTCTCTGGGCATGGAATTTTGAGATGTTCCCCAAACCAAAAGGAATGAGTGGGAAACAATCAAGAAAAGAGATAGAGGCACTTGCATTTGAATGAGTTTCAAGCATGCTTGGGTACTCGTGTGATCTGAGTGACTCAGTTTTGGAATACAACTGTCGCGTGGTGCACCGCGACCTCCAGGCACCCCGGAGTTTCTGAAAAAAAATTTTCTGCGATTTTCACGAAACCACTTTTCTTCAACTTTAATTGGGCAAAAAATCCATCCCTGAAAATAAAAATTCTCTGAGTAGTGTGTAAATGCTGATCCTTACCCTGCCTGGGTTGTCCACTGAGCATTTCCGCGAGCTCTACCTGAAGTTCTCTGGGCATGGGATTTTGACATGTTCCCCAAACCAAAAGGAATGAGTGGGAAACAATCAAGACAACAGATAGAAGCACTTGCATTTGAATGAGTTTCAACCATGCTTGGGTACTCGTGTGATCTGAGTGACTCAGTTTTGGAATACAACTGTCGCGTGGTGCACCGCGACCTCCAGGCACCCCGGAGTTTCTGAAAAAAAATTTTCTGCGATTTTCACGAAACCACTTTTCTTCAACTTGAATTGGGCTAAAAATCCATCCCTGAAAATAAAAATTCTCTGAGTAGTGTGTAAATGCTGATCCTTACCCTGCCTGGGTTGTCCACTGAGCATTTCCGCGAGCTCTACCTGAAGTTCTCTGGGCATGGGATTTTGACATGTTCCCCAAACCAAAAGGAATGAGTGGGAAACAATCAAGACAACAGATAGAAGCACTTGCATTTGAATGAGTTTCAACGATGCTTGGGTACTCGTGTGATCTGAGTGACTCAGTTTTGGAATACAACTGTCGCGTGGTGCACCGCGACCTCCAGGCACCCCGGAGTTTCTGAAAAAAATTTTTCTGCGATTTTCACGAAACCACTTTTCTTCAACTTGAATTGGTCTAAAAATCCATCACTGAAAATAAAAATTCTCTGAGTAGTGTGGAAATACTGATCCTTACCCTGCCTGGGTTGTCCACTGAGCATTTCCGCGAGCTCTACCTGAAGTTCTCTGGGCATGGGATTTTGACATGTTCCCCAAACCAAAAGGAATGAGTGGGAAACAATCAAGACAACAGATAGAAGCACTTGCATTTGAATGTGTTTCAAGCATGCTTGGGTACTCGTGTGATCTGAGTGACTCAGTTTTCGAATACAACTGTCGCGTGGTGCACTGCGACCTCCAGGCACCCCGGAGTTTCTGAAAAACAATTTTCTGCGATTTTCACGAAACCACTTTTCTTTAACTTTAATTGGGCTAAAAATCCATCCCTGAAAATAAAAATTCTCTGAGTAGTGTGTAAATGCTGATCCTTACCCTGCCTGGGATGTCCACTGAGCATTTCCGCGAACTCTACCTGAAGTTCTCTGGGCATGGGATTTTGACATGTTCCCCAAACCAAAAGGAATGAGTGGGAAACAATCAAGACAACAGATAGAAGCACTTGCATTTGAATGAGTTTCAAGCATGCTTGGGTACTCGTGTGATCTGAGTGACTCAATTTTGGAATACAACTGTCGCGTGGTGCACCGCGACCTCCAGGCACCCCGGAGTTTCTGAAAAAAAAATTTCTGCGATTTTCACGAAACCACTTTTCATCAACTTGAATTGGGCTAAAAATCCATCCCTGAAAATAAAAATTCTCTGAGTAGTGTGATAATGCTGATCCTTACCCAGCCTGGGTTGTCCACTGAGCATTTCCCCGAACTCTACCTGAAGTTCTCTGGGCATGGGATTTTTGACATGTTCCCCAAACCAAAAGGAATGAGTGGGAAACAATCAAGACAACAGATAGAAGCACTTGCATTTGAATGAGTTTCAGGCATGCTTGGGTACTCGTGTGATCTGAGTGACTCAGTTTTGGAATACAACTGTCGCATGGTGCACCGCGACCTCCAGGCACCCCGGAGTTTCTGAAAAAAAATTTTCTGCGATTTTCACGAAACCACTTTTCTTCAACTTGAATTGGGCTAAAAATCCATCCCTGAAAATAAAAATTCTCTGAGTAGTGTGGAAATGCTGATCCTTACCCTTCCTGGGTTGTAAACTGAGCATTTCCGCGAGCTCTACCTGAAGTTCTCTGGGCATGGGATTTTGACATGTTCCCCAACCCAAAAGGAATGAGTGGGAAACAATCAAGACAACAGATAGAAGCACTTGCATTTGAATGAGTTTCAAGCATGCTTGGGTACTCGTGTGATCTGAGTGACTCAGTTTTCAGTACAACTGTCGCGTGGTGCACCGCGACCTCCAGGCATCCCGGAGTTTCTGAAAAAAAATTTTCTGCGATTTTCACGAAACCACTTTTTTTCAACTTGAATTGGGCTAAAAATCCATCACTGAAAATAAAAATTCTCTGAGTAGTGTGGAAATACTGATCCTTACCCTGCCTGGGTTGTCCACTGAGCATTTCCGCGAGCTCTACCTGAAGTTCTCTGGGCATGCGATTTTGACATGTTCCCCAAACCAAAAGGAATGAGTGGGAAACAATCAAGACAACAGATAGAAGCACTTGCATTTGAATGAGTTTCAAGCATGCTTGGGTACTCGTGTGATCTGAGTGACTCAGTTTTCAGTACAACTGTCGCGTGGTGCACCGCGACCTCCAGGCATCCCGGAGTTTCTGAAAAAAAATTTTCTGCGATTTTCACGAAACCACTTTTCTTCAACTTGAATTGGGCTAAAAATCCATCCCTGAAAATAAAAATTCTCTGAGTAGTGTGTAAATGCTGATCCTTACCCTGCCTGGGTTGTCCACTGAGCATTTCCGCGAGCTCTACCTGAAGATCTCTGGGCATGGGATTTTGACATGTTCCCCAAACCAATAGGAATGAGTGGGAAACAATCAAGACAACAGATAGAAGCACTTGCATTTGAATGAGTTTCAACGATGCTTGGGTACTCGTGTGATCTGAGTGACTCAGTTTTGGAATACAACTGTCGCGTGGTGCACCGCGACCTCCAGGCACCCCGGAGTTTCTGAAAAAAAATTTTCTGCGATTTTCACGAAACCACTTTTCTTCAACTTGAATTGGTCTAAAAATCCATCACTGAAAATAAAAATTCTCTGAGTAGTGTGGAAATACTGATCCTTACCCTGCCTGGGTTGTCCACTGAGCATTTCCGCGAGCTCTACCTGAAGTTCTCTGGGCATGGGATTTTGACATGTTCCCCAAACCAAAAGGAATGAGTGGGAAACAATCAAGACAACAGATAGAAGCACTTGCATTTGAATGTGTTTCAAGCATGCTTGGGTACTCGTGTGATCTGAGTGACTCAGTTTTCGAATACAACTGTCGCGTGGTGCACTGCGACCTCCAGGCACCCCGGAGTTTCTGAAAAACAATTTTCTGCGATTTTCACGAAACCACTTTTCTTTAACTTTAATTGGGCTAAAAATCCATCCCTGAAAATAAAAATTCTCTGAGTAGTGTGTAAATGCTGATCCTTACCCTGCCTGGGATGTCCACTGAGCATTTCCGCGAACTCTACCTGAAGTTCTCTGGGCATGGGATTTTGACATGTTCCCCAAACCAAAAGGAATGAGTGGGAAACAATCAAGACAACAGATAGAAGCACTTGCATTTGAATGAGTTTCAAGCATGCTTGGGTACTCGTGTGATCTGAGTGACTCAATTTTGGAATACAACTGTCGCGTGGTGCACCGCGACCTCCAGGCACCCCGGAGTTTCTGAAAAAAAATTTTCTGCGATTTTCACGAAACCACTTTTCATCAACTTGAATTGGGCTAAAAATCCATCCCTGAAAATAAAAATTCTCTGAGTAGTGTGGAAATGCTGATCCTTACCCAGCCTGGGTTGTCCACTGAGCATTTCCCCGAACTCTACCTGAAGTTCTCTGGGCATGGGATTTTTGACATGTTCCCCAAACCAAAAGGAATGAGTGGGAAACAATCAAGACAACAGATAGAAGCACTTGCATTTGAATGAGTTTCAGGCATGCTTGGGTACTCGTGTGATCTGAGTGACTCAGTTTTGGAATACAACTGTCGCATGGTGCACCGCGACCTCCAGGCACCCCGGAGTTTCTGAAAAAAAATTTTCTGCGATTTTCACGAAACCACTTTTCTTCAACTTGAATTGGGCTAAAAATCCATCCCTGAAAATAAAAATTCTCTGAGTAGTGTGGAAATGCTGATCCTTACCCTTCCTGGGTTGTAAACTGAGCATTTCCGCGAGCTCTACCTGAAGTTCTCTGGGCATGGGATTTTGACATGTTCCCCAACCCAAAAGGAATGAGTGGGAAACAATCAAGACAACAGATAGAAGCACTTGCATTTGAATGAGTTTCAAGCATGCTTGGGTACTCGTGTGATCTGAGTGACTCAGTTTTCAGTACAACTGTCGCGTGGTGCACCGCGACCTCCAGGCATCCCGGAGTTTCTGAAAAAAAATTTTCTGCGATTTTCACGAAACCACTTTTTTTCAACTTGAATTGGGCTAAAAATCCATCACTGAAAATAAAAATTCTCTGAGTAGTGTGGAAATACTGATCCTTACCCTGCCTGGGTTGTCCACTGAGCATTTCCGCGAGCTCTACCTGAAGTTCTCTGGGCATGCGATTTTGACATGTTCCCCAAACCAAAAGGAATGAGTGGGAAACAATCAAGACAACAGATAGAAGCACTTGCATTTGAATGAGTTTCAAGCATGCTTGGGTACTCGTGTGATCTGAGTGACTCAGTTTTCAGTACAACTGTCGCGTGGTGCACCGCGACCTCCAGGCATCCCGGAGTTTCTGAAAAAAAATTTTCTGCGATTTTCACGAAACCACTTTTCTTCAACTTGAATTGGGCTAAAAATCCATCCCTGAAAATAAAAATTCTCTGAGTAGTGTGTAAATGCTGATCCTTACCCTGCCTGGGTTGTCCACTGAGCATTTCCGCGAGCTCTACCTGAAGATCTCTGGGCATGGGATTTTGACATGTTCCCCAAACCAATAGGAATGAGTGGGAAACAATCAAGACAACAGATAGAAGCACTTGCATTTGAATGAGTTTCAACCATGCTTGGGTACTCGTGTGATCTGAGTGACTCAGTTTTGGAATACAACTGTCGCGTGGTGCACCGCGACCTCCAGGCACCCCGGAGTTTCTGAAAAAAAATTTTCTGCGATTTTCACGAAACCACTTTTCTTCAACTTGAATTGGTCTAAAAATCCATCACTGAAAATAAAAATTCTCTGAGTAGTGTGGAAATACTGATCCTTACCCTGCCTGGGTTGTCCACTGAGCATTTCCGCGAGCTCTACCTGAAGTTCTCTGGGCATGGGATTTTGACATGTTCCCCAAACCAAAAGGAATGAGTGGGAAACAATCAAGACAACAGATAGAAGCACTTGCATTTGAATGTGTTTCAAGCATGCTTGGGTACTCGTGTGATCTGAGTGACTCAGTTTTCGAATACAACTGTCGCGTGGTGCACCGCGACCTCCAGGCACCCCGGAGTTTCTGAAAAACAATTTTCTGCGATTTTCACGAAACCACTTTTCTTTAACTTTAATTGGGCTAAAAATCCATCCCTGAAAATAAAAATTCTCTGAGTAGTGTGTAAATGCTGATCCTTACCCTGCCTGGGTTGTCCACTGAGCATTTCCGCGAACTCTACCTGAAGTTCTCTGGGCATGGGATTTTGACATGTTCCCCAAACCAAAAGGAATGAGTGGGAAACAATCAAGACAACAGATAGAAGCACTTGCATTTGAATGAGTTTCAAGCATGCTTGGGTACTCGTGTGATCTGAGTGACTCAGTTTTGGAATACAACTGTCGCGTGGTGCACCGCGACCTCCAGGCAACCCGGAGTTTCTGAAAAAAAATTTTCTGCGATTTTCAGGAAACCACTTTTCTTCAACTTGAATTGGGCTAAAAATCCATCCCTGAAAATAAAAATTCTCTGAGTAGTGTGGAAATGCTGATCCTTCCCCTGCCTGGGTTGTCCACTGAGCATTACCCCGAACTCTACCTGAAGTTCTCTGGGCATGGGATTTTGACATGTTCCCCAAACCAAAAGGAATGAGTGGGAAACAATCAAGAAAAGAGATAGAGGCACTTGCATTTGAATGAGTTTCAAGCATGCTTGGGTACTCGTGTGATCTGAGTGACTCAATTTTGGAATACAACTGTCGCGTGGTGCACCGCGACCTCCAGGCACCCCGAAGTTTCTGAAAAAAAGTTTCTGCGATTTTCACGAAACCACTTTTCTTCAACTTGAATTGGGCTAAAAATCCATCCCTGAAAATAAAATTTCTCTGAGTAGTGTGGAAATACTGATCCTTACCCTGCCTGGATTGTAAACTGAGCATTTCCGCGAGCTCTACCTGAAGTTCTCTGGGCATGGGATTTTGACATGTTCCCCAAACCAAAAGGAATGAGTGGGAAACAATCAAGACAACAGATAGAAGCTCTTGCATTTGAATGTGTTTCAAGCATGCTTGGGTACTTGTGTGATCTGAGTGACTCAGTTTTGGAATACAACTGTCGCGTGGTACACCGCGACCTCCAGGCACCCCGGAGTTTCTGAAAAAAAATTTTCTGTGATTTTCACGAAACCACTTTTCTTCAACTTGAATTGGGCTAAAAATCCATCACTGAAAATAAATATTCTCTGAGTAGTGTGGAAATACTGATCCTTACCCTGCCTGGGTTGTCCACTGAGCATTTCCCCGAACTCTACCTGAAGTTCTCTGGGCATGGAATTTTGAGATGTTCCCCAAACCAAAAGGAATGAGTGGGAAACAATCAAGAAAAGAGATAGAGGCACTTGCATTTGAATGAGTTTCAAGCATGCTTGGGTACTCGTGTGATCTGAGTGACTCAGTTTTGGAATACAACTGTCGCGTGGTGCACCGCGACCTCCAGGCACCCCGGAGTTTCTGAAAAAAAATTTTCTGCGATTTTCACGAAACCACTTTTCTTCAACTTTAATTGGGCAAAAAATCCATCCCTGAAAATAAAAATTCTCTGAGTAGTGTGTAAATGCTGATCCTTACCCTGCCTGGGTTGTCCACTGAGCATTTCCGCGAGCTCTACCTGAAGTTCTCTGGGCATGGGATTTTGACATGTTCCCCAAACCAAAAGGAATGAGTGGGAAACAATCAAGACAACAGATAGAAGCACTTGCATTTGAATGAGTTTCAACCATGCTTGGGTACTCGTGTGATCTGAGTGACTCAGTTTTGGAATACAACTGTCGCGTGGTGCACCGCGACCTCCAGGCACCCCGGAGTTTCTGAAAAAAAATTTTCTGCGATTTTCACGAAACCACTTTTCTTCAACTTGAATTGGGCTAAAAATCCATCCCTGAAAATAAAAATTCTCTGAGTAGTGTGTAAATGCTGATCCTTACCCTGCCTGGGTTGTCCACTGAGCATTTCCGCGAGCTCTACCTGAAGTTCTCTGGGCATGGGATTTTGACATGTTCCCCAAACCAAAAGGAATGAGTGGGAAACAATCAAGACAACAGATAGAAGCACTTGCATTTGAATGAGTTTCAACGATGCTTGGGTACTCGTGTGATCTGAGTGACTCAGTTTTGGAATACAACTGTCGCGTGGTGCACCGCGACCTCCAGGCACCCCGGAGTTTCTGAAAAAAAATTTTCTGCGATTTTCACGAAACCACTTTTCTTCAACTTGAATTGGTCTAAAAATCCATCACTGAAAATAAAAATTCTCTGAGTAGTGTGGAAATACTGATCCTTACCCTGCCTGGGTTGTCCACTGAGCATTTCCGCGAGCTCTACCTGAAGTTCTCTGGGCATGGGATTTTGACATGTTCCCCAAACCAAAAGGAATGAGTGGGAAACAATCAAGACAACAGATAGAAGCACTTGCATTTGAATGTGTTTCAAGCATGCTTGGGTACTCGTGTGATCTGAGTGACTCAGTTTTCGAATACAACTGTCGCGTGGTGCACTGCGACCTCCAGGCACCCCGGAGTTTCTGAAAAACAATTTTCTGCGATTTTCACGAAACCACTTTTCTTTAACTTTAATTGGGCTAAAAATCCATCCCTGAAAATAAAAATTCTCTGAGTAGTGTGTAAATGCTGATCCTTACCCTGCCTGGGATGTCCACTGAGCATTTCCGCGAACTCTACCTGAAGTTCTCTGGGCATGGGATTTTGACATGTTCCCCAAACCAAAAGGAATGAGTGGGAAACAATCAAGACAACAGATAGAAGCACTTGCATTTGAATGAGTTTCAAGCATGCTTGGGTACTCGTGTGATCTGAGTGACTCAATTTTGGAATACAACTGTCGCGTGGTGCACCGCGACCTCCAGGCACCCCGGAGTTTCTGAAAAAAAATTTTCTGCGATTTTCACGAAACCACTTTTCATCAACTTGAATTGGGCTAAAAATCCATCCCTGAAAATAAAAATTCTCTGAGTAGTGTGATAATGCTGATCCTTACCCAGCCTGGGTTGTCCACTGAGCATTTCCCCGAACTCTACCTGAAGTTCTCTGGGCATGGGATTTTTGACATGTTCCCCAAACCAAAAGGAATGAGTGGGAAACAATCAAGACAACAGATAGAAGCACTTGCATTTGAATGAGTTTCAGGCATGCTTGGGTACTCGTGTGATCTGAGTGACTCAGTTTTGGAATACAACTGTCGCATGGTGCACCGCGACCTCCAGGCACCCCGGAGTTTCTGAAAAAAAATTTTCTGCGATTTTCACGAAACCACTTTTCTTCAACTTGAATTGGGCTAAAAATCCATCCCTGAAAATAAAAATTCTCTGAGTAGTGTGGAAATGCTGATCCTTACCCTTCCTGGGTTGTAAACTGAGCATTTCCGCGAGCTCTACCTGAAGTTCTCTGGGCATGGGATTTTGACATGTTCCCCAACCCAAAAGGAATGAGTGGGAAACAATCAAGACAACAGATAGAAGCACTTGCATTTGAATGAGTTTCAAGCATGCTTGGGTACTCGTGTGATCTGAGTGACTCAGTTTTCAGTACAACTGTCGCGTGGTGCACCGCGACCTCCAGGCATCCCGGAGTTTCTGAAAAAAAAATTTCTGCGATTTTCACGAAACCACTTTTTTTCAACTTGAATTGGGCTAAAAATCCATCACTGAAAATAAAAATTCTCTGAGTAGTGTGGAAATACTGATCCTTACCCTGCCTGGGTTGTCCACTGAGCATTTCCGCGAGCTCTACCTGAAGTTCTCTGGGCATGCGATTTTGACATGTTCCCCAAACCAAAAGGAATGAGTGGGAAACAATCAAGACAACAGATAGAAGCACTTGCATTTGAATGAGTTTCAAGCATGCTTGGGTACTCGTGTGATCTGAGTGACTCAGTTTTCAGTACAACTGTCGCGTGGTGCACCGCGACCTCCAGGCATCCCGGAGTTTCTGAAAAAAAAATTTCTGCGATTTTCACGAAACCACTTTTCTTCAACTTGAATTGGGCTAAAAATCCATCCCTGAAAATAAAAATTCTCTGAGTAGTGTGTAAATGCTGATCCTTACCCTGCCTGGGTTGTCCACTGAGCATTTCCGCGAGCTCTACCTGAAGATCTCTGGGCATGGGATTTTGACATGTTCCCCAAACCAATAGGAATGAGTGGGAAACAATCAAGACAACAGATAGAAGCACTTGCATTTGAATGAGTTTCAACCATGCTTGGGTACTCGTGTGATCTGAGTGACTCAGTTTTGGAATACAACTGTCGCGTGGTGCACCGCGACCTCCAGGCACCCCGGAGTTTCTGAAAAAAAATTTTCTGCGATTTTCACGAAACCACTTTTCTTCAACTTGAATTGGTCTAAAAATCCATCACTGAAAATAAAAATTCTCTGAGTAGTGTGGAAATACTGATCCTTACCCTGCCTGGGTTGTCCACTAAGCATTTCCGCGAGCTCTACCTGAAGTTCTCTGGGCATGGGATTTTGACATGTTCCCCAAACCAAAAGGAATGAGTGGGAAACAATCAAGACAACAGATAGAAGCACTTGCATTTGAATGTGTTTCAAGCATGCTTGGGTACTCGTGTGATCTGAGTGACTCAGTTTTCGAATACAACTGTCGCGTGGTGCACCGCGACCTCCAGGCACCCCGGAGTTTCTGAAAAACAATTTTCTGCGATTTTCACGAAACCACTTTTCTTTAACTTTAATTGGGCTAAAAATCCATCCCTGAAAATAAAAATTCTCTGAGTAGTGTGTAAATGCTGATCCTTACCCTGCCTGGGTTGTCCACTGAGCATTTCCGCGAACTCTACCTGAAGTTCTCTGGGCATGGGATTTTGACATGTTCCCCAAACCAAAAGGAATGAGTGGGAAACAATCAAGACAACAGATAGAAGCACTTGCATTTGAATGAGTTTCAAGCATGCTTGGGTACTCGTGTGATCTGAGTGACTCAGTTTTGGAATACAACTGTCGCGTGGTGCACCGCGACCTCCAGGCACCCCGGAGTTTCTGAAAAAAAATTTTCTGCGATTTTCAGGAAACCACTTTTCTTCAACTTGAATTGGGCTAAAAATCCATCCCTGAAAATAAAAATTCTCTGAGTAGTGTGGAAATGCTGATCCTTCCCCTGCCTGGGTTGTCCACTGAGCATTACCCCGAACTCTACCTGAAGTTCTCTGGGCATGGGATTTTGACATGTTCCCCAAACCAAAAGGAATGAGTGGGAAACAATCAAGAAAAGAGATAGAGGCACTTGCATTTGAATGAGTTTCAAGCATGCTTGGGTACTCGTGTGATCTGAGTGACTCAATTTTGGAATACAACTGTCGCGTGGTGCACCGCGACCTCCAGGCACCCCGAAGTTTCTGAAAAAAAGTTTCTGCGATTTTCACGAAACCACTTTTCTTCAACTTGAATTGGGCTAAAAATCCATCCCTGAAAATAAAATTTCTCTGAGTAGTGTGGAAATACTGATCCTTACCCTGCCTGGATTGTAAACTGAGCATTTCCGCGAGCTCTACCTGAAGTTCTCTGGGCATGGGATTTTGACATGTTCCCCAAACCAAAAGGAATGAGTGGGAAACAATCAAGACAACAGATAGAAGCTCTTGCATTTGAATGTGTTTCAAGCATGCTTGGGTACTTGTGTGATCTGAGTGACTCAGTTTTGGAATACAACTGTCGCGTGGTACACCGCGACCTCCAGGCACCCCGGAGTTTCTGAAAAAAAATTTTCTGCGATTTTCACGAAACCACTTTTCTTCAACTTGAATTGGGCTAAAAATCCATCACTGAAAATAAATATTCTCTGAGTAGTGTGGAAATGCTGATCCTTACCCTTCCTGGGTTGTAAACTGAGCATTTCCGCGAGCTCTACCTGAAGTTCTCTGGGCATGGGATTTTGACATGTTCCCCAACCCAAAAGGAATGAGTGGGAAACAATCAAGACAACAGATAGAAGCACTTGCATTTGAATGAGTTTCAAGCATGCTTGGGTACTCGTGTGATCTGAGTGACTCAGTTTTCAGTACAACTGTCGCGTGGTGCACCGCGACCTCCAGGCATCCCGGAGTTTCTGAAAAAAAATTTTCTGCGATTTTCACGAAACCACTTTTTTTCAACTTGAATTGGGCTAAAAATCCATCACTGAAAATAAAAATTCTCTGAGTAGTGTGGAAATACTGATCCTTACCCTGCCTGGGTTGTCCACTGAGCATTTCCGCGAGCTCTACCTGAAGTTCTCTGGGCATGCGATTTTGACATGTTCCCCAAACCAAAAGGAATGAGTGGGAAACAATCAAGACAACAGATAGAAGCACTTGCATTTGAATGAGTTTCAACCATGCTTGGGTACTCGTGTGATCTGAGTGACTCAGTTTTGGAATACAACTGTCGCGTGGTGCACCGCGACCTCCAGGCACCCCGGAGTTTCTGAAAAAAAATTTTCTGCGATTTTCACGAAACCACTTTTCTTCAACTTGAATTGGGCTAAAAATCCATCCCTGAAAATAAAAATTCTCTGAGTAGTGTGTAAATGCTGATCCTTACCCTGCCTGGGTTGTCCACTGAGCATTTCCGCGAGCTCTACCTGAAGTTCTCTGGGCATGGGATTTTGACATGTTCCCCAAACCAAAAGGAATGAGTGGGAAACAATCAAGACAACAGATAGAAGCACTTGCATTTGAATGTGTTTCAAGCATGCTTGGGTATTCGTGTGATCTGAGTGACTCAGTTTTCGAATACAACTGTCGCGTGGTGCACCGCGACCTCCAGGCACCCCGGAGTTTCTGAAAAACAATTTTCTGCGATTTTCACGAAACCACTTTTCTTTAACTTTAATTGGGCTAAAAATCCATCCCTGAAAATAAAAATTCTCTGAGTAGTGTGTAAATGCTGATCCTTACCCTGCCTGGGATGTCCACTGAGCATTTCCGCGAGCTCTACCTGAAGTTCTCTGGGCATGGGATTTTGACATGTTCCCCAAACCAAAAGGAATGAGTGGGAAACAATCAAGACAACAGATAGAAGCACTTGCATTTGAATGAGTTTCAAGCATGCTTGGGTACTCGTGTGATCTGAGTGACTCAGTTTTGGAATACAACTGTCGCGTGGTGCACCGCGACCTCCAGGCACCCCGGAGTTTCTGAAAAAAAATTTTCTGCGATTTTCAGGAAACCACTTTTCTTCAACTTGAATTGGGCTAAAAATCCATCCCTGAAAATAAAAATTCTCTGAGTAGTGTGGAAATGCTGATCCTTCCCCTGCCTGGGTTGTCCACTGAGCATTACCCCGAACTCTACCTGAAGTTCTCTGGGCATGGGATTTTGACATGTTCCCCAAACCAAAAGGAATGAGTGGGAAACAATCAAGAAAAGAGATAGAGGCACTTGCATTTGAATGAGTTTCAAGCATGCTTGGGTACTCGTGTGATCTGAGTGACTCAATTTTGGAATACAACTGTCGCGTGGTGCACCGCGACCTCCAGGCACCCCGAAGTTTCTTAAAAAAAGTTTCTGCGATTTTCACGAAACCACTTTTCTTCAACTTGAATTGGGCTAAAAATCCATCCCTGAAAATAAAATTTCTCTGAGTAGTGTGGAAATACTGATCCTTACCCTGCCTGGATTGTAAACTGAGCATTTCCGCGAGCTCTACCTGAAGTTCTCTGGGCATGGGATTTTGACATGTTCCCCAAACCAAAAGGAATGAGTGGGAAACAATCAAGACAACAGATAGAAGCTCTTGCATTTGAATGTGTTTCAAGCATGCTTGGGTACTTGTGTGATCTGAGTGACTCAGTTTTGGAATACAACTGTCGCGTGGTACACCGCGACCTCCAGGCACCCCGGAGTTTCTGAAAAAAAATTTTCTGTGATTTTCACGAAACCACTTTTCTTCAACTTGAATTGGGCTAAAAATCCATCACTGAAAATAAATATTCTCTGAGTAGTGTGGAAATACTGATCCTTACCCTGCCTGGGTTGTCCACTGAGCATTTCCCCGAACTCTACCTGAAGTTCTCTGGGCATGGAATTTTGAGATGTTCCCCAAACCAAAAGGAATGAGTGGGAAACAATCAAGAAAAGAGATAGAGGCACTTGCATTTGAATGAGTTTCAAGCATGCTTGGGTACTCGTGTGATCTGAGTGACTCAGTTTTGGAATACAACTGTCGCGTGGTGCACCGCGACCTCCAGGCACCCCGGAGTTTCTGAAAAAAAATTTTCTGCGATTTTCACGAAACCACTTTTCTTCAACTTTAATTGGGCTAAAAATCCATCCCTGAAAATAAAAATTCTCTGAGTAGTGTGTAAATGCTGATCCTTACCCTGCCTGGGTTGTCCACTGAGCATTTCCGCGAGCTCTACCTGAAGTTCTCTGGGCATGGGATTTTGACATGTTCCCCAAACCAAAAGGAATGAGTGGGAAACAATCAAGACAACAGATAGAAGCACTTGCATTTGAATGAGTTTCAACCATGCTTGGGTACTCGTGTGATCTGAGTGACTCAGTTTTGGAATACAACTGTCGCGTGGTGCACCGCGACCTCCAGGCACCCCGGAGTTTCTGAAAAAAAATTTTCTGCGATTTTCACGAAACCACTTTTCTTCAACTTGAATTGGGCTAAAAATCCATCCCTGAAAATAAAAATTCTCTGAGTAGTGTGTAAATGCTGATCCTTACCCTGCCTGGGTTGTCCACTGAGCATTTCCGCGAGCTCTACCTGAAGTTCTCTGGGCATGGGATTTTGACATGTTCCCCAAACCAAAAGGAATGAGTGGGAAACAATCAAGACAACAGATAGAAGCACTTGCATTTGAATGAGTTTCAACGATGCTTGGGTACTCGTGTGATCTGAGTGACTCAGTTTTGGAATACAACTGTCGCGTGGTGCACCGCGACCTCCAGGCACCCCGGAGTTTCTGAAAAAAAATTTTCTGCGATTTTCACGAAACCACTTTTCTTCAACTTGAATTGGTCTAAAAATCCATCACTGAAAATAAAAATTCTCTGAGTAGTGTGGAAATACTGATCCTTACCCTGCCTGGGTTGTCCACTGAGCATTTCCGCGAGCTCTACCTGAAGTTCTCTGGGCATGGGATTTTGACATGTTCCCCAAACCAAAAGGAATGAGTGGGAAACAATCAAGACAACAGATAGAAGCACTTGCATTTGAATGTGTTTCAAGCATGCTTGGGTACTCGTGTGATCTGAGTGACTCAGTTTTCGAATACAACTGTCGCGTGGTGCACTGCGACCTCCAGGCACCCCGGAGTTTCTGAAAAACAATTTTCTGCGATTTTCACGAAACCACTTTTCTTTAACTTTAATTGGGCTAAAAATCCATCCCTGAAAATAAAAATTCTCTGAGTAGTGTGTAAATGCTGATCCTTACCCTGCCTGGGATGTCCACTGAGCATTTCCGCGAACTCTACCTGAAGTTCTCTGGGCATGGGATTTTGACATGTTCCCCAAACCAAAAGGAATGAGTGGGAAACAATCAAGACAACAGATAGAAGCACTTGCATTTGAATGAGTTTCAAGCATGCTTGGGTACTCGTGTGATCTGAGTGACTCAATTTTGGAATACAACTGTCGCGTGGTGCACCGCGACCTCCAGGCACCCCGGAGTTTCTGAAAAAAAAATTTCTGCGATTTTCACGAAACCACTTTTCATCAACTTGAATTGGGCTAAAAATCCATCCCTGAAAATAAAAATTCTCTGAGTAGTGTGGAAATGCTGATCCTTACCCAGCCTGGGTTGTCCACTGAGCATTTCCCCGAACTCTACCTGAAGTTCTCTGGGCATGGGATTTTTGACATGTTCCCCAAACCAAAAGGAATGAGTGGGAAACAATCAAGACAACAGATAGAAGCACTTGCATTTGAATGAGTTTCAGGCATGCTTGGGTACTCGTGTGATCTGAGTGACTCAGTTTTGGAATACAACTGTCGCGTGGTGCACCGCGACCTCCAGGCATCCCGGAGTTTCTGAAAAAAAATTTTCTGCGATTTTCACGAAACCACTTTTCTTCAACTTGAATTGGGCTAAAAATCCATCCCTGAAAATAAAAATTCTCTGAGTAGTGTGTAAATGCTGATCCTTACCCTGCCTGGGTTGTCCACTGAGCATTTCCGCGAGCTCTACCTGAAGATCTCTGGGCATGGGATTTTGACATGTTCCCCAAACCAATAGGAATGAGTGGGAAACAATCAAGACAACAGATAGAAGCACTTGCATTTGAATGAGTTTCAACCATGCTTGGGTACTCGTGTGATCTGAGTGACTCAGTTTTGGAATACAACTGTCGCGTGGTGCACCGCGACCTCCAGGCACCCCGGAGTTTCTGAAAAAAAATTTTCTGCGATTTTCACGAAACCACTTTTCTTCAACTTGAATTGGTCTAAAAATCCATCACTGAAAATAAAAATTCTCTGAGTAGTGTGGAAATACTGATCCTTACCCTGCCTGGGTTGTCCACTGAGCATTTCCGCGAGCTCTACCTGAAGTTCTCTGGGCATGGGATTTTGACATGTTCCCCAAACCAAAAGGAATGAGTGGGAAACAATCAAGACAACAGATAGAAGCACTTGCATTTGAATGTGTTTCAAGCATGCTTGGGTACTCGTGTGATCTGAGTGACTCAGTTTTCGAATACAACTGTCGCGTGGTGCACCGCGACCTCCAGGCACCCCGGAGTTTCTGAAAAACAATTTTCTGCGATTTTCACGAAACCACTTTTCTTTAACTTTAATTGGGCTAAAAATCCATCCCTGAAAATAAAAATTCTCTGAGTAGTGTGTAAATGCTGATCCTTACCCTGCCTGGGTTGTCCACTGAGCATTTCCGCGAACTCTACCTGAAGTTCTCTGGGCATGGGATTTTGACATGTTCCCCAAACCAAAAGGAATGAGTGGGAAACAATCAAGACAACAGATAGAAGCACTTGCATTTGAATGAGTTTCAAGCATGCTTGGGTACTCGTGTGATCTGAGTGACTCAGTTTTGGAATACAACTGTCGCGTGGTGCACCGCGACCTCCAGGCACCCCGGAGTTTCTGAAAAAAAATTTTCTGCGATTTTCAGGAAACCACTTTTCTTCAACTTGAATTGGGCTAAAAATCCATCCCTGAAAAGAAAAATTCTCTGAGTAGTGTGGAAATGCTGATCCTTCCCCTGCCTGGGTTGTCCACTGAGCATTACCCCGAACTCTACCTGAAGTTCTCTGGGCATGGAATTTTGAGATGTTCCCCAAACCAAAAGGAATGAGTGGGAAACAATCAAGAAAAGAGATAGAGGCACTTGCATTTGAATGAGTTTCAAGCATGCTTGGGTACTCGTGTGATCTGAGTGACTCAGTTTTGGAATACAACTGTCGCGTGGTGCACCGCGACCTCCAGGCACCCCGGAGTTTCTGAAAAAAAATTTTCTGCGATTTTCACGAAACCACTTTTCTTCAACTTGAATTGGGCTAAAAATCCATCATTGAAAATAAAAATTCTCTGAGTAGTGTGGAAATACTGATCCTTACCCTGCCTGGGTTGTCCACTGAGCATTTCCGCGAGCTCTACCTGAAGTTCTCTGGGCATGGGATTTTGACATGTTCCCCAAAACAAAAGGAATGAGTGGGAAACAATCAAGACAACAGATAGAAGCACTTGCATTTGAATGAGTTTCAACCATGCTTGGGTACTCGTGTGATCTGAGTGACTCAGTTTTGGAATACAACTGTCGCGTGGTGCACCGCGACCTCCAGGCACCCCGGAGTTTCTGAAAAAAAATTTTCTGCGATTTTCACGAAACCACTTTTCTTCAACTTGAATTGGGCTAAAAATCCATCCCTGAAAATAAAAATTCTCTGAGTAGTGTGTAAATGCTGATCCTTACCCTGCCTGGGTTGTCCACTGAGCATTTCCGCGAGCTCTACCTGAAGTTCTCTGGGCATGGGATTTTGACATGTTCCCCAAACCAAAAGGAATGAGTGGGAAACAATCAAGACAACAGATAGAAGCACTTGCATTTGAATGAGTTTCAACGATGCTTGGGTACTCGTGTGATCTGAGTGACTCAGTTTTGGAATACAACTGTCGCGTGGTGCACCGCGACCTCCAGGCACCCCGGAGTTTCTGAAAAAAAATTTTCTGCGATTTTCACGAAACCACTTTTCTTCAACTTGAATTGGTCTAAAAATCCATCACTGAAAATAAAAATTCTCTGATTAGTGTGGAAATACTGATCCTTACCCTGCCTGGGTTGTCCACTGAGCATTTCCGCGAGCTCTACCTGAAGTTCTCTGGGCATGGGATTTTGACATGTTCCCCAAACCAAAAGGAATGAGTGGGAAACAATCAAGACAACAGATAGAAGCACTTGCATTTGAATGTGTTTCAAGCATGCTTGGGTACTCGTGTGATCTGAGTGACTCAGTTTTCGAATACAACTGTCGCGTGGTGCACTGCGACCTCCAGGCACCCCGGAGTTTCTGAAAAACAATTTTCTGCGATTTTCACGAAACCACTTTTCTTTAACTTTAATTGGGCTAAAAATCCATCCCTGAAAATAAAAATTCTCTGAGTAGTGTGTAAATGCTGATCCTTACCCTGCCTGGGATGTCCACTGAGCATTTCCGCGAACTCTACCTGAAGTTCTCTGGGCATGGGATTTTGACATGTTCCCCAAACCAAAAGGAATGAGTGGGAAACAATCAAGACAACAGATAGAAGCACTTGCATTTGAATGAGTTTCAAGCATGCTTGGGTACTCGTGTGATCTGAGTGAATCAATTTTGGAATACAACTGTCGCGTGGTGCACCGCGACCTCCAGGCACCCCGGAGTTTCTGAAAAAAAATTTTCTGCGATTTTCACGAAACCACTTTTCATCAACTTGAATTGGGCTAAAAATCCATCCCTGAAAATAAAAATTCTCTGAGTAGTGTGGAAATGCTGATCCTTACCCAGCCTGGGTTGTCCACTGAGCATTTCCCCGAACTCTACCTGAAGTTCTCTGGGCATGGGATTTTTGACATGTTCCCCAAACCAAAAGGAATGAGTGGGAAACAATCAAGACAACAGATAGAAGCACTTGCATTTGAATGAGTTTCAGGCATGCTTGGGTACTCGTGTGATCTGAGTGACTCAGTTTTGGAATACAACTGTCGCATGGTGCACCGCGACCTCCAGGCACCCCGGAGTTTCTGAAAAACAATTTTCTGCGATTTTCACGAAACCACTTTTTTTCAACTTGAATTGGGCTAAAAATCCATCACTGAAAATAAAAATTCTCTGAGTAGTGTGGAAATACTGATCCTTACCCTGCCTGGGTTGTCCACTGAGCATTTCCGCGAGCTCTACCTGAAGTTCTCTGGGCATGCGATTTTGACATGTTCCCCAAACCAAAAGGAATGAGTGGGAAACAATCAAGACAACAGATAGAAGCACTTGCATTTGAATGAGTTTCAAGCATGCTTGGGTACTCGTGTGATCTGAGTGACTCAGTTTTCAGTACAACTGTCGCGTGGTGCACCGCGACCTCCAGGCATCCCGGAGTTTCTGAAAAAAAATTTTCTGCGATTTTCACGAAACCACTTTTCTTCAACTTGAATTGGGCTAAAAATCCATCCCTGAAAATAAAAATTCTCTGAGTAGTGTGTAAATGCTGATCCTTACCCTGCCTGGGTTGTCCACTGAGCATTTCCGCGAGCTCTACCTGAAGATCTCTGGGCATGGGATTTTGACATGTTCCCCAAACCAATAGGAATGAGTGGGAAACAATCAAGACAACAGATAGAAGCACTTGCATTTGAATGAGTTTCAACCATGCTTGGGTACTCGTGTGATCTGAGTGACTCAGTTTTGGAATACAACTGTCGCGTGGTGCACCGCGACCTCCAGGCACCCCGGAGTTTCTGAAAAAAAATTTTCTGCGATTTTCACGAAACCACTTTTCTTCAACTTGAATTGGTCTAAAAATCCATCACTGAAAATAAAAATTCTCTGAGTAGTGTGGAAATACTGATCCTTACCCTGCCTGGGTTGTCCACTGAGCATTTCCGCGAGCTCTACCTGAAGTTCTCTGGGCATGGGATTTTGACATGTTCCCCAAACCAAAAGGAATGAGTGGGAAACAATCAAGACAACAGATAGAAGCACTTGCATTTGAATGTGTTTCAAGCATGCTTGGGTACTCGTGTGATCTGAGTGACTCAGTTTTCGAATACAACTGTCGCGTGGTGCACCGCGACCTCCAGGCACCCCGGAGTTTCTGAAAAACAATTTTCTGCGATTTTCACGAAACCACTTTTCTTTAACTTTAATTGGGCTAAAAATCCATCCCTGAAAATAAAAATTCTCTGAGTAGTGTGTAAATGCTGATCCTTACCCTGCCTGGGTTGTCCACTGAGCATTTCCGCGAACTCTACCTGAAGTTCTCTGGGCATGGGATTTTGACATGTTCCCCAAACCAAAAGGAATGAGTGGGAAACAATCAAGACAACAGATAGAAGCACTTGCATTTGAATGAGTTTCAAGCATGCTTGGGTACTCGTGTGATCTGAGTGACTCAGTTTTGGAATACAACTGTCGCGTGGTGCACCGCGACCTCCAGGCACCCCGGAGTTTCTGAAAAAAAATTTTCTGCGATTTTCAGGAAACCACTTTTCTTCAACTTGAATTGGGCTAAAAATCCATCCCTGAAAAGAAAAATTCTCTGAGTAGTGTGGAAATGCTGATCCTTCCCCTGCCTGGGTTGTCCACTGAGCATTACCCCGAACTCTACCTGAAGTTCTCTGGGCATGGGATTTTGACATGTTCCCCAAACCAAAAGGAATGAGTGGGAAACAATCAAGAAAAGAGATAGAGGCACTTGCATTTGAATGAGTTTCAAGCATGCTTGGGTACTCGTGTGATCTGAGTGACTCAATTTTGGAATACAACTGTCGCGTGGTGCACCGCGACCTCCAGGCACCCCGAAGTTTCTGAAAAAAAGTTTCTGCGATTTTCACGAAACCACTTTTCTTCAACTTGAATTGGGCTAAAAATCCATCCCTGAAAATAAAATTTCTCTGAGTAGTGTGGAAATACTGATCCTTACCCTGCCTGGATTGTAAACTGAGCATTTCCGCGAGCTCTACCTGAAGTTCTCTGGGCATGGGATTTTGACATGTTCCCCAAACCAAAAGGAATGAGTGGGAAACAATCAAGACAACAGATAGAAGCTCTTGCATTTGAATGTGTTTCAAGCATGCTTGGGTACTTGTGTGATCTGAGTGACTCAGTTTTGGAATACAACTGTCGCGTGGTACACCGCGACCTCCAGGCACCCCGGAGTTTCTGAAAAAAAATTTTCTGCGATTTTCACGAAACCACTTTTCTTCAACTTGAATTGGGCTAAAAATCCATCACTGAAAATAAATATTCTCTGAGTAGTGTGGAAATACTGATCCTTACCCTGCCTGGGTTGTCCACTGAGCATTTCCCCGAACTCTACCTGAAGTTCTCTGGGCATGGAATTTTGAGATGTTCCCCAAACCAAAAGGAATGAGTGGGAAACAATCAAGAAAAGAGATAGAGGCACTTGCATTTGAATGAGTTTCAAGCATGCTTGGGTACTCGTGTGATCTGAGTGACTCAGTTTTGGAATACAACTGTCGCGTGGTGCACCGCGACCTCCAGGCACCCCGGAGTTTCTGAAAAAAAATTTTCTGCGATTTTCACGAAACCACTTTTCTTCAACTTGAATTGGGCTAAAAATCCATCATTGAAAATAAAAATTCTCTGAGTAGTGTGGAAATACTGATCCTTACCCTGCCTGGGTTGTCCACTGAGCATTTCCGCGAGCTCTACCTGAAGTTCTCTGGGCATGGGATTTTGACATGTTCCCCAAACCAAAAGGAATGAGTGGGAAACAATCAAGACAACAGATAGAAGCACTTGCATTTGAATGAGTTTCAACCATGCTTGGGTACTCGTGTGATCTGAGTGACTCAGTTTTGGAATACAACTGTCGCGTGGTGCACCGCGACCTCCAGGCACCCCGGAGTTTCTGAAAAAAAATTTTCTGCGATTTTCACGAAACCACTTTTCTTCAACTTGAATTGGGCTAAAAATCCATCCCTGAAAATAAAAATTCTCTGAGTAGTGTGTAAATGCTGATCCTTACCCTGCCTGGGTTGTCCACTGAGCATTTCCGCGAGCTCTACCTGAAGTTCTCTGGGCATGGGATTTTGACATGTTCCCCAAACCAAAAGGAATGAGTGGGAAACAATCAAGACAACAGATAGAAGCACTTGCATTTGAATGTGTTTCAAGCATGCTTGGGTATTCGTGTGATCTGAGTGACTCAGTTTTCGAATACAACTGTCGCGTGGTGCACCGCGACCTCCAGGCACCCCGGAGTTTCTGAAAAACAATTTTCTGCGATTTTCACGAAACCACTTTTCTTTAACTTTAATTGGGCTAAAAATCCATCCCTGAAAATAAAAATTCTCTGAGTAGTGTGTAAATGCTGATCCTTACCCTGCCTGGGATGTCCACTGAGCATTTCCGCGAACTCTACCTGAAGTTCTCTGGGCATGGGATTTTGACATGTTCCCCAAACCAAAAGGAATGAGTGGGAAACAATCAAGACAACCGATAGAAGCACTTGCATTTGAATGAGTTTCAAGCATGCTTGGGTACTCGTGTGATCTGAGTGACTCAGTTTTGGAATACAACTGTCGCGTGGTGCACAGCGACCTCCAGACACCCCGGAGTTTCTGAAAAAAAAATTTCTGCGATTTTCACGAAACCACTTTTCTTCAACTTGAATTGGGCTAAAAATCCATCCCTGAAAATAAAAATTCTCTGAGTAGTGTGGAAATGCTGATCCTTCCCCTGCCTGGGTTGTCCACTGAGCATTACCCCGAACTCTACCTGAAGTTCTCTGGGCATGGGATTTTGACATGTTCCCCAAACCAAAAGGAATGAGTGGGAAACAATCAAGAAAAGAGATAGAGGCACTTGCATTTGAATGAGTTTCAAGCATGCTTGGGTACTCGTGTGATCTGAGTGACTCAATTTTGGAATACAACTGTCGCGTGGTGCACCGCGACCTCCAGGCACCCCGGAGTTTCTGAAAAAAAATTTTCTGCGATTTTCACGAAACCACTTTTCTTCAACTTGAATTGGGCTAAAAATCCATCACTGAAAATATAATTTCTCTGAGTAGTGTGGAAATACTGATCCTTACCCTGCCTGGATTGTAAACTGAGCAATTCCGCGAGCTCTACCTGAAGTTCTCTGGGCATGGGATTTTGACATGTTCCCCAAACCAAAAGGAATGAGTGGGAAACAATCAAGACAACAGATAGAAGCTCTTGCATTTGAATGTGTTTCAAGCATGCTTGGGTAGTTGTGTGATCTGAGTGACTCAGTTTTGGAATACAACTGTCGCGTGGTACACCGCGACCTCCAGGCACCCCGGAGTTTCTGAAAAAAAATTTTCTGCGATTTTCACTAAACCACTTTTCTTCAACTTGAATTGGGCTAAAAATCCATCACTGAAAATAAATATTCTCTGAGTAGTGTGGAAATACTGATCCTTACCCTGCCTGGGTTGTCCACTGAGCATTTCCCCGAACTCTACCTGAAGTTCTCTGGGCATGGAATTTTGAGATGTTCCCCAAACCAAAAGGAATGAGTGGGAAACAATCAAGACAACAGATAGAAGCACTTGCATTTGAATGAGTTTCAACCATGCTTGGGTACTCGTGTGATCTGAGTGACTCAGTTTTGGAATACAACTGTCGCGTGGTGCACCGCGACCTCCAGGCACCCAGGAGTTTCTGAAAAAAAATTTTCTGCGATTTTCACGAAACCACTTTTCTTCAACTTGAATTGGGCTAAAAATCCATCCCTGAAAATAAAAATTCTCTGAGTAGTGTGTAAATGCTGATCCTTACCCTGCCTGAGATGTCCACTGAGCATTTCCGCGAACTCTACCTGAAGTTCTCTGGGCATGGGATTTTGACATGTTCCCCAAACCAAAAGGAATGAGTGGGAAACAATCAAGACAACAGATAGAAGCACTTGCATTTGAATGAGTTTCAACCATGCTTGGGTACTCGTGTGATCTGAGTGACTCAGTTTTGGAATACAACTGTCGCGTGGTGCACCGCGACCTCCAGGCACCCCGGAGTTTCTGAAAAAAAATTTTCTGCGATTTTCACGAAACCACTTTTCTTCAACTTGAATTGGGCTAAAAATCCATCCCTGAAAATAAAAATTCTCTGAGTAGTGTGGAAATGCTGATCCTTCCCCTGCCTGGGTTGTCCACTGAGCATTACCCCGAACTCTACCTGAAGTTCTCTGGGCATGGGATTTTGACATGTTCCCCAAACCAAAAGGAATGAGTGGGAAACAATCAAGAAAAGAGATAGAGGCACTTGCATTTGAATGAGTTTCAAGCATGCTTGGGTACTCGTGTGATCTGAGTGACTCAATTTTGGAATACAACTGTCGCGTGGTGCACCGCGACCTCCAGGCATTCCGGAGTTTCTGAAAAAAAATTTTCTGCGATTTTCACGAAACCACTTTTCTTCAACTTGAATTGGGCTAAAAATCCATCCCTGAAAATAAAAATTCTCTGAGTAGTGTGTAAATGCTGATCCTTACCCTGCCTGGGTTGTCCACTGAGCATTTCCGCGAGCTCTACCTGAAGATCTCTGGGCATGGGATTTTGACATGTTCCCCAAACCAATAGGAATGAGTGGGAAACAATCAAGACAACAGATAGAAGCACTTGCATTTGAATGAGTTTCAACCATGCTTGGGTACTCGTGTGATCTGAGTGACTCAGTTTTGGAATACAACTGTCGCGTGGTGCACCGCGACCTCCAGGCACCCCGGAGTTTCTGAAAAAAAATTTTCTGCGATTTTCACGAAACCACTTTTCTTCAACTTGAATTGGGCTAAAAATCCATCCCTGAAAATAAAAATTCTCTGAGTAGTGTGTAAATGCTGATCCTTACCCTGCCTGGGTTGTCCACTGAGCATTTCCGCGAGCTCTACCTGAAGTTCTCTGGGCATGGGATTTTGACATGTTCCCCAAACCAAAAGGAATGAGTGGGAAACAATCAAGACAACAGATAGAAGCACTTGCATTTGAATGAGTTTCAACCATGCTTGGGTACTCGTGTGATCTGAGTGACTCAGTTTTGGAATACAACTGTCGCGTGGTGCAACGCGACCTCCAGGCACCCCGGAGTTTCTGAAAAAAAATTTTCTGCGATTTTCACGAAACCACTTTTCTTCAACTTGAATTGGTCTAAAAATCCATCACTGAAAATAAAAATTCTCTGAGTAGTGTGGAAATACTGATCCTTACCCTGCCTGGGTTGTCCACTGAGCATTTCCGCGAGCTCTACCTGAAGTTCTCTGGGCATGGGATTTTGACATGTTCCCCAAACCAAAAGGAATGAGTGGGAAACAATCAAGACAACAGATAGAAGCACTTGCATTTGAATGTGTTTCAAGCATGCTTGGGTACTCGTGTGATCTGAATGACTCAGTTTTCGAATACAACTGTCGCGTGGTGCACCGCGACCTCCAGGCACCCCGGAGTTTCTGAAAAACAATTTTCTGCGATTTTCACGAAACCACTTTTCTTTAACTTTAATTGGGCTAAAAATCCATCACTGAAAATAAAAATTCTCTGAGTAGTGTGTAAATGCTGATCCTTACCCTGCCTGGGATGTCCACTGAGCATTTCCGCGAACTCTACCTGAAGTTCTCTGGGCATGGGATTTTGACATGTTCCCCAAACCAAAAGGAATGAGTGGGAAACAATCAAGACAACAGATAGAAGCACTTGCATTTGAATGAGTTTCAAGCATGCTTGGGTACTCGTGTGATCTGAGTGACTCAGTTTTGGAATACAACTGTCGCGTGGTGCACCGCGACCTCCAGGCACCCCGGAGTTTCTGAAAAAAAATTTTCTGCGATTTTCACGACACCACTTTTCTTCAACTTGAATTGGGCTAAAAATCCATCCCTGAAAATAAAAATTCTCTGAGTAGTGTGGAAATGCTGATCCTTCCCCTGCCTGGGTTGTCCACTGAGCATTACCCCGAACTCTACCTGAAGTTCTCTGGGCATGGGATTTTGACATGTTCCCCAAACCAAAAGGAATGAGTGGGAAACAATCAAGAAAAGAGATAGAGGCACTTGCATTTGAATGAGTTTCAAGCATGCTTGGGTACTCGTGTGATCTGAGTGACTCAGTTTTGGAATACAACTGTCGCGTGGTGCACCGCGACCTCCAGGCACCCCGGAGTTTCTGAAAAAAAATTTTCTGCGATTTTCACGAAACCACTTTTCTTCAACTTGAATTGGGCTAAAAATCCATCATTGAAAATAAAAATTCTCTGAGTAGTGTGGAAATACTGATCCTTACCCTGCCTGGGTTGTCCACTGAGCATTTCCGCGAGCTCTACCTGAAGTTCTCTGGGCATGGGATTTTGACATGTTCCCCAAACCAAAAGGAATGAGTGGGAAACAATCAAGACAACAGATAGAAGCACTTGCATTTGAATGAGTTTCAACCATGCTTGGGTACTCGTGTGATCTGAGTGACTCAGTTTTGGAATACAACTGTCGCGTGGTGCACCGCGACCTCCAGGCACCCCGGAGTTTTTGAAAAAAAATTTTCTGCGATTTTCACTAAACCACTTTTCTTCAACTTGAATTGGGCTAAAAATCCATCCCTGAAAATAAAAATTCTCTGAGTAGTGTGTAAATGCTAATCCTTACCCTGCCTGGGTTGTCCACTGAGCATTTCCGCGAGCTCTACCTGAAGTTCTCTGGGCATGGGATTTTGACATGTTCCCCAAACCAAAAGGAATGAGTGGGAAACAATCAAGACAACAGATAGAAGCACTTGCATTTGAATGAGTTTCAACCATGCTTGGGTACTCGTGTGATCTGAGTGACTCAGTTTTGGAATACAACTGTCGCGTGGTGCACCGCGACCTCCAGGCACCCCGGAGTTTCTGAAAAAAAATTTTCTGCGATTTTCACGAAACCACTTTTCTTCAACTTGAATTGGGCTAAAAATCCATCCCTGAAAATAAAAATTCTCTGAGTAGTGTGTAAATGCTGATCCTTACCCTGCCTGGGTTGTCCACTGAGCATTTCCGCGAGCTCTACCTGAAGTTCTCTGGGCATGGGATTTTGACATGTTCCCCAAACCAAAAGGAATGAGTGGGAAACAATCAAGACAACAGATAGAAGCACTTGCATTTGAATGAGTTTCAACCATGCTTGGGTACTCGTGTGATCTGAGTGACTCAGTTTTGGAATACAACTGTCGCGTGGTGCACCGCGACCTCCAGGCACCCCGGAGTTTCTGAAAAAAAATTTTCTGCGATTTTCACGAAACCACTTTTCTTCAACTTGAATTGGTCTAAAAATCCATCACTGAAAATAAAAATTCTCTGAGTAGTGTGGAAATACTGATCCTTACCCTGCCTGGGTTGTCCACTGAGCATTTCCGCGAGCTCTACCTGAAGTTCTCTGGGCATGGGATTTTGACATGTTCCCCAAACCAAAAGGAATGAGTGGGAAACAATCAAGACAACAGATAGAAGCACTTGCATTTGAATGTGTTTCAAGCATGCTTGGGTACTCGTGTGATCTGAGTGACTCAGTTTTCGAATACAACTGTCGCGTGGTGCACCGCGACCTCCAGGCACCCCGGAGTTTCTGAAAAACAATTTTCTGCGATTTTCACGAAACCACTTTTCTTTAACTTTAATTGGGCTAAAAATCCATCCCTGAAAATAAAAATTCTCTGAGTAGTGTGTAAATGCTGATCCTTACCCTGCCTGGGATGTCCACTGAGCATTTCCGCGAACTCTACCTGAAGTTCTCTGGGCATGGGATTTTGACATGTTCCCCAAACCAAAAGGAATGAGTGGGAAACAATCAAGACAACAGATAGAAGCACTTGCATTTGAATGAGTTTCAAGCATGCTTGGGTACTCGTGTGATCTGAGTAACTCAGTTTTGGAATACAACTGTCGCGTGGTGCACCGCGAACTCCAGGCACCCCGGAGTTTCTGAAAAAAAATTTTCTGCGATTTTCACGAAACCACTTTTCTTCAACTTGAATTGGGCTAAAAATCCATCCCTGAAAATAAAAATTCTCTGAGTAGTGTGGAAATGCTGATCCTTCCCCTGCCTGGGTTGTCCACTGAGCATTACCCCGAACTCTACCTGAAGTTCTCTGGGCATGGGATTTTGACATGTTCCCCAAACCAAAAGGAATGAGTGGGAAACAATCAAGAAAAGAGATAGAGGCACTTGCATTTGAATGATTTTCAAGCATGCTTGGGTACTCGTGTGATCTGAGTGACTCAATTTTGGAATACAACTGTCGCGTGGTGCACCGCGACCTCCAGGCACCCCGGAGTTTCTGAAAAAAAATTTTCTGCGATTTTCACGAAACCACTTTTCTTCAACTTGAATTGGGCTAAAAATCCATCACTGAAAATAAAATTTCTCTGAGTAGTTTGGAAATACTGATCCTTACCCTGCCTGGATTGTAAACTGAGCAATTCCGCGAGCTCTACCTGAAGTTCTCTGGGCATGGGATTTTGACATGTTCCCCAAACCAAAAGGAATGAGTGGGAAACAATCAAGACAACAGATAGAAGCTCTTGCATTTGAATGTGTTTCAAGCATGCTTAGGTACTTGTGTGATCTGAGTGACTCAGTTTTGGAATACAACTGTCGCGTGGTACACCGCGACCTCCAGGAACCCCGGAGTTTCTGAAAAAAAATTTTCTGCGATTTTCACTAAACCACTTTTCTTCAACTTGAATTGGGCTAAAAATCCATCACTGAAAATAAATATTCTCTGAGTAGTGTGGAAATACTGATCCTTACCCTGCCTGGGTTGTCCACTGAGCATTTCCCCGAACTCTACCTGAAGTTCTCTGGGCATGGAATTTTGAGATGTTCCCCAAACCAAAAGGAATGAGTGGGAAACAATCAAGACAACAGATAGAAGCACTTGCATTTGAATGAGATTCAACCATGCTTGGGTACTCGTGTGATCTGAGTGACTCAGTTTTGGAATACAACTGTCGCGTGGTGCACCGCGACCTCCAGGCACCCCGGAGTTTCTGAAAAAAAATTTTCTGCGATTTTCACGAAACCACTTTTCTTCAACTTGAATTGGGCTAAAAATCCATCCCTGAAAATAAAAATTCTCTGAGTAGTGTGTAAATGCTGATCCTTACCCTGCCTGGGTTGTCCACTTAGCATTTCCGCGAGCTCTACCTGAAGTTCTCTGGGCATGGGATTTTGACATGTTCCCCAAACCAAAAGGAATGAGTGGGAAACAATCAAGACAACAGATAGAAGCACTTGCATTTGAATGAGTTTCAAGCATGCTTGGGTACTCGTGTGATCTGAGTGACTCAGTTTTGGAATACAACTGTCGCGTGGTGCACCGCGACCTCCAGGCACCCCAGAGTTTCTGAAAAAAAATTTTCTGCGATTTTCACGAAACCACTTTTCTTCAACTTGAATTGGTCTAAAAATCCATCACTGAAAATAAAAATTCTCTGAGTAGTGTGGAAATACTGATCCTTACCCTGCCTGGGTTGTCCACTGAGCATTTCCGCGAGCTCTACCTGAAGTTCTCTGGGCATGGGATTTTGACATGTTCCCCAAACCAAAAGGAATGAGTGGGAAACAATCAAGACAACAGATAGAAGCACTTGCATTTGAATGTGTTTCAAGCATGCTTGGGTACTCGTGTGATCTGAATGACTCAGTTTTCGAATACAACTGTCGCGTGGTGCACCGCGACCTCCAGGCACCCCGGAGTTTCTGAAAAACAATTTTCTGCGATTTTCACGAAACCACTTTTCTTTAACTTTAATTGGGCTAAAAATCCATCCCTGAAAATAAAAATTCTCTGAGTAGTGTGTAAATGCTGATCCTTACCCTGCCTGGGATGTCCACTGAGCATTTCCGCGAACTCTACCTGAAGTTCTCTGGGCATGGGATTTTGACATGTTCCCCAAACCAAAAGGAATGAGTGGGAAACAATCAAGACAACAGATAGAAGCACTTGCATTTGAATGAGTTTCAAGCATGCTTGGGTACTCGTGTGATCTGAGTGACTCAGTTTTGGAATACAACTGTCGCGTGGTGCACCGTGACCTCCAGGCACCCCGGAGTTTCTGAAAAAAAATTTTCTGCGATTTTCACGAAACCACTTTTCTTCAACTTGAATTGGGCTAAAAATCCATCCCTGAAAATAAAAATTCTCTGAGTAGTGTGGAAATGCTGATCCTTCCCCTGCCTGGGTTGTCCACTGAGCATTACCCCGAACTCTACCTGAAGTTCTCTGGGCATGGGATTTTGACATGTTCCCCAAACCAAAAGGAATGAGTGGGAAACAATCAAGACAACAGATAGAAGCACTTGCATTTGAATGAGTTTCAACCATGCTTGGGTACTCGTGTGATCTGAGTGACTCAGTTTTGGAATACAACTGTCGCGTGGTGCACCGCGACCTCCAGGCACCCCGGAGTTTCTGAAAAAAAATTTTCTGCGATTTTCACTAAACCACTTTTCTTCAACTTGAATTGGGCTAAAAATCCATCCCTGAAAATAAAAATTCTCTGAGTAGTGTGTAAATGCTGATCCTTACCCTGCCTGGGTTGTCCACTGAGCATTTCCGCGAGCTCTACCTGAAGTTCTCTGGGCATGGGATTTTGACATGTTCCCCAAACCAAAAGGAATGAGTGGGAAACAATCAAGACAACAGATAGAAGCACTTGCATTTGAATGAGTTTCAACCATGCTTGGGTTCTCGTGTGATCTGAGTGACTCAGTTTTGGAATACAACTGTCGCGTGGTGCACCGCGACCTCCAGGCACCCCGGAGTTTCTGAAAAAAAATTTTCTGCGATTTTCACGAAACCACTTTTCTTCAACTTGAATTGGGCTAAAAATCCATCCCTGAAAATAAAAATTCTCTGAGTAGTGTGTAAATGCTGATCCTTACCCTGCCTGGGTTGTCCACTGAGCATTTCCGCGAGCTCTACCTGAAGTTCTCTGGGCATGGGATTTTGACATGTTCCCCAAACCAAAAGGAATGAGTGGGAAACAATCAAGACAACAGATAGAAGCACTAGCATTTGAATGAGTTTCAACCATGCTTGGGTACTCGTGTGATCTGAGTGACTCAGTTTTGGAATACAACTGTCGCGTGGTGCACCGCGACCTCCAGGCACCCCGGAGTTTCTGAAAAAAAATTTTCTGCGATTTTCACGAAACCACTTTTCTTCAACTTGAATTGGTCTAAAAATCCATCACTGAAAATAAAAATTCTCTGAGTAGTGTGGAAATACTGATCCTTACCCTGCATGGGTTGTCCACTGAGCATTTCCGCGAGCTCTACCTGAAGTTCTCTGGGCATGGGATTTTGACATGTTCCCCAAACCAAAAGGAATGAGTGGGAAACAATCAAGACAACAGATAGAAGCACTTGCATTTGAATGAGTTTCAAGCATGCTTGGGTACTCGTGTGATCTGAGTGACTCAGTTTTGGAATACAACTGTCGCGTGGTGCACCGCGACCTCCAGGCACCCCGGAGTTTCTGAAAAAAAATTTTCTGCGATTTTCACGAAACCACTTTTCTTCAACTTGAATTGGGCTAAAAATCCATCCCTGAAAATAAAAATTCTCTGAGTAGTTTGGAAATACTGATCCTTACCCTGCCTGGATTGTAAACTGAGCAATTCCGCGAGCTCTACCTGAAGTTCTCTGGGCATGGGATTTTGACATGTTCCCCAAACCAAAAGGAATGAGTGGGAAACAATCAAGACAACAGATAGAAGCTCTTGCATTTGAATGTGTTTCAAGCATGCTTGGGTACTTGTGTGATCTGAGTGACTCAGTTTTGGAATACAACTGTCGCGTGGTACACCGCGACCTCCAGGAACCCCGGAGTTTCTGAAAAAAAAATTTCTGCGATTTTCACTAAACCACTTTTCTTCAACTTGAATTGGGCTAAAAATCCATCACTGAAAATAAATATTCTCTGAGTAGTGTGGAAATACTGATCCTTACCCTGCCTGGGTTGTCCACTGAGCATTTCCCCGAACTCTACCTGAAGTTCTCTGGGCATGGAATTTTGAGATGTTCCCCAAACCAAAAGGAATGAGTGGGAAACAATCAAGACAACAGATAGAAGCACTTGCATTTGAATGAGTTTCAACCATGCTTGGGTACTCGTGTGATCTGAGTGACTCAGTTTTGGAATACAACTGTCGCGTGGTGCACCGCGACCTCCAGGCACCCCGGAGTTTCTGAAAAAAAATTTTCTGCGATTTTCACGAAACCACTTTTCTTCAACTTGAATTGGGCTAAAAATCCATCCCTGAAAATAAAAATTCTCTGAGTAGTGTGTAAATGCTGATCCTTACCCTGCCTGGGTTGTCCACTGAGCATTTCCGCGAGCTCTACCTGAAGTTCTCTGGGCATGGGATTTTGACATGTTCCCCAAACCAAAAGGAATGAGTGGGAAACAATCAAGACAACAGATAGAAGCACTTGCATTTGAATGAGTTTCAAGCATGCTTGGGTACTCGTGTGATCTGAGTGACTCAGTTTTGGAATACAACTGTCGCGTGGTGCACCGCGACCTCCAGGCACCCCGGAGTTTCTGAAAAAAAATTTTCTGCGATTTTCACGAAACCACTTTTCTTCAACTTGAATTGGTCTAAAAATCCATCACTGAAAATAAAAATTCTCTGAGTAGTGTGGAAATACTGATCCTTACCCTGCCTGGGTTGTCCACTGAGCATTTCCGCGAGCTCTACCTGAAGTTCTCTGGGCATGGGATTTTGACATGTTCCCCAAACCAAAAGGAATGAGTGGGAAACAATCAAGACAACAGATAGAAGCACTTGCATTTGAATGTGTTTCAAGCATGCTTGGGTACTCGTGTGATCTGAATGACTCAGTTTTCGAATACAACTGTCGCATGGTGCACCGCGACCTCCAGGCACCCCAGAGTTTCTGAAAAACAATTTTCTGCGATTTTCACGAAACCACTTTTCTTTAACTTTAATTGGGCTAAAAATCCATCCCTGAAAATAAAAATTCTCTGAGTAGTGTGTAAATGCTGATCCTTACCCTGCCTGGGATGTCCACTGAGCATTTCCGCGAACTCTACCTGAAGTTCTCTGGGCATGGGATTTTGACATGTTCCCCAAACCAAAAGGAATGAGTGGGAAACAATCAAGACAACAGATAGAAGCACTTGCATTTGAATGAGTTTCAAGCATGCTTGGGTACTCGTGTGATCTGAGTAACTCAGTTTTGGAATACAACTGTCGCGTGGTGCACCGCGAACTCCAGGCACCCCGGAGTTTCTGAAAAAAAATTTTCTGCGATTTTCACGAAACCACTTTTCTTCAACTTGAATTGGGCTAAAAATCCATCCCTGAAAATAAAAATTCTCTGAGTAGTGTGGAAATGCTGATCCTTCCCCTGCCTGGGTTGTCCACTGAGCATTACCCCGAACTCTACCTGAAGTTCTCTGGGCATGGGATTTTGACATGTTCCCCAAACCAAAAGGAATGAGTGGGAAACAATCAAGAAAAGAGATAGAGGCACTTGCATTTGAATGATTTTCAAGCATGCTTGGGTACTCGTGTGATCTGAGTGACTCAATTTTGGAATACAACTGTCGCGTGGTGCACCGCGACCTCCAGGCACCCCGGAGTTTCTGAAAAAAAATTTTCTGCGATTTTCACGAAACCACTTTTCTTCAACTTGAATTGGGCTAAAAATCCATCACTGAAAATAAAATTTCTCTGAGTAGTTTGGAAATACTGATCCTTACCCTGCCTGGATTGTAAACTGAGCAATTCCGCGAGCTCTACCTGAAGTTCTCTGGGCATGGGATTTTGACATGTTCCCCAAACCAAAAGGAATGAGTGGGAAACAATCAAGACAACAGATAGAAGCTCTTGCATTTGAATGTGTTTCAAGCATGCTTGGGTACTTGTGTGATCTGAGTGACTCAGTTTTGGAATACAAATGTCGCGTGGTACACCGCGACCTCCAGGAACCCCGGAGTTTCTGAAAAAAAATTTTCTGCGATTTTCACTAAACCACTTTTCTTCAACTTGAATTGGGCTAAAAATCCATCACTGAAAATAAATATTCTCTGAGTAGTGTGGAAATACTGATCCTTACCCTGCCTGGGTTGTCCACTGAGCATTTCCCCGAACTCTACCTGAAGTTCTCTGGGCATGGAATTTTGAGATGTTCCCCAAACCAAAAGGAATGAGTGGGAAACAATCAAGACAACAGATAGAAGCACTTGCATTTGAATGAGATTCAACCATGCTTGGGTACTCGTGTGATCTGAGTGACTCAGTTTTGGAATACAACTGTCGCGTGGTGCACCGCGACCTCCAGGCACCCCGGAGTTTCTGAAAAAAAATTTTCTGCGATTTTCACGAAACCACTTTTCTTCAACTTGAATTGGGCTAAAAATCCATCCCTGAAAATAAAAATTCTCTGAGTAGTGTGTAAATGCTGATCCTTACCCTGCCTGGGTTGTCCACTTAGCATTTCCGCGAGCTCTACCTGAAGTTCTCTGGGCATGGGATTTTGACATGTTCCCCAAACCAAAAGGAATGAGTGGGAAACAATCAAGACAACAGATAGAAGCACTTGCATTTGAATGAGTTTCAAGCATGCTTGGGTACTCGTGTGATCTGAGTGACTCAGTTTTGGAATACAACTGTCGCGTGGTGCACCGCGACCTCCAGGCACCCCAGAGTTTCTGAAAAAAAATTTTCTGCGATTTTCACGAAACCACTTTTCTTCAACTTGAATTGGTCTAAAAATCCATCACTGAAAATAAAAATTCTCTGAGTAGTGTGGAAATACTGATCCTTACCCTGCCTGGGTTGTCCACTGAGCATTTCCGCGAGCTCTACCTGAAGTTCTCTGGGCATGGGATTTTGACATGTTCCCCAAACCAAAAGGAATGAGTGGGAAACAATCAAGACAACAGATAGAAGCACTTGCATTTGAATGTGTTTCAAGCATGCTTGGGTACTCGTGTGATCTGAATGACTCAGTTTTCGAATACAACTGTCGCGTGGTGCACCGCGACCTCCAGGCACCCCGGAGTTTCTGAAAAACAATTTTCTGCGATTTTCACGAAACCACTTTTCTTTAACTTTAATTGGGCTAAAAATCCATCCCTGAAAATAAAAATTCTCTGAGTAGTGTGTAAATGCTGATCCTTACCCTGCCTGGGATGTCCACTGAGCATTTCCGCGAACTCTACCTGAAGTTCTCTGGGCATGGGATTTTGACATGTTCCCCAAACCAAAAGGAATGAGTGGGAAACAATCAAGACAACAGATAGAAGCACTTGCATTTGAATGAGTTTCAAGCATGCTTGGGTACTCGTGTGATCTGAGTGACTCAGTTTTGGAATACAACTGTCGCGTGGTGCACCGTGACCTCCAGGCACCCCGGAGTTTCTGAAAAAAAATTTTCTGCGATTTTCACGAAACCACTTTTCTTCAACTTGAATTGGGCTAAAAATCCATCCCTGAAAATAAAAATTCTCTGAGTAGTGTGGAAATGCTGATCCTTCCCCTGCCTGGGTTGTCCACTGAGCATTACCCCGAACTCTACCTGAAGTTCTCTGGGCATGGGATTTTGACATGTTCCCCAAACCAAAAGGAATGAGTGGGAAACAATCAAGACAACAGATAGAAGCACTTGCATTTGAATGAGTTTCAACCATGCTTGGGTACTCGTGTGATCTGAGTGACTCAGTTTTGGAATACAACTGTCGCGTGGTGCACCGCGACCTCCAGGCACCCCGGAGTTTCTGAAAAAAAATTTTCTGCGATTTTCACTAAACCACTTTTCTTCAACTTGAATTGGGCTAAAAATCCATCCCTGAAAATAAAAATTCTCTGAGTAGTGTGTAAATGCTGATCCTTACCCTGCCTGGGTTGTCCACTGAGCATTTCCGCGAGCTCTACCTGAAGTTCTCTGGGCATGGGATTTTGACATGTTCCCCAAACCAAAAGGAATGAGTGGGAAACAATCAAGACAACAGATAGAAGCACTTGCATTTGAATGAGTTTCAACCATGCTTGGGTTCTCGTGTGATCTGAGTGACTCAGTTTTGGAATACAACTGTCGCGTGGTGCACCGCGACCTCCAGGCACCCCGGAGTTTCTGAAAAAAAATTTTCTGCGATTTTCACGAAACCACTTTTCTTCAACTTGAATTGGGCTAAAAATCCATCCCTGAAAATAAAAATTCTCTGAGTAGTGTGTAAATGCTGATCCTTACCCTGCCTGGGTTGTCCACTGAGCATTTCCGCGAGCTCTACCTGAAGTTCTCTGGGCATGGGATTTTGACATGTTCCCCAAACCAAAAGGAATGAGTGGGAAACAATCAAGACAACAGATAGAAGCACTAGCATTTGAATGAGTTTCAACCATGCTTGGGTACTCGTGTGATCTGAGTGACTCAGTTTTGGAATACAACTGTCGCGTGGTGCACCGCGACCTCCAGGCACCCCGGAGTTTCTGAAAAAAAATTTTCTGCGATTTTCACGAAACCACTTTTCTTCAACTTGAATTGGTCTAAAAATCCATCACTGAAAATAAAAATTCTCTGAGTAGTGTGGAAATACTGATCCTTACCCTGCATGGGTTGTCCACTGAGCATTTCCGCGAGCTCTACCTGAAGTTCTCTGGGCATGGGATTTTGACATGTTCCCCAAACCAAAAGGAATGAGTGGGAAACAATCAAGACAACAGATAGAAGCACTTGCATTTGAATGAGTTTCAAGCATGCTTGGGTACTCGTGTGATCTGAGTGACTCAGTTTTGGAATACAACTGTCGCGTGGTGCACCGCGACCTCCAGGCACCCCGGAGTTTCTGAAAAAAAATTTTCTGCGATTTTCACGAAACCACTTTTCTTCAACTTGAATTGGGCTAAAAATCCATCCCTGAAAATAAAAATTCTCTGAGTAGTTTGGAAATACTGATCCTTACCCTGCCTGGATTGTAAACTGAGCAATTCCGCGAGCTCTACCTGAAGTTCTCTGGGCATGGGATTTTGACATGTTCCCCAAACCAAAAGGAATGAGTGGGAAACAATCAAGACAACAGATAGAAGCTCTTGCATTTGAATGTGTTTCAAGCATGCTTGGGTACTTGTGTGATCTGAGTGACTCAGTTTTGGAATACAACTGTCGCGTGGTACACCGCGACCTCCAGGAACCCCGGAGTTTCTGAAAAAAAAATTTCTGCGATTTTCACTAAACCACTTTTCTTCAACTTGAATTGGGCTAAAAATCCATCACTGAAAATAAATATTCTCTGAGTAGTGTGGAAATACTGATCCTTACCCTGCCTGGGTTGTCCACTGAGCATTTCCCCGAACTCTACCTGAAGTTCTCTGGGCATGGAATTTTGAGATGTTCCCCAAACCAAAAGGAATGAGTGGGAAACAATCAAGACAACAGATAGAAGCACTTGCATTTGAATGAGTTTCAACCATGCTTGGGTACTCGTGTGATCTGAGTGACTCAGTTTTGGAATACAACTGTCGCGTGGTGCACCGCGACCTCCAGGCACCCCGGAGTTTCTGAAAAAAAATTTTCTGCGATTTTCACGAAACCACTTTTCTTCAACTTGAATTGGGCTAAAAATCCATCCCTGAAAATAAAAATTCTCTGAGTAGTGTGTAAATGCTGATCCTTACCCTGCCTGGGTTGTCCACTGAGCATTTCCGCGAGCTCTACCTGAAGTTCTCTGGGCATGGGATTTTGACATGTTCCCCAAACCAAAAGGAATGAGTGGGAAACAATCAAGACAACAGATAGAAGCACTTGCATTTGAATGAGTTTCAAGCATGCTTGGGTACTCGTGTGATCTGAGTGACTCAGTTTTGGAATACAACTGTCGCGTGGTGCACCGCGACCTCCAGGCACCCCGGAGTTTCTGAAAAAAAATTTTCTGCGATTTTCACGAAACCACTTTTCTTCAACTTGAATTGGTCTAAAAATCCATCACTGAAAATAAAAATTCTCTGAGTAGTGTGGAAATACTGATCCTTACCCTGCCTGGGTTGTCCACTGAGCATTTCCGCGAGCTCTACCTGAAGTTCTCTGGGCATGGGATTTTGACATGTTCCCCAAACCAAAAGGAATGAGTGGGAAACAATCAAGACAACAGATAGAAGCACTTGCATTTGAATGTGTTTCAAGCATGCTTGGGTACTCGTGTGATCTGAATGACTCAGTTTTCGAATACAACTGTCGCGTGGTGCACCGCGACCTCCAGGCACCCCAGAGTTTCTGAAAAACAATTTTCTGCGATTTTCACGAAACCACTTTTCTTTAACTTTAATTGGGCTAAAAATCCATCCCTGAAAATAAAAATTCTCTGAGTAGTGTGTAAATGCTGATCCTTACCCTGCCTGGGATGTCCACTGAGCATTTCCGCGAACTCTACCTGAAGTTCTCTGGGCATGGGATTTTGACATGTTCCCCAAACCAAACGGAATGAGTGGGAAACAATCAAGACAACAGATAGAAGCACTTGCATTTGAATGAGTTTCAAGCATGCTTGGGTACTCGTGTGATCTGAGTGACTCAGTTTTGGAATACAACTGTCGCGTGGTGCACCGCGACCTCCAGGAACCCCGGAGTTTCTGAAAAAAAATTTTCTGCGATTTTCACGAAACCACTTTTCTTCAACTTGAATTGGGCTAAAAATCCATCCCTGAAAATAAAAATTCTCTGAGTAGTGTGGAAATGCTGATCCTTCCCCTGCCTGGGTTGTCCACTGAGCATTACCCCGAACTCTACCTGAAGTTCTCTGGGCATGGGATTTTGACATGTTCCCCAAACCAAAAGGAATGAGTGGGAAACAATCAAGAAAAGAGATAGAGGCACTTGCATTTGAATGAGTTTCAAGCATGCTTGGGTACTCGTGTGATCTGAGTGACTCAATTTTGGAATACAACTGTCGCGTGGTGCACCGCGACCTCCAGGCACCCCGGAGTTTCTGAAAAAAAATTTTCTGCGATTTTCACGAAACCACTTTTCTTCAACTTGAATTGGGCTAAAAATCCATCACTGAAAATAAAATTTCTCTGAGTAGTGTGGAAATACTGATCCTTACCCTGCCTGGATTGTAAACTGAGCATTTCCGCGAGCTCTACCTGAAGTTCTCTGGGCATGGGATTTTGACATGTTCCCCAAACCAAAAGGAATGAGTGGGAAACAATCAAGACAACAGATAGAAGCTCTTGCATTTGAATGTGTTTCAAGCATGCTTGGGTACTTGTGTGATCTGAGTGACTCAGTTTTGGAATACAACTGTCGCGTGGTACACCGCGACCTCCAGGCACCCCGGAGTTTCTGAAAAAAAATTTTCTGCGATTTTCACTAAACCACTTTTCTTCAACTTGAATTGGGCTAAAAATCCATCACTGAAAATAAATATTCTCTGAGTAGTGTGGAAATACTGATCCTTACCCTGCCTGGGTTGTCCACTGAGCATTTCCCCGAACTCTACCTGAAGTTCTCTGGGCATGGAATTTTGAGATGTTCCCCAAACCAAAAGGAATGAGTGGGAAACAATCAAGAAAAGAGATAGAGGCACTTGCATTTGAATGAGTTTCAAGCATGCTTGGGTACTCGTGTGATCTGAGTGACTCAGTTTTGGAATACAACTGTCGCGTGGTGCACCGCGACCTCCAGGCACCCCGGAGTTTCTGAAAAAAAATTTTCTGCGATTTTCACGAAACCACTTTTCTTCAACTTGAATTGGGCTAAAAATCCATCATTGAAAATAAAAATTCTCTGAGTAGTGTGGAAATACTGATCCTTACCCTGCCTGGGTTGTCCACTGAGCATTTCCGCGAGCTCTACCTGAAGTTCTCTGGGCATGGGATTTTGACATGTTCCCCAAACCAAAAGGAATGAGTGGGAAACAATCAAGACAACAGATAGAAGCACTTGCATTTGAATGAGTTTCAACCATGCTTGGGTACTCGTGTGATCTGAGTGACTCAGTTTTGGAATACAACTGTCGCGTGGTGCACCGCGACCTCCAGGCACCCCGGAGTTTCTGAAAAAAAATTTTCTGCGATTTTCACGAAACCACTTTTCTTCAACTTGAATTGGTCTAAAAATCCATCACTGAAAATAAAAATTCTCTGAGTAGTGTGGAAATACTGATCCTTACCCTGCCTGGGTTGTCCACTGAGCATTTCCGCGAGCTCTACCTGAAGTTCTCTGGGCATGGGATTTTGACATGTTCCCCAAACCAAAAGGAATGAGTGGGAAACAATCAAGACAACAGATAGAAGCACTTGCATTTGAATGTGTTTCAAGCATGCTTGGGTACTCGTGTGATCTGAGTGACTCAGTTTTCGAATACAACTGTCGCGTGGTGCACCGCGACCTCCAGGCACCCCGGAGTTTCTGAAAAACAATTTTCTGCGATTTTCACGAAACCACTTTTCTTTAACTTTAATTGGGCTAAAAATCCATCCCTGAAAATAAAAATTCTCTGAGTAGTGTGTAAATGCTGATCCTTACCCTGCCTGGGTTGTCCACTGAGCATTTCCGCGAGCTCTACCTGAAGTTCTCTGGGCATGGGAATTTGACATGTTCCCCAAACCAAAAGGAATGAGTGGGAAACAATCAAGACAACAGATAGAAGCACTTGCATTTGAATGAGTTTCAACCATGCTTGGGTTCTCGTGTGATCTGAGTGACTCAGTTTTGGAATACAACTGTCGCGTGGTGCACCGCGACCTCCAGGCACCCCGGAGTTTCTGAAAAAAAATTTTCTGCGATTTTCACGAAACCACTTTTCTTCAACTTGAATTGGGCTAAAAATCCATCCCTGAAAATAAAAATTCTCTGAGTAGTGTGTAAATGCTGATCCTTACCCTGCCTGGGTTGTCCACTGAGCATTTCCGCGAGCTCTACCTGAAGTTCTCTGGGCATGGGATTTTGACATGTTCCCCAAACCAAAAGGAATGAGTGGGAAACAATCAAGACAACAGATAGAAGCACTAGCATTTGAATGAGTTTCAACCATGCTTGGGTACTCGTGTGATCTGAGTGACTCAGTTTTGGAATACAACTGTCGCGTGGTGCACCGCGACCTCCAGGCACCCCGGAGTTTCTGAAAAAAAATTTTCTGCGATTTTCACGAAACCACTTTTCTTCAACTTGAATTGGTCTAAAAATCCATCACTGAAAATAAAAATTCTCTGAGTAGTGTGGAAATACTGATCCTTACCCTGCATGGGTTGTCCACTGAGCATTTCCGCGAGCTCTACCTGAAGTTCTCTGGGCATGGGATTTTGACATGTTCCCCAAACCAAAAGGAATGAGTGGGAAACAATCAAGACAACAGATAGAAGCACTTGCATTTGAATGAGTTTCAAGCATGCTTGGGTACTCGTGTGATCTGAGTGACTCAGTTTTGGAATACAACTGTCGCGTGGTGCACCGCGACCTCCAGGCACCCCGGAGTTTCTGAAAAAAAATTTTCTGCGATTTTCACGAAACCACTTTTCTTCAACTTGAATTGGGCTAAAAATCCATCCCTGAAAATAAAAATTCTCTGAGTAGTTTGGAAATACTGATCCTTACCCTGCCTGGATTGTAAACTGAGCAATTCCGCGAGCTCTACCTGAAGTTCTCTGGGCATGGGATTTTGACATGTTCCCCAAACCAAAAGGAATGAGTGGGAAACAATCAAGACAACAGATAGAAGCTCTTGCATTTGAATGTGTTTCAAGCATGCTTGGGTACTTGTGTGATCTGAGTGACTCAGTTTTGGAATACAACTGTCGCGTGGTACACCGCGACCTCCAGGAACCCCGGAGTTTCTGAAAAAAAAATTTCTGCGATTTTCACTAAACCACTTTTCTTCAACTTGAATTGGGCTAAAAATCCATCACTGAAAATAAATATTCTCTGAGTAGTGTGGAAATACTGATCCTTACCCTGCCTGGGTTGTCCACTGAGCATTTCCCCGAACTCTACCTGAAGTTCTCTGGGCATGGAATTTTGAGATGTTCCCCAAACCAAAAGGAATGAGTGGGAAACAATCAAGACAACAGATAGAAGCACTTGCATTTGAATGAGTTTCAACCATGCTTGGGTACTCGTGTGATCTGAGTGACTCAGTTTTGGAATACAACTGTCGCGTGGTGCACCGCGACCTCCAGGCACCCCGGAGTTTCTGAAAAAAAATTTTCTGCGATTTTCACGAAACCACTTTTCTTCAACTTGAATTGGGCTAAAAATCCATCCCTGAAAATAAAAATTCTCTGAGTAGTGTGTAAATGCTGATCCTTACCCTGCCTGGGTTGTCCACTGAGCATTTCCGCGAGCTCTACCTGAAGTTCTCTGGGCATGGGATTTTGACATGTTCCCCAAACCAAAAGGAATGAGTGGGAAACAATCAAGACAACAGATAGAAGCACTTGCATTTGAATGAGTTTCAAGCATGCTTGGGTACTCGTGTGATCTGAGTGACTCAGTTTTGGAATACAACTGTCGCGTGGTGCACCGCGACCTCCAGGCACCCCGGAGTTTCTGAAAAAAAATTTTCTGCGATTTTCACGAAACCACTTTTCTTCAACTTGAATTGGTCTAAAAATCCATCACTGAAAATAAAAATTCTCTGAGTAGTGTGGAAATACTGATCCTTACCCTGCCTGGGTTGTCCACTGAGCATTTCCCCGAACTCTACCTGAAGTTCTCTGGGCATGGAATTTTGAGATGTTCCCCAAACCAAAAGGAATGAGTGGGAAACAATCAAGACAACAGATAGAAGCACTTGCATTTGAATGAGTTTCAACCATGCTTGGGTACTCGTGTGATCTGAGTGACTCAGTTTTGGAATACAACTGTCGCGTGGTGCACCGCGACCTCCAGGCACCCCGGAGTTTCTGAAAAAAAATTTTCTGCGATTTTCACGAAACCACTTTTCTTCAACTTGAATTGGGCTAAAAATCCATCCCTGAAAATAAAAATTCTCTGAGTAGTGTGTAAATGCTGATCCTTACCCTGCCTGGGTTGTCCACTGAGCATTTCCGCGAGCTCTACCTGAAGTTCTCTGGGCATGGGATTTTGACATGTTCCCCAAACCAAAAGGAATGAGTGGGAAACAATCAAGACAACAGATAGAAGCACTTGCATTTGAATGAGTTTCAAGCATGCTTGGGTACTCGTGTGATCTGAGTGACTCAGTTTTGGAATACAACTGTCGCGTGTTGCACCGCGACCTCCAGGCACCCCGGAGTTTCTGAAAAAAAATTTTCTGCGATTTTCACGAAACCACTTTTCTTCAACTTGAATTGGTCTAAAAATCCATCACTGAAAATAAAAATTCTCTGAGTAGTGTGGAAATACTGATCCTTACCCTGCCTGGGTTGTCCACTGAGCATTTCCGCGAGCTCTACCTGAAGTTCTCTGGGCATGGGATTTTGACATGTTCCCCAAACCAAAAGGAATGAGTGGGAAACAATCAAGACAACAGATAGAAGCACTTGCATTTGAATGTGTTTCAAGCATGCTTGGGTACTCGTGTGATCTGAATGACTCAGTTTTCGAATACAACTGTCGCGTGGTGCACCGCGACCTCCAGGCACCCCAGAGTTTCTGAAAAACAATTTTCTGCGATTTTCACGAAACCACTTTTCTTTAACTTTAATTGGGCTAAAAATCCATCCCTGAAAATAAAAATTCTCTGAGTAGTGTGTAAATGCTGATCCTTACCCTGCCTGGGATGTCCACTGAGCATTTCCGCGAACTCTACCTGAAGTTCTCTGGGCATGGGATTTTGACATGTTCCCCAAACCAAACGGAATGAGTGGGAAACAATCAAGACAACAGATAGAAGCACTTGCATTTGAATGAGTTTCAAGCATGCTTGGGTACTCGTGTGATCTGAGTGACTCAGTTTTGGAATACAACTGTCGCGTGGTGCACCGCGACCTCCAGGCACCCCGGAGTTTCTGAAAAAAAATTTTCTGCGATTTTCACGAAACCACTTTTCTTCAACTTGAATTGGGCTAAAAATCCATCCCTGAAAATAAAAATTCTCTGAGTAGTGTGGAAATGCTGATCCTTCCCCTGCCTGGGTTGTCCACTGAGCATTACCCCGAACTCTACCTGAAGTTCTCTGGGCATGGGATTTTGACATGTTCCCCAAACCAAAAGGAATGAGTGGGAAACAATCAAGAAAAGAGATAGAGGCACTTGCATTTGAATGAGTTTCAAGCATGCTTGGGTACTCGTGTGGTCTGAGTGACTCAATTTTGGAATACAACTGTCGCGTGGTGCACCGCGACCTCCAGGCACCCCGGAGTTTCTGAAAAAAAATTTTCTGCGATTTTCACGAAACCACTTTTCTTCAACTTGAATTGGGCTAAAAATCCATCACTGAAAATAAAATTTCTCTGAGTAGTGTGGAAATACTGATCCTTACCCTGCCTGGATTGTAAACTGAGCATTTCCGCGAGCTCTACCTGAAGTTCTCTGGGCATGGGATTTTGACATGTTCCCCAAACCAAAAGGAATGAGTGGGAAACAATCAAGACAACAGATAGAAGCTCTTGCATTTGAATGTGTTTCAAGCATGCTTGGGTACTTGTGTGATCTGAGTGACTCAGTTTTGGAATACAACTGTCGCGTGGTACACCGCGACCTCCAGGCACCCCGGAGTTTCTGAAAAAAAATTTTCTGCGATTTTCACTAAACCACTTTTCTTCAACTTGAATTGGGCTAAAAATCCATCACTGAAAATAAATATTCTCTGAGTAGTGTGGAAATACTGATCCTTACCCTGCCTGGGTTGTCCACTGAGCATTTCCCCGAACTCTACCTGAAGTTCTCTGGGCATGGAATTTTGAGATGTTCCCCAAACCAAAAGGAATGAGTGGGAAACAATCAAGAAAAGAGATAGAGGCACTTGCATTTGAATGAGTTTCAAGCATGCTTGGGTACTCGTGTGATCTGAGTGACTCAGTTTTGGAATACAACTGTCGCGTGGTGCACCGCGACCTCCAGGCACCCCGGAGTTTCTGAAAAAAAATTTTCTGCGATTTTCACGAAACCACTTTTCTTCAACTTGAATTGGGCTAAAAATCCATCATTGAAAATAAAAATTCTCTGAGTAGTGTGGAAATACTGATCCTTACCCTGCCTGGGTTGTCCACTGAGCATTTCCGCGAGCTCTACCTGAAGTTCTCTGGGCATGGGATTTTGACATGTTCCCCAAACCAAAAGGAATGAGTGGGAAACAATCAAGACAACAGATAGAAGCACTTGCATTTGAATGAGTTTCAACCATGCTTGGGTACTCGTGTGATCTGAGTGACTCAGTTTTGGAATACAACTGTCGCGTGGTGCACCGCGACCTCCAGGCACCCCGGAGTTTCTGAAAAAAAATTTTCTGCGATTTTCACGAAACCACTTTTCTTCAACTTGAATTGGTCTAAAAATCCATCACTGAAAATAAAAATTCTCTGAGTAGTGTGGAAATACTGATCCTTACCCTGCCTGGGTTGTCCACTGAGCATTTCCGCGAGCTCTACCTGAAGTTCTCTGGGCATGGGATTTTGACATGTTCCCCAAACCAAAAGGAATGAGTGGGAAACAATCAAGACAACAGATAGAAGCACTTGCATTTGAATGTGTTTCAAGCATGCTTGGGTACTCGTGTGATCTGAGTGACTCAGTTTTCGAATACAACTGTCGCGTGGTGCACCGCGACCTCCAGGCACCCCGGAGTTTCTGAAAAACAATTTTCTGCGATTTTCACGAAACCACTTTTCTTTAACTTTAATTGGGCTAAAAATCCATCCCTGAAAATAAAAATTCTCTGAGTAGTGTGTAAATGCTGATCCTTACCCTGCCTGGGTTGTCCACTGAGCATTTCCGCGAGCTCTACCTGAAGTTCTCTGGGCATGGGATTTTGACATGTTCCCCAAACCAAAAGGAATGAGTGGGAAACAATCAAGACAACAGATAGAAGCACTTGCATTTGAATGTGTTTCAAGCATGCTTGGGTTCTCGTGTGATCTGAGTGACTCAGTTTTCGAATACAACTGTCGCGTGGTGCACCGCGACCTCCAGGCACCCCGGAGTTTCTGAAAAAAAATTTTCTGCGATTTTCACGAAACCACTTTTCTTCAACTTGAATTGGGCTAAAAATCGATCACTGAAAATAAAAATTCTCTGAGTAGTGTGGAAATGCTGATCCTTACCCTGCATGGGTTGTCCACTGAGCATTTCCCCGAACTCTACCTGAAGTTCTCTGGGCATGGGATTTTGACATGTTCCCCAAACCAAAAGGAATGAGTGGGAAACAATCAAGACAACAGATAGAAGCACTTGCATTTGAATGAGTTTCAAGCATGCTTGGGTACTCGTGTGATCTGAGTGACTCAGTTTTGGAATACAACTGTCGCGTGGTGCACCGCGACCTCCAGGCACCCCGGAGTTTCTGAAAAAAAATTTTCTGCGATTTTCACGAAACCACTTTTCTTCAACTTGAATTGGGCTAAAAATCCATCCCTGAAAATAAAAATTCTCTGCGTAGTGTGGAAATGCTGATCCTTCCCCTGCCTGGGTTGTCCACTGAGCATTACCCCGAACTCTACCTGAAGTTCTCTGGGCATGGGATTTTGACATGTTCCCCAAACCAAAAGGAATGAGTGGGAAACAATCAAGAAAAGAGATAGAGGCACTTGCATTTGAATGAGTTTCAAGCATGCTTGGGTACTCGTGTGATCTGAGTGACTCAATTTTGGAATACAACTGTCGCGTGGTGCACCGCGACCTCCAGGCACCCCGGAGTTTCTGAAAAAAAATTTTCTGCGATTTTCACGAAACCACTTTTCTTCAACTTGAATTGGGCTAAAAATCCATCACTGAAAATAAAATTTCTCTGAGTAGTGTGGAAATACTGATCCTTACCCTGCCTGGATTGTAAACTGAGCATTTCCGCGAGCTCTACCTGAAGTTCTCTGGGCATGGGATTTTGACATGTTCCCCAAACCAAAAGGAATGAGTGGGAAACAATCAAGACAACAGATAGAAGCTCTTGCATTTGAATGTGTTTCAAGCATGCTTGGGTACTTGTGTGATCTGAGTGACTCAGTTTTGGAATACAACTGTCGCGTGGTACACCGCGACCTCCAGGCACCCCGGAGTTTCTGAAAAAAAATTTTCTGCGATTTTCACTAAACCACTTTTCTTCAACTTGAATTGGGCTAAAAATCCATCACTGAAAATAAATATTCTCTGAGTAGTGTGGAAATACTGATCCTTACCCTGCCTGGGTTGTCCACTGAGCATTTCCCCGAACTCTACCTGAAGTTCTCTGGGCATGGAATTTTGAGATGTTCCCCAAACCAAAAGGAATGAGTGGGAAACAATCAAGAAAAGAGATAGAGGCACTTGCATTTGAATGAGTTTCAAGCATGCTTGGGTACTCGTGTGATCTGAGTGACTCAGTTTTGGAATACAACTGTCGCGTGGTGCACCGCGACCTCCAGGCACCCCGGAGTTTCTGAAAAAAAATTTTCTGCGATTTTCACGAAACCACTTTTCTTCAACTTGAATTGGTCTAAAAATCCATCATTGAAAATAAACATTCTCTGAGTAGTGTGGAAATACTGATCCTTACCCTGCCTGGGTTGTCCACTGAGCATTTCCGCGAGCTCTACCTGAAGTACTCTGGGCATGGGATTTTGACATGTTCCCCAAACCAAAAGGAATGAGTGGGAAACAATCAAGACAACAGATAGAAGCACTTGCATTTGAATGTGTTTCAAGCATGCTTGGGTACTCGTGTGATCTGAGTGACTCAGTTTTCGAATACAACTGTCGCGTGGTGCACCGCGACCTCCAGGCACCCCGGAGTTTCTGAAAAACAATTTTCTGCGATTTTCACGAAACCACTTTTCTTTAACTTTAATTGGGCTAAAAATCCATCCCTGAAAATAAAAATTCTCTGAGTAGTGTGTAAATGCTGATCCTTACCCTGCCTGGGTTGTCCACTGAGCATTTCCGCGAGCTCTACCTGAAGTTCTCTGGGCATGGGATTTTGACATGTTCCCCAAACCAAAAGGAATGAGTGGGAAACAATCAAGACAACAGATAGAAGCACTTGCATTTGAATGTGTTTCAAGCATGCTTGGGTTCTCGTGTGATCTGAGTGACTCAGTTTTCGAATACAACTGTCGCGTGGTGCACCGCGACCTCCAGGCACCCCGGAGTTTCTGAAAAAAAATTTTCTGCGATTTTCACGAAACCACTTTTCTTCAACTTGAATTGGGCTAAAAATCCATCCCTGAAAATAAAAATTCTCTGAGTAGTGTGGAAATGCTGATCCTTCCCCTGCCTGGGTTGTCCACTGAGCATTACCCCGAACTCTACCTGAAGTTCTCTGGGCATGGGATTTTGACATGTTCCCCAAACCAAAAGGAATGAGTGGGAAACAATCAAGAAAAGAGATAGAGGCACTTGCATTTGAATGAGTTTCAAGCATGCTTGGGTACTCGTGTGATCTGAGTGACTCAATTTTGGAATATAACTGTCGCGTGGTGCACCGCGACCTCCAGGCACCCCGGAGTTTCTGAAAAAAAATTTTCTGCGATTTTCACGAAACCACTTTTCTTCAACTTGAATTGGGCTAAAAATCCATCCCTGAAAATAAAATTTCTCTGAGTAGTGTGGAAATACTGATCCTTACCCTGCCTGGATTGTAAACTGAGCATTTCCGCGAGCTCTACCTGAAGTTCTCTGGGCATGGGATTTTGACATGTTCCCCAAACCAAAAGGAATGAGTGGGAAACAATCAAGACAACAGATAGAAGCACTTGCATTTGAATGTGTTTCAAGCATGCTTGGGTACTCGTGTGATCTGAATGACTCAGTTTTCGAATACAACTGTCGCGTGGTGCACCGCGACCTCCAGGCACCCCAGAGTTTCTGAAAAACAATTTTCTGCGATTTTCACGAAACCACTTTTCTTTAACTTTAATTGGGCTAAAAATCCATCCCTGAAAATAAAAATTCTCTGAGTAGTGTGTAAATGCTGATCCTTACCCTGCCTGGGATGTCCACTGAGCATTTCCGCGAACTCTACCTGAAGTTCTCTGGGCATGGGATTTTGACATGTTCCCCAAACCAAAAGGAATGAGTGGGAAACAATCAAGACAACAGATAGAAGCACTTGCATTTGAATGAGTTTCAAGCATGCTTGGGTACTCGTGAGATCTGAGTGACTCAGTTTTGGAATACAACTGTCGCGTGGTGCACCGCGACCTCCAGGCACCCCGGAGTTTCTGAAAAAAAATTTTCTGCGATTTTCACGAAACCACTTTTCTTCAACTTGAATTGGTCTAAAAATCCATCCCTGAAAATAAAAATTCTCTGAGTAGTGTGGAAATGCTGATCCTTCCCCTGCCTGGGTTGTCCACTGAGCATTACCCCGAACTCTACCTGAAGTTCTCTGGGCATGGGATTTTGACATGTTCCCCAAACCAAAAGGAATGAGTGGGAAACAATCAAGAAAAGAGATAGAGGCACTTGCATTTGAATGAGTTTCAAGCATGCTTGGGTACTCGTGTGATCTGAGTGACTCAATTTTGGAATACAACTGTCGCGTGGTGCACCGCGACCTCCAGGCACCCCGGAGTTTCTGAAAAAAAATTTTCTGCGATTTTCACGAAACCACTTTTCTTCAACTTGAATTGGGCTAAAAATCCATCACTGAAAATAAAATTTCTCTGAGTAGTGTGGAAATACTGATCCTTACCCTGCCTGGATTGTAAACTGAGCATTTCCGCGAGCTCTACCTGAAGTTCTCTGGGCATGGGATTTTGACATGTTCCCCAAACCAAAAGGAATGAGTGGGAAACAATCAAGACAACAGATAGAAGCTCTTGCATTTGAATGTGTTTCAAGCATGCTTGGGTACTTGTGTGATCTGAGTGACTCAGTTTTGGAATACAACTGTCGCGTGGTACACCGCGACCTCCAGGCACCCCGGAGTTTCTGAAAAAAAAATTTTCTGCGATTTTCACTAAACCACTTTTCTTCAACTTGAATTGGGCTAAAAATCCATCACTGAAAATAAATATTCTCTGAGTAGTGTGGAAATACTGATCCTTACCCTGCCTGGGTTGTCCACTGAGCATTTACCCGAACTCTACCTGAAGTTCTCTGGGCATGGAATTTTGAGATGTTCCCCAAACCAAAAGGAATGAGTGGGAAACAATCAAGAAAAGAGATAGAGGCACTTGCATTTGAATGAGTTTCAAGCATGCTTGGGTACTCGTGTGATCTGAGTGACTCAGTTTTGGAATACAACTGTCGCGTGGTGCACCGCGACCTCCAGGCACCCCGGAGTTTCTGAAAAAAAATTTTCTGCGATTTTCACGAAACCACTTTTCTTCAACTTGAATTGGGCTAAAAATCCATCATTGAAAATAAAAATTCTCTGAGTAGTGTGGAAATACTGATCCTTACCCTGCCTGGGTTGTCCACTGAGCATTTCCGCGAGCTCTACCTGAAGTACTCTGGGCATGGGATTTTGACATGTTCCCCAAACCAAAAGGAATGAGTGGGAAACAATCAAGACAACAGATAGAAGCACTTGCATTTGAATGAGTTTCAACCATGCTTGGGTACTCGTGTGATCTGAGTGACTCAGTTTTGGAATACAACTGTCGCGTGGTGCACCGCGACCTCCAGGCACCCCGGAGTTTCTGAAAAAAAATTTTCTGCGATTTTCACGAAACCACTTTTCTTCAACTTGAATTGGTCTAAAAATCCAACACTGAAAATAAAAATTCTCTGAGTAGTGTGGAAATACTGATCCTTACCCTGCCTGGGTTGTCCACTGAGCATTTCCGCGAGCTCTACCTGAAGTTCTCTGGGCATGGGATTTTGACATGTTCCCCAAACCAAAAGGAATGAGTGGGAAACAATCAAGACAACAGATAGAAGCACTTGCATTTGAATGTGTTTCAAGCATGCTTGGGTACTCGTGTGATCTGAGTGACTCAGTTTTCGAATACAACTGTCGCGTGGTGCACCGCGACCTCCAGGCACCCCGGAGTTTCTGAAAAACAATTTTCTGCGATTTTCACGAAACCACTTTTCTTTAACTTTAATTGGGCTAAAAATCCATCCCTGAAAATAAAAATTCTCTGAGTAGTGTGTAAATGCTGATCCTTACCCTGCCTGGGTTGTCCACTGAGCATTTCCGTGAGCTCTACCTGAAGTTCTCTGGGCATGGGATTTTGACATGTTCCCCAAACCAAAAGGAATGAGTGGGAAACAATCAAGACAACAGATAGAAGCACTTGTATTTGAATGTGTTTCAAGCATGCTTGGGTTCTCGTGTGATCTGAGTGACTCAGTTTTCGAATACAACTGTCGCGTGGTGCACCGCGACCTCCAGGCACCCCGGAGTTTCTGAAAAAAAATTTTCTGCGATTTTCACGAAACCACTTTTCTTCAACTTGAATTGGGCTAAAAATCGATCACTGAAAATAAAAATTCTCTGAGTAGTGTGGAAATGCTGATCCTTACCCTGCATGGGTTGTCCACTGAGCATTTCCCCGAACTCTACCTGAAGTTCTCTGGGCATGGGATTTTGACATGTTCCCCAAACCAAAAGGAATGAGTGGGAAACAATCAAGACAACAGATTGAAGCACTTGCATTTGAATGAGTTTCAAGCATGCTTGGGTACTCGTGTGATCTGAGTGACTCAGTTTTGGAATACAACTGTCGCGTGGTGCACCGCGACCTCCAGGCACCCCGGAGTTTCTGAAAAAAAATTTTCTGCGATTTTCACGAAACCACTTTTCTTCAACTTGAATTGGGCTAAAAATCCATCCCTGAAAATAAAAATTCTCTGAGTAGTGTGGAAATGCTGATCCTTCCCCTGCCTGGGTTGTCCACTGAGCATTACCCCGAACTCTACCTGAAGTTCTCTGGGCATGGGATTTTGACATGTTCCCCAAACCAAAAGGAATGAGTGGGAAACAATCAAGAAAAGAGATAGAGGCACTTGCATTTGAATGAGTTTCAAGCATGCTTGGGTACTCGTGTGATCTGAGTGACTCAATTTTGGAATACAACTGTCGCGTGGTGCACCGCGACCTCCAGGCACCCCGGAGTTTCTGAAAAAAAATTTTCTGCGATTTTCACGAAACCACTTTTCTTCAACTTGAATTGGGCTAAAAATCCATCACTGAAAATAAAATTTCTCTGAGTAGTGTGGAAATACTGATCCTTACCCTGCCTGGGTTGTCCACTGAGCATTTCCGCGAGCTCTACCTGAAGTTCTCTGGGCATGGGATTTTGACATGTTCCCCAAACCAAAAGGAATGAGTGGGAAACAATCAAGACAACAGATAGAAGCACTTGCATTTGAATGAGTTTCAACCATGCTTGGGTACTCGTGTGATCTGAGTGACTCAGTTTTGGAATACAACTGTCGCGTGTTGCACCGCGACCTCCAGGCACCCCGGAGTTTCTGAAAAAAAATTTTCTGCGATTTTCACGAAACCACTTTTCTTCAACTTGAATTGGTCTAAAAATCCATCACTGAAAATAAAAATTCTCTGAGTAGTGTGGAAATACTGATCCTTACCCTGCCTGGGTTGTCCACTGAGCATTTCCGCGAGCTCTACCTGAAGTACTCTGGGCATGGGATTTTGACATGTTCCCCAAACCAAAAGGAATGAGTGGGAAACAATCAAGACAACAGATAGAAGCACTTGCATCTGAATGTGTTTCAAGCATGCTTGGGTACTCGTGTGATCTGAGTGACTCAGTTTTCGAATACAACTGTCGCGTGGTGCACCGCGACCTCCAGGCACCCCGGAGTTTCTGAAAAACAATTTTCTGCGATTTTCACGAAACCACTTTTCTTTAACTTTAATTGGGCTAAAAATCCATCCCTGAAAATAAAAATTCTCTGAGTAGTGTGTAAATGCTGATCCTTACCCTGCCTGGGTTGTCCACTGAGCATTTCCGCGAGCTCTACCTGAAGTTCTCTGGGCATGGGATTTTGACATGTTCCCCAAACCAAAAGGAATGAGTGGGAAACAATCAAGACAACAGATAGAAGCACTTGCATTTGAATGTGTTTCAAGCATGCTTGGGTTCTCGTGTGATCTGAGTGACTCAGTTTTCGAATACAACTGTCGCGTGGTGCACCGCGACCTCCAGGCACCCCGGAGTTTCTGAAAAAAAATTTTCTGCGATTTTCACGAAACCACTTTTCTTCAACTTGAATTGGGCTAAAAATCGATCACTGAAAATAAAAATTCTCTGAGTAGTGTGGAAATGCTGATCCTTACCCTGCATGGGTTGTCCACTGAGCATTTCCCCGAACTCTACCTGAAGTTCTCTGGGCATGGGATTTTGACATGTTCCCCAAACCAAAAGGAATGAGTGGGAAACAATCAAGACAACAGATAGAAGCACTTGCATTTGAATCAGTTTCTAGCATGCTTGGGTACTCGTGTGATCTGAGTGACTCAGTTTTGGAATACAACTGTCGCGTGGTGCACCGCGACCTCCAGGCACCCCGGAGTTTCTGAAAAAAAATTTTCTGCGATTTTCACGAAACCACTTTTCTTCAACTTGAATTGGGCTAAAAATCCATCCCTGAAAATAAAAATTCTCTGAGTAGTGTGGAAATGCTGATCCTTCCCCTGCCTGGGTTGTCCACTGAGCATTACCCCGAACTCTACCTGAAGTTCTCTGGGCATGGGATTTTGACATGTTCCCCAAACCAAAAGGAATGAGTGGGAAACAATCAAGAAAAGAGATAGAGGCACTTGCATTTGAATGAGTTTCAAGCATGCTTGGGTACTCGTGTGATCTGAGTGACTCAATTTTGGAATACAACTGTCGCGTGGTGCACCGCGACCTCCAGGCACCCCGGAGTTTCTGAAAAAAAATTTTCTGCGATTTTCACGAAACCACTTTTCTTCAACTTGAATTGGGCTAAAAATCCATCACTGAAAATAAAATTTCTCTGAGTAGTGTGGAAATACTGATCCTTACCCTGCCTGGATTGTAAACTGAGCATTTCCGCGAGCTCTACCTGAAGTTCTCTGGGCATGGGATTTTGACATGTTCCCCAAACCAAAAGGAATGAGTGGGAAACAATCAAGACAACAGATAGAAGCTCTTGCATTTGAATGTGTTTCAAGCATGCTTGGGTACTTGTGTGATCTGAGTGACTCAGTTTTGGAATACAACTGTCGCGTGGTGCACCGCGACCTCCAGGCACCCCGGAGTTTCTGAAAAAAAATTTTCTGCGATTTTCACGAAACCACTTTTCTTCAACTTGAACTGGGCTAAAAATCGATCACTGAAAATAAAAATTCTCTGAGTAGTGTGGAAATGCTGATCCTTACCCTGCATGGGTTGTCCACTGAGCATTTCCCCGAACTCTACCTGAAGTTCTCTGGGCATGGGATTTTGACATGTTCCCCAAACCAAAAGGAATGAGTGGGAAACAATCAAGACAACAGATTGAAGCACTTGCATTTGAATGAGTTTCAAGCATGCTTGGGTACTCGTGTGATCTGAGTGACTCAGTTTTGGAATACAACTGTCGCGTGGTGCACCGCGACCTCCAGGCACCCCGGAGTTTCTGAAAAAAAATTTTCTGCGATTTTCACGAAACCACTTTTCTTCAACTTGAATTGGGCTAAAAATCCATCCCTGAAAATAAAAATTCTCTGAGTAGTGTGGAAATGCTGATCCTTCCCCTGCCTGGGTTGTCCACTGAGCATTACCCCGAACTCTACCTGAAGTTCTCTGGGCATGGGATTTTGACATGTTCCCCAAACCAAAAGGAATGAGTGGGAAACAATCAAGAAAAGAGATAGAGGCACTTGCATTTGAATGAGTTTCAAGCATGCTTGGGTACTCGTGTGATCTGAGTGACTCAATTTTGGAATACAACTGTCGCGTGGTGCACCGCGACCTCCAGGCACCCCGGAGTTTCTGAAAAAAAATTTTCTGCGATTTTCACGAAACCACTTTTCTTCAACTTGAATTGGGCTAAAAATCCATCACTGAAAATAAAATTTCTCTGAGTAGTGTGGAAATACTGATCCTTACCCTGCCTGGATTGTAAACTGAGCATTTCCGCGAGCTCTACCTGAAGTTCTCTGGGCATGGGATTTTGACATGTTCCCCAAACCAAAAGGAATGAGTGGGAAACAATCAAGACAACAGATAGAAGCTCTTGCATTTGAATGTGTTTCAAGCATGCTTGGGTACTTGTGTGATCTGAGTGACTCAGTTTTGGAATACAACTGTCGCGTGGTACACCGCGACCTCCAGGCACCCCGGAGTTTCTGAAAAAAAATTTTCTGCGATTTTCACTAAACCACTTTTCTTCAACTTGAATTGGGCTAAAAATCCATCACTGAAAATAAATATTCTCTGAGTAGTGTGGAAATACTGATCCTTACCCTGCCTGGGTTGTCCACTGAGCATTTCCCCGAACTCTACCTGAAGTTCTCTGGGCATGGAATTTTGAGATGTTCCCCAAACCAAAAGGAATGAGTGGGAAACAATCAAGAAAAGAGATAGAGGCACTTGCATTTGAATGAGTTTCAAGCATGCTTGGGTACTCGTGTGATCTGAGTGACTCAGTTTTGGAATACAACTGTCGCGTGGTGCACCGCGACCTCCAGGCACCCCGGAGTTTCTGAAAAAAAATTTTCTGCGATTTTCACGAAACCACTTTTCTTCAACTTGAATTGGGCTAAAAATCCATCATTGAAAATAAACATTCTCTGAGTAGTGTGGAAATACTGATCCTTACCCTGCCTGGGTTGTCCACTGAGCATTTCCGCGAGCTCTACCTGAAGTACTCTGGGCATGGGATTTTGACATGTTCCCCAAACCAAAAGGAATGAGTGGGAAACAATCAAGACAACAGATAGAAGCACTTGCATTTGAATGTGTTTCAAGCATGCTTGGGTACTCGTGTGATCTGAGTGACTCAGTTTTCGAATACAACTGTCGCGTGGTGCACCGCGACCTCCAGGCACCCCGGAGTTTCTGAAAAACAATTTTCTGCGATTTTCACGAAACCACTTTTCTTTAACTTTAATTGGGCTAAAAATCCATCCCTGAAAATAAAAATTCTCTGAGTAGTGTGTAAATGCTGATCCTTACCCTGCCTGGGTTGTCCACTGAGCATTTCCGCGAGCTCTACCTGAAGTTCTCTGGGCATGGGATTTTGACATGTTCCCCAAACCAAAAGGAATGAGTGGGAAACAATCAAGACAACAGATAGAAGCACTTGCATTTGAATGTGTTTCAAGCATGCTTGGGTTCTCGTGTGATCTGAGTGACTCAGTTTTCGAATACAACTGTCGCGTGGTGCACCGCGACCTCCAGGCACCCCGGAGTTTCTGAAAAAAAATTTTCTGCGATTTTCACGAAACCACTTTTCTTCAACTTGAATTGGGCTAAAAATCGATCACTGAAAATAAAAATTCTCTGAGTAGTGTGGAAATGCTGATCCTTACCCTGCATGGGTTGTCCACTGAGCATTTCCCCGAACTCTACCTGAAGTTCTCTGGGCATGGGATTTTGACATGTTCCCCAAACCAAAAGGAATGAGTGGGAAACAATCAAGACAACAGATAGAAGCACTTGCATTTGAATCAGTTTCTAGCATGCTTGGGTACTCGTGTGATCTGAGTGATTCAGTTTTGGAATACAACTGTCGCGTGGTGCACCGCGACCTCCAGGCACCCCGGAGTTTCTGAAAAAAAATTTTCTGCGATTTTCACGAAACCACTTTTCTTCAACTTGAATTGGGCTAAAAATCCATCCCTGAAAATAAAAATTCTCTGAGTAGTGTGGAAATGCTGATCCTTCCCCTGCCTGGGTTGTCCACTGAGCATTACCCCGAACTCTACCTGAAGTTCTCTGGGCATGGGATTTTGACATGTTCCCCAAACCAAAAGGAATGAGTGGGAAACAATCAAGAAAAGAGATAGAGGCACTTGCATTTGAATGAGTTTCAAGCATGCTTGGGTACTCGTGTGATCTGAGTGACTCAATTTTGGAATACAACTGTCGCGTGGTGCACCGCGACCTCCAGGCACCCCGGAGTTTCTGAAAAAAAATTTTCTGCGATTTTCACGAAACCACTTTTCTTCAACTTGAATTGGGCTAAAAATCCATCACTGAAAATAAAATTTCTCTGAGTAGTGTGGAAATACTGATCCTTACCCTGCCTGGATTGTAAACTGAGCATTTCCGCGAGCTCTACCTGAAGTTCTCTGGGCATGGGATTTTGACATGTTCCCCAAACCAAAAGGAATGAGTGGGAAACAATCAAGACAACAGATAGAAGCTCTTGCATTTGAATGTGTTTCAAGCATGCTTGGGTACTTGTGTGATCTGAGTGACTCAGTTTTGGAATACAACTGTCGCGTGGTACACCGCGACCTCCAGGCACCCCGGAGTTTCTGAAAAAAAATTTTCTGCGATTTTCACTAAACCACTTTTCTTCAACTTGAATTGGGCTAAAAATCCATCACTGAAAATAAATATTCTCTGAGTAGTGTGGAAATACTGATCCTTACCCTGCCTGGGTTGTCCACTGAGCATTTCCCCGAACTCTACCTGAAGTTCTCTGGGCATGGAATTTTGAGATGTTCCCCAAACCAAAAGGAATGAGTGGGAAACAATCAAGACAACAGATAGAAGCACTTGCATTTGAATGAGTTTCAACCATGCTTGGGTACTCGTGTGATCTGTGTGACTCAGTTTTGGAATACAACTGTCGCGTGGTGCACCGCGACCTCCAGGCACCCCGGAGTTTCTGAAAAAAAAATTTCTGCGATTTTCACGAAACCACTTTTCTTCAACTTGAATTGGGCTAAAAATCCATCATTGAAAATAAAAATTCTCTGAGTAGTGTGGAAATACTGATCCTTACCCTGCCTGGGTTGTCCACTGAGCATTTCCGCGAGCTCTACCTGAAGTTCTCTGGGCATGGGATTTTGACATGTTCCCCAAACCAAAAGGAATGAGTGGGAAACAATCAAGACAACAGATAGAAGCACTTGCATTTGAATGAGTTTCAACCGTGCTTGGGTACTCGTGTGATCTGAGTGACTCAGTTTTGGAATACAACTGTCGCGTGGTGCACCGCGACCTCCAGGCACCCCGGAGTTTCTGAAAAAAAATTTTCTGCGATTTTCACGAAACCACTTTTCTTCAACTTGAATTGGTCTAAAAATCCATCACTGAAAATAAAAATTCTCTGAGTAGTGTGGAAATACTGATCCTTACCCTGCCTGGGTTGTCCACTGAGCATTTCCGCGAGCTCTACCTGAAGTTCTCTGGGCATGGGATTTTGACATGTTCCCCAAACCAAAAGGAATGAGTGGGAAACAATCAAGACAACAGATAGAAGCACTTGCATTTGAATGTGTTTCAAGCATGCTTGGGTACTCGTGTGATCTGAGTGACTCAGTTTTCGAATACAACTGTCGCGTGGTGCACCGCGACCTCCAGGCACCCCGGAGTTTCTGAAAAACAATTTTCTGCGATTTTCACGAAACCACTTTTCTTTAACTTTAATTGGGCTAAAAATCCATCCCTGAAAATAAAAATTCTCTGAGTAGTGTGGAAATGCTGATCCTTACCCTGCCTGCGTTGTCCACTGAGCATTTCCGCGAACTCTACCTGAAGTTCTCTGGGCATGGGATTTTGACATGTTCTCCAAACCAAAAGGAATGAGTGGGAAACAATCAAGACAACAGATAGAAGCACTTGCATTTGAATGAGTTTCAAGCATGCTTGGGTACTCGTGTGATCTGAGTGACTCAGTTTTGGAATACAACTGTCGCGTGGTGCACCGCGACCTCCAGGCATCCCGGAGTTTATGAAAAAAAATTTTCTGCGATTTTCACGAAACCACTTTTCTTCAACTTGAATTGGGCTAAAAATCCATCATTGAAAATAAAAATTCTCTGAGTAGTGTGGAAATACTGATCCTTACCCTGCCTGGGTTGTCCACTGAGCATTTCCGCGAGCTCTACCTGAAGTTCTCTGGGCATGGGATTTTGACATGTTCCCCAAACCAAAAGGAATGAGTGGGAAACAATCAAGACAACAGATAGAAGCACTTGCATTTGAATGAGTTTCAAGCATGCTTGGGTACTCGTGTGATCTGAGTGACTCAGTTTTCGAATACAACTGTCGCGTGGTGCACCGCGACCTCCAGGCACCTCGGAGTTTCTGAAAAAAAATTTTCTGCGATTTTCACGAAACCACTTTTCTTCAACTTGAATTGGGCTAAAAATCCATCCCTGAAAATAAAAATTCTCTGAGTAGTGTGTAAATGCTGATCCTTACCCTGCCTGCGTTGTCCACTGAGCATTTCCGCGAACTCTACCTGAAGTTCTCTGGGCATGGGATTTTGACATGTTCCCCAAACCAAAAGGAATGAGTGGGAAACAATCAAGACAACAGATAGAAGCACTTGCATTTGAATGAGTTTCAAGCATGCTTGGGTACTCGTGTGATCTGAGTGACTCAGTTTTGGAATACAACTGTCGCGTGGTGCACCGCGACCTCCAGGCATCCCGGAGTTTATGAAAAAAAATTTTCTGCGATTTTCACGAAACCACTTTTCTTCAACTTGAATTGGGCTAAAAATCCATCATTGAAAATAAAAATTCTCTGAGTAGTGTGGAAATACTGATCCTTACCCTGCCTGGGTTGTCCACTGAGCATTTCCGCGAGCTCTACCTGAAGTTCTCTGGGCATGGGATTTTGACATGTTCCCCAAACCAAAAGGAATGAGTGGGAAACAATCAAGACAACAGATAGAAGCACTTGCATTTGAATGAGTTTCAAGCATGCTTGGGTACTCGTGTGATCTGAGTGACTCAGTTTTGGAATACAACTGTCGCGTGGTGCACCGCGACCTCCAGGCACCCCGGAGTTTCTGAAAAAAAATTTTCTGCGATTTTCACGAAACCACTTTTCTTCAACTTGAATTGGGCTAAAAATCCATCCCTGAAAATAAAAATTCTCTGAGTAGTGTGGAAATGCTGATCCTTCCCCTGCCTGGGTTGTCCACTGAGCATTTCCGCGAGCTCTACCTGAAGTTCTCTGGGCATGGGATTTTGACATGTTCCCCAAACCAAAAGGAATGAGTGGGAAACAATCAAGACAACAGATAGAAGCACTTGCATTTGAATGAGTTTCAACCATGCTTGGGTACTCGTGTGATCTGAGTGACTCAGTTTTGGAATACAACTGTCGCGTGGTGCACCGCGACCTCCAGGCACCCCGGAGTTTCTGAAAAAAAATTTTCTGCGATTTTCACGAAACCACTTTTCTTCAACTTGAATTGGTCTAAAAATCCATCACTGAAAATAAAAATTCTCTGAGTAGTGTGGAAATACTGATCCTTACCCTGCCTGGGTTGTCCACTGAGCATTTCCGCGAGCTCTACCTGAAGTTCTCTGGGCATGGGATTTTGACATGTTCCCCAAACCAAAAGGAATGAGTGGGAAACAATCAAGACAACAGATAGAAGCACTTGCATTTGAATGTGTTTCAAGCATGCTTGGGTACTCGTGTGATCTGAGTGACTCAGTTTTCGAATACAACTGTCGCGTGGTGCACCGCGACCTCCAGGCACCCCGGAGTTTCTGAAAAACAATTTTCTGCGATTTTCACGAAACCACTTTTCTTTAACTTTAATTGGGCTAAAAATCCATCCCTGAAAATAAAAATTCTCTGAGTAGTGTGTAAATGCTGATCCTTACCCTGCCTGGGTTGTCCACTGAGCATTTCCGCGAGCTCTACCTGAAGTTCTCTGGGCATGGGATTTTGACATGTTCCCCAAACCAAAAGGAATGAGTGGGAAACAATCAAGACAACAGATAGAAGCACTTGCATTTGAATGTGTTTCAAGCATGCTTGGGTTCTCGTGTGATCTGAGTGACTCAGTTTTCGAATACAACTGTCGTGTGGTGCACCGCGACCTCCAGGCACCCCGGAGTTTCTGAAAAAAAATTTTCTGCGATTTTCACGAAACCACTTTTCTTCAACTTGAATTGGGCTAAAAATCGATCACTGAAAATAAAAATTCTCTGAGTAGTGTGGAAATGCTGATCCTTACCCTGCATGGGTTGTCCACTGAGCATTTCCCCGAACTCTACCTGAAGTTCTCTGGGCATGGGATTTTGACATGTTCCCCAAACCAAAAGGAATGAGTGGGAAACAATCAAGACAACAGATAGAAGCACTTGCATTTGAATGTGTTTCAAGCATGCTTGGGTACTTGTGTGATCTGAGTGACTCAGTTTTGGAATACAACTGTCGCGTGGTACACCGCGACCTCCAGGCACCCCGGAGTTTCTGAAAAAAAATTTTCTGCGATTTTCACTAAACCACTTTTCTTCAACTTGAATTGGGCTAAAAATCCATCACTGAAAATAAATATTCTCTGAGTAGTGTGGAAATACTGATCCTTACCCTGCCTGGGTTGTCCACTGAGCATTTCCCCGAACTCTACCTGAAGTTCTCTGGGCATGGAATTTTGAGATGTTCCCCAAACCAAAAGGAATGAGTGGGAAACAATCAAGACAACAGATAGAAGCACTTGCATTTGAATGAGTTTCAACCATGCTTGGGTACTCGTGTGATCTGAGTGACTCAGTTTTGGAATACAACTGTCGCGTGGTGCACCGCGACCTCCAGGCACCCCGGAGTTTCTGAAAAAAAAATTTCTGCGATTTTCACGAAACCACTTTTCTTCAACTTGAATTGGGCTAAAAATCCATCATTGAAAATAAAAATTCTCTGAGTAGTGTGGAAATACTGATCCTTACCCTGCCTGGGTTGACCACTGAGCATTTCCGCGAGCTCTACCTGAAGTTCTCTGGGCATGGGATTTTGACATGTTCCCCAAACCAAAAGGAATGAGTGGGAAACAATCAAGACAACAGATAGAAGCACTTGCATTTGAATGAGTTTCAACCGTGCTTGGGTACTCGTGTGATCTGAGTGACTCAGTTTTGGAATACAACTGTCGCGTGGTGCACCGCGACCTCCAGGCACCCCGGAGTTTCTGAAAAAAAATTTTCTGCGATTTTCACGAAACCACTTTTCTTCAACTTGAATTGGTCTAAAAATCCATCACTGAAAATAAAAATTCTCTGAGTAGTGTGGAAATACTGATCCTTACCCTGCCTGGGTTGTCCACTGAGCATTTCCGCAAGCTCTACCTGAAGTTCTCTGGGCATGGGATTTTGACATGTTCCCCAAACCAAAAGGAATGAGTGGGAAACAATCAAGACAACAGATAGAAGCACTTGCATTTGAATGTGTTTCAAGCATGCTTGGGTACTCGTGTGATCTGAGTGACTCAGTTTTCGAATACAACTGTCGCGTGGTGCACCGCGACCTCCAGGCACCCCGGAGTTTCTGAAAAACAATTTTCTGCGATTTTCACGAAACCACTTTTCTTTAACTTTAATTGGGCTAAAAATCCATCCCTGAAAATAAAAATTCTCTGAGTAGTGTGGAAATGCTGATCCTTACCCTGCATGGGTTGTCCACTGAGCATTTCCCCGAACTCTACCTGAAGTTCTCTGGGCATGGGATTTTGACATGTTCCCCAAACCAAAAGGAATGAGTGGGAAACAATCAAGACAACAGATAGAAGCACTTGCATTTGAATGAGTTTCAAGCATGCTTGGGTACTCGTGTGATCTGAGTGACTCAGTTTTGGAATACAACTGTCGCATGGTGCACCGCGACCTCCAGGCACCCCGGAGTTTCTAAAAAAAAATTTTCTGCGATTTTCACGAAACCACTTTTCTTCAACTTGAATTGGGCTAAAAATCCATCACTGAAAATAAAAATTCTCTGAGTAGTGTGGAAATACTGATCCTTACCCTGCCTGGGTTGTCCATCGAGCATTTCCGCGAGCTCTACCTGAAGTTCTCTGGGCATGGGATTTTGACATGTTCCCCAAACCAAAAGGAATGAGTGGGAAACTATCAAGACAACAGATAGAAGCACTTGCATTTGAATGAGTTTCAAGCATGCATGGGTACTCGTGTGATCTGAGTGACTCAGTTTTCGAATACAACTGTCGCGTGGTGCACCGCGACCTCCAGGCACCTCGGAGTTTCTGAAAAAAAATTTTCTGCGATTTTCACGAAACCACTTTTCTTCAACTTGAATTGGGATAAAAATCCATCCCTGAAAATAAAAATTCTCTGAGTAGTGTGTAAATGCTGATCCTTACCCTGCCTGCGTTGTCCACTGAGCATTTCCGCGAACTCTACCTGAAGTTCTCTGGGCATGGGATTTTGACATGTTCCCCAAACCAAAAGGAATGAGTGGGAAACAATCAAGACAACAGATAGAAGCACTTGCATTTGAATGAGTTTCAAGCATGCTTGGGTACTCGTGTGATCTGAGTGACTCAGTTTTGGAATACAACTGTCGCGTGGTGCACCGCGACCTCCAGGCATCCCGGAGTTTATGAAAAAAAATTTTCTGCGATTTTCACGAAACCACTTTTCTTCAACTTGAATTGGGCTAAAAATCCATCATTGAAAATAAAAATTCTCTGAGTAGTGTGGAAATACTGATCCTTACCCTGCCTGGGTTGTCCACTGAGCATTTCCGCGAGCTCTACCTGAAGTTCTCTGGGAATGGGATTTTGACATGTTCCCCAAACCAAAAGGAATGAGTGGGAAACAATCAAGACAACAGATAGAAGCACTTGCATTTGAATGAGTTTCAAGCATGCTTGGGTACTCGTGTGATCTGAGTGACTCAGTTTTGGAATACAACTGTCGCGTGGTGCACCGCGACCTCCAGGCACCCCGGAGTTTCTGAAAAAAAATTTTCTGCGATTTTCACGAAACCACTTTTCTTCAACTTGAATTGGGCTAAAAATCCATCCCTGAAAATAAAAATTCTCTGAGTAGTGTGGAAATGCTGATCCTTCCCCTGCCTGGGTTGTCCACTGAGCATTACCCCGAACTCTACCTGAAGTTCTCTGGGCATGGGATTTTGACATGTTCCCCAAACCAAAAGGAATGAGTGGGAAACAATCAAGAAAAGAGATAGAGGCACTTGCATTTGAATGAGTTTCAAGCATGCTTGGGTACTCGTGTGATCTGAGTGACTCAATTTTGGAATACAACTGTCGCGTGGTGCACCGCGACCTCCAGGCACCCCGGAGTTTCTGAAAAAAAATTTTCTGCGATTTTCACGAAACCACTTTTCTTCAACTTGAATTCGGCTAAAAATCCATCACTGAAAATAAAATTTCTCTGAGTAGTTTGGAAATACTGATCCTTACCCTGCCTGGATTGTAAACTGAGCAATTCCGCGAGCTCTACCTGAAGTTCTCTGGGCATGGGATTTTGACATGTTCCCCAAACCAAAAGGAATGAGTGGGAAACAATCAAGACAACAGATAGAAGCTCTTGCATTTGAATGTGTTTCAAGCATGCTTGGGTACTTGTGTGATCTGAGTGACTCAGTTTTGGAATACAAATGTCGCGTGGTACACCGCGACCTCCAGGAACCCCGGAGTTTCTGAAAAAAAATTTTCTGCGATTTTCACTAAACCACTTTTCTTCAACTTGAATTGGGCTAAAAATCCATCACTGAAAATAAATATTCTCTGAGTAGTGTGGAAATACTGATCCTTACCCTGCCTGGGTTGTCCACTGAGCATTTCCCCGAACTCTACCTGAAGTTCTCTGGGCATGGAATTTTGAGATGTTCCCCAAACCAAAAGGAATGAGTGGGAAACAATCAAGACAACAGATAGAAGCACTTGCATTTGAATGAGTTTCAACCATGCTTGGGTACTCGTGTGATCTGAGTGACTCAGTTTTGGAATACAACTGTCGCGTGGTGCACCGCGACCTCCAGGCACCCCGGAGTTTCTGAAAAAAAATTTTCTGCGATTTTCACGAAACCACTTTTCTTCAACTTGAATTGGGCTAAAAATCCATCCCTGAAAATAAAAATTCTCTGAGTAGTGTGTAAATGCTGATCCTTACCCTGCCTGGGTTGTCCACTGAGCATTTCCGTGAGCTCTACCTGAAGTTCTCTGGGCATGGGATTTTGACATGTTCCCCAAACCAAAAGGAATGAGTGGGAAACAATCAAGACAACAGATAGAAGCACTTGCATTTGAATGAGTTTCAAGCATGCTTGGGTACTCGTGTGATCTGAGTGACTCAGTTTTGGAATACAACTGTCGCGTGGTGCACCGCGACCTCCAGGCACCCCGGAGTTTCTGAAAAACAATTTTCTGCGATTTTCACGAAACCACTTTTCTTCAACTTGAATTGGTCTAAAAATCCATCACTGAAAATAAAAATTCTCTGAGTAGTGTGGAAATACTGATCCTTACCCTGCCTGGGTTGTCCACTGAGCATTTCCGCGAGCTCTACCTGAAGTTCTCTGGGCATGGGATTTTGACATGTTCCCCAAACCAAAAGGAATGAGTGGGAAACAATCAAGACAACAGATAGAAGCACTTGCATTTGAATGTGTTTCAAGCATGCTTGGGTACTCGTGTGATCTGAATGACTCAGTTTTCGAATACAACTGTCGCGTGGTGCACCGCGACCTCCAGGCACCCCAGAGTTTCTGAAAAACAATTTTCTGCGATTTTCACGAAACCACTTTTCTTTAACTTTAATTGGGCTAAAAATCCATCCCTGAAAATAAAAATTCTCTGAGTAGTGTGTAAATGCTGATCCTTACCCTGCCTGGGATGTCCACTGAGCATTTCCGCGAACTCTACCTGAAGTTCTCTGGGCATGGGATTTTGACATGTTCCCCAAACCAAAAGGAATGAGTGGGAAACAATCAAGACAACAGATAGAAGCACTTGCATTTGAATGAGTTTCAAGAATGCTTGGGTACTCGTGTGATCTGAGTGACTCAGTTTTGGAATACAACTGTCGCGTGGTGCACCGCGACCTCCAGGCACCCCGGAGTTTCTGAAAAAAAATTTTCTGCGATTTTCACGAAACCACTTTTCTTCAACTTGAATTGGGCTAAAAATCCATCCCTGAAAATAAAAATTCTCTGAGTAGTGTGGAAATGCTGATCCTTCCCCTGCCTGGGTTGTCCACTGAGCATTACCCCGAACTCTACCTGAAGTTCTCTGGGCATGGGATTTTGACATGTTCCCCAAACCAAAAGGAATGAGTGGGAAACAATCAAGAAAAGAGATAGAGGCACTTGCATTTGAATGAGTTTCAAGCATGCTTGGGTACTCGTGTGATCTGAGTGACTCAATTTTGGAATACAACTGTCGCGTGGTGCACCGCGACCTCCAGGCACCCCGGAGTTTCTGAAAAAAAATTTTCTGCGATTTTCACGAAACCACTTTTCTTCAACTTGAATTGGGCTAAAAATCCATCACTGAAAATAAAATTTCTCTGAGTAGTGTGGAAATACTGATCCTTACCCTGCCTGGATTGTAAACTGAGCATTTCCGCGAGCTCTACCTGAAGTTCTCTGGGCATGGGATTTTGACATGTTCCCCAAACCAAAAGGAATGAGTGGGAAACAATCAAGACAACAGATAGAAGCTCTTGCATTTGAATGTGTTTCAAGCATGCTTGGGTACTTGTGTGATCTGAGTGACTCAGTTTTGGAATACAACTGTCGCGTGGTACACCGCGACCTCCAGGCACCCCGGAGTTTCTGAAAAAAAATTTTCTGCGATTTTCACTAAACCACTTTTCTTCAACTTGAATTGGGCTAAAAATCCATCACTGAAAATAAATATTCTCTGAGTAGTGTGGAAATACTGATCCATACCCTGCCTGGGTTGTCCACTGAGCATTTCCCCGAACTCTACCTGAAGTTCTCTGGGCATGGAATTTTGAGATGTTCCCCAAACCAAAAGGAATGAGTGGGAAACAATCAAGAAAAGAGATAGAGGCACTTGCATTTGAATGTGTTTCAAGCATGCTTGGGTACTCGTGTGATCTGAGTGACTCAGTTTTCGAATACAACTGTCGCGTGGTGCACCGCGACCTCCAGGCACCCCGGAGTTTCTGAAAAAAAATTTTCTGCGATTTTCACGAAACCACTTTTCTTCAACTTGAATTGGTCTAAAAATCCATCACTGAAAATAAAAATTCTCTGAGTAGTGTGGAAATACTGATCCTTACCCTGCCTGGGTTGTCCACTGAGCATTTCCGCGAGCTCTACCTGAAGTTCTCTGGGCATGGGATTTTGACATGTTCCCCAAACCAAAAGGAATGAGTGGGAAACAATCAAGACAACAGATAGAAGCACTTGCATTTGAATGTGTTTCAAGCATGCTTGGGTACTCGTGTGATCTGAGTGACTCAGTTTTCGAATACAACTGTCGCGTGGTGCACCGCGACCTCCAGGCACCCCGGAGTTTCTGAAAAACAATTTTCTGCGATTTTCACGAAACCACTTTTCTTTAACTTTAATTGGGCTAAAAATCCATCCCTGAAAATAAAAATTCTCTGAGTAGTGTGTAAATGCTGATCCTTACCCTGCCTGGGTTGTCCACTGAGCATTTCCGCGAGCTCTACCTGAAGTTCTCTGGGCATGGGATTTTGACATGTTCCCCAAACCAAAAGGAATGAGTGGGAAACAATCAAGACAACAGATAGAAGCACTTGCATTTGAATGTGTTTCAAGCATGCTTGGGTTCTCGTGTGATCTGAGTGACTCAGTTTTCGAATACAACTGTCGTGTGGTGCACCGCGACCTCCAGGCACCCCGGAGTTTCTGAAAAAAAATTTTCTGCGATTTTCACGAAACCACTTTTCTTCAACTTGAATTGGGCTAAAAATCGATCACTGAAAATAAAAATTCTCTGAGTAGTGTGGAAATGCTGATCCTTACCCTGCATGGGTTGTCCACTGAGCATTTCCCCGAACTCTACCTGAAGTTCTCTGGGCATGGGATTTTGACATGTTCCCCAAACCAAAAGGAATGAGTGGGAAACAATCAAGACAACAGATAGAAGCACTTGCATTTGAATGTGTTTCAAGCATGCTTGGGTTCTCGTGTGATCTGAGTGACTCAGTTTTCGAATACAACTGTCGTGTGGTGCACCGCGACCTCCAGGCACCCCGGAGTTTCTGAAAAAAAATTTTCTGCGATTTTCACGAAACCACTTTTCTTCAACTTGAATTGGGCTAAAAATCGATCACTGAAAATAAAAATTCTCTGAGTAGTGTGGAAATGCTGATCCTTACCCTGCCTGGGTTGTCCACTGAGCATTTCCCCGAACTCTACCTGAAGTTCTCTGGGCATGGGATTTTGACATGTTCCCCAAACCAAAAGGAATGAGTGGGAAACAATCAAGACAACAGATAGAAGCACTTGCATTTGAATGAGTTTCAACCATGCTTGGGTACTCGTGTGATCTGAGTGACTCAGTTTTGGAATACAACTGTCGCGTGGTGCACCGCGACCTCCAGGCACCCCGGAGTTTCTGAAAAAAAATTTTCTGCGATTTTCACGAAACCACTTTTCTTCAACTTGAATTGGTCTAAAAATGCATCACTGAAAATAAAAATTCTCTGAGTAGTGTGGAAATACTGATCCTTACCCTGCCTGGGTTGTCCACTGAGCATTTCCGCGAGCTCTACCTGAAGTTCTCTGGGCATGGGATTTTGACATGTTCCCCAAACCAAAAGGAATGAGTGGGAAACAATCAAGACAACAGATAGAAGCACTTGCATTTGAATGTGTTTCAAGCATGCTTGGGTACTCGTGTGATCTGAGTGACTCAGTTTTCGAATACAACTGTCGCGTGGTGCACCGCGACCTCCAGGCACCCCGGAGTTTCTGAAAAACAATTTTCTGCGATTTTCACGAAACCACTTTTCTTTAACTTTAATTGGGCTAAAAATCCATCCCTGAAAATAAAAATTCTCTGAGTAGTGTGTAAATGCTGATCCTTACCCTGCCTGGGTTGTCCACTGAGCATTTCCGCGAGCTCTACCTGAAGTTCTCTGGGCATGGGATTTTGACATGTTCCCCAAACCAAAAGGAATGAGTGGGAAACAATCAAGACAACAGATAGAAGCACTTGCATTTGAATGTGTTTCAAGCATGCTTGGGTTCTCGTGTGATCTGAGTGACTCAGTTTTCGAATACAACTGTCGTGTGGTGCACCGCGACCTCCAGGCACCCCGGAGTTTCTGAAAAAAAATTTTCTGCGATTTTCACGAAACCACTTTTCTTCAACTTGAATTGGGCTAAAAATCGATCACTGAAAATAAAAATTCTCTGAGTAGTGTGGAAATGCTGATCCTTACCCTGCATGGGTTGTCCACTGAGCATTTCCCCGAACTCTACCTGAAGTTCTCTGGGCATGGGATTTTGACATGTTCCCCAAACCAAAAGGAATGAGTGGGAAACAATCAAGACAACAGATAGAAGCACTTGCATTTGAATGAGTTTCAAGCATGCTTGGGTACTCGTGTGATCTGAGTGACTCAGTTTTGGAATACAACTGTCGCGTGGTGCACCGCGACCTCCAGGCACCCCGGAGTTTCTGAAAAAAAATTTTCTGCGATTTTCACGAAACCACTTTTCTTCAACTTGAATTGGGCTAAAAATCCATCCCTGAAAATAAAAATTCTCTGAGTAGTGTGGAAATGCTGATCCTACCCCTGCCTGGGTTGTCCACTGAGCATTACCCCGAACTCTACCTGAAGTTCTCTGGGCATGGGATTTTGACATGTTCCCCAAACCAAAAGGAATGAGTGGGAAACAATCAAGAAAAGAGATAGAGGCACTTGCATTTGAATGAGTTTCAAGCATGCTTGGGTACTCGTGTGATCTGAGTGACTCAGTTTTGGAATACAACTGTCGCGTGGTGCACCGCGACCTCCAGGCACCCCGGAGTTTCTGAAAAAAAATTTTCTGCGATTTTCACGAAACCACTTTTCTTCAACTTGAATTGGGCTAAAAATCCATCATTGAAAATAAACATTCTCTGAGTAGTGTGGAAATACTGATCCTTACCCTGCCTGGGTTGTCCACTGAGCATTTCCGCGAGCTCTACCTGAAGTTCTCTGGGCATGGGATTTTGACATGTTCCCCAAACCAAAAGGAATGAGTGGGAAACAATCAAGACAACAGATAGAAGCACTTGCATTTGAATGAGTTTCAAGCATGCTTGGGTACTCGTGTGATCTGAGTGACTCAGTTTTGGAATACAACTGTCGCGTGGTGCACCGCGACCTCCAGGCACCCCGGAGTTTCTGAAAAAAAATTTTCTGCGATTTTCACGAAACCACTTTTCTTCAACTTGAATTGGGCTAAAAATCCATCATTGAAAATAAAAATTCTCTGAGTAGTGTGGAAATACTGATCCTTACCCTGCCTGGGTTGTCCACTGAGCATTTCCGCGAGCTCTACCTGAAGTTCTCTGGGCATGGGATTTTGACATGTTCCCCAAACCAAAAGGAATGAGTGGGAAACAATCAAGACAACAGATAGAAGCACTTGCATTTGAATGAGTTTCAACCGTGCTTGGGTACTCGTGTGATCTGAGTGACTCAGTTTTGGAATACAACTGTCGCGTGGTGCACCGCGACCTCCAGGCACCCCGGAGTTTCTGAAAAAAAATTTTCTGCGATTTTCACGAAACCACTTTTCTTCAACTTGAATTGGTCTAAAAATCCATCACTGAAAATAAAAATTCTCTGAGTAGTGTGGAAATACTGATCCTTACCCTGCCTGGGTTGTCCACTGAGCATTTCCGCGAGCTCTACCTGAAGTTCTCTGGGCATGGGATTTTGACATGTTCCCCAAACCAAAAGGAATGAGTGGGAAACAATCAAGACAACAAATTGAAGCACTTGCATTTGAATGTGTTTCAAGCATGCTTGGGTACTCGTGTGATCTGAGTGACTCAGTTTTCGAATACAACTGTCGCGTGGTGCACCGCGACCTCCAGGCACCCCGGAGTTTCTGAAAAACAATTTTCTGCGATTTTCACGAAACCACTTTTCTTTAACTTTAATTGGGCTAAAAATCCATCCCTGAAAATAAAAATTCTCTGAGTAGTGTGTAAATGCTGATCCTTACCCTGCCTGGGTTGTCCACTGAGCATTTCCGCGAGCTCTACCTGAAGTTCTCTGGGCATGGGATTTTGACATGTTCCCCAAACCAAAAGGAATGAGTGGGAAACAATCAAGACAACAGATAGAAGCACTTGCATTTGAATGTGTTTCAAGCATGCTTGGGTACTCGTGTGATCTGAGTGACTCAGTTTTCGAATACAACTGTCGCGTGGTGCACCGCGACCTCCAGGCACCCCGGAGTTTCTGAAAAAAAATTTTCTGCGATTTTCACGAAACCACTTTTCTTCAACTTGAATTGGGCTAAAAATCGATCACTGAAAATAAAAATTCTCTGAGTAGTGTGGAAATGCTGATCCTTACCCTGCATGGGTTGTCCACTGAGCATTTCCCCGAACTCTACCTGAAGTTCTCTGGGCATGGGATTTTGACATGTTCCCCAAACCAAAAGGAATGAGTGGGAAACAATCAAGACAACAGATAGAAGCACTTGCATTTGAATGAGTTTCAAGCATGCTTGGGTACTCGTGTGATCTGAGTGACTCAGTTTTGGAATACAACTGTCGCATGGTGCACCGCGACCTCCAGGCACCCCGGAGTTTCTAAAAAAAAATTTTCTGCGATTTTCACGAAACCACTTTTCTTCAACTTGAATTGGGCTAAAAATCCATCACTGAAAATAAAAATTCTCTGAGTAGTGTGGAAATACTGATCCTTACCCTGCCTGGGTTGTCCATCGAGCATTTCCGCGAGCTCTACCTGAAGTTCTCTGGGCATGGGATTTTGACATGTTCCCCAAACCAAAAGGAATGAGTGGGAAACAATCAAGACAACAGATAGAAGCACTTGCATTTGAATGAGTTTCAAGCATGCTTGGGTACTCGTGTGATCTGAGTGACTCAGTTTTCGAATACAACTGTCGCGTGGTGCACCGCGACCTCCAGGCACCTCGGAGTTTCTGAAAAAAAATTTTCTGCGATTTTCACGAAACCACTTTTCTTCAACTTGAATTGGGCTAAAAATCCATCCCTGAAAATAAAAATTCTCTGAGTAGTGTGTAAATGCTGATCCTTACCCTGCCTGCGTTGTCCACTGAGCATTTCCGCGAACTCTACCTGAAGTTCTCTGGGCATGGGATTTTGACATGTTCCCCAAACCAAAAGGAATGAGTGGGAAACAATCAAGACAACAGATAGAAGCACTTGCATTTGAATGAGTTTCAAGCATGCTTGGGTACTCGTGTGATCTGAGTGACTCAGTTTTGGAATACAACTGTCGCGTGGTGCACCGCGACCTCCAGGCATCCCGGAGTTTATGAAAAAAAATTTTCTGCGATTTTCACGAAACCACTTTTCTTCAACTTGAATTGGGCTAAAAATCCATCATTGAAAATAAAAATTCTCTGAGTAGTGTGGAAATACTGATCCTTACCCTGCCTGGGTTGTCCACTGAGCATTTCCGCGAGCTCTACCTGAAGTTCTCTGGGCATGGGATTTTGACATGTTCCCCAAACCAAAAGGAATGAGTGGGAAACAATCAAGACAACAGATAGAAGCACTTGCATTTGAATGAGTTTCAACCATGCTTGGGTACTCGTGTGATCTGAGTGACTCAGTTTTGGAATACAACTGTCGCGTGGTGCACCGCGACCTCCAGGCACCCCGGAGTTTCTGAAAAAAAATTTTCTGCGATTTTCACGAAACCACTTTTCTTCAACTTGAATTGGTCTAAAAATCCATCACTGAAAATAAAAATTCTCTGAGTAGTGTGGAAATACTGATCCTTACCCTGCCTGGGTTGTCCACTGAGCATTTCCGCGAGCTCTACCTGAAGTTCTCTGGGCATGGGATTTTGACATGTTCCCCAAACCAAAAGGAATGAGTGGGAAACAATCAAGACAACAGATAGAAGCACTTGCATTTGAATGTGTTTCAAGCATGCTTGGGTACTCGTGTGATCTGAGTGACTCAGTTTTCGAATACAACTGTCGCGTGGTGCACCGCGACCTCCAGGCACCCCGGAGTTTCTGAAAAAAAATTTTCTGCGATTTTCACGAAACCACTTTTCTTCAACTTGAATTGGGCTAAAAATCGATCACTGAAAATAAAAATTCTCTGAGTAGTGTGGAAATGCTGATCCTTACCCTGCATGGGTTGTCCACTGAGCATTTCCCCGAACTCTACCTGAAGTTCTCTGGGCATGGGATTTTGACATGTTCCCCAAACCAAAAGGAATGAGTGGGAAACAATCAAGACAACAGATAGATGCACTTGCATTTGAATGAGTTTCAAGCTTGCTTGGGTACTCGTGTGATCTGAGTGACTCAGTTTTGGAATACAACTGTCGCGTGGTGCACCGCGACCTCCAGGCATCCCGGAGTTTATGAAAAAAAATTTTCTGCGATTTTCACAAAACCACTTTTCTTCCACTTGAATTGGGCTAAAAATCCATCACTGAAAATAAAAATTCTCTGAGTAGTGTGGAAATACTGATCCTTACCCTGCCTGGGTTGTCCACTGAGAATTTCCGCGAACTCTACTTGAAGTTCTCTGGGCATGGGATTTTGACATGTTCCCCAAACCAAAAGGAATGAGTGGGAAACAATCATGACAACAGATAGAAACACTTGCATTTGAATGAGTTTCAAGCATGCTTGAGTACTCGTGTGATCTGAGTGACTCAGTTTTGGAATACAACTGTCGTGTGGTGCACCGCGACCTCCAGGCACCCCGGAGTTTCTGAAAAAAAATTTTCTGCGATTTTCACGAAACCACTTTTCTTCAACTTGAATTGGGCTAAAAATCCATCACTGAAAATAAAAATTCTCTGAGTAGTGTGTAAATGCTGATCCTTACCCTGCCTGCGTTGTCCACTGAGCATTTCCGCGAACTCTACCTGAAGTTCTCTGGGCATGGGATTTTGACATGTTCCCCAAACCAAAAGGAATGAGTGGGAAACAATCAAGACAACAGATAGAAGCACTTGCATTTGAATGAGTTTCAAGCAAGCTTGGGTACTCGTGTGATCTGAGTGACTCAGTTTTGGAATACAACTGTCGCGTGGTGCACCGCGACCTCCAGGCACCCCGGAGTTTCTGAAAAAAAATTTTCTGCGATTTTCACGAAACCACTTTTCTTCAACTTGAATTGGGCTAAAAATCCATCCCTGAAAATAAAAATTCTCTGAGTAGTGTGGAAATACTGATCCTTACCCTGCTTGGGTTGTCCACTGAGCATTTCCGCGAACTCTACCTGAAGTTCTCTGGGCATGGGATTTTGACATGTTCCCCAAACCAAAAGGAATGAGTGGGAAACAATCAAGACAACAGATAGAAGCTCTTGCATTTGAATGTGTTTCAAGCATGCTTGGGTACTCGTGTGAACTGAGTGACTCAGTTTTGGAATACAACTGTCGCGTGGTGCACCGCGACCTCCAGGCACCCCGGAGTTTCTGAAAAAAAAATTTCTGCGATTTTCACGAAACCACTTTTCTTCAACTTGAATTGGGCTAAAAATCCATCCCTGAAAATAAAAATTCTCTGAGTAGTGTGGAAATACTGATCCTTACCCTGCCTGGGTTGTCCACTGAGCATTTCCGCGAACTCTACTTGAAGTTCTCTGGGCATGGGATTTTGACATGTTCCCCAAACCAAAAGGAATGAGTGGGAAACAATCAAGACAACAGATAGAAGCACTTGCATTTGAATGAGTTTCAAGCATGCTTGGGTACTCGTGTGATCTGAGTGACTCAGTTTTGGAATACAACTGTTGCGTGGTGCACCGCGACCTCCATGCACCTCGGAGTTTGTGAAAAAAACTTTTCTGCGATTTTCACGAAACCACTTTTCTTCAACTTGAATTGGGCTAAAAATCCATCCCTGAAAATAAAAATTCTCTGAGTAGTGTGTAAATGCTGATCCTTACCCTGCCTGGTTTGTCCACTGAGCATTTCCGCGAGCTCTACCTGAAGTTATCTGGGCATGGGATTTTGACATGTTCCCCAAACCAAAAGGAATGAGTGGGAAACAATCAAGACAACAGATAGAAGCACTTGCATTTGAATGAGTTTCAAGCATGCTTGGGTACTCGTGTGATCTGAGTGACTCAGTTTTGGAATACAACTGTCGCATGGTGCACCGCGACCTCCAGGCACCCCGGAGTTTCTGAAAAAAAATTTTCTGCGATTTTCACGAAACCACTTTTCTTCAACTTGAATTGGGCTAAAAATCCATCCCTGAAAATAAAAATTCTCTGAGTAGTGTGGAAATACTGATCCTTACCCTGCCTGGGTTGTCCACTGAGCATTTCCGCGAGTTCTACCTGAAGTTCTCTGGGCATGGGATTTTGACATGTTCCCCAAACCAAAAGGAATGAGTGGGAAACAATCAAGACAACAGATAGAAGCACTTGCATTTGAATGAGTTTCAAGCATGCTTGGGTACTCGTGTGATCTGAGTGACTCAGTTTTGGAATACAACTGTCGCATGGTGCACCGCGACCTCCAGGCACCCCGGAGTTTCTGAAAAAAAATTTTCTGCGATTTTCACGAAACCACTTTTCTTCAACTTGAATTGGGCTAAAAATCCATCCCTGAAAATAAAAATTCTCTGAGTAGTGTGGAAATACTGATCCTTACCCTGCCTGGGTTGTCCACTGAGTATTTCCGCGAGCTCTACCTGAAGTTCTCTGGGCATGGGATTTTGACATGTTCCCCAAACCAAAAGGAATGAGTGGGAAACAATCAAGACAACAGATAGAAGCACTTGCATTTGAATGAGTTTCAAGCATGCTTGGGTACTCGTGTGATCTGAGTGACTCAGTTTTGGAATACAACTGTCGCGTGGTACACCGCGACCTCCAGGCACCTCGGAGTTTCTGAAAAAAATTTTCTGCGATTTTCACGAAACCACTTTTCTTCAACTTGAATTGGGCTAAAAATCCATCCCTGAAAATAAAAATTCTCTGAGTAGTGTGTAAATGCTGATCCTTACCCTGCCTGCGTTGTCCACTGAGCATTTCCGCGAACTCTACCTGAAGTTCTCTGGGCATGGGATTTTGACATGTTCCCCAAACCAAAAAGAATGAGTGGGAAACAATCAAGACAACAGATAGAAGCACTTGCATTTGAATGAGTTTCAAGCATGCTTGGGTACTCGTGTGATCTGAGTGACTCAGTTTTCAGTACAACTGTCGCGTGGTGCACCGCGACCTCCAGGCATCCCGGAGTTTCTGAAAAAAAATTTTCTGCGATTTTCACGAAACCACTTTTCTTCAACTTGAATTGGGCTAAAAATCCATCACTGAAAATAAAAATTCTCTGAGTAGTGTGGAAATACTGATCCTTACCCTGCCTGGGTTGTTCACTGAGTATTTCCGCGAGCTCTACCTGAAGTTCTCTGGGCATGGGATTTTGACATGTTCCCCAAACCAAAAGGAATGAGTGGGAAACAATCAAGACAACAGATAGAAGCACTTGCATTTGAATGAGTTTCAAGCATGCTTGGGTACTCGTGTGATCTGAGTGACTCAGTTTTGGAATACAACTGTCGCGTGGTGCACCGCGACCTCCAGGCACCTCGGAGTTTCTGAAAAAAAATTTTCTGCGATTTTCACGAAACCACTTTTCTTCAACTTGAATTGGGCTAAAAATCCATCCCTGAAAATAAAAATTCTCTGAGTAGTGTGTAAATGCTGATCCTTACCCTGCCTGCGTTGTCCACTGAGCATTTCCGCGAACTCTACCTGAAGTTCTCTGGGCATGGGATTTTGACATGTTCCCCAAACCAAAAGGAATGAGTGGGAAACAATCAAGACAACAGATAGAAGCACTTGCATTTGAATGAGTTTCAAGCATGCTTGGGTACTCGTGTGATCTGAGTGACTCAGTTTTCAGTATAACTGTCGCGTGGTGCACCGCGACCTCCAGGCACCCCGGAGTTTCTGAAAAAAAATTTTCTGCGATTTTCACGAAACCACTTTTCTTCAACTTGAATTGGGCTAAAAATCCATCCCTAAAAATAAAAATTCTCTGAGTAGTGTGGAAATGCTGATCCTTACCCTGCCTGGGTTGTCCACTGAGCATTACCCCGAACTCTACCTGAAGTTCTCTGGGCATGGGATTTTGACATGTTCCCCAAACCAAAAGGAATGAGTGGGAAACAATCAAGAAAAGAGATAGAGGCACTTGCATTTGAATGAGTTTCAAGCATGCTTGGGTACTCGTGTGAGCTGAGTAACTCAATTTTGGAATACAACTGTCGCGTGTTGCATCGCGACCTCAAGACACTCCGGAGTTTCTGAAAAAAAAATTTCTGCGATTTTCACGAAACCACTTTTCATCAACTTGAATTGGGCTAAAAATCCATCACTGAAAATAAAAATTCTCTGAGTAGTGTGGAAATGCTGATCCTTACCCTGCCTGGGTTGTCCACTGAGCATTTCCCCGAACTCTACCTGAAGTTCTCTGGGCATGGGATTTTGACATGTTCCCCAAACCAAAAGGAATGAGTGGGAAACAATCAAGACCCCAGATAGAAGCACTTGCATTTGAATGAGTTTCAAGCATGCTTGGGTACTCGTGTGATCTGAGTGACTCAGTTTTGGAATACAACTGTCGCATGGTGCACCGCGACCTCCAGGCACCCTGGAGTTTCTGAAAAAAAATTTTCTGCGATTTTCACGAAACCACTTTTCTTCAACTTGAATTGGGCTAAAAATCCATCCCTGAAAATAAAAATTCTCTGAAGAGTGTGGAAATACTGATCCTTACCCTGCCTGGGTTGTCCACTGAGCATTTCCGCGAGCTCTACCTGAAGTTCTCTGGGCATGGGATTTTGACATGTTCCCCAAACCAAAAGGAATGAGTGGGAAACAATCAAGACAACAGATAGAAGCACTTGCATTTGAATGAGTTTCAAGCATGCTTGGGTACTCGTGTGATCTGAGTGACTCAGTTTTGGAATACAACTGTCGCGTGGTGCACCGCGACCTCCAGGCACCCCGGAGTTTCTGAAAAAAAATTTTCTGCGATTTTCACGAAACCACTTTTCTTCAACTTGAATTGGGCTAAAAATCCATCCCTGAAAATAAAAATTCTCTGAGTAGTGTGGAAATACTGATCCTTACCCTGCCTGGGTTGTCCACTGAGCATTTCCGCGAACTCTACTTGAAGTTCTCTGGGCATGGGATTTTGACATGTTCCCCAAACCAAAAGGAATGAGTGGGAAACAATCAAGACAACAGATAGAAGCACTTGCATTTGAATGAGTTTCAAGCATGCTTGAGTACTCGTGTGATCTGAGTGACTCAGTTTTGGAATACAACTGTCGTGTGGTGCACCGCAACCTCCAGGCACCCCGGAGTTTCTGAAAAAAAATTTTCTGCGATTTTCACGAAACCACTTTTCTTCAACTTGAATTGGGCTAAAAATCCATCCCTGAAAATTAAAATTCTCTGAGTAGTGTGGAAATGCTGATCCTTACCCTGCCTGGGTTGTCCACTGAGCATTTCCGCGAGCTCTACCTGAAGTTCTCTGGGCATGGGATTTTGACATGTTCCCCAAACCAAAAGGAATGAGTGGGAAACAATCACGACAACAGATAGAAGCACTTGCATTTGAATGAGTTTCAAGCATGCTTGGGTACTCGTGTGATCTGAGTGACTCAGTTTTGGAATACAACTGTCGCGTGGTGCACCGCGACCTCCAGGCACCCCGGAGTTTCTGAAAAAAAATTTTCTGCGATTTTCACGAAACCACTTTTCTTCAACTTGAATTGGGCTAAAAATCCATCCCTGAAAATAAAAATTCTCTGAGTAGTGTGGAAATACTGATCCTTACCCTGCCTGGGTTGTCCACTGAGCATTTCCGCGAACTCTACTTGAAGTTCTCTGGGCATGGGATTTTCACATGTTCCCCAAACCAAAAGGAATGAGTGGGAAACAATCAAGACAACAGATAGAAGCACTTGCATTTGATTGAGTTTCAAGCATGCTTGAGTACTCGTGTGATCTGAGTGACTCAGTTTTGGAATACAACTGTCGTGTGGTGCACCGCGACCTCCAGGCACCCCGGAGTTTCTGAAAAAAAATTTTCTGCGATTTTCACGAAACCACTTTTCTTCAACTTGAATTGGGCTAAAAATCCATCCCTGAAAATAAAAATTCTCTGAGTAGTGTGGAAATGCTGATCCTTACCCTGCCTGGGTTGTCCATTGAGCATTTCCCCGAACTCTACCTGAAGTTCTCTGGGCATGGGATTTTGACATGTTCCCCAAACGAAAAGGAATGAGTGGGAAACAATCAAGAAAAGAGATAGAGGCACTTGCATTTGAATGAGTTTCAAGCATGCTTGGGTACTCGTGTGATCTGAGTGACTCAGTTTTCAGTACAACTGTCGCGTGGTGCACCGCGACCTCCAGGCATCCCGGAGTTTCTGAAAAAAAAATTTCTGCGATTTTCACGAAACCACTTTTCTTCAACTTGAATTGGGCTAAAAATCCATCACTGAAAATAAAAATTCTCTGAGTAGTGTGGAAATACTGATCCTTACCCTGCCTGGGTTGTCCACTGAGCATTTCCGCGAGCTCTACCTGAAGTTCTCTGGGCATGGGATTTTGACATGTTCCCCAAACCAAAAGGAATGAGTGGGAAACAATCAAGACAACAGATAGAAGCACTTGCATTTGAATGAGTTTCAAGCATGCTTGGGTACTCGTGTGATCTGAGTGACTCAATTTTGGAATACAACTGTCGCGTGGTGCATCGCGACCTCAAGACACCCCGGAGTTTCTGAAAAAAAAATTTCTGCGATTTTCACGAAACCACTTTTCATCAACTTGAATTGGGCTAAAAATCCATCCCTGAAAATAAAAATTCTCTGAGTAGTGTGGAAATGCTGATCCTTACCCTGCCTCGGTTGTCCACTGAGCATTTCCCCGAACTCTACCTGACGTTCTCTGGGCATGGGATTTTGACATGTTCCCCAAACCAAAAGGAATGAGTGGGAAACAATCAAGACAACAGATTGAAGCACTTGCATTTGAATGAGTTTCAAGCATGCTTGGGTACTCGTGTGATCTGAGTGACTCAGTTTTGGAATACAACTGTCGCATGGTGCTCCGCGACCTCCAGGCACCCCGGAGTTTCTGAAAAAAAATTTTCTGCGATTTTCACGAAACCACTTTTCTTCAACTTGAATTGGGCTAAAAATCCATCCCTGAAAATAAAAATTCTCTGAAGAGTGTGGAAATACTGATCCTTACCCTGCCTGGGTTGTCCACTGAGCATTTCCGCGAGCTCTACCTGAAGTTCTCTGGGCATGGGATTTTGACATGTTCCCCAAACCAAAAGGAATGAGTGGGAAACAATCAAGACAACAGATAGAAGCACTTGCATTTGAATGAGTTTCAAGCATGCTTGGGTACTCGTGTGATCTGAGTGACTCAGTTTTGGAATACAACTGTCGCGTGGTGCACCGCGACCTCCAGGCACCCCGGAGTTTCTGAAAAAAAATTTTCTGCGATTTTCACGAAACCACTTTTCTTCAACTTGAATTGGGCTAAAAATCCATCCCTGAAAATAAAAATTCTCTGAGTAGTGTGGAAATACTGATCCTTACCCTGCCTGGGTTGTCCACTGAGCATTTCCGCGAACTCTACTTGAAGTTCTCTGGGCATGGGATTTTGACATGTTCCCCAAACCAAAAGGAATGAGTGGGAAACAATCAAGACAACAGATAGAAGCACTTGCATTTGAATGAGTTTCAAGCATGCTTGAGTACTCGTGTGATCTGAGTGACTCAGTTTTGGAATACAACTGTCGTGTTGTGCACCGCAACCTCCAGGCACCCCGGAGTTTCTGAAAAAAAATTTTCTGCGATTTTCACGAAACCACTTTTCTTCAACTTGAAATGGGCTAAAAATCCATCCCTGAAAATAAAAATTCTCGGAGTAGTGTGGAAATGCTGATCCTTACCCTGCCTGGGTTGTCCACTGAGCATTTCCCCGAACTCTACCTGAAGTTCTCTGGGCATGGGATTTTGACATGTTCCCCAAACCAAAAGGAATGAGTGGGAAACAATCAAGACAACAGATAGAAGCACTTGCATTTGAATGAGTTTCAAGCATGCTTGGGTACTCGTGTGATCTGAGTGACTCAGTTTTGGAATACAACTGTCGCGTGGTGCACTGCGACCTCCAGGCACCTCGGAGTTTCTGAAAAAAAATTTTCTGCGATTTTCACGAAACCACTTTTCTTCAACTTGAATTGGGCTAAAAATCCATCCCTGAAAATAAAAATTCTCTGAATAGTGTGGAAATGCTGATCCTTACCCTGCCTGGGTTGTCCACTGAGCATTTCCGCGAGCTCTACCTGAAGTTCTCTGGGCATGGGATTTTGACATGTTCCCCAAACCAAAAGGAATGAGTGGGAAACAATCAAGACAACAGATAGAAGCACTTGCATTTGAATGAGTTTCAAGCATGCTTGGGTACTCGTGTGATCTGAGTGACTCAGTTTTGGAATACAACTGTCGCGTGGTGCACCGCGACCTCCAGGCACCCCGGAGTTTCTGAAAAAAAATTTTCTGCGATTTTCACGAAACCACTTTTCTTCAACTTGAATTGGGCTAAAAATCCATCCCTGAAAATAAAAATTCTCTGAGTAGTGTGGAAATACTGATCCTTACCCTGCCTGGGTTGTCCACTGAGCATTTCCGCGAACTCTACTTGAAGTTCTCTGGGCATGGGATTTTCACATGTTCCCCAAACCAAAAGGAATGAGTGGGAAACAATCAAGACAACAGATAGAAGCACTTGCATTTGAATGAGTTTCAAGCATGCTTGGGTACTCGTGTGATCTGAGTGACTCAGTTTTGGAATACAACTGTCGCATGGTGCACCGCGACCTCCAGGCACCCCGGAGTTTCTGAAAAAAAATTTTCTGCGATTTTCACGAAACCACTTTTCTTCAACTTGAATTGGGCTAAAAATCCATCCCTGAAAATAAAAATTCTCTGAGTAGTGTGGAAATACTGATCCTTACCCTGCCTGGGCTGTCCACTGAGCATTTCCGCGAGCTCTACCTGAAGTTCTCTGGGCATGGGATTTTGACATGTTCCCCAAACGAAAAGGAATGAGTGGGAAACAATCAAGAAAAGAGATAGAGGCACTTGCATTTGAATGAGTTTCAAGCATGCTTGGGTACTCGTGTGATCTGAGTGACTCAGTTTTCAGTACAACTGTCGCGTGGTGCACCGCGACCTCCAGGCATCCCGGAGTTTCTGAAAAAAAAATTTCTGCGATTTTCACGAAACCACTTTTCTTCAACTTGAATTGGGCTAAAAATCCATCACTGAAAATAAAAATTCTCTGAGTAGTGTGGAAATACTGATCCTTACCCTGCCTGGGTTGTCCACTGAGCATTTCCGCGAGCTCTACCTGAAGTTCTCTGGGCATGGGATTTTGACATGTTCCCCAAACCAAAAGGAATGAGTGGGAAACAATCAAGACAACAGATAGAAGCACTTGCATTTGAATGAGTTTCAAGCATGCTTGGGTACTCGTGTGATCTGAGTGACTCAATTTTGGAATACAACTGTCGCGTGGTGCATCGCGACCTCAAGACACCCCGGAGTTTCTGAAAAAAAAATTTCTGCGATTTTCACGAAACCACTTTTCATCAACTTGAATTGGGCTAAAAATCCATCCCTGAAAATAAAAATTCTCTGAGTAGTGTGGAAATGCTGATCCTTACCCTGCCTCGGTTGTCCACTGAGCATTTCCCCGAACTCTACCTGACGTTCTCTGGGCATGGGATTTTGACATGTTCCCCAAACCAAAAGGAATGAGTGGGAAACAATCAAGACAACAGATTGAAGCACTTGCATTTGAATGAGTTTCAAGCATGCTTGGGTACTCGTGTGATCTGAGTGACTCAGTTTTGGAATACAACTGTCGCATGGTGCTCCGCGACCTCCAGGCACCCCGGAGTTTCTGAAAAAAAATTTTCTGCGATTTTCACGAAACCACTTTTCTTCAACTTGAATTGGGCTAAAAATCCATCCCTGAAAATAAAAATTCTCTGAAGAGTGTGGAAATACTGATCCTTACCCTGCCTGGGTTGTCCACTGAGCATTTCCGCGAGCTCTACCTGAAGTTCTCTGGGCATGGGATTTTGACATGTTCCCCAAACCAAAAGGAATGAGTGGGAAACAATCAAGACAACAGATAGAAGCACTTGCATTTGAATGAGTTTCAAGCATGCTTGGGTACTCGTGTGATCTGAGTGACTCAGTTTTGGAATACAACTGTCGCGTGGTGCACCGCGACCTCCAGGCACCCCGGAGTTTCTGAAAAAAAATTTTCTGCGATTTTCACGAAACCACTTTTCTTCAACTTGAATTGGGCTAAAAATCCATCCCTGAAAATAAAAATTCTCTGAGTAGTGTGGAAATACTGATCCTTACCCTGCCTGGGTTGTCCACTGAGCATTTCCGCGAACTCTACTTGAAGTTCTCTGGGAATGGGATTTTGACATGTTCCCCAAACCAAAAGGAATGAGTGGGAAACAATCAAGACAACAGATAGAAGCACTTGCATTTGAATGAGTTTCAAGCATGCTTGAGTACTCGTGTGATCTGAGTGACTCAGTTTTGGAATACAACTGTCGTGTTGTGCACCGCAACCTCCAGGCACCCCGGAGTTTCTGAAAAAAAATTTTCTGCGATTTTCACGAAACCACTTTTCTTCAACTTGAAATGGGCTAAAAATCCATCCCTGAAAATAAAAATTCTCGGAGTAGTGTGGAAATGCTGATCCTTACCCTGCCTGGGTTGTCCACTGAGCATTTCCCCGAACTCTACCTGAAGTTCTCTGGGCATGGGATTTTGACATGTTCCCCAAACCAAAAGGAATGAGTGGGAAACAATCAAGACAACAGATAGAAGCACTTGCATTTGAATGAGTTTCAAGCATGCTTGGGTACTCGTGTGATCTGAGTGACTCAGTTTTGGAATACAACTGTCGCGTGGTGCACTGCGACCTCCAGGCACCTCGGAGTTTCTGAAAAAAAAATTTCTGCGATTTTCACGAAACCACTTTTCTTCAACTTGAATTGGGCTAAAAATCCATCCCTGAAAATAAAAATTCTCTGAATAGTGTGGAAATGCTGATCCTTACCCTGCCTGGGTTGTCCACTGAGCATTTCCGCGAGCTCTACCTGAAGTTCTCTGGGCATGGGATTTTGACATGTTCCCCAAACCAAAAGGAATGAGTGGGAAACAATCAAGACAACAGATAGAAGCACTTGCATTTGAATGAGTTTCAAGCATGCTTGGGTACTCGTGTGATCTGAGTGACTCAGTTTTGGAATACAACTGTCGCGTGGTGCACCGCGACCTCCAGGCACCCCGGAGTTTCTGAAAAAAAATTTTCTGCGATTTTCACGAAACCACTTTTCTTCAACTTGAATTGGGCTAAAAATCCATCCCTGAAAATAAAAATTCTCTGAGTAGTGTGGAAATACTGATCCTTACCCTGCCTGGGTTGTCCACTGAGCATTTCCGCGAACTCTACTTGAAGTTCTCTGGGCATGGGATTTTCACATGTTCCCCAAACCAAAAGGAATGAGTGGGAAACAATCAAGACAACAGATAGAAGCACTTGCATTTGAATGAGTTTCAAGCATGCTTGGGTACTCGTGTGATCTGAGTGACTCAGTTTTGGAATACAACTGTCGCATGGTGCACCGCGACCTCCAGGCACCCCGGAGTTTCTGAAAAAAAATTTTCTGCGATTTTCACGAAACCACTTTTCTTCAACTTGAATTGGGCTAAAAATCCATCCCTGAAAATAAAAATTCTCTGAGTAGTGTGGAAATACTGATCCTTACCCTGCCTGGGCTGTCCACTGAGCATTTCCGCGAGCTCTACCTGAAGTTCTCTGGGCATGGGATTTTGACATGTTCCCCAAACCAAAAGGAATGAGTGGGAAACAATCAAGACAACAGATAGAAGCACTTGCATTTGAATGAGTTTCAAGCATGCTTGGGTACTCGTGTGATCTGAGTGACTGAGTTTTCAGTACAACTGTCGCGTGGTGCACCGCGACCTCCAGGCATCCCGGAGTTTCTGAAAAAAAAATTTCTGCGATTTTCACGAAACCACTTTTCTTCAACTTGAATTGGGCTAAAAATCCATCACTGAAAATAAAAATTCTCTGAGTAGTGTGTAAATGCTGATCCTTACCCTGCCTGCGTTGTCCACTGAGCATTTCCGCGAACTCTACCTGAAGTTCTCTGGGCATGGGATTTTGACATGTTCCCCAAACCAAAAGGAATGAGTGGGAAACAATCAAGACAACAGATAGAAGCACTTGCATTTGAATGAGTTTCAAGCATGCTTGGGTACTCGTGTGATCTGAGTGACTCAGTTTTGGAATACAACTGTCGTGTGGTGCACCGCGACCTCCAGGCACCCCGGAGTTTCTGAAAAAAAATTTTCTGCGATTTTCACGAAACCACTTTTCTTCAACTTGAATTGGGCTAAAAATCCATCCCTGAAAATAAAAATTCTCTGAGTAGTGTGGAAATGCTGATCCTTACCCTGCCTGGGTTGTCCACTGAGCATTTCCCCGAACTCTACCTGAAGTTCTCTGGGCATGGGATTTTGACATGTTCCCCAAACGAAAAGGAATGAGTGGGAAACAATCAAGAAAAGAGATAGAGGCACTTGCATTTGAATGAGTTTCAAGCATGCTTGGGTACTCGTGTGATCTGAGTGACTCAGTTTTCAGTACAACTGTCGCGTGGTGCACCGCGACCTCCAGGCATCCCGGAGTTTCTGAAAAAAAAATTTCTGCGATTTTCACGAAACCACTTTTCTTCAACTTGAATTGGGCTAAAAATCCATCACTGAAAATAAAAATTCTCTGAGTAGTGTGGAAATACTGATCCTTACCCTGCCTGGGTTGTCCACTGAGCATTTCCGCGAGCTCTACCTGAAGTTCTCTGGGCATGGGATTTTGACATGTTCCCCAAACCAAAAGGAATGAGTGGGAAACAATCAAGACAACAGATAGAAGCACTTGCATTTGAATGAGTTTCAAGCATGCTTGGGTACTCGTGTGATCTAAGTGACTCAGTTTTCAGTACAACTGTCGCGTGGTGCACCGCGACCTCCAGGCATCCCGGAGTTTCTGAAAAAAATATTCTGCGATTTTCACGAAACCACTTTTCTTCAACTTGAATTGGGCTAAAAATCCATCCCTGAAAATAAAAATTCTCTGAGTAGTGTGGAAATGCTGATCCTTACCCTGCCTGGGTTGTCCACTGAGCATTACCCCGAACTCTACCTGAAGTTCTCTGGGCATGGGATTTTGACATGTTCCCCAAACCAAAAGGAATGAGTGGGAAACAATCAAGAAAAGAGATAGAGGCACTTGCATTTGAATGAGTTTCAAGCATGCTTGGGTACTCGTGTGATCTGAGTGACTCAATTTTGGAATACAACTGTCGCGTGGTGCATCGCGACCTCAAGACACCCCGGAGTTTCTGAAAAAAAAATTTCTGCGATTTTCACGAAACCACTTTTCATCAACTTGAATTGGGCTAAAAATCCATCCCTGAAAATAAAAATTCTCTGAGTAGTGTGGAAATGCTGATCCTTACCCTGCCTCGGTTGTCCACTGAGCATTTCCCCGAACTCTACCTGACGTTCTCTGGGCATGGGATTTTGACATGTTCCCCAAACCAAAAGGAATGAGTGGGAAACAATCAAGACAACAGATTGAAGCACTTGCATTTGAATGAGTTTCAAGCATGCTTGGGTACTCGTGTGATCTGAGTGACTCAGTTTTGGAATACAACTGTCGCATGGTGCTCCGCGACCTCCAGGCACCCCGGAGTTTCTGAAAAAAAATTTTCTGCGATTTTCACGAAACCACTTTTCTTCAACTTGAATTGGGCTAAAAATCCATCCCTGAAAATAAAAATTCTCTGAAGAGTGTGGAAATACTGATCCTTACCCTGCCTGGGTTGTCCACTGAGCATTTCCGCGAGCTCTACCTGAAGTTCTCTGGGCATGGGATTTTGACATGTTCCCCAAACCAAAAGGAATGAGTGGGAAACAATCAAGACAACAGATAGAAGCACTTGCATTTGAATGAGTTTCAAGCATGCTTGGGTACTCGTGTGATCTGAGTGACTCAGTTTTGGAATACAACTGTCGCGTGGTGCACCGCGACCTCCAGGCACCCCGGAGTTTCTGAAAAAAAATTTTCTGCGATTTTCACGAAACCACTTTTCTTCAACTTGAATTGGGCTAAAAATCCATCCCTGAAAATAAAAATTCTCTGAGTAGTGTGGAAATACTGATCCTTACCCTGCCTGGGTTGTCCACTGAGCATTTCCGCGAACTCTACTTGAAGTTCTCTGGGCATGGGATTTTGACATGTTCCCCAAACCAAAAGGAATGAGTGGGAAACAATCAAGACAACAGATAGAAGCACTTGCATTTGAATGAGTTTCAAGCATGCTTGAGTACTCGTGTGATCTGAGTGACTCAGTTTTGGAATACAACTGTCGTGTTGTGCACCGCAACCTCCAGGCACCCCGGAGTTTCTGAAAAAAAATTTTCTGCGATTTTCACGAAACCACTTTTCTTCAACTTGAAATGGGCTAAAAATCCATCCCTGAAAATAAAAATTCTCGGAGTAGTGTGGAAATGCTGATCCTTACCCTGCCTGGGTTGTCCACTGAGCATTTCCCCGAACTCTACCTGAAGTTCTCTGGGCATGGGATTTTGACATGTTCCCCAAACCAAAAGGAATGAGTGGGAAACAATCAAGACAACAGATAGAAGCACTTGCATTTGAATGAGTTTCAAGCATGCTTGGGTACTCGTGTGATCTGAGTGACTCAGTTTTGGAATACAACTGTCGCGTGGTGCACTGCAACCTCCAGGCACCTCGGAGTTTCTGAAAAAAAATTTTCTGCGATTTTCACGAAACCACTTTTCTTCAACTTGAATTGGGCTAAAAATCCATCCCTGAAAATAAAAATTCTCTGAATAGTGTGGAAATGCTGATCCTTACCCTGCCTGGGTTGTCCACTGAGCATTTCCGCGAGCTCTACCTGAAGTTCTCTGGGCATGGGATTTTGACATGTTCCCCAAACCAAAAGGAATGAGTGGGAAACAATCAAGACAACAGATAGAAGCACTTGCATTTGAATGAGTTTCAAGCATGCTTGGGTACTCGTGTGATCTGAGTGACTCAGTTTTGGAATACAACTGTCGCGTGGTGCACCGCGACCTCCAGGCACCCCGGAGTTTCTGAAAAAAAATTTTCTGCGATTTTCACGAAACCACTTTTCTTCAACTTGAATTGGGCTAAAAATCCATCCCTGAAAATAAAAATTCTCTGAGTAGTGTGGAAATACTGATCCTTACCCTGCCTGGGTTGTCCACTGAGCATTTCCGTGAACTCTACTTGAAGTTCTCTGGGCATGGGATTTTCACATGTTCCCCAAACCAAAAGGAATGAGTGGGAAACAATCAAGACAACAGATAGAAGCACTTGCATTTGAATGAGTTTCAAGCATGCTTGGGTACTCGTGTGATCTGAGTGACTCAGTTTTGGAATACAACTGTCGCATGGTGCACCGCGACCTCCAGGCACCCCGGAGTTTCTGAAAAAAAATTTTCTGCGATTTTCACGAAACCACTTTTCTTCAACTTGAATTGGGCTAAAAATCCATCCCTGAAAATAAAAATTCTCTGAGTAGTGTGGAAATACTGATCCTTACCCTGCCTGGGCTGTCCACTGAGCATTTCCGCGAGCTCTACCTGAAGTTCTCTGGGCATGGGATTTTGACATGTTCCCCAAACCAAAAGGAATGAGTGGGAAACAATCAAGACAACAGATAGAAGCACTTGCATTTGAATGAGTTTCAAGCATGCTTGGGTACTCGTGTGATCTGAGTGACTCAGTTTTCAGTACAACTGTCGCGTGGTGCACCGCGACCTCCAGGCATCCCGGAGTTTCTGAAAAAAAATTTTCTGCGATTTTCACGAAACCACTTTTCTTCAACTTGAATTGGGCTAAAAATCCATCACTGAAAATAAAAATTCTCTGAGTAGTGTGTAAATGCTGATCCTTACCCTGCCTGCGTTGTCCACTGAGCATTTCCGCGAACTCTACCTGAAGTTCTCTGGGCATGGGATTTTGACATGTTCCCCAAACCAAAAGGAATGAGTGGGAAACAATCAAGACAACAGATAGAAGCACTTGCATTTGAATGAGTTTCAAGCATGCTTGGGTACTCGTGTGATCTGAGTGACTCAGTTTTGGAATACAACTGTCGCGTGGTGCACCGCGACCTCCAGGCACCCCGGAGTTTCTGAAAAAAAATTTTCTGCGATTTTCACGAAACCACTTTTCTTCAACTTGAATTGGGCTAAAAATCCATCCCTGAAAATAAAAATTCTCTGAGTAGTGTGGAAATACTGATCCTTACCCTGCCTGGGTTGTCCACTGAGCTTTTCCGCGAACTCTACTTGAAGTTCTCTGGGCATGGGATTTTGACATGTTCCCCAAACCAAAAGGAATGAGTGGGAAACAATCAAGACAACAGATAGAAGCACTTGCATTTGAATGAGTTTCAAGCATGCTTGAGTACTCGTGTGATCTGAGTGACTCAGTTTTGGAATACAACTGTCGTGTGGTGCACCGCGACCTCCAGGCACCCCGGAGTTTCTGAAAAAAAATTTTCTGCGATTTTCACGAAACCACTTTTCTTCAACTTGAATTGGGCTAAAAATCCATCCCTGAAAATAAAAATTCTCTGAGTAGTGTGGAAATGCTGATCCTTACCCTGCCTGGGTTGTCCACTGAGCATTAAACCGAACTCTACCTGAAGTTCTCTGGGCATGGGATTTTGACATGTTCCCCAAACCAAAAGGAATGAGTGGGAAACAATCAAGAAAAGAGATAGAGGCACTTGCATTTGAATGAGTTTCAAGCATGCTTGGGTACTCGTGTGATCTGAGTGACTCAATTTTGGAATACAACTGTCGCGTGGTGCATCGCGACCTCAAGACACCCCGGAGTTTCTGAAAAAAAAATTTCTGCGATTTTCACGAAACCACTTTTCATCAACTTGAATTGGGCTAAAAATCCATCCCTGAAAATAAAAATTCTCTGAGTAGTGTGGAAATGCTGATCCTTACCCTGCCTGGGTTGTCCACTGAGCATTTCCCCGAACTCTACCTGAAGTTCTCTGGGCATGGGATTTTGACATGTTCCCCAAACCAAAAGGAATGAGTGGGAAACAATCAAGACAACAGATAGAAGCACTTGCATTTGAATGAGTTTCAAGCATGCTTGGGTACTCGTGTGATCTGAGTGACTCAGTTTTGGAATACAACTGTCGCATGGTGCACCGCGACCTCCAGGCACCCCGGAGTTTCTGAAAAAAAAATTTCTGCGATTTTCACGAAACCACTTTTCTTCAACTTGAATTGGGCTAAAAATCCATCCCTGAAAATAAAAATTCTCTGAGTAGTGTGTAAATGCTGATCCTTACCCTGCCTGCGTTGTCCACTGAGCATTTCCGCGAACTCTACCTGAAGTTCTCTGGGCATGGGATTTTGACATGTTCCCCAAACCAAAAGGAATGAGTGGGAAACAATCAAGACAACAGATAGAAGCACTTGCATTTGAATGAGTTTCAAGCATGCTTGGGTACTCGTGTGATCTGAGTGACTCAGTTTTGGAATACAACTGTCGCGTGGTGCACCGCGACCTCCAGGCACCCCGGAGTTTCTGAAAAAAAATTTTCTGCGATTTTCACGAAACCACTTTTCTTCAACTTGAATTGGGCTAAAAATCCATCCCTGAAAATAAAAATTCTCTGAGTAGTGTGGAAATACTGATCCTTACCCTGCCTGGGTTGTCCACTGAGCATTTCCGCGAACTCTACTTGAAGTTCTCTGGGCATGGGATTTTGACATGTTCCCCAAACCAAAAGGAATGAGTGGGAAACAATCAAGACAACAGATAGAAGCACTTGCATTTGAATGAGTTTCAAGCATGCTTGGGTACTCGTGTGATCTGAGTGACTCAGTTTTGGAATACAACTGTCGTGTGGTGCACCGCGACCTCCAGGCACCCCGGAGTTTCTGAAAAAAAATTTTCTGCGATTTTCACGAAACCACTTTTCTTCAACTTGAATTGGGCTAAAAATCCATCCCTGAAAATAAAAATTCTCTGAGTAGTGTGGAAATGCTGATCCTTACCCTGCCTGGGTTGTCCACTGAGCATTTCCCCGAACTCTACCTGAAGTTCTCTGGGCATGGGATTTTGACATGTTCCCCAAACGAAAAGGAATGAGTGGGAAACAATCAAGAAAAGAGATAGAGGCACTTGCATTTGAATGAGTTTCAAGCATGCTTGGGTACTCGTGTGATCTGAGTGACTCAGTTTTGGAATACAACTGTCGCGTGGTGCACTGCAACCTCCAGGCACCTCGGAGTTTCTGAAAAAAAATTTTCTGCGATTTTCACGAAACCACTTTTCTTCAACTTGAATTGGGCTAAAAATCCATCCCTGAAAATAAAAATTCTCTGAATAGTGTGGAAATGCTGATCCTTACCCTGCCTGGGTTGTCCACTGAGCATTTCCGCGAGCTCTACCTGAAGTTCTCTGGGCATGGGATTTTGACATGTTCCCCAAACCAAAAGGAATGAGTGGGAAACAATCAAGACAACAGATAGAAGCACTTGCATTTGAATGAGTTTCAAGCATGCTTGGGTACTCGTGTGATCTGAGTGACTCAGTTTTGGAATACAACTGTCGCGTGGTGCACCGCGACCTCCAGGCACCCCGGAGTTTCTGAAAAAAAATTTTCTGCGATTTTCACGAAACCACTTTTCTTCAACTTGAATTGGGCTAAAAATCCATCCCTGAAAATAAAAATTCTCTGAGTAGTGTGGAAATACTGATCCTTACCCTGCCTGGGTTGTCCACTGAGCATTTCCGTGAACTCTACTTGAAGTTCTCTGGGCATGGGATTTTCACATGTTCCCCAAACCAAAAGGAATGAGTGGGAAACAATCAAGACAACAGATAGAAGCACTTGCATTTGAATGAGTTTCAAGCATGCTTGGGTACTCGTGTGATCTGAGTGACTCAGTTTTGGAATACAACTGTCGCATGGTGCACCGCGACCTCCAGGCACCCCGGAGTTTCTGAAAAAAAATTTTCTGCGATTTTCACGAAACCACTTTTCTTCAACTTGAATTGGGCTAAAAATCCATCCCTGAAAATAAAAATTCTCTGAGTAGTGTGGAAATACTGATCCTTACCCTGCCTGGGCTGTCCACTGAGCATTTCCGCGAGCTCTACCTGAAGTTCTCTGGGCATGGGATTTTGACATGTTCCCCAAACCAAAAGGAATGAGTGGGAAACAATCAAGACAACAGATAGAAGCACTTGCATTTGAATGAGTTTCAAGCATGCTTGGGTACTCGTGTGATCTGAGTGACTCAGTTTTCAGTACAACTGTCGCGTGGTGCACCGCGACCTCCAGGCATCCCGGAGTTTCTGAAAAAAAATTTTCTGCGATTTTCACGAAACCACTTTTCTTCAACTTGAATTGGGCTAAAAATCCATCACTGAAAATAAAAATTCTCTGAGTAGTGTGTAAATGCTGATCCTTACCCTGCCTGCGTTGTCCACTGAGCATTTCCGCGAACTCTACCTGAAGTTCTCTGGGCATGGGATTTTGACATGTTCCCCAAACCAAAAGGAATGAGTGGGAAACAATCAAGACAACAGATAGAAGCACTTGCATTTGAATGAGTTTCAAGCATGCTTGGGTACTCGTGTGATCTGAGTGACTCAGTTTTGGAATACAACTGTCGCGTGGTGCACCGCGACCTCCAGGCACCCCGGAGTTTCTGAAAAAAAATTTTCTGCGATTTTCACGAAACCACTTTTCTTCAACTTGAATTGGGCTAAAAATCCATCCCTGAAAATAAAAATTCTCTGAGTAGTGTGGAAATACTGATCCTTACCCTGCCTGGGTTGTCCACTGAGCTTTTCCGCGAACTCTACTTGAAGTTCTCTGGGCATGGGATTTTGACATGTTCCCCAAACCAAAAGGAATGAGTGGGAAACAATCAAGACAACAGATAGAAGCACTTGCATTTGAATGAGTTTCAAGCATGCTTGAGTACTCGTGTGATCTGAGTGACTCAGTTTTGGAATACAACTGTCGTGTGGTGCACCGCGACCTCCAGGCACCCCGGAGTTTCTGAAAAAAAATTTTCTGCGATTTTCACGAAACCACTTTTCTTCAACTTGAATTGGGCTAAAAATCCATCCCTGAAAATAAAAATTCTCTGAGTAGTGTGGAAATGCTGATCCTTACCCTGCCTGGGTTGTCCACTGAGCATTAAACCGAACTCTACCTGAAGTTCTCTGGGCATGGGATTTTGACATGTTCCCCAAACCAAAAGGAATGAGTGGGAAACAATCAAGAAAAGAGATAGAGGCACTTGCATTTGAATGAGTTTCAAGCATGCTTGGGTACTCGTGTGATCTGAGTGACTCAATTTTGGAATACAACTGTCGCGTGGTGCATCGCGACCTCAAGACACCCCGGAGTTTCTGAAAAAAAAATTTCTGCGATTTTCACGAAACCACTTTTCATCAACTTGAATTGGGCTAAAAATCCATCCCTGAAAATAAAAATTCTCTGAGTAGTGTGGAAATGCTGATCCTTACCCTGCCTGGGTTGTCCACTGAGCATTTCCCCGAACTCTACCTGAAGTTCTCTGGGCATGGGATTTTGACATGTTCCCCAAACCAAAAGGAATGAGTGGGAAACAATCAAGACAACAGATAGAAGCACTTGCATTTGAATGAGTTTCAAGCATGCTTGGGTACTCGTGTGATCTGAGTGACTCAGTTTTGGAATACAACTGTCGCATGGTGCACCGCGACCTCCAGGCACCCCGGAGTTTCTGAAAAAAAAATTTCTGCGATTTTCACGAAACCACTTTTCTTCAACTTGAATTGGGCTAAAAATCCATCCCTGAAAATAAAAATTCTCTGAGTAGTGTGTAAATGCTGATCCTTACCCTGCCTGCGTTGTCCACTGAGCATTTCCGCGAACTCTACCTGAAGTTCTCTGGGCATGGGATTTTGACATGTTCCCCAAACCAAAAGGAATGAGTGGGAAACAATCAAGACAACAGATAGAAGCACTTGCATTTGAATGAGTTTCAAGCATGCTTGGGTACTCGTGTGATCTGAGTGACTCAGTTTTGGAATACAACTGTCGCGTGGTGCACCGCGACCTCCAGGCACCCCGGAGTTTCTGAAAAAAAATTTTCTGCGATTTTCACGAAACCACTTTTCTTCAACTTGAATTGGGCTAAAAATCCATCCCTGAAAATAAAAATTCTCTGAGTAGTGTGGAAATACTGATCCTTACCCTGCCTGGGTTGTCCACTGAGCATTTCCGCGAACTCTACTTGAAGTTCTCTGGGCATGGGATTTTGACATGTTCCCCAAACCAAAAGGAATGAGTGGGAAACAATCAAGACAACAGATAGAAGCACTTGCATTTGAATGAGTTTCAAGCATGCTTGGGTACTCGTGTGATCTGAGTGACTCAGTTTTGGAATACAACTGTCGTGTGGTGCACCGCGACCTCCAGGCACCCCGGAGTTTCTGAAAAAAAATTTTCTGCGATTTTCACGAAACCACTTTTCTTCAACTTGAATTGGGCTAAAAATCCATCCCTGAAAATAAAAATTCTCTGAGTAGTGTGGAAATGCTGATCCTTACCCTGCCTGGGTTGTCCACTGAGCATTTCCCCGAACTCTACCTGAAGTTCTCTGGGCATGGGATTTTGACATGTTCCCCAAACGAAAAGGAATGAGTGGGAAACAATCAAGAAAAGAGATAGAGGCACTTGCATTTGAATGAGTTTCAAGCATGCTTGGGTACTCGTGTGATCTGAGTGACTCAGTTTTCAGTACAACTGTCGCGTGGTGCACCGCGACCTCCAGGCATCCCGGAGTTTCTGAAAAAAAAATTTCTGCGATTTTCACGAAACCACTTTTCTTCAACTTGAATTGGGCTAAAAATCCATCACTGAAAATAAAAATTCTCTGAGTAGTGTGGAAATACTGATCCTTACCCTGCCTGGGTTGTCCACTGAGCATTTCCGCGAGCTCTACCTGAAGTTCTCTGGGCATGGGATTTTGACATGTTCCCCAAACCAAAAGGAATGAGTGGGAAACAATCAAGACAACAGATAGAAGCACTTGCATTTGAATGAGTTTCAAGCATGCTTGGGTACTCGTGTGATCTAAGTGACTCAGTTTTCAGTACAACTGTCGCGTGGTGCACCGCGACCTCCAGGCATCCCGGAGTTTCTGAAAAAAATATTCTGCGATTTTCACGAAACCACTTTTCTTCAACTTGAATTGGGCTAAAAATCCATCCCTGAAAATAAAAATTCTCTGAGTAGTGTGGAAATGCTGATCCTTACCCTGCCTGGGTTGTCCACTGAGCATTACCCCGAACTCTACCTGAAGTTCTCTGGGCATGGGATTTTGACATGTTCCCCAAACCAAAAGGAATGAGTGGGAAACAATCAAGAAAAGAGATAGAGGCACTTGCATTTGAATGAGTTTCAAGCATGCTTGGGTACTCGTGTGATCTGAGTGACTCAATTTTGGAATACAACTGTCGCGTGGTGCATCGCGACCTCAAGACACCCCGGAGTTTCTGAAAAAAAAATTTCTGCGATTTTCACGAAACCACTTTTCATCAACTTGAATTGGGCTAAAAATCCATCCCTGAAAATAAAAATTCTCTGAGTAGTGTGGAAATGCTGATCCTTACCCTGCCTCGGTTGTCCACTGAGCATTTCCCCGAACTCTACCTGACGTTCTCTGGGCATGGGATTTTGACATGTTCCCCAAACCAAAAGGAATGAGTGGGAAACAATCAAGACAACAGATTGAAGCACTTGCATTTGAATGAGTTTCAAGCATGCTTGGGTACTCGTGTGATCTGAGTGACTCAGTTTTGGAATACAACTGTCGCATGGTGCTCCGCGACCTCCAGGCACCCCGGAGTTTCTGAAAAAAAATTTTCTGCGATTTTCACGAAACCACTTTTCTTCAACTTGAATTGGGCTAAAAATCCATCCCTGAAAATAAAAATTCTCTGAAGAGTGTGGAAATACTGATCCTTACCCTGCCTGGGTTGTCCACTGAGCATTTCCGCGAGCTCTACCTGAAGTTCTCTGGGCATGGGATTTTGACATGTTCCCCAAACCAAAAGGAATGAGTGGGAAACAATCAAGACAACAGATAGAAGCACTTGCATTTGAATGAGTTTCAAGCATGCTTGGGTACTCGTGTGATCTGAGTGACTCAGTTTTGGAATACAACTGTCGCGTGGTGCACCGCGACCTCCAGGCACCCCGGAGTTTCTGAAAAAAAATTTTCTGCGATTTTCACGAAACCACTTTTCTTCAACTTGAATTGGGCTAAAAATCCATCCCTGAAAATAAAAATTCTCTGAGTAGTGTGGAAATACTGATCCTTACCCTGCCTGGGTTGTCCACTGAGCATTTCCGCGAACTCTACTTGAAGTTCTCTGGGCATGGGATTTTGACATGTTCCCCAAACCAAAAGGAATGAGTGGGAAACAATCAAGACAACAGATAGAAGCACTTGCATTTGAATGAGTTTCAAGCATGCTTGAGTACTCGTGTGATCTGAGTGACTCAGTTTTGGAATACAACTGTCGTGTTGTGCACCGCAACCTCCAGGCACCCCGGAGTTTCTGAAAAAAAATTTTCTGCGATTTTCACGAAACCACTTTTCTTCAACTTGAAATGGGCTAAAAATCCATCCCTGAAAATAAAAATTCTCGGAGTAGTGTGGAAATGCTGATCCTTACCCTGCCTGGGTTGTCCACTGAGCATTTCCCCGAACTCTACCTGAAGTTCTCTGGGCATGGGATTTTGACATGTTCCCCAAACCAAAAGGAATGAGTGGGAAACAATCAAGACAACAGATAGAAGCACTTGCATTTGAATGAGTTTCAAGCATGCTTGGGTACTCGTGTGATCTGAGTGACTCAGTTTTGGAATACAACTGTCGCGTGGTGCACTGCGACCTCCAGGCACCTCGGAGTTTCTGAAAAAAAATTTTCTGCGATTTTCACAAAACCACTTTTCTTCAACTTGAATTGGGCTAAAAATCCATCCCTGAAAATAAAAATTCTCTGAATAGTGTGGAAATGCTGATCCTTACCCTGCCTGGGTTGTCCACTGAGCATTTCCGCGAGCTCTACCTGAAGTTCTCTGGGCATGGGATTTTGACATGTTCCCCAAACCAAAAGGAATGAGTGGGAAACAATCAAGACAACAGATAGAAGCACTTGCATTTGAATGAGTTTCAAGCATGCTTGGGTACTCGTGTGATCTGAGTGACTCAGTTTTGGAATACAACTGTCGCGTGGTGCACCGCGACCTCCAGGCACCCCGGAGTTTCTGAAAAAAAATTTTCTGCGATTTTCACGAAACCACTTTTCTTCAACTTGAATTGGGCTAAAAATCCATCCCTGAAAATAAAAATTCTCTGAGTAGTGTGGAAATACTGATCCTTACCCTGCCTGGGTTGTCCACTGAGCATTTCCGTGAACTCTACTTGAAGTTCTCTGGGCATGGGATTTTCACATGTTCCCCAAACCAAAAGGAATGAGTGGGAAACAATCAAGACAACAGATAGAAGCACTTGCATTTGAATGAGTTTCAAGCATGCTTGGGTACTCGTGTGATCTGAGTGACTCAGTTTTGGAATACAACTGTCGCATGGTGCACCGCGACCTCCAGGCACCCCGGAGTTTCTGAAAAAAAATTTTCTGCGATTTTCACGAAACCACTTTTCTTCAACTTGAATTGGGCTAAAAATCCATCCCTGAAAATAAAAATTCTCTGAGTAGTGTGGAAATACTGATCCTTACCCTGCCTGGGCTGTCCACTGAGCATTTCCGCGAGCTCTACCTGAAGTTCTCTGGGCATGGGATTTTGACATGTTCCCCAAACCAAAAGGATTGAGTGGGAAACAATCAAGACAACAGATAGAAGCACTTGCATTTGAATGAGTTTCAAGCATGCTTGGGTACTCGTGTGATCTGAGTGACTCAGTTTTCAGTACAACTGTCGCGTGGTGCACCGCGACCTCCAGGCATCCCGGAGTTTCTGAAAAAAAATTTTCTGCGATTTTCACGAAACCACTTTTCTTCAACTTGAATTGGGCTAAAAATCCATCACTGAAAATAAAAATTCTCTGAGTAGTGTGTAAATGCTGATCCTTACCCTGCCTGGGTTGTCCACTGAGCATTAAACCGAACTCTACCTGAAGTTCTCTGGGCATGGGATTTTGACATGTTCCCCAAACCAAAAGGAATGAGTGGGAAACAATCAAGAAAAGAGATAGAAGCACTTGCATTTGAATGAGTTTCAAGCATGCTTGGGTACTCGTGTGATCTGAGTGACTCAATTTTGGAATACAACTGTCGCGTGGTGCATCGCGACCTCAAGACACCCCGGAGTTTCTGAAAAAAAAATTTCTGCGATTTTCACGAAACCACTTTTCATCAACTTGAATTGGGCTAAAAATCCATCCCTGAAAATAAAAATTCTCTGAGTAGTGTGGAAATGCTGATCCTTACCCTGCCTGGGTTGTCCACTGAGCATTTCCCCGAACTCTACCTGAAGTTCTCTGGGCATGGGATTTTGACATGTTCCCCAAACCAAAAGGAATGAGTGGGAAACAATCAAGACAACAGATAGAAGCACTTGCATTTGAATGAGTTTCAAGCATGCTTGGGTACTCGTGTGATCTGAGTGACTCAGTTTTGGAATACAACTGTCGCATGGTGCACCGCGACCTCCAGGCACCCCGGAGTTTCTGAAAAAAAAATTTCTGCGATTTTCACGAAACCACTTTTCTTCAACTTGAATTGGGCTAAAAATCCATCCCTGAAAATAAAAATTCTCTGAGTAGTGTGGAAATGCTGATCCTTACCCTGCCTGCGTTGTCCACTGAGCATTTCCGCGAACTCTACCTGAAGTTCTCTGGGCATGGGATTTTGACATGTTCCCCAAACCAAAAGGAATGAGTGGGAAACAATCAAGACAACAGATAGAAGCACTTGCATTTGAATGAGTTTCAAGCATGCTTGGGTACTCGTGTGATTTGAGTGACTCAGTTTTGGAATACAACTGTCGCATGGTGCACCGCGACCTCCAGGCACCCCGGAGTTTCTGAAAACAAATTTTCTGCGATTTTCACTAAACCACTTTTCTTAAACTTGAATTGGGCTAAAAATACATCACTGAAAATAAAAATTCTCTGAGTAGTGTGGAAATACTGATCCTTACCCTGCCTGGGTTGTCCACTGAGCATTTCCGCGAGCTCTACCTGAAGTTCTCTGGGCATGGGATTTTGACATGTTCCCCAAACCAAAAGGAATCAGTGGGAAACAATCAAGACCCCAGATAGAAGCACTTGCATTTGAATGAGTTTCAAGAATGCTTGGGTACTCGTGTGATCTGAGTGACTCAGTTTTGGAATACAACTGTCGCGTGGTGCACCGCGACCTCCAGGCACCTCGGAGTTTCTGAAAAAAAATTTTCTGCGATTTTCACGAAACCACTTTTCTTCAACTTGAATTGGGCTAAAAATCCATCCCTGAAAATAAAAATTCTATAAGTAGTGTGTAAATGCTGATCCTTACCCTGCCTGCGTTGTCCACTGAGCATTTCCGCGAACTCTACCTGAAGTTCTCTGGGCATGGGATTTTGACATGTTCCCCAAACCAAAAGGAATGAGTGGGAAACAATCAAGACAACAGATAGAAGCACTTGTATTTGAATGAGTTTCAAGCATGCTTGGGTACTCGTGTGATCTGAGTGACTCAGTTTTGGAATACAACTGTCGCGTGGTGCACCGCGACCTCCAGGCACCCCGGAGTTTCTGAAAAAAAATTTTCTGCGATTTTCACGAAACCACTTTTCTTCAACTTGAATTGGGCTAAAAATCCATCCCTGAAAATAAAAATTCTCTGAGTAGTGTGGAAATACTGATCCTTACCCTGCCTGGGTTGTCCACTGAGCATTTCCGCGAACTCTACTTGAAGTTCTCAGGGCATGGGATTTTGACATGTTCCCCAAACCAAAAGGAATGAGTGGGAAACAATCAAGACAACAGATAGAAGCACATGCATTTGAATGAGTTTCAAGCATGCTTGAGTACTCGTGTGATCTGAGTGACTCAGTTTTGGAATACAACTGTCGTGTGGTGCACCGCAACCTCCAGGCACCCCGGAGTTTCTGAAAAAAAATTTTCTGCGATTTTCACGAAACCACTTTTCTTCAACTTGAATTGGGCTAAAAATCCATCCCTGAAAATAAAAATTCTCTGAGTAGTGTGGAAATGCTGATCCTTACCCTGCCTGGGTTGTCCACTGAGCATTTCCCCGAACTCTACCTGAAGTTCTCTTGGCATGGGATTTTGACATGTTCCCCAAACCAAAAGGAATGAGTGGGAAACAATCAAGACAACAGATAGAAGCACTTGCATTTGAATGAGTTTCAAGCATGCTTGAGTACTCGTGTGATCTGAGTGACTCAGTTTTGGAATACAACTGTCGTGTGGTGCACCGCGACCTCCAGGCACCCCGGAGTTTCTGAAAAAAAATTTTCTGCGATTTTCACGAAACCACTTTTCTTCAACTTGAATTGGGCTAAAAATCCATCCCTGAAAATAAAAATTCTCTGAGTAGTGTGGAAATGCTGATCCTTACCCTGCCTGGGTTGTCCACTGAGTATTACCCCGAACTCTATCTGAAGTTCTCTGGGCATGGGATTTTGACATGTTCCCCAAACCAAAAGGAATGAGTGGGAAACAATCAAGAAAAGAGATAGAGGCACTTGCATTTGAATGAGTTTCAAGCATGCTTGGGTACTCGTGTGATCTGAATGACTCAATTTTGGAATACAACTGTCGCGTGGTGCATCGCGACCTCAAGACACCCCGGAGTTTCTGAAAAAAAAATTTCTGCGATTTTCACGAAACCACTTTTCATCAACTTGAATTGGGCTAAAAATCCATCCCTGAAAATAAAAATTCTCTGAGTAGTGTGGAAATGCTGATCCTTACCCTGCCTGGGTTGTCCACTGAGCATTTCCCCGAACTCTACCTGAAGTTCTCTGGGCATGGGATTTTGACATGTTCCCCAAACCAAAAGGAATGAGTGGGAAACAATCAAGACAACAGATAGAAGCACTTGCATTTGAATGAGTTTCAAGCATGCTTGGGTACTCGTGTGATCTTAGTGACTCAGTTTTGGAATACAACTGTCGCATGGTGCACCGCGACCTCCAGGCACCCCGGAGTTTCTGAAAAAAAATTTTCTACGATTTTCACGAAACCACTTTTCTTCAACTTGAATTGGGCTAAAAATCCATCCCTGAAAATAAAAATTCTCTGAGTAGTGTGGAAATACTGATCCTTACCCTGCCTGGGTTGTCCACTGAGCATTTCCGCGAGCTCTACCTGTAGTTCTCTGGGTATGGGATTTTGACATGTTCCCCAAACCAAAAGGAATGAGTGGGAAACAATCAAGACAACAGATAGAAGCACTTGCATTTGAATGAGTTTCAAGCATGCTTGGGTACTCGTGTGATCTGAGTGACTCAGTTTTCAGTACAACTGTCGCGTGGTGCACCGTGACCTCTAGGCATCCCGGAGTTTCTGAAAAAAAAATTTCTGCGATTTTCACGAAACCACTTTTCTTCAACTTGAATTGGGCTAAAAATCCATCCCTGAAAATAAAAATTCTCTGAGTAGTGTGGAAATGCTGATCCTTACCCTGCCTGGGTTGTCCACTGAGCATTTCCGCGAACTCTACCTGAAGTTCTCTGGGCATGGGATTTTGACATGTTCCCCAAACCAAAAGGAATGAGTGGGAAACAATCAAGAAAAGAGATAGAGGCACTTGCATTTGAATGAGTTTCAAGCATGCTTGGGTACTCGTGTGATCTGAGTGACTCAATTTTGGAATACAACTGTCGCGTGGTGCATCGCGACCTCAAGACACCCCGGAGTTTCTGAAAAAAAAATTTCTGCGATTTTCACGAAACCACTTTTCTTCAACTTGAATTGGGCTAAAAATCCATCCCTGAAAATAAAAATTCTCTGAGTAGTGTGGAAATGCTGATCCTTACCCTGCCTGGGTTGTCCACTGAGCATTTCCCCGAACTCTACCTGAAGTTCTCTGGGCATGGGATTTTGACATGTTCCCCAAACCAAAAGGAATGAGTGGGAAACAATCAAAACAACAATTAGAAGCACTTGCATTTGAATGAGTTTCAAGCATGCTTGGGTACTCGTGTGATCTGAGTGACTCAGTTTTGGAATACAACTGTCGCATGGTGCACCGCGACCTCCAGGCATCCCGGAGTTTCTGAAAAAAAAATTTCTGCGATTTTCACGAAACCACTTTTCTTCAACTTGAATGGGGCTAAAAATCCATCCCTGAAAATAAAAATTCTCTGAAGAGTGTGGAAATACTGATCCTTACCCTGCCTGGGTTGTCCACTGAGTATTACCCCGAACTCTACCTGAAGTTCTCTGGGCATGGGATTTTGACATGTTCCCCAAACCAAAAGGAATGAGTGGGAAACAATCAAGAAAAGAGATAGAGGCACTTGCATTTGAATGAGTTTCAAGCATGCTTGGGTACTCATGTGATCTGAATGACTCAATTTTGGAATACAACTGTCGCGTGGTGCATCGCGACCCCAAGACACCCCGGAGTTTCTGAAAAAAAAATTTCTGCGATTTTCACGAAACCACTTTTCATCAACTTGAATTGGGCTAAAAATCCATCCCTGAAAATAAAAATTCTCTGAGTAGTGTGGAAATGCTGATCCTTACCCTGCCTGGGTTGTCCACTGAGCATTTCCGTGAACTCTACCTGAAGTTCTCTGGGCATGGGATTTTGACATGTTCCCCAAACCAAAAGGAATGAGTGGGAAACAATCAAGACAACAGATAGAAGCACTTGCATTTGAATGAGTTTCAAGCATGCTTGGGTACTCGTGTGATCTGAGTGACTCAGTTTTCAGTACAACTGTCGCGTGGTGCACCGTGACCTCCAGGCATCCCGGAGTTTCTGAAAAAAAATTTTCTGCGATTTTCACGAAACCACTTTTCTTCAACTTGAATTGGGCTAAAAATCCATCCCTGAAAATAAAAATTCTCTGAGTAGTGTGGAAATGCTGATCCTTACCCTGCCTGGGTTGTCCACTGAGCATTTCCGCGAACTCTACCTGAAGTTCTCTGGGCATGGGATTTTGACATGTTCCCCAAACCAAAAGGAATGAGTGGGAAACAATCAAGACAACAGATAGAAGCACTTGCATTTGAATGAGTTTCAAGCATGCTTGGGTACTCGTGTGATCTGAGTGACTCAGTTTTGGAATACAACTGTCGCGTGGTGCACCGCGACCTCCAGGCACCCCGGAGTTTCTGAAAAAAAATTTTCTGCGATTTTCACGAAACCACTTTTCTTCAACTTGAATTGGGCTAAAAATCCATCCCTGAAAATAAAAATTCTCTTAGTAGTGTGGAAATACTGATCCTTACCCTGCCTGGGTTGTCCACTGAGCATTTCCGCGAACTCTACTTGAAGTTCTCTGGGCATGGGATTTTGACATGTTCCCCAAACCAAAAGGAATGAGTGGGAAACAATCAAGACAACAGATAGAAGCACTTGCATTTGAATGAGTTTCAAGCATGCTTGAGTACTCGTGTGATCTGAGTGACTCAGTTTTGGAATACAACTGTCGTGTGGTGCACCGCGACCTCCAGGCACCCCGGAGTTTCTGAAAAAATATTTTCTGCGATTTTCACGAAACCACTTTTCTTCAACTTGAATTGGGCTAAAAATCCATCCCTGAAAATAAAAATTCTCTGAGTAGTGTGGAAATGCTGATCCTTACCCTGCCTGGGTTGTCCACTGAGCATTACCCCGAACTCTACCTGAAGTTCTCTGGGCATGGGATTTTGACATGTTCCCCAAACGAAAAGGAATGAGTGGGAAACAATCAAGAAAAGAAATAGAGGCACTTGAATTTGAATGAGTTTCAAGCATGCTTGGGTACTCGTGTGATCTGAGTGACTCAATTTTGGAATACAACTGTCGCGTGGTGCATCGCGACCTCAAGACACCCCGGAGTTTCTGAAAAAAAAATTTCTGCGATTTTCACGAAACCACTTTTCATCAACTTGAATTGGGCTAAAAATCCATCCCTGAAAATAAAAATTCTCTGAGTAGTGTGGAAATGCTGATCCTTACCCTGCCTGGGTTGTCCACTGAGCATTTCCCCGAACTCTACCTGAAGTTCTCTGCGCATGGGATTTTGACATGTTCCCCAAACCAAAAGGAATGAGTGGGAAACAATCAAGACAACAATTAGAAGCACTTGCATTTGAATGAGTTTCAAGCATGCTTGGGTACTCGTGTGATCTGAGTGACTCAGTTTTGGAATACAACTGTCGCATGGTGCACCGCGACCTCCAGGCACCCCGGAGTTTCTGAAAAAAAAATTTCTGCGATTTTCACGAAACCACTTTACTTCAACTTGAATTGGGCTAAAAATCCATCCCTGAAAATAAAAATTCTCTGAAGAGTGTGGAAATACTGATCCTTACCCTGCCTGGGTTGTCCACTGAGCATTTCCGCGAGCTCTACCTGAAGTTCTCTGGGCATGGGATTTTGACATGTTCCCCAAACCAAAAGGAATGAGTGGGAAACAATCAAGACAACAGATAGAAGCACTTGCATTTGAATGAGTTTCAAGCATGCTTGGGTACTCGTGTGATCTGAGTGACTCAGTTTTCAGTACAACTGTCGCGTGGTGCACCGCGACCTCCAGGCATCCCGGAGTTTCTGAAAAAAAATTTTCTGCGATTTTCACGATACCACTTTTCTTCAACTTGAATTGGGCTAAAAATCCATCACTGAAAATAAAAATTCTCTGAGTAGTGTGGAAATACTGATCCTTACCCTGCCTGGGTTGTCCACTGAGCATTTCCGCGAGCTCTACCTGAAGTTCTCTGGGCATGGGATTTTGACATGTTCCCCAAACCAAAAGGAATGAGTGGGAAACAATCAAGACAACAGATAGAAGCACTTGCATTTGAATGAGTTTCAAGCATGCTTGGGTACTCGTGTGATCTGAGTGACTCAGTTTTGGAATACAACTGTCGCGTGGTGCACCGCGACCTCCAGGCACCTCGGAGTTTCTGAAAAAAAATTTTCTGCGATTTTCACGAAACCACTTTTCTTCAACTTGAATTGGGCTAAAAATCCATTCCTGAAAATAAAAATTCTCTGAGTAGTGTGTAAATGCTGATCATAACCCTGCCTGGGTTGTAAACTGAGCATTTCCGCGAACTCTACCTGAAGTGCTCTGGGCATGGGATTTTGACATGTTCCCCAAACCAAAAGGAATGAGTGGGAAACAATCAAGACAACAGATAGAAGCTCTTGCATTTGAATGTGTTTCAAGCATGCTTGGGTACTCGTGTGATCTGAGTGACTCAGTTTTGGAATACAACTGTCGCGTGGTGCACCGCGACCTCCAGGCACCCCGGAGTTTCTGAAAAAAAATTTTCTGCGATTTTCACGAAACCACTTTTCTTCAACTTGAATTGGGCTAAAAATCCATTCCTGAAAATAAAAATTCTCTGAGTAGTGTGGAAATACTGATCCTTACCCTGCCTGGGTTGTCCACTGAGCATTTCCGCGAACTCTACTTGAAGTTCTCTGGGCATGGGATTTTCACATGTTCCCCAAACCAAAAGGAATGAGTGGGAAACAATCAAGAAAAGAGATAGAGGCACTTGCATTTGAATGAGTTTCAAGCATGCTTGGGTACTCGTGTGATCTGAGTGACTCAATTTTGGAATACAACTGTCGCGTGGTGCACCGCGACCTCCAGGCACCCCGGAGTTTCTGAAAAAAAATTTTCTGCGATTTTCACGAAACCACTTTTCTTCAACTTGAATTGGGCTAAAAATCCATCCCTGAAAATAAAAATTCTCTGAGTAGTGTGGAAATGCTGATCCTTACCCTGCCTGGGCTGTCCACTGAGCATTTCCCCGAACTCTACCTGAAGTTCTCTGGGCATGGGATTTTGACATGTTCCCCAAACCAAAAGGAATGAGTGGGAAACAATCAAGACAACAGATAGAAGCACTTGCATTTGAATGAGTTTCAAGCATGCTTGGGTACTCGTGTGATCTGAGTGACTCAGTTTTGGAATACAACTGTCGCGTGGTGCACCGCGACCTCCAGGCACCCCGGAGTTTCTGAAAAAAAATTTTCTGCGATTTTCACGAAACCACTTTTCTTCAACTTGAATTGGGCTAAAAATCCATCCCTGAAAATAAAAATTCTCTGAGTAGTGTGGAAATACTGATCCATACCCTGCCTGGGTTGTCTACTGAGCATTTCCGCGAACTCTACTTGAAGTTCTCTGGGCATGGGATTTTCACATGTTCCCCAAACCAAAAGGAATGAGTGGGAAACAATCAAGAAAAGAGATAGAGGCACTTGCATTTGAATGAGTTTCAAGCATGCTTGGGTACTCGTGTGATCTGAGTGACTCAATTTTGGAATACAACTGTCGCGTGGTGCATCGCGACCTCAAGACACCCCGGAGTTTCTGAAAAAAAATTTTCTGCGATTTTCACGAAACCACTTTTCTTCAACTTGAATTGGGCTAAAAATCCATCCCTGAAAATAAAAATTCTCTGAGTAGTGTGGAAATACTGATCCTTACCCTGCCTGGGTTGTCCACTGAGCATTTCCGCGAGCTCTACCTGAAGTTCTCTGGGCATGGGATTTTGACATGTTCCCCAAACCAAAAGGAATGAGTGTGAAACAATCAAGACCACAGATAGAAGCACTTGCATTTGAATGAGTTTCAAGCATGCTTGGGTACTCGTGTGATCTGAGTGACTCAGGTTCAGTACAACTGTCGCGTGGTGCACCGCGACCTCCAGGCATCCCGGAGTTTCTGAAAAAAAATTTTCTGCGATTTTCACGAAACCACTTTTCTTCAACTTGAATTGGGCTAAAAATCCATCACTGAAAATAAAAATTCTCTGAGTAGTGTGGAAATACTGATCCTTACCCTGCCTGGGTTGTCCACTGAGCATTTCCGCGAGCTCTACCTGAAGTTCTCTGGGCATGGGATTTTGACATGTTCCCCAAACCAAAAGGAATGAGTGGGAAACAATCAAGACCCCAGATAGAAGCACTTGCATTTGAATGAGTTTCAAGCATGCTTGGGTACTCGTGTGATCTGAGTGACTCAGTTTTGGAATACAACTGTCGCGTGGTGCACCGCGACCTCCAGGCATCCCGGAGTTTCTGAAAAAAAATTTTCTGCGATTTTCACGAAACCACTTTTCTTCAACTTGAATTGGGCTAAAAATCCATCCCTGAAAATAAAAATTCTCTGAGTAGTGTGGAAATGCTGATCCTTACCCTGCCTGGGTTGTCCACTGAGCATTTCCCCGAACTCTACCTGAAGTTCTCTGGGCATGGGATTTTGACATGTTCCCCAAACCAAAAGGAATGAGTGGGAAACAATCAAGACAACAGATAGAAGCACTTGCATTTGAATGAGTTTCAAGCATGCTTGGGTACTCGTGTGATCTGAGTGACTCAGTTTTGGAATACAACTGTCGCGTGGTGCACCGCGACCTCCAGGCACCTCGGAGTTTCTGAAAAAAAATTTTCTGCGATTTTCACGAAACCACTTTTCTTCAACTTGAATTGGGCTAAAAATCCATCCAAGAAAATAAAAATTCTCTGAGTAGTGTGTAAATGCTGATCCTTACCCTGCCTGCGTTGTCCACTGAGCATTTCCGCGAACTCTACCTGAAGTTCTCTGGGCATGGGATTTTGACATGTTCCCCAAACCAAAAGGAATGAGTGGGAAACAATCAAGACAACAGATAGAAGCACTTGCATTTGAATGAGTTTCAAGCATGCTTGGGTACTCGTGTGATCTGAGTGACTCAGTTTTGGAATACAACTGTCGCGTGGTGCACCGCGACCTCCAGGCACCCCGGAGTTTCTGAAAAAAAATTTTCTGCGATTTTCACGAAACCACTTTTCTTCAACTTGAATTGGGCTAAAAATCCATTCCTGAAAATAAAAATTCTCTGAGTAGTGTGGAAATGCTGATCCTTACCCTGCCTGGGTTGTCCACTGAGCATTTCCGCGAACTCTACTTGAAGTTCTCTGGGCATGGGATTTTGACATGTTCCCCAAACCAAAAGGAATGAGTGGGAAACAATCAAGACAACAGATAGAAGCACTTGCATTTGAATGAGTTTCAAGCATGCTTGGGTACTCGTGTGATCTGAGTGACTCAATTTTGGAATACAACTGTCTCGTGGTGCATCGCGACCTCAAGACACCCCGAAGTTTCTGAAAAAAAAATTTCTGCGATTTTCACGAAACCACTTTTCATCAACTTGAATTGGGCTAAAAATCCATCCCTGAAAATAAAAATTCTCTGAGTAGTGTGGAAATGCTGATCCTTACCCTGCCTGGGTTTTCCACTGAGCATTTCCCCGAACCCTACCTGAAGTTCTCTGGGCATGGGATTTTGACATGTTCCCCAAACCAAAAGGAATGAGTGGGAAACAATCAAGACAACAGATAGAAGCACTTGCATTTGAATGAGTTTCAAGCATGCTTGGGTACTCGTGTGATCTGAGTGACTCAGTTTTGGAATACAACTGTCGCATGGTGCACCGCGACCTCCAGGCACCCCGGAGTTTCTGTAAAAAAATTTTCTACGATTTTCACAAAACCACTTTTCTTCAACTTGAATTGGGCTAATAATCCATCCCTGAAAATAAAAATTCTCTGAAGAGTGTGGAAATACTGATCCTTACCCTGCCTGGGTTGCCAACTGAGCATTTCCGCGAGCTCTACCTGAAGTTCTCTGGGAATGGGATTTTGACATGTTCCCCAAACCAAAAGGAATGAGTGGGAAACAATCAAGACAACAGATAGAAGCACTTGCATTTGAATGAGTTTCAAGCATGCTTGGGTACTCGTGTGATCTGAGTGACTCAGTTTTCAGTACAACTGTCGCGTGGTGCACCGCGACCTCCAGGCACCCCGGAGTTTCTGAAAAAAAATTTTCTGCGATTTTCACGAAACCACTTTTCTTCAACTTGAATTGGGCTAAAAATCCATCCTTGAAAATAAAAATTCTCTGAGTAGTGTGGAAATACTGATCCTTACCCTGCCTGGGTTGTCCTCTGAGCATTTCCGCGAACTCTACTTGAAGTTCTCTGGGCATGGGATTTTCACATGTTCCCCAAACCAAAAGGAATGAGTGGGAAACAATCAAGACAACAGATAGAAGCACTTGCATTTGAATGAGTTTCAAGCATGCTTGAGTACTCGTGTGATCTGAGTGACTCAGTTTTGGAATACAACTGTCGCGTGGTGCACCGCGACCTCCAGGCACCCCGGAGTTTCTGAAAAAAAATTTTCTGCGATTTTCACGAAACCACTTTTCTTCAACTTGAATTGGGCTAAAAATCCATCCCTGAAAATAAAAATTCTCTGAGTAGTGTGGAAATGCTAATCCTTACCCTGCCTGGGTTGTCCACTGAGCATTTCCCCGAACTCTACCTGAAGTTCTCTGGGCATGGGATTTTGACATGTTCCCCAAACCAAAAGGAATGAGTGGGAAACAATCAAGACAACAGATAGAAGCACTTGCATTTGAAAGAGTTTCAAGCATGCTTGGGTACTCGTGTGATCTGAGTGACTCAGTTTTGGAATACAACTGTCGCATGGTGCACCGCGACCTCCAGGCACCCCGGAGTTTCTGAAAAAAAATTTTCTGCGATTTTCACGAAACCACTTTTCTTCAACTTGAATTGGGCTAAAAATCCATCCCTGAAAATAAAAATTCTCTGAGTAGTGTGGAAATACTGATCCTTACCCTGCCTGGGTTGTCCACTGAGCATTTCCGCGAGCTCTACCTGAAGTTCTCTGGGCATGGGATTTTGACATGTTCCCCAAACCAAAAGGAATGAGTGGGAAACAATCAAGACCCCAGATAGAAGCACTTGCATTTGTATGAGTTTCAAGCATGCTTGGGTACTCGTGTGATCTGAGTGACTCAGTTTTGGAATACAACTGTCGCGTGGTGCACCGCGACCTCCAGGCATCCCGGAGTTTCTGAAAAAAAATTTTCTGCGATTTTCACGAAACCACTTTTCTTCAACTTGAATTGGGCTAAAAATCCATCACTGAAAATAAAAATTCTCTGAGTAGTGTGGAAATACTGATCCTTACCCTGCCTGGGTTGTCCACTGAGCATTTCCGCGAGCTCTACCTGAAGTTCTCTGGGCATGGGATTTTGACATGTTCCCCAAACCAAAAGGAATGAGTGGGAAACAATCAAGACCCCAGATAGAAGCACTTGCATTTGAATGAGTTTCAAGCATGCTTGGGTACTCGTGTGATCTGAGTGACTCAGTTTTGGAATACAACTGTCGCATGGTGCACCGCGACCTCCAGGCACCCCGGAGTTTCTGAAAAAAAATTTTCTGCGATTTTCACGAAACCACTTTTCTTCAACTTGAATTGGGCTAAAAATCCATCCCTGAAAATAAAAATTCTCTGAGTAGTGTGGAAATACTGATCCTTACCCTGCCTGGGTTGTCCACTGAGCATTTCCGCGAGCTCCACCTGAAGTTCTCTGGGCATGGGATTTTGACATGTTCCCCAAACCAAAAGGAATGAGTGGGAAACAATCAAGACAACAGATAGAAGCACTTGCATTTGAATGAGTTTCAAGCATGCTTGGGTACTCGTGTGATCTGAGTGACTCAGTTTTGGAATACAACTGTCGCGTGGTGCACCGCGACCTCCAGGCACCTCGGAGTTTCTGAAAAAAAATTTTCTGCGATTTTCACGAAACCACTTTTCTTCAACTTGAATTGGGCTAAAAATCCATCCCTGAAAATAAAAATTCTCTGAGTAGTGTGGAAATGCTGATCCTTACCCTGCCTTCGTTGTCCACTGAGCATTTCCGCGAACTCTACCTGAAGTTCTCTGGGCATGGGATTTTGACATGTTCCCCAAACCAAAAGGAATGAGTGGGAAACAATCAAGACAACAGATAGAAGCACTTGCATTTGAATGAGTTTCAAGCATGCTTGGGTACTCGTGTGATCTGAGTGACTCAGTTTTCAGTACAACTGTCGCGTGGTGCACCGCGACCTCCAGGCATCCCGGAGTTTCTGAAAAAAAATTTTCTGCGATTTTCACGAAACCACTTTTCTTCAACTTGAATTGGGCTAAAAATCCATCACTGAAAATAAAAATTCTCTGAGTAGTGTGGAAATACTGATCCTTACCCTGCCTGGGTTGTCCACTGAGCATTTCCGCGAACTCTACTTGAAGTTCTCTGGGCATGGGATTTTGACATGTTCCCCAAACCAAAAGGAATGAGTGGGAAACAATCAAGACAACAGATAGAAGCACTTGCATTTGAATGAGTTTCAAGCATGCTTGAGTACTCGTGTGATCTGAGTGACTCAGTTTTGGAATACAACTGTCGTGTGGTGCACCGCGACCTCCAGGCACCCCGGAGTTTCTGAAAAAAAATTTTCTGCGATTTTAACGAAACCACTTTTCTTCAACTTGAATTGGGCTAAAAATCCATCCCTGAAAATAAAAATTCTCTCAGTAGTGTGGAAATGCTGATCCTTACCCTGCCTGGGTTGTCCACTGAGCATTACCCCGAACTCTACCTGAAGTTCTCTGGGCATGGGATCTTGACATGTTCCCCAAACCAAAAGGAATGAGTGGGAAACAATCAAGAAAAGAGATAGAGGCACTTGCATTTGAATGAGTTTCAAGCATGCTTGGGTACTCGTGTGATCTGAGTGACTCAATTTTAGAATACAACTGTCGCGTGGTGCATCGCGACCTCAAGACACCCCGAAGTTTCTGAAAAAAAACTTTCTGCGATTTTCACGAAACCACTTTTCATCAACTTGAATTGGGCTAAAAATCCATCCCTGAAAATAAAAATTCTCTGAGTAGTGTGGAAATGCTGATCCTTACCCTGCCTGGGTTGTCCACTGAGCATTTCCGCAAGCTCTACCTGAAGTTCTCTGGGCATGGGATTTTGACATGTTCCCCAAACCAAAAGGAATGAGTGGGAAACAATCAAGACAACAGATAGAAGCACTTGCATTTGAATGAGTTTCAAGCATGCTTGGGTACTCGTGTGATCTGAGTGACTCAGTTTTGGAATACAACTGTCGCATGGTGCACCGCGACCTCCAGGCACCCCGGAGTTTCTGAAAAAAAATTTTCTGCGATTTTCACGAAACCACTTTTCTTCAACTTGAATTGGGCTAAAAATCCTTCCCTGAAAATAAAAATTCTCTGAAGAGTGTGGAAATACTGATCCTTACCCTGCCTGGGTTGTCCACTGAGCATTTCCGCGAGCTCTACCTGAAGTTCTCTGGGCATGGGATTTTGACATGTTCCCCAAACCAAAAGGAATGAGTGGGAAACAATCAAGACAACAGATAGAAGCACTTGCATTTGAATGAGTTTCAAGCATGCTTGGGTACTCGTGTGATCTGAGTGACTCAGTTTTCAGTACAACTGTCGCGTGGTGCACCGCGACCTCCAGGCATCCCGAAGTTTCTGAAAAAAAATTTTCTGCGATTTTCACGAAACCACTTTTCTTCAACTTGAATTGGGCTAAAAATCCATCACTGAAAATAAAAATTCTCTGAGTAGTGTGGAAATACTGATCCTTACCCTGCCTGGGTTGTCCACTGAGCATTTCCGCGAGCTCTACCTGAAGTTCTCTGGGCATGGGATTTTGACATGTTCCCCAAACCAAAAGGAATGAGTGGGAAACAATCAAGACAACAGATAGAAGCACTTGCATTTGAATGAGTTTCAAGTATGCTTGGGTACTCGTGTGATCTGAGTGACTCAGTTTTGGAATACAACTGTCGCGTGGTGCACCGCGACCTCCAGGCACCTCGGAGTTTCTGAAAAAAAATTTTCTGCGATTTTCACGAAACCACTTTTCTTCAACTTGAATTGGGCTAAAAATCCATTCCTGAAAATAAAAATTCTCTGAGTAGTGTGTAAATGCTGATCCTTACCCTGCCTGGGTTGTCCACTGAGCATTTCCGCGAACTCTACTTGAAGTACTCTGGGCATGGGATTTTGACATGTTCCCCAAACCATAAGGAATGAGTGGGAAACAATCAAGACAACAGATAGAAGCACTTGCATTTGAATGAGTTTCAAGCATGCTTGGGTACTCGTGTGATCTGAGTGACTCAATTTTGGAATGCAACTGTCTCGTGGTGCATCGCGACCTCAAGACACCCCGAAGTTTCTGAAAAAAAAATTTCTGCGATTTTCACGAAACCACTTTTCATCAACTTGAATTGGGCTAAAAATCCATCCCTGAAAATAAAAATTCTCTGAGTAGTGTGGAAATGCTGATCCTTACCCTGCCTGGGTTTTCCACTGAGCATTTCCCCGAACCCTACCTGAAGTTCTCTGGGCATGGGATTTTGACATGTTCCCCAAACCAAAAGGAATGAGTGGGAAACAATCAAGACAACAGATAGAAGCACTTGCATTTGAATGAGTTTCAAGCATGCTTGGGTACTCGTGTGATCTGAGTGACTCAGTTTTGGAATACAACTGTCGCATGGTGCACCGCGACCTCCAGGCACCCCGGAGTTTCTGTAAAAAAATTTTCTACGATTTTCACAAAACCACTTTTCTTCAACTTGAATTGGGCTAATAATCCATCCCTGAAAATAAAAATTCTCTGAAGAGTGTGGAAATACTGATCCTTACCCTGCCTGGGTTGCCAACTGAGCATTTCCGCGAGCTCTACCTGAAGTTCTCTGGGAATGGGATTTTGACATGTTCCCCAAACCAAAAGGAATGAGTGGGAAACAATCAAGACAACAGATAGAAGCACTTGCATTTGAATGAGTTTCAAGCATGCTTGGGTACTCGTGTGATCTGAGTGACTCAGTTTTCAGTACAACTGTCGCGTGGTGCACCGCGACCTCCAGGCACCCCGGAGTTTCTGAAAAAAAATTTTCTGCGATTTTCACGAAACCACTTTTCTTCAACTTGAATTGGGCTAAAAATCCATCCTTGAAAATAAAAATTCTCTGAGTAGTGTGGAAATACTGATCCTTACCCTGCCTGGGTTGTCCTCTGAGCATTTCCGCGAACTCTACTTGAAGTTCTCTGGGCATGGAATTTTCACATGTTCCCCAAACCAAAAGGAATGAGTGGGAAACAATCAAGACAACAGATAGAAGCACTTGCATTTGAATGAGTTTCAAGCATGCTTGAGTACTCGTGTGATCTGAGTGACTCAGTTTTGGAATACAACTGTCGCGTGGTGCACCGCGACCTCCAGGCACCCCGGAGTTTCTGAAAAAAAATTTTCTGCGATTTTCACGAAACCACTTTTCTTCAACTTGAATTGGGCTAAAAATCCATCCCTGAAAATAAAAATTCTCTGAGTAGTGTGGAAATGCTAATCCTTACCCTGCCTGGGTTGTCCACTGAGCATTTCCCCGAACTCTACCTGAAGTTCTCTGGGCATGGGATTTTGACATGTTCCCCAAACCAAAAGGAATGAGTGGGAAACAATCAAGACAACAGATAGAAGCACTTGCATTTGAAAGAGTTTCAAGCATGCTTGGGTACTCGTGTGATCTGAGTGACTCAGTTTTGGAATACAACTGTCGCATGGTGCACCGCGACCTCCAGGCACCCCGGAGTTTCTGAAAAAAAATTTTCTGCGATTTTCACGAAACCACTTTTCTTCAACTTGAATTGGGCTAAAAATCCATCCCTGAAAATAAAAATTCTCTGAGTAGTGTGGAAATACTGATCCTTACCCTGCCTGGGTTGTCCACTGAGCATTTCCGCGAGCTCTACCTGAAGTTCTCTGGGCATGGGATTTTGACATGTTCCCCAAACCAAAAGGAATGAGTGGGAAACAATCAAGACAACAGATAGAAGCACTTGCATTTGAATGAGTTTCAAGCATGCTTGGGTACTCGTGTGATCTGAGTGACTCAGTTTTCAGTACAACTGTCGCGTGGTGCACCGCGACCTCCAGGCATCCCGGAGTTTCTGAAAAAAAATTTTCTGCGATTTTCACGAAACCACTTTTCTTCAACTTGAATTGGGCTAAAAATCCATCCCTGAAAATAAAAATTCTCTGAGTAGTGTGGAAATACTGATCCTTACCCTGCCTGGGTTGTCCACTGAGCATTTCCGCGAGCTCTACCTGAAGTTCTCTGGGCATGGGATTTTGACATGTTCCCCAAACCAAAAGGAATGAGTGTGAAACAATCAAGACAACAGATAGAAGCACTTGCATTTGAATGAGTTTCAAGCATGCTTGGGTACTCGTGTGATCTGAGTGACTCAGGTTCAGTACAACTGTCGCGTGGTGCACCGCGACCTCCAGGCATCCCGGAGTTTCTGAAAAAAAATTTTCTGCGATTTTCACGAAACCACTTTTCTTCAACTTGAATTGGGCTAAAAATCCATCACTGAAAATAAAAATTCTCTGAGTAGTGTGGAAATACTGATCCTTACCCTGCCTGGGTTGTCCACTGAGCATTTCCGCGAGCTCTACCTGAAGTTCTCTGGGCATGGGATTTTGACATGTTCCCCAAACCAAAAGGAATGAGTGGGAAACAATCAAGACCCCAGATAGAAGCACTTGCATTTGTATGAGTTTCAAGCATGCTTGGGTACTCGTGTGATCTGAGTGACTCAGTTTTGGAATACAACTGTCGCGTGGTGCACCGCGACCTCCAGGCATCCCGGAGTTTCTGAAAAAAAATTTTCTGCGATTTTCACGAAACCACTTTTCTTCAACTTGAATTGGGCTAAAAATCCATCACTGAAAATAAAAATTCTCTGAGTAGTGTGGAAATACTGATCCTTACCCTGCCTGGGTTGTCCACTGAGCATTTCCGCGAGCTCTACCTGAAGTTCTCTGGGCATGGGATTTTGACATGTTCCCCAAACCAAAAGGAATGAGTGGGAAACAATCAAGACCCCAGATAGAAGCACTTGCATTTGAATGAGTTTCAAGCATGCTTGGGTACTCGTGTGATCTGAGTGACTCAGTTTTGGAATACAACTGTCGCATGGTGCACCGCGACCTCCAGGCACCCCGGAGTTTCTGAAAAAAAATTTTCTGCGATTTTCACGAAACCACTTTTCTTCAACTTGAATTGGGCTAAAAATCCATCCCTGAAAATAAAAATTCTCTGAGTAGTGTGGAAATACTGATCCTTACCCTGCCTGGGTTGTCCACTGAGCATTTCCGCGAGCTCCACCTGAAGTTCTCTGGGCATGGGATTTTGACATGTTACCCAAACCAAAAGGAATGAGTGGGAAACAATCAAGACAACAGATAGAAGCACTTGCATTTGAATGAGTTTCAAGCATGCTTGGGTACTCGTGTGATCTGAGTGACTCAGTTTTGGAATACAACTGTCGCGTGGTGCACCGCGACCTCCAGGCACCTCGGAGTTTCTGAAAAAAAATTTTCTGCGATTTTCACGAAACCACTTTTCTTCAACTTGAATTGGGCTAAAAATCCATCCCTGAAAATAAAAATTCTCTGAGTAGTGTGGAAATGCTGATCCTTACCCTGCCTGCGTTGTCCACTGAGCATTTCCGCGAACTCTACCTGAAGTTCTCTGGGCATGGGATTTTGACATGTTCCCCAAACCAAAAGGAATGAGTGGGAAACAATCAAGAAAAGAGATAGAGGCACTTGCATTTGAATGAGTTTCAAGCATGCTTGGGTACTCGTGTGATCTGAGTGACTCAATTTTGGAATACAACTGTCGCGTGGTGCATCGCGACCTCAAGACACCCCGGAGTTTCTGAAAAAAAAATTTCTGCGATTTTCACGAAACCACTTTTCATCAACTTGAATTGGGCTAAAAATCCATCCCTGAAAATAAAAATTCTCTGAGTAGTGTGGAAATGCTGATCCTTACCCTGCCTGGGTTGTCCACTGAGCATTTCCCCGAACTCTACCTGAAGTTCTCTGGGCATGGGATTTTGACATGTTCCCCAAACCAAAAGGAATGAGTGGGAAACAATCAAGACAACAGATAGAAGCACTTGCATTTGAATGAGTTTCAAGCATGCTTGGGTACTCGTGTGATCTGAGTGACTCAGTTTTGGAATACAACTGTCGCGTGGTGAACCGCGACCTCCAGGCACCCCGGAGTTTCTGAAAAAAAATTTTCTGCGATTTTCACGAAACCACTTTTCTTCAACTTGAATTGGGCTAAAAATCCATCCCTGAAAATAAAAATTCTCTGAGTAGTGTGGAAATACTGATCCATACCCTGCCTGGGTTGTCTACTGAGCATTTCCGCGAACTCTACTTGAAGTTCTCTGGGCATGGGATTTTCACATGTTCCCCAAACCAAAAGGAATGAGTGGGAAACAATCAAGAAAAGAGATAGAGGCACTTGCATTTGAATGAGTTTCAAGCATGCTTGGGTACTCGTGTGATCTGAGTGACTCAATTTTGGAATACAACTGTCGCGTGGTGCATCGCGACCTCAAGACACCCCGGAGTTTCTGAAAAAAAATTTTCTGCGATTTTCACGAAACCACTTTTCTTCAACTTGAATTGGGCTAAAAATCCATCCCTGAAAATAAAAATTCTCTGAGTAGTGTGGAAATACTGATCCTTACCCTGCCTGGGTTGTCCACTGAGCATTTCCGCGAGCTCTACCTGAAGTTCTCTGGGCATGGGATTTTGACATGTTCCCCAAACCAAAAGGAATGAGTGTGAAACAATCAAGACAACAGATAGAAGCACTTGCATTTGAATGAGTTTCAAGCATGCTTGGGTACTCGTGTGATCTGAGTGACTCAGGTTCAGTACAACTGTCGCGTGGTGCACCGCGACCTCCAGGCATCCCGGAGTTTCTGAAAAAAAAATTTCTGCGATTTTCACGAAACCACTTTTCTTCAACTTGAATTGGGCTAAAAATCCATCACTGAAAATAAAAATTCTCTGAGTAGTGTGGAAATACTGATCCTTACCCTGCCTGGGTTGTCCACTGAGCATTTCCGCGAGCTCTACCTGAAGTTCTCTGGGCATGGGATTTTGACATGTTCCCCAAACCAAAAGGAATGAGTGGGAAACAATCAAGACCCCAGATAGAAGCACTTGCATTTGAATGAGTTTCAAGCATGCTTGGGTACTCGTGTGATCTGAGTGACTCAGTTTTGGAATACAACTGTCGCGTGGTGCACCGCGACCTCCAGGCATCCCGGAGTTTGTGAAAAAAAATTTTCTGCGATTTTCACGAAACCACTTTTCTTCAACTTGAATTGGGCTAAAAATCCATCACTGAAAATAAAAATTCTCTGAGTAGTGTGTAAATGCTGATCCTTACCCTTCCTGCGTTGTAAACTGAGCATTTCCGCGAACTCTACCTGAAGTTCTCTGGGCATGGGATTTTGACATGTTCCCCAAACCAAAAGGAATGAGTGGGAAACAATCAAGACAACAGATAGAAGCACTTGCATTTGAATGAGTTTCAAGCATGCTTGGGTACTCGTGTGATCTGAGTGACTCAGTTTTGGAATACAACTGTCGCGTGGTGCACCGCGACCTCCAGGCACCCCGGAGTTTCTGAAAAAAAAATTTCTGCGATTTTCACGAAACCACTTTTCTTCAACTTGAATTGGGCTAAAAATCCTTCCCTGAAAATAAAAATTCTCTGAGTAGTGTGGAAATACTGATCCTTACCCTGCCTGGGTTGTCCACTGAGCATTTCCGCGAACTCTACTTGAAGTTCTCTGGGCATGGGATTTTGACATGTTCCCCAAACCAAAAGGAATGAGTGGGAAACAATCAAGACAACAGATAGAATCACTTGCATTTGAATGAGTTTCAAGGATGCTTGAGTACTCGTGTGATCTGAGTGACTCAGTTTTGGAATACAACTGTCGTGTGGTGCACCGCAACCTCCAGGCACCCCGGAGTTTCTGAAAAAAAATTTTCTGCGATTTTCACGAAACCACTTTTCTTCAACTTGAATTGGGCTAAAAATCCATCCCTGAAAATAAAAATTCTCTGAGTAGTGTGGAAATGCTGATCCTTACCCTGCCTGGGTTGTCCACTGAGCATTTCCGCGAACTCTACCTGAAGTTCTCTGGGCATGGGATTTTGACATGTTCCCCAAACCAAAAGGAATGAGTGGGAAACAATCAAGACAACAGATAGAAGCACTTGCATTTGAATGAGTTTCAAGCATGCTTGGGTACTCGTGTGATCTGAGTGACTCAGTTTTGGAATACAACTGTCGCGTGGTGCACCGTGACCTCCAGGCACCCCGGAGTTTCTGAAAAAAAATTTTCTGCGATTTTCACGAAACCACTTTTCTTCAACTTGAATTGGGCTAAAAATCCATCCCTGAAAATAAAAATTCTCTGAGTAGTGTGGAAATGCTGATCCTTACCCTGCCTGGGCTGTCCACTGAGCATTTCCCCGAACTCTACCTGAAGTTCTCTGGGCATGGGATTTTGACATGTTCCCCAAACCAAAAGGAATGAGTGGGAAACAATCAAGACAACAGATAGAAGCACTTGCATTTGAATGAGTTTCAAGCATGCTTGGGTACTCGTGTGATCTGAGTGACTCAGTTTTGGAATACAACTGTCGCGTGGTGAACCGCGACCTCCAGGCACCCCGGAGTTTCTGAAAAAAAATTTTCTGCGATTTTCACGAAACCACTTTTCTTCAACTTGAATTGGGCTAAAAATCCATCCCTGAAAATAAAAATTCTCTGAGTAGTGTGGAAATACTGATCCATACCCTGCCTGGGTTGTCTACTGAGCATTTCCGCGAACTCTACTTGAAGTTCTCTGGGCATGGGATTTTCACATGTTCCCCAAACCAAAAGGAATGAGTGGGAAACAATCAAGAAAAGAGATAGAGGCACTTGCATTTGAATGAGTTTCAAGCATGCTTGGGTACTCGTGTGATCTGAGTGACTCAATTTTGGAATACAACTGTCGCGTGGTGCATCGCGACCTCAAGACACCCCGGAGTTTCTGAAAAAAAATTTTCTGCGATTTTCACGAAACCACTTTTCTTCAACTTGAATTGGGCTAAAAATCCATCCCTGAAAATAAAAATTCTCTGAGTAGTGTGGAAATACTGATCCTTACCCTGCCTGGGTTGTCCACTGAGCATTTCCGCGAGCTCTACCTGAAGTTCTCTGGGCATGGGATTTTGACATGTTCCCCAAACCAAAAGGAATGAGTGTGAAACAATCAAGACAACAGATAGAAGCACTTGCATTTGAATGAGTTTCAAGCATGCTTGGGTACTCGTGTGATCTGAGTGACTCAGGTTCAGTACAACTGTCGCGTGGTGCACCGCGACCTCCAGGCATCCCGGAGTTTCTGAAAAAAAATTTTCTGCGATTTTCACGAAACCACTTTTCTTCAACTTGAATTGGGCTAAAAATCCATCACTGAAAATAAAAATTCTCTGAGTAGTGTGGAAATACTGATCCTTACCCTGCCTGGGTTGTCCACTGAGCATTTCCGCGAGCTCTACCTGAAGTTCTCTGGGCATGGGATTTTGACATGTTCCCCAAACCAAAAGGAATGAGTGGGAAACAATCAAGACCCCAGATAGAAGCACTTGCATTTGAATGAGTTTCAAGCATGCTTGGGTACTCGTGTGATCTGAGTGACTCAGTTTTGGAATACAACTGTCGCGTGGTGCACCGCGACCTCCAGGCATCCCGGAGTTTGTGAAAAAAAATTTTCTGCGATTTTCACGAAACCACTTTTCTTCAACTTGAATTGGGCTAAAAATCCATCACTGAAAATAAAAATTCTCTGAGTAGTGTGTAAATGCTGATCCTTACCCTTCCTGCGTTGTAAACTGAGCATTTCCGCGAACTCTACCTGAAGTTCTCTGGGCATGGGATTTTGACATGTTCCCCAAACCAAAAGGAATGAGTGGGAAACAATCAAGACAACAGATAGAATCACTTGCATTTGAATGAGTTTCAAGGATGCTTGAGTACTCGTGTGATCTGAGTGACTCAGTTTTGGAATACAACTGTCGTGTGGTGCACCGCAACCTCCAGGCACCCCGGAGTTTCTGAAAAAAAATTTTCTGCGATTTTCACGAAACCACTTTTCTTCAACTTGAATTGGGCTAAAAATCCATCCCTGAAAATAAAAATTCTCTGAGTAGTGTGGAAATGCTGATCCTTACCCTGCCTGGGTTGTCCACTGAGCATTTCCGCGAACTCTACCTGAAGTTCTCTGGGCATGGGATTTTGACATGTTCCCCAAACCAAAAGGAATGAGTGGGAAACAATCAAGACAACAGATAGAAGCACTTGCATTTGAATGAGTTTCAAGCATGCTTGGGTACTCGTGTGATCTGAGTGACTCAGTTTTGGAATACAACTGTCGCATGGTGCACCGCGACCTCCAGGCACCCCGGAGTTTCTGTAAAAAAATTTTCTACGATTTTCACAAAACCACTTTTCTTCAACTTGAATTGGGCTAATAATCCATCCCTGAAAATAAAAATTCTCTGAGTAGTGTGGAAATACTGATCCTTACCCTGCCTGGGTTGTCCACTGAGCATTTCCGCGAGCTCTACCTGAAGTTCTCTGGGCATGGGATTTTGACATGTTCCCCAAACCAAAAGGAATGAGTGGGAAACAATCAAGACAACAGATAGAAGCACTTGCATTTGAATGAGTTTCAAGCATGCTTGGGTACTCGTGTGATCTGAGTGACTCAGTTTTCAGTACAACTGTCGCGTGGTGCACCGCGACCTCCAGGCATCCCGGAGTTTCTGAAAAAAAATTTTCTGCGATTTTCACGAAACCACTTTTCTTCAACTTGAATTGGGCTAAAAATCCATCCCTGAAAATAAAAATTCTCTGAGTAGTGTGGAAATACTGATCCTTACCCTGCCTGGGTTGTCCACTGAGCATTTCCGCGAGCTCTACCTGAAGTTCTCTGGGCATGGGATTTTGACATGTTCCCCAAACCAAAAGGAATGAGTGGGAAACAATCAAGACAACAGATAGAAGCACTTGCATTTGAATGAGTTTCAAGCATGCTTGGGTACTCGTGTGATCTGAGTGACTCAGGTTCAGTACAACTGTCGCGTGGTGCACCGCGACCTCCAGGCATCCCGGAGTTTCTGAAAAAAAATTTTCTGCGATTTTCACGAAACCACTTTTCTTCAACTTGAATTGGGCTAAAAATCCATCACTGAAAATAAAAATTCTCTGAGTAGTGTGGAAATACTGATCCTTACCCTGCCTGGGTTGTCCACTGAGCATTTCCGCGAGCTCTACCTGAAGTTCTCTGGGCATGGGATTTTGACATGTTCCCCAAACCAAAAGGAATGAGTGGGAAACAATCAAGACCCCAGATAGAAGCACTTGCATTTGTATGAGTTTCAAGCATGCTTGGGTACTCGTGTGATCTGAGTGACTCAGTTTTGGAATACAACTGTCGCGTGGTGCACCGCGACCTCCAGGCATCCCGGAGTTTCTGAAAAAAAATTTTCTGCGATTTTCACGAAACCACTTTTCTTCAACTTGAATTGGGCTAAAAATCCATCACTGAAAATAAAAATTCTCTGAGTAGTGTGGAAATACTGATCCTTACCCTGCCTGGGTTGTCCACTGAGCATTTCCGCGAGCTCTACCTGAAGTTCTCTGGGCATGGGATTTTGACATGTTCCCCAAACCAAAAGGAATGAGTGGGAAACAATCAAGACCCCAGATAGAAGCACTTGCATTTGAATGAGTTTCAAGCATGCTTGGGTACTCGTGTGATCTGAGTGACTCAGTTTTGGAATACAACTGTCGCATGGTGCACCGCGACCTCCAGGCACCCCGGAGTTTCTGAAAAAAAATTTTCTGCGATTTTCACGAAACCACTTTTCTTCAACTTGAATTGGGCTAAAAATCCATCCCTGAAAATAAAAATTCTCTGAGTAGTGTGGAAATGCTGATCCTTACCCTGCCTGCGTTGTCCACTGAGCATTTCCGCGAACTCTACCTGAAGTTCTCTGGGCATGGGATTTTGACATGTTCCCCAAACCAAAAGGAATGAGTGGGAAACAATCAAGAAAAGAGATAGAGGCACTTGCATTTGAATGAGTTTCAAGCATGCTTGGGTACTCGTGTGATCTGAGTGACTCAATTTTGGAATACAACTGTCGCGTGGTGCATCGCGACCTCAAGACACCCCGGAGTTTCTGAAAAAAAAATTTCTGCGATTTTCACGAAACCACTTTTCATCAACTTGAATTGGGCTAAAAATCCATCCCTGAAAATAAAAATTCTCTGAGTAGTGTGGAAATGCTGATCCTTACCCTGCCTGGGTTGTCCACTGAGCATTTCCCCGAACTCTACCTGAAGTTCTCTGGGCATGGGATTTTGACATGTTCCCCAAACCAAAAGGAATGAGTGGGAAACAATCAAGACAACAGATAGAAGCACTTGCATTTGAATGAGTTTCAAGCATGCTTGGGTACTCGTGTGATCTGAGTGACTCAGTTTTGGAATACAACTGTCGCATGGTGCACCGCGACCTCCAGGCACCCCGGAGTTTCTGAAAAAAAATTTTCTGCGATTTTCACGAAACCACTTTTCTTCAACTTGAATTGGGCTAAAAATCCATCCCTGAAAATAAAAATTCTCTGAGTAGTGTGGAAATACTGATCCTTACCCTGCCTGGGTTGTCCACTGAGCATTTCCGCGAGCTCTACCTGAAGTTCTCTGGGCATGGGATTTTGACATGTTCCCCAAACCAAAAGGAATGAGTGGGAAACAATCAAGACAACAGATAAAAGCACTTGCATTTGAATGAGTTTCAAGCATGCTTGGGTACTCGTGTGATCTGAGTGACTCAGTTTTCAGTACAACTGTCGCGTGGTGCACCGCGACCTCCAGGCACCCCGGAGTTTCTGAAAAAAAATTTTCTGCGATTTTCACGAAACCACTTTTCTTCAACTTGAATTGGGCTAAAAATCCATCCCTGAAAATAAAAATTCTCTCAGTAGTGTGGAAATGCTGATCCTTACCCTGCCTGGTTTGTCCACTGAGCATTACCCCGAACTCTACCTGAAGTTCTCTGGGCATGGGATCTTGACATGTTCCCCAAACCAAAAGGAATGAGTGGGAAACAATCAAGAAAAGAGATAGAGGCACTTGCATTTGAATGAGTTTCAAGCATGCTTGGGTACTCGTGTGATCTGAGTGACTCAATTTTAGAATACAACTGTCGCGTGGTGCATCGCGACCTCAAGACACCCCGAAGTTTCTGAAAAAAAACTTTCTGCGATTTTCACGAAACCACTTTTCATCAACTTGAATTGGGCTAAAAATCCATCCCTGAAAATAAAAATTCTCTGAGTAGTGTGGAAATGCTGATCCTTACCCTGCCTGGGTTGTCCACTGAGCATTTCCCCGAACCCTACCTGAAGTTCTCTGGGCATGGGATTTTGACTTGTTCCCCAAACCAAAAGGAATGAGTGGGAAACAATCAAGACAACAGATAGAAGCACTTGCATTTGAATGAGTTTCAAGCATGCTTGGGTACTCGTGTGATCTGAGTGACTCAGTTTTGGAATACAACTGTCGCATGGTGCACCGCGACCTCCAGGCACCCCGGAGTTTCTGAAAAAAAATTTTCTGCGATTTTCACGAAACCACTTTTCTTCAACTTGAATTGGGCTAAAAATCCATTCCTGAAAATAAAAATTCTCTGAGTAGTGTGTAAATGCTGATCCTTACCCTGCCTGGGTTGTCCACTGAGCATTTCCGCGAACTCTACTTGAAGTTCTCTGGGCATGGGATTTTGACATGTTCCCCAAACCATAAGGAATGAGTGGGAAACAATCAAGACAACAGATAGAAGCACTTGCATTTGAATGAGTTTCAAGCATGCTTGAGTACTCGTGTGATCTGAGTGACTCAGTTTTGGAATACAACTGTCGTGTGGTGCACCGCGACCTCCAGGCACCCCGGAGTTTCTGAAAAAAAATTTTCTGCGATTTTCACAAAACCACTTTTCTTCAACTTGAATTGGGCTAAAAATCCATCCCTGAAAATAAAAATTCTCTGAGTAGTGTGGAAATGCTGATCCTTACCCTGCCTGGGTTGTCCACTGAGCATTTCCCCGAACTCTACCTGAAGTTCTCTGGGCAATGGATTTTGACATGTTCCCCAAACCAAAAGGAATGAGTGGGAAACAATCAAGAAAAGAGATAGAGGCACTTGCATTTGAATAGTTTCAAGCATGCTTGGGTACTCGTGTGATCTGAGTGACTGAATTTTGGAATACAACTGTCGCGTGGTGCATCGCGACCTCAAGACACCCCGGAGTTTCTGAAAAAAAAAAATCTGCGATTTTCACGAAACCACTTTTCATCAACTTGAATTGGGCTAAAAATCCATCCCTGAAAATAAAAATTCTCTGAGTAGTGTGGAAATGCTGATCCTTACCCTGCCTGGGTTGTCCACTGAGCATTTCCCCGAACTCTACCTGAAGTTCTCTGGGCATGGGATTTTGACATGTTCCCCAAACCAAAAGGAATGAGTGGGAAACAATCAAGACAACAGATAGAAGCACTTGCATTTGAATGAGTTTCAAGCATGCTTGGGTACTCGTGTGATCTGAGTGACTCAGTTTTGGAATACAACTGTCGCATGGTGCACCGCGACCTCCAGGCACCCCGGAGTTTCTGAAAAAAAATTTTCTGCGATTTTCACGAAACCACTTTTCTTCAACTTGAATTGGGCTAAAAATCCATCCCTGAAAATAAAAATTCTCTGAGTAGTGTGGAAATACTGATCCTTACCCTGCCTGGGTTGTCCACTGAGCATTTCCGCGAGCTCTACCTGAAGTTCTCTGGGCATGGGAGTTTGACATGTTCCCCAAACCAAAAGGAATGAGTGGGAAACAATCAAGACAACAGATAGAAGCACTTGCATTTGAATGAGTTTCAAGCATGCTTGGGTACTCGTGTGATCTGAGTGACTCAGGTTCAGTACAACTGTCGCGTGGTGCACCGCGACCTCCAGGCATCCCGGAGTTTCTGAAAAAAAATTTTCTGCGATTTTCACGAAACCACTTTTCTTCAACTTGAATTGGGCTAAAAATCCATCACTGAAAATAAAAATTCTCTGAGTAGTGTGGAAATACTGATCCTTACCCTGCCTGGGTTGTCCACTGAGCATTACCACGAACTCTACCTGAAGTTCTCTGGGCATGGGATTTTGACATGTTCCCCAAACCAAAAGGAATGAGTGGGAAACAATCAAGAAAAGAGATAGAGGCACTTGCATTTGAATGAGTTTCAAGCATGCTTGGGTACTCATGTGATCTGAGTGACTCAATTTTGGAATACAACTGTCGCGTGGTGCATCGCGACCTCAAGACACCCCGGAGTTTTTGAAAAAAAAATTTCTGCGATTTTCACGAAACCACTTTTCATCAACTTGAATTGGGCTAAAAATCCATCCCTGAAAATAAAAATTCTCTGAGTAGTGTGGAAATGCTGATCCTTACCCTGCCTGGGTTGTCCACTGAGCATTTCCCCGAACTCTACCTGAAGTTCTCTGGGCATGGGATTTTGACATGTTCCCCAAACCAAAAGGAATGAGTGGGAAACAATCAAGACAACAGATAGAAGCACTTGCATTTGAATGAGTTTCAAGCATGCTTGGGTACTCGTGTGATCTGAGTGACTCAGTTTTGGAATACAACTGTCGCATGGTGCACCGCGACCTCCAGGCACCTCGGAGTTTCTGAAAAAAAAATTTTCTGCGATTTTCACGAAACCACTTTTCATCAACTTGAATTGGGCTAAAAATCCATCCCTGAAAATAAAAATTCTCTGAGTAGTGTGGAAATGCTGATCCTTACCCTGCCTGGGTTGTCCACTGAGCATTTCCCCGAACCCTACCTGAAGTTCTCTGGGCATGGGATTTTGACATGTTCCCCAAACCAAAAGGAATGAGTGGGAAACAATCAAGACAACAGATAGAAGCACTTGCATTTGAATGAGTTTCAAGCATGCTTGGGTACTCGTGTGATCTGAGTGACTCAGTTTTGGAATACAACTGTCGCATGGTGCACCGCGACCTCCAGGCACCCCGGAGTTTCTGAAAAAAAATTTTCTGCGATTTTCACGAAACCACTTTTCTTCAACTTGAATTGGGCTAAAAATCCATTCCTGAAAATAAAAATTCTCTGAGTAGTGTGTAAATACTGATCCTTACCCTGCCTGGGTTGTCCACTGAGCATTTCCGCGAACTCTACTTGAAGTTCTCTGGGCATGGGATTTTGACATGTTCCCCAAACCATAAGGAATGAGTGGGAAACAATCAAGACAACAGATAGAAGCACTTGCATTTGAATGAGTTTCAAGCATGCTTGAGTACTCGTGTGATCTGAGTGACTCAGTTTTGGAATACAACTGTCGTGTGGTGCACCGCGACCTCCAGGCACCCCGGAGTTTCTGAAAAAAAATTTTCTGCGATTTTCACAAAACCACTTTTCTTCAACTTGAATTGGGCTAAAAATCCATCCCTGAAAATAAAAATTCTCTGAGTAGTGTGGAAATGCTGATCCTTACCCTGCCTGGGTTGTCCACTGAGCATTTCCCCGAACTCTACCTGAAGTTCTCTGGGCAATGGATTTTGACATGTTCCCCAAACCAAAAGGAATGAGTGGGAAACAATCAAGAAAAGAGATAGAGGCACTTGCATTTGAATAGTTTCAAGCATGCTTGGGTACTCGTGTGATCTGAGTGACTGAATTTTGGAATACAACTGTCGCGTGGTGCATCGCGACCTCAAGACACCCCGGAGTTTCTGAAAAAAAAAATTCTGCGATTTTCACGAAACCACTTTTCATCAACTTGAATTGGGCTAAAAATCCATCCCTGAAAATAAAAATTCTCTGAGTAGTGTGGAAATGCTGATCCTTACCCTGCCTGGGTTGTCCACTGAGCATTTCCCCGAACTCTACCTGAAGTTCTCTGGGCATGGGATTTTGACATGTTCCCCAAACCAAAAGGAATGAGTGGGAAACAATCAAGACAACAGATAGAAGCACTTGCATTTGAATGAGTTTCAAGCATGCTTGGGTACTCGTGTGATCTGAGTGACTCAGTTTTGGAATACAACTGTCGCATGGTGCACCGCGACCTCCAGGCACCCCGGAGTTTCTGAAAAAAAATTTTCTGCGATTTTCACGAAACCACTTTTCTTCAACTTGAATTGGGCTAAAAATCCATCCCTGAAAATAAAAATTCTCTGAGTAGTGTGGAAATACTGATCCTTACCCTGCCTGGGTTGTCCACTGAGCATTTCCGCGAGCTCTACCTGAAGTTCTCTGGGCATGGGAGTTTGACATGTTCCCCAAACCAAAAGGAATGAGTGGGAAACAATCAAGACAACAGATAGAAGCACTTGCATTTGAATGAGTTTCAAGCATGCTTGGGTACTCGTGTGATCTGAGTGACTCAGGTTCAGTACAACTGTCGCGTGGTGCACCGCGACCTCCAGGCATCCCGGAGTTTCTGAAAAAAAATTTTCTGCGATTTTCACGAAACCACTTTTCTTCAACTTGAATTGGGCTAAAAATCCATCACTGAAAATAAAAATTCTCTGAGTAGTGTGGAAATACTGATCCTTACCCTGCCTGGGTTGTCCACTGAGCATTACCACGAACTCTACCTGAAGTTCTCTGGGCATGGGATTTTGACATGTTCCCCAAACCAAAAGGAATGAGTGGGAAACAATCAAGAAAAGAGATAGAGGCACTTGCATTTGAATGAGTTTCAAGCATGCTTGGGTACTCATGTGATCTGAGTGACTCAATTTTGGAATACAACTGTCGCGTGGTGCATCGCGACCTCAAGACACCCCGGAGTTTTTGAAAAAAAAATTTCTGCGATTTTCACGAAACCACTTTTCATCAACTTGAATTGGGCTAAAAATCCATCCCTGAAAATAAAAATTCTCTGAGTAGTGTGGAAATGCTGATCCTTACCCTGCCTGGGTTGTCCACTGAGCATTTCCCCGAACTCTACCTGAAGTTCTCTGGGCATGGGATTTTGACATGTTCCCCAAACCAAAAGGAATGAGTGGGAAACAATCAAGACAACAGATAGAAGCACTTGCATTTGAATGAGTTTCAAGCATGCTTGGGTACTCGTGTGATCTGAGTGACTCAGTTTTGGAATACAACTGTCGCATGGTGCACCGCGACCTCCAGGCACCTCGGAGTTTCTGAAAAAAAAATTTTCTGCGATTTTCACGAAACCACTTTTCTTCAACTTGAATTGGGCTAAAAGTCCATCCCTGAAAATAAAAATTCTCTGAGTAGTGTGTAAATGCTGATCCTTACCCTGCCTGCGTTGTCCACTGAGCATTTCCGCGAACTCTACTTGAAGTTCTCTGGGCATGGGATTTTGACACGTTCCCCAAACCAAAAGGAATGAGTGGGAAACAATCAAGACAACAGATAGAAGCACTTGCATTTGAATGAGTTTCAAGCATGCTTGAGTACTCGTGTGATCTGAGTGACTGAATTTTGGAATACAACTGTCGCGTGGTGCATCGCGACCTCAAGACACCCCGGAGTTTCTGAAAAAAAAAATTCTGCGATTTTCACGAAACCACTTTTCATCAACTTGAATTGGGCTAAAAATCCATCCCTGAAAATAAAAATTCTCTGAGTAGTGTGGAAATGCTGATCCTTACCCTGCCTGGGTTGTCCACTGAGCATTTCCCCGAACTCTACCTGAAGTTCTCTGGGCATGGGATTTTGACATGTTCCCCAAACCAAAAGGAATGAGTGGGAAACAACCAAGACAACAGATAGAAGCACTTGCATTTGAATGAGTTTCAAGCATGCTTGGGTACTCGTGTGATCTGAGTGACTCAGTTTTGGAATACAACTGTCGCATGGTGCACCGCGACCTCCAGGCACCCCGGAGTTTCTGAAAAAAAATTTTCTGCGATTTTCACGAAACCACTTTTCTTCAACTTGAATTGGGCTAAAAATCCATCCCTGAAAATAAAAATTCTCTGAGTAGTGTGGAAATACTGATCCTTACCCTGCCTGGGTTGTCCACTGAGCATTTCCGCGAGCTCTACCTGAAGTTCTCTGGGCATGGGAGTTTGACATGTTCCCCAAACCAAAAGGAATGAGTGGGAAACAATCAAGACAACAGATAGAAGCACTTGCATTTGAATGAGTTTCAAGCATGCTTGGGTACTCGTGTGATCTGAGTGACTCAGTTTTGGAATACAACTGTCGCATGGTGCACCGCGACCTCCAGGCACCCCGGAGTTTCTGAAAAAAAATTTTCTGCGATTTTCACGAAACCACTTTTCTTCAACTTGAATTGGGCTAAAAATCCATTCCTGAAAATAAAAATTCTCTGAGTAGTGTGTAAATGCTGATCCTTACCCTGCCTGGGTTGTCCACTGAGCATTTCCGCGAACTCTACTTGAAGTTCTCTGGGCATGGGATTTTGACATGTTCCCCAAACCATAAGGAATGAGTGGGAAACAATCAAGACAACAGATAGAAGCACTTGCATTTGAATGAGTTTCAAGCATGCTTGAGTACTCGTGTGATCTGAGTGACTCAGTTTTGGAATACAACTGTCGTGTGGTGCACCGCGACCTCCAGGCACCCCGGAGTTTCTGAAAAAAAATTTTCTGCGATTTTCACAAAACCACTTTTCTTCAACTTGAATTGGGCTAAAAATCCATCCCTGAAAATAAAAATTCTCTGAGTAGTGTGGAAATGCTGATCCTTACCCTGCCTGGGTTGTCCACTGAGCATTTCCCCGAACTCTACCTGAAGTTCTCTGGGCAATGGATTTTGACATGTTCCCCAAACCAAAAGGAATGAGTGGGAAACAATCAAGAAAAGAGATAGAGGCACTTGCATTTGAATAGTTTCAAGCATGCTTGGGTACTCGTGTGATCTGAGTGACTGAATTTTGGAATACAACTGTCGCGTGGTGCATCGCGACCTCAAGACACCCCGGAGTTTCTGAAAAAAAAAATTCTGCGATTTTCACGAAACCACTTTTCATCAACTTGAATTGGGCTAAAAATCCATCCCTGAAAATAAAAATTCTCTGAGTAGTGTGGAAATGCTGATCCTTACCCTGCCTGGGTTGTCCACTGAGCATTTCCCCGAACTCTACCTGAAGTTCTCTGGGCATGGGATTTTGACATGTTCCCCAAACCAAAAGGAATGAGTGGGAAACAATCAAGACAACAGATAGAAGCACTTGCATTTGAATGAGTTTCAAGCATGCTTGGGTACTCGTGTGATCTGAGTGACTCAGTTTTGGAATACAACTGTCGCATGGTGCACCGCGACCTCCAGGCACCCCGGAGTTTCTGAAAAAAAATTTTCTGCGATTTTCACGAAACCACTTTTCTTCAACTTGAATTGGGCTAAAAATCCATCCCTGAAAATAAAAATTCTCTGAGTAGTGTGGAAATACTGATCCTTACCCTGCCTGGGTTGTCCACTGAGCATTTCCGCGAGCTCTACCTGAAGTTCTCTGGGCATGGGAGTTTGACATGTTCCCCAAACCAAAAGGAATGAGTGGGAAACAATCAAGACAACAGATAGAAGCACTTGCATTTGAATGAGTTTCAAGCATGCTTGGGTACTCGTGTGATCTGAGTGACTCAGGTTCAGTACAACTGTCGCGTGGTGCACCGCGACCTCCAGGCATCCCGGAGTTTCTGAAAAAAAATTTTCTGCGATTTTCACGAAACCACTTTTCTTCAACTTGAATTGGGCTAAAAATCCATCACTGAAAATAAAAATTCTCTGAGTAGTGTGGAAATACTGATCCTTACCCTGCCTGGGTTGTCCACTGAGCATTACCACGAACTCTACCTGAAGTTCTCTGGGCATGGGATTTTGACATGTTCCCCAAACCAAAAGGAATGAGTGGGAAACAATCAAGAAAAGAGATAGAGGCACTTGCATTTGAATGAGTTTCAAGCATGCTTGGGTACTCATGTGATCTGAGTGACTCAATTTTGGAATACAACTGTCGCGTGGTGCATCGCGACCTCAAGACACCCCGGAGTTTTTGAAAAAAAAATTTCTGCGATTTTCACGAAACCACTTTTCATCAACTTGAATTGGGCTAAAAATCCATCCCTGAAAATAAAAATTCTCTGAGTAGTGTGGAAATGCTGATCCTTACCCTGCCTGGGTTGTCCACTGAGCATTTCCCCGAACTCTACCTGAAGTTCTCTGGGCATGGGATTTTGACATGTTCCCCAAACCAAAAGGAATGAGTGGGAAACAATCAAGACAACAGATAGAAGCACTTGCATTTGAATGAGTTTCAAGCATGCTTGGGTACTCGTGTGATCTGAGTGACTCAGTTTTGGAATACAACTGTCGCATGGTGCACCGCGACCTCCAGGCACCTCGGAGTTTCTGAAAAAAAAATTTTCTGCGATTTTCACGAAACCACTTTTCTTCAACTTGAATTGGGCTAAAAATCCATCCCTGAAAATAAAAATTCTCTGAGTAGTGTGTAAATGCTGATCCTTACCCTGCCTGCGTTGTCCACTGAGCATTTCCGCGAACTCTACTTGAAGTTCTCTGGGCATGGGATTTTGACACGTTCCCCAAACCAAAAGGAATGAGTGGGAAACAATCAAGACAACAGATAGAAGCACTTGCATTTGAATGAGTTTCAAGCATGCTTGAGTACTCGTGTGATCTGAGTGACTGAATTTTGGAATACAACTGTCGCGTGGTGCATCGCGACCTCAAGACACCCCGGAGTTTCTGAAAAAAAAAATTCTGCGATTTTCACGAAACCACTTTTCATCAACTTGAATTGGGCTAAAAATCCATCCCTGAAAATAAAAATTCTCTGAGTAGTGTGGAAATGCTGATCCTTACCCTGCCTGGGTTGTCCACTGAGCATTTCCCCGAACTCTACCTGAAGTTCTCTGGGCATGGGATTTTGACATGTTCCCCAAACCAAAAGGAATGAGTGGGAAACAACCAAGACAACAGATAGAAGCACTTGCATTTGAATGAGTTTCAAGCATGCTTGGGTACTCGTGTGATCTGAGTGACTCAGTTTTGGAATACAACTGTCGCATGGTGCACCGCGACCTCCAGGCACCCCGGAGTTTCTGAAAAAAAATTTTCTGCGATTTTCACGAAACCACTTTTCTTCAACTTGAATTGGGCTAAAAATCCATCCCTGAAAATAAAAATTCTCTGAGTAGTGTGGAAATACTGATCCTTACCCTGCCTGGGTTGTCCACTGAGCATTTCCGCGAGCTCTACCTGAAGTTCTCTGGGCATGGGAGTTTGACATGTTCCCCAAACCAAAAGGAATGAGTGGGAAACAATCAAGACAACAGATAGAAGCACTTGCATTTGAATGAGTTTCAAGCATGCTTGGGTACTCGTGTGATCTGAGTGACTCAGGTTCAGTACAACTGTCGCGTGGTGCACCGCGACCTCCAGGCATCCCGGAGTTTCTGAAAAAAAATTTTCTGCGATTTTCACGAAACCACTTTTCTTCAACTTGAATTGGGCTAAAAATCCATCACTGAAAATAAAAATTCTCTGAGTAGTGTGGAAATACTGATCCTTACCCTGCCTGGGTTGTCCACTGAGCATTACCCCGAACTCTACCTGAAGTTCTCTGGGCATGGGATTTTGACATGTTCCCCAAACCAAAAGGAATGAGTGGGAAACAATCAAGAAAAGAGATAGAGGCACTTGCATTTGAATGAGTTTCAAGCATGCTTGGGTACTCATGTGATCTGAGTGACTCAATTTTGGAATACAACTGTCGCGTGGTGCATCGCGACCTCAAGACACCCCGGAGTTTTTGAAAAAAAAATTTCTGCGATTTTCACGAAACCACTTTTCATCAACTTGAATTGGGCTAAAAATCCATCACTGAAAATAAAAATTCTCTGAGTAGTGTGGAAATGCTGATCCTTACCCTGCCTGGGTTGTCCACTGAGCATTTCCCCGAACTCTACCTGAAGTTCTCTGGGCATGGGATTTTGACATGTTCCCCAAACCAAAAGGAATGAGTGGGAAACAATCAAGACAACAGATAGAAGCACTTGCATTTGAATGAGTTTCAAGCATGCTTGGGTACTCGTGTGATCTGAGTGGCTCAGTTTTGGAATACAACTGACGCGTGGTGCACCGCGACCTCCAGGCACCTCGGAGTTTCTGAAAAAAAAATTTTCTGCGATTTTCACGAAACCACTTTTCTTCAACTTGAATTGGGCTAAAAATCCATCCCTGAAAATAAAAATTCTCTGAGTAGTGTGTAAATGCTGATCCTTACCCTGCCTGCGTTGTCCACTGAGCATTTCCGCGAACTCTACTTGAAGTTCTCTGGGCATGGGATTTTGACATGTTCCCCAAACCAAAAGGAATGAGTGGGAAACAATCAAGAAAAGAGATAGAGGCACTTGCATTTGAATGAGTTTCAAGCATGCTTGGGTACTCGTGTGATCTGAGTGACTCAATTTTGGAATACAACTGTCGCGTGGTGCATCGCGACCTCAAGACACCCCGGAGTTTCTGAAAAAAAAATTTCTGCGATTTTCACGAAACCACTTTTCATCAACTTGAATTGGGCTAAAAATCCATCCCTGAAAATAAAAATTCTCTGAATAGTGTGGAAATGCTGATCCTTACCCTGCCTGGGTTGTCCACTGAGCATTTCCCCGAACTCTACCTGAAGTTCTCTGGGCATGGGATTTTGACATGTTCCCCAAACCAAAAGGAATGAGTGGGAAACAATCAAGACAACAGATAGAAGGACTTGCATTTGAATGAGTTTCAAGCATGCTTGGGTACTCGTGTGATCTGAGTGACTCAGTTTTGGAATACAACTGTCGCATGGTGCACCGCGACCTCCAGGCACCCCGGAGTTTCTGAAAAAAAATTTTCTGCGATTTTCACGAAACCACTTTTCTTCAACTTGAATTGGGCTAAAAATCCTTCCCTGAAAATAAAAATTCTCTGAAGAGTGTGGAAATACTGATCCTTACCCTGCCTGGGTTGTCCACTGAGCATTTCCGCGAGCTCTACCTGAAGTTCTCTGGGCATGGGATTTTGACATGTTCCCCAAACCAAAAGGAATGAGTGGGAAACAATCAAGACAACAGATAGAAGCACTTGCATTTGAATGAGTTTCAAGCATGCTTGGGTACTCGTGTGATCTGAGTGACTGAATTTTGGAATACAACTGTCGCGTGGTGCATCGCGACCTCAAGACACCCCGGAGTTTCTGAAAAAAAAAATTCTGCGATTTTCACGAAACCACTTTTCATCAACTTGAATTGGGCTAAAAATCCATCCCTGAAAATAAAAATTCTCTGAGTAGTGTGGAAATGCTGATCCTTACCCTGCCTGGGTTGTCCACTGAGCATTTCCCCGAACTCTACCTGAAGTTCTCTGGGCATGGGATTTTGACATGTTCCCCAAACCAAAAGGAATGAGTGGGAAACAATCAAGACAACAGATAGAAGCACTTGCATTTGAATGAGTTTCAAGCATGCTTGGGTACTCGTGTGATCTGAGTGACTCAGTTTTGGAATACAACTGTCGCATGGTGCACCGCGACCTCCAGGCACTCCTGAGTTTCTGAAAAAAAAATTTCTGCGATTTTCACGAAACCACTTTTCTTCAACTTGAATTGGGCTAAAAATCCATCCCTGAAAATAAAAATTCTCTGAGTAGTGTGGAAATACTGATCCTTACCCTGCCTGGGTTGTCCACTGAGCATTTCCGCGAGCTCTACCTGAAGTTCTCTGGGCATGGGAGTTTGACATCTTCCCCAAACCAAAAGGAATGAGTGGGAAACAATCAAGACAACAGATAGAAGCACATGCATTTGAATGAGTTTCAAGCATGCTTGGGTACTCGTGTGATCTGAGTGACTCAGGTTCAGTACAACTGTCGCGTGGTGCACCGCGACCTCCAGGCATCCCGGAGTTTCTGAAAAAAAATTTTCTGCGATTTTCACGAAACCACTTTTCTTCAACTTGAATTGGGCTAAAAATCCATCACTGAAAATAAAAATTCTCTGAGTAGTGTGGAAATACTGATCCTTACCCTGCCTGGGTTGTCCACTGAGCATTTCCGCGAGCTCTACCTGAAGTTCTCTGGGCATGGGAGTTTGACATGTTCCCCAAACCAAAAGGAATGAGTGGGAAACAATCAAGACAACAGATAGAAGCACTTGCATTTGAATGAGTTTCAAGCATGCTTGGGTACTCGTGTGATCTGAGTGACTCAGTTTTGGAATACAACTGTCGCATGGTGCACCGCGACCTCCAGGCACCCCGGAGTTTCTGAAAAAAAATTTTCTGCGATTTTCACGAAACCACTTTTCTTCAACTTGAATTGGGCTAAAAATCCTTCCCTGAAAATAAAAATTCTCTGAAGAGTGTGGAAATACTGATCCTTACCCTGCCTGGGTTGTCCACTGAGCATTTCCGCGAGCTCTACCTGAAGTTCTCTGGGCATGGGATTTTGACATGTTCCCCAAACCAAAAGGAATGAGTGGGAAACAATCAAGACAACAGATAGAAGCACTTGCATTTGAATGAGTTTCAAGCATGCTTGGGTACTCGTGTGATCTGAGTGACTCAGTTTTGGAATACAACTGTCGCGTGGTGCACCGCGACCTCCAGGCACCCCGGAGTTTCTGAAAAAAAATTTTCTGCGATTTTCACGAAACCACTTTTCTTCAACTTGAATTGGGCTAAAAATCCATCCCTGAAAATAAAAATTCTCTGAGTAGTGTGGAAATACTGATCCTTACCCTGCCTGGGTTGTCCACTGAGGATTTCCGCGAACTCTACTTGAACTTCTCTGGGCATGGGATTTTCACATGTTCCCCAAACCAAAAGGAATGAGTGGGAAACAATCAAGACAACAGATAGAAGCACTTGCATTTGAATGAGTTTCAAGCATGCTTGAGTACTCGTGTGATCTGAGTGACTCAGTTTTGGAATACAACTGTCGTGTGGTGCACCGCGACCTCCAGGCACACCGGAGTTTCTGAAAAAAAATTTTCTGCGATTTTCACAAAACCACTTTTCTTCAACTTGAATTGGGCTAAAAATCCATCCCTGAAAATAAAAATTCTCTGAGTAGTGTGGAAATGCTGATCCTTACCCTGCCTGGGTTGTCCACTGAGCATTTCCCCGAACTCTACCTGAAGTTCTCTGGGCATGGGATTTTGACATGTTCCCCAAACCAAAAGGAATGAGTGGGAAACAATCAAGAAAAGAGATAGAGGCACTTGCATTTGAATAGTTTCAAGCATGCTTGGGTACTCGTGTGATCTGAGTGACTCAATTTTGGAATACAACTGTCGCGTGGTGCATCGCGACCTCAAGACACCCCGGAGTTTCTGAAAAAAAAAATTCTGCGATTTTCACGAAACCACTTTTCATCAACTTGAATTGGGCTAAAAATCCATCCCTGAAAATAAAAATTCTCTGAGTAGTGTGGAAATGCTGATCCTTACCCTGCCTGGGTTGTCCACTGAGCATTTCCCCGAACTCTACCTGAAGTTCTCTGGGCATGGGATTTTGACATGTTCCCCAAACCAAAAGGAATGAGTGGGAAACAATCAAGAAAAGAGATAGAGGCACTTGCATTTGAATAGTTTCAAGCATGCTTGGGTACTCGTGTGATCTGAGTGACTCAATTTTGGAATACAACTGTCGCGTGGTGCATCGCGACCTCAAGACACCCCGGAGTTTCTGAAATAAAAAATTCTGCGATTTTCACGAAACCACTTTTCATCAACTTGAATTGGGCTAAAAATCCATCCCTGAAAATAAAAATTCTCTGAGTAGTGTGGAAATGCTGATCCTTACCCTGCCTGGGTTGTCCACTGAGCATTTCCCCGAACTCTACCTGAAGTTCTCTGGGCATGGGATTTTGACATGTTCCCCAAACCAAAAGGAATGAGTGGGAAACAATCAAGACAACAGATAGAAGCACTTGCATTTGAATGAGTTTCAAGCATGCTTGGGTACTCGTGTGATCTGAGTGACTCAGTTTTGGAATACAACTGTCGCATGGTGCACCGCGACCTCCAGGCACCCCTGAGTTTCTGAAAAAAAAATTTCTGCGATTTTCACGAAACCACTTTTCTTCAACTTGAATTGGGCTAAAAATCCATCCCTGAAAATAAAAATTCTCTGAGTAGTGTGGAAATACTGATCCTTACCCTGCCTGGGTTGTCCACTGAGCATTTCCGCGAGCTCTACCTGAAGTTCTCTGGGCATGGGAGTTTGACATCTTCCCCAAACCAAAAGGAATGAGTGGGAAACAATCAAGACAACAGATAGAAGCACTTGCATTTGAATGAGTTTCAAGCATGCTTGGGTACTCGTGTGATCTGAGTGACTCAGGTTCAGTACAACTGTCGCGTGGTGCACCGCGACCTCCAAGCATCCCGGAGTTTCTGAAAAAAAATTTTCTGCGATTTTCACGAAACCACTTTTCTTCAACTTGAATTGGGCTAAAAATCCATCACTGAAAATAAAAATTCTCTGAGTAGTGTAGAAATACTGATCCTTACCCTGCCTGGGTTGTCCACTGAGCATTTCCGCGAGCTCTACCTGAAGTTCTCTGGGCATGGGAGTTTGACATGTTCCCCAAACCAAAAGGAATGAGTGGGAAACAATCAAGACAACAGATAGAAGCACTTGCATTTGAATGAGTTTCAAGCATGCTTGGGTACTCGTGTGATCTGAGTGACTCAGGTTCAGTACAACTGTCGCGTGGTGCACCGCGACCTCCAGGCATCCCGGAGTTTCTGAAAAAAAATTTTCTGCGATTTTCACGAAACCACTTTTCTTCAACTTGAATTGGGCTAAAAATCCATCACTGAAAATAAAAATTGTCTGAGTAGTGTGGAAATACTGATCCTTACCCTGCCTGGGTTGTCCACTGAGCATTTCCGCGAGCTCTACCTGAAGTTCTCTGGGCATGGGATTTTGACATGTTCCCCAAACCAAAAGGAATGAGTGGGAAACAATCAAGACCCCAGATAGAAGCACTTGCATTTGAATGAGTTTCAAGCATGCTTGGGTACTCGTGTGATCTGAGTGACTCAGTTTTGGAATACAACTGTCGCGTGGTGCACCGCGACCTCCAGGCACCCTGGAGTTTCTGAAAAAAAAATTTCTGCGATTTTAACGAAACCACTTTTCTTCAACTTGAATTGGGCTAAAAATCCATCCCTGAAAATAAAAATTCTCTGAGTAGTGTGGAAATACTGATCCTTACCCTGCCTGGGTTGTCCACTGAGCATTTCCGCGAACTCTACTTGAAGTTCTCTGGGCATGGGATTTTGACATGTTCCCCAAACCAAAAGGAATGAGTGGGAAACAATCAAGACAACAGATAGAAGCACTTGCATTTGAATGAGTTTCAAGCATGCTTGAGTACTCGTGTGATCTGAGTGACTCAGTTTTGGAATACAACTGTCGTGTGGTGCACCGCAACCTCCAGGCACCCCGGAGTTTCTGAAAAAAAATTTTCTGCGATTTTCACGAAACCACTTTTCTTCAACTTGAATTGGGCTAAAAATCCATCCCTGAAAATAAAAATTCTCTGAGTAGTGTGGAAATGCTGATCCTTACCCTGCCTGGGTTGTCCACTGAGCATTTCCCCGAACTCTACCTGAAGTTCTCTGGGCATGGGATTTTGACATGTTCCCCAAACCAAAAGGAATGAGTGGGAAACAATCAACACAACAGATAGAAGCACTTGCATTTGAATGAGTTTCAAGCATTCTTGGGTACTCGTGTGATCTGAGTGACTCAATTTTGGAATACAACTGTCGCGTGGTGCATCGCGACCTCAAGACACCCCGGAGTTTCTGAAAAAAAAATTTCTGCGATTTTCACGAAACCACTTTTCATCAACTTGAATTGGGCTAAAAATCCATCCCTGAAAATAAAAATTCTCTGAGTAGTGTGGAAATGCTGATCCTTACCCTGCCTGGGTTGTCCACTGAGCATTTCCCCGAACTCTACCTGAAGTTCTCTGGGCATGGGATTTTGACATGTTCCCCAAACCAAAAGGAATGAGTGGGAAACAATCAAGACAACAGATAGAAGGACTTGCATTTGAATGAGTTTCAAGCATGCTTGGGTACTCGTGTGATCTGAGTGACTCAGTTTTGGAATACAACTGTCGCGTGGTGCACCGCGACCTCCAGGCACCCTGGAGTTTCTGAAAAAAAAAATTCTGCGATTTTAACGAAACCACTTTTCTTCAACTTGAATTGGGCTAAAAATCCATCACTGAAAATAAAAATTCTCTGAGTAGTGTGGAAATACTGATCCTTACCCTGCCTGGGTTGTCCACTGAGCATTACCGCGAACTCTACTTGAAGTTCTCTGGGCATGGGATTTTGACATGTTCCCCAAACCAAAAGGAATGAGTGGGAAACAATCAAGACAACAGATAGAAGCACTTGCATTTGAATGAGTTTCAAGCATGCTTGAGTACTCGTGTGATCTGAGTGACTCAGTTTTGGAATACAACTGTCGTGTGGTGCACCGCAACCTCCAGGCACCCCGGAGTTTCTGAAAAAAAATTTTCTGCGATTTTCACGAAACCACTTTTCTTCAACTTGAATTGGGCTAAAAATCCATCCCTGAAAATAAAAATTCTCTGAGTAGTGTGGAAATGCTGATCCTTACCCTGCCTGGGTTGTCCACTGAGCATTTCCCCGAACTCTACCTGAAGTTCTCTGGGCATGGGATTTTGACATGTTCCCCAAACCAAAAGGAATGAGTGGGAAACAATCAACACAACAGATAGAAGCACTTGCATTTGAATGAGTTTCAAGCATTCTTGGGTACTCGTGTGATCTGAGTGACTCAATTTTGGAATACAACTGTCGCGTGGTGCATCGCGACCTCAAGACACCCCGGAGTTTCTGAAAAAAAAATTTCTGCGATTTTCACGAAACCACTTTTCATCAACTTGAATTGGGCTAAAAATCCATCCCTGAAAATAAAAATTCTCTGAGTAGTGTGGAAATGCTGATCCTTACCCTGCCTGGGTTGTCCACTGAGCATTTCCGCGAGCTCTACTTGAAGTTCTCTGGGCATGGGATTTTGACATGTTCCCCAAACCAAAAGGAATGAGTGGGAAACAATCAAGACAACAGATAGAAGCACTTGCATTTGAATGAGTTTCAAGCATGCTTGGGTACTCGTGTGATCTGAGTGACTCAGTTTTCAGTACAACTGTCGCGTGGTGCACCGCGACCTCCAGGCATCCCGGAGGTTCTAAAAAAAAATTTTCTGCGATTTTCACGAAACCACTTTTCTTCAACTTGAATTGGGCTAAAAATCCATCACTGAAAATAAAAATTCTCTGAGTAGTGTGGAAATACTGATCCTTACCCTGCCTGGGTTGTCCACTGAGCATTTCCGCGAGCTCTACCTGAAGTTCTCTGGGTATGGGATTTTGACATGTTCCCCAAACCAAAAGGAATGAGTGGGAAACAATCAAGACAACAGATAGAAGCACTTGCATTTGAATGAGTTTCAAGCATGCTTGGGTACTCGTGTGATCTGAGTGACTCAGTTTTGAAATACAACTGTCGTGTGGTGCACCGCAACCTCCAGGCACCCCGGAGTTTCTGAAAAAAAATTTTCTGCGATTTTCACGAAACCACTTTTCTTCAACTTGAATTGGGCTAAAAATCCATCCCTGAAAATAAAAATTCTCTGAGTAGTGTGGAAATGCTGATCCTTACCCTGCCTGGGTTGTCCACTGAGCATTTCCCCGAACTCTACCTGAAGTTCTCTGGGCATGGGATTTTGACATGTTCCCCAAACCAAAAGGAATGAGTGGGAAACAATCAAGACAACAGATAGAAGCACTTGCATTTGAATGAGTTTCAAGCATGCTTGGGTACTCGTGTGATCTGAGTGACTCAGTTTTGGAATACAACTGTCGCGTGGTGCACCGCGACCTCCAGGCACCTCGGAGTTTCTGAAAAAAAATTTTCTGCGATTTTCACGAAACCACTTTTCTTCAACTTGAATTGGGCTAAAAATCCATTCCTGAAAATAAAAATTCTCTGAGTAGTGTGTAAATGCTGATCCTTACCCTGCCTGGGTTGTAAACTGAGCATTTCCGCGAACTCTACCTGAAGTGCTCTGGGCATGGGATTTTGACATGTTCCCCAAACCAAAAGGAATGAGTGGGAAACAATCAAGACAACAGATAGAGGCACTTGCATTTGAATAGTTTCAAGCATGCTTGGGTACTCGTGTGATCTGAGTGACTCAGTTTTGGAATACAACTGTCGCATGGTGCACCGCGACCTCCAGGCACCCCGGAGTTTCTGAAAAAAAATTTTCTGCGATTTTCACGAAACCACTTTTCTTCAACTTGAATTGGGCTAAAAATCCATCCCTGAAAATAAAAATTCTCTGAGTAGTGTGGAAATACTGATCCTTACCCTGCCTGGGTTGTCCACTGAGCATTTCCGCGAGCTCTACTTGAAGTTCTCTGGGCATGGGATTTTGACATGTTCCCCAAACCAAAAGGAATGAGTGATAAACAATCAAGACAACAGATAGAAGCACTTGCATTTGAATGAGTTTCAAGCATGCTTGAGTACTCGTGTGATCTGAGTGACTCAGTTTTGGAATACAACTGTCGTGTGGTGCACCGCAACCTCCAGGCACCCCGGAGTTTCTGAAAAAAAAATTTCTGCGATTTTCACGAAACCACTTTTCTTCAACTTGAATTGGGCTAAAAATCCATCCCTGAAAATAAAAATTCTCTGAGTAGTGTGTAAATGCTGATCCTTACCCTGCCTGCGTTGTCCACTGAGCATTTCCGCGAACTCTACTTGAAGTTCTCTGGGCATGGGATTTTGACATGTTCCCCAAACCAAAAGGAATGAGTGGGAAACAATCAAGACAACAGATAGAAGCACTTGCATTTGAATGAGTTTCAAGCATGCTTGAGTACTCGTGTGATCTGAGTGACTCAGTTTTGGAATACAACTGTCGTGTGGTGCACCGCGACCTCCAGGCAACCCGGAGTTTCTGAAAAAAAAATTTCTGCGATTTTCACGAAACCACTTTTCTTCAACTTGAATTGGGCTAAAAATCCATCCCTGAAAATAAAAATTCTCTGAGTAGTGTGGAAATGCTGATCCTTACCCTGCCTGGGTTGTCCACTGAGCATTACCCCGAACTCTACCTGAAGTTCTCTGGGCATGGGATTTTGACATGTTCCCCAAACCAAAAGGAATGAGTGGGAAACAATCAAGAAAAGAGATAGAGGCACTTGCATTTGAATGAGTTTCAAGCATGCTTGGGTACTCGTGTGATCTGAGTGACTCAGTTTTGGAATACAACTGTCGCGTGGTGCATCGCGACCTCAAGACACCCCGGAGTTTCTGAAAAAAAAATTTCTGCGATTTTCACGAAACCACTTTTCATCAACTTGAATTGGGCTAAAAATCCATCCCTGAAAATAAAAATTCTCTGAGTAGTGTGGAAATGCTGATCCTTACCCTGCCTGGGTTGTCCACTGAGCATTTCCCCGAACTCTACCTGAAGTTCTCTGGGCATGGGATTTTGACATGTTCCCCAAACCAAAAGGAATGAGTGGGAAACAATCAAGACAACAGATAGAAGCACTTGCATTTGAATGAGTTTCAAGCATGCTTGGGTACTCGTGTGATCTGAGTGACTCAGTTTTGGAATACAACTGTCGCATGGTGCACCGCGACCTCCAGGCACCCCGGAGTTTCTGAAAAAAAATTTTCTGCGATTTTCACGAAACCACTTTTCTTCAACTTGAATTGGGCTAAAAATCCTTCCCTGAAAATAAAAATTCTCTGAAGAGTGTGGAAATACTGATCCTTACCCTGCCTGGGTTGTCCACTGAGCATTTCCGCGAGCTCTAACTGAAGTTCTCTGGGCATGGGATTTTGACATGTTCCCCAAACCAAAAGGAATGAGTGGGAAACAATCAAGACAACAGATAGAAGCACTTGCATTTGAATGAGTTTCAAGCATGCTTGGGTACTCGTGTGATCTGAGTGACTCAGTTTTGGAATACAACTGTCGCGTGGTGCACCGCGACCTCCAGGCACCTCGGAGTTTCTGAAAAAAAATTTTCTGCGATTTTCACGAAACCACTTTTCTTCAACTTGAATTGGGCTAAAAATCCATTCCTGAAAATAAAAATTCTCTGAGTAGTGTGTAAATGCTGATCCTTACCCTGCCTGGGTTGTAAACTGAGCATTTCCGCGAACTCTACCTGAAGTGCTCTGGGCATGGGATTTTGACATGTTCCCCAAACCAAAAGGAATGAGTGGGAAACAATCAAGACAACAGATAGAAGCTCTTGCATTTGAATGTGTTTCAAGCATGCTTGGGTACTCGTGTGATCTGAGTGACTCAGTTTTGGAATACAACTGTCGCGTGGTGCACCGCGACCTCCAGGCACCCCGGAGTTTCTGAAAAAAAATTTTCTGCGATTTTCACGAAACCACTTTTCTTCAACTTGAATTGGGCTAAAAATCCATCCCTGAAAATAAAAATTCTCTGAGTAGTGTGGAAATACTGATCCTTACCCTGCCTGGGTTGTCCACTGAAGATTTCCGCGAACTCTACTTGAAGTTCTCTGGGCATGGGATTTTCACATGTTCCCCAAACCAAAAGGAATGAGTGGGAAACAATCAAGACAACAGATAGAAGCACTTGCATTTGAATGAGTTTCAAGCATGCTTGAGTACTCGTGTGATCTGAGTGACTCAGTTTTGGAATACAACTGTCGTGTGGTGCACCGCGACCTCCAGGCACACCGGAGTTTCTGAAAAAAAATTTTCTGCGATTTTCACAAAACCACTTTTCTTCAACTTGAATTGGGCTAAAAATCCATCCCTGAAAATAAAAATTCTCTGAGTAGTGTGGAAATGCTGATCCTTACCCTGCCTGGGTTGTCCACTGAGCATTTCCCCGAACTCTACCTGAAGTTCTCTGGGCATGGGATTTTGACATGTTCCCCAAACCAAAAGGAATGAGTGGGAAACAATCAAGAAAAGAGATAGAGGCACTTGCATTTGAATAGTTTCAAGCATGCTTGGGTACTCGTGTGATCTGAGTGACTCAATTTTGGAATACAACTGTCGCGTGGTGCATCGCGACCTGAAGACACCCTGGAGTTTCTGAAAAAAAAATTTCTGCGATTTTCACGAAACCACTTTTCATCAACTTGAATTGGGCTAAAAATCCATCCCTGAAAATAAAAATTCTCTGAGTAGTGTGGAAATGCTGATCCTTACCCTGCCTGGGTTGTCCACTGAGCATTTCCCCGAACTCTACCTGAAGTTCTCTGGGCATGGGATTTTGACATGTTCCCCAAACCAAAAGGAATGAGTGGGAAACAATCAAGACAACAGATAGAAGCACTTGCATTTGAATGAGTTTCAAGCATGCTTGGGTACTCGTGTGATCTGAGTGACTCAGTTTTGGAATACAACTGTCGCATGGTGCACCGCGACCTCCAGGCACCCCGGAGTTTCTGAAAAAAAATTTTCTGCGATTTTCACGAAACCACTTTTCTTCAACTTGAATTGGGCTAAAAATCCATCCCTGAAAATAAAAATTCTCTGAGTAGTGTTTAAATACTGATCCTTACCCTGCCTGGGTTGTCCACTTAGCATTTCCGCGAGCTCTACCTGAAGTTCTCTGGGCATGGGATTTTGACATGTTCCCCAAACCAAAAGGAATGAGTGGGAAACAATCAAGAAAAGAGATAGAGGCACTTGCATTTGAATGAGTTTCAAGCATGCTTGGGTACTCGTGTGATCTGAGTGACTCAGTTTTCAGTACAACTGTCGCGTGGTGCACCGCGACCTCCAGGCATCCCGGAGTTTCTGAAAAAAAATTTTCTGCGATTTTCACGAAACCACTTTTCTTCAACTTGATTTGGGCTAAAAATCCATCTCTGAAAATAAAAATTCTCTGAGTAGTGTGGAAATACTGATCCTTACCCTGCCTGGGTTGTCCACTGAGCATTTCCGCGAACTCTACCTGAAGTTCTCTGGGCATGGGATTTTGACATGTTCCCCAAACCAAAAGGAATGAGTGGGAAACAATCAAGACAACAGATAGAAGCACTTGCATTTGAATGAGTTTCAAGCATGCTTGGGTACTCGTGTGATCTGAGTGACTCAGTTTTGGAATACAACTGTCGCGTGGTGCACCGCGACCTCCAGGCACCCCGGAGTTTCTGAAAAAAAATTTTCTGCGATTTTAACGAAACCACTTTTCTTCAACTAGAATTGGGCTAAAAATCTATCCCTGAAAATAAAAATTCTCTGAGTAGTGTGAAAATACTGATCCTTACCCTGCCTGGGTTGTCCACTGAGCATTTCCGCGAGCTCTACCTGAAGTTCTCTGGGCATGGGATTTTGTCATGTTCCCCAAACCAAAAGGAATGAGTGGGAAACAATCAAGACAACAGATAGAAGCACTTGCTTTTGAATGAGTTTCAAGCATGCTTGGGTACTCGTGTGATCTGAGTGACTCAGTTTTGGAATACAACTGTCGCGTGGTGCACCGCGACCTCCAGGCACCCCGGAGTTTCTGAAAAAAAATTTTCTGCGATTTTAACGAAACCACTTTTCTTCAACTTGAATTGGGCTAAAAATCCATCCCTGAAAATAAAAATTCTCTGAGTAGTGTGTAAATGCTGATCCTTACCCTGCCTGGGTTGTCCACTGAGCATTTCCCCGAACTCTACCTGAAGTTCTCTGGGCATGGGATTTTGACATGTTCCCCAAACCAAAAGGAATGAGTGGGAAACAATCAAGACAACAGATAGAAGCACTTGTATTTGAATGAGTTTCAAGCATGCTTGGGTACTCGTGTGATTTGAGTGACTCAGTTTTGGAATACAACTGTCGCGTGGTGCACCGCGACCTCCAGGCACCTCGGAGTGTCTGAAAAAAAAATTTCTGCGATTTTCACGAAACCACTTTTCTTCAACTTGAATTGGGCTAAAAATCCATCCCTGAAAATAAAAATTCTCTGAGTAGTGTGTAAATGCTGAATCTTACCCTGCCTGGGTTGTCCACTGAGCATTTCCGCGAGCTCTACCTGAAGTTCTCTGGGCATGGGATTTTGACATGTTCCCCAAACCAAAAATAATGAGAGGGAAACAATCAAGACAACAGATAGAAACACTTGCATTTGAATGAGTTTCAAGCATGCTTGGGTACTAGTGTGATCTGAGTGACTCAGTTTTGGAATACAACTGTCGCATGGTGCACCGCGACCTCCAGGCACCTCGGAGTCTCTGAAAAAAAAATTTCTCCGATTTTCACGAAACCACTTTTCTTCAACTTGAATTGGGATAAAAATCCATCCCTGAAAATAAAAATTCTCTGAGTAGTGTCTAAATGCTGATCCTTACCCTGCCTGGGTTGTCCACTGAGCATTTCCCCGAACTCCACCTAAGTTCTCTGGGCATGGGATTTTGACATGTTCCCCAAACCAAAAGGAATGAGTCGGAAACAATCAAGACAACAGATAGAAGCACTTGCATTTGAATGAGTTTCAAGCATGCTTGGGTACTCGTGTGATCTGAGTGACTCAGTTTTGGAATACAACTGTCGCGTGGTGCACCGCGACCTCCAGGCACCCCGGAGTTTCTGAAAAAAAATTTTCTGCGATTTTCACGAAACCACTTTTCTTCAACTTGAATTGGGCTAAAAATCCATCACTGAAAATAAAAATTCTCTGAGTAGTGTGGAAATACTGATCCTTACCCTGCCTGGGTTGTCCACTGAGCATTTCTGCGAGCTCTACCTAAAGTTCTCTGGGCATGGGATTTTGACATGTTCCCCAAACCAAAAGGAATGAGTGGGAAACAATCAAGACAACAGATAGAAGCACTAGCATTTGAATGTGTTTCAAGCATGCTTGGGTACTCGTGTGATCTGAGTGACTCAGTTTTCGAATAGAACTGTCGCGTGGTGCACCTCGACCTCCAGGCACCCCGGAGTTTCTAAAAAAAAATTTTCTGCGATTTTCACGAAACCACTTTTCTTCAACTTGAATTGGGCTAAAAATCCATCCCTGAAAATAAAAATTCTCTGAGTAGTGTGGAAATACTGATCCTTACCCTGCCTGGGTTGTCCACTGAGCATTTCCGCGCACTCTACTTGAAGTTCTCTGGGCATGGGATTTTGACATGTTCCCCAAACCAAAAGGAATGAGTGATAAACAATCAAGACAACAGATAGAAGCACTTGCATTTGAATGAGTTTCAAGCATGCTTGAGTACTCGTGTGATCTGAGTGACTCAGTTTTGGAATACAACTGTCGTGTGGTGCACCGCAACCTCCAGGCACCCCGGAGTTTCTGAAAAAAAAATTTCTGCGATTTTCACGAAACCACTTTTCTTCAACTTGAATTGGGCTAAAAATCCATCCCTGAAAATAAAAATTCTCTGAGTAGTGTGTAAATGCTGATCCTTACCCTGCCTGCGTTGTCCACTGAGCATTTCCGCGAACTCTACTTGAAGTTCTCTGGGCATGGGATTTTGACATGTTCCCCAAACCAAAAGGAATGAGTGGGAAACAATCAAGACAACAGATAGAAGCACTTGCATTTGAATGAGTTTCAAGCATGCTTGAGTACTCGTGTGATCTGAGTGACTCAGTTTTGGAATACAACTGTCGTGTGGTGCACCGCGACCTCCAGGCAACCCGGAGTTTCTGAAAAAAAAATTTCTGCGATTTTCACGAAACCACTTTTCTTCAACTTGAATTGGGCTAAAAATCCATCCCTGAAAATAAAAATTCTCTGAGTAGTGTGGAAATGCTGATCCTTACCCTGCCTGGGTTGTCCACTGAGCATTACCCCGAACTCTACCTGAAGTTCTCTGGGCATGGGATTTTGACATGTTCCCCAAACCAAAAGGAATGAGTGGGAAACAATCAAGAAAAGAGATAGAGGCACTTGCATTTGAATGAGTTTCAAGCATGCTTGGGTACTCGTGTGATCTGAGTGACTCAGTTTTGGAATACAACTGTCGCGTGGTGCATCGCGACCTCAAGACACCCCGGAGTTTCTGAAAAAAAAATTTCTGCGATTTTCACGAAACCACTTTTCATCAACTTGAATTGGGCTAAAAATCCATCCCTGAAAATAAAAATTCTCTGAGTAGTGTGGAAATGCTGATCCTTACCCTGCCTGGGTTGTCCACTGAGCATTTCCCCGAACTCTACCTGAAGTTCTCTGGGCATGGGATTTTGACATGTTCCCCAAACCAAAAGGAATGAGTGGGAAACAATCAAGACAACAGATAGAAGCACTTGCATTTGAATGAGTTTCAAGCATGCTTGGGTACTCGTGTGATCTGAGTGACTCAGTTTTGGAATACAACTGTCGCATGGTGCACCGCGACCTCCAGGCACCCCGGAGTTTCTGAAAAAAAATTTTCTGCGATTTTCACGAAACCACTTTTCTTCAACTTGAATTGGGCTAAAAATCCTTCCCTGAAAATAAAAATTCTCTGAAGAGTGTGGAAATACTGATCCTTACCCTGCCTGGGTTGTCCACTGAGCATTTCCGCGAGCTCTAACTGAAGTTCTCTGGGCATGGGATTTTGACATGTTCCCCAAACCAAAAGGAATGAGTGGGAAACAATCAAGACAACAGATAGAAGCACTTGCATTTGAATGAGTTTCAAGCATGCTTGGGTACTCGTGTGATCTGAGTGACTCAGTTTTGGAATACAACTGTCGCGTGGTGCACCGCGACCTCCAGGCACCTCGGAGTTTCTGAAAAAAAATTTTCTGCGATTTTCACGAAACCACTTTTCTTCAACTTGAATTGGGCTAAAAATCCATTCCTGAAAATAAAAATTCTCTGAGTAGTGTGTAAATGCTGATCCTTACCCTGCCTGGGTTGTAAACTGAGCATTTCCGCGAACTCTACCTGAAGTGCTCTGGGCATGGGATTTTGACATGTTCCCCAAACCAAAAGGAATGAGTGGGAAACAATCAAGACAACAGATAGAAGCTCTTGCATTTGAATGTGTTTCAAGCATGCTTGGGTACTCGTGTGATCTGAGTGACTCAGTTTTGGAATACAACTGTCGCGTGGTGCACCGCGACCTCCAGGCACCCCGGAGTTTCTGAAAAAAAATTTTCTGCGATTTTCACGAAACCACTTTTCTTCAACTTGAATTGGGCTAAAAATCCATCCCTGAAAATAAAAATTCTCTGAGTAGTGTGGAAATACTGATCCTTACCCTGCCTGGGTTGTCCACTGAAGATTTCCGCGAACTCTACTTGAAGTTCTCTGGGCATGGGATTTTCACATGTTCCCCAAACCAAAAGGAATGAGTGGGAAACAATCAAGACAACAGATAGAAGCACTTGCATTTGAATGAGTTTCAAGCATGCTTGAGTACTCGTGTGATCTGAGTGACTCAGTTTTGGAATACAACTGTCGTGTGGTGCACCGCGACCTCCAGGCACACCGGAGTTTCTGAAAAAAAATTTCTGCGATTTTCACAAAACCACTTTTCTTCAACTTGAATTGGGCTAAAAATCCATCCCTGAAAATAAAAATTCTCTGAGTAGTGTGGAAATGCTGATCCTTACCCTGCCTGGGTTGTCCACTGAGCATTTCCCCGAACTCTACCTGAAGTTCTCTGGGCATGGGATTTTGACATGTTCCCCAAACCAAAAGGAATGAGTGGGAAACAATAAAGAAAAGAGATAGAGGCACTTGCATTTGAATAGTTTCAAGCATGCTTGGGTACTCGTGTGATCTGAGTGACTCAATTTTGGAATACAACTGTCGCGTGGTGCATCGCGACCTGAAGACACCCTGGAGTTTCTGAAAAAAAAATTTCTGCGATTTTCACGAAACCACTTTTCATCAACTTGAATTGGGCTAAAAATCCATCCCTGAAAATAAAAATTCTCTGAGTAGTGTGGAAATGCTGATCCTTACCCTGCCTGGGTTGTCCACTGAGCATTTCCCCGAACTCTACCTGAAGTTCTCTGGGCATGGGATTTTGACATGTTCCCCAAACCAAAAGGAATGAGTGGGAAACAATCAAGACAACAGATAGAAGCACTTGCATTTGAATGAGTTTCAAGCATGCTTGGGTACTCGTGTGATCTGAGTGACTCAGTTTTGGAATACAACTGTCGCATGGTGCACCGCGACCTCCAGGCACCCCGGAGTTTCTGAAAAAAAATTTTCTGCGATTTTCACGAAACCACTTTTCTTCAACTTGAATTGGGCTAAAAATCCATCCCTGAAAATAAAAATTCTCTGAGTAGTGTTTAAATACTGATCCTTACCCTGCCTGGGTTGTCCACTTAGCATTTCCGCGAGCTCTACCTGAAGTTCTCTGGGCATGGGATTTTGACATGTTCCCCAAACCAAAAGGAATGAGTGGGAAACAATCAAGAAAAGAGATAGAGGCACTTGTATTTGAATGAGTTTCAAGCATGCTTGGGTACTCGTGTGATCTGAGTGACTCAGTTTTCAGTACAACTGTCGCGTGGTGCACCGCGACCTCCAGGCATCCCGGAGTTTCTGAAAAAAAATTTTCTGCGATTTTCACGAAACCACTTTTCTTCAACTTGATTTGGGCTAAAAATCCATCTCTGAAAATAAAAATTCTCTGAGTAGTGTGGAAATACTGATCCTTACCCTGCCTGGGTTGTCCACTGAGCATTTCCGCGAACTCTACCTGAAGTTCTCTGGGCATGGGATTTTGACATGTTCCCCAAACCAAAAGGAATGAGTGGGAAACAATCAAGACAACAGATAGAAGCACTTGCATTTGAATGAGTTTCAAGCATGCTTGGGTACTCGTGTGATCTGAGTGACTCAGTTTTGGAATACAACTGTCGCGTGGTGCACCGCGACCTCCAGGCACCCCGGAGTTTCTGAAAAAAAATTTTCTGCGATTTTAACGAAACCACTTTTCTTCAACTAGAATTGGGCTAAAAATCTATCCCTGAAAATAAAAATTCTCTGAGTAGTGTGAAAATACTGATCCTTACCCTGCCTGGGTTGTCCACTGAGCATTTCCGCGAGCTCTACCTGAAGTTCTCTGGGCATGGGATTTTGTCATGTTCCCCAAACCAAAAGGAATGAGTGGGAAACAATCAAGACAACAGATAGAAGCACTTGCTTTTGAATGAGTTTCAAGCATGCTTGGGTACTCGTGTGATCTGAGTGACTCAGTTTTGGAATACAACTGTCGCGTGGTGCACCGCGACCTCCAGGCACCCCGGAGTTTCTGAAAAAAAATTTTCTGCGATTTTAACGAAACCACTTTTCTTCAACTTGAATTGGGCTAAAAATCCATCCCTGAAAATAAAAATTCTCTGAGTAGTGTGTAAATGCTGATCCTTACCCTGCCTGGGTTGTCCACTGAGCATTTCCCCGAACTCTACCTGAAGTTCTCTGGGCATGGGATTTTGACATGTTCCCCAAACCAAAAGGAATGAGTGGGAAACAATCAAGACAACAGATAGAAGCACTTGTATTTGAATGAGTTTCAAGCATGCTTGGGTACTCGTGTGATTTGAGTGACTCAGTTTTGGAATACAACTGTCGCGTGGTGCACCGCGACCTCCAGGCACCTCGGAGTGTCTGAAAAAAAAATTTCTGCGATTTTCACGAAACCACTTTTCTTCAACTTGAATTGGGCTAAAAATCCATCCCTGAAAATAAAAATTCTCTGAGTAGTGTGTAAATGCTGAATCTTACCCTGCCTGGGTTGTCCACTGAGCATTTCCGCGAGCTCTACCTGAAGTTCTCTGGGCATGGGATTTTGACATGTTCCCCAAACCAAAAATAATGAGAGGGAAACAATCAAGACAACAGATAGAAACACTTGCATTTGAATGAGTTTCAAGCATGCTTGGGTACTAGTGTGATCTGAGTGACTCAGTTTTGGAATACAACTGTCGCATGGTGCACCGCGACCTCCAGGCACCTCGGAGTCTCTGAAAAAAAAATTTCTCCGATTTTCACGAAACCACTTTTCTTCAACTTGAATTGGGATAAAAATCCATCCCTGAAAATAAAAATTCTCTGAGTAGTGTCTAAATGCTGATCCTTACCCTGCCTGGGTTGTCCACTGAGCATTTCCCCGAACTCCACCTAAGTTCTCTGGGCATGGGATTTTGACATGTTCCCCAAACCAAAAGGAATGAGTCGGAAACAATCAAGACAACAGATAGAAGCACTTGCATTTGAATGAGTTTCAAGCATGCTTGGGTACTCGTGTGATCTGAGTGACTCAGTTTTGGAATACAACTGTCGCGTGGTGCACCGCGACCTCCAGGCACCCCGGAGTTTCTGAAAAAAAATTTTCTGCGATTTTCACGAAACCACTTTTCTTCAACTTGAATTGGGCTAAAAATCCATCACTGAAAATAAAAATTCTCTGAGTAGTGTGGAAATACTGATCCTTACCCTGCCTGGGTTGTCCACTGAGCATTTCTGCGAGCTCTACCTAAAGTTCTCTGGGCATGGGATTTTGACATGTTCCCCAAACCAAAAGGAATGAGTGGGAAACAATCAAGACAACAGATAGAAGCACTAGCATTTGAATGTGTTTCAAGCATGCTTGGGTACTCGTGTGATCTGAGTGACTCAGTTTTCGAATAGAACTGTCGCGTGGTGCACCTCGACCTCCAGGCACCCCGGAGTTTCTAAAAAAAAATTTTCTGCGATTTTCACGAAACCACTTTTCTTCAACTTGAATTGGGCTAAAAATCCATCCCTGAAAATAAAAATTCTCTGAGTAGTGTGGAAATACTGATCCTTACCCTGCCTGGGTTGTCCACTGAGCATTTCCGCGCACTCTACTTGAAGTTCTCTGGGCTTGGGATTTTGACATGTTCCCCAAACCAAAAGGAATGAGTGGGAAACAATCAAGACAACAGATAGAAGCACTTGCATTTGAATGGGTTTCAAGCATGCTTGAGTACTCGTGTGATCTGAGTGACTCAGTTTTGGAATACAACTGTCGCGTGGTGCACCGCGACCTCCAGGCACCCCGGAGTTTCTGAAAAAAAATTTTCTGCGATTTTCACGAAACCACTTTTCTTCAACTTGAATTGGGCTAAAAATCCATCCCTGAAAATAAAAATTCTCTGAGTAGTGTGGAAATGCTGATCCTTACCCTGCCTGGGTTGTCCACTGAGCATTTCCCCGAACTCTACCTGAAGTTCTCTGGGCATGGGATTTTGACATGTTCCCCAAACCAAAAGGAATGAGTGGGAAACAATCAAGACAATAGATAGAAGCACTTGCATTTGAATGGGTTTCAAGCATGCTTGAGTACTCGTGTGATCTGAGTGACTCAGTTTTGGAATACAACTGTCGCGTGGTGCACCGCGACCTCCAGGCACCCCGGAGTTTCTGAAAAAAAATTTTCTGCGATTTTCACGAAACCACTTTTCTTCAACTTGAATTGGGCTAAAAATCCATCCCTGATAATAAAAATTCTCTGAGTAGTGTGGAAATACTGATCCTTACCCTGCCTGGGTTGTCCACTGAGCATTTCCGCGAACTCTACTTGAAGTTCTCTGGGCATGGGATTTTGACATGTTCCCCGAACCAAAAGGAATGAGTGGGAAACAATCAAGACAACAGATACAGATGCAGCCATTCAAAGTGCGCGTCACAGACACGTACCGCAGGTGACGTCGCTCAGTATGACGCAAGATGACGCGTGGCACCGCAGTAAGTGATTGGTTGACCGACAGGGGCACTCGTGGTCCGTTGGTCTGTCGTAGAAAGACTTACAGTAAAAACGTCTTTGCTGTGCCCGTTGTAGATATTGAATTTTACCACTGAAGGGAAATCTTAGTAGCTGAGCATAAAAAGAATAGGAGCATACTGTAACGCGTGTGAAAGCCATAAACTATATTAATTTTGGAACATAAACATACAGTATATAGCTGGTCTTGGTACTTGAAAGAAAAAAATACACACCGGTATTCCATTTCTCCCTAAACATTGTAAGCTTCGAAGTCTTTAACTAACGTGATACCGGAGTCAACAAGCATACTTTTAGAATTTGATTAAAAGGGAATATAATATGGAATCGCGTATCTCAAGAATTTAATAACGGTATGATTATATCCGTGTACTGCGGCAGGGCTGTGTAGGCATCTTCCGCCTGAGAACAGTCACCCGTTGCTCCCCAACGCAGAATGGTGATTGGCTGACACCATCTGACACCCCTCTGATTGGAGAAAAAAGACGTGCTGGTTTGCTATACATACTGTAACAGGAAGAGGATTTCTTTCTATTCAAAACGTGTATTTTAAAAGTTTAAGAAGTAAAAACCTTACAGCGTACACAGATTTCTAAACTGATCAGGATCGTTATGTTTGTCTTATGCATAATAATATTCACCGCTCTGTGCAGCAAATTAATAATAAACTTTATTTTATATAGCGTTTTAAACGAATAAGTAATTAGATTGCTCATAAACCTAATCACTTGCTTTTTCTTTTTATTTAGGCTCAGATTTCAACTATAGATCGTATTATTAATAACCATAATAACAACCAACCAACAAAAACAACCATATAAACATAATACCAACCAAAAACATAGATAACAACCACAATACAAAATCAAATATATCAAACCATTTTACTCTCGCAAAGTCCTCCAATTATCATAATCCCGCCCCTTATGCAAAACCAAACCTTCCTCCCATCCCAGTTTATCCTGTTTATCATCAACAAAATCCACCTCAATTTTCAACATAAAGCATTACACAAAATCAATACCTCAACACTCCATACTCAACAACGATAATTCACAAACAGCCAGAACATGTAACTCCACATTCCCAAACAGACCTAATTTCCATAGCCCCGCCCCTTATGCAAAACCAACATCCCTCCCCTGTTCTCTCTCTCCCCTGGCGGTTGTAATTGTTTTTATTTTCAAATAAATTTTAGCAAAGTCATGCATTTTAAAAATCTTAAGATTTTTATATTTATGTCTTTATTTAGTGGTTTCATTAGTGACAAAGGCTAAACTTTCTTGGAAAAATGTCTTTTATGTAAACCATGTTTGCTATTTATTCATTCAGGGCTAAAATATGTTCATTGTATCCAATGAAAGAAGGGTTCCTTTCGCCGTAGTCGGGAGCCTAGCCTTTAACTAGTAAGTACTGTACTTACTGGGTTTTTGAGGGGGGGGGGGAGTGTCTTTCGCTGGAAATCTCGCCTCCTACTTTGAAAATACCCGTGAGACCGGTTCAATTCGTCGCAGCCAGCACTCCTGCAGAGAGGGGGGTTGTACTTGCAGTGTATGCAGTACACGCGTTATGCTCTTCGTTAATGTCTAAGCCGGAACATATCATTATATCTCATTTTGTATTTCTTAAAAAAAATCGTTTTCCCAGCCTAACAGTATTGTTTTTAACCTGTAAATTTGCTGGACAGAGAGGTGAACATTATTACACAGAAGACAAAGATAGCAATTTACGTTGCATTGTGTATCGTGCTGCTTTAATACAGTTTTAAATAATTGGAAGTCTAAACAGTATCAGCTTTATTTATGGGTTTTAAATAAAGGTGATTTAAACGCGATTTAAATCAATATAAATGTTTATATTGTAACGCATAGGTGACTATTCATTGTTATTAAAATGACTTAAATTCGATCATGTTGTGATATTTAGAAATATACATTTGTTTGGTGCGAGTGAAGTTTTATTTAATCTCTGAGTCATACTGATTCTTCTGGAAGCCAGTTTCCGCCAGGGAGTAAAAAAAAAAACACACTATGGTATTCTCTCCAATGCAGTGCAGTTAAAAACATACCTCTGATGCTGCTCCTAAATGAATATCGTTTATGACCATCAGAAGCTTTATGCTCCTTTTCTTTTTTCCAGTGGATTGAACAGGGAGAGGCATTTCATGATGTACTTTTCACTGATGAAACAACAGTGGCTCTGGAACAGTTTTCAACCATGTCGTTTTATAAAAAGGGGAGATATGTACACGTTGCTGAAGCTAAAAGTTTAGCCTTTGTCACAAATGTAAACATTAAATAAAGACGTATAGAAATCCCTACGTTACAGACTGTATATGGCTGGTATTGGTAGTTTAAAGAAAAAATACACACCAGTATTCCACTTTCTCCCTCAACATTTTAAGCATCAGAGTCTTACATGTGGTTATTTATTGCATAATTTAATTTTGAAAGCCACTGAGACATCAGGTACTACTGTTGTATTTATGAAAAAGAAACAAAACAAAAAACATACTAACAACTGTGCCATCCTACTCCTTAGTTAATACATTTTATTATTCATAAACAGTTAACATTGTTAGCAAAATATTTTGAATTATATTTAACCCTATTTTTTCTTTAGTTTTGTATTTAACTTATTATATGATAGTCAGACATAATGTATATTTGAACAATGAAATGAAAATATATTTTTACAAGATTTTACATTAAGCACTTAAAATTAATATGGTTAATAAAAGTAAACTGTAACATGCTGTAACAAGATCGGTTAAACTGCGAAGAAAATGCTTTCAGAGAAAATGTTTCAGGTGTGAAGAACATAGATCTCTAATGCAATTTCAACCAAACCTGTTCCCACACACCCTGCCCCCACTACCATTAGAATATACACAAACATTTTAGCGTTTCATTCTGAGCAGAAGACCCTCACACCTGAAGAGTGCTGGCTGTAACGAATTAAACCGGTCTAACTGGCTTCAATCACAGACCATGTGACATGGGACTCAGTAAACTAACAGCGCCACTGGATTTGATAATACCTAACCAAAATCCGCAATATGGAAACAGAACCTGTGTGATTGTTGATAGATGATGTACTCGTAACATTTTTTCAAGACGCACTACAACATTTAAAAAATGACTTGTATGTACTTGATATCTCTAATCAATCCACGGGTCCCAGCACAAAACGAAAGTAAAATGCATACCGTTTCGCGCTTCTTATTAGTTGCTCAAAAGTAATTTGACCGTATGAAATGCATAATATAAACCTAGAAACATATACGTGAGCAGTACTTAAGCACTGTAGTATCGGTGTTAAGACATACCTCTCAAATACTGTAAATCAAGTTAAAAATATCTCAAGACCGATTCTGGTCGTAATGAAACCATGTTTCGTGTATGTTTTCTTTTTCATCTTGAAATAACTCATTTCTAAATACCTTTTTCACTGTTAACATCTTGCAGCAACTTTTCGAGCAAAATATACACTCTGACAGTTCATCCTGCTACCAACATTAAATAAAACAAATCTTAAGATTTCTATATTTATGTCTTTATTTTGTGGTTTCATAAGTGACAAAGGCTAAACTTTCTTGGAAAAATGTATTTTATGTGTTGCAGAAAAAACTGACTTGCTTTAACAAAATATGTTTACAAATCCTTTCACCTGGCATTTTCGTAGTTAGAAATTATGGAACGCTCTGTTAAAAGCAAGGGAGTTTTTATGTCCGTTGCAGTTCTTTTGCAACATGAATATAATTATATCGTTATTAATTTCTTGAGATACGCGATTCCATATTATATTCCCTTTTAATCAAATTCTAAAAGTATGCTTGTTGACTCCGGTATCACGTTAGTTAAAGACTTCGAAGCTTACAATGTTTAGGGAGAAATGGAATACTGGTGTGTATGTTTTCTTTAAAGTACCGAGACCAGCCATATACTGTATGTTTATGTTAAGATTTCCCTTCAGTGGTAAAATTAGATATGAATATTCAATACTTAAACGGGCACAGTTAAGACATTAAATATACATATACATACTGTATACAGTACAGTTTGCATACGGTAATATGTTACGCGATTAAAAAATAAATAAATAAAACTGGAAGGTCCAGCACCAGCTGGATTCGAGCACGCAACCTGCCCGTTGGCAGGCACGCACCTAGACCAGTCGGCTACAAGACAGCTCGCATGAGTAGGCAGGCGAAACAGCCCTACACAGCCCTGCCGCAGTACACGGATATAATCACACCGTTATTAAATTCTTGAGACACGCGATTCCATATTATATTCCCTTTTAATCAAATTCTAAAAGTATGCTTGTTGACTCCGGTATCACGTTAGTTAAAGACTTCGAAGCTTACAATGTTTAGGGAGAAATGGAATACCGGTGTGTATTTTTCCTTGTGATATTTTAAGCTCTAGTTGAATGATAGGTGTCGCATTTTAAATCATTTTCGTAGTTAGAAATTATGAAACGCCCTGTTAAAAGCAAGGAAGTTTTTATGCCCGTTGAAGTAAAACAAAATGCCTGACAAAGTATGGCTTGGACAGATTCCAAGTGCTTGTACAAATGTGCTAAAGAAATTATACTTTGAGTATACAGCTTGTCCAAAGTCATCCATTATTAATACTATTAGTAATATCTTCGGTAAAGGCTTTGATGCATAAATATTTCTGATAAAGGTAGGTTGTGTACTTTTGTCCAACTGAGCAATCTTGCTTTCATAAAATATACCAACATTTTAATGACTGAAGATTAACATGCTGTAATACACTGTTCAAAATTAAAGGCTCAAATGCTGTACATGAGAGGTTAAGCTCCCCCTGGCGGTTTTACAAGGTGACGCCGGATAGTTTCCGGCAGAGCGTCAAATGACGCGCGATTAACCACGTGACACTGCATGACACTGCGTGATACCGCGACACGCCCACCGGGGTATGCCGCAAAATAACGCACCCATTTTGAATGGCTGCATCTGTAGAAGCACTTGCATTTGAGTGAGTTTCAAGCATGCTTGGGTACTCGTGTGATCTGAGTGACTCAGTTTTGGAATACAACTGTCGCGTGGTGCACCGCGACCTCCAGGCACCCCGGAGTTTCTGAAAAAAAATTTCTGCGATTTTCACGAAACCACTTTTCTTCAACTTGAATTGGGCTAAAAATCCATCCCTGAAAATAAAAATTCTCTGAGTAGTGTGAAAATAATGATCCTTACCCTGCCTGGGTTGTCCACTGAGCATTTCCGCGAGCTCTACCTGAAGTTCTCTGGGCATGGGATTTTGTCATGTTCCCCAAACCAAAAGGAATGAGTGGGAAACAATCAAGACAACAGATAGAAGCACTTGCTTTTGAATGAGTTTCAAGAATGCTTGGGTACTCGTGTGATCTGAGTGACTCAGTTTTGGAATACAACTGTCGCGTGGTGCACCGCGACCTCCAGGCACCCCGGAGTTTCTGAAAAAAAATTTTCTGCGATTTTAACGAAACCACTTTTCTTCAACTTGAATTGGGCTAAAAATCCATCCCTGAAAATAAACATTCTCTGAGTAGTGTGGAAATGCTGATCCTTACCCTGCCTGGGTTGTCCACTGAGCATTTCCCCGAACTCTACCTGAAGTTCTCTGGGCATGGGATTTTGACATGTTCCCCAAACCAAAAGGAATGAGTGGGAAACAATCAAGACAACAGATAGAAGCACTTGCATTTGAATGTGTTTCAAGGATGCTTGGGTGCTCATGTGATCTGAGTGACTCAGTTTTCGAATACAACTGTCGCGTGGTGCACCGCGATCTTCAGGCACCTCGGAGTTTCTGAAAAAAAATTTTCTGCGATTTTCACGAAACCACTTTTCTTCAACTTGAATTGGGCTAAAAATCCATCCCTGAAAATAAAAATTCTCTGAGTAGTGTGGAAATACTGATCCTTACCCTGCCTGGGTTGTTCACTGAGCATTTCCCCGAACTCTACCTGAAGTTCTCTGGGCATGGGATTTTGACATGTTCCCCAAACCAAAAGGAATGAGTGGGAAACAATCAAGACAACAGATAGAAGCACTTGCATTTGAATGAGTTTCAAGCATGCTTGGGGACTCGTGTGATCTGAGTGACTCAGTTTTGGAATACAACTGTGGCGTGTTGCACCGCAACCTCCAGGCACCCCGGAGTTTCTGAAAAAAAAATTTCTGCGATTTTCACGAAACCACTTTTCTTCAACTTGAATTGGGCTAAAAATCTATCACTGAAAATAAAAATTCTCTGAGTAGTGTGGAAATACTGATCCTTACCCTGCCTGGGTTGTCCACTGAGCATTTCCGCGAGCTCTACCTGTAGTTCTCTGGGCATGGGATTTTGACATGTTCCCCAAACCAAAAATAATGAGAGGGAAACAATCAAGACAACAGATAGAAGCACTTGCATTTGAATGAGTTTCAAGCATGCTTGGGTACTCGTGTGATCTGAGTGACTCAGTTTTGGAATACAACTGTCGCGTGGTGCACCGCGACCTCAAGACACCCTGGAGTTTCTGAAAAAAAAATTTCTGCGATTTTCACGAAACCACTTTTCTTCAACTTGAATTGGGCTAAAAATCCATCCCTGAAAATAAAAATTCTCTGAGTAGTGTGGAAATGCTGATCCTTACCCTGCCTGGGTTGTCCACTGAGCATTTCCCCGAACTATACCTGAAGTTCTCTGGGCATGGGATTTTGACATGTTCCCCAAACCAAAAGGAATGAGTGGGAAACAATCAAGACAACAGATAGAAGCACTTGCATTTGAATGAGTTTCAAGCATGCTTGGGTACTCGTGTGATCTGAGTGACTCAGTTTTGGAATACAACTGTCGCGTGGTGCACCGCGACCTCCAGGCATCCCGGAGTTTCTGAAAAAAAATTTTCTGCGATTTTCACGAAACCACTTTTCTTCAACTTGAATTGGGATAAAAATCCATCCCTGAAAATAAAAATTCTCTGAGTAGTGTGTAAATGCTGATCCTTACCCTGCCTGGGTTGTCCACTGAGCATTTCCCCGAACTCCACCTGAAGTTCTCTGGGCATGGGATTTTGACATGTTCCCCAAACCAAAAGGAATGAGTGGGAAACAATCAAGACAACAGATAGAAGCACTAGCATTTGTATGAGTTTCAAGCATGCTTGGGTACTCGTGTGATCTGAGTGACTCAGTTTTGGAATACAACTGTCGCGTGGTGCACCGCGACCTCCAGGCATCCCGGAGTTTCTGAAAAAAAATTTTCTGCGATTTTCACGAAACCACTTTTCTTCAACTTGAATTGGGCTAAAAATCCATCCCTGAAAATAAAAATTCTCTGAGTAGTGTGTAAATGCTGAATCTTACCCTGCCTGGGTTGTCCACTGAGCATTTCCGCGAGCTCTACCTGAAGTTCTCTGGGCATGGGATTTTGACATGTTCCCCAAACCAAAAATAATGAGAGGGAAACAATCAAGACAACAGATAGAAACACTTGCATTTGAATGAGTTTCAAGCATGCTTGGGTACTAGTGTGATCTGAGTGACTCAGTTTTGGAATACAACTGTCGCATGGTGCACCGCGACCTCCAGGCACCTCGGAGTCTCTGAAAAAAAAATTTCTGCGATTATCACGAAACCACTTTTCTTCAACTTGAATTGGGATAAAAATCCATCCCTGAAAATAAAAATTCTCTGAGTAGTGTGTAAATGCTGATCCTTACCCTGCCTGGGTTGTCCACTGAGCATTTCCCCGAACTCCACCTAAGTTCTCTGGGCATGGGATTTTGACATGTTCCCCAAACCAAAAGGAATGAGTCGGAAACAATCAAGACAACAGATAGAAGCACTTGCATTTGAATGAGTTTCAAGCATGCTTGGGTACTCGTGTGATCTGAGTGACTCAGTTTTGGAATACAACTGTCGCGTGGTGCACCGCGACCTCCAGGCACCCCGGAGTTTCTGAAAAAAAATTTTCTGCGATTTTCACGAAACCACTTTTCTTCAACTTGAATTGGGCTAAAAATCCATCACTGAAAATAAAAATTCTCTGAGTAGTGTGGAAATACTGATCCTTACCCTGCCTGGGTTGTCCACTGAGCATTTCCGCGAGCTCTACAGATGCAGCCATTCAAAATGCGCGGGCGATACCGCATTATTTTCCGGTACGCTGTACGCAGTCTACCGCAAGCTACCGGTAAATACCGCGAGTTACCGGTAAATACCGCTAGCAAAATAATAGTATCCGGAATTTCCGCAAGGTGGAGCTAATAAAGCTCAACCTCTCATGTTTGAGCTGTAGCCATCAAAGTCTTTAACGAAGATATTAATAATAGTATTAATAATAAATGACCTTGGACAAGCTGTAAACTCAAAGTATTGCCCTGGTCCACATTCTTTTTTTCATTGACCGTCTTTGTAAAAGTAACGCCACAGCATTTCGCAATCACGCATTTTTTTCCAATCATGCAAAGTACAGTGATTCACCATGCCTTTCACATGCTCATAAAAGAGATTGATTTAGGGACATAAACATATTACCGTATGCAAACTGTACTGTATACAGTATGTATATGTATATTTAATGTCTTAACTGTGCCCGTTTAAGTATTGAATATTCATATCTAATTTTACCACTGAAGGGAAATCTTAGTAGCTGAGCATAAAAACAATAGGAGCATACTGCAACGCGTGTGAAGGCCATAAACGATATTAATTTTGGAACATAAACATACAGTATATGGCTGGTCTCGGTACTTTAAAGAAAACATACACGAAACATGGTTTCATTATGACCAGAATCTTGAGATATTTTTAACTTGATTTACAGTATTTGAGAGGTATGTCTTAACACCGATACTACAGTGCTTAAGTACTACTCACGTATATGTTTCTAGGTTTATATTATGCATTTCATACGGTCAAATTACTTTTGAGCAACTAATAAGAAGCGCGAAACGGTATGCGTTTTACTTTCGTTTCGTGCTGGGACCCGTGGATTGATTAGAGATATCAAGTACATACAAGTCATTTTTTAAATGTTGTAGTTCGTCTTGAAAAAATGTTACGAGTACATCATCTATCAACAATTACACAGGTTCTGTTTCCATATTGCGGATTTTGGTTACGTAATATTATTTTCTAGATTTCACGTTGTGAATATATGATTTGGGCAAACAGAGCCGCAAAGAAGTACATTATGGGTTGTTGTTTTTTTTTGCAGTTTTATCTAGAACAAGCGATGCTTAAACCTTTGTCTGATTCTTGTGAAACTATCCACACGACAGTTACAGTACCTAGGAGTTGACTTCAGTGATGTCACTGATGGGATGTTTCTAAAAATCCATCCTCTGTAAAACGTCTTCTCTAGTTGTCCTGCATATGTATTCGCTAATGAAGCTGTGTGTTCTGAGCCTGGATCTCTGCATTTCTGTATGAACCACCTTAGAGGGCTAAAGACAGCTTGTGTTTAAATTGAGTGTAAGGCAATTTATGCTTCTAAAGTCATGGTCAGCATTTTTGTACTGTGCTGTAAACTTGTTCTGTGCCTAGTCACATTATTTTATAGCGTTTTCATAGCGTTATCAAATCTGGTGGCGCTGTGTTAGTTTCCTGACTCCCATGTCACATGGTCTGTGATTGTAACCTGTAATACCGGTTTAATTCGTCACAGCCAGCACTCCGGTTGTAAAGTAGAAGCAGGCGAGATTTCCAGCGAAAAACACCTCCCCCTTCTTCAGGTGTGAGGGTCTTCTGCTCAGAATGAAACGCTAAAATGTAATGTAGGCTCTGAATGGGTTCTGACTTGCTTTAACAAAATATGTTTACAAATCCTTTCACCTGGCATTTTCGTAGTTAGAAATTATGGAACGCTCTGTTAAAAGCAAGGGAGTTTTTATGTCCGTTGCAGTTCTTTTGCAACATGAATATAATTATATCGTTATTAATTTCTTGAGATACGCGATTCCATATTATATTCCCTTTTAATCAAATTCTAAAAGTATGCTTGTTGACTCCGGTATCGCGTTAGTTAAAGACTTCGATGCTTAAAATGTTTAGGAGAAATGGAATACTGGTGTGTATGTTTTCTTTAAAGTACCGAGACCAGCCATATACTGTATGTTTAAGTTCCAAAATTAATATCGTTTATGGACTTCACACGCGTTGCAGTATGCTCCTATTCTTTTTATGCTCAGGCACTAAGTAAAAGGAGATGCTTCATATTGCTTGACTAATTTTAAAAACTAAGTTAGAAATGCAGACGCTCCCTCGGTGCGCTGCTCTGGTGCGCCGGCTCTTACACAGTGCCTGTCTGCCGTAAGCGTTACAATATACATACCCAACACTGCTTGTACCCATCTGTCATGCAAATAAAACACCTTGAATTGAATTGAATTGAGGGGAGAGGGGGGAATACTAAAGGCAATACTGGCTCAATACCCTCGATGGGCTTTGACGTGCTAATGCGTTGGTTTAACAGTCCGGGTGTGGCAGGCTTCCAATGTCAACTCGACTCGATTGGAAGACAATGAACGTATTTTGTGATATTTAGAAATATAAATTTGTTTGGTGCGAGTGAGGTTTTATTTAATCTCTGACCAAGGGAAACGTTTCATTTTTTCAAAGAAATGTTTGTTAAAAAATAAAGTCATAGTTCTATGGGATTCAATCACAGACCATGTGACAAGGGAGTCAGGAAACTACTCTAACACACAGCGCCACCGGATTTAATAACGCAATAAAAACGCTATAAAATAATGTGACTAGGCACAGAAAAAGTTTACAGCACAGTACAATAATAAATGCTGACCATGACTTTAGAAGCATAAATTACCTTACACTCAATTTAAACACAAGCTGTCTTTCTGTATGAACCTCTAAGCTGGTTCATACAGAAAATGTAGAAATGCATTAGCCTGATTATGATTAAAAAACACATAATTAAACACGCGTTTGCGATTTAAATCAGAACACGATTTAAATCAATATAAATGTTTATATTGTAACGCATACTGTCCAGCCTCCATTTCTCTATAAAAATTTACTCTGTTGCACACACACACACAATAGAAGAAGGAACCGCTGTCAGAAGGGAAGATATGTTCAAAATATCGCAAATATCGTTCATGTTGCGATATTTTGAAATATAAAAGTCAATTTATTGTCCATAATATCGCTATTCTATTTTTTCGAAGAAATGTTTGTTAAAAGAAAAGTCCGGCACCAGCTGGATTCGATCACACAACCTCCCAGTTGCTAGTCACGCACCTAGACCAGTCGGCTAGAAGACAGCTCGCATGAACAGGCAGGCGAAAAAGCCCTACACAGCCCTGTCGCAGCACACGAATACCGTTATTAAATTCTTTAGATACGCGATTCCATATTATATTCCCTTTTAATCAAATTCTAAAAGTATGCTTGTTGACTCCGGTATCATGTTAGTTAAAGACTTCAAAGCTTAAAATGTTTAGGGAGAAATGGAATACTGGTGTGTATTTTTTTCTTTAAAGTACCAAGACCAGCTACAGTATATACTGTATGTTTATGTTCCAAAATTAATATCGTTTATGGCCTTCACACGCGTTACAGTATGCTCCTATTCTTTTTATGCTCAGCTACTAAGATTTCCCTTCAGTGGTAAAATTCAATATCTACAACGGGCACAGCAAAGACGTTTTTACTGTAAGTCTTTCTACGACAGACCAACGGACCACGAGTGCCCCTGTCGGTCAACCAATCACGTACTGCGGTGCCACGCGTCATCTTGCGTCATACTGAGCGACGTCACCTGCGGTACGTGTCTGTGACGCGCACTTTGAATGGCTGCATCTGTACCTAAAGTTCTCTGGGCATGGGATTTTGACATGTTCCCCAAACCAAAAGGAATGAGTGGGAAACAATCAAGACAACAGATAGAAGCAATAGCATTTGAATGTGTTTCAAGCATGCTTGGGTACTCGTGTGATCTGAGTGACTCAGTTTTCGAATAGAACTGTCGCGTGGTGCACCGCGACCTCCAGGCACCCCGGAGTTTCTGAAAAAAAATTTTCTGCGATTTTCACGAAACCACTTTTCTTCAACTTGAATTGGGCTAAAAATCCATCCCTGAAAATAAAAATTCTCTGAGTAGTGTGGAAATACTGATCCTTACCCTGCCTGGGTTGTCCACTGAGCATTTCCGCGCACTCTACTTGAAGTTCTCTGGGCTTGGGATTTTGACATGTTCCCCAAACCAAAAGGAATGAGTGGGAAACAATCAAGACAACAGATAGAAGCACTTGCATTTGAAAGGGGTTTCAAGCATGCTTGAGTACTCGTGTGATCTGAGTGACTCAGTTTTGGAATACAACTGTCGCGTGGTGCACCGCGACCTCCAGGCACCCCGGAGTTTCTGAAAAAAAATTTTCTGCGATTTTCACGAAACCACTGTTCTTCAACTTGAATTGGGCTAAAAATCCATGCCTGAAAATAAAAATTCTCTGAGTAGTGTGGAAATGCTGATCCTTACCCTGCCTGGGTTGTCCACTGAGCATTTCCCCGAACTCTACCTGAAGTTCTCTGGGCATGGGATTTTGACATGTTCCCCAAACCAAAAGGAATGAGTGGGAAACAATCAAGACAACAGATAGAAGCACTTGCATTTGAATGAGTTTCAAGCATGCTTGGGTACTCGTGTGATCTGAGTGACTCAGTTTTGGAATACAACTGTCGCGTGGTGCACCGCGACCTCCAGGCACCCCGGAGTTTCTGAAAAAAAATTTTCTGCGATTTGCACGAAACCACTTTTCTTCAACTTGAATTGGGCTAAAAATCCATCCCTGAAAATAAAAATTCTCTGAGTAGTGTGAAAATACTGATCCTTACCCTACCTGGGTTGTCCACTGAGCATTTCCGCGAGCTCTACCTGAAGTTCTCTGGGCATGGGATTTTGTCATGTTCCCCAAACCAAAAGGAATGAGTGGGAAACAATCAAGACAACAGATAGAAGCACTTGCATTTGAGTGAGTTTCAAGCATGCTTGGGTACTCGTGTGATCTGAGTGACTCAGTTTTGGAATACAACTGTCGTGTGGTGCACCGCGACCTCCAGGCACCCCGGAGTTTCTGAAAAAAAATTTCTGCGATTTTCACGAAACCACTTTTCTTCAACTTGAATTGGGCTAAAAATCCATCCCTGAAAATAAAAATTCTCTGAGTAGTGTGAAAATAATGATCCTTACCCTGCCTGGGTTGTCCACTGAGCATTTCCGCGAGCTCTACCTGAAGTTCTCTGGGCATGGGATTTTGTCATGTTCCCCAAACCAAAAGGAATGAGTGGGAAACAATCAAGACAACAGATAGAAGCACTTGCATTTGAATGAGTTTCAAGCATGCTTGGGTACTCGTGTGATCTGAGTGACTCAGTTTTGGAATACAACTGTCGCGTGGTGCACCGCGACCTCCAGGCACCCCGGAGTTTCTGAAAAAAAAATTTCTGCGATTTTCACGAAACCACTTTTCTTCAACTTGAATTGGGCTAAAAATCCATCCCTGATAATAAAAATTCTCTGAGTAGTGTGGAAATACTGATCCTTACCCTGCCTGGGTTGTCCACTGAGCATTTCCGCGAACTCTACTTGAAGTTCTCTGGGCATGGGATTTTGACATGTTCCCCGAAACAAAAGGAATGAGTGGGAAACAATCAAGACAACAGATAGAAACACTTGCATTTGAGTGAGTTTCAAGCATGCTTGGGTACTCGTGTGATCTGAGTGACTCAGTTTTGGAATACAACTGTCGCGTGGTGCACCGCGACCTCCAGGCACCCCGGAGTTTCTGAAAAAAAATTTCTGCGATTTTCACGAAACCACTTTTCTTCAACTTGAATTGGGCTAAAAATCCATCCCTGAAAATAAACATTCTCTGAGTAGTGTGGAAATGCTGATCCTTACCCTGCCTGGGTTGTCCACTGAGCATTTCCCCGAACTCTACCTGAAGTTCTCTGGGCATGGGATTTTGACATGTTCCCCAAACCAAAAGGAATGAGTGGGAAACAATCAAGACAACAGATAGAAGCACTTGCATTTGAATGTGTTTCAAGGATGCTTGGGTGCTCATGTGATCTGAGTGACTCAGTTTTCGAATACAACTGTCGCGTGGTGCACCGCGATCTTCAGGCACCTCGGAGTTTCTGAAAAAAAATTTTCTGCGATTTTCACGAAACCACTTTTCTTCAACTTCAGTTGGGCTAAAAATCCATCCCTGAAAATAAAAATTCTCTGAGTAGTGTGGAAATACTGATCCTTACCCTGCCTGGGTTGTTCACTGAGCATTTCCCCGAACTCTACCTGAAGTTCTCTGGGCATGGGATTTTGACATGTTCCCCAAACCAAAAGGAATGAGTGGGAAACAATCAAGACAACAGATAGAAGCACTTGCATTTGAATGAGTTTCAAGCATGCTTGGGTACTCGTGTGATCTGAGTGACTCAGTTTTGGAATACAACTGTGGCGTGTTGCACCGCAACCTCCAGGCACCCCGGAGTTTCTGAAAAAAAAATTTCTGCGATTTTCACGAAACCACTTTTCTTCAACTTGAATTGGGCTAAAAATCCATCACTGAAAATAAAAATTCTCTGAGTAGTGTGGAAATACTGATCCTTACCCTGCCTGGGTTGTCCACTGAGCATTTCCGCGAGCTCTACCTGTAGTTCTCTGGGCATGGGATTTTGACATGCTCCCCAAACCAAAAGGAATGAGTGGGAAACAATCAAGACAACAGATAGAAGCACTTGCATTTGAATGAGTTTCAAGCATGCTTGGGTACTCGTGTGATCTGAGTGACTCAGTTTTGGAATACAACTGTCGCGTGGTGCACCGCGACCTCCAGGCACCTCGGAGTTTCTGAAAAAAAAATTTCTGCGATTTTCACGAAACCACTTTTCTTCAACTTGAATTGGGCTAAAAATCCATCCCTGAAAATAAAAATTCTCTGAGTAGTGTGTAAATGCTGATCCTTACCCTGCCTGGGTTGTCCACTGAGCATTTCCCCGAACTCCACCTGAAGTTCTCTGGGCATGGGATTTTGACATGTTCCTTAAACCAAAAGGAATGAGTGGGAAACAATCAAGACAACAGATAGAAGCACTTGCATTTGAATGAGTTTCAAGCATGCTTGGGTACTCGTGTGATCTGAGTGACTCAGTTTTGGAATACAACTGTCGCGTGGTGCACCGCGACCTCCAGGCATCCCGGAGTTTTTGAAAAAAAATTTTCTGCGATTTTCACGAAACCACTTTTCTTCAACTTGAATTGGGCTAAAAATCCATCACTGAAAATAAAAATTCTCTGAGTAGTGTGGAAATACTGATCCTTACCCTGCCTGGGTTGTCCACTGAGCATTTCTGCGCACTCTACTTGAAGTTCTCTGGGCTTGGGATTTTGACATGTTCCCCAAACCAAAAGGAATGAGTGGGAAACAATCAAGACAACAGATAGAAGCACTTGCATTTGAATGGGTTTCAAGCATGCTTGAGTACTCTTGTGATCTGAGTGACTCAGTTTTGGAATACAACTGTCGCGTGGTGCACCGCGACCTCCAGGCACCCCGGAGTTTCTGAAAATAAATTTTCTGCGATTTTCACGAAACCACTTTTCTTCAACTTGAATTGGGCTAAAAATCCATCCCTGAAAATAAAAATTCTCTGAGTAGTGTGGAAATACTGATCCTTACCCTGCCTGGGTTGTCCACTGAGCATTTCCGCGAGCTCTACCTGAAGTTCTCTGCATGGGATTTTGACATGTTCCCCAAACCAAAAGGAATGAGTGGGAAACAATCAAGACAACAGATAGAAGCACTTGCATTTGAATGAGTTTCAAGCATGCTTGGGTACTCGTGTGATCTGAGTGACTCAGTTTTCGAATACAACTGTCGCGTGGTGCACCGCGACCTCCAGGCATCCCGGAGTTTCTGAAAAAAAATTTTCTGCGATTTTCACGAAACCACTTTTCTTCAACTTGAATTGGGCTAAAAATCCATCCCTGAAAATAAAAATTCTCTGAGTAGTGTGGAAATGCTGATCCTTACCCTGCCTGGGTTGTCCACTGAGCATTTCCGCGAACTCTACTTGAAGTTCTCTGGGCATGGGATTTTGACATGTTCCCCGAACCAAAAGGAATGAGTGGGAAACAATCAAGACGACAGATAGAAGCACTTGCATTTGAATGAGTTTCAAGCATGCTTGGGTACTCGTGTGATCTGAGTGACTCAGTTTTGGAATACAACTGTCGCGTGGTGCACCGCGACCTCCAGGCACCCCGGAGTTTCTGAAAAAAAATTTTCTGCGATTTTAACGAAACCACTTTTCTTCAACTTGAATTGGGCTAAAAATCCATCCCTGAAAATAAAAATTCTCTGAGTAGTGTGTAAATGCTGATCCTTACCCTGCCTGGGTTGTCCACTGAGCATTTCCGCGAACTCTACTTGAAGTTCTCTGGGCATGGGATTTTGACATGTTCCCCAAACCAAAAGGAATGAGTGGGAAACAATCAAGACAACAGATAGAAGCACTTGCATTTGAATGAGTTTCAAGCATGCTTGGGTACTCGTGTGATCTGACTGACTCAGTTTTGGAATACAACTGTCGCGTGGTGCACCGCGACCTCCAGGCAACCCGGAGTTTCTGAAAAAAAATTTTCTGCGATTTTCACGAAATCACTTTTCTTCAACTTGAATTGGGCTAAAAATCCATCCCTGATAATAAAAATTCTCTGAGTAGTGTGGAAATACTGATCCTTACCCTGCCTGGGTTGTCCACTGAGCATTTCCGCGAACTCTACTTGAAGTTCTCTGGGCATGGGATTTTGACATGTTCCCCGAACCAAAAGGAATGAGTGGGAAACAATCAAGACGACAGATAGAAGCACTTGCATTTGAATGAGTTTCAAGCATGCTTGGGTACTCGTGTGATCTGAGTGACTCAGTTTTGGAATACAACTGTCGCGTGGTGCACCGCGACCTCCAGGCACCCCGGAGTTTCTGAAAAAAAATTTTCTGCGATTTTAACGAAACCACTTTTCTTCAACTTGAATTGGGCTAAAAATCCATCCCTGAAAATAAAAATTCTCTGAGTAGTGTGGAAATGCTGATCCTTACCCTGCCTGGGTTGTCCACTGAGCATTTCCCCGAACTCTACCTGAAGTTCTCTGGGCATGGGATTTTGACATGTTCCCCAAACCAAAAGGAATGAGTGGGAAACAATCAAGACAACAGATAGAAGCACTTGCATTTGAATGTGTTTCAAGGATGCTTGGGTGCTCAAGTGATCTGAGTGACTCAGTTTTCGAGTACAACTGTCGCGTGGTGCACCGCGATCTTCAGGCACCTCGGAGTTTCTGAAAAAAAATTTTCTGCGATTTTCACGAAACCACTTTTCTTCAACTTCAATTGGGCTAAAAATCCATCCCTGAAAATAAAAATTCTCTGAGTAGTGTGGAAATACTGATCCTTACCCTGCCTGGGTTGTCCACTGAGCATTTCCCCGAACTCTACCTAAAGTTCTCTGGGCATGGGATTTTGACATGTTCCCCAAACCAAAAGCAATGAGTGGGAAACAATCAAGACAACAGATAGAAGCACTTGCATTTGAATGAGTTTCAAGCATGTTTGGGTACTCGTGTGATCTGAGTGACTCAGTTTTGGAATACAACTGTCGCGTGGTGCACCGCGACCTCCAGGCACCCCGGAGTTTCTGAAAAAAAAATTTCTGCGATTTTCACGAAACCACTTTTCTTCAACTTGAATTGGGCTAAAAATCCATCCCTGAAAATAAAAATTCTCTGAGTAGTGTGTAAATGCTGATCCTTACCCTGCCTGGGTTGTCCTCTGAGCATTTCCGCGAACTCTACTTGAAGTTCTCTGGGCATGGGATTTTGACATGTTCCCCAAACCAAAAGGAATGAGTGGGAAACAATCAAGACAACAGATAGAAGCACTTGCATTTGAATGAGCTTCAAGCATGCTTGGGTACTCGTGTGATCTGAGTGACTCAGTTTTGGAATACAACTGTCGCGTGGTGCACCGCGACCTCCAGGCACCCCGGAGTTTCTGAAAAAAAATTTTCTGCGATTTTCACGAAACCACTTTTCTTCAACTTGAATTGGGCTAAAAATCCATCCCTGAAAATAAAAATTCTCTGAGTAGTGTGTAAATGCTGATCCTTACCCTGCCTGGGTTGTCCACTGAGCATTTCCGCGAGCTCTACCTGTAGTTCTCTGGGCATGGGATTTTGACATGTTCCCCAAACCAAAAGGAATGAGTGGGAAACAATCAAGACAACAGATAGAAGCACTTGCATTTGAATGAGTTTCAAGCATGCTTGGGTACTCGTGTGATCTGAGTGACTCAATTTTGGAATACAACTGTCGCGTGGTGCACCGCGACCTCCAGGCACCCCGGAGTTTCTGAAAAAAAATTTTCTGCGATTTTCACGAAACCACTTTTCTTCAACTTGAATTGGGCTAAAAATCCATCCCTGAAAATAAAAATTCTCTGAGTAGTGTGAAAATACTGATCCTTACCCTGCCTGGGTTGTCCACTGAGCATTTCCGCGAGCTCTACCTGAAGTTCTCTGGGCATGGGATTTTGTCATGTTCCCCAAACCAAAAGGAATGAGTGGGAAACAATCAAGATAACAGATAGAAGCACTTGCTTTTGAATGAGTTTCAAGCATGCCTGGGTACTCGTGTGATCTGAGTGACTCAGTTTTGGAATACAACTGTCGCGTGGTGCACCGCGACCTCCAGGCACCCCGGAGTTTCTGAAAAAAAATTATCTGCAATTTTAACGAAACCACATTTCTTCAACTTGAATTGGGCTAAAAATCCATCCCTGAAAATAAAAATTCTCTGAGTAGTGTGGAAATGCTGATCCTTACCCTGCCTGGGTTTTCCACTGAGCATTTCCCCGAACTCTACCTGAAGTTCTCTGGGCATGGGATTTTGACATGTTCCCCAAACCAAAAGGAATGAGTGGGAAACAATCAAGACAACAGATAGACGCACTAGCATTTGAATGAGTTTCAAGCATGCTTGGGTACTCGTGTGATCTGAGTGACTCAGTTTTGGAATACAACTGTCGCGTGGTGCACTGCGACCTCCAGGCACCCCGGAGTTTCTGAAAAAAAAATTTCGGCGATTTTCACGAAACCACTTTTCTTCAACTTCAATTGGGCTAAAAATCCATCCCTGAAAATAAAAATTCTCTGAGTAGTGTGGAAATACTGATCCTTACCCTGCCTGGGTTGTCCACTGAGCATTTCCGCGAGCTCTACCTGTAGTTCTCTGGGCATGGGATTTTGACATGTTCCCCAAACCAAAAGGAATGAGTGGGAAACAATCAAGACAACAGATAGAAGAACTTGCATTTGAATGAGTTTCAAGCATGCTTGGGTACTCGTGTGATCTGACTGACTCAGTTTTGGAATATAACTGTCGCGTGGTGCACCGCGACCTCCAGGCACCCCGGAGTTTCTGAAAAAAATTTTTCTGCGATTTTCACGAAACCACTTTTCTTCAACTTGAATTGGGCTAAAAATCCATCACTGAAAATAAAAATTCTCTGAGTAGTGTGGAAATACTGATCCTTACCCTGCCTGGGTTGTCCACTGAGCATTTCCGCGAGCTCAACCTGAAGTTCTCTGGCATGAGATATTGACATGTTCCCCAAACCAAAAGGAATGAGTGGGAAACAATCAAGACAACAGATGAAGCACTTGCATTTGAATGTGTTTCAAGCATGCTTGGGTACTCGTGTGATCTGACTGACTCAGTTTTGGAATACAACTGTCGCGTGGTGCACCGCGACCTCCAGGAACCTCGGAGTTTCTGAAAAAAAAATTTCTGCGATTTTCACGAAACCACTTTTCTTCAACTTGAATTGGGCTAAAAATCCATCCCTGAAAATAAAAATTCTCTGAGTAGTGTGTAAATGCTGATCCTTACCCTGCCTGGGTTGTCCACTGAGCATTTCCCCGAACTCCACCTGAAGTTCTCTGGGCATGGGATTTTGACATGTTCCCCAAACCAAAAGGAATGAGTGGGAAACAATCAAGACAACAGATAGAAGCACTTGCATTTGAATGAGTTTCAAGCATGCTTGGGTACTCGTGTGATCTGAGTGACTCAGTTTTGGAATACAACTGTCGCGTGGTGCACCGCGACCTCCAGGCATCCCGGAGTTTCTGAAAAAAAATTTTCTGCGATTTTCACGAAACCACTTTTCTTCAACTTGAATTGGGCTAAAAATCCATCACTGAAAATAAAAATTCTCTGAGTAGTGTGGAAATACTGATCCTTACCCTGCCTGGGTTGTCCACTGAGCATTTCCGCGAGCTCTACCTGAAGTTCTCTGCATGGGATTTTGACATGTTCCCCAAACCAAAAGGAATGAGTGGGAAACAATCAAGACAACAGATAGAAGCACTAGCATTTGAATGTGTTTCAAGCATGCTTGGGTACTCGTGTGATCTGAATGACTCAGTTTTCGAATACAACTGTCGCGTGGTGCACCGCGACCTCCAGGCATCCCGGAGTTTCTGAAAAAAAATTTTCTGCGATTTTCACGAAACCACTTTTCTTCAACTTGAATTGGGCTAAAAATCCATCTCTGAAAATAAAAATTCTCTGAGTAGTGTGGAAATACTGATCCTTACCCTGCCTGGGTTGTCCACTGAGCATTTCCGCGAACTCTACTTGAAGTTCTCTGGGCATGGGATTTTGACATGTTCCCCAAACCAAAAGGAATGAGTGGGAAACAATCAAGACAACAGATAGAAGCACTTGCATTTGAATGAGTTTCAAGCATGCTTGGGTACTCGTGTGATCTGACTGACTCAGTTTTGGAATACAACTGTCGCGTGGTGCACCGCGATCTTCAGGCACCTCGGAGTTTCTGAAAAAAAATTTTCTGCGATTTTCACGAAACCACTTTTCTTCAACTTGAATTGGGCTAAAAATCCATCCCTGAAAATAAAAATTCTCTGAGTAGTGTGTAAATGTTGATCCTTACCCTGCCTGGGTTGTCCACTGAGCATTTCCGCGAACTCTACTTGAAGTTCTCTGGGCATGGGATTTTGACATGTTCCCCAAACCAAAAGGAATGAGTGGGAAACAATCAAGACAACAGATAGAAGCACTTGCATTTGAATGAGTTTCAAGCATGCTTGGGTACTCGTGTGATCTGAGTGACTCAGTTTTGGAATACAACTGTCGCGTGTTGCACCGCGACCTCCAGGCACCCCGGAGTTTCTGAAAAAAAAATTTCTGCAATTTTCACGAAACCACTTTTGTTCAACTTGAATTGGGCTAAAAATCCATCCCTGAAAATAAAAATTCTCTGAGTAGTGTGGAAATACTGATCCTTACCCTGCCTGGGTTGTCCACTGAGCATTTCCGCGAGCTCTACCTGTAGTTCTCTGGGCATGGGATTTTGACATGTTCCCCAAACCAAAAGGAATGAGTGGGAAACAATCAAGACAACAGATAGAAGCACATGCATTTGAATGAGTTTCAAGCATGCTTGAGTACTCGTGTGATCTGAGAGACTCAGTTTTGGAATACAACTGTCGCGTGGTGCACCGCGACCTCCAGGCACCCCGGAGTTTCTGAAAAAAAATTTTCTGCGATTTTCACGAAACCACTTTTCTTCAACTTGAATTGGGCTAAAAATCCATCCCTGAAAATAAAAATTCTCTGAGTAGTGTGTAAATGCTGATCCTTACCCTGCCTGGGTTGTCCACTGAGCATTTCCCCTAACTCTACCTGAAGTTCTCTGGGCATGGGATTTTGACATGTTCCCCAAACCAAAAGGAATGAGTGGGAAACAATCAAGACAACAGATAGAAGCACTTGCATTTGAATGAGTTTCAAGCATGCTTGGGTACTCGTGTGATCTGACTGACTCAGTTTTGGAATACAACTGTCGCGTGGTGCACCGCGACCTCCAGGCACCCCGGAGTTTCTGAAAAAAAATTTTCTGCGATTTTCACGAAACCACTTTTCTTCAACTTGAATTGGGCTAAAAATCCATCACTGAAAATAAAAATTCTCTGAGTAGTGTGGAAATACTGATCCTTACCCTGCCTGGGTTGTCCACTGAGCATTTCCCCGAACTCTACCTGAAGTTCTCTGGGCATGGGATTTTGACATGTTCCCCAAACCAAAGGGAATGAGTGGGAAACAATCAAGACAACAGATAGAAGCACTTGCATTTGAATGTGTTTCAAGGATGCTTGGGTGCTCATGTGATCTGAGTGACTCAGTTTTCGAATACAACTGTCGCGTGGTGCACCGCGATCTTCAGGCACCTCGGAGTTTCTGAAAAAAAATTTTCTGCGATTTTCACGAAACCACTTTTCTTCAACTTCAATTGGGCTAAAAATCCATCACTGAATATAAAAATTCTCTGAGTAGTGTGGAAATACTGATCCTTACCCTGCCTGGGTTGTCCACTGAGCATTTCCCCGAACTCTACCCGAAGTTCTCTGGGCATGGGATTTTGACATGTTCCCCAAACCAAAAGGAATGAGTGGGAAACAATCAAGACAACAGATAGAAGCACTTGCATTTGAATGAGTTTCAAGCATGCTTGGGTACTCGTGTGATCTGAGTGACTCAGTTTTGGAATACAACTGTCGCGTGGTGCACCGCGACCTCCAGGCACCCCGGAGTTTCTGAAAAAAAATTTCTGCGATTTTCACGAAACCACTTTTCTTCAACTTGAATTGGGCTAAAAATCCATCCCTGAAAATAAAAATTCTCTGAGTAGTGTGTAAATGCTGATCCTTACCCTGCCTGGGTTGTCCACTGAGCATTTCCGCGAGCTCTACCTGTAGTTCTCTGGGCATGGGATTTTGACATGTTCCCCAAACCAAAAGGAATGAGTGGGAAACAATCAAGACAACAGATAGAAGCACTTGCATTTGAATGAGTTTCAAGCATGCTTGGGTACTCGTGTGATCTGAGTGACTCAATTTTGGAATACAACTGTCGCGTGGTGCACCGCGACCTCCAGGCACCCCGGAGTTTCTGAAAAAAAATTTTCTGCGATTTTCACGAAACCACTTTTCTTCAACTTGAATTGGGCTAAAAATCCATCCCTGAAAATAAAAATTCTCTGAGTAGTGTGAAAATACTGATCCTTACCCTGCCTGGGTTGTCCACTGAGCATTTCCGCGAGCTCTACCTGAAGTTCTCTGGGCATGGGATTTTGTCATGTTCCCCAAACCAAAAGGAATGAGTGGGAAACAATCAAGATAACAGATAGAAGCACTTGCTTTTGAATGAGTTTCAAGCATACCTGGGTACTCGTGTGATCTGAGTGACTCAGTTTTGGAATACAACTGTCGCGTGGTGCACCGCGACCTCCAGGCACCCCGGAGTTTCTGAAAAAAAATTATCTGCAATTTTAACAAAACCACATTTCTTCAACTTGAATTGGGCTAAAAATCCATCCCTGAAAATAAAAATTCTCTGAGTAGTGTGGCAATGCTGATCCTTACCCTGCCTGGGTTTTCCACTGAGCATTTCCCCGAACTCTACCTGAAGTTCTCTGGGCATGGGATTTTGACATGTTCCCCAAACCAAAAGGAATGAGTGGGAAACAATCAAGACAACAGATAGACGCACTAGCATTTGAATGAGTTTCAAGCATGCTTGGGTACTCGTGTGATCTGAGTGACTCAGTTTTGGAATACAACTGTCGCGTGGTGCACTGCGACCTCCAGGCACCCCGGAGTTTCTGAAAAAAAAATTTCGGCGATTTTCACGAAACCACTTTTCTTCAACTTCAATTGGGCTAAAAATCCATCCCTGAAAATAAAAATTCTCTGAGTAGTGTGGAAATACTGATCCTTACCCTGCTTGGGTTGTCCACTGAGCATTTCCGCGAGCTCTACCTGTAGTTCTCTGGGCATGGGATTTTGACATGTTCCCCAAACCAAAAGGAATGAGTGGGAAACAATCAAGACAACAGATAGAAGCACTTGCATTTGAATGAGTTTCAAGCATGCTTGGGTACTCGTGTGATCTGACTGACTCAGTTTTGGAATACAACTGTCGCGTGGTGCACCGCGACCTCCAGGCACCCCGGAGTTTCTGAAAAAAATTTTTCTGCGATTTTCACGAAACCACTTTTCTTCAACTTGAATTGGGCTAAAAATCCATCACTGAAAATAAAAATTCTCTGAGTAGTGTGGAAATACTGATCCTTACCCTGCCTGGGTTGTCCACTGAGCATTTCCGCGAACTCAACCTGAAGTTCTCTGGCATGAGATATTGACATGTTCCCCAAACCAAAAGGAATGAGTGGGAAACAATCAAGACAACAGATGAAGCACTTGCATTTGAATGTGTTTCAAGCATGCTTGGGTACTCGTGTGATCTGACTGACTCAGTTTTGGAATACAACTGTCGCGTGGTGCACCGCGACCTCCAGGAACCTCGGAGTTTCTGAAAAAAAAATTTCTGCGATTTTCACGAAACCACTTTTCTTCAACTTGAATTGGGCTAAAAATCCATCCCTGAAAATAAAAATTCTCTGAGTAGTGTGTAAATGCTGATCCTTACCCTGCCTGGGTTGTCCACTGAGCATTTCCCCGAACTCCACCTGAAGTTCTCTGGGCATGGGATTTTGACATGTTCCCCAAACCAAAAGGAATGAGTGGGAAACAATCAAGACAACAGATAGAAGCACTTGCATTTGAATGAGTTTCAAGCATGCTTGGGTACTCGTGTGATCTGAGTGACTCAGTTTTGGAATACAACTGTCGCGTGGTGCACCGCGACCTCCAGGCATCCCGGAGTTTCTGAAAAAAAATTTTCTGCGATTTTCACGAAACCACTTTTCTTCAACTTGAATTGGGCTAAAAATCCATCACTGAAAATAAAAATTCTCTGAGTAGTGTGGAAATACTGATCCTTACCCTGCCTGGGTTGTCCACTGAGCATTTCCGCGAGCTCTACCTGAAGTTCTCTGCATGGGATTTTGACATGTTCCCCAAACCAAAAGGAATGAGTGGGAAACAATCAAGACAACAGATAGAAGCACTAGCATTTGAATGTGTTTCAAGCATGCTTGGGTACTCGTGTGATCTGAGTGACTCAGTTTTCGAATACAACTGTCGCGTGGTGCACCGCGACCTCCAGGCATCCCGGAGTTTCTGAAAAAAAATTTTCTGCGATTTTCACGAAACCACTTTTCTTCAACTTGAATTGGGCTAAAAATCCATCTCTGAAAATAAAAATTCTCTGAGTAGTGTGGAAATATTGATCCTTACCCTGCCTGGGTTGTCCACTGAGCATTTCCGCGAACTCTACTTGAAGTTCTCTGGGCATGGGATTTTGACATGTTCCCCAAACCAAAAGGAATGAGTGGGAAACAATCAAGACAACAGATAGAAGCACTTGCATTTGAATGAGTTTCAAGCATGCTTGGGTACTCATGTGATCTGACTGACTCAGTTTTGGAATACAACTGTCGCGTGGTGCACCGCGATCTTCAGGCACCTCGGAGTTTCTGAAAAAAAATTTTCTGCGATTTTCACGAAACCACTTTTCTTCAACTTGAATTGGGCTAAAAATCCATCCCTGAAAATAAAAATTCTCTGAGTAGTGTGTAAATGCTGATCCTTACCCTGCCTGGGTTGTCCACTGAGCATTTCCGCGATCTCTACTTGAAGTTCTCTGGGCATGGGATTTTGACATGTTCCCCAAACCAAAAGGAATGAGTGGGAAACAATCAAGACAACAGATAGAAGCACTTGCATTTGAATGAGTTTCAAGCATGCTTGGGTACTCGTGTGATCTGAGTGACTCAGTTTTGGAATACAACTGTCGCGTGTTGCACCGCGACCTCCAGGCACCCCGGAGTTTCTGAAAAAAAAATTTCTGCAATTTTCACGAAACCACTTTTGTTCAACTTGAATTGGGCTAAAAATCAATCCCTGAAAATAAAAATTCTCTGAGTAGTGTGGAAATACTGATCCTTACCCTGCCTGGGTTGTCCACTGAGCATTTCCGCGAGCTCTACCTGTAGTTCTCTGGGCATGGGATTTTGACATGCTCCCCAAACCAAAAGGAATGAGTGGGAAACAATCAAGACAACAGATAGAAGCACTTGCATTTGAATGAGTTTCAAGCATGCTTGGGTACTCGTGTGATCTGAGTGACTCAGTTTTGGAATACAACTGTCGCGTGGTGCACCGCGACCTCAAGACACCCTGGAGTTTCTGAAAAAAAAATTTCTGCGATTTTCACGAAACCACTTTTCATCAACTTAAATTGGGCTAAAAATCCATCCCTGAAAATAAAAATTCTCTGAGTAGTGTGGAAATACTGATCCTTACCAAGCCTGGGTTGTCCACTGAGCATTTCCGCGAACTCTACTTGAAGTTCTCTGGGCATGGGATTTTGACATGTTCCCCAAACCAAAAGGAATGAGTGGGAAACAATCAAGACAACAGATAGAAGCACTTGCATTTGAATGAGTTTCAAGCATGCTTGGGTACTCGTGTGATCTGAGTGACTCAGTTTTGGAATACAACTGTCGCGTGGTGCACCGCGACCTCCAGGCACCTCGGAGTTTCTGAAAAAAAAATTTCTGCGATTTTCACGAAACCACTTTTCTTCAACTTGAATTGGGCTAAAAATCCATCACTGAAAATAAAAATTCTCTGAGTAGTGTGGAAATACTGATCCTTACCCTGCCTGGGTTGTCCACTGAGCATTTCCGCGAGCTCTACCTGAAGTTCTCTGGGCATGGGATTTTGACATGTTCCCCAATCCAAAAATAATGAGAGGGAAACAATCAAGACAACAGATAGAAGCACTTGCATTTGAATGAGTTTCAAGCATGCTTGAGTACTCGTGTGATCTGAGTGACTCAGTTTTGGAATACAACTGTCGCGTGGTGCACCGCGACCTCCAGGCACCCCGGAGTTTCTGAAAAAAAATTTTCTGCGATTTTCACGAAACCACTTTTCTTCAACTTGAATTGGGCTAAAAATCCATCCCTGAAAATAAAAATTCTCTGAGTAGTGTGTAAATGCTGATCCTTACCCTGCCTGGGTTGTCCACTGAGCATTTCCCCTAACTCTACCTGAAGTTCTCTGGGCATGGGATTTTGACATGTTCCCCAAACCAAAAGGAATGAGTGGGAAACAATCAAGACAACAGATAGAAGCACTTGCATTTGAATGAGTTTCAAGCATGCTTGGGTACTCGTGTGATCTGACTGACTCAGTTTTGGAATACAACTGTCGCGTGGTGCACCGCGACCTCCAGGCACCCCGGAGTTTCTGAAAAAAAATTTTCTGCGATTTTCACGAAACCACTTTTCTTCAACTTGAATTGGGCTAAAAATCCATCACTGAAAATAAAAATTCTCTGAGTAGTGTGGAAATACTGATCCTTACCCTGCCTGGGTTGTCCACTGAGCATTTCCCCGAACTCTACCCGAAGTTCTCTGGGCATGGGATTTTGACATGTTCCCCAAACCAAAAGGAATGAGTGGGAAACAATCAAGACAACAGATAGAAGCACTTGCATTTGAATGAGTTTCAAGCATGCTTGGGTACTCGTGTGATCTGAGTGACTCAGTTTTGGAATACAACTGTCGCGTGTTGCACCGCGACCTCCAGGCACCCCGGAGTTTCTGAAAAAAAATTTCTGCGATTTTCACGAAACCACTTTTCTTCAACTTGAATTGGGCTAAAAATCCATCCCTGAAAATAAAAATTCTCTGAGTAGTGTGGAAATACTGATCCTTACCCTTCCTGGGTTGTCCACTGAGCATTTCCGCGAGCTCTACCTGTAGTTCTCTGGGCATGGGATTTTGACATACTCCCCAAACCAAAAGGAATGAGTGGGAAACAATCAAGACAACAGATAGAAGCACTTGCATTTGAATGAGTTTCAAGCATGCTTGGGTACTCGTGTGATCTGAGTGACTCAGTTTTGGAATACAACTGTCGCGTGGTGCACCGCGACCTCCAGGCACCCCGGAGTTTCTGAAAAAAAATTTTCTGCGATTTTCACGAAACCACTTTTCTTCAACTTGAATTGGGCTAAAAATCCATCCCTGAAAATAAAAATTCTCTGAGTAGTGTGTAAATGCTGATCCTTACCCTGCCTGGGTTGTCCACTGAGCATTTCCGCGAGCTCTACCTGTAGTTCTCTGGGCATGGGATTTTGACATGTTCCCCAAACCAAAAGGAATGAGTGGGAAACAATCAAGACAACAGATAGAAGCACTTGCATTTGAATGAGTTTCAAGCATGCTTGGGTACTCGTGTGATCTGAGTGACTCAATTTTGGAATACAACTGTCGCGTGGTGCACCGCGACCTCCAGGCACCCCGGAGTTTCTGAAAAATAATTTTCTGCGATTTTCACGAAACCACTTTTCTTCAACTTGAATTGGGCTAAAAATCCATCCCTGAAAATAAAAATTCTCTGAGTAGTGTGAAAATACTGATCCTTACCCTGCCTGGGTTGTCCACTGAGCATTTCCGCGAGCTCTACCTGAAGTTCTCTGGGCATGGGATTTTGTCATGTTCCCCAAACCAAAAGGAATGAGTGGGAAACAATCAAGATAACAGATAGAAGCACTTGCTTTTGAATGAGTTTCAAGCATGCCTGGGTACTCGTGTGATCTGAGTGACTCAGTTTTGGAATACAACTGTCGCGTGGTGCACCGCGACCTCCAGGCACCCCGGAGTTTCTGAAAAAAAATTATCTGCAATTTTAACGAAACCACATTTCTTCAACTTGAATTGGGCTAAAAATCCATCCCTGAAAATAAAAATTCTCTGAGTAGTGTGGAAATGCTGATCCTTACCCTGCCTGGGTTTTCCACTGAGCATTTCCCCGAACTCTACCTGAAGTTCTCTGGGCATGGGATTTTGACATGTTCCCCAAACCAAAAGGAATGAGTGGGAAACAATCAAGACAACAGATAGACGCACTAGCATTTGAATGAGTTTCAAGCATGCTTGGGTACTCGTGTGATCTGAGTGACTCAGTTTTGGAATACAACTGTCGCGTGGTGCACTGCGACCTCCAGGCACCCCGGAGTTTCTGAAAAAAAAATTTCGGCGATTTTCACGAAACCACTTTTCTTCAACTTCAATTGGGCTAAAAATCCATCCCTGAAAATAAAAATTCTCTGAGTAGTGTGGAAATACTGATCCTTACCCTGCCTGGGTTGTCCACTGAGCATTTCCGCGAGCTCTACCTGTAGTTCTCTGGGCATGGGATTTTGACATGTTCCCCAAACCAAAAGGAATGAGTGGGAAACAATCAAGACAACAGATAGAAGCACTTGCATTTGAATGAGTTTCAAGCATGCTTGGGTACTCGTGTGATCTGACTGACTCAGTTTTGGAATACAACTGTCGCGTGGTGCACCGCGACCTCCAGGCACCCCGGAGTTTCTGAAAAAAATTTTTCTGCGATTTTCACGAAACCACTTTTCTTCAACTTGAATTGGGCTAAAAATCCATCACTGAAAATAAAAATTCTCTGAGTAGTGTGGAAATACTGATCCTTACCCTGCCTGGGTTGTCCACTGAGCATTTCCGCGAGCTCAACCTGAAGTTCTCTGGCATGAGATATTGACATGTTCCCCAAACCAAAAGGAATGAGTGGGAAACAATCAAGACAACAGATGAAGCACTTGCATTTGAATGTGTTTCAAGCATGCTTGGGTACTCGTGTGATCTGAGTGACTCAGTTTTGGAATACAACTGTCGCGTGGTGCACCGCGACCTCCAGGTACCCCGGAGTTTCTGAAAAAAAATTTTCTGCGATTTTCACGAAACCACTTTTCTTCAACTTGAATTGGGCTAAAAATCCATCCCTGAAAATAAAAATTCTCTGAGTAGTGTGTAAATGCTGATCCTTACCCTGCCTGGGTTGTCCACTGAGCATTTCCCCGAACTCTACCTGAAGTTCTCTGGGCATGTGATTTTGACATGTTCCCCAAACCAAAAGGAATGAGTGGGAAACAATCAAGACAACAGATAGAAGCACTTGCATTTGAATGAGTTTCAAGCATGCTTGGGTACTCGTGTGATCTGACTGACTCAGTTTTGGAATACAACTGTCGCGTGGTGCACCGCGACCTCCAGGCACCCCGGAGTTTCTGAAAAAAATTTTTCTGCGATTTTCACGAAACCACTTTTCTTCAACTTGAATTGGGCTAAAAATCCATCACTGAAAATAAAAATTCTCTGAGTAGTGTGGAAATACTGATCCTTACCATGCCTGGGTTGTCCACTGAGCATTTCCGCGAGCTCTACCTGAAGTTCTCTGGCATGAGATATTGACATGTTCCCCAAACCAAAAGGAATGAGTGGGAAACAATCAAGACAACAGATAGAAGCACTAGCATTTGAATGTGTTTCAAAGCATGCTTGGGTACTCGTGTGATCTGAGTGACTCAGTTTTCGAATAGAACTGTCGCGTGGTGCACCGCGACCTCCAGGCACCCCGGAGTTTCTGAAAAAAAATTTTCTGCGATTTTCACGAAACCACTTTTCTTCAACTTGAATTGGGCTAAAAATCCATCCCTGAAAATAAAAATTCTCTGAGTAGTGTGGAAATACTGATCCTTACCCTGCCTGGGTTGTCCACTGAGCATTTCCGCGCACTCTACTTGAAGTTCTCTGGGCTTGGGATTTTGACATGTTCCCCAAACCAAAAGGAATGAGTGGGAAACAATCAAGACAACAGATAGAAGCACTTGCATTTGAATGGGTTTCAAGCATGCTTGAGTACTCGTGTGATCTGAGTGACTCAGTTTTGGAATACAACTGTCGCGTGGTGCACCGCGACCTCCAGGCACCCCGGAGTTTCTGAAAAAAAATTTTCTGCGATTTTCACGAAACCACTTTTCTTCAACTTGAATTGGGCTAAAAATCCATCCCTGAAAATAAAAATTCTCTGAGTAGTGTGGAAATGCTGATCCTTACCCTGCCTGGGTTGTCCACTGAGCATTTCCCCGAACTCTACCTGAAGTTCTCTGGGCATGGGATTTTGACATGTTCCCCAAACCAAAAGGAATGAGTGGGAAACAATCAAGACAACAGATAGAAGCACTTGCATTTGAATGAGTTTCAAGCATGCTTGGGTACTCGTGTGATCTGAGTGACTCAGTTTTCGAATACAACTGTCGCGTGGTGCACCGCGACCTCCAGGCATCCCGGAGTTTCTGAAAAAAAATTTTCTGCGATTTTCACGAAACCACTTTTCTTCAACTTGAATGGGGCTAAAAATCCATCTCTGAAAATAAAAATTCTCTGAGTAGTGTGGAAATACTGATCCTTACCCTGCCTGGGTTGTCCACTGAGCATTTCCGCGAACTCTACTTGAAGTTCTCTGGGCATGGGATTTTGACATGTTCCCCAAACCAAAAGGAATGAGTGGGAAACAATCAAGACAACAGATAGAAGCACTTGCATTTGAATGAGTTTCAAGCATGCTTGGGTACTCGTGTGATCTGAGTGACTCAGTTTTGGAATACAACTGTCGCGTGGTGCACCGCGACCTCCAGGCACCCCGGAGTTTCTGAAAAAAAAATTTCTGCGATTTTCACGAAACCACTTTTCTTCAACTTGAATTGGGCTAAAAATCCATCCCTGAAAATAAAAATTCTCTGAGTAGTGTGGAAATACTGATCCTTACCCTGCCTGGGTTGTCCACTGAGCATTTCCGCGAACTCTACTTGAAGTTCTCTGGGCATGGGATTTTGACATGTTCCCCAAACCAAAAGGAATGAGTGGGAAACAATCAAGACAACAGATAGAAGCACTTGCTTTTGAATGAGTTTCAAGCATGCTTGGGTACTCGTGTGATCTGAGTGACTCAGTTTTGACATACAACTGTCGCGTGGTGCACCGCGACCTCCAGGCACCCCGGAGTTTCTGAAAAAAAATTTTCTGCGATTTTAACGAAACCACTTTTCTTCAACTTGAATTGGGCTAAAAATCCATCCCTGAAAATAAAAATTCTCTGAGTAGTGTGTAAATGCTGATCCTTACCCTGCCTGGGTTGTCCACTGAGCATTTCCGCGAACTCTACTTGAAGTTCTCTGGGCATGGGATTTTGACATGTTCCCCAAACCAAAAGGAATGAGTGGGAAACAATCAAGACAACAGATAGAAGCACTTGCATTTGAATGAGTTTCAAGCATGCTTGGGTACTCGTGTGATCTGAGTGACTCAGTTTTGGAATACAACTGTCGCGTGGTGCACCGCGACCTCCAGGCACCCCGGAGTTTCTGAAAAAAAATTTTCTGCGATTTTCACGAAACCACTTTTCTTCAACTTGAATTGGGCTAAAAATCCATCCCTGAAAATAAAAATTCTCTGAGTAGTGTGGAAATACTGATCCTTACCCTGCCTGGGTTGTCCACTGAGCATTTCCGCGAGCTCTACCTGAAGTTCTCTGGGCATGGGATTTTGTCATGTTCCCCAAACCAAAAGGAATGAGTGGGAAACAATCAAGACAACAAATAGAAGCACTTGCTTTTGAATGAGTTTCAAGAATGCTTGGGTACTCGTGTGATCTGAGTGACTCAGTTTTGGAATACAACTGTCGCGTGGTGCACCGCGACCTCCAGGCACCCCGGAGTTTCTGAAAAAAAATTTTCTGCGATTTTAACGAAACCACTTTTCTTCAACTTGAATTGGGCTAAAAATCCATCCCTGAAAATAAAAATTCTCTGAGTAGTGTGGAAATACTGATCCTTACCCTGCCTGGGTTGTCCACTGAGCATTTCCGCGAGCTCTACCTGAAGTTCTCTGGGCATGGGATTTTGTCATGTTCCCCAAACCAAAAGGAATGAGTGGGAAACAATCAAGACAACAGATAGAAGCACTTGCATTTGAATGAGTTTCAAGCATGCTTGGGTACTCGTGTGATCTGAGTGACTCAGTTTTGGAATACAACTGTCGCGTGGTGCACCGCGACCTCCAGGCACCCCGGAGTTTCTGAAAAAAAATTTTCTGCGATTTTCACGAAACCACTTTTCTTCAACTTGAATTGGGCTAAAAATCCATCCCTGAAAATAAAAATTCTCTGAGTAGTGTGTAAATGCTGATCCTTACCCTGCCTGGGTTGTCCACTGAGCATTTCCGCGAACTCTACTTGAAGTTCTCTGGGCATGGGATTTTGACATGTTCCCCAAACCAAAAGGAATGAGTGGGAAACAATCAAGACAACAGATAGAAGCACTTGCATTTGAATGAGTTTCAAGCATGCTTGGGTACTCGTGTGATCTGAGTGACTCAGTTTTGGAATACAACTGTCGCGTGGTGCACCGCGACCTCCAGGCACCCCGAAGTTTCTGAAAAAAAATTTTCTGCGATTTTCACGAAACCACTTTTCTTCAACTTGAATTGGGCTAAAAATCCATCCCTGAAAATAAAAATTCTCTGAGTAGTGTGGAAATACTGATCCTTACCCTGCCTGGGTTGTCCACTGAGCATTTCCGCGAGCTCTACCTGAAGTTCTCTGGATATGGGATTTTGTCATGTTCCCCAAACCAAAAGGAATGAGTGGGAAACAATCAAGACAACAGATAGAAGCACTTGCTTTTGAATGAGTTTCAAGAATGCTTGGGTCCTCGTGTGATCTGAGTGACTCAGTTTTGGAATACAACTGTCGCGTGGTGCACCGCGACCTCCAGGCACCCCGGAGTTTCTGAAAAAAAATTTTCTGCGATTTTAACGAAACCACTTTTCTTCAACTTGAATTGGGCTAAAAATCCATCCCTGAAAATAAAAATTCTCTGAGTAGTGTGGAAATGCTGATCCTTACCCTGCCTGGGTTGTCCACTGAGGATTTCCCCGAACTCTACCTGAAGTTCTCTGGGCATGGGATTTTGACATGTTCCCCAAACCAAAAGGAATGAGTGGGAAACAATCAAGACAACAGATAGAAGCACTTGCATTTGAATGTGTTTCAAGGATGCTTGGGTGCTCATGTGATCTGAGTGACTCAGTTTTCGAATACAACTGTCGCGTGGTGCACCGCGATCTTCAGGCACCTCGGAGTTTCTGAAAAAAAATTTTCTGCGATTTTCACGAAACCACTTTTCTTCAACTTCAATTGGGCTAAAAATCCATCACTGAAAATAAAAATTCTCTGAGTAGTGTGGAAATACTGATCCTTACCCTGCCTGGGTTGTCCACTGAGCATTTCCCCGAACTCTACCTGAAGTTCTCTGGGCATGGGATTTTGACATGTTCCCCAAACCAAAAGGAATGAGTGGGAAACAATCAAGACAACAGATAGAAGCACTTGCATTTGAATGAGTTTCAAGCATGCTTGGGTACTCGTGTGATCTGACTGACTCAGTTTTGGAATACAACTGTCGCGTGGTGCACCGCGACCTCCAGGCACCCCGGAGTTTCTGAAAAAAAATTTTCTGCGATTTTCACGAAACCACTTTTCTTCAACTTGAATTGGGCTAAAAATCCATCCCTGAAAATAAAAATTCTCTGAGTAGTGTGGAAATGCTGATCCTTACCCTGCCTGGGTTGTCCACTGAGCATTTCCGCGAACTCTACCTGAAGTTCTCTGGGCATGGGATTTTGACATGTTCCCCAAACCAAAGGGAATGAGTGGGAAACAATCAAGACAACAGATAGAAGCACTTGCATTTGAATGTGTTTCAAGGATGCTTGGGTGCTCATGTGATCTGAGTGACTCAGTTTTCGAATACAACTGTCGCGTGGTCCACCGCGATCTTCAGGCACCTCGGAGTTTCTGAAAAAAAATTTTCTGCGATTTTCACGAAACCACTTTTCTTCAACTTCAATTGGGCTAAAAATCCATCACTGAAAATAAAAATTCTCTGAGTAGTGTGGAAATACTGATCCTTACCCTGCCTGGGTTGTCCACTGAGCATTTCCCCGAACTCTACCTGAAGTTCTCTGGGCATGGGATTTTGACATGTTCCCCAAACCAAAAGGAATGAGTGGGAAACAATCAAGACAACAGATAGAAGCACTTGCATTTGAATGAGTTTCAAGCATGCTTGGGTACTCGTGTGATCTGAGTGACTCAGTTTTGGAATACAACTGTCGCGTGGTGCACCGCGACCTCCAGGCACCCCGGAGTTTCTGAAAAAAAATTTTCTGCGATTTTCACGAAACCACTTTTCTTCAACTTGAATTGGGCTAAAAATCCATCCCTGAAAATAAAAATTCTCTGAGTAGTGTGTAAATGCTGATCCTTACCCTGCCTGGGTTGTCCACTGAGCATTTCCCCGAACTCTACCTGAAGTTCTCTGGGCATGGGATTTTGACATGTTCCCCAAACCAAAAGGAATGAGTGGGAAACAATCAAGACAACAGATAGAAGCACTTGCATTTGAATGAGTTTCAAGCATGCTTGGGTACTCGTGTGATCTGACTGACTCAGTTTTGGAATACAACTGTCGCGTGGTGCACCGCGACCTCCAGGCACCCCGGAGTTTCTGAAAAAAATTTTTCTGCGATTTTCACGAAACCACTTTTCTTCAACTTGAATTGGGCTAAAAATCCATCACTGAAAATAAAAATTCTCTGAGTAGTGTGGAAATACTGATCCTTACCCTGCCTGGGTTGTCCACTGAGCATTTCCGCGAGCTCAACCTGAAGTTCTCTGGCATGAGATATTGACATGTTCCCCAAACCAAAAGGAATGAGTGGGAAACAATCAAGACAACAGATGAAGCACTTGCATTTGAATGTGTTTCAAGCATGCTTGGGTACTCGTGTGATCTGAGTGACTCAGTTTTGGAATACAACTGTCGCGTGGTGCACCGCGACCTCCAGGTACCCCGGAGTTTCTGAAAAAAAATTTTCTGCGATTTTCACGAAACCACTTTTCTTCAACTTGAATTGGGCTAAAAATCCATCCCTGAAAATAAAAATTCTCTGAGTAGTGTGTAAATGCTGATCCTTGCCCTGCCTGGGTTGTCCACTGAGCATTTCCCCGAACTCTACCTGAAGTTCTCTGGGCATGTGATTTTGACATGTTCCCCAAACCAAAAGGAATGAGTGGGAAACAATCAAGACAACAGATGAAGCACTTGCATTTGAATGGGTTTCAAGCATGCTTGAGTACTCGTGTGATCTGAGTGACTCAGTTTTGGAATACAACTGTCGCGTGGTGCACCGCGACCTCCAGGCACCCCGGAGTTTCTGAAAAAAAATTTTCTGCGATTTTCACGAAACCACTTTTCTTCAACTTGAATGGGGCTAAAAATCCATCTCTGAAAATAAAAATTCTCTGAGTAGTGTGGAAATACTGATCCTTACCCTGCCTGGGTTGTCCACTGAGCATTTCCGCGAACTCTACTTGAAGTTCTCTGGGCATGGGATTTTGACATGTTCCCCAAACCAAAAGGAATGAGTGGGAAACAATCAAGACAACAGATAGAAGCACTTGCATTTGAATGAGTTTCAAGCATGCTTGGGTACTCGTGTGATCTGAGTGACTCAGTTTTGGAATACAACTGTCGCGTGGTGCACCGCGACCTCAAGACACCCTGGAGTTTCTGAAAAAAAAATTTCTGCGATTTTCACGAAACCACTTTTCATCAACTTAAATTGGGCTAAAAATCCATCCCTGAAAATAAAAATTCTCTGAGTAGTGTGGAAATACTGATCCTTACCAAGCCTGGGTTGTCCACTGAGCATTTCCGCGAACTCTACTTGAAGTTCTCTGGGCATGGGATTTTGACATGTTCCCCAAACCAAAAGGAATGAGTGGGAAACAATCAAGACAACAGATAGAAGCACTTGCATTTGAATGAGTTTCAAGCATGCTTGGGTACTCGTGTGATCTGAGTGACTCAGTTTTGGAATACAACTGTCGCGTGGTGCACCGCGACCTCCAGGCACCTCGGAGTTTCTGAAAAAAAAATTTCTGCGATTTTCACGAAACCACTTTTCTTCAACTTGAATTGGGCTAAAAATCCATCACTGAAAATAAAAATTCTCTGAGTAGTGTGGAAATACTGATCCTTACCCTGCCTGGGTTGTCCACTGAGCATTTCCGCGAGCTCTACCTGAAGTTCTCTGGGCATGGGATTTTGACATGTTCCCCAATCCAAAAATAATGAGAGGGAAACAATCAAGACAACAGATAGAAGCACTTGCATTTGAATGAGTTTCAAGCATGCTTGAGTACTCGTGTGATCTGAGTGACTCAGTTTTGGAATACAACTGTCGCGTGGTGCACCGCGACCTCCAGGCACCCCGGAGTTTCTGAAAAAAAATTTTCTGCGATTTTCACGAAACCACTTTTCTTCAACTTGAATTGGGCTAAAAATCCATCCCTGAAAATAAAAATTCTCTGAGTAGTGTGTAAATGCTGATCCTTACCCTGCCTGGGTTGTCCACTGAGCATTTCCCCTAACTCTACCTGAAGTTCTCTGGGCATGGGATTTTGACATGTTCCCCAAACCAAAAGGAATGAGTGGGAAACAATCAAGACAACAGATAGAAGCACTTGCATTTGAATGAGTTTCAAGCATGCTTGGGTACTCGTGTGATCTGACTGACTCAGTTTTGGAATACAACTGTCGCGTGGTGCACCGCGACCTCCAGGCACCCCGGAGTTTCTGAAAAAAAATTTTCTGCGATTTTCACGAAACCACTTTTCTTCAACTTGAATTGGGCTAAAAATCCATCACTGAAAATAAAAATTCTCTGAGTAGTGTGGAAATACTGATCCTTACCCTGCCTGGGTTGTCCACTGAGCATTTCCCCGAACTCTACCCGAAGTTCTCTGGGCATGGGATTTTGACATGTTCCCCAAACCAAAAGGAATGAGTGGGAAACAATCAAGACAACAGATAGAAGCACTTGCATTTGAATGAGTTTCAAGCATGCTTGGGTACTCGTGTGATCTGAGTGACTCAGTTTTGGAATACAACTGTCGCGTGTTGCACCGCGACCTCCAGGCACCCCGGAGTTTCTGAAAAAAAATTTCTGCGATTTTCACGAAACCACTTTTCTTCAACTTGAATTGGGCTAAAAATCCATCCCTGAAAATAAAAATTCTCTGAGTAGTGTGGAAATACTGATCCTTACCCTTCCTGGGTTGTCCACTGAGCATTTCCGCGAGCTCTACCTGTAGTTCTCTGGGCATGGGATTTTGACATACTCCCCAAACCAAAAGGAATGAGTGGGAAACAATCAAGACAACAGATAGAAGCACTTGCATTTGAATGAGTTTCAAGCATGCTTGGGTACTCGTGTGATCTGAGTGACTCAGTTTTGGAATACAACTGTCGCGTGGTGCACCGCGACCTCCAGGCACCCCGGAGTTTCTGAAAAAAAATTTTCTGCGATTTTCACGAAACCACTTTTCTTCAACTTGAATTGGGCTAAAAATCCATCCCTGAAAATAAAAATTCTCTGAGTAGTGTGTAAATGCTGATCCTTACCCTGCCTGGGTTGTCCACTGAGCATTTCCGCGAGCTCTACCTGTAGTTCTCTGGGCATGGGATTTTGACATGTTCCCCAAACCAAAAGGAATGAGTGGGAAACAATCAAGACAACAGATAGAAGCACTTGCATTTGAATGAGTTTCAAGCATGCTTGGGTACTCGTGTGATCTGAGTGACTCAATTTTGGAATACAACTGTCGCGTGGTGCACCGCGACCTCCAGGCACCCCGGAGTTTCTGAAAAATAATTTTCTGCGATTTTCACGAAACCACTTTTCTTCAACTTGAATTGGGCTAAAAATCCATCCCTGAAAATAAAAATTCTCTGAGTAGTGTGAAAATACTGATCCTTACCCTGCCTGGGTTGTCCACTGAGCATTTCCGCGAGCTCTACCTGAAGTTCTCTGGGCATGGGATTTTGTCATGTTCCCCAAACCAAAAGGAATGAGTGGGAAACAATCAAGATAACAGATAGAAGCACTTGCTTTTGAATGAGTTTCAAGCATGCCTGGGTACTCGTGTGATCTGAGTGACTCAGTTTTGGAATACAACTGTCGCGTGGTGCACCGCGACCTCCAGGCACCCCGGAGTTTCTGAAAAAAAATTATCTGCAATTTTAACGAAACCACATTTCTTCAACTTGAATTGGGCTAAAAATCCATCCCTGAAAATAAAAATTCTCTGAGTAGTGTGGAAATGCTGATCCTTACCCTGCCTGGGTTTTCCACTGAGCATTTCCCCGAACTCTACCTGAAGTTCTCTGGGCATGGGATTTTGACATGTTCCCCAAACCAAAAGGAATGAGTGGGAAACAATCAAGACAACAGATAGACGCACTAGCATTTGAATGAGTTTCAAGCATGCTTGGGTACTCGTGTGATCTGAGTGACTCAGTTTTGGAATACAACTGTCGCGTGGTGCACTGCGACCTCCAGGCACCCCGGAGTTTCTGAAAAAAAAATTTCGGCGATTTTCACGAAACCACTTTTCTTCAACTTCAATTGGGCTAAAAATCCATCCCTGAAAATAAAAATTCTCTGAGTAGTGTGGAAATACTGATCCTTACCCTGCCTGGGTTGTCCACTGAGCATTTCCGCGAGCTCTACCTGTAGTTCTCTGGGCATGGGATTTTGACATGTTCCCCAAACCAAAAGGAATGAGTGGGAAACAATCAAGACAACAGATAGAAGCACTTGCATTTGAATGAGTTTCAAGCATGCTTGGGTACTCGTGTGATCTGACTGACTCAGTTTTGGAATACAACTGTCGCGTGGTGCACCGCGACCTCCAGGCACCCCGGAGTTTCTGAAAAAAATTTTTCTGCGATTTTCACGAAACCACTTTTCTTCAACTTGAATTGGGCTAAAAATCCATCACTGAAAATAAAAATTCTCTGAGTAGTGTGGAAATACTGATCCTTACCCTGCCTGGGTTGTCCACTGAGCATTTCCGCGAGCTCAACCTGAAGTTCTCTGGCATGAGATATTGACATGTTCCCCAAACCAAAAGGAATGAGTGGGAAACAATCAAGACAACAGATGAAGCACTTGCATTTGAATGTGTTTCAAGCATGCTTGGGTACTCGTGTGATCTGAGTGACTCAGTTTTGGAATACAACTGTCGCGTGGTGCACCGCGACCTCCAGGTACCCCGGAGTTTCTGAAAAAAAATTTTCTGCGATTTTCACGAAACCACTTTTCTTCAACTTGAATTGGGCTAAAAATCCATCCCTGAAAATAAAAATTCTCTGAGTAGTGTGTAAATGCTGATCCTTACCCTGCCTGGGTTGTCCACTGAGCATTTCCCCGAACTCTACCTGAAGTTCTCTGGGCATGTGATTTTGACATGTTCCCCAAACCAAAAGGAATGAGTGGGAAACAATCAAGACAACAGATAGAAGCACTTGCATTTGAATGAGTTTCAAGCATGCTTGGGTACTCGTGTGATCTGACTGACTCAGTTTTGGAATACAACTGTCGCGTGGTGCACCGCGACCTCCAGGCACCCCGGAGTTTCTGAAAAAAATTTTTCTGCGATTTTCACGAAACCACTTTTCTTCAACTTGAATTGGGCTAAAAATCCATCACTGAAAATAAAAATTCTCTGAGTAGTGTGGAAATACTGATCCTTACCATGCCTGGGTTGTCCACTGAGCATTTCCGCGAGCTCTACCTGAAGTTCTCTGGCATGAGATATTGACATGTTCCCCAAACCAAAAGGAATGAGTGGGAAACAATCAAGACAACAGATAGAAGCACTAGCATTTGAATGTGTTTCAAAGCATGCTTGGGTACTCGTGTGATCTGAGTGACTCAGTTTTCGAATAGAACTGTCGCGTGGTGCACCGCGACCTCCAGGCACCCCGGAGTTTCTGAAAAAAAATTTTCTGCGATTTTCACGAAACCACTTTTCTTCAACTTGAATTGGGCTAAAAATCCATCCCTGAAAATAAAAATTCTCTGAGTAGTGTGGAAATACTGATCCTTACCCTGCCTGGGTTGTCCACTGAGCATTTCCGCGCACTCTACTTGAAGTTCTCTGGGCTTGGGATTTTGACATGTTCCCCAAACCAAAAGGAATGAGTGGGAAACAATCAAGACAACAGATAGAAGCACTTGCATTTGAATGGGTTTCAAGCATGCTTGAGTACTCGTGTGATCTGAGTGACTCAGTTTTGGAATACAACTGTCGCGTGGTGCACCGCGACCTCCAGGCACCCCGGAGTTTCTGAAAAAAAATTTTCTGCGATTTTCACGAAACCACTTTTCTTCAACTTGAATTGGGCTAAAAATCCATCCCTGAAAATAAAAATTCTCTGAGTAGTGTGGAAATGCTGATCCTTACCCTGCCTGGGTTGTCCACTGAGCATTTCCCCGAACTCTACCTGAAGTTCTCTGGGCATGGGATTTTGACATGTTCCCCAAACCAAAAGGAATGAGTGGGAAACAATCAAGACAACAGATAGAAGCACTTGCATTTGAATGAGTTTCAAGCATGCTTGGGTACTCGTGTGATCTGAGTGACTCAGTTTTCGAATACAACTGTCGCGTGGTGCACCGCGACCTCCAGGCATCCCGGAGTTTCTGAAAAAAAATTTTCTGCGATTTTCACGAAACCACTTTTCTTCAACTTGAATGGGGCTAAAAATCCATCTCTGAAAATAAAAATTCTCTGAGTAGTGTGGAAATACTGATCCTTACCCTGCCTGGGTTGTCCACTGAGCATTTCCGCGAACTCTACTTGAAGTTCTCTGGGCATGGGATTTTGACATGTTCCCCAAACCAAAAGGAATGAGTGGGAAACAATCAAGACAACAGATAGAAGCACTTGCATTTGAATGAGTTTCAAGCATGCTTGGGTACTCGTGTGATCTGAGTGACTCAGTTTTGGAATACAACTGTCGCGTGGTGCACCGCGACCTCCAGGCACCCCGGAGTTTCTGAAAAAAAAATTTCTGCGATTTTCACGAAACCACTTTTCTTCAACTTGAATTGGGCTAAAAATCCATCCCTGAAAATAAAAATTCTCTGAGTAGTGTGGAAATACTGATCCTTACCCTGCCTGGGTTGTCCACTGAGCATTTCCGCGAACTCTACTTGAAGTTCTCTGGGCATGGGATTTTGACATGTTCCCCAAACCAAAAGGAATGAGTGGGAAACAATCAAGACAACAGATAGAAGCACTTGCTTTTGAATGAGTTTCAAGCATGCTTGGGTACTCGTGTGATCTGAGTGACTCAGTTTTGACATACAACTGTCGCGTGGTGCACCGCGACCTCCAGGCACCCCGGAGTTTCTGAAAAAAAATTTTCTGCGATTTTAACGAAACCACTTTTCTTCAACTTGAATTGGGCTAAAAATCCATCCCTGAAAATAAAAATTCTCTGAGTAGTGTGTAAATGCTGATCCTTACCCTGCCTGGGTTGTCCACTGAGCATTTCCGCGAACTCTACTTGAAGTTCTCTGGGCATGGGATTTTGACATGTTCCCCAAACCAAAAGGAATGAGTGGGAAACAATCAAGACAACAGATAGAAGCACTTGCATTTGAATGAGTTTCAAGCATGCTTGGGTACTCGTGTGATCTGAGTGACTCAGTTTTGGAATACAACTGTCGCGTGGTGCACCGCGACCTCCAGGCACCCCGGAGTTTCTGAAAAAAAATTTTCTGCGATTTTCACGAAACCACTTTTCTTCAACTTGAATTGGGCTAAAAATCCATCCCTGAAAATAAAAATTCTCTGAGTAGTGTGGAAATACTGATCCTTACCCTGCCTGGGTTGTCCACTGAGCATTTCCGCGAGCTCTACCTGAAGTTCTCTGGGCATGGGATTTTGTCATGTTCCCCAAACCAAAAGGAATGAGTGGGAAACAATCAAGACAACAAATAGAAGCACTTGCTTTTGAATGAGTTTCAAGAATGCTTGGGTACTCGTGTGATCTGAGTGACTCAGTTTTGGAATACAACTGTCGCGTGGTGCACCGCGACCTCCAGGCACCCCGGAGTTTCTGAAAAAAAATTTTCTGCGATTTTAACGAAACCACTTTTCTTCAACTTGAATTGGGCTAAAAATCCATCCCTGAAAATAAAAATTCTCTGAGTAGTGTGGAAATACTGATCCTTACCCTGCCTGGGTTGTCCACTGAGCATTTCCGCGAGCTCTACCTGAAGTTCTCTGGGCATGGGATTTTGTCATGTTCCCCAAACCAAAAGGAATGAGTGGGAAACAATCAAGACAACAGATAGAAGCACTTGCATTTGAATGAGTTTCAAGCATGCTTGGGTACTCGTGTGATCTGAGTGACTCAGTTTTGGAATACAACTGTCGCGTGGTGCACCGCGACCTCCAGGCACCCCGGAGTTTCTGAAAAAAAATTTTCTGCGATTTTCACGAAACCACTTTTCTTCAACTTGAATTGGGCTAAAAATCCATCCCTGAAAATAAAAATTCTCTGAGTAGTGTGTAAATGCTGATCCTTACCCTGCCTGGGTTGTCCACTGAGCATTTCCGCGAACTCTACTTGAAGTTCTCTGGGCATGGGATTTTGACATGTTCCCCAAACCAAAAGGAATGAGTGGGAAACAATCAAGACAACAGATAGAAGCACTTGCATTTGAATGAGTTTCAAGCATGCTTGGGTACTCGTGTGATCTGAGTGACTCAGTTTTGGAATACAACTGTCGCGTGGTGCACCGCGACCTCCAGGCACCCCGAAGTTTCTGAAAAAAAATTTTCTGCGATTTTCACGAAACCACTTTTCTTCAACTTGAATTGGGCTAAAAATCCATCCCTGAAAATAAAAATTCTCTGAGTAGTGTGGAAATACTGATCCTTACCCTGCCTGGGTTGTCCACTGAGCATTTCCGCGAGCTCTACCTGAAGTTCTCTGGATATGGGATTTTGTCATGTTCCCCAAACCAAAAGGAATGAGTGGGAAACAATCAAGACAACAGATAGAAGCACTTGCTTTTGAATGAGTTTCAAGAATGCTTGGGTCCTCGTGTGATCTGAGTGACTCAGTTTTGGAATACAACTGTCGCGTGGTGCACCGCGACCTCCAGGCACCCCGGAGTTTCTGAAAAAAAAATTTCTGCGATTTTAACGAAACCACTTTTCTTCAACTTGAATTGGGCTAAAAATCCATCCCTGAAAATAAAAATTCTCTGAGTAGTGTGGAAATGCTGATCCTTACCCTGCCTGGGTTGTCCACTGAGGATTTCCCCGAACTCTACCTGAAGTTCTCTGGGCATGGGATTTTGACATGTTCCCCAAACCAAAAGGAATGAGTGGGAAACAATCAAGACAACAGATAGAAGCACTTGCATTTGAATGTGTTTCAAGGATGCTTGGGTGCTCATGTGATCTGAGTGACTCAGTTTTCGAATACAACTGTCGCGTGGTGCACCGCGATCTTCAGGCACCTCGGAGTTTCTGAAAAAAAATTTTCTGCGATTTTCACGAAACCACTTTTCTTCAACTTCAATTGGGCTAAAAATCCATCACTGAAAATAAAAATTCTCTGAGTAGTGTGGAAATACTGATCCTTACCCTGCCTGGGTTGTCCACTGAGCATTTCCCCGAACTCTACCTGAAGTTCTCTGGGCATGGGATTTTGACATGTTCCCCAAACCAAAAGGAATGAGTGGGAAACAATCAAGACAACAGATAGAAGCACTTGCATTTGAATGAGTTTCAAGCATGCTTGGGTACTCGTGTGATCTGACTGACTCAGTTTTGGAATACAACTGTCGCGTGGTGCACCGCGACCTCCAGGCACCCCGGAGTTTCTGAAAAAAAATTTTCTGCGATTTTCACGAAACCACTTTTCTTCAACTTGAATTGGGCTAAAAATCCATCCCTGAAAATAAAAATTCTCTGAGTAGTGTGGAAATGCTGATCCTTACCCTGCCTGGGTTGTCCACTGAGCATTTCCGCGAACTCTACCTGAAGTTCTCTGGGCATGGGATTTTGACATGTTCCCCAAACCAAAGGGAATGAGTGGGAAACAATCAAGACAACAGATAGAAGCACTTGCATTTGAATGTGTTTCAAGGATGCTTGGGTGCTCATGTGATCTGAGTGACTCAGTTTTCGAATACAACTGTCGCGTGGTCCACCGCGATCTTCAGGCACCTCGGAGTTTCTGAAAAAAAATTTTCTGCGATTTTCACGAAACCACTTTTCTTCAACTTCAATTGGGCTAAAAATCCATCACTGAAAATAAAAATTCTCTGAGTAGTGTGGAAATACTGATCCTTACCCTGCCTGGGTTGTCCACTGAGCATTTCCCCGAACTCTACCTGAAGTTCTCTGGGCATGGGATTTTGACATGTTCCCCAAACCAAAAGGAATGAGTGGGAAACAATCAAGACAACAGATAGAAGCACTTGCATTTGAATGAGTTTCAAGCATGCTTGGGTACTCGTGTGATCTGAGTGACTCAGTTTTGGAATACAACTGTCGCGTGGTGCACCGCGACCTCCAGGCACCCCGGAGTTTCTGAAAAAAAATTTTCTGCGATTTTCACGAAACCACTTTTCTTCAACTTGAATTGGGCTAAAAATCCATCCCTGAAAATAAAAATTCTCTGAGTAGTGTGTAAATGCTGATCCTTACCCTGCCTGGGTTGTCCACTGAGCATTTCCCCGAACTCTACCTGAAGTTCTCTGGGCATGGGATTTTGACATGTTCCCCAAACCAAAAGGAATGAGTGGGAAACAATCAAGACAACAGATAGAAGCACTTGCATTTGAATGAGTTTCAAGCATGCTTGGGTACTCGTGTGATCTGACTGACTCAGTTTTGGAATACAACTGTCGCGTGGTGCACCGCGACCTCCAGGCACCCCGGAGTTTCTGAAAAAAATTTTTCTGCGATTTTCACGAAACCACTTTTCTTCAACTTGAATTGGGCTAAAAATCCATCACTGAAAATAAAAATTCTCTGAGTAGTGTGGAAATACTGATCCTTACCCTGCCTGGGTTGTCCACTGAGCATTTCCGCGAGCTCAACCTGAAGTTCTCTGGCATGAGATATTGACATGTTCCCCAAACCAAAAGGAATGAGTGGGAAACAATCAAGACAACAGATGAAGCACTTGCATTTGAATGTGTTTCAAGCATGCTTGGGTACTCGTGTGATCTGAGTGACTCAGTTTTGGAATACAACTGTCGCGTGGTGCACCGCGACCTCCAGGTACCCCGGAGTTTCTGAAAAAAAATTTTCTGCGATTTTCACGAAACCACTTTTCTTCAACTTGAATTGGGCTAAAAATCCATCCCTGAAAATAAAAATTCTCTGAGTAGTGTGTAAATGCTGATCCTTGCCCTGCCTGGGTTGTCCACTGAGCATTTCCCCGAACTCTACCTGAAGTTCTCTGGGCATGTGATTTTGACATGTTCCCCAAACCAAAAGGAATGAGTGGGAAACAATCAAGACAACAGATGAAGCACTTGCATTTGAATGGGTTTCAAGCATGCTTGAGTACTCGTGTGATCTGAGTGACTCAGTTTTGGAATACAACTGTCGCGTGGTGCACCGCGACCTCCAGGCACCCCGGAGTTTCTGAAAAAAAATTTTCTGCGATTTTCACGAAACCACTTTTCTTCAACTTGAATGGGGCTAAAAATCCATCTCTGAAAATAAAAATTCTCTGAGTAGTGTGGAAATACTGATCCTTACCCTGCCTGGGTTGTCCACTGAGCATTTCCGCGAACTCTACTTGAAGTTCTCTGGGCATGGGATTTTGACATGTTCCCCAAACCAAAAGGAATGAGTGGGAAACAATCAAGACAACAGATAGAAGCACTTGCATTTGAATGAGTTTCAAGCATGCTTGGGTACTCGTGTGATCTGAGTGACTCAGTTTTGGAATACAACTGTCGCGTGGTGCACCGCGACCTCCAGGCACCCCGGAGTTTCTGAAAAAAAAATTTCTGCGATTTTCACGAAACCACTTTTCTTCAACTTGAATTGGGCTAAAAATCCATCCCTGAAAATAAAAATTCTCTGAGTAGTGTGGAAATACTGATCCTTACCCTGCCTGGGTTGTCCACTGAGCATTTCCGCGAACTCTACTTGAAGTTCTCTGGGCATGGGATTTTGACATGTTCCCCAAACCAAAAGGAATGAGTGGGAAACAATCAAGACAACAGATAGAAGCACTTGCTTTTGAATGAGTTTCAAGCATGCTTGGGTACTCGTGTGATCTGAGTGACTCAGTTTTGACATACAACTGTCGCGTGGTGCACCGCGACCTCCAGGCACCCCGGAGTTTCTGAAAAAAAATTTTCTGCGATTTTAACGAAACCACTTTTCTTCAACTTGAATTGGGCTAAAAATCCATCCCTGAAAATAAAAATTCTCTGAGTAGTGTGTAAATGCTGATCCTTACCCTGCCTGGGTTGTCCACTGAGCATTTCCGCGAACTCTACTTGAAGTTCTCTGGGCATGGGATTTTGACATGTTCCCCAAACCAAAAGGAATGAGTGGGAAACAATCAAGACAACAGATAGAAGCACTTGCATTTGAATGAGTTTCAAGCATGCTTGGGTACTCGTGTGATCTGAGTGACTCAGTTTTGGAATACAACTGTCGCGTGGTGCACCGCGACCTCCAGGCACCCCGGAGTTTCTGAAAAAAAATTTTCTGCGATTTTCACGAAACCACTTTTCTTCAACTTGAATTGGGCTAAAAATCCATCCCTGAAAATAAAAATTCTCTGAGTAGTGTGGAAATACTGATCCTTACCCTGCCTGGGTTGTCCACTGAGCATTTCCGCGAGCTCTACCTGAAGTTCTCTGGGCATGGGATTTTGTCATGTTCCCCAAACCAAAAGGAATGAGTGGGAAACAATCAAGACAACAAATAGAAGCACTTGCTTTTGAATGAGTTTCAAGAATGCTTGGGTACTCGTGTGATCTGAGTGACTCAGTTTTGGAATACAACTGTCGCGTGGTGCACCGCGACCTCCAGGCACCCCGGAGTTTCTGAAAAAAAATTTTCTGCGATTTTAACGAAACCACTTTTCTTCAACTTGAATTGGGCTAAAAATCCATCCCTGAAAATAAAAATTCTCTGAGTAGTGTGGAAATACTGATCCTTACCCTGCCTGGGTTGTCCACTGAGCATTTCCGCGAGCTCTACCTGAAGTTCTCTGGGCATGGGATTTTGTCATGTTCCCCAAACCAAAAGGAATGAGTGGGAAACAATCAAGACAACAGATAGAAGCACTTGCATTTGAATGAGTTTCAAGCATGCTTGGGTACTCGTGTGATCTGAGTGACTCAGTTTTGGAATACAACTGTCGCGTGGTGCACCGCGACCTCCAGGCACCCCGGAGTTTCTGAAAAAAAATTTTCTGCGATTTTCACGAAACCACTTTTCTTCAACTTGAATTGGGCTAAAAATCCATCCCTGAAAATAAAAATTCTCTGAGTAGTGTGTAAATGCTGATCCTTACCCTGCCTGGGTTGTCCACTGAGCATTTCCGCGAACTCTACTTGAAGTTCTCTGGGCATGGGATTTTGACATGTTCCCCAAACCAAAAGGAATGAGTGGGAAACAATCAAGACAACAGATAGAAGCACTTGCATTTGAATGAGTTTCAAGCATGCTTGGGTACTCGTGTGATCTGAGTGACTCAGTTTTGGAATACAACTGTCGCGTGGTGCACCGCGACCTCCAGGCACCCCGGAGTTTCTGAAAAAAAATTTTCTGCGATTTTCACGAAACCACTTTTCTTCAACTTGAATTGGGCTAAAAATCCATCCCTGAAAATAAAAATTCTCTGAGTAGTGTGGAAATACTGATCCTTACCCTGCCTGGGTTGTCCACTGAGCATTTCCGCGAGCTCTACCTGAAGTTCTCTGGATATGGGATTTTGTCATGTTCCCCAAACCAAAAGGAATGAGTGGGAAACAATCAAGACAACAGATAGAAGCACTTGCTTTTGAATGAGTTTCAAGAATGCTTGGGTCCTCGTGTGATCTGAGTGACTCAGTTTTGGAATACAACTGTCGCGTGGTGCACCGCGACCTCCAGGCACCCCGGAGTTTCTGAAAAAAAATTTTCTGCGATTTTAACGAAACCACTTTTCTTCAACTTGAATTGGGCTAAAAATCCATCCCTGAAAATAAAAATTCTCTGAGTAGTGTGGAAATGCTGATCCTTACCCTGCCTGGGTTGTCCACTGAGGATTTCCCCGAACTCTACCTGAAGTTCTCTGGGCATGGGATTTTGACATGTTCCCCAAACCAAAAGGAATGAGTGGGAAACAATCAAGACAACAGATAGAAGCACTTGCATTTGAATGTGTTTCAAGGATGCTTGGGTGCTCATGTGATCTGAGTGACTCAGTTTTCGAATACAACTGTCGCGTGGTGCACCGCGATCTTCAGGCACCTCGGAGTTTCTGAAAAAAAATTTTCTGCGATTTTCACGAAACCACTTTTCTTCAACTTCAATTGGGCTAAAAATCCATCACTGAAAATAAAAATTCTCTGAGTAGTGTGGAAATACTGATCCTTACCCTGCCTGGGTTGTCCACTGAGCATTTCCGCGAACTCTACTTGAAGTTCTCTGGGCATGGGATTTTGACATGTTCCCCAAACCAAAAGGAATGAGTGGGAAACAATCAAGACAACAGATAGAAGCACTTGCATTTGAATGAGTTTCAAGCATGCTTGGGTACTCGTGTGATCTGAGTGACTCAGTTTTGGAATACAACTGTCGCGTGGTGCACCGCGACCTCCAGGCACCCCGGAGTTTCTGAAAAAAAAATTTCTGCGATTTTCACGAAACCACTTTTCTTCAACTTGAATTGGGCTAAAAATCCATCCCTGAAAATAAAAATTCTCTGAGTAGTGTGGAAATACTGATCCTTACCCTGCCTGGGTTGTCCACTGAGCATTTCCGCGAACTCTACTTGAAGTTCTCTGGGCATGGGATTTTGACATGTTCCCCAAACCAAAAGGAATGAGTGGGAAACAATCAAGACAACAGATAGAAGCACTTGCTTTTGAATGAGTTTCAAGCATGCTTGGGTACTCGTGTGATCTGAGTGACTCAGTTTTGACATACAACTGTCGCGTGGTGCACCGCGACCTCCAGGCACCCCGGAGTTTCTGAAAAAAAATTTTCTGCGATTTTAACGAAACCACTTTTCTTCAACTTGAATTGGGCTAAAAATCCATCCCTGAAAATAAAAATTCTCTGAGTAGTGTGTAAATGCTGATCCTTACCCTGCCTGGGTTGTCCACTGAGCATTTCCGCGAACTCTACTTGAAGTTCTCTGGGCATGGGATTTTGACATGTTCCCCAAACCAAAAGGAATGAGTGGGAAACAATCAAGACAACAGATAGAAGCACTTGCATTTGAATGAGTTTCAAGCATGCTTGGGTACTCGTGTGATCTGAGTGACTCAGTTTTGGAATACAACTGTCGCGTGGTGCACCGCGACCTCCAGGCACCCCGGAGTTTCTGAAAAAAAATTTTCTGCGATTTTCACGAAACCACTTTTCTTCAACTTGAATTGGGCTAAAAATCCATCCCTGAAAATAAAAATTCTCTGAGTAGTGTGGAAATACTGATCCTTACCCTGCCTGGGTTGTCCACTGAGCATTTCCGCGAGCTCTACCTGAAGTTCTCTGGATATGGGATTTTGTCATGTTCCCCAAACCAAAAGGAATGAGTGGGAAACAATCAAGACAACAGATAGAAGCACTTGCTTTTGAATGAGTTTCAAGAATGCTTGGGTCCTCGTGTGATCTGAGTGACTCAGTTTTGGAATACAACTGTCGCGTGGTGCACCGCGACCTCCAGGCACCCCGGAGTTTCTGAAAAAAAATTTTCTGCGATTTTAACGAAACCACTTTTCTTCAACTTGAATTGGGCTAAAAATCCATCCCTGAAAATAAAAATTCTCTGAGTAGTGTGGAAATGCTGATCCTTACCCTGCCTGGGTTGTCCACTGAGGATTTCCCCGAACTCTACCTGAAGTTCTCTGGGCATGGGATTTTGACATGTTCCCCAAACCAAAAGGAATGAGTGGGAAACAATCAAGACAACAGATAGAAGCACTTGCATTTGAATGTGTTTCAAGGATGCTTGGGTGCTCATGTGATCTGAGTGACTCAGTTTTCGAATACAACTGTCGCGTGGTGCACCGCGATCTTCAGGCACCTCGGAGTTTCTGAAAAAAAATTTTCTGCGATTTTCACGAAACCACTTTTCTTCAACTTCAATTGGGCTAAAAATCCATCACTGAAAATAAAAATTCTCTGAGTAGTGTGGAAATACTGATCCTTACCCTGCCTGGGTTGTCCACTGAGCATTTCCCCGAACTCTACCTGAAGTTCTCTGGGCATGGGATTTTGACATGTTCCCCAAACCAAAAGGAATGAGTGGGAAACAATCAAGACAACAGATAGAAGCACTTGCATTTGAATGAGTTTCAAGCATGCTTGGGTACTCGTGTGATCTGACTGACTCAGTTTTGGAATACAACTGTCGCGTGGTGCACCGCGACCTCCAGGCACCCCGGAGTTTCTGAAAAAAAATTTTCTGCGATTTTCACGAAACCACTTTTCTTCAACTTGAATTGGGCTAAAAATCCATCCCTAAAAATAAAAATTCTCTGAGTAGTGTGGAAATGCTGATCCTTACCCTGCCTGGGTTGTCCACTGAGCATTTCCGCGAACTCTACCTGAAGTTCTCTGGGCATGGGATTTTGACATGTTCCCCAAACCAAAGGGAATGAGTGGGAAACAATCAAGACAACAGATAGAAGCACTTGCATTTGAATGTGTTTCAAGGATGCTTGGGTGCTCATGTGATCTGAGTGACTCAGTTTTCGAATACAACTGTCGCGTGGTCCACCGCGATCTTCAGGCACCTCGGAGTTTCTGAAAAAAAATTTTCTGCGATTTTCACGAAACCACTTTTCTTCAACTTCAATTGGGCTAAAAATCCATCACTGAAAATAAAAATTCTCTGAGTAGTGTGGAAATACTGATCCTTACCCTGCCTGGGTTGTCCACTGAGCATTTCCCCGAACTCTACCTGAAGTTCTCTGGGCATGGGATTTTGACATGTTCCCCAAACCAAAAGGAATGAGTGGGAAACAATCAAGACAACAGATAGAAGCACTTGCATTTGAATGAGTTTCAAGCATGCTTGGGTACTCGTGTGATCTGAGTGACTCAGTTTTGGAATACAACTGTCGCGTGGTGCACCGCGACCTCCAGGCACCCCGGAGTTTCTGAAAAAAAATTTTCTGCGATTTTCACGAAACCACTTTTCTTCAACTTGAATTGGGCTAAAAATCCATCCCTGAAAATAAAAATTCTCTGAGTAGTGTGTAAATGCTGATCCTTACCCTGCCTGGGTTGTCCACTGAGCATTTCCCCGAACTCTACCTGAAGTTCTCTGGGCATGGGATTTTGACATGTTCCCCAAACCAAAAGGAATGAGTGGGAAACAATCAAGACAACAGATAGAAGCACTTGCATTTGAATGAGTTTCAAGCATGCTTGGGTACTCGTGTGATCTGACTGACTCAGTTTTGGAATACAACTGTCGCGTGGTGCACCGCGACCTCCAGGCACCCCGGAGTTTCTGAAAAAAATTTTTCTGCGATTTTCACGAAACCACTTTTCTTCAACTTGAATTGGGCTAAAAATCCATCACTGAAAATAAAAATTCTCTGAGTAGTGTGGAAATACTGATCCTTACCCTGCCTGGGTTGTCCACTGAGCATTTCCGCGAGCTCAACCTGAAGTTCTCTGGCATGAGATATTGACATGTTCCCCAAACCAAAAGGAATGAGTGGGAAACAATCAAGACAACAGATGAAGCACTTGCATTTGAATGTGTTTCAAGCATGCTTGGGTACTCGTGTGATCTGAGTGACTCAGTTTTGGAATACAACTGTCGCGTGGTGCACCGCGACCTCCAGGTACCCCGGAGTTTCTGAAAAAAAATTTTCTGCGATTTTCACGAAACCACTTTTCTTCAACTTGAATTGGGCTAAAAATCCATCCCTGAAAATAAAAATTCTCTGAGTAGTGTGTAAATGCTGATCCTTGCCCTGCCTGGGTTGTCCACTGAGCATTTCCCCGAACTCTACCTGAAGTTCTCTGGGCATGTGATTTTGACATGTTCCCCAAACCAAAAGGAATGAGTGGGAAACAATCAAGACAACAGATAGAAGCACTTGCATTTGAATGAGTTTCAAGCATGCTTGGGTACTCGTGTGATCTGACTGACTCAGTTTTGGAATACAACTGTCGCGTGGTGCACCGCGACCTCCAGGCACCCCGGAGTTTCTGAAAAAAATTTTTCTGCGATTTTCACGAAACCACTTTTCTTCAACTTGAATTGGGCTAAAAATCCATCACTGAAAATAAAAATTCTCTGAGTAGTGTGGAAATACTGATCCTTACCATGCCTGGGTTGTCCACTGAGCATTTCCGCGAGCTCTACCTGAAGTTCTCTGGCATGAGATATTGACATGTTCCCCAAACCAAAAGGAATGAGTGGGAAACAATCAAGACAACAGATAGAAGCACTAGCATTTGAATGTGTTTCAAAGCATGCTTGGGTACTCGTGTGATCTGAGTGACTCAGTTTTCGAATAGAACTGTCGCGTGGTGCACCGCGACCTCCAGGCACCCCGGAGTTTCTGAAAAAAAATTTTCTGCGATTTTCACGAAACCACTTTTCTTCAACTTGAATTGGGCTAAAAATCCATCCCTGAAAATAAAAATTCTCTGAGTAGAGTGTAAATGCTGATCCTTACCCTGCCTGGGTTGTCCACTGAGCATTTCCGCGAACTCTACTTGAAGTTCTCTGGGCATGGGATTTTGACATGTTCCCCAAACCAAAAGGAATGAGTGGGAAACAATCAAGACAACAGATAGAAGCACTTGCTTTTGAATGAGTTTCAAGAATGCTTGGGTACTCGTGTGATCTGAGTGACTCAGTTTTGGAATACAACTGTCGCGTGGTGCACCGCGACCTCCAGGCACCCCGGAGTTTCTGAAAAAAAATTTTCTGCGATTTTAACGAAACCACTTTTCTTCAACTTGAATTGGGCTAAAAATCCATCCCTGAAAATAAAAATTCTCTGAGTAGTGTGGAAATACTGATCCTTACCCTGCCTGGGTTGTCCACTGAGCATTTCCGCGAGCTCTACCTGAAGTTCTCTGGGCATGGGATTTTGTCATGTTCCCCAAACCAAAAGGAATGAGTGGGAAACAATCAAGACAACAGATAGAAGCACTTGCATTTGAATGAGTTTCAAGCATGCTTGGGTACTCGTGTGATCTGAGTGACTCAGTTTTGGAATACAACTGTCGCGTGGTGCACCGCGACCTCCAGGCACCCCGGAGTTTCTGAAAAAAAATTTTCTGCGATTTTAACGAAACCACTTTTCTTCAACTTGAATTGGGCTAAAAATCCATCCCTGAAAATAAAAATTCTCTGAGTAGTGTGTAAATGCTGATCCTTACCCTGCCTGGGTTGTCCACTGAGCATTTCCGCGAACTCTACTTGAAGTTCTCTGGGCATGGGATTTTGACATGTTCCCCAAACCAAAAGGAATGAGTGGGAAACAATCAAGACAACAGATAGAAGCACTTGCATTTGAATGAGTTTCAAGCATGCTTGGGTACTCGTGTGATCTGAGTGACTCAGTTTTGGAATACAACTGTCGCGTGGTGCACCGCGACCTCCAGGCACCCCGGAGTTTCTGAAAAAAAGTTTTCTGCGATTTTCACGAAACCACTTTTCTTCAACTTGAATTGGGCTAAAAATCCATCCCTGAAAATAAAAATTCTCTGAGTAGTGTGGAAATACTGATCCTTACCCTGCCTGGGTTGTCCACTGAGCATTTCCGCGAGTTCTACCTGAAGTTCTCTGGGCATGGGATTTTGACATGCTCCCCAAACCAAAAGGAATGAGTGGGAAACAATCAAGACAACAGATAGAAGCACTTGCATTTGAATGAGTTTCAAGCATGCTTGGGTACTCGTGTGATCTGAGTGACTCAGTTTTCGAATACAACTGTCGCGTGGTGCACCGCGACCTCCAGGCATCCCGGAGTTTCTGAAAAAAAATTTTCTGCGATTTTCACGAAACCACTTTTCTTCAACTTGAATGGGGCTAAAAATCCATCTCTGAAAATAAAAATTCTCTGAGTAGTGTGGAAATACTGATCCTTACCCTGCCTGGGTTGTCCACTGAGCATTTCCGCGAACTCTACTTGAAGTTCTCTGGGCATGGGATTTTGACATGTTCCCCAAACCAAAAGGAATGAGTGGGAAACAATCAAGACAACAGATAGAAGCACTTGCATTTGAATGAGTTTCAAGCATGCTTGGGTACTCGTGTGATCTGAGTGACTCAGTTTTGGAATACAACTGTCGCGTGGTGCACCGCGACCTCCAGGCACCCCGGAGTTTCTGAAAAAAAAATTTCTGCGATTTTCACGAAACCACTTTTCTTCAACTTGAATTGGGCTAAAAATCCATCCCTGAAAATAAAAATTCTCTGAGTAGTGTGGAAATACTGATCCTTACCCTGCCTGGGTTGTCCACTGAGCATTTCCGCGAACTCTACTTGAAGTTCTCTGGGCATGGGATTTTGACATGTTCCCCAAACCAAAAGGAATGAGTGGGAAACAATCAAGACAACAGATAGAAGCACTTGCTTTTGAATGAGTTTCAAGCATGCTTGGGTACTCGTGTGATCTGAGTGACTCAGTTTTGACATACAACTGTCGCGTGGTGCACCGCGACCTCCAGGCACCCCGGAGTTTCTGAAAAAAAATTTTCTGCGATTTTAACGAAACCACTTTTCTTCAACTTGAATTGGGCTAAAAATCCATCCCTGAAAATAAAAATTCTCTGAGTAGTGTGTAAATGCTGATCCTTACCCTGCCTGGGTTGTCCACTGAGCATTTCCGCGAACTCTACTTGAAGTTCTCTGGGCATGGGATTTTGACATGTTCCCCAAACCAAAAGGAATGAGTGGGAAACAATCAAGACAACAGATAGAAGCACTTGCATTTGAATGAGTTTCAAGCATGCTTGGGTACTCGTGTGATCTGAGTGACTCAGTTTTGGAATACAACTGTCGCGTGGTGCACCGCGACCTCCAGGCACCCCGGAGTTTCTGAAAAAAAATTTTCTGCGATTTTCACGAAACCACTTTTCTTCAACTTGAATTGGGCTAAAAATCCATCCCTGAAAATAAAAATTCTCTGAGTAGTGTGGAAATACTGATCCTTACCCTGCCTGGGTTGTCCACTGAGCATTTCCGCGAGCTCTACCTGAAGTTCTCTGGGCATGGGATTTTGTCATGTTCCCCAAACCAAAAGGAATGAGTGGGAAACAATCAAGACAACAAATAGAAGCACTTGCTTTTGAATGAGTTTCAAGAATGCTTGGGTACTCGTGTGATCTGAGTGACTCAGTTTTGGAATACAACTGTCGCGTGGTGCACCGCGACCTCCAGGCACCCCGGAGTTTCTGAAAAAAAATTTTCTGCGATTTTAACGAAACCACTTTTCTTCAACTTGAATTGGGCTAAAAATCCATCCCTGAAAATAAAAATTCTCTGAGTAGTGTGGAAATACTGATCCTTACCCTGCCTGGGTTGTCCACTGAGCATTTCCGCGAGCTCTACCTGAAGTTCTCTGGGCATGGGATTTTGTCATGTTCCCCAAACCAAAAGGAATGAGTGGGAAACAATCAAGACAACAGATAGAAGCACTTGCATTTGAATGAGTTTCAAGCATGCTTGGGTACTCGTGTGATCTGAGTGACTCAGTTTTGGAATACAACTGTCGCGTGGTGCACCGCGACCTCCAGGCACCCCGGAGTTTCTGAAAAAAAATTTTCTGCGATTTTCACGAAACCACTTTTCTTCAACTTGAATTGGGCTAAAAATCCATCCCTGAAAATAAAAATTCTCTGAGTAGTGTGTAAATGCTGATCCTTACCCTGCCTGGGTTGTCCACTGAGCATTTCCGCGAACTCTACTTGAAGTTCTCTGGGCATGGGATTTTGACATGTTCCCCAAACCAAAAGGAATGAGTGGGAAACAATCAAGACAACAGATAGAAGCACTTGCATTTGAATGAGTTTCAAGCATGCTTGGGTACTCGTGTGATCTGAGTGACTCAGTTTTGGAATACAACTGTCGCGTGGTGCACCGCGACCTCCAGGCACCCCGGAGTTTCTGAAAAAAAATTTTCTGCGATTTTCACGAAACCACTTTTCTTCAACTTGAATTGGGCTAAAAATCCATCCCTGAAAATAAAAATTCTCTGAGTAGTGTGGAAATACTGATCCTTACCCTGCCTGGGTTGTCCACTGAGCATTTCCGCGAGCTCTACCTGAAGTTCTCTGGATATGGGATTTTGTCATGTTCCCCAAACCAAAAGGAATGAGTGGGAAACAATCAAGACAACAGATAGAAGCACTTGCTTTTGAATGAGTTTCAAGAATGCTTGGGTCCTCGTGTGATCTGAGTGACTCAGTTTTGGAATACAACTGTCGCGTGGTGCACCGCGACCTCCAGGCACCCCGGAGTTTCTGAAAAAAAATTTTCTGCGATTTTAACGAAACCACTTTTCTTCAACTTGAATTGGGCTAAAAATCCATCCCTGAAAATAAAAATTCTCTGAGTAGTGTGGAAATGCTGATCCTTACCCTGCCTGGGTTGTCCACTGAGGATTTCCCCGAACTCTACCTGAAGTTCTCTGGGCATGGGATTTTGACATGTTCCCCAAACCAAAAGGAATGAGTGGGAAACAATCAAGACAACAGATAGAAGCACTTGCATTTGAATGTGTTTCAAGGATGCTTGGGTGCTCATGTGATCTGAGTGACTCAGTTTTCGAATACAACTGTCGCGTGGTGCACCGCGATCTTCAGGCACCTCGGAGTTTCTGAAAAAAAATTTTCTGCGATTTTCACGAAACCACTTTTCTTCAACTTCAATTGGGCTAAAAATCCATCACTGAAAATAAAAATTCTCTGAGTAGTGTGGAAATACTGATCCTTACCCTGCCTGGGTTGTCCACTGAGCATTTCCCCGAACTCTACCTGAAGTTCTCTGGGCATGGGATTTTGACATGTTCCCCAAACCAAAAGGAATGAGTGGGAAACAATCAAGACAACAGATAGAAGCACTTGCATTTGAATGAGTTTCAAGCATGCTTGGGTACTCGTGTGATCTGACTGACTCAGTTTTGGAATACAACTGTCGCGTGGTGCACCGCGACCTCCAGGCACCCCGGAGTTTCTGAAAAAAAATTTTCTGCGATTTTCACGAAACCACTTTTCTTCAACTTGAATTGGGCTAAAAATCCATCCCTAAAAATAAAAATTCTCTGAGTAGTGTGGAAATGCTGATCCTTACCCTGCCTGGGTTGTCCACTGAGCATTTCCGCGAACTCTACCTGAAGTTCTCTGGGCATGGGATTTTGACATGTTCCCCAAACCAAAGGGAATGAGTGGGAAACAATCAAGACAACAGATAGAAGCACTTGCATTTGAATGTGTTTCAAGGATGCTTGGGTGCTCATGTGATCTGAGTGACTCAGTTTTCGAATACAACTGTCGCGTGGTCCACCGCGATCTTCAGGCACCTCGGAGTTTCTGAAAAAAAATTTTCTGCGATTTTCACGAAACCACTTTTCTTCAACTTCAATTGGGCTAAAAATCCATCACTGAAAATAAAAATTCTCTGAGTAGTGTGGAAATACTGATCCTTACCCTGCCTGGGTTGTCCACTGAGCATTTCCCCGAACTCTACCTGAAGTTCTCTGGGCATGGGATTTTGACATGTTCCCCAAACCAAAAGGAATGAGTGGGAAACAATCAAGACAACAGATAGAAGCACTTGCATTTGAATGAGTTTCAAGCATGCTTGGGTACTCGTGTGATCTGAGTGACTCAGTTTTGGAATACAACTGTCGCGTGGTGCACCGCGACCTCCAGGCACCCCGGAGTTTCTGAAAAAAAATTTTCTGCGATTTTCACGAAACCACTTTTCTTCAACTTGAATTGGGCTAAAAATCCATCCCTGAAAATAAAAATTCTCTGAGTAGTGTGTAAATGCTGATCCTTACCCTGCCTGGGTTGTCCACTGAGCATTTCCCCGAACTCTACCTGAAGTTCTCTGGGCATGGGATTTTGACATGTTCCCCAAACCAAAAGGAATGAGTGGGAAACAATCAAGACAACAGATAGAAGCACTTGCATTTGAATGAGTTTCAAGCATGCTTGGGTACTCGTGTGATCTGACTGACTCAGTTTTGGAATACAACTGTCGCGTGGTGCACCGCGACCTCCAGGCACCCCGGAGTTTCTGAAAAAAATTTTTCTGCGATTTTCACGAAACCACTTTTCTTCAACTTGAATTGGGCTAAAAATCCATCACTGAAAATAAAAATTCTCTGAGTAGTGTGGAAATACTGATCCTTACCCTGCCTGGGTTGTCCACTAAGCATTTCCGCGAGCTCAACCTGAAGTTCTCTGGCATGAGATATTGACATGTTCCCCAAACCAAAAGGAATGAGTGGGAAACAATCAAGACAACAGATGAAGCACTTGCATTTGAATGTGTTTCAAGCATGCTTGGGTACTCGTGTGATCTGAGTGACTCAGTTTTGGAATACAACTGTCGCGTGGTGCACCGCGACCTCCAGGTACCCCGGAGTTTCTGAAAAAAAAATTTCTGCGATTTTCACGAAACCACTTTTCTTCAACTTGAATTGGGCTAAAAATCCATCCCTGAAAATAAAAATTCTCTGAGTAGTGTGTAAATGCTGATCCTTGCCCTGCCTGGGTTGTCCACTGAGCATTTCCCCGAACTCTACCTGAAGTTCTCTGGGCATGTGATTTTGACATGTTCCCCAAACCAAAAGGAATGAGTGGGAAACAATCAAGACAACAGATAGAAGCACTTGCATTTGAATGAGTTTCAAGCATGCTTGGGTACTCGTGTGATCTGACTGACTCAGTTTTGGAATACAACTGTCGCGTGGTGCACCGCGACCTCCAGGCACCCCGGAGTTTCTGAAAAAAATTTTTCTGCGATTTTCACGAAACCACTTTTCTTCAACTTGAATTGGGCTAAAAATCCATCACTGAAAATAAAAATTCTCTGAGTAGTGTGGAAATACTGATCCTTACCATGCCTGGGTTGTCCACTGAGCATTTCCGCGAGCTCTACCTGAAGTTCTCTGGCATGAGATATTGACATGTTCCCCAAACCAAAAGGAATGAGTGGGAAACAATCAAGACAACAGATAGAAGCACTAGCATTTGAATGTGTTTCAAAGCATGCTTGGGTACTCGTGTGATCTGAGTGACTCAGTTTTCGAATAGAACTGTCGCGTGGTGCACCGCGACCTCCAGGCACCCCGGAGTTTCTGAAAAAAAATTTTCTGCGATTTTCACGAAACCACTTTTCTTCAACTTGAATTGGGCTAAAAATCCATCCCTGAAAATAAAAATTCTCTGAGTAGAGTGTAAATGCTGATCCTTACCCTGCCTGGGTTGTCCACTGAGCATTTCCGCGAACTCTACTTGAAGTTCTCTGGGCATGGGATTTTGACATGTTCCCCAAACCAAAAGGAATGAGTGGGAAACAATCAAGACAACAGATAGAAGCACTTGCTTTTGAATGAGTTTCAAGAATGCTTGGGTACTCGTGTGATCTGAGTGACTCAGTTTTGGAATACAACTGTCGCGTGGTGCACCGCGACCTCCAGGCACCCCGGAGTTTCTGAAAAAAAATTTTCTGCGATTTTAACGAAACCACTTTTCTTCAACTTGAATTGGGCTAAAAATCCATCCCTGAAAATAAAAATTCTCTGAGTAGTGTGGAAATACTGATCCTTACCCTGCCTGGGTTGTCCACTGAGCATTTCCGCGAGCTCTACCTGAAGTTCTCTGGGCATGGGATTTTGTCATGTTCCCCAAACCAAAAGGAATGAGTGGGAAACAATCAAGACAACAGATAGAAGCACTTGCATTTGAATGAGTTTCAAGCATGCTTGGGTACTCGTGTGATCTGAGTGACTCAGTTTTGGAATACAACTGTCGCGTGGTGCACCGCGACCTCCAGGCACCCCGGAGTTTCTGAAAAAAAATTTTCTGCGATTTTAACGAAACCACTTTTCTTCAACTTGAATTGGGCTAAAAATCCATCCCTGAAAATAAAAATTCTCTGAGTAGTGTGTAAATGCTGATCCTTACCCTGCCTGGGTTGTCCACTGAGCATTTCCGCGAACTCTACTTGAAGTTCTCTGGGCATGGGATTTTGACATGTTCCCCAAACCAAAAGGAATGAGTGGGAAACAATCAAGACAACAGATAGAAGCACTTGCATTTGAATGAGTTTCAAGCATGCTTGGGTACTCGTGTGATCTGAGTGACTCAGTTTTGGAATACAACTGTCGCGTGGTGCACCGCGACCTCCAGGCACCCCGGAGTTTCTGAAAAAAAGTTTTCTGCGATTTTCACGAAACCACTTTTCTTCAACTTGAATTGGGCTAAAAATCCATCCCTGAAAATAAAAATTCTCTGAGTAGTGTGGAAATACTGATCCTTACCCTGCCTGGGTTGTCCACTGAGCATTTCCGCGAGCTCTACCTGAAGTTCTCTGGGCATGGGATTTTGTCATGTTCCCCAAACCAAAAGGAATGAGTGGGAAACAATCAAGACAACAGATAGAAGCACTTGCTTTTGAATGAGTTTCAAGAATGCTTGGGTACTCGTGTGATCTGAGTGACTCAGTTTTGGAATACAACTGTCGCGTGGTGCACCGCGACCTCCAGGCACCCCGGAGTTTCTGAAAAAAAATTTTCTGCGATTTTAACGAAACCACTTTTCTTCAACTTGAATTGGGCTAAAAATCCATCCCTGAAAATAAAAATTCTCTGAGTAGTGTGGAAATACTGATCCTTACCCTGCCTGGGTTGTCCACTGAGCATTTCCGCGAACTCTACCTGAAGTTCTCTGGGCATGGGATTTTGACATGTTCCCCAAACCAAAGGGAATGAGTGGGAAACAATCAAGACAACAGATAGAAGCACTTGCATTTGAATGTGTTTCAAGGATGCTTGGGTGCTCATGTGATCTGAGTGACTCAGTTTTCGAATACAACTGTCGCGTGGTGCACCGCGATCTTCAGGCACCTCGGAGTTTCTGAAAAAAAATTTTCTGCGATTTTCACGAAACCACTTTTCTTCAACTTCAATTGGGCTAAAAATCCATCACTGAAAATAAAAATTCTCTGAGTAGTGTGGAAATACTGATCCTTACCCTGCCTGGGTTGTCCACTGAGCATTTCCCCGAACTCTACCTGAAGTTCTCTGGGCATGGGATTTTGACATGTTCCCCAAACCAAAAGGAATGAGTGGGAAACAATCAAGACAACAGATAGAAGCACTTGCATTTGAATGAGTTTCAAGCATGCTTGGGTACTCGTGTGATCTGAGTGACTCAGTTTTGGAATACAACTGTCGCGTGTTGCACCGCGACCTCCAGGCACCCCGGAGTTTCTGAAAAAAAAATTTCTGCGATTTTCACGAAACCACTTTTCTTCAACTTGAATTGGGCTAAAAATCCATCCCTGAAAATAAAAATTCTCTGAGTAGTGTGGAAATACTGATCCTTACCCTGCCTGGGTTGTCCACTGAGCATTTCCGCGAGCTCTACCTGTAGTTCTCTGGGGATGGGATTTTGACATGCTCCCCAAACCAAAAGGAATGAGTGGGAAACAATCAAGACAACAGATAGAAGCACTTGCATTTGAATGAGTTTCAAGCATGCTTGGGTACTCGTGTGATCTGAGTGACTCAGTTTTGGAATACAACTGTCGCGTGGTGCACCGCGACCTCCAGGCACCCCGGAGTTTCTGAAAAAAAAATTTCTGCGATTTTCACGAAACCACTTTTCTTCAACTTGAATTGGGCTAAAAATCCATCCCTGAAAATAAAAATTCTCTGAGTAGTGTGTAAATGCTGATCCTTACCCTGCCTGGGTTGTCCACTGAGCATTTCCCCGAACTCTACCTGAAGTTCTCTGGGCATGGGATTTTGACATGTTCCCCAAACCAAAGGGAATGAGTGGGAAACAATCAAGACAACAGATAGAAGCACTTGCATTTGAATGTGTTTCAAGGATGCTTGGGTACTCGTGTGATCTGAGTGACTCAGTTTTGGAATACAACTGTCGCGTGGTGCACCGCGACCTCCAGGCACCCCGGAGTTTCTGAAAAAAAATTTTCTGCGATTTTCACGAAACCACTTTTCTTCAACTTGAATTGGGCTAAAAATCCATCACTGAAAATAAAAATTCTCTGAGTAGTGTGGAAATACTGATCCTTACCAAGCCTGGGTTGTCCACTGAGCATTTCCGCGAACTCTACTTGAAGTTCTCTGGGCATGGGATTTTGACATGTTCCCCAAACCAAAAGGAATGAGTGGGAAACAATCAAGACAACAGATAGAAGCACTTGCATTTGAATGAGTTTCAAGCATGCTTGGGTACTCGTGTGATCTGAGTGACTCAATTTTGGAATACAACTGTCGCGTGGTGCACCGCGACCTCCAGGCACCCCGGAGTTTCTGAAAAAAAATTTTCTGCGATTTTCACGAAACCACTTTTCTTCAACTTGAATTGGGCTAAAAATCCATCCCTGAAAATAAAAATTCTCTGAGTAGTGTGAAAATACTGATCCTTACCCTGCCTGGGTTGTCCACTGAGCATTTCCGCGAGCTCTACCTGAAGTTCTCTGGGCATGGGATTTTGTCATGTTCCCCAAACCAAAAGGAATGAGTGGGAAACAATCAAGACAACAGATAGAAGCACTTGCTTTTGAATGAGTTTCAAGCATGCCTGGGTACTCGTGTGATCTGAGTGACTCAGTTTTGGAATACAACTGTCGCGTGGTGCACCGCGACCTCCAGGCACCCCGGAGTTTCTGAAAAAAAATTTTCTGCGATTTTAACGAAACCACATTTCTTCAACTTGAATTGGGCTAAAAATCCATCCCTGAAAATAAAAATTCTCTGAGTAGTGTGGAAATGCTGATCCTTACCCTGCCTGGGTTGTCCACTGAGCATTTCCCCGAACTCTACCTGAAGTTCTCTGGGCATGGGATTTTGACATGTTCCCCAAACCAAAAATAATGAGAGGGAAACAATCAAGACAACAGATAGAAGCACTTGCATTTGAATGAGTTTCAAGCATGCTTGGGTACTCGTGTGATCTGAGTGACTCAGTTTTGGAATACAACTGTCGCGTGGTGCACCGCGACCTCCAGGCACCTCGGAGTTTCTGAAAAAAAAATTTCTGCGATTTTCACGAAACCACTTTTCTTCAACTTGAATTGGGCTAAAAATCCATCCCTGAAAATAAAAATTCTCTGAGTAGTGTGTAAATGCTGAATCTTACCCTGCCTAGGTTGTCCACTGAGCATTTCCGCGAGCTCTACCTGAAGTTCTCTGGGCATGGGATTTTGACATGTTCCCCAAACCAAAAATAATGAGAGGGAAACAATCAAGACAACAGATAGAAGCACTTGCATTTGAATGAGTTTCAAGCATGCTTGGGTACTCGTGTGATCTGAGTGACTCAGTTTTGGAATACAACTGTCGCGTGGTGCACCGCGACCTCCAGGCACCTCGGAGTTTCTGAAAAAAAAATGTCTGCGATTTTCACGAAACCACTTTTCTTCAACTTGAATTGGGCTAAAAATCCATCCCTGAAAATAAAAATTCTCTGAGTAGTGTGTAAATGCTGAATCTTACCCTGCCTGGGTTGTCCACTGAGCATTTCCCCGAACTCTACCTGAAGTTCTCTGGGCATGGGATTTTGACATGTTCCCCAAACCAAAAGGAATGAGTGGGAAACAATCAAGACAACAGATAGAAGCACTTGCATTTGAATGAGTTTCAAGCATGCTTGGGTACTCGTGTGATCTGAGAGACTCAGTTTTGGAATACAACTGTCGCGTGGTGCACCGCGACCTCCAGGCATCCCGGAGTTTCTGAAAAAAAATTTTCTGCGATTTTCACGAAACCACTTTTCTTCAACTTGAATTGGGCTAAAAATCCATCACTGAAAATAAAACTTCTCTGAGTAGTGTGGAAATACTGATCCTTACCCTGCCTGGGTTGTCCACTGAGCATTTCCGCGAGCTCTACCTGAAGTTCTCTGGGCATGGGATTTTGACATGCTCCCCAAACCAAAAGGAATGAGTGGGAAACAATCAAGACAACAGATAGAAGCACTTGCATTTGAATGAGTTTCAAGCATGCTTGGGTACTCGTGTGATCTGAGTGACTCAGTTTTGGAATACAACTGTCGCGTGGTGCACCGCGACCTCCAGGCACCCCGGAGTTTCTGAAAAAAAATTTTCTGCGATTTTCACGAAACCACTTTTCTTCAACTTGAATTGGGCTAAAAATCCATCCCTGAAAATAAAAATTCTCTGAGTAGTGTGAAAATACTGATCCTTACCCTGCCTGGGTTGTCCACTGAGCATTTCCGCGAGCTCTACCTGAAGTTCTCTGGGCATGGGATTTTGTCATGTTCCCCAAACCAAAAGGAATGAGTGGGAAACAATCAAGACAACAGATAGAAGCACTTGCTTTTGAATGAGTTTCAAGCATGCCTGGGTACTCGTGTGATCTGAGTGACTCAGTTTTGGAATACAACTGTCGCGTGGTGCACCGCGACCTCCAGGCACCTCGGAGTTTCTGAAAAAAAAATTTCTGCGATTTTCACGAAACCACTTTTCTTCAACTTGAATTGGGCTAAAAATCCATCCCTGAAAATAAAAATTCTCTGAGTAGTGTGTAAATGCTGAATCTTACCCTGCCTAGGTTGTCCACTGAGCATTTCCGCGAGCTCTACCTGAAGTTCTCTGGGCATGGGATTTTGACATGTTCCCCAAACCAAAAATAATGAGAGGGAAACAATCAAGACAACAGATAGAAGCACTTGCATTTGAATGAGTTTCAAGCATGCTTGGGTACTCGTGTGATCTGAGTGACTCAGTTTTGGAATACAACTGTCGCGTGGTGCACCGCGACCTCCAGGCACCTCGGAGTTTCTGAAAAAAAAATGTCTGCGATTTTCACGAAACCACTTTTCTTCAACTTGAATTGGGCTAAAAATCCATCCCTGAAAATAAAAATTCTCTGAGTAGTGTGTAAATGCTGAATCTTACCCTGCCTGGGTTGTCCACTGAGCATTTCCCCGAACTCTACCTGAAGTTCTCTGGGCATGGGATTTTGACATGTTCCCCAAACCAAAAGGAATGAGTGGGAAACAATCAAGACAACAGATAGAAGCACTTGCATTTGAATGAGTTTCAAGCATGCTTGGGTACTCGTGTGATCTGAGAGACTCAGTTTTGGAATACAACTGTCGCGTGGTGCACCGCGACCTCCAGGCATCCCGGAGTTTCTGAAAAAAAATTTTCTGCGATTTTCACGAAACCACTTTTCTTCAACTTGAATTGGGCTAAAAATCCATCACTGAAAATAAAACTTCTCTGAGTAGTGTGGAAATACTGATCCTTACCCTGCCTGGGTTGTCCACTGAGCATTTCCGCGAGCTCTACCTGAAGTTCTCTGGGCATGGGATTTTGACATGCTCCCCAAACCAAAAGGAATGAGTGGGAAACAATCAAGACAACAGATAGAAGCACTTGCATTTGAATGAGTTTCAAGCATGCTTGGGTACTCGTGTGATCTGACTGACTCAGTTTTGGAATACAACTGTCGCGTGGTGCACCGCGACCTCCAGGCACCCCGGAGTTTCTGAAAAAAAATTTTCTGCGATTTTCACGAAACCACTTTTCTTCAACTTGAATTGGGCTAAAAATCCATCACTGAAAATAAAAATTCTCTGAGTAGTGTGGAAATACTGATCCTTACCCTGCCTGGGTTGTCCACTGAGCATTTCCCCGAACTCTACCTGAAGTTCTCTGGGCATGGGATTTTGACATGTTCCCCAAACCAAAAGGAATGAATGGGAAACAATCAAGACAACAGATAGACGCACTTGCATTTGAATGAGTTTCAAGCATGCTTGGGTACTCGTGTGATCTGAGTGACTCAGTTTTGGAATACAACTGTCGCGTGGTGCACCGCGACCTCCAGGCACCCCGGAGTTTCTGAAAAAAAAATTTCTGCGATTTTCACGAAACCACTTTTCTTCAACTTGAATTGGGCTAAAAATCCATCACTGAAAAAAAAAATTCTCTGAGTAGTGTGGAAATACTGATCCTTACCCTGCCTGGGTTGTCCACTGAGCATTTCCGCGAGCTCTATCTGAAGTTCTCTGGGCATGGGATTTTGACATGTTCCCCAAACCAAAAATAATGAGAGAGAAACAATCAAGACAACAGATAGAAGCACTTGCATTTGAATGAGTTTCAAGCATGCTTGGGTACTCGTGTGATCTGAGTGACTCAGTTTTGGAATACAACTGTCGCGTGGTGCACCGCGACCTCCAGGCACCTCGGAGTTTCTGAAAAAAAAATTTCTGCGATTTTCACGAAACCACTTTTCTTCAACTTGAATTGGGCTAAAAATCCATCACTGAAAATAAAAATTCTCTGAGTAGTGTGGAAATACTGATCCTTACCCTGCCTGGGTTGTCCACTGAGCATTTCCGCGAGCTCTACCTGAAGTTCTCTGGGCATGGGATTTTGACATGTCCCCAAACCAAAAATAATGAGTGGGAAACAATCAAGACAACAGATAGAAGCACTTGCATTTGAATGAGTTTCAAGCATGCTTGGGTACTCGTGTGATCTGAGTGACTCAGTTTTGGAATACAACTGTCGCGTGGTGCACTGCGACCTCCAGGAACCTCGGAGTTTCTGAAAAAAAAATTTCTGCGATTTTCACGAAACCACTTTTCTTCAACTTGAATTGGGCTAAAAATCCATCCCTGAAAATAAAAATTCTCTGAGTAGTGTGTAAATGCTGAATCTTACCCTGCCTGGGTTGTCCACTGAGCATTTCCCCGAACTCTACCTGAAGTTCTCTGGGCATGGGATTTTGACATGTTCCCCAAACCAAAAGGAATGAGTGGGAAACAATCAAGACAACAGATAGAAGCACTTGCATTTGAATGAGTTTCAACCATGCTTGGGTACTCGTGTGATCTGAGAGACTCAGTATTGGAATACAACTGTCGCGTGGTGCACCGCGACCTCCAGGCATCCCGGAGTTTCTGAAAAAAAATTTTCTGCGATTTTCACGAAACCACTTTTCTTCAACTTGAATTGGGCTAAAAATCCATCACTGAAAATAAAACTTCTCTGAGTAGTGTGGAAATACTGATCCTTACCCTGCCTGGGTTGTCCACTGAGCATTTCCGCGAGCTCTACCTGAAGTTCTCTGGGCATGGGATTTTGACATGCTCCCCAAACCAAAAGGAATGAGTGGGAAACAATCAAGACAACAGATAGAAGCACTTGCATTTGAATGAGTTTCAAGCATGCTTGGGTACTCGTGTGATCTGAGTGACTCAGTTTTGGAATACAACTGTCGCGTGGTGCACCGCGACCTCCAGGCACCCCGGAGTTTCTGAAAAAAAATTTTCTGCGATTTTCACGAAACCACTTTTCTTCAACTTGAATTGGGCTAAAAATCCATCCCTGAAAATAAAAATTCTCTGAGTAGTGTGTAAATGCTGATCCTTACCCTGCCTGGGTTGTCCACTGAGCATTTCCCCGAACTCTACCTGAAGTTCTCTGGGCATGGGATTTTGACATGTTCCCCAAACCAAAAGGAATGAGTGGGAAACAATCAAGACAACAGATAGAAGCACTTGCATTTGAATGTGTTTCAAGGATGCTTGGGTGCTCATGTGATCTGAGTGACTCAGTTTTCGAATACAACTGTCGCGTGGTGCACCGCGATCTTCAGGCACCTCGGAGTTTCTGAAAAAAAATTTTCTGCGATTTTCACGAAACCACTTTTCTTCAACTTCAATTGGGCTAAAAATCCATCACTGAAAATAAAAATTCTCTGAGTAGTGTGGAAATACTGATCCTTACCCTGCCTGGGTTGTCCACTGAGCATTTCCCCGAACTCTACCTGAAGTTCTCTGGGCATGGGATTTTGACATGTTCCCCAAACCAAAAGGAATGAGTGGGAAACAATCAAGACAACAGATAGAAGCACTTGCATTTGAATGAGTTTCAAGCATGCTTGGGTACTCGTGTGATCTGAGTGACTCAGTTTTGGAATACAACTGTCGCGTGGTGCACCGCGACCTCCAGGCACCCCGGAGTTTCTGAAAAAAAATTTTCTGCGATTTTCACGAAACCACTTTTCTTCAACTTGAATTGGGCTAAAAATCCATCCCTGAAAATAAAAATTCTCTGAGTAGTGTGTAAATGCTGATCCTTACCCTGCCTGGGTTGTCCACTGAGCATTTCCGCGAGCTCTATCTGTAGTTCTCTGGGCATGGGATTTTGACATGTTCCCCAAACCAAAAGGAATGAGTGGGAAACAATCAAGACAACAGATAGAAGCACTTGCATTTGAATGAGTTTCAAGCATGCTTGGGTACTCGTGTGATCTGACTGACTCAGTTTTGGAATACAACTGTCGCGTGGTGCACCGCGACCTCCAGGCACCCCGGAGTTTCTGAAAAAAATCTGTCTGCGATTTTCACGAAACCACTTTTCTTCAACTTGAATTGGGCTAAAAATCCATCACTGAAAATAAAAATTCTCTGAGTAGTGTGGAAATACTGATCCTTACCCTGCCTGGGTTGTCCACTGAGCATTTCCGCGAGCTCTACCTGAAGTTCTCTGGCATGAGATATTGACATGTTCCCCAAACCAAAAGGAATGAGTGGGAAACAATCAAGACAACAGATAGAAGCACTTGCATTTGAATGAGTTTCAAGCATGCTTGGGTACTCGTGTGATCTGAGTGACTCAATTTTGGAATACAACTGTCGCGTGGTGCACCGCGACCTCCAGGCACCTCGGAGTTTCTGAAAAAAAAATTTCTGCGATTTTCACGAAACCACTTTTCTTCAACTTGAATTGGGCTAAAAATCCATCACTGAAAATAAAAATTCTCTGAGTAGTGTGGAAATACTGATCCTTACCCTGCCTGGGTTGTCCACTGAGCATTTCCGCGAGCTCTACCTGAAGTTCTCTGGGCATGGGATTTTGACATGTTCCCCAAACCAAAAATAATGAGTGGGAAACAATCAAGACAACAGATAGAAGCACTTGCATTTGAATGAGTTTCAAGCATGCTTGGGTACTCGTGTGATCTGACTGACTCAGTTTTGGAATACAACTGTCGCGTGGTGCACCGCGACCTCCAGGCACCCCGGAGTTTCTGAAAAAAAATTTTCTGCGATTTTCACGAAACCACTTTTCTTCAACTTGAATTGGGCTAAAAATCCATCACTGAAAATAAAAATTCTCTGAGTAGTGTGGAAATACTGATCCTTACCCTGCCTGGGTTGTCCACTGAGCATTTCCCCGAACTCTACCTGAAGTTCTCTGGGCATGGGATTTTGACATGTTCCCCAAACCAAAGGGAATGAGTGGGAAACAATCAAGACAACAGATAGAAGCACTTGCATTTGAATGTGTTTCAAGGATGCTTGGGTGCTCATGTGATCTGAGTGACTCAGTTTTCGAATACAACTGGCGCGTGGTGCACCGCGATCTTCAGGCACCTCGGAGTTTCTGAAAAAAAATTTTCTGCGATTTTCACGAAACCACTTTTCTTCAACTTCAATTGGGCTAAAAATCCATCACTGAAAATAAAAATTCTCTGAGTAGTGTGGAAATACTGATCCTTACCCTGCCTGGGTTGTCCACTGAGCATTTCCCCGAACTCTACCTGAAGTTCTCTGGGCATGGGATTTTGACATGTTCCCCAAACCAAAAGGAATGAGTGGGAAACAATCAAGACAACAGATAGAAGCACTTGCATTTGAATGAGTTTCAAGCATGCTTGGGTACTCGTGTGATCTGAGTGACTCAGTTTTGGAATACAACTGTCGCGTGTTGCACCGCGACCTCCAGGCACCCCGGAGTTTCTGAAAAAAAAATTTCTGCGATTTTCACGAAACCACTTTTCTTCAACTTGAATTGGGCTAAAAATCCATCCCTGAAAATAAAAATTCTCTGAGTAGTGTGGAAATACTGATCCTTACCCTGCCTGGGTTGTCCACTGAGCATTTCCGCGAGCTCTATCTGAAGTTCTCTGGGCATGGGATTTTGACATGTTCCCCAAACCAAAAATAATGAGAGAGAAACAATCAAGACAACAGATAGAAGCACTTGCATTTGAATGAGTTTCAAGCATGCTTGGGTACTCGTGTGATCTGAGTGACTCAGTTTTGGAATACAACTGTCGCGTGGTGCACCGCGACCTCCAGGCACCTCGGAGTTTCTGAAAAAAAAATTTCTGCGATTTTCACGAAACCACTTTTCTTCAACTTGAATTGGGCTAAAAATCCATCACTGAAAATAAAAATTCTCTGAGTAGTGTGGAAATACTGATCCTTACCATGCCTGGGTTGTCCACTGAGCATTTCCGCGAGCTCTACCTGAAGTTCTCTGGGCATGGGATTTTGACATGTCCCCAAACCAAAAATAATGAGTGGGAAACAATCAAGACAACAGATAGAAGCACTTGCATTTGAATGAGTTTCAAGCATGCTTGGGTACTCGTGTGATCTGAGTGACTCAGTTTTGGAATACAACTGTCGCGTGGTGCACTGCGACCTCCAGGAACCTCGGAGTTTCTGAAAAAAAAATTTCTGCGATTTTCACGAAACCACTTTTCTTCAACTTGAATTGGGCTAAAAATCCATCCCTGAAAATAAAAATTCTCTGAGTAGTGTGTAAATGCTGAATCTTACCCTGCCTGGGTTGTCCACTGAGCATTTCCCCGAACTCTACATGAAGTTCTCTGGGCATGGGATTTTGACATGTTCCCCAAACCAAAAGGAATGAGTGGGAAACAATCAAGACAACAGATAGAAGCACTTGCATTTGAATGAGTTTCAAGCATGCTTGGGTACTCGTGTGATCTGAGAGACTCAGTATTGGAATACAACTGTCGCGTGGTGCACCGCGACCTCCAGGCATCCCGGAGTTTCTGAAAAAAAATTTTCTGCGATTTTCACGAAACCACTTTTCTTCAACTTGAATTGGGCTAAAAATCCATCACTGAAAATAAAACTTCTCTGAGTAGTGTGGAAATACTGATCCTTACCCTGCCTGGGTTGTCCACTGAGCATTTCCGCGAGCTCTACCTGAAGTTCTCTGGGCATGGGATTTTGACATGCTCCCCAAACCAAAAGGAATGAGTGGGAAACAATCAAGACAACAGATAGAAGCACTTGCATTTGAATGAGTTTCAAGCATGCTTGGGTACTCGTGTGATCTGAGTGACTCAGTTTTGGAATACAACTGTCGCGTGGTGCACCGCGACCTCCAGGCACCCCGGAGTTTCTGAAAAAAAATTTTCTGCGATTTTCACGAAACCACTTTTCTTCAACTTGAATTGGGCTAAAAATCCATCCCTGAAAATAAAAATTCTCTGAGTAGTGTGTAAATGCTGATCCTTACCCCGCCTGGGTTGTCCACTGAGCATTTCCGCGAGCTCTATCTGTAGTTCTCTGGGCATGGGATTTTGACATGTTCCCCAAACCAAAAGGAATGAGTGGGAAACAATCAAGACAACAGATAGAAGCACTTGCATTTGAATGAGTTTCAAGCATGCTTGGGTACTCGTGTGATCTGACTGACTCAGTTTTGGAATACAACTGTCGCGTGGTGCACCGCGACCTCCAGGCACCCCGGAGTTTCTGAAAAAAATCTGTCTGCGATTTTCACGAAACCACTTTTCTTCAACTTGAATTGGGCTAAAAATCCATCACTGAAAATAAAAATTCTCTGAGTAGTGTGGAAATACTGATCCTTACCCTGCCTGGGTTGTCCACTGAGCATTTCCGCGAGCTCTACCTGAAGTTCTCTGGCATGAGATATTGACATGTTCCCCAAACCAAAAGGAATGAGTGGGAAACAATCAAGACAACAGATGAAGCACTTGCATTTGAATGTGTTTCAAGCATGCTTGGGTACTCGTGTGATCTGAGTGACTCAGTTTTCGAATACAACTGTCACGTGGTGCACCGCGACCTCCAGGCACCCCGGAGTTTCTGAAAAAAAATTTTCTGCGATTTTCACGAAACCACTTTTCTTCAACTTCAATTGGGCTAAAAATCCATCCCTGAAAATAAAAATTCTCTGAGTAGTGTGGAAATACTGATCCTTACCAAGCCTGGGTTGTCCACTGAGCATTTCCGCGAACTCTACTTGAAGTTCTCTGGGCATGGGATTTTGACATGTTCCCCAAACCAAAAGGAATGAGTGGGAAACAATCAAGACAACAGATAGAAGCACTTGCATTTGAATGAGTTTGAAGCATGCTTGGGTACTCGTGTGATCTGAGTGACTCAATTTTGGAATACAACTGTCGCGTGGTGCATCGCGACCTCCAGGCACCTCGGAGTTTCTGAAAAAAAAATTTCTGCGATTTTCACGAAACCACTTTTCTTCAACTTGAATTGGGCTAAAAATCCATCACTGAATATAAAAATTCTCTGAGTAGTGTGGAAATACTGATCCTTACCCTGCCTGGGTTGTCCACTGAGCATTTCCGCGAGCTCTACCTGAAGTTCTCTGGGCATGGGATTTTGACATGTTCCCCAAACCAAAAATAATGAGTGGGAAACAATCAAGACAACAGATAGAAGCACTTGCATTTGAATGAGTTTCAAGCATGCTTGGGTACTCGTGTGATCTGACTGACTCAGTTTTGGAATACAAATGTCGCGTGGTGCACCGCGACCTCCAGGCACCCCGGAGTTTCTGAAAAAAAATTTTCTGCGATTTTCACGAAACCACTTTTCTTCAACTTGAATTGGGCTAAAAATCCATCACTGAAAATAAAAATTCTCTGAGTAGTGTGTAAATGCTGATCCTTACCCTGCCTGGGTTGTCTACTGAGCATTTCCGCGAGCTCTATCTGTAGTTCTCTGGGCATGGGATTTTGACATGTTCCCCAAACCAAAAGGAATGAGTGGGAAACAATCAAGACAACAGATAGAAGCACTTGCATTTGAATGAGTTTCAAGCATGCTTGGGTACTCGTGTGATCTGACTGACTCTGTTTTGGAATACAACTGTCGCGTGGTGCACCTCGACCTCCAGGCACCCCGGAGTTTCTGAAAAAAATCTGTCTGCGATTTTCACGAAACCACTTTTCTTCAACTTGAATTGGGCTAAAAATCCATCACTGAAAATAAAAATTCTCTGAGTAGTGTGGAAATACTGATCCTTACCCTGCCTGGGTTGTCCACTGAGCATTTCCGCGAGCTCTACCTGAAGTTCTCTGGCATGAGATATTGACATGTTCCCCAAACCAAAAGGAATGAGTGGGAAACAATCAAGACAACAGATGAAGCACTTGCATTTGAATGTGTTTCAAGCATGCTTGGGTACTCGTGTGATCTGAGTGACTCAGTTTTCGAATACAACTGTCACGTGGTGCACCGCGACCTCCAGGCACCCCAGAGTTTCTGAAAAAAAATTTTCTGCGATTTTCACGAAACCACTTTTCTTCAACTTCAATTTGGCTAAAAATCCATCCCTGAAAATAAAAATTCTCTGAGTAGTGTGGAAATACTGATCCTTACCAAGCCTGGGTTGTCCACTGAGCATTTCCGCGAACTCTACTTGAAGTTCTCTGGGCATGGGATTTTTACATGTTCCCCAAACCAAAAGGAATGAGTGGGAAACAATCAAGACAACAGATAGAAGCACTTGCATTTGAATGAGTTTCAAGCATGCTTGGGTACTCGTGTGATCTGAGTGACTCAATTTTGGAATACAACTGTCGCGTGGTGCATCGCGACCTCCAGGCACCTCGGAGTTTCTGAAAAAAAAATTTCTACGATTTTCACGAAACCACTTTTCTTCAACTTGAATTGGGCTAAAAATCCATCACTGAAAATAAAAATTCTCTGAGTAGTGTGGAAATACTGTTCCTTACCCTGCCTGGGTTGTCCACTGAGCATTTCCGCGAGCTCTATCTGAAGTTCTCTGGGCATGGGATTTTGACATGTTCCCCAAACCAAAAATAATGAGTGGGAAACAATCAAGACAACAGATAGAAGCACTTGCATTTGAATGAGTTTCATGCATGCTTGGGTACTCGTGTGATCTGAGTGACTCAGTTTTGGAATACAACTGTCGCGTGGTGCACCGCGATCTTCAGGCACCTCGGAGTTTCTGAAAAAAAATTTTCTGCGATTTTCACGAAACCACTTTTCTTCAACTTCAATTGGGCTAAAAATCCATCACTGAAAATAAAAATTCTCTGAGTAGTGTGGAAATACTGATCCTTACCCTGCCTGGGTTGTCCACTGAGCATTTCCCCGAACTCTACCTGAAGTTCTCTGGGCATGGGATTTTGACATGTTCCCCAAACCAAAAGGAATGAGTGGGAAACAATCAAGACAACAGATAGAAGCACTTACATTTGAATGAGTTTCAAGCATGCTTGGGTACTCGTGTGATCTGAGTGACTCAGTTTTGGAATACAACTGTCGCGTGTTGCACCGCGACCTCCAGGCACCCCGGAGTTTCTGAAAAAAAAATTTCTGCGATTTTCATGACACCACTTTTCTTCAACTTGAATTGGGCTAAAAATCCATCCCTGAAAATAAAAATTCTCTGAGTAGTGTGGAAATACTGATCCTTACCCTGCCTGGGTTGTCCACTGAGCATTTCCGCGAGCTCTACCTGTAGTTCTCTGGGCATGGGATTTTGACATGCTCCCCAAACCAAAAGGAATGAGTGGGAAACAATCAAGACCCCAGATAGAAGCACTTGTATTTGAATGAGTTTCAAGCATGCTGGGGTACTCGTGTGATCTGAGTGACTCAGTTTTGGAATACAACTGTCGCGTGGTGCACCGCGACCTCCAGGCACCTCGGAGTTTCTGAAAGAAAAATTTCTGCGATTTTCATGAAACCACTTTTCTTCAACTTGAATTGGGCTAAAAATCCATCCCTGAAAATAAAAATTCTCTGAGTAGTGTGTAAATGCTGATCCTTACCCTGCCTGCGTTGTCCACTGAGCATTTCCGCGAACTCTACCTGAAGTTCTCTGGGCATGGGATTTTGACATGTTCCCCAAACCAAAAGGAATGAGTGGGAAACAATCAAGACAACAGATAGAAGCACTTGCATTTGAATGAGTTTCAAGCATGCTTGGGTACTCGTGTGATCTGAGTTACTCAGTTTTGGAATACAACTGTCGCGTGGTGCACCGCGACCTCCAGGCACCTCGGAGTTTCTGAAAAAAAATTTTCTGCGATTTTCACGAAACCACTTTTCTTCAACTTGAATTGGGCTAAAAATCCATCCCTGAAAATAAAAATTCTCTGAGTAGTGTGTAAATGCTGATCCTTACCCTGCCTTGGTTGTAAACTGAGCATTTCCGCGAGCTCTACCTGAAGTGCTCTGGGCATGGGATTTTGACATGTTCCCCAAACCAAAAGGAATGAGTGGGAAACAATCAAGACAACAGATAGAAGCTCTTGCATTTGAATGTGTTTCAAGCATGCTTGGGTACTCGTGTGATCTGAGTGACTCAGGTTTGGAATACAACTGTCGCGTGGTGCATCGCGACCTCCAGGCACCCCGGAGTCTCTGAAAAAAAAATTTCTGCGATTTGCACGAAACCACTTTTCTTCAACTTGAATTGGGCTAAAAATCCATCCCTGAAAATAAAAATTCTCTGAGTAGTGTGGAAATACTGATCCTTACCCTGCCTGGGTTGTCCACTGAGCATTTCCGCGAACTCTACTTGAAGTTCTCTGGGCATGGGATTTTGACATGTTCCCCAAACCAAAAGGAATGAGTGGGAAACAATCAAGACAACAGATAGAAGTACTTGCATTTGAATGAGTTTCAAGCATGCTGGAGTACTCGTGTGATCTGAGTGACTCAGTTTTGGAATACAACTGTCGCGTGGTGCAAAGCGACCTCCAGGCACCCCGGAGTTTCTGAAAAAAAATTTTCTGCGATTTTCACGAAACCACTTTTCTTCAACTTGAATTGGGCTAAAAATCCATCCCTGAAAATAAAAATTCTCTGAGTAGTGTGGAAATGCTGATCCTTACCCTGCCTGGGTTGTCCACTGAGCATTTCCGCGAACTCTACTTGAAGTTCTCTGGGCATGGGATTTTGACATGTTCCCCAAACCAAAAGGAATGAGTGGGAAACAATCAAGACAACAGATAGAAGCACTTGCATTTGAATGAGTTTCAAGCATGCTTGGGTACTCGTGTGATCTGAGTGACTCAGTTTTGGAATACAACTGTCGCGTGGTGCACCGCGACCTCCAGGCACCTCGGAGTTTGTGAAAAAAAATTTTCTGCGATTTTCACGAAACCACTTTTCTTCAACTTGAATTGGGCTAAAATTCCATCCCTGAAAATAAAAATTCTCTGAGTAGTGTGTAAATGCTGATCCTTACCCTGCCTGGGTTGTCCACTGAGCATTTCCGCGAACTCTACTTGAAGTTCTCTGGGTATGGGATTTTGACATGTTCCCCAAACCAAAAGGAATGAGTGGGAAACAATCAAGACAACAGATAGAAGCACTTGCATTTGAATGAGTTTCAAGCATGCTTGAGTACTCGTGTGATCTGAGTGACTCAGTTTTGGAATACAACTGTCGTGTGGTGCACCGCAACCTCCAGGCACCCCGGAGTTTCTGAAAAAAAATTTTCTGTGATTTTCACGAAACCACTTTTCTTCAACTTGAATTGGGCTAAAAATCCATCCCTGAAAATAAAAATTCTCTGAGTAGTGTGGAAATGCTGATCCTTACCCTGCCTGGGTTGTCCACTGAGCATTTCCCCGAACTCTACCTGAAGTTCTCTGGGCATGGGATTTTGACATGTTCCCCAAACCAAAAGGAATGAGTGGGAAACAATCAAGAAAAGAGATAGAGGCACTTGCATTTGAATGAGTTTCAAGCATGCTTGGGTACTCATGTGATCTGAGTGACTCAATTTTGGAATACAACTGTCGCGTGGTGCATCGCGACCTCAAGACACCCCGGAGTTTCTGAAAAAAAATTTTCTGCGATTTTCACGAAACCACTTTTCTTCAACTTGAATTGGGCTAAAAATCAATCCCTGAAAATAAAAATTCTCTGAGTAGTGTGGAAATACTGATCCTTACCCTGCCTGGGTTGTCCACTGAGCATTTCCGCGAGCTCTACCTGAAGTTCTCTGGGCATGGGATTTTGACATGTTCCCCAAACCAAAAGGAATGAGTGGGAAACAATCAAGACAACAGATAGAAGCACTTGCATTTGAATGAGTTTCAAGCATGCTTGGGTACTCGTGTGATCTGAGTGACTCAGTTTTCAGTACAACTGTCGCGTGGTGCACCGCGACCTCCAGGCATCCCGGAGTTTCTGAAAAAAAATTTTCTGCGATTTTCACGAAACCACTTTTCTTCAACTTAAATTGGGCTAAAAATCCATCACTGAAAATAAAAATTCTCTGAGTAGTGTGGAAATACTGATCCTTACCCTGCCTGGGTTGTCCACTGAGCATTTCCGCGAGCTCTTCCTGAAGTTCTCTGGGCATGGGATTTTGACATGTTCCCCAAACCAAAAGGAATGAGTGGTAAACAATCAAGACAACAGATAGAAGCACTTGCATTTGAATGAGTTTTAAGCATGCTTGGGTACTTGTGTGATCTGAGTGACTCAGTTTTGGAATACAACTGTCGCGTGGTGCACCGCGACCTCCAGGCACCTCGGAGTTTCTGAAAAAAAATTTTCTGAGATTTTCACGAAACCACTTTTCTTCATCTTGAATTGGGCTAAAAATCCATCCCTGAAAATAAAAATTCTCTGAGTAGTGTGTAAATGCTGATCCTTACCCTGCCTTGGTTGTAAACTGAGCATTTCCGCGAGCTCTACCTGAAGTGCTCTGGGCATGGGATTTTGACATGTTCCCCAAACCAAAAGGAATGAGTGGGAAACAATCAAGACAACAGATAGAAGCTCTTGTATTTGAATGTGTTTCAAGCATGCTTGGGTACTCGTGTGATCTGAGTGACTCAGGTTTGGAATACAACTGTCGCGTGGTGCACCGCGACCTCCAGGCACCTCGGAGTTTCTGAAAAAAAATTTTCTGCGATTTTCACGAAACCACTTTTCTTCAACTTGAATTGGGCTAAAAATCCATCCCTGAAAATAAAAATTCTCTGAGTAGTGTATAAATGCTGATCCTTACCCTGCCTTGGTTGTAAACTGAGCATTTCCGCGAGCTCTACCTGAAGTGCTCTGGGCATGGGATTTTGACATGTTCCCCAAACCAAAAGGAATGAGTGGGAAACAATCAAGACAACAGATAGAAGCTCTTGCATTTGAATGTGTTTCAAGCATGCTTGGGTACTCGTGTGATCTGAGTGACTCAGTTTTCAGTACAACTGTCGCGTGGTGCACCGCGACCTCCAGGCATCCCGGAGTTTCTGAAAAAAAATTTTCTGCGATTTTCACGAAACCACTTTTCTTCAACTTAAATTGGGCTAAAAATCCATCACTGAAAATAAAAATTCTCTGAGTAGTGTGGAAATACTGATCCTTACTCTGCCTGGGTTGTCCACTGAGCATTTCCGCGAGCTCTACCTGAAGTTCTCTGGGCATGGGATTTTGACATGTTCCCCAAACCAAAAGGAATGAGTGGGAAACAATCAAGACCCCAGATAGAAGCACTTGTATTTGAATGAGTTTCAAGCATGCTTGGGTACTCGTGTGATCTGAGTGACTCAGTTTTGGAATACAACTGTCGTGTGGTGCACCGCAACCTCCAGGCACCCCGGAGTTTCTGAAAAAAAATTTTCTGCGATTTTCACGAAACCACTTTTCTTCAACTTGAATTGGGCTAAAAATCCATCCCTGAAAATAAAAATTCTCTGAGTAGTGTGGAAATGCTGATCCTTACCCTGCCTGGGTTGTCCACTGAGCATTTCCCCGAACTCTACCTGAAGTTCTCTGGGCATGGGATTTTGACATGTTCCCCAAACCAAAAGGAATGAGTGGGAAACAATCAAGAAAAGAGATAGAGGCACTTGCATTTGAATGAGTTTCAAGCATGCTTGGGTACTCATGTGATCTCAGTGACTCAATTTTGGAATACAACTGTCGCGTGGTGCATCGCGACCTCAAGACACCCCGGAGTTTCTGAAAAAAAATTTTCTGCGATTTTCACGAAACCACTTTTCTTCAACTTGAATTGGGCCAAAAATCAATCCCTGAAAATAAAAATTCTCTGAGTAGTGTGGAAATACTGATCCTTACCCTGCCTGGGTTGTCCACTGAGCATTTCCGCGAGCTCTACCTGAAGTTCTCTGGGTATGGGATTTTGACATGTTCCCCAAACCAAAAGGAATGAGTGGGAAACAATCAAGACAACAGATAGAAGCACTTGCATTTGAATGAGTTTCAAGCATGCTTGGGTACTCGTGTGATCTGAGTGACTCAGTTTTCAGTACAACTGTCGCGTGGTGCACCGCGACCTCCAGGCATCCCGGAGTTTCTGAAAAAAAATTTTCTGCGATTTTCACGAAACCACTTTTCTTAAACTTAAATTGGGCTAAAAATCCATCACTGAAAATAAAAATTCTCTGAGTAGTGTGGAAATACTGATCCTTACCCTGCCTGGGTTGTCCACTGAGCATTTCCGCGAGCTCTACCTGAAGTTCTCTGGGCATGGGATTTTGACATGTTCCCCAAACCAAAAGGAATGAGTGGGAAACAATCAAGACAACAGATAGAAGCACTTGCATTTGAATTAGTTTCAAGCATGCTTCGGTACTCGTGTGATCTGAGTGACTCAGTTTTGGAATACAACTGTCGCGTGGTGCACCGCGACCTCCAGGCACCTCGGAGTTTGTGAAAAAAAATTTTCTGCGATTTTCACGAAACCACTTTTCTTCAACTTGAATTGGGCTAAAAATCCATCCCTGAAAATAAAAATTCTCTGAGTAGTGTGTAAATGCTGATCCTTACCCTGCCTGGGTTGTCCACTGAGCATTTCCGCGAACTCTACTTGAAGTTCTCTGGGTATGGGATTTTGACATGTTCCCCAAACCAAAAGGAATGAGTGGGAAACAATCAAGACAACAGATAGAAGCACTTGCATTTGAATGAGTTTCAAGCATGCTTGAGTACTCGTGTGATCTGAGTGACTCAGTTTTGGAATACAACTGTCGTGTGGTGCACCGCAACCTCCAGGCACCCCGGAGTTTCTGAAAAAAAAATTTCTGCGATTTTCACGAAACCACTTTTCTTCAACTTGAATTGGGCTAAAAATCCATCCCTGAAAATAAAAATTCTCTGAGTAGTGTGGAAATGCTGATCCTTACCCTGCCTGGGTTGTCCACTGAGCATTTCCCCGAACTCTACCTGAAGTTCTCTGGGCATGGGATTTTGACATGTTCCCCAAACCAAAAGGAATGAGTGGGAAACAATCAAGAAAAGAGATAGAGGCACTTGCATTTGAATGAGTTTCAAGCATGCTTGGGTACTCATGTGATCTGAGTGACTCAATTTTGGAATACAACTGTCGCGTGGTGCATCGCGACCTCAAGACACCCCGGAGTTTCTGAAAAAAAATTTTCTGCGATTTTCACGAAACCACTTTTCTTCAACTTGAATTGGGCTAAAAATCAATCCCTGAAAATAAAAATTCTCTGAGTAGTGTGGAAATACTGATCCTTACCCTGCCTGGGTTGTCCACTGAGCATTTCCGCGAGCTCTACCTGAAGTTCTCTGGGCATGGGATTTTGACATGTTCCCCAAACCAAAAGGAATGAGTGGGAAACAATCAAGACAACAGATAGAAGCACTTGCATTTGAATGAGTTTCAAGCATGCTTGGGTACTCGTGTGATCTGAGTGACTCAGTTTTCAGTACAACTGTCGTGTGGTGCACCGCGACCTCCAGGCATCCCGGAGTTTCTGAAAAAAAATTTTCTGCGATTTTCACGAAACCACTTTTCTTCAACTTAAATTGGGCTAAAAATCCATCACTGAAAATAAAAATTCTCTGAGTAGTGTGGAAATACTGATCCTTACCCTGCCTGGGTTGTCCACTGAGCATTTCCGCGAGCTCTACCTGAAGTTCTCTGGGCATGGGATTTTGACATGTTCCCCAAACCAAAAGGAATGAGTGGGAAACAATCAAGACCCCAGATAGAAGCACTTGTATTTGAATGAGTTTCAAGCATGCTTGGGTACTCGTGTGATCTGAGTGACTCAGTTTTGGAATACAACTGTCGCGTGGTGCACCGCGACCTCCAGGCACCCCGGAGTTTCTGAAAAAAAATTTTCTGCGATTTTCACGAAACCACTTTTCTTCAACTTGAATTGGGCTAAAAATCCATCACTGAAAATAAAAATTCTCTGAGTAGTGTGGAAATACTGATCCTTACCCTGCCTGGGTTGTCCACTGAGCATTTCCGCGAGCTCTTCCTGAAGTTCTCTGGGCATGGGATTTTGACATGTTCCCCAAACCAAAAGGAATGAGTGGTAAACAATCAAGACAACAGATAGAAGCACTTGCATTTGAATGAGTTTTAAGCATGCTTGGGTACTTGTGTGATCTGAGTGACTCAGTTTTGGAATACAACTGTCGCGTGGTGCACCACGACCTCCAGGCACCTCGGAGTTTCTGAAAAAAAATTTTCTGCGATTTTCACGAAACCACTTTTCTTCAACTTGAATTGGGCTAAAAATCCATCCCTGAAAATAAAAATTCTCTGAGTAGTGTGTAAATGCTGATCCTTACCCTGCCTTGGTTGTAAACTGAGCATTTCCGCGAGCTCTACCTGAAGTGCTCTGGGCATGGGATTTTGACATGTTCCCCAAACCAAAAGGAATGAGTGGGAAACAATCAAGACAACAGATAGAAGCTCTTGCATTTGAATGTGTTTCAAGCATGCTTGAGTACTCGTGTGATCTGAGTGACTCAGTTTTCAGTACAACTGTCGCGTGGTGCACCGCGACCTACAGGCATCCCGGAGTTTCTGAAAAAAAATTTTCTGCGATTTTCACGAAACCACTTTTCTTCAACTTAAATTGGGCTAAAAATCCATCACTGAAAATAAAAATTCTCTGAGTAGTGTGGAAATACTGATCCTTACCCTGCCTGGGTTGTCCACTGAGCATTTCCGCGAGCTCTACCTGAAGTTCTCTGGGCATGGGATTTTGACATGTTCCCCAAACCAAAAGGAATGAGTGGGAAACAATCAAGACCCCAGATAGAAGCACTTGTATTTGAATGAGTTTCAAGCATGCTTGGGTACTCGTGTGATCTGAGTGACTCAGTTTTGGAATACAACTGTCGCGTGGTGCACCGTGACCTCCAGGCACCCCGGAGTTTCTGAAAAAAAAATTTCTGCGATTTTCACGAAACCACTTTTCTTCAACTTGAATTGGGCTAAAAATCCATCTCTGAAAATAAAAATTCTCTGAGTAGTGTGTAAATGCTGATCCTTACCCTGCCTGCGTTGTCCACTGAGCATTTCCGCGAACTCTACCTGAAGTTCTCTGGGCATGGGATTTTGACATGTTCCCCAAACCAAAAGGAATGAGTGGGAAACAATCAAGACAACAGATAGAAGCACTTGCATTTGAATGAGTTTCAAGCATGCTTGGGTACTCGTGTGATCTGAGTGACTCAGTTTTGGAATACAACTGTCGCGTGGTGCACCGCGACCTCCAGGCACCCCGGAGTTTCTGAAAAAAAATTTTCTGCGATTTTCACGAAACCACTTTTCTTCAACTTGAATTGGGCTAAAAATCCATCACTGAAAATAAAAATTCTCTGAGTAGTGTGGAAATACTGATCCTTACCCTGCCTGGGTTGTCCACTGAGCATTTCCGCGAGCTCTACCTGAAGTTCTCTGGGCATGGGATTTTGACATGTTCCCCAAACCAAAAGGAATGAGTGGGAAACAATCAAGACAACAGATAGAAGCACTTGCATTTGAATGAGTTTCAAGCATGCTTGGGTACTCGTGTGATCTGAGTGACTCAGTTTTGGAATACAACTGTCGCGTGGTGCACCGCGACCTCCAGGCACCTCGGAGTTTCTGAAAAAAAATTTTCTGCGATTTTCACGAAACCACTTTTCTTCAACTTGAATTGGGCTAAAAATCCATCCCTGAAAATAAAAATTCTCTGAGTAGTGTGTAAATGCTGATCCTTACCCTGCCTTGGTTGTAAACTGAGCATTTCCGCGAGCTCTACCTGAAGTGCTCTGGGCATGGGATTTTGACATGTTCCCCAAACCAAAAGGAATGAGTGGGAAACAATCAAGACAACAGATAGAAGCTCTTGCATTTGAATGTGTTTCAAGCATGCTTGGGTACTCGTGTGATCTGAGTGACTCTGGTTTGGAATACAACTGTCGCGTGGTGCACCGCGACCTCCATGCACCCCGGAGTTTCTGAAAAAAAATTTTCTGCGATTTTCACGAAACCACTTTTCTTCAACTTGAATTGGGCTAAAAATCCATCCCTGAAAATAAAAATTCTCTGAGTAGTGTGGAAATACTGATCCTTACCCTGCCTGGGTTGTCCACTGAGCATTTCCGCGAACTCTACTTGAAGTTCTCTGGGCATGGGATTTTGACATGTTCCCCAAACCAAAAGGAATGAGTGGGAAACAATCAAGACAACAGATAGAAGTACTTGTATTTGAATGAGTTTCAAGCATGCTTGAGTACTCGTGTGATCTGAGTGACTCAGTTTTGGAATACAACTGTCGCGTGGTGCACCGCGACCTCCAGGCACCTCGGAGTTTGTGAAAAAAAATTTTCTGCGATTTTCACGAAACCACTTTTCTTCAACTTGAATTGGGCTAAAAATCCATCCCTGAAAATAAAAATTCTCTGAGTAGTGTGTAAATGCTGATCCTTACCCTGCCTGGGTTGTCCACTGAGCATTTCCGCGAACTCTACTTGAAGTTCTCTGGGCATGGGATTTTGACATGTTCCCCAAACCAAAAGGAATGAGTGGGAAACAATCAAGACAACAGATAGAAGCTCTTGCATTTGAATGTGTTTCAAGCATGCTTGGGTACTCGTGTGATCTGAGTGACTCAGGTTTGGAATACAACTGTCGCGTGGTGCACCGCGACCTCCAGGCACCCCGGAGTTTCTGAAAAAAAATTTTCTGCGATTTTCACGAAACCACTTTTCTTCAAATTGAATTGGGCTAAAAATCCATCCCTGAAAATAAAAATTCACTGAGTAGTGTGGAAATACTGATCCTTACCCTGCCTGGGTTGTCCACTGAGCATTTCCGCGAACTCTACTTGAAGTTCTCTGGGCATGGGATTTTGACATGTTCCCCAAACCAAAAGGAATGAGTGGGAAACAATCAAGACAACAGATAGAAGTACTTGCATTTGAATGAGTTTCAAGCATGCTTGAGTACTCGTGTGATCTGAGTAACTCAGTTTTGGAATACAACTGTCGCGTGGTGCACCGCGACCTCCAGGCACCCCGGAGTTTCTGAAAAAAAATTTTCTGCGATTTTCACGAAACCACTTTTCTTCAACTTGAATTGGGCTAAAAATCCATCCCTGAAAATAAAAATTCTCTGAGTAGTGTGGAAATGCTGATCCTTACCCTGCCTGGGTTGTCCACTGAGCATTTCCGCGAACTCTACTTGAAGTTCTCTGGGCATGGGATTTTGACATGTTCCCCAAACCAAAAGGAATGAGTGGGAAACAATCAAGACAACAGATAGAAGCACTTGCATTTGAATGAGTTTCAAGCATGCTTGGGTACTCGTGTGATCTGAGTGACTCAGTTTTGGAATACAACTGTCGCGTGGTGCACCGTGACCTCCAGGCACTTCGGAGTTTGTGAAAAAAAATTTTCTGCGATTTTCACGAAACCACTTTTCTTCAACTTGAATTGGGCTAAAAATCCATCACTGAAAATAAAAATTCTCTGAGTAGTGTGGAAATACTGATCCTTACCCTGCCTGGGTTGTAAACTGAGCATTTCCGCGAGCTCTACCTGAAGTTCTCTGGGCATGGGATTTTGACATGTTCCCCAAACCAAAAGAAATGAGTGGGAAACAATCAAGACAACAGATAGAAGCTCTTGCATTTGAATGTGTTTCAAGCATGCTTGGGTACTCGTGTGATCTGAGTGACTCAGTTTTGGAATACAACTGTCGTGTGGTGCACCGCGACCTCCAGGCACCTCGGAGTTTCTGAAAAAAAAATTTCTGCGATTTTCACGAAACCACTTTTCTTCAACTTGAATTGGGCTAAAAATCCATCCCTGAAAATAAAAATTCTCTGAGTAGTGTGGAAATACTGATCCTTACCCTGCCTGGGTTGTCCACTGAGCATTTCCGCGAACTCTACTTGAAGTTGTCTGGGCATGGGATTTTGACATGTTCCCCAAACCAAAAGGAATGAGTGGGAAACAATCAAGACAACAGATAGAAGCATTTGCATTTGAATGAGTTTCAAGCATGCTTGAGTTCTCGTGTGATCTGAGTGACTCAGTTTTGGAATACAACTGTCGTGTGGTGCACCGCGACCTCCAGGCACCCCAGAGTTTCTGAAAAAAAATTTTCTGCGATTTTCACGAAACCACTTTTCTTCAACTTGAATTGGGCTAAAAATCCATCCCTGAAAATAAAAATTCTCTGAGTAGTGTGGAAATGCTGATCCTTACCCTGCCTGGGTTGTCCACTGAGCATTACCCCGAACTCTACTTGAAGTTCTCTGGGATGGGATTTTGACATGTTCCCCAAACCAAAAGGAATGAGTGGGAAACAATCAAGAAAAGAGATAGAGGCACTTGCATTTGAAAGAGTTTCAAGCATGCTTGGGTACTCGTGTGATCTGAGTGACTCAATTTTGGAATACAACTGTCGCGTGGTGCATCGCGACCTCAAGACACCCCGGAGTTTCTGAAAAAAAAATTTCTGCGATTTTCACGAAACCACTTTTCATCAACTTGAATTGGGCTAAAAATCCATCCCTGAAAATAAAAATTCTCTGAGTAGTGTGGAAATGCTGATCCTTACCCTGCCTGGGTTGTCCACTGAGCATTTCCCCGAACTCTACCTGAAGTTCTCTGGGCATGGGATTTTGACATGTTCCCCAAACCAAAAGGAATGAGTGGGAAACAATCAAGACAACAGATAGAAGCACTTGCATTTGAATGAGTTTCAAGCATGCTTGGGTACTCGTGTGATCTGAGTGACTCAGTTTTGGAATACAACTGTCGCATGGTGCACCGCGACCTCCAGGCATCCCGGAGTTTCTGAAAAAAAATTTTATGCGATTTTCACGAAACCACTTTTCTTCAACTTGAATTGGGCTAAAAATCCATCACTGAAAATAAAAATTCTCTGAGTAGTGTGGAAATACTGATCCTTACCCTGCCTGGGTTGTCCACTGAGTATTTCCGCGAGCTCTACCTGAAGTTCTCTGGGCATGGGATTTTGACATGTTCCCCAAACCAAAAGGAATGAGTGGGAAACAATCAAGACAACAGATAGAAGCACTTGCATTTGAATGAGTTTCAAGCATGCTTGGGTACTCGTGTGATCTGAGTGACTCAGTTGTGGAATACAACTGTCGCGTGGTGCACCGCGACCTCCAGGCACCTCGGAGTTTCTGAAAAAAAATTTTCTGCGATTTTCACGAAACCACTTTTCTTCAACTTGAATTGGGCTAAAAATCCATCCCTGAAAATAAAAATTCTCTGAGTAGTGTGTAAATGCTAATCCTTACCCTGCCTGCGTTGTCCACTGAGCATTTCCGCGAACTCTACCTGAAGTTCTCTGGGCATGGGATTTTGACATGTTCCCCAAACCAAAAGGAATGAGTGGGAAACAATCAAGACAACAGATAGAAGCACTTGCATTTGAATTAGTTTCAAGCATGCTTGGGTACTCGTGTGATCTGAGTGACTCAGTTTTGGAATACAACTGTCGCGTGGTGCACCGCGACCTCCAGGCACCCCGGAGTTTCTGAAAAAAAATTTTCTGCGATTTTCACGAAACCACTTTTCTTCAACTTGAATTGGGCTAAAAATCCATCCCTGAAAATAAAAATTCTCTGAGTAGTGTGGAAATACTGATCCTTACCCTGCCTGGGTTGTCCACTGAGCATTTCCGCGAGCTCTTCCTGAAGTTCTCTGGGCATGGGATTTTGACATGTTCCCCAAACCAAAAGGAATGAGTGGGAAACAATCAAGACAACAGATAGAAGCTCTTGCATTTGAATGTGTTTCAAGCATGCTTGGGTACTCGTGTGATCTGAGTGACTCAGGTTTGGAATACAACTGTCGCGTGGTGCACCGCGACCTCCAGGCACCTCGGAGTTTCTGAAAAAAAATTTTCTGCCATTTTCACGAAACCACTTTTCTTCAACTTGAATTGGGCTAAAAATCCATCCCTGAAAATAAAAATTTTCTGAGTAGTGTGTAAATGCTGATCCTTACCCTGCCTTGGTTGTAAACTGAGCATTTCCGCTAGCTCTACCTGAAGTGCTCTGGGCATGGGATTTTGACATGTTCCCCAAACCAAAAGGAATGAGTGGGAAACAATCAAGACAACAGATAGAAGCTCTTGCATTTGAATGTGTTTCAAGCATGCTTGGGTACTCGTGTGATCTGAGTGACTCAGTTTTCAGTACAACTGTCGCGTGGTGCACCGCGACCTCCAGGCATCCCGGAGTCTCTGAAAAAAAATTTTCTGCGATTTTCACGAAACCACTTTTCTTCAACTTAAATTGGGCTAAAAATCCATCACTGAAAATAAAAATTCTCTGAGTAGTGTGGAAATACTGATCCTTACCCTGCCTGGGTTGTCCACTGAGCATTTCCGCGAACTCTACCTGAAGTTCTCTGGGCATGGGATTTTGACATGTTCCCCAAACCAAAAGGAATGAGTGGGAAACAATCAAGACAACAGATAGAAGCACTTGCATTTGAATGAGTTTCAAGCATGCTTGGGTACTCGTGTGATCTGAGTGACTCAGTTTTGGAATACAACTGTCGCGTGGTGCACCGCGACCTCCAGGCACCCCGGAGTTTCTGAAAAAAAATTTTCTGCGATTTTCACGAAACCACTTTTCTTCAACTTGAATTGGGCTAAAAATCCATCACTGAAAATAAAAATTCTCTGAGTAGTGTGGAAATACTGATCCTTACCCTGCCTGGGTTGTCCACTGAGCATTTCCGCGAGCTCTACCTGAAGTTCTCTGGGCATGGGATTTTGACATGTTCCCCAAACCAAAAGGAATGAGTGGGAAACAATCAAGACAACAGATAGAAGCACTTGCATTTGAATGAGTTTCAAGCATGCTTGGGTACTCGTGTGATCTGAGTGACTCAGTTTTGGAATACAACTGTCGCGTGGTGCACCGCGACCTCCAGGCACCTCGGAGTTTCTGAAAAAAAATTTTCTGCGATTTTCACGAAACCACTTTTCTTCAACTTGAATTTGGCTAAAAATCCATCCCTGAAAATAAAAATTCTCTGAGTAGTGTGTAAATGCTGATCCTTACCCTGCCTTGGTTGTAAACTGAGCATTTCCGCGAGCTCTACCTGAAGTGCTCTGGGCATGGGATTTTGACATGTTCCCCAAACCAAAAGGAATGAGTGGGAAACAATCAAGACAACAGATAGAAGTACTTGTATTTGAATGAGTTTCAAGCATGCTTGAGTACTCGTGTGATCTGAGTGACTCAGTTTTGGAATACAACTGTCGCGTGGTGCACCGCGACCTCCAGGCACCTCGGAGTTTGTGAAAAAAAATTTTCTGCGATTTTCACGAAACCACTTTTCTTCAACTTGAATTGGGCTAAAAATCCATCCCTGAAAATAAAAATTCTCTGAGTAGTGTGTAAATGCTGATCCTTACCCTGCCTGGGTTGTCCACTGAGCATTTCCGCGAACTCTACTTGAAGTTCTCTGGGCATGGGATTTTGACATGTTCCCCAAACCAAAAGGAATGAGTGGGAAACAATCAAGACAAGAGATAGAAGCTCTTGCATTTGAATGTGTTTCAAGCATGCTTGGGTACTCGTGTGATCTGAGTGACTCAGGTTTGGAATACAACTGTCGCGTGGTGCACCGCGACCTCCAGGCACCCAGGAGTTTCTGAAAAAAAATTTTCTGCGATTTTCACGAAACCACTTTTCTTCAAATTGAATTGGGCTAAAAATCCATCCCTGAAAATAAAAATTCTCTGAGTAGTGTGGAAATACTGATCCTTACCCTGCCTGGGTTGTCCACTGAGCATTTCCGCGAACTCTACTTGAAGTTCTCTGGGCATGGGATTTTGACATGTTCCCCAAACCAAAAGGAATGAGTGGGAAACAATCAAGACAACAGATAGAAGTACTTGCATTTGAATGAGTTTCAAGCATGCTTGAGTACTCGTGTGATCTGAGTAACTCAGTTTTGGAATACAACTGTCGCGTGGTGCACCGCGACCTCCAGGCACCCCGGAGTTTCTGAAAAAAAAATTTCTGCGATTTTCACGAAACCACTTTTCTTCAACTTGAATTGGGCTAAAAATCCATCCCTGAAAATAAAAATTCTCTGAGTAGTGTGGAAATGCTGATCCTTACCCTGCCTGGGTTGTCCACTGAGCATTTCCGCGAACTCTACTTGAAGTTGTCTGGGCATGGGATTTTGACATGTTCCCCAAACCAAAAGGAATGAGTGGGAAACAATCAAGACAACAGATAGAAGCATTTGCATTTGAATGAGTTTCAAGCATGCTTGAGTACTCGTGTGATCTGAGTGACTCAGTTTTGGAATACAACTGTCGTGTGGTGCACCGCGACCTCCAGGCACCCCGGAGTTTCTGAAAAAAAATTTTCTGCGATTTTCACGAAACCACTTTTCTTCAACTTGAATTGGGCTAAAAATCCATCCCTGAAAATAAAAATTCTCTGAGTAGTGTGGAAATGCTGATCCTTACCCTGCCTGGGTTGTCCACTGAGCATTACCCCGAACTCTACCTGAAGTTCTCTGGGATGGGATTTTGACATGTTCCCCAAACCAAAAGGAATGAGTGGGAAACAATCAAGAAAAGAGATAGAGGCACTTGCATTTGAAAGAGTTTCAAGCATGCTTGGGTACTCGTGTGATCTGAGTGACTCAGTTTTCAGTACAACTGTCGCATGGTGCACCGCGACCTCCAGGCATCCCGGAGTTTCTGAAAAAAAATTTTCTGCGATTTTAACGAAACCACTTTTCTTCAACTTGAATTGGGCTAAAAATCCATCACTGAAAATAAAAATTCTCTGAGTAGTGTGGAAATACTGATCCTTACCCTGCCTGGGTTGTCCACTGAGTATTTCCGCGAGCTCTACCTGAAGTTCTCTGGGCATGGGATTTTGACATGTTCCCCAAACCAAAAGGAATGAGTGGGAAACAATCAAGACAACAGATAGAAGCACTTGCATTTGAATGAGTTTCAAGCATGCTTGGGTACTCGTGTGATCTGAGTGACTCAGTTGTGGAATACAACTGTCGCGTGGTGCACCGCGACCTCCAGGCACCTCGGAGTTTCTGAAAAAAAATTTTCTGCGATTTTCACGAAACCACTTTTCTTCAACTTGAATTGGGCTAAAAATCCATCCCTGAAAATAAAAATTCTCTGAGTAGTGTGTAAATGCTAATCCTTACCCTGCCTGCGTTGTCCACTGAGCATTTCCGCGAACTCTACCTGAAGTTCTCTGGGCATGGGATTTTGACATGTTCCCCAAACCAAAAGGAATGAGTGGGAAACAATCAAGACAACAGATAGAAGCACTTGCATTTGAATGAGTTTCAAGCATGCTTGGGTACTCGTGTGATCTGAGTGACTCAGTTTTGGAATACAACTGTCGCGTGGTGCACCGCGACCTCCAGGCACCCCGGAGTTTCTGAAAAAAAATTTTCTGCGATTTTCACGAAACCACTTTTCTTCAACTTGAATTGGGCTAAAAATCCATCCCTGAAAATAAAAATTCTCTGAGTAGTGTGGAAATACTGATCCTTACCCTGCCTGGGTTGTCCACTGAGCATTTCCGCGAACTCTACTTGAAGTTCTCTGGGCATGGGATTTTGACATGTTCCCCAAACCAAAAGGAATGAATGGGAAACAATCAAGACAACAGATAGAAGCACTTGCATTTGAATGAGTTTCAAGCATGCTTGAGTACTCGTGTGATCTGAGTGACTCAGTTTTGGAATACAACTGTCGTGTGGTGCACCGCGACCTCCAGGCACCCCGGAGTTTCTGAAAAAAAATTTTCTGCGATTTTCACGAAACCACTTTTCTTCAACTTGAATTGGGCTAAAAATCCATCCCTGAAAATAAAAATTCTCTGAGTATTGTGGAAATGCTGATCCTTACCCTGCCTGGGTTGTCCACTGAGCATTACCCCGAACTCTACCTGAAGTTCTCTGGGCATGGGATTTTGACATGTTCCCCAAAACAAAAGGAATGAGTGGGAAACAATCAAGAAAAGAGATAGAGGCACTTGCATTTGAATGAGTTTCAAGCATGCTTGGGTACTCGTGTGATCTGAGTGACTCAATTTTGGAATACAACTGTCGCGTGGTGCATCGCGACCTCAAGACACATCGGAGTTTCTGAAAAAAAAATTTCTGCGATTTTCACGAAACCACTTTTCATCAACTTGAATTGGGCTAAAAATCCATCCCTGAAAATAAAAATTCTCTGAGTAGTGTGGAAATGCTGATCCTTACCCTGCCTGGGTTGTCCACTGAGCATTTCCCCGAACTCTACCTGAAGTTCTCTGGGCATGGGATTTTGACATGTTCCCCAAACCAAAAGGAATGAGTGGGAAACAATCAAGACAACAGATAGAAGCACTTGCATTTGAATGAGTTTCAAGCATGCTTGGGTACTCGTGTGATCTGAGTGACTCAATTTTGGAATACAACTGTCGCGTGGTGCATCGCGACCTCAAGACACCCCGGAGTTTCTGAAAAAAAAATTTCTGCGATTTTCACGAAACCACTTTTCATCAACTTGAATTGGGCTAAAAATCCATCCCTGAAAATAAAAATTCTCTGAGTAGTGTGGAAATGCTGATCCTTACCCTCCCTGGGTTGTCCACTGAGCATTTCCCCGAACTCTACCTGAAGTTCTCTGGGCATGGGATTTTGACATGTTCCCCAAACCAAAAGGAATGAGTGGGAAACAATCAAGACAACAAATAGAAGCACTTGCATTTGAATGAGTTTCAAGCATGCTTGGGTACTCGTGTGATCTGAGTGACTCAGTTTTGGAATACAACTGTCGCATGGTGCACCGCGACCTCCAGGCACCCTGGAGTTTCTGAAAAAAAATTTTCTGCGATTTTCACGAAACCACTTTTCTTCAACTTGAATTGGGCTAAAAAATCCATCCCTGAAAATAAAAATTCTCTGAGTAGTGTGGAAATACTGATCCTTACCCTGCCTGGGTTGTCCACTGAGCATTTCCGCGAGCTCTACCTGAAGTTCTCTGGGCATGGGATTTTGACATGTTCCCAAAAACCAAAAGGAATGAGTGGGAAACAATCAAGACAACAGATAGAAGCACTTGCATTTGAATGAGTTTCAAGCATGCTTGGGTACTCGTGTGATCTTAGTGACTCAGGTTCAGTACAACTGTCGCGTGGTGCAGCGCGACCTCCAGGCATCCCGGAGTTTCTGAAAAAAAAATTTCTGCGATTTTCACGAAACCACTTTTCTTCAACTTGAATTGGGCTAAAAATCCATCCCTGAAAATAAAAATTCTCTGAGTAGTGTGTAAATACTGATCCTTACCCTGCCTGGGTTGTCCACTGAGCATTTCCGCGAGCTCTACCTGAAGTTCTCTGGGCATGGGATTTTGACATGTTCCCCAAACCAAAAGGAATGAGTGGGAAACAATCAAGACCCCAGATAGAAGCACTTGCACTTGAATGAGTTTCAAGCATGCTTGGGTACTCGTGTGATCTGAGTGACTCAGTTTTGGAATACAACTGTCGCGTGGTGCACCGCGACCTCCAGGCACCTCGGAGTTTCTGAAAAAAAATTTCCTGCGATATTCACGAAACCACTTTTCTTCAACTTGAATTGGGCTAAAAATCCATCCCTGAAAATAAAAATTCTCTGAGTAGTGTGGAAATGCTGATCCTTACCCTGCCTGCGTTGTCCACTGAGCATTTCCGCGAACTCTACCTGAAGTTGTCTGGGCATGGGATTTTCACATGTTCCCCAAACCAAAAGGAATGAGTGGGAAACAATCAAGACAACAGATAGAAGCACTTGCATTTGAATGAGTTTCAAGCATGCTTGGGTACTCGTGTGATCTGAGTGACTCAGTTTTCAGTACAACTGTCGCGTGGTGCACCGCGACCTCCAGGCATCCCGGAGTTTCTGAAAAAAAATTTTCTGCGATTTTCACGAAACCACTTTTCTTCAACTTGAATTGGGCTAAAAATCCATCACTGAAAATAAAAATTCTCTGAGTAGTGTGGAAATACTGATCCTTACCCTGCCTGGGTTGTCCACTGAGCATTTCCGCGAGCTCTACCTGAAGTTCTCTGGGCATGGGATTTTGACATGTTCCCCAAACCAAAAGGAATGAGTGGGAAACAATCAAGACAACAGATAGAAGCACTTGCATTTGAATGAGTTTCAAGCATGCTTGGGTACTCGTGTGATCTGAGTGACTCAGTTTTCAGTACAACTGTCGGTTGGTGCACCGCGACCTCCAGGCACCTCGGAGTTTCTGAAAAAAAATTTTCTGCGATTTTCACGAAACCACTTTTCTTCAACTTGAATTGGGCTAAAAATCCATCCCTGAAAATAAAAATTCTCTGAGTAGTGTGGAAATGCTGATCCTTACCCTGCCTGGGTTGTCCACTGAGCATTACCCTGAACTCTACCTGAAGTTCTCTGGGCATGGGATTTTGACATGTTCCCCAAAACAAAAGGAATGAGTGGGAAACAATCAAGAAAAGAGATAGAGGCACTTGCATTTGAATGAGTTTCAAGCATGCTTGGGTACTCGTGTGATCTGAGTGACTCAATTTTGGAATACAACTGTCGCGTGGTGCATCGCGACCTCAAGACACATCGGAGTTTCTGAAAAAAAAATTTCTGCGATTTTCACGAAACCACTTTTCATCAGCTTGAATTGGGCTAAAAATCCATCCCTGAAAATAAAAATTCTCTGAGTAGTGTGGAAATGCTGATCCTTACCCTGCCTGGGTTGTCCACTGAGCATTTCCCCGAACTCTACCTGAAGTTCTCTGGGCATGGGATTTTGACATGTTCCCCAAACCAAAAGGAATGAGTGGGAAACAATCAAGACAACAGATAGAAGCACTTGCATTTGAATGAGTTTCAAGCATGCTTGGGTACACGTGTGATCTGAGTGACTCAGTTTTGGAATACAACTGTCGCATGGTGCACCGCGACCTCCAGGCACCCCGGAGTTTCTGAAAAAAAATTTTCTGCGATTTTCACGAAACCACTTTTCTTCAACTTGAATTGGGCTAAAAATCCATCCCTGAAAATAAAAATTCTCTGAGTAGTGTGGAAATACTGATCCTTACCCTGCCTGGGTTGTCCACTCAGCATTTCCGCGAGCTCTACCTGAAGTTCTCTGGGCATGGGATTTTGACATGTTCCCCAAACCAAAAGGAATGAGTGGGAAACAAACAAGACAACAGATAGAAGCACTTGCATTTGAATGAGTTTCAAGCATGCTTGGGTACTCGTGTGATCTGAGTGACTCAGGTTCAGTACAACTGTCGCGTGGTGCACCGCGACCTCCAGGCATCCCGGAGTTTCTGAAAAAAAATTTTCTGCAATTTTCACGAAACCACTTTTCTTCAACTTGAATTGGGCTAAAAATCCATCCCTGAAAATAAAAATTCTCTCAGTAGTGTTTAAATGCTTATCCTTACCCTGCCTGCGTTGTCCACTGAGCATTTCCGCGAACTCTACCTGAAGTTGTCTGGGCATGGGATTTTGACATGTTCCCCAAACCAAAAGGAATGAGTGGGAAATAATCAAGACAACAGATAGAAGCACTTGCATTTGAATGAGTTTCAAGCATGCTTGAGTACTCGTGTGATCTGAGTGACTCAGTTTTGGAATACAACTGTCGTGTGGTGCACCGCGACCTCCAGGCACCCCGGAGTTTCTGAAAAAAAATTTTCTGCGATTTTCACGAAACCACTTTTCTTCAACTTGAATTGGGCTAAAAATCCATCCCTGAAAATAAAAATTCTCTGAGTAGTGTGGAAATGCTGATCCTTACCCTGCCTGGGTTGTCCACTAAGCATTTCCCCGAACTCTACCTGAAGTTCTCTGGGCATGGGATTTTGACATGTTCCCCAAACCAAAAGGAATGAGTGGGAAACAATCAAGAAAAGAGATAGAGGCACTTGCATTTGAATGAGTTTCAAGCATGCTTGGGTACTCGTGTGATCTGAGTGACTCAGGTTTGGAATACAACTGTCGCATGGTGCACCGCGACCTCCAGGCACCCCGGAGTTTCTGAAAAAAATTTTCTGCGATTTTCACGAAACCACTTTTCTTCAACTTGAATTGGGCTAAAAATCCATCCCTGAAAATAAAAATTCTCTGAGTAGTGTGGAAATACTGATCCTTACCCTGCCTGGGTTGTCCACTGAGCATTTCCGCGAGCTCTACCTGAAGTTCTCTGGGCATGGGATTTTGACATGTTCCCCAAACCAAAAGGAATGAGTGGGAAACAATCAAGACAACAGATAGAAGCACTTGCATTTGAATGAGTTTCAAGCATGCTTGGGTACTCGTGTGATCTGAGTGACTCAGTTTTCAGTACAACTGTCGCGTGGTGCACCGCGACCTCCAGGCATCCCGGAGTTTCTGAAAAAAAATTTTCTGCGATTTTCACGAAACCACTTTTCTTCAACTTGAATTGGGCTAAAAATCCATCACTGAAAATAAAAATTCTCTGAGTAGTGTGGAAATACTGATCCTTACCCTGCCTGGGTTGTCCACTGAGCATTTCCCCGAACTCTACCTGAAGTTCTCTGGGCATGGGATTTTGACATGTTCCCCAAACCAAAAGGAATGAGTGGGAAACAATCAAGACAACAGATAGAAGCACTTGCATTTGAATGAGTTTCAAGCATGCTTGAGTACTCGTGTGATCTGAGTGACTCAGTTTTGGAATACAACTGTCGTGTGGTGCACCGCGACCTCCAGGCACCCCGGAGTTTCTGAAAAAAAATTTTCTGCGATTTTCACGAAACCACTTTTCATCAACTTGAATTGGGCTAAAAATCCATCCCTGAAAATAAAAATTCTCTGAGTAGTGTGGAAATGCTGATCCTTACCCTGCCTGGGTTGTCCACTGAGCATTTCCCCGAACTCTACCTGAAGTTCTCTGGGCATGGGATTTTGACATGTTCCCCAAACCAAAAGGAATGAGTGGGAAACAATCAGACAACAGATAGAAGCACTTGCATTTGAATGAGTTTCAAGCATGCTTGGGTACTCGTGTGATCTGAGTGATTCAGTTTTGGAATACAACTGTCGCGTGGTGCACCGCGACCTCCAGGCACCCCGGAGTTTTTGAAAAAAAATTTTCTGCGATTTTCACGAAACCACTTTTCTTCAACTTGAATTGGGCTAAAAATCCATCCCTGAAAATAAAAATTCTCTGAGTAGTGTGGAAATACTGATCCTTACCCTGCCTGGGTTGTCCACTGAGCATTTCCGCGAGCTCTACCTGAAGTTCTCTGGGCATGGGATTTTGACATGTTCCCCAAACCAAAAGGAATGAGTGGGAAACAATCAAGACAACAGATAGAAGCACTTGCATTTGAATGAGTTTCAAGTTGCTTGGGTACTCGTGTGATCTGAGTGACTCAGTTTTGGAATACAACTGTCGCGTGGTGCACCGCGACCTCCAGGCACCCCGGAGTTTTTGAAAAAAAATTTTCTGCGATTTTCACGAAACCACTTTTCTTCAACTTGAATTGGGCTAAAAATCCATCCCTGAAAATAAAAATTCTCTGAGTAGTGTGGAAATACTGATCCTTACCCTGCCTGGGTTGTCCACTGAGCATTTCCGCGAGCTCTACCTGAAGTTCTCTGGGCATGGGATTTTGACATGTTCCCCAAACCAAAAGGAATGAGTGGGAAACAAACAAGACAACAGATAGAAGCACTTGCATTTGAATGAGTTTCAAGCATGCTTGGGTACTCGTGTGATCTGAGTGACTCAGGTTCAGTACAACTGTCGCGTGGTGCACCGCGACCTCCAGGCATCCCGGAGTTTCTGAAAAAAAATTTTCTACGATTTTCACGAAACCACTTTTCTTCAACTTGAATTGGGCTAAAAATCCATCACTGAAAATAAAAATTCTCTGAGTAGTGTGTAAATACTGATCCTTACCCTGCCTGGGTTGTCCACTGAGCATTTCCGCGAGCTCTACCTGAAGTTCTCTGGGCATGGGATTTTGACATGTTCCCCAAACCAAAAGGAATGAGTAGGAAACAATCAAGACCCCAGATAGAAGCACTTGCATTTGAATGAGTTTCAAGCATGCTTGGGTACTCGTGTGATCTGAGTGACTCAGTTTTGGAATACAACTGTCGCGTGGTGCACCGCGACCTCCAGGCACCTCGGAGTTTCTGAAAAAAAATTTTCTGCGATTTTCACGAAATCACTTTTCTTCAACTTGAATTGGGCTAAAAATCCATCCCTGAAAATAAAAATTCTCTGAGTAGTGTGTAAATGCTTATCCTTACCCTGCCTGCGTTGTCCACTGAGCATTTCCGCGAACTCTACCTGAAGATGTCTGGGCATGGGATTTTGACATGTTCCCCAAACCAAAAGGAATGAGTGGGAAACAATCAAGACAACAGATAGAAGCACTTGCATTTGAATGAGTTTCAAGCATGCTTGAGTACTCGTGTGATCTGAGTGACTCAGTTTTTGGAATACAACTGTCGTGTGGTGTACCGCGACCTCCAGGCACCCCGGAGTTTCTGAAAAAAAATTTTCTGCGATTTTCACGAAACCACTTTTCTTCAACTTGAATTGGGCTAAAAATCAATCCCTGAAAATAAAAATTCTCTGAGTAGTGTGGAAATGCTGATCCTTACCCTGCCTGGGTTGTCCACTGAGCATTTCCCCGAACTCTACCTGAAGTTCTCTGGGCATGGGATTTTGACATGTTCCACAAACCAAAAGGAATGAGTGGGAAACAATCAAGAAAAGAGATAGAGGCACTTGCATTTGAATGAGTTTCAAGCATGCTTGGGTACTCGTGTGATCTGAGTGACTCAATTTTGGAATACAACTGTCGCGTGGTGCATCGCGACCTCAAGACACCCCGGAGTTTCTGAAAAAAAAATTTCTGCGATTTTCACGAAACCACTTTTCATCAACTTGAATTGGGCTAAAAATCCATCCCTGAAAATAAAAATTCTCTGAGTAGTGTGGAAATACTGATCCTTACCCTGCCTGGGTTGTCCACTGAGCATTTCCGCGAGCTCTACCTGAAGTTCTCTGGGCATGGGATTTTGACATGTTTCCCAAACCAAAAGGAATGAGTGGGAAACAATCAAGACAACAGATAGAAGCACTTGCATTTGAATGAGTTTCAAGCATGCTTGGGTACTCGTGTGATCTGAGTGTCTCAGTTTTGGAATACAACTGTCGCGTGGTGCACCGCGACCTCCAGGCACCTCGGAGTTTCTGAAAAAAAATTTTCTGCGATTTTCACGAAACCACTTTTCTTCAACTTGAATTGGGCTAAAAATCCATCCCTGAAAATAAAAATTCTCTGAGTAGTGTGTAAATGCTGATCCTTACCCTGCCTGCGTTGTCCACTGAGCATTTCCGCGAACTCTACCTGAAGTTCTCTGGGCATGGGATTTTGACATGTTCCCCAAACCAAAAGGAATGAGTGGGAAACAATCAAGACAACAAATAGAAGCACTTGCATTTGAATGAGTTTCAAGCATGCTTGGGTACTCGTGTGATCTGAGTGACTCAGTTTTGGAATACAACTGTCGCGTGGTGCACCGCGACCTCCAGGCACCCCGGAGTTTCAGAAAAAAAATTTTCTGCGATTTTCACGAAACCACTTTTCTTCAACTTGAATTGGGCTAAAAATCCATCACTGAAAATAAAAATTCTCTGAGTAGTGTGGAAATACTGATCCTTACCCTGCCTGGGTTGTCCACTGAGCATTTCCGCGAGCTCTACCTGAAGTTCTCTGGGCATGGGATTTTGACATGTTCCCCAAACCAAAAGGAATGAGTGGGAAACAATCAAGACAACAGATAGAAGCACTTGCATTTGAATGAGTTTCAAGCATGCTTGGGTACTCGTGTGATCTGAGTGACTCAGTTTTGGAATACAACTGTCGCGTGGTGCACCGCGACCTCCAGGTACCCCGGAGTTTCTGAAAAAAAATTTTCTGCGATTTTCACGAAACCACTTTTCTTCAACTTGAATTGGGCTAAAAATCCATCCCTGAAAATAAAAATTCTCTGAGTAGTGTGGAAATACTGATCCTTACCCTGCCTGGGTTGTCCACTGAGCATTTCCGCGAGCTCTACCTGAAGTTCTCTGGGCATGGGATTTTGACATGTTCCCCAAACCAAAAGGAATGAGTGGGAAACAATCAAGACAACAGATAGAAGCACTTGCATTTGAATGAGTTTCAAGCATGCTTGGGTACTCGTGTGATCTGAGTGACTCAGGTTCAGTACAACTGTCGCGTGGTGCACCGCGACCTCCAGGCATCCCGGAGTTTCTGAAAAAAAATTTTCTGCGATTTTCACGAAACCACTTTTCTTCAACTTGAATTGGGCTAAAAATCCATCACTGAAAATAAAAATTCTCTGAGTAGTGTGGAAATACTGATCCTTACCCTGCCTGGGTTGTCCACTGAGTATTTCCGCGAGCTCTACCTGAAGTTCTGTGGGCATGGGATTTTGACATGTTCCCCAAACCAAAAGGAATGAGTGGGAAACAATCAAGACAACAGATAGAAGCACTTGCATTTGAATGAGTTTCAAGCATGCTTGGGTACTCGTGTGATCTGAGTGACTCAGTTTTGGAATACAACTGTCGCGTGGTGCACCGCGACCTCCAGGCACCTCGGAGTTTCTGAAAAAAAATTTTCTGCGATTTTCACGAAACCACTTTTCTTCAACTTGAATTGGGCTAAAAATCCATCCCTGAAAATAAAAATTCTCTGAGTAGTGTGGAAATGCTGATCCTTACCCTGCCTGAGTTGTCCACTGAGCATTTCCCCGAACTCTACCTGAAGTTCTCTGGGCATGGGATTTTGACATGTTCCCCAAACCAAAAGGAATGAGTGGGAAACAATCAAGACAACAGATAGAAGCACTTGCATTTGAATGAGTTTCAAGCATGCTTGGGTACTCGTGTGATCTGAGTGACTCAGTTTTGGAATACAACTGTCGCATGGTGCACCGCGACCTCCAGGCACCCCGGAGTTTCTGAAAAAAAATTTTCTGCGATTTTCACGAAACCACTTTTCTTCAACTTGAATTGGGCTAAAAATCCATCCCTGAAAATAAAAATTCTCTGAGTAGTGTGGAAATACTGATCCTTACCCTGCCTGGGTTGTCCACTGAGCATTTCCGCGAGCTCTACCTGAAGTTCTCTGGGCATGTGATTTTGACATGTTCCCCAAACCAAAAGGAATGAGTGGGAAACAATCAAGACAACAGATAGAAGCACTTGCATTTGAATGAGTTTCAAGCATGCTTGGGTACTCGTGTGATCTGAGTGACTCAGGTTCAGTACAACTGTCGCGTGGTGCACCGCGACCTCCAGGCATCCCGGAGTTTCTGAAAAAATATTTTCTGCGATTTTCACGAAACCACTTTTCTTCAACTTGAATTGGGCTAAAAATCCATCACTGAAAATAAAAATTCTCTGAGTAGTGTGGAAATACTGATCCTTACCCTGCCTGGGTTGTCCACTGAGTATTTCCGCGAGCTCTACCTGACGTTCTCTGGGCATGGGATTTTGACATGTTCCCCAAACCAAAAGGAATGAGTGGGAAACAATCAAACAACAGATAGAAGCACTTGCATTTGAATGAGTTTCAAGCATGCTTGGGTACTCGTGTGATCTGAGTGACTCAGTTTTGGAATACAACTGTCGCATGGTGCACCGCGACCTCCAGGCACCCCGGAGTTTCTGAAAAAAAATTTTCTGCGATTTTCACGAAACCACTTTTCTTCAACTTGAATTGGGCTAAAAATCCATCCCTGAAAATAAAAATTCTCTGAGTAGTGTGGAAATACTGATCCTTACCCTGCCTGGGTTGTCCACTGAGCATTTCCGCGAGCACTACCTGAAGTTCTCTGGGCATGGGATTTTGACATGTTCCCCAAACCAAAAGGAATGAGTGGGAAACAATCAAGACAACAGATAGAAGCACTTGCATTTGAATGAGTTTCAAGCATGCATGGGTACTCGTGTGATCTGAGTGACTCAGTTTTCAGTACAACTGTCGCGTGGTGCACCGCGACCTCCAGGCATCCCGGAGTTTCTGAAAAAAAATTTTCTGCGATTTTCACGAAACCACTTTTCTTCAACTTGAATTGGGCTAAAAATCCATCACTGAAAATAAAAATTCTCTGAGTAGTGTGGAAATACTGATCCTTACCCTGCCTGGGTTGTCCACTGAGCATTTCCGCGAGCTCTACCTGAAGTTATCTGGGCATGGGATTTTGACATGTTCCCTAAACCAAAAGGAATGAGTGGGAAACAATCAAGACAACAGATAGAAGCACTTGCATTTGAATGAGTTTCAAGCATGCTTGGGTACTCGTGTGATCTGAGTGACTCAGTTTTCAGTACAACTGTCGCGTGGTGCACCGCGACCTCCAGGCATCCCGGAGTTTCTGAAAAAAAATTTTCTGCGATTTTCACGAAACCACTTTTCTTCAACTTGAATTGGGCTAAAAATCCATCACTGAAAATAAAAATTCTCTGAGTAGTGTGGAAATACTGATCCTTACCCTGCCTGGGTTGTCCACTGAGCATTTCCGCGAGCTCTACCTGAAGTTCTCTGGGCATGGGATTTTGACATGTTCCCCAAACCAAAAGGAATGAGTGGGAAACAATCAAGACAACAGATAGAAGCACTTGCATTTGAATGAGTTTCAAGCATGCTTGGGTACTCGTGTGATCTGAGTGACTCAGTTTTGGAATACAACTGTCGCGTGGTGTACCGCGACCTCCAGGCACCCGAGAGTTTCTGAAAAAAAAATTTCTGCGATTTTCACGAAACCACTTTTCATCAACTTGAATTGGGCTAAAAATCCATCCCTGAAAATAAAAATTCTCTGAGTAGTGTGGAAATGCTGATCCTTACCCTGCCTGGGTTGTCCACTGAGCATTTCCCCGAACTCTACCTGAAGTTCTCTGGGCATGGGATTTTGACATGTTCCCCAAACCAAAACGAATGAGTGGGAAACAATCAAGACAACAGATAGAAGCACTTGCATTTGAATGAGTTTCAAGCATGCTTGGGTACTCGTGTGATCTGAGTGACTCAGTTTTGGAATACAACTGTCGCATGGTGCACCGCGACCTCCAGGCACCCCGGAGTTTCTGAAAAAAAATTTTCTGCGATTTTCACGAAACCACTTTTCTTCAACTTGAATTGGGCTAAAAATCTATCCCTGAAAATAAAAATTCTCTGAGTAGTGTGGAAATACTGATCCTTACCCTGCCTGGGTTGTCCACTGAGCATTTCCGCGAGCTCTACCTGAAGTTCTCTGGGCATGGGATTTTGACATGTTCCCCAAACCAAAAGAAATGAGTGGGAAACAATCAAGACAACAGATAGAAGCACTTGCATTCGAATGAGTTTCAAGCATGCTTGGGTACTCGTGTGATCTGACTGACTCAGTTTTGGAATACAACTGTCGCGTGGTGCACCGCGACCTCCAGGCACCCCGGAGTTTCTGAAAAAAAATTTTCTGCGATTTTCACGAAACCACTTTTCTTCAACTTGAATTGGGCTAAAAATCCATCACTGAAAATAAAAATTCTCTGAGTAGTGTGGAAATACTGATCCTTACCCTGCCTGGGTTGTCCACTGAGCATTTCCGCGAACTCTACTTGAAGTTCTCTGGGCATGGGATTTTGACATGTTCCCCAAACCAAAAGGAATGAGTGGGAAACAATCAAGACAACAGATAGAAGCACTTGCATTTGAATGAGTTTCAAGCATGCTTGGGTACTCGTGTGATCTGACTGACTCTGTTTTGGAATACAACTGTCGCGTGGTGCACCGCGACCTCCAGGCACCTCGGAGTTTCTGAAAAAAAAATTTCTGCGATTTTCACGAAACCACTTTTCTTCAACTTGAATTGGGCTAAAAATCCATCACTGAAAATAAAAATTCTCTGAGTAGTGTGGAAATACTGTTCCTTACCCTGCCTGGGTTGTCCACTGAGCATTTCCGCGAGCTCTACCTGAAGTTCTCTGGGCATGGGATTTTGACATGTTCCCCAAACCAAAAATAATGAGTGGGAAACAATCAAGACAACAGATAGAAGCACTTGCATTTGAATGAGTTTCATGCATGCTTGGGTACTCGTGTGATCTGAGTGACTCAGTTTTGGAATACAACTGTCGCGTGGTGCACCGCGATCTTCAGGCACCTCGGAGTTTCTGAAAAAAAATTTTCTGCGATTTTCACGAAACCACTTTTCTTCAACTTCAATTGGGCTAAAAATCCATCACTGAAAATAAAAATTCTCTGAGTAGTGTGGAAATACTGATCCTTACCCTGCCTGGGTTGTCCACTGAGCATTTCCCCGAACTCTACCTGAAGTTCTCTGGGCATGGGATTTTGACATGTTCCCCAAACCAAAAGGAATGAGTGGGAAACAATCAAGACAACAGATAGAAGCACTTACATTTGAATGAGTTTCAAGCATGCTTGGGTACTCGTGTGATCTGAGTGACTCAGTTTTGGAATACAACTGTCGCGTGTTGCACCGCGACCTCCAGGCACCCCGGAGTTTCTGAAAAAAAAATTTCTGCGATTTTCATGAAACCACTTTTCTTCAACTTGAATTGGGCTAAAAATCCATCCCTGAAAATAAAAATTCTCTGAGTAGTGTGGAAATACTGATCCTTACCCTGCCTGGGTTGTCCACTGAGCATTTCCGCGAGCTCTACCTGTAGTTCTCTGGGCATGGGATTTTGACATGCTCCCCAAACCAAAAGGAATGAGTGGGAAACAATCAAGACAACAGATAGAAGCACTTGCATTTGAATGAGTTTCAAGCATGCTTGGGTACTCGTGTGATCTGAGTGACTCAGTTTTGGAATACAACTGTCGCGTGGTGCACCGCGACCTCCAGGCACCCCGGAGTTTCTGAAAAAAAATTTTCTGCGATTTTCACGAAACCACTTTTCTTCAACTTGAATTGGGCTAAAAATCCATCCCTGAAAATAAAAATTCTCTGAGTAGTGTGGAAATGCTGATCCTTACCCTGCCTGGGTTGTCCACTGAGCATTTCCCCGAACTCTACCTGAAGTTCTCTGGGCATGTGATTTTGACATGTTCCCCAAACCAAAAGGAATGAGTGGGAAACAATCAAGACAACAGATAGAAGCACTTGCATTTGAATGAGTTTCAAGCATGCTTGGGTACTCGTGTGATCTGACTGACTCAGTTTTGGAATACAACTGTCGCGTGGTGCACCGCGACCTCCAGGCACCCCGGAGTTTCTGAAAAAAATTTTTCTGCGATTTTCACGAAACCACTTTTCTTCAACTTGAATTGGGCTAAAAATCCATCACTGAAAATAAAAATTCTCTGAGTAGTGTGGAAATACTGATCCTTACCCTGCCTGGGTTGTCCACTGAGCATTTCCGCGAGCTCTACCTGAAGTTCTCTGGCATGAGATATTGACATGTTCCCCAAACCAAAAGGAATGAGTGGGAAACAATAAAGACAACAGATGAAGCACTTGCATTTGAATGTGTTTCAAGCATGCTTGGGTACTCGTGTGATCTGAGTGACTCAGTTTTCGAATACAACTGTCACGTGGTGCACCGCGACCTCCAGGCACCCCGGAGTTTCTGAAAAAAAATTTTCTGCGATTTTCACGAAACCACTTTTCTTCAACTTGAATTGGGCTAAAAATCCATCCCTGAAAATAAAAATTCTCTGAGTAGTGTGGAAATACTGATCCTTACCAAGCCTGGGTTGTCCACTGAGCATTTCCGCGAACTCTACTTGAAGTTCTCTGGGCATGGGATTTTGACATGTTCCCCAAACCAAAAGGAATGAGTGGGAAACAATCAAGACAACAGATAGAAGCACTTGCATTTGAATGAGTTTCAAGCATGCTTGGGTACTCGTGTGATCTGAGTGACTCAGTTTTGGAATACAACTGTCGCGTGGTGCACCGCGACCTCCAGGAACCTCGGAGTTTCTGAAAAAAAAATTTCTGCGATTTTCACGAAACCACTTTTCTTCAACTTGAATTGGGCTAAAAATCCATCCCTGAAAATAAAAATTCTCTGAGTAGTGTGTAAATGCTGAATCTTACCCTGCCTAGGTTGTCCACTGAGCATTTCCGCGAGCTCTACCTGAAGTTCTCTGGGCATGGGATTTTGACATGTTCCCCAAACCAAAAATAATGAGAGGGAAACAATCAAGACAACAGATAGAAGCACTTGCATTTGAATGAGTTTCAAGCATGCTTGGGTACTCGTGTGATCTGAGTGACTCAGTTTTGGAATACAACTGTCGCGTGGTGCACCGCGACCTCCAGGCACCTCGGAGTTTCTGAAAAAAAAATGTCTGCGATTTTCACGAAACCACTTTTCTTCAACTTGAATTGGGCTAAAAATCCATCCCTGAAAATAAAAATTCTCTGAGTAGTGTATAAATGCTGAATCTTACCCTGCCTGGGTTGTCCACTGAGCATTTCCCCGAACTCTACCTGAAGTTCTCTGGGCATGGGATTTTGACATGTTCCCCAAACCAAAAGGAATGAGTGGGAAACAATCAAGACAACAGATAGAAGCACTTGCATTTGAATGAGTTTCAAGCATGCTTGGGTACTCGTGTGATCTGACTGACTCAGTTTTGGAATACAACTGTCGCGTGGTGCACCGCGACCTCCAGGCACCCCGGAGTTTCTGAAAAAAAATTTTCTGCGATTTTCACGAAACCACTTTTCTTCAACTTGAATTGGGCTAAAAATCCATCACTGAAAATAAAAATTCTCTGAGTAGTGTGGAAATACTGATCCTTACCCTGCCTGGGTTGTCCACTGAGCATTTCCCCGAACTCTACCTGAAGTTCTCTGGGCATGGGATTTTGACATGTTCCCCAAACCAAAGGGAATGAGTGGGAAACAATCAAGACAACAGATAGAAGCACTTGCATTTGAATGTGTTTCAAGGATGCTTGGGTGCTCATGTGATCTGAGTGACTCAGTTTTCGAATACAACTGTCGCGTGGTGCACCGCGATCTTCAGGCACCTCGGAGTTTCTGAAAAAAAATTTTCTGCGATTTTCACGAAACCACTTTTCTTCAACTTCAATTGGGCTAAAAATCCATCACTGAAAATAAAAATTCTCTGAGTAGTGTGGAAATACTGATCCTTACCCTGCCTGGGTTGTCCACTGAGCATTTCCCCGAACTCTACCTGAAGTTCTCTGGGCATGGGATTTTGACATGTTCCCCAAACCAAAAGGAATGAGTGGGAAACAATCAAGACAACAGATAGAAGCACTTGCATTTGAATGAGTTTCAAGCATGCTTGGGTACTCGTGTGATCTGAGTGACTCAGTTTTGGAATACAACTGTCGCGTGTTGCACCGCGACCTCCAGGCACCCCGGAGTTTCTGAAAAAAAAATTTCTGCGATTTTCACGAAACCACTTTTCTTCAACTTGAATTGGGCTAAAAATCCATCCCTGAAAATAAAAATTCTCTGAGTAGTGTGGAAATACTGATCCTTACCCTGCCTGGGTTGTCCACTGAGCATTTCCGCGAGCTCTACCTGAAGTTCTCTGGCATGAGATATTGACATGTTCCCCAAACCAAAAGGAATGAGTGGGAAACAATCAAGACAACAGATGAAGCACTTGCATTTGAATGTGTTTCAAGCATGCTTGGGTACTCGTGTGATCTGAGTGACTCAGTTTTCGAATACAACTGTCACGTGGTGCACCGCGACCTCCAGGCACCCCGGAGTTTCTGAAAAAAAATTTTCTGCGATTTTCACGAAACCACTTTTCTTCAACTTGAATTGGGCTAAAAATCCATCCCTGAAAATAAAAATTCTCTGAGTAGTGTGGAAATACTGATCCTTACCAAGCCTGGGTTGTCCACTGAGCATTTCCGCGAACTCTACTTGAAGTTCTCTGGGCATGGGATTTTGACATGTTCCCCAAACCAAAAGGAATGAGTGGGAAACAATCAAGACAACAGATAGAAGCACTTGCATTTGAATGAGTTTCAAGCATGCTTGGGTACTCGTGTGATCTGAGTGACTCAGTTTTGGAATACAACTGTCGCGTGGTGCACCGCGACCTCCAGGAACCTCGGAGTTTCTGAAAAAAAAATTTCTGCGATTTTCACGAAACCACTTTTCTTCAACTTGAATTGGGCTAAAAATCCATCCCTGAAAATAAAAATTCTCTGAGTAGTGTGTAAATGCTGAATCTTACCCTGCCTAGGTTGTCCACTGAGCATTTCCGCGAGCTCTACCTGAAGTTCTCTGGGCATGGGATTTTGACATGTTCCCCAAACCAAAAATAATGAGAGGGAAACAATCAAGACAACAGATAGAAGCACTTGCATTTGAATGAGTTTCAAGCATGCTTGGGTACTCGTGTGATCTGAGTGACTCAGTTTTGGAATACAACTGTCGCGTGGTGCACCGCGACCTCCAGGCACCTCGGAGTTTCTGAAAAAAAAATGTCTGCGATTTTCACGAAACCACTTTTCTTCAACTTGAATTGGGCTAAAAATCCATCCCTGAAAATAAAAATTCTCTGAGTAGTGTGTAAATGCTGAATCTTACCCTGCCTGGGTTGTCCACTGAGCATTTCCCCGAACTCTACCTGAAGTTCTCTGGGCATGGGATTTTGACATGTTAACCAAACCAAAAGGAATGAGTGGGAAACAATCAAGACAACAGATAGAAGCACTTGCATTTGAATGAGTTTCAAGCATGCTTGGGTACTCGTGTGATCTGACTGACTCAGTTTTGGAATACAACTGTCGCGTGGTGCACCGCGACCTCCAGGCACCCCGGAGTTTCTGAAAAAAAATTTTCTGCGATTTTCACGAAACCACTTTTCTTCAACTTGAATTGGGCTAAAAATCCATCACTGAAAATAAAAATTCTCTGAGTAGTGTGGAAATACTGATCCTTACCCTGCCTGGGTTGTCCACTGAGCATTTCCCCGAACTCTACCTGAAGTTCTCTGGGCATGGGATTTTGACATGTTCCCCAAACCAAAGGGAATGAGTGGGAAACAATCAAGACAACAGATAGAAGCACTTGCATTTGAATGTGTTTCAAGGATGCTTGGGTACTCGTGTGATCTGAGTGACTCAGTTTTGGAATACAACTGTCGCGTGTTGCACCGCGACCTCCAGGCACCCCGGAGTTTCTGAAAAAAAAATTTCTGCGATTTTCACGAAACCACTTTTCTTCAACTTGAATTGGGCTAAAAATCCATCCCTGAAAATAAAAATTCTCTGAGTAGTGTGGAAATACTGATCCTTACCCTGCCTGGGTTGTCCACTGAGCATTTCCGCGAGCTCTACCTGAAGTTCTCTGGCATGAGATATTGACATGTTCCCCAAACCAAAAGGAATGAGTGGGAAACAATCAAGACAACAGATGAAGCACTTGCATTTGAATGTGTTTCAAGCATGCTTGGGTACTCGTGTGATCTGAGTGACTCGGTTTTCGAATACAACTGTCACGTGGTGCACCGCGACCTCCAGGCACCCCGGAGTTTCTGAAAAAAAATTTTCTGCGATTTTCACGAAACCACTTTTCTTCAACTTGAATTGGGCTAAAAATCCATCACTGAAAATAAAAATTCTCTGAGTAGTGTGGAAATACTGATCCTTACCCTGCCTGGGTTGTCCACTGAGCATTTCCGCGAGCTCTACCTGAAGTTCTCTGGGCATGGGATTTTGACATGTTCCCCAAACCAAAAATAATGAGTGGGAAACAATCAAGACAACAGATAGAAGCACTTGCATTTGAATGAGTTTCAAGCATGCTTGGGTACTCGTGTGATCTGAGTGACTCAGTTTTGGAATACAACTGTCACGTGGTGCACCGCGATCTTCAGGCACCTCGGAGTTTCTGAAAAAAAATTTTCTGCGATTTTCACGAAACCACTTTTCTTCAACTTCAATTGGGCTAAAAATCCATCACTGAAAATAAAAATTCTCTGAGTAGTGTGGAAATACTGATCCTTACCCTGCCTGGGTTGTCCACTGAGCATTTCCCCGAACTCTACCTGAAGTTCTCTGGGCATGGGATTTTGACATGTTCCCCAAACCAAAAGGAATGAGTGGGAAACAATCAAGACAACAGATAGAAGCACTTGCATTTGAATGAGTTTCAAGCATGCTTGGGTACTCGTGTGATCTGAGTGACTCAGTTTTGGAATACAACTGTCGCGTGTTGCACCGCGACCTCCAGGCACCCCGGAGTTTCTGAAAAAAAAATTTCTGCGATTTTCATGAAACCACTTTTCTTCAACTTGAATTGGGCTAAAAATCCATCCCTGAAAATAAAAATTCTCTGAGTAGTGTGGAAATACTGATCCTTACCCTGCCTGGGTTGTCCACTGAGCATTTCCGCGAGCTCTACCTGTAGTTCTCTGGGCATGGGATTTTGACATACTCCCCAAACCAAAAGGAATGAGTGGGAAACAATCAAGACAACAGATAGAAGCACTTGCTTTTGAATGAGTTTCAAGCATGCCTGGGTACTCGTGTGATCTGAGTGACTCAGTTTTGGAATACAACTGTCGCGTGGTGCACCGCGACCTCCAGGCACCCCGGAGTTTCTGAAAAAAAATTTTCTGCGATTTTCACGAAACCACTTTTCTTCAACTTGAATTGGGCTAAAAATCCATCCCTGAAAATAAAAATTCTCTGAGTAGTGTGTAAATGCTGAATCTTACCCTGCCTGGGTTGTCCACTGAGCATTTCCCCGAACTCTACCTGAAGTTCTCTGGGCATGGGATTTTGACATGTTCCCCAAACCAAAAGGAATGAGTGGGAAACAATCAAGACAACAGATAGAAGCACTTGCATTTGAATGAGTTTCAAGCATGCTTGGGTACTCGTGTGATCTGACTGACTCAGTTTTGGAATACAACTGTCGCGTGGTGCACCGCGACCTCCAGGCACCCCGGAGTTTCTGAAAAAAAATTTTCTGCGATTTTCACGAAACCACTTTTCTTCAACTTGAATTGGGCTAAAAATCCATCACTGAAAATAAAAATTCTCTGAGTAGTGTGGAAATACTGATCCTTACCCTGCCTGGGTTGTCCACTGAGCATTTCCCCGAACTCTACCTGAAGTTCTCTGGGCATGGGATTTTGACATGTTCCCCAAACCAAAGGGAATGAGTGGGAAACAATCAAGACAACAGATAGAAGCACTTGCATTTGAATGTGTTTCAAGGATGCTTGGGTGCTCATGTGATCTGAGTGACTCAGTTTTCGAATACAACTGTCGCGTGGTGCACCGCGATCTTCAGGCACCTCGGAGTTTCTGAAAAAAAATTTTCTGCGATTTTCACGAAACCACTTTTCTTCAACTTCAATTGGGCTAAAAATCCATCACTGAAAATAAAAATTCTCTGAGTAGTGTGGAAATACTGATCCTTACCCTGCCTGGGTTGTCCACTGAGCATTTCCCCGAACTCTACCTGAAGTTCTCTGGGCATGGGATTTTGACATGTTCCCCAAACCAAAAGGAATGAGTGGGAAACAATCAAGACAACAGATAGAAGCACTTGCATTTGAATGAGTTTCAAGCATGCTTGGGTACTCGTGTGATCTGAGTGACTCAGTTTTGGAATACAACTGTCGCGTGTTGCACCGCGACCTCCAGGCACCCCGGAGTTTCTGAAAAAAAAATTTCTGCGATTTTCACGAAACCACTTTTCTTCAACTTGAATTGGGCTAAAAATCCATCACTGAAAATAAAAATTCTCTGAGTAGTGTGGAAATACTGATCCTTACCCTGCCTGGGTTGTCCACTGAGCATTTCCGCGAGCTCTACCTGAAGTTCTCTGGCATGAGATATTGACATGTTCCCCAAACCAAAAGGAATGAGTGGGAAACAATCAAGACAACAGATGAAGGACTTGCATTTGAATGTGTTTCAAGCATGCTTGGGTACTCGTGTGATCTGAGTGACTCAGTTTTCGAATACAACTGTCACGTGGTGCACCGCGACCTCCAGGCACCCCGGAGTTTCTGAAAAAAAATTTTCTGCGATTTTCACGAAACCACTTTTCTTCAACTTGAATTGGGCTAAAAATCCATCACTGAAAATAAAAATTCTCTGAGTAGTGTGGAAATACTGATCCTTACCCTGCCTGGGTTGTCCACTGAGCATTTCCGCGAGCTCTACCTGAAGTTCTCTGGGCATGGGATTTTGACGTTCCCCAAACCAAAAATAATGAGTGGGAAACAATCAAGACAACAGATAGAAGCACTTGCATTTGAATGAGTTTCAAGCATGCTTGGGTACTCGTGTGATCTGAGTGACTCAGTTTTGGAATACAACTGTCACGTGGTGCACCGCGATCTTCAGGCACCTCGGAGTTTCTGAAAAAAAATTTTCTGCGATTTTCACGAAACCACTTTTCTTCAACTTCAATTGGGCTAAAAATCCATCACTGAAAATAAAAATTCTCTGAGTAGTGTGGAAATACTGATCCTTACCCTGCCTGGGTTGTCCACTGAGCATTTCCCCGAACTCTACCTGAAGTTCTCTGGGCATGGGATTTTGACATGTTCCCCAAACCAAAAGGAATGAGTGGGAAACAATCAAGACAACAGATAGAAGCACTTACATTTGAATGAGTTTCAAGCATGCTTGGGTACTCGTGTGATCTGAGTGACTCAGTTTTGGAATACAACTGTCGCGTGTTGCACCGCGACCTCCAGGCACCCCGGAGTTTCTGAAAAAAAAATTTCTGCGATTTTCATGAAACCACTTTTCTTCAACTTGAATTGGGCTAAAAATCCATCCCTGAAAATAAAAATTCTCTGAGTAGTGTGGAAATACTGATCCTTACCCTGCCTGGGTTGTCCACTGAGCATTTCCGCGAGCTCTACCTGTAGTTCTCTGGGCATGGGATTTTGACATGCTCCCCAAACCAAAAGGAATGAGTGGGAAACAATCAAGACAACAGATAGAAGCACTTGCATTTGAATGAGTTTCAAGCATGCCTGGGTACTCGTGTGATCTGAGTGACTCAGTTTTGGAATACAACTGTCGCGTGGTGCACCGCGACCTCCAGGCACCCCGGAGTTTCTGAAAAAAAATTTTCTGCGATTTTCACGAAACCACTTTTCTTCAACTTGAATTGGGCTAAAAATCCATCCCTGAAAATAAAAATTCTCTGAGTAGTGTGTAAATGCTGATCCTTACCCTGCCTGGGTTGTCCACTGAGCATTTCCCCGAACTCTACCTGAAGTTCTCTGGGCATGTGATTTTGACATGTTCCCCAAACCAAAAGGAATGAGTGGGAAACAATCAAGACAACAGATAGAAGCACTTGCATTTGAATGAGTTTCAAGCATGCTTGGGTACTCGTGTGATCTGACTGACTCAGTTTTGGAATACAACTGTCGCGTGGTGCACCGCGACCTCCAGGCACCCCGGAGTTTCTGAAAAAAATTTTTCTGCGATTTTCACGAAACCACTTTTCTTCAACTTGAATTGGGCTAAAAATCCATCACTGAAAATAAAAATTCTCTGAGTAGTGTGGAAATACTGATCCTTACCCTGCCTGGGTTGTCCACTGAGCATTTCCGCGAGCTCTACCTGAAGTTCTCTGGCATGAGATATTGACATGTTCCCCAAACCAAAAGGAATGAGTGGGAAACAATCAAGACAACAGATGAAGCACTTGCATTTGAATGTGTTTCAAGCATGCTTGGGTACTCGTGTGATCTGAGTGACTCAGTTTTCGAATACAACTGTCACGTGGTGCACCGCGACCTCCAGGAACCTCGGAGTTTCTGAAAAAAAAATTTCTGCGATTTTCACGAAACCACTTTTCTTCAACTTGAATTGGGCTAAAAATCCATCCCTGAAAATAAAAATTCTCTGAGTAGTGTGGAAATACTGATCCTTACCCTTCCTGGGTTGTCCACTGAGCATTTCCGCGAGCTCTACCTGTAGTTCTCTGGGCATGGGATTTTGACATACTCCCCAAACCAAAAGGAATGAGTGGGAAACAATCAAGACAACAGATAGAAGCACTTGCATTTGAATGAGTTTCAAGCATGCTTGGGTACTCGTGTGATCTGAATGACTCAGTTTTGGAATACAACTGTCGCGTGGTGCACCGCGACCTCCAGGCACCCCGGAGTTTCTGAAAAAAAATCTTCTGCGATTTTCACGAAACCACTTTTCTTCAACTTGAATTGGGCTAAAAATCCATCACTGAAAATAAAAATTCTCTGAGTAGTGTGGAAATACTGATCCTTACCCTGCCTGGGTTGTCCACTGAGCATTTCCGCGAGCTCTACCTGAAGTTCTCTGGCATGAGATATTGACATGTTCCCCAAACCAAAAGGAATGAGTGGGAAACAATCAAGACAACAGATGAAGCACTTGCATTTGAATGTGTTTCAAGCATGCTTGGGTACTCGTGTGATCTGAGTGACTCAGTTTTCGAATACAACTGTCACGTGGTGCACCGCGACCTCCAGGCACCCCGGAGTTTCTGAAAAAAAATTTTCTGCGATTTTCACGAAACCACTTTTCTTCAACTTCAATTGGGCTAAAAATCCATCCCTGAAAATAAAAATTCTCTGAGTAGTGTGGAAATACTGATCCTTACCAAGCCTGGGTTGTCCACTGAGCATTTCCGCGAACTCTACTTGAAGTTCTCTGGGCATGGGATTTTGACATGTTCCCCAAACCAAAAGGAATGAGTGGGAAACAATCAAGACAACAGATAGAAGCACTTGCATTTGAATGAGTTTCAAGCATGCTTGGGTACTCGTGTGATCTGAGTGACTCAATTTTGGAATACAACTGTCGCGTGGTGCACCGCGACCTCCAGGCACCCCGGAGTTTCTGAAAAAAAATTTTCTGCGATTTTCACGAAACCACTTTTCTTCAACTTGAATTGGGCTAAAAATCCATCCCTGAAAATAAAAATTCTCTAAGTAGTGTGAAAATACTGATCCTTACCCTGCCTGGGTTGTCCACTGAGCATTTCCGCGAGCTCTACCTGAAGTTCTCTGGGCATGGGATTTTGTCATGTTCCCCAAACCAAAAGGAATGAGTGGGAAACAATCAAGACAACAGATGAAGCACTTGCATTTGAATGTGTTTCAAGCATGCTTGGGTACTCGTGTGATCTGAGTGACTCAGTTTTCGAATACAACTGTCACGTGGTGCACCTCGACCTCCAGGCACCCCGGAGTTTCTGAAAAAAAATTTTCTGCGATTTTCACGAAACCACTTTTCTTCAACTTCAATTGGGCTAAAAATCCATCCCTGAAAATAAAAATTCTCTGAGTAGTGTGGAAATACTGATCCTTACCAAGCCTGGGTTGTCCACTGAGCATTTCCGCGAACTCTACTTGAAGTTCTCTGGGCATGGGATTTTGAAATGTTCCCCAAACCAAAAGGAATGAGTGGGAAACAATCAAGACAACAGATAGAAGCACTTGCATTTGAATGAGTTTCAAGCATGCTTGGGTACTCGTGTGATCTGAGTGACTCAATTTTGGAATACAACTGTCGCGTGGTGCACCGCGACCTCCAGGCACCTCGGAGTTTCTGAAAAAAAAATTTCTGCGATTTTCACGAAACCACTTTTCTTCAACTTGAATTGGGCTAAAAATCCATCACTGAAAATAAAAATTCTCTGAGTAGTGTGGAAATACTGATCCTTACCCTGCCTGGGTTGTCCACTGAGCATTTCCGCGAGCTCTACCTGAAGTTCTCTGGGCATGGGATTTTGACATGTTCCCCAAACCAAAAATAATGAGTGGGAAACAATCAAGACAACAGATAGAAGCACTTGCATTTGAATGAGTTTCAAGCATGCTTGGGTACTCGTGTGATCTGAGTGACTCAGTTTTGGAATACAACTGTCGCGTGGTGCACCGCGACCTCCAGGCACCCCGGAGTTTCTGAAAAAAAAATTTCTGCGATTTTCACGAAACCACTTTTCTTCAACTTGAATTGGGCTAAAAATCCATCCCTGAAAATAAAAATTCTCTGAGTAGTGTGTAAATGCTGATCCTTACCCTGCCTGGGTTGTCCACTGAGCATTTCCCCGAACTCTACCTGAAGTTCTCTGGGCATGGGATTTTAACATGTTCCCCAAACCAAAAGGAATGAGTGGGAAACAATCAAGACAACAGATAGAAGCACTTGCATTTGAATGAGTTTCAAGCATGCTTGGGTACTCGTGTGATCTGACTGACTCAGTTTTGTAATACAACTGTCGCGTGGTGCACCGCGACCTCCAGGCACCCCGGAGTTTCTGAAAAAAATTTTTCTGCGATTTTCACGAAACCACTTTTCTTCAACTTGAATTGGGCTAAAAATCCATCACTGAAAATAAAAATTCTCTGAGTAGTGTGGAAATACTGATCCTTACCCTGCCTGGGTTGTCCACTGAGCATTTCCGCGAGCTCTACCTGAAGTTCTCTGGCATGAGATATTGACATGTTCCCCAAACCAAAAGGAATGAGTGGGAAACAATCAAGACAACAGATGAAGCACTTGCATTTGAATGTGTTTCAAGCATGCTTGGGTACTCGTGTGATTTGAGTGACTCAGTTTTCGAATACAACTGTCACGTGGTGCACCGCGACCTCCAGGCACCCCGGAGTTTCTGAAAAAAAATTTTCTGCGATTTTCACGAAACCACTTTTCTTCAACTTGAATTGGGCTAAAAATCCATCCCTGAAAATAAAAATTCTCTGAGTAGTGTGGAAATACTGATCCTTACCAAGCCTGGGTTGTCCACTGAGCATTTCCGCGAACTCTACTTGAAGTTCTCTGGGCATGGGATTTTGACATGTTCCCCAAACCAAAAGGAATGAGTGGGAAACAATCAAGACAACAGATAGACGCACTTGCATTTGAATGAGTTTCAAGCATGCTTGGGTACTCGTGTGATCTGAGTGACTCAATTTTGGAATACAACTGTCGCGTGGTGCACCGCGACCTCCAGGCACCCCGGAGTTTCTGAAAAAAAATTTTCTGCGATTTTCACGAAACCGCTTTTCTTCAACTTGAATTGGTCTAAAAATCCATTCCTGAAAATAAAAATTCTCTGAGTAGTGTGAAAATACTGATCCTTACCCTGCCTGGGTTGTCCACTGAGCATTTCCGCGAACTCTACTTGAAGTTCTCTGGGCATGGGATTTTGTCATGTTCCCCAAACCAAAAGGAATGAGTGGGAAACAATCAAGACAACAGATAGAAGCACTTGCTTTTGAATGAGTTTCAAGCATGCCTGGGTACTCTTGTGATCTGAGTGACTCAGTTTTGGAATACAACTGTCGCGTGGTGCACCTCGACCTCCAGGCACCCCGGAGTTTCTGAAAAAAAATTTTCTGCGATTTTAACGAAACCACATTTCTTCAACTTGAATTGGGCTAAAAATCCATCCCTGAAAATAAAAATTTTCTGAGTAGTGTGGAAATGCTGATCCTTACCCTGCCTGGGTTGTCCACTGAGCATTTCCCCGAACTCTACCTGAAGTTCTCTGGGCATGGGATTTTGACATGTTCCCCAAACCAAAAGGAATGAGTGGGAAACAATCAAGACAACAGATAGAAGCACTTGCATTTGAATGAGTTTCAAGCATGCTTAGGTACTCGTGTGATCTGAGTGACTCAGTTTTGGAATACAACTGTCGCGTGGTGCACCGCGACCTCCAGGCACCCCGGAGTTTCTGAAAAAAAAATTTCTGCGATTTTCACGAAACCACTTTTCTTCAACTTGAATTGGGCTAAAAATCCATCCCTGAAAATAAAAATTCTCTGAGTAGTGTGTAAATGCTGATCCTTACCCTGCCTGGGTTGTCCACTGAGCATTTCCCCGAACTCTACCTGAAGTTCTCTGGGCATGGGATTTTAACATGTTCCCCAAACCAAAAGGAATGAGTGGGAAACAATCAAGACAACAGATAGAAGCACTTGCATTTGAATGAGTTTCAAGCATGCTTGGGTACTCGTGTGATCTGACTGACTCAGTTTTGGAATACAACTGTCGCGTGGTGCACCGCGACCTCCAGGCACCCCGGAGTTTCTGAAAAAAATTTTTCTGCGATTTTCACGAAACCACTTTTCTTCAACTTGAATTGGGCTAAAAATCCATCACTGAAAATAAAAATTCTCTGAGTAGTGTGGAAATACTGATCCTTACCCTGCCTGGGTTGTCCACTGAGCATTTCCGCGAGCTCTACCTGAAGTTCTCTGGCATGAGATATTGACATGTTCCCCAAACCAAAAGGAATGAGTGGGAAACAATCAAGACAACAGATGAAGCACTTGCATTTGAATGTGTTTCAAGCATGCTTGGGTACTCGTGTGATCTGAGTGACTCAGTTTTCGAATACAACTGTCACGTGGTGCACCGCCACCTCCAGGCACCCCGGAGTTTCTGAAAAAAAATTTTCTGCGATTTTCACGAAACCACTTTTCTTCAACTTCAATTGGGCTAAAAATCCATCCCTGAAAATAAAAATTCTCTGAGTAGTGTGGAAATACTGATCCTTACCAAGCCTGGGTTGTCCACTGAGCATTTCCGCGAACTCTACTTGAAGTTCTCTGGGCATGGGATTTTGACATGTTCCCCAAACCAAAAGGAATGAGTGGGAAACAATCAAGACAACAGATAGAAGCACTTGCATTTGAATGAGTTTCAAGCATGCTTGGGTACTCGTGTGATCTGAGTGACTCAATTTTGGAATACAACTGTCGCGTGGTGCACCGCGACCTCCAGGCACCCCGGAGTTTCTGAAAAAAAATTTTCTGCGATTTTCACGAAACCGCTTTTCTTCAACTTGAATTGGTCTAAAAATCCATTCCTGAAAATAAAAATTCTCTGAGTAGTGTGAAAATACTGATCCTTACCCTGCCTGGGTTGTCCACTGAGCATTTCCGCGAGCTCTACCTGAAGTTCTCTGGGCATGGGATTTTGTCATGTTCCCCAAACCAAAAGGAATGAATGGGAAACAATCAAGACAACAGATAGAAGCACTTGCTTTTGAATGAGTTTCAAGCATGCCTGGGTACTCTTGTGATCTGAGTGACTCAGTTTTGGAATACAACTGTCGCGTGGTGCACCTCGACCTCCAGGCACCCCGGAGTTTCTGAAAAAAAAAATTCTGCGATTTTAACGAAACCACATTTCTTCAACTTGAATTGGGCTAAAAATCCATCCCTGAAAATAAAAATTCTCTGAGTAGTGTGGAAATGCTGATCCTTACCCTGCCTGGGTTGTCCACTGAGCATTTCCCCGAACTCTACCTGAAGTTCTCTGGGCATGGGATTTTGACATGTTCCCCAAAACAAAAGGAATGAGTGGGAAACAATCAAGACAACAGATAGAAGCACTTGCATTTGAATGAGTTTCAAGCATGCTTGGGTACTCGTGTGATCTGAGTGACTCAATTTTGGAATACAACTGTCGCGTGGTGCACCGCGACCTCCAGGCACCCCGGAGTTTCTGAAAAAAAATTTTCTGCGATTTTCACGAAACCACTTTTCTTCAACTTGAATTGGGCTAAAAATCCATCCCTGAAAATAAAAATTCTCTGAGTAGTGTGTAAATGCTGATCCTTACCCTGCCTGGGTTGTCCACTGAGCATTTCCCCGAACTTTACCTGAAGTTCTCTGGGCATGGGATTTTAACATGTTCCCCAAACCAAAAGGAATGAGTGGGAAACAATCAAGACAACAGATAGAAGCACTTGCATTTGAATGAGTTTCAAGCATGCTTGGGTACTCGTGTGATCTGACTGACTCAGTTTTGGAATACAACTGTCGCGTGGTGCACCGCGACCTCCAGGCACCCCGGAGTTTCTGAAAAAAATTTTTCTGCGATTTTCACGAAACCACTTTTCTTCAACTTGAATTGGGCTAAAAATCCATCACTGAAAATAAAAATTCTCTGAGTAGTGTGGAAATACTGATCCTTACCCTGCCTGGGTTGTCCACTGAGCATTTCCGCGAGCTCTACCTGAAGTTCTCTGGCATGAGATATTGACATGTTCCCCAAACCAAAAGGAATGAGTGGGAAACAATCAAGACAACAGATGAAGCACTTGCATTTGAATGTGTTTCAAGCATGCTTGGGTACTCGTGTGATCTGAGTGACTCAGTTTTCGAATACAACTGTCACGTGGTGCACCGCCACCTCCAGGCACCCCGGAGTTTCTGAAAAAAAATTTTCTGCGATTTTCACGAAACCACTTTTCTTCAACTTCAATTGGGCTAAAAATCCATCCCTGAAAATAAAAATTCTCTGAGTAGTGTGGAAATACTGATCCTTACCAAGCCTGGGTTGTCCACTGAGCATTTCCGCGAACTCTACTTGAAGTTCTCTGGGCATGGGATTTTGACATGTTCCCCAAACCAAAAGGAATGAGTGGGAAACAATCAAGACAACAGATAGAAGCACTTGCATTTGAATGAGTTTCAAGCATGCTTGGGTACTCGTGTGATCTGAGTGACTCAATTTTGGAATACAACTGTCGCGTGGTGCACCGCGACCTCCAGGCACCCCGGAGTTTCTGAAAAAAAATTTTCTGCGATTTTCACGAAACCGCTTTTCTTCAACTTGAATTGGTCTAAAAATCCATTCCTGAAAATAAAAATTCTCTGAGTAGTGTGAAAATACTGATCCTTACCCTGCCTGGGTTGTCCACTGAGCATTTCCGCGAGCTCTACCTGAAGTTCTCTGGGCATGGGATTTTGTCATGTTCCCCAAACCAAAAGGAATGAATGGGAAACAATCAAGACAACAGATAGAAGCACTTGCTTTTGAATGAGTTTCAAGCATGCCTGGGTACTCTTGTGATCTGAGTGACTCAGTTTTGGAATACAACTGTCGCGTGGTGCACCTCGACCTCCAGGCACCCCGGAGTTTCTGAAAAAAAAAATTCTGCGATTTTAACGAAACCACATTTCTTCAACTTGAATTGGGCTAAAAATCCATCCCTGAAAATAAAAATTCTCTGAGTAGTGTGGAAATGCTGATCCTTACCCTGCCTGGGTTGTCCACTGAGCATTTCCCCGAACTCTACCTGAAGTTCTCTGGGCATGGGATTTTGACATGTTCCCCAAAACAAAAGGAATGAGTGGGAAACAATCAAGACAACAGATAGAAGCACTTGCATTTGAATGAGTTTCAAGCATGCTTGGGTACTCGTGTGATCTGAGTGACTCAATTTTGGAATACAACTGTCGCGTGGTGCACCGCGACCTCCAGGCACCCCGGAGTTTCTGAAAAAAAATTTTCTGCGATTTTCACGAAACCACTTTTCTTCAACTTGAATTGGGCTAAAAATCCATCCCTGAAAATAAAAATTCTCTGAGTAGTGTGTAAATGCTGATCCTTACCCTGCCTGGGTTGTCCACTGAGCATTTCCCCGAACTTTACCTGAAGTTCTCTGGGCATGGGATTTTAACATGTTCCCCAAACCAAAAGGAATGAGTGGGAAACAATCAAGACAACAGATAGAAGCACTTGCATTTGAATGAGTTTCAAGCATGCTTGGGTACTCGTGTGATCTGACTGACTCAGTTTTGGAATACAACTGTCGCGTGGTGCACCGCGACCTCCAGGCACCCCGGAGTTTCTGAAAAAAATTTTTCTGCGATTTTCACGAAACCACTTTTCTTCAACTTGAATTGGGCTAAAAATCCATCACTGAAAATAAAAATTCTCTGAGTAGTGTGGAAATACTGATCCTTACCCTGCCTGGGTTGTCCACTGAGCATTTCCGCGAGCTCTACCTGAAGTTCTCTGGCATGAGATATTGACATGTTCCCCAAACCAAAAGGAATGAGTGGGAAACAATCAAGACAACAGATGAAGCACTTGCATTTGAATGTGTTTCAAGCATGCTTGGGTACTCGTGTGATCTGAGTGACTCAGTTTTCGAATACAACTGTCACGTGGTGCACCGCGACCTCCAGGCACCCCGGAGTTTCTGAAAAAAAATTTTCTGCGATTTTCACGAAACCACTTTTCTTCAACTTGAATTGGGCTAAAAATCCATCCCTGAAAATAAAAATTCTCTGAGTAGTGTGAAAATACTGATCCTTACCCTGCCTGGGTTGTCCACTGAGCATTTCCGCGAGCTCTACCTGAAGTTCTCTGGGCATGGGATTTTGTCATGTTCCCCAAACCAAAAGGAATGAGTGGGAAACAATCAAGACAACAGATAGAAGCACTTGCTTTTGAATGAGTTTCAAGCATGCCTGGGTACTCGTGTGATCTGAGTGACTCAGTTTTGGAATACAACTGTCGCGTGGTGCACCGCGACCTCCAGGCACCCCGGAGTTTCTGAAAAAAAATTTTCTGCGATTTTAACGAAACCACATTTCTTCAACTTGAATTGGGCTAAAAATCCATCCCTGAAAATAAAAATTCTCTGAGTAGTGTGGAAATGCTGATCCTTACCCTGCCTGGGTTGTCCACTGAGCATTTCCCCGAACTCTACCTGAAGTTCTCTGGGCATGGGATTTTGACATGTTCCCCAAACCAAAAGGAATGAGTGGGAAACAATCAAGACAACAGATAGACGCACTTGCATTTGAATGAGTTTCAAGCATGCTTGGGTACTCGTGTGATCTGAGTGACTCAGTTTTGGAATACAACTGTCGCGTGGTGCACCGCGACCTCCAGGCACCCCGGAGTTTCTGAAAAAAAAATTTCTGCGATTTTCACGAAACCACTTTTCTTCAACTTGAATTGGGCTAAAAATCCATCCCTGAAAATAAAAATTCTCTGAGTAGTGTGGAAATACTGATCCTTACCCTGCCTGGGTTGTCCACTGAGCATTTCCGCGAGCTCTAACTGTAGTTCTCTGGGCATGGGATTTTGACATGCTCCCCAAACCAAAAGGAATGAGTGGGAAACAATCAAGACAACAGATAGAAGCACTTGCATTTGAATGAGTTTCAAGCATGCTTGGGTACTCGTGTGATCTGAGTGACTCAGTTTTGGAATACAACTGTCGCGTGGTGCACCGCGACCTCCAGGCACCCCGGAGTTTCTGAAAAAAACTTTTCTGCGATTTTCACGAAACCACTTTTCTTCAACTTGAATTGGGCTAAAAATCGATCCCTGAAAATAAAAATTCTCTGAGTAGTGTGTAAATGCTGATCCTTACCCTGCCTGGGTTGTCCACTGAGCATTTCCCCGAACTCTACCTGAAGTTCTCTGGGCATGTGATTTTGACATGTTCCCCAAACCAAAAGGAATGAGTGGGAAACAATCAAGACAACAGATAGAAGCACTTGCATTTGAATGAGTTTCAAGCATGCTTGGGTACTCGTGTGATCTGACTGACTCAGTTTTGGAATACAACTGTCGCGTGGTGCACCGCGACCTCCAAGCACCCCGGAGTTTCTGAAAAAAAATTTTCTGCGATTTTCACGAAACCACTTTTCTTCAACTTGAATTGGGCTAAAAATCCATCACTGAAAATAAAAATTCTCTGAGTAGTGTGGAAATACTGATCCTTACCCTGCCTGGGTTGTCCACTGAGCATTTCCCCGAACTCTACCTGAAGTTCTCTGGGCATGGGATTTTGACATGTTCCCCAAACCAAAGGGAATGAGTGGGAAACAATCAAGACAACAGATAGAAGCACTTGCATTTGAATGTGTTTCAAGGATGCTTGGGTGCTCATGTGATCTGAGTGACTCAGTTTTCGAATACAACTGTCGCGTGGTGCACCGCGATCTTCAGGCACCTCGGAGTTTCTGAAAAAAAATTTTCTGCGATTTTCACGAAACCACTTTTCTTCAACTTCAATTGGGCTAAAAATCCATCACTGAAAATAAAAATTCTCTGAGTAGTGTGGAAATACTGATCCTTACCCTGCCTGGGTTGTCCACTGAGCATTTCCCCGAACTCTACCTGAAGTTCTCTGGGCATGGGATTTTGACATGTTCCCCAAACCAAAAGGAATGAGTGGGAAACAATCAAGACAACAGATAGAAGCACTTGCATTTGAATGAGTTTCAAGCATGCTTGGGTACTCGTGTGATCTGAGTGACTCAGTTTTGGAATACAACTGTCGCGTGTTGCACCGCGACCTCCAGGCACCCCGGAGTTTCTGAAAAAAAAATTTCTGCGATTTTCACGAAACCACTTTTCTTCAACTTGAATTGGGCTAAAAATCCATCACTGAAAATAAAAATTCTCTGAGTAGTGTGGAAATACTGATCCTTACCCTGCCTGGGTTGTCCACTGAGCATTTCCGCGAGCTCTACCTGAAGTTCTCTGGCATGAGATATTGACATGTTCCCCAAACCAAAAGGAATGAGTGGGAAACAATCAAGACAACAGATGAAGGACTTGCATTTGAATGTGTTTCAAGCATGCTTGGGTACTCGTGTGATCTGAGTGACTCAGTTTTCGAATACAACTGTCACGTGGTGCACCGCGACCTCCAGGCACCCCGGAGTTTCTGAAAAAAAATTTTCTGCGATTTTCACGAAACCACTTTTCTTCAACTTGAATTGGGCTAAAAATCCATCACTGAAAATAAAAATTCTCTGAGTAGTGTGGAAATACTGATCCTTACCCTGCCTGGGTTGTCCACTGAGCATTTCCGCGAGCTCTACCTGAAGTTCTCTGGGCATGGGATTTTGACGTTCCCCAAACCAAAAATAATGAGTGGGAAACAATCAAGACAACAGATAGAAGCACTTGCATTTGAATGAGTTTCAAGCATGCTTGGGTACTCGTGTGATCTGAGTGACTCAGTTTTGGAATACAACTGTCACGTGGTGCACCGCGATCTTCAGGCACCTCGGAGTTTCTGAAAAAAAATTTTCTGCGATTTTCACGAAACCACTTTTCTTCAACTTCAATTGGGCTAAAAATCCATCACTGAAAATAAAAATTCTCTGAGTAGTGTGGAAATACTGATCCTTACCCTGCCTGGGTTGTCCACTGAGCATTTCCCCGAACTCTACCTGAAGTTCTCTGGGCATGGGATTTTGACATGTTCCCCAAACCAAAAGGAATGAGTGGGAAACAATCAAGACAACAGATAGAAGCACTTGCATTTGAATGAGTTTCAAGCATGCCTGGGTACTCGTGTGATCTGAGTGACTCAGTTTTGGAATACAACTGTCGCGTGGTGCACCGCAACCTCCAGGCACCCCGGAGTTTCTGAAAAAAAATTTTCTGCGATTTTCACGAAACCACTTTTCTTCAACTTGAATTGGGCTAAAAATCCATCCCTGAAAATAAAAATTCTCTGAGTAGTGTGTAAATGCTGATCCTTACCCTGCCTGGGTTGTCCACTGAGCATTTCCCCGAACTCTACCTGAAGTTCTCTGGGCATGTGATTTTGACATGTTCCCCAAACCAAAAGGAATGAGTGGGAAACAATCAAGACAACAGATAGAAGCACTTGCATTTGAATGAGTTTCAAGCATGCTTGGGTACTCGTGTGATCTGACTGACTCAGTTTTGGAATACAACTGTCGCGTGGTGCACCGCGACCTCCAGGCACCCCGGAGTTTCTGAAAAAAATTTTTCTGCGATTTTCACGAAACCACTTTTCTTCAACTTGAATTGGGCTAAAAATCCATCACTGAAAATAAAAATTCTCTGAGTAGTGTGGAAATACTGATCCTTACCCTGCCTGGGTTGTCCACTGAGCATTTCCGCGAGCTCTACCTGAAGTTCTCTGGCATGAGATATTGACATGTTCCCCAAACCAAAAGGAATGAGTGGGAAACAATCAAGACAACAGATGAAGCACTTGCATTTGAATGTGTTTCAAGCATGCTTGGGTACTCGTGTGATCTGAGTGACTCAGTTTTCGAATACAACTGTCACGTGGTGCACCGCGACCTCCAGGAACCTCGGAGTTTCTGAAAAAAAAATTTCTGCGATTTTCACGAAACCACTTTTCTTCAACTTGAATTGGGCTAAAAATCCATCCCTGAAAATAAAAATTCTCTGAGTAGTGTGGAAATACTGATCCTTACCCTTCCTGGGTTGTCCACTGAGCATTTCCGCGAGCTCTACCTGTAGTTCTCTGGGCATGGGATTTTGACATACTCCCCAAACCAAAAGGAATGAGTGGGAAACAATCAAGACAACAGATAGAAGCACTTGCATTTGAATGAGTTTCAAGCATGCTTGGGTACTCGTGTGATCTGAATGACTCAGTTTTGGAATACAACTGTCGCGTGGTGCACCGCGACCTCCAGGCACCCCGGAGTTTCTGAAAAAAAATCTTCTGCGATTTTCACGAAACCACTTTTCTTCAACTTGAATTGGGCTAAAAATCCATCACTGAAAATAAAAATTCTCTGAGTAGTGTGGAAATACTGATCCTTACCCTGCCTGGGTTGTCCACTGAGCATTTCCCCGAACTCTACCTGAAGTTCTCTGGGCATGGGATTTTGACATGTTCCCCAAACCAAAGGGAATGAGTGGGAAACAATCAAGACAACAGATAGAAGCACTTGCATTTGAATGTGTTTCAAGGATGCTTGGGTGCTCATGTGATCTGAGTGACTCAGTTTTCGAATACAACTGTCGCGTGGTGCACCGCGATCTTCAGGCACCTCGGAGTTTCTGAAAAAAAATTTTCTGCGATTTTCACGAAACCACTTTTCTTCAACTTCAATTGGGCTAAAAATCCATCACTGAAAATAAAAATTCTCTGAGTAGTGTGGAAATACTGATCCTTACCCTGCCTGGGTTGTCCACTGAGCATTTCCCCGAACTCTACCTGAAGTTCTCTGGGCATGGGATTTTGACATGTTCCCCAAACCAAAAGGAATGAGTGGGAAACAATCAAGACAACAGATAGAAGCACTTGCATTTGAATGAGTTTCAAGCATGCTTGGGTACTCGTGTGATCTGACTGACTCAGTTTTGGAATACAACTGTCGCGTGGTGCACCGCGACCTCCAGGCACCCCGGAGTTTCTGAAAAAAATTTTTCTGCGATTTTCACGAAACCACTTTTCTTCAACTTGAATTGGGCTAAAAATCCATCACTGAAAATAAAAATTCTCTGAGTAGTGTGGAAATACTGATCCTTACCCTGCCTGGGTTGTCCACTGAGCATTTCCGCGAGCTCTACCTGAAGTTCTCTGGCATGAGATATTGACATGTTCCCCAAACCAAAAGGAATGAGTGGGAAACAATCAAGACAACAGATGAAGCACTTGCATTTGAATGTGTTTCAAGCATGCTTGGGTACTCGTGTGATCTGAGTGACTCAGTTTTCGAATACAACTGTCACGTGGTGCACCGCGACCTCCAGGAACCTCGGAGTTTCTGAAAAAAAAATTTCTGCGATTTTCACGAAACCACTTTTCTTCAACTTGAATTGGGCTAAAAATCCATCCCTGAAAATAAAAATTCTCTGAGTAGTGTGGAAATACTGATCCTTACCCTTCCTGGGTTGTCCACTGAGCATTTCCGCGAGCTCTACCTGTAGTTCTCTGGGCATGGGATTTTGACATACTCCCCAAACCAAAAGGAATGAGTGGGAAACAATCAAGACAACAGATAGAAGCACTTGCATTTGAATGAGTTTCAAGCATGCTTGGGTACTCGTGTGATCTGAATGACTCAGTTTTGGAATACAACTGTCGCGTGGTGCACCGCGACCTCCAGGCACCCCGGAGTTTCTGAAAAAAAATCTTCTGCGATTTTCACGAAACCACTTTTCTTCAACTTGAATTGGGCTAAAAATCCATCACTGAAAATAAAAATTCTCTGAGTAGTGTGGAAATACTGATCCTTACCCTGCCTGGGTTGTCCACTGAGCATTTCCCCGAACTCTACCTGAAGTTCTCTGGGCATGGGATTTTGACATGTTCCCCAAACCAAAGGGAATGAGTGGGAAACAATCAAGACAACAGATAGAAGCACTTGCATTTGAATGTGTTTCAAGGATGCTTGGGTGCTCATGTGATCTGAGTGACTCAGTTTTCGAATACAACTGTCGCGTGGTGCACCGCGATCTTCAGGCACCTCGGAGTTTCTGAAAAAAAATTTTCTGCGATTTTCACGAAACCACTTTTCTTCAACTTCAATTGGGCTAAAAATCCATCACTGAAAATAAAAATTCTCTGAGTAGTGTGGAAATACTGATCCTTACCCTGCCTGGGTTGTCCACTGAGCATTTCCCCGAACTCTACCTGAAGTTCTCTGGGCATGGGATTTTGACATGTTCCCCAAACCAAAAGGAATGAGTGGGAAACAATCAAGACAACAGATAGAAGCACTTGCATTTGAATGAGTTTCAAGCATGCTTGGGTACTCGTGTGATCTGAGTGACTCAGTTTTGGAATACAACTGTCGCGTGTTGCACCGCGACCTCCAGGCACCCCGGAGTTTCTGAAAAAAAAATTTCTGCGATTTTCACGAAACCACTTTTCTTCAACTTGAATTGGGCTAAAAATCCATCACTGAAAATAAAAATTCTCTGAGTAGTGTGGAAATACTGATCCTTACCCTGCCTGGGTTGTCCACTGAGCATTTCCGCGAGCTCTACCTGAAGTTCTCTGGCATGAGATATTGACATGTTCCCCAAACCAAAAGGAATGAGTGGGAAACAATCAAGACAACAGATGAAGGACTTGCATTTGAATGTGTTTCAAGCATGCTTGGGTACTCGTGTGATCTGAGTGACTCAGTTTTCGAATACAACTGTCACGTGGTGCACCGCGACCTCCAGGCACCCCGGAGTTTCTGAAAAAAAATTTTCTGCGATTTTCACGAAACCACTTTTCTTCAACTTGAATTGGGCTAAAAATCCATCACTGAAAATAAAAATTCTCTGAGTAGTGTGGAAATACTGATCCTTACCCTGCCTGGGTTGTCCACTGAGCATTTCCGCGAGCTCTACCTGAAGTTCTCTGGGCATGGGATTTTGACGTTCCCCAAACCAAAAATAATGAGTGGGAAACAATCAAGACAACAGATAGAAGCACTTGCATTTGAATGAGTTTCAAGCATGCTTAGGTACTCGTGTGATCTGAGTGACTCAGTTTTGGAATACAACTGTCACGTGGTGCACCGCGATCTTCAGGCACCTCGGAGTTTCTGAAAAAAAATTTTCTGCGATTTTCACGAAACCACTTTTCTTCAACTTCAATTGGGCTAAAAATCCATCACTGAAAATAAAAATTCTCTGAGTAGTGTGGAAATACTGATCCTTACCCTGCCTGGGTTGTCCACTGAGCATTTCCCCGAACTCTACCTGAAGTTCTCTGGGCATGGGATTTTGACATGTTCCCCAAACCAAAAGGAATGAGTGGGAAACAATCAAGACAACAGATAGAAGCACTTACATTTGAATGAGTTTCAAGCATGCTTGGGTACTCGTGTGATCTGAGTGACTCAGTTTTGGAATACAACTGTCGCGTGTTGCACCGCGACCTCCAGGCACCCCGGAGTTTCTGAAAAAAAAATTTCTGCGATTTTCATGAAACCACTTTTCTTCAACTTGAATTGGGCTAAAAATCCATCCCTGAAAATAAAAATTCTCTGAGTAGTGTGGAAATACTGATCCTTACCCTGCCTGGGTTGTCCACTGAGCATTTCCGCGAGCTCTACCTGTAGTTCTCTGGGCATGGGATTTTGACATGCTCCCCAAACCAAAAGGAATGAGTGGGAAACAATCAAGACAACAGATAGAAGCACTTGCATTTGAATGAGTTTCAAGCATGCCTGGGTACTCGTGTGATCTGAGTGACTCAGTTTTGGAATACAACTGTCGCGTGGTGCACCGCGACCTCCAGGCACCCCGGAGTTTCTGAAAAAAAATTTTCTGCGATTTTCACGAAACCACTTTTCTTCAACTTGAATTGGGCTAAAAATCCATCCCTGAAAATAAAAATTCTCTGAGTAGTGTGTAAATGCTGATCCTTACCCTGCCTGGGTTGTCCACTGAGCATTTCCCCGAACTCTACCTGAAGTTCTCTGGGCATGGGATTTTGACATGTTCCCCAAACCAAAAGGAATGAGTGGGAAACAATCAAGACAACAGATAGAAGCACTTGCATTTGAATGAGTTTCAAGCATGCTTGGGTACTCGTGTGATCTGAGTGACTCAGTTTTGGAATACAACTGTCGCGTGTTGCACCGCGACCTCCAGGCACCCCGGAGTTTCTGAAAAAAAAATTTCTGCGATTTTCACGAAACCACTTTTCTTCAACTTGAATTGGGCTAAAAATCCATCACTGAAAATAAAAATTCTCTGAGTAGTGTGGAAATACTGATCCTTACCCTGCCTGGGTTGTCCACTGAGCATTTCCGCGAGCTCTACCTGAAGTTCTCTGGCATGAGATATTGACATGTTCCCCAAACCAAAAGGAATGAGTGGGAAACAATCAAGACAACAGATGAAGGACTTGCATTTGAATGTGTTTCAAGCATGCTTGGGTACTCGTGTGATCTGAGTGACTCAGTTTTCGAATACAACTGTCACGTGGTGCACCGCGACCTCCAGGCACCCCGGAGTTTCTGAAAAAAAATTTTCTGCGATTTTCACGAAACCACTTTTCTTCAACTTGAATTGGGCTAAAAATCCATCACTGAAAATAAAAATTCTCTGAGTAGTGTGGAAATACTGATCCTTACCCTGCCTGGGTTGTCCACTGAGCATTTCCGCGAGCTCTACCTGAAGTTCTCTGGGCATGGGATTTTGACGTTCCCCAAACCAAAAATAATGAGTGGGAAACAATCAAGACAACAGATAGAAGCACTTGCATTTGAATGAGTTTCAAGCATGCTTGGGTACTCGTGTGATCTGAGTGACTCAGTTTTGGAATACAACTGTCACGTGGTGCACCGCGATCTTCAGGCACCTCGGAGTTTCTGAAAAAAAATTTTCTGCGATTTTCACGAAACCACTTTTCTTCAACTTCAATTGGGCTAAAAATCCATCACTGAAAATAAAAATTCTCTGAGTAGTGTGGAAATACTGATCCTTACCCTGCCTGGGTTGTCCACTGAGCATTTCCCCGAACTCTACCTGAAGTTCTCTGGGCATGGGATTTTGACATGTTCCCCAAACCAAAAGGAATGAGTGGGAAACAATCAAGACAACAGATAGAAGCACTTACATTTGAATGAGTTTCAAGCATGCTTGGGTACTCGTGTGATCTGAGTGACTCAGTTTTGGAATACAACTGTCGCGTGTTGCACCGCGACCTCCAGGCACCCCGGAGTTTCTGAAAAAAAAATTTCTGCGATTTTCATGAAACCACTTTTCTTCAACTTGAATTGGGCTAAAAATCCATCCCTGAAAATAAAAATTCTCTGAGTAGTGTGGAAATACTGATCCTTACCCTGCCTGGGTTGTCCACTGAGCATTTCCGCGAGCTCTACCTGTAGTTCTCTGGGCATGGGATTTTGACATGCTCCCCAAACCAAAAGGAATGAGTGGGAAACAATCAAGACAACAGATAGAAGCACTTGCATTTGAATGAGTTTCAAGCATGCCTGGGTACTCGTGTGATCTGAGTGACTCAGTTTTGGAATACAACTGTCGCGTGGTGCACCGCGACCTCCAGGCACCCCGGAGTTTCTGAAAAAAAATTTTCTGCGATTTTCACGAAACCACTTTTCTTCAACTTGAATTGGGCTAAAAATCCATCCCTGAAAATAAAAATTCTCTGAGTAGTGTGTAAATGCTGATCCTTACCCTGCCTGGGTTGTCCACTGAGCATTTCCCCGAACTCTACCTGAAGTTCTCTGGGCATGTGATTTTGACATGTTCCCCAAACCAAAAGGAATGAGTGGGAAACAATCAAGACAACAGATAGAAGCACTTGCATTTGAATGAGTTTCAAGCATGCTTGGGTACTCGTGTGATCTGACTGACTCAGTTTTGGAATACAACTGTCGCGTGGTGCACCGCGACCTCCAGGCACCCCGGAGTTTCTGAAAAAAATTTTTCTGCGATTTTCACGAAACCACTTTTCTTCAACTTGAATTGGGCTAAAAATCCATCACTGAAAATAAAAATTCTCTGAGTAGTGTGGAAATACTGATCCTTACCCTGCCTGGGTTGTCCACTGAGCATTTCCGCGAGCTCTACCTGAAGTTCTCTGGCATGAGATATTGACATGTTCCCCAAACCAAAAGGAATGAGTGGGAAACAATCAAGACAACAGATGAAGCACTTGCATTTGAATGTGTTTCAAGCATGCTTGGGTACTCGTGTGATCTGAGTGACTCAGTTTTCGAATACAACTGTCACGTGGTGCACCGCGACCTCCAGGAACCTCGGAGTTTCTGAAAAAAAAATTTCTGCGATTTTCACGAAACCACTTTTCTTCAACTTGAATTGGGCTAAAAATCCATCCCTGAAAATAAAAATTCTCTGAGTAGTGTGGAAATACTGATCCTTACCCTTCCTGGGTTGTCCACTGAGCATTTCCGCGAGCTCTACCTGTAGTTCTCTGGGCATGGGATTTTGACATACTCCCCAAACCAAAAGGAATGAGTGGGAAACAATCAAGACAACAGATAGAAGCACTTGCATTTGAATGAGTTTCAAGCATGCTTGGGTACTCGTGTGATCTGAATGACTCAGTTTTGGAATACAACTGTCGCGTGGTGCACCGCGACCTCCAGGCACCCCGGAGTTTCTGAAAAAAAATCTTCTGCGATTTTCACGAAACCACTTTTCTTCAACTTGAATTGGGCTAAAAATCCATCACTGAAAATAAAAATTCTCTGAGTAGTGTGGAAATACTGATCCTTACCCTGCCTGGGTTGTCCACTGAGCATTTCCGCGAGCTCTACCTGAAGTTCTCTGGCATGAGATATTGACATGTTCCCCAAACCAAAAGGAATGAGTGGGAAACAATCAAGACAACAGATGAAGCACTTGCATTTGAATGTGTTTCAAGCATGCTTGGGTACTCGTGTGATCTGAGTGACTCAGTTTTCGAATACAACTGTCACGTGGTGCACCGCGACCTCCAGGCACCCCGGAGTTTCTGAAAAAAAATTTTCTGCGATTTTCACGAAACCACTTTTCTTCAACTTCAATTGGGCTAAAAATCCATCCCTGAAAATAAAAATTCTCTGAGTAGTGTGGAAATACTGATCCTTACCAAGCCTGGGTTGTCCACTGAGCATTTCCGCGAACTCTACTTGAAGTTCTCTGGGCATGGGATTTTGACATGTTCCCCAAACCAAAAGGAATGAGTGGGAAACAATCAAGACAACAGATAGAAGCACTTGCATTTGAATGAGTTTCAAGCATGCTTGGGTACTCGTGTGATCTGAGTGACTCAATTTTGGAATACAACTGTCGCGTGGTGCACCGCGACCTCCAGGCACCCCGGAGTTTCTGAAAAAAAATTTTCTGCGATTTTCACGAAACCACTTTTCTTCAACTTGAATTGGGCTAAAAATCCATCCCTGAAAATAAAAATTCTCTAAGTAGTGTGAAAATACTGATCCTTACCCTGCCTGGGTTGTCCACTGAGCATTTCCGCGAGCTCTACCTGAAGTTCTCTGGGCATGGGATTTTGTCATGTTCCCCAAACCAAAAGGAATGAGTGGGAAACAATCAAGACAACAGATGAAGCACTTGCATTTGAATGTGTTTCAAGCATGCTTGGGTACTCGTGTGATCTGAGTGACTCAGTTTTCGAATACAACTGTCACGTGGTGCACCTCGACCTCCAGGCACCCCGGAGTTTCTGAAAAAAAATTTTCTGCGATTTTCACGAAACCACTTTTCTTCAACTTCAATTGGGCTAAAAATCCATCCCTGAAAATAAAAATTCTCTGAGTAGTGTGGAAATACTGATCCTTACCAAGCCTGGGTTGTCCACTGAGCATTTCCGCGAACTCTACTTGAAGTTCTCTGGGCATGGGATTTTGAAATGTTCCCCAAACCAAAAGGAATGAGTGGGAAACAATCAAGACAACAGATAGAAGCACTTGCATTTGAATGAGTTTCAAGCATGCTTGGGTACTCGTGTGATCTGAGTGACTCAATTTTGGAATACAACTGTCGCGTGGTGCACCGCGACCTCCAGGCACCTCGGAGTTTCTGAAAAAAAAATTTCTGCGATTTTCACGAAACCACTTTTCTTCAACTTGAATTGGGCTAAAAATCCATCACTGAAAATAAAAATTCTCTGAGTAGTGTGGAAATACTGATCCTTACCCTGCCTGGGTTGTCCACTGAGCATTTCCGCGAGCTCTACCTGAAGTTCTCTGGGCATGGGATTTTGACATGTTCCCCAAACCAAAAATAATGAGTGGGAAACAATCAAGACAACAGATAGAAGCACTTGCATTTGAATGAGTTTCAAGCATGCTTGGGTACTCGTGTGATCTGAGTGACTCAGTTTTGGAATACAACTGTCGCGTGGTGCACCGCGACCTCCAGGCACCCCGGAGTTTCTGAAAAAAAAATTTCTGCGATTTTCACGAAACCACTTTTCTTCAACTTGAATTGGGCTAAAAATCCATCCCTGAAAATAAAAATTCTCTGAGTAGTGTGTAAATGCTGATCCTTACCCTGCCTGGGTTGTCCACTGAGCATTTCCCCGAACTCTACCTGAAGTTCTCTGGGCATGGGATTTTAACATGTTCCCCAAACCAAAAGGAATGAGTGGGAAACAATCAAGACAACAGATAGAAGCACTTGCATTTGAATGAGTTTCAAGCATGCTTGGGTACTCGTGTGATCTGACTGACTCAGTTTTGTAATACAACTGTCGCGTGGTGCACCGCGACCTCCAGGCACCCCGGAGTTTCTGAAAAAAATTTTTCTGCGATTTTCACGAAACCACTTTTCTTCAACTTGAATTGGGCTAAAAATCCATCACTGAAAATAAAAATTCTCTGAGTAGTGTGGAAATACTGATCCTTACCCTGCCTGGGTTGTCCACTGAGCATTTCCGCGAGCTCTACCTGAAGTTCTCTGGCATGAGATATTGACATGTTCCCCAAACCAAAAGGAATGAGTGGGAAACAATCAAGACAACAGATGAAGCACTTGCATTTGAATGTGTTTCAAGCATGCTTGGGTACTCGTGTGATTTGAGTGACTCAGTTTTCGAATACAACTGTCACGTGGTGCACCGCGACCTCCAGGCACCCCGGAGTTTCTGAAAAAAAATTTTCTGCGATTTTCACGAAACCACTTTTCTTCAACTTGAATTGGGCTAAAAATCCATCCCTGAAAATAAAAATTCTCTGAGTAGTGTGGAAATACTGATCCTTACCAAGCCTGGGTTGTCCACTGAGCATTTCCGCGAACTCTACTTGAAGTTCTCTGGGCATGGGATTTTGACATGTTCCCCAAACCAAAAGGAATGAGTGGGAAACAATCAAGACAACAGATAGAAGCACTTGCATTTGAATGAGTTTCAAGCATGCTTGGGTACTCGTGTGATCTGAGTGACTCAATTTTGGAATACAACTGTCGCGTGGTGCACCGCGACCTCCAGGCACCCCGGAGTTTCTGAAAAAAAATTTTCTGCGATTTTCACGAAACCGCTTTTCTTCAACTTGAATTGGTCTAAAAATCCATTCCTGAAAATAAAAATTCTCTGAGTAGTGTGAAAATACTGATCCTTACCCTGCCTGGGTTGTCCACTGAGCATTTCCGCGAACTCTACTTGAAGTTCTCTGGGCATGGGATTTTGTCATGTTCCCCAAACCAAAAGGAATGAGTGGGAAACAATCAAGACAACAGATAGAAGCACTTGCTTTTGAATGAGTTTCAAGCATGCCTGGGTACTCTTGTGATCTGAGTGACTCAGTTTTGGAATACAACTGTCGCGTGGTGCACCTCGACCTCCAGGCACCCCGGAGTTTCTGAAAAAAAATTTTCTGCGATTTTAACGAAACCACATTTCTTCAACTTGAATTGGGCTAAAAATCCATCCCTGAAAATAAAAATTTTCTGAGTAGTGTGGAAATGCTGATCCTTACCCTGCCTGGGTTGTCCACTGAGCATTTCCCCGAACTCTACCTGAAGTTCTCTGGGCATGGGATTTTGACATGTTCCCCAAACCAAAAGGAATGAGTGGGAAACAATCAAGACAACAGATAGAAGCACTTGCATTTGAATGAGTTTCAAGCATGCTTAGGTACTCGTGTGATCTGAGTGACTCAGTTTTGGAATACAACTGTCGCGTGGTGCACCGCGACCTCCAGGCACCCCGGAGTTTCTGAAAAAAAAATTTCTGCGATTTTCACGAAACCACTTTTCTTCAACTTGAATTGGGCTAAAAATCCATCCCTGAAAATAAAAATTCTCTGAGTAGTGTGTAAATGCTGATCCTTACCCTGCCTGGGTTGTCCACTGAGCATTTCCCCGAACTCTACCTGAAGTTCTCTGGGCATGGGATTTTAACATGTTCCCCAAACCAAAAGGAATGAGTGGGAAACAATCAAGACAACAGATAGAAGCACTTGCATTTGAATGAGTTTCAAGCATGCTTGGGTACTCGTGTGATCTGACTGACTCAGTTTTGGAATACAACTGTCGCGTGGTGCACCGCGACCTCCAGGCACCCCGGAGTTTCTGAAAAAAATTTTTCTGCGATTTTCACGAAACCACTTTTCTTCAACTTGAATTGGGCTAAAAATCCATCACTGAAAATAAAAATTCTCTGAGTAGTGTGGAAATACTGATCCTTACCCTGCCTGGGTTGTCCACTGAGCATTTCCGCGAGCTCTACCTGAAGTTCTCTGGCATGAGATATTGACATGTTCCCCAAACCAAAAGGAATGAGTGGGAAACAATCAAGACAACAGATGAAGCACTTGCATTTGAATGTGTTTCAAGCATGCTTGGGTACTCGTGTGATCTGAGTGACTCAGTTTTCGAATACAACTGTCACGTGGTGCACCGCCACCTCCAGGCACCCCGGAGTTTCTGAAAAAAAATTTTCTGCGATTTTCACGAAACCACTTTTCTTCAACTTCAATTGGGCTAAAAATCCATCCCTGAAAATAAAAATTCTCTGAGTAGTGTGGAAATACTGATCCTTACCAAGCCTGGGTTGTCCACTGAGCATTTCCGCGAACTCTACTTGAAGTTCTCTGGGCATGGGATTTTGACATGTTCCCCAAACCAAAAGGAATGAGTGGGAAACAATCAAGACAACAGATAGAAGCACTTGCATTTGAATGAGTTTCAAGCATGCTTGGGTACTCGTGTGATCTGAGTGACTCAATTTTGGAATACAACTGTCGCGTGGTGCACCGCGACCTCCAGGCACCCCGGAGTTTCTGAAAAAAAATTTTCTGCGATTTTCACGAAACCGCTTTTCTTCAACTTGAATTGGTCTAAAAATCCATTCCTGAAAATAAAAATTCTCTGAGTAGTGTGAAAATACTGATCCTTACCCTGCCTGGGTTGTCCACTGAGCATTTCCGCGAGCTCTACCTGAAGTTCTCTGGGCATGGGATTTTGTCATGTTCCCCAAACCAAAAGGAATGAATGGGAAACAATCAAGACAACAGATAGAAGCACTTGCTTTTGAATGAGTTTCAAGCATGCCTGGGTACTCTTGTGATCTGAGTGACTCAGTTTTGGAATACAACTGTCGCGTGGTGCACCTCGACCTCCAGGCACCCCGGAGTTTCTGAAAAAAAAATTTCTGCGATTTTAACGAAACCACATTTCTTCAACTTGAATTGGGCTAAAAATCCATCCCTGAAAATAAAAATTCTCTGAGTAGTGTGGAAATGCTGATCCTTACCCTGCCTGGGTTGTCCACTGAGCATTTCCCCGAACTCTACCTGAAGTTCTCTGGGCATGGGATTTTGACATGTTCCCCAAAACAAAAGGAATGAGTGGGAAACAATCAAGACAACAGATAGAAGCACTTGCATTTGAATGAGTTTCAAGCATGCTTGGGTACTCGTGTGATCTGAGTGACTCAATTTTGGAATACAACTGTCGCGTGGTGCACCGCGACCTCCAGGCACCCCGGAGTTTCTGAAAAAAAATTTTCTGCGATTTTCACGAAACCACTTTTCTTCAACTTGAATTGGGCTAAAAATCCATCCCTGAAAATAAAAATTCTCTGAGTAGTGTGTAAATGCTGATCCTTACCCTGCCTGGGTTGTCCACTGAGCATTTCCCCGAACTTTACCTGAAGTTCTCTGGGCATGGGATTTTAACATGTTCCCCAAACCAAAAGGAATGAGTGGGAAACAATCAAGACAACAGATAGAAGCACTTGCATTTGAATGAGTTTCAAGCATGCTTGGGTACTCGTGTGATCTGACTGACTCAGTTTTGGAATACAACTGTCGCGTGGTGCACCGCGACCTCCAGGCACCCCGGAGTTTCTGAAAAAAATTTTTCTGCGATTTTCACGAAACCACTTTTCTTCAACTTGAATTGGGCTAAAAATCCATCACTGAAAATAAAAATTCTCTGAGTAGTGTGGAAATACTGATCCTTACCCTGCCTGGGTTGTCCACTGAGCATTTCCGCGAGCTCTACCTGAAGTTCTCTGGCATGAGATATTGACATGTTCCCCAAACCAAAAGGAATGAGTGGGAAACAATCAAGACAACAGATGAAGCACTTGCATTTGAATGTGTTTCAAGCATGCTTGGGTACTCGTGTGATCTGAGTGACTCAGTTTTCGAATACAACTGTCACGTGGTGCACCGCGACCTCCAGGCACCCCGGAGTTTCTGAAAAAAAATTTTCTGCGATTTTCACGAAACCACTTTTCTTCAACTTGAATTGGGCTAAAAATCCATCCCTGAAAATAAAAATTCTCTGAGTAGTGTGAAAATACTGATCCTTACCCTGCCTGGGTTGTCCACTGAGCATTTCCGCGAGCTCTACCTGAAGTTCTCTGGGCATGGGATTTTGTCATGTTCCCCAAACCAAAAGGAATGAGTGGGAAACAATCAAGACAACAGATAGAAGCACTTGCTTTTGAATGAGTTTCAAGCATGCCTGGGTACTCGTGTGATCTGAGTGACTCAGTTTTGGAATACAACTGTCGCGTGGTGCACCGCGACCTCCAGGCACCCCGGAGTTTCTGAAAAAAAATTTTCTGCGATTTTAACGAAACCACATTTCTTCAACTTGAATTGGGCTAAAAATCCATCCCTGAAAATAAAAATTCTCTGAGTAGTGTGGAAATGCTGATCCTTACCCTGCCTGGGTTGTCCACTGAGCATTTCCCCGAACTCTACCTGAAGTTCTCTGGGCATGGGATTTTGACATGTTCCCCAAACCAAAAGGAATGAGTGGGAAACAATCAAGACAACAGATAGACGCACTTGCATTTGAATGAGTTTCAAGCATGCTTGGGTACTCGTGTGATCTGAGTGACTCAGTTTTGGAATACAACTGTCGCGTGGTGCACCGCGACCTCCAGGCACCCCGGAGTTTCTGAAAAAAAAATTTCTGCGATTTTCACGAAACCACTTTTCTTCAACTTGAATTGGGCTAAAAATCCATCCCTGAAAATAAAAATTCTCTGAGTAGTGTGGAAATACTGATCCTTACCCTGCCTGGGTTGTCCACTGAGCATTTCCGCGAGCTCTAACTGTAGTTCTCTGGGCATGGGATTTTGACATGCTCCCCAAACCAAAAGGAATGAGTGGGAAACAATCAAGACAACAGATAGAAGCACTTGCATTTGAATGAGTTTCAAGCATGCTTGGGTACTCGTGTGATCTGAGTGACTCAGTTTTGGAATACAACTGTCGCGTGGTGCACCGCGACCTCCAGGCACCCCGGAGTTTCTGAAAAAAACTTTTCTGCGATTTTCACGAAACCACTTTTCTTCAACTTGAATTGGGCTAAAAATCGATCCCTGAAAATAAAAATTCTCTGAGTAGTGTGTAAATGCTGATCCTTACCCTGCCTGGGTTGTCCACTGAGCATTTCCCCGAACTCTACCTGAAGTTCTCTGGGCATGTGATTTTGACATGTTCCCCAAACCAAAAGGAATGAGTGGGAAACAATCAAGACAACAGATAGAAGCACTTGCATTTGAATGAGTTTCAAGCATGCTTGGGTACTCGTGTGATCTGACTGACTCAGTTTTGGAATACAACTGTCGCGTGGTGCACCGCGACCTCCAGGTACCCCGGAGTTTCTGAAAAAAAATTTTCTGCGATTTTCACGAAACCACATTTCTTCAACTTGAATTGGGCTAAAAATCCATCACTGAAAATAAAAATTCTCTGAGTAGTGTGGAAATACTGATCCTTACCCTGCCTGGGTTGTCCACTGAGCATTTCCGCGAGCTCTACCTGAAGTTCTCTGGCATGAGATATTGACATGTTCCCCAAACCAAAAGGAATGAGTGGGAAACAATCAAGACAACAGATGAAGCACTTGCATTTGAATGTGTTTCAAGCATGCTTGGGTACTCGTGTGATTTGAATGACTCAGTTTTCGAATACAACTGTCACGTGGTGCACCGCGACCTCCAGGCACCCCGGAGTTTCTGAAAAAAAATTTTCTGCGATTTTCACGAAACCACTTTTCTTCAACTTGAATTGGGCTAAAAATCCATCCCTGAAAATAAAAATTCTCTGAGTAGTGTGGAAATACTGATCCTTACCAAGCCTGGGTTGTCCACTGAGCATTTCCGCGAACTCTACTTGAAGTTCTCTGGGCATGGGATTTTGACATGTTCCCCAAACCAAAAGGAATGAGTGGGAAACAATCAAGACAACAGATAGAAGCACTTGCATTTGAATGAGTTTCAAGCATGCTTGGGTACTCGTGTGATCTGAGTGACTCAATTTTGGAATACAACTGTCGCGTGGTGCACCGCGACCTCCAGGCACCCCGGAGTTTCTGAAAAAAAATTTTCTGCGATTTTCACGAAACCGCTTTTCTTCAACTTGAATTGGTCTAAAAATCCATTCCTGAAAATAAAAATTCTCTGAGTAGTGTGAAAATACTGATCCTTACCCTGCCTGGGTTGTCCACTGAGCATTTCCGCGAGCTCTACCTGAAGTTCTCTGGGCATGGGATTTTGTCATGTTCCCCAAACCAAAAGGAATGAGTGGGAAACAATCAAGACAACAGATAGAAGCACTTGCTTTTGAATGAGTTTCAAGCATGCTTGGGTACTCTTGTGATCTGAGTGACTCAGTTTTGGAATACAACTGTCGCGTGGTGCACCTCGACCTCCAGGCACCCCGGAGTTTCTGAAAAAAAATTTTCTGCGATTTTAACGAAACCACATTTCTTCAACTTGAATTGGGCTAAAAATCCATCCCTGAAAATAAAAATTCTCTGAGTAGTGTGGAAATGCTGATCCTTACCCTGCCTGGGTTGTCCACTGAGCATTTCCCCGAACTCTACCTGAAGTTCTCTGGGCATGGGATTTTGACATGTTCCCCAAACCAAAAGGAATGAGTGGGAAACAATCAAGACAACAGATAGAAGCACTTGCATTTGAATGAGTTTCAAGCATGCTTAGGTACTCGTGTGATCTGAGTGACTCAGTTTTGGAATACAACTGTCGCGTGGTGCACCGCGACCTCCAGGCACCCCGGAGTTTCTGAAAAAAAAATTTCTGCGATTTTCACGAAACCACTTTTCTTCAACTTGAATTGGGCTAAAAATCCAACACTGAAAATAAAAATTCTCTGAGTAGTGTGGAAATACTGATCCTTACCCTGCCTGGGTTGTCCACTGAGCATTTCCGCGAGCTCTACCTGAAGTTCTCTGGCATGAGATATTGACATGTTCCCCAAACCAAAAGGAATGAGTGGGAAACAATCAAGACAACAGATGAAGCACTTGCATTTGAATGTGTTTCAAGCATGCTTGGGTACTCGTGTGATCTGAGTGACTCAGTTTTCGAATACAACTGTCACGTGGTGCACCGCGACCTCCAGGCACCCCGGAGTTTCTGAAAAAAAATTTTCTGCGATATTCACGAAACCACTTTTCTTCAACTTGAATTGGGCTAAAAATCCATCCCTGAAAATAAAAATTCTCTGAGTAGTGTGGAAATACTGATCCTTACCAAGCCTGGGTTGTCCACTGAGCATTTCCGCGAACTCTACTTGAAGTTCTCTGGGCATGGGATTTTGACATGTTCCCCAAACCAAAAGGAATGAGTGGGAAACAATCAAGACAACAGATAGAAGCACTTGCATTTGAATGAGTTTCAAGCATGCTTGGGTACTCGTGTGATCTGAGTGACTCAATTTTGGAATACAACTGTCGCGTGGTGCACCGCGACCTCCAGGCACCCCGGAGTTTCTGAAAAAAAATTTTCTGCGATTTTCACGAAACCGCTTTTCTTCAACTTGAATTGGTCTAAAAATCCATTCCTTAAAATAAAAATTCTCTGAGTAGTGTGAAAATTCTGATCCTTACCCTGCCTGGGTTGTCCACTGAGCATTTCCGCGAGCTCTACCTCAAGTTCTCTGGGCATGGGATTTTGTCATGTTCCCCAAACCAAAAGGAATGAGTGGGAAACAATCAAGACAACAGATAGAAGCACTTGCTTTTGAATGAGTTTCAAGCATGCCTGGGTACTCTTGTGATCTGAGTGACTCAGTTTTGGAATACAACTGTCGCGTGGTGCACCTCGACCTCCAGGCACCCCGGAGTTTCTGAAAAAAAAATTTCTGCGATTTTAACGAAACCACATTTCTTCAACTTGAATTGGGCTAAAAATCCATCCCTGAAAATAAAAATTCTCTGAGTAGTGTGGAAATGCTGATCCTTACCCTGCCTGGGTTGTCCACTGAGCATTTCCCCGAACTCTACCTGAAGTTCTCTGGGCATGGGATTTTGACATGTTCCCCAAAACAAAAGGAATGAGTGGGAAACAATCAAGACAACAGATAGAAGCACTTGCATTTGAATGAGTTTCAAGCATGCTTGGGTACTCGTGTGATCTGAGTGACTCAGTTTTGGAATACAACTGTCGCGTGGTGCACCGCGACCTCCAGGCACCCCGGAGTTTCTGAAAAAAAATTTTCTGCGATTTTCACGAAACCACTTTTCTTCAACTTGAATTGGGCTAAAAATCCATCCCTGAAAATAAAAATTCTCTGAGTAGTGTGGAAATACTGATCCTTACCCTGCCTGGGTTGTCCACTGAGCATTTCCGCGAGCTCTAACTGTAGTTCTCTGGGCATGGGATTTTGACATGCTCCCCAAACCAAAAGGAATGAGTGGGAAACAATCAAGACAACAGATAGAAGCACTTGCATTTGAATGAGTTTCAAGCATGCTTGGGTACTCGTGTGATCTGAGTGACTCAGTTTTGGAATACAACTGTCGCGTGGTGCACCGCGACCTCCAGGCACCCCGGAGTTTCTGAAAAAAACTTTTCTGCGATTTTCACGAAACCACTTTTCTTCAACTTGAATTGGGCTAAAAATCGATCCCTGAAAATAAAAATTCTCTGAGTAGTGTGTAAATGCTGATCCTTACCCTGCCTGGGTTGTCCACTGAGCATTTCCCCGAACTCTACCTGAAGTTCTCTGGGCATGTGATTTTGACATGTTTCCCAAACCAAAAGGAATGAGTGGGAAACAATCAAGACAACAGATAGAAGCACTTGCATTTGAATGAGTTTCAAGCATGCTTGGGTACTCGTGTGATCTGACTGACTCAGTTTTGGAATACAACTGTCGCGTGGTGCACCGCGACCTCCAGGCACCCCGGAGTTTCTGAAAAAAAATTTTCTGCGATTTTCACGAAACCACTTTTCTTCAACTTGAATTGGGCTAAAAATCCATCACTGAAAATAAAAATTCTCTGAGTAGTGTGGAAATACTGATCCTTACCCTGCCTGGGTTGTCCACTGAGCATTTCCGCGAGCTCTACCTGAAGTTCTCTGGCATGAGATATTGACATGTTCCCCAAACCAAAAGGAATGAGTGGGAAACAATCAAGACAACAGATGAAGCACTTGCATTTGAATGTGTTTCAAGCATGCTTGGGTACTCGTGTGATTTGAGTGACTCAGTTTTCGAATACAACTGTCACGTGGTGCACCGCGACCTCCAGGCACCCCGGAGTTTCTGAAAAAAAATTTTCTGCGATTTTCACGAAACCACTTTTCTTCAACTTGAATTGGGCTAAAAATCCATCCCTGAAAATAAAAATTCTCTGAGTAGTGTGGAAATACTGATCCTTACCAAGCCTGGGTTGTCCACTGAGCATTTCCGCGAACTCTACTTGAAGTTCTCTGGGCATGGGATTTTGACATGTTCCCCAAACCAAAAGGAATGAGTGGGAAACAATCAAGACAACAGATAGAAGCACTTGCATTTGAATGAGTTTCAAGCATGCTTGGGTACTCGTGTGATCTGAGTGACTCAATTTTGGAATACAACTGTCGCGTGGTGCACCGCGACCTCCAGGCACCCCGGAGTTTCTGAAAAAAAATTTTCTGCGATTTTCACGAAACCGCTTTTCTTCAACTTGAATTGGTCTAAAAATCCATTCCTGAAAATAAAAATTCTCTGAGTAGTGTGAAAATACTGATCCTTACCCTGCCTGGGTTGTCCACTGAGCATTTCCGCGAGCTCTACCTGAAGTTCTCTGGGCATGGGATTTTGTCATGTTCCCCAAACCAAAAGGAATGAGTGGGAAACAATCAAGACAACAGATAGAAGCACTTGCTTTTGAATGAGTTTCAAGCATGCCTGGGTACTCTTGTGATCTGAGTGACTCAGTTTTGGAATACAACTGTCGCGTGGTGCACCTCGACCTCCAGGCACCCCGGAGTTTCTGAAAAAAAATTTTCTGCGATTTTAACGAAACCACATTTCTTCAACTTGAATTGGGCTAAAAATCCATCCCTGAAAATAAAAATTCTCTGAGTAGTGTGGAAATGCTGATCCTTACCCTGCCTGGGTTGTCCACTGAGAATTTCCCCGAACTCTACCTGAAGTTCTCTGGGCATGGGATTTTGACATGTTCCCCAAACCAAAAGGAATGAGTGGGAAACAATCAAGACAACAGATAGAAGCACTTGCATTTGAATGAGTTTCAAGCATGCTTAGGTACTCGTGTGATCTGAGTGACTCAGTTTTGGAATACAACTGTCGCGTGGTGCACCGCGACCTCCAGGCACCCCGGAGTTTCTGAAAAAAAAATTTCTGCGATTTTCACGAAACCACTTTTCTTCAACTTGAATTGGGCTAAAAATCCATCACTGAAAATAAAAATTCTCTGAGTAGTGTGGAAATACTGATCCTTACCCTGCCTGGTTTGTCCACTGAGCATTTCCGCGAGCTCTACCTGAAGTTCTCTGGCATGAGATATTGACATGTTCCCCAAACCAAAAGGAATGAGTGGGAAACAATCAAGACAACAGATGAAGCACTTGCATTTGAATGTGTTTCAAGCATGCTTGGGTACTCGTGTGATCTGAGTGACTCACTTTTCGAATACAACTGTCACGTGGTGCACCGCGACCTCCAGGCACCCCGGAGTTTCTGAAAAAAAAATTTCTGCGATTTTCACGAAACCACTTTTCTTCAACTTGAATTGGGCTAAAAATCCATCACTGAAAATAAAAATTCTCTGAGTAGTGTGGAAATACTGATCCTTACCCTGCCAGGGTTGTCCACTGAGCATTTCCCCGAACTCTACCTGAAGTTCTCTGGGCATGGGATTTTGACATGTTCCCCAAACCAAAAGGAATGAGTGGGAAACATTCAAGACAACAGATAGAAGCACTTGCATTTGAATGAGTTTTAAGCATGCTTGGGTACTCGTGTGATCTGAGTGACTCAGTTTTGGAATACAACTGTCGCGTGTTGCACCGCGACCTCGAGGCACCCCGGAGTTTCTGAAAAAAAAATTTCTGCGATTTTCACGAAACCACTTTTCTTCAACTTCAATTGGGCTAAAAATCCATCCCTGAAAATAAAAATTCTCTGAGTAGTGTGTAAATGCTGATCCTTACCCTGCCTGGGTTGTCCACTGAGCATTTCCCCGAACTCTACCTGAAGTTCTCTGGGCATGGGATTTTAACATGTTCCCCAAACCAAAAGGAATGAGTGGGAAACAATCAAGACAACAAATAGAAGCACTTGCATTTGAATGAGTTTCAAGCATGCTTGGGTACTCGTGTGATCTGACTGACTCAGTTTTGGAATACAACTGTCGCGTGGTGCACCGCGACCTCCAGGCACCCCGGAGTTTCTGAAAAAAATTTTTCTGCGATTTTCACGAAACCACTTTTCTTCAACTTGAATTGGGCTAAAAATCCATCACTGAAAATAAAAATTCTCTGAGTAGTGTGGAAATACTGATCCTTACCAAGCCTGGGTTGTCCACTGAGCATTTCCGCGAACTCTACTTGAAGTTCTCTGGGCATGGGATTTTGACATGTTCCCCAAACCAAAAGGAATGAGTGGGAAACAATCAAGACAACAGATAGAAGCACTTGCATTTGAATGAGTTTCAAGCATGCTTGGGTACTCGTGTGATCTGAGTGACTCAATTTTGGAATACAACTGTCGCGTGGTGCACCGCGACCTCCAGGCACCCCGGAGTTTCTGAAAAAAAATTTTCTGCGATTTTCACGAAACCGCTTTTCTTCAACTTGAATTGGTCTAAAAATCCATTCCTGAAAATAAAAATTCTCTGAGTAGTGTGGAAATACTGATCCTTACCCTGCCTGGGTTGTCCACTGAGCATTTCCGCGAGCTCTACCTGAAGTTCTCTGGGCATGGGATTTTGTCATGTTCCCCAAACCAAAAGGAATGAGTGGGAAACAATCAAGACAACAGATAGAAGCACTTGCTTTTGAATGAGTTTCAAGCATGCCTGGGTACTCTTGTGATCTGAGTGACTCAGTTTTGGAATACAACTGTCGCGTGGTGCACCTCGACCTCCAGGCACCCCGGAGTTTCTGAAAAAAAATTTTCTGCGATTTTAACGAAACCACATTTCTTCAACTTGAATTGGGCTAAAAATCCATCCCTGAAAATAAAAATTCTCTGAGTAGTGTGGAAATACTGATCCTTACCAAGCCTGGGTTGTCCACTGAGCATTTCCGCGAACTCTACTTGAAGTTCTCTGGGCATGGGATTTTGACATGTTCCCCAAAACAAAAGGAATGAGTGGGAAACAATCAAGACAACAGATAGAAGCACTTGCATTTGAATGAGTTTCAAGCATGCTTGGGTACTCGTGTGATCTGAGTGACTCAGTTTTGGAATACAACTGTCGCGTGGTGCACCGCGACCTCCAGGCACCCCGGAGTTTCTGAAAAAAAATTTTCTGCGATTTTCACGAAACCACTTTTCTTCAACTTGAATTGGGCTAAAAATCCATCCCTGAAAATAAAAATTCTCTGAGTAGTGTGTAAATGCTGATCCTTACCCTGCCTGGGTTGTCCACTGAGCATTTCCCCGATCTCTACCTGAAGTTCTCTGGGCATGTGATTTTGACATGTTCCCCAAACCAAAAGGAATGAGTGGGAAACAATCAAGACAACAGATAGAAGCACTTGCATTTGAATGAGTTTCAAGCATGCTTGGGTACTCGTGTGATCTGACTGACTCAGTTTTGGAATACAACTGTCGCGTGGTGCACCGCGACCTCCAGGCACCCCGGAGTTTCTGAAAAAAATTTTTCTGCGATTTTCACGAAACCACATTTCTTCAACTTGAATTGGGCTAAAAATCCATCACTGAAAATAAAAATTCTCTGAGTAGTGTGGAAATACTGATCCTTACCCTGCCTGGGTTGTCCACTGAGCATTTCCGCGAGCTCTACCTGAAGTTCTCTGGGCATGGGATTTTGACATGTTCCCCAAACCAAAAGGAATGAGTGGGAAACAATCAAGAAAAGAGATAGAGGCCCTTGCATTTGAATGAGTTTCAAGCATGCTTGGGTACTCGTGTGATCTGAGTGACTCAGTTTTGGAATACAACTGTCGCGTGATTCACCGCGACCTCCAGGCACCTCGGAGTTTCTGAAAAAAAATTTTCTGCGATTTTAACGAAACCACTTTTCTTCAACTTGAATTGGGCTAAAAATCCATCCCTGAAAATAAAAATTCTCTGAGTAGTGTGGAAATGCTGATCCTTACCCTGCCTGGGTTGTCCACTGAGCATTTCCCCGAACTCTACCTGAAGTTCTCGGGGCATGGGATTTTGACATGTTCCCCAAACCAAAAGGAATGAGTGGGAAACAATCAAGACAACAGATAGAAGCACTTGCATTTGAATGTGTTTCAAGCATGCTTGGGTACTCGTGTGATCTGAGTGACTCAGTTTTGGAATACAACTGTCGCGTGGTGCACCGCGACCTCCAGGCACCCCGGAGTTTCTGAAAAAAAATTTTCTGCGATTTTCACGAAACCTCTTTTCTTCAACTTGAATTGGGCTAAAAATCCATCACTGAAAATAAAAATTCTCTGAGTAGTGTGGAAATACTGATCCTTACCCTGCCTGGGTTGTCCACTGAGCATTTCCGCGAGCTCTACCTGAAGTTCTCTGGGCATGGGATTTTGACATGTTCCCCAAACCAAAAATAATGAGAGGGAAACAATCAAGACAACAGATAGAAGCACTTGCATTTGAATGAGTTTCAAGCATGCTTGGGTACTCGTGTGATCTGAGTGACTCAGTTTTGGAATACAACTGTCGCGTGGTGCACCGCGACCTCCAGGCACCCCGGAGTTTCTGAAAAAATTTTTTCTGCGATTTTCACGAAACCACTTTTCTTCAACTTGAATTGGGCTAAAAATCCATCACTGAAAATAAAAATTCTCTGAGTAGTGTGGAAATACTGATCCTTACCCTGCCTGGGTTGTCCACTGAGCATTTCCGCGAGCTCTACCTGAAGTTCTCTGGCATGAGATATTGACATGTTCCCCAAACCAAATGGAATGAGTGGGAAACAATCAAGACAACAGATGAAGCACTTGCATTAGAATGTGTTTCAAGCATGCTTGGGTACTCGTGTGATCTGAGTGACTCAGTTTTCGAATACAACTGTCACGTGGTGCACCGCGACCTCCAGGCACCCCGGAGTTTCTGAAAAAAAATTTTCTGCGATTTTCACGAAACCACTTTTCTTCAACTTCAATTGGGCTAAAAATCCATCCCTGAAAATAAAAATTCTCTGAGTAGTGTGGAAATACTGATCCTTACCAAGCCTGGGTTGTCCACTGAGCATTTCCGCGAACTCTACTTGAAGTTCTCTGGGCATGGGATTTTGACATGTTCCCCAAACCAAAAGGAATGAGTGGGAAACAATCAAGACAACAGATAGAAGCACTTGCATTTGAATGAGTTTCAAGCATGCTTGGGTACTCGTGTGATCTGAGTGACTCAATTTTGGAATACAACTGTCGCGTGGTGCACCGCGACCTCCAGGCACCCCGGAGTTTCTGAAAAAAAATTTTCTGCGATTTTCACGAAACCGCTTTTCTTCAACTTGAATTGGTCTAAAAATCCATTCCTTAAAATAAAAATTCTCTGAGTAGTGTGAAAATTCTGATCCTTACCCTGCCTGGGTTGTCCACTGAGCATTTCCGCGAGCTCTACCTCAAGTTCTCTGGGCATGGGATTTTGTCATGTTCCCCAAACCAAAAGGAATGAGTGGGAAACAATCAAGACAACAGATAGAAGCACTTGCTTTTGAATGAGTTTCAAGCATGCCTGGGTACTCTTGTGATCTGAGTGACTCAGTTTTGGAATACAACTGTCGCGTGGTGCACCTCGACCTCCAGGCACCCCGGAGTTTCTGAAAAAAAAATTTCTGCGATTTTAACGAAACCACATTTCTTCAACTTGAATTGGGCTAAAAATCCATCCCTGAAAATAAAAATTCTCTGAGTAGTGTGGAAATGCTGATCCTTACCCTGCCTGGGTTGTCCACTGAGCATTTCCCCGAACTCTACCTGAAGTTCTCTGGGCATGGGATTTTGACATGTTCCCCAAAACAAAAGGAATGAGTGGGAAACAATCAAGACAACAGATAGAAGCACTTGCATTTGAATGAGTTTCAAGCATGCTTGGGTACTCGTGTGATCTGAGTGACTCAGTTTTGGAATACAACTGTCGCGTGGTGCACCGCGACCTCCAGGCACCCCGGAGTTTCTGAAAAAAAATTTTCTGCGATTTTCACGAAACCACTTTTCTTCAACTTGAATTGGGCTAAAAATCCATCCCTGAAAATAAAAATTCTCTGAGTAGTGTGGAAATACTGATCCTTACCCTGCCTGGGTTGTCCACTGAGCATTTCCGCGAGCTCTAACTGTAGTTCTCTGGGCATGGGATTTTGACATGCTCCCCAAACCAAAAGGAATGAGTGGGAAACAATCAAGACAACAGATAGAAGCACTTGCATTTGAATGAGTTTCAAGCATGCTTGGGTACTCGTGTGATCTGAGTGACTCAGTTTTGGAATACAACTGTCGCGTGGTGCACCGCGACCTCCAGGCACCCCGGAGTTTCTGAAAAAAACTTTTCTGCGATTTTCACGAAACCACTTTTCTTCAACTTGAATTGGGCTAAAAATCGATCCCTGAAAATAAAAATTCTCTGAGTAGTGTGTAAATGCTGATCCTTACCCTGCCTGGGTTGTCCACTGAGCATTTCCCCGAACTCTACCTGAAGTTCTCTGGGCATGTGATTTTGACATGTTTCCCAAACCAAAAGGAATGAGTGGGAAACAATCAAGACAACAGATAGAAGCACTTGCATTTGAATGAGTTTCAAGCATGCTTGGGTACTCGTGTGATCTGACTGACTCAGTTTTGGAATACAACTGTCGCGTGGTGCACCGCGACCTCCAGGCACCCCGGAGTTTCTGAAAAAAAATTTTCTGCGATTTTCACGAAACCACTTTTCTTCAACTTGAATTGGGCTAAAAATCCATCACTGAAAATAAAAATTCTCTGAGTAGTGTGGAAATACTGATCCTTACCCTGCCTGGGTTGTCCACTGAGCATTTCCGCGAGCTCTACCTGAAGTTCTCTGGCATGAGATATTGACATGTTCCCCAAACCAAAAGGAATGAGTGGGAAACAATCAAGACAACAGATGAAGCACTTGCATTTGAATGTGTTTCAAGCATGCTTGGGTACTCGTGTGATTTGAGTGACTCAGTTTTCGAATACAACTGTCACGTGGTGCACCGCGACCTCCAGGCACCCCGGAGTTTCTGAAAAAAAATTTTCTGCGATTTTCACGAAACCACTTTTCTTCAACTTGAATTGGGCTAAAAATCCATCCCTGAAAATAAAAATTCTCTGAGTAGTGTGGAAATACTGATCCTTACCAAGCCTGGGTTGTCCACTGAGCATTTCCGCGAACTCTACTTGAAGTTCTCTGGGCATGGGATTTTGACATGTTCCCCAAACCAAAAGGAATGAGTGGGAAACAATCAAGACAACAGATAGAAGCACTTGCATTTGAATGAGTTTCAAGCATGCTTGGGTACTCGTGTGATCTGAGTGACTCAATTTTGGAATACAACTGTCGCGTGGTGCACCGCGACCTCCAGGCACCCCGGAGTTTCTGAAAAAAAATTTTCTGCGATTTTCACGAAACCGCTTTTCTTCAACTTGAATTGGTCTAAAAATCCATTCCTGAAAATAAAAATTCTCTGAGTAGTGTGAAAATACTGATCCTTACCCTGCCTGGGTTGTCCACTGAGCATTTCCGCGAGCTCTACCTGAAGTTCTCTGGGCATGGGATTTTGTCATGTTCCCCAAACCAAAAGGAATGAGTGGGAAACAATCAAGACAACAGATAGAAGCACTTGCTTTTGAATGAGTTTCAAGCATGCCTGGGTACTCTTGTGATCTGAGTGACTCAGTTTTGGAATACAACTGTCGCGTGGTGCACCTCGACCTCCAGGCACCCCGGAGTTTCTGAAAAAAAATTTTCTGCGATTTTAACGAAACCACATTTCTTCAACTTGAATTGGGCTAAAAATCCATCCCTGAAAATAAAAATTCTCTGAGTAGTGTGGAAATGCTGATCCTTACCCTGCCTGGGTTGTCCACTGAGAATTTCCCCGAACTCTACCTGAAGTTCTCTGGGCATGGGATTTTGACATGTTCCCCAAACCAAAAGGAATGAGTGGGAAACAATCAAGACAACAGATAGAAGCACTTGCATTTGAATGAGTTTCAAGCATGCTTAGGTACTCGTGTGATCTGAGTGACTCAGTTTTGGAATACAACTGTCGCGTGGTGCACCGCGACCTCCAGGCACCCCGGAGTTTCTGAAAAAAAAATTTCTGCGATTTTCACGAAACCACTTTTCTTCAACTTGAATTGGGCTAAAAATCCATCACTGAAAATAAAAATTCTCTGAGTAGTGTGGAAATACTGATCCTTACCCTGCCTGGTTTGTCCACTGAGCATTTCCGCGAGCTCTACCTGAAGTTCTCTGGCATGAGATATTGACATGTTCCCCAAACCAAAAGGAATGAGTGGGAAACAATCAAGACAACAGATGAAGCACTTGCATTTGAATGTGTTTCAAGCATGCTTGGGTACTCGTGTGATCTGAGTGACTCACTTTTCGAATACAACTGTCACGTGGTGCACCGCGACCTCCAGGCACCCCGGAGTTTCTGAAAAAAAAATTTCTGCGATTTTCACGAAACCACTTTTCTTCAACTTGAATTGGGCTAAAAATCCATCACTGAAAATAAAAATTCTCTGAGTAGTGTGGAAATACTGATCCTTACCCTGCCAGGGTTGTCCACTGAGCATTTCCCCGAACTCTACCTGAAGTTCTCTGGGCATGGGATTTTGACATGTTCCCCAAACCAAAAGGAATGAGTGGGAAACATTCAAGACAACAGATAGAAGCACTTGCATTTGAATGAGTTTTAAGCATGCTTGGGTACTCGTGTGATCTGAGTGACTCAGTTTTGGAATACAACTGTCGCGTGTTGCACCGCGACCTCGAGGCACCCCGGAGTTTCTGAAAAAAAAATTTCTGCGATTTTCACGAAACCACTTTTCTTCAACTTCAATTGGGCTAAAAATCCATCCCTGAAAATAAAAATTCTCTGAGTAGTGTGTAAATGCTGATCCTTACCCTGCCTGGGTTGTCCACTGAGCATTTCCCCGAACTCTACCTGAAGTTCTCTGGGCATGGGATTTTAACATGTTCCCCAAACCAAAAGGAATGAGTGGGAAACAATCAAGACAACAAATAGAAGCACTTGCATTTGAATGAGTTTCAAGCATGCTTGGGTACTCGTGTGATCTGACTGACTCAGTTTTGGAATACAACTGTCGCGTGGTGCACCGCGACCTCCAGGCACCCCGGAGTTTCTGAAAAAAATTTTTCTGCGATTTTCACGAAACCACTTTTCTTCAACTTGAATTGGGCTAAAAATCCATCACTGAAAATAAAAATTCTCTGAGTAGTGTGGAAATACTGATCCTTACCAAGCCTGGGTTGTCCACTGAGCATTTCCGCGAACTCTACTTGAAGTTCTCTGGGCATGGGATTTTGACATGTTCCCCAAACCAAAAGGAATGAGTGGGAAACAATCAAGACAACAGATAGAAGCACTTGCATTTGAATGAGTTTCAAGCATGCTTGGGTACTCGTGTGATCTGAGTGACTCAATTTTGGAATACAACTGTCGCGTGGTGCACCGCGACCTCCAGGCACCCCGGAGTTTCTGAAAAAAAATTTTCTGCGATTTTCACGAAACCGCTTTTCTTCAACTTGAATTGGTCTAAAAATCCATTCCTGAAAATAAAAATTCTCTGAGTAGTGTGGAAATACTGATCCTTACCCTGCCTGGGTTGTCCACTGAGCATTTCCGCGAGCTCTACCTGAAGTTCTCTGGGCATGGGATTTTGTCATGTTCCCCAAACCAAAAGGAATGAGTGGGAAACAATCAAGACAACAGATAGAAGCACTTGCTTTTGAATGAGTTTCAAGCATGCCTGGGTACTCTTGTGATCTGAGTGACTCAGTTTTGGAATACAACTGTCGCGTGGTGCACCTCGACCTCCAGGCACCCCGGAGTTTCTGAAAAAAAATTTTCTGCGATTTTAACGAAACCACATTTCTTCAACTTGAATTGGGCTAAAAATCCATCCCTGAAAATAAAAATTCTCTGAGTAGTGTGGAAATACTGATCCTTACCAAGCCTGGGTTGTCCACTGAGCATTTCCGCGAACTCTACTTGAAGTTCTCTGGGCATGGGATTTTGACATGTTCCCCAAAACAAAAGGAATGAGTGGGAAACAATCAAGACAACAGATAGAAGCACTTGCATTTGAATGAGTTTCAAGCATGCTTGGGTACTCGTGTGATCTGAGTGACTCAGTTTTGGAATACAACTGTCGCGTGGTGCACCGCGACCTCCAGGCACCCCGGAGTTTCTGAAAAAAAATTTTCTGCGATTTTCACGAAACCACTTTTCTTCAACTTGAATTGGGCTAAAAATCCATCCCTGAAAATAAAAATTCTCTGAGTAGTGTGTAAATGCTGATCCTTACCCTGCCTGGGTTGTCCACTGAGCATTTCCCCGATCTCTACCTGAAGTTCTCTGGGCATGTGATTTTGACATGTTCCCCAAACCAAAAGGAATGAGTGGGAAACAATCAAGACAACAGATAGAAGCACTTGCATTTGAATGAGTTTCAAGCATGCTTGGGTACTCGTGTGATCTGACTGACTCAGTTTTGGAATACAACTGTCGCGTGGTGCACCGCGACCTCCAGGCACCCCGGAGTTTCTGAAAAAAATTTTTCTGCGATTTTCACGAAACCACATTTCTTCAACTTGAATTGGGCTAAAAATCCATCACTGAAAATAAAAATTCTCTGAGTAGTGTGGAAATACTGATCCTTACCCTGCCTGGGTTGTCCACTGAGCATTTCCGCGAGCTCTACCTGAAGTTCTCTGGGCATGGGATTTTGACATGTTCCCCAAACCAAAAGGAATGAGTGGGAAACAATCAAGAAAAGAGATAGAGGCCCTTGCATTTGAATGAGTTTCAAGCATGCTTGGGTACTCGTGTGATCTGAGTGACTCAGTTTTGGAATACAACTGTCGCGTGATTCACCGCGACCTCCAGGCACCTCGGAGTTTCTGAAAAAAAATTTTCTGCGATTTTAACGAAACCACTTTTCTTCAACTTGAATTGGGCTAAAAATCCATCCCTGAAAATAAAAATTCTCTGAGTAGTGTGGAAATGCTGATCCTTACCCTGCCTGGGTTGTCCACTGAGCATTTCCCCGAACTCTACCTGAAGTTCTCGGGGCATGGGATTTTGACATGTTCCCCAAACCAAAAGGAATGAGTGGGAAACAATCAAGACAACAGATAGAAGCACTTGCATTTGAATGTGTTTCAAGCATGCTTGGGTACTCGTGTGATCTGAGTGACTCAGTTTTGGAATACAACTGTCGCGTGGTGCACCGCGACCTCCAGGCACCCCGGAGTTTCTGAAAAAAAATTTTCTGCGATTTTCACGAAACCTCTTTTCTTCAACTTGAATTGGGCTAAAAATCCATCACTGAAAATAAAAATTCTCTGAGTAGTGTGGAAATACTGATCCTTACCCTGCCTGGGTTGTCCACTGAGCATTTCCGCGAGCTCTACCTGAAGTTCTCTGGGCATGGGATTTTGACATGTTCCCCAAACCAAAAATAATGAGAGGGAAACAATCAAGACAACAGATAGAAGCACTTGCATTTGAATGAGTTTCAAGCATGCTTGGGTACTCGTGTGATCTGAGTGACTCAGTTTTGGAATACAACTGTCGCGTGGTGCACCGCGACCTCCAGGCACCCCGGAGTTTCTGAAAAAATTTTTTCTGCGATTTTCACGAAACCACTTTTCTTCAACTTGAATTGGGCTAAAAATCCATCACTGAAAATAAAAATTCTCTGAGTAGTGTGGAAATACTGATCCTTACCCTGCCTGGGTTGTCCACTGAGCATTTCCGCGAGCTCTACCTGAAGTTCTCTGGCATGAGATATTGACATGTTCCCCAAACCAAATGGAATGAGTGGGAAACAATCAAGACAACAGATGAAGCACTTGCATTAGAATGTGTTTCAAGCATGCTTGGGTACTCGTGTGATCTGAGTGACTCAGTTTTCGAATACAACTGTCACGTGGTGCACCGCGACCTCCAGGCACCCCGGAGTTTCTGAAAAAAAATTTTCTGCGATTTTCACGAAACCACTTTTCTTCAACTTCAATTGGGCTAAAAATCCATCCCTGAAAATAAAAATTCTCTGAGTAGTGTGGAAATACTGATCCTTACCAAGCCTGGGTTGTCCACTGAGCATTTCCGCGAACTCTACTTGAAGTTCTCTGGGCATGGGATTTTGACATGTTCCCCAAACCAAAAGGAATGAGTGGGAAACAATCAAGACAACAGATAGAAGCACTTGCATTTGAATGAGTTTCAAGCATGCTTGGGTACTCGTGTGATCTGAGTGACTCAATTTTGGAATACAACTGTCGCGTGTTGCACCGCGACCTCCAGGCACCCCGGAGTTTCTGAAAAAAAATTTTCTGCGATTTTCACGAAACCACTTTTCTTCAACTTGAATTGGGCTAAAAATCCATCCCTGAAAATAAAAATTCTCTGAGTAGTGTGAAAATACTGATCCTTACCCTGCCTGGGTTGTCCACTGAGCATTTCCGCGAGCTCTACCTGAAGTTCTCTGGGCATGGGATTTTGTCATGTTCCCCAAACCAAAAGGAATGAGTGGGAAACAATCAAGACAACAGATAGAAGCACTTGCTTTTGAATGAGTTTCAAGCATGCCTGGGTACTCGTGTGATCTGAGTGACTCAGTTTTGGAATACAACTGTCGCGTGGTGCACCGCGACCTCCAGGCACCCCGGAGTTTCTGAAAAAAAATTTTCTGCGATTTTAACGAAACCACATTTCTTCAACTTGAATTGGGCTAAAAATCCATCCCTGAAAATAAAAATTCTCTGAGTAGTGTGGAAATGCTGATCCTTACTCTGCCTGGGTTGTCCACTGAGCATTTCCCCGAACTCTACCTGAAGTTCTCTGGGCATGTGATTTTGACATGTTCCCCAAACCAAAAGGAATGAGTGGGAAACAATCAAGACAACAGATAGAAGCACTTGCATTTGAATGAGTTTCAAGCATGCTTGGGTACTCGTGTGATCTGACTGACTCAGTTTTGGAATACAACTGTCGCGTGGTGCACCGCGACCTCCAGGCACCCCGGAGTTTCTGAAAAAAATTTTTCTGCGATTTTCACGAAACCACTTTTCTTCAACTTGAATTGGGCTAAAAATCCATCACTGAAAATAAAAATTCTCTGAGTAGTGTGGAAATACTGATCCTTACCCTGCCTGGGTTGTCCACTGAGCATTTCCGCGAGCTCTACCTGAAGTTCTCTGGCATGAGATATTGACATGTTCCCCAAACCAAAAGGAATGAGTGGGAAACAATCAAGACAACAGATGAAGCACTTGCATTTGAATGTGTTTCAAGCATGCTTGGGTACTCGTGTGATCTGAGTGACTCAGTTTTGGAATACAACTGTCGCGTGGTGCACCGCGACCTCCAGGCACCCCGGAGTTTCTGAAAAAAAATTTTCTGTGATTTTCACGAAACCACTTTTCTTCAACTTCAATTGGGCTAAAAATCCATCCCTGAAAATAAAAATTCTCTGAGTAGTGTGGAAATACTGATCCTTACCAAGCCTGGGTTGTCCACTGAGCATTTCCGCGAACTCTACTTGAAGTTCTCTGGGCATGGGATTTTTACATGTTCCCCAAACCAAAAGGAATGAGTGGGAAACAATCAAGACAACAGATAGAAGCACTTGCATTTGAATGAGTTTCAAGCATGCTTGGGTACTCGTGTGATCTGAGTGACTCAATTTTGGAATACAACTGTCGCGTGGTGCACCGCGACCTCCAGGCACCCCGGAGTTTCTGAAAAATAATTTTCTGCGATTTTCACGAAACCACTTTTCTTCAACTTGAATTGGTCTAAAAATCCATTCCTGAAAATAAAAATTCTCTGAGTAGTGTGAAAATACTGATCCTTACCCTGCCTGGGTTGTCCACTGAGCATTTCCGCGAGCTCTACCTGAAGTTCTCTGGGCATGGGATTTTGTCATGTTCCCCAAACCAAAAGGAATGAGTGGGAAACAATCAAGACAACAGATAGAAGCACTTGCTTTTGAATGAGTTTCAAGCATGCCTGGGTACTCTTGTGATCTGAGTGACTCAGTTTTGGAATACAACTGTCGCGTGGTGCACCTCGACCTCCAGGCACCCCGGAGTTTCTGAAAAAAAATTTTCTGCGATTTTAACGAAACCACATTTCTTCAACTTGAATTGGGCTAAAAATCCATCACTGAAAATAAAAATTCTCTGAGTAGTGTGGAAATACTGATCCTTACCCTGCCTGGGTTGTCCACTGAGCATTTCCGCGAGCTCTACCTGAAGTTCTCTGGGCATGGGATTTTGACATGTTCCCCAAACCAAAAATAATGAGAGGGAAACATCAAGACAACAGATAGAAGCACTTGCATTTGAATGAGTTTCAAGCATGCTTGGGTACTCGTGTGATCTGACTGACTCAGTTTTGGAATACAACTGTCGCGTGGTGCACCGCGACCTCCAGGCACCCCGGAGTTTCTGAAAAAAAATTTTCTGCGATTTTCACGAAACCACTTTTCTTCAACTTCAATTGGGCTAAAAATCCATCCCTGAAAATAAAAATTCTCTGAGTAGTGTGGAAATACTGATCCTTACCAAGCCTGGGTTGTCCACTGAGCATTTCCGCGAACTCTACTTGAAGTTCTCTGGGCATGGGATTTTGACATGTTCCCCAAAACAAAAGGAATGAGTGGGAAACAATCAAGACAACAGATAGAAGCACTTGCATTTGAATGAGTTTCAAGCATGCTTGGGTACTCGTGTGATCTGAGTGACTCAATTTTGGAATACAACTGTCGCGTGGTGCACCGCGACCTCCAGGCACCCCGGAGTTTCTGAAAAAAAATTTTCTGCGATTTTCACGAAACCACTTTTCTTCAACTTGAATTGGTCTAAAAATCCATTCCTGAAAATAAAAATTCTCTGAGTAGTGTGAAAATACTGATCCTTACCCTGCCTGGGTTGTCCACTGAGCATTTCCGCGAGCTCTACCTGAAGTTCTCTGGGCATGGGATTTTGTCATGTTCCCCAAACCAAAAGGAATGAGTGGGAAACAATCAAGACAACAGATAGAAGCACTTGCTTTTGAATGAGTTTCAAGCATGCCTGGGTACTCGTGTGATCTGAGTGACTCAGTTTTGGAATACAACTGTCGCGTGGTGCACCTCGACCTCCAGGCAACCCGGAGTTTCTGAAAAAAAATTTTCTGCGATTTTAACGAAACCACATTTCTTCAACTTGAATTGGGCTAAAAATCCATCCCTGAAAATAAAAATTCTCTGAGTAGTGTGGAAATGCTGATCCTTACCCTGCCTGGGTTGTCCACTGAGCATTTCCGCGAGCTCTACCTGAAGTTCTCTGGGCATGGGATTTTGACATGTTCCCCAAACCAAAAATAATGAGAGGGAAACAATCAAGACAACAGATAGAAGCACTTGCATTTGAATGAGTTTCAAGCATGCTTGGGTACTCGTGTGATCTGACTGACTCAGTTTTGGAATACAACTGTCACGTGGTGCACCGCGACCTCGAGGCACCCCGGAGTTTCTGAAAAAAAATTTTCTGCGATTTTCACGAAACCACTTTTCTTCAACTTCAATTGGGCTAAAAATCCATCCCTGAAAATAAAAATTCTCTGAGTAGTGTGGAAATACTGATCCTTACCAAGCCTGGGTTGTCCACTGAGCATTTCCGCGAACTATACTTGAAGTTCTCTGGGCATGGGATTTTGACATGTTCCCCAAACCAAAAGGAATGAGTGGGAAACAATCAAGACAACAGATAGAAGCACTTGCATTTGAATGAGTTTCAAGCATGCTTGGGTACTCGTGTGATCTGAGTGACTCAGTTTTGGAATACAACTGTCGCGTGGTGCACCGCGACCTCCAGGCACCTCGGAGTTTCTGAAAAAAAATTTTCTGCGATTTTAACGAAACCACTTTTCTTCAACTTGAATTGGGCTAAAAATCCATCCCTGAAAATAAAAATTCTCTGAGTAGTGTGGAAATGCTGATTCTTACCCTGCCTGGGTTGTCCACTGAGCATTTCCCCGAACTCTACCTGAAGTTCTCGGGGCATGGGATTTTGACATGTTCCCCAAACCAAAAGGAATGAGTGGGAAACAATCAAGACAACAGATAGAAGCACTTGCATTTGAATGTGTTTCAAGCATGCTTGGGTACTCGTGTGATCTGAGTGACTCAGTTTTGGAATACAACTGTCGCGTGGTGCACCGCGACCTCCAGGCACCCCGGAGTTTCTGAAAAAAAATTTTCTGCGATTTTCACGAAACCTCTTTTCTTCAACTTGAATTGGGCTAAAAATCCATCACTGAAAATAAAAATTCTCTGAGTAGTGTGGAAATACTGATCCTTACCCTGCCTGGGTTGTCCACTGAGCATTTCCGCGAGCTCTACCTGAAGTTCTCTGGGCATGGGATTTTGACATGTTCCCCAAACCAAAAATAATGAGAGGGAAACAATCAAGACAACAGATAGAAGCACTTGCATTTGAATGAGTTTCAAGCATGCTTGGGTACTCGTGTGATCTGAGTGACTCAGTTTTGGAATACAACTGTCGCGTGGTGCACCGCGACCTCCAGGCACCCCGGAGTTTCTGAAAAAAAATTTTCTGCGATTTTCACGAAACCACTTTTCTTCAACTTCAATTGGGCTAAAAATCCATCCCTGAAAATAAAAATTCTCTGAGTAGTGTGGAAATACTGATCCTTACCAAGCCTGGGTTGTCCACTGAGCATTTCCGCGAGCTCTACCTGAAGTTCTCTGGGCATGGGATTTTGTCATGTTCCCCAAACCAAAAGGAATGAGTGGGAAACAATCAAGACAACAGATAGAAGCACTTGTTTTTGAATGAGTTTCAAGCATGTCTGGGTACTCGTGTGATCTGAGTGACTCAGTTTTGGAATACAACTGTCGCGTGGTGCACCGCGACCTCCAGGCACCCCGGAGTTTCTGAAAAAAAATTTTCTGCGATTTTAACGAAACCACATTTCTTCAACTTGAATTGGGCTAAAAATCCATCCCTGAAAATAAAAATTCTCTGAGTAGTGTGGAAATGCTGATCCTTACCCTGCCTGGGTTGTCCACTGAGCATTTCCCCGAACTCTACCTGAAGTTCTCTGGGCATGGGATTTTGACATGTTCCCCAAACCAAAAGGAATGAGTGGGAAACAATCAAGACAACAGATAGACGCACTTGCATTTGAATGAGTTTCAAGCATGCTTGGGTACTCGTGTGATCTGAGTGACTCAGTTTTGGAATACAACTGTCGCGTGGTGCACCGCGACCTCCAGGCACCCCGGAGTTTCTGAAAAAAAAATTTCTGCGATTTTCACGAAACCACTTTTCTTCAACTTGAATTGGGCTAAAAATCCATCCCTGAAAATAAAAATTCTCTGAGTAGTGTGGAAATACTGATCCTTACCCTGCCTGGGTTGTCCACTGAGCATTTCCCCGAAATCTACCTGAAGTTCTCTGGGCATGTGATTTTGACATGTTCCCCAAACCAAAAGGAATGAGTGGGAAACAATCAAGACAACAGATAGAAGCACTTGCATTTGAATGAGTTTCAAGCATGCTTGGGTACTCGTGTGATCTGAGTGACTCAGTTTTGGAATACAACTGTCGCGTGGTGCACCGCGACCTCCAGGCACCCCGGAGTTTCTGAAAAAAAAATTTTCTGCGATTTTCACGAAACCACTTTTCTTCAACTTGAATTGGGCTAAAAATCCATCACTGAAAATAAAAATTCTCTGAGTAGTGTGGAAATACTGATCCTTACCCTGCCTGGGTTGTCCACTGAGCATTTCCGCGAGCTCTACCTGAAGTTCTCTGGGCATGGGATTTTGACATGTTCCCCAAACCAAAAATAATGAGAGGGAAACAATCAAGACAACAGATAGAAGCACTTGCATTTGAATGAGTTTCAAGCATGCTTGGGTAGTCGTGTGATCTGACTGACTCAGTTTTGGAATACAACTGTCGCGTGGTGCACCGCGACCTCCAGGCACCCCGGAGTTTCTGAAAAAAAATTTTCTGCGATTTTCACGAAACCACTTTTCTTCAACTTCAATTGGGCTAAAAATCCATCCCTGAAAATAAAAATTCTCTGAGTAGTGTGGAAATACTGATCCTTACCAAGCCTGGGTTGTCCACTGAGCATTTCCGCGAACTCTACTTGAAGTTCTCTGGGCATGGGATTTTGACATGTTCCCCAAAACAAAAGGAATGAGTGGGAAACAATCAAGACAACAGATAGAAGCACTTGCATTTGAATGAGTTTCAAGCATGCTTGGGTACTCGTGTGATCTGAGTGACTCAATTTTGGAATACAACTGTCGCGTGGTGCACCGCGACCTCCAGGCACCCCGGAGTTTCTGAAAAAAAATTTTCTGCGATTTTCACGAAACCACTTTTCTTCAACTTGAATTGGTCTAAAAATCCATTCCTGAAAATAAAAATTCTCTGAGTAGTGTGAAAATACTGATCCTTACCCTGCCTGGGTTGTCCACTGAGCATTTCCGCGAGCTCTACCTGAAGTTCTCTGGGCATGGGATTTTGTCATGTTCCCCAAACCAAAAGGAATGAGTGGGAAACAATCAAGACAACAGATAGAAGCACTTGCTTTTGAATGAGTTTCAAGCATGCCTGGGTACTCGTGTGATCTGAGTGACTCAGTTTTGGAATACAACTGTCGCGTGGTGCACCTCGACCTCCAGGCACCCCGGAGTTTCTGAAAAAAATTTTTCTGCGATTTTAACGAAACCACATTTCTTCAACTTGAATTGGGCTAAAAATCCATCCCTGAAAATAAAAATTCTCTGAGTAGTGTGGAAATGCTGATCCTTACCCTGCCTGGGTTGTCCACTGAGCATTTCCGCGAGCTCTACCTGAAGTTCTCTGGGCATGGGATTTTGACATGTTCCCCAAACCAAAAATAATGAGAGGGAAACAATCAAGACAACAGATAGAAGCACTTGCATTTGAATGAGTTTCAAGCATGCTTGGGTACTCGTGTGATCTGACTGACTCAGTTTTGGAATACAACTGTCACGTGGTGCACCGCGACCTCCAGGCACCCCGGAGTTTCTGAAAAAAAATTTTTATGCGATTTTCACGAAACCACTTTTCTTCAACTTCAATTGGGCTAAAAATCCATCCCTGAAAATAAAAATTCTCTGAGTAGTGTGGAAATACTGATCCTTACCAAGCCTGGGTTGTCCACTGAGCATTTCCGCGAACTCTACTTGAAGTTCTCTGGGCATGGGATTTTGACATGTTCCCCAAACCAAAAGGAATGAGTGGGAAACAATCAAGACAACAGATAGAAGCACTTGCATTTGAATGAGTTTCAAGCATGCTTGGGTACTCGTGTGATCTGAGTGACTCAATTTTGGAATAGAACTGTCGCGTGGTGCACCGCGACCTCCAGGCACCCCGGAGTTTCTGAAAAAAAATTTTCTGCGATTTTCACGAAACCACTTTTCTTCAACTTGAATTGGTCTAAAAATCCATTCCTGAAAATAAAAATTCTCTGAGTAGTGTGAAAATACTGATCCTTACCCTGCCTGGGTTGTCCACTGAGCATTTCCGCGAGCTCTACCTGAAGTTCTCTGGGCATGGGATTTTGACATGTTCCCCAAACCAAAAGGAATGAGTGGGAAACAATCAAGAAAAGAGATAGAGGCCCTTGCATTTGAATGAGTTTCAAGCATGCTTGGGTACTCGTGTGATCTGAGTGACTCAGTTTTGGAATACAACTGTCGCGTGGTGCACCGCGACCTCCAGGCACCTCGGAGTTTCTGAAAAAAAATTTTCTGCGATTTTAACGAAACCACTTTTCTTCAACTTGAATTGGGCTAAAAATCCATCCCTGAAAATAAAAATTCTCTGAGTAGTGTGGAAATGCTGATCCTTACCCTGCCTGGGTTGTCCACTGAGCATTTCCCCGAACTCTACCTGAAGTTCTCGGGGCATGGGATTTTGACATGTTCCCCAAACCAAAAGGAATGAGTGGGAAACAATCAAGACAACAGATAGAAGCACTTGCATTTGAATGTGTTTCAAGCATGCTTGGGTACTCGTGTGATCTGAGTGACTCAGTTTTGGAATACAACTGTCGCGTGGTGCACCGCGACCTCCAGGCACCTCGGAGTTTCTGAAAAAAAAATTTCTGCGATTTTCACGAAACCACTTTTCTTCAACTTGAATTGGGCTAAAAATCCATCCCTGAAAATAAAAATTCTCTGAGTAGTGTGTAAATGCTGAATCTTACCCTGCCTGGGTTGTCCACTGAGCATTTCCGCGAGCTCTACCTGAAGTTCTCTGGGCATGGGATTTTGACATGTTCCCCAAACCAAAAGGAATGAGTGGGAAACAATCAAGACAACAGATGAAGCACTTGCATTAGAATGTGTTTCAAGCATGCTTGGGTACTCGTGTGATCTGAGTGACTCAGTTTTCGAATACAACTGTCACGTGGTGCACCGCGACCTCCAGGCACCCCGGAGTTTCTGAAAAAAAATTTTCTGCGATTTTCACGAAACCACTTTTCTTCAACTTCAATTGGGCTAAAAATCCATCCCTGAAAATAAAAATTCTCTGAGTAGTGTGGAAATACTGATCCTTACCAAGCCTGGGTTGTCCACTGAGCATTTCCGCGAACTCTACTTGAAGTTCTCTGGGCATGGGATTTTGACATGTTCCCCAAACCAAAAGGAATGAGTGGGAAACAATCAAGACAACAGATAGACGCACTTGCATTTGAATGAGTTTCAAGCATGCTTGGGTACTCGTGTGATCTGAGTGACTCAGTTTTGGAATACAACTGTCGCGTGGTGCACCGCGACCTCCAGGCACCCCGGAGTTTCTGAAAAAAAATTTTCTGCGATTTTCACGAAACCACTTTTCTTCAACTTCAATTGGGCTAAAAATCCATCCCTGAAAATAAAAATTCTCTGAGTAGTGTGGAAATACTGATCCTTACCAAGCCTGGGTTGTCCACTGAGCATTTCCGCGAACTATACTTGAAGTTCTCTGGGCATGGGATTTTGACATGTTCCCCAAACCAAAAGGAATGAGTGGGAAACAATCAAGACAACAGATAGAAGCACTTGCATTTGAATGAGTTTCAAGCATGCTTGGGTACTCGTGTGATCTGAGTGACTCAGTTTTGGAATACAACTGTCGCGTGGTGCACCGCGACCTCCAGGCACCTCGGAGTTTCTGAAAAAAAATTTTCTGCGATTTTAACGAAACCACTTTTCTTCAACTTGAATTGGGCTAAAAATCCATCCCTGAAAATAAAAATTCTCTGAGTAGTGTGGAAATGCTGATTCTTACCCTGCCTGGGTTGTCCACTGAGCATTTCCCCGAACTCTACCTGAAGTTCTCGGGGCATGGGATTTTGACATGTTCCCCAAACCAAAAGGAATGAGTGGGAAACAATCAAGACAACAGATAGAAGCACTTGCATTTGAATGTGTTTCAAGCATGCTTGGGTACTCGTGTGATCTGAGTGACTCAGTTTTGGAATACAACTGTCGCGTGGTGCACCGCGACCTCCAGGCACCCCGGAGTTTCTGAAAAAAAATTTTCTGCGATTTTCACGAAACCTCTTTTCTTCAACTTGAATTGGGCTAAAAATCCATCACTGAAAATAAAAATTCTCTGAGTAGTGTGGAAATACTGATCCTTACCCTGCCTGGGTTGTCCACTGAGCATTTCCGCGAGCTCTACCTGAAGTTCTCTGGGCATGGGATTTTGACATGTTCCCCAAACCAAAAATAATGAGAGGGAAACAATCAAGACAACAGATAGAAGCACTTGCATTTGAATGAGTTTCAAGCATGCTTGGGTACTCGTGTGATCTGAGTGACTCAGTTTTGGAATACAACTGTCGCGTGGTGCACCGCGACCTCCAGGCACCCCGGAGTTTCTGAAAAAAAATTTTCTGCGATTTTCACGAAACCACTTTTCTTCAACTTCAATTGGGCTAAAAATCCATCCCTGAAAATAAAAATTCTCTGAGTAGTGTGGAAATACTGATCCTTACCAAGCCTGGGTTGTCCACTGAGCATTTCCGCGAGCTCTACCTGAAGTTCTCTGGGCATGGGATTTTGTCATGTTCCCCAAACCAAAAGGAATGAGTGGGAAACAATCAAGACAACAGATAGAAGCACTTGTTTTTGAATGAGTTTCAAGCATGTCTGGGTACTCGTGTGATCTGAGTGACTCAGTTTTGGAATACAACTGTCGCGTGGTGCACCGCGACCTCCAGGCACCCCGGAGTTTCTGAAAAAAAATTTTCTGCGATTTTAACGAAACCACATTTCTTCAACTTGAATTGGGCTAAAAATCCATCCCTGAAAATAAAAATTCTCTGAGTAGTGTGGAAATGCTGATCCTTACCCTGCCTGGGTTGTCCACTGAGCATTTCCCCGAACTCTACCTGAAGTTCTCTGGGCATGGGATTTTGACATGTTCCCCAAACCAAAAGGAATGAGTGGGAAACAATCAAGACAACAGATAGACGCACTTGCATTTGAATGAGTTTCAAGCATGCTTGGGTACTCGTGTGATCTGAGTGACTCAGTTTTGGAATACAACTGTCGCGTGGTGCACCGCGACCTCCAGGCACCCCGGAGTTTCTGAAAAAAAAATTTCTGCGATTTTCACGAAACCACTTTTCTTCAACTTGAATTGGGCTAAAAATCCATCCCTGAAAATAAAAATTCTCTGAGTAGTGTGGAAATACTGATCCTTACCCTGCCTGGGTTGTCCACTGAGCATTTCCCCGAACTCTACCTGAAGTTCTCTGGGCATGTGATTTTGACATGTTCCCCAAACCAAAAGGAATGAGTGGGAAACAATCAAGACAACAGATAGAAGCACTTGCATTTGAATGAGTTTCAAGCATGCTTGGGTACTCGTGTGATCTGAGTGACTCAGTTTTGGAATACAACTGTCGCGTGGTGCACCGCGACCTCCAGGCACCCCGGAGTTTCTGAAAAAAAAATTTTCTGCGATTTTCACGAAACCACTTTTCTTCAACTTGAATTGGGCTAAAAATCCATCACTGAAAATAAAAATTCTCTGAGTAGTGTGGAAATACTGATCCTTACCCTGCCTGGGTTGTCCACTGAGCATTTCCGCGAGCTCTACCTGAAGTTCTCTGGGCATGGGATTTTGACATGTTCCCCAAACCAAAAATAATGAGAGGGAAACAATCAAGACAACAGATAGAAGCACTTGCATTTGAATGAGTTTCAAGCATGCTTGGGTAGTCGTGTGATCTGACTGACTCAGTTTTGGAATACAACTGTCGCGTGGTGCACCGCGACCTCCAGGCACCCCGGAGTTTCTGAAAAAAAAATTTCTGCGATTTTCACGAAACCACTTTTCTTCAACTTGAATTGGGCTAAAAATCCATCCCTGAAAATAAAAATTCTCTGAGTAGTGTGGAAATACTGATCCTTACCCTGCCTGGGTTGTCCACTGAGCATTTCCCCGAACTCTACCTGAAGTTCTCTGGGCATGTGATTTTGACATGTTCCCCAAACCAAAAGGAATGAGTGGGAAACAATCAAGACAACAGATAGAAGCACTTGCATTTGAATGAGTTTCAAGCATGCTTGGGTACTCGTGTGATCTGAGTGACTCAGTTTTGGAATACAACTGTCGCGTGGTGCACCGCGACCTCCAGGCACCCCGGAGTTTCTGAAAAAAAAATTTTCTGCGATTTTCACGAAACCACTTTTCTTCAACTTGAATTGGGCTAAAAATCCATCACTGAAAATAAAAATTCTCTGAGTAGTGTGGAAATACTGATCCTTACCCTGCCTGGGTTGTCCACTGAGCATTTCCGCGAGCTCTACCTGAAGTTCTCTGGGCATGGGATTTTGACATGTTCCCCAAACCAAAAATAATGAGAGGGAAACAATCAAGACAACAGATAGAAGCACTTGCATTTGAATGAGTTTCAAGCATGCTTGGGTAGTCGTGTGATCTGACTGACTCAGTTTTGGAATACAACTGTCGCGTGGTGCACCGCGACCTCCAGGCACCCCGGAGTTTCTGAAAAAAAATTTTCTGCGATTTTCACGAAACCACTTTTCTTCAACTTCAATTGGGCTAAATATCCATCCCTGAAAATAAAAATTCTCTGAGTAGTGTGGAAATACTGATCCTTACCAAGCCTGGGTTGTCCACTGAGCATTTCCGCGAACTCTACTTGAAGTTCTCTGGGCATGGGATTTTGACATGTTCCCCAAAACAAAAGGAATGAGTGGGAAACAATCAAGACAACAGATAGAAGCACTTGCTTTTGAATGAGTTTCAAGCATGCCTGGGTACTCGTGTGATCTGAGTGACTCAGTTTTGGAATACAACTGTCGCGTGGTGCACCTCGACCTCCAGGCACCCCGGAGTTTCTGAAAAAAATTTTTCTGCGATTTTAACGAAACCACATTTCTTCAACTTGAATTGGGCTAAAAATCCATCCCTGAAAATAAAAATTCTCTGAGTAGTGTGGAAATGCTGATCCTTACCCTGCCTGGGTTGTCCACTGAGCATTTCCGCGAGCTCTACCTGAAGTTCTCTGGGCATGGGATTTTGACATGTTCCCCAAACCAAAAATAATGAGAGGGAAACAATCAAGACAACAGATAGAAGCACTTGCATTTGAATGAGTTTCAAGCATGCTTGGGTACTCGTGTGATCTGACTGACTCAGTTTTGGAATACAACTGTCACGTGGTGCACCGCGACCTCCAGGCACCCCGGAGTTTCTGAAAAAAAATTTTCTGCGATTTTCACGAAACCACTTTTCTTCAACTTCAATTGGGCTAAAAATCCATCCCTGAAAATAAAAATTCTCTGAGTAGTGTGGAAATACTGATCCTTACCAAGCCTGGGTTGTCCACTGAGCATTTCCGCGAACTCTACTTGAAGTTCTCTGGGCATGGGATTTTGACATGTTCCCCAAACCAAAAGGAATGAGTGGGAAACAATCAAGACAACAGATAGAAGCACTTGCATTTGAATGAGTTTCAAGCATGCTTGGGTACTCGTGTGATCTGAGTGACTCAATTTTGGAATAGAACTGTCGCGTGGTGCACCGCGACCTCCAGGCACCCCGGAGTTTCTGAAAAAAAATTTTCTGCGATTTTCACGAAACCACTTTTCTTCAACTTGAATTGGTCTAAAAATCCATTCCTGAAAATAAAAATTCTCTGAGTAGTGTGAAAATACTGATCCTTACCCTGCCTGGGTTGTCCACTGAGCATTTCCGCGAGCTCTACCTGAAGTTCTCTGGGCATGGGATTTTGACATGTTCCCCAAACCAAAAGGAATGAGTGGGAAACAATCAAGAAAAGAGATAGAGGCCCTTGCATTTGAATGAGTTTCAAGCATGCTTGGGTACTCGTGTGATCTGAGTGACTCAGTTTTGGAATACAACTGTCGCGTGGTGCACCGCGACCTCCAGGCACCTCGGAGTTTCTGAAAAAAAATTTTCTGCGATTTTAACGAAACCACTTTTCTTCAACTTGAATTGGGCTAAAAATCCATCCCTGAAAATAAAAATTCTCTGAGTAGTGTGGAAATGCTGATCCTTACCCTGCCTGGGTTGTCCACTGAGCATTTCCCCGAACTCTACCTGAAGTTCTCGGGGCATGGGATTTTGACATGTTCCCCAAACCAAAAGGAATGAGTGGGAAACAATCAAGACAACAGATAGAAGCACTTGCATTTGAATGTGTTTCAAGCATGCTTGGGTACTCGTGTGATCTGAGTGACTCAGTTTTGGAATACAACTGTCGCGTGGTGCACCGCGACCTCCAGGCACCTCGGAGTTTCTGAAAAAAAAATTTCTGCGATTTTCACGAAACCACTTTTCTTCAACTTGAATTGGGCTAAAAATCCATCCCTGAAAATAAAAATTCTCTGAGTAGTGTGTAAATGCTGAATCTTACCCTGCCTGGGTTGTCCACTGAGCATTTCCGCGAGCTCTACCTGAAGTTCTCTGGGCATGGGATTTTGACATGTTCCCCAAACCAAAAGGATTGAGTGGGAAACAATCAAGACAACAGATAGAAGCACTTGCATTTGAATGTGTTTCAAGCATGCTTGGGTACTGGTGTGATACGAGTGACTCAGTTTTGGAATACAACTGTCGCGTGGTGCACCGCGACCTCCAGGCACCCCGGAGTTTCTGAAAAAAAAGTTTCTGCGATTTTCACAAAACCACTTTTCTTCAACTTGAATTGGGCTAAAAATCCATCCCTGAAAATAAAAATTCTCTGAGTAGTGTGGAAATACTGATCCTTACCCTGCCTGGGTTGTCCACTGAGCATTTCTGCGCACTCTACTTGAAGTTCTCTGGGCTTGGGATTTTGACATGTTTCCCAAACCAAAAGGAATGAGTGGGAAACAATCAAGACAACAGATAGAAGCACTTGCATTTGAATGAGTTTCAAGCATGCTTGAGTACTCGTGTGATCTGAGTGACTCAGTTTTGGAATACAACTGTCGCGTGGTGCACCGCGACCTCCAGGCACCCCGGAGTTTCTGAAAAAAAATTTTCTGCGATTTTCACGAAACCACTTTTCTTCAACTTGAATTGGGCTAAAAATCCATCCCTGAAAATAAAAATTCTCTGAGTAGTGTGGAAATGCTGATCCTTACCCTGCCTGGGTTGTCCACTGAGCATTTCCCTGAACTCTACCTGAAGTTCTCTGGGCATGGGATTTTGACATGTTCCCCAAACCAAAAGGAATGAGTGGGAAACAATCAAGACAACAGATAGAAGCACTTGCATTTGAATGAGTTTCAAGCATGCTTGGGTACTCGTGTGATCTGAGTGACTCAGTTTTCGAATACAACTGTCGCGTGGTGCATCGCGACCTCCAGGCATCCCGGAGTTTCTGAAAAAAAATTTTCTGCGATTTTCACGAAACCACTTTTCTTCAAGTTGAATTGGGCTAAAATTCCATCACTGAAAATAAAAATTCTCTGAGTAGTGTGGAAATACTGATCCTTACCCTACCTGGGTTGTCCACTGAGCATTTCCGCGAGCTCTACCTGAAGTTCTCTGGGCATGGGATTTTGACATGTTCCCCAAACCAAAAGGAATGAGTGGGAAACAATCAAGACAACAGATAGAAGCACTTGCATTTGAATGAGTTTCAAGCATGCTTGGGTACTCGTGTGATCTGAGTGACTCAGTTTTCGAATACAACTGTCGCGTGGTGCATCGCGACCTCCAGGCATCCCGGAGTTTCTGAAAAAAAATTTTCTGCGATTTTCACGAAACCACTTTTCTTCAAGTTGAATTGGGCTAAAATTCCATCACTGAAAATAAAAATTCTCTGAGTAGTGTGGAAATACTGATCCTTACCCTACCTGGGTTGTCCACTGAGCATTTCCGCGAGCTCTACCTGAAGTTCTCTGGGCATGGGATTTTGACATGTTCCCCAAACCAAAAGGAATGAGTGGGAAACAATCAAGACAACAGATAGAAGCACTTGCATTTGAATGAGTTTCAAGCATGCTTGGGTACTCGTGTGATCTGAGTGACTCAGTTTTGGAATACAACTGTCGCGTGGTGCACCGCGACCTCCAGGCACCCCGGAGTTTCTGAAAAAAAATTTTCTGCGATTTTCACGAAACCACTTTTCTTCAACTTGAATTGGGCTAAAAATCCATCCCTGAAAATACAAATTCTCTGAGTAGTGTGTAAATGCTGATCCTTACCCTGCCTGGGTTGTCCACTGAGCATTTCCCCGAATTCTACCTGAAGTTCTCTGGGCATGGGATTTTGACATGTTCCCCAAACCAAAAGGAATGAGTGGGAAACAATCAAGAAAAGAGATAGAGGCACTTGCATTTGAATGAGTTTCAAGCATGCTTGGGTACTCGTGTGATCTGAGTGACTCAGTTTTGGAATACAACTGTCGCGTGGTGCACCGCGACCTCCAGGCACCCCGGAGTTTCTGAAAAAAAAATTTCTGCGATTTTCACGAAACCACTTTTCTTCAACTTGAATTGGGCTAAAAATCCATCACTGAAAATAAAAATTCTCTGATTAGTGTGGAAATACTGATCCTTACCCTGCCTGGGTTGTCCACTGAGCATTTCCGCGAGCTCTACCTGAAGTTCTCTGGGCATGGGATTTTGACATGTTCCCCAAACCAAAAATAATGAGTGGGAAACAATCAAGACAACAGATAGAAGCACTTGCATTTGAATGAGTTTCAAGCATGCTTGGGTACTCGTGTGATCTGAGTGACTCAGTTTTGGAATACAACTGTCGCGTGGTGCACCGCGACCTCCAGGCACCTCGGAGTTTCTGAAAAAAAAATTTCTGCGATTTTCACGAAACCACTTTTCTTCAACTTGAATTGGGCTAAAAATCCATCCCTGAAAATAAAAATTTTCTGAGTAGTGTGTAAATAATGAATCTTACCCTGCCTGGGTTGTCCACTGAGCATTTCCACGAGCTCTACCTGAAGTTCTCTGGGCATGGGATTTTGACATGTTCCCCAAACAAAAAATAATGAGAGGGAAACAATCAAGACAACAGATAGAAGCACTTGCATTTGAATGAGTTTCAAGCATGCTTGGGTACTCGTGTGATCTGAATGACTCAGTTTTGGAATACAACTGTCGCGTGGTGCACCGCGACCTCCAGGCATCCCGGAGTTTCTGAAAAAAATTTTCTGCGATTTTCACGAAACCACTTTTCTTCAACTTGAATTGGGCTAAGAATCCATCACTGAAAATAAAACTTCTCTGAGTAGTGTGGAAATACTGATCCTTACCCTGCCTGGGTTGTCCACTGAGCATTTCCGCGAGCTCTACCTGAAGTTCTCTGGGCATGGGATTTTGACATGTTTCCCAAACCAAAAGGAATGAGTGGGAAACAATCAAGACAACAGATAGAAGCACTTGCATTTGAATGAGTTTCAAGCATGCTTGAGTACTCGTGTGATCTGAGTGACTCAGTTTTGGAATACAACTGTCGCGTGGTGCACCGCGACCTCCAGGCACCCCGGAGTTTCTGAAAAAAAATTTTCTGCGATTTTCACGAAACCACTTTTCTTCAACTTGAATTGGGCTAAAAATCCATCCCTGAAAATAAAAATTCTCTGAGTAGTGTGGAAATGCTGATCCTTACCCTGCCTGGGTTGTCCACTGAGCATTTCCCTGAACTCTACCTGAAGTTCTCTGGGCATGGGATTTTGACATGTTCCCCAAACCAAAAGGAATGAGTGGGAAACAATCAAGACAACAGATAGAAGCACTTGCATTTGAATGAGTTTCAAGCATGCTTGGGTACTCGTGTGATCTGAGTGACTCAGTTTTCGAATACAACTGTCGCGTGGTGCATCGCGACCTCCAGGCATCCCGGAGTTTCTGAAAAAAAATTTTCTGCGATTTTCACGAAACCACTTTTCTTCAAGTTGAATTGGGCTAAAATTCCATCACTGAAAATAAAAATTCTCTGAGTAGTGTGGAAATACTGATCCTTACCCTACCTGCGTTGTCCACTGAGCATTTCCGCGAGCTCTACCTGAAGTTCTCTGGGCATGGGATTTTGACATGTTCCCCAAACCAAAAGGAATGAGTGGGAAACAATCAAGACAACAGATAGAGGCACTTGCATTTGAATGAGTTTCAAGCATGCTTGGGTACTCGTGTGATCTGAGTGACTCAGTTTTGGAATACAACTGTCGCGTGGTGCACCGCGACCTCCAGGCACCCCGGAGTTTCTGAAAAAAAATTTTCTGCGATTTTCACGAAACCACATTTCTTCAACTTGAATTGGGCTAAAAATCCATCCCTGAAAATACAAATTCTCTGAGTAGTGTGTAAATGCTGATCCTTACCCTGCCTGGGTTGTCCACTGAGCATTTCCCCGAATTCTACCTGAAGTTCTCTGGGCATGGGATTTTGACATGTTCCCCAAACCAAAAGGAATGAGTGGGAAACAATCAAGAAAAGAGATAGAGGCACTTGCATTTGAATGAGTTTCAAGCATGCTTGGGTACTCGTGTGATCTGAGTGACTCAGTTTTGGAATACAACTGTCGCGTGGTGCACCGCGACCTCCAGGCACCCCGGAGTTTCTGAAAAAAAATTTTCTGCGATTTTAACGAAACCACTTTTCTTCAACTTGAATTGGGCTAAAAATCCTACCCTGAAAATAAAAATTCTCTGAGTAGTGTGGAAATGCTGATCCTTACCCTGCCTGGGTTGTCCACTGAGCATTTCCCCGAACTCTACCTGAAGTTCTCTGGGCATGGGATTTTGACATGTTCCCCAAACCAAAAATAATGAGAGGGAAACAATCAAGACAACAGATAGAAGCACTTGCATTTGAATGAGTTTCAAGCATGCTTGGGTACTCGTGTGATCTGAGTGACTCAGTTTTGGAACACAACTGTCGCGTGGTGCACCGCGACCTCCAGGCACCTCGGAGTTTCTGAAAAAAAAATTTCTGCGATTTTCACGAAACCACTTTTCTTCAACTTGAATTGGGCTAAAAATCCATCACTGAAAATAAAAATTCTCTGATTAGTGTGGAAATACTGATCCTTACCCTGCCTGGGTTGTCCACTGAGCATTTCCGCGAGCTCTACCTGAAGTTCTCTGGGCATGGGATTTTGACATGTTCCCCAAACCAAAAATAATGAGTGGGAAACAATCAAGACAACAGATAGAAGCACTTGCATTTGAATGAGTTTCAAGCATGCTTGGGTACTCGTGTGATCTGAGTGACTCAGTTTTGGAATACAACTGTCGCGTGGTGCACCGCGACCTCCAGGCACCTCGGAGTTTCTGAAAAAAAAATTTCTGCGATTTTCACGAAACCACTTTTCTTCAACTTGAATTGGGCTAAAAATCCATCCCTGAAAATAAAAATTCTCTGAGTAGTGTGTAAATAATGAATCTTACCCTGCCTGGGTTGTCCACTGAGCATTTCCACGAGCTCTACCTGAAGTTCTCTGGGCATGGGATTTTGACATGTTCCCCAAACAAAAAATAATGAGAGGGAAACAATCAAGACAACAGATAGAAGCACTTGCATTTGAATGAGTTTCAAGCATGCTTGGGTACTCGTGTGATCTGAATGACTCAGTTTTGGAATACAACTGTCGCGTGGTGCACCGCGACCTCCAGGCATCCCGGAGTTTCTGAAAAAAAATTTTCTGCGATTTTCACGAAACCACTTTTCTTCAACTTGAATTGGGCTAAGAATCCATCACTGAAAATAAAACTTCTCTGAGTAGTGTGGAAATACTGATCCTTACCCTGCCTGGGTTGTCCACTGAGCATTTCCGCGAGCTCTACCTGAAGTTCTCTGGGCATGGGATTTTGACATGCTCCCCAAACCAAAAGGAATGAGTGGGAAACAATCAAGACAACAGATAGAAGCACTTGCATTTGAATGAGTTTCAAGCATGCTTGGGTACTCGTGTGATCTGAGTGACTCAGTTTTGGAATACAACTGTCGCGTGGTGCACCGCGACCTCCAGGCACCCCGGAGATTCTGAAAAAAAAATTTCTGCGATTTTCACGAAACCACTTTTCTTCAACTTGAATTGGGCTAAAAATCCATCACTGAAAATAAAAATTCTCTGAGTAGTGTGGAAATACTGATCCTTACCCTGCCTGGGTTGTCCACTGAGCATTTCCGCGAGCTCTACCTGAAGTTCTCTGGGCATGGGATTTTGACATGTTCCCCAAACCAAAAATAATGAGTGGGAAACAATCAAGACAACAGATAGAAGCACTTGCATTTGAATGAGTTTCAAGCATGCTTGGGTACTCGTGTGATCTGAGTGACTCAGTTTTGGAATACAACTGTCGCGTGGTGCACCGCGACCTCCAGGCACCTCGGAGTTTCTGAAAAAAAAATTTCTGCGATTTTCACGAAACCACTTTTCTTCAACTTGAATTGGGCTAAAAATCCATCCCTGAAAATAAAAATTCTCTGAGTAGTGTGTAAATAATGAATCTTACCCTGCCTGGGTTGTCCATTGAGCATTTCCACGAGCTCTACCTGAAGTTCTCTGGGCATGGGATTTTGACATGTTCCCCAAACAAAAAATAATGAGAGGGAAACAATCAAGACAACAGATAGAAGCACTTGCATTTGAATGAGTTTCAAGCATGCTTGGGTACTCGTGTGATCTGAATGACTCAGTTTTGGAATACAACTGTCGCGTGCTGCATCGCGACCTCCAGGCATCCCGGAGTTTCTGAAAAAAAATTTTCTGCGATTTTCACGAAACCACTTTTCTTCAACTTGAATTGGGCTAAAAATCCATCACTGAAAATAAAACTTCTCTGAGTAGTGTGGAAATACTGATCCTTACCCTGCCTGGGTTGTCCACTGAGCATTTCCGCGAGGTCTACCTGAAGTTCTCTGGGCATGGGATTTTGACATGCTCCCCAAACCAAAAGGAATGAGTGGGAAACAATCAAGACAACAGATAGAAGCACTAGCATTTGAATGTGTTTCAAGCAGGCTTGGGTACTCGTGTGATCTGAGTGACTCAGTTTTGGAATACAACTGTCGCGTGGTGCACCGCGACCTCCAGGCACCCCGGAGTTTCTGAAAAAAAATTTTCTGCGATTTTCACGAAACCACTTTTCTTCAACTTGAATTGGGCTACAAATCCATCCCTGAAAATAAAAATTCTCTGAGTAGTGTGGAAATACTGATCCTTACCCTGCCTGGGTTGTCCACTGAGCATTTCCGCGCACTCTACTTGAAGTTCTCTGGGCTTGGAATTTTGACATGTTTCCCAAACCAAAAGGAATGAGTGGGAAACAATCAAGACAACAGATAGAAGCACTTGCATTTGAATGAGTTTCAAGCATGCTTGGGTACTCGTGTGACCTGAGTGACTCAGTTTTCGAATACAACTGTCGCGTGGTGCACCGCGACCTCCAGGCATCCCGGAGTTTCTGAAAAAAAATTTTCTGCGATTTTCACGAAACCACTTTTCTTCAAGTTGAATTGGGCTTAAAATCCATCACTGAAAATAAAAATTCTCTGAGTAGTGTGGAAATACTGATCCTTACCCTACCTGGGTTGTCCACTGAGCATTTCCGCGAGCTCTACCTGAAGTTCTCTGGGCATGGGATTTTGACATGTTCCCCAAACCAAAAGGAATGAGTGGGAAACAATCAAGACAACAGATAGAAGCACTTGCATTTGAATGTGTTTCAAGCATGCTTGGGTACTCGTGTGATCTGAGTGACTCAGTTTTGGAATACAACTGTCGCGTGGTGCACCGCGACCTCCAGGCACCCCGGAGTTTCTGAAAAAAAATTTTCTGCGATTTTCACGAAACCACTTTTCTTCAACTTGAATTGGGCTAAAAATCCATCACTGAAAATAAAAATTCTCTGAGTAGTGTGGAAATACTGATCCTTACCCTGCCTGGGTTGTCCACTGAGCATTTCCGCGAGCTCTACCTGAAGTTCTCTGGGCATGGGATTTTGACATGTTCCCCAAACCAAAAATAATGAGAGGGAAACAATCAAGACAACAGATAGAAGCACTTGCATTTGAATGAGTTTCAAGCATGCTTGGGTACTCGTGTGATCTGAGTGACTCAGTTTTGGAATACATCTGTCGCGTGGTGCACCGCGACCTCCAGGCACCTCGGAGTTTCTGAAAAAAAAATTTCTGCGATTTTCACGAAACCACTTTTCTTCAACTTGAATTGGGCTAAAAATCCATCCCTGAAAATTAAAATTCTCTGACTAGTGTGTAAATGCTGAATCTTACCCTGCCTGGGTTGTCCACTGACCATTTCCCTGAACTCTACCTGAAGTTCTCTGGGCATGGGATTTTGAAATGTTCCCCAAACAAAAAGGAATGAGTGGGAAACAATCAAGACAACAGATAGAAGCACTTGCATTTGAATGAGTTTCAAGCATGCTTGGGTACTCGTGTGATCTGAGTGACTCAGTTTTGGAATACAACTGTCGCGTGGTGCACCGCGATCTCCAGGCATCCCGGAGTTTCTGAAAAAAAATTTTCTGCGATTTTCACGAAACCACTTTTCTTCAACTTGAATTGGGCTAAGAATCCATCACTGAAAATAAAACTTCTCTGAGTAGTGTGGAAATACTGATCCTTACCCTGCCTGGGTTGTCCACTGAGCATTTCCGCGAGCTCTACCTGAAGTTCTCTGGGCATGGGATTTTGACATGTTCCCCAAACCAAAAGGATTGAGTGGGAAACAATCAAGACAACAGATAGAAGCACTTGCATTTGAATGTGTTTCAAGCATGCTTGGGTACTGGTGTGATACGAGTGACTCAGTTTTGGAATACAACTGTCGCGTGGTGCACCGCGACCTCCAGGCACCCCGGAGTTTCTGAAAAAAAATTTTCTGCGATTTTCACAAAACCACTTTTCTTCAACTTCAATTGGGCTAAAAATCCATCCCTGAAAATAAAAATTCTCTGAGTAGTGTGGAAATACTGATCCTTACCCTGCCTGGGTTGTCCACTGAGCATTTCCGCGCACTCTACTTGAAGTTCTCTGGGCTTGGGATTTTGACATGTTTCCCAAACCAAAAGGAATGAGTGGGAAACAATCAAGACAACAGATAGAAGCACTTGCATTTGAATGAGTTTCAAGCATGCTTGAGTACTCGTGTGATCTGAGTGACTCAGTTTTGGAATACAACTGTCGCGTGGTGCACCGCGACCTCCAGGCACCCCGGAGTTTCTGAAAAAAAATTTTCTGCAATTTTCACGAAACCAGTTTTCTTCAACTTGAATTGGGCTAAAAATCCATCCCTGAAAATAAAAATTCTCTGAGTAGTGTGGAAATGCTGATCCTTACCCTGCCTGGGTTGTCCACTGAGCATTTCCCTGAACTCTACCTGAAGTTCTCTGGGCATGGGATTTTGACATGTTCCCCAAACCAAAAGGAATGAGTGGGAAACAATCAAGACAACAGATAGAAGCACTTGCATTTGAATGAGTTTCAAGCATGCTTGGGTACTCGTGTGATCTGAGTGACTCAGTTTTCGAATACAACTGTCGCGTGGTGCATCGCGACCTTCAGGCATCCCGGAGTTTCTGAAAAAAAATTTTCTGCGATTTTCACGAAACCACTTTTCTTCAAGTTGAATTGGGCTAAAATTCCATCACTGAAAATAAAAATTCTCTGAGTAGTGTGGAAATACTGATCCTTACCCTACCTGGGTTGTCCACTGAGCATTTCCGCGAGCTCTAAATGAAGTTCTCTGGGCATGGGATTTTGACATGTTCCCCAAACCAAAAGGAATGAGTGGGAAACAATCAAGACAACAGATAGAAGCACTTGCATTTGAATGAGTTTCAAGCATGCTTGGGTACTCGTGTGATCTGAGTGACTCAGTTTTGGAATACAACTGTCGCGTGGTGCACCGCGACCTCCAGGCACCCCGGAGTTTCTGAAAAAAAATTTTCTGCGATTTTCACGAAACCACTTTTCTTCAACTTGAATTGGGCTAAAAATCCATCCCTGAAAATACAAATTCTCTGAGTAGTGTGTAAATGCTGATCCTTACCCTGCCTGGGTTGTCCACTGAGCATTTCCCCGAACTCTACGTGAAGTTCTCTGGGCATGGGATTTTGACATGTTCCCCAAACCAAAAGGAATGAGTGGGAAACAATCAAGAAAAGAGATAGAGGCACTTGCATTTGAATGAGTTTCAAGCATGCTTGGGTACTCGTGTGATCTGAGTGACTCAGTTTTGGAATACAACTGTCGCGTGGTGCACCGCGACCTCCAGGCACCCCGGAGTTTCTGAAAAAAAATTTTCTGCGATTTTAACGAAACCACTTTTCTTCAACTTGAATTGGGCTAAAAATCCATCCCTGAAAATAAAAATTCTCTGAGTAGTGTGGAAATGCTGATCCTTACCCTGCCTGGGTTGTCCACTGAGCATTTCCCCGAACTCTACCTGAAGTTCTCTGGGCATGGGATTTTGACATGTTCCCCAAACCAAAAGGAATGAGTGGGAAACAATCAAGACAACAGATAGAAGCACTTGCATTTGAATGTGTTTCAAGCATGCTTGGGTACTCGTGTGATCTGAGTGACTCAGTTTTGGAATACAACTGTCGCGTGGTGCACCGCGACCTCCAGGCACCCCGGAGTTTCTGAAAAAGAATTTTCTGCGATTTTCACGAAACCACTTTTCTCCAACTTGAATTGGGCTAAAAATCCATCACTGAAAATAAAAATTCTCTGAGTAGTGTGGAAATACTGATCCTTACCCTGCCTGGGTTGTCCACTGAGCATTTCCGCGAGCTCTACCTGAAGTTCTCTGGGCATGGGATTTTGACATGTTCCCCAAACCAAAAATAATGAGAGGGAAACAATCAAGACAACAGATAGAAGCACTTGCATTTGAATGAGTTTCAAGCATGCTTGGGTACTCGTGTGATCTGAGTGACTCAGTTTTGGAATACAACTGTCGCGTGGTGCACCGCGACCTCCAGGCACCTCGGAGTTTCTGAAAAAAAATTTCTGCGATTTTCACGAAACCACTTTTCTTCAACTTGAATTGGGCTAAAAATCCATCACTGAAAATAAAAATTCTCTGAGTAGTGTGGAAATACTGATCCTTACCCTGCCTGGGTTGTCCACTGAGCATTTCCGCGAGCTCTACCTGAAGTTCTCTGGGCATGGGATTTTGACATGTTCCCCAAACCAAAAATAATGAGTGGGAAACAATCAAGACAACAGATAGAAGCACTTGCATTTGAATGAGTTTCAAGCATGCTTGGGTACTCGTGTGATCTGAGTGACTCAGTTTTGGAATACAACTGTCGCGTGGTGCACCGCGACCTCCAGGCACCTCGGAGTTTCTGAAAAAAAAATTTCTGCGATTTTCACGAAACCACTTTTCTTCAACTTGAATTGGGCTAAAAATCCATCCCTGAAAATAAAAATTCTCTGAGTAGTGTGTAAATAATGAATCTTACCCTGCCTGGGTTGTCCATTGAGCATTTCCACGAGCTCTACCTGAAGTTCTCTGGGCATGGGATTTTGACATGTTCCCCAAACAAAAAATAATGAGAGGGAAACAATCAAGACAACAGATAGAAGCACTTGCATTTGAATGAGTTTCAAGCATGCTTGGGTACTCGTGTGATCTGAATGACTCAGTTTTGGAATACAACTGTCGCGTGCTGCATCGCGACCTCCAGGCATCCCGGAGTTTCTGAAAAAAAATTTTCTGCGATTTTCACGAAACCACTTTTCTTCAACTTGAATTGGGCTAAAAATCCATCACTGAAAATAAAACTTCTCTGAGTAGTGTGGAAATACTGATCCTTACCCTGCCTGGGTTGTCCACTGAGCATTTCCGCGAGGTCTACCTGAAGTTCTCTGGGCATGGGATTTTGACATGCTCCCCAAACCAAAAGGAATGAGTGGGAAACAATCAAGACAACAGATAGAAGCACTAGCATTTGAATGTGTTTCAAGCAGGCTTGGGTACTCGTGTGATCTGAGTGACTCAGTTTTGGAATACAACTGTCGCGTGGTGCACCGCGACCTCCAGGCACCCCGGAGTTTCTGAAAAAAAATTTTCTGCGATTTTCACGAAACCACTTTTCTTCAACTTGAATTGGGCTACAAATCCATCCCTGAAAATAAAAATTCTCTGAGTAGTGTGGAAATACTGATCCTTACCCTGCCTGGGTTGTCCACTGAGCATTTCCGCGCACTCTACTTGAAGTTCTCTGGGCTTGGAATTTTGACATGTTTCCCAAACCAAAAGGAATGAGTGGGAAACAATCAAGACAACAGATAGAAGCACTTGCATTTGAATGAGTTTCAAGCATGCTTGGGTACTCGTGTGACCTGAGTGACTCAGTTTTCGAATACAACTGTCGCGTGGTGCACCGCGACCTCCAGGCATCCCGGAGTTTCTGAAAAAAAATTTTCTGCGATTTTCACGAAACCACTTTTCTTCAAGTTGAATTGGGCTTAAAATCCATCACTGAAAATAAAAATTCTCTGAGTAGTGTGGAAATACTGATCCTTACCCTACCTGGGTTGTCCACTGAGCATTTCCGCGAGCTCTACCTGAAGTTCTCTGGGCATGGGATTTTGACATGTTCCCCAAACCAAAAGGAATGAGTGGGAAACAATCAAGACAACAGATAGAAGCACTTGCATTTGAATGTGTTTCAAGCATGCTTGGGTACTCGTGTGATCTGAGTGACTCAGTTTTGGAATACAACTGTCGCGTGGTGCACCGCGACCTCCAGGCACCCCGGAGTTTCTGAAAAAAAATTTTCTGCGATTTTCACGAAACCACTTTTCTTCAACTTGAATTGGGCTAAAAATCCATCACTGAAAATAAAAATTCTCTGAGTAGTGTGGAAATACTGATCCTTACCCTGCCTGGGTTGTCCACTGAGCATTTCCGCGAGCTCTACCTGAAGTTCTCTGGGCATGGGATTTTGACATGTTCCCCAAACCAAAAATAATGAGAGGGAAACAATCAAGACAACAGATAGAAGCACTTGCATTTGAATGAGTTTCAAGCATGCTTGGGTACTCGTGTGATCTGAGTGACTCAGTTTTGGAATACATCTGTCGCGTGGTGCACCGCGACCTCCAGGCACCTCGGAGTTTCTGAAAAAAAAATTTCTGCGATTTTCACGAAACCACTTTTCTTCAACTTGAATTGGGCTAAAAATCCATCCCTGAAAATTAAAATTCTCTGACTAGTGTGTAAATGCTGAATCTTACCCTGCCTGGGTTGTCCACTGACCATTTCCCTGAACTCTACCTGAAGTTCTCTGGGCATGGGATTTTGAAATGTTCCCCAAACAAAAAGGAATGAGTGGGAAACAATCAAGACAACAGATAGAAGCACTTGCATTTGAATGAGTTTCAAGCATGCTTGGGTACTCGTGTGATCTGAGTGACTCAGTTTTGGAATACAACTGTCGCGTGGTGCACCGCGATCTCCAGGCATCCCGGAGTTTCTGAAAAAAAATTTTCTGCGATTTTCACGAAACCACTTTTCTTCAACTTGAATTGGGCTAAGAATCCATCACTGAAAATAAAACTTCTCTGAGTAGTGTGGAAATACTGATCCTTACCCTGCCTGGGTTGTCCACTGAGCATTTCCGCGAGCTCTACCTGAAGTTCTCTGGGCATGGGATTTTGACATGTTCCCCAAACCAAAAGGATTGAGTGGGAAACAATCAAGACAACAGATAGAAGCACTTGCATTTGAATGTGTTTCAAGCATGCTTGGGTACTGGTGTGATACGAGTGACTCAGTTTTGGAATACAACTGTCGCGTGGTGCACCGCGACCTCCAGGCACCCCGGAGTTTCTGAAAAAAAATTTTCTGCGATTTTCACAAAACCACTTTTCTTCAACTTCAATTGGGCTAAAAATCCATCCCTGAAAATAAAAATTCTCTGAGTAGTGTGGAAATACTGATCCTTACCCTGCCTGGGTTGTCCACTGAGCATTTCCGCGCACTCTACTTGAAGTTCTCTGGGCTTGGGATTTTGACATGTTTCCCAAACCAAAAGGAATGAGTGGGAAACAATCAAGACAACAGATAGAAGCACTTGCATTTGAATGAGTTTCAAGCATGCTTGAGTACTCGTGTGATCTGAGTGACTCAGTTTTGGAATACAACTGTCGCGTGGTGCACCGCGACCTCCAGGCACCCCGGAGTTTCTGAAAAAAAATTTTCTGCAATTTTCACGAAACCAGTTTTCTTCAACTTGAATTGGGCTAAAAATCCATCCCTGAAAATAAAAATTCTCTGAGTAGTGTGGAAATGCTGATCCTTACCCTGCCTGGGTTGTCCACTGAGCATTTCCCTGAACTCTACCTGAAGTTCTCTGGGCATGGGATTTTGACATGTTCCCCAAACCAAAAGGAATGAGTGGGAAACAATCAAGACAACAGATAGAAGCACTTGCATTTGAATGAGTTTCAAGCATGCTTGGGTACTCGTGTGATCTGAGTGACTCAGTTTTCGAATACAACTGTCGCGTGGTGCATCGCGACCTTCAGGCATCCCGGAGTTTCTGAAAAAAAATTTTCTGCGATTTTCACGAAACCACTTTTCTTCAAGTTGAATTGGGCTAAAATTCCATCACTGAAAATAAAAATTCTCTGAGTAGTGTGGAAATACTGATCCTTACCCTACCTGGGTTGTCCACTGAGCATTTCCGCGAGCTCTAAATGAAGTTCTCTGGGCATGGGATTTTGACATGTTCCCCAAACCAAAAGGAATGAGTGGGAAACAATCAAGACAACAGATAGAAGCACTTGCATTTGAATGAGTTTCAAGCATGCTTGGGTACTCGTGTGATCTGAGTGACTCAGTTTTGGAATACAACTGTCGCGTGGTGCACCGCGACCTCCAGGCACCCCGGAGTTTCTGAAAAAAAATTTTCTGCGATTTTCACGAAACCACTTTTCTTCAACTTGAATTGGGCTAAAAATCCATCCCTGAAAATACAAATTCTCTGAGTAGTGTGTAAATGCTGATCCTTACCCTGCCTGGGTTGTCCACTGAGCATTTCCCCGAACTCTACGTGAAGTTCTCTGGGCATGGGATTTTGACATGTTCCCCAAACCAAAAGGAATGAGTGGGAAACAATCAAGAAAAGAGATAGAGGCACTTGCATTTGAATGAGTTTCAAGCATGCTTGGGTACTCGTGTGATCTGAGTGACTCAGTTTTGGAATACAACTGTCGCGTGGTGCACCGCGACCTCCAGGCACCCCGGAGTTTCTGAAAAAAAATTTTCTGCGATTTTAACGAAACCACTTTTCTTCAACTTGAATTGGGCTAAAAATCCATCCCTGAAAATAAAAATTCTCTGAGTAGTGTGGAAATGCTGATCCTTACCCTGCCTGGGTTGTCCACTGAGCATTTCCCCGAACTCTACCTGAAGTTCTCTGGGCATGGGATTTTGACATGTTCCCCAAACCAAAAGGAATGAGTGGGAAACAATCAAGACAACAGATAGAAGCACTTGCATTTGAATGTGTTTCAAGCATGCTTGGGTACTCGTGTGATCTGAGTGACTCAGTTTTGGAATACAACTGTCGCGTGGTGCACCGCGACCTCCAGGCACCCCGGAGTTTCTGAAAAAGAATTTTCTGCGATTTTCACGAAACCACTTTTCTCCAACTTGAATTGGGCTAAAAATCCATCACTGAAAATAAAAATTCTCTGAGTAGTGTGGAAATACTGATCCTTACCCTGCCTGGGTTGTCCACTGAGCATTTCCGCGAGCTCTACCTGAAGTTCTCTGGGCATGGGATTTTGACATGTTCCCCAAACCAAAAATAATGAGAGGGAAACAATCAAGACAACAGATAGAAGCACTTGCATTTGAATGAGTTTCAAGCATGCTTGGGTACTCGTGTGATCTGAGTGACTCAGTTTTGGAATACAACTGTCGCGTGGTGCACCGCGACCTCCAGGCACCTCGGAGTTTCTGAAAAAAAATTTCTGCGATTTTCACGAAACCACTTTTCTTCAACTTGAATTGGGCTAAAAATCCATCACTGAAAATAAAAATTCTCTGAGTAGTGTGGAAATACTGATCCTTACCCTGCCTGGGTTGTCCACTGAGCATTTCCGCGAGCTCTACCTGAAGTTCTCTGGGCATGGGATTTTGACATGTTCCCCAAACCAAAAATAATGAGTGGGAAACAATCAAGACAACAGATAGAAGCACTTGCATTTGAATGAGTTTCAAGCATGCTTGGGTACTCGTGTGATCTGAGTGACTCAGTTTTGGAATACAACTGTCGCGTGGTGCACCGCGACCTCCAGGCACCTCGGAGTTTCTGAAAAAAAAATTTCTGCGATTTTCACGAAACCACTTTTCTTCAACTTGAATTGGGCTAAAAATCCATCCCTGAAAATAAAAATTCTCTGAGTAGTGTGTAAATGCTGAATCTTACCCTGCCTGGGTTGTCCACTGAGCATTTCCACGAGCTCTACCTGAAGTTCTCTGGGCATGGGATTTTGACATGTTCCCCAAACCAAAAATAATGAGAGGGAAACAATCAAGACAACAGATAGAAGCACTTGCATTTGAATGAGTTTCAAGCATGCTTGGGTACTCGTGTGATCTGAGTGACTCAGTTTGGGAATACAACTGTCGCGTGGTGCACCGCGACCTCCAGGCACCTCGGAGTTTCTGAAAAAAAAATTTCTGCGATTTTCACGAAACCACTTTTCTTCAACTTGAATTGGGCTAAAAATCCATCCCTGAAAATAAAAATTCTCTGAGTAGTGTGTAAATGCTGAATCTTACCCTGCCTGGGTTGTCCACTGAGCATTTCCCCGAACTCTACCTGAAGTTCTCTGGGCATGGGATTTTGACATGTTCCCCAAACCAAAAGGAATGAGTGGGAAACAATCAAGACAACAGATAGAAGCACTTGCATTTGAATGAGTTTCAAGCATGCTTGGGTACTCGTGTGATCTGAGTGACTCAGTTTTGGAATACAACTGTCGCGTGGTGCACCGCGACCTCCAGGCATCCCGGAGTTTCTGAAAAAAAATTTTCTGCGATTTTCACGAAACCACTTTTCTTCAACTTGAATTGGGCTAAAAATCCATCACTGAAAATAAAACTTCTCTGAGTAGTGTGGAAATACTGATCCTTACCCTGCCTGGGTTGTCCACTGAGCATTTCCGCGAGCTCTACCTGAAGTTCTCTGGGCATGGGATTTTGACATGTTCCCCAAACCAAAAGGAATGAGTGGGAAACAATCAAGACAACAGATACAGATGCAGCCATTCAAAATGCGTGAGGTATTTCGCGGCATACCCCGGTGGGCGTGTCACAGTATCACGCGGTATGACGCAGTTAACGTGGTGTCACGTGGTTAACTATCCGGCGTCGCCTTGTAAAACCGCCAGGGGGAGCTTAACCTCTCATGTACAGCATTTGAGCCTTTAATTTTGAACTGTGTATTACAGCATGTTAATCATCAGTCATTAAAATGTTGGTATATTTTATGAAAGCAAGATTGCTCAGTTGGACAAAAGTACACAGCCTACCTTTATCATAAATATTTATGCATCAAAGCCTTTACTGAAGATATTACTAATAGTATTAATAATGGATGACTTTAGACAAGCTGTATACTCAAAGTATAATTTCTTTAGCACATTTGTACAAGCACTTGGAATCTGTCCAAGCCATACTTTGTCAGGCATTTTGTTTTACTTCAACGGGCATAAAAACTTCCTTGCTTTTAACAGGGCGTTTCATAATTTCTAACTACGAAAATGATTTAAAATGCGACACTTATCATTCAACTAGAGCTTAAAATATCACAAGGATCCTCAAGAGCACAGCAAAGAGTGTATTAAAAGACACTTGTATTTATCAACGCTTTCTTTTCCGTATACCAGATTTTATGGAACCACTTCAGAGGGGTGTCAGCCAGTCAGATTCCAGGATTCGGCACTTTAAAGGAAAAATACACACCGGTATTCCATTTCTCCCTAACGATTTTAAGCATCGAAGTATTTAACTAGCATGTGAAATAGCGTGTGAAAAAGTGGTAGTTTTAAGCTTTTCTGCTAATATAATATGGAATCGATATTGATTTAAATCGTGTTCTGATTTAAATCGCAAACGCGTGTTTAATTATATGTGTTTTTTAATCATAATCAGGCTAATGCAACATAAATTGATACAGTATCTTTGTCTTCTAAGCATCTTAATAAACTTTCAGCATAGCTTTCTACCCGTCAAGATTTATATTTCTTGGGATTTTGGGATCAAACGTGGAAGGATTAGATTATAATCGTTTTTATTTGTCAAATACGTGATTGTATTTCTGAATGTTATGTGACACCTACAGTAGTTCACTGCTTTAAATACATCGAATTAAGAAAGTTATGTGTAGCACTTTAGATCTTTTTTCTGAACCAGGGAAAATCTGATCATGTTTCTCTATAACAATAATAAAAAAAACTTTATTTTACATATCGCCTTTAAAAGTGGCATCTCAAAGCAATACAGTAGATCGAAAAACAGTTAAAAGGGACCAGATTAAATACCAGACAATCGCAAACGCATTTTCAATAAAATTATTTTATTCATTCAGCAGTTTGTGAGAGGAACATCCAGCAGGGAGAGACACACACACCGGTTTTCATTGACAAAATTGTTTTTTTTCAATTCCTTTTGTCTAACAGGAATGTTTTGTTTGTGGACAAACTGTTAGACAAGAGGAAAAGACCGCCTCCTCCTACGAAGCATTAATCGCGTATCTAAGGAAAATTGCAGTATACCTTTGTTCATGCACATCATTATACAGTACAGTATCTCAATTTGTATTTCGATAAAAAAAATCGTTTGCCCAGCCACTACTGTTGTTATTGTTTTTATCCTGTAAAGCGTTTTCTTTTTCTGCGTTTTCCATTTCCTTTTTCTGATCACTCGCTTTCTGGATACACATCTCACCTGTCCTGTTCTTTGTTTTCCTGGTTTGCTGATTATGCCTGCTGCGGTCCACTCCTACCCTCACACCTAAAGAATACTATTTTAAATTTCTTGGCGCAGTTCATTAACCCTTGTATGTGCTGTCCGCGCCCAAAATGCAATTAAAAAAAAGTAAAAAACCGCGCTCAAAATGCAATTTAGAGCTTAATAAGATACACTCCACAGGCAAAATTAAAGACAAAATTAAAGACGATTAAAATCTGTAATCTTTCCACTTGTACTGTGAGTCATCGGACAGTTTCTGCTTTGTGTAAGGATGGTGAGAAAGCTGTGTTCAATGTATTTAAGGGACTCAGAAGTAAAAGAAGATGCTTCATATTGCGTGACTAATTTTAAAAACCAAGTTATAAATGCAGACGCTCCCTCGGTGCCGCGCCGGGTGTAAATATCAAAGTATACATTCCCAACAAGAATTGTACCCATCTGTCAAACAAATAAAACACCTTGAATTGAATTGAGGGAGAGATGGGGGTAGTGGGACAGAGATACTGTAGACAGACTCAAGGCAAATAAGATACTTATGGGTACGCAGGCATTCACGACAGCAACATACGAAACGTTTGCACGTACTGTATAGTTAAGTTATTACTTGGTTTTCAAAGTGCAACGAAATACAATATTGTTGTTGCTGCTGTTCTGGTTGTTTTTATCCCGTAAAGCGTTTTGAGAAGCCACCTTTAAAGGCGATATATACTGTAAAACCACTGATTCTTATGGAATGTGCTCCGCAGGAGATTCAAATTTTTATTTATTTATTTTTTAATCGCGTATCTTAGGAAATCTCAGTATAACTTTGTTCATGAACAGTGGCATGTTACATTATCATTCGTTTTTTTAACAAGGCTCGCCAGCTAATGTGAATCGAAACCTGTCTTGCTAGCTTTTAAAGTCGTGCATGTGTAAACTGTACTAGAGGGCATGCAAGTTACTCTGCCCCTTTCAGCGGCAGGGAGTCCCTCTGCTGCAACACACAGCAGACAGAACGGGAGACTATTGCCTTTCATATCTGACACCAGTGAAGTAAAAGGGGTGTCTAAAGGGGTGATTTTAGACCACATTTTAGTTACTTTATTTTGTTTACTTTTAACATTTCTGTAATTTACAGTAGATGTCACAATAGAAGCCCGAAGCCTATTATACTCAGTCTAGCCTTGGATCCTCTGAGTCCCTTGACTCAGTTATTGCATATTAATTTCTTGAGATACGCGATTCCATATTATATTCCCTTTTAATCAAATTCTAAAAGTATGCTTGTTGACTCCGGTATCGCGTTACTTAAAGACTTCGATGCTTAAAATGTTTAGGGAGAAATGGAATACTGGTGTGTATGTTTTCTTTAAAGTACCGAGACCAGCCATATACTGAACGTTTAAGTTCCAAAATTAATATCGTTTATGGACTTCACACGCGTTGCAGTATGCTCCTATTCTTTTTATGCTCAGGCACTAAAATCTCCCTTCTGCTTTGTGTAAGGATGGTATCAAGAGCAATCTTAAGTGGTGAGAAAGCTGTGTTCAATGTATTTAAGGGACTCAAAAGTAAAAGAAGATGCTTCATATTGCTTGACTAATTTTAAAAACCAAGTTATAAATGCAGACGCTCCCTCGGTGCCGCGCCGGGTGTAAATATCAAAGTATACATTCCCAACAAGAATTGTACCCATCTGTCATGCAAATAAAACACCTTGAATTGAATTGAGGGAGAGATGGGGGTAGTGGGACAGAGATACTGTAGACAGACTCAAGGCAAATAAGATACTTATGGGTACGCAGACATTCACGACAGCAACATACGAAACGTTTGCACGTACTGTATAGTTAAGTTATTACTTGGTTTTCAAAGTGCAACGAAATACAATATTGTTGTTGCTGCTGTTCTGGTTGTTTTTATCCCGTAAAGCGTTTTGAGAAGCCACCTTTAAAGGCGATATATACTGTAAAACCACTGATTCTTATGGAATGTGTTCCGCGGGAGATTCAAATTTTTATTTATTTATTTTTTAATCGCGTATCTTAGGAAATCTCAGTATAACTTTGTTCATGAACAGTGGCATGTTACATTATCATTCGTTTTTTTAACAAGGCTCGCCAGCTAATGTGAATCGAAACCTGTCTTGCTAGCTTTTAAAGTCGTGCATGTGTAAACTGTACTAGAGGGCATGCAAGTTACTCTGCCCCTTTCAGCGGCAGGGAGTCCCTCTGCTGCAACACACAGCAGACAGAACGGGAGACTATTGCCTTTCATATCTGACACCAGTGAAGTAAAAGGGGTGTCTAAAGGGGTGATTTTAGACCACATTTTAGTTACTTTATTTTGTTTACTTTTAACATTTCTGTAATTTACAGTAGATGTCACAATAGAAGCCCGAAGCCTATTATACTCAGTCTAGCCTTGGATCCTCTGAGTCCCTTGACTCAGTTATTGCATATTAATTTCTTGAGATACGCGATTCCATATTATATTCCCTTTTAATCAAATTCTAAAAGTATGCTTGTTGACTCCGGTATCGCGTTACTTAAAGACTTCGATGCTTAAAATGTTTAGGGAGAAATGGAATACTGGTGTGTATGTTTTCTTTAAAGTACCGAGACCAGCCATATACTGAACGTTTAAGTTCCAAAATTAATATCGTTTATGGACTTCACACGCGTTGCAGTATGCTCCTATTCTTTTTATGCTCATGCACTAAAATCTCCCTTCTGCTTTGTGTAAGGATGGTATCAAGAGCAATCTTAAGTGGTGAGAAAGCTGTGTTCAATGTATTTAAGGGACTCAAAAGTAAAAGAAGATGCTTCATATTGCTTGACTAATTTTAAAAACCAAGTTATAAATGCAGACGCTCCCTCGGTGCGCTGCTCTGGTGCGCCGGCTGTTACACAGTGCCTGTCTGCTGTAAGCGTTACAATATACATACCCAACACTGCTTGTACCCATCTGTCATGCAAATAAAACACCTTGAATTGAATTGAATTGAGGGGAGAGGGGGGGAATACTAAAGCCAATACTGGCTCAATACCCTCAATGGGCTTTGACGTGCTAATGCGTTGGTTTAACAGTCCGGGTGTGGCAGGCTTCCAATGTCAACTCGACTCGATTGGAAGACAATGAACGTATTTTAGCCCTAAATGAATTAATAGCAAACATGGTTTACATAAAATACATTTTTCCAAGAAAGTTTATAATAATACGATCTATAGTTGAAATCTGAGCCTACTTTAAAAATAAAGGAAAAGCATTTTCAGAGAGTAATCATGCTGTGTTTATGTAGAAAAAGCGATTAGGTTTACGAGCAATCTAATTACCTATTCGCTTAAAACGCTATTAAAAATTTACTCTGTTGCACACACACACACAATAGAAGCAGGCACCGCTGTCAGAAGGGAAGATATGTTCAAAATATCGCAAATATCGATCATGTTGCGATATTTTGAAATATAAAAGTCAATTGATTGTCCATAATATCGCTATTCTATTTTTTCGAAGAAATGTTTGTTAAAAGAAAAGACCAGCACCAGCTGGATTCGAAAACACAACCTGTCAGCTGGTAGTCACGTCTACAAGACAGCTCACATGAACAGGCAGGCGAAACAGCCCTACACAGCCCTGTCGCAGCACACGAATACCATTATTAAATTCTTTAGATACGCGATTCCATATTATATTCCCTTTTAATCAAATTCTAAAAGTATGCTTGTTGACTCCGGTATCGCGTTAGTTAAAGACTTCGAAGCTTAAAATGTTTAGGGAGAAATGGAATACTGGTGTGTATTTTTTTCTTTAAAGTACCAAGACCAGCTATACACTGTATGTTTATGTTCCAAAATTAATATCGTTTATGACCTTCACACGCGTTACAGTATGCTCCTATTCTTTTTATGCTCAGCTACTAAGATTTCCCTTCAGTGGTAAAATTCAATACCTACAACGGGCACAGCAAAGACGTTTACTGTCTTTCTACGACAGACCAACGGACCACGAGTGCCCCTGTCGGTCAACCAATCACGTACTGCGGTGCCCCGCGTCATCTTGCGTCATACTGAGCGACGTCACCTGCGGTACGTGTCTGTAACGCGCACTTTGAATGGCTGCATCTGTAGAAGCACTTGCATTTGAATGTGTTTCAAGCATGCTTGGGTACTCGTGTGATCTGAGTGACTCAGTTTTGGAATACAACTGTCGCGTGGTGCACCGCGACCTCCAGGCACCCCGGAGTTTCTGAAAAAAAAATTTCTGCGATTTTCACGAAACCACTTTTCTTCAACTTGAATTGGGCTAAAAATCCATCACTGAAAATAAAAATTCTCTGAGTAGTGTGGAAATACTGATCCTTACCCTGCCTGGGTTGTCCACTGAGCATTTCCGCGAGCTCTACCTGAAGTTCTCTGGGCATGGGATTTTGACATGTTCCCCAAACCAAAAATAATGAGAGGGAAACAATCAAGACAACAGATAGAAGCACTTGCATTTGAATGAGTTTCAAGCATGCTTGGGTACTCGTGTGATCTGAGTGACTCAGTTTTGGAATACAACTGTCGCGTGGTGCACCGCGACCTCCAGGCACCTCGGAGTTTCTGAAAAAAAAATTTCTGCGATTTTCACGAAACCACTTTTCTTCAACTTGAATTGGGCTAAAAATCCATCCCTGAAAATAAAAATTCTCTGAGTAGTGTGGAAATACTGATCCTTACCCTGCCTTGGTTGTCCACTGAGCATTTCCGCGCACTCTACTTGAAGTTCTCTGGGCTTGGGATTTTGACATGTTTCCCAAACCAAAAGGAATGAGTGGGAAACAATCAAGACAACAGATAGAAGCACTTGCATTTGAATGAGTTTCAAGCATGCTTGAGTACTCGTGTGATCTGAGTGACTCAGTTTTGGAATACAACTGTCGCGTGGTGCACCGCGACCTCCAGGCACCCCGGAGTTTCTGAAAAAAAATTTTCTGCGATTTTCACGAAACCACTTTTCTTCAACTTGAATTGGGCTAAAAATCCATCACTGAAAATAAAAATTCTCTGAGTAGTGTGGAAATACTGATCCTTACCCTGCCTGGGTTGTCCACTGAGCATTTCCGCGAGCTCTACCTGAAGTTCTCTGGGCATGGGATTTTGACATGTTCCCCAAACCAAAAATAATGAGAGGGAAACAATCAAGACAACAGATAGAAGCACTTGCATTTGAATGAGTTTCAAGCATGCTTGGGTACTCGTGTGATCTGAGTGACTCAGTTTTGGAATACAACTGTCGCGTGGTGCACCGCGACCTCCAGGCACCTCGGAGTTTCTGAAAAAAAAATTTCTGCGATTTTCACGAAACCACTTTTCTTCAACTTGAATTGGGCTAAAAATCCATCCCTGAAAATAAAAATTCTCTGAGTAGTGTGGAAATACTGATCCTTACCCTGCCTTGGTTGTCCACTGAGCATTTCCGCGCACTCTACTTGAAGTTCTCTGGGCTTGGGATTTTGACATGTTTCCCAAACCAAAAGGAATGAGTGGGAAACAATCAAGACAACAGATAGAAGCACTTGCATTTGAATGAGTTTCAAGCATGCTTGAGTACTCGTGTGATCTGAGTGACTCAGTTTTGGAATACAACTGTCGCGTGGTGCACCGCGACCTCCAGGCACCCCGGAGTTTCTGAAAAAAAATTTTCTGCGATTTTCACGAAACCACTTTTCTTCAACTTGAATTGGGCTAAAAATCCATCACTGAAAATAAAAATTCTCTGAGTAGTGTGGAAATACTGATCCTTACCAAGCCTGGGTTGTCCACTGAGCATTTCCGCGAGCTCTACCTGAAGTTCTCTGGGCATGGGATTTTGACATGTTCCCCAAACCAAAAATAATGAGTGGGAAACAATCAAGACAACAGATAGAAGCACTTGCATTTGAATGAGTTTCAAGCATGCTTGGGTACTCGTGTGATCTGAGTGACTCAGTTTTGGAATACAACTGTCGCGTGGTGCACCGCGACCTCCAGGCACCTCGGAGTTTCTGAAAAAAAAATTTCTGCGATTTTCACGAAACCACTTTTCTTCAACTTGAATTGGGCTAAAAATCCATCCCTGAAAATAAAAATTCTCTGAGTAGTGTGTAAATGCTGAATCTTACCCTGCCTGGGTTGTCCACTGAGCATTTCCCCGAACTCTACCTGAAGTTCTCTGGGCATGGGATTTTGACATGTTCCCCAAACCAAAAGGAATGAGTGGGAAACAATCAAGACAACAGATAGAAGCACTTGCATTTGAATGAGTTTCAAGCATGCTTGGGTACTCGTGTGATCTGAGTGACTCAGTTTTGGAATACAACTGTCGCGTGGTGCACCGCGACCTCCAGGCATCCCGGAGTTTCTGAAAAAAAATTTTCTGCGATTTTCACGAAACCACTTTTCTTCAACTTGAATTGGGCTAAAAATCCATCCCTGAAAATAAAAATTCTCTGAGTAGTGTGGAAATGCTGATCCTTACCCTGCCTGGGTTGTCCACTGAGCATTTCCGCGAGCTCTACCTGAAGTTCTCTGGGCATGGGATTTTGACATGTTCCCCAAACCAAAAATAATGAGTGGGAAACAATCAAGACAACAGATAGAAGCACTTGCATTTGAATGAGTTTCAAGCATGCTTGGGTACTCGTGTGATCTGAGTGACTCAGTTTTGGAATACAACTGTCGCGTGGTGCACCGCGACCTCCAGGCACCTCGGAGTTTCTGAAAAAAAAATTTCTGCGATTTTCACGAAACCACTTTTCTTCAACTTGAATTGGGCTAAAAATCCATCCCTGAAAATAAAAATTCTCTGAGTAGTGTGTAAATGCTGAATCTTACCCTGCTGGGTTGTCCACTGAGCATTTCCCCGAACTCTACCTGAAGTTCTCTGGGCATGGAATTTTGACATGTTCCCCAAACCAAAAGGAATGAGTGGGAAACAATCAAGACAATAGATAGAAGCACTTGCATTTGAATGAGTTTCAAGCATGCTTGGGTACTCGTGTGATCTGAGTGACTCAGTTTTGGAATACAACTGTCACGTGGTGCACCGCGACCTCCAGGCATCCCGGAGTTTCTGAAAAAAAATTTTCTGCGATTTTCACGAAACCACTTTTCTTCAACTTGAATTGGGCTAAAAATCCATCACTGAAAATAAAACATCTCTGAGTAGTGTGGAAATACTGATCCTTACCCTGCCTGGGTTGTCCACTGAGCATTTCCGCGAGCTCTACTTGAACTTCTCTGGGCTTGGGATTTTGACATGTTTCCCAAACCAAAAGGAATGAGTGGGAAACAATCAAGACAACAGATAGAAGCACTTGCATTTGAATGAGTTTCAAGCATGCTTGAGTACTCGTGTGATCTGAGTGACTCAGTTTTGGAATACAACTGTCGCGTGGTGCACCGCGACCTCCAGGCACCCCGGAGTTTCTGAAAAAAAATTTTCTGCGATTTTCACGAAACCACTTTTCTTCAAGTTGAATTGGGCTAAAATTCCATCACTGAAAATAAAAATTCTCTGAGTAGTGTGGAAATACTGATCCTTACCCTACCTGGGTTGTCCACTGAGCATTTCCGCGAGCTCTAAATGAAGTTCTCTGGGCATGGGATTTTGACATGTTCCCCAAACCAAAAGGAATGAGTGTGAAACAATCAAGACAACAGATAGAGGCACTTGCATTTGAATGAGTTTCAAGCATGCTTGGGTACTCGTGTGATCTGAGTGACTCAGTTTTGGAATACAACTGTCGCGTGGTGCACCGCGACCTCCAGGCACCCCGGAGTTTCTGAAAAAAAATTTTCTGCGATTTTAACGAAACCACTTTTCTTCAACTTGAATTGGGCTAAAAATCCATCCCTGAAAATAAAAGTTCTCTGAGTAGTGTGTAAATGCTGATCCTTACCCTGCCTGGGTTGTCCACTGAGCATTTCCCCGAACTCTACCTGAAGTTCTCTGGGCATGGGATTTTGACATGTTCCCCAAACCAAAAGGAATGAGTGGGAAACAATCAAGACAACAGATAGAAGCACTTGCATTTGAATGAGTTTCAAGCATGCTTGGGTACTCGTGTGATCTGAGTGACTCAGTTTTGGAATACAACTGTCGCGTGGTGCACCGCGACCTCCAGGCATCCCGGAGTTTCTGAAAAAAAATTTTCTGCGATTTTCACGAAACCACTTTTCTTCAACTTGAATTGGGCTAAAAATCCATCACTGAAAATAAAAATTCTCTGAGTAGTGTGGAAATACTGATCCTTACCCTGCCTGGGTTGTCCACTGAGCATTTCCGCGAGCTCTACCTGAAGTTCTCTGGGCATGGGATTTTGACATGTTCCCCAAACCAAAAATAATGAGAGGGAAACAATCAAGACAACAGATAGAAGCACTTGCATTTGAATGAGTTTCAAGAATGCTTGGGTACTCGTGTGATCTGAGTGACTCAGTTTTGGAATACAACTGTCGCGTGGTGCACCGCGACCTCCAGGCACCTCGGAGTTTCTGAAAAAAAAATTTCTGCGATTTTCACGAAACCACTTTTCTTCAACTTGAATTGGGCTAAAAATCCATCACTGAAAATAAAAATTCTCTGAGTAGTGTGGAAATACTGATCCTTACCCTGCCTGGGTTGTCCACTGAGCATTTCCGCGAGCTCTACCTGAAGTTCTCTGGGCATGGGATTTTGACATGTTCCCCAAACCAAAAATAATGAGAGGGAAACAATCAAGACAACAGATAGAAGCACTTGCATTTGAATGAGTTTCAAGCATGCTTGGGTACTCGTGTGATCTGAGTGACTCAGTTTTGGAATACAACTGTCGCGTGGTGCACCGCGACCTCCAGGCACCTCGGAGTTTCTGAAAAAAAAATTTCTGCGATTTTCACGAAACCACTTTTCTTCAACTTGAATTGGGCTAAAAATCCATCCCTGAAAATAAAAATTCTCTGAGTAGTGTGTAAATGCTGAATCTTACCCTGCCTGGGTTGTCCACTGAGCATTTCCCCGAACTCTACCTGAAGTTCTCTGGGCATGGGATTTTGACATGTTCCCCAAACCAAAAGGAATGAGTGGGAAACAATCAAGACAACAGATAGAAGCACTTGCATTTGAATGAGTTTCAAGCATGCTTGGGTACTCGTGTGATCTGAGTGACTCAGTTTTGGAATACAACTGTCGCGTGGTGCACCGCGACCTCCAGGCACCTCGGAGTTTCTGAAAAAAAAATTTCTGCGATTTTCACGAAACCACTTTTCTTCAACTTGAATTGGGCTAAAAATCCATCCCTGAAAATAAAAATTCTCTGAGTAGTGTGGAAATACTGATCCTTACCCTGCCTGGGTTGTCCACTGAGCATTTCCGCGAGCTCTACCTGAAGTTCTCTGGGCATGGGATTTTGACATGTTCCCCAAACCAAAAGGAATGAGTGGGAAACAATCAAGACAACAGATAGAAGCACTTGCATTTGAATGTGTTTCAAGCATGCTTGGGTACTCGTGTGATCTGAGTGACTCAGTTTTGGAATACAACTGTCGCGTGGTGCACTGCGACCTCCAGGCACCTCGGAGTTTCTGAAAAAAAAATTTCTGCGATTTTCACGAAACCACTTTTCTTCAACTTGAATTGGGCTAAAAATCCATCACTGAAAATAAAAATTCTCTGAGTAGTGTGGAAATACTGATCCTTACCCTGCCTGGGTTGTCCACTGAGCATTTCCGCGAGCTCTATCTGAAGTTCTCTGGGCATGGGATTTTGACATGTTCCCCAAACCAAAAATAATGAGTGGGAAACAATCAAGACAACAGATAGAAGCACTTGCATTTGAATGAGTTCCAAGCATGCTTGGGTACTCGTGTGATCTGAGTGACTCAGTTTTGGAATACAACTGTCGCGTGGTGCACCGCGACCTCCAGGCACCTCGGAGTTTCTGAAAAAAAAATTTCTGCGATTTTCACGAAACCACTTTTCTTCAACTTGAATTGGGCTAAAAATCCATCCCTGAAAATAAAAATTCTCTGAGTAGTGTGGAAATGCTGATCCTTACCCTGCCTGGGTTGTCCACTGAGCATTTCCCCGAACTCTACCTGAAGTTCTCTGGGCATGGGATTTTGACATGTTCCCCAAACCAAAAGGAATGAGTGGGAAACAATCAAGACAACAGATAGAAGCACTTGCATTTGAATGTGCTTCAAGCATGCTTGGGTACTCGTGCGATCTGAGTGACTCAGTTTTGGAATACAACTGTCGCGTGGTGCACCGCGACCTCCAGGCACCCCGGAGTTTCTGAAAAAAAATTTTCTGCGATTTTCACTAAACCACTTTTCTTCAACTTGAATTGGGCTAAAAATCCATCACTGAAAATAAAAATTCTCTGAGTAGTGTGGAAATACTGATCCTTACCCTGCCTGGGTTGTCCACTGAGCATTTCCGCGAGCTCTACCTGAAGTTCTCTGGGCATGGGATTTTGACATATTCCCCAAACCAAAAATAATGAGAGGGAAACAATCAAGACAACAGATAGAAGCACTTGCATTTGAATGAGTTTCAAGCATGCTTGGGTACTCGTGTGATCTGAGTGACTCAGTTTTGGAATACAACTGTCGCGTGGTGCACCGCGACCTCCAGGCACCTCGGAGTTTCTGAAAAAAAAATTTCTGCGATTTTCACGAAACCACTTTTCTTCAACTTGAATTGGGCTAAAAATCCATCACTGAAAATAAAAATTCTCTGAGTAGTGTGGAAATACTGATCCTTACCCTGCCTGGGTTGTCCACTGAGCATTTCCGCGAGCTCTACCTGAAGTTCTCTGGGCATGGGATTTTGACATGTTCCCCAAACCAAAAATAATGAGTGGGAAACAATCAAGACAACAGATAGAAGCACTTGCATTTGAATGAGTTTCAAGCATGCTTGGGTACTCGTGTGATCTGAGTGACTCAGTTTTGGAATACAACTGTCGCGTGGTGCACCGCGACCTCCAGGCACCTCGGAGTTTCTGAAAAAAAAATTTCTGCGATTTTCACGAAACCACTTTTCTTCAACTTGAATTGGGCTAAAAATCCATCCCTGAAAATAAAAATTCTCTGAGTAGTGTGTAAATGCTGAATCTTACCCTGACTGGGTTGTCCACTGAGCATTTCCCCGAACTCTACCTGAAGTTCTCTGGGCATGGGATTTTGACATGTTCCCCAAACCAAAAGGAATGAGTGGGAAACAATCAAGACAACAGATAGAAGCACTTGCATTTGAATGAGTTTCAAGCATGCTTGGGTACTCGTGTGATCTGAGTGACTCAGTTTTGGAATACAACTGTCGCGTGGTGCACCGCGACCTCCAGGCATCCCGGAGTTTCTGAAAAAAAATTTTCTGCGATTTTCACGAAACCACTTTTCTTCAACTTGAATTGGGCTAAAAATCCATCACTGAAAATAAAACTTCTCTGAGTAGTGTGGAAATACTGATCCTTACCCTGCCTAGGTTGTCCACTGAGCATTTCCGCGAGCTCTACCTGAAGTTCTCTGGGCATGGGATTTTGACATGTTCCCCAAACCAAAAGGAATGAGTGGGAAACAATCAAGACAACAGATAGAAGCACTTGCATTTGAATGAGTTTCAAGCATGCTTGAGTACTCGTGTGATCTGAGTGACTCAGTTTTGGAATACAACTGTCGCGTGGTGCACCGCGACCTCCAGGCACCCCGGAGTTTCTGAAAAAAAATTTTCTGCGATTTTCACGAAACCACTTTTCTTCAAGTTGAATTGGGCTAAAATTCCATCACTGAAAATAAAAATTCTCTGAGTAGTGTGGAAATACTGATCCTTACCCTACCTGGGTTGTCCACTGAGCATTTCCGCGAGCTCTAAATGAAGTTCTCTGGGCATGGGATTTTGACATGTTCCCCAAACCAAAAGGAATGAGTGGGAAACAATCAAGACAACAGATAGAAGCACTTGCATTTGAATGAGTTTCAAGCATGCTTGGGTACTCATGTGATCTGAGTGACTCAGTTTTGGAATACAACTGTCGCGTGGTGCACCGCGACCTCCAGGCACCCCGGAGTTTATGAAAATAAATTTTCTGCGATTTTCACGAAACCACTTTTCTTCAACTTGAATTGGGCTAAAAATCCATCCCTGAAAATACAAATTCTCTGAGTAGTGTGTAAATGCTGATCCTTACCCTGCCTGGGTTGTCCACTGAGCATTTCCCCGAACTCTACCTGAAGTTCTCTGGGCATGGGATTTTGACATGTTCCCCAAACCAAAAGGAATGAGTGGGAAACAATCAAGAAAAGAGATAGAGGCACTTGCATTTGAATGAGTTTCAAGCATGCTTGGGTACTCGTGTGATCTGAGTGACTCAGTTTTGGAATACAACTGTCGCGTGGTGCACCGCGACCTCCAGGCACCCCGGAGTTTCTGAAAAAAAAATTTCTGCGATTTTCACGAAACCACTTTTCTTCAACTTGAATTGGGCTAAAAATCCATCCCTGAAAATAAAAATTCTCTGAGTAGTGTGGAAATGCTGATCCTTACCCTGCCTGGGTTGTCCACTGAGCATTTCCCCGAACTCTACCTGAAGTTCTCTGGGCATGGGATTTTGACATGTTCCCCAAACCAAAAGGAATGAGTGGGAAACAATCAAGACAACAGATAGAAGCACTTGCATTTGAATGTGTTTCAAGCATGCTTGGGTACTCGTGTGATCTGAGTGACTCAGTTTTGGAATACAACTGTCGCGTGGTGCACCGCAACCTCCAGGCACCCCGGAGTTTCTGAAAAAAAATTTTCTGCGATTTTCACGAAACCACTTTTCTTCAACTTGAATTGGGCTAAAAATCCATCACTGAAAATAAAAATTCTCTGAGTAGTGTGGAAATACTGATCCTTACCCTGCCTGGGTTGTCCACTGAGCATTTCCGCGAGCTCTACCTGAAGTTCTCTGGGCATGGGATTTTGACATGTTCCCCAAACCAAAAATAATGAGAGGGAAACAATCAAGACAACAGATAGAAGCACTTGCATTTGAATGAGTTTCAAGAATGCTTGGGTACTCGTGTGATCTGAGTGACTCAGTTTTGGAATACAACTGTCGCGTGGTGCACCGCGACCTCCAGGCACCTCGGAGTTTCTGAAAAAAAAATTTCTGCGATTTTCACGAAACCACTTTTCTTCAACTTGAATTGGGCTAAAAATCCATCACTGAAAATAAAAATTCTCTGAGTAGTGTGGAAATACTGATCCTTACCCTGCCTGGGTTGTCCACTGAGCATTTCCGCGAGCTCTACCTGAAGTTCTCTGGGCATGGGATTTTGACATGTTCCCCAAACCAAAAATAATGAGAGGGAAACAATCAAGACAACAGATAGAAGCACTTGCATTTGAATGAGTTTCAAGCATGCTTGGGTACTCGTGTGATCTGAGTGACTCAGTTTTGGAATACAACTGTCGCGTGGTGCACCGCGACCTCCAGGCACCTCGGAGTTTCTGAAAAAAAAATTTCTGCGATTTTCACGAAACCACTTTTCTTCAACTTGAATTGGGCTAAAAATCCATCCCTGAAAATAAAAATTCTCTGAGTAGTGTGTAAATGCTGAATCTTACCCTGCCTGGGTTGTCCACTGAGCATTTCCCCGAACTCTACCTGAAGTTCTCTGGGCATGGGATTTTGACATGTTCCCCAAACCAAAAGGAATGAGTGGGAAACAATCAAGACAACAGATAGAAGCACTTGCATTTGAATGAGTTTCAAGCATGCTTGGGTACTCGTGTGATCTGAGTGACTCAGTTTTGGAATACAACTGTCGCGTGGTGCACCGCGACCTCCAGGCACCTCGGAGTTTCTGAAAAAAAAATTTCTGCGATTTTCACGAAACCACTTTTCTTCAACTTGAATTGGGCTAAAAATCCATCCCTGAAAATAAAAATTCTCTGAGTAGTGTGGAAATACTGATCCTTACCCTGCCTGGGTTGTCCACTGAGCATTTCCGCGAGCTCTACCTGAAGTTCTCTGGGCATGGGATTTTGACATGTTCCCCAAACCAAAAATAATGAGAGGGAAACAATCAAGACAACAGATAGAAGCACTTGCATTTGAATGAGTTTCAAGCATGCTTGGGTACTCGTGTGATCTGAGTGACTCAGTTTTGGAATACAACTGTCGCGTGGTGCACCGCGACCTCCAGGCACCTCGGAGTTTCTGAAAAAAAAATTTCTGCGATTTTCACGAAACCACTTTTCTTCAACTTGAATTGGGCTAAAAATCCATCCCTGAAAATAAAAATTCTCTGAGTAGTGTGTAAATACTGATCCTTACCCTGCCTGGGTTGTCCACTGAGCATTTCCGCGAGCTCTACCTGAAGTTCTCTGGGCATGGGATTTTGACATGTTCCCCAAACCAAAAGGAATGAGTGGGAAACAATCAAGACAACAGATAGAAGCACTTGCATTTGAATGTGTTTCAAGCATGCTTGGGTACTCGTGTGATCTGAGTGACTCAGTTTTGGAATACAACTGTCGCGTGGTGCACCGCGACCTCCAGGCACCCCGGAGTTTCTGAAAAAAAATTTTCTGCGATTTTCACGAAACCACTTTTCTTCAACTTGAATTGGGCTAAAAATCCATCACTGAAAATAAAAATTCTCTGAGTAGTGTGGAAATACTGATCCTTACCCTGCCTGGGTTGTCCACTGAGCATTGCCCTGAACTCTACCTGAAGTTCTCTGGGCATGGGATTTTGACATGTTCCCCAAACCAAAAGGAATGAGTGGGAAACAATCAAGACAACAGATAGAAGCACTTGCATTTGAATGAGTTTCAAGCATGCTTGGGTACTCGTGTGATCTGAGTGACTCAGTTTTCGAATACAACTGTCGCGTGGTGCACCGCGAATTCCAGGCATCCCGGAGTTTCTGAAAAAAAATTTTCTGCGATTTTCACGAAACCACTTTTCTTCAAGTTTAATTGGGCTAAAAATCCATCACTGAAAATAACAATTCTCTGAGTAGTGTGGAAATACTGATCCTTACCCTACCTGGGTTGTCCACTGAGCATTTCCGTGAGCTCTACCTGAAGTTCTCTGGGCATGGGATTTTGACATGTTCCCCAAACCAAAAGGAATGAGTGGGAAACAATCAAGAAAAGAGATAGAGGCACTTGCATTTGAATGAGTTTCAAGCATGCTTGGGTACTCGTGTGATCTGAGTGACTCAGTTTTGGAATACAACTGTCGCGTGGTGCACCGCGACCTCCAGGCACCTCGGAGTTTCTGATAAAAAAAATTTCTGCGAATTTCACGAAACCACTTTTCTTCAACTTGAATTGGGCTAAAAATCCATCCCTGAAAATACAAATTCTCTGAGTAGTGTGTAAATGCTGATCCTTACCCTGCCTGGGTTGTCCACTGAGCATTTCCCCGAACTCTACCTGAAGTTCTCTGGGCATGGGATTTTGACATGTTCCCCAAACCAAAAGGAATGAGTGGGAAACAATCAAGAAAAGAGATAGAGGCACTTGCATTTGAATGAGTTTCAAGCATGCTTGGGTACTCGTGTGATCTGAGTGACTCAGTTTTGGAATACAACTGTCGCGTGGTGCACCGCGACCTCCAGGCACCCCGGAGTTTCTGAAAAAAAATTTTCTGCGATTTTAACGAAACCACTTTTCTTCAACTTGAATTGGGCTAAAAATCCATCCCTGAAAATAAAAATTCTCTGAGTAGTGTGGAAATGCTGATCCTTACCCTGCCTGGGTTGTCCACTGAGCATTTCCCCGAACTCTACCTGAAGTTCTCTGGGCATGGGATTTTGACATGTTCCCCAAACCAAAAGGAATGAGTGGGAAACAATCAAGACAACAGATAGAAGCACTTGCATTTGAATGTGTTTCAAGCATGCTTGGGTACTCGTGTGATCTGAGTGACTCAGTTTTGGAATACAACTGTCGCGTGGTGCACCGCAACCTCCAGGCACCCCGGAGTTTCTGAAAAAAAATTTTCTGCGATTTTCACGAAACCACTTTTCTTCAACTTGAATTGGGCTAAAAATCCATCACTGAAAATAAAAATTCTCTGAGTAGTGTGGAAATACTGATCCTTACCCTGCCTGGGTTGTCCACTGAGCATTTCCGCGAGCTCTACCTGAAGTTCTCTGGGCATGGGATTTTGACATGTTCCCCAAACCAAAAATAATGAGAGGGAAACAATCAAGACAACAGATAGAAGCACTTGCATTTGAATGAGTTTCAAGAATGCTTGGGTACTCGTGTGATCTGAGTGACTCAGTTTTGGAATACAACTGTCGCGTGGTGCACCGCGACCTCCAGGCACCTCGGAGTTTCTGAAAAAAAAATTTCTGCGATTTTCACGAAACCACTTTTCTTCAACTTGAATTGGGCTAAAAATCCATCACTGAAAATAAAAATTCTCTGAGTAGTGTGGAAATACTGATCCTTACCCTGCCTGGGTTGTCCACTGAGCATTTCCGCGAGCTCTACCTGAAGTTCTCTGGGCATGGGATTTTGACATGTTCCCCAAACCAAAAATAATGAGAGGGAAACAATCAAGACAACAGATAGAAGCACTTGCATTTGAATGAGTTTCAAGCATGCTTGGGTACTCGTGTGATCTGAGTGACTCAGTTTTGGAATACAACTGTCGCGTGGTGCACCGCGACCTCCAGGCACCTCGGAGTTTCTGAAAAAAAAATTTCTGCGATTTTCACGAAACCACTTTTCTTCAACTTGAATTGGGCTAAAAATCCATCCCTGAAAATAAAAATTCTCTGAGTAGTGTGTAAATGCTGAATCTTACCCTGCCTGGGTTGTCCACTGAGCATTTCCCCGAACTCTACGTGAAGTTCTCTGGGCATGGGATTTTGACATGTTCCCCAAACCAAAAGGAATGAGTGGGAAACAATCAAGACAACAGATAGAAGCACTTGCATTTGAATGAGTTTCAAGCATGCTTGGGTACTCGTGTGATCTGAGTGACTCAGTTTTGGAATACAACTGTCGCGTGGTGCACCGCGACCTCCAGGCACCTCGGAGTTTCTGAAAAAAACATTTCTGCGATTTTCACGAAACCACTTTACTTCAACTTGAATTGGGCTAAAAATCCATCCCTGAAAATAAAAATTCTCTGAGTAGTGTGGAAATACTGATCCTTACCCTGCCTGGGTTGTCCACTGAGCATTTCCGCGAGCTCTACCTGAAGTTCTCTGGGCATGGGATTTTGACATGTTCCCCAAACCAAAAATAATGAGAGGGAAACAATCAAGACAACAGATAGAAGCACTTGCATTTGAATGAGTTTCAAGCATGCTTGGGTACTCGTGTGATCTGAGTGACTCAGTTTTGGAATACAACTGTCGCGTGGTGCACCGCGACCTCCAGGCACCTCGGAGTTTCTGAAAAAAAAATTTCTGCGATTTTCACGAAACCACTTTTCTTCAACTTGAATTGGGCTAAAAATCCATCCCTGAAAATAAAAATTCTCTGAGTAGTGTGTAAATACTGATCCTTACCCTGCCTGGGTTGTCCACTGAGCATTTCCGCGAGCTCTACCTGAAGTTCTCTGGGCATGGGATTTTGACATGTTCCCCAAACCAAAAGGAATGAGTGGGAAACAATCAAGACAACAGATAGAAGCACTTGCATTTGAATGTGTTTCAAGCATGCTTGGGTACTCGTGTGATCTGAGTGACTCAGTTTTGGAATACAACTGTCGCGTGGTGCACCGCGACCTCCAGGCACCCCGGAGTTTCTGAAAAAAAATTTTCTGCGATTTTCACGAAACCACTTTTCTTCAACTTGAATTGGGCTAAAAATCCATCACTGAAAATAAAAATTCTCTGAGTAGTGTGGAAATACTGATCCTTACCCTGCCTGGGTTGTCCACTGAGCATTGCCCTGAACTCTACCTGAAGTTCTCTGGGCATGGGATTTTGACATGTTCCCCAAACCAAAAGGAATGAGTGGGAAACAATCAAGACAACAGATAGAAGCACTTGCATTTGAATGAGTTTCAAGCATGCTTGGGTACTCGTGTGATCTGAGTGACTCAGTTTTCGAATACAACTGTCGCGTGGTGCACCGCGAATTCCAGGCATCCCGGAGTTTCTGAAAAAAAATTTTCTGCGATTTTCACGAAACCACTTTTCTTCAAGTTTAATTGGGCTAAAAATCCATCACTGAAAATAACAATTCTCTGAGTAGTGTGGAAATACTGATCCTTACCCTACCTGGGTTGTCCACTGAGCATTTCCGTGAGCTCTACCTGAAGTTCTCTGGGCATGGGATTTTGACATGTTCCCCAAACCAAAAGGAATGAGTGGGAAACAATCAAGAAAAGAGATAGAGGCACTTGCATTTGAATGAGTTTCAAGCATGCTTGGGTACTCGTGTGATCTGAGTGACTCAGTTTTGGAATACAACTGTCGCGTGGTGCACCGCGACCTCCAGGCACCTCGGAGTTTCTGAAAAAAAAATTTCTGCGAATTTCACGAAACCACTTTTCTTCAACTTGAATTGGGCTAAAAATCCATCCCTGAAAATAAAAATTCTCTGAGTAGTGTGTAAATGCTGAATCTTACCCTGCCTGGGTTGTCCACTGAGCATTTCCGCGAGCTCTACCTGAAGTTCTCTGGGCATGGGATTTTGACATGTTCCCCAAACCAAAAATAATGAGAGGGAAACAATTAAGACAACAGATAGAAGCACTTGCATTTGAATGAGTTTCAAGCATGCTTGGGTACTCGTGTGATCTGAGTGACTCAGTTTTGGAATACAACTGTCGCGTGGTGCACCGCGACCTCCAGGCACCTCGGAGTTTCTGAAAAAAAAATTTCTGCGATTTTCACGAAACCACTTTTCTTCAACTTGAATTGGGCTAACAATCCATCCCTGAAAATAAAATTTCTCTGAGTAGTGTGGAAATACTGATCCTTACCCTGCCTGGGTTGTCCACTGAGCATTTCCGCGCACTCTACTTGAAGTTTTCTGGGCTTGGGATTTTGACATGTTTCCCAAACCAAAAGGAATGAGTGGGAAACAATCAAGACAACAGATAGAAGCACTTGCATTTGAATGAGTTTCAAGCATGCTTGAGTACTCGTGTGATCTGAGTGACTCAGTTTTGGAATACAACTGTCGCGTGGTGCACCGCGACCTCCAGGCACCCCGGAGTTTCTGAAAAAAAATTTTCTGCGATTTTCACGAAACCACTTTTCTTCAAGTTGAATTGGGCTAAAATTCCATCACTGAAAATAAAAATTCTCTGAGTAGTGTGGAAATACTGATCCTTACCCTACCTGGGTTGTCCACTGAGCATTTCCGCGAGCTCTAAATGAAGTTCTCTGGGCATGGGATTTTGACATGTTCCCCAAACCAAAAGGAATGAGTGGGAAACAATCAAGAAAAGAGATAGAGGCACTTGCATTTGAATGAGTTTCAAGCATGCTTGGGTACTCGTGTGATCTGAGTGACTCAGTTTTGGAATACAACTGTCGCGTGGTGCACCGCGACCTCCAGGCACCCCGGAGTTTCTGAAAAAAAATTTTCTGCGATTTTAACGAAACCACTTTTCTTCAACTTGAATTGGGCTAAAAATCCATCCCTGAAAATAAAAATTCTCTGAGTAGTGTGGAAATACTGATCCTTACCCTGCCTGGGTTGTCCACTGAGCATTTCCGCGAGCTCTACCTGAAGTTCTCTGGGCATGGGATTTTGACATGTTCCCCAAACCAAAAATAATGAGAGGGAAACAATCAAGACAACAGATAGAAGCACTTGCATTTGAATGAGTTTCAAGCATGCTTGGGTACTCGTGTGATCTGAGTGACTCAGTTTTGGAATACAACTGTCGCGTGGTGCACCGCGACCTCCAGGCACCTCGGAGTTTCTGAAAAAAAAATTTCTGCGATTTTCACGAAACCACTTTTCTTCAACTTGAATTGGGCTAAAAATCCATCCCTGAAAATAAAAATTCTCTGAGTAGTGTGTAAATGCTGAATCTTACCCTGCCTGGGTTGTCCACTGAGCATTTCCCCGAACTCTACCTGAAGTTCTCTGGGCATGGGATTTTGACATGTTCCCCAAACCAAAAGGAATGAGTGGGAAACAATCAAGACAACAGATAGAAGCACTTGCATTTGAATGAGTTTCAAGCATGCTTGGGTACTCGTGTGATCTGAGTGACTCAGTTTTGGAATACAACTGTCGCGTGGTGCACCGCGACCTCCAGGCACCTCGGAGTTTCTGAAAAAAAAATTTCTGCGATTTTCACGAAACCACTTTTCTTCAACTTGAATTGGGCTAAAAATCCATCCCTGAAAATAAAAATTCTCTGAGTAGTGTGGAAATACTGATCCTTACCCTGCCTGGGTTGTCCACTGAGCATTTCCGCGAGCTCTACCTGAAGTTCTCTGGGCATGGGATTTTGACATGTTCCCCAAACCAAAAATAATGAGAGGGAAACAATCAAGACAACAGATAGAAGCACTTGCATTTGAATGAGTTTCAAGCATGCTTGGGTACTCGTGTGATCTGAGTGACTCAGTTTTGGAATACAACTGTCGCGTGGTGCACCGCGACCTCCAGGCACCTCGGAGTTTCTGAAAAAAAAATTTCTGCGATTTTCACGAAACCACTTTTCTTCAACTTGAATTGGGCTAAAAATCCATCCCTGAAAATAAAAATTCTCTGAGTAGTGTGTAAATACTGATCCTTACCCTGCCTGGGTTGTCCACTGAGCATTTCCGCGAGCTCTACCTGAAGTTCTCTGGGCATGGGATTTTGACATGTTCCCCAAACCAAAAGGAATGAGTGGGAAACAATCAAGACAACAGATAGAAGCACTTGCATTTGAATGTGTTTCAAGCATGCTTGGGTACTCGTGTGATCTGAGTGACTCAGTTTTGGAATACAACTGTCGCGTGGTGCACCGCGACCTCCAGGCACCCCGGAGTTTCTGAAAAAAAATTTTCTGCGATTTTCACGAAACCACTTTTCTTCAACTTGAATTGGGCTAAAAATCCATCACTGAAAATAAAAATTCTCTGAGTAGTGTGGAAATACTGATCCTTACCCTGCCTGGGTTGTCCACTGAGCATTGCCCTGAACTCTACCTGAAGTTCTCTGGGCATGGGATTTTGACATGTTCCCCAAACCAAAAGGAATGAGTGGGAAACAATCAAGACAACAGATAGAAGCACTTGCATTTGAATGAGTTTCAAGCATGCTTGGGTACTCGTGTGATCTGAGTGACTCAGTTTTCGAATACAACTGTCGCGTGGTGCACCGCGAATTCCAGGCATCCCGGAGTTTCTGAAAAAAAATTTTCTGCGATTTTCACGAAACCACTTTTCTTCAAGTTTAATTGGGCTAAAAATCCATCACTGAAAATAACAATTCTCTGAGTAGTGTGGAAATACTGATCCTTACCCTACCTGGGTTGTCCACTGAGCATTTCCGTGAGCTCTACCTGAAGTTCTCTGGGCATGGGATTTTGACATGTTCCCCAAACCAAAAGGAATGAGTGGGAAACAATCAAGAAAAGAGATAGAGGCACTTGCATTTGAATGAGTTTCAAGCATGCTTGGGTACTCGTGTGATCTGAGTGACTCAGTTTTGGAATACAACTGTCGCGTGGTGCACCGCGACCTCCAGGCACCTCGGAGTTTCTGATAAAAAAAATTTCTGCGAATTTCACGAAACCACTTTTCTTCAACTTGAATTGGGCTAAAAATCCATCCCTGAAAATACAAATTCTCTGAGTAGTGTGTAAATGCTGATCCTTACCCTGCCTGGGTTGTCCACTGAGCATTTCCCCGAACTCTACCTGAAGTTCTCTGGGCATGGGATTTTGACATGTTCCCCAAACCAAAAGGAATGAGTGGGAAACAATCAAGAAAAGAGATAGAGGCACTTGCATTTGAATGAGTTTCAAGCATGCTTGGGTACTCGTGTGATCTGAGTGACTCAGTTTTGGAATACAACTGTCGCGTGGTGCACCGCGACCTCCAGGCACCCCGGAGTTTCTGAAAAAAAATTTTCTGCGATTTTAACGAAACCACTTTTCTTCAACTTGAATTGGGCTAAAAATCCATCCCTGAAAATAAAAATTCTCTGAGTAGTGTGGAAATGCTGATCCTTACCCTGCCTGGGTTGTCCACTGAGCATTTCCCCGAACTCTACCTGAAGTTCTCTGGGCATGGGATTTTGACATGTTCCCCAAACCAAAAGGAATGAGTGGGAAACAATCAAGACAACAGATAGAAGCACTTGCATTTGAATGTGTTTCAAGCATGCTTGGGTACTCGTGTGATCTGAGTGACTCAGTTTTGGAATACAACTGTCGCGTGGTGCACCGCAACCTCCAGGCACCCCGGAGTTTCTGAAAAAAAATTTTCTGCGATTTTCACGAAACCACTTTTCTTCAACTTGAATTGGGCTAAAAATCCATCACTGAAAATAAAAATTCTCTGAGTAGTGTGGAAATACTGATCCTTACCCTGCCTGGGTTGTCCACTGAGCATTTCCGCGAGCTCTACCTGAAGTTCTCTGGGCATGGGATTTTGACATGTTCCCCAAACCAAAAATAATGAGAGGGAAACAATCAAGACAACAGATAGAAGCACTTGCATTTGAATGAGTTTCAAGAATGCTTGGGTACTCGTGTGATCTGAGTGACTCAGTTTTGGAATACAACTGTCGCGTGGTGCACCGCGACCTCCAGGCACCTCGGAGTTTCTGAAAAAAAAATTTCTGCGATTTTCACGAAACCACTTTTCTTCAACTTGAATTGGGCTAAAAATCCATCACTGAAAATAAAAATTCTCTGAGTAGTGTGGAAATACTGATCCTTACCCTGCCTGGGTTGTCCACTGAGCATTTCCGCGAGCTCTACCTGAAGTTCTCTGGGCATGGGATTTTGACATGTTCCCCAAACCAAAAATAATGAGAGGGAAACAATCAAGACAACAGATAGAAGCACTTGCATTTGAATGAGTTTCAAGCATGCTTGGGTACTCGTGTGATCTGAGTGACTCAGTTTTGGAATACAACTGTCGCGTGGTGCACCGCGACCTCCAGGCACCTCGGAGTTTCTGAAAAAAAAATTTCTGCGATTTTCACGAAACCACTTTTCTTCAACTTGAATTGGGCTAAAAATCCATCCCTGAAAATAAAAATTCTCTGAGTAGTGTGTAAATGCTGAATCTTACCCTGCCTGGGTTGTCCACTGAGCATTTCCCCGAACTCTACGTGAAGTTCTCTGGGCATGGGATTTTGACATGTTCCCCAAACCAAAAGGAATGAGTGGGAAACAATCAAGACAACAGATAGAAGCACTTGCATTTGAATGAGTTTCAAGCATGCTTGGGTACTCGTGTGATCTGAGTGACTCAGTTTTGGAATACAACTGTCGCGTGGTGCACCGCGACCTCCAGGCACCTCGGAGTTTCTGAAAAAAACATTTCTGCGATTTTCACGAAACCACTTTACTTCAACTTGAATTGGGCTAAAAATCCATCCCTGAAAATAAAAATTCTCTGAGTAGTGTGGAAATACTGATCCTTACCCTGCCTGGGTTGTCCACTGAGCATTTCCGCGAGCTCTACCTGAAGTTCTCTGGGCATGGGATTTTGACATGTTCCCCAAACCAAAAATAATGAGAGGGAAACAATCAAGACAACAGATAGAAGCACTTGCATTTGAATGAGTTTCAAGCATGCTTGGGTACTCGTGTGATCTGAGTGACTCAGTTTTGGAATACAACTGTCGCGTGGTGCACCGCGACCTCCAGGCACCTCGGAGTTTCTGAAAAAAAAATTTCTGCGATTTTCACGAAACCACTTTTCTTCAACTTGAATTGGGCTAAAAATCCATCCCTGAAAATAAAAATTCTCTGAGTAGTGTGTAAATACTGATCCTTACCCTGCCTGGGTTGTCCACTGAGCATTTCCGCGAGCTCTACCTGAAGTTCTCTGGGCATGGGATTTTGACATGTTCCCCAAACCAAAAGGAATGAGTGGGAAACAATCAAGACAACAGATAGAAGCACTTGCATTTGAATGTGTTTCAAGCATGCTTGGGTACTCGTGTGATCTGAGTGACTCAGTTTTGGAATACAACTGTCGCGTGGTGCACCGCGACCTCCAGGCACCCCGGAGTTTCTGAAAAAAAATTTTCTGCGATTTTCACGAAACCACTTTTCTTCAACTTGAATTGGGCTAAAAATCCATCACTGAAAATAAAAATTCTCTGAGTAGTGTGGAAATACTGATCCTTACCCTGCCTGGGTTGTCCACTGAGCATTGCCCTGAACTCTACCTGAAGTTCTCTGGGCATGGGATTTTGACATGTTCCCCAAACCAAAAGGAATGAGTGGGAAACAATCAAGACAACAGATAGAAGCACTTGCATTTGAATGAGTTTCAAGCATGCTTGGGTACTCGTGTGATCTGAGTGACTCAGTTTTCGAATACAACTGTCGCGTGGTGCACCGCGAATTCCAGGCATCCCGGAGTTTCTGAAAAAAAATTTTCTGCGATTTTCACGAAACCACTTTTCTTCAAGTTTAATTGGGCTAAAAATCCATCACTGAAAATAACAATTCTCTGAGTAGTGTGGAAATACTGATCCTTACCCTACCTGGGTTGTCCACTGAGCATTTCCGTGAGCTCTACCTGAAGTTCTCTGGGCATGGGATTTTGACATGTTCCCCAAACCAAAAGGAATGAGTGGGAAACAATCAAGAAAAGAGATAGAGGCACTTGCATTTGAATGAGTTTCAAGCATGCTTGGGTACTCGTGTGATCTGAGTGACTCAGTTTTGGAATACAACTGTCGCGTGGTGCACCGCGACCTCCAGGCACCTCGGAGTTTCTGAAAAAAAAATTTCTGCGAATTTCACGAAACCACTTTTCTTCAACTTGAATTGGGCTAAAAATCCATCCCTGAAAATAAAAATTCTCTGAGTAGTGTGTAAATGCTGAATCTTACCCTGCCTGGGTTGTCCACTGAGCATTTCCGCGAGCTCTACCTGAAGTTCTCTGGGCATGGGATTTTGACATGTTCCCCAAACCAAAAATAATGAGAGGGAAACAATTAAGACAACAGATAGAAGCACTTGCATTTGAATGAGTTTCAAGCATGCTTGGGTACTCGTGTGATCTGAGTGACTCAGTTTTGGAATACAACTGTCGCGTGGTGCACCGCGACCTCCAGGCACCTCGGAGTTTCTGAAAAAAAAATTTCTGCGATTTTCACGAAACCACTTTTCTTCAACTTGAATTGGGCTAACAATCCATCCCTGAAAATAAAATTTCTCTGAGTAGTGTGGAAATACTGATCCTTACCCTGCCTGGGTTGTCCACTGAGCATTTCCGCGCACTCTACTTGAAGTTTTCTGGGCTTGGGATTTTGACATGTTTCCCAAACCAAAAGGAATGAGTGGGAAACAATCAAGACAACAGATAGAAGCACTTGCATTTGAATGAGTTTCAAGCATGCTTGAGTACTCGTGTGATCTGAGTGACTCAGTTTTGGAATACAACTGTCGCGTGGTGCACCGCGACCTCCAGGCACCCCGGAGTTTCTGAAAAAAAATTTTCTGCGATTTTCACGAAACCACTTTTCTTCAAGTTGAATTGGGCTAAAATTCCATCACTGAAAATAAAAATTCTCTGAGTAGTGTGGAAATACTGATCCTTACCCTACCTGGGTTGTCCACTGAGCATTTCCGCGAGCTCTAAATGAAGTTCTCTGGGCATGGGATTTTGACATGTTCCCCAAACCAAAAGGAATGAGTGGGAAACAATCAAGAAAAGAGATAGAGGCACTTGCATTTGAATGAGTTTCAAGCATGCTTGGGTACTCGTGTGATCTGAGTGACTCAGTTTTGGAATACAACTGTCGCGTGGTGCACCGCGACCTCCAGGCACCCCGGAGTTTCTGAAAAAAAATTTTCTGCGATTTTAACGAAACCACTTTTCTTCAACTTGAATTGGGCTAAAAATCCATCCCTGAAAATAAAAATTCTCTGAGTAGTGTGGAAATGCTGATCCTTACCCTGCCTGGGTTGTCCACTGAGCATTTCCCCGAACTCTACCTGAAGTTCTCTGGGCATGGGATTTTGACATGTTCCCCAAACCAAAAGGAATGAGTGGGAAACAATCAAGACAACAGATAGAAGCACTTGCATTTGAATGTGTTTCAAGCATGCTTGGGTACTCGTGTGATCTGAGTGACTCAGTTTTGGAATACAACTGTCGCGTGGTGCACCGCGACCTCCAGGCACCCCGGAGTTTCTGAAAAAAAATTTCTGCGATTTTCACGAAACCACTTTTCTTCAACTTGAATTGGGCTAAAAATCCATCACTGAAAATAAAAATTCTCTGAGTAGTGTGGAAATACTGATCCTTACCCTGCCTGGGTTGTCCACTGAGCATTTCCGCGAGCTCTACCTGAAGTTCTCTGGGCATGGGATTTTGACATGTTCCCCAAACCAAAAATAATGAGAGGGAAACAATCAAGACAACAGATAGAAGCACTTGCATTTGAATGAGTTTCAAGCATGCTTGGGTACTCGTGTGATCTGAGTGACTCAGTTTTGGAATACAACTGTCGCGTGGTGCACCGCGACCTCCAGGCACCTCGGAGTTTCTGAAAAAAAAATTTCTGCGATTTTCACGAAACCACTTTTCTTCAACTTGAATTGGGCTAAAAATCCATCACTGAAAATAAAAATTCTCTGAGTAGTGTGGAAATACTGATCCTTACCCTGCCTGGGTTGTCCACTGAGCATTTCCGCGAGCTCTACCTGAAGTTCTCTGGGCATGGGATTTTGACATGTTCCCCAAACCAAAAATAATGAGAGGGAAACAATCAAGACAACAGATAGAAGCACTTGCATTTGAATGAGTTTCAAGCATGCTTTGGTACTCGTGTGATCTGAGTGACTCAGTTTTGGAATACAACTGTCGCGTGGTGCACCGCGACCTCCAGGCACCTCGGAGTTTCTGAAAAAAAAATTTCTGCGATTTTCACGAAACCACTTTTCTTCAACTTGAATTGGGCTAAAAATCCATCCCTGAAAATAAAAATTCTCTGAGTAGTGTGTAAATGCTGAATCTTACCCTGCCTGGGTTGTCCACTGAGCATTTCCCCGAACTCTACCTGAAGTTCTCTGGGCATGGGATTTTGACATGTTCCCCAAACCAAAAGGAATGAGTGGGAAACAATCAAGACAACAGATAGAAGCACTTGCATTTGAATGAGTTTCAAGCATGCTTGGGTACTCGTGTGATCTGAGTGACTCAGTTTTGGAATGCAACTGTCGCGTGGTGCACCGCGACCTCCAGGCATCCCGGAGTTTCTGAAAAAAAATTTTCTGCGATTTTCACGAAACCACTTTACTTCAACTTGAATTGGGCTAAAAATCCATCACTGAAAATAAAACTTCTCTGAGTAGTGTGGAAATACTGATCCTTACCCTGCCTATGTTGTCCACTGAGCATTTCCGCGAGCTCTACCTGAAGTTCTCTGGGCATGGGATTTTGACATGTTCCCCAAACCAAAAGGAATGAGTGGGAAACAATCAAGACAACAGATAGAAGCACTTGCATTTGAATGTGTTTCAAGCATGTGTGATACGAGTGACTCAGTTTTGGAATACAACTGTCGCGTGGTGCACCGCGACCTCCAGGCACCCCGGAGTTTCTGAAAAAAAATTTTCTGCGATTTTCACGAAACCACTTTTCTTCATCTTGAATTGGGCTAAAAATCCATCCCTGAAAATAAAAATTCTCTGAGTAGTGTGGAAATACTGATCCTTACCCTGCCTGGGTTGTCCATTGAGCATTTCCGCGCACTCTACTTGAAGTTCTCTGGGCTTGGGATTTTGACATGTTTCCCAAACCAAAAGGAATGAGTGGGAAACAATCAAGACAACAGATAGAAGCACTAGCATTTGAATGAGTTTCAAGCATGCTTGAGTACTCGTGTGATCTGAGTGACTCAGTTTTGGAATACAACTGTCGCGTGGTGCACCGCGACCTCCAGGCACCCCGGAGTTTCTGAAAAAAAATTTTCTGCGATTTTCACGAAACCACTTTTCTTCAAGTTGAATTGGGCTAAAATTCCATCACTGAAAATAAAAATTCTCTGAGTAGTGTGGAAATACTGATCCTTACCCTACCTGGGTTGTCCACTGAGCATTTCCGCGAGCTCTAAATGAAGTTCTCTGGGCATGGGATTTTGACATGTTCCCCAAACCAAAAGGAATGAGTGGGAAACAATCAAGACAACAGATAGAAGCACTTGCATTTGAATGAGTTTCAAGCATGCTTGGGTACTCATGTGATCTGAGTGACTCAGTTTTGGAATACAACTGTCGCGTGGTGCACCGCGACCTCCAGGCACCCCGGAGTTTCTGAAAAAAAATTTTCTGCGATTTTCACGAAACCACTTTTCTTCAACTTGAATTGGGCTAAAAATCCATCCCTGAAAATACAAATTCTCTGAGTAGTGTGTAAATGCTGATCCTTACCCTGCCTGGGTTGTCCACAGAGCATTTCCCCGAACTCTACCTGAAGTTCTCTGGGCATGGGATTTTGACATGTTCCCCAAACCAAAAGGAATGAGTGGGAAACAATCAAGAAAAGAGATAGAGGCACTTGCATTTGAATGAGTTTCAAGCATGCTTGGGTACTCGTGTGATCTGAGTGACTCAGTTTTGGAATACAACTGTCGCGTGGTGCACCGCGACCTCCAGGCACCCCGGAGTTTCTGAAAAAAAATTTTCTGCGATTTTAACGAAACCACTTTTCTTCAACTTGAATTGGGCTAAAAATCCATCCCTGAAAATAAAAATTCTCTGAGTAGTGTGGAAATGCTGATCCTTACCCTGCCTGGGTTGTCCACTGAGCATTTCCCCGAACTCTACCTGAAGTTCTCTGGGCATGGGATTTTGACATGTTCCCCAAACCAAAAGGAATGAGTGGGAAACAATCAAGACAACAGATAGAAGCACTTGCATTTGAATGTGTTTCAAGCATGCTTGGGTACTCGTGTGATCTGAGTGACTCAGTTTTGGAATACAACTGTCGCGTGGTGCACCGCGACCTCCAGGCACCCCGGAGTTTCTGAAAAAAAATTTTCTGCGATTTTCACGAAACCACTTTTCTTCAACTTGAATTGGGCTAAAAATCCATCACTGAAAATAAAAATTCTCTGAGTAGTGTGGAAATACTGATCCTTACCCTGCCTGGGTTGTCCACTGAGCATTTCCGCGAGCTCTACCTGAAGTTCTCTGGGCATGGGATTTTGACATGTTCCCCAAACCAAAAATAATGAGAGGGAAACAATCAAGACAACAGATAGAAGCACTTGCATTTGAATGAGTTTCAAGCATGCTTGGGTACTCGTGTGATCTGAGTGACTCAGTTTTGGAATACAACTGTCGCGTGGTGCACCGCGACCTCCAGGCACCTCGGAGTTTCTGAAAAAAAAATTTCTGCGATTTTCACGAAACCACTTTTCTTCAACTTGAATTGGGCTAAAAATCCATCACTGAAAATAAAAATTCTCTGAGTAGTGTGGAAATACTGATCCTTACCCTGCCTGGGTTGTCCACTGAGCATTTCCGCGAGCTCTACCTGAAGTTCTCTGGGCATGGGATTTTGACATGTTCCCCAAACCAAAAATAATGAGAGGGAAACAATCAAGACAACAGATAGAAGCACTTGCATTTGAATGAGTTTCAAGCATGCTTGGGTACTCGTGTGATCTGAGTGACTCAGTTTTGGAATACAACTGTCGCGTGGTGCACCGCGACCTCCAGGCACCTCGGAGTTTCTGAAAAAAAAATTTCTGCGATTTTCACGAAACCACTTTTCTTCAACTTGAATTGGGCTAAAAATCCATCCCTGAAAATAAAAATTCTCTGAGTAGTGTGTAAATGCTGAATCTTACCCTGCCTGGGTTGTCCACTGAGCATTTCCCCGAACTCTACCTGAAGTTCTCTGGGCATGGGATTTTGACATGTTCCCCAAACCAAAAGGAATGAGTGGGAAACAATCAAGACAACAGATAGAAGCACTTGCATTTGAATGAGTTTCAAGCATGCTTGGGTACTCGTGTGATCTGAGTGACTCAGTTTTGGAATACAACTGTCGCGTGGTGCACCGCGACCTCCAGGCATCCCGGAGTTTCTGAAAAAAAATTTTCTGCGATTTTCACGAAACCACTTTACTTCAACTTGAATTGGGCTAAAAATCCATCACTGAAAATAAAACTTCTCTGAGTAGTGTGGAAATACTGATCCTTACCCTGCCTAGGTTGTCCACTGAGCATTTCCGCGAGCTCTACCTGAAGTTCTCTGGGCATGGGATTTTGACATGTTCCCCAAACCAAAAGGAATGAGTGGGAAACAATCAAGACAACAGATAGAAGCACTTGCATTTGAATGTGTTTCAAGCATGTGTGATACGAGTGACTCAGTTTTGGAATACAACTGTCGCGTGGTGCACCGCGACCTCCAGGCACCCCGGAGTTTCTGAAAAAAAATTTTCTGCGATTTTCACGAAACCACTTTTCTTCATCTTGAATTGGGCTAAAAATCCATCCCTGAAAATAAAAATTCTCTGAGTAGTGTGGAAATACTGATCCTTACCCTGCCTGGGTTGTCCATTGAGCATTTCCGCGCACTCTACTTGAAGTTCTCTGGGCTTGGGATTTTGACATGTTTCCCAAACCAAAAGGAATGAGTGGGAAACAATCAAGACAACAGATAGAAGCACTAGCATTTGAATGAGTTTCAAGCATGCTTGAGTACTCGTGTGATCTGAGTGACTCAGTTTTGGAATACAACTGTCGCGTGGTGCACCGCGACCTCCAGGCACCTCGGAGTTTCTGAAAAAAAAATTTCTGCGATTTTCACGAAACCACTTTTCTTCAACTTGAATTGGGCTAAAAATCCATCACTGAAAATAAAAATTCTCTGAGTAGTGTGGAAATACTGATCCTTACCCTGCCTGGGTTGTCCACTGAGCATTTCCGCGAGCTCTACCTGAAGTTCTCTGGGCATGGGATTTTGACATGTTCCCCAAACCAAAAATAATGAGAGGGAAACAATCAAGACAACAGATAGAAGCACTTGCATTTGAATGAGTTTCAAGCATGCTTGGGTACTCGTGTGATCTGAGTGACTCAGTTTTGGAATACAACTGTCGCGTGGTGCACCGCGACCTCCAGGCACCTCGGAGTTTCTGAAAAAAAAATTTCTGCGATTTTCACGAAACCACTTTTCTTCAACTTGAATTGGGCTAAAAATCCATCCCTGAAAATAAAAATTCTCTGAGTAGTGTGTAAATGCTGAATCTTACCCTGCCTGGGTTGTCCACTGAGCATTTCCCCGAACTCTACCTGAAGTTCTCTGGGCATGGGATTTTGACATGTTCCCCAAACCAAAAGGAATGAGTGGGAAACAATCAAGACAACAGATAGAAGCACTTGCATTTGAATGAGTTTCAAGCATGCTTGGGTACTCGTGTGATCTGAGTGACTCAGTTTTGGAATACAACTGTCGCGTGGTGCACCGCGACCTCCAGGCATCCCGGAGTTTCTGAAAAAAAATTTTCTGCGATTTTCACGAAACCACTTTTCTTCAACTTGAATTGGGCTAAAAATCCATCACTGAAAATAAAACTTCTCTGAGTAGTGTGGAAATACTGATCCTTACCCTGCCTGGGTTGTCCACTGAGCATTTCCGCGAGCTCTACCTGAAGTTCTCTGGGCATGGGATTTTGACATGTTCCCCAAACCAAAAGGAATGAGTGGGAAACAATCAAGACAACAGATAGAAGCACTTGCATTTGAATGTGTTTCAAGCATGCTTGGGTACTCGTGTGATCTGAGTGACTCAGTTTTGGAATACAACTGTCGCGTGGTGCACCGCGACCTCCAGGCACCCCGGAGTTTCTGAAAAAAAATTTTCTGCGATTTTCACGAAACCACTTTTCTTCAACTTGAATTGGGCTAAAAATCCATCACTGAAAATAAAAATTCTCTGAGTAGTGTGGAAATACTGATCCTTACCCTGCCTGGGTTGTCCACTGAGCATTTCCCTGAACTCTACCTGAAGTTCTCTGGGCATGGGATTTTGACATGTTCCCCAAACCAAAAGGAATGAGTGGGAAACAATCAAGACAACAGATAGAAGCACTTGCATTTGAATGAGTTTCAAGCATGCTTGGGTACTCGTGTGATCTGAGTGACTTAGTTTTGGAATACAACTGTCGCGTGGTGCACCGCGACCTCCAGGCATCCCGGAGTTTCTGAAAAAAAAATTTCTGCGATTTTCACGAAACCACTTTTCTTCAAGTTGAATTGGGCTAAAAATCCATCACTGAAAATAAAAATTCTCTGAGTAGTGTGGAAATACTGATCCTTACCCTACCTGGGTTGTCCACTGAGCATTTCCGTGAGCTCTACCTGAAGTTCTCTGGGCATGGGATTTTGACATGTTCCCCAAACCAAAAGGAATGAGTGGGAAACAATCAAGAAAAGAGATAGAGGCACTTGCATTTGAATGAGTTTCAAGCATGCTTGGGTACTCGTGTGATCTGAGTGACTCAGTTTTGGAATACAACTGTCGCGTGGTGCACCGCGACCTCCAGGCACCCCGGAGTTTCTGAAAAAAAATTTTCTGCGATTTTAACGAAACCACTTTTCTTCAACTTGAATTGGGTTAAAAATCCCTCCCTGAAAATAAAAATTCTCTGAGTAGTGTGGAAATGCTGATCCTTACCCTGCCTGGGTTGTCCACTGAGCATTTCCGCGAGCTCTACCTGAAGTTCTCTGGGCATGGGATTTTGACATGTTCCCCAAACCAAAAATAATGAGAGGGAAACAATCAAGACAACAGATAGAAGCACTTGCATTTGAATGAGTTTCAAGCATGCTTGGGTACTCGTGTGATCTGAGTGACTCAGTTTTGGAATACAACTGTCGCGTGGTGCACCGCGACCTCCAGGCACCTCGGAGTTTCTGAAAAAAAAATTTCTGCGATTTTCACGAAACCACTTTTCTTCAACTTGAATTGGGCTAAAAATCCATCCCTGAAAATAAAATTTCTCTGAGTAGTGTGGAAATACTGATCCTTACCCTGCCTGGGTTGTCCACTGAGCATTTCCGCGCACTCTACTTGAAGTTCTCTGGGCTTGGGATTTTGACATGTTTCCCAAACCAAAAGGAATGAGTGGGAAACAATCAAGACAACAGATAGAAGCACTTGCATTTGAATGAGTTTCAAGCATGCTTGAGTACTCGTGTGATCTGAGTGACTCAGTTTTGGAATACAACTGTCGCGTGGTGCACCGCGACCTCCAGGCACCTCGGAGTTTCTGAAAAAAAAATTTCTGCGATTTTCACGAAACCACTTTTCTTCAACTTGAATTGGGCTAAAAATCCCTCCCTGAAAATAAAAATTCTCTGAGTAGTGTGTAAATGCTGAATCTTACCCTGCCTGGGTTGTCCACTGAGCATTTCCCCGAACTCTACCTGAAGTTATCTGGGCATGGGATTTTGACATGTTCCCCAAACCAAAAGGAATGAGTGGGAAACAATCAAGACAACAGATAGAAGCACTTGCATTTGAATGAGTTTCAAGCATGCTTGGGTACTCGTGTGATCTGAGTGACTCAGTTTTGGAATACAACTGTCGCGTGGTGCACCGCGACCTCCAGGCATCCCGGAGTTTCTGAAAAAAAATTTTCTGCGATTTTCACGAAACCACTTTTCTTCAACTTGAATTGGGCTAAAAATCCATCACTGAAAATAAAACTTCTCTGAGTAGTGTGGAAATACTGATCCTTACCCTGCCTGGGTTGTCCACTGAGCATTTCCGCGAGCTCTACCTGAAGTTCTCTGGGCATGGGATTTTGACATGTTCCCCAAACCAAAAGGAATGAGTGGGAAACAATCAAGACAACAGATAGAAGCACTTGCATTTGAATGTGTTTCAAGCATGCTTGGGTACTCGTGTGATCTGAGTGACTCAGTTTTGGAATACAACTGTCGCGTGGTGCACCGCGACCTCCAGGCACCCCGGAGTTTCTGAAAAAAAATTTTCTGCGATTTTCACGAAACCACTTTTCTTCAACTTGAATTGGGCTAAAAATCCATCACTGAAAATAAAAATTCTCTGAGTAGTGTGGAAATACTGATCCTTACCCTGCCTGGGTTGTCCACTGAGCATTTCCCTGAACTCTAACTGAAGTTCTCTGGGCATGGGATTTTGACATGTTCCCCAAACCAAAAGGAATGAGTGGGAAACAATCAAGACAACAGATAGAAGCACTTGCATTTGAATGAGTTTCAAGCATGCTTGGGTACTCGTGTGATCTGAGTGACTTAGTTTTGGAATACAACTGTCGCGTGGTGCACCGCGACCTCCAGGCATCCCGGAGTTTCTGAAAAAAAAATTTCTGCGATTTTCACGAAACCACTTTTCTTCAAGTTGAATTGGGCTAAAAATCCATCACTGAAAATAAAAATTCTCTGAGTAGTGTGGAAATACTGATCCTTACCCTACCTGGGTTGTCCACTGAGCATTTCCGTGAGCTCTACCTGAAGTTCTCTGGGCATGGGATTTTGACATGTTCCCCAAACCAAAAGGAATGAGTGGGAAACAATCAAGAAAAGAGATAGAGGCACTTGCATTTGAATGAGTTTCAAGCATGCTTGGGTACTCGTGTGATCTGAGTGACTCAGTTTTGGAATACAACTGTCGCGTGGTGCACCGCGACCTCCAGGCACCCCGGAGTTTCTGAAAAAAAATTTTCTGCGATTTTAACTAAACCACTTTTCTTCAACTTGAATTGGGTTAAAAATCCCTCCCTGAAAAAAAAAATTCTCTGAGTAGTGTGGAAATGCTGATCCTTACCCTGCCTGGGTTGTCCACTGAGCATTTCCGCGAGCTCTACCTGAAGTTCTCTGGGCATGGGATTTTGATATGTTCCCCAAACCAAAAATAATGAGAGGGAAACAATCAAGACAACAGATAGAAGCACTTGCATTTGAATGAGTTTCAAGCATGCTTGGGTACTCTTGTGATCTGAGTGACTCAGTTTTGGAATACAACTGTCGCGTGGTGCACCGCGACCTCCAGGCACCTCGGAGTTTCTGAAAAAAAAATTTCTGCGATTTTCACGAAACCACTTTTCTTCAACTTGAATTGGGCTAAAAATCCATCCCTGAAAATAAAATTTCTCTGAGTAGTGTGGAAATACTGATCCTTACCCTGCCTGGGTTGTCCACTGAGCATTTCCGCGCACTCTACTTGAAGTTCTCTGGGCTTGGGATTTTGACATGTTTCCCAAACCAAAAGGAATGAGTGGGAAACAATCAAGACAACAGATAGAAGCACTTGCATTTGAATGAGTTTCAAGCATGCTTGAGTACTCGTGTGATCTGAGTGACTCAGTTTTGGAATACAACTGTCGCGTGGTGCACCGCGACCTCCAGGCACCCCGGAGTTTCTGAAAAAAAATTTTCTGCGATTTTCACGAAACCACTTTTCTTCAAGTTGAATTGGGCTAAAATTCCATCACTGAAAATAAAAATTCTCTGAGTAGTGTGGAAATACTGATCCTTACCCTACCTGGGTTGTCCACTGAGCATTTCCGCGAGCTCTAAATGAAGTTTTCTGGGCATGGGATTTTGACATGTTCCCCAAACCAAAAGGAATGAGTGGGAAACAATCAAGAAAAGAGATAGAGGCACTTGCATTTGAATGAGTTTCAAGCATGCTTGGGTACTCGTGTGATCTGAGTGACTCAGTTTTGGAATACAACTGTCGCGTGGTGCACCGCGACCTCCAGGCACCCCGGAGTTTCTGAAAAAAAATTTTCTGCGATTTTAACGAAACCACTTTTCTTCAACTTGAATTGGGCTAAAAATCCATCCCTGAAAATAAAAATTCTCTGAGTAGTGTGGAAATGCTGATCCTTACCCTGCCTGGGTTGTCCACTGAGCATTTCCCCGAACTCTACCTGAAGTTCTCTGGGCATGGGATTTTGACATGTTCCCCAAACCAAAAGGAATGAGTGGGAAACAATCAAGACAACAGATAGAAGCACTTGCATTTGAATGAGTTTCAAGCATGCTTGGGTACTCGTGTGATCTGAGTGACTCAGTTTTGGAATACAACTGTCGCGTGGTGCACCGCGACCTCCAGGCACCTCGGAGTTTCTGAAAAAAAAATTTCTGCGATTTTCACGAAACCACTTTTCTTCAACTTGAATTGGGCTAAAAATCCATCACTGAAAATAAAAATTCTCTGAGTAGTGTGGAAATACTGATCCTTACCCTGCCTGGGTTGTCCACTGAGCATTTCCGCGAGCTCTACCTGAAGTTCTCTGGGCATGGGATTTTGACATGTTCCCCAAACCAAAAATAATGAGTGGGAAACAATCAAGACAACAGATAGAAGCACTTGCATTTGAATGAGTTTCAAGCATGCTTGGGTACTCGTGTGATCTGAGTGACTCAGTTTTGGAATACAACTGTCGCGTGGTGCACCGCGACCTCCAGGCACCTCGGAGTTTCTGAAAAAAAAATTTCTGCGATTTTCACGAAACCACTTTTCTTCAACTTGAATTGGGCTAAAAATCCATCCCTGAAAATAAAAATTCTCTGAGTAGTGTGTAAATGCTGAATCTTACCCTGCCTGGGTTGTCCACTGAGCATTTCCACGAGCTCTACCTGAAGTTCTCTGGGCATGGGATTTTGACATGTTCCCCAAACCAAAAATAATGAGAGGGAAACAATCAAGACAACAGATAGAAGCACTTGCATTTGAATGAGTTTCAAGCATGCTTGGGTACTCGTGTGATCTGAGTGACTCAGTTTTGGAATACAACTGTCGCGTGGTGCACCGCGACCTCCAGGCACCTCGGAGTTTCTGAAAAAAAAATTTCTGCGATTTTCACGAAACCACTTTTCTTCAACTTGAATTGGGCTAAAAATCCATCCCTGAAAATAAAAATTCTCTGAGTAGTGTGTAAATGCTGAATCTTACCCTGCCTGGGTTGTCCACTGAGCATTTCCCCGAACTCTACCTGAAGTTCTCTGGGCATGGGATTTTGACATGTTCCCCAAACCAAAAGGAATGAGTGGGAAACAATCAAGACAACAGATAGAAGCACTTGCATTTGAATGAGTTTCAAGCATGCTTGGGTACTCGTGTGATCTGAGTGACTCAGTTTTGGAATACAACTGTCGCGTGGTGCACCGCGACCTCCAGGCATCCCGGAGTTTCTGAAAAAAAATTTTCTGCGATTTTCACGAAACCACTTTACTTCAACTTGAATTGGGCTAAAAATTAATCACTGAAAATAAAACTTCTCTGAGTAGTGTGGAAATACTGATCCTTACCCTGCCTAGGTTGTCCACTGAGCATTTCCGCGAGCTCTACCTGAAGTTCTCTGGGCATGGGATTTTGACATGTTCCCCAAACCAAAAGGAATGAGTGGGAAACAATCAAGACAACAGATAGAAGCACTTGCATTTGAATGTGTTTCAAGCATGTGTGATACGAGTGACTCAGTTTTGGAATACAACTGTCGCGTGGTGCACCGCGACCTCCAGGCACCCCGGAGTTTCTGAAAAAAAATTTTCTGCGATTTTCACGAAACCACTTTTCTTCATCTTGAATTGGGCTAAAAATCCATCCCTGAAAATAAAAATTCTCTGAGTAGTGTGGAGATACTGATCCTTACCCTGCCTGGGTTGTCCATTGAGCATTTCCGCGCACTCTACTTGAAGTTCTCTGGGCTTGGGATTTTGACATGTTTCCCAAACCAAAAGGAATGAGTGGGAAACAATCAAGACAACAGATAGAAGCACTAGCATTTGAATGAGTTTCAAGCATGCTTGAGTACTCGTGTGATCTGAGTGACTCAGTTTTGGAATACAACTGTCGCGTGGTGCACCGCGACCTCCAGGCACCCCGGAGTTTCTGAAAAAAAATTTTCTGCGATTTTCACGAAACCACTTTTCTTCAAGTTGAATTGGGCTAAAATTCCATCACTGAAAATAAAAATTCTCTGAGTAGTGTGGAAATACTGATCCTTACCCTACCTGGGTTGTCCACTGAGCATTTCCGCGAGCTCTAAATGAAGTTCTCTGGGCATGGGATTTTGACATGTTCCCCAAACCAAAAGGAATGAGTGGGAAACAATCAAGACAACAGATAGAAGCACTTGCATTTGAATGAGTTTCAAGCATGCTTGGGTACTCATGTGATCTGAGTGACTCAGTTTTGGAATACAACTGTCGCGTGGTGCACCGCGACCTCCAGGCACCCCGGAGTTTCTGAAAAAAAATTTTTTGCGATTTTAACGAAACCACTTTTCTTCAACTTGAATTGGGCTAAAAATCCATCCCTGAAAATACAAATTCTCTGAGTAGTGTGTAAATGCTGATCCTTACCCTGCCTGGGTTGTCCACTGAGCATTTCCCCGAACTCTACCTGAAGTTCTCTGGGCATGGGATTTTGACATGTTCCCCAAACCAAAAGGAATGAGTGGGAAACAATCAAGACAACAGATAGAAGCACTTGCATTTGAATGAGTTTCAAGCATGCTTGGGTACTCGTGTGATCTGAGTGACTCAGTTTTGGAATACAACTGTCGCGTGGTGCACCGCGACCTCCAGGCACCTCGGAGTTTCTGAAAAAAAAATTTCTGCGATTTTCACGAAACCACTTTTCTTCAACTTGAATTGGGCTAAAAATCCATCCCTGAAAATAAAAATTCTCTGAGTAGTGTGTAAATGCTGAATCTTACCCTGCCTGGGTTGTCCACTGAGCATTTCTACGAGCTCTACCTGAAGTTCTCTGGGCATGGGATTTTGACATGTTCCCCAAACCAAAAATAATGAGAGGGAAACAATCAAGACAACAGATAGAAGCACTTGCATTTGAATGAGTTTCAAGCATGCTTGGGTACTCGTGTGATCTGAGTGACTCAGTTTTGGAATACAACTGTCGCGTGGTGCACCGCGACCTCCAGGCACCTCGGAGTTTCTGAAAAAAAAATTTCTGCGATTCTCACGAAACCACTTTTCTTCAACTTGAATTGGGCTAAAAATCCATCCCTGAAAATAAAAATTCTCTGAGTAGTGTGTAAATGCTGAATCTTACCCTGCCTGGGTTGTCCACTGAGCATTTCCCCGAACTCTACCTGAAGTTCTCTGGGCATGGGATTTTGACATGTTCCCCAAACCAAAAGGAATGAGTGGGAAACAATCAAGACAACAGATAGAAGCACTTGCATTTGAATGAGTTTCAAGCATGCTTGGGTACTCGTGTGATCTGAGTGACTCAGTTTTGGAATACAACTGTCGCGTGGTGCACCGCGACCTCCAGGCATCCCGGAGTTTCTGAAAAAAAATTTTCTGCGATTTTCACGAAACCACTTTACTTCAACTTGAATTGGGCTAAAAATCCATCACTGAAAATAAAACTTCTCTGAGTAGTGTGGAAATACTGATCCTTACCCTGCCTAGGTTGTCCACTGAGCATTTCCGCGAGCTCTACCTGAAGTTCTCTGGGCATGGGATTTTGACATGTTCCCCAAACCAAAAGGAATGAGTGGGAAACAATCAAGACAACAGATAGAAGCACTTGCATTTGAATGTGTTTCAAGCATGTGTGATACGAGTGACTCAGTTTTGGAATACAACTGTCGCGTGGTGCACCGCGACCTCCAGGCACCCCGGAGTTTCTGAAAAAAAATTTTCTGCGATTTTCACGAAACCACTTTTCTTCATCTTGAATTGGGCTAAAAATCCATCCCTGAAAATAAAAATTCTCTGAGTAGTGTGGAGATACTGATCCTTACCCTGCCTGGGTTGTCCATTGAGCATTTCCGCGCACTCTACTTGAAGTTCTCTGGGCTTGGGATTTTGACATGTTTCCCAAACCAAAAGGAATGAGTGGGAAACAATCAAGACAACAGATAGAAGCACTAGCATTTGAATGAGTTTCAAGCATGCTTGAGTACTCGTGTGATCTGAGTGACTCAGTTTTGGAATACAACTGTCGCGTGGTGCACCGCGACCTCCAGGCACCCCGGAGTTTCTGAAAAAAAATTTTCTGCGATTTTCACGAAACCACTTTTCTTCAAGTTGAATTGGGCTAAAATTCCATCACTGAAAATAAAAATTCTCTGAGTAGTGTGGAAATACTGATCCTTACCCTACCTGGGTTGTCCACTGAGCATTTCCGCGAGCTCTAAATGAAGTTCTCTGGGCATGGGATTTTGACATGTTCCCCAAACCAAAAGGAATGAGTGGGAAACAATCAAGACAACAGATAGAAGCACTTGCATTTGAATGAGTTTCAAGCATGCTTGGGTACTCATGTGATCTGAGTGACTCAGTTTTGGAATACAACTGTCGCGTGGTGCACCGCGACCTCCAGGCACCCCGGAGTTTCTGAAAAAAAATTTTCTGCGATTTTCACGAAACCACTTTTCTTCAACTTGAATTGGGCTAAAAATCCATCCCTGAAAATACAAATTCTCTGAGTAGTGTGTAAATGCTGATCCTTACCCTGCCTGGGTTGTCCACTGAGCATTTCCCCGAACTCTACCTGAAGTTCTCTGGGCATGGGATTTTGACATGTTCCCCAAACCAAAAGGAATGAGTGGGAAACAATCAAGACAACAGATAGAAGCACTTGCATTTGAATGAGTTTCAAGCATGCTTGGGTACTCGTGTGATCTGAGTGACTCAGTTTTGGAATACAACTGTCGCGTGGTGCACCGCGACCTCCAGGCACCTCGGAGTTGCTGAAAAAAAAATTTCTGCGATTTTCACGAAACCACTTTTCTTCAACTTGAATTGGGCTAAAAATCCATCCCTGAAAATAAAAATTCTCTGAGTAGTGTGTAAATGCTGAATCTTACCCTGCCTGGGTTGTCCACTGAGCATTTCCACGAGCTCTACCTGAAGTTCTCTGGGCATGGGATTTTGACATGTTCCCCAAACCAAAAATAATGAGAGGGAAACAATCAAGACAACAGATAGAAGCACTTGCATTTGAATGAGTTTCAAGCATGCTTGGGTACTCGTGTGATCTGAGTGACTCAGTTTTGGAATACAACTGTCGCGTGGTGCACCGCGACCTCCAGGCACCTCGGAGTTTCTGAAAAAAAAATTTCTGCGATTTTCACGAAACCACTTTTCTTCAACTTGAATTGGGCTAAAAATCCATCCCTGAAAATAAAAATTCTCTGAGTAGTGTGTAAATGCTGAATCTTACCCTGCCTGGGTTGTCCACTGAGCATTTCCCCGAACTCTACCTGAAGTTCTCTGGGCATGGGATTTTGACATGTTCCCCAAACCAAAAGGAATGAGTGGGAAACAATCAAGACAACAGATAGAAGCACTTGCATTTGAATGAGTTTCAAGCATGCTTGGGTACTCGTGTGATCTGAGTGACTCAGTTTTGGAATACAACTGTCGCGTGGTGCACCGCGACCTCCAGGCATCCCGGAGTTTCTGAAAAAAAATTTTCTGCGATTTTCACGAAACCACTTTACTTCAACTTGAATTGGGCTAAAAATCCATCACTGAAAATAAAACTTCTCTGAGTAGTGTGGAAATACTGATCCTTACCCTGCCTAGGTTGTCCACTGAGCATTTCCGCGAGCTCTACCTGAAGTTCTCTGGGCATGGGATTTTGACATGTTCCCCAAACCAAAAGGAATGAGTGGGAAACAATCAAGACAACAGATAGAAGCACTTGCATTTGAATGTGTTTCAAGCATGTGTGATACGAGTGACTCAGTTTTGGAATACAACTGTCGCGTGGTGCACCGCGACCTCCAGGCACCCCGGAGTTTCTGAAAAAAAATTTTCTGCGATTTTCACGAAACCACTTTTCTTCATCTTGAATTGGGCTAAAAATCCATCCCTGAAAATAAAAATTCTCTGAGTAGTGTGGAGATACTGATCCTTACCCTGCCTGGGTTGTCCATTGAGCATTTCCGCGCACTCTACTTGAAGTTCTCTGGGCTTGGGATTTTGACATGTTTCCCAAACCAAAAGGAATGAGTAAGAAACAATCAAGACAACAGATAGAAGCACTAGCATTTGAATGAGTTTCAAGCATGCTTGAGTACTCGTGTGATCTGAGTGACTCAGTTTTGGAATACAACTGTCGCGTGGTGCACCGCGACCTCCAGGCACCCCGGAGTTTCTGAAAAAAAATTTTCTGCGATTTTCACGAAACCACTTTTCTTCAAGTTGAATTGGGCTAAAATTCCATCACTGAAAATAAAAATTCTCTGAGTAGTGTGGAAATACTGATCCTTACCCTACCTGGTTTGTCCACTGAGCATTTCCGCGAGCTCTACCTGAAGTTCTCTGGGCATGGGATTTTGACATGTTCCCCAAACCAAAAATAATGAGAGGGAAACAATCAAGACAACAGATAGAAGCACTTGCATTTGAATGAGTTTCAAGCATGCTTGGGTACTCGTGTGATCTGAGTGACTCAGTTTTGGAATACAACTGTCGCGTGGTGCACCGCGACCTCCAGGCACCTCGGAGTTTCTGAAAAAAAAATTTCTGCGATTTTCACGAAACCACTTTTCTTCAACTTGAATTGGGCTAAAAATCCATCCCTGAAAATAAAATTTCTCTGAGTAGTGTGGAAATACTGATCCTTACCCTGCCTGGGTTGTCCACTGAGCATTTCCGCGCACTCTACTTGAAGTTCTCTGGGCTTGGGATTTTGACATGTTTCCCAATCCAAAAGGAATGAGTGGGAAACAATCAAGACAACAGATAGAAGCACTTGCATTTGAATGAGTTTCAAGCATGCTTGAGTACTCGTGTGATCTGAGTGACTCAGTTTTGGAATACAACTGTCGCGTGGTGCACCGCGACCTCCAGGCACCCCGGAGTTTCTGAAAAAAAATTTTCTGCGATTTTCACGAAACCACTTTTCTTCAACTTGAATTGGGCTAAAAATCCATCCCTGAAAATAAAAATTCTCTGAGTAGTGTGGAAATGCTGATCCTTACCCTGCCTGGGTTGTCCACTGAGCATTTCCGCGAGCTCTACCTGAAGTTCTCTGGGCATGGGATTTTGACATGTTCCCCAAACCAAAAGGAATGAGTGGGAAACAATCAAGACAACAGATAGAAGCACTTGCATTTGAATGAGTTTCAAGCATGCTTGGGTACTCGTGTGATCTGAGTGACTCAGTTTTGGAATACAACTGTCGCGTGGTGCACCGCGACCTCCAGGCACCCCGGAGCTTCTGAAAAAAAATTTTCTGCGATTTTCACGAAACCACTTTTCTTCAACTTGAATTGGGCTAAAAATCCATCCCTGAAAATAAAAATTCTCTGAGTAGTGTGTAAATGCTGATCCTTACCCTGCCTGGGTTGTCCACTGAGCATTTCCCCGAACTCTACCTGAAGTTCTCTGGGCATGGGATTTTGACATGTTCCCCAAACCAAAAGGAATGAGTGGGAAACAATCAAGAAAAGAGATAGAGGCACTTGCATTTGAATGAGTTTCAAGCATGCTTGGGTACTCGTGTGATCTGAGTGACTCAGTTTTGGAATACAACTGTCGCGTGGTGCACCGCGACCTCCAGGCACCCCGGAGTTTCTGAAAAAAAATTTTCTGCGATTTTAACGAAACCACTTTTCTTCAACTTGAATTGGGCTAAAAATCCATCCCTGAAAATAAAAATTCTCTGAGTAGTGTGGAAATGCTGATCCTTACCCTGCCTGGGTTGTCCACTGAGCATTTCCCCGAACTCTACCTGAAGTTCTCTGGGCATGGGATTTTGACATGTTCCCCAAACCAAAAGGAATGAGTGGGAAACAATCAAGACAACAGATAGAAGCACTTGCATTTGAATGTGTTTCAAGCATGCTTGGGTACTCGTGTGATCTGAGTGACTCAGTTTTGGAATACAACTGTCGCGTGGTGCACCGCGACCTCCAGGCACCCCGGAGTTTCTGAAAAAAAATTTTCTGCGATTTTCACGAAACCACTTTTCTTCAACTTGAATTGGGCTAAAAATCCATCACTGAAAATAAAAATTCTCTGAGTAGTGTGGAAATACTGATCCTTACCCTGCCTGGGTTGTCCACTGAGCATTTCCGCGAGCTCTACCTGAAGTTCTCTGGGCATGGGATTTTGACATGTTCCCCAAACCAAAAATAATGAGAGGGAAACAATCAAGACAACAGATAGAAGCACTTGCATTTGAATGAGTTTCAAGCATGCTTGGGTACTCGTGTGATCTGAGTGACTCAGTTTTGGAATACAACTGTCGCGTGGTGCACCGCGACCTCCAGGCACCTCGGAGTTTCTGAAAAAAAAATTTCTGCGATTTTCACGAAACCACTTTTCTTCAACTTGAATTGGGCTAAAAATCCATCACTGAAAATAAAAATTCTCTGAGTAGTGTGGAAATACTGACCCTACCCTGCCTGGGTTGTCCACTGAGCATTTCCGCGAGCTCTACCTGAAGTTCTCTGGGCATGGGATTTTGACATGTTCCCCAAACCAAAAATAATGAGTGGGAAACAATCAAGACAACAGATAGAAGCACTTGCATTTGAATGAGTTTCAAGCATGCTTGGGTACTCGTGTGATCTGAGTGACTCAGTTTTGGAATACAACTGTCGCGTGGTGCTCCGCGACCTCCAGGCACCTCGGAGTTTCTGAAAAAAAAATTTCTGCGATTCTCACGAAACCACTTTTCTTCAACTTGAATTGGGCTAAAAATCCATCCCTGAAAATAAAAATTCTCTGAGTAGTGTGTAAATACTGATCCTTACCCTGCCTGGGTTGTCCACTGAGTATTTCCGCGAGCTCTACCTGAAGTTCTCTGGGCATGGGATTTTGACATGTTCCCCAAACCAAAAATAATGAGAGGGAAACAATCAAGACAACAGATAGAAGCACTTGCATTTGAATGAGTTTCAAGCATGCTTGGGTACTCGTGTGATCTGAGTGACTCAGTTTTGGAATACAACTGTCGCGTGGTGCACCGCGACCTCCAGGAACCTCGGAGTTTCTGAAAAAAAAATTTCTGCGATTTTCACGAAACCACTTTTCTTCAACTTGAATTGGGTTAAAAATCCCTCCCTGAAAATAAAAATTCTCTGAGTAGTGTGTAAATGCTGATCCTTACCCTGCCTGGGTTGTCCACTGAGCATTTCCGCGAGCTCTACCTGAATTTCTCTGGGCATGGGATTTTGACATGTTCCCCAAACCAAAAATAATGAGAGGGAAACAATCAAGACAACAGATAGAAGCACTTGCATTTGAATGAGTTTCAAGCATGCTTGGGTACTCGTGTGATCTGAGTGACTCAGTTTTGGAATACAACTGTCGCGTGGTGCACCGCGACCTCCAGGCACCTCGGAGTTTCTGAAAAAAAAATTTCTGCGATTTTCACGAAACCACTTTTCTTCAACTTGAATTGGGCTAAAAATCCATCCCTGAAAATAAAATTTCTCTGAGTAGTGTGGAAATACTGATCCTTACCCTGCCTGGGTTGTCCACTGAGCATTTCCGCGCACTCTACTTGAAGTTCTCTGGGCTTGGGATTTTGACATGTTTCCCAAACCAAAAGGAATGAGTGGGAAACAATCAAGACAACAGATAGAAGCACTTGCATTTGAATGAGTTTCAAGCATGCTTGAGTACTCGTGTGATCTGAGTGACTCAGTTTTGGAATACAACTGTCGCGTGGTGCACCGCGACCTCCAGGCACCCCGGAGTTTCTGAAAAAAAATTTTCTGCGATTTTCACGAAACCACTTTTCTTCAACTTGAATTGGGCTAAAAATCCATCCCTGAAAATAAAAATTCTCTGAGTAGTGTGGAAATGCTGATCCTTACCCTGCCTGGGTTGTCCACTGAGCATTTCCCTGAACTCTACCTGAAGTTCTCTGGGCATGGGATTTTGACATGTTCCCCAAACCAAAAGGAATGAGTGGGAAACAATCAAGAAAAGAGATAGAGGCACTTGCATTTGAATGAGTTTCAAGCATGCTTGGGTACTCGTGTGATCTGAGTGACTCAGTTTTGGAATACAACTGTCGCGTGGTGCACCGCGACCTCCAGGCACCCCGGAGTTTCTGAAAAAAAAATTTCTGCGATTTTAACGAAACCACTTTTCTTCAACTTGAATTGGGTTAAAAATCCCTCCCTGAAAATAAAAATTCTCTGAGTAGTGTGGAAATGCTGATCCTTACCCTGCCTGGGTTGTCCACTGAGCATTTCCGCGAGCTCTACCTGAAGTTCTCTGGGCATGGGATTTTGACATGTTCCCCAAACCAAAAATAATGAGAGGGAAACAATCAAGACAACAGATAGAAGCACTTGCATTTGAATGAGTTTCAAGCATGCTTGGGTACTCGTGTGATCTGAGTGACTCAGTTTTGGAATACAACTGTCGCGTGGTGCACCGCGACCTCCAGGCACCTCGGAGTTTCTGAAAAAAAAATTTCTGCGAATTTCACGAAACCACTTTTCTTCAACTTGAATTGGGCTAAAAATCCATCCCTGAAAATAAAAATTCTCTGAGTAGTGTGTAAATGCTGAATCTTACCCTGCCTGGGTTGTCCACTGAGCATTTCCGCGCACTCTACTTGAAGTTCTCTGGGCTTGGGATTTTGACATGTTCCCCAAACCAAAAGGAATGAGTGGGAAACAATCAAGACAACAGATAGAAGCACTTGCATTTGAATGAGTTTCAAGCATGCTTGGGTACTCGTGTGATCTGAGTGACTCAGTTTTCGAATACAACTGTCGCGTGGTGCACCGCGACCTCCAGGCATCCCGGAGTTTCTGAAAAAAAATTTTCTGCGATTTTCACGAAACCACTTTTCTTCAAGTTGAATTGGGCTAAAAATCCATCACTGAAAATAAAAATTCTCTGAGTAGTGTGGAAATACTGATCCTTACCCTACCTGGGTTGTCCACTGAGCATTTCCGCGAGCTCTACCTGAAGTTCTCTGGGCATGGGATTTTGACATGTTCCCCAAACCAAAAGGAATGAGTGGGAAACAATCAAGACAACAGATAGAAGCACTTGCATTTGAATGAGTTTCAAGCATGCTTGGGTACCCGTGTGATCTGAGTGACTCAGTTTTGGAATACAACTGTCGCGTGGTGCACCGCGACCTCCAGGCACCCCGGAGTTTCTGAAAAAAAATTTTCTGCGATTTTCACGAAACCACTTTTCTTCAACTTGAATTGGGCTAAAAATCCATCCCTGAAAATAAAAATTCTCTGAGTAGTGTGTAAATGCTGATCCTTACCCTGCCTGGGTTGTCCACTGAGCATTTCCCCGAACTCTACCTGAAGTTCTCTGGGCATGGGATTTTGACATGTTCCCCAAACCAAAAGGAATGAGTGGGAAACAATCAAGAAAAGAGATAGAGGCACTTGCATTTGAATGAGTTTCAAGCATGCTTGGGTACTCGTGTGATCTGAGTGACTCAGTTTTGGAATACAACTGTCGCGTGGTGCACCGCGACCTCCAGGCACCCCGGAGTTTCTGAAAAAAAATTTTCTGCGATTTTAACGAAACCACTTTTCTTCAACTTGAATTGGGCTAAAAATCCATCCCTGAAAATAAAAATTCTCTGAGTAGTGTGGAAATGCTGATCCTTACCCTGCCTGGGTTGTCCACTGAGCATTTCCCCGAACTCTACCTGAAGTTCTCTGGGCATGGGATTTTGACATGTTCCCCAAACCAAAAGGAATGAGTGGGAAACAATCAAGACAACAGATAGAAGCACTTGCATTTGAATGTGTTTCAAGCATGCTTGGGTACTCGTGTGATCTGAGTGACTCAGTTTTGGAATACAACTGTCGCGTGGTGCACCGCGACCTCCAGGCACCCCGGAGTTTTTGAAAAAAAATTTTCTGCAATTTTCACGAAACCACTTTTCTTCAACTTGAATTGGGCTAAAAATTCATCACTGAAAATAAAAATTCTCTGAGTAGTGTGGAAATACTGATCCTCACCCTGCCTGGGTTGTCCACTGAGCATTTCCGCGAGCTCTACCTGAAGTTCTCTGGGCATGGGATTTTGACATGTTCCCCAAACCAAAAATAATGAGAGGGAAACAATCAAGACAACAGATAGAAGCACTTGCATTTGAATGAGTTTCAAGCATGCTTGGGTAGTCGTGTGATCTGAGTGACTCAGTTTTGGAATACAACTGTCGCGTGGTGCACCGCGACCTCCAGGCACCTCGGAGTTTCTGAAAAAAAAATTTCTGCGATTTTCACGAAACCACTTTTCTTCAACTTGAATTGGGCTAAAAATCCATCACTGAAAATAAAAATTCTCTGAGTAGTGTGGAAATACTGACCCTACCCTGCCTGGGTTGTCCACTGAGCATTTCCGCGAGCTCTACCTGAAGTTCTCTGGGCATGGGATTTTGACATGTTCCCCAAACCAAAAATAATGAGTGGGAAACAATCAAGACAACAGATAGAAGCACTTGCATTTGAATGAGTTTCAAGCATGCTTGGGTACTCGTGTGATCTGAGTGACTCAGTTTTGGAATACAACTGTCGCGTGGTGCACCGCGACCTCCAGGCACCTCGGAGTTTCTGAAAAAAAAATTTCTGCGATTTTCACGAAACCACTTTTCTTCAACTTGAATTGGGTTAAAAATCCCTCCCTGAAAATAAAAATTCTCTGAGTAGTGTGTAAATGCTGATCCTTACCCTGCCTGGGTTGTCCACTGAGCATTTCCGCGAGCTCTACCTGAAGTTCTCTGGGCATGGGATTTTGACATGTTCCCCAAACCAAAAATAATGAGAGGGAAACAATCAAGACAACAGATAGAAGCACTTGCATTTGAATGAGTTTCAAGCATGCTTGAGTTCTCGTGTGATCTGAGTGACTCAGTTTTGGAATACAACTGTCGCGTGGTGCACCGCGACCTCCAGGCACCTCGGAGTTTCTGAAAAAAAAATTTCTGCGAATTTCACGAAACCACTTTTCTTCAACTTGAATTGGGCTAAAAATCCATCCCTGAAAATAAAAATTCTCTGAGTAGTGTGTAAATGCTGAATCTTACCCTGCCTGGGTTGTCCACTGAGCATTTCCGCGCACTCTACTTGAAGTTCTCTGGGCTTGGGATTTTGACATGTTCCCCAAACCAAAAGGAATGAGTGGGAAACAATCAAGACAACAGATAGAAGCACTTGCATTTGAATGAGTTTCAAGCATGCTTGGGTACTCGTGTGATCTGAGTGACTCAGTTTTGGAATACAACTGTCGCGTGGTGCACCGCGACCTCCAGGCATCCCGGAGTTTCTGAAAAAAAATTTTCTGCGATTTTCACGAAACCACTTTTCTTCAAGTTGAATTGGGCTAAAAATCCATCACTGAAAATAAAAATTCTCTGAGTAGTGTGGAAATACTGATCCTTACCCTACCTGGGTTGTCCACTGAGCATTTCCGCGAGCTCTACCTGAAGTTCTCTGGGCATGGGATTTTGACATGTTCCCCAAACCAAAAGGAATGAGTGGGAAACAATCAAGACAACAGATAGAAGCACTTGCATTTGAATGTGTTTCAAGCATGCTTGGGTACTCGTGTGATCTGAGTGACTCAGTTTTGGAATACAACTGTCGCGTGGTGCACCGCGACCTCCAGGCACCCCGGAGTTTCTGAAAAAAAATTTTCTGCGATTTTCACGAAACCACTTTTCTTCAACTTGAATTGGGCTAAAAATCCATCACTGAAAATAAAAATTCTCTGAGTAGTGTGGAAATACTGATCCTTACCCTGCCTGGGTTGTCCACTGAGCATTTCCGCGAGCTCTACCTGAAGTTCTCTGGGCATGGGATTTTGACATGTTCCCCAAACCAAAAATAATGAGAGGGAAACAATCAAGACAACAGATAGAAGCACTTGCATTTGAATGAGTTTCAAGCATGCTTGGGTACTCGTGTGATCTGAGTGACTCAGTTTTGGAATACAACTGTCGCGTGGTGCACCGCGACCTCCAGGCACCTCGGAGTTTCTGAAAAAAAAATTTCTGCGATTTTCACGAAACCACTTTTCTTCAACTTGAATTGGGCTAAAAATCCATCACTGAAAATAAAAATTCTCTGAGTAGTGTGGAAATACTGACCCTACCCTGCCTGGGTTGTCCACTGAGCATTTCCGCGAGCTCTACCTGAAGTTCTCTGGGCATGGGATTTTGACATGTTCCCCAAACCAAAAATAATGAGTGGGAAACAATCAAGACAACAGATAGAAGCACTTGCATTTGAATGAGTTTCAAGCATGCTTGGGTACTCGTGTGATCTGAGTGACTCAGTTTTGGAATACAACTGTCGCGTGGTGCTCCGCGACCTCCAGGCACCTCGGAGTTTCTGAAAAAAAAATTTCTGCGATTCTCACGAAACCACTTTTCTTCAACTTGAATTGGGCTAAAAATCCATCCCTGAAAATAAAAATTCTCTGAGTAGTGTGTAAATACTGATCCTTACCCTGCCTGGGTTGTCCACTGAGTATTTCCGCGAGCTCTACCTGAAGTTCTCTGGGCATGGGATTTTGACATGTTCCCCAAACCAAAAATAATGAGAGGGAAACAATCAAGACAACAGATAGAAGCACTTGCATTTGAATGAGTTTCAAGCATGCTTGGGTACTCGTGTGATCTGAGTGACTCAGTTTTGGAATACAACTGTCGCGTGGTGCACCGCGACCTCCAGGAACCTCGGAGTTTCTGAAAAAAAAATTTCTGCGATTTTCACGAAACCACTTTTCTTCAACTTGAATTGGGTTAAAAATCCCTCCCTGAAAATAAAAATTCTCTGAGTAGTGTGTAAATGCTGATCCTTACCCTGCCTGGGTTGTCCACTGAGCATTTCCGCGAGCTCTACCTGAATTTCTCTGGGCATGGGATTTTGACATGTTCCCCAAACCAAAAATAATGAGAGGGAAACAATCAAGACAACAGATAGAAGCACTTGCATTTGAATGAGTTTCAAGCATGCTTGGGTACTCGTGTGATCTGAGTGACTCAGTTTTGGAATACAACTGTCGCGTGGTGCACCGCGACCTCCAGGCACCTCGGAGTTTCTGAAAAAAAAATTTCTGCGATTTTCACGAAACCACTTTTCTTCAACTTGAATTGGGCTAAAAATCCATCCCTGAAAATAAAATTTCTCTGAGTAGTGTGGAAATACTGATCCTTACCCTGCCTGGGTTGTCCACTGAGCATTTCCGCGAGCTCTACCTGAAGTTCTCTGGGCATGGGATTTTGACATGTTCCCCAAACCAAAAATAATGAGTGGGAAACAATCAAGACAACAGATAGAAGCACTTGCATTTGAATGAGTTTCAAGCATGCTTGGGTACATGTGTGATCTGAGTGACTCAGTTTTGGAATACAACTGTCGCGTGGTGCACCGCGACCTCCAGGCACCCCGGAGTTTCTGAAAAAAAATTTTCTGCGATTTTCACGAAACCACTTTTCTTCAACTTGAATTGGGCTAAAAATCCATCCCTGAAAATAAAAATTCTCTGAGTAGTGTGGAAATGCTGATCCTTACCCTGCCTGGGTTGTCCACTGAGCATTTCCCTGAACTCTACCTGAAGTTCTCTGGGCATGGGATTTTGACATGTTCCCCAAACCAAAAGGAATGAGTGGGAAACAATCAAGACAACAGATAGATGCACTTGCATTTGAATGAGTTTCAAGCATGCTTGGGTACTCGTGTGATCTGAGTGACTCAGTTTTGGAATACAACTGTCGCGTGGTGCACCGCGACCTCCAGGCACCCCGGAGTTTCTGAAAAAAAATTTTCTGCGATTTTCACGAAACCACTTTTCTTGAAGTTGAATTGGGCTAAAAATCCATCCCTGAAAATAAAAATTCTCTGAGTAGTGTGGAAATGCTGATCCTTACCCTGCCTGTGTTGTCCACTGAGCATTTCCCCGAACTCTACCTGAAGTTCTCTGGGCATGGGATTTTGACATGTTCCCCAAACCAAAAGGAATGAGTGGGAAACAATCAAGACAACAGATAGAAGCACTTGCATTTGAATGTGTTTCAAGGATGCTTGGGTACTCGTGTGATCTGAGTGACTCAGTTTTGGAATACAACTGTCGCGTGGTGCACCGCGACCTCCAGGCACCCCGGAGTTTCTGAATAAAAATTTTCTGCGATTTTCACGAAACCACTTTTCTTCAACTTGAATTGGGCTAAAAATCCATCACTGAAAATAAAAATTCTCTGAGTAGTGTGGAAATACTGATCCTTACCCTGACTGGGTTGTCCACTGAGTATTTCCGCGAGCTCTACCTGAAGTTCTCTGGGCATGGGATTTTGACATGTTCCCCAAACCAAAAATAATGAGAGGGAAACAATCAAGACAACAGATAGAAGCACTTGCATTTGAATGAGTTTCAAGCATGCTTGGGTACTCGTGTGATCTGAGTGACTCAGTTTTGGAATACAACTGTCGCGTGGTGCACCGCGACCTCCAGGAACCTCGGAGTTTCTGAAAAAAAAATTTCTGCGATTTTCACGAAACCACTTTTCTTCAACTTGAATTGGGCTAAAAATCCATCACTGAAAATAAAAATTCTCTGAGTACTGTGGAAATACTGATCCTTACCCTGCCTGGGTTGTCCACTGAGCATTTCCGCGAGCTCTACCTGAAGTTCTCTGGGCATGGGATTTTGACATGTTCCCCAAACCAAAAATAATGAGTGGGAAACAATCAAGACAACAGATAGAAGCACTTGCATTTGAATGAGTTTCAAGCATGCTTGGGTACTCGTGTGATCTGAGTGACTCAGTTTTGGAATACAACTGTCGCGTGGTGCACCGCGACCTCCAGGCACCTCGGAGTTTCTGACAAAAAAATTTCTGCGATTTTCACGAAACCACTTTTCTTCAACTTGAATTGGGCTAAAAATCCATCCCTGAAAATAAAAATTCTCTGAGTAGTGTGTAAATGCTGATCCTTACCCTGCCTGGGTTGTCCACTGAGCATTTCCGCGAGCTCTACCTGAAGTTCTCTGGGCATGGGATTTTGACATGTTCCCCAAACCAAAAGGAATGAGTGGGAAACAATCAAGACAACAGATAGAAGCACTTGCATTTGAATGAGTTTCAAGCATGCTTGAGTACTCGTGTGATCTGAGTGACTCAGTTTTGGAATACAACTGTCGCGTGGTGCACCGCGACCTCCAGGCACCCCGGAGTTTCTGAAAAAAAATTTTCTGCGATTTTCACGAAACCACTTTTCTTCAACTTGAATTGGGCTAAAAATCCATCCCTGAAAATAAAAATTCTCTGAGTAGTGTGTAAATGCTGATCCTTACCCTGCCTGGGTTGTCCACTGAGCAATTCCCCGAACTCTACCTGAAGTTCTCTGGGCATGGGATTTTGACATGTTCCCCAAACCAAAAGGAATGAGTGGGAAACAATCAAGAAAAGAGATAGAGGCACTTGCATTTGAATGAGTTTCAAGCATGCTTGGGTACTCGTGTGATCTGAGTGACTCAGTTTTGGAATTCAACTGTCGCGTGGTGCACCGCGACCTCCAGGCACCCCGGAGTTTCTGAAAAAAAATTTTCTGCGATTTTAACGAAACCACTTTTCTTCAACTTGAATTGGGCTAAAAATCCATCCCTGAAAATAAAAATTCTCTGAGTAGTGTGGAAATGCTGATCCTTACCCTGCCTGTGTTGTCCACTGAGCATTTCCGCGAGCTCTACCTGAAGTTCTCTGGGCATGGGATTTTGACATGTTCCCCAAACCAAAAATAATGAGAGGGAAACAATCAAGACAACAGATAGAAGCACTTGCATTTGAATGAGTTTCAAGCATGCTTGGGTACTCGTGTGATCTGAGTGACTCAGTTTTGGAATACAACTGTCGCGTGGTGCACCGCGACCTCCAGGCACCCCGGAGTTTCTGAAAAAAATTTTTCTGCGATTTTAACGAAACCACTTTTCTTCAACTTGAATTGGGCTAAAAATCCATCCCTGAAAATAAAAATTCTCTGAGTAGTGTGGAAATGCTGATCCTTACCCTGCCTGTGTTGTCCACTGAGCATTTCCCCGAACTCTACCTGAAGTTCTCTGGGCATGGGATTTTGACATGTTCCCCAAACCAAAAGGAATGAGTGGGAAACAATCAAGACAACAGATAGAAGCACTTGCATTTGAATGAGTTTCAAGCATGCTTGAGTACTCGTGTGATCTGAGTGACTCAGTTTTGGAATACAACTGTCGCGTGGTGCACCGCGACCTCCAGGCACCCCGGAGTTTCTGAAAAAAAATTTTCTGCGATTTTCACGAAACCACTTTTCTTCAACTTGAATTGGGCTAAAAATCCATCCCTGAAAATAAAAATTCTCTGAGTAGTGTGTAAATGCTGATCCTTACCCTGCCTGGGTTGTCCACTGAGCATTTCCCCGAACTCTACCTGAAGTTCTCTGGGCATGGGATTTTGACATGTTCCCCAAACCAAAAGGAATGAGTGGGAAACAATCAAGAAAAGAGATAGAGGCACTTGCATTTGAATGAGTTTCAAGCATGCTTGGGTACTCGTGTGATCTGAGTGACTCAGTTTTGGAATACAACTGTCGCGTGGTGCACCGCGACCTCCAGGCACCCCGGAGTTTCTGAAAAAAAAATTTCTGCGATTTTAACGAAACCACTTTTCTTCAACTCGAATTGGGCTAAAAATCCATCCCTGAAAATAAAAATTCTCTGAGTAGTGTGGAAATACTGATCCTTACCCTGCCTGGGTTGTCCACTGAGCATTTCCGCAAACTCTACCTGAAGCTCTCTGGGCATGGGATTTTGACATGTTCCCCAAACCAAAAATAATGAGAGGGAAACAATCAAGACAACAGATAGAAGCACTTGCATTTGAATGAGTTTCAAGCATGCTTGGGTACTCGTGTGATCTAACTGACTGAGTTTTGGAATACAACTGTCGCGTGGTGCACCGCGACCTCCAGGCACCTCGGAGTTTCTGAAAAAAAAATTTCTGCGATTTTCACGAAACCACTTTTCTTCAACTTGAATTGGGCTAAAAATCCATCCCTGAAAATAAAAATTCTCTGAGTAGTGTGGAAATACTGATCCATACCCTGCCTGGGTTGTCCACTGAGCATTTCCGCGAACTCTACTTGAAGTTCTCTGGGCATGGGATTTTGACATGTTCCCCAAACCAAAAGGAATGAGTGGGAAACAATCAAGAAAAGAGATAGAGGCACTTGCATTTGAATGAGTTTCAAGCATGCTTGGGTACTCGTGTGATCTGAGTGACTCAGTTTTGGAATACAAGTGTCGCGTGGTGCACCGCGACCTCCAGGCACCCCGGAGTTTCTGAAAAAAAATTTTCTGCGATTTTAACGAAACCACTTTTCTTCAACTTGAATTGGGCTAAAAATCCATCCCTGAAAATAAAAATTCTCTGAGTAGTGTGGAAATGCTGATCCTTACCCTGCCTGGGTTGTCCACTGAGCATTTCCCCGAACTCTACCTGAAGTTCTCTGGGCATGGGATTTTGACATGTTCCCCAAACCAAAAGGAATGAGTGGGAAACAATCAAGACAACAGATAGAAGCACTTGCATTTGAATGTGTTTCAAGCATGCTTGGGTACTCGTGTGATCTGAGTGGCTCAGTTTTGGAATACAACTGTCGCGTGGTGCACCGCGACCTCCAGGCACCCCGGAGTTTCTGAAAAAAAATTTTCTGCAATTTTCACGAAACCACTTTTCTTCAACTTGAATTGGGCTAAAAATCCATCACTGAAAATAAAAATTCTCTGAGTAGTGTGGAAATGCTGATCCTTACCCTGCCTGGGTTGTCCACTGAGCATTTCCCTGAACTCTACCTGAAGTTCTCTGGGCATGGGATTTTAACATGTTCCCCAAACCAAAAGGAATGAGTGGGAAACAATCAAGACAACAGATAGAAGCACTTGCATTTGAATGAGTTTCAAGCATGCTTGGGTACTCGTGTGATCTGAGTGACTCAGTTTTCGAATACAACTGTCGCGTGGTGCACCGCGACCTCCAGGCATCCCGGAGTTTCTGAAAAAAAATTTTCTGCGATTTTCACGAAACCACTTTTCTTGAAGTTGAATTGGGCTAAAAATCCATCACTGAAAATAAAAATTCTCTGAGTAGTGTGGAAATACTTATCCTTACCCTACCTGGGTTGTCCACTGAGCCTTTCCGCGAGCTCAACCTGAAGTTCTCTGGGCATGGGATTTTGACATGTTCCCCAAACCAAAAGGAATGAGTGGGAAACAATCAAGACAACAGATAGAAGCACTTGCATTTGAATGAGTTTCAAGCATGCTTGGGTACTCGTGTGATCTGAGTGACTCAGTTTTGGAATACAACTGTCGCGTGGTGCATCGCGACCTCCAGGCACCCCGGAGTTTCTGAAAAAAAATTTTCTGCGATTTTAACGAAACCACTTTTCTTCAACTTGAATTGGGCTAAAAATCCATCCCTGAAAATAAAAATTCTCTGAGTAGTGTGGAAATGCTGATCCTTACCCTGACTGGGTTGTCCACTGAGCATTTCCCTGAACTCTACCTGAAGTTCTCTGGGCATGGGATTTTGAAATGTTCCCCAAACCAAAAGGAATGAGTGGGAAACAATCAAGACAACAGATAGCAGCACTTGCATTTGAATGTGTTTCAAGCATGCTTGGGTACTCGTGTGATCTGAGTGACTCAGTTTTGGAATACAACTGTAGCGTGGTTAGGGTTAGGGTTAGGGCTAGGGCTAGGGCTATGGCTAGGGCTAGGGCTAGGGTCAGGGTCAGGGTTAGGGTTAGGGTTAGGGTTAGGGTTGCATTTGAATGTGTAGTCGTGTGATCTGAGTGACTCAGTTTTGGAATACAACTGTAGCGTGGTTAGGGTTAGGGTTAGGGTTAGGGTTAGGGTAGGGGAACAAAGCTCTTTCTCCCAGATTTTCTCTAAGAAGGGACCATCTGGGACAAGGAGTGTTGCACTCTCCTTCCAACGACTGAAACCCTCCCAGTTTATTTTCTGATGTTCAGGCCTTGTGGAAAGGTTGTATGAAGTCTTTTGATCCACTCCGTTTCCTTTTTCTTTCTTTCCATCTCTGTCCAGTTGGGGTTGCTCTCCAGTCCTGTGGCCTCCAGCGCTTCCAGCCCGTGCTGTAGGAAGTGTGCCACCAGGTGAGTCCTCCTTTCCCGCTGGTTCCGGATGTTGTACCTGTGTTGTGCCAGTCGGGTTCGGATGGAGTTACCTGTTTCCCCCACATAGGTCACCCCGCACATTTTGCACTGGATGCCATAGACAGCGTTATTGGTGTTTTCTGAGAGCGCCCTTTGCAACTGGAAGATTTCTTTGGTTTTGTTGTTTTGGATGGTTGTTTTTTGTTTGAAGTGTTTGGCTTTTGGTGTATTTGATCTGTTTTGTACCGGTTTTAGTTTGCTTTGGACTAAGTAATCCTGTAGGTTTTTGTTTTTTCTATATGCAGATATGATTTTGTGTTCCCTCAGTAGGTTTGTGTTTTCTAATATCGTGGTGAATGTAGACTTTAGTTTTTGGTTGGTAATTACGCTGAGTTGGGAGTATGTTGTGATGAGGGGTATTATTTTGCTGTCATCAGGTGTTTTTCTGTTTAGAAATGTTTGTGCCACATTTTTGAGGAAACTTCGTGTGTATCCTCTCTGGCGTAGAGCTTGGAAGAGTATGTGTTTGGCTTCCTCAAAGTCTTGCTGTTGTGTGCAGATTTTGTGGAAGCGTAGGAGTTGTGATTTTACCAGTCCTTTGAAAGTATGTTTTGGGTGGAAGCTGTCTTTGTGCAGTAAGCCGTGTGTGTCCGTGTCTTTGAAATATACCTTGATGTCCAGTTTGCCTGTGTTGTTGAAGGAGGAACCCTTGTATGTGGTGGTGTCTAGGAAGTCTATGTGGTTTTCATGCTTGGTGTATTTGAGTTTAATGGACCTGTGGTGTGTGTTGAGGGTGTTAATGAATTCTTGGAAGGCCTGTGGGCCGTGCGTCCAGGTTCCCCAGATGTCATCAAGGTACCTGAAGTAGTGTGTAGGTTTGTGTGTACATTTTGGGAAAACTGTGGCTTCCCAATGGGCCATATAGATGTCAGCATAGGCCGGAGCAAAGCGTTTCCCCATAGCAGTTCCTTTTATTTGTAAGTTGTATTGCTCTTCAAATTCAAAATCATTTTTGTTGAGGCTAATTTCCAATAGCTTCAGAATTTGTGTTTCTGGTCTGTTGCGGTCAGGGTATTTGAGAAAGCACTCCCGGACTGCTTTCAGTCCCTCCGTAGTTTCAATGTTGGTGTATAAACTGTCAATGTCGATGGTGAACAGGAAGGCTTCCTGTTGTATTGCAGCATTTTTTACTTTGGCTGCAAAGTCATAGGTGTCTTTGATGTAACTTGGGTGGTGTTTAGAAATGGGGTTTAGGAAATGGTCTAGATATTCTGCTATTCTGTAGGATTCACTGTTGCAGTCGGACACTATGGGCCTCCCAGGTGGAATTTCGTAGGGGAGTGGCCATGTTTCTGGGGCTTTATGAATTTTTGGGAGGAGGTAGAAAATCCTCGGTCGTGGTGATTCCTCTCCTCTTAGTTAGAATGCCTGTTTTTTTGTTAGGTGTTTTAGTTCAACCAGAGTTTGTAGGATTTGCCCTATTTCTAGTGCTGTTTGTTTGTACAGCGGTTCTTCCAAAGTAGTATAGTGTTCCTGATTATTTAATTGTCTGTGTGCTTCTGCAATGTATTGTTCTCTATCCATGATAACTATTGCACTCCCTTTGTCTGCTGGTTTTATGACTATATGTTTGTTTTCCTTTAAATGTTTTAAGGCTATGGTTTCCTCCTTTGTTATGTTGTGTGAGTCCCTGTATGGTCGGAGTTTTTGTAGAATTCGGTTGTCCTCTTGAATGATTTCCTGGATTTCTGGTGGCAGTTGGTTTTCCCCTGGTTCCCAGCTGGATTTAGGCAGGAAGGGAACCCTTTTTGTGTCGGTGTCTTTATCCTCAAAGAAGGCGGTCAGTTTAAGGCGACGGTGGTATTGTCGGATTTCGCTTTTCAGTCTGGTTTTCTGACCTTTCTTTGTCCCTACTGTGGGGACAAATGATAAGCCCTTATTGAGGAGGTTTATTTGTTCAGTTGTGGGGTGGAAGTTGTTGCTTAGATTTACAATATTTTTGTTGTTCTTGTCCCCCTCTTGTTCTGTGGCTTTGGGGCTTACCAGTTTAAATGTTGTGACCAGTGGTCTAGCATTTTTTGAGCTGTTGCGGTGGTCCAGTGAATTCCATCTCTTTCTGTCTTGAAAAGGGTTTCTTCCAGTTTGGGGAGGTATGGCATGTTTTGCTGTATGTGATTGTTTATTGTGTCCAGATTTTTCCTGAATTCTGGTTCCAGGTCTCTGGAGTAATTAATCAGTGGGATGTATATTTCTGCAGATGGGAAGGATCCCTTAGCTTCCCGTAGCATCTGTTGTAGTTGTTTGATAGCTGTTTCCTTTGCTTTTTGTGCCTTGTTATTGATTCCAAAGGATAGAATGATTTTCTCCACTCCTGTGTTCCGGGGGGTGTGTTGTAGGAGGTTTGCTGCGTTGTAAAATGATGCTCCTGGGTAGCTTTCTATCTGTAGATCTGGATTTTCATAGGGGGGTATTCTTGATAAATTAGAGTCCCCCATGAAGAGCCAGCGTTTGTGGGTTTCCAGCTTCCAGTCCGTTAGCTTTCTTGTGGTCTTGTCATGCCGGTGTGGTCGGTATCTTGGTTGGGCTGGTGGTGGTGTGGGGGGGTAAAGGTCGGGGTCTGAGTCAGGGTTAGGGTTAGGATCAGGGTTGGGGTTAGGATCAGGGTTAATGTCAGGGTTATGATTAGGGTTAGGATCAGGGTCGGGGTTAGGATCAGGGTTAATGTCAGGGTTAGTATTTGGGTTAGGGTTAGGATCAGGGTTGGGGTTAGGATCAGGGTTAATGTCAGGGTTAGGATTAGGGTTGGGGATAAGGTTAGGGTTAGGGTTGGGGTCAGGGTTGGTGTTAAGGTCAGTATAAGCGTTAGTGTTAGGGCTGAGGTTAGGGTCAGAGTTAGAGTCCTGGGAGAGGTGTACCCTGGTGGTGCTGTTTGGGATACAGATTCCAGTTAGGGTGTTTCTCATGGTTCCCTCTGGTCTTCTCTGCTTTCTTCGGATCCTTTGTGGCATGGGGATCGGAGGAAAGTCATCTATTTCCGGATTATATGATCTGGCTCTCATGGGGCCAGATTTCTGGGTTGGATGTCTGCTTTCCCAGTGTCTCTTCACGGGTTCTGGATGGGATTCTGCCTGGGTTACGTATGTCTCTTCTGAGCCATTTACCTCTTCCCTGGTTAGTGTGTCGAGTATTTGGAATCTGTTTGGAGACGTGGGGATAGTGGATTCCTTGTTGCTAAGTGTAGCAGTAACCATAGCTTGTGTATGGTCCAACGTGTCCTTCTGTATTTTCCTCCCATAATTTTTCTTTGCCCAGTTAGAGGCAACCGCGAAAGCTTGTTCCCAGCGGGGAAGCTCCAGGTCCTCCAGTCGTCTGGACAGATGTGTGAGAGTTTCCTCGTAGTGCTCTTCGAGGATCTGCAATGTGGTGTGGAGCCAGTTTTTGGCATTGCTTACTAGCTTTAAACATGTGAGTTCGGTTGGGTTGGCCGGTCTTATGAGGTGCTTGAGTTCCTCTGTCTTCCGTCGTAGGCTGGCGGGTGCCTGGTTCTCCCCTCCGGAAACTGCTGTGTTTTTTAGGTGGTGGACTGTCTGGATCATTTTGTAGATGATCCTGGTTCCTAGTTGGAAGGTATCCTGTCTGTTTGATATGTTTGATGTGGTGTGGTTTGGTGTGTAGGCGGTGTGGGCGGCAGTGTGGAGAGTTACCGTACGGTAGCGTGCGTTGTCAACTCTGGGTTGACGCATACCATAACGATCCATACTTACCAGTAAAATGCCTAAAGCTTCGTTGGCACCGTTAGGTTTCCACTGTTAGGCAATTTTACCTCTGTAGAGTCTGTGGCTCCGTGGAAAGGCAATCTTGCTTTTCTCTGTGTCGCGACGTTTCGACCTGCCTGGGTCTTCTTCAGGCGTTGTTATGGGGCACTGTGTCCCTGCTGGCCTGTTTTTATCTTGTTTTCGAAGGGGCGGTAAGTGTAGTTCCTCCCAGGGGGGTGGTTTGTATACTTTTGTCTGTATTCCTTTTGTTTCTGTGTTAGTAGGTGCAGTTTCAGTGGGTGAATGGGTTTCTGCTTTCCTGCTGGGGATTATGCATGGGCCGTTAGGGTTAGGGTTAGGGTTAGGGTTAGAGGGTTAGAGGGTCAGGGTCAGGGTCAGGTTAGGGTTAGGGTTAGGGTTGGGGTTGGGGTTGGGGTTAGGGTTGGGGTTGGGGTTAGGGTTAGGGTTAGGGTAGGGGAACAAAGCTCTTTCTCCCAGATTTTCCCTAAGAAGGGACCATCTGGGACAAGGAGTGTTGCACTCTCCTTCCAACGACTGAAACCCTCCCAGTTTATTTTCTGATGTTCAGGCCTTGTGGAAAGGTAGTATGAAGTCTTTTGATCCACTCTGCTTCCTTTTTCTTTCTTTCCATCTCTGTCCAGTTGGGGTTGCTCTCCAGTCCTGTGGCCTCCAGTGCTTCCAGCCCGTGCTGTAGGAAGTGTGCCACCAGGTGAGTCCTCCTTTCCCGCTGGTTCCGGATGTTGTACCTGTGTTGTGCCAGTCGGGTTCGGATGGAGTTACCTGTTTCCCCCACATAGGTCACCCCACACGTTTTGCACTGGATGCCATAGACAGCGTTACTGGTGTTTTCTGAGAGCGCCCTTTGCAACTGGAAGATTTCTTTGGTTTTGTTGTTTTGGATGGTAGTTTTTTGTTTGAAGTGTTTGGCTTTTGGTGTATTTGATCTGTTTTGTATCGGTTTTAGTTTGCTTTGGACTAAGTAATCCTGTAGGTTTTTGTTTTTTCTATATGCAGATATGATTTTGTGTTCCCTCAGGAGGTTTGTGTTTTCTAATATCGTGGTGAATGTAGACTTTAGTTTTTGGTTGGTTATTACGCTGAGTTGAGAATATGTTGTGATGAGGGGTATTATTTTGCTGTCATCAGGTGTTTTTCTGTTTAGAAATGTTTGTGCCACATTTTTGAGGAAACTTCGTGTGTATCCTCTCAGGCGTAGAGCTTGGAAGAGTATGTGTTTGGCTTCCTCAAAGTCTTGTTGTTGTGTGCAGATTTTGTGGAAGCGTAGGAGTTGTGATTTTACCAGTCCTTTGAAAGTATGTTTTGGGTGGAAGCTGTCTTTGTGCAGTAAGCCGTGTGTGTCCGTGTCTTTGAAATATACCTTGATGTCCAGTTTGCCTGTGTTGTTGAAGGAGGAACCCTTGTATGTGGTGGTGTCTAGGAAGTCTATGTGGTTTTCATGCTTGGTGTATTTGAGTTTAATGGACCTGTGGTGTGTGTTGAGGGTGTTAATGAATTCTTGAAAGGCCTGTGGGCCGTGCGTCCAGGTTCCCCAGATGTCGTCAAGGTACCTGAAGTAGTGTGTAGGTTTGTGTGTACATTTTGGGAATACTGTGGCTTCCCAATGGGCCATATAGATGTCAGCATAGGCCGGAGCAAAGCGTTTCCCCATAGCAGTTCCTTTTATTTGTAAGTAGTATTGCTCTTCAAATTCAAAATCATTTTTGTTGAGACTAATTTCCAATAGCTTCAGAATTTGTGTTTCTGGTCTGTTGCGGTCAGGGTATTTGAGAAACCACTCCCGGACTGCTTTCAGTCCCTCTGTAGTTTCAATGTTGGTGTATAAACTGTCAATGTCAATGGTGAACAGGAAGGCTTCCTGTTGTATTGTAGCATTTTTGACTTTGGCTACAAAGTCATAGGTGTCTTTGATGTAACTTGGGTGGTGTTTAGAAATGGGGTTGAGGAAATGGTCTAGATATTCTGCTATTCTTTTTTTGTCTTTATCCTCAAAGAAGGCGGTCAGTTTAAGGCGACGGTGGTATTGTCGGATTTCGCTTTTCAGTCTGGTTTTCTGACCTTTCTTTGTCCCTACTGTGGGGACAAATGATAAGCCCTTATTGAGGAGGTTGATTTGTTCAGTTGTGGGGTGGAAGTTGTTGCTTAGATTTACAATATTTTTGTTGTTCTTGTCCCCCTCTTGTTCTGTGGCTTTGGGGCTTACCAGTGTAAATGTTGTGACCAGTGGTCTAGCATTTTTTGAGCTGTTGCGGTGGTCCAGTGAATTCCATCTCTTTCTGTCTTGAAAAGGGTTTCTTCCAGTTTGGGGAGGTATGGCATGTTTTGCTGTATGTGATTGTTTATTGTGTCCAGATTTTTCCTGAATTCTGGTTCCAGGTCTCTGGAGTAATTAATCAGTGGGATGTATATTTCTGCAGATGGGAAGGATCCCTTAGCTTCCCATAGCATCTGTTGTAGTTGTTTGATAGCTGTTTCCTTTGCTTTTTGTGCCTTGTTATTGATTCCAAAGGATAGAATGATTTTCTCCACTCCTGAGTTCCGGGGGGTGTGTTGTAGGAGGTTTGCTGCGTTGTAAAATGATGCTCCTGGGTAGCTTTCTATCTGTAGATCTGGATTTTCATAGGGGGGTATTCTTGATAAATTAGAGTCCCCTATGAAGAGCCAGCGTTTGTGGGTTTCCAGCTTCCAGTCCGTTAGCTTTCTTGTGGTCTTTTCATGTCGGTGTGGTCGGTATCTTGGTTGGGCTGGTGGTGGTGTGGGGGGGTAAAGGTCGGGGTCTGAGTCAGGGTTAGGGTTAGGATCAGGGTTAATGTCCGGGTTAGGGTTAGGATCAGGGTTAATGTCAGGGTTAGTATTTGGGTTGGGGTTAGGATCAGGGTTAAAGTCAGGGTTAGTATTTGGGTTAGGGTTAGGATCAGGGTCGGGGTTAGGATCAGGGTTAGGATTAGGGTTGGGGATAAGGTTAGGGTTAGGGTTGGGGTCGGGGTTGGTGTTAAGGTCAGTATAAGCGTTAGTGTTAGGGCTGAGGTTAGGGTCAGAGCTAGAGTCCTGGGAGAGGTGTACCCTGGTGGTGTTGTTTGGGATACAGATTCCAGTTGGGGTGTTTCTCATGGTTCCCTCTGGTCTTCTCTGCTTTCTTCGGATCCTTTGTGGCATGGGGATCGGAGGAAAGTCATCTATTTCCGGAGTATATGATCTGGCTCTCATGGGGCCAGATTTCTGGGTTGGATGTCTGCTTTCCCAGTGTCTCTTCACGGGTTCTGGATGGGATTCTGCCTGGGTTACGTATGTCTCTTCTGAGCCATTTACCTCTTCCCTGGTTAGTGTGTCGAGTATTTGGGTTAGGGTTAGGGTTAGGGTTAGGGTAGGGGAACAAAGCTCTTTCTCCCAGATTTTCCCTAAGAAGGGACCATCTGGGACAAGGAGTGTTGCACTCTCCTTCCAACGACTGAAACCCTCCCAGTTTATTTTCTGATGTTCAGGCCTTGTGGAAAGGTAGTATGAAGTCTTTTGATCCACTCTGCTTCCTTTTTCTTTCTTTCCATCTCTGTCCAGTTGGGGTTGCTCTCCAGTCCTGTGGCCTCCAGTGCTTCCAGCCCGTGCTGTAGGAAGTGTGCCACCAGGTGAGTCCTCCTTTCCCGCTGGTTCCGGATGTTGTACCTGTGTTGTGCCAGTCGGGTTCGGATGGAGTTACCTGTTTCCCCCACATAGGTCACCCCACACGTTTTGCACTGGATGCCATAGACAGCGTTACTGGTGTTTTCTGAGAGCGCCCTTTGCAACTGGAAGATTTCTTTGGTTTTGTTGTTTTGGATGGTAGTTTTTTGTTTGAAGTGTTTGGCTTTTGGTGTATTTGATCTGTTTTGTATCGGTTTTAGTTTGCTTTGGACTAAGTAATCCTGTAGGTTTTTGTTTTTTCTATATGCAGATATGATTTTGTGTTCCCTCAGGAGGTTTGTGTTTTCTAATATCGTGGTGAATGTAGACTTTAGTTTTTGGTTGGTTATTACGCTGAGTTGAGAATATGTTGTGATGAGGGGTATTATTTTGCTGTCATCAGGTGTTTTTCTGTTTAGAAATGTTTGTGCCACATTTTTGAGGAAACTTCGTGTGTATCCTCTCAGGCGTAGAGCTTGGAAGAGTATGTGTTTGGCTTCCTCAAAGTCTTGTTGTTGTGTGCAGATTTTGTGGAAGCGTAGGAGTTGTGATTTTACCAGTCCTTTGAAAGTATGTTTTGGGTGGAAGCTGTCTTTGTGCAGTAAGCCGTGTGTGTCCGTGTCTTTGAAATATACCTTGATGTCCAGTTTGCCTGTGTTGTTGAAGGAGGAACCCTTGTATGTGGTGGTGTCTAGGAAGTCTATGTGGTTTTCATGCTTGGTGTATTTGAGTTTAATGGACCTGTGGTGTGTGTTGAGGGTGTTAATGAATTCTTGAAAGGCCTGTGGGCCGTGCGTCCAGGTTCCCCAGATGTCGTCAAGGTACCTGAAGTAGTGTGTAGGTTTGTGTGTACATTTTGGGAATACTGTGGCTTCCCAATGGGCCATATAGATGTCAGCATAGGCCGGAGCAAAGCGTTTCCCCATAGCAGTTCCTTTTATTTGTAAGTAGTATTGCTCTTCAAATTCAAAATCATTTTTGTTGAGACTAATTTCCAATAGCTTCAGAATTTGTGTTTCTGGTCTGTTGCGGTCAGGGTATTTGAGAAACCACTCCCGGACTGCTTTCAGTCCCTCTGTAGTTTCAATGTTGGTGTATAAACTGTCAATGTCAATGGTGAACAGGAAGGCTTCCTGTTGTATTGTAGCATTTTTGACTTTGGCTACAAAGTCATAGGTGTCTTTGATGTAACTTGGGTGGTGTTTAGAAATGGGGTTGAGGAAATGGTCTAGATATTCTGCTATTCTGTAGGATTCACTGTTGCAGTCGGACACTATGGGCCTCCCAGGTGGAATTTCGTAGGGGAGTGGCCATGTTTCTGGGGCTTTATGAATTTTTGGGAGGAGGTAGAAAATCCTCGGTCGTGGTGATTCCTCTCCTCTTAGGTAGAAAGCCTGTTTTTTTGTGAGGTGTTTTAGTTCAACCAGAGTTTGTAGGATTTGCCCTATTTCTAGTGCTGTTTGTTTGTACAGCGGTTCTTCCAAAGTAGTATAGTGTTCCTGATTATTTAATTGTCTGTGTGCTTCTGCAATGTATTGTTCTCTATCCATGATAACTATTGCACTCCCTTTGTCTGCTGGTTTTATGACTATATGTTTGTTTTCCTTTAAATGTTTTAAGGCTATGGTTTCCTCCTTTGTTATGTTGTGTGAGTCCCTGTATGGTCGGAGTTTTTGTAGAATTCTGTTGTCCTCTTGAATGATTTCCTGGATTTCTGGTGGCAGTTGGTTTTCCCCTGGTTCCCAGCTGGATTTAGGCAGGAAGGGAACCCTTTCTGTGTCGGTGTCTTTATCCTCAAAGAAGGCGGTCAGTTTAAGGCGACGGTGGTATTGTCGGATTTCGCTTTTCAGTCTGGTTTTCTGACCTTTCTTTGTCCCTACTGTGGGGACAAATGATAAGCCCTTATTGAGGAGGTTGATTTGTTCAGTTGTGGGGTGGAAGTTGTTGCTTAGATTTACAATATTTTTGTTGTTCTTGTCCCCCTCTTGTTCTGTGGCTTTGGGGCTTACCAGTTTAAATGTTGTGACCAGTGGTCTAGCATTTTTTGAGCTGTTGCGGTGGTCCAGTGAATTCCATCTCTTTCTGTCTTGAAAAGGGTTTCTTCCAGTTTGGGGAGGTATGGCATGTTTTGCTGTATGTGATTGTTTATTGTGTCCAGATTTTTCCTGAATTCTGGTTCCAGGTCTCTGGAGTAATTAATCAGTGGGATGTATATTTCTGCAGATGGGAAGGATCCCTTAGCTTCCCGTAGCATCTGTTGTAGTTGTTTGATAGCTGTTTCCTTTGCTTTTTGTGCCTTGTTATTGATTCCAAAGGATAGAATGATTTTCTCCACTCCTGAGTTCCGGGGGGTGTGTTGTAGGAGGTTTGCTGCGTTGTAAAATGATGCTCCTGGGTAGCTTTCTATCTGTAGATCTGGATTTTCATAGGGGGGTATTCTTGATAAATTAGAGTCCCCTATGAAGAGCCAGCGTTTGTGGGTTTCCAGCTTCCAGTCCGTTAGCTTTCTTGTGGTCTTGTCATGTCGGTGTGGTCGGTATCTTGGTTGGGCTGCTGGTGGTGTGGGGGGGTAAAGGTCGGGGTCTGAGTCAGGGTTAGGGTTAGGATCAGGGTTAATGTTAGGGTTAGGGTTAGGGTAGGGGTAGGGGTAGGGTTAGGGTTAGGGTTAGGGGTTAGGGTTAGGGTTAGGGTTAGGATAGGGGAACAAAGCTCTTTCTCCCAGATTTTCCCTAAGAAGGGACCATCTGGGACAAGGAGTGTTGCACTCTCCTTCCAACGACTGAAACCCTCCCAGTTTATTTTCTGATGTTCAGGCCTTGTGGAAAGGTAGTATGAAGTCTTTTGATCCACTCTGCTTCCTTTTTCTTTCTTTCCATCTCTGTCCAGTTGGGGTTGCTCTCCAGTCCTGTGGCCTCCAGTGCTTCCAGCCCGTGCTGTAGGAAGTGTGCCACCAGGTGAGTCCTCCTTTCCCGCTGGTTCCGGATGTTGTACCTGTGTTGTGCCAGTCGGGTTCGGATGGAGTTACCTGTTTCCCCCACATAGGTCACCCCACACGTTTTGCACTGGATGCCATAGACAGCGTTACTGGTGTTTTCTGAGAGCGCCCTTTGCAACTGGAAGATTTCTTTGGTTTTGTTGTTTTGGATGGTAGTTTTTTGTTTGAAGTGTTTGGCTTTTGGTGTATTTGATCTGTTTTGTATCGGTTTTAGTTTGCTTTGGACTAAGTAATCCTGTAGGTTTTTGTTTTTTCTATATGCAGATATGATTTTGTGTTCCCTCAGGAGGTTTGTGTTTTCTAATATCGTGGTGAATGTAGACTTTAGTTTTTGGTTGGTTATTACGCTGAGTTGAGAATATGTTGTGATGAGGGGTATTATTTTGCTGTCATCATTTGTTTTTCTGTTTAGAAATGTTTGTGCCACATTTTTGAGGAAACTTCGTGTGTATCCTCTCAGGCGTAGAGCTTGGAAGAGTATGTGTTTGGCTTCCTCAAAGTCTTGTTGTTGTGTGCAGATTTTGTGGAAGCGTAGGAGTTGTGATTTTACCAGTCCTTTGAAAGTATGTTTTGGGTGGAAGCTGTCTTTGTGCAGTAAGCCGTGTGTGTCCGTGTCTTTGAAATATACCTTGATGTCCAGTTTGCCTGTGTTGTTGAAGGAGGAACCCTTGTATGTGGTGGTGTCTAGGAAGTCTATGTGGTTTTCATGCTTGGTGTATTTGAGTTTAATGGACCTGTGGTGTGTGTTGAGGGTGTTAATGAATTCTTGAAAGGCCTGTGGGCCGTGCGTCCAGGTTCCCCAGATGTCGTCAAGGTACCTGAAGTAGTGTGTAGGTTTGTGTGTACATTTTGGGAATACTGTGGCTTCCCAATGGGCCATATAGATGTCAGCATAGGCCGGAGCAAAGCGTTTCCCCATAGCAGTTCCTTTTATTTGTAAGTAGTATTGCTCTTCAAATTCAAAATCATTTTTGTTGAGACTAATTTCCAATAGCTTCAGAATTTGTGTTTCTGGTCTGTTGCGGTCAGGGTATTTGAGAAACCACTCCCGGACTGCTTTCAGTCCCTCTGTAGTTTCAATGTTGGTGTATAAACTGTCAATGTCAATGGTGAACAGGAAGGCTTCCTGTTGTATTGTAGCATTTTTGACTTTGGCTACAAAGTCATAGGTGTCTTTGATGTAACTTGGGTGGTGTTTAGAAATGGGGTTGAGGAAATGGTCTAGATATTCTGCTATTCTGTAGGATTCACTGTTGCAGTCGGACACTATGGGCCTCCCAGGTGGAATTTCGTAGGGGAGTGGCCATGTTTCTGGGGCTTTATGAATTTTTGGGAGGAGGTAGAAAATCCTCGGTCGTGGTGATTCCTCTCCTCTTAGGTAGAAAGCCTGTTTTTTTGTGAGGTGTTTTAGTTCAACCAGAGTTTGTAGGATTTGCCCTATTTCTAGTGCTGTTTGTTTGTACAGCGGTTCTTCCAAAGTAGTATAGTGTTCCTGATTATTTAATTGTCTGTGTGCTTCTGCAATGTATTGTTCTCTATCCATGATAACTATTGCACTCCCTTTGTCTGCTGGTTTTATGACTATATGTTTGTTTTCCTTTAAATGTTTTAAGGCTATGGTTTCCTCCTTTGTTATGTTGTGTGAGTCCCTGTATGGTCGGAGTTTTTGTAGAATTCTGTTGTCCTCTTGAATGATTTCCTGGATTTCTGGTGGCAGTTGGTTTTCCCCTGGTTCCCAGCTGGATTTAGGCAGGAAGGGAACCCTTTCTGTGTCGGTGTCTTTATCCTCAAAGAAGGCGGTCAGTTTAAGGCGACGGTGGTATTGTCGGATTTCGCTTTTCAGTCTGGTTTTCTGACCTTTCTTTGTCCCTATTGTGGGGACAAATGATAAGCCCTTATTGAGGAGGTTGATTTGTTCAGTTGTGGGGTGGAAGTTGTTGCTTAGATTTACAATATTTTTGTTGTTCTTGTCCCCCTCTTGTTCTGTGGCTTTGGGGCTTACCAGTTTAAATGTTGTGACCAGTGGTCTAGCATTTTTTGAGCTGTTGCGGTGGTCCAGTGAATTCCATCTCTTTCTGTCTTGAAAAGGGTTTCTTCCAGTTTGGGGAGGTATGGCATGTTTTGCTGTATGTGATTGTTTATTGTGTCCAGATTTTTCCTGAATTCTGGTTACAGGTCTCTGGAGTAATTAATCAGTGGGATGTATATTTCTGCAGATGGGAAGGATCCCTTAGCTTCCCGTAGCATCTGTTGTAGTTGTTTGATAGCTGTTTCCTTTGCTTTTTGTGCCTTGTTATTGATTCCAAAGGATAGAATGATTTTCTCCACTCCTGAGTTCCGGGGGGTGTGTTGTAGGAGGTTTGCTGCGTTGTAAAATGATGCTCCTGGGTAGCTTTCTATCTGTAGATCTGGATTTTCATAGGGGGGTATTCTTGATAAATTAGAGTCCCCTATGAAGAGCCAGCGTTTGTGGGTTTCCAGCTTCCAGTCCGTTAGCTTTCTTGTGGTCTTGTCATGTCGGTGTGGTCGGTATCTTGGTTGGGCTGCTGGTGGTGTGGGGGGGTAAAGGTCGGGGTCTGAGTCAGGGTTAGGGTTAGGATCAGGGTTAATGTCCGGGTTAGGGTTAGGATCAGGGTTAATGTCAGGGTTAGTATTTGGGTTGGGGTCGGGGTCGGGGTCGGGGTCGGGGTCGGGGTCGGGGTCGGGGTCGGGGTCGGGGTCGGGGTCGGGGTCGGGGTCGGGGTCAGGGTCAGGGTCAGGGTCAGGGTCAGGGTCAGGGTCAGGGTCAGGGTCAGGGTCAGGGTCAGGGTCAGGGTCAGGGTCAGGGTCAGGGTCAGGGTCAGGGTCAGGGTCAGGGTCAGGGTTAGGGTTAGGGTTAGGGTTAGGGTTAGGGTTAGGGTTAGGGTTAGGGTTAGGGTTAGGGTTAGGGTTAGGGTTAGGGTTAGGGTTAGGGTTAGGGTTAGGGTTAGGGTTAGGGTTAGGGTTAGGGTTAGGGTTAGGGTTAGGGTTAGGGTTAGGGTTAGGGTTAGGGTTAGGGTTAGGGTTAGGGTTAGGGTTAGGGTTAGGGTTAGGGTTAGGGTTAGGGTTAGGGTTAGGGTTAGGGTTAGGGTTAGGGTTAGGGTTAGGGTTAGGGTTAGGGTTAGGGTTAGGGTTAGGGTTAGGGTTAGGGTTAGGGTTAGGGTTAGGGTTAGGGTTAGGGTTAGGGTTAGGGTTAGGGTTAGGGTTAGGGTTAGGGTTAGGGTTAGGGTTAGGGTTAGGGTTAGGGTTAGGGTTAGGGTTAGGGTTAGGGTTAGGGTTAGGGTTAGGGTTAGGGTTAGGGTTAGGGTTAGGGTTAGGGTTAGGGTTAGGGTTAGGGTTAGGGTTAGGGTTAGGGTTAGGGTTAGGGTTAGGGTTAGGGTTAGGGTTAGGGTTAGGGTTAGGGTTAGGGTTAGGGTTAGGGTTAGGGTTAGGGTTAGGGTTAGGGTTAGGGTTAGGGTTAGGGTTAGGGTTAGGGTTAGGGTTAGGGTTAGGGTTAGGGTTAGGGTTAGGGTTAGGGTTAGGGTTAGGGTTAGGGTTAGGGTTAGGGTTAGGGTTAGGGTTAGGGTTAGGGTTAGGGTTAGGGTTAGGGTTAGGGTTAGGGTTAGGGTTAGGGTTAGGGTTAGGGTTAGGGTTAGGGTTAGGGTTAGGGTTAGGGTTAGGGTTAGGGTTAGGGTTAGGGTTAGGGTTAGGGTTAGGGTTAGGGTTAGGGTTAGGGTTAGGGTTAGGGTTAGGGTTAGGGTTAGGGTTAGGGTTAGGGTTAGGGTTAGGGTTAGGGTTAGGGTTAGGGTTAGGGTTAGGGTTAGGGTTAGGGTTAGGGTTAGGGTTAGGGTTAGGGTTAGGGTTAGGGTTAGGGTTAGGGTTAGGGTTAGGGTTAGGGTTAGGGTTAGGGTTAGGGTTAGGGTTAGGGTTAGGGTTAGGGTTAGGGTTAGGGTTAGGGTTAGGGTTAGGGTTAGGGTTAGGGTTAGGGTTAGGGTTAGGGTTAGGGTTAGGGTTAGGGTTAGGGTTAGGGTTAGGGTTAGGGTTAGGGTTAGGGTTAGGGTTAGGGTTAGGGTTAGGGTTAGGGTTAGGGTTAGGGTTAGGGTTGGGTTAGGGTTAGGGTTAGGGTTAGGGTTAGGGTTAGGGTTAGGGTTAGGGTTAGGGTTAGGGTTAGGGTTAGGGTTAGGGTTAGGGTTAGGGTTAGGGTTAGGGTTAGGGTTAGGGTTAGGGTTAGGGTTAGGGTTAGGGTTAGGGTTAGGGTTAGGGTTAGGGTTAGGGTTAGGGTTAGGGTTAGGGTTAGGGTTAGGGTTAGGGTTAGGGTTAGGGTTAGGGTTAGGGTTAGGGTTAGGGTTAGGGTTAGGGTTAGGGTTAGGGTTAGGGTTAGGGTTAGGGTTAGGGTTAGGGTTAGGGTTAGGGTTAGGGTTAGGGTTAGGGTTAGGGTTAGGGTTAGGGTTAGGGTTAGGGTTAGGGTTAGGGTTAGGGTTAGGGTTAGGGTTAGGGTTAGGGTTAGGGTTAGGGTTAGGGTTAGGGTTAGGGTTAGGGTTAGGGTTAGGGTTAGGGTTAGGGTTAGGGTTAGGGTTAGGGTTAGGGTTAGGGTTAGGGTTAGGGTTAGGGTTAGGGTTAGGGTTAGGTTAGGGTTAGGGTTAGGGTTAGGGTTAGGGTTAGGGTTAGGGTTAGGGTTAGGGTTAGGTTAGGGTTAGGGTTAGGGTTAGGGTTAGGGTTAGGGTTAGGGTTAGGGTTAGGGTTAGGGTTAGGGTTAGGGTTAGGGTTAGGGTTAGGGTTAGGGTTAGGGTTAGGGTTAGGGTTAGGGTTAGGGTTAGGTTAGGGTTAGGGTTAGGGTTAGGGTTAGGGTTAGGGTTAGGGTTAGGGTAGGGTTAGGGTTAGGGTTAGGGTTAGGGTTAGGGTTAGGGTTAGGGTTAGGGTTAGGGTTAGGGTTAGGGTTAGGGTTAGGGTTAGGGTTAGGGTTAGGGTTAGGGTTAGGGTTAGGGTTAGGGTTAGGGTTAGGGTTAGGGTTAGGGTTAGGGTTAGGGTTAGGGTTAGGGTTAGGGTTAGGGTTAGGGTTAGGGTTAGGGTTAGGGTTAGGGTTAGGGTTAGGGTTAGGGTTAGGGTTAGGGTTAGGGTTAGGGTTAGGGTTAGGGTTAGGTTAGGGTTAGGGTTAGGGTTAGGGTTAGGGTTAGGGTTAGGGTTAGGGTTAGGGTTAGGGTTAGGGTTAGGGTTAGGGTTAGGGTTAGGGTTAGGGTTAGGGTTAGGGTTAGGGTTAGGGTTAGGGTTAGGGTTAGGGTTAGGGTTAGGGTTAGGGTTAGGGTTAGGGTTAGGGTTAGGGTTAGGGTTAGGGTTAGGGTTAGGGTTAGGGTTAGGGTTAGGGTTAGGGTTAGGGTTAGGGTTAGGGTTAGGGTTAGGGTTAGGGTTAGGGTTAGGGTTAGGGTTAGGGTTAGGTTAGGGTTAGGTTTAGGGTTAGGGTTAGGGTTAGGGTTAGGGTTAGGGTTAGGGTTAGGGTTAGGGTTAGGGTTAGGGTTAGGGTTAGGGTTAGGGTTAGGGTTAGGGTTAGGGTTAGGGTTAGGGTTAGGGTTAGGGTTAGGGTTAGGGTTAGGGTTAGGGTTAGGGTTAGGGTTAGGGTTAGGGTTAGGGTTAGGGTTAGGGTTAGGGTTAGGGTTAGGGTTAGGGTTAGGGTTAGGGTTAGGGTTAGGGTTAGGGTTAGGGTTAGGTTAGGGTTAGGGTTAGGGTTAGGGTTAGGGTTAGGGTTAGGGTTAGGGTTAGGGTTAGGGTTAGGGTTAGGGTTAGGGTTAGGGTTAGGGTTAGGGTTAGGGTTAGGGTTAGGGTTAGGGTTAGGGTTAGGGTTAGGGTTAGGGTTAGGGTTAGGGTTAGGGTTAGGGTTAGGGTTAGGGTTAGGGTTAGGGTTAGGGTTAGGGTTAGGGTTAGGGTTAGGGTTAGGGTTAGGGTTAGGGTTAGGGTTAGGGTTAGGGTTAGGGTTAGGGTTAGGGTTAGGGTTAGGGTTAGGGTTAGGGTTAGGGTTAGGGTTAGGGTTAGGGTTAGGGTTAGGGTTAGGGTTAGGGTTAGGGTTAGGGTTAGGGTTAGGGTTAGGGTTAGGGTTAGGGTTAGGGTTAGGGTTAGGGTTTAGGGTTAGGGTTAGGGTTAGGGTTAGGGTTAGGGTTAGGGTTAGGGTTAGGGTTAGGGTTAGGGTTAGGGTTAGGGTTAGGGTTAGGGTTAGGGTTAGGGTTAGGGTTAGGGTTAGGGTTAGGGTTAGGGTTAGGGTTAGGGTTAGGGTTAGGGTTAGGGTTAGGGTTAGGGTTAGGGTTAGGGTTAGGGTTAGGGTTAGGGTTAGGGTTAGGGTTAGGGTTAGGGGTTAGGGTTAGGGTTAGGGTTAGGGTTAGGGTTAGGGTTAGGGTTAGGGTTAGGGTTAGGGTTAGGGTTAGGGTTAGGGTTAGGGTTAGGGTTAGGGTTAGGGTTAGGGTTAGGGTTAGGGTTAGGGTTAGGGTTAGGGTTAGGGTTAGGGTTAGGGTTAGGGTTAGGGTTAGGGTTAGGGTTAGGGTTAGGGTTAGGGTTAGGGTTAGGGTTAGGGTTAGGGTTAGGGTTAGGGTTAGGGTTAGGGTTAGGGTTAGGGTTAGGGTTAGGGTTAGGGTTAGGGTTAGGGTTAGGGTTAGGGTTAGGGTTAGGGTTAGGGTTAGGGTTAGGGTTAGGGTTAGGGTTAGGGTTAGGGTTAGGGTTAGGGTTAGGGTTAGGGTTAGGGTTAGGGTTAGGGTTAGGGTTAGGGTTAGGGTTAGGGTTAGGGTTAGGGTTAGGGTTAGGGTTAGGGTTAGGGTTAGGGTTAGGGTTAGGGTTAGGGTTAGGGTTAGGGTTAGGGTTAGGGTTAGGGTTAGGGTTAGGGTTAGGGTTAGGGTTAGGGTTAGGGTTAGGGTTAGGGTTAGGGTTAGGGTTAGGGTTAGGGTTAGGGTTAGGGTTAGGGTTAGGGTTAGGGTTAGGGTTAGGGTTAGGGTTAGGGTTAGGGTTAGGGTTAGGGTTAGGGTTAGGGTTAGGGTTAGGGTTAGGGTTAGGGTTAGGGTTAGGGTTAGGGTTAGGGTTAGGGTTAGGGTTAGGGTTAGGGTTAGGGTTAGGGTTAGGGTTAGGGTTAGGGTTAGGGTTAGGGTTAGGGTTAGGGTTAGGGTTAGGGTTAGGGTTAGGGTTAGGGTTAGGGTTAGGGTTAGGGTTAGGGTTAGGGTTAGGGTTAGGGTTAGGGTTAGGGTTAGGGTTAGGGTTAGGGTTAGGGTTAGGGTTAGGGTTAGGGTTAGGGTTAGGGTTAGGGTTAGGGTTAGGGTTAGGGTTAGGGTTAGGGTTAGGGTTAGGGTTAGGGTTAGGGTTAGGGTTAGGGTTAGGGTTAGGGTTAGGGTTAGGGTTAGGGTTAGGGTTAGGGTTAGGGTTAGGGTTAGGGTTAGGGTTAGGGTTAGGGTTAGGGTTAGGGTTAGGGTTAGGGTTAGGGTTAGGGTTAGGGTTAGGGTTAGGGTTAGGGTTAGGGTTAGGGTTAGGGTTAGGGTTAGGGTTAGGGTTAGGGTTAGGGTTAGGGTTAGGGTTAGGGTTAGGGTTAGGGTTAGGGTTAGGGTTAGGGTTAGGGTTAGGGTTAGGGTTAGGGTTAGG